>NC_083351.1:99092075-104092075 GCF_030254825.1 Meriones unguiculatus
AAGAGCGATCACTGGGCCAGGAATATGGCTCAGCAGACACAAAAGTGCTTACCAACAAGCCTGATGACCGAGTTCATCTCTCAGGATCCAGAAAGTGGAAAGAGGAAAACAATTCTTGCATGTCCATCTTTTGACTTCAACAGGCATTCCATGGTGCACACACATGCGTGTGTGTGTTTGCCTTTAGTTACAGGAACCTGGGAAGTATTATTCAACTACAAACAAAAAGAGCAAGTCTGGGATTGTAATATCAACTCAAGATGAAGTGCAGACTGCAAGCAGTCAATGGTACAGTGGTGCAATTTCATAATAAAGATACAAAGCTCTTAGTGTATGTGACTCTCCCTCTGTCTTCCATACATGGATCAAATAGAAACTTCAGAAAGAATACCTAAGCAGCATAATTAATAAAGTGGGTCTGACTCGTGTGCATAAAAACACACACACATATATTCACACACACAACCTGGAATAAAAACCAAGCCCTTTAGTTCAAGTGCCTATGAATGTGCAATAACAATTGCCCAAGGCCAGGCAGAAAAGGAACCTCTGGGGAGAATAAATGGTGCAGGAACTTCTGTGCTCACCATTCCATGAAGACATGATCTCAGAATCAAATCAAAATTTAAAGTGCCAAGAAAAAGAAATATGTATAAACACCCTTGAATAAGAGAAAATGGATAAGCAGAAATGCATGCTATCTTGAAAATAATAACAAATAGTCACACATAAGTGCCTATAGGAAAGCACTCAGCAAAGCTCAGCAGGAAAAACACTGTGCTGATTAAGAAGGTCATCTCTGAGACAGGGAAAGCTCCTTGGAGTCTATGAAGGTGACCTTAGTTAAGACTCCCAGCAATGGGGTGGGGGATTAAGGAGCCTAAAATTGCCACCTCCTATAGCCAGATTGGATTTCCAGTGAAGGAGAGGCACACCAACCCACACATAAAACCTTCAGCTCAAAATTTGTCTTGCCTACAAGAAGGGTAGTGGAAAATATGGAGCAGAGAATAGAAAACCAATGACTAGCCCAACTTGAGACCCACCCCTATGGGAGAGAGCCAACCCCTGTCATTATTAATAATACTCTGCTATGTTTGCAGATAGAAGCCTAGCATAACTGTCTTCTGAGAGACTTCATCCAGCAGCTGATGGAAACAGATGCAGAGACCCATAGCCAAACAACAGGCTGAGCTCAGGGAGTTTCGTAGAAGAGTGGGAGGGAGGATTGAGGAAGCCTGAGGGATCAAGGACACCACAAAAAGACCTAAAGGTTCAACTAACCTGGATCCATGGGGGCTCACAGAACCACCAACCAAAGAGCATGCATAGGCTGGACCTAAAGCCCCTACACATATGTAGCAGGTGCACAGCATGGTCAACATGTAGGTTCCCTAACAATGGGGCTGTCTATGATTGTGTTGTCTGCCTTTGGAGTCCTTTCCCCTAGCTGGCTGCCTGTCAGGCCCCAGAAGGAGAGGATGCGGTTAGTCCTTCTACAACTCGAGGTGCCAGTGTGGGTTGGTACCCATGGGGAGCCTTCCCTTTTCTGGGAGGAACATGAGGGAAGGACTAGGAGAGGAGGGAGGGGGCTGGGATCAGACTATAAAGTGATAAAATAAACAAAGGAAAAAATAACAATTAAAAAAAAGAGGAGAGAAGGAAAGAATGGGAAAAAAATAATTAATGTCCAGCTCAAAAAGTTAAAACAAGTGTGACAAAATGAACTAGAGAAAATTAAATGAGGAATTGGTTTTGAAAAACTTACAAATTTAAAAATAGAAAAACAGTAAGAAATTGGTTTCCTTTAGAGAGCAGTTTCTTTTGGCTGAACCATTGTCACAGGAGTGCCTGGGTCATATGGATGCACAATGCTGGTTGGCCATGCTCTGGGGAAAGCAAAGAGAATATTAAATGATAGGAATTGACCACTAGGAGGAAGTTACCAAGGCAAATTTAGGCTGGGGCAAAAAGAAATAAAGAAATTGTATAATAAACTATGAGGTCTTTATAGGGATGTGAGACTTGAGAGTAAGGGTTCTAAAGAAATGAGAGAATAGGAAATATAGGAAGTAGAGAGACAAACTGACAGAAAGGGGAGAAAGGATAGAAGGACCAAGCTAGATTGAGCTTGTGGGCTCGATCCTCCATCACCTACATTTTACATGAGATGCTCAGTGCGGCTGGAGCACGTTCTTTAGTGACTCTCTAACACAGGAGGATTGATTGCACCCTTACGTACCTGAAAATGCCTCTAAGTGTCCTTGGAAATTAATAGCTACATTAGACAGGGGGCACTGGTGCAGCTCTACTGTGAAACCTTCTCCCTCTGTGTTTTGGCGGTGTTACTCCATCCGTCTTCATATCCCATCCAACAGTCTGGAAGCTGCAGGTCAGTATTGCCAAAGTGGATAACTCTCTAAGGCACTCGTTGAATGGGAACAGCTAAGCTTGGGGTGATATGGAGGGTGTGGGGAAAGGGAATTTAGCAGCATACGCTGGGGGTGTGGCTGCTATAATGCGAGCTGGTATAAGTAAGCCAGAGACTAAGGACGACTATGAATTCTCCACTACCAGACACCCAATGAGCACCACATTGACCATTTTCACTTTTAACTTCTAACATACGAGGGTTTTCTCAGCTGTAGATCTTGCTGTCCTGCTAGGTTGCTTCCCTTTCTAGCTATCCCTACACTGATTGTTGAATGCCTCTTCTCCACCATTTTAAAGCAGCTCTTTGAGGGGTGTGTCATTTTGAAACACAAGTAGCATAGAACCCAGATGTCCTGATGTCCAACCTGGTGATTTTTCTATGGCATCACTTAGCTGGTTTTTAATTGCTTCTGTGCTTTGTTTTCCTCCATTTTTATAGTATTTCACATTTCTTATACTCCTTGGTTTTTCCTCTGCTGCTTTTGATTGGTTGTCTGGGGTCAGGCAGAGTAGGAAATAGCATAAAGTTTGTTCACTTACTCACTCAATAAGCACTGTTCCAACATTGCTGTGGTTTGGATATGATTTGAATGCATCCCCTAGAGATACGAGCATTGAAAGTTCATTCTTCAGTGTGGCAGCATGATGGCCTACAACAGGACTTTGAAGAGGTAGAGCTTGGTAGAATTCAGTCAGGTCACCATCATGGTACCCTTAGAGTAGGGAGGTTCTTGAGTCAATAAAGGGTTAGTTCTCAAAGAAATCGGGCTGTTATAAATGATTGCTTATAACTGTCTGGTCCTGTGATCATTCACACTACTTTCATGAAACCATCACTAAGAGGAACCAAATGGATGGGGTCAATCAAGCCTAAACCTTCAGGCACCCAGACTGTAATCTAAATGAGCCTCTGTGTTTCATAGTATCAAGTATTCATTACAGCAATGGAAAACAGCAAAAACAACCACTCACCATGTCCCACATACTGCTCCTGCCTGAGGGAGCATCAGGTAAGGGCAATAGATTACCTCCTTTTATTTTAGCAAGTATTATTTTTCAAATGCTGTAACCTTTCCTACACATCTTTGTAGTTGGATTATTTGCTCCATATACCCTGTGGGCTTCATTCTGTTGGCTAGTTAGGAGCTCTTGATTCTTTTGTTTTGGTTTCTGTCACTCTGTATCTTCTTGACAGTTATTGGCTTCCCATTGGCCACTTACTTGCCCAATGAGTTTCTTTCCCCAGGACTTAGAGATACATGTGTAATGTGTCTTACCTGATAGAAGCAGGATTGGAGGGCACTGACAGATCCTCAGTCTTTTCTACCTCCACCTCCACTAACGACAAAAGGGATTGATGGTAACATCTCCTGCACTCTTTCAAAGCTTCTTGGCAGCATAGATGACGGTCCACAGAGCCCTGCAGAACCTTTTTCACTTAGCTCTGATTTACTAGTCTATCTGCAGGCCTCCACTGTCACGTGGTTTCATGAAACTCTCTGTGGTCGTCGAGATCTATAAACCAATGACTAGATGTTTCTCCTAACCACAGAATGATCTGCCCATCCGCAGCAAGTGTGGTGTGGCGTGAGCAATGATCTTCATTTAACAAGCCATTTACACACATTAAGTGACTGAAGAGAGGGGGAGGCCCCTTTGGGGTAGCTTAACCCTTGCTTAGACAAACTGAATCCAGTGGACATCAGGGCAAGGTGATGTTTGGACCCTGACGACTCTAAAGACTTAAAGCCTGCATGTGTCATCAGCTGTCTTTGAGCAGCATGTTACAATGAACTTTGCCACCTTGACTGCACATATTGCTCATGTATAAATAAAAAATGTCTGATGCTAGAGTGAAGATGATACTAGAGCGAGGATATTGATTTTGAACCTGAAACATTCCTAGAGAAGAGAAGAAAAAAACCAGCACAGTGGCATCTAGCAAATGGGTTAGAAGTGGTCATGGGGTCTGACCCACTCATTCTGCAGAATATCAGAGGCCAGACTCTTCACCAGTACTCCCTGAGCCTGCACAAAATCTGTCGTTTTCTGCAGATTCCTTGATGTGACAGAAGCTGGGAAGCACAGTTGCTATGTAACTTAAGCTGAGGAAATGCCTGTGCCAATTTTATAGAAATTGTCATTAAGCAAATTGTCAACGCTCTGGGCAATCCCAACATGCAATTGGGTTTTCTATTTTCTTCCTATCAGCAGGAATGCAGAGGAGGAAACTCTCTTGAGAGCAACTGGCCCCTTAGAAGCACACCTGGTGCACTGTTGGTGGGAAGGGAAAATGGCACAGCTGCTTCAGAAAATAGCTTGGCAGGTCTTCAAAACGTTAAGCACAAAATTACCATATGACCCAGTAATTCTACATTTAGTTATATACCCCAAAGAATTGAAAACTAGTACTTGAGCAAATGCACACACACGTACATACACACACATGAATGTAGATGTGTATAAATATGTGAGCATACTCATGTCAATATTATTTACAACAGGCAAAAGATTGGGACAATCTGAAGGTACACCAGCGGATAAGCATATCATGGTATATCCATACGATGAAATATACTTCAACCATCAAAAGGAATGCAGTATTGATACACAACACAATGCGAACGAGCTTTTAAAACATTATGCTAAGTGAAAGCCCAACACAAAGTCACATTGTGTTTGTTTGAAATATCCTGCGCATGTGAATTCACAGAGGAAAAAAGCTGCAGATTGGAAGGTGCAATGGGCTGAAGGAAAAGGGGAAGAAGGAAAACAGGCTTTCTTTATAGGGTATTGGCTACATCTTGGAAATAAGTAGAGAGGGCACTTACACAGAATTGCAAATATATATTGCAAATGTCACTTGGAAGGTGACAATCCTGGGCTGAAGAGATGGCTCAGTGACTAAGAGCACTTGCCGCTCTTGCAGAGAACAGAGTTCAGCTCCCAGCTGAACAGGGTGGCTCGCAACTGCCTGTAACTCTAGAAAAACACTGCTTTCTTCTGGCCTCCAAAGGCCCCTGTACTCACCAGCACAGACACAGACATAGACATGCGCGCACACACACACACTGAAAATTTAAAGGAAATTATAATTGCTGACTGAAACAGTAGAAAATTTTCACAAGGAAAGTTATTGCTAGAAATGTAAAATAAAGTAAGGTGCCAAGGGCATCAGACCCGATATTCTTATCAGTTCCTTGACCAAAACCAATGACCACATTTCCATCTTTGCCGCAGATGCTTCATGGCATTGGATTGCTGGGAAATGTCACAGCTACACACATCCCTTGCTACCTGTCTCATTGCTGGGTAGCTAATGGATGTAGGACATTTGCCCTCAAAGACAGGTGGAAAAAGAAAGTAACTCAGAATCCTTACATCCCACACAGGCCATCGTGATTTGCTGTCAGCCCTTCTCACAAGGGCCATGGAAAGCAGGAAGAATGACAAGCTCTGAGTCTAAGGAGGAAGGTGGTGCAGACTGGCGTCAGATTGTTCCAGCCTGCTCTGTCACCATTCACACACACTTGACACTGCACAGGACCTGAGCTGTTTGGAGGAAAAAGAAAGATGGGGAGGGGAGGAGGGGGAACAGAGGAGAGGAGAGGGGGGGAGAGGGGAGGAGAGGGGAAGAGAAGGGAAGAGAGGAGAGGAGAGGGGAAGAGAAGGGAAGAGAGGAGAGGAGAGGTCCTGGTGACAAGCTGGAGCCCTGAGTGACAGGAAAATCTGGAAACTGAGTGACATCTGTCCTCCCCTGCTTTAGGGTAGGGATCTTTTGTTGACAATGGCTTCCTGAGGCAGTACTCTTGTCACAGCAAATAATCTAGAAAAGTGGCTATCCAAATGGATTTCTTTTTTTCTCTACCTGAAGGGCCTCCCTTTTCTGAACTATCCTGCAAGCTGATACTAATGCAATCACCCCTCCCAGCAGGCCAGAGGTACAAGAGAACAGTTCAGCCTACTTGCCCTACCTGCTACATCCTCCCCTGAACTCATCTTTTGATGCCCCCATATCTTTGTTCTTGGTCCTGCCCCTATTCCTGTTGATCCAAACCCCTCATACTGAGGGCATGAAACCTACAGCAGCAGACACAGTGAATACCATCCAATGTTTGGGAAGTCTTATTCTCGTGCAATACAGAAATCCATGCAGCCTCTGATCAGTAACAAATTAAATTGCATCCTCTCAGAAATTAGCCATACCTCAGAGCTCCAACCCCAAACCCAACATGATTTCAGCAAAACAGGTCACAGTGGAAGCACAGATAGTTTGTGCCAAATCATCACTAGGCCACCTTTAAAAAGAAAAAAAAAAAATAAAGCTTTGCTTTTCAAGTTGCCCTGAAATAACCTCCACCTTTTAAGGTCATTGTAATAAATGAACCCAAACTGGGTATCTTTAAAACAACAAAAAATTTTCCTCTCATATTTCTGGAAAGCAGGGTTCCAAAACGCAGGCATCAGAAGGGCCATTCCAGGGTCCAGGGCTTCAGGAAAACTGCCTCTTGTCTCTCCCAGCTTCAGGAGACTATGTCTATGTCACACTATCTCTGCCATCATCATAGGCCTTCTTCCTCCTCACCGTATCTGTTAGTGCCTCTTCTCAGAATATCAGTCCTTGTCTTAACTCATTGCATACGCAAACAGTCCATTTTCAAACAAGGATGCCCCCTGAGGCTTCAGATGGACATGGCTTCTGAGGGATGGAGGAAAGGGGACTCCTCACTAAAGAGGGAAAACAGTGGGTAGAAATTCATATTTGGAGCAGGGCATAGAGCTCAGTTCATAAAGTGTTTGCCTAGCATGCATGAAGCCCCAGGTTTTATCATCATTTTTTTTTTATAAAATGAGTGGAATCCCAGCTCTCAGAAGGTGGAGGTGGGAGGACTAGAAATTAAAGGGCATTCCTAAGTACATAGTAAGTTCAAGGCCAGCATGAAGTGCATGACATCTTAAAAAAAAAATAGGGAGCCAGAAGAAGGGGTACACATCTTTAACCCTAGCACTCAGGAAGGCAGAGGCAGGAGCATCTTGGTGAGTTCGAGGCCAACCTGGTCTACAAAGCAAGTCTAGGACAGCCAAGGCTACACAGAGAAACCCTGCCCCCCCCAAAAAAAAAAAAAACGAAGA
Organism: Meriones unguiculatus; assembly: GCF_030254825.1. Taxonomy (NCBI): domain Eukaryota; kingdom Metazoa; phylum Chordata; class Mammalia; order Rodentia; family Muridae; genus Meriones; species Meriones unguiculatus. Next base: position 99,099,642 of record NC_083351.1, read on the forward strand.
AGAAAAAAAAACTGAAGTGAGAAAGATTACTGCAGTGTCTGAAGCCTCAGGCCTCGGGCCCCCAAGGAGATCTCTGCATTTCTATTGCCATCTTGGTCTGTCTCTCATCTCTCCCTCTGTAGTTCCTGATGGGGTGGCTGCCTCCAGCCACCAGCTGCTATCTCTACCATCAAGGAGTCCCTGAGACCTTGCTTTCCTCACCTGCTTGCAAAGTTTGCAGAGAGAAAATTAAGTCAGACTTTCACCTGCTTCATTACATTCTGATGATTCTGAGCTACTGGGATTTTCAATTTGAAAGAAAATATTTAGATACGGCAATGCCCACAGGACAGCACTGGCATGAACAGTATTAAAGGACACTTGGAGCATTCTGATGGCAGCAGAGTGTATCTGTGCACAGGCATGCCACTTAAAGACCTCTGGTCAAAGCAGCAGCTGACCCTGGGGAGCTGTAGTTATGTGAGGGAGTTTTAATCAGAATTTCAGTATAAAATGCAGGGCTCTGGGGCTAGACGGGCTTCTATCCACACTGCATCCTGCTTATGCTGCTCAGCTCATTTTGATGTAGTCACCACAACGAGGAGAGAAAGACAAATGCAAACCACAGACCTCACCAGCCTGGTGGATGGTGTCAGCTTTGGCTATACAGCCCAGCCCAGGCTGCCTTGGGAACTCCCACACTTTCTTTTAACCATTGTGTCACAAGACAACCTACTGCATCTTGCTGTCTGTGGGCAATTCTGGGGCACATCCTACCCTTACCTGTGTGTTTGTGTGAATATCTGCCCCTACCCATGAGATGCTGTGTCCACATGAACATCTGTCCCTCTGCCACATGACGCTCTGCTGACAAGAATGTCTGACTTCTAGTTGTCATTTTTCCTGAGTTAGTCCTGAGCTTAGTCCCTTCCATGCCCCGAAGACCCCTAATCAGAACTCCTCACACTGTTATTACCCTAGAGTCTGCTCTTATCTAGGACTCGGTGAGTTAGGTGCATTGAGCAGGGGACTATATTGAGTCCGGTGGGTTGTGTTTCAACTATAAAAGAATGTTCATTGTTTATTCATTGCCCATTTGAGTTCAGGCCTCATCTATGGACGTAGACAAGCCAGTGTGCTGGGAGCTTCTAGCCCCTCAGAATCAGGATGTCTTTACTAGACTCAAGGGGGCAAGATGTCTACTGAAGATGTCTTCACTAGACTCAAAGGGGCAAAGATGGGCAAGCAACACCTACCTGAAGATGAATGGAGAAGCCCCTGGATGGATCGCCCATGTGAGCAGATCTAGAAGAAAAAGGAACCCAGAATCTGGACATAAGACAGACAGGAATCAGTATGAAGGAGCTGAGAGCTCCTCATCATGGGTGATGCCAGTCCATAGACTGGGCTGAATACACAGGATAAAAGGAGCTGAGCGCCAGCATTCACCTCTCTCTTCTTCCTGATGCAGACACAGATTACCAGCTGCCTCTGACTCCTGCCCCCACACTTTCCCTGCCATGGTGGACTGTTGAAGTAGGGGCCAAAACAAACTTCTCCTTCCATAAGTTGCTTATGTCTGGTATTTTGTCACAATAGTGAGAAAAGCAACCGACTTCCATTGGGAACTTAAGGATGTTGTGTCTGTTACTTTCCCTGTCGTGGTGGTGATAAAATATGCTGCAGAAGCTTGTGTCTGGGCTCACTGTTTAAGAGTTCAATCCATCATGGTGGGAGGCCATGGAAAAGCTTGTGTCTGGGTGCACTGTTACAGGGTACAGTCCATCTTGGAGAGAGGTCGTGGCAGACAGAGAAGAGGCATCTGTCACATTGCATCTGCACTAGGAAGTAGACTGGGTGAGTGCTGACTCACTTTCTCTGTTTTTCAGTCCAGGTCCCCAGCCTACTCGATAGTGCCCCCAACAGTGAAGCTGGTTCTTCCCACCTCCATTAACCTAATCTAAGCAACACATCTAGGCATGCCTGGGGCTTAGCTCCTAGATGGCTTCTAGGGCCTTTTCTTTTATTTATTTATTTGTTTGTTTATTTATTTATTTATTTACTTATTTATTTATTAAAGTTTATTCACCTTGTATTCCAAATGTAGCCCCCTCTCTTGTCCCCTTCCAATCCTGCCTTCCCTCCCTTATCTCCTCCCATGACCCTCCCCTAGTCTACTGGTAGGGGAGGACCTCCTCCCCTTCCATCTGACCCTAGCCTATCAGGTCTCACCAGGGCTGGTTGCATTGTTTTCCTCTGTGGCCTCATAAGGCTGCTCTCCACCTCAGGGGTACGTAATAAGAGACAGCCCATGAGTTCATGACAGAGACAGTCCCTGTTCCCATTACTAGGGGACTCACTTGGATACTGAGCTGCCATGGGCTACATCTGTGCAGGGGTTCTAGGTTATCTCCATGCATGGTGGTCCTGTTATCTTGACGATCAACAGTAGCCATTACAGTCTGGAAAGGTGGGATCCATGCCCAAACCAGCTTTCTGGCTCCTTCACTCAGGTGGTTCTTTCTCATCACTGACGCTCCTTTCAAAACATTCTATCTTGGGATCTGGAGCCAAAAGCTGCCTGGCAATTTTTGCAGTACCAACCAAACAATTTTAGCATGGCAATCTTTAGATGGAGCAACATTATTTAGAATAATGCAAAGAATTCCCTTACGTAATGCAATTGCCCTGAGATGAATGCAAGGTTGTTCACCATGGTGTTTTTCTGTTCCTCACATTTTTTAACTATTTTCTTGAAAATAATTCAAATTTACAAAAACCTACAAGAATGAAAGACACATGCCATTTGTCTTGATTATGTATATTAATATATTATTCCATTCTCTTTATCATTCATTCTGCCTTAATCACAAGAATAAAGATAATTGAACCCTCAAGCCTCAGAGAGCACTCCTAAGGACCGTATCTTCAATAGCCATGGTATATTTCCCAACTTTCAGCAAAGTTTGCAAGGAAACTACATTTATTCAAGCCACCTTCCATATTTTACTTTATCAGCTGACACTAAAATGTCCTTTAGCTTTATTTAACTCATCTACAAAATGCTAATGTCACTTTTATTTTTCATAGCTCTTGGATCTCAATTAGCCTAGAACATGTCCACACTCTTCTCTTGTCTCTTAAGGCCTAACAGGGGCAACTTGGTTCTAATACAACAGACATTGTTCCATGTCCTATGCCTCCTTGTGGTTGGATTAAGGATATGCCATTTCAGAATGAAAACTTCACAGTGATACTCTGTGCTTCCATCCAAAGTTACACGATGCCCACTCAGTCACTACTGGCACACTAGCCTTTATCACCTTGCCAAAGATTGCCTGATTTGTCCCTGAGTGTTGGTTACTGACAATAAAGGAGATGAGAACAATGGTCTCGCACATATAGAATCCCCTGGCTTTACATTTGTCTAGCATCCAGAGTAATTCACTTTGCAGAAAAATGAAAGGAATGGTCTTCAGAAAGCCCGGAGCAGGGGGCAATCTATGAGGTAATGAGAAAAGTGGTACCTTAAAGTTTAAGGATCAAACCAATAGTCAGATTACAGCATCATCAATCACTCAGGCCGGAACTCAAGTCCAGGAAACAAGGGTAAGAGGGTCCCCCATGGCTACCATATCAGGTAGCACACTAGAAAAACCTGCTTCCCGGGGCAGTGACCTTGAATTTGTGGGTTTAGGGCTTGTCTGGTCTTTGACTGTGAACTTATGTAAGAAACACTGGGAGGATCTTGGACTACAGCGATGCATTTCTCACAGTTCTAGAGGCTAAGAAGTTCAAGATCAAGACAGATTCTGTGGCCAGCAAAGGCCCTTTCCTGGTTGGCAGGTGGCACCTCTCACCGTATCTTCATGTGCTAGGTTGGATGATGGAGCTCTCTGGAGTGCCTTTTTTAAAGGCTCCAATCCTGTTCACACAGTCTGCCCACTGACAAAATGATACCATCACAGCCTGCAACACAGAGGAAATGACGTCCAAGTTAGAAGTGCACAGCCAGCCCATGGTGAGCAGAGAAACAATTCTGTGTGTTGGATGCATGTCACGTGTAGACAGGAGAGCTGCACTCAAAGACATCTTTGCTTAATAATCAGAATCTGTAACTATGTATCTACTGTGGCCAAAGGGACTTGGTCTGTTGTTTTACACAGCTTGGTATGTAAGTACCAGGACATCATCCAGGTACACCTCCACCTGATCACAGGAGGCCCAGGTGCAAAAGACCTTCTCAGATAGTGGGCAACCAAGATGGAGAGGCAGAAAGCTCAGAAAGATGGAAAGTATTCAGCTCTGGCTTTACCAACCCTGAAGATGGGGAAGAGTCAGGAGCAGGGAGAGGAGCCTCCTCTGCACTTTAAGTCCTTGCTGACTTACAACAAGCAAATGGGACCTTAGTCCTATAGCTGGGGAAAAAGAAAAACAGCATATTCAATTTGCAAGATAACAAATGGATACTGTTTTAGCTGCTAGATTTGTAGTATACTGTAGGGCACAAAAGAAAATAAACACAGGGAATGACAAAATTTTCTTTCCATGTGTCCTTTCTTCAGAAAACACCTGAAGATGTGCTCTAGCTAAAAGGATGAGTAAAACAAGTAAGGGTGGGAAATGAGAATGGGGAGGGAAAGGATGTAGTCTTGAGTGAATGTGTAAGGAACAGACAAAGTCCTGAGTGAATGTGTATCATTGACAAGCAGTTTGCCGGTGCAAACTGGCAAAACTTTCCTCCCAGTGAGGCTCGGAGTCATAGCAATGTCTTCCTCTGGTCTAAGTATTTGGAAAAGATTGACCAGGGTATGCAAAAACTAGCCACTGCAGCTTCTTCCTCCTGGATGACCAGAACCCGAGAATGCCCCTTACAGAGACCCCACCAAGACCTACCAAGCTCTCCTTCTCCCGCTGCCCATAATAAGGAGTCTCTCTGTCAGAGAGCATAACATACAGAACCCCAGCTTTGCTGTGCATGTTATCTGTCTGTCCTTTCTTCCCTCTTCACCAGTGTCAGGCTAGACTGGGAAATAATGTCTTCATTTTAACAATGAGGACAGTGGACACAAAAGCTCACATACATGGTTCACACTGCCAAAGAGCAGTGTGCAGAGCACAGCCGGGGTGGGCAACAGCCAGCCATCTCCAGCCGCTGTGACAGAGGACACTCCAAAACCAGGCCTGTCTGGAAAGGAGTCTCCTTATGCAAGAGGCCCAAAATACCACACAAACTGTCTGTCCATGAAAGGCGATGGCCGGTGGCTCGTCCATTATAAATCTCAGGGGAAGAAAGAGACTTGGCACAAGCTTTAAGGAAGAGCATTAAAGGTGGAATGTTATAACCTTCCTTCCAATCCACGCAATGAAACGTCTTGGCAGCGGGGAAGGAGGAGGGGTTGACATAACAGGAATTAGATGCTTAGATACATTATTCAGAGTTGCCCAATTAAAGGTAGAACTAAAAAGATGGTACAGCTCTCAGGAAGGGGAAGCTAGGAGGGGTGAAGGTAGAGTCTCATCTGTTCCAGCAGGAAGCCAATAGATGGTGTTTAGTGTTGATAAATCAAAAGAGCTGTGAGAGCAATCGCTTAGAGATGTGGAGGTAACCGCCAGGTGATTAAGGAAGACAAACTGTTAAGGGCAGCTTTGCCTGGAGAAATGAACCAGGCTGGTGAGGGAGCAGAGTAAAACATAGCTGTGTGGCAATGTGTGTGTTCTATCCTAGTTGGTCTTCTAATCCTAGGCATGTAGACATACAGTGGAAGAAAGAAAGGAAGGGAGAGGGAAGGGAAGCAGGGAAGAGGGGGGAAAGGGAAGTGGGGGCAGGAAGGAAAGAGCTAGGAAGGAAAAGGGAGGGAAAATGCTGCTGCAGGGACATTCATCGTTAAGCCAAAGCCTACAAGCTCTGCCACTAACTGGACAATGTCAGGCTGTGCCAGCCCCACACACACACACACGCCCTGCAATGCTGCCCTCCACTGCTATGTAGAATACCCTAGAGATCACCATGTGTCCAGCCTGCAGCAGGAAGGAGAGAGAGAGAGAGGATGTGATGGTGAGGACAGGAAGGCTTTGGCCTAAGCTTGGATGATGCACTTCCCAAAGAGATTACATCATTTACAGACAACAAGAGAGTCAAGGAATAAATCCTTCTTTTTCCTCCTCCATTCTCCTCTTCCTCCTCATCCTTCTCCTGACCTTGTTTATTCATCATTTTTCTCCTCTTTCCTTCCTCCTCCTCTCCTTCCTCTTCATCTTCATCCTTCCCATTTTCTCTTCCTCCTCCTAAATAAAAACAAATCTGTTTGATGGAGAACAGAAGGAAAGGAAGACGTCATGGAAACAGCCAGTGCCCATAAGACCCCTGTCCATCTTAGAATAAGACAGATGAGGAAGGAGTGGACACAGAAGCTAGTGAAAACCTCCTTCATGAACAGGTCATTCCCCAAGAGCAGCTTGAGCAGGCTCCCTTAGGCTGTCTAAGGGACTGGTCATTGTCTCCATTGAATTGGGGCAGATCCTGACCCTCTGTCAGCTGGTCCCATCCCTCAGTGATCCTCTGTACAGCCTCACAATGTACTCCATACAAATGCTAAGTGCTGAGGGCATGCGGATGCGGGTGCTGGAGGTAGAAGGCTACGGAGCGCATGGGATCCTTCTGTAGGGTAGGAACTCCCTAACTGGGCTGAAGGCCTGGAACAGGAACCACCAGCTCTTCCTGCAGAGCGAAGGAGAAGGGCTCAGCCATGATGCCTCCATCTATGGCACTGGGGGTACTGCAAAAACTGTTGTTTTGAGCTAGTCTCGGGTATTCCGCAGAGCCATAGACTCCTGTACCCAACCATGCCTCCTGAGGGCAGCATACTACGGGACTTCTGACAAATGCAGAAGCCTGTCATCAAGCCTGGCTGGAAAAACAGAGGAAGGGGAGGAGACTTTTTTTAACTGGGGTCTCATGCAACAACATGGGTCAACAGACCCTCTGTGTCTCAGTTCCTGGACCAGCAGACAATATCAACCTTGGAAGCAAACGGTGGAATGTAGGGGTGGAATCTGTGCCCCTTCTTTAGGCAACCACAGGAACTGACACAGGGAGTAGTGAGGGGCGCTCCCAAACCAAGATGCTATTTACAAAAAGTGCCAGAGCTTCCTCCACAGATGGAAGAAAACATATTCTACAACGGAACCCCTACGCCTAAGGCTCAGGGAATATCACAGAAGAGGAGTGAGGAAGATTGTAAGAGCCAGAGGAGCAAGAGGTCTGCTGCAAGGTTGTGTCATCCAGTCATGACAGAGAAGCTGTGCCCATGAAATCCCAACAAAATGGCTGCTTAAAGAAGACCAGCACAATTACAACACCAATCATCATGCCAACAGGAATGGGAGAAAGCACACAAGGCCTGTCCTTAGACCAAGAGCTACAGACAATGAAAACTTGCCAAGAGGAAAATAGTCTTCCCAGGGATGAGCACCCTCAATGGCTATCCAATACCAAGTCATCATCCCAAAAACATATGCATAAAAGCAACACTAAACAGACTCAGAAACTAGGGTTTATGTGTTTAGTCATAAACACACACACACGTGCAAACACATACACATACTTATATATTATATGTTATATGTTTATATTATATGTTATATATTATATATTTATGGTATATTATACACTATATACTATATATTATACATTATATATTACGTATTATTATATATTATATATTATATAATTATTATATATAATATAGTATATTACATATATATACATATACTATATAATATATATAGTATATACGTAATACACTATATTATATAGTATAATATAACCCACTCCCAGCCACCACCCCCATCCTTTTTTTCTCACACCCACATTTCACTGACTTCCTGGCAGCGATCCCTGAACTTCTTGCTGAACTGCTATAAAGCAGTTACAACATGGAAGCCATTTTCCTGAATTTCTCAAAAAATATAAAAAATAACTAGGCTTTTTACTGTAAACTCCGAGTCAAAGGGAGTTACTACAAAATGCAAGTAATACAAATAATATAATTATTATATATAATGTTATTATATATTTATATATAAGTATTACATATAATTATATAATATATAATATAATATGATTATTATATATAATTATATAATATATAATAGTCGTATGTTATATAATTATATAATATATAGTATGATTATTATATAACATAATATAATTATATTATATGATTATTATATATATAATTAAAGAACAAGAAGCGATGAATTTGAAAGGGAGTAGACAGGTGATAGGACACAATTGAGTGAAAAGAAAGGGGGGATAATTATATATTAATTTAAAAAATAAAGAAAACACATTCTGTGGATACCAATTCACATTTGAAAAGACACCTGTATGAACAGCAAGAAAGGATTTGAATACACAGAACCAAACACAAGTGTTGGTGGTCTGGGTGAAGGCCTCATTGCTTGGCATTGTCAGCCTGCTCTTGGCATCATTGTTAGTGTGAAATATTGCTTAAGGCCTGGGGTTGGGCTATCCCAGCCTTCTGCAGCATCTCAAGATCCTCTGTCACAGACTCCCAGCCACCACCCCCATCCTTCTTTTCTCACACCCACATTTCACTGACTTCCTGGCAGCTTTCCCTGCACTTCTTGCTGAACTGCTATAAAGCAGTTACAACATGGAAGCCATTTTCCTGAATTTCTCAAAAAATATAAAAAATAACTAGGCTTTTTACTGTAAATTCTGAGTCAAAGGGAGTTACTACAGAATGCAAGTATTAGAAATTTCTGGCTTTAAAAAAAGAGCCATTCTCACTTGAAATAAACTAAAAGTCGAAGCGTCCCAAACTTCTCTAAATTAAATACAGAGGGGGAATTGCTTTCATGCTCTACTTCTGAGGATAAAGAACTCTGTCTGGACCCAGCAGCAACTGCTGCCTTTCGTTTGTGGTGTCTGGGTGATGAAGGCTTACAGGGGGCTCATGACTTCCCAAACGGAGCTGCAGTTACTTTCCAGCATCTTTGCTCATATCCTGCTGTTCTTGGCCAACTGCTGGCTGAGGCTGTGACAAAACGCCATGACCAAAAGTAACTTTGGAAGAAAAGTGTTTAGTACAGCTCACAACTCTCAGGTCACGCTCCATCACTTAGGGAAATCAGAGCATGAGCTCAGGGCAGGAACCTGGAGGCAGGAGCCGAAGCAGAAGCTGTGGAGGAGGGCTGCTCGCTGGCTTGCTCCGCATGGCTTGCTCGGCCTACTTTCTTAAAGTACCCAGGACTACCAAGTAAGGGTGATATCACCCACAGTGGGCTGGGCCCTCCACATCAATCATCAATCAAGAAAATACTCCACTGCCTTGCTCACAGGCCAATATGGTAGGGACATTTTCTAAACTGAGGTTCCCTCTTCCCAAATGCTTTCAGCTTGTGTCAAGTTGACATAGAGCCACACTCCTTGGAGGACTGTGAGGATACCATATGTACACCCAGGGCCTTTCCCTGAGGCCTTTCACCTGGGCTCACTGAGGCTCCCTCCCAACATGGCCCAGGTTCTAAGAACAAGCGTCATGAGAGAAGATGGAAGAAGTACATGGCACTGTTACAGGCCTTAAAAGTCATATGGGGAAACTTCTGCTGGACTCCACTGACCCAAATACTTACCCAGAAGCTAGGTAAAGAGGACACAGACTCCAGCTCTTGGCAGAAAAACCAACTGGATGAGAGTCATGATTAGGGCCCATGTTAACAAGCTCCACATGGCCCACCACCTTTCCTCTCATCCATCCTCCATCCTTCAGCCTCCAGCTCACCTAATTACACAGCTCAACTCATTGTTCCCTTTGCCCTCCTGTCCACAACCTCGGAAATGTCTTCTCTCTCACCTGAGTATTTTCAGGTGCTGAAATCTGGAAATTATCATGAAATGTCTAGACGAACTAATTATGAGCTATTCAGGCATACAAGATTTGTTGCACCAGAATTTATTGAAGTCATGTCAGCAGAGCTGTATTAATACTTTACCCATGATAGGGGGCAAAAATATTTAGTGAGAGAATGGATAAATAAATGAGTGACTCAAATATGGACTATCAGCCAAGACATGGAGATAATCTCATTACTTGGAATTCAGTGTTTTAATGTTATTCATTAGAATACTTTCTATCTGTATTTGTGATATATGAATGCTTAAAATTCATGGAGAAAATGAGCATTTTAATTACAAAAGGCTGAAGTCATTAATAATTTAAAAACAATCTTTCAGTATCCCTTTCTAAGTCACCAAGACTAGTAAGCTGCTATAGACAAAATAGACCAGCCAAGGACACATCCAAAGGGCTGGTCAGCCTGAGAAGAGAGAAGGGCAGAAGGGGAGTTACTTCCTTGCTTGTGGGCACAAAAGAGCTGAAGTTGCCAGAGTGTCTGAGGCCCAGGGATATTACAGGATAAGAAGAAGGGTAAACTGGGACCTCAGAGTTCTCTGATCTCTGCTGAGAGGCAGACCCTCTAGCTCTTTTCTCCCACAAAACAACCCCTCCATGCTCAAGACATTCTCCTCATCACTGAAAAGAATCCTCTGGTGTCCACCACGATTCCCTCATTTGCTTTACCTCTGCAACAAGGAAGTTGTTGTTCGTCACACCCCAGGAGTCTACTCCAGGCAACATCCTCCAGGGACCAAAGTTCCCCAACTCCTACCCCCGAGCCTACTGAGCCTGCCCTATACGTTCCTGTCCTCTTGCTGCCTCCAACTGAACTTGTCGTGTTTTCCTGTCTCTACACAGTAGGGAAAGGCCCGTGTGTGGGACGTATTTATTCAACCAGCCTTCTCATTGCCCACTTACCCCTCATTAATTCGGCAGGCCACCCAGATAAGAGAGTTTCACACAGAGACCAAGGGCAAACAATGAAGAACTTCCTTATGACCCAACAGCCAATGTCTGAAACACAGACAAGCATGGCTCCCACCCCATCAGGAGAATGAACTGTCATATGGTCACCTGAAGCACTGGGCAGGGATTTCTCTAAGAACAGCTGCTGATGTCTCATTTGGAGGTTTCATCTGCACAGTTAGGGGGAAGCCTAGGTTATATTGTTTGAAATAACAGTGGGTAATAAAACAAGGAAGCACAAATACCTCCTACCACCTCAGAGACATGCCTGCCAAGGCAAGCCACCTACTACTGTCTCCCTACACCAGCTCATTAGTTACATCCTTTTTGCACTTAAAATGCACATTTTCCAAATTGGTTTAACTCAAAAAAAAAAAAAAAGAACTATCTTACTATTGTAGAAATATTTTTGAAAGAAAACAGATACACTCCATCTGTCCTCTAAAAGAAGCATCTTAAGTAATCTGGGAAAGAACAGTAACTCCAGGCTGTTTCTGAAACAGACAGGAATTCTCATCATTGTGTGCCCTTGCTGTCCCAAAGAAGATACCTCACAGTGGGAAACACTGGGCGCCGTGCTTTCCATTACTCTCCAGAGCACCATGGGGATATGGAAAGACCCTTCCCTCCCACAGCCGCTCTCCACTCTCCTAAAAACCTTGTGGGGATGCTCCCAGGTTTGGGAAGTCCTCCCAGACCACTCCCTCTTCCCGGAGAGCATCTCTGTAGTAGCCCCCTCTTTTTTGTTCTTCACTGAATTAGGAATTCACAAAATTAGGAATTTTGTTCCTAACCCTGAATTATATTGGTCTTGGAACTCAAACAGCTTAAGTCTCTGGATGATGAAGACTATGTCATATCAATACCAAATTCCCACAGTGAACAAGCCACAAAATGATCCATACATACCACAAACAGGCCAGGAGAACTGGTTCCCTAACATCCCCTTCCCCCTCCACACTCTGTCAGAACCTCCAGCCTCACTGGTCAGCTGTTCCCGCAAGCCAAACACTCTACCTGCAGCTTACTCCCTCCCCACACCAGGCCTAGTACAGACTCACAACCCCTGATGCACTGTCAAAATGAAATGTATTTTAGCTTTCCAGCCTCCTGGAGAGTGTGAATTCTCTCTTTAATGGGCCCACAAGGACCTGCTGCCTGGGGCTTTCCAAGCATTAAGGAGGCCGAGGCCTGGGCAGAACGCTCTGTTAGGGGGCTTGCTTGACTCACCCCATCTACCATCATGTTCTGTAAAAGGGATAACTTTTTCAGCTCAGATCATCTCCCCACACATATCCTAATGCTTTCAGTGATTTTAACCAAACTTTCAAAAATCCCTATTAGACAAAATTGGCAGCTGCCTTTTGAAACAAATCTATTATCTCTCATGAGCATGGTCCCTGTAGCTCATAAACCATAGGAATCCTGGACTGGGCTGAGAGCTCAGTTGGTGAGTCGCTTGCGTTGAGAGCATGAGGACCTCATTTTGATTTCCCAGAACCCACAGGTGTGGCAGCACCTACTCACTATCCCAGAGCTGGGGAGGGAGATGCAGGGAGACAGGCCAAAACAGGCAGGGCCCTGGGGCTCTATGGCCAAGCAATCTGGCCTATTTGGCAAGGTTCAGGAAGTGAGTAACCCTGACTCAAAAAAAAAAAAAAAAACAAACTATGAATGGCACCTGAGTGATGACAGCTAAGGTTGCCCTCTGGCTTCCATGTGTGTGAGCAGACACACATATACACCACAAAAAAAAAAAAAAAAAAAAAAAAAAAGCACACACATACATATCAGAAAATAGGAATATTTTAATGTTACTCAAACCAACCAAGTGTCCCTCTCACTCACATAAGTCACCATCAGTAATAGAACCTCACCATGTCAGAGAAGAGGCTAGCAGTTGACATCTTGTATTTCAAGCCTAATTTGGAATTGTCTTTGTGCAGATGGCAGTAAACATCCTGGCCTGTAACTCATAATTGAACCATCATCCATTCATTCTAGAAGAAAGGGACACACAGAGCTCCTAGGCCAGCAGAGCAACAGCCAACAAGCTGTCTCCATGAGGGTTGAGCACCACAGCACCGGCTGCAATGAAGCATGACAAGTCACTAAAAAACAGAAAAGTAACTTTTCTCTTAAAGGGACTTACTGCTGTGAATTAATGATCACATGCCCCCACTAAATAAATAAACAAATAATACATTCTAATGCCCATAACTTCTTGTGGGTGGAACCATCCCTGGGCTGGGTTCTATAAGAAAGCAGGTTGAACAATCCATAAGGAACAAGCCAGTAAGCAGCACCCCTCCATGGCCTCTACATCAACTCCTGCCTCCAGGTTCCTGTTTGAGTCCCTGTCCTGACTTCCTTTGATGATAAACAGTGATATAGAAGTGTAAGCCAAATAAACCCTTACCTCTACAGCTTGCTTTTTGGTCATGGTGTTTTCTTGCAGTGAGAGAAACCCTAACTAGGATACCTGGTCTTCATAATGAGACCCCAGCTAAAAACCAAGATACTCTTTAGTGCATGAGTGCTATGCCACCTCATGTGACATTCTTTAATCTGCCTTCTGTGTTCATCAAGATTTATTAAAACTTCCAGGCTTGGGTGATAAGCTTTGTTGCTACCTTGGGCTGCCATGTAGTATTTTTGTGTATGAATCAACAAAACAGAGTTTGATTATTTGTAAACAGTTATCATTTCAACTTGCTATAAGCACTGTTCAACATATGTTTGCATGAGATTGTTGCAGGATCTGCTCCCTGTAGATGGTCAGGAAAAAGGGCCCATGGAGAAAATTGCAAATTATTTAACTCTGTTATGGTGAGGACAGAGCCTGGGAATAAAGGGAAAACTGAGGGTTAACATGCCAAGGTCTGAGGCACTGAGGAAAGTGAATGAGAGGGCTAAAGAGAGCATGTATCTGGGTAGGAGATAACCAAGCCAGACAGGTAAGAGGAGGGCCAGGGCTCTAAGCCAGGGACGGCAGCCAGCACCCAAAGTCCTTGAGGGGCTTTGGCAGGCACTATTGTCTTTTCAAACATTCTTGCTTCTAACACAGCTGATTGTAACAGGCTGAACTGTAAGCTAGGATGGTTTCCTAACAAAAAAGCTTCTGCCTAGGATTCCAGCTCACCACCCTTAGACACAGAGCTAATTATGAGATAACCAAGAAAGACTGAACTGAATCTTGATGTCTGGGAGAGAGCTCAAACCCTGCTTGCTTAAGCTACAAACAGATCGTGTTGATGAAAAAACAAAGACCTTGATTAAGTAACATGCCTTGAAATGCCTGCAGCATTGTTGAAAGGTAGTAGCGGGGGCTGAGTGACCAGCAGTTAGCTGATAGTCAAGGTCAAAACTAGAATCAGATGGCCAGAGAGGGACTTCAATCACCCCCCAACCTAACAGCTTCCTACTGGGACAGAAGACAGGTATAGAGCATGTTTACCTCCCACACCATTAGCCCTGCCCTTGATAGCTCAGAGGATTAACCGGTCTCCATAAAAATTACCTCAGCCCTCGCCCCTGTTCTCCATGGCCTATAGAAACCCCCATAAAAGGAGTGCAAAGGCTTTTCCTCTCTTGGGACTCTATCTCTATCTCTATCTCTCTCTCTGTGTCTTTCTCTCACTCTCTGAAGTTTTTCTCACATCCTTTCAACCCTACCTTTTTATTTTTTGCTAATTTTTACTAAAGCCTCCTTCTATTTCACATACTTCCATGAGAATGTCTTCAATTTACACAGGTATGAGGCAGCAAACTTGAAGCCTCTGTCTTACGTCAATCTTCCTGTCTTATGTTGATCTTTGATAATCTTTGTCCAGCAGCATCTTGGGTTCTTGGGGCATGCAGCATAGTTTCATTGCACCATACTTTGAATTTTTACATAACCAAATTTACCAATATTTTCCTTTATGTTCTGTGATTTAAGACCTCATCTGCTTGCCGTAAGCTAATAATGCCAAAATATGAAACATCTTCTAACCTTCAGAACCCGGCTCTTTATCTTGAAAAGATCTTTTTACAAAACTTACCTGATTTTGCTTTGTTGTGCTTTGTTTTGTTTTTTGCAGAACCTAGAGTTTGTGTGGAGAGGTGAGAACCATTTGTGAACAGAAAGGATATGGGGGCAAGAAGGGGTAATGGGAACTCATTAAGCACCTGTGTAAAAAATGTCACAATGGCGCCCACAATGTTATACAATTATAAGAGAGAAGGAGGGTTCCTTGTGAGTGGGATAAAAATTCAAGATCTTGGCAGATGATCATCCTGAATTCCCTGGGTAGATTTTAACACCATAACAGTAGCCTTATGCTGGAGTGAGGGCACGGGATATTAACCTCACACAGAGAAGGCCATATGATGACAGAGGCAGTGACGAAAGTGATGTGGCCTCAAGCCAATGAATGCTGCAACTACACAGATGTTCCAGAAGACAGAAGTACAGCACTGGTTCTCCTTAGAGCCTCCAGAGCAGGCAGCGCCTCCTACACCATGACTGCACACTTCCACCCTGCATTTATATTGCTTGTTTGAGGCCAATGAGAGTGTGCAGTGTGGGAAAATGAAACTAACATGGTACCCATGGCGTGAAAAAAAGTTCTCTTTTTCTTTTTCTCAAGTGATATTAAAGATTTGGCCTCATGGCGTGAGCGAGTCTTTAATTCCTGTAGAATTTATTTCCATCTTTGAAAACTGAACTTAAAGGGTTTTTTTTTTCTTCCTGTATTTATCCAGACCCTGGATGTGATGATTATGAATTGTTATGGGGGCTTTTATTGGGAGAATCACCTTTGAAAGCCTGGGTAGGAAGCAGAGAAGGCTGGGAGACCAGCCCGTACTCTGTGAGAGCTACACCCGCAGGAGCAGAGGAGCCAGAGGAACCTTTGGTGGAGCTCTGGGGTCACCTCCAGCCAAAGGAGCCAATGAGAGAGTCTACTTGTCCCTCAGGAGGCATGGTCTCCCACGTGGTGGAAAGGCCCTGGCCGTATGTCCTCCCTGTCCTAAAACATCCTTAGATGTCTTCAGGGAGCATTCTCCATCCCATGGGCCCTCCTTCCCTCTTGCCTTGTCTCCAGTACTCACTCATAAGGTAGCTGGATCCTCTCCCTGCTGAGCCATGTGAGATCACTGCTCATGCTTTTGTCTATGTCCTGAGACTTGCTTCACCTTTCCCCAGATTCTGGTAGTCTCAGTGTCCTTCTGTGTTCCTCTTTCCTATGAATTCCGGAAGCAATTTATCAATTTCCAGGAACCATCTTGGAGAGATTTGCATCAGAAAATTCCTGACTATATTAGTTTAAGAAAAGTGAAACATTTGTAGCATGAGGACTCTTCCCATCTGTATATCCAGTGTGCTTCTCCATGAACATTACCATTTTTATGCCCAGTGAAACATTACCAATTTTCTCCATTCACTGTTCACTTTATTACATATTTAGAGTGTGTGTGTGTGTGTGTGTGTGTGTGTGTGTGTGTGGTTGTCTGTGTGCCAAAGGTTGTGAGTTGAGGTGAGAGGAGAGGACAGCTTTCAGGAATCAGTTCACTCCTTTCACCATGTGGTTCCTGAGAATCAAACACCATCAGACTTGGTGAAAGGATCCTTGACCCACTGACCCATCTTGACAGCCCAGGGTTCACAGCAAAATGAGAAGGAGGTACAGACTTCCCATATATCCTGTCTTTCATGCACAGCCCCACCACCAGCAGCAGCAGCAACACTCCACACCAAAATGGAATATTTGTCACACCCCTAGAGCCCTCATTGGTCAACATGTCAACATCATTCACATTTACATTCTACACTGGTATTCCTGCGAGGTGTCTACACACTGTGAGGTTGGACAAAGCTGTAATGAAAAGCAGGCACAGTATCAGAGCCTCAGAGCCCCTAAGAGTCTTCCACGCCTGTTCACTCTTCCTTCCTGAAGCCCTGGCAATCACAGGCCACTCTATGTCCCCACCATGCAGAGCTCAGCTTCCTTCACTAAATAGCAAGCATTTAAGATTATCTCACTTTCTATCACTAGCTCCTTTTCAGCACTGAATACAACTACGAGTGTGCCACAACTCATTTATCCATTCACCCACTGACGGATGTCACAGTTGTAAGTAAAGCTGATGTAAATATCCAGGGTTTTTGTGTGTGCACGTTTTCACCTAGCGGGTAAACACCAAGGATCATAGCTGGTGGGCATCTGGTAAAAGAATGGTTAGCTTTATAAGGATCTGCCAAATCCCAAGGTGTCAGAACCACTTCACATTCCCACCAGCAGTGAAAGAGCATTCCTGTTGCGCCTCGCCCTTGACAGCATTTGGTATCGTGTTCTAGATTAGGGCCACGGGTAGATATGTTACTGTCATTTGGTTTTCACGCTTTTTGTGGGTTTTTATATAAGTCAGGGTGCTGTTCACTTGTGAATGAGAGAAACTAATTATCAGTGGTTTCAATGACCAAGGCCTCTCCTCTCTCCTTTTTCCCTGACTCTCAACAAGAAGCCCAAGTTAAGGTGTCCATCGAAAGTGACTTGTTTCAGGAGATCAACAGAAATGGAGAGTCATTGGTCTTGTCCTCCACCATTTTCAGCAGAAAGTTTCCACAATGTGACCGATAGATAGATAGATAGATAGATAGATAGATAGATAGATAGATAGATAGATAGATAGATAAAAGACTTTCTAATGTCTCATCTATGTTCCAGGGAAAAAGACAGAAGAGCCAAAGCCACCTTCTTGTAGACACCATCTTCTCATCTGATGGGAAATGCCTTCCTACAGGAACTCAGCCTTGTTTCAACACCTCTATAAAATGCTGGGGGAGCATGTATTTTAGGCAGACAGGTGCCTATCCTAACTTTTTAGTTTTCAGTAGAAAACAGAGGAGAGTGACGAGGTCTCCTGCTTGATGGGCATAGGTCTATTTCAGATACCCAGTAAGTAATTCTGTTACTGTTATAAGCCAGAATGTTCTTTCTACTGCAGTTTCTACTTGCCCATCTCAGCGGAAGAAAAATTACTGATCTTTACACAGTTGACTCATTCCACACTCTTGCCATGGCAATTTATTGATTCCAATCATTTGCCAACTGAGACTTTGAATTTTTCAAATTGAACAATTACAGCATCTGAAAATAATAATAATAATTGTGTTTCTTCCTTTTCAATTCTTATTTCTGTTATTGAATTTTGGTTATGACATAATTTTGGAGAATTTGCTTGACATTAATTTTGTCACACAATTAGCTCTGGTGGATTCTACAGTTTTTCCTGTTTACCAGTTCAAGGAATTTCATTTTCTTTGGCTTTCTATGCATTTCTCTTCTGAAGGGATGCTTACTGGGAAGAGACTCAAAAGGCAACATTTATTGTGGGAATTATGGAGCTTCATCTGATTAACTAGAGTAGTTGATACAGAGTTAGATACTCCTTGTTGAACCAACTACACTGCTTCAAAACATATTACCATTAAACTATGGGATTCAACTTATTAATATCTCACTTATACTTTTGCATATACCTTTGGAATTTTTCTCATGCTCCTTGGCTTGGGAAATGGGTTTCCATTTTCTTTATAAATGACTTGGTTAGCCTTCTATCTTCTGAGCTCCGCAACAGTTTCTCCATAACTGATCTATGGTGTCAGGGATATCTTCTAGAACTCATCTGCTAAATGCTATGGGTATCATGCCTTTGGTTCTTGTTCTTTGTCTCCAATGTTAATTTATTTTATGGCTGCCTCTCTATTCAGGTTGCTGGACTTGATAAATTGTGATCATGTGTGATATCTGAGGAATCTCTCAATATCAGCTACTACTAGCATACAATAAAAATATATTCAACTCTTAGCTCAATGGTAGAATATGTACCAAACACGTCCAAGGCCCCAGGTTGAATCCCAGCATCGATAGATAGATAGATAGATAGATAGATAGATAGATAGATAGATAGATAGATAGAGTGATAGAGTGATAGAGTGATAGATACAACAGACATATATAGATACACAGATACGTAGATGACTAATAGATACATATATATGTACAGATGATGGATGGATGGATGGATGGATGGATACTGACTCAATTATTTCATAAAGTTTGAAAGTTGATTAAATCTCTATCTACAGACTCTACGGACCTTTTGTTCATGCTTTCTCTACCTTCTTTGGGTTTGTTTTGTTGTTCTTTTCACTGATTTTATTTTTTTTATTTTTTATTTTTTGCTAAAAGCTTAATTAATTTATTTTCCTATTTCCTGATTTCTAATGAATGTATTTCTGACTCCCCATTCCTCTCTGAGTATCTTATGCTGTAATCTTTCATGTGTCAACCTTCTATGGTCCTTTGTTTTGTTTTTTACATTGGTATTGCCTCCATGTATGACTCTGTGAGGGTGCCAGGTTCCATGGAACTGGAATCAAAGACAGTTGTGGACTGCCATGTGATTGCTGGGATTTGAAGCCAGATCCTTCAGAAGAGCAGCCAGTGCTCTTAACCATTGAGCCATCTCTCCAACCCAGTCTTTTGGTTTTAAATACTGTAATTCAGTAGATGGAATATTCTGCTGCCTAGTATTAGCTGCTTTTTTTTTCTTTGTTTTGCCTCTGTTAGAATGAAGACTTGAAGATATCCAGGACTGTCTTCACTGTCAAGTGCATACATGGTTAATTTTTAATAAATGTACTTACATATTTTAAAAGAATGAGTGAACTATACCAGATGTTAGATTACATTTGCAAAATGTGTTTGTATGTGTGTGTCTTTGTGTATGTGCAGAAGGCAGAAAAGGATTTCAAATCCCCTAGAGCTGGGCAGTTGTCAGCTGCTTAGCGTGGGTGCTGAGAACCACTCAGGTAGTCTAGAAGATCAGTAAGTGCTCTTCACCACTGACTCATTGTCCTAGTCCTCATAAGTCAGTTTTTCATAATCATATTCATTTCCCATGGCTACCATGACAAATGACCACAAGCTCTGTGACTTGAATCAATAGACATCTATTCATTCACCAGGCTGCACACCAGAAATCCAAAACCCACATGTCTACAAGACCAAACACTCAAAAGCATGACCATCCCTTTGACATTGTGACTTACCATTGTAATCTACAGTATTCTTTGTCAAGAACCACACCACTGACTTACAAAAAAAAAAATTGCCAGAAAAAGAAACATGGTTTAATAACTTTATAGTTTAATTGTATACACATTTAGAGCTCTGCTTCGCGGATTGGGCCTGCCTGTAGCTCTGAGAGAGAATCTGTCCTATGACCTCTCTGGTTTTGGGTGGCTGCTCACCTCCTTTGGCCCTCTTTGGTTTACGGCTACATGACTATTGTCTACTTCCACCTTTGTCCAGCCTTGTCTCCCCTCTCACGAATCTACTTTCCTTGGGTCCCTCTCCTACAGGGATCTTTGTAATAGCATTGAGATCCCTCCTAGGTGATCTGATCTCGGAGTTCTTAAATTTGTCACATCTTAAACAATCTTTTTCCCTAATATGAGGATACTAGAGGAATTAAGATGTAAGTAAATGTCTGTGTTTACTCTTCATCCCACTGAAACCGCGTATGTCCAAACCCCTCCATGATTTCCAAGTCTTCCTGTGCGGAAAGGATGGGAGGAGGTGGTGCAATGTGGAAATTACTATACCTCCTGGGTGAACTGCCTGCCTCACCCTTAATAATTTTCACCTTGAGTTATGATGCATCTGAATATATGAATATTGCTATATTCTTTTATTAAATTTTCAACTTTCTGCACATTCTGCTTCAGCCTGATTTCCACTTTTTGTGTTGTCATGATGAAATATTTGGACTTATTTCTACCATCATGGCATTTCTTTTTTCCTTTACCCTACTTTCTTCTTTGTCTGTCCTCTGTCTTCCCTAAGCCTTACTCCTCTGCAGCCTCGGGTATCTTCAAGTTCAATCAACACTTCCAGGGTAGGTTTAGTTATGTGAAGAAGGCAGTTGCCATCCCTAGCTAGCACAGAATGCATTGTCTTTTAAGCCTGACATCTGAGAGCTAAGACCAGCTACAGTCCCGCCATGCCTCCACTGTCCTGGGAGCAAAATTCCTTGCTCAAGAGATAGAACCAGTGAACTCACGGTGTTAAAATGCATCTGGCCACTCTGTTCCTTTGTTAAAACACCATCATAATACATCTTGAAGTATTCTTCAGACACAGCCAAAGGACACACTAGGGTAAAAGCCATGTGAGGTACTTGGTGTTAAAAGCAGCAAATGAAAGCCAACTGGAGCCCTGTCATCTGAAATTGTTGTCCACTGACTTTTTCTTAAACCCAGCTGTGGCCAAGTTGGCTCTGAAAGGGCCAGAGTTACATAAGGGGACCAGTGTGCTGAGAAGGAGCAGGCCAGGGAGGTAAAGCGAGGCAGTCCCAGTCTGCATGTTTCTTGGCCACCCGAAGCAAGTATTCTTGGCTCTCTTCAGCTGCAGCTGCTGAGCAAGTAAAATCAGAAAAAGGAGCTCAGTGAATAAGGAACACAGAAGTGAAAGGAGAGTGCACAGCCAAGAGTCTCCAGATAAGGCCTGGAGGGACATTAGGGAGAAAAGGAATTTATGACCCAGAGAATATACTTAGCTGGGCCTTTCTCACATTGCTACAATCACAGTTAAAATTATCTGGGTTTGAATAAAAGAATGCTCTGTCCTGGTCATTATTCATGTTTCTTCTAAAGGCTCAAATTTTAGCATAGGCAATTTCACTGGGAACTGAACTATTTATTTACTAGAGGCTTGCTTATGACCACTGCATCAGACAACAGAAATCCTCCCCCTCAGAGAATCCAGGCAGGCCTAGCTTCCTCTGGCCTCTGGCTGTGGGGGAGGGGAGGCTCTGCCTCAGCAAGGCTAAGGGCAGAGGCAGTGCTCTTTCAGAGCGAAGATATAACCCAGAAGTTAAGACTCCTGGCCCTGAACATTCTGGAACTTATCCCAATTTGGAGATTACATCATTCTATGCCTCAGTTTCCACACTCGTGTACAGGCGATAGGGCCCTGATGAATCCAGAGATGCTGAAAGGGAAAACCTGTTGGCAATTAGTCATATTGAGTGTGGAGGGTGTGAGTAAGAAGACAGCATCCCCTGGCTGGGGGACCCTTGTGTAGAGCCTTCTGAATTCTATGATGCAGAAGTTGACTAAGGGGCAAGAGGAAAAGGAAGCGTCCCCGAGAGACGAAAGTGCGCTCTTGTCCCCACCTATCATCCTGGCTCCCCTTCTTGGGGCCACTTGGGACCCAGGTGTGGCATCCATTATCCACACTGGAGAAGTGGGCCAGGTTTCTCTCAAAGTGGACTGTCCTTCAGACCCCAGCAACTCTCAGTGAGGGATAGAAGAGCTGGGCAGGAGCACACTGGTGTCTGTCTTCACAGGACAGCAGGGTTCTGACTGCCGGGTGACACGCTGGAAGTGGGCTCCACACAGTGCTACCAGCACAGCCCCAAGCTTGCAGGAGAGATGAGCCTCTCCCCAAATCTACTCTAGTGTGTCCCCTAGATGCACCAAGTCCCCACGGAATATCTTCCCCACCTCTCCCCCCACCCTGTGCTATACCCATCGTCCTGCCTTCCAGAAAATACCATTTGTGTGCTCATGCCAGGATTTAATACCTCCTACCCTCCGTGAAAACCCTTTTGTCCTGGGCCTGTGCTAGACATGTCTTTTAGCTGAGTGTCCAAGTTCCTCCCTAACAGAACCTGGCTTCCTCCTAAGGAAATCACTGGGCCCCCACCTCATCCCAGGTGCCTATGAGGTTCTGATAAAATAGAAACCACAGGCACTGCTGGGTCCCTGTGGCCTCTCGACGGCTTTGGTGAAGCTGGTGAAAGGCAAGGTGTCTGGTTCTCACCAGCTACGTTATATAAATCACAAGGCTAAGACATCGCCTTCATCACTCTTGGCCTGACCTACTCCCACTTTGCATGCAGAGGTGTACCCCTTGCCTGAGGAAGGAGCCTGGATCCGGAAGGTACCAACCAGGAGCATTCTTATGCAGTTTTTACTTGAGCCAGAAGCAAGCGTCTGTAGCATCAAGCACAAGCTTCTATTTGTTTCATAAACCATAGCTACCCCCAAGAATCTAATCATATATACTAGAACATCACATTGAAAAGGTTTCCGGTTTTCATTAAAGGGACCTGTCCAGGCTGTACTACAGTGATTCATCTTCCAGTTCTGGAGAGATCACTGGCCAGTCCACTTTCTCCTTGACTAAATCAGCATCCTGGTTCTGCTTGAAGTTAGGAGGCCAAAATTGCTCCACACACATGACCCATACTTGGGTCCAGAACTACAGCCTCCAGCATCCAGAAAAGCTTTGAGCATCTTCCTACTGGCACCCAGAGTTGCGTGTCTTTAGTCTTCTTCCCACTATTATACGAAAATGCCACATGGTGGGTAACTGATATACAGGGATTCATTTTGCCTCACAATTGCTGAGACTGGGAAGTCGAAGAATATGGCGCTGGTGTGATCAGAAAGGTGAAGGCCTTTCTGCAGCCTCTTAATACGGAAGGCAGGCAAGAGAGACACGGAAGCTGAACTTGCTTCCATAGCAACCTTCTCCTATATAAGGCACCCATCTCAAATCTTCTCAAACTACCTCAGAGCAAAGACCAGGGCTTGACTTCTAATTGCCACAGACTGATAAGTTTATGAAAAAAATAATAATCAAAAATTACAAGAATAGTGAAAGGGGGAAAAGTCATGCAAAATAGACATCTCCACATTCTATCACTAGCTTTACAGATATAGAATTACTCTGCCTAAGGTTTCTAATCTCTGCCCATTTTGTAAACACTACATGGCAGAAGGTGGCAGACCACTCTAGGGCCGACCCTACTTACACCCCACCCTCAGCAAATACCACCTAGGGCAAAAGTCGGCACATGACTGCTCCCGGCCATCCCAAGTCTACTGTCCCATTGCTGGTAGCTGCTCATGTGATAAAGTACCGTGGAACAGTCAAGCGAATCATTAGCAAGCATGGAATGGTGGTGAGTGTCTATAATCTCAGTGTTTAGGAGGTGGTGTCAGGAAGATCAGGAATACAAGAGTGTCTTGCTACATTGTAAGTCGGAGGCCAGCCTATCTCAAAAGCCAACGCAAAAAGAAAAGTCAGAAAATAATTAGCTTACTGGCCTTTACTGAAATGGTTTCTCCACCTACCCCCGGCCTCTTAGGAGACCTTACCACTCATCCCAGCCTCCCTATCCTGTCCGGAGTAGGTCGGGCTCCCTCCCTGCCTCCAGCAATAGTGAGGATTACATTAGTAATGGCCTAGTCTAAGCTGTTCCCTGAGGCACCCTAAGAAACCATAGCAAACAGTGGCTTAAAAGAACAGACACACATTCTCCCTCAGCTTCAAAGACTAAAAGCCTAGATCAAGTGCCAGGCAGGGCTGCAGGGCTGACATTTCTCACCTGCTGGATGCATCACTCCAGATCTGCATCTTCTGTGTGGTCTACACGTTTCTCTCCTCTGCTACAAGGATGCCGATGCCTGGGTTAAGAATCCAGCTGGAAAATCCAAAGTGGGATTGTCTCAACACATTTAGCCTGATTATAGCAGCAAAGACTCTTTTCCAACATAAGGTCATCTTCTCAAGTTCCAGGGCTGAGAGTATAGACATATCTTTCTGGAAGCCACCATTTTACCACTGAATTGACTGTTCTGTTCTGCAAATCTCATCCTTAATTTCATCCTCACAACACCTCTACGAGCAAGAGACTGTTGTCCCATTTAACAAATGAGCAAATGGGTCCACAAGGAAAAAGAAGGTCATAATGGTCAGTGGATCACACAGTTCACAGAGACGGAATCAGGCAGCCTCCTTTTCAGCCCACAGCTGTGCTTACTACATTGCTACACAGTCCTGGAGGTGACACCAAGTTTGCCAAGTTCTGTGCAGGTGTTAAGCATGGCTCCCTCCCTCTGAACTTGTTCTCCATGCTCATGGCCATGGCTGTTGTTGTGCTTTACAGAACAAGAAATTGAGCTGCCAGGTTGAGGACAAAGGTCAGTTGGCTAATAAGGGACCACACTAGAGCTTGAACCCAGTTCCATTTGAAGACTAGTCATGCTCACATCAACCGCACTAATCAATACTACTCAATAGCAGGCCATTCCCAATGCCAAGACCAGAGGAGAACCATCAGCTAAAGAGCAACAGCCATTAAGTCTCCACAAAAAGTACCCCCTACTATCTGGCCTGAAAGAGCCCCAGTGGCGCATGGGAGAATCAGTGAGACTCAGTGCACACCATGAAGACAACACTGCACTTCCTCTTTGTGCTCTGTTGTCTGAGACACACACAAAGGGATCAGGATACCCTGCAGAGTAGGAAATTTTAAGTAGACATCCTCTCACATGAATGAGACCCTCAAAATTCTCAGGGCTTCAGCATATAGTGGACAGTCAGAACACTTTTTTGAAGAGTGGATGAAGCTTGCTAGGAATGAATGGAAGTGTCCTTCAAGTTGAATAGTATAGACAGTACAGCATTAAGTGAATGGTGGTCAGGGGCAGTTCAAGGCCTCACTAGCTCAGATAGCCCTTTCTGGAAAGTTAGTAAAGACATGCGTGTCTTATCCAAGATGTCTCTCTCTCTCAGCCTGACCTTAGTGGAACTAGTCAATTTACTGCCACCTACTGGGAAAAGTTAAATACACACCTCTTCAGTGTCTGATGAGAGGAATTCCCACGTGCATGTACCTGGAATTGCCTTCGTTTGTGCCAACACAGAAACTGTACAACATGACTCTGGATGCTGACAGTAAGACTGGCCGAGCAGCAGAGGCAAAGCAAGCTCCCAGTGTGCGAGGGTGGCCTTAGCATGTCCCTCATGATAGACAGAAGTCAGGGTGAGGCAGGAATAGTCTTTCTCTAGCATTGAGGGGACAGACAGGTCTTTGACAAGCATCATGATATGAGAAATGCTTTTCTAAGTAAGACAGCTTGAGAGAGTCGTGTGTCCTCACCCTAATGAGGTCCTAAGAGGCTGCTCGTGCTCCAGTAGATGGTTCTACACCCACATGTGTAGAAGCAGCACTTGTATGTGGTATTTAGACTCTGGGTATTTAGAAGCAGAGTGAGAACATGAAGTTGGAAGTGGAAAGTAGCAAGGGATGGGGGAGGGCTGAGAGGGGAAAGAATGGATGGTGGATTTGATCCAAAAACACAATGTGCAAGTATGAATATTAGATTAAATACTATTTAATTAAAAATTAATTTTTAAATAAATATCTTTTCTCTCCCTATTTTCTAAATCATCCATGCATGAGGACAAATCCAAAGGTCACACTCCATTTCCTTGGTAATGTGTCTTATAGTTCAATTGTTCACATAGACAAGAGCTACATGAACGAATATTTGCATAAGATACCACTGGGGTATGCACTGGTGGGCACAATAAATCCTGCCTGATGGGGATGTGGAAAAGAAATAGAGACTGTGGTGGTTTGAATAAAAATGGCCCCCATGGTCCCATAGGGTGTGGCACTACTAGAAGGTGTGGCCTTGTGGGGAAAAGTTAGTCAGTAGAGGTGCACTTGGAGGTTTCAAAAGCTCAAGCCAAGCCCAATGTTACCCTCTCTTCCTGCTGCCTGCTGATCTCCAGCACCATGTCTGCTGACATGTCGCCATACTTTCTGCCAAGATGACAATGAACTAAAGCTCTGAACTGTAAGCCAGCCCCAATTAAATACTCCTTTACAACAGTTGCCAGGTGGTTGTAAAAACAGACATTAATAGTGTTTTACTTCTAAGGGTAGTTTTTCCTGATGCCTTTGTGCATTACATATCATACAAAAGGCAAGAAATTCTGCTCGATACCTACTAGAAAAATAAACGTGTTGAAATTTAGAAAGTGTTCACAAAACCTAGACATTTTCTTTTCCAATAATCTTCCACTAATGTAGCAAGCATAGCCAACAGAGACACTGGTGTGGGTTTAAGCAAGTGTATCTTCTAGGCAGATCCTTGAGTTCCTTTAATTTTACATTAGGATATAAAATCATTCATTGTAATAGGTTACTAAATGCACGAAGTCCTCCAGACGCTCCATTGATGAAAGCACAGCCTAGGCAGGGGGAAATACAGTGTGATTTCTGCTCTAGCTGTATTTCCATTTCCTAATAACAATAATGAACTTGAAGCATTGTATTTGCATACAGATAGGTCTAGATTCCTGTTTTGCAGAGGCTATACAGTTAAGCATGTCACTGATGTGCAATTCCCAGCCTCCAAACACAATTTAAAGATCACTTTATGGAGAGCGGAATTACAGCAGTGTGTCTAAGCATTAGGGCTGGGCTTTTCTGAAAATTGTTGGCAACAGGGCCACTTTCTCTGGCACATAAAAATCTATCACAGGATCTGGGCCACTACAGCTCCCTGGAGGTGGCCCTTCTTTAAATGTCTGCATGTCACCATCCACAGTGGACTGCCACCCAGTCCACCTCCCAAGCCTTACCACCACTCTAACCTTCATTCTGCCCCTGCCCACTCTCACACATTCACTAATGATGCTCTAAGCCTTGGACAGCACCAGACACCAAGGCACCTAAAGTCACACGCAAGTCTCAACTTCTAGCAGCTCAAGTGAGGTGGGACAACTGGAAGCAAAGTGCACTGTGGACAAAGTGCCTGGCAATCCCCAGGAACACTGAAGGAGCCCTCTGCTGCCAACCACTTGGATGAAGGCTTTATGAGCACGAGTTCAGCAAGCAAATAACAGGCTAGGATGAGGAGTGACATCCCCAGCAGTGATGAAAGCACAGATGTGAACATAAAAAGGACACATAACATTCTTGGGCTGAAGACATGGTAAGAAGGAGTGTGGCTGAGCAGTGAGACAGGAGGGGCTGTAAAAGTAAGGTTGAATCAGTAATAGCTTTCAGTATGCATCCAGGCAGCAGGGGTACCCAGGTTTCATTGACTTCATTTTCGGACTGTTAGTGTTTTGTTTTAAATAAGAGAAGGAATGAGTGTGCAGGATATTGGTCATGGCGGAACAGAGTGAAAGAACAGAAGCAGAGACCAGCTGAAGACTCAAGACACATATGCACAAACACTACGTTCTGACTGGAGGAGAGGGAAGGGAGGTCAGAGATCCAAGACTCACTCTGGGTGATGGGAAAGAAGCTGATTTCCACTGGCTTGGTACCTGACTGAATGCTAAGAACAAGCAAAGAAAGAAAATATTCGCTGTCTCCATCATGAGTACATAGGCATAAGCTAATGCCACTTTTTTAAACCCAGAAATGGAAACAACCTAAATATCCTTCAGCAGATGAGCGGATAATGAGAATATGGTACATACACACAGTGAAAGATTATTCAGCTGTAATGAAAAATGAAAATTTGTAGGTAAATGGATAGAACTAGAGATGATATCTTGAGTAAGATAATCTAGACCGAGAAAAACAAACAACACATGTTCTCTCTCATCTGTAGTTCCTAGCTCCTAATCTTCAAGTATAAGATATAACCTGACAACTTGGAGTAACCAAAGAAACTAGAAAAGTATAAAGGCACAGTAGAGGTGGGACATTAGAGGGTAATAGCAGGATAAGGTTGAGATGAAGAAGGAAATGGACAAATGGGGAAGGAGGCACCAACTGGGGAAGGGGAAGGGGGAAATACAAAAAGAAAGAAGGACAAGTAACACCACGGTTGTTTAACAAAGCCTCAAGTAATCATACGATTTCAAAATTACCTAAAATTATAGACAATGCATAGGGCTTACAATGCAAAGACTACGAAAGGAAAGAAAGAAAGAAAGAAAGAAAGAAAGAAAGAAAGAAAGAAAGAAAGAAAGAAAGAAAGAAAGAAAGAAAGGAAGGAAGGAAGGAAGGAAGGAAGGAAGGAAGGAAGGAAGGAAGGAAGGAAGGAGAGAGGGAGGGAAGGAGGGAGGGAGGGAAGGAAGGAAGGAAGAAAGAAAAAGGAAAAACAGAAAAAAAGAAAGAAAGAAAACAACTAGATCTGGGAAACATGTATTTGAGTGGTTCATCAGAGTAGTCCAACTGACTTCCAAAACAACACAAAGCAACACAAAACAATATGGGACACAGATGATCTGAGTTAAACCTAACCTGAAAGCGCCCTTCCTGTTGTCTAGCTTTCATAGTAACAGAAACTACTGTGCAAGCTGCCAAAGGAGGGAAGCAATCAACAGACCAATCCAACTTGATGCCTATGAACCACACCAATGACCAGCATGTCAAGACATCCCTAAAGGCACAATAGTGCCACTCATATGTTGGTATATCTTAGTTGGGATTTCTAGTACTGCAACAAAACACTATGACCAAAAAGAAAGCTGAAGAGAAAGGGGTTTATTCAGCCTACACTTCCACTTTACTATTCATCATTGAAGAAAGTCAACAGAGGACTCAAACAGGACAGAAACCTGGAGGCAGGAGCTGATGCAGAAGCCATAGAGGGGTACTGCTTACTGTCTTGCTCCTTGTGGCTTGCTCAGCCTGCTTTCTCATAGAACCCATGACCACCAGCCCAGGGAAAGCACCACCCACAATGGGCTGAACCCTCCCCCATTGATCACTAATTGAGAAAATGCCTTACAGCTAGATCTCATGGATGCATTTCCTCAACTGAGGCTCCTTTCTCACTGACGACTCTAGCTTGCATCAAGATGACACACAAAACCAGCCAGTACATGGTAGTAACCTAATTTGCCTACTTTGACTTAAGGCCTACTCAACAGCAGAGAAATCATGCCTGGCTGTAGAAATTTAGCCAACTAGCCAGGACTAGATTTCTCCAACTACTACTTTACTATCCCACCATCCATAATCCCTAACTAAATTCTACAACTTACCTTTATACCCACAAATAAGGGTAGCTGCCACCCCTCACTAAGGAAGCTTCTCTTTACAACAAATGGGTCCATCACAGAAAACTGGATACAATGTGGAGATCAATGGGTCATGATGAGCCCAGATCCAGTAGATACATTTACAAAACAACTACTGCACCTAAGGCTCAGGGATTATATCTCAAGAGGGGATGTGGAACAGGAAGATGGCAAATGTCAGAAAGCCAGGAAGTCTGCTGTGAGATTGTCTCCTAAAATGACTGCATAAACAAGGACTGAATGACAACAATATCAGCACACATTCTAAGGCACAAAGAAGAAAATGTAAGGGATCCAGACCCTAGACAAAGAACTGCACACAACTAAAGGAGAGTGATCTCATTGATCTCTCTGCTAAGAGAGGGATCCCACGAATGAGCCTCTTAATTAGTTATCTAATACAAAGTGGTCAGTCCTGAAACCACATACACATGGAGAACAGACTCAGTAGGTTATGTT
Organism: Meriones unguiculatus; assembly: GCF_030254825.1. Classification (NCBI taxonomy): domain Eukaryota; kingdom Metazoa; phylum Chordata; class Mammalia; order Rodentia; family Muridae; genus Meriones; species Meriones unguiculatus. The sequence continues at coordinate 99,129,874 of NC_083351.1, forward strand.
TACATAGTTGTACATGAATGTATGTGTATAACTATAAGTGATGAAAATGAGGCTTTCAACCTGAGAGAGACTGGAGGTTGAGAGGTATAACTGGCGATTGCTGCTTTGTGGGCTCCTTTTTCTCTCTTCTACCTTTTTCTACCCTTATTACTGCCTAACACTAGATAGGAGAGAAAAAAACAGGATAGAAGAAAAAGGGGTCAAACTTATTGTTCCTGCTCATTGGGGGCTCCAAGTTCCTTGGATCAAGTTTCATCTTCACCATCAGGACATCTAACTTCTTCTTCTTCTCATTCCCTTGCATACTGACTGCTTGACAAACAGCAACCAGCATCATCCAACCACCAAACCAGCCAACAACAGCAACCCCACCTCTTGGGACTCCTAGCATTTACATAGCCTCTGAAAAGTTCCCAGAATTCCAAACATCATACATTTGCAGAAACTATTTGCAGCTGACAAAACCACACCGCTGCTAGAGCACGAGGCAAATCATAGTCACCTGCTGTGGGATTAAAAAGAAAACATAACATTTCATAATGTTCCCATAACATTTCTGTGTTTTTTAAAGAAACCAAAATTATAAAATTCTCACTACAGGGGGAGGGCTGTGGGAAGGACAAGTGGTGTGATTATATTTTCATTAAAAATATAATTAAAATAAAATCCAGGAATGTAAAGCTCAAACAGTTTAGGGAATCCAAATAAGTTAGCATTTGTTCATGGCTCTTGAATGTTTAAAGCAGATATGTCTAAAGGTCATACTAGGCAATCTAGACTGCAGGGGTAGAATATGCCTGGGTCCCAGAGAAGGCAGTGGAGAGAACACAGCACTAGGCAGTGGCCTTGACAAAGGGGTCAAACCTGAAACCTGCACCCCGAAACAGTCCAGTTCTGCTGTGACAAAGACTTTCTGTCCTTCCCACTAAGCCCAGCCTGGGAACATGCTTCTTCAAGAATCCTTGCACCCTCACATCATTGAAATTAAGCCTGATGGGCAGCTGACATGGCATACTACCTCCTCAGAGCACACATTGCTTCACATGGAAGGTAGGAACATCTTGTCCTAGTCCCATGAGCCTTGAGTCCTCTTTTGTGTGAGCTCATGCTTCTGGCTCGCACTACCTGAGCTAGCTCTTACACCAGGCTCCAGGCCCAGATCATCCCTTTTCCAGTGCACTTGGTCCCCAGTCCAAGTGGTAGCATCATGAAACCCATTTTACAGATGGAGAAGCAAAGGCCAGCAGAGGAGAGAAACTTGCCCAAGGCTGGTGGAGGTAGAGCTGGAGCCACACGTCCCTCACATGGGTTTCACCAGTTGTGCTGCCTAGTCTTATGTCAACCTAACACAGGTAAAGTTACCTGAAAGGAAGGAACCTCAATTGAGAAAACGCCTCCATAAGACCCAGCTCTAAGACTTTTTCTTAATTAACAGTTGATAAGGATCCGCCCCAGTGTGGGTGGTGCCATCCCTGGGCAGGTGGTCCTGGGTTCTATAAGAAAACAGGCTGAGCAAGCCATAAAGGAGCAAGCCAGTAAGTAGCGCCCTTCCAAGGCCTCTGCATCAGCTCCTGCCTCTAGTTCCCTGTCCTGTTTGAGGTCCTATCCTGACTTTCCTTCTGCGATGAACAACGATATGGAAGTGTAAGACAAATAAACCCTTTCCTCCACAACTTGATTTTTGGTCATAGTGTTTCATTGCAGCAATAAAAACCATAACTAAGACATCAGTATATGAACAATTTACATTTGTTCTATGAGCAGAATTATGTGGGTTACTTAAGGTTTTTATTTTTATATTTTAGTTGTGAATTGGAGGGTATGTGCACGTTTGTAGGAGAGTCCAGAAAAAGCATGTTTGTTGCTGGTTGATATGGTGATGGGGACTGAACCTGCGTCCTTTGGAAAGATATTACATGTTCTGAACCACTGAGCCCTCTCTTGAGACCCAGGGCACATTCTAAAGAAAATACATTTGTACTGCAGATGTACAGTGCTTTACAGTTGAGTGTGAGGCCCTGGATTAGTCCCCAGAATGAAAAAATAAAGTTGTTTTGAAGAAATAATAAATAACATCTTCTATGCTCTTGCCTCACTTATACTCCCCCAACTTAATTTACACCCATCTTGGAGATACAGGATTATGTTTCATTTCAAACATTTTGTCCCTATTCAGGTTGTTCTTTCCCTAAGTCCCTAGGCCAATCAGAACTGAGGTTTTCTTACCCAGGGGTCTACAGCAGCCATACTGCCTTGTAAGAGTGAAAAGTGTCAAATGCCTTGAATGTAAATGCTGGCTCTGCCACAAATCCTCTGGGTGAGCTTGGGAGAGTTCACTAGCTGTTCTGACCAACTTCTCCTCACCTACCAAACCCATCCTTCATTGGTAACGTATACAGATAATCTAGGTACAGGACTGGCACAGAACAGACAATAATTACCAACAATTATTCCAGGCCACATCCTGAGGGTGCCACTCAAGGAAAAATATAAGCTTGACTTTGCTTGGTTCTTTTCAAGGAAGTCTTGAAGACATTGGAAAGTATAAAACAAAATGAAATTCTATTCTGCCTCAGGATGGATGAGCAGACTTTCTGTCTTCTCCTTGGGTTCAGGAAGAAGGCGCCATTGTGCATGTGGGCTGGGGCCTGTCACACTGACACGTGGCTAACAGAGAGACAGATTAGGACTCTAAATTCTGAATCCTTCAGACGATCCCACCAGTTTCCAAACACTGCATCAACATCACAAAATGCTCCCAAATCAATAAAAATATATTTGGCAGCATAAGGCAGTTATTCATACATTATCTGAAAACAATCAAGTAAAATATACCTTCCATTCCGTTCTCAGGGTAATATGCACTACAGGTGAGCATTTATTTTTAGCTGACTTTCCCCCTCTCCCTCTTTTTTTTTTTCTCTAGTTGTTAGTTTCTGGGGGTCAGAAAGAGTTCAGTTGTATAGAGAAAGTACTAACCGCTGAATGGCTCTGTCAGGCTCCTGTATTTAAGGAGACAGAATTGCATATTACAAGAAAATGATTGTTCAGCTACCTTTTCATTAACCATTTGTCTAAAAGGAGACAGACTGAACTGCCTCTATTGAAGCTGGGAAGCAACAAATTGAATGTGTTCCATAAGGATTATGTCATACTTCAAGCATATGGAGAAAGCTGCAAACACCAAGATGGAACATGTGGAAATAGTGGTGGGCTCGCTATCGTTGGGTGGCTGTTTAATTGAACAACCACAAATACTAACACTAAAAAGGGGGAGAAGACTCTTGGCATCATGTGCACCTCAGGTGAGACACTGTGATCATTTTCTTTCATCTACATCTTTTGCTCACTGACACTCTAAAGGAAAATTTATTTGAGAGACTGAGAGCAGTGGCTACTAAGAAAAGATTAACTGTGAAATGCATCCCTGGTCAGCTTCTTGGGGGTACTTTTTTTGTTCTTGAGACAGAGTCTTGTGTAGCCCAAGCTGGCCTCATATTTGCAGTATCAGCTATGAGGGGGGCCTTGAGGTCTTGATCCTCTTGTCCCTGTCACAACAGAAAAATCAGATGGCTGCCACCATGACCAGATTATGGAGTGCTGGGGATTGAACTGGGGCCTTAGTTCAAGCAAGGCCAGGACTCTACTAACTGAGCTGCCTGGTCAGCTTCTCATACTAAACTCAGAGAAGACACCAAGGCTAGAGCCAGGAATCCTGAGTGAGCCCAGTGTTAATACAAATGAGCTTTAATGGCCTTATCCCAAGATGGAGGGATTGGGGCAGACAGTTTTTCAATCAAGATCATTTCTGCATCTCTCTACACAGCAAGCCCAGAAAGTCCACATCACCAACCGCAAGGTTCTAAAACCAATGTCCTTCACTAATAACATACTAATTCATACCACTGACTTGTGTACTTTCAGGAAGATGCTAGGCTGTCATGACTTCTAAGGCCCACAGCCCACAGCAGTGAAGCCTCTGGAGGAGCAAGCATGACCCAAGGGACATATATTTCTTCTGTGTGTCCTCAAGGCTAGTGTTCACTAAGAATTGTACCCTTGCCTAAGCATGAAATACTATCCACTAATGCTTATGACCTACGAATTTCATAGACTTAATGACAAAACAGGTGTTCTATTCTGCTACTTAATAGAAAGATCACACCTCACTCACACAGAAGAGGGAAAAAAATTACTCCTACAGAGAAAAAAGAGGCCTGTGGATGTGAGCTACCTGAGGAGTGTCCTCGCTGGAGAGGAAATAGGAGTGAGTTATTTTCTAACAAATTAGGAAAATAGTATTTTAATATAACTCATTAAAACTATGAAGAAAGACATTAGAGTAGTTGTTTCCAGCATTCTTAAGCCCAATGCCCCCTCCCATATATCACAATATCTCTTTACTGTGTCTTGAAATGTAATTAATGAAAAATATAACCAAAATAATACACACTAGAGTAGCTACTATCAAAAATACAGAAAATATGGGAAGCAGAGGCAGGTGGATTTCTATGAGTTTGAGGCCAGCCTGGTCTACAGAGTAAGTTCCAGGACAGCCAAGGCTACACAGGGAAACCCTATCACACAAGAAAGAAAGAAAGAAAGAAAGAAAGAAAGAAAGAAAGAAAGAAAGAAAGAAAGAAAGAAAGAAAGAAAGAAAAGAAAAGAAAATAACAAGTTTTGGCAAGAACATGGGCAAATTGGACCCACTGTCCACTCTGGGCAGAAATGCCAATGAGGCAACTGCCTACTGTTCCATTTAAAAAAAAAAAGTAAAATATGGTCCAGCAATTCCACTTCTGGATATGTAGCCAGAAGAATTCAAAGCAGGTTTGCAAAAACATAATTATATAGTCACAGTAGCAGTTCATAGCAGCCAAAAGGTGGAAGCAGCTGAAACACGCACTGACAACCCAACAGATAAACAAAATGGGGTAAATACACAGATTGCAATATTATTCAGTCTTAAACAGGAAGGAAATTTTGTGCTGTGATACAACCTGAATGAACTTAAGGACATGATCCCAGGCACAGAAAATACGAAGAATGTTTAAATCCTCTGGTTTAACATCTACAAAGCAGTCAGATTCATAGAAACAGAAAGTAGAACGCTGGAGGCCGGGGCATGTTGGGGTGCAGTTTCACACTCACAGGTGAAGGTGTTTAGAGGTCTGCTAACAGCAGGGGGATGTGCTCAACACTACTGAAGTGCACACTCAAAATGGCTACAGTGGTCAGAAATGGTCAAGATAATATACAAACAACTTAGCACAAACATAACTTTAGAAACTGAATGCAGTGCGCTGTCTTAATACATAAAAGAGGCGAATGTCGGGAAAGTGGGACTGGGAGGAGATGAGGGTGGCTACCATCGGGATATAATGTCAATAAATTATAAAAAAAATATTAAAAAGTGAAAGGGGGAGTGGTTTCCATGCAGTATGTACACATCTCAGCAAAGAGGCCCAGGGAATCTAGCACTTCAGAACACAAAACAGTACCTGGGGGTTGCAACAGTCCTTAGAATCTTCAGGAAGCAGCAGAGGCAGTGGGGAAGATGGCCCAGCCTCACACAGCATAGGCTCTGATAATCCTAACCTCTGTCCACAGAGAGCCAGCAGAGCTGCCTTGTCATTATCACAACCTAAGGTGCCCCTCACACAGCATCTCTAATGAGCATCATCCTGGAACGAGCAGAGAGTCATCCAACTAAACTCTGAAACTCAGAGAGGATAAGAGCATCAGCAGGTAGGCAGTTCCTTTGCAATGCCCCTGTCCATCAAATAGCTCAGGCCCGGCCCAGACCTCTGCTGGGCATATCACATTATTTCTGCCATTTCACATTATGGAGTCCATACTGGGTCTAGAACACAGCTCTTGGTAAACCATTCCAGGACACAATTTAGATTTGTATTTTAATTTTTTTTATATGCACTTCTTCTCTCCACTGACCCTTCCTGCTAAAGATCAATAACTTTTATTGTTTTCTTTCTGACATTTCTGTTTTGTTTTGTTTTCATGACCGTGTCCTTTGCCTTAGAGAAGCTTTTCAGGTCCCATTTATTGATTGTTGATCTTAGAGCCTGAGCTGTTGTTGTTCTGTTCAGGAAGTTGTCTCCTGTGCCAATGAATTCAAGGCTCTTCTCACTTTTTCTTCTAACAGATTTAGTGTATCTGGTTTTATGTTGAGGTCTTTGATCCACTTGGACTTTAGTTTTGTGCAGGGTGATAAATATGGATTTGCATTTTTTTCTACATGTAGATATCGTTAGACCAGCACCATTTGTTGAAGATTCTGCCTTTTTTTCCCACTGTATAGTTTTGGCTTCTTTGTCAAAAGTTAAGTATCTGTAGGTACGTGGGTTTATTTCTAGGTCTTCTATTCAATTCCATTGATCCACTATTCTGTTTCTATGCCAGTACCATGCAGTTTTTATTACTATTGCTCTGTAGTACAGCTTGAGATCGGGGATGGAGATACCTCCAGATGATCTGTACAGGATTGTTTTGGAAATTCTGGGTTTTTTGTTTCTCCATATGAAATTGAGAATTTATCTTTCAAGGTCTATAAAAAATTGTGTTGGTATTTTGATGGGAATTGCATTGAACCTGTAGATTGCTTTTGGCAGGATGGCCATTTTCATTATGTTAATCCTACTGATCCATGAGCATGGGAGATCTTTCTATCTTCTGATATCTTCTTCTAATTCTTTCTTCAGAGACTTGAAGTATTTCTCATACAAGTCTTTGACTTGCTTGGTTAGAGTCACACCAAGGTACTTTATGTTGTTTGTGGCTATTGTGAAGGGTCTTGAGATAGGATGTTACTACTGAAGCTCTGTCTGTCCCGGAACTAACTTGATAGACCAGGCTGACCTCAAATTCACGGAGATGTGCCTGCCTCTGCCTACCCAGTGCAGGAATTAAAGGTGTGCACCATATGCCCAGCTGTGAAGTTTTATTTTCCTGAAGACTCAAAACAGAAGTTTCAGACTCAGAGGAGCAGGACATGGGTGGTAAAGATCAGAATGCTATCAGAACTTTAAAGATACTGTCAGGTCTTCCTATGGACTCCAGAGACTCCAGGACCTACACAAACCCATTCTGCCAAGGCTGGGCATTGCTCCTGGGCTGAGAGCTGACGTCAGTGCCTCTTCGCTCTGTATTTGGCATCCCCCTCCTGCTTTGCTGGAAGGTGCAGCTGCCTGGAGACTGGCTGGGACTGACACAGCTGCCCTGGCTCCTGCAGTCTCCCCAGGTGTCCCTTGTCCACAATATTTACTAGTACTAAGAGGGAAAGAGACAAAAGGTCTAATGAGGAATTATGACATGGAGAAAGCACTATTCAAATGCCAGTCAGACACTAATTAGCACATTAACCACATGAACTCATGCTGTACAAATAAAAGCAGGGGCCTTGGGCTCCCTTCCAGGCCAAAGGCCACACCAGAAAAAAGCTTTAGCAATTCTTATGCCAGCCAGTTCTCCTGCATTCATGAAGTCCCCTGGATTCAACCTACATTTATTGAGCACCTGCTGTTTGCTGGTAGCAATGGTAAACACTAACCAAGAAGGAGAGACCCAGCATCCACATGCAGACCTCTCCAGCATGAGGTGCTCACTGTCATAACAGAGAAACAGTATTTTCATGAGCACCACGGGGAGGCAGAGGGAGGTAAGAAGCTGGCAGTGAAAATGTTTCCAAAAGAAAATGCCCGAGATCCTGAGATGAGGGTGCCAAAGAGTTCATGTGCCTGAATGACAGAGAATATTGAAAACAGTAAGTTCTGTGTCTAGACGAAGCCGGGTTGAGGAACCGTTATTTGATATGCAATTTTCTACTTAGCAGAGCAGGTACACAGAATTCAATTTGGGAGTGATCTGTATTCTATTCGGTCCCACAATAGCATTCAAATGTAGGCAGGGAACAGGGAATTTATCTTCCTGCAAATTCACTCTCTGGGGGTAGACGCTGGCCCACTGTGGGATTCAGCACTAGCTAGGTGGGCGGCAGAACAGACAACAGCGAGAAATTACAGCCACAAACCGCCCCTCGGGAGCAGTGCGGGAGCTGCTGGCCTCTGCCCACTCCGGTAATTGCAGAACCAAAACCACTGCCAGGAAAAGGAATAACTAACCTGCAGAAAAAAGAAAATGCCTCTCCTGCTGCCCAAGAAACTGGCCTCACTCTAAACTGGAGCAGTAAATCTTGTCTGCTAACGCAATTGCTTAGCTAAAACCTTTTCTCATTTCCCCACGTTTATCATTTCAAAATTTTGAAGTGTGCTTTGTAGTCGAATTGCATATTTTAAATGGTATTTCTTTCTCTCCTTGCCCCTCCCTACTGTCATTAAATAGATAATGTGTTTTACTATCAGCAACAGCTTAGAATCAAGGGGACTCAGTAACTGACATGATTTAAAATGTCCTTTCCATAAAAAGCCACAAACCTGAGGAGCTGAGCTCCCCTTCCCACACAGGCCCATGTAATCAAGTATATTCTGCTTAGGTCCCATTAGCCAACCCCAGTGGTTCCACCTGTGCTGTGTCTGTGGGGAGATAAGCCCTACCGTTGGGCCTGCTCTCTCCTGGAGCCCATGCGAGGCAAGCCAGCAGACAGGCTGTCCCCAGACAGGAAGCAGCCAGCCTCCTGGTCTTAGGGACCCTCGCAGGCTAAGCGCTGTGAAGACTCCTGAGCTCAACACCAGATTCGCTAGACCCCAATTTTAAGAGTGTGGCCCCCATGACTTCTGTTTCTGATTCAGCCAGGCAGCCAGTGGAGGTGCAGAGACCACTGACGGTCACAGCTTCCCCTCTGGAGCTGTGGAAAGCACAAAAGCAGTAGGGTTTCGTGAGTACCCTTTGAGATGTTGCGTGGCTTAGAAGCAAGTGGCTGGGAATACCAGTCCCAGGAAATTAGTATGGCCATGGCCCAGTCCTTACATGCAGTTAATTCACGACAAATTATTTGGCACACAGTTGGGTTTTATCTGCCGTCTGCTTTAGTCATCTTGCCCTGCATTCCAATTGGAGTTCTCTACTCTTGGATCCCAAAGGGACTCCCTAAAAAAGAATTCGCTAATGATAAACTATAAAAGTTTCTTTTCATAGTCGTGCTTCTAGGGCCAGATCAGCTCTCTACCCAGGGCAGGATTTTCATCATAAACAGTTTAATGTAGAAGATGGTTCCAAGAGATTTGGAAAGTGCCAGGAACATCAGCACCCCAGGCAGACAAACTTGAAAAGGCCAGTTGGGGCTGAGCTGTGTCTTGGTGAGCCCGTTTAAGGAGCTGTTAATAGCCTGAGCAGGAACATGAACTGCCAGGAACATGCGCTGGTTGGAGCCAGGCATCTGTCAAAACACCTGCAAAAGCCGGCTCTGGAGGAGGGAAGGGAGCAGGGGAGACGACAGCAGACGTTGTCGGGAATCGCAGCTTTACTGAAAACAAAAGGCTAAAGGAAACTAAAAGACTAATACTTCAACTAGGGTTGAAAATACACTGTTTCCTGCTACTTCTTTGAAGTAGAAAATCAGGAACCAAAGGCCCCGACTTTCATGAGCACCGTTGTTTTTAAAGTTCGGTTAATGGCTCAGTACATTAAGTCTTCACAAAAACAGATCAACACAGACAAGTGGGTCTACAGCAGTTCATGAGAAGAGATGGATGGGCCTCTGAACTAATGAGAGGCAATGGCCAGGTCAGGAAGCCACCTGGATGCAGAAGGTTTCGTATCCATACAATGGAACATCAGAAGCCACCCACCAGCTACAGCAATCCCAACTGGACTGACAAATGAGTGAGACAGCATGTCTATGTGCTGAGCTCTGAAACTGGGAGCCGCACTTAATACAGCAACTAATGAGACCAGGGAGCCTCCGGCCCAAAATCAGTTTTTCATTGCTCTGAAATCTCATGTATTACTGTCCTGTGAGTTAGCATGTGGCAGTCTTTAAAGGTTTATCACCTTGTACACTGTGATGAGTGCACAAGGTTCCTTTTAGTAGCTTATATCCACTGTACATTTGGGTTATTTGAAGACGTTTCCATCCAAGTACATCATAGTCCTCACTGGGTTTCTATTGCTTTGATAAAACACGATTACTGAAAGCAGCTTGGGGAGGAAAGGGTTGATTTCGTCTTTCAGCTTGGAGTCCATCATCCAGAGAAACAGGGGCAGGAACTCAAAGCAGGAACCTAGAGGCAGGAACTGAAGCAGAAGGCATGGAGGAATGATGCTCACTGGCTGGCTTCTCATGGCTTCCTCAGCCTACCTTCTTACAGAACCCAGGACCACCATCCTAAAGAGGGCACCACTATGAGCTGGGCCTTGCCACATCAGTCATCCGTCAAGAAAATGTACTGCAGCCTTGCCCACAGCCAATCTGGTGGGAGAGTTTTCTCAGCTGAGGTTCCGTCTTCCCAAATGACTCTAGCTTATGTCAAGTTCACATGAAACCACCCACTATAGTCATGCACTTTGACCATATTCACCAGCACCCTAATTACTATCTCTTGTTTCCCTTCCCATTAATTCCTTTCTTTTTCCAGATAGCCTTCCCTCTGCTTTCATGTCATTCATCTATATGTAATCCAGTATCCATATAGGAGAGAAAACATGAAATTATCTTCCTGAGTCTGGCTTATTTTGCTTAACATTGTGTTCTCCAACTTACTCATTTTCCTGCAAATGGTGTAACCATTCCTCTTTATGGCATGATTCTCCACTGTGTATACATATCATGTGTTCTTTATCCATTCATTTGTTGATAAACAGCAAGGCTGGTTTTATAAGTTGGCTGAGTTGACTGATAGACAATCTTAAGGAAGAGGCCTGAACTTTCTGAGCCTCGATGTCCTTTTCTATGGAACAAAATAATAATACAACTTTACATGTATGTAAAAAGGGACCCAAATGCCAAGTCTTTATCCCTACAGCCTATAGGTCAGATAATGCCAACTTCCTTCTCTGAGAGGGCTGCATGCACCTCTAGTGATGACCAAGAGCCCTTCCATCTCAGGAGATGACTCACCAACCCACCAGACTCTGTCTATCTAAGTTTCATGTTTGGTAATAATAAAGGCAGGGTCTTACTTAAAGCTGCTTTCTCTGTGGTTGCTCATAAACAGCCGGTGAGCAGAGCCAAAGCTATGCCTGAGATAGGGGCATAAAAGAAATCCAGATATCCCCAACTGCCATGCCAGTTTCTCATGAACATGTCCCCAGTGTCAGAGCCAACACCTCGAGCGTGAAGTGGACGTCATTCAGGGAACAAGGGCTCCGATCTTCAGGCTCATTCATTTGTGCCATGAGGACAAAGGCCATGAGAACAGAGGCTGTGTGTCCTGCCACTAGGAAAGACTACAAGCTGTCCCAGTGTTTCCCCTTCAGGGCTGGCCCGCAGTAAGCCTGTAAGACCTCCTTCCATGCAAAAAGATGTGATAGATATTAGTTATTAAATGCTGTGTGCACATATCTACTAGAACATTGAATGATTACAATAAGAATTATTAATATCATTTTTGTATGAGACAGGAAGATTAAAAAATTTGCCTTTTCCAGCCATTGTTGGTCAGCAAGAATAAGGACAAGAGAGTCTCTAGTCACTTCTTTGATGAGACACCACATCAAAACCTATTTTCAAAAGTCTTGAGATCCCTGGGCATAGCTCCTTCCAACCTGTCAGAAATGTCCCTGCATTTCAGGAAGTCCCAGCCAGCACCACCTGTCTCACAGGAGTCAAAAACCAGTTGTAGCTGTGATCTGCCTAATCCTAAGGAAAACAAGTTTTGCTTCTCATATTTTGCTTTGAATCCCTACCACAGCAGAGGACATTCATCTTCCTGGTTTCCTCCAAGTCTTCTCTTTTCCAGAACCATCTCACTGAGGCAACTCAACAAAAATGTGCAGGAAATGGCTTCAATGACAACAGGGAATCTTGAGTAATCTTCACAACTGAAGGGATCCTAGGGTCCTGCCTGGTTAGGGGCTTCTGCAGAGTTCCTTCCTAAGCTTTGGTCACAGCAAGGACAAACTCCCCACAATGCCCACAGTGACTGAAGCAGAGGCAGAATGCCAGCAGTGCTTGTCCAGGGGATAAGGGTGTGTTTGGCAAGTCATTTCCCAAGAGGATTTGATATCGGCACTCCTGGATACACGCTAGGGATTAAAACCTGCTGTTCATATTTGGGGTTTTTCTCTAAAGTATAGTAGAAAACAATACTTCCTCATTATGAATATTTTGACAATTATTAATTTTTAAATTGAGTAAAAAGCAAGTAAAACAGAAATTGAAAAGCCTCCAAAGTCTGCTCCCTCACCAAAAATAATAATAAAGTTTTAACTTTATATTAATATTGATAATATTAATTAATATTATTCATAATATAATAATAACATTAATAATAAAGTTTATTAATTTTATTTATTTAGCTAATCGATCACTTAATCAAATTATCATTGTGTCTCAAATGTTCCAGAAGTAACACGGTTTATAACACATTAAAGCGGCTATTGCTAAGCATCCATGAGTGGACAGGGGTTTTGCTTGTTGGTTATTAATTTATATTTTTATAAATTGTTTCATGCAATGCATTTCCCCTTCCCCAACTCCTTCCAGATTCTCTCCAACTCACTACATGAGTGGATAGGTCATTTTTAGCAACGAGTCTGTCTTCTGGTATTTTCCGCAGAGTTTTTGTTTTTCTACCTCCATGTTGAGTAAAATTGTCCCTGTCCCCCTGCCTCCACACCTTAGATTGTCATGTGATGCAGATTAAGCTTTCCCAGCTCCTAAAAGGCCAATGTTCTGGAAAAGCTATCACGGAGTGCTTGTCCTATTGTGGTGTGACTTCTGGTTGATGGCAGGCGATGGTGCTTGCAGTTCAATGAGCAAATGTTGATGCCTGGACTAAGGGCAGTTCCCAGGATAAAGAAACTGGGGTCCTTCCCTCATTGAAGCTACAGAGAGTGGCTTAGGGAGATGGCTCAGTGGGTAAAGAACTTGCTTCAAGTGTAAGGATCTCAAGATGTGGAGAACATGTCTGTAATCTCACTGCTTTCACATCCAGGAAGAAGCCACAACAGAGACCCTATCTCAGACAAGGTGGCCTGCAAGGACAAACAGAGATTTCCCTCTGACCCCAGCTGCACATTAGGTATACACATACACAAAAAATTCCAGATGTAAGGTATGCATGTGATGGTCCTGGGACCATCTTGGGAAGTCCCTGTAGAAAATGAGACTCTTTTGAGGTGGCTTAAGAAATTGAAAATCCTCCAAAATCTGTTCCCTCACCTAAAATAATAATAATAAATTTTTTAAATTCTGTTTTCAATTTGGGAGACAGCACAAGGCCACCTCACCACACAGCAACCCTGCTGCTTCCTTGCTTTGGTAGAGGGCTCAGCATCCAGAACCTGAGAAATGAATACCTGCAACTAATAGGCTACTTAATCAGAGGACATACCTCTGTAAACAAGCTATGGGCCTCTGGCGCCCTTTGAGATCCAGGTAAGAAACTCTGTCCTTCCACTGAAGGAGCAGCAATGCAGCTGTGTCCTCCTTCAGCTGCCTTCCTCATGGAAAGCACATGACTGGAAATCACAAGTAAGAACCAAAGTGAAGACACGGTTGCACTAAAATACCAAGCTCACAGCAAGATGGTTCATCGTATGCCTGGCGTTCCTTTTCCTGTCACAGGCAATTCATATGAACATATTTTCCCCTTCGCTCCCAGCAAGCATATAAAAGAGGCTTTACTTTCATAATGTTAGGTGTTTGGGGACTGTGGTAGACATCATTCTTGTATGGAATCTTCTCCACAGTGATAAATCTCAGGGGAAAATAAAAGCAAGATGATGCAGTCTGTGGTCCTGGTTTAATGCACGACTTTTATGTCTTTGTTAACATTTTTATCTAGATTCCTGAAAATAGATGTAAAAACATCTAACGCTGTACAAAAAACATATATAACTGTAAAATAAAAGCTCTGGGCAAAGTCATAAGCAGAAATAATCACATACAAAAACACCTCTCAAGTTCAATAAAATAGTTAAAAGTTTTAGCTAAATATCAATCTTGGATACAATTATAGCCCAGTAGTTAACAGATCACTCAAAATGGATATTTTAGTGTCCTCCTTTTCAAATTACAGTGTGGAACTCACAGCAATAAAGGGCAGTCTGAAGGAGTGGAAAGTCATAATGTAGAAACTGTAACACATCTAGCAAGAGCAGGGGAGGAGAGAGGAGGGTGTAGGGCATGAAATGGTACTGGCATTGCTACAGCCGTGGCATGGCCTCTGATCAGAGAGCCCCAAGAGAGAAAGCTGAGTGGGTTAAATTTAGAAAAACAAGAAATAGGGCTGAGGGGTATTGATCAGTAGTAGAGTATGTGCTGAGCATGCGTGGGGTACTCAGCTACACAGACACACGCAGACATACACACAAAGACCTGGTGTAGGAATGACTTTTGGACTATATGGTGCTATCCATGAGATCAAACCCTTAAGGAAAACCTCCTGTCAACTTGCCACAACCTAGAATCAGCTCAGAGCAGAATCCCAATTAAGGAAATATCGAATAGGGTTGGCTTATATGTACCTGCAGGTGACTGTTCTTATTGCTGGTTGAGGTGGGAAGAGCCAACTTGAGCTGGGAGTCATCATTTTGTGGGCTGGGCCCTGCAACCTAGCAAGCACAAGTAAGTGATGATGCATTTATTTTCTTTGCTCTTGACTGTGGATGTGATGTAACTAGCTGTTTGGGTTCCTGCCTTGACTCCCCTCAGTGACAGACTGTAACCTGGAAGTGTAAGGCAAATAAGCCCTTTCTTCACTCTGTTGCTTTTTGTTGGGATGTTTTTATCAGAATCACAGAAACGAAACTGGAACAGCAGCCCTAGAGCAAAAGTTGATTCACATTTTAGACCCAAACAGAATCTCTCCATACCAAGGGAGGTCCTCCCAGGATGCATCATTCTGCACAAATGAAGCCTGCTGAGAGTGAACAGAATGAGTAGAAGGCAGAAAGCTAGCTAGTGGTATAATTTCCAAGAATGCACTGAAAATGACAGCCAAGTCATGCTTGCTTTACTTAGACAGTCTGAGAGTGCTGGCTATCACAAGAACCTGATGATGATGAGCCAAGGATGTGCATTTATGGCTTTTACACCAAGAGCCGTTGTATAGACAGATATCATGGCAAAGCACTAAACCATGGAGCATGGCTTACATCCCTGGTAGTTAATTTTGGTGGTTCACAGAGGGACAAAGAACAGATGGGAATGGCCCAGAAGCTCCAGCAACAGATGAGGCAAATCAGCATGGCATTGTGGGGAAACACTCCTGGTCAGAATATCCTTGCATGCCATCATTGAGCACTCCAGCAGAGTGCCTCCCCTAAGAACCTCATAACCCTGAGTCACCTCCCCCACTGAAAGGGTTAAAGGCGATACAGTTACTGAACTTGGCCAAGCTGGCTTCTGCAGCTGACTCGGCTCACAGTGGTCCCAGCACTCTCTCTACATGCAGCAGTCGCCTCCACAGGCTCACCAGCTCAGCATCTTCACCTAGCTCCAGCCGCTCCAAGTCCCAAGACATCAGCTGGCTTCAGCACTGTCTCTTCGGAAGGGATGACTGCTTTACTGTTTGCCTGGGCCGTGGTAGCTTTTCCGGCAACAGCAGGAGCATCATGGCGGGAGGCCACTTCCCAGGCCTTCTGTGGTGTCCAGAAACATGCCTCCACAGCACTCTGTACTCTACAGTTTGTTGACTCTGCAGAGCACTGATGCTGCTAGAAGCCCACAGAAAGGTCCAGAGGGAGCTGGCCTGCTCATCTGTCACCCGTCCTGGGACTTTGGAGCTCCAGACCCACTGCAAATGTTTGTGCCCTTTGGGAATACTGAGTCTGCCAAAGTTTTTATAGACAATCAGACAATGCAAGGGACTGTTTGGTCTTGCAAATTATAGCAATTCTGTTTTAGATCGAGTTGCCATGCAGCCCCTGAAGGGGTTTCACCATGAAATGGCTTACCATGAAGCTCAGATGCTGAAAGGGTAATAGCAAGCTCAAATGAGCCAAGACTCGGCATGATGAATTTTCTGGTCACTGTCAATTAAAAAAAAATTAAATACCTAAATTCCAAAATAATTTCACATTTTAAGCATTTTGTAAGCACCAAACTCAAGTTTGTGAACTCAAGTTGAGTTTTTATTCCTGCCCTAGTCAGGCAGCTACTAGCAGAAATCCTCGAGGTCCAGAAGATGTGTCCTGCCCCTTCTCTCAATAGTTTTGTGCAGAAAGGAAAGGCTAAGGGAGGGAGAAAACCCTTGCTGACTGGGTGGGCAGCCTCAGTGCTCTTCATTCGGTCACAGGTATTCCAGGGACTGACTCTCGGCACTTTCAGAAGTCTGAAGGGAGCCTGCTCCAGCCACAGAATCTCTTCCCTGTGGTTCACTGGGCGGATGAGAAAGGCTACTCCAGCTGGTCTCTCATTCCTTGCTTGTCTCCAGGAATGCAGTGGGTGTTCATCTTCTCTCTTCTTGGGACAGTTTCCCCCACTCAACCTCTTGGCAGGAATCTCAAGCACCCCGCCTGGCATGGCTCTCCTAGATGTATGGTCCACATCTGGTCCACAAAAATCGATCTGAAATATCCTTTAACCCCAGAAACTCAGAGTGGACAATCTGTGATCTGCAACGTTTTGACTTAATGATTTTTCAATTTTAGGATGGTGCAAAAACTATATGCACATACCAGAAAGAGATGGTGCGTTGAGTCCAGTGGTGCTGACCTGTAATCCTGACCAGGAGAAGCTGAAGCTGAGAGGTAAAAGAAGCAAAGAAATGTGCAGATACAGCCTGGTAGGACATAGCTGCAGTCCCACCTCTAGGGAGTCTGAGGCAGAAGACTTTCAAGTTTCAAGCCTGCTTGGCCTACTTAGTCAGGGAAGGTGAGAGAGGGTGCACAAAGAGTAGAAATGTTGTTGCAGATTTTAAGTTTGGATTTTTTCCTGGTCTAGCAATATGCACGGTGACAGTCTCTCCTGGTGGGCTCATTAGCTACCAGCTAGCTGCACACCATCGTAACAAGCCACCACATTCTCTAGTCTCCATGTGACACAGTAATCACATGGTGTAGTAATCAGTAATGTGTAGTAATCAGTAGGTTAGGGAGAGCAAACACATTGATGTAACAATATTTTGAACTCACAGGAGATAACTGAGATGAAACCCCACTGTGAACTGAGAGAGACACCTTTCCTGACCTTGTAAATATTTAAGAGACTTTTAGAACTGTGATAAGGGGAAGGTGTACATATGAAAATTGTATGGTCATATAATTTATTACTCAGGGTTCTCTAGAGGAATAAAACTTATAGAATGAAGCTAAATATAGAGAGAATGGGGATTTGTTAGAATGGCTTACAGCTAGTCCAAAAATGACTATCTGCCAATGAAAGGTCCAAGAATCCGTAACCATTCCGTCCACAAGCCTGGATGTCTCAGCTGCTCTTCTGTATACACCAGCATTGCAAAGAAATAGGCTCTAATGCCAATGAAGGAATGGACTTGTCAGAGAGAGCAAAATGGCATGTCCTTTCAGTTGGCTGCCAGCAGAAGATATGGTACAGATTAAAGGCGAATTTTTCCACCCCAGAAGATCTGGATGAAAAAAACACCTTCCCACCTTAAAGATCCAGATTAGAATTGGGTCTTTCCACTTCAAATGATTTAATTAAGAAAAGAATACCTGGCACAGGGGCCTTTCTGCGACTGATACTCCAACCAAGGACCAAGGTCCATTCATGGATATAACCTAAAACCCCTGCTCAGACATAGCCCATGGCAGCTCAGTACCCAAGTGGGTTCCCTAGTAAGGGGAACAGAGACTGTCTCTGACATGAACTCTGGCTGACTCTTTGACCACCTCCCCCCGAGGGAAGAGCAGCTTTGGAGGCCACAGAGGAGGACACTGCAGCCAGTCCTGATGAGACCTGATAAGCTAGGGTCAGATGGAACAGGAGGAGGACCTCCCTTATCTATGGACATGGAGAAGGTCATGGGAGGAGATGAGGGAGAAAGGGTGGGATTGGAGGAAATTAGGGTTACAGCTGGGATACAAAGCAAATAAAATGTAATTAATGTAAAAATTAAAAATATAATTTAAAAAAAGAGAAGAAAAGAATCCCTCACAGGTGTGCCCAGCCATTTGGGTTTTAGTTAATTCCAGGTGCAGTCACATTGACAGCCTAGAATGGCCACCACATACAACAAAACTAAATCCAAATATTTCATTGTGTATAATCAGCAGCAGCGATAATTTCCTCTAAAGCCGAGAGGCCAAGAGCAGCAGCATGACCATCATATTTTAAAAGGTTTAACTTCGCCTCCTGGAAAAGTGGTAGAAAAGAGAATTGAACAAAACCAGGCAAAGTGGCACACACCTTCATACCCAGCACTCCGGAGGCAGAGGCAGGTGGGTCTCTGAGTGCCCAGCCTGATCTACACAGTGATCCGGGCCAGCCAGGGCTAAGGGTATTGGACATTCTTTTAAGTGCTTATTAGCCACTTAATAAGGAACTGGTGTTCCTTCCTTTGGTAACTTGCTGTTGGGTCTGGTGGACCCAATTTTAATCCAATTATTTGCTTTCTCTGTATTTAGTTCTGTAAGCTCTTTGGATGTCCTCTACCCTAGTCCTCTGTCAGATGTATGGTTAGCAAAGATTCTCTCCCATTCTGCTAGTTGCACTTTCCCACAATTCATAGTTCCCTTTGCAGAGCAGAAGCTTTTTGATTCCATGAGGTCTAACTTGATGGTTGTTGGACTTATATATGAGAAGGAGCGAGAGAAGAGAGAGCATGAGGAGTCCAAAATGGCTAAAATTAATTATATAAATGTATGATGAAACTGTCAAACAATAAAAAATACTTTAAATCACAATGGAATGCCATTTTGTTTTTTAACAGATTGACGAAAATGAGCATGCTTTCTTCAGTACAGACAGGGATGAGATCTGTCATCTCATCAGGAGAGCAATTTCAGAGTAACGGCTGAAGATCCCTCTAAGACACACCTAGGAAATACTTGCCTGTGTGAACCAGAATTATGAACAAGCGTGTTCTCAACGGCGTTGTCAGAAACAGTAAAGGGGGAGAGCAACATAAATTTTCACGCACAGAAGAGCAGATTTCCTTCAGTGTGGTTTTTCTATATTAAAATACTACAGGATAGATAAAAGGAATGAACTTTCCATTTAAGTGTCATATAAATCTCAAATGTAACATTGAGTCAGGAAAGCAAGATGCAGGTGATACCGTATGATAGCACTCGTTTGAATTTTTTAATGTGATGAGTATTTCAGCAGCACCATGTATTATTTATGGGCCTTTCTGTAGACCGTGAGAGTATTAACACCTGTGGGAAGGAAACATTCTCTCCAGGGAAGAAGACAAAGAAAGAACTTTGTACTGGAGGAAAACTGGAGGAGAGCTTGCCTACAACAGAATGGCTGGCGTTCCTTCTAAAATAAGTAAATGACTGAAAAGGGCAGGAGGGAAGAATAGAGAAACACAGTATGAGTTCAGGCATATAAAGGGCTTAAGTAATTGCATTCCTAGGTACAGAAGATGGTGGCTTCCAGGAGCTGTGGGCAAGATGGGTGGGCATTATCTCTTACTGGCACAGAGTTTCCACTTTACAAAACGGAAACTGGTCCTGGAGATGGGGGTTGGTAGTGGCTCACAGCAATACAATGTAACTAATGACACACAATGTACACTTAAAAGTAGTGGAAATGGTACATTTTATTTTCCTAAGGAGACACGAACCAATGTCTGTCTACACCAAATAGTCTTTGATGACAGATGGAAGGAACAGTTCCACCCAAGTCTAGCTGGGTGAACAAATGAGTTCATTCGGATTATTTGCAGCAGGGTGGCTAAGGAGCTGCTCATAGGAACATGAGTAAGTCTCAGGCCACTCCATCACCGAGAAGCCCACCCAGTACCCCAGCTAGGTGATGATCTGTGAAAGCTTCACCCCAGAGCTTTCCCCACCACCAATTAGTAGACACCTCCAGAGAAGACCTTCTTCTCCCTAATGGCATAACACTTTCTCCTGTAACAGCAACAGTTCGTTGGCTATCCAATCATTAGAAGGGGCCTTGCGGGTCTTGTCACCTTCGGAGCTTTCTGTGTCTTATGGGCCTCACTCCTCCCTGAATAAGGGGATATTTCAGTTTTGGGGAACTGGCCACACAACAAATCACAATTAAAAGTCAAGGGGCTGGAGACATGGCTTACTGATTAAGCGCACTGACTGCTTTTGCAAGGACCCAAGTTCCCAGCACCCACATGGCAGTTCACAACTATTTCCTTTTTTTAATTTTTTTAATTTTAATTTTTATTTTTTATATTAATTACAGTTTATTTACAAAGTAACCCATCTGTAGCCCCTTCCCTCATTCCCTCCCACCCTCTTTCCCTCATCTCCTCTCATGTCCCTCTCCAATTCCACAAATAGGGGAGGTCCTCCTCCCCTTCCATCCAACCCTAGCCTATCAGGTCTCATCAGGACTGGCTGCATTGTCTTCCTCTGTGGCCTGGTAAGGCTGCTGTCCCATCAGGGGGAGGTAATCAAAGAGCCAGACACTGAGTTCATGTCAGAAACACTTCCCTGTTCCCATTACTAGGTAACCCACTTGGAGAATGAGCTGCCATGGGCTACATCTGTGCAGGGTTCTGGGTTATCTCCATGCATGGTCCTTAGTTGGAGCATCAGTCTCAGAAAAGATCCCTGGGCCCAAATTTCTTGGTTCTGTTGTTCCCTTTGTGAAGCTCCTGTCCCCACCAGGTATTTCTATCTTCCCCTTCTTTCATAAGATTCCCTGCACTCTGCCCAAAGTTTGGCTATGAGTCTCAGAATCTGCTTTGATACCCTTTGATATCCTTTGAAAGGATAGAGTCTTTCAGAGTCCCTCTGTGGTAGGCTCCTGTCCTGTTACCTGTTTTCTCCCTCTTCTGATGTCTGTCCCGTTTGCCATTCTGAGAGAGGATTGAGCATCTTACCTAGGGTCCTCTTTCTTGCTTAGCTTCTTTGGGTGTACAGATCTTAGTATGTTTATACTATATTATATGTCTAATATCCACTTATAAGTGAGTATATACCATGTGTGTCTTTCTGCTTCTGGGATACCTCACTCAGGATGATCTTTTCTAGATCCTACCATTTGCCTGCAAATTTCATGATTTCCTTGTTTTTAATTTCTGAGTAGTATTACATTGTATAAATGTACCACAATTTCTGTATCTATTCCTCAGGTGAGGAGGCATCTGCATTGTTTCCAGGTTCTGCCTATTACAAATAAAGCTGCTATGAACATGGTTGAGCAAATGGCCTTGTGTACTTGAGCATATTTTGGATATATGCCTAGGAGTGGTATAGCTGGATCTTGAGAAAGTGCCAGATTGATTTCCAAAGTGGTTGTATAAGTTTACATTCCCACAAGCAAAGGAGGAGGGTTCTCCTTTCTCCACATCCAGAGCAATAGTAGTAAAAAACATCATGGACTGGAAAAGAAACAAAATGGTGGATCAGTGGACTCGAATAGAAGACCCAGAAATGAACCCACACACCTATGGATACTTGATTCTTGACAAAGAAGCCAAAATCATACAAGGGAACAAAGACAGCATCTTTAAGAAATGATGCTGGTCTAACTGGATGTCTACATGTAGAAAAACGCAAATAGATCCATACTTATCACCCTGCACAAAACTGAAGTCCAAGTGGATCAAAGACCTCAACAAAAAACCAGACACACTAAATCTGTTAGAAGAAAAAGTGGGGAAGAGCCTTAAACTCACTGGCAGGAGACAACTTCCTGAACTGAACAGCAACAGCACAGGCTCTAAAGAGCAACAATCAATAAATGGGACTGCATGAAACTGAAAATCTTCTGTAAAGCAAAGGACACCGTCATCAAAACAAAACGACTGCCTACAGATTGGAAAGGATCTTCACCAACCCTTTATCTGACAGAGGGCTAATATCCAGAATATATAAAGAACTAAAGAAGCTGAAAAGCAGCAAACCAAGTAATCCAATTAAAAAATGTGGAACAGAGCTAAACAGAGAATTCTCTGTAGAGGAATATCGAATGGCAGAGAAACACTTAAGAAAATATTCAACATCCTTAGTCACCAGGGAATGCAAATTTAAAATGACCCTGGAATTTCACCTTACACCCATCAGAATGGCTAAAATCAAAAACTCAAGTGACATTACAACTATTTCTTATATTTATGGTTCTGAGCCTAGCCTTTAACAGTTGAGCCATCTCTCCAGCCCAAACTATTTCTAACTCTAGTTCCAGGGAAATCCTTCACCTTTTTCTGGCCTCTGAAGGCACCAGGCACACATACAGTGCACACACATACATTCAGGCAATCACTCACCCACATAAAATATTTATTTATTTATTTATTTTTAAACCCATCATGATTTGTAATAACCAGAAGCTGGAAACAGCCCAGACACCCCCTCAACTGAAGAATGGATGCAGAAATTGTTTTACATCTACACAATGGAGTACTACTCTGCAATGAAAAATAAGGAAATCATGAAATTTGCAGGTAAATGGGGGGACCTGGAAAGGATCATCCTGAGTGAGCTGTCCCAGAAGCAGAAAGACACACACGGTATATACTCACGCACACAGACATATAACATAGGATAAACCTACTAAAACCTGTACATCTAAAGAAACTAATTAAGAGAAAGGCCCCTGACTAAAACGTTCAATCCCCATCCTGAAAGGCAAAGAGAATAGACATAAGAAGAAGAAGTAAACAGGAAACAACCTAGGAACCTACCACAGAGGGCCTCTGAAAGGCTCTGCCCTGCAGACTATCAAAGCAGACACTGAGACTTATGGCCAACTGTTGGGCAATGTGCATGGAATCTTATGTGAGAGGTGGGAAATAGTAAGATCTGGGGAGGACAGGAACCCCACAAGGAGAGCAACAGAACCAGAAAATTTGAACACAGGGGTCATCCCAGAGACTCATACTCCAACCAAGTACCATGCACAGAGATAACCTAGAACCCCTGCACAGATGTAGCCCATGGCGGTTTAGTGTCCAAGTGGGTTACATAGTAATGGGAAGAGGGACTGCCTCTGACATAATATGATTGGCTTGCTCTTAGATCACCAACCCCTGAGAGGGGAGCAGCCTTACCAGGCCACATTAGAGGATAATGCAGCCATTCCTGATGTGATCAGATAGACTAACATCAGAAAGAAGGAGAGGAGGACCTCCCCTATCAGTGGACTTGGGGAGAGGCATGTGCTAAGAAGGGGGAGGGAGGATGGAACTTCGAGGGGAGGAGGGAAGGGCTTATGAGGGGATACAAAGTGAATAAACTGTAATTAATAAAAAAAATCCATCATGGAGTAATATGCTACTGCACTGCAGAAGTATATAAAAGGAGACCGAGTGAGAAGCTATCGGGAGAACGTGAAAGCAGAGGTCATCTGAGGACCCCTCCTACATTAAAGGACAGGCACTCGGTATGACAAGACACCAAGCACCCCAATGGCACAGGCTTACAGACTCTCAGAGAATAAACAAGTGCTAATTTGGAACAAATGTCCTGCCACACGCTTGTTTCTCCCATTTCTCTCAGTAATGGTTCTGTTGCTTTAATTATGATCTGTGGGTTGCAATGATCTGGAAGTGCACAAAGGTTAGAGAAGGTTTTGCAGAAAGATGGGGGCCCTACAACCTATGGAAAACTTACCCAAACTGGCTCCTTGGACCAGGACTTTAGATATCTCATCACCTGAGCTTAAGATGAAGAGACACAGTCAGTAACATTCCAAGTTTCCACAAGATCTCTCTCTCCATCGTTTAGGGAAGGTCCAGTTACATAATTTTCAGGACCCAGAGCAAAATGAAATGCTTGATCCCCTTGTTCAAAGACATAGAATTAGAGGAAACAGTAGGCAAGCATTCAATCAAGCCCGGGATGCTCACTGAGGCAGGTGGCATGCCTGCATAGCCAGCCTGACTTCCTGCAAGAAGGAAGCAGGATGTAGTGAAGTATGTGTGTGCTGGTGTGGTGGAAACTTCTGGGAGACTTCCGTTTACTTAACGTGTGTTTGTGTGTACATGTATTATACAATTTTGTCATGTCAGGGTGGGCATGCGTTTTTACATATGTATGAATGTGTGAGTGCTGTGTTTGTGTGTGTGTCGTCTATGCGTTTCTATTGCGTGTGTAAGGCATTTTCATTTGTATGTGCACACATGCATGTGTGTATAGTATATACATTTATACGTGTGTGGTCTGAGAATGTGTGTGTGCGTGTGCATTCTTGAGGAATTCCCCTTTCGTGTTTCTGTTTGTGTGTATGCACATGAGTGTTAACATAACAGTGAACGTGAGGGGTAGGCATGACGGAATGAAGCCCCTTTTCTCCTTGAATATTCCAGAAGACAGCCATCAAATCTCCCCTTCAGGTGTCCTGCTGAGAATGTGCAGGACGACATGACACAGACAGCAGACATATATAGAGTTCTCAGTCCAATCTCAAACCAAAGCATTAACCTCGGACAGGAATCGCTGAGGGTCTGTGAACAGTGAAGGCAGCTGTTTGGGAGGCAGCACGGGTTTTCCGGGAAAACCTTCCAAAAATCCTCGTGTCTATGAAGTCAACTGCTTAGACTGGAGATATCAACAGCTCAGAATCACTGTTGGGAAATCACAAGTTCTAGGCACATTTTTTTGCTGTAACCCAACAGTTCACAGATGAACATGGAAACTTAGTCCTTTATCCAATTACGCAGGAGAGGAAAACTATTCAGACTCCTGTTTGTGGCTGAGAGATGCAGTCAAGCTGACTTCCCAGCCCAGCTCTGTCTCATTCAATCAATGTGGTTGCCACAGTTTTAAGCCTCAGTTCTCCTCATTCACTAAATGGAAATAATAGCAATTACAGAGTAATTAAGATGATACTCAGAAATCTCCCACCAGCAAACACATCACAGACTCCTCAGAAAATGCTAGAACCTCTCACTGAGCCACATATTCTAAAAGGGCACAGAGCCTTATGTGGCATTCCCAGAAGCCAGTGTTGGAGCAGAAGAGGGGCGCCTGCTCTGCCAATCCTGGGAGCCACCATTCTGACTCAGGGATGCTGCCAATGGCCCTAGTTTGGACCTACCTCTCTTATCTGTCCCATAAATCCTACTCACCTCAGCTGCCCACTTAGCCCTGAGGTCCAAACAGGAGCATAGAGTGCAGACTGAATTGGAGCAACCTTCCTCACTCTGAAGGGGACACCTGAAGGGGATATTTGATGATTATTTTCTGGTAGAACCCTGACTCTACCGTCTGCCCAGCCAACCTTGGCAAATCCACCTTCTCAAACACAGTATTAGCATTTAGATATGAACTGACTCCCAAAAGGACATAGGAACTTTGTGTTGGTGGCACTATTTGGGAAGATAGGTTGTTCTTGGAGAAAGTAGGTCACTGAGAGCATGTGGGGTAGTGCTTTCTTCCTTTCCCGGCCCTGCCCTTTGCTGTATACCATGTGGTTACAAGTTCTTGTTACCATGATGTTCTTGCCTTACCACAGACCCAGAAGCAAAGAAACAAAAGACGATACACTGAACTCCCTGAAACCATTAGCAAAAATAAGTAATTTCTCCCTCTAAGCTGCCCTCTGGGGTACTCCAGTCACAGCTACAGACAGCTAACTCACGCACATAGGCCGTCATTAACTGCCCAAACACCTATTCCTCATGCCTTGGACCAGATAGGAAAGCTCTTCCTCAGTAGACCTGTTCCCTACTGAATATCCTTTCCTACATCCCCCCTCCCTTCTCCACATCACCCAGCTTCTCCTCAGGTAAGCTCTTCTCACTCCCTGCTCATTTCCACTGCCCAGCATCTCTCTGGTCCTCTGCCTGCCCAGTCTGACCTGGTAGCACAGACATTGAAACTGAGTCTGTGTTGTAGAAGTTTTTGTTTATAATATGTAAACATGTGTTTGTTTTGATTCCAGGTGTAGGATATGGGACTGATTCAAATTGTCCACAGTAGAAAACAGAGCAAACTCCTTTGGGCTCTGAGAGGGGCTCTTTACCAGCTACAAATAGTTTAATTCTGAGGACTCTGGAGAGGGATTAAATGCCAGAGACCAAAGAGTGTTGAGGAGCTCCAAGGAAGAAAAAGGCTGCTGCTCCTCCTCCTTGCTGCTCCTGGTTGCTGTTGATGCAGTTTGACTAGAATAAGTCAGAGATATCCTGAAACAAAGATTAGACTTGCCCCAAGGAACCCAATAACCCTAAACAGCAGAAAGTAGCTAAGGAAAACTATGCCCCTTCTCCCCACTCATCTTTCTCTCCTACCTGGTGTTAGGATGTTGAAAGGGATTGGAATGGAGAAGGAAAGACGAGACATTAAAAAACCAAAATAGAATAGTTTTAAAGCTAGTGCCAACAAGTCTGGAGTGTTCTAGAAAGTTCTAGAAAGCATTAGAAGTAATGAAATGCATGAGTTCCCACTGTGCTCATCACTCCAGAATATATTATCAGTAGGTTCAAGACATAAATGTTGTTTAACTAAATTAATATTTTAGTTGTATATATTCATTGGGTACAAGGCAACAATTTGATACATGTTTCAATGTAAACATAAAATAAGGACAATTAGCCTTTGCACCCTTTAGATACTTCTAAATGCTTTTATATTAATACAGAATAACTACATATTTACAAAATACAGTGTGATATTGAATACATGTATGTAATGTATATGATCAAATTCACTTGTTTCCTTATCGTTTTGGAGCTCTGCTTTTAGTTATCTTTAAATATGTAATGGGTTATTATGAACTGCATTATAGAATACTTTTTCTTCTTACTGTGTTCTCCAAACTTCCCTTTTCCTACCCTCACCCCCTTCCCCTTCCCAGGTAATCCCAGGTATTCTACACTCAGATGGGCCTTCTTAGAATATATGGGCAAGTTCTCTTCTTAAAGCAGAAAAGGCCTTTCAAAGCACAAGAGAAAGCACCACTCCATCCATTTCCTCCTGAGGATTGTCTGAAACTAACATCTTGTCACCACCACTTTCTTCTAAAGTCTGTTCATCCAACAGAGGAGGAGGGAGCCACATTTCCCAGCACCCTCATCCCAGCGTGGTAGAAAGAAGACAGAAGAAAGGAGCTTGCATTGCCTCCTACAAGCAATTGGAGTCAGACACCAACAAATGTGATATGGCGGCTCCTAGAAAGATCTGGAGAACCACCTGCCTTGCACTGCACCACAAGATACATGGAGCAAGCTGTTGAGAGACTCCTGAGCTCTGCAGCAGTTTCTATGAGTCACACAAGCCACCCACTTCCATGTCCTGCCTGAAATTCCAGTGTCATTTCCTCTGCCTTCAGTCCCCTGGATCTTCCACAGTGTGTGAGCCCGTGCTGCCTTTACTAAAACAATTAACACTAGAGCCATGTAGAGATGCTTCTGGTTCCTGACCAGCCCTCATCTGCTATATCATTCTGTATGTTACATATCATTACGGGACATCTTGGAAGAACAATCAGGAAACCGGTCAAGAGAAGTAAGATGAAATACTGAAGATTTTTGGCTCTTGAACACTTTATCATGTGAATATATGTTTAAAAAACTGTACTTGCACAGTAGAATATGAAAAGAATAAAATCCTTGGGACTCACAGGTCATTATGTCAAGTGAAATGAGCCAGGCACATAAAGACCGCATGGTCTCACTCATGTGAAATGTAGCTTTCATAGGAGTTGAGGTTAGAATGACACTAACCAGAGTCTGAGGAAACAGGGAGAAAGAGAAGTGGGAAGGACAATAGGTACCAAGTTTGTTGGCTAAGAAAAAATATATTCTAGACTTTTTTGTATAGTAGTGTGACAATAGGTAACAAATAACATATTTCAAAAAAGCTAGAAAGCAAAAATCTTGCATGATTTTGGTTACCAAGGATCATTGTTTGCTGAGACATTTTGGCTTATCCTGTCTTTATCATTACATGCTGTGCACAGATACCAAAACATGCTAGCCCATAACTATGTAATTCTATGTGTCAAAATTAATTTAAAAGAAACCACTTATAAGGTAGTGAGATTAAACATCACTATGAAATACCAGTGAGGGCAACACCAACAGAGAAGATATCTATTTTCTTTTTTTTTCTTCTGTTTTTATGTCCTCATGAAATTTAAAATGAGTTAGAAGTAGGAAGACATTCCAGAAAAAAATATACATTTTGGGATAATGTCTGCTGGTCCCTTTAAAGATGAATCCCCTACATCGATCAATGCTTAAAGCCAACGCCTGGAAGAATGAGGCAGAAAGTGCACTGAGCTACTTGCGCTTCTTTGCCTTCAAAGGCAGGGTTACTTAAGCTTCAGATCCACATGTTTTATGGTACAGAGCTAAAGTGCCTACTGACTCGGTTGATAAATTCTCAAGATTCACTTGGCTGCCCTTATATCCTCCCACTAATTGAAAAGGAATTAACTAAAGGCAGATTCTTGGTTTCCTGTTGCTGTAACAGAATATCTGTGACTGGCACTTCATGAAGATCTCTATTTAGCAGGTGTCTTTCTTCGTCTTCAGGCTCTGTTCCCATACTCATCTATTTTATTCTTCTCTTCCTCTCTGTCGACCTTCCAGAGGGGCAACACAGCTCTGTCAACAACTTCTAACTCGGGCAATTACAATCTTTGCCACTAGAGAGAAATGGGTTCAATTTTCCAGACCCTAGGTCCAAACACCTAAGAAACATGTGAATTGAACCCCCACCCCCAATCCAATCAGCTATCAGGAAAGTAATAAGATGGAAGTTAATCAGCCTAGTTTTGAGAGGTGTTTTGGTGAAATGATCCTAGTATAATCAAGATTATTTGAGGCTTAGAAATGAAGTATTGATGAATCTCCTCAAGGTGTTAGGTTGCACAAGAAAAGCTTTTTGGGGAAGTAGAAGTAAGAAGGGAAGAAAGGACATGTTATACAAAATGGCTTTTCAAGTAGATGTGGCAGAAGACATCTGCAAGTTTCCAAAAGAAATGGCAATGCTTTGATTTGAGGTTTAATTCTACCCTCTCCCTCATGTTCCGTCCTTCTCAGGAATCCTCTGAGGCTCTGTTTCCCTTCCAGAATCCTTTGATTCTTTCCTTGAGAGTCTCTGCTTTCTCAACCACACAAGTCCATAGCATGTTATAGTCTATAGACTGGCTCAAGCTAGTCTCAACTCCTATTACAGCAACATCACAGAGTATGTGGACATTCCTTATACATGTCATTATTAATAAAAATATACAGCATGTAGTGGAGTTGCCATGCTTTCATTTGACAACTATTGAGAGCCCTGCATTATCTGACCCTGTTCCTGGCTTGTGGTTCACCTTTAACCTCAACACAGTCCAGAGATTTTTGGTAGCTCAGAATCAATTCCTATAGTGTTGTTGCAGCCCAAAGTGAGTGTAACTGATCCTATGGGAATGAGGCCCAGGCTTGGCTTGGCTTGGTGATTACACACAGCCCTCCACTCAATGCATGGAGGAAGGGAGCAGAGGACTGTGAGTGGTTTTAAGAGGATCCTCATCACTACTGACATGACTTAGAACATGTTCCTCCAACTAGAATTGGATAGCATTACCTTTCACTGTAATGCATACCACAATGCATTACAGTGAAATTACCTGCATTACAGTGGCAGGTATCCTCTGTGGTTAGTTCTGTTTGACTAATTAATAAAGAACAAAACCTAAAACACTGAATGATTTGATCTTATAAAGTCAAATTCTATGAGAATTTGGGAAATTCTCTATCTTCATTATTGATTTGATCAGTCAAGACAGATTTGTTTGTGCCACTCTCATAAACAGTCCCTACGACTTCATTGGGACTGAAGTCCCTAAGATTTCAGTGGGAATTAGTGCATCTATCTGTCCCCTTGACTATAGTGGGATGGCTGGAAATGTGCTCTAACATCTGGATGTCCCAGATTGCAGTTATGAGGGGAATGGAAGGCAGTTAATGGCACTTCAGCAGATAAGACTGTCCATCTGCTGGCAGTAGATACCTGTAATCTCAGTACTTGGGAGCCAGAGACAGACAGGGATGAGGAGTTCAAGTCTAACTATATCTACATGAGACCCTCTCTCAAAACAAAATGAGACAAAAGGATTCTGTGCAGAGGAAGCATGCATCTCCTCTGCTCACATTGCTTTGACCAAGTGAGCCATGTGGGGTGGGCACAGGAAAGGGGCATGGAGAAAAATCTACCATGAGGAAGTACTGACACAAAGCCTAATGATAACAGCACCCACCTGTCTGCTCACCTGGAGTTCAGCTGTTTTCCTTCATTCTCTGCCCAGGAGAAAGACTTCAAAATCAAACACCTCATCACAGGTTAGGAGCCTCTGGGCGATGCTCTTCATATCTCCATCACCGAAGTTGATTGTTTGCTATGCCACAACAACAGAATACCACAGGCTGGGTGGCTTAAAAAGGAAAGACATATATCACAATTCTGAAGACTACAAGTCTGGGATCAAGGCCTTGGGCTTAATTTTTCCTTTGACCTCTCTCCTTAGCTTGCAGATAGCCATTTCTCATCTTGTGTGACGTGTAGTCTTTTCGCTGTTGCTTTTATCTCCTTATAAAGCCACCAGTCTCATTGGTCTAAGACCTAGTCTTATGACCTTGTATAACCCTTTTAAAGTCACTACTTTTAAAGTGGGGTCTAAATATGACCCCACTGAGGGCTAAGATTTCAAAATAAATTGTGAAAGATGGGACGTAGTCCATAGATAGAGGGGATGGAGTAACTGAACGGGACCTGGATGGGCACCTATTGTTCCGGAGACCATGGACTGAAAAGACAGGTTATCTACATTCTATATACCCAGTGTATAAAGGCGGAATAGGAAACACACACCTCCAAGAAGCATTCCTACTTCAGAAGAGGGAAAGAGGGGGATGGACAGCAACAGTGGCTGTAAGCATCTCTGAAAGTCCCTGAACAAACAATGTGAGGTCCACCTGGAGTTAAGGTCATTGGCCCTTAAATGTGCTCAGTGAGGAAAGCCTCATTACCTGGACTGTGGTCTCTGGCTTGCTTTCCCATTATGCTTCATGGCGCACGTAAGCTAGGCATCTGAGAACACCCGTAGCTCGAATCTGCACAGCTCTCTCATTTCGCCTCCTGCTCCAAATTGTTTCTGATCTTTGGGTCATTTTATGTCCCTTACATTTAGCCTTTTTTTCATTCCATCTGGTGCTTTCTTTTGTAGGACACATCTTGCAATGGCTTTATGTGCTGTGTTTCAGCTGATGACAGTTCCGTGTGCTAACAACCACACCTACAATTTTCTTCAAAGACCTCCTTGGCCCTTACTCTGTACACTTTAGCTCCTTCATAGGCTTTGATAATGATGTGACAGCAAATGACATATAATCAGGTGAGCGGCTTTTGAAGGTAGATGCACAGGCCGTGCCCTTTGCTGCAACGCTCCACTTTAATATATTTTTATTGCCAAGAGGCTCTCCCAATTTTATCCCCTACTGTTTGGAACCTGGTATCAGTCAGCCTTTCTGACATTGTGAAGCCGCACACTTTCCATTAATTCCTGCTTGGAACCTAGCTAATTCTTTGGTGACCTTGTGTTTTACAAACACATCATCAAAGTCAGCCAATAGAAACCAAAACACATTACTATTACTGCAGTTCCCTCCTCTTCCCCTAAAGCCATCAGTTCTCATAAAATCTGCCTTCTGAGTCTCTAGGGGAAATGGCTTAACCAAGGTTCTTGCCACTATGTCACTTGTCATCCTCCCAAACTTTGCAATGCTCTCTCCACAGCCTGCAACTTGTCCTTCAAACCAGTGACGAGTTATGCTTCTCTAAGTGTGTTAGTACCTTGCTCCTGCTGGCAAGTTTATGAGCTGGTCTGAATAAAACCAAATTCTGAAAAAAGTAATAATGATTTCTTTCTCAAGTGACATCCTCATTATGAATTAGCCTGAGGTGGGAGGAACAGACTTGGTGCCAAGTCTTCTTCACTTAGGGGTGGGTATGATCTGACAAAGCCCCTATCAATGGAACTGC
Organism: Meriones unguiculatus; assembly: GCF_030254825.1. Classification (NCBI taxonomy): domain Eukaryota; kingdom Metazoa; phylum Chordata; class Mammalia; order Rodentia; family Muridae; genus Meriones; species Meriones unguiculatus. The sequence goes on from NC_083351.1 coordinate 99,162,040, forward strand.
TGTGGCCAGAAAGTGTGACTGCAGTTGGTGCATTAGATCCTACAAGCTTCTGATGACACTTTATTGGTCAACTCAAGTCACATGACTAGATCTAATTTGTAATAGGGAAATGCACTCTTACATGCCCCTGGAAAATACAGGATCAGAAGAGTAACAAACTGCCTATGTTGGGGTACTTTGGAATAAGCTCCAAACAAACTTTTCACATACCTGTATCTCAAAAGGTACACGCATCTTCGTCTATGCTTCTATACACTCCATTCCCAGCATGAGCTCAACACATAAGCCCCATGGGATTTTACGACATTCTGTGTATAAAAAGGGATGTGTGTGGACAAAGATTTGCATGAAGCAGAATAGTTTTCTTCATTATAGACCCAGTAAGGAGCATCTCAAGGAGGTAGCCATGTTGAATTAAACATACTCTGTGGGGGTAAAAAAAAAATGGCTTTCATCTTTAAAACTACACTTTGGTAAGTGAATTAAGTCTGGGTTGTGTTAGCTTTTATTTCTCAGGAAATAATTCTCAGCTTGGTTATTTTGGAAGACACAAACTACAGTGTCTAAAGGATTGTCAGTATCTGGAGAGGTCTGCTCCGTGCTTCCCTGAAGAAGGGAGGCAGTTTTCTGGCTGGTACGAAACTGCCTGATGTCTCCATGTAGATAACTATCCCACCACGGGTTCTCTTCACTCTCCACTTAGCTCACATCAGTTGTCAGTGTGGACTTGGTCTTTTCCCGTCTGCACAATGCTAAGAGTGCTCCTTCAGGAAACTGTTTCTCCCAAATACCATCTTTGAAACGTGCATGGAGCTGATTTTACTCATTGAATATTGAGCAAACCTGTATTCCTTAACACCCAGGGTGTGGCTCAAGCTCAAACAGTGGAACCTGTCTTCACTGGTGCTATCCCTAGAATATACTATTACTGGTGTCCTTCTTGGTGTAAATACTGCGTCCTGGTTTTCCCTGTGCAGTACAGGAAGTCCTGTACATACTTGGACCTGAGTTAACCTTACATTCATGACTTAAGAAGCACTAGCCCTTCTCAGCTCTGTTGCAAAGTGCATTATGAAAATGGAATGCTTGTTACATTGTCACGAACAACTTTCCTCTCTGTGCTCTTGCCTTATTTACTTCAACAGCACTGGGCAAACACTCAAGAAGGATAACGCTCCGTGGTTATGTCTTCTCTGGGAGTTGCAAACAAGACTCAGCCAGCCTGCCGAGCACAGGCATATGAGTATTCCAATGTGAGACAGAAGCTGCACTGCTCAGTGAACAGAATGAACCCCAGCTGCTAGTCTGGTTCTGGCTCCAGTCACGATTTGTGACTTCTGCCATCTCCAAGGGCTGGTTAAAGCTCTGATTCATGCCTGAACCACTCAGGCCATATGGAGTAGGCAACGCAGCTAGGTCTAAGGCTTTCTATTCAAATATCATCAAGTCCAAGAAAACAGGCTTCTGCTACCAATCCATATCTATTTTCTGATGATTAGTTAGCAGCTGCGTTTAAAGTCCCACATTTTTAATCTTCCAAAATACAATCTGACTTACTCATAGTAAAAGTTAGGGTTGTTAAAAATTACCCTCCCAGTCATAGGCCTTAGGCTAGAAACTGAGTCTGTTATTTTCCTAAATGGTCATGCTGTCAAAGCATCTTCTAAATATCTATGAATATGCCACAGACATGGGCGGCTGCAACTCTGTTCACAGAAGCTTCTTTCAGCAGAGGGCAGCAGTCAATAGGGAGAGAGGTGCTTGCCTGGTCAAAGAGCTGAGTGCCTAGGTCAGCTCTCACACACACCAAGGTGGGGCAATATCTCAGAAGAAGACGCAGAAAGAATGTAGAGCATGAAGATGAGAAGAGTGTTGTCTCCTGGACATGATGTAGCTGTCGCACTCGTGAACTCACCACAGTAGAGTTTCCTGCATGAGACCCACACAAGATCAAGCCAAAAAGCCTAGCAAGGGTGGGGCAGATAATCTCCAGCCTCGACCCCTTCCTGAGTTGATATCAGTAGCTGAGTTGATAATTGATGGGGGAGGAAGAATCACTCTCTTTGTTTCTTTGTGTTTCTTTTCTCTTTCTTTCTTTCTTAGAATATAGCCACTGGACAACTTCTTGTGCCCCAGAGGATGGCCTCACACCCATGTGGGTATGAACAGCATTAACTGGACTTAGTGGGTTATTAAAAAAAGGATAAGGAACATTGAAGGGGACATGGAAGGGGTTATAGTGGGGAAATGAAGGTAGATATGATTACTGTATGCATGGATGAAATTCTCAAGAACAAAGAAAAAAAATTTAAATAATCCAGCCTGGCCCAGTGAGATGGCTCATTGGGTAAGAATATTTACCAGCAAACCTAAATGACCCACATGGTGGCAGAAGAAAACCAGTTTCCACAAATTCTCTGGCACCCACATCCACGCTGTGGTGTGTGTGTGTACACGCATGTAGGAGTTTCTTTCCTTGCCTCCTATACCCCTGGGGACAAGCACTAAGCCTGTGCTCTCAAATGTTCCTGCTCTGGTGCCCTAATAGCAGCCAGTGGCAGTGTCCACAGAGAAGCAAGAAGCTCTGCCAAAGATGTCTGCAGCTCCTTTCCATTCTTGTTCTCTTTCATATGTAATAAATTTTGTGCATGCTCTGCAGATAATTAGGACTATTGTAATAATATGGAGAATACTGACTGAAGTGTTTATATCACTGGGGACATGTGCCACCCAGATCAGAAACAAAGAGTGCCTATTGTTCAATGAAGAATTTAATATGAAAAGATTACAGTCCAATATTGATTGCCTTTGAAATGCAGACAGTAACTAACACGTCAGACCTGAGCAGCCAAAGGAAGAGTTTAGGCTTGTGAAACACCCAAAACTGAGAGAAGGGGCCTCCAAGAGCTGCTACAGAGGCCTCTGCAGGGGAGACTGGGAGGTCAGTAGTCAACAAGCTAGTTCTAGACAAGAGGAGGGACTGCAACATGAAAGCAAGCATTGCTTCTGAAAGATGACTCCAGGAGTCGCTGGCCTCCAGGGTCAGGAACAGGAAATGGGGAGGAGGTGAGTCTTCCCGCCCCAGGCTTGCATCCTCTATCCAGCGCTCATCTTGGCAAGATCTATGGGGAAGCAGCTGGCAGAGTTGCAATGGGTTCGCAGTCCCAGAGTGGGCATCGGCAGCCTGCGCAGGGGCAGTTCGGGGAGCTGCGAGGCCACAACCGGCTAGCTGCCACACTTCCTCTCTGCCCAAGGCAGTTCCAGTTGATGCGCTGGGAAAACGGGCCAGGACTTCGTTCCCGGGCTTTATATGACTCCAAGCAATTTAGAGGCTTGATCAGGCACTGGTGTTCGCTGTAACCAGCCAGGGAGACATGAAGCAAACACTAGGACCACCAGCTTTCCTGTGCCAACACAACTTTCTATAACCTTGGACACACCACTTTTTCAGTTGCCTGTTATTTAACATGAAGAAATTGAATCAAATTTTCTTGAAGCTCATTCCAGTCCATAATTCTTGGAGATGAACATGGAAACATTCACGTGTTATCAGCCCTGTTTTTATGGGAGAGGGGTACCCAACACTGTGAGATGCTGAGAACCAGAAGAAACAAAAGGTAGGCTGTGCGAGGACAAAAGACCCGACAATGGGAATATAGAGAAAGAAACACAAGCTAGAATAAGGTCATAGTGGTGTCAAAAGCACCTAATCCCAGTACTCTTGAGGCTGTATGTGTATTTGAGGCCAGCCTGGTCTACACACAAAGTTCCAGGTCAGCCAAGGCTATCTGGTAAGACCCTGTCTCACAAAGAAAAAAAAAAAAAAAAAAAAAAAGAAGGTGAGGAGGAAGAAAAGGAGGAGGAGGAAGAACAGAAATAGAAGAAATGCAAAGATGCCAAAGAGGAGCTACGGGTGTTTAAGGACAGGAAGCACACAGCAGGAGCCTGCCTGGCGTGTCTGCGACTCTGACCACTGGTGACGGCTCCTTAATGGCTTCTGGTGGCTGTGACTTGGAAGTTCTGCATGCACCATAATTCCTGCACAGGCTGGAGACAGAATGGGCACCAGCCCACTTCAAGGAAAGCCAGCCGTCTGTAGGAGCGAGTTAGAGTCCTGGTGTTGAAACCTAAGCTTCTCTTCCCCTCAGGGCTGTAAAAATGGAAGATGAGAGGCCCATGCATGCAGCCATCTGCCACAAAGCATTCCTTGACATCCAACTCCCTTCATATAGATGAAATACTTTGTGCTTCTTGGCAGAATGGTGTTATTCCAATGCGCAAGTATAACTCACTCCCACGCTGTGGGAAAAATTGCTTCTAACTGAATCACAGAAAAGGCAGGTGACAGTGCTGTGGCTGGATTTGGTACTCGTAGGGCAGACATCAAAACATTATCCACCAAAACTCTCCCTTGAATGTGGTGACAAATCACCTGATAATTAAATATCCTCTTCAAGGGACCGTGGCTGATTTCATGAGGGCCAAACCCATCATAACAGATTGTTAACCTGAACTGGAGGGTCTTTTTTTTCCCTTTGTTTCATTTCCAAAGATTTTTATTACTATAAGATATTTGGTTATACTCCTTATTAGGCTGATAAGTTTTGAATTGCTTTTCATTTTATTATCACATTAGTTCCTTCTTAATGGTTTTACTGGAACTCAGAAGTCTCCTCAGTTTTAATAACCTCTCTTTTTTCAGCACTTACAGTGATGGAATTAATTGTATAGAATCATGATCCTTCACTGACTGTGTCACTGGGCCAAAAAAAGGAAATTCAATAAGAAGAATTGGACCTTGAAGAGTGATTAACGATTCATCCCGCTGCAGAGTTCTCACTTTAAGACTTTCATTGGTTTTGCAGTGTCAGATTTTCCTTTCTGTCTACCTTAAGAATTTCTCTCAGACTAAGTACATCAGAATTCTCTGACATGGGAACAATACAATTAACTGTTTAAGCATCAGTTTAAATTTGTGTTTAACATATGAAAGGACTTCTTCTACCTACCTAAAAATGATCTCTTTGTTGCTGCCTTTGTTTAATGGAATGGTAGCAATATACGCATGGGAGGAAATTACCATGTTATAAGTAACTAAAGTTTCTTTGCATCTTATTTTCCTGTTAATATTCCTTGCTCCATGGTGATAATAATTCTCCCAAGAATAAATACCTACTAACTAAAATACTGAGGACAAATCTTCTCTTTACTAAGTCACAATTTAATTAATATGAATTAATATTGAAAGAACAAATGTCAGCTGTGGCAGGTCCTAAAAGAACATAAAATTTGCATAATTTCTTGGATATTGTGAATGAGAGTATCAAGTAGAAATAGTCAAGTTTCCCAAAAAGAACAAATAATTAAACACCAGATCACAGGAATAAGAGTTGGGCAAATTAAAATTATAGCAACCATATAAATCTTCATCAAGCAAATGAATATTTTTAATGATTAGAAGCCTTTATTTTTACCAGTATATAACTAGATATACATACAGATAGATGGATAGATGGATGGATGATAAGCAGGTACTTCAGTTAACATGTACTTAAGTTAAAATATCTCCACCAGCAACAAAGGAGAACATTACCTCATGTCAAAATCTCCCTTTTAAATCTAACCCATAATGGATGCCCAATAAATGTCTCTACTAAATGAGTAGGTTGTTCAATTAATGGATTTAATCAGATAAAAAGAACTGAGACCATTAAAAAATAACTCCTTGGTCTGACAAAGCTAAAAGTTTTGGAGGCAGTCAATTATCATTATTATTTTATCTTTCAAGATCTGAGCTATTTCTAAAGATAAGTAAGTAAGCAAAGTATTAAAGAAAGAATCAAATTAAAACACGATTATTAATAGACTCAAAAGTGCGTGTAACCAAATGGCTTCACTAGATTTCATAAAAAGCTTGAAGAATAATTAACTTGAATACCTTACAATTTCTACAAAATAAATATCAAGAATATCGAGAAAGCTAAGAGGAGTGATTTATGCCTGTAATCCCAAGCCTTGGGAGACTGAAGGCTGCAGAACTACTGCAAGTTCAAGACCAGCCTGACTACATTGTGAGTTCCAGAAAAGCATGGTTTGCAGAGTGAAACCCTGTTGCATTAAACAGTATATCAAGAAAGAGGGTGCCTTCCCAAGCTCCTTCTGAGTCCAACATTACCCTAAAACCAAAAGCAGACAAAGTCATCACGAGAATAGAAAACAACATAGCAACATCTACTATGACTACAGCCAGGAATCCTCAGCTGAATTCTAGAATGCAGGCACATGTCAAAATTACTCACCAAAACCAAGTGAGATCTATCCTAGCAGCACAAGATTGATTCAATACATGAAAATTTACCAAACTAATGCGTCATAGTGACAGGAGGAAGAAACACACACACACATACCACACACACACACACACACACACACGGCATTTGATGGCATCTGACACCATTTCATAACAACAGTATTTAACAAAGAAGGACAAGGGAGGGCTTCCTTACCCTCCCTCAAATAAGGACTTCATACAAACCCACGGCTGCATTTACTGCTGGAAAATGGGAAGCTTCCCCTGCAACTGAAGAAATCCTGAGAGCTCTGTAAACAAACTATCTATCATATCTGCTAAAAATACAGGCAAGATTTGTCTGCTAAAATCATAAAGTGCTGATAAAGAGTCTCAGCTAGCCTAAAACTTGTGGCAATCCTCCAGACTCCTGAAGTGTTGGGATTATAGCATGTACCAGCACACTAGCCTCACCAGCTGGTTTTCTTTTTTTTTTTTTTTTAATTTTTCATCAATTACACTTTATTCATTCTGCATCCCCCCATAAGCCCCTCCCTCCTCCCCTCCCAATCCCACCCTCCCTCCTCCCTCTGCTTGCATGCCACTCCCCAAGTCCACTAATAGGGGAGGTTCTCCTCTCCTTTCTGATCTTAGTCTGTCAGTTCACATCAAAAGTGGCTGCATTGTCCTCTACTATGGCCTGGTAAGACTGCTCCCCCCCAGAGGGAGGTGATCAAAGAGCAGGCCAATCAGATTATGTCAGAGGCAGTCCCTCTTCACATTACTATGTAACCCAATTGGACTCTGAACTGCCCTGGGCTACATCTGTGCAGGGGTTCTGGGTTATCTCCATGAATAGTCCTTGGTTGGAGTATGAGTCTCTGGGAAGTTCCCTGTGTTCAAATTTTCCTGTTCTGTTGCTCTCCTTGTGGAGACCCTGTCCTCTCCAGCTCTTACTATTTCCCAGTTCTTACCTAAAATTCCATTCACTCTGCCCAACAGTTGCCCATCAGGCTCAGCATCTGCTTTGATAGTCTGAAGGGCAGAGGCTTTCAGAGGCCCTCTGTGGTAGGTTCCTAGGTTGTTTCCTGTTTTCTTCTTCTTCTGATGTCCATCCTCTTTGCCTTTCCGGATGGGGATTGGACATTTTAGTTTGGGTCCTCTCCAGCTGGTTTTCAGCACAGATAAAATGGTAACTCAGCTGAGCAGAGAGAAAGAGAGAAACTTTACTCCACTATAAACAAAATTAACCCAAAGTGGATCACAGACCTAAAAGCAAAGCTAAAGGTATAAAACTTCTCCAATTAAATATACCAGAAAAAGCCGTATGACCTTAGGATTTCTTAGACACACCAAAGCGCAACTCAATAATTTCAAAAACTTAATTAAATTGAACTTTATCAAAATTTAAAACCCCTACTCTGCAAAAGACATTGTTAACTGTTGAAAGAGAACACCACAGACTGGGAGAAATATTGGCAAAATACAAACCTGATAAAGAATTTGTGTTCTAATTAAAGACCTATCAAAGATCAATAAGAAATAAACAATCCAAAATATTAAAGAAACAAAAGCTTCGCACGGATATTTCGCTCAAGGCAGCAACACATATGAGAAGATGGTCCACAGTGTACGTCATAGGAAGTCAGTAGAACACACAGGAAAGGGAGGGGTCAGGAGGGCTGGGATGGAGTGCACCTGCCATTCTCACAAGCAGCCAGGCACAATCTAATGCTTTCCTATAAAGCTGGCACGTCCTGAGCTACCCTGTTCCCGGGTGTTTTACTTGTAGTCATTAAAAAAGGAAAAGAAAGTGAACCTCTTTCTGCTGATGATTAGGTCAGCAAAGTGGGGTACATCTACACAATGGACCCTATCATTAACATTAAGAAATCTCAAATGCAAAACAGTGCAATGTAGCCATGATCATTCAGGCCTTTACAGCCATTGAAGCAGGACAGTCTCCCCAAGCATGGTTGGCTACCATAAAAAGCTAAAATGTTACACTCAGGATGCGAGGCTAAGCACTGCACTCAGGGTCAGCCGCTTTCGACCCAGAGAAGAGCATGTCTGATTGCATGCGGGTTGATGCCCCAGGTCCCGCCTCTGAAAAAAAGGTATCGGACAGGTCTGATGCTCTTTGGGTGGATGACACCTAAATGAACATCGGTACAAAGTCCTAATTTATTTCTAATATCAGAGATCAGACCTCTACTCTTGCCTGATGTGTCTAAAACAAAAAGGGGGAACTGTAGAGAGCTGCATAATGCCATGCCTTAAAGATGGAGCTGGTTTCCGCCTTCCACCTTCCTGATGGTGAGTGCTCTCTGTCACAAACAACTCCACATTTGGCTAAGGCTGAGGATCTGGCTTGCTTCCATGTATGTGGACCTATCTGCATTGCCCACGTGGCATGCTGAGGTTGGCTACCCAGAGGCTATTTAAAGTGGGCTGGCTTTACCCAGGGTCAGATGATTGTTCAAGGTTCCTGAATAAACTGCATTGAGAAGAACAAAAAAAAAAAAAAAAAAAAGAAAGAAATCTCAAATGCACAAGCATGAAAAGGAGCCAGTTCAAAGAGCACATCTGATAGCCACCATGTTGAAGCCCCTGGGAGGTACAGCCCAGCCACAGCAGAAGACTGGATGCATCCAGTCCTGATGAGACCTGATAGGCTAGGGTCAGATAAAAGGGGAGGAACACTTCCCTCATCAGTGGACTAGGGAAAGGGCAGAGGGGAAGAAGAGGGAGGGAGGGTGGAACTGGGAGGAGACGAGGGAGGGGGTTAAAGCTGGGATACAAAGTGAATAAATTGTAATAAATAAATAATAAATAATAAAAAAGCTCTTTTCCGTGATATCACTCATATGACATTCTGGGCAAGGCATAGAGCAGGCACAGAAAATGGACCAGGACCTGGGGAGAGGAGACATCTTCAAAAGGACACAAGGGAATTTTGTGAATAATAGAGTCATTCTGTGCCTTAATTGTGGTGATAATCATGTGACTCTGAATTGTCAAAACTCACAGTACTGTGGACTAAAAGGTGTGAATTTTTCCATGTAAATTACAGCTGAAATGTTAAAGTGTATGTCTTTTATTTTTTACCACAAACACCTTCAAATATAAGGTTACATTTCTGTAGTGTTTATATATGTTGCCATTATCAGTCTTTGCACAGAAGATATTCCAGCTTCTTAGGACAGACTATTAGTTTTTCTGAACAAAGGACTGAAGAATGACAGAAAAATATCAAGCTTGCTTTGAAACCTCCTCCTGCTGTGGGAAAAAGAATGTTCCGAAATTGCACATCACTGTCCTTCATTTCCCTTCAAATAGAAGCTGAGCATGAAACCTTCTTTCTTGTTTGCATTCTGGCAATAGTTCATTTGCTTTGTGGAGCAACTTTATCATAATTCATGTGAATTGTTTCCTGCTTGCTAGCAGTTTGCAGGATCTGGCCAATAGTCAAATGGATGATCTGAAAAATCTGTTTATTGATATCAGCCCGGACATAATCTACTGTATTTGATAGCAAAGTGATTCTTTCTGCTCGAAATAAAAAGCAGGACCATCTGTTTTCCCAGAAACTCTCCGTATGGTGGATCAAATTTCATGTCTTAAGTGGCACCAAATTTTAAAAAAGAAAAAAAAGTAATCACCAAACAATTGAAAGTACAAAAATCTCTGCATATGAGCCAATTGACCAAGCTGAGTAAAATATGAATCTGCTGCTCAGTTATCTTATCCCGAGAAGTGCTGAGCGCCTGAGCTTGCTTCTAAGCACTAATGGGTGGAAATGTTTTTCCTTCATTTACTGACAACAACGGAGATGCTGCCCCAGCAGACAAGCCACAACACAAAACACGCACCAAAAACAAGATGCCGCCCAGTAAATTGTCAGCAAAACAGAGGTCTCGTTAGGGCCTGAATTTTCAATCTGAGAGTGAATTCTGAAAAAGTAGATTATGGAAGGATTAAAAGGAAACAGTGGCTCTGGGGATATAACTCTCTCTCTTTCCAGGGTAGAGCCTTTGTCTAACAGGAACAAGTTTCCGGGTTTCAGCCCCAACACAGAAGAAACGAAGTACTCTAGTAACTGTATGAGTGAGCAAGACATAGGATCAGCTCCCCCTTGACCATCTCCTCCCACAGATTTAGTCCAGGAACATCTGCAGACTGCCTAAAGATAGAGGCAGGCATGGTGCTCCAAGCCAACCATGTGAGGCTGGCATCCTGATGGCACTCTCGCCTGCATGGCCTTCAGAGTCCAGACGCCCTGCAGGAGCATGCTGAGTAGATCCTTCCCTGAGAGAGCAGTCTCCTACAGTGCCGTCCACAGAGCCAAACAGGAATGGAGGGGTGAAGTCCTGAGTGAGATCCCATGAGCCCTGTCTCCTTCACTCCGAGACTAACTATTTCTTTCCCACAGCACAGATGAGAATCTGCATAGGTTATTACAGTTCCAGAGGCATAAAGCACACAGGCTACTTAAAAAAAAACAAAAAAACAAAAAAACCTGTAACCATGTAACAACCAGGTAACCAGGTATAGGAGGTGAGCTGGGGGGGGGGGGGGGGCAGCATTACATCATTCTGACCAGCTAAACAGAATTGATTTTGTTCCAAGCACGTTTTATCTAGGTAGCTAGATAAAGCATTTTAGGGTGATTGACTAGGATATAGGCTTGGGGGACTTTCCAGTTGCCCAACCCCCACCCCCATTTATGAAGCAAAGGAAAATAGCAGGATGTTGTGCTCTTAATTTTAATAGAATATACATTTATCTTTAACTCACGCAGAACATGCATCTGTCATCTGTTGTTTTATCCTAAGCAGCAAGTATTGAACTATTGAATTGTACCCTGGTCTCCAGCACGTAGGGGCCTGAGAACTTGAACTTAATTGACATTATAATCAAAATGGAGACCTGGAGGCAAAATCTGATATGCTAGAGTCAAAGGCAGGTGTTAACAGAGGTGCTACAGTTATGCTGATAACTAAAGCAGTTCTCAACAGAGGGGCCATAGAGTTTCAGCAGGTCAGAAGCCTCTTGAACAGGACGGCGTAAGGTTTAAGGATAGTCAGCAGCCTAAAGAACTAGGAGTAGGAGAAAGAGGCGCTAAGGATAGGAGGGTATCCTCTAGCTGTCTGAAGGCAGTCTCATGAAGAAAGCATTCGGTACCTTCTGGGTCACTTTGAAGATGAAATTAGGGCAGTGAGAAGTGTCCACATGGCAGGTTTCAACCAGGTGTAAGTCCCAGAGTAGTATGAGCAACAAGGTGAAATTTCAGTGTAAAACTTGGTGTGGTCAGCAAAAAGAAGAATTGGTATGAGCCAGGCATATTGGAGCACACCTTTAATCCCAGCTCTTGGGAGACAGAAGCAGGCAGATCTGTAAGTTCAAGACCAGCCCACTCTTCGCACTGAGTTTCAGGCCAACTCAGGCTACACAGTGTTGACTCGATCTCAAAAACAAAAAGACTCAGGATGAATTGCCCAACCCTGGATACACTTTCACAAGCCTCTGAAGTTATGTAAGTTATGCTTCAGACAGGCATTGATGGTTGTTTACCTAAAGTTTTCTTTTTCTTTTTTTTTTTTCTTCCATAGGATCTCAGCTTTATTTCTTTTTTTTTAATTAATATTTTTTTATTTTTAAATAATTTTATACATTCACTTGTATCCCAGTTGTAGTCCACTGCCTCTTTCCCTCCCAATCCTCCCCTCCCTCCCTCATCTCCTCCCTGCCCCCTTCCAAGTCCACTGAGAGGGGATGTCCTCCTCGCCTTCAGCTTATCAGGTATCTTCAGGATGGATGCAATGTCCTTATCTCCGGCCTAGCAAGGCTGCTCCTCCCTCAGGGGGAAGAGGAAGCTCATGAGTTCATGTCAGAAAGAGTTCCTGTCCCCCTTACTAGGGAACCCACTTGGATACTGAGGTATCATGGACTATGTCTGAGCAGGGGTTATAGGTTATATCCATGCATGTTCCTTGGTTGGATAAACAGTCTCATAGAAGACCCCTGTGCTCATATATATTTGGACCTTGTGGGGCTCTCTGTCCCCTCTAGGATACAGTAATTCCTCCTTCCTTCATATGATTCCCTACACTCTGCCTAAGGCTTGGTTATGGGTCTCAGCATCTGCTTTGATACATTGCTAGGTAAAGTCTTTCAGGTGCCTTCTGTGGTAGGCTACTGTCCTGTTACTTGTTTTCTCCCTTTTCCAATGTCCATCCCCTTTGTCTTTCTAGATGAGGATCGATCATCTTACCCCTGGATCTCTTTCTGGTTTATCTTCTTTAGTTGTACATATTTTAGTATGTTTATCCTATCTTATAGGTCTATATAAGTGAGTATATACCATGTGTGTCCCTCTGTTTTTGGGATACCTCACTCAGGATGATTTTTTTCTAGATCCCACCATTTGCCTGCAAATTTCATGATTTCCTTGTTTTAATTGCTGAGCACTATTCCATTGTGTAAAAGTACCACAATTTCTTTATCTATTCCTCCATTGATGGTTTTGGCTTCTTTGTCATTAAATCAAGTATTCATAGGTGTTTGGGTTTATTTCTGGGTCTTCTATTCAGTTCCATTGATCCATCTTCCTGTTTCTATGCCAATACCATGCAGTTTTTGTTACTATTGCTCTGTAGTACAGCTTGAGATCAGGGATGGCAATAACTCCAGATGATCTGTTGGTGTACAGGATTGTTTTGGAGATTCTGGGTTTTTTTGTTTCTCTATATGAAGCTGAGAATCTTTCTTTCAAGGTCCATAAAGAACTGAGTTGGTATTTTGATGGGAACTGCATTGAATCTGTAGATTGCTTTTGGCGATTTTCACAATGTTAATCCTACCATTCCATGAGCACAGGCGATCTTTCCATTTTCTGTTATTTTCTTCAATTTCTTTCTTCAGAGACTTAAAGTTTTTTTCAAACAGGTCTTTCACCTGCTTGGTTAGAGTCATCCCAAGGTACTTTATGTTATAGTGGCTATTGTGAAGGGTATTGCTTCCCTGATTTCTTTCTCAGCCCTTTTGTCTTGGGTATCCAGGAGGGCTTCTGATTTTTTTTAGTTAATTTTGTATCCAGCCACTTTGCTGAAGGTGTTTATCAGCTGAAGGAATTCTCTGGTTGAGTTTTTTTGGGCCACTCAGGTATACTATCATATCATCTGCAAATAGTGATAATTTGACTTCTTCCTTTCCAATTTGTATCCCCTTGATCTCCCTTACTTATCTTACTGCTCTAGCTAGGACTTCAAGTACTATGTTGAAGAGATATGGAGACAATGGGCAGCCTTGCCTTGTCCCTGATTTCAGTTTCTCTCAAGTTTGATGTTGGCTATAGGCTTGCTGTATATTGATTGCCTTTACTATGTTTAGGTATGTTCCTTGTATCCCTGATCTCTCCAAGACTTTAAACATGAATGGGTATTGGATTTTGTCAAATGCTTTTTCAGCATCTAAGGAGATGACCATGTGGTTTTTCTCCTTCAGTTTGTTTATATGGTGGATTACATTGATGGATTTCCACATATTGAACCACACTTGCATGCCTGGGATGAAGCCTACTTGGTCATGGTAGATGATATCTTTTATATGTTCTTGGATTCAGTTTGCAAGTATTTTATTGAGTATCTTTGCATCAATGTTCATAAGAGAGATAGGTCTGAAGTTCTCTTTATTTGTTGGATCTTTGTGTGGTTTAGGTATTAAGGTGACTGTGGCTTAATAGAATGAGTTTGGTAATGTTCCTTCTGTTTCTATTTTGTGGAATAGTTTGGAGAGAATTGGTGTTAGCACTTCTTTGAAGGTCTGGTAGAATTCTGCACTAAAACCATCTGGCCCTGGGCTTTTTTTGGAAGGGAGGCTGTTGATGGCTGCTTCAATTTCCTTGGGGGATATAGGGCTGTTCATTCTTTCTACCTGGTCTTGACTTAATTTTGGTAGATGGAATCTATCAAGAAAATTGTTCATTTCTTTTAGATTTTCGAACTTTGTGGCATATAGGCTTTTGTAGTACAACCTAATGATTGTTTGGATTTCCTCATTATCTGTAGTTATGTCCCCCTTTTCATTTCTGATTTTGCTAATTTGGATAGTTTCTCTCTGCATTTTAGTTAGTTTTGCTAAGGATTTGTTTATCTTGTTAATTTTCTCAAAGAACCAGCTCTTGGTTTCATTGATTCTTTGAATTGTTTTATTTGTTTCTAATTGGTTGATTTCAGCCCTGAGTTTGATTATTTCCAGCCATCTGCTCCTCTTGGGTGTTTCTGCTTCTTTTTTGTTCTAGGGCTTTCAGTTGCGCCATTAAGGTGTTTGTATGAGATGTTACAAATTTCTTCTTAAAGGCACTTAGTGCTATGAGTTTTCCTCTAAGTACTGCTTTCATTGTGCCCCGTAACTTTGGGTATGTTGTGCCTTCATTTTCATTGAATTCTAGGAAGTCTTTAATTTCTTTATTTCATCCTTAACCCAGCTGTCATTTAGAAGTAAGTTGTTAAGTTTCCATGTGCATGTAGGCCCTTTGCTATTTCCATTGTTGTTGAGGTCCAGCTTTAGTCCATGGTGGTCAGAGAGAATACAGGGGATTATTTCAATCTTCTTGTATTTGTTGAGGCTTGCTTTGTGACCAACTTTATGGTCTATTTTGGAGAACTTTCCATGAGGTGCTGAAAAGAATGTATATTCTTTTGAGTTTGGGTGGAAAGTCCTGTAGGCATCTATTAGGTCCATTTGAATTAGGACGTTTGTAAGTGCCTTTATTTCCCTGTTTGGCTTCTGGCTTCTGTCTAGATGATCTGTCCCTTGGTGATAGTGGGCTGTTGAAGTCTCCCACTATTAAGGTGTTGGGGTTGATGTGTGATTTAAGCTTTAATAATGTTTCATTTATGAATGTAGGTGGTCTTGTATTTGGGGCATAGATGTTCAGAATTGTGATGTCTTCTTGGTGGATTTTTGCTTTGATGAGAATGTAGTGCCCTTCTACATCTTTTTTTATTAGTTTTGGTTGAAAATCTATTTTATTAGGTATTAGGATAGCCACTCCTGCTTGTTTTTTTAGGTCCATTTGCTTGAAAAACTGTTTTCCAGCCTTTTACTCTGAGGTAGTGTTTATCTTTGTTGCGTAGGTGTGTTTCTTGGATGCAGCAGAATGTTGGATCCTGTTTCTGCACCCATTCTGTTAGCTTGTGTCTTTTTATTGGAGAGTTGAGTCCATTGATGTTGATAAATAATAATGACCATTGAATGTTATTTCCTATTATTGTGGAGTTGATGGTGTTACTGTGATTCATTGCTTGTTTTCTTTTGATTTTTGTTGGGAAATTGTCTATAACCTATGTTTTCTTGCGTGTAGTCATTTTCGTTGGATTGGGATTTTCCTTCTAGTATCTTCTGTAGGGCTGGTTTGCTGTTCAAATATTGCTTAAATCTAGTTTTGTCGTGGAATATTTTGTTTTCTCCATCTATGTTGATTGAAAGCTTTGCTGGCTATAGTAGTTTGGGTTGGCATCTGTGGTCCCTTAGAGCTTACATGATATCTCCTCAGGCCCTTCTGGCTTTCATAGTTTCTGATGAGAAGTCTGGTGTGCTTCTGATAGGTCTACCTTTATATGTTACTTGGCCTTTTTCCCTTGCTGCTTTTAGTATCTTTTCTTTGTTCTGTAGATTAAATGTTTTGACTATGATGTGGTGTGAGGAGTTTCTTTTCTGGTCTAGTCTATTTGGTGTTCTGTAGGCCTCTTGTATGTTTGTGGACATCTCTTTCTTTAGGTTGGGAAAATTTTCTTTTATGATTTTCTTGAAAATATTTTCTGGACCTTGGAGCCTGAAATTCTCTTCTTCGTCAATTCTTATTATACTTAGATTTCGTCTTTTCATGGCGTCCTTGATTTCTTGGATATTTTGTGTTTGGTATTTTTCTGATTTTACTTTTTCTTTGAGAGAAGTATTAATTTCTGCGAGTGTATCTTCAGCACCCGAGATTCTCTCTTCCATCTCTTGTATTCTATTAGTGATGCTTACCTTTGTGGTTCCTTCTCTTTTCTCTAAGTTCTCCAGTTCCAGAGTTTTCTCAGTTTGTGTTTTCTTTATTGATTCTAATTCTGTTTTCATGCCTTGCAACATTTCCTTCATCTGTTTGAATGTGGATTCCTGTGTCTCCAAGATAGTATCTATTTTTTTGTTTGTTTCCTCTCTTAATGCCACTACTTCTGCCTCCATTTATTTGGCTATATTTGCCTGTGTTTCTTTAAGAGCTTCATTCACTTCGTTTTTCTTTGTTTCCATTTGAGAAGCCAAATCTTTGAGAGATTTGTTTCCTCTTTAACTGTTTGAATCTGTATGGCTATTTCTCTGAGAGATTTATTGGTTTCCTCTTTATGTGCCTCAAATAACTGGATAATCATAGCTTTAAAATAATTTTCTTGTGTTTCTGATGAGTTGGAGTGTCCAATAATTTGGGGGGTTGCTGGTGAAGCCATGATATCTTGATTTACATTGGTTGTGTTCTTTTGCTGACCCCTGGCCATTTGGTTATCCACAGTGTTCACTGTTTGTTCCTGGATTCCTCAGATCAGACTCATCTTTCTCTGGTGTCTGGAGAATTCTTCGGGAAAATGGGAGAGGTCTAGTGGTTGCAGTGTGTACGTTGGTGATTCTGCTATACCTGTAGAAGGAAAGTTCGCAGGCGCAGAAGGGCAAATGTGGGATAGCATGTGTTTGAGCGTGTGCTTGTAGGTGTGTCCTAAGGGGCAGGGTGTTGGAGAATGAAGAGGCCTTCAATATGTGAGAGGGGTGCTTTGCAGGCACTGAAGGTGTTGCAGGCCCTTAAGGGATTGCAAGCACTGTTGAAGATTGCGGGCGCATATTGTTTTTGCGGGCCTGCAAGGGTTTGGTGGTCATTCAGCTGGTTATCTGCCACTGAGCGGTTGGATGGCCCATACAATCACCGGCTGGGCAGCTCTGTGTAGTCAATGCTGCCACTTGCAGGCTTGGGATCTGGGAAGGATTGTACTGCGGATCTGAGTCTCTGGCTGGCACTCTTTGGGTGTGCGCTCTGGCGGGGTGGAATTTCCAGCAGTGTGAGCACTCCAGTGGGACCCGGTGGTGGTGGTAGTGGGGGGTGCGCCCCGAGGGTCCAGAGCTCAGCAAGAGAGCACTAGGCAGGGTGTGGGCTACTCAGATGTGTCCTCTGAGGGGTGGCTTTCAGCCCGCGGTTACACCTCTTCCCTGCGGCGGAGGCGCCTGAAGCCCTGCCTCTGCCCTCTTGGGTCCCAGGCACTGAGCTTTGAGGCTTTGGGATCCAGGAAGGATTGTATTGCAGAACTGAGTCTCTGTGGTTGGCACTCTGTGGTTGGGCCTGCGCTCTGGCGCTGGCAATGGGTGCGTTCCTCCAGTGTGGTAGGGTTTCTGGAGGTGTGTCTGCTACCATGAGGCGGGATTTCCTATGTTGCATGCGCTCAGGCATGGCGGGTTTTCCAGAGGTGTGTGTGCTCAGCCGCATGGGGATTTCTGGAGGGACATGAGCTCTGTGAGCTCCGCTGTGCTTCTTGTGGCGGGATCGCATCTGCGGGATTGGGGGGAAGGGACACTCCGCAGGTCTGGACCCTGGGTGGGGCCCAGGATGTCCAAGGGGTTTTGTTCAGCGGGTGGTTACAGCTGTCCGCTGGGGTAAGGGGCCTGGAGCACTGTCTCTGCTGTCTTAATCCCCAGGCTGTGAGTTTTGCGCTCAGCTGCCTGGTGCTGTGTGCAGGCTTCTCCATGCGGGAGGCCCAGAAAAGGGACATGCTATCCCACATTCTTCATTCCCAAAGAAGTCCATGTCTGACCTAAATCTACGAGCACTCCACGCTTCTGTGGTATCCCCTCTCCTTTAGAAAGCCCAACAGTCCAAATTCTAGTTTTGATTGACTCTCCACTCACCAATTTCAGAGATTCACGTCCTCTGCCTCTCCAAAACAGTGCGCTCTGCTCGCCACCATCTTGGAACCAGCCTACCTAAAGTTTTCATCAGTACTGTCCGTGTGACACTTTCTCTTCTGGTTGGTCTTGCCTTTTATCTTGCTGTCAGGATTTGGTACTGGTCAGAACCAACTCTGAAAGCACTGAAATTTTGGAGAAGGCAAGCAAAGACAATGACGAAAACATACCATCGCCGGAGGGTGGGCACTGCCCTAGGGAGCTAGAGTGTAAATCAGGAAGAGCAGGTGACACCTAGAATCCCACCAACCTTCTCTGCCTCCTCTGAATGCTGCCAAAGTCTGACTTTCGGTTTCTTTGGGCTGCTGATTACATCTCAAAAGGTTTCTTTATATTTTGTTATGAAGACAAAGCAGGTCAAAAGGGAAGATTCTGACATGTAAAAAATATCAGGAGACAGGCAACATGGTTCAGCAGGTAAAAGTAGTTAACTGCACAGGGCTATTGACAGGAGTTTGAAACCCGTGTAAAATGTGTAAAGAAAGACTGACTCTACAAAGGCATATTCTGACCTTCGCATGCATGCTATGGCATGTACACATGCACACACACACACATTTCTTTTGAGACAGGGTTTCTCTGTGTAGTCCTGGCTGTCCTGTCCATAGACCAGGCTGGCCTCAAACTCAGAGATTCACCTGCATCTGCCTTCTGAGTGTTGAGATTAAAGGTATGCACCACTGTTACCCAGAACATTATTTTTTAATGATGAATGAATGAATGACCACTACTTACCCACTGGTCAGCACAGAAACTCAGAGCTACATCTTCATGAAAGCCTGCCTGCTGAAGGATTTTGCCTTGCTGACCTCCAGCTCTCTGGTCACCAAAGTATTATCACCAATGTCATGGTCACAGCAGCTTAGATTTTTATGGCTCACAGTTGGAGGGTGTAGTCTGTTACTGTGGGGACATGGGGCAGCAGGGGCTTGAGGCAGCTGGTCACATCACACCTGTGGTCACCAAGCACAGAGAGCTGAATGCTGGTGCCCACTCACCTGTACCTTTTGTTTTTCTTCGCAGCCCAGGGCCTCACGTCATGTACTAGTTCTGCTCAGTCAGGAATTTTTTCCTCCTCAGTTAAAACACTCTGGAAGCTGGCTTGTGGTGTCACACACCTTTATTCCAGCACTTCAGAGGCAGAGGCAGGTGGTCCTCTGTGAGCTTAAGGCCAGCCTGGGCTACAAAGCGAGTTCCAAGACAGCCAAGGATACACAGAGAAACCCTGTCAAAAAAAAAAAAAAAACCAACAACAACAACAAAAAAAAAACAAAACTCTTTGGAAACATCCTTACAAATATATCTAGAGGGTTTTTCTCCAGATGATACTAAATCCTGTCAAGTTGACAATGAGGCTTAAGCATCCTACTCCCAGAAGCACATGCTGGCCTCTTAACACCCAGAATCTCAGCATCTGACACTATTTGCAGATAGGGTATTTAAAGAGGTGAATATGGACTAGGGAGATGGCTCAGTGTGCTCAAGGTACAGTGTTGCCTGAGTGTTAGCATACCTGTAAGACTAGACATGACAGTGGGCGTCTATAACACTAGTACTAGGGAGGGGGGAGAACAGGAGTGGGAGGGCACCTGGGACTAGCTGCCAAATTTAGCCAAACCCATGACTGAGGTTCAGTGAGAAACCTGTCTCAAAAAAAAGAAAAAAAAAAAAAGGTGAAGAGCCATTGAGGAAGAGATTCAACATCAACCTCCAATTTGCACTGGTGCGCGCACATGTACATAAATGTGCACAAACCAGCACACAGGCATGCATACCTCAACATGCACACCCCATGGGTATGCACACCCACACACGTGCACACACAGGAAGATACACATGCACAGAAATGTGCACATGCCAACATACAGACAGGCATTAACATGCACATCTCATGCATATGCAAATACACACACATAAACACACAGGAAGATGTGCATGCTCAGAAATGTGCACATATCAACACACAGGCATGCATACCTCAACATGCACACCCCATGGGTATGCACACCCACACACGTGCACACACAGGAAGATACACATGCACAGAAATGTGCACATACCAACATACAGACAGGCATTAACATGCACATCTCATGCATATGCAAATACACACACATAAACACACAGGAAGATGTGCATGCACAGAAATGTGCACATATCAACACACAGGCATGCATACCTCAACATGCATGTGCACACACACAATGAATAAGTTTAAATGGGGCTAGCGACTCTGGATCCGATCTTTCCGGCTTCCCTATTAGGAGCGCAGGCTAGAAGAGGATACAGCAAGATGCTAACTATCCACAAGCCTGGGTGAGACATCTCTGGAGAAACCAACCCTGTCGGGATTTGCACCTTGCTCTCCAGCCTCTAGAGATGAGGGATATGTTTCTGTTGTTTAACCCCAGTCTGTGTATGTTGTCATGGCAGCTGCAGTGAATACAGACCTGTGTGTGCAGAGTTCACTTTCTAATGTGGGTGATGTTTTTGCAGTGGAGTGTCTGAGAGTGAGGGAAAACTATAAAGCAGTTCTGTTCTTAGAAGATACTGCTTCGCTAACCTTACTTAGTTAAAGTGGGTAGAGGAAATCTGTTAGCTCTGAAGCCTTATCCTGCAGGCATATGCCTTCATCAAGGACCACCCTTTGCCTACCAAAAGGAAGCCTGATTCAAAGAGGCTCAGAACCCAAGCTTCCGAGCTACTCAGACGCTGCTAATATCTGGGTTCATGCAGTCAAACGATTGGCTCATAGCAGCAGTGCCTTCCCCACGCCCTGGAAATAGAAACAAGGAACACACATGTGTATTTACTGTCAGGCAGAATTTAGAGATTGAGCATTGCATGTGCCTTACCAGATGTGTCACTGACTACATGCCTTAGTTTATCCAAATGAGAAACGCCATGCCTCCACTGCAGAGTCCACGATCGCTTAATTCTTCCCCACTTTTTCTGAAACAAGGTTTCATGTAATCTAGGGTGTCGTTGAATTTACTATGTAGTTGGGCATGACGTTGAACTCCTGACCCTCTGCCTCCATTGCTCAAGTGTAGACTCACACCTGTGAACCACCACACCTGTGAAGTTTTCCTATGTGTGTGAGGCCTGTGGTGGACAGTTAACATATAACAGCAGTCATTAGCAGAGGTTCTTGGCTACAGACTTCTCATCACTAACCCCTGTGGGCAGCTTTGCCTCTCCCAGCTGCCATGGATGTGCACTGCGGTATGTGGGGATTGCAGAGGAAGAGCCTGACACTCTCCATTACAAATTAACTTTTCTTGGTCTTACCAAAATCAAATTTATGTTAAAAAGATTCTTTGACAAAATACAAGATAGCAGTAAGTAATCTAACACTTAAGTGGATATGTGAACAAAAGGCCATGTGATAAAATGATCTCTAACATACTAGGAACCAGGCATAGGTTGGATGAGAGAGTTAAGATCACAAACAAGCAGCTTTGCCTGGCTTGTGATTTTGCCAGCTGCTACTTACAGGGATTTAGTCCAATGCATTCTGCTACACTGTCATTCTGTTAACTGTCATGCACACACAACAGAGTTGAATTTAAAGCAAACCCTACAAGACCCCACTTCCTAATGTAAACAGCAAATTGCAGAGAATGGTGCAGTTTTCTGAGACCATTCAAATGCTTGGACCTGCTGCTTATTTTCCATCCTGCAATACAATGGAGAAGAAAACTAACTCAATGTCTCCCTTCCACCCTTGGATTAAACCAGGAGATCAATGAGCCATTGTTTGATCAATCCTTCCTGGATAATGTTCACACCATAATATTAAATTAGAAAAATAAGACATCTAATTTCCCCACCTATAAAGGTTATATGGTCCTTTTGTTCATGTTCAATTTGCATCAGTTCATTGAGTCACAAGTGTGCCGCTTCCAAGAGACTCATAATGTGTCATTATTACAGAGCACCTCAATCTAAAGGAAGGTGTTCTCCCTTAAGAGGACTCTCAAACCACTAGAGGTTCCAAGCTGAGAGTTGCCATTGTGTTATTTAGATGCAGCTGCCCTTTCATTTATATAACTATCCGCCTTTCCATTTAAGTATATAGTCCACACTGTCTTTAGGGATGATAAGTTCCCTGTGCTTATATCTGTTTTTCATTGGGTCTAAAAGTTACCTATTTTATAAATGGAGTCCTTCCAGAACAGTTCACTCAGTCTGCGCAAAGAAGGGAAAACTGGGCTCTGTACCCAAGGACCTCTGGTTCTGTGTGCTGGCTTCTCCCACTTGGGACCATGACATGTTCAGAAGTCTGTTGACTTGTTCTTCCAATGAGCACTGAAGTCCCTCTGGCCTCAGCCTCTAACCTTTATCTCTGGCATCTCTGCCCAATGTTCCCTAATCTAATATGGAGTCCAAGTAGCTGCTTGATCCTTTCTGCCAGCAAACCAACACCAACAGTATGCACAGATTCAGATACTCAGTCCTGTTCCAATCGACTGCAGGAAGTTTGGAAGGATGTTTGGTCCCCATACAACATGGTTGCTCTCTTGACAAGATTGGGAGCGGACAGTGTCCCTTAAGAGAGGATGAGGAACCATTAGTGACCTATACTGACAAGGGGTTTTAAGAGCTGTAATCATGGGCCAGCAAAAGGCTGAGTAAGGGCCCTTGTCACCAAACCTGATGATCTGAGTTTGATCCCTAAGATCCACGTGGTAGGAGAGAATTGACTCCTACAAGTTGTCCTCTGCCCTCCACATGTGTGTAGTGGTAACCCCTCACTCCGAGGCTTTCCTGAGGAGTCACACCTCTAACTCCATTCATCAGCACCCCAATATTCTCACCACTTTGTTGAAATTATAGTGAAAAACTATCATGAGCGACTTACATTTGTGGGGATGGGAAGTTCTGTCAGAATTAGACTCCATCTTATAGTGACCTTTGAGGACTGTTCAAATGACTCAGGAGGCCCTATGAGGAGTGGCCCCCATCACTTTGTGACTGCAGGACAAGCCTAACTCAGGTGACCTCGTGAAGTGCATCCTTACTGGGGTTGGACCCCTTGCCCACCTACATCTTCCTGGGGACCCTCAGTGCTCTCCACAGCCAATCAGCACAGCCTAGTGCCAGTCGGATGAGCACACTGAGCTCATTTAACAAGGACCCCCTGGACCAACATATGTATGAATGAGAAGTGACACTCGACCTTGCACATACTAGGCAAATGCTCCCCCAAGGGCTCCTCCCCAACTGCCATTCTGCCTTCTTTAGCTTTGAATTTTATCAAGATGGCACTGGCCCATGGTTACAATGTTTAGACATGAACCCTATTTTTGATGTTCACCATATTAGCCCTCATGAGTAAACTTGATCAGTGTCCTTAACCTAATAAACTGATAAAGATTCAACTAACCAGAGAGGAGAAGCCGTATCGCCCAGCAGGGAAGTCCTTGTTGCATTGTTTCCTTAATAAAGCATCATTTTAAAGACTAACTCTTGACCCCGCAGAAGGTGGTCAGTACACTTCCATGAAGCTCTGAGGTCATAGGACCTAGTATCTGCTAATTATTACCATGGTGGAGAGGAAAATCACTGCAGTTTGATGCCTTTACAAACCCATCAGAAATATACATAGAAAACTGTGGAATACCTCCATGGTCCAAAAGACCCTACATGTACTCACTACATATGTGCAGCAAGGCACAGCAGTAGCCCCTCTCTAAGTGTGTCCAGAATATTACAGCAGTAGCTAGAGCAGGGGTGACAGCAAGCGTTGGGACACCAAGATCTGCGCTCCCACCAAAACCACCCATGCACACAGGACACACTCTCCACGGGACAATCAGAGGCTTAGACAGTGAAGAGAGCAACAGTCAACAAATTATTTAATGCCCACACCCTCTGTGTGCTCCTCACAAACACACAAAGCTTCTATTTCATCAGAAAACCTTACACACCCTAACATTTGCTCTCTGTCTCTGCATTCTCCAGAACTTCTGGAGGTCGGAATCAGCAATGTCTTTTCATCGTGAACCAGCAGACATGTGTGTGATGAATGAGTGACAGAATGCATGTGTCCCCAGTTGGTCCTCTCAAGGAAACTATGAGATGTTCCTATTCTGATCAGTTTAGCTAAATAGTCAGACACCTTTTAAAATTAAATTCCCATCAGAACAGCTTGGTATTTAGGTCCCAGTGTAGGAGTGCAGCTTGATCTTTTCTCTGAGACGAACAGATGAGTTGAACCACCATGCCACCAGTTGATACTCATTTTTCAGATCTATACAGCCTGTCTACTCACATTCAAAGGTTTTCCTTTACTTGTCTTCTATCTAAACCAGTCAAGTCTCTTCTCATAAATGAGAAATGTTAAATAAATGTCTATTCTCATAAGAGAAGTGACTAGCAAAAAAAAAAAAAAAATCTGTGATTTCCCTCCAATAAGCTTTCCCTCGGTGTCTAAAACATAAACACCGTTGGCAGACCAAAGACTGTGCAGTAAGTTTAAAAACTGATCCCCAGACCCATGTTCAGCATATCACTGTCCTGGTAGCAGGCTGCAAGGGTCAGAGACAGTCAGTCACTGCCCAAGGCCTCCTGCTCAAAACAGAACCTCAGCTCAGATTCCAAAGCTCAGCCACTCACTGGTTTGTTTGCTTGATTGCTTGTTTAGTTGCTTGGTTGGTTGCTTGGTTGGTTTTTCGAGACAGGGTTTCTCTCTGTAACAGCCCTGGCTGTCCAGGAACTCAACTTGTAGACCAGGCTGGCCTTGACCCCATAGAGATTTACCTGCCTCTGCCTTCCAAGTGCTGGGGTTAAAGGCTACTGTTATGCTTTTACTAACTGATGCACAGGCCCCAGAGAGAGCTCACAGTCACTCACTGTTAAGCCCTTACTAACATCTCCCTGAGCCAAGGCTCTTTAAAAGCCTCATTAAATCTACAGATGTACGACAATTGTAACCAAAACACGTAACGCTGTCAACTAAATGCTGTCAACTAAAGCCAAATGCAACTTGTTACCATTTCCCCAATGTTAAAACATGTGTGTTACATAGTCCATTTACACACAGTTGTATATGTACATATACATGTTCATTCAATACAGTACAGTAAGCCAACAGCCTTAGGGGAAAAATATAAATGTCACTCTAAATATTTTAAATAATTAATTAACTTAGCTACCAACTACAGAAAGGAGATAAGCCTCACTTATGAACAAAGCTATAGGAAACTGCCTAAGGGCCCCTCCCTTTTCTTCCATGGCATTAAAACACGCTGCTGAGATGACAACCTTCTGACCCAAACAAACAGTCTCTTATTTATATCTTCATGCATCCTCATGTACAGAAATGCAGTAAACCCATCCAGAATAGTCCACTGAGAGCAGATTTTACTGAAGACGTATCGCAAGTTCAAGGTCATCCTCAGCCAACTCAAAGCCAAGCCAGGCTACGTGAAACTGCCCTTTAAAAAGCAGCAGATTTTAAATAAACCTCAGTGTTTTTCTGAGCTTCTGTTCGTTTTCTCCAAGAGGAAAGGAAAGCGTGGTGACTTCTTGTTCGGTGTCAAGGAGAGGTGGCTCTGCGGCAGCAGCTGCATCTAGGGCATGAAGAAGCGCACTTCTCAGCTGCCTCCATGAAGCTCTGCTGGATGATGCATGCATGCTCTGGCCCTCTTACCCCGTCCTCTGAAAGCGCTCATGTCATATGCCCACACAGTGTCAATGCCCTCTCCAGCAGTGTAGTCTGGAGTCCAGTGTGGGAAAGGGAATCGGCAGGCAATAACTCTAGCATCGTCCTCAAGTTCAAGCTCAAGTTTCTTCTCCAGCTGTGGCATCTGTGGAGAACAACAGCCATGAGCCTCCCTGAACACTGACAAAGGAGATGACTTCAAAATGCCTTTCTGCACCCCAAAGCCCCTGAAAATCCTACAAAACAAATCAGCTCAGGCACAAACACTTATCAAGCAATCCATTAACACAAGAAGACATATTAACAGCAGTTGCAAAGACACCTAGTACCAATTATAAAATAACCTATTTCAGCAGATATGTATCATAAATTCTGCTTTTCTGATAAAAACCATGATGTGGCAATAATTAAAACTCTATTTTAAATGATTTACCTACTTAAGCACTTGCACATAGCATATGTCATGTATTTAAGGCATATTTTTCTATACTTTTAACATCTCTAAGTTGGGACACATCATATAACTGTTATTATCCTAGAATTATGAGTGTTGTTTTTTTTTTTCTCAACAATTAACAGTACACTGTAGCACCAACATTTAGAGTCTATAAATATTGTTTAATCAGACCCTGAGAAGTACACACATTCTACAATTAGGAATAATTCTTAGTTGTGTTTATAATATCCTGGTGATCATGCCCCCGAGGGGTGTTTGGTTCTACAAAGTGCAGCCAGGACCTCACACACGGTAGGCACCCCTCTCCCACTGAGCTGCACCTGCAGCCACAGCAGTGAATTTTTAGCAATATATATCAATCTTGTATTCATTTTATTATCCAACCTACCAATAAAATGTTTTTAATATTTGCTGAAAGCATTGCCATTTAATTACATCAACAAATTAACAACTATGTAAAATTACCTGTAGTTTGTAAAAATGTTCTAACATCCTCATATTCTAAAAATGTTTGCTTCACTTTTTACTTTCAGTTGATTTTGAGATAGCGTTAACTTGAAGACAAGCTTCGAGAACTGAACAAAGGACCCATATGCAGTCTACCCAGGGTGGAGTTCTAGCAGTGCCCCATTGCTCACCTCAGCCCTCTACCTCCAGGAACTGCCTCTAAACCTTTGAGAAGAGGCTGCACACAACACTCCTGTTTCTTACACACTCCACATGAGGACTGCCTCAGGAAATCTATCGCTCTACCCACAGTAACCCCATTACAATTCAGTCTCCTCCTCCCTGCACTGGTGGTGTCCTGCACCAGTCAGGAAGGAGCCAAGAAAGAGCAAGGCTCTGTGCTTAGCTGTATGTTTTCCTTGGTCTCCTAGTTTTACTTTGTAGTTGTTTTTTGTGGTAGTAAGGGATGAACCTGTGGTCTTGAGCATGCCCAGCCTGGCAGTGATCTAGCACCCAGCTATACCTCCACTTCAGTCTCAGGTTCCCGATACTTGTTTCTGATAGCTCAGTGCATGGCATGTAGGTCTCTGGGCAATGCCCCTGCTGTAATCCCCAGAAGCTCAGGAGAGCTTTCTACACGACAATTCCACTAAACAGGTTCAAGATGGACCTGGTATCCACATAATGTATCTACTATATTCCCTTTACTGTTAGTGATCATTGTAGAAAACTGTAAGCATCTTTACTCACAAAACATCTCTGCCCTGGAAGTAGCCTACACTGAGGATTCTGACTAAAATCAATTTTACTTTAAAGGCTGCAGAGGCAATGGGGTAACCATCTTTCCTCTTGATAGACAGTATTGTTACAAGGACATGCTTTCCCTTCCTCTGACCTATAACCTCTACCTATGGCAAATATGAATGTCTATATGCTAATGGCTCATTCAGTGGCTCATAAATCATTGCTGGCCTTGCTAAGGTAATGTTCAAACTGTCCAAATCTTGCCATGGATCCTCTCCAGCATCTGGCTTTTCCATCCTTGAAAATACTCCCATTAAATATTTTGAGTACTTCCTTATGTTTTGACTCAACAAAATATTACAAGCTTTTGTATCTTCCCTTCTGCAACACTAGATCATCGATTCTCAAGGATTCCTGGTTCCCTGTAGTGAAAAATGATACTCAGAAATGAAGATCTAAGCAAAAACTACTCCCTCTAAAAGTAACTACAACAAGACAGAGAAACCAGCAGGGCTCTTGTGAAGGTTTTATTCTTGACCAGCATCTTATAAAAATGGTTTTGCAAAACTCCCAATATATGGATGGAATAAGCCAAAATTCTAATGCATCATTAGAGTTGATAACAGAGAATAAATCCCATTAAGGAGAGAAGATTTCTATCCTTCTAGTGGCAAAGAAAGAATTAAAAAAAAATTATTCCATGAGGGAAAAATTAAATAAGCAAAAAATAAAACAACATGCATTTTCAAAATACCAGGTTTCATATGGTAATTTTGTTCATAAAAAGATAATTGTAAATGTATTCACATCACTATTCTTTTCTCTTTTATAGTTTCTTTTATTTTGGAGTGACTGTCATATGCTAAGTCAAGATAAACCTAAAAATGAAAGAAGCTATTTCAATCATGAGAAATTAACTGACTAAATTACACATAAATATGCATCAAATCTGTCCTGATATCACACACGAAGAGAAGCAGTGATGTGTTATGCCTGTCTAATAGAATTCAAAATTATTCATACAATTATGGGTTTCAAAGTGACACAAACTCATCATATTCTAATCATATCTCCAAAACTTGGAGCACACACTGAATCAGCTAACAGCTTAAGACAGGCCTGTGGCTGACAGGTCATGCTGGCCCATGACCTGGCGGCCTCCTTTCTCCTCCACTTGGCTCCTAGAGTGGGGACATGCATACCAGGAGGGCTTCCCGAAGCCCTGTCTGGTTATGCTTCACTTCCCAGACAAAGCTCAGGCCTTGGGCAGCTCCTCCCTGAGCTCTGCCTGCCTCTTGGCCTTGCCCATGGTGGTGCACACCTGAGCTCCAGATTCTCCCTTGCCCACACTGAACTGCTACAGATGGCTCTGCCTGCACCTCCCTCTCCCCCAGCTCAGCTTATGGTTACTCAAACATCCAGGAAGCAGAAGAAAAGTAACTGGCCTTGATTCAGCTGCCTCTCACCAATGCTGGATACACCCACTGCTGCTGCTGGGCTTCTCTTTGCAGCTGGAATCTGACATCTTCTCACCAGCTAACCCACCCTAGCCTGAGCCTCAATCTGTCGTCTGGACAACCAAAAGAGCACATAACGTTTCCCAACTTCTAATGTCTTGGGTGTGACCTACATGAAGTTATGGTCTTTTTCTGCCCTTACCATTTCCTTAGTCCTCTGCTTACCTTCAACAGCTCCTTCCCTCAGAAGGACCAGCATCCTTTAGGTACCAGTTCTATTTTCTGACTCCTCTCAAATTCCCATCATCCTCATCATCTGTACTTACTTACTGGTCTCCAACCAATAGGTGCACACACCATTCAGCACTGTGCAATTGCCAGTCCTCAGCCTGGATGACTCTTCCAAGGTGTAGAAGATAACTTCCACGTTATCGCTTACTGTTGTTATTGAAGTAAATGTTTGAACTATCCTTTATATGCTTCTATGGAAAAACATGTTTTTGCCACTTGTGGCTTGTCCTTGTGATCATATACAGCATGAATTCATGAGAACTTTACTCATGTGGCCTTTCTGAAGCCTCAGAGTATGAACTGTCTGAGGCTCTGAACAAAGGTAGCCATTGCATGAGACTTTAGTTCACCTCATTTGTTGGCTTCATTTGCCCAGGTCCAACTGCCTCTAGAGCAGTGACAAGATAACCTCAGGATATTCCCATTTTGTTACTCAGTGATGTAGTCAAGTGATAAGAAGCCCCTGTCTCCTATGCAGCAGCCATAATTGCTGCATGAGCAAAGCCTGTGGGCATAGACATTGTACAGTATTCACTAAAGGACAGGATCAGGGTGCTACAGAGTAGAATAAGACCCACTTCAAGGGCACAGAGAACAGCTTCACGGAGGAAGGGCAGCCATTCACTAGGTAGGCCCCGTACAGGGGGGGCCTGAGGTCAATGAGAATGGATGGCTCCAGTTCTTTAGGAGAAGCACAGGCAAGTCCATGGACTGACAAGATAAAGAACTGTGCAGAGAATAAAATTTAAAAATGACAAGACAAGGTCACAAGTAGGCAGGAGCCACACTCCATGCCAATCTCAGAGACCCACGGCAGGTTCAGACCTTTTTCCTAAGTTAGCAAGAAGTCACTGAGGATTTTATATTTGGAGTTTGGGTTTTTGGTCTCATGTAATTCATGCTGCCCTCAAACACACTATATAACCAGGGATTTCCTTGAATTTCTAATCCTGGGCCTCTGCCTCCCAAGTGCTGGGGCTACAGGTGTGCACCAACACATGTGGTTTCTGTAGTACTGGGGACTGATGTCAGAGCTTCATGCATGCTAGGCAAACATGCTACCACCTGGGCTATATCTCCAGCCTCACAGAGGGCTTAAGCAAAGACCCAACTGTTCCACACTTTAAAAAGAGCATCTTGGTGCATAAGCTCAGGCTACATATGGGTAGTTGCAAGCCTCTCCATGTTTATGAGGTCCAAATGGGACTCCTCACCCTACTCTGGTACAATACTGGTTTAATACTGTATATTGAAGCATTAGCACTAATTTCCACTTACAAATGCACTGTGCCACTAGGAATAATCCAGGTGGCATCTGAAGCAGGGCTGAGGATTTGCAACGCAGCTGTCCTCCTCTGCACTTCTTTAAGGCTCCTCCTGACTCTCCAAGTGCTTACGAGTGCATCAGCTACTCTGAGACACTGTCCATGGCATGCTGCTTTAGAGGGTCATCTTCCCGTGACAGGAGTACTGACCCATGCTCAAGAGAGTGGGGTACAATTTAACTGCATCCTTACATAGATAGGGAAAGGGCTTTCCCTGGGCCACACACGTACCAGCGGGCAAAGTGGTCTCTAACTTCCCAGCCAGCATTCTCTCCTGCCCCTCACTACTTCCACTTGAGCAAAGTTTGATGTGGGCTGAAAGTGGGGGTTCCACACATGAACCTCGGCATTCCAGCTCAACAGAAGCCAGGTGAGTTTTCTGTGCCCCTCACCAACCCACCATACACAGGCTGACTCAGGAGCATGAATGCTCTGTGAATTCCTGCTGCTCCTCTTTTTCCCTGCGAACAGTAAAATGCTCAAATTCCTTGGCTGAGATTTGTCTGTGTGCAGGGGAATAAGCAATAATTGCAAATGTATTTTTCAAAATAACAAGACTCACACTGCTCCTAAGGAAACAGCCCCAACACAGTATGCAAGCCAACCCAGACTCAGGTGGCAGAGCAGCCTTAGCCACACTTACAAAGGCTGCTGCTGCCCCCTGCTGGGACAAGAAGGTATGGCTTCACAGCCTGCACCCCAGCTTAACACCACTCATGCTCGCTGTCAAGCTTGCTCCCTCTCTCACGCGCTCTCTCTCCCTCCCTCCAGACAGCACAGACTTCCCACTCAATCTACTTTCTACTTTCCTACATTCAAGATACTTTTCTCCAATATGCGAATTGTTACATCTTAGAAGGAAAAACCCAAACATCATAAGTAGTAAATAACCATCAAAATTCCCTATCTAGTCTATGATCCCAAATTATTTTTATTTATGGGGTAGGAGAGTTGAGACAGGGCCTCACTGTGTAACCCAAACTTACAATAACCCTACTCCCTTGGCCTCCTGAATGCTGGGATTGTAGGTGTGATCCCAGGCCTGGCCCAAGCAAGTTTTTAAGTGACCAGAGACCAAGACCTCACACCTGCCTTCACTTTTAGAACAAAAGTACAGTTACTCTCAAGTCCCATAACAGACATGACTAGAGTTACTTTTACAATACTATCATTTCTGGTTTGAAAAAGCAAAGAATGTACCATTACACTAAAAGTTCTGATGTGGGGATAAATTTCTCAAGTAGTTAAACACTATGTATAAAATCCCCAAGCAAAGCTGGGCATGACAGCACATGCCCATAACGGCCACACTTGGGAATCAGAGGCAGGAGAACCAGTGCAAGTGGACAGCTAGCCTGAGCTACATAGCAATTTCCAGGCCAGCCAGGGCAACACAGTGATGCTGTAGCTCAAAAAGCAACAACAAAAACCTAAGGCATCAATAAAAAGTAAAACAACAGAAATTACATTTTCTCTTTTTTAAATTAAAAACCATATCAGTTATTATAGTGCCATCTCAGCAAACATCCAATTCTGCCAAGGTTATTATGGCTACAATTACAGACTTTGAAAAGTAAAAAGGAGTTGATGTCTCTGGTCTCTAAGCTAGCAATGACATAAAGCATCCTACCCTGACCGTCTCTGCAAAGGCTGCAGAGGCCCATTGTCAGTACAATAGTGGCATTTTCACTTTGAAAGTACATAATCAAAGTTCAATACTCAGTTCTTTGGCAAATCTGTGAATTGGAGGAAATTGAAACCAGTCAATGTTCATCCACCCTGAAAATTATCTCCAGCAAAATTGGAAGAATGATCAATTCAAAGGGAACATCCCATTAACTTCCCCAAGCGATTACGGTGGGGTGTGAGTGAGCAGCTGTGAAAATCACCAACTGTACTCAATGCTGGAACCTCATAAAGCAGTTTTCAAACTGCAATTGCTAAGCATTGAGGTTTTCTTCTCTGAATCTAAAATTTTAAATTGTGGCTGAATCCTTAATGATTAAACTTTTAAGGTCCGTAAGTATTTTATTAAAGCAATGAAGTGAAATCCAGTATTCCCTCAAAGTCACTGGAAGCCATCACTGCATGTGTGTGTGAGAGGTGATGTGTTGCATGCAGCTGATAGTGACAGAGACATACGGATCACAGGGAAGGGGGTGCAGACTCACCATCTGAGGCACACCAAAAATAACAACATTGGAGTACTGTGCAAAGGTGACCTGGACGAGATGGAGAACAAAGGTGGGTCAATTCTAAAATGCCGTGCATCACAACACACTTGTTTCACAGGAGCCCACATTGCCAGGTGGCAGATTTCACACATTCCCCCGAAGAATAGCTCCCTTACAAGGCACAGCAAAAAGAGCACATTGCCAGTCAAATGCATCAGCTTTCCAGATGCATCCTGGGACTCATCCTCATCCTCACAGGGACTCCATCAGGACAGGATTCTGCCCTACTGCTGCTGCTCAAACCTCCGAAGGCCACCTGCCTCACAGTGCAGTGGCTTCATGCTTCTAATCCTCTTACTCTTCCCTAAAACATTACATTCAAAATACAAGAAAATGGTTTTGCAGCAGTTGAAAAATGGGGTAAAAGTGCTTTGCCACTCAAAATTCTTATTGCCCAATAAAAGTCCTATTTACTCCATGGAGACCGTTTAGTTATATACAGCCTGAGAACAATGCAAGCAAAATTCAAGTGTGTTTTTATAAGCTGCTGAGGACAGTGTTACAAGTGAGAAATTCTTATTTAAGAAGAAGCATTTTGTGTGAAGCTTCCTAACTTGAAAGACAGGTTTTGTTTTTGTTCTTAGGAGTGCAAATATAAAGATGCTGAAGTGTAGCTCTCCACAACTGAGGGTTTCTGATGGGGTGCTGGTAGGGAAGGACTCAGCTTTCTTTAAGGGGCTTGACACTAGGAGTTTGACCATGTCCCAGTGAGCATCTGGGCAACACAAATTGGACTTGTGGGGTATCTCCTCCTTCCCCTCCTTCTCTTTCTCCTCCTCTCTCTCCCCTTCCTCCTCTTTCTGCTCCTTCTCCTCCTCCCCTTCCTCCTCTTTCTCCTCCTTCTCCTCTTCTTCTTCTTCCTCCTCCTTCTTTTTGAGGGGGAGGCTCACAAGGGTACAGGGTGGACCTGGTAGGGCTGGGAAGTGCCTGTGATCAAGGTGTATGATGTGAAATTCCCAAATAATCAATAAAAATATCATGAAAAAAAAGTACAAATATATTTAGAAAACCCTCATACTTTTATGAAGACAAGAAAGAGCCATCATAGCATGGTTCATAGGTTCTTCTATCATCCATCTTTGTCTGTCTCTTAACATGCAAACACACATACAGAAAAGCCAACTATTTATCAAGAATAATCTATGATTTCCAAGTGAGATGAAATATCTCATTATTCACAAGAAAAAAACAAAATGAAAAGGCATTAACTTGGTCAATAAATTCTTAGCATTCACATGACTTTTATCAAAATTTGAAGCTTCTATACTAAAGTGCAGCCTATTGTAAATTCTATCAGTTTAAAATGCATATACACTTTAACATGCCAAAATATTCATTTGGACTTTATTTTCCTTTCAACACTCTTTCTTGTCAATCAAATTAATTATAAATAAAGGTCTGCTAGCTTTTGCAGCAGCATCCTGCAGAGGCGTTACGTACCTTCCACAAATCTGAAATATAAAACTTGGCAGAGCCATGCACACCTTCCCTCCAGGCACGGTATCTGGAGTACCAAACCAGCCATGGATTCAGTTCATAGCCCACAGCTGGGAATCCTTCCTTTGCAGCTGCAATCACCTGGACAGAGGCAGGGGTTAGCAAAAGAAAGAAGTCCTCTTGCCAGAGAGTTCACTATTTATGGTTTATAACCCTGAAACATCCCAATAAAAGGTACTTCTTCTGGGTTATTGAGGAATGGATCAGGGAGAGGAGAAATATGGTAGTTTTAGTAAGAATGGCCCCATAGGCTCATATAATTGAATACTTGGTCCCCAGTTGGTGAAGCAGTTTGGGAAGGATTAGGAAGATTGGTCTCATTCAAGGAGGTGTGTCACTAAGGGCAGGCCATTCATTCCCAGTTAGTGCTCTCTCTACCGTTTGTATGTTGACAACATGTGAGCCCTCAGCTACTGTTTCAGCAGCCTGCCTGCTGCCATGTACAAAATTTCACAATGAAACTCATTATTTCCCATAATTAATATAGGCTCAAAAAAGGCTACTACTGAGAGATGGCTCAAGGGTTAAGAGTACTGACTGTTCTTCCAGAGGACCCAGGTTCAATTCCCAGCACCCACATGGCAGCTCACAACTGTGTGTAACTAACTCCTCTTATAGGAGATCTGACAACCCCACAGACATAATGCAGTCAAACACCATTGTACATAAAATACAAATAAATAAATTTTAAAAAGGCTACTACTCCCTTTGATGAGAATGCTATGTAAA
The DNA here is from genome assembly GCF_030254825.1 of Meriones unguiculatus. NCBI lineage: Eukaryota > Metazoa > Chordata > Mammalia > Rodentia > Muridae > Meriones > Meriones unguiculatus. The sequence goes on from NC_083351.1 coordinate 99,197,170, forward strand.
AAAAAAAAAAAATGTTTTATCTGAAGTTCTATAGTTCATGAACAAGACAACAGCCAACCCGAAGCTTTCTGTATTTTGTCAAAGATTTTGCCTTGCGGATCAGGAGACAAACATTCAGGGTTGTGTTGGACAACTGTATCCCTGATTACGGCTCAGCTAGCTCTAGGTGGTGACAAACGATGGCTAAAAGTCTGCACATCTGCACATCTCTCCACCAGAGGCTGGCAGAGCAGAGGGGAAAGTGAAAATAACAGAGAACATGGAATAAAAATAACCTGTCCAAGCCCACAGCACTCATGAACTTACAGCAGCTGCGGCAGCCTGCACAAGAGCTGCACAGGGTCAAGCCAGCCAACCTTCTAGCTTGGAATGGAGAGGTGCACACAAGCCCCATCCCAAACCAGACGAAAGCATTCCTGTGATGGGCAGTGATGACAACTTAGCAATGGGACTCTTAATATCACAGAACTAAAAATGGTTAAGATGGTAAACATTATGGTTGGTAATATTTTGCTACAGTGGAAAAGATGTTTTTTAAAGTGGTGAGCATTTTCAGTCTCTGTCATGAATCAGTCTCTACCACAAAACCAGTGACCACGGGACTACTGAAGATGTACAGCTCTGCAGTCTGTACACCACATGCTGCTGAACACAAGCCTTTCCCCTTGTCGTCTCCACTCCAGCAGGATGTGGCCACCGTCATCACTGAGGATCACCTGCCAGTCAGAGACCTTTCCTTTACTAAGAGTTCAGGCTAAGATCACAACATGTTGAAGCCACTAAAATTCTAATTCTCTCTCTCTCTCTCTCTCTCTCTCTCTCTCTCTCTCTCAGGTAAGGTCTCATGTAGCCCAAATTCTCTCTATATAAGAAACTGGCGTTGAAATCATGATCCTTCTGCCTCCACCTCTCAAGTACTGGGATCACAGCTACATGAAACTGTGCCCACCCTCAATTCCTTAGTCAAGCAGGGCTTCAGCAATGACGTTTCTTATTTTAAGTCTCTATCAACTCCTAGGAGTCATTTCTTACTCACATATCAATACAGAGAAGCATAAAGCAAGCAGCTAAGTTGTAAGAGTAAAGATGATTATACTCCATGACTCAACATGTTTCTTGTAATCATGCCGCCTTTACTGAACCAAAACTTCTAATAGACTATTTGATAATTAGCAATTAACTGCTCCTTTCTATCTGGCATGTTTACAGAGTACTGTTCCTCCAAGGGGAATAAAATCAATCAGAGAAAAATGAACTCTAAACACACGCTGGTGGTCCAACAGTTTAGTCGAACACAAAATGAAACACACACTTTTCAGACTGTCACATATGGCAAATCTTTGCAGAAGCCTCATACAAAATGTTAACAATTTCTGGTTCCAAACCTTCAAGCGTTTGACATAACTCACAATCCGCCCATCGCCACTGCCGATGTCCACCAGGGATCCTCTTCGGTGCTGCAACATCTTCACGACATTTTCAATCTGCTTGGAAGTTGCAGGCACAAACGGCAAACAAACCTTGCGGAGGGCCGGTGTGATGAATGGTGTAGCCACAGCATACACTGTCACCAGGGCACCACCAATGATCCCAGTAAGCAAGAACCCCCAATTGCTCTTCTTCAAATTCTCTGATTCCAGACTTGTAGGAAGAACACGGCCCGACTGCCTTTCTTCCTCAGGCATTTCTAGGTATAAGCCATTGTTAACAGAAAAGTGGAAACACACTGAGCACACAGTAAAAACTGAGGCTACGCCTTCTCATCAACACCTGTGATACACTGACTCATCCCTTGTATTATGGTTATACTTGTGTGTGCATGTGTGCATATGCAGATGCCTACAGAGGCCAGAAGAGAGTGTCCGATTCCCTGGAACTGGAGGTGTCTGTGGCTGCCTGACATGGGTGATGGGAACTGACCTTGGGCCCTCTAACCTGCGACTGCAATGAATCGAATGTATCTTAAATACCCTCCTTTTTATCCCACCTTCTAATGTGTCCCTAGTGTAAGGCAAAGCTGAAGGGAGGAGAAACTGATTAATGACTCAAAGCACAGCTAAGAGTCAGAGGGTGTGATGCCAGCTCTGTCAGTGCTAACAATGTGACCTCACAGGCCTCCAGATGAACCTCCACCTCCATACACTGTGGGTCCCAGAGCTGCTGGGAGAGTGAATGAGTGGGGTACAGGTAAGGCACATAGGAAGCGGAGGCAAAAGGAAACAGAGGCACACAGGAAGAGGCACATAGGAAGAAGACACACACTGGAAGCAGAGGCAGGCAGGAAGCACAGGCACCCAGTGTCTGCTACTTATACATTATTGGAATAATGTGGAACCCCACAGCGAACAGACCATTGCTGTGGGTAATGAAAACACACCAATCCAATGGAAGCAGGAAAAGGTCAGAGAAGAGACAGCAGGTGGCTGCCATTCAGATATGACTGGTCAGGGCTATCAGAAAGTCATTCAAGAGGCCTGCAGTGCAGGTACTGTAAGAAGTGAACATAGCCTCACTGACATCTGGTGGTACACGTTTCTCACCATGGACCAGAGCTCAGAAGTCTGCTGTGGGTCGGTAAGGCTGCATCCCTCCAAGGCCTTTAGACTAAGGAGCAATTTCTTTACATTTCCAGCTTTCAAAAGCTACCTACGTTTATTTTAACCCCTTAGCACTCCAACCTCTGCTTCCATCCTGATCTCTCCTTTTTTCTTTTTACAACAGTGCATCTACCTAATTAGTCCAAGATAATTTCTGGTACAAGATCTTCAGCCATATTTGCACAAGTTACATCAGTCAGAATGCAGATATATTGGGGAACCATTCTACACACTACACCCATGAACTGTGACAATCTATTTTGCTGAGTTGAAACTGCGAACATAGGACACAACAGAAGCTGCCACACTGCAGCAGACCATAATACAGGACAATGCTCAATGGCATAACTTTACTCTCTTTCACTTTCAACAGCCTAACAGTGACTTTTAAAAATGTGTTTTTGTAGTAGAGAGCCAACTTGAGGAGGGGAAGGAAGCCTGCTGAGGCTGCCTTTTGGTGCTTGATAGTACCTTTAGGTGTCTGATAGCAAAACCATCAGTAATTTCAGTTACAATTCTGACACTGTGTAGAATATGCTAAGCTCACTGCACACTGACTTACTTGAGAGACGCAGGGCTCATCTGCTGTCTTCATACAGCAGTCTCCTATGAGCACCACAATGGAACACAGCACAGGTTTGAACACATTTAAGATTCATCCTGGAGTCTCAGAACCTAAGCTAGCTGCTTAACATCTGGGAAGCTGCTACTGTAGTACGGCTTAAAAACCACAACATTTTTAATATTTTTTTTCCTGCACAACTCAAAACTTAAGAAAAAAAAGAATCGAGAACACTACTATCCTTCTCTGATTACCACGTTTACATTAACATGTACAAGGTATAAACTGAAAGACTGAATAACAACTGTTAACTGCCATCCTGAGACCACCACTGGGAGGAGTGGAGGAGGATCCACTGTTTTTTTCTTTTTGAGACAGTCTTGGTATGTAGCCCACACTGGCCTTGAATTTATACTGATCCTCTTGCCTCAGCCTCCCAAGTTCTGGGATTCAGGCATGCACCACCACTCAGTCTGGAAACCCAGACTTTTAGGCTTTACTTGGACAGAATACGAACACAATTTGTCCATTTAATGTGTACATCTCAAGGGGGTTTAGTATAGACGTAAACAAGCCTCAACAGTCATTTTATTGCCCAAGAACCCCTTTGTCCTTCAACTGTCATCTCCCCACCCACCCTCTGCTAGCTGTCCTAAGTAACCATTACTTTTACTCTCCATATTAACTTTAAACTTACTTAAGTGTCTTGCAAAGGTAACTTATATCAACTAGCTTGCAAAGGCTCAGTGAGTAAAGTGCTTGTTTTTCAAGCATGGTGACCTGAGTTCAGTTTCCCAGCAACCACGCAAAAGCCAGGCATAAACTCAGGACTGGAAGTTGAAGACAGGTGGATCTCTGTGACTGGCTGGGGAGCCACCTAGCAAAACTTGCCACCAGGCCACCAGGCAAGTTCAGTGAGTGACCTTGTCTCCAAAAAAAAAAAAAAAAAAAAAGAACTGGAATACAACCGAAATACCTTATGTCAAACTTTGGCCTACACAGGTAAACATGAAACTTCTGTACACACATGACTATACAAACACATACATAAGTATTCATACATACACATATAAATAATAGTATGTGGTCTTCTAACCACCTTCTAAAGGACATTTAAAATGTCCATGCTGTTCCTTATCAGTACTTGATTCTTTTTTTGTGGGTGAATATAATTCCATCATAGACAGATCATATTTTTAATCAATATGGGCAATGACAGTTAAACACATATGTCAGATGGCCCAAATTATAGCTCATCTGTATACACATATACCCTTCCACAAAACCAGAAGGTATACAATAATGAGGTGGTGGTCTCCAGGGTTTTCCAGCTGGTCTTTGGGAGCAGTGAGGAACCAACTGAGGCAACAAAGGATGTGAGAAATGTTATACTATATACAAGCATCTAGAAACTTAGGGGAAATAGAAACTATAAGCAAAAAATTTAAACTGAGGGCAAAAGCATCAAACCTTGGGAGCAGGCATGGAAGGACAGTGGGAATGGAGTGGAAGCCTAACAGAAGGGCAGGTCTGTGACACAAGTGGGAGTCCATTCTCTTCTTCACCATGAGAGACCAAGATCAAGCAGAGGTGATCAGGCTTGGCAGCAAGTGCCCTTACGTGCTGGGTCACCCTTGAAGTCTTTCTTGAAACCAGCTTGATGAATGAATAGAGTGTGCTTTATACACACAACGGAGCTTTTTTCAGTTTTTAAAACAAGAATGACTCAAAAAGGCAAATATCACATTTTTCTCTCAGATGTAGAATCGTGTGTGTGTGTGTGTGTGTGTGTGTGTGTGTGTGTAGGAAGAGATTCAAAGGGAGGTGGAAATAAAAGGCAACAAAAGAGACACAATACTATGTTTTCTCGTATTTGAAACCTAGATTTTACAATATATAATGTACATAACTATTTGAGGAACAACGGTCACCACCAAGTGAGAAGAGTATGAGAAGAGAGTGGGGACAGCAAGGGGCAATGACATACATGAAAATGCTGTGATGAAACTTTATTTTCTGTTAACTTTTTAAAAACCCTTTCTTGTACTGGCATAAAGTCAATCTGCATCCTTTGGTTACATATCCACTATCGATACCAGGAGTCATCACAGACAGAGCTCTGCCAGGAAATAAGATGCAGAGGACTCCATTAAATATTTTCCATTCTCCTCAAATTAACAAGATGGATTGCAGAATCCACCACTTGAAATTTTTAAAACCCAAAAGACACTAGGAGCATCACTGAGTCTTGGAAACAGAGGGCTAGACATCAGGAAAGATTAATAAATCAACTGTAAGACAGCAGGCTGGCTTTTGGGTCTGTGCTGTTACATGCGTTCTAATTCTAGTACTTAATAAAAACCGATAATGACACAGCAGGGACAGTTTCTGTTCTGTGGGGTACGGATGGAGAGCGCGGAAACTCATTACCAATAAATCTGCGCTTATAAAATGTATCGTGATTTCCGGCAGACGTACAATACAATTAGCGGTACGAGTAGAGCAGGCCGCGCTACTTTGTCTCCACCTAGCAGTATAGCATGGGCAAGGCAGGCTCTGCGCAGCGAAGGGAGTTCAGAACACTGCGTGCTGCCCACAAGGCGCTGCTCTCCCTCAACACTTCCAGCAACCTTGTGAAGTAGGCATTGTTATTACTGCTATTTTTTGCAGACAAGAAAATAAAACCGCAGATTCAATAACTTCAAAGCAGCATCTAGTCTAGAGAGGGCTGATTCCAGCAGCCCTAGGAACGGGCTGAAGGCTGAGTCCTGCGCACGGAAGGGCGGGCAGCCGAGAAAACACAGGCCAAGGCGTGGAGGACGGCGCGGGGCGCAGAGCTCCGCACCCACCGCGGCCACACCCGCTGCCCGCAGGGCGCCCCTGGCCGCCCATGCCACACGCGAGCCCGAGCCCCATACGCACACGCGCCAGCCAAAGGAGCTGCACCGCGCCCTGCTGGTCAAATCTCACCTCCTCTCTCCATTGCGCGAAACTTCCGGGGAGACCGGAAGTGGGACCTACCAACGTCTCAGAGCCGGGGGGGAGGGAAAAATGTCTTAAGGAAATTAGCTCCCCGCTGCGACTCTGTATTCAAAGACTTCCAAAAATCAAAACCTTTAATCAGTGACTGAATTAGATATCGTGATAACATTTGGGTTATAGACGTTGTCTTCTAAGTTTAGAATGCCCCCTAGGTTCCTGGAGGATAAACGTTCCCACGAGCGGCGAATTCCAGAAGGTACTCTGTGGTGTGAAAAAAGTCACGGTTGGAAAGTTAAAAAAAAAAAAAAAAACCCGCTGTCTGCACTGCGCATGCGCGAGACTTCGCGTTCTCTCGTGAGAAGGTGTTGTCGCTATTCCGGAGTCGTCCCAGCCGGCTATTGAGAAGCGCTGGTTTTCGTTCGTCCACCATGGCGTCCGTAGGGACCCTCGCCTTCGATGAGTATGGGCGCCCCTTCCTTATTATCAAAGACCAAGATCGCAAGTCCCGTCTTATGGGGCTTGAGGCCCTCAAGGTAACGGCCCGGAACGCGAGGCAGCGGGATGAAGGGAGGCGGCCGAAGCGCGCCTGCGCCGGCGTGGGAGCAGTGTGGCCATGTGCTGGCCCAAAAGGTCGGAGTCTCCGGTTCCGGGGAGCCCCTCTGGCCTCAGTGTGCACAGCCACTCTCTGGGTGCGAGAGAGGGTGTAGAGGCCTTAGCCTAAAGGTGTTAAGAGGGCCGTCTGGCGCTTCGGAGCTGGGTGGGGTCGCATCTCTCGGGTCCCCTGTGGGCCTTCCAAACGAAAGGTATAGTCGTTCGCCAGTGCAGTTGTAAATTGCTTGACCCTTAGACACGCTACCACACATAAAGGAAGAAAATTAGTGAGAAGCGTGAAAAACGTGCACAGAACAGGCCGTGTGCTACCCGAATAGCTACTAGTCGGAAGGTTGACAAATAACAGTGGAGGGAACTCTTTCAACTTTTTATAGAAGGAACTGCGATACACACACCACAAACACAGATTTGGAAAGTCCAGAGCGTTGTATTCCGAGGAGACCTTAAGTTCTCGGTCCAGAAAACGGATGGACATTTTTGTAGTGGCAGGAGACAATTTCAGTGAAGCACAGTTGGCTGTAAATTATGATTATTTCACCAAAGTAGGAGCTCTTGAACCTCATCATATGGAAGCAAAGTTATCCTGATAGGAGGCAGAGCCGAATTGTTAAGTAGGAAGGAATTCCTGCAGAAGGAAAGGAATGAAAAAGACCAAGACCCAAATACTAGAATCCTGGTAAGAAAGGAATGCCATTCACAGGTGTTGCTACAAAAAATGCAAAGGGAGTAGGGAGCCCCATCTTAGGTTTTGTGTGTGCCAGTCATACTTCCAGGTTTGAGGTTTCCATGTTGACCCCGATGATAGGGAAGTCTTCTCTGACTCCATTTATACAAGCCTTCTGGACCTGGTTTCTTACTGTGGATTTTTTTGTTATGCCAAGGACTTGACAGGTGTGTTTGACTGACTGAAGAAGTGGACATAGCGATTGACGCATGGTAGATGCTGGGTTCTGTTTCCTTTCTAGGGAGAATTTTTTCAGTTTATATGCATTTATTAAGTTCCACTTCTTTTTCTCACCTCAGGGAACTTAGAGATAAAGTAGTATTCCAGCAGAAAGGAGATTTGCCAGTATAATTAATATTAACAGTTTTGTTGTGTCATCCCTTTGTGCTGACTACATGGTCTGTTGCTTGTGGTCCTCACTCGGGACAGGTACTATTTACAGAATTAGGTACTTAGAGACAGGGTCATAGAGAAATTGCCAGAGATTTCCCAGCTACAGTAGAGAAGGGCCATGACTTCGGGTCACCTTTAACAGAGTCAGAGCTAGTGGGCCAGAGCAGTGAACTCAGCCCGCATTTGGGGCCAGATTGTTTATGGTGGAGGCCTGTTCTGTGTACAGTGTTGAGCTGTTTCTTTGGTTTCTCCTCAGTACATGCTAGTTTAGCCAACCAAAACTAGGTCCAGGTGTCCAGGGCACACAGAGAGACATTTCCCTGTGGAAACACCATCATGAGTACATACTTTAAGTGCATTTTAAGGGTCACCAGAGTTTGCAAAGTCCAAATGTTTTGTCGCTTGCTTTTGGGGGTGATGAGAAGTTACTGAACATGTGTACTTGCACAGCTCTGAAAACACGCAGGATTTCTTTGGTTAGAGATGTTTGTATCCATCTGCACCTTGGGGATGAGAAGATGAGTTGGAGAAAGCATCAGAGTTCATGTTCATCCAGGGAGAACCAGGAGTGCTCTGCAGAAGAAGGTGTTGAGCTTTAGGACTGAGGCACCAAGAGCCATTTTAAACCTTTGGAATTGCTAAAGGACTCATTAGAAAATAAGCTAATTACCAAAAGAAAGTGGAGCGGGCATGGTGTTGGAATTCTGTACGATGGTTTTGACCTGAGTTAAGATTGTGATGACAAGAATAAAAGAACATGGCATTCAGGGAAATGAGAGCCAGATGTGTCTGGGAACAGGGAACAGCACTTTCAGGCTTGTGCCTTGGATACTTTAATAACGTAAATGTGAATTCTGTGTGGGATGTCTGGTCATTGGGAAGATAGTTGTAATCTGCACCTCTGAGCTAAAAGAATGTCAGGTAAGTTAATGAACCAGAGCAGATGTTACAGTGAGGCAGTGGGTTGCATTCCTAAAGTAGGATCAAGATCTCAAGCTCACTAGGATAGTGTTAAGTGTTGGCTGCTCTGGGTCAGCCCCCTTGAATATTGAGGTTCCTCTGTGTAGGGGCATGTAATTGACCCTTGATCTTATAGAACTTCTGGCAGACTGCAGGAACTAAGATGACAAAGCATCATAGACAGATGTAAATAAAAAGAGGCATATATGATAGGCATGGTAGTACACACTTTTAATTTGAGCTCTCAGGGAGGCAGAGGCAGGCAGATCACTATGAGGATATCTTCATCAAATCTTTACTGAGAATAGATCATAAAGAACCTTACTTTTAAGCAATATTTGTTATACATGGAACTTTGCTATTAAAGGCAAAAGGCAGATTTGCATAATAATGAGATGTGGGGGTGTTCTTTTTTTTAAGATTTATTTATTTTATGTGTATGTATAAGTAGCTTCTTGTATGTATGTGCATTCTGGTGCCAGTGGAGGCTGGAAGAGGGTGTATAAGATCCCCTGGAACTGAAGTACAAGCAAGCCATCAGGATTTGCATGGAAACTGCACCTGGGTCTTCTGCAAAAGCAGCAAATGCTCTTAACCACTGAGTCATCTCATGTGCATTCTAGGCAGTCACTGTCAGTGAGCTGCATTTCTGACTCTTACTCAGTATCTCTCCAGCTAAGTTTCGTCTGTCATTGTTACTATGATCTCAGACAGGTGCAAGATTAATTTTGGAGCAGTTTAAAACAGCTGGTTCCATGCCCAGTAGGGTTGCTGTTACTAAATTCTTAGCCATCATTTTCCTTTTGAAAATAGTGTTTGCTAAAAATGTTAGCAAAGGTGACTCTTCTGTGTGTGGGTTAATGCAGTATTTCTCTACAGTAAGTGTTGGTGAAAACCGAAGGTGTTATGTGTTTATAGTTGGACTTTTGTGTTCTCAGAGTTTAATAATGGTGACAGCCTATTCGCCTTCTAATTGTTGAAAGACATGTAACTGGATATTTGCTTTTTCTGTTTCATTTAGTCTCACATCATGGCTGCAAAAGCTGTAGCAAACACAATGAGAACATCACTGGGACCAAACGGTAAGAGAACCATTGGTATTTTTAATAAAGTTTGAAATCTTAGTACAGTCAATAACTTATTTAAAAATTTGGTAGGTGGTCCTCCACTCAGTGCAGCCAAGAGGCTGTGTCCAGGCTCCTTCCAGTTACAGTGTGCTCACAGTGTTATAGTAAATTAGAAGAGTGTGGGGCTATATGTCATTATTATCCCCAAGATTATCACGGCACTATTATTTAACCCACTATCGCAAATAAGACATAGACACCTGTTGAATTTATAATTGCCTTATTTACCTTGGGCCTGGCAGATATTTCACTTACACTGTCTCAGTATCTTCACCATCCCATCTCCCAGCCCTCATCCAATGCCATATGCCTTAATCCTGTTCATCTGGTCTACCTTCCATTCATAATCCCACGGTATTGCTGTTAATCTTCATCTGGGCATGAAAGGTCACACCATTATTGGAGTCCTTCCTTCTGGCCACATGGTTTTTTTCTCCAGTCTAACCATCCTGCCATCCTCCTCCTTCCTCTCCCCGTTTCCATCTCTCCTGACTCTTGTGATTTTTCTGTCTTCAAAAGCCCAGCAACCTTAGCAAAACTCATTTTGCCCTGCCCCGGTATAGGTCATTTAATAAACCAAACAAGAAAAATATTTTAGGCAAGTTTACACAAACAAGGCTGGGTGTATCCAGTACAAGGCAGTAACCAGATTCAGTAATTAACATTAGACCAACCTCCAACATCACAGCTTTAGCTAGAGGCTTTTCCTCACATCATTTCATTAGCACCTGTGTGTGTCTTGAGTTACTACTGTATATAATGATCTGTTTGTGGTAGTTGATCACATTTCTCTTAATGTGGAGACACTAAGATACTTAGTGTGGAGTTTGGTGAATATTTCACATGTATTGAATTATTTGTTGCTAATGAATTTCATGGTGTGAGCTGGTAAGGTGCTCTAACCCTGTAGTATTTTTCAGTGCTGGGTACATTTTATTTTGCCCAACTGCCTTCTGAACTCTTGTCTTTTAGGGTTGGATAAGATGATGGTTGATAAGGATGGCGATGTGACTGTAACAAATGATGGTGCTACTATTTTAAGTATGATGGATGTTGATCATCAGATTGCTAAGCTGATGGTTGAACTGTCCAAATCCCAGGATGATGAAATTGGAGATGGAACCACAGGAGTTGTTGGTAAGAAAAGAAACAGCCTTTCTAACTTAACAGGTTGTTTAAAAGTGTCACAAGAGCTAATGTTTCTGCACCAAGTCATGAAGACAATGGGACAGACTAAAGTTGGGGACACATAGCACAAGTGGGTGAGCCTTTGAAAAGTGAGTGTTGGGAAAGAACAGGTGGCAGGCAGTTGTAATGTGTGTTTTTGACTGATTTGTTTTTTTAAGCTACAAAGCTAACATGTTGTGGGGGGGCATATTTTGGATTATGGATTGCATTGTATTTCTGACACTACAATTTGGACATGCGCTGATTGTCATACCAAAATATGGAAATGGGGGGGGTGACATGCCCTGGTTCCCCTCCAATTCAAAGAGTTAACTAGAAAATATGTATGTATCTAAAGAGGAAACATGGAGTATCATGTCTCTTTTACCATTCTTAACATTTTTCCCCCTGAAATTTGAAATCTTGAACTATCCAGAGTTTGAGGGCTGGCAAGTAGTTCAGACAGTCAGTAAAGTCACTTGCCTGCAAAGCCTAAGAACCTGAGTTTGATCCTGGTGATTCATCCTTCTCCTCCACACCTATGTGTGCTTGTGCATATATTTTAAAAGTGTAATTTTTAATTGCTTTACAAATGAAAGGAAATGAAGATACATTAATATATGAAGGGTTACCTTTGCTGCAGCTAAATTAAAACCATTCATGCAATTGGCATATCCCTTGTATGCCATATCCCTGGCATATCCCTGGTATGGGGATGTGGGGCTGCTTTGGATTATTTACAGCAGCTGACTGATTTGTCTCGTACCGTAGCAGAGGAGTGCTTTTGCCAGTGGCTGATAGTTTCTGTGATTGTGTGACTTCGGAATTCTGGGAACTTTTCAAAATGCTGGAGCCCCATTTTTGCAAGGGGGGGAGGGTGGAAGGAGGATACGGTTTCTCAGTATCTGTGGTCTAAGGATAGGAAAAGAAGAACCTACAAAGTAGCAAAGAGCAGCATTGGCCTACATCTTTCTATTTCTGTTATTTATTGTGGGAGGGTCGAAGATCAGAAGATAGCTTTGGGGAGGCAGTTTCACTGTTGTGTGGATTCCAGGGCTGTAGTACCTTAAACCACTGGTCCATCACTCTGCCAGCTGCCCCTCCCCCCACCCATCTCACTTTTTTTATTTTCTAAGTCATCTTTAAGGGGCAACAGCCTATTAGGCCATGACTGTGATCAAAACTAAGAGAAAGGGTCCTCTTCCCTTTCAGAAATAGTCCTGGCTTCTAAGATTACATCCAGCCCAATTTTAGAATGTTCTTATTTTCAGGGTAGCATATAAGGCTATTCTAAAATGTGTATCTTAAACTGATGGTCTGCTGTGTTGCTTGCAGTCCTAGCTGGTGCCTTGTTGGAAGAAGCTGAGCAGCTGCTGGACCGAGGCATCCACCCAATCAGAATTGCTGACGGCTACGAACAGGCTGCCCGGATTGCTATAGAGCACCTGGACAGCATCAGCGATAGTGTGCTTGTTGACAAGCATGAGCCTGAACCCCTGATTCAAACTGCAAAAACCACGCTGGGCTCCAAAGTGTACGTGTCCTATCAGTAGAGCACTGTGGTTTGCAAGCCTCCCCTTTGGAGGCTAAAAAGCAGCAGTGTGATTTTCTGAAGTTTCTATTGGTTTTGCTTCTTTTCCTGTGTTTTAGTTGGAGGCAGGATTTGCCACTTAGGTTATTAAATCGCCCCAACTCTAAGATTCTAACATTTCTTCCTATCACCTCATCACTAGGAAGTCATTCTGAGGGAGCATTTGTATTTGTATTCAGTAAGCAAATGTACTAGTCTAAAGTTCTAATGTAGTTAGCAGGATGGTCTTAACATTGACCTTGTTGTGTTAACATTGCTGTCAACATTTCCTAATGTCTGCTCTTGCCTCTGAAGACTAGCGACCTCAGCCAATACATGTTCCTCTCTTTGGTGGCAGAAACTTCTAGGCTGCTGCCATAATGTGGTATTAAAACCCAGCAAAAACATTGCTAAACATAAACTCCTTTTAGTTGCACATAGTAACATTTTTATTACGACATTTCATAAGTGCTTCCTCTTACTTCTCTCCTATTTGTCCCTCTCCTACTTGATACTACTCTATTTAATGAGTGCTCTACCGGCAGGTACACCTGCATACCAGAAGAGGGAATCAGATCTCACTGTAGATGGTTGTGCGCTGCCATGTGGGTGTCTGGGACTTGAACACCATTCCTCTGGAAGAGCAGCCAGTGCTCTTAACCTCTGAGCCATCTCTCCAACCCCCAACTCTTTCAAGTTTTTTCAATGGAAGTATTCCACATATGATAGGAATTGGGCTAGCTGTCATTTCCTTTTTGACGTTTCCTTTTCCCCTTATTACTCTGCTTACATTTATTTGGTTTTTGCAAGTATAACTTGTGGAGGTCTGTTCTCCTATCATGTGGGTCTGGGAATCAAATTCAGGTCACCAGGATAAGGGAGCAATTGCTTTTACCCATTGAGCCATCTCATAGCCTTCTAATCTTTTGTTAAATTGCTTAGTTGTGTGAGTGGTACTTAAGTGTGTGAGCTGTAAAATATTTAAACGTATCTATTTGGTAGTTCTAGCAGAAAAGGGATGGTCTCGACATAAAGGGAAAGACAGTGAGTCTGAGCTGTGAAGCACCTGAGGACTGTTCAATGAGTGTCTGAGAAGACACAGGGAAGCTGAACAGTTGTAGTAAACACATTCAAAACAGAGACCATGCAGCTAAAATGTGATTAGAACAGGTAACTGAAGATCCTGCTTTAAGTTGGACCTGGCCTCCACGAGGGGACTCCTGAGTTGTTTAGGGGAAATTAGCATACACTTGGGTTTCAAAACTTTCCCAGCTCAGATTTATTCTGTTATGCCTAGGCCATTACTATCCCTGTTCTGGTTTTGAACTTGGTAGTTTCACTGGTCTTCCTAGAAGTGCTGTTGAGTTGCATGGTGGTGGTAGTTTGGTTGCTGTGGCTATGTATTAATGTAAAACTTGTGTGTTTTCATCAGGGTTAACAGCTGTCACCGACAAATGGCTGAAATTGCTGTGAATGCCGTCCTCACAGTGGCAGATATGGAGCGGAGAGATGTTGACTTTGAGCTCATCAAAGTGGAAGGCAAAGTGGGTGGGAGGCTGGAGGACACCAAACTTATAAAGGGTGTGATTGTGGATAAGGACTTCAGTCACCCACAGATGCCGAAAGTAAGTGAGTACTCTTGCACTTTTTTACTGCTATTAACTCAAACCCTTCGCTTAGAGTGTTTTTCCTTTCCCTGTAGAAAGTGGAAAATGCTAAGATTGCAATCCTCACATGTCCATTTGAGCCACCTAAACCAAAGACAAAGCACAAGCTGGACGTGACCTCTGTGGAGGACTACAAAGCCCTGCAAAAATACGAAAAGGAGAAATTTGAAGAGATGATTGAACAGGTGAGTCATGTGCTGCTCCCTGAACCAACACCACAGGTTACTAAATTCCAGGCACTAACTGAATTAGCATCTGGGGATTTGTCACATGGCCATAAATGACATGCAGTATTGCCTAGGTTCAGTTTCAGTCATAAAAAACGCACAGTAAGAAAAAAAAAGGTTATCCAGGCTCAGTGATTTTGTCCTGGACTGTGAATTGTTTGGCATCTCAGCTGTGCCTTTCATGACAGCTCTCGGGCTCCTGTGGAACAAACGAGCTGTGAATTGACAGGAATTGAAGCATTGTTTGAAAAGAAGGGTGGTTCCCATTGTCACAGTTTCAGTATTGAATGGAGTGGACAGTGGTGCATACTGTTCCTTCTCCGGGTGCCTTTTGCCCTTTCAGTGCACAGGCTTCATAAACAGCTGTGCATCTCCCCTTCAGATCAGTCAGGAAGGAACAAGCATCTACTTGTTACTGAGAGAGTTTTGTGGTATTTCTTTCCCCAGATTAAAAAAACTGGTGCTAACCTAGCTATTTGCCAGTGGGGCTTTGATGATGAAGCCAATCATTTACTTCTTCAGAACGGCCTGCCTGCAGTTCGCTGGGTAGGAGGACCTGAGATTGAGGTAGGAGGCCTGCATTCAGAGCCCTTGCCTGGGTGTGGGTTGATCCTGCAATAAATGCTTGTATTCAGTGTCACTTTGACAGCACTTGACTGAAGCAACCACAACACACCAAACAGCAATAGCTCAAAGGAAGAGGAACTGTAGAAGAACATTCTAGAATCATCTTGGCTTGTATGATAGTGCATTGTATTTCTGGTGTTGCATAGTCAGCTCTCTGGGCTTCCCTGTTGGCTTTCAGAGGCAGGAAAGCCTGGTCCCAAGCCCCTCTGTGGCAGCATAATAGCAATAGCCCACCTAAGCATTTGTCTGGACAAACCTTGCTTCCCTTTTTCTTCTGCAGCCTGCTGTGTTGGTGGGGACATGTGAGCTGGATTCACACACAGGGCCACCCAGACAGTAGGAGACTGACTGGGTTGAAAGTTGACAGTGATAGAGCTGGGTAGCACCAGCCACGTCCTAAGGTGCCAACTACTCAGAGCCCATTGGCTTAACCAGACATTTTGCAGGAAACTTTGCCTTTCTGGTAAACAGAATGGTTCTAGGTTAGATGTAGTTCATTTATGATCCCATTTTGGAATTCACTGGCATTGACCACATCTGTTTGTCCTCTCTGCATCATGATAGCTGATCGCCATTGCAACAGGAGGACGTATTGTCCCAAGGTTCTCGGAGCTCACCTCTGAGAAGCTGGGCTTTGCTGGTGTGGTGCGGGAAATCTCATTTGGCACTACAAAAGACAAAATGCTGGTCATTGAGCAGTGTAAGAATTCTAGAGCTGTGACCATTTTCATCAGAGGAGGAAACAAGATGGTAAGACTTCCATACTTGAGCTGGGGAGATGGCCCAGTGGGTCCCAGCACTTGCTCTGCCAGTGTGAGGGACTGAGATAAGACCTTTTCCCAGATCATTGAAGAAGCAAAACGATCCCTCCATGATGCCCTGTGTGTCATCCGGAACCTCATCCGAGACAACCGTGTTGTGTATGGAGGAGGGGCAGCCGAAATATCCTGTGCCCTGGCAGTCAGTCAAGAGGCAGATAAGGTAACGGGCAGAGCAGCATTGAGAATTGCTGGGTCTGAGATCTCAGGTGTGCTTATGTCCTCCCCACTGTCAGTCTGTAGATAAAGTAATCGTGGTGTATTAAGCTTGCCCTAAGTGAGTTTTTCAGTGTATGCTTATGAATGGCTGTTGGGTTGGTTCTTGCCAAGTGTACTCACTGTCTCTGTGCCCTTCTAGTGCCCAACTTTGGAACAATATGCCATGAGAGCTTTTGCAGACGCCTTGGAGGTCATCCCCATGGCCCTTGCAGAAAACAGTGGCATGAATCCCATCCAGACCATGACTGAAGTTAGAGCCAAACAAGTGAAGGAGTCCAACCCTGCTCTGGGGATCGACTGTTTGCACAAGGGCACCAACGGTGAGTTGCTTGTTAGGGCTCTGAATGGAACAGGCTTCCAGTGGCTTGGAAGGTGATGTACTCTTGCTGTGCATAGTAGTACTGCATGCTACAAGACTGTTCTGTGTGAGCTCTTGAATGCACTTGGTACGGTTGCATCCTGGGTTTTAGTGTCTGAGTTAATTGCTACAGGACAACTCATTTTCACCACAGTACAAATGTCTGATTCCATACAAAGTAATTTCCCTTCACAGCTTGCCACCTGGCTGTTCCATGGCTGTGGAGTATTTGGGAAACTTTTAACTCTGTAGCAAACTTGGCAGTTCAGATTGAAAAAGGGTCAGACATTTAGCTTGTTGAAACTTTGCTATGTTTCTCTACTGATAGGCCAACCATACCCACATTCCTATAGTGAATTCAACCACAGAACTTAACAGTTTATAAAAGCTTTCTGACAATAGTGACTCCAGCATCCAATGTTTAGTCTATAATAGCATCCAAAACAAAACAGCAACGCTTAGTGATTTGTGTTGCTGTTCTGACAGGAAGTGTTTGCTGATCACCGTTGAAGAGAAATGCATTTCACTGCTGTCTCTCTGGGTGCTTTGAGATGTCATGTCTCTGGTTAGCTTCCTTGTAGTCAAGAGCCCTGACAATTCTACTACCATGTTCCCACTTATGCATGTCTTCAGTGCTTAGGAAATGCATCTGAAAATGACGTAGGGCAAATTATATCCAGTTGGCTGCTTCAGCTTTGGGTTTTTTTTGTTTAGGGTTTTATTTGTTAAGATTTATTTATGTGTACGAATGGTTTGCCTGCATGCATTGAAGTGTAGTGTGTTTGTCTTTTACCCTTGGAGGCCTGAAGAGGGCACTGGATCCCCTGGACCTGGATTTAACTGGGTGGGTGTAAGCTTCCATGTAGGTGCTAGGAATACAGGTCCTCTATAAGAACACTGGGTACTCTTAATCACTGAGCCATTTCCAGCCCCTCTTTTATATATGTTATTTTCTTTTCTATTTTATCTTTATTTATTTATTTAGATGAAAAGATACTTATCTATTACTTTTCATATTTTTTATACTTTATTCATTTTGTATCCCTCCATAAGCCCCTCCCTCCTCCCCTCCCCCTTCTTCATGCATGCTCCTATATGTTATTTTTTTACTTCGTTGTTTGACACTTTGATAGATAAATGGTGTCTTCTGAATACTCTTGCTCCCATACCCTATTTCTGCCCTGTCAGTCTGTCTCCCACGTTCCTGTCTTTTGTTCTGTTTGGTATACTACTTGGTTTAACCAAGATTGTATGACCGCAGGTTTATAAAACTGTCTGAGGAAGCCTGGTGGGCTCAACCGTGTGTACAGGTAAAGACCAAGATCACCCAGAGTCCACCAGGGACAAGTAGTTTAACACAGAGAGGTAGGGGCCCATGAGGCACTCTCTACCCATGACTGACTAATAGCAAAGTCTTGAACTATTTTTGTTTTGAAATGGAACTTCATTGTTGCCCAGACTGACCTTGAACCCCTCAGCTCCACCTCAGCCTCACCAGTAACTGGGAGCACAGATGCATATGACAGCCACTACATTTCCCAAGCTTTGTTGTGACTATATAAGTTGAAGCTGCCTGTTGATAGTACATTTGTATCTTTTGGATCACTGATTGCTGTGTTTGTTTTTCAGATATGCAGTATCAGCATGTCATAGAAACCTTGATTGGCAAAAAGCAGCAGATCTCTCTTGCCACACAGATGGTTAGAATGATTCTGAAGATTGATGACATCCGTAAGCCTGGAGAATCTGAAGAATAAACTGTTCATCTACCACTGTGACTAAATAAAGGGTGTGTCACGCTGCATCTGAATCTGGTAGTCCTGTCACAGCCTGTAGATGCTGGAATAAAAGCAGCTATTTGGTAACTTATTTGGTTTTACTTATTTAGAGCATGGTGGAGCTTCTCCAGCTTCTGTCATTGGATATCTTTTAAGCATCCTCCATCTGCAGAGTTACTGTGTAACAAGGCAAAAGCCACTACAGAACTCTTTAGCAGCTCAGATGTCCTGTTGGGTTTTATTTCACAGCTGAGAGGACTGAGCTACCCCTATGAGAAAGCAGAGGCAGGGCAGTCCTGACTATAGAGGTCCATGATTGTATTTCTGGGTTGCACCAGCACTTGCAGGGCTGATGAAACCAGTGCTGGAGGCTGAATCCTCTTGTTCCCCCTGACTTGCTGGCCAGTTAGCTCAGGTGCCAGTCGAAACTGGCTTGGGCAGCCTGTGCCTCCAGCATATATGCTTAGAGGGGAGTTGAGGCATAGGTACCTTTTTGGCTAAGGTGCATGGTTTGAGCCTGTGATGTCAGAGCCAGCCCATGCACGCTGGCAATTTCCAGTCTCGGTAGATCCAGTGAAAAGCAGAACATGGCTGATTAAATCTGGAACCTCGTTCCTTGCCACCACCAAGTCCAGTAACCATGAGTCCTCAGACCCACTTTGTGGAAAGATTTTCTCAAGTTAGATCTGACCTTCACGTGTAGCACTTGCAGGCACTCGTGTTTGTTTAAAAGTGAAGCTACAGATTCACAAATTTAAAACATCATTTATTAGGTTGAATAATTGGATCTAGAAACTAAGTTTCAACACTGCTCACCAGAGTCACCAGAGCCCATAAACTACTTACTTAACAACTTACTTAACAACTCATGATCCTCCTGGCTTTGTATATGAATTGCCTTAACAGTGTTCACTACCAGTATAAGGCCATATCTGAGAGTCTAGCTGGTCCCTGGATGACCCCAGATTTGCCTAATAATGAACAGTTATGCTATCATCTGAGTTCTGTAAGTATTGAGCATTTATTTAGTTTCTATTATATTTATGTTTCAGAAGAATTTTAGGATTCCTATATTTTACATAAAGAGATCATGGTTAATTATTTCCAGGCAAATTTTGATAACAGCTGTTTTATGCTTAAGTGGTGTTAAATGTACTTGTTCAGCCACTCAATGAGATTCCTCCGAGCCTCCTCAATGTAGGGCTTGTCAGCAGGGGAGCAGTCTTCTCTCTTCCGATGCACAAAGCCATGAGTTTGCCCAGAAAAGGTTTTTACTTGGTAATTAACTTTGCAGTGTTCTTTCAATTTCTGGGTCAGCACAGAAACCTAGTATACCAAAAAAATTATTAAAATGTGAGGATCACATAAATTTTAACCCTCTAATAGCATCTTCCCTTCCTTTTGTTTGGTTTTTTATTGTTTTGAGACAAGGTCTCCATGTTGCCGGCTTCCAGCTCTGCTTCCCATATGCTGGGCTTACACGCATCACCATGCCCAGCTAGAGTCTTCTGTTTATGCAGTACATGTTCATAGGAGCCAACATCATGCTTTGCGTAGTGTTCAGGCTCCACAGCTACTGAATTAACAGTGCCTAGCTGCTGTTAGGAGTTGCAGACCAGCATAATGATGTCATGCCAGTTATAGAAGCTCCTGCATTTACCCTGGGGCGGAGACCCAACAAATCCACTGTGAGTTAAAATACTGTAGGTCAGAGGCGAACTGGGCACATTTTTAATCCCAGCAGTCAGGTCTCTGAGGCCATCGTGGTCTACATAATTAGACCTTTGTCTGAAAAGAAATGTTCAGTGGTGGGGCACATGTGTGAAGCCTGCTGAATTCAATCTCTAACATGAGGCAAGGTGGTGATTTGGTATAGCTGTCCTACTGGCCATCCTAGCTTAGCACAGCACATTGAGACCACCACTGTTTCCCTAATGACTGGGCTGATGAGAGATACCTTTTGCCCCAACTATCGACACTATGAGACAATATACATGGGTGGCTAGGCCAAAGAAACGGTCTCAGATTCAAAGTTGGTCTATGTGTTACTCTTGTACATAGTAAAACTGAAAGAAACCAAATGATCTTGAGGACCTTTTTAACTTAGACTTTTTCCTAATCCACTTCCTGGGTTTATATGTCCATCTCAGACTATGGTAACTGGTGGGTTACCATGGAGACCATTCCGATATCATTCTAAACAGAAACAGATCCATGCTGGGCTTAAGTTCCATTCTTAGTAAATTTTTATCATTGGAAACAGTCAAAAGTGATAAATTAGTTCTTTGAAACTTTCTCCAAAAAATGTCATGATAAGCTATTTAGATATGCAAATGAAAAGCTGCCCACTCACCTGTTCAAGTGGAATCACAGCATCATTTTCTGCAAAAATGAACAAGGTTGGGTTCTTCAAATTATAAACATCTTTAGAATCTCTGATGATGCCTGAAAAGAGATAAGGGAGATTGACTTCTGCAGAAAGCTGCCTGGATTTGGTGTGGTTATCCAAAGTAAACCATACGGTTAGTCTTTTTCATGTGTGGGGTGAGGGGCATATGCATGTGTTCATGTGCATGTCCTCATGGGATCTTGTGTACGCATGTATGTATGTCAGGAGTCACTCCATCTTATTTTTGCCAGTTTCTCACAACCTAGAGCTCAGATTTGTCTAGGCTGGCAGTGAACCATCTCAAGAGGAAGTGTCTTTCAGACAGCTCTGTCCTCACACACCAAGGGACAAAAGGGACCCCTTCTGTCTCCACCTGCCAAGTACTCGGGTAACAGACATGTGTAACCCTCCCCAGCAGATTTGTAATGCTGGGGATCTGAACTCAGGTCTTTATAGATAGGGCCAACATGTCACTGCCTTAACCATTTCCCCAGCCCTCAGTTTGTTTTATTTTTAGCACTTCCATAGCAGCCTGACCTGTGAGATTCTGTAGAAGTTCAACTGGTTTAAACAAATCTTTTCTACTCTGCACCTTGTTCATTAGGAACCAGTCCAATAAACTTGACTGTGGCTGCTTATTGTGTCTGAGACACATCAGGTCATGAGTTTCAAACCACTCTAAAGTTTCTACAAAGTTGTTCAATAAACTAGATAGTTGTATTCCTAAGAACAACATCCACTGGACCAGGTTGCTTTTCAAACAAGACCCCAAGGATACAATGTCTGCTCTGCAAGTTTATTGTGTAACATTGAGGATTCATCCTGGTCTCTGCACTCTAAAGGTTAATCAATGTAAAGTATTGCTCTGCCAGGCCCAGGACAACCCACAGGTGTGTTTGCTTGGGAAAAAGCAAGTCCATGTACTGTTGAAAGAAAGGGCTAGTGAGATGGCTCACTTGCCACACAAGCCTAGGGATCTGAGTTTGATCCCACAACCCACATAAAGTTGTTCTTTGGCTTTAAAACACAGGCATTGTTGTGTGCAGGACCACACATGCACATCATCATGATTTTAAAAGATGAGAGGAAAGACAACTTTTTCCCTGCTTCCTGCCAGTGTGATAGCAAAGCTAAGTAAGGCACAGCATCTCTACTCCCTGATAGTCCTCTCCAGAAGGCAGGAAGCCCCAGGAAGGATGGTAGTGCTCCCTGCCCAACTCTTACATTGGACATTCAGCCCAATTCCTGCCACTCAGGTGCTACATAGCAGCAGCCAACAGGTGGCGCCAAAAAGTCATGTACCCAAGAGTACCTTTAAATTCACCATAGACACCTTGGCCTTAACAGTCGGCTGGCCTCATACTAGTGATTCACTGCATTTGTTTTGTTGTGAGATTAGCACTTGCTATGTAGCTTGTACTGGCCAGACAATTTCAGTCCTGTGTTAGCCTCCCAGGTACTGGGTTACCAGTATGTGTGCCATGCCTCCACTTGGTTTTCTTTTATGTAAGGAAATAGTGTTTTTTTCCTTAGTATCAATAGGAGATGAACTGCTATGTCAAGGAGTTCAAGCCCCAGATAAGAACAGCTTTTGCATATGTAACTTTGAAATATATTTATTTTTGACATATTTCAATCTAGGTGCCTTTAAATTCTATATTCAGTTTACTGTTTCTGTCAACAGAGAAAGGGTTTTTATCTCATGGTTAAAATAACTTTGTTTTCTTTTGGTTAAAATATAAAAGTTGAGGCTGAAGAGATGACTCAGCAGGTATGAGTACTAGTTACTCTGAGAACCCAGATTCTGTTCCCCGCATCCACATGGTGGCTCAGAACCATAACTATAAAGGGGATCTGACAACCTTCTGGCCTCTGTAGGCACCAGGCACACATATGTGCACATACATGTAGGCAACATACCCATACAAACTTTTTAAAATCTATAAACTAAAACAAACAAAATGTTAAAGCTGCTGTTTGTACTTTAAAATGTACTTTGCTTTTTCTTTAGTGTGTGTGTGCCACATGTGAATTTGCTGGTGCACAGGTATACATGTGGGGGTCAGAAGACAACCTTGGATATGTTCCTGGGGAGCCTTTCCACCTAGATTTTTGGGACAAGAATTTAGAACTTAGAAGTAGGCTAGGCAAAGTGCCCAATAAGCCAAGCCAAAATATATATATATATATCACCCGTCTCTGCCTCTCTTAACATGGATTCCAGGGAACAAATTCAGGATCTCATGCTTGCAAGACCAAAAATCTACCGATGGAGCCATCTCTTCAGCTCTATTTTCAGAGTCTAAAAACCATGCTAAGCTTGTCTGTCTCACACATTCAGGTTTTGTATTGCAGCATGTGGGAGAGGCCTGTCACTCAGCCATCCTCCTGCATTAGCTGACTAAGATGCATTGGGCACTTACCATAGACAGACACCCCTGCCCTGACTTCTGGGTATGTCATCATCACCTGGTGCACAACAATGCCCCCCCAGCAGAAGCCTACAATGCCAATCTTCTGGGCATGGCACTGTTGTTTCAGATACCTCAAGACAGCATCGACCTCTCTAAAAGAGAAAGAAAAGGCATTGGCAACAGCTGATTTGTGACCTTTCAAGGTTGCTGGTAACTGGAATGTCTCAGTGGATAGTACTTGAAGTTTTTTATTTGTTCAATGGTGGGAAACAGAATTCCTAGAAGGAAGCTGTGACTGCAAGGCTGACTCCGTGCTTACAATCCAGCGGCTGGAGAGTCTGAAATGCTGCAGGTCAAGAGTCTGATTATGATTTATCTTGAGCTGCCTTTAGCCCACTAATGCGCCATTCCTTGCCCATCTCTCTGTTGGCTCTAACTCCTATAATTAGCAGACAAGGCTGAACCTAACATCCTGATAAACAGATTAAAAAAAAACTTTACAATGTATCAACTCATCAAAACCCTATTTGCCACCAAACAGAGAGCTAAGAATGCTATCAGATAGCACCTAGGTCCCATAGCTGAGATTTCTGTGCTATGTTGTAACCAATTAATGTTTCCACCAGTGTATTCAAAAAATGTCTTGATTTACAATCTATCTTTGTCCTGTTACTATAAAAACTTCCTAACACTGCTTCCATGGTGGAGTGGAATTTGGGGTAAGCTAAGTCTCTGTGGCTCATACCTGGCCAATCAGAGAAGAGCAATATCCTGGTCAGAATGATGGGTTTCCAGGGTGGACTGCAGAGCCCATGAGGACGAGGTGGGTGATGCTGCTCTCCAGGTTGCTGGGAGAGAGGCTATGGAAAAATTGGCTGTCTCTGAGGTGAGAGCTTTCCTGAGGATAAAGCCAGCACATAGGAAATGAGGCTGAGCAGCGATGAAGAATGAGAGCTGGAGATATTTTAAAGCTGTGAGCTAATTCCTACTTAAACCCCAAACTACTTTCTTTGGGTCTATAAACCAATAGCTCTTTTAACTGCTGATCCCTTTGGAATAGATAGTCTATCACTTGCAAACAAGCACCTAGGTGGACACAGGACTTTGAACTCATAATTTCTCAGGGAGGCAAGCAGCTACGCCTGCTGGGGCAGTGTAGCAAAGAGTGCATGTCAGCCTCCATCCTCAGCTCATACAGTGTGTTGGAGCAAAACTTTTCCATCATGCTGTCAGATGGACTTTGTCTAGGGCCAAGTGAAGCCTCACACAAAGAGGGAGGAAGGGAAGGAGAGAGGAAAGAAATCTGTGGTTTTGAAGCTCAGCTCACCTATCCCCTCCTTGTGCTACATCAAATATAAAACCAAGCCTGTTAATAACTTACCGATTGATTTTTCTGGCATTTCTTGATTTCAACCACTCAGGGAAAGTGGACCAGTCACCAGATGGGTCCCATGGCTCTTGCCCCACAAAGAAGTCTGGGACAATAGTTCTGTAAAAACATGGGTGTGAATCAACCTTTGAGTTGCCTGGACTCAATGTTTGTCCTGTTTTATTAAACGCCTTGTTAGGTTGCCAACTCAAGGCAGAGGAAAGGAAGCGCCTGGGCCATGGAGCCACCCTTGATTGCAGCAGAGGTCCCCTGGAGCGGGGCCAGATTGCCTCAGATCCTACAACTGCCAAGTACATGCACAGCTTCTAGCAGCTTCGGTGTGACCATGCTCCAGCAAGTGAGAAGGCCATCAGCAGGGACACTTCTCTAGAGCTATTCCAGTGCAGGAAGAGGGAAACGTGGGCCCATGGGCGGAGGGGTTGGTACCCTCAAAGGTTCTTCCTGCCTCCATGGAGTTAGTTGTTCCCCCGAGGCCAGCCCAGGACTTTCCTAGCCTTGAACACTGGCTTTGGTGAAAGGGCACCCACAAGGAATATGAGGACACATTTAGTCACTGTGAACAAGCAATTTTCCCCAGCCTCTGCACAGGCTGCCAGTTTCCTGCCCACAGAGTAAAGTCCACAGCAGGTTCTAGAACAGGCCACAGAAAGAATAAACAAGTGAAGACTAATACCTGACTGAGGTTGTCCTCTGACCTCTAAATGCTCACCATGGTGAGCATGAACCCGCAGTTATACACATGTATATACATCATTGCACACACACACACAAATCATATAAAGGATCAAATGATAGATTACCCAGCTACAGGCAACTCGTAGTTTGGAAATCATGGACTAATCCTAGTACTTGGGATGACAGAGGCAGGATTGCACATTGGAGTCCATGCCAGTCTCCTAGAAGCCAACTCAGGAGGAATGGCACCAAGGCCATGATCTCCCAAAGTAAAGAGTTACCTGTAGCTGCGACTCAGAGGACCAATCCCTCTGCTGCACAGGTGGGGAGAGCACCAAGGCCCAGGCCAAAAAGTTCAGGTCCACCTCTCAGTTCCACCCTGTACTGTACTGAGAGCTTGACAAGTAACTGACACCCCCCCCCCCCCCTTTTTGGTTTTGAAATTTCTAGACAGGGTTTTTTTGTTTTGTTTTGTTTTTATAGCCTTGGCTGTCCTGGACTTGTTTTGTAAACCAGGCTGTCCTCAAACTCACAGAGATCCACCTGCCTCTGCCTCTTGAGTGCTGGGATTACTAGTGTACACCACCATGCCTGACATAACTGACCACTTTATCCCTCACATTTATCTTAAGATTTATTTATTTTTATGAGTATGCGTGTTTGTCTGCATGTATTATGTAGACTATGTACAAGCCTGGTACCTGTGGAAGCCAGAAGAAGGTGTCAGATCCCCTGTAACTAGTTACAGATGGTTGTAGGCTGCCATGTGTGTTCTTTGAAACCAAACCTGGATATTCTGCCAAGTCATCAAATCCTTTTAACCACTGAGCCATCTCTCCAGCCCTGGACTCACATTCTTGACCAGACAGACAGACAGACAGAAGTATGCACTGCCCAGCCTCAGATTGTTTGAAGTTCAGTAAAATGAGTGCTGTGAATAAGACAGCCTTGTTATCTCTCTGTTCATATTATATATTCTCATTGTAATCAAGGACTCACCTAAGACAAGAGGGATAAGTCCCATTCAAGCAGCTGCTTAGAATTCACCCAGAGCAGCTAAGAACCTCTGTCTTCTTTCCCAATCTGCAACATGAGGACAGTAACATCCATCCCTCCCAGGGCTTTGGGACCATATTGGCTATTATAGGTTTATTTATAGGCTTCCCTTGGGTAATTGTCCAGTCTCCTCAAGGCCACCGTCATTTTACCCCTTGAAAGGTTTGCATCACATCTCAGTGCAGGAAAGAAGACAGGCTCACCCTGGACTTCCATCTTTCTTTGGACTGTGAAGTCGAGTTCACAGATAATAAGCCACTTCACCTGTGCAAAGGACACTGCTAGTCCAATGAACTGACTAGGATGTCACTGTGCAGAATTTGGAATGCTGTGGGTCCAGGACCCAATCCTGTCTTTATCCTTCACTACCACTCTGCACTTGACACCCCTGTGACCATCAGCTAAATTCTTTTGGACAGTACTAACAGAGCAGTATCGCCCACCAACACAGGAGCTGGGAAGGTCGTCAGATATAATGTCACACCTACAGCAGACAGTGTTGCTGGCACTCACCTACCTGAGTCACCCTCCAAGCAGACCTGTGAAAGCCACCCTTAGGCTGAGAAGCTTCAAGGTCAACAGGTGAATCCAATGAGTGTGCACAGGTATGCTGGCCTGTGCCTGATTGGGACCCTTCATGGGGAGAGAACCCTCTGTCCAGCATGTCTGTAGGGCCAGGTACCCCTGGGGACCTGTGCCTGGAAATCTTATTGGGAATAGTTGGCTCCACAAGGTCGGTGTTAAATTTTAAAAGACAGTTCCCACTTCCCACCACTGATCACTGAGATAAACAAATAGCTAATGTAAATGAGACTATAACTCAGGATGTGTGGGGGTTTTATCTTTCTGAAGGAAACAAAATGGAGCACAGAAATTCACATGAATTTAAGCAAAGAACAGAACTTCATACGTACGTGTATCCGTTTCCAGCGATCATGTCAGCCATATACCTGGTGTTGGGCAGCTGCCAGCCAAATATATCCTGGACGACAATCACGGCTTTGCCTGCATCCACAGGGGACCGGGTGACATATGCCTTGATGTGCTCAACCTGAACTTCCTGGCCCATGCCACCATACTCCAGCCTGTGACCAATGTCACATGGGCAAGGGTTAGCTTCATTAGCCATCAGGGTCTTGACGTCAGGCTACAGGAGGAATAAAATATTCATTACATGCTGAGTGGTACAGATCTAAAGATAATCTATACTTTAAAAAACTATCAGCAGGATTATTGGGAAAAAATCTAACTCCACCTATGACATTTATTCTGAAATAATTCAGTGGTGTGATAGCTAGTCTTGACTGTGATTGTGATGATTGGATTAAGAGACACCTAGGGGTTTAGTGAACTTGTCATTTCCAGAGACAATTAGATCATGGACAATAGACAATTAGGACCTGTTCAATCGGTTAGTCCCTTGACAGTTTTGTATCAGGAATATACAAACAGTGCTTTCATGAAGCATTGGTAAGGACAGTGTTTTCAAACACATGTAAACAAACTTCCCATATGTTAATTTTGGTATAAATCTCAACAAATACTTTATATAAATGTTATAAGTGTAATAAAAAATCAAACTGGAAACGTAGGTCAGTTGCTAGAACACTCATCTAGTATGCCCGGAACTAGATCCCTAGCACTTCATAAACCAGGTGTGGCATACCTGTAAAACCAATGAAGTCAGGCAAGCATAAGGAATAGTTTAGCAACTCAGGACTCCACTTGGGTTGAGCTGTGCACACACTTCCCTTCTGATAACCTACCTAGCAGACGAGAAAGCTTACGTGCATATACTTTGCACACGTATCCTCTCTGGACAATGTGACCATTACCACCGAGGATTCCCACTGGCCTCAAAACTATATGCACAACCCCTCAGAACAATGGAATAAGTTTCTCCTCTTCTTAACAGTTATCAAACTTAGATTCTAGTCAATCATGCCCCAGCTGTGTTACAGTAGGAGGGGATGTTCTGGTTCCAACTGGTTTGGGAGCATTTGCAATAAAGCAAACTGTATCCTCTAAGTGAAGTTTTAGAAAGAATCCTGTTTGCCATCTTGTGCTTAGTCATAATTGAGCATACATGAGATTAAAATTGGGTGCATTATGGGAAGGGACATACACAATAAATAAAGGACTACATTACTAAATAGAGAGCCACTAAAACAACAACAACCCCCCCCAAAAAAAAAAAAACAAAACAAAACAAAAAAAAGGCATAGTTCCACATGTCTTCAATCCCTGCACCTGGGAGGCAGATGCAAGGAAGTTCTCTGCAAGTTTGAGAACAGGCCTAGTCTACGTAGTTCCAGAACAGCCAGAGCTACATAGTAAGATTCTGCCTCGAAAACAAAACAAAACACAAAATGGAAAACCACCCAAATCATCCCCCTATTAACCAAATGTTCCCTCTTTTCAAATCACAAAAAGAATGCTCGAGCCATGATCAGAGCCCTTCAGTCCTTTTTTGAGCCCTATGCCCTGGTTTCACTCTTGGACCTGTTCTATTGCTTTGTTTTAAATAAGATTCCCTTGATACTTGGAAATTGTGTGAACCTTTATTTCAGTTCCTTGAATAAGAGACAGAGAGCCTGAAAAAAGACAGACCCTGACCACAGTTACTCTGGTTAGTAATTCAACATCATTTGGAAGATAGAGGCAGGTGAATGAGAAGTTTAAGGTTATTCTCAGCTACACAGGAAATTTGAGGACAGCTTGGACTATGTGAGAGAGACCCTGTCTAAAAACTAACTAGCTAAATATGATAAGATCAGAATAAACTTAAAAGTTTTGTAAATCAATTAAAATGGCAACAGTTTATTTAAAAGGTTTATTTTAAAGTTTATTTTATTTAAATAAAATAAAACAGTTTATTTTAAAGTCAGTACACTGGACTACAGGGAACTCTTCAGTCTACACTGTGTGTGTTCAGGAGGACAGAGTGAA
This sequence comes from Meriones unguiculatus, assembly GCF_030254825.1. Taxonomy (NCBI): domain Eukaryota; kingdom Metazoa; phylum Chordata; class Mammalia; order Rodentia; family Muridae; genus Meriones; species Meriones unguiculatus. The sequence goes on from NC_083351.1 coordinate 99,226,431, forward strand.
AATGAGCTCAGCCTCAGGAAACCAGGGAGAACATAGCTGATCTTGGTGAGTCCACCAAGGCTGCTGTAGCAAAATACAATGGTTCAAAAGCAACTGCATGGTCCTCAAGACTTTGGGAAGGAGAAGCCCATGATCAAAGTGACAATGGCTGTGCTGTCTGCAGCAGGCACTCTCTCTGACCCACCTCTTCATAGCACTATCTTCAGGATTCCTTTTCTGTGTAATTGCTTTGGAAGTACATGTACATTCAGATCTAACAAATCCTTCAAAGAGACAAACGATAGAAGAAACTAACGACATTAAATTGTGACTCTTTGAACAGTTCTAAACCAGTCTTATATACAGCCAAGTTGTGACAGAGAGATAGAGAGAAAGAGACAAACAGACATACAGAAAAATCAATAAGCACAGGCATAAAGTATGCAGGTGCAGAGGGGATCAGTGGATGAGGAAGACAAAAATTATTTTTAAAAATAACTTTAAAAGGTGTTCAACACCTGCAGAATGTTACTCATTGTTGTCTTCCGGCCTCTCCATAAATGTATACACATGTGCACAGGTATCCCATACATTTGTACACCCACAAACAGATACATACATGCACAAAGAAATAAAGTAAAACATAAACCATCTGAAATTAGTGAGGAAATTCCATGGAACCAAGGGGTAAAAAATACAGGAGGGAGCTGGACGTGGTGCACACCTTTAATCCCAGCACTCAGGCGACAGAGGCAGGTGGACCTCCAGGCCGGCATGGTCTACAGAGTGACCATGTTCCAGGACAACTAGGGCTGTTACACAGAGTGTTACACAGAGAAACACTATCTTGGGAAAACAAAACAAAACAATAACAACACCGGAGAGGATTGTGTCCCCAGGCTGACTGTGGAGGCCAGAGTTGCTTCATTTGTGCATAGCACTGAGAGGACTAAGAACCAGATGGGGAGAACTAAAGCCAGGAGGGAGCTGTCCTCACTCCCCAGGCCTTGCTTTTCCAGCAGGGTCCTGGAGATGGGCACAGGTGTCAGGTGGTCAGAAAGGCACAGCAGGGCTGTTAGGTCTGTTAGGTCATCCCAGAGACCATCAAGTCAGGGTCAATCCATGTGGGAAGGACATACTGACCAAGGAAGGAGCAACAGAAGCCACACAGAGCAGCCCAGCTGAGAAAACAAGTCACATGGAGCCCCTCCCAGAATAGCAGAGATCGTAGCCCAACACTCAAAGTCCAAGTGGAAGATGTAGCATTAGCCTGTTCCATGCACATGCAAGGGGAGAGAGGAGACAGCTTTCCTTTAACATTGGACTATGATGGGATTTCTTAAATGAAACTCCAAAATCATAACATCAAGGGAAACATTAGTAAATTTTAACTTACTTTAACCAACCATTAAGGAAAGAAAAAAAAAAAAAAAGTCAGTGCTGGAGAGATAGCTCTGCAGTTAAAAACATTTACTGTTCTTGCAGAGGACCAGCGTTCAGTTCCCAACACTCACATTAGGTGACCTGCAACTCCAGTTCCAGAGGATCTGAAGCCCTCTGATCTTTGGTACACCAATATGCATGCAGTCACACACACACACACACACACACACACACACACACACACACACAGATATAATGAATAATTCTTTAAAGAAAAAAACAAAAACAAGCCAGGGGGTGGTGGCACACACATTTTATCCCAGAGGCAGGTGGATCTCTATGAGTCTGAGGCCAGCCTGGTCTACAAAGCAAATTCCAGGACAGCCAAGGCTACACAGAGAAACAAAACAGAACCAAAACAAAACTGAGGGGGGTGGAGAAAACTACAGAAAATAGAGTGGCTATGTAAAGATGTGGAGGACTGCTCTTCTAATTGGTGAAGGAGAGGTGCTATGTTGCAGAGTCCTATCTTTCACGGACAAATGACATCTATACAGATGAAGTGACCAGATATTTGGGACTTGTTAGCCACTGTAGTGGGGTTAGAAGGGGGAGACGTTCCAAGTTTCATCAATCTTTGGTGAGTTCAAAGATGCTCTGATCTCTCTACTTGCATATCCTTGAGCTTGTTCACAAGTTTTTAAATGTTCACTATAAAGAAGATGATAAAGTTACTAATAATTAAGATGAATAATAAGATTAAAAGACAAAGGGTTTGGTAACACACCTTTAATTTCAGCATTCAGGAGGCACAAGCAAGCAGGCAGATCTCTTGAGTTTGAGGCCAGCCTAGGCTACATAGCAAGTCCCAGGCTAACCTGGGCTATACATTAAGATTCTGTCTAGAAAAAATTAAAAGGCTCTATAAAAACTAGATGTGTGTCCTCAAGAAAGTCATGGTGATGTATGAACACTACCACACATTAGTGAAGAAACAACATTCCTTTTTTTTTTTTTTTTTCAAGATAGGGTTTCTCTGTGTAGCCTTGGCTCTCCTGGGCTCACTTTGTAGACCAGGCTTACCTGGAACTCAAAGAAATCTGTCTGCCTCTGTCTCCTTGAGCATGCCACCCCGCCTAGCTGAAACATCATTTTTGATGGCACTCAAGGCAGCAACAATTGGACACAATGTAACTACATACCAAAAATAATTTTTTTTTTTAGACAGGATTTCTCTGTGTAGACCAGGCTGACCTCAAACTCCAGGGACCTGCCAATCTGTGCCCCTGAGTGCTGAGATTAAAGGTGTGCACCACTCCACTGGGCTCAATTGTGAGTTTTTAAATTGCTGTAAGTTAAAATGTGTCCTTTTCATACACAGGTATTGAACCCTGAGAATTTATTATTAAAACTAGGGTCGTGGCAGATGTACCACATCAAGTGGGGTCAGCCCTAAAGCCAATGGTGGTTCCCTCACAATAAAGTGATTTGTCCATGCACATAGACATTCAGGAGAGAAGACCATATAAAAAGGCTGACCACTGGAAGCCAGAAGCAGCTGAGATAGGAAAGGAGCCCCTCCTACATGTTGAACATAGCTTTGTCGATGTCTTGGAATTCTCACCTCCAGAACTCCAGAAAATATAGTGGTGACAGAAAAGAGAGCAGGGAGAGGGGGGAAGACAGAATATATCAATATTGGACTAGATAGCTGTGGTTTTCAGCCTTTGTAACGCTGCAGCCCTTTAACACAGTTCCTGAAGTTGTGAACCCCCACCATAAACTTATTTCATTGTTACTTCATAACTATAATTTTTCTACTGTTACGAACTGTAATGTAATTGTTGGGCTGATAAAGTACATGGGTATTAAATAATTTGCTACATTCTATTGAACATTCTTAGTGTTTCAAATTTACAGAGGGCAAGTGAGAGTTTTAAGAGAAAAGAGATTAAGACGTTGTTCAGTCAAGCAAGATGAGTAATTTGTTTTGCTTGTATGAGCTACTTAGAGAATGATTACCAGTCAGACATGTCACAACAGCTCTGCATAAGACCCATGCCCATTGCACTGCACCGAGAAGCGATTCCAAGGCTACACATAGGGAGGCCTGGGTAGCTCTACTGATAAGGCTCCTGGGCCTGAATCTGAGAGTCCAGGGTTCAGTTCCCTGCTACCTTTACAGGCAGCCCCTGGAAGTTTAAGAGTGGCTCAGACTGTGGCTCAGAATTCAGACAAAAGAGAGCATCAAGAAACACAAAAAAATGAAACAAGGCTAGACCTAGGGTGCATACCCTGCGGTCCAATGCAGGGTGTGTTGCTTAGTTTTTTATCAACTTGACATAAGCCAGAGTTGTCTGGGAGGAGGGAATTGGAGCTGACAAAATGCCTCCATCAGACTGGCCTATAAGCAAGTCTGTGGGGCATCTTCTTGACTGATTGATGATGTGGGAGGGTCATGTCTGGGCAGGTGGACTGGATGGTTTTGTGTCAGCAACACAAGCTAATCATCAGAGAAGGAGCCTCAGTTGAGGAAATGCCTCCATGAGATCCAGCTCTAAGGCATTTTCTCAATTAGTGATCAGTGGGAGAGGGCCTAGCTCATGGTGGGTGGTGCCATCCCTGGGCTGGTGGTCCTGGGTTCTACAGCAAAGCAAGGCAAGGGGAGCAAGCCAAACAGTATTCCTGCATGGCTTCTGTTTCTGTTCCTGCTTCCAGGTTCCTACCATGAGTTCCTGCTTTGACATCCATCAGTGATGTGTTGTGATGTGACAATATAAGCCAAGTAAACCATTTGTTCTCCAACTAGCTTTTGTTCATGGTATTTTATCTCAGCTATAGAAAGCAACTAGGACAAAGATTACAAGTTGACTTGGAAGCCAGCCTGGGTTAATGTTAGAGACAGTGAGAAAGAGAGACCTATCCCAAAACAAAAGATGAAAAAGAAAGAACTTGTTCCATGAGCTATTCTCTTACTGGCACTCCGCAGGGAGGGAGGACCCAAGGGAGTCTAGGCTCTCCAAAGCCACTGGCATTCTGACTTGAGCTCCAATTACAAAAGGAATTTTTACATCCAGGAGAGCCAAGTTTTTTTCTCCCACAGAATGAAGTAGAGCCAGCATAGGCCCAAGAATGCCACGTGTGGAAGGCTGGATTCCTGCCAAGCTCTTTCACATGGTCTCAACTGCTGAGCCCAGCCTACGAAGCAGAAGCCAAGTGTACTCTGGACAGGGAAGGCCATTTCTATCCATGGACTGGCCTGTGGCAGTTCAGACTGAAAACTGGAAACATGCTTGATCCTTGGCAGCCCATGTTTTCTGGATTTTTGCTTTTCTCCATACACATTTTATTTTCTTATTATTAATTAATTCCATTTAAATCTTGGTCTTAGACCTCTCCCTCCTCTTCTCCCAGTCCCACTATCCCTCCTGCATTCCCTTTCCTCTATTCCTCAGAATAGGAGAGGCCCCCCACTCACCCAGACATCCCGGCTCATCTATTTACCTGAGGACTGAGTTCATCTTTCTCTCCTGTGGCCTGGTAGGGAAGTCTTATCAGGAGGAAGTGATAAAAAAGCAGGCAACATAGTCTGTGTCAGAGATATCCCCTTCTCCCCTAACTAGTGGGCCAACATGAAGCCTAATATGTACATTGGACTTATCTTCTTGGGGTCTGTGCATTGGAGTATGTCTATCCTATACTACATGACTAAAATCCGCTTATAAGTGAGTATATACCATGTGTGTCTTTCTGGGTCTGTGTTACCTCACTCAGGATGATCTTTTCTAGTTCCATCCATTTGCCTGCAAATTTCATGATTTCCTTGTTTTTAATGGCTGAGTAGTATTCCATGAATAAACGTGCCAGTTTCTAAACCCAGAATAGAGAAAACAATCCTATACAATAATAGAACTCAGCAGTACCTCCATACCTGACCTCAAATTATACTACAGAGCAACAGTAATAAAAACTGCATGGTACTGGCATAGAAATAAGCTCGTTGATTAATGGAACCAAACAGAAGACCCAGAAATAAACCCACATACCTATATACACCTAATTTTTGACAATGGAGCCATACAATGGAAAAAAGACAGCATCTTCAACAAATGGTGCTGGTCTAACTGGATGTCTACATGTAGAAAAATGCAAATAGATCCATACTTATCACCCTTCACAAGACACATTTTCTAAAAGACAAGTTTCAGGATAAAGCAAAAGTATCACTCCCATACAGATGTAAAAATGATCAATGGGCCTGGCTCAGAGGCTAAGTCTCAGGATCAAATGATCTGGGTGGGGACAAACCATGACACTCTAGGTCTCTGAGCTCACAAGAAGCACAAAGCACTTCTCAACATTACTAAAGCAACCAAAACATGAGGCGATGTTTGCAGTTAGCTAAGCAAATACAAGCAGAGGGAGGAAATGCCCCTGATGTCAGGTCTTATCATCTTTATTAATGTAAAAAGGACCAAGAATATTCCTGTCAGGCCTTTGCCTTTTCCACAAAGATAATGTGTACATGTCAGGGTATTCCCTTCATGTCCTTGTTTTCAGATGCATTCACTTATGGTAGTTCATGCAATTCTTTCTAGAAGGCCACCTTGTAGGAAGAATATTCTGCCCTCTGCTGTATCCACAGTTCACAGTAAGTTCACGCCTGTCATGACAGAAAAGAAAGGGGGAGATGCTCTAACTGGCTGGAGTACATGCCCTCAAGAAAGTGAGATATGAAGTTGACACCGATACAAACTTTCTTATCAATGGAGGGAGGAAGGAGATTAGTTGTAACAGGCAGGACATCATTTGGAAATCTATCAGCATACCAGTTACCTATGACCTACAGAGAATTGCAAAATGACTCAGATACATGGAATAGGGCTGGACTCCAAGGGTCAGAGAGTGAGCCACAGAAGAAGGGCACTTTGCATTGAAGCATGGTTTTTTTTCTGCACATTACCAGGCCCTTCACAGGAGTGGCAGGGTTCTGTTCCTCCTGTGTGGAAGCAGGCTCATTAACTGTGTCTTTGAGCAGTCTGTGGTCCGGACTGGCAGAGCCCCCAGAAGTCAGGGAGCTCTTTGTGGCACCATTCCCCTATAGAGTACATCCTGATGATAACTTCTCTGGCCACAGCCACAGTGGCCATCAGCAGAAGGTGTTGGATTCTCCCATAAACCTTGCAAATGTACAAGTCACAGGTTTCCTCCTGTGGTAGGACATTTGTTCCACTACAGAACTGCTTCCCATAGGTAAATCCCTCTGTCAATTACAAGCCAAAAGGCAAAGTCAGCTGGGGGTATCACCCACCTGATGGAGTGCTAGTCTGGCATGCAGGAAACCATGGATTCAATCATTAGATCCCCAAAACACAGCATGGTGGCACAGATCTGTAATCTGAGCACTGAGGAGATGGAGAGTGAGACATTCGGGGCTATCCTTGACTACAGAGGGAGCTTGAGGCCAGCATAGGCTAATGACTCCATCTTTAAACTCCAAGAGGATTCCTGTTGTAGGTGTGATGTGCAGATTTCAAGGGTTCCCTCATCCCCTCCAATGGCTCCCTAACCCCAACCCCCAAGGATTCTATCATTCCCTCCAAGGGCTTCCCATGTCTCCTTTCTCTCTGGGGCCTTCCCTTACCAGATATAAGTCTGCACTTTCTGACTTCTTTCTTGAGTCAGCTAGGACATCTGTCTCTTCTGTCGTGACTAACAAAACCTCTGCTATGTTTATAGCTGGAGGAATATCCACCATTTGTGGCAAATAGTCTTTTAGCAGCAGAATTCGGTATCACTTTCTCCCCTGGAAGTCAGACACGGTAATAAGGTGTATTGGAGTTGGGGTGGGGGAGGGGTTCCTTATTTCATGCTCTAAGGATTTATGTAGCTCAGAAGCCAGATCACACGGTGAGTTGTCCAAAAGAAAGAAAGAAAAAGAGCTCAACAAGCTCAAGGTACAAACTATTGTAGCAGGAAGTACCCAAAAAAGGAATCACAGGCAAGCACTCAGGGAGCAAGGGCAAGTTTGATCCTGTAGAAAGATGGTGTTGACAGGGAGGGACTGGTGGTTTGCCAGTTTAAAGGTTGCAGAAACTTCACTGATCCTGATTCTGAGTCCCGCACTGGAGAAGGCAGAGCCAACTCCTAGCCTTGGGTGATTCTGCTATCCCTCCTCCAAGTACTTAGTTTTCCTGACTCTGTGTGCAATTTGCATAAGGCCCATGGTTTGGATGCCATTTGATAGAAAGCTAAACCCAAGGAGCACGTAGTGACCTCTTTCAACAAGTCAATCACAGCCCTGTCTTTGGCTTGTTCTCTCTGTTGTAGGGCCAGCAGGCTGTCCTGTTGTGTGCACAGGGCTCCTTTCTGACTACCTTGTTGATGAAGGGCCCTGAAAACAACAGGTGGCCTTTCTGTCAGCAAGTGGATAGAAACTGCATTGGCCAGTCTTTATAGGGCCTGGGCCAGCCCCAGAGGCCATGGAGCGTAAAACCGCACGGTCTGTCTTGGCAGGACTCACCCAGCATCATTTTCTTATATGACAGCACCTCGCTGCCTCTGTGAGCCCAGAAGAACTGCTGCCAGACATGGGTACTTATTTTGATGCAAAATACTCAGTTTCTTCATGGTTCCATGTTCAAAAAGAAAGAAAGAAAAAGATACACTGGAATGCCCAGCCTAAAAATAGTATTTAAGGGGAGGGAAGAAGGGTTCTTCTTGGGAACTCAGGTTTGTCTACAAGCTCTCAGCTGTTTTAAAAACTAACATCTGAACACCTACAGAAAAATACACTCAGAAGTGGCTTCCTAGGACTGGTTCAGGTGGCCCCTTGCCTTTTTGCCAGGAAAATATAAATGGTCATAAAAGTTCATTTTGCAAGACAGACTTGGAAGTGCCTCACATTCTACACGAGCAAAAAGCCCTTTGCTTTCATGCAAACCCACTCGCAAGGTCCAGCAGGTTTGTCTGTCTCCAGAGACCTGCACCTACCTACCTTGTCGGGTGGTGAAGAGCAGGAAGGCAGCAGGAAGCAGCCCTGGAGCTGACCGAGCGAGGACGGACGGCAGGAGGGAGGAGCTTCGGTCTGCACGGGAAGTAGACGCGGTGATGGTGGCCGGTGGCCGGCTGACCTGCATTCCGGGGAAAAGCCTGAACCACAGGAGCAGGGAAGGAGGAAAAGGAGGAGAGCTGAGATGGAGGGGTGGGGCGCTCGGTCGGGGGTGGGGACTCTGGACGGCCCTTGGGCCGTCTTCCACAAAAGCAAAACGTTCTAAGATTGAGTTTTGTTTTTGTTTTTTTTTTTAATGTTTTTGTTTGTTTTGGCGTGTGTGAAGAAGTTTTCGTTGGGATTTTTGTTTGCTTTCGTTTATTTTTTAATTTTTAAACTTTATTTAATGTGTATGGCATTTTGCCCGCATGTATGTCTAGTTGCCCCTAGACACCAGAAGAGGGCAGTGGACCCCTGGGACTGAAGTTATAGGTAGTTGTCAGCCTCGGTGTGAGTGCTCCAAACCAGTCTGTGCCCTCCAGAAGAACCACAGGTGCTCTTCACTGCTGAGCCATCTTTGCAGCCCCTTTTGTTTGTTTTTTAGACAGTCTCCCTGAATAATCTAGGCTGGCCTTGGATTTGCTCTGTGGCCTTATCTGGCCTTGAACTCTTAAAGCTCCTGTCACTGCCTCCAATGTCACTGCGCCATGGTGTGTGTGTCACCACACATACTATATGACTTTTTTTTCTATTTTTCTTTTCTTTTCTTTTTTTTAAAATATGTGTGAGTATTTTGGATGCATTTTGAAAGAAATGAGGATATGAGCACTCCAAGGTATAGTTGAGGAGAAGGTTTTTATTTTTTAAAGATTTATTTATTTATTATTTATACAGCATTCTGCCTGCACACCAGATCTCACTATAGATGGTTATGAGCCACCATGTGGTTGCTGGGAATTGAACTCAGGACCTTTGGAAGAACAGCGAGGAGTACTTAACCTCTGAGCCATCTCTCCAGCCCAAGGAGAAGCTTTTTATTGTAGATATGAGGGAGAGTACAGCCAGAAGCATGGAAGAGTCCAGACTGAACATGGCCAGTAGAATAGATTCAGCCATGAGAGGAGAGAGGAGGGAAGAGCAAGAGGAAAAGAAGAGAGAGGGAGCAAAGGGAAGGGAGCCGAGAGAGGAAGGAACCAAGAGAGCACGGGGCTGGAATGGCAGAGTTATATAGGAAAAAGAAGCTGGGGGAAGGAAGAGAAGCCCCTTGCCTGGAGGGGTTTAGGGTAGAGGGCAGATGAGAAGAGCTGAGGGGAGCTCAGTTGGTAGAGTGCTTGGCTGCCATGCACAAAGCCCTGGCTGAGACTTTTCAGCACTGAAGAATACAGTCAGCGATGTTGCTATATACTTTCTTGACCAGCACTCAGGGCAAGAACAAGCTCAAAGCTTTCCTTGGCTACATGTCACCTTCTAGGCCAGCATGGGTTACAATAGACACTGTCACATTAAAAACTAAAAGTTTTTTTAAGCATCGTTTACATCTTTGAAACTCTGTAGACAAGGAAATAATAGATCTGACTAATTACATATCATTTTCTCTATTTGCTAAATTTAGCTCCTTAAGCATCAGTTCTAGTCTCTGATTTAATAACGCTGTTATTAATAGACAGGATTTTATATTGTCAGGGCTCTGCCTTGCCGGAGTTTGCTAGTCTGTGGTGAGCCCAGCTTGAGGGGCTGAGCAGAGTGTGGTAATGGAGAGAAGCCGTCTGATCCATCTCCTGGTTGAAGAAAGCCTGCTCGTTACATGAGTCATCACTAAGGATTCTCCTGCTCCCACTCTAAGCAATGCAAAGAAATGCCCCAGCTCTTTGCACTTGTCCCCTTAACTGCAAAGTGGGGGAATTACTCTGGATTTGGCTTTTACACTCTTCCCAGGGAGGCTGGCTAAACTGCAAGCCCTGATCCAAGGAGTCCAGATGAACATATGCACATACCACATACAATCATTGCAGGGGTTCAGCTTATTTATACGAGCTGACTGTGAAGGGTTGCTAGGTAACCACATCCAATGTTAAAGGCCAAAGTTGACACACAAGGCAGAGTTGTTAAGAAAAGACCATGAGTCAGCGACACCTGATGAACAGAACCCCATGTTTGCTCTTTCTGCTTCTTACTGTGATGCTAAGGGTGTCCTGCAAAAACCCAGAGCTCTTCTTCGTGAAACTAAACTCATACCCTTGTGCAGAGATGAAGCACAACAGATGGTTGGCCCTGCTGCTGCATTAGCCAACAGAATGGCACCAGTAAGGGGCGCTACAGAATGGCTACAGCCTTTCACCTGCCATCTCTCTGGAGAACACATTCCTTCCAGTTCACTCAAACTGGAAGCACACAAGCCAAAGGAAATTCTAGAAAATACAGTTCAGTCTACAACAGGGGACACATTGTGAAATGGTCATGATGGGTGCATTTTCTGACCTCACCTCCACGAGGAATGCATTGCCAATTCTATGTCTTCTACACATCCCATTCAGACAATGATCCTAACTTTCACTATGATGGATTAGGAGGTAGAGTCTTGGGGAGAAGCTCAGAACAGTGTGTTAGTGCCCTACAAGGAGGAATTAGAGTAGAGCACCAGAAATAAGGTATACCCCCTATTATACTACCTTCCCTCAGGACCGAGGCTGCCTGAGAACCGAGGGTGGTTCTGTTATAACTGTCTGACTCTAGGCATGCACACAGGTCACCTTCAAACAGAACCCTTCATACTCTAGTCTGAAATGTCCCTAGTTCAATTACATACTGCCTGAAGACTTGCCTGAAATAGAGGGTAGGTATGTTTAGGTATTGTTTTGTTTGTTTTTGTTTGCTTGTTTGTGCTTTTGAGGCAGGGTCTCACTGTGTAGCCCTGGCTATCCTGGAACTCAATGAGAAAAGCCGATGTCTTCTGTTGTTGTTTTGTTTGATTTATTTGTTTGTTTTTGAGACAGAGTTTCTCTGTGTAGCCTTGGCTGTCTGAGACTCGCTTTGTATATCAGGCTGGCCTTAAATTGGTAGCAATCCACTTGCCTCTGCCTCCCTGAGTGCTGGAATTACAGGTGTTTGCCGCCACACCCTGCTCCAATGTCTTTTTTTCTTTTAAGATTTATTTACTTATTTAATGTGTATCTAGCTGTACATACACCTGCATGCCAGAAGAGGGCACTAGAGCACATTATAGGACCTCTGGAAGAGCAGACAAGTGCTCTTAACCACTGAACCATCTCTCCAGCATCCAATGTCTTATTTTTAAACATTTGAATAATGAAGAGAAGTCACTAGTTTGTAACCACCTAGAATGATCTGAGGACCAGCCATTGAGAGAGGCAGACAGAGACAGACAGACAGAGGTGCATCCCCTGAAGTGGCAGCTCTCCAGCATCAGCTGCTTTGTGTTGGGCTTCACTGGAAGCCATTCCCACAGTGAATACTTAACAAAGCTGTTGAAGTGGGCGCGGGGTTTCATCCTGATGAGCTCTCCCAGCTGAGTGATCACAACGCTTTAGGGTCCAACTCAGCAGCAGCCCCAGGTTACTCTTGCAAAGTTGTTTTGATTTTTTTATTAGGAAATAAGGAACCAAATTCCAGGAACTGATGAATCCAAGCTGAGTTAACAAAGGAGCGAGGACAAAGTTAAAACTGCTGACTGTGCCAGCTCCTGTGAGGAAAGCTGCCCTTGATCAAAGGTTAAGGAAAGAATTTCCTCTGAACGACCCCTCCAGAGCGACTGGAACAAAATCAGAAATGGCACCATTGAGCTTCAGGGTACCGGGGAAAATTACCTGACAGATAGCACCCCCACCTCATCTGTTCCCACTTACAGGCTGCCTGGAGCAGCAGCAGGAAGGCAGCTAGGAAGCCCTGCAGTCTATGTACAAGGCAGGCATTGGAGTGGGGTACTTATTGCACTTTCCCTGCTCCTTCTCCCTCTCTCCCCACCTTGTGTGTCATGTATCGATTCTAGAGAAGTAGCTGCCATGCTTTGAGTAGCCCCAAGAAGGACTTATATGACATAGAACATGTCTGACTGCAACCCCAGCTCACATCTTCATGGGAGAGGCTGAACCAGTATCACCCAGGCAGGCCACTCCCAGAAACCTAGCAGTCACAAACTATGCAACAATAAACTATTTGTATTGTTTTTTACCCATGGAGATTGTGGCTAAATTTTAGTGATTACTGGCATCTGAAGCAGGTGTTGCTTTTTCACAAAAACTCAAGTGTGAAAGATTTTTTAGAACCAGAAAAGAGACTTTGTTGAAGAGTGGCTGAGAGCTTGGACACCCTCAAAAGGCTTCCAGTGCTTGCAGGAAAGCAAGGTAAGGCTGTTAGAAATGCAGTGTGGGATCTTCTAAAGACTTCCAGTAGGCTGAGCAGTGCTCTCCACTGCATCCCTGGCAAAAGAAGTGGATATACTGGGTGCTTTGGTGAAGATGTTTCAAATAAAAATGTTGGGTTTTGCCAATTTTCTCCAGTTGATTCAAGTAAGATTCTCATGGGAACACTTCAGCATAAGAAACAACCAGGATAATATCTGGGGAAACATGAACAAGTGTCTCTTCATCCCAGATAGAAAACCAATGACAGACCAAAATAAGGACACCACCAAAGTCCCCTGGGAATGAATTTATTGGGTGAGGGGTTATTTATAGAATCAGAAATAACTCAAAGGCAGCTGTGTCATCAAAAGCACACCCCAGCATGAGTAACAGCTCATAAAAGCTCAACTCTTGAGCTCACTGTAGCACTTGTAGACAGCTCAACAGGTTGAAGAGTCTCTTCCAGGCAGTTGGTCTTGACTGAGTCTCTTCAGCTGTCCTTACTGCTTATCTGACCTTGGGGTCACAGAGGCTTGTAATACAGTCAGTTTCAGGGACTTCCTGGGAGTTTTGAGTTGTTTACTTAAGTCTGAAGAGCCTTCCTTAGAAGTCACTGGATCTTAACAGAGGAAACTGCTACATATCAGGAACTGAAACTAGGTGGCTGTGGAAATTGTCAGCCTTCTCAGAAGCAAACTATGTATAAGTGTGAAATGGCTTCCAACCAAAGATCACATGCTGAAATCTGCCAGGAAAGCTGTCATGCAAAGATCTGTAGGCATGACCAGAAAACATGTATTTTTAAGGTTTCAGGAGGAGAGGAGATAGCTCATAAGTGAAGTGCTGGCTGTGCAAGAAGAGGACCTGAGTTCAGATCTGAAAAACCCAGATAGAGATCTAAGCATGACAACAGTCAGCTGTAACTCCAGCCTTGGGGGAAGCAGAGCCAGCAAAGTTGAACTGATGAGTTTTTCAGATTATATGCAAGACCCTGTCTTAGTTAGGGTTTTATTGCTGTGAAAAGACACCATGACCACGGCAACTCTTATGAAGGAAAACATATAATTGGGGCTGGCTTACAGTTCATATTTAGTCCATTATCATGGCAGGAAGCATGGCAGCATGTAGGCACACATGGTGTTGGAGAGGTAGCTGAGAGTTCTACATCTGAATCTGCAGGCAGCAGGAAGAGAACTGAGATACACAGAAACCTCAAAGCCCACCACTTAGTGATACACTTACTCCAGTAAGTCCACACCTACTCCAACAAGACCACACCTCCTAATAGTGCCACTCCCTATGGACCTATGTTAGCCATTTTTATTCAAACCACCACAGATCCTATTTCAAAAAAAATCAAAGGTGGAGAGTGATCAAGGAAAGGCACCCAACATTGACTTTAGGCCCCCACATGCATGTGTACTTACATGCATACTTGCATATATATGTGCACAGCATACACACACACACACATACACATACAACTTCAGAAATATAGAGTCACCTTAGACTACTCAAACAAATGATGATGAACATACCTCAGAGACAGAGAAGTTAGTGCTTTCAGTGGGGAAATCCTCCACAGAGCCCTCAGGGCTGATGGCTCTGGGCTCTGGGCTCTCACACTCAGAACAGAACATTGGCCAGCAGCCTTTCACTCCAGGATCAGATGTGAGATACCCAGAGATAGCCCTTCCACCTGGACTCTCAGACATTACTAGGAGTAGCCAATCCCACCCTGCCTTGCCCACTTTGTCCCATGGAAATCACAAGAAGGGCTCTCTTCAAGGAGACTTATCTCGGATACCAAGGATATTTGAAAAATCACTAAGATATATGTTAAAAAATTATATTCCACTACATCGAAAAAATCTTTAAAAATATACAAATTTCTAAATTCACATAACCTACCTACATTAAACCATATAAGATAAACAACTTAGACGCTTTTATGACAAGCAATAAGATCAGAGCAGTAATAAAAATTCTCTCAGCTAAGAAGAGCTTTGGAGGACTGACTGTTCAATTCTACCAGACTTTTAAAGAACAGATACCAAATGTTTCTCAAACTACTCCATAAAATAGAAATAGAATCTTACCATACTCCATGCAAGGCCAGATTTGTCCTAGCACTAAAACAGAACACACACACACCACACATTCACACACCACAAATAAATGTGACTTAAAAATATATAAGTAAATAAAAACTGCAAAACATCCCCATTCTCAATCATTTCAAAATAACAGCAACAAAAACATTTTGAAATAAACCTAAGTTAGGAACTACAAGATCTCTGCAGTGGCAAAGTTCAAACACTGAAGAATGAAATCAAAGAAAATCCTAGAAGATAGACAGACTTCCCACGTTCATAGATGTTGTGTGACAGAACTTTTTTGGGGAGCTGCTGCCCACACATTCTTTCACCTCAGCTATAGGAAGCCCACAATAGACCAAAGTATGGAGACCACCAAAGTCCAACTTGGTGAATCAACGAGTTGTGTTGTGGTTACTCACATAAGTATGAGTGAGGTATTACTTAGAGGATCAGAAATGACTCAAAGCCAGCAGCATCACCAAAGCCCACCCCAACATGAATGACAACTCACAAAAGCTGGCAACCTGTAACATCCTGCAAAGCTTGCAGGCAGTGCCCTTTTCAAGTGCCTCTGGTTTAAACCTTTTTTTTTTTTTTTTACATTTTTTATTGTTTATTATTATTAGTTACATTTTATTAACTTGGTATCCCAGCTGTATCCCGCTCCCTTATTCCCTCCTAATCCCACCCTCCCTCCCTCAGCTTCTCCCTGCCCCTTTCCAAGTCCACTGATTGGGGAGGACCTCCTCCCCTTTCGTCTGGCCCTATTTTATCAGGTATCTTCAGGGCTGGCTGCGAAGCCCTCCTCTGTGGCCTAGCAGAACTGCTCCTTCCTTGGGGAGTGGGGAGTCAAAGAGCCTGCCATTGAGTTCCTGTCAGAGATAGTCCCTGTTCCCCTTACTATGAGAAACCAATTGGTTATTGAGCTACCACGAGCTTCATCCGAATAAAGGTTCTAGGTAGAGTTCCTGTCAGAGATAGTCCCTGTTCCCCTTACTATGAGAAACCAATTGGTTATTGAGCTACCACGAGCTTCATCCGAGTAAAGGTTCTAGGTTATATCCATACATAGTCCTTGGTTGGAGAAACAGTTTCAGAAAAAAACCCTGTGCCCAGATATATTTGGTCCTTGTGGGGCTCCAATCCTTTCCCTGTCATACTAACTCCCCTTCTGCTGAAGGTTTGGTTATGAGTCTTAGTATCTGTTTTGAAACGCTGCTTGGTAGGTTCTTTCAGATGCCTTCTGTGGTAGACTCCTGTCATACGTCCTATGCACATCTCATTTATCTTTCTAAGTGAGGATTGATCATCTTACCTTGTGTCTGCTTTCTTGTTTATCTCCTTTAGGTGTATAGACTTCATTATGTTTATCATATCTTGTAGGTCTATATAAGCGAGTATATACCATGTTTGTCTTTCTCCTTCTGGGATACTACACTCAGAATGATCTTTTCTAGATCCCACCATTTGCCTGCAAATTTCATGATTTCCTCATTTTTGATTGCTGAGTAGTATTCCATTGTGTAAAAATACCACAATTTCTGTATCCATTCCTCCGTTGATGGACATCTGGGTTGTTTCCAGGTTCTGGCTATTACGAATAAAGCTGCTACAAACATGGTTGAGCAAATGTTCTTGTTGTGTACTTGAGCAAGTTTTGTGTATATACCTAGCAGTGGTATAGCTGGGTCTTGAGGAAGCATCATTCCTAATTGTCTGAGTAAGCGCCAGATTGACTTCAAAAGTGGTTGTACCAGTTTACATTCCCACCAGCAATGGAGGAAGGTTCCCCTTTCTCCACAACCTCTCCAGCATGTGTTGTCACTTGAGTTTTTCATCTTGGCCATTCTGATGGGTGTAAGGTGAAATCTCAGGGTCGTTTTGATTTATATTTCCCTAATGGCTAATGAGGTTGAGCATTTCTTTAAGTGTTTCTCTGCCATTCGATATTCCTCTATCGAGAATTCTCTGTTTAGCTCTGTTCCCCATTTTTTAATTGGATTCCTTGGTTTGTTGCTTTTCAGCTTCTTTAGTTCTTTATATATACTGGATATTAGCCCTCTGTCAGATAAAGGGTTGGTGAAGATTCTTTCCCAATCTGTAGGCAGTCGTTTTGTTTTGATGACGGTGTCCTTTGCTTTACAGAAGCTTTTCAGCTTCATGAGGTCCCATTTGTTGATTGTTGCTCTTAGAGCCTGTGCTGTGGGTGTTCTGTTCAGGAAGTTGTCTCCTGTGCCAATGAGTTCTAGGCTGTTCCCCATTTTTTTTTCTAACCGATATAGAGTATCTGGTTTTATGTTGAGGTCTTTGATCCACTTAGACTTTAGTTTTGTGCAGGGTGATAAATATGGACCTATTTTCATTTTTCTGCATGTAGACATGCAGTTGGACCAGCACCATTTGTTGAAACTGCTGTCTTTTTTCCATTGAATGGATTTGGCTACTTTGTCAAAAATCAAGTATTCATAGGTGTTTCGGTTTATTTCTGGGTCTTCTATTCGGTTCCACTGATCCACCTTTCTGCTTCTATGCCAATACCATGCAGTTTTTATTACTATTGCTCTGCAATACAACTTGAGATCAGGGATGGAAATAGCTCCAGATATTATTGATATCTGTTGTTGTACAGGATTGTTTTGGAGATTCTGGGTTTTTTGTTTCTCCATATGAAGCTAAGAATCTTTCTTTCAAGGTCCTAGGGCTCTCAGTTGGGCCATTAAGTTGCTTATATGAGATGTCACAAATTTTTTCTTGAAGGCATTTAGTGCTATGAATTTTCCTCTGAGCACTGCTTTCATTGTGTCCCATAAATTAGGGTATGTTGTACCTTCATTTTCATTGAATTCTAGGAAGTCTTCAATTTCTTTCTTTATTATTTCTTCCTTAACCCAGCTATCATTGAGTAGCAAGTTGTTTAGTCTCCATATGCTTGTAGGCTTTTTTCTAATTCCATTGTTGTTGATGTCCAGCTTTATTCCATGGTGGTCAGAGAGAATACAGGGGATTATTTCAATCTTCTTGTGTCTGTTGAGGCTTGCTTTGTGACCAACTATATGGTCTATTTTGGAGAAGGTTCCTTGAGGTGCTGAAGAGAAGGTATACTCTTTTGAGTTTGGGTGGAAAATTCTATAGACATCTATTAGGTCCATTTGATTTAGGACCTCTGTAAGTGCCTTTATTTCCTTATTAGGTTTCTGTCTAGATGATCTGTCCCTTGGTGAAAGTGGGGTGTTGAAGTCTCCCACTATCAAGGTATTGAGATCGATGTGTGATTTAAGTTTTAGTAATGTTTCATTTATGAATGTAGGTGCTCTTGTATTTGGGGCATAGATGTTCAGAATTGTGATGTCCTCTTGGTGGATTTTCCCTTTGATGAGAATGCAATGTCCCTCCTCATCTTTTTTGATTAATTTTGGTTGAAAGTCTATTTTATTAGATATTAGGATAGCTACCCCAGCTTGTTTTCTGGGTCTATTTGCTTGAAAGACATTTTTCCAGCCCTTTACTCTGAGGTAGTATTTGTCTTTGTTGCAGAGGTGCGTTTCTTGGATGCAGCAGAATGTTGGATCCTGTTTCCCAACTCATTCTGTTAGTCCTGTGTCTTTTTATTGGAGAGTTGAGTCCATTGATGTTGATAGATAATAGTGACCAATAAATGTTAGTTACTTCTGTATTGGAGTCGGTGGTCTTACTGTGTTTCATTGCTTGTTTTCTTTTCATTTTTGTTGGGATATTATCTGTATGCCATGTTTTCTTGGGTGAAGTTGTTTTCATTGGATTGGAGTTTTCCTTCTAGTATCTTCTGTAGGGCTGGTTTGCTGTGTAGATATTGCATAAATTTAGTTTTGTCATGGAATATTTTGTTTTCTCCAGCTATGCTGATTGAAAGCTTTGCAGGGTATAGTAGTCTGGGCTGACATTTGTGATCTCTTAGAGTCTCCATGACACTTGCCCAGACCCTTCTGGCTTTCATAGTTTCTGATGAGAAGTCCAGTGTGATTCTGATAGGTCTACCTTCATATGTTACTTGGCCTTTTTCCCTTGCTGCTTTTAATATATTTTCTTTGTTCTGTAGATTTAGTGTTTTGACTATGATGTGATGTGATGTGTTTCTTTTCTGGTCTAGTCTATTTGGTGTTCTGTAGGCCTCTTGTATATTTATGGGCATCTCTTTCTTTAAGTTGGGAAAATTTTCTTCTATGATTTTCTTGAAAATATTTTCTGGACCTTGGATCCTGGAGTCTTGTTTTTCATTAATTCCTATTATTCTTAGATTTTGTCTTTTCATGGTGTCCTTGATTTCTTGGATATTTTGTGTTTGGGATTTTTCTGATTTTACTTTTTCTTTGAGAGAAGTATCAATTTCTGCGAGTGTATCTTCAGCTCCAGAGATTCTCTCTTCCATCTCTTGTATTCTGTTGGTGATGCTTACCTTTGTGGTTCCTGATCTTTTCTCCAGGTTCTCCAGCTCAAGGGTTTTCTCAGTTTGTGGGTTTTTTTTTTTTTTTTTTTATTGAGTCTAATTCTGTTTTCGAGCCTTGCACCATTTCTTTCATCTGTTTGAATGTGGATTCCTGTCTCTTTATGATGGTCTCTATTTTTTTGTTCATTTCCTTTCTATACGCCACTAATTTTATCTCTACTTGTGCATCTACTTGTTTGGCTATGTTTGCCTGTGTTTAAGAATTTTGTCTATTTCTTCTTTCTTTACCTCCAATTGACTGGCCAAGTCTTTGAAAGATTTGTTCATTTCATCTGTAACTGACTGAATTTGCATGGTTATTGTTCTGAGAGAGATGTTTGTTTCCTCTTTATGAGCCTCAAATAGTTGGGTAAGCATAGCTTTAAAGTAATTTTCCTGTGCTTCTGATGAATTGGAGTATCCATCAATTTTGGGGGTTGCTGGTGAAGTCATGATGTCCTGATTTATGTTGGAAGTGTTCTTTCACCTACCCCTGGCCATTGGCTTATCTGAAACATTCCCTGTTTGTTTTTGGGTTCTGCAGTTCCAACTGGTACCGTCTCTCTCTGGCGTCTGGAGAGTTCTTCAGGAAGCTGAGGGAGGTCCCGTGTCCTCAGCATGTGCTGAGGACTAGATGTATCTGTGGGAGAAAAGTACTCAGGCACAAACGGGGCAAACACAGGCGCACACGCGCGTGTTTGTGTGTGTGTGTGTGTGTGTGTTTGTGTATGTTTGTGTGTGTGTGTGTGTGTGTGGAAGTGTGTCTCAGGGGACAGAGTGATAGATAATGTTGAACCCTTGAGTGTGTGGGAGGGGCTCTGCACTGTATATGTAGCAGGCACTAGTGATGGTCAAGGTGCAATTTCTAGCATTAACTGCATTAACTCCTCAATTGGACCCACAGAGCAGGGGCTTCAATGTCCCAAGTGATCCTCTGTTTCCCAAAGTGGGTATATGGGAGGGGTTTGATGCCTGGCTTCTGTTTTAGAAGGACCCTGGATCTGGGGCTCTGCAGATTCTCATGGATGCACTCACTCTCAGGCAGGTCACTTGGCAGGGATCGGGGTATCCGGGCTCTCTGCTCTCTGGTTTGGCCTTGCTTGTTTGATGTGCTCCGCCAGCTCAGTGCTGCTGCCACTGTCAGGTTAGGAGGTCCTGCTGCGGCTGGAGATCTCAAGGTGGTCACATCAGTAGGAATCAGGGTAACCAGGCTCTCTGTTCTCTGGTTTGGCCCTGGTTGGTCTTCAGCTGGAGGGCTGATGTGCCCCGCCAGCTCAGTGCTGCTCCGCCGCCAGGTTAGGAAGTCCCGCTGTAGCTGGAGACTGGGTTGCCAGGCCAGATGCTTTCTGGGAAGTCCTGGGGGCTCTCCACTGTGCTCTCCAAGCTTGGGAGGCCCAGCGCCTGGTGTACCTAGCTTGTATGGTGTTTCTGCCTGGTTTTGGTGAGTATATAGCGTATTCTCTGTCACTGTGGGATTGGGCGGGCCGTACCATCAGTGATCACAATCCTGTGGAGCCAGTACGGCAGCTAGCAGACTCGGGCCCTGGGAGGATGGTGCCGCCATGTGGGTCTGGGACTCCAAGACCGGTACCTCTGGCAGTTGCCGCTAAAGGGCTAGGAGCTCCACCTCAGTGGCTGTAGACCCCAGGCAGTTAGGTCTGCACTGAGAAAGATGAGTCTGCTGTGCTGAGAAGGAGGGAGGCCTGGGAGAGGGGAGTGCGGGCAGATCAAAGGCTTGTTTCTCTCCTTCCCCAAACAAGTCCCCGGGTGACCCGAGACCAAAGTTTTCACCTCCTGCGATGTTCCCTGTTGTTTAGAAAACCTCACCGTTGTTTTCCTGGGTTCAGAGGTCCTTCCACTCACCAACTCAGACGTTCAGCTCTTCCACAGCTCAGAAGCTGTGTGTGCTAGTCGCCATCTTGATGTTAACAATCTCGTCTAAACATATTTTAGGCAGCTCTTGGCTTTTTTTCTTTTCTTTTCTTTTTTCTTTTTGGCAGCTTGTCTGATGTTAAACCTTTTTGTAGCTTAGTTCTTTTGGTCTGGTCCCACTTTTATTATTTACTTTGGCAGAGAGGGGCCTAGATTCTGGTCAATTTTAGTAACTTTAGTATTTTTGAGGTGTTTACCTTTTTGTTTAAAGAGCGTTCCTGCAGGATAGGATGTTTTAATCCTGGAGGAAGCTGTTACACAGTAATGGATTAGGATAATTAATACTATGAAAATTGCTATATTATCAAATGCCATCTACAAATTTACTCCAGCCTCCCTTAGAATTCCAATGACTCTTGTTGCATTCTCCAAAACAAAGCAGGATTATATCTGAGGAAGATTCTGATATAATGTCTGGACTCTCTGACAAGGAGGTCTTAAAGAATGGTTTACCTGTACATACAACCTTCCATCCTTTCCTTCTAGGGATCTCACGTGTTCATGGATAAAGGATGCATTGGGATTTTCTTTGGAACACTGACAGGGAAGCTAGAAAGTTCTGGATTTTATGGGTTTTGTGAGGGACACTGACCTTTCTCCTTGACATCAACTTCTGATGTGTTGTTCTGCTTTCCCCAAATGTCTTTAACATCTACAGTGTGGCTTGTCTACCTGGTTGAGAAGATGTCATGTTTCTCTTCAAGAGTGGAGTTCCCGGAGGTCCACATGGAGCACTTTCCATGAAATGGTGGATGAAGCAGAGTAGTATCTTAAAAATCACTGTTTTGTCTAATTCAAGAACCTGAGTCTTGACATGAATTTGAGAGCTCTGTCCAAAATGTGGGACCAAATTATTATATTTGTCTACCCTTAGGTTTGACAAACTTTAAAAGTATCAAAAATAAAAAATTAATATGATGAATTACTGTATTAAAGAAATGCTTGCCAGCTCAAGCACAGCAAACATGGCTCTGACAGGCCTTGCTCTTTTCCCTGACTCCCTCTGCCTTGATAAAAACCCTAAGATTACATTTCAAAAGCTCACTACCAAGGTCTATTCCCTTATTTGGCCACTTCCTCCTGCTGAGCAGACCCAACTATCAACATATTGAAGTCCAGCAATCAAAAGCCCCCTTTGGCTCACCTAATACCTCCATTTTCTTATAAGCCACATCTGTTTCCTCTCAGAGGCAGTCCTTTGTCCCACTCTGGGACAAATACCCCTTACCCCTCTCCCTTGTTTCTTTCTCTCATCTCCCTCATCCTCTATCTCTGATCTGTCTCTTATTTCCTGCCCATTGCCCCTCTGGGGCAGATAAATCTCCTTTGTGCTGAGAACTTGGTCTTGGGAGTCCTGAGAAGATACCATTCTATTACTTGTATGCTCTCTGTTAAAATTTAAGAAGTGCTAGCATTTTTCTATTTTTTTTCCTTGACCTGTTCGAAGGTAAGTTGCAGACACTATGACATTTTACTCCTATGCCGATTATCTTTAAAGTTCTTCTACTTTTAGAAACCTCAGAATCCAATAAGTGTCACACACTGTTGGTTCTTATGTTATCTCTGAGACTTTTTTTTTTTTTTGGAAGGGGAAGCTTTGAAACAGGGTTTCTCTGTGTCATCCTGGCTATTCTGGAACTCACTGTGTAGACTAGGCTGGCCTGAGACTCACAGAGCTCTGCCTTTGCCTCTGAGCACTGGGTTTAAGGGCTCAGGCCAACACCATCAGGCCCAGTAGTGACTTTTAAATTAAATCTCCCATAAATGGGGGATGCTACAAAGATGGCTTGTTGGCTAAGAGTACTTGGTGATCTGGCAAAGGACCTGGGGTTGGTTTCCAACACCCACACAAGAAACTCACACCACCTGTAACTCTAATTTTAGGGGTTCCGACACCTTCTGGCCTCCACAGGCACCTGCATGCAGGTGGTACACATACCAACAAGCAAGTCAATACACATACACAAATATAAATAAGTTAAGGATTTTTAAATCTACTCATAAATACTTTGGTTCTTCCACTGAAAGGATGTCTCCATCCCTTAAGGGTGGATTGCACTTAGTAAAGGGCAAAGCAGCAGCTTATGCCTTCTAGACTAAGTCCCAGGAAGCATTGTGGGTTTCTCCTTGCTTCTTCTCCGAGAAAGAAGAAATGGTGTCTGCTGTTGTTTTAAGTCTTGGAGCACAGATGCCACTCTGTTACAGTGAGGCGTCTGCCTGTAATCCCACTACAAGTTGAAAGTAATCTATGTAGAAAGTGTATTGGGTCCATATAACTTTCCAAAACACCATAGCTTCACAGCACAAAGTACTAATTTTTCTTTCCCTCATGATGTCTAGGCTGCCTGAAAACTTTTGCTCTTTGCTTCCCCTGGATAACATCACAAAGCACTATATTTTTCTATCACTAAGCTGGCTCTTTGGTTTGGGGGTGAGAGAAAATAAGTTACTCTGCTAGAGAATGGCTAAAATAGCCACACATGAATGCAGGCACTCTGCCATGGCCATATCCTCCAATATGAGTAACTCTGTGGTGAAAGAAGACAGTGAAATAGGCTCAGAGGTAAGGAGGAAGGGTCCCACCAGGACTCCAGACCTGCTTCCTTCTCTTTCTCATTTTGAGGTTCAGATATTTTAATTTGAGACAAGATCTTACTATGTATCTCAGGTTAGGCTTGAACTTGTGATCCTTTTGCCTCAGCCTCACTGTCTGTGTCCTAGAAATACAAGTGTGAACCACTGTGTCCAGTTCCAGTTCCTGACTCAACCCTTAGTTTCAGTAACTACATTCCTTAAAAAGTGTCCCTTTCATGCTTAAGACTATAATTAGCTTTCCATATTTGCAATTTAAGAGTCTCAATATATATTCCATGAGGTAGTCCTTGTTTATCCCATATGAAGATGTCCACTTACCAAGCACCTACAATTTGGAGGCTTAAGGCAACAAGAATGTATGCACTCACAGTTCTGAAGGCTGTGTATTTCATCTTAGGGGAGGATGTTCCCTGCATCTTCCTGCCTGCTGGGCTGTGAGTGTTCCTTGGCTGTAACTGCATCACTGCAGTGTCTTGTTCCATTTGCATAATGGCTTCTGTGTCCGAGTCTTCTCTGTCATCTCCTACACACTGAATTTAAGCTTTGAATATCAGTCCAAAAAGATGTCAGCTCAAGATCCTTAATTACATCTGTAAAGCAGAGTACATAGATCCTAGATGTTAGAATATGGACCCCATTTCACACAGGCTTCTCAAAAGACTTTGGCCAAAAGGATAATCTCATCAATGGATGCATGCATGTGTGGCATCCAGATTTCAAACAGTATTTTAAACAAGAGTTACCGGGGCCTGGGAGATGGCCAAGAGCTTAAGAGCACTGGCTGCTCTTCCAGAGGACCTGAGTTCAATTCCCAGCAACCACATGGTAGCCTACAGCCATCTATAATGAGATCTGGTGTCCTCTTCTGGTGTGCAGGTGTACATGCAGATAGAACCTTGTATACATAATACATAAATAAATCTTTAAAAAACAAACAAACAAAAGCTACCTGCAGTCTGACAAAGCAAGAGAATACAAGATTCCAACAAGCTTTTTCTTCTGTGTTGAAAGGCATGTGTGGAGTGTTTACCTATTATAAGACCACTGTCAAAGCAGGAGGTTTAGATCTGGACTGTAGGCTGTGAACCACATGGCACACCCTCTGGAGGTCACAGAAGCATAAGCACTGTGGAAGGCATGCCACAGGGCTGTCAGAGAGCAAGAAGATCTAGTCTCCGTCTCTGAAGTAGCAGGATTCATAAGTGCTCTAAGCATCTGGCCTTAGAGGCTCAGTGATAGGGACAGTGGTCACCATTTCTGGGGAGTGGGTATCTTTTAGTTGAGAATACTTAAGTGACATAAGAATTAAAACCATAATTTTATGGGCATTCTGCTTAGTAGGATATGTACATTTTTTTAAATGTTCTTTAGATAGTTAAAGGAAGTTTGCCTATTGGAAGATCAGGTATTTAATACCAATCTAAAGTATGGCCTAATAGTTGGTTACCCTTGTGATGTAAGGATGAAGTCTTACAACTGTTAAGTTTGTTGTAATACTTAAGAGAGAACCTGAGTTATGCACCCTTTCAATGCACTTTGCATAGTTATTAGAATTCAGGAATGCTTATTAGCATGTTCCTGCCATAGTAAAGCACAGGAAATTTTTGTTGTTAATTATAATAATTTATGTAGATTAAAAGGAAAAAAATTACTAAATGAATGACGTGAATAAGAGCTTTGAGGACAGTTATGAAAACTGTACTTACACAGATCTATATGTCCAGCCTGGGCATTCCACATAATGGTCTAAAAGTGGACTGCTTAAGTGACTTTTGCAGATTTTCTATATGTATAAATTAAAAAAAGAAAGATCTGTAACTTAATCTTCTTTAACATCTGATGAAAGAACAAAGGTTGGTGAATTTTAAATTTCATATATTGAAAATGAACATGAAAAGCCAAAATAAGTTTCTGCACAGTTCAGTACTCCAAATACTAAACTCAAGGATATCAACAAATCCATGTCATCCCTATCCCTTCCTGGATGCCAGTACAATAAAAACTTTCTAAGGTTCAGTTAAAATGCATCGAGTTAAGATTCCTTTTTAAATCCCTTGCTGATGTGTGCAGAGGAACTTAATTCAGAACATGACTGCTCTGGCAAGAGATCACATCCAAAGACCTTCGAGGTCTGTGTGATCTGGCTGGAACATAAATACACCTTTAATCCCAGGAGACAGAGGCAAACAGATCTCGAGTTCAAGGCCAGCCTGGGATAGAGCAAGTTTCAGGTAAAGAAAAATTTAGGTCCAGATGTGGTGATACACACTTTTAATCCCAGCACTTAGGAGACAGAGAGATCTTTGAGTGCTGTTCAGGCAGTTTGGTCAACTCAATGAGTTTAGAGGCAGTGTAGTGGAGTTGAGTTCATGGCAGTACAGTTCATGGAATTCAGAGGCAGTTTTACTGGACAAGTTTTGCAGAGCCAGGTTGAAGAGAGAACAAGCTAGACACAGGTGAAGGCAGAACAAGCCAGAAAAGTGAGAAGAAGCCAGAAGATTAGAACATATCTCCAATGTTAGTATACGGCCAAGCAAAACAATTCAGTCAGAGGCTCAGACAGAATCCAGATGGAATCAGTTAGCTAGGAGAGGCATTTGAGCCAGAACAGCTGAGTTGAACCAGCCAGCCAGAGTTCAGAAAGCACTAGAAAGGGTGAGCTTATTCAGCAGTAAGTCTCAGAGGCTGAAAACACTCTAGGCCTAGATAAGATTGTACGGAGTCTAGAAACTTCCAGGATCAGGCCTAAGTTAGAAGTAAGTTTCTGACAATTAAATCAGGCAAACAGACGTTACTCTTACAGGTGTGGCTTGAGTCTGTGACGTTGCCCACAGGTTGAGAGTGTGGTCCTCAGGTGGCCAGTAGGGTGATTCTTTGGAGGTTAGCTATACCCACTTCTAGTCCAGCCTGAACTCTGCATCCTAGTCCATCACAAAGCACACTTGGCCATTATGGGACACGCCATGCTCTCCCTGCTGTGATGGACTAAAAATCATGGAGAAGAGACCCCAAATAGACCATAAAGTTGTTTCTGTCAGACCTTTTGATTAAAACACACACACACACACACACACACACACACACAAAGGAACAAACACACAAGTTTTCTATCCACAGATGATCTAAGTATAACTGCCATGTTCCAAACCACCACCTGGCTTTATTTGTGTCTGCGGTGACCTTGACTGATCACAGTTTATAGAGGTATGTTAAATCAGAAGAACTGAGTGGCAAAACTCTGATCTCTGGAGCTAGACTGGTTGAGTGAGTCTCAGCGTTGCTCCTAATCTTCTTCATCTCACCCTCTTCTGTATCAATATATTCCAATCCTTCCTCTCTGCCTCTTCTGCCTCCTCCTTCTTCTGCCTCTCCTTCTTCATCATTCATATCAGGAACCAGATAGAACTGCCAGGGATCTGGCCAAGCATCATCTTTGACAACTTCTCCTACCTAACCTGCACCAGCATGGGAATGGTCGGTGAGCCAGGTTAAGAAGCTCTCTGGCTCTTGGTGCTGCAGCTTCCTGCTTGCCTCATCCTGCATTTGACTTGAGCACTTTGTCAAATCCTTTCCAGATCTCCATTTGATTTTGGTGGACTCTGAAGATGGATCACCACTCTCATTCAAATGAAATTCTTTGGAGAAAACTTTATTTTCAAAGTAAGGATTTTCATCAAAATACAAATCTGTTCTGTAACCAGTGATCAAATGTCTTCAAATTCTGTCACTTCACTCTGGTCAAATAATGCACAGCCTCCTCATCCTCCTCCCCCAGCAGTGCAGACACTTGTGGGTTGTTGACAAATGTTGTTACCCAAATATTTGGGATTTTCAAAATCAATTCTGACTTCTTCTGAAAAAACAGTTGGCAGAGTTTCTTATATTTTTGTTCTACTTTCAAAAATTCCTCACTGGCTTGTTCATTATGTCTGCTGTTTCCTTTAGTAGTTCATCAGTACATTCAGTTGCTTCTTGCTGTTCTTTTTCTCCTTTCAGCAGGCTGGAAAAGGCCAACGTGTTCTCCAGCTTCTGGGCAGGAGCCGGTCTGAATTTCTTGGGCAGAAGCAGGATTGTAGATTGCCGTTTGGGGGCCATGGCACAAAGGAGGTGGCCAGAAGCCACAGGGCAGAGGCCCAATGTTCACAGCAGCAAGGAACTCAAAGAAACTCTAACCTCATCAATTTTCTACAATTAATGTTGATTGAAAAAGCAAAAAGAAAACAAAACATAATGTAAAGTGTATACTTGTTTAACAGTCCCAAATACTAAGGTAAAACCTTGACATATAAAGCCACACATTATAAATTGCTGTTTAATATTTCTGCTGATAAAGTAGCTTTGACAATAAACACTGCAGTTTTATGAATCAAAATAGAAATGTTTATAATAGCTCTATCTATAATCATGCCAAATCAGAACCAATCTTAACATCTAATGTATGGATCAACAAGCTGTTATACATCTGCACAATAAATACTTCTCAGACATGAAAGGAAACAAATTATTCAAAAAGCCTAAAACATGAGCAGATGAGTGACAGAATAAATCTCAAAAGGTTCTTTCTGACCTGTTCCATTTCTAGTGTTCTGAAAGTGGAAACTGTAGGGAGAGTGGTTACAATGTAATGTATGAATGAAGCCCTGGGTTCCATTCCCACAACTGCTAAAGTAAGCATAATTGCAAACACCTGTAATCCCAGCCTTTAGGAGGTGGTGGAGGCAGGAGGATCAGAAGTTTAAGGTCATCCTCTGTTGTGTATTTGAAGTCAGCCCCAGCTACATGAGACTTTGTCTCAAAACACAAAAACAAAATCCAAGAGAATCCCATAAAAGAAACACTGCTGGATTATGTGGGTTTTTTTTTTCTTTTTCCCTTTCTTTCTTTCTTTTTTTTTTTTTTTAAGATTTGTTTATTTATTATTTATAGAGCATTTTGCCTGCATGTGTGCCTGCACACCAGAAGAGGGCATCAGATCTCATTATAGACAGTTGTGAGCCGACCATGTGGTTGCTAGAAATTGAGCACAGGACTTTTGGAAGAGCAGCTAGTGCTCTTAACATTTGAACCACTTCCCCAGCTCCCTCAGGGCAGTTTTAATGCAGTTAATCATTTTTAAAATATCAGAAACCAGTTGCAGATGAATATGAAAACCCCATTTTCTGTGGTTATATTGTTTGTTTTAAAGTTTTATGTATTTATTTTGTGTGTGTGAGTGTGTGTGGGTGTATGTATCTGTTCTGTGCATGTGTGTGCGAGCATGTATATTCAGGGATGACACAACATGCATGTGGAGATCAGAGGATAGCTTTTGGAAGCCAAGTCTGTCCTTCCAGCACTTGTGGCTTCTCCCCCCCGATTGCAAATGTGCACCACTATCTGACTTCTTCTATTGTTTCTGAGCACAAACTCAGATTGAGCCCTCTCTCTAGCCCCACCTCCATTTTTGTTTTGTTGTTGTTTTAGATTAGTATCGAAAATAATAGGTTTCCTCACATCATCTCACACATATTTAGTTGGGTTTTGTTGATTCCTCCCTCAATTCTTCATTTTTGTGCCTCCCCCACTATCCATACTGTCCCCTTTGTTCCCAGTACTTCCCTTTCCACCTTCCTGTCACATGTGCTCTGTTGCCCTCCCTCCCAGCTCCATTATCGATTTTTCCTTCCCTCCTCTCAGGCATACTTCCTAGTTTCCTGACCTCTGTCCACATTCCCTTCCACATAAGTACCCACATATAACTAGACCATATATGAGAGCACATTGCTATCTTTCTATCCTACTTAAGATAATATTTTCCAGTTGTACTCTTTTTCCTGCAAATTACAACTTTCTTTACAGCTGAATAACATTCCATGCTGACTGTGTACCACATTTTCATTGGTTGACAGACATCTAGGATTCCCTATTATTTTAAATGAGGGTTTTTTTCCCACATGAACCAATAAAAAATACCACAGAATCCATTCACTATTTTTAAATGTATGATTATTATGTAATTGTGGGTCAATTCTCTTTGGTTTCCTGATGTTTAAACATTACCCAATGTTGTAGAACAAATGAAAAAATCCAATTCCAAAAAGGATGTAGTCAAACTTGAATTTCCTCATGCACTAGAGATCAGCTACTGCAGACCACTGGCAGGTGGCTCAGCTACTGCAGACCCCTAGTGGGTGGACAAAAAAAGACCTACATGATCTGTGTACACACTGCTCAGACTTACCCTCTCTCACACCCCTAAGCCCTGCCAACCCTTGCTCAACCAAAACTCTGGCAATAAGAAGGCATGCTAGAATGGAGACCAGCTCCACACTGGTAGAGAATCACCTCTGCAGCTTGGGCTCTTTCCAAGAAATCCCTGGAAGAAGGTACCATGAAGAAATACCAGTTAGGAAACCAACAGCCAGCACAATGATTCACCCTTGCCAACCTTTTCCCTTTCAAAGCCTTTGTACTAACAATTCTCTTTGGCCATGAACTTGACCCTTAAGAACATTTAATGAAAATCCAAACACAATCAAAGCTTTGGACTTCTGTACTCTCTGGCCTGCCATTCTATAGTTTAAGCCCAAAATGTACACCTATAGAATGTTTTTCCCCTGTGAATTTCTGAGCTAGCACCCCTTTCTAAGGATCAGAACCTTGATCCTTAGCCTGAGCCCACAGCCTGAATGTTACAGGAGACATGATGCTATTTTGAGAGCAGCTAGTCTCTCAGGAACTTTGGAAAGAGAGTGGAAAGTGGCTGGTACTTCCTGACAAGCAGGCGAACAGAGCAAAGGAACATGAAGGAGAGAGGAGGAAGGGACGAAGAAAAAGGACAGGAGGCACACAGCTCTTGTCTCCACAGCAGCTGAAGCTGATGTGCCATTGGCTGTCAGTGCTGAGACTGGAATGGTGGGCAAGTACATTGCTGAGCATGGGGTCAGGTGGGGGGGGAATGTTGTAGAGAGGTTGCTCTTGGGCAGCTCCCAGCAAGGCAAATAGTAAACGCTCTTCCCCTCCCTCCACACTCCCAAGTCTCCTCTTGAAGGAAAGTTTTTAGCCCTCAAGCTCACCAACACTGGTAAAGCCCTAGATTCATGACTCTTCCTCGCCAGCATCAAGTTACCTGACAAGGAAACTTGAGAAGGAAGAGTTTATTCTAGCTCACATGTTGAGGGGAATAGAGTTCTTGATGGAGGAGAAGGTGCAGGAGCAGCCTGCTGTGTGGCAGGAGGCACTTACAATAGAGCAGGAAGATGTGCACAGGCAGAAGCAGGGAGAAGGTACATCCACCAAAGCCTCCCTTCCTTCTAACAATTCCACAGCCTCCCAAAATAGTGCCATAAGCTAGAGATCGAGTTTTCACATACAGGGGCCCACACGGACGTTTTTACACTGAAAACATAACGAGTTAGGGATGGTACATGCCCCAAGAGCTGAGAACTTCAGAGCAGGTTGTTCTTTCTCTGGAAAATGCAAATGAAAACTTACTGAATAGATAGCCTTCCTTCTTACTCTATGCATCAATCTCAATCTATGACTTGATAGCTCTCCTCTACTGCTATGCATCCCTCCACCCCCTTCTTTGTCTTCCTGACAGTAGCCTCCAGCCTTCCACCCTCAGACTCCCTGCCTCTCCACCTCCAAGACCACCTGCCTTACAAAAAGCATGTAGCATCAGGGCCTCCACGGCCTGTAAAGTTCATGTCTAAACTCCCCAGTTTGTCACTTTGTGCCTCAGTTTGCTCTCTCTCTTCTCACTGCTGCCAAATGCATCAAATACTCAGACAAGGCTTAGCTTTAATTCAACTTGGTCTTCCTTCCCAGAAGGCTCTTTTCTGACTTGCTGCCAACACAGAGACTCTTTTGGAGGTAGAGGCAAATATTATCTCAGCTGCTAAGTTCCTTCCCAGACCTGGCAGATACCCAGGTAGAGCTGGCCTCTTGTGGAAGCTCCTGTGGATTTCTCACTTTTAGGCAAAACATCTGGCATGGGTTATGGCTGCAAGGTGGGGTGTCTACCGCCCTCCCACACAGGAGGAGAAGGTGCTGTTTCCCTGGTGCTCTTCAGCTCTATCCCCTCTTTCTGGTGTTCTGTGATGTTTATAAAGAGGATCTCCGTAAAACTCCAGAGGGAAGTTATCAGAGCTGCACAGCTCTGTTGTTTTCTATTAGGTTACATTTTATTTAATTCAGAGTGTGTATATATGTGTGTGTGTGTTTGCATATGTGCATGGCATCGCCAGAGCATGGATCCTAGCCATCAAACTTAGGTCATCAGATTTGGCAGCAGGCACCTTAACCTGTTGAGTCATCTCACTAACTGTGTTTGCTTTTTAAATTGCTCCCTCTTCATAAAATATCTAACATTAGGTTTTGAGATTTCCTCAAAATCAGTTACCATTTGACCTCAGCAATTTTGCTTCAAAGTATAAAGTCAAGCATTTATCCATACAATTTGATTGTTCATAGCAGCATTGTAATACACAAACATAGGCATGATCTGAGAGTTCAATACCTGAGGGTGATATACACAAAATGGGGCACATTAATACAACAGGATGTGACAAAAGAAAGATGGGTGGATTCATGTTCTGCCACAGTCTTGAAAGCATGTTACATGAAAGAGACTAGATATGAAAGATCACATGCTATCTGTCTTAGTTACTTTTCTATTTCCATGAAGATGCACCACAACCAAGGCAACTCAGAAAAGAAAGCATTTCATTTGGACCTTGTTTCAGATGAGTCCATGATCATCATGGTAGGGAGCTTCACAGCAGGCAGACCAGCATGGTGCTAGAGCAGTAGCTGAGAGCTTACACCTAAGCCACAAGTAGGAGGCAGAGAGAGGGGGCAAAGGGAAGGAGGGAGAAAGAGAGGAGAGGGAGAGGGCAAAGGAGAAAGAGAAGACAAAGGGAGAGAAAGAGAAACTGAGCACTGGGGTGTGGACTTTTGAAACCTCCAAGCCCACCTTCAGTGACACACCTCCTACAACAGAGCCATAACTCCTAATCCTTCCCAAACAGTTCCAAACTGGGGACCAAGCATTCAAATATATGAGCCTGTGGGGGCCATTCTCATTCAAACCAGCACAGTTTCTGAAACAGTCTAATCTGTAGTCAGAAAGCAGATAACAGCTGTCATTGGCTAGAGCAGAGAAGGAGTGAGTCACTGCTCATGGAGAGAGTTTTCTTCCTAAATAGAGAAAACATGGCTAAAAATGAATTATGGTCAAAGCTGTATAACTGAATAAACTAAACCACTATACTGTGGGCTTTTGGAGCCTATGAGTGCTT
The DNA here is from genome assembly GCF_030254825.1 of Meriones unguiculatus. Taxonomy (NCBI): domain Eukaryota; kingdom Metazoa; phylum Chordata; class Mammalia; order Rodentia; family Muridae; genus Meriones; species Meriones unguiculatus. Next base: position 99,259,514 of record NC_083351.1, read on the forward strand.
GTTACTGTCTATGTCAGGAAAGCATCCAGGGAGACAGTTCCAGGCTCTGTCTCCATCACCTTCCCTTCAGTCCATGCTTCCTCTTTTCTCTTTTCTGTGGTGGGACAGCAGGTAGACTAGAGAAGGCTCCTGGAGCCACTGAAGGACCCTAACTGGGCAAGGCCTGTACAAACCAGGACCTGTATCACTATGTTCCCAGGTCCACGGTCTCCAAGATTTAAGGAGCTGTTTTCCGATTCTTGGTGCCAGCCAATTGGGCTCTAGCACCTGGATTCCCTCTCTGTTGATCTCTGTTGCTGAAGGATAAATGAGAAAGGCTTCTCAGCACTTGCTGGGAGTTCAAGGCTAGCTGCTCTACATAGTGAGTTCCAGGATAACCATGGCTGTATAGTGAGACTCTGATTAAAACAAAACAAAATGGTTGGTGAGATGGCTTAGCAGGTAAAAACACTTGTTGCCAATGCTGACAACTAGAGTTTGCTTTCTAGGACCTACATCATGGAAGGGAAGAGACAACTCCTACAATTTGTCCTCTTACCTACACCTGTGAGCTGTGGCATGGCTCCCCTCACCCCCACATTCAAACAAAATAAATAAAAATATAATAAAAATTATACACACACATACATTGGGGGTTTGCTTAGCAGTTAAATACTACTGTTGCAGAGGACCTGAGTTCAGTTTTCAGCACCTACACTGGGCATCTCACAAGCACCTGTAACTCCGGCTCCAGAGGGATCAAACACCTCTGGCTTCTGCAGACACCTGCACTCACATTTACAACTCCCCATCACTACAAAATTAAAAACAAAACAATCCTTAAAGCGCTGTATAGACATTGAAGCATTTGGAGAAAGAATGTATATTTATAATCTCTTAAATGCTTTTTAAATGAATTGATGCATTATACAGATACTGAGAGAAACACTGGTAAAGAAAATGTGGCAAAATAGTAACATTTGGTGACTGTGGGTGAAATGTCTATGAGAATTTGTACTACAGGCTGCAATGTTCATGTAACTGGGAATTATTTCAAATGTAGAAGAGGATCAACTACTGAATAGGACAGTCTTATTGCTAGGGTGAAGGGAATTGTGTTCAGCAATGGACACACACACACCTTACTGTAAACACATGGGGAAATCTTTCTTACAGTGCCCATGAGTTAACTCAGATAGAAAATGTCTGCAGTCTCATTCCAGCTATGTAAGTTTCAAACCAGGGGGAGAGCAGGATGATAAGCAGAAGTCATATCCATGTTGAGAACTGGGTGCAGAGGAAGATAGGAGAAAAACTCCTTGGGGACCCTGAAAAAAATAGAGATGCTCCATTTCTCTAACTGAACCTGAATGTTGGTTATAATTTATCAGGATGTGCACACACACTGTGCACTCTCTGTTCTTGTTGTTAACCTTCCTTTGAGAAGGATTAGATTGCCCTACCCCCACCTTAGCATGGAGCACTTAGATCCACATTCTCTCAAAAACATTGAGGTATTCATACACATTCAGTGGAGGTTGTGTTTACCTTGTTATTCCGTTGCTGAGCAACACAGTTTAAGCTGCACAACCCAGTGAGACCAACCATTAAGAACCAATATTGGGATTATACTAAATCAAGACTCTAAGAATGACAGACATGGAAGATTCCTACTCTCTGTTTCCCCTGTACTCTCAGAGGTGTGGGATGGGTTGGGCACACTAAACAACACAGATCATGCAGAAGGCTTGTCTCCTCCTGGCATGGGCTGGCTACAGGCAGCTACTCTGCAGTGAGCTGGCTGCTGCTTCTATCACTATAGCAACTGCTTCCCTAGCATCAGGGCTAAAATGAGGCTCTGTGGGTGTCCAACAGTGATTGGACTCTCCTTTGACACAATGAACGAACTGATGAGTCACTGCAGGGAAGGGCTGGTTCTTGGGCACCCATCATTCCTGCTGAAATAAGACAGACTGGAGGCTGGTAAAAAGCTCTCATAGAGAGTGGAGGAGGGTATCAGAAGGTCTGGGTGGGCAAAATACCAACAGCAAAACCTCAGAACTAGCCACTAAAATTAGGTTAAAATAAACAAAGGCTCCCCGGACAAGAACAAGCAAAGGCTATTCTGTGGGAAAAAAATTCCACCTCTGCCATTTGTGTTTGGCAGAGAATAAAGGCAAGTAGAAGAGTGAAAAAAATCTTTGTAATGAGGGGGGAAAAAAAGGCTGGGGTCAGTAGCGAGGAGACCTGGCTAGAAGCGATGGTATGAATGAGGTACAGGGTGCTAACTAGAGTCGGGGTATCCTGTGGAAGTAGAGTGGGAGCATATTTTCCTTTCTGTGGCCAGTCCTGAAGTAGCAGCAGCAGACACACAGAGAGCCAGTGTTGTAGAGTAAATCCTGACCTGCTGAGTTCGCCTCACTGCTGCAGAGGATAAAGCATGTCTTCCTGGACTGGCCCCTGCAGCCTGGGACAGAGTCCTATTGTTACAAATGGTCTGGCCACCATCTGCTTATTATGTAAGCAGTTTCTTAGGGAATACCCAGAGGATGGAGAGCTTGAGAGTTTCTCAATCAACAGAGAAATGGGACATGTGGCAGTACAGAGGAAGTTTGGGGGCTCTTCTACATGGAGACTCACGGGAAAGTGATAAAGAGGTGAGGGTAAACACTTGGAGGGAGGAAGAAGGCTCTTCTGATGTTAAATGCAAGGTCACTAATCCTCTAACAAGACAAGATGGATATGAACTAAATATGGCCAGTTGGGCAGTACTTACAGGGCCTTGGTGCTCATGGCACTGCTTCAAGATCCTTCCTTTTCTGTCCCCATGTTACTGACAATGGCATGACTCTGCAAGGGTGAGAATAGTGTCAGATATTGTGGTTTCAATGAGATGTCCCCATAAGACTAAGGCATCTGAATAGCTGGTCCCCAGTTGGTGGCTAGTTGGGGAGCATTAGGAAGTGTAGCTTCAGTAGAGGTGTGCCACTGAGGGCAGGCTTTGTGATTTCAAAAAACTGGTGCCATTTTGAGCTGGCTCTCTCTGCTCCCTGTTTGTGCACTGGATGTGAGCTCTCAGATGCTGCTCCAGTGTCATGGGTACCTGCTGTCATGCTCCCCACCATGATCATGATGCGCTCCTACCTTCTGCAACCCAAATGAACACTTTCATCTATAATTTACTGTGGCCACAGTATTTTAGCATAGCAATAGAAAACTTAACTAATACAGATAATTCTTATGAGATTTTTGAGCTTCTGAACTACAGGTTGAAGGATTTTATTTTTAGTTTTTCAAGACAGGGTTCCTCAGCGTAGCCCTAGCTATCCTTGGAACTCTCTCTGTAGACAGGGCTGGCCTCAAACTCACAGAGATCTACCTGCTTCTGCCTCCCAAGTGCTGGGATTAAATGGGTGTGTCCTACCTCCTCACCAGTTAAGGAATTTTAAATAGCACATATTGTTAGGACTATATCCTAAGAAAGGCATCAGAGTTCTGGATATATCATTAGGACATGGCAACTGTCACCTAACACTATGTGCAGAAAGGCATGCAAATTCTGTCTAGGTGAGATTGTCTGTCTCTCCAGGAATAGGAGGGAGGTCAATAGGATGGTTTCTACTATCTGTTCTGTGTCACTTCTTACAGTTCACACACACACTAACCCTCAAACTCCTCAAATGAACTCACAAGGTCAGTGAGTACAGCATAGGTACATCTTTCCAGAAAGAATTCATGTTTTCTTGCCAGGGGCTTAGAGACCTAGCAGCCCAAGTGTGCTCTCTGTGTCTCTGTCTCTCTCTCTCTCTCCAGGGTCTCCCTATGTAGTCCTGGATGGTTTGGAACTCACTATATACATATCGCTTGTCTTAAACTCAGACATTTGCTTGCCTCTGCCCGCCAAGGTAAGGCATGTGCCGCCATGCTTGGGCCAAGCTTGCTTCTCTTAAGATTATCTGATCACTGATGGTTGAGTTTGGCCTGAAGTGCACAACAGGAGTGGCTTTTGGATTTAATTTTTCAGGAACACTTCTAGCCTTCCCTCTCCCCATATTTGCTTTTTCTCTGTTTTTGGGAAATCTGTCCAACTTTACTCTTAATAGCTTTAGTTGTTCAGTGTAAGACTGTCTAACCACGCCAGGCCTTTCACCTGCATACTTGTCTTGCCCACCTTGCTTTTCGGTCAGACTTCAAGTAAGAGAAATGACAAGGAAGATAGAGAGGGAGGTAAGACAGGACAGTGAGAACACAGAAATAAAAGAAGTTGAAGAGTTTAATTTTAAGACAGCACCATTAATTTCCCTCAGTAATTTGTTACGGTCAGTAATGTCAAGGTTGTGGTAAGACTCTTGGCTCAGTTACTAGACCGATGCTTCTTCAGGAGAGTTCTATGCAACTGTTGCAAGGTCTCAGGTTTGATACATACTTAAGTTCATAGTAAAAAAATTAACAGTTGAGGATTTAATGGCAGTAAGAGGTTGCTAATGCTAAACCAATGAGGTTTAAAATGTGGAGCCCCAGAGTCAGAGCTGTGGCTAAAATTGTTTCCTTCTTTCCTTTGTTAGTCACGGGCTGTGAAACTGATGGCTCATCTGTAAAACGGGTGTACAGGTGTATTTACTTTACAAAATTGCTATTGATATTCATTGGACATAATAGGGACTTTGGTTAATTATTGTTATTTTTCATTTGCTTTTGTCATAGTTCATGCTCAAAAAAATTATACTGTATCTTCCCATGTCCTCTGAGTCATCTTCTCATCCCATAACAAAATAACTGACACAAACTGCTTACAAAGAAAAAGAAGGCCTAGGCTGCCCAAGGCTACATAGTAAGACTATGTCCCAGAGACAGGGATGGGGAGAGGAAAAAGGGCTTACTTGGCTCAGTTTTGTAGGTTCAAGACCATGGTGTCCTGCATAGCTGCATGTTGGTGAGGATCTCATGGTGATTAGTGTGTGGGAAGTCAGGAATCTGAGTGAATGTGTAAGGAGTGAATGAAGTCCTGAGTGAATGTGTGTTACTGACATAGGCACAGTCATGTCAAGGATACCAGTGCTTCTCACCCATGGAATCTGACAAAGCTTTCCTGTCAGTGAGTTCAAGAGGCATAGCAAAGCCTTCCTCTGCTCCAAGTGTGTTTACAGACAATTGGCCAGTGTGTGCAAAATCTAGTAACTGCGCCTTCTTCCTCCAAATGACTGCAATGTGACACAGTCCTGCTACAGAGACTCCTATCAACACCAGCTAACTCCTCCTCCAGCTAACTCAATGAGGCCCTGGGTTGTGGCCTAGTGAAGCCACTCTGTGGGAGTGAGCATGGCCCAGAGTACCAGCTTCTCTGTATGACACCTGTCCTTTCTTCATTCCTGTTACCCTAAACTGTGTAGGCTATGGCAAGGAGGGAAATGAGGTGCACGCAGGAGTAAGTGGAATCAGGAGCTAAGAGTCTGCTTGGGGCTAAACTTAGGCTCTTTTGGTGAGAACTCTCAAAGAACAAACACAGGGACTATCTTCCAATGGCACACCCCAATGACTTGGACACCTGATGTTAGGCCCCACCTCTCAAACTCTCCACCAGTTTCCAAAAGTGACAACTCCAGGTCAAACTTTTAATTACAATAGATCTTTGGAAAAAGCTGTTTTCAGACTACAACTTCTTGTATACCAGCCTTAGTAAAGTATCCACAGGGCACAGGAAATAGCATATTTCCACACAAATGTGGCAGTACCATGAACACATTGTATCCACGCTGTTACAGGTCCTACTGCTTCAGCACAGTCATTAGGTTCAGGGACAGGCAATTTGCTGGACCAATTAATTGCTTTTTTTTCTGGGAGATTTAAACCTGGGAATAGAGAGCCTCGTGTTCCCCCTTTTCATGTTAAGATTTAAGGTAGAGAACCATCAGCAGCCCTGTGTCCAGCCATGTGGAAGAAGATGGCTGGACAAGATGAACTCAGTATGCATAGAAAGGCCAAGCTGAGGATAGGGCAGAGAAACTGTGGTTCTAGTAGCCCATGGTCCAGGACAGCCCTCAAGTTAAGAGTACTGTCCTACTTTTAGCCTAAAAGTAGTTGTTTCCATCAGAGGCATCTGCAGAGGCCTGACTGAGTTACACAACTCAAAGGGTTGTTATAAAGACTTCCTGGCAGAGAAGGGACTAAATAAATATTTCCCAATTACTTAGGTCTCATCCAAAGTCTAAACCCAAAAAGGTAATTAGCTGCTCAATGTGCTGCTATGTGGGAGACTTGGTGAAAGGTTAGCTTTCCCAAGAGAAAACACAGAAAATCAAGCAGAGAAAGCCCTCATTCCACCGCCTTGTGTCACCCACTGCCAATAGGTTTACATACCTGCCCTGAATACTAATAATACTTCCTTTAGCAACTTTCTCTCCCAGGAGCCTTCCTCCCAAGCTGTCTCACCAGCTTGGATTCTGTTTCTGTGTTGCCGGTCTTGGCTAGCTCAAAGAATTCTTCTATTGGCCTTACACTAAATAAACTCTTACTGATATCCTGTGGAGACAGAAGAATTGGGGGAAAAGAGCTGCCTTCCAATACGATTTTGTCGTTTGAGATAGTCTTTACCCAATGGCAGCTCAAATTCTCAAGGTCAGCTTTTGCAAACAGAAGGTCTCCATTATTGTGGCACTAAAAATTTGCCTCAAGTCATACAAAGGACAGGAAAATCAGTGACTTTATTCAAGGGATGCTGTCTTTTTGAAGGGCTCCTTTTCATACTTAGATGAGGACCGAAAGAGTCTTTCCAACTCGTACTCACACAGATGGAGAAAGTTTGGTTTCTTGAATCTATTTTCCGTCATATGCATGTTTAAGCATCGAGGTTGGAAAGTCTTCTTTGCTTCTAGCTTATTCATTTAGAGACACTCTAATGATTATGTGAGGAAGGTGGCCTACTGATGCGAGCAGAGCTCGGTCTTTCACAACTCTTTCATCAGCTTTTTAGTTCTAATTGTGTCGACATGTGGACCAATTTCCCGTACAGGTAGGTTCAATTTCAGCTTTCAGCGGTGAAGAAGCGGTCTTTCCAATCGATTGCATAAGCCTCCCCAGGAGAAATTTTGATGACCTGGGTGGTTGGTTTTCTTTTTACACGTTAAGATGCTTTTGTACTTCTTTAAAACGTGCCTCAGAGCCACTCCGGTGCGGAACCAAAATGCTCGTTTCGGGGCCGAGTCTGCGAGCCCTGGCCGTCACGGTCGAGTAACCCACGCCGGGGCCTTTGTCCCGCACGCCGGCCCGGGCTCGCGCCCGGCTCGCAGCGCTCGCTCCCGCCGCTCCGCGCTCCTTTGTCCCGGAACACGGCGCACCTCCGGGAGTTCACGCCCCATCCCGCGCAGCCTGCGCCACCAGGCCGTTCCCCGCCCTGGTCGCCCGCCGCGAGCAAGAGCGCGCGCCGGAAGTGACGCGCGGAGCTCCAGCGCCCCGCCTTTTCCGCCGCGCGCCCCGCCCAGGCCTGTCTCTCGGCCGCGCGCCCCTCCCCCTTCCCCGGCGCTCGCTTTCTGTCAGCCGCTGTCCCTGTCCCCCTCGCCCGCGTCTGGCTTCCTCTCGCACCTGAGCGCACGCACCTGCCGGACCCGCGTCCTTTTCCTCCTCCCCGCCTCCCTCCCTCCTTTCCCTTCGGGCCTGAAGGCTCTGCGGGGTCGCGGGCGCCTCGCGGCTGCGTCACCGCCGCCCCCCAGACAAGATGGACACCGCCGAGGAAGGTGAGGCGGCGGCGCCCGCGCCCTTGCAGCGGCGCCCGCGCTCCAGTTGGGCCGAGGCGCTCGCGGCGGCTCCCGGGGGCAGTTTGCTCTCCGGGCGGGCGGGCGCGCGGGGCGAGCGGGCCCTCCGGCGGGCTCGGATCGGAAGGTGACCCTCTGCGCGCCCCCCGCCGGTTCCCGCGGGCGACGACCCAGCCTCGACCGAGACACTGGAGTGCCGGGACCTCGGTGTCCGAGACGTGGGGTGCCGGGACGTGGAGTATCCGAGACACGGGGGTACCCGAGACGCCGGGGTGCCGGGGAGTGGGGAGCCGGCAACCGTAGGGTGCCCGAGAAGTGGGGGTGCCGGGACTTGACGGGGCGGAGGACCGGGGCCTCGGCCTCCGCCACCCCGCGCTCCGCGGAGGAGGGGGCCCGCAGTGAGAAGTCCGGGAGCGTTTTCCCCTCCCCTCCCCCACTCTTTTCTGTGTTCGGGTCTGTTGCTGATTGTCTTGTAGGCCCTACCTCTTTGCCCCCAAACTTCTGTGTTGACTTTGAAACTTTGCGGAAAACACACCGTCAGCTGATGACCGCCGAGTGGACCGAACTGACCTGTTGTAAAACCTTGCCCTCTGCTTCCCTTACCCTAAGTGCATTGACCAGAACCGACTGGAGGGACGGAGGCTAACACTTAGGTTTCTTTGAAATTCTTGACATCAGCAAGCCGAGGGTTGGTTTGTTTTGTTTGTGAACGTGTATTTTGGATGTGGTTGTTTTGAAAAAGCAGAGAACACGAGACGAAAAAGCCACATGAGTACAGAAAGCAGATGCTTACCGAAGGGTGGCAGGAAGTTTTAAAGCAGTTTAATGTTTTTAGAGTCACTGATGTATTAGTGACTCTGTAGAAGAAATTGTTGATCGTTTACTTAATAGTGCGGATACTTTGGATGTATTTTTGTTCGAATGAGACTCTTTCTCAGCCTAGTGGTTTATTTTGCCGAGTTTAAATCCAGTTGAATCATCAAGCCCTATATTGAAGTCATTGGAGTAATAAAGTTTGATGTTAATGTGATGAGTTGATAAAACTTGCTTTTTAAAAGTTCTTTCTTAATAAAAAATGTGTAGTTATAAAGCGTACTCAGGAGCATTCACTTTGAAGTTCCGACAGCTCTTGGGGTTGGATCCTATTGTTACCTTTCACAGCTGTGGAAATTTAGGCTTATTTTAATAGCTTGCTTAAGGTTCACACAGGTAGTAGCAGACAGATGACCCTATTCTCATTGCTTGCCGCTGCCAGTTCATTATGTTACAGTGTGGTTGTTATACGCCGTGAGTGAAGCTAGTTGTCTTTGCCTACCACTTTGGGAAAGACAGTAAATCGAAACTGTTGAAGCTTACCAATCGCACAGGTTGCTCTTGTGTGTAAGTGCACATCTCTGTAGGTTTCACATCCTTTTAAGAGTCAGGTTTTGTCTTTTTTTCTTTTGTATTTTGAGAAGGGTTCCCCTATTTGTTTTAGCCTCTTGCACTACCGTGGCTGGCTTTAAATCAAGTTTGTATTTTGCTCACATGAGGGTTTGTAAGCTGCTATGTGGGTGCAGGGACTCAAACCCTGGTCTTCTGCAAGAACGAGTGTTCTTAACTGCTGAGCCATCTTTCCTTTGGTTCAAGTTTTAATGAGCAAATCTAGTAAGGGCATGCATACTTCTTGCATTGTGCTGGCGTATATGAAATCCTGATTCTTTCTGGGCACTTAGTACTTGCATAGACTTATGACGATAGTTATTAGTAACTATGAGAAACTGAATGTCTATGCTGTCATGAAGGAAATGGTACTTCTACAGCTTACAGGTACTTTTTATAATGGGATAAGATATAAATGACTTACAATCGATATGGACATTGTACTCGAAGTAAACTAATACACTTACTGAGGAATCACGCTGCGCTTTCCCCTTACTTAGACTGTATTACATCTCAATTCTGTCAACATGTTTAGGAAGGCAGCCACCTGTCGTGCAGGAGAAGGAACTAAAGGTTAGTTTCAATGAGTAACCTGCTCAGGTTCACTTAGGTAGTAAATGGCAGAAGAAAGAGTAACACTCATGTGAAAGCGAATATTAATAGTTCTCATGTCCACTTTTGTAAGTTTTGAATTGCGAGTCTTTTTGAAATTTTCACAATTTAAATTTGACTTGAAATAACACTGGAAGTGATAGGTTCATGACATATAAAATGAAAGTGGCAAAAATCTTGTAAACAATTGTTCTACTTGCTCACTGCAGGATTTTTCTTTCTAAGAAAAGTTTTATTTTTGTGTTTTGACTGAATGCACGTATGTATGTGTACCATGTGCATGATGGTGCTGTGGAGGCTAGAGAGGGCACTGGCTCGATTGGAACTGGGATTATGAATGGCTGTAAGCTTCCCTGTGGGTGCTGGGAACTGAACACAGGCCCTCTGCCAGACCAGTCAGCTCTTAACTTCGGAGCCATCTGTCTAGCACCTGTCGATTATTTCCTAAATTGAGGAATGCAATTTGTTTCTCTTGACTGCAAAGAAAACAGGTGTTTGTTGGTGTCTGTGTTTGGAAAGTATTATTTAACAGAAAGCAAATTAAATTTGTTTTACTATATTTATTTAGTGTTTGTGTTTGTGTGTGTGAGAGTGAGTGAATTTGCCCATTTCATGGTGCAGTTATGGAGTTTAGAAGAAAACTTGTGGGAATTGGTTCTCTACTTCAGTCTCTACTTCAAAATGTGGTCCTGTGTACCAAACTCAGGTTGTTAGATTTAGTAACAAGCATCTTTACCTGTTGAGCCAATTCCATTAAATATCTGTTAATAAGAGTGCATACTGTACATGCTGGAGAGATGGTTCAACACTTACCATCACTAGCTCTTTTTCCAGAGGACCTGAAATCTATTCCCAGTACCCACATGTCAGTTTACAACTGTATGTAACTCCAGAGAATTCATCACTCTATTCTAGCCTTCAAGGGCACTAGGTATGCATGTGGTACACAGACATACATGCAGGCAAAATACCTACACACATTAAGAAAAAAAAAATTCAGTGTATTCATTTTTATTCTTTCACATTCTTTCAGGAGACCTCAGCTTACTTCCCAGCACCCATGTCAGGTGGCTCACAACTGCCTTTAATGCCAGTTCCAAGGGATCTAAAACATTTTCCTGGCCTCTGAGAACATTGACCCCTCTGAACACACATAGCTGACATACAGATGCACACACATATACACGAAGAAAAAAAAATCTTTTTTAAAAAAATCTATTAATACTCTCTCCTATGTAGGAAAACAATTCTTTATTTAAAAAAATTAAATATTCAATGAAAAAATGATTGTTGAGAAAATACTAACAGAAACAGAATGTGACTCTTAAAAATAGTGTGTTACATTCTTCTGGTAGACTATCTACAATACTGTAACACTCACAATGTATTTGCAGCAAAGCATTTTATAATTTCTGCCTGTTTATAGTAATTAATTACCAAAATTTTAAAGATTGCTAAAGTGGTAAGTATATTTTTCTCAAGTCAGCAACTTTGTAATTTATTCTTATATTTGGTAGATGACTCATTTGTGTATAGTTTGTATGAGTACAGGTGTGTTATATAAACTTCTGGCATTAAACCTTTAAAGTTAGAGCCAGAGGAGACCTTAGGCATCCAGCCTCTTCCCTTTATGGGTCAGGAGTCTAATCTTGCAATAGCACTGAGACTTTTCAGTTTCATAAATAAAAAAATTATATACTGTGCTCCACTATACATTTTTTTTCCTTAAGGAAAAAGTGCTGCAGTGTTGAAGTAGATGTAACAATCAAGAACTCATGTCTGAAGCCCTCATAAAAATATTGAGTATTTTGCTACAGTAGATGCTTACATTTCAACCCAGTGATAGATACACAAAGCATTCTCTTTTGCTTTCCATTTTCCTAAATAACTAGTGAGCATTAAACAGATTTTTATCAGTATTTTTGTAGGGCACTGGAGTTCTTTTTGTGTTTTAGGATAGAAAATATTATCTTTTATTTGTTTGTTTATCTAATTATGTATTTATTTGGAACAGAGCCTCTTTATATAGCCCTAGCTGTCCTGGAACTCAAATGTAGGCCAGGGCTGCGCTTGAACTCATAGAGATCCATCTGCCTCTGTGTCCCAAGTGCTGGATGAGATCAGTGGCATGCACCACCATGCTTGGCCCTGGAAAATACTCATTTTTAAAAGTATGAAGCTGAAATGTATTGCAAATGATGATATTGTTTAACATTATGGCAAAAGCTTGAAGTAGTTTAAATGTAGGAGAGATTTGTTAAAAGGATTGGCAAATGTGAAGTTAGCCTCCTTATTTTTTTAGAAATAGGTGTTACCTGTTTCTAGATATACCCATATCATCCTAACCACAGATACCCAAGCATGCCTGCATTCATGAACCAAGTGTGCTTGCATTTATCTGGCATATTTATTGAACAGGTCCTTCAATTCAGACAGTTTTTGTGCTTGAATTAAGAAGGAAACAAAATGGAGACTTTTTTCCCCCCCATAGAGCTTAAAATCTAGGTAGTTTGGTTGGGGAAAAGGGAAGACAAAATAAACATTGAATAAAATATGTGGCATACATAAATAGAAAGTTTTTGTGTGCTGTGCAAAACAGCAAGTGTGAGGACAGAGCCTACAGTTTTGACAGTTGAAGACCTAACAGAGAGGACATAGAAGGAGCTATTCCTGCAAATGCTTTGTGGGTAGAGCAGAAACAGTCTTTGGGGTACAAGCATCCTTGGAATGTCAGGAACCACCAGGAAGGCCTGTCTCTGGGTGGTGAATGAGCTGGGGGAGAATAGGTATGTCATGGAGACATTTGGGGGTGATTGTCTATGAGAAGTTCAGAGTGGCACAGTGTGAGGCCTTCTATAGCCCTACGAGGAGGTAGGAGCTCTGTAACAATTTCTTCTAGCTAGAGCAGAGCTGACATACAAATTTTCTTGCCATTCTATCAGTGGCTGCTTTTCTTTCTCTCTCTCTCTCTCTCTCTCTCTCTCTCTCTCTCTCTCTCTCTCTCTCTCCTTCCCTCCCTCTCTCCCACTCTCCCCAAGTTTCTGGGTTGGACATGCTCAGTTCTTGAAGGCTCAGAAGACAGTGAAGCATTCCCTCTTATTATTTACTATTGCTTAACCTCAGCATTGTAGCCTTATTTTTCTGATCTTCCTATTCTGTAAAGATGGAAATAGGTCCTTGAACTTCCTCTGTTTCTAGGTTGTCTTCATACCTAAAATCCTGTGTCAGTCAGTGTCTGAATTGTTGGCACTACATCTGGCTTCCTTTGAACTCTTAAAATTGAGGCACCACAACACTTAGGTTGTTATGAGTTGTATATATAGGTATTTATACCCTGTTAGAAAGGAAGGTTTGTCTTCTAAAACTTTGATTTATGTTTCTTTTGTGTGTGCACACACAGGCTTGAGTGTAGAGATCAGAGGAGAGTTTAGGGGAGTTGGTTCTTTACTTCTACCATGTGGGTTTCTGGCATCAAATTTAGGAGTCAGGCTTGGCAGCAAGTCCCCTTACCTGCTGAGCTGTCTTGATAGCCTTGATAAACAACCTTTCAAAGTTAAGAGTATTTAAAAGAAATGATGGAGGTGGAGAGAAGGCTCAGCAGCAGTTAAAAGCTCTTATTTCTCTGGCAGGGGACCTAGGTTCAATTCCCAGCACTCACCCAGTAGCTTTCAACTGCCTGTGACTCCAGTTTTCCTGGAATCCCCTTTTCTCACTCTTCAGGCACCAGGCATGTAGGTGGTGTACATTACATACACATAAAAAATTTTTAAAGTAATAAGCTCAGTACACGATAACAAAACTAACTGTACGATAAATATTTTCCCAAGGTGAAAATCTTGACTATAAAATCAAGTATTTTAAATCTTTGATGATGTCTTATGTGTGGATTATCAGAAGACAAATATTCACTTGGCTTTTCCATTTACTCTGTTTACAAGTTTTGGTTAAATGAAAACTTAGTGTTCAGAAGTATTTTCAGAGAGTTTTGTGTGTTTGTTACTGTGTTGACACTTAACAAGTGATAATGTATCTGAAAATGTCAGTTTTTAAATTAAAAGTCTTACCTTAGTTGTTAAAAATGTTTGGCCTAAGGCTGGGGAGATAGCTCAGATTAAGAGCACTTGTTGCTCTTGCAGAGGGTGGACTTCATTTCCCAGCAGCCACATGGTGATGCACAACTATCCGTAACTTCAGTTTCAGGGGATCTGACTCCCTGTTCTAACCCATGAGGGCACCAGGCACACATGCGTTTCACAGACATACATGTAGGAAAACACCCATAAACATGAAATTAGTAAATCTCGAACTTTTTTGTTGTTTAAAGAATCTGTTGGTCTGATAATATAGGATGTTTCCATGTATTGTAAAATATATGTGGGCAGTTGATTTTTGACAAAAATACAAGAGTAATTCCATTGAGAAAGTGTATTTTTTTAAAATAAATGATGATGGAATAACTGAATATTGACTGGAAAATGAACTTGGAGCCATGGCCCATTCAGTAAACCAAGGGTAATTAAAAAAGAATGTTAGATCCAGTTGAAAAACCCAAAACTAACTAGGAGTTTTGTGTGGTTTGGGGGCTATTTTGAGACTTCGGGAAGCTTGATCTCCCAAAGAAGGATACTGGATAGCTTTGATCGGTTTTCACAAAGTACTAAGTAACCATATAATTTGGGCAGTTCTATACCTAGCATATACCCAGTAGAATTCAAAAGAGGTGTTTATACAAAAAATGACTTTTATTGGCAGTGTTAATCATAATGGGAAAGCAGTGGAAAAAAGAGTGTCATCATTTGATAGATAAATGTGCCCTGTGTATGAATAGACATTATTCACCAGTGCTTAGAAACAAGGGAATCTTGGGATAGACTTCATTAACATTAGGCTAAGTGAAGAAAGCCAGTTGCAAAAAACCACATTTTATGGGATCCACTTTGTATGGAATGTCCAGAGTAGACACATCTCTGCAGAGAGGAAGTAGATTAGTGGTTGAAGTGGGGTGGCCTGATAGAACTGCCGTTAGTTACAGGGTTTCTTCTTGGGATGATGATGATGATGTTCTAAAAGTAGTGATCAGGTTGTACAACTGTAAACTGTTGACTTACATACTTTGTGATTTAACTTCATGGTGTATAAAATATATTGAAAGAAAGTTAAATTGTATTTGCCACATTCTAAAAAGGGTGGCTAAAGTGACATGATAAAATGCCTGACCAAAACAAGTCTTCCCCTGTGTGCCTTTGTAAGGTCTGAAGTGGGTCAGGTTTTCATTGTAGGGCTGTGGGAAAAATAATCATTATTGCAGCAGGGATAAGAAAGTACCCCTTCCTCTGGAGTGTCCACCAGCACCTTTTACTGACAAAACTGGACTGGGAAAAAAAAAAAAAAAAAAGAAGTGGTGGTGGAGCTTAAGGGATGAAGGGGTAACTTGAGGCTTCTGCTGCTGAACCTTTTCCCCAAGCTACTGGCAGACCTCCCCCCAACCATTGTAATAGCATGGAGCCCTATACCTGCAAATTAATTGTCTCTCTTGATTGTTAGATCCAGAACTATACAATGTTTCTTTTTTTTTTTTTTTAAATTCTGCTTTCCAAAGTGCTCCTTATAAACACAATCTTAACACAAGTTTAGTCTTCCAGGAGCCAGGAAATGTAATTTTCAGGCTTCCAAGAATAGCAGGAAAGGTTGTTGTTTACAGGTATAGTAATCTGGAAGGGTAAGAAAATAAACTTGGACACATAGGGGATCAGAGTTTAATGTTTATGATTCTGTGTGAGGTGTGTGAATGTGGAGTCAGGATAGGTTTGCAGTCATTTCTTGCCTTCCACCTTTGTGTGGCTTTGTGGATTGGACTCAGCTGCTCAGGCTGGTGCTTCAAACACTACTGCCCTTACCAGCCAAGCTGCTTGCGGGCCTGGGGGTTGGAATTTTCAACAGTGTCTGAGGCTTGCTTCCCAAATCCACGTTAAATATATATATATATATATATATATATATATATATATATATATATAGTGTTTTAACAGATAGAGAATTTGGGGATCAGAGACAGGGTGCCTTGGGGCTTAATAGGCCTTGAAGTTTCTGTGAGGATGAGGATGGTTGTGAACTTATTTCTGTTGCCTCCACCTCCCAGGTGCTAGGATTTTTATGCTACCATACCTAGCAAAAATGAATGTATAGAAATAGAATTTGAGAAGCTAAAATATTTTGTTATAATTGTAAAGTAGAAAAACACTAGCTACTTTTAGAAAAAAAAAGTCACCATTTTTTAAATTGAAAATAGCTTTTTAAATATAATATATTCTGATTATAGTTGGTCCTTTCTCGACTCCTCCCAGTTCCTGCCCACCTCCCCTCCCATCTGGATCCACACCCTTTTCTGTCTCTCCTTAAAAAAACAGGCATCTAAGGAATAATAATAAAATAAGGTAAAACAAAAACAAACTGGAATGGAACAAAACAAACAGAAGAAAAAGAGTGCCCCCCCACCCCGAAACATAGGAAACTGTATAAATGCAGAGACTTATGTTTGCATACACAGGAATCCCATGAAAACATGCAAAGGACCAGTAAGGACCAGCAAAGGACCATGCAAAAAGCCCCAACACAACATTACAGAGATAAAGACCCTCCAAAGACACTGTTGAGTTTATTGTGTGTTGGCATTGCTGGCCATGAGACCTACCCTTAAGAGTGATTTCTGTTCGCAGTGAGACCCTCTTGGAGAAAACTTAGTTTTCCAATTGCAAGTGGTTATCAGTTGGAGCTAGTTTCTGGGTTAGGGATGGGTGTGTGTGTCCTCTTCTCTCAACTCCAGGCATCCTTCTGGTGCAGATCCATGTAGGCCCAGTGCTTGCTGCCATAGTCTCTCTGAGTTCGTATGTGCATCCATTGTGCTGTATTTAGAAGGCCTTGTTTCTTTGATGTCCTTCATTCCCTCTAGCTCTTAGCTATCTTCTCTTCCAACCAATTATAATGGCTCCAGTTTTTACATTTTCTTCCTTAAGTTATTTAGTAGTAGAATGTGTTTGTTTTTTTTATTCCTGCTATTCCTGCTGTATTTACTTAATCTGCATTTTTCTGTGTGCACATATAGTTTTAAAGGAACTATATTGCATATAGTGAAAGTATAACAATTTATATAGATATGTACCTATTCTTGCGTATGTAGGCTAACTACAGACATTCAAAGAAATATTTTCAGACATATAGTTTTAATATTTGCCTGTTATGATTGAGGCTACTAATTGTGAAAATTTTACTGGCAAGTAATAAAAGTTTATTTCCTCTAGAAGAAGCAAGGCCAGCAATATTTGATTCATGTTGCTGCTTTATACTCTGGATAGGATGTGATAAGAATGGCAGTATGCCTTTGTGGTCTTCCATTCCAAGTTAGTGAAGAAGGAGACAGTTTACAGTATAGGGCATTGAACAGTAGCCTCCATCAGTGCTTTTTTTTTAATCAAGGTCAACAGTGGACTTCAATGATAATGTATTAGTATTGGGTTAATAAATTTAAGAAAGTATAACAAATCCTAGTAAGACATTAGTAAGATTGGGTATACTGAATTTTCAATTTTTTTTATAACTTCTGTAACTGTGACTGTTCTATAGAGTCTATTAGTTATGACAGTAAATTCTGAAATCACGACATTTATCACTGACAGGAGAACTGGGCAATTTTCATATCATCTTACATAAATAATTTAAAAAAAACAAAACAGTGTAACCTCCAGTTTTCCCATCTGTGCCCCAGTTCCTGAAATAACGACTCTGAGTCTATTATTTATGAATAAATGCCTAGGCCATGAGCATTGGCTTATTCCCTGACTATCTCATTTTTTATATTACCTGTTTATTCTATTTTATGTGTGCCACATGGCTGGTTATCGCTCCTCAGTTTTATACATCCATCTTTCTCGGAGTCTGGGGCGAATCTTCTACCTCTCTATCTTTCTCTGATACTGGAACTCCCACCTCCTATTTCCTGCCTCAGTTAATAGCCCATCAGCTTTTTATTGACAGGTGATGCTTCCATGTAGTATACAAGAGATTCTCTCTACAAAACGGGACTGGAGAGATAGATGGCTCAGTAGGTAAAGTGTTTGCCATGTGAGTGTAGGTACCAGAGTCCAGATCCTCAGAACCCAAGTAAAGTTGAGCACAATAGTATATCGAATGCCATTGCTTCGATATACTAACAAGACAGGATGTGAGACAGGAGAATCCTCAAAAGAACCTGTGGACCAGTAGTCAGCATTTGCAACCTCTCCCTCTCTCAAAGTAGATGGACCATTAAGTGAAGTATTCCTTTGGCCACCAGGCTTGCACACACATACATCATGTACAAACATATACTTTGTACACTCATATTAAGACTATAAGAAAAAAGTGGAACAAAGAATTGTGATGTAATTTGCAGAGAATGGGGAACTTGGTACAGTGTGTGGAAATGTTCAGCTTGGATAGTGTAAGTCTTTGTGATTAGTTGTTGTACTATCTATCTAGTTATTTTTTAGTCTACGTTCAGTAAGTTGTTTCACTATAGGAAAACAAGTGGGAGAATATAATAAAGTTGAAGGAATAGATGGTAAGAATACCATCTAAATATGTTGTATCGAATAGTAGTTAAAAGACATGTGATGGGCTGGACTGATGGCTAGGGGTTAAGAGTGCTTTTTGCTCTTTCAGAGGACTAGAACCCACTTTGAATAGTTCACGATCACATTACTCCATCTCCAAAGGATATAATGCCCTTCTCTATTCTTTTAGTACCCTCTGCATGAACACCCATTCACACACAGATAGATAATATTTATATGAAAAAGGGCACAAAGGATTCAAGAGGTGGAGGAAGAAAGATCAACAATTCAAGGACAGTCTGAACTATATAGTAGTTTTGAGGCTGGCCTGGGTTGCATGATGCTTTATCTCAAAACAGTAGCAGCACTCCCCTGCTGTCCTCAAAAAGACAGTTAATTTATTTCTCTTTTTCCTCATTTTCGTTTTTTGAGGCAGGATTTCTCTGTAGCCGTGACTGTCCTAAAACTCGCTTTGTAGACCAGGCTGGTCTTGAACTCAAAGAGAGATCTGCCTTCCTCTGCTTCCCAAGTGCTGGGATTAAAGGTGTGCACCACCATGCCCAGCACATAATTTCTAAAAATAGGCCTTGAGAATAATAAAACACCTGTTTGGATTTGTTTTTGTCTTAATTTTTTTGGTAATTTTTTTTTTTTTTTAATGTGTGAGTGCTCTGTGTGTAAACCTGCATGCCAGAAGAGGGCACCAGATCACATTATAGATGGTATTGAACCACGGTGTGGTTTCTGGGCATTGAACTCAGCACCTCTGGAAAAACAAACAGTGCTCTTAACCACTCCAGCCCTTGGATTTATTTTTGGAAGTAGCATGACGAGGCAGGTGAGATGACACAGCAGGTAAAGGTACTTGGCACCAGAGCTAGTAACCTAGATCCAGTTTCTGGGATTCACATGATAGAAGGAGGCAGGGGTGGGGGTGAGGGAGAGACCTGACTGTTGCAAGTTGTTCTCTGTCCAATACATAGGAGACCCATGGCACATACACACATGCTTGTACACACAATCAATAAATTCTTGAAAGGTCTCTTGAACTTTGAGTGTTCCTTGTTTTATTTTTTAATACCATGACAGAAGGGCTGGGGAGTTGGCTCAGTGGTTAAGAGTACTTGCTGCTTTTCCAGAGGACATGTGTTTTGATTATCTGCACCCACACGGTCCTCGCAACCATCTTTAACTTCAGTTTGAGGGGATCTGACTTCCCTGTTCTGATCTCCATGGGCATCAGTTGTACACATAGTGCACATACATACATGCAGGCAAAACATTCATAAATATAAATCTTAATAAAACCACATGACAGAGTAGAAAATTAATTTTACTTTCTCCTAAGATCCAATTAAGGATGTGTGTCAAACTCCACAATTAAATTTTTTTTTGTTTTCTGGAGGAAGGGGAAACTGCAGTTGGGATGTATAAAACATACAGAAAAAAGTTTATTTCCTTAGTAACAGAAATGTGATTGTTTTAATAGTTTTGTAGAATATATTTTCACTTGATAAGGTTTAAAAACTTCAAAACTCTTTAAAGAATGTTGTGTATTATAATTGATAGGTAGGAAATTTTATGTTTCTGCTGTTGTTTACATATTACATAGCCTGTTACAAATTGAGTATACACTTGATAAACAGAGCTAGTGGAAAAGGCACTTACTTGGGTAAAAGTTTATGTTGTTAGCAACAGAGAGTGATTTGTTAACTCTTGTATTAGAGGGTTTATTATACATCATTATATAACTGGTAAAGAGTTCTTAATTGCTGGTGGGAAACAATGTGCTAGAATTTCCTTTAGTGTTTTTTCCTACTTGAGACTGTGCCTGTTGTTGTTTTTATACAGTAGTAACTTAAGGGAACACATAGAGTGTGCGTGTGTGTATGTGTGTCAGTGTCCCATGGAGAGGACTAGCCTAGAACTACTTGTTCTTCCTCTTGAGGAGTTTGTGTATAGGCTGAGTCACCATCTAGTGCTTCTGTACTGTTTGTGCTGCCCACCCATTCCTCATTAGTACCGGCTTATCAGTTACCAGATCATCTGTGATGCTATTGAAATACCACGCGCAAAAATCCCTTGCTTTACTTAATGGTTAGTGGTATTTGTGAGTTTATTACCATGTGTTGTAAAAAGTTATTAATATTTACTATGGGTTTATCTTCTTGTAACGCTGCTGTTAATCTTCAGCAGCTGTATAACCAAATCACCACACAGAGACTGGGTTTTTAGTTAACCTAGAACACAATGCTGGGCAATATTTACTCCCTCCTAAACCTTCAAGCCCTCAGTTTCCTAACATTTAGATTTCCCACATTATACTTGCTTTTTGTGAAATCTTAGGTCTGGTTCATGCTCTAAGTCCTCCAAGCTCTCTCCTCCTGCTTTGCTCTCCTCGTGCTCCCTTCTCCTTGAGCTCCTCCTCCTTCTCGCCCCTTCCTGTTCTCTAGCTCCTCCCCTCTTTCCTGTCTTCTGGCTCCTCCCATTGCACAACATTGTATCTAGTTGCTTTATTTGTGTCCTGTTTACACAAGAGTTGAGACAGGATGCTTACAGTGAGTATCACAATGCAATATCCAGATTGAAACCAGAGAGTTGGGGTGGGGAAATCAGCATTTGAATTAACAAGGGTAAGGCATATACATTTTAAAAGAACATTATACCAACAACCATGTATTATCATTGCCTGTGTTCTTATTGTTACTTAGGCTTTCCTGTTACCCTGTGTGTGTTTGAGTGCTCCTACATGAATTGTGCATATAAGAAAGGCATAGTCTTTTCTAGTTCCCACCTTTTGCCTGCAAATTTCATGATTTCCTTGTTTTTAATTGCTGAGTAGTATTCCGTTGTGTAAATGTACCACAATTTCTGTATCCATTCCTCCGTTAATGGACATCTGGGTTGTTTCCAGGCTATTACGAATAAAAGCTGCTATAAACATGGTTGAGCAATTGTCCTTTTTGTGTACTTGAGCATATTTTGGATATATGCCTAGGAGTGGTATAGCTGGATCTTGAGGAAGCACTATTTCTAATTGTCTGAGAAAGTGCCACATTGATTTCCAAGGAAGTTGTACAAGTTTACATTCCCACCAGCAGTGGAGGAGGATTCCCCTTTCTCCACGTCCTCTCTAGCATGTGTTGTCACTTTAGTTTTTGATCTTAGCCATTCTGATGGTGTAAGGTGAAATCTCAGGGTCATTTTGATTTGCATTTCCCTGATGGCTAAAGATGTTGAGGATTTCTTTAAGTGTTTCTCCGCCACTCTATATTCCTCTATTGAGAATTTTCTGTTTAGCTCTCTACCCCATTTTTTAATTGGGTTACTTGATTTGTTACTGTTTAACTTCTTGAGTTCTTTATATATTCTTGATATTAGCTCTCTGTCAGATATAGGGTTGGTGAAGATCCTTTCCCAGTCTGTAGGCAGTCATTTTGTTCTGACGACAATGTCCTTAGTTTTACAGAAGCTTTTCAGTTTCATGAGGTCCCATTTATTGATTGTTAATCTTAGAGCCTGTGCTGAGTGAGGTGTCCCAAAAGTAGAAAGACACACATGGTATATACTTACTTATAAGTGGATATGAGACATATAATATAGGATAAACATACTAAAATCTGTACACCTAAAGAAGCAAAGCAAGAAAGAGGACCCTAGGTAAGATGATCAGTCCTCACTCAGAAAGGCAGATAGGACGGACATCAGAAGAGGGAGAAAACAAGGAACAGGACAGGAGCCTACCACAGAGAGTCACTGAAAGACACTACCCAGCAGGATATCAAAACAGATGCTGAAGCTCATAGCTAAACTTTGGGCAGAGTGCAGGAAATCTTATGAAAGAAGGGGAAGATAGAAAGCCCTGGAGAGAACAGGAGCTCCACAAGGAGAGCAACAGAACCAAGAAATCTGGGCCCAGGAATCTTTTCCGAGACTGATACTCCAACCAAGGACCATGCATGGAGATTACCTAGAACCCCTGCACACATGTAGCCCATGGCAACTCAGTGTTGAGTGGGTTTTTCAAGTAAGGGGAACAGGGACTGTCTCTGACATGAACCCAGTGACTGGCTGTTTGATCACCTCTTCCTGAGGGGGGAGGAGCCTTACTTGGCCACAGAGGAAGTCAGTGCAGCCAGTCCTGATGAGGCCACATAGGTTAGAATTGGATGGATGGGGAAGTCCATCAGTGGACTTGGAGAGGGGCATGGGAGGAGATGAGGAAGGGAGGATGGGGTTGGAAGGAATGAGGGAGGAGTCTACAGCTGGGACAGAAATTGAATAAAATGTAACTAATATAAAAAATAAAAACAAACAAAAAAAGAAAGGTATAGTGTATCTAGGTTTGGCATTGTTCTTTGTTTCAAGCACTCACTGTTCTTGGTATTTGTTTCCTGTGGATAAGGACAGAGTTTTATTTGTGGACTTTGTTTACTCCACTTCCTTAAAGCTGTTGTCAAAAGGGTTACATACTTTGTTACAGTCTCTGAGGTCGAAAAGGATTTTCACAAGTATTTTCTGTTGAGATTCAGAAGTTCCTATTGTCAAATCTTAAATTCCCCCCTTTTTTTTTTTCAGTAAATGTTTTTTGTTGTTTATTTTATTTTAAAATTTACACTGGGTTCTTTATTTTCTTTGTTTCTGTGAAAACTTGCTGTTCCACACACAAATACTGTATCTTTCAAATATGTTTGCTCAGGGAATCAATTTTATGATAGCTGCAATGTTAACATCTATTGGTTGTAGTTTTTCATTTAGGCTGGGGTTTTCCTTATGCTTGGTATGAGTGACTTTTTTCAGTTGCATTATGGATATTTTTGCTGTGTGAGGCCTCTGATTCTTACTAAAATGTTTGGGTTTTTTTTTATGATGTGCAGGTAGAGGAGGCACCGCCTCATTGCTGCCAGCTGGAAGTGAAAGTCACTTCTGCTTGACACCCTTTGATGTGACTAGTGAGCACTTTGTTATTACACTTTAGGATTTCCGGATCTCCACCAGGCCTTTCCTGATACCCACAGAGTGAGAAAAGTAGCATCTGATTTGTAGAAGTTGTAGTCACAGTTAGACCCCTCCTCCCCTTTTTAAATCATCTTGGTGGGTTGTATTCTTGTTATGTTAGGTGGTTGATGTCTTGGTCTTCCATTGGCAGAGGGAGGGCTAGGATCACATTCTTTTCATGTGGTATTTGTTTTGGCTTATACAGTGGTAGATATTGAATTAGATTATTAACTTTTGGGAATGAGGCAAATACTATTTATGTTTTCTCTCTCTCTCTCTCTCTCTCTCTCTCTCTCTCTCTCTCTCTTTCTCTCTCTTTCTCTCTCTTTCTTTCCCCCTGATGGTGCTATTGCCAATGCAGTGTTCATCATGCTAAAAAAAAAAAAAAAAGCCAGTGGGATAAGAGAGTTATTGATGTGAATTTTCCCGTTTTTGTATGTGCATTAAGTTTAGTCAAATACTAGAGCTCTCTTGTTGCCTCTGTCCTATAAATTTTTTTTTTTTTTTTTTTGGGGAAAAGTGGATATTTTTAATGAGCAAAAGATACCAGGTGTTTTTCTAAAACCATTTTTTACAGCAAAGACTTTTGGGCAAATACATACAGAATAAGATTTTAAAATTTTATAAATAAGCGATCTTTTTTTTTTAATTTTATTTTTTTTTATCAGTTACATTTTATTAACTCTGTATCCCAGCCGTGTCCCGATCCCTCATTCCCTCCCAGTCCCTCCCTCCCTCATCTCCACCGTGCCCCTTTCCAAGTCCACTGATGGGGGGGACCTCCTCCCCATTCATCTGATCCTGTTTTATCAGGTATCTTCAGGTCTGGCTGCAAAGCCCTCCTCTGTGGCCTAACAGGACTGCTCCTCCCTTCGGGGGTGGGGAGACCAAAGAGCCAGTCATCGAGTTCCTGTTAGAAATAGTCCCTGTTCCCCTCACTTTGGGAAACCAATTGGTTACTGAGCTACCACAGGCTACATCTGAGTGGAGGTTCTAGGTTATATCCATACATGGTCCTTGGTTGAATGTCAGTCTCAGAAAAGACCCTGTGCCCAGATATATTTGGTCCTTGTGGAGCTCCTATCCTTTCCCCATCAGACTAACTCCCCTTCTTTCTTATGATTCCCTGTACTCTGCCAAAGGTTTGGTCATGAGTCTTTGCTTTGAAAACACTGCTAGTTAGAGTCTTTCAGATGCACTCAGTAGACTCTTGTCATACGTTCAATGCACATCCCATCTGTCTTTCTAAATGAGGATTGATCATCTTACCCCATGTCCGCTCAATTGATTATCTTTTTTAGGTGTATAGATTTCATTATGTTTATCATATCTTATAGGTCTATATAAGTGAGTATATCCCATGTTTGTCTTTCTCCTTCTGGGATATTTCACTCAGAATGATCTTTTCTAGATCCCACCATTTGCCTGCAAATTTCATGATTTCCTCCTTTTTGATTGCTGAGTAGTATTCCATTGTATAAAAATACCACAATTTCTGTACCCATTCCACCGTTGATGGACATCTGGGTTGTTTCCAGGTTCTGGCTATTACAAATAGAGCTGCTATAAACATGGTTGAGCAAGTGTCCTTTTTGTGTACTTGAACAAACTTTGGGTATATACCTAGCAGTGGTATAGCTGGGTCTGGAGGAAGCACTATTCCTATTTGTCTTAGAAAGCGCCAGATAGCTTTCCAGAGTGGTTGTACCAGTTTACATTCCCACCAGCAGTGGAGCAGGGTTCCCCTTTCTCCACGCCAACCCAGGCGTGCCACGGGGGCAATGCAGATAGGTCCACATACATGGAAGCAAGCCAGATCCTCGGCCTTAGCCAAATGTGGAGTTGTTCCTGACAGAGAGCACTCACCATCGGGAAGGTGGAGGGCGGAAACCAGCTCCATCTTTAAGGCATAGCATTCTGCAGCTCTCTACAGTTCCCCCTTTTTGTTTTAGACGCATCAGGCAAGAGTAGAGGTCTGATCTCTGATATTAGAAATAAATTGGGACTTTGTACAGATGTTCATTTAGGTGTCATCCACCCAAAGAGCATCGGACCCGTCTGATACCTTTTTCTCAGAGGCGGGACCTGGGGCATCAACCCGCATGCAATCAGACATGCTCTTCTCTGGGTCCAAAGCGGCTGACCCTGAGTGCAGTGCTTAGCCTCGCATCCTGAGCGTATCATTTTAGCTTTTTATGGTATCCAACCATGCTTGGGGAGAATGTCTTGCTTCAATGGCTGTAAAGGCCTGAATGATCATGGCTGCATCACACTGTTGTGAGACTCTAATCTTGCATATATACCACAGGCAAACCAAGGAGACCAACACCAGAAGGCCTGCTAACACTCCCATGCCCGCCCATTCCTTCAGATGATTCATGGCTGCAGCAATCCATGTTGATAATCCTGTGGCTAGTCCTGCGTCCACTCTGGTAGAATTTACTGTGACAATGGCCACTCTCAGCTGCTCCATCGTAGTATCGAATTCTCCAGTCCAATTACCTAAAATATAGCTCGACAATTGTTTAGACAGATTTGCAGCGCAGGAAAAATTCTCATGTTGTATGCTAGTGACACAAAGTCCAGCATACTTTCATTGACAGCCAGGTTGAGCGATTTGCCATAGGGTATCAATTTGCTCCTGCAAGAGGTCAATCCTCTGATTGAACACCATCAAGCTTCCTTTTAGTTGAGCATTAATTCCTTTATGTACAACTAAGGCATGAGCTACATTGGCTAAATTTTTAAATAATCACAAAAGTTTCTATTAATTCTTTTTTATTGTTTTTATTAACATTTAAGAATTGTGCTTAGGATTTTTTTGCATTTCCTCTATCTTAGAATATAGTCTGTTAGGAATGCATGAATATATTGCTGGTTTTAATTTTTTATTAATAATTTTTTATTGTGTGTGCATGTGTGTGTGTACCTGTGAATAAATGTGCACTGGTGTGTGCCAGTACTGACAGAAGTGTCAGATGCCCGGAACTGAAGTTAGAGTTGTGATCTGTCTGATGTGAGTACTGGGAACCAAATCCTGGTCCTTTACAAGAGTAGCAAATGCTGTTACCCTCTGAGCTCTCTCTCCAGCCCTTGCTGGTTTTTCTTTTTTTAATCATATTTCTGTTTATTGTTGTGTGTGCATCTGTGGGTATGAGTATGCCACACCGTGAACGTGAAGGTCAAAGGACAACTTTGTAGAGTCTGTTTTCTTCTTTAACCTTCACATAGGTTACCAGGAATAGAACTTGAGCCATCAGACTCACAGACTTACTGAGCCCTCTCACCAGCTCCATATTGCTGTCTTAAAGTGTATTAGTTTCTTTTTTATGGTTAGTCATGATCTATATATATGCCTGGGTTTATGATTTGTTTGTGTTTTCATTTAGCAGTTGCTTATTTCTCATTTCGATACAATTTTGTTTTATAATTGCAAAGATGATTTCCATTGTTCTGAAACAAAATGGATGAGCAGTCTACAATTACTTTTTTTTTTTTTTTTTTTTTTTTTTCCGAGACAGGCTTTCTCTGTGTAACTTGGCTGTCCTGGAATCACTTTGTAGACCAGGCTGCCCTTGAACTCACAGAGATCCTCTGCACAGCTCAACTACCTTCCTTTTTTCCTAGAGTTTAGTCTAAGTGTAGGATGCCCTGAATGACAACTGTATGTATGTGTGTTTGGAAAGATTCATTACTATTATCACACACACACACTATCACATGCTGCTGCCTCTGAGGAGCCAAAAATGTATCAGAACAGTTGCTAATGAGCAGTGGCTCTCAAACTTTAAAAAAAAAAAAGCACTCACAGTGCTGCAGTGCATGTGGAGGTCAGAGGGTAACTTTGAGGAGCTGATTGTTGATTTTGCCTTCCTTCAGCCTTGTTGAAACTGGGTTTCTGTTGTTTCTGCTATTGTGCTGGGTACTCCAGACTAGGAGGTAGTCATGAGCTTCCAGGTGGCTCTCCTGTCCACTGCTACACAGGTGCAGGAATTGCAGAAGCAGGCCGCTGCATGTGGCTTTTGACATGAGTTCCAGGGTCACACTTACGATGGGAGCCCTGCTTTTTATCTCCTAAGCTGTCTCCTTGGTCCTGGCTCTCAGACTTTTGAGGTTTTAATATATGTTTACACTCTTAAAGACCCAGAAGAACTATGTTACATTAGAAAATAAAATGAACTGTTTTAAGTGTTACTTAAATAGCTTATTAGTTATGGTGAACTATAGCTTCCAAATCCCCCAAATTGGAGAGAAGAGTGGATATATATATATATATATATATATATGATTTTTGTTTTTGTGACAAAAAATTTTATGTAGCCCTGACTGTCCTGGAACTTGCTGTGTGCTCTTGAATACAGAGATCCACCTGCCTCTGCCTCCCAAGTGCTGGGATTAAAGGCATGTACCACCATTCCTGGCTTATATTTACAATTGTTTTTAATGTCTAGTTTAATAGAACAACAGCTGTATTTTTTTTTTTTTATTCTGCGACAGCATGCAATAAATTGTATCATGTTCCCTGTACGGACACCACTGTAGGGTGGACATGGTGATATTTGTCTATTATCCAAGCATTTGGAGACTGTCATAGGAGAGAACTGAGTTTAAGGTTAACCTGGGCTACAGAGTGAGAAAAGAAAAAAAAAAAAAACGAAAGAGAAACCCTCTGTAAACTGGCTCAGCAGCTAGTAAAAGAGAGACTACTCAGGATTGTTAGGAGGTAGTCTGACCATTCAGTCTCAGAATAGGGAGGGGCCTCTATACAACTCCAAGGATCCAGTTTCTCTGCTACACATTAATGTTAAACACAGCTGGGGGCTTGAGTTTAAGGTGTTTTTTTTTTTTTTT
Organism: Meriones unguiculatus; assembly: GCF_030254825.1. Lineage (NCBI taxonomy): Eukaryota > Metazoa > Chordata > Mammalia > Rodentia > Muridae > Meriones > Meriones unguiculatus. Next base: position 99,287,712 of record NC_083351.1, read on the forward strand.
TTTTTTTTTTTTTTTTATCTGTGCATGACATTGTGGTTTGTCTATGAGAAGAATGGATACCTTCTGAAAACTCAGTGTCCTCTCCAGGTGTGTATTGGGCCCCATAAGGAGATCTCCCTACCTGAGTCCTCCTTGTCCACAGGCTCCTCCTATACACAGGAGCACTCCTGGAGTTACCTTGGTCCTAGCACAACTTTCTCAGCTCACACAGAGCTGAGTTGCCTGGATCAATCAGCTATGTCCATGAATTTTATCACTTATTCTTGTCCTTGCCTCCTGCTGGCCACAGTGTACCAGTAAGTTCCATTTTTGCTCTTTCCTAATCCAAGTTAGGAATTGACCAATTACCATGTCTCTCCCTGGATGGCGGGTAATATGGCAACCCCCATTCATGTGAGCCTGGCTATGTTACTGCTTTCTTAGTATCATATTCCTATGGAGCATTCTTAAAGGAGGGATGTTGACATAGGATCCCATATCTGGTGCTGATCCATTTGTATTAACCAACACCCTCTTGTCCTGGTGGTTAATCTAGAGTAATAAATGCCTGTGCTGGTACTCAGCATGGTGGTGATGTGTAGGACATTGGCACCATAGTGCTCAGTTTGTATCTCTTCTAATCCCAATGATACCATGGGCCCTCTAATGTTATTAGTGAAGTAGGAATCAGGGTTGCCACTGTTCTCCATTGAGTGAGGAATTCCCTGTAAGAGAGGAAGTCAGAAGCAAACGTTATGTTTTTGTCTCTTTTGCACAATAACAGTTGCCCTTGGGATTAATTGGCACTTGGCTGTGAGGGATGGCTGAGAAGACAGTCTTAAGTAGTAGCAATAGTCAAATTTCAGTATGTGGCACTCCAGATGAGCTTTTAGGAGAAATGGGCAAGAAGAGAGCATAAATGATCTCTTGAGATTTTCCTCCTTGTCCCTTGCCTGGCTACAGAAGATGGGAGGACAGAAGATGTGTGTGCCTAGGGAAGGCCCTTTGGTGCTAGGGCAGGGAGTGCTCTCCATAGTTGCTGACTCTTCAGCCATGGGCTGCTGTAACTTCTGCTTTAAAAAGCCTCCAGTTCTCCTTTCTCTGGTAGGAGTCTGAAAAGTCCTGAGGTACCTTCCTCTAATCCTAAGCATGTGTGCATGTACACCAATTACTATCTTAAGTCCTCAGACATGATTTTGAAGCGTATTATTTTAAAGTTACATTTCCTATTTTATGTGTATGGACATTTTACCTGCATGTACCATGCATCTGCAGTGCCTGTGGACTGGAGTGACAGATAGTTGTGAGCCACCAAGTGGGTGCTGGAGTTAAACCCAAGTCCTCTGCAGTATCAACCAGTACCTTAACTACTGAGCCAACTCTGGCTCTCTGAAACATGTAAAAATAATTTTATCTTAAAAATAATTTTTAGGTTTGCATATAAAGCAGTGAGCATTCTGGCATTTTCATGTGTGTCATATTTTATTCTTATTTTTCCTTCCTCTCAGATGTTTTTGTGGTGCTTAAATCCTTAGGACTGGATTTAGACTCTTTAAAGTTACGCTGCTGGGACACCAATATATGTGGCTAGGTGACTGAATCTACTTGATTGTTATAGGAAAATGCAAGTGTAGACAAAGTAAACTGTTTTTGTTTTTAATTTACAGAACTTTCTTAAGATGAACAGCTCATCTTAACGCATTTTGAAGGAATGTACTTAAGATTCAGATACACCCTTGAATACAAGTTTCATCAAAGTTTTTAATGTCTCCATCCTATTGATTAATATGGTAGATTTACCTTTAGAACAAAATAGTCTTGTTTTGTTGGTCATTTTGTCTAAAAGTCATAACCAAAGGTAATCCCATCTTTCTCCTTTGTTATCAGACATATGTAGAGTGTGTCGGTCAGAAGGAACTCCCGAAAAACCTCTTTATCATCCTTGTGTATGTACTGGCAGTATTAAGTTTATTCATCAAGAATGGTAAGTCATTTGGAAAATTGTATAATTCTTCAGTTCTGTTTTGTCATCTCTGTAATAAGAATGACCATTTCATTGGGCTTGCCCCATAATTCATTATTTTTAAAACTTTTTTTTTTATAAAAGTGTAAACTTTGAAAAAAAATTATTCATAGTTAATACCACGCATGTTATTTTGGTATATTGTGGATATGCTAATGATAGCCTATTGTTTTTTTCTAGCATGGAAAACTTGTTTTGTTCATGGGAACAATATGGTTTTGAGTGGCACAATTATAGCTTATAATTGTTAAGTACTCTATGCCAAGAACTGTCTTCTGTGCTTTATACATCTTAACTCAGTTACTCTTTATAAGAAAAATTTGCAACATTATTATGTGGATAAAGAAATGGAGTATAGACAAGTTGAATGACTTGTCCTAAGACCCATAGATTGTCAGGGGAAGAATGGGAATTCAGACCTGATTGCCTAGCACTAGCACTAGCACTGAGGCCAGCATCAAAATTGAGGCTGACCTCTGGATTATTTAGCATTATTCAGTATTCATGTAGCTCTGAAGAGATTGGAATTTAGGTTAATTAAATTATTTTATTAATATAATGCACTCTTTTTATATTTAGCTGTTTTTAATTTGTTGTTTTTCTAGACAGGGTTTGTTTTGTGGGTGTGTGTCTGTGTGTAGCCTTGGCTCTCCTGGACTCACTTTGGGACCAGGCTGGCCTTGAACTAACAGATCCTCCTGCCTCTGCCTCCTGAGTGCTGGAGACACTAAGAATTAGGCGTGTGCCACTGTGCCTGGCTATTCTATATTTGAAATGTTGAAAACTAAAAAGTTCTGTAGTAAAAAAAACTTTAATAAAAACATAACTTTTCAGTGAAACCCTGATGTTGCTTTGTTTTAAATACTATATTCATGAATATATTTGTAATTACAGCTTAGTTCAGTGGTTGAAACACAGTCGGAAAGAATACTGTGAATTATGCAAGCACAGATTTGCTTTCACACCAAGTAAGTTCCTTTGGCATTTTCACTACAGTTTCCTTTTTGTTATTTCTGGCAAGAAAACATGTTTAAAAAGTTTGAAAGCAATAATTCTCAACCTCATTGTCTTTGACAGTAACAGAAAAAAACCTTTTCCACTTAGAAGGATATTTCAGAAATTGTCATCTTTTACTTTAATACACCCATGAATATTTGTAGGCTGTTTTCTTTTTTCTTTGTGTTTTTGTGTAGTCACAGATGTGTAGGGAATGCTTGTGAAAACCCACCACTTAGTTGCACCTGTTTTTCAACTACTCGCCTATCATTGTATTTGTGCTCTCATTTTTTACAAAATAAATCTAATTTTATCTATATATTTTCAGTATGTGTCACTAATATTTTCCTTTTAAGAGTCAATATCTTTCTGCAAAAACAATGTCTTGATTGCATCAGAATCTAACACTATTCAGTTTGAACTACCTTCTGAGTTAAAGCTGTGAGATTAAAATAATTGTAGTAAAGAGTAAGTCTTAGAGCACATTTTTTTTTCCTTTTTGAAACCAACTTTTAAAAATGTATGTGCTTGTGTTTTTTTACTGTATGGGTACACATGAGTGTGTAGGGGAGAATATGTTGCACACATACATGTATGTGTGTGCACACGTGTGTTCTTGTGTGTGCCAGAGGTGGATATAGGGTGTCCTCCCTTCTTTTTTGAGACAGGGTTTCTCTGTGTAACAGCCATAACTGTCCTGGAACTCACTGTGTGGAACAGGCTGGGCTGATATCCACCTGCTTCTGCCTCTTGTGTACTGGGATTAAAGGTGTGCAATACCAGGCCCTGCTACGGTGTCCTTGTTTCTTGTTTTGTGTTGTTTTGTTTTCTTCTATCTTATATATTGTTGAATCTCATTTGAATTCACAACTCCCCACCTCAACAATTCTAGCTAGCCAGATTGCCCTGAGATCTGCCTACCTTTTGAGCACTGGAATTACAGGCAGGCCATGGCTCTTATGCCTGCCCAGCAGGGATCCTAAGTCTGGTCTTCATGCTTGCATGCTATTTTCCCAGCCCCAGTAAACAAACCTATAAGCTCATGTTTTGTAAGGTTTCAGGAGATATTTTTCAGATGTCTAAAATTTTAATTACAATGCTTATGCCTATTAATTAATACTTTCATATTGTATAAACAGGACTGTATTGGTTAACTTGAAGCACAGTTTTTCTTTATTTTTTTATCATATATTTATTTATTTTTACATATATTAGTGCCAGAAGACAGCATCAGGTCTCAATATAGATGATGAGGAGCCACCATGTGGTTGCTGGGAATCAAACTCAGGACCTTTAGAAGAGCAGACAGTGCTCTTAACCACTGAGCCATCTCTTCAGCTTGAAGCCCAGGTTTTCATGCTGGGACCCCAGTACATTGCACTTGTTTTTTTCTATTTTACTTTTTATTTTAAGACTTTTGCTGCTCAGTATAGATACTGTAACTTATCATTTTTACTTGATATCTGACAAGCATGGCTGATTAAAGTTAATGCATTTTATTTATTCATTGACAACAAAAACGCCACTTACAATCTTTCATAGTCTTTAATTTTCTCTGGTGCATGAGCTCATTACTACTTGTGGAAATTTATACCAAACTAGTGTCCTGTGGACTTTTACTTTGAGGCCAGTACAAACTCACTTTGTAGGCTTACTTTTCTCCTGACATTCATGCAGTGTTTCCTGTAGACCTTTCTCAAGAAGCTCTACTGTCTATCACATCAAGTGGTGTCCTGTTAGCTGGGTGTTCTGTAGCATGTATAGATTTGCCCTTTGTTATTGTTTATTCCTTACGTTTGTAGATGAATAGTTTTGTGGTGCTACTCTTAAATATTTTATTTTTATTTATTCTTTTTTGGCTGCTCAGGATTAAACCTAGTATCTGTGCTAAGCAAGCACTCTGTATCTAATTTACACCCCAGCATTGTCTTTAGGTTTAGTCTAGTTTTACTTCTTTTTTTCCTTCCCCTAGCTGTGTTTATAATTTTAGATCATTGATTTTATATAACATTTCTTTGTGTTGGCCTCTTTGGAGAAAGAGGTGTTTGAAAGAAGTATGTATTATCTGGAGCAGAGCTTTTTACTAAATAGCAGTTTTTACTGGAAGAATGCTTAAAATATTTTTTAAATGTGGGAATATTCTTGAACCATAGCTAAATTACACTTTGCAAAGATATCTGAACCTGTCATTTGAAAATTAAAGTAAGATATTAGAATTGGATGGGAGGGTTGGCTAAGTGATGTCAGTAAGCTATTTGATCTACGTGAAATGATTATCACAAGCCATTGGGATGTTGCATGTAATATTTGCATTTGGGAAATTCTCTGATAACATACCTTCAGATTTTTTTTCTCTTGTTTCCTTTACTTGATCCTTTATACTTTGAGAAGCCAGATCATTGTATGGCTTGCCTGTTATATATGTGTAAACTAACACTGCTTGAGATTCAAGTCAGTGAGCTTGGAAGGTAGTTTTTTTTTTTTTTTTTTTTTCCTATTGATAAAGCATCCTATTGATGCTTTATCTCTGCTCAGTGGACTTTTTTGTTGTTGTTCATTTTCATATTTTAGTTGTGGTTTGGATAAATGACTTGTATAAATGTAATATTGTAATTTAAAAGTCAGTTTATAGAAAAATACTTAAGCACAATGTCTCTACTTTGAATTTATGAATTTAGTCATTTAAAAGTCCTCATGAAATCCTGAGTATTTTTTTTCCTCTTATAGTTTATTCTCCAGATATGCCTTCACGGCTACCAATCCAAGACATATTTGCTGGACTGGTTACAAGTATTGGCACTGCAATACGATACTGGTTTCATTACACACTTGTTGCCTTTGCATGGTTGGGAGTTGTTCCACTTACAGCATGTGAGTATTCATACCTCTTTAGGAGTTATTAACTGTTTACTATTTTAATTGTGTTGCCCACTACTGTGAATGATGTTTAATTATTTGATTTATAGTATTATTTATTAGGAAAGCCTTGTTTAGAAAACATCTTCATAAGCTGGGCGGTGGTGGCGCATACCTTTGAACCCAGCACTTGGGAGACAGAGGCAGGTGGATCTCTTGAATTCAAGGCCAGTCTGTTCTACAGAGTGAGTTCCAGGACAGCAAGGGATACACAGAAAAAAAACAAAAAAAGAAAGAAAACTTCACTAAGCCATTTATGAAGGAAGGGTGTTTTCTTTAGATGTGGATTATCATTATTGATAATTATCAGTATAGATAATTCATGAATGGCATAGTTATATAGATAGGACTCTGTGGACAAGCAAGGGTTTTAAATACATGTAATTTATATCCTCATGTCTTCTTAATAAAACTAGCTTGACTCCCTATGGAGATAAAGACCATACACAAAGTAGTGGAATAAGCACTAATAGAGAGTGACTTAGTTGAGCTAGATGGAGCCAGTGAATCCTCCTATAGTATAATTCCAAGGGACCAAGTAGTTCAGTTATGAGACAAGGAGAGAAGGGAGCTAGGTCTGGTGGTTTTAGTAACTACCTAGCAAGTTGTTCTACAAGGTAAGGTTATGGAGATGAGGAGTTGATAATTTCTGTTAGGGAATTAACCATAATGAAGGAGACCATAATTCTAAATGATTTCAGATTTTCCATAGCCAGGTTAGGATGCTGATAATGATTACTACATAGTGATAGTATGCTCCTAGATTGTCCTACAGAGTGGAGAAACCATATATAAAATCAACTTGGTGAATGCTACAAGACAGTGACATCTTCCAAATATAAGTTTTTTAATGTAAATGTCTCAGCCTCCCAAATAGACCCAGTTGGAAGAACAAAATATAGACACTTTCCTAGATGTAAGTATTGAGAAAGTTTACACCTTAAACTTTTAAATGTACACAGTTGTAATTGGGTCACTCTGGAGTCTGAAGCAGGACGGTCCCAAGTTTGAGTCAGCTTGGTCTACATGGAACATAAGAAAAGAAAAAGAAAAAACAAAAACAACACATTCAGTTATAGTCAAAGACAATATGCCTTTCTAAACTCAGCAGATGAAACCGTCAAGCACAAGTGGATACTTGAGTTAATTTTAAAAAGCTTGATTTCAGTCTTGACTTTTTTCATACATACATCACATTTAAGTTGCATCGTATAATATATATTCTTAACAGCCTCTTCTTTTTAACCATATACCCCATCCATCTTTCCTAGTATATTCCTAGTTAAGGGGCTCTACCACTGTTCAACCCATTTCCCTATTGACTGATATTTAGTTTGTTAGTTTTACTTAGTGTAAGCATGTTTGCTTTCTTTTATGTAGCTATGTAAGTGATTTCTATTGTGGACACTCTTTCCTACCCTTTTGACTTGACCTTTAAAAGAAGCTATTGAACTCGCTGAAAATGTCTAAGACCAAGGATGACGCTTAAACTAATAATGTACAAAAGTACTCTGAAGGAGCACCTCACATTTTTCTTAGTCTATTTCTTAAGCTATAGTCTGGTTACCTCATTCTCTTTAGAATTCTGCCTTTCTAACTAAAAATATTCTACCTTTTCTGTATAAGAGGGTAAGGAATGACAGTGAATTTTTATGCTTGGATTTTCCCTCCAAAGCCATAAGCTATTCTTTGTTTGAGACCTTTTGAAACTTTGTTTTTGTTTTTATAGACAGGGCTTCTCTGTGTAGCCTTGGCTGTCCTTGGCATTGTAGACCAGGCTCTCCTCGAACTCAGATTCCTGTGACTTTGAGACCAGCCTGGTCTACAAAGTAAGTCCAGGACAGCCAAGGCTACACAGTGAAACCCTGTCTTGGAAAATAACAACAAAAAATAGTAGTTTAAGGTCACTGAGATAACTCAGCAGGTAAACACGCTTGTTCCCCAAGCCTCTGGGTGTCAACCCTGGAACTCATGGTAGGGGAGTGTGAAAACCAACTTTAGAAAGTTATTTTCTGATTCCACCTTCACACCATGATATGTGGGTGTGAGCACCCAGACAACCCTCCCCTAAGAAAATAAAATACAACAAAAACTAAGACCCAGTAACACCCTGCAAAGCTTAAAAACCCTTATTTAATTGGCATGTGTGGAGTTCCACTACCTCCTTGAGCCAGCTGTGAGTATGTGATGCTAGTTGTGACTGTGCCATCATTCCCTTGTTTTTAGGCCGCATCTACAAGTGCTTGTTTACTGGCTCTGTGAGCTCACTACTGACACTGCCACTAGACATGCTGTCAACGTAAGTATTGATTGTGAGGGTGAAGTTTGGACATTGTAAATTTTTTTCTCGTGTATTTATTCTTTCTAGTTTGTTTTGGTTTTTTGAGACAGAGTTTCTCTGTGGCTGTTCTGGGCCACTTGCTCTGTAGACCAGTCTTGCCTCCAACTCACAGAGAGTTACTTGGTTCACGTATTTATTCTTATTCCTTGAAGGTTCATCTAAGAACATGACCTATTTATTTATTTATTTATTTATTTATGCAATATTTTGCCTGTATGTGTGCCTGCCCTCTAGAAGGGTGCACCTTTGGAAGAACCGCCAGTGCTTTTCACCTATGAGCCATCTCTCCCCGACCCTTCTTTTTTTTTTTTTTTTTTGTCTTTTCTTTATCTAATAATTGTAACTACAGTACAAATTGGTATGTGTAAGTTCTATTTCTTTTAAAACAGAAGAATTTAAGGAACCTTTTTGGAGGATATGTAAAACTGAATTATTTTATCCAGTTGGGTTGCACAATGAGCCTAATTTTAAAATGCTGGTAAGATAATTGTTAAACCACATTAAAAACTTGTTTCTCTTTACGTGACATTAGTATTTTGCTGGCCTCTGTTGGCATGTCATTTGGCTGGTTGTGGGCTACCTCCTTCATTAGACTACTTAACAGAAGAATGCTAAGTGGGAGTTGTCGGATGGAATTATGAACACCCTTGGCCCTGCACTGAGAATATTATGTATCCTCTATAGGATACAACTTTTTCCTGAAAATTCTGCATGTGTACCACATATGGCTGCAGTGTGGATGGTTTGGGTCATGTCTAAGTAAACAAATCTCATTTACTGCTGCAAAGCAAACTTCTGACATAATGCCATCCAGACAACTGCCATTTTACTTGTTCATAATTTTAAGGTCAGAAATTTGGCTTGGGCTTAGTTGGCCTCAGTCGAACTATTCATCTCTGAGCTTGCCTGCGCCATGTATGATTTTACTGGAGTTTGATTGTCTTAAGATGAGCCTGTCTGGGCCTCCTTAGTTCTCCACATGGCCTTTCATCTTCTAGAAGGGTAATGGGGCTTCTCTACAAGGAGAGCCTGGGACAACATTCTGAAACTAGAGTTCACAGACCTTTCCTAGGCTCTGTAACTTGGGCATCCTCAACCCAGGTCTAGGCAGACAGGATACTCATTCAGATTGAAGGCATTAGAGAAAGGGTCTTTGAGGTTTGGTTCCATTTAAAATCTACAAAAAGCAGTTAGTAATTTGGAAAGAAAGATAAGAAAATTTTCCAATTCATCATGATTTTGATGAGGTAGAAGGCCCTTTAATAAGCAGTGGTTAGGAGTCCTCCTTTGATTTTGGAGGCACTGCAGACAGGACCTTCTTAGGGGCAGTGGCAGCTGAAGTGTGGAGCTGTGGGCCGAGGTCTCTCAGACTGACCTTGCCTAAATAGACAAGAAAGTAGTCAATATTCTAAAGTCCATCAGTATTTTTGAATTATTCTCAAATTATTCTGAAATCAGACATTGATAGTGAAGGATGAGTTTCTTCAGGAAAGAAGAAGCAAAGGCTCCCAAGTGTTACAAGTCCCACATTTCTATGTATGGCTACTAAAGAAACACACTCTGCCTCTTTGGATTTAATTTTTGATATTTTTGCAGCTAGCATTAAAACTAGATTTGCTATGTGAAGAGTTTCTGTGTCATGTATTGTGAGTTCCTTCATCTGATCCACAGTGTGCTGATTGTCTTTCAGCCTTTTTCCTTTATGCTATTAGATCAGTCACTGAGGGAGCTCCCACCTTTCTCATTGATGAGTGTCTTCATGTATGTTCTTCCATGTTTGCTAAACTTTAAATCTCTGTTACAAGAATCAAGCACCATTATTCACCTAAATTCACTAAATTTTACAGATGCATTACTTGGTTTTGTTGAGTGTTTTGCTGAATTTGTTTTCCCCTTATACTACTGTTTCTTGGCCATGCTAAAAGAATAGGCTGGAAGGTTAATAGCTGTATATTCTGATGTATTTTATATCTACCTAATATAACTATATAATAATATAATATAGATATATAAATGTATATATTAGTTAGCTTACAAGATAGAATTTCAACATTAATAATTCTTTTGAGGCAACTGTATTTTACTGAAAAAAATAAGATTTATTTTTCTAGTTGTTTTTACAAATGTTGTTTGGCGTTAGTTGTGTCTAATTGTTATTATTTTTTTTAATAGGGAAAACTTGTTGGCAGATTGCTTGCAGGGCTGTTTTGTGGTGACATGCACACTTTGTGCATTCATCAGCCTGGTGTGGTTACGAGAGCAGATAGTCCATGGGGGAGCACCAATTTGGCTTGAGCATGCTGCTCCACCCTTCAATGCTGCTGGACACCACCAAAATGAGGTAAGCCTATCACCTGAAATGAATTTTCCATGTGTAGTACATGAAAGTCATTTTCACCCTCTATGAGCCATATCCTTGACTTTGATATGCCTTATAAAATGTGCTTATGTCATAGAAGAGGACAGTGGGAAAGTTGGGGGATAAAGGACGGAGGAAGTGAAAAAGAATGCTTCTGTGACTGCCTCTTAATGTTCTTGTTAGATTGGGAACAGTGTTAGAGGGCATACTAAAATACTCTTCCATTTTCTTTGCTTGGGTCAGCAGCTTAACTTGGGCCTGGAAGGTAAGAAACAACTCCCTCTTTATGTGGCTGAGTGGTAGCCACGCATAGGAGGCAGAGGCATGAGTAGCTAGGGAGTTGCAAGACAGCCAGGGTTACATAGTAGAGAGACCCTTTCTCAGGGCAGGTGCGCATTCATGCACACAGGCATGCATGAGAAACAACTTCCTTGATAGGTTGTTGACATGCTGCACAGCCTTTAGGACTGTTGTCTACCTTTTCTCTATGTGAAATGTCTTGTCTTTTCTGCTATGTAGGAAGAACCTTTTCAAAAGTAGGAAACTTGGGACAGTCAGATAGCTCAGTAAACATGCTTGCCACCCAAGCCTGATAACCTTAGTTTGGATTCCCCAGAAATCATAGTAGACAGAGAAAAGTTGTCCTGTCATCTTCACACGTGGAGTATGTTTAGATCTGTGTACATGGGCATGTGCACACACAACACACAAAATTAAATTGAAAAAAAAGAATTGTGTGCGTTTTCCCCCCCTTCTTCCCTCCCTCCCTCTTTCCTTTCCTTTCTTTCTTACTTTTCTGAGACAGGTTTCTTTGTGTAGTCTTGGCTGTCCTGGAAGTCACTCTGTAGACCACCAGGCTAGACTCAGAAAGATCTTCCTGCTTCTGCCTCCCGAGTGCTGCCATCAAAGGTGTGCACCGCTACTGCCAGCCAATACACGTACAGTTTTTTAAAAAACTGTTTTATCTCTAAGGGAGTTAGACATACTTGTCATATTTACAAAAGATTATGGAATGTTTTTAGGACAGATTTATATTTATGGTTGTGAGCCTAGCCTTTAATGGCTGAGCCATCTCTCCAGCCCAGATAGCCCGATTTATAAGCTCATATTTTATACTGCATTTTTTTTTCCTTTTGTGTGTACCCATGTTCACATGTATAAGCGTGTGCCATGGTGTGCATGTGGATGTCAGAGGACAACCTTTGGTAAATGTCCATAGCTTCTGCCTTATTGGAGACAGGGTCTTAGGTTATCTGCTAGCTGGTCTATGAGCTTGCCTGGATTCTTCTGCCTGTACCTCTCTTCTCCATATTGGACATAGTATTACAGATACAGTACTGTGCCCAGCTTTTTACGGGTCCTCGGAATCCAACATCAGGAGCTCACACACATGTGGCAAGTGCTTTGTCCACAAAAACCACTTCCCCAGCCCTATAGTCCTTTTTGAAATGTGTACATTAAAATGAGTCAATGTTCTTATGTACTGAGTTGGTCCTACATGAGATACATTTAAAAGAGATGACTCAGAGAGATACTCCTTTTTAAATTTTAGTAGAGTTGTCTTTTTTGCTGGTTTTGTTTTTCTTGCGGGGTAACATGATTTGAAACTAGAGTAAAACTGAGCCAAGTAGATGAATTTCTGGGTTTTTCTCTCATTTTAGGCTCCTGTAGGAGGAAATGGTGCAGAAAACGCTGCTGCTGATCAACCAGCTAACCCAGCAGGTGAGAATGCAGTTCTGGGCGAGAACCCTGATGCCCAGGATGGTCAAGCAGAAGAGGAGGAGGAAGACAATGAGGAGGAAGATGATGCAGGTGTGGAAGATGCTGCTGATGCCAACAATGGGGCCCAAGGTAATGGCTGCTCTGTGCCCTTGCTCATTCTTCAGGGCTACCAGTCATTTTTAGCTGACACTGACGACAAAGGGAAGTGTTTTCATCTTTTATGATTTGTTAAAGTTCTATGTATGACCTATTTCTATTTTGACATGCTATCATTTATGAATATACACGTGTATAAGTATGCTTTCTATGAAACAGGGAGCATTGTGTATTACAATCCTTTACACAGGACCAATTGACTGAACTAACTTCCTTCCTTCCTTCCTTCCTTCCTTCCTTCCTTCCTTCCCTCCCCCCCTCCCTCCCTCCCTTCTTCCCTCCCACCCTCCCTCCCTTCCTCCCTTCTTCCCTCCTTCCTTCCCTCCCTCCCTCTCTTCCTTCAAATTAGATGGTTGATAAAAAGATAATTAAGTGTAACTAGGTCAACATTTTGAGGAATGAACTTGGTATAGAATTACCTGGTTGTTTTTCTCTTTCTGCACTTTTCAAATGAAAAAAGAAGTAAATTGTACACTGCAGGCCAGGTGCCACCTCTGGAAACCATTTTTCATGTTCTATCAATGGGAACTCTGGAGTGTAAAGTGAGACCACTAGCTACATTCAGTTGTCAGTGCTCATTGCCTATCCTCTTCTATTATCATTGAGTCCACTTTGCTGATGTCTGTGTTGATGGAGCCAGACACTTGAGACCATATACACAGCTGTGAATGAAATAGCAGGGCCTGCCTCCCTTGGACATCTGGTCTAGGGAAGAAAGAGGAGATACACACTGTGTTAAATGTGTATGGATTGCTCTCAACATACCTTTTTTGTTTGTTTGATAGAGGGTTTCTCTTTGTAGCCCTGGCTATCCTGGGACCCCTGTAGATCAGGCTGGCCTTGAAACCACAGAGATCCACCTGCCTCCATCTCCTGAGTACTGGAACTAAAGGTGTGTGCTACCACTGCCTGTCTGTCTGACAATACTTGTTTTAACTAAGGTTTTCCAGGAAGCTCAGAGTAAGTAACTTTTGAGCTGAGACCTGAAAGATAAGAAACAAAATTCATAATGAGAAGCAATAGGCTTCCCCAGGGAAAGCTCAGAGACTCTGAGGAAACAGTGTCTGCTGCTGCTGCTGTTCTGGTGCTTGGCAGTACCTGCTGTCTCTTCACTAGCTCTTTTCCATTTCCTGTTCTTGCCCCATCTGATGTTCATGGTGCTCTTCTGTTTTTATTTAAGTAATGAGCTACTTTCCCCAACGCACTGAAGAATAAAGCGTAGCCCAGAACAAGCACTCCTCTTTGTTTTGCTCTTTAATCCTTGTCTGCCATTCATACATTTTTCTTCTGTTTTTTCTCCCTGGCCTAGAACTTGCAATTCATCTGCCTCAGCCTCCTGAACATAGAATCACAGGCTTTGTAGCACTTGATCCAGCTCTTACATTATATATATATATTTATTTCTAATTGTATGTGTATATCTGTGTGGATTTGTGTTTGTTTGTTTAGTTCTCATGGAGGCCAGAAAAGGGTGATCCTCTAGAGCTGGAGTTTCTGGTGGTTTTGAGCCAGCTGATATGAGTGGTGCTGGAAATGTGCTAGGCACTAAGCTTGGGCCCATTAGAACAGTCTGAATTCTTAACCATTAACTGGCCTCTGAATTTTATACTTTTTTGGGTTTGTTTGTTTTGTTTTTTTGTGTGTTTGTTTTGTTTTGTTTTGTTTTGAGACAGAGTTTCTTTGTGTAGCCTTGGCTGTCCTGGACTTACTTTGTAGGCCAGGTTGGCCTCGAACTCACAGAGATCCACCTGCCTCTGCCTCCCCGAGTGCTGGGATTAAAGGCGTGTGCCACCACACTCAGTGAGTTTCATACTTTTACCTTTTGTTAACTTATTAATTTCGTTAGAAAGTTTAACCCCTTGGCTTCCTTCTTTTACTCAAATCTACCAGATTCATTTCTGACCCATAGCTATTAGATTTGTCTTTCATATAATCTCATTTATTTTCTTTACAGGATGTACCACAGTCTAGGATTATTATTTTACATGTTACTACTTATTTAGAAGCATGTATTTATGTGTAGGATTTACAACCTAGTAATTTATGTCTGATAAAACTTTAAATGTGGCTCAGCCTCTCAGCAGGCTACAATTAAAATTGGGCTTTTATTGGTTATAGTTTAATATCTGAGTAATCTTGAGTCTGCACTTAATATTTTCAGACGACATGAACTGGAATGCTTTAGAATGGGACCGGGCTGCAGAGGAGCTTACTTGGGAAAGAGTAAGAACTTTCACTGTCACCTGTCCTTTTGTTCTAACCCTAAGGTGTATTTTGAAGTTTGGTGTATTTAGTTATAAAATACAAATTTCATAGTTATATGAAATTTATGTTAAATGATGAAAACAGTTACTAGAATTTAATTTTTATTGAAAATCAAGTGATGTACAAGTTGTGGTAAAGATGATGACAGATAGGTCTGTTTTTCTGCCTTTAATATAAACCTTGCTCCATGGAGGCACTTTGACTTGAGGTTGTGAACTTGTGAAAAATTAAGTAAAACTAAAGTTTAAACAGGATTTCCATACTCAAATTGATGAAAATAAAGTAATTGTGTAGAGACTGCATGACTAGTTAATGTAGTTCTAGTTAATGTAAAAACTAAACTTAGAATGGGCAATTTTTTCTTTTTGCAGTGTTGGGCATATACCCCTTGGCCTTGGGCGTGCTAGGTGAGGACTCTTTGACTGAGTTCCACCTGCCTGCTCTTTGACACAGGCCCACTCTCTGTCACAATAGCTGCCTTAGTAATGTTAGCAGCATAGGCATACACCCCTGCCTGCTCAAGATGGAACATTTCTAGATGATATTTTCCATATGAATTATGGTAAAAGGAGACAGATTTTTCTTCCCCAAACATTCTAGGAATTATAGGCTAAGAGAATAAACTGTGTTTAATGATATGATAAGAAAGCAATCTTTCTATAAGAAAAGAAAGTCCTACTATATCTTAAGTTAAGGCTTGTTTATTTTTTTATTTTAGATGCTTGGACTTGATGGATCACTAGTTTTTCTGGTAAGTAGAAGTGTCATTATTGTTAGAATTATTTGTCCTTGTTATTCAATAACTTCAAATTCATGCAGTGTGCTCCCTTTATGCTAAAAGTCATAATATCCTTTGGCTTTTAATTACTTCATATTTGAAAGTATGTTTTATATGTTGACAGTACTAAAAATATTTAAAGGTAATCTTATTTAAAAACAAAGTTACTAAACATTTGGAAAAAAATAGTCCAGAGTTAAATTAAAAGAACTTGATATTTAAAGTTGGTTCTTGCATGTTTAATGCCTCCAACCCTGGGAGTGAAGCAGCCTTGTCTGTTCCACAGTTGAGAGCCACAGACTGATGTGGCTAGAAAGTCTTCCGTAGGACTAAAGCTTACATCTTCACTTTTATTTTAATTTTATTTTTCTTATTTATTGTGTATGTAGAGGCCAGAGTCTTCTGTCTCGTAGCAGTGTGGGAGCTGGGATCAGACTCACAAGCACTTTTACCTGCTGAGTATCTCAGTACCCCAAAAGCTACAGCTTAGAAGTAGAGTGGTGGGGCTGAAGACATGGCTCATCAGTTAAGAATACACACTGCTGCTTCCAAGGACCCGAGTTTGGTTCTCAGCTCCAATGCTAGCTGCCTCAGCTGCCTGTACCTCCAGCTCCAGGGGATCCAACACTAACAGTTTTGGGCTCCATGTTTGTGTACTGTTGTGCACATACTCCCATATAGACACACATACACACACACACACACACACACACACACACACTTAAGAGATAATGATGGTATGTCTTTAACTGATGGGTAAATATTTCAAGAAGTTAAGAGATTAAGCATAGAGGATGTTGAGATAGGCAGAGTTTAGGAGCCCTTAAGGCAGAAAACTGAAAAAAAAAAAAATTGAGCTTCCATGGTAAGAATGAGTCAGTCATTCTTTTTGGATAACTTACCAGCTTTTTGACTAGGGAACCCAAGCATATTGATTTTTCTGAAAAGAAATTGGACCATCTCATCTAGCCCCACATTGAAAAGCTCACTTGCCTTGATGTTAGGTAACATGGTGGGCCCAAATGATTTGAACTTGGACCCTTTAGTGTTGTCTGCCTAGAATGTGGCTAACAATGTGCATGACAAGTGGATAGCACTAGCCTTGGAGGTAATAATATACTAATTATAAGTGGACCAGATGGTTACATTGTTTCTGAGACATCATGGAGTCAGTATACCACATGGAGAGTCCAGCGACCAGAGAAGATTTCATCTAGCAATTGCCAGGGTGAGGGAGGGGATAGTAAGTGGCAGTGGACTTGTTAAAGTCCATAAAATGAAGTAAGGAATGGGAAAAGCATTCTGCACTTGATGTTATATGTTATTAGAATAAGTGTGACTTTCCTTTTTTCTCCACTTGGAATTTTTCATTGTCATTTGAAATCTGGTAATATTTATAAAAATCTGTATTATTTGTGATGGACTATTAGTTTTGAAAAGGAAACTTATAAATTGATTTATTTTCTGCTAGTAAAAAATGAATTTTCTGTTTTAAATTAGTCGTATTTTCATGAGCTGTCTGGTGAGAAGTAAAGGGTTAAAAATTCCAGTCATAGTTATTTTCAAGTGAATGAAGTTGATTAATTAAACATGAGATACCATTGACACTAATGCTTTCTCCTGTAGGAGCACGTGTTCTGGGTGGTGTCTTTAAATACGTTGTTCATTCTTGTTTTTGGTAAGTTGTACCTATGCTTCTAGTTTTGTGGTATCCGTACTGAAGTTTGGCTTTCTAGGAGTCTTGTTGCAGGTTTTTGGGTTATTTGCACCATGACTATTAAGAAACATATAATATACATTTAAGAGCCAGACCTTAGTACATGCTCAGAGTTTTACTTAGTGGTAGAATCCTCTTGTGTCCTATCTATCTATTATGCTATTTATTGTAACCATAGAGAAAAGATAATTTATTTAGAACCTGAAATTTGACTAAAAAGGCTTCAAGAAAAGTATAAAAATTTTAATTAAAAAAGTTAACTATATTTTCTGACTTAACTATAGTATCATCTTTACATCTAAAACTTACCAGGATTCATTTATTGTTTCCTAATAATCCATATTTATGATCTGTAAGTTGTTCCCTTAAATGCTGTTTTGTGGTTGGTTTGTTTGAATAATGATCCTGATAAGTAATGTGCACACATTACTGGGAAGTTGAAATATTCTATTTGCTTCCTACTCCACTCTGTTACGACTTAGATGTGTTGATGCACATACAACTGCTTTCTTGATGTTCCCTGCCCTCATCCTCTGTCTACCATGTTTTCTGTATTAGAAGTGATATTAAAGGGCCTGATTCGGTCAGGTTCTCTGTGACAAGGTTATTGGGTGCACTTTTTGACTTTTAATAGGAGGAGATAGGTGATATTATTCTTTTCATTTTTTTCTTTACACCAAGTAAGCTGTGGGGAGGAGGGGGCAGCAGTGTCACCCGCCTTTAATCCTAGCACTCAGGAGGCAACGCCTGGTCTACAATATGAGTTCTAGGATAGCCAGCTACATAGAAAAACCCTGTCTTGGGGTCTTTGGTGAGACTGATACTCCAAACAAGAACCATGCATGGAGATAACCTTTACCCCTGCACAGAAGTAGCCTGTGGCAGCTCAAGTGTCCAAGAGAGTTCCCCAATAATAGGAACAGGGACCATCTCTGACATGAACTCATGGGCTGGCTCTTTGATCACCTCTACCTGAGGCAGGAGCAGTCTTACCAGTCCACAGAGGAAGACAATGCAGCCAGTCCTGATAGACTAGGGTCAGATGGAAGGGGAGGACCTCCCCTATCATTGGACTGGGAGAAGAAGAGAGAGGGTGGGATTGGAAGGGGATGGGGGAGGGGGCTACAGTTAGGATACAAAGTGAATAAACTGTAATTAATAAAAATAAAATAATTAAATTAAAAGAAAAAGAAAAACCCTGTCACACACACACACAGAATCTGTGGAGTGATATTTTAGTATGCTGTGACTAGTGGGCCATCATCCTTTTACCCAGTGACTTATTTTTCAAATTCTGCCATTTAAAAAGATTCTTCTTAGCTAGCTTTTTGTAGGAGCAGTCCAGTTAAGTCTGAGGGTGGTTCTCAGGAGACACTGGACATGACCAAGGCTGTCATTTTAGTAATTGGTTCTGAGTAAGGGACTTGTGTGATAGCTACTTCCCAGACAAAAAACATTTCTGTTACTGTTTTTTTTTTTTTTTTCCTCTTTTGTTTATTGTTTTGAGCTTTAAGTAGAGTTTATGGGATGTATATGCTCCCAGCAAATTTTGGTCATTGGGTGTTTGTTTTCAATTGTTAATGCTCATATTGCTTTAAAAATGATAGTGATACCCTCTTCATGTGGTTCCTGTGTCCTTTTGATGGGGTCCTATTAGACCATGATGTTCTATTCTCTGGTTATAGAGAACATTCCAGGAACAGTTTGGATTTTCCTCCTAGAATTTCCATTTCTCAAAGAAGTCCTGCTTCCTTTAGTGGAGATTATGTTACGTGTGCTCATTGTTCTAATAAGTTTTCTTCTCCCTTTCAGCTTTTTGTCCTTACCACATCGGTCATTTCTCCCTTGTTGGTTTGGGGTTTGAGGAGCATGTGAGTATAATACTTTCAGAAACTTACTTTTGCTACTTATCTCCAAGTTTGTTATTTTCTATAGAATATTTTCTGTGTATAAATGTTTTGCTGTCTTGTATGTATACTACATGAGTCTCGTTGGATCTCTGGAAGAACTGAGATTATGAATGGTTGTGAGCCGTCATAGATAATTGAGCCCAGGCCTCTGCTAGAGCAACCCATGCTCTTAACTGCTGAGCCATGTCTCCAGCCCACTAAGGAATATTTTCTTTATTTTTTTATTTTGTTTTTTTATTTCATGTGCACTGGTGTTTTGCCTACATGTATATCTGTGTAAGGGTGTCAGATCACCTGAAATTGGAGTTAGAGACAGTTGTGAGCTGCCAAGTGGGGTGGGAATTGAACCTGGGTCCTCTGGTAAAGAAGCCAGTGTTCTTCTGAACTGCTGAGCCATCTCTCCAACCCCTAAGGAATATTTTCAAGAATTCATTTCTCAGTGTATCTTATGCAAAGGAACAGTTAGCCAGCATGGTCTTGTTCTTTTTGTTTAAAGCTAAACAGTTCTCAGGAAGTATTATGTCACAGCACTAGTCATTACAGGTGTGCTACAGAGCCTCACAGTATGGTGGGCATGAGGCACATTGCAAGAGAGTTTCCTACAGGCCGCTTTTCCCTTTTTCCCTTGCTTGATGAGCTTGCATGTGCCCCTCTTTCCCTTTACCCAGGTCAACCATAGAGAATTTTGAAAAGTATCAGTATATTTATTAATTTAAAAAAAGGGAATAGAAGACTATCTTGGAGAAGTGGACTATAGTGTTTGCTCAAGAATTTGCTTATATTTTACATTTTGTCAATTCCTAACAGTGTATAAGTATTTGGATAGACGTTTCTGAGGGTGGGGGTTTCCAGACAGGGTTTCTTTGTGTGTAGCTCTGGCTGTCCTGGAACTTGGTTTGTAGATGAGGCTGACCTCAATGGATAGATTAATACTTTTTTCTTTCCTAAAATACAGTGTAGAAAAACACTCCAATAACCTGGTGTCCCCCAGCTTCTTAGCAGTGAAGAGTGTTAATGTGAATGTCTGATTCTGATAGCAGTTATATGGTGATGGCTTTGTCCATAAACAAAGCCATCTTTGTATTAAGAAGGGACTACCACAGCCGGAGGTCCCGAAGATCCATGGTGTATCACTACCTTTATGGGCTCTGTGGAGATTTCTAAGGAATTGCTGACTGGGCTCTTTTGTTCCCTGAGATCACATTTGGGAATGTTCCATTCACTGCTATTGACTGCTCTGACACCTCTTAGCAGTTGCGGGTAAGAATGTAGAAGCCTGAGATAAATGGTTGCAGCAGACATTACCTTTCTCAACTGTTGCTACTTTCTCATAACTCAAGAACTGAAAAGATATAAATGAAAAATATTTTTCATTCTCTGAACCTTTGCTTTCTGAAAGTCTCTAGAACAATTTTGGCAAGTCAGAGGAACTTAAACAGTTATTTATACCGGTATGAGATGATGTGGTCAGGATGCTACCAGGTGGGTGGGCAACTTGGGCAATATGCTGCTGCTTTAGTGCTCAGCCCTTAGCAAATTCACCTTTGTTAGATTAAGGGATGGCTGTTAAGATTGCCATCTTGGGAGCTGGAGAGATGGCTCAGCGCTGAAGAGCACTGTCTGCTCTTCCAGAGGTCCTGAGTTCAACTCCCAGCAAACACATGGTGGCTGACAAGCACCTATAATAAGATCTGATGCAATTATAGTGTTCATATGTATAAATAAATACATCTTTAAAATAAAGATTGCCATCTTGTTGGGAAATTTCATTCACTCTGTTATTTTGACTCATTGGATAAAATGTTATTTAATATTTCTTCAATCTTCAGTAATATTAAGCAGTCTATATATCAGAGAGTCTGGTTTGTAGATGCTATATAAAGGATATTTCAGATTTTAAATTATAAATATGTTGAATCAATAGTTTAATTTCTATTGTGCTGGGCAGTGGTGGTACACACCTTTAATCCCAGCACTTGGGAGGCAGAGGCAGGCGGATCTCTTGTGAGTTTGAAGCCAGTCTGATTAACAGGGAGAGTTCTAGGGTGGCCAGGGCTCCACAGAGAAACCTTATCTTGAAAAACTAAAACAAAACACAGTTTACTTTCTGGTATTCAGATCACTTAGTATACTGAAAAACCATATGTGAAAGTTTTATTTTATTCATTTGTTTTATTTTTAGGTCCAAGCATCTCACTTTGAAGGTCTCATCACAACAATTGTTGGATATATACTTTTAGCAATTACACTGATAATTTGTCATGTATCCTTTAATAAACCAGCATGGAGGTACAATTTCATTCATACCAAAGAGTTCTCACTAATAACAATATCTTTCCTCTTATCCCCCATCCTACCATGTCTTCATAAAAATTAGTGTTTGTGAAGGGATGAGTGTGAGCCAGATTTGAAATAAATGAAATTTGTCATTATATTCAGTATAATATGAACAGTTTCCTGTTCAATTTTTCCTTGACTAAATGCTTCAGGCCTTGGCTACGCTTGTTAAATTTCATAGGTCTCGTCGTTTGCTGGGAGTCTGCTATATTGTGGTTAAGGTAATCAGTTGTAAATTAAAGCTGAGTGGTTGGTCCTCTATTTGATTGGTACTGATGAACTTTGTTTTTTATTTAATTAAGGTCTCTTTGTTAGTTGTGGTAGAAATTGGAGTGTTTCCTCTCATTTGTGGCTGGTGGCTGGATATTTGTTCTCTGGTGAGTTGAGTACCCACTGTCATATAATCTCATTTCAAAGTTTCAAAATGTCTTTAGAAAACATTCCTCTTAAAGGAAAGTATTTGATGACTTGCTTATTCTTGGGCTATAACACTGTCGACTGTAATTTTAAATAATAAATTTGTTTTAAGTATTAATTTTTTAATGTTTTATATGTATTTGAATGTCAGTGTATTTTGATTGGAACTTTTATTGGAGAATTTTGTTACTCCCTTTTTCCTCCTAAATTTTATAGTAATGGTGGCCAGCTTTTAAAACTATGATACTAAATTTTAATAGTTCTTAGTTTTGATTTTTTAAAATATATATAGAAAAGCTGCTTTTGGTTCTGAGATTGACATTTGCTCTTATTCTTTATTATTTAAAACCTTTG
This sequence comes from Meriones unguiculatus, assembly GCF_030254825.1. Classification (NCBI taxonomy): domain Eukaryota; kingdom Metazoa; phylum Chordata; class Mammalia; order Rodentia; family Muridae; genus Meriones; species Meriones unguiculatus. The sequence goes on from NC_083351.1 coordinate 99,309,982, forward strand.
TGAATGCAGGCCTGTAGCTAAGAAATCAAGATTTATTTATTTAGTTAGTTAGTTAGTTATTTTCTCTGAGACAGGGTTCTCTGTGTAGCTTTGGCTGTCCTGAACTCACTTTGTAGACCAGACTGGCCTTGAACTCTAAGAGATCCATCTGCCTCTGCCTTCCCAAGTGCTGGGATTAAAGGTGTGTGCCACTGTGCTTGGCTCAAGATCTTATATAGTTAAAGAATAGCTTTTAATAGTAAAGGCTGAGAGCATAGGTCAGTTGGTAGAATGCTTGCGTAGAGTGTGTGAATTCCTGGTTTCAATCCCCAGTACCAGATGAACTAAGTGTGATAGCATGTGTCTGAAATTGTAGTGCTGATGAGGCAAAGCCTGGAAGGTCAGACTTCCATTTTCTCTTCAGCTGCATAGCAATTTCTTGTCTGGCCTGAGATACATGAGACCCCATCACAGAAAAAGAAAAGAAACAAACTATTAAAATTAATTATTTATGCTTCATGATTTTAATTGCATTATTTATTTTGACTATTTGCACATGTGATGCTGAGAGGACAATTTGCAGGAGTCTGTTCTCTCTGTCATGTTAATTCCGGGGATCAAACCCAGGTTTAGTCACCTTGCCTGTCCTTGCTTCAGAATTTTAAAGTGTTATATATTCTTACATAGTTCTGTAGCAGTATGAACCGGCATTAAGAAAACCAAAAGCCAAAAACATTGACATCATTTACATTTGGTGATCTGACTTCTTAGTGGCGAAGTACCAAGCACTGTAAATGTAGGTGGCACAGATCTCTGACCTGTTCTGTTTTGGCCTAGGAAATGTTTGATGCTACTCTGAAAGACCGAGAACTGAGCTTTCAGTCGGCTCCAGGGACTACGATGTTTCTGCACTGGCTGGTGGGAATGGTGTATGTGTTTTACTTTGCCTCCTTCATCCTGTTACTGAGAGAGGTAGGTCTTATAGGGAGCTACTGATGCTCTGCGTTTTTGAGAAGGGTTTTGCTTTGACCACCAGTCATCCCTCAAAGGCTAGTATGTTCTCCTAATTAAACCATATTCTTTACTATTCTAAGAGAGAATAACTAATAATAGACTTTGGTTTGATTACTTTAAATCAATGTTTATGTCAAAAAATGAGAATTTATAGTTTAAAAAATGATCAAGGCTAATTAAAAATCAAAGTTCTTATTTGATGCACATCATATTTAGCCTATGTTGTAAACTCCTTAAAGTGGTTGTGATAATAAATTGTTCTTAGACTTCATCGCCAAAAAAGGTTTTATAGAATTGAAAATATTGAAGTATATAGGGACACCTGAAATACAGAGTAACAGTGAGGATTCTTTTTGATCCCAGGTCACTTGTCAGATAGGTACCTTCACAGATCCTGTTCTAACTGGCTTAAAAATGAGAAAAAATTAGTATTTGCTTAATGTGCATCTAGCTCCAGATTCTATGCTGTATGCTGGGGTAATACTGAGATACAGAGGCACAATTCTTATTCTCCTCCATTCCTGGGAATGAATAAATCCTTGGAGCAAATTAGCTTACTGTGCTGAGACTGGTGATGGCAAAGTTAACAAAGCCAGTGGGAATGGAATGTAAAATCACAGAAACTGAGTATCATTTGTGCTTTAATACGGGAAAGATTTGAGGATGGTAGGGGTGGATCATAATCCTTCCCCTAAATCATATAATGTATAGTAAGTAATGTTTGTATGTTTTTACCACATCAATCCAGATTTCTTGATAAATTGTTCTTAGTGACTGTTTTCCAGTTTACAATTAAAAGCATCAAAGGTCATTAAAAGTACAGTAGTTTGATAGAATCTCTGTCTAAGGAACTTGTTTTTCTATGATAGTTGTGAATTGCCTTGGTTGGATTTTAGTGCCAGAATAACTTTTGGGCCTTATTTTTCTGTTTATTTTCATATGCACAGCCTAAAGATGTTAATGAGTATGTATCATACTTGAAATATTTTTGCAGGTACTTCGGCCTGGTGTCTTATGGTTTCTAAGGAATTTGAATGATCCAGATTTTAATCCAGTACAGGAAATGATCCACTTGCCCATCTATAGACATCTCCGAAGATTTATTTTGTCAGTGGTGAGCAGGTCTTTTCATTTAAAAAAAAAAAAAAAAAAAAAAAATCAAAGCCCAGCACTTGGGGAGGCAGAGGCAGGCGGATCTCTGTGAGTTCGAGGCCAGCCTGATCTACAAAGCGATCTAGGACAGCCACGGTTACACAAAGAAAACCTTATCTCGAAAAAAAAGAAAGAAAAAAGAAAGAAAAAAGAAAAATCAAAGCATGACACCTTTTAGTTTCATATATTATTTTGTTGTTGTTGTTGTTGTTGTTGTTTGGTTTTTGTATTCTTTTAGATTGGGAGGGTTGGGAGAGCATACTTACTGTATGCTTAAGCCTGTAGAAGATACCAAATAGTTTGCCAGATTCACAGTATAGTTGTGCCCTGTGTCTTATTACAGATTGTGTTTGGCTCCATTGTGCTTCTGATGCTCTGGCTTCCTATACGTATAATTAAGAGTCTTTTGCCTAATTTTCTCCCCTACAATGTCATGCTCTACAGGTAAGGAATTTTTGTTATTGTTTTGGTTGCTTGGGGCTTGCTAAGCAAGTACCATACCACTGAGCAGCATGCCCAACGCTATAGATAAGTTTGAAAACTTAGGAAAGCTATACTGAGTTATCACTTTTGGGACTTAATAATCAAATTATATGAAACAGTTTATGTGATAGTTCCATTTTGCCATACTCTCGTTCGCATAATTTGTTAGTAGTCATACACCCTCCCCAAGACAGGGTTTCTCTGTGTACCCTGGCTGTGTTGGAACTCACTCTGTTGACAAGGCTGGCCTCAAACCCAGAGATCTACCTGCTTCTGCCTTCCAAGTTCTGGAATTGAAGGTGTGCATCACTACTACTTGCCTCAGTAGTTACATCATTTTCAAAGGATGACTTATCATTACATTTGTTTAGGAAGGTTTTTTTTTTTTTTTAACCAAACTTAATTAGTAGCATTGACTTTTTGGGTGTACACCTTTAACTGTGTACTAAAAGTAAGACTCATCCTTTTTGGGTTTAAAGTTTTCAGTGACTTTATTACCCCATAATTTACCTCACGCTATGAGATTGCTTCCTCAAATTTATTTCTGTCCTGTCAGATCCAGTCCTTCAGATTTTACACCAAGCCAGCTCATTTACCACTCAGTAACTTAGTGTACATTTCCCCTTACTCTCCATTTAGATCCTACTTTTTTCCCTACTATCTAGAGTTTCTGAAAGTTCATTGTATATTCCTCTGTTAAAAAGTTGTCAGTAGTTTCTCCATAGTAGAGGTTACATTTATGGGCAAGGAAACGGACTTTAATATAGATAAAATATATATGCATAATAATCATTACTGGTCTAGAAAAAAGAAAGGAGTGAAAAGAATAGATTGTCCAGGGTGGGGTTTTGATTTAGAAGGAGTATCTGATGAAGACTGAGGTGACAGTTAAGGAAAGCCCTGAAAGGAGCTGGGGAAAGGGATACTGAACCTTGTGGATCAGGAGGGCACAGAATACTTTGGCTAAGAAGCAGGAAAAAGCAAAGTAGTTAATCAGAGAAGTCATTTAAATCCCCCTCTTTGTAGACTGTAATAGGCACTTTGACTTTTAGTCAAGAGAGTTAGATAGCTCTAGAAGAGTTAGATAGCTGTAGAAGGGTATAAGGATCACTGTGGCTCCTTAGTGATCAGAGATAGAGTGAGAGCTGTCAAGTTAGAAGCAGGAGGTTAGTCAGGAAGATAGTGTGATGATCTTACTGGAGATGGAAGGAGTATAGATGAAGGAGGTAGCAATGGAAGCTAAGAAGCAGTAAGGATTGATAATATTGTTAAGAGTCAAAAGGAGTCTAGCGGTTTGGATGTGAGCTATAACGAAGTCAAGAAATCAAAAATTCTGTTCTTAGCATGGGATAATATAGAGTTACATGTTGTTGAGGTGTATGTGAAAGTGGGAAGAGCAGGATTAATAGTTTGGTGGATACTTGGTTGTAAGTGGAATAGTGCACATCAAGTGTGAAGCACTGAGTTCCACTGTAGATACACAAGTTTGGAGTTAGAGAAGAAATGTCAGTAGTAGGTGAAGGTAGTATTCAAGCCGGATGAGTCACAATCACACAAAGAATAAGCTTAGCTGAGAAAGAGGATGAAACTGGGCCCTTGTGTTTCTAGACTGGAGAGGCAAAGGGAAGGCAGCTGTTGGAAGGGTGGGCAGCTCTGTAACACCCTGCTCTCACAGTGCAAGTGAACACCAAGGCATCAGGAACAGTTTCCATGGGGCTTAGGAGGATAGCTTCACTGACTTGGAGAGAGAATGGGAGAAAAGGCAGTAAAGACAAGTTCATTTTTCTTTGGAGATTTGTTTAATCTGATTAGATGTTTTATAAGTTACAATGAAAATAGGACTCGTGTCATAAACTTGCCTCTTTGTAACTATTGTAGTGATGCCCCGGTGAGTGAACTGTCTCTTGAGCTGCTCCTGCTGCAGGTTGTCTTGCCAGCTTTGCTGGAACAGGGACACACGAGGCAGTGGCTGAAGGGGCTAGTGCGTGCATGGACTGTTACTGCTGGATACTTGCTGTGAGTATGGCAGCTGCCTCTGGGCATCAGTGTTGTCTGTGTTTATACTGTAACCTTTCTTTTTCCCTTTTTCTGATTGTGGGCACTGAAGTCAGGGACTCATGCACATGGTACAAATGCCATACCACTGAGTTACAACTCCAGCCCCATATTTTATTTTTAATTTTTGAGACACAGTCTTACCAAAGCTATCCTCAATCCTAGAGTCCTTATGCCCTGGTCTTTTTAGTGCTGAGCATACAGGCATATGCCGTTATGGCCCATCTTGTTGTATAACCTTCCTGAAGGAAGTGCGTTCTGTGTTCTACTCAGCAAAACCTAGTTTTAGAGGTTGGAGAGGTGGCTCAGCAGTAAAAGTGCTTGCTCTTCCCAGAGTACTCACTTCATTTCCCTAATGTCAGACGATTCACAATGGTCTGTGAGTCCAATTAGGTGATATGACACTATTTCTGGTTCTGGGCACCTACAACATATGTGGCATACAGATACAAACATGTACATGTATAAATAACTTAGAAAACCCTAGTTTTAATAAATGGTTGAGAACTGTCTGCAGGTTACCCTTTCAAGGATGGTATGTGCACCTATCCCCTCTTGTGCAGGCTCACTGCTGCTCCTCTTGTGCTGCTAGATGTGGCAAGTAAAGGGGATTGGAGTGACTACATGGTGTGCTTATTTGGGAATGCTATAGTGCCTATACACGTTAACCTAAAAGTTAAAAAATGCAGTGCACTTAAAGACAGACTAACATACCTTTTTCTTAGGGGTTTTAACCAGGTAAAGAAACTTTCCTGAGGTTTGATATAGTGTTTGTTACTTAGTTAACTTTTTGTGTTGCTGTGATAAAATACCCAACAGAAGCAGCTTAAGGAAGTGTTTATTTTGCCTTATTTTGTGGTGGGGAATTCTTTGCATCAGGAGCTTGAGGCTTCTGTTCACATTAAATTTACATTTAGGAAGCAGAGAGGGGAGATGCTGGTGTACAACTTGCTTACCCAGTTTATTCTGTATAGGATCCCTGGCATGCAGGGGGAGTCTGTCACCCACTTTTAGGATGGGTCTTCCCACCTTGGCCTAATGTACATATTCCTTCACTGGCATTCCAGTGAAGGAAACCTGTCTCCTCGGTTTCTGTCTTAGTTAGGGTTCCCATTTCTATAATAAAACACCATGACTAAAAGCAGCTTGGGAAGGAAATGGCTTATTTCATCTTACACCTTCAGGTAACAGCCTATCAATGAGGGGAGTTAGGGCAAGAACTCAATGCAGGAACTTGTAGACAGGAAGTGATGCAGAGACCATAAAGGAATGTTGTTTACTGGCTTGGTCCTTGTGGCCATGTCATCCAGTTTCTTATAATCCATCCCCGGCTACCCACCCCAGGGGTGCCACTCACCCTCTGTGAGACGGGCCCTCCTACATTAATTACTAATCAAGAAAATGCACTCTAGGCTTGCCCATAGGTCAGGCCACAGGGTATATTCTTTCTTTTTCTTTTTTTATTTTTTTAATTTATTTTTAACTGATTGCACTTTGTTCACTTTGAATCACAGCTATAGCCCCCCCTCATCTCTTCCCAATCCCACTCTCCCTCCATCATCTCCTCCTATGCCCCTCCCCCAGTCCACTGACAGAAGAGGTCCTCCTCCCTGTCCTTCTGACCCTAGCATATCAGGTCTCATCAGGTCTGGCTGTATTGTCTCCTCTGTGGCCTGGTAAGGCTGCTCCCTCCTCAGGGGGAGTGATCAAAGAACCAGCCACTGAGTTCATGTCAAAGACAGTCCCTGTTCCTATTACTAGGGAACCCACTTGGAGACTGAGCTGCCATGGGCTACATCTCTACAGGGGTTCTAAGTTATCTTCATGCATGGTCCTTGGTCTTAATTGTCATTCTCTCTTCCCAGGTGACTGTAGCCTGTGTCATGTTGATATAAAACTGGCCAGCCCTATGACTCTAGTTCTTGTCAGGTTAATGATAAGAATTAACCTCCAGAGACATTTGTATTTATTGAGCTGCATTGATTTAAGTCCATGAGATATGGAAGTTTCTGAAATATTTGGCACACTGTGGTACATTACTGTGGGATGCAGACTTGAACACCTTCCTTCTCCTTAGTTACTACTCTTGTCTGAACTGATCTGTAACTTGCACAGGAGACACAGCAGACATTAGGAGAGAAGACAAATGTTCTTACTCTGTGAAGACTCTGTGCTTTCCTCTAAATCACTGACGTTTTCTCAGATGTTAGGTAAAAAAACATAAAATATGCTCAATTTCTGGAGTGTCCCACAAGCTAACTAACAGAGTTGGGTTTTATTTGAAGCAAACACTAGCATTTAGTCCAGGTAGCAGGAGCAATGCTTGAGATAGAATCCACATGTTTTCTACCCTTTAAGAAAATGACATACTTGTCATTGTCACTCTGAAATGAGACTCACTGCTGTAACTTCTGTGTAGGGACCTTCATTCTTACTTACTGGGAGACCAGGAAGACAACGAGAACAGTGCAAACCAGCAGGTCAACAATAACCAGCCTGCGCGCAACAACAACGCTGTTCCTGCTGGGGAGGGCCTGCATGCAGCCCACCAAGCCATACTGCAGCAGGGAGGCCCTGTCGGCTTTCAGCCTTACCGCCGGCCTTTAAATTTCCCACTCAGGGTGAGTTCATACAGACTGGTGTTTCTGTAAATTATTATTATTTTTTCTTTCATTAAATGAGAATTAGTGCTGTTATTTAGTGCCATTAATACATAGTGCTGTGTAGCTATGATTATGGTTCCTGGAAAGAAACCTGTTTTATTACTCTCGGGGCATACATATTCAAAATAAGGTTAATAGATTTTGGAAATGGGCAGTATGTGAGGTTAGGATTCCTTTGACTTTATTTATTTTTTTTTTTTGAGAGAGAGAGAAAAAGCTTGTAAATTAGAAGCTAGCATGAAGGATAATGTTTCAGCGTATGTCAGGAACTGTAATGCCATGTTACTGTGTGCTGATTTCATGTCCACTCACAGCAATTGATCAGAACAGAAGTGTGTTTCTGTAAGGCAAAGATGGAGTAGTGCACATATGCTTTCAAGGCTCTCCACTCTGGCTCCTGCCCATCCTAGAGTGTTGACTGTTGTCACAGGTTCCCTTGGCCCTCACCTTTCCTCTGCATATGGCATCTCCTAAATATATTCAGTTATCTCCAGTTCTAGCTTACTGTGTCCAGTATGTCTTTAAGGACCTGGCATATGCGAGATGTAGGTGGCCATTTACTGTTAATAGCTAATGAAACTGAAGACCAGCTTGGTTAAAGATAAGCCTGTTCCATCGTCTTGAAGCTAGCAGCCAGTCTGTGATTCAAACTCTTGTCAAAAATTTATTCTGATAGCTAGTACTGTTTATATGCCATTTGTTAGGTTTCAGATCTCTTGTTTATAATGGTTTAAGGTTGTGAGTATGATCACTTTGGAACTTTAATAGTTTATTTAAATCTCTAGTTCTTAGTTCCTTTTCTGTAAAAATAGATATTATCTTTTGTATTACCTTTGCGTCATATGGAGTCATTGTGTAAACGTGCCTCAAGTGTCTATGATATTTTTGATGAGTGCGAGGGCTATAAGAGATCATGCATGCAGTCCTTGCCCTGAAACTCTTTTCAGACTACTTTGGGAGATTAAAAAACAAAACCAAACAGTAGTTTGGGTTCTCAAAGAAGATGTTTACTAAGGGTGCTGTGACTGCTTTGGGGTGGGGAACACTGGTTTCTAGTACAAGTGCATGGAAATTGTCATGGAGGAGGTGATAAATAAGCTGTCTTGAATGCTGCGAGGAAAAGCAGATTAAAATGGAAAGTAGGAAGGGCATTCCAGGCATATGCCAGGAAAGGGCACATTGGACATGGTAATTGCGGGTAACTGAATATACTTAGAGGATGTGATATGTGTAGAGGAGAGAGTAAGGGCAGGGAAGCAGTGGCACACAGGATTCTCGGGTACGCAACAGCCAAGTAGAGAGCCTTGTACATCATGGATACACTAGTTGATGCACACAGTTTTGTGCTTCTTGCCCCATTGAGAAACACATCTGTTCTTACTCAGCTTATTCTAGAAAATGTTGCTTAGAATGATGAAGGAAACAAGAAGGTCTTTCTTCAGTTTGTCTGCGAATCTTAAAAGCAGACCTCATATTGAGGGCCTGTTTTATTTTCTCTGGTCATTGACCCTCTTGCCAGGGATGGGGGTGGTGGAGCACATCAGAAACAGAATCACTAAGGGCTCTTTAGGCAGGCAAAACTGTAATTTTTCTCATCAAAAACTCCGCCCTCTGATCTTGGGAAAGGTAGAAAGTGAGGTACAGTGGACTTTTACCCCAGGAAAGGGGTCTCCAACTTCCCCATGTGCTGTGTTTCATTAGTACTTCCCAGTACAGAAGCCACTGGCTACATGTATTTACAGTTGAGGTTAATGAAAATAAAACTTAGAATTCAGTTATTACATTATAGTATTCACATGTCACAAGCACAATAGCCACGTGGTCAGTGACTGCTTTGTTGGACAGAGTAGAACTAGATGTCTCTCACCATATCACACATTCTAATTGAAAGACACTGCTACTGAGTTTAGAATGATGGATATTTTCAATTTGTTATACTTCATTTTTAGTGAGTTTATTTTGCTGAGTATAAATGTATTTGCTTCTTTCTTGTGGGTTTATCTGGTCATGTGAAAATGAACATTTACCAAAGGCTGTGTCCCTCCCCTGAAAGCACAGGTGCAGGCGTCTCTATCCTATCTCTTTTTCTCCTTGGTGCTGGGAGTACAGGCATGTATCTTGTGCAATGGCAGGATTTCATAGTGGGAGTATTATGTGGATTATGTGACCATTATCGGAATATATTGAGAACATGTAAATCACTTGTGAACCTTCCATTTTGCCTTGCAGATATTTCTGCTGATTGTCTTCATGTGCATAACATTACTAATAGCCAGCCTCATCTGCCTTACTTTACCAGGTATGAGTTTATTCTAGCTTTTAGACATTAAATGTTAAGACACTTTTCTCAAAACAGTATATCAGATAAAAACTGGAAATAGTCTTATGTTTGGTTCCAAGGCTGTTGATCCCTTTGGGGTACTTCGTCTGGGTAGACTGCATAGGTGTTCCAGAAACAGTTATAAGTTTATTCCAGGGCACAGCACTACAGCCTCTCAATTTTCATAGTACATCATGTTGTTGGCCTTCAAAGTCATTTGTAAGATTAAATATATTTTTGCAGTCGATATGTAAAAAAGTTTATAAAGTTAAAGTATTTACTCAGATTTGGATTTCACAAATGTTGCTCTTCGCTGGCACTGACCTTGTTAGCAAGGTCAACCAAACAGTGTTCCTTCATTGAACAAGTAAGCCACTCTGGTTGAATATAGTAGTTTGCTGTCTTCTCCAAAGGTGCCCTTAGTGGGGTGGAGTACAAAACCAGTGACAAATCAAAGAGTAGCTTGACTCCTGCTGTTCATACCCACTCAAGCATTCCAAGTCATGCTGATAGCTGTTAACCACTGCATTATTTATTGAGTAATTGTCTTGATTATAATAGTAACTTAATAATTTTATTAAATTTGTGTTAAATATTTGTCTCAAGTTATAAGGCTGGGAAAGAACAACTTGGGATACTAAAATTAAATTCTTTGTTTTAGTTTGTTTTTTTTCAAGACAGGATTTCTCTGTGTAGTCTTGGCTGTCCTGGAATTCACTTCATAGACCAGGCCACCTGCCTACGCCTCCCAAGTGCTAGGATTATAGACATGCATCACCCACTTGGCCAGTAAAATTACTTTAAAGTGATGTTTCTTTAAAAAGAAAAAAGAAAACTTTTTGTTTTAAGATGTTGGATAACTTTATTTCTTCTAAGGAAGTAGGCCAGTCCCCTCAGAACTTATAAAACTGCTTCTTGTTGCCAGCAACCATGTGACCTTGAGCACATTGAATCCCACAGCCTTGCTCAGGGGCCTGCACTCTCTCAAGGGAACAATGTCTCCGATCTGTACATCCCTGAAGCAGGGGGACAGGTTCACAGACACGTTCTTGTGGCACTTCTTAAAGCGATTGTATTTCCCTATGTAATGGAGATAGTTCCAGCGGATGACAGTGGTCCTCTGTATCTGCATCTTGGTCACAACACCACATAGGATTCAACTTTGGATGGAGATATTATTAATGAAGTGGCATCTCTTATATATGTAGGTGCCCTCGATGGCCTCCTTGGGTCCTTGAAGCCTAGACCAATGTTTTTGTAGTACTGAGGGAGTATTTGCTTACAGGTTTCTCTCAGCAAAACATGCTTCTTGTCTTGAAAAATTGTAGGCTGCTTTTGGTAAGCACACTCCGTCTGAATGTCTGCCATCTTCCCAGCAACCTAAGAAAAAAAGAAGAAAACATTTTTTTAATCATTTTTAATTTGAAGAAATTGTGATTTTTTTTTTAACCTTCATTTCTATGTGGAGACTTTTAAGATTATTTTTACTGAATTTTTTTTTGAGAATTTATTGAGTCTTACCCCTAACTCCCCCCAGATCTCCTCACGTCTTAAATTCCCAACTCTGTGTCCTGTTTTATTTTTAATTAAATTAAAAAAGTTGTTAATAATCAGTCCAGTCCATTTAGTATTGCCCATGTACTGTTGGATATGGGGCCTTCCATTAGATCAGCTGTTCTCAACCGGTGGGTCGTAACCTCGTTGGGAATTGCATATCGGATATTTAATTATGATTCATAACACAAAACAAAATTATAGTTATGAAGTAGCAATAAAATAATTTATGGTTGGGGGGGTCACTTGAGGAACTGTATTAAAGAGTTGCAGCACTAGGAAGGTTGAGAACCACTGCTGTAGACAGTGGTTCAACCTCTCAGGAGCTACAGCCCTTAAAGAAAACAAATTTTTCCCTCCTAGCCATCAGCTGTCCATAATCACCCAGATAGGGGTAGGGGTGGGACTTATGAACTCCTTCCTACTCCAAGCTGGAAATTGATTGGCTTGATCTTGTTGAGATCTTATACCAGCAAACATAGCTGCTGTGAATTTGTAAGTGTGGCAGTCCTGTGTTGTGGGTGGTTGGCGCTTTCTACACCCTCTCCCTCCATGATCTCTGAGCTTAGGGAATGGGCACATACATGTGTAATACAGATGTCATCTTGCTAAGCATTCTACATGAAGACTTCTGATCTTCTAAGACTTTCCTTTAAGTTCCTCATCCTTCTCAAATCATAGCTGGCTTACTGCCTAGCCATAATGTGAACATACTCATGGCTTTCATGTTCCATTTTCATATTTTTACCAGAATTTAAAAAATTAATAAAAGCTGGGCAATGATAGAACATCTTAATCCCAGCACATGGGAGACAGGCAGATCTCTTGAGTATGAAGCCAACCTGGTCTACAGTGTGAGTTCCAGGACAGAAAAGGATGCACAAAGAAACTCTCAAAAAAAAAAAATTAATAAAAGAAGAAACTAATTTAATGCTTTAATTTAGTAATATGAGTAATTCAGTGTCACTTAATACTGGTATTAAACATTTCTCTTTAGTCTAACATGGTAAAAAGAGTAACTTCAGTTCATTACAGAAGAGCTTTAACAGTGCACATTTGAGGGTAATGGGGGCTTGCTTCTTCCCATAGGTTGCCTCTCAGCTCCAACTTAACTGATGGGTTGAAAGCTACCCCTGTCTTCACAGAAGCTAAGAGGAGGGAGAGGAAGAGAAAGAAAATAGGGGAGAGGGAAAACAGAAGAGAGAGAGGAAATAGATATTGGCTATTAAATGTAAAAATAATTAAAAAAAACTCAGAGACAAAGTGGAATATAGAGCACTAAATATCTGTGGTGATTTTGGTGTTTTAGAATTAATATGCACAGTTAGGTGTGGTGGCACATGGCTTTAATTATAGCACTTGGAAGGCAGAGGCAGGCAATTTCTGTGAGTTTGAGGTCAGCCTGATCTACAAATTGAGTCCAGGACAGCCTGAAACCCTGAAACCCTGTCTTGAAACTTTCCCCCAAAACAAAACTTTTTGAGCAGTTAACTATGTAATAGCTGTGCTGTGATTCACACTTGAGAGCCCAGTGCTCAGGACACCATGGCAGGAGGATTGCTTTTGATCTTTAGACCACCTTGGACTATACTGTAAACCCGTCTCACAACAAAAACCAAAGCGCAAAACTAACAACCTTTAGGAACATCTCAAGTCTGTGTCTTACTGTTCTGTGTTGATGTTGATTTTTTTTTAAAGGAAGTTTAGGCAGTATTCCTTGATGCTGTCTTTTGAAATGTTATTGTGCCCACTTTATTTTAAAAAGCTGAGTTTTCTGTGCAAATGAATGTATCACTTGGAAGAAAATTAACCCAAATTGTTTGTAATGTTCCTAGATAAAATATTGACAGCACAAATAATAGAAAATTTCTCTCTTTATCCTATTATCATAATAATTTTAGTTGGTAATAATAAAAGCATCAATGTTTATAACTTCCCAGGCCAGAAGAAATTAGTAAATGGCATGGCAGGTCAGGGTGCCTATTCTGGGATAATCAGCTCATGGTTTTTGGGTGTTCCTTATTCAAGTAATTCTGTTTCCTGAAGAGCTGTTTGTTGTTTTTGTTTATTCTGATATGAAAATATTTAAAGAATGTCAAGATTATAGTTCTCTTTACCTAGCCACATGTCTCATTTGTCAGCCTTTCTGTTTTCAGTATTTGCTGGCCGTTGGTTAATGTCATTTTGGACGGGGACCGCCAAGATCCATGAGCTGTACACTGCTGCTTGTGGTCTCTATGTGTGTTGGCTAACCATAAGGGCGGTGACCGTGCTGGTGGCCTGGATGCCGCAGGGACGCAGAGTGATTTTCCAGAAGGTTAAAGAGTGGTCTCTCATGGTATGTTTTTGTAACAAGAGATTGATCTTGCTGAGGGTAGTAAATGCTTTAACGGGTGTTTCCCGTTAGTTTTCTTATTGTGTCACTGGTTTTCAGGAGAGTTTTTTTTAATCAAAAGGTATATTTCAAGCCAGGTGTGGTGGTGCAGGCCTGTAATCCCAGTGCTCAGGGAGGCAGAGGCAGACAGATCTCTGTGATTTCGAGGCCAGCTTGGTCCACAAATCGAGTCCAGGACAGCCAAGGCTACACAGAGAAAACCTTGTCTTGACAAACCAGCCAACCAACTAACCAAAAAACAGAAGTCATATTCCTTTAAGATAGTAACCTTCTGTTTCACTTGAGAACCATAGGTCTGTACCCAGACACACTTGAGAGCTAACATAGGAGAGTGTACTGCCAAGTGATACCATGAAATAATGAAGAATTACTGAAAATACCTTTGGAGATACAAACACACAAGTAATAGGAGTCATTCTCAAATCCCTGATTTCACACAGGGTATGACAGGGTGTCCTTTTCTGATTGTGGAAAAAATGCCTGTACACATTGGTAAATACGGCAGGGTACTTTTCTGCCTAGTCATTAGGGTAATCAGCCCTGAGTTTTGTATCTGACTTTATACATTTATATTTATGCTGAAACCATTTTAATGTTTGATTACTTATTATTTACACATATTATTTGGTACCATGTGCTAACTTAGTAATACCTATATATGTAGGGTGTTCTAATCAGACTAGCATATTTCACTTTTCCATCATGGTACATTCATTACGTGTTGATAACATCTATGTCTGTAGTGAGAGATTTATTGCAGTTATGAGTGGAGAGGGTTAATTGCTACTTAGTCCATAGAGTAATAAGCCACTTAACTATATTTAAAATACAGAAACCAGCTAAGTTTAGTTTTATTTGGTAGTTTTATCATATCTTGACAAGTGCTTTGAAAAGAGGTGGTATGTGTTCCACCACTACCATATTTGGTCACATGTTAGAGTAGTTGTATCCACTGATGGCATCTTAAAAAGAAGTCACCAGAACCCACAGTCATTTTAAAGACTGGTTTAATTGTTAGTATTTTATAGTTCCTTTTACTTTGTATCAATTTATTCTAAATTTTGCTACTTAATCCAAATTCTAAAACTGCATTGTTAATACACTAGCTATAGCTGCTAATGTATTGAACAGATGGTAGCTTTTTTCTTCATCAAAAAACTAGGTTATGTTGATTGGCTTGATGAATTACCTTAACTAGAGTTAGAGCAAGCTACCAGTTTACGTGAAGGATCACAAATAAGCTTATGAACTAGGTTGTCATGGGACCAGTGTTTTGGCAGATAAAGGTCAAGAAATGAGAAGGATATTTTGAGGAAAACAACAGTCATTTTGTTAACTGTATATAACAGTAGATGAAATTTTGGGGGGAAAATTCCTTTTATAGCAACAATCTGTAGTCATATTATTAGGTCTTGTTACAGCTCAAGCTCTGCATTCAAACATTTAAATGAGTTCACAGAATAGGTTTGAGGCTGACTCAGGTGGTAAAGCTCTTGCCTAGCAAGCTCCCCAGAACCCACTGGTGATGTGTTCTTGTAATGTTAGTGGTGAAGAGGCAGAAATAGGAGGCTTCTGAGATTCACTGCTGATCAGTCTTGTTTAATGGATGAGTTCTGTGCTAATGAAGTTCTCTTTCTCAAAAGAGGAGATGACATTTGAGATTGTCCTCTGGCCTCCATCTACATGTGTACACATGGGTGCCTATCTGTGCAGGGACACCCTCACATATATACATATGCATTTAAAAAATTTCACTGAAATGTATAACATAAAAATGTGTGGATAAGTTGTTTAAAATAGTATGGGTACCCTTTTGGACATCAGGTCAAAGAGGAAAACAAGCCTGAAAGTAGAATAGAGTTTATCACCAAGGAAGGTTTGCTAGTGATCCTGTATCTTATTTCCTACTAGATAGTGAAGACTTTGATAGTTGCTGTGCTGTTGGCCGGGGTTGTCCCACTGCTCCTGGGGCTTCTATTTGAGCTGGTTATCGTTGCTCCTCTGAGGGTCCCTCTTGACCAGACTCCTCTTTTCTACCCTTGGCAGGTAAATATATATATTTTATCCTCATGATTATTGCTAATTATGTAGGCTCAAAAAAAAATCTTTGAGTATTTCAGTTTATTTTATGCAGTTGTTTTAGGAAGATTATTTTTTCTATTCTAGGAACCCCTGTAAAGTTGTTGAAATAATGCCCTTTACTCTTTTAAAATAAAAGGCTTTCAGTTTTTCCCCCTGGAGGGACTGTCTTGCCAAGCCACGGGGCATGCTCAGCTCTGATAGGACTTGATAAGCTGGGGTAGATGGGAAGGTCTTGTTATAGCTTGAGCTCTTCATTCATGTATTTTGAGGAGTAGGGGAGGGGTGTGGTGGAGAAGAAGGAAGGGTGGGACTGGAATGTGAGGAGGGATGGGGCTAACACAAGGATGTAAGGTGAATTAATAAATACATAAATAAATGAAGGAGGAAAAGAAAGGAAGGAAAGAAGGGAAAGAAGAAAGAAAGAGAGAAAAAATGTGAAGGCCACATAAATCCCTTTCTTGGAATAGTTTATGGATTAAAAT
Source organism: Meriones unguiculatus (assembly GCF_030254825.1). Classification (NCBI taxonomy): domain Eukaryota; kingdom Metazoa; phylum Chordata; class Mammalia; order Rodentia; family Muridae; genus Meriones; species Meriones unguiculatus. The sequence goes on from NC_083351.1 coordinate 99,326,161, forward strand.
GTTGCTCTTCCCTGAGCTTGCTATCCAGGAATCCAGGACTCACATGAGAGAACTGACCCACACAGGTATCTTGACCGTGCATATGCCATGGGATGCACTTGTTCCTCATCTGCCTAAATAAGTAATGAAATCAAGAAAAAAAAAATTAAAGGGGTATTTCATAACATGGTAAAGATTTAGGGGTCTAAGCAGAGTATGGTCTTGTAGGGTATGATGTACATTGTTTAAAATGTCTCAGTGGAGTGAGAGGGGCAGGGTAGTTACTGGCTAACCAAAGGGGAGAGGTTGTAGGTAAGGAACGATGAGGACTCTGGTTTCAGCAGTACTGGGAATGGAAAACAGTCTGGAGCTGGAAACAAGCTCAGGAAAACCACAAATGCCTGAGCTTGATCACAAGCCTTGGAATAATTTCTTTATGCCAAAAATGTTTTATTATATAACATAAATTAGCTCAGTCCATACTAGTATCACAGGAGAAGCAATAAGCATGGCTGGTTAAATTAATAGCATTTATTTTATTTGCTTCCTGGGGTCTCCATTAATGCTCAGGCTTTTCTATATTTTTTTTTTTGAGAAAATAATTCAAGTTTCTAAAAGATATAGGAGTATCAACTGAGCCTTTACGTAATAATCTTCTTCCTCATTTTTATTAGTCCTTTGAGTGTTTTGTACAGTGTATTTGGTAATATTCATTTTTTCCTTCTACTCTTCCCAGATTCATCCCCCCTTCCCTAACTGGTATCCAACCTGGTATCCTTTGTAGGGGGAAATCTTAAGTCTATCAAATACATGCTGCTCAGATACTCTTGGGTATGTGGTCTTTACCCAGCAGTGGTAGAGCTGTTAAAGAAAACTCACTCTGTCTCCCAGAAGCTATCAACGAAGCTATCAACTGTCAGAAGCTTAGCTAAGTTACCAGTCCTGGGCAGCATCTGTTCTGAAACTAAACAGCCTTTGTGTTAGGCCTACTTGTGATATCAGTGAAGATGTGTAAGTGTTCTTGGTTTTTCTCTCACCATAGGACTGGGCACTGGGAGTGCTGCATGCCAAAATTATCGCAGCTATAACTCTTATGGGCCCTCAGTGGTGGTTGAAAACTGTCATTGAACAGGTAAGGAGCCAATTTCAGAGAAAGATACTCAGAAATGGGTCATGGTTGTATTTAACTAATGGGATTTTAGTTTTCATGTTTCTGCTTATCTGAGCTGTTTTTATTAATGTACAGATATAGCTTTTTTTTAAGTGTGTTTGCATGTGTGAGCGTGCACACCTATGCGAGTTTTGAAGATTGACTAGGTCATCAGGGTATAGCAAGCACCTTTATGCACTTGGTCAACTTGCTGGCCTCTTTTTCTATTTTTCGGAGTTGGATGGGAGCGGGTTTCTAAGCAGGGTTTCTCTGTGTAGCCCTGGCTGTTCTGGAACTTGCTCTGTAAACCAGGCTGCCCTTGAACTCTGAGATCTGTCCGTATCACCTGCATAGTGCTGGTATTAAAGGCTTGAGCCACAACACCTAGACTCTTTCTCCTTTTCAAAAGAGGAGGCAGTTTTTTTTTTCTCATATTATGGCTGTTAAAATAAGTTTATGACCTGAAAATGAATAATTATTAAAGAGATAACTTTGAATTCTAGCTAATTAGGAAAGATTAACAAAATTTTAGAGAACCTATAAGCCAGTAGATAAGGGCTAGTTAATAGCCATGTCTGCTGCTGCATTCCTTCAGTTGCAGTACTTGAAATGTAAAGGCGGGAAGATGATGTGTTGAAGGCCATCCTCAGCTATGCAGCAAGTTCAGGGACAGCCTAGACTACATGAGATCCTCTTTTAGAAAGCCTGACGGAGTACATAATAAAGCTTATCAATGTTTTCTCTGGTCATTTCCAGGCCTACAAATGTTTAAGTTGCCTCTAGCTAACCTTTGCCCTTCTTAGTAACCCTCAATGGCTCACACCCTAACCACTGCTTTTCAATGTTTCAGGTTTACGCAAATGGCATCCGTAACATCGACCTTCACTATATCATTCGTAAGCTGGCAGCCCCAGTGATCTCTGTGCTCTTGCTTTCTCTGTGTGTACCGTATGTCATAGCTTCTGGCGTGGTTCCTTTACTAGGTAGGTAATGCTGATATGGACCTTTCAAATAGTACATTTTTTACAACATTAAAAAAACAAACACTAGGTTAACAAAATGTGAATTTGTTGCCATTTTGGCTGTTTGAAATATTCTACTGTCTTTTCATATATATATATATATATATATATTTGTATTTATTGGGGTATATTTCAGCTTTCCCATTGATAGTATATAGACTTAAGAATTACAATTTGACTTACAGAGATAAATATTTTCATATGTGTATTAGAAATTTCTTTTTGATGGCATAGGATGCATGCCTAGTAATCCTAGCACTTCAGAGGCTGAAGCCTTAAGATCTTAAGTTTGAGACCAGTTTGCACTATACATCAAGTTCTGTCTCAATGAAAAAGGGAAAAATAAATTTTGATGTACCTCTTGGGAAACTCTTTGTTGTTCTTGTTTGTTTTTCAAGACAGGATTTATTTGTGTATCCTTGGCTGTCCTAGAACTAGTTCTATAGACCAGGCTGGCCTTAAACTCATAGAGATTAGCCTGTCTCTGCTTCCCAAGTACTGATATAAAGGCATGAGCTATGCCCTGGGCCCAGGGGAACTCTTTAACAAAAGGGGTTATCGTAGTAAATGAACAAAATGAATAATAAAGCACTGTCTTGGTGCTTTATATAGTTACTGTTTATTATTATTATTTTGTGTGTGTGTATATGTGTGTGTAAGATCATCTTAGGATATTGTTGCTTAGGTACTGTCCACCTTATTTTGAAACAGGGTATGTCACTGGCCAGGAGCTTGCCTTTCAGGCCAGGCTGGCTACCCACTGAACCCAGGGATCTGTGCTTCTGCCTCTGCAGCAATATTTTTCCAAGCAGGAGCAGGACCATCATGTCAATCTTCATGTGGACTCAAGGGTCAGACCCAGTCCTCTATTATATAGCCCATCTCCCTACCCCTGTATAGAGATGAGAAAACTGAGGTTCATAGATTGAGCATCTTCCCCAAACTGTAGATTTTAGGAGAGGAAGATTGAAGCTTTGCTGGGCTCCAGAGTACATGGTCTATCATCACAACAGGGCAGTGACATTTGGAGTAAACTAACTGTGAGGCTCCTACTTTCTTTGAAACACATTTTCAGGCTTTAAAGCCTCCCTATTTGAAAGAAAAGCCAAAACTCACAAGCTCAAAGTTGAAACAAGTCGTTTAATTACCATAAAAGTAAATACATGTTTGTTTATATTCTGAGTTTGGGAGCATGGGAAGGCTGGGTCTCAGGCTGCCTTTGAACTTGCTGTATAGGTAAGGTTGTCCTTGAATTTCTGATTCTCCTTCCTGTGTTTCCCTATTGCTGGGTGTCTTAGTTAGGTTTTATTGCTGTGAAGAGGCACTATGATCAGTGCAACACTTACAAAGGAAAACATTAATTGGGGCTGGCTTAGTCTCCAAGGTTTAGTACCTTACCATCATGGTGGAAAGCATGGCAACATCCAAGTAAACGTGGTGCTGAAGAAGGAGCTGAGAGTTCTACTTCTTAATTTACAGGCAGCCGAAGGAGACAGTGTGCCACACTGGGCAGGGTCTCAAACCCCCCTTCCAGTGACATACGGCCTCCAACAGGGCCACAGTTCCTAGTAGTGCCCCTCTCTATGGCCACCCATTCGAACACATGAGTCTTATCAAACCACAATACTGGGTTATAGGTGTGCTCCAATATGCCTGGTTTTATGTAGTGGTGCTGGGAATCAAACCCAGGACATTGTTCATGGTGTCCACGCATGGTACTATATGGCATTCCTAGTCAGACCTTTCATTAATTAGGCACAGTTGTTTTTTTATTCTTTTTCAGTGCTTGGAGTTAAAATTAAGGCCTCATACAGACTATGCAAGTACTCTACCAATGAGCCATGTCCCCTTTTCTATATAAGCACAGTATTTTAATTTTTTAAAGGATGGCATGGATGAAGTACAAAAATGACACTACCAACTCCTTTTGGAATCCAGGATATTTGTATTTGATGAAATTTCTTTAGCACCTACCTGTTCTCCCTTATTTCACAGAAGAGAAAAGCAGGTGTTAGTCTTTGAGGCTAGCAGAATGTTTTTGGAAGTTTTTCTCCTGCACTGAGATGCCTTTTCCTAGAGAAAGGCCAGACCTCGTTCTTAGCCCGTAGACTCATTAGTACATTTTCTTTTGCTGTAATAAAATTGTCTTTGGTTTTACAGGTGTCACTGCAGAAATGCAGAACTTAGTCCACCGGCGGATTTACCCATTCTTACTGATGGTCGTTGTGCTGATGGGGATCCTATCCTTCCAGGTCCGCCAGTTTAAGCGCCTTTATGAACACATTAAAAATGACAAGTAAGTCTAGAATTCTGTTCATCTAGCAACTCTTACGGTGGTGTCATTTTGTGGGTTTTGTGCTTGTCTTAATGGTTTTATTGCTATGAAGAAACACCACAGCAACTCTTATAAAAGAAAACATTTAATTTAGTTGGGCTGGCTTATAGTTGAGAGGTTTATTAGTCTATTTGTCATGGTGGGCATCATGGTGGCAAAGGCAGGCAGACATGGTGCTGGAAAAGGAGCTGAGAGTTCTACATCCATCTACAGGCAGCAGGAAGTAACTGAGCCGCTGGTCTGCCTTGAGCATCTGAGACCTCAAAGCCTGCCCCCTAGTGACATACCTCCTAAAAGCCACACCTACCTCAACAAGGCCACACCTAATGGGGCCTGTGGGGGCCATTTTTATTCAAACTACCACAGTACTCAGTATGATAAATCATATAAGAAAAATGCTCATCTAGTGGACACTTTAATATAGCATTAGCAGGTTTGCTTACAGATTGAATGCATGGAGTGTTTTAGGCTGGAGAGAAGGGTATCCTGGGAAAGATAAAACTGTGGAACTTCAATAGCTTCAGAGCAGTCTGACTCACTTGGTCTTATGTGCTTACAAAGAAAGCCAGTATAACTGCTTGTGTCTGTTTGCCTGTGGGCCATCATGTTGGTATTATCATCAATGCCCTTCATTTGTGCATGCCCTGTTTGAGATATATTCCATAGACACCTTACTCATTTGAGGATTCCTAAGAGAAATGTTTCCAAGAAGGGGAGAGGAGGAGGATTTTCATTGTGATCAGTTTTCTGTTGCTGTTTTGGTAGAGATGTACCACACAGTTTTCCCTACCACCATCCCTTTTTATTCTGAAGACCCACCTGTCCTCATACATACCTTTTCCAATCTTCTCCAAAGGTCTGTGTTCACCTGTTGCTTACAGTTTTATTTTTTAATTAGCAGACAAAGTACTATTTCAGCATAGCATTTTCAGGCATCATTTTATCTATCCCCTCTTACCAGTCTGTCATCCCCTTTTCCCTCCTGTAACTACCTTTCTGCTTTCATGACACAGAGAGGAAAAAACATTTGGACTCCAAGTTTCCACTCTATTTCCCATTACAGCACACACTAGCATGTGTTACCTGTCTGTGTATGCATCATTTGGCATAGCTTGGTCTGTAGGAGGTATAGAGAGAAGAACATGGACTCGGGGCCGGGGGGGGGGGGAGGTTGAAAGAGTTGCACATGAATTCAGAGTCTTGTTTCTGTCATTGATCAGTTGTTCTTAGGCAAATGACCATCATTTAACCTGCATACTTTGTATTTCTTTGCTTTTTCAACATCATGGTACTGCCCACAGTCTTGACATATCCTGATCTATGTGATGATGTGTGTTAGGTAGGGCTCTGTATATTCTGTCAAATAGCACTATCATATAAGAGGTTTTTTAAAATCCATAGTTTCAAAAAGCACTGCTTTGTGAAGGAGCAGTGGGTTAAGAAATGGTTAACTCTAAGAAAAGAACTAGGCATGTGAAAGGGATTAGAAAGAGATCATGGATAAAGAAGCATTCAGACGTGTGAGCCTTATGAACTGTGACATGGGCAGAAGCTGAGAGGTATCGTAAAGATTGTGTGCACTGACAAAAGAGTGGTAGATGGAAGTCAGGGTTAGAAGGTAATCATGAGAATCCAGGGTCAGCTACATCAAGTCTCCTGACAGGTGCAAAGCCTTTGTCGTGGGGCTTTGTAGCCTCAAAATAATCATGTGGCATGATACTACCATTCTTATGTCACTGAAAAATGTAAACTGAGGTCCCAGCCCTTGTTCATGATAGCTCACATTGCAGGTTCCCCTTTTCACTAGTCTCCCCACCACTCAAGTAAATGGCTTTCCTGCCCTCCCCAGGTTATGTAGTGGAGCCTTTAGTGTGTGCTTCCACGTACATATGCCCAGCTCTGACAGCCAGCTGCTGTTTGCCCTTGTCACCTGCCATCTTACAGGGGTTGGTGCCCAGGACATCTGCTTACTCAGTGAGCCCTTTTTGCAGCTCCTCTGTCTTGCTGTGGGAAATTTCTCCAGTCTCACAGTACCGTGGACCTTGCTGCTATAGCCCACCCTGTTTGCCATTGCCTTTTCTCTTCTTCACAGCATGTTAGTTAGCAGCACCCTTCTGTTCATTCACATGGATACATCCTCACCTTTGGCCTTGCTGGAATCTGTTCTGCATTGCTCCTTCGCTCTAGAACCAGAGTTTCCAAGGTCCTGCTTTTTTCACTTCCCAGCTCTTTGCCCGTCATATTTAATCTGCTTCCTGAAGTCTCAACACTAAGGTGGCTTATACAATGTGAACCCTAACAAATTGAAAGAAGAGAATCCCCTGCATCTGTTTGCTGTGCCTGCTCTGGAGCAAGTGCCTGCACTTATGAGACTTGTAACCTCCCTGCCACAATAGAGGCTTTCCCCACTGCATGTGCTGTGTTGTCTCCACTGCTCTGTACCTTTCCACAAACCACACCTTACGGAAGACCTTGCTCTGCTTTGCTCCAAGACGCTGGCCTTTGGGCTCCTTTTAAACTCCCCTTCAGCCTACCTGGAGTTATACAGGAAAGTGACCATGCTGTTTTTGCATTCTAGGTACCTTGTGGGACAGCGCCTGGTGAACTATGAGCGCAAATCTGGCAAGCAAGGCCCATCCACGCCACCTCCACAGTCGTCCCAAGAATAAAGTGCTTGTGTCAACTCCTTGACCTTCTCCTTGCCTTTCCTTGTCCTTTTTTGTGGACTTCTCACTTTGGAGACTCTCCCTGTGATCTCAGCGTTGTTTAAGTTAAATGTACTTCACTTGTGTCCTCAGCGTTCAGAGCAGCACATCCGGCACTGCTGCTCCTGCCTGCATCTGCCGCCATCACTGCTGTCTGAGATCTGTACATGTGTAAATAGGAGTTCCTTGATGCCCTGAAACCTTGGATTAAACAGAATGTGCATTGTGCATCTTTAACAAATGTATATTAATTTATTAAATCTAGTTGTCACTTTATTTTGGACCTGCTTCGATCTCAGCAGGAGATGTGCCACAGAGCAGTAGCGCATAGGCAAGACTCTGAGTGGCATCTTTTGGAGCACACTTCTTGGTGTTGCCAGCAGTTCTCCCGAGGTAACTGAGTCTTGTTCGTGGCTGCTCAGTCCTTACCAGGAGCCAAATGAGCAGTGGAGTCTGTGGGAAGGGACGTGCACAGAGTGCCTCACAGACAGTCGTCTTTGGAAGTTATTCCACGTAACACCAAAGCTGTTGTACATTTTCTACTGCCTGATTGTTTTCGTGTGTCTCTGTTTGTAATATTGTATAGTATGTTGTGTTAGATGAGGAAATTATTTTTAATTTTGATAATTTAATATTCCTAGTGATCAGCATTGGGAGTTGGGGTTTTTTCTGCTTGTTAGGGGCATGTCTATACCTAGAAAGATAAACTACAAATGAAGATTTTTCTTAATCTCCTCCCCTCCATACAGCTCTGTTTCTTGTCAGCAGTGGCCAAAAGTGTCATGCCAGATGAGAGATCTTAGAGGGTAACATCCCCAACAGTATCAGTTGTGACAGGCTGAGGGTTAGGCTCTAGTGTGGGGCTGACTCCATCAGGGAAGATGACTAGAACACCCTGCCATGCTGGCAGCACTGCAGCCGATGCTCAGTGAATACACCAGTCCATCCCAGTTTCCAAAGCTCTTTGTTTACAATAAACTGCAACTAAAACCAAGCTTTATTTGTTTGAAAGGAAGCAGACTGAGTTGGCCTTCACTGTAGGAAAGAGTTGCATTGGGGAAGTGCTATGCTACCTTAAAGAACTAAATGCTCAGAAGCCTGGTTCCTTAGCCAAAGCTTCACGTTTGAAGTTTAAGAGATGGTTGTACATCATCCAAGTATTTAATGTAAAGGTGTATTGTAAGAGTAGTGTTAGAAGCTGTCCGAGACTGTAAGGAATTCCATGGAGTATTAAACCCATAGGTGGAAAGGTGGTCTGAGGTGTTTGTTTGTTTGTTTTTCTTGGGGTTTTTTTTGGTTTTTTTTTTTATTTGTCTTTTAAATTCACTAAGTGATAAGCAAGTACTTTGCTTTAAAGCAGCATTATATTAAAAAAAAAGGCAGTGACAATGTTTGCCACAGGATCCAGTGTTAACATTTTGTCACTTTGTAACAGCTCTTTCCCCTGTGTGTAAAGTAACAACTTCTAGCAAACCCACCTTCACTCTCAGATGTGGTCCTGCTTGAAAGAATTAGAATTTTAAAATTAATGCCACTTGTCATGAGGTTTTTCTATGAAAACCTAGTCTTTTGAGGAGAAAGATGTTGGTGAATTGGGCATATAATATTATTTAGCTTTAATTTTTAAAGAATTTATGAATCTACCACAAAAGTTAAAAATTTTTAATCCTCTGAAATTTTAAGCAACCCTTATTAGATGTTTTGTTGAAAACAAATCCAGACAGTACTGGTTTCCAGAATTTGCCCTCATTTTACTGGCAGGGGACTCTGCTCTCTTCCTGAGGAATTCCTCCTGGGTTTACAGGTTGCTTTGTCCACTGGCTTTCACTAAGATATATCCTTAGATTTATTGTGTATAACATTTGCTAGGGTGGCATACAGCTTTTATTCCCCAACATCATAAACATTTAAAACCCTCAGTTCAGAAAGTATTCCTGTCTGCTGCCTGTCTTTACAGGAGATTAAAGATAAGAGTTCTGTGTCATTTTGAATTGGGCTAATCCAGTCTTCAAGGACGTTTACTAGGAAAGACCTTTGTGCTCTATTATAATTTGAAGACAGATCACCATTTGGGATTAGTTTTACATGATCAGTTACCAAATGGTCAGTTTGAAATGGGTAGTAGTTCATTATTAACAAATTATGGTTTGATTTTTAAACTACAAAGTACTGATTGTCTAGATGAAAACTGAAGAAAATGTCAGTGTGATATTTGCATGTAGCTAGCCTTAAAGTTTCATGTTGATAGTTGTGATTCCAGCCCCCACTCCCAATCTCGGGGGAGAAAGGAGAGAGGACATCTCTATTCCAGAGGTGAACAAGTAATTGTTATTTCAACATTCAGTATAATTGTTATTACTGTGAAATCTTAGTTTGTCCTTCCCCTTACACAGTAGCAGTAGCTTTCTGCTAATGGATTTACCTATTAGGTGCGTCGTTTCTGTGTTGCACAAATGCTCCATCAAAGTATATTCTTAAATTTAGGTTGAACTGATACATTTTTTAAGACAAACACAAAATACACATTGGACATTTCTACACTGTTGTGTGTGCAGGAGCCAGTGCCGTTATGCAAGAACTTTGGCACTTGTCACGGTGCTGCAAATTAGCTCCTTTCTTTCCTCTCCAGAATGGCTAGTTACTGTGATGCCTCGTTTTTACATTGTGATGTTCAAAGTTTTTATTTAAACCATCCTAGAATCTTAACTGTTCGGTCAATATCAAGGGAAAAGATGAAAACAGTGGTACCACTGAAGTGTTACTAAAGACCTCATTTGTGATGGGTCTCTTAAGTTCTTTGCTTAATCTGCCCTGTATCCACATACTTAATTTGCCCTGTCAATCAGATGTTTGTTTTCAGCTTATTGCTGCTGTGTCAAATATTTAAACAGCTGTCATGAGTAAGGGCTTCTTTCAAATACTCTCCAACAATAGTTTTGGCATTAATATAAAAATAAGACAGTATACATGTATGTGTATGTTTCCATTCCTGTCTGTATGAGTGCCTCATTTTGTAATCATGACAGTCCTATAGTACCATAGATGGAAACGAATGACTAAGGCCTAGGGGTGTCTGTTGTAGGAGTGAAATAGAACACTTAGTGATGTGGGGTGTCAGTTTTCTATTACAGTAAACACCTGTACCCAGATCAATTTTATGTGTATATATTTAAAAAAACGCTCCCTTTTTTATGTGGTCATTTGTTGCCTTCTGAGTTAAGAGAACAGAATTGAATAAAGTGGATGTTAGTTGTAGCCTTGTTTTCTTTTTGGTTGTGTGTTTTAATTTTGATGTAAGATTGCTTTTAATTTACAAAAGTATGAGGCTGTTACTGTGGTACATGTGTGAGGCCCAGCTGACTGGGAAACATTCAGGAGGATTGCTAGCATCCAGAAGTTCATGGCTAGCCTGCGTAACAGAAAGGCCCCACCTCAGAATAAATTAATAAAATTCAGAAATATGTCAGTGTTTGTAAGAAAACCAGTTATCTGCAGCTGCGTAGTCCTGTCTTCTCCCTTGACTGGGTGGGAACTGTAGCTGCAGAGGACATGTCTGTCCCTGCTCATGCGTGTGAAGGGAGAGCGTCTCTCCACTTGTGCCATGGGCTGACTTCCCACGTCCTCATGCCTCCCACCATCTCTTTGGGATAGAGACCGATAGACATGTCAGAAAACCATCTCATGCCATTGCCCATATGCCAGAGAAGGGAAGGATTACATGATTTTTTCTCCTTTAGGATGACAAGATATTTTGGTTTTATGGGTAGTTTCTAATTTTTCTGTTTCTAGGTTCACTTTTTCAAAAGCTTTCAACATTTTTGTCATCTCCACCCAATTAAATAAATACATTGTTCTTTAATGTGGGAGTGGTGGAAAAATGCTCTTGGAACCAGAGACATCTCTAATCTGTGAAGTTGAAACTCTTCTTTAAGGAAATCAATATTTAAAAAAACAACTGGTTTTTCTCCTTATTCACTTATTGCAAACACAGTGATTAGGAAAGTCAATGTGTCAAGGTACTGAGGAAATAGCCTCTTAGAGAAGATGTCTGCCTTTAAGGACCACAGTAGAGAGTAGAAAGTAACCAAAAGATGGGAGAGATAAGTGAGGTGCCTTGGGGTGACTGCCGGGACCTAGCTGCTTCCTCAGTAGGATCTATAGCTCTGCACTCACACACGCCTAATTCTTCCATCAGCCTGCTGGTGCTGTGGAAAAACACACAGTCACCAAGACATAGGCCCCTCTGCATCAGTTTACATTGTTTAGCCATTTATGGTTTTGTTTTGCCTATATAATACTGCCGAAGAGTTTCTGCCTGGAATTTATTGTTTAGGACCTACTTGGAGGAGCTTCTTGCTCAGGAGCCACATTCACTTGTTCTTTGCTTAGGAGGCCAGTTTCTTGCCACAGTCTTCCTGGTAAAGCAGACACTCCCATACATAGTGGATTCTTCGCAGAGGTGCCTGGATGCCGAAAAAAATGTGACGTATTTGAACTTTGGATACAGAATGAAAAGCAAGCTGATTCATAGCACAGGTAAGTACAAATTAAAGGCAAGATGAACTAGTTCTAAGTAAAGCCCCAAACGGTAACTTATGTAGGAAAACGTTTTGGTGTTTTGTTTGTTTGGGTTTTTGTTTTTGTTGTATTTTGGTTGGTTGGTTTTTGTTTTTGTTTTTTTTTTTTTTGAAGTTCAAGTAAGGGGTAGGCATACATTTTTTAGATACAACAGCAAAATTCATTTAAGAGAAACAAGTTAAATTGTCAAAACTTAAACCTCTGAGAGACTAAAAAGAACAACAGGCGCCTTCATACCAAGATTGTTTTACAGTCTTCAGCTTTTTGGGTCTTGTGCCTCATTTTTTGTGGTGCTGGTGGTGTGGGCGGGGTCAGGCGTTGCTTCTTCAAACAGTTTATGTTGCCTAGGCTAGTCTCCAACTCCGAACTCGAATGAACCCCAGCCTGAGTTGTTTAAAGTACATCCATCTCTAAAGTATGCCGATTTTAACTGATTGGGTTGCATTCCTTTGAATGGGAGACCAGGATTTAGGCTTTAACGAAAGTGAAATCTACCAAACTACCTAAGGGACACTTTAATTTACTCTACCCAGACTAATTTTTCCCTTAGGACAAATTATATTGCTAAGTCATGAGAAAATTCTGTAGTCCTCAGATATATGAACACTTCTGTCAACCGTGTTTGGGCGTCCTCATTTTCCCATTCTATCAATAACTTAGATGGGGTTGGTTGGTTGGTTGGTTTGTTTTTTTTGTTTTTTTGTTTTGTTTTGTTTTGTTTTGTTTTTTTGCCAAAACTGCTTTAGTTTGCAAATGTGTATTCGTATGGTTCCTGTGTGGACCAAATGGGAGCCTGGTCCACAGCTGGCGAAACCAAGCCGAGATCCTGGTCTTATCAAAAGACAGCTTGCGACCTCCTGAAGTCCGGGCTGGTTCAACCTGTGTGTTTTAGGAAAACATTTTGCAGCGTTCTCTCCTCTGGCAACTCAGCAGTTACCGGGACCTGGAGTCAGGCGCTCGCTTACAGCTTGCTGGGGCTGTGCGCCTGCGCAGCTCGGGTTGCCAGGATACTGTACGCCACAGTCGCGCGCTCTAGGCGCGGAGGGCGGTTGGGTTTCGGTTCTCAGAAGCGGGCGGAGGAGCCGGTAGAAGCGGAGGCCGCCGCGTCCCTCCCCACCGCCGCCGCCCTGACCCCTGCCTCTCCCCCCCGCAGCACACCGGATCGTCCCTGGCCGCCAAGGTCTGCCCAGAGCGATGCCGCTGCCCGACACCATGTTCTGCGCTCAGCAGATCCATATTCCCCCGGAGCTGCCTGACATCCTCAAACAGTTCACCAAGGCTGCCATCCGCACGCAGCCGGTGGACGTGCTACAGTGGTCGGCGGGGTAAGGCCGGCCCGGGAACCTCACCCGATTACCGAGTACGGGCGCCTAAGTGTGGGTGTAGACTAACGCTTACACACCAACCGCCTGGCAAAAAGTGGCCAGAGCAACGTGCTTATCTGTCCCCGCCTCCTCTTCCCCACCCACCGCTCCCCGCCTTCGCTGCCGTGAGCCCCGGGGTTGAGGTATTATGCAATGTCATTCACGAAAATTGGCTAGCGCACCTCACAGACAGCGAACCTTCTCCAGGACCAGACCATTATCTTATCACGCATTCTTTCGGTTTTACAAAAGAGCTCTTTGCCACTTTATAAATCACTGGAATAAATACTTTTAGCCAAATTTTGCTCACTCAGAACTATGTGGCTAAGGCAAAATCATTTCTTTTGGCTGTTTTAACAACTTGTTTTACTTTAAAACAACAGCTCTGGAGGTGAAAAGCCCCAAGTCGGTTGCAGCAGGTGACAGGCGTTTGGGATGGCTTTGGGAAGAAGCCAGCTGCTTCTTTACCCGATTCAGCTGTTACAACTGCGCTGTAATGGTCCCTCTACAATCCATGGATGGGTTCTCTTTCTGCCTTCCTCTCCTGAGGATCCCTGTGATACATTTAGGAGCCATCCAGTTTGCTCAGGATAATTTCCCCATCTCCCTAATTGTGCAAAGACACTTGCAAGGTAGAGTGCGTGTTCCAGGGGATGGGGCCTGAACGTTTTATTCAACTGTCAGGGTCGCCTGTGAACCCATCACCTGCCTTTTGCACTCTTAATGTCCACCATGCAATATTATGGTCCTTGGTTTTAACTATTGTTCTTAGAGAAGACTTAGGAAAAACAGAGAGATAAGTTTTTATAAAAGCTTATTTGTACTCCAAGACCCCGACCCCACTTGGGCACTTTGATAGTACTTCAGAGACAGTTATTTTAAAGGGCTTACTTAAGAACTTCATGTTTCATTTGATCGGTGATAAAGAACTGCTATGTGTGAATCCTGCTAAGCCACAGTATTGCAAATTGGACCCCGACTTCCAGCCTGACATTTATGTCCAAAGTTCTGCATTTGTTTCTCTCATGCCTTGGGTGCTTAGTTTCATGTCCATTTTCCTGGCTACAAGTCCTTTGGCCCAAGACCCTGCCTGACACACCTCTCTCTGGCCAACACTGATGGGAGTCCAGTCTTGAACTGTTGCCCTGAGCCATTTTGGAGCTGCCTTTGCCTCTGGCATAAGCATTTTCAGTGTCCTAGAAATGAACGATTGAGGAAAGAGTACCAGGCAAGATAGGGGAAAATGGAAAATAGAAAATAGATGACCTTTGTATGCCTAAGCCAACTCCAAGTAAACATGTAGAGGTGTTTAATGTCAAATACCTCAGAAAGCAGCTATCAAAAAATGAATAGCCTTGGGCATGAGGAGCTGGAGAGATGGGACAATGTTTACAATATTTGTTTGCTTTTCTAAAGGAGCTGAGTTGAACTCCTAGCACCCATGTCATATAGCTCACAACTGTCTGTGGCTCCATGTCCAGGGCATCTGGTACCTCTAGACTCAAGAACATCTGTACTCATATGCCTCCCCCCCACCACATACATATAAGTTAAAATAAAGATGTTCGGTAAAAGCAAAGTAACACAACATTGGACTCTGCTCCCTTTGCCCACATTTGCAAAAGCTCTTAGAGGAAGGGGGGGACAATGAGACCAACAATGAAATGAGCACAGTTCAGTGAGGTTCTCCTGCATCCACTCCCCCGCCCCCGAGGTCTCTGTCTCTTGGTGCTTCCAGAACCCTCAGATAGCAATCAGCATGTCTCCTTTCTGGACAGAGAAAGCAGAGTGCACAGTTGAAGGTCAAGGGGGCTGCTCAGCAGAGGTCCTGGGACTGCGGTGTGGTGAGGCAGCCTTGGGAGTACCCACCACAGCTGCTGGGCTGTCAGTGCAAGCCTTGGGTGCTGCCTGTGTGCTGATGCTCATCAGTGATCTCTCTTATTCCAGGTATTTTTCAGCCCTGTCCAGAGGAGACCCACTTCCTGTAAAGGACAGAATTGAAATGCCCGTGGCCACGCAGAAGACAGACACAGGCCTGACCCAGGGACTCCTGAAAGTCCTGCACAAGCAGGTGGGAGAGCCTTTCAACCACCTGGACCTCGGTCACCATGCTGTGCCTCCTGGAACACTAGGGTGGCTGCCCTTTGTCCCAGGCTGCCCTGGCACGTTGTTTCTTGGAAAGAATCCAATCCCAAAAGCTAGTTTCTCATGTATAGATCTTACTTTCATTTTGTAAATGTGTGTTGGATGTGTGTGTATGTGTGTATGCAGGTACATTCTCTCAACAAATTGTGACAAATTTCATAGTTTTTGTTTGGTTGTTTTTTGAGACAGGGGTTCTCTGTGTAGCCTGACTGCCCTAGGCACATTTTATAGACCAGGCTGGCCTCAAACTCAGATATCTGTCTACCTCTGCCTCTCAGAGATTACAGGAATGTGCCACCACACCCAGCTGGTCTCATAATTTTTGAGAAACAGGAACTTGATATATAGTTCAGGATCTCCTCAAACTTGAGGTGACCCTCCTCACTCAGCTTCCTGAGTGTTAGGATTCCAGGTTGACATATTGCTCTGGTTTTGAAGTTAGTTTTGTATTGGGAAATATTCTGGACAGTAGGAAACATGTACTCCACATCTGCATGCTCATTCCAGGAGGCCACGATAGAGGACATTTTCCTCATTGTCTCTCCCCCCTCTCTTCCCTTCCCCTTAAAATTTCCATTTCCTTTAGTTGTGTGTGTTTGTCTGCCTGTACATGTGTGTGCATAAGTGTGTGTTATGTATGTTTGCCAGAAGCCAACTCCTATTTCTTCCTGTATTACTCTGCACCTTACTTTTTGAGACCATCTCTCAGTAAACCTAGAGCACAATGTTTGGCCCCTGGATGTTAAAGAATGTGCTACCATGCCCAACATTTAGGAGGGTGTTTGAGTGGCACTGTTTCCACTGAGCCACCCCCCTAGTCTTTTCTTTTTTTAAACGTTGCTAATATCCATCTAGTTGCCCCTTCCTGCCCCGTGTCCCTTCTCGGCTTTCATCACCAGGGTGGACACAACCCACACAGCACAGTGCCCATCCCCCATGCACGTAATGGTTACTTGGTATAAGTTTTAAGTCTTCTGAAGCATCATTCTAGTTTCACAGGCTTTTTCTATTTAACTGAATGTGTCATACTGTGTTTTCTAAACAGTGTAGCCACAAACAATATGTGGAATTATCAGATCTTGAGAAGAAGTGGAAAAATCTGTGCCTGCCAGTAGAAAAGTTCAGAGCTCTCCTGGATCTGGATCCATGTGAAGAAAAAGTGGAGTGGATAAAATTTTTAGCACTTGGATGTAGCTCCCTGGGTGGGGTATGTACCTACAAATAGCATCTTAATATTATATTATTATTTTATAATCTGTGTAATTATATGTATGACTCAGTATCAGTAGCTACAGAAAACACTTTGATTAGGACCTTATTAGCTTTCTCTTGGAAAATAATTTTTTCAGAGACAATATTGGTTTTTCAGACTTTAGTTACATAATAAAAATCTCAATTTGAAAGATGTTAAGAGTGGAGGAAACACATAGATACACTTGCAATATATTTAAGTTTTCAAAGGTGATACACCAGTAAGTTCTTTTATTGAGCAATATAATTTTGCAAGCTGGTAACAGTTTTCATCTGTGGGAAGAGACATAAAATTCCATTGCATTTGACTTAATCCAGTGTTAGTAACTAGGAGACACAGTGTAACTTTGCTGCCATTACACTATAACTCCAACAATTTAAGAATAAGATAGTGGGCTGACTGATTGGATTGCACTCAGTTGAGGAGCAATGGTGTTCATAGGCCTGGGGATTTAGGCATGAGGTCAGAGGTGTCTAGGTGGCAAAATGTGGGTGGAGCTTCCTTGGGAGGCTGGAGTCTGATGAGCTTGTGGTTCAGTGAAGTGAGACTTGGTGTTTGTGAAGAAAGGAGATTTCAAAAAGAGAAGCAGCCTTCCTCACTGTCTGGATAAACACTTCACATTGCTCCTTCAATCTTTACAGACGTGAGGATATAACTGTACATAATTCTTAATCCTTAGTTAATGTTCCACACATCTATTTCTCAGAAAAGGTTTTATTTAATTCTTTATTAGTTTTTAAATTGTGTGTGTGGGGGGGTGTAAACATGAGTGAATGCCACAGGGGCCAGAATAGGGTATGGATCCCTTGTTAGTCTCGTTAGCCTACCACAGAGGGCCTCTGAAAGACTCTACTGTCTAGCAGTGTTAGTCTTGAGAGAGAATTTTGTGTCTCTAACTCAGGTCCTCTGGAACCTTAACCTCTGATCTATCGCTGTGTTCCCTCCTTCCTCTAACTTCGGTCCATGTGCAAGCTTACTCAGTTTTCCTTTGTAAAATGGCACTGTGCACAGAAACACCAAGCATAGGCACTAGCAAGCACACTGACAGTAAAACCCCACTGCACGGACATCTCCGGCCGCCTTCCTGCCTACCAGCTCTCTGCTCCTCTGCCTTCAGTGCGTGCTTTCACTCATGCCCCAGGTTTTCACCTTACAATGGAAAAGCTTACACAGGTGTCTCCTGGTCCGGCCTCATCCCCAGTGCCATTGCTGGGGGCCTTTGTCTGCTCTAGGTTATGCATGTTCTCGGTCAGTGAGTGGAACCCTGCAGCTTAGGCTGCAGTAGAGGAAGCCCTGACCCTTCAGAGAAGACAGGTGTCAGGCTGGTGACGGCATGCCCAAGAGTGCTTGGGTACACGGTCAGCTTTGGGCTCATTGTGCTGAGGCCAGAACACTGACCAAGCAAGTATCCTCACAGGGGCTATGCTGCCAATGGGGTATTCCTCAGAAAGACAGGGCAAGTGTGATTAGCAAAACTGTATCACTGCTCTCATTAGGAACTCTGAAATCAGCTCATTTTATAGCATAGAATTTAATATATAATATTTAAGGTTAATGATTATGGCTTTTACCTCTAAAAATAGGTGTGGAATTTTGATCTTTACAATGAGAAAAACCTACAACAACGATGAAAACAGGGTAATGCATGATTTTGCCTCTGTCTAGTCATGAAAACAAGGTGCAAGCCATGTACAGTGAGCAACACTAGGTGGCGCCATTTTGTAAAGGACAGAGCCTTGTCTCCTGCCATGACTACAGTAAAACAATCCGGGTCCTGTTTTCTTCCATGCTACCTGTTGTAAGAAAACACACTGATCACAGAGGGTTCTTTCCTGTCGCCTAACCTAAGCCCTTTTTTGGCACTAACTTTGCCTTCAGTTCTTGGGTGCCAGGTACCATATAGGCTCTCGAATCTAACTCAGGGTCAGGGTCAGCTGGGAGTGGGGAGCCTTTCCTTCCAGTGGGCCGCATAGGGGTCTGCTCTGCCCTGCCTCGCCCCACAGTGTGTGGAGAGTGAGCTCTGTTTCAGGGTGGGATGTGCTTGCAGGGAAGCACCCAAGTCCCCACATGGTCACTAGCATACTGACAGTACCACAGCTGCCTATATAGGCCGTACTCACGCAGCCTGTGTTACAGGTGCCTCTGTGGCCTGGACACACACTTAAGAACCCAGCAGGGATCAATAGGGAGTACTTCTCATTTTCTGCTCTTTGTGTTGTTGTTTGTTGGCTTGTCTTTTGAGACAGGGTTTCTCTGTATAGCCCTGGATGTCCTGGAACTCTCTTTAGACCAGGCTGGCCTTGAACTCAAAGATCCACCTGCCTCTGCTTCCTGAGTGCTGGGATTAAAGGTGTGTGCCACCATGCCCAGCTCATTTTCTGCTTCTTAAAAAATAGAACTGAAGAAGCAAGCTGGTGGGTGTGTTGGATGCTGTTATTGCTGTGCCAGTGTCTGTCAAGGAGCAAGTAGAAGGAGCAAAGACAGATGCTGGCTCATGGCTTGAGTTTGAGATGCTGTTCCATCATGGTAGTCAAGGCATGGTGGCTGGCTCCATGGTGAAAGGAAAGCAGATGGTGAGTGCTCACATATCCTAGCATCAGGCATCTGTTTCAGGCTCAAACTGAGCCCTCTCAGAAACCCACTTCATGTAGCTTAGTCTACACGTCCCACAAGCTCCCCAAATGGCTGGGGATCAAGTGCCATGTAAGAAGTGCTCATGTTGTGACCCCATGATTAAAAGCCAGTATTCCCACTTCAAATGATTTAATTAAGAAAAAAAAAATTCCTCACAAGTATACCCAGCACTTAGGTTTTAGTTAATTCCAGATATAGTCAAGTTGACAACCAAGAATAGCCACCACATCATCCAAACGGCTTTAAATCTTCTCCCTGGGACATCTCCCAGTTTGTAGCAGCAGACAAAGTAGATCCCCACTCTTCTGACTTGTGCAGGCCAGTTTAATACAAGCTTAACACAAGTGAAGTCATTTTTGGAAGCGGGAACTTCACCTGAGAAAAGGACTCACTAGATTGGCCTGTGGGGCATTTTCTTGATTAGTGACTGGTATGGGAGGGCCAGCTCACTGTGGGCAGGGTGCCACCTGTGGACTGGTGGCTCCCACATGATGTAAGAAAGAAAACTGAGCAAGCCATGGGAACAGGCCTGTAAGGAGCACTTCTCCAAGCCTTTACATCAGTGCCTGCCTCCTGGAGGAATGTTTGAGCAGCTGTCCTGACTTCCCTCATTTGGAAGTGTAAGACAAACCCTTTCCTCTCCAAGTTACTTTTAATAATGTTGTTTTATCACAACATGGAAACCCTAGCTAAGACAGCATGCTGCCTCAGTATGAAGAAAGAAAACTTGAGTCCTGTGTGTTTTTAAGATAGAAATCTATTATGGACTTTTTTCTCCAAACTTTTTCTTTTTCATTAAGGATTAACTCAGCAAGTTGGAAGTGTATGAGGCTTGGCTATGCAGTACTTTCTCGGCAACCTTGGTCTCATGAGATAGGCCATGGCCCATCAGCTGCTCCTCCACAAGCCTCTAGGGAAGGCCAGGTGTTCTGGAACCCTGTGCATGGAGGTCAAGGTTGTCCCGAGGACAGTGGTGAGGTTGCAAGTGGAAGGTGGGGTGCACGTAGAGTTAGGCTGCCTTCTTGGGAAGCCAAGCGGTAGGCAGGTCTGAGAGAGGGTCACAGGTCATAGAGGAGGAGGGCTAAATTTTTCTGGACCTGACCTAGGCCTGAAACCTCCTGTGTGAGGTTGGAAATTGAGCAGACCCACAGGGCCATCTGTCCTGCTGGCCATGCCCTCTTCAGGGGCAACTCTGATGGGCATCAGTTCCCTGTGTCCCTTGGCATGGCACGGAGGATGTTTCTGAACCTGGAGGGGCTGCATGTTTAAAAAGTTCATGGTTATATGTCCCTTGACTCCAAACACAGGACCACATGGAGGAAGTCGACGTTCAAAGGTGATAAGCTTCTCTTGCCTATGAACTCATTACCATTTCAGTGTACAATCTGTGAACTCACTGTGTTTAGTCTGCCACACCCTGATCAGAGCTTCCTTCTTGCTTTATATTTTGGAAGCTATGCATCTACCTGGATCATCACTGAGGTGGAGAACACACTCTGAAGAGTGTCTCCAGAGCACACGTGCATTCCTATTGCTGGTGTGACTCCAAGGCTGACTGTGTCCCATTCTTGTCCCATTGCCTGTCTAGACACTCAATAGTGCCATGAAGAACGCCTGTGAGATCCTCACTGCAGACCCTGAGGGTGGGCCTGCTCGGATTGCATTTGAAACTTTTGCCTTCATCTACCAGTACTTGTCCTCACTGGACCCTGGAATCCCAGTCGCAGATACAGAGGCATATCTTGCCACTCTAAAAGAGAAGTCGTAAGTACAGCACTCTGGGTTTCTGATGTCTTGACAGTTGGAGACTCTCCATCATCCACCTCTTTGCTGAGAACTTGTTCCTGGTGGAGGCAAAGGTGCTTGCCTTGATTCCAACAGTGGCGCAGGGGGATCTGCCTGCCTGTCAGAGAATATCTGCAAAAGAGCCGCAGCCCTTCTGCCCGTCCTTTCAGTGCCAGCCAGGATGGGGCATAGATTCCATCTTCCTTGACTTTAGCTGGAGAAAATGTGTCCTGGTCACAGGAAGAGCTCAAGTCTACCATGCACTGCCAGAGAGTTTTAAACGATGGCTTGTTAAAAAGTGACATAGATAGAATCAACCTCACCAACACATGAAACAGAGGTTAACTGCCACCAGTGGGCAGCCTGACTGAAGCCCATGGATGCCATGTTACCCACATACTTCTTGATTTGAGGGACCGGCACATGACATCCCTACACTGTATCTTCATGCTGTTGGCACTGATAGAACGTAAAGAGTAAGCAAAGGTCCAGCCTTGGGCTGGTGTCTCCTCTCTAGAGTAGCTGGCCTGAGATGCCCACATCTGAGATGGTTCCACTCCTGTGCTCTATGGATATGGCAGCACTGGCATCTAGGTGTGGGAGGACTGTGGCTGCTATATGGGAAGCTCCTCTATAGCAGTTCTTTAGGTTAGGTCATTCCTAACACCCTCAGGATTCCCCCAGGGAGTGTGAGTCCATGACATGAAGGAGAGGGGCCTTGGCAGCAAAGCCAAATATGGCAGCTGAGGAGAGTGTTGACAGAAGCCAGACTATGGTGGTGACTAGGAGATGAGTATAAGCCTGTGGCTGGCTGCAGGGCAAGGGTGAGGAGGCAGGCAGAGTGCATGAGTGGGAGAGGCTGGTACTGTAAGGGGAGTGGCTGATGATCAGGGAACCAAGTAGGACATCCCAGCTTGTCCTAGTAGGTCTCCCAATGTGAATGGTTTGAAGAAGACTTAATGGACCTGGCTGCCCAAGTAAGCTCACGCCTGGGGCTGAACACAGCCACCATCTTCCAGCTGGCGCCCTTTGACTGCATCCACACTGAGTAGCATAGCAAATGGTGAGCGCCCTGCTGAGGCCAGGCTGCCTGGGCAGCCCTGCCTCGCCTGCTCCTCCCTCGTCAACTTGGTAATCAGATTTCTTTTGCACAGAGGGAGCTGTTGCTTATATGTCTGCCTACTAGGAATGTATTTGTACACCACACAACACATCTGTCAGTCACTCGATGCCCACTTGGCTCTGACATGTGATGCCCCCTTGATGTCTAGTCCTCCATGGATAGTGATGCTGCACGTGACCTGTCTTAGCTGTTGAGGCACAGAGAGCCATGTGGGCTCTGCAGCCCTGTGTCCCTTTGTCCGATGTGGAAGAGTGAGTGAGTTGGGCTGGACTGTGACTAGAGTGAATGGGGGGCATGGGAAGGGTACAGTGGTCGCTGCTGTCGTGAGAACCCTGGTGGGTGTATTCACTTCCTAAGGTAAGAGTGGTTTTCCAGCATGGATGCTTTTCATTCTTTGGTTGTGTTTTTTGTTTTTCTGAGACAAGGTTTCTCTGTGTAGCTCTTGCTGTCCAGGTACTCTCTGTAGACAGGCTGCCTGGCACTCAGAGATCTGCCTGCCTCTTTCTCCTGAGTGCTAAAATTAAAGGAGCAACAGGGATATTTTACCAAGAAAGAAACATCCATTGCTGCACAAGAAAATAGAGCTGTTCTTCTCAGATCTGGTACTCATTGGAGTCTGTGGTAAAACATCATATGCACACAGTGTTTGAGGTAACCTTGTTAGTTAAATGGCAACCTATAAAAAGTAAATTTTGTTTCTAACAGTGTCTTTCTCTGTTTCCCATCCAGAGATGCTAGGAAGAATGGCATGATTGGACTTTCGGACTTCTGCGTTATAAGAAGGCCAATCTAGGAAGCCTTGAAGGGAAAGCCCTGAAGAGTAGAGCGTTAATACAAAGAGGAACACATTTAATGTCAAAGTAGTGCTTTTGAAAACCTTGGCGCCAAATACAGCCTGTCATTAAACACTTCCATGTGACCTGTGAGTTTTTCTCAGCAGAAATGTAACATGACAGGTGCTCACACAGCCACCTGGTCACGGCTTCTCACTTGGTCTTGGAAGGGTGGTAATGGTGGCATGGCAATCACTTTAGGTAAACTGATCTGGAGAGAGCAGGGAAAGAAGTAGGGTGGGAAGTCTTAAGTGCTTAGCCCGCTTCCCATGGATAATAACAATGCAGAGACACTTGGCTCCCCAGGGCTGAGACTCCCCTGGAAGTTGGGCCCTCTGTGACAAGAACATTCACAGCTGGACAAAATTTTGTAATCTGGATGAAACATGTATATTTAAAAAAAAAAAAAAAAACTATAACATACCAAGAGCTGGCTCAGAAAATAAGAGAATGGAGCTGGGGTAGAGTGAAAGAGATGAAAGAAAGGTAGAATGCTGAACCACCACTATGGCTACCAACCCCTGCCCTGGAGGATGGCCACAGGCTTGACAGGCTTGGTCAGGCCTCTCTACACCTCATCATCTTCAGTCACGAGGCCCTACACAAACATCAATTTTGGAAAACATCTCTGAGACTTAAGACCGGACTATTTGTGTTCCAGAGAGAAGGCCACAGGGCCAGGTCCCTCAGAGTGTCACTTCCAAGGCCCATTTGTTCATGCTGAGAATGAGCCATGGCCACAGGAAAGCTAAGCCCTGGGGGACAGAAGTGCAGTACCCAGCTCAAAGCCATCTCCAGGGTGGGAATCCAGAGGCAGAAACGGGATGATCCTGATGGAAACCAGTGTAAGGCAGTGAGTCTCTGTTTTCAAGCCAAGAGAGTAGGGCCTGAGAGCTGTTGTCTTTTTGACACAGGATCTCTCTTTGCATCTCCGGATGGCCTGGAACTTACTTTCAACCGCCTGCATCTGCCTCCGATGTGCATCTCACCAGACCTGGCAAGCTCATTTTTGAAGTTTTTTTTTTTTTTTTTTTTTTTTTAAGAACACAGCTTTATTCTGCTTTCTAGGTGGTTCAAGTGTGTGGTTTCAGGAAGGCTCAAGTGCTGGAGCTGTGTTCCAATGTGGTGGTGGCATATTCAAGAGGGAGCACATGAAGGTGACAGGAATCTGAAGCAGCTAGTGATATCCACAGAGAAGAAATGAATGTATGTGTGTGTGCTTATAAGCTCCTTTTCTCCTTTTTTATATAGTCCACACCCAAGACCAGGGAATGGTTTCATCTACCTTTGGGTTGGGTTTTTCTCACATCAGTTAATGTAAACAAGACAAACCCCCCACCCCAACACACAAACTAGATCATCCCTTGAGGAGATGATTCTCAGGCCATGTCAAGTTGAAAGAACTAACCATTGGCTTCATAGAGGTAGTCCTTGGAATAGTGGGGTTACTTGTAATTGTCATTTCTTGTACAGGTTTTATCAGAGAGTCTAGGTACATTATAGCAAAAGTTGGCCACACACTTAAGATCCTTTTTTATCAATTACCCGGGTGCTGGGATGGCAGGTGTGCTGAGCCAGTTGCCATGAAATGAAACTAAAACATGTGCTTCTCTTCTGCTTCACCATTCTGTGACACAGCCAAGGTGACCCCTGCCAGACACCACTGTCCTGAACCAGAAGGCAGGCAAACCTGCTCTCCAGTAAATGATTAGCTTGGGATAGTTTGTTAGAGCAACAGAAAACAACAAACTTGGAGCTAGCAATCAAGAAGCTGAATTTCAGTCAATAGTCTGTGATGGGGAACATGCTGTCGGCAGAATGGCATGGCTGCCACGCCCGGCTGTCTTCTGGTCCCCACTGGTTTCCTTGTGGCGGCTGCAGCAAGGGAACCCTTCATCAGTTTGGTTGGAAATAAGAGGGGTTTATCCTCACACTATTTGAGGGTCCATGTTCAAAATCAAGCTATCTGTGGCTGTGGTCTCCGGGAAGGAGGGTGAGGATGCTTGTGTCTTCAGCTGCTGGCCGCTCCAGGTGACCTTGTGTTTCCCACTGCAGCCTCCATATCCATCATGTGACCCTTTCTGTATTTTTCCTTACCATGGAGGTTAGGACCTACCTGTAGAGAAGAATGATCATATATCTCCTTTTAAACAATATTTTTATATTTTGTGTGTGTGTGTGTGTGTGTGTGAAGGGACAACATGAGTCACTTTTCTTCTTCCCCCAGGGGTGTGTGTGTGTGTGTGTGTGTGAAGGGACAACATGAGTCACTTTTCTTCTTCCCCCAGGGGTCCTGTGGGTGCAACTCAGGCCATAAAGCTTGGTTGCAAGAGCCATTTCCCATGGAATCATCTCTCTGGCTCTCATCTCTCGGTTACTCCTTTTCTAAAGAACACAGTCATGGGATCCAGGGGTCAGGATATACCCATACCTCTGTGGGGGAATACCTTCAGTACACTATGCTCTTCCACTCCACTTAGACCTTTCAGAAAAATGGCTTGCTTCCTCTCTTCCTCCAGCTCTGGATCACTGGGCCTCTCATAAGCCCCACCGATAGGAGATCCCTTTGACAGCATGGCAATAGACATGGTATTTGGCTGCACCAGGCCTAAAATGGCCTCCTCTCTGAAGGACTCTCCTTCAGGGAATGCACTAAGAATATAGCCAGGATTAACTTTAGTTGGGTACGGTAAGATAGCAAATCAAATGACTATATGAAGAAGCAAGTTTCTAGATTCAGGAGACACATCACCCACACAGGTCCAAAAGGACCTTGAGGAAGCAAAAGACCAGAGAAGAGAACTGTGACCTGGACCAGTAGGCCGTTCCTCAGTGGCAGGTTCTTGAGGGAGAGGAGAGGTGGCCAGGGGATGAGAAGATAGGGAAGTTTGGGATCAGGAGGTCTTACACAAGCTGATGGCTCATGCAAGCGATTTTATTAAGAAACACAGCATCTTACAGTTTTCCTGAAAGAGAAAAATGTGTCAGCAAAAGCTATTATACAGTGGGACAAGTCATCAAGAAGCTAATCAGTGTTGCACAAAAGGAACACAGGATACCTCAAGGGCATGGAGACCATGCGCACAGGAGCCTTGGGACTGATGACCATAGCACCTTAGGATGGGAAGGGGTCTCAGGATCCAAAGCTGCAGTTCCCCCAAGGGCTCCATCCCCAGGCCATTACTTGCCTTCGCAAGCAGATACCTGGTTTTAGTTCCTTCTCCATACATCAGGGCCTCAGGAAAAGCCCTAGACCACCCTAGCCCTCAACAGGCTCAGCCAGTTCCTGCCTTGAAGAAAGAATGGGGGTGGGATAGGAACACCAAGCAAGTGTAGGGATGGAGTGTGTGAGTGATTTCAGTGGGCTCTGGGGTTCGAGGTGGTCCCTAGGGTATGTGATACTTGGAGCTAGGGTGGTGGAGGGTAGGTGACACAGGCTGCTCTCCAAATGCCTGATTAAAAAGGCAGATGGAATGTGGTACATGTGTGTGGTCATAGCACTTGGAGGCAGTTCTAGGCCTGCTGGGTGGGGAGGAGGAGATATCAGAAAATGAGAATGCAGAGTCTGTGCAGGGAAGAGATTAGTCCTCCCATGTAATGGCTTCCCAGGAGCCTAGGGCTCCTTTATGCTGGGCTCTATGCAGCCCTGTGACCTCACAGAGGGCCTTGAAACCTGGCCCATTAGAGGTTTGCCACTCTAATTTTGCATGTGGCCTCATTCAGTAGGCTGTCAGGGGCCCGAGGACCAAATGGGCTTCTCTTGAGCCAGGGGCACAGGTTTTACACAATGTCCACAGGGACTGCTTGTAAATGCAGTCTGTTTGTCGGAGAAAGGACGTAGGGGGATTTAAAATCTGTCTTGTCTGGAGCTGACAGTGTGGATAACACAGGCCCACTTTCTTTCCCACCGAGGCTGCCCACAGGTCTCAGAACTGCTGGCCAGTCAGGCTGGCTCAGGTCCCCTTGTAGCACTGTGTCTCTGGGTTGGGGAGGCAGATTTGGATAGGAATTTTGTAGACCCACATGCATACCAGCCAATAGCCTCCAAGATGAAATTCTGAACAAGGAGGCACTTACTTCTTTCTATTTAAAGAAAGGAAGAAAGAAAGGAAGAAAGAAAGAAAGAAAGAAAGAAAGAAAGAAAGAAAGAAAGAAAGAAAGAAAGAAAGAAGGAAAGAAGGAAAGAAAGAAAGAAAAAGAAACTGGCCAGGTATGGTGGTACATGCATTTAATCCCATCAGATCTCCATGAGTTTGAGGCCAACCTGGTCTACATAGTAAGACCCTGTCTTAAAAAGAAATGAAACCAAAAGGGGGAATGGCATTGGAGTAAGACATACCCATCCATGCTAGAATTCCATGTTTCAGCCAGCCCCTGGCGTTTGTGTCTCCTCACATCTTCCGCCTATGAAGATGGGTCTTATTGATGGTCTCTTTGGAGCTGAAAATCATGACCATTTGCTTGGGCAGCTGGAGCAAAGTCCTACAGCCTGAGTGGTGCAGACAACAGAAAGTTCCTAAGGTTGGACAGGACTGTTTTTCATGATGCTGTGACTTTTCCTGGGAGATGTAAACAAATGTCTGACCCCACACCCAGAAAGAACACATATTGACAAGAGACCAAAGCATGATTCTACCCAAAGTCAGCTTGGAGAACTGAGTCTGCTGGGTTATTTACAGGAACACGGGTGATGACTCATGGAAGATGCATTCCTAAAGCTCCTTGGTCGACTTTCAGCCATCTTGTCCAGCTGGAGAGTCTCCTGTTCCCAGCAATTATTATGACTAAAGTCTGCGGAGGGGCCTGCTGAAGCTTGTAAATTTCAGGAGTTTCTGTGCCTTGTAAGCTCTCTTACATCCTAGGAGTCTCATGTTTCCATTCAGTTACCTTGTCTTCTCATGTTTTCTCTTCACAGCTCTGCCCTGATTTTCTCTTACCAAGAGTCATGCTGGATCAAGGATCTTTTATGATGACCTCTTTTGACTGTCATTCCCTTTTAAAGCCCTTCTGTGCACATATGGTTACATGCTGAGGTATTTGGACTTCAGACTTTCAACACATGAATTTGAAACACAAATGAGCCGATGCCACATTCCTTTGTTTTTAAATCTGCCAAATTGTCTTGGCCTGACTTAGCAAGTTAGGTGATGGAGTGCTAACAAAATGAACTAGACACTACACTGACCTTCCTCTAGTTTATACTTGAACACACATATCATCTCAAATAGTGACCAAACTCAAGCCCGATTCCTGAGAGGAAATACTTCCCAGCCAGTTCCAAGCTAGGTTTCCAGAGTATTCTTTACAGTGGACTTTAGTTCCGAAGAAGATTTGGGGGTGCCTGTCTCCTACACTCCTGTCCTAATGGGGGCCCCTGGCTATCCCAGCAAGGGGTAATATTGCCACCCCCTTTGAGTCATCATGTACATCAGAGTCACCTCCGTAGTCTGTCTCCATCTCTCCCTCAGTAGTCTACTAACTCCCTCTGGCCCTGGCCACTCAGCTCAGATCCAGCCCACAGGTATCCTGGTGTGCCAGCTGCATGTCTTGGGCTCCCAGAGAGGCTGAGTTCTCCCATCCTCCAGGGGTGGAAGATGAACTGTGGTGATATTAGTAACACATAAAGCAGACACTTTCTTGCCCATTTCTGTCCAAAAGCTTCAAGTACCTTCTGCTAGCACCTAATCCTGGCCCCATGCCTTTCTAATCCCCAAGCAGATGGTTTCCTTTTAGTGTACTTGGCTCCTAGTCCCAGAATGCTCAGCTTCTCCTCATTACAGGACATTACAGCATCCCTTCGCATGCTGACTTTATCACTTCTCTGACAAGCCAAGGTGTCTGTATCCTCGGCCATGCCTTCAGTCACTTCTTGTTAAACAGCCATAGGAAGCTGAGCTTTCAGTCAGATTAGTAACCACCTCAGAAAGTGTGTATGAAAAAAAAAAAAAAACAAAAACAAAAACAAAATGATTTAATAAGCAGCAACTATGCTGCAACTGTCATAGCTCACTTGACAGTTGATAGAACAAAGTGACCAAGCAAGTAGTGTGTTTGAATAAAGCTTCTCTAGAAGGAGACCTGAGAGTCACGCAGGTGCTGCAGGAGGCTGGGATCTGTGAGGACAGGATCTGACAGGACCTGTAGATGTCCTGCTCTGAGGAGCCAGGATCTGCTCGCATGTGGGAAAGGAGGTAGATGCCCCGTCTGGATTAATAGAGTGAGAGGCAAAGAGGATTCCTTCAGTTAAAGTCTGATAATGATGAACCTCTTCACCAGCATAATCCAACCCTGGCATTTGAAAGGAATGAAGCTAAGGCTTCTATATGGCTTGTGTTTATTCCAAGAGGGGAGAGTGATAGAAGCTTGGTGCTCAGAGTCCCAGCATTGAGAGATGTTAGAGTTTAAGAGATGGTGACTATGGGTGGTGGGATATGGCTCAGGGATGAAGAACGCTTGCTGCTTTTGCAGACAAACAAAATCAGATCTTGATGCCCATGCCAAGCAGCAGACAACTTCCTGTAATCCCAGCTCCAGGGGATGAGAAGTCCTTATATGCACTTATAGGTGGAATACCCTCTCCCTCACATATATGTGTAATTAGAAATAAAAAGAAATATTATTATTTTATTATTATTTATTATTCAGAGTTTGGCTGAAAACTGCTGGGTTATGGGGACTCCCTTCTTAGAAGGGATTATTTTGAGACCCTGTGTTAGTTTTCCCAAGAGTGAGTAGTTGTAAGTTGTAAGGGTGGCCTTGACCTCAGAGCGTCTCTCCTGTGGGGGTCTCTGCAAACACTATGGACAGCAGGGTGTTGATCCGTGAGGCGCAAGAAGGGAGTCCAGTTCAGCATGGTTCATAGCTGGCATTGGTTCAAACTGCGAGAGCCTGACACTGGGTGGTTTATTTCAGGCACAGGCGTATTTAATCACAGCACCATTTGGGAAAAACTATCCTGGTAACAATTAACTCAATCCTGTGTGCACAATAAAGCTTAGGCATGACTACAAAGACATACACATGACATCCTTCATAAATATGGGTTCTATAGATTGATAAGGGTCTGGGGGGGGAGGATCTGGTATAGTTTTGGTCATATAGAGGTTTAACCACCTCCTTCACTAGCATTCTGCAGAGAAAACATGTTATACCTCTCTCTGTTTAAAGAAACAATCCAGTGTGTTTAACATCCCTGGTTCCCCCAGTGCTATCTGTGAGCACAAGGACCTCTGTGCCTCCTATGTTCTGGCTCATCTGGTCATGTGATCTCTCCCTTTCCTGCGTGCTCCTGCCTTACATGCTACCAGTGTCAGACTTGTTCCAGGGCCACCATGTCCTTGGACTTCCAAACACGTGAGCTAAGTAAACTCCTCTTTCTTTATAAAGGTATCCTGCTTCAGATATTCTGCTGTAGTAACAGCAGAACAAAAGTGGACAAATACATGTGGGTTTAAAAACATCTGGTTAATACCCCTAAGTTGCAATTGAGGATGGGCAACTGGAAAAGACAAGTGACGTGTGTGTGTGTGTGTGTGTGTGTGTGTGTGTGTGTGTGTTCTTACCCTTGCAGGCACATATGGAAGCAGTGTCTTCTTAAATTATGCCCACTTTTTTTTTTGGCATAAAATGTCCCCCGAGCCTGATGCCCACTGTTTTGGCTTTGCTGGGAGTCAGTCAGCCCCTGGGGTCTTCGGTCTCCACTCCCATTCCTCTAATGCTGGGGCCCCAGCGTTATGTGCGTATGTGCGGGCATACTCAGATGTTCTCATGTAGGTGCTGAGGACCCAAACGAAGGTTCTCATGTTTGCACCATAAACAGCCAAGCCTTCTCCCCAGCTCTCTTTTTATGTTTTTGAGATAGGGTCTTACTGTGGCCCAAGCTGAGCTGTGAACCCAGGCAGTCCTTTTGCCTGAGTGCTTGGTGCTGAATTACAGGCATGTGCCACTCCATGCAGAGCAAATCCTCCTCAGGTTTCAGTCTTCTGCCTTTCGTGGTGTGTCCTTTTAAAACCTACGTCAGATGTCCTTGTCCCTGCAGGGGTGACCAGCAAATTTCTGCTTTCAATCTAAGTCTGTCTGCCTTCCTGTCTGTCTGTCTCTGTGTGAGTGCCTATCAATATCTACCTATTTACCTATCTATCTATCTATCTATCTATTCATCATCTAGTTATCAATCATCTATCTCTACCTGTCATCCATCTTCTCTATTATTGATCTGTCATCTATCCATCCATCCATTCATCCATCTATTTATTTGATCTCTAAAAAATAATGGGGTTTATTCTCTCCTATAGGTACTTAAAACACATTTTACATGTTTAAAGGCATGTAAGAAAACATCCCTGTCTTTATTGGAAATATGTGATCACCTGATGTGAAGAAGTGCTGAGGAGGGGGCAGGCCCAAGCATTTGCTACAAAAATGATTTTGGTCCAATCACTCATTTAATTTCTGATCAGCTATTATTTCCTGGCACTTGCTAGCATACTTGTGAATTCTTATAAAGTGAGAAAAATCTGACTTACAAATGGTTTTTAAATGTACTCAGATTTTTATCTCAATTTAGCAATTAACGGAGATGGAGATATAAATTAATCATCTGAGCAGACTGACTCTGCTTCTTCAGTAATTTGCAGTCAATCATTTTGTTCTAGAGTCTAAATCATCTCCAAAGGCCCTTGAGACACTTGCAGGTCTGAATCCTCTGTCTCAGTGTCTGAAGACTGAAGTGGGCTCAGAGTGTCCCTCGAAGCAGACCCGCAGCTTTGTCTGCACGGCTGGTTCTCCTTGACTGCAAAGGAACTCACAGATCGCCCAAAGGCAAGCCACAGAAGAGGAGTTTATCTTCTTTACAGCGAAAGTCAGGGACACTGTCTTAATAAGGGGCTTATTGCTGTGAAGAGGCACCATGACCATGGCAACTCTTTTTTTTTTTTTTCAATGCAGTTTATTCAGGAACCTTGAACTATCATCTGACCCTGGGGAAAGCCAGCCCACAGCTTAAATAGCCTCTGGGTAGCCAACCCAGGCGTGCCACGTGGGCAATGCAGATAGGTCCACATACATGGAAGCAAGCCAGATCCTCAGCCTTAGCCAAATGTGGAATTGTTCGTGACAGAGAGCACTCACCATCAGGAAGGTGGAAGGCGGAAACCAGCTCCATCTTTAAGGCGCGGCATTACTCAGCTCTCTACAGTTCCCCCTTTTTGTTTTAGACGCATCAGGCAAGAGTAGAGGTCTGATCTCTGATATTAGAAATAAATTGGGACTTTGTACCGATGTTCATTTAGGTGTCATGCACCCAAAGAGCATCAGACCCGTCCGATACCTTTTTCTCAGAGGCGGGACCTGGGGCATCAACCCGCATGCAACCAGACGTGCTCTTCTCTGGGTCCAAACCGGCTGACCCTGAGTGCAGTGCTTAGCCTCGCATCCTGAGCGTATTTTAGCTTTTTATGGTATCCAACCATCCATGGCAACTCTTATAAAGAAAAACGTTTAATTGGGGCTGGCTTACAGTTTCCGAGGTTTAGTCCATTATCATCATGGCTGGAAGCAAGGAAGCGAGCAGGCTCACATGGTGCTGGAGAACTAGCCCGGAGTTTTACATCTAAATCTGCAGGTGGCAGAAAGAGACCTGGCTTGAGCTTCTGAGACCTTAAAACCCACTCCCTAGTGACACACCTTCTCCCACAAAGCCACACCTACTCCAACAAGCCATATCTCTTAATAGTGCTACTCCCTATGGGCCTATGGGGGCCATTTTTACTCAGACCACCACAGACACTCAGGCTTCCTGCCCCTGACTCAGGCCCACCCACTTACCCCACACATCTAATCTCTATACAAGCCAGCACTTCTGGTATCTCCTATCCTGCTGCCTTTCTATAAAAACCAAAGACCCAACAAGTGAAACAGATTGAATACTGTGACATGCAGATGCCAGTATTCTAAGTATCTGTGGAGAGTGGCTGTGCCACCAGGAAGGGTTAATTTCTTGGTTTTCAATCAAAACTGTACATAAGACAGGCTGCCTGTGAGGAACTCGGGAATGGAATTTGAGAGGAAGGTTTTATGGAAGACTATTTACCACGTGAGAGGGTGATGTCTTGTTCCATTGCCATTGCCATAACAATACTAGGCTGCTTACAAAGCATCAGATTTATCATTCTCATTGTTCTGGGGTGTATTGTTCTGCACTGAGGGGTTCTCTCCGGGGTCCTGAGGCTGCACAAGAGCTTTACCAAGCAAAGAGCCTCAGACAGCCCCTACAGTCCCTCCCTCCCCCCAGCTTCTGAACAGCAGCTGCTGATCTGGGACCATGACTGTGCTTTTCCTTGTGTTATGTTCATGATCCAGTGTTACGCATGGGTTTGTACTTTGAATAAAATCACACATTACTCTGAAAAAAAAAAAAAAAACTTTGAAAGCATATAAAGAAAATATAGGCAGGAAAGAGCTCCAGGGGGTTTGTAGCAGAAGACTTAACAGGAGGTCTAGCCTGGGAGCTTTCTCTGGCATCCTAGA
The DNA here is from genome assembly GCF_030254825.1 of Meriones unguiculatus. Taxonomy (NCBI): domain Eukaryota; kingdom Metazoa; phylum Chordata; class Mammalia; order Rodentia; family Muridae; genus Meriones; species Meriones unguiculatus. The sequence goes on from NC_083351.1 coordinate 99,359,593, forward strand.
GGGCAGATTTCTAGCAAGATGAAGCTGCATCCTCAGACTCTCTAGGCAAGCTTGGCTGCTCCTCTCACCCTCCAGTCTCCATCTTGAGCCCATCTTCCAGTCCTTGCAGCAATGGCTATTACTTTTATCTATTCATAGAGTCTGTAGGAGTCTCTTCTACAGACAAATGTTCAAATCCTGACTGAGTCTGTTTTAAATTTTCCTTGTTCAAATCACTGTGTAGCTCCTTTCTCCTCACTAAGTTCACACAGTTTGCCAGCACACCACAGACAGCATCAGAGACATTGCTCCATCTCTAATAGGCAGACAATACTGAAGGTTCCTCAGCAGAGCACAGGTCTTCAAGTTGGGAGACTGGCTTTACAACTGAGTATGGGGTTTAGGAAGTGGGAACCTCTTGATCTTTACTCTCATCTGTAGTCTGCAGAAGATAAAGGAACACATGGCATTGTGTAGACAGCAAAAAAGCTTAGATGCTGTAATGAAGTGATGCCATAGCTTAAAGCACATAGCTGATTCTTTTTCTCTAGGATGAGAGCTTCTTCAGGGTAGAGCTCCTGTGCTCCACAGGTCCTTCAGGGAAGCAGGTACCTTCATCCTCTTGCTTTGCCATCCCAGGACTTTCTTCTCTCAGTGTGTTTGCGGCCAATGGGAAGAGGGAGGAGTGCAGAAAGAGTGAGCTGCTGGAAGAGGAAGACACAGGAAGAGGCAGCAGCTGGAAGAGGAAGGCATAGGAAGAGGGAGCTGCTGGAAGAGGAAGACACAGGAAGAGGCAGCAGCTGGAAGAGGAAGGCATAGGAAGAGGGAGCTGCTGGAAGAGGAAGACACAGGAAGAGGAAGCAGCTGGAAGAGGAGGACTCAGCAGGAGGGAGCCGCTGGAAGAGGAAGGCATAGGAAGAGGCAGCAGCTGGAAGAGGAAGAGCACATACACATGTCTTGAGATCCAGACTCAGAAGTGCTGCCTATTGCCTCCACTTACCTTCCAGCAGGGGCAAGGAAGTAAAAGAGACCAAGGATGGGGCTTCAACCCCACAGGGTCTGAATGATCTAATGAGCCCAGTCGGCTCTACCTCTTACAGGTTTTATCATCTGGTAGCAGTGCCTGAGGACAGACTTTAACATGGATCCAGAGAATAGCTGATGGTCTATCTGAATCTCTGGGAATTATTCAAGTTCTCATTCTCCTGAAATCCCCACCTCCTCCCCACCCAGAAAACCTCCAGCAGCCTCACCCCTTGGTGCACAGAAGTTCTTTAAAACTGACTCATCATTTTCTGAACTTTCCACCATTGCTCCATATGCATACAGACTCACTCAGGAAACCTGAGCTCGGTTTTCTCAAGTCCCAGATGGTTTCTAATTTGTTACGTGGGAGGAAAACTCTGTATTCCCTAGCAGATGCACAAGGGCTGTTTTATTCATCTCATCACCATTTCCAACTTTTCAGCATGGAAAGTTTTTTTTCCAAGCTCTATTGGTCTTAATTCTAAAATGTTAAAACAAGATGATGGGGCACGGGTTTCCCATCAAGCCAAAACCGTTATCAAAGTGTAGGTTATTGGGGTATCCCCTTCAACTGACCCTGTGGAGTTGAAGCCCCATCCTTGGTCTCTTTTAGTTCCTAGCTACAAATTAGGCAGCTTTTCTCTGCTTCATTCTCTTGGATAATGTCCTCCACCCCCCAGCAGAAGCTTAAAAACAGAAGGTTTGCTCAGTCATGGAGCACAACTCCCAAACCATGAGCTGAAACAAACCTTAAGTCAGTTAATTCAGGTGCTTTGTCACAGTTACAGGAAGCTGACTGATACACCATCTATGGTATGTCTGTGTTCCAAGCGCCATAGTTAGAGTTTTGAAAAAACTAATTTTCCTAAATCTCATAAAAGCTGTTTTGATATAGGACTATCATGACCACTGGGAGCTGGGGAAATGGAGGCAGAATGTGGTGGAAAACTGACCTAAAGCTACAAAGCCAGTCAGGAGTGGATTTGAAATTCAAAGTCAGATAATTTGATCGCTGGAGTCCAGGAGGTTTTCTCTGCAGAACATCATGCAGGAAACAGTTCAGGCTCTACAGGCCATGTGTGTCCCCTATTGTGACTACTCAGCCATTAACAATGTGAAAATGAAAAGTGCTCCTTTGTCCCAATGAAAATTTATTGTTGGGGCTGGAGAGCCGGCTCAGTGGTTAAGACTGCACACCTTTAATTCCAGCACTCAAGAAGGCAGAGGCAGGCAGATTTCTGTGATTTCAAGGTCAGCCTGGTCTACAAAAGGAGTCCAGGACAGCCAAGGCTACACAGAGAAACCCTGGCTCAAAAAAAAAAAAAAAAAAAAAACAAGAAAAAAAAGTGCACAGTGCTCTGGAGAGGGACCAGAGTTCAGTTCCCACCTCCTACATGGTGGATCACAACCATCTATCACTTCAGTTCCCGGTGACCAAGGACTTCTGGCCTCCAGGGTCATCACTGGTACCTATGTGGTACACGTGTAACAGCAGGCAAAGTACTTATACACATGCTATAAAAATAAATCTAAGAAAACCCTATTGCTCACCACCAAAGTTACAAGTTTACATCAGTTTGCATCATCAAACTTTATGCTTCACCTTTTCAGGCATTTATATGTGAATAAAATCATTCTTAGCTCATTGTGGACACTTCCCTCCCACCCCACGAACTTTATGCAACTGAGCAGGAAGCTCTACTTTTTAAAGATGTCTCCCAATGTGATAATGTCTGAGCACTGCTGGTCCCAGGTGGCATCCAGGGGACTGTTCGCCTTCCCCTGGGAGGTAGGTCCTGCTCCTGCCATTCACACTAAATAACAGCTGTGCATGGCATAAAGTGGGATGAAGTCATGCAGACACCAGGCAAAGGAGGTAGGATTGGAGTTGGTTAGACACTCACGGGACCTGAGGGTGTAAGATGCTCATTAATTGGTCAGTCTCCTAGACATGAATGACACAGGATATCCAGTACTTTGCTTGAGAGAGAGGATGCTTTTCCTGATACTCTTGGTCCCAGCCCTGAGAGGGAACACACCGCTGAAGGAGCCTGGGTCGGACAGGAGCTGCCCACAGTACCTCCCCACCGGGCCTTTCTGTCAGCTGGCCTAGGTGATTCTCCATGCAGAGCATGCTCAGCCTTGTGTGGCTGCCTGGCGATCTGGGCTGGGGCCAACCTAGAGACCTGGGTTACTGGAATTCATTATTTCCTGGGATGGAGCAGGTGGAAGTGGGAGGGACCTGGTCGCTTCGGGGAACTTGCATCTAAATGGTGAATATTTGCAGTTCGCACAGGCTCTGCCATGACTGTGCATCTGTGGCTGCAGAGGGAAAACAGCTGTCAGCACTGAGAAGAACAGTGCGCTGCTCAGTATTACCCTCTGGTGCTCGCTCTGAGCCCTCAGACCCACAGCAACCTCTTGGATAGGGCTCAGCCTTGATATACCACTGAGATTAGAAATCCAGATTGAGAGTTGCCGAGCCCCTCTTCCTCTCTAAGCCACAGGAAGACCCCTTCCCAGCTTCTTCCAGGTTCTGCTGGCTTCTGACAACCCTTAGTAGTCCTTGGCTTGTAGATACATCACTTAAATCCCCACCTCCCTCTTCACAGAGCCTTCATCCTTATTGAGACAGCGCTGGTAAGGACGTTCATCTTACCCATATAGTCCCATCTGAACCACACTTGCAAAGCTTCTACTTGCAAGTGGGGCCATATGCAAGAGTCTGGCTGGTGACAACTTTGCAGAAGGCCAGGGGACACAGTGTAATCCTGTGTCCACCTCTGCACACACCAATTCCTCATGGTGGATGGATGACTTGAAGACATCCCAGCCTGAGCAGGGAAAGTGCTAAAAATAGTCTTCAAACTCTGTCCAAGAGCAAATAAAGGAATAAATTGGCTGGAATTGGCCTTAAAAAATGTAGCTACTTCTGCTGAGTTTCTTTTCCTTTGATTGTCCCCTAGGGATACAAAGTATACAAACATGTATCTTGATAGAGTCTTGCATTAATTAAAAATGTCTATTTTTTTTTTTTTTTTTTTTTGTCTAGACCCAACTGTGTGTGAAGTAAATGATACAGCACCATTATGGAGGTTGAAGGTAGCTTCAGGTAAAATTATCCAGGCCTAACTTTCTGTTGTAGAAAAATCCCAACTCCTCTGGGAGCACAGACTATGATAGTTAGTTTTTTTTACTGTTAACTTGACGCAATCTAGAATCACCTAGAAAGTTTTGAGGAAGGATTCTCTAAATTAGGTTGGTCTGTGAGATTGTCTGTGGGGAACTGTCATCACTTCGAACTGCCACTCTTGACCCCAGATCATCAGAAAATGCAGTTTGCCCATTAGAGGACCCCTACATGACTCTCTGAAGCTGGTACGCTGTTCTAGAATGTTCCACACTACCAGCTCACAAATTCTTTTCTGACTCTCTGGTTGCTGAAATAAAGGAGCTGACGCGCTACAGCAAAGATTTGTTTGGGCCTATGGCTTCAGGGGTCATTCAAGTCACCACAGCAGGAGGTCATAGTGGCCAGGAAGGTGCTGGAAAGGTTGGAGGAGAAATGAGAGTGAGGGGATGAGAGCGGAGGACATAAGGGTCCAGAGTCCAAAAATGTTTTACAGAGCATGCCCCCAAATATTTGCTTCTTCCCAGTACCTTTCGGGGCACAAATACCTTTGGGGGAGCCATAGCGCAGGGCTGGTGAACTAGGCTTTCATCATCAGTGGGCTTTGCAGAATGACAGGTCCCTCTTAGAGTACTCTCTTGGATTCTGATCGCTTTTTTTTTTTTTGATACAGTAGGGGTCAGGGGGTCCTCAACGAAAGTAAAGGTGCTATCACAGGGCTAAGGACAGACAGAAGGAAGAAGCGCGTGCCCAGGGACATATTTTTTTTCTCTGTCGCTGCGTCTGAGGGTAGCTGGCAGCCCAGGAGCTCGGTGAGGACCAGGGAGGTGGTTCAGCAGGTCAAGGTCCTTGCTATCAAGCCTGACAGTCTTGAGTTTGACCCCTGAAGCCCCCGTGGTAGAAGAAGAGCACAGACTTCTACAAACTGTCCTCTGACCTCCACACTCATGCTGTCGTGTGGGGGCACACATACACACAATGAATAAATGTGACATTAAAAAAATGTTTAAATCATGAAAGGGTACATCGAGTCCCCTCGCGTGGCTGAGTGGTCTCTCCTTAATACCTTGCCTTGAAGGCCTAGGGCTGTCCATTTATGTGATGGTGACAGAAGGACCTTTTTAGAGCCCAGCTGGCCTGTCAGAGTGTGGTGGTACAAAGGAGATGGCTCCCACAGTCTCGGGCATTTGAATCCTGGGTCCCCAGTTGATAGCACTGTTTGGATAGGTTCAGGAGTTAAGGACTTGCTGGAGGAAACGTGTCCCTGAGGGCAGGCTTTGCAATTTCAAAGATTTGTGCCTTTCCCAGTTTGTTCTCTGATTCTTGTCATCGGTTGAAGTTTGGCCCTCCCGTGTGGAGAAGATATACAAGTGTGATGGAGTCAAAACAAGAAAATATTAACATTCTATGCTTGTTCATGAGCCATGTGTGCCCCATAGCGCATCTTTACTCATCATCTAATAATGGCGGTATTTGTCTCCTCTCTAAACACTTAGAAGTTATTCACACTTAAACCACTTTTCACAGCTATGTGTATACGTTATAGGCTAAGACCTGCAGATGAGGGAGAACATGGGATTCTTGTCTTTCTGAGTGTAGTTCACCTTGCTTACTTTGTACTTTCTAAGTCCATTCATTTTTTTCCTAGAAGTTTCATGACTCCATTGTTCTTTATAGATGAATGTATGTAGTTGTATAGCATTCCAATGTGTATATGTGCAAAATTTCCATTATCTGCTCATATGTTGGTGGACACCTTGCCTGGTTCCATTTCCATGCTGTCATAGCTGGAGCAGCAACAAACATGAATGTGCAAATATCTCTACAGTAGGGTATGGAGTTCTCTGGGTACATGCCCAGGAATGGAATGGCTGGGTCAAATGGTAGCTCTATTTCTAATTTTTTGAGCATTCTCCAAACTGATTTCCATATTGGCTGTACCAATGTGCACTCCCTCCAGCAGTGAATAAAGGTTTTCTTCCCCCTCCATATCCTCTCTGTTATTTGTTATCAGATTCTTGATGATATCCATTTTGGCTGGGGTTAGGTAGTATCTCAAAATAGCTTTAATTTACACTTCCCTGACTACTAAAGATGTTGAAAACTTCAGAAAAAAAATAGTTTTTGGCTATTTTAATTTTTCCATTTACTGCTTGACCCACTTGTTGATTGGCAGTTTTCTTTCCTTGGTGTTTGAGCTAGGATCCTCAGTTCTGCACATTAGCCCTTTGTCTGAAGTACAGCTGATCACGAGTCTCCTGTCCTGGGCTGCTGGCTCTGCCTATTGTTTCCTCTGCTGTGCAGGAGCCTTTTCAGGTAAAGCAACCTCACCTGTTGCTTCCTGGGGGGAGGATGTCCCAGCAAGTTCTTGCTGACCCAGCACATTGAAGCTTATCCCTGCTTTACTTTAGTAGCTTCTGGCTTTAAATTGAGATCTGCGGTCTGCTTCAGATTCATCCTGCCGCCCCCCTTTCTTTGAGACAAGGTCTCACTTTGTAGCTCTGACTAGTCTGGACCACTAGACATAGACCACGCTGGCTTTGAACTCAGAGATCAACTTGCCTTGACCTCCCAAGTTCTGGGGTTGACAGCATGTGCCACCACCTGGCTGCTGAGTTGGTTTTTATACAGGATGAAAGATAAAGATCTGATTTGATTCTTCTGAATTTGGTTATCTAGCATTGTCTGCGTGACGTGGGTCTTCTCCCACATCATGTTTTTGCTGCTTCTATAAGGTGGCCATAGGTTTTCAATGTCCACTCTTCTGTTGTTGGCCAGCCTGTTTTTAATGCCAGTTCCAGGCTAACATTGTCTGCATAGCAAAGTCAGGTGTTGTGATGCCTCCAGCAGTAATCTTTCCCTTTAGGCTTGCTTTGACTATTTCAGATTTTTCTTTAAAGTAAGCAGTGGAATCGATGCTTTTATTTTGTTCCTCCAAACTGGTAGAACTGATTTCACAGTAGTTCATTTTATAATAATTGAGTTTTTAAGTAATAAGTGTACTGTAGAAAATTTTGAAAATGTGGTTTAAAAGTTGTTTTGAAGAAAAAGAAAACCTTTGCCAGATTATACTGTTTTGGTAAAACAAGCATATGCTTGATGTAAAGAAGCCAAGTGAGCAGCACTTCGAGTGATATTGGAACCAGTTTAACTTTGCATCCATACTAATATGTAGCCCAGTATTTTTCACTTTTGAATATATATATATATGATTTGTTTTTTTTGTTTGTTTGTTTGTTTGTTTTTGAGACAGGGTATCTCTGTGTAGCCCAGGCTGCTCTGGAGCTCGCTCTGTAGACCAGGCTGGCCTCAAACTCGCAGAGATTCGTCTGCCTCTGTCCCCTGAGTGCTGGGATTTAAGGCATGTGCCAGCACCACCCAGCTTGAAAATATCTTTTTTAGATTTATTGTTTTATTTTTAACCTTGTGTATGTGTGTGCTCACATGGACTCACACGAGTGCAGTTGCTCATGGATGCCAGCAGAGAGGGAAATGTCACCATGGAGCTGGAGTTACAGGTGGTTGTGAGGGCCTGCTGTGTGTACCGGGAACTAAACTCTGGTCCACTGCAAGAGGAAGAGGTGTTCTTGACCTCTGAACCACCCCAGCCACCACCTTCTGAAAATATATTTTTTAAATAAATGGTGTAGCAGGAGCCTGGCTTTTCCTGAAGTATATTTCCACAACCATTTACTACACACAGCACGTTCACACTCAGCACTAAACCCCTCAAGGTGAGTTTGGATGTTCTGTGCCTATTATTAGTTAAAGACATTCAGAGTTTCCAAAACTACTGTGACTACAGGCTCTCAGGCTCCCAGTGAAGCGAAGGAAACACAGATGCAGCTGATTGCCCCGAGACAGAAGAGCGCAGCTGCCCGGCGGCAGGTGCTGTGGCATCTGGAGGGAATGAGGGGCTGGAAGAGCCCCAAAAGAACCTGCACCTTTGAAGATCAAGGTCAGGAGCTGTGTTTCCAGTGAGGAAACATGGGCCATGGAGCTACACTGAGCTGTTAAGATCCTGTCTACACCACTGTAGTCACTGAAAGACATCCAAGATGGGAATTTGTTAGGACTTCTTCAGTGGCAAACGGCAAATCAAGTTCAAAGCAGTTTAGACTAAAAGGCAAATGAGTTAGGAGTCTGGTGAGCTCCAGGTCCTAGACCTTCAGGACTAGAACAGACTTCAGAAGGGAGTGAAGTCTTCCCTAGGTTCTGACTTTGATATAGGGCTTGTCTGAGATGGGCATGGCTCCCACTGTGGTGTACGGGAAAAGTCCGAGCAGAAGAAAGCCAGGGTAGCACACATTAAGGACGGTGCACTTGCTGATGTCACTGCAGTTTAGAAATCCCTCAGAGAGACTCCATTCAGACTCCAGGTGAGCAGCCCCACTGCCCAAGAATGGGCCAGCCTCAGCCACCTGTCAACACTGGATCAATCACAGCTGCCAGGAACTCATATCCCAACACAAAGGCAGGCCTGGATCACAGGACTGCCATGTGACTTGGGTGGGGTTCTGGAGGAAGGCAGGACATGCTCTGAGAAGCCCTGTCCCACCGGGAATAGAACGTTTCTAAAGGAAAGGGAAGTGCTGGCTTTCTTTCTTGAGAATGACAGATATGGCCACGGGGAGGGCCAGGCCTGGATGCTCTGCAGTGATTACTGCAGAGGCAGCCAGGTTGAGACTGGGCCTGGTGCTGGATGAGCCCACAGGCCTGGTGAGGAGGCACGGAAATGTTTTTCAGCTTTGTTTGAGACAAGTGCTCTTACTCCACCCTGAACAAGTGCAACAGCCCAAGCCTTTTCAGAATGATATGTGAGACCCAAAATAGATGAAGCTCCCGGAAGATAAATAAACCAAATGAGCACCGCTTGGCTCCCAACCACAAGCCTGGTTCCTAGGCAGCCTGAGCTCTCCTGCTGGGAGAGAAAAGAGCAGAGCTTGTGTGGAGGGGTGATGGGCAGAGTTTGCAGCTGTAAGCCCCTCCCCCCGTGGTGGGCACCAGGGGTCTTAGGAAAGACACAGTTCCGAAAGTCTGGAAGGTCCTTAATAACAAACTAACCTAAGATGACTGGCCAAGGTACATCTAGACAAGGCAGCCCAGTTAGGGGGAAAACATCCAAAGGCAGGTGATGTAGTCAGAGATGGACCCTGCTCCTGCTTGAGGAGTTCCAAATAAGGACCAAACTGCACAACTGTTACATATGTGTAGGGGGCCTAGGTCTGGCCCACACATGCTCTCTGGTTGGTGGTTCAGTCTCTGTGAGCCCTTACGAGCCCAGGTTAGTTGATTCTGTAGGTTTTCTTGTGATGTCCTTGACCTCTCTGGCTCCTCTGATCCTTCCTCCCCCTCTTCCACAGGATTCCCAGAGCTCTACTTAATGTTTGGCTGTGGGTCTCAGCATCAGTTTCCATCAGTTGATGGGTGAAGCCTCTTTGATGACAGCTATGCTACACTCCCATCTGCAGGTATAGCAAAACAAAACAAAGCAAAAACCCATTAATAGTGTCGGGAGTGCACTCCCTCTCCATGGCATGGGTCCCAAACTGAGCCAGTCATTGGTTGGTCCTTCCCTCAATTCTGCTCCATCTTTTACCCCTGCACATCCTGTAGGCAGGACAAATTGTGGTCAAATGTCCTGTAACTGGGTTGATGTCCTAAACTGGAAGTCTTGCCTGGACACAGGAGATGGCAGGTTCAGGCTCTGTATCTCCCATTGCTAAGGGTCTTTGCTCCCTCATCAATTCCTGGATGTTCCTATTGCCCTAGGTTTGTAGCTCTTCCTAGAGATGTGCCCCAATTCCAGTTGTCTCTCCCAGTACGCTGACTCTCCATCCCCCCAATTCCTCCTAGTCCCACCCCCACCCCTTCCTCACCCAGTCCTCTCCATTCATCTATCCCCCACATCTAATTATTTCACCTTCTCCATATAAACAAACTGAAGAAGAAAAGACCCACATAATCATCCCACCAGATGCTGAAAAACTGTGACAAAATCCACCACCCCTTCACAATAAAAGTCTTGGAGAGATCAGGGTTGCAATACCCATATCTAAACACAATAAAGGCAATATACAGCAAGCTGATAGCCAACATCAAATTAAATGGAGAGAAACTTTAAACAATTCCTCTACAACCAGGAACAAGACAGGGCTGCCCACTCTCTCCATATTTCTTCAACATAGTACTTGACATTTTAGCTGGAGCAATAAGTCAACTAAAGGAGATCAAGGGGATACAAATTGGAAAGGAAGAAGTCAACGTATCACTATTTACAGATGATATGATAGTATACATAAGTTGTTAGGACCAATGAAATGATGATGGGCACAACAGATTTTATGTGAAAGAGGCTTATTGGGTGGAGATGAGGAGAGAGAGAGAGGAGAGAGTAAGACATGATAGGGGGAAGGGTAGGGATGCCCTGACAGAGAAAGGGGAGAGGGCAGGAGAGGGAGAGAGTAAGAGGGCAAGAGGGCAAGAAAGTGACAAAGTGGCAGGTTTATTCTTTTATGGAGCAACTGAACCACACACCTGACAGGTGTGGCTACCTGGTGGGCAACACATAATGACATCGTAGGTTGCTAGGCAACCCAGAAGGAGGCTGCCTAAATACTAACATTCCTCCCTCTTTCTATAATTAAAAAATGAGGAGCTTGGGCTGCTTTTCATGTAAAGCAAGTATACAAAATTAGGTTCATTGGAAGCAGCTCTTGGTTGCCATGCAAAGAGGTAAGAGAGAGAGAGAGAAAAAAAAGTAATAGCAACAAAATGTTCAGATTACATGGTCAAGAGGAGGAGGGGAAGCCCCTGCCTTGGAAAGTTCAGGGTAAGGTTGGAATTGCCAACCATGCCCAGCAGTAGAGAGGGGACTGAGGAATTCTGGGAGAACGTGGAGCTACTTGTCCTGTATCTGAAATATCATTCCAGCCTTTTGTAAGTAATAAGTGAATAACGGGTGTAGATTATCTTCTGGCTACTTCCTGCTGACACTGGGGGTGCTGTAGGGAGGTCAAAATGCTGAAGTGCTGGGCAGGTCCAGGAAGAACAGGTTGTTTTGATGCTGTCCAGGGTCTATGAGAACCTCCTTGTCTAGGAGGGAAAGTGCAGGTCCAGTTTGACGGAAGTCTGTGAGGTCAGACTGGAACACCTGTGGTAGCTGCTTTAGCACTGTCATGGATGTAGGAAACACCTGGGTCTGGCAGGATACTGAAACATATATATAGGCAGAAGACAAAGTTATGTAGATTATAGAGAAAATTCCTTTAGGTGTACATTTAAAATTTTTGGGAGAGCGAACAGAAGTGGAAGGTTTGGATCAAAGACACTTGAACATGGGAACCTCCATTTACCCAATCATTGGCAGTAATTAAAAAGGCTTTGCTTTGTATCTGTCATTTAAGGAAATTGGGGCCAAGTTTGGTTACAGAAGTGTGTAAGCTTAGAGGCCCTCAAAGTGGGCACTAAGTGTAGAAATCTGAAATTCTCCAGAAGACATCCCAGAGAAGAATCTGGAGGAATGGACGAATGGACTATTCCCATTGGGCAGGTAGGAGTCAGTGACCTGTCAAGGCATCCCACGAGCAAGGTTTGACTCAGTAGATTGGTACACTCTGTTCCAAAAGCTGGCCAGCTTTGGCCAGAGACCAAGGGCAGAGCTGCCTGTAGGGTTTACTTAGTGCCAGGATTTTCATAGACAAGCGAGAGGGGAGGGGCAAAACCGTGCTAAAAGGGGCAAAAATCTCACCCAAGGGAAAGAGAAGCCCTGAATGGAGGTCAGCAAAAAGGGTCAACCGTGACCAGTGAAGGCCTTGGTTGAGGGTTCCTCCGTCTCAAAAGGTACCAGAAAGTTGCCGGACGATCAATGGTTAATCTTCCCCTACCAAGAGAGACATTTATGCTGACCAATGAGGGGAACTCACCAATCCAGCCAGTGTTGCATGTAGGAGGTAGTGATCTGGTTGCCAGAGAGTGGGTCAAGGGTGGATTTGAAATGAAATATGTTTCCAGCAGCTCCGGTGACGTCGCTAGTGCCGAAAGCAACCACCATGTGGTGTGGCCTCTGAAAGCTACTATCTGGCCAATGCATCAATATTAGGACCATGCAGTGAAGTTACACGGCGTGTTCATAAATCACACCACACGACTGGTTCCACGTGGGAGGTTTTATTAAGAGAAGAAGGAGGGGGTCACAGAGACCATCTCTGGGTAGGGTAGGAGAGAGAGAGAGAGAGAGAGAGGAGGTGGTTCGAGTTCTCTTTAAGGTGACCCAGAGCATGCACAGGTGGTCTCAGGTAGTCCACAGGTGGTCCGTAGGTGGCCTCACTGATGCCTGAGATCCCGTTTGTCAGGTCTCTTGGGACTGGCCGTAGAGGTACCTGCTTACGGTTCCCAACATAAGTGACCCTCCCGAATTTCACCAGGGAACTCCTACAGCTGATAAACACCTTTGGCAGAGTGGCTGGGTAAAAAAGTATTTAAAAAAAAAAAAAAGCTAATAGCCCTCCTTTACACAAACAATAAATTGGCTGAGAAAGAAATTAGGGAACCAACACATTTCACAATACTATTTCTTTTTTATTTTCTGAGACAGGGTTTCTCTGTGAAGCCTTGGCTGTTCTGGACTCGCTTTTAGACCAGGCTGGCCTCGAACTCACAGAGATCCACCTGCCTCTGCCTCCTTTCGAGTTCCAGGATTACAGAAGTGCTCTACTGTGCCCAGTTCACAATACTATTTCTTAAAATCCCTAAAACAGACAGCTTATTTTCCTGTCCAGGTGATAGACAGGCCCATTTTTTATTGACTGTTAGAGGAAAGGGCAAGGGTATGTCACTTTTCTTTACCAGGAGTCCTTGGCCTGACAGTCACCTGAGAAGGCTTAGTTAGCTATTAGAGACCTCCCAGGCTTTCAGAAGGTTGTCTTTCCTCAAGGCCAGAAACATGACTTGGATCCTTTTCTTCTGACCAGTGATGCTGCTGCAGCAATGCATAATGATAACAAAATTTATTACTCTCTTTACTAAGAGACTGGAACTGGTGCTAGACCTTGCAGCTAGAGTTAATAACCGACTTTGAGGTCACAAGATTTAAGGCTGCTATCCTACTGTGTAATCAGCCTGTTATTTAACCCACCTTTAAGAGAACAATATAACAATTAACCTTCCTAGTCCTGCATTTCCCATGTAAGCAACTTCTACAGCTTAAGCCAACCTATAGCTCTGAAATTAAAGTATGTACTCTTTTATGACCTTGGCTCAGGAGTAGTACAGGCATGCATGTGTGCATGTGTATGTATGTGTGTTTGTGTATGTGTGGGCACATGTGTGTGCCTGTTGATAATCATTTGCTAGAAACAGAAATATAGGCTGAAGGCAGTCTTATAGAATGAATATCCACTTGTCTTAGGGTTTCTATTGCTGTGATAAAACACCATGATCAAAAGCAAGTTGGGGAGCAAAAGGGTTAATTTGGCTAACACATCCACTTTGTAGTCCATCACGGAAGGAAGCCAGGACAGGAACTCAAACAGCGCAGGAACCTGAAGGCAGGAACTGATGCAGAAGTCATGGAGAACTTCTGCTTACTGGCTTGCTGAGACTGCTTTCTTATAGAACCCAGGCCCACCAGTCCAGGGACAGCATCACCTACAATGAGAATCACTAATTTAAAAAATGCCCTAGAGCTGGCTCTTACAGAGATATTTCTCAATTGAGCTTCCCTCCTTTGAGCTAGCTTGTATCAAGCTGACATAAAGCTAGCCAGCACACCGCCATGAATGTTGAACACAGCATGTAGATGCTCTCGATAGCCAGCGGCATTTGTAATACTGTTTGTTGTCTGGGTCACTTGGGGTCAACTGGCATCAGTGACTTAATCCATTGTAAAATTTTGTTAAAGATTTCGGGAAAGTATCCCTCTTTCCTTCCCCACGTGACAATTTTCGTACTGTTCAATAAAAGAAATAGGAAAATTCTTCACTAGGTACACTCCCCTCCCCCGAAAGATTCACAAGACAGCATTCAGAGAGGTACAGATTCAGACTCAGACAGACAGACAAGAGCACCAAAGACACACGGGGGGAAAAAAGTAGGGAGTTCAAATCTGGGCTTGCGCTTGGTTAAATGACACCAAGGGGAAGTGCTTTGGTTTCTTTCCTTACCACTGATACATTATTGGTGACTCTGAGCTTATTAATATGTTCAAGCTGACTGCAATTTACAAGGTGAACTTTATGCCACAAGCACCAAGAATGGCCAGGAGCTGGGATAAGGCAAGGAAGGTGGGTGCTTTTCCAGTCGTTGTAACTGAAGTACCTAACTAGAAGCATCCTAAAGGAAGATTTCTTTCTTCTTATAGTCCAAGGAGGTACATCCATCATGGCAGGGAAGGCACGGTGGCAGGACTGGGAAGCAGCTGTTCATGTTGTGTCTGCTGTCAAGAAGCAGAGTGCAAACAGGAAGCAGAGCAGGGCTATGCAACCTCAAGGCCACCTGCAGTGACCCGCTTCTTTCAGCTCCACCTCCTAAAGGTCAAAAAACCTTGTCAAACAGTGCCACCAGCTGGGTTCCATGTCAAGTACCCAAGCCCACGGGGGCCACTTCTCAGACCATGGCAGAGGATCTTCCCTTGCAGACTTCAGAAAAGGCTCACCTTGTGGACACTTTGTGAACTCTTCCACCTCAGGACTGTGAGACAGTGAGATAAACTCCTCGGTTTTAGCCACCATGTGTGGTACTTTGCCATAGCTGCCCAGGACACTCCAGGCCAGGCTTTTCCTTGGCTCTTTTGCTGCCTCCTGGCCAGTCCATGCTCTTAATGCCACCTTTTGTGTGGTGACCATCTCTGTGATACCTATAATAAGACCGTGCCTTATGTTTGAGCAGGAACTGAGGTGGGGGTAGGAGGCAGTGGGAATGTGACAATTAGGAACCTGTTCACACTCAAGCAGTTGACAACCTGCAGGAAGACACCAGAGATATTATGCTATTGCTACATTTCATATTTGTCTCTGAGCACGGAGTTTAGTTTGGTCAGCCACCGCAACCGGCTGATAAGATTCCGAATAACTTTTGGTCATTTTCAAAAACTGGGTTCCAGACTGGGGAAAACCAAGGCTCATTGTTGTTCCTTGAAAAGGAGAGGAATAAGTTCCGTCTTTTGGTGGATGCCCTCAGGCCCACCAGCTTCTGGCTGACCCATGTCATTCCAGTCCTGCAGTCTCAGAAACAGGAAGAGACGCACACAGCTTTTGGCTGAGGCCTTTTCCCCTGATTTTGTCGTCTCATAATAGGCAGAATGCAGCTTACACTGAGAGAGTTGAAGGAAGCTCACATTTCACCCACTGAATTGTGGATGACGCTTCTGATATCAAGTGGTCCATCTTTCCACAGAGTATCCTTTTCTCATCCACATCTCATAGTCCTCCCTGCCTCACCCCACCCCCACCCCCACCCTCAAGAGCTGGGGATTAGCACAGGGCCTTGCATACGGTTGGCCAGTACTCTATCATTACATTACACCCCTGGTTTCTATGCTTCTTCAGTCACTGCACCTGCTGCCCTTGAGCCCACAACTCCTTTCTTTCTCTCTTCATGTCTTTCTTTCTTTCTTTCTTTCTTTCTTTCTTTCTTTCTTTCCTTCCTTCTTTCTTTCTTCCTTTCTTTTTCTTTCCTTTTTTTTTTTAAATAATGTTAGACATTGAACCCAGGAATTTTTGTGCAAGCTGAGCAAGTTCTCTACCACTGAGTCATCCACCCCATCCCACCCCACATCTAGGTATTTTTTAACCAGAGAGATGAAAACTCACCATCACTTGGTTGTATTTTGTAGCTTCTTTATCCCCGTGTTTGCTCTTTCCTTTTCATGTTTTTTTGGACTTTGTGCCTGGGTTACATGTATCAGGATGAGGGACCTTTGTACACGACCTGAAAGCATCAATTTTCAGAGAATGTATTTGCATAGCTGGCAAACACATTTTCTAGAACATTTGCATTAAGTATCTGCAGAAGTTGGGGTGCTGGTGGCCCTGTTCTGTCCTCTCAGATTTCCACTCCCTGATCAGTGTTCCTTTGAGCTGAAGCAGGTTGGTCTAGTTTGCCTGTGTATCCATCCTGTCTATGGCTTGTTGAAATGCAGCCTTGACTCACAGGTCCTGGGTGGGGGAAGTGAGATTCTGGTCATCTCACAAGCTTCCAGGTGACAACCACCCAAGGATCTCTCTCTTCCTGGTCTCAAGAACCTCAGGCTGACCAACTTCTGAGCCAGAACTGGTGTTTTCATGGACCTTTGGGCCATTCCAGTGTTTTGGGGCTGTTAGAGATCTCCATGCTGGAGATCATGCCTAAGTCAGCAGAGTGATCTAGACCCTGGAAGCTATCTCAGGGCCCCAGACTGCTCCAGTGACAGTGAGAATGGGGGATGCTAGATCCTCAGGCTTTCATCTGACCCTTTGACTTTATCAGGGTGATTTTCGCAGCCATGTTAGGTCAGAGTCTTAGTTATATTTTTACTGCCATGACAACACACCATAACCAAGGCAACTTTTAGAAGAGTTTATTGTGGCTCACAGTCTCAGAGGGTGAGTCCATGCCATCATGGCGGGGAGCAAGGCAGTGGCAGGCAGGCCTGGTGCTGGAGCAGTGGCTGGGGGCTCACATTCTCATCTATGAGCTGGAGGCAGAGAGAGAGAGAGAGAGAATCTCACCAGCAAGATCATCACCTTGGTTATGGTCCAAGCAAACAATCCATCACTTCCTTGTAGTGAGGGTCCCTTTGACATCTGCTTTTATCCTATCAGCTGGTACTATTATCCAATGTATGGCCGAAGCCACCCTTTAATCTCATTCTTACACACACAGGCACATACAGGCACACACACACATACTCCTGAACAATATGACTTCTGAAGCCATCAGGACCACACCGCTGAAACACAAGAAGCAGCACCCATGCATGCTTTCGAAGCACAAAGTCCTTTCTCCAAGCTCTGCCTTCATCTGCCTCATGCTTCTACTTTAATTGATGTTAAAACATTTTCCTCGAGGCAGGAGAGATGGTTTGTTGGTTAAGAGAGGACTTGAGTTCAGTTTGCAGCATCCATCTTGAGCCCCTCAGTTCATTCTTGTCTCCATAGACACTGCTTTCATGAACACAGAGAGAGAGAGAGAGGGAGGGAGAGAGAGAGGTAATTAAACACAGATAATAAAAAGAAAACTTAAACCCCTTTTTGTTTTTCTTTGCCTTTTTCATTTTGACGGTCTCCTGTCTTGGACTAGCCTCAAACTACATAGCTGAAAATACCCTGATCTTTGGACCCTCCTGACTGTATCTTCTGTGGAGACAGGAGTGCACCGCCACTCCCAGCTTAAAAACTTTACTCAAAACTCCAAGTCTGCTTCATGCTAACTCACCCTGCAATGCTGCCCTGAGATTCACTTCACAGGTGAATCCACCTCTGTAAAGATGGGGCAGTTGCAGGAGAGAGCCTGGAGCTTCAATCCTTATCCCCCTCCAGTCCCTAACTCTCCTCACCATTGCCACTGGCAGGAGGGAGGAGGTGCCTGGAGACAAGGTATCAGGACCAAGAAGCAGGATGCTGAGGAGAGGAAAGGGGTAAGGAGGGGGGAAGTTAATATTATTGTTGAGGGGCCTGTCTCCTGGGCCATCCATCCTACACCCAGAAGCCTTCACTTCTCCACACCTTCTCCAGAATGTCTCCCCTTTCTTTGTGCAAGAACACTGGCTTGTGTATCATCAACACCATAACCAGCACATAGGCCGGGCACCTCAAACAACAGAAACACACTTTCCTACAGTTCCAGAAGCTGCTGGTTTGAGATGGTTAGGTGTCAGCAGGTGAAAGATATCTCTCCTTGATGACTTGCAGATGTCTGACTTCATGCTGTATCCTTATCTGGGTTGTCCTCTTAGGACAGCAGCCATATTGAATTGGGGCCCGCCCCAACCCCCAGCAAACCCCACATTTTAGTATAACTACCTCCCTGAAGATTCTCTCTTCTGATCAGATTATACTCTGAGGTCCCAGGACTTGGAATGTCGACACACAAATGTGGAGGGTACCTGGTCCATCCTATAGTGGTTCTTCACCCCACTAGCCATAGAAACAGATGTGTGGAAGGGTTGCCGAATTAAATGTCATCATCTAGTTAAATCTGAGCTCCAAATAGGTAGCTTTTTTGTGTATCACAAATATCATGCTGACATGCATAAAGATTTTGTTGTTGGTTTACAGTTTGCATCTAACAAGCATCTAACCTGTGTTTTCGGCTTTTGAATGGCACCTCACCTTCCCATGAGCCTCCTCACTCATCTGCAAAGGTATGGCATAGACAAAATGAGAGTGAGGAAGAATTGGGAACTAGAGGTGCAGCTGGGGTCTGGGAGGACCTCAAGGACCCTCACACCATAATCTCTGAAGCCGTTGAGACACTCATAGGTCGGGTTGTCTGTGGTTAGGAGAAGGTCAAGGAATGTGACAGGAGTCCTAGGCGGAACCTTGTGTTTCCTCCTGGTCTAAAGTCTCTGTCAGATGGGAAACGTGTAATACTAAAAGGGATTTCTCTGAGCATCCCTGAATGATCTGACTTCCTGTTGCGCAAACACATTACACCAGCTGCGACTGTAGTCTAGGGCTCGGGATGCTGAGGTAGAGGATAGCCACAAGTCCGAGGTCAGCCTCATCTATGCAGCAAATTCCATGCTGGCCATGACTACACAGTAGCCCAAAACCAAAAATTCCCCAGAAAAACAACAACAATAACAAAACTACCGTTGCCAAAAACATTACATCATCCATGTCAGGAGGATGAGAATCTGGTGCCCAATCCTGTAACTACAGCCAAGTACCTCAGAAAAAGTTTAAGGGGAGATTTGTATTAAGACCATTCAGGGCACAACAGATTTGATATGATCTTCATCTCTTGCACACCTCTTCTGTTCATTACTGACGATAGTTCTACCTTCAGGCAGTAGAGTCTTGACAAGGAAGGGGGTGCAGGCTTGTGGTTGCTGTGACCCAGCCAACACCCCCCCGAAACCCTCCAGCAACTGCCTCCACCATCTGCTCCCCAGCTCTCCCCAGGTGGGCTGCTTCCTCTACCAGGCTCTCGCTGTGAGCACCTCAGCACAGCCCAGAGCAACAGACCGATTGCCATGAGATCATGAGCCAAAGCAGAACCTTCTTGTTTTTAAAACAAACGTCTCAGGGGTTTTGCTACAGTGATGGAAATCTGCATCTGTATTTCAATGTTCTTATTTGTGTTTAGACTCCTACCTAACCGGCCTTAAATCATTCCACTAGGAATCAGTAGCGATAAGATGGTTTGGCTTACTTATTCTTCAGCATAATACATGCACAAAAGTTGTATTACCATAAATTCAGAACAGCAAAATTTCAGAAACCAAATACACACTCACAACTAACATCCAAAGACATAGAATGCCTCCTAATCTCATAATCCCTGGCCTCCAGATTGCAAAGGACCCTTTATTACTACTCAACCCCAGAGGTCAAGGGCCACCACTGCTCTTGTCTGCCCTGCATCTCTTGCCTGCTCTTGCACAGTGTGTCAGTGGGATGAAATCATGTGACGTCTTTGGTGCCTGGTTGTCTCAGTGTGGTGCTCCTTAGCTGCTGCCATATTGACGTGCGGGGCTGGCGTTTGCTTTACTGTGGGGTAAGTGATGGCTAACACACCACAGTTTATTCACCCACCTCCTGCTGGGCTTTTAGCAGCTGTCTGCAGTGCTGCTCTCTAATGTCTGCCCCAGTGAGTTCGCCCACACTTCTCTCTGACAGTCCTGGAGTGGCTGTGAGACATTGTGCAGGGTGGGGCGGGGACTGGGGTGGCTGTGAGGCAGTGTGCAGGGCGGGTGTGCAGAGCCTTGGAAAACTTGCAGTGTTTGTATCAACTGGGTAACTGTATCAACCAGACATTTCCATTGCCCATATTGTTAAACATACAAAACTGACTTGAGTTTACCTCACTATATTAAGATACAGCCTTTTTTGTTGGTGGTGATTTTTTTCAGACAGTATAGTCCAGACTGGCCTTGAAATCATGATGTCCCTGCCTTAATCTGAGAGTGCTGAGATTTGTGCCACCAAGGACTTTATGGGTTGAGCTGTGTCCCCTCCAAACCTCCGTGTTGACACCAGGCCCAGGGACCTCAGAGCAGCCTCATTTGGAAATAGGGTCACTGGAGTGCAGTTCTTTAAGTTGGGAAGAGGCCACCCTCCCAGAAGGAAAGGGCAGGAGCTTCACAATGTGGAAAACGGTGTCATGCCTCTACAAGCAAATGAATGCTAAAAATCATCTCCAAACTACCTGAAGCCAGCAGCAAGGACTGGGATAGACACCCAGGTCTCGGGGCTCTGACTTCAGTGCATGAAGTTAGGGAAGCCCTGCACAGCGGTGCTCAGGGTGATGATTCCTGCAGAGATGTCTGTTGTCTAGATGCTCCTTCCAGCAGGCCTGAGGGAGCCTGATTAGACACTGGGCTTCCCGTCAGTGTCTGCATAGTTTGTCATCTTTTTAAATGCTTTCAGGGAAGGCAAACAAATGATTCAGATGACAGTAAAAGGCTCCTCTGTGGTGGTCAGCACACTGACATCACTCCCCATCCCCTCAGACGCGTGAAGGTCTTAGGCTGAGCACAGGCATCCTCATTGGGCTGGGTTGTAAACACAGACCTGTTGAGGGTGGGAGATTCTTGCCTGCATCTGGCCTTTCATGTACTGGTCTTACAGACTAGACCTCTGCACCTATCATACAGTACACACACACACACACACACACACACACACACACCAACACACACACACACACACACATCAATAAAAATAAATCTTTAAAAATTCACATTTGCTTAACAATAAATATTTTTGCAGTCTTCCTGGAGTTTACTTCATCCCAGAGTCCTCACTAATATGAAGACCACAATGCTGGTAGTTTTTGTTAATGTGACACAAGCCGGGATCATCTGGGAGGAGGAAGCCTCGATTGAAGAATGCCTTTATCAGACTGGCCTATAAGCAAGTCTACAGGAGATTTTCTTAATTTGTGACTGATGTGGGAGGGCCTAGCCCACTGTGAGCAGTGCCATCCCCGGAGGAAGGTGGTCCTGAGGTGTGTAAGGAAGGGTGGTTATGCCAAAATGAACACGCCAATAAACAGTGTTCTTCAATGGTCTAAGTTTCAGTTCTTGTCCTGACTTCCCTTCATGATAGACTCTGACCTGTAAGCCAAATAAACACTTTCCTCTCTGCGTTCATCAAAACAATAAAATGCAAACTAAAGCAACTGTGTTTCATTCTTTCTGGGCCCCTAATGGGTGACAACAGGCCAGGCACTCGCCATATTTACACAAGTGAAATAAGAAAGCTCCAGGTCACATGACACTTGGTGAGCGTTAGCGCTTACCCTGGGCTGCCCCTGATATTCTGTTTCCACAGCTCGATGTGGACATAGTTTGCTGATCGTTTCAAATAGGTTGAGTGACATTTATTTTAATGGGTGTCTTAAGAGTTTCTGTGTGATTAGTGGAAACCATCTGCCAGCCTGGTGAAATCAGAACAGCCAGTCTACATCCCTGAATCTGAGATTTAAGAGGGAATCTGGGTCAGCGGGGCACAGGTCAGTATAGCTGTGGAGGCCATCAGGGATAAGATCCGGGCTAGCTGAGCTCAGCCGCAGTCAGGAAGTATCAGAGGATAGAGTCCCTGTTCTTGGAAGAAAGGGAGGGAGGGTGGAAGAGAGAGAGAAAGAGGGAGGGAAGGAGGAAGGAAGGAAGGAGGAAATGGAGGGAAGAAAGAGCAGGAAGGAACGGCAGGCGGGAGAAAGAAGTGAGGGAAAAAGAAGGGGAAGGAAGACTAGTTTTACTTGGCAGTGCCTGAAGGAGATGATTGGAGACAATGAGTTGTCCAGGCAAAAGCATGATGCTGTGTGCTGTGTGTCTATCGTACGCTGGGAACAAAACTAGGGACCCAGTGTATATTATGCTAAAAGATACTCTGCTCATTTCAACCTTTCCTTCCGATTCTAAAAGCCACACAGCCTTCCATTGAAACACCTTGGAGTAAGGAGAGCTGTTGCGGTGGAGAGCAAGAAGCATGAGGTCACAGGCAATGCTTGCACCTGTCCCCATGAGGCTGGGCCTGGCAGCTTGGCTCTGGGGACTGGAGTGGGGTCCTCCCCAGTCCCTCAGTTCTGGAGCTGTACCTTAGCTTCCTAAAGGTATAAATAAACCTTTCTTGGGGCTGTTGTGTCAAAGGGCCAAGACCAAGGATGGCTCAAGGCGACAGAAGTATATCCTTTTAGTTTTGGCCAGAAGTTCAAAGCCAAGGTTTTTGCAAGGGCTTGGTCTTTGAAGGTTCCAGAAAGAAAAGGGGGTGGGGGGACCAATTGTTTAGCTTGCCCAAGGTTAGAGTCAGTCCTGAAGCTCTCATACTCGGAAATCCCTGTGTGTTCCCAGTATAGAAGGACAGGTGGCCACCTACCTCAGCAGACAGACAGACAAGATCGTGCCTGCCTGCCTGCTTCGCTTTGTCTCCTTGTTCATATTTAGTGCCTCTTTGAACATATGCATCCAAGAGATATCTGCTGAATGAGTGTCTCTTTAATATTGATGTTAATACTACCAATATTGCCATACATAGGACAGATTGGCCCAAGGCACAAGAGAAGTTTTGTGCTAGTATCGCGAGCGGAGTGGGGTGAGTTGAGCAGAGTGGCTGGAGCAGTGGCCTGCTTCCTGCTTGCGTCAGACAGTTTGCACAAATGTCTGGATCCATCATGTGCTCATGCGCTTATTGCTAGGTCTTGAGTTACAGGAGCCATGGCCAACTGCTGAGCCAGAACCGTTCACCAGACTCACCCTTAGAAGCCTAGATCCGGACCTGGGTTTCCCCGGGCAGAGGTCTTCTGCATGTGCCTCTGGGATTATCAGACAGAGAGAAAGCTCTCCTTAATGAAAGACTCAAAGGAGCATATCCTGGGCTCCTCCAGATGCCTGGTGGGAACGGAAGTTTCCTGGGAAAGCCGAGTTTGTGCTGAAGAGCTCTCAGACGGATCGACTAATTAGAACTCTGTGATGGTAGAGTTGGAATGTTGCAAGTCCAGAGCCAAATTATCTTGGGACATCTTTAGTCTCTTAACAGCCACCTCTGTATTGGAGCTAACATTCTGTTGACTATAAAATGAAGCCATTGAAATGCGTGGACCTGCAGCTTCCCCAACTCTCAAGCTAAGAGGCCATGAGAGGTACCAGATGTTGTCACTGATGTATCTGGGAATCTGCTAGATTGTTTGTGTGTGTGTCCTGTAACTGAAAAAGTTCCTGCTACTGCTTCCAGAAGAAAGGTGTCATCATTCTGGGGCACTTGAATCCATGTCCCCAAGTCTGTGCTCATTCATCTTCAGGTTCATAATAAACCGTCTCTTATTTCCTTTGGAGTGAAAACTCTACTTTTTAGTCTACAGCAAATCCTTTTCTCCTAATCAGTCCTAGCCAGGAGTGTAACCCACAAATATGTCTGGTCAGTCATTCCAGAGACTCTACAATCTCAGGACCCAAACCACAATCAGTGGGGATGCCTGGCTCTGCTTTCTGCTCCTGGACACTGCCACCCCTGAGGCCCAGCACTTGCTTCCCTTGCATTCTTTACTGCTGACCCCAGGGCTCGGCCTCCTGGAGACTCTAGCAGAAAACATGGAGCCTGAGGTGGCCCTGGGAGGGAGGGGGTGGAGCTCAGGGCTGGTTGCTCTTTGGAATCTCTGGGATGAGTGGACTCAGACTAACTTACATAAGGGGTCAGAACTCCAGAGCCTCCCGGGGCCACTGCTACTTATTGGGTGATTGGTCAACCAGCTGCCCGGGTCAGACTCCCTCCAGTCCGGAAGTCTCCCAAACACGGGCAGGGTTTGTTCTGTAGTTCAGAGGCTCATTATAAGCCCCTTTCCCTGTCTCTTTTTTCACTCTCTTTAGTATTTTTCTGTGTATTAATTGATAAGTATAATATGGAAAGAAATGTCAAAAAATGATGATGAAGTATAAGGCCTAAACAAATCCCAACATGCTGCAAAATTAAAAGTAATGTGTTTCTCTAGCCTGGTCTACAGAGCTTGTTTCAGGACAGCCAAGTCTACACAAAGAAACCTTTCCTTGAAAGACAAACAGCAAAACCAAACCAAACAACAACCAAAAGTTAATCTGTTTCAACAGTTAGACCTAATAGTGAATTTAACACATGACAGTTCAGACAGAACACCAGCATCTGCTTCACAGAAAAAGCCAGTGTAGGCTGGGGAGCTGGCTCAGTGGGTAATAGTGTTTACTGTGTAAGCTTGAGGACCTTGGTTCAATCCCCAGCACTTGTGTGAAAAGCTGAGCGTGACCAAGCACAATTGTAAACCAGTGTTGGCTTGAAGACAGGAGGCAGAGCTGAGGCAGGAGGATTGCTGGGACTTGCTGGGCAGCCAGTATAGCAGGAAAACTGAAAGCCCTAGGTTCAGTGAAAGCCTGTCTTAGGGAGATAAGACAACAGAGCAGGACACCCAGTAGGTCTTCACCTGGCCTCCACATGTGTACACACAGGAGTTTGCACATACACCCCTCATGCACATACTCATAGGCCACATACACACCACACGTATGCCACCCTCTCCCTGCCAACACACAATGAGTGGATTGTCCAGTGTGCCAAAGTGATCCAGAAGATAGACAGGGTCAGGCAGTCCACGTTCCCGGATGCCGGCCACATTCCCCAGTGATGAGCTCAGGTGTGGGTGGGTGTCAGGTGGGCGTGCAGAACAGCGCAACATAGTGGAGGGCCTACACACAAGAAGCCTGCGTGCCTGCGGTCTGCTGAATTAACAACCCCGGGAGCAGTCGTGGGGAAAGAACGGCTTTGCAACAAATATAAGAATTTTGGTTCCACTCTATAGAAAATGAAATCGGATGAAAGATCTAAATGTAAATTTTATGATGTTGCATGTGGCTTCTGAGATAAGGCACCAAAAACCCAAATACAAGCAATTAAATCTTAATCTTCTTCAGCAACTCTCAGGACAGGTGGGGGGGCAATTTGTAAATCACAGGAATGAGTATTATGCCTAAAAAAAAAAAGAATGCATATGCAGAACTTGAGCAACTCAACAATAGTCAAAACTCAATCTAAAATGGGCAAAGGAAGAAGGGGGTCTGGACCCGGCAGGTCTGGTGCCTAAAATCTCAGCGCTTGGTCGGTTGCAATAGGAATACAGGAGGCAAGCCTGGGCTCTGTAGATAGTTTAGACTAGACAGAGCTACACAGCCAAACTGTCTCAGGGAGGGTGTGGAGCGAAAGAGGAAGAGGAGGAGAAAAGAAAAAGGAAGGATTATAGGAAAATGTGAGCCAGGGACTCGTGTAAACATTTTTTTTTTTAACTCACATTAGTATTTGTGAGTTTTCTTCTATACGGAATGAAAACAATGGTCCAGCCAGTTAGCATTTCAGGAGGGCCCAAGTTCAAGTTCAAGAGGCTGGAGAAAGGGCGGCTCTTCCAGAGGACTCGGGTTTGATTCTCAGCACTCACATGGTGGCTCACTGGCCCCTGTAACTCCAGTTCCTGGGGGTCCTCTGCCCTCTCCTAACGTGGTTTAGGACCTACACCCAGGCAGAATGCCCATACACATGAAATGCAACCAATGCGTTTATAACCGACTTCTTGTTCAAGCCTGAGCATTCATGGGAAGCTTGCTGCCAGCAAGTAGCATTTGTGAGAACACAGCCATTTCCATACTCCTGGGGGCGGAGCAGGAAGCACCAGGGATGTGGACCTTTTCCACACTGCTTGAGCACTGTCTGGGGACCAGCTGTCTGCAAGCTGTCCTTGGAGCCTGCTCTTGGCTCTTGACTCTTGGCCTTGATGTATACGGTAAAAGCCCACAACAAGCTGTGTCTTCACGCTGCATTTGCTGCTCCCCACACTGGAACTCAGGACCTGACAAATGGACTCCACACCACTTCTTTCTTTATGTAGCCTGAGTTCCTTTCATTTTCACAGCTTACTTAAATGTTTGTGTGGGGGGGGTACCAGCATACCACAGTGGGAGTATGGGGGTGAGAGGTCAATTTGTAGGAGTTTGTTCTCTCTTTCCATCCTGTGGATCCTGGGAATTGAACTCAGGATGTGAGGCTTGACAGCAAGCGCCTGTACTCTTATCCCCCTCCTCTGTCTCCTTACCATTAATAGCTGCTTGTCCTTGGCCAATGGGCAAGTCACAATTCAGATGTCCCAGTTTTTAAAAAAGACAGTGCTGTCTCTGGGAGCTGGCCTGAGCAACTGTCACCTACATGGCAGACATTTGGAGACAAATGATGGATGACTCATACAGTGGGCAGTGAAGACCTTCACCTACCTTTAGGCTGTTTTCAAATGTTGAAGCAAATACCACAGGACAAGCAATTTCTAAAGAATGAAGATTTATTTAGTTCAGAGGGGCTGAGAGTTCAGGGGAATGGTGCCAGCGTCTGCTGAGGCCTTCAGGCAGCATATGAAACAGGGCTTCACTTAGAAGACAGAGCATGGTGTGTTGGCTCAGGTCTCTTGTCCTGTATTTATTGAAGACATGAAATCTCTCATGGATAACCCCACTGACTTCTCCGATAACCATATGCGCCCTAGTTGTTCCTACAGGATCCAAATCTAACTAGCATGACGACATGGTTATGAGGACACATCCAAACTACAGCATTATCTGGGCAGGTGTTCTCAGGCTCAAGCATACCAGAGTCAGAACATTCTCAGAGCTGTCTGACAGGAAAGAACAGCTTCAAAGCAGAAAGCTCGGGTTGGCTGCCTTAGAACCCAACTATAGAGAGGATGCAGGAACAATGGAGAGTGCTAGGAGTGACTGGGTTTCCCTCGTTGCCAGCGACCACCAGGAATGCACTCCACTGAGATGGCTGAAGCGAGCAGTCCATAGTGTTAGCCTCGCAGGTGGTGCTGGTGAGATGCAGGATCAGATGCAGGATGAGTGCCTGCTGCTCAGCGTGACCCCAGTACCCACATGGTCTGACTCCAAGTGCCCCTCTATCCTCCGAGGATGGTGGTGGCATGCATGAGTGCGTCCCTTGAGAACAAGTAACTAAGATGTAATAAAAACATGTAGCTCAGCTGGTGCCATGTTTGCCTAACATGCACAAGGCCCTGAGTTGGGTCCCCAGCACTGCGTTACCCATAGATTGTGGTACCATCTGTAATCAGTTCTTGAGAGGTGGAGGCAAGAAGATCAGATGTTTAGGCTAATTTGAAGCCAGCCAGCCTGAGCTACATAAAACCTTGTCCAAGAAAGAAAGGAAAGAAGGAAAGGAAGGATAAAAGGAAAAAGAAAGAAGAAAGAAAGAAAGAAAGAAAGAAAGAAAGAAAGAAAGAAAGAAAGAAAGAAAGAAAGAAAGAAAGAAAGAAAGAAAATGGGAGAGCGGGAGAGAGGAAGGAAGAAAAGAAGGAAGGAAAGGAAAGGAGAAAAGGTGGGAGAGAAAGAAAGAAGGAAGGAAGGGAAGAAGGAGGGGTTATGTTTTCTTTCATTCCCTGGAACTCAGGCTGGCAATGTGGCAGCAGTGATGCCCCATGGCTCCCGAGGCCAAGGTGAGAACAGTTCTGAGGCTTCTGTTGCCTACTGATGTGGTCCATCAGGATGCTTCTACTTGGAACTTTCTGCCTTTTGGGCTGTGGAAACCCAGTCATGGGAGGAGAGCAGGCACAGTGCTTCACACAGGGACTCAGCCAAACCCACTTTTGGGTCATCCCAGCTCAGCAGCTGAGAGTAAAGGAGACTGTGACACTCAGCCGTGCTCACATTTTCTGCTGGGACCCGGTAACCCCACTGTGCCTCACCCCAAAACTGCATGCATGACCCCTGGAACCCATTCTTGCCTCTGGGTGTTAAGCTAGGCGTAGTTGTTATGCATCCCAGGCAGGGAGGGGGATGGTTGACTGATGGGACTGGGAACAGGACATCGGTCAGTTGGAGTCCCGCTGGAGAGAGCAAGCTGTGGAGTTCCTCTGCCTGTCTTCAGACCCCAGCTCTGTGGCCTCAGAAAGCTGCCTAATGTTTCTGAGCCTTGGATATAATCCTCTGTGCAGGAAGGGCAATAGGAGCCTCCAGGTGTGACACTGAGGGTGTCAGTGCCCAAACACTGTAACGTATGTGCATTAGTGTCGTGTACACCAACACAGCATAGCTGGCATTTGCTACTTTGTGGGATCTTCTTTCTTCCACCTTTCCCCACCCCTTTTACTCTATCCTTTCAAGCCCCTAACACTAGATGAGAAAAAAAGGATAGAGAGGAAAGGGGTGACGTTATCGTTAGACTACTTCTTGCTGATTAGGGAGTTCCTTGGGGGAAGTTTGCTCTTCACTGTGAGGATATCTAATTTCTTGGTCTTTTCGTTACTTCCCTCATGAGTATTTAACAAGCCTTGACCAACAGTAACCAACAGTATTCAACCAGCAACCAGTAACTCACCCGCCCCCCAGGGGGGCTCTAGCACTTATATACCCTCTGAAAAGTCCCCAGAATTCCAAATGCCACACAATCGCAGAAACTATCTGCTGCTGGCAAAACCACACCTCTGCTAGAGAATGAAGCAAATCACAGTCAGCTGCTGCGAAGCAGCCTCATATCCCCACACGGGGGATTATAAGAAAACATATTATAATATTTGTGTAAGTGTGTGTTTTTAAAGAAACCAAAATTACAAAATTCTCCCTACAGTACAGTTAGTGTTTTCTGCTACTGGTGACCAGCAGAAGCCAGCCACAGTCTGACCACAGGAGGATTTCATAATGCCAGCTTCAGGGTGCTAGTAGATTTCTTTGTTTCACAGAGGGTTAGCTGAGAAAGGCAGGCTATGCTCCTCTGCTTCTCACTGACTCAGTGTTTGGAAGGTGGGACCTTAAAACCGTGTTCCTGCTGGAAGGAGTTGTAGGGCTTCTGCCAAGAGGCCTGGTGTATTGTAGTTGGGTGCAGAGCCTAGCCAGATGGAGGGAAGTCAAGAACCGACAAGACAGAGAGCTGGACTTGGGTGCACCTTCCTGTAGTTATTTGTGTACGTGTGTGCAGGCACATGGGTTTGGAGGGACATGTGGCCCCGGGAGAGCATGGGTGATGCTGAGAGTATGCCGGCTAGGCTGGGGGTCAGGGTAAACATGGACCACCACCAAGCTGTGATCAAAGGCTCCTGCCTAGACAGTGCATGGACATAGAACAACCTAGACTTTTCTCCGGGGCCTGGTGCCCCTCAGATCACCTGATAGGACAAGGACCCTCTCCCATCTTCCCTTTCCCCTCTCCCCAACCTACAGGGCAGGACTGGAATCAGAGGGTTTGGACCTTCCTGCCTCCAATATGGACACATGTGAGTACTGCCTTGTAGAGTCTGTTAACATTCTCTGTTGATCTTGTATGTCCTGGGAAAGCGAGCGGCCTCCATCTTTCATGCTTCCTTTTCCTGGCTCCTAAATGGCAACAGTTCTCTCCTGTGCTGGGGTCTCCTCAGCAACAGAGTCTGGAGAGGCGATCTTCAGCCTTGAAAACCAGCAGCAGTATCAGGGGAGGCTGTGAGGGCCTTGAATTTATTTTGATGAAAACCCTACTTAAGATAAACTCCTATTGTGCAGCAAATCTGTGTGAGCCATCTGCCTTTATTAAAGACCATGATTTGATGGCTGTCCCATAAAAGACGCCGCCGCTCATCCAGAAAGGAGATTATATCATAATCAGTCTGGGTTCCTGATTGGTTGAGCCTCATTGTGCCCATCATTGCACATAGTGGGTTCTTAATAAGGGGCTGAATGAATAACTGGATAAAGGCACTGGCAGTTAAGAGGACCTAATTAAAATCTTTCCAATTTAAACATCCCAGCTGGAGGCAGCTGGGATCTCAACCACCACCCCTGCACGGCTGTGCTGCCTCAGTCCCTGGCTTTGTAGATTGGAGAGGAAGGTGGTGGGGAGCAGAGCAACAGCTGGCTGGCCTGTCGGCTTTGCACTGAGGATCAGGCTGCCACCTGCCCCAGGACCCCTTCCCAAAAAGCCTTGGTGACATGAGTGGCAGCTGTCATCCCTCATGGGGACCTTGAAGGTCTGCGATTGTACTGCAGAGCATCTTGGCGTCCTTGGCAGCCACAGTCCCCTGTGGCAGGCTGTCCTGGAAATGGCTGCCATTGCTGACCTTGTTGCTCACTGACCCCATTTGTGGCAGCTCTGATATAGCAGGCACCTTCTGCTCGGGCCTAATTGCAGGTATAGTCACTTTGACTCTTGGGGTTTCTGGGGGTCCAGCCTGCTTAGGGGATACTGGTTCACTCTGCTTTCATTTGGTAATATTGTTCAGCATTAAAGCACTGGTTCTTTGTCAGTTTTTGATTGTGGGTCTGCTGTATGCCCCCAGAAAGTGCCCCAGGAATGGGCCTGGGTGGCACAGGCCTGTAGCTGTTTGAGTACCCAGAACTGAGGAGTATGTGTGTATCAGGGATTCCCAGTCTGGGAGCCGCTTTCAAACCTTGTGGCACACTATTTCCAGTATTTTCCCATTGTCACCCCCCACTCCCCAACCCAAATGTCATTCTCTGAGGGTTGACTTGAATTCTAGAAAGACCCGAGTCTGGGGAGCCAGGCTGGTGATCAACTTTGGAATATGCATTTTTAGGTGAGAATCAAGGAATGCCTTCATAGCCATCAAAATGGTTTTCTTAGTGACTCCCAACCTGATCTTCTAAGTCTAATGCCAGTTCCCTGGACAGAGGCAGCATGTTGATCAAAGTACACTGAGATGCGGCTCAGATGGCTCAGTGGGTAAAGGCCCTTGCGGCTAAGTCTGATACCCTAAGTTCCATCTCCAGCACCCACACAGTGGGAGGAGGGAACCAACTCTTGCAATTTGTCCTTTGACCTCCACACATACACTATGGTATAATATCCTTTCTCCCCAAAGGTAAACAACTAAATGTGTCTCTTAGAGTGTGTTTCTTCAGATAGCTGGGGACAATATCCATCTTTATGAAAAGCTCTTTTTGAGAGCCTGCCCAGGCTCCCTCTGAGACACTGGGCCACCCCGAAAGGCATCCCAGCTGCAGAAAGTAACACGTTTTAGTGCCCACTGACAGGCCCCACCTCCTAGTCTCTCTGTGTGTCTTCAGAGGGAGTTCATGCTGAATGTTAGGCCTCACCCTGTCACATGACAAAGGTGGAGTTTATTTTGCTGGAATGAAGCATTTGCTAGATTAAAGGTGGGACTTATTTCATAGACTGCCTCCTAAACAGAGACATTCAGGCCATCTTGAGTTTCTGTGGCAAACTCATTATCATCTACCCCAAGCCCACGTCTCCCCTCTGCCTTCTGAGGAGACCTCCAGCTATTGTACAGAAAGTTATCCACCTTGCAGCCAGGGGCATATTAAGTGGAAGCAGAAGCCAACAGATTTTTACAAAATCTGGGTTTCCTGATAGAAGGCACACACACACACACACACACAGGCACCTCTTCTGTCACTTCTTGCTGTTTCAAAGGCGTGAGCAAAGTCTGGAGCTTCGGAAGCCCTTCTGAAAACAAGAAACAAACAGAAAAAGTCCAGCTGACAGAGATGAGGACAAAGTCGGGTAGTTGGTGACAGCATAGGAGACCAGGAGAACCTGTGCTGGCTGGCCACGCTCTCTTCTCTTAGCATCTCAGTGACTTAGGACACAGACTAATCCTCCATTCAGTAAATGCTAAGTGAAGACTTAGAGCAGGCAAAAACACCCCAAAATACTCAGAGGAGGGATGAGAAGAACCAGAAATTGTAAGGCTGACAGATCTTGTTAAAGGATTTTGGAATCAGTGGCCCTAATGTAATCTTGTCTCTGACTTAAAAAGGCACCAAAGCAACTTCACATTACAGTGTTGAGCTGGCCAGGGTAATGATGGCACCTTCAACCCCAACAATCTGGAAGCTGAGGCAGGAGAAAGCCCAGTTTGAAGCCAGCGTGGAGTTTGCTCATGCTGCATATGCTGGGGGCAGGAACTGGACTGTGTTGGTCAAGGTCCTTGTCAAGGAGCTAGGAGTCTCCTGTTATAAACCAGCTCTGTGCAAGAGGCTCTGCTTGCATCACCTCGTTGCCATGGCCACCTTGACAGCAAGGTCTTAGTCTTACTCTTTCATACATCTGGACCCCAAATTTCAGAGTGGGTGAGTCATCTTTCCAATGCTGCACAGCAGGTGGGACAGATTGGCCTCACATTTCCATCTTCCATTGTGCCAGCTCTGTGCTTCGCATGACTGTACAACTCACAAGTTCTTAATGGACGTCTGTCAGTGAAGAGCTCCAGGCCATTAGGAAGGTAGATCCCTCCCTCTTTTCCTCCTCCTCTGTCTCTGCCCTCCATCTCTCTCCCTTCGTTCTTTCCTTCCTGTGGGTTAATGATATGCTCTGGCCTTTGCTGAGTGAATTTAGAGTGCTGCCCTGGGCTGTTTAGAGAACTCTGTTAGGGGCCGTTGAAAGAGACAGTAATAGAAGCAAATCTATCATGATCCACTAATCCCGTGTTCACGAGAAACCCACCCAGGGCCATCTGTCTAATTCTCTCATCAGAAGGGAAAATAACAGCTATGATTAAGCCACTCTAAGGACAGTGACAGGATTGCCTTTCTGGTAGGAAATGTGCAGAGAGCCATCTCAAGGTCGGGTTTTGGATATGACACAGGAATGAATACTCCCTCAACCTAAAAGACATTTTAATTAGTCTCATTTCCACCAGAAGCATCCCAAAGGCTGTGCTTTGGCCAAGTGAATGAGTCTGCGGAATGTGTGTAGGAAGGTGAGAACACATCAGAGCTTTGCAGGTCCAAACCTGCACCTCCGTATGTCACCATCTCACGAAGCATCCATGAGCAAGCGGTGACAGAGACTAGATCCATGATGTGGGAGGCTTGTGCCCACCACCTCACCACTGAAGCAGGCTGATCGGTGGGTAATTAACATGAGATTGTACTAGAGTAGGGTGGCTCTGATTCAGCACACCCACTGCCTTTACACAGAGGGGCACGCTTACAAACACACACACACACACACACACACACACACACACACACACACACACGGTGGTGCTGGGTAAAGGTAGAGGCAGAGGTTGGAGTGGACAAACCAGTGAAATCAAGTGAAAATTGGTTCTAAAACTTGTACATAGAAACTGGGCAGTGGGGGTGCACACCTTTCATCCCAGCACCCAGGAGGCAGAGGCAGATGGACCTCTGAGTTCGAGGCCAGCCTGGTCTACAGAGCAAGTTCCAGGACAGACAGGGCTACACACAGAGGAATTCTGTCTTGGAAAATGAAAAAAAGATTTAAAAATATTATCTGGGCAATGTAGGTGTACTCCTTTAATCTCAGCACTTGGGAGTCAGAGGCAAGTGGATCTTTGTGAGTTTGAGGCCAGCCTGTTCTACAGAGCAAGTTCCAGGACAGCCAGCCAGGGCTACACACAGAGAAAAAAAAATGTATCTGGATAATGAATTTAAAAATTTATTTTTAATTTTAAAAATTGTGTATGGATAATGAATTTAGTAAAGTGACATTTGCAGAATGCTGCCCCTCACAAGCTTGAGAAAATTTCTAGATGGTATACTGGGAATTCTATAGTGATGTTATCATTCAGTTTAAAGGTGGGCCATAGTGGCACACTGGTTTGTTTTGGCAGCCAAATCTTTTTTATTATAGGAATGGGCCTCTAGGGGGTGGGCCTGGGGCCCTCACTGCACAGCTTGTCCTTTCAGACCCTAGAATCCTGTGGTTTCATCACATCTGGAAGCTCTGGAGGGCTGAAGACAGGCTCAGTGCACACAGGGCTTTGAAGGCATTATCTGCACTCAGAAGCCAGGCCCACTGTGCCTGGGCCCTGTGGCTGTGCTGCCTGGCTGGTGAAGTTACATTCCCTCAAAGTTTTCTGTCATCAAGGAGCTGGTCATCTTTGGACAATCCCCGTTCTTCAGTGGTCACTTAAGGATGGCCTTGACAATGGTGGAGCAGAATGCTGGAATCCCCAGCATCCATGAAGATAGTGGTCTTGTGCAGTGGATCACGGGAAACATATCCATCCTGGTGGCTGCTTTTCACTCCAAGTACCCGTTGGCATAGGTTTGTAATCCTAGCATGCACGAGGCTGAGGCAGGAGGATGATAAGCCAAGAACAACTGGTACTACATAGTGTGACCCCTTATCAAAGAGATAAATGAAAATTATAAAGACAGTCTGAAGAAGGGGAAGCTGTCTCCTGGTTAGACTGAGACAGGAGACCTCCCCAGGAGAGGAAGCCACAGGCAGCACCCCCAGGATGCTGTAAAGGACCTAGCTGGTCTTCACCTTTATATGGCTCAGTTTTCAGCACCCTGTCTCTTCTTGCTATCTGCCTTATGAAGCCTAGGCATAGGAGAGGAAACCTGGTAAAATTTTTGTCTGGATGTGATGTCACTGTGTGTATGGCATTGAATAGCACCCCTCAACTTCCTGGCCACTTGTAACTGAGAAAGGTCCTCATCTGGAATAGAGTCCAATATGACTAGTGACCTTTAGACATGTCTTGAGGACATCCTAGTGGAGCCACAAACAAATAGAGAGAAAGGGCCTACGATGGCAGAGGCAGGGATGGCAATGAGCTGGTTGGTGTCTGCACAGGGAGACACAGAGGTGTGGCTCTGAGGCCAACCTTGTGGAGGGACTCAAGGTATGGGGTCTTCCCACTGACACTCTGCAAGGAGACAGTATCACTGACACTGAAATTCTGGTGTCTACAACCGAGAGAGCACAAGTGGACTATTTCTAAGCCACCAGCTTGCAATGTTTTGCCCTGGCGTCTGCAGAACATGAACTCCCCGAGTCACGGCCAGGAACCTCTGCTTGGTATCCCTGGCTCAGACTGATTGCCTAGACAAAGATGTTGCCAGGAGCTTCAGGTTCATGTGGATGCCACTCTAAGAGAAGTAAAGCCCCTGCCACAGAGCAGGGCGGGGGCAATGCCCAGCATTTGCAGAACGCTCCTGCTCAGAACGCTCCTGCTACGGCTTGGTTTGGTTAGTTGTTTGACTTTACACAGGGTCTCATGCAGCCCAGGCTGAGGATGACCTTGACCTTGAACATCTGCTTGCCTCTCTACCCTCCCGGTGTTGGGATTACTTGTGTATGAGATCATAGTGCTAGCAGTAGAACCCAGGGATTCATCCATGCTAGGCAAGTACCACAGATCCACATTCTCTGTCTTTTATCAGTCCTTGACAAGCTTAATTGATACAGACAGTAAATGGCTCCATAGAGAAGGGTGCCAACATACTCAGTGTGTGAGGCCCCCCAGATCACCACACAGAGACCAAGAAGAAAAGCCGTGGCTAGAAGTTCCAGGCCAACTCAGCAGCCTCTCCCTGGGGCAGCAGAGGAAGGGGCCACAGAGCCACAGCATGGTTAGTTCCAGTGCCCGGGTGCAGAGCCCAGCCCTCCTGGCAGTCACCCCCCAGGCCCACTTGCTTCCCAGCCTCCCACCCTGGCCGGATGATCTCAATGTGACAGGAGAGAGGCCTCCTCCCTGGCAGCTTAGTGTCCCCCCAGAACTAGAGCGGAGGGAGATTAGGGGTTGCTAATTTGGGACCAGGACTGATGCGCTATAAAAAGCAAGGAGGCTTTGGGATCTGCAAGCCATTTTAGAAATGCATCCCACACACAGAAATGATGAAGTCAGTGGGATTTGCTTCTCCCTCTATCCTTACCCTTTCCTCTTTTAAAGATCCTCCAAGCACCTTCCCTGAACCCTTCATGCCTCACTGATGTCCCTGTCACAGAAGTTCTGGACGAAGGGTCAGAGGTAACACACTCAGGCCTCTCGATTCAAGGCCAACACCTTATCTGTCCTTCTGGGAACCTGGGGAACCCAGAAACACAAGAGGAGGATTGCAAGGGCCTGAATGGGGGTAACAAGGAAGGGGCAGGGGGCAGGAGAGGGGGAAGAAGAAAGAGAAAAGGAGAGAAAGAGGGAGGGAGAGAGAAGGAAGAGAGAGAGCACCTGGGGGCGTCAGAGATGTCTCAGCTCAGTGTCAGAGAAGGGGCTGACTTGGAAGGGAGCATCCCCATATCCATCAGAGCATTACATGGGCCTTGGGGGACGTGAACACTGGACTTTCCAAGGACGTCTGTTTCTGCTCCAGGGCCAGCAGGTTTCTGCTGCCTGACCTTGAAGGAGCCAGTTCCAGGACCTCTGAGGAAAGTCTGTAACATAGGTTTTTGTTTTGTATTTTTGAGAGTAACCCCCAAGCTGTGTTTTCTCTTTCCCTGTCCACCATAGGCTACTTGGCATGTAAGGCAAGCTTTCCTCTCTACTAGCTGTGAAGCGGCCCCTGTGTGCTCAGTAAAAAAAAATCCCAGGACATTTGTTTGGGGCGTAACATCTGCTCTGTAGCTATTGAGAGTGATTGTGAAACAGCCCAGGATGGCAGAAAGAACAGCAAGGCACTGAGAAAGGCAGAGCTCAGAAGAGCCACAGCCCCAATATTATGTCACCACTTGACAGAGAACTCCTGGGCTGAGGACCTCAGTATGGTAGGACCAACAGCCTCTGATGGCCCTCGTGAGACCTGAGTCTGTGTCTGTTCCTCTCAAAGGCTCTTGGTTTCAGGGTGCAAACAGGAAGTGGTAGAACCTGGCACAGGGCGATGCTTTGTGTCTTCTGATATTTTGTCGTAGGGACCAGGCTGTCCATTAGCAAAAGGATCCTTACCCCAGCCTTCATGGGGAGTGATGGTCATGACCAGTGGGAGATGCTTGGCTCTGTGGCAGCCTGCTCGCCTGGTCTTTTACACCGAAGTAAAATTACTTTTGTGCTTTACATACTCTGTGGTATCACACAATATTATACTGTAACAGTAAAACATGAGCAGAAGTAGCTCAGTGGTAGAGCACTTTCTTGGTGTGTGTGAGGCTAGGGGTTCAATTCTCTGCATCTTAGAAAACAAAAGGAACAAAACAGAGGATAATAATAAAATAGTGTGATGTTTGTATACATGTCATATATCGTTTTGGGGTATAATGATTATATGGTTTAATTTACGTAGAATGGCACAATTTATGTATTGTATGTGTCTTCATTTCTTTCCTTGTTGCTGTGCTAAAATACCCCAATGAAGGTGACTTCAAGAAGAAAAGTCTGTTTGTGGTTCTGTATTCCAGAACATCGTGGTAGGGAAGTCACAGTGACAAGAGCCTGAGGAAGCTGGCCACGTTACATCCACAGTCAAGGATGGAGAGCAACGAACACATGCATGCTAGCATGCAACCCAGCTTCTCCATTTTCACACAGCCCAGAATCCCTGTCCAGGGACTGGTGCAATTCTTCCCACCTCAGATAACACAATCCAGATAATCCCCCACAGACACACCCAGAGCCCCTTTTTCAGATGATGCTAAGCACTGTTAAGCTGACAACAGTGTGACAGTATGATACACTAGTCATTAACTTTCTTTTGGTTATAACAATCTATTTAAACCCAAATACAGAAAAAATTATCATTTCTGTACTTAACTAACATAAACATACTAGCTGAGTAAACATATTTTTGTTACTAAATCTTAAAAATTTCTCTCTGCATGTTCAGCTTCCAGCACTTCTGTATTTAGAACAGCTACACCCCAGGTGATTTGTAGCTCTACAGGGTAAGTGGCTGCCATTCTCTAAGTGCAGCTCTGATGCCTCTGACCTCTGACCTCTGTGAGGTGAATGAATCAAAGCTCCTTTTCTGCCAGATGAGAAAATGTGCCCTTCTGCCAAGCATCTCTCCTCAGGACTGAGCAGGAAAGAGATACTGATAAAGAGCAGGGGCTGCAGAAGGAAATCTCTGAAGTTAAATTTAACTTCATTGACTTTCCTCCAATACAATCATGTTGTCACCATGCTAATGAAAACAAAAACCACTTCCTCTGCTTTTAGGTGCTCCTACAGAGGGTCCTGCTCCCAGCACCTCCATCTCTGATCACAGGGTCTGGCTTTAAATCTCAAGAGTGCAGCTTTCTCTGTGATCATTTACATCTCTGTACTCTATCTCTCTTTTCCTTCCTTCCTTCCTTCCTTCCTTCCTTCCTTCCTTCCTTCCTTCCTTCCTTCCTTCCTTCCTTCCTTCCTTCCTTCCTTTTCTTTCTCTCTCCCTCTTTCTTCTTTCTTTTCCTTCCTTCCTTCCTTCCTTCCTTCCTTCCTTCCTTCCTTCCTCTCTCTCTCTCTCTCTCTCTCTCTCTCTCTCTTTCTTTCTTTCTTTCTTTCTTTCTTTCTCTTTTGGGTTTTTGAAGACAGGGTTTTTCTGTATAGCCTTGGCTGTTCTCGATATGTAGACCAGGCTGGCCATGAACTCACAGAGGTCTGCCTGCCTCTGCCTCTGTTGAGATTAAAGGTGTGTGCCACCATGCCTGGCTTCAGACTTTTCATTTCTTAAATTTAAATACATTAGTGTGCCTCCAGACAAACACTTGAGTTTGAGCTTCTGAGCCTATCTCTTTTCCAGATGGAGGAATTGCGGTGAACAGGTGACACTTTTTTTTTTTTTAATGTGTGTGCATGTTTGTCTGTGTGAGGGTATAAAGCTAGAAGAGGTGGCCATATTCCCTAGAGCTGGAGTTACCGGTGCTGTGAGCTGCCTGGTGTGAGTGCTGGCTCCTCTGCCCAAGCAATATGAATTTTTATCTGTGAGCTATCTCTCCCTCAGGTGACATCTTTGTTTCCACTCATTTCAGCTTCCTGAAATGTGCTTCACAGAGCCTTCTGGTGACTGGCATTCTTAAACCAAACAGAGGAGGTCTGCTTCTGGATTCAGATATGAATCCAGCGAAATCCGTGTGCCTCTCAACTATGTTCTCCGGAGCCCTGATAGTCGTCATTACCTTTGCCATGGCATCCTATGAGGGCCCAGTGCTGTGATATTCTGGAGGGATGCCGCCTCTTGTCAGTCATTGCCTGGTTCACAAGCTACAAGGAACAGAAAGCAGGACACAGCAGTCCCTGCCAGAGTTTCTCGCCTTTCCCTTTTTATATCAATTCTTATGTAATCTAGCACCTGCTCTATACAGGGCCATCCCAGCCTTCCCTATGTGTCCCACACTCACTGTCACAGCCACCCACATTCTCACACTCTTTCTCTCTCTCTCGTACACATATGGCCACAATTCCAGGAACGCGCAGGCACACACTCATACTCTGACACATGCTCTCTCCATGTGTCTTTCTTTGTCTATCTCTGTTTCTGTTTCTGTCTGTGTCTCTCTCTCTCATATACACATCCCTTCCTCCTGGGGTCTTCAGCCAGTGTGTGTCAGCGTATGAATGTATACAATGTGTGCACGAGTGTGTGTATGAAAGAATGTGGGTGTACAAGTGTGACTGAATGTGTGTGTTTGAGAGAGTGTGAACACGTGTTTGTGTGTTAGTATGTGACTATACAGCAGGCACAAACCCCTTTGATTTAACTGTTAGTGTCTGGGCACCTCTCTGAGGAGCGAGACTCCTTTCTCAATCCTTTCTGGGCCTCTGACCTTGGTGGTGCCATCTCCTGCAGGTGCCCTATACCCTTAGGGTGGCTCCAAGTTACACACATCATCTAGGACGCCCTGGTGCTAAGATGGGAATGAACCTCTTGCTAGAAGAACATGCTGTGCGAGGTAGAAACGGATCAGATAGAAGCTCCCACATATCTCTTGCACAGGGCTGCAGCAGACGAGGGGGATGACTGATGGCTGAGTCTCAGGCAGAGGTGGGAGCAACCCCAGGCAAGGCTCCGTTGTTCCGAGGCTTAATTGATGCTCTTCCTTATTATTTCATGTCAGTCTCCTTTTAACGAGTCGCTGCAGACATCACTGTAGGACTACTCTGGGCTTCCTAACCCCTACACCCATAACCATTCATTTAAAATAACCCAATAAAATTCAACCCACAGCAGGACGCATTGACAATGTGCTTGGGATTGTTTTATAAGGCATATATATATACATATATACATATATATATGTATATATATATGCCTTATATATATGTATATATGCCATATATATGCTTTATATATATGTTATATATATATGTTTTATAACATATATGCC
This sequence comes from Meriones unguiculatus, assembly GCF_030254825.1. Lineage (NCBI taxonomy): Eukaryota > Metazoa > Chordata > Mammalia > Rodentia > Muridae > Meriones > Meriones unguiculatus. The sequence goes on from NC_083351.1 coordinate 99,399,889, forward strand.
ATATATATGCCTTGCATATATATGTTATATATATGTTTTATAACATATATGTTTTATATATACCATATAAATATATATATATATATATATATCACATATATCTTGTGGGGATGTGTCTGGGGTTGAGGCAGTTGTCAGGACTTAATGCACTCCACTGTGCTGAGTTCACCATCTTTACATCCCAAGGTGATTCTGCAACATTCCTGACCATTCCACACACCTGTCCTGTGTGTCCTGCCGTGTCCACAGCCTCACCTCACAGAGCTGGCACAATGCCAGGCCCTGCCACATAGATCTGTCAGCTGGGGATGGGTGGGCTCCCAAGCTAAAGGCCTCATATGGTGACCTATGAGGCACTGTCCACAGGGAGCTCTGGCCTGCCAGGGAAGAGCTTTGCTGCCAGCAACAAAAATCAAAGCAGAGATGTCATCCAAGCAAGGGCAGACCAGGGGCTAGAAGAGACCTGGGCTCACCGGAGTTTTACAAGTGGGAGACTCTGAGTTAGAGGAAGGAGGCCTCTGAGGTTGGAAGCTACCAGGAAACATGGCGCTAATGCTGTCTGTCATAGGAGCCTCATCCTCTTAACTCCATGAATACTTGATCACCTTCCAGTTCCAACTCTGAGGAACTTATAGCTGAGGCCTTAAAAGACTGAGGGCATGGCTGAGCCGTAACTCCAGACAGCAGTGCCTGGCCTGTAGCAGACACCTCCTCTAACCCAGTCCCACTTGTGCCTCCCTTTTCCCAATCTTGTGACATCTTGGCCCCACGGGACTCCTGCTGTAATGTGGCTGAGGTCTTGACTTCAGGAGATCCCACCATCTTTATTCCCCTATGACAATAAACTCCAACCCTTCACTCGAGAGTCCTGGGAGAGAGTCTGCTTCTGGAGAAAACAGAACACCTCCACAAACTAAGCCTTCTAAAGCGAGGCCTGTTATTTCATTTTAGTTGTTTTTGTTTTGAGATAAAGTCTCACTCTCTAGCCCAGGCCAGCCCAGAATTGGCTGTAGAGCTCAGACTAGGCTCATACTTGTCAAACAGGTTTTATTTTATTATTTTAATTCTTTCTTTAAAAATATTTATTTATTTTTAATGTGTGTGAATGTTTTGTCCACATGTGTGGATATGTGCCACATGTGTGCCTGGTACCTAAACAAGTCAGAAGAGGGTATCAAATCACCTGGAACTGGAGTTACAGACAATTGTGAGCAGCCACATATGTCCTGGGAATCAAACCTGGGTTCTCTGTAAGAGCAGCAAGTGTCCTTAACTGCTGAGCCATCTCTCCAGCTCCTATAGCTAGTCTTCATTACTTTGCTGGTTCTTTTTCCCAACTTTTATTCCCCCAGTTTTACCTCCTACCATCTTCACACTAATTCATCCCCTCCCAGTACCCATCTCTTTCCCTTCTCCCAATCCCCTTCATTTTATCTCCTTCCACTTTTTAAATTTTTTTTAAAGATTTACTTATTATATATACATATATTCTATTTGCATGTACAATTGCATGCCAGAAGATGGCACAAGATCTCATTATAGATGGTTGGGAGCCACCATGTGGTTGCTGGGAATTGAACTCAGGACCTCTGGAAGAGCAAACAGTGCTTTTAACCTCTGAGCCATCTCTCCAGCTCTCTCCTTCTGCTTTTACATTATCTAGTATAATATTTTTTGTGTATCTATAAAGAAGTCTAGGAACCCAAATAAGAGAAAATAGTAATATGTGTCTTTCTGGCTCTGGCTTATTTCAGTTAACGTATTTCCAGTTGTTTTCATTTTCCTGCGAATGGTATATGACCTACCTCTATCACCCAAAGGATTTAAAATTCCTGCACATCCCTGCTCACCACAACACTAGTCACAGCAGTCAGGTTCCAGAGTGAGCCTAGGTGGAGGCTGGCAGATGAGTGGGTTAAAAACAATGGTAGCTACAAATATGGTTAGGGGTCCAGAGGACCTGAATTCCGTTTCCAGGATTCACATCAGGTATGTGGCTCAAAGACACCTGTAACTCCAGCTCCAAGGGATCCAACAACCTCCTCCGGTGACCCACACCTGAATTCATTCATACTTACCTACCTACCTACATATATAGATAACAATAATAAAAAGTCAGTATTTTAAAAAGAAAAATGCAACCCAAATCTAGGCAGGCCTTTTAAATGCAGAATAGCCTAGGGTCCAAATCAGAGACCTCAGGCCTGGCTGTGGTCCCTATTATGCTGTCAGCCAGCTGGGGGTCTCTCTGCTTCTGCAGCCCATGGCCCCACTAACCACCCAGAAATGGTTTGTATTAAGAAGGAAATGAAGTCTAACTCTACTCAAAGTCTTCACAGACTTACCAAGGGTGCTATGTGGAGGATGCTTAGGTGACAAAGGCATGATGCCAACAGTTACAGTAGGCATGGCAAGACTTGGCAAAGCAGCCAGCAGCCCTGGGGCCCTAGAGAGTGTGCTTTGTGTCAAACATCTTTCATCTTCTCTTCAGAAAATAAACTCAATAGGATGCCCAAGTAGGTAGAGACTCTTTTCAAAAGAGGACACTATGGAAGGGGGAAGTAGCAAGGGGGACATTACAACAAGAGTCCTAAGGGATATGACCACAGCAAATGACTTTGGTGGTGCTGACAGTGCGAACCCTTGTATGACATGATTAGAATAGAGTGTTCCTTCTGGACACTTCCTCTTCCAGACCACAGTACCATCTCATCGCAGGGAAAACATCAGGCACATTTAGAGAGGAGATGCTCCTACAATATACCTGGTTGGTAGCTGTCCAGGCTATCACAGTCAAGTCGAGAAACTATCACACCAGCGAGGAACCTAAAGAGATGTGACAGCTGTAAGCAATGTGGGGTTCTGGAAGAACAGCTCAGGAAAACACTGACCCACAGCTGGAGAAAGCTGGCTGTGGCGGCAGGGTGTTTGCTAACTCCAGTGCTTGGGGAGATGGAGGCAGGTGGAGCCCTGGGCTTGATGGGTAGCCAGCTGAACCTGACCGGTTTCATTGGTGATCTCCAGGTCGGTGACAGACCCTGTCGTAACAAACAAAAACAAACAAACAAACAAACAAACAAAAAGGTGTATGATGCCTGGGGAATGACACCTCAGGTTGACCTCTGACCTCCACATACATACACATCTGCACACATACACCTCCACATGAACATACTTGTGCAGGCACACTCAAAAGGATGAGTAGAAAAGTGTCATAATATCATAGTGTCAGTTGTTCATCACAAAAGGCATTATTTGTATAAAACATTAAGGAATATAGGCACTCTTTTATCTGCCCAATATATCTATAAATCTAAATTTATTTATTTATTTTAATCTACTTTCAGGCCACAGAGATGGCTCAGTGGGTAAGGCACTTACCTCCAAACCTGATGCCTGAGTTCAATATCCAGGATTCACATGAGAGAAGAGAACCAAGTCCTGCAAGTTGTTTTCTGATCTACACGTGTGTACTGTGGCGTGTGGGCACACACACGCAAATACATGTTTGCATTTTTTAAAACTTTGTTTCAAAAAATCAGCAGAGCACGGAGAGATGGTTCGGCAGTACTGACTGACTGTTTTGCAGAGGACATGGGTTTGGTTCGGTTCCCAGCACCCATATCAGGTGGTTCACGAATGCCCATAATATCATCTCCAGGGTGTCCGGTACCTCTGGCTACGGCAGGCTCTGTAACACAGCTGGATATGCCTATGTACCCTTTCCCACAATTACAGATAATCTTTAAATGAAAAAGCTCAAGCAATAGGCACCGGCATGGTCGGGCTTATGAACCGGGAGCTCTGGTGACATTGTATAAGCTACTCGATCTCACCGTAATTTTCTGCTTCAGTTGGCTAGTGGGAGTTTTGTTGCTGAGATCCCAGAACCTGGACTAATCAGTTCTTGCTTTCTGTATTCACATGCAACATTTTAAATACAAACAGCAGGAGACTAAGTGTCTGTTCATTTGCTTTGCGATCACTCTTGAAAGGGGAGCTAAGGTGGGTGGAGCACCTGGGTGTAGCACAGGACTGTGCAGCCTGTGAGATGGGGACTGCAGCCTGTGTGATGCTCCCCGGAGCTGAGCTGCGGGGAGCTGAGGCCTGTGCTTCCTCATCACCAGAAGCAGCATGCCTTGCAATGGGTGGTGGGAAGGTGGAGGTAGGTGAAATCAGTTCAATTGCTCATTTCTTTCAAAATAGATAAGCTCTTACAAAAGTTAGAGGGCCTTGTTGTTCCCACAAATCAAACTTCTCTTTGCTTCTTTGTCAAGCTTCTGGTTACTCTTGGTTGGGCATCCAAGCGACTTCAGTTTCTCTACTTCCAGATTCTCTAGTAGGACATTCTCAGACTTCTTAACACCCCCCCCCCAGACCCTACCACACACAAACCACCATATGCTTTCTTTAATGGTATTTAAAATTGTGAAACAAATGATGCTGTGACCGAAGGTAAGTCAACAAGCTGGGCCTTGTGGCACAGGCAGGCCTCTAATCCCAGCTATAGCCTTCAGAGACTGATGTAGGAGGATTGAAAGTTCAAGGCCTTCCTAGATACCTTAGCAAGACCCTGTCTCACATTAAAACTAAACGCTAGGTAGCTGACACGGAAGGATCATTAGGAGCTGTACGCCAGCCTAGGCTAACGAGTGAGGCTCTGTCTCCAAAAACAAACAAACAAGGACAGCATTTGCATGCAATCTCTGCATATTGTCTTATGGAATTTTGATCACCTGTAGATTATTTTTTAAACACAGTACAAGTCAGTGCTGCATGCACAGCACCTGCAACGCACTGCTCAGGGAGCAAGGACCACAGCAAGGGTCTCCGTGTGCTCAGTGCAGGCCGGTTTTTTAATTAAATTTTTTTTCTGTCCAATATATTTTGCTCATATTATTTCTCCTCCCCAACTCCTCAGATCTTCCCCACCTCTCTAACTATCCAATTTTGTTCTTTACATCTCCCCAAACTCCAAACAAACACATGAAACACAAAAATCAAAACAAAATCCAAAAAGGCAAAAATAAAATAAAAATAATATCAAAACAAACATGCATAGAAAAGCCACAGAGGGGTTTGTTTGTGTTCCCCAATGACTCCTGAGCATGGGGCCTAACCTGTGTTCTGCCCAGTTCACAAACCCCAAAAGACCAGGAATAAAGAGACTCCACTCTAAATACATGAAATTACAATTACAAGCTGCACCCTGGGCCCACACCCCCCACTGCCAAAGTGGTGGAAGCCGAGAGCCCTGTGCTCAGGTTAGTTGGGTGATTTAAAGATTCTGGTCCATCCCAGCATGCCCAAGGCAGGGGCAATTCCTGCCTGGCAAGCATCTATTGGTCAAAATGCTACATTTTGAATTGATTGGCTATAGGAAGGTCCCCAGACCTTAATGACCTGGTGTCCCTCTCTAGGGGGATGGGCCAGTTTCCTAGCAACTGTACCTCTAGTGGGTGGAGAAAGAATGCAGTAAGGCGGTCCTTCCCCTCAGGGCATTACTGGACTTCTCCACCCACCTAGTTCAGGCCTTAATTAATAGCTGATTTTTAATCTTTTGGTCTCTCACCTGGACTGTGGTTGATTTACTCAGTGAGACTCTACTGAGAAAAAAAAAAAAGACTTTCCCTTTCTCAGCAGGTAGCACTTGCAAATAGCTTCACTTGCAAATAGCTTCTTAGGTAAGGATAAGACTTTGTGTTCACTTTCCCTTTTCAGTGCAAGGACCCTGTCTGGCTTGAACCTGTGCAGGTCTTGAGTGTGCTGTCACAGTCTCTGTGAGTTCATAAGTGCATCAGTCCTATTGTTTCTGGAAGGCACTGTTTCCTTGAAGTCATTCATTACCTCTGGCTCCTCTTCCACATAGATCCCTGAGCACTTGTTGGGGAGGGATTTGTTAAAGACATCCCATTTAGGGCTATGTGTTGAAACCATAAGAAAAAAAAAATATATATATTTTTTAATACCTGCTCTAGCTCCCAAGTAATCAACACAGACCTGTCACATTTTATTAATAAGTTTTAAGCACCATAACTAGGCAGATATTGATCTATCTAACCCGACTGCTAGCTTGGCTTACCTCCCAGCCATGTGCCCGTTACCTCTCCTCTAGTCTCACCCTGGCTGCTCCTGCTCAATCTTTGTCCCCATGGTGACCTCCTCCTCATAGCATGTTGACCTTCTCCTTTTTCTCCCTTCCTCCCTCCCCGGGACCCCCAGAGTAGAAACAGAAGTCCCACCTACTCTCTCCTCTGCCCAGTCATAGGTTCTTCGGCTTCTTTATTAACCAATCACAGATGATTGAGGAGTAAGTTTTACCAAACATTGAGTCAGGAGATTCCTCAATAGCAATGATAATACTAGAATCTGTTAGCATTTAGCTTACTGCCAGTTCAGCAATTAGCAATCAAATATACAGAAACATACCTTAATGCAAAGTGAACGAAGGTCACCTCTACAGCTGAGTACTCAAAAGTCTCTCACTCTCTGTATATCACCCAGCTGTGGGCCTCTATGTTCATTCCCATCTACTTCCATATGAAGCTTCTCTAATGAGGGTTAAGTGATGCTTGGATCTGTGGGTATTGCAGTACAGTATATCATTTTTGCTGTGCTCCTTTAGCAGAATAATTGTAGTAGGTATTCTTCTAGTGCCTCATACCTGGATAGTCTCATTTCTTGGCTGATTTAGCAGAGTCATGGAGTGGGCTTAAAGCCAATTTGCAAAAAGTGGTTGGTTACTCCCATAACATTTGTGCCACTTTGCAGCAGTAGATCTTGCAGGTAGGTCTCTCTTCTATGTCATAGGGTTTGTAGCTGGGTGATACAAATGATTAATTTTCTCCTCTGGATGCAAGCAATGTGCCTTCCAGCACCATGAATGCTACTCAATGGGGGTGATGCTTCTAGATGGGCACCAGCTCAGTTTCTCCACGTTCATTGACATAAGTGGAATCTTCAGCAATGCAGCCTCACCCTCAGGTTGTACAGAGAAACCAATGGCCTGTACTGTTTGGAGGAGGGTGTATAAGGGACCCTTTTGATCAACAACTCAAAAAAGGATATAATCCATTGTTTTCATTGGATGTCTTACTTTGGTATAAGATGTTGAGCTGGGTCATTGTCTCCTTCATTTGTGTGGACTTCATTTAAATTCCTTTCATACAGTATACATTTTAGGAAGCTTCTATAGCAGTAGGTTTCCACTTGGTTTTTCAAATGACCTTAAATATTAGTTGTTCCTCCCCACCTTTTACCTGACCTTCAATCCCCTCACTATTTAATCCTCCCAGTTTCCCTTTTATCTCTTTGTGACATCATAGTCTATTTCTTTTTCCTTGGAAGATTTCCCCTTTCCCCCAAGTTCTTACTAACTATGTAGCCTCAGTGTTTATTTGAATTGAAACACATATCTAAGTCTTAAAAGAGACAGTTTAATTTTCAATCTTCTTCATCTACAGTGAATTCGATCATTGGGTGCAGGTAAAAATGGAGTGGTGGCTGGAAAGTGTTCTCACTTTGAAGGGATATTTGTCCCAGCAATGCTCCGCAGTCATATGTATCAGTTAAGACTCAGTCGTGGTTAGCAGAGATTATCACCTGGCTTATCTCACTTGGACTACCTTCAGCCCAAGCTGGTTCTTCTTATTTCTTTTAACTAAAAAGAAAAAAAAAAATCTCAAGAACATTTTCTACCAAACCCCACAAAGCTATCACAGTAGACATATGGCCAGCTTCCTATGAGATAACTGAGGGGATCTTAGTTAACTGTATGCTGCAAGAAGATAACCAAAGATGCCAGTTTCTGACATGGAGCCAGGCCTGAGGGCACACACACGCAATTCCAGCTATTCTGGACGCTGAGGCAGGAGGATAGGGGGCGTAAGACACAACTTAGTGAGGTTTGTCTCAAAATAAAAAGCTGCTACCGGTGTACTCAGTGGTAGGCACATGACTAGTTCATAAGACTTGAGCTCAGTGTCCATTACTATTTGGAAAGAGCAGGAGGCTAAAAGACGCCATCACTGCTAGTCCAGGGATAGCATTTTAGTGTTAGGAGTGGGACACGCCCACCACCTGGCACCAAATTCAGATTCAGAAGAATTCTTCATTAAAAAAAACACACACACACTTCATTTTTGTTCCACATGGATTCTTTAAGTGGCAAACAATTCTAAACCTAATCTGGTGTGAGTGGCAAAGAGGCTCAGTAGCACAGGGAGCAGAAGCCCAGAGGCCATCAGAGTCCTAGACAGGCTAGTGCAGTGAGTGGTGCACCCTGCTTGTCACTCTGCTATTTCTTTTGTACAGGCAATTTTATCCAGAGCCCTTGTCCCTCTGAGGCCTGATAAAGTCACAGCCTCCTAACCTTCACCCTCCTCATGCAGCAGGAAAGGGTGGACTTGTTTTCAAGGCTTGGGTAGAAACAATGATGGCCGCTGGATTGGACATTGCATTGATTGGTGAGGATCATCTGGTGTCCTAGTCTTACCTAGACTCCCCAGGGAGGCAAAATTCTAGTAGAAAGTCTAGTTAGACTGAGGAGAGGCAAAGGTCAACAGACATTCTCAGCAGGCCACAGAAGGGACCTTCCCCAGGACCTTCTGAAAGTTGTCTTTGGCAAAAGGCCCAGCCTCAGAAATTCTCCTTGGAGACATTCCTAGCACAGATGGAATATTAGGGAAAGTGGTGAGAGTCTGTCAATGAACTTCAAAGTAAGAATCGTCAGCCATTACAGCTGAAACTGCTCCCCCATATTCAGCCTACGTTCAATGAAAAGGTTCTTTCTCCCCCACCAAAGTTATTTAAAGAATGTTGTCTTTTAAGTTTTAAAGCTGAAAAACATACATGAAAGATAATTTTAGTAACAATTCCCAATATTCATGGCTCAGTGTGGGACCCAATATTTCAACAAAGGGAAGTTTGTATCCAAACTTGCAAACATAGTTGTCTGACATGACAAGGTTTACTGAAAAATCACGTTCGGGAATTGCAAGCTTTTCCTCCAGTATTCCCCAAACAGGGCTCCTGCCTCACACAGCAGGTGAAGATGTTTCTTGTCCTTTAACAACTGTTTGCGAAGCAGCACTCTGTGATTGCCCTTCGGATCCCTGCTCAGCAGGTGCAGTCATAGGGGGACTGATGCTCTGCAACTGATTGCCACAACCCAGGTTTGCATCAATTCCTGGGCAGTTTTTAATGGTAGCACCGAGCCCCATGCGGCGTGGGCCAGAGATGGTGCGTAGGTGCGCACACGCGTGCGGTGCGCAAGTGTGCACGTTCATCGTGTGTAGTATCCTTCCCTCTTTGCTCCCTTCCCTGTTCTCCCTTCCCTCCTTTCTTCCTTCTCCTCCCTGCACTACTCCTTCTCTTCCTGTTTTGTCTAGTTTACTTGAAGAATGTTCATACCACTTAAAAAACATGTGCTTTTGTGATAATCTTCAAGACCCAAGAAAACCACACTTTTCCCCACAATCCATTATCCAGGGGCCACAGAGCTCTTCCATTAACGGAAATAGTTCCCATAAGTACAGTAATTTGGTTCCCAGAACTGAAGTGACTTGCGTGTCTATCTCTTGCCTCTCTGCCCCGTGGGCCCCAGCAACGGCCAACCAGGAAAGATGCTTATGGATCATCTAATGTCTTCTAACTGTTCACATTACCCCTAACAATGTCAAAACTTGGGGGCAAAACGGGAAACTTCAACATTCTTCCTGCTTCTGCCCCAAAGCATCCCAGATTGTGAGCAGATAGTGGGCTCTGATTTTTACAGAGACCCCCTCAGGAATGTTTTCCCCAAATAAAGGCCTGAAATGTCCTAAGTCACCTGCTCTCTCATCTCTTTCTCTCCCCCCATGAGCATTTACAATCTCCTTCTCTCTGTGTTGCTGTCTCTTTCTCTCTGTTTCTGTCTTTTTTTTGTTTCTCCGTCTTTCTCCCTGTTTCTTTATCTCTCTCTCTGTCGCAGCGTGTATGTCTGTATGTGACATAGTGGCGATCTGGGATTCAAACCTATGTCCTTGCCACGACCTGCAAGCTCTTCTGCACTAAGACATGTCTCAAACTCTATTTAAAAAAAAAATCTTCCGGGCTTTGGTGCCTAAAAAATTCATTGCTTAATATCCCCCCCTTTTTTTTCATCCTAAGTAACAAAAAGAAAAGAGGAGTTGATTCAATCTTTGGCAGAACTCAAAGCTTCCAGTGGTAAGGATAATTGATTGAACCATTATTTGATTGAAAATCTGAACCAGCTTAAACAACCATTTCAGTTTCCCATCTCATCCCTCTCAAAAGGACTTTGATAGTTGTCAGAATTCAGATTTTCACAGAGTTTTTCTGCTGTGATAAACGGTGGCATTTGTTGTTGTAAACTTGGTGCTGGAGAAAACTGAATCAAGAGAATCTTCTTGACTTTGCAGGTGTCTGGTATTATATTCTAGTTCTGTCTAATCTCACATACTGTAGAGAATACTCCTTCCTCTTCCGGAAACACAAATTATAAACACACAAAAATTCTTAAAATATTTTGACTAGAGTATTATTTAAATCAAGAATTTCTGGCATAATTACAATAACATATACTAAAATGCTCTATCTTTCTGCATGAATCTATACATGACAAGAAACAGTGTCAAAATTTTTTTGATGCTATCTTCAACACCCTCCTTCTGTCAGTTTTTTCCACTACTATAACAATATATGATGCTGAGGGCTTATCAATAAAAGAAGTTTGGGGCTGGAGATGTTGTTCTTGACAGAGTGCTTGTCTGGCATGCAAGAGGCATAGCACTACCTAACCTGGGTGGGGTGGTCACATCTGCAACCCCAGAACCCAGGAAGTAGAAGGTTCTGAAGAAGCATTTTAATCCAGCAACAAGGCTGTTCTGGTAAGGGATCACATCCAAAAACCTTCTAGGCCTGTGAGATCCGGCTGGAATGACACACATTTAATCCCTCAGGCTGCAATACAGTTCACACCTTTAATCACAAACAGTGAAGGGAAAGTTAGTTTATGGAAGAAAGCAGCCATGTTTGAAAGTGCTGTTTAATGGAGGGGCAAGTGCTGTTTAATGGAGGGGCAGAGAAAGTGACAGAGAAAGATTTGACGGAACGAGTCAGATAGGATATGCCCAACTCTCATGAGAACAGAGAGGAAAGAGAGGCTGCTTGAGAGCAGTGCAGTAGAGTTGAGACAGGAGAGTAGGGTACAGTAGGGAGCTCAGTAGAGAAGACAACAGAGTTGAGTTCAGTTCCATGTAGTACAGCCAGCCAGAGTTCAGAAAGAACTAAAAAGGGTGAGTTTATTCTGCAACAATATCTGGCGAATAAAAGTTACTTTTACAAAGTTCCATAGTTCCAAGTTTGACGTTATTCTCTGTTATAAAGTTTGTAGCCAGCCTGGGATACCCAACACCTCTAACAACAACAACAAAACAGGACAAAACAAACAAGAATAAATTAAAAAAAAAAAAAAAGGAGGTTCAGGCAGAGGGTACAGCTTGGTGGTAGAGTGCAGCGGTGTGATGCCTGGCTGGCTCTCCAGAACCACACGCAAGCGTGCACACTTTCATTTCTGGCACACGCATGAGCATGTGTGGAACTGCATGGTGGATAGCATCATGACGACGGGGTTCACTAGGGGGAAAGAGGTCACACCACAGACAGGAAGCCACCCAGATGGGGAGCAGGTCTTTATAACAAAAGAGCTGGGGTCGTGTGGGAACAGCTACCAAGCTCCTTCCAAGGGAGATGCTTTCACACCTCCCAACAGCTCCACATTGGGGACAGCGCTTCCGGTGCATAGCCTTTGCGGGACACTCAAATCCCACCCTGTCCTCCTTGAGAAGATCATGAAGCTGATCAGATGCTCGGTCCCACACGTGTGAAAGGATGACGCCCTCACTCTAGTTCAACTTTGAGCTTTCAGCCTAGCAGTCATCTGTTCCCAGAAACCACCTGGAATTGCCGTCTATCCTGGGCTACCAAGTCAGGGTATGATACTCCCTCACGAGGCTAGGCAATTGCGGTGGGCCAGACTACAAAGTGAGCAGTGCAGCTGAGCAAGGGGGCTGGTGGGTTAAAGGGCATTTTCACCGTATTCACCTATCTGTGGGTGTAGAGGAACATGACCCCATCATAAACTGAGGGGCATCTATGTATGTTAGCTAAGGATACTGACTACAGTTCATCACATTTCACTTGCTTGTCCACATCCTACCATGCCCCCGCCATACAGGACAGAAGGAAAAAGGCATATTTAGTATGTAACAGCCTGGCAGTGAGTGGGAAACTTGGGTTATTTTGTGAATCTCAGTTATGCTCTTTTTTCAAGAAGGACATGAAGCCGAGATATGAAACCATCTCAGATTATGAATGAAGGTGCTTATTAATGTATGTTTGTGAGATATTTATTTGGACTTTAAAATCGTGACACCATCAACCAGTTACAAGTGATGATGGCTCACCAGCCTCCTTCATACATGTGAATTGAGGTACAGTGCTTAGTGGGCTCATGGTATGTACATATTTTGGTAGGAAAAAAAAATTGGCAGTTTGAAAGCAGGGGACAAGTGACCCCACTGTGTTCTAGTGAAACTCTGTGCTTTGGGGGAATGTTGTGTGCTTCCTTACCCACACCAGAAACATCTGCTTACCTGACTCCAGGCCCTCAGCCTCATCTCTGAGTTATTTCAGATCTCAGAGAATAATAGGTAATTGTCAGTTTCCCAGGTTACCACACCACAGTGCCAGAAATGACGTTAGATCCCAGAAATCAGCCATCTCCCAGCTTCGGAGACCACATGTTTTCTTGGGGCTCATGGGAGGACTGCCCTCACCCCTCTAGCTCCTGGCACTCTGGCTGGGAAGCCGCACTTACCCCTGCCTGTGTTTGCAGGGCTGGCTTAGTAAGGGTTCCTGTTGCTGCGATAAACACCGCGACAAAAAGCAACTCAGGGAGGAAAAGGTTTATTTCTTTTCACAGCTTGTAGCCCGTCATCCAGTGAAGTAAGGTGTGTCATTCATTTTGATGCTGCCTAGTGCTCCCCTGCATGAACAGGCTACAATTACCCCACACAATCATTGGTTAGTAAACATTTGTTTTCTCTCCTCCAACCACATCCCCCCCACTCCACCCCATGATGGAATGTCCCCGATTACTCCAGTTCCTCTCTTTTATGGGACACACATGCTCTTTGCTGCTGGGTCTTCCTGTGGTAGAAGCTCTGAGACACATGGATGAGAATACATGGGGTTTTGAACCTTGATGTGCCCTAAACTCTAAACTCAAAAGCTGTGCCAGATGCTGCTGTGCCATGGTATCTCAAGCCCTGAGGACCTGAAGGAAACTTGGCGGGGCAGTAAGGGGTAGCTCAGGCAAAGAATGGACGGTCTCTGCGATGGGTTCTGGGTAGACAGTAATGTACAAGGTGGAAGGCAGAGCCACTGTGGGTTTGGCTTGGCCTGGGGGAGTCTCAAGATGCCTGTGAGAGCTGCATCTGATGTTAAGTATATGTAATCAAAGCACCTGGGAGTGGAGTCAGGAGGATCAGGAGTTCAAGGTCATTTTCAGCTGTACAAAGAGCTTGTGGGCAGCCTGGGCTACATGAGACCTGGTCTAAAGCTGTCCTGTGCTTAGATTACATCTAGTATCACTTATCCACATGATGTACTTAGAGGGTTATAGTCTTGAAGCTAGGGTGTGGGCCTAAGTGGAGATGAGATCTCCCAAGACAGATGGGCATACAGAGAAGAGCCAAGAACCAAAAGTGCAGGATGAGGCACCAGCAGAGACCAAGCATGGCACAGGGGGAGAGCAGTGCAGGGTTAGGGGGTGGGTAGCAGGGGGAGAGCAGTGAGGGTGGAGAGCAGTGCAGGGGGAGAGTAGTGAGGGCGAGAGCAGTGCAGGGGAGAGAGTGCAAGGGAAGAGAGTGCAGGGGGAGAGAGTGCAGGGGGAGAGAGTGCAGGGGGAGAGAGTGCAGGGGGAGAGAGTGCAGGGGGAGAGAGTGCAGGGGGAGAGAGTGCAGGGGAAGAGCAGTGCAGGGGGAGAGAGTGCAGGGGGAGAGAGTGCAAGGGGAAAGCATTGCAGGGGGAGTTGCAGGGGAGAGCAGTGCAGGCTTAGAAAGCAAGACAGCCAATGGCCTGACCTCCCTGTGTGCAGACAGCTCACAGTATTGTGCATGTTTAGTGGGCACAGCCTTGTGGATGCCACCACATGGTAATAATGTGTAGAAAGGGGTGGCTGGTCAGTATAAGCAAGCCCCAGGAGGGGTGAGTGGCTGAAGGAGGGGAGAATCAAGGATAGGGGAAGGAGACAGAGTTTGATAAGGGGACTTCAAATGAAACCTTAAAGAATTAAGCTGAGGCAGGAGAAGAAAAACCACGAATAAGAGTGTGGAACTGAGTGGAGATTGCAAAGCTTAGCAAGGTCAAGAGGCCACAGTCAGCCACTGTCCATCTGCCATACCCACTGCTGGGGCAGTAAAGCTGCTGCCTGCCTGGCTTGTCCCAGCCAGATGGAGCTCAGTAACTCTGGTTTTCTCCAGGACTCTGCTGAGACCCTGTTCTTTTCAGGAGCATTCTCTCTCTTGAGGACTATCTGTCATGTTTTCCCCTCTTAGGGATATGAAGGTACTGTGGTCAGCACTTCTCCAAATTCTATCGACAACCCTCTGAGAAGGCTGCAGGCTCAGATAGCTTTCACCTTGTGCACCTGCAAGCACAGCCTCATTGGGACCTTCTTCTGTCCTTCCCTGCCCTCGGTGGATGTTGGAGGAAATACATAAGCCATAAATCAGTGCTTAATTAATAATAGTCGTGAGGTGAATGCTTGGGAGGGAAAGGAGTGGGAAAGGTCTACTGGCAGTGCAGAGCCAGGTCTCAAGGGGAGCCAGCCCCTGAGGCACCCTGAAGGCCGGAGGGCCAGGGAGCCAGCTGCCTGCAGGGAATGTGGGCATGAGTCACTTGGGGGAGGGAGAGGGAGGAAGTCAGCAGCAAAATGTGCCTGTGAGAGAGGAGGGTGCATCTGTGGTGCTCCAAAACCGCTTGACTGAGTGCGTGTGGATTAGGAGACAGAGGAATATAGAATGTGGGCATATTTATCTT
This sequence comes from Meriones unguiculatus, assembly GCF_030254825.1. Taxonomy (NCBI): domain Eukaryota; kingdom Metazoa; phylum Chordata; class Mammalia; order Rodentia; family Muridae; genus Meriones; species Meriones unguiculatus. The sequence goes on from NC_083351.1 coordinate 99,414,994, forward strand.
TATTGATGGCATATTTTTGGTACTGAAAATAAAACTCTGGAATGTTCTGGTAAATTGTTCAAGAGGTCTTATAGGCATAAAACCAGAAAGGACTATGTGAAGAGAGTAACCGGAGTTGTGACTAACATTCCGTTTGGCCTGGCTCTGTCTTGGGCCAGGATGCTGGCTCAGTGGTTCCCAAGGTTCTCTCTAGGGTTCTGATGGCCTGGTGGGTAGGTTGCTTGAGAAGGCAGGGATTGCTCCATTGTCCCTCCCAACATGCTTCCTAAGTTGGGGTCACACACAGCTGCAGATACTCAGGAATCTGGGAAGCCACAGTCTAATTTAAGGTCCACAGTCATGCTCCTCTGCAGTTCTGGGAAATGGACTGGTCCACTTCTCTCTCAGGCAGCCTCAGTATAACAGGAGTACTCAGGCCTCAACAGAACTGGATGATCACAGTTTGGCCTCCGTGTGAGTCCAGGTGACTGAGCCTGCATTTTCTCATTGTTTAGACAGACCAGGTTGCTGGGTCAGTGTACTCAAGACTGGAGATGTGCACAGAGCTCAGAGAACTGAGCTGAAGTGGCTTCAAGTTCCCTTGGGGAGCAGTGAACAGGAGGGAGGCCACAGGGAGGGAAAGAACAGCCCGTGAAAGTGGCAAGGAGGAGACTTTGCTTTCTTTTTCTACAGACTATGGAGCTTGCTGTGGTCCTCTAGAAGCACTGGGTGCCTTTGAAATTTTCAAATGTATTTTTAGATAAGTAAAGGAAGACAGAGGTACAGCTTGTGAGGCAGATGGGTTCTGCACGGGGTTGGCTACACCTGCTACCAGTTTTTGCCTTGAAACTGCACCTTTTTTTCTCTTAGAACCAATAATGAAGCAGAGCACCAACTGAGCAGTGAGGGGAGAGGAGGAAGTGGAGGAGCAGGCACAGGAGATGGCAGTGGTTACAAATAGAGGGTGAAAAAAATGAAAGGAAACAGACGTGGTAGTTTCTTGCAACCCCAACACTAGGACGGGCCGAGGCAGAGGATTGCCATAAATTAGGAGGCTAGTCTGGGGAAAAAAAAGGCTAATAAGTGAGAAATATTCTTGCTTTTTTTTTTAATACAGAAATTTCCTTGGAATCGGGGCTCTGCTTCCTTCTCTTTTTAATTTTATTTTTCTCAGCCATAGCCTTGGCTGCTGTCAACTGTCTTGGCATAGGCAGTCCTGTTGGTTAGTGTGCAGACTGGATTGTCGTGAAGTTAAGAGTTTGTCTGGTGTCACCTTGGTAAGCCATCTAAGACCCAACCAGTTTCAACCAGCCTATCTACAGGTCCACAGGCATTTTGTCCTCACAGATAAACAAGATCAGAGAGGCAGAAATTCAGGCTAGGTAATGTAGAGCCAGGGAGAGGAGGAGGAAGAGGAAGTAGAGTCTGTGTCAGGTCAGTCTGAGCAAGTGGTTGAGGCAAAAGGACCCTGGGGAAGGGTGACTGAGGCTATTCAGAGTCCTGAGGGCTTTGGGTTTGGAGTTCAGGAAGGAGCAAAGGGCAGAGCTTCAGTAGACTGTGGCAGGCCTGAGGAGACCCCAGGTGCTCACACAGGAGGTCAGCCCCCGCCCTCTCTACAGAGCAAGAAGGGAGAATTAGGTCGAAAGGTATTGGGTGGGAGGGGAGTGGGGCCTTATGATAAGGCCACTCTGGGGACTGGTAACAAGGACAGAGTGTGGGGATCTGTACTGCAGGAGCTAAGGTTGCCTGGGAGAGACCAACAGGCCCTGGGGCTAGAGATCAAGGGATTAGGAATAACCCTGCCCACAATCTAAGGATGGACTTGAAGACAGGGTAGGGATGGGCTGGAACTCCTTCCTGGGCCAGCATGGCTTATTCCCCAGTTCCTTAGGGTCTTCATTCTAAATCCACCTTCTCCGTGAAACCCTCCCTGGCTCTCTCATCTAAAATGTTACCATGGACCCTCCTGTTTTCCTTCTCTTAGCATGTGGCATTACTCAACATACTGTGTTTCAATTGCTTGGACTGAGGAGCAAGGTTGCCTCCTTTGTAGGTAGCCAAGGTAACAGGCCCAAAGAAAACAACCAGAAGTTAGGTTTTACCATACACTCTGCCTGCGGAATGAGCTCAGAACAGAAATACCATGAGCACGGACTCATCATGACTTCCCTGATCTCAGCCTCTTCTCATTTGTTCACTTTCCAGTTCTTCCTCCCTGTTGAAATTTTTTACTGGTCTTCCTGAGCCTGTGTGCTTGCAACAGAGTTCTCCAATAGTCAGTGTTCTCCATCTAAATTCACATTAACCAATGGAGAGCAAGTTCATCTCAATGCATACTTTATATATGACCTGAGCCAGGCTCATCTGAAACACATTAAAGAACGTACTTAAAGCCAAAAGCCAAAAGCCAGTCCACCCAAAGAAAAGGCAACAACAACTAAATGTTGATTTTTTTTTTTTAAGACAGGGTTTTTCAGTATAGCCCTGGCTGTCCTAGACCTCACTCTGGCTGGAAGGAGACCATGCTGGCCCCAAGCTCGGAGAGATCCGCCTGCCTCTGCTTCCCCAGTGCTGGAATTAAAGGCATAAACCACCATGGTTGCCTCAAATGCTCCTTTTCAAGTTCCCCTCCTGGCTATGGGAAACTGCTTTTGTGCTTTTCAATAAACCTTGCAGGCCTGCCTTTCTTCTGCAGTTTTCTCTCATCATTCACTAGTGTGAGACATCAAACAAGAAACCAGCAAGGACACATTATATTTTTTATTTATGGGTCTTGATCCTATAGGGACCGAATATTCTATCTCCAGAGTAAGTGGCATTCTGCAGTTGTACCCACAGGTGACCCTTGCCTTTGGAGGTAGCCAGAGCTGGGAAGATTATGGCATCTGGGAGGGTAAGGGGAAACACCAGCCCCATTTTCTGAGGGCTGAGAGGAAGGAGAGTATGAGAAAGTAGATGGCTACCTTCCTCAAATTTAGACTCAGGGTCGCCTCTTCAGCCAAGTCCCCAGTTTCCTTTAGATGCCCAGCTCCACAGACCGGCCCCTTTCCCATTCTTTTAACTTAGACCACGGCTCGGTTAATTCCTTCAAGAGGAATTAACAAGACTCTTTGCATGCTTGGCTACCAGCTTCCAAAGGCAAGCCCATAGGTCCTTTTCATGTCATTAAAATTGAATTATTACTTTCAAGTACTTTTGTGTGCATGTATGTATGTGTATGTGAGTATGTGCTTGCATGCACATGCACACACATAAGCATGTGGCCATCTACAAAGGCTAGAAAAGAGTACCAAGTTCCCTGGAGCTGGAATTACAGTTGGTTGTCAGCTATTTGATGTGGGTCATGGGTGCTGGGATCCAAACTTGGGTCCTCTGCAAGAGCCATCCTGAGCCACCTGCCCAGCCGACCACTTTTTCTGCCTGATAACTCAGTATTGTAGGCCAAGCTAGACTTGAACTCATGGCAGTCCTCCTTTGTCAGACCCCCAGAGTCTGAGATTATATGTGTGACAATGGCAGGCTCAGTTTGATCCTTTTTGTTTAATTCCCACTCACCTGGAGACCTCAGGGTTAACCTGGGTAAACACGTTCAGCTTTCTCTTGATCCACAAGCCACTCTCCTACCTGTGGATACGAACAACTTTTGAAAAAAAAAAAATCATTGCTAGAAATGGAAAAGCAACTCTGTAAAACTTAACATCAACAAAGGAGCAGGTCAGATGGTCATTATCTCCTGAGATCTGCTTAGGATTCATTTTGTCAGGCTTGCTCAGAGAGTCTCCACTGGAATTTGGTTACATCATTTTGGAACAGTGTGAGGCAATTGTGATATTTACAGCCCTGAGTCTTCCCAGTACCCTAGACTCTGTCTTAACATTATGAATGTAGAAATAAGCAAAATATTAGTGGTAAATCTAGGCTTGATGGTGCATGTCTGTAATTCTGGGTTCCTGAGGCAGAAGCAAGAGGATTGCTAAGAATTCAAGGCAAGCCCAGGCTACAAAGCACAACTTGATCTCACAAAGCAGATGGCCGCTTTCTGGATGGATTTAAGTCATGCTCCATAAAAACGAAACCTGTAGCTGGCACTGTTCTTAGAAGACTCTGTAGTTAGACAGGTTGGAGACTCTAGGGCGGCGGCTCTCAACATGTGGGTCATGACCCCTTGGAGGGATTGAACGACCTTTTCACCGGTTCCTCTAAGACCATTGGAAAACAGATATTTACATCGTTATGATTCGTAATAGTAGCAAGATTACAGTTATGAAGTAGCAGTGAAAAGAATTTTCTGTTTGGGGTTCTCCCTACACATTAAAGGTGGCAGCGTTGGGAAGGTTGAGAACCGATGCCCCAGAAGAAAGCCCACCACTGCTATTCTAATGGACGTGACACCACATCGAGCACCAATGATTTATCATTAAACCTGTAGATGACCTCCTCTCTCCACCCTCATCAGGGCAGCGTCTATCGGCAGTAGATGACCGACATGGACACCCACAACCAGCCAAGGGTGGAGAATGAGAGCTTTCAGAATGCTCAATCCTAAATGGAACAACTCCTACTGTACCCCCTCCTCCCAAGGCTCAGGGATAATTTTGGAACAGGAAGCAGAGACTGGAAGAGCCAGAGGCAGTGAATGAATTCTAGGAAACGGTGTCCTCAGGTTGGAGCAGGGCGGCTGCATGTATGAACTCAGTGGTGTTGAGAGCATGCAGAAAACCTGTGCAGGCTCATATATAACCAAGCCCCAGCTTGGAGGGGAGAGGCAGACATGGCGTCCCACCACCGGCTGAAAAGCTGTTGGTCAATTAGTACCTGCTGGGAGAGAGAGAGTCAGTTTTCTTTAATCCTGCAGCCCATTCTAAATCAACCATGCTCCAGTGGAAGGCCACACATCCAGGATTACATGAGCAGCACAAATTGGGTTTGATTAATGAGGAGATTAAAAAAAAAAGACACAATTGGGTGGAGAGGAAAGCAAGGAATGGATCTGGGAGGAGTTGATGAATATGGTAGATATTCATTGTATAAAATTCTTAATTTTATTGTATATAATAAAAACAATGAAACCCAAACAAACTAGCACATTGGGGTTTAAGGAGCCCAAGCTACTTCAGTTGAGATGTTCTTCAGAAGAAACACCTGGAAAATTGTGTACACCTTGGAGAATGCTGGAACATCAGGGGTAGGATATTTGCTGGTATGTTGGGGCATCCCTGTACAGCCAGTTCGTAAGAAACAAGGGCAGGAGGGTCAGGAGTTCAAGGTCAGCCTGAGCTACCTGAGACCGTTCAGCCTCCTGCTACCCAAGAAAACAAATGGGAGATTTACCAGAACAAACTCTGTAAAGTCACAGTAACAGACTTGTAGACACCAGGCCTGACAGAGGTAGGTGGAGCTTGGGAGCCAGGCTGTCCAGTAGCATAATGTGCTCTTGGCCTCTTGACTCTAGTGGGATGCTTTTCTTGCTAATGAATTAACCAGCTTGGAGAAGGCTTCTGCAGAGTGACTTATGCCGGCAAGGAAGAGGTATCTTAATTCTCACCACATCAAAGTTAACCCTTGAAGGTATTGCTGAATTCCAGAGCAGGAGCCCAAGTTGAAAGGCTGGGAAGTCCAGCCTTCCTATTATTTTTCCATTTTGACTTTTTGAGACTGAGTCTTATTCTTTAGCCTAGGCTGGTCTTGAACTTCCAGCAATTCTTCTACCTCAGCCTCCCAAGTGCTAGGAGTACAGGAATGTGCCACCATGGCCCTGGATAACATACCAGCAGGATGTTATCCAAGGAATACTGGGAGGGGTTTTGCTCTATTGTTAGGGTTTTCTTTCTTTCTTTTTCCTTTTCTCTTTTTTGGGGTAGGGAGGATGGTTTCTCTGTCCTGGACTTGCTTTGTAGACTAGGCTGGCCTCAAACTCACAGAGATCCGCCTGTCTCTGACTCCCTGAGTCCTGGGATTAAAGATGTGTGCCCCCATGCCTGGCTTTTGTTAGGGTTTTCTAACTCATCTTTCAAACAAATCGGGGAAGTCTGTACAGGAGAGATGCCTGTAGGGACAAGCACAGCACCATTTTAAAGATGTATTTTTTATTAAAAAATGATTTATTTTAATTTTACATGCACAAGTGTTTTGTCTTCATGGATGTATGTACATCATGTGCATACCTCGTGCCCGAGGAGGTCAGAAGAGGATGCCAGATTTCCAGATGAAATGACAAGATGGTTGTGAGCCACTATGAGGGCTCTAGGAACCAATCCCCAGTCCTCTGCAAGAGCAGCAAAAGCGCTTAGCTCCTGAGCCATCTCTCCGCCCTAGGTATTTCTTTTAATTTTGAAGTATATGTGTGAGTTTGGGCTAATGAGAGCAGTGTCCACGGAGGCAAGAAGAGGGTGTCAGATTCCTTGGAACTGGAGTTACAAACAGTTGTGGCCTGCTCAATATTGGTGCTGGGAATCAAACTTGGGTCCTCTGCTAGAAAAGTACATGCTCTTAACTGCTGACCCCCGGAGCCATCTCTCCAGTCCCCTCCCCCCTTTTTTTGAGACTGAACTTTTGGCAATCTTTTTGCCTCAACCTCCTTAGTGCTAGGGATTGGGAGGCGTGCATTATCATTCCTGGCTTTACACTGTGTTTTTGCATTATTTGTGTGTGTGTGTGTGTGTGTGTGCACGTGCTTGTGTAGAGGTCAGAGGACAACTTTCTGGAGTTGGTTTTCTCCTTGCACCATGTGTGTTCCAAGGAATGAAACTCAGGCTGTTAGCATAGAGGCCAGGGCCCTTACTGAGCCATCTCAGCAGTCAGCGCTGTAACTCTGAAAAGCCTGACACAGAAGAGTAACTAAGGTAGTGCCTGAAAATACCTTAGTGTTGTAAGGACAAATTATTAAACTACATGGACAAAGTGATGTATGTATTATATATGTACATGGCATATCACCTTGAAAACTCGTAAAACGGCTCATTGAATGAACACAGTTTCTCACCATGTTATTGATTTAAAAACAAGCCTCCTGTATACCTGAATTTTTGGTAAATGTTGGCTTTGCAAAAAATAAAATCTCTCTCTATATACATACATACATACATATATATGAACATGCCTCATTTTGATTTTGTGTTTCTTTTCTCTACCTTCTTAACGGTGAATAATCTATCACCCCTGTGGTAGAGGAATGTGTATATGTCTCACACAAACACACGTAATTGCATTTGAGACTGAGTCTTATGTAGCCTAGGCTGGCCTCAAATTTGTTGTGTAGCTGAGGATCACCTTAAAATGTTCGCTCTTCACAGACCTAGTACGGGATTACAGGCACAGTGAATGCCATCTGCTTTTAAAGACAGCAGGGAAAACAAGAACGGGATCAGGACTCATTCTTGGGAGGTGTTTTATTTATTTCTCCCACCCTCAAGTGCTGGGCGCCCAGCCCACCAAGCCCGCCGGCTCTGCAGGCGCTTTACCACGGAGCTATATACTCCAGCTCCATTTTCCTTTATCTTTAAATGGCAAACGATTCTAGTATTATTTGGACCCAAACTTCTGAGATAGAAAAGAGGAAGTGGAAAACCAACCGTCCCCCTCACTGTTGCTAATGATAAGCTCCAGCTGGCTTCAGGACAGCACCCCCCCCCAAACAGTTTACCCCTCCCCCATACTCAGAAACAGCCCTGTCTCTGGAGTGGTCCCCTGCCAAGCTGGGAGCAAACCCGCACCATCAACCCCACTGTAGCACACGGCTTGGGGGCAAATGCCCCCTTGTAAGTCCCCGGAATCTCTAACAAAAGTCAACCTGGAAAGGGGAAATTCCCACTGGGATTTATGAAGTTACGCACAGTTAGGGAGAAGCTGAACCGTGATGGGGAGGGAGGTGGTATTTTGGTTCTCAAAAAGTCCCGAGTACACCAGCTCCTCTGACCATGGCAGCGTGACTGGCCCAGTGTGAGTGGCACCAGGTACTCTAGACCTCGAGGGTCAAGTGTCTGCAAGCCTACGGTGCCCTCCTGGATTATACCGCAGCGCTTTCCCACTACGCCTTTCCATTTGCCCGCCTGCATCCGGGTCCTTGCGTCTTGTCCACAGTGTCTCAGTTTGTTCACCTCTGGGCTGCCCACAGGCTGGCACACCTGGTGTGCACGGTGACAGCCTGGGTGGAAATGAAGAGGAGGCAGTGGGGTGAGAAACAGTGGCTCCTTGCCGCCTCGTGAGCCGCTGTACAGCTCACAGCACAGTGAGCGGGGATGTACAGGTTTTCCTTTAGAACAGGGCCACACCACCTACTCAAAATTTTAAGTCTTTACATACCGACAAAGCCGGGGTTGTGGGGTGCTGCTGGACCTTGGCGTCATCCATGGTCAGTACTACTCCCGATTTCCCCTAGCTGCAGGAGCACGTGTACCCCGCCCCCCAACCCCCCCCCAGACGCCCTCCCCTGAGGTTCCTGATCACCTCTCCATCGCCCCCAGATCTTTTTTTCCTACCAATCTGCCAGCTGCAGTCGGCTTGGGTTTTGCGTGACTCAAAGAATCTGCAGACCTTGTCTCCCCTTCCCATTAGTCCCACCAAATCATCCTCTAGTCCCTATCTGGGTCGGATGGTCGCTAAAGCACGTTCTCCCCAAGGTGGACTTTCCTCCAAAGTGGAAGGCTCTCCGGGCCGCCCTGAGTGGACGCCCTTCCTTGCTCTGAGTTTCCAGGGAGTCTCCGGAGTGCAGCTGGCCCCGGGGCTCAGGCTGCCGAGGAGGTGAAGGGTCCTGCAGCTGCGCGGCCCGAGGGGCCGCCCGTCCTCTGTGCAGAGCGGGAAGGGCCGAGTCTCCAGGGGTCGGTACTTTCCAACCCTGAAAGCTGTCTAAGCCCTGGGCTTCCCGGGACCCCGTCTCTGCCCGGGTCCCCTGGGAGCGGCCCTGGGAGGGACGGACGCCCTCTGTCTACCCTGCGGGCTTTCAGCTTCGGGTTCTCCCTGGCGTGCCCTTCCCTGCCCCGGGGCAAAGCAGTCAGGTGGTGGCTGCGAGGTCAGGAAAGGCCCCCACTGCGCCCGGGCCTCCAGCTGGGAAGGCGCTCCGCCCGCCCGCCGCCCGGCTCCCACCCCGCCCGGCAGCGCAGGGAAAGCCCCCGCGGCTCCTCCCACCCCAGGGACTTTTCTCCAGTCGCCAGCGACTTCTCTCGGAGAGCGCAGCCGCCTGGCGCCGCTTTCAGCCGAGCTGGAGCGCGCAGGGCCCCTGCTCTTCTGCCAAGGCAAGGGGCAAGGGTCGGTGACCTCGGGGCGCGTCCCGGGTCCGCGAGTGCTAACCCGAGCTCCAGCCCCCGGCCCGCGCCTGGGCCTCCAGCATGGTGCTGCTGGCTGGGCCCGGGCCGGAGGGCGGCGGGACACGATGCCTGGCCCCGCAGCCGCCGACGCCACCCCGGGGAGTACAGACTGGGGACGACCCAACGGAGTACGAGGAGTACGAAGACTTCTCCAGTCTGCCGGATACCCGCAGCATCGCTTCGGACGATTCCTTCTACCCTCCCGGAGGCGAGGAGGAGTGCGGCTCGGTGAGCGCCGAGAGCGTCCAGGAGGGCGTCCCCGAGGCGGCGACCCTCCTGCGCGCCGCCTGCGCCAACGACGTGGGGCTGCTGCGGGCGCTAGTGCGGCGCGGGCCGAGTTCCGAGGAGGTACGGGAGACTGATCGCAACGGCCGGGTAAGTCCGCGTGCCGGTAGGGTCGGGGTCCTCTCCGCTCTCCTCCCTCGCCCCCATTCCCGCGTCACCCCAGTCCTGGATCTACTGCTGCCCCAAGCACTCTTTCCTTCCTTTCGGGCGTGTGGCAATGGGACCCCATTTGTTCTGCCCAAAAGGGAGGAGCGGGCGGGAGATGGTCCACCTGGCTTCTTACTGCATTCCAGCCCCTTTACCGCTCGGGGATCCCCGAATTCTCCCTAGAGGCCCGCGCTGGAAATGTGTTAACACGAGGGGGGGTATCTCTTCAGTGACCTCCTGACTGCTACATTTCCCCAGGCTCCAGGTAGGTCCCCTTGCTGGGAACAACCTTTTTCCACTGCTCTCCCCAAGCCCCATTTGTCCCCCTCGGCCCCTTGGCCGTCCTTGCCTAACCCGCTGGTGCTCGATTTAGATTTGGAAGTTTTCTTTTCTTTTCTTACGCCCCGGTCTTTCCTTGCTTCTACTAGTGGCCCGCGCGGCGACCAGCCAGCCTTATCTGCTGCGGTCACCGCTGCGGGTGACCTAGGGGCCCTCACAGCCATCCTCCAGGCAGGCCGGGTGCGGCGCAGCACAGTTCGCTCGGGCCCACAGGGAAGTGGGGAGGCAGTCTCTATTATTTACGGCAAGACTCAGAGAAAGCAAGAAAGTTTCAGAGAGAGAGAGACAGAGAGAGAGAGAGAGACAGAGACAGAGAGAGAGACAGAGAGAGAGACAGAGAGAGAGACAGAGAGAGAGACAGAGAGAGAGAGAGAGAGTTGGAGAGCTGTTCCCACCGAACTCTAACTGGAAAAGTGACCTCTGTGGCCGTGTTCCCATTAAACCCTGGACAGACAGTCTCACCTGATTTCCATGTTCCCGGAGGCCCCACGGTTTCTGCGGACTCAGCCTTGCGCAAATTAGGGACGCCTGTGCTGCTGCTTGGAAGTCACAGCTGATGGAAAGTACGTGCTTTAAAACGGGGACCTGGAGAGCCCTTGCCTTGGGCTCACCCTAAGGCTGTGTGGTTTGCCCCTGGCTGCAGTCTGGTCAGGCTTAGGCAAGTGTGAAGCCAGTGTGTTACTCACTCTCTGCTTTCCAATGACCCGAGAACATTGAACCTGGAGGAATGGTTTACGCTTGCGATGTGTCAGGGAGACCTGTGTGGTGAGGGCAGCGCCACCGTGGTGGCCGTTCCGGTTGGCACTGGCATGCTGCAGGAGGGAAGGCTCAGGGGGCTAGTTCTCTTCTTTGCTCCACTTTGAGTTCAACTAAGCGAGTTTTCCCGGTCAGGTGTTGGCGTTAGAAACCTCTCCTTCCAGAGCGAGCATAGCAGCAGCCTGCAAAGATCGCCAGGGACAAAGGGTCTCCATGTTTGGGGTGGTCCTCTGAGTGGTCACGAGCCTCTGTAGCCAGCGATGGGGAGGAATCCTAAACAATAACCAAAATTCGAAAACTGCAAGGAAAGCTGATAACACGTTAACCGGTGCACTGGAGGCTTGGGCAAGACTGATCAAATTCCAGGACCCCTGGAGAGCGGCTCTGGGGAGCTGAGGCCGAAGAGCTGCCCCCAGCAGCTCCTGTTTTCCTCTTGTGTAGAACTCCTGCAGTGACAGTCCCGGGGGTCTGTGAGCCTCAAGCGCTGTCCTGCTCGGAAAGCCCCACACTGATGCTCATCTTACTGTCTTTTCCCCTTGTTCTGAAGAGAACATGGTCCAGCCTTATGCCTCTTGTGCCCAAGCTTTCTCTTGCTATTTTTCTCTTCCTTAGAAGATAGAGCCTGCAGGGCCTTAACAGAGCATCCACTTCTTTGCACACATCAGATGACCCTGGGGACCAGAGGAAAGGTGTGGGGACCAGAGGACAGGTCTATGGGCCAGAGGACCAGGCCTATGTTCTGTGTGACCCAAGGGGAGAAAAACAAGAGGTTGTGTTCTTACCCTTAGCTATGAAGGAGAAAGTAAGAGACTTAGGGAATGAGGTGGCAGGTGGCAGAAGGTATTTGGGTCAGGCAGTGAAGCCAAGCGATAGTGGCAGGTACAGTATGGTTTGTAATGGCCTGGAGTGGAGAGCAGGGGCTTCGGTAGCCAAGGCTAGAGAGGCCCACTCCGGCCAGGTGACGAGAAGCCCAGCTGTCCTTAGCTGGCTCAGAAACTGGGAGTAAATGAGTGTCAGCTTGCCAGTGACCAGTCTGTAGTGCTTTAGTATGCCTTCTAGTAGCCACATGACTTGCTTTCTCCCCCACCTGGAGGTTTCTGTTTTAAGGGTACTTTCTCTGAAAGGCATTTCCACCTGCCCCCATCCAAGCCCAGAGCTGTCTAAGGGTTGAGTCACGAAGGGCTGAGGTTGTCAATAGGATGGTCATTTGCCAGCAGGGTTCTTTGAGCACAAGAAAGAGTCTTTGTGCAGAGAGGGGAAAGTGCAAAGGTCCTGAGGCAGGAACAGTGTTCTGCCTGCTCTAAAGGTTGCTCATGATTTGCCCTAATGAAAGCCTTCAGGCAGACTCCAGAGCTTTGGTGGAATAATGGGGTGATTGCATTAACAGCAGGTGACAGCTGCTGGGTACTTCTGCTCAGGGCCAGCTTCCTAGGAGCACCTAAATCAGTGATTCTCATTCTCAGCCTGTGGGTCATGACATGGAGGGGTCAAGCACCCTTTCACAGGGGTCACATATCAGATACCCTGCATATCGGGTACTTAGGATTCATAACAATAGCAAAACCAGTTATGGAGTAGCAATGAAATAGTTTTATGGTTTCAGCTCACCAGAACATGAGGAACTGTATTAAAGGTTCACAGCATTAGGAAGGGTGAGGACCACCACTCTAAAGACTTTTGAATATTGCTGCTATGCAGAACACCTCACTCCTTTTTTTTCTTTCCATTTTTTAATTTTAATTTTTATAATTATACTTTATTCACTTTGTATACCCCCGTGGCCCCCTTCTTCTTCCCCTCCCAACCCCACCCTCTTCTCCCCCCTTTTCCACACATGCCCCTCCCCAAGTTCACTGATAGGGGAGGTCCTCCTCTCCTTCCTTCTCATCCTAGTCTATCAGGTCTCATCAGGAGTAGCTGTACTGTCTTCCTCTGTGGCCTGGTAAGGTTGGTCAACCTTTGGACAGAGTTCAGGGAATTTCATGAAAAAAATAGGAAATAATAAGACCTGGAGAGGACAGGAGCTCCACAAGGAGAGCAACAGAACCAAAAAATCTGGACACAGGGGTCTTTTCTGAGACTGATATTCTAACCAAGGACAATTGATGGAGATAAACTAGAACCCCTGCACAGATGTTGCCCATGGCAGTTCAGTGTCCAAGTGGGTTCCATAGTAACACCTCACTTCTTAACAGGTAAGAAGTCCACTCTTGAGCCCCAGGTAGCCAGGGATCACATGTGGAGAATAGGGGATGTGGCTGACCACACAACTTTGCGTCTGAAACGTTGTTCTGGAGGGATCTCAGGATTTACGATATAACACTTAAATATTTGTCATGTAATTTTCCTGTAACAACAAACACGTGCTCTTCCTGTGTTTTTTGGTTTCCATCATGAATGGGTGGTGTAGCCCTCCAGAAACCCTTTTCCTAATTCCTCCCTTTACTTACTCCTGCAGCCCTGGTGGCTCTCCCCTAGTTAATAGAGAAATGGAAGATATGTTTGTGTCTTTTTAATTGTGGAAGGGCAGTTTGTGTGTCAGACAGCCAAATTATGCCTGGTTAAGCTGAAAGGTGGAATGTCTGTGTGTGCTGAAATCTCAGGAAGTTTCCCCAAATCACTGTTTATTTTTTTGGCACAGTAAAGCCCCTCAGCGTGAGGTGCCTCTGCTCACGAAAGAGGCTTACATCTCAGTTTTCCAGACACTTCGGGGTGATCACACTTTACCTTGAAGTACAATGGAGGAATTTGTTGCTTTTTAAAAAAAAAAATGTTTAATGATTTCTGAATGTAGAAATCTCCTCTTCCTAAAGGGAGGGTCACAGTGCTGGAATTCATGCACAAACCTCCACCCTCCCAGGTCTCCATATGCACAGCCGGCCTGTGTGTGCATAGAATTAGGCTGACTCACGGAGAAGCTGAACTCTGAGTTCAGCTCAGCTAGTTTGCTAGTTACTATGGAGAGTGGGCTCTGACCTCAGACTTCCAATGCTTGCCAAGGGCCAGTGCACACAGGGAGAGGTTTGCTTTGCTCTTTGGGACATGTTCATGTGTTTTCCCTCTCCTTAATAACCTCCCCAACCCTGTGTGTGTGTGTGTGTGTATGAGAGAGAGAGAGAGAGAGAGAGAGAGAGAGAGAGAGAGACCTGGATACACTTGATTGTGGTGTGTGTATGTGTGTGGGAGAGTTCATTCTTACCACGGTGCTGTGTGGAGTCACAGCACAACCTCCGGTGCCTGTCCTCACCTTCTACTTTCTTTGAATTAGGGTCTCCTTGTTTCTTTTGCTTCTGTGTGTGTCAGGGTGACTCACAAACCCACCAGCTGTGTGTGCCTTCCTTATTGCTGTAGGAACACTGGGGTTGCAGGCCCCCCGTACAGAGCCAGGCTTGATGTGGGTCCTGCAGGTTCAAATTCAGGTCCTTGTGTTTGTGTGGCAAATGCTTTAGCCACTGAGCCATCTCCCTGGTCCATCGTGTCCCAGTTTTAGTCCCGTCCTCAAGCGTGGGGAAGGAGAGAATAGTGTGTTAAATAGCATTGTGCTGGGAGCTCCAAGGACAACACTGAAAGTGCATCAGGTGGCTGTGGGAAGACTAGGCCGGTGCAGGCAGGCAGGCCTTGCTCGCCCACTAACCATGGGTGTGTGTCCAGGCCTAGCAGCAGTGGAGGGGCGCTTATGTTTTAGGTATAAGGATATCAGTTATCTGTGGCTGTGGTAGTGTTGTGTGCTAGTAAGCTCTGTGAATATCTATAATAATACATTTGTTTATTATAAATATCTGTAATATAAATACCTGTCATAATTTATTTTAATTAATTAATTTATTTATTTTTGGCTTTTTGAGATAGGGTGTCTTTGTGTAGCCTTGGCTGTCCGGGAACTAGCTCTGTAGACCAGAGTGGTCTCTAACTCATAGAGATCTGCCTGCCTCTGCCTCCCTAGTGCTGGGATCAAAGGCGTGTGTCACCACCATTTAGCAGTAATAATACATTTATAAGAAGATGTTTGTTTGGGTTCATACTTGCACAGCTTTCAGCCCAGGCCTAAAGAGGCCTAGTGCCTTGGGCCTCCGGGTACCAGACGGCAGTGGCTGCAAGCCCAAGGTGCAGGAAGTTGCTCACCTCAAAGCAGCACTGGGCCCCTCAGTCATGTAGTCTCCTTTGAGGACACAACTCAGGCGATGTAAGAACCTCATGCAGGGCCCCACCTTCTGATGGTTTGACCATTTCTAATAAAGCTTTTGAGAACCAAAAGCTTTATACCCATGGGCTTTGGAGATGTTTCCCCAAGCCAGAGCACCATGTAACTCACATCCAGGAAACCCCAGGGGTTCAGTAGTAACCCTCTGTGGAGGGTAGCCAAGTGTAGTTTATGGAGGCTAGGTCCCATTTGTCTGTACCCAGCTGGTGGTTGGCTGTCAATGGCTAGACCAGGCTAGCCTCAGCTGATGGATGACGCATCTCCACCCCTTGTGCCTGCTTCTCTTCCAGCAGGCTGGTCCTGTGGCTTTCGGTGGCTCATGCAGGTTTCAGGAGGGCCGTTGCTTCTGCTGAAGCAAGTCACAAGTCAAGCCCAAATCCACATGGAGAAAATCCACCTTCCTCTCAGTAGAGGAGCTGTGAAGTGGGGAATGGGGCAGGCAGAAGCTCTTCTGCTATCTGTCTACCAGAGGGAGGTGAGGCTAGTCTCGGACACTGATACACTCTGCCCTGGGTGACCCCATCAGTCCTTTGTATGTTTAGATGCTGTGCAGCTGACTGTGTGTATGTTTGTATGTGCATCTGTTTAAGGTCATGGTCTGAGGGCAACCCTCTGCTCAATGTGGTTGTGCCAGCCGCGATGCTCTCTGTTGGTTTTTCTGAGTTGCTTTAATGATGCACACTCAGCCACCACATCTGCAAGATGTCTGGGACTTCTAGGCCCCTGAAACTGTCTTTGGCTCAGAGTTCAACAACCAGGAGGCTGTGAAGAGGGAGTCGTTGTTTCAGAACAGGTGAGGGGACTGACAAGCTAGCTCAGGAAGTAAAGGCTCTTCGACGCAAGCCTAACAACCTAAGTTTAATCTCAGGGACTGAGGTAAGGGACTGAGGGAGGAGAGAACTGACAGGAGAACACTGTCCTCTGAACTTTTCCGCATGCAGGCTCTGGTGTGAGTGCCAGTGAAAGGTTTATTTTGGACTCACAGTTTCAAAGGTCCCAGCCCACAGTCACCCAGGCCTGTTGTATTTGGCCTGTAGCTGCACAGTACAGCATGGTGGGAGCATATGACAAGGAGGCTGCTCATGTAATAGCAGTCAGTAAGCAAAAGGGGCTGAGATACTGTTACTCATTTTTAAAACGTGTCCCTAATGACCTAATTTCCTCCCAGGAGGCTCTACCTCCTAAAGGTTTCCTCAACACATTGACATTTGGGGAACATTTGATGTCTGTTTTATAGCTGGTAACTATGGGGCTCACTGGGACAGGCCAGAAGGTTCAGAGTATAGAGGCACTTGCTCCTAAGTCTCATGATCTGAGTTGTCCCCTGACTTCCATACCCAAGCTCTGGGTCACGCATGTGCCAGCACATGAGATGCTAGGTATTAACCCTCTGCTTGATGTATCGCCGGCAAAGGTTTTGTTCTCATTTTGTAGGCCACTTTGCTTGCTTGACAGTTTCTTTTGCAGTTGAGTTTTGCATGGTCTCATCTTCAATTGTTGGCCTCATTTCCTGAGTAGTTGGAGGATTCCCACTTAGAAATCCTTCTCTGAGTCTGCATGCTCCAGTGCACTCTCTGCCTTCTCTTTTAGCAGTTGCAGGCTTTACCTTGGGGTTTTTGATTCGTTTGGAGTTGCTTTTTGTGCAGTGAGAGATAAAGGTTTAGTTTCTTTCCTCTGCATTTGGACATCTAGTTTTCCCAGCAGCACTTGCTGGAGTGGTTGTCTTTTCTCCAGGGTTTATCTTCGGTCACGTGGCTGTAGTTGTGTACCCTTAAATCTGGGTTCTCGAGTCTTATCTACATGCTTGTCTTTGTGCTAATACCATTCTGTTTTCACTAATCTAACTCGGTAGTATAATTTGGGTATACTGAGTCTTTTTTGCTTCTGATTGTTTTTAGCCCTCCCTTTTAATTTCTTGTGGACCAGTGTTGCAGCTTATTGGGGTACTAATTCTACATCATAGCCATGAGGCATGCTTAACTCAAAACATTCCCTTATGTAAAACAATGTGGTTTATTTTTTATTGAAAAGAATAAGAAGAAAACAAGTTGGTGAATTGAATGAAGGCAATTTATTTCATTCAAGAAATTTGGGAAGTAATTCATGTAGGTGGTCTGGTGTATGTGTGTGTGTGTGTGTGTGTGTGTGTGTGTGTGTACACATGAGTGTATGTAATCATGCCATTGTGATCTGGTTCTAGCCTTCCCTTAGCTTCGTGATCTCTGGGGAGGAATTCAGATGGTATGGTGTAGAGATTAAGTTGAGGTTGTTGCTGAGTAAATTGCATCATTCCCAGTAGGTAAGTTACCCAGTGGCCAGAGAGACCACTGCAGGGCAGAACACTGGATGGGTGAGTGTGGCCAATGGCCAGAGAGACTGCTGTAGGGCACTCTCAATGGATGAGCATGAAGAGTGGCTAGAGAGGCCATTTTCCCAACCTTTATTTCAGGCAGGTTTTATGCTATTTCAAAAGTCTCTGAAATAACCTTCCCAGTGGTCCTTTTCCTGTCAGGTAATTAACAGACTTGTTTGGAGTGACCCTTACAGGAGGGAACAATGGTATGTAAAATATCTTGGAGGAGTAAGGATTCCTGGAACCAGGGCTAGATACTTATCAATTGATGACCTTCCGGAAGTCCGGAATGTCATATCTCCTCCCAGGGCTAGAGATAGGACTCAGGTCCCATTCCTCTGACTGCTCAATGGAGTCCTACTGCTCCAGTTCTTGGTTTTACAAGGTATTGATTATGAAGGAGGGGCCCTTACCCATTGCTGTCAAGTCTGCTGATACCTGAGTAGGAAGAGAAAGAACTGGTGGTGGATGGAAGCCGCAGAGACCTGAGTAACTTGGGGAGAGGCAGAGTGTGAATATGATGACCTCTGCTCTCAGGAGGTGGCATTTAAATGAGGTAAGATCCTAAGAATTTGGGGCTGGAGAGATGGCTTAGAGGTTAAGAGCAGTTCCTGCTATTCCAGAGGACCTAAGTTTGGTTCCTAGCACCCACATCAGGTAGATCACAAATGCCTGTAACTCTGGGTCCGGGGATCCAATACCCTCTGCTGACCTCCATAACCACCTACACATACATGTACACACACACACACACACACACACACACACACACCACACATACAGGCATAAATAGTAAAATCTTTTAAAATTTATATTAAGGTTATTTGATGTCATTGTGTATGTATATATGTATGTAAGAATCTAGAACAGAGGTTTTTAAATGGTGTTAATTGAATTTAAAGGAAAGTTTAAGGTGGAATTGACCTATTTCTACTAAGTCAGAGAAAAGGAAGTGCAGTAGACAGGAAAGCCCATGTGACACTTGGTTTTGTGGGAAATTGGATTAGAGTGGTGGGATTTGAAAGTAATTTTCAAGTAAGAGCAAAATCAACACAGGCTTCCAAAGGCAATATTCATGTCAGAGCTAAATACGCTCATGCCCAAAGCAGGCACTGGATGAGCAGGGAATCAGCATTGCTGTCCAGCTTCAGCTGGCTCTTTCATTGGAGACTGCGTGTGCCTTGGGATGTCCTCTCGGCTGAAAGAGGCGTAGACAGGTGTGTGGGTGGAGACTCGGCAGTACCCATCTCCTGGTGCTTGTGAGAAATGTTAGTTAAGGTGTTAAACTTATAGTATCACTATCTCCAACAGTGTGTATGATGAGGATGGAACCTAGGGCCTCACACACGCTAGTAAAGTGTCCTTTCGAGAAGTTGGTTAAAATAAAGAAGTTGGGCTCTTCTAAAATATATTTTTAAGGATTTACTTCTTTTATTATCTAGTGGGTATGAGTGTTTTTCCAGCTTTCATATATTTGCACTATGTGCATACCTGGTGCCCTCAAAGGTCGGAAGAGGGCTTTGGATTCCTTGGGAGTGGAGTTATAGATGGTTGTAAAGCAACCATGTGGGTGCCAGGACTCCAGCCAAGTCCTATTTGAGAGCAATTTGTACTTTCAATGGCTGAGACAACTCCCTAGTCCTTAAAACGTTTTTTTATACTTATTTGTTTTCTTTGTGGGCATGTGTGCAGCAGTGCCCACGTGGAGTTTCAAGAGCAGCATGCAGGAGCCAGTTCTTTCCCACTCTCCGAGACCCAGAGAGCACACAGGTTGCCAGGTTTGGCAGAAAGCACCTTTACCTGATTCCCATCAGGCTTTCTGTAGGTCTGAAATGGAAAGGCTCATGGAGTATGGTACCACCTTCCTGTGCTTCCCTGGGGAGCACGTGAGCTCCAGAAGTGGGAAGCATTGCCCAGTGGTAGATGCTCTGCCCCATGGCTTCTATGAGTGAGTTAATACCAAGGTCCTTTCTCAGTGCTGCTGGCTGGGTTTCAGCCCTGGAAAAAGGTGGAAGTAAAGCAAATGCTTAATGCATAAAGGAGTAATTAAGGAAACTGAGCTGGGTGTGGTGGCTTACACCTGTAATCCCAGCATACTAGAGGGGTAGGAGGATTGCCTGCTGTGAATCTGAAGGCCAGTCTGGGCTCTGTGTGAGACCCTGTCTCAAAAACAAAAACCACCCCCCTCCACAAACAAAAACAAAACAGCAACAACAACAGAAGAAGCCAGGTGTGTGGCATGTGATATAGCCCAGCACTCTGGAGGCAGGAACGGCTGGAGCACCAGGCGTTGAAGTTGTCCTTGCTTATACAGGAAGTGGAATACATTCACGGTCGCATGTCACCGCCCATCCTGTTAGAGGCGTCAGCTGCAGGGAGATGAGAAAGCAGCTGTGGTACACATCTGGGTGCACCCCAAGTCGGAGCTAATGGATATTGAGGTGCAGCTGTGGAAAGCGGAGGAGAGGCAGATGAGCCTGGACTGCAGCCATTCTTGAGTACATGTCAGAGCAAAGATCCCTGCCCTAGGGGTAGTGGTGCTGGCCTGCTCTGGGTCTGAAGTTGGGGGGGGGTCAAGAAGTGGCCTAGGTGTATTTCAGGAGTTTCCTTTAACTTTGGTTTTACTTCTGTGCAGCGCAGTGCTAGTTCTAAAGGACCTGACCCTCCCACTCTGCTGTTTCCTCCTAAACCTTCAGCGTCCCTACTTGACAATTCATGGGACAATAGTTACCTGCTAAAAATAGCAGGCAGTGAGTGACCCAGCTATCCCTCCACTGGTAGTGGCTAGGCTTTTTTCTTTGGCACGAGAATGTGGGTGGGTGTCTAGGAAATGAGTTTCAGGTTCGGAAAAGTCAGGCTCACTGGCTCCGTTAATAATTGAACCCAGCTTGCTGAACTGTGGTGACCCTTCTTTTCTCTGGAGGACAAATGCCTGCACAGGCCAGAGGCATGTTTCCAGAAGTGCCTAAGGACCTAGGTGGGCCCTGTGTCTCAGGGGAAGGGGAGACTCTAGACCATTTTGCCATCTGTATGCTCTCTCTTCAATGGTGGTCTGGGATACACATCTTGATTGAGATGGCAGGGAGGCCACTCAGAAGACACCAGCTGGATTGAGCATTCAACTTTCACTGGTTTCTTGTGTGTTTGTGTGTGTATGTACATGTATGTACGTGTATGTCTGTGAGTTTATACTTACGGTACAAGTGCTAGAGGCTCATGTTGGGATGCTTTTGTCCATTTCATCATCGCTCCCCACCTTAGTTTTTGAGGCAGGGTCTCTCCCTGAACTTGAAGCTCTCCATTTCAGCTAGACAGGCTAGCTGGTGAGCCCAGCTCCACCTGGCTCTGTGCACACCTTCATCCCCTCAGCACTAAGGTTACAGATGTACATACATCACTCCTGACCTTTACTTGAGTGCCGGGCATCCAAACTCAGGCTCTAAGGCTCACATTGCCAGCGCGTTGTCCCCACTGAGCCATCATGCAGCTGAGAAAGGGGTGGGGGACACAGAGCTGTATTCTTGGGGAATCTTTTGAGAGGTAGAGAGAACCCTGGTTAGAGTGGGGAAGGGGAGGTAGGGGCTTTAATTCCCTTGATGGACAGGAAAAGTAAATGCATCCTGTAAGGCAGTTACACAGGACACACTATGGGGCTGGGGGCAAGTTCTTACTGCGTTTGCTCAACTTGAGTGAGACCCTGTCTTGAAGACAAGCAAGAGCAGGGCGTAGAGTGTGGCTCACTGAGTGAAGTGCTTGCCACAGCTGCACAAGCATGGAGGCGTGAGGTGAGACCCCAGCACCTGTGTAAAAGCTGAGCTGCATCTGTAACCCTGGCAGCTCTGGAATCTCCCCGGCCCACCAACCTAGCCAAATGAGTGACCTCATGTTCAAGGAGAGAACAGCACCTTGTGTCAACCTCTGACCTCTACCACAAGTACACAGACGCACGTGGGCACTCTCATTCATACCCACGCACACCTAGAGGAATGTGCACACAACCCACCCCCAGTGAAGCACAGCACAGACACACAGACAGAAACCCAACAGCGTCACGGTGCGTGACCCGTGCCCATCTTCTTAGGACTTGGCAGGCCTCCCAATCACGCGAACCAATTCCTTAAAATAAATTGCTCCATGCCTGAGCCTCCTACTGGTGCTGTGTCTCTGGAGAGCCCTGGCTGATTCTGCCTTAGCAGTAAGTATGCTCTCCTGGTCTCGGGAAACTGCCAGCTCAGCCTGGCTGCTGTCCTGAGGGTCTCGCTGACAGCTGGATCAGCAGGATTCCTCCTGTGGGTTTCTCGCAGCTTCTACATCCCATGTCACTGTTGCCTCCAGACTTAAGCCTGTGAAACCACAGGCCTGGACTTACCAGCGCCCCTGAGCCAGTTCTGTGTTCTGACTGCTTAGAAGTTCTTGGTGATGTTGGACTCAGGCCTGCCTTGCTGCCTCCTCCTCCTTTCTCTTATTCCTCCTTCTCTTTCACTTAGTCCTTCCTTTTTCTTTCCCCCTTCTTCCTTTTTCAGAGAAAGACCCTCACTGTATAGTCCAGGTTGACCCCAAACTCCCAGTCTTTCTGTTTCAGCATCCCAGGTGCTGGGATTACAGATGTGCACCACTGCACAGCTGCGGGGCTTCCAATTTCATCTTGCACCCAAGTGCAAGTCTCCATCCAGCCCTGATGACTATGCCCCTGCTTCTGGCTGCAAGCCTGAAGATAGCCCACCTTTCCCCGTCTCTCACAAAGTAATTTTACCATCCGGGCTCCTGTTGTTTGATGGCCCCTCACATGCACACCCCCCCCCCGCTTTTTGATCTGACCTGCCTCCACATCTGGATTCACCGCCATGTGTGCAACCCTTGTTAACAGGACTGTCTGACCACCTGGCTTTCCTTCCTGTCACAGAAGCTGGGAGTTCTGTCATCCCCCAGCTACTGGTGCCAGCTGTTTTCAACCACGGGACACGTACCCCTCCCCTGGCTTCACTTGGTGGGCCCCCTCAGATGTTCCCATTCCTGGAGATGTTTCTGGGTCCTTCATTGTACAACTTCCCTCTGGCTTTGGATCCTTCACGCTTGGCTTTTATGCTTTGCTTATAAATAAGGATTGGTCAAGTTTTGGAAGACCTTCAGTCTGAAGGCTGGCAGAACTTGGAGATGCTCCTTTGTGGTTCCTACATGTCAGCCCAAGAAATTCTGGGTGCTGTGTTCTGCTGTCTCCATCCTTGATCTTGCAATATACCACACATTCCCTACTGTATGATGACGTCACAAATGGTACACCTGCCACAACTTTAAAATACCACAAATTCAAGTTGTATTTAAGCCAGGCATGGTGGCTCCTGCCTTCAATCCTAGCACTTGGGAGATGGAGGAGGGATGGTTCCTGTGAAGCAAGCTTGGGCTACATGGTGAGGTCTAGCCTGGCCTTCACAGTGAGACTGCGTGTCAAAATCACCATCTCCTCTAGCAAATGTGTCTAGTACATCTGGCCTACCAGGCAGCCTCGTTAGCAGCATGTATTTGCACTGTGGGCTGTCTCCCTCTTGGGCAGGGATGCAGCATGCTGCTGCTGCTGTTGCTTCTTCTGCTCATGCCCAACAGTGAGATGAAAGATGTTACTAGCCTGGGAAAAGACCAAACTCAAAACCTAGAATAGTTTCTTCTGCACACACATTACCGGAATATTGCATGGCTTCAGAAATCTAAGGCACATCTTTGTAAGTCATAGCCTGTCATTGTTTCATAAGAGAACATGGTTTCCCAAGCTTGCCACTCTTGGTGTGTTTGATCACATACCTTTTGTGTGAAGACTGTCCTCTGCATTGTAGGACGTTTGGTAGTGTCCTGACATTCCCATATTAGATGATAGGATGAACTCTCTCCCCAGTGGTGACAGCCCAAACTGTCTAGACATTGTCATATTCGCTAGAGCCATAGTTCCCCTGGGGTCAGAGTCCCTAAGCTAGAATGGGTAGGAGTGAAGCTTCTGGAAAGTGTGCTGGGTCTGGAAAGAGGCTGCCTCTCTTCCTGCCTCTTTTTATCAGCAGTCTGGTCAGGTGGTTTTGTCATTCTTTTTATGACATAGTCCTTGGTGTGCTTTGTTTCTCAGGGCAGGCTTGAGGAAACACTTTTTTGAAAGTTGAAGAATGTAAATACCTTTGTAGAAAACTGCCTACCAGCTCCCTCAGTGTTGCAAACTTCCATCATCAGGGCTCCTGGCTCTGTAAACATGGCTGCCTTTTATTCTTCTCCTTTTTTAAAAAAAAATTATTTATTTTTGTTTATTATTTAAACATGTAGCCCTGGATGGCCCAGAACTCTATGTAGACCAGGCTGCCCTCAAACTCAGAGATCTGTCTGCCTTCACCTCCCAAGTTCTGGGATTAAAGTTATATACTACAGTACCTGGCACACAGCTGCTTTTTATTTGGAGTCTGTGGTTTGTATATTAACACTAGACAATATTTCCCTCTTGGGATTGTAATGAAACAAATGAATTTGCAAGACTCTGAATTGAGGGGATTACCCCAGCAGGCCTGAAACCTTATTCTGTAAATTTCTCCAAATTTCCTTCTTCCACATGTATCCAGTGCTTGCAGTGAGGGACACTGAGGACAAGTGGAGGCAGCCAGCATGTGCTCAGTGGAGACACGATAGAGCTAGCCAAAAGCTGGGGATGGCCTGCTTATCCTACTATGATTGTGTGATCTGTATTTTACCAAGAAAGCTGTAGCCCTGCCGTCTCTGTGTGTGTGTGAGAGAGAGAGAGAGAGAGAGAGAGGCAGAGACAGAGAGACACAGACACAGAGACACATACGCAGAGGGAGAGAGAGAGAGAGAGAGAGAGAGACAGACAGACAGACAGACAGACAGTTTCACATGTAACCCAAACTACCTTTCTATTTGCCATTTCCCTTCCTCATGTCTCCAAGTGTTGGGACTACAGGCATGCACTGCCGTCTCTGCCACACATTTGTCTTTGACTTTTTTCAAAGGTATTTTTGAATATCTAGTACTTCAAGCCCAAAACGGATGTGTATAAACGTTCATAAAGTTGCCTTTTGGGTTTAACATGCTCGTTTATTTCTCAAGCACTTTTTGGATGTGTGTACCCGCGCTGGGTGGTTCTGGTGGTAGGACATTGAGCAGAGATGGGAACTGGCTTGCTTCCATGGAGTTTGTGTGCTGTTGGGAGAGAAGTGATTACTGAGGTGCCTAAGAAAATGTGAGAATGGTGTCTGGGGAGGATGGTGAGTGCTCAGCGGAAAACATAAGCAGGCAGTGGAGGGTCTTGCAGTGTTTGGTTCATGTTGAAATTTCTGTCTTTGCCGAGGAAGAAACCCTTGATTAAAGACCGGAAGCGAGACAAAAAACCTCAGTGTGCTGTTTACAAGTCTAAGGAAAGAGTATTTAGGCAGAAGGACTTGACGGGAGAGCTTGGACGGTTCTAGAATGATAAGGAAGGAAGTCAGGCACTGGGGGCAGAGCAGATAGGGTACTGTCAGGGACAGAGGCAGGAGGGACTAGGGTCCTTTGAGTGGTGACTTCCAGCCTGTGTGACTACTGCCATGGGATGTATAGGTTCAGGGTGTGACCAGGAGTGGCTCTGGTGAAAGAAGCCTGAGGCAGGAAAGCCCTTTATGGGTACCATGACTTCTTTGAGCCTACAGCCTGCTGCCCAAGGCCCACCAGGCTGTGAGTGCCAGAGCTTGACGGCTACTTTCCAGTGTCCTCCCAAAGAGACCCTGAGTGACCATGTGGTAGGTGACCACTGGGGCGCATGAAGCAGAAAGCAGAGCTGTAGTTCTGGAGTCTTGGGTGGGTGGCTGCACCGTATGGTCCCCCCCCTCCTTCATCCTGGCTTGAAGCAGTCCTGAGGAGACCTTGAGCTCTGTGTTAATCGGCTCTTGAGATTTCTCTTTTCATCTAAGTTCATCCCAGTTGCTTCTTCTGTTTTTGCCGGCAGGGGACAATAGAGAAGGACAGAGCTGGGTGTGGGGAAGGAGGAGAGTGACATTGGTGCCACAGCCAAGTGACCCCTATTTGCTTAGAAACACTGTTTGGATTTAATGCAGTGTTTAGAATACAGTGTGCCTAAGGCTTCCGTTGCTCTGTGTGTGCATGTGTGTGTGTATGCTACTTTCTTCTCTGAATTTTCAAAACACTCCATAGGATGACATTTAGATCAACAAACTGTTCTCATCAGTCCTTTAGTGCTGAACAAGTTTTTCTGCGAGGCACTGTAATGCATAATTTAGAAAGCTGTTGTCTGTATCCTGTAGTCAGAGCCAGATTCAAATGTCGGTCTTTTCTGGGTAAATTTGGGCCTTTCCCAATACATTTACATTCCCAGGACATTACTCATATTTCCTGGTGTTTGACTTTACAGTGCAAATGTGTGCTTTCCCCATACATTTACATGTAGCAGGGCATTATTCATGCGGTTGCTGGTTTTTAAGCAACCAGCAATATGTGCTTATCTAAGGAGCCTGGAGAAGCATTCTCTTGCTCAGATGCATTTGGGGGTATGTGAAATTCTCATTGCAAGAAAATGCTTCTGATTTTAATGATTTGAAAGGGCTTTTGGTGTGGCACAGGTTCTTCAGGTCATGATTCCTGAGGGAACATTTGGGGTCCCAACCATGACCCCCTCCACCTGAACTTCATTTAAAATTATCTCTACCGTTTCCCTGTAGAGGTTCTCACGTCTCCCCTCAAAAGTGCAGAGTGTGTGCCCTTCCGGGTAGGTGTGGGGGTGCGGTCAGGTGAGAATGGCTTCTGGATTGACCCTCTTTTTCCTCTTCCCGGAGGCCTACAGATTCAGCCAGTCCTTTCCACGCCCTCAGCGTTCGGGAAAGCACTGTGGGCATGTAGTGTGGGCAGGAGGAGATGCCTGCCCAAGCCAGTGGGACTGGGCCTGGTTTGTTACTTCGTTGTCACCTCCATGTACTGACTGAGACAGAACATATGACAAATGGCCTCCCAGAAAAAGGACCTGCCCTGCTTATTGTCATGACTCTCACTCAGACCGATCCTGCCTCAGTCTCCATCTTCTCTCCCATTCCTGCTGTATTACCTTGACCAACATGCTTCAGAGCTGTGTCTGCTCAGGCCCTTTTTCACACTGTAGAAAGGGAAAGCCCCGTTCTTTGAGCCACCAAGCCCAGGATCCAGCCAGAGGTCCCGAGATTTACATGTGCTTTTCCCAGGTGGTCAGTCCAGTTCAGTCAAACCACCCCGCGACACCTTGGATCCCAGATCGCGCACACTGTTAAATGCGCTTTTCCTGGGTGCCACTATCTTATCAGGATCTTCGAGCAATAAAGGCAACCTTCCCGTCATCATCATCATCTCATCATCATCACCCAGCCTGAATGTCTCCCCGTTCCTCTCCTGCTAGCACCAAACTTGTTCGATATTGTATTTGGTGAGTCACAGTGCACTCTGTGCATCTCTTAGCTCTTTTTCCTGCTTACTCTTTCTTGTCTGACCATTTTTAGTTAACCAATCATCCCCTTTACTACCTTTTTCCTTGGCCTAATCTCCTGTTGGTTTTTAAATTATTTTTTTAAGGAAATAGTTTTTGAGTGAAACATGTGTGTGATGTTCAAGTCTGGGTAAGTTTATCTGTCTCCTCAAATAGATGCCACCTTTATGACATACTTTCAAGGGACTTTCTTTTGTCTTTTTGGAATGCACAGCGCCTTACTGTATCTGTATCACCTACTATGCAGCAGGCCCGAACTTCTTGTTCCTATTATCTCAGAAGCACTGACCACTTCTCCCCATCCCTCCCACCTGCTTTTAAATTCTTACCTTCACTCATTATATTTATAACCTCTTCCTCCATTTCCTCCTCTTCTTCCTTGTCCTCCTCCTTTATTTCCCCTTCTTTTAGTGCTGGAGATGGAACCTTCTAGAACCTGCGTATGCTAACAAGCTCTCAGTGCCAAGTTTTCCCAGCCCTTATTTGGTTCTTTTTCTGCTTTCAGTTTTTGCTAGAAAGGTGCTTTTCTCCATTCGTTATCAGTTTATTTTGTATGTAGGAAGTTAAGTCTGACAATTTAGATATTTGGGTCTCCTAGCGATGTTTTCTCTTAGTCTTGTCTCCTGGTACTTCTGGTCATTTTTCTGTATTGTTGTATGACAATTAAGTAGCCCTAGGTGGCTGACTTCACTCTAGAGAGTTGCCACTGGCAGACAGAACAGGGCAGGCTGTTGCAAGCTGGCTTGTGGTTATTGTAGGTCTATTCTCCTTCTGGCTTACCTTACCCTTAGGTATAGCTTTGGATTTTTACAGTAATGGCGTGCTTTGCAGGCTTGCTGTCACTGGCAGGCCATGGCCTCATATTGTTTCCTGACCATTAATTCCATGTTGGGATGGCTTTGCTTGCTTCCTGCTTGGTTTCTCTTGCCTTGCAGCCTTTCCAGTAAACAGACTGTTGATGAAGGGAGCGGGAAGCTGGTCTCGGGGCTTCTTCTACCTCTCTGGGGACTGGGCCTGCCAGTCCTGCTTGGCTGGAAGTTGGGTATCTCCACCAGATTTTTGTTTTGTTGAGATAGCAATTCACGATGTACCATTGGCTGGCTTGGTACTCACTATGGAGACCAGGCTGGAGTGCCTACACCTCCTCTCAATTAAAGGCACGTGCCGCTACACTCAACCGTGGAACTTCTAGAAAATAGGTAGTTCTCTTTATTGAGTTCAGTAGAGGAGATGGTCCGAGGGGTGCCCTGACTTTCAGCAGAAACCAGTTGTATTTGGTTTGTTTTGCATGTCTTGATGAGAAGAATTAAAATTTCAAACAACCAGAGTCAACTCATTTCTTTATGGTTTGGGGTTTGCCACTGACTTCCAAGCCACCCTTTCTAAGCCAAGTTTATAGAAGTCATCTGAATTTCTTCCCAGGGTCTTTACAGCCTGTGTTTATTGATTCATTTTGAGGTTTAAAGCACTAGGTGAACATCGTGCCTGATTTTTTTTTCTCAGATGGCTGGAGCCATTCACCGATCACCAGCAATCGAGCAGTGTGGTTTCTGTGATGCTCTGAGGTTTTATCTTTATTGCTGAGTACTTAGTGTTGCATTAATGCTTTAATTCACCCTCTCTGCTGATGGTCATGTAGCTCATTCATGCTCATTAGCTCTTTGCTGGTCTTGGGTTGTCTTGTTCTAGCGTTTACCCATTTGGATAATTATAATTACAAGATCATAATTATACTGTTGGTACTTCAGGCTGATATTTAGTACGCTCCTGTAGATAGTTAAATAAACCCGTGTGCACCATTCATTTTGGTTGTTATTTTTCTGACAGCCATTTAATTTTGCTTGTGATGTTTTGATGCAAGGGAATACTATATTTTTGTGTCTAGTACACTTACATATTTATTTAATTCATTGTTTCTATGCTTTCAAAACTCTTCTTTGGCTTAGGATTAATGAACTGTTTTAGGATATATGTGTATATATGTGAATATACACTTATTTTTGCCCCTAATTTTTAAAACACTTATTTGTGTTTGTTTGTTTTTATATGCCTGTGGGAAGGGGGCTGGGATATATGCCATGACATGCGGAGTCAGAAGACAACTTGCAGGAACACCATTTTATTTTTCTACCATATGGGTTCTGGAGATGAAACTTAGGTAGCCAGCCTTGGCAGCAAGCTCTCTTTAATGAACCATATACTGGGCCCCTTAAGTTTCTACCCCAGCTTTGTGTCCTGAGACAGAGTTTTACTCTGTAGCCCCTGTTGGTCGAGAAGTTACTTTGTAGCCCAGGCTGGCCTTTGAACTCACAGTGCAGCCTGACAAGTACTGGGATTAGAGGTGTAAACTCCTATGCTTGGTTTAAGTGTGTGTTGGGGGAGGGGCAGTGGGGTTGAGACATGTTCTTGGAGGTTGTATCAGGCTACCCTAGAGATCTGCATCCTGCTGCCTCCTGGGTTCTGGGATTGCAGGCATGCTCCACCACACCTGGCTTTATGTGTGGTTTTTTATTACTTACTGATTGACTTGCCCAGCAAAGTTTATGTATTCTTTCTATTGTCCAGGTCATTTCCTTAACACTTAACCTTTAAAGAGAAAGGGCTTTTTTTTCTGGGCCTTCTGTCCTGCCAGTATCCCCATTAATTTGCATTCTCACTTCTGTGTTTTTCTTTGCTCAAGTAGCAGACACACATGCATTCAGAAAACGTTCTGAAGAGTTTGAGCTGGTGGTGAATTGAGGCAGTTTTTGCCTCAGACCTCTCACCTGGCTGCTGTCCAGGCATGATCACTTTCCACCGTTCTTTCTTTCACTTTCGTTCTGTCTGGCAAGGGCTGGCTGCTCTTCTGGCAGGGAACCTGCTCTCTCATGATGAGTCTTGGTTTATAAGTTCAGAATGACGCTCATGGCGTGCTGC
Source organism: Meriones unguiculatus (assembly GCF_030254825.1). NCBI lineage: Eukaryota > Metazoa > Chordata > Mammalia > Rodentia > Muridae > Meriones > Meriones unguiculatus. Next base: position 99,444,759 of record NC_083351.1, read on the forward strand.
TGTGGCAGATGGAGTTTTTTGTTCCTAGCCCCCTTTTTCCCCATTCCGAGTCAGATGCAGCCTCCTATCTGCATCATGTCATATGTTTTATTCTTATTTTGTTTGTGGTGTGGTGTGTGAGTGTGTGCTCACATGCGCACATCTGGGACAGATTTTCACTGTGTTGCCTGGGTTGGCCTCAAACTTGAGATCTTCTGGCCTCAGCCTCCAGAGTAATTGGGATCATAGATGAATGCCACCATACCCATGTCTGTCTGTCTGTTTTGTTTTGACCTCAGCTCCACAGCCTTCCATTCTGGCTGGTGTTTCTCAGCTTCTCTGGAAGATGAAGGAATTCTTTTTTTTCTTTTTTTTTTTTGTTCATGAAGGAATTCTTAATCCCCCTCCCCTACTTCTTCCCATGTTCCCCTCTCATTCTGTCTTCAGCACTTCTCTGCTGACAAGATTAGCAACTCTTTCTTGACTTTATAACTATGCTATTATCTCAACTTTCTAAGTTGATTTTACACTGAAAACAAGATTTATATTGTTGTAACTCAGCATTGCTGTAGTGAAGCGTCCCCTGGCAAGACAGGATCACCTTTCCTTTTCTGCGCGGTGACAGGTTTAATGTACTGCAACATATATTTCCCTCGGCCTTTATCCTTGTATTGGAGGTAGAGCCTTAGCTATTCCCTCATTATTCTTTACAAAAAACAAAGCAAAGCACAACCAGCATTTCCCGGCTCCACTCCAGCAGCTTCCTTTGGTCGGACACTGCTCCAGGGATTAGAAAGCAAGTGTTTGAGGCATGCGCTTCGTGGACCTGAGTCTAGAGTGATCTAGGGGCAGGTGCACTCAGGTGTCACAGCTGCAACCACAGTGAATCTGAAAGCGCCGGAGGTGAGGGTGGTACCTCAGAGATTCACAGATGCCAAGCATTCTTCTACTGTCCTGAGTAAAGTTTTCTAATTAGGGAGTTAGAATCTTAGACTAAATGAATGGCCTGGAAGTTCCTGGCCTCCCCTCCCCCTGTTACCCTCTTCCCTGCTTCAGAGCTACATCTCCAAGAATCTTACTCTTTCCTGAGGGATGGTTTCTTGTGGTGTCTCTTTAAAGATTTGTTTTTATTTATTTATTTATTTATTTACTGTATGCTCACGTGTGAGCACGTCATGGTGCAAGGGCAGAGGACAACTCAGGCCCTCAGACCTGGTGGCAAGCGTGTTAATCGGCTGGACCCTGGAATCTCTGCTGGTGTGAGTTGCCCCATGGCCTCCTTTTCATTTTCCTTCAGTTGACTGAAAGGGGCAGCATGTACATGACATTTGCAAAGTGTTTGCTTTGTGTACTTCCTCTGTCAGCTGCACTGTCCCTCTTGTTAAAAGCCTGCCCAGCCTTCTTGTAGCTGGGAGAAGAAAAGGTACGCAAATGACTAAGGGTTTTGAGTACCAGCGTGTACGGCACAGTCAGATTTTATTTTTTTGCAAATGCGCCAAGCAAATACCTACTTTTACAACAGGTGCCACTGCCAGGGTGAGAGGACCCTGCTGGGGAGATGATGTTGCTTTTCTGTAGGCTTGTCAAGCAGAATTTTTTTTTATTATTTTTTTTTAGAATAGTATTTTCATCTTCTTTGGTTTATTTTATGTGTAACTGATATCTTTGTATATTTGGGCTGATCAATTTATATATACTTGTGTTTGATATTTATATTACCCACGAGGGGGGGGGGGGAGTCTTTAAGAGATAGAGTAGAATGTTTTGGATATCTGCTAGAAACCTAGCAGAATTTCCAGGGTCTAAGGCACTTTCTCCCACTGGGTCTCTTAAGCCATGGACTGTAGGCAAAGTGTGCATTCTGCACAGAGAACATGAAAGCGTCTGTCGGAGGCAGCCCCTTGATACAGCCAATGAGATGGAGGGGCCTGCTCCCTGCTATGCAGAGGGGCAAGGTCTTGGCTGTTTTAACCGGGCATGCGGATAGATAGCTAAACCACTTCTGGAGGCAGGTGTGTCCATTTGGTTAATGTTCTTGGAAGAGTTGTTCTGTGCTGCCTCAAGGAATACGTAGGACCCACTATTGGGCCCAGACTGGCCACAGACTCATAATCCTCTTGCCTCCAAAAGTGCTAAAATTTACAAGACAACCAGCCATGTTCTCTTTTCCTCCTTCACCTCTTCTTTGTCTCATATACATATTTATCTCCACAGTAAACTTTTCTGTTGTGAAGATCGGAAACCAGGGGACCCAGGAGTCCTGGCTCCTCTCTGGGCCAATCTCTCCCTCATCTCTGCTCCAGCTCAACTTCTCCATCTTGCTCACCTCTAGAACCCCGATTCAGCCTCCCCCACTCAGCCCTCTATTCTGGCTCACCCCTGACCGCTACCAGCCCTATGAAGCCACCTTCCCCGGCTTCCGGTCTGCTCCTACTCTGCACCCTCCCTACCAGGGCTCACTGCACGTCTCAAAGCAGTCCCAGTGGCTTTGGGGTCCTGGCATCCATCTGGGTGAACTCCTTTCCTGTCACCTCGTTTTCTGCCAAGAAGTCATTCTTCTTGGCTTCCTGTCTTACCCTGCCCAATAGAAGAAACATCTCTTGGGACTTTAGGAGCCCCACATCCCTTGTGCCCCCCTCCCCCCAGGTCTTCCAGAGCTCATGGGGATGAATAAAGGCCTTGAAGGGACTCATAAACAAGGACTGAGGGTGCTTTTCAAAGCTGCTGTCTCTAGACATGCCCTCCCTCGCTGAGAAATGAGAAGCAGTGTTTGCAGTCCACAAGGAAGAGAACTGCTTCTCCTGGTGAGGAAAACCCTCCACAATTCTGAGCTAGTCACCATTTGGACCTTCAGCTTTGTTCTTTGAGGGAACTTTACCTGTCATCATCACCCTGCTGTCACCCCACTGAACCACATGATGAACAACCACACTTTTCCTGGACCTAGGTCTCAGGAAAATAAGAAACTGACTCAAATGAGCAGCCCTTAAATGGGAGGGGCTATAGAGGAGGTGTAAGCTGCAATGGGGCTTCTGGGAACCAGCAGAGGAAGCTGACAGTAGCCCAGGATGAGGGAGGGGGGCTTCAAAGTGGGAAGTGGGGCAAGGGTTGACAGCCTGAGCATGGAGGGGTCGGGGAGGAACTTAGCCTGGTGCTGGGTTGGTGGAGGGGTGCTGGTTCATATCTCTCTCCTTACAAAAACAAAACAAAACAAAGAAAAAAACCCCCACACAGGCTGGGTCCTAAACCCACAGTTCTGAATTCTGGAAGTCAGGAATCCAGGGGACAGCAGAGCCGTGCTCTCTGTCTCCTGTGCGTAACACTTGTGCCTCTTCTTGTCCCAACACAGCCAGGCACTTCTGGGCGTGTAGCGGCATTGCTCCAAACATCATTCCGGTTTTCACGTACTCTTCTCACTGTCTCCTGGACGACCGCCTAAGATCTTTAGAGTTTATTTCCAAATAAGATCATATTGATGTACACCAAGAATTAAGATATCCCATCACCCTGTAAAAATCTATATTTTGAAACAGCATCTTACCAGGGAGCACGTGTTAGCCTTGAACCTGGGGTGCTCCTGCTTCTGCTTCAATCTTCGAAGATTGCCATTTGTGCCACTGTGCCCCGCCACACGTGTTCTTTTGAGGTGTGCAGTGCAGTGAGGCAGTAGTAGCTGAGGGGAGCATGGCTCAGAACCGCGTGTAGCAGGGTGTGCCGGGCATCCCTTCGGGATCTGTGTGCTCTCCTGAGGTTTGCGCATTGCTTGTGCATCCCTACCCTGACATTTTCCTGTCTTTTCTGGTCATCGCCTTCTGGATGATTCTGACTCTGGAAGTCACCAGCGTTTTCCTCTAGTGAATGATGCCAGTCTGAAGCTCAAGAGCTGGGAGGTGGGCAGCATCCTTCTTGGACAGGGCAGTGCTTTCTTAGAGAAGTACATCCAGGGCACGGTGGAGCTGCTGTGGCTAGTTCAGAAGCTGGTCTTGGTTGTGCCTGGGGCATCTATTGTTCCTCAAATAAGCTGGACTGCCTGTTCCAGACAAGGAGGAAAACACACCAAAGCAATAGAATGACTTCATTATGTGTGCAGTTGTAATCCCAGAATCCTTTGCATACAATTACACTTGCTATTATGAACCCATACCTCAACGTGGTGCTAATATGAACTTCAAATTGATACACAGTTGGGTGTGTACATGGGTGTTATTCTAAATGATTTTGGATTTCTGCATCTTGCTTTGTTTTACAAAGAGTACTAGATTTTTTTTTTTTTCTCCCTCAGTGTATCCTCTGTCTGGGGCCCAGTCAGAGATGGATTTGTCTCCTCCTTTCTGCCCTGCTCAGTTTCTCCAGCTTCTCTTACTTTAGTTGGGTTCTCTCCTCCCTGGGGAGATACTATTTCTCATTCAGTGGCTGCAGCACTGGTAACCCTCCCAGCTTCAAAGTGCTTGGCTGGTCCCACCCTGTGCTACGTTAGCAGTTTTACGAAGGTGCATTTATATACAGCAAGAGTGTATGCTGCATGCACGTACAGCTGGGTGCTTTTCAACAGGTTTGGCCATACATGACAAGTGTAGAATGACTGATGCCGTGGACTCTGCTCCTGAAAGCCCAGTGGGCCAGACCCTCAGTGGCCTCAGGGGCTGTAAAAACAAGGTAAACAGGAGACACGAGGCAGTGGCAACCATAACAGAGCTTTAGAGGTAGCGCGGTCTCTGAGTTCCCTCCCCAGAGCCCACAATAGAAAAAGCCAGGCGTGGTGGAAGGGTAACCCTGACATTGTGTGGTGGAGACAGGTAGTTCCTGGTACTCATATGTCAGTCAGCTAGCCTACTTGAGAAATTACAGGCCAGTGAGAGACCTTGTCTCAAAAAACAGGGTGGTTGGTATCTGGGGATTGACCCAAAGGTTGCCAACTGCCCTCAGTAAGCATAGACAGTATGTGCGTACACCTGTACATGTACCGTTTTACATACATAAACACACAGACATGTGTATTCATACACACACTCATACAAAAATAAAAATGATGAAAGGCATAAGGCAGGAAACACATAATCCAGCAACATACTCAAATGTTGTTATCAGACACAGAATGCTGAACCTTGAGTATGTGCCATGCTTTCATGTGACTGTCAGCATAGTGAATTTACTCACCGCAAGTCCATCGTGGGCAGGACATTATGATGGCTGTGACGCTGTGGGCAGCAGAGTTCCACTGTCTTCTTAGGTGTGTGGCACATCGTCAGCCAGATGCTATGTGTGGCATGCAGCTGTATCCATCTTGTGTGGTGATTTCTCACTTAAAGGTTCAGGTCTCCATTTCCACTAGACTGCTCTTTACCCTTCTCCAAGTCAATCCCTGCCTGTCAGAGGTGGCCATATGGTGCAGACTGCTTTAAAGCTGTAGCTCAGTGGAGCCAAGGCAGAAGGCTGGAGTCACACAGCCTTGCCCGGCGACTGGTTTCCTCCAGTCACCATAAAGGGTATTGAGCTTTATCTGTGTCCTGTGTGCCACTAATCTAAGTTGCCTTTTCTTTGCATTTATTTATTTTATTTTTTAAATTACGTGTGTGTATGTATGCATGTATGCAGTCATGTGTGTGGGGGTCAGGTGGTGACTGTTCTTGCCTGAGTGCAGGAACCCAGAGTCTAGAAGAGGGAGTCAGATCCAGTGGAAGTGTGTTTAGAGGCTGTGGTGCTATTCCTAATGGTGCTGGGAACCTAACTGGTCCTTGCAAGATCAGTAGACACTCTTAACTCCTGAGCCACGTCACCAGCCCTTTTCAGCTACAGAAAGAAGCAGTTCATGTGTTAGTTCCCCTGTTTGAAAGGAACAGCTCAGTGTGTGTGTTTTTTCCCCTTCATAGTTTGTTTTTTAAAATTTGTGGTGAATATGTGTAAGAAAACTGGCTCCTTTAACCACTGTTGCAAGAGCGCAGCTTAGGAGCATTACTCACCTTCATGTTCTGTGTCACCACGGTTCCCAAAGATTTATCACCAGAAGCAACCCCTGTAACCGGGAAGCCATTACCAGCTTGTTCTTCCCTCGGCGTCCATGCTGTGTAGCCTATTCTGTCTTTATGATTTGCTTACTCTGTGTAAGCGGCCTGTAGTGGCTGGAATGACCAATGCCCCTGCCGCCAGGTTTAGGTGCTAGACCACTTGTCACTCCATCTGTGGTACTGTGTGTGGAGATCATGGGAGCTTTAGGAGGCACAGCCTTGCTGGAAGGAATCCATCACTGGGAATGGGAGTAGGCTTTGAGGGTTTAGAGCTCACCCCGTTAGTAGTTAGCGCTCTCAGATTCCTGGGTGACAACATGTGGCCAGCCATCTTGCTCCCACTGCCCACTGTCATGATTTCCTTGCCATTATGGACTCCCCTTTGGAACCATAAGCCAATAAAAGCCCTTACTTACTCAAGATTTTTTTTGTTTTGTTTTTGTTTTTTGTTTTGTTTTTGGACATGATACTAACTAGCACAGGGATGTATGTGCCCTTTTGTGCCTGACTTATGTCACTTTCATAGTATTTTCCAGTCTCATCTATGTTGTAGCATGTATTAGGATTCTATTCCTTCATAGAGTGGAGAAAGTCTTGTATGTGTGTACATGTGTTGCTTGTCTGTTCATTTGCTGAGGCCTTGGCTTTTTTAGTTATGGTAAGCAATGCAGCTATGAGCACAAGTGCACAGGTCTCTCTCTGAATTAGTGCTTTAAATATCCTTGGGCGTGTACCCCAAAGTGGAATTGCTGAGTTACAGGGCAGCAAGCACTCCTTGGGGGTTGGCTGTTGCGTCAGTGGAATGTTCAAGATGTGTCAGTGTTGCTGCATGCAGCAAGAATTTGTGCTTTTGTTGTTAAGCATCTTTTTCTATATTTGTATACTTCCAGATTTACTCATTCAATCTTTCTTTCACTTTTCTTCCTCCTCCTCTTCCTCTTCTTCCCCAACGAAGCCCAAGAAGTAGAAGAGCAAGCGTAAGCTGCCCCCACTCAGATTTGTCAGGTCTCTTGATGATGAATGTTTACACTGTTTGACATTTGGGGCTGTGAGTTAGGACTTAGGCTCCCAGTGTTCTCATATCTGTCTTGATTTGGGTACATTATTTCTCTGGCATGTGTCTGTGAGTGGCATTGCTGGGTCATGAGGTAGGCACACGCTAAGCTTTAACAGATACTAGCTTTCCAGTGGTGCTTCCATCTCACATCCTATCTGCTGGAACACGCGCATTCCACACCCTCGCCAACATTTGTTATTGTCAGTCTTTTTAATTTTAGCCATTCTGGTGGGTGTGCGGTGCTGCTGATCTCTTTGTGGGTTTAATTTGCATTCCCTGGTGACTAATGATATTGAGCACCTTTTCACTTAGAAAAGGTTATAATTTAAATTCTTTTACATAAAGAAAGCATATGAGGAGACATTAATGAACACCTGTAAGCATAGACATTCCAGAGCCCAGAATGCCTCGTTGAAGTCATCCGTCCTGACAGCTATGAGTCAGAGAGACAGATGTCAGTTTCAGTTACCTCTGAGATCACAAGTGAGTCAGCAGCCTGGTTTAAAAAAAAAAAAAGGCAGGGAAGGTTATGTATTTAAAGACTATTTTGAGAGCCAGGGTTTCAGGAAGAAATTCTGAGTACACTTCACTCCGGGAAGACCCTGCTGTGATTTTCCCTGACTTAGCCATGGCTCAACCCTCATTGGGAACCACCATGTCCTGGAGATGCATCTGTCTTCCTGACGTGGTCCTGTCCTCCCCGGCCCCTCTGGTGACTGGCTGAGATGTTTCTGACTATGCTGTGCCAACCCCTCCGTAGCACAGGCCAATTTCCACCCGCTCTGAGCCACCCACGGTCCCCTGGGTCAGCTCAGCTTGCATTGTTTACTTCCTGGGCTTCTTTCCTAGACCCAGTTTTCCCAATAGGAAGGACCTGCATTTGTCTTGGTTCCTCTTCCTGTTTCCACACCCTGCCAGGTCCTAGCAGGTTACTGATGCCTCCTTTTGTTTGGTGGTGAGTGGAGATGGCTCCAGAGGCAGTGGGACTCTCCTTCCTGGAGCCTGCTTTCTGTGGATATTTGTCGAGTTACCCATTCTGGGCAAATTCAGCTATGCCTACATCGTCTTAAATCTAGAAGACCAAATACAAGCCACCAATTCCATTTCCTGCCTTTCTTCATGGCCCAGCCTGTCACAAGGGGCTGCCATTTGTTCTCAAGGAGGCAGTGTGCTGGCAACATCACATAGGAGGCTGGAAAGAGTTAAGAATTTATTAGGACAGACCATGAGAAACATGGCACAAGGCAAGAAAGTGGATGTACCTCTTTATTCAAAGGAAACAACAACAACAACGAAAACCCGCCACAGTCAAAGGAGAACAGGAAAGTGAGTTGAACTCTGTGCCTGGCATTGCTGAACAAGGCAGAGCTGTGTGGACCTGTATTCCGTTCCGGAGAGTGTAAGCATCTTCACTGTCACGCCAAGAGCCTCCCTCCCCAGCACCCTAGTCCGCATCTTCCTGCCTCAAGTCCCGCAGGCCACTCGGGAGCTTATTAACATGTGTAGGCTCTGACTCAGGGCGTGTGCATTTCTCTCCAGCTCCTGGCAACACTGATGTTACGTGTCTAGAGACCTCCCTTGAGTGGCTGGGGCAGAGGCTGGATGCAACTGGGTTAGTCGTTTGTGGGAATCCTGGGCCAGTTTGTTCATTCTCCACCCTTTGCATTGGCTGTACTGCATCATGCCACACTTTATATGGTATACACTAGCATTTGTGCATCTGGCTCAAGTATTTGTGAAAATATTGTCTTTTCAAAAGTGGGTGCTGGGGGTGTTGTCAGCGGTGGCAGCATGTGCCTTTAATCCCAGCACTTGGGAGGTAGAGGCAGGCAGATCTCTAAGTTTGAGGCCAGCCTGGCCTATAAGCAAGTTCCATGACAGACAAAGCTACACAGAGAAATCTTCTCTAAAAAAAAAAAAAAAATTGTGGGGAGCCTGGGAGATGGCTTAATGTATAAAGTGCTTGCCAGGCAGACAGGAGCTCTGGAGTATGGGGCAGGAAAAATGAATGGGGCCCAGGGGTTTATTGACCAGACAGTTTAGCCAATCAGTGAGCTCTAGGTGCAGTGAAAAGACACTGTACCAAAAATAAGTGGGCACTGAATTAGACATATGACATCAATCTCTATTCACCACGTGTGCATATATGGAGTGTGTACTCATGGATGTACACAGACACATACAGTGATACACACGTAGACTGTCACACCCACACCCTCACCCCCCCACACACAGAGTAGGGTTCTATTTAGCACTGAGTAGGACATGTTGATCGCTGAGGGCCTGCAGTAGACCACCTGCCACCAGTAGGGAGATGGGGAATGCTGGCAGATAGCCTAACTGTGTCCAAGGAGGTTTAATTCTCTGAGTCTGACACTAGTGGGCGATTTAGGATCCTATTGAGTTTCATGGAGTTTTTTTTTTTTTTTTTCTTCTTCTTCTCCAAGAAATCCATAGAGCTAGTCATAAGCTCTAGCCCTTGAGAGGTTCAGTTTCTGTTCACTTGCTGATTGATGGCTGGTGTGGATACCCTCCTGTGCTTTCTGTGCAGCAAAAAGCAGCTTTCTCTCCCCTGTAATGGGTTTTCACAACCTTGTGGGCGCTTGAAGGCACAAGATGGGAGGCTTTGCTGAAATTTTTATTTTCTTAAAAAATTAAGGTTTTGATTACTAAAAGAGAAACACCTATTTGTCACACAAGAAGGAGACTACTGTAGAAGAAAGATGTCACTTGTGTCTTGGTTGCCTTTCCTTAGAGCAACCTATGGAACAGTTTATTAAGGCTTACAGTCCCAGAAGGATAACAGCCCATCATGAGGGTGAGCCTCGGGCATGGCAGCAGGCGGCTGGATCGAGAACCGGAGAGACGACAGCTTCAGCCACACAACAAAAGCTGAGGAGTCAGCTGAAGTAGGACCAGGTGAAAAACTTTGAGAACTGTCGCCAGGGATGCCCTTCCTCCAGCAACACTGCACCCTAAAGATTCCACGACCCCCCTAAACAGTGCCACCAACTAGGGAGCAAGTTTCAAAGACTGGGGGACATTCTCATTTAACCCACCTCAGCTGGTGAGTAGCCTCCTCTTCCAGACCAATGATGCTGAAATCCTGGTGGTTTTCTTCTATGGTTTGTCCCCATGCATTGTAATAGTTAATTTTTTAGAGTTATTTTTTAGAAAAGTTTTTTTTAATTTTTACTTTATTTTACTATTTAATACTTTTCTCATGATTAAAATTCTTCATATACCTCATTATAAATGTTTAATGAGATTATACAATAGAAAAATTGCTCTTTAGCTCTCTGTCCTAATTTTAAAAGAGCAACACTTTTTTCAGGGGGAGGGGTGTGGGAAAACAGCATTGCTTTCATGTCTTCTAAAAATACAATAAATCCCAGTTGAAGCCTAGAGGGAGATCTTCCAAGCTCTTAAGTGGCATTAGTTATAAGTCTCTAACCACAATTAGTATAACATCTGGTAATTCTTCTTGACTATTGACATGACAACAATCATGTATTTCAGTATGATAGTTGTTTTTCTTATCAATACTACCAGGTACCCAACAAGAAGCAACTTAAGGGTAAAAGGTTTTTTGCTCATGGTTCAGGGGATGCTATCCATCTAGTTAGGGAAGGACTGGCCAAGAGACCAGGTCAGGCCTAGTGCTGGGATCTGCTTTCTCACATCTGGGCAGAACAGGAATCAGGGGGAAGGGATTGCTGGTAGTCGGGTGAATATTTCCTTTTTTATTCAACCAGAACCCCAGGACATGGCGTGATGCCACTTATTACTATAGACCTTCACCTCTGAGCTACAGCTCTCTAGAAATGCCTTCACATACAAATCCCTAAAATATATGTCATTAATGCCCTAGGCCAGTGGTTCTCAACCCATGGCTTGTGACACCTTTGAGAGGGTTGAACAACCCTTTCACAGGGGTCACATAGGACCATGGGAAAACATATTTACATAACAGTGGCAAAATTACGATTGTGAAGGAGCAATGAAAATAATTTCAGGTTTGGGGGTCAACACAACATGAGGATCTGTATAAGGGTCGAAGCATTAGGAAGGTTGAGAACCTCCCTAGGCATTTCTTAATCCAATTAAGTTGACAATCAAAGTGAATCACCACAAGCCTACCTTTTGTCAACTTGACACCCAGATGTATCACATGAAATCACAGCATCCCAGCCCAGAGCTCTAAAGCCTCATGTCACTTTCAGTGCGCTATGCATTCAGTCCATCTCTGGGGGCTCCAAAGTATTAGCCACCCTTACTTGCTCAAAACTCCAAGCTCAAAGTCATCCCTGAGACCCAAAGTAGTCCCTTAACTGTCAGCTCTTGTGAAAATCAAAAACAAATTAGGTACCGTTGTGGTTTCAGTGTGAAGAAATGTCCTTGTAGGCCAGTGGTTCTCCACCTTCCTAATGCTGGGTTTCTGGAGAGCAAGCTCTGAGGCTTCATAGCTTGCCTCTACTTCCTGTCTTCTCTCTGCTTTGACTGAAGGTGCCCTGTGATCAGCTGTCTCCTGCTGCCATCACGGCCTCCCCGTCACAGCTGATTGTATCTCTTCTTCAACTATAGTCCAAAGTAAACGATTCCTCTGCAGCTGATGGTTTGTCAGGCGTTTGGTTGCTCTGACAAGAGAGGTAACTAAGGCATGTTACCTCAGGTAGTCTGGTATAGAAACCTGCAGAGGGAGCATTTTTCCCTTCCAAGAGCAGGGGTGGGGCAGAAGGTTAGCCAGGGCCGAGCTGACTAAAGGAGGCCACCGAACGTGGAGCTCCTGTGTTTGCCATTCAGGGCTCCGGGAGGCATCACCAAGGTTCCAGTGGGCTTGAGTAGCCCTGTCTGTCCAACTGTATTGCCTCTCTTGAGGCACTCTGCTCTGTGTCTGTGGCTTGCCCCATGTTTGTCCTACGTCTCTGGCATCTTCGGTATCCGGGGGTCTCTGCTGTAACTTTATGAGACACTCCTGAGAACACTGCATTGACTGGTACGTGGGTCAGAGAGAGAGACACTGGACAGCGCTTTACTTCCAGCTGTTGGTTTTGCAGCTAGACTCTGTGATTTCCTCTTGTTTATAGCTCAACAGGATTAAGTCAGCGACTCTGAACAGCGGCTGCCTTTGTGCTTCCCTAAGAGATGTGGCAATGCAAATTCCCTGGCTCCCCGAACACCATCCTGGCTGTCCTCTCATGGCCTGTGGCTTGGTGTTTTGCACAGTTTGCTTCTTCTGCTCCTAATGTGATTTGGTTTAGAAAACAAAACCCCAAACTTGGCGATTGTATTAGTCTTTTCTGTTCTGCTGTAACAAATTGGTGTACGTTGAGGAACACGTAAACAATAGCCAAGTGACTGGCTTTGGGAAGCCAGGGCATCTAGATCAAGCAGCCCTATCCAGCAGAGCCTTTCTTGCTGTGTCATTCTGTGGCAGAACAAAGAAGTGTGGAAGAGCTGCGTGCCTGAGCAAGCGAGAACAGAACTTGCTGTCTGAAAGCCCCTAATTTAACTAGTATCAGTCCACAAGCGAGCGTGACCCACTTAAGGCTGTCGCTTTGGACATTAAGCTTCCCACACAGTCACACCTTACATGCACAGAGTAGCAATTTTGAAGCAGTGTGAAAGAGCGTAGGGGAGCAAGGAAGGCTGCAGTGTGAAATGAGGACTGTCCAGGAGCCAGGAGAGCTCGGTGGATAATGGGACTGAGCTCCCAAGGACAGGCTGGCATTCCTGTGACATTGGGATATGCCTGAGGACAGTTTTACTGACTAGTGGAATGGAGAGAATTTATCCACAAATAGTGATAACCAAGTTGGCTTACCACATGGGAAATGGAAAATTAGACCTCTACAAAATATCGCCTACAGAAATTAAGGCAATAGTGGATTAAAGACCTAAAAATGAGGTGTAAACCCTGAAGTGTTCCTAATGAAGTATGAGTATCTTTGTGGTGCTTTATTTTTAGTTTTTGTCAGTTTCTTATCTAACTGGGGCTGGCCATGAACCTCTGATCCTCTGCTTTCACCTTCTGAGTGCTAGGATTATAGGAATATAATACCATGCTCAAGCAGAAGGAATTTCTGTCTTTAAAAAATTATTATTTATGCGTGAATATGTGTGTGTGCATGTACATGTGTGACACACACACATGTGGAGGTCAGAGGACAGCTTGTGGAGTCGCTTCTCTTCTCCCACCTGTATGTGTGTTCTGGGGAATTGAACTCAGGTTGTCAAGCTTATGTGGAAAGTGCCTTCCCCTACCCCAGCCCCCAGCCATTTCTCCAGCCCAGGCAGAAGTTCACAAACCACGGAAAGCCTTACCATGATAGAAAGCTCTCATTATTTTGTTACATCAAAATGAAAATTTTGATGGCAAAATATAAAGTAAATAGGAAGGGAGGAATACAGGTCTCTCCCTTCCTCCTGAGCTGACTGCTCTTGAAATGGAAATATTTTGCATCTGTTGGGTTAAATACAATACACTGTTAGCATAATTGCTTTTCTTAATAGGGCCATTAGGACATTTTATAGGACACATCCATTCTGTACCTCTTGGACAGTGCTGGCTTTGAATTACAGAAAGAACGTAGAGTGATCAATGAGGAAAGGTGAAGAAGCTGGCAGGAAATGGACAAAGGATATAAGTAAACTGTTTATTGGAGCGGAAACACAGATGGCTGACAGACAATGAAGATGTTTAATCCTATTCTAAATTGGGGCAGTGCAAACCGAAATTCAACAATGGGAGCACCGAGTCTCTTCAGGCAAGACAGGGCATAAACTAGTTAGACATGAATTTTGTAGAAATTTATTTTCTGTTCTTTGAGGATTCCAGACGTGTTTACAATGTGTATTATCATGTCCACCCCTACAATTGCTCCCACATTCCCTACTCTGCAGCCCTCCCAGCTTCCTGTCCTCTCCTGTGGGGCCCACTGAGCTGCCTCATGTGCCTGGGCATAGGGTCATCTACCGGGGCATAGGAGGTCTGCTAAGGCACACGTCCCTGTCAGAAGCTGACTCTGCCTCCCCCGCAGCCTTTAGTTGCCCATAGTTCCTCACGTAGCAGGCCTTGAGAGCTGCTCCCCATCCATTCTGGAATCAGACTGGAATTCTCAAAGTGATAGGCCAGTCGTTTGGACCAGTCCCCAAGAAGCTAGGGGACTTGATTTTGCATAGTCACCAAGGCCCCAGGATGGAAGGTGAACGTCACTACTCCTGTCCCAAGTTTAGTCATCTCTCTTTCACTGGCAGTCTATTTCTGACCAAACCATCTTGCTGACATCATCAAGCTGCCGTCATCTGAAGCCTGTTTTCTGTTCTGGGAACTCTTTCTCAGGTGGTGGGTGGGACAGACCCCTTCGTAGTGAGGGAGCAGCCCTGCAGTGACAGTGGTCCCAAGATGATGGCTGGTCAAGACCCAGGGACCGCAATAACTGGAGTATTTACAGGAGGAGAGTTCTGTTGGGGTCTCAGCTATAGCTGCTGCCCAGAAACTTCTCTCAAGGCAGTGGGGCTGTGTGTACAAGCCTTTCAGTCTGTAGTCTTTAGTGCAGACATGTCGCATGGATGTCTCCCAGGAGAATCTGAACCCATGCATTTAGGTGCTCGGGCTTCACCAGGGACCACACACTCCTCAGGGAGAAACAGAAGGGCTTTGTTCAGTGACTGCGAGGGTAAGCTTCTAAATCTATGAGTTGTTTTCAGAGGTGCTTTTGGTGATGTAAAAAGGCCAGAATCTTCTTTCACTTTGGAGAAAAATGCGTGTGTGTGTGATTGCATAAGGTGGAAGTTACAGAGTGTTCGGTACATCTTATTTCTAAGTCAGGAAGTTGTCAAATGCTCGAGCCTTGTTTCCACCCAGAGAGGTTCAGGATGAGCTGGGCACTCCCACGTGGTGCTGCGAGCATTCTGCCCCAGTTGTGCAACCATGAGCTGACAGTTGAGATTGGAGGATGGAGAAGTTGGTGCAGTGACTGGGTAGGCAGAAAACCCGCCAGTTCCAGCAGCTTGCTCATCCAGCCCCCCCACAGCTGCTCTGTGCTCACTCCCTTCAAAATTCAAGGACTGAAAAAAAATTTACTTTATGTATGGATGGCTGACCTATTTCAAAACTCCGTCAGCTGAGAAGTATCAGGTAGCCTTTTTGGAGTTCATTATGCTGACCTATGGATGCCAATTTAAAACACCAATATTATTTCATAGAGCTTGAAGCACTGGGCGCCTGTTCTGGCACTCTTTCGGAAGGGCAGTTTATTATGATAACGGGAAAGGTACCATTCTTTTTCTGTAGTTTTGAGACAGTTTTGCCCTGTAGCTCAAGCTGGCTTTGTGTTTTGAGATCTTGCTGCTTCTGCCCCCTGAATGCTGAGATTACAGCAATACACCACTGTACCCAACTCTTTTTTTTTTTTTTTCAATGCAGTTTATTCAGGAACATTGAACAATCCTCGGACCCCAGGGAAAGCCAGCCTACAGCTTAAATAGCCTCTGGGTAGCCAACCCAGGCGTGCCACGGGGGCAATGCAGATAGGTCCACATACATGGAAGCAAGCCAGATCCTCGGCCTTAGCCAAATGTGGAGTTGTTCGTGACAGAGAGCACTCACCATCGGGAAGGTGGAAGGCGGAAACCAGCTCCATCTTTAAGGCATAGCATTCCGCAGCTCTCTACAGTTCCCCCTTTTTGTACCCAACTCTTAAGAGGTACTGTTATTGAAAATCTGGTTTTCCCAACGCTGGGCCACTGTGGGAT
This sequence comes from Meriones unguiculatus, assembly GCF_030254825.1. Taxonomy (NCBI): domain Eukaryota; kingdom Metazoa; phylum Chordata; class Mammalia; order Rodentia; family Muridae; genus Meriones; species Meriones unguiculatus. The sequence continues at coordinate 99,460,557 of NC_083351.1, forward strand.
TAGCCTGAACTTAAACTTGGTGCCCTCCATGCAGCAGAGCATGTGCTGGCTGTGCTGAAAGAGGCTTACTCATCAAATCTGGCTCCCGAGAGCCTGGGTTAGGTGGCGGTTAACATCTCCTTGAACCCATGTGTCAGAGGAGGTAACCCTGGGGCCTTGCTTTATAAGTGTTTTGCTCAGCTGAGGTTGCTGTAACAAAACTCTGTGGATCATGTGGCTTATGAACAATGGAAATTTCTTCCTTGCAGTTTTGTAGTCTGTGGCAGCCAGAGGTCACGGTGGCAGGGGGCCTCGGTGCTGCGGAGGGCCTCTTCAGGTTTCAGGTGGTCACCTTCTCTCTGTGTCTTTGAATATTGGGAAGGGATCTGGAGAGTTGTCCCTATTCTGTGGGCACTAATCCCATTCATGAAAGTGCCATCCTCATTGTATGTCACTTCTCAAAGGTCCCATCTTCTGATGTCATCACACGGTGAGTTAGGAGTTCATAGGTGACTTGAAGGAGAACACAGGCATCTATCTGTAGCACCAGGCCCTCCAGAGAAAGCTTCTGGGGACAAAGAGGTGTCTCCTGGCATGAGATCTCACATTTATGCTTTCTTGAGTCATCTACTCAATATATTTCTCAAAGTATGTATCGTGTGTACGTGTGTGTGTGTGTGTGTATCTAGAGTATGTGTGTATATGTGTTTATGTGTGTAGATCTCTGTGTGTATATGTGTTTATGTGTGTGTGTGTATGTGTGTGTGTGTTAGGATGTCATGCCTGGGTGGTTTGCTTGTGCATTTTCAATGGGCAGCAGTGGAATCTCCACTCTCCTCTTATACCTCTGACAAAACTAAGCCTTGCTTTTTTAATTCCTCAGGCACATGAGAGAGTTAAACTGAGTTCAAAATGGAGTCCTTGAGCGCCACAGACCAACGAGGGCCTAGTATAGGCCTGATGGTGACTAGGGTCATGTGCCCCAGGGGATGGAGCAAGCGGCCAGCGAGTTAAGAACCATTCCTCTGTAACTGCTGCAAACCCATTCCAAATTAACATTAGCTGGTACCCCTGTAAGCAGCAGCAGGAGCAGCAGCAGCAGCAATAAATCATAGGAACAACAAAAGTGGACATTGCACATAAAATTGGAAAAAGTCGAGAACCATAAGGGTGGGTGAGGCTGGGTGCAGGGCTCCCAGAACGACCCACATGTCACCTGGGCTCTGTCTTCACTTTTCTTGGTGGAAGCTGCTTCCTTAGGCTTCAGTAGCAGCCTTTCCCCCCAGGGGTCACAATGGCTGTTAAACCCTATGCCTCCTAATGCCTTCTCCCAATCAGTCTTCATGCAGCATCTGTTCAACGTTTCTCATTGGGGCTGTTAGGTCACATGACTCTTCTGGACCTAATCGCTGCCTCTGTGTGAGGAGGTGGCTGGTTTAGAAGCTTGGGACTGGGGGCGGCTTACTCCTATAGAAATGCACAGGGGTGGCCAGGTATATGAATTCTTCCCTGTGCTAACTGGACTTGAAAGGATGAATTCTGGAGGCTGCAAACATCCCCACGGAAACTCCTGTCCAGATTCCTCCTGTGACAGAGGTGACGAAAGCCACTCAGAGGTGGGCATTCTCCTGCACCGTGTTGCTCACGTTCGCAGTCCTGGAAGAGAGCAAATACAGATGTACACCTCTTCTTTACCAGGTTAATTTTGGCCTTATGTTAGCTTCATGCGACGAGGAGCTATTGTCCTACAGTTTCGGGGCGCAGCGCTCTGGGTGGTACTCTGTTGATTGGTGCTCCACAGTCCTTCCTGCCTCTTCCAGCCCTGGTGACCTCCAGGAGTCTGTGGTGTCCTTGACTGGAAGACTCAACACCCCAGCCAGTCTGCCTGTGTTTTTACATGACCCTCTCCCCTTGTCTCTTTCCTCTGCCCATAAGGGCATCTACCACAGTACATTTGACTTCACATCTGCAAAGGCCTTGTCTGCCTCTCTGGCAACATTCTGAGGAACTCACTGTCAGGACTTTAACTTTTTCTCCTGCTTTCCCTCCTCCTCCTGCTCCTCCTACTCTTGTTCTTCCTCCTTTTCCTCTGGGAGATAGAGGCCATTCTGTAAGAGCAGCTGAATGGGGGCCTCCTTAGGTTCTGGCTTATTTTGGCCTTAGGCTGGCAGCCAGGTGGTTCCCTGCTGTTCCTGCTTTGGCTGCTCAGAGGTTCTAATGACATCTTCACAGAGAGGGCTGTGGCTAAGGGCCCCATGGGAAGAGTTAGAATTGTGGTTCCTGGGCCCAGGTGGGACCTGCCCCAGGCAGTGCATGGATTAGCTCCCACTCATAACACATACCTGTCTCTGTCCCTCATGGTTGATGCTTGGGACACTAGGGCCTCAAAAGCCAGTGAGCAGCTTTGTATTCTAGCACTCTGTGTCCCGCTCCAGGTAGGTTCAGGCAGGTCTTAGCTGCCAGCATCAGCATCCATTCTGTGAAGGTGGGCCAACAAGTCTGTTCTTGAGGGCTGCCAGGATATGGCGTGCTGATAAACCTCAGATGCCCGAGCCTGGCTTCAGGGGGCTTGCACTTGCCATTGCTGTCGGAAGCACCCTGCAGATTGACAGATCTCTCTGCCCCCCCCCCCTTCTCAGCTTCTCACCTGCTGCCATGGTGAAGGCAGCTGGTCAGTGTCCCACCTCCTCGTGTTGCCAGGGGCCAAGGAACTCAGACCAGAGCACACAGGACAATCTGCCCATGTCAGCCATGATGAACTGGGAGCTGTCTGTGACACCAATGTCATATAGTCTTTAAAGGTTTTTTTCAGTTGGTATTTATTGAGAACCAGCTCTGTCTGAGCCCTATACCTGCTCTTTTCCTGCTTGCCCTTGCTCTGCTTCTTTCTGACCACACAAGTATCTGCCTTCTGTTTTGATGTCTGAGATTATATAACAGATGTAATAGATATCAATGCTGTGTGTTGCTGTTAATTTAAAGGCATTGTCTAATGATGTTTATTAGTAACCCTATAATTATTATAGTGGTATTATCTTATCTGCTATTATAATCAGTAAATGACACAGACACCTGATAGATTATAGAATAGCCTTATCTTACCTGGGGCTGGAGATAAGCTACCTCCTGCCCTTCCCCAGGCTACCTCCCATCCATAATTCCCATAAATACTTGCTTCTCTCATCTGGGCCGTTTCCTCCATTCATGCTGGCCATGTGCTTCTCTCTTTGCTAACCCATGGCTGCTCTCTCCTTCCTTCCTCCTCCTCTTCCTGTTTCTCTCTCCCATGATCCTTCTGTCCTCAAAGTCTGCAAACTTTGGCCATACATACCTCCTTGTGCCCTGCCCAGGTATAGGCCCTTTTAATCAGCGAATCAGGGATAATTGGAGAACATTCCTTTTCATCACATGGTTACAGGAGATAGTTCAACATTAAAACCATACCCATGGCAGGGTGGTAACCAGATCTCAAGGAACTGAAATCTGAATCTGAAAACAGATGGACCTTCCTCCAACAGCTGTGCAATCTTTATACAGATAGGTTCTACATATGAGCAAATATGCAGTATTTATCTTTCCTATTACTTTTCTTCTTTCCCATCTCTCATTTTTCCCTTTAGGGTCCTTTTTCCCTTCCTCCTACTATATAGTCTCCCTTGTGTGTGTGTGTGTATGTGTGTGTGTGTGTATGTTTGAAATCCAGATCCTGCATATGAGAGAAAACATAGCATGCTTGTCTTTCTGAGTCTGGTTTATTTCACTTAATATGATGCTCTCAAGTGTTCATTTTTTTTTCTTCAAGTGACACATTTTTGTTCCTCTGTATGGCTGAATAAAATTCCATTGTGTATGTGTACCACCTTTTCTACTTTTAAATACTTCTTATGTGCATGTGTATGTTGAGTTTATGTGAACCATGTACATATGTGGGAGCCTGCAGAGGCCAGAAGAAGGCGCAGGAGCCCCAAAAGTAGAGTTACAGGTGGTGTGAAGGGCTGCGTGGGGGCTGGAAGCAGAACCCAGGCACTCTTACAGCACAGTAAGTGTGCCTTACCACTGGTCCACCTCTCTTGCCCCGTACTACGTTTATCACCCATTCATGGGTTGATGCGTATGTAAACTACGTCCTTGTTCTGGGTTGCTGTGAATCCCTGTTACTGCACAACAGGGATGTGCTGGTATTTTTGTCATGTGCTGGCTTTGAGTCCTTTGGGCTCAAGGAACCCAGGAGTGGTATAGTTCGCAGGAGTGGTATAGCCAGGTCAGATGCTATGCCTGTTTTTAGTTTTTGTGAAGAACTTCTGCACCAATTTCCATCATGGCCACACTAGTTTACACTTCCAGTGCAAATGTAGAAGGGCCTTACTATTACATATTCTTTTTTTTTTCTTTTTGTTTTCTGTTTGGTTTTTGTGTTTTGAAAGGGGGTTCCTCTGTGTAGCCTTGTTGACCTGGAACTTGCTCTGTAAACCAGGCCAGCCTTCAACGCCAGAGATTTCCCTCCTCCCCTTCTCCCCCCTCCTGCACCCCCAAGACCTCCAGAATGCTGGGATTAAAGGTGTGTGCACTATCACCACCCAGCTTGATATTCTTGATATTTGCTTGGTAATCTCCAAAATCAGCCTTCACCCTGCACAGGCCTATCCCTGCTGTCGCACAATGCACCCCATCCTCAGACGAAGTGTACTGGTCTGCATGGCTGCCATTTAAAATACCCATTTTGCCCAGGGCCACCTCCTCATTGGATGGTGGACACACCCACCCAGTTGCTTAGGATTGGACTATGGAGTTGTCTTGGTCCCGTGTTCCTCTTACACACCCAGGTTCATCCACAAAGAAAATGTACCCTTATGAGATACCAGAATCCACACATATCTCTTACCCATGGTCCTGCCTTGGACCACTGTTACCTGCTCAGCTTCTATAGCACATTCCTCTTTGATCTCCTAGAGCCAATTTCTTCCCTGAGTCCTAATGACAAAAGAGAGAGCCCACCCCTGACACTCTGAATGATACTCTGCTATACTTGCAGACAGGAGCCTAGCATAACTGTCATCTGAGAGGCTTCACCCAGCAGCTGATGGAAGCAGACGCAGAGACCCACAGCCAAACATTAGGCGGAGTTTGGGGAGTCTTGTGGAAGATGGGGAGGAAGGACTTAAAGAGCTAGAGAGGTCAAGGACACCACACGAAAACCTATAGGAATCAACTAACCTGGACCTGTAGAGACTGAATCACCAACCAGAGAGCTTTTGTGGGATGCACCTAGGCCTCCTACACATGTAACAGATACACAGCTTGGTACTCTAACAAAAGGAGCAGGGGCTGCCTCTAGCTCTGTTACCTGCCTTTGGACAGCCTTATCTAGCCTCAATAGAAGACGTGCCCAGTCCTACTACAACTTGATATGCCAAGGAGGGTTGATATCTACGGGAGGTCTTCCCTTTTCTGAGGAGGGGGGATCAGGGGAAAGGAAGGGCTGGGAGGAAGGGAGGGAGGGGAAGCTCCACTGGAAATGTAAAGTAAATAAATTAATGAAAACAAACAAAAAGTGTTCTAGGGCTCTTGGCTGCCCTATGGACTTGGTGCCCCTCTCTCAGTTTACTCTGCCCCAGGCTCTGGGCCACTTGGAATAGCCTGATGGTCATGCCCAGGTCTGGCTTTGCTCCCGGTGTTTTTCTGCCCGAGCTCTTTCCCAGTCTCGTCCTACTGCCTTGGGCTTGTGTTTTCTTGCCTCCTTTGAATGTGGCTCTAAACACTGCCCGTGAGTCTGCTTTAATGCTGGATTCCACCTCTCACACCCTGTCTTCCCCACATAGCTGTTTTCTACATAAGATGCCAGCAGTGTGGGTAAACTTTCTCTCCCACCAGAGGGAAACACCCCTGGGGGCAGAGATCTCGCCATTTGCCGATGACCTTACACATTGCGCCTCCTGGGGATGAACTCTGATCACTGGCATACAATTAAGTGGTTGACCAAAAAGCTGAAAATGTTGAAAACTGGGGACGAGTCCCTGTCGCCTCTCATCCAGCCTCCTGGAGGAGCCTCCTGGAGGACGGCCCTTCCCCTCAGGGCCCCCAGAGCTTCCTGCTGCTGCTTGGGCTGTGTGCCTCTGACCCACTTACTTCCCCTCTTCATTTCTAGACCGGCCTTATTGTTGCGTGCTACCATGGCTTTGTGGATGCTGTGGTGGCCTTAGCAGAGTGCCCCCACGTTGACGTCAACTGGCAGGACAGCGAAGGGAACACGGCCCTAATCACTGCTGCGCAGGCAGGTAAGAGCTGGCCTTGTTCTCCCCCTGCAGGGTGCTGCTGCTGGGCAGCGTGGGCTCCGGCTCACACTCCTGAATGTGGGCCACAAAGGTGGAAGTGGATCTGCTAGTAGCAGGTATCCAGAGGGGCCGGCTGGCATGCAAAGGGCACGTTCCCTCCATGATCTTGAGCCAACACTTAACCCACTCAGGCGGGATTCAGAAATGGAGCTGTCACCAGCTCATGTCTACAGCATAGAGCTGCCTCAGGAAGGCAGGCTTGCCTGCCACCCCAGAGCACTGGCACCCTCTAAGACCAGCAGGCATGGTACTGGTGGGCTAGAGTCACAGTCTCACGCTCCACTGATAGTTGTGTAATTAGACACATTGACAAGGTGACCTGCACTTTACCTATAAAGAAACACCGGGGATAGCTCTCTGTGAGCTGCAGAGGATTCGTGGAAAGGAGCGAGGAGAAATTAAGAAGAAAGAGCCCTGTAAATATGAATCAAAGTACATGTCAGGGTCATCTCTGGAAGCTAATATATATACTACCATGACCAAGTGCACTGTGGCTCTGTGGATTTGCAGTACATTCAGAGTGGGGGTAGCTCAGTCAGTAGAGTGCTTGCCTCATATGCTTAGTGCCCTGGGTTCGATCCCCCAGCATTGCACAAGCCAGGTGTGCTCTCAGCTGTGCTTACCTGTGATGTCAGCACCCAGGAGCTGGATGCACAGGGGCCAGAAGCTCAAGATCATGAGCTCACACGTGGCTGTATCTGGAGTTAGAGGCCAGCTTGGGAAACACGAGACTTAGTCTCTAAACATTCCAATCCAACACTTTCACATAATTGCTTACTCTGTCTCAAGCAGTTGTGTAACTGATGTTCCCTATGTTCCTGGCCTCTGTAAGTAAGTCATCCCTTTGTAACTATCCTGAGAGTCCCCATCTGTAGATCCCACGTGGATGAAAAAATACACCCATGTAATCAGATCTGGAATAGGGGCTACAGATAGCTCAGTGGCAAGTCGCTTGCCTACAAGCAGAAGACCCTGGATTTGATCCCGAGTGAAGCAAATAGCAGCAAAAATAGTGTGTCAACACTAAACAAATAGTGTGTCACTCAAACAAAAACAGTATGTCAGCACTGAAACACACACAGACTTTTTTTTAACCAGGTCTCAGCCAGGTATGTGTAATTTTCGTTGCTCTGATAAAATACCCAACAAGAGGCAGCTTAGAGAAGAAAGGGTTTGTTTCAGTTCTCAATTCCGAGTTACAATGTATCATATCCAGGAGCCACAAGAACTTAACACAACCATGGGTCACAGGCAGATAGAATGATGCATACCTTATGCTAGTTAGTTCAGTGTATCTACTTTTATGCAGTCTAGGACCCACATTCAGGGAATGGCGCCACTCAGTGGAAGTGGATGGGGTCTTCCTGTATCAATTAACGTAATCAGAACCCCCCCCCCCCCACTTGCCCACAGGCTAGGCTGAGCTACTACAATCCCTCACTGAGACTTTTCTACCAGGCAGTTATAGATTGTGTCGAATTGACAGTTCAAATTAACCATCATAGGAGCAGTGATAGGTGTTTGGTGATCACAGCCATCACACAGGCTATCCTGTGGGGCCCAGCACTGGGTCTGGGGTCAGGGGCTCAGAAGTGAGGGGCTACCCAGCCGTGAGTCATTCACCAGCTCATAGGACAGAGAGATCGACACAGAACCTAGCACTGGCTGCTTAAGCACTGGGGAAAAGGTGTGCTGGTGTCTGGAATGGGAACATTTCATCTGGCCTGGGCTCAGAACACATGGGGTTGGCCAGTGGGCAGGGAAGCCAGAGGCAGGGCTCTCAGCTAAAGTGTCTCAAAGCCCAGCTGGAGCAATAGGGATAGGGGAGGGGATGACGTAGGTGGTGTGATATTAGAGGACAAGAGACTTCTATAGGAAGTTCTATAGGAAGGTAGGGGCCAGGCCAGTCAGCGTCCAGCAGGTGATTCCAGGGGACATGATGCAGAGAGGGTGGGTAGAGGCTGAGAGCTGTGTGCCAGGAAGACAGCGATAGTGTGGTGCTGTGGGTGAAGGATGAGGTAGAAGCCAAGGTTTTTGGGTGTGTTTGGTCAGGGGATGATGATACCAACTGTGAAACAAGTCAAAAAGTAAGAAGCAAGGAGTTGTAGAAGCATTGATTCTGTTTGAAATGCCGGGAGACATCAGTGGGGAGGTCCCAGTGATTGGTGAAGGGCACAGATCCTGAATGGGGTTAGCAATAGTGAGGCCATGGACATGGGCAAGATTGCCGACAGTGGGAGGATGTGGAGAATGTTGACTTGCATATTAGTGTTCAATGCCTGTGAGGTACTTTCTGAATTCCTGACAATTTAAAATGCCTCTGGTTTATACATGAGCAACAACTTGATTGAGTATAATAATATTGGTTACCTGCCCTCCCTCCTCTCCCACCCTCCTTCCCACCCTCTCTCCTCTTTGCTCTCATCCCTCCCCAGTGTTGGAGGGTGTAGTTGGAGTCCCACCTGCTTTTTGCATTTAGTTCACACCTTCATGCTTGACATTGGAAACAAAGAAACAGTTCCCAGCACTCACATGGCATCTTGTAACTGTCCTTAACTACTGTTCTAGAAGATCTGGCTCCCTCATGTGGCCTCTGTAGGCACCAGGGATGCATGCAGTGGTTATACATATACACAGACAGACATAAAATAAAAGTGATAAATAAATCTTTTAAAAACTCTACAAAAGCTAGCTGCCACATCTCAGCTCCTTCGTGTGTTTGCTTGGGACTCCTCTTGATATGTTTTTTTTTTACTTCAGAAAACAGCTTCCAGCTGCTCCTGGAACTCCCCCAACCTCCCCACCCCATCTGCCTCTTTTGTTCTCAGCCCTCCAGCGTTTGCTCTCACCTGTGGAGTGGAGTGGCCCTTGCGCATTCAACACACAACCCTGTCTCCTGAGCTGGGAAATGCCTCACAGTCTCCACCGTTGCTTCCCACAGTTCCCACAGTTTTGATCAGCACTCCTGTGCTGGCAAGTGAATTTTCCCCAACACTCTACTGTGAGGCATCCATCAGAGTTTCAAGTACCAAAGACCTGGTGGCAGCTGGCCACTTTGCCTGTCTGCTTCTGTTTGTGCTCACTGCTCACACTAGTTACTCTCCTCACTGTGGCGATGAGACACTCGACAAAAGCAACTTATCTGAGCTCTGGGGTCTGACAGTACGATCCATCATGGAGGTGAGAGCAGCTTGAGCTGTGGTGACAGGGACGTGAGCCCCTGGTCACATTGTCACCACAGTCAGGGGCACACAGCTAGGAATGCTGACGCTCCACTCACTTTTCATTCACATAATGTTTCATGTAATGGCATGATGCTAGCCACACTCAGGGTGGGTCTTTTCTCTCCAGTTAAAGCATCCTTATTGTTAAAGTCCCTACCTGCTGCAGGGCATAGCTGCCATACTCTGCCCTCTACCTGGGGGTGGGGCTTCTCTCCCAGAGGCCCATCACTATATAATCCAGACATCATGGTTCCACGGCCCCTTTCTGTCCTTTCTTCTCCCTTTCCCTTTTTCTGCTCTCTTTCTCCCACCCCTCCCCCAGTGTATGCTCCCTTTCCCCCTCCCCCTCCCTTGCTGCACCCAATAAATCTTCATTTATATAATATAGCTTCATCTCGCCATTAGTTCATTCCGTTTTATTTAATCGATCACTTATAACAGAGCCAGGGTGCATCTCCTAGTTGATTCCAAATCCAGTGAAGTCCACAGCAGAGATTAGCAGTCACACTGTCTGAAGGTCAGTCACACACCCCCAACCCCTTCATGCTTCAGCATACATCTAAGACACAGCCACCCCAAGAAATACAGCATGGAGACAGTTGGATTATGTACCTCCAAACTGAGATGAAAAGTCCTCATTGTGCCCAATATGTCCTTACAGGCAAGGGCTCTGTGAGAGCTGTATCTCTAGTAGTGACCACGGTGACATCAGCACCACACATTTGAAGACCTATGGTCTGTGGCATCCGAATGTCCTGCTTCCCACGTGCATGCCCCAGCTCCCGGGACATTGCTGAGGTTCTGCCAAAACCCTGTGTGTTGAGTCCCCCTGTCTCCCTGCCCACCTGAGGGGTGCTTCTTTCTATAGGGCCATGATCATCCTGTACTGGGTCTAATTTCCAGAAGACCCGAGATGGAGGTCCTGGAGCTGTGCTCTGGGCCATGGGACTTGCTCAGTAGCCTGGGGCTTCTCTCTTTTCTGCTCTGCTCCCCCATGCCCCAACTCTTCTCTTTCCATGACATAGAGTCTGTGTGGGCTGAAGTAGAGCCCACACTTTGCGTGGGGTGGTTGGTACTTGCTGGACCAGGAGAGAGGGCTTCTCTTCCTACAGCCCTGGGTTAATTGTCAGTGGGCTAGAGTGGCTGCCATGTACTGGAGGGTCTGGTTTGTGGGGAGCCCTGATCATATCTACTGACTTAGACTGGGTGGAGCAGTTGGAGGGTAATGAACTTGGCTGTACCAGGCCCCTCCACAAGGCCTGGTTGCTTTTCCTGTGTGCTCTGTATGTAAGCGTGATGCCCAGTGTTTGGAAAGAAATGTAAGCAATCAAAGGGTGAGTGGGAAAAAAGAGTTCTCTCCCAGCTTCCCAGTTCCCAGAAAGTGTCCAACCTTCTGACATTGCAGCATGAAGCTATTGTCCACAAAGTTTACATTCACACTTGAGTCTGGATGTATGGGAGGGGTATAAGAAAATGTAATTAAGGGGGAAGGTTTTTATTTTAGATAAAATGGAGACTAGAGGTATGGAGGCGGGGGTGGGTGGGAGCCTGCCATGGCTATATTTGAGAGAGAGAGAGAGGGAGAATGAGAGCACAAAGGATAGCAAAGGACCATCGGAAGGGTCCTGCCGGTTATAAGGGGTTCAAGCTGTGGTAGAAGGGGCAGGTGCACTGGAACAGCCTGGAAACTAGCATGGGGCTCTGATCTATTGGAGGCCTGTTTGAGTTAGCAGAGAACTAGATGCGCTCTCTGGAGGTTGGGGCCGGGTCTGTAGAAGCAGAGAAGAAAGTAATGACTTTTTCCTGGCAAACAGAAACCCACTTTACAAGACTTCTGAGGAATGCTGAGTGTTGACTTGGTCGTGGTCCAGCCTGCATCCACATTTGTCATCTTAGAGGGCTGGGACCTGACGCGGACCAGTTTAGTTACAAAAAAACCGAAACCAACCAACCAAACGCCAACAAACCAAACAAAAAACACACAAAGCAACAGCAAACCCCTCATGGTGTTTTCAGTGTATTTGTAGTTTTGTGTTGGGCTGCATTGGCAGCTGTTCTTGGCCACATATGGCCCCATGGTCTGTTAGACAGCCCTGTAGAGGCAGCCATAATTAGTGCCTCATGCCTGAATAAAGGTTTCTTGAATTAAAAAAGAAAACCTATTTTTTAAATTTTTTTCATTTTTGTTTTTAACAGTGTTTCTTTCTTTTCCTGGCCTCTGTTACTGCACCCTGCCTGCCAGTTTGCTTATCTGCTCTGTATGTGGCTGTATTATTTGTGCCCACTCCCTATCCACACCCACCCCTGCCCACCCCCACCCACCCAGGACCCCATCTGCTTCTGGCAGCCCAGGCTTCCAGCTCTGCAAATTGCTTAGGATGCAGTAGGGAGGGGATGTGCACAGCTGTTAATGTAAACTGAAAAGCTCTTCCTGGGTGCCGGAGGTGATCCCAGGGCCTCCTATGTCCTCACTAGGTAAATGCTGTACCTCTGAGATCCCAGCCCCTCTTTTTTTATTTTTTTTGTCTTAATTGTCTCATCTTGATGAAGATTTTCCCTAATTTGTTTAGGAATTCCAGAGGCCGCCTTGGTCCCTGGCAGGGAGCATTCACAGCCCGGCGGCTGCTGCTGCTGCTGCTGCTGCTGCTGCTGCTGCTGCTGCTGCTGCTGCTGCTGCGTCTGCAGAACCTTTTCAGGTTAATCCACCCACAGTTTAGGACAGAGCTGGTTAAAGCCCTTACTGTCACATCCTGTGCCGGGAGTTTGTGCTCTAACAGTATGGGCCTTTCGCCAACTGTCAGGGAAGCTAGTGTCCTGACTAGGAGACCCACTCTGAGGGGGGCCTGGGTCTCCGAGGTTCTCCCAGCAGGTGTCATGGGGGAGCCATGCTAGCAGCAGCACCACTGACCCCTGTAAGATGCCTTTAGAGGGGCACAGGTGCATTGTGAAGTTCAAGTGCAAAAAAGGAAAGCGGGGCTGTCATTGTTATCAGGGAGGCCATAGCCCTTTTATTTGCTTGCTTTCTCACTCTTTTTTTTCCTGTCTCTTTTCTTTTTCTCTTTCTTTCTTTCTTTCTTTCTTTCTTTCTTTCTTTCTTTCTTTCTTTCTTTCTTTCTTTCTTTCTTTCTTTCTCTCTCCCTCTCTCTCTCTCTTTCTTTCTTTCTTTCTTTCTTTCTTTCTTTCTTTCTTTCTTTCTTTCTTTTTGGTGTCTTTTATTTTTTAAATTTTAATTTTTTTTCACAATTTATTCATTATATAGCCTGATTGAAGTCCCCTCCCTCAACTGTTCTCATTCCCACCCTTTCTTCCTTCCCTCCCTCTTCTCCCCTATCCCCTTCCCCTAGTCCACTGAAAGGGAGAGTTCTCCTCCTCTGCCATCTGCCCATAGCTTATCAAGTCTCATCAAGACTGCCTGGATCCCCTTCCTCTGTGGCCTGGCAAGACCAAATCGTTAGGGGCAGGTGATCAAAGAGCAGGCAATCGAGTTCATGACAGAGGCAGTACCTGCTCCCCTTACTCGGGAACTGATTTCTTAATTTCAGCCGTTATCTAGAAATTGCTGCTTTCAGCAAAGTCACTACCAATTGTTTGTGTGAGAGAGAACTCATTTACCTCTTTTAACACTGTTTTATTAATCTGCACTCAGCAGGTCCCCAGGTAACCATGGTAACCACACCACTTAACAACAGGCTTTACACCATCATTCTTTATTCTAGGTCCTTTGCAACCTCAAAGCCAGTCCCCAGTGAAGCCCTTCCTCCAACAAGGCCACACCTCCTACTCCTTCCCAAACAGTTCCACTAACTGGCATCCAGCATTCAAATATATCAGCTTAGGGGACCATTCTCATTCACACTGCCATAAGTGTCTAGAATAATGCTGTTGAGTTTGTGATTGTCATCTTTTCCCCTTGATCTGGTTAGGAGCTCTTTCTTTGAGAGTCTAACAGCTTTGCCCGGCCATCACAGCATACTGGGCTTACTTCTATTTCCAGCTTCATATCAAGAATGGAGCCGGTGCAATGGTTAGTTTTAATTGTCAGCTTTACACAATCTAGAACCACCTGGCCTGGGACAAGAGTCAGCCTCAGGGAGGGATTGTCTAGATTAGGTTGGCTACAAGGACGCCTGAGATGACATTAATTGATATGAGAAGTACCATCCCGTGAGTTTGGGTCTGGGGCGTATGAGGAGAAAGTGAGTTGGGCAGAAAGCTTGTATACCTTCTCTGTGTTCTTGACTGTGGATGGCATGTGACTAGCTGCTTCAACTCCTGCCTTGATTTCCCCTGAGTGATGGACTGTAACTGGAATTGTCAGCTGAATAAATCCCTTTTCCTCTAAATTGATTTCAATTTTCAGTGCATTTTACCGCAGCAGTAGAAACAAAATGAAAACCGGTGAGATCATGGCTGTTGTGAGTGCCTGATGTGGGTGCTCGGAACCAAACTTAGTTCTCCGGAATTAGCAGAGCGTGCTCTTAATGCTGAGCCATTGCTATGACTCCTGCCCCCATGGGAGGGGGAGAACTGAGGAGCGGGCCAGAGGCCACTGAGCCACCTCCACAGCCCTTTGTTCTTTTGAGGCAGGTCCTCCAAAGTTGCCCCTCTGACCTTCAACTTGCCATTCTCCTCCCAAAGCTACCTCAGCAACCAGGGCAGGAGCTTGCTCTGTTGTGAGCAGCACTTCATTTGTAAAACAAATGTGTATGTGTGCATTCGTGTGTGTGTGTGTGTGTGTGTGTGTGTGTGTGTCTGTGTGTGTGTCTGTGTGTGTCTGTGTCTGTGTCTGTGTCTGTGTGTCTGTGTGTCTGTGTTCTCACATGTGTGCATGTGAGTACTGGCCAGCTCTTCATTTTTAAAACAATTTTGTTTCACCTTCAATCATCAGGATCGAGTTTTACCTTGAGTTTTATGAAGGTCTTTTTTTTTCTCCCCACCCACCCTCCTTCTCCCTCCTCCTTCCCTCTTTTACTGTTTTAAAGAAAAGGTTAGAATTTGGTAAGCCTTTGGTTTGCTAACACTGCCTGCTCTTGCAGTGAACCCAGCCTTCAGAGCTATAGCACACTGTGCTTGCAGCCCATTGAGGCAGAACAGCCCAGCCACTGCCCTCCCCTCCCTTTTCTCCCCTCCTTTCCGATTCCTTCCCCTACTTTCCCTCCTCTTACCCTGCTGCCCTAGCTTAGGTATTTTCCTCTTCTGGTAGGGATTCTCCAGGAATCCCTGTGCGCCTTTTGGGATACTGTATTTCCAAAGCCAACAGTTCCCTCTACTGGCCTGATTTGGGGAACTACAGTGAGTCAAACCAGAAGAGTCTATGGACAACCAAATTCTCCAACACAGTGGTTCTCAACCCTTATTCTCCAACACAGTGGTTCTCAACCCTTATTAGGGTTCCTCTTGTTGTGGTGAGCCCCAACCATAAAATTATTTTTGCTTCTACTGTTATGACTCATAATGTAAATTTTTGATATGCAGAATATCTGTGAAAGAATCTTGACCCACAGGTTGAGAAACACTGCTCTAATAGGTTTCTGACATTTCTAACGCAGCTTTGCATGAATAAAAGATGTTTTTCATCTGTCCCTATTCTTAGCGACACGAGACTCTTTAGCCATAGTTGATGCTCATGACAATGTTGAATTGAGTCAATGATTTATTACTGTGTGGGGCCATTTAAACTTAAATGATAGGGTCATGGCTTGATGACTATGGAGTGTTTGATAAGGGAGAAGGAAGCATCTTTTGATCTTCTTGTTGGATAGGTATTCACTGAGCCTGGAGTCTGCAGCCAGTTGGGGGGCTGTGCCTTGCCTCGACACACTGTGGGTCAGGGTTCAAACCACGTTGCAAAAATGAGAGAAGAGTGAGGATTGGGAAGGGAAGGACCGTCTTTCAGGTAGCCAGGCAAAGGGAGGCTGGATGTTCTGGGTAGGGTGTATACAGAGACCATAGGTTTACAGAGGAGCTGTAGATAACACAGACATCAGTGTTTACGGTGGCACTACTCATAACAGCTACATTTTAGAACAAACCTAGGTGTCCAGTGACTGGAATGTATAAGGAAGTGTGCTGTATGTATATAATGAATTTTTTCAGCCATAAAGAAAGAAGTTATGCTCTCACCAGGCATCCTCAGTGGAGGGACATCGTCTTTAAACCCTGCGTGGCAATCCCTGAGGCACCACCGTGATGCCCAGGGAAGACAGGGCGACCTGGAAGTCCAACTACTTCCTTAAGCTCATCCAACTTGTGGATGGTTACCCAAAATGCTTCGTTGTGGGAGCAGACAGTGTGGGCTCCAGCAGATGCAGCAGATCTTCATGTCCCTCCACGGGAAGGCCGTCGTGCTGATGGGCAAGAACACCATGATGCGCAAGGCCATCAGGGGCCACCTGGAGAACAACCCAGCTCTGGAGAAACTGCTGCCCCACATCCGGGGAAATGTGGGCTTTGTCTTCACCAAGGAGGACCTCACTGAGATCAGGGACATGCTGCTGGCCAATAAGGTACTGGCTACTGCTCGAGCTGGTGCCATCGCCCCATGTGAGGTCACTGTGCTGCTCAGAACACTGGTCTAGGACCTGAGAAGACCTCATTCTTCCAGGCTTTGGGCATCACCATTAAAATCTCCAGAGGCACCATTGAAATTCTGAGTGATGTGCAGTTGATCAAAACTGGAGACAAAGTGGGAGCCGGTGAGGCCACGTTGCTGAACATGTTGAACACCTCCCCCTTCTCCTTCGGGCTGATCATCCAGCAGGTGTTTGACAATGGCAGCATCTATAACCCGGAAGTGCTTGACGTCACAGAGCAGACTGCACACTCACTTCCTAGAGGGTGTCCGCAATGTTGCCAGTGTTTGTCTGCAAATTGGTTACCTAACTGTTGCCTCAGTGCCACACTCTATCATTACTGGGTACAAGTGGATCCTGGCTTTGTCTGTGGAGACTGACTACACCTTCCCACTTGCTGAGAAGGTCAAGGCCTTCTTGGCTGATCCATCTGCATTTGCGGCTGCTGCCCTTGTGGCTGCAGCCACCACCGCTGCTCCTGTTGCTGCTGCTGCTCCAGCCAAGGCTGAAGCCAAGGAAGAGTCGGAGGAATTGGATGAGGATATGGGATTTGGTCTCTTTGATTAAATCACGTCCCAAAGCAACCAGTTGAACTAGCTTATTTTGAAAAACATGGAAATAAAGGCTTACTTAAAAGTTAAAAAAAAAAAAAAAAGTTATATTGTTTTCAGGAAAATGGATATAACTGTGGACAAAAGTTTCCAGAGAGATAAATATTGTTTGTCTTTTCTCATCTGTGATTTGTTAGTCTATACAGGTACATAATTATGTTCCTACACATTCAAAACAAGATCGAATAGAAATAAAACTGCATAAGAAGGCAGTTTTCAACCTGTGTCTCTCAACCTCTTTGGGGTGAAAAGACCCTTTCACAGGGATCACATATCTGATATCCTGCATATCAGATATCTACATTATGATTCATATCAGTAGCAAAATTACAGTTACGAAGTAGCAGTGAAAATAATTTTATGACTAGGAGTCACAACAAGATGAGGAAGTTTATTAAAGGGTGGCAGCAGCATTCGGGAGGTGGGAACCACTGCTCTAAGGGAACCAAGACTTCTAATGGGGATGGGGAAGAGGTGAAAAAAGTGAGAGTGGAGGTA
This sequence comes from Meriones unguiculatus, assembly GCF_030254825.1. Lineage (NCBI taxonomy): Eukaryota > Metazoa > Chordata > Mammalia > Rodentia > Muridae > Meriones > Meriones unguiculatus. The sequence continues at coordinate 99,477,773 of NC_083351.1, forward strand.
TGAGGGACAGTGTGCTCAGTGTGTGTGTGTGTGTGTGTGTGTGTGTAAAAGCCTGAAAAAACTCCAAAGCAAACGGTAACACAGAGGAGAGCTGTGAGGTCACCAGGACTGAGGATGAAGAAGGGAAACTCACCACTGGCGGAGGCCTCAAGCCATGGAGAGTTGTGACTTAGTGTGGCTGTTGTGGTCAGAGGCTTCTCCTCAGATCACACATGCTCTGTGTATAGGATGGGCAGCAGGGAAGCCAGGGAGGAGTGGCTGCATCCAGACCAGAGCCCAGATCTGTGGGCACAAAGAAGGGACATGCTGGAAGACAGGCAAGGGAAGGAGATTGGCAGAGTTTGCCGACTGGTGGCATGTGGGAGATGGGGGAGGGTTTGGGTCAAAGCCCAGATGTCTGGTGGTGTGTCCATCACTGAAAAAGCACTGCAGGGGCAATGGGGTGGAGAGGGGAGGCAGAAGGGAAGGTGTTTGGGGTTTGATGCAATGGGTTCAGCTTTGGCATCCAGGATAAATACCCAGTAGGCAGATATTCAGATGAGAAGCAAAAATAGAAGTAGATATGGGTGATTTGGAGATTTAGAGGTAATAATTGATTACATGGAGCACGTGGGATCATGGAAGGAGAGCATGAGGGATGAGGAGAAGGCTTGTCTATCAACTGAGGAGCAGCAGCTTCCCAGGAATAAGAAGAGCAGAGAGGTGAGATGCCGAAGTACACATGGAAAGACAGTTCTGAGTGAGTGAGTGAGTGTGTGTGTGTGTGTGTGTGTGTGTGTGTGTGTGTGTGTGTGTTGGTCAGAGCTGTGGGGCCATCAAGAAACAGAACGGATAAGCATTGAATTTACCTCCGGGTATTGATGGAGAACTGTTGGGAGGCAGTTCAGTCAGAGCTGGATGAGTGTCAGTATCAGGTGAGCAGAGGATTAAAAGGAGTGGAATGGTTAGTGGTGGGTAGCTGTATGTAAAGACAGGCCCCACAGGATTATTGTTGGAAATACATGTTTCATAGTTTTAATTATGTATTGTGTGTATCTGTGTACATGAGCGCAGGTGCCTGAGGAGGCCAGAAGAAGGCAATAGATCCCATATAACTGGAGTTATAAGTAATTGTAAGCCACTTGTCATAGGCTCTGTGAACTGAACTGAGGTCCTTTTTAAGAACAGTCCTCGAGCTGGAGAGATGGCTCAGAAGGTAAGAGCACTGGCTCTTCTTCCAAAGGTCCTGGGTTCAATTCCCAGCAAACACATGGTGGCTCACAACCATCTATGATGTGATCTGGTGTTCTCTTCTGGTGTGAAGACATACATGCAGACAGAACACTTAAATGGAAAATGAAATAAATAATACAAGAACAGTCCTCAACAGCTGAGCCATCTCCCTAGCCTGAGAAAGACGAGAGCCTTGAGCATACATGTGCCAGCTAGCTACTGCTGGGTGATTCCCTGCCCGAGCAGAGTTGAGTTGCAGACATCATCACTTCTCACAGTCCTTGGATAGGCTGGAGGTCTTTATTTTATGGGTCACATCTATGGTTAAACTGGGGACCCTGTTCTTGGACACTTTAGTGCAGATGTTTTACTAGCATTTCTTGTCATGCTCATTTTGGGAGCAATGAGCCAGCTGGGGCATGATCTGCTTTGGGGGGAAGAGAGTTGAGGCTCCAGTATAAGAGTTTGCATTAGTACATTTGGGTTTCTGTTGGCCTCCTACCTGCAAATGTCCCACAAGGCAGAGTTCCTTGCAACCATGGTTGCGTATAGGAACCATGGTGTCACACAGCAAGGAGCAGGGTGAAGAATGGTGAGCCTAGCCATTCAGGTGATCTGGAGGAACTGTGTCTGCCAGGAGAGTGAGAGTGACGAGCAGAGGCAGATGATAGGTAAATATTCCAGGAAAGTGGCACAGAAGGCTCTCAAGCCCAGGGGATGTAGGATGACAGGTTGGCATCTTTAGTTATTACCTTATCACAGTTGTCTCTGTCTCCACTGTTTCTGCTGCAGAGCTGGGAAGTTGCCATCTTTGATTAGCCTTTGATAAGCTGAGATGGCTTAGTTGTTAAGATGTCTGCTGTGCAATCGTGAGGGACAGAGTTCAGATCCTCAGAAGGCATGTAAGTGCTGAGAAGGTGTGGTGATCCACCCCTGCTCAAAAGGCAGAGAATGGGGCCTCTGGAGCAATCAGCTAGTGGTATCAGTGAGCTCTAGATCAACTGAGAGATCCTGTCTTTGGAAATAAGGTGGAGACTGATTGAGGAAGACTTCCAATGTCAACTTTGGGTTCCTTCATGTATGCCCACACATGCACATATCTGTATATCCATCCCACCATCCCACCATCCCACCGTAAACATATTCACATGTGCACATATACTACATGTGCACAAATACACATGAGAAAAGAAATGTGTTATTATTGCAGTGCTGGGCAGTTGGAAACTTCATCGGGGACAGGGTCACCTGGGTTTTTTCAGTAGGAGAGAGGCAGCAGAGACTGCCTGTGACTGTGGAGGTGTCTGGGAGGGGGGATGTGGGGAAACCGAGTGTTTCCTTCCTGTGATTCAGGGCCCTGTGAGGTGAGAAATGTTATCTCCTGGCAGAGCAGTTTGCTATGAGGCAGGCGATCGAACAGTTAATAGCTTGGGGCTCCAGAGCTGGCTTGTCTGTAAAGTGCTTGCCACAGGAGCATGAGGACCTGAGGCCAGATCCACACAACCCACGGGGAAAAAAGCTGAGCATGTCTGCCACCCCAGTTCTGGGAACATGGAGAGGGGAGGTTTGTTGGCCAGCCAGGCTAGATAGATGGACAGGTGCCAGGTTCTGGGCATGCACACACATGCACACATGCACCTGAACACACACACACACATACACACACACACACACACACACACCAGACCACCTACATGAATTACTTCCCAAACTTCTTGAATGAAGTAAATTGCCTTCATTCAATTCACCAACTTGTTTTCTTCTTATTCTTTTCAATAAAAAATAAACCACATTGTTTTACATAAGGGAATGTTTTGAGTTATGCATGCCTCATGGCTATGATTTAGAATTAGTACCCCAATAAGCTGCAACACTGGTCCACAAGAAATTAAAAGGGAGGGCTAAAGACAATCAGAAGCAAAAAAGACTCAGTATACCCAAATTATACTACCGAGTTAGATTAGTGAAAACAGAGTGGTATTAGCACAAAGACAAGCATGTAGATAGACTCAAGAACCCAGATTTAAGGGTACACAACTACAGCCACGTGACCGAAGATAAATCCTGGAGAAAAGACAACCACTCCAGCAAGTGCTGCTGGGAAAACTAGACATCCAAACACAGAGGAAAGAAACTAGACCTTTCTCTCTCACTGCACAAAAAAACCAACTCCAAACGAATCAAAAACCCCAAGGTAAAGCCTGCAGCTGCTAAAAGGGAAGGCAGAGAGTGCACTGGAGCATGCAGACTCAGAGAAGGATATCTAAGTGGGAATCCAACGACTCAGGAAATGAGGCCAACAATTGAAGATGAGACCATGCAAAACTCAACTGCAAAAGGAACTGTCAAGCAAGCGAAGAAGCGCCCTACAAAATGAGAACAAAACCTTTGCCGGCGATACATCAAGCAGAGGGTTAATACTTAGCGTCTTGTGTGCTGGCACATGCGTGACCCAGAGCTTGGGTATGGAAGTCAGGGGACAACTCAGATCATGAGACTTAGGAGCAAGTGCCTCTATACTCTGAACCTTCTGGCCTGTCCCAGTGTGCCCCATAGTTACCAGCTATAAAACAGACATCAAATGTTCTTCAAATGTCAATGTGTTGAGGAAACCTTTAGGAGGTAGAGCCTCCTGGGAGGAAATTAGGTCATTAGGGACACGTTTTAAAAATGAGTAACAGTATCTCAGCCCCTTTTGCTTACTGACTGCTATTACATGAGCAGCCTCCTTGTCATATGCTCCCACCATGCTGTACTGTGCAGCTACAGGCCAAATACAACAGGCCTGGGTGACTGTGGGCTGGGACCTTTGAAACTGTGTTTCTGTGTCTCCAGGCTCCTTGTGGATGTAACACTTCCCCAGTCTGTCTTTGTGTTTGATGATTTTAATAGATCTGCATACACAATCTGGTGTGTTGTAGGATGTCTGTTATTTGAGCTGTGCCAGGTACCTGCCAGGTGATTGGGTTACAGAGTTCTTTGGGGCAACAGAGGGCACAGTGCTACCTCATCATCCTCAGAGGGCTGTGCTGCAAACACAACTTTGGTCACCTGGCTCGGTAGTGGTGGCCAGGTTCTCCACTGCCTTCTCCCATGTTTTATATGCGGTGGAGAGAAGTCTCCCGGCTCAGCCTTCACGTCAGGAGCAAGGAGTTGCTTTCTGCCTGGCGACAGTAGAGTTGTTGCCTGTTGGAGATCTTCAGTTTCTATGTGTGGTTTGCTTTTTCAGTTGTTTGGTTTTGTATGCTTGTTTGTTTTTCAGGCAGGGTCCCAAGTATTCCAGACCTGTTATGTAGCTAAGATGACCTTGAACTTCTGCCTCAGCCTCCCATGCTGAGGGTGAGATATAGGTGAGACCAGAATTTTTCTATTTGTCTTTTTTGCTGGGAACGTTCTGCACACTTACTCTGCTGTGCCTTTTGTAATTGTGCGTCGATATTATCTCCCCGTTTTACAGACACAGAAAAACTGGCCCCCTTCTCAAGATGGCCTCAGATTTTGAGGGGCAGGTCTGGGAATTGGACTCTAGTATTTTTTTGAGCAAGCTGCCTTAAATATAGTGGTGACCTCGTGGTTATGTTGGGTACCGCCTGTGCCCTTTACTTGGGCAGGGTAAGGCTCACTGCAGCATCTCTGTGGTGAGCCTGCTTTTAAGATGGAACCATCTCCTGCAATGTGTAAGTTGGGTTAGACTCAAACCAGGTTTGAATATCTGCGTACCCTTACACTAAAAAGATTATCTGTTTGCTATAAATAAACACCACACACACACACAGAGCCATCCTTGAATGGGCAGAGAGAAGGAAACAGAACATCTATAAAGCACATTGCCCATTATATAGATGCTTTGTGTAAAGCATGTTGAGGTTAGGAAATCCACCATGGGGAGGCTATATCCTGACTGCAGGCAGGAACCTTTATGATCTGAGAGTCACTCCTGCATTCCTGGGCTTTTCCGGGAGGGAGAACAGCAGCTCTACCATGCAGACTGCTGCGTTCAGTAGAGATTAAAGGTGGGGCTGATGCTTCTGACACTGCGAATGTGAACTGGTCTTAAAAGTCAGAGCAAGTGGAGACGAGGGTAGAGTGTGTGCTGTGCATTGTGAGTGACAGGCAGTGTCACCATTTTAAAGGAAAGATGGAAACAGATCACAACTGGCTTCCCTGAGACCCAGTCTAAAGCTGACTGGTGTGGCAAGTGTTCAGGCAGAGCACAAGCTAACTTTAGATCAGAGGTCTTCTGCTACCCCGCCGGCTTTAGAGCTGTTGAGCTATCACGGCCTCCTGACCCCCAGCTTCGTCCTGACCCCCTCACATGAAAGAGGCCAAGTGGTCAGTGACTGCAGATGGAGCCTGGAGCCCAGCCTGGTCTTGTCAGCTCCGGAACACTCAGCAAGACACTGACCCACCTTAAGAATTAGAACTCTAGTTTAATGTGGCTTGTTTATTTTTAACTTATAGGTTGGTGACAGGTCAATCCCAAGAATTGAATTTGGAGAGTGTAGACAGAAGCCTGGAGTTTATAATGTCCTTCATGGGGGTTCATAGGCGTTTCAACCTGGATATCTGTGTCACTTGGGCGTGGTTGAAGCCACTCCATGTATTGGGGGGATTTAATACTGTGCTCACCCAGTGGAAAGATGGGGGAGGGCCACAAAGGCCAAAGACAGGCACGCCCTCCCCCTTAGCTTCTCCTTCTATTCTGGAACCCACTCTTCCGAGGCAGATTCTCAGAGACGGCCATGGCGGCGAGCTACCCTGTGTGGCTGGAGCAGTGTCTACAGCATTCCTCTGCTCCCCACGTCCAGGAGAACTGTGCTGGAATTTAAAGAGTACACACACAGGGGACAGCCAGCACGGGTTAATGCTGAGCAGGGTCTTGTCTCTCTCTCTCTCTGCTGCATGGGAGTGATCACCTTTGTGGCTATGTGAACCTACATCGATGCATCATTCTCTTTCAGGGCATGCCACCATCACCAACTACTTGCTGAATTATTTTCCCGGTCTGGACCTAGAAAAAAGGAATATCTTTGGCTTCACTGCCCTGATGAAAGCGGCCATGCAGGGCAGAACGGAATGTGTGCGAGCCCTGATGCTGGCAGGTAAGTCCACCTGTCCTGTGCATCTCTAGGCCCCAGATATGCCAAGGGCTCCTTTAAAGGATGCATCTTAAACAGACCCATGCCTCTCACAGAAACAGTGGCAGTAAAGAATAGATTTTTAAAAAAAAATTTTTTTACAAGCCCCAAACAAGCTGGCGTGTATAGCTTAGTCTATAGAATGCTCTTCTAGCATACACAGAGCCCTGGGACTCAATTCTAACACAACACAAAACCGGGCATGGTGATGCATGCCCATAATCCAAGCACTCAAGATGCAGAGGCCGTAGGGTAAGGCGGTCAAAGCCATCCTCAGCTGCATAGCAAGACTAAGGCCCGCCTGGGATCCATGAGATCTGTGTACGTTCAAGGTGTGTGTGTGTGAATGTGGGGGTAGGGAGGACTCAAAGTAAGTGACTTTCAGGGCTAGCCTGGCACGGCACTGGACATTCCCTGAACCCCCGTTTCTACCTGATGGCATGTTCCCTCACCCCTGTCTGTCTTACCGTCAGCTCTTGCTGTGCTCAGATTTGTCTTTTAAGAGTGTGTATGCTGGGGGCTGGCGACTATCTCAGTGGATAGAGTTGTCCCACATGCCTGAGGCCTAGAATTGGGACTCCTAGGACCCACATAAGTGCTCAGTGTGCATGGCAGCCCATCTGTAACTCCTCATGTGGAGCATGAGGACAGTAAGGGTCTCAGAAACAACCTGGCTGGGTAGGCTGGCTGAATGAAGTATGAGGCTCAAGGATGATTGCAGACAACAGCTCTGGGCTGCTTATGTGCATATATACCTGAGCACATGTGTACAAAAATATGCATTGTCTATTCTGGCCTGTCTGTGTCCTAAGGACCGAAGTGTTGAAGGTGACCCAGGTGATGGGGTCAGGGACTGAGCTGGGCTGCTCCTGGTAGGGTCTCTTTGGGGATAGCCTTAGGCTGAGGCTGGATCAACGGATATGCACTTGCTCTGTATGTCCTCCACCTGTAGAAATGCTTCCATGTTCAGGATGAGAACTCTCTCCCTCCTCCCTGAGGATGAATATGATACATCCTGTGGATATGTTTGATGGCACTTCCACGTGAAAGTCCTTGTGACTGATCTTAGTTCCTTTTCTGTCTTGACACTGTAATGATCGGCACCCGGGTATCCCAAGCAGTTTCTTCAAGAATTAATTGAGAAAACAAATGTAAAGTGCCCAATACAGTGGGTGCAGAGTTAACCTAACACCTCGGGGGTGTTGCTGTTTTTTAACATGGTTGTTTTAAATTATCTTTGTTCTTGGCACTGGGTGTACCTGAACCTGAGGAGCGGTGCCTATTAACAGTATCTGTGTGCTGTTCTCTGTTTTAGAGTCTGGGCAGCACCACATCAAGGCACCAGTAGTTTTGATATCTGGTGAAGAGTCAAGCTTCCTTCTGTCTTCACATAGCAGAGCAAGGAGCCTCCCTTAAGATTCTTAAATGGGCACTGATCCCATTTGTGGGGACCTTGCTCTCAGGACAGAGCATGTCCTAACAGTCCCAGTTCTTACTACCATCACAGTGGGTACAACATTCCAGCATATGAGTTCTTGAGGACACAAGGTCAGACCACTGGGCTCGTGCCATCCTAGTTACCCGAGGTGGGTACCCTAGTACCCATATGGTGGGAAAGAACTGATTCCTCCTGCAAGTTGTACATGCAAGCTGTGGCCTGTGTGCATAGGTGTGTATACACACAGCCAACAAACATATACATGTTAAAGTGTATTTTGAAATTGACCCCACTAATTGTGCCTTTAATTGAAGTGCATTTGCTTTTTAAAGGCTAGATATCAGTTTTAGCAGAGGTAAGGCCCTCCTGTTCCATTCCAATGAGAAATGATTATTTCTAATTAAATGCTGATTATTTGAGGCTATTGTGTTGGGTGAAAGCTTCGTCCATTTTTTACTGTGTCAAGACCTAGTTATAACTGAATGCAGATCTTTAAGGATTTATGTTCTTCAACCCAAAAGTTAGGGTGTCAATCACATTGGGTGCATTTTCCCCAGCTAATTAATTTGAATTATCAACGTCACATGGAGTTGTGGGCAGAGTTTGTTCACATGACGACAGGGTGGCTTGGAGGAAGCTGTCAGTACTCGCTGGTTATGATCAGCTTTCATTGTTGATACATTTGCATGATCAGGGGTTATTTATGAATGAATGAAAAACAGAGTGTACATGCTTCTCTTTGAAAATCATCCTTGTGATGAGATGTTCGTGCTAATGAGCACATAACTTCTTAACAGTCGTGACATGGGCACATGCTCAGTCCTTGTTGAGTCATCCTGCCATTGTCAGGCATTAGCTGCATCTATGGCTTCCACTCAGCAGATGGCTGGAGCACCCTCCAGTTGGGACACCCCAAAAGGCCTGCAGATATTGCCAGATGACTTCTAGGAATGTGGTTGTGTCCCACCAAGAGAAGCATATACAGCTAAAGTGGGATAGGATTTTAAAAAAAGAGAGCAAGAGACCTGCCTGTTCTCAGATACAACCCTCCTTCCCTCCTCTGCCGCAGACCACACTGGCATGGCAACTCCTTCGGGGTGCATGCGAGCTCCCCAAGAAGCGTTGGGTGGAACGCTTAACCTCTAGAATATCCTTTCTTACTAGCTTACAAGTCTTCTCCAGAAACTGAGCTTCATTTTCCTTTTAGAGTAGATGTGTGTATTTTAAAAGAAACCAGTGTGCGACTGAATGGCCTCCCCTGATTTGTTAGACAGCAGCAAGGATGCCTGTTGAGACATTTTAAAGGTTCACCCCGTAATTTGATTCTTATTTTCATTAAATACAGCAGTGTTAAGAAAGTGGAGGTACTCATCGGTACAAGCTGCCTGTGCTTTTCTTTAAATTGGCCCCTCAGCATAGAGTGTATTCATGGATGGCGGAGGACAGTGATTCAACAGCAGACCGCAGAATGGTCATCAGAGGATTATTAAAAAAGCAAAAGGCACATGCACTACTACATAGTAATGGTATGCATCGCATTCCGATTTTTTTTGTTTGCTTGTTTTAGAATGTAGGAGTCTTCAGTTCCTGGGTGCTTTTAACATCAGATTTTTGTTGCTGACTTGTAATTTTATTACATCCAGTTGGATCCACTTCACCTAGAAATGATGAATGATTGAATTGGCTGACCCCCTAAACCCTTTATATTTCCCACAGTCTGTAACACACAGGCACATGTCAGCACTTATCTGCATTGTCAGATAGAATAAAATAATGTTAGAATTATCGGAACTCTGAATTTAATGACAAATGCAGCCGATTCTGCAGGCCGACCTGGTGGCTGTTTAGATCAGGTTTCCTGATAATGTCAGCCATTCTGATAAGAATGGAAAGGGGCACGTGGTACCTTGTCAACGGGTGGAATATTCACTGTGGAATATTAATGCACCACAGTGACAGGTCTATTTCCTTAGGTGGCTGTGAGGAGCTGTGTAAAGATAGGATTTTTTTTTTTCCGTGAGGTTGCCAGGTTCCAGACTTGCTCAACTGAGTTCACTTTATTTCTGAAGTGTGATGTAATTGCTGCAGCCTATGGGAGGGAGAGAATGGAGCTGAAGCCTAGGGTCCTCCTGTAGTTCTCAGGAACAAAGTGGATTGGAAGGGAGGCGAGCGTGTACTGCAGACAGTACTCCTGTGTGTTTGCTCTCATCTTAGACAAGCCCTCATGACCTGCTTCTCAAAGAGCAGATGATTTGTGTCAATGCAGAAGCTGCTTTCAGTTTATATGGGAGGTAGGAGTTTCCTGTTGAAGTTATGAGCCAGAAGGATGCTGACAACAAGCAGGCACTCCACACTGAGGGTACTCGAGTTTTTATAGAATGTGACCTTAGAGAGCAGCACAGCAGAGGAGGTGAGTGACTATGTTTGTGGACCACTGGGCTGCAGCCCAGCCTCTGAGAGACATAGACACTCCAGCAAGGCCAGCTGAAGGCCTAGGTAAGCTGTGATGTCCCAGGACTGCCAGGTTGCCACCACAGAGTCTCATAGGAGGAGTGTCACCCTGCTGTGCTGGAGCCTGGCCCCTGCAGCACAACTGGCACTACTTTCAGGGCCTAAGTTGTAGGTGAGAGTAGGCACAGTGGTGATGGCATCAAGGATTGGTCTGCAGTGGCAGGAGGGAGGCCTCAGTTGGGTTTTGTAAGATAGACAACATGGAGGGTAGCTACTTGGACAAAAGAGAGAAAGGAAGTGAGATGTTTCTGTTTCCCACTCATAAGCCCTCTGAGCCTGGGCCTGGTCTTCATGCCCCCTAAAAGAAAGTGTCCCTGAGACAGAGTGGTCCACCTGTTCTCTCTAGCACTTGCTTGTAATGGTTTCTGTTTCCAGTAACAAAAATCCCATCCTGGTGATGACTTAAAGAAGACAGACATCTATTTCTCACACCTTATTAGAAGCCATGACAGATCCTACCCAGAGCTGGCTTTGATTCTGTTACATCACGGACCCTGATGATGATGATGATGATGATTGTCCACCAGTTCCTCTTAGCCTGTTGACTTATCCTCCCCGCTCTGTATGTATGTGTGTATGTATGTATGTGCTCATACATTTGTGGAAGCTAAAGGTTGATGTTGGGTGTCCTCTAATTGCTCTCCTGTGGAGCTTTGCTGGGTTAGGTTAAAGTCTGCTGTCTCCGGATATCCATTTGCTTGTGCTCAGTCTATGATAGTTGACTCCCTTTTCTCATCCAGGTTCTAAAAGTCTCCCCTGATCTGGGTGACTTTTTTCCCCCAGATTTTGTAAGGAGTGTCACACAGCCCTCAGGACAGATTACAGGCTGGACTCTTTCTTGATAAGAAAACTGGTCCAACAAGCATCTGGCAATGCCTAGAAATACCTTTATCAGCGACCTTCAGTTGTACTTGGAGATTCCCCCACCTATAGGATAATTAAGTACCGTGTTCTCCTTTTTTTTTTTAAGTTTTTTTCTTTTTTAAAAATTAAAAAAATATTTTAATTATAGTTTTTAAATTTATTTTTAATTATAGTTTATTCACTTTGTATCCCAACTGTAGCCCCCTCCCTCATCCCCTCCCAATCCCACTCTCCCTCCATCCCTCTTTTCCTCCCATGCCCTTCCTCCAGTCCACTGATAGGGGAAATCCTTCTCTCCTTCCATCTGACCGTAGTCTATCAAGTCTCATCAGGACTGGCTGCATTGTCTTTCTCTGTTATCTTCCACAGGGTGAGGTGATCAAAGAGCCAGCCACTGAGTTCATGTCAGAGACAGTCCCTGTTCCCCTTACTATGGAGAGACTGAACTGCTATGGGCTACATCTGTGCAGGAGTTCTAGGTTATCTTCATGAATCGTCCTAGGTTGGAATATCAGTCTCAGAAAACACCCCTAGGTCCAAATTTTTTTATTCTGTTGCTCTCCTTGTGGAGCTCCTGTCCCCTCCAGGTCTTTCTATCTCCCCCTTCTGCCCAAAGTTTGGCTATGAGTCTCAGCATCTGCTTTGATACCCTGCAGGGTAGAGTCTTTCAGAGTCCCTCTGTTTGCAGGCAAATGGTGGATCTAGAAAAGATCATCTAGAGTGAGGTATCCCAGAAATAGAAACACACACATGGTATATACTCAATTATAAGTGGATAGTAGACTTATAATATAGAATAAACATACAAAAATTTGTATACCTAAAGAAGCAAATCAAGGAGGACCCTGGTAAGATGCTCAATCCTCATTTAGAAAGGCAAATGAGATGGACATCGGAAGAGGGAGAAAACAGGGAACAGGACAGGAGCCTACCACAGAGGGACTCTGTGTTCTCCTTCTAGGACAATGTGACTGCAGGGAAAATGAGGGACTGTACCACTACATGTAAATCAAGTATCACTGACCCACCTACGCTGTTGAATCAAACACATTCACCCAATAAATTCTTCCTACTGCCCAAAGATTATAAAACCCTCAATTTAAATAAATGTGCTGGGGTGCGTACATGCTGGCTGGTTTCGTGCAGCATGATACTGTCAACCTTCCACCCTGGCCATCTGAGATTCATCATTTATTCCCCACTGGGCCTTCTCTCACTGAGCCTACCCTCTAACCCACTGGGCCTGGGCCTTGCTGGGCCTGGGGCTTACCAGGCCTGTGTCTTGGCTGCAAGCCCAACAGGCATGGGCTTTTGCCTGCACCTCTGCTGTGCTCAGCACAGCAGCTTAATTAAGAGCTCTAACACTTTGGTATTACAAAGGCTTTGTAACATCCAAGATTCCATTGTTACCTGCGATCTCATTCTAAGAGAACTAAACTGTAACACTCTGTGGAAAACCTTTTCCACACCCCAGTCTGGCACACACAGCCCTTACCCCAAAGGGTTCTAGCTGTTCCTGAGAGAAACAGAACCCCATTATCTACCCAGGAGCCGGGTGCCAGGTCACCACTGATATCCAGGCCCCTGCTGAACTGAGAACACTGTGTTTTTTTGAGACAGGGCTTCTTGCTGACCCTGGAGCTTTCTCACTCAGCTAGAGTGTCTGACCAGCGAACTCAGTATCCTCCGGTCTCTGTCTGCCAGCACTGATATTTCAAGTCACTCCACCATGCCCAGTGCCTGCCTTTATGTATGGGCGGGGACTCCAAACTTAGGTCCTCATGATCACCTGGCAAACACTTTACCCCGGCACCATCTTCCCAGCCCCACTGGACACCTCTTGCTTCTGGGGGGATCACCAGGCCTCTGAGCCTGTGATCTGTAGGAGTCAACAGCAGCAGGAGGCAAAACAACTCACTAGGGGTCACTGACCCAAACTGGTGGCCTGCCTGGATAGACGGGTGGCTGGCTGGCTGAGAACAGGGCCATAGTCCTCAGGTTAGACCAGTGATTCTGAGATGGAGCATGTTGTCTCCTAGGTGATATTTGACATTGCCAAAGAAGAGTTTGGCTCTCACAAGTGGGTTACTACTGGCATCTTTCAGAGACCAGGGATATTCTTAAAATTTCCACGGTGCACAGGTTAGCCTTATAAGAAAGGATTAAATAAATAAATAATGAAGAATTAATAAGAAAGAATAAGAAAAAATTAATAAAGTATTGGCCCCAAATTCCAACATTTTCAACACTGAGCAACCCTAGGTTACACCAATCATGCTGTATTGGTTAGAGCTGAGTATAACATTGCCTTGAGTGTAGTAGAGCATTTGTGGCAGCCTGTAGACACAACGGTGCGAATCCAAGTCATGTCTCCAGTTTCGCTCAGTGGGTGACATGTGCTGGCTGGGAGCAAGGAGGCTGGTGATCCACAGTAAGGAGATGGACACAGCAGCGTTGCTGAAGGTCTGCTACTCTTTGAAAGGTATTCGTATAAAGTGTGAATCATCCTTTAGGACGGCAGAGGACTTGCCTGGCATATACAGGGTTCTGAGTTCAGTCTCCAGTACTGCAACGTGTTCTGCCAGCCACATGTCTTAGATTCTGTGTCTGTAGGTTCATCTGGCTCTGATAGAACACACACACACACACACACACACACACACACACACACACACACCACACCACACCACACCACACCATGGACAGACCTTTTTTGTTGCCTTTTCCTAAACACAGTGTAGCAACGGTCGATAGCATTTGCATTGAGTTAGGAATTATGGGTAATCAGGGGATGTTTCAGTGTATCAGTGTAGAGCAGTGCTTCTCAACCTTCTTAATGCTGTGGCACTTTACCACAGTTCCTCATGTTGTGGTGACCCCCAACCATAAAAGTATTTCATTGCTACTTTACAACAATAGTTCTGCTACCGTTATAAATCATAATGTAACTATCTGATATGCAGGATATTTGATATGTGACCCCAAAGGGGTTGTGAACCACTGGTATATAGGGTAATATGCATAGGTTCTATTCAAATGTACCAGTTTATCTGCGGGACCTGGGCCACCTCATAATTTGGTATCCAATGGAGGTCTTGGGGTCAAAAGCTTGTGGAGGCCAGGGGCAGCTGAACTTGTCACTCATAATTTAGTTGCTCCTATCCTTAGCAGCACTTTCTTGAGAAAGTGGGTCACTAACTTGGGGCATGGTGACTTGGGATCCAGGGCTACTGTGATAGAACTGATTTATAGCATTTGTTTTCTGATCATGTTAAAAGGTAGGAGGAAGAGTGCGAAGCTCTGGACACCCGCTCCTTTCATTTTTCATTAGCATTTGAAAAATGTCTCTTTTATGCAGTGTTCATTAAGGTTTTAATTTTGCAGTTTGTTCCCTTTTAAAGTGACATGCAATTAATTAAGGTTTAATGTGTCATCTATTTTTGCAGTGGCGTTTTTACTGCCCCCTTTTAATTTTTGCTAGTTTATAAATTGTGCTCTGGCTAATGAGGTTCTCCTGGATTCCAGTTCCAAATAATTGCCACATTTCTAAGGCAACTATGCTTTAGTGTATCATGGGACTAAGGTGGTTAGCAGGTGAGCTTAGGTGAAGCCACCTTCTGAGCTGAAGGCTGCTGTGAGCCTGTGGGGCAGGGAGGTGTCTGAGCCCCACACTCTTGGTTTGGAACAACTGGTCAGCCACCACACGTCAGGCACGTGGGTCTGTGTGAGATGTGAATGAAGATGCTACTGCTGGCTGGGCCCCTGGGGAGCTCATAGACTCCATAATTGTCCCAGTTCTCTTGCATGCTTTGCCAGCGGAGTATAAAGGGACTTGAATTCCTGTGTGACTTTTAGCTATGTTGGGCTGAGATTGGACCAAGATGAGCTGAACAGCAATTCTGCATCCATTTCTGTAGGCAGAAGCTGAAGTGTGTGCAGGTCTCATCTGAGTTGGTGTTTAAGTCTGCAGTGTGTTTTGGGGAAGGGGACATGGTAGAGGGATTGCCAGGAAGTGACTGGTATAAGGAAGGTTCAGAAGAGAGCATGCAGGCAAGAGCCTCTGCTTCCAGAAACCTGTGCTTGCTCTTAGGGCCTGAAAGTGATTGGATGAGGCTCACCACAATTGGAAAGCAACCCTTTTGGCTTAGACTCAAACCTTTTCAGGCTTGTATTTTAGCTTAGTGTTTGATCAAACCATCAGATACTATGGCCTAGCCGAGCAAATACAAAATTAACAGGCACAATTATGTTGAGTATAGAGGATCAAGGCTGGGGTGCCTGGCTCTCCATCAGTGGCTTTGCAGCCTCAGGTGGCTGCCTTAGCCGCTGGGACCTCCCCTCCCTTTATGTTATCAGGAGCCTTGCTAAATACATACTTCTCACATGCAGGGTGAGATGTTCGGAGAAAACAGCACTAGGAGATATTCGGCCTCCACCCTGAAGTGACCACTGGCTTGTCGAGGCAGTTGTCCAGTCCACATGAGCAGCAGAACATTACCATGTCGACAGAATGAGACCCACCATAGCTATCCACAGAGATGAGATGGCACCAGGCTTTGCCAGTCCCTCTTAGGCCATTCCTCATTGCTAGCGCATTCTTCTCTCATTGTTCAGTGATTATGGGGCCCACTAAAAAAATTATTTTTTTAAAAATTACATTTATTCACTTATTTGTGTGTGTGTATGTTTGTGTGTGTATGTGTATTTGTGTGTATGGATGCATGTGTGTATACGTGTGTGTGTGTGTGGCACAATAGCACATGTACCATGGCACACATGCAGGAGTTATGATCATGCTTGGGTTCCAGGTACCAAATCCAGGTTGTCATTCCTGGTGATAGGCACCGTCACCCACCAAGCCATCTCCCCAGCTTCATGGAGACTTGCTTCTGCAAAACAAACACTGCCATTTTATTACTGAAGTCGGAGTTTTGTTTGCTCAGTTTTTTTCTTTTTCTTTTTCTTTTTGCTTCTTGAGACAGTGTTGCTGTGTGCAGCCTCAGCTGTCCTAGAACTCACTATTTAGCACAGCCTAGCTTCACACTTGAGATTCTCTCACTTCTGCCTCTTAAGTGCCCGAGGTTACAGGCCTGAAACGCCTTGCCTGGTTTTGTGGCAGGTTTTGTTTTGTTTTAATCTAGGAAAGATGAACTATTGAAGAGACATTTGCAAGGCTATGGGTGGTAGGTTGTGAGCATGAGAACTGTGACTGGACTGGGCCTGTTTCCTGTAAGCACTGTCTGGAATCCTGCCATCACTCGTTGCCTGTGGAGGAGTACCGTGCTTCATGTGTGTTTTTCTTTTTCAGGGGCAGACATTCAAGCAAGGGATCCCCGTCGTGGTATGTCACCGCAGGAGTGGGCTGCATACACAGGCCGAGAGGAGGCCATTCGTGTCATGCAGAGGCTGATGGAGCGACCCTGTCCGGAGCAGTTTGGGGACAAATACAAGCTGGAATTGCCGCTTCCCGCGGAGGCGGTGTTGAAGAGGGCAGGTTCCAAAAATTGCTTGCAGAGATTCGCCGCGTTCCTTCGGTCCACTCTGACTTCCCGCTCGGGCCAGAGTCTGGAAGATGGAGGTGTTCTTGATCACATGGTCAAGATGACCACAAGCCTCTACAGCCCCGCTGTTGCTGTCGCCTGTCAGACGGTGTGCCCAGAGAACCCTCCCTGTGTGGGGAAACGACGCTTGGCGGTGCAGGAAATCCTAGCAGCTCGGGGCAACCGGGACTCCCAGGTGCAGGATAGCAACAAGGTAGAGGGTTGTGAGCCGCGGTTCCAGACTTTGGAGACCCCCACAGCCAGCCCCTGCTCTCCCCAGTCGCCTGGGACCTCGAGGTCCACCCCTGCCCCTGTTACACGGAAGACCAGCCTCCTGCCTTTGCAGTTGCTGCCAAGGAGAAGCGTGCGGCCAGGCGTGGTGATCCCCAGAGTTCGCATCAGCAAGGCCCCTGCGCCCACCTTCCAGCCTGAGCGCCCCGCGCCCAAGGGCAGCACTAAGGACAGCACCTACCTGCAGATCCCCAAGTGGCGCTACAAGGAGGCCAAGGAGGAGAAGAGGAAGGCGGAGGAAGCAGAGAGGAAGCGCCAGGCAGAGGCACAGAAAGAAAGGCGGGCGCCACGCTGGAGGAAAAGGACGTGAAAGGGGCATGATGCGCGTGGTACACTTGTGCCTAGTATGGGGAGGCAGCACAGGGATGCAGCTGAGAGGTGGCGAGTGCTGCAGACAGCACCACAGGGAAGGATGCTCCTGACTGCTATGGGGTACATACTGCATCACAGCCGCTGGGCCATTCTTCTTTCCTACATCCACGAAGTGCAGTCCACACTGCTCCCAAGACAGAATTGGAAAAAGTACAGGTGGTTTTGTTTAAAACCAGTTTCCTGAGCAATCCATACACCCACAGGGCAGTTTTACCTAGAAGTCATTCTTAGAGAACCCCAATTAAGAATTTAAAAACCCAATTTATCAAAGGTCATTTTCACATAATTTTGTATTTTGTTATTTATGAAGAACTGCAGCATTTTACAAGTGACAGGCTCCTTGCAATTAAGTCAGTTTTAACACTTGTATTTGGAGACCCTTTGTTTAAAATGCTGTCTTTAGCAATAAAAACTTGTAATGACTGTGTGATTTACACAGAAACTCATGGGATTCTCCCCCTTTGCCATTTGGTTCTGGCCTCTGCCTTCTCGTGTCCCATGGACACACCTGCACACTAGCTTTTCCTATTAACTTGAGTGATGCCAAATGCCTGTTTGTATTTGAGAAAGGCAAATCACTTCTATTCAAAGTGATCAAGCAAGACGAAGTCTTACTTCTTTCCTTCATTTTTAAAACTCTTGTTTCTGCCACCACCACCTCCACCACCATCATCAACCATATCATTGAAACTGATTATGGCACATTGCAGAAATATGTATGTCGCCAGGACCAAAGTCATTTTAAAAAGGGGCTTAGATAGACCATACTCCAGGTGATTTGAGGAAACCGGTTATTTAATGGAGGCAGATTTAACAAATGAGCAGTAGAAACGTGGATATCCTTAAAGATGCCCAGGATGCAGAGGGTAGGAAAGTCAGAATACTGCTCACTTCTGAGAGGCGGGCAGGTGATCGTCAGAGCTGGTGGGACACACTGGATACCAGACAGAGTAGTTTAGGGAAGGTTTTCCTGTAGTGGGCTGCATTCTGATGGTGGCCCACCTTCAACTCCAGAGAGTCCCTTGTGTGTAGACAGCTCCCCTTTGATGAGTGGCTCCGACGTTTGGCTCATCCCCACGCCGACTGATAGAACTACTATGTGGGACTTTGGTAAGGCAGAGATGGGATTTACTCTTTTATCTCCAAAGCACTGAGAAATCCCAACTGGGTCTTAGAGTATCTGCCACACATGCACGTTACTTGGATATTTAATGTGAATACTTGGAAGCTATCCAGTCAGAATATTAGATTGATTGGGAAGCCCTTTGCTGAGGTCTGTCTCACACTGCTGCTGCTGGTGGTTCACTGGCCTGAGCTTATTCCTTCCTAGTTGGTACCTTTGGGCATTAGGTAACAGATCTCTTACCAGCTTTCCCCCAAACTCCATAAAACAGGACCTCAGGCTATTCCCTGGTAGATTTGACACTGGCATCACCGTTCCGTGTTTAAAAATCAAATTTTAATAAGTTTCTCTGTAACCCTAGACAAATACCAAGATGAATGCTGTAGTCTGGGCTCTGCTCTAGAATGACTGGTATTAGCTGGCTGGATTCACTCTTGAGACCTAGGGCTTTGGTTTGGCTACATCTCCTTGGAGGCTGTGAGGACTGCAACCAACCTCAGTTATCTTTTGGGGCCATCTTTCCTGGCTCTCCTGGCATTGTGGCTCTTCCTGCCATATGTATGTAATCTGCTGCACTACCTAGCTAGTCACAAGCCCCACCACCCCAGTCAAGGCACTTCCGAGGTGCTTCCAGTCCACATCCCTCATGCTGGTTGTCCATAGGTATAACATAATCAGTTTTAATCCATCTTCCTGTTGCAGAGGGGGAGCTGTGCGCCATGGCAAGCACCAAGGGTACCACTGTCTTAGTATTGGACTGAGGCTTCTTAGCAGGGCCTGTGGGAAGCCCTCATTTCATTTTTAGGGGCTCTTCCTGGACACCCAGCTTGAACTCCCATAAAAGGCCCCATTTCTGTAGGTTGGCATCAGTGCACTGTCAGATCACATGTCCTGTTTACACTGTGTTAAGGTCACATTGGAAGTGGCACATAACCCTGCCAAGCCTGGGTCCCTGCCGCTGACCTATTAGAGATGTATAGTTTTGTTCCCTGCTAAGCATGGGCATTTTGGCAAGGGGCTAGTTACTTCCTTTGTTTCCTGAGTGTTTGGAAGTGGGATTCTTTCCCTAAGTATGCTAGCCCTCTCCAGGCACCAGGATAATGTTGCTCCTGGCTTCCAAACTGGCAAGGCTGGCTGGCTTCAGGGAATTATTATTACTATTTTTTCAACTTGGATGTGAGGTGGCATCTCTCCCCATTCTGTGGAACTGCCTTTATCTGATGGGCCTTGTGTGTTGAGAAGGTAACCGCCAGATGTGCAGAAGTTTGGGAAAATTCCCCTCCTCCTACTTCCTGGTGAGCTTTAGTTTGCTTCCTAGGAGGAGATATATTAAGCTGTGAGACTCAGGGATCCCAGTGAAGGGAAGGCCGGGCCATACTGTGCTGTAGAGCCTTTTTGGTGGCTCTCCTGAAGTGCGGTCCTAGCTTGTCCAGTGGGAGGCCTGCTCTTCAGCATAGTAGATGAGCCTTCAGGAATTTCCCCAGTCAAGGACAACATTGCCAAGCCTCTTTCCTCATTCAAAGGAAAGGAAGCAGGGGCGATGTCCAAAATGCCATATGGGAGGAGCCTGTGAACAGCACCCACCTACCAATGCTTGTCTGGACCTTCAGGGTCACCTGGTAGTGAAAGTGGGTGGGGGGAAGTGAAGGTGCAGGCATGGAAGTTCACTCCTTGTCAAAAGGAAGGAAACCCCCAACCATTCAAAGCTACTGGCATTCTTGTGAGGGTGATGGAGGCACCTCATTCTTAGGCCATGTCACTAGCTTTATCTCCTTCTAGTTGAGGGGTTTCCTAGAGATGTCAACAGTCCCTGAGGTCTAGAATCAACCCTATGGTCCCCAACATCCAGCAGCATTGTTTAGGAATGATTTTTGTTTGTTGAACAGTTACCTACTCACAAGAGGAGAGGAGGTGAGGCTGATGGATAGCCCCTTTCTTGCCTGTGTCCAGCAAGTATCCCTGTGTCTGCTGTGACACCCATCCCTGGGCATTCTCTTTGCATCACCTTTTTTTCCACTTGTTTCCTTCCCCAGTTGATTAAACTCCTTGCTCATCCTTGCACCAGATGCCTTGAGGTCTAAAACGGTAGAAAAACAAGGCTCTTGAGAAGCCGCTGGTGGTCCCAATGCATTATCAGACTGAGACCTCTAAACTCCGGGAGTGGATGGAGGGCAGGTGCGTGGCCTCCAGACATGTGCTCTGCCTTCTGCTTTTTGGAAGGAAGGCCTGGTCTGCTCTCCTGTCCTGGGAGAGCAGAGGAGCAGGCTCGGGGTCCTGCTTGCACTGTGTTTATTAACTGTAAATAGTGAATTCCAAGCTGACAGGTGTCCTCTCAGGGATTTATACATAAATAGAGTTAGGGGAAAAGCTGAAGTGTATTTGAAATCTTTTTGATGTTTTTGTCGATTAGGATTAAACTGGACAGAAGAAATATTTCTAAGATAGTGTCACTGCTGCTCTCTCTAAGTGAGTTCTGGGGACTTGTCTCTCCGTTGAGATTTATGGGGACTGCGGGGGTGGGAACAGCTCTGGACATGAAGCCACTCAGTTGCTTCTGGGTGTAACTCTTGTGTTAATGGTAACAGCAGAGGTGACCAAACCCCAGATGACCATCCGTAGCTCTCCTCAGAGCTGTTTGCTGCTCCTCCAGTCCTTTCTCCTTAGTTTCAAGAATAAAATGTCTGCAGTCATTCTGCAGGAGCCTACAGGCTCATCAGGGAAAGCTATGTAAATGGCAGCCTTGGGCAGTGTACTGGGCTAAAGGAAGACAGCAGGTGGCAGGAGGGACTTGGTAACTTTGTTTCAGCTCCTGCCAAGCTCCTGGCCACACTGGATACCTCAGAATGAAGTCATAGTGGCAAGGCATTTTCCTCTCAGCTTTGGAGGCTAGTCCTGCATTTCAGGATAGAGAGGATTCATGATCTTGGCTAGAGAATGGGTTTATAGACTCAGAGAGGGTGTGCCAAGCAGTCTCTGCCCATTCCTTCCAGGCTGGCAGCTGGGAGCAGGTCTCTGGAGTAGAGATACTTTATAGGAGAGATGGAGGCTTGTGGGGAGGGGCCCAGCTTCAGTCCTGAAATGATGGAAAGCCTGCCACCCCCAGGAGTCTGGAAGCATCAACAGTTACTCCCCATGCTGCTCAGAGGGACAATGTCTTACTGTAAACTCCCTCCTCCTATGTTGTAAGGAGCCTTTTCTCTTCTACTGTTTGGCAAATTCCAGCAGGCTCCCCAAGTCTCCAGTGCCGGGCACTGTCTGGATTCTGGTTTGTGCTGCCAGCCCTTGGCCCCTTCAAGCTGGGCAACAGTATGGAGGGCAACAGCTTCTAGAGAATGAATAAAGGAACCCTGACTGTGATGGATCCTTAAAAACAAAACAAAATAAAACAAAAACCAAAAAAAAAAAAAACAAAAAAAAACCAAAAAAGGTCACATTTATAACAAAAGGACAGTCAGGACCATTAGAGCGAGCATAGTGTTAACCACAAAAAATGAAAAGCAGTGTCTTAGTCACCCACTGCCAGTTCTGCACATCTATGTAACTGGAGTCAGCTAGTCATTTCTTTGCCCCTGAATTCACATGTCTATTCCCTAACATTTTAGATAAGTGGCTGGAAATTCTCCCGGAGGCTTTATTTATTATTACAGAAACAACAATGCTATCAGGAATGCCACCTGGGTCGGTTCAGCTGGTTTTCAGGTGTTACTTTTGGATGCCAGTGTAACAGATACAGTTGTCATATTCTGCCTGAAGTAAGACTGTGATGAAAGGCGAAGCCCCATTGGCAGCCCTCAGCAGCAGGTTATTAATGGGGACCAGGCATGGTACCCACTTAAATGTGCAAACCAAAGGGCCAGAACTCTGTGCTTGTAAATGTTCTGTCTGCAGTGGGTCACAGTGACCCTCAGGAAATGTCATTGAGACCTGTCCTGTTTTGATGGTGTACATTTCAGACAAGTTGAAAGGCCCGAGGGTGTACCTGGCGTCCCCAGACAGTGTGAAGCCTGATATGGCTAGAGTTTTCTCTACCTAGACTCTTCTACTGGGACACAGTGCTGACCCAGGTGGCGAGGAGCAAATAACGTGGCTATGTCAGGGTCAGCTCTGGCTGTGGTGTGTGACAGTTGTAGGAGGGAGCCAGACCCAAGAAGAGCCTCCTGAGGATGGGGGTAGGCTGGTGGGGCCGGCACAGGTTCACCCTTAGATAGCATCTTACGCCAAGGGCGCACTGGCAGTCCCCAGTCTGCCTCAGTCTTAGCTCTGCTGACCAGTGCTGGCATTCTCTTGGCTGTGATGTGACCCCTCCTGTTGCTTTAGAGGAAAATGTAGATGGAAGAAAAATGAAGCTGGCCATTGCAGGGGAGCAGTGGGCTGTGCTGACCTGACCCTTTATGAACTTTGAGGAGTAATCAGGCACCTAACAACACCAGTTAGAAAGTTCTAGGAACTGGTTCAAAATGTTGCAACTCTAAAAACACCTCTCAGAGAGTGTGAGGGACACTATATCAGGCTGCAGCCATCCTTCCCCTGCATCCCGAAGTGGAATTAGACTGGTGTTAGAACCCAGAGCTCTGGTCAAGTGACTTTCTTGGTTCAATTGATAGTTCTGGAAAGCAATAAGAAGAGAGTCATGCCCAGTGTTGCCTGGGCATGTGAGAATCTTCAGCAGTGGAGGCTGGGCGGGTATGGAATGGAGGCAGGCTTCTGCATGGTCAGTGGTCAGGTCTGCCTCTGGGTTGAGCTCTGTTTTCCGAATGGGAAGCATTTTCCTCTGTCATTTCTAGAATTTCCATAAATCAGTTTCCAGATGTTGTAAAGCTGTTGAATTATGAATACTACTGTAAATTCCAGAGTGTTTTATTTTGAGATGAGAGTTTTGCTACAGTTTATAAAGGATATTTTCCTACGTAGACCTCAGGGCTATCTTGGGACCACTACTAAATGTGGCCCTCCCAGCAGCTTCAATTCTGGTTCATAACCGTTAAGTTAAATGTGATATTATTCAGCAGGAAGAATGTGTCCCTCTTTTAACTTCTGACATATTTTGTTTTAAAGGTCTAGAAAAAAGAGACACTAGAAAAAAACACAATGGTAGAAGAATTAAAAACTAACTGTAAAATAAACGTTCTCATGGCATAAAATTGTGATATTTGAATAAACTTATGTGCATAAATTATTTAAAAACTATGAAACATATGGTACTTTCCTGTCATTTGTTTTGACTGAAGTAGTTTTAAACATTTTATTTCCATGTACTTCCACTTTATCTTTCAAGGGCCTTGAATGTGGTGTTTCTCACGACGGTTCCTCAAATCTACTCATGGTCTACACCTTCCAGGAAGGGGTGCCCCACTTATCTTTACCTGAGTTGCGTGCCATATGTGTTATCATTCAGGGATTTTTTTTTTCACCAATTGAAATGTCCTCGAGTTTTAAAAATAACTTAGAAACATACTTTTACATTTGTTATTTATGTGTGTATACAGATGTGTGTATGTGTGTGTGTGTGTGTGTGTCTCTGTGTGTGACATGCTTGCCACTCATTTATGTGGTGGATTAGGGGACAGCTGTGGAAATTGGTCCTCTGCTTTCACCATGTAGATGCTGGGGATCAAACACATGCCACACTTCGCAGCAAGCGCCTCACTCCCAGAGCCATCTCCCCAGTCTAAAGGCATAGTTCATGTAAACCTCCAACTTGTGATCTTTCTGCCTTTGCCTTTTCAGCATATCCTCTTTGCGTGCACCACCAGAACTGGCTTAAGATATTTTAAAAATATCAGTTTAATGGCCAGGCATCAACAAACACGAGGGTGAACATAAAACTGTACCTTTATCGTAAAGAAAATTTATTCATTTGACTATTGTTTTTCTTCATGTGTGTGAGTGTTTTCTATGTCTGGTGCCCTCAGATCTTCTGGAACGGGTTATTATACCATGGTGGCTGTCAGCTACCATGTGAGTGCTGGGATCAAATGTAGGTACTCCGAAGAGGAGCCAGTGCTCTTAGTAGTTGAGCCATCTTCCCAGCCACATAGCTTTGTTTTTAAAAACTATATGTTATGTATAGTAATGCAACTTACATGGCAGATAACATTATAATAGAATTTGATAAACAGAAAAAAAAAGAAAAGAAAAAAATTCAGGTTACAAGACCCCACCTCTAGAACGAAATTTTAAAAATCACTTTTTTTTTAGCTTTATTTCTTTTTATTTTTTTTATTTTTCTTATTAGTTACATTTTGTTAACTCTGTATCCCAGCTGTATCCCGCTCCCTCATTCCCTCCCCAACCTCACCCTCCCTCCCTCTTCTCCTCCCTTAAAAAATCACTTTTCTAAGTTGGGTCAATGTGACTGGTCATGTCTAATTCCTATTTCACGAATGGTCAATGGAATTAAAGAAAGCCCAACTTCCACAGTTACTGCCTCAAAGGAATAACATGGGCCAGATTTCTTTTGAAGTGCAAAATGATTCTTGCTGCTTCAATGCACAGAAAGTTGAATTTACATATCCACCATGAAACCAGGAAAAAAAAAAAACCAAAAAACCAAAACATTAGCTTTCTGTCCTCTTTCATGTCCCACATGAGATTATGCCTGAATTCCATCTTTCCATCTTCTTTATCACCTGCTATTACACTCACACAGATTAATGTACACATATACATTATCGGCATATGTTCTCCCTTATATATGGACACTGGCTTATAATGTATGGAGGTATGGCTTTAATTTTTTAAAGATGGATTTATTTTATTTTCTGTGTATGGGTGTTTTGATGGCAAGAATGTCTGAACTATGTTTGTGCCTGATGCCCTCTGAAGTCAGAAGATGGCAAGGTATCCCTTGGAACTGGAGTTACAGGTGGTTGTGAGCCACCATGAGACTGCTGGGAACCAAACCAGGTCCTCTGGAAGAACAGCCGGTGCTCTTAGCCACTGAGAAGCTCTCCTGCCCCAGAATTGTGGCTTTAATGTGTTTTTCTTCCGTTGTACAAACAAGCTCCCTCTCAACCATGTGGTTTTGTGAATACACTGTTTTTACAGGGAACTATCTTTCCTTCCTTCCTTCCTTCCTTCCTTCCTTCCTTCTCTCTCTCTTTCCTTATTTCAATTTATTCACTTTGTATCCCCACTGCAGCCCCCTTCCTCATCTCCTTCCAGTCCCAACCACCCTTGGTCTTCTCTCCCTATGCCCCTCTCCTAGTCCGTTGATAGGGGAGGACCTCTTCCCCATTCCATCTGACCCTAGCCTATCAGGTCTCATCAGGACTGGCTGCATAATCTTCCTCTGTGTCCTGGCAAGGCTCCCCCCCCTGGGAGAGGGTGATCAGAGAGCCTGCCACTGAGTTCATGCCAGAGACAGACCCTGTTCCCCCTATTAGGGAATTCACATGGAGACTGAGCTGCCTATGAGCTACATATGAGCAGGGGGTCTAGGTCCTCTTCATGCATGGTCCTTGGTTGGAGTATTGGTCTCTGCATCCCCCCCTGGGCCCAGGTTTTTTGGCTCTCTTTGTCTCCTTGTGGAGTTCTACAGGGAACATTTTGGATCCCCTCCATTGTCTTTACTATGTAATATTCCAGAGTGGAGGTTAACCATGGAAGCTCAACTATCTCCTCACTGATAGACTGTTAAATGCTTTAGGTATTATCATTTACAGATAATAAAATAATCTGTTTGTTTGTATATATATATATATATATATATATATATATATATACACACACATATATATATACATACATATATATAAACAGTCATATGAGTAAAGAAACAGCATTTGTTAGGTAGGAGGAAATAAGGCATTTTACATTCTCTTTAACTTTATTAATTATAAACATTTTCATATAGTATATTTTTGTCATATTCTTCTTCCTCCCCCAGATCTTCCAAGAGCCTTGTACTTCCTTACCTACCCAAGTCATGTAACTCCCTCTCTAAATAAAAAAAAACAAAACAAACAAAACTCTAAAGAAAGCTACAAAACCCAAAAACTTGAGAATCAAAACAAACTTAAAAAAAAAATAAAAGACAAAACCCAAACCAAACCAATACAAAACAAAAATACATTGGGGTATTGTTATATACCCAGTGACACTATTGGAGAAAACTAATTTTTTTCCCAGAAGTTATCAATTGCAAATAGCTTTCTGGTTAGAAGTGGGACTTTGTGTGTTCAGTCCCTTCTTAGTGCTGGGACTTTGTCTGGTGCGAACCTGTGCAGGTCTTGTGTGTGCTGTCACAATCTCTGTGAGTTCCTATGCGTATCATCCCTGTTGTGTCTGGAAGACACTATTTCTTTGAAGTCATTCATTACCTCTGGCTTTTAAGATATTTCTGCTTCCTCTTTCACATAGATCCCCAAGCAGTGAGGGGAGGAGTTTGGTGAAGATATCTCCTTTAGGGCTAAGTGCTCCAAAGTCTTTCATTTGCACATGGTCCAGCTGTGGATCTCCTGGTCAAGTCCTATTTACTTCAAGAAGAAGCTTCTATGATGAGGGTTGAGTGATGCTCTACTCTGTTGGCATAGCAGTCAGTTAGTACAGTTCATTTTACTGCTATGTTCCTTGAGCAGAATAGCAGGTTTTCCCCTAGGGCCTAGCTCGTCTCAGATTCCTAGCCACTTTGGCAGTGTTAGATATGAGTTCCATCTCATGGAGTGGCTTTACATCCATTTTTTTGGAAGAAGTGGTTGGTTATTCCCATAACATTTGTGCCACTGTTGCAGCAGTATATCCTGCAGGTAGGTCTCTGTTGTATGTCATAGCGTTTGTAGCTGGGTGATGTTGATGATTACTTTTCTAGGCTGGAAGTACATCTCCTAGCACCATAATGCTAGTCAGTAGGCGTGTAGCTTTTAGTTGGGTACCTGCTCAAATTCTCTATATTCAGTGACATAAGGAAGTTGTGTCTTCAGTAAGAGAGCCTTACCATCAGGTTATGAGGAGTAACCGCCAGCCATGGCAATAGCCTGTGATGTTTCAGAGAGTTTCTATAGGACCCCTTTGGCCAACAATTCAACAAAATGCAACTGATTCCTGGCAGGGGCAGTTTTACTTGGTGCACTGTCTCCCTCATTATATGCTGACTCCATTATATTCCTTTCATGTATATATGTGTACGTACATACATACATATATACATGAGAAAGCCTCTTTGATAGTAGAAAACCCACTTTCTCTTTTTTAAACATATGTAACATTAACAGCCTTTCCGCTCTTTAAAATCTTTGACTGTCTCATACAAGTGTACAATGAATTTTAGTCTTTTTCATCACTTGTCCTCTCTCATTCCCGTCTTTGTCTCCTTCCCCTGCCCTGTGGTCCTTCCCAGGGACTCTGCATCACTCTCAGCCACCAAGAGGGTGGGAGAGGCCATGCTCTGCCATCAGACTTTCTACGGCCTGAAAAGCCCATGGTTAATACACTGTGCTCCATCCTCTTTGTACCATTCTTGATGGTGTTACAAGCCTTGCTGTTTTCACCAATTCACTTCCAAAGTTTGATTTTCACTTGCTTTAGGCTTTACTTTTTATGCTGTTTTTGCTGATCTATAAGTATTTGCTCGGCATAACACATGGTTTTCTTTCACATCCTCTGTTATTCTCCCATTTTATCACATTTCAGGTGAAAGTTTGGGGTTAGTTAATCAAAATTTCAATTTCTAACTTAAATATCTGAATATTTAAGGTCTTTTCTATCCCTTTAGCTCAAAATTTTTTGCTTAATTCATCATTTAGATTGTTTTAGATGGAGCTGAAAGCAGTCATCCCCCATGGTAACTTTCATTCTGAAGAAAGGAAAACTAAAGTCTATTTTAAAAAAAAAATCATAATTCCACAGCATTGCAAAGGAAGGACTCACATAGGAAAGGAAGTGTCAGTGATGCTTTGTTTTTAGACAGAGTGACTATTGGAAGTTATCTGTGTTTTTATTGATGAGAGCAGATTTATTGTGTTGAAATACTGCTTCAGAAGCTAATGACAAGCCATGGTCCCCATAAACATGTCTAAGAACTGGATCTTGGGAAGCGAGGTGGAGCGGCTGGGAAGAAAGTGATCTTGTCCTTCCCTACTGGCTGCAAGTGCTGGCGCATGCTGAAGCACCAGGCTCCCTCCTGTGAAGGCCTGCGCTTCTGAAGTGCATACTGGCAGTGGCCCTTCCACTGCAGGTAGCCATGCTGCTGGCAGAAGCACGATGGGAGTGCTTACTGAGGATTTGGTGTGCAGGCCCCTTCCTGTGGCCCCTGGCTTCTGGCGGGTCACACCTGCTGTCTCTCTTGATGCGGACTGGGCTGGTTTCCAGACAGGGACATGAAAGCCAGGGACACACATACATGAAAGATAGCCCACAAGCCTTCAGCCTGTTGGCAACTTTTGTATACTAATTGTTCTTCTGACTTAGCAGCCAGCAAGTCAGCAGTGGTCATGGTCCTGCACTAGGCTACAGGATTAGCTTATCAGCCTAGTAGCCTCTGAGCAGAAAGACTGGGTAGGGCCAACCACTGCTGCTTAACCCCTAGTAGCCTCTGGGGCAGAAAGACTGGGTAGGGCCAACCACTGCTGCTTAACCCCTGTATCACCTGCGCTTAGCCGAGTTCTGTGCCCAAACTTGCTCATGCACTTCTTTTAAAAAGAAAACCAACTAAAATATAAAGTGTAATGAAATTTAGCATGTTCTTCTGGAAATCAGTCAATCAAACCGACCAGTCTAATTTCAATCCACCTTGATCTCTCTTAGGTGTTATTTTAAAACCAAGGAACTTGAGACCCACCAGGGAGGAGACCTATGATGAGGAAGATATACCCTGTACTAGAGATGGAGAAAGACATTCCCCAGGCAACGGCACCCCTTGGAGAGGCCACTGTGTCTGCAACTGGGCCCAACCCTTTGGTCTATGATTTGTGGAGGGTCTTGTAGTAGGATAGCTCTGAGCACCCGGCTGCCCTTTCTCCTGGTCTTGAGGATTCAAGCACACACTTCTTGGTGATCTCCCAGAGGATATGAGGCCCTTTCTGACCAGGTCCTATCTGAGTGTCCACACCAGGGACCCATGTGCACTCTGTGGGGATGATGTAAGACACACCCTCCTCTCTTCTATGACTTTGCAGGCTTTAGGTCCGAATGTCCCTGTGCCTGTCCTGAACCCAGACTGTCTCCTCACTCCTTGTCCAGATCCAGGGCCACAGGCTGCTAAGACACTGTGTATGGCAACTTTCATCGTGCTCCTGACATTAGTGACCTAAGAATGGTCCACAGCACAGCAGCACCAGCTACAGGTAGTCCATCAGAGAGAACTTTGAGAGATAAAAGCTGTTTAGGGGCTAAACGGGGCCTGTGGCTGATCATGTGACTGGGAGGATTGTGAGCCAGGACCATCTCCAGAGAGCAGGGTGAGGAACAAAGCTGTTTAGGCCATGAAAGTCTCTCTTGGCTAAGCTAATGGTCGAAGTGGTGTCTAGTGTTGGCTTTAATTTTAGTCCTCGCTAGTTTCTGTTGCTGTGACAAAGACACTCAAGGAAATCAACTTAAAGGAAGAGAGACTTACATCCCAGCCTTATTGTTTTAGGGACCACGATGAAGAGGAACAGTGAGGTAGGGCACATCAAGTGGGGAGTGGGTAGGCGGGAGAGAAGGAGGGAGCCAATGAGGACAAACACATCACAGTCGAGGCATGCTCCTAGCCAGTAGGCCTTGCTTCCTGGGGGTTCTACCATCTAACACAGTACACAGGCAGTCAATTCTTCTGTTGTCCTGTGCTACAGCCCTTCCTGCTCTCCCTGCACCCATGATGTCATGAGGATGTGACAAAGCCGTTCCTCCTCACACTTCCTCAGTGCCGGCAGCACTGAGATCTTGGGGGTCTACTCATTGTCTGTTCAGTGTCTCTGCTGCTTTTTGTCCAGGCCACCCAGCAGAAGCCCCATCAGCCTTTCTGACACCCTCACTGGCACTTTGCAAGCTGTCCTCCTACCGTCTGTCTCTCCACCCATGGGAAGCTGGTGGCTGCATCTTGGTCCTTCCTGGGTTTGCTTAGTAGCAGTTGTTCCATTGTGTTCAGTGTGCCCGTGGGCTAGAGGGGACATGAGCCATGTGCTGGCTTTCTGATGTGAGTGAGGCTGGAGCTCCTAGCTGAGGGGGAGCCATGAGCAGAGGCAGCTTTTGCCCTTTGAAAAGCTGAGCAGAAAGGACTGGAGGCAGACCATGAGGCTATCCTGAGTCATGGCCAGGTTCTTAGGAGATCTGGCAGAGCTGAAGCATCCCACCTACTCCCACTCTTTATCTGCTCCCAAACCTCCTTACTTTATCCACAGGCCTCCTCTATAGCCTCCTGGGGCCTTTAAATCCCCAAACTGAGAGACAGATGACTATTGTAATGAACTGTAATGAAGGTGCCTGGTCCCCCTGCTGACAAGTGCAACACACCCTGCTGAGCAGAAGCAAAGAGAGATCTGATGACCCTTTGAGCCCCAGCCTGAGATCCCTGTTGGGATGCCACACCCCAGGCCTCCTGGGTTCTGCCCTGTTTAATCATCCCAATGCCTTCTGTGCTAGTCTCTCTGGCACCCAGCCTTGCCAGCGGAAGGAAAACTCCTATCATTCCCTGTGGTGAGCTCTCATCATTCTGAACGGTGATCTCTCACAGGAAGGCACCCATTGCCTGTCCACTCCTTCTTCCCAGGAGTCAGAAAAAGGGCTTGCCATCAGTTAGCATGGATGTGGTGACTGTCCTATGTGGTGCCTGTCTGGACATTGCAGATTGGGCTCTGTTTATAAGGGCATTGACATTTTGCTAGGGGGATGTTGAACAACAATAGGAGCTGGCTAAGTCAGCTCGGTTGAAGACACAATGTGGAAAACACCCAGCTTTATTAGACCCAGCCTGGCTCCTCTCCCAGAAAGGCATACGGGGAAGAAGATGCTTGCCTTGCTTAATTATACCAAACGACACCCTGCATATTCTAAACTGTGTGAGGAAAGTCTTTGGAGGCAGACAGAAGGGAGTCCAGTTCAGTCCAGTCCCAATTTCATTTTGGGATGGACACATGGGCCCTATGATAGCTAATTTTGTCAACTTGACACAATTAGTTTTGTTAGTGAATCCATAAATGCTTAACCCAAGCTTAAGCCCTGGAGAGTATCTTTTGGGAACCACGCTGGGCAGAGCCTTGGCGTTCGTTTTCTTCTGGGTCCTCAGGAATTCCCCAAACCTCCTCTGCTTTCAGGTCCTTCCAACCATCAGGGGCATCTCTCAAGATCCCCAGTAACTCCTGCTGGAAAATCGAGTAGCAAACTATGGCCCACAGGAGGGAGAAGTGAGGTGGGTGTTTCAAAGGCTTCTTGAACTCTAATCCAATAGGGAGGCTCAGGCTAGACCTGAGCCTCAGACCCATGTGAACTCTGGTGTCAGTGAGCTGCTCTGGACTATTTCCCCACAGGTGGAGATGTGGCTCTGACTTTCCTAAGGACCACACTGCAATTGTGGCCCGGAAGACTCTGCAATCCATAATGCATGCATCTATGGCACTATCCTTAGGCCCAGAGGCAGCATCCCAGCCCCAGGAACCAACATCTTTCTTATTGTCTTGAAACTAAGGAAAGATGGCAGATAGCAGACCTGTCACTTTCTCCATGCCTAGTGTGGGACTTGACTTTGGAAAGAGGGTCCCCCTGAGTGGGGCCATGTCAATTGCCTGTTCTCTTGCCATCCAGCGACTTAGAATAAGGAGCGAATCCTGGCAATAAGAAGATACAGCCTACTGTGAATAGAAAAGCCTCTGCTTTGCTGTCATGTATCCCAGGTAGCCCCATAAGCCACTGGTCCTACTTGCCAGCCCTGCCAGATCCCAAGGTTAGAGCCAGGCACTGCTTTTGGAAAGCAACCAGCAGACCAAGTATTCAAGTAGTTTGCACCCATTTATAGGCAGGCAATGCTCATGTTACTTTCCTCAAGAAACTTCAGACAGCTGGGATTCTAGAGGCAACTAGGAAGGAAAACCATGTTGCACAGTACCGAGACAAAGCCCATGTGTTTTCCCATGCCCACCTCTAACTAAAGAGTGCACGAGAAACCCTTAGCTCATGACCCCTGCATAGAGTAAGCACAGGGTCCTCGTGTCCCTAAGGGCCTGAGTTGGCCTGTCTTTACTTTGTGTATGTTCCTCTAATAAAACACTATGACAAACACAGCTCAAGGGAGGTTTAGTTTAGTTCACAGTTTCAGGTTACTGTCCACCATGGTGGGAAGGAGGCAGGAACTTAAGACAGCTAGTCACAACCACAGCCAAGAGGAGAGAGAAGCATGCACTCATGCTTCTCAGCCCTTTCTTTAGTACTGTACAGTTCAGGATCCCCTGTCTAGGGAATGGTACCGCTCATGGTGGGCAGATCTTTCTACTTCAGTTAACAGAATTAAGACTCCCTCCCCCTCCCGAACTACCTGATCTAAACCATCCTTCATTGAGATTCTCTTCCCAGGTGGTTATAGATTGTGGCAAGTTGACAAAATTAGCTCTCAGAGGGCCCATGTGTCCATCTGATGCCTAAATCCTTATCGCTAGTTTTAAACAAGGATTATGAGTTATGAGATCTCTGTCCTCATTCATTCTTAAAATTGCCCTCTTTGGATAACATCTGCACACAAGGTAATCGTGGGAATAAAGTACCTTCAATTTCAAAAATGTCCTAGAAGTACCCAGAAAACCACGCAAAGGCCATCTATTCATTGATCACAGGCAAACAAGACAGCTGGAATCCACTAAAGAAGGAGGTTCCCAGGCACAGTCTGGCTGAGTTTCTAACGTGCAGTTTCTGTTGTCCAGAGGGTGTACCATCCTCCCACCACCAGCGTGAGGCAGTAGACACAGTGTGGTCAGAGCTTTAGATGCAGCACTGCAGTGGCCGCTTCATCGGCTCTGCACGACAGGCTCAGTGTGTGTGATGGGACACTTTGTGGTTGATATTTCCTGCACTCCCTCACCCAACCCTGAGATTATTGATTTGGGGATCCTGCTGTAAGATTTGTGTGGCCAGCCCTTGCCATACACTAAGTCACTTATCAGTACGACACAATCCAACTAGTGCAAAGAGACAGAGCTAGGCCTTCCTTTGAGCAATGCTCAGCTCTTCCCGTTATACCTGCCTCCACCTTGAAGAAGGAAGACATCCCAGGAGGTGTTCTGATCCCTTCAGAGGAGTTCTAGCACCAGATTACACTTCACAGCCGGGGTGTGAGAAGAGGACAGAGAAAACAACAGACTCATGAGGACAAGTACCTAGGAGGTCTTGGTCCTAATAACAGGAGATGCTGAGAAGGTGTTCAGGTATCAGGATCAAAGCCTATACTTTGGTGCTGGACAGCTGAGTGTGCTGGACAGCTAGCTGTACATGCTTATAATGCCAGCACTTGGGAGGTTAAGGCAAGAGAGTCAGTATAAGACAGAAAATTTTGAGGATAGCCTGGGCTAGTATGATATCCTGCCTTGAGAAACAAGAAAAAATATTAGCATTAGAAAGTATAGAATTTGGTGTCAGATTAACCAAAGCATTGCCACATGTGACTGTGAGTCGGGTTTGTTGTTTTACTTCACTAAACTTTCCTTTTCTTATCTGCACTATAACAATGCGGCTTCTGAAATATGCAAGTGGGGCTTCTGAAAAGTCCTGGCAAGTTCAATAAATGTGGGAAGGCTGATGAAGATGGTGATGATGAAGATGGTGGTGATAAAGATGGAGATACCAGTGTTGGTGGTATGAGGTTTTTGATACGGTTACTGATGATGGTGGCAGTTGTGTGGGTGATCACAGTGGTGGTAACTCAGCCCCAGACTTTCCTCTGGGATATATCTGTCTAGTTCAATGTCTCTGTGATTAATGGACTAGGGTGTTACTATGGTTAGGTTTATGTGGTTTAAACAAAGCAATAAGTGCCTACCATTTATCACTATCTTATTGTGTTGAGGTTATCTAAATGTCCTTGGAGAAAATACTTGTTCATTGAACTAATGCCAGCTCTTCTTAAATATGCTGTTTTGTGCCTGCTACGTAATAGTCTTTTGGTTTTGTTGTTTACCTGGCTACACACACTCTCTCTCTTTCTTTCTCTCTCTCTCTGTGTTGTGTGTGTGCATGCATGTGACCTGTGTGAGCATGCATACCACCAGTCACATGTGGAGGTCAGATGACAACTTTGGTGAGGTTTACCAGGCTTGCTCAGCCAGCACCCTTCCTCCTGAAGCCATCTTGCTGGCTTTTCTTCTTGGATAACTGGGGATTTTGTTTTTCTTTGTGATAAGAACAGTTAAATACTTTAACTTGCTACATTGAAGAAAATCAGCATTAGAGCTACTTTTAGCTGTGACACGAAAACAACCAGTTTCTGAAGGACAGTCAGTTGTCACCAGTTATTTTAGCACATCTCTGGGAGTGTTAAATGAGTAGGGAAAGATGTCGTAAGTCATTGGAAGTACACTACAAGTCATTCAAAGTGGGCTCCTTATTACAGGTTACGGAAATGTGGCTGTCGTGAGGTTTTACTTGTTTTTGGCCACTGATCCTATTTTGCAATCCCCTTTGCTGTGAGGGCGGGAGAGGAAGCCTGCCTCAGGACGGGAGTTGCAGCTGCAAAGCCTCCCGTGCACAGGGAAGGAAGCTCAGGTGTCCCAGCGAACTCACAGTTCCCCATGCCGGACGGGGTGGAATCATGTCCACGGGCTGTCAACAGTCCCCCAGCAAGGGTGAATAGGTGTTTGTTCCAGGGGAATCCATGCAACCAGTTCATGATTAGTCTTTGCTCCTTGGGACAGAAATGAGGACGTGTTGAGGGCTGTGATAGGTAGGTATTATGCTAAAAATGACAAGGACACAAGCCAAGGCCAAGGGCCTTGCTTCTTTCCTAGCAGCCCATTCTGCTGAGAGACACCCATTTTCTTTTGCTATTTGTACTTTTGCAGTGAGTCTTGATAGCTTGGAGGTTAACCAGCTTGAGCACACATTGTTCGCTGTGGAAAACAGGCTGCACCATTCAGGAAGAGGTTTCTAGATCTTTCTTAGAGAAAATTTAAACAGCCGAGGCAAGAGCCTGTAAGTCTGTCCTGCCTGCCCTCTGTGAGTTGGCTCAGGAAGCCATGAGGGGACATTTATCTCGGTTCTTCTTTGTATCAGCATCGGAGAAAACAACCATTACAGTGTAGCTCTGCCGCACGCTCTCCCTGAAGGATGAGATTTGCTCTATCTAACGCATCCAGGAGTGAATCTGCATCTCGGCAATTTGCTCTGCAGTGCTTTGGGGACTGAGAAGGCACACAGGCAGGGGCTATGGCAGATGCTTCCACTAAACGTGCTTCATCACGGACACCTAGATTATGTGTTTTTAAGATTCCAGATTGAAATTGTCTCTGAGTGTTTGGTTACATTATTGTAAGCCAGAGGCTTCTAGAGCCGGACTGACTCTGATGGGCTCAGAACTATGGCTGTTGGAGTGAGGCCATTCTTTGTGTGAGGGGCTGTCTAGCTATGTGCCTGGTCTCCAAACACTGGATGCTACCAACTAGCCTAGCTTTCCCATTGTGACAGCAAAATTTGCCTCCAGACTTTGCCAAATGTTTCCTGTAGGATATCATTCCCAGGTGACAACCAGGGCTCATGGGATAATGAGGGTCCTTATTGATTCTCTAAACACATTTCATACTCCCGAGAACCTCTCTGAAAGAGATCATGATGGGTTCTTGTGATTTGTATGAAAAAACTGAGGCCTCTGCTTTAGAATGTTGGCCTGGCTCTGTCAAATGCCCTGCAACAGTCATAACAACTATGCTGAAATGTAATAATAAAAAAAAAAAATCTCATTTAGGCCTTCTGAGTAGAGTCCCAAATCCTCCTGATTATATTGGCTCATTATATCAGATGTTGTTGTGATTTTTCCAGTTGACAAACTGGATTTTTTTTTAAAGCATGGCAGTTGGATTTATCATAATATTTAGGATTAAAGAGGAGAAAAAGGGGAAAGTATTTTCTCTTGTCATAAATGTCATTAATTGAACTTTGGAATGCCTGTTTGGAAGAGCAAATTAAATTCCAGACAGAACGTTGGAAAGACTTGCCTGCATGTCAAGTAGGTCAGAGGGAAACAGATCTAAAGTGCTTTGAGATCCAGATAAATATGAGTGGTGAACTCATGTTGGCTTATTTTCTATGCAAACATGCCACGGTGTCTGGCTATTTGGTTAAACATTACGCTGGATGTCTGTGTGGGGGCCATTTTTAAATATGGCTTTATTTGGTGGATTTTGACTCAAGCAGTATGAGCCACCTGTATGAGTCTTCCATCATGTGCCTGAGCTTCGAGCAGTCCTAGTTGAAAGGCTTACACTGGGTATCTGTGTGGGGGCCAACTAGGAAAGCAGTCTAGTTGGAAAGACAGGATTTGAACAAGAGTGACAGGAGAGAGAAATGAGGGGTCAATCTGGTCAAAACACATTGTGTATATGAAACTGAAAACAAATTCCAAAAGCCACATTGTAGGGCTGGGAGCTGGCTTAGCAGTCAAGAGGGCTTGCTTCACAAACATGAGGACCCAAGATCAAATCCCAGCACCCACGTGCAGGCCTGGCCATGTGTGCCTCTAATTTCTGTGCTGTGTAGAATGAAGAGAGGTAGGTCACTGCGGCGTGCTGGCTGCCAGCCTTGATACAGGCTCACCGAGAGACCTTGTCTCAAGGGAACGGGGCAGACAATGAGAGAACAGGACACTTGATGTCTTCCTCTGGCTTCTGCTTGTGCTCTGCGGCGTAGCCCTCCGCTAGGTGCATGCATGCGCATGTGCGCGCCCCACCCCCTACACGTACAAACACAAATAAAAATAAAACCCCACATTGTACACAGATGTGAAATTGTAAATAACTAAGAGCAAAAAATTTTCTCTGGCTGTGCTTGTATGTATATGTACAGCTAGATGCCACTTCAGAACAGGTGCCGGATCGGAGAATACCTGCTCATGAGCCATGGCATGATTTTGCTGTTTTCAAACCTCATAATGTGTGCTTACACAGCCTGTGACAGGCACAGTGCCTGTAGGTGATGTATCCTCCAGGAAACATCCAGTAACACAGGGGAGACAGAAGAGGCCTGCCATTGGCCAGTGTTAGGTGAGATGTGACTGTGTGTAGTCACACCCCTTAGCTCTGCTTCTCTGGGCACGCCTGGACCAGGCCACAGTTATGCAGTTATTTGAGCACAGAAACTTCACGTGCTCAAAATTGCCTACTGCTGCCTCCTGGATCTTCAGGAGCAGATGGCTGTAGATGACTTTCCCCCTCTACCCCGCAGCCTCGTGAAAGGTGTAGATTTTTGTTTGGCTTGTGTTTTGATCCTGCAGAGGCCAGCAGGACCCTGTCTTGGGGAAAAAATTACTTTTGAGTTTGTAAAGAGTAACATTTAACCAGCACAGCAGCTGGGAAAGTCAGGAAACCTGCAGAACAGCAGAACACCATGGGCTGTGGAGACAGGAGGCAGATGTTCAGAAAATAATTAATCACAAACCTGCTGGGTCTGCCAGTATCTGCCCCTCACCCAGCTCTAGGGCATCTGAGTTCCCGGCTCCACTAGGCCAGGCTATGCCCTCTGTTTGGCTGATGGCCATTTTATTGTCCAGTGTCCAGGGCTATCGGTAAATGTTTTTATTTCCTCAGATGAGGGGATGACGTGAGAGCCATTCCCAAGACTTTCTAGCTCTTCCTGAACTCTCGCTCGGCTGGTTCAACGCAACTGTTCTGGCCTAAACTCCTCTCCAAGCTGACTGATTAAAGTTGGCTCCTCTCAGCTTCTGACTGAATTTCTCTACCTGGCCTCCAGCTAATTCTGGCAATGTTTTAGCTTTCTGGCTCCTTCTCATTCTCTGGCTCATTCTGCCTTGGTTTGTGTCTAGCTTGTTCTCTCTGCAACCTCTCTCTGTAGAACTGTCCTGGTGAGAAAACTCTCCTCCGTTATCCAGAAGCGGATGGAAACAGATGCAGAGACCACAGCCAAACAATAGGCTGAGCTTGGGAAGTGCTGTGGAAGAGTGAGAGGAAGAATGGTGGGACGTGGAAGGGTCAAGGACACCACGAAAAGACCTACAGAGTCAACTAACCTGGGCCCAGGAGGGCTCACAGAGACTGAACCGCACCAAACAGCATGCACGGACTGGGCCTCCATCTCCTACATGTATGTAGCAAGATGTGTAGTGTGGTGGACATGTGGGGCCCCTAACAATGGGAGTAGGGGTTGTCTTTGACTCTGTTTCCTGCCTTTGGATCCCCTTTTCCCTAGCTGGGCTGCGTTGTCTGGCCTCAGTGGGAGAGGATGAGCTTAGTCCTGCTGTGACTTGAGGTACCTGGGTGGGTTGAATCCCCTTAGAGGCTTTCCCTTCTCTGAGAAAAAGAAAGAGGGGGAGTAGGAGATGAGGCAAAAAGGTGAGACTGGAAGGAGAGGAGGGAGGGGCCTGGGATCAGGCTGTAAAGAGATTAAATAAATAAGTGGGAGAAAAACAGAGGAAGGGAGGAAAAGACTGTTTATTTATTTTTTTCCCCAATGTGTACTTTTAAACAAATCTTCCTAGTAAGGGGAACAGGTGCTGCCTCTGACATGAACTCAGTGGCTGGCTCTCTGACTACCTGTCCCTGAGAGGGGGTCAGACATACCGGGCCACAGAGGAAGACAATGCAGCCAGTCCTGATGAGACCTGATAAGCTAGGGTCAGATGGAAGGGGAGGAGGACCTCCCCTATCAGTGGACTGGGGAAGGGCATGGGAGGAGATGAGGGAGGGAGGACAGTATTGGGTGGGAATGAGGGTGGGGGTTACAGCTGAGATACAAAGTGAATAAGTTGTAATAAATAAAAAATTATATTAAACAAACAAGCAAAAAAACCAAATCCAACCAACCAACCTACCAAACCCCCAGACTCTCCTCTTCCAGCATTTTATAGCCTTTTCTTCCTGTCCTGTTCTCTTGAGAGTTGGATGTATCCTATTTCTGACTCATTCTGTCAAATCTTTCTAATTCATCATTTTGTCTGCCCCTCAATTAGACGTCACTTTCAAACATGGCTGTTTCCTTCTATAAACTAACCTTACCTTCACTGTTTGGGATTAAAGCTGTGTTCTAAGGGCATGTCTGCACTCCACCCTAAGCAGTCATGTTGCTGGATTAAAATTCACCCGCCGCTAACAAAAACTGTGGCACGACCCAGCAGCATCTTTTGATGACTGCTTCACTGTCCAGTGGCCAAGGCTGACAAAAGCTGTGGCATGTCCTACTGGTGTGTTTGCTCCTGGATGCACATGAAGGCTCACCTGGCTTCCACACGTAGCCACAGGGGAGAGAGGGGCGTGTGTGTGCAGGGCACCATTGTGTATCTTCCAGTCAGCCGCTAAGCTCGTGACAGCAACTGTGCTTCTAAGCACATTTCAGGATTGAGTCCCCCACCTCCTCTTGGAATTTGATAACCGGGCAGAATTCACAACTCTGATCTTGTTTTATTAACAAGAATGATGATAAATCAATGCCCTCAGAGAACACACTCACTGTCTTAACATGTACAAGGGCTACTTGGGAACTTCTAGGAGGTTCCGCAAAGTTTCACATGCTATCATGATATAACTGAGACTTAGAGAAGAAAAGCAATCTGCCCAAGGTCTTGCAGGTAACAAGCAGGAAAGGCAGAGGTTAAACTGGAGCCTATCCTGAGCTCTGGGGTCTGTTGTCTCAGGCTTTGGTAAATACAGAGGACTTATAAAATGGATGGGTGTTGATCTATTTAGAGCAAATCCAGGACTCATTTGAATTTGGCATCTGTCCTCTTTGGGCACAAGGTGGCAACTTTGGGCTTTCTTTGCTTTAGGCTTCCAGGGTTATCTATGGGAGCCTGCTTAGCGCAGGCTCACCACTTAGCCTCCCGGTCCTGTCCCACCTGTTTCCTGTCCCCACATGTGCATCCTGGCATGCCTTGCATCAACGGCACCTCTGTGGTCACACCTGCAGTGTTCTCAGGGGGATCGTCCACATCTTCTCCCTCACCAAACCCTAGCCTTTGTTGGCACTTCCATGCCAACAG
Organism: Meriones unguiculatus; assembly: GCF_030254825.1. Taxonomy (NCBI): domain Eukaryota; kingdom Metazoa; phylum Chordata; class Mammalia; order Rodentia; family Muridae; genus Meriones; species Meriones unguiculatus. The sequence continues at coordinate 99,518,358 of NC_083351.1, forward strand.
AACCCCAGGCTGCACCCAGCCTTGGAATCTCTCCCACCCTTTATCTCAACACGTCAAAGCTCTGATCAGCAGCTCTGCCCGAGGCCACACAGGAGTGTGTGAGTGGCCTCTTCTCTTCCATCTAGGTCCTTTCTCCATGGATGTTCCCCAGCATCTTGGCCACAGGCCTGAAGCACAGCAATAGGCTGGCACTCTGCCTCATTCGCTCTGACCAGACAGGCAGCAGCTCTTCCTTCCCACTGCCACATGGCCAGAGGCTCTGAAGCTCTGTGGAGATGAAGGCTCTGGCTCTGATGGATGCGAGCCTCAGCTCTGCCATCAGCTGACACTGACTTTTAAAGAAACCATCTACTGAGATGGGATTCCCACCACACACATTCAGCCAGTCTTACTCACAGGTATGCCAAACCATTCCCCTGGCTTGTTCTAGAACATTTTCATACCCTCCAAAGAAACACCATGCTCTCTAGCTGTTGCTTTTCTTTAAAAAATGGCATTTTTATTCATGTGTGTTTCTCTCTGTGTGTGCAAGCATGTGTACAGGTGTCCAGGTAGGCAAGAAAAGGACATCAGATTTCCTGAAGTTGTAGTGATAGGCAGTCCCGAGCTACCCAGTGTGGATGCTGGGAACTGTGTCCTCAACATCAGTGAACACTCTCAACTGAGATATCTGTATGGCTCCTATCTATGACTTTTCATATTCCCTCTTCCCACATCATCACCTAAGAGCCGCTCTTCTAGATTCCCATTTTGGACCCTACACAGGAATGACCTCAGATAACATATGATCTTTTGTGACTGGCTTCTTTTACTGGTGCGTTGTTTTCAGGATTCACCCGTGCTTCAGCGTATCATACTCCATTCCTTTTTTTATTATTAAGTTATATTTTATTATATGGACATACCACATTAAAAAACCCTACCTTTCAGTAGGTAAGGCATTTGAGCCATTTCTACGTTCTGGATAATGCTGCTATAAACACTGTGTGCAAGTTTTGTGTAGACATGTCCTTATTTCTATTGGGCTTATGGTCAGCAGTAAGTGGCAGGTAGCCAAATTGCTCAGGGGACTGTTAGATTCTTGCCCCAGTGGCTGCACTATTTTTATACTCCCAACATTACTGTATGAGAACTCTCCTTTCTATACAACCTTGTCAGCTCTTGTAACTATTGGACCTTGGTTTTAGCCATCTTTCTGCAGCAATATTTCACTTTGGGTCTAAATTCCATTTCCTTGATGACTAAAGATATGACCATCTTTTTTACTATTTTCAAAATCATGCAGTACAATATGGCCTTCAACTCATGATCTCCCTTTGTCAGTCTCTCATATGCTGGGATTCTAGGCATGTGCCAACATGCCCAGCTAGGACATGGATCTTTTTTATGTGCTTACTGGCCATTGGTGTATCTTATCAGAGAACCATTTGCTAATGAGACTTTGACATCAACTATGGATATTTAGTTTGTCTTCCCTGACACTAGGACACACCCACTGATGGGTCATAGTGCAAAGCTGAGCCTGGACCCCTGGGAACCCTGGAACTGCAGACATGTGACTGAACCACTGCACTCAGGGCAGAGGGCTCATAGTGTGGGGTCCTAGCACTTCTGTTCCCTTTGTCTTCTCTGTCTGTCAGTTCGGGGGCTAGCTATGAAACCTATAGCAGGTGATGGTCTCTCAGTAGTTTGGTGTGAATTTGGAGGGAGGCTTCTGGCTGTTAGCATGAGGCTGATGTCCTGGGTTAAATAGTAACTCTCCTGACACCCTAAGAAAAGAAATATGCAAGCCCCTACTCTTGGGATCTGTGGGTGTGACCTTAGCTACAAACAGGGGCCCTGGAGATGTGACTGCTGAAGACCTGGACTTGAGAGAACAGTGTTACTGTTTGAACAGAAAATTTTCCCAACAGGCTCCTGCCCCCAGCTAGCAGTGCTGTTCATGCTGTTATAGTATCTACTGACCACATGTGCTTACCAAGAACAGCTCTCTGTTCCCGGATGCAAAACCAAGATCCACATTGATGTACTTTAGGAGTCAAGACACATGAGTACCCACAGTGGCCTCCATAAGTGGCCAGGCTAGCAGAAGAAGGACAGGGTCAGTGGGAGCCATAGAACCAGGAACATCGGCCATGCAAGGGGGTCTTCAGCTCTTGCTCCTCCTTTATCAGCTTCTCAAGTCTTATGTACAGCCATGGGAGAAAAGACATCAGCGGCCTTGATGCTGGGGCTGTAGCCTTAGCAGTTAAGATGATTTTCTCTTCTAGGAAGGTCTGAAACAGGCGAACGTCCTGCATATAGAAAGCTGTTCAGCATTATCCCTCGGCTTACAACTACCGATTCTCTTTTAAGTCCACCTCTGAAGGCTTTACAAAGCACAGAGCCAACTGCTGTACCCAAGCCTGACATGTCAATCAACTACATTCTGCGCTTCCATCTTCTGACAGTTCCAGAGGCAACTACGCTCTGGTTGCTAGATAGCCAATAGCTCAACTCTGTCTGAGAAATCAGTGCTGAGAATATCCATCATGCATGCCTGCTTGGACTTCCACTGAGACAGCCCTAGGAGGCTGTGAAAAGGAATCTCTGAAACATAAGAGAGAGAGAGAGAGACCAAGGCAGAAATGCAGGGGCTTTATTGTAGTCAATATATTTTCAATGTCAAAGATTAAGAAATTCATTCAGGGAGACTTGTCGCATTCAGTGACCTAGATCCACAGACACACACCAGAGCTAGCTCAGAGTACACAGAGCACAGGGCAGTCCCTAGGGTTGCTGAACTAACAGGAACTGTGAATGCTTCAGGATGTGTGAGAAGGTCTACACAGGGGGACCTGCTGTTGCTGGCTCTAAGGTCTCATCCTATATTTGGCTCCATATGACAGAGCAAGGCTGTGGGTTCCACAGTGCTGCAGCCGAGCGAGGGTCTCCACAGCAACCCTTGGTTCACACCATTTCAGTAATTACAAAGGAAGAGATGGACAACTCGGGGTCTGGAGGTTTATGTCTCACTGTTAAGTTCACTGCCGGGATACCAAATTGCTCATAGAATTCGAGGAGCCCATCCCTCCTTTAACGCCATGGTACAGGCCTGGTGAGTAGTCCCAGAAAGGCTGGTGGTGTACACACTGCTCACAGAGCCGCAGTGACGTACAGCTGGTGACACTGCAGGCCACTGGGACAGCCAGGAGCCCCCTCCATGAGCAGCACTCTAGAAGGTTCTACATCTTGCTAATGGAGCCCTTTGGTTTTTCAGAGAGCAGGGACCTGCAGCCATGAACTGGGGGCAATCCAGGGCATCCTAGGGCAGGACGGCAGCACAACTGTTAAGAAGTACACCGTTGTGTTTTGTTTTTCTTCTGGGGGGTACAATGACCCTCCGGTGACACTCAACTAGGACTCTTAGAAACAAATTTCGGGGTTTGAGCTTCTTCTACTTTTAAGTATGGGGGTCTGAGACAACGAAAGCCCACTTTGCTTTGCCTTAAGTTTCTGAACTTAGTAAACTGTGCGGTAAGGTTGAGTTTCTGGTCAGGGAAGCGTCCTGGGAGGCGGCCCGGGTTGCTGCTGCCGCGGAGGGTGCTGGGGTCTGGGCAGCAGTCACTTGCGAGGCTGTTGGATGTGCTGCGTTCTTGGAGAAACGTGTTTGTCTATGGAGGCGTGTGGCTTCTGGTGAGCCACCTGTGCAGCTGCCGGGGGAAAGTCTTTGTCACCCTGGGAGAACAGCAATATAAAAGCTGGTTAGCAGTAAATGAATGGGCTAGAGAGGAAGCCCTCCAGCCCCCAGCCCCACCAGTTTCCTGCAGGGGTTGGGGATGAGCTGACTGTGGAGCAGGGGCTACCACTGTGGCTAGCAAGTCCTGCAGGCCACCAGAACTGGAGCAGATGGTGGCAAGAGCCCACAGGACATGGAACGGTGATGATGCTTGCAGGCTTTGCTTGGAGAAGCTCCTCAGCTGCCGCCTGGCTTCTCAGTGCTGAGTTGGAGGTGGGCAGGTTTTCCCTGCTAGATCTACTTTTGTGTCATCCTTAACTGGGAGCAAGACAGGCAGAATCTAGAGTCTCAAACTGGGATTTGTCAGCACAGCTGTTAGCAGGCCTGGGAACTGGTGGGGAGGAAAAGCACAGAGCGGGGTGGAGGGGGCGGGCAGGAGATGGGGTCAGATGTGACCTGGAGAAAGGAGGGGTCAGTTGGCTTTTTATTCCAGCAGTGGGTTTTGATCTGGGCAAGGGCAGACAAAACCATGTAACTAAGGAGTGAGTCTGGCCTTACACAGGCATTTACTTTTCCTGTACACAGCAGACCTGTCACAGTTTGACCCTAGGCCTTAGACAGCTGTGACAGTTCTGCTAGCAATGTTGTTCCCAACAATGGTGGTTTCTCTAGACAGTGTCACTTGGATCTTGAGAGAAAAAGGCTCCTCAAAGGTACATGGTGAGGCAGAAAACACGAGTACAGTCCAAGGGCCAGCAAACAAAAGCAGCCAGGGAGGATACAGATGGGCACACCCAAAATGTCAGTCACAAATACCGAACTGGTTTTCACCGAGGTCTCCTGGGGTCATACCCCGTATTGCTGTTGGGAAAATGTTTGTGGGTCAGGCCACTTAAGGCCCAGAGCCATAGTCTGGATGAGTGAGGACCAAGTGAGACTGCAGCATGCAGGCAGGAGCTCAGCTGTAGGAGTCACAAATTCCTGGAAGGAAGGATGTCACCGGAAAAGGCCGCCAGCTCCAGACTGGATGGGTGGCACTGGTGCTTACTGATGGCACAGGCAACGAGAATGCACGGTTGTTCCTTTGCCCACTCACCCCTACCTCCACCACCCACTGCCCACGCACGGAGGCCACTTACCCGGGCAATAACACCAGAGATGAACACCGTTGGTTTAGGTGGGCTGGGAACAGAGAGAGAGGAAATGAGGACTTAATGAATGATTCACACAAGGGAAAAATGAGCAAAGGCACTGCAGAGGAGACCAGCATGAGCAGTGGTGGCTCCTGCCGAGGAAAAGGAGAAACAGGGAAGCTGACCTCGTCCCCTGTGGGGCTCAGGAGCTGTGGAGCTCAGGGGGAGGGGGGCTTCTGAAGTTAGTGCAGGAAAAGTGAGAGCAGAAATGGACTGCAGCAAACAGCAGCTGAATTGACCAAAAGCTCTGACTCTTGCTGCTGAGATGAATGAGAGGATGAGTTTATAGGGCTGGAAACAGGCTTCCCTGAAGCAAGGCAGATGCAGCTTCACACAGGGTATTCCTCTATAGGGTTCCTAGAAGACCATGGCTTCTGGCAATTTCTAACTGGAGAGACTCAGAGTCAATGCAAAATTCTGGCCCTGGTCCCCCTCCTCCTGTCCCACCACCAAGTATCACAAAGGCAAAATCCTGAAGAAGCCACTGCCACTTAAAACTAAAAGTTATGCATGTGTTTTCTTGTATGATCTGTGCACCGCTGTGTGTGTGATGCCCTCAGAGGGACGGGAAGAAGGCCACCAGGAACTGGAACGTGTAATGTGAGCCATCATGTGGGTGATGGGAATGAATCCAGGTCCTCTAGAAGAGCAGCCAGTGCTCTTAACTGTCGAGCCATCTCTTCTGAGATGGCTTAAAACATAAAAAAAAAAAAAAAGTGTGTGTGAATGTACATGCGTGTGTGTGTGTGTGTGTGTGTGTGTGTGTGTGTGTGTGTGTATAGGTCAGAGGTCACCTTCAGGTGCAGTGCACTTGTGTTTGTGAGACAGGGCTCCTCTCCAGCCTGGGAACTTGATGTGAGCCAAGGCTAGGTGGCTGGTGAGGGGCACTGTGTGGTTTTTTAACTTTCCTATTACACATATTAAATGTGTAGGTTTTCTTCGTGTTACCATCAATTCTTAACATCTTAATTCATATTCAGCTCCCTGAAACTGTCATCAGTACCGAGAACCAGAATATAGCATCAAAGTAATCCATGTTCATGGAGGGAAGAGGGCAGAGCCCAAATGTGTTCCAGTGCTGTAATCTCACCCCACCACTGCAATGGCTCTCCTTCCCATCTTCCTATGATCTGCTCACACTCTTTTCTTGCTATATTTTTTTCTTACAAGTGTAGACAGAATGTCTTGGAACCTGCTTTCTGAACTGAGAATAGGGTGAGTACATTTCCACATAGGAGATCCTATTGTGTGCACTGATTATTTTGGAGAGGTGCATGGCACACAGTTTAGAACCACCAGGATGAGTTGGAGGTAGAGAGCAAGGCACCTTGAGCTAATGTTCCCAAGACAGCCACACCTGAGTCAAATGATTTTGGGCTCTCTATTTTAAAGGCCATTCATTATCTACTTCCCCACTTATTCTAACATCCTTTGACTTTTATATGAAATCTTTGGAATATGTTAACTAAGCAAGACCACTAGCTTCCACCAACTCTGGAGCCAAGAATGTATTTAGAGAATGTCTGAAACCTACAGCACAAATGTCCCTGTTTTGCTGTGACTCCCTACCTGATATAACTGATAGATGCACCTTTCCACTCACTTCCTCCTTCTTTCCCTACCTACCCCCCCCTTCTCTGTGTATGTTTGTGTGTAAAAGCTTTGGGTGACATTGTTCAAACACTGCCTATTCTTTGTCTATCTGGGATAGGGCCTCCAGCTGGCTTAGAATCTGTTATGTAGGCTTGGCTGGCTGGCCAGTGAGTCCACAGGATCTGCCTGTAATTGTCTCCCCAGCACTGGATTTCAACTGCCCTCTCCCATATCTCGCTTCTGCACTGGGTTCTGGGAGACAGGCTCTCATGCTTGTGAGGCAAGGGCTTTACCAACTGGCCTCTCTCCCCATGCAAATGCACTGACTTAGGACTTTCTCGTGTGGCTGCTTCCATGAAAGAACATACCATTGGAAGCAGTCAGAACTCATGTTCCTGGACCATTCTCACTTCTTCATAGGCAGACTGGGGACAGGAGTAAGGACAAGGTCACAGTCCAGAAAGACTGGGGCAGAACGTGGGACCAAAAGGAGGTCTTTGGATGCAGCTGTGCCTAACACCAAACCTGGATGGCAGAGGTTGAGGAAGTAACCCATGAGCTTCCAACCTGTCTCCCACAGCTCTGCTGCTTGGCTATGCAGGGGTCTTTTGTGTGGGTTAGGCTTTGTGTGAGTGCAGTGAGGGCCTCAGGATTTAGAAAGTACACTATTGCTTATGTCCTAGAGCCTTTGGTAAAAGCAACTGAAATTTCCTCAAGTGATTTCTGTTGCTCCATAACCTGAAGAAACTTCATCTTACTCAATACTGTAGAAACATCCCTGTGTCACTCGGTTTCGCTGAGTGCTTATGGTGGGACTAAATGGATTAGGGTTTTCTCTATTGTACAGTGATTTAATGACAGAGAGGAGTCAGTTTGCTAAGTCCAAACCTCCTCATGAAGGGCCTGTGGATGTGCAGTCTCAGAACATGCTGGCTTCTGGCAGGAGCTGCAGGTAGGGCGCTAGGACCATCTTTTGCATGCAGCCTGGAGAATTCATGGCCTAGGAAAGCTGACCAAACTGTGCTTCTGCCTGTGGGAATCTGGTTCCTGTCTGGCCCGAGAGCCCACAGGATAAGTGAGGGCAGATGGAGAGGGCTTGTAAGACCTGGGGTCTCACAGCTTAGGAGTTCAATCGCGCCCTTCCTAGAAACTCCCCCAGACCAAGACTCGTTGCAAAAGCAAGAGGTTTATTAACCATTGTACAATGGGGTCACCCCTGCCGGTCAGCAAAGAGTGGCACCGGGAGACAAAGGCCTTTAGGTTTTTAAAAGAAAAATTGCGGGAAATTTGAAGTTGCAGTTTTGGCAATTTAGGATTGGATGAGGAAGTTATAAAGTAAGATAATTGGTTAGTCTTAGGTGTTCAAGCTTGGCCAGTCCTGCCAAGTGTGGATGCAGCTGCAATTGAAGGTGGGGGTGGTTAGCTCATCCTTGAAGATTAGGGGCTACAGACTTTTGGCTGGAGGTCAAAAGCTACTCAGAAGAAGTCTAGGTTCATTGCTAAGAAACGCTATCTCAAGGACAAGGGTCTGGTCCTTCTTTTGCTGAGTGAAGGTCATTGCTTGCTTGCCCTTTTTTTAATATCTGTCCTCACAGATAGGGTCACATTCCTTCACTCTCTGGAAAGGTACTAAGAGGCTTTAGCTTAACCTGGACCTAAAACTCAAAACTATAGGCTTTAGAAGACATATAGGTTACAAAGTTAGTCTAACCCTTTCAGGCTGACTCTAGGCTCCCGGCTCATCATCTTGGCACTGATGGCCAGTGAACTGCTGACCCCGTTCACTGGGGCTGCTGGGCTTGGGTGGGGAGATTTGAGGCTACGAGGTGTGTGGTCTGTGGACCCCAGAGCCTGAAGGCTGTGGACTGGATGCCAACATTTTTCAATCACTTGGGAAGAAATATAGAAATGGCCATTATTTTGGGTGTCCTTTTAAATATCCAGAAGCAACCTGAAACAGGGGCAGTTCCAACTGATAATGAATTCCATGTCATCTTTCCCCAGGGCGCAGCTGTGAACACAGAGCACAACTGCTGTAATCTTATATGAGTCAAGGTACCTAAATGCAGGATCACAGCAAACCCAGCCCTTCAGGGAACCCACAAGGAAGTCATCCTGGCAGTGACTCTAAAAGGACTTAAATACGTGACTGAGGTCATCCCACAGCCGCACTACCAGAGCCCTAAAAACAAGAAGCGTAAAACTTTCTACCCCATCTCTGTACTTAGACACACACACACACACACACACACACACACACACACACACACAAACACACACACAGTTGAGAAGCAGAGAGCCTAAAACAGCTAAAATGGCTCGGAACTCTGAATTACTATGTGACAGCTGCTGCCAAAGTCTCCTGGAAGCCAGGTTTACCAGGGGCCTCCCATCAGCACCTGCTCCTGGGAGTCAAGAACAGCTGGTCATACCCCAAGGTTGCCTTGGGTACCATATCTCTACCAGCCTCCACTATTTACATTCTAGTCACAGACTGGGTATTTGCTGAGTCAAGCATGATGGGTGGGTGAGGCTTTGCACTGTGACTGACAGGAGGTGTGAGAATCAGGATAGGAGGAGAGCTATTCTGTGTGACCCTGGCCACAGGGCAGGCTGGAGACAAGTCTTCTTTTCCCAGCTCCCACTTCAGTACCCAATCACTCGTGACCTTCCCAAGGAAACAGTGCCATAATAACCTTAGATGGCTGCAGAGACTGAGGGCTGGAAGGAGACCCCAGCAGAATGACCTCTCTTGTCCCACTCATCACAGGTGACATTGTGGAGACAATGGTTACAGGTTCTGAGGACCCATAGGAGGCCCAAGGACAACACTGTCTTCGGTGGCCAAATCCTAAAAATGTATCTGGCACTGGACAAGTCACCACTGCATCTCACAGGGACAGTGTCCTGGAAAGGATGCTGGACTTTGAGTAAGAACTGTGGTTGTGAGGACTGCTGAGTGCCAGGTGGAAGAGACCCAGCTGCCTGTGGGGAGCAGTGATGAGTGGATGATGGCCAGTGCCCTATACAACACAGCTTCTCAGGTGTGTGTGGGAGGGGAGGGGGTGTTTCTGGAACACTGTACCTGAAACTGGCTAGGGGCAGGAAGAGAAAAAGGAGTATAACATTCCTAACAGTCCTGGCCTCCCTGGGGGACAGATAGCCCAGAGACCCTATGGGAAGAAATTTGAGAGGAAGTAAACATTGCAAACTGGAGAGGTAAATATTAAATTTTTTTACACTGTATTAACATTAAATATTAAAAGTTAGTAAACACTAAAAACATGAAGTAAAAAGTTCAAATATTATCTTTTCAAATTCATTTTGGCCATATGTCTTAAAATGTGCACTCTGGCAAAGGGCTGTGTACTCTGTGACCCTATCACTAGGGAAGCTGAAGCACATATTTTGGGAGTTGGAGTTGAGGCCTTCTGGGTCACATGGTGCGTTCCAGGCCAACCTGGTCCTCGACAAAACACTACACCCGTGTCACACACCCAGTGATGCACTCACATCAAGACACTTTACATTTCCCAGTGCTGCCAGGGCCTCTGGGAGCCACACAATCTGGTGTGCACAGCAATCCTGCCACAGTGGCCAAGGACACATCTGTGGCCACACCAACCCTACCTTGGACATGCAGCCACAGCAGGGCTCAATTTGTTCTGGTGGGGATGGTTATTTGTGGTTGGTGTGACCCACGGTCTATAGTCCCAGCCAAAGGGATACAGATCAGGGAAGCAAGGAACTTCCATCGTGAGCATGTGGCTCAGCTGATTCTGACCCAGCAGCAGGGGACAGTACCAGCCACAGTCTAGACAAGGAACATCCAAATTACCTTGGGGATGGCCATTCCTAAGACTTTGGTCATGCATGAGCTTTCATTTAAGCTACTCTGTCTTCCAGTGTTCAGAATTAATCCATAAATGTAAGAAACAATCAGTCAGCCATTGATGGTCTGCAGAAAGGGCAGTGATCTTGGAAGGTGTTTTGGCCAATCTTGAGGAATAAATTACCAGGCCAGGCATTGTGCCACATACCTATAATCCCACCATTAAGGAGGTGGAGGAAGGGGTTCAAGGTCAGTTTGAAACTCTGCCTAAAACCCAAAACCAAAAAAACAAACATAAACTAAACTAAAAAAATGCAAGTACCAAGATGAGTTAAAAAACAAAAACAAAACAAAACAAAACAAAACAAAACAAAACAAAACAAAACAAAACTGAAACAATGCAAGTACCAAGATAAGTAGGGGAATTCCCCAAGCCCAGAATGGCTGTGGTAGAGATCCCGGTTTTGAGACTCACATAATTGTGTTCAGAGTCCTGCTGTCTGCTTGGGTCCTCTGTGAGAGATGGGAGAGGCTGTGAGGGTTTGCTCTTCAGGAAAGTCCTTCTAAAAGCACAGCCCCAGGCCTTCTAAGGTGGCTTTGACACTAGATAGTTCAGTTTGCCCCTTTGTCCATTTTTGAAGCATCCAGTTTCATGACATTCACCACCCTCTCCACATTCTGCTAGCATCTCCATCTCCTAGGCTGCTTCATCATCGTCTGTCTCCTTCAGAGAATAGGTCGCCTCCTCCACTCTGCCTGGCACTGCCATCTATGGCCTGAGGCTCTTCCCAGGCAGGGTCTGTGGCATTGGCAACTTCCAACAAACTTCCAAAAGTCCTTCCAAGATCACTGCCCTTTCTGAGGACCATCAATGGCTGACTGATTGTTTCTTACATTTATAAAGTAATTCTGAACACTGGAAGACAGAGTGGATTAAATGAAAGTCCATGACCGAGGGACTCTGCAGCATGGTACAGAGCCAAAGTTGAGGGCTTAAGGCATTTGTTCTTCGCATGCCCCACAAGTCTGAGGTTCTACAGCAACTTGAACTACTTTGGTGGTGGTGGTGGTGATGTCCTTTCCTCTGATGGAAGTCTTTCTGGCAGGTACTGTTTGGAAGATTCACCACTGTTTTCTCTCAGGAAACAACTGTCACCCCTGCCCTTCTTTGGCCTCAAGAGTCTCCAGTCTTAAAATCACTCATTAAGATTTCAAGGTCAGGAAGAGGAGGTCATTTCCATTAGAGAGGGGAGTACTTCCTGCCCACTGCTGGAAGCTGCTGCTTTGTCACACTGGGATGGAGCAGCTGCTCAGTGTCCTGCACTCAGGCCACTACTGTTTGACCATTAAGGACAGCATCCAACTCTCAACAGGGTCACCTGAGACACAGGCTCTTCCTCCGTCACTCCCTACACTTTCTCATTGAACATTCTGGCATTTCAAGGCACCTGCAGAAGGCAGGATAAAACACCCACAATGCCCAGGGAGTCACTGACCCTATGGAATACAGATATCAGGAAGGCTTATATCACATATTCCTAACTGCCCTGAATTCTGGGACAGCAATTTCTGAAATTAATTTCAGTATTTTACTGAATTATATACAAAAGGCTACTCTCCCAACATGTCACGAACATTAAAAATTCCTGCTGACTTCATGTGATTTCTGCATGCTTACCGTGCTTCATAAGCTCCCTTGTAATGATCACTCTGAGAGGCTAAAGTGACAAGCTCTTTCCACTGTGGGACTGGTCGGGATCCTGATGCTGCCTGGCCTAACTTTCTTCCCTGAGGAATAAGGTACACTGTGCTGGGCAACCCAGCGTGGTCAGTCCAGAAGTGACAGATTTGGTTCCCACCTACAGATCAGATCATCTGCTCTAAGGTCACTCACCCTCTGGGCACTGTGGCCATTTTATCCTGCTTGACAAATCCTTTTAGGTTCTCCTCCTCATCTGCATTTCAGGGTGGTATGGGGATTTCCCCAGAGCACCACCAGGAACCTCTAACACCTACTGGGTCTGTGCTTGCGTTTGATACTCCTCTAAGCTGCAGAGGGCAGGTAACCCCGGGCAGATGGCTGAGAAAGTGGCAGCAGCTAGCCACCGGCATACAGGATCCCTTTGCTGGCAGCTTGTGCTCAGGGATCGCGGTATTCACTGCCTGCCCAGCCCTGCTTCCTAGCTGGTAATGTGCGGTCCTGCCCTAGCCATCCTCCTTGAATTCTGGGAAACTTCCACACGACTTTGAAAAATGCTAAGCTCTTTGTCACCCCAAAACAGGAATCTGTGTGGCGAGGTTCCTGGACAAGCAGCTTGTCCTTCTGAAGCATCCTGGCAGGACTGGGGTAGGAGAGTCACCATGTGAGAGCATCTGTCCACACGTGTGTCTGCACACATGCACACACGTCAGAGAGAGTGTGAAGCCAGGAAAGCTGACCTACTGAGAGTCAAAATGGTAACACAGGCATTCTAGAGTTCTATTAGCAGAATCTTTTCCATACTGGTAGTTTTGATCAGAGTTCAAGATGCTGAAGTAAATGCTTTCCTCCATTCACATCAACCCGAATACCAGGATTCAAATGGCCTGATGGTTGCATAGCAGGAAGTGCTGGGAGCCAGACTCAGACCCAAGGTTGTCCTGGGCCCATGACCACTCTCAAAAGCCTTAGTTTGGTAAGCCTCATACTTGAGGTATTCTCTTCTGTACATGACATCAGGATTCAGCTTTTTAAGGTAAGCAATGTAAATGCAACCCAAGAGTCCCCTATTTGGCAGAACTTATTCAAATCTATTTAAATATTTGCTGACTTAGAAATTTTTAAGAAACCACCATTTATGTCTCCAATACTTAGCTAGCACACAAAGACCTCATACATGGGTTTATGACTCATCCAACTCTCCCCATGAAATGCACCTTCAGTGTGATGAAGCGGCTGCAGGCTTGTTCTGAGCCCTGGCACTGAGCTTGGGGGCTCTTCCACAGCGCTCCTGGTGTTCTGCTCCAGCTCAATTCATGAGCTTCAAGTGGACTGAAGGCTCCAAAGTGGGCACAGGATCATGGTAGAGAGGACGGCCCTGAGGGGCAGGACAGGAGGAAAGGTGGCTTCCGGTCACCAGATGGTGTTCTCAGAGGGTCTGATCTGGTGGCAGGCCATGGCTTAACCTCTCTGTGGCTTAGTTTCTCATCTCTAACATGGGTCGGCGACACCCTACCTCCTCAGGTGCTTGTGTGTGGGGCAACGCATGCACAGCTGAGCATTTAGTATGCATGCCATTGTCAGCTGCTAAGACGACAAGTGTGAGGACGCCATGTCCCCAACTGCTCCCCATGCATGTTTCCGTGACCAGCTTGGCTGTGTCATCTTCAGATCATCCAGCCAAACAAGAGTTGCACCCTGCTAATACGGGACAAGAATGGCTGCCACAGAAAGCAGAGAAAGACCTCAAATCAAAAGAGTCGTCATCACAGGGCCACAGACTTCACTTGAAGGAGAGCTCTCCAGGCCTCACTCTACTTGCTGTCTTGTCTGACCTGATTTAAACAGTTGCTACTTTAGTTCTTAGCTCACTGAGGTCAAGACACAAATGAAAGTGACATGGTGCCCAAGAGCAGTGAAAAGCTGTAGCTGGGCCCTGGCTTTGGCCTCCCTGAATATGGGGATTGGGGGTGCCAGCCTGGCTCAGGGAAAAGTAGGGGGTTGTCAGCAATGAGCTACCAGCTCTGCTATCTGAGCAGGAAACAGCCTGAAGGACTGTTGCTTGGATGTGACAGGCCAGCTGCATGTGGCAACATCCAGAGAAGGCTCCAGGGGGAGCTGGGAGGAAGTGTCCTGGTATGAAGTGACATCAGCATTCAGAAAAGGATTGTCCCCTAGAATTCAAAGTTGCCTGGTGACTCAGGGGTGCAGTACCAGGGTCTTGATGTTAGTTTCTAGGAAGAGGCTTAGCAGTTGCATGAGCCGGTGCTCCCAAACCTGCAGCAGAGTGCTCCTTTATCTGAAGCACCCATACAAGGAGTGCCAGGCTGCCCTGACACCCGGAAGCCCATTGTGAGCACGGACATCTAGGTAAAAGATGAGAAGACACTGGTGCCAGCTCCACCAGTGGGCACTCCTAGTGCACAACTGACTCTCCCACTCACACCGACTCAAAAGGACATCCTAGTCCTTCAGAGGGGCCTGCCCACACCTCAGCTGAATCAACTGTACCTTCCCACATGCCGGGCAAAGCTGGTGGGAGCAGCTATTGCCTGTGTGGGACCCAAGTGCAGGGAGGGCTCAGTGTCCCAGGCAGGGATTAGAGTGATTCTAAAAGCTTGGAGGGGACACAGCTGTGCTGCTGGGGACTTCGTGTGTGAGTGTGTGTGAGTTTGGTGAGGGTACAGGGCAGAAGTGCTGACCTGAGGATGTTACAGTTGAGCTCTGAGGGTGTGAACATCTGTCAGAGATCTTTGGACTCCACGCTGAGATCAAGAGAACAGTGGCTGGAAAAAGTGGTATGCTGTAGCCTTTGTCAGGATATACGGAAAGAGGCCTGGTGACTGGGGTACGCAAGGGGGGTGTGTGTCCGGTGGTACCTGCTTTAATTGGCTGCCCTCTGCATGGAAGCAGAGTTAAAATAACTTGGGAGCAAATCCTGGAACTTTGTTTTGGACCTGTGGCCGTGAGTGCTCCCAAAGCATCTCGTAGCAGACAGATGGAAGACGAGTCGTTTCTTGCTACTCTTCATCCTTTTCATACCTTCTTTGCCTGGTCTTCTGTTATCGGGGTTATTAATTTCATGGAAGCCTAAATAATCATTAGCATGGCTGGTGAGTGGAGGCTACCATTTCACTCCACTGCACCCAGTCTGGGCTTTATAATGGCATTCTTCAAATCTGCCGGCCGAGGCTGCTTCCCGCCTGCTGCCCAATGTCCCCACCAGATGGCACTGTCGGTCCTCTCAGGGCTGGTGAAGGCTGTGGCCAGGCACAGCAATAGGAAACCCAGTGTATCCTATGGCCAAATGGCTTCTAAGGAACCCCTGACTGTCAGGCAGTCTTAGTGGAGGTGGAACTCAGCCTGAGTGCTTTCACTGTGACTAACCTGAGAGAGAATGACCCAAGCCCTTTGCCATAGGCGCACACGATTGGTCGTGTTTTTTAACAGGACATGGGCAGGTAGCAGGCTTGCACAGACGGGTGTGGTTCATATTCAGTCTGGTCTAAGAGCAGCTGCTTTGCAGTGAGGAGAAGTTTTGTCCTGGAATTGGTCCTAAGTGCCTGTTCCCTCCTTTGACTTCCCAAACCCAGGGCCAGCCTGTTCTCCCAAGTGTTCAGTGGTCCCGAGTGATGTAGCAGCTCCTGCTTGGGGGACTAGCATGGCTCTCTCTAGATGCCTGGCTCACTGGATCTTGAGGGTAAAGCCTTAGTTTGCTTGCTGTACCTAGGAGAAGCTAACACTCCCAGAGCTGAGTGTGGGGTTAGCCTGGCCTCTATTTCATGCCTCCTGGGCACTTAAAACACAGTGTGAGAGCTACCAGTTGCTTCACGAGGGGTTGTGTGTTTGACATTCACTTGACCTCTAGATAGTTCCAGAGAGTTGCTTTAGGGCTCGGACTCTTTACAATCAGAAAATGGCCTCCCTTCTCTTTCCTGTTTTCTCCTCCTTCCCCTCCTTCCAGAGGACAAACATCATCGCTACTCCATGACTGATCTCTCCTCACAGACTCTACATGCCGTTACGATGTTGGTGCCCAAGAATCACAACCTTCCTCCCCCACAGAGGAGAGAGCCCTGGGTACACGAGCCCAGTGTTGCTCTCCTTATATCTACACGGAAGCATGGCGTGCTGAGTGTAAGTGCATGTGGGTTATGGAAACAGAGGTTCTGGGTCCAGCTGGGGAGCCTCCTGGCCTCATTTTCTATCTGTAAGATGAGAATGAGATCCACCTCACACAACAGTTAGGAATTTACACGAACAAACCTGTGGCCATATGCAGCACACACCTGTTCTCAAGCTCACATTTGGTGGCAATAATGGAATTAATTTTGTCTTCTGAACTGCAACTTACGAATTTTTTTAGGGACTGGAGAGATGGCTCAATGGGTGAGGATGAATACTCTAGTAGAAAACCCAAGTTTGGTTCTCAGCACCCACACTGGGTGGCTCACAACCACCTGTAACTCCAGCTTCAGAGGACTCAACCCTCTGGGGGCACACGCATGGACATGCACTTATCCACACACAAAATAAAAGTCTTTACAGAGAGGGATTTCTCCATCTTTCCTTCCTTTCCTGTCTCCTTCCCTCGCTCTTTCCTTGATTAGAGAATTTCAGGGCTTTCTGGGCTCATTTGAGGAGTCTCAGGATGACCCCTGAGCTCTTACTCTTTACCATAAGCTTCACTGGTAGCAGAGGACTGGCAGGAATTGCAAGGAGAAAGCCTCCTCCAGTGCAAAGCCCTATCTGTCCTACTCCCAGCATGCTCTGTATTTCCAACAGGACAAGCTGCCTTCCTTGCTGGTGTTCCACAGAAAACAACTTTTAGGAAGAATGTGGTCCAACACCAAAGGTAGGAACATATTTACAAATAAACCAGATGGGTATGTGTTCTGTGTTCCATCACAAGCCACAGTGGGAGCAAGAAGCTGCAGGGCAGGTGGCTACCCTGGGTAGCTCCAGAGCCACATGGCGAAGGGTTTTGGTTGATGGAAAGCAGCCCCTGCACATGCTGAATCAGGAGTTGGACCTGTCAGTAGTGATGTCTGGAAAGCCTCCTGAACTGGGTGGGAACTGCCTGCATTACTGAGAGCAGCCTGAGAATAATCGGTGTGATCATCAGCCTGTGTATAAAACCATTTGTGCATTAAAAGCTTTACAAGTTACTTGATTTCAGTAAGCAACACATTTAAAGCTATCCCATCTTTGATTCTGAAAGCAGGGATGTTTTTAGGTGCATTCTTTGGAATTTCAATTACGAGGGCGTACCAGGGAATAGTCAATGCTGATTAGGCAGGGCCTGAAAACTCAAGCGTTAATTGTTACATCTGGAAATAAATTTCAGGCTCAAGGGTCATAGTTTACTATGGTATGGTTTCTTGGGGCAGGGTGTTCACAGTGCAAAGGACAAAGTATGTGGTTTTAGACTGAGCTGAACTATGGCTCCTAAAAGGAGAAGAACCTGACCAGACAAGTACAAAGTTCCCACCAGAAAGGACATGATGGCCAAACTCAGAAAAGGCCACCCATCTGCATCTGCTTCCATCTCCAGGGTATCGGTCACCAGGAGGCAGAAGCCAGAAATCAGAGCAGAGAAATGATGGTTTCACCTCCTCACTGTACCTTCTGCCAACCACTAGGCCATGAAGCTATTCATCCAGTAAGAACCAAAGCATGGCCAAGAGGACAAATCACAGCAGGGTCAAAGTCTGGTGCACGCATACACACCCAGTGTTGAGGGCTTCCTTACTTCTTTATTGCTGGATCCACAGGATTATGTATCTGTAACCCCTGTCGTCACTTGAGGTGGAGAGGGATTGGGTGAGCTGAGAATCATCAATCACTTCCTGTGTCTGAGATGACAGATTGGCGGCCTGGGCACACTTCACACATAGAAGATGATTTGATTTCCCCCAGGTTACTCTGAGCTCTGGAAAGGATGCTTGGCTCCTTGTTTCTTAAGGAAAAGGAACCCAAAGACTAGTACCATTGTGCTTGGCTGTGGGTTAGAATGCAGCAATCTTTCCTGTTGGCGTTAGCTTTTTTCAGCCTTTGGGAATGCCTCTCAGACATCTTTTGCCATCTCACTTTGCAACAATAAAGCCCATTTGTGAGATCAACTGTCCCACGGAAAGTACCTGCTAGCATGAAAGTGAGGCAGGTTCCAGAGGACAGGAGCAGCAAGGGAAGCAGAGTGCATTGCCCTTAGCACACAAGGGCAGCAGGCTGCAGGACAAATGTGGCCCTTCTGGTGCTTTACAGAAAGAACTGAACCCACAGTGACCTGGGCAGCTCCTCTGCAGAGCTGAGACATGACTAGGGAGATGGCCATAGCATAAAAAGGGCAATGCTGGACCGACCCCTCCGCATCCAGGAAACATTCAGGTTAAAAGAAAGGTTACTCTTTAAGCAGCTAGAGAGGAATTCATATCTATAATCCCTCTGAGATTTACAACCACCTTTGAGATGAACAGGCATTTTCCTCTCCCACCATGTCTCTGTCTCTCTGTCTTTCCCTTTCTCCCTCTCTCCCTCCCTCCCTCTGGCCCCTGTCTCTCTGTCCTTCCCTTCCTCCCTCCTCTCTCCCTCTCTCCCTCTCTTCCTCTGGCCCATCCATTCTGAGTGAAGAAAATGTAAGCCCAGTGTGGCTGCACTGCAGGAGTTTATGAATTGCCATCACTGTCAGCAATGAGCTGATGACGTTTGCCAACGAGGACAGCAAGAATGAATGATGAAGGATACAGACTAGGTTGAAGCTAAACTTGAGTAGGATGCAGGGAGTGCCAGGGTTGGGGAGAAGGAGGTTCAGGGGAGAAGAGCAGCTCCTGGCTGGGAGCTGTACCATGCACGTGGGGCTCTAGCATGGCCTTGGTGTACTGAGCACAGCAGCCAGCCTGTGGAGACCCCAATGCATCCATAGTCACCGAGCAAATCCTAGTGTCCACCACAGTGTGGACCAAGCAGCAGCAACACAGACAAGGTTGACCTAATGATGCAAAACCTCAGTGCTGGGATCTAAGGGATGTGTGGACTCAGGGCAGACTGATCCACTATGCAAACGGACTCAGGGCTTGTCTCTCAGGGCTGAGGGGCAGGCTTGCTCTACAGAAAGCTAATTCTATAGTTCTGCATTTTGTCATCCTTAAACAGACAGCCTGCCTCAAGTGTTGTGTGGACAGTCAGGGAGAATGTCTGATGGTGGAACTGCCCCTGAAGATGTGGGCCATGTGTCCCCTGATCTGTAGAGGTGGGGGTCTGAATCCCCTGTGCTTGCACTGTATGTATGTCCCAGAAATGAACCTGAAATCCAGGAAGGAGGACTATAAGGAGAGGCGAAAATAGTGAGAACCAGTGTGTGGTGGGATGTGTGAGTGTACGGCTCTGACCTGAAACATTTCTTTTCTTAAAGGAAAAAATTCACATTTATTTTGTGTGTATGTTCTGTGTATTTGTGTATGTACATGTGTGTAAAGATGTGCATGCCATGGCACATACAAGAGGAAAATTTGCAGGAGTTGGTTCTCTCCTTCCACTAGTTTTGTCCCAGGGATCAAACTCAGGTCACCAGGCTTGGTTGCAAGCGCTCTTATCTACTGGGCCGTCTCACCAGCTCAAGAGTCTGGTTTCTGTGATTTGTCTCTCATCTAAAATGAGGCAATGCTCCGAGATGAAAATGCCTGTATCTTTGTTGCTTGTTTCATAAAGGCTGGTGCAAACAGGACAGGAGGACTAACTCCAAACATGGCTTTGTCACACTCAGGAAGGCAGGGGAAGCAAGGCTTCTTATTCCTGTTCAGGGTGTGGTTTGGTGCATTTCTTTGGGACTTGCCTCAATAAGGAACCAACTGGAACAGAAAGAAAACTCCAGCATCCTCATGGCTTGGTAACAGCGCTGAGAGAGGCCTGGGATGGCCACTGGGGCCATGGGTATGAACATTTTTTTGTTAGTGTAGTTTTCAGAAATGACTGCACTGGAGACAGCACTGTATCTATCATCCATCCTTAAGCACTCCCAACCCCTGCTGTCTGCCTGGTGACCAGCAGAGGGAGAGGACACTTTACTCAGGAAAACACTGTGGAATCTTTGGCAGAGCAGCCTCCACAGCACAGTCTGGGTTTTGATGCCTGTCCAGGTGTCATGGCTGACAGCGTCCTCTTTTATTCTCAAAGGCACTCCATGCTAAACACACTGGAGGCCACTCCAAGTTGTGGCACACCTCTAGACTGATCCTCACCTTTACACAGGCTCTTAATATTTCCGTTTTCTTGTGGAACCGATGCTCAGATTCCCTCTGCCCACTCTGACCTTGATACTGGTGAACACCAACATCAAAGGCGGCCACACATGCTACCTCTCCAATATTTTCCCTGACTCCCCAAGGGTAGAGCTCATGCATTGCCAGCTGTGTTTCCACAAGAACCTCCCACTTGACCAAAACGTGACAGAGGTTTCTACATCATGGCTCCCTCTGAAGGTCAAGGACTGTGGGGAGCCTGTTGTCCACCCAGTGCCCAGTATGTTGCCTGGTACATATACCGATGCTCCTCAGACGCTAAGAACATCATCAGAGAGTGACATTAAGCTTAGCACAGGTTTTCAGTGGCACAGAGTGAGCTAAGGAGCTGGGGGTGGCTAACCCCTGCTCACTTCTTAGAAATGTAAGCGGTTACTTATGCAGTGACTGCCTCAGAGGCTTGGGAAAGAGTGACTGGAGATGTGTGACTTTATTTTTGTTGTCTAACAATCTGGCCAAGCTAGACCCCTGGGCAATGGGTGCCACCCTAGAGCCCAAGTTAATGGGTTCTCTGTCCAGCTTCCTCTCAACTTTCTGCCTCCTGCAATGAGCTCAGCCTAAGACGCATTTCTTCAGAGAACTGGAGAATGCAGATGGGACCAGGAGATGAATCTGTAATAAGGACTGAGGTGGGGGCAGCAAAGAAGAGAAGGAGAAAGCGTGTGCCTACTGATGGTCACATTCAAAAGACTGGGTTAAATTTATTAGGAAATAACCCTGTCTCCCTGCCATATGCTAAGTCATGGCACTGGCCAGCAATGGCTGGGTTCCTTCATAGGACTCTTCTTATATGTTCCTAAAAGTCTGGAATGGTTCTGAAAGTCCCAGTAACCAGCATCAAAGTATGGCACAGAAGTTTATCATGTAAGGAAAATGAAGTCTTTATGTTGTGTGATGTCATCCATGATGAGAAACTCAACTCAAGAAGCAGACCACTACATCCAAGGCCTGTTCTCAAGACAAAGACAAGTGAGTGCTAGCCTTGTCTTCAACTGAAAATCTAAATCTGGTGTGCTCTGTCTCCACAGCCAGTCTCTAATGCCAAAGACTCCCTTCTTATCTGAGGATACCTTCCAACTATTGGGATCAGTTACCTGCATGGAAACAGAGACAGCCATTTCCATGGATCTGTTTGTCAGCATAAGGGCGGGAGGGAGGTTCACAGTCTGTGAGGAATGGCTCGCTTGTGAGTGCTGGACCACAATGAGAAGACAGATGTCCCCCAATGGGAGGCTCACTTGTTGAGTCATGGAAGACTCTTTTCTTCTTACATACAGTGCATTCTTCTTTAGGCCCCTCATCTGTCTCATCTTACACAAAATCCAAGTGTAGAATATGGAATGTTTGTGTACTGATCTCCAGCACTTAAGAGAAAAGCCCGGCTGTTTCTAGACTCATCAAATCCCTGGGTGTGGGCAGAGAATACACCTCAGATTCCTGTACAGTATCCTCCTGTTTGCTGTGCAGCAGGTGCTTCCAACAAGGGACCAGTGTGTGGGATTCTATTTTAGAGTTCTGGAAGTGTCATTCTGAGAGAGTAACGTGGTAGAGTTAGCTCTAAAAAGACTCCCCTAACAATTAAAAGCAACAGACCAAAGGAGCCGTACGGGATGAATAAATTATTAAACTACTAGGAAGTTTCTATAAATATGCATTCAATTCAATAATTCATAATGGACGAGTAGAACAAGGCTCTGCTGCCTTTAGCAGCAGCTAGAGTCCTGGAGCATGTGCCAATGGCTTCCTGACAGACAAGCCTGGGTGCAGGAGCGTGAGGAGCCTTCTAGAGAGAAGCCCTTAGCACTCACGCCCTGCCAGCAAGGAGCACTGGAAACTTGAGAGCCCTTTGCTTAACTGAAGGGCAGAGCCTGTCCCTCAAACACTCAGGCCAGGAAAAGGTACATTTAACTCTCAGCTCTCTGCCTCAGTTTCGATCGCAGCTCCAATCTCTTCTACCAGGAACCACTAGGACTTCCAGAACTCTATTTGTCAATAAAAAAAAAAAAAAAAAAAAAAAAAAAAGAGGGAGGGGCAAGATGGCGGAGCCGGGAGGACTCTCATTCTGAGCAGCAGCACAGCAGGATCAGCACAGTGACCAGCAATCAGAACTATCGGCCATAAAACACAGTCATTGTGTTTCCCAGGTGAGAGGATACCCCACGGTGGGGGATTCAATCAGCTTTTAACTCACCCGGCTAAACCGCGGAAGAGATCTCGGTTCCGCCAGACGCTTGGCTGCTGGCCGCCAGCCCCAGCCCCAGCCCAGAGCCACAAGCCAGTGTCTCTGGTCACGGTCCCAGACTGAACCGTGTGCACCACACTATCAGAGACTGGAATTTTCAGTCGAGAGATAACCCCAGGGTACAGGAAACGATTGGGACCAGCCTTAGGTCACCCAGACATCCCCTGGAAAAGACTCGGGCGGGTTCCACGGGCACCCCAGGAGCCAGCCCGGAGCCAGAGCAGGGGACCCAGGTTCCGGCACAGAGCCCTGCCTGCCTGCGCTCCTGATTCGCCACCAGAGATAGAAACGGCGGGTCTGATCTCAGAGCACTCAGCTCACCCCCAACCTGAAAAGGTCCCCGGAAAATTACCCAGCTTAGGGAGGCACTCAGGCTCCCAAAAGCCGCAAAGGCAGACACAGGCAGTTTCTGCGCACCAGACAGCTGGCAGAGACTGAGCCGCCATCACTCAGCTGTGCTCCAGGCACAGGCAGTTTCTGCGGCCAGCCAGCTGGCGGACACTGAGCAGTGTGCACCAGGGCAAAAAAAGACACTGGGAGTCCGTGTCTCCAGAGAATCCATGGGGAAGGAAGGAAACTGTACTGATCTAAATCACCCAATCCTTCCCTAGAAAAAGTCTAGCAGTCTAGTGGGGCCGAGGCGCCAGCACTCAGCTGTGCTCCAGATACAAGCACAAACAGTTGAGGCGCGCCTGATGTCCAACTGGGTCACAGCAGCTGATCAGTAAATTTACAACAAGAAACCCAGAAACAGGGCAGCTGCCCTCAGGACTTCCCTGGGTGAGAGGAGAACCCTCTCGACTAACAAAGACCACAGTTACCACTCAGGTCTATATCCCTGAGGTGAGCAACTCCTGAAAAAACACCAGCCATCCAGGGACTATACCCAAAAAACTGAGAAGACATCCTTCAGGAAAAACCAGCTTTCTGCAAAGGGGATTCTCTCCACCACAGGATCCCCAGGAACCACCAGAAAATAACCCCAAACACCTAAGATAGCACAATGGGTAGAGGCCAGCGTAAAAGCTCAAGCAACAAAAGACAGAGCAATATGGCATCTCCAGAACCCAGTTACCCAGGGGCAAGTAGCCCTGGACACCCCACCATAACTGAAATCCAAGAAGATGACCTAACAAGTATGCTCATGAAGATGATAACAGAGGAAACAAATAAGATTCGTAAAGACATAGAGGAAGATAAACTCAAACAGAATATTGCCATCCGTAAAGAAATAGAGGAAGCTGCAGCCAAACAGTTTATGGCCTTTAGAAAGGAAATGCTTAAAACACTGAATGAAATCATAGAAACAGAGTTGAAGGAACTAAAAGAAAAACAGGAAAGTACAATCAGACAGGTGAAGGAAGTAAACAAAACAACTCAAGACCTGAAGATAGAATTGGAAAAATTAAAGAAAACACAAATGGAAGAAATAATGGAATAAAGGAAGAATCTAGGGAAGAAAACAGGAACTACAGAGGTAAGCATAACCAACAGACTACAAGAGATGGAAGAAAGAATCTCAGGTGTAGAAGATACAATGGAAGAAATCGATGGATCTGTCAAAGAAAATGTTAAATCCGAAAAATTCCTGACATAGACCGTCCAAGAAATGCAAGACAATATGAAAAGACAAAACCTAAGAATAATAGGTATAGAGGAAAAAGAAGACTCCCTTCTCCAAGGCCCAGAAAATATTTTCAACAAAATCATTGAAGAAAATTTCCCCAAGCTAAAGGAGAGGCCAATTAGAATACATGAGGCCTACAGAACACCCAACAAATTTGACCAGAAAAGAAAATCCTCCCGCCACATAATAATCAAAACAGTAAGTATACAGAACAAAGAAAAAATACTAAAAGCTGCAAGGGAAAAAGGCCAAGTAACATATAATGGCAAACCCATTAGAATCACACCTGACTTTTCAACAGAGACTGAAAGCCAGAAGGGCCTGGACGGATATCATGCAGACCCTAAGAGAACACAGATGTCAGCCCAGGCTACTATACCTCGCAAAACTCTCAGTCCTCATAGATGGAGAAAACAAGATATTCAATGACAAAAACAAATTTCAACAATACCTACAAACAAATCCAGCATTACAGAAGACACTGGAAGGGAAAATACAACCCAAGAAAGCTAGCTACATTCAAGAAAACACAGGAAATAAATAACCTCACTTCAGTAAAACAAAAAGCAACCAAGCACACAACCTGATGACCACAGCCAACATCAAAATCAAGAGATCTAACAGCCACTGGTCATTAATCTCTCTCAACATCAATGGACTCAACTCTCCAATAAAAAGACACAGATTAACAGAATGGATACGTAAACAAAACCCAGCAATCTGTTGCATACAAGAAACACACCTAAGACACAAAGATAGACATTACCTGAGGGTAAAGGGTTGGAAGATGACTTTCCAAGCAAACAGACCCAAGAAGCAAGCAGGAGTAGCCATTCTAATATCTGATAAAATAGACTTTCAACCAAAATTAATCAAAAGAGATGGGGAAGGACACTTCATACTCATCAAGGGAAAATTCCACCAGGAAGACATCAAAATCCTGAACATCTATGCCCCAAATACAAGGGCACCCACATTTGTGAAAGAAACATTGATAAAATTTAAAGCACATATAGATCCACACACATTAATAGTGGGAGACTTCAACACCCCACTCTCAACAAAGGACAGGTCAACCAAACAGAAATTAAACAAAGAAACAATGTCTCTGACAGAGGTCATGAATCAAATGGACCTAACAGACATTTACAGAACTTTACACCCAAACACAAAAGAATTTACCTTCTTCTCAGCACCTCATGGAACCTTCTCAAAAATAGACCATATAGTGGGTCACAAAGCAAGCCTCAACAGATACAAGAAGATTGAAATAATCCCATGTATCTTGTCTGATCACCATGGAATAAAGCTGGACCTCAACAATAACAGAAATAGCAAAAAGCCTGCACAGACATGGAAACTGAACAACTTGTTACTAAATGACAGCTGGGTCAGGGAAGAAATAAAGAAAGAAATTAAAGTCTTTCTAGAAATCAATGAAAATGAAGACACAACATACCCGAACTTGTGGGACACAATGAAAGCAGTGCTAAGAGGAAAGTTCATAGCACTAAGTGCCTTCAAGAAGAAATTCGAGACAGCTCATTCAAGCACCCTAATGACTCACTTAAAAACCCTAGTAAAAGAAGAAGCAGACACACCAAGAAGGAGTAGACGGCTGGAAATAATCAAACTCAGGGCTGAAATCAATCAATTGGAAACAAATAAAACGATTCAAAGAATCAATGAAACCAAGAGCTGGTTCTTTGAGAAAATCAACAAGATCGACAAACCCTTAGCCAGGCTAACTAAAAGGCAGAGAGACACCACCCAAATCAACAAAATCAGAAATGAAAAGGGGGATATAACTACAGACACTGAGGAAATCCAAACAATCATTAGGACTTACTTCAAAAGTCTATATGCCACAAAATTTGAAAATCTAAATGAGATGGACAATTTTCTTGATCGATTCTACTTACCAAAGCTGAATCAGGACCAGGTAAATCAATTAAATAGTCCTATATCCCCCAAAGAAATAGAAGCGGTTATCAAAAATCTCCCATCCAAAAAAAGCCCAGGACCAGATGGCTTCAGCGCAGAATTCTACCAGACCTTCAAAGAAGAGCTAACACCAATTCTCTTCAAACTGTTCCACAAAATAGAAACAGAAGGAATATTACCAAATTCATTCTATGAAGCCACAGTCACCTTGGTACCTAAACCTCACAAAGACTCAACAAAGAAAGAGAATTTCCGGTCAATCTCCCTTATGAACATTGATGCAAAAATACTTAATAAAATACTTGCAAACCGAATCCAAGAATACATCAAAGATATTATCCACTATGACCAAGTAGGCTTCATCCCAGGTATGCAGGGGTGGTTCAATATAAGGAAATCCATCAATGTGATCCACCATATTAACAAACTGAAAGAAAAAAACCACATGATAATCTCCCTAGATGCTGAAAAAGCCTTTGACAAAATCCAACATCCATTCATGTTCAAATTATTGGAGAGATCAGGGATACAAGGCACATATCTAAACATAGTAAAGGCGATATACACCAAGCCTATAGCCAACATCAAACTGAACGGAGAGAAACTTAAAGCAATCCCACTGAAATCAGGGACAAGACAAGGCTGCCCACTCTCTCCATATCTCTTCAACATAGTGCTGGAAGTCCTTGCTAGAGCAATAAGACAGTTGAAGGAGATCAAGGGGATACAAATTGGAAAGGAAGAAGTCAAATTATCACTATTTGCAGATGATATGATAGTATACGTGAGTGACCCCAAAAACTCTACCAGGGAACTCCTACAGCTGATAAACACCTTCAGCAAAGTGGCCAGATACAAAATTAACTCAAAAAAATCAGTAGCCCTCCTGTATACAAAAGACAAAAGGGCTGAGGAAGAAATTAGGGAAACAACACCCTTCACAATAGCCACAAATGACATAAGGTACCTCGGAGTAACCCTAACCAAGGAAGTCAAAGACTTGTATGAAAAAAATTTCAAATCTCTGAAGAAAGAATTAGAAGAAGATATGAGAAGATGGAAAGATCTCCCATGCTCATGGCTTGGCAAGATTAACATAGTAAAAATGGCCATCTTACCAAAAGCAATCTACAGATTCAATGCAATGCCCATCAAATTACCAACACAATTCTTTACAGACCTGGAAAGAAAAATTCTCAACTTCATATGGAATAACAAGAAACCCAGAATTGCTAAAATAATCCTCTACAATAAAAGATCTTCCAGAGGTATCTCCATCCCTGATCTTAAGTTGTACTATAGAGCAACAGTTTTAAAAACTGCATGGTACTGGCATAGAAACAGAATGGTGGATCAATGGAACCGAACAGAGGACCCAGAAATAAACCCACACACTTATGGACACCTGATCTTTGACAAAGACGCCAAAACCATACAATGGAAAAAAGATAGCATCTTCAACAAATGGTGCTGGTCTAACTGGATGTCTACATGTAGAAAAATGAAAATAGATCCATACTTGTCACCCTCCACAAAACTGAAGTCCAAGTGGATCAAAGACCTCAACATAAAACAAGACACATTAAATCGGCTTGAAGAAAAAGTGGGAAATACCCTAGAACTCATTGGTACAGGGGAAAACTTCCTGAACAGAACACCAACAGCACAGGCTCTAAGAGCAACAGTCAATAAATGGGACCTCATGAAACTGAAAAGCTTCTGTAAAGCAAAGGACACCGTCATCAAAACAAAGCGACCACCTACAGATTGGGAAAGAATCTTCACCAACCCTTTATCTGACAGAGGACTCATATCCAGTATATATAAAGAACTAAAGAAGCTGAAAAGCAGCAAACCAAGTAATCCACTTAAAAAATGGGGAACAGAGCTAAACGGAGAATTCTCTGTAGAGGAATATCGAATGGCAGAGAAGCACTTAAAGAAATGCTCAACCTCACTAGCCATTAGGGAAATGCAAATCCAAACAACCCTGAGATTTCACCTTACACCCATGAGAATGGCCAAGATCAAAAACTCAAGTGACAACACATGCTGGAGAGGTTGTGGAGAAAGGGGAACCCTTCTCCACTGCTGGTGGGAATGTAAACTTGTACAACCACTCTGGAAATCAATCTGGCGCTTTCTCAGACAACTAGGAATAGCGCTTCCTCAAGATCCAGCCATACCACTACTGGGCATATATCCAAAAGAGGCTCAAGCACACAAAAAGGACATTTGCTCAACCATGTTTGTAGTAGCTTTATTTGTATTAGCCAGAAGCTGGAAACAACCCAGATGCCCCTCAACTGAAGAATGGATGCAGAAATTGTGGTACATCTACACAATGGAATATTACTCAGCAATGAAAAATAAGGAAATCATGAAATTTGCAGGTAAATGGTGGGATCTGGAAAGGATCATCCTGAGTGAGTTGTCCCAGAAGCAAAAAGACACACATGGTATATACTCACTCATATAGACATACAACATAGGACAAACCCACTAAAACCTGTGCATCTAAAAAGAAACTAAGGAAGAGAGAGGACCCTAACTAAAATGTCCAATCCCCATCCGGAAAGGCAAAGAGGATGGACATCAGAAGAAGAAGAAAACAGGAAACAACCTAGGAACCTACCACAGAGGGCCTCTGAAAGCCTCTGCCCTTCAGACTATCAAAGCAGATGCTGAGCCTGATGGGCAACTGTTGGGCAGAGTGAATGGAATTTTATGTAAGAACTGGGAAATAGTAAGAGCTGGAGAGGACAGGGTCTCCACAAAGAGAGCAACAGAACAAGAAAATTTGAACACAGGGAACTTCCCAGAGACTCATACTCCAACCAAGGACTGTTCATGGAGATAACCCAGAACCCCTGCACAGATGTAGCCCAGGGCAGTTCAGAGTCCAATTGGGTTACATAGTAATGGGAAGAGGGACTGCCTCTGACATAATCTGATTGGCCTGCTCTTTGATCACCTCCCTCTGGGGGGGAGCAGCCTTACCAGGCCATAGTAGAGGAAAATTCAGCCACTTTTGATGTGAACTGACAGACTAAGATCAGAAAGGAGAGGAGAACCTCCCCTATTAGTGGACTTGGGGAGTGGCATGCAAGCAGAGGGAGAAGGGAGGGTGGGGTTGGGAGGGGAGGAGGGAGGGGCTTATGGGGGGATGCAGAATGAATAAAGTGTAATTGATGAAAAATTAAAAAAAAAAAGATTTGTTATTACCGTATGGTGTGTTAGGCAGGAATTGTGTGTGGTGCGGTGTGTGTGGGGAGGTCAAAAGACAGCTTTTGGAAAGTGGTTCTCTTTCCACACTATCTGTTGCTTTGGCTGCTCTGTGATTTTCCTGGTTAGCTGGTTCATGAGCCGCTGGGCGATTCTACAGTCTCCATCTCCTTCCTTGCTATAGGAGCACTGCGATTACAGATGTTACTGCACCTGTAATCTTTGGGGGCCCAGTTCTGAGGACTGAACTTAGTTCATTAGGTTTGCACGGTAAGTGTTGTTACTAACTAAGCCATCTCACTGGCCCCTAATTTCTCAACTTTTATAAAGGGAACCCATTCTCTAAGTATGAAGAGCATCCTTGGGGGAAGGACCTTCACAGCACCCCACTTTTAAATTAATTCTTCTACATAAAAACACAGCATTGCCTTAAGGAGGATTAAGGGCCCTGACAGTGACCTCAGTGGCATTTCATCAGCAGATGCATTTCAGCCTGGAAATGTGAAAATGGTGCAGATTTCCAAGCCCTCTATACTGCTCACCAGGCTGTCTGGTGACACTGGCCTTTCTGCTCTCTGTATCCCTTGTGTTTCTGTGTCACTAACAAGACACATTAAAACAGCAGAATGGACCTGGCAGAGACAAGATGGTAAAACTTTTGGGAAGCATAGAGACTCATGGGCTTTCCCCTGGATTGTTTGGAAAACTTAGGGGCAGTCTCACACATGATACGGGCAGTCTCACACATGATACGGCAGTCTCACACATGTTACGGCAGTCTCACACATGTTCTGCATACAGCAACACTGGGCTCTCAATTAAAGCCAGGCAGAGGGGACGGTACAACCTTCTGAGCTGCAGGCCTCAGCTTGCTCTTTTCTACAATGACACCACTGAGTAAAAACACTCTGGCTTGTGGCTTTTTAGTCTTTCACTGATGTCTGTGCCTGTCTGCCATGGTCCCCTGGCCTTCGTGTGTACATAGGCCAGGAACACAGCACTGATCGCATCCTGTACAGATGAAGTGGACCTAGACTTTGTTCACAGGACTCTGTACCTGTTGCATGTACAACCTTAGGATGGTGGCTCAAGACACCTAATTTT
Organism: Meriones unguiculatus; assembly: GCF_030254825.1. Taxonomy (NCBI): domain Eukaryota; kingdom Metazoa; phylum Chordata; class Mammalia; order Rodentia; family Muridae; genus Meriones; species Meriones unguiculatus. Next base: position 99,548,832 of record NC_083351.1, read on the forward strand.
GGTCTCTCTGTTCTTGGTGAATTTCTGGGACCCCAGGTCACTAAAGCTTTAGGAATTCTACTTCATTTTCTACCTGTTGCAGACAGATGACAGGGAGACAGACAGACATACAGATGCACACACACACACAAAATAACTAACTAACTAACTAACTAACTAACTAGCTATCTATTTCTACATAAACAGTGATGGAAGAATCAGGATCCAAGTGTACAGGTTTGTCACCAGAACCTGGACTTCTAGCCATAGATTCTCTTCAAAATTTAAACCTGAAATGCAGTAAAGTTGCTGCTGGGCTGTCTGGAACATCCGCAGGCTTTTTGCTGAAGGCTTGGTCCCTAGCTGGCAGTGCTATTTGAGGAGATTCTGGAATCCTGTGACATGTGGAGGCCAGATGGAGGAAGGTCCCTGGGGGCACATCCGGGGGCTTCTCCTTGGGTGGGCCCTCCTTTCTGGCCTTCCTCTCTGCCTCGTGCGCACCCTAAGTAAGTGGTCTCTGTCACATGTTCCTGCCGTGATGACGCTGTGCTTCACCTTGGGCCTAGACTCAATGAGCCAAGGACTATGAATAGAAACTGTGAGCCAAAATAAATAACTCCTCGTTTTGACTTGTTTTCTCTGGCATTTGTCACAGTAATGGAAAAACTGACTGACACACGTATACTGCGGGGCAATCGCAAGGTGGCTTCCTGACAACGGAATGGCTGTGACCACTAGGACGGGTTCTCAGAACCTGTAATCAGACACACCGGATAGCACCGCAGGGTGGTGTGTCCATAACGGGGGGAAAGTTTTCCAACAGACTACAAACTTAGTTCTTTCACTAATTTGGAGTTTGTGTTTGCTGGGGGAAGGGCTCCAGACAAAAGGAGCAAGATGGCAGAATATTAAAACCCCTTAAGAAAACAAGACTTTGGATGGGAGTTAGAAACATTCTATAACAGAAATCAATACACAAATAATTGGTATGTATATTACCAGCACTTCCACTTGTGCATGAGTCATGTTTCCCTTAGACAGGCTTGAACTGCAGTGCAGTCTGAAAGAGAGATCCTGCTGCGTTCTCTGGTCATTAGAAACAGATCAGACTGCCTGCCTTTCAGTAGCAGCATGAGCTGCTGATATACACCTTGCAAATGGCCGTCTGCTGCTGAAACACACACACATGGCCCTCCCGAGGTGGAGATGAGCTGCTTGCTATGGAAGGCAAACAGAGGGCCTGGACCAGGGATGCACAGCTTGTCTATGCCATGTAGCTCTCACCTGGTGTATAAGATCTAGATGTAGCAGACACCCAGACAGGGATATGGCAACAGGGTAAGACACCACGTAGACACCACTCTTGGAGAAGGTCTTGACCTGTCCTGTCACCTCCCAGTGTGATGAGAAGTGATACCGCTGGAAGGTGCTGAGCAGCAGAGCAGCACTCTTGGGTGAGCAGAGGTATGTGGCTTTCTCCGAGGCAAGGGCCTCTCCTTAACCAGGCCCCATGTTACAGTGCACGGTGAATGTCTAAGATGGGTCAGTGGAAGGAGTCTGCTTGATGCCCAGCACCCTCTGACCATGAAACTCTACCAAAGTGCCTGTTAGGACCATATTAAGATGCTGGCTTTGGGTGCTGCTGCACAAAGTGTTCACAGCCTGTCTTGGCTGGAGGCTGGGCTCTCACTGGAGCCTGTGGCCTGGCCAGCGAAAAATGCCTAGGCTGTGGTAAGAGTGAGTCAGGCTGGAAACCTAGGCTGGGCTGTTTGCCAGCTGCTGTACCTTTTTTCTCTCAACTCAAGTGGTCCCAGCCCCTCTCAGGGGAACAACATGAGAGCTGTGGGTAGATGAGTTGGTTACAGCTGACAAGACATCAATGCATACTCACTGCTGAGAATGACTAGTGACCACTACCATAAAATGATGCATCTTTCCACGTGAGAGATTTTTACTTTATTTCATTCCTGACCCAGAAACTCAGGCTCTAAGGGGCGGTATGAGTTTCTACAGTCACGGCGCTGAGGCTAACAACACCTGACCCTTCCTGCCCTAGCTATGCGCCCACCCTGCTGCAGCCTGCCCCATGGTTGGAGAGGATGCTGGACATCAAGAGTAGTCCCTCCAGGCAGCAGGCATGCTCAGCGTGCTCAGAGATGTGGTCCTGGAGCCAGGGAGGCTGCAGTTGTCCTCAGAAATGACCAGAGCTGGGCAAGAGCCAAGCCTTCCGATAGGTGGCCAGTGGAAAAATGACGGGGTCTCAGGGCTGAGTGGCAGGGAACACTCATTACATGGGGGACTCCTCAGTAGGCTCCACATTTTCCTGCTTGAAAATGGAAAAAAGGGAACTCCGACTGGCAGCAACCCACATCCCACCCACGGGGCCCTACTCTACCCTGAGGTGTAGAAGGTCAGTTGAGGTCCCAGGTGACATTTGTTGACCTTGAGACCCACCACAATGTCCTGAGGACCTGGTAAATGTCTTCTTTTTGGTTTTGTGGAGCTGGGGATTGAATCCAGGGCTTTGTGTATGCCAGGCAAACACTCTGTTGACCACTGAGCTACAGCCCTAGCTACTAACACATATTCTTTGAGCATTATTTTATTTTACATGTATGGGAGTTTTGCCTGCATGGATGTCTGGGTACCATGCCTGGAGACTTTGGAGACTAGATGTTTGGTTCCCTGGAACTGGAGTTACAGATAGTTGTGAGCTGCCATGTGGGAATTGAACCTGGGTTCTCTGGAAGAGCAGCAAGTACTTGTAACCACTGAGCCATCTCTCTACCCACCACCCTAAATATTTGTTGAAAATAGCTGTTGAGTCAAAGCTAGGTAAAGAGCACCCTTCTCCTTCTACAATAATGCTCGAACACAAGCATCTCAGAGTGAGTGGGTAAGTTCAGGTCTGGGGAATCAGTCCTCTGACGCCATGGGAAGAGGAGAGTAGGCTGCAATGGGCAGGGAAGATGTCAGCCTAGCTCATCACCTGTGCCCCTAACCATTAGAAGCCTGCCATGGAATTCCAACATGAGCTATTTATCACTTTCTGCATATGTCAACCTGTCACGTGTAATAGTTAATCTGATGATTCTAAATTGGGTCTGACAGCATGTCTCTTGATACATCCTGCCCAGATTTAGCAGAGATAAACAACATTGTTAATTTTTCCAACGAGGGAAGCACACATTGGCCCAGGACTGCTTGGTGTCTATCTCACAGCAACACTGCCCTGGCTAAGTAAGCTTTGTGGCCAGTGTTTGCAAGCGTGATAGCCAATGGCCATGTAATTAGGGCATACCATTTTTATGGGCAAAAAGAGTATGACAGGAAAATACAGAAATCACAAGTCATCCATGAAGAATCAGAGAGAAAATGAGGCTGAATGGGCCCCAAAATGTTAAATCACATCCAGTGTGCAAGGCAAAGTCTTTGAAGTCTGTGGTTTCCAAGACAGACATCTTTTTAATCCAGCTCCTCTCCACCATGGCGACTCTAAGCATTCACTTCTGCAGGAGGGTGGCTGTCAGCTGCCATACTCCACCCAGGATGGATGCCACAGTAATGGCTCACCCCAGAGCCCAGTGACTGAACTCATGCCAGCTCCTTTCTGAGGTTAAGTTTCCCCACCATGCTCTAAGGTCATCAGTGGGGAGGGAGCCCGCAGAGCCCATATGGACGCACATAGCTACAGTGCTAGACAGTGTCCCACATGTCGAGAGCTCCTCTGGATGTGGTTTGCTTCCAGCCACTGCAGCCACGGAGTCCTGACGCTGTAGGGACAGCCACTACTCTGTGTTTCCTGATGGCATGTCAGTGGTGGAGCTAAACAGATAAACATGCCCTGCACAGCTGAGCCAGTTTCCTCCAGCTGCCATGGCCGCCGCTAAGAAGCAGCAAGACCTGAAAGTCTTGGTCTAAGGCAGAATTTGTGAGAAGCCTGACAGAGAGAAAACATTGTTTCTGTAGCTTCTCAGAGACAAAATTATATAATGGTAAAAGCCATGGAAACTTACTTAAACTACATGCATGACTGTGTGCATGCCTGGGCACGCTCACACATCTTCCTCCCTTGTAACTTGATATCAATAGTTTGCTGGCAACGGGGCCTGCATTTCTCTATGACGCCTTATAGCAGAGCCATTCAACGTACAGAACAGCAGCCCTTCACTCTCTACCTGGCCCTCCTACCTGGGGAACTACTTGCTGCTGTTAACCATGTGTTCTGTATGTCCCTGGGGCATTGCAGAAAGGAAGCACCCACAAGGGAAGGAGCACGTGCAGGTTTGACCATTAGAAGACCCAGGTAAACCCAAAAAACAGGAGTTCCTGGGCTGGAGAGATGGCTCAGCAGTTAAGAGCATAAACTGCCCTTCCCAAGGGTCCAAGTTTGGCTCCGCTGGGAGCCGGTGGGTGGCTCATGACCACCTGTAACTCCAGAAGATTTGGTGCCTCTGGCCTCCAGTTACCTGCATTCATATGTACATACTGACACACATGTACACAGCTGAACAAATGAACAAAGGAACAAAAATACCAAACAAAAAAAAAATCCACAAGAGGTCCTGAGCATTTTCAGTAAAGGGAGACTGCAAGCTATAGCCACTAATTAACACAGCCCTTTCCAGAGGGAGATGGTGTCATAGGCTCCAGGCCGGACACTCAGGCGGAAGAACAAATGTGTGGCACCAGGCTCCTATCTCATTAGAAAGCTCCGGATGGCAGTGGCTGTGCATTTTATCACGAGCCTTCATTTTACCCTCATTAGACTGCTGAATCCTACCACCTTCTATGCTGGATACTGAAGAGGGGACCTATCCACCTGGCTCTACTTCTCAGGGACGGTTTGCCAAACTGTGTTTGCCACGTGTCTGGTTGGAAGATGATTGCAGCAATTGGCAATATACAAATGGTGCATTGTTTGGGTGCGAAGAAAACGTAAAGCTACAAAGGCAACCCTGTGAGGAAAGACTAACGCACCACAGGGTGCAGCATCTACTTCCTGTGCTCTGTGCAAACACTGCACAACAATTTTCTGTGAAACCGTAACAGCAAGAGGCTGCAGGGCTGGCTCCAATGTTCACCGCACTTGATGCTCTTGCAGAGGACCTGGGTTTGGTTCCCAGAACTCACATGGAGGTTCATAGCCATCAGTAGCTCCAGTTCTAGTTGATGCAACACTCCCTTCTGACCCCTTCAGGCATCAAGCATCACATGACGCACACGAGCACACATGCAGGCAAACTACTCAGGCACACAGTAAATAAATCCCAACCTCTTTAAGTTAAAAACTTTACAACATGTCTAACCCTGGAGTGGAATAATTTTTAAACATCTGGAAACTAGCCTCCCATGAGAGGTAGCTCTGCAAGGAACAGCCAGCAAGCTTTCTGTAGACCAACTTGTGCTTTCCAATCTCCTTGAGGAACTTCACAATATGGACAGTAACTAATGTGTGCTGAGCTCTGACTGCTTGTAAAAACTACAGACTCTTCTTATTTTTTTTTTTTTTAAATCTCATTTTCTTTCCACCACAAACAGAAGAGAAAAAGACACATGTGAAAATTCTGGGCTCTAGACAAGGAAACAGTTATCAAAGTTTGTGATCTACCCAGGGCCCACCCAGTCATTGGCTAAGACCTCAGAGACAACTGGGGTCTATGGGCCAGAATCCCAGGGAGTTCAAGACTCCTTTTGTTTGCTTAGGACAAAAATGGTCCATGTGTAACTCTGACTCTCATAGACAATGTGGCCCTAAGTTGTTTAATTTAGCACAGGTAGTCGAGGACTGAAGAAGAAATTGTAAGCAAGAGTCAAGTTCAAACTCCAAGGTGAACTGTCTCCCTGGCACACTGCCTGTGAGACAGGAGGGGAGGCTGAGGTGAGGGGGGCCTTCTCTTCCCTGGCTTGGGCTATCCAGGGCTCTCATTCAGGAGGAAGGATCTACACTCACAGGCAAGGTCGGAACTACCCCAAAGACACCTGGGGATTCCAGAGATGCTGGCTGCCTAGCCCCCGTCCCTCCACTCCCGTCCCGACATTTCCATCTAATGGGCTGTGCCTTGCCAGGGCCGGACAGTCTGCCTTTCTCTCCCACCTACAGCCCGTTAAGGAGCAGATTCTGGCCCAGGGAAAACTCTTCATTCTTCAGCTGTTTCTGATTGTGGCCCCGCTGGTATGAGCCCTTCTATAAGTTTTAGTTTTTTTCCACCTAGGATCACCACAGGCTTTAGCGGTGATGAGTCATCAGTTTTTATCCTGACTCAAACTTCCCCCATCTGTGTTTTTCCTTCCTGATTTATTTTCTTCCCAACAGCCTTGGGGATCTCCAGTCTCTGAAATCAGGGTGTCCACCTGTGTACCACTGAGTGCAGTCTGGGAGTAAAGGTCTCAGGTCCTTGACTGGTTGGTTCCTGTGTGGACTGTCATTTCGCACTAGCTGCTGACAGCAAAATTCTTCCACAGAAGCCTATGGCACATGTGCACTCACTGCCCCAGTGCCTAGCAAAGCTCAGTGCTGACATTCAGAGTAGGTGGAAAGCACAGAAGTGCCCCCTTCTGAGATGATCTCGGCTGGAAACCAGTGCTCAGGGATGCAATCTTATTCAAGCCCCCACACCCTCTCCTCAATAACCTGTCCGATGTCCCTAGGAAAAAAGCCAAAGTCACCACAACAGAGGCGATGTGCAACCCCTTCTGCAATTAGACATTTGGAGCCAAATCGTAGTTCTGTCTGTTCTTTCAGTGTGATCTGAGAACATGACATTTGCCTTTCTGGGCTGAACTCCACAACCATAAGATGAAGCCACATCAGCTTCACTGTAGGGTGTGAAGATGAAACAAACAAACAAACAAACAAACAAAAAACAAAACAAACTAGAGTCTGAACATAACATACATTTGCTATTACTTGGTCATGGGACTTTCTGAACAAGGCTTGATTGCTTGTTTAAGATCCACGACCATCTTCTGAACCTCTCATCCTCCAGGGCTCAGGGAGGATGCCATGTAATTATAAATTCAATAGGCTGAATGACATACTTCACAAAACAGATTACAGTTCCGCAGAAAACATTTTCAATGCTACTCTGTGGATGGTTCTCCTGCGTCTGCCTCTTTCTCCCCTCGAGAGACCCTGCAAATCCAGAAGTCCATGAGGAAGTTGTTACAACTGTCTCATGAAGCAGGGTCTGCCTCTCAGAGTGTACACTGCACAACCTGGGGTATGTGTACCCCTGGAGGCTCCCCCAACAAGTGCCCTGGGAGTAAAGGAGAAACACATCGCAGGTCCAGTAGACACATTTAAAAGATTTAAGAGAGAAGAGAGAAAGAGAGGGAGAGAGAACAAGTATCTAAGAGTCTGCCTCTCTTTTCTCTCCACTTCATGGAAAACAACCACCATTTCCAGACAAACAGGAATAAAAGCCAGGCCGGTGATCCTGTAGCAGCAGCCCCTCGAGCCTCAATTCCCACAGTGAGAAGGTGGAGTCCAGAGGACCAGGAGTCATCAGAGCATGCAGTGGGATCCTCCCAGGAGCACCCCCTCCCCCCCTGAAAAGAGGGTGGCTGATGTTCCAGAGGGCTCTGGTGACACTCCTCTCTCTTCTCTGGAGATGGGGATACAGCTCTCCTTGACTGCAGACACCAGCAGCAGTCTCAGGGATGAAGGATAAAGTCTTTCTTCATCTACTCTGGATGTATCTGGGGAGGGACGGTGGCCTAGAATGCCTCGGTAGAAACTGAAGCCGTCTTGGTGGTGTGTCTTATGGCTCTAAGGATCCAGACTGCATAATTGTGAGTATCCATGGAGAACTCACTCTCAGCATGCCAGGACGGCAGGTGGCTGACACAGCAGGATATGACAGAAGCAGATCCAGGAGCTTTTGAGTAGAGTAGCGGCCATGATCAGGACAATGCTATGACAGAGGATAGCACTGGTACTCATGTGAACCCCAACTCTACCACCTTCATCCAAGGAGAGCGGAGGAAAGGCTGTCCAGGAAGGCAGAACTACAGCAATCAGGTATGAGCTGTATGTGGGTGAGGCAGTGGCCTTGTTTTCAGTGAGGAGGGGACTTTCTCCTGACAGGATGTGAGGGACAGAGAGAGCTTCCTGGGAAGCAGGAAGGAGACTCAAGTTCAAGTCATGCTCAATTTGTAGGCAGTCTGGTATGTTTCTGCATTCAGATGGAGACAGCCATCTCCCTAGCCTTGCTTATCTTTTTACTTTTAATGCAAGAGAAGTGTGTCCTTATTTTGTATTTGTTTGCCACTGGCATTTATTTACAAACATTTAGTGTTCTTAATGAATTGTGTTCTTTTGATCCACTGGTAATCTAGCATTCTGACTCATTTTACTGTTTCCACTTGTTTTGACAGTCTGTCCTGGGCTTCCAAAAGATGGCAACACTTCAGAATATGAAAACAGAGGATCCTTAAGGTGCTGAAAAGATTTTAGTTCTACCCAGACAGGTGACTGTCATGGCACCACAACCTTGTACTCCATTTCCCCGAGCTCTGTGGAAACGAGATAGATGCAGGTTCTGGAGGTAAAAGCAGGTGATGGCCACACCGACACACACTCTTCAGAAACCTGGCCAGCCAATCAGTCATGTTTTCCTTTTCTTTGTTGTGTTGATAAGTCTATTCAGCAAAGCATAAGCTAATAAGCCTTCTAGGTTTGAATTAATGGCACACCAAAAGTGGTCCTGTTTGAAAAGTGGATGCCTGACCATGAGCCACAGCAGCAGCGAGGAAGCCTTGGGGAGCCATGTGCTCAGATGGTGGCACTGTGTGAAAAGGGAGGGACAAGGAGAGAACAGGTAGGAGAAGTATCCAGGCTTCACCCAAGTGTCAACAGCACGATTCTGCTCTTCAGAAGGACTGCCAAAGCCGTCCTGTCCCCTTAGCTGGCACTAATCCCCATACTTTCCCATGGAAATTCTGCGACATGGCTCAGCAGGTAAAGGCGCTTGCTGCAAGCCCTGCAACCAAAGACTGAAGCCAGGGACCTACCCTGTGGAAGAAAACTGAGTCTTCCAAGTTGCCCTCTGACCTCCATACATGTTCCATGGCATGAAACACAATACACACACACACACACACACACACACATGCAGACACATTCCTGTTATTGCCATGTGATCACTGTGCCACCTTGTGACTTAGCAAAGGCCATCACCAGATGCAGTGCCCCCAGCTATAAATCTCTAGAACCATTAGCCAAAAACAAAGCATTGCTATATAATCCATCAGTTACAGGAGTCTAGTTACAGAAATGTAGAGTACTAAGACCTTTTAGTGCTTATCAACAATGGTGCGTCAAACATCCACCGGCAGGCTTTGTCTGATCTTTTGTTTTGAATCCCCTTAGGTAAATACCTGGGGGTAGATCTGCTGAGTCATATGGTAGTACTGTTTAGCATCTGAGCCACCAAACCATTGCCACAGAGCAGGGTCCTCTTTGCTGTGATGGGATTATGCATTTATATGGTAAGAAGCATAATGAAACTGACCACTTTTGCCATTTTCAAGCGTACAGATCTGGAGTGCTGAGTGTGTTCACAGCGCAGAGACAAAGTTGGGCCTTTTCCACTCTAAGCATCCAAGACTGCACATTGAACACTCCCTGTTCTCTCCACACTGCTAGGCAACTTCCATTCCACTTCCTAATCTAAAAATAGGACTGCATTGCACCTGCCAGTGGAATCCTGCAGGCTGTGGCCTTTTACTCCTGGCTTCTTTCACTTGGCATGGTACTTCAGGGTCCACTTGTGCTGTGGCAGGAAACACAATTTCTTCCTTTCAAAAGTTTAAATAATATTTGGGTGTATGTTCTAACAGAAGTATTATTTTTGGGTATAAACAGCCATGATAGGTTTTAACAGTAAATGAAGAGAGGGGCTTGCCAACTATATTCTAGGAGCTGTGTCCATAGATGCAGTCACTGTCCTGTGAGAGCTAAGGGACTTTCCTGAATGTGACTTTACTTTCAGTCCTTCAGTCCACAATAATTCACCTTTAATGACTAAACCTCGTCCAATGAATAAACCTAAGCAAAAATAATCAATGAACGCTTTGCCCTGGAGAGCTGAGTGACAACAGAACATGGCCAAGAAGGCTCTTCCCTTCCTCAGGCAACACCTGCCCTGCAAGCTGGAGAAGTCAGCAAGTTTTTAGGCTTCTTAGAAATTCATCTTCAAAGAGTCAGCCAGGTGTTTTTGAGTGCTGTGCAGTTGGACAGTTGAAACCAACAAGCTTATTTAAAAGAGGTAAAAGGTTCAGGTAACTATCTATAGGGCAATAGACTTAACCAAGACTCATTTCCATGTAGTTATTGTTATGCATTTTATTTTGCAAAGCCAAGTGCCGGAGAGTTGATTTAAGCTTGGCTTACATGCTTATGGTGAGCAAACACTCCTGAAACACGGACAACTCTTGGAGTCCCCATAAACAAGAACGAATAGAGAGGCCAACCCTTGCGTGGACATACAAAGAAGCCTCACTTCCTTCTTCCCTCCACGTGCTGAGAAGGTCCCTTCTGGAATGGAGGCTGCAGCTGGCTCTAAAGGCCACAGAGAAACTGACAAACCACTTCTGCTTTCCATATCTGCTATGGAGCCAGATGTTGGATAAATGCTGCCTCAAAGTCCATTACTGGTAGCCTGGCCCCAAGGAAGGCTGAGATTTCATACCTCCTTTCTTTCCCAAGGAGTCCAGCCAGTACCCTGTGATTTATGGATACTCATGTGTTCTGTCACTGTGTGGGGACACTTTGATTCACTGTTATCAAATGCAACCCTCCTGTGCTGCCCACCTGGGGAAGGAAATCAGGCTAGATAAGGGGAGACAGCCAATTCCTGCTGATGCTCTCTGCCACACATAGCCTGCCCTCTGCTCACAAGGGGATTCTGAGTAGAGCATCTTAAATGCAGTTTCAATCTTGTCTCTTGCGCTAAAACTCATGTTCCACGTGTTTGGGAAGAATGGTTTAACTTCAGCTGTGCACAATAATAAGATAGGCACTGGGGCTGTGAACCAATCAGTGAAGAGGTGGGGCCTTGAGATTTAGATGCCTATGGTCAGTCTGAAGAGGGAGATGAACATGGGAATACATTCCATTTAGAACTGTTTGCCTCAGAGAGACAAACCATACTAAGTTAATCAGCCACCGTCTAACACATGGGCTGCTGCACTTGTCTTCAAGTGGACTGTCCATCACTACGCCTCACAGTCCTGGGGGAGGCAGATAGGGTGACCCCTCACAGACCCATGTCCCTCCATCTGTCCTCAGCAGCTTGCAATATATATACAACTGTGTGTGGCTGGTGGTTTGCTGAGGTGAACCTTCTCGCTTCATCCTTGACACATCCTAAGTGACTAGAGGTATGTTCAAATGATGTCTTAGGAATGAGTTTAAACTAGTTTTCAAAAAATGGACAAGTAGCTTACAATGAGGCTAATCTAAATGAGCACTTACAAGCAAAAAGGGAAGATTTACACCTCAGATCATCACCAACGATGTGGCAAATGCCAACAGTCTAATTGGGTTTGACAAGAAGTAGTCTGTCCCCACCAAACCTGAAATTACCCAGAAGGTCATTAGAAATTTAAAACCACATCCTTATTAATGGGAAACTTCACCCCAAGGGTGGTAGGACCTTGAGATATTAGCTAATGATAGAATCAAGTTGCTATTGTTTACTTCACCTTTATCAATTAGGCTGCCATCTATTTTGTAGATATTATATAACTTATAGAATGGAGGTATAGCACTAACCTGTATGTGTGTGTGTAAAGTGTAAAAATGACCCAGGCATTGGGAGACTCTGGCAAGAGGATCTCACGTTTGAATCTAGCCTAGACTACATAGTAAGACCTTTCTGAAACAATCAAACAGAACGAATACAGAAAACATTCTTTAAAATGGATGGAGCATGAGATCAAAGTGTGGGGCCACACCTCCAGCCCAGAGCGTCCATGTGGCCTGAAGACAGGTTGCTTTGGTACTTAACCTGGACACCAGTAAATGCTGGCAGAGGGACTCCTTTGTCATGGGAACTTCATAGAGAGATTATTTTACTGCCACTGCCTTTGGGATATCAGTGGGGCCTGGTGAATTATTTTTCACGAAGCATCTATGTTCAAGTGCTAGACCCCAGTATCTCCGAATGTGGCCCTGTTTGTAAGTAGCATGCAGGTGTAATTTGTTAATCTAAGGTCATGTAACATTAGGTGAGGCCTACTCTACCATGACTAATATCCTTTTGAAAGTGGAACTGGGCAGACTTGTGCTGAGTAGAATCACACAGGGCCTGGAGTTCTGTCAGCATGCTGATGAACTAGCAGAAGCTGAGAGTACTGGGGCAAACCTCTCCCTGGTCCATCAGAAGGGGCATGACTTGCTGACCCTTGACCTCAAGTTTTCAGAACACAAGAGATCACAGTTGCGCATTTAACTTGCCCGCCTGTGGTATGTCACCATTACAGCCTAGGAGACTTAGAAAGACAGCTCCTCAGACAGCTATGAGGTAGTCTTGCAAATAGTAGCCTTGTTGGTGACTCTGGGCGGTACCCCTGGGGTAGACTGAAGACTCACTGAGGCAGAGAGACAGCACACTACACCTCTCTTCTGGATGCCGGTGGATGTAGCTTGACAGGGCTCATGCTACCAGCTGAGCCTGCCACCTGACAAAGGTGCCAGTGCTAGTCCTGCCAACCTTCTGAACAGCCCCAGGCAAAAGGATGACTCTCACCTCAGCATGCTATGCAACTGAAACACACTGCCCCCATTCTATCTGCAGACTTAGAATGATAATGTGCAGCCTCACTCAGGCCACCCTGATGAAGAGTTGACTGTGGGAGCTACCAATCTCCCACTTTCCTTACCTGTGCAGAACTCACTGTGTACTTCCATTTTAGGAACATCTTAGCACCTGAGGCTCTGCTGTGTCACCTCAGTCTACAAAGTGGGGGGGGGCACAGTTAGCCCTCCATAAAGACCTCTCATGTCACACAGGCACTTTGGTGCAGCACAAGGTTCCAGGGCCCACTGCATAGCAACACCTGGGTCAGCCGCTATGTCACTGGGGCCCAAGACAACACTGAGCTTGGTCTGCTGGCACCAGGCCATCTTGGCCTGCTTGTATCTGCATGCATGTCAGGGGAAAAGGACACACTTTCCAAACGTAGCTGGTGACTGGCCTGGACACAGAAGACAACACCCAACTTATGAATGATTTTCACATTAGTCCACCAACCAGAGCCATTAAGGTTTAAACACTCAGATCACAGCTCAAAGTGCCATGCAGGGGGGCCTTGTGACCTAAGTGGCACCCAGCCATGCCATCCTTTGACTCCAGAGTTCTGAGTTCCTGATTTCTTATCCCAACAGACGACTTACTGAGAGAACCATTAAGATGGCAATGGGTTGCAATTTGGCATTTGTTATGGGCTCATTCTAAAGGGGGTATGGTGAAATCTTAAACCTTCAAGTTTTCAAACTATGACAGTATTTGGAAATGGGGTCTTCAAAGAGGTAGTTAAAAGGGAGGTCACCAAGGTGAACCTTTAATGTAGTAAAAAGAGGATATGTGGACAAGGAGATGAATGATGGAAGGAAGTGGAGGGTGAGAGGCAAAGGCAGGCACTGCAGGCACGCCTCTACAGGCTGCAGACTCTCAGACACTGCTGGCCATGGAGAAACTGTCTTCCAGGCTGAACATGGCCAGTGCCACCTTGAAGCAGAGCAGTTGTGATCACTTCCACAAGACCTTAGGAGAGCAGTCTTCCCTGGGGGGGGCGGGGAGCTCAGGAGAGCCCCTGTTCCAATGGAAAGCTCCAGGGCCACGTTTCTCCCAGAGCTACATCTCTGCTCTGCACCTCCACACTCTTGTTGGTTCACATGGCCAGGCCACCGTCACAGCAATGACCTCACTGCTAGTTCCAGTTCTCTGCACTGGTTTTATCATTGCTGTGGCCAAACATTTGCCAGGAACAAACAAAGTGAAGAAAGATTGATTTTGGCGCAGTTTTGAAGGCTCAGTCCATTATGGACTGGAGGGCATGGCAGAACAGAGTGACCTGTATGTATCCTGGCAGCCAGGGGACAGAGAAGGAAAGCCTACAAAACCACCAAGAGATAATACCACGGCCATGGTCCACAGCCCCACTCCACTCCCCGCCTCCGTCGGCACAGACTCCTCCAGCAAAGTGTGCTGCCTGAGCAGAGTGGACACAGACCGGTAAAGCACAGGGTAAACCTCTCTTCCTTTAAAGTTGTTTATGTCACATGCTCTGTCACAGTGACAAGGAGACTAAGGAACACACTGTCTTTCAAAGTTAAAGCACAGCAAATATATTTTCAGGCAGATAAGAGATGAAAGAATTCAGCCCCAAGAGACCTTCTGTTGTGGTCCATTTTCTGTCACTACAATGTAGTAATCTAATTTTAAAGAAAGCCTCAGCTTGTAGTCTAGTCCAAGGTCAGGGGCTGCACCCGGTGACAGTTCCAAGGAGGTGCAGAGCAGGTTGAGGGTATCACACATGTGCCATTCTTCTGTGCCCCTTCTTGTCTGCTCCTGGAATTCTGTCATGGGGGTCCAGGCTATGACCTACCTAAACATGGTCACCTCTTGAGGCCATGCTAGTCTGAGCACCTCTCCACCACCTCAGTGCATCACAGTGGAGGCTGAATGTCAACACGTGAGTGCGTGAGAAGCACACTTGACCAGTGTGCTTTTCCAGACTACCACGCCTTCATTATGGAGGATGCCAGACAGAATGAACATGTGGACACCTGTTCCGTATCTTTAAACCTCTTTCAAGACTACGGACTGTAAACAACAAACATAACTATGCATGAGGAGGCTGCACCGCTGGTGTGCTGGAGGTCCCTCTTCATGGGTCTGTGCTCAGTGATATCATGTTTTTACTTAAAACAGGACGTGTGGGAGCATTTTCCTTACAAAACCAGCAAGTGCTACAAACCAAGGCCTGGTCCTCTGGAGAGGTGTGATTAGGCTGTTCTCAGCATGCTATACCAAGAGTACAGAGAGAACACGTAGAGCACAAGGAGAGGGGGGTGTGAGGACAGAGAACAGCAGGAGCACAGACACAGACACACACACACAGAGGTGGGGGTACTGAGAGTACAAAAAGAATTGCAAAAGCACTAAGAGAAAGCAGTCTTAGCACAGTTAAAGGGTTCTCTATTTTCACAGTTTATTATTTTATGTGTATGAGCATTTCCTTGGTACATGTATGTATATGTACCATGTATGCCTGTTGCCTGTAGAGGCCAGAAAAGCCATCGGGTTCCCTGATGGAGTCATAAATTGTTGTGAGCCTCCATGTGGATGCTGGGAAGAGAACCAGGTTCCCCTATAAGAGCAGCCTGTGCTCTTAACCACTAAGGCATTTCTCTAGCCCCAATTTTCATATATTTTTTTTTTCTGTTCCTTTAAAGGTAACATCTCAAAACAGCCCGGTGGCATAAGACATTATTTTTAAATCTCCAGAAAATTAGAGATTAAGGGAGTAAGGGATGCATAAATTTATTCAAGGAAATAATTGCCAGGGAAGGTTTTGGGATTTTTTTTGGTTTTGGGTCACATTATGATATCCTTGGGGCTCTGAGTGTTCATTTTCTCTGTAATCACTACTCTATCTTTAAGAGGAAGAAGGAAGCCACAGGAAGTGAGTCAGTAAACAGTCTTAAATATCTAGGATGTCTTTAAAAAGGAGTTTGCAAGTGGGGATCTGAGGAGAAAACTGGCATGTGATATGGACAGCACACTTATTTTCATATTCAGAGAACATTTTTATCAAAGCATGGAAAAAAGTAAAAGGTTAGGAATATGGGAATGTGTATGCTCAAACTGCATGCCAAATGGCATTCCCAGGAGGGTGACTACATATTTTATACATTCTGAAAATAAACAGGCCTTTCCATACATGAAGTAAAGCCAGCCCAGTCCCCTGGAGCCTTGAAACTGATAACTTACCATCTCTTTATGGAGAAGGTGCAGAAGTAAGGGAGGATGGGTTTGAGAAGAACAGACTTTCAGAGCTAATTCATCTTAGACAGAGAAGGATCCACACTGCCATCTGTGTTGAGGAGGGGCTCCTGGGCTTCTCAGGCTGAATTCTGGCCATGACACTGACTGGATGAGCATCATTGGGCCAGCCGACCTCCCTAAGCCTTGCTTTCCTCATCCATACAGTGGGCACAGTGACACTAAGTTTTAGGCGGTGTCTACCCTGATGTGAATTAGCCAGCAAGTGTCCAGCCCAAAACAGGAGTTCAGCTGGCCAACGCTGACCTTGAAGAACAAGGGGCCAGCTGCCTGCACTCTGCCACTTATTTGCCAAGTGCCCATGGAAGCTAAGTCTATTCTCTGGATTTAAGGAGGGATCTTCTGGAATGGGGATATCAGCCAACTCTGAAGCAGGGAAAACAACAAGGAGCAGTGAGAATCCTGTGTATTGAGGTGCATGGAATGTTCAGAACAGAGGCTCCTTACACACCACAAGTCAACAATGGTTAGTTAGGTATGGTGGCACACACCTGTAAGAGACAGGGTTGGAGGTCAGCCTGGGCTGTAGCAGTTTATACTGTCACACAGGGCACAAGGCCTGATGGCTGTATTGGTAACACAAGTCAACAGCCTAGTGTCCCAGACTTCTCCAACTCCAGACATGCTCCCATTAGGTCACAGGGTTTAACGCACACTGGTGAATTGCTGAGCCAAAGCAGAAATACCCACAAGGAACATGGCAATCTGACTTCAGGGAAGCACAACAGAAGCTCTTTGCACCTATGCAGACTGCTTGTTTCAAGATCCCAGGCTCTGCACAGGTGGAGAAGACTAAACTTTTGGGTGAAGAAGATGCTCTAACCTAAGGCAGGCACACCCAATCTTTCTCTCACTGCCTTCTTTACCTAACCTTCTCATCTCCTATAGCTGTTGTCCTTCATCTCTTAGGAGAGTCAGAGAGAAACGTAACAGATTGGCTTGTCTTTGCTTCTACACACAGAGATAACTGTCCATCCCTCAAAAGCTAGAGGACAGACCACAGAAAGAAGGGCTCCCCTCTTCCATACCTCCTTTCACCTTCTTGCTATGGCAGAGACATATATGCCACCCCCCCTTTCCTTCTTGCTATGGCAGAGACACCGCCTGCAGCCAAGTTCTGAGCAGAGAACTTTATTTCTTTGTTCTTCCACATGGACGTATTCACAGTTCTGTCTATAGTGACCAGGCTTTGCCAGGGCTACTCACAATGAACCAAACTTTGAGATGAGAAACTTCAAGGAAAACAGGTACTAAACAGAGAGGGGTAACCAGAGTCCAGGAGGGATGTGGCAGAGATGTCACTGAAGGACACATCCAGTTTCCAGGGGGCTTCAGTCTGCAGCCCCAGTGAGAGCTCTTGAGCACAGATGGGCAGTACACACATCTCTGGACTGGGCAGAGACTTGAGCACAAAGGTCCATCAGGCCCAAGAATCTAGTCCCTCCATTCCAGCACTGTGACCTGCCAGGGGAGGTGGAAGCTGTGCCCCACCAGAGTGAAGTGCAGCAGGGTTAGGCTATGCTCCTGCTCAGCATCCGTGACCAAACCAGGGGACAGGGTGCATGGGCAGGCAGGCCGAGGGACAACTTCAGGCACTGTCTCCCTCCCGCCAGCGCAGAACCCTGCCTCTGATAGGAAAAGAAGACACACAGCACGGAACTGGAAGCCCAGGAGTTACGGGAAACACGGAACAGACATTAATAGTTAGCCAAGTGGTCATCTGCCCGGTCTGTGAGAGTCTCACCTGGTGCTTTCCCATTCCTGCTCATCCTTGTCTTTCTCTTCCTTTCCATCTCCGGTATGTGGGTGTTTCTGCACAATCCGCATCCCACCAGCTTTCACTGAAATAAAAACAGAGGCAGGGGTGACCAGGGTGAAGGTGCATCTGCCTGCCTGTGGATCGGGTGCGGCTGATGGGAGGTCACAGTGTTGAATGGACTCCAAGAACAGCGACATTCATTAACGAGGGGACGGAGGTGTGATGTAGAGGAGACCGGACATGATGCTGCCTTCAGTGCTCTCTTGTGTCTTAGAAACTCCCCAAGGTTCCAGCGTTCCCTTCTGATCACCTCTCAAGTACTTTCTAGGAACAGCAGTGTGAGCAGAACATAAGCTGCATGACAACGTGGCTACTAGATCAGGGTCTGTATGTCATATAGCCATAACATGGGCCACTATCTTATTTCTTCAAACATCAGTGGTTTGGATGGCAGTGACACAGCCATGGCTGCCCAGGAAGTACTGGGAATCTGTCTATCTCTGCCTCCCCAGCACTGATTACAGACATGAGTCTTGCCCAGCCTTTAGGTGGGTATCAGCAATCTGAACTCAAATCTTCAGGCTTTCAGAGTCAGTGCTGGGCTAAAATGGCAGTTTTCCCAGCCCCAGAAATCATAAAACACACAGAATTTGGTCACTGGCTCTTTTCCATATTTTCAAGATTCACCCATGTTACCCCATTTATTAGGGCTCCATTCCTTCTTAATACGAAATATTCTCCTCTGCTATACCACATTTTGATTTACCTACTCGCCAGGTGAGGGGTATTGAGGCTGTTGGCAGTTTGAGCCATTATGAGCACTGCAGCTCTGGATAACACTCAAGTAATTTTCTGTGTCTGTGTGTTCATTTCCTTGGAACTGTAAATAAGAATGGGATAGTTGGGTCCCACAGGAACTTTGCGTAACCCAGAGAAACCACCAGGAGTTCACCAGGATGAGACCTCCAATGTCTACCATACTTTAGAAGTACCATAGAAGTAACATGTACCCATACTTGTTACTTCTAATTATAGCTACGACAGTCAGTGTGAAGTGGGATCTCTTTGCTATCTGACCACTGACTTACGGGCTGATGTGACTACTCTGTTTTATAAAGAAGAGGGGTTGGATATGGAGATTCAAGGATGGGAGAAATGAGCATGGGTAATGCCAGGTACACAAAACCAAGTGTGCAAGTGTGAAGGCCAGAGGTGGACCAATGGGTCTTTCGTTTCTCCACCTGTTTTTCTGAGACAGGTGGGTTCTAAGAATTCTATGTCCTCTCCCTAGCACTGGGATTACAGACACCGATTACCTTTTATGTGAATGCCAGGAACCTGAACTCAGATCCCCAGGCTTTTGAAGCAAGCATGGTACCAACTTGGCCATCTCCCCAGCCTCTAATGGGTCCAAGAGAGATTCTATAAGCCTTCTCCGTGCTTATAGAAGCTTTCTGGTGGACTGGAGCATGGAGTCTCCCCAAATGTATCTGACAGCAGGTCCCCCAATAATCCTGGGTATCATTTTTTTTTTTTTTTTTTTTTTTTTTTTTAGTAGCAGTGTGCCACAACATGGTTTGTAAGTGTTGCCTGCACTCATGCAGCCTTACACTGTGGTGTGGAGCTGAAGCTCCTTGAAAGAGCTGAAATGTCTCAAGACCCTTTAGAATGCCCAATGACGCCTGGGTTGAGTGAGCTCTGTGATGCTGCCCAGATGGAGTCTTGCAGGCTGAGAGTTAAAATTATCTTGGTTACGTTCAGTCACTAACAGAGACTTTCAGTCTCTGTATCTGACTTAATGTTCTCAAGACTTTGATAACTTTCAGAACGCTCTCCTAAGCTCAGCAGACTGGCAGCTTCCTCCAGACCTAAAGCTAAGCATGAGGTAAGGTCTGAAACCTACAGGAAGGATTTTCCACATGGACACCACCTACATGACACTCCCATCAATGCATCCATCTGCTGACTGTGGCTACAATGGCTTGTTACCTTTGTCACAGGAGTTATGTCATCTAACTTTAGTCAGTCATCTAAATCTGTGTTCCCTAGACACAGTTATGCCAACTTGGCCCAAGCTAAACTGTTTTCTTGTTTCCTTTAGAATATAATTATTTTCCATCACCAGTACTTGCCAGCACATAGCTCTGAGATGGTGAACCTCCTGAAACAGAGACCTATCTAAATAAGGTCAGAGGTGCCCCAGCATGTTATTTTCTGTTGCACCCAGAGCCCCTCTCTTCCTCCTGAGGATAGCTGTCTACTCCTCTGCCACAACACAGCCTGTATCTCATAAAGTGCAGTAGTCGGCTAGATGGATCTTGGTGGGTCACAAGGAACAGGCAAGTTTACAGTGATGACTGACAGAGAGGAACAGGTGAAGGTTTTCTCAGGTTTGTACTATTGATTTCCCTGGGAAACATGAGCAGCCTTAGGTTGGAAAAGACAAGGACTCTGGCTTTTCATGGCCAGCAGGCAAAAGAGCTGTCCAAAGAAGGCAGAAGAATGGACCAGTAGATTAGAGGCTGTGCTTACCTAGTGTGCCTGCCAGCCTGGGGTTGAAACTAAAACATCGGTATCTAACCCTTTAATGCGATGATGCTGTGTTACTTTGGAAAGAAAATTAGATTCTGTTTAGGAGTGCCCTCAGAAATCTATCTTTTATCTCAACAACTGATTTTTAGTAACTTTATTTCTCTTTAGAGAGCTTACTTAGCGTTGTTTCCATGTCACCAAATCTGTATTTGTCGGGGACTTATTCTCTCCTCATTGCTAATCACGTATTTGTTTCAGGTGCACCTGGCTTACAGTTGCCAGCCCAGCTCTTTTGCCATCTGAGGCCTTTGTATGTCTGTTCTTGCTGCCTGGCACTGTCTTCTGATCTTGTTCCTGGGTGGGAGGCTGTGGATACTGTGCTGTTTCCCCTGGGCTTATTAGGACCCTATGAGATTCTGGTGCAGACGGTATCTCTGCAGAGAGGCCACAGCTGTTTTCATTCAGGTTCTGTCATCCTTCAGATGGATTTCTTAGCATGGGAAGGACCACAGGTGTCATGGTTTGAATGTGGCATGTCCCACTGGGCTGTGTTTGGACCCCTGGCCTCCAGTTGGTGGCTCTGCTTAGCAACAGTGGACCTTTGAGACACGAGGCTGATGGAGAAAAACAGCTCAAGGGGGTGGGGGTGACACTTAAGGTTATAACTCGCTCTAATCCCAGTCCTGCACACCGCTTCTTGATCTACCAAGAAATGAGAAGCCTTCACCACACCCTCCAGTCACCATGAACTGTGGCACGACTCCTTGGTTTCCAGAGACCAAGACTGTTAGCCGAAACTCATCTTTCCTCCTTCAAGTTGCTTCTGGCAGGTACTCTGTCATAGACTGGAAAGGAAACGAGCACAGAATCTAATGTCTATTTCAACCTAACTCCCACTGAAAGCATCCCCATCTTACAAAGTCTCACACTTGTATTCCCATTTGGAGCCTGGGCTGACGAACTCAGCTTCTTGCCATCTCACTGCAGCGCTGCTGGACAAGCCCCTCCCCCAGGGTCTGACCTCTAAGTCTCCAGCTTCATGAGGTGGCCTGGGGTCCCACACTCACACTAAGGTCTTCATTGTTATTGTTATTGCTACTTAGGGATTTCCCTCACCTTGAGTTCAGACTGAGGAAACTAATGAGCACAAAAGAGCCACCATTTGTAGGCAAAATTTAATCTAAGCCTTCCAGTCCCACTTGAAATATTTTCTGTGGTATGTTAAGATAGTTTTCTATTGGAGAATAATGGATGTTTTTGACAAAATGATGAGTCTAAAACTGGCTCATGGGTGGTTTTCAAAATCTACTTCCTTCCTCCTGCCCATGGCCACCAGAAACTGATGAAAGGTGCTGTTACATCATCAAATATATATGGTGAAGTGTTAATAGCCTGAAGTACGTGACTGTATTTGGCATCAGGTACATATGGTCACCAAATAATACAGTGAAGTGTTACTAGCCACAGCTTGAAGACTGCGAAGGTATTTGGCATCGAATTATTAAAGAGGTGAGTTAAAACCGAAGGTGATTCTAATACAAGTGAACATGTGCACTGGAGTGCACGTGCATGGAGAAAAGGTCATATGAGGGACTGTGTCAGATTTAGGGGTGGACGGAAGGGAAGGAAAGGGAGGGAGAGAAAGCAGGCCTGTCAACACCTGGATCTTGAACCTCCAGCCTTCAGAACCACAAGAAAGAAATGCCTCTTGCAGGAACCGCCCGACTGTGGCATTCTGATACAGTAGCAGTGGCAAAGGAATGATCATTGATAAGCGATGTCTTTGGAACATTTCAAATGTGACAGTTCACAGATGTGATGTGTTCCACAAACTGGCTATCCCACGAGGACAAAGAGAACTGTTAATGAATGTCAAGGTGACATCTGAAATGACCACATCTCTGGAGGCTCTCCTGGAACAGCCTGTCCACTCCCCTGCAGAAGCACAAGGTGCCGGAGCTCAGTTACCTGGCATCAGCACTTGCATTTAATTCAGTTTCTAAAAACAATTAACTTCATTAATCCATCTCAGTATGTTTGTGATTAATGCAGCAATGCAAAGTGGCAATGTTAATAATAACTCAAAGCTGAGGCAGATTCATTTTAGCTTGCAATAATGTCAGAAGTTATGACAGCATGTTGCAATGGTTCTATCAGCTTATCTAGAATTCTGTTTGAAAACTAGAAATCTGTAGAATCATTTGCAAATCTAGGTTGTTGGTTTTTTTTTTTTTGAGACACTCGAAAAGGAAGATTCAAGATTTCCTTTTGTGTGTGTTTATTACTGAAATGAAAGATTCACATTTAAAGAGTGACAGATTCCTTTTAGCCTAAGTATATGCTGAGGTTAAGGCATGGATCCTGGGCCTTCAGGTTCAAACCCCAGCTCTCCCCACACTTGTGTGTATGAATGCATATGTGTGCCCAACACTCTGTGCCTCAGGGCCCTCTGTCTGTGAAGAAACAGTGACAATGTTCTTCCCTTCCAGGGACATCTGAGGATAATTGAATTAGCTCCTGAAACATCTCTGGAGAGTCTGGCATACAAGATATGCTCAACTCTACCAAGCAGGGGCTGAAAAAGAGAAGTCAGAGCTCAGAAAGGTCTCACATACTCAAATCCTTTGTGCTGAACATCTCCTTATTGTGGAGGTAACAGAACCCACAGGAAAGGAGACCATTGTGGTACTGACATGTGATTGTTGACAATCATCGGATCTTCATCATGACACCACCACTAGGTAAGGAAGCTTCCGGAGACTCCCAGGTCCTGGGTAATTCTGCCACTTCTGCTTTTTTTTAAATTTTTAACATTTTTATTTATTTTTTATTGTCATGATGTTCTAGGCACCGCCCTCACTGAGCCATTATCATGCTTTAGTCACCCTGTGATAGGGCCTGAGCATGAAGGGTCAGGCTAGTTTCCCCCAGGGGCACAGCCTGCAAGAAGCACAGCTGGGCCAGACAGATCTAGATACCTACATCCTTATTTGCTGGGAACCCTTCCAAGCAGGCATGGAGACACACTATGGACAGGTCCTGATCGTTAGATCACCTATACAAAGGAAGAAAGTTAGAGGTAAAGGCAATCAGTGGAATAACTTCCTTTCCAAATGGAAAGTGGGTAGAGGAAGCCCTCCTTTGTGAGACTGGCTCTGGAAGCAAATGGAGGGGGCCAGTGATTACCCGCCATCCCTGGACCAAGC
Source organism: Meriones unguiculatus (assembly GCF_030254825.1). NCBI lineage: Eukaryota > Metazoa > Chordata > Mammalia > Rodentia > Muridae > Meriones > Meriones unguiculatus. The sequence continues at coordinate 99,572,384 of NC_083351.1, forward strand.
TCCCCTCAGCTGTTACAAGTATGGAGCACTAAGAGGGACTCACTGGCAGCTACTGCTACGGCTCAGCAGGAGGCTGGAGAAACCTGTAGCAGGGTGGTGGAGCGGGGAGAGAAAGGTGTTCCTGCAGGTGCTGGTACAGCCTCTAATGGGGTGTGGAGACAGCTGTTAATAACGCACACCGGAGTCTCCAAAACCTGGATGTGTGCTATGCAAGGGCCGCTGCCTCTGTTTTCTTGAGAAGAGCTGTTGAAATTTTATCTAAAAGGAGGATTTTGTTTAAAAAAATTAAAAAAAAATAAAAGGTTGATGAAAATTATTTTGAAAAAAAAATTAGATTTTTGAGAAAAATAGTGTCAGTGCATTTGTTTTAAGCAAATGCTTAAAACATCAACAAATGCTTTAGAACATCAACAAATCTATGAGAAATTCATGTTCTTGCTAGCCAGTAAATATACTTAGAAAAAAATTGAAATCCCCTTTTTTGTTCTATGTATTATTATTGCATTATAGAAGATTGTGTGTAATTTATCACATTTATTTAAATGAATGTAATTGTGTATCAAAATCCTACAGTTCAAGCAACTACTTCTAATACATATAGAATATGTATTATGTATATGTATCTAATATATATAGAATATAGAGCTTTTGTAATAACTCTCAATAAATAATCATTCATCAAAAAAAAAACCAACAAAAAACAAAAAACAAAAAAGGAGGCTTAATCTACTCTTAAGGGATGAAGTTTTGCTGGAGAGAACACAAAAAAACAACCTGTGTGGTATCGGCTACAATTGTAAGCCCTCCCTGATGTCCTGACCCTGCACCTCAGGCTGCTGAGGTGCACAGGCAACTCCTCTTTCACTGTCCAGGGCGGACATGAGGTTAAGAGACGGTGTGATCCAGGAAGGCTGTATCTGTCTTCCACACCACCATGTCTGAGTGCAGCCTCACAGCAGCCCTGTGAGTCCGAAGAGAAGCCTGGAGCGAGGAGGCAGGACCCGCTGCCAGGAGGTGCTGGGGAGAAAGCTGTTATTGGAAATCCCAGAGGCGGAGGCTGGTGTTGGCTGATGCTGGACTCTGGACTCTGCTGCAACTGGGTCAAGGCCATTTATCTGGGTCACAGCCAAGAGAACAGAGAAAAGTAACTGGGGTCAGGATAATATCCCCACCCCCCCAGAGCTTACAAATGTGTTCTATGGTAAGGAGAATTAAGGTTGCAGATGGAATCAGAATGCTAATCATCTGAATTTAAGATTACTCTTGATTACCCTGGTGGACCATGTAATCAGAAATGTCTTCAAATGTGAAAAAAGAAAACAGAAGAGTCAGGTAACAGTGAGTATGGGGGCAGACATAGGTAGTCATTGCTGGCACCGAAAATGGAGGAAGAGGCATGTGGGTGAACTCAACTTGAGAAGGTCCAGAAAGAAGGCTCTCCACAGAGCCCCCAGAGGACACCCTCCCTGCTCTCACTGTGACTTTAGCACTGCGATACCTATTTTGGACTTTTCCAGATTGTGCCAGAAGAAAGAACTGAATTATTTTGCATCTACTGAAATAAATAAAAAAGCAAAGTGGCATAACTAAAAAGAGCAAAGTGCACTACCTCCCACTTGACTTTAAATAAACGTGATCATTTGTCTAGTGACTTTCAGGTCATAATGGTTTTGGAACCACTAAGTTTACTGCAATTACCTGTAGTAGCCAGTGACACTAACACAGCAACACTAACATGGCCTCTCATGGGCCGCGCCAGAGACCTGATATGTCTACTCACACTCATCCTCTCAGGCAGCAATCCTGGGTTAGAAAGTGTCTGAGACTACGCTGCTCACTGCCGGTTCAACAGGAGAAAAGGAAAGTTCAATTTCTCCAGCTCATTTGTTATACCTAACAAGATTGTTTTACAAAAGTGAATATTCCCTATGTAAATGAAAGATGTCTGATGTAGGTAGGAATGGCAGACAGCCACCAACCCACATCAGGACACAGGACATTGGCTGAAAAGAAGAGGACAAACACAGAAGGTTTCCCGAAGAGGAAGATAGACAGTGATGTCAAAGAGCAGAGGTAGCATCTACAACTATATTAGAAATACTAGGTCAAGCCTGATGGAAGCTAAGAGAAACTGGCCCCTAAAGGGTCTTCTGCCCCTTGGCATGCTGGGTGTGAAAGCAGAGGGCTCTTGCTCCCTTCAAGCTGTGGTCAATGGCTGGGTTCACTAGCTAAACATGGGAAGCAGCTTACATATATGCAGGATGCTCTCCACAATAAAAGGGAGATTCACTTTCCATTTCTAGCAACAGACCACCGTTGGATAATCCAAAAAGAAAGAAAGTACTTCAGGGTCAATTATCATTCCCAGGCTTTAACGTATCCCAAAGCCATACCTGAATGATTAATGTAATAGAGGTGAATTATCTGTGTTGCTGAAAATAGCAACTGGTCTATTTCCCGCTGTACTTGACATGAACAGTCACATTTATATTTTCATTTGCCTTGGTTCTGTAGTGGATGAAAGAACAACTTTTGGGGGAACCTTAAATAAAATCGGCAACACTCGATGGGATCACATTATGAGACTTAACTTACAGTTTTGGCTCCCCTGGGAAATGGGTGCTTGTGGTGGGGCTATCAGTCTGAAACATATATTTGCCAAGCAAATCTTAATCCAGTTCACGTGAGGACTGGGCTGCTGGGAAGGCCATGGCTGCTCATAGAACTGAAAGCAGCTTCTTAATATCCTGCTACCTTAGTAAGAGCAGTGAAATGAATACCAGGGTGGGCTACCATTAAGACGAACTGGCTTGCTTCTGGGAGACATGTGCACAGTACAATGAAGTGCTGTCTATCACAGGAAGGTCTCTGGGAAGCACAGTCCGTCCAGTCTCCTTTTGAAGACCACCCCAATAAATCTCGCAGCTTGGGTGTGGCATCGGTAAATACTGTCGGGCTGCTGAGGTTCAGGGCAGGCCAGTCCCCAATAATTAGCTCTTGGAGGTTAACAAGTCACCCCAAGTAGCCCTGCCAATGGCACTGCCCACAGTATCTTGACCATGGGCCATGGCAATGAACAGTGCACTTATGTAACGCTGGTATGTGGTAGCACTATCCAGACTTTAGTTTCTGTTTCCTCCATGCTGGATCTCCACCTTTCAGCCGGCTGTGCGAATGATGGAGACAGGAAGGCCGCAGGCATGCTCTTAGGGAGTGAGGTGGGGGCATGTCCTGAAGAAATTTTCCTGAAGTTATTTATTGAGTGTCCGCTGTGTTACAGGCGCTATGCCAGTCACCACCTCTTCCTCCCCCCCTCCAGTGATGTTAGTAAACCTGGAAGCCAGGAGCAGAGTAGGAGACAGTAGGAGGTAGATGCAATGAGGAAGATGGGGGCACTGTAGGGATTAGGGAGTCATTAAAGAGAAAAGACAAGAGAGGACAGCAGAAGAGTCGTGGTGAGAGAATTTTATTATTTCCAATGAAAGATTTAAGCACAAGTGTGTTACACAACTTAAGCAGTTAAGGAAAGCATTCCCAAAGTGTTTAAGCAGTCATTTTTACTTATAAACTGTGTTCTTCGCAGTCCTTTATCATCCTTTACTAGGGGGTGGCCCTTTCTTCTCTTTAAACATGTTTACTCTGTAGCACCACTGCTCCCTGGTCGTGCCAGACAAAAACAGCACATGGTGGCCTTCCTGCCACAGAGGCTGTGCCCAGGATCTTCTGTGGATAGGAAGAAACACGCTCACTTGGGACCCTGCTGAGAACCACAGCCTACTAATGGCACCTTCCCACCTTCCCTCTGGGCTCACAAGTCTTCAGCTGGCCTTGGGACATGAGCATGTGACACTGACAGCTACACACCTGCTGGACTTTTGGGTTAGGTAAGCTAAAGGGCTTGCCTCAAGATCACCTGAGTTTATCTGTTTGATTAACTAGAGGAAAAACACAGGCAATGGAGCAAGAGTCCCAAAGCCTCACTAGTAGCTAGCTAGCCCAGAGAAAGACCATCTGGTCCAGCCTCTAATTTCAGGTGAGGAGACCCAGAGTCTCAGAGAAGCGCAATGGTGTGCCTCAAAACTCTAAACCTGGGGCCCAGGTCCACTGCTACACAGACTCAGACAAGGTGGTTCTCCCTACAGGCACAAACAAGGCATTTCACTTCTAATTCAAAAGCCTCTTTTTAAACCAAAGAAAATCAGACCTCTCAAGTGAAATTTCTCCCATGTGTGCTTTTCTTCCTCTGATCCTCAGATGTCCATATGGATAGTATATACATGGAATTGAATTACTGCTACATTGAGACAATGTCTCAAACAGCACACATTAACGAACTCACCTTGGAACAACCAATAGCATCAGATCATGGTCTCTTCGGGTGACCTGACTGTGGGCCCCACTAAGCCGTGCAGGGCTACAGGCAGGCACACTCAAAACTAGCCCTTTAACAGCAAGGTTTTCCTTAAAGGAAATGTTTTTGGCTTTGTTTTGTTTGCCCTTTTTTAAAGGAATTTTTTTCACATAGCATAGTCTGACTATACTTTTCCTCTCCCCCAAGTCCTCCCCCCACTTCCCTACTCACTGTACTTCATGCTTTTTCTCTTTTTAAACAACAGGGTAAGAAACACACACACACACACACACACACACACACACACACTCCACAACCCACAAAATCAGAAACCAAAATATACAAACAATAGACTAATAAAACAAAAAAATACCCAAAGCAACACGAAACAGGAAGCCTAGAAAAATACCAGAGTTCTTTTTGCATTGGCCATCTACCTAGAGGGCACAGGGCCTACCCTGAAGTGTGGTTTAACATACTCAAGGAGACTGCACTGGAGAAGACTTTTTTCCTTTGCAAGCTGATACCAACTGCAGATAGATTTGGTTATGGGCAGGAACCAGGATCTTAAAGGAAATCTTTCTAAGGGTTGCTTTGCTTGGTTAGAAGTGAGGACCCGGTGCCTTACAAACGCTATCATGGTATCCCACACCAAACACCAAAGGCTGCCATAGCTGTTTCCACCATAGTGGGACTCTTTTCTAACTCCTACCCTAGTGAGGTTGGTTGAGAAGCGCTGTCATGATGAACAGGCTTTGGAATGCAGCCTACTTGAAGGACCTTTCCTCTCCTTCCCCTGTAATGTAACTCCTGTCCTCCAGTGGAGCCAGCAGCTGCAGAATGTCAGTTTTTACTACGGATGGATGACACAGATGTGTCCCCACCATACACAGTCCTCTAAGGTTTGCTGCAAGAAGCCCTGGTTTTATTCCACCAGCATGTGCAGTCAAGCAAGACTTGGAGGAGCTTTACGGAGACTTGGCTGCTGGGACCCGCGGCCTTCCACGGGCATCGCTGCCACCTGAAAGGGCAGTAGAAATGCCAACTCTTTCAGCGTGGCTGCCAGGGAGGAACAAACAGGAACTGAGTGGAGGCGGCTGCTCAAGGCACACAAAGGTTCCTTGCCATTTCCCAAGAAAGGTGGCTCTTCACTGGACTTAACGGCCGTAGCTTAGAAGTTGAGGGTTTGCTTTAAAAACACCGTTTTAACCACTTTCCAGAGAGGGCAGGATGCGAAAAGAAAATGAGTCAAGGAAGTCATGCCGGGTGATTAATGATCAGCATTATTTCCGCTCCTTTTGTCTGTCAGTGTGAAATGCTGTCAGCCCGCTATTAATCATGGTACAACACTGCCTTTTAATTGTTGGGGGCTCCCCCAAACATCTGTGCAACCTTACAGAAACTGCCTACGTTCGAGTTTTGAGTCGTACAACAGGGCTTAGTGCGGGCACTCGCGGCGACTCCCGAGGTGGCTACGTGTCCCGCGCCCCGCTCACCTGCGCGCCTGCGCGTCGCACAGGTTCGGGGCCAGGGGACCCCGATGCTGCCCCGCCCCCAACCGGCGCCCCGAGACAAAGTGCAAAGCAGTCAGTACCGGCGGGCGGGTGTCCGGCTTTAGTCTCCAGCTTTCCTTCTGGAGGCGAAGACATGGCGCCGCTGGCCTTCGGAGGGGCGACGGCAGCGGCGGGGTGGGCGGCTGCGCGCGTTCGAGGTCTAGGGAGGGAAGACGCGAGGAGCGCGCCGCTCGCTCGGGAACGCGCACTACCGCCCAGGGCCGAGGGCGTGGCTCCGGGCGGCTGCGTGGCAGGCCACGCCCCCTGCGGGCCGCCCCGCCTTGCCCCGCCCGTCCGTGTGGAGCATGCGCAGAGGCCAGCGCCACGTACACGTAGGCCGCTCTCGGGTGGGGTAGGATGACTGGGCTAGTGTACATGGTGGGCGCGGTCCGCCGGGAGCTGGAGTGGCGGTGCGGGTGCCCGGCTGAGCTATAACTGAGGGAAAGCGTCACCTGCTGGTAGTTCGAGACCCCAGCGCGGGGATTCGTTAAGAGATGGCAGCTCCTTGCTTGTGGCTCCTTGGCCCACTTTGCCACGCGACTCATCCGGCACCTCTCCAGAATTTGCAGCTCTGCAAGATGAACGGTGGCACGCCCTTCTACCTTTAGAAAAGGGCCCGCCACCATCCCTTCTGGGCTGCGCTTGTGGTTAGGTGCCACACCCCTCTATTTCCTTATCCCCAGAACCTCTTGACTAGTCCCCTCCCTGACCCCACGTTGGCAAATCCGAAGGTCATTGGTCTAGTGCCCTTGATCTCTTAGCAGCACCGGAGATGGCTGTGGATTCCCTTTAGCTATAGGGATGCCATGTCTCTGCCTTGTCCAGTCTTCGAGCCACTCTGGCTGCCATTCAGCTTGGCCAGCTTCCCTGCAGACTTACAAATATTTGCATCTCCCAACCATCATCCTTGGCCCTCTTCTCTCCACTTTCCCTGGGTGCTGTCTACAGTAACCGTGTTTGAGTATGGGTAATTCATAAAAGATATTTATTTAGCTAGCAGTCTCAAGAGGCAGGTGGATTACAGGCTTATGTCAAAAACAAGTTCCTGGTAGAGGAGGTTCCCATGGTTGGAACCCTTTTGGACATCAAATGCAACTTGTAGCACATTCAACCCACCAGGCTCTTTGTGATTGGGCCTGGCAAACTATCAGCTCATGGCTCCTTGGTGCCTTGGCCCATACCGGCGGCTCTGATGCTTCTTTTGTGAGGTAGACCATTTCTTTCGGTCTTGGCTTTCCACCATTTCCATCACTGAGCACTGTCTTTTCCAGATGCTTGCATGATTGGCTCCTTTCTGCAATACAGCCAGCTTGTAAAGTCAACCCACCATGGAACCTGAAAATGCAGCCGGGGCGCTCTTCCCATGTTTGTGCTATTTTTACTCTCTCCATGTCCTTCAACCTCATCTGATAGTCCTTAACTCTCTGCTCACCTACTGTCAATCTCCATGGACTAGAAAATCAGCTCCATGAAAAGAGAAGCCTGGTCTATATTTTTCACTTGTATTCCAGCCCTAAAGCTATGGCAAGCACAGAAGATCCTTACAGTCTTGGAACACAGAAACAATTGATCTTCTACAATGTTGCATTAAGGCTGACCAACAAATGAGGACTCCGAAGAAAATAGGGAAGAGTTTTTTAGTATGTAGATAGCATACCTGTTTGCTTTCACTTGTGTACAAGAGTATGTGCATGAGTGGTGATATGTCCAGGCCAGTCAGTCACAGATACAGGCTAAGTGTTGAGCACCACTCTGGAAACTTTCTATGCAACTATATACTGACTAGCTACTGGAATCGTTGGCTGAGTGATGTTATCTAAATTACATGATGGCTTTTGGAATGAGGCAGGATAATTCATTTTACTAAGGAACCACACACACACACACACACACACACACACACACACACAAACATGGAGGGAAAAAGAAAGAAAAGCATTTTTAGTCTGGTGACTGAGAGCTCAGCTTAGACTCCAGGTTTCTCAGCCCAGCAGCATTTCCTCCTAATGTTGGCTGGCTCCCAAGTAACGTTTTGAGGCATAATTCCCCCTCCTCTTGAAGAAGTACGAGAAGGGGCGCATTCTTTTTGCCATTGTCTGTTTTACAACCGTGGCAACATCACTGAGTCTTTTGGCACTCTGTTTTTCATATCTGCAAGAAAGACATTGGCGGGCTGTGCCTCTTGTGTATGCTAGCTTCCCCTCACTACTGCAAACATCGGCAATAACCCAATAACTGAGAAGAGAAGGTTGGGCTGCAGTGTACTTCAGTTTTATACTGCTTGCCTTGCATGAGTCACATCTTACTTCGACCTCCACCACAGAATTAGTTAAATAAAAGATAATGATAAAGTGTTGGGGTCATAGAATTGGAGGTTCTAGTCTCTTCCTTATTGGCCCCATTGCTTTTGAGTTTGAGGCACAGAGGATTGAATCTGCTCACCTCTGTGGCTGGGAAACAAATGAAAGAGGAAAATCCCAGAGTTCCGCACATCCTTCAAATGAATTCCTTCAGTGACCCAAAAGTCTCCTTCTAGACCACCACCTTTTTTTTTTTTGCTTTTTTTAAAAATTTGTATTAATTACACTTTATTCACTTTGTATCCCCCCATAAGCCCCTTCCTCCTCCCCTCCCTAGTCCACTGATAGGGGAGGTCCTCCTCTCCTTCCTTCTGATCTTAGTCTATCAGATCTCATCAGTAGTGGCTGCATTATCATCTTCTGTGGCCTGGTAAGGCTGCTCCCCCCTCAGGAGGAGGTGATCAAAGAGCAGGCCAATTAGATTATGTCAGAGGCAGTCTCTCTTCCCATTACTACGTAACCCACTTGGACACTAAACTGCCATGGGTTACATCTGTGTAGGGGTTCTAGGTTATCTCCATGCCTGGTACTTGGTTGGAGTATGAGTCTCTGGGAAGACCACTGTGTTGAAATTTCTAGTTCTGTTGCTCTCCTTGTGGAGTTCCTGTCCTCTCCAGATCTTACTATTTTCCACTTCTTACGTAAGATTCCATGCACATTGCCCAACAGTTGGCCATAAGTCTCAGCATCTGCTTTGATAGTCTTCAGGGCAGAGCCCTTCAGAGGCCCTCCGTGGCGGGTTTCTAGCTTGTTTCCTGTTTTCTTCTTCTTCTGAAGTCCTTCCTCTTTGCCTTTCGGGATGGGGATTGAGCATTTTAGTCAGGGTCCTCTCTCTTGATTAGTTTCTTTAGATGTACAGATTTTAGTAGGTTTATCCTATATTACATGTCTATATGAGTGAGTATATACCATGTGTGTCTTTCTGCTTCTGGGACAGCTCACTCAGGATGATCCTTTCCAGGTCCCACCATTTACCTGCAAATTTCATGATTTCCTTATTTTTCATTGCTGAGTAATATTTCATTGTGTAGATGTACCACAATTTCTGCATCCATTCTTCAGTTGAGGAGCATCTGGGCTGTTTCTAGCTTCTGCCTATTACAATTAAGGCTGCTACAAACATGGTTAAGCAAATGTCCTTACTGTGTACTTGAGCTTCTTTTGGATATATGTCTAGGAGTGGTATGGCTGGATCTTGAGGAAGCACTATTCCTAGTTGTCTGAGAAAGCGCCAGATTGATTTCCAGAGTGGTAGTACAAATTTACATTCCCACCAGCAATGGAGGAGGGTTCCCCTTTCTCCACAGCCTCTTCAGCATGTGTTGTCACTCGAGTTTTTTATCTTGGCTATTCTGATGGGAGTAAGGTGAAATCTCAGGGTCATTTTGATTTGTATTTCCCTGATGGCTAATTACGCTGAGCATTTCTTTAAGTGTTTCTCTGCCATTCTATATTCTTCTCCAGAGAATTCTCTGTTTAGCTCTGTTTCCCATTTTTTAATTGGAGTACTTGGTTTGCTGCTTTTCAGCTTCTTTAGTTCTTTATATATACTGGATATGAGTCCTCTGTCAGAAAAACAGTTGGTGAAGATTCTTTCCCAATCTGCAGGCAGTCGTTTTGTTTGGATGATGGTGTCCTTTTCTTTACAGAAGCTTTTCAGTTTCATGAGGTCCCATTTATTGATTGTTGCTCTTAGAGCCTGTACTGTTGGTGTTCTGTTCAGGAAGTTGTCTCCTGTACCAATGAGTTCTAGGGTCTTCCCCACTTTTTCTTCTAACAGATTTAATGTGTCTGGTTTTATGTTGAGGTCTTTGATCCACTTGGACTTCAGTTTTGTGCAGGGTGATAAGTATGGATCTATTTTCATTTTTCTACATGTAGACATCCAGTTAGACCAGCACCATTTGTTGACGATGCTATCTTTTTTCCATTGTATGGTTTTGGCATCTTTGTCAAAGATCAGGTGTCTATAAGTGTGTGGGTTTATTTCTGGGTCTTCTGTTTGGTTCCATTGATCCACCATTCTGTTTCTATGCCAGTACCATGCAGTTTTTATTACTGTTGCTCTATAGTACAGCTTAAGATCAGGGATGGAGATACCTCCAGAAGATCTTTTATTGTAGAGGATTGTTTTAGCAATTCTGGGTTTCTTGTTATTCCATATGAAGTTGTGAATTTTTCTTTCCAGGTCTGTAAAGAATTGTGATGGTAATTTGATGGGAATTGCACTGAATCTGTAGATTGCTTTTGGTAAGATGGCCATTTTTACTATGTTAATCCTGCCAAGCCATGAGCATGGGAGATCTTTCCATCTTCTGATATCTTCTTCTAATTCTTTCTTCAGAGACTTGAAATTTTTTTCATACAAGTCTTTGACCTGCTTGGTTAGGGTTACACCAAGGTGCTTTATGTCATTTGTGGCTATTGTGAAGGGTGTTGTTTCCCTGATTTCTTCCTCAGCCCTTTTGTCTTTTGTATACAGGAGGGCTACTGATTTTTTGAGTTAATTTTGTATCTGGCCACTTTGCTGAAGGTGTTTATCAGCTATAGGAGTTCCCTGGTAGAATTTTTTGGGGTCACTCAGGTATACATCTGCAAATAGTGATAATTTGACTTCTTCCTTTCCAATCTGTATCCCCTTGATCTCCTTCAACTGTCTTATTGCTCTAGCAAGGACTTCCAGCACTATGTTGAAGAGATATGGAGAGAGTGGGCAGCCTTGTCTTGTCCCTGATTTCAGTAGGATTGCTTTAAGTTTCTCTCCGTTTATTTTGATGTTGGCTATAGGCTTGCTGTATATTGCCTTTACTATGTTTAGATATGTGCCTTGTATCCCTGATCTCTCCAATACTTTAAACATGAATGGATGTTGGATTTTGTGAAATGCTTTCTCAGCATCTAAGGAGATTATCATGTGTTTTTTTTTTTTTCTTTCAGTTTGTTAATATGGTGGATCACATTGATGGATTTCCGTATATTGAACCACCCCTGCATACCTGGGATGAAGCCTACTTGGTCATAGTGGATGATATCTTTGATGTGATCTTGTATTTGGTTTGCAAGTATTTTGTTGAGTATTTTTGCATCAATGTTCATAAGGGAGATTGGCCTGAAATTCTCTTTCTTTGTTGAGTCTTTGTGAGGTTTAGGTACCAAGGTGACTGTGGCTTCATAGAATGAGTTTGATAATGTTCCTTCTGTTTCTATTTTGTGGAATAGTTTGAAGAGAACTGGAGTTAGCTCTTCTTTGAAGGACTGGTAGAATTCTGTGCTGAAATTATCTGGTCCTGGGCTTTTTTTGGATGGGAGACTTTTGATGACCACTTCTATTTCCTTGGGGGATATAGGACTATTTAATTGATTTACCTGGTCTTGATTTGGCTTTGGTAAATGGAATCGATCAAGAAAATTGTCCATTTCATTTAGATTTTCAAATATTGTGGCATATAGACTTTTGAAGTAAGTCCTAATGATTGTTTGGATTTCCTCAGTGTCTGTAGTTATGTCCCCCTTTTCATTTCTGATTTTGTTGATTTGGATGACCACACCTTTCAAAGGTTTTCCCACCACCAAATATTGCCAGGCTGGGTGCCAAGTGTTTATCAAAGGCGTTTGTGAGGAACGCTCCAGCTCTAAACCGTAGCAGCTGTTGGCTGTGTGAGGTTTCAGGGCTCAGTGCTGCCACAGCTCTGTATCATGTCAGTTGCTGACTACAGCATCCGGAGCTGCAGCTTCTCGGATGGAGAAGTTGAGACTATGAAGGCTAGAAGGGATCAGGTCTGGGTGGGGAGGCCCGAGAGCACCCTACTCTTCCCATTCTTCAGACTGCTCGGTTGAAAGTAAACCATAATACACTAGAGAATATATTTTTATTTCTGCAATGGATTGTTTTCTTAATCACTGTGTGTAGGAAATACACAAATCGCCTCATGGTGTATTAAAATAACTCTGTGTATCAGTCAGTTCAAAGAACACTGCTTTCTTTCTCCAGGCTCGCCTCTCTTTTCTGTGTTTCTGCTGCTGTCTTATGCATGAGAATTTTTATACTCTTGCCACACAGAATTCTTTCACATTGTTGACTTAGCTCATAAAAAGAGGGTAGCTCTCATTCTTGACTTAGCTTCATAGCATCAAAGGTATTTCTTTATTATGCTTCAGAAGTTATAAATAAAACAGAGTATAATTGATTTGACATCCACACACATAATTCACGAGGGGAAAATTCGACACAGTTTCCAAAAGTCAAAGAAAAATGAGATTGTGGCATATATCGCCCACAGGTGCACATACACCCCCTACCTCCCACAAGTGTGGGCATAGAGACAAGTAATCCTTGAGGGTTTTATTTCGGATTCAACTTACCCACAGTCACAGAGTGATTGAGAAGCCATCTGAGGGATCTTCAGAAGCTATTCAATACCTAATAAAGAATGTGGAGTCAATTTCAGCCCCATACAAACTTATAGTTTAGTAAAAGACATTTGAAGAAAGAAATGACCAACCTGAACCTCGGCAAATATTCCTCTTATCTTTATTTGGAAGTTAGAAAATAGAAGCTATAAAGAAAATGAGAGTCATGGCACTATGAATACTGATTCCCTGCAGAATTTCCAAGTGCGTTGTCAATTATTTATGAAACGATGTGTTTAGTGGAGAAATGAGGGGAAGGGTGTGGATGAATGGCATTTCTAGTTTGTCCTCTGAGCCATGATTTGACCTTGCAGAAGGTCCTTATGTAGTCTGTGATGATTATGATTTTGTATTGGAGGCAACAATACTTATCTTAGGGATTCAAATAGTTATTCAATATTACGGCTTAGCATTTATCTCCTTGTATAAAATTTCTTACAAGGGTATATGAATTGCTGTAAGTATAAAAATAAACATGACAAAGACGTTGAGGATAAAGAGGCTTTCAGCAAGGCAAAAATAATCTCTGGGGAAACCAGAATCTAAAATTGAATAATAAAATATTTTTGTTACTTTGTTTTCAAAGAATCTATCCCAGAGACAGTACTATTAGGACATGACTTTGCCCTTAAAAATACATAAAAGCCCTTCAGAAAGTTCTTTGGCTGTGAGCTCATCATTCTCAGAGGCCATAGATATGAGATGAGCAGCATGAGGGTATGGAGGTCATCATGACCTTTTCAAGCCCACAGGGCTATGCTTGGACTTTTCCTATGGTGGAACAGTCTGGTCTCTCTAGCAGACTAGAAAGAAGAGTCAGTGGAGGAGGCAGACACATTAGGACCTACCTTGACCACACATCAGTTTATGAGCTTCAGGAAAAGCATCCTCTGTGAGGCTCAGTGTCCCAGTCTTAGCAAAGACATAGAAGTGTACCATTGAGAATGTCTCTGGGACATGTGTGGGTTGATGATATAACATACTGGGAATTCTGTGTACACCATAAGGTCTGAATGCAAGCCTATCCAAATCATATTGCTTGTTTAGAGGTTTTAGAGGAAAAAAATGAAGTAGAAGATATTTATAACACAGGACAGAATGTGATGAACTCTCTAGAACAGTAACAGGTTCCAACTGTTTTCTGGGGGTTCCGGGAGAGATGTGGAAAAAGATGTTCAAGGTCAAGAGCAAGGCCAAGGTGAAAAGCAAGGCCTTGAGCCTTTCTTCTTGGCCGGGTGTGGGAGGGTATTTATATAGAGGATACACAGAGCAGAGGCCCAGAAGGGGGATGACAGGGGACTGTGCCCTTGCCACACTTGGAGTGAGGACCTACTGAGCATGCACAGAAAAGTCCCACCCTAACTCTAGGGCAGGGAAGACAGCTGCACCTCTCTGCCCGTGTTTAGTCCCTTGCCATATCCCATCGTGTAACTGTCAGAAAGTGCCACTGTACCCTTGAGACAGTAGGAAACAAATAAGATTTTGCTATACCATAAATATGAGCATCTCGTAGTCCTCTGTATAGGTCTACCTTCTTTCCCCTGCCACCAGATTTCCACAGGACATTTGTGAACTGTTGCCGTAGACCAGTCCTTTGACACTGACTGAAGATTCAGAACAAAGATGAACCTAGGTACTGAGGTGGTGATAAAGCAGTTAAAGCATTTGCTGCCCATGTGTGAAGACTGGAGTTTAGATCACCTCAAAACCTCTGTAAACTGTCTAGTGGGTATACCTGCCCACTGTAATTCCAGTCTCAAAACTAGCTACTTGGGTGCACTCTGGGTTTTTGACCCAGAGACAGTACCTCAATGAATAAGGTAGAAAGATAATGAAGGAGGATTCTGACATTAACCCCAGACACTAGAAACATGCAAAAGCATGCATGCACATACGTGTACACTACAGGCGCACGTGGAAACAGAGGGGAAAAACTTAAAAACAAACAGGCAAGCCCACAAATGTCAGTCCTCAGAGCAGCATCACAAAAGAGGCCGGAGGAATTTCAGCTCCACACTAGCCAGTGAACAAGAGTGCCAGCCGACAGGTGACCCCTACAGCCTTGCCCTCCTCTTCAGCCTCGGAGAGGCAGGACAGCCCCTTCAATAGAAGGCTGCGTGGACTCTGCCGCAACCCCAGATGTTTAACTGTGCACTGCAGCTGCTTCTGGGCCTGCTCTGCACCTTTGTGTGATGGGTGACAGTCTCAGAGCTCTGAGTGTGCTAGTGTACCCCTTAGTTTGTCTCACAGCCCCCCTGAGCGGAAGGACTAGAGGACTCTATCACTGCTCTATGTTGAGTCCTCTTTCAACTGGCCACATGATGTTTGCTTTCAGGAAAGACGGACATGTTATGAGTATATTTTGGAAGAAAACAATGAAACAATGCCCTTTATAAAACCTAAACAGCACAGAAACCCCTGATGAGAAAAGCAAGCTAGCATTCATTAGCCCACCAGCCCACGGAGCTGGCCACTGTGTCCTTTCCAGATCACCAGACAAGAGTGAGAAAAGAGCCTTTCCCGATATCTTATTTTGCAGTGTTTCTTAATTGATGTTGAATGCTTTCCTCGTTAACAGTGGCTGCAGGGTAGGGGAGGAAGACCCTGGGACATTGTCCTCACCCTAGGAAAGGGAGTGCATGCTGTCAGTGTGTCTTGTTACAGGAGATGCTGCCCTTTATCACCCCACTGGTAGACAGGGTTTTTAAAATACGGTAATTTTAAAAGGTGAAAGTTAATGTATTGGTGTGGTCAGCTTTCTTAGTAATCACTGTGAACTGGCTGACATTTTATGTTTCGATATGGTGTCAATGTCCTCAAGACTTCATGTATGTAAATTTTATCTTCATAGAAAGGATGGAGCCTTGACATGAGGTTGCTGTTTAGAGGTGGAACATTCAGGAAGAGGTTGAATTCATTACCATGGAGGCCCCACCATTGTATCTTTGCAGCTGTATAAAGAGGGGAAGAGAACTGAGAAACACACACACATACAAACACACAGGTGTGCTCATTTCTTACCTGTGATGGATGCAATTTCTTACCTGTGATGTTTGTATTGGCCAGAGACCCAACAAAGAAGGTCATCAGTAGGAGTGGCCTCTGGATTTTATATTATAAGCTAAACTATACTAATTATACTCCTCCTCCTCCTCCTCCTCCTCCTCCTCCTCCTCCTCCTCCTCCTCCTCCTTCTTCTTCTTTTAGAGGTAGGGTTTCTTTGTGTAGCCTTGGCTGGCTTGGAACTAGCTTTGTAGATCAGGCTGGCCTTGAACTTACAAATATCTGCTTTCATCTGCCTCCTGAGTGCTGGGATTAAAAACCTGCACCACAACTACCTGACACCTTTTCTTCTTTTTAAAGAAGTCCACCTCCAGATTTCATGATAGTAATGAAAAAACAGATTAATACAATAATATTTTAAATTCTATAATAGTTGCTAAGAGTCTATATTAACAAGCTTATCTCTGGACATAGTTCTGGACAATACTTCAGGGGCTTTCACCATCTTTTGCTTATTCTATGTCTCCTGAGGTAAGAGGTGGCAAAGCAATATTCCTAACAAGGTTAAAGCCCATTTTTCTTGCTGAAATTACTTGGGTTTCTTTCAAAACCATTTTTCTTCTCTGTTGGTGATTTCCCATCATTGATTAATTATTCTCCTCCCACCAGAGTGTCTGTGTGACTCTGCAGGCAGAAGGCTGTAAATAATGACTTCTGTCGCATCCTGCTCCTCAGCGTCTACAGCAAAGCCCGTTTGTGCTTGTTCAATACTAGAAAAAGTTCAAGCTTCGGAAATACAACTGCTGTAAATTCAGATAAGGACACATCTCCACCCAGCCGTTTGGGGTGGAAGAACCCTCTAGGTGCCATTCTGGAGCTTCTTTTTCCTGGCACAAATTAATAAACTACCCTGGTCATAGAAAAGAAAAGATACACTTTCAGTAGCTCGTTGGGAATCTTCCCATCTTCTTTATCATAATGAAGAGCGGTGGGGCATTTGGTGGAAAAATGCTACACTTGTGAGCATTCCATGTAAGGCTGCAGAAATGATACAGCTTAACAAGAGATCACTCAGCCAAAAACACTACAGAATGATGTTCTGAGCCAGTTTCAGGTTTGCCTGTCTACTATTTTTTTTTTCCTATTAGTTAGGGGTGGTGTCGTTCTCATTTTCTTTCCACTATTCATTGCAAAAGAGAACATTCTGAACCCTTATGGGAGTTTTTGCAAAACACAGCAGGGGTTCTTGAGTTTAAAGAAGATACCCACAGCCTCAGCAATGACCAGGGAAGCTCTGGACATGCCAACAAGAGTGTCCTCTTTCTGGTTGTTGACAATGGATGGCACAGTGTGACCCCCCCACCTCCATCTTAAGTGTTAGCTTAATTAAGCTACAGTACCCAGATATTTGGTCATACATGATTCTAAAGGTTTTGTGGAGATAGTTTTTAGATGGGGTGGGAATTTGAATTGGCAAATCTGGAGTAAAGGTGATGAACCTCCATAATGCAGGTGTGTCCAAAAGTAGAAAGCCTGAACAGAAGAAAGACCGACTGCAATCCCACAAACTGACATTTCACAACTCTCTCTGCTGCTTTCCATTGAGGTCTGAGTGTGAAGTGTCTCCCATAGGCTCTGGTGTTTGGATACTTGGTCCATAGCTGCTGGGATTCTTTTGAGAAGTTATGGAATCCTCAAGAAGCAGACTTACAAAGAAGGTTCCAGCGATAGCCTGGACCCATAGCCTAATGCCACTTGATGAAATAACTGCAATAGCCAATATTCCAGAAAGGACACTCTGTTGGTATGCTCGGGGACTTCTGGACTTTTCCTTAGGATGAGGGCTGCAGGGCTTTCCTTCAATTCAGGAGACAGCTGTATCTGCAGACACCCCCATAATTCCACTTCCATGGACTGTAACCTCATAGTGTAGGCAAAAATAAACACTTCCTTCTTTAGGTTGCATCCTATTGGGTATTTTCTCACAGTGATGAAAAAAGTAGCTAATGCAGTGATGCAGTATGTAATGTCCCTCTGGACTGGTATCTGCTTCTCTTTACCCATACAGATTGAGTGTGTGTGTGTGTGTGTGTGTGTGTGTGTATGTGCATATGTGTCTTTTCAGTGTGTATAATATACATACTTATACAGTTCCTGGTCTTGCTTCTCTGGAGAGCCCTGACACATTCCATTTCTCTCTTTTAAATGAGCATTCTAATTCAGAGAGCAGGCAATATCCTCAGGCCATAGCTCACTGGGGATCAGCTACTGTGCTATATGACCTTTCTGGGTGTCAATCAGTAAGCAGAAACAGAACACTCACAACCCAGTGACAAAAGCAGGAGATAAGAACAACCCTGTTACCCTCCAGGAACACAACCCCTGAACCTTGTGTAGCTCCAAGTAGGAAAACAAACCTAAGAGCACTGCATCAGGTCCTAAGCCTGTCCCTTGTGGGGAACTGTTTTAGTTCACAGGTTAATGAAGAGCTATCTCACTTGCTTTAGCTACTTGGCTAATCACTAGAGTATATATCTGTGTAAATTCTTGAGAATCAGAAGATTCTCAGACCTTAGAGTCTAGCTTTTTCTCTTTTCTAACGTGTGAACCTCTCAGAATTAAAACAAAGTTCTCGTAGCTTGTTAAAATATGATGGGAACATGGAGCGCCATAGTGACCCCTTTAACAAAGCAAGCACAAAGGACAGGATTGTCCCCTGGCAGTCCCAGTGCTGTACAACAGCCTTTGGAATGTGCTCATCTCAGACAAGTGAAGCACCATATCAGCCAAGTTGACCAGCCACCTCCATGCCTACGTCCATCAGCTCACACCGTTTCTCCCCCAAGTGGAGCTGTATAGTATTTGTCCTTCTGCAACTAAATTATTTCACTTGAAGCAATCCCCTCAAGATTCACCCAAGTGGCTGCATCTGTACTACAATACTAGCTGGTTCCAACATGTCCAATCCAGCTGCTTTCAAAGAAAGTAGACAAAAGTAATGGTGAAAATTAAAGAAAGGGTGACCATTTGGGGGAAGGTAGAAAGCGTGCATTTCCTCCCACATCTGGGGTATTGGTTTAGGTTCAAATAGAGGGGAGAAATGGGGTAGAAGGTGAGTGTGGTTACATAGTCTTGGTCACTGTGGTCTGGATCTCAGTTCTGGTTGTGCAAGATGGTCTGAAGCTATCTTTATCGCTCAAGAAGATGTACCTTTTTCCAAGAGATGGCTGCTGCTGCTGCTGTTGCCCTGGGTGATCTTGTCTGTGAGACTCTGCTGTCCCTAGAATACTGGGGGAGGTGCATGATGCCCAAGAGGATGAGTGCAGACTTTCAGGAGGAACAGACACTGTAAAAGCTGATGGTGAGATGTCTCAGTCACTCATCTATTTGTGCTTTCAGCTTTGAAGGAGGTTGAACAGGTTAATCTCTAGGTTTTAAAAAGTCTCATGCTTTACTGAGCTAGCCAGGCAACCTGTTATCTAGAGAAGACCCTCAGGGTGGCTAACACACCAACATGCAGGCTTAACCAGAAGTCTGACTCTAAGTTTTAAGACAAAGGAGACAGATGTAAAACAAATGGGAGATTCCAGGCCTTCGTCCTCCATAAGCAATCTCTAGGTTCCTGTGAGACATAGGACATATTTCTACCCCCCTCCCCACCTCAAGGCTCTCTGGACATAACTACCTTTTCTTGCTTCTGGATAACTGACTCTACTCAATAGGAAGTCTTGAGCCAGCACTGCCCTGCTGGCCTTTCTTTTCCGGAGTCCGACCTGTCCCGTTAAGTTCATTACCCATTCCCATCCCTGTCCACTAATGGCAGCTCTAGGGTCTCAGCCTTTGTCCCAGAGGCTGGTCCTCAGAGCAGCTGCTAGTAGAGCTTCTACCACTGGCTTTCTAAGCCTGCCTACTGTTGTGAGTTACTCAGAAACCCACACCTTTTCTTTCCCTTTATCTCTTCTTTCCTTCAAACATTTGCCTAGATGTCCTGTCCCTGTCCCTCAAGGTGTACTCATGCTTCCTCTGAAGCTCCCTTTTCTCTTGCCATGTGCATACTTATCTACCTCATACCTGACCTCCATACCTAACTCAAGTGGCATGTTTTTATCTCTTCTTCTCCACTCCCTGATAGCTGCAAAGATTTCCATCTCCCCATCCTGTTGCTCTTCTTTTAAACAGTAAGAACACTGCCCTGAGATTCCTTCTGAGCTTGTTCTTGAATTCTTTTATTAATGAGGCCAAGAACCCAAAGAGGGAACCCCAAATCCAATGGTGACAAGTAGCATCAAATGCAAGACTTCCCAAACTTTCTAGAAAGGAATCCTGTCCGCGTCATCTCTCCACGTGTGGTGGTCTTGGCTTGCTCCTAGAATACTGGGACTGTTATGGTGAGGAGGAGGAAAACAAAGTTGGCTACCAGGCTCCATGGCCGAATTTAGATATCCTAAGGCTAGAATATTGATCTTGTAGACTTTCTTCCATTCAACAAATATTTTTAGAATACACTGACTGCCAAGAGCCTTTCTAGAAAGTAGAGGTTAGGTTCCCACTTCCATGGCATTTATAGTCTTGTTCATTGGCTCATGCTGCATGTTGACAAGTGACAGAAATAGGCTATGACAGTCCCTGAAACAAGTTGTAAAGCTGAACAACAAACGCCTCACATTCTGAAGCCCTGCAACATTAATTCGTTGAGTTGTTTCTGATCAAATGCTTTCTATGATTCCTTGGGACCGAGTTTCTAAGGTAAAGGCAGGTGCCACTGCGTTTGTGGTTCTACTTGTACGCATCCAGGAAGAAGTATGGGGTGGGGAGGGGCTGCCTGCATAAATGTTATTCCTATCATTGCTCCTCCGTGTGAGTCTTTTGAAGTGTCCTTCATTCTCCCTGGGGGATCAGTAAACCGAGGCCAGATTCAGCTGGCTGCCTGTGTTTGTACCTAAAGCTCCTGGAGCACAGCCATACCACACTCTGCCAGTGCTGGTTTTTACCTTGTAACAGCACGTGGAGAGTTGCAGTTGAAGTGTTCTGGGCTGCCACACTGGAAGTATTTGGCTTTTTACAGCATTTGCAGACCTCTTCTTGCAGAGGTGGTTCTGAGAGTATGGTCCCCAGGGAGGCAGCATATGTACCACAAAAAGCTTGGGAATCTCTCCAAGTTCTCATCCAGCTTCAGGCTCATCAGGCAGAAACTCTGACAGGGAGGCCTTCCTCCTGATTCCGGACTATGGTCAGGATTCAGAACGACAGAACATCACACAATCCATAGTTCTCAGGAAACTCCAACCTTCCTGAGAGTGAGCAGCCTGCAGTAGTTTTAGATTCTTGGTGGCTCCTTACTGTTTAGAAAGTTCATATTGTATGGAAGATGACAGATTGTGATGGTGTAAGTGATTAAGAATGGTGTTTACCACCAAATGATCATTAGTTGGTTCTATAACATATGGGCTGATATCTAGTTCGTTGGTATATGAACATCATACTCATGTCCCTTTCTGGGCTGAATTTTGTTAATTAATTTTTTATTACAGTTCAGAGGATGATAACAGGCTGTGTGTTAGTGTACTGTCATCGTAACAGCTCCCCACGCTGTCTTGGGAGGCTGTGAATGCATCTGGTTCACAGACTCCCACAAAAGGCAGTGGAAAGTCACAGGCATGCCTGTGTCCGTTGTCACTGGGGTAATTTACGATGCTCTATCTGAGGATGTTTCCCGAAAGGTGTTCTGTCTTAGCTTGCCTTTTCCTATGTAACAGAGTGCCACAGTCTGGATATTTCACGGAGAAAGGGATTTATTTTTTACAGTTCTGGTGGTGCAAAAAGCAAAGTCAATGTGAGGCCTTGCATGGTGTTGGAAGCACATGGTTGAAGGAAGCACACAAAGCCGGTGAACTCACTCTTACACAGACACTGGTGATAATGAGTGCACTGCATTGATCATATTAACCCCCCTCAGGGGGACTCTGCCTAGAATATTAATTGCTTCTTCAAGGGCCTGCCTCTTAATACTGTTTCATCGGGGATTAATTTTCTAATAGTTAGACTTTGAGGGACACATTGAAACCACAGTATGCCTCTCTAAAGAAGAGAGCTTACACCGTGGGCATATACTAAACTGAGCTTAGAAGTCTGAGGTACTGAAGACACAGTGGGAATGAAGAAATAGCAGGATAAGCCCTGGGATCTATTGAACGATTATGTGAAATAACAGGCTTCTCTGAATATACAGATGGATTATGAATGAGGAGAATCCAGATTACATTGAATGTTTAACTTAACTAATTCTTGTGCCTAGGCACAAAAATTTGAACAAAAAAATTGACCAAACAGGCTCTACCTTTGATGTCATTTCAGGCTTTGTGATCATCACTATGATGAGACTTTTACTTACTTTAACTGTGTCCCTCAAACAGATGGGATTTCCTAATGAATCTTTGACATATGATCAGCTGAAGCATGCAGACAAAAGCTGTGTCAGTTTTTGTCATCATGGCATCATCTTGATAAAGTAACAGGAGAGAAAGCATTTGATGTTGGCTTATGGTCTTAGATGTTTCAGTCTTGTTACTGGACTCTGTTGCTTTCTGGGCCTTTGTGTAGTGAGGGGACATGCTACGGCAGGAAGACTGCATCCATTTCTCTCTGTGCAATCAAGTCAAGATTAAACGTCACGCCACTGGTCTAGATGATTAGGAAGAAATTCATCATTAGACCGAATCCAGATCTTTCCACCTTTACCTCAGGGGTTCAACAGTTTCATACCACTCTTCAAATGATTATAGATGGTGGAGCACACAGGTCACACCTGCGGCGTTTGGACAGTGGTTGGCTAATACAGCCCTACAATATGAAACCGGGAGAGGCTATGGCAAGCCTGCTTTCTTCTTCTTTATTATGGCAAAGAATTTTTAAAATGCGTGTTCACTCAATGCTTTGTCAGAAATGGCAGTACATCAGCTCTATTCAACATTTAGTTTTAATTTTTGCCCTGTTTTAAAATAGAATGCATGCTATTTTCCGAGTAGGGCTGCTAAGCTATGGCCCAGGACACAAATCTGACCTAGTGCCACAATGTATGAGTTCCATACAGAAGGACTAGCTCATGTCCCTAGTACTGTTCTAAGTCTGTTCTTTCACCTTTCACTATGGGTCGAGGCAGAAGTTTTTCGCCAGAGCCTGGCTTTTCAGGCCTAGACTTTCTGGCCTCGAGAACTGTGAACCAATACACTTCCGTTTCGTTAGTTTTCTTTTGCTGTGACCAAGCATTGTGATCACGGCAACTTATAAAAGAATGCCTTTAATTGGCCAGCCACTTTCAGAGGGCTAGAGTCCATGATGGCAGGGCAGGGCAAAGTCATGGGGGCAGGAAGAGCTGACAGCTCACATCTTGATGTGCAATCAGGAGGCCAGAAGGCACTGGGGAGGGACCAAGCCTTTTGAAATGTCAGAGCCCATCCTGAATGACATACCTTCTCCAACAGGCAACCAAGTATTCAAACAAAAGAATGGAACTTCTGTGAAGCCATCCTCATGATTTCCATTGTTATAAATTAGTCAGGCTATGGTAGTCTGCATGGTTGCCTGGCTTACCCAAGGACCCTACAAGGCCATGTAGTCTTGAATGGTGTCAGAAGAAGACACACACTCACAACCAAGCTGAGCCTTTAGACATCTTTAGATATTAGTCCTAGTGACATCGCACTTTGAACTAGTGAAAGACTGAGCAGGACACCTGGCACCCCCCCTGGCCCCTGCGAGTGTGTGCATGTGTATGTGCTCACACTCGAACATACACCACACACACACATAACACAGAAATTGAAAAATATCACACAGGGAATCGAACATTTTTGTAATAAGCAAAATATTTGTAAGGTTGAAAAAAAGTACAAAGCATTATGAGAAAGAAAACCACAACAAAACAACAAACACAACTCCCAAAATACCATTGAATTAATTTTATGTTGGCCATCTACTCCTGGGATTGGGGTCTATCCTTAGAGTGGTTTGTGACTGATTTTTTCCTTTGCAGTAGCTTCTGTGTTCAGATAGGGACTTTGTTCACTTCCCCTCTGAGCACTGGGGCCCCTGTGGCTTACACCTGTGCAGGACCTGTGCATGCTGACCCAGCCCCTTTGAGTTCATGTGTGTGTTTGTCTTGCTGTATTTAGAAGGCCTTGTTCCCTTAGTGTCTTCCATTTCAACTGGCTTTTATAGTCTTCTTGCTTTCTCTTCTGCAGAGTTCCCTGAGCCCTGGGGTGGGGTCCGATGGGTTTGGGAATTTAATGGAAATATTCCATTCAGGACTGACTGTCAAAGTCTCTCACTCTCTGCACATGGTCCAATTGTGGGTCTCTGTATTGGGAACATCTCACTTCAGAATTATAGTCATCCCTGATATTTGGAGATAAACAGTTCTAAAACCCCTGACCAGGTAGGAATATCCTCGCTATGCAAATCCCTTACATGAGACAGCATGCCATTGGCATATAATCTATATATACCATATATTATGCTTTTAACCATTTGTCAATTATTTTTAATATCCAATACAATATCAGTGCTATGTAGGCAGTTGCTATGCTTTTAAAATATAGATCAGTTTTCACTTTAAATTTGTTTGAATATGTTCAATATTATTGATTGAATCCATGGATATGGGTCCACGGATACTGTCATGAAAGGAGTTCACATGTCTCCACCTAATGCCAAATATGCCTAGGGCCCAATTCTCCTTTCTTGGGGTTTAACACTATTCTGAAAATGGGAAAATGTAATTAAGTACAGATGTAATTTTATAACACATGTAGGATCATAGCCTCATACACAAAAATGGGCTAATTTTTTGTCAAACACATGTTAGAAAATGCTCATTTTGGACTAAAATGCTGTATCTATTTTTTTATAATGAAGATCTATATCTATCTCTCTATATATCACAGATTCCAGACTCTGGCTATGCACAGACTCAAGCTTCAGCCTGTATTCAGTCTGTTGAACAGCTCTCATGCTCCATCAGCTCCCAGAACATGCAGTGGCCTGGCAGAGAAGCCAAGACCTGTGCAGCTGTCACTGCCCAGTGTCCTTGCCAGCCCCACATGCTGTTGGCCCCTGCTGCTTATTAGGCTCTGAAAGCTGTCGAGTGGCCAACAGAGTCAAGGGACTCTCTGTGGCCACTAGCTAGAGCTGTGAGGGAGGAAGTGAAGGACTTGATGCTTGCCAGTGTGACCTGGGTCTAGATGGAGACCAGGATGGTAAAGAGAAATCAGTCCAACCTGTGCTCTTTGATTTTCTCTATTCATCCACAGGTATGAACTCTTGAAATGAGGACACTTTTCTGAACATGGGCATGAACTTAGAACATTCTACGTGGAGCCACACACAGACACACCTTCTTTCTTGGATGCTGTGAGCATGCACAGCAAAGACAGCAGCAGCTCTAAGCAAACTGTTCACTTTCTGTAAACAAGACCATGTGAGGGCTCAGCCTGGAAGGTTGGGTGGGAGCCGGAAGTGGAAGCACACAGTAGCACATCTGCTTCTCATAGCTTCTACTCTGGTAATTACTGAGTCTTAAAACCATCTCCTGGAGTAGTCAATCTTTTAACACTGCAATTGGAAATTCTAATCTACGAGAGTATTGGGCCATATCCATTCAGCTTTGCTAGGATGCATGCTTCAGCAGGCTACAGGCTAGACATACCTGATCTATAACATTTTTGTAGTTCTCAGATTGGTGGCTGAAGCAGCAGACATTTATTGTTTTCCAGACCTGGAGGCTGGATGTCTGACAGCAAGGTGTAAGCAGATGTGTTAGCTTTCCACACGGTGACAGAATACCCAAAACAATGGCCTTCATAAAGAAGGTTTCAGTCCATGGTTGTGTGGCTCTGTTGATTTTTGGGCCTTTGGCAGCACACTAAATCATGGGGGAAGCCTGTGGTGGAGAAGATTGTTTGCCTCACAGTGGTGAGAGCCAAAGAAATAAATATGGAGGGAAGAGTTTAAACATCCCTTTCAAAAGCACACCCCTCAGTATCCTCACTTCTTCCTACTAGGCTCCACCTCCTTGAGATTCTACTACACCTCCAAGTGCCACAGGCTGGGGACCAAGCCTTTGACACACGGGCCTTTGGGATATTCAAGTACTAAACTATAGCATCAGTGTTGGTTCATTCTGAGAAAGAGTCTGCTCTCGCATTTTTCATTGACTTGTAGGAAGCCATTTTTTCCCCTTTGTTCATTCTTGTTGTCTTCCTCTAATGCATGTCTCTGTTCAATTTCATTATGATATGAAGACATCAGCGATATTGAATGGGGCTTCCTCTTCAATGACCCAATTTTGGCCTTTGTCAGCTCTGTAAAGACGTTAATACCAATGAACTCACATGTGGATGTCCTGGAAATCAGGAATCCAACATATACCTTTCTGTGAGGATGGGGTGGGTGGTGGTCACAATCAAATTTACATAACAAAACCTTCTCCTAAAAGGTATTTAAACATTCTGTGATTAGACATCAGGTATAGCTGACACTTGCAGGGTGCTTTCTGTCTGTGCTAAGCATTTTATTCCAATCTCTGAAGACGTTACTATAACACCTGATTCAGAGGTGATAAAACAGAGGCTTAAAGAAACTAGGCAACGTGGCCACAGTCTACAGCTAGTGATAGTACGGTGGGATCCAGTCTAAGTGGGAATGATCCCAGAAGCAATACTATTCATATTGGATGCTCAGTTGTAGGGGAACAATTTACCAACATTGAAGCCAATATTTGTGTAGTGGTTATTGTTCTTCCTATATCACCAGAGTTCATGTACCTCTTTCTCAGTGGCAGTTGATCATAGATACCCTTTGAAAAACCCCGTTTTTAAATACCAGGGAGCATCCCTCCTTTCTTTCCCTGGATAGAATAACCTACATCTTCTGACCACAAGGGCCATTTCTTTAGAGCCTTTTAGTTTTCTGATGAGCATCTTAAGCTTTCTGTTGCAAACTGGAGGTGGATTTTTTGGACACGATCCTCTCCAAATGTAATGGCTTAGTGTGTTCTTGATAAATAAAGCCACATAGCTCCTGGGGATGATGTTTCACTAAGCCAAGTATTGTCCTTCCATGCAGTCATAGCATAACACAAGCTGAACTCTGTGCACAACACAAGCAAATAACACATTCAGGTTATGGCAACTACCATGACAGAAATAACACAGGGATGATAAGGGCCGTACATGCATGAATTTGTGCATGAGAACATGTGTGAGAACCTTTCTGGGTCTTCTAGTGATAACCCACCCCCACCCTGATTCCTGTTTTACTGACATTAACTTTTACTACTTTGACATAGTAGCAGTCTCCCTGTATCATTCTATCATTTGCTAGATAGGGTTCTAAAAAGTAGATTTTTGAATTTACTCAGTTGTGAAACTGAAGGTCTTACATATACAACCAAGTGACTTACAGTGAGAGGTACTTATTCAAAGTGTTGCCTCTGAGTCACACATGACCCTGGACACCCCTCTGAAATGACCCTTTGCTCCTCTCTGCTTGACAGCCTGGAGAGTAAGACAAAGTCCTGGGGCAGCTGTGCAGAGGGGCAGGATGGCCTTGGTTTTCTGCCCCTCCACACTCATTTCTGCTCTTCATCCCTCTACAGCTTTTGCAGATTCAATCTATTCTGTTTATCAAAACCAGAAAGAACCTCAGGCTGACAAGCAAACTGTGTCATTTATTTATGGTTAGATGAAGGTGCAGGATCCTGGAACACCCTGCCCAGGAACAAAGGAAGAACAGTTCTTTTTTTTTTTTTTTTAATTGTAAAAAAATATTTTAATTATTTCATTGTTAAAGTATTTCATACATGCATTCTGTGTGTTTTGTTTAAATCCACCGCATTTTCCCCTACAATTTCTACTCTATCTCCCATTACTTTCTCTTCAAACTTCATGTGTCTTTTTGGCGAATGTACTGAATATTTACAATATAATATCTTAATGAATTCTTTGATAATCTCATGCATACATATAATGTATATTTTTTAATTCTTTATTAATTACACTTTATTCACTTTGTATACCCTCTGCGGTTCCCTCCCTCCTCCTGTCCCAATCCCTCCCTTCCTCTACCCTCTGCATGCATGTCCCTCCCCAAGTCCACTGATAGGGGAAGACTTCTTTTCCTTCCTTCTGATCCTAGTCAATTAGGTCTCATCAGGAGTGGCTGCATTGTCTTCTTCTGTGGCCTGGTAATGCTGCTTCCCCCTCCGTGGGAAGTGATTAAAGAGCAGGCCAATCAGTTCATGTCAGAGGAAGTCCCTGTTCCTACTACAATGGAACCCAAGGGAATACTGAAATGCCATGAGCTGTATCTGTGCTTGGGTCTTAGGATATCTCCATGCATAGTCCTTGGTTGGAGTATCAGTCTCAGTAAAGACCCCTGTGCTCAGAATTTCTGTTTCTGTTGCTCTCCTTGTGGAGTTCCTGTCCTCTCCAGATCTTACTGTTTCCTACTGGAAGAACAGTTCTTAAGAGCCTCATCAGCACCTCGAGTATAGCACATCACATGGTGGTGTAGACACTGAATCCCAACAGGAATGTCAGACGTGCATGGTCCTGCTTGCATTGGCAAGGCCACAGCCAAGCTGAGGGATATAGCAGAGTGAGTGTCATCATACTGGAAAGGCCATTCTATATGGCATAGGAGCCCTTGACTCCTGAGAGGGAGGAGGCTCGATGCAGGGTCCTATGCTAACATCACAGAGAATCATGCGGAGTCTCTCTTTCTACTGAGCCAAAATGGAGGTGGAAATAACAAGCTACTTTACTGTTCTTGCGTTTGTTTAAACATTGTTGAAAAAATGTTGTTGTTGTTGTTGTTGTTTAAATGTCAACTTGACATAAACTGAAGTTATTTGGAAGGAGGAAACCCCAATTGAGAAAATACCCAGACTTATTGGCCTGTGGGCAAGATTGTGATTTTTTTTTTCACTCATGATCAATGTAGAAGAGCCCAGCTCACTGTGGGCAGTGCCACTCCCCAAGTCACAGTCCTGGGTGCTGAAGGAAAGAAAATTGGGTAAGCCATGAGTAGCAATTCAGCAAGCAGTATTCTGTCATAGTCTGCTTTGTGCCTCCAGGCTCCTGCCTTGAGTTTCTGCCCTTATTTCCCTCAGTGATGGATAAAATAAATTATTGTTTTTCGAAGTTTCTTTAGTTGATGGTGTTTATCACCATGTAGGAAAGTACGGATGCCACTCTATTTAATACTGTAGCTCCTTTGCCATCGTCTTATATTGTACTTCCTGCAAGTGTTCCCCTTGAGCCACATATGATCTTGGACACCTCTATGACATGACCCCCTCAGCATTCTACTTTAGTTTTTAACATGTATTAATTATATAAATGAAGGGAATTCAGTGTGACATTTCTGCTCTTGCACGTAGTCTACATAGACTAAAACTCATCTGCTGTTATCTATCCTTCCTCCTTCTCCACTTGCCTCACAGCTTCCATCACGGTAGCACTTGGTGTTAATGAGTTTAAGAGAAAAATGATGTAACTTGAATTGAAGCCAAGGGAAGGCCCATTAGCTTTTCTTCTTGGGAATGGAGGTCCACTCAAGGTCCCAGGATGACCCTATCTCAGCATTCTGGTGAACTCAGGGTCAAAAATCTCCAGCTCTTTGCCCTGTCCCCCGCTGTATTATCCTGTTACCTGGAAAAACAGGTTCATCTCAGTTTATTCAAAGCACAGGTTCTAGATTGTCCATAAAATAAACTGCTTGTATATAAACCAATGATATGACCACTTCCTGGTATAGTTAATGGGGAGATTTTTATTGTAGATATAAGGGACAGAACAGCCCAATGCATTTGGAAGAGTCCAGAGCAGAGAGAGAAAAAGTAGATGGAATACGGCCAGCAGACTGGATATGGCCAGTACTATCTGCAAGAGAGGAGATAATAACAGGGGATAGAGAATAGAGAGAACATACTGAGAGAAGCAGGAACTGAGGGGGGGGTGAGAAGGGAGGGAGGGGGAGAGGGAGGGAGAATCACAAAATAACAGGGTTATAAGGAGAATGAGTAGCTGGGGGAAAGAAAGCCCTTGAGCTGGAGGGAGTTTAGGGTAGAAGACACTAGCATGGACTTTGAAATGTGTAACAAATGCTTGTGATACTGAGGGAGCCCAGAGGCCAGCACCTGCTTTGATATGCTAATAGGCACCACAGGTAGCCGCATGTCCCTTCTGAAGACTTTAGGCAGAGGGGAACAAGCTTCACAAGTTTCTGAGGAATGCTTACTTTTACCTAATTGCCAGAGATCTTCCTACACTCCATATTGAACCCATTTCTGGATATTTGGACTGCCTTTTGGGAGTTTGGGGGAGTTCGGGGTCTCCTTTGAACCTAAGACCTTGTGTATTTGAAAGTCAGGAACGTGACATCACTGTGAAAAGGAAAATTAGAGAAAGAATATTTCAATAACATTATTAGGATTTTGGAACAAAACCTGCTTCTGGGTTGCCTAGCAACTTATGATGTCATCATGTGTCACCTGCCAGGTGGCCACACCTGGAAGGCGTGTTACCTTGCTCCTTAAAAGGACAACCCAGCACGTGGTCCCTCTTTTGGCTCCTCTTGGCCTTTTCGCTCTTGGTCCTTTCTCTGTTGCTCCTCTCCCGTTTCTCTTTCGGGGCGCCCCCGTCTCTCTTTTCCCCCATCATGTCCTACTCTCGCTGTTCTCCCTTCTCTCTGTTCTCCCTTCTCTCCCTCTCCCTCCATCTCTACCTAATAAACCATATATATATGTATATATATATATATATAGTGTGTATATATATATGATCATCTGTGGTACACCTAATATACCTTATATAGTTTGTCCCATAACCTTACAAACATGGCATTAGCAGAAGGAAAGACAGTTCATCATATAGCCAGGCCACCCTAGCTGTGGGGGTGTTAGTGGAAATCCACTGTCCCAAGACTTGCTTTCCTCATTATGAAGCCTTCCAGGCTGGTGTGTGAAGTTTGGCCTGACTATAACCAAACGAAATGGCTCCTTGTTTTCCCTTTCCTGTTTGTGGGTTATCTGAGTGAGGTTTGAGTATCACTTAAAGTGGTCATACCCAGTGTCCTTGAATCTTTTCCTTGGATACAGGGAGGTTTAAATATTTGAGGGTGGAGAGAAGTTGAGGTCTCTTAAATGTAGGCTCAGGTGCTCACAGATCTATTAACTAATGGTTGGGGTTCAGTAGGCTACATTCACACCTGTCAGGGAGAATTCCTGAGAGGAAGCTGTGTGTACATAGGCCAATTGAAGCCTCAATGACTGTGGAGAATGTGTAAGGTTGGGAGCCTAATTACAATTTCTCTTGGGCTATCTTTTTTCCTCATGCCCACCCTAAGCACCACACCTTGCTTTCCCCTGCCCCCTTAAGACCTAACATCCTAGTCAACAGGTAAACATTTTTGGTTTTTATTAACTTAACAAAGCCCGACCCTCCACAGATAGAAGAGCTAAGAATGCTATCCAGTAACGACTAAAGCCTATAGTTGAGATTCTTACAGTAAACAACCTCTGGTGTTCCCATCTGTTGAAACAAAGGCCTTGATTTATAACCTTCTTTGTTCTGTTGCCATTAAAAACTTCATGAAACTCTTTCCATGTGGGAACACCATATTTGGGATTACCTAAATTGAAGTTCCTGAGGCAGAGCCACTCCTATTTGAGCTTCAGAGTAAAGCATCTCTTAATTTCTTTCTGTCGAGAGCTTTGTTTTTTCTCAACACACTTTTATCCGGTCCTTAGCCTTCTGCTTGGAGGTCAGTGCAGGGTGAGGCACTGTTTTTAATCTTTTCTTTGTTTATGACCCGACTGACTTTCTGTAAAGGATCTCCTCTATCCAGAGTATATTTAGTTCATTTGGCTGGGGAACTTTGTTAATGATATAGAGAGATAACCAGTCATGTAGTTTATATTAGAATTGAGAATTTTGTTTCCCTCAAGAATACAATCTTAACTTATTGTTTGAGGCTCCATTGCTTTTGGGTAAATACAGAGCGTGTTTGCTATTCCTCTATTCCAGTGCGCAGCTTTTCAAATGGACTGTAACGGAGCTCTCTCTCTGTTTGTGTTGAAAGCCACCTTAGGTTTGCATCTAGAAAGCCTAATAGCACAAGCTGCAAACAATCTTGTGGATGCAGAGGCATGAAGAGAAGCTGTTTCGTGAGCATTTTGCAAAATAACAGTGCAAGCCTGCTGCTTCCAGGTCTTTGCCGATTCCTTAGGCAGGGGGTATTGCTTCTGTCCACATAGTCGGCCATTCCCAGGGGCTCAGGTGACCATCAGTCTGCAAAACTACCTCACACATGCTGTGGAGAGGCTTTCCCCTTTGGTGTCTTCCAGATCAAACTGCATTTCTAATATGACCTCCTTCCCGCCCGCTCTAAACTTGCTATGAATATAAAGCTGTTCAAAGTTACAATAAACAAAACCGTGACAAAGCAAACAAATCTCTCGAGAGTGGCTGTCTCCCAGGCCATATTCAGGACTATTTGTCATTTTGCCAATTTCTACAAGAAAAATGTGCTACGTTTGTTAGCCGTACATTGTGCCAGGAGTCAGAGAGAAGCTTTCCTCCTAAAGATTCTCCTACTGTTCCTCCTCAAGATTCTCCTTCTGTTTTGATTTACTGGGTAAACAGTGTCGACAGAATAAGGAAACATCAGATGGCAAACGAGATGGTATAGGATCTCTGTTTCCTGTTGGTTTTGGACATCTGTCTTTTAACTCATGCCGTGTGCTGCAGGGTACTGGTGTGTGCTGGTGCGGTTAACGACGTACTGGTGTGTGCTGGTGCGGTTAACGACAGTTGCTTGCCAGGAGTCTTTTCTAACCCCGCTTTCAGTGTTCTCACACTGGTCTCTTGAACCTGTCCACAGGGGGTGGGAGGTGGGGAGGTGGGCGAGTGGGAGGTGGTGTTGGCGGTGATGTTGGTGGTGGTGGGTGGGGATGGTGGGTGGGGTGGTGTTAGTGATGGTGGGTGGGTGGGCAGGATTATTCACTCCATGGAAATTCCCTAAAGCCAAGAATGCTTCACTCCTAACCCAGAGAGCTGGTTTTTAGATGATAACACCCTTCCAGTGCCTATGGCTGTCCGTTCTCCATGTTTCAAACCCTAGATGATGAGTTTTGGACAAAAAGTGGACCTCCATAGTCACTTTAAACCTTTCAGGGACCCACTGAAGAAGGCTATTTAAATTCCCACCTGCTCTTTGAGAGGTATTCTCAAAGAGAGGAAGTAACTTGCCTCATAGCCTGTGAGTGACAGAAACAAGTGGAAACCAAATCTGTAACGTCTCAGTTAAATTCATGGTGCCTCTCAAGCACCAGAAGAAATTTTCTATCTCTGGGCTGCTGTCACCTCTAATATCTCTCTAAGCAGTGTTATAACTCAAGTGCATTCAGAAAGGCCTGTCCTCCCAGGCAAGGATGAGGATATTGGCATAGACTCCAGCCTCGTGGAGCCTGTTGTGTTGAGGGAATACTAGCACCATTTGATACCTTATTTTTCTGAGCAAAGGAGACAATCCTCCCATGACCACTCAATAGAGTAATAGTGAAGGAGGTGCCCATCTGCTAAATAAACCTCTGGTTCTACCTTAGGGAAAAGTAACTTGGGAGAGAGGTGGAGAGGAAGGGAGGGAAGGAGGGAATGAGAGAGATTTTCCAAGGGTGGATAGTGTGTGCATGGATTCTCCTTGGCAGGGAACAAAATATGACTACTGGCCACTGGGAAGAGCTGTAGGAGGAGGCACAGAACATGTTTGAAGGACGGCAAAAAGTGTTCCAAATGCATGTGAGGGCCGTAGACTTTATGGCATCACTGGGCATAGTTGAAGTAAGGCAAATGAGTACTGGTGACAGCTGAGGCCAACCTCTGTGCTTCCACTCATCTTGACCTCACAGAATGTTTAGACATGGGAAAGAGGGTGTTCTAAATTTCTGAGGAGACGCCTTGTACAAATCAGGTGCTCAAACAGTGTGCTAATGAGAAATAAGTCAATAAGGACATACCAGCAACATTGAGTGTCATCTGTCTACCTCCATTAAGCCAGAAACATTTTTTCCCTAAGCAAGAATCTTCTTCTAGGTCAAACCAGGCCTTGGTTACATTCCTTCTCTTAGCTGTAATCCCTTGCTTGTCTGGGCATGCAATAACATTTTATTGCTGACTCCTAAAAGCAAATAAGCTTGAATGTTATGTGTTTGTAAATTTCATAATTAAAAAAGTATTCTCCCAAGAATTTCCTGCTAAATCTATGCCTCCCATATAGTGACAGTAGTTGTAAAGGTATTTCTTATTTGGGAAATCAGAAAACAAAGACGCAGATGGGATTGGCTTCACCGAGAGATGACCAGTTTTCTACTCACCACTGTTTCTGGGTTGTCAGATATTTAGTACTCCATAAACCATTGACTAATTGGAATTACATAATAAAAATATGTTCAGAGCAATCTGTTTCAGACATTCTATTTTTTTCTGACCATATATTTTGGTCTTGAATAGAAATATGTGAAGCTTTAAACTATTCTATAGCTCTGAAGGGCCTGGCTGGAAATAGCAACAATCTCTTTTGTGTAACCCAAAGCATAGAAAGAGTCTTTATAACTTCTGTAGAATAGGTGTTCCTGACACATCTCAGATAAACCTAAGTGTGCTCTCTCCATCACGGTTCTCAGAAATGTGCTAAATAAAACTTGGCAACAAATTTTAGAATATTTATTTATGTGCTTTGACCACAAATACAACAATGTGTTTAAGGCCCTTTTCACATAGCATGCACTGCCTCTGGATACGGATAGCTGGCTGAAGTGCCCCTCTGCCAATATATCAGGAGATACTGATAGCCCTGACCCTGAATTACAATAGATTCCTTGTAATGGAAGTTTTGGTTTCCTTAAAAACTCATTTATGTTTTTGTTATAACCCCAAGTGTGCGATTTTAGTTTGTCCACAGCTGATTATTACTAGTACAGGGGTGTGGTCTCTGGAATTATTTGAATTCTGAAGACTTTGAGGGGTATCAATATGATATCTCAGAGGAAGAAGGCATGGCTGCTTGAAGGAGGTGGAGGAGTGCTGCTTGCTGCACTTGTTGGCTAGCTGGTTTGCTGGTTACCTGGAATTCTGGATATCCTGACAACTGAGATTGTTATTGCTTCCCAAAAGAACCCTACAACCCTAACCAGCCAGAAGAAGTAAAGAGGGCTACATCCCCTTCCCTTCCAACCTTCTCTTTCCCTACTTGGGGTTGGGAGGTTGGAAGGGAGGTATAAGCTTTAAGAAACCCCCAAATAGTTTGAAAAACTAGTGTCTACAGGTGGTGCCCAACGTGGGATGCCACTTGCTGGCATTACTTTTTAAAGCTATTTGATTTTGGTTTCTAATGCCTCTTTCTCCTTACTCCATCCTAATCCCTTCCAACACCCCAACACCAGGTACAAGAGAAAGAAGGTTTAATGGGATGAGGGGGCATAGTTTTCCTTTGTTACTTCCTGCTGTTTAGGGTCATAAGGTTCCTTGGGGCAAGTCCAATCCTTATTTCAGGATATCTCTGACTTCTTATCAAACTGTATCAACAACAACCAGGAGCAGCAGGGGGGAGCACCAGCAGCCTTCTTCTTTCTCAGAGCTCCCCTTCTCTCTCTGGGTTCTGGCCTTTAGTCCCTGTCAGAGTCCTCAGAATTAAATTATCTGCAGCTGGCAAGATCCCCTCTCAGAGCCTGCATGAGGCAAATTGTTTGCTGCTGTGGGCAATCTGAATCAGTTCCATATCCCACACCTGGGATTAGAGACATAAAGTAAAACTTCCACAACACTTCCTTGGTCTGTTCTTTTGTTTTGGGGTATAAGGCCACTGCATTCTCTTACACAAAATTGCTTAAATTTTAATTTTTAAAATACCTTTCAATGTTTTTGCCTATGTGCAAATATGTGTACTGAGATTATGTCTGGTGCCCATGGAAGCCACTAGAAGTCCCCTGAAACTGGAGTCACAGGCAATTGTGAGCCACCTGAAGTGGGTGCTGTAAACAGAAATGGTTCTTCTGCAGGACAACAAGTCTTAAATGCTGAGCCATTTCTCCATCTGTCTCCTATCCCTGGACTCTAACCATCAGGAACATGACCAGTGGTGTTTTTCCTAGGCAGTCTTTCTTAGTGGGTATTAACAGGTCACAAAAGTAACCTGTGATTATTTACTATAGAGTAGGAAAGAGCATGTCAGTGTTACACAGTGCTCCATCGGCCCTCAAGGTCAGCATGTGTCCATCAACACCTCATTCCTGCCTATCTTCTTCTCTTTTGTTATGGGTTTTGAAGCTCTTCATATCAGGAGGTAGCTTCAGATTCTTGATCCCCTGGGTACATACCAGATTTGCATTGGATCCAATAAAACAACAAATATGGCAGTGTGGTAGACCTAAGCCTGGACCTACAGAGGTCTGACAAGTATCCATTCACTCTCATGTTCCTGGGATTTGCCATGACAACAAGACCAAGCCAGCCTGTTAGAGGATGGAAGACCTTATGTGGAAGAGCCAACTAGTCCTAGCTGACATTAGATTCAACCGGTCTCTTATTAGCCACTTCCCTGCTGCAAGCATATACGCCAATCAAATTAAAAATCCCCAGGCAGGGAGCAGAACCAATCATCAAACTCAGAACTGATGAGTCTGACTTGCAGGCATGGGATTTGGAGGCATTTGTTTAATAATGAATAACTAACTGATATTCCTGATGAACAGTAAGCATTTAGTAAATACAGTTAATATTTTCTGTTGTTTAACCAGCTCACTAAATAAATCCTTGTTTTACCACTTTGCGACTCCCTATCTTCCCTAATAAATCTTAATTTCACCATGCACCATTCCCCGTCTCCTACCCTATGACTCTCCTCTTGGGTTCCTTCAGAGCTTATCATCTGCTGAACACAGGCATTTGTCAGTTTTATAAATACCAACTAAGCCCATTTTTTGCTCCCCTTTCCCATCTAGAGCTAGAGAAGAAAGAAACCACAGAAATCCTTAACAGAATATACTAGATTCTTGGACCTGTGTTAAATTTGCACACCAAATGGAAGTGTGAGGCTACCACTGTTTGCTCCCAGCAACTATTTATCTCTGCTTCCCCCAGCACTGGTATTGCAAGCATGCACAGAAACACCCCATTGTTGTCACAGGCTCTCCTGATCAAAGTCAGGTCCTCACTGTCCAGGGAGGCATGTACCAACTGAGCTCTCTCCCCTGCTCCAGGCTCATTTCTCTTCTCTTAAAGAATTTTCCTTTGAAAATGAAACTGCAAGATGGATTACTAACACAATTAAATACAACACAACAAACATTCTGGCCATAAGTAGACATTGTTTGTTTGTTTGCTTTAATGAAGTAAAGAAAGATTAATTTTGGTTCATGTTTCTAGAAGCTAAAGCCAAAGAACGGGCTCCAATGGGCTTAAGGTGTCTGGTGAATGTGGCACATCATAGCAGGAGTGTGTAACAGAGTATAAGGTCATATGTCAAGGCATCAAGGAAAGAGAGAGCAAAAGCAGGCGAGAGAGGTCTTATAATCTGCTTTGAAAATAAGCCCATAATGAATCAAATGCCTTTATTGAGGTCTCAATGGTGCCATCACGAGGACCACAGATATTTTGGGAGCATTCAACAGCCAAACAAGTTTGTTGATTTTAACACCCTCATTTGAGATGTCTTTAGAAAGGAAAGCACTGTCTGTACAGGCAGTTTGGACTTCATCAGTTGTGTGGAGTTCTTTGCTCAGCTAGCAGAAAAGTTAAACTAGATCCCAGGATGAGAGATCTAGTTTGCCTTCTCCTGACCCTTCACATTTTTCCTTTTTGTCCTGCCCCTTCTGAAGACTCAACACAGCCAGGCAGAGCAGATGCAAGTTTGACTATCAAGTATACTGGCTTGTTGAAGTTCTTGTGTATCTGAGGACACAGCGGACAAGCACAGCCAGGAGAGTAGGAATGGGCCAGAATTTATTTGCAGCAAGGAAGAACCATTCTCAATGCAGAGCCCCTCAAACTAGGAAAGCAAGGGTCGGTTACTGAAGGGAAACTATACATATTCTCACAGGAAAGAGTGACCTGCATGCAGAAGCAGGCAAGTGAGTCAGCATGCACAGGTAAAGGTCAGGTGTCCATGCTCAAATGGTGATGGATTCTGGAAGGCCTCTGGGTAAAAAAGTCCAGTATTAATAATGAACAAAGTTGACTGTAGGTCATGGAAACAGTGAGTCAGAGTGATTCAGTGATTTAGGCTTGTTTCTTGTTTCTCTGGAGGGCAATAACTGAAGCCAAAACAAACCCAAAGAGCTTTGTAGGAGAGTCAACAGTCCCTAGTTAATAGGCCCTCCTCCCTTCCTGCCTTGTCGCTGTAAATATAGGTCATTGTATGCAGCAGCTAACACTTACAAGAGGAGGCTTCATGGGCACATACCATGCTCTCCTGGGAAAAGCACCAGCACTCAGGTTCTGCACCAGAACCCTCCAGAATCTACCTCCAAACTGGGCAGAGAAATCAAGGAGAAATGAGCCAAGGAGGAACTAGAGATGTTCACACGAAGCAAATAGTTTTCTACTGATGATGATGCTTTGGGCTATAACAGCCTAGTTACCAAGGAATCCCCCAAGGCAGAGGCCACATGGAGTTATCCCTCATGGAGATGTCCCAACTCTGGTTAAATAACCAGAGTTCCTTAATTCAGCAGTTTAATAAGTCATCACAGGATGGGAGAAATGTTGAAGCTTTGAGAACCTCATATCACGACCCTATCTGGAGATGAAGTGAAGGCTGTTGAGGCCTTAGGTATTCTTGAGTCCAGTTTGATCAGCATCTTTATACAAGAGATTAGAGCACAGGCACACACAGGCTGACCTTATGTAAACACAGATGGTCAGTCACCCATGCAGCAAAACAAGAGCCTTCAGAAGAAACCAGACCTACTCACCTTGATATTCAACCTTCCCTGCTTCCAGCACTGTGAGAGCCAAGTGTCTGTGGACCAAGTCTCCCAGCCTGTGCCATTTTGTTAGAGCAGCTGAGCAGACTCACTTTACTCCCATGTCCCAGGGGTTTTAACAGCTACTGAGTTCTTTACAGTGAGTCTGTTAACAGCTCTGGAGTTCTTTACAGTGAGTCTGAATGCTCACTGAACTGTCAGGGCCCTGCTGCTCTGTTGCTAGCCTGTCCTTTCTGTCCTCTCTGTATCCTGCTTATGCTCCTGCTGTCTGGTTTCTGATCAGTGGACTTGGCTCTGCACCTTTTCATCACTTGTTCTTTTCACAGATTTCATTTCCCAGCTCTTCCGTCTTTCATCTATTGAAACACATCAATCCTTTAGACTCACCCTGGGTACCATTTCCTTAAAGCCACAGTGAGTGAGATCACCCTTCCACCCCTCCTGGGTCCCTAGGTAAAATTCCATGATACCCTCCCATCTGACTATTAAGATCCCATCCACCTCGAATGTGCCTGGTTGCCGCCCTCTTTGTTGCCACTCTCAAGGCTTCGCTCGTCTACTTGCCGTCTGTGTAGAACCGTGGGGCAAGCAGCGTAATTTCACAAATGAGGGTGGAAGAAATGGCAGGCCTGACTGGAATACAGGCTCAAAAGTCAGGACAGAAAACAGAAATGGAAACAGAAGTAGCAAACATGAATTAAAGTGATGCCAACCTTTGTATGACCCAGGGGAGAGTGAGAAGCTGGGAGGGAACAACTCTGGAGAGAAGAGAGGAGCCACATCATACCATAAATGGATCTACAGCTGCTCAAGATGGGATTTCGGATGACTGTTCCAGAAGGAAAACATTTGATGCCCAGGGAGAATTCAACAGAAGCCATGCTTGGAAGGCTGGCTGGCTGGAGTAGCTCTGAAGTGGAGCTTGCTTCAGAGTGGAGCAAGTGGAGCAAGCTCTGAGGCTTGCTTCTGAGATGTTCTAGTGGAGACTGAGAACCAGGATGGAGCAGGGAGCAGTATTCTGAGGGCTAACCCAAGCCTGGAAAACAACGGGTAACTGTGCCGATACACAGACTGCCCAGATCTGCTCTACTCAATCAAAAGCAGAACAGTTGTGCAATTGCCTTTCCGTTTCTTCCCTTGACTATTTGACTAGGGTAAAAACTTAATTAGAGCCAAAACATGACAAAAACAGGTCCAAATGCTTGTTCTCTCCCAGATCCCTGCAAAATCAGGATAGCATCCTCTTTCTCACTTCTTCATGAAGCAATGCCATGAGTTTACAGAATCTGGTATGGAGATTCTTAGAGCTTTTATTTTATGTGCATCTCTGTGAGCACATATGTGCTTGTGTATGTAGAAGCCAAAGAAAATCTTGGTATTCATTCCTTAGGTATTATCCACCTCTGTTGGTTTTTTGTTTTGTTTTGTTTTATTTATTTATTTTTTTTCTTCTTTTGTGCTTGGACAGGGGTTTGTTCTCTCACTGGCTGGGAGTTTGCCTTGTAATCTAGGCTGGCTGGATCTCTCAAACCCTAGAGATCCAGAGGAGATAGCTTTCCCAGCACAGCTATCACAAGCTTGTGCAACCACACCCAACTTTTATTTGAGCTCCAGGACTGAAATGTGAGTCTTTGTCCTTGCCAAGCAAAAGCTTTATCATCTGAGACATCTCCTCAGCTCCCTTCCCCATTGAGTGTTAAGCCAGCAAAGCATTAAGACCCTCCCTTTCTGTCTTTCCAGGCCTGTCACATAGGAGTAAGGACTTCTGGGAGGAAGGGCAGCTGCTCACGAATGTCAAACTGTAGTTTTGGAGATAGATGTTGTGTAACAGCAGGACCAGGCAGATGCCTCCAGGCTGGGAAGTGGCTGTGGGCAACAAAAGGCCTGAGCTAACAAGCAAGCTGCTCTGAACTTGGTACCCCTGAATATAAGCAGTCAGGGAGCCCACGCAAGGGATCTATGGAAGAAGGGCTCTCAGGAGAGGGGAGGCTGGATCAGGCACGGAGCTAAGGACACAAAGCTGTCAATCAGCTCCTGCCAGGTTCCAGAGTACTTCTGCAGCATGAATCAGACCACAAGACCCATCCCCGCTGGTCCTTTGTCACTGGCAGTGATGCTAGGAGGTGGGGTAATTTCCCCCTAGGACAGGAGGAACATGAGTCA
Source organism: Meriones unguiculatus (assembly GCF_030254825.1). Classification (NCBI taxonomy): domain Eukaryota; kingdom Metazoa; phylum Chordata; class Mammalia; order Rodentia; family Muridae; genus Meriones; species Meriones unguiculatus. The sequence goes on from NC_083351.1 coordinate 99,613,265, forward strand.
GAGAAAGGAACAATAGGGAGGTCTTAACTGTATTTTTCTGTCATGGCTGTTAGTACAAAGTGTATCTGACATGTTGGGTGTTATTTCAGATTTTGAAGTATTTGCATATACATACATACCTATGCAAGTACACACACACACACACACACACACACAGAAATCTTGGACATGAGACCCATGTTCAAATAAGAAACACATTTATGTTCACACATACTCTTTAAACAAAGCTCAAAGATAATTTTCTACAGTGTCTCTAAGTAAGGTCACATTTTGAAATCCTGGGGCTTGGGACTCCAACACACTGGAACTTGTTGGGGTAGAGGGAGAATTGCTATTCACCCCTGACTACAGCAAACACATTTCAATATTGTATGTGCAGGTTGTATGTTGTGGAAGGAGGCTGCCCTGGATGGATGTGGCCTCATGTACTACAAAGTCCAGCTAGAGAAGAGTGGTAAAAGACTACTGTATTTTATAGAGCGTGCATGTGTGCACACACAGTCTTCAGAACATCAACACTTGAGGAGCAATTAGTGACTGAAAACAGCTTAAGATCTATTAGTTATCTTCACACTGTGGATTTGTTGCTCGAATGTGCAGATGGGAATTCTAGCGGCACTGGGATGGTCCCCTTGTGTGGCCATGTTGCTGACTGGATGCTATCGAATTCCCTTTGCTTTACTTACCTTTCAATGTCTAGTGATTATTTTTTTAACCTAATTTTGTTTTAGATTATGCAATGAATAGCCTTTGGAATTTTTATTTTGAAAATCTTGCCACTATCCCATTGGGTAAGATTGAGAAAGTGGGCTAAAGGTACTTACCTTGTCGATTTGGTTTTCTGCCAATGCATGAATTTATCAGAGGTTGCAAAATGGCAATGTTTAAACTCCATCTTTCCTTATTCATAAACTGGAGAAGGTTCTGTTTATCACATCTCTGAGTGCACTCAGCAGGCATTTAGTCAACTCAGGGCAGGAGGCTGAGTCTTTCTCTTGGCTTGCTGACTTTTACTATAATGTATCGGCTTTCAAGCATCCACTACAGGCGACTGAGGAAGCTTCTCCTTCATCATCTGTCTGCATTGCTTTAAGCATATGCATTTAACATCTGATACATTTCCGAACCATGGCATCTTGGGGCAGTTTTAATTGGCATTTGTCTTATTATAAGCAAAGTGGAGCATCTTTCTGCCTGCCTGTGAGTCACCAGCATTCATTCTCCACAAACACTCTGCTTACATCTCCAGGTCTCCCTTGATTACTAGTGTAGGTCTTTTCTTTCTTTATTAGAACTTCTTCATGAATTAGGTTAACTGATATATATTTTTTCTTAATACATTAGCTGTCATTTTTACTTTATTCATAATTTTCTTTTTACCATAAAGAAAGGGCAATGTGGAGGAAAGTCATAACATAACTTTAAAATAAGTATGAGGTTTTCAAAAGTAAGAAGAGAAAATATAAAGGTTTTAAAGGTAATTAAATAGATTAGTTTCCCTTTTAAAAATTAATTATTTATTTACTTTATATTCCTATTGCAGCTTTCCCCCCTCTTCTCCTCCCAGTCACTTTTGTCTCCCATTTCCCCCTTTCTTCTTTCTTCCCTCCCCCCTTTCTTCTCAGAAAAAGGGAGTCCTCATATGGATATTAACCAGCCTTGTCATGTCAAATTGTAGTAAGACTAGGCAGCACAGTTAGGGGAAAAGGATTCAAAGACAGATGATGCAGTCAGAGACAGCATCTGCCCCCATCTTAGGAGTCCCACATGAAAACCCAGCTGCACAACTGTTACATATGTGCAGAGGGCCTAGGTTGGTCCCATTCATGCTCTCTGGTAGGCAGTTCAGTCTCTCTGAGCCCCCATAGGTCCAGGTTAGTTGATTCTCTAGGTTTTCTTGTGGTGTCCTTGACCCCTCTGGCTCCTTCAATCCTCCTTCCTCCTCTTTCACAGGATTCCCCAAGCTCCTTTTAGTGTCTGGTGGTGGGTCTCTGCATCAGTTTTCATCAGTTGCTGGGTAAAGCCTCTCCGATGGCAGAGGAGACAACTTCCTGAACAGAACACCAACAGCTCAGGCTCTAAGATCTCTACTGGCTTAGTGAGGTGTCATTTTTATTGTGCAGCAAGTTTTCAGTCATGCGATTCTGTGTCTGGACTGTCTCTTCTCTTCGGAATCTGTTTGTCTGAGCACCAGTGGGAAGCTTTCTGAGTGACAGAAGTGTCCTATTGTGTTTTAGTACCTGAGCAGTCTAGCTCCTCTCCATTGCTCTTCTTTCTCTATGCTAGTCATGCCTGTTCAGATGAACTGTATAATTAGACTCCCTGGCCTGTGGTGTTACATTATTACAAAAACTTCTCCTACATTCCAAGAGACTGGGACATTCACTGGACCTCCCAGCCAGACTTAATAACACATCTTGAGGTCACTTAAGACTTAAAAACTGCTATCCTACTGTGCACTTAGTAGGATAGCAGTTTTGTTTAATCTGCCTTTAAGGGAACAAAGATACAATCAATGTAACTTGCCTTGGATTTCCCATGTAACCAATGTTTACAACCTAAACCAATGTGTAGCTGTAATCATATGTGTTCTTCCATATCCTGGAGCCAAGTGTGTGTGTGTGTGTGTGTGTGTGTGTGTGTGTGTGTGTGATGACAATCATTTGCTGGAAACAGAAAATAGGCCTAAAGTTGTCTAACAAAAATGAATATTCACTATTAATACTTAAAGCAACATTAATATTGAGACACACAGAGAGAGAGAGAGAGAGAGAGAGAGAGGGAGGGAGGGAGGGAGTTATCTGGGTCAGTTGGGGTCAGAGACCAGCTCTTGGAAAACTCTGTTAAGATTTTTGCAAAGTAGCCCTCCTTCCTTCACCACGTGATGCTTTCTGTGCTGTTCAACTAATGAGAGAGGAAAAACACACAGGGAAGCATACAAAGAGACAAGAACAGACAGACTCACGAGACAGTATTCAAGCAGGCACAGATTAAAATTCACACAACTGACAGATGGGGATGGAGACACAGAGAGTGAAGAAAAAACTCAGATCTGGGGCCACTCTTCCATAATGTGATACTGAAAGGGTTAGGCTAACTTTGTAACCTATATGTCTTCTAAAGTCTATAGTTTTGAGTTTTAGGTCCAGGTTAAGCTAAAGCCTCTTAGTACCTTTCCAGAGAGTGAAGAAATGTGACCCTATCCGTGAGGACAGATATAAAAAAAGGGCAAGCAAGCAATGACCTTCACTCACCAAAAGAAGGACCAGACCCTTGTCCTTGAAATAGCGTTTCTTAGCAACGAACCTAGACTTCTTCTGATTAGCTTTTGACCTCCAGCCAAGAGCCCGCAGCCCTAATTTTCAAGGATGAGCTAACCACCCCCACCTTCAATTGCAGCTGCATCCACACTTGGCAGGACTGGCCAAGCTTGAACACCTAAGACTAACCAATTATCTTACTTTATAGCTTCCTCATCCAATCCTAAATTGCCAAAACTAGAACTTCAAATCTCCCGCAATTTTTCTTTTAAAAACCTAAAGGCCTTTGTCTCCTGGTGCCACTCTTTGCTGACCAGCAGGGGTGACCCCATTGTACAATGGTAAATAAACCTCTTGCTTTTGCAACGAGTCTTGGTCTGGGGGAGTTTCTAGGAAGGGCGCGATTGAACTCCTGAGCTGTGAGACCCCAGGTCTTACAATACCAACTCATTAGTCATGACTCAAGCCTATTATTGAGTGCAAACAAACTGCACTGGCCCAAATATCATTGCTGGTTACTTAAAATATGGATCTCATTTCGCTTACACATTAACTGAGAATGACTTTTCCTGTATGCACAGTGTTCCTGTGGAAGAACGTGAACATCTTTGCATTTGCTCAAGTGTACTTTTGTGTTTTTAAGATGCTTACTGTTTTTCTTCAAGTAGGACTTAGCTCCTTCTTAGTAGGAATCAGACACTTTTCTGTACTGTTTTTCTCTGTCATAAATGTGGTCTTCCAAGCCAGCAGTGCAGGCAGCAAATCTGCAACCCCAGTGCATGGAGGCAGAGGCAGGAAGACCAAGCTGTTACACAGTAAAATCTTGTTTTAAAAATATATATAGATAAATGTAAATTAAACAAACAAAATAACAGAAATATGCTCTTCTATTCTTAGTCCTCCTTTTTTCATTTTTAGTATTCAATGACTATTTCTTTTGAAGGGCAAATCTCAATGACTATTTTTATTTGTTAATTTTAACTGTTTCAATCTCACTAAATTCTCTTGGTGTTTTTGAATTTCCGCTGATGTTTTTTAATTTTCTGGACATGAAATCATTAAGTAAAACCTTATTTATATTAAAAACTTATTTATGTGATTTATTTATTATATAGTTTATTAAACAATAAATATTACTAATAAATAATAAATTGAATAGTAAATATGTTATGTATTATAAACTAATTTATATTACTAACTCAAATGTTTGGAATCTGAATCTCTGAGAGAGTGTGCCTCTTAGAGAGTGGAATCAGTATATCTACTGAGCTCTCCTGGAAACGTAAAGAGAAAAATAACTCTAAGAAGAAAAGTGAAGCGAGTTTCAAGTACTTAAATTACAACACTAAGTTTGTGACGTTGAAATAACGTTGTACAAGCCTCTCTCTCTGTCTTCCTCTCTCTTGCCACCTCTTCTCTTTGTTATCAGTCTCTCTGTGCCTGTCTGTCTGACTGACTGTTTCTGTCTGTCTGTCTCTCCCTTCTTTATTCCCTCTCCTTCTTTTTCCTTATTTAGATTGCCAGAATATTCAGGAATGTTCTTTTCTCATGGATCACACTGACTCTAACCCTCACAACTTACTGAAGCTCTCCTCTACTCCTTGGTTCTGTCTCCTGTTCCTTTTTTCCCCCCACCTGTGTCACCAGGGCTGGCTTCAAATTCCTCATCCTTCTGCCTCTTAAGAATCCTAAGGCTGGGACTATGGGACCATGACTGATCTATTCTCCCCTTCTTATTATTTATTTTACATTGGTAAGAATACTGGGTATAATATACAATTAAGAATAAGATAAAAGCCAACCTGAGACTCACCCCATGGGAGAGAGCCAACCCCTGACACTCATAGACAGGAACCTAGCATAGCTGTCCTCTGAGAGGATCCACCTAGCAGCGGATGGAAACAGATGCTGAGACTCACAGCCAAACATTAGGTTAAGTGTAGGAGTCTTGTGGAAAAGTCGGGAGGATAGAAGGACCTGTACATGACCAGAGCTCCACAGGAAGACTAAGAAAGCCAACTAACCAGGGCCCAGAGGGGCTTTGTGGAGACTGAAGCACCAACCAAGCACCATGCATGGACTGGACCTAGGCCCCTACACAGATGTAGCCAATGGGCAGCTCAGGGTTCATGCGGGTCCCCAGGAAAGGGATCTGGTGAGCTGACTCTGCCATGGACTCTGTTGCCTGCTTTTTGATCACTTCCCTTCTTGGTGGGCTGCCTCACTAGGCCTCAAGGGAAGAGGACAAGGTCAGTTCTGGTGCAACTTGATGAACTGGGGTTGGTGGGTAGGAGGGCTCCCCTTTTCTGAGGAATAGGGGAAGAGGAAGAAAGGGTGGGACTGGGGGGAGAGGAGGGAGGGGGCTGTGAGCAGAATGTAAAGTGAATAAATAAATTTATTAATTAAAAATAAGATAAAAGGATTGAATTGAAGGCATATCTTAAAAAATACATGAAGCTATTTCTTAATATACATTCTTTATTTTTAGTCCTAGCAAAAGTATTTGTGTGTGTGTGTGTGTGTGTGTGTGTGAGAGAGAGAGAGAGAGAGAGAGAGAGAGAGAGAGAGAATTAATACGTGGTATAGCTTATCCTGAATATCACAGAAATTGGGGAAATGTTAACAATCTCATTTGGGGAAAACATATCTTTAGCGGCAGATATAATGCCAGGAGCTCATTTATGTGGCAAATACTGAGGGCCAGGTAGCATTTGACCTGTTGTGGATAAATGATGCCTCTGCTCTTTCGGAGTTTGTGCTCTGGAAGGAAGAGAGAAGATAACAGCAAATCTGCAGAATATAGAGGATCTGGCTGAGGCAAGTCTTTTACAGGCACAAGACCAAATCTGGGAGAGCATGAGAGAGAGAGGGGAGGGGAACAAAGACAGACAGACAGACAGACAGACAGACAGACACACACACACACACACACAGGGTCAGAGTCAGAGTCAGAGTCAGACAGAACCATGTGAACAATGCCGTGTGTCCTCAGCTGGCTCCAGAATTACCAGTCAGCAAGGTAGAGGAATTTTAATCAAGCAACATGGCTACTCTGGTGGGATCATATCCAAGGACTTAACCTTTGTGTGATCTTGCTGGAATAGAGACATGTCCTTAGTACATACCCTTAATCCTTCTGGCTGGAATATGCCTTTAAAACACACCTTTAATCCTAAACAATGACATCTAATTGAGGGGCAGACAAAGTGACAAATCAGACAAAGATCTGGCAGAACGAGTCGAGATAGGATACACTAACGTTTAGGAGGACAGAAAAGAAAGGGCACTTAACAGCAATGTAGGGAGAGAGTTGAGTTTAGTTCATTGCAGCTCAGTTGACTGCAGTTTGCAGTCAGTGCAGTCAATGCAGTTCAGCATATGGAGTTCACAGTCAGTTTTTCCAAGCAGAGCAATTCAGTGAGCAGCCAAAAGAAGCCAGTTTGAATCAGTCAGCTTGGAGGGGAGTTTGAGGCAGAACAGCTGAGTTGAACCAGCCAGCTAGAGTTCAGAAAGAACTAGTAAGAGCTTATTCAGAAATAAGTCTCAGAGGTTGAAAACATTCTAGACCTAGATTAGCGGATGGAGGCTGGAAGCTGAAGCCTTCAAGGTTCAGGTTAACAGAAGATTAGGTTATATGGAGGTTAGAAGCTTCTAGGCATAGGCCTAGGGATAACTATAGCAGAGAGAAATGTTCCGGGCTCAGCCCAAGCCATGTATTTATAAACCTTGGGTATGGCTCTCATCTCATTCCCTCATCTGAGGAAATAATAGTACATTTACACACCAGTGACACAGCAGGTTGCTTTCTTATTGTCATGTCACAGCTCCATGAAATGCTCAGAAGAACTGTGTCTTGGTGTATTCACTGAAGAGTAGAATTTATCAGCTTGGCTTCTCTTTCTATCCATGAAGGTCACCCCATGGGATGTTAACTCCCTTTCACTTCTGGATTATGATTCCCAGCTTTTAAGTCTGCTGAATGGTGATGAGGCAGGTGTAGAATGTTGACTAAGAAAGAGAAAAGAAGGCAGTCATCAACCCAAAGAGATGTCATAGTGCACAAGAGATGAGGCACATCAGACTCAGGGAGATAAGGGGTTAATCATGTGAAAACCTTTAAGGTGTTGTTTTGTTCTGCGGGCCAGAGCTCACTCATTTTGTAATCCAGGTGCACCCTGAACTCACATTCTCAGTTCCCCAAGTACTGAGATTACAGACATGGGCCCTTAACCCTAACTTTTTTTTTCTTTTTTCTTTTTTTTATTATTAATTACACTTTATTCATTTTGTATCCCCCCATAAGCCCCTCCCTCTTCCCCTCTCGAACCCACCCTCCCTCCCCTTTCTGCATGCATGCCCCTCCCCAAGTCCACTTGGAGGGGAGGTCTTCCTCTCCTCCTTTCTGATCTTAGACTATCAGTTCTCATCAGAGGTGGCTGCATTGTCATCTTCTGTGGCCTGGTAAGGCTGCTCCCCCCTCAGGGGGAGGTGATCAAAGAGCAGGCCAATCAGATTATGTCAGAGGCAGTCCCTCTTCCCATTACTATGTAACCCACTTGGACTCTGAACTACCCTGGGCTACATCTGTGAAGGGGTTCTAGGTTATCTCCATGAATAGTCCTTGGTTGGAGTATGAGTCTCTGGGAAGTTCCCTGTGTTCAAATTTTCTTGTTCTGTTGCTCTCCTTGTGGAGTTCCTGTCCTCTCCAGCTCTTGCTATTTCCCACTTCTTACATAAAATTCCATTCACTCTGCCTGACAGTTGGCCATCAGGCTCAGCATCTGTTTTGACAGTCTGCACAGCAGAGGCTTTCAGAGGCCCTCTGTGGTAGGTTCCTAGGTTGTTTCCTGTTTTCTTCTTCTGGCTTTCAGAGGCCCTCTGTAGTAAGTTCCTAGGTTGTTTCTTGTTTTCTTTTTCTTCTGATGTCCATCCTCTTTGCCTTTCAGGATGGGGATTGAGCATTTTAGTTAGGGTCCTCTCTTTTGCTTAGTTTGTTTAGATGTACCGATTTTAGTGGGTTTATCCTATGTTATATGTTTATATGAGTGAGTATATACTGTCTGTGTCTTTTTGCTTCTGGGACAACTCACTCAGGATGATCCTTTCCAGGTCCCACCATTTACCTGCAAATTTTATGATTTCCTTATTTTTCATTGCTGAGTAATACTCCATTGTATAGATGTACCACAATTTCTGCATCCATTCTTCAGTTGAGGGGCATATAGGTTGTTTCCAGCTTCTGGCTATTACAAATAAAGCTGCTACAAACATGGTTGAGCAAATGTCCTTTTTGTGTACTTGAGCCTCTTTTGGATATATGCCTAGGAGTGGTATGGCTGGATCTTGAGGAAGTGTTATTCCTAGTTGTCTGAGAAAGCGCCAGATTGATTTCCAGAGTGGTTGTACATGTTTACATTCCCACCAGCAGTGGAGGAGGGTTCCCCTTTCTCCACAACCTCTCCAGCATGTGTTGTCACTTGAGTTTTTGATCTTGGCCATTCTGATGGGTGTAAGGTGAAATCTCAGGGTTGTTTTGATTTGCATTTCCCTAATGGCTAATGAGGTTGAGCATTTCTTTAAATGCTTCTTTGCCATTCGATATTCCTCTACATAGAGTTCTCTGTTTAGCTCTGTTCCCCACTTTTTAAGTGGATTACTTGGTTTGCTGCTTTTTAGCTTCTTTAGTTCTTTATATATACTGGATATGAGTCCTCTGTCAGATAAAGGGTTGGTGAAGACTCTTTCCCAACCTGCAGGCAGTCGCTTTGTTTGATGACAGTGTCCTTTTCTTTACAGAAGCTTTTCAGTTTCATGAGGTCCCATTTATTGATTGTTGCTCTTAGAACCTGTGCTGTTGGTGTTCTGTTCAGGAAGTTTTCTCCTGTACCAATGAGTTCTAGGGTATTTCCCACTTTTTTTTCTAGCCGGTTTAATGTGTCTGGTTTTATGTTGAGGTCTTTGATCCACTTGGACTTCAGTTTTGTGCAGGGGGATAAGTATGGATCTATTTTCATTTTTCTACATGTAGACATCCAGTTGGACCAGCACCATTTGTTGAAGATGCTATCTTTTTTCCATTGTATGGTTTTGGCATCTTTGTCAAAAATTAGGTGTCCATAAGTGTGTGGGTTTATTTCTGGGTCCTCTGTTCGGTTCCATTGATCCACCATTCTGTTCTATGCAGTACCATGCAGTTTTTATAACTGTTGCTCTATAGTACAGCTTGAGATCAAGGATAGAGATACCTCCAGAAGATCTTTTATTGTAGAGGATTATTTTAGCAATTCTGGGTTTCTTATTGTTCCATATGAAGTTGAGAATTTTTCTTTCCAGGTCTGTAAAGAATTGTGTTGGCAATTTGATGGGAATTGCATTAAATCTGTAGGTTGCTTTTGGTAAGATGGCCATTTTTACTATGTTAATCCTGCCAAGCCATGAGCATGGGAGATCTTTCCAACTTCTCATATCTTCTATTTCTTTCTTCAGAGACTTGAAATTTTTTTCATACAAGTCTTTGACTTGCTTGGTTAGGGTTACACCAAGGATACTTTATGTCATTTGTGGCTATTGTGAAGGGTGTTGTTTCTCTAATTTCTTTCTCAGCCCTTTTGTTTTTTGTATACAGGAGGGCTACTTTTTTTTTTGAGTTAATTTTGTATATGGCCACTTTGCTGAAGGTGTTTATCAGCTATAGGAGTTCCCTGGTAGAATTTTTTGGGGTCACTCAGGTATACATCTGCAAATAGTGATAATTTGACTTCTTCCTTTCCAATCTGTATCCCCTTGATCTCCTTCAACTGTCTTATTGCTCTAGCAAGGACTTCCAGAACTATGTTGAAGAGATATGGAGAGAGTGGGCAGCCTTGTCTTGTCCCTGATTTCAGTGGGAATGATTTAAGTTTCTCTCCATTCAGTTTGATGTTGGCTATAGGCTTGCTGTATATTGCCTTTACTATGTTTAGATATGTGCCTTGTATCCCTGATCTCTCCAATACTTTAAACATGAATGGATGTTGGATTTTGTCAAATGCTTTTTCAGCATCTAGGGAGATTATCATGTAGTTTTTTTTTTTCTTTCAGTTTGTTAATATGGTGGATCACATTGATGGATTTCCGTATATTGAACCACCCCTGCATACCTGGGATGAAGCCTCCTTGGTCATAGTGGATAATATCTTTGATGTGATCTTGGATTCGGTTTGCAAGTATTTTGTTAAGTATTTTTGCATCAATGTTCATAAGGGAGATTGGCCTGAAATTCTCTTTCTTTGTTGAGTCTTTCTGAGGTCTAGGTACCAAGGTGACTGTGGCTTCATAGAATGAGTTTGGTAATGTTCCTTCTGTTTCTATTTTGTGGAATAGTTTGAAGAGAATTGGTGTTAGCTCTTCTTTGAAGGTCTGGTAGAATTCTGTGCTGAAATTATCTGGTCCTGGGCTTTTTTTGGATGGGAGACTTTTGATGACCGCTTTTATTTTTTGGGGGGATATAGGACTATTTAATTGATTTACCTGGTCCTGATTCAGCTTTGGTAAATCAAATCAATCAAGAAAATTGTCCATTTCATTTAGATTTTCAAATTTTGTGGCATATAGACTTTTGAAGTAAGTCCTAATGATTGTTTGGATTTCCTCAGTGTCTGTAGTTATGTCCCCCTTTTCATTTCTGATTTTATTGATTTGGATGGTGTCTCTGCCTTTTAGTTAGCTTGGCTAAGGGTTTGTTGATCTTATTGATTTTCTCAAAGAACCAGCTCTTGGTTTCATTGATTCTTTGAATTGTTTTATTTGTTTCTAATTGATTGATTTCAGCCCTGAGTTTGATTATTTCCAGCCATCAACTCCTTCTTGGTGTTTCTGCTTCTTCTTTTTATAGGATTTTTAAGTGAGCCATTAGGGTGCTTGAATGAGCTGTTTCGAATTTCTTCTTGAAGGCACTTAGTGCTATGAACTTTCCTCTTAGCACTGCTTTCATTGTGTCCCACAAGTTCGGGTATGTTGTGTCTTCATTTTCATTGAGGTCTAGGAAGACTTTAATTTCTTTCTTTATTTCTTCCCTGACCCAGCTGTCATTTAGTAACAAGTTGTTCAGTTTCCTTGTCTGTGTAGGCTTTTTGCTATTTCTGTTGTTATTGAGGTCCAGCTTTATTCCATGGTGATCAGACAAGATACAAGGGATTATTTCAATCTTCTTGTATCTGTTGAGGCTTGCTGTATGGTCTAATTTGGAGAAGGTTCCATGAGATGCTGAGAAGAAGGTAAATTCTTTTGTGTTTGGGTGTAAAGTTCCTTAAATGTCTGTTAGGTCCATTTGATTCATGACCTCTGTCAGAGACATTGTTTCTTTGTTTAATTTCTGTTTGGTTGACCTGTCCTTTGTTGAGAGTGGGGTGTTGAAGTCTCCCACTATTAATGTCTGGGGATCTATTTGTGGTTCAAATTTTATCAATGTTTCTTTAACAAATGTGGGTGCCCTTGTATTTGGGGCATAGATGTTCAGGATTGTGATGTCTTCCTGGTGGAATTTTCCTTTGATGAGTATGTAGTGTCCTTCCCCATCTCTTTTGATTAATTTTGGTTGAAAGTCTATTTTATCAGATATTAGAATGGCTACTCCTGCTTGTTTCTTGGGTCCATTTGCTTGGAAAGCCATCTTCCAACCTTTTACCCTCAGGTAATGTCTATCTTTGTGCCTTAGGTGTGTTTCTTGTATGCAACAGATTGCTGGGTTTTGTTTAAGTATCCATTCTTTTAATCTGTGTCTTTTTATTGGAGAGTTGAGTCCATTGATATTGAGAGAGATTAATGACCAGTGGCTGTTAGATCCTTTGATTTTGATGTTGGCTGTGGTTATAAGATTGTGTGATTGTTTGCTTTTTATTTTACTGTAGTAAGGTTAATTATTTCCTGTGTTTTCTTGAAAGGAGCTAATTTTTTTGGGTTGTATTTTCCCTTCCAGTGTCTTCTGTAATGCTGGATTTGTTTGTAGGTATTGTTGAAATTTGTTTTTGTCATTGAATATCTTGTTTTCTCCATCTATGAGGACTGAGAGTTTTGCGGGGTATAGTAGCCTGGGCTGACATCTGTGTTCTCTTAGGGTCTGCATGATATCCGTCCAGGCCCTTCTGGCTTTCATAGTCTCTGTTGAAAAGTCAGGTATGATTCTAATGGGTTTGCCATTATATGTTACTTGGCCTTTTTTCCTTGCAGCTTTTTTTCTTTGTTCTGTATAGTTACTGTTTTGATTATTATGTGGCGGGAGGATTTTCTTTTCTGGTCAAATTTGTTGGGTGTTCTGTAGTCCTCATGTATTCTTATTGGCCTCTCCTTTAACTTGGGGAAATTTTCTTCAATGATTTTGTTGAAAATATTTTCTGGGCCTTGGAGAAGGGAGTCTTGTTTTTCCTCTATACCTATTATTCTTAGGTTTTGTCTTTTCATATTGTCTTGGATTTCTTGGACGGTCTGTGTTAGGAATTTTTTGGATTTAACATTTTCTTTGACAGATACATTGATTTCTTCCATTGTATCTTCTACACCTGAGATTCTTTCTTCCATCTCTTGTAGTCTGTTGGTTATGCTTACCCTGTAGTTCTTGTTTTCTTCCCTAGATTCTTCCACTCCATTATTTCCTCCATTTGTGTTTTCTTTAATTTTTCCAGTTTTATCTTCAGGTCTTGAGTTGTTTTGTTTACTTCCTTCACCTGTCTGATTGTACTTTCCTGTTTTTCTTTTAGTTCCTTCAACTCTGTTTCTTTTATTTCATTCAGTGCTTTAAGCATTTCCTTTCTAAAGGCCATAAACTGTTTGGCTGCAACTTCTTCTATTTCTTTACAGATGGTAATATTCTGTTTGAGTTTATCTTCCTCTATGTCTTTACGTATCCTATTTGTTTCCTCTGTTATCATCTTCATGAGCATAGTTGTTAGGTCATCTTCTTGGATTTCAGTTATGCTGGGGTGTCCGGGGCTACTTGCCCCTGGGTAACTGGGTTCTGGAGATGCCATATTGCTCTGTCTTTTGTTGCTTGAGCTTTTACGCTGGCCTCTACCCATTGTTCTATCTTAGGTGTTTGGGGTTATTTTCTGGTGGTTCCTGCGGATCCTGTGGTGGAGAGAATCCCCTTGGCAGAAAGCTGGTTTTTCCTGAAGGAAGTCTTCTCAGCTTTTTGGGTATAGTGCCTGGATGGCCTGCATTTTTTCAGGAGTTGCTGCTGCTCACCTCAGGGATAGAGACCTGAGTGGTAACTGTGGTCTTTGTTAGTCGAGAGGGTTCTCCTCTCACCCAGGGAAGTCCTGAAGACAGCTGCCCTGTTTCTGGGTTTAATGATCAGCTGCTGTGACCCAGTTGGACATCTGGCGTGCAGCAACTGTTTGTGCTAGCTAGCTGGCTCGCAGAAACTGCCTATGTCTGCCTTTCTGGCCCTTGGGAGCCTGGGCATCTGCCTAAACCGGGTAAATTTTCCGGAGACCTTTTCGGGGTGGGGGTGTTGGCTGAGTGCTCTGAGATCAGACCAGCCGTTTCCCTCCCTGTGGGTTTGCACACGACAGTGAAACTCATTTGCTGCTGCCCTGGTGCCCACAGTTCTATATGGGGCAGCGAATGAGGCGCCCAGGCAGGGCTCTGTGCTGGAACCTGGGTCCCCGGCTCTTGCTCCAGGCTGGCTCCTGGGGCACCTGCAGTACCCCAGTCTTTTCCAGGGGATATTTGGGTGACCTAAGGTCGGTCCCAATCGTTTCCTGCACCGTTGGGTTATCTCTCAACTGAAAATTCCAGTGTCTGATAGTGTGGTGCGCACGGTTCAATTTGGGACCGTGACCAGAGACACTGGCTTGTGGCTCTGGGCTGGGGCTGGGGCTGGGGCTGGGGCTGGGGCTGGCAGCCAGCGTCTGACGGAACTGGGATCTCTTTCGCGGTTTAGCCAGGTGAGTTAAAAACTGATTGAACCCCCCACTGTGGGGTATCCTCTCACCTGGGAAACAGAATCGCCTGTGTTTTATTGCCGCGAGTTCTGATTGCTGGTCACTGTGCCGATCCTGCTGTGCTGCTGCTCAGAATGAGAGTCCTCCTGGCGCCGCCATCTTGCCCCACCTCAAATATATCCCTAACTTTTAAGTTCTTGGTATAGCTTTGGCTTTTACTAGCCAGGAGTTATGAAGCCATTGGAGGAAGTCTTAGAGCAGGGGCCTGGCAGTTCCCAGAGTAATTAGTCTGGGTTCATGGAAATGGAATGACTTTCTGAAAGTGACTGAGCTCTGACTTGAACCCAGTCCTTGTCTGAAGTCCTTGTCCTGTCTGCTGTAAGCATTTCTTCCCTAATGTATTAGGTACAGACATTTTATTCTTTATACTTATGATGTCTGCTTTATGCCATGTCTCCCTTTTTGGTGGTGAGTGAGGCTATGTCTGAGCTGTGTTTTTTTTTTTTTTGTTGTTGTTGTTGTTGTTTTTTTCACCCATTCCCAAAGTAAATATTCATTTCTGCTTTGTGTGTGTGTGTGTGTCTGTGTAAGACCATAAATTGTACCATGGACAATAAAAGAGGTGGACAAACATCCTCTCTCCTGGGAAATTTATAGACTGCCTGTAAAGAGAAGACAGGAGTTGTATTGAAATTATTTATATTCAACGATTTTCACTTTGGGGGGATTCTTGCTTGTCTCATTTAATTACCTCAAAGAAAATTGCCACTTCTCTTTTCAAGAATCTCCCCAACCGAGAAGCCGAAGCAGGCAAAAAAGTGTGGGATTTCCTTTTCGATTTTATGGATTTTGACTTTCAGCCTGACTGTTCAGTTAGCACAGTAGAAGACAACTCCCTCCACGCCCCTAAGCCTTGCAAACCCCACCTGCGACCAGGAAATCCAGCTGTGCACTTTCTATTTCTCGCCTCATTGCCAGGAGTAAAGATTCAGCAATCCCAGCTTAAGTGACGGTGCCACCTGTAACACCTGCAGCAGCGGCACAGACCCGCTCAGCAGTTCTCACAGGGCAAAGCGTTAGTCAGGAAGCGGAGCAGCGCTGGATGCCTCCCACTCACTCACCAGCAGCTTGGGGGGCAGTGGTCATAATCTACACCCCACACCGTGATGCGGAGCTGTGACATGACCAATGGCGAACACTGAATCTAAAGACTGCTGTTCACCCGTGGCCACAGTTATCCTCAGGACTCAGATCTGACATTGAGGCTTCTGGCCTTTCTGTGGGAGTCTTGGAACGCACCTCTTGCAGGAAAACGCACTTTGGGTACCAGTTTGGCACTCATGCGCTTGAGGTGGACCTTGACCATTTTCTTCCCATCGGCCGGCTGTGCACTCTCCAAAGAAATGAATGGTGAGTCCCCTAGCTTTGTAAGGCATTGTGGGCTTCTTTGGGGTCTTGCAAACCTGTAACAGAAGACGACCTGTATGGCACCTGACTCTTACAACTCTTAATATCCTTGTTTGGAAGTTCATTCCAATGCTGCTTGCTTTGCTTCCCGGTCTGAGTGGACAAATGCTCACTCCAGCCACAGACCACAGTATCCTACCTATAACCCTCCCAGGTAGAAACGAATTTCATCTTAGCCAGTTTGTTCCCAAGTCAGTCTTTCCCTACAGCGAGAATCCACATGGCTTTCCTCTTTTCATCCACCCATGATCCTCCTGCCTCTGCCCCGAGTGCTGAAATTAAAGGTGTGCCCCTGTTCCTGGCTCACTTAAACATTTTGAAACAGCTATTATTAATACTCTGTGGTTTGGAAACTGTTACCCTTTGCTTAACAAAACAGGTTCTCACACCACTGTATGATTGAATGTTTAAGCCATTGACTCACTAATTCCTTCATTCCCAGCCACGCTTCCATTCATTACATAAATATTAAGAGCTTATACAAGGCACCCTGGGAGCCAGCACCCACCCCGTTGCTGTGTGAGGCTGGCGGTTCAGGGGCGGTCATCTGCTTGCCTGTTGCTTCCCTCTCTCAGTGCCTCAGCTGTGATATTACTACAGTGCCTTTCAAGACCTATGCTTTATGTTTGTGATCAAGTCTTTATGCCTGAAAACAAGATTTAGCATTAGATGTTGTTATAATTAGAAAGTGTTTTAAAAAATTCTCAATTATTTAGTTTTACCAACGGAAACTCAGGTTGCTGGGGGTGAAAGCCTGCTAGTACAGAGAGGCAGAGAAAGCACCCAGCTGATCTGTCTCCTACGTGGACATTCGAAAAGGAACGTCTCTTGCCCCATTCCATCTCAGAAAACCCCTCAAACGGAATGTCCCTCCTTCCTACTTCCTGTGTATCTTTCTATCGATCCTCCTGAGTTCCTCTCACTCTTTTTTTTTTTTTGTTCCTATGTTTTGCCTCTTGACCTATGGTTGACTTTATTTAATCCTGTTCTAGAAGAATGATATTAGATTAAGCTGTGTGCTAGGGCTGTGCTACAGCACAACTAGAAACAGGCTTTTCCAAGAAACAACACAATCTCAGGGTTCACAGTATGATCAAATATCCTGCAACAATGAAGTCTTTGGCATCTTTATGCAAAATCTTTTCCAGGAAAAGTCAACCTCCTCCTCTAAAGTACAAAAAAAAAAAAAAGATATAAGTGAAATTATTTTAAATTTTGTTTCTTTACTTTCCCCCATTTTAGATTTTTTTCACTTATCTTGATAATTTCTAGTCCTGTTCACGGTTCTTGCTAATGACACGATTGCTTTCTTCTTTGGGGTTGAACAGCAGTTTAAAAGAGTTATCGTTAATACTCTACATTTTGGATATTGTTATCCTTTCCTTGACGAAGTATGTTCTCATACTTCTGGATGTGCGCTTTACTGTGTACACACAGCACGCATCCTTTGCTCACGAATCCCTCGGTGGCCACTTGGACTTGGCTGTTGGGAACAGCTCTGTGGAAAACCTTCTGCGGACTTGCCGTGCATACAGTGGATACAAGGCAATGCAATGGTGATATGATCTCTGATCTGGCAGACCTGAGCTTCCAGAGTGCTCCTCTGTTGTAGGGCAGCATGCCAGGGCAGTGCCCAGCGTTCGGCAGCGTTAGCTTCCTTTCTTCCCAGGACAAGACCACAACCTAGGCAGACAGGGAGGCCCATCACCTCCTCATCTAACTGGCTCCCCAGTGCCGCAGGATTGTTTCCTTGCAACCACACTTTTGTGTTGGTCCAGCGGAAAGGACATGTGCTTGCACTCTCGGGAGCCTGGATGGAAGAAACTGCCACAGACGTTTGTACACATTAGAGCCTAAGAAAGTGTTCCCAGTCCTTGAAGAAAACCATTACTTGGCTCACTGCAAGCTAATTGCATTTGTTCAGTCGGTGTGAAAATGGATGCAGATGGGATGAGCTATGAAACACCCTACTGTTAAATTACAAAATAAAGCCACTTGTTCAGGAGACATGGCCTAGGACGAGGTTTTCACCAAGAAGTGGGAAATTGCTTGGTAAATTTCACTTTTATGCTTAAGTAACTCTTTTAATTAATTTCTACTGACCCGCTCCTCCTCCATCCTAACAGGTGTGAAGATCTAAAGAAGGCATCTCGAAGAACTTCTGAAGCTGGCATGAGAAGCTGGAAGAATCTGCTTCCTTCCCCTGAACAGAGCTGCGGGTTTTCGGAACCTGCGGCTTTGACGGCCAGCCTCCGAGGACACAGCTCCGTAGTCTATCACTTCCAGCTCCTGAGACAAAAACTTGCTTTGGGGATTAGAGGTCATGATGAGACTTATCACAAAAGAAAGGAGAATCAAGTTTTACTGGGAAACAGTACATAACATTAAGATAAAAATATGCGAGGACTCTGAATTTGAAGGACAGGAGTGAAGACTCCGGTATTATCGCTTCCATCACGAGAACCTCTCTGTCCTTGCTTTGATTGGCTGAGTCCTTAATTCTGCCAATGTCAACTCTTCATTAGTAATTAAAGAGTTATTGTGTCGTTCAGTTACTTGTTTGCATGGGGAAGAAATCGGGCTTGATCCCAGTGTTTTCAGAGAGATGTTAAGGCCAGTCAGTGTTCTAGAACACTGCTGCTCAGTAACATCATTGTCCGCTGGAGCCTTATCCGCAATTTAAAGAAAAACATTTCAGTGAAGATCTGTATTGTTGTTTCATGTCCAATAGTGCGAGAGCATGAAACGGCATTTAGATGCTTAATAAAATGAGCAATTTATTTTGCAAGTAATAGTACATCCTGCCGCTTTAAGTGATCTTGATTTAGATATGGCACTGGATTACAGTTTGCATAGAATCAAAAATATCATGTACAGTCTTCCCAGTGAATCAGGCAGGGCACAGTTAACAAGGTCATTTAAATAATCTTTAAATATTCTGTGAGCAGCTGCAGAAGGATAACCCGTGGTATGACATCTGAGAAGAGAGCCCTCGGCTCAGTCAACCACAGATGAATTGACTTTTCTCAAGGTCACACAACTACTTGGAGTGGAACCGAGATAAGAACCAGGTCACTCGAAACTGTCAGGACAACTCCCTGAATGTCGTGAAGGACTAGGATGGGGCTTTGGTTTAGGCACCTTACAGGGTCTCTGAAGAAAGGGCAATCTGAAGTCTTGCAAACCTGGGAGATTATATGTGGCACAGGTACATGAACTGTGTATACCGTTCCCAGGAGCTTACCTCCAGTTTCATGAGAAAGAAAAGTAGGTCTAAGTGTCCCTGTCAGGTGAGAGAATAAATATATCCTCATGGTTTCCTTAAGGCCTCAGGACTTTCTCCTTGAAATATGTATGTGCTGCAGTGGTGGTAACGTGGGTAGACAGAGGCTAAGGGCCAGAAATCTGTCTAATCTATCCAGTATACCAACTGAGGTCTCCAGACATACTGGAATGAGGTTCTCATCATCTGTGGCTGAAAGGAGCTATACAATACATATCACACACACACACGCACACACACACACTCTCACATGCACACACACATGCACACATATACATAGGCACATCAAACAGAAAGAGATGTGTGGGGACCCTGAAATGTTAGTCATCTTGTTAACCTTGTGGACATTCAATTGTATAAAGAGAAATATGCTTTAAGAATACTTTAACTAAAATGCTACTCAAAAATGTGCACACATGCAAAGTCTATTCTCTGTGTCACAATGTGGAGCGGATGGTGGCTTTGTCCTGCTAACTGGATGTGACAGGCAGGACTGATGTTTCGGAAGGAAGCTGGAGACTGTTGCCGTTTTTTCTTTTCAGCATTGTAATGACTCAGCAAAAGGTGAAGACAGACTCCTCTGACTGCACTGTGTCTACAACTCCTGCTTCTTCCTGGGTCACAGAACCCATGGACACTTGCTCAGCGAGAGCCTGCTGACGCTTTATTAATTGCTGTTTTACTTAAATTGCTGAGTCTGAAGCGATGCTCCCCCTCTGCTCCCAGACTCTAAAGTGCAGAAATCATTAACTACTTATCTGGGAAGCTGCACGTGGCACTCCTCCAACTGATTGATACACGGAAGTCTCTATTTTTGCCTTATTTTAAAACATTCTGATACATAGCCATTTTTTTTCCTGCCCCCACTTTGTTTTTTCTTTCTGGCATGAGTGTAAACGTTAAACATTCTATTTCTGGCAAAAGGAAGAAACTCACATTTATTTTTTGGGAGGTGTGTTTATTTATTTATGTTACTAACAGCCTGCAGCATCACAGGCCATCCTCCCTGCTTCTGTTCTCAAAGTGACAAAATGACTACGAGCGGACTTTTAGTTAAAGAAGAAGAAACAACCTCCCATATTTATTCCTAACTTTTAATCCCCCCCTTGACCTTTCCATCTTGAGCTGGGCTATGAACTTGTACCTACTGCAAAGATGCCCTTCAGATCATTGTGGCTGATCACCAAATTTAAAATGAGTGTCTATCGGTAAGGAACAGTTTTCTAAGGAGCCATCAGACTCTAGAGTCGGGGTTGAATTCCACACTCTTCTTAACTACTCATGTGTTTTGAGTTGCACACTTCTCAGTTAATTACAACTATTGTACTAAAAAGAAAATAAGAGAGGTGAATGAAATGAGGTTAGGGGAAAGTCTGGCAAATTCCAGAGGGCAGCACCATGTTCCCAAAGCCATGGAGTGTCATGATCTTGTGAGCCACACACTTCCTTCTTGGCCGTGTGCTAGTTCAATTCTACACTCAGTGAGCTGGGAAGAGAGCCCCTAACATATCTGCCGTAAGAAAATCTCTAGGGAAGAACATGAATGAACAGTACATGGCCAGAGCTTGGGAGACCCAGGCATGTGAAAGGCAGCATTTGGCAGCCTAAGGCAGAACATGGAAAATCCTAGAGAGCCCAGAAAGCAGAAATTCTGGGAACGGAAACTTTAGCTCACCTAGTTAAATCCTATGAGTATGTTTTGGGGTGTAGACCTGTGTGTATGAGATTCTGCAATTAAATAGTGAAAAATGGAAGGAAAAAAATTCACTGCTGCCACCTGCATGGCTTTAGAGATTGCCCTGACCAAAGTGATGAGGGAAGAAAAGACAGATCTGGACAGGCCACGTACACTGATGGGCTGCACCAACACTCTGTATGCTCAGTGCATTTATTAAATACTTCTGAGCAAGGAGACAGGCTTATTATTTTCAGATGACAGGAAAAGTGCAGTGTATACCAGCCCAGCTCTGTGTAATGTATAGACACAGCTTCTCAGATAGGGGTGAAATGATGGACTTTGAAACTCAAGCTCCAAAGGCAAGAAGGTCCTTCAAATGTCCTGGTACCTGGAACTCTCTGCAGGTGTGCTGTCTTCTCCAGCATTTCCCTGGAGACAGATGGGGTTTGAAGAAGTGAACAGCAGGGACAGCAAGAAATTGCAACCCTCTTCCACACTTCTCTTCGGTTACACAGTTTATTGCTCTATGCCCCTCTGAGTACTGTTGACTGCTGAGTGAGCTCACAGTGGCATGGCGCAGATGGCCAGGTCACTGGGCTGTGAGTGAGGACTGGAAAAGTGGCTGTTCCCCCAGTGCTGACTGTTCCAGGAGCTCCCACAGTGAGGAACTGTGCAGGCCATCTCTGGTGTACATGCTTCTAGAGCATGGGCCCTGCACACCCAAACACTTCCATTCCATGTGGGAACTGTGGAACTGACTGAAGCCTCAGATTTTCTTAAATGATCCTAGCCAGGTTACCCTCAGGATAAGGCTTAGAAAGGGCTAAAAAATATCATTCTCGCGCCTCCCATGGTGTACATCAAGTTTCTGCTCGTAGTCTTGGCTTCGTCAAGTTGAATGTAGACCCAAGAGTTTGCAATATAAACACAGTAGGCGACAGAAGGCTGTCTGCCCATGCTCAGTTGCTGGAGTTAGATCCTAACTTGCTGTAAGAGGGGAAAAGTAAAGGTGCAGCCTAGACACAGAGATGGAAAAAGAAAAGCTAGAGCTCCTAGGGACCTGTGTAAATCTCAGGGATTTATCTCTGTTCTCTTCATCTTCCCTGGTTTACTGAAGCTTAAAGCAAAACATGACCTTAAAGATGAGCTAGTTCAATCCCACCATTATAGTGAAGACTGAGTGCTGCCAGAGGCTGATGCTGCTCCATAGCAGACATGGCACCAGGCCAGGTTTCTTATTTGCACAATTATTTTCCTTGTAACACATATTTCCCACAGGCCATATCTCAAAATAAAAGCCATGGATGATCTTTCCTTCCGGGTCTCTCTAAAGGAGATATGACAGGGCAAGGAATTGGGAAGCCTTGAGGACCCTCGATTCTAGAGACCCTTCAGCTGTGATCTAGCTTCCTCTTTCAGAGTCCACCCAGGATCCCTTGAATAACATCTGGGATTTCTGTGGCCTTATCTGTAAATGGTAAGCTCTCAATGCTTTAATATCTGTCTAAAATGTGATTGATTTGTGGATGCTTGCCTAGTTGGAATTTTTAAGAATTATCTGATTTTGCTCAAACAACTTTCTGTTGTGTTTTTCTTGATACCACCCCCTCCCATCACACTCTGCATTTTCAATTTCAGACAGAATTTCTTGTTTTTGAGATTTTTGCTCCATGAATCCCATCTCTGCTGAACACTGGACTCTTAGGAAAAGTGGAGATTTGATCGTTGTGGTGTGATGGAGACCCACACTTCAGTCAATGCAATCTTTTGTAGCATGATGGACATGCCTCTAAAGAGAATCTCAAGGTGGGTGTTTGTATCACCACTGTTTTGTTACCTGATCTGAAGCCATTGGCTTCTCTATGACCAAGTCTCTTCATCTAAGAACAAAAATAGCTCAACTGGATCTATTTAATTCACAGTGCTATGCAAATGAAGGGTAGGTATCAAAACACATTTGCAGATGAGAAAGTGCTGGGCAAATATTAAAAACAATACAGTTGGACTTTACATATGTGCAAAAATGCTGTTAAATCCAACAGACTTTTAAAAAAAGTTAAAAGCACTTGTAAAAGAACTAATGAAGTTTAGGGGGAAAAAAGATCCATGCGATTTTGAAAAAAGGAAAACGGTTCTGTTTTAGCATTCTCTAGTCTGTCCTCTTCGGTTACACAGTTTATTGCTCTCTACCCCTCTGAGTACTTTTGACTGCTGAGTGAGCTCACAGTGGCACGGGGAAGATGGCCAGGTCACTAGACTGTGAGTGAGGACTGGAAAAGCTGCTCTTCTCCCTCCCAGTGCTGATTGTTTCAGGAGCTCCTGTATGCAGAGCTATGCTGGCCGCCTCTGGTGTACATGCTTCTAGAGCATGGGCTCCGCCTACCAGGACACTTCCATGCCAAGTGGAAACTGCAGGATTGCAGGGCTAACCAAATCCTCACATCTGGAATGTCCCCAAAGCCCATGGGTTAAAAGCTTGGTCTACAGCATGGTGCCATTCAAAGGCAGTAGAAACCATCAGCATGAAGCAACCATTAAAGCCAGGACCGTGTGGCTTTAATGCTCAGAACTCAAGATGTTTGGAGAGAGGAAGTGAGAAATCCTCACCATTAAAGGACCAGTTCTGGCCAAGAAACCCAGGAAACAGACCAAGGAGATGGAGGGTGGATGTGGGAAGAAGACACAAGAGTGGGATGAAGTGATACTAAATTCTGCTGGAAGACTGAAAATCGGAGGGATAATGGTTATTTGATTTAGATGCACCATGACCACTGGTGTAGTTCATGAGGTTTTGCATGTGTTAGTAAGCAGTGGACATTGTCACAGGTGGGGGAGAGGCCACAGACCTGGCTAGTGGTCATGTGACTATTTGTCACCAGAACATAGGAGACACCTGCCAGATCATAAAGGACATTTCCCTTTGGGCTTGTGGGGATATGAATTTTCTACCCCGAGTCTGTTTTTAAAAATACCATCATTGCCTTTCCAATTTTCTTTTTCCTATTTACCCCAGGTGTCTTCTCACCCCTGCAGTTGTGAACCTTCCACAATGTTGTGTTTCGCCATATTATGCTATGCTGTTACTTTCTGTATCTTTTAGCTTATGATACTAAGCTAAATCTGACTACTACCCCACTGATTCCAACAACATTTTCTGTACTTCCTTCATCCTTGAAACTCAGCCCAGGATTCTGAATGGGAAAGAAAAGAAATGAAAGATTTCCTTTCCAGTCTTTGGTACCATGTAGCAGATATCATCTAGGTGATTTCAGAAGCTATTCTAGGGGGAAGAATCAGAGCCTGGATCCTTAGGGATGCACAGGAGAAACCGGGTTCAACCACCTAGCAGGAGCCTTTCCATAACGCCAGGAAGTGGAAATCCCATTTAAGATGAGGTCACAAATCAAATACAGAACACGACATGAAAATAACTTCATCTTGCTTGAGATTTGCAGGTTCTTGATGAGTGTGTATCTCAGAAAACCACAGTTTCTAGATCTTGCTTTGCTTCCTTTATTACTTCAGTTTTGTGGGCAGATATAGCACCTTCCTTTTTTTTAATTCTACTTACCTCTTAGGAACACTTTCTATATATATGCAGATACTCCTTGATTTTGATGGAATTGTGTCTCAGTAAACATACCATAAGTTGAAAATATCACAAGTTGCTGATGCGTTCCATCTACCCAACCAACAGAGCACTGTAGCTAGCTGGCTGTCTCCCTTCATGAATTCAGGGCTGATGGGAAGGGACAGCGTGCTGATAGAGTCTACACTACAGGAAAGAGCATCTTATCACAGGCGTCTAGCCACGGGAAAGATTAAAAAAAAATGGAGCCATATTTTCTACTGGATGAATGCTGTTTTGACAGTATTCATTATTAGGTTGAAAAATAGTAAGTTGAACCTTTATTCATTAGCCAGGGAATTGTGTGTGTGTGTGTGTGTTCAAGGCTATTCATGTACACATAAACACATTTATTTTACTCTTTGAGACAGGATCTCAGTATGTATGCTAGGACAGTTTCCAGTTTCCAGTCTTGCCTTGATGTCCTGTGCTGGGTTTACATGCATATGCCAACACACCCCTCAGAATCTCTCTCTCTCTTTCTTTCACTTCTGTTGAAGACTGAATATTTGTTCACATCCAGAGCTTTCCATTGGTTGATCCTCTTTTCACTTTTGTTTAATCTGTCACTTAACCTGCCCATTGATGTATTAACTCCTCCAGGCATATTTTCTCTCTGGAAGCCCTATTTGTCCTGTGGGGAGAGCCTGCCTCCTCCTTGCCTGTTTTCTTGTTCTTCCATGGTGGTCACACTTGTTTATGATTTTGGTCATCTTTAGGAGGTGAACCTTGTCATTTCTATCATGTTTTTCTAGTCCCTAAGGTCTTGACTCTGCTTCTTGCCCTGCTTTCTCTTTCTCCTCTTTTCGTGATTGCCAAATTACTGCTGTGACGTTGACTCTCTGGTTTCTCATTTCTTATGAGAACCCATTCACCTAGTCAATGAGAGAGGCTGCACAGCCATCTCTGCTGGTAACCTTAATCCAGGGTGTTACTTTTTAATAATCTCATCCTCGGTTGAGAACTCACGTGTGGAGAGCTGCCTGTGCTGTGTGAAGAACCAACCCTACTGATAGGAGTGATCTTGCAGAGAGATCCATGTCCATTTGATACCTTGAATGGAACCTGCTAAGAGATGCTTAGTTGGAAGACCCAGCTCAGCCACCCCAGGATGCACAGCCAACAGAAGCTGTGAGATCATACATGAACCTGGCTTCATGCAACTCTACTTCTGGTAACAGAACCATGGTTTTGTGGGGGCAAAAGATTGTTGAACACATTGACTAAGTAGTAAAGCTATAAGCTCTAGTTCTTTCCACTCTCCTAAAGTGCCAGAATTCATTCTCTCAAAACACGAGCATATAGACCTGGCCCTCAGCCTTTGGGCCCCAGGATCTGCTCTGCCTCTTGGGAGACCACGGAACCTCTTTCTTAGTGTCTAGAAGCACCCGGACAGTCTATTCTCTCTCTCTCCCTCCTTCCCTCTCTCTTTGTGTGTTTGTACATTCATGTGGCACATTTATATGAGGTGCATGTGAACACATGCACACATACATGTTAAAGCTGGAGGTCAACTTCTCTGGTGCTGTCTACCTTGTTTTATGAGGCAGGGTCTCTCTGGCCTACAGCTTCCTTCTTGGAGTAGGCTGACTGTCCAGTGAACCCAAGAGCTTCTGTCTCCCCAGGCACTGTAAGTTCACACCACTGTGTTTGGTTCTTACATGGATTCTGGGACCGTCCTCAGATCTTCATGCTTACACAGCAGGCATTAGGCCATCTCCCCAGTCTTTCTCTAACTCTTGAACCTATCTTTCTCTAAATATTTTGCATATTACCCAGGACCTCTCTGTGTTTTAGGAGGAAGTGGCTGTCCCCAGAAGCTTGTTCTCTCCCTACAGCCAGAAATCAAAGTCAAGCAGAAGGCCCTGGCTGTTCCTACGCAAGATAATTAAGCGTCAAGAAGTCTCCGTATTTCAATTCTCAATACTGAAACAGATTGATCTTTACCAGTTGTTAAAAGGGAATCTCTGGTTCATAATATAAATGGTCTCCCAGGATGAATGCCATTCGGGCTTTCTGGTGGATTAATTGCTTCCTCCCTGATGACTTATGACTTGGAACAGATAAGAAAGTACGATATCAAAACAAACACTTGAAGTACAAAGATAAAAAATGTTAATAATTAGTAACAGCTAGAAGCAAAATTAATTCACAGTGGGCCCATAACGCCAGCTATTTAATGCAAATTAACAAATGACATTTTAATGTAAAGGACACGAACACAAATATTCTAATTTTCCAAGTTAGATCAATAACTCAATGAACAATAATGTGTTCTAAAAAGGAACTTAGATCCAGAGCAATAAGTTTACTTTAGAAATAAGTGAAATGCCACAGAAGTTTATATTTGTGGCTCCAAAATTAGACTAAATTAGAATTAGGTGTCACAGCCTTGGAAGGAGGGCCTCGTAAAAAAAAGTAAAGTGCAGGCAATGCTGATCACAAAGTGATGAAACTGGTCACATAACACCGGATAATGAGGCAATCTCTCACTTCTCTGAAGGATTAGCAAGGGCAATTCTGAATTAAAATTGTGTTGTCTCAAAGTCTTGGCATCTTGTGTCTTAAATAAACGTTTAGAGAATGAATGATGAAACAGCATTCCAATTTCTTGTGTTGGATTGCTTGGGATGAATAATTTTAACTTCTAGTACAAAAACACACCCCAGCATTCAGACCAGAAGCTAATTGTGACCAAGAGTGACCTTATTTATTTTTGCTTGGTTTGTGCAAAGTGCAGAACAAAACCTCCTATATTTACCTTGCATTGCATGGTACCTTGTCACTGAAACATACACTCTCACAGTTTATGCCATTTGTTCCTTAAAACAAGCCTTCATGGTAGGAGTCCTTAGTCTGACTTTACAGTGACAGTTAGTTGAAAAGTTAGGGTTTGCACAGGCTCATGCATTTTACAGCTTCAAGATCCTCCTGGACTTCAACAGTGACCTACCATGCTTAGAGCACTGGTGTTGCCTGTTCTCCTTTCCTTTAACTCTATGTCATCATTCCCTGCGTCCTCCACTGTGTGTGTGTTTTCTCTGAAATGGCTAGTAAGTCAAATGAGTATCCTTTATCAATTCTGTAATTTTTCTGCCTATTCTAAGGTATGTTTCTAGTCATTCACTTATATTGGAGACAGAGTCTCCTAGGCACAAGCCATCTTTTCTCCTCAGCTTCCTGCGTAGTTGGGATGACCAGAGCCTCACTGTCTTAGGCTTTGGATTTGTTCTTCCATTGTAATGCAAGGTCAAATGTGAGCCATAAAATGCCTTCTGTATCAAGTTCTCTACCCTCACCCTCCAATATAATCCTTCCACTCTCACTTCTACTAAGAGAAAGATATGATAAAATGTAGTATTCATAGAGAAAAACAGGCAACAAATGTGCAGTGACAGAACATGCCCATGTGTCCTCAGCCTTGAACAGGAAATGGAAAGTTCACAGCCCTCCAGAAACCCCTCTACTCCTCAAAGGTTGCCACTCCCTCCAAAGGTAAACTCTTTGCTCTGAGTGCAGTGCTGTACTTTTGCTTTGCTTTTTAAAAATTTTTACAGTTTTATGAAATCAATGATATAGCAATATGTCCTTAGGAGTCACTTTATTGCTATGTTCATTTATCAGAAAAATAGTAGTAGGTTTCCCCCTAGGGCTCCTGATCTGTCTAGCCCCAGGTTCCTGACTCCATTAACAGTACCAGGTATGGGCTTTATCCCTTGGCGTAGTCCTTAATACAATCACAAAGTACTTGGTTATTCCCATAACATTTGTGCCACTATTGTACCAGTGTATCTTGGAGGCAGGTCAGCTATTGTAGCTTGCAGATGTCATAGCTGCTTGAGACTGATTATTACTTTTCTCCTCTGCTAGAGTGCATAGTACCTTCTAGCACTGTGAGCACTAGTCTGTGAGGGTGAAGCTTTTGGTTGGGCACCAGCTCAATTTCTCTATATGCAATGACATAAGCAAGTTGTATTCAATGCCTTACCATTAAGTTCTTGAGGGTAATCATTAACAAAATGGACGTAACAGACATCTACAGAATCTTTCACCCAAACACAAAAGAATTTACCTTCTTCTCAGCACCACATGGAATCTTCTCCAAAACAGCATAAAGTCCTACTCCTAACCAAGAAGCTGTTTGCAACAGATACCTGCAGGCAGAGAAAAAACAAAACAAAACAAACAGTTTTCACCAATGGAGTGACACTGGGCATATAAATCACACTCCAGGGCAGACCCAATTCCTAGGAGTAGTTGGCCAACACAAAAAATGACTCCACATTTTTCTCTACATCATGTTCATATCACACACACACACACACATGCACACACACAGTGGTACTTATGCACACACACAGTGGTACTTATGCACACACACAGTGGTACTTATGCACACACACAGTGGTACTTTTGTTCCTTTGCTACCCGTGGGGTAGCACTCATCGCATGTGACAGTAGCTGCTTAGCAGATATCTCAGTCACAATAGTACGTGACAATGAACATCTAGCACCCATGCATCCGGACTGCGGGAGGCAGTGAATCTATGACAAATAGATTTAGCAAAATTAGCATCATCTTGCAGACTCATGTTCACCACCAAAAACTGAAAACCAGTGGTTAGAAGGCCAGCCCGGGCTGTACAATGACACCATGTCTCAAAAACAAAGCTGGGATGTAGCTCAGTGACAGAGCACAGCTTAGCATGTGGGAGGCCCAGAACTTGGAGAAAACTCAAGGTGGCAGCCTCGTGGGTTTCTGGTTATGTACTAATACGATCTTAGTACAGTAGGAAAAGGCTGATAAATACTGAGTAAAGACAGGTTTTATGTACTTTTAAAAATGTGTTTATTCTACTGTAAAAACTCCACCTCACCTTCACGACCTAATTCAACTCAATTATCCCCCAAAAGACTTCATATCTTGATGTCATTCCTCTGACGATTAGGGTTTCTACATCCCATCTTTGGGAAAGGGAACACAAACATTCTTTAACTACCAGTAGAGAAGTCCACATAATTCATTAACGTTCATAAAGTGTTCTCACGTGCTTTTTAAACTATCATCATAATCTGGATCAAAAACAGCATCAGAAATGTGAAGGTTTCAAGATGGACACCTCTCAGCGATTGAACTCAGAAGTTGTTCAGATTTACAGTTCACAGAGTCGGGTCTCAGAAGTGCACACGCTGACCTTTCCTTCCAAAATCCCCACCCAGGTGTATCCCATGGCCAGAGCTCACATCTTGACTGCCCCCGACTGCCAGAAGTTTAGAGGAAACAAGTGGGAATGCCTTTCTGCCTCACCCCATGGCGAGGGCAGTCATCATAAAATGGCTATGTAGATAGTTTAGTCTGCAAGGTAGTGTGTGTCTCACTCAAGGGGAGTATTTATGGCTGACATACATTTTTTCAGTTTAAAATGTAAGAGAGAGTGATATATCATTGATAGCGTGTGGAACAAGCATCCGTCTGGTTCTCAGGATCCTTTTAAAATCGAACTACAGCATGCAGTTGCCACAGGACCTTCGCTTCATGTCACTCCAGGTGTGGGGGCAGTTAAAGGGTCACATTTTAATAGATTTACACTTTTCCTTGAATAAATGATAAAGAATGAAGTTGTGTGTGCATGTGCAGGTGTGTGCATGCAAATATGTGTTCTGGGTTATGGGAAGAAAGAGATCTTAGGAAAAAGCACGATTCTGTTCTAGGTATCCCATCCTGGGCTTTCTCGGCCTTCAGGATGTGTTACACATCTTTTAAAAATTCTTTCTTGCCTATGTTACATATCCATGATACCAAATTTATCTTTTTTATAATAATTTTATTTTTTTCTTATCAGTTACTTTTTATTAACTCTGTATCCCAGCTGTATCCTGCGCCCTCATTCCCTCCCACTCCCACCCTCACCTACAAAAATACATGTTACTTTACAAGATTAAGAAAATATTTTGTAGGAAGTTATTCAGCACACATAGGTAAGCGATAGTTTAGTGGCACCCAAGTTTTTGGTGATTCTGTAGTAATTACAGAAAAGCTACAGTCACTTGACCACAGAAGCTATGTCATGTTACAGTGTTTGCTGGTTGAGTGATATTGTCTTCACACAAAGATGTGTGGGTAGAAAAGGGGGTAGGGGTGTATCTGGGAGGTGTTGGTAAAGGGTGTGTGTGTGTGTGTGTGTGTGTGTGTGAGTGTGTGTGTGAATAAGTTCAAACACATTGAACAAGATTCTCAAAGAACTAATAAAAGTCACAAATAAATAAAAGTTGTAGTAAATTATCCAACATGACAGTAGCTAAGTGGATATAGCCTTTAGTTGGAGTGTGTAGATAAGATGGAAGACCTGAAGACAACTGTGTTAGTTATTTTTCATCACTGTAACGGTTGTCAGGTATAAACAAGTTAAGAGGGAAACACTACATTCATCTCACAGTTTCAGAGACTTCAACCATGGTTGATGGTCTCCATGGGTTTTGCCAAAGCATATTGATCACAGAAACAGGAGAATGGGACAGGGCCAGGGTACACCCTTCAAAGTCAGGTTCCCAGAGAGCCATTCCTCCAGCTAGACATCACTTTCGCCAGTCTACCACAACCCAAGAGTCTATTCACTCTTCCGGTTGATAAAATGATTGACCCTTTGGTTAAGGCTCAGTTAAATGCCTCTGGAAGCACTTGTACAGCCCCACCTAAAAGTGTGCTTCACTAATTTTCTTGGGCATCTCTCAGTCTAACCAAATTCACAGTAAGGATCAGCATCGCACTGTGGTTCATGGTACATCACGAGACTCACTTTAATTATTCTTTTTTTTCTCCATGGGTGAAGTATTTGAACCACCTTCCTACTTCCTTGAATGCTCCCTCAAGGGGAAGCTACAACCCTGCCTGCTCCATCTCACCTTCCTGATCATCAGGGCTCCTGGAAATATTTTCTTCTTATCATACATGTTTCTTCCTAGTAGGGTCATGTGGTGGTTTGAATAGATATGCCCCATAGACTAATGTGTTTGAATGTTTGGCTCATAGGGAGTGACACTATTAGGAGGTGTGCCTTGTTGGAGTAGGTGTGGCCTTGTTGGGAGGAAGTATGTCACTATGGGGAGGTGGGCTTTGAGCTCTCATATGCTCAAGCTAGGCCTAGTGTAGCAGTCTCCTTCTTTGGCCTAAGGATCACAATGTAGAACTCTCAGGTTCTTCTCCAGCACCATTTCTGCCCATGTGGCGCCATGCTTCCCACCATGACAATGGACTAAACCTCAGAACCTCAGTAAGCCAGCCCCAATTAAATGTTTTCTAAGATTTGCTGTGATCATGGTGTCTCTTCACAGCAATAGAAACCCTAACTAAGACAGATCACTCATGAAGCTGAATGCCAGCACCAGGCACTGTACATACATTCTTAGAAGATAAGTCAAATAGCCAGACTATTCTGTGGTCTAACCTTGTGTCAGATGCATTTTATTCAGAACAGCCCAGTCAGCATTTAAAATACTGCCAAAGTAGACAATAATTTGTAAGTGGCATGGACATACTTTAATTCAGAGCTGTGAAATATCTGACCATCTTTCCCACATCTCTGAATCCTTAAAGGGCCCATGAGCCTTATATATCTGCTGGGTGATGGATGAGGGAATGACAGGTATATGTTTGGTATGGTAGTTACATAGTATTAAATGGCATATTTACCAGGGCAGGAAATATTTATTTATTTTTTCTTATTAGTTACATTTTGTTAACTCTGTATCCCAGCTGTATCCTGCTCCCTCATTCCCTCCCAATCCCCCCTCCCTCCCTCATCTCCTCCCTGCCCCTTTCCAAGTCCACTGATAGGGGAGGGCCTCCTCCCCTTTCATCTGACCCTGTTTTATCAGGTTTCTTCAGGACTGGCTGCAAAATCCTCCTCTGTGACCTAACAGGACTGCTCCTCCCTTGGGGGGTGGGGAGGTCAAAGAGCCTGCCATTGAGTTCCTGTTAGAAATAGTCCTTGTTCCCCTTACTATGGGAAACCAATTGGTTACTGAGCTACCATGGGCTACATCTGAGCAGAGGTTCTAGGTTATATCCATACATGGTCCTTGGTTGAATGTCAGTCTCAGAAAAGACCCTGTGCCCAGATATATTTGGTCTTTGTGGAGCTCCTATCCTTTCCACATCATACTAACTCCCCTTCTTTCATATGATTCCCTGTACTCTACCGAAAGTTTGGTTATGAGTCTTAGTATCTGCTTTGAAACACTGCTAGGTAGAGTCTTTCAGATGCCTTCTGTGGTAGACTCCTGTCATACCTTCAATGCACATCCCATTTGTCTTTCTAAATGAGGATTGATCATCTTACCCTGTGTCCTCTCTCTTGATTATCTTTTTTAGGTGTATAGATTTCATTATGTTTATCATTTCTTATAGGTCTATATAAGCGAGTATATACCGT
Organism: Meriones unguiculatus; assembly: GCF_030254825.1. Lineage (NCBI taxonomy): Eukaryota > Metazoa > Chordata > Mammalia > Rodentia > Muridae > Meriones > Meriones unguiculatus. Next base: position 99,645,932 of record NC_083351.1, read on the forward strand.
GTTTGTCTTTCTCCTTCTGGGATACTTCACTCAGAATGACCTTTTCTAGATCCCACCATTTAGCAGGAAATAATTTTAATATATTCATTATTCCTTTTTCTCCTTGACTTTTGCCATAAAATTTTCAGATTTAAAGAAAATGGAAAGTTGGGCATGATGGTAAATGTCCATAATTCTCACACATAGGAGGCTGACTCAGGAGTATTGAACATTTAAGATCATTATGTACATTTTATTGAGTTCTAGGACAGCCTGAACTTCATCATGGGACCTATCCCAATGAACATGGAAGGAGGATGGTACAATAAAACCCAATTTGATTTTCAGCAGTTGCTAATATTATATGTGTGCATAGTTTATCTGCAGACACATGCTTTATGCACACATTTTCCACCAGATCATTCAGAAGTATGGAGTTGAATCCTTGGTCTTTCACCCCAAAGAACGCATTCCTGAAAATCAGATCAATTTTTTTTCATTTTTAAAAAAAAATTTTAATTAATTACACTTTATTCACTTTGTATTCACCCTGTAGCTCCTGCCCTCCTCCCCTTCCAATCCTTCCCTTCTTTTCCCTTCTCTGTGCATGCCCCTCCCCAAGTCCACTGGTAGGGGAAGTCTTCTTTTCCTTCTTTCTGATCTTAGTCTATTAGGTCTCATTAGGACTGGCTGTACTGTCTTCCTCTGTGGCCTGGTAAGGCTGCTCCCCCCTTCATGGGGAGTGATCAAAGAGCCAGCCACTGAGTTCATGTCAGAGACAGTCCCTGTCCCCATTACTATGGAACCCACTTGGACACTGAACTGCTACGGGCTATATCTGTGCAGGGGTTCTAGTTTATCTCCACACACAGTCCTTGGTTGGAGTATCAATCTCAGGAAAGACCCCTGTGCTCATATTTTTTTGGTTCTGTTGCTGTCCTTGTGGATCTCCTGTCCTCTCCAGATCTTTCTATTTCCCACTTCTTTCATAAGATTCCCTGCACTCTGCCCAAAGATTGGCCATAAGTCTCAGTATCTGTTTTGATAGTCTGCAGGGCAGAGCCTTTCAGAGGCTCTTTGTGGCAGGCTTCTGACTTGTTCCCTATTTTCTCCTTTTTCTGATGTCCATCCTCTTTTCCTTTCTGGATGGGGATTGAGCATTTTAGCCAGAGTCCTCCCTCTTGATTAGTTTCTTTAGGTGTACAGATTTTTAGTAGGTTTATCCTATATTATATGTCCAATATCCACTTATGAATGAGTATATACCCTGTGTGTCTTTCTGCTTCTGGGATAGCTCACTCAGGATGATCTTTTCCAGTTCCCACCATTTGCCTGCAACTTTCATGATTTCCTTGTTTTTTTATTGCTGAGTAATATTCCATTGTGTAGATGTACCACAATTTCTGTATCCATTCCTCATTTGAGGGACATCTGGGCTGTTTCCAGCTTCTGGCTATTACAAATAAAGCTGCTATGAACATGGTTTGCGGTTTAGCTGGACTGTATTCCCCTAACTAACAGAAAGCAGCTAGAGAGATCTGAGTCCCTTGTCCCTACTAACCTGCTTTTTTCCTAACTAGGGTTGGGAGGGTTAGGAAGAGGCATTTAAGAACCCTAAATAAAGTAGGTTGTTGAAAAATCTAGGCCTACTGTTCCTTTACCTGCCAATGTAGTGGCCAGTCTTTCTTCTTTTGTGGGAAGCACTTCCCACTTGAATATAGAAAGAGGCCATTCCTTTCAATGCTCTGGAAACTGAAATTCCCACTCTTCATGTGATGCTTATGAGCATGTCCACTGAACACCTGGGGAGATAAAGATGAAGCCATAAATAGTTTCCTCTTTGGTGGATCAGAATTCTGGAGATTTTTTCTTTTTCTTTTTTTTCTCAGAAAAGTTCAGGAAAATTTAATGTGACTATTTCACAGATGCAAGCTATAATGAAGAGATTTAACAGTTTAGTGAACAAGAACCCATAAATGGGTCCAAAACTTAACAATGAGTAATGGGTGGGACTTGACCTCCAGTTCGTCAGTGTGTAGAGGCTCAGGGACTGATTATATTGGTGAGCTGGTGACAAGCTATGGCTTCTTTTCCCATTTATTAAATAGTCACTATTCTTTTTCTTTTTCTTTTTTTTTTCTTTAAGATAGTATTTGGTTTTACACTCAGTCTTCTCTGGCCTGTCTGGTCTCTGGTTGTGGATCACACAAGCAGGGTTGGGTATGGGTTCCCTCTTGTGGAGTGGGCCTTCGGTCAGGTCAGATGTTGGTTGGTCACTCCCGCCAGCTTTGTGCCAACATTGCTCCGGCATATTTTGTAGGCAGGATAGCAGTGCAGATCAAAGGTTTTGTGGCTGGGTTAATGTTTACATTTCTCTTTTGATAGCTTGCTGGGTACCTTCCCATGCCAAAGACATTAGAATGTGGGGGTAAATCTTCTATGTAGGCACCAGCTCAACCTCACGATGCTCAGTGTGTGTGTATGTAAATATGTCTCTATATTCTGACAACAAAGTTGTATCTTTAAAATTTTGAATAAAAAGAAACATGTGTCAACTGCTTCTTGTTTTCCCCAAGCCAACTAATGTCTTAGAATGCCACTTTAGATTTAGATATGTTATTCTCCAAGCATACACTTATGTAACTTTTTTGTCAGTTTTGATGCAAATGACAAGGTGTGCTTCATTATACTGACACAGTTACTATTGGCTCCTTCACTTTTGGATGAGTGTATGTTTGGTCATTTGTAGTACTATAGAAAGGGTAACCTGTTCTAGAGTGTCTAAAAGAAAGCTACACAACTAAGAAATACACAATGATCATATTATGTTAACAAGTGGAAATTATTAAATTTGTCTCTAAATGAGACATTAAAATGTTAATAGCAGAAGGAAGTGTCCAGAAGAAAAGTTTCTAGAACTTGTTGACCTTAGGGCATACTAACTCTGTCTTAAGCATGCTTACACATGGGTGTTGAACCCTCTCTGCTATGAAATGAGAACAGTATGGGTTGAATTGTGTCCCCTCCTACAAATGGTTGGGGTTATAATTGCCATAACCCCAATGTGACCTTCTGAAGAGAGAGGGTCTTTATAAAGGAAATCTAGGTAAATAGGCATGATAGTTGTCTCCAAGCCAACATAAATGAATTCTTTATAAAGGAAAATTGAGATACAGTACACAGACACACACACACACACACACACACACACACACACGAAAGCAGAAAGTGAGATGTTCTTTGTCTAAGCCAAGAAAGATTGACAACCAACTTTCTAAAGCCAAGAGAGAGGCTGTGTCAGAGTCTCTATCCTAGCTGCTGAAGGAATCAGCCCTATGGACATGTTGATCTTGAAATTTTAGACTCTTGAACTTTGAATAATATACCCAGAAATGAAATGGAGCCACTTTTTAGCACACACTCATTGCCTCTGATGATGTTGGTTCATTGACTTGGAGCAACAGCCAGGACTGGATCAGCTGTGCTGGGATAATGTGTGTTTAACTCCCTGTCAAGGGGTCAGACTTCTTAATTACCCACAGAGTGTTAAAGTAAGACCCATTAAGAGCCAATATGTGTTGGGATTCCATTTGTTTTATGGATACACGCTTGTACATGCCCTCTTCTAGTTTGTGACCATTTTCTCTTTCCAACAGTAAGTTCTGTGAATGTCAATTTCTAGCATCTGACTCTAGGACTAAGAGGACATGGAGAGACGTTTTCAAGTGAGGGGACATAGAATGCACTGGTGTAAAGAGTTAAGGGGGAAATAATGGCACAAGAAAGTTTTAACTGGGATAAGGAAATGGCTAGTAGGGTAGAAGAGGGTGTTTTCAGAAGGATGCCAAACCTTTTATTATCCTTTTGAAAAAAAAACACACACATGGAAACTTACTTCTGTAGAAGCTACACACACACACACACACACACACACACACACACACACACGTGTACTCTCACAAACACACCAGTTAAAATGGAGTTACCATATATTAGGATAACAATACCCCTATTATACATAAATAAAAAGCCTGAAGCCAAGAATGAGCTGTCATTTGGAGTCGTAGGCCAGAGAGATCCCATAGATCCTGAAACATTACAGACTATACCATTGCTCTTGGTTACCCTCCAGAACTTTATGGGACTCTATTGCTGAAAACATCATATGCTTGAGTCATTGGACATAGCAAAAACCAAAGTCGTATGGATTTGGAAACTTCTTTCTTACTGGCTAGATTTCATAATGAAGAAAGGTGCTACATAAACTACTAGAGGAGAAAATTAATTATCAGTAATACCCAGATATGGACTCTGCAAATGACAGTAATGACTGGCTTGGAAAGACTGCCACTCGTGCAATAGTGGCACAAACATCATGGAAGTAACCAACCACTTTATTTTGGTTTTTGGATTTAAATTCTACTCAACATGATGAAAGCCATACTTGGAATCATTACTAGGCTAAGAGTCTATGACTATATAGCTCATAGTCCCTAGGGGAGAACTTACTGCTATCACTCTGCTAAATGCATATAGTATTGAACAAACTCCTAATGGTTTATTGTTATACCCATAGATCAATGCACCTCCTAATTCTCATCTGAAAAACTTCTATTTGTAGCAGATGGTGATCAACAGTCACCTAGAAACTGCAGAGAATAAAAACTGCAGAATGCTCAGCTGTAAGGGAACAGTGTGTGTGCGTGTGTGCGTGTGTGTGAATAAGATGTGTGTATATCTATATACCTCATATATCTATACTATATGTATAGATATTCACCAAGGCTCATTCACACACACACCCCAAGGCTCAGGGATCATTGTGGAAGAAGGTGTGGGAAGAGTGTAAGAGCCTGAGGTGGTTGATGCTATGAAGGCTATTCTTGGCTGTCAACTTGCCTACATCTGGAATTAATGAAAATACATGAGGCTGTGTACACCTGTGATGATTTTTTTTAATTGCACTATTTGAACTAGGAAGGCTCACTTTTAACATGGATCCTTTGAGGTAGGAATATATTTGTTTAATCTGGGCACACCTTCTGCTGGCAACCTATATAAAGGACATAGACGCTTTCACTGGCTAATCCCTTCTGTCACTGGCATTAGAACCTACTTTTCTGGGACTCCAGCATACACAGAAGTCCAGCTGCAACATCCAGCATTGTGGATTGAGCAACAACTGGATTCTTGGACCTTCTGTTGGGAGAAAGCCATTGCTGGACTAACTGGACCATAGCCTGTAAACGATTCCAATAAATCCCCCTGCCCTGTCTCCTCTGCCTCCCCTGTGCATGTATCATTCTATCACTTCTGTTCCATTAGAGAACCCTGACTAATATAGATTTCTACAAGCTGACATTATCTTCTAGACACATTGCCTGCAGTAGCTACACAGATGAACTCATGGTACGTCCAACAGCATGTACAAAACCTGCTCAGGCCCAAGCCAGACAAAATCCCAGCACGAAGAGAGGAGTTGGCCACACAATCCCACTGCAAGCACAGAGTTATTGGCGATTGTTAGCTGCTGGGAGAGGAAGAGACAGTGTTCTCTAGGAATGTTGATCACTCTCCAGTGAAAGATCACACATCCAAGAATATCTGGGCAGTACAAATCAGTCTTGAAGACCAAAACAAAGAACACAAGGTTGGGTGGGTGAGGAAGTGGACTGTGGAAGAGTTCGGGGAGCTAATGAATACGGTCAATACACATCCTATGAAACTCTCAAAGTTAAAATTTTGAAAAAGAAAAATGTGGAACATGTGCTGTCTGCACAAATATAGCACACGCATGTACTATGTGGTATATTTACTCATAGGCACATGTACTTTTATACATTTGCGGGGGTCCGCCTCTTTGAAACCTGGCTGACATACACAGCAACTGTCTGCTCACATTTCTCAACAGTGAGGCTCTCTTCTCCACTTTCCCGCCTCCCATTTGCCACTCAGCACTGCACAGCCATTTGCCTCTGGTTACTGCTCACCAGCATCCTGCACCTGTTCTCTGTTTACATTACAACTGCTGCAGTCCTCACTGATTTGCAAAGCTGAATACATTTTGATGATTTAAATAACATTTGAATGCAAGCTGTGTCTGAGGAAAATCTTCCTCAGTATATCAGAATATATTTATATCTAAATTTGACCATCAAAATACTGCCATTAAGAAAAAAAATGTTCTTTTTTTTCCTTTTACCTGGATGACTCTTCAACTCTTCAGATGTTGGTTTTCCCAGACAATAAAGAGCGGGTGACTTAAACAAGGTGACTTACAATTCTGAAGGCTAACATGGCCAGTTCTGGAGAAGGCCTTTGGCCTAGCTTGTAGGTGGCTCACATGGGTGACCAAAGAGGTAGGGACAGAGGGACTAGAAGGGAGAGAAAAGTAAGAAGAGGAGCAGAGGAGGAGAATGAGGGAGAAAGGGAGGAAGGAGAGCTGGTTTTATTCTCTTCTGATGACAGCAATCCCGAAGGCCACAGCCTCACGTTTTCACCAAAGTCTAACTGCTCCCCAAAGTTTCACTTTAGCAACAGTTTTATTAGGGGTCAGAGCTTCAGCATAGGGACTTTTTTTGGTTGGTGGTAGAATGCGAGCATTCATTCTATCACAGGAGATAAGCACAGGTCTAGAGCTGGTGAGATGGCTCAGCTAGCTTAGACACTTCCTAGGTAAGCCTGCCGGCTGGCGTTGGATCCCTAGACCCCATATAAAGGTGAGAAGAGCAAACCTATTCCAAAAAGTTGTCCTCTGCCCTCCACACGCACACTGTGTCATACACGTGTCCTCTCACACCTGGCACACTGATTATAAATAAAGTTTAAAAACGGAAGCAGATCTACTTAACCTGTGGATACTTCTGATGGAGAATTTAAAGGTTTCCTCATGGGTGAGTGCATTTGGGATTTGGCTGTTGGTAGGCATTTCTGCTGTATGCACTGGATAGAGGGGTTAGAGCTGAGGGAGCACATCTCTAGCTCCCCCAGACTTCCTAGGGCTGAGGAAAGTGTGAGGAACATACTGTGTAATATCTGCAAAGTGTTTTCACCACGGAGGAGCCACTGCAGCTAGGGACACCAGTGGAGAATGTGCTGATGATGGAGAGAAAAACACAGCAAACAAGTTCTCTGCTGGTGGAGCTGCCCTTGAAGGGAAACAGCTCTGTACACACGCACGCACGCACGCACACACACACACATGCCCATCAATCCTCCATCACTTATGGTTCTGCTTTTCATGAATGTTCATTAATAACCACACTATAAACCAAGTAGAAAGAATTATTCTTTCCTCTCAGAGCCAGACAGGGCTGCCAAGCACTGAGCACACAGGATGAGCTGAATACGACAAGGTGTCTTTCTTGTCACTGGCATGCTCCATTCTGTAGGGATTCTCCATTCCCGCCACAGCATTACATAGCTAACTAGACAACCTTGTCTGGCCTCCATAGAAGAAGATGTACCTCAGCCTACTTGATATGCCATGGCAGGATGATATCCATGGGAGGTCTCTCCTTTTCTGAAAAGAAAGGGAGGAGTCATAGGGTAAGGGAAGGGGAGGTGATGGGGAGGGACTGGAAGGAGAGAAGGGAGGAGAAAAAAGAAAGAAATTAAGAACAAACAAACAAACAAAACAACCCCCAAACCCTCTGGCCAAATTGCACGGACAAGGTATGGGCACCTCTTCTACTGGGATAGTTAGATGTTTTCAGCAAGAGGTGACACATGGCACGCCATCTACAGAGCACTATTTCAGGTAGACCTATCTGGTGTCCAGTAAAAGTGGCTTACACAGAGGGAGATTTCTTTACTCTCTGACTAAATTACCTGAAGGTGGTACTCCCCAAAGCAATAGCTTGGTCCAAGGGCTTAACCGAAGACTCATTCTATTTCTTGACTGTCTTCAATAGGTTGGGGAAATCTCTGGTTTCGGTACCAAGGAGGCTGCAGAAGTGCTAGTTGATGGCTCTCCGGTGAGAGCGCATTGGGTGTACCGCATCATCAGTTCTCTAAAGTCCCTCCGAGGGTGTCCTCTCATCTCCCTGTCTTCCCTTGAATCATCTGCCCACACCCATGCCAACCCCTGCAGCTTCGAAAATGTGTCACTTTGAGTGTGGCTTACCAGGAGCTAGAGAGGGTACTCAGAGAACCTGGATAATAGAAAACACAACAGCAAGAGACTGCTTGAAGCTGCTAAATGCCCACAACCCTCAGAAGTCATGGGATGACCATCATCTACCACACAGACAGAGAGAGGTCACTGACTAAAATGGAAGATTGACATGAACACCCAGGCAAAATAAAGCAGGAAACAGAAAGATCCTTGTGGCCTGGGGCCTGGGACTTGCTACAGACCTGGCTTTTGAGTCTTCTTGATTCCTCTGTGCTTGGCAGTATTTTTCCTTTCTCCTCCATGCTGCCTTTCTGTTCTCTCCCCTCCAGTCTTCTCTTTCCTTCTCCCTGTCCTCTGTTCTCCATCTTCCCTTCCCTTTTCATGTCCTCTGCCCTTCACTCTGTCCTCTCTCTCTTCCTTACCCCCTTTCTCATTAAGGTACCCTAATTGGTGGGTATTGCTTTTAGCCAGAGACATTAACAAATCCAAAGAACTCTTCAATATTTTATCAGTTCCATCTGGGCAAACAACTGGAATGTTGTCCAGGCTCAGGAGTAGTCTGCTTATCTTGGAATGCTACCAAACTGAATGGTGATTTGACAGGCACTCAGTTTGCTGTTAGTTCACCCTCCACCCTGTCCCCAGTGAGAGTCAGTGCTCCTTTATTCTCCAATGAGGTACATGGGCAAAGATGACTCTCTGTTTAAGCCAATCAGCATGTTCCAACTTTTAGCACCAGAGAGACTGGTTCTCTGTGGTCTCCTGATGCCCCCATTTGAGAAGAGTTACTTTCTGGGCTTTCCTTAGAACTATCAGGATGGCATATGTTCTCTGTTGGCATGAATCTCAAGAGGTCACAGAGCTGAAATTGTGACCAATTTCTTGTGAGCACATGGGCCCAGAGTGTAAAGTAGGCTGAAAAGTTCAGAGATGTGCTCCATCCCAGTGCAGCCTGGATTGAGCTATGCCTGAAGCAACCTCACCCTTGGGATTCCTCAGTTTTGTGAGCAAAAAAATCTCTTTTTTTCTTAAGCTTATTTGAGTTAGGAATTTCGTCACTTGCAGCCAAAAGAGTCATAACTAATACAGTTATGGGAAGCTGGGTTTGAGAAAAAGTGTCAGGTAATCTCTAAGATGGAGAGGCTGAGCTATAGTCAGAGACAGGTTCTAAAGCTCAGCTAGGTACATGCTCTTCTTTTTCTGAATTCATAAACCACTTTGCTTCTCTGGCTGAGGCAGTATGTGTACATCACACTGTCTTGAACTGCAGTTCAAGTCCTTGCATGGTAGGTACAAATTTAACTGCCATAAAACTCTGGAGTGAAGAAATGTAACTTTCTTTCTTGTTTTAAAATTGACTTTAATTTAGCTCATGGATTCCCATGTCTGCAAGTGGCAGAGAGTTTTATCTTGCTGATTCTAGCTAGTTCTGGCTAATCCTGGCTTAGCGCTTGGTGTCTATCAGGGGGATAGTAAGTTCATTTATGATTCTGAATACTTTTCTCTTGGAGGTGATGTGATTTCTAGCAAGCATGGCAGGGAGGTGAAGTGTCCAGGATGAGAACTGACCCCTGACTATGGCGGATGGCAAGCTGTGGTCCGTCCAGTGGAATTGGGAAAGTCATGCCTGCTGGCTTCGTCCTGTCAGTGTTCAAGCTTGGCCTCTGCAGAGTCTGCCAGCCACTCCTCTTGTTTCCAGTTTGGGTTCCCATGGTCTCTGAACTCCTAGCAAAGTCTGTTCTCCATTCTGGCTCTTGAGACCCTAGGCATCCCACTATAACACCAGGAACTTCTATCTTTGTACATCCAACATGGGAGAGAGGCACTGAGTCAGCTAGGTACCCTGTCTACCCAAGGCAGCAATAGGCCACCACATGCGTCCAGAAACCACCTGGGAAACTCCCCTGTTTCTCCTGTCCTCATCTTTCACCCTCCATCTCTCCTTTCTCTCTCATTGCCATGTGCACGTGGATCTCCTATTGGTTCTGGTTCCTTGGTGAACCTAGAACACATCCATAGGGACCTTGCAAGGTAGCTTCCTTATTCCTGATGCTCAGACAGTTCATGCTGTGCTTTGGCCACCTTGGAATCTCTAAGCCCAGGAAGAGCGCCTCTCTTTACATGTTTTGTGGACTGGATTTTTGGCCCTAGGTTTCCTTACTATTGATCTTGATTTGACATGAATACACTCTCTTTCCTTCCTGCACCTGGTATATCCCTGGTTTGCCATATCCCTGGTTTCTGAGACCTTGCTTCTGTCCGCCATCTCCAGACATTGGCTACAAGGATTCTAGGTGGAAAGACCAACAGCTCAAGCTGCTGCCTCTTCAAGACCTGCTCCTCCCTGCAGCTGGGAGCCTTGGCCCTCACAGTCTTGTTTTAGTGGAGAAAAAAAAATCTCAAGGCAGAAATGATAACTCAGAAGAATTACTGAGGAGGAATGGCACTTTGGTGCTACTGCAGCAAGCATTGGCTCTGAAAGCATCAATGTTCATCCAGTCTTGGGAGCACTAACCCATCTCACTTCTCATGGGGCCTGGTTGTTAGCCACTGCCTCTGCTGTCTGTCCATCTAAAACCCTGGGAGGCCAAACTCTGCCCACTCCACACAGGGGCATCACCATGGAAGGAAGGCTTCCTTCCTTCCATGCACATATCCTGTGCACGTGCATGCAACAGTGTGCACAGGCTTTTTTGTTGTTGTTGTTGTTGTTGTTTGTTTGTTTGTTTGTTTCAGAAAGCCAGAGTATGGTGGTCTCTGCATCTATTAAGAATGAGGTCTTTCAAAGTCCTCTTCATTGTTCTGGCCTAACCTGTGTCTGCTAAAGATAGGCTAAAGTCCTAGAGCATGAAATGTGTTTGGAGCAGAAAGATTTTTTGCAGGAGTGAAGGTTCAACTTTAGGGAGCACCTATTTTAGGAGTAGGTGATCTCTGAGGAAAAGGAGAGAACACATAGCAACAGAGAGGTTTGGGATGAGGTATGTATTAGAGGCAGGGTTTGTAGATACACATTCAGGAGCCAAGGAGTGTGAAGCCTCAGAACCCAGAAGACACTCTGAAGGGAGAAGAGCCTTGTCAGTGCCTTGGTTTCAGTGTTAACAGCCCCAGAACTATGGGACAAAAAGTTTACGTTGTTTTGAAACCACCTGGTTTGTTTTCCAGCAGCCCAAGAAAATGAGCAGGTGAAGGAAGTTATCTCCTAATCCACTCTTCTCTCCATCATGAGGGCTTGGAACCATGCAGGAACCAAGAGGCTAGTCAAGGGAGAGGGGCACCCAGCTTAGTTCCCTCTCCCAGCTAGTGTTCCTGGGTGCTGGACATTGGGGATGTTGAGCTGCCACCAATGTTGAGAAAACCTCTCTGAGGAATAGAAGCTTCCCTGCCTAAGTCTGCTAATACCTGGAGGAGAAGACAGCCCCTAGCCCACCACCCAATGGCTGACATGGTGACACAGGCTGTCTCCTTTCTTGCGGGATGAGATTTTGGGTGAGTTCATGCCTATCATCTCTATGAGTAGTTGGGCTTAGATGCTCTCCTTAGAGCCTATACTCTAGTGTCCTCACCTCCTACTTCCTTCTCCTCCTTCTTCTGAAGGTACATTACCATGGTTCTCTTTGAGCATGCAAACCCTCATTTCTGGCTAAGCTTCTAGGGAAGCTGTTCCCTAAGGACACAGCCCATTCTCACCCTGAGGCTCCCAGTCTACCTATCCTACTTCAGAGTCTAAATCTGGGTTGGGAATATGAGAGCTGGCACTTCCAACAAGCTTCCACAGCTGTGGCTATTAATTTGGGGACCATGCTTTAAGTCTCACAGGCCTGAGACACCTGGGATGGAATATCACTGGGTTGAATTGGGTAGGATTGAATGTCCTCAGAAGGGAAAAGTCTGTGATGAGGGGTTTGGAGAAAACTAATTTACATGTAGGAGTTTGGATGCTTGAGAATTGGGCAGAAGTCTCTGTGTGTCTTGGGTTGGCATGATGTGTCAAAGATTGATTCCTGAACCCAGCCCCTGGGCCTGGATCTCAGTCCTTTGAAGTACACTGAGCAGAAACTCAAAGTGATAGTTTCTATGAAACAGAGGAGTCCCCAACACAATCCCTTGGGCAGAAGAGGCAAGGTTTGTGTTAGAAAAGAGAGAGGTGAATTTTCATGTGTGTGTATATGTATAACTACACATATCCTGTGCATGTGCATGCAACAGTGTGCAGGAATACATGTGCACCTGTGTGTAGACATGTTTTGGGAGGACACAGATACATAACACAGAGCTTCAGCCACAGTCTTGACAAGTGTTTTTGCTTTACTCAGACAAGACAAAGCCACCAGCACCTGCAGCTCTTCCACAAAGGTGGCAATAGTCCCACCCGAAGCAAGCAAATCCCATCTATTTGAATTCCACTTGGAGCCATCTATTTTTGTACAAAAAGATCTCTTCGTTTTAGGTTCCTGAATATCTTGCATTTGCTGTTTCCAGCCTTGCTCCCCTACCCAGTGAAGCCCTCCAGTCAGGTGGAGGCTTTCATCCCCGCTCTGCCTTTCTGTGTGGATTACACAGAGGGAAGTTCAGAATCCTTTTCGCTTTTGTTGCTATTCCTTTCTACAGCAGCTTGTTTCGAGGCTATAGATATTTTACCTCACAGAGAGGGGATTTAAATGCTCTGATTTCTTTGTTCACAAATAAACCTGGGCTCAGAGCCCTGCTTCTTCCAGATGCACAGAATCTGTACAGTGCCTCCTGCCAGCAGGTGGCGGGGTGTCCATCCTGCTTGTTTTGATGGAAGCTTCCTGGGTTTGCACTGAGCACTCTGTCCTGACTGGCCTCTCTCTATTATAAGTTACAAGGTAGGGGCTTGGATCCTGAGGTTAACTGCATTCTTATCCCGCTGTCTGAGGTCTGTTCTGTCACATTTTATGTGGTTTTGTCCTTTCCCAGAGCCCTCCTCATTTGTCCCATTAGCTGGTTCAGAGTGTTCTTACAGCTGCTGACTCCAGACCTTGCTAGTGACCCCTGCTGAGTGCCCCTCCCCTGCTCCAGCCAAGTGTGTGATAAAGAGTAAGAAAGGCCAGTCCCCTTGAGACAAGAGGACAAGTCTGGGATATGATTAATGCTTTTCTTGGCCCCTCCCCCAATCCTTGCTGCTCTGCTTATCTGCTCTATCCTGCTTCCTTCCTTCTTCTCTGCGGCCTTCCTCAATGAGGCACTTACATCAGAACCTTCTCTCAGGATCTGCATAAAATGTGCAGGGCTGTGTGTGTGTAGCAACTTGAATATTATTCTTCACACTCACACTTTCTGTGTTTCCCATTGAGCATGATGTGTCTGGGACCTCTCCTGGTTCCTGGTTCCTGTTCATTCATCCAGCTCTCCGCTCATCCCAGTTCATAGTGGAGCTACAATTGTATACAGCCACTTACAAATGGCAGCAGATGTTGCCTTTTCCTTGATGTGACCACAGACCCAGCATGTGGAGCCTTGGACCAGAGTGACAGATGCCTGGGTGAACAGTCATTAGGTGTGCATGCCAAGGCCGGAGACAGTCTGCCTAGCTTCACAGAATCCTACAGATGGCTCCCCATGGCTGTGCTGGCTCTCCTGAGTGTCTCTTTTCACATTCTCTCCCACAGCTGGAAGGGAGCTGCATTCCAGTGGCTCACTTTCTGGTGTGGGTTTTTTACCATTGTTTTAATTTTCTCCACATTGCAGGAAATATTCACTGTCTCTATGCATGCATGTCGGATAGTTGCCATTGACAGAAACACCTACTGGCTTTAAAAAATAATTTAAAGGCATTCCTTGTTTATTATCGACATTGATCCCTTGTTTTATACAGTGAAGTGTCTCCAGTGAGTGGCGTACTGTCACTTTCCCTTGCTTGTGGCATCCTTTACTGAATGGAAATTCTTAGGAGTTACTGCCTTATGTTCCCACTGCCACGGGGAGATTTGAGTGAAATCGCTGCTTTATATTTCACTTGATGTTTACCACACTCTCCCCAACAGGAGCAGGTCAGAATCCACGGTGGCTGTGTTAAAAGGCAAAACTGTATTCATCTTTCCCAGTGACTTTTCTGCACTCTGGATTTCTTTTCTGAGAACTCTGTTTTTTGGAGCCTTCATGCGCAAGAGCTCTGGTGGACCATCCCACCGAATCTCAGAGGTACCTTACTTCAACTACTTAGAAGGTACATGTTAGCAAGGCAGGCTAGACCTCACTCCACTGCACAAACAGCAGAAGGCTGATTTCTTGGCAGTCCTCACTAAGAGGAATTTTTGTCCTGTGCATCTTGTTGGGCCCCTTGTCATCATCAGTGGTCGTCAATATCAGAGCAATGGATGCAGAGCTGACCAGCCTGCGGTGCATGTTAGGGCCAAGAAGGAAAGTTTTCCCTTTAGTCTTTGGAAACTCCTGGTAGATATTTATTTAGTTAGCATGGCGTACGCTGGTAAGTTGGCCCTATGAGAAAGGAGAGTTGAAGGGATGCCCTTGTTTCCCACAGGAATGCCTACAGAAGAGGGCTCTCAGAACAGCAGCACAGATAGCAGGGCTGGCACCGCCTGCCTGCAGAGCTTACATCTCAGCCTGGACTGTTGCCTGGGCCAGGACCCAGCAAATGTTTTCTGTGAAGAGCTAGATAGTAAACACTTCAGGTGTTGATGGCCAGTCTCTGTCACAATAATGCTCCTCTCCCAATGCAGCACAAAAGCAGCCATAAACATTATGTGAATGCATGAGTGGACTGTGGGCCAATAAAACTTTATTAACAAACCTAGGAGCTGGCCAAGCCTTGGCTAATGTGATGGATATTCACGAGGGTGCCTACACATGGTCTAATCACCTCCCAAGACTCTGCCTTTTTTTTTAATTAAAATTTTTATGTTTTCATTTTACATCCTTCTTGTAGCCCCCTCCCTTCTCTCCTCATGGTCCCATGCTTCCTCCCTCTTTCCTCTATTCCCCCTCCCCTACTCCTCAGAGAAGGGGAGCTCCCCTACTCACTCACCCTGCCATACCAAGTTGCATCAGACCAAGTCTTTGTCTTTTAATAAGATTATATTGGCAACACTGAAGTTTGGTGTGTGTGTATGTGTGTTCTACAAGCAGTATAATCACGGCTGTGAATTTACACATTGTTTCTGGTTACTTTAGTAGAAGGATGGCAAGGTTGGGTAGAAACAAGGGGGCAGGATAGCCCTTGGGTGGCTTGATGCTGAAATGTCACCACAGGCTGCTGTTCTGAATGCTTGGTCTCCAAATTGTAGCAGCAGTTAGAGGGGGTAGCGTCTTAGATACTGTCTGGCTGGTGGAATCAGATCATTGGGAACAAGCCCATGATGTTTAAACATCTGGTTCTGGCCTGTTCTTTCTGCTTCCCATCAGTCAAGGCATGAGAAGTCATTAAGCTCTGGGCTGCTGGTTTTGCCTTCTCTGCCATATTGTTCTGTGACCTTCTGAAGCCTTTAGCTTAAATAAAGTTCCTCTCTCAAGTTGTTTCTGTCAACTCTTATTATGAAAGAGAAAAGTAACCAATGAATCTCTTACTCAAACTCAAGACATTTGCTGTAAAGCCTTTTCCAGGAATGTTTGAGACTACCCTGCCTGAGAATCCAGGGAGAGAAGAGATTGCAAGTAAGACCCCTGTCTCCCTCCTGTCAGCATGTGCAGTTTGGCTTAACTTTGACTGAAACATACAGAGAGCAGTGTCATGCATGAAAGCTCTGGTTCCCATTGCAGTCAGTAGCAAGCCAGGCTGTCATGATGCCACCACCTGTCTCCCACTTTGCTATTGGACTGTCACCAGACCATGGAAACTTGATTGCCTGGTTCTGTGGTATGGCAGATTCAGTGTGGCAAGCCCAGGAAGGACAGCTACTTTGGCCAACACCCAATAACCACTGCTTCCATCTTCTTTTATCCCATGTGTCCCGGTTAGTTTTATAGCAGTGTGACACAAACTCAAATGAATGTGTAAGAAGGACCACGCTTAAGTGAGAAAATACCTCTAAGACTGGCCTGCAGGCATGTCTTTTGGTTAATGATGGATGTGGGAGGACCCAGCTCATTGTGGGTGGTGCCAACCTTGGGCAGGTAGGCCCAAATCATAAGAAGACAGGATGAGCAAACCATGAAGAACTCCTCCATTGCCTCTGTGTCAGTTACTGCCTTAAGGTTCCTGTCCTGTTTGAGTTCCTGCCCTAATTCCCATGAAGGATGAACACGCTATATAATGAAGTAAATACACCCTTTCTTCCCAAGTTGCCTTTGCTCATGGTGTTTTCACCATAACAGTAGAAAGCTAAATAAAGCACTGTGGCTATTGCCTTGGTGAAGCCAGTGTACCTGTAGGATTCAACTCAGTTACAGATGACAGAAAACTTAAATAACAATGATGTAAGCAAGATGGAAGAATGAAAAGAAATCTCAGTAGTGTGAAAATTCTATCACCATATTTAAGCACTTTCTTGGAAGTCCTGGAGGAACTCCTGTTCATATCTTCTCATGTGTTGTGCAACACACCAGAGTTCACACAGCTAAAGAGGCATAGATTAGTGAAATGCTACTGCAAGCCAAGAATGTTGAAGAACTGATAAAAGCCAAAAGAAGGAAGCAAAGATTTCCCTGAAGGCTTCATAGTGTATTGGGCTCTGCTAATACCTTGATCATAGATTTTTGTCCTCTAGCCCTTGTAGGTGATAAAACGATGCTGTTTCAAGCTTCTATACCTCCTGGGCCCCTGTAAATACATAGGTATCCCAGTGGTCATGTGTATCTGGAACAGGGACAGCAATGCCATGCTTTTCAGCCAATCTTTACTGTAAGGAAGAGCAGAAGAACAGGCCATGGGTGGACCACTGCAGCCTCTGCCACAAAAGCCTTCAGCTGAAGTTCTACTCACCTTCTGGTGGCTTATGAGAAGTAGGAGTGTTGGGTCTTTCCCTCAGGACAGAATCTATTCTTGTCCTTGCTTGGTTTGTGAACTCTGTGCTCATTTCCAGGCCTTCCTGACACCCAGCTTACTCTGTCAAAGAAACATGGCTGACCTACAATTCTTGTGGTTTATATTCATGGCCTTCAAATGACTCATGGTCAGCAAGATGGTAGACTCTTTCCATGCCTCATTCTGCCTGTCAGCCTTGGGTACCAACTTAGCATCATGGAAACACAGATGACCTGAGCTGTCATCCACCTGCCTCTGATTTGTGCTGAATATAAATTTTCCCTAAGGCCCAAACCCAAGAAGATCTCCCAGACACCCTGAGCTGTGCTTTTGACCTGTGACTACTCTTAGGCTAAATGGGAAATGACATGTGATAATATCAAGTAGCCTTTGATATGATAGTACAGATTTTAGGGCAAATCCACATAGATGTCCATTTTGACATCTAGAAACTCAGAATATGGTTGTTTGAATGAGGAGTTTGCTTTCCTACATTGAAATAAGATTTAAGTGTATTTGCCAAGGAAAATCTACAGATACTGGCTACAACAGTTACTCCAATTCATTAAAACACACCTTACCCTGGGCGTGACATAGAAGGTGGCAACTTTGTATTAACACATACTCCAAATAGTTGGGATACAGCCTGTTAGATGGTGGGTAGTGTATTATCCAATGAAACCATTAACTTTGCTAATCCTAGGGACATTTCCATGTCTGAATCGGTTCTGGATTCTAGAACATAATACCATAGATGGGTTGGCTTTTAAACAACACAAGTTTATTTCTTTTAGTTTTAGGGTCTCGAAGTCTGGGATGCAGACCCTGGTGAATTTAGTGCATGTATAGGTAGCTTCCTGGTGTGCTATGAACAGCTTCCTGGTGCTTACAGTGCCTTTTCACTCTGTCTCACATATTCTACGTGATAGGAAACCTAAGACTTCCCCAACCTCTTTTGTAAAGGGACAGATCCACTTAATAAGAGTTTCCGATCATTTCTCATGGCTCCACTTTCTGGGACCGTAATCTTAAGGGCCAGAGTTTCAGGATATGAATTATGGGGACACAATAATTTGGAGTGTAGCATTACATCTACTTAGTACAACTAGCAGGGGACACATTTTTAAACACTACACCGATTTTCTTTTCATTTTGATTTGTTTCTTTTTAATCTTACAAACTGATTTGACAGGGATTTTCCCCAACCCCACAGCCATCTCAGCAAAGAAAATAAATTTACAAGTGGAACAACTTAGACTACTGCTTATTGGAGGCAGGAATGGCCTGGGCAGGGGCAAAGGAAGAACTCAGGGATATGATGGGGAGGGGGATGCTCTACTGCAAAACTACCAGACGCAGCTTCCAAAGTGCAGCTTGCCAGAACTTGCCTGCTGGGCAGGGGTGGATGATGTGCAGCTTTGGTTTGTGAACATGTCAGGTGCAATTGAAACGGCATTAAAATGCATCATCGGCTGGGTTACAGGTGCTTTGTGTGGTATTTATTTAATTTCAGAGCTACTCTGGGCAGGGAGGTTTCTGGCCTGACCTTATCGACCTGACAGTTAGGATTCTTTTCACAGGAGCTGTTGGAAATTCTAGGTGCTCGTGAGACATAAAATGAGTTTTCCAATCTATATTTGTCCATCTGCAAAGACATTGGATTTAAGAATAAAATCTACAGGAGAGAAAAGGAGAGTAGAAGCAGTTTGCTCTCAGACAGGGAGTTTCAGCAGAGTCTGAGCACCAGGGACAGCTTTGTCTCTCTCACTTGAAAACTGAGAACAACCTAGTAAGAATTTTGTTTGTGGTCTGTATCTGTCATAAGAGGTCTGGGCAGCTGCTGTGACAAACATCCCCCAGAACCTAGATAGCTTTAAGTACTCAGATTTATTTACTCCTCACATGGTCATTGTGGGTTTGCAGGAAGGCTGGGTAACCTATTTAGGGGTTTTGCAATACAATGTTGCTACTCTATAAATTTGTCCATTGCTGTGAGTAGGGAGAAAAAAAAAAGAGTTCTTGGAATCGGCCTTGAAATAGCAAACACATTCTTCTGTCTAGAGGTGACAGTGGCTATTTCTGTTTGGACATTGTTCCTACCTGTATTGACTAGGGAATCAGAAACAATGCATTATGGGCCAAGAGGCACTAAAGACAACTTATGACTATCACAGAGCCCCTGCCAAGGTAGAAGCATTAAAATTTTGATCCTTTATTCATTATACCTTAATTCAGTCCCATTCATTCTGATTTTCGAAAGCAGTACATTCAGACATTATTTATCTTGATTATTGAGCTTTATGGCATTCCAATAAATTTATCAGGCAAGGCTCATTTTTGCAACAAATAGAGGGGGAATAAAAAATATCAGGGTTTTGTGTTAGAGCCCTGGGGAAGAACAAACCATGCAAAGTCAGGGATGCAGCTGACATATGCATAAATATCCACAGAGAAAGAAGCCAGGAAAGAGCAGGGAAGAGGCCAATTTGGGTTGAAGGTTCCAGATTCCTTGGTGTCACAGCTCTGATTCTTTATTTTGTCAGTATATCCTACAGGAAATGTTGTGTGTGCAATTTCCTCAGTGACCTCCCAAGTACATTATAGAGACAATTAAAAGCGTATCCCAGAACCACAGATTTCCAGTGATGGGATGGAGGTTAATCAGTGTGAATTGAGCGGACAGCTTGTTCAAGTGAAATCAATTGGAATCCTTATAAACAAAAGTAGAATTTTTTGCTGCTATGCTTTTCTTCTTAGGAATGGTGTTTGCAAGTGTGTCTGTGTGTGTGTTTGTGTATGTAAAGTTGTATCCATGGAAGCTTCTGTAAGGTGCCAAAGAAATTGATTTTGGTAAAGATCCAGGATAGTTTTCATTTATCGAACTGTAAACATACAGCAATTTAACTTACTCTGATAGATGATATGATTTTTTCTTTTAACCAGTATCTCCCAAATTTTGTACTTCTGTGAGTTTCATGTGGGTGTAAATCTAAAAAATTGACCCAGATTCTCTCTCAGCAGCAGGCTGATCTCTCTCTCTCTTTTCTTCATTTTCCTTTTGGTCTACATGCCTTGTGAAATACCTGTGAGCTTGCCTGACAGAGTGGAAAAAACTTTGAAGACTGGGATTATTTGCCAACTGTGTTTCTGAATAGGATACAAGTGAAATGTAACCCATGTGCGGTTCGAAACGAAGATTATCTTCTTGCCTGTGGCACTGGTTTACTGTTTGGCATAAGCTCCAACACCCACTTATCATCCCAACAATAGTTGTGTTTTCTATTTGAGTATCCATGGCAGTTAGGAAAACTTGAGGTTTTTGAGAAACACTTTGTATAAAGCTCTTGACACGATGAAATGTGTTATGCTGCGAAGAACACAGACTGCACCATGGCTGAGAGTCACGGTGCTAACATTACTCATTGTCATCTAGTGGGTTCACTTCCCGACTGCTTTCCTGGAGATAATTAGGGTCTGGGAGTGATGTATTAATATCGGTTACCTAGGATTCGACCCACTAACGGGAACACAGCTGACACCAGGGAAAGACTCATTAAACAGATAATGGGAAGCTCTTCTCTCAGGCAGATGCTCAAGGTAAACAAAGAATGGGAAAGGACAGAGTTTACTTTTGGGTTAGCAGCAATCAAAGAACGTGTCACTAACACCTGGGCTGGGTTTGAAGCATAAGAAGGAGTCCATCTGTTTGATAAGGGGCAATGTGAGGAAGGAGAATGAAGGCAGGTGGACCACAGGGAACACGGGGCGTGAATGGAAGGCATGAGTGGATGTCCCCAGCCCAGTACACTTGTCTAGGCTTTCATCATCTCTCTCCCATCTCCCAGGTAAGGCTACCTGTGACTTTGGAGGATGCTTTCTGGGCACTGTATCTCCTCCCCAGGACCATAAACCAAAGCAGCAGTGCCTGCATATATAAACTATGTTTCTCTTTCTCTCAAGAGCAGCTCTTGTTTTACAAGGCAAGAGGTTCCTTTGCTCAGAGCTGAGCCTGACCTCACCTGGTATTATGCCCTTTGTTTTAGTCTGTTTTGCTTATTCCTTTAAAATCCCTAGGGGGTTCTTCCTGGTGGATCCCTTTGGGCCCTATCTCTGCTAGGGGTTGGGGAAGCCTTCCTCAGTGCTTATCAAAACAATGATGTTGGTAGAGTTGGGGGGAGCGGAACATTGAGAAACTGTAAACAAAATGAAGTTACTTTGGGCAAAAGACACAAAATGCTTTGTGTGTTATAAAATAATTCACTGTGTTAAGCAGTTAGTTAGGTGGAAAGCAAGGAGAGAAAGATGGCAAAGGAAAAGCCAAGGAGGGCAAAAGGGTAGGAAGATGTTAGAGTTATTGCTACAGCAAATCCTTGGGCTGAGAGTTAGTGCTGAAGCACTAAATGGCTCCCAGCCACCATAAAGTCTACATTCATTGGGGGATAGCACATTGTGTAGCAACAGCTATATAACAAATATTTGTCCAAACTCCAAGCTTTCTTAATATTCAGACACAGCCAGGTAGTGATCACATCCATTTTGAGTATGCAGTTTTCCCAACAGAGTCAAGAACACACCCTTCCTTTTACTCAGTGCTTAGGAGTGTATTTCTTGATGTTTAAGGTTGACTTAAGTTCTTATGAATTCATCTGCACCACTAGAAACTCACTTTTCACTTACGTACCCACCCTGTGGGTATGAATATGGATACAAAATTCTCAGGTTTGTGGGACACATCTATCATTTTGGCTCTTTGGCTCAGAGCTTCAGCTGAACCCCTTGGAGTATCCCCAGAGCATCATGTATCAGTACTATGACTACTGCTGCAGGGCTACATGCAGAGTCCTTCTTATCACCCCTTTCCTCAGCAGCTTCTCTTTGTGGTTGCCTCACCATTTGCCCAGAGCCTTCTATGGGAAGGTAGCACAGTCAACCAGAGATCCTCAGTGTGGCATCTGCCAGCAGGTCAGGGATGCTCTGGTACCCAAGGAATGTGCTTGAGAGAATGCTCAGGATAGCATCCACTGACAGCATGTTGTCCACATTCCTTGGACACCGTCCCTTAACCCAGACTCCAAAGCCCATAAAAATAGGCCCTGTGATAATTTGATGGTCTTTGCTGCAGAGATGCAAAACCCAGCACAGGTGATTCTTCTGTTATTTGGATAATTTGGAGGAATGGTTAGCAAAATCATTGATCCATTTTTGGGTAACCTGTGTAGAAACTCACTTTTAGTGAGATTAGTTGAGAAATGGGACCATCCCAAATTAGAAAAAAAAAACAACTGGACCTTGAATAAGGGCCAGCTAAGAAGAAAGAGCAAGTCAGGCAATTTAGGGGAGGACTGTCCTTGAAGCTGTAAGCAGCCCGCTACAGAACCGAGAGATGGGAGAAGAGGGGAGGACTGCCCTTGGAGCTGTGAGCTCCCCGCTACAGCTGCCAGCCGCATTACTGTTATCTTTTCTACTGACTAATCAATGTAAAGGCCTGATTTCTTTAGGAATAAAAACTCTGTGCTTAGTATGCTCGGGGTCATCTCCTGCTTTGAAGGGACGACCCCCATTGCGATCGGAATAAACTGCCTCTTGCTTTTGCATTGAACTCTGGTCTGTGAGTCACTTTGGGGGAGGGAGCAGTACGGACCCTGCACCGGGAGTGCAGGTTTTGCATAGTAAACTCCCCTGGCTTGTTATATTAACAATTATGTCCAAGTTTCCCCATGAATCCCTTACCCTACTTCCATTCTTTCATTTTTTCCCCTTGTCCTCCACTTGGAACTTGACTATAGCATGGTATTTCATCTGAGGTTCAATTCAGAAGTAAACATAAATTCAGAAGTAAGCATAAAAAAGCCGGTCCATAGCCAAACCCTAAATACTCTTCTATAAAAGCCATTCTATGTCAAATCTTGTCTAATGGACACAAGAGTACTAAGGGCTCTCAGTTCTGAAGAGAGCAAGTTCTACCTCCCAGTGGCCATTTGTTTTTCATAGTTGAGCAGGAAAAATGTCACGGGTCTATTTGCTTAGGTGCAAAGAGCAAATGACCACGCCTCTTGTACCTGGAGGCATAAAGGAGAATGGCAGTGAGAGGGCAGAGAACGCAGCACACAAGTAACGTAGTAAGAGTTCATGAAAGAGTTTCCCTGCCATTATTATTGTTGTCAGGAAACCTTGGATAAACAGAGAGTTCATGTCTGGGAAAAGGACAATTTTGAATCTTTCAAATGGTCGATGTATTCAAAGAAGAGTAATTTTAAGAGTTTACAGTAGCTTAGTTTATTTATATTAGAAAATTTTGCCAGTTACATTTCATCAGTGTTTAATAAAAATGATAACAAGACAAAGAGATCTCAGTCTGTACATAAGTAATTTTAGTTACTAGAAAATAACCTCACCAGGATCCACATTTAATGACAATCCACTCTCACAGACTTTGGCCAGAGTTTGACCTGGAATCATAGCATGCACATAATGATTTTTGAATGTGTGTTGGGTTGTTTCTCATGCAGAGGAATTGTATACAGCAACAGAATCCAATCTCTGAATCCTGAAACTTGACATCCAAAGTTGAGTAAGTGTCAGTGAGAAGGTAATGGGCTGTGCAAATAAAATCTCTATCTTGACAAGGCAGTAGTATGACCTGGCAGGTGGCTGTTCATGGTTAGTGGGACCTACCTGAGGGACCAAGTTCCTTCTCTACATGGCAATGCAATGTATAGAGTCAATTTTGTCTTCTCAGTGTTTGAAAACCTTTTAAGTTAGCTTCTTACCATTGCTATAGAAAATTGCCACAACTGTTGCCTTAAAGTATCACAAATTTATTTTACAGTTTTGGGGCTCAGAGTCTGAAATGGTCTTCTTTGAGCTAAAATCAGAGCCACATTACTTATGGTGGTTCCAGGGGAAAGATCCCTTTGGTGCCTTTTCAGCTTCTACTTAAGCATCCCTTAAGTACCCTGGCTTATGCCCCCATCTTTCATCTTCAGGTATACTGTTCCAGTCTCTGCCCCATGATTATATCACCTTCTCTGTCTGCTCTCCTTAATTAATACATCTGCACATACTGTGGCTACATGAGGTTATATGATTCAAAGATTAGCATGTAGGGTTGGAAAGATGGCACGGCAGTTAAAAACATTTGCTGTTCTTGCAGAGAACCTGGGTTCAGTTTCCACCACCTACTTGGTGTTTCACAACCATCTGTAAAATTCCATTTCTAGGAGATCCAATGCCCTCTTTTGGCTTCCATGGCCACCTGCATGTACATGGTACAAATACATACAGGCAAGACACTCATATAAATAAAATAAAAATAATTATTAAACAACACCAAGTATTTAGATTATTTTTAAGGTTTAATTTTTTATTATAGTGTAATTTATATTATATGTTTTTTTTCTTTGGCAATTTATGACTTCAGAGGGAGGGAGAGTGAGGACGTAACCCCTGGTATGCTGCTCACATTCTGGTGGATGCCCGCATCCCTGCACAGATGCACTAATTAAACCTAGTTAGTACAAAGGTTATAAAACTGTGAAGGAGCCTGACGTGGTGGTTCACAAGGAGTTTCAGGGGAGGGGGATTAGATAGGATTAAAATTCATTGTATTCATATATGGAATTTTCAAAGAATAATAAATACATGCTAAAAAGACTTTATAAATTGGAGAAGACAAAGGCACCCCAAAGACTCATTTATGGATTGGCAGATATTAAACATAAGTTGTTTTGTAAACAAAGTAAGTTCATATTCAGTGGTAGTATATTCAACTTCTGATTTCTCTGACTGTAGAAATTTTTGTCAAGTTAAGGTGAGCTTTAAAAAAATTACTGATTAATATTTTGTCTGAGACAACTGTAAAATCCAGATAGATAGAAATATAGATAGAAACCTGAGAAAAACATAGAGCTCAAATAAATGTTTAAGATCTAAAAATAAAAAAAACTGAAAACAACAAAAAACCCTAAATCTACATAGATTTACCCATTAGCCATTAGTGTATGAGAGTTCTGGTTGCCACAGGTTCTTGTCAACACATGATATTGTCAGATTTTTTTCACTTTAGGAAAGTTCCACCTTCAGCACCCAATTCTCTACCAAAGCTCATACCTCCCAATTCTATCATATTCTATCAAATTCTCTTTAGCCATTTTGAAGAACACACATCTCATCCTACCTGTAGTTTACATCTCTCTGCTTTTACTCATGAGCTTTCATAATTCTGTATGTCCATTGTATTTCCTCTTAATGAGCTGCCAACCTGTGCATTTTTTTTCTTGTTCCTTTGGCTTGTTTGGATTACTGATTTGAAGACATTTTTCAAGGATTCTGGATATAGCTCCTTTATCAGAATGCAAGTGAACATACAGTTTCCAAATTCACATTGTGAAATCCCAGTCCCTCGTATAAGAGCATTTGGAGGTAGGGGGCTTTGGGAAGGGATTGGGTGCTGAAGGTGGAACCTTCCTAAAGGTGAGTTGTAGCAGTACAGACACCCAGAGAGCTCTGTGGGATTTCTGCCCTGTGAGAATGGAATAAACAAAAGGCTGTCCTCATGAGGCAGCATCTTCAGGCATCTTGGACTTCTCAGCCTTCAGAACTTTGAGGAGTGAATGTCTACTGGTTATAAACCACTTAGTCTATGTAATTATGCTATAGCATTCCAAACTGACTTATATGCCCTCTCTCTTTCTCTCTCTCTCTCTCTCTCTCTCTCTCTCTCTCTCTCTCTCTCCCTCATTCTCTCTCTCTTAATGCCTCCACAGTTAAGAATACTGGGTGCTCTTCCAGAGGTCCTCAGTTCAATTCCCAGTAACCACATGCTGGCTCACGACCATCTAGAAAGGGTTCTGATGCCCTCTTCCAGCATATAGGTATACGTGTAGACATAGTGTCCCTACATTTGAAAAATACATAAATATATAAATATAAACTAATGTTGGGAATCATCAAATCCAGGTCCTCAAACTAGGCAACCTCTACCATTAACCTCTTTACTCTTGCCCCAATAGTTTTCCTTTAATGAAAATATTTTTAATATTTTTGTTTGTTTCCTTCAGAAGATGAGGGACTTTAGTTCATCCTAATTATATCCTATTTTGTTTCCAGGTTTCAAGAAAAAAACAAATCCAGCAATGTCTTTGGGGTGCATGCCCTCTGATAGCTTCTGCTGGAGGGAAATGAGAAGTAGGCCTGGGATAGTCCCAGCTTTCCACTGACTGTCTGCTGTCTCAAACTCACTTTTCTTCTTGGAGGACTCAGTGTGATTCAACATGATAGGATTAAAATACTCTCAATGCTTCTCCAAAGCCCTGCCCCCATACAACATGAAAGCATGAGGAAGACTGGCAAAAGTCAGAATGGAAAGAATACTGGTGATGGGGGAGAGGGAAGGGAGAAAGTGAAGGGCATAAGGGCAAGACTGTGAACAAAGCACAGGATACACTTGAAATTGTCTTATGAAAGCCAGCACTATCTACAGTGTATACATGTCCGTGAAAAGAAATAAAACTCATATTGTGTTTAAAACAAAGTGAAGTAAAACCTATCAGTTCATTTTCTCCTTGTCTCTTTCTGGTGCCCCTGGATGGCCTCTCCCTTGCTTTTGTACTGCCTAAAGTTTATCTTGTCTGGCATCTTCTAGAAAGCCTCTCTCAAGCATGTTGACCCCATGGCTCTTTTTCTGCCCCAAATCCTACAGCTATCATTATTTCTGAATTGCTTGTTCTGGCCTTTGCATCATTATTAAATATTTCATGGGTGCTTATCTATCTTGTCTCTCAAGCTGGAGACCCAGCTGTGTAGGAGTCAAAGTCCCCCTCTTACTGAAAGCAGTTGCTCAATAAATATTTCATCAGGGAAGGAAGAAAGAGTGGACAGGGCAACCGAGTGTTATGCCTGTGATGCCAAGAAAGAAGCATGGAGAAGCACCAAGGACGCCTGAACTCAGAGCCACCCAGTCCTCCCTCTTCATGTGTACTTGCTGGATTCTTCATACTTCTGAGACCCAGAATACCAGTGTCACTTTTTTGAGAGATGCCCTGGACACTCACTTAATGTTTCTGAGTGTCTGAACCAGGAAGGGACCTTCTACAGGGCACAGTGAAGAAGGATGTGGATGAGAATAACACTATGGCTTTAGTCAAAGCTCTTTGTAGCCCTCAGTGGTCTTCACCTTCCTAAATTAAGCTGAGGATGCCCCTGAAAGTATAATTGCATAGCCTCTATCATCTCAGCATCAGGGTTATAGGCATATGTCACCATGTCCAATTTATGTGATGTTAGGCCCAGGACTCCTTGCATGCTAGGCAAGCATTTTATTGAGCTACCTCCTAGGTCCTCTTCACCCCCACCCCCTGAGCTGAGAACCAAACCCAGGGCCTTGCACTTGCTAGGCGAGCACTCTACCATCAAACTAAATTCCCAACACCACCTCTATGTTTTTTAATGGAGATGGGAGCAACAGCTGACATTCTTCCTCCAGCTGGAGCAAGCCTGTAACTAGGGAAGCTGTGGGAGCTAGGACAGGCTCAGACTCCACTTCCTTCAGCCTGCTCATAGATTCAACGTCTACATAGATAAATCAGTGCCTATAAGATGGGGCAGCCTTTAAAAAGCTGCTAAACAAGATTGGTTTGATAAGTCTTCAATGCAGTGTCATGAGGAACTCTGCATGCATGCTGGATGGCCGATCTAGGGGAAGCTGCAGAGCTGCAGGTAAAGTGAGACAAATACAGAAAGACACTCCAGTTGCTTGGGGCTTTCTATCACTCGGCCCAGACAGATGACTTTGGGTTCTTGTTCCTGGGACTTGACAGGATTTCTCCACTTAATATCCCCAAGGGCTCCAGGAGAAGGGAAGGGGTGACCTGCAGTATTTTCTCCTAAACTATTTTCCAAAATGTGAAAAAGTTGGTAAAATGAATATTGCAAACTCAGCCTTTTTGGCAGTTTCTAAGATATGCATTGCAAGTGTAAAACCATGAACTAGTTTGGGGGATGACAAATCATTCACAGTCACCCATCTGCTAACCATGGCTTTACTGTTTGTCACAGGAAGATTCTAAAGACCTCATTAACTATTCTCTGTTGCATGATCCTGAAGTCCTGAATGGAGATAAAGCCATTGCGGTCTAACTATTTCTGATAATCAAAAATCAAGGCTCAAGATCCAACATCTAGTCCACAGACTCTCCTAGAGTTCACTGAGCCTGGGGATGTTTTTTTCTGCTTTGTCCTTTGAGGCAGAGGACTCATCCCATTGGGGATAGCTGAGGACAGGCCTGCTGAGAGGAGAAGTGAGAGTATAAATGGAAGGGAAAGCCCAGAAAGGTGCTCCTGCTCATTAAAGCAGAACAACAGGAGGAACTGTTTCTTGGGCTTAAAAACACCTGACCTTCTTTCTGCCCCCAGATCCTGGCTCTTTATGTAGTTACAGACTATGTTGCCTTCCTTTGTCCTGACTCAGAGTCCAATATACTTGGTGAAATAGATGCCATATGCTTTTCTCCCCCTGGCCCCCACTTCTTAAATGGTGCCAAACAGGGACCCCCGTAGTATACTATGGGTTGTCAATCCCTTAACTAAAGTTCTTAAGACCAGAAGTTGCATTTTTGGAGACTTTAAAATTTGGAGTATTTGAACACTTGTAATCTAAAATTGTTAAGTCCAAAATCACCACACATATGCAGTTTTATTTCTTGAAAGCAAGAATCCTGCATGCAGGGATCAGCCACTTTATAAAATGGTGACCACCAGAGGAGCCTGCAGGCCCTTTGTAAAGCCAACTAGGGAACTTCTAGTCTCAGTTAGACAATCCTTACCAGGACTGGATGGGTTCAGGGTTAGGGATACTTGTACGTTCCTGATCGGTTCTGACCTTAGGGATGGAACAGTCATCTCATATAGCCCCAGGCCAGATGTCGAGAAAGTTGCTGATTGGCAGTCCATCTCCTGTGTGTGTGTGTGTGTGTGTGTGTGTGTGTGTGTGTGTGTGTGTTTTCAGGAACTTGTCAAGCAAGAAAGGGGGAAGGGTGGCAAGAATTTTGGCCCAGCTTTGGTCCCAGTCTTTTTTTTTTTTTTTTTTTTTTTTTAATTCCAGACTGTCTTTAATTAGGCATGTGTTTTCTTATGAAGACATGTATCCTTCAAGACATGTATTCTTGTAATGCATGTATTCATTCTCTGGTAGAGCTAGTCCTTAGGAAATTAGCTATTTGGCATTCAGGGTAAACCCCAAAAGATATTGAACAGATTTTTCTCTCTTCTCCAGCAGTTAGCCAGTACCAGCTCATGCACATCAGTCTTACATGACTTTTAACTTTCATCCTACAGGAGACAGTCTTCTCCAAGTTTGATACTGGCTGTGTAATAGCATGAGGCCCTGGCTGCTGTATCTTGAGTTCCTCTTTTGGAGTTATGTGTACAGAGAGCAGCCTTGACAACATAAGTCAAACTTGTCCCTGGATAAAGCCCAGGTTTGTCAAGCAATGGATCATAAAAGCACTCAATTCTCAAAGTTTCGCTTCGCTCTATATGATGCAAGCCCCTGACTGTGTGCTCAGAATATTCCTGAGCTGTGTTCTGTCATTTTTGTGGGACTTGGTAGACTGATGGGTCAGCAGAAGTAGCCAGAGCTCTATCTTCTGTAGCATGTTGATGAAGTCTTTTTTTTTTTTTTCAATGCAGTTTATTCAGGAACCTTGAACAATCCTCGGACCCTGGGGAAAGCCAGCCCACAGCTTAAATAGCCTCTGGGTAGCCAACCCAGGCGTGCCATGTGGGCAATGCAGATAGGTCCACATACATGGAAGCAAGCCAGATCCTTGGCCTTAGCCAAATGTGGAGTTGTTTGTGACAGAGAGCACTCACCATCGGGAAGGTGGAAGGCGGAAACCAGCTCCATCTTTAAGGCATAGCATTCCGCAGCTCTCTACAGTTCCCCCTTTTTGTTTTCGACGCATCAGGAAAGAGTAGAGGTCTGATCTCTGATATTAGAAATAACTTGGGACTTTGTACCGATGTTCATTTAGGTGTCATCCACCCAAAGAGCATCAGACCCGTCCGATACCTTTTTCTCAGAGGCGGGACCTGGGGCATCAACCCGCATGCAATCAGACATGCTCTTCTCTGGGTCGAAAGCAGCTGACCCTGAGTGCAGTGCTTAGCCTCGCATCCTGAGCGTATCATTTTAGCTTTTTATGGTATCCAACCATGCTTGGGGAGAATGTCCTGCTTCAATGGCTGTAAAGGCCTGAATGATCATGGCTGCATCACACTGTTGTGAGACTCTAATCTTGCATATATACCACAGGTAAACCAAGGAGACCAACACCAGAAGGCCTGCTAATGCTCCCATGCCCGCCCATTCCTTCAGATGATTCATGGCTGCAGCAATCCATGGTGATAATCCTGTGGCTAGTCCTGCGTCCACTCTGGTAGAATTTACTGTGACAATGGCCACTCTCAGCTGCTCCATCATAGTATCGAATTCTCCAGTCCAATTACCTAAAATATAGCTAGACAATTGTTTAGACAGATTTGCAGCACAGGAAAAATTCTCATGTTGTATGCTAGTGACACAAAGTCCAGCATACTTTCATTGACAGCCAGGTTGAACGATTTGCCATAAGGTATCAATTTGCTCCTGCAAGAGGTCAATCCTCTGATTGAACACCATCAAGCTTCCTTTTAGTTGAGCATTAATTCCTTTATGTACAAGTAAGGCATGAGCTACATGGGTTAATGATTATTCAGGGTCTGATCAGTCTGCCCAGTATGACTCATGGCTAATGCCCTGGTGGTAGCTCCAACAGCTGCCAATGAGATGGTAGTAACAATGGTGGCTGTAGTTCCAAGATCCCTTTTCTGTCTGAAGAGAGTCATAGCGTGAGGGGCATCAATGGGCACAGGCACCCAGTGAGGCATGCGAGTAACCAGGGCATACCTAAATTCACTAGCATTCCAGCATTGGGCAAAAAAGCAAGTATCATTACCACAATTACTTGGCTCTATCTGGCTAATAATGAATAAAAATGGGGGATATAGACAAACAGGTGTGAGCTTATAGGAAATATTATGAGAAGACTTAACCCCTCGTTGGAACATCCTGCGTCAGTTCTAGAACTAGCAGTGGTGGTGTCTGAGGTCTGAGTAGGTTCAGGAGACCATTGCCCCCAGGGGCGAGACCTGCTCCATGCCAATTGACTAACTCCATGTTTTCCTCCAATTTTGAAAGTCATTTAAGGTTCTTAAATTATTTTTTTCCCTTTTTTTTAAAATTTTTCATCAATTACACTTTATTCATACTGCATCCCCCCATAAGCCCCTCCCTCCTCCCCTCCCAATCCCACCCTCCCTCCTCCCTCTGCTTGCATGCCATTCCCCAAGTCCACTAATAGGGGAGGTTCTCCTCTCCTTTCTGATCTTAGTCTGTCAGTTCACATCAAAAGTGGCTGTATTGTCCTCTACTGTGGCCTGGTAAGGCTGCTCCCCCCCAGAGGGAGGTGATCAAAGAGCAGGCCAATCAGATTATGTCAGAGGCAGTCCCTCTTCACATTACTATGTAACCCAATTGGACTCTGAACTGCCCTGGGCTACATCTGTGCAGGGGTTCTGGGTTATCTCCATGAATAGTCCTTGGTTGGAGTATGAGTCTCTGGGAAGTTCCCTGTGTTCAAATTTTCTTGTTCTGTTGCTCTCCTTGTGGAGACCCTGTCCTCTCCAGCTCTTACTATTTCCCAGTTCTTACCGAAAATTCCATTCACTCTGCCCAACAGTTGCCCATCAGGCTCAGCATCTGCTTTGATAGTCTGAAGGGCAGAGGCTTTCAGAGGCCCTCTGTGGTAGGTTCCTAGGTTGTTTCCTGTTTTCTTCTTCTTCTGATGTCCATCCTCTTTGCCTTTCCGGATGGGGATTGGACATTTTAGTTAGGGTCCTCTCTCTTGCTTAGTTTCTTTAGATGCACAGGTTTTAGTGGGTTTGTCCTATGTTGTATGTCTATATGAGTGAGTATATACCATGTTTGTCTTTTTGCTTCTGGGACAACTCACTCAGGATGATCCTTTCCAGATCCCACCATTTACCTGCAAATTTCATGATTTCCTTATTTTTCATTGCTGAGTAATATTCCATTGTGTAGATGTACCACAATTTCTGCATCCATTCTTCAGTTGAGCGGCATCTGGGTTGTTTCCAGCTTCTGGCTATTACAAATAAAGCTGCTACAAACATGGTTGAGCAAATGTCCTTTTTGTGTACTTGGGCCTCTTTTGGATATATGCCCAGTAGTGGTATGGCTGGATCTTGAGGAAGCGCTATTCCTAGTTGTCTGAGAAAGCGCCAGATTGATTTCCAGAGTGGTTGTACAAGTTTACATTCCCACCAGCAGTGGGAAAGGGTTCCCCTTTCTCCACAACCTCTCCAGCATGTGTTGTCACTTGAGTTTTTTATCTTGGCCATTCTCATGGGTGTAAGGTGAAATCTCAGGGTTGTTTTGATTTGCATTTCCCTAATGGCTAGTGAGGTTGAGCATTTCTTTAAGTGCTTCTCTGCCATTCGGTATTCCTCTACAGAGAATTCTCTGTTTAGCTCTGTTCCCCATTTTTTAAGTGGATTACTTGGTTTGCTGCTTTTCAGCTTCTTTAGTTCTTTATATATACTGGATATGAGTCCTCTGTCAGATAAAGGGTTGGTGAAGATTCTTTCCCAATCTGTAGGTGGTCGCTTTGTTTTGATGACGGTGTCCTTTGCTTTACAGAAGCTTTTCAGTTTCATGAGGTCCCATTTATTGGTTGTTGCTCTTAGAGCCTGTGCTGTTGGTGTTCTGTTCAGGAAGTTTTTCCCTGTACCAATGAGTTCTAGGGTATTTCCCACTTTTTTTTCAAGCCGATTCAATGTGTCTGGTTTTATGTTGAGGTCTTTGATCCACTTGGACTTCAGTTTTGTGCAGGGTGACAAGTATGGATCTATTTTCGTTTTTCTACATGTAGACATCCAGTTAGACCAGCACCATTTGTTGAAGATGCTATCTTTTTTCCATTGTATGGTTTTGGTGTCTTTGTCAAAGATCAGGTGTCCATAAGTGTGTGGGTTTATTTCTGGGTCCTCTGTTCGGTTCCATTGATCCACCATTCTGTTTCTATGCCAGTACCATACAGTTTTTAAAACTGTTGCTCTATAGTACAACTTAAGATCAGGGATGGAGATACCTCCGGAAGATCTTTTATTGTAGAGGATTGCTTTAGCAATTCTGGGTTTCTTGTTATTCCATATGAAGTTGAGAATTTTTCTTTCCAGTCGTAAAGAATTGTGTGGGTAATTTGATGGGCATTGCATTGAATCTGTAGATTGCTTTTGGCAAGATGGCCATTTTTACTATGTTAATCCTACCAAGCCATGAGCATGGGAGATCTTTCCATCTTCTCATTTCTTCTTCTAATTCTTTCTTCAGAGATTTGCAATTTTTTTCATACAAGTCTTTGACTTCCTTGGTTAGGGTTACTCCGAGGTACCTTATGTCATTTGTGGCTATTGTGAAGGGTGTTGTTTCCCTAATTTCTTTCTCAGCCCTTTTGTCTTTTGTATACAGGAAGGCTACTGATTTTTTTGAGTTAATTTTGTATCCTGCCACTTTGCTGAAGGTGTTTATCAGCTGTAGGAGTTCCCTGGTAGAGTTTTTGGGGTCACTCACGTATACTATCATATCATCTGCAAATAGTGATAATTTGACTTCTTCCTTTCCAATTTGTATCCCCTTGATCTCCTTCAACTGTCTTATTGCTCTAGCAAGGACTTCCAGCACTATGTTGAAGAGATATGGAGAGAGTGGGCAGCCTTGTCTTGTCCCTGATTTCAGTGGGATTGCTTTAAGATTCTCTCCGTTCAGTTTGATGTTGGCTATAGGCTTGCTGTATATTGCCTTTACTATGTTTAGATATGTGCCTTGTATCCCTGATCTCTCCAATACTTTAAACATGAATGGATGTTGGATTTTGTCAAAGGCTTTTTCAGCATCTAGGGAGATTATCATGTGGTTTTTTTCTTTCAGTTTGTTAATTTGGTGGATCACATTGATGGATTTCTGTATATTGAACCACCCCTGCATACCTGGGATGAAGCCTACTTGGTCATAGTGGATAATATCTTTGATATGTTCTTGGATTCGGTTTGCAAGTAGTTTATTAAATATTTTTGCATCAATGTTCATAAGGGAGATTGGCCGGAAATTCTCTTTCTTTGTGGAGTCTTTGTGAGGTTTAGGTACCTAGGTGACTGTGGCTTCATAGAATGAATTTGGTAATATTCCTTCTGTTTCTATTTTGTGGAATAGTTTGAAGAGAATTGGTGTTAGCTCTTCTTTGAAGGTCTGGTAGAATTCTGCGCTGAAGCCATCTGGTCCTGGGCTTTTTTTGGATGGGAGACTTTTGATGACCGCTTCTATTTCTTTGGGGGATATAGGTCTATTTAGTTGATTTACCTGGTCCTGGTTCAGCTTTGGTAAGTCAAATCGATCAAGAAAATTGTCCATTTCATTTAGATTTTCAAATATTGTGGCATATAGACTTTTGAAGTAAGTCCTAATGATTGTTTGGATTTCCTCAGTGTCTGTAGTTATATCCCCCTTTTCATTTCTGATTTTGTTGATTTGGGTGGTGTCTCTCTGCCTTTTAGTTAGCCTGGCTAAGGGTTTGTCGATCTTGTTGATTTTCTCAAAGAACCAGCTCTTGGTTTCATTGATTCTTTGAATTGTTTTATTTGTTTCCAATTGATTGATTTCAGCCCTGAGTTTGATTATTTCCAGCCGTCTACTCCTTCTTGGTGTGTCTGCTTCTTCTTTTTCTACGGTTTTTAAGTGAGCCATTAGGGTGCTTCAATGAGCTATCTCGAATTTCTTCTTGAAGGCACTTAGTGCTATGAACTTTCCTCTTAGCACTGCTTTCATTGTGTCCCACAAGTTCGGGTATGTTGTGTCTTCATTTTCATTGATTTCTAGAAAGACTTTAATTTCTTTCTTTATTTCTTCCCTGACCCAGCTGTCATTTAGTAACAAGTTGTTCAGTTTCCATGTGTGTGTAGGCTTTTTGTTATTTCTGTTATTGTTGAGGTCCAGCTTTATTCCATGGTGATCAGACAAGATACATGGGATTATTTCAATCTTCTTGTATCTGTTGAGGCTTGCTTTGTGACCCACTATGTGGTCTATTTTGGAGAAGGTTCCATGAGATGCTGAGAAGAAGGTAAATTCTTTTGTGTTTGGGTGTAAAGTTCTGTAATGTCTGTTAGGTCCATTTGATTCATGACCTCTGTCAGAGACATTGTTTCTTTGTTTAATTTCTGTTTGGTTGCCCTGTCCTTTGTTGAGAGTGGGGTGTTGAAGTCTCCCACTATTAATGTGTGTAGATTTATATGTGCTTTAAATTTTATCAATGTTTCATTCACAAATGTGGGTGCCCTTGTATTTGGGGCATAGATGTTCAGGATTGTGATGTCTTCCTGGTGGAATTTTCCCTTGATGAGTATGAAGTGTCCTTCCCCATCTCTTTTGATTAATTTTGTTTGAAAGTCTATTTTATCAGATATTAGAATGGCTACTCCTGCTTGCTTCTTGGGTCCGTTTGCTTGGAAAGTCGTCTTCCAACCCTTTACCCTCAGGTAATGTCTATCTTTGTGTCTTAGGTGTGTTTCTTGTATGCAACAGATTGCTGGGTTTTGTTTACGTATCCATTCTGTTAATCTGTGTCTTTTTATTGGAGAGTTGAGTCCATTGATGTTGAGAGAGATTAATGACCAGTGGCTGTTAGATCTCTTGATTTTGATGTTGGCTGTGGTCATCAGGTTGTGTGCTTGGTTGCTTTTTGTTTTACTGAAGTGAGGTTATTTATTTCCTGTGTTTTCTTGAATGTAGCTAGCTTTCTTGGGTTGTATTTTCCCTTCCAGTGTCTTCTGTAATGCTGGATTTGTTTGTAGGTATTGTTGAAATTTGCTTTTGTCATTGAATATCTTGTTTTCTCCATCTATGAGGACTGAGAGTTTTGCTGGGTATAGTAGCCTGGGCTGACATCTGTGTTTTCTTAGGGTCTGCATGATATCCGTCCAGGCCCTTCTGGCTTTCATAGTCTCTGTTGAAAAGTCAGGTGTGATTCTAATGGGTTTGCCATTATATGTTACTTGGCCTTTTTCCCTTGCAGCTTTTAGTATTTTTTCTTTGTTCTGTATACTTACTGTTTTGATTATTATGTGGCGGGAGGATTTTCTTTTCTGGTCGAATTTGTTGGGTGTTCTGTAGGCCTCATGTATTCTAATTGGCCTCTCCTTTAACTTGGGGAACTTTTCTTCAATGATTTTGTTGAAAATATTTTCTGGGCCTTGGAGAAGGGAGTCTTCTTTTTCCTCTATACCTATTATTCGTAGGTTTTGTCTTTTCATATTGTCTTGCATTTCTTGGACGGTCTGTGTCAGGAATTTTTCGGATTTAACATTTTCTTTGACAGATCCATCGATTTCTTCCATTGTATCTTCTACACCTGAGATTCTTTCTTCCATCTCTTGTAGTCTGTTGGTTATGCTTACCTCTGTAGTTCCTGTTTTCTTCCCTAGATTCTTCCTTTCCATTATTTCTTCCATTTGTGTTTTCTTTAATTTTTCCAATTCTATCTTCAGGTCTTGAGTTGTTTTGTTTACTTCCTTCACCTGTCTGATTGTACTTTCCTGTTTTTCTTTTAGTTCCTTCAACTCTGTTTCTATGATTTCATTCAGTGTTTTAAGCATTTCCTTTCTAAAGGCCATAAACTGTTTGGCTGCAGCTTCCTCTATTTCTTTACGGATGGCAATATTCTGTTTGAGTTTATCTTCCTCTATGTCTTTACGAATCTTATTTGTTTCCTCTGTTATCATCTTCATGAGCATACTGGTTAGGTCATCTTCTTGGATTTCAGTTATGGTGGGGTGTCCAGGGCTACTTGCCCCTGGGTAACTGGGTTCTGGAGATGCCATATTGCTCTGTCTTTTGTTGCTTGAGCTTTTACGCTGGCCTCTACCCATTGTGCTATCTTAGGTGTTTGGGGTTATTTTCTGGTGGTTCCTGGGGATCCTGTGGTGGAGAGAATCCCCTTTGCAGAAAGCTGGTTTTTCCTGAAGGATGTCTTCTCAGTTTTTTGGGTATAGTCCCTGGATGGCTGGTGTTTTTTCAGGAGTTGCTCACCTCAGGGATATAGACCTGAGTGGTAACTGTGGTCTTTGTTAGTCGAGAGGGTTCTCCTCTCACCCAGGGAAGTCCTGAGGGCAGCTGCCCTGTTTCTGGGTTTCTTGTTGCAACTTTAATGATCAGCTGCTGTGACCCAGGTGGACATCAGGCGCGCCTCAACTGTTTGTGCTTGTGTCTGGAGCACAGCTGAGTGCTGGTGCCTCGGCTCCACTAGACTGCTAGACTTTTTCTAGGGAAGGATTGGGTGATTTAGATCAGTACAGTTTCCTTCCTTCCCCGTGGATTCTCTGGAGACAGGGACTCCTAGTGTCGTTTTTTGCCCTGGTGCACACTGCTCAGTGTCTGCCAGCTGGCTGGCCGCAGAAACTGCCTGTGCCTGGAGCACAGCTGTGTGATGGCGGCTCCGTCTCTGCCAGTTGTCTGGTGCGCAGAAACTGCCTGTGTCTGCCTTTGCGGCTTTTGGGAGCCTGAGTGGCTCCCTTAGCTGGGTAATTTTCCGGGGACCTTTTCAGGTTGGGGGTGAGCTGAGTGCTCTGAGATCAGACCCGCCGTTTCTATCTCTGGTGGCGAATCAGGAGCGCAGGCAGGCAGGGCTCTGTGGTGGAACCTGGGTCCCCGGCTCCGGCTCCGGGCTGGCTCCTGGGGTGCCCGTGGAACCCGCCCGAATCTTTTCCAGGGGATGTCTGGGTGACCTAAGGCTGGTCCCAATCGTTTCCTGTACCCTGGGGTTATCTCTCGACTGAAAATTCCAGTCTCTGATAGTGTGGTGCCCATGGTTCAGTCTGGGATCATGACCAGAGACACTGGCTTGTGGCTCTGGGCTGGGGCTGGGGCTGGCGGCCAGCAGCCAAGCGTCTGGTGGAACCGGGGTCTCTTCCGCGGTTTAGCCGGGTGAGTTAAAAGCTGATTGAATCCCCCACCGTGGGGTATCCTTTCACCTGGGAAACACAATGACTGTGTTTTATGGCCGAGAGTTCTGATTGGTGGTCACTGTGCTGATCCTGCTTTGCTGCTGCTCAGAATGAGAGTCCTCCCGGCTCCGCCATCTTGCCCCTCCCCCGATGGTCCCAGTCTTGAAATGGAGTTAATCAGGGTCTCTTAAAATCTTGGAGAAAGAAACCAAGTGTAAACATGAAATTCAGTTAAATTCAACACCTCCCATAAATAGCCTGGATGTGACATTAGAAATGTTTAGTACCTATGTTTTGACTACAACATATCCCATGTGGTCATGTGTGACATGCTGACTTATAATGCCATGCTGGTGCTCAAAATTTAGGCTTTGATACATTTACAACGTCAGGTTTCCAGGTTGGAGATGTGTATATCTGGGGGTCAGTGGTGTCCATTGTGAGCAAGACCTGGTTAGTTATGGTCTTTAGTTATAAACTGAGCACCCACACGTCTGAGTGCTTTGTCACCAACTTCCACTGACAGCAGTCCAGAGAGGCCCAAGATACTCAAAACAGCCATTCCTACATTGCACCACAGAGAGTAACAGTATTTTAACGAACCACCAGATGAACTTGGGTGTCAAGTTGAACCCCAGTGACTATGTGAAGCCGTGCGCAGTAGCAACTCCACTACACCGACGACAGTTTTAGAACTGCTTCAAAGGCTGGTTGAGTGTCAGAGAAGGGAGGAGCTAATTATTCATGAAGTTTTTAGGGTACATTGTGGTAGTTTCTCTTCATGCATGGAAAGGAGATGCTAATTGGAGTTGAGAGAAATGTGATTGTGTGATTCAGCTATGGTACATATCACAAGGCCAGCTTTGAAGTAGACTGAGGAGTAAACAGCTTTTTGGAGAACTAAGACATGAAATCCTACCCTGATAGTTTCTTCAAGTCATCTATTATTTGGATAAATAGATTTTTTTTTGAGGCTCCTGAAACATAGACCACAATACCTTCTTCTGGGCAAGAATTTCTTCAAAAAGTAAAGACATGTCGATGTGGGACACTGAGGAGTAAAACCATGTCAGCATACACAGGAAGCCACAGAATAAGCCTGATTTCAGCTCCTCAGTTAAGGCAAGGTGAAGAGTGGGAATATTTGTTTGGTTTTTAGATGCCTTAGAAAAGTGGAAGACTTTTTCAAATGGAAAAGCCAGTGGTGAGAATGCACTGGAGTCCAATGGTGTAAACATTAAATCCAGTAGCTAGATATCACCCGTTCAGTTGGTGTTCAGTTGCATGGTGCCATGATGTGAAAGTAGGCTTTGTCATTTGAAGCCCTCACAGCCTGACTAACCTTAGCGCCTTTAGATTTTCAGCAGACATTCCTCACTCATCTCTGGTATCACCAGCATCCAGAGGTACCCATTGCAACCTGGCTTCACTCCCTTGGCTCCAGGCATAGTCCCCCATGAGACTCCATGCAGGGATCTGATTCTTGCATGTTGCCTCCCTTATTCAGCTTTTCTCAGAGGCCTATAACCTTGTAACTTGTGCATTTTCCTTACCACGTAGATGGTGCCAATTGCTGCTGCTGGCTCAGGCAACAGATGAATTTCCCTTTGAGCACTGCAATTGCCTCTAGCTTGCTGTATGATGAACCTGGGAAACCCTTTTGTTGCCCATTTTGAACAGGACAACTTAGAAGATCTTTTTTTAAAGGACAGTTTTTTTTTTAAGGGAGTTTGCAGTTTTACACAGTAGAACTTGAAATGAGTGCAGCCTTGGAGCCTTGGAGCCTTGCCACATCCTGAACCACTCTCAAGGCATCTTTCCTATTGATCTTGAGTGAGTTACTTTTCTAGTGATAGAAGCAACCGAAGGAAGGGAGAAATTTAGAATACAGTCCATCACAGTGAGGAGGGATGGTGACTACAATGGATCAGTCCACAGTGGCCGGAGTCTGTGGTGCCGTTTGTGGGTCAGAGCTCAGACCAGATAAAGTCAGACTATGACCCTCACCCCAGCCCTTGTGACCAACCATCAAGCCATGTTTTTCATTTTAAAGTCCTACAACCGCCCCAAACAGTTTCATAAGCTAAGCCTAAAGTGTTTGAATCCACCATGGAGGACATTTGATACTTAAACTATGCAAGATTTTAATTTTCATCCCTTTAGTCCCTTATGTTCTTCTTGCCTGCACTCCCCGTCTTCCCTGCTAGAAAGCACAGCATTCTCCTTTCTTTTTACTTCCAATTCTCAGTGTAAACCTGTCTGCAAGCTGCAAGCAATAACCACACCACAGCTTCAGTGCTATGGTGCTTTGACATTCTCTCCACTAAATTGATTAGTTCATTGTTTTTTAAATTCAGCCTCACTCAAAATTTCAGGGCATGGGTACTGCCTTTGATTGAATGTAGGTAGACTTTGTGCAGGAACGAGACATGAATGACCTCTTCAAACCCTTGCCAGCATTGCCCTTAAGCTTTACTTACAGAATTGTAGGGCTTCTGCAGCCTGGATCTATCTACACAGTCTTCCAAACGCCTCCCATACACAGTTCCAAAGGTCAGGACCCACAGGTGGGGGTTAGTCACAGCAACAAACACACTTCTTTGGAATTGTTTTTCTGCATTATTTACTTTTGTGTACGGCAACCAAAACACTTTGTGAGGACAACTTAATAGAGGAAGATTTATTTTGTCTCACAGTTTCACACATCAGGGAACGCATGGTGGAGCAGCCGAAACCTTCTCACATCGTAGCAGAAAGCAGAGAGAGTTGTAGGAACCACAGACCAGGTAAGTGTTCAAAGCCCCTTCTCTGATGACCTGCTTCTGTCTAGGCCCCACTTCCAAAAATAAAGCCACCAGCTGGAAAAGGAGCATCTAAAACATAAGCCTGTTGGGGATCATTTCAGATTCAAACCATACCAGTTTAGAGGATGAGACCTGAAAACAAATGTCTTAGGACTGTTGATTGAGAATAAAATCAGCCTAGTGGAGAGTGAAGAAAATGGCATTTACTTGGGGCTAATTAGGAATGTAATCTTGGAAAACACAGATTCAAGCAATTGTGAAAATGCTGTGAGGTTTTACAAAGTTTTGGTGGTATTTATAGCTATAAACCAGAAAGAAGGGTTGGAAATTATATCATTTGTTAGTATGAAATTCTGATTGGTGCCTGCCAAAGTTAAAGTGCCTTAAAAAACAGGCATGATGCTGTTTCAGTATTTGAGGGGTTTGGAGAAAAAAATTAATTGTGTGGAAAGTCAAGCAGAAGTTAATGAAAAATATTTCAGGAAAAAGCCCAAAGGTTGGATTGCTTAGGATTTGAGTGTCTGCAGCCCAGTTCAAAGATGCAGCTTAGACAAGGTTTAGTGGTGCTTTTAAAACCACTGCATTGAACTTTGTTTAATTCTGCAATAGATTTGCATTATTTTACAAAATATATGACGACTTAAAAGGAAAAAAAAAGGTTATTTTGGCTCATGGTTTAAACCCTTATTTCCTGATGCTCTTACTTTGAGCCTGTGTCAGCACAGTATATCGTGTTGGGTACATAGTAGAGGAAATGTTAATGTTAATGTAAATGTTAAGACTACCTACCACAAAATAAAGCCAAATTTGAAGCAGTTTTAATTAAATACTGGCCAAGTTGGTGGGCTCTGGTCAGGTCCATTCCAGGGTTCCCAAGAAATGGACACGAGTCATTTTGAGGCTTAAAAAGGCAAAATGACTGAGGAGTCCCATATGTAGGAGCCTAACCAACTCCACAACAGGCTTTGGTTGTTTGCTAGGTGGAGCAGGCCTAAATCTGCACCTCTCAGAAATGAGATACCAGTTACAGGAAAGAGAATGGGCAACCAATCAGGAACGACCAGGACTTCTGGCCTGGGGAAGATAAGGTTGCTCAAGGCTGCTCAACTACCAGCCTGTATTGGTATGAGCTGGTTCCAAATCCCCTAACTCCTGGCTGAAGCCCTGGCCAGTCCCCAGTGCACCCCTTTGTACCCTTGCTTCTAACCTGCACCAATCAGAATAAAGATGGTCTAACTGTCACTGGAATTCCCCTGACTGGCTTTAACTTGAGCCTGCACTCATCAGTGGTGATCCCTGCATGCTGGACTGCTGCAGAAATAAACGATCTTTGCTGTTCGCATACCATTTGAGTCTGGGGTCTTTCCTTCAAAGAATTCTGGACCTGAACACCATGAGGCCTCCCTGTTTCCCATCACATCCAATCAGGGGCAAGCACGTATCCTGATGTACTTCCTGCCTATGTACCGCCTGCCTACATCCCATCAGGGGCAACTGTACATCCTGATGTATCTCCTGCTCATGGACCTCCTACCCACCTGTGTGTGATTAAGCACATCCCATGCAGATGGTTTAAACAGACTTGTTTAGGGAAGTGAAAGCCTGTGGCTTGCTATTGCCCATAAACAATAGCCTCCAGTATTTCAGGAAATATCTGACCTAGGGCAAGCTTACAGCTTACAGGCATTTTTGATTCATGTATCTCTTAAGCACAGCAACTAAAATTTAAAATGTCACTTCGGCTCTCACAGAAGCCTGCTCTTCTCACAAAGGCAAGCAAACAGAAACAGAGAGCTTTTCAATATCCCCTTCACAATCATGCTACCAATATTTTCCTAATTTTTTTTTCAACTAGTTCCTAGTTATGTAAGGTCCCAATAGCACTAGGTGCAAGCTGGAGAGACCAGGGCCTTTGCAGGACTTCCATGACCCAGACTGTAGCATTTCCTCTATGTGACAAAGGTTATCTCTTGCACCTAGTTCTAGTCACGGTAATCTAACCCTC
This sequence comes from Meriones unguiculatus, assembly GCF_030254825.1. Lineage (NCBI taxonomy): Eukaryota > Metazoa > Chordata > Mammalia > Rodentia > Muridae > Meriones > Meriones unguiculatus. Next base: position 99,688,891 of record NC_083351.1, read on the forward strand.
AAGGTTCTGACCTCTGGCTTTGACCTTGAGGGTTGGCTAAGTGAAGGTTCTTCATACTTTATATCTGGTCAAATCCCTCCCCTCCACTCCCCACCTCTTCTCACCTGATCTACTTCAGCAGCAATCTTGCCAGATTCATCTAACAAGACTTGCTCAGCCTTAATGTTTTCTTTTGGTAATTTTATTCCTACTCACTCCTATTCACTCCTTTGACTAAAACAACAACAACAACAAAAATGCTCTCTCTTGTATTTAGAGATGAGCCCCATTTATCTCTGCTACTATGCCCCTACCTCTGCAGTGTTAACCTTAACAGGGTCTGCCTTCCTGTCATTAACAGGTGTCAAAAAACTTTTCTTAATGGTTTTGTGATGGAGGGATTAAAGGAACCTTCTGGCTTCCCTAACTCCGAGTTGACCTAAAAATAATAAATTTATGTGTCACCCAGCTGTGTGATGCATCTTCAGCTTCTCACAAGCTGTTCTGTAGGTAATACCTCTGCCTGTAGTTATGGTAACAGTCTTCTAGAACAGGATTTACTTCTCTTCTTTCTTCCTTCCATACCTCCCACATCTTCCCCCTTACTCCCTCTCAAATTGACAGCTTTTTATTCTTTGATTATTATTGTCTGCATACTATATATATATATATATATATATATATATATATAGCTATGTATACATAAATATATAGCTACAACCTGCTGAGTCTGTGAAGCATAGCTTCTGGGTATATGATTTCAGGACTGACCACTATGTGTTGGATAACCAATTGGGGGCTCACCCTCAGGATAGGATAAATCTTTTTTAATTTTTATATTAATTACAGTTTATTCACTTTGTATCCTAGCTGTAGCCTCCTCCCTCCCTCATCTACTTCCATGTCCCTCTCCAAGTCCACTGATAAGGGAGGTCCTCCTCCCCTTCCATCTGACGCTAGCCTATTAGGTTTCAGCAGGACTGGCTGCATTGTCTTCCTCTGTGGCCTGGTAAGACTGCTCCGCGACCAGGGAGAGGTGATCAAAGAGCCAGCCACTGAGTTCATGTCAGAGACAGTCCCTGTTCCCCTTACTAGGATACCCACTTAGATACTGAGCTGCCATGGGCTACGTCTCTGCAGGGGTTCTAGGATATCTCTGTTAGGATTGGGCAACAGTTACCCAGCGGGTTCAAACCACGCAGCTGGTTCCACGTGGGAGGTTTATTAAGGGAAGAGGAAAGGGAAGGAGAAAAGAAACGGGGAAGGGGTCACAGAGACCGTCTCTGGGCAGGGCAGAAGAGAGAGAGAGGAGGAGCTTCGAGTGACCCAGAGCATGCGCAGGTGGTTCCAGTTGGTCTATAGGTGGATTCACAGATGCCTGATAACCAGTTTGTCAGGTCCTTTGGGGCTGGCTGTAGAGATTCCTGCTTACGAATCACAACTATCTCCATGCATGGTCCTTGGTTGGAGTATAGGTCTCAGAAAAGACTCCTGGGCCCAGATTTTTTGGTTCTGTTGCTTTCCTTGTGGAGCTCCTGTCCCCTCCAGGTCTTTCATCTCCCCCTTCTTTCATAAGATTCCCTGCACTCTGCCCAAAGTTTGGCTATGAGTCTCAGCATCTGCTTTGATATCCTGCTGGGTAGAGTCTTTCAGAGGCCCTCTGTGGTAGGCTCCTGTCCTATTTGCTGTATTCTCCCTCTTCCAATACTATGACCCTTTTTCAATCTAGAAATTGTTACATAGCCTCAGGTTAATAAATATATAAACCAAACATTTACTGATAATAAACCACAAATAAATGTATTTTAAATTAATTCTCTGGTGTATATAATTTTGCCATTTATTAAATTTGCATACTTGTAACATGGATGTGCTTGATTATTTCTACATAAAGGCCTAAGCCTTGGCCTAATGCTTGATACTGCAGGGTGAACATTTTCAGACTTGATTGATATTTTGATTATAATTGCCCATGCTGAGAATTAGTTTTCGTATTAATACATAATACAAAAATTTCAGGGTGATTTTGTAAATTGTTGGGAATTTTGCCCTAATCACAGGACAAATTTTATTCAATGATTTTTTTTAAATGAAATTCAAGTCAGCAACTAAAATGGTGATCTTTAAAATCAAATGTTCTAACAGAATATAATACAAAGACACTGATTTAATGCTTACATGCTGAAGAACAAAGGCAGGAAAATTTCAAGTGAATATTTTCTGTAATTAAGTAAATGAATTGTACCATAAAGACACTGTAATCTATAGTGCACAATTGTCCAGAATCTAAACTAACATCCACTTCAAAAAGTGTTTGCTGGCATTGCATGACATGGTGGCATGCACGATGCAGTTTGCACACTGGGTGTTCAAAATCAGGGTTTGCAGTGATATTATATGATGTCACTGTTGGAGGTTGGTCTAATGGTAATCACTGCCCACTGGATACACCCATCCTTGATTGTGACATACCTGAGACATACCTGACTAGTTGATTAAACAGCCTATACTGGCAGGGCAGAATGGGGTAGGCGTGGCTAGGGTTCCTGGGCTTTTGAGGAGAATCACAGGAGACAGATGGAGGGGACACTGCAATAGGTTAGCGTGAGAAAACATAAACAAAAACAAAAATAAAAACAAAAAAAAAAACATGTGAGCCAAGAGGGACTTCAATAATGGCATGGAAAGGCCCAGATGAATAATACAAGCAAGTACCATAGGACTATGGATAAAATATAGTCCAGATAGGAAGGATTAATGTGAATGGCATTGGATGGGGACTGGAAGATGGATGGTGAGGATATTGAGACAGTGTAAGGAAAATATCTGCCCAGCCCAAGGTAAATAAGGCAATTATAAATCTAACAGGAGTCTGTGTCTTATTATTTGTGATAATGTGTTAGATAATACTGCCATGATAATCATAGGGCTAATAATAAACATTATACAGCCCAATAGCCCATTTTTATTTACTACAACATGTCAAACAGGGGAGGGCTGCCGGCAGCATCCCAGGTTCATTGTGCATTTGAAATTGATTTTTGGTTGTTGTGACAACAGGTAAATAAATATAAAGCCTTTTCATTCAGTAAAAGTCTTAGTTGACAGCCATCCTTTTCTGCACACACTCTCCATTTTCACTGCTCAGGCTACTCGCTGTTTCTTTGAATACACTTAGAATACTGACAACATCTTATCCTGGAGCTATAGGTGGCTGTGAAGGTTTCGCCATTATCTATTTCATCATCATTGGATATTTAGGTACTCTCTTTTCTGCAGTCTTAGAGCTGGCTCTGGGAAAAGGGAATAAAAATAGAAACTTAGGGGAATGACACAAGCAGCTGGAGAAAACACACACACACTCACACACACACACACAAAACTACCCCAGTATTTAACCCTTTGTGACTGAAGGTTCTTCCTTCAGTGAGCTCTACTGTGGAAATAGCAAAGAACGTGATTAAGTTTGTGACTTCACTATGAAGGTTTCTTCATAGGCAAGGTCTCCCACCCTAACCAGATGTGCCTCTTAAACCCATATCCCTCATCAGGCATTTGTTTGCTCCTACCAGGGTTGTCATCTTGCAGGATCCTGACTCCAAACAGGATAAGAATCACAAAACCCAGGCGAAAATGTTGTTATTCTAAAGAGAGACCTGTGCACCTCTCGACAGTACTCATATGGAATCCAAGGAACTGGAATTTCCACTGGAGTCTTGTCCTGGGGGAGAAAAAGGCTAATGCCCTTGTATCAGCCAGAGGGATAGTTTATCTCCTAGAAACACAATATTCATGGTACTGACAACGTTAGGGCAGACCCGGCCTTAGCCAGACAATGAAGAGACTACGCTGCTTGGCAGTGATTGCTCAGCTATGATACTTCTTGCTCTTTATTTAAAGCAGAACTTCATATCACTACCCAGCCAAAGATAGGGGACAGCTAGATATCTGTATTTCTTTCCCTTGTGACCATATGGAACATTAATTTACATTCTCCCTCCAACAACTGATCTACTGAAGACAGGTATCAAGCCTAGCTTGTTGTGGGGTTCTCAGTGTCCAGGATTTAACTCTAAGATCTCTGGCACCATACTCTTTTCCAAGTGATGTCCCAGCTTCCTTGGAGACTGGATGTTTGTGGCTGCCAGTCTTCAGAGCAGCCTCTATCAACACATACTCACGTTTTCTCCAAGGCAGGGTTTTTATTTGTCAGGAAGTAGGACCCTGTTTTCGGCTCTGACACCCACCGCCTACCGCTGCAAATCAAGCATACACAGCTCATTCTCAGAGCCCAGCTGACTCACTCGCCTGACTACCCCATTCATTAGGTGCCACTGAGGGAAACACACACTCCATTTGCTCTGTGGTTGCTGCCTTATTTCCCCTCTTTTGGTGTGAGGAGAACCAATAAACCTTCTATCTTAAATTTTCTGAGGGGTGCTTCCTATCAAACGGATTCTTGAATGCTTTTAAATGGGAAAGTGAACAAAGTGTTTGGGCTATTTGCAAGCTCTCTGAAATGACTGTTTTTCTGCTTCATGGACCTGGTGACTGACAGCACCTTCCCCAGATAGTCCACCAGTCTGCCTTGGCAGGGGATGCTGCTGCTCAAAATTACCTGAGTGCTCTTATTTTCATTTTAATGCCAGTTGCTACTGAATGAAAACTAGAATTAATTTTTCATGGGCTAATAGTTCTGCACAGCTATAATATACCTGCTGAGTTTATGGACTTTTGCAAATAACACATTTCTTTCTCTCTCCCCTCGCTCTCCTATCACCTTCTTCTCTCTCTCTCTCTCTCTCTCCTCTCTCACACTGCTCTTTCCTTCTCTATCTGCCCCTACCCTGGCATCTTTGGAATTTTTCTTTTTCTGATTATAGCCTGTTATCTGGCTTACTTAAATAACAACAGATTACTCCATGTGGAATGTGAGTGAGGTGCACTGGAGCCCGAAGTTTGTGCTCTGTCTCATTATGCCCTTCCCATGCCCATTCTGTGAAACCATGGATCGAAGGCTACCGTAGCCTGTTTTCTCTTCCCGGAGACAGAGGCTTGTGCCCTTGGTATGACTGTCATCTGTTGTGTGCGGCTGCCTGTGAATTCTGCATATTTATCAGCATCCCTGGCTTCCACACTTCATATTCTAGTCACAATGGCTCCAGGGCTGAGAACGCAAAGTGTTCCTATGTATTACCAAGTACCTTCTGTGACAGTGATGCGCATTGTCCCTAGTGGGAGCTATCCTTCGTGTGTATTCTTTGAATTAAAGTCCCCAGAGTGAGAGTGAGATGGTTGGAGGAAGAGAAAAAGGAGAGGGTAAATCAGGAGGGTGGTTATGGAATGCTTCAGGCTCTGCTGGGACCCCAGACTCATAAAGCCACTACATGACAGTCTTCCCTGAATGTTAGAACCATCTGGGAATCTTAAAAGTTTTCTGAAATATGATTATGTATTTAGGATTGGCACCATGTCCACAAACACACACAACGTGTTAAGAATATCCTTGTCATAACAAGCCTAGCTCCCTTAAGCCTCCTCATGCACATCACTCACTCTTCACCATTAGCTGCCTGCACCCCATTTTTGTGCAGGTAATTTCCCAGCCAACTCTGCTATTCCAAAGTGTTGTTAAAATCATCTTGAATCTCATCAAGAACAGCAAAAATGAATAGAAAAAAGCATGCAGAAAATTATTGCTAAATAAATATTTAAATTATATTTTAAGACAAAAACACAGAAAAACTCATTGGAACTATCTTCTAAATCCAATTAAATAAAAAAATATTCGACAAACATTTTATTGAGGATACTGCAAAGTTCAGGCTAGGTGTGGTCTTTTTGTCCTTAAAAGTTTATAACCTCGCAATGGTGTGGACCTATGGAGAGAGATTGACATAAATATTCCCACCACAGCATAGTTAAATATAAGAGAAAAACAATTAAGAGTTAAGAGATTAAAATGCCTGAGAAATTTAAACTCAGAAGACAGGTGAGATCTTCCCAGAACAGAGAGCTACTGAAGAACAGCTGCATCTTAGAAAGAGATGAACAGGTATCCTAGTTTCTCTCTGATGCTGTAATAGTTCAGTGACCAAAACAGTGTTTGGGTAGGAAAGAATTTATTTTGCTAATAAATTCCATTTTTACACGTCCATCATTGAGGCAGGAACTAAAGCAGGAACCTGGAGGCAGGAACTGAAGCAGAGACTATGAAGGAACTTTGTTTACAGGTTTGCTTGCTTACTTACATTTAGTATACAGCCCAAGTCCACCCACCCAGAGAATGGTACTGTCCACAGTGGACTGAGTCCTCCTACTTTGTGTAGCAATCACGAAATGGCCTACAGATATGCCCATAGGCCAATTCAATGGAAGCAATTCCTAACTGAAGTTCCCTCTTCCCCAGTGACTCTTTGTGTCAAGCTGACAAAAACTAACCAGCAAAACAAGGTAAGAAACTGCACAACAGTAGCCAGGAGAATGTACGGGATGGGTTCAGGCTCAGTGACAATAGATCAGGGTCAGCCTGGGGAGGCAATAGTAGTTGATGAATAGTGTAGCCAGAGAGCTGGATGGGGCTGGATGATGGAGGGCAAGAATATGGAGTCTAATGCTGTTTGTATCACTTGCTGCATAACAAGAAGTTACTGGGTGTTTTTAGATAGAACCCAAAATGAAGAATCTTACTCATCTGTATGTCAGAGGAAGTCCAGAGCATGTAGGGGGTGGTTGGAAGAGAGGTTTGATTATTCTCTTCAATACTGTGACATATATCTGAGGAAAACACTTCAAAGAGGAAAGGTTCATTTTGGATCACACTTCCATGGTGGTACATGGTCGGCTCATTCCATTGCTTTGGGCTTGAGGTGAGTAGAGCATCTGAGGCAGGAGTGCATGGAGGAGGAGGCTGCTTACCTCATGACAGAATAGTAGTAGTGAAGGCCAGAGCAAGGCAGAGACACCTAGGACAAGCCCTGCTCATATGAACTATATCCTCCAACCAGGCCTCACCTTCCACAATTTTATCATTTCCTGAGAGTCTATTGAAGTTGATGCTGTCAATGGATTCATCTGTTGCTTAAAGTAGAGTGTGTGTGATCCAGTCATTCCCCCAAAGCCCCTCTTCTCAACTGGCATGAGGACCATGCCTTTATTATAGGAGTAGGAGTCAGGGTACTTTGTATCCAAAGCACAGCAATGTTCGGTATCTCTTTTGTTTTAGTGAAAAGCATTCTGGTCAGAGTGGGGAAGTCTCATTTCTTTTTGGCTAGTGGCTGACCCCTTGAATGGTGGGAAAACAACATGTAGATTCAAAATGTCAGACTCCAAGAACCCCCTTCTTGCTGAGAGCTTTAGAGATCTGGCACTAGAGGGGTCTTTGAGTTAATAACTCCTAAAGAAAACCATTTCCTGTAGATGCTTCCACACAACTTCACAGTGGGACTAAGTGGCTTTCTGGAGTCTTACTCCATTTGGCTATATTGGAAAACTTACTAAGAACTTAGTATGTGCCAGGCATTATGTTCAGATTTTGGGTATGTTGTTTTATTCTTTTAAACAAGCAAACATTGTTATACACACACACACACACACACACACACACACACACACACCCCTTCATAACTTCACTCTTGAGAGAATGAAAACTCAGAGAATTTAGATAACATTTTCGATGTCACAATCAGAAGCTGAGCTCCCATTCTGAGTGTCCTGTCTGTGAAAATTAAATATTTACTATTTAACAAAATTACTTACTGTTTAATATATTCTGGTTTGCAAAAGGCTACAATTTCTCAGGTGCAATTTAATGAGTTTGGTTGAACCCTGTATAACTTGTGATTGGGGAGTAGACGGTGAAGTTTGGGTTTGATTGATCCAAAGACTGAGTAAGGGAGAGCACTGTAATAACCCTCTCCCTCTTATACACTCATGTACATTTTAAAAGCACTTGTATGCTAACCACACAACACGCTATCCATTTTCATTTGCAGCTCCGGTGGGGGGCAGTTCTCTGAAACTCAGAATAGCAGTTAGATGACTAGAACCCTCTGCATTAGATGTTAATTTGGACAGAACCCCACGTACACTGAGAAGCCTGTGTTTCTCCAGAACATGCCAGCTTCACATTTGACTACATAGGCTACACGTGAGCCCGGAACATCTTCAGAGGCCTAGCTTCCTCCTTAGACTCTACTAGGCCCGCTTCTAAGGTTAGTCTTCTCATGCTGCTAACTACTGTAGTTTCCACAGCTAACATACCACACAGTAGTGCTACACACACACACACACAACCTGCTGATTCTATTTAGTGTTTCTTGTTTATGCATTTGTTTAGGGCTGACTTCCTGGCTAACCTATGAAGGGGCTCATCCCTGGGAAAGACTGGTTCTTTCTCTCTCAAGAGCTATCTATAGCAGTCATTAATTGCTTATAGCTCCTTTTACTGACTAGTTTTGTGTCAACTTCACACAAGATAGAGTCATCAGAGAGGAGGGACTCTCAACTGTCCTCATAAGATTGGGTTGTAGTCAAGCCTATAAGGCATTTTCTTAAGTAGTGATTGATGTAGAAGAGCTCAGCTCATTATAGGTGGTGCTATGACTGGGATCGTGGTCTTGGGTATAGAAGAAAGGAACCTGAGCAAGCCATGTGGAGCAAGTCAGCAAGCAGCACCCCTCCATGGCCTCTGCATCAGCTTCTACTTCCAGGTTCCTGACCTGCTTGAGATCTTGTCTTGACTTCTTCCAATGATGAACAGTGATGTGAAGGGTTAGCCAAATAAACCCTTTTCTCTCCAGTTTGCTTCTGGTCATACTGTTTCATTCCAATAATAGCAACCATAATTAAGACACTCTTCATATCAATATAAGGTCTTGTGACATTTCCTCCATCCACGTTGGCATATCAATTTGCATTGTCATTGGGCAGGTATTATTTAGGTTTTTCCCTTTGAGATTTCATGCATACATCTTTCTTGTCATATATAGAAGACATATCTCACAGCAGATATCCTGGTCCTCTGGCTTTTACAATACCTTTACCCCCTTTTCCAAAAGTTTCTGAAATAATGTATTAGTTTGTTGTGGTGGTTTGAATGAGAGTAGCTCCCATAGGCTAATGTTTAAACCCTCGGTCCCAGTTGATGGAACTGTTTGGAAAGGACTAGATGGTGTGGTCTTGTTGGAGGAGGTATGTTACACAGTGGGCTTGGGGGTTTCAAAGGATTCACATCATTTGAGCTAGTTTATCTGCCTCCTGCTTGCAGTTTGAGCCATGAGCTCTCAGCTGTTCCTGACATCAAACCTTTGTTTCACCATCATGGACTCTCACCCCCTGGAACTGTAAACCTAATTAAATGCTTTCTTATGTTGCTTTTGTTATGCGGTTTTATCTCAGCAATAGAAAAGTAACTAATAAATTTATTCTTTGAAAATCATACATCCATCATATCTACCCCCACTGCTTCCTTCCAGCTTTCTTCAGAAACACTAATACTTCTCACCCATGACTTCATGTTCTATTTCAAACTATTATTGTTATTATGTTAGTAGTACCAGACCCTAGTCCAATTATTTCTGGCCATGAATGAATTGGTGTTAGGCCATCCACTCGGGTAGAGGAAATATACCAGTAGCTATATTCCCAAAGAAAAGTGACTTAGTCCTTCAGCAGCCATCAACTATTAACAGCTCCTCGGCTAGGTGGTAGGAATAGATAACCTCTCCCTGACCCATGAAGGAATTTTGACTGTTTTATCTTGTATATGCAACCATAGCTGCTATGGTATCAGCCATGCCTTGGCCAGAAGATAGCATTTCACAGCTCTTTTCCTCATCTTCCTGTGTACTCTTCTGTGATGTTTCTGAGACTTAGATGGGGGAGAGGGGGGTTGATGACCTATATAAGGCTGAGCACTCAGAGTCATTTGTTCTCAGTTATGACAAGTTATGAGATTTTGCATTAACTACTAGCCCCTGCCAAAAGAAGATTCTCTGACACAGATTAAGACCAGTACAAACATATGCATCTAAAGATAAATATTAAAAATATTAGTTTGACCACCCAGCCATTTAGTGCAATGGTATCGGTAGAATACCCCCATGGCTTATTATTTATCCTGTAATGGGCTTTTGACCACCAGGGTTACAATAGAAGACCTGAATCCCTCCTATGGAGCAGCCTCAGATTCAGTCATAAGGTGGTTGGTTATTTGCATAAACATCATGCCACTATTGCACCATTAGACATAATTTGTCTTGCAAGCTGGTCTTGTAGCATGTGAGGTCAGTAGTGGGTAAAACCACCAAGGTCCTTAATTCCCAGCAGCTGGAATAGCAATTTCCAGGTCTATGGAAGCTAAGCAGCAGGAAGAGAGTTTCCTGGTCAGCTGAGATTGATTTCTTGGTATCTTGCTTTATTGAGCTGGCTGAAACTGGCCTCTGGGGGGATTTGGTCACTATATCTCTCTAATAAACAACAAGTAATAGAGGATCTGGAACTTGAGCACCAGGGAGTCTATTTGATCCAGGGCCTAGCAAAGAGCTCAGTCTGAATAATGGCTTTGCTCATGCACTTTATTTAAGTGTAAATTATGAAATCATGAAAGTTTTAAATAACAGAAACTAACTTATACAAAAGTTTATCACATGGTCTTAAATGTAGGACACAAGCATTGCTGCATGAATTTGCAGATACTTATGCAAAGAGCCAAGGATGAAGTGTATAGAAGGAAATGGTAGTGACACTTTTCTTTTTTGTTATGATTTTCTAAATTGTCTTTTGTGTTGTTTCTTACTGTGTTTATGGAGAGAAGGCATATTGGATCATCACATATTAAAACAGTCTACATCAAAATTCATCAGCCCTCCAAATTCTCACAAACTATCAACTCTGTAATGAGTATCCAGAGCAAGAAATAAAGTATAGTTTGGGATCTTGAAATCTATGCATTCCTGGAATCCCTGATTTATCAGTCATCCCTAGTCTAGCAGAGGTGGAGTGAACCATACAGCAAAGCAATCTATGAAAAGGAACAGGCAATTGGGGTCTGTTCAGGAGATGAGAAGTGGTAACAAATAGCATCTGTATCCTCCTGTCTTGTGGAACTCAGAACCTAGAGCTATGAGATTGCTGAATGGCCTTCAAGAAAGATAGAAGGTATTGTCTTAGTTAGGGTTTTATTGCTGTGACGAGACATCATGACCATGGCAATTCTTATATAGGACAACACTTAATTGGGGCAGGCTTAGAGTTTCAGAGGTTTTGTCCATTATCATCATGGCAGGAATCATGCAGGCAGACATGGTGCTGAAGAAGGAATTGAGAGTTCTACATCTTGATCCTCAGGCAGCAGCAGAAGAGTGAGACCACAAGCCTAGCTTAAACTTATGAGACCTCAAAGCCTGCCCCCACAGTGACATACTTACTCCAACAAGACCACACCTACTCCAGCAAGACCACACCTCCTAGTAGTACCACTTCCTATGGGCTAAGCATCCAAAAAAATGAGTCCATGGGGGCCATTCCTATTCTTCAAACCACCACAGGTATGATCCAGGAAAGATAAAGAGACAGTGTGAGGAAGTGTGGAGCAACCAAAAGTGCTCAGGTGGTATGGACATCCAGTAGCCAAAGCCTAATAGGAGATAGGTTGTCCTGAAGAAGATGAGGTCTTTGTGAGATAGAAAGGGGTTACACAGATCTTTCTCTGATCTGCTCTCTGTTAGTGGCTATGGCCATCTCCTGGTCATCACACCAGCAAGGAGGTGAAACCCTGCATTAAGAGTGAGACAGAAGAGTCTCTTGAATGTTCATGGCTTCAGGAAGGACACAAGTGGACACCCATCTGAAGGCCGATGAGAGCTCATGTGCTTGCAACAACAACAACAACAACAAAAATCAACCTCACAGTAGGAACAGAACAAACAGAGGCCAGAGTCAGAGACCAATTCTGAGAGACCACAAAAGGTAACAGAATGGCATGTCCCAACATTGCTCATAATTCATTAATAATCCAGTCATATTGGCACAAAAATATTGTTGGAAATAAAAAAATGCTGACATATCCAGAAATATCCAGGAAAGTATAAGATTATTGAGCTATAAATATTAGGAGCATATTATTGTACTTATATAAACTACCAACAATTTAATAGAAATAAATGCAAGTTAAAATAACTACTAACCCAAAATGAAAACAATTAAAAAAATAAATTTTGATTCATAATTATAAAACTTTAGTCATGTATTTATTTGTGTATTTACTTGGATATTGGGATTCAAGCTCAGGGCCTTGCATAAGTATTATCCTACCAAGATATACTCCTGGCCCAATCTAATCATTTTTCCAGAATGTCATATTAAAATACATAGTTGTGATGAAAGCCCTAAAGAAACTAGAGGTAGAAGGAACCAGTCTGAGCATAACAGAAGCATTATATGACAAACCTAAAGCTGACATTATACCAAATGGTAGAACTTAACACGTTTTATTTAGTGTCAAGAATGAAAGAAGGTGTGCACAATCTGTTCTTGGTTAATACAATACTTTCCTTCTTAGCCAGAGGAATAATACAAATAAAAATCACGAGGAGCTAATGGGAAAAAAGAAGCTGAATTCTGTGTATTTGTATGTAATGTGATTCTATAATGAAAAGGCCATAAAGACTCTCCTGGAACACTTGTAGGTGTAATGTGCACTTTCAATAAAGCACAGACATCAACCTATAAAAGAAGCAACTTGTCTATAGACCAACATTGGACACACTGAGACAAAACTCCCATCTGAAATATCTTCCAATAAATCTGGGATTAAGCCTAACCAAGACATTGAAAGATGTCTATAATAAAAATTTCAAAACCCTGAAGAAAGAAATTTAAGAAGACAGTAGAAGATGGAAAGGCCTTCCACACAGATAGAGTGTCAGAATTAATATTGTGAAAATGGTTATATTACCAAAGGTGATCTATATATTCAGTGTAATCCTCATCAAAATTCCAATAACATTTTCTACAGAACTAGAAAAACAGTCCTAAAATTCATATGAAAGCACAAATGCTCCCATATGGCTAAGGCAATCCTGGGCATAACATCCAGGTTCAAATTATAGTACAGAGTTGTGGTACTGGCAGAAAACCAGACACATAGCTCAATAGAAGGAACAAAGGACCAAGAAATAGGGCCACACAGCTACAGTCACTGATTTAAAACAAAGTGCTCAAAATATACAGGAAGAAAAAAACAGTTTCTCCAACAAATTGTACCAGGAAAATTGGATACTCACCTGTAAAAGAGAAAAATTAATCTTATCTCTAACCCTAGGAAAAAATGAATTCAAAATGGATCAAAGGTTGTGACTTTGAAACTACTAAAGAAAAACATTTCAAGTTACAAGTGAAGGCAAGGGGTTTCTGAAAAAGGGTTCCACTATTAAGAATATACAGAGATTATGAGAATTTATGAAGAATTTACACAGCAAAGAAAACAATTAACAAAGAGACAGACTGTAGAGTAGAAGATCTTTGCTAACTGTACCTCAGACAGAGGATTCTTGTCCAGAATATATAAACAACTCCAAAAATTTAACTTCAGCCTCCTTCCCAATATTAATCAGTAAGTGTACAATAAATATATGGGAAATATTCAACATCCTTAGCCATCCTAGAAATGCAAATCAAAACTACATTGAGATTCTATCTTATCTAGAATGGGTACCATCAGGAAAATAAGCAACTGGCCATGATGTAGAGAAAAAGAGTAACCTCTGATAATGCTGATGGGAATAGGAATTATTTCAGTCACTGTGGATATAAGTGTGGAGGCTCCTCATCATAGATGAAAGTATAAGGACCCTGTGAATCATAATCCATCACAGCAGAGTTGTCTGCATACCCATGTTTACTGTGGAATGATTCACAGAAGCCAGTGTATGGAACGAATGAAGAAAACCTGATGCATGCGCGTGCGCACACACACACACACACACACACACACACAGCTATAAAAAAGCAATAAAGTTATTCCATATGAAAGGAAATGGATGGAAGTAGAGATCATCATTTAAGCAAAATGAAGAAGATTCAGAAAGCAAAAGTTTCCTTTTAAAGTCTTCATTTTTTTTATTAAAATATAATTGTATCATTTCTGTCTTCCCTTCTTTCCCTACAACTCCTTCCATATCCCTTCCCATCAGCATCTCTCTGTCTCCCCTTTACTCTCTCAAATTTATTACCTCTTTTAAAATTATTGCTAAATCATATATATGAATTGATATTTACACATATATGATTAGATATATAAATAAAATCTGTTTTTATTTTGTTTATGTGTCTGTGGTTTCAGGGATGAAAGCTTTGTGTTAGACAGCCAGTTACGGGGCTCATCCCTGGGATAGACTAATTTTTCTTCTCTCAGCAGTCATTAGTTGCCTATAGTTTTTTGTCCAGGAGTTGGGCCCTGTGAGATTTCTTTTTTCTGTATTAGCATATCTGCTGGTATTGTCATTTCTCAGGTCTTATTTAAGCAGTCATATTGTCAAGTTATGATATGTGTAGCTCCCCTGTCATTTCTAGAAGATAGAAATGTTTCTCTTCTACATGGAATCTAAATGGAAAAATCTACATAACATGAAAGTAGAGTGTATGAGTTATTCTTCCTGTTGCTGTGATGCAGTACTCTGGCAAAGGCAGAAAGGAACAAAGGGCTTATTTTGGATCAAGTTTGCACTTACAGTCTACTGTGGAAGAGAAGTCCATGTGCCATGGAGGGATGTCAGTCTGTCACGGAGGTCAGTCTACCAGGGAGGGGATGAGTCACACTGTACCAGCAGTCAGGAAGCAGAAGGCAATGGCTATTCAGCCCATTTCTCTCATTTCTTCACAGTCCACCCCTCCCAGGGAGTGGTGTGTCACATGATGGGAGAGTCTCCCTGATCAATCTAGCCAAGATAATCCCCCATCACAGAGGCTCATGTACTAGCCCATTTTAGATCCAGTCAACCAAGATGGTTAAGTGAGATTAGCCATCACAAAGGGGAAAAGGAGGGTGTCTCTGGCTGGGCAACAAGATGATAGTGGAAGCTGACTATGAGCAAAGCAATGTCCACATATGAAGGTGTCATAATGAAGCCCATTTTGTACACTGATCTAAATTCTATACAGTTGTGTCATTTGTTCATTCAAGAACATCAGGAGGGTAAATTCTTCCTATTTCTGAAAAATGTCTTTCTTAATCTGTGTGATTTGGAGAAATTGTGATGGAACATTGATCAGTTAATTCCAAAGAGTTCTTTGTGATTTCAGAGGAATTTAAGGAATTCTCTCCCTTATTTGATAGTTATAAAGCAGTGTTTGAATAGGTGTTGTTCCTCAACTGTGCTCTGGTTGATGAGGCTGCCATAGACTGAATTGTGTCCTCCTCAAAATCCATGTCAAAGCTGCAAGCGCTAATGTTACTGCAGTAGGAAACAATGCCCTTCAAGAGATAATTAAAGTTGAATGAGGTCGTAAGAGTGGGACAATAACCAAACATGATGAATGTTCTTATAAGAGGTGGAAGAGATGCCAGTGCTGGTGGCATATGAGAGGCCAGGTTGGGGCACAGAGAGAGAAACTGCAAGCCAAGGAGACAAGCCTCAGGAGAAACACATCCTGCCAACTGCCTGGTTTTGCCTTCCAGCCTCTAGAACTGTCAGAAACAAATTTCTGTGATTTAAGCAGCCAGTCTATGTTTTTTTTGTTATGGCTGCCACAGGAGACTAATATGGGAGTTCACTACATTTTGTCATTTCTAAGAGGAGATGTCATTTGCTCTTTGCTTCCTTTGCTTTTGCAGGTTCCTACCACAATTTAAACTCTTTCATCTTTAATCCACTTGTTTGAAAGGTTTGAAATATTTACTCTTTTAAAAAAGTTAATGTTTGAGAGAATTTCATACATGCAAACCATCTACTTTGAGCAAAGCCACCCCTCACCTCTTCCCTTTCAACTCCATATACCCCTTCTACCCCACTTCTCTTCCTAGCTCCTTTTGAAATCTATACCGTCCACTTAGTGCTGCCAGTGTCTGCATGGGCACAGCATCCATTCTCTGCCTCATGGATAGCCTATCACATCCTCAAACAAAACAAAACAAAACAAACCCATACTTGTTGAGATGGAAACTTTGACAATACTTCAGTATGGTTACTTATCCTGGATGCCTGATCCAGATCTGTGTGGGCCTGTAGTTTGGATATTTTTCCCCCTAATTGAATAACTGAGTCGTTGATCTTGACCAAAACTCATAAATGCTTTATAGTTCATATTTTTAAAAAGTGGAACCTTTTATTATGATGAATGTACTCATATCTCAGTTCTTGAAAAAGCTACTTTATTGGAATGCTTGCAATACCAAATAAACCAATTATTCACTCATTTGGCAGCATATTTCAGAAAAAGCACTCTCAGTTTCTCTGAAACTCTCATTTTGGGTTCTTTGTACTTTCCCCCCCCAGTGTTAATGCTTGAACTTGGGACCTCAGGCATATTAGGCATCTAAAACTCACTTTTCTTTCCTATGAAACACAGTACAAATGGCAATGTTGTGAACGTTGTGATCAATCATACTTATAAAATGTTGTACAGAATCTGGAGTGGAGGGAAGTGGGTAAATGACTGAGACTTTGGCTGTAGGATAGCACTTGGCAGAGATGTTTTAAAGTCCCTGGAACCTGAGTGAATCTTGGAGACAGAAAAGCAGAGCTTGGCTGCAGATGCCTCACTTTCTTGCAAACTGTTGTAGCTGGCCTGTTACATGTGCTAGAGCCTGGTTTGTGAGGGTACTGGGAGCCCAGGTGTTCACAAAGTTCCTGCCTCACCAGCCTCACCCACATAAGAGGCTGCTGGGGCTCAGCTGGAAAGGACCAAACCCAATCTTCATGTGATGCTGTTACTGGGGAGATCTGAGCAATCAGTGGGTTTATCTTCCTGCTGATTTTTAACATATTGAGAAAAGACTGAGCAAGTAGAAGCACTTGCTGCTCTTACTGAGAACCAGGGTTTAGTCCACAGCATCCACAGTGGGCAACTTACATCTACCAGTAACTGCAGTTTCAGGGTATCAGACATCCTCTTCTCACTCCCATTGGAACTTGCATTCATGTGGTACATATGCAGACACACATACATATAACCAAAAATCGGTAAAGAAGCTGTGAAGGCAGAATGGCTGGGCAGAGCCCTTCTAAGATAGGTCAGAAATGGGTGTGGATCAGTCAGCTTGGCTCAGACTTTAGCATGGGTTTGCAAATGGTCTGTCAGAAGCAGCGTTGCTGGGAGAAAAGTGTTTTTTTTCTCCCCTGTTCTGCTCAGCATGGCTAAACTGTCTATAGCGACAGACTATTCTTGTGTGAAAGCACCAAGCAAATGTCTGCTTCAGATGGAGCCCTTTATTCCTTGTGTTGGTCTCTAAGAACCCAGCTGCCCCTTGGCATTGGCAGACTGCATGAGTGGTTGGCCTGTCATTTGCTAGTCCCCTGTTGGATGTTCTCTTGACTGACTGTGGTTCTTTCTCACCTCCTTTCTTTCAGTAACACCTTCCCTGGAAATTTCAGTCGCTTACACAAAGTTCCCATTTTTGGAGCTGAGTCCATCCTATTCAGCCATGCTTTGTCTGTTTTTAGCACTCTTTATTCACCTCAGCATGTCACAGTTCTGCTGTGGTTTTGTGGTCAGACCTGGCAGCCACACCCTGGCCACCCAGGAAGAACATGAGCTATGATGACATAAACAGAGATTGCCTTCCCCAACTTACCCACACCTTGTCAGGAAACAAGCACACTGTGCCATTTAAAAGTTAGGGGGACTTCAAGGAGTCACATGGAGATGTTAGTCACTGTGGCAGGAGCCATGTGGTTGGGACCCATGGATGATGGTGCAAAGACACCATCCATGATTTCTTTCTCTTTCTCTCACTCTGAATTTATAAACATCCTTTTATCCCTGGCCCTTTCTTGCTGTAACCCAGGGTACCAGAAAACAGAAATTCAGGGAGCATTGGTATTCATGGGGTGTGGAGGTAAGAAAAAGAATTTATAAGATTTTTACCTGATTCATTTTGGTAGGAAAGGGAAGTTAAGTGAAACTGTTTTAAGAATAACTTAGCAAGCAAGACAGCTCAAGAGGTAAATCACATGCCCCCAAATCTTGAAATCTGAGTTTCTTCATGGTGGAAGGAGAGAATCAATACCTAAAGTTGTCCTGTGACCTTCATATGTGTATTCCATGTGCTTGTACTCTCAAACACATAATACACAAAATAATAAACAAATAAAAACATTAAAAGGCATATCTTGGGGGAATTCTCCTTCTTCGTCCTCACTGTCACCATCATGAAAGACCTTTGTGTCCTCTCGTCTTGCAGTGTAATGCAACGGTAGCACAGCTAGGTGTGATCTGGCTGATACCATGGCCTTCTCTACTCCAGGACATCCCCTGCTCCTAGCTAGCCATTGCTGACTCTTCTCCCTAGTCATTTCAATGTCAGCCACTTGTCCTAGATCATTCTTCCCCGAAGTTTGGATTCCTCCTCAGCACAGTTCTTAGACATGCCTGGAGAACCCTAATGTGTGGAGATCCAAGCTCTCGCTCCAGCCTGAGTGATCAGAAAGAAAAGCAGGACAGGTATTTTCCAAACTATCTTGTGTCACAAAATGCAAACAAAAGAGACGTCTCTAAGGTTTGTCTTTGACAGTCAGAGGTTGGATTTGTGCTCAGTGATCTCATTCATTTTTCAGGAAGACAGTGTGGTTTTGTTCCTTGTAACATACATGGCACTCTTTCCTTCTTAATTTGCAGCACCACACTTCCCACACAGTCTTATTTATTTCAACTCAGAAGAACACTGTGTCCCTTACTCTTTGTGTTCCTATTAGAAGAACAGCTTCCTGCTGTTGGACAGAGGTGGCTATTAATAAATTGAAGATAACGAGCACACGGCCCAAGCCAAGGCTCCCTTGGGGAAACAGAACATGGATGGAGGAAAATAATTCCATGTGAAGAGATACAAGAAGGGATTTCTCAGAATACCCATCATATAAACATTAAAAACTAAATTAGAATGGATATCCTATAACTTCTCAGAGAGAATCAAAACAAATTGAAAAATTATACCTTATTCCTAACCTTATTCCTAACAGCTTAGATCCAAGATATGACCCTTTTCCTCTCATCTAGTTGCAAAACCCTCCCACATGGCACCTCACAGATGTTCAACAGTTGGGATCTGGGAACCCTCATGGTACCTCCCACAGATCAAGGTAGACATTCAAAAGTTCTGCCTCAGCGAGAGCTCAGTGATTCAGGCTCATTCCCATGGTTCCTTCTGAGATTGGGAATAAGTAGGGTAGGCACCTCCCTGTAGTGCTGGGTACTTAAGTCCCAGTGTATCAGTTGGAAGTTGGGACTGCATTGGAGGTGTCTGGGGCATAAGGACAAAGCGACTGGGTTAATTCTGTTGCTCCAGGTAGGTTTAACACTGAGGAGTGCCCCCCCCCCATTGAAGCACAGGTCAGCATCCTTTCTTTGCCCGGCACCTTTTTGTCCTCTATCAGAACATGGTGCAACAAGGAGTTTCTCACCAGAAACTGACCTAGCCAGCCTCCAGAACCCCGAGGAAACAAACCTGTTTTTTATTTTATTTTATTTTATTTTATTTTATTTTATTTTATTTTATTTTATTTTATTTTATTTTTACAACAATCTGAATCTGCTGCAGTCTATTTTGGCGTAACCAGCTGGACCAGACCACAACAGATGTATCGATTTGGATGCTGACACCAACTTGCCTAGTTTCAAAGTCCTGCTCTCCCAGTTGCTGACAGTGATGGATTTTACAATGTCTGGGTGCTTACCAGTGTTTGGATATGAAGAGTGCCTGCAAAAGGCTCTGGCATTAAAAGCTTGGTCCCTGATGCAAACAGTATTTCGATGTGGGTTCTGAGGAAGTGATTGGACCGTGACCTATCAATGGGTCATAATCTGATTGCATTGTTGTGAGTTGATGGAAAGATTGAGTGAGTGAGTGAGGACTGATTGAAGGAAGGCCACTGGAACATGCCTTTAGGCATGCATCTTTTTCCTTTCTTCCCCATCTGTCCCTGTGCTTACCGTCCAGCATGGGGTGAGCTGCTCTGCTTTGCCACATTTATTCACCTAGGGCTCATATCTGTGGAATAAATAAACCATGGAAACTTCTGGAATGGTGAACAAAAATTTTATCCCCATAAGTTGTTTTCTCAGATATTTGTCCTGGCAGCAATAAGTCTGGCTGGCACACTGCCTCAGTCTGCTCATCTGTAGAGGGAAGGAAGAGGATGTCTATGGCAGACTCATTGGGAGGCTTGACAGAATTAACACACGCAGTTGCTAGTACAGTGCCAAGCCCCAACTCTTGAGGCTGTTAGCTGCTACTCTTATTTTTAAAACTTTAGAGCACACATATTGTTTTTGCAAAGCAATGTGACCTGGTGTAAAGAACTCTGCAGTGATACTCTGGGGGGTCTGCAGCCCAGTGCCCAGTGTGCCCTCTTGCTCTGTGGGAGTGTATGTCCCCACTCTTTGGGATCCTATGCTGTTATCTGGGACCCAGGAGGAAAGAGAAGAGAAAGAGGGAAAGAGGAACGGAAAAGAAGACAGACTTTTTTATAATAAAATATTTTTTTAATTTTAATATTTTTATTTTTTCTTTATTAATTACATTTTATTCACTTTGTATCCCCCCCTGTGGGATATCTCCCTCCTCCCTCCTCCCGTCCTAATCCCTCTCTTCCTCCATCCTCTGCATGCATGCCCCTCCCCAAGTCCACTGATAGGGGAGGTCTTCTTTTCCTTCCTTCTGATCCTAGTCAATTAGGTCTCATCAGGAGTGGCTGCATTATCTTCTTCTGTGGCCTGGTAATGCTGCTTCCCCCTCGGGGGTCAGTAATTAAAGAGCAGGCCAATCAGTTCATGTCAGAGACAGTCCCTGATATTCCAACCAAGGACTATGCATGGAGATAACCTAAGACCCCTGCACAGATGTAGCCCCTGGCAGTTCAGTATCCAAGTGGGTTCCATTGTAATAAGAAGACAGATTTTAATCGGAGAATTGCAAAAAGCTGTGAAAACTCCAGGCCACGCATTTCTTTCCATACACAGTTAGGGACACACACTGGGACTCTTTGCAGGCTAGCCATCTGTATTAGTTACCTTTCTGTTCCTGTAATAAAATGCCACGGCTGAGGCAACTTATAGAAGGAAGGTTCTAGTTTGCCTTAAGTTTCCAGAAGCATAAGATTTCATCACAGTAAGAAGGCAGGTCAGAGATCTCCCACGCATGACAGTAGGAGCGGGAATCTGAGAGCTCACATCTACCAATGCAGGCAGGAAGCAGGGAAAGCAGGCCGGAAGTAGGGTGAAGCTGCATACTCTTCAGAGTAACCTACTTTCTCTAGCAAGGCCACACAACATTAGCCCCTCCCCCCGAATGTACCACCAACTGGGCACCAAGTGTTCAAATGCCTGGGCCTATTGGGGACTTTTTTATTTAAACCACTACGCCATCCTGAACAACTACCATTTCTGACATGAGTCAGGCCCTCTGGGTTCTGTTCCTCCCATACTTCTTTCATATCTTTACTGTTTCCTGTTCTTGAAAGATTTTCAACACTGGACTCTCGTGCTACTTCTACAAAAGTAGGGCCCTTTCTTTCTTAAGCAGTATCATCACCTTCCCTTTTGGCATGTTCCTAAAGGATGAATCCCAGGTCATTCATTTATACATTTATAGTACTTTCATTGTGCTTGTAAATAGTTTAATTTTATTAAGTTGATTAATAGGGCAGTATTAATGCAAGAACCAGCATCCTGTACAGCAAGGCAATAGCAGTCAGGATGAGTCTAGCAGAGACAAATGCTGGCTGTAAATACTGTTTACACATACAGCTGTATATCAGCTGAGCTTCAGCCTGAAGCTGACAAGTGAGTGAATAGATGGATGGATGGAAGGATGGATGGATGGATGGATGGATGGATGGATGAATGGATGGATGAGGGGATGAATGCATGAATCACAGAAAGAGAAAAACTGAGAACTCCCCTCTGGGGCTCATTTCTTCTGCTTTCCCCAAGGGTGAGTTGCAGCAGAGTGAAGAAGAGCTCTCCTTTGCCTCCTCAACAGCCTCACAATGGCTGTTCTGGATGGCTCCTGCCAACCTGACAGTCGGCAGAGCCTTGTCTGTCAGCCTGTGAGAGCCGTAATCACCACACCGGGTGCCATTTTTTCTTGAGTGCTTCCCGTGAAATGCGCTGGCGCCCCACGTGGAGTTCACACGGTTCAGCTGCAGAGTGATTTATTGTTCGGGGAGTAATTATCAGAACTTCTTGTCAACGCTGCTTTATTTCGCCAAGGATGGGGAAAAGATGTATTTTGAACAAAACAATTCCAAGACACAAGTCGTGTGGAGAACCAGCTGATGAGTGTAAGAACTGACAGAGGGGTGTAATCCTCACCAGAGGAGCTGAGCCAGCCTCCTGTACATAAGCACAGAGGGCTCTACACTGCGGGTGCAGCGTGCTAGGGCAAATCAGCAGTTCTCAGCGCTTTTCATCCTCAGGCAGGCAGAATGTCAAGTGAGGTCTGAATGGGTGTCTTCTTTCTACGTTCTCATTTTGAGTTTGCCAGCAACTCTGGGACAAATGTACTATCTTAACCCTATTTCCAGAAAGGGGTCGATTTTAGGAAATTCTTCCAAAGGACACCCACTGCCACTAGAAGCACAATTTCTCCAAGCCACCATCACCTGGATACATCATTATTTCCTGCCTGGAATTTGTGTCTTCTGTAATTTACCTCACCATCCCTGATATGCCACCCTGACCTTCAGTTGTTAAATGACCTCCTTTTAGCCTCTGCACAGCTGGCAGTTCCATAATACCTTATTCACTCTGATCCATTGGGCTTTATTTCACTGAAGGCTTTATGATGCCAACCCATTTCTGCTTTCCTGGGTGTCCCCTTTAGCCACTCCCAATTAGGCTCTAGCTTTCTCTCCCTCGTCCTCTACCTCCAGTCACTTCAGAATTAGTTCCCTTAAAACAGGTTATGTGTATGTTCAAGCCTGTCCAAGTCTGTTTATCACACTTCTGTATATACCCCAAACTTCCCTGAGGTATGTGTCTTTTTTTTAATTTTTTTTTCAAAGCAGTTTATTCAGGAATCTTGAACAATCCTCTCACCCTGGGGAAAGCCAGCCCACAGCTTAAATAGCCTCTGGGTAGCCAATACCAGCGTGCCATGTGGGCAATGCAGATAGGTCCACATACATGGAAGCAAGCCAGATCCTCAGCCTTAGCCAAATGTGGAGTTGTTTGTGACAGAGAGCATTCACCATCGGGAAGGTGGAAGGCGGAAACCAGCTCCTTCTTTAAGGCGCGGCATTACGCAGCTCTCTAGAGTTCCCCCTTTTTGTTTTAGACGCATCAGGCAAGAGTAGAGCTCTGATCTCTGATATTAGAAATAAATTGGGACTTTGTACTGATGTTCATTTAGGTGTCATCCACCCAAAGAGCATCAGACCCGTCCAATACCTTTTTCTCAGAGGCAGGACCTGGGGCATCAACCCGCATGCAATCAGACATGCTCTTCTCTGGGTCGAAAGTGGCTGACCCTGAGTGCAGTGCTTAGCCTCGCATCCTGAGCATAACATTTTAGCTTTTTATGGTAGCCAACCATGCTTGGGGAGACTGTCCTGCTTCAATGGCTGTAAAGGCCTGAATGATCATGGCTGCATTACGCTGTTGTGAGACTCTAATCTTGCATATATACCACAGGCAAACCAAGGAGACCAACACCAGAAGGCCTGCTAATGCTCCCATGCCCGCCCATTCCTTCAGATGATTCATGGCTGCAGTAATACATGATGATAATCCTGTGGCTAGTCCTGCGTCCACTCTGGTAGAATTTACTGTGACAATGGCCACTCTCAGCTGCTCCATCGTAGTATCAAATTCTCCAGTCCAATTACCTAAAATATAGCTAGACAATTGTTTAGACAGAAGTGCAGTACAGGAAAAATTCTCATGTTGTATGCTAGTGACACAAAGTCCAGCATACTTTCATTGACAGCCAAGTTGAGTGATTTGCCATAGGGTATCAATTTGCTCCTGTACGAGGTCAATCCTCTGATTGAACACCATCAAGCCTCCTTTTAGTTGAGCATTAATTCCTTTTTGTACATCTAAGGCATGAGCTACATTGGCTAAAAGATTATTCAGGGTCTGAGCAGTCTGCACAGTATGACTCATAACTAATGCCGCGGTGGTAGCTCCAACAGCCACCAATGAGATGTCAGTAACAATGGCGGCTGTAGTTCCAAGATCCCTTTTCTGTCTGAAGAGAGTCATAGCGTGAGGGGCATCCACGGGCACAGGCACCCAGCAAGGCATGCGAGTAACCAGGGCATACCTAAATTCACTAGCATTCCAGCATTGGGCTAAAAAGCAAGTATCATCACCACAATTACTTGGCTCTATCTGGCTAATAATGAATAAAAATGAGGGATATAAACAAACAGGTGTGGGCTTATAGGAAATATTATGAGAAGCCTTAACCCCCTCGTTGGAACATATTGCATCAGTTCTAGAACTAGCAGTGGTGGTGTCCAAGGTCTGAGTAGGTTCAGGAGACCATTGCCCCCAGGGGCGAGACGTGCTCCATGTAAATTGACTAACTCCATGTTTTCCTCCACTTTTGAAAGTCATTTAAGGTTCTTAAATTATTTTTCCCCCTTTTTTTATTTTTCATCAATTACACTTTATTCATTCTGCATCCCCCCATAAGCCCCTCCCTCCTCCCCTCCTGATCCCACCCTCCCTACTCCCTCTGCTTGCATGCCACGCCCCTAGTCCACTGATAGGGGAGGTTCTCCTCTCCTTTCTGATCTTAGTCCATCAGTTCACATCAAAAGTGGCTGCATTGTCCTCTACTATGGCCTGGTAAGGCTGCTCCCCCCCAGAGGGAGGTGATCAAAGAGCAGGCCAATCAGATTATGTCAGAGGCAGTCCCTCTTCCCATTACTATGTAACCCAATTGGACTCTGAACTGCCCTGGGCTACATCTGTGCAGGGGTTCTGGGTTTTCTCCATGAATAGTCCTTGGTTGGAGTATGAGTCTCTGGGAAGTTCCCTGTGTTCAAATTTTCTTGTTCTGTTGCTCTCCTTGTGGAGACCCTGTCCTCTCCAGCTCTTACTATTTCCCAGTTCTTACCTAAAATTCCATTCACTCTGCCCAACAGTTGCCCATCAGGCTCAGCATCTGCTTTGATAGTCTGTAGGGCAGAGGCTTTCAGAGGCCCTCTGTGGTAGGTTCCTAGGTTGTTTCCTGTTTTCTTCTTCTCCTGATGTCCATCCTCTTTGCCTTTCCGGATAGGGATTGGACATTTTAGTTAGGGTCCTCTCTCTTGCTTAGTTTCTTTAGATGCACAGGTTTTAGTGGGTTTGTCCTATGTTGTATGTCTATATGAGTGAGTATATACCATGTGTGTCTTTTTGCTTCTGGGACAACTCACTCAGGATGATCTTTTCCAGATCCCACCATTTACCTGCAAATTTCATGATTTCCTTATTTTTCATTGCTGAGTAATATTCCATTGTGTAGATGTACCACAATTTCTGCATCCATTCTTCAGTTGAGGGGCATCTGGGTTGTTTCCAGCTTCTGGCTATTACAAATAAAGCTGCTACAAACATGGATGAGCAAATGTCCTTTTTGTGTACTTGAGCCTCTTTTGGATATATACCTAGGAGTGGTATGGATGGATCTTGGGGAAGCACTATTCCTAGTTGTCTGAGATAGTGCCAGATTGATTTCCAGAGTGGTTGTACAAGTTTACATTCCTACCAGCAGTGGAGAAGGGTTCCCCTTTCTCCACAACCTCTCCAGCATGTGTTGTCACTTGAGTTTTTGATCTTGGCCATTCTCATGGGTGTAAGGTGAAATCTCAGGGTTGTTTTGATTTGCATTTTCCTAATGGCTAGTGAGGTTGAGCATTTCTTTAAGTGCTTCTCTGCCATTTGGTATTCCTCTACAGAGAATTCTCTGTTTAGCTCTGTTCCCCATTTTTTAAGTGGATTACTTGGTTTGCTGCTTTTCAGCTTCTTTAGTTCTTTATATATACTGGATATTAGCCCTCTGTCAGATAAAGGGTTGGTGAAGATTCTTTCCCAATCTGTAGGCAGTTGCTTTGTTTTGGTGATGGTCTCCTTTGCTTTGCAGAAGCTTTTCAGTTTCATGAGGTCCCATTTATTGATTGTTGCTCTTAGAGCCTGTGCTGTTGGTGTTCTGTTCAGGAAGTTTTCTCCTGTACCAATGAGTTCTAGGGTATTTCCCACTTTTTTTTCTAGCCGATTTAATGTGTCAGGTTTTATGTTGAGGTCGTTGATCCACTTGGACTTCAGTTTTGTGCAGGGGGATAAGTATGGATCTATTTTCATTTTTCTACATGTAGACATCCAGTTGGACCAGCACCATTTGTTGAAGATGCTATCTTTTTTTCCATTGTATGGTTTTGGCATCTTTGTCAAAGATCAGGTGTCCATAAGTGTGTGGGTTTATTTCTGGGTCCTCTGTTCGATTCCATTGATCCACTATTCTGTTTCTATGCCAGTACCATGCAGTTTTTAAAACTGTTGCTCTATAATACAACTTAAGATCAGGGATGGAGATACCTCCAGAAGATCTTTTATTGTAGAGGATTGTTTTAGCAATTCTGGGTTTCTTGCTTTCCATATGAAGTTGAGAATTTTTCTTTCCAGGTCTGTAAAGAATTGTGTTGGTAATTTGATGGGAATTGTATTGAATCTGTAGATTGCTTTTGGTAAGATGGCCATTTTTACTATGTTAATCCTGCCAAGCCATGAGAATGGGAGATCTTTCCATCTTCTCATATCTTCTTCTAATTCTTTCTTCAGAGACTGGAAATTTTTTTCATACAAGTCTTTGACTTCCTTGGTTAGGGTTACTCCGAGGTAGCTTAGGTCATTTGTGGCTATTGTGAAGGGTGTTGTTTCCCTAATTTCTTTCTCAGCCATTTTGCCTTTTGTATACAGGATGGCTACTGATTTTTTTTGAGTTAATTTTGTATCTGGCCACTTTGCTAAAGGTGTTTATCAGCTATAGGAGTTCCCTGGTAGAATTTTTTGGGGTCACTCAGGTATACATCTGCAAATAGTGATAATTTGACTTCTTCCTTTCCAATTTTTATCCCCTTGATCTCCTTCAACTGTCTTATTGCTCTAGCAAGGACTTCCAGAACTATGTTGAAGAGATATGGAGAGAGTGGGCAGCCTTGTCTTGTCCCTGATTTCAGTGGGATTGCTTTAAGTTTCTCTCCGTTCAGTTTGATGTTGGCTATAGGTTTGCTGTATATCGCCTTTACTATGTTTAGATATGTGCCTTGTATCCCTGATCTCTCCAAGACTTTAAACATGAATGGATGTTGGATTTTGTCAAATGCTTTTTGAGCATCTAGGGAGATTATCATGTGGTTTTTTCTTTCAATTTATTAATATGGTGGATCACATTGATGAATTTCCGTATATTGAACCACCCCTGCATACCTGAGATGAAGCCTACTTGGTCATGGTGGATGATATCTTTGATGTGTTCTTGTATTCGGTTTGCGAGTATTTTGTTGAGTATTTTTGCATCAATGTTCATAAGGGAGATTGTCCTGAAGTTCTCTTTTTTGGTTGGGTCTTTGTGAGGTTTAGGTACCAAGGTGACTGTGGCTTCACAGAATGAGTTTGGTAATGTTGCTTCTGTTTCGATTTTGTGGAATAGTTTGAAGAGAATTGGAGTTAGCTCTTTTTTGAATGTTTGGTAGAATTCTGCGCTGAAACCAGCTGGTCCTGGGCTTTTTTTGGATGGGAGACTTCCAATGACTGCTTCTATTTCCTTGGGGGATATAGGACTGTTTAATTGATTTACCTGGTCCTGATTTAGCTTTGGTAAGTGGAATCGATCAAGAAAATTGTCCATTTCATTTAAATTTTCAAATTTTGTTGCATATAGACTTTTAAAGTAAGTCCTAATGATTGCTTGGATTTCCTCAGTGTCTGTAGTTATGTCCCCCTTTTCATTTCTGATTTTGTTGATTTGGATGGTGTCTCGCTGCCTTTTAGTTAGCTTGGCTAAGGGTTTGTCTATCTTCTTGATTTTCTCCAGGAACCAGCTCTGGTTTCATTGATTCTTTGAATTGTTTATTTGTTTCTAATTGATTGATTTCAGCCCTGAGTTTGATTATTTCCAACCGTCTGCTCCTTCTTGGTGTGTCTGCTTCTTCTTTTTCTACGGTTTTTAAGTGAGCCATTAAGTTGCTTGAATGCGCTGTCTCAAATTTCTTCTTGAAGGCACTTAGTGCTATGAACTTTCCTCTTAGCACTGATTTCATTGTGTCCCACAAGTTTGGGTATGTTGTGTCTTCATTTTCATTGAGTTCTAGGAAGATTTTAATTTATTTCTTCCCTGACCCAGCTGTCTTTTAGTAGCAAGTTGTTCATTTTCCATGTATGTGTAGGCTTTTTGCTATTTCTGTTGTTACTGAGGTCCAGTTTTATTCCATGGTGATCAGACAGGATACAAGGGATTATTTCAATCTTCTTGTATCTGTTGAGGCTTGCTTTGTGACCAACTATGTGGTCTATTTTGGAGAAGGTTCCATGAGGTGCTGAGAAGAAGGTAAATTCTTTAGTGTTTGGGTGTAAGGTTCTGTAAATGTCTGTTAGGTCCATTTGATTCATGACCTCTGTTAGAGACATTGTTTCTTTGTTTAATTTCAACAGGTTTTTTTGACCTGTCCTTTGTTGAGAGTGGGGTGTTGAAGTCTCCCACTATTAGTGTGTGTGGATCTATGTGTGGTTTAAGTTTTATCAATGTTTCCTTTACAAATGTGGGTGTCCTTGTATTTGGGGCATAAATGTTCAGGATTGTGATGTCTTCTTGGTGGAATTTTCCCCTGATGAGTATGAAGTGTCCTTCCTCATCTCTTTTGATTAATTTTGGTTGAAGGACTATTTTATCAGATATTAGAATGGCTACTCCTGCTTGCTTCTTGTGTCCATTTGCTTGAAAAGCCGTCTTCCATCCCTTTACCCTCAGGTAATGTCTATCTTTGTGACTTACATGTGTTTCTTGTATACAGCAGATTGCTGGGTTTTGTTTATGCATCTATTCTGTTAGTCTGTGTCTTTTTATTGGAGAATTAAGTCCATTGATATTGAGAGAGATTAATGACCAGTGGCTGTTAGATCCTTTGAATTTGATGTTGGCTGTGGTCATATGGTTGTTTGCTTTGTTGCTTTTTGTTTTACTGTAGTGGGGTTATTTTTTTCCTGTGTTTTCTTGAATGTAGCTAGCTTTCTTGGGTTGTATTTTCCCTTCCAGTGTCTTCTGTAATGCTGGATTTGTTTGTAGGTATTGTTGAAATTTGTTTTTGTCTTTGAATATCTTGTTTTCTCCGTCTATGAGGACTGAGAGTTTTGCAGGGTATAGTAGCCTGGGCTGACATCTGTGTTCTCTTAGGGTCTGTATGATATCAGTCCAGGCCCTTCTGGCTTTCATAGTCTCTGTTGAAAAGTCAGGTGTGATTCTAATGGGTTTGCCATTATATGTTACTTGGCCTTTTTTCCTTGCAGCTTTTCGTATTTTTTCTTTGTTCTGTATAGTTACTGTTTTGATTATTATGTGGCGGGAGGATTTTCTTTTCTGGTCTAATTTATTGGGTGTTCTATAGGCCTCTTTTATTCTTATTGGCCTCTCTTTTAAGTTGGGGAAATTTTCTTCAATGATTTTGTTGAAAATATTTTCTGGGCCTTGGTGCAGGGAATCTTCTTTTTCCTCTATTCCTATTATTCTTAGGTTTTGTTTTTTTATGTTGTCTTGAATTTCTTGGACGGTTTGTGTCAGGAATTTTTTAGATTTAACATTTTCTTTGACAGATACATCTATTTCTTCCATTGTATCTTCCACACCTGAGATTCTTTCTTCCATTTTTTGTAGCCTATTGGTTATGCTAACCTCTGTAGTTCCTGCTTTCTTCCCTAAGTTCTTTCTCTCCACAATTTCTTCCATTTGTGTTTTTTTTTAATTTTTCCAATTCTATCTTCAGGTCTTGAGCTATTTTGTTGGTTTCCTTCCCCTGTCTGACTGTATTTTTATGTTTTTCCATCAATTCCTTCAGCTGTTTGTTTGAACCATCCACTGTTTCTTTTATTTCATTCAGTGATTTAAGCATTTCCTCTCTAAAGGCCACAGACTGTTTGCCTGCAGCTTCCCGTATTTCTTCACGGATGGCCATAATCTCCTTGTCTTTAATTTCCTCCATTTCTTTAAGGATAGCTATGATCTGTTTGTTTTTATCTTCCTCTAATTCTTTTCGTATTTTATTTGTTTCCTCTGTTATCTTCTTCATGAACATAGATGTTAGGTCATCTCCTTGAATTTCATTTATGCTGGGGTGTCTAGGGCTATTTGCCCCTGGATAACTGGGTTCTGGAGATGCCATATTGCTCTGGCTTTTGTTGGTTGAACTTTTACGCTGTCCTCTACCCATTGGGCTATCTTAGTTGTTTGAATTTAGTTTCTGGTTGTTCCTGCACTCTTGTAGTGGAGAGAATCCCTTTGGCAGGAAGATGGTTTTTCCTGAAGGAAGCCTTCCCAGCTTTTTGGGTATAGTCCCTGGATATCCGCTGTTTTTCAGGAGTTGCTACAGCTCACCTCAGGCATAGACACCTGGGTAGTAACTGTGGTCCTGATTAGGCGAGAGGGCTCTCCTCTCACTGGGAGAAGTCCTGGAGACAGCTGCCCTCCTTCTGGGTTTCTTGCTGTAAATTTAGTGATCAACTGCTGTAACCTGTGTGTTCCGTGTTTTGGTCGGTTTTGTTAGGGATAACTGGTTGCCCCTTGGAGCAGTATCTGGGGGTTGATCTCAGGGTTCCCGGTCTTTTGTAGGTCTGAGGTTGGGGCTCTGTGCCCCAGAACCCAAGAGGTAATCTGTGGCGGGTGAGTACTGCTCTGGTGTCTTGGGGCACACAGTTCTGCCTGTAAGGTGTAGTTGGTACAAAGCAGGCCTCTGGGCTGGTGGAGCGTGCGCCTACCTGCTAGTCTGCGGGAGCTGAGTTTCCAATCACTCTGTGCTCCCTGTTTGGGCCCAGATCTGTGATGGCTGGGTGTACTCACCTATTTGCGATCTGCAGGCTGCTAGACTTTCCCTAGGTGACCCCAGCAGCATGGTTTCTTCCTTCCCTGTGGGGTCCTCTCTGGACAGGGGTTCCCAGTCCCTTTTGTACTGGGGCGTGCAGCTTGTCTGTACCGCTGAGCTGAGCGTGCAGCTCTCTGTGCGGCAGGAGCTCAGTTGTGTTGGTGGTGGGTACCCACCATCCTAGAGACCTTCCAGGTAAAGACTGGGTGACCCGTGATCAGACTGGCAACTTTGTTTCCCCGTGGGGTTTTCTTGCTACTGGGACTCCCAGTCTCAGGTACCCTGTGCCCACGGATCAGCCTGGGAAAGTGATTGGGACACGCACCAATCACTTGCGGCTCCAGCCCGGAGATACAAAGCCCGAGTTACCCGGGATTTCTTCCGGGTTCTGGCTGGGTAGCTGTGAGTGGACCCAACCGATTCCCACACCGTGGGAGCCTCCCCTCACCTGGGAAACACGATTGATGTAGTTTCAGGGACCAGAGTTCAGTCTCCTGGTCTCTGCACGGAGAGTGCTGTCCTGCTTCTCAAACGGGGTGCTCTCCTGGCACCACCATCTTGGCTCCCCCCCCCGAAGTATGTGTCTTAACCAATCAGTTGTCTGGATTTTTTAAAAATCCTGTTGTATTGAATCTTATTGAATGGTTCTATCCTTTCTCTTTAAAGTCTTTATCTCCTTTTTATTATTAATTCCTTCAGGATTTTGTACATTTTGTTTTGATCTTGTTTGTTCTGCTTCTCTGATTCCTCCCAGGATCCTCCTCATAGTCACTCAACTTAGTGTCCTTGTTTTAGTGTTCAGTTCAGTTAGTGCTGGCTGTGTGCTCTTGGGTGTACAGCCATCCACTGGAGCATGTTGCACACAAGTGGCTACATCCTTAAAGAAAAGTAACCATCCCTCTCCTAGCAGCTGTAGACCCTCCCGGAGAACCTGCTACTATCTCTCTGCTAAGAGCACACAGTAGTAAGCCAATTCCTAGTGACTTCCTATTATATCCATAGATCAATGGAGCTCTCACACGTTATCACAGAAGCTTCTTTCAACAGATGATGATTAACACAGAGGCCCACAAGTGATAAAAATGCAGAGATTAAGAGACTGTGGAGTGCTCAACCCTAAATGGAATGCCTTCTCTTCTCTTCCTTCCAAGGCTCAGGAGTCACTGTGGAAGTGGAGGGTGAAAACTCTAAGAGCCAGAGGTTATAGATGAATACAAGAAAACAGTGCTTCCCAGAAACAACAGGGGTATTGCACAAATGAACACATAAAAGTTGTAACAGCATGCACAAGGCCTGCACAAGCTCAAACCACACAAATTCCTAGCACAGAGGGGAAGGTGGTCATGAAGCCCAAACTCTCTCTAGCTGAAGAACTATTAGTCATTAGTTGGCTTTTAGAATGAGAGTCCTGGAGATTCAGGTTCACTAAGACTATAGCAGTAGTCCACCAAGAGTTGAAATGCTCTCTCTTTTTCTCTCTCTATGCATATATATATATATATATATATATATATATATATATATATGTGTGTGTGTGTGTGTGTGTGTGTGTGTGTGTGCGCGCATGTACTGGTATAGATTCATATGATCAGAAATTCAGGCTGACATAACCAGCATCCCAGCCTCTTGGCGATGACTGAGCTCCAGCTCAGCTCCTTTGGCCTACCTTTCACTGTAAGGCTTGCTCTGAGTAAGCTTCATGGTTTTCTCAGA
Organism: Meriones unguiculatus; assembly: GCF_030254825.1. Lineage (NCBI taxonomy): Eukaryota > Metazoa > Chordata > Mammalia > Rodentia > Muridae > Meriones > Meriones unguiculatus. The sequence continues at coordinate 99,721,860 of NC_083351.1, forward strand.
TGGACAAAAGCCTCTCCATGTTCCCCTATGGGCTGCCCCCCTCGTCCTCTATTAAAATCTCACTTACCCTTAGAGGTCTGGAGTGCATCCCACTGCTGCACAAAGTCCTCTCCTCCCTGTTTACTTTCTTCTACCTTCTTTTGAAACCTCTGGTCCAGCAACAGCAAGCATCCCTGGCTTGTATGGAAAGCTCTGTTTTGGAGCTTAGTGTTCCCTGCATTGTCCTGATCAGGCCTTCCTTCCCCTTATCAGTTCTCCAACTATATTTTCAACTACCTGCAAGCAACACCGCTTAGCAGATATCCTCGTGTGCTTAACAGAATGTAGCTTTCACAGTTATTTAAGATGACAATGGCCTTATGTGCACCCACTCCCACTAAAGCAAAGTGGTTAGTTTCCTCTTCTTAGAACCTTGAGCCAGTTGAAGAGTTGTCCCATGTTTCAGTTATGTCATTGAGGCATGTGTCATCCTTTCATTCAGTAAGTAGAGGGAATAATGTTTCAGGCCACCTACCAGACACTGTCAATCCAATGCTCAATTAATCCAGCCCCAGGAATACATGAAATTTCAATCCTAGAGCAAAGAAGCAGACAGTATGCCAAAAAAAAAGGAAATCATGCCACATTGTGTCAGATACTGCCATATTATATATATACTGTTTTATATTTGTCACCTAAGAGATACCACATTGGAAAACATAAATTTAAAATGAGATTCTATAATAAACAAGAATGTTCTAATAATCAAGAAAATGCTGAGCCCAGTGAGCTGGATGACAGAAGATCCAAACAATTTGCAGCTCTGTATATGTGCGTTTTCAACCCAATCTGATGCCTGAATAACAAAATTAAACTTGCTTCCCTTGGCAGGAAGACAAGATGAATCAGACACTGAGAACATTAAAATTATAACTTATGACATCTGTGTAGAGCCATGAGCATTGTACAACAAATGTTCTTTTTGTAGCCACCCAAGACAGTCTGCTCAGGAGCCACTACCATGACAAGGTCCCACTCTAGATTTCAGGCTGCCTTTGAACTCAAGGTCCTGATTTTAGCAAAGTACTGTGATTACAGGGTGTGCTACCATGCCCAGTCCCTTCTAAAATTCTCAAGGATCAGAATGATGACATAATATCATCACTTTAATTTAATTGTACCTTTCCAATCTGAGAAAAAATACTAAAGTGGGCCAGAGATGGAGATCTGATTAGAAGATACTGTTGGTTCACTCTTTAACAAGTTCTTTTCAGCTACAAATTTTGTTGAATGACAGGCCCAGTGAAAGGGAGCAGAGTAGAAGTGAAATTGGTTTACAGTTTAGTAGAAGACTTCAGCTTAGATAAACAGATATCAAAGTAACTACATATTTTGAAGCTATGCTATGAATAGGATTCTATGATGATATAAACAAGTATGCGTGTATGTGACTTCCATCTTTATGAGTAATTAGGGCACAGATTTCTTAAACTAATGGCATCTATTCTAACACCAAGAGGATGAGGAGGATACCTTGGCTGTTCTTTTAAGAGACAGAGAGCAGGAGGGTCTGTTGGAAAGTTGCTGCCCATTCCAGGAAGAAGGAGGCCCTGGAGATGTGGGGACACAGTGATTTGGGAAGTCTTTTTGGAGAAAGAATTGGGAGAGTTGCTGCACTCTGTTGGGGAGCAGGTGGAATTGGAGAACTACTCAGAAGGTGGAAGGGGGAGGGTTAGAGAGGAAAACCCATGGGATGTGATAGTAGATTTGGATGAGATGTGGGTCAGGGAGACGGGAGCTGGGATTATCTCTGGTGTTCTGGTTCCATAAACTGGAGAGACAAGCTGGGGAGATTCTCACCACTCATCCAGGGAAATGTGTCTCCGGCAGACAGCAGGGCGTGGGCTGGGGATGAGTTCAGCTGTAGCAAAGGCTGAGTTCTTACAGATTAGAATGAAACTGCGCTCAGTGTGGACCTGACATGTGATGACTCTAATGTACAAAGCATCATTGTTTTATCCATCAAGAGTATGAGAGAAGCCAAGATTGGAGGTGAATTAATAGAGGCATTTTGGTGTCATTTTTCACTCTTCAAGTGAGCCACTGTTGATGGGAAACCTCTGGTTGATACAACACCATTCTTCTCACTGGGATTCTATTTACTAACACTGACTACGAGAAATTAGAGTGGGGAGAGCTGATATGGACATATTTCTAACCCTGCTATAAAATTCATTATTTAAAGACATTTTGGTTTTATGCTTATTTCTTTTTTATTACTTCTTTTATTTTTGAGATTATAATTACATAATTTCCCCCTTTTCTTTCTCCCTCATAATCCTCTCTCATACCTCTCTTTGTTCTCTTTCAAATTCACAGCATCTTTTCTACTAATTGTTATATGCTCTCTTTCTCTCTCTCTCTCTCTCGCACACACACAATCTGCTCAGTATGGATAATGTTTCTTCTGTGTATGTTTTCAGGGATGACCATTTGGTATTGGATAACAACAATAGACATGCTACAATTGACAGGAGAAAGAAAACAGTGACACAACCGTACAAAAAGAACTACAGGCAACTAAGGAAAGCTGAGAGTGGGAGAAATAGTCTTCCCCAGGGAAGAGCACAACAGTTGGTTATTCAGCACCAAATGGTTAGTCCTGTGCTTACTTCTTAAGCAAATAACTGACAAGTGGAGCATTTAAAATAATTGATCATAAAAAAATGAGTTCTTATTAAATTAGTTAAATTTTAAGGTGTATATTGTCTGGGTGGTTAATTTTAGGTTTCAGCTTGATTGGATGAAGAGATACACAGATAGCTGGCATTTCTGGGCAAGTCTACCAGGGTGTTCCCAGGAGACATTAGCAGATAAATCAGTGAACTGGGGAAGGCAGATCTGTTCTCACCCAAAGTAGCAGGCACCATCTTAGCTGAGGAGCTAAACAGCACAAAGACAGAGAAAGGGTGAAATTCTTTCCTCTTCTGATGCTAGGTCATGCATCCTTCTTCTGCCCAGGGTGTTATAAGGTTCTTCAGATTCTTTATCCCTTGATTTCTCGATCTTACAATTCTAGGCTCTAGGACAGTCAGCCTTGGGCTCAGGCTTACACCATTGGCTTTTCTGGTTCTGAGGCTCTGAACTTGGTCAGAGTTATACTATAGTTTTTCTCAGGTCTCCAGATTGTAGACAGTATATGGTGAATTTCTCAGTCTCCAAAATCTCATGAGCCAATTCCCTTAATAAATTCTTACTCACCCCCCCTCTCACCTATCATCTATCTACCTATCATCTAATTCAATATCTATAATATATCAATCAATCTATCTATCTATCCATTTATCTATCATCTATTTATATTCTATGCTAAAAGCTTTAATTCACTATGAACTGGACATATTTATAAACTTGTCTGTATTGAACACTTGTGTCTGTACTGAAGACTTCTTTTTCCTTATTATTCTTTTTTAAAGATGTTCAACTTCTTATAGTTTAATGGGTATTAAAATAACCTAGAGATAATTTAAAGTATACAGGAGAATGTATGTGCACTATATGCAAATATCATACCATCTTCTATAAAGGACTTAAGCATCAACACATTTTGGTATTAAAGGCCCTGGCTCCAGTTCCACATGAATACTAAGGAATATATGCTTTACTGGTTTTGTTTGAAAATTCTGACATATAATTTCATTTAGACTTTATATATATATATATATATATATATATATATATATATATATTCTTAAAGAAGAAAGAAGTTACTTGCTGACATCATTACATGTTTAGTAATGGATTGGTCTCTGCAAATAAATTAGTAGTGAATTACTCTGCTGAACTAGTAGTGACTGGGAAGAAAGGATTGGGATACTTAAACACTGATTCACAGCATTTCAAGTTCCTTACAGGCTAAGTCTTGCTTGTGGACATTCATTCATTCTAGAAACACCTTAAAACACCTTCTCAGTACAGAAATGGTTTCCTATAAATTTACTGATGGTAGAATATTTCAGGGTGATGATCTAGTAAAAGAAAGAGGCAATAGGAGAGTCTGCAAATGGTGGCTATTGATGAAATGTGTGCTTTAGTGGCATACTGTGAAACAAGGGGCCATGGCTATGTGTGCAATGATTTCTTTCTTAATGGTTTCTGTCTTGCATGGAGACTCATTTTTATTGCTTTATGACTCTGGGTAACATATCCAGCAGACTCATTTTCTGCATCTCTTCATGATGGTTGTGGTCTTCTTCCTGAGGTCAAAGACTGTTTTGATGATTTCATCCTGCCCACAGACTAAAGAATTATTGAAAGATAACGGCTGATTACAGAATTCCTTTGTTATGGATAAATCTCAGTAACATTGTTGGGGAAAGACAAAATGTGCTAATGAGATTTTCTTTCTTTTTTTTTGAAAAAAGTTTTAGAAAATATGGAAGATAAAAGAATTCTTTTCAGAGTGGAAATCAAGAGCTGGGTTTGCATTGAATAAAGAGATGAGGAACAGCAGGTGGTCATCTAATGCTAGGGTTCTCAAATGTTCAGGGTACTCCGGTTTTCAATGGTGTGTTTTATTCTTAAACAAAGAAAAATGAAAGATACATCTTTAAAGGAAGACCAGTGTAAGAAATGGAAGTTAAGTGTTAATGCACTGCAAGCTGACTTCTCCTTTAGACAACTGTTTGTTCTCCAGAATCTTGGCCATTAGTAGACAGAGCAACCACTGGACATGTAGGCCAAGTGGGAAGAAAAATCAGCAAAGGCAAACAAAGTGGACAATGGGTAAACTAGTTCTTTGTGGATGCATTCATTAACCCTTGAATTTGACTTATCTTAGAGTGACGTTAGCAAGTTAGCAGGCTTCTACTGCTCTGTGAAAGAGAAAAAAATAATTCAAAGAAAGTATCTTTCCTTTATCTAGTTGAGAAATAAGTTCATTCAAAGTGACTTTTCTGAACACACCTGACATGAAATGGGCTGTTTAGGAGTTGAAGCAGATAAATTTGAAAGACTAGAAAAGAGGCCAGCTTGGACACTGTGTTTCAAGACTGTCTGGAAGAGTTAGAGTCTAACTCCTGAAAAATGGGTAGGTTAGGTTAAATAAGCCCATCAAGAGCCAAGGCATTTATTCCATTCCATAATGCTGGAGTTAGCCTCCATTGTACTCAAACTCTGTACCCATGTACCACTCAAACTCTGACTTGGCAGGATGCTCTTCCTCAGTGCAAGATTGCCTAGGCTCTTCCTTCCTTCCTTCCACCAAAAGAGTTTACAAAATAGAGGCATAGTGTTTCCCGCTGTTTTAGTTTTGCCCATATAACTTCTGAGGACCCAAAGACCAGTGTCTCTGCTCTGAGTCTGTGAGGGCAAATCTTACCTATTTGCAGTCTCTTGTTACATCTGTTGAGAAGAATTGGGGCAAGTGCAGGCACAGAGCCAAGTGGTGTCTCGGCTGTTCCCATGTTGTCTGCCTCACAAGCCAAGATACCAATTGCTGCTTCTTTTAGAGCATATTGTGGTATTCCGTTTTTGGCAAGAATCTCTCCAGAGTTCTGTATCATCTCCAAATAGTCTCATGAATCACCTTGTGGCTTTTCTCCATGAGGCAGCACAAGGTAACTTCTGTTTTCTGTGACTATGGGACACACTATATGGGTATTTATCCTCTGTTTGTAGGTCCCAGAGCCATTAACTTATGTAGTTATTTATCCATTGTAGAAGCACAGTATAAATCTGAGATTGGTCTAAGTGCTTAGGAAGGTTCAGGTAGAATGGAAATGTAGGTTGTATGATCCTGGCAGTTTTAACTCCGATGGCCAAGTTCACATGAGAAACACTTGAAAACTCTTTTTATGTCTGTGCTAAGTTAGGTGACATTAAGCAAATGGTTTAAATTTTCTGGGCCTCAGGAATTCTTGGGAAAATGAAGATTAAAAATACCTGTCATACAACTCTTTGTTCTGGATGGGAAGGTAGACTCTGATTGGTCAACATCAGAGAGCATAACTGAACTAAATGGGACACAGCAATAGACTAATGCAATGTCAAGAGAGACTAATGAGCTTCTCAAATTACCTGTTCATCAGCATGTTGCCTGCCATCCAGTGGACAGTCCATCCTTATGCACCTGAGAACCCCTCAAGTGAATGCCCAGCACAGATGCTGCAGTGAACTCGTGGAACAGGGCAGGACATCGTGAAACAGGTGGGCAGGCGGATCTGCTGTACTGGGCGGTCTTTGTCTTTGGTTAGGTTTTTTTTAAGTTCGTTCATTTACTGAGACATTCACTGAGCACTTATTGTATGCCCAACCCAGCATGTCTGCCCAGAGTGCAAACAAGCAGGAAAAATAGAACTCTGCACCTCCCAGTGGTAAACACTCACTTGCTTAGAAGGTGGACCCCCATGTGGCATAAATTACAGGTAACTTTGGAATAAGTGACACGGAACACAAAACTTTGGGATTTTTGTTGTTGTTGTTGTTGGAGTGTGAGTGGTGTGTACTTTCATGGTTTTCTAAAGCCAAGAAGTATGGCAGAAAAGAAATAACTTGTATTGGGCCCTGCAGGAAGACTTCTGCAAGTACCAAAGTAAATGAGTAAGAAAATTGCAGCCCGTTGTGCTCTCAAGTATGGCATGCATTCAGTACTATGAAACCATTCCCAGCCTCCACAGCTTACTTAAAAATATTCAAATATGTCCCAAATTAGAAACAAGGGCACGATTCTCAGAAGCATGACATAGCATATTTTTAAATTATGTACTAACTACATTATGACTTAGTATGAACCAAACTAAACTTGAGCTTTTTAGAACTAAACATTCATTTTATACATGTATATATATCTTTTGAGGCCAGAGTCGGAGACTTCCTACTGAGAAGGCTTGTGCTTACTATATAATTCTGCTGTTTTGGAACTCTTTGTGTGGTTCATGCTAGTTTCAAATGCAATTCTCCTTCCTAAGCTTTCCAAGCGCTGCAACTGTAGGCATGCTCCATCAAGCCTGACTAACATTCCCCTTTAATTTAATTTGATGTGTCTTATTCATATGAACATATATTTCCTACAATGGACTTAAGAATGAATTTATATTTTAGTCCACTTAGACTGTCTTAAAACTTTCCTGAGAATGACCCATCATTTGAGTGACTGTCATAGTAAAAGTTCCACTGGGTGGTGCTTAAAATTGCCTTGCTCTCTTTATGTAAAAAAAAAAAAATAGGATAAACCATGATCCTCCCCTTTTAAGATTGAAGTAAAGAATTAAAGGCTATGATATAAGTGCATACATAAATAATGTTTTAAAATCCCTTAAAAGGATGCCTGGCAATATTACAATAGAGCATACTTTTCAGTATTAATTATGGGATTTAAGTGTTCATTTTGAATTATAGTCTAAAGTCCATGATGAGTTATTTTGAAAAGGCCTTTAAGACAAATGTGGCCCCCAGGTTTAATGGGGAAGTGTGAAGGTATTTTCTAATAAATAACACCATCCCCTCATGTGTGCCATGGCTTACTGCCAGTGTGTTGCTCCAGCTGGAACCCGAGCAGTTCACCTACTGCAGGCGAATGAGAGGCTCACAGTTACGTTGCAGGGGTTGGTTTAGCTTGATTATGCTCCTTGCTACTCAATGTCAACTCAATTCTCCTGTTAGATTTCTTTGTTTAAAGTACTGTGAAATCCCCGTGAAGTCTACAGCTAGAGGGTTAGGCTCAGATTTAGCAGAGGCAGATGCAGTGTCTTAGTTGGATGTGAGTCTTATGTTGGTGAGACACCACAGAGAATGCATCTTATCAACAACAAAAATTTATATTCTTGTACCGCTGGGGCTGGGAAGTTCAAGGTGCCAGTAGATTTGATGTCTGGCAATGGACATCCTCCTGGTTTGTAAGCAATGCCATCTTGATTTGTATCCTCACACTGTAGAAGAGAAAAGCTAACTCCCTAGGGTCTGTTTAATGGGACCACTGTTTATTTCCATGATGATACTTCCTCATGACCCAACCACATCTTGAAGGCACTACTTCCTAACACCATGACCTTGGGAGTTAAATTTCAACTTACTCATCTGGGGAGAATATAAACACTCAGCATACTGCATATGCTCTGCTCTGAGAGTCATGTTGTACATCATCACTGTGATCCAGATAATAGCACTTCTACAAGATCATAATTATAACAAGAACATAGCATTCTTTTTAAACTTGGATGGGGATGGAACTACTTTATTTTGGGAACTTAAGAGAAAGAATGTTTGGAGTCCTCTGACAAGGCCTTTGAAGTAATATTCAAGAGTCATTGGATAATAAAATATCCCCAAATAAGAATATGTTGTGTATAAATGACAGCATAATTTAATCCTTATTTCACAGTGGGGGAATCTTTTGTGATGGGAAGAGATATGTTTGGAGATGAATTTGCTAAATGTTACTGAAGGAAATGGAAGAACTGAGAAGCAAGATGAAGAATTAACAGAGTGAAACCTGAGAAGGACTCTATAATAACTGCAACCAAGTTCTTGCCTGCTGCCATTTTTGCATGTATACAATGGCAGGCAAGACAAGCATCATGCACAGAACTGGCCGGATAAGAGTGTGGGTCCCGGAAGGCCAGCAGAGAGTGATACTCCAACCAAGGACCATGCATGGAGAGGAACTAGACCCCCCTGCTCAAAGAAAGCCCATAGGCTGCTCAGTTCCCAAGGAAGGGAAGCAGGGACTGTCTCTGACATGAGCTCAGTGGCTAGCTCCTTGATTACATCCCCCTGGGTAATGCAGCCTTTTAAGGCCATAGAGGAAGATGACTCAGCCAGCCCTGATGAGACCTGATAGGCTAGGGTCAGAGAGAAGGGGAGGAGGTCCTCCCCTATAAGTGGAGTAGGAGAAGGACATAGGGGAGAAGAGGAAGAGAGGGTGGAACTGGGAGGAGTTGAAGGGGGGCTACAGCTGGGACACAAAGTGAATAAATTGTAATAAATAATAAGTAAATAAATAAGAATTAAAAAAGAGCTAAACTACAAACCTGAGGTAAAACAAGGTCAGGGAGGAGATGCTGATTTTCCAAATGCCCACTGTAAACACATCTAATGAAAGATGTTTAACAGCTTAGGCTTAAGGAGGCTAAAATCATTACTTCAGAAGCACACACTGAGAGAATAGTGAGCCTCTGGGTTCTTGCAGCTTGGATCTTATCATCTTTTTCAAACAACTAAAACTATCTAATCAGCCATTTTAATTGTCATCTATAAATTCTGTGCTGAGTTAGTCATAAAACAATACAAAGTGACTTACAAAAACTCAGATCTGGGGCTTGCATGGTGGTGCGATGCCTGTGATCCTGGGAGGCCGATGCAGGAGGATCTGAAGTGCAGGAGGATCCAGTCTAAGCTGCAGCATGAGAACTTGTCTCAAAAGGAAGAAGGTTAAAGAATATTTTCAGCAGTGTGTTTTGGCTGTGAAATGGCAAGTCATTGTCCATAAATCTCCACATGTTCACTTTGCTCCTGATACTGTAATTGAGGTATTGATTTTTTTTTTTTATCATCCTGCCTAAAATTTTTCAACAAATGATCTTAATCGACATCCAGTGTCTACCTCCTGGTAGAAAGGTGTCAGAATTCAGAAGGAAATGCAAGGGTTGTTAGGATTGCCACCTTGATGTGCTGCCATGAAAACATCTACTTTTATCTTTTGCGCCTCACCCCAGTGTTTCATCAGTTTGAGACATATTAAGCTATGTCAGTTTTCTTCAGCTCTTAGGCAGGACTTATGTATTAGTCAATGTTGCTAAGACTTTTAGATTTGCATTCAGCTTTAAGGTCTCTTTTGAAGGCACCAGTATGTATGCATGTATGTATGCATATATGTACACATGTATGTATGCTTGTATGTATGCATGTGTGTATGCATGTATGTGAATGAGTGAAATGGTCAGAGGTTGGCTGTAGGTCCTTTGAACAGCAGCCTTTATGCCTGGCAGACTTGTGAGAAAATTGCCCCTTCTTTGGCAGCGGGCCAGACTGCCTCCTGGGCAGGCCTGGCTGATGTAGTCACTTTACCACCAGTGTGAGAGCACACCGGCAGTTGCAGATCACCATAACCATTATTTTTGCTTCAGGAGCTTGCTTTAGTTATGGCTATTCCAGATGACCTGTGCAGTCTTAGCATACATCACTCCAGAACATGCCTTGTGTACTCTAAATGACCCCACTCTCAAACTATTCTCAATCAGGCCAGGAAGGTCACCTCTCTGGGTGTCTCAGAAGAGAGTTTTCAATGGAAGGCCTACAGATTTGGTCATTATGTAAGGCCTACTGTTGGTGAAATAGAATTCAGGAATTCAGTGATTTGTGCAACTTAAAATGCTGTGCTTGCATGACACACACACACACACACACACACACACACACACACATTTTCTGTTTATATAACAATGCATTTAGCTTATTTTTCAAGTCAGGCAGAAGATACCTGCCTGTGCTGTCACTTAGCGTTGTGACATTGGAACCCAAGAAAAGAGTTCTAAATAGTCTATTCTTGACCACTTCTGACCTTCATTATGCATAAAGTAGAGCTAGATAGTATCACAAAGGGGGATACAGGCTGCAGAGGAGCGGGGGTGTCGCTAGACGCTACTAGGGTAAGGATGACAAAGGCTGATACAAGGAAAGAGAAGGAAAGCACAGATGAGGTGCCCAGCTAGCAGAAGGCAGACTTGTAGAACCAAAGATCAACTATGGGCTCCACCCACTAGGGAATTCTAGAGTGCTACTGTGGCAGAAAGGTTAAGGGTCGCCAAGTCTGGAAAGTGTAACAGAAGCCACTGTAAGGGCTTGAGGGTCCTGAATCCTAAATGTTGTGAGCTGCAACACTCTTCGTTGTTAGGAGCCTCGAGTCTTGAGACCCAAGGCTGAGGAACCATAATACCAGCTGGCACTGATTACCAACCACTGCTTAGAAGCAAGAATTTTTTTCATTAGCTAGGGTTGGGTGCCAGCCCACTGGCAATCAGAGCTCAGAGCATCAGGCCTTTGTCTTGAGCACACAAAGTTTTAAGTTCTAGCTTCCAATGTCTGAGACAGATTTCTAGCATTCAGTTATTAAAGCTATAAGACCCTGAGTCTGTCAGATCAGCACATAATGCTTAATAGTCAAACACTAAAATATCTCCTAAGCCATGCAAGTAGAATAGATGGACCAGGACCTGCACAGCAGCATTCCTTTCTTAGAAAGAAGGGGAATGAGTTAATCATTCTGCTGTTCTGTAACTGGCTTTACTGTCAGACATATTGCAGTTATCACATCACTGGTAAAATATTGGCATTTTCTCTCCACTCTACCATCTCATGTGGATAATCAAAACAGGAAAGAACAAGGGAAGCAATTTTATATTATTCAGAAGAGAAGTTTGGAAAAAATTCCTACAAACAAAACACTCATTGTATGGAAGGTGGTCTTATACCTTCTGTCTTCACATGAGCTATTTTGTCTGCAGCAGAGAAAATGTGTAAAATGGCATAGTGTCAAAGCTGTGGTGGTTGGAGGACAATGCTGTGTTTGGGTTTAATTTCTAAAGATAGTAAGAAATTCCTAGAAATGGAGAAAATAAGAAAATGGGCAAAAGAAGGACTCTACCTAGTCCACTTCAAAGTTTGTGCTTTCCATGGAAATGTTGCCATGTCTTTAAGAAACTAACTCTAGGCTCTTCTAAAACAGAAGAGCAAAGTCTTCCCATTACTTATAGATGCCAATCCAACCATATTACATGAAGGGCATAAAAAAAACTGCTCAATCTAACCCACCTGGAATTATAAAGGCACTTACTACAGTACAGCATCAGTTGGTAAAAGAAAACGACCATTTTCAAAAGCAGCATCCTAAGTGCAGGCTGCAGGAATGCAAGGACGGTTTAAAAGGAGACCAATAGGCACAGTGTGCGGTCTAACCTTCATTATCAACTTGACAGGGTTTGTAATCACCAAGGTACCTTCTCGATGTCTCTGTGTAGGTGTTTTCAGAGAGATTTAACCAAGAAAGGAAGGCCCACCCTGTGTGTGGTGGTACCATGCCATGGTGGTCCTGGGCTGGATACAGAAGATAAGGCAATGGAGCAGCAGCATTGTTTTTCTGTTTTCTGTGGGTGCAACATGACTTCATGTTCCTTCTGCCATTTCCTAGGCACTACATAGGCCCCTTGAGCCCAAGGGTTCTAGAGTACCCTACCCCCATCAAACACCATCACCTGAAGATCAATCCTGTTGGGGGAGCATTCCAGACTCTACTCACTGCGCTCCTCTCTAGCTCTGAAGATGTAAATCTGGTAATGCAAGATGCCTTCATTCTAACTCTGAGAGTCCTCATGGTCTTGGCAGTTTCAACACCATTCAAAACCCTGAAACCTCTTCTGACACCAGAGGAAACTCTTGAATATAAGCTTCTGTAAACCGAGAAGCAATTCATACACGCCTGACATACAGTGGCATGGAAAATTTCCATTTCCAAAGGAGGAAAAAGAAGAATAGCATCTGTCTCAGGGTTCTGCAATTCACACCGGCTCCCCAGTGCAGGCTAGACTTTATCCTCAGTCCTTCGTGGACTGTCCTTTCAGAGACCCTGCGGCTCTCAGATGCCTCCACACAGTGTGGGGCTTCATAGCATTTTTCCTAACCTGGGAGCAAACCTCCATGGAGCCTTGTCACTCTTTCAACTTCCACATGGCTAATGCCAAGTTCTGATGCCAGCTTGAGATATAGTTGAAACTTTTAGATCATGGCTGTGAGGGTTTGTGAGTGCTTGTGTAGGTAAAGCATGTTCTTAGGTAGCCTTGTTAAGGTTTTGGGCACTCTGTTTATAAGCCCTCTTCTTTTTAAATAAAAGCATCCCAGAACATTCCTAATTTTACACACTAGAGTCTTTGGGGAGATGGACTAGTCGCTCCAGACATTCCTGTTATCCCAGGTTTACCATAGCAGTGAACCCACTTCTCAATAACAATTTTTCTGTAGTAGTCACTTTTCTCATCTTTGGGACAAAATACCTGGCAAAAACAGCCAAGGAGAAGCCAAGTCTATTTAGGGCTATGGTTTCTTGGGCAACAATTCAGCACAGGTAGGAAGACCCACTTTTTCCAGGGAGGCCCTGTGTGCTGAAACAGCACAACCTCCCAGAGCATCACCAGAATGAAAACAGGAGCTCAGAAACATAGATGAGGCTTGATTCTCTAATCTAACAGTTTATGTGAATATAAGACACAGATATACTTTAAAAGAAAAGCCTAGGTCACAGACAACAGGGAAGAAAAGAAACAGAGCATTGGTTATATTTTCAAGTGTATACTAAAGCAATGCTGGTATGTCTAGGGATGTCTGGGGTGTCAGGAGTAAGAAATATAAAGTCAACACATTTTATAGGGAAATTTGCATGTGTTTCAAAAATAAAGTTATGCATGACATAGAGACTATTTTTAGCCAGTCACCAGCAGGGAGAGGAATAAGAGTAAATGCAGGGACAGGGTGTGGTTCACGAGCGTGCACACTGGGAAACAGACAGGACTGCATTTGACTCTCAGGCAGAGGCTTTCCTAAACCTTGGCCTTTTCAGAGTTACCTCAGACAGTAATTAATCATACCCCTTAGAGCTGTGAGGACTAAATGAAGCAGCACATGCCGAGTGCCTAATAGAACACCTGATGTATTAGCGGGGCTCTGTAAGCTTCTGTTGCTGTAATTGTCATGACCATTAAGGTCTCCTCACATTGTACAGCCTTTCAGTCATTGGATTCTTGATGCAAAATTATGTTTTTTTACAGAGGATCATTTTCAGTACGGTTGACTTTTCTAGTCTCCATTTAGAAGGGGCTTTGTTTAACATAATGTAGCTTTAAGCAGAACTTACATAAAATATAAAATGAAGCCAGTACGTTCAACAATGTTAAATGGAAATGTAATTAATTGACAGCATTTGTAATGCAAACCTGTGTGTGTGTGTTGTCCTGTTACCTTAAAATAAGGAAAGGGGAGCACACAGTATAGAAGTAGCCTCTCAACAAGATCATTTTAAGTGGCTGTATTAGCTTCCTATTACCAGCCACTCGGCACGGAGAGAGTAGCAACTTAACACAACATGAATCTGTGATGAAATTTTTGCAGTTAAAAAAAGTTGGAGAAAGAGAAACGGTCTATGGCTTTATCTTAAAGACCGGAAAAAAAAAAAAAACAGAAGAAAACAAAACAAACAAATAAACAAACAAAAAAGAAAGAAAAAACAAAAAATAAAACAAACAAAAAACCCTTTAAGGAAAATGTGCATTTTTTTCTATAAAAGATGTTACTGGTTGAGTTCTAGTCATTCACTGAATAATAAACTATGCTGGGTGACTTTTTGGCACATGTGTCCTATCCTTAAACATCAGCAAAGACTCGTGGTCTTTGCATGACATGTTTTCCGCACCCAGGGCTCTCTTCTCTCAGCCACTCATGCCCGCTTTCCCCAGGGCTTCTCTCGACTTACCCTTACAAGCAGGCCCTCTGCTCCCCTCCCTACTTCTTTCAAGAACCCCTCACTTAGAGCTGTTCTCCACACTCTGGCCTCTTCATTTATTGATCTGCTCCATTCATTCTCCCCTTTACAGTGTGAGGTTTAGCTGAAGAAGCTTTTGCTTTGCTCAGTTTGCTTTGTCTGAACATAGGAGTTTCTAAATAGTTGTTCATTCACAAAATGTCTCATATAATGGGTTGATGGCAAAAAGAATTAAAATTGCATCCTTAAACACGTATTTGCAGTAAACATTTTCTACAACTGCAAAGACAGAAAAGTAACTTATATCTTGTATCACCTGACAAAGGAGGACAAACCAAAGGTGATGTGATATAATATAATATGATATGATATGATATGATATATGACATATGATATGATATAATATAATAATACAATATAACAATATAATATATCTTAATTTTAAAAGGATAGAAATCTTAAGGCACCTGTAATATGGATGAACTTTGAGACACTGTATTAAATAAGATGAGCCAGTCACAAAAATGTATACCCCTTGCAAGTCCCCTGACAAATGGTAAATACCAGCTAGAATCCCTGGGATAAGTATAATGGTGGGTGTCACCTAATTAAGAAGGGGTGGGTTTGGAGAGTTTGGTTTAATGGGTTGGCATTTCATTTCAGCAAGATGAAAACATTCTAGAGATGGCCTGTCCGATTCTGAGTTTGCTTAAATCTAGCAAACAATTCAGTAAGAAGGGGCTAAGGTGGTAAATATTGTGCTAAGTGTATTTAATTTTAATTAAATGTTTAAAAAGAAAGGAAGAATAAAGAACAACAAAAAAGAAAGGAATAGGAAGGAAGGGAATGGAGGACGTGCCTGGCTTTGTTCTGGAGTATCACTGTGCTTGCTGGCTGGGTGGGCATTTGGCTGAGGAATGAGGGCTCCCTCGCTGAAAGTTACTTTTGTTTGTGTTTTTCTAAAAATGTTAAGATTCTTCCCTGATACCTGACAAATATTCAGTTAAGGAAGGGACTGTTATGACGTGGAGCCTCTAGTTTGAGTAGAGACCATGAGAATGCCATAGCCCCACATGAACAGAAGTTATAAAACTTTGGCTAGCTTACACAGAGGGAAAATGGATTTAGGAGATTCATTTTCATTATAATTTACTTTTCCATCTCCAGTGTGCAGTGTGGTTTATTTAAAAAGGACTGCATTTAAGGCAATAGTGGCTGTGAGCAGGACTTACATATAATGAAGCCACTACATCTAAGTCATCTTTCAGCAATCTCAATTTTGTAATTATGGGGAGCCATTTCCAATCATGAGTCAGCTGTGAATCTAAGCAGAATGATTCACCCACTGTGGTTGTTAAGTCCCTCTTGGTGGAAAGGCCAGCGGTAGCCATCCTCATCATTGCCTCAGTATCAATGTTCAGGGGCTGCTGTGCTCAAGGTGTGTACCTGATATCTTGCTGGGTTGATAATGGATGTGGTTTGCAGGCTTTAAAGTTCAGTAGAACTACCGATTGCCTTTCCTCTCTTGGCACCTTGCATAGCACTTTTGTCTGCAATGAAAGAGAGCAATCAGGGAGGAGCCTTTCAGCTTGATTTCCTCCAAGTCCCATGCCCAACGAGTGTGGGGTCTTCAGCAACAGGGTCTTACCTTTGAGTTCTGAGAAGACACCAAAGGTAACAGTAATAGCCTATGTTGTTTTGTTTTGCTTTTTCAAACTCCCCTGACTAACTCAAAGGGAGTGAAGTTTCCATATTTGGCACTGGAGATTTTGTTAGATAGTCAGTTTATGGCTCTTGAGTGGTGCATTATATCCCTAAGTAGGAGATATATATATATATATATATAGCATAAAACAATGTTCTCCTATTGCTTTCTTAAATAGCCTTTGTGTTATTTATCCCTCATTCATCCTCTAAGTATTCATCCCTCTTCCTCTCCCTGCTGTCGTCTTTCCCCTTTGTTTTTCCCATTCACCCTCTTCAAAGCACCTGATTTCTGTTATCCCCATACATAGAGACACATACACATTGAAGCTATCCAATTGTTTTACAGTTGGACTCAAGACCCACAATAGAGGGGATGTGGGAGATTTTAAGAGTCAGGGGACCAAGATGGCTGTGGAGAGAGCGTGTTTTCTATATGTGACAGTGAAACCCATGAAATCTCAACAATATTGTTGCCTAAACAAAACCAGCACAGTAAGAGCACGAGTTGACATGACAACCAAGGTAGGGAGAATTTCATAAGATTCCAACCCTAAATGGTGGCTGAGAGAGGAAGAATGTCTTCTACATAGATGAACCACATAGTAGGTTATATAAAGTTATCTAATTTCATATGGTCAGACCTAAATAATATACACATGAGCAACACTAAATGGGCTCTGTTGGTTGAGTATGTGTCTATGTGTAAAAAATAATTTAAAAAGAGGTCACAGAGAAGGAGTTGGAGGAGGGATAGGGAGAAGTGGAAATGACGTAAGTTCAGTACTCGTGTATGAAATTCTCATAATTTTATTTAAAAAATGGTGGGCAGATATTTTCCAGGCTCCATCATGTACCCACTGACTTCTGCAAGGACAGCATGACTGGAGGCATCAGGGAACTTCTCACCAATACATGAAGATCTTTCTACCCTTTCATCATGGTTCCTGTAATATAGATATTATTCTGTTCCTGCTGTTTGATCTCAAGAAGCCAAATATCCCATGAGTTACATATCTGAATCAATGCAATTACTTCTGTTACTGTGTATTTTATGTAAAAATTTCAATTTTTAAAAGATAGTCATTGGTATTTCAAAAACAATTTATGTTCCTACTTTTTAAATGTTTTATTTTGTTTTTATTAATTGAAGTTTATTCACTTTGTATCCTAGCTGTAGCCCCTCCCCCATCCCCACCCAATCCCACCCTCCTTCCCTCTTCTCTTCCTATGCCCTTCCCCCAGGCCAATGATAGGGTAGGTCCTCCTTCCCCTCCATTTGATCCTAGACTATCAGGTCTCATCAGGACTAGCTTCATTGTCTTCCTCTGTGGACTAGTAAAGCTGCTTCCCTCTCAGGTGGAGGTGATCAAAGAGCCAGCCACTGAGTTCATGTCAGAGACAGTCTCTGTTCCCATTACTAGGGAACCCTCTTGGACACTGAGCTGCCACGGGCTACATCTGCACAGGGGTTCTAGGTTACCTCCATGCATGGTCCTTGGCTGGAGTGTCAGTCTCAGAAAAGACCCCTGTGCCCAGAATTTTTGGTTCTGTTGCTGTCCTGTGGAGCTCCTGTCCCCACCAGGTCTTTCTATCTCCCCCTTCTTTCATAAGATTTCCTGCTCAAAGGTTGGCTAGGAGTCTCAGCATCTGCTTTGATGCTGGGTAGAGTCTTTCAGAGGCCCTTTGTGGCAGGTTCCTACTTAAAAGTTGAACATAGAATAATCTGGAATCAATTTAAAACTCTTCCTATCCCTTTCTCTAATGCTACCTTGTTTGATATGCTTTTGTTCTCTCTCTTTTTATTTAAAAATTTTAAACAATATATTTTGATCATTTTTGTCACTCCTTCAACTCCTCCCAGGTCCTTTCCACCTCCGTACCCACCCAACTTTATGTTCTCTCTCTCTTTCTCTCTCTTTTCTAAACACAATAAAGCTCTACAAAATTAAAATAAAACAAACAAAAACCCAATAAGACAATGTGCCAAAATTAAACAAAATCCCACACAGAGTTCATTTCATGTTGGCCAACTCTTCCTGGACACAGAGCACACCCCAGGGTGTGATTCAGATACCCATTGACACCTCACTGGAGAAAACTGATTTTGCCTTTGCTAGCATGATACTCCTGATGAGATCTGATAGACTACGATCAGAAGGAAGGAAAGGAGGATCTCCCCTATCAGTGGACTTGGGGAGGGGCATATGTGAAGAAGGGGGAGGGAAGGTGGAATTAGGAGGGGAGGAAGGAGGGGCTTATTGGGGGTACAAGGTGAATAAAGTATAATTAATAAAAGTTTAAAAAGGGAGGGACAAGATGGCAGCTCCAGGAGAACACTGCATTTTCCATACAGCGACCAAGAAACTGAACTCTGGGCCCTAAAACAACAGTGATCACGTTTCCTAGGTGAGGGTCACCCAGTCAGAACCCGGAAGAGACCCCGGGTCGCACAGGCACTAGGTCGCCGGACCAGAGCCACATGCCTGCCTGTCCAGATCACCTTCCCAGGCTGATCAGTGGGCACAAAAAACACCAGAGACTGGGAGTCCCTATCATGAGAAAACCCCACAGGGAAGGAAGGAAATGGTACTGACTTGGGTCACCCAGTCTTTCCCTGGAAAAAGTCTCACGGACCAGCAGGTATGAGCCGCCATCACTGAACTGAGCTCCAGCTGAAAGCACAGACAATTGGTGCATGCTCAGCTCTCCAGCACAGACAGACTGGTGCACCCCAGGACACCAGCGACTGGGAGTCCCTGTCAGGAGAAAACCTCACAGGGAAGGAAGCAAAGGGGACAGACTTAGGCCACCCAATATATTCCTGGAAAAGGTCCCACAGACCGGCCCAACCCAGGGACCTGCTGTGCACCAGATAGCTTGCTGTTACCAGGAGAGCAGTACCTACACACCACAGATTACCACTTGGGTACTGGGACACACAGCCCCAACCTCAAACCTACAAAAGCCCGGGAATCCCCGAGATCAACTCCTAGATACTGCTCCAAGGGGCAACCAGTTATCCCTAACAAAACTGACCAAACCACAGGACACATAGGTTACAGCAGCAGATCACTAAATATACAGCAAGAAACCCAGAAGCAGGGCAGCTATCTTCAGGACTTCTCCGGGTGAGAGGAGAGCCTTCTCGGCTAACAAGGACCACAGTTACCTCTATGCCTGAGGTGAGCAGCAGCAACTCCTGAAAAACACTGGCTATCCAGTGACTATACCCAAAAATCTGAGAAAGCTTCAATCAGGAAAAACCATCTTCCTGCCAAGGGGATTCTCTCCACCACAGGATTCCAGGAACCACCAGAAACTAACTCCAAACACCTAAGATAGCCCAATGGGTAGAGGCAAGCATAAAAGCTCAACCAACAAAAGACAGAGCAATGTGGTATCGCTAGAACCCAGTTATCCAGGGGCAAGTAGCCCTAACACCCCAGCATACTTGAAATTCAAGAAGATGACCTAAAACCTATGCTCATGAAGAGGATAACAGAGGAAACAAATAAAATGCATAAAGAAATAGAGGAAGATCTAAACAAGATTATGGCCATCCATAAAGAAATACAGGAAGCTGAAGGAATTGAAGGAAAAACAGGAAAATACAGTCAGACAGTTGAAGGAAATCAAAATGGCTCAAGATCTGAAGATAGAATTGGAAAAAATAAAGAAAACACAAATGGAGGAAATTGTGGAGAGAAAGAACTTAGGGAAGAAAGCAGGAACTACAGAGGTTAGCATAACCAATAGATTACAAGAGACAGAAAAAAGAATCTCGGAGGTGGAATATACAATGTAAGAAAAAGATGTATCTGTCAAAGAAAATGTTAAATCTAAAAAATTCCTGACACAGACCATCCAAGAAATTCAAGACAACATAAAAAGACAAAACCTAAGAATAATAGGAATAGAGGAAAAATAAGATTCCCTTCCCCAAGGCCCAGAAAATATTTTCAACAAAATCATTGAAGAAAATTTCCCCAACTTAAAGGAAAGGCCTATAAGAATATAAGAGGTCTACAGAATACCCACTAAATTAGACCAGAAAAGAAAATCCTCCCGCCACATAATAATCAAAACAGTAACTATACAGAACAAAGAAAAAATACTAAAAGCTGCAAGGGAGAAAGGCCAAGTAACATATAATGGCAAACCCATTAGAATCACACCTAACTTTTCAACAGAGACTATGAAAGCCAGAAGGGCCTGGACAGATATCATGCAGACTCTAAAAGAACACAGATGTCAGCCCAGGCTACTATACCCAGCAAAACTCTCAGTCCTCATAGATGGAGAAAATAAGATAGTCAATGACAAAAACAAATTTCAACAATACCTACAAACAAATCCAGTGTCACAGAAGACACAAGAAGGGAAAATACAACCCAAGAAAACACAGGAAATAATTAACCTCACTACAGTAAAACAAAAAGCAACAAAGCACACAACCTTAAGAACACAGCCAACATCAAAATCAAAGGATATAACAGCCACTGGTCATTAATGTCTCTCAACATCAATGGACTCAATTCTCCAATAAAAAGACACAGACTAACAGAATGGATATGCAAACAAGACCCAGCAATCTGTTGCATACAAGAAACACACCTAAGTCACAAAGATAGACATTACCTGAGGGTAAAGGGTTGGAAGACTGCTTTATAAGCAAATGGACCCAAGAAGCAAGCAGGAGTAGCCATTCTAATATCTGATAAAATAGACTTTCAACCAAAATTAATCAAAAGATATGGGGAAGGACACTTCATACTCATCAAGGGAAAATTCCACCAGGAAGACATCAAAATCCTGAACATCTATGCCCCAAATACAAGGACACCCACATTTGTAAAAGAAACATTGATAAAACTTAAACCACATATAGATCCCCACACATTCATAGTGGGAGACTTCAACACCCCACTCTCAACAAAGGACAGGTCAACAAAACAGAAATTAAACAAAGAAACAATGTCTCTAACAGAGGTCATGAATCAAGTGGACCTAACAGACATTTACAGAACCTTACACCCAAACACAAAAAAAAAAATTACCTTCTTCTCAGCACCTCATGGAACCTTCTCCAAAATAGACCACATAGTTGGTCACAAAGCGAGCCTCAACAGATACAAGAAGATTGAAATAAAATCCCTTGTATCCTGTCTGATCACCATGGAATAAAACTGAACCTCAACAACAACAGAAATAGCAAAAATCCTACACACACATGGAAACTGAACAACTTGCTACTAAAAGACAGCTGGGTCAGGGAAGAAATAAAGAAGGAAATTAAAGACTTCCTAGAACTCAATGAAAATGAAGACACAACATACCCAAACTTGTGGGACACAATGAAAGCAGTGCTAAGAGGAAAGTTCATAGCACTAAGTGCCTTCAAGAAGAAATTCGAGACAGCTCATTCAAGTAACTTAATGTGTCACTTAAAAACCCTAGAAAAAGAAGAAGCAGAAACACCGAAAAGGAGCAGACGGCTGGAAATAATCAAACTCAGGGCTGAAATCAATCAATTAGAAACAAATAAACAGTTCAAAGAATCAATGAAACCAAGAGCTGGTTCTTTGAGAAAATCAAGAAGATAGACAAACCCTTAGCCAAGATAACTAAAAGGCAGAGACACCATCCAAATCAACAAAATCAGAAATGAAAAGGGGGACATAACTACAGACACTGAGGAAATCCAAACAATCATTAGGACTTACTTTAAAAGTCTATATGCCACAATATTTGAAAATCTAAATGAAATGGAAAATTTTCTTGATCGATTCTACTTACCAAAGCTGAATCAGGACCAGGTAAATCAATTAAAGAGTCCTATATACTCCAAGGAAATAGAAGCAGTCATTGAAAGTCTCCCATCCAAAAAAAGCCCAGGACCAGCTGGTTTCAGCACAGAATTCTACCAGACCTTCAAAGAAGAGCTAACTCTAGCTCTTTTCAAACTATTCCACAAAATATAAACAGAAGGAATATTACCAAACTCATTCTATGAAGCCACAGTCACCTTGGTACCTAAACCTCACAAAGACCCAACAAAGAAAGAGAATTTCAGGCCAATCTCCCTTATGAACACTGATGCAAAAATACTCAACAGAATACTTGCAAACCGAATACAAGAACACATCAAAGATATCATCCTCCATGACCAAGTAGGCTTCATCCCAGGTATGCAGGGGTGGTTCAATATACGGAAATCCATCAATGTGATCCACCATATTAACAAATTGAAAGAAAAAAACCACATGATAATCTCCCTAGATGCTGAAAAAGCCTTTGACAAAATCCAACATCCATTCATGTTTAAAGTATTGGAGAGATCAGGGATACAAGGCACATATCTAAACATAGTAAAGGCAATATACAGCAAGCCTATAGCAATAGTAAACTGAACGGAGAGAAACTTAAAGCAATTCCACTGAAATCAGGGACAAGACAAGGCTCCCCACTCTCTCCATATCTCTTCAACATAGTTCTGGAAGTCCTTGCTAGAGCAATAAGACAGTTGAAGGAGATCAAGGGGATACAAATTGGAAAGGAAGAAGTCAAATTATCACTATTTGCAGATGATATGATAGTATACATGAGTGACCCCCAAATCTCTACCAGGGAACACATGCTGATAAACACCTTCAGCAAAGTGGCCGGATACAAAATTAACTCAAAAAAATCAGTAGCACTCCTGTATACAAAAGACAAAAGGGCTGAGAAAGAAATTAGGGAAACAACACCCTTCACAATAACCACAAATGACATAAAGCACCTTGGTGTAACCCTAACCAAGCAAGCCAAAGACTTGTATGAAAAAAAATTCCAGTCTCTGAAGAAAGAATTAGAAGAAGATATGAGAAGATGGAAAGATCTCCCATTCTCATGGCTTGGCAGGATTAACATAGTAAAAATGGCCATCTTACCAAAAGCAATCTACAGATTCAATGCAATTCCCATCAAATTACCAACACAATTCTTTACAGACCTGGAAAGAAAAATTCTCAACTTCATATTGAAAGCAAGAAACCCAGAATTGCTAAAACAATCCTCTACAATAAAAGATATTCTGGAGGTATCTCCATCCCTGATCTTAAGCTGTATTATAGAGCAACAGTAATAAAAACTTCATGGTATTGGCATAGAAACAGAATGGTGGATCAATGGAACCGAACAGAAGACCCAGAAATAAACCCACAAACTTACGGACACCTGATCTTTGACAAAGATGCCAAAATCATACAATGAAAAAAGATAGCATCTTCAAGAAATGGTGCTGGTCTAACTGGATGTCTACATGTAGAAAAATGCAAATAGATCCATACTTATCACCCTGCACAAAACTAAAGTCCAAGTGGTCAATATGAAACCAGACACATTAAATTGGTTAGAAGAAAAAGTGGGGAAAACCCCAGAACTCATTGGTACAGGAGACAACTTCCTGAATAGAACACCAACAGCACAGGCTCTAAGAGCAACAATCAATAAATGGGACCTCATGAAACTGAAAAGATTCTGTAAAGCAAAAGACATTGTCATCAAAACAAAACGACAGCCTACAGACTGGGAAAGGACCTTCACCAACCCTGTATCTGACAGAGGGCTGATATCCAGCATATAGAAAGAACTAAAGAAGCTGAAAAGCAGCAAACCAAGTAATCTAATTAAAAAATGGGGAACAGAGCTAAACAGAGAACTCTCTGTAGAGGAATACCGAATGGCAGAGAAGCACTTAAAGAAATGTTCAACGTCCTTAGCCATTAGGGAAATGCAAATCAAAACGACCCTGAGATTTCACCTTACACCCATCAGAATGGCCAAGATCAAAAACTCAAGCGACAACACATGCTGGAGAGGTTGTGGAGAAAGGGGAACCCTCCTCCACTGCTGGTGGGAATATAAACTTGTACAACCACTTTGGAAATCAATCTGGTGCTTTCTCAGACAACTAGGAATAGTGCTTCCTCAAGATCCAGCCATACCACTCCTAGGCATATATCCAAAGAAGCTCAAGTACACAATAAGAACATTTGCTCAACCATGTTTGTAGCAGCTTTATTTGTAATAGCCAGAAGCTATTACATCTGGAAACAGCCCAGATGTCCCTCAACTGAAGAATGGATGCAGAAATGGTGGTGCATCTACACAATGGAGTATTACTTAGCAATGAAAAATAAGGAAATCATGAAATTTGCAGGTAAATGGTGGGATCTGGAAAGGATCATCCTGAGTGAGTTGTCCCAGAAGCAGAAAGACACACAGGGTATATACTCACTCATATAGACTTATAACATAGGATAAACCTACTAAAATCTATCCATCTATAGAAACTAATCTAGAAAGAGGACCCTGACTAAAACACTCAATCCCCATGCAGAAAGGCAAAGAGGATGGACATCAGAAGAAAAAGAAAACAGGAAACAACCTAGGAACCTACCACAGAGGGCCTCTGAAAGGCTCTGCCCTGCAGACTATCAAAGCAGACACTGAGACTTGTGGCCAACTGTTGGGCAGAGTGCATGGAATCTTATGTAAGAAGTGGGAAACAGTAAGATTTGGAGAGGACAGGAACCCCACAAGGAGAGCAACAGAACCAGAAAATTTGAACACAGGGGTCTTCCCAGAGACTCATACTCCAACCAAGTACCAGGCATGGAGATAACCTAGAACCCCTGTACAGATGTAGCCCATGGCAGTTTAGTATCCAAGTGGGTTACATAGTAATGGGAAGAGGAACTGCCTCCGACATAATATGATTGGCTTGCTCTTAGATCACTAACCCCTGAGGGGGGAGCAGCCTTACCAGGTCACAGAAGATGACAATGCAGCCACTCCTGATGTGATCTGAAGATCAGAAGAAAGGAGAGGAGGAACTCCCCTATCAGTGGACCTGGGGAGGCGCATGCGTTAAGAAGGGGGAGGGAGGGTGGGATTGGAAGGGGAGGAGGGAGGGGCTTATGGGGGGGATACAAAGTGAATAAAGTGTAATTAATAAAATTAAATTAAATTAAAAAAAAGAAATAAAAAAAGTTAAAAAAAAGAATGAGTGTTCCAAAGTCTCTCATAGCCTGCACATTGTTAACTCTGGTAAGTTTCCTGCACAGTCTTTTGTTTAACAGATGTGTTTATGTATATGTGCATCTTATGTTGATAACATCAAACTAAATATTATATTCTGTAATTTGCTTCTTTGTTGCTGGTGGAGCTCCCCTGGATTGGACCCAGGACCTCATGTACTATAGTCAAGTCCTCTACCTCTGAGCTACATCCACCAGTCAGCAATTTGCTTTTAATTCACTTAGTTGACTGTGCCATCTTTTCAGGACTCTACACTCAGTGCAGCAGCATGGCATGCATTTGGTGCTCACGGGAAACATTGCTGTTTAGTGAACTTAGAGTGGTTATTATAAACAGCTTCTCTGACTCCACCATTGACCATGGTAGCGGTTCTCAACCTATGGGTTGCAGCCCCTCTGAGGGTTAACTGACCCTTTCAAAGGCGTCAGCTAGGACCACTGGAAAACACAGATTTTTCCATTATGATTCATAACAGTACCAAAATTACAGTTGGAAGTAGCAACAAAAATGCTTTTATGGTTGGGGGGGCACTGTAATATGAAAAATTTTATTAAAGGGTCACAGCATTAGGAATGTTGAGAACCATTCGACTGTAGGATGCACCAGAAATCTTGCAGCAAAAGAGCACAGTGACCTCAGTGTGTGCTTGTATATGGACATCGAGTTTTCTAAAAATAATTAGCACCAATAATTGTTAATTACTATTTTTAAATTAACAAATAAAATTGTGTTTTCATAGGGAGCAAAAAAATGTTCTGATATAAACTCACACTGCAGAATGGCGAATAAAATTAATCAATACACATTGTCTCATTCTTATCATATTCCTTTGTGTGTGTGGTAAAAACATTCATACTGTCAGCATTTTTCAAGTACACAACACAGTGTTGGTGACTGTGGACACTATGATCTATAAGAGACCTTGATCTCATGTCTCCTGTTGACTTAGAAAGTTGTATCATTTGTCCAGCACCCCCAGAAGTTCCCACTCCAGTATCTAGTGACTGACGTTTTACTGACTAACTTCCATGGAGGTTATAGCTGCAACTGTTGAAATGTATTATTCCACAAACCACTAACTCTAGAGTTGTTTGTGAACATATTTGGTAATTAGACATGCTTCTTGCTAACTTATCTGAGAAAATTCTTGTCTACTATTGAAACGTGGTTTTCTTAGGCTCAGAGGGAACAAAATAAGCTCGGATGCATTAGCTAACCACCCCTGTCTGCACTGGGGCCTTCTGCAATGTGTTAGTAACAACTGTTGACAAATTTTCAGACAATTGTGCCTGATCTTGCTGGGAGGACAGCATATCAGGAAGGCAGCAGACAGAGGTAGCACCAGACAGTTGAAGGAAGGACCTGGGAAGATATGCCAGCATCTCAGCTTCCCTAATGGTTCCCTTGCCCAGATGATCATATTTGAGGATGAATCAGGTGATGTCTTTGATGTTATATGTTTAAGCTCCTGTTCAAACGTCCAGGGTAATTATTTAGAAATTCCAGGCTGGATGCTAGAGAGGTGACTCAGCAATTAAGAACATTGGTTTCTCTTCCAGAGGCCCTGGGTTCCATATCCAGTACCCACACAACAATCTGTAAGTTCAGTTCCAGGTTATCTGATGCCCTCTTCTGGCTGCTGAAGGTACTAGGCATGATTGCAGGCAAAATATCCATACGTATACAGTAATACATTTCTTTAAACAGCAAATCTAGAGCAATCTAATTATACACAAACTCCTCTCGATTTGACATAATCACCACCTTAGTTTACAAAAAGAATTTATACAATGTTCAGCGGAGGTAGCAAAATAGAGGAAAATTCAAATAGAAAACAAACAGCAGGTTGGTAATTAGAAGGACACAATCACTATGTTTAAGCACTGTGAAGAAGAAAAAGAAGCCCTTGGATGATATGTCTATGACATCAGCATTTGGATGCAGGAATAGGAATTGGCTTCAACAGTCTTACATTGAGACAAAAGCAAGTGCTGGTATCAGCGACAGTGGCTTGCTGTGTTTTCTTTCTTGTCCCTGAAACATGATTTGTGATTTTTCCTTTCTTAGGGCCTTTGTTGCTATGTAATCCTCCATAATCACTAATATAATTTGCTTGTTTGCTGTGCCTCCCTGAAACATTAACATGGAGCTTGAAGTTAAAAGAGCAGGTAAAAGGGAGTAAGGCAGA
This sequence comes from Meriones unguiculatus, assembly GCF_030254825.1. Classification (NCBI taxonomy): domain Eukaryota; kingdom Metazoa; phylum Chordata; class Mammalia; order Rodentia; family Muridae; genus Meriones; species Meriones unguiculatus. Next base: position 99,749,342 of record NC_083351.1, read on the forward strand.
GATCAAAGCAAGCAAAGAGATGGGAGCACACATCAACATTTTTAAACCAGTCAGACTGGGAGTGCTTCATCTGCAAGCTGTTGGCATGGGTTGTTCTACTCAAAGTCTCTGTTTGCCCTCATGGCACGGGGTGATTGAGTGCCTGTCCTTGTACACAATTGTCTAGGTCCTGAGAATCCACAAGGAAAACCCCTGGAAAGCATCTATCCAATTTATACCTTGAAAGGTGTAATTTAAGGATGTCTGTCTTCTTTTTTTTTTTTTTTTTTTTAACTTCAGGGAGGATAGAAGAAAAGTGGAATGAAGGGAACAATAAATACACTCAAGAAGTAAGTGCTCCACACAACATAGATCATATCTTGACAAGTTTGCTACTAGGCTCTCGTTTTTCATTCTATTGACTTTAATTAGAGTCACAAGGCTGACAGTTTATTGCTATTATTGGCATTGTTTTTAAAGCTACTATTCTTAACAGTCATATTCACCAAAATTCATCTAGTTTAGCTTTACAAATTTTAAAGAGAAAATACAGTGTGTTTGTGTGTGTGTGTGTGTGTGTGTGTGTGTGTGTGTGACAGCTGATACCATCAGGCCAATAGTCTGTCCACACTTAGACATAGAACAGCATAATATACGAAGGTCTCTTTGTAAAATGACACTCTGGAATTCATAAAATATTTTAAAATGAACCAACGTTTTCAGACCATGAGGAAAGGAAAAAAATTGCACTTCAGAATAATTTGGTAGATGTAAGTGAATGTAATATGAAATTTAGTAATTTGTACTGCTTTCAAAGGGCCTATAATCTGTTTGGTAGTTATTTTAATAAATATTTAGTAAATATTTTATATTTTCTTGGATTTCTGATTTCCTCTTTAATGCCTATGCAAAGATATTTGTTTTGTTTTGTTTAAAGCAAAGGCTGAGATACAAAAGTGATGATTATAGAGAAGGCCATCCAGTCTTTAAACCCCTTCTCTTTTAAAATTTAGAACTCTAAATTTTTGAGTCATACCTAACCAGAACAGTAAACAGAAACAGAACTGACAGTGATTGTGGCCACAACAAAAGGAAATCTCTTCTTCTCTTCTCTTCTCCTCTCTTCTACTCTCTTCTCCTCGCCTCTCCCCTCTTTTCTCCTCCCCTCCTTTCTTCTCTCCTCTCCTCTCCTCCCCTCCTCTCTTCTCTCCTCTCCTCTCTCTTCTCTTCTGCCAACCTCTCCTCCCTTTCCAACCCCACCTCTCCCTCCCCCTTCTCTCCCCTCTCTTCTCCTTTTCCTTTCTCATCTCTTCTGTTCAGGGGGAACCTGACTTTCTGGGATGTTCTGTGAGCTGAGAGGCCAATCGGTCTTTGAAGGACATGGATAGGCCATAGAAAGCAAGATTAGCATGTGTGAAATATGTTTTTGGGAATGTGGCAAAACTCATGTGTTCTGTCTACCATTTGTGTTCACTTTATTTCTGATTGGTTGTTTTCTTGCTTAGAGAAAATGCCAAGTGAGGTGACTGGTTGTCAGCTAGTCTTTTTTTTCCTGTTTTTAATCACCAACCTTTGCAGGAAGCTTGCAGCAAGAGATGAGTTCAGGATCAGGATGGAAGTGCATCCGTTACTCCATGTTGTCAGAGGACCAAGAAAACCCAGGTAAAACACAGGGCTTATAACAAAAAATATGAAGAAGAAGAAGAAGAAGAAGAAGAAGAAGAAGAAGAAGAAGAAGAAGAAGAAGAAGAAGAAGAAGAAGAGAAGAAGGAAAAGAAAGACAGAAAAAGAAGGAGAGAGAGAGAGAGAAAGAAAGAAAGAAAGAAAGAAAGAAAGAAAGAAAGAAAGAAAGAAAGAAAAGGAGGAAAAACAGCAGGAGGAGGCACATGGAGACCAAGATAATTTATTTCACAATTCTGTCAGGGCTAGTTGATTACTGGAACAGGAGGGAAATGAGCATTGGCCTAGGACCTCAGTATCTAGTGTGGGGTCAGGTGATTAAATTAGTTTTGAATGCTGCCAAAGACCTGGCCAAATAGTTACCCTCAAAATTTATTTGTCCATGGGCATACCAACCAGAGAAAACATCCTGGGATCTTTTTTATTTCCATGGGAATAAATTCTCATCATTAGAGTACTATAGCCCAGAAATAAGAAAAAAATAAAGTTTCCTTTTTACTTAAAATAGAGGCTTGATAAAATTTGTCTTTGGAATATGGTCCTTGCTTCTAAAGGTCTGAGTAGCCAAATCAACTCTTCTATGAGTAATTCAATGCAGGTTGGCAATTTATTTCACAAAATTTGACAGTGTTCCACTGTAACACCCGTTTGAAATGAGGGTCTCTGGATCTTGCTAATAGCAGGAAAATCACAAGGAGCAATCACACACAGCAGGAAGAGAAAGGCTAAAATCAAAAGGAGTTTCTCCTCTCCCAGAGAGAAATTTTAGGAAACCGGGGCTGTACTTTTCACTAATGTGGTTGCTGGTAGATTACATTTTCTTTCCATTAACATCAGCTCAATTAGCTGCTGATTTTAATTCACTTTTTTTTGTGCTGATATTTTTCTCAAATATATAGGCAAGGACAGCAAACACGGTAATTTAAAGATAATTCTTAAAAACAAAAAATCTGAAAACAACAACAAAAAAACCCTTATCACCTCTGGAATGAGAATGCCTCTCCAGAATCAGGGTCATGTATTTGGAGAAATACCACTTTCTTCCAGTTTTTAACAATCACCCCTTTCTTCCATGTTCAGGGTAATGAGTGCCAGAGTTCTTGAGTACACTTTTGATTGTCTTTCTCCTGCTGGCAGCATGAGTCCTCAGGGAGCATCGACTCATGCTGGCCTCTCTGCTCTTGCCCTTTGTCCTGATATGTCCTTGCCAATCAGTCCTTATACCAAGTCATAAGGAGCAGCCCTGGGCTGATGGTCAGTGTCTGCAGGGCACGTTGTGGAGAGAGCTGGATGGTTCATCTACTGAGAGTCTCCTCCGAGCACTTTGCTATACTGTTTTCAATCCCTCCAAGGCCATTCCTCTGGTAACCAAGTGCCAGATGGCGCATTGGAAACGGTAGACTCTACCATGAGCAGGCACATGGGGTAAGAACTGAGCTATGAAGGCCAGATTTGCTGGTGTGTACCTGTAATCCTATCCCTCAGGAAGCTCAGGCAGGAGAGTGACGTTTCAGGCCAGTCTGGGCTATATGGCAAGAACTTGCATCAAGAATTCTACTATTTTTCTTTTTATTAAATTTATTTATTGTTTTATTAATTACAGTTTATTTACAGTTTATTCACTTATTCAGTTTATCCCAGCTGTAGCCCCCTCCCTCATTCCCTCCCAATCCCATTCTCCCTCCCTATCTCCCCCATGCCCCTCCTCCAGCCCACTGATAGGGGAGGTCCTCCTCCCCTTCCATCTGATCCTATCAGTTCTCATCAGGACTGGCTGCATTGTCCTCCTCTGTGACCTGGTAAGGCTGCATGTCCCCTCAGGGGAAGGTGATCAAAGAGCCAGCCACTGAGTTCATGTCAGAGACAGTCCCTGTTTCTATTACTAGGAAACCCACTTGGACACTGAGCTGCCATGGGCTACATCTGTGCAGGGGTTCTAGGTTATCTCCATGAATGGTCGTTGGTTGGAGTGTCAGTCTCAGAAAAGACCCCTGGGCCCAGATTTTTTTCTTTTTCTTTCCTTGTGGAGCTCCTGATCTTTCTTAAAAACAAAATATTCTTAACATTTTTTGTGTCCCCTCCAGATCTTTCTATTTCTCCCTTCTTTTATAAGATTCCCTGCACTCTGCCTAAAGTGTGGCTATGAGTCTCAGCCTCTGCTTTGATACCATGCAGGGTAGATAGAGTCTTTCAGAGGCCCTCTGTGGGAGGCTCCTGTCCTGTTCCCTGTTTTCTCCCTTTTCTGATGTCCTCATTCAGAAAGAATTCTACTTTTAGTTTAGTGAGTCAGCTGCAACCATAGGTCAAACATATCCCAAACAACTGAAGCAAAGAGAGGTCAAGCATTTAAATCACAAATGGAATGTTAAATTATGCCGAGTCTGTCTAATATGAACACTGATGATGAAGATGGCAATTTTTATGACATTAGCCTTTTATCTCTATTTAGAAGAAGTGGAGGAATAGCTTTTGCTATTGGCAGCAAGTAGAAAATCTCATCCTTTAAACAGAAAGAAGAAACACCCAAAGCACCCGTTTGCAAACAGTACTTTAGGGATCTTTACATCTTAAAAATATTTTGATTTTAAAAAATTTTTGTTTTCATTTTTTGAGACAGTTCAACTACGTAGTGCAGGCTAGTCTTGAACTCACAACCCTCTTGTCTAGCCTTTACTAATTGGTATTGTTTTCATGTTAAGCAATGTATATGGCAGTTATGACAGGCTCATGAACTGTGTTCTAGTCTGCTCCATCCTTTTCCACTCCTGTGGGGACTCAGTTTTTGGTGAAGATCCCTCTCTGGACTGGCTTCATGCAGGTCTGTCAGTCTTTCTTTGGGCTCTCTAAACTGTGTTTTCTGGTGTGAATTACTGTTTATTCTTCCAGGCGGACTGACAGGTTTGTTTTTCTTTTACAAAATGTTTCTCCTCACCACTATTAATACATGTTTTCCTAATCCACTGTGTTGTCACTGTGTCTGCTTTCCCTGACCAGTCTTGATTGGGTCAGATTATTATTATTATTATTATTATTATTATTATTATTATTATTGAGACTGTCTTGCTGTGCTGCCTGGGCTGGTCTTAATCCTCCTGTTTGTAGTTTCTGGGGTCCTGAGACTTGAGGCACTTCCTACCTTGACCACCACTTCAGCACTACAATGTATTTGGTTTTAATTGCTGCATTTCCTTATTTTCAGGTACATCTTGTGTAGCCAGTAGAAAGCTAAGCTTAGCTTTCCTTTTAGTTCAGTCTCATTATATTTTTCTGTTCATGTAGGGATTTCATCACTCCATGTGAGATATAACCCTGATATACTGGGGCCTACAGTCACCTAGTCTACATGTTTCATACTTAGTCTTAATTTATGCTTCTTTTTTTAAATTATAATTCTTTTGGGATTTTCACGGTTTGCTTTTTATTATTCTGCCATAACTTTTCTACAGTTACAGCCTTTTGCTGTTCTTCTAGTGCCTTCTGTGGTGGTTACAACACCTGTCCTTAATTCCTGCCCCTCAAATAGGCACCACTTCCTGAGCAGCAGGAACATACTATGTCTTTTAATTTTAACAATTGCCACAGACTATGTTTCTGGTACTGTCACCATACATTTTAATTTTTAAGTTTCAAATGTTATAAGATGCTCTTATTGTTTGCATCAGTGAGACTCATTTATATTTTATACTGCTTTTCACTTTATTTCCTTTCATCTTTTCATTTTATTTCTATGCTTTGAGCTAATATTCTACTTCTTCTGTCTGAAAATAATCCTTTTATTTCAATAAAGTTTGTTGGCAAAAAAAAAATCCTTAAATTATCTTAAATTTTGAGAGACATTTCTCCTTAGCATTGACTTATTCTGTGTTGACAGCCGGTTCTGTCTATCAATTTTAACTGTGAAACAACAGAGTTTGGGGGCTTAAATTTATTGGCATTTTTAAAGCATTTTCCCCTCACACTTTTGGTCTGTACATCTCATATTCTAAGAATGCTCTGAGCTAAAAGTGCCCATGACCCACTGTGTTCAGTTGCGCAGACTGCTTTCTCTCCTGGAAGATAGTGGGTGCTCCCCCAGATTTCACAGGGAAATTAGTCTTTATTTGGCATAAAAACATATCAACAGTTGGCTTTTGAGCCCATCCTAACTTTGGGATAATTTCCTCCTGGGATTTCCACTTCATTGCATCTGCAAGACCTTGACCCTCACTTCATACTTGTGGCCTGCAGGGCTGTCCAGTGCCGACTGTTTGCTCTGGTGCAGGAAAGGAGTGAACCTACTGCATTTGTCCTTTTCTAAACTTGTCTTAGTTTCTCCTCTAATGTTCACCATGTTGGCAGGTGTGTGCATTTTCTCTTCTGCAAGCCATTTAGTCATTTGAGCTTATTTTACTGATATGGCGACATGTCATCCCTGACACTATGCCAAGAACTTGCCAGGTGCAATTCTACCAGCTGTCACGTGAGCGCAGAGTTTTAACTGCTCCACGGCAATGGGGGAAGAAGGAAGATGTTTAACAAGAAAAATTCAGGAAAAATTTTTAATTCTGGAGGGTAGAAAATCACATCATGTTTGAAATGAAAAAAATTTTGTGTACAGCTTATATCATAAATACAAAATTCAGTAAATGTGTCAGGCCACTTCTTGCCAGTAACATATTTATAGGCAGACAGGGAGGTAATTAAAAAATAAAAATCTTTCTATGTTGTTTAGTGAGCGTGAGATGCAGGCAAGGGTGGCGATGGATGGCAGTTGCTTGCAGAATAAATTGCAAACACACTGCTGGGTAGTACTGAAAGCTACAGTGTGAGGAGATTTAGAGGAAGAAGGGGGCATGGACTTCGTTGTAATGTTTCACTGCTGTGAAGAGACACCATGACCAAGGCAACTTTTCTAAAGAAAAGCATTTCACTGGGGGCTGGTTTATTGTTCCAGAGGTTTAGTCCATTATCATCATGGTGGGAAGCATGATAGTGTCCAGGTAGACATGGTGCTAGAGAAGGAGTTGAGAGTCATACATCTTGATCCACAGGCAGCAGAAGGTGACTGTGTACCACACTGGGTGCATCTTGAGCATAGGAGACCTTAAAGCCCACCCCAGCAGTGACACAGTTCCTCCAAGAAGGCCACACTTACTCCAACAAGGCCACAACTCCTAATAGTGCTGCTTCCTATAGGCCAAGCATTCAAACACATGAGTCTATGGGGACCATCCCTATTCAAACCACTGATTTGGTATCTCTCTCACACATCAAGGCATTACTCTTTTTATTTTTTAAAATTTATTTATTTATTTATTTTTACTTTTTTTTTTATTACTTACACTTTATTCCCTTTGTATCCCTCCTGTGGTTCCCTCCCTCCTCCTGTGCCAATCCTTCTTAAAGTACTCTTAAAGTCAGAGATGTGCATCTTCTTGCAGGGGAACAGCCTCTGAAATACAGTAAAGGTCCAGTTTCAATGTGTCTGCTAGGATTCATACATAGGGAGTCTAAACTTCAAACTCATGTCAATAGTGTTTGGACAAGAAACATTTGGGAAATGTCTGGGCTACTGGGCTATTGTGTAATCCTAAACCAACGGGCTGTTAGGGAATTGTCTTCATTGTAAAAGAGTTTCCAGAAGCTCAGCAAATGCTGAGCTAATGCTCTCTACTTCCTGCTTTCAGACTGATGAACCTAACAAAATATTGCCCATGAAGTTCCTGGCTTCAGATGGCTTTTTATCACTACAACACGAAATAGATTAAGAATAATTTATTTGCATTTGGATTTTAGGAGGCTGTGCTCCTGTGTCACCTTCAAAGTTCATTTCTAAATTCTGTCTGGACCAATAGGCTTCATTCACTGATGAATTCTCCTGAGGCTTGGGGATCCTGGGGAGCCACCAATGCAGTTCTGGTACACACACCCAGCTGAACGCCTCACTTCTCACCTTTATTTTTCTTATTCTTTAATAAGACGTGATGTTTAAGGGGCGTGTGATGTAGCTCAGCAAATAGTATGTTTCCTAACACAAGACCCAGAGCACAGAATAAAAGACAAAAACAAAAACAAACAAGTATATTAAAGCTAATTTATCAGATTAGATTATATAAAGTGGGCCAGTAGTAGTAGTCCTCACACTGGAAAGGCTGAGAACACAGCAACTTCTCAATCCACAGAGCTGGATGCTTCAGGAGTCCCAGCACGACGCTGAAGGCCTAGAAGATTCCTGGGGAACAAAAGATCCTCAGATTACATTGGAGGGCTCAGGAAGCTGGCAAAGGATCATGAGAGTAGCCGTGGTGGCAGCAGTGGCCAGAGAAGTTGCATTCACAAGGAATGAGTGAAGGCAAGCAGGGCCAAAGCAACAGCCTTCCCCTTGGGCCTCTTAATGTCCAGGCTGCACACAAACCTCTCATTTAAAAAAAAAATCCAGATTGACTAGTTAATGAGCTGTAGTAGCCAAAAGAGTATTCAAGACCCAACACCTGGTTTTGCAGCCCAACTTTCCTCTAGCCTGACAGATGTAATGTGTCATAACTCCCTTCTCTCTTTAAGACCATTTATTTTTATTTTAATTTTTATTATTAGTTACATTTTATTAACTCTGTATCCCAGCTGTATGCCGTTCCCTCATTTCCTCCCAATCCCTCCCTCTCTCCCTCTTCTCCTCCCTGCCCCTTTCCAAGTCCACTGCTTGGGGAGGACTTCCTCCCCTTTCATCTGACCCTGTTTTATCAGGTATCTTCAGGACTGGCTGCAAAGTCCTCCTCTGTGGCCTAGCAGGACTGCTCCTCCCTTGGGGGGTGGGGAGGTCAAAAAGCCTGCCATTGAGTTCCTGTCAGAAATAGTCCCTGTTCCCCTTACTAGGAAAACCGACTTGGTTACTGAGCTACCACAGGCTACATCTGAGCAGAGGTTCTAGGTTATATCCATACATTGTCCTTGGTTGGATAAACAGTCTCAGAAAAGACCCCTGTGCCCAGATATATTTGGTCCTTGTGGAGCAACTATCCTCTCCATGTCATACTAACTCCCCCTTCTTTCATATGATTCCCTGCACTCTGCTGAAGTTTTGGTTATGAGTCTCAGTATCTGCTTTGATACATTGCTTTTGATACACTGCTCTATACTGCTAGGTAGAGTCTTTCAGAGGCTGCCTGTGGTAGGCTCCTGTCCTGTTTCTTGTTTTTTCCTATGCCCAATGCCCATCGCATTTGTCTTTCTAAGTGAGGATTGATCATCTTACCCTGGGTCAAGACCATTTTTGGCTCACAAGATGCAAATACTGATAAAATGGCTTTATTCTACAGTGATTTTTTTTTTTTTTGAGACAGAGATGGAGCTGGGTCTAACTGTTCTCCTTTATCCTTGTGGTTGTTTCAGTTTTGGGAAGTCAAAAAGAGTCTGTCCTTAACACCTGGAAGGCTTTCTGTGAAAGCCTATCCTTAGATTGTCCCTCCTAAAGGCTGTGTCTAGGTGCTCAGTGTTAAGCAGTTAAGGGATGACTCACCATTGACTGCTAAGTCAGATTTGCTTGAGACTCTGGGGTTGAATACGTGGTTCAGTGGCATGACATACGCAGGGCCTCAAGGTGGAACCTTAGCACTGAAAGCACATGCACATTGCACACACCCACACACAGAAACAGACACACATACACACAGAGACAGACATACACACACAAACATACACACACAGAGACACACACATACACATTCAAATGTTACCTTGGAAACAAAAACACATTTTATTCTTTTAAATTCAAAAGCTGATGAAGTTAGCATTAAGTAATTTTTTTATAGTACAGAAGAGGCTTAATCTAATAGCTTTTATGTGGCTGCCCTTTTTCTAAATTCTAAGAGTACTTTCAAGCCTTTTCCATACACATTTTTTCAAGCAACTGTAATCCATAACCATGGTCTGTTGCTTTTTAATTTTTTCCCATTTTATTTAATATGATTATGAGAATTTTCTATATTTCAAGAAGGCCTTCTTAATTATATTTTTAATTCAAGAAATGCTGCCACACACTGACAGTGCTGAGCTACATCAGTCTCAGAGTCTGCTCTGTCTCTCAGTCTAGAATCCCCATTTTCCCCTGCTGAACTTGATACTTCCCCTTCACCTTGATGCACATACTGTTTCTTCCTGTTGAAATCTGTTCTTGTATTATGATGTTCTCTGAGGTGGAGACCACGACTCTTTATGCTCCTCTTTCCATGTGTCTTGATTACCCCTCAGAAGGTCCAGTTCCTGTTTATGACATTAGCTTTGCAGCTGTCTGTGGCATCTTGACGAGCCTGTGATGAGATTGGTCCTTTCTGCTTGCATTTCCCTCCAATCCCTTTTTTCCTCTTTACAAATGTGGAAACCCTTCTGCTTGATACATAGCTTCATGAGGACTGCCTTTTCCTCTATGATGAGAATACTGAGTCATGAATGTGATGGGCTGTGTCACAGCTGCCATGCTGTAGGGGCAGAGCTCTGGGGTAAGATCTCTTACATCATGAGTGAGTACATCATGCTCATGAGATTCCTATGGGACCTTCTGTAAAATGCCTCATTTGTAAATATCCCTCTTTTAGACGTGAACAATGAATATAAGACTAACAGACAACTCCATGGGGTGGTAAAATAGTCTACTACAAAAAGATACAGACAACCATACTGATTAAGCCAATTAGAAGTCCTTTAAATTTGGCCAGAGACTAAGAACAGGCTAATGCTTTGGAGTTTCTTTGTGCCAAAGCTTGGGTATAGAATTTTTTAAAAACAAAATCCTCAATCCTTCAATGCTAGGTGAGGGTCAGAATAACATTGTAAAATTTGACAAAACACAGTAGTTATTTCAACCCCAACATGACAGTTAATTTTGATTTATACATTTCAGTCGTTCCAGCTTATGTTTAATTGGTATAAACACTGATTATTTTGGCTAACACATATAGACCATGGTGAGGGTCATGGAAATCCCAAATGTGTTGCCAAGGCGGGTGTGGCTGTAGAGGGCTGGAAAGTGTCTAAGCTGAGTCATGATGATATGCTGTTACTTTAGTCACTTGAGTGACACATCTATTGCATGGGTAAGTAAGTTCCTGGCCCAGAAGCCAGCTGGGTGAGCACCACACTGTGAGTCAGAGACTCTGGCTTCGTTCCCTATGTGCCCTTGCTATTCGTCCACATATAAGTTCATTCAGCAAGCATTTCCCAGGTCCTCGCTATGCATTATGTATTGAAGGGAACAAAGATAAAGGTAGCTAACATTTAGATTCTTAAGAGCTTAAAAGGGGCTGCTAAACATGACTATCAACCCCCTGGATGTGATATCAACGCTGTGTCCAGATAAATTATGATGATGTCATAAAATGCATTATTTAACTAAATGCGGAAATTTGAGTAAAATGCAGTTTGAGTGTAAAGTGCTCCACTGAGAGCAGGACTTTAAATGAAGACAGTTCTGCAAAAGTGGCAAAATGGATTCCACCTAATGTCTCAGACTAGCATGGGGATTCCAAATGAACATCCATGTAATTTTATCCTTCCTTTTTGTAAATCAAGAAAAAATTCTATTTGGGAAAATGAAGAATGGACCCAGTTAACATCTTGACTTGCCCACTTTTGTCCTTTCACAGTTTACATCTTTGTAGAGAGGTGGCAACCCGCAGACTGAGGAGTGCTTTGGTCAGGTGGGTTTGCTGTGGGGCTGCCAGAGGGACTGTCAGCATTCGGCCTGCAGCAAAGCCAGTCTGTAATTTTAGCTCTAGAAATAGAGCTAAATAGAAATATATGTTACAAAAAAACAAGAAATCCGCATCTGTCTCTTCTGAATATATGCTGTTATTGACAAACATTTCCTGGTGGTGTTGTTCAGATGTGCTCTGGCTGCCGAGAGCTGCAACAGCGGCCTTGATATTAACTCTTCAATTAAGTCTCACAGGAAAGTGATGAGTGCAGTCGGGGCATTAGGGTGTCTGCTCTGTGGCACTCAGGATATAAAAAGTTCACCCATGTGCATGTGATACAATGTGCTACAGGGACACATGTCTTGAGTAGGAGTGTAGCATCCTTTGTTTTTTGAGTTTGTAGAAGGTTCTGGATGTAGTCCCCTAGAGAAGATGGACTTTTAATATTGAATATAAGGGAGGGATGAAATCAGATCCCATATGGAGGGATGATTTTTGTATTACAGCACAGATAAACTACCTTTTATGTATTTCATATCAGTCTTTATAATTCTTTCAGCTACAATTGAACAGAAAGAGATATGCTTATTATTTTTTAATCACCAACTGCCTGAACAATTATGTATAAGGTTGGGCTTTTTCCTCCCTTCTCATCACATATTTGAACAGTTATATCAGGCAGAATCACTGCATTTGTTCACACCAGCAGAGCATTAGCTGTATACCCATCAGCACCAATGAGCAGGTGCCAGTGTCCCTGTGGGACCCATGAGGCTTGCACAGACTCAAGAACATACTTCCGTTTTTGTTTTTGTTTTTTGTGGGGGGGAGTTAAATTGATGTTTTTTAATTAATTAACTTATTTCCTGGTAGGAAGTTCTCCTTGCTCCTCTTCTCCCAGTTCCTCCCTCTCATCTTCTCTGCCACTATGTCCTCTTCCTCTTTTTCTCTGAGGAAGGGGAGACCTCCCATGGGTGTCAAACTGCCTTGGCATATCAAGTCAGACTGGGCCCCATCTTATACTGAGGCTAGACAAGGCTGTGCAGTTAGGGGAAAGGGATCCAAAGGCAGGCAACAGAGTCAGAAACAGTCCCTGGTCCTGCTGTTAGAGGTCCCACATGAGAACGAAGCTGTACACCTGTTACATATGTGTGTGGGGCCTAGATTCATCCCATGGATGCTCTCTAGTTGGTGATTCAGTGTCTGTGAACCCCTATCTGTCCTGATTGGTTGATTTGGTAGGTAGGTTTTCTTGTGGTGTGCTAGAGCTCTCTAGCTCTTTCAATCCTTCCTCTCTCTCTTCTATAAGATTCCCCAAGCTTCATCTAATGTTTGGCTGTGGTTCTCTGCATCCATTTTCATCTGCTGCTGGGTGAAGCCACTCAAAAGGCTGTTATGCTAGCCTCCTGTCTGCAAGTATAGCACAATATTATTAATAGTATTAAGTGGTGGGCTCACTCATGACATGCTACTCAAGCTGGGCTAGTCATTGGTTGACTAGATCTAAGGTTTTGTGTGGGGGTTGTACCTTCCTCTCTCCCCTGGAAGTCCCATCTGGCTTCAGGAAGTAGCCACTTCAGACTCCATGTTCTCTAATGCTAGAAGTCTCAGTTAGGTTTACCACCATAGACTCCAAGGAGCCTCCCCTGTCCCAAAGATGGTCTCCCATTGATTTCCTTTCTCTTCCAGCCCTCCCTCCCCTTTTCCCACACCTGATCCCTACCTTTGCTCCCCTTTCCTGTCTCATCCAGTTCCCTCTCTTAATCTATATCAGATATCTATTTTATTTCCCCTTCAGTATAGGAGACAACTTCCTAAACAGGACACCAACAGCACAGGCTCTAAGATCATCAATTAATAAATGGGACCTTATGAAACTGAAAAGCTTCTGTAAGGCAAAGGATACTGTCAAAGGAACAAAAGGACAGCCTATAGAATGGGAAAAGATCTTTACCAACCATAATAGAAGAGAGGGATAATTCCAGAATATATGAAGAACTGAAGAAGTTAAACACCAACAGACCAATAACCTAATACAAAAATGGGGTACAGAGATAAACACATAATTCTCAACAGAGGAATCTCAAATGACTGAGAAGCACTTAAAGAAATGCTCAGTGTCCTTAGCCATCAGAGCAATGTGAATCAAAGTGATTCTAAGATTCCATCTTACACCTGTCAGAATGGCTAAGACAAAAAAATCTCAAATGACAGCACATGCTGGCTAGGGGGTTGAGCAAGGGGGGAACTCCTACTATGGTAGTGGGAGTGCAAACTTGTTCAACCACTTTGGAAATCAATATGGCTGTTTCTCAAAAAAAAAAATGGGATTAGTACTACCTCAAGACCCAGCTATACAACTCCTGAGCATATACTCAAAAGACATTCCATCATATCCCAGACAGTTGCTCAACTGTGTTCATGGCAGTGTTATTCATATTAGCCAAAAACTGGAAACAACCCAGATGTCCTTCAACTGAAGAATGGCTAAAGAAAATGTGGTACATTTACACATTGGAATGCTACTCAGCTATTAAATACAAGGACATCATGTAATTTGTAGGCAAATGGTGGGAACTAGAAAATATCCTGAGTGAGGTAACCACGACCCACAAAGACATACATGATATGTACTTACTTACAAGTGAATATTAGCCATAAAGTACAGGATAACCATCCTACAATCCATAGACCTAAAGAAGCTAAATAACAAGGAGGGCCGAAGGGAGCACATTGGTGTCTTTGTCTATGCTTGATCCAGGTCAGGACCTGTGGGATATGCTCTGATCCTCTCTGGCTAGGAAAGCATCCAGTAGCCTTGCCACTCTGAATCCACACAGTACTCAACAGCAGTCAAGTGTTGTCATTTCTCTGCATTCCATCACACGTACAGTGTTGGGGAGTGTCGTATCAGAACAAAAGTTGAAGTCTTAAAGAAGGTGATGATACGCTGAGGCAATAAATTCAAAAGTATGCATATTGGGCAGAGCTCTAGCATTTGAAAAGTATCAGAGGCAAGTGGTACTATGACACCTCCTTAAGAGCATCCCTGTGGAATTGATTTCATAGGTAAGAAAATTCATAGGCAAAGTGGTTTAACGTGAACAAAAGGTGGTAAATCTCATGACTCCTGAGGTATTTTTTTATCTTAGTTATTATATATTTTTAAATGTTTTATTTATGTAACATAGCATCTTAGTATTTTGTTGTTGTTGTTAGTAGAAAGAAATGTGATTTTCTCCCTCAAAATGTTAAAGGTTCGAGGTTATCTATTCGGCTTGACTGAGGACTGTGTGTCATATTTGAGAGGGCTATGGACAATCGGCTTAGGAGAGGTCAAATGATCCCTGTTATGAGTCATTCTTGTGGGAGTCCATCTAGTCCCACAAGATCTTCATGAATCCTTTCTTTGGATGATGCTTCCAATAGCCTAATTATCTTCTATTAGGCATCACCTTTTAAAGATTCTATCACCTTTCAATCCTGCCACACTGGAGAACAAGCTGCTAGGTTTGAGAATCTTTGGGAGACAAAACTGAGACCATCTCTGACCCCTACCAACCTCTAACAGAGTAACATTTTTGAGAATGAGCTTTTGCAGTTATGATGTTGGGATTCTGCTAGAGTCTCTGTGAGGGGTGAAATTTTAACTATAAGGGACAGGAGTGAGATGTTCACTGGCATGTCACTTCCAGGTGAAACCATAGCTCCAGTACTCTTACAGTAGTTTGAAGGCAGTTTTAATTGCTACCTAATTAGGTGGTGGAAGTGGAGAGCTGTTGTCATTTCATCATCTTCTTGTTTTTGACTTTTGCATAGTGAGAACGGGATGGTTTTGAAAGGGGTGTATGTTAGAGATACAGTGTATCAAGGTTTTTGTTTTTTATTTTTGAGTGAGGGTCATGACCAGTGTATGGCTTACAGTTGTCTCTGGATGAAGAGATAAGAATCTAGCACAGAGCTAAATCAATGCCGAGCAAATCTTAGTATGAATTTAGGGGGACAGAATGGGTTGGAAGTGGAATCTGGGATGGGTAATTTGTGACAGAAGTAGCAATGGTATAGGAGGTTGTTGTTCAATATTTATTCCTTTTTCAATTCTGAATTGTGGTCTATGGTATACCAGACATCTTTCAAAGTTTTAGGCCATACACAGTTGGAAGAGTAAGTCTCTTCTGTCTGCTCTACTTTCCCTGAGGTCCTTTTCAAGTGGCAATGTTCTAAGGGTGTTCAGTAACAGAGGGAAGCTAGTGTTGGTCATGTCACTGAAGTCACAGGCAAAAGTCTCTCAGTGGTGACTCAAAGGTGGTCTCTCTTTTGACTGGCTATATGACCCGGCTTTGAGATACTAAAAGCTTGTAAGACCTCAGCCTCTAATATGCTCCTGTCCCCTTTTATTTTCTGGGAGCAAGCTTGTAGGATCCCAGCTCTTAATATGTGCTTGACCCTCTCCCACCCCCATTTTTCTGGGAGCAAACCCCTTTGAGTTCCTGTCTTCGATTCCTTAAGCTTAAAACCATAATCACATCATTATCTTCACTTTTTCTTCTTTCTTGTTCTGCCTTGGACATGGCTCATCAAGTCCAGGGAAGTGTGCCATTTTGCTCCACTTCAGGTCTTGTCACGATGGGGTAGTGGAATAAGGTGGTAACAGGAAGAAAATTCCACACATTCCTGAAGTTTTGCAGATAGGTGTGATAACAGGGCTGGCTTCCTGCACAGGTGACTCCAATCTCTGAGGCAGAAATTTCTAGCTTTTCTGCTTATTTTACTTAGATGCTCGCTATTCCAGAGGAGCCAAAGGGGACCACAGGGACTTTCCCCTGGCTTGCTACAGAGCTCAGAATTGCTGGGGTGGGATGTCCCAGGCAGTCCTCAGCTTGTAGTAGGTGGGAAGGGGAATAAATTCCTCATGTTGGAGGGGGTTGCCTCTGTGACTTTTATCTTCTCTGGCCTCCTGGTCTTCCCAGGATCCATTCCCCCTCTGTAACAGAGCATGAGGAATACAGGAGTGCTAAGGAGTTTTGATTGCTTCATTATCAGGCTGCTTCAGGTATCTCACTGTTTCCAGTATCAGCAGTCTTGAGTACAGTTTGATTTTCTCACCAGAAGCTATGTTTAATTAAGTTACAGTCATCTGCTCTCTCACTGTTGATTTTCATTTTTTTTAACCATGTGAGACCTTCCTGTAAGCAAGTTTGGAATACCCTCTTTTCACATTTAAGGCAGCGGTAATTAGACCCAGATTTGCTGAGCCTGTGGGAATTCTACAACCAAAGTGATGTTAATGGTGTTTTAATGTCTGAACTCTGCTGTTCTTATCTGTGAGGTCACGGAGTGGATAAGGGAAATGGCTTTGACATCCTGGTGCTTACTGAAGTTTGAAAAATTCTCCTGAAGGGCGGAAGGTTTGTGGGTTTCTCTTTACTAAATGAGAAACAGTTAAACCATTGAACCTCTGTCAACGTCCATAACGCATTTGTGTTTCTTGCTCTTTTTGTAGTTCAGGTACACTAAGACGTTCAACTGATGTCAGAGGAAATAAAGGTTCTTTTGAACTGAAAAGCAGTGTGAACTAGGAAGCAATAAACACAGGAATATTCAATGATTTACAAAGGGGGATAATCCTCAAAGAAGAGGGTTTTAGAGGGGACTCTGATATCTAATGATTACTGGTTCAACCTTGGTCAGAGAGCTTGCCTGTGCAGTTGGCATTGGTCAATGCAGAGATTCATGACTGGTCAAAGTGCACAGAATAAGTAACTGGTGAGTGCTCGGCCATAAGTGAGACACCAGTATCAGCCTCTGTATTTATAAGAGATATCAAAGAGGAGGGGGCAGAAAGGAGAGAAGAGCTCGAGGATGAGGAGCAAAGCTGTAAAATGCTGGGTAAGGTATGTGCATTATATTCATGAACTCACCACAGCTGTGTTACCTGCACAAAGACCTACGTAACATGGGGCCTACAAATATTCCATCATGGGCCCCACCCTTTCCCTAAAAAATAATTGGCAGTAAGTGGGTGCTGGGGGAGAGATATTTCCATGTATGTTGTAGTCATTGGCAACTTGCCTGTGCTCCAATAAATAACCCTCTGTCCACGCTCATACAAGCAGCCCTAATTAAACGCAGTGGGTAACCAACCAACCAAACCTCCACAAAATAACCACAGGCACATTGAATGAGGGAGAAGACTTAATGGGAGGGAGCAGGTTAGTGACTGTGGGAGAGGGACAGGAGAAAGACCAACGTGGCATAAAATGGCCAAACTACATTACACATGTGCATGAAATTGCCAAAGAATAAAAATTTTTAAATTAAATTAAATTCACCAAAAGTGGGTTGTATTCTCCCGATACGAGCATGATAGCATTTTAAGGTTATTTTAGAAAAACTCTGGATAAAGTTTATTTGTTATTTTATAGTGTAATAAAACATTTACTTCATGGAATAAAGGCAGTTTTCATTATTACTACTTCCGGATTTCTGATAGATGGCCTGAGTAAAACATAAAAGGAGAAAAATAAATGAAACAGAGCATGTAGTCATTGTTTCAGAACATTGGCTTACTTGAGATTTTTCCTCTTTTAGGGACCTCAAAGTCGTCCATCTGTTTTTTTTCTCTGGAGAAATCTCCAACAAACATTGCACCAAATCTGTAAACTCTACAAACTGTATTTCCATTTCTTGTTTGTTTGTTTTTATTTTTATTAATTACAATTTATTCACTTTGTATCCCCTCTGTACCTCCCTCCCTCCTCCCCTTCCCTCTGATCTTAGTCTATCAGGTCTCATCAGGAGTGGCTGCACTGTCTTCTTCTGTGGCCTGGTAAGGCTGCTCCTCCCTCAGGTGGAGGTGATCAAAGAGCAGGCCAATGAGTTCATGTCAGAGGCAGTCCCTGTCCTCATTACTATGGAGGCCACTTGGATACTGAACTGCCATAGGCTACCTCTGTGCAGGGGTTCTAGGCCAACTCCATGAGTGGTCCTTGGCTGGAGTATCAGTTTCAGAAAAGACCCCTGTGCCCAGACTTTTAGGATCTGTCACTGTCCTTGTGGAGCTTCTGTCCTCTCCAGGTCTTACTATCTCCCACTTCTTCTTTAAGATTCCCTGTACTCTGCCCAAAGTTTGGCTATGAGTATTTCCATTTCTTTAATTTTTTTAAATTAACTAATTAACCTTAATCCTATTCATAGCCCTCTTTCTCCTCTCCTCCTGACCTCATCCTTCCTCCTTTTCCCCCTCTCTCCTCTCCCCTACTCCTCAGAAAAGGAAAGCCCCCCTTAGCAACCCACCCCAGCAATAAGGTCACATCAGGACTGAGTGCATTTTTCCCCCCTCTGTGGCCTGGCGAGACAGCCACACCAGGAGAGAGTGATCAAAGAGAGGGCAACAGAGTCCATGTCAGAGACAGCCCCTGCTCTCCTTACTAGAGGACACACTCTCTGTCGCCTAATGGTTCTTGGTTGGTGCTTCAGTATCCACAAGCCCCTCTGGGCCCTGGTTTGTTGGCTCTGTTGATATTCTTGTGGAGCTCCTGTCACCTCCAGCTCCTTCTATCCTTCCCCTTATTTTTCCACAAGATTCCCTACAATTCTCCCAGTGTTTGGTTGCAAGTCTCAGCATCTGTTTCGATCAGCTGCTGGGTAGAGCCTCTCAGAGGTCAGCTATGCTAGGTTCCCATCTGCAAGCATAGCAGAGTATTGTTAATAATGTCAGGGCCTGGCTCTCTCCCATGGGGTGGGTCTCAGATTGGACCAAGCATTGGTTGAACATGCCCTCAATCACTGCTCTGTCTTTATCCCTGCATGTGTTGCAGGCAGGGTAAATTTTGGGTGGAAGTTTTTGTGGATGATTTGGTGTTCCCCTCTCTCCACTAAGACTTCTGTTTAGTTAAAAGGAGTCCTGTTCAGACCGCTGCTATTAGAAGTCTCAGCGAGAGTCATCCAGAGTTGGGATAGGAGGACAGAGATCCTGCAGAAAGAAGAGAAATCATGGGCGGGGGCACACTTGTGGCAAGCTGTATTTCCAGTTCAATAATGCCTTACTTTGCTAGTTGTCTTCTGTGAGATATGCTCAAGTCTTGCACAAACATGAAGGACTTTCTGAACAGATACTCTTTGGTGTTACATAGCCCTTTATTATCATAGCAACTTTCCCTATTACAAACTCAGCACATTTTTATGCCACCATATTTACTGATCATCATGTTCCAGATATTGAACCAGGATGTCAAGACTTCGAGACACTCAGATGGACTTGAATTGCTAATATCTTATAGGAAGTCTGCCAAGCAAATGTAAAAGTGCCTATAGCATGAGACAAATGGAGATAGAATGGAAATAGGTCAGGTCATATCTCCAGAGAATCCTGCTTACTGGACATGGCATTTAATCTAAACTGTGAGGTGTGAATAGGCATCAAATGGTAGCAGAATGCATATCAAGTAGTAAATTATGAAGACTTTGTGACATGGCCGAGAGATTGGTGTCATTAGAGTGGGAGATTCAGGCATGAAGCTGAAGTAGCTGCTATGGAGAGGCATTTTCTGATGTCAAGAGTCTTGAAGTTCAGACTATACCCTGGAAGGTCTTGGGAGTGCAGCAATGGAACTGGATTTATGCTAAAGAGGTAAAACTCTAGTATTAAAGTAGATGACAGACTCCAGAAGGACATTCTATGGAATAGAAGACACAGGAGATGCTGTGCAGTGAAGCAGGTGAAAAGAAATAGGACTGGGTAAAAGCAGAGACAGTGGAAAGACAACATGCTGGACTGTGCAGTACCGGTTTCTAAACTGCTTACTGGAACAGGCAGAGCAAAGAAGGAGGGAGAATTTAAAGTAAACTCTAAAGCTGCATGGGTGGCAGGTCAGACATGTGAGTTCACAGGTTACCCAACAGTAAGAGACCCAGCAGGGAGTTTCACAAAGCAGCCTACTCTAGAGTCTGTAACACTTTTTTTTTAATTTAATTCTGTAATAGTTTCATACATGAAGGTAATGAATTTTAGTTGTTTCCATCTTTATTCTACTCTCTTACCCCATCTCTCTCCTGCTGACATTCTTTCTCTCCCCAACAAGTTTCCCCCATTTTCATAGTATCTTGTTGCGTGCTGCCCACTGAGTTTGAGGACAGTTGTTTGGATGTGTGTGCTATGAAGCTATTTATGAAGTCTGCAACTTGAGAACCAGGTTCTGACTGAAGACAGGGACTTCTGTTCACTCAGACAGTAGTAGACAGCTGCCCTGATGATGAGTGGAAGCCAGAGCAGGAAGGGGAGAACTGGAGGAAGTTTGTTGTTTAGTATTAAACAGAAGAGGAAGAAAACAAGGCAACATCAGGAAAGAAGTCAGGGAGATGAGGAAAGACCGGGATTATTCTAGAATCTTCCCATGTTGCTCCATGTGGTGTTGGCATGCCTACTTTCTCTGGTACACATTCCATTGTTTTTGTTTTTGTTTGTTTGTTTGTTTTGTTTTTCCCCCATGAGTTGCTTAGATAGAATGGTAGCTTCTCCTACTATACAAGTCCCCAAATTTGGATGACCTTTTCCATCATGATGGATCTCATCTGAGTGGCTAAAGAAGATGGAGCACCATAATTATCATCTTCAGGTTCTATACCTTGAAGAAAGCTGTGTTTTGTTTGTTTGTTTGTTTGTTTGTTTGTTTTTCCCTTGGGGCATGTGAAGGGTCCAAGCAGTCTTCATAAGATACTGTAGGCCTGAGTTTCTGTTTCCTGGTAATGTTCCCATTGTTGTTTGGACCCTTTTTCTTTTTCTCAGAACATGAAACTGTAGTTCATAGAAACAAGATACAATAACTCCTCCCTCTGCATGCATGCCACTCCCCAAGTCCACTGATAGGGGAGGTTCTCCTCTCCTTTCTGATCTTAGTCCATCAGTTCACATCAAAAGTGGCTGCATTGTCCTCTACTATGGCCTGGTAAGGCTGCTCCCCCCCAGGGGGAGGTGATCAAAGAGCAGGCCAATCAGATTATGTCAGAGGCAGTCCCTCTTCACATTACTATGTAACCCAATTGGACTCTGAACTGCCCTGGGCTACATCTGTGCAGGGGTTCTGGGTTATCTCCATGAATAGTCCTTGGTTGGAGTATGAGTCTCTGGGAAGTTCCCTGTGTTCAAATTTTCTTGTTCTGTTGCTCTCCTTGTGGAGACCCTGTCCTCTCCAGCTCTTACTATTTCCCAGTTCTTACATAAAATTCCATTCACTCTGCCCAACAGTTGCCCATCAGGCTCAGCATCTGCTTTGATAGTCTGTAGGGCAGAGGGTTTCAGAGGCCCTCTGTGGTAGGTTCCTAGGTTGTTTCCTGTTTTCTTCTTCTTCTGATGTCCATCCTCTTAGCCTTTCCGGATGGGGATTGGACATTTTAGTTAGGGTCCTCTCTCTTGCTTAGTTTCTTTAGATGCACAGGTTATAGTGGGTTTGTCCTATGTTGTATATCTATATGAGTGAGTATATACCATGTGTGCCTTTTTGCTTCTGGGACAACTCACTCAGGATGATCCTTTCCAGATCCCACCATTTACCTGCAAATTTCATGATTTCCTTATTTTTCATTGCTGAGTAATATTCCATTGTGTAGATGTACCACAATTTCTGCATCCATTCTTCAGTTGAGGGGCATCTGGGTTGTTTCCAGCTTCTGGCTATTACAAATAAAGCTGCTACAAACATGGTTGAGCAAATGTCCTTTTTGTGTACTTGAGCCTCTTTTGGATATATGCCTAGGAGTGGTATGGCTGGATCATGGGGAAGCACTATTCCTAGTTGTCTGAGAAAGCGCCAGATTGATTTCCAGAGTGGTTGTACAAGTTTACATTCCCACCAGCAGTGGAGGAGGGTTCCCCTTTCTCCACAACCTCTCCAGCATGTGTTGTCACTTGAGTTTTTGATCTTGGCCATTCTCATGGGTGTAAGGTGAAATCTCAGGGTTGTTTTGATTTGCATTTCCCTAATGGCTAGTGAGGTTGAGCATTTCTTTAAGTGCTTCTCTGCCATTCGGTATTCCTCTACAGAGAATTCTCTGTTTAGCTCTGTTCCCCATTTTTTAAGTGGATTACTTGGTTTGCTGCTTTCCAGCTTCTTTAGTTCTTTATATGTACTGGATATGAGTCCTCTGTCAGATAAAGGGTTGGTGAAGATTCTTTCCCAATCTGTAGGCAGTTGCTTTGTTTTGGTGATGGTCTCCTTTGCTTTGCAGAAGCTTTTCAGTTTCATGAGGTCCCATTTATTGATTGTTGCTCTTAGAGCCTGTGCTGTTGGCGTTCTGTGGGATTGGGAGGGGAGGAGGGAGGGGTTTATAGGGGGATGCAGAATGAATAAAGTGTAATTGAGGAAAAATTAAAAAAAAGGGGGGGGGAAGATAATTTAAGAACCTTAAATGACTTTCAAAAGTGGAGCAAAACATGGAGTTAGTCAATTTACATGGAGCATGTCTCACCCCTGGGGGCAATGGTCTCCTGAACCTACTCAGACCTCGGACACCACCACTGCTAGTTCTAGAACTGATGCAAGATGTTCCAACAAGGGGGTTAAGGCTTCTCATAATATTTCCTATAAGCCCACACCTGTTTGTTTATATCCCCCATTTTTATTCATTATTAGCCAGATAGAGCCAAGTAATTGTGGTAATGATACTTGCTTTTTTGCCCAATGCTGGAATGCTAGTGAATTTAGGTATGCCCTGGTTACTCGCATGCCTCGCTGGGTGCCTGTGCCCGTGGATGCCCCTCATGCTATGACTCTCTTCAGACAGAAAAGGGATCTTGGAACTACAGCCGCCACTGTTACTGCCATCTCATTGACGGCTGTTGGAGCTACCACCGCGGCATTAGCCATGAGTCATACTGTGCAGACTGCTCAGACCCTGAATAATCATTTAGCCAATGTAGCTCATGCCTTAGATGTACAAAAAGGAATTAATGCTCAACTAAAAGGAAGCTTGATGTTGTTCAATCAGAGGATTGACCTTGTGCAGGAGCAAATTGATACCCTATGGCAAATGGCTCAACCGGGCTGTCAATGAAAGTATGCTGGACTTTGTGTCACTAGCATACAACATGAGAATTTTTCCTGTGCTGCAAATCTGTCTAAACAATTGTCGAGCTATATTTTAGGTAATTGGACTGGAGAATTCGATACTACGATGGAGCAGCTGAGAGTGGCCATTATTACAGTAAATTCTACCAGAGTGGACGCAGGACTAGCCACAGGATTATCACCATGGATTACTGCAGCCATGAATCATCTGAAGGAATGGGCGAGCATGGGAGCATTAGCAGGCCTTCTGGTGTTGGTCTCCTTGGTTTGCCTGTGGTATATATGCAAGATTAGAGTCTCACAACAGCGTAATGCAGCCATGATCATTCAGGCCTTTACAGCCATTGAAGCAGGACAGTCTCCCCAAGCATGGTTGGCTACCATAAAAAGCTAAAATGTTATGCTCAGGATGTGAGGCTAAGCACTGCACTCAGGGTCAGCTGCTTTGGACCCAGAGAAGAGCATGTCTGATTGCATGCGGGTTGATGCCCCAGGTCCCGCCTCTGAGAAAAAGGTATCAGACATGTCTGATGCTCTTTGGGTGGATGACACCTAAACGAACATCGGTACAAAGTCCCAATTTATTTCTAATATCAGAGATCAGACCTCTACTCTTGCCTGATGCATCTAAAACAAAAAGGGGGAACTGTAGAGAGCTGCGTAATGCTGTGCCTTAAAGAAGGAGCTGGTTTCTGCCTTCCACCTTCCCGATGGTGAGTGCTCTCTGTCACAAACAACTCCACATTTGGCTAAGGCTGAGGATATTTAAGCTGTGGGCTGGCTTTCCCCAGGGTCCGATGATTGTTCAAGTTTCCTGAATAAACTGCATTGAAAAAATAAAAAAAGATACAATAACTCAATAACCTCCCTGAAAATCACAAACAGTAATCTAGTAGCTACCTTGAAAAATCCCCAAGCACTTGACCAATTAAATTAAAGGTTAGTTAGAAACCTTCACTTATCTAGTCAAAATGATATTGTTATCTGGGTACTTTTTGTTAGCGCTCTTTCTTACCTTGGCATACCTTGTTACTTGAACACTCCATGAAGTCCACCACCACCCCCCAACACCTGTAGATCAGCACCAACCAATCAGTTTATGACAAGCTTGGTTCTGCTAAATGTGAACCAATCATGTAATTGCCAAAGTTGGAAAGTCCCTTTCCTTCTCAAACTATAATAGAAACCCAGCATTGCAGCTACTTGAGACTCTCTCCCTAATCCACTGCATTGGTGATGGTAGGGAGTCTGAGCTTAAGCCCATAATAAAGACTCTTCATTCTTGCATACTTGGGAGGTCCTCCTGGTAGTCTTTGGGGTCTTTTCGATCTGGGAATAACACATGCAAAGTTGTGACCACCAATAAATATTCTTTAAATGTTTAGAATGAACTTGAACAACTACAAATACTTGAGAATAATCGAATATTTTCTTTTTTAAGTTTTCTCAATCACTGCAATGTTATATCCATTTTCACATAGTCTATGGGGGGGGATGACTCACACTGATGTTATTTATTTCTTAGCATTTTTTTTTCTTGAATATTCCTTGACTGGTTTGCCTACCATCAGTGCTCTTATAAACCTTCTTTTGCTTTCATTTGTATCAATTTTCAGTATATTAGGTCAGCTCTGGCTAGATTACATTGTGATTTATTTTTGAACAGGAGCCGTCCATGTACTTCTTTGTGGTCACACCATCCTCTCTATGGGAAATGATCAATGCTAAGTGGTCTGAATTGGTTGCTCCCAGTTTATTAGAACACTGGCCAGTTGTCACTACAAAGACCTCATTTCGGTCATCATTTCTTGCTTCAGTTTTAGAATCTGTATTAAAATGACAAAGTCATGTTGTGAGATGTGCTGATTAAATGAACAACCCAAGAAAGTTGCCACAAACACTGTACTGATTGCTGGCTTTTAGTTCTAAACAGTTGAGTGGGGCACAATTTTCTTTAAAGACACTTGTCTTTAAGCATATTCAGAAACTTCTTCAATATATTCAGCCCAAATGTGTAGACTAAGTAAACTTAGAGATCGGCACACCAGTGCAATTCCCATTGTTGCTTGATGTCCTCCAAGCAAAGTATCCATCAGAGTAGTTAAAGAGAATGATGCCTAGGGGCCCGGGCGGAGAATATGAGTTATCTCTTGCTACAGAGATAATTATAGCAGACTCTGTCTTAAAACAGCACATATCTATATCTTGTACTTCTGGAGTCCAGAACCTTTTAGGCCTCTAGTGTGTGGGTCTATGGGTATGGATGCATTTCTTCTGAAGGCTCCAGAGGCGACTCCACCTCCCCCACCTTCCTTTCTTCTAGATGCCAACCATGTTTCTGAGTTCAAGACTGCTAACAACTACACTATTTTCCATATTATGGAATCATTATAACAAAAGGTGTCCATGGGAGGATGTCAGTGTCCACACGGGAGGAAGTCAGTGTCCACACGGGAGGAAGTCAGTGTCCACACGGGAGGAAGTCAGTGTCCACACGGGAGGAAGTCAGGGTCCACACGGGAGGAAGTCAGTGTCCACACGGGAGGAAGTCAGTGCCTTGGGCCCTGTGATCTTGCCCAGAAGGACCCACCTTTGCTTTTCCCACTATTCTCATCCATGTTCCATGCTTTACCATCTCTTTTTCTTATCTTTCAATTTCACACTTAGTCATTGCTTTTACTCATTTTGAAAGGCCCAATGCAGGAGTAATGATTACATACTTTTAATTTATCAAGTTAACATATAGCCTGTACCTGATAACGTGCACTCTCAATTCTGGATGAGTTATGAGACAAGATAGGGAAGGACACAAGGGATTGTAGCCACATAAAAAATGCCTCATTGTGCACTTGCTAGTGGATCTCCATCAGAATCCCAGAGCAAATGCATTTTATTGATTTTTTTAATGTTTAAAAGTCTTATCTGCTTAAGTGCATATTCCATGTTTCAAACACTACGAAATAAGACTTCAACAGACACAACACATCCTACAATGTACAGAAATGATTGTGGCCTATTGTGCAAGTATTTGTAGGTTCATTTATAGTTTTATCAACTTGTGAGTTATCAATTCCATTTTTTTCTCATGTTCCATACACAGTGTACATGTTCTTGTTCAGTGTAAGAATGATGGCTTTCAAAATTATACAATGCTTGTTACTCATGAGGTTTGTTCCCATGGTGAGGATTTGATGATGTCCGAGTATCTATCACAAAGAGAAAACTTACTAATAAGTGGTTACAAATAGCATTCCAGTCTCCATAGATAGGCATGTTCCCCCATTATCAATATTTTATGGAACAAGTAAACTTCAAGAGTTTATCATCTCAAGGACTATTCTACGTGTAGTTGGAAGTTTTGGTTACTTCTGCCTCTCTGCTCTCCCTAGTTCCTACTTCACCACAGACCCCCAGCAGTTATTAAGCTCCCAAAATCTCCAGAGTCCCCCAGTCTGAAGCCTCATCTGAGCTCATATTCTTTTTTTTATTTTCTATTAATTACAGTTTATTCACTTTGTATCCCCCCATAAGCCCCTCCCTCCCTCTTCTTCTCTATTGCCCCTCCCAAGTCCACTGATAGGGGAGGTCCTCCTCTCCTTCCTTCTGATCTTAGTCTATCAGATCCCATCAGGAATGGCTGCATTGTCATCTTCTGTGGCCTGGTAGGGCTGCTCTCCCCTCAGGGGGAGGTGATCAAAGAACAGGCCTATCAGATTATGTCAGAGTCAGTCCCTTTTCCCATTACTATAGAACCCACTCGGATACTATGCTGTCATGGACTGCATCTGTGCAGGGGTTCTAGGTTATCTCTATGCATGTTCCTTGGTTGGAATATGAGTGCCTGGGGAGGCCCTGTGTTCAAATTTTCTGGTTCTGTTGCTCTCCTTGTGGGGTTCCTGTCCTCTCCAGATCTTACTATTTCCCACTTCTTACTTAAGATTCCATGCACTTTTCCCATCAGTTGGCCTTAAGTCTCAGTGTCTGCTTTGATAGTCTATAGGGCAGAGCCTTTCAGAGGCCCTCTGTGGCAGGTTCCTAGGTTGTTTCCTGTTTTCTTCCTCTTCTGATGTCTTTCCTCTTTGCCTTTCGGGATGGGGATTGAGCGTTTTAGTCAGGGTCTGCTCTCTTGATTAGTTTCTTTAGATGTTAAGGGTTTTAGTAGGTTTATCCTATGTTATATGTCTATATGAGTGAGTATATACCATGTGTATCTTTCTGCTTCTGGGACAGCTCACTCAGGATGATCCTTTCCAAGTCCCACCATTTACCTGCAAATTTCATGATTTCCTTATTTTTTATTGCAGAGTAATACTCCATTGTGTAGATGTACCACAATTTCTGCATGGTACTAGCATAGAAACAGAATGGTGGATCAGTGGAACCGAACAGAGGACCCAGAAATAAACCCACACATCTATGGACACCTGATCTTTGACAAAGATGCCAAAACCATACAATGGAAAAAAGATAACATCTTCAACAAATGGTGCTAGTTTAACTGGATGTCTACATGTAGAAAAATGAAAATAGATCCATACTTATCACCATGCACAAAGCTGAAGTCCAAGTGGATCAAAGACCTCAACATAAAACCGGACACACTAAATCGGTTAGAAGAAAAAGTGGGGAATACCCTTGAACTCATTGGCACAGGAGACAACTTCCTGAACAGAACACCAACAGCACAGGCTCTAAGAGCAACAATCAATAAATGGGACCTCATGAAACTGAAAAGCTTCTATAAAGCAAAGGACACCATCATCAAAACAAAACGAATGCCTACAGACTGGGAAAAAATCTTCACCAACCCTTTATCTGACAGAGGGCTAATATCCAGTATATATAAAGAACTAAAGAAGCTGAAAAACAGCAAACCAAGTAATCCACTTAAAAAATGGGGAACAGAGCTAAACAGAGAATTCTCTGTAGAGGAATATCAAATGGCAGAGAAACATTTAAAGAAATGCTCAACATCATTAGCCATTTGGGAAATGCAAATTAAAACAACCCTGAGATTTCACCTTACACCCATGAGAATGGCCAAGATCAAAAACTCAAGTGACAACACATGCTGGAGAGGCTGTGGAGAAAGGGGAACCCTTCTCCACTGCTGGTAGGAATGTAAACTTGTACAACCACTCTGAAAATCAATCTGGCGCTCTGTCAGACAACTAGGAATAGCACTTCCTCAAAATCCGGCTATACCACTCCTAGGCATATATCCAAAAGGGGCTCAAGTACACAATAAAGACATTTGCTCAACCATGTTTGTAGCAGCTTTATTTGTAATAGCCAGAAGTTGGAAACAGCCCAGATGCCCCTCAACTGAAGAATGTATGCAGAAATTGTGGTACATCTACACAATGGAGTATTACTCTGCAATGAGCTCATATTCTTGAGCTGTTCCTCTCCAGAATTTTCCATAGAGAATGAGGATCTTGAGAACCATGTCACCAGATTCCTTGCAGGCACCCCACATCTGATGACCTGGTTTGTTCAAAGGAGCCATACCCCATTCTATTCTCTGGAGTGACTGGAAAGGCAGGGCTGTAATTTAGAATGTCTGAATTCTCTAGTATACAAATTTCCTGGCATGTTAAGACCGCCACATGAGAGATATGTTTAGTTGTCAAATGAACCCTGAAAACTCAATGTACATTGTTGCCCATGAAAACAAATCCCATAAAATGTGGCATGTGATTTGACAGTATTTCCTGTTGGCATAAAGCCTACAGAACTGGAGAACTCAAAGCCATGTTTGGAGAAAAGCATCTTTGAAGATGAGCTGTCTTCAGTTGGTAGGAAGTATTTGGGGGAGATTCAATATCAAGTGAAGCTGAGGTCTCTGCTGCTGCGTCAATCTCCCTTTGAACATCTTCTATAAAGGCATTGATCCTACCATAAGGGCTCTTCCCATGGCTCCATCGTTGCCCAAAGGCCTCACCTCCAAATGCTACCAATTTGGAATTCCTCCAGGTGGGGTGGCATGGCACAAACATTCAGGCTGCAGCATCAGCCTCCCTACATCTGTCGCACAGATTCAGTTCCCTCCCCAGCTTCAGCCTCTCCAGACTTTGAGCTCTTCCCTCTACTGAGTCAGTTCTGGCTGGGGTTTCCTCCCTGCCCACAGATAATGCATTGTTCATGTCAGAGGACACAGGGTAGACACACACACACACACACACACACATA
Source organism: Meriones unguiculatus (assembly GCF_030254825.1). Classification (NCBI taxonomy): domain Eukaryota; kingdom Metazoa; phylum Chordata; class Mammalia; order Rodentia; family Muridae; genus Meriones; species Meriones unguiculatus. The sequence continues at coordinate 99,778,926 of NC_083351.1, forward strand.
CACACACACACACACACACAGAGAGAGAGACAGACAGACAGACAGAGAGGGGGAGAGAGAGACAGAGATAGAGACACATAACATACACACAAAGACAGAGACAGAGAGACAGGTAGAGAAAGAGACAGACAGGCAGAGACGAGACAGAGAGGCATGCATGAGAGTCCAGTTTTTTAACTGTTGAAGGTGGGAGGGCAAAACTGACCCCTGTCACTCTCTTTTGGCCCTTGACCTTTGCAGACAGTGTACACAGCTGGCAGGGAGGGGCTGAAAAGCATAGTGAGACTAGTCACAGGAAGTCAGGAGACTGGAACCTGGTAGAGTGGTAGGCATCCTCCTGCAGCTTGTCCTGGCTCTTTATGGATAATGGTGAGTGAGTGTGACTTCCTCTGCGGCCCACAGCTGCTCCTACTTGGTGTGCTCTGTGGTTGGGATTCATATCCTGTGCAAGAACCATTTCTTCCTGTCTGTGTCACCAGGCCTTCTAGCATTCTCTGCACATCCCCTTTCTCCATTATCACTCAGACACTCTTACCTGAAAGGGTTATGTTTTGGTTGTGATCTTATTTGACTAAGAAGCAAATCGTCAACAAAGGTGTTTCTAGAAAACAGAACAGTGTCTTAGGAATTAAAGAAAGGCTAAGTCCAAACAAATGCTCCCAAGGAGATCAAAGTCCTTACATGCCATCTTTGTATGTCACAGCTCAACACTGAAAGCCAAAGCCAAAGCCAAAAAAAAAAAAAAAAAAAAAAAAAAAAGGGTAGGCATAACTTATTTTAGGTCTTATCTCTTGTTGTTGCCAACTGTAATATTTTTTTCTACTTGAAATAGAACCTCTGTTAGTGATTATTATTGGATATTTTTATAACCTGTGTTGGCACTATACAAATTGTATTCTCTGAGTAAGTTTTTCTGCTTCACACCGTCCACACAGGTGGACATTTGTAATCAAGGAGTAGAGTGTGTGTGGTTGACAAATGGCTCTCTCTCAGGAGATTCGGAATCAGCATCATGCATTTTGTAACTTTTCATTCCTTTACATTCATAAGCTGAACACGAAGCACTGTGTTTGTAATTTATTCTTTTGACAGATGAGCCTGCCTCACGTGGTGTGGAGACCAAGGCTATTTGCATGGGTAACTGTACATCATTTTGAAGCAGGGAGGAGAGTGGTGGCTGGAAGATGAAATCCTCCTAGACTCTAAGGTGTCAACTGGGGAATTTGTTGGAGAGGCAGTTTCAAGGAGTTAGTGAGGAGTACCGTGCATTTTCCAGTGTGTGTATGTTCACGTGCACAGGTGTGTAGGTAGGTGGGTGCAAGTAGAAGCCCGAGTTCTCTTCTCATTGGCCAGAAAGTTCCCTGTCTTTCCTTTCCGAGTACTGAGATTATGAACATATGCCACCATACCAAGCATTGTAAAGATGGGTGCTGGAAGCTGAGCACAGGGCCTTCTGCTAACGCAGCAAGCACTTTACAGACTGAGCCACCTCCCCAGCCACATTACGTCTTTTTAACATAGATGATCTACTCTTGTAATAGAAAGCACATTGTTTCTGGAGAGAGCTGTGCAGGGCAGAGTGTATATTAAAATCTGAATGGAGCACTTGTCTCATCACCAAGAAGTACTTGGTGAGATTTTTAGGGACAGTCAAGGAACTACTTAGTTGTAAAAGACCTTTGTGTATGGACTGCAAAGATGAGGAGGCACAGTGAGTGAGCTCTTATTTATCCTTGCACAAAATTTTGTTTTAAACATAGTGTCTGAAATCAAAACTATCATAGCAAGAAAGGAAAGTGTTACTGAACAAAACCATAGATATCAGAGAGTAAATCTGCTGGAAAGGCCTTGGGAGTCTCTCTAGGTTAACCATTTTATTCTGGAGCTGGAGAAAATGAAGGCTCACACAAGAAAGTGATTTTCTAGACCAGAAGATGGCTCAATAGGTAAGATGCTTTCCCAAAGTTGAGGTCCTGAGTTCTAATCCCCAGAATCCAAGGATAAGACAGACATGGTAGAGTGTCTGCAACCCCAGGATCTTATGTTGAGATATTATGGAGACAGGGAGTCCAGGAAGACTCACAGTATACACACACACACACACACACACACACACACACACACACACATACACACACACACACACACACACACACACACACCCTTCTCATTTTTTTTCTCCTATAGAAAGGGACTGCAGTAAAACAAACATGGCTTCCTATTAACAAAGTTCAGATCCCAAATCTACTGGTGTCTTCATCTGAGTCTTACAACTTCCAGAACTGTGAAGTTTCTGTCAAGTGTATCCCATGATTCCTATCCATGTTTTGGAGGTGGGATTTCTTATTGAAACTAACGCTCTCCAATTCGGAGCAGCCTACCCCAGGATTCCCTGTCTGCCTTCTGAGCACTGGGGCTATCAGCAGCTACCATGCTTGTCCGGCTTTAATGTGGGTTCTGGTTGTCACACTGTGCAGTGAAGACTGAGCCATTGTTTCTGTGCACTGGGAAAGCTACTTAATGTCTCTGAGCCTTTCTTTCCTGCCTAGAAGATCAGAAAGATCACAGATATTTCTTAGGAATTGTTTTAAAAATCCATTTTTAAAAGGCCCAGCAAAGTCTCTAGTATGGTGCCTTGCACTTAATAGTTCTCCTAAAAGCACCACTTGTGTCTTAAGAGGTTTCCGTTTTTCCATCTGTGAGGATGCGTCCAGGGATAAGTGAGCGTGAGACCCTACAATAATGAGACATCCAAGTGTTCTGCTGGGGCTTCTTGACTTTATTCCTACTTAATGGATTCAAAGCAGACAGTACAGACTTCCTGGAGATCTTATTACCTCTGAACTTGGAGATGAAAACCTAGGCAGCCTGTGACAGGGTTGAGAACTAAAGGAAAACAAGCCCAGGGTGACTCTGGTCCCTGAATCCAGCCAAGCCCCAAACCTAATCATTTCTAGACTTTTCATTTCATGTGTCAATTATTTCCATTTTGTTTCTTGCAATCTGGGTCAGGGTTTTGGTCACATGCAACAAAAGAATTGTGACAGCTGCTGTGCTCCAGAGAGACATTCTCACATTCTTATAGCTTTATTGTCATTCTTTAATGTCAATTCCCAACCTGGAAGCCCTGTTTTCTTTCTTCCATGCATGGAGCCGCAGAGAGCCAGGCTTTTCCTAATTATCTGCCTCTTCTTAGATCTTAGGACAACTGTTTTTTTATAGCTCAAGGATGCTTTAACCTGAAGTGTCTGCTGGAGTTTTTTTTTTTTTTCTTTTTTCTTTCTTTCTTTCTTTTTTTTTTTTTTTTTTTTTTTTTGGCAGCTATCACTTTAGAGATGGTACCCTATAAACCACAACAGCATCTTTAGTGCTCTCTTTGGGTGCCAAAGACTTGATCAATAATGAATAACGATTATGTCTGCAGACCAACTCCAGCATCTGGCCTGGAGGTGCCAGTGTGAAGCCTGAGCCTCATGGGCAACATGAGCCAAACAGAAGCAGCATGGACTCAGCCACAGTGAGGATCATGGGAGTTTTTCCTTCTCTTCCCAGTGTCACCTTTATGTCATCACCGACTTGCTAATTAGCCTTCTTGAAACTTGCTAAAATTTGGGTTAAGACTGAAGGAAATAGCACCATGCTGTGGGGCCTCTGGTAAACAGGGCTATTACAATCATTACTATCACTACTCTTACTGCTTGTGACACCAGCTCTTTTTTCAAATTTTATTTACTTTACATCCTAAGGGAGCCCCTTCCCTTCTCCCCTCACAGTCCTCTCACTTCTCCTTCTTATCCCTTTCCTTCCCCCTTTCCTCCTAGAAAAGAGGAGCTCCCCCCACCCCCATATTAACTCTCCCAGCACATCAAGCCACATCAAGACTAATCATATCCTTATCTCCTGAGGTCAGACAAGGGAGTGCTGTCAAGGAGAAGTGATCCAAAAGCAGGCAATAAAGACCATGTCAGAAACAGCCCTGCCCCTCCACTTACCAGGTAACCCATATGAAGACCAAGCCACCCATCAGCCTCATATGTGCAGAGGGCCTAGGTCCAGACCATGAATGCTTCTTAGTTGATGCTCACAGTCTTTGAAAGGCCCCATGTGAATGGGTTAGTTGTCTCTGTGGGTATTCTTGTGGGGTTCCTGGCCCCTCAAGGTCCTTCCATCTTTCCCCCAACACTTCCACAGGACCCCAAGATTCCCTCACCATGCTTGGCTGCAAGCCCCAACATCTGTCTCCATCCACTGCTGGCAGTAGCCTCCCAGACTACAGTCAGGTTAGGTTTTTGTCTGCAAGCATAGCAGCACATCATTAATAGTGTCAGGGACTGGCTTTCTACTATGGGGTGGGTCTTAGGTTGGGCCAATTACTGGTTGGACATTTCCTTAATCTTTGTTCCCTCTTTATCCCTGCACTTTCTGTAGGCAGGGTAAGTTTTTCTATGGAAGCTTTTGTTGGTGGGTTGTTGTTCCCCTCCTTCCATTAGTATTTAATCTCTTATAAGTGGACATTAGACCTTTAGTACAGGATATCCATACTACAATCCACAGACCCAAAGAAGCTAAGGAACAAGGCTGGCTCAAGGAAGGGTGCTAGAATGTCACTGAAAAGGAGAAATAAAACAGACAGCAGAAGTGGATGAAGAGAAGGAACTAGGCAGAAGATGGAATAAGGAGGGAAAAAGAGTGGGGGTCAGATGTGGGGAAAACTGGGGTGGGAGGTGAGAGGGCTAGGAACAAGAAAGGAAACTAAGGGTGAACATCTCTTTATCAAGCTGGAGACCTTTGACAGTATAGGTTCCTGGAAGGACATGGGTGTGACTCAAGCTGAGATTCCTAATGGGGAGATATGAAGACTGAAATGACCACCTCCGAGCCAGGCAGGACATCAGGTTTTCTTAATGAAATCTAGATTCTTCTGATGGCCTCTGAGGAAGCAGGTAGGTCTGTGAGGAACCTTAGCCTGAATGTTGTGGTTTGAAGTGCTGGAGGAAGAGTCCCAAGATCTAATAGGTTTCTAAGGATGCCAGTTATTTAGAGTTCTCTCCAGAGAACCTCCTTACTTTCAGTGCCATACAATTGACTTGCAAAAGCTGAAAGGCTCTGTATACCAAACTGGCTTTGGGTATTGAAGCTGATGGCCTTACTCTGTGAAGATTGTTACAATTAAGATGGATTCACTTGTGTTAAACCAGAACAAAGTGAATGAATGAATGAGAAAGAAAGAGAAAAGGGAGAGGGGAAGAAGGGGGAGAAAGAGAGAGGAGACTGAAAGACAGAGATGCAGAGAGAGAGACAGAGACACGGAGATGGAGAAAGGGATGGAGAAGCACACACACATACATACAAAAAGAGTATCCCTGGAATAAAGCGCTCTGTCAGAATCACAGCTTGTACCAGGAACAATCATCCCATTGCATGCTATTTAAATTATTTAATTCATCTTGATTTAGCTTTGGTGGGTCAGATCTTAAAATTTAGTCATTTCTTTTAGAGTTTTCATTTTAAAGTATATACATTTGAGCCTCTGAATTTTTCATGTCTGTTGTAGTCTCCCTTTTAAAAATAATTTTATTAATATGAATCTTCTTTCTTTTGGTTAATTTTTCTAAAAGTTTGCCAACCTTGTTAATCCTTTTGAAATTCAACTGTTCACTTCATTCATCCTTTTCTCTCTTCTATGCCATTAAGTTCATCCTTGATTTTTAAAAAATTGTGTTTTTTTTAAAAAAGATTATAATATATTATACAATTTCCTTTCTCTAAACTTTCCCACATGCACTCTACACTCTCTTTCAAATAGTTGGCCTTTTTGTCATTAATTGTTGTTATAATATACGTGTGTATACATATATATTCATATACACATATGTAAATATATTCATACACATATATGTATACACATATATATGTGTGTATGTATTTATATATGAGCAAATACAGCCCGGCTAGTCTGTATAATATTACTAGTATGTATGCTTCCAGAGTGACCTTTCACAGTGGATAACTTATTGGTGTGTTCTTCCCTGGGGAAGACTATTTCTCCTACTTTTGGCATGCCTTAGTTGTCTGTAGTTCTTTGCATTGGATTGAAACCTCATGAGCTTTCCTCATATGCTTTGATACATATTGATGTCATCCTTGTACAGATCATGTTTAGACAGTCATGTTGGTGAGACTTTATGAGACTTTCTGACCATCCTAAGAGACACAATCACCCAGCAAACTCCCCATTCTTCTGCTTTTTGCAGTCTTTCTGTCTCTTCCACAATGCTCCTCATGCATTAGGTGCAGACATTGTATTGTAGATATATCAGCTGGGATTAGGCTCCACGACTCTGAATTTTGATTGGCCATGGTTTTCTATAATGATCTCTGTTTCTTGCAAAGAGAAGTTCCCTTGATAAGGGATGAAGACTCTGCTTACCTTGGGTATAAAGATAAATATTTAGAATGTAGTTAGGGATTATGTTGGTTTAGTGAAGTGAAGATTCTCTTCCAAGATTCATGACTTCAATTGCCCTAGGTTGGTTTCCAGGACCAGGTATGATTCTGATCTTGTTGAGCTAGTCTTAAGTCCAATTACAGGGGTGTTTTTTTACTGCTAAGGTAAGCATTCCACTATCACATGCTTAGGGTTATAATTCCATGCTGGCCATTGTTGTGATTCATAGCATCATAGCTGGGTAGGACTATTGATTACTTTCCTAATTTGGAAGCTTACATAGCACCTTCTGGTACTATAAAAGATAGTTCTCATGGATAAGCTCTTTACAGCAGTTCTAGCTCAGGAGTTTCCAGGCCCTGTGTCTGAAGTGCATGGTGTCTCCAGCAAGAGGGACTTACCTTCCATCTTTGGGTGCAGCCAAGAGCAATAGCAATTGATCATAATGTTTTGGGGAGTCTCTTGGACAACTCATGACCACAACACCAAAGAGATGTTCTCATGTCTGGGGTTGGGTTTTTTTGTTAGGTGGTCTTGGCTCTTAGAGGGAGTATTGTAAGACCAGGTGAGAAATATTAAGTTAAACCATATATGTATATACACAAACTTATGTGAAGCTATCTTTAGATAAAAATGATCCTCTTAGGACTGCCTTCATTGTGTATCATAGATTTTGGTATTCTGTGCTTTTATTTTCATTAAATTTTAAGAACTAAAAAAATTTCCTTTTGGTTTCAGAAATAACTAACACTAAATACCTTTGGAAAAAGCCATAAGAAAACTACTGTGGAAGATAGCAACAATATATACATACACATATATAAACAGAGTCTTAATAAACTTGCCCTATAAGATCACAATGACCCACTAGACACTACAGGCTAACAGATAAAGATCCCAATGTCAGGAACAGGTTACCTCTTTTGGAGTTGTTGACCAGTGAGATATGATTGGCTTTCAGGCAGTCTAGCCTATTGTCAACACTATTGGATACCCTTCATCTCTAATAGATAATAAGACCTATTGTAGAAGTCATCACATACTTAGTTATATGTAGAAATCAAGTTAGAACCAACTGGAAGCTTAATTCATACTGACTAGCCTCCATGGTGCTAGAAGATACTAGGTACTGTACCACAGGCAGAAGGTAATCATCAGTCATACCCAGCTGTGGAATAGTGTCCTGGTAAGGCATGCCTACTGATACAGTGGTGGAATAAATGTCACAGGAGTAACCAATCAAGTGTCAGCCACTGTGACTGACTGATGTAAATAGTATTTCACATGAATTTTTTTTTCTTTACTGGGCATTGAACACAGAACCTCAAGGATAGTAGTCAAATGGTTTGCTCCCGAACAAAATCATATTTACTTTGAAACAGCATCTCACTAAGTTGCTCAGGCTAACCTTGAAACTTGTACTTCTCCTGTCAGCTTTCCAAGTATCTGGGGTAACAGGCCCGGTGGCACTGGAAGAGGAAAGTTCTATATGCAATGAAAGGCACACATCTCTACAACTTGGAGTGTTCCAGTTGGAGTTCACGCACCAGCAAGAGATCTTGTTCTCTTCTCTTTGGAAGGCCAAGAACAGCCCAGGAAATTGTGTTCTCTACTCAGTCTTATGGGACACAGGAGGGTACACTGTGTGGAGACTGCCCACAGAGTCTGCTCTCCAGCACTGCCAGTGAGATCCTCGCTTGAGGTGCTCACGGAAGGACCTTGTGTCTAAAACATGAATGAAGCCTTGACAAACCAAGGTTCAGTTCTCTTATTAAGGACTCACATGCTAGTCTGTTTGTGTGGGATCTTCTGTGTAAAGGAGACTCAGAACCATTCAGATTTTTAGTGGTCAGGTACACACTCCTTAATATAAGTACTGTATGGGTAGAACCTGATGACCAAACACAGACAGGAGATCTAGCTGAGTGGTTACGGGGAGAATGATGAGCAGAGAGCATGAGGAGTCTGGGGGTTGTTTGCTCCAAAGCAAGCTTTGCAATAGCTGCTAGATTTAGGGATTTGGGACTTTGGATTTCAGAGTGTCAGGAAGACATTTCCCCAGAAAATCTGGGTGTGGGAGGGCTGGACAACCTGGGATCTCTAATATGCATCATGTGTTTCCTGGAAGCTTGACTTACTTTCTGCTTTTGTCTTATGGAAGTTCCAGTGTGGCCTTTGGTTGGGTGATAAAGATTATCTGGTAATGCTTGCTTCCTGCTGATAGACTGGCCACAGCCTCCTCTGCATCATGATGGAGATGTGCCAGCCACCGTGGTGTCCCTACTGGTCTGGGGGAGTATTGCTGAAAACTGTGGCTTCTCTGGCAAGGGCTGTGCTATGTCCCCTCCACCCACCAGATGGTATCTAGTTTCTTCACATAATAATTGTACCTCAGGAAGCACAATTCCTGGGAATGAGGGGGACAGTACCACACAGCCAAGGAAAGCTGAGGTGAGAGAAACAAAACATGAATACACGGAGCTTTGTGGGGCTGTTTGTTTTGCTGCTTCTTAACTCTGCCTTCTGACTTTGAAATAGCAGCTTTCTATTATGTCTTCTTAATACAAAGGGGTTGTCACTGGTCAGACTTCACCTAGATTGCTGTCAGTTATGATGAGATGTCACGCGTTACTCTAATTCTTATAACTGTGCTGTTCTAGTGCTAAACCAGGACTGTTAATAAGGATCAACATACTCAGTAACAATACAATTGATCCAGAATTGAAAGGTCTTACTTCATGAGCTAAGTAACCATTGTTATGGTTACAACTATGCCAAGTGTTCCTTACCTTCTGCTGATGACATTCTCAAGTGAAGGGGGTGTGTTTTTATGTATTTTTCATACATAAAGTCTGGATTTTATCTATTAAGTACGTTAAGTATATGTTCTATTATAAGGGTTGACTAAAAAAAAGGAACATTGGAGTCATGTACAATCCTCTGAAAAACACCATTTTTTTTCATTAGGGGGATCCAGATTATAGAGGCTTCTGAAGAACTGAAAGGCAGGCACTTGAGATGAGCGTGTCACACTTGGTCATCAACATAATGAAAGCAAAAGCAAAGAAGGGTCTCACGCCACCCTGTTGCTTTATCCAGTGCATGCCATTTACAAACCATGACTCAACTTTTGCTAATGGAGCCTATGGGGGCTTTGGGCTACTTCACAATTCAGGTGAAGCCTTTCCATGCACTTATCTCTACCTATCCACCCACTCCTTCCTACCTTGTTGATTGTCAGTCATCTTTCTTTTCTGCACAGTCTAGATATGTCTTGTATCTGTATATGTACATATTCATAAAAGAAAAAAATGGTTGGCTTAAATAACTTCGATCACTCTAAACATTCTCTTGTACCTCTGTCTCTGATGCCAGGAGATACTGTATGAATTAATCACATCCTGGAGTGATTCACTCTTAAAGAACCATAGATAGCAAAGACATCCTTGATCTCCAAGAATTGGTGATGTGAGCAATTGAGACTCAAAGTAAAAAAGAAAAGTTCTTTCCGAAAGAAGGAGATCCTCAATAATGTGTCTATTTCTCTCTGGTTAGCTCTAAGCAAAAAATTGAGAAGAGCAAACCAGCTATTAGGCTATTCTCTGCTTTGATAAACATGACTATTCCATCCAATGACACAGGCAATACAAAATGTCCTCATCATTGATGCTACATATTTATTTTTCTGCATGGATGGGAGCACACTTCTTTGAGAAAACCCAGAGAGTACTTAATACACAAATTAACATGGTATGCAATTTATAGGACAATCCACAAGTAAGCTTCTGCCTACTGTTCTACTCTGGAAATTAACTTTCCATTTCCCAAACTTTGCACAAGCAAAGTATATTCATATCACTGTTAACTTTGAGAAACCATTTCTTTTAGACTTTGAGCTGAATTAAACTATGTAGAGAAAGGGGGGTGTGTCAAGTTTTAAAGGAAGATGGCAGCCAATTTTTTTTGTTATTTATTTTTTATTTTTTTTCCAAGAACAGTTAACATTTGCCAGGCACCTGTTGGCCTCAGTCACTTGCATCTAAAGAGCAAAGCTAATTTACCCACAGCCCACGTTCTCTGAAATGGTTAGCCTTATTTCTTAGCTCTGTTAATCACTAGTCTAACGTTAGCTTCAAGTTCAGTTTTAATCATCTAGCCCGTAATTGTCTACTGCTCCCTGCCACATAAACAAAGAACGTTTGAGAGGGAATAAGGTGAGCAGTTTACATCTTCTATGGATACTTCAAGTAATTGGCCCCAAAGTGAAACTATCGAGCTGACCATGGTTTAGCATGTTCTGAGGGCATAAACCATGGAAGGGACTGACCTGTAGAAAGAGTTGGCACCCAAGAATGTGTGAACATGTGAACATCCTACTTTACCTCAGCCTAATATCCTGAGCCCCTAGATGATGACAAGACACGTTACAGAAGGAACAAAGTGAGGCACACTGATACCGAAAAACAAAAGGCTCATACAAGATGGACAGCGGATGAGATTGCTTCTATCCAAATAAAATCCCACACAGGTCAGCTTTATACGTACACTGACATACACACACCCACACACACACACAGACACACAAGCAAGAATGTGTATTTTGTAAGATTGGTCCATGGAAATAGACATTCTTAGCAAATGTGGATGACAGATCAATTGGAATTTATTTTCTTTTAACACTGTATCATCATAAAGAAAACTGGTATAAATGAAAAAGTCTATTTCAAATATCTACATCTAAAATTTTAGGCAGTGAAAAAGCACTTTGTTGACAAGGAGTGTGGATGACGTGTTAGCTGGGAGAAACTGCTGGATGCCTTGTTTAGTTGCCACAAACAAATCACATATCAGAACGAACAATACTGCTAAATATTCCTTTTTTTCCTGTTTTTTTTTTCTTTTTTGTTAAAACATACTGGGGGAAAGAAAAGAAAAGAAAACTGGAAATCCATACATCTTTCAAAAGTTTGAAATTGAAGCAATATTTAGAACCATTGATGAGGAAACACGGTGGCATTGGTGTAATATACACAATGCACTCTTCGTCTTTAATCTGTAATGTACATCAAATACTTTACAACAATGCATTAACAAAAGGCAAGAGACGTCTTGCTGTACAGAGGAACCCCAATGCAACTTGAAGCCTAGAGCCACACGGATGAAGAGAGTAAACAAAGCGTGAGAAGCCGTCCCCCATAGTGTGTAAACTATTCTGTCTTGTGCTTAGCGATAACCTCCACGCCACCACCCTGACTGTCTCCTCTCTCCTTCCTTCAGCCACACGGACTATAAAGCACTTTAAAAACTCTATAGTTCAAACTAGAAAGGTGTTGAATACGGTTACATTTAGGATTGCGTTTAGCTTCCTATTGATTTCCCAGTTAACTCTCGATTCATTTAGCTTTCTAAAATAGCTCTGAGTATTTCTTTCTGGTTATCACAGCCTTCCTATGGAACAGGCTTTAACAAACTAAATTTGCAGGGAACAAAAGAAAAAAAGAAAAGAAAAGAAACAGAATGTCCTGTGGTATGCATGCACATGCACTGTTCCCGGGAGTGCCTCGTGTCCTGGCTCCTCACACCCAGGAGTCAGGTGAGGCCGGGTAGTGGCTCGTTTCATAGTTCAGTTCACTGTAAGGACGGGCAGCAGAGTAGAAGTCGACATAGTTGCCGGTGGACTTGAGGCCCAGGTGCATGGTGTACTCGCTGGCTGGAGGGCGGTGATGGACCTGGTCCTCAAAGAAGGACTCATCGTAGTTCCGTGTGGAATTCTGAAACGGCTGGTAGGTCTCGTAGTCTTTCCTGCTGGGCTCCTGGGGGACAGGCTGTGCGGAAACCTGGCAGAGAGGAAGTGCCGCTCTGGGTTAGTCGGTTCCCTGGCTCGCCCTCTCTCCCCGTGCCACTCTACCACCCTGCATAAAAAGGGCTGGGGCCTGCCCCAGGCAGGTTCTCTGCACACAGTACCAGCGGCTTGCTCTTTCCATGTAACTTGACTTTTTATTTTCCATTTCATGTCTTTGGGGTACAGATTGGTGATTTGATGTTGGCATTCACTGTGTTGAGTAGCATTTCAACCTCCTCAACCACATATTTTCTTATTCTGGGAATCTTCAAATTCCCCTCATAATTCTTTATAAAATACACAAAACTCACCGTGAAGGTCACCTTGTGGGACTGTGGATTTGAGTGTTTATTCCCCCTGTCTCATGGGGGCTGATGGGTCCTTATCTGGCATCCTTTTCTTTCCTCCTCTTCCTCTCTACTCTTCCTATCTCTGATGACCACTAGTCTATTTGCTTTTTCCATGAAAGCAACTTAGGTTTTAGCAGCCATGCATAAGAACAAGTACATTTGGTCTTTCTGATGTCCTAGTCAGGTAAGAGAGGGCTGGGGGAGAGTCAGTAACTGGTCCAGGGGACTGGGGCGATGCATCAATGAATAAAGTACTTGCTATGGAATTGAAGACTAAGGTTGGGTTCTCAGAGCCCACTTAAAGTTGGTAGGTGTGGTGGCAGGCTATAGCCCCTGCACTGGGAAGGCAGAGACAGGGGATTCCTGGGGCAAGCTGGCTAGATAGGATTCGTGGTTTTTGGTTTTTGTACTCATTAAGGAAATTGCCCACTCCTAGATCCTGCAAATGTCCACAGTGATTTCTGTCTCTATGAGTTTGCCTAAGTTTGGAGCCTCATGTGAGTGGAACCACATAGTATTTATGCTTCTGAGTCTGGCTCTTCTATCTCAGTATGTTTTCATCACTTCTACATGTATTTTTTTATAATTATTTTAAGAACACATAATATTACTTTGAACGTACATATCATAATCTTACTTTGAATGGACATACCACATTTTGTTTATCCATCTGCTTTTGATTGATAATTGGATGCGCCTCTGTCTATCTGAGTCCCCTGTTTTGTCTTTTTGGATCAGAAAGTAACTCTATGTTTAGCCCTTTGAGGAACCCCCAACTGTTTGCCATAGCAGCTCTGCCATCTTGTTAGGTGAGCTATGAGTAAATTCCATGGAATAAAGATGCTCATTTTTATTTTTTCTACATTTTTGACATCACACTCAGATGCTGCAATATCAAATAAGCTGGAAATGTACAAGGTGTAATGGCCACATATTTCCTGCTTATAACACATTGCTGTGATTGTGTAAGGAACTGCAGCTTCCCTGTGGTTGGTTCACTCCATCACACCTGCCCGAGTGACAGGACTTCAGACAGACACACACTCACATATTTTACTCTCTAGAACCCAACTGTTTCCTAAGACTTGGTGCAATTGAAAACTGATTTAATTAAGGAATGCTGCAGGAACAGTGACTTTCATCTATAATATTACATACAAGGAAGGCTGGGGTGGAAGGATGCAAAGTTTGAGGCCTTGGGAGGTTCAAGGCCAGCCTTGGCAACTTAGCAATACACTGCCTCAAAGTTAAAGTTTAAAAAGGCTAAGGTGCATCTCGCTGGAGGAGTGTCTGCCTGTCAGGCACGAGGCCTTGAGTTCGATCCCTACTTCTTCAGGTGGAATCTGAAGCTATGTGCTAGAAGAGGTACCTGCAGTACTCTCTGGTGTCTCAGTCCAAGTCAATACTGCCTGTATGTAGCCTCTGTTTGATGTAGGGTCTAGAAACATTCAAGGGTCCCAAGAGCCCTGTTAGAAGTCAAGAATTGGTTCCTTCTCTTTGACTCTAGAGAGTGTAAGATAAGGAACATTCCTGGACTGATAATATATTAGCCGCACCCCCACATACACCCACCCTCACATACACCCTAATCTCTTTCTGTTTTGACTGACTGTAGGATTCCTTTTCAGGTACCCGACCCTTCACTCTGAGCAGATGTTTTCAAGGTGTGGGATGGGAGGGACCCCATAGCCAGTGTCCACAGAGATGTACAAAGCTCTGTAGTTTGTAATAGCCACGATGTCTGGCATGGATTACAAAACACTCTGGGAAAGATACAGTTTGATTACTTTTCAGCAGATTCAGTAATTCCTATTAATTTTACTAAGGTTCAGCGTGGTAGGCTCCTTTAGAAATGGGCTTAGTTAATAGGTAGTGATTTGTAATTAGCGGGGTGTGTGTAAATGAATACCTCTAATGGCCTGCATATAATTCTTCTCTCAACTAAGCGAAACTCCTTCTTTTATATGTAATTGATTTATACCAGCAATCGATCAGTTCTGCAAAGAAGTGGTGAACTTCATCACAGTGGCCTCCCAGGATTCCCCCCCCCCAACGCCGCCCACTAGTAGTGGTAAATGCATGAGATTGCAGTCTGCCTGTGAACGTCTGGATGCTCATAGAGCATTAACCTCTGCTATCCCGAAATGCTGGGGCTGAGAGGAGTTCTGGAAGCAGCCTGCAACATCCGGGTCTAGCAGGCTGCATGCATGGGAGGGTACCCTTCCCATTCCAGAAATAGCTGCACACTCTGCAAGACTGTGCTGCTGTCCAAGCCTGCAGCTCTCAAAGGCCCAGTCAAAAGGCTTGGAAACTTGTACAGGGCACTTGCCAGAACTCACTGTCTATCTTTCAGTCGGCACCACCTTCAGTATTGAAAAAATTGTTCCTTTCTTATTCCTCAAAGTGTCACAGAAGTATATATATGCTCATGCTACATTGACCTGTATCTGTATCTTCCATCTGTTTACTTAGTCATCTGTCTGTCCTGCTGATTCATACTTTGTAGGTGAGGAAACTTAACTCTGGGCAGTTAATCAGCCTTCCTAAGGTATCATGGTAAGTGGAACTGTGGAGCTAGGACTTGAGCAGTCCCCCTTTCTTCCCTGTGTTAGCTTAGTCCTGGTAGAGCCACTATGGTCAAACCTTGGAGGGCAGACTCCACTGTGCTCTGTGATAAGAAAAGATGTCTTCTTGAGGAGATGGAAGATGTATGGTTCCTCTGTGCTGGTCTTAGCAGCCAGGGGGTGAAGTGCTAGAGTCAGAAATGTCCTAAGGAGCTCCGACCCATATTCTATTACTCATTATTATGATGGGATACTTGAGGCTGGGTAGCTTTATAAAGGAAAGAGGACGATTTATCTCACACGTCTGGCCTGCCTTAATGATGACTTCAGAGTAGACGGCAGGGAGCTGTCTATAGTGCATGCATACATACACTCAGGAGACCATCTGGAGATGGGAGTCCCCCAGGAGTGGGGTGGGCTCCGTAGAAAGCTAACTCTCAGCCTCATAGGAACTACTATAGTCATTTTCAGGGTCAATGTTGCCAGTGACCTTCCCTCAGACTCCACTAATTAAAGGTCTTACATCCAAAACACTGACACACTGAAGGTCATAGGTCCCACATCCAAACCAGGACAGCACCACAGTGTGAAACCTACTATCTACTGCCAGGCAGGAAGAGACTATGAAGCCACAGGTTGTTCTGAAGCCTGCCACTGCACCATGCATATGCGCATGTGTTTTGATGGATGTGAGATATAGGTTGATTTACTCCTTGAAAGCCCAATTTAGAATTTTAGGCCACACAAGTCATTAGGAACAAGAATACAAACATGCTGCTTGCACGTCACCTGGTTGTGTTTGATGTCTTCAGCGGGCGCACCATATGAATTCCTATACAAAGTTGAAACTCCAGTGTTTTGAGCTACAAGCAAAAGGAAAACAAAATTATTAGCAATAAAGGCCAGGTTCTGAGTGTGGAATGATGGGTACTGAGGTAGGTTCTTGGCCTGATATGGCTTGGTTTGTCATGGACCATTCCAAGTGGAAGGACCTCTTTGTCTCCAAATCCCCTTTTACATATTCAGAAAGAAGAGAAACCCCGCTGTGAACTCCCATAACCTGCCATCTTATTCTAATAACGTTTGCATTGTGGACAGGGTCAGGGTGGGTGCGGCAAACAGATGGTCATCTTGCAAGTTTTATTGCCTTGTTTCCTGGTAAATACCCAAGGATAATAAAAGCATGTCACCTGAGCTGGAACATGCACAAGCCTGAATCAGCAGCTCAGCTTTCAGCTGGAGAATGACAAGAATGCAGTTTCTAATTTGAGTGCACACACATGCTTGATCATCGTTCAGACAGTCCATTCTCCAAGGCCGGAAGGCCATGTAGATGGCACCATCTCAACGTCCCTTACTCATCTGGTCATGGGGGTGAATGGGAAGCTTCAGAATTCTGTTCTGTACAGAGTTGGATGTCCATGCTCCATCTTTTCATATGCCTGGCTTCTAGGTGAGAAGAGGAAAGGTATTCTGTTTCTAGAGGAGGTCCCCCTTTTCTCAGTTGGTACCTTGC
The DNA here is from genome assembly GCF_030254825.1 of Meriones unguiculatus. Taxonomy (NCBI): domain Eukaryota; kingdom Metazoa; phylum Chordata; class Mammalia; order Rodentia; family Muridae; genus Meriones; species Meriones unguiculatus. Next base: position 99,795,646 of record NC_083351.1, read on the forward strand.
AGGTACATGCCACAGGCCCAGATGAGGGGCACAATTCCTCTCACATATACTGAGACATCATGGTTTAAGAAAGATCTGTAAATGATATTTGTCCAAGGTCAATAGGACACACACACACACACACACACACACACACACACACACCCTTTAAAACTATCCCTGGCTTTCAGGATGCAAGGATAATGAAATTTATACACCACCTACATTTTAGAATGATAATCACACCACGGCAGAACAGCCTACCAAGATTTCATTACACACCATTCATTGCTATCATGATTGTCTAAAAGGCATAAAGTTGTTGTGTAGTTAAATTATTGGAAGACACTGCTTAGAGAGTGAGGGTGAGCTCTTCTTTAACTTTCTCTTTAGCTCCCATGTGTGTTGCATCCACAAGGAAGTGTCCTCATGCATGGAGGACAGAGCAGAACATCAGATGTTGTCCACTATTACTGCTCTCCAACTTATTGCCTTGTTGCTAAAGTGGAATCTCATCATTTTGGCTAGAATGGCTGGCTAGGAAGAACTCCATATCTGCCTGTCTCTGCCTGTCCAGTGCTGGGGTTACAGGCACATGCAGGCATGCCCAGCTTCTTACATGAATATCTGATATTCACACATAGGTCTTTATGCTTGCAGAACAGGTATTCACTGGGCAATTTCCCCGGCCCCTCATTTTTAGTTTCATATAACTCTGCTACCCTCTCTGACTAAATATACATTGCACCTATATATCTCACTGTGAAAAGTTTTTCTCCTGGATCATCGACTCTTCCTAGTGGTCCCAACTTCCTGCCTATCCTGTCTTCTCTATTCACCAAATCTCCCATAGCCAGGGGCATCTTTCCATCTTACAAACTGGATTATGCCAGTCTTTCTGCTTGATAAGACTCTAGTGCCCAAGCGCCACATGATTTGTCCCCCATTCATTTTCTACCATTCATATTTCTTACCCATCCTCTCTTAGCCACCCTGCTCCTCGTTGCTCTAATGAGTGAGTCAAGTCTGTGTGATTTAGAAAGATTCTACATGCAAATCTTCCTTTGTTCCTGGTTCTGAGATCCGGTTGGTATTCAGTCATCAGCTGAGTTGAATCCCTGTTGCTCATGACATGCAAAATTACCCTTTCTATTTGGCATCCTCTGTCTCATTATTTGTTCAGTTTTGTCATCACACTCAGCATCATATGATGTGACTTTGTAGAAGAACGTGTTCATTGCTGACCTTTGTTTATTGCTAGCCTTTATATACTAGAGCAGATGACCCATAAAACAGTTAAGTATGTCTTGTCTCCTCTGTTTGTGTATCTCTGGGATGGTGCTGCCTGGTCTTGGTGGATTTTCACAGGGCAAGAGATATAATTAGTGAATGATTGATTGAATGCAGGCATCAACCTTTGAAATTGACCTACCTGCCTAACAAAAACATGCTGATGTAAATGCCACTACAAGGTCAAGGTGAAAGGCTTGTATTTCCTTTTTGGAATAATGCATTTTAGGGGGCTGGGACATCTGTACTATTATAACCTTAGGCTCTTTCCACATCAGAGAGTTGGTTTTGAAATAGATGTTTCTGTTGGCAGCTCTGCTCTCAGCTCTTTAGCTCACTTCCTTGTGTCGGAGAGACTCTAGCTGAGAGTGAACTACATTCACAGGTGTACAGAGTGGAAGGCCTCAAGGATGCTCTTCATACACTCAATTTCTAACTGAATGGATTAGAATGGCTTTAAAGGGCATAAGAGAGACATTGACAAAAATGGCAGATATCACCTGGTGAAAAGGGAAGTCCCCAGATAAACTTAAAAGTTAGGCTGTGTAACCAGGGATCAGGAGGCACACAAGAGGTTTCTAGGCAACCACAGAAACAGCAGCCAGCATCCTGCTTGACCGCACAGCTGATGCAGGGATTCTGAGGATCCCGTGGTAGTGGAAGGACATAAGGGGATAAGTATTCTCTGATAAGGTATTCTCAGAGACATAATCTAAGCTAGAGGAAGAATGCAGAAGAGAAAAGCAGGGGGATGGCTGGGATGAAAACCCTCATGGATCTGGATTTATAAGATACACACTAGGGTAGGACAGCACAGGGGAGGAACTGTGTCAATCACCAGCTTTTCCACGATGTCTTTGAGGGTGTGGCCCATCATTTCCCACAACAGACCATTCTTTCCATTGGGGAATGGTAAAGAATCACCGCTGCTCAAGACCAAGAAAAATGGAAACATTTGTTTCTTACACAAACCCTACCACACCTGGGGTTTAATCTTAAATGAAAAAAAAAAAAGATATATAGTTTTCCTATTGAGGTCCTAAGAAATCTGATTTTATAGGTGAATTCCTGAATGATGGGCACTTCCCAAAAATTCCAGAGTAGAAGTTGGTGAAGTAACTTTTCTCTGTAGTGTGATGCATTGGGTACTCTTGTGGCATGGCTGGCCATTCAATTCATACAGAAGGCAAACACTACCATCAGGCTCACCATCCAAGCCACCACTTTCATCCTTGCAGGTACCCTGACTCCACCACTGCCATTCCTGCCAGCATATTAATACTCACTGTCATCACACCCATCATTTCACCTCCATCATTACTGACACATCATCTCTGCCCTCAACAGTCGAGCGGGACTCCTGACATCTACCACCCTTGCTAACACCTTCGTCTCCACTACTCATTACTGTCACAGTCCACTATTATCATGGTCATAAAGTCACCAGCAGAATGGGATCCCCTTCTTCATTACCACAGCAAGCACCAGCACCATCTTCACTTCTCCCACTCCACTTCTCTCATACCAATTCAACCCCTCACTGTCACCCCTACTTGTTTTGTTCCCACCACCATCCTCACTTCCATGTCTCTCCTCACCACTCTCACATCACCCCCACTCTTCTCATTGCTTCCACTGCCTTCCTCTCACCTCTGCATCTTACTGCTTCCACCACCCTCACTATTGCCCTTGATAACACCTGTTGGCTTGAGAAGAACTTTCTCGTATAAACAAACTCAGTAAAGAGCTTAGGCTGCCTCCAGGTTGGCTAGAATTTGAATTTACTTTTCAGGTAAGCCAGAGCTGAACTGTTTGAGCCTTTAAGTAGGTTTAAAGAACCTAACTCTCAATAGCAGAGTTGTCAAGATCTTGGCCATTTCCTAGGCAGGAGGAATATTAGGTACATGATACATTTTATGTTTTATTTTACTGTGTGTATGGGCAAACTCATGTACCACTAGAAGCATTTCAACATAAACATATGACTCTTAAAAGCCTTAAGGGTGTTCTACTGGGCCAGAGAGTTGAAGAACAACATTAAACTTAAGTGATAATAATATTATCAACCTTACAATTATTCTTGTAACTATAATCTCCATCTGTCACCTCAGATTTCCTGTGGTGTGGCTACCAGGGCAACCATCATTATATCTGGACTGGTTAGATGAATTTGTTGTCACTACTAATTCAGGATAATCAGTATGAATTAGATTCTCTGCTGGGCACCTCTGTGCTTGGGACTCATTCTCAACTTTCTTGTCAATGTTCAATGATGCCTAGAGCAACATTTATGGGGGCAGGAAAAAAAACAGTGAAAAGGAAGGATAAGCTATGGTGGCAGAATGAATTAGTTTCTCCCTCTGAATAGGCAAATCAGGATCAAGGGTGGCATGTGCGGCTGTGGGGTCTGCACATGGAGGCAGAATGTAGAGCTGGGGGTGAAGATGGGACACATCTGTTTAGTGTACATTTCTTTATGAAGCTGCGCAGGGGTAACACAGAACACACGCTCCTGGGGTAAATACATTTGTTATTGCAAAAATTTATCTTATCTGTCCTGGGTTTGGGAGACATTTAATAAATCATCCAATTTGTCTACTCTGCCTCCCTGTAGGTCTGTGCATAAATAACATCAGAGACCCGTAACCTATGCTTTTTAGAGTACTCAGAGTACCTCTGTGAGTCTTCAGGGTTACCCCTTTTCATCCCAGTTCTATCAATGATACAACCACCTGATCTTCTTTTAAAGGCCATTACTCATGGTGTATTTTCAGGAGGGGCTCATCTTTTCATCCACATGGCAAAGAATTGTGTAGGCCCTCTGTTGAAGTTGTGTGACTCAGAGAGTCTAGTTTTAAAGATCTCAGACCCTATAAGAGCCTCCCACACCCCAGCTCCTGTGTTCCATCTCTACACCCACATATTTAGAGAAGCAGGGTGTATACAGTCCATGAAGACAGTTGTAAATGCCCAAGGAAAACTGTGCAAAAGAAGATGATGGGAGTTAAAGCTACACTTGCTTACAAGCTAGGGTGAACCAGGCATTTTGGGAGGGGAACCAGCAGGCACAAGTGTATCAGCTCTGTTTGGCCTCCCCAGTGTCCCAGCTGATGGGATGGAACGGTGATGGTTCTGACTGAGGTACAGATGACATCAAAAGCACATCCATTCTCTATAAGCTTCATGGGCATCTCTAGGGAAGAGATGGGCATCCCGGGAAGAAAAGAAAACGCAGGAGTCCTGTGGGAGCCTTGTCTCCTTCCTCCAGCTCCTGGTACTATCAAGATCTCCAGTCCTCCTGGCTACAGAGTTCATTCTGCTGTTGTAAGTCCTGGCTTCAGCACTGGTCCCAGTCAAGCATGTGACTGTGCTCACCTGTCATGGCGTCTTTTCTGGAAGTGTGTTCTCCTTTAGTTCCATGGTAAGTGGCATTGTTGCCAGTAGATTCGTAATCTGTTTTCCTTTCTTTGAGGCTGATCATTTCCCGAGGTGAAGCTGGGGCACTTGCTATATCAAGAAATGAGAAAGGTTATTTTCTGCATCTCACTTCATGGTTTGTGTGGATTTTTTTGCATAAACAGTTAACTTTACAAATACACATGGCTCAACATATGTCAGTACGGGTACATGGATTGTTTATTTTTCATTATTATTATTTTTGGCTTTTGTTGTTACCATCAGTCCATGGTAACTGCTGCTTTATCTTAAGTGGGTCAGTTTGACCTGGAGGTGGGCAATTGAGGACTACCCCCTGGGATCATCTTCCCTGGGGAGGAATGGTGGAGATATAACCTTCCCTAGGTGTACAGAAGGCCTTTAAGAATGAAGCTGGTCTTTTGAGTTCATTCTCATTCCCTTCCCTCTCCCCCTCTTTCTTTTTTAATTAGATATGCTTCAAAGGACTTGTTATAGTTTGAGCATCCCTAATTTGAAAACCCTAAGTAGAAACACTCTGAAGTCTGAAACCTTCTGAGTACTGACAAGACTACTGAGGTGGAAAATTCCACATACCCTACCTCATAGCACAGGCTGCACTCAAAGCACTCAGAGTAACTTAAACCTTTGTGTACAATTAACTCCTGGCTGCATAAAAGTTCTGCAGGGAACACAAATGCATTTTGTGTTTAGACTTGTGTTGTCTGCTGAAGATATCTCCACGTATGAAATTCCATATAGGAAATTATTCTAAACTTAAAAAAAATTTTTTTTAAATGAGAAACCTGAAACATTTCTGGTCCTAGCCATTTGAATAAAGGATATCAGATTCATGTTGACAATGAAGAATCCCCAAATGAAAAGAAGTGCCAAATGAGTTCAACATGGAGTTGCCCAGCAGCTGCCTTATGTAAGGCAGGAGCAGAATATCCCATTAGGGTGTACACCAGGCTCTTCTTGGGCAGTCTCGGGTACGTGTGAAGAATGCTTTTTCCCCCCTCACAGGACATTTTGGCTTCAGTTCACAGGTGCTCAAGCCAATAATGTCTCACACAACCCTTAAGTTTCGGCTGCTTATTGATTGCTGGGCATGACGGATGTACCTCCCCATCAGCCATGTTTCTAAAAGAGATGGGTTGTAGGTAAAAAAAAGACTCCCCCATGGAATTCCATATTTTTTAAAGTAAGCTGGCACCAGAAACATGGAAACCACAGCTAATGGGATGGCTTCATAGCTACTTAACAGTGAGCCAGTGTAGAGATGTGGGAAGAGTCAGGATGCAGCAGGGTGCTACAGGGATGCTGGCCAGGCCTGTTTCCACCATGATGGGGACATCAAATGCAGCATGAGGACCTCAGCCATGGTGTTCTTTTATGTTCCATTTTCCTCTGAGTTCCTGGATCCCAGGGCAGTGCTCCATAATCTGCCTTTTCCCAAAAATCTGCTTGAGAGTTTAGGGACTCTCCCCCAAATCCTGAACTTTCCTTGATTTAAATTTTCCATGAAGAAGCCTTGGAATCTGCTCCTAAGAAACATACCAGGTTATGAATAAAGCTCTGTTTTTTTTTTTCAAACTGGTTTTTAACATAAATCCCTCTTTGCTAGTGTCAAAGCCACTTTTCCAGCCATGGTTTACCTTTCAGAGCTCCACTGACACTCTGTGCAGGGCTCCTCAGCCCCAGCACACAGGGCTTGCCCGTACCCTACATATACCTTTTTTCCATCATGTGAGTCATTGGATTCTGTCAACTGAGTAAACTCTGTGTGCCAATCCCTGTGCCAGATGCTATGCTATGCTTGCTAAACCCAGGGAACCCCTGAGTAGGGAAGTGGATGTGCAGACATTAGAATCGGAGTTGGAAGTTTTCAGAAGTCCGATCCAACTGCTGGAAAGGTAAACAGGCACCGTTTGGCTTTCCCAAAAGAACCTCACTATCTCCCAAACTGATCAAAATGAAACTAGGGGCTCACTGCTGGTCTCTTTTGGTGATTGGAGATTTCCAACCCTGCCTTTTTATATCAGAAATAATCACCAAAATTCATAAAATATAGATGCTTGAGCCCACACAATACAGGTTGAATCAATTCAGCACCCAGTGGAAATCTACAAGCGTTGGACATGACAACCTGCAGTGTTCTCGTCTCTCAGTGATCAGACCCCAGCGGTATATTTCCCTACTATATAGGAACTTTGGCTCTTCAAGAAGGGATCAGAGTCTGATGTAGGTGAGGAACAGAGCAGGTCTGAACTGCTGTCCATTTCAGGCTGGATAGAGACAGAGAAAAGGGGTTCTGTGGCAGGGGATTGGGGAGAGGACATTGCATTTTATGTGTCTTGAGGCTCCTGAGCTTGAAGGAGAATTACTGCAAGAACAACCAAGTTCCAACAAGCCCCAGCTTGGCTGGGCTCAATGGACTCCTGCCTGTTCCTGTCTCATTGGCTGCTGGGTCTCCTTCTACCCCCTCTCTCTTCTGCTTAACCTGTCCTTCTTCTGTCCTTTTTCCTCTAGTCCTGGGTATCCTTGGATAGGACCTGACCATTTAGGAGTCTGTGCTATCAATCAAGAAGGCACAGTATTTTGGAACCTTTTGACCAAAGCTTTTAAAATGAGAGCCTAATATTGCACAGATGGTGGTGTTTATTAAGCTACATGAAGTGTGTAATTATCTCCTGAGACCCTGCACTCGTGATGCTTTGAGCCTCTAGTAAATCAGGATTAAGCTCCAGGAAAGATCAAATCATGCGAACAAATGTTTATCAGGTGTCTTGATGTGCCTGGCCTAGGAAATACCAAGGCAGAGCACTTGTTGAATGGGTCCCCATTCTTGCCCTTGATCTTCTACTACAGGGGTGGCTATTCCGTACACCAATACCTTCTCATCCCTCTCTCATTTCATCCTCCTGACACAGATTGGTTGACTTAGATCTTACTTAGAGCCATTAACCAGCCACCCTCCTTATGTGCCCTAGGTGCTCTTTAAGCCTTCAGAATTGTAGAATTAGAAGTCTGTTTGTCTACCTCTGTGCTTCCAAGTTACAGAGAGTTCCTGACTATCATCTATGGTTGGACCAAATGTCCTATGAACAACCATGTCTTGAACAAACAAACTTTCATGGAGCTTGGAGAGGGTAATTGATTTCACTCAAATTTTCTCTCTGTTGCTGCTTTTCGTCAACCCTGTGACAGTAAGCCTGAGGTAAAAGATTAAGTGCAGTCATCCTCAAAGTGGCACAAAAGCCACTTTGCTGGGCAGATTTTCTATCCAGCCCTCCAAGATGCTGTCTCAAAGACCAAGATTTCCTCAGTGGGGGTTGCAGGCCAGGGAGGGCAAGAGAAGAATGTCACAAATAAGAGCCTAGATAGAGGGGCATTCGTGAGGACATCTGATTATTTCATCTTCACTTATTCCCCAATAAAAAAATAAACAAGCAGCTGGGTACGATGTAGCACACCTATAATCCCAGTACTCCAGAAGCAGAGGCAGGTGGATCTCTGTGAGTTCAAAGCCAGTCTGGCCTACAAAATGAGTTCAGGACAGCCAAGGCTACACAAAAAAATAAATAAATACATACATAAATAATAAAATAAATAAATGAAATAAATACACAGGCAGGGAAAAATAAGCTTAACACCTTATATACTTTAGGAAACAGAACAATAGGATACTTATGTTACTAAATAACACCCATTTACCATTCATATTTCCATCTAATGTTCAGGATAATTCAAAATGACTGGAAAATCATATAACATATTTTAGAAACAAAACAACTAAAATCTAAATTTAAGTGATTAAGGATTTGGCAAAATGAGGAAAAATCAGGATAAAAGTTGGTTATGATACAAACATATTGATGATCTATAGGTTATAATAAGTGAATTGGGTATGGGATAGTTAGAAACACTTATGTAACTCTGATGTGAACCCTTGCCTACTTCCTTTACAGTTTTTTTTCTCATTGAGTGCACTAGGGCATTCCATAGACAGGAAACAAGTTCAGCCTAGACTGGCTCTCAATCTGTGCGTGCCCAGCAGGGTTGCCCCCTCAACAGAACATGCATCCACATACTACCCAGTGTACGAGCCAGACAGCTATTCTCAGTGTGGTGTAGAGATGGGGGGCTGGAAATGAGTCCCTGGGCTCGGAAGGAAGCCAAGGCCGGAGCTGCCTCTTACCTGAGCGGTTGTTGGGAGACACACGCACAGGAGAGATGGAGGGTGTGCGGGAGGAGGAGTAGGGCCTTTGTCGATCCCTCTCGATGGTTGAAGATGAGGCTACAAAGTGATATTGAGACCATCCATCCTGCAAAAGACAGCACACTCCCATTAAGCAGGGAAGGACGGGCCTGCTTCATCTCCTGACTCTGCCGAGTTCCAAGCCTATGAATTTGCAAAACATTTCTGCAGGTGTCAGAAGAGATTATGGATTTTCATAATCATCAAGGCTTAACCCACAGGAATGTGAACTGAGGATACACCTCTTCTTCCTCCAGACAGCCTGGCTGAGAAGGTGGGTGGTTTGTGTCTGCTTCCACCCCCCAAAAAAAAATTGAATGAATGGTTTCTGTAGCAATTATTCTGTGCCAAATGCATTGTTGAAGACAAATACACTGTCTAGAACGTCAGATGCCTCAACATATCTGCTTTGGCTTCCCTGGCTTCATCTCTGCCTGCTTGCTCTCCATTTGCTAGCAAACCTGTCTCAAGTGTTGACTTTCTTATTCTCAGGGCATATCTGCGAGCAACAGAGTCCTGGGACAGCATCCTGTCTTCTCTCTTATTCATCCCATTTACATAAATTCCAACTTCTTTCTAGGTCACAGAAGGCCCCATCCCCTTCAGAACCCCTGCCTCAGGACCTCAAAGCTCTGGTAAGACACTGGACGATGATACATTCCCTGGAGAGCCTGGGCATTCCACTTCTAATCAGAGTACCCTCAGAATGTCTCCCAACACATCTCTGTTTTCCATCCCATCGTCTCCATCCCCCACCGAATCGTCTGTCTCCCACCACACCTTCCCTAGCCTGCCAATATCTGATCAGCATATGAAATGCATACATTCTATTTTATAATAAGTCCCATACAAATGAATCCCAGGTCATATTGTGAGAATAAAGAAGAAAATTAAAACAGACAATGACAGAGAGCTCTTGTTAATGTGTCATAGGCTTTCCTTCTGTTTTTTCTTTTTCAATTCAATTGTATTTCTATCAAAGTACTATCCTAAGGAGTGCTGGCATAACAAGAAAGAACACCAGGCACCTGCCCTGTTCTGAGTTCCCTCTTCACAGAGATAACTCTTTCCAACTCTTTTAGTACTAATTTTAAAAAGATAATATTTGGACTTTAAAAGAGTTTGATGTTCTATGAGGAATCATTGAAAATACCAATAGATGAAAATTAAGAACAAAATTCGTACTCCTTTTAATATTTGTTTATCTGATTTTGATACTTCCTGCTCTTACTCATACAAAAAGGCAGGGCTAGAAGTACACTTTTTGAAAGAGGCTACCTAACACATCCTGGGTAAGTGATGGTGTGGTAAGCTTCTTTTAACAAAAGTCTAAGAGCTGGATTCCATAGAGAAGAAAGGTAGTGTGCCCACTCAAATCAAAAAAGGAAACAAGTTAAGGATACTGCTATTAAAATGTGGTGTTCTTATACATGGAGGAGAAAATAGCAGTTAAAAGAGCACAGAGCACTAGTGTGGCTGCGCTGTGTAATGCAGTCAAGGAAGCACTTTGCAGAGTTAACACTATAGGGGTTATAAGGTGCCAGGCACTAAGGACAGAAGTATGGGTTACATGGAGGTGGGCACTAAGGACAGAGGCAGAGTTTCTAAGTCAAGGGAAAAACAGATGTGAAGGTGTTGGGTCGAAACAGAATGGTGGCTATGACTGAGGAGTGACCAAAGGTATAGTAAGACACATAGCCTTCTGAGTGTTGAGAGCTGAAGGCAGCTTACAGATTAATAGAATAGAACCTGTGGCTCTTGGTGGAGGAAGAGAACACATGAGCAACTGACTGAAATGGAGGTTCTGGGGAGAAGTGGAATGCTTGAATTTCTGTTGAAAGATCTGAGGCCTTGGCCTTTGGATGTTAGACATAGAAGCCATGCTTCGTCCTGTGTTTCTGCTGTAAGCCTGAAGAATTAGAGGCACAGCTCCTGAAAACAATTATGGCAGAGAAGCAGTTTTGGAAGGAAAGCCAAGACTGCTTTGGGAGCATGTTGGTTTAAAAATGCCTGAAAGACATGGATGTGGGATAAAGAATCTGTCAGAATCTGCAAATCTGACTTTCAAGAGCAAGGTCAGAGGTAATGCTCTAGAATACAGATAATACCCAGGGTAAGAGAACAGAAAGAACCTGGAGAGTGAATGCAAATTATAAAAGGCAGAAAGCAGAGGCCACACCAGCCCAGGGATGCTCCAAGAGTCAGAGTCAGAACAGCTTCTAAGAAGGCTGAGAGGAACTGAATGGAACATCTGGGAGGAGGCTGAGGCCAGTGTGATGTCGGGCAAGGCAAGGGGAGTGAATGTGAGAGAAGCCCCCGTGAGCCACAGGGACAAGCACCTGCACTGTTCTTGGGAAGATGGAAACCAGTGCAATGGGACTGAGATGCTCTGTTTGAGAAGTTTGGTGAAGTCTGTCTCAAGTGGGCTGAGAAGATTATATAAATTAATGAAAGGAAGATTAAGTGTATGGACAGATCTTGGAAAAGTTATAGGATTGAGGGAAGCCCCAACATGGGGCTTCAATAGAGTGAGGATGGTCTGGAAGACACTCGGACCTTCTGTGCACTGATTGGAATGACTCAACATCCCAGACAAAGGAGCTGGTGACACAGGGGAGAAGAGAGCATCACAGGGTGATATAGGACTGGAAGAATTCAGTGGACCAAGGGGTTGCTGGTCACAGAGGAAAAGGTGAGGAGAGACAGGCTGTCCAGCCAAGAGATAGGAAAGTGGGGAGATTTGGGGCTGTGACAGTCAGAGTCTTCTTGGTTTTGCATGTTTTCTTCACAAAAATGAGAAATGAGATCATCTGCTGAAAGCAAGTATAGCTTAGACAACAGGAGAAGAAATAGGAATAAGGGGGATGAGAGAGGAGAAGTATGGGGGGGTGGTGATCAGTTGTGGACCTCCAAACATGCATACTACACACACACACACACACACACACACACACACAAACACACACACCAACAACCCTGGATGGGAGGTGACCTTTTCTCTCTCCCCTCTCATACAGTGAAACAGGAATCTTGGAATGGCCAAACTTTGATGGCTGCACACAGGAAAGCCTGGCTGGGACATGAAGATTTCTATTCTGATGGCTCATAGTCACATACTTACAAATGTCATGGAATGGTATAACGCTGGATACAGGAGGCCAGGGTGCGGCTGGGCCAGGGTGTTGATGGATCACAGCTCATCAAAGGCCGTTATGCTGGCCAATTAGTTACTGTGAAAATAAGCCTGATTGCTCTCCACATCTTTTATTGTTTGAATTTTCGATCATTCTCTTTGTGTTCTAAATAAGCTCAGAAAATGAAGATGTATTTTTTTTAAGGGGAATGTTATTGCTAACTGAACATGCCTCTGGTCCCACTAGCCATGTTCATATTTATAATCTAGCTAGCAATAAACTATCATTTGGTTACTTCTTGATGTCACTTATAAAGGCTCAAAAGTGGTTTACACAAATATACAACTCCAGGGGATACTTTCATTTACCATTTGTCTCTTTGTTCACTTTTTTTTTCTTGTTTAAATTTTAACTCATTCTTGGCTGTGTATGTGTGTGTTTGTGTATTATAGTCTATTAACTGCTTAACCAAGGATCCCTTTGTACCACCTGTGTGGCATTAAATAAGAAAGCTCGGGGAAGAAAATGGAGAATGAGGAACAGCCACAGTGACTATGGAAGAACTGTGAACCCTTCAGACTGCTGATAAGGAACTTTCTAAATGTCCGTGACTCTGCAAACCCTGAGCAGCGACCCAGAAGATGTGCCCTTCAGCTAGAGACCCAGCTAAGCTGTCAAAAATGTGATATGATATCTGGTGCCTCAAATTGGTTTTTATTTTTAACACATTAAACTTAAAAACTGGAGGCTGTTAAATTGCTCTGAGTAGATAGGGATGGAAATTCAAAGAGAAACCTAAAGTCGCTGAGGTTTAGCCACCAGGAATCACCTGACCTTTTTAATGTCTCCTCCTCCTCTCTTTCTACCAGTTCTGGCTTCAGTGACAACATTTCTTATGTGGTTCTCTCAGAAGTTTATCATCTTCCAAAGTGGTAGCTTTCTACAGTGACATTTCAGGGAATCCCAGGGCAGGGAAACCAGGGCAGGGCTCAACTTCGTGGTCTCAGGTCTTCACCATCAGTCCAATGTGTACTCATTCTAGGTAGCTTCTGTTGTGAAGCCCCTGAACTTAAAACACGCATCACACATGCACACACAGACACACAGATACACACACACAGAAATATACACATACACACAGACACACACACAGAGACATAGGCACACAGACACACACACACAGAAACACATAGAAACACCCACGTACACACAGATACGCACACACACTATATGTGACATATACATGCATGCATGTGTGGAAGACAGAGGTCAAGTTTGAGTGTCTTTCCCTATCACTCTCCACTTTATTTTTGAGTCAGTGTCTCTAAATGATCACAGAGTTCACCTTCTGAGTAGGCTAGATGGTCAGCAAGCCCCCAGGATCCTCCTGTCTCTCTCTTAGTATTGAGATATAGGCGTACGTCATGCACCAAGGTTTTTATGTGGGTGATGATAATCTAAACTCATGTCTGCATGCTTGGACAAGTACTTTACCCAAGAGCTGTTTCCTCAACCCCTTCATTTTATAGTTTTGATCATATGGTAAGCATTTCCAGTCAGAATGCTATTAATGGAGAGACCTCCCTGATAGGGTGGTACGCACGGCTGGCTGAGCGGTTTGCAAATTTCTTTAGGATGGCATGCTTTTGCTCCATAACTTCTTACAGAAGCTGCAAAGCACTGAACCCACATCAGCATGGAGCCCACTAGGTTTGTTCACAGGCTGAACCAGAGCTGCTGATCAAGGCCCAAACTGCTCTCAAGGCCTCTCTTTCCCCTACTTGAAAGGTCTCATATTAAGGAGAGGTAGAGAAGCAGGCTGTGAGGATCAGGCCCTCTCTGCCAGTGTAATCACCCAGAAGCTCTGTTCTAGTTTCTCTTTCCTCCTTTAACCAAGGACAGTGAAATTCATGAGCATGAGAGCTTAAAGAGCAGCAACACCCTTGACATTCTTTTGCATTGTTCTGAGGAAGGCCCACCCCATGATTCCTTGCAAAACCTTCCTTCTCCTTTTGGTTGATGCTAATGACTCACCCTAGTTGCAAACCACTGGCCAGTAGTTTTTCTGCATAGGTTGAGGTGACAGCTAAGTGGAACACACATACACACACAATCTTAAAGATTTTTAGTCTAGTGTACCTTGGAATGTCACATAAAGCATTCTCAATGTCGACTTCTATGGCCAGTCCAAGCTGAGAGATCTCATACCTGAGTATGGAGCCTCACTGACTCCCTGAATCCCTGTTACATGTGCACACCTTCTAGCTGTGCTCAGAGACACAGCACAGCGCCTTCCCTTCCACAATCTGTTCGGTACTTGTAGCCTGATGCTGTCTTGTGCCAGGTAAACAGGAGGCAGGAGATGAAGGTGCATCAAATCACAGCAGCTAAATGTGTGCTGCCTCCAAGGCTCGGGGAGCCTAGGAATACGTGGCAGTTTCTGTTTCCCACCAACACTACATGTTTACTGCACATTATAGACTGCAGTGATTCTGTCTGTCTTAGAGCTGTGAGCCTTGTAGGTTTGAAACCCTGGTGCCGGGCTTAACGCCTGAGCACAGTGAGGCCTGACATATGCTAATTGCATTTTATGATATAAGATAGCAGCAGTAATTATTGTAAAACAAAGCGCTCATCCATTCCATAGCATAGTCTGTAGCAACCCACTCGTTGCTACAGACTCCGTAGTCTCTGACTCTATCTAGAGGCTGTTCAGAGTCTTATGGTCTTTTTTTTTTTTTTGGTATTATTTCAGTGGAAAGCAATCACATGAGAATCTTTCTTTGCTGATGATCCATGACATACACACAGCTGGGCTGCAAAGCAGCACTGGTTCAGCTGAAATAGTTCAGAAGGAAGTCTTCAGCTCCATCAGTGCCCGTGGTAGCTCCTCTAGGCTGCCCACGTTCCAGCGTGGGGTGAATGAACTTGCCTCATTTTTAGCTAATCTTAAGAGCAATTCTGAAGCATCAATCCATCGGCACCTCTGGCCCCTGGACTGATGCCAATTCTGTGCACATCTTCTAGAGCATGTGACCTTGCTCCTTCATCTCTGATGGCTCAGAAAATACAAGCTCCTTCTCAGAGCAAAGATACTTAGCTTTCCCCAGCCACAGACTCTCAGGAGAACTGGGCATAGAGGGATGAGAAGTGTGATCACGTCACATTTCTCATTAGATGTGCTCCAGTTTCTCTCAAGGCTGGGTACAGGCATTCATACCCACTAGGAGAGGGTGCCTAGCATTCTGAAGGGCTGGTTCCTGAAGGCATTACCTGATGGGACCCTTCCTAGTTAGGGAACAGTGATGAGAGACCCACAGTCCAGAAGACATGTCAATCATGCCATCTAGAGGGGAGGAGAGCTTACCTGAGATGGAATGAGAGCTGCAGCGTGGGGTTGTGCACAAACTCCCACCTGCCTCACCTCCAGCTGCCACTCAGTCAGTGGAAGGATGTGGCTCAGGCCCCAGAATAGAGCTTATGAGAAGGAGGAAGAAAGAGAAATGCCTCAACTGATAAATGGAAAGTTTGGAGACTTGGTAGTCATGAGAGAGAAAATGGGGCATCGTGGCAAACTCAGTAAACAGGTGAGGGTTAGGAGGGAGCAGGATTTTGAGTTACATGTTCTGTGGCCTCTGACTTCTGCTTCTGGGAGATGAGCTTGGGAGAGCAAGTCAGAGTTGGGTGAATGGTGACAGTAAAGAGCCATGGCCTGGTTAAATTCAGTTGGCGGCCCTGTTTACAACACTCTCCAAAGCCAGTTTTGGCGTATTGGATATTAGAATTTAAATTCAGCAAACTCTTTTCTTATGACAAATAGACACCCCTGACTGGTACAAGCTTCATCAAATAATCGACGTTGACAATAAACATTGCTTACTTACATTGGGGACATCAGCTGAAACCTAACATAAACATTTACCAGTGGTTGTGGTTGCCCATGTGTGGTCACTGACCCTTTTTTTTTTTTTTTTCACTTTTTTGTTTTATAAACAGCTTTCAAATTTTCTTCCTCTGATAAGATTTATTTGGCTTCAGAACAATGATTTCTCAGTGGACACCCAGAAACTACTCCGTGTTGAAGCAACATATACAAGTTTTTCGCCTTTGCTGTCCTTGAAGGCTCTACAGCCCATAAAGCCTGTCAATTCTAATTTTCCTTGAGTGACTTGAGATAGAAAGGAATGTGTGTTGCAAATCCTTTGGGCTTTTAGTAACTCAGGCTCATCCATTTATCAGCCTCAGATACTTAGGGCTCGTCACTCACATTCACATTCAAGACTTCCACACTGTGGAACCCATTGTTCAAGTAAATAGTCAAACCACAGATCATGGCCAGCTGCTGAAAAGGCCCAAATTGTGCTCATGTATGCAAAATGCTTGTTCAAAGATGTGCTGTTTTCCCAGTCATTTCTAGGTGGAACAAACTCATTAATGTAGTTATTTTAAACTGAGAAAGAAAACATTCTGAATTAGTGGAGTTATCTCCTTATGTCTTTATTTCAATAGACAGTACCCGTGAGCATGAAAACAACGGAGGCAGAATGTTTGGTGCATAGTCAGGGTGATTGAAGACCAAGCCAGATTTTGCATAGCAATGAAATCCTGTGCTGCTCTTTGTTGTAACGATACAAAATTCTCTCTATTTTTAAGGTAAAAATAATTATCTTTATTTTTTGAGGTAAACTGTTTGTTAAAGATTCATTTAAGCTAATTCCAACAACAATTCTAGAAGCCATTAGCGTTCAATATTTAAACTAAATGTTAGGGGCCAAAGGGGAGTATTTGCAGTTTAATGCGGAAATAAATATTACCGGACAGACCCCCAGCTTTCATTATTGTGTTCCAGCTCTGTTGCTTCTAAAGAAATTTAATTAGACTGACGTGGGTTTTAAAGGTACAGTATATGTAAGAATGGGGCTCTTCTGAAGTACCATCCTTTGAAAGCAGATATGTATAAATCCATTTTATGAACTCAATTTAATTTAATCAGGCTAATTCTGAAGACCTACCATCATCAAGCATACTTGACAAGTTGAGAAGAAATGTATATATTTTAGACAAAGAAGGTAAATGGCTGTTACTTGTTGGGATTCAGTTGGTACCAAGAGAAGAAAAACAAAGACTGTAGGAAGCAGAAGAGCTTCTTTTCTGGTGTCACCTTTGAGACTTCAAGTCAAAAATCTGACTTTCATTTTCTATTTGTGAGTAGGGTAGCAATGAAACGTCTGAGCAAGTATCTATAGAACAGGACATTGAGTCTGTTAGGCATATGTGAAGCAGTGGGGTGGCTGGGTCATAAATGTCTTGCAACAGATGAATGGAGAATCAAAATGTGGCACATATACACAGGGTAATACGCTTCAGCTGTAAAGAAAAGTGGTATCATGAAATCTGAATATAAATGGATGGACACAGGAAAGATCATACTCAGTGAGGTAGCCCAGACCCAGGAAGACAAATGCAACATGTTCTCTCTTATCTGCGGTTCCTAGCTCTAAATCCCAAGGTGTAAGTTAAGTATACAGCATGGACTATCTACAGAAACCAGGACAGTATAAAGGGGTCATACAGGGGAAAGGCCTTATGAGATGAACAGTAGGATATAGGTGATCTGAAGTGTCAGACAGAATAACTGAGATGAGGCTAAAACCTGGGAGAAGAAAGGGATGTCAGTATAGAAGGAGGAGGGACAAAGAACACTGATAAAACCTTAACAGATGATATTATTTTATATTTATCTAAAATTATACGTGGCACATATGAGTGTATGTGTTTGCATATATGTGTGGAAGTTTCTGTACACATGTATGACTTAATCCACTTGGGCTGTTAATATTCCCAAGAACGCTAGATTATCCCAGTACCAGACATAAGAAACCACCTCTTAAGCACTGGTTAGGAAAGTGAAAGTGATTTCCCAAGATAATATAGGCTATTGATGTAGCCTTTGGTTGCCTCTCAGGAGTTTGGGATGGGTCCCCATTGCTGAAGACACCACTTGACATGATAGCCTCTGTCCTGAGGTTTAGTTTCTGTGATTCCAGAAAATACTACTCAGGCTGCCAAGGGGAGGAAGCAATTAAGTAGTCCTATCCAGCTGCAACAACTGTGAACCACAACAATTACCACTGCGGCAAACTGTGCGTCAAGATGCAATAAGTAGCAAGCACGTGTTGGTGGCAACCAAGAGCTGTCTAATTTAAATTAACGCCTACTCAACATGAGGTGAATCATGCCTTGTACTGGAAATCTAGCCAGCTTCCCAGGGCTAGTGAGGTCACAAACGTTAGAAAAGAGCCTCCTGCTGCAACTTTGCTAGATCAGCAAAATTCCTCACTATATTCTAAATCCTATCCTTTCTACCTACAGAGAAGTGTGGCTACCAACTACCAACTCTAGTAAAAAACAAACAAACAAACAAACAAAAAACACAAAAAACCCCCAACTCTCTTTACAGCTAATAGAGACCATCTCATGAAACCACAACTGGACACAATGCAGAGTGCACTGGACTGTGGGGAGTCCTGCCCCCACAGACACATCTACACCACAATGTCTGCAACTATGGTTCAGAGGAACAGAAATATTATAAGAGCCATAGTTGCAGGAAGTCTGCTGTGAAAGTCTCTTGGGAATGGCTGCGTGAACAGGAGCCAAACAGCGGCAATATCGACGGACATGTTAATGTGGAGTGGGATGCTTTCCCAGTGTTCCAGTCCTAGGTAAAGGATGCTTGGCAACTAAAGGAGAGTTAGCATCTCCCAGGGGTGAGCCCACTGACTGGCTGTTCAATGCAGAGTGGTCAGCCTGGAAACCGCATACACTTCATTACCAAAAATGGATCCAGCAGATTTACGTGTGTTTGTGTACACACCCAATCACACGCACACACATTTGGAACAGTAATATAGAAAGTAAGGCTATCGACTTGGGAGTGAGGGGGTAATGGGAAGGATTCCAAGAATGGAGCCGGAGGGAGGAAAGGGAGCAGGGAAGTGATGCAACTCTAGTTCATTAAAAACATTTAAACGCTGACTTTACTGTTTTTATTAAACTGTGTCCTCTGTGTTCCAATTAATACTATAAAGCTAAATTTGGGATACAACTGAACAAAATTTAGCCCTTCATGTTTATGGATCTAAACAAAAGGCTTCTGAAACATCACATTGGCACTGCAAGTCAGGTGCTTTTCATGCATGCTCATAAGCAACTGGTAAATTGGAATTTCACCTGGGTCCCACCTCCTGCAGAATGCTGCACACAGGGGAAGGACTGTAGACACTGAATATGCCCTGGCAAGCCTGAGTCCACATGGTGTTATCATATAGTAGGTGCTCATAAGTATGGCGCGCAGCCCTAGGTGAGAAGAGAGAAAATGACAGGCGTGGAGGGACAAGCATTTCGGTACAGCCACAGCAAAAGCCTTCAGTAAGATCTCCGCAGTGAAACTATTGTTTCCAACCCTAGACAGCTCTAGAGAGGCATGAAAGGCTTCGCAGAAGAAGCAACAATGAAGCTGGAGCTATAAATGGCTGGGCGTGGAGGGAATGGAGGGAGATTGAAGAGTTAACCTTCGTGTAGGCAATACAGACCTTGGGGCAGCCTGCAGAGGAAGGACAAGTAGAAGCAAGACTAGAGAGGCTAAAGACAAGAGCTGAGGGGAGGTGGACCAAGAAAGTCTCAGAGACAAGGGTGGAAAGTTACCTTAAGAGGAATTGGACTCTGAAGAATATTGGCAAGGGCAAATATGTGATTTGAAGAGTGTGTTCTGAAGATGGTAACGGTGGTGCAATAAAATGAGGAAGGCACTGTACCAAGCAATGAAGGAGGACGAATAGATTTGGAGATGATACTGAGAGCTAAGTGCTGATGTGAGGACCATGGAAGGGGGCAGCTACCCATGTGGAAACATCACATAGATATTTGCACAGCTAGGCTCTCATATAGATTTAAAATGCAGGAGTGAGAGCACATAGAGGAATATTTGTGGGTACCAGTGGTGTTCAAATGCCTTCACAGGAGAGCTGATGAAATCAATTACACACATAGGATAGGATGCAAAGGAAAGATTGCCCAGAGAAGATCAGGGACTTTAAAATAGATGATGAAGAAAAGTCTTGCAGGAGAACAGGAAAGCAAGGAAATTAGTGGTCAAAAAACACAAAGGAGAGTGTTTCCCTGAGGAGGAAGTGTCAGGGATTGATCCCCAGAGTTCATTTTCATTTTTTCCTAGACAGGCACCTTGGCAACATTCCCCAGCATGTCTTGCATATGATGGCTTTTATATCAATTCTTTAAGGTTTGGAAATGTTGGGAGTTGAACTCTGGGAATAGCATCTGTAAACAAGTCCTCTACCACTTAATTTCCAGTCTCATTTCTTGCTTATAGTTTGAGACAGGATCTTAATCTGTGGCTCAAGCACACAGATACTTCTGCCTCAGCTTCTGGAGTAGCAGAGATTACAGGTCTGTGTTACTGGGCATGGGTGAATGAGATCCTGCTAATAGACAGAGGCCTACTCAGTAGAGGAGATGGTATCACCAATGACAGGAATGGCTGTGAGCCTTATACCCTACTGGAGCCACAGGTACAACGTGTGTATGGGGGGAGAACTGACCCACGCACTCATCCACAAAGTCATCCAAGATGGCTACCCAAGCAGCAAATTAAACCTCTGTGGTGTTGCATCATTAACCATGAAGGTTGGGGTCATAGCTGGGAGTCCTCCTTAGCTCATCCATTCAATTTTGCATTGAGCAATGATTTCATCACAGTGTGAGGACAGCTGCCAGGACCACCTGCAAGGGACAGAAGTATGAAATGGGAAGCTTGGAAGATACAGAGAACAAACTACAATCTTAACTGGGAAACTTAATTATGAGGGGATATCAGTGAGATCATTGGAGCAGGGTGGTTAGGAGAAGAGACAAAGACAGTTCAGAGAGAATGTGGATTCACAGAGCGAGAATGAATACAGGAGGCTGGTGAAACAGGAAAGAAAGAAACAGACATACCTCCTTTTTCAGAGAAAATGGCCTCAGAATATCAGACCATGAACAAGAGAAATGTATATCTGTTTTGGAATTGAATCCAGAAAAAAAATTAAACATAAAGCATTCAAGAGATAGGAAACTGGTTGTGTGCTGAATGAATATGGAGATGGCTGTTTGCTGGGGATGGGAGGGTGGGAGACTGAGAAAATGGGTATCAGGGGACATACTGGCATGGAAGAGAGCTAACTGGATTCACATATCTCAAGCACAGGTCAGTCTACGACTGAGGAAATGGGCTTCAATGTCTGTCTCAGGAGGTCACAGGTCATGCTACCTCAGGACCTGCAGTAACAAAAAGAAGCAACAAGATTATGAATTCTTTGACTCTACTTCTTTTGTGACCACTGATAACATTTTTTTCATATTGTTACCCTGTGACAGATCATCTGAAGACTTCTTGGTCTTTCCTAGTACACAGGTCTCATATAGGACTGAGGAACTGTGGGTGTGGGCTAGTGGTTAAAGTTGACGCAACTAGTACCTGCTGTAGCATTTTCACTGAGGTGGAAGATGTGGGACAGGGAGCCCATTCTTAGAAAGCCTGAGCATAGAGCAAAAGCATCTGAGCTGTGGGTTCCTGAGAACTTGGGGCTTCAGAGGCTACTGTCCTGAGTGGTGTTAGCAGAGTGATCTACACGCTGAGTGACAGAAGTGAAATGACTGCTGCTTTTGCGGCTTATGTTTTAGGTCAAGCCACTGCATTCCAAAGACTTTACATGATCTCACGATAATAAGTATTTCTTTTTTAAGCAGGACTTCTCAAACTGCATGAGGCCTTTGGGTCTAGTGTGGTTTTCTTGTTGTGGTCTAGCAGAAGTCTAAGGTTAATGGACAATTCTGTATAGCCCAATGAAGAAATCCAGGCACGAGAGATACATCAACAGATGCTAAAAGCTCAGCGATGGCTAGGTAGCCAAGCAAATGGTATCACTGTCCCCAGGAGAGAAGGAGGCAGCTCTGTCTCCTGTGCAGAGTGAAAAAAGCAGATGCATCTCTGTTAGCCAGGCTGGCTTTCCTCACCATAGACCATTTTTTTTTCTCTATCTAACTAGCTTGGCAGGCATGAGGTGAACAAAGTACCTGAAAAGAAGAGGGCCATCTAATTTTAGGAACTTGAGGTAGCTGTAACACCACCCAGTCTACCTAGTTTTTCCAGAAGATAAGTGGCTGAGCTTGAGTTGAGCACAACCTGACCTCCTGTGTGTATGTGAACTTACATTCAACTTGTTGAGTTTTCTATTGCTTGATCGAGTCTTGCCTCACTGCTCTTTGTCTCAGAAATTTTTGACTTAAAGCCAGAGGGGTGAAGCTCAGTGACAGAGTAGAATTATAGAGGAAATGTTTAATTTGGGTGGAGCTGTGTGGGTTTCCGTTCCTTGGGGGTCTATTTGAGTAAGGGCTGTAACTTAGTCACTTCTTGTTCAGCAACTGCCACTTACATCGATTTCCACTTTTGCACAATTGATTTTTGCTACTATTCCCATTTGTGCATTTGTTTTTGGACAGATAGTATATGATGAGTGTCTGAAAATTGTCTCTTAGAGGTCAAGGGACCTCATGAAGAAAGACCTTCTTTGTCAATACAAACAACACCAGGTAAATTCTCAGATTTACGGAGGGGAACATTTCATAGCTGAGTTTGACCTCAGCCTTTTCTTTTGCTACCCTAACTTGACATCAAGTGATTCAGAAAGAAAACACTTGAAGAGCTACAATTGAGAGCCTTGAGACATAAGTCTTGCCTTGGTTGTTTGTTTATATTTTCAGAATATGGCCCGAATATTTTTGCTTTTCTAGTCATTTCTTGGAGAAGATATATCTTACATAGTAGAAGGATTAATAAACTCCTGGTGAGCAAGTTCGTTTATGAAAACAATAGCTTTTCAATCTAGGAGTTTAATGGATTTTTATAGAGGACTTACTGTTCTTCCATCACCATCTTAGATACTCAGAGGTAAAATCTATCAATTATTAACATGCTAATACAGCGAAGGAGGTATTAAATTAGTCCTCACTCTCCTTACTACAAAGCTGAAAATTTTGAAGTTTTTGAATTTTGACCTTGCTGTAAATTTCCTTGACTGTATCTCAGAAACAGTGTTCTAACTCACATAGGAAGCCAGAAGACGAGTATGATGAAGGAATGTTAGATGTGCTCCCGCAGGTCCAGTCTTCATGACCATGGCAGCTGGGTCATGTGTGCAGAGTTCTCAGACAACTCCACCAGGCTGTGTTACCCTGTCAGCCACGGTGACTTGGGCACTGGAGGGAATCGGCAGCATTCCCTTGCCTATCCATAATTACTTATTGATTTCTTGTTTTGTCTGTGCAATAGAAGCAAAGACCAATGATACGGATACAACATTAGGTAGAAAAGGGGACCTGTGTTAGAAAGGCTGGGAAGGGCATAGTTATACTCCTGCCAAAGTTTATTATTCATTTGCTGAATGGATGATGCAACCGAGAGTCTATCCTCCCAGAGAATAAAGGGAAGACCATCTTATTTTAATTATATTTCATTTCTTATATCAAAATTTCCATAGAAAATCCAGTATCACTATTATAACAAATATGAGGTCCCTTAGTTTCCAGCATAGGTGGTTTAGCCTCAGAGACAAGAGCTTGTTGTATGAGGTATTGGTGTTTCACACGAGGAAGGGACATTCCTAAAACAAATCCCCACCTGTCAGGAATATTAGTGGGAAAATAATTAATTCCTCTGACTGTTGGTAAGAATCAGATTATGATTTTTATCTATCTTTAATTTGCTAGTCATTTTTGAAAGAATGTGTTAATTCTCATAGGGAGACTGAGTAGTATTTTCTCCAGGGCACTTTTGAGTTTCCTAGACTAAAAGCAATGAGCTTCAGTAGCGTCATGTTAAATGCCTGAAGAATCACCTGTTACCCATGACAGGGACTGGCCTGTCTCTTCCACAGTAATTGCACAGGGCTTGTGCTAAGGACACCAAAGAGTGAAGACGCTCATAGTTCTATCTCACTTGCCTTCTCCACTCGGAAGTATTTTCACTTTGGTGTGACCCTTCTTGCCACTACTTCCATCTAGTTTCTGCCACAATAATTATTTCTCAGAAGGCAGAGCAGGGTTGACTGTACTCCAATATCCAAAACTGAACTGTAAATCAATTATCTGGAGAAGGGGCCTGTGTCTTCATACAAGAAGACAGGGATGATTCCGGTGGTACTGTAGCTGTTCTCAAAACCCTCCAAGGGCAGTTTGGATTTCCCAAGGGGCCTTGGTTGTGTAGACTGGTCCTATTACCCAAGTCCCATTAACATTCCAAGACCAGATCATGGGTGTGGAGTGAAACAAGCTTGTCGGATGAGCTGAGCTGGTGTGTTCTCCAAAAAATGAGGAATGAGGAATACACAGATGTCATGAGGGACCACATGGGACATGCTGGCTAATAATATTAGCCTAGGTTACAACCCAACCAGGCAGGACTGATTCACCAGCTGATGAAACATCCAGACAATTGTTTTTAAGAATCCATTTTTGTCACAACATGAGAACTCTTGTCTAAAATTTTCATGATTAAAACCAATATTGTGTTCTACTATAACTGAAGATGACATTGATTCAAAGCCCATGATCAGCTCAGTGGATAAGAAGGCTTGTTGCATAAGCAAGAGGATGTGAATTCCAGTCCCAGCACACATGCAAATGTCTGGGAGTGGCTGTGCATGTGCCTGTAACTGCAGTTCTGTAGAAGGTGGTGACAGTTCTACAGATTTCCAGGGGCTTGCTGCACATCAACATAACTCCAGGTTCAACGAGAGACTGTTTCAAAGGAACAAGGCAGGGATAGGATACCTAATGTCTTCCTCTAGTCTCTGCATGTGCACACAGAAACACACACATGTACACATGCCACCCCCATGTCCATATAAACACCACACACACACATCCTTAGTGTTTTTCAAACTCAATTCCAGAGTCCACAGGAAGAACACAGAAGGCTTTCTGGAGAGTGAAAACTTGTCGGACATGACAGTGATAGATCTATGTCATTGTTCATTTGTCCAAACCCGTAGAGTATACACAACAATAGTGAACTCGCAGGGAGACTCTAGGGGAGTCTTTATCAACTGAATCAAATGCACTGATGTGGTAGTACATGTTGACAATGGCGGGAGCTGTCTGTGTATGAGCTCAGAGGCATCTGAGAAGTCTGTCCTCCCTCTTAGTTTTTGTGTAAGCCTAAACCCACCCTAAGAAACACAAAGATTTAAACTTTAATGGGGAACAGCAAACTTTCTAAAATAACAAAAAAAACCCCACAGAGTCCAAATGATAAAGAAGCTTACACTTCAAGCAAATGCTGTGTAAACAATGCTCTGGGAGCAGAATGGGCTGCGTGAAATTTAAAATCAACGCCTGTTACCCAATTCTGTGTTCAGGAAGGCCAGCTAAACTGGTCGTGAACATAATGCCTCATGAAGACCCATAAAACAGTGATCTGCACTGGCTGGGGATGAGATAAGCTTCAATTTTCTATGCCATTAAACTGTAGGCTGTATCTTCACAGATAGTGGTGTCTGCAAGAGGAAATTTCAAGTTTGGCACAGAGAGTAATCAAAGTAGTTGAGACAAACTAAAAACTGTGACTTTTTATTAAAAAAGAAGTTAAAAAGCAACTCCATTACTTTTGCCCGTGACACAGCTTTGGTTTCTTTCCCTGATTGCAGTCTTATTTCTCATGCATACAGATGAAGTCTCTTCCCAGAGGCATTTATATATCTGGGAATTCCTTCACTTGGTGCTTTTCATTACGGTGGATATTAATTGTTCAAGGGTAGGAGACAAGCGTGATTTCAATGTTTATGGAAGGATGGATGACTTGAAATGTAAATACATCCACAGTGCAAGCTCTCCCATAGCAAATATCTGAGCCAAGAAGCAGAAGCATAAATCCTTCTGTAGTCATTAAATGTTATAATGGCAGTATAGTGGAATATACTTAGCCATGGGCTTAAAATATTGAGAGGTAATTCAAAGTGTGAATTAAAAATAATTTATTTAAACTCATCATATTATTTTTTAACTGTTTCACATTACTGAGCAATGATTTTAGTGTGGATTAAGGAGAGTTCAGAGGTTTTATGTTCAAGGGAGGTAACATCAAAACTATAGAGAGAATGAAGGTTGAGAAGAGCAACAAGATGAAATTCATCTTTAAGGGGAGGTCTGAAGGAGGTCAGATACAACTTGCAAGGAGGTCAGTACTTGCAAGAAGTGGGATGAGCTAGAGAGAGGCCCAGCTTGGTTTTGGACGGACCCAAGAGCCATGTCAAGATAAGTGGCCTTGTCCTGAAGACCATGTGGGAATCCAGAAAGAGATGAATCCCACTGACTCTTTAGAAATTTTATTTCTGCAGCCATCTGAAGGAGTGGGGTGTCAAAGGCCAAGTCTAAATGTGAGAAGCCCAGACAAGACTTAGTCCAATAATTCAGCATATGAGATGACTGTTTATATGACCTTGAATGTAAAACAGGGTGGGGAGAGACTGGGATCTACAGCTTTATAGCAGAGTCAGGGATGGTGCCTGGGTACCTCTGTGGAGAACAGGACTAGTTTGTGATAGCAATAAAGGGGGTGTAGGAGAACAGCAGAATTTAAAGGGAGCAGACTGTCTGGATCTGATTTCAATGGGGTACTGTAGAAAGTATTTTAAATAGATTGTGTAGATGGCTAAATATGTAAAGAGTGGCTAGTGCTAGAGAAATAGATTGGAGGGACAGCCACATTTGGCTAACTGCACCCAGTGGGAAGAGTTTTGTCTACTCAGGGGAAATACGTAAACCAGACAAAATAGTCCCAAGCATCAAGAGCTGAGCACATCAAAATGTAAGGAACAAAAAGGAAGATGAGCTATTCAAGGATGGAGAAGACAAAATGTAGAGCCTGCGGCAAGGTGTTAGATTGGAGTATAATGGGAGTCCTGGGAAGACTGCTTTAGCTCATTTGTTCCACAACATTTCAAACTGGAAGCATATGGGAACAAAGTGGGGACACTTGCGTGGAGGGCAGAGACAGGCTTTGCTTGAACTCATCTTATTCTTCCTTAGGCTTCGCTCTGACCTTCAAAGTAATAGAGGTCTTCAGTATGCCCAACCCACTTAGCACTTACATGCAACAAAAATACCCACCCACAAATTTCACCATGGCAGTTAACTTTTCATGTCCATGTCCCATGTCATAAAACCCTGAGCCTGTGGCTTGCTTTACTAAGCCTCCACATGTATGATTCTTCTCATGGGGCTCCATTACAAAGCAATGGGCTGCGGGTGAAGTTGCTTAGAATGACTATGGGTAAAGGACACTGTCCCAGCGTCTCCACACAGCAGGGGACAGTAAGGGACCAAGGGGAAAGGAACAGTGGGAATGACAATGGAAGTGAATCTTGGCAGTAATCATGACAGAATGAAATCTTTAGTTCCAAACACCTGGCAACTTGTGGAAAAGATGATAGAGATAGTGTGTACCAAATGGCATGAAAATAATTTCAAATCACCATCAGTGACTCTCTTGGGTATATTACTTTCATGTATACAGGGCATCTTGATGATTGTTCTCCATTTGACCATCAGCAATCCCAACCAGGCAGGGGTTATGGCTTTTATGTCACACATGGAAATATAAAAGGTAGAGAGAGTCTGAGGGACTCATGCCCATGCCTCCATCAGAGACTGCAAAACATTCTTGATGAAGGTTGAGGAAAGTCCCCAAATCTGATATATGGTACAGAAGAATGGCTTTGTGTAATGACCTCCATGGTTCTGCCACCATGCCCAGAAAACACAAACTACAGTACACTTTTGGATGAGGTTAGTTGAAAACTCTGGCAACTGTCAGGAAAGGGAAAATGGAATATAAACAATCTATTATATCTCTGTGTTGGTGTGAAGTTTGGTAAATCTTGGATCTCCCAACAGTCTTGGCAATGATCTACCTGAGATCATAATGCAAGGAAATGATAGGGCTGTGCCTTTGATCTTGGGCCATTTGATTCCAAGTTTATGCCCTTTCTGTTTCTTCAAGTAATATGACCAGGCTTTCAGGCATAAATTTAGCAGATGTTCAGTGTCCAGTATGAGGGAAACCTAGCCTCCCTTTTTCTCCTGTGTCTAATAGAAACCTGGAGCCCATATTCACTCAGGAAGATTACATCACTCAAGTCAAGTGGAAGGACTTGCGTGCCCATGGCCACCAGTTACAGCAGTGGCAAAGGCTCGGGCTATCCTGATGTATCAGAACTCAGAATGTTTGGTCACCTTGGTGGTGACCTTCTGGGGACCGGGAGACAAGATGGCTCTTCTGTCACAGAGATGAGAAATTGGACTTGCTCAGTGTGACCTGAAGGCAGAAGTAGTAGAGAAAGAGATGTGTGAGGAGTTCTGGTTAATCGCTGCTATCCTGAGATGGAATAACACCCTTCCTGTGTCAGACTTGCGACCAACACTAGGAATATCTGAACAACAGGAATGAACACTGGAGCAGAGAATGCTTTTCTTCTGCTTTAGGCTTTTCAAAGGGCCAACAACTTTTCTGGGCCACCATGGAGGCTGAGTTCTAGCTCCCTCAGTGTGAGCCTGAGCTCGGCAGCTTCCTACTCTGCCTGCCCAGCTCTCTTTCACTGTTTGGTTGGAATTACTTACACAGAAGAGATTCAATCTACAGTGTGTAGCAGAGTAGCTTGAGAGACCCAAGGGCACCTGCCTGACCAAGGCCCATGGCAAGAGATGTTAATTCAGGTGGATCTTCTACAACTCTGTCATCTTGTTAGTGACTTTGTTTATATCCCATTCTATTTCTTGGTGATCTCACATGGATATATCATCAAGAGTCTCATAGAATTTAGAGAGTTATTTTTTTTATACCTTTCTCCCAAGTTTATTTCCTCCTTCCCCAAGTCATCCATCCTAAGGCTCCCCAAACACGGTCAAACATAAGTACTCCATTTTGTCAGGGGGCTCACTTTCAGTCCCAAGTTTCTACAAAGCCAAGTACTTCTGATCTTCAACACTCTCTCAAATTCCCTTCCTTGCTTTTATGAACCATCCACTGGCCACTTAAGAATGATAATGGACTTTACAGTCCAGTGTCAGGCTAGCTACACATAAGGGCTGTTTGAAAAGTGATGCATTATGTAATGCTCTGTGATAACCTCTGCTTATTTCTCCCAAAATGGCTGATGCAGATGGGCTCCACTCAAGATGAAGGTTCAGATAACACAAATGTGGTTTGGGGGCACCAAATGCATCACAAATAAACCACAGCTTTGTTTTGGTCAGAACTCACATAGCCAAAGTATTCTATCTGATTAAACGCATCTCTGAAAACTGGAGCTAATAATATGCGTGTCTGGCCCCTGGGCCTGGCTCTGTATGAACCGAAGCGGGTGATGGATATAGCCAAAATTGGTCTTAGATATCCCAATTTCTATCTCCCAATCACGTTCTCCCTCTCCGAATGCCCTTACCTCAAACTCTTAATTATACAAATTATAAACATCCTTCAAATTTTAGCTCTATAATTTCTCCCCTTTGATCCAGGCTTTAACACTTAGAGTATATAATTCAGTAAGTAATAGAGTTGCCAACAATTGCTCCATCCTTCACACTCGCCCATAGTTATGGCCTCTGTGTCTTAAGTCTTTCTTGGAGCCCTTCATTTACTGATCTCTAATAGATTCTTAATAAGTAGATTTGAAATAAGAATAATTAAAAGATACGGATCAGACAGCTTTTCTGTGGTATGTAAATTGTCAATGGAGAACAGAACAGAAATTGGCCTCCCTGACAATTAAAGACAATTGAAGAGGAAGAGTGATCTGGGTTCTTTCGAAGGACTTTCAAAGGGAGAATGATTATGAATGCTTGGCCTTGTTATCAAGAGAGCACATGACGCTAAGCTCAGAGGTGCCTGTTTCATTTCACAACTGCATAATTTGGAAATGATTAAAAACAGCTCTTTCTCAACATTTTTTAATCATGGGCCAACTAAAAACATCACATTGACTTCTCAAGCCCATCTTTTTTGAATGTGCTCATAGGAAACAAACTTTAAACCACATCATCTCTTGAGTTTTAGTTCCATTAAATTCCTGTCAACACATTCTTCTTTTTAGGAAAAGAGAAAGATAATTACACTTTTTGAACCCTACTACCAACAAAGAAAAAAAAAAAACCTTCAGTGTAAAGCACACACTACCATTCAGTAAATAGCTCGAGAGTTTATCAAAGCTGCTTTCCTAAGGTGCACACAGTACGAGCAGGTGCACCGCAGAGGAGCAGACCTGCCGGGTGTGAGTGAGTGCAGGTGTCTGTCTGAGGCACTGTCTCCTGGAGCTTCTGCAGCCACTGGCTTGGAACAACCAGGAGATCAGCATGTCTTCATGTCTGTTTAGCTGAATGACCTTTGCTGGTGGAGATTTCTACTGCCTTCTGGAGGAGCCCAAGAAGAAACTAAGCAAAGACCATAGAGGTCAGTATTTCATGAACAGAAAAAATAATCCCAAACATTGGCTCATATTAAAAAAGAAAACATTTAGAAATGTTCATCACCAATCCAGGATATTCCCCTAACTCATATTTTGTGATCTTGGTTTCAAATTAGCACACCATGTCTAGAAGCACAGGAAAACTTAGAGAGAGAATTGCATAAGTTATATTTTATAAACTTAGAGTGGTAAGCACCGAGTGCTTTTGGGAAGAAGAAGAGTCCTTGGGGAAATCTAAAAATAGACTAAAACATAGGAGAGCCAGGTATTAAATATTTTACTTTCCCCACAGGCTTAGTGAAAGACAAGATGTGCCTCTGGCAAGATGGCTCTTGTGTCTTATGATGTGAGATACTGTGTGTGACCTCACATCCCTGCCCAAGGAGTTGCTGGCAGGAAGAGGCTGGTGGTAGGGATGCAGGGTGAAACTGGCTCTTTCAGCAGGAGTCTCTCTGGCTATAGCAGATTGAAGCCGCCCACTTTTCCCAGCCTTGCTTTTCCTTGCTGAATCCTGGTGCCTATGTATTCATGATGTTCTCCATCGCTACTTATTAATGAAATTTAAATTTTCCACACATGCTCAACTGGGAATAGCAAAAAACAAAAACAGTCCTGGAAAATATATTAAGAATGCCCACCCAGCCCCCAGCCCCCAAAGAAAGTTTAAGCATCTTTTCTTCAGTGGAATTCAGCCATGGGATACAGAGCCAAATCTCCAGAAGAGGGACTTCTCAGGTTTTAGCTTTGGAACACATTGAGAGTGTTCTAAACATACTTCCAAATACACAATATAATTCCTCCTCACCGTGGGAGCATACAGAATGAAAGCCAAACCTCCTGTGATCCACACAGGCCAGGGAGACCTTCATCTCTATCCTCTGGCAGCCATGTGCTAAGGTTTTCAGGGCTTAGGAACACAGCGCAGCTACTGCATCTTGCAGGTGATTTTTTTTCAGCTTCCATATTTTTTGATTTTCTCAATTGCTCTTGAGCTATTTATTTTTTTTCTATGTCCTCTCTGCAATGACTTGTTCAAAGTTGTTGATGCTTTGTAAATTAATGTATTTTCCAAGTCCCTAAGTTTTGACTTTTTGGTCTACTTTGCAACAAGGGAGTTCTGGAAAAAAAAAGTACTATTATTCAAAATACTGTGTCCTGCATTTAAAAATAGCTAGAAGGATGAATCTTGAATTTTTTCACCATGAAGAATAATACATGCTTAAGAAAACGGATGAGGTAAATAAATATCTTGAGTGGGTCAATGATCAGCATGCTGTACTCCATAAATATTTATACATGCTATGTGTTAATTTAAAATGAAAGAGAAGGTTGGAGAGGCATCTCTGTGGTTCAGATCACTCCTTGTTCTTTAAAGAACCCAGTTCCTTTTCCAACACTCACAAAGGTGGCACACAATCTTCTATAACTCTAGATCCAGGGGATTTTATGCCTTCTGCCCTCTGTGGTCTCCTGCATTCACACGGCCAACATACATGCACTCAGGCATGCACACACACCTAAAATAAGTAAGCAGCTGAATAAGTAAACGAATATTTTAAGATAAGAGAAATCACAAGGCCAATAAGATGGCTTGGCAGGCAAAGGCAGGCAAAGGTCTGGAGACGTGCTCAGTTCTTGGAGTCCACATAAAGGTGGAAGGAGAGAACCAACTTCAAAAGTCGTTCTCTGGTTTCCACATATACATCATGTATATATGTTTCCATATATATGACCATAAACATCACACACAGTAATAATAGTAATAATAATGATGATGGTGATGATAAATAAAAAGTTGAAAAGAAATTATAGGCTCTCAGATAATTAAAAAAGCTGATTTGATTTAAGATTCTGTGAGTTTCGATCTGGTCAGTGGAGAAGGCTCACATCTTGGTGTCTTGGTAGATAGGAAGTTTCTCCTCCTCATTCAGATTCTCTTGTTTCATCTACCAAGGCTTTTGGACAAATATCCGCCAAATCTGGGATACTTCTTACGATCGTATCTGGTACTTTTGGGCCTAAACCTTTTGTGCCCAGACCCTCCAGGAAGAAAAAGTGATCTTACCTTCTTGTACAGACTCCTCAGATCTCGATACTGCCACATGCTGTTTAGGACCTGAGATGCAGCCTTGACCACCTTTGGAGAGTGCCTGATAAAGAAAAGACAGGGAATGCAGGTGACGACGGCATCTTGGTTTGCAACCACATTGTCTTGTCAGGAAACATCAAAATCCACACCATCTTGGTTTTTCTCTTCAGAAAAGTGTTGTTTTCCTTGGTCCCATTTTCCTTTTCAGCAACACACCTCAGAGGTACTAGAATTTGGGCAAAGGCTCTCCAAAACCCAAGCACAAGACTTGTGACATTTAGGGAGAAAGCAGATATAGTCCCTCATTACAAAATGGAAGAGAAGTATGTGGGGGAAGGGAGTGATTCAATAGCACTAGGTGAATCTAGACATTTTTTTATAACAGTGTTGTGCCAGACTTGGGCAATAAGAAGAATGAAGACACCCATATCCTCAGGGCATAAGTGTAGGTATGGGGCTGCCACACTGACCTGTGTGAACACAAGTAGTTGTTCCTTGTTGCCTATGGATGCCAAGCACAGCAGTCTGACACTGAAGGCTCT
This sequence comes from Meriones unguiculatus, assembly GCF_030254825.1. Classification (NCBI taxonomy): domain Eukaryota; kingdom Metazoa; phylum Chordata; class Mammalia; order Rodentia; family Muridae; genus Meriones; species Meriones unguiculatus. Next base: position 99,828,936 of record NC_083351.1, read on the forward strand.
CTCTCTGTTTGTCTCTCTCTCTCTCTGCCCCCAACATGGACACTGAAGAATGCCCCTGAACAAGGATCTATGAAGCCCTGTGTACTCCTCAAGTCCTTTTAATCAAGCTCACAGGAATTTATAGTCATAGTTTATTGATCTTTTCTTAGGTTGCCTTTGCAATTGTTATGAACACACAACTGCCCCTTTTTGGCTCAATGCCAATCTGCACGTCAAAACTGAGACTATATCAATATAGCCATTGGATTCAATCCCATCAGATTCTTGAAAGTCACTCAGACTATAGCTTCCTTAGATAATATACAAGCTATTAACTGCTTGTAGATACTTAGTTCTAACAGACTGGTTTTACCACCAACTGCCTAATTCTAGTGGCCACCATTGATATGGTCTACCTTATTGGCCAGTTCACTCTCTCTGTAAGATAGTTTTGGAGGCCATATGGTTCTTGGTCACAGTTACTCAATTAACTGTCACTCTAGCAACAAGGATGTGGCTGTGTTTCTGTCCTTACAATTCTGTATGTACACAAAACCAAGAAGAAGGTGTGACCTGGGCTGTGGGCTTCAGTTTTGTGCCTGTGGTCCATGTGACTCTTGGTGTTGGGCAGGATGTTGCAAGACAATGAATAGTCCAGAAGCTGACTCACACGGATGACAGATCCACTGAAAACAACCTCTAAAGTGAAACCAAAGATTTGCTTGACTCTTACGCCTTTCTGTTCCCTTTTCCTAAAGACTCAGAGGAGCAGGACCCCTGCAGATAGTGTCTTCTAATCCTGACAGGGAGGCCGTACCTCCCAGATCTCAGCAATATGACTGCCTAAGCTAGATCTTCATGATGAAAACACCAGGGGACAAGCCAATGTGGATGGAGGTAGAGATTTCATAGGTCCCACCCCTAGGTGAAGAGCTATAGGCAGTTCATGGCTGCTGGGAGAGGGAGAATCCATTTTCTTCAGAGGCAAGTCCCCTGGTAAGTTACCCAATTCCAAGTGGTCAGTCCTAAACACATGCACATAAGAGCAACAATAAATTGTCTTATTAGATACACATACACACTCATACACACAAACACACACACACACTGTCTCCTCTCTCACACACACAACAGTAAAAATTATAGGAGTCTTAAGAGATCATGAATTTGAGAGGGAGTTGGAGGGTGGAGAGTTGGAAGGAGGAGAGGGAGGGTGGAATTGTTCTATAGAACTCATATGAAATTGTCGAAAAATTAAATAAAATACATTTTTGAAATAAAATGGCCTTTGAAATTCAAAGGAAGCAGATGGTCAATGAGTTGGGGTAGGCTTGGATTTAAGAGCCAAAATGAATGAACATATTGTAGACAGGCATTTTGCAATGAAATCATTGGATGTCAGGATGTCAGCATAGTGTGGCTGCTGTTTTTCTGGGTCTCCATGATATATGTGAGCTAAGATTAAAGCTTCTTCATCCATTTACTGAGGAGCAGAAGTGACAGCTACTTCTGAGAGACAATCCAACTTTGGCTGTATTATAATAAAAAAAATTCCACTTTCTCCATAATACTTTAGCTAAATAGGTAATATTTACTGTATTTCACTAAAATAAATGGGTTTAATTATTCTATAATTTATGATAATATCATGCTCCTGATATAGCTTTAAATTCCTGTAACTTAGAGAAATTTAGACCTTTTCATGGATACAAATTAGAGCCCTTCTTGGCCTTATATAATCAAGGTTAAACAGCGACTAAAGTGCTCTTGTATTTTTACCCCTGCTACTTGGATATTTGTCTCTGGCAATGCCCAGGCAACCCTGCAGGAACATTATTAGAATTCAGGCAGTGATGGCGTGGCTGACACATTTAGCATGAAAAATTCCTCTGACACAGTGCAATTTTTTTTTTTTTTGTTTCAACTTCTTGCTTAGTTACAAAATAGAGACTGTGAGTGTGTAATGAAAAGCAGGTTAGTCTCTCAATTAAAATGCCAGTATAGCGTCGTGTTATAATAACATGCGAAGGTCAAAAGGAACGTTGCCCTCTTCTTAGTCTTTAGTTTTGATCTTTCCACTAGACTTGTGTTATAAAAATATCTACTTGAAAAGCTGTAACACTATCGGCTGAAGAACTAGAAAAATTGAGTGTTCCTAAGTGATTATAACCCAAGTCATAGTACACAGTTCTCTATTGACAAGCAATAGCTCAGTCTGTTAATAGCGTCTCTGCTTTATGATAACATACAATGACACATTCAACACGATTTCCTATATAACTGTTGAAGTCATGAAAATGTGTGCTTGAAACAGATGGACATGATAGAATGTCTGCAATGTGTGTTTAAAAATGATGTGAAAATAGTTAGTCATCAGACTTCCAAACAGTGCATATTCAGCTCCTGTAAGTGTTGATAACAATTACACAGTACTTTGATCTTCCTGGGAGCTGTCAAATCAGGGGTGCCTGAAGATGTCTGACGTTGTGATTCCTCAAGGCTGTACAACTCAGTCTCATAAGAGTAGCATCCCTGAGCACCAGTTGCCTTGAGTGTCTTTGCAATAGCATGGGGTGTGGTTCCAACATATGGCGGCATCTTAATAGTCTTTGTTAATTTGCTACGTAGTTAGGCTTGCAGATTCTTAGAAGTGAAATGCACAGATATTTACAACCAGAGGACCACAGCCAGGCATATTTGTGTTTTCTTTATGCTTTTCTTTGTTTGCTTTGTCATCTTTGTTTTCAAGCTCTTTCAAATAAAAATCAGTCATGGACTGAACTTAGTTCTAAAAGCAAGTTCGTAAGAACAATTTAGTGTAGACATGTTTGTGATAGTTTGACAAGTTAAATGGAATGAACTGGTATTTCTACCATGTTATTGATCCTCCAGTTCAAAAGTTCTATTCTTGGAAACGTTTTCTGTTTTAATAAAACACGCTTATTGGTTCGTGTGAATTCTAATGCCTGCCCTCATCACAGGACTGACTGAGAAACAAATATTAGTTTCATGCTGAGACTCAAAACATTTTATTTCAAAAGGAATGAAAAGCAATGATAAATTAAAATGTTGGTGGGAAATGAAAAGTTATAAACACTTTGTTTTGATCTTCCAGTTAGCCAGTATGTTCATAGACATGGAAAAATGGAAGGGTTGACTAACCATAAGAACAACAACTGAAATTGACCTGATTCAGTTCAATTTAACATTTGTTACTAAAGTCATAACTCCAGGCTGTTGACAAAGAAAAAAGATAAAGGAGCAATCAGATGAAATGAGTGACTGTCCATGAAGAAATGTTTGGTCAAATTAATGGCAAACAGGATAGACACCAGAGCCTACTATAGGGGGTCCTCTGAAAGACTCTACCCAGCAGGGGTTTGGAACAGATGATGAGACTCATAGCCAAACTTTAGGCAGAGTGCAGGGAGTCTTATGGAAGAAAGGGGTGGATAGAAGGACATAAAGGAGACAAGAGCCCCACAAAGAGACCAACAAAGCTAAAAAAGCTGAACCCAGTAGATCCTGCAGAGACTGATACACCAACCAAGGACCATGCATGGGGAGGACATAGACCTCTTGCTCTGAAGTCCCCAACAGGCAGCTCAGTGTCCATGTGAGTTCCTGAGTAAGGGGAACTGGGGCTGCTTCTATCATGAACTCGGTTGCCTGCTCTTTGATCACTTCCCCCTGGCAATGTGGCCTTACCAGGCTATAGAGGAAGAGGATCCAGACAGTCCTGATAAGCTAGGTGCAGAAGACAGGTGAGGAGAATCCCCCTTTCAGTATATGGGGGTGGAGAAGAGGGAGGAAGGGTGAGACTGGGAGGAGTTGAGGGAGGGGGCTACAATTGTGATATAAAATGAATAAACTGTAAAAAATAAAATAATAATAGCAAAAAAATTTAAAGGACACTCCTGAGATCATCTACAAAAGAAAAAAAAACAAAACAATCTGTGCACTTACAACAACCAAATCTGGACCACACCTTGCAGGGCAATTTTCTGGGTTACCAATGAGGAATTGCATTATTTCATAGGTTATTTCTCCAAAGAGACTTTTTATGTATTTTCACCAAGTAGTTTTCTTTGGCCATAAGACTGACCACAGCATCTTTTTTCCTCAAGGTCCACCAAGTGTCAACTTACTGCTGTGAAATACTCAAACACCTGAAAATACTAGAAAGTTGCCTAGCCACTCACCACAATTTTCTTGTTCTTTAATCTTGGGGTGTCTCATAAATAAAGGCAAATGGAGTGCTCCTGTCAACCGTGGCTTTATTGTATCATTAAGCATATATGCTTAAAAAACAAACAAACAAACCAAAACAAAACTGGGCTCACAACCTCAAGACATGTAAGCACTTCCCTTCCTTGAGACCCACGGGTCTGCTGAGCTACATGAAGAAGACAACTATGCAGCTGTGAACTATGGTGTTTTATTTTTGTCTAGACAGGACATCACATGTTGTAGATAATTCCAAATCTACATTGCACAATTGCCTGAATCCAGTGTGCATCATTCCTTGACAAAGAACATATTCAAATCTATTGTTGTACTGGAGAATGAACCTACTTAAGGGTCCTGGGGTAGTTAAATACCTCCCCTGAAACTTCTATAACACACTGTCAATGACCTGAGTTAAATGAAATAATGAGACAGGATTTCCAGAGAGTCTCAAAGAGCATCTCTCACTATCTTCAATAATAGGAGAAAAATTAACTATTTAGCATTTAGATGTAAAGGAATGGGAGGCGGAGAATGAAAAGGCAAGGAGTATGTAAGCCCTTGATAACAAAAAGTTTACGTAATTAATCTTCTTTGATTACTCTGAGGGACTTCAAGAAGACAAAATTTAATTAAGGGTAGTGAAGGTTTCTACAAAGGTTGATATGCTAGCTCATACACTAACACCCTTGGCTAATGAAGGGTCTTTGTTTGTTTTTTAGTAGCATACAGGAAGATACACTTGACTCTTAAACCACAGGGAACATTCTCACTTAAGGAGGAGGTGCAGTGGCTTGGATACCAAGTCCCATTTTATTCCACTCAGCTGAAAACCCTACTTTACCACTCTCCTCCTGCCTGGGAGAATTTCTACTTATCTTTTCAGATCTGATGATCACTGATTCCAGGAAGAGTACCATGACAGGCCTGCCTTCAGTTTTAGGTTAAAAAGTAAGGACAAAGCAACTTGTTAAATAATCTACCCAGAATCTCAGTGAGTAAAGGAGGAGGCTAGACTAGATTTGAGTTCTTTCTGACTCCATAGGAAGGATGCAGAGAGAAGACGCCTCTGTGATGACTTGGACTACAGAACCAAAGAATTTGGGTCCACTGACACAGGGACTGGCAAACAAAGATAAGGTTCAATGGCAGGGAGATAATGTCATATATGCAGGCCAAACTGTTTGGCTGTCCTGTGCAAAAGGAAATCAGACTGCAATATGGGACATGAAGTCTACCTTAGCAATGCAAAAACAATGTCAATGCAGAGACAGTGTCACCCCTGCCTTACCCCAGTGAAAGACAGTGTTGACCCCTGACTTACTTATCTCCTTTGCTTTTAGAGATGCCGACCAACTTCTCTATTCCACCAGCATCCCGTAAGGCCTTGGCGTTCTCCATGTTCTTGGTGATCACTTCATGCAGGGTACAGCATACGGCTGTCACGGTGTCATCTGACATGGCCTTGCTCCCTGTGTTGTTGCTGTTGTTCCCACCAGGGAGCCGATGGACCAGGTCTCGCATGGCATATTTGCCTTTAGAAAAGGAAAGAGAGGGAACAATTTAGGAAAGTCAAGGTGGAGGATGGAAGATGAAGAGATATGAACAGAGGAGGAAAGAGGATGCAAGAAAACACTGGATGTTCCGTGAAGGGCGATTTCAAATACACACATAGAAGGAACAATAAGGTTGTCCAGCAATGGGCACTGGGTCCAGGAAACCCTCACCACTACACTGTAGATACTTAAATCTATGGACAGCCAGGTCCTGCATAAAACATCATACGTGCTCCCTCCTTCATACATTTAATAATTTCTTGATTGCTTCTCTTACTTAATCCAATATGAATGCCATGCAAAAGCAGTTAATGTCATATTATTAAAAAGAAAAAATCTGCATGTGAAAATATACATGAATATTAGTGGAATATTTTGATTTGTCGCTGGCTGAGTCTTGGCTGAAAAGCACACATACAGAGAACCAACTGTACTTGTTCATGGCAAAGGCCTCTGCTCTGGTACTCCATACATCTAGGAGTGATTCTCCATAGGAGTAACTTTATGACTCTAAGCTTCAGTGTTTTTGGACTTAAAAGCAAGAACAATAATGATACCCAAAATAGAAAATTATTTTAAACATTAAATGAGTAAACCCATGGAAGCATTTATTCTGCGATTAACAAAGGACACAACCTCACCAGATGTCACGTTGGTTTCTATCCACATAGACTTAGATTGGAATCTGTATAATATAACAGCAGTTGGATCACAAGCAGGGGAAGCGACCTTAACAAACCATCTAATGAGGTATCCTATGCACCAAGCTAACCTTGTCTCTCTAATGAGCTTTTATTACATGGTTCTGTAACACAGCACTTACTACTCTGGCATGTTTTTCTTTGTGTGAGAAATAAAATAAAACCCAACTTTGCTTCCTTAATTCACTTTATCCTTACTAATCTTGCCTCTCCCAATGATAAAGGTACTTACAGTGACAGATTTATGGAGTGTTTTCAGACTACAAAGCACTTTAGACATTACCAACAGCCCAGCAAGACAATTAATGTATCCCACCCGCAGCTTCCAATTCTGTTCCTTTAATTTACTTCTGGAAGTAAACAAGAGCCTGCAGCAAAATTGGCTGTCCTTAAATTTGGGGGGCTGGAATTGGCAAGTGTTCTAAGGTAGGTCCCTTACATACCTTCCATGCCTCAACTAGACATATGTAGCTACTTCTTAATAATTACATGAAATAATTCACCTGCACCATACCTCTAAATGAGACCTTCTTCTTCAGATAAATTGTCTAGCATGTGGCAACGTAGGGCATAAGAAAGAATCCCATGAGAATAGGCAAGCTCTCAGCTCCAGGCAGTGATACATAAAACACAGGGCTCTGTAATATGATATTTTGATATGTGCTCTTATCCTTATTTTAGTGTCTTATTTTAGCTTGGGCAGAAAATGCTGATGTTTAAATTACAGAAATAGAAGAGTGTCTGCATTCACTTGATGACAGCGGAAGAAGTGTCTGACAGAAGTGCTTTGACTCGAAAACCCCCAAATGTGGCATATTTACTTTCTAATGACGGCATTCAAAGCATTTGGGAGACAGTGCTTTCAATGCGGATAGTCCTTGGAGCAAATTGCTTGATATATTTATCATTAAATCAGCTCAACTCTGATGAAGAGTTTGCTACCGTTGAGCTCAGCATGCCTGCGATTCTATCCTAAGCTATTGGAAGACAAAGCTGACAAATGATGCGAGAAGATAGATATGTCCTCTGTAAGGGAGGTGATGGAGGACATCTGACAACAGCATTGAGAGATACTTCAATCGTTGAGCATGCAAGACATTCATTCACACTTTGAGCGTGGAAGACTGGCCTTGTGTCCTTAATATTGTCTGGGGTTGAAAGCAAAAAATGTTGAGAAGAAAATTGCCTGAAGAATTTCTTAGTTTCTGTTGCTGTTTTGACCTAAAACAATGTGGGGGCAAAGAAAGGGGCTTAGTTGGAAGAGTGCTTGCTTACCATGCATGAAACCCTGCATTTGATCTCTAGCACTCAAGAGATGGGACCAGAAGGATCAAAAGCTCAAGGTCATCCCTTCTTGCATATATAGAAAGTTGGAGGCCAGCCTAGACTACATGAGACTGTGTTTCTAACTAATTAAGTTACTGAGTAAGTAAATAAAACTATATCAGATAATTGTTTCTCTATAGCCTCCCAATTTATAAGGCCTAAATAAGACCTTCCCGTCCTGTTCAAGTGGCAGGAATACTACTCCCTACCAAGCAGCTTTCCATTCAAGCCTGTGCACCATGCCATATGCCCAAGATGCAGAGGACCAGGAGTCATTGTTGCTGATTGAAACCATTTTGCTTCCAGTGTGTCAACTACAGCACACAGAAACTTTATTGTACTGCTAGGTGTTTTTCTCAAGTTAACACAAAATACAGGATAACCATGCTACAATCCATAAATAGACCCAAAGAAGCCAAGGAGGGCCCAAAGGATGATGCTTGAATCTCAGGAAAGAAAATAAAATAAATGTCTTAAGTAGATGGGGGGAGGGAACTGACTAGGAGAGGGGGTGAGAAGGGGGTGGGGATTGGGTGTGCAGATCCTGTATTTTTAAGTAGCAGAGTGAAGAAAGCAATCAAATGCAACCATTCCCAGGTAAAGACCTCTTGGCTGACATTGCTGGTTGCTTAAGAACACAGTGTTCCTTTTCAGGAACACTTTATTTATGTGTTGAGAACAAATGAACACACCTTCTCACATAAAACTATGAATACTATGAGCCTGGGAAATTTGGGCAGTAGAAAAGCTGCCAGCTCTTTCTGGTGTTTGGAAAGCCTGAAGCTAACTGAAGAGAGATAAGGGAATATGGGCCACAGGATAATGACAGCCATGAGTGGCCCTGTGCTCTGAGCTTGTAAGAGCAGTTTCATGAAGATGAAAATTGGTTTTTGCTTGGGGTAGTTGTGTACAGTCAGTTGAGAACACTCTGTAGGTTGGGAGAGGACAAGATCACATTGTTATTTTACAAAGAACATTCTGTTACATTAAGCAGGGAAGGGGAGAAGAGAGAGGAGGACTAGTAAAGAGAAAAGAAATTGGTGGGGGAGCATCTCTGGGACAGAGCAGGCTATGGGCAGTCTATGATCCTAGATGAGACTCTTAGGAGTCTGAAGTAGCTACCTCCTGTAGCCAGTTGGGGGACACCAACCCACCCATAAAACCTTCTACCCAAACTTTGTCTTGCCTACAAAAAATATAGGGATAAAGATGAAGCAGGTATTGAGAGAATGGTAAACCAATGGCTGGCCCAACTTGAGACCCACACCATGGGAGAGCCAACTCCGGGCACTCTGATATGCTTGCAGACAGGACCTTAGCATAACTGTCTCTTGAGAGACTTCCTTCAGCAGCTGATGGAAACAGATGCAGAGACCCACAGGCAAATAATAAGTGGAGCTTGGAGAGTTTTGTGGAAGAGTGGGAAGAAGGATTGAAGGATTTGGAGAGGTCAAGGACACCACAAGAAGACCTACAGAGTAAAATAACCTGGGCCCATGTTGGGGGGGGTTCACAGAGACTGAATCACCAACTAAAGACCTTGTATGGGCCAGACCTACGACCCCTACACATATGTAACAGATGTGCAGTGTGGTCATCATGTGGGTCCCTTAACAACCACAGTAGGGGCTGTCTCTGACTCTGTTCTCTGCCTGTGGATCTCTTTCTCCTAGCTGGGCTTCTTTGTTTGGCCTCAGTGGGACAGGGTGCACTTAGTCCTGTTGTGACTTGAGGTGCCAGGGTGAGTTGGTACTCCTTAGGCACCCCTTCTCGGAAAAGCAGTAGAGGAGGGATGGGGAGAGGAGTGTGAGGGCAGGACTGGGTGGACGGGGGAGAGGGGCTTGTATCAGGCTGTAAAGTGATGAAATTTAAAAAAAGAACACACACATGCACACACACAGAGGTTAGTAAGATTAAAGGGGGAGAAACGTAGAGTTTTTCTAAGTAACGTTTTCAGATCTGGGTTTCTGCAGAAATCATCATCAGCAGGACTCAAGGTAGCTTGTCTCTAACTGTTCCACATCCCTCAGCTGCTTTCACCCCCAGTGTTTCTGAACGCTAGAAAAAGCAATTACGATTATACAGTAAGAAGAGCATTGGTTTCCTTTCCTTTTCACCCCAAGTCATTCTTGAGGGGCTGTGAGGTTTAAGAATTCTTCAGATCTGAAATGTATTAATTCTACCTTTGTAATAGACAAAAAAGAAGATTCCAGGCTCCAAGGTCCAGAAAATATTTTCAAGAAAATCATAGAAGAAATTTTTTCCAACTTATAGAAGATGTCCATTAACATACAAGAGGCCTACAGAACACCAGAGACTAGACCAGAAAAGAAACTTCTCATGTCACATAATAGTCAAAACACGAAATCTCCAGAAAAAAGAAAAAGATATTAAAAACAGCAAGGGGAAAAGGCCAAGTAACATATAAAGGTCGACTTATCAGCATTGCACCAGACTTCTCAACAGAAACTATGAAAGCCAGAAAGGCCTGGGAAGATGTCATGCAGACTCTAAGAGACCTCCGATGCCAACCCAGACTACTATAACTAACAAAGCTTTCAATCAATGGTAAATGGAGAAAACAAAATATTCCATAACAAAATTAAACTTAAAACAATATCTATACATCAACCCAGGCCTACAGATAATACTAGAAGGAAAACTCCAATCCAACGAAAACAACTACACCCAAGAAAACACAGGATATAGATAACTTCACAACAAAAAATTAAAGAATATAATTAATAAAAATACAGTAACACCAAAATAAAAAGGAAATAACATTCATTGGTTACTATTATCTATCAACATCAATGGATTCAAGTTTCCAATAAAAAGATACAGACTAACAGAATGGTTGCGGAAACAGGATCCAACATTCTGCTGAATCCAAGAAACACACCTCTGAAACAAAGATAAACAATACCTCAAAGTAAAGGGCTGGAAAATTTTTTTTTCAAGTAAACTGACCCAGAAAACAAGCTGAGGAAGTTATCCTAATATCTAATAAAATAGACTTTCAACTGAAATTAATCAAAAAAGATGAGGAGGAGCACTTCATTCTCATCAAAGGAAAAATTCACTAGGAGGTCATCACAGTCCTGAACATCTATGCCCCAAATACAAGAGCACCTGCATTTGTAAAGGAAACATTACTGAAGCTGAAATCACACAGTGATCCAACACCCTCATAGTGGGAGACCTCAACACTCCACTCATACCATAGGACAGATCATCTAGACAGATCCTAAATAGGAAATAAAGGCACTTACAGAGGTCCTAAATCAAATGGACCTAATAGATGTCTACAGAACTTTTCACCCAAACTCAAAAGAGTTTACCTTCTTTTCATCACCTTGTGGAGCCTCCTCAAAAGTTGACCATATAGTCAGGCACAACGAATGCCTCAACAGATACAAGAAGATCAAAATAATCCCTTGTATCCTATCAGACCATCATGGCCTAAAACTAGACCTCAATAAGAACAGAAATAACAAAAAGCCTACATACACATGTAAACTAAGCAACTCTCTACTCAATGGCAGCTTGGTCAAGGGAGAAATGAAAAAAGAAATTAGAGAATTCCTAAAATTCATTTAAAAAGAAGGCACAACTGACCCAGACTTATGAGACACAATGAAAGCAGTGCTAAGAGGAAAGTTCATAGCACTAAGAGCCTCCAGAAAGAAGTTTGAGACATCTCCTACAAGCAACTTAATGGCATACCTAGAAGCCTTAGGGGAAAAAAAGGAGCAGACACACCCAAGAGAAGTAGATGGCTGGAAATATTCAAGATCAGGGCAGAAATCAATGAATTAGAAACAGAAAACAATCCAAAGAATTAATGAGACCAAGAGCTGGTTCTATGAGAAAATCAACAAGATAGACAAACCCTTAGCCAAACTAACTAAAAGGCAGAGAGACACTATCCAAATCAACAAAATCAGAAGTGAAAAGGAGGACATAACCACAGACACTGAGGAAATCCAAACAATCATTAGGTCTTACTACAAAAGCCTATATGCCACAAAATTTGAAAATCTAAATGACATGAACAATTTTCTTGATAGATTCCATTTACCAAAATTGAAGCAAGATCAGGAAAATAAATTAAATAGTCCTATACCCCACAAGGAAATAGAAGCAGTCATCAAAAGTCTCCCTTCCAAAAAAAAAAAAAGAAGCCCAAGCACAGACGATTTCAGTGCAAAATTCTACCAGACCTTCAAAGAAGATCTAATTCCAATTCTCTCTAAACTATTCCACAAAATAGAAACAGAAGGAACATTACCAAACTCATTCTATGAAGTCACAGTCACCTTGATACCTAAACCACACAAAGACCCAACAAAAAAAGAGAACTTCGGATCTATCTCTCTTATGAACACTGATGCAAAAATATTCAATAAAGTATTGGCAAACCAAATCCAAGAACACACAAAAGATATCATCCACCATGACCAAGTAGGCTTCATCCCAGGTATGCAGGGGTGGTTCAATATATGGAAATCCATCAATGTAATCCATCACATAAACAAACTGAAGAAGAAAAACCACATGATCATCTCCTTAGATGCCAAAAAGAATTTGACAAAATCCAACACTCATTTATGTTTAAAGTCTTGGAGAGATCAGGGATACAAGGCACATACCTAAACATAGTAAAGACAATATATAGTAAGCCTATAGCTAGTATCAAACTAAATGGAGAACAACTTAAATCAATCCCACTGAAATCAAGGCAAGGCTGCCCACTCTCTCCATATCTCTTCAACATAGTACTTGAAGTCCTAGCTAGAGCAATAAGACAATTAAAGGACATCAAGGGGATACAAATCAGAAAGGATGAAGTCAAAGTATCACTATTTCCAGATGATATGATAGTATACACGACTGACCCCAAAAACTCAACCAGAGAACTCCTTCAGCTGATAAACACCTTTAACAAACTGGCTAGGTACAAAATTAACTTAAAAAAAATCAGTAGCCCTCCTGTATACGAAAATAAAATGGTCTGAGAAAGAAATTAGGGAAAATAAACCGTTCGCAATAGCTAGTAATAACATAAAGTACCTTGGTGTGACTCTAACCAAGCAAGTGAAAGACCTGTTTAAAAAAAACTTCAAGTCTCTGAAGGAAGAAATTGAAGAAGATATCAAAAGATGGAAAGATCTCATATGCTCATGGATTGGCAGGATTAACATAGTCAAAACGTCCATTCTGTCAAAAGCAATCTATAGATTCAATGCAATTCCACCAAATACCAATTCCATCAAAATACCAACATTTTTTACAGAACTTGAAAGAACAATTCTCAATTTCATATGGAAAACCAAAAAACCCAGAATTGCAAAAACAATTCTGTAGAACAACAGATCTTCTGGAGGTATCTCCATCCCTGATCTCATGCTGTAATACAGGGCAATAGTAATAAAAACTGCATGGTACTGGCATAGAAACAGAATGGTAGATCAACAGAATCGAATAGAAGAGCCTGAAATAAACCCACACACTTCAGATACTTGATTTTTGACAAGCCAAAACCATAAAATGGAAAAAAAAAGACAGCATCTTCAACAAATGGTGCTGGTCTAACTGCATGTCTACATGCAGAACAGTGAAAATATATTCATATTAATCACACTGTACAAAACTAAAGTCCTAGTGGATTGAAGACCTCAACATAAAACCAGACACACTAAATGATTTAGAAGAAAAAGTGTGGAAGAGCCTTGAACTCATTGGCACAGGAGACAAATTCCTGAATAGAACACCAACAGCACAGGCTCTAAGATCAACAATCAATAAATGGGACCTCATGAAACTGAAAAGCTCCTGTGAAGCAAAGAACACTGTCGTCAGAACAAAACGACACCCTACAGCCTGGGAAAGGATCTTCACCAACCCTATATCCAGAATATATAAAGAACTCAAGAAGTTAAAAACAACAAATCGAGTAATCCAATTAAAAAATGGGGTACAGTGCTAAACAGAGAATTCTCAATAGTGGAATATCGAATGCCAGAGAAACACTTAAAGAAATGCTCAACATCCTTAGTCATCAGGAAAATGCAAATTAAAACAACCTTGAAATTTCACCTTACATGCATTGGAATGGCCAAGATCAAACTCTCAAGTGACAATATATGCTTGAGAGGATGTGGAGAAAGGGGAACCCTCCTCCATTGTTGGTGGGAATGTAAACTTGTACAACCACTTTGGAAATCAATTTGTCCTTTCTCAGACAATCAGGAATAGTGCTACCTCAAGATCCAGCTATACAACTCCTAGGCATATATCCAAAATATGCTCAAGTATACAACAAGGACATTTGCTCAACCATGTTCATAGCAGCTTTATTATAATAGCCAGAATCTGGAAACAACCCACATGTCCCTCTATGGAGGAATGGATACAGAAATGATGGTAATTTACACAATTGAATACTACTCAGCAATTAAAAACAAGGAAATCATGAAATTTATAGACAAATGGTGGGAGCTAAAAAGAACATCCTGAGTGAGGTATCCCAGAGGTATACCAGAAGCAGAAAGACACACATGGTGTATCCACTTATAAGTGGATATTAGATATATAATATAGGATAAACACATAAAATCTGTACACCTAAAGAAGCTAAGCAAGAAGGAGAGGCCTGGGTAAGATGATCAATCCTCATTCAGAAAGGCAAACAGGATAGACATTGGAAGAGGGAGAAAACAGGAAACAGGACAGGAACTTACCACAGAGGGCCTCTGAAAGACTCTCCCCAGCAGTATATAGCCAAACTTTAGGCAGAGTGCAAGGAATCTTACGAAAGAACGGAAGATGAAAGACCTGGAGGGGACAGGAGCTCCACAAGGAGAGCAACAGAACCAAAAAATCTAGGCACAGGGGTCTTTTCTGAGACTGATACTCCAACCAAGGACCATTCATGGATATAACCTAGAACCCCTGTACAGATGTAGCCCATGGCAGCTCAGTGTCCAAGTGGGTTCTCTAGTAATGGGAACAGGGACTGTTTCTGACATGAACTCAGTGGCTGGCTCTTTGACGACCACCGCCCCCCCAGGGGAGGGCAGCCTTACCAAGCCACAGAAGAAGACAATGCAGCCAAGTCCTGATGAGACCTGATAGGCTAGGGTCAGAGGGAAAGGGTGGGGACCTCCCTTACTATTGGACTGGTGGAGGGGTATAGGAGAAGAAGAGGGAGAGTCGGATTGGGAGGGTAAGATGGAGGGGGTTACAGCTGGGATACAAAGTGAATAAACTGTAATTAATAAAAAATAAATAAATTTATAAAAAATAATTCTACCTCTGTGTCAGAAGCAATGGGGAGAGGCTAAAAGGTGAATGGGTCAAACTTATCTTCACAGTTTAATACTATCAACCTTATCAGGTTGTTCATTTCTTTCTTCATTAGTGATAGAAATGGACAGAGAAATGGTTCTAGGATTGAGGGAGGGGCAGAGGGTGAGACAGCCTGTCTTTAGTCAGGGTTTTGTGTCTTGTTTTCGAAACTGTCTTCTCTAAATCCACACTTCATAGTCAAGTCAGTAAAATGCAATAAATAAAAAGTTAAATAGATGGTAGATAGATAGACAGACAGACATATAGATAGATAGATAGATAATTTTTTTAAAAATGTAAACTATTTTTGGAGTCTCCCAGACACCAAAGTATGCTCTCAAATACCTTAGGAAATATGAGATGCAAAACTGTATTTTTCAAACATTTTCTGGTGATAACTGTCCTGTTTGTTAAAAATTTAACACAAAACTTGGATGTGATGGTAATCATCTGGAATCTTCGTGCTTGGAGTCTGACATCAAATTAGAGGCCAGGCCGAGCTATGCAGTCAGTATCTACTACGATGATGACTACAACTACTTATATTACTAATAACAACACTAAAAGAATCAAATAAACCAACACAAAATGGTTTGATAAGTGAACAAAAGAACTCAGCTCCTGGGAGGAGACGCGGGATTGGGAGGGAATGAGGAAGGTGGCTACAGCTGGGATACAAAGTGAATAAACTGTAATTAATATAAAATTAAATAAAATAAAATAAGAACTCAGCCCCCAGTGAGCTGCGACAGATATCCTCAGCCTGACCAGATGTCAGCAGCGACTGACAGCATTTCAGAGAGATGCTTGCTCCTCTACATTTAAAGGATGGAATGATGATGGTCAACCTTTTAAAACAAAGGCTTCAAAGAACTACTTTCTTTGGTGGTAATCATGACCTTTACTTGGATGGACAAACTCAAGGGCTGCAAGTTTCTCACAACTTTCTTGTGTCTAAAGCAGCAGTTCTCAAGCTTTCCAATGCTGTGACCTTTATTACAGTTCTTCATGTTGTGGTGACCTCAACCATAAAATCATTTCTGTTGCTGTAATTTTGCTGCTACTATGAATCATCATGTAAATATCTGTGTTTATCAATGGCCTTGGGCAACCCCCATGAAAGTGCCATGTGACAGCTCCTTCACTCCATAAAAGGGTCACGACTCACAGGTTGAGAACCACTGGACAAGAGTGTGCCTGCTCTCATGGTGGGACACCAGTCAGAACCGTGGTTCTACAGGTTAGCGTGGGTGTACATACACCACAGACATTTAGCTTTCCTGCCAGCAGGAACTTTCTGAATTTTCTCTCAAGCTTGGTGCTTGCCTGAGACCTTGTCTAAAGTTCCAGCTCAACCACTGTGCCCTTTTTTCACATGTCAAAATAGAAGCCTATTTACAGGACATTCACACTTGGTGCCATAAACACTAAGCTGTTGCTCGGTCACCTTTATGAGAACTGACATCATCAACAAATGCACAAATCAGGATTCTCACCGCTCATTCAGGTTCCAGTCAGACTACTCTGAGAAGCTGAATGGCTCACTAGTCCAAGATCAATAAAGCTGGGGGAGAAGCATGGGAGAAGAGGGAGGGAGGGTGAGACTGGGAGAGGAGGAGGAAGGGGGCTACAGCTGGGATACAAAGTGAATAAATTGTAATTAATAAAAAATTAATTAAAAATAACGATCATCCTGGAATAACAATAAAATTTGGTTTTTAGTTAAAAAAATAAAATAAAAATTTATGAGCAGTGATTCTCATATGATTACATGAAACACATATAATTCGGTTAACATTACATTTCAAATTAGGCTCATTATAAAAGCCTTCTTCCTACTTCCTCTGTCTTTATTGCCTCATCTAACAGGTTATACTGTAAAATTTGAATGAAGAGTTCTTCAAATAGATCCCTCTTCTAATGAATCCTTTAGAATTCATTGAAAAGATCCTTGTGAAAGTTCCTAAAATATATTTTAAGACAAAAAAAGGTCAGCAAAGACTACTGACACTATGCCTGGAAAGGTAACAGCACACATTAATCAGGGTTGATACAACTCAAAGCAAAAGTTTTATTCACATATATTATTGTATTAATGTATTATATAAACAGTTAATATTATATAAATAGTTATATATATATATATATAATTTATATGTTGTACCTTTTCTAACTGTGTACTTTCCTTAACTAGAGGTTTTCATGGTGTATAATGAACATGGATCTCATCAGCATGTAATGGAGTAAATGAAAGCTGTAACATGATCTTACCAGAGATGCTACATTTAAAGGCAAGTAAAATTTAATTAGACATGACAAATCCATTAAGGAACTTGAGCACTTTGCACGTGAAATTGGTATCTGCAGCCTTCTCCTAGGACACTTGCTTGGTTCATGCCATATGTCTTAGGGGATCTCGGCCCTACAGGTATCATAATCAGGACTCAGAAACCTGGAGAAATCTCTGAATCAGGCAATGGAGATGAGACTTGAAAGGGGTGACTCTCACACTTTAAAGTTTTGCATTCTTGAACTGAGAATGCAGCTGAGATGAAAAGGAATGAAACATTTCTGTCAAAAGAAAATGACCATTATAAACTAACTATGGAGACTTGTATCGTATACCTCTCACCATTCTGGTCACAAAGAAGTCTTTCTGAATGGATCAGCACTGGTTCCTGTCTTTCTCTATAAAATTGGTGACACAGACCATTTGACAAATGGTCACAGGTACTACAGCCAAGAAAACACCTACAGTGACCTCAGGTAAGTAAACTTCTGTGGTGATGTCAGCATTTCTGCCTAAGAGGAGACTAGTATGGAAAATAAAGCCCTATCTTTATCTTCCCTGTGGCAGCATACATATCAACAACAACAACAACAAAACAGAACACAATGAAGATTATCTCACAGTATACAAGAGCAAGAAGAGAAAAAATGAAACACACTACCATGTACTTACAGCCCCACACTGGGCTCCAAACCACTCTCATCTCTGGCATGTGTTATTCTTGTAAATAATGGACAGGTTATCCTGTGTGTGCACCGTTGTTTGTTCAGCACAGTGTGAGCATGCACAACCTTATGCATCATGGTAAACATGTACTCTTTTACTCCACGTATGGACACCAGTTATTGAGGCTCCCTGCTAATAATTCTTAAGTAAAATTCTCTTTCTTCTTCTTTTAATTGAAATTATTTTCATACAAATTATTCTGATTACTGTTTCCCCTCTCCCAACCCCTTCCAGATCCTGCCATCCTCCCCACACACCCAAGCCCTTTCTCTCTCTCTCTTTAGAAAACAAACAAACAAACAAACAAAAAACCAAACTGGAATTAAAAAAAATACAACACACACACATAAATAAAAACATAAAAATACAAAATCGGAAACCATGATTAATATTCAAGCAAAAGACCAGTAAGACAAACAAAACATACAAACAAAAAAACAAAGCAAGTAATACAAGATAAAAAAAAATTCTTCAAAAATACCAACCATTTTGTGTTGGTTATCTACTGCACGGGGCTTAGATTCTAAGAGTGGATGTATGATTCCAAGGAAACATTGTCTTCCAGCACAACAGGAAGACACACACATGAAACTCACAGACTGTGGCAACAACAACAGGGCCTGCACAGGTTCAGATCAGATGGGATCCCAGTGCCCACAAGAGGGGGAAATGGACATGGACACACATCCCTAACTAAGAAGCTATCTCCAACAGACATCCACTCGCAGAGAACAGATTAGTTTTCCCCATCTCGTCTCTTCTTGATGCCTTCCCTTCAACGGGTGAGAGTGACAAGAGCAGCCCTGTGGGTTTATACACCAGTTCCTGTTCCAGAACGAGACCTGATCCACACATGCTAGGTTGGAAGAGAAATTTCAAGAGATGGATTAATGTGTCTGTCTGTTACTGTACTTAATCAGACCCCTAATTAACAGAAGAAGATGAACAGAAGTGGAGCCTAGTTAGGAGGGATCATCAGAAGGTAGGGAATCCACTGGCTGGTGTGGGCAGAAGTTGAGACACATTCTAGAAGATCTGTTACAGTTTATTTTGGCTCATCTAACAACTGTGATTTTTCAAAAACAAGTACCAACTTATAACAGATACAAGAACTTATTTTACATGCCTAAATCGATAAGCAGCTGGTCTGAGAAAATGGACCAGCTGTAAGTAATGTTTGGAAAAAGAAATAACATTAAACAAGGCAGAATCTTAGAAGTTACAGCTCTGCATGGTATGCTTCCCCAAGAATTATTCACCCCCAATAAATAACCCCTTTTCATCTCTTAGGAATATAAAGTGAATTGTATTTTTGGCACCTTGAGGTTCTATCCACAGAAAGTCCCTGAATTAGATCTGAGAAATTCTCACACAGTTGAGTGTCAGGGACTGAAAGGAAACGAGTCAAATGTCAGGAAGAAGGTGGTTAGGTTATGCACATTTAACTAGCATGAGAATGATTCTAAAAATAAAAAAATGGCAGCTAATTAAGAGGAGGCTGGATTCAGTACTTTTCTGAACCAGAAATGAATTGATTTTTAGAAATATTGAAAATGATGCAATTGGAGAGGATTCAGCTAATTTGATTAAATATTAAGTATGATAGCCCTCAAGATAATTATCTCAACTCATCTTCCTAATTTTAGCAGAAATGAGAATATTCAAACTTAACTGATTATAGCTTCAGGAGAGAAAATCCTATGAAGGGCTTTTCTTTTTGGTTAGAGCTGATATCTATCAACGATCCAAGCATTTTCCCAAGACAAAAATTTCGTAACACAATAGTCTGCCTAAGACAGCATGAGTTACTATTTCCAAATAAAAGTTTTGTTTCAGGAATGAAGTCTGGTTTGTCCTTTGACTTGAGCACATTGAAATCTTTTAAACAAGTAGATTATGAAATCACATCCTTTCATTCTTGGTTTAGCAAATTGATTTGCACCACAGCCAAAACAAAACAAAGCAAAACAAAACAAATAAAACGCTTCAATTAAGGCCACCAAAAGAAGAAGACACTACCCCTCACAGCTTGTGTTAGACTGTGGCCCACCTTTTCAAGGACACTCACATCTATTATTGCCACTTCTGTTTTGAATTGCCCTAAGGGTACAGAAAGGAGACATACAATTTCCAACTTATGTATAAGACCAAGGCAGTTCAGAGAAGTTAAATGACACGTGTCGAGTTGTCTTTTGCATCTTGGTACCTGCAAGACTCATGAGCAGGCACTTCCCTCTTCGCTGTAACCCTGTCAGTCCTTCCCTCAAGCTCTCTTCACAGTACAGTACTTCCAAACGCTGGAACTGTTTTCCACCTCACTTATTCAGTTGGCCATTCCACAGACACTCATTAGAGTTCCATCCTGTGACTGCTATGTTGGACTTACATTTCTGACAGTGTTATAAACTGAATACCAAAAACAATCTAACAACTTGATGTCTACTGGCCAATCAATACTCAACTGGGATCGACCCTTAGAAAAAAATGTAGGAAGAAAGAGTTGAGTTCTGAGAATCACATTCATGCTTACCCATCTTCTACAGCCATTCATCTCCATGAAAAGTCTTAGGAACACATCTTCTGAAATGGGTTTGTGTGGGCTGACTGTGTGAACTGCTGTACTTGATAGCCAAGGCATTGACTCATGATGTAGTATCAGCAAGTTTACTTCAAATAGAAAAGTAAATGCCCTGCACAACTACTAGACACACACACACACACACACACACACACACACACACACACACACACACGTAGCTACCTGGCTAAATAAACTTAATGCAGGCTTCTAAAAACTTGCTTGAACAGAGAAAATATGCAACTCTTCTTGAGAATTATGATTCAAGGGATCATCTTATTGTTTTTGCTACCCACTCTTACAGTTTCTATGTATCCATAAATCTTTACCACCTAATATGTTTTAATTTCATAGCAATATGTAGTTAAAAATCAGAATGGATGCAATCATTCTGTGAAAACAGGATGGATGACTGTGAACTTTGGGGGCTAAACCGTTGACATAATCTCACTGCTGCAACAGTGGCATAAATGTTATGGGAGTGCAGACATTTTCTCATCCAGTTTAAAGCCAGTGCCACAAGATAGAACTCATGTCTGGAACCATGGGGGCCAAACCCCCATGACTAGTCCCAGGTCCTAGGTGAGAACCTAATATTATCCTTCTGCTAAAGGGACATAAATATAACTTCACCTTAAGTTTTTATACTTATACCAATAGATTAGTGCATCTTTGAATCTTCATCAGAGAAGATTCTTTTTTTTTTTTTTTTGGAGTAGATGCAGATTGATATAGAAATCCACAATTAGTCAATGCATAGAGATTAGGGATGCTCAACTGTAAATGAGACATCTAGATCACACCTCTCTCTCCAAGGCTCAGGGATTCGTGTAACAGGGGCACTATTATAAAACTCAAAAGTGGTAAACGTCTACAGCCAAATGGTATTTGCTGAACTTGTCAGGACCATTGCACATATGAACTCACAGAGGGTAAGACAGAATACGCGAGACCTGTGTAAGATCAGGTCAAAAACATCCAGCATGGATGTGTAAGGTGGTCGTGAAGTCTCACCACTAGCTGGGGAGATGTGGTAAGTGGTGGTTGCTTGGAGAGGGACGGTTGTCTTCAGGGATGTGTCCCCTGAGAGGCAATTCCTGCTTCACTAGATGGTCCTGTACCCAGGCATGTATAGGTAGCACTAAGTGGACTTGATGGATTTTAAAGAGTGTGTGAAATTGGGAAGGATAGATGGTGGGAAAGATATGGGAGGAACTTCAGGGGGGAAAATGAGAGCATATTTTATCCAAACACATTATATGCACGTATAAAGTTCTCAAACATTAAAATAACAAGATGGCAGAGAAAATTTAAGCTTACGTTGGCTGATGGGAGCAGCTAGTAATGCCTGATTCCTAAATGCAACTGCCTTGTACTGACTTAACATACGAATGCTTCCTGAGATTATTCATTCATGCCTTGTTTATAGAGATTAAGATGTATAAGAAAGACATAGTATTAACCTAAACTTTCATTTTCCTCTTACCCAATTAGGAATAGATGGAAGAATTCCCAATGTCGCTATTAAATGCAAGAAGCTTTCTGTTTTAAATTCACTTAAGTTTTTGCTGTCTTAAAAATCAAACAGTTGCTTTCTGTTTTGGTACCCACCAACAAGCCAACTCCTGTCTTCAACAGTCAGCTCTAAGCTTACTTCTCTTCATACTATGTGCTGTCGGTACCAGAGGGGCTTGTGTGATGTTCTATAACTGGCTCCCAGTGCATGATCAGCTCTGTAAAACTGGGACACAGTCTGTAAAAGTGTGTCCTGCAGAGCAGAGGCCAGACTCAGAAGGCAGGTGTCCCAATGCAGGTGGTGGGGCTGGGGACTTCTTAAACAGTTACTTGTTCTCTTTTCCCAGCACAAGATGGATCCTAACTTACAGGCCACTAGCCCTAAACTTTCCCCGTATCTTTTGAGACCCCTGTCCCTCTCATGATTAAGGGATAACCCCCTATCCTGGTAGAAAGGGTTGGGTGGAGCCTCTTTTAAGCAAAGCAATAGTTCTGTTTGAGTTCGCTTTTCTGTTTCTGTGATAACAACACTCTACCTCAAACAACTCTGCGAGGAAAAAGTTTATTTCATCTCATGCTTCCAGGTCACAATCCACCATTGAGGGAAGTCAGGGCATGAACTCAAGGCAGCAGCTTGAAGTAGACTCCACAGGAGAATACGGCTTACTGATTCTTTGCTTGCTCATGTTCTGCTGGTTTCCATATACAGCCCAGACCCATCTTCCTAGAGGTAGCACTGCCCACAGTGGGCTGTGCCCCGTTAGCTAGATCAACCATCACCTCAGCCTCTCACAGACATGGCACAGGCCAATCTGCTCAGGCAAATCCTCAATAGAGATTCCATCAAACGACATTGGGCTGTGTCAAGCTGAGAGTGAAGCTACCCAGAACAAAGCTCCTTTGATTAAAACCAAAGATGAAAAGAACATCACATCATTCACTGTTACTTTGTATTTTTTTTTACTAGTACGAGTTTATAAATTTGAAGTTTATGTGAAGCTTACTGTGTAGTTTCTGCCTACTTATGTATTGTGTGTTTTTTTCCATGATAAAGACACTCACCATCTTTCATATTTTTGCAATACACGGAATTTGAAAGAAAGAAAGAACATTAGAACCCAAAGATATTGAAAAATTATTTTAATAACAGTTGGCTTATGTTTTAGATATTTCTCTCAATTCCCTAGCTTGTGAAATTAGTGTTCCTGTGAACTGTAAAAATGTCTTGGGCCACATAATATTGAATGCTTCTCTGTGAATTAACCACAGTGGACATTTTAAATGGCACTGCCGGCATTATTAATCTACCATTACATACACTGCAGGCCTATGAGAGATGCAAAAAATTAAAACTTATTGGTTTTATATTTGATGAGGTTAAACACTTCTGTGTTTGTGGTACTGTAAAACAAAACAAAACAAAACAACAATTACAGCAACTATATGATCTACTCAGAAGTAGGCATAAAGAGAAACAGCAAAGGAGAGACCAAGTAGATTGACAGAAACAAAAATGAGTTTAGAGGAAAAAGAATGGTTCAAAGTTTGCCTCTGCTAATCCCTCTCAATCAAAACTGCTACATATGAGATATGGGCCCAGCTGATAACCCACTTATTACAAGCAATATTTAACACTGCAAAATTCTAGGGAAAGAAAAGGCACTGGGCAGTCCTTTGACAATTTCTTTATTGTGGTGGGATTTCACTTGCTGCAAAAGAGAGAGGCATGATGAATGGGAGAGATTGCAGGGAAGATTAAAAAAGCACAAAAATATCAGGCAGTGGTGATCTGTAGTTCAAGTGTTGCACAGCCCAGCAAATGCTCCGTGTTTCCGCTTTCTTATCTATGCAGTCATTTTTTGAAATCTCCTAGTGTCTATTTGTCTCCTCACTGTGGAGCTCAAGCAAGGGGTGCTGACACTGCCATTCACAGGCGTCTGAGAGTAACTGGCTCACCAGGCACCGGCCTTACATCTTCTAGTGGTTATTCCGGGATCAGGGGAGAGCTGCCTCTGCCCTTCTTCATTGTTCTGGCTGTTCTTGAGGTTGGTAAAAATGCTTTTCCAGGAGTGTTACTGTCTAAAGAAAACATGGACACTAGGGTGTGCTACACACTGCCCTGGCATTCTTTCAAGTGTATTTCAACATGCTTGGCCAGAGAACAGCACCGGAAATAATTAACTGCAAGCACCCTGCAAAGCCTGGCACTTTGATCTACAAAACTGATTTAGTTATCACTATGTAACAATCGTGGCCAGTACCAACAAATTAAAATGAAGCCTGCATTTTAATTAGGTTTGTTAGGCAATTGTGAGTAGGGTGTCTCCACAATACAGTATTTTCAATGCACATTCTGTGATCCAGCATGAACAGCCCCTGATATATTACACTCAAGATCATTAGACAATTTGAGGATGTTTGAAAGAAGATCTGGGCAGTTAGGACATTTGCAAGTCTGAAGATTCAATGATATTTGATTGGCCTGACATAAATCTCTTAGGTAAGCCGAGCTTAGGAAGCAATTGCTTTCCTTTTGCTGTCAAGTTGCTAAGGTCACATTGAGGTATTGTTAACATATTTATTGTCCTAAATACCAAGTGGGTGAGTTCAGAGTAAAAACTGAATGAAGCCCAAAAGAAAAGGGTCAGCTGGGAAGCTGTTTGCAGGTTCATCAGTGGACAGCTCTGCTCAGTCAAACTGGCTAGAGCAGGGGAGGAGAGCACTGAGGGCCTCTGACGTAGGTTCCCATTGGCTGCTGAACAGACCCTGACACACGAGGGACCCTGCACATGGAACTTCTCCGTTCCTTCTGCTTTGATTTCCTGTGATTGTTTCACCAAATCACTTGAGCAGTTTAGTGTTTCAAAGTCAGATATAGATTTATTTCCACCATTGTAGGGGCTTTGAGTTTGAAACCAAGATACAGGTGGGGCTGTTTGCCCCTGATGCCCAGAGAAGAGCATCTCTTTGCCTCTAGCTAGGACCTGGAGGCAACCAGCCTTTCTGGAGTGAGGCTGCACTGCTTCAGTGTCTGCACCGTCTTCTCTGCTCTAAGCACTTTGTTTCTTTTGTCTGTGTCTCAGGACTCTCATCTTTGGATTTAGGTCTTAGATGAGTTCTTGCCTCTTTCTTCAAAAGTTATTTTTTTTTTCCAGATGTTGTCATACTTACAAAGAGTAAATATCTTTTAACCCACAAGAAGTGCCAGCTCCTTATGGGTGGCCCTAGCTAGCTAATGCCTGGATCAAATACTTAGGTTTAAGTACATGTTTAGAACATGTACTCTGAGTAGGAGACAACCAGTAATAGTTAACCGCACTTTGTTTTATTTGACAAGTGGGCATGAACAACCACTCACAGGTGATTCCATGTAATTTGTCACTCCTCACTGAAGACTATTTGAAATCTCGAATGGCATGCCCACCATTCAGCTGAGATTAGTGTTTGAGACATAACAAAGAAAAGCACACAAGCATCACTTCCATCCAAATGAGGATGCCACAGCAAGCCCATCAGCTGTTGTCATCAGCACCACCAACACTGTGCTCTGCTGTTCTACTGCACTGGGAGGAATGAGCTACGAGGTCCATGAAGGTAGCCAAGCACATCTGGATGAGACAGCAAACCTGATTTCCCTGTCTCTAGGAAGTCTACCATGGTGACATAAAGTCCATGGTGTAATCGCCAACAATATTGGAGATAAGAAAGAAGTTTAAATTTTATCCTAAATTTTTTCTTTTATTTTATTTTTAATAATTACAGTTTATTCACTTTGTATCCCCCTGTAGCTCCCTCCCTCCTGCCCTCCCAATCCCCCGTCTCTCCCCGTACTCCACCCATGTCCCTTCCCAAGTCTGAAAATTTTTAACACTGCTCTCAGTGTTGGTTCCCTTGGGCATTTAAAAAGGGTTAATTAAACAGGTTTATTATTACAAATATCTCTGAGAGGCCGTGGCTTTCTCAGGGAAATGCATGTTGCTCATGGTCTTTATTCTGGAAATTAAAGATTACTTGGGAACTGATAGAAACTGTCAGTGCCCACTTCTGTTTGTCCAGGGGGAGGTGTCACAGGAGGAGGCTTGCCCAGTGCTCTGTTACACAGAGTACATGGACATGCACACACATACATGCATGAACATGTGCGCGTACACTGTGCATACATACGTGCTGTGATCTTCATTTACTGGGAGGTCAATCAAAACTCAGAATGCACACATGTCGCTGTTTGAGACTGAGGAAAAGGTCCAGAGATGCTGTGGTAAGTACCGATCCTAGTGAACTTGAACTGGGGTCACAAGGCCACACGGTGCCTTTAGTGATCCTGCAGTGGTGGCCCCTCGCTTACCAGATAAACAGCTCTGAAGTTGGAACCCCCTGGCCTCCAGGTGGTCCTGCTTTAACTCTGAATTTTTCACAGAGTGGAGATGCTCAGTGCATGTACATGATGTGGAGAGGTCCACTGTCCAAATTCTGTGCCTGTTTAGACATCTATAAACCACACGTCCAGAGTACACCAAAGTCTAGTGTCCCAAGGTAGTCAAATAGTAAGACTCAAGTCTAACTCATTCTCCAAGTGATGGTCGCTCTCTTTGGATTTTAAGTGATCTTGAATGTTTGTTTAGATTTAACACTATGCTGTGTACTGTGTCTTGTCTTTTGTGTGTGTGTGTTTATGTATGTGTATGTATGACAACATGTATGTGGGTATACATGTGTGTGCAGGTGGGGGTGTAGAAAAGTATATAGAGTCCCAAGCTTAGTGTTAGGTTCATCCTCAATTACTCTTCCACCTTATTCATTAATTCAGGGTGTCTCAATCAATCACAGAGCTCACCAATATGGACATTTCCCCAGGCTGATCTGAGGAATCTCTGCCTCCACCTTACAGCTGCGGCTCCATATCCACCCAGTGTTTTCTGGGCTCTAGGGATCTGCACTCTGGTCCTTTATGCTTGTGCTAATTGCTTCAATTGCTAAGACACCCTCAGCTCATATGCCATGTTTGTTTGTTTGTTTGTTTTTTTCCAAAAAGATTCCTGCTTACATGTATTTGTTGGTATAGCTTGTATTGCCTATAAAACTAATAGGAACCACACACAATGGGAGAAACATTGCTGATAGCCACATGAATATTTGTAGAATATTATCTTGCAGTCAGTCTTTCCTACCTTGGTCCTCCTTCTATTGATACCATGTTATCTGTATAGAATCAAGTTCTTATTTTTAGGCAGTTAGTCAAGGGATGTATTCAGCTTCATCATCTGACTGGATCACATAGTAGGTTCAGTGGATTTTTTGGTTGTTATTTCCAGTTTTATGTGGATATAATCCACTTTTCCTTTAAACACAGGGAGGACTCCTGGGTAGAGATGCCATTTTGTAGTTTCCAAAGCTTTTAGGAGATGTCTAAAATCTCTAAGGGTGATTGTCTAAGACACTAAACCTTGGTGCTACTGACATTTTGGTTTGGGTCATGCTTGGTGGTAAGGACTGTCCTATGCATGCCTGGCCTCTACTGCCAGTTTATACCATTTGTGCCCCAAACTATTTCCAGACATTGTTAAATGTGTCACAAGAGAATTGAACTGCCACCTGTTAAGAGCAATGGGTCCAGAGAGTCAAAGGCGGGACCAGATAACTTCTGGTTAGGTGGCAGACTGGACCTTCTGAAAGTCATGGAGCTAAAGTTTCCTGGTGTCTCTTCTGTACTCCCCTCACTGGCTCAGTAACCTCATAAGCTCTGAGCACTTCATACCTTGTGGGGTTTTGGAAGCTTTGGTGTGATTAGAGGGGCAGACAGGAGATGTGATTTGGTGTAGCTGACATAAAACAAATTGCTTGTCAGTTCCTCCTCACTTGTCTGCAGAGCGCAACCACCGGGGGACATCTACACTGAGGAAAATAGGTGTCTAAGCGTGCACTGGAACAGATGTTATGCAGGAAAACTTAGAACCCGAGGAATGAACTTGTCAAGTGCATTGTGATAGCTCCCAACAGGCTCCCCTGAGAGACTGGCAAGCCCTGAGTTATGTGTTCTTGCATCTTCCCTTGCACTGTAGATAGGTAGTAAAGTGTGTGTGTGTGCGTGTGTGTGTCCCTCATCTTCAAGGCTTTCTGAAAATCCTTCAAGTTTGCAAGCACTGTCCACTCTGCAGCTACATAACTCTGACCTTTGTTGCACACCATACCTTCAGTAAATAGCCAGATTTCATAGCATAGTTACAAACTAACATAAAACGTGCTTTTTCCTTAAGAGGCAGATACTTTACCATTTATATCTCTTTGTTGTAATTCCATTTAAATAGTAAGCTTGTAAGTTACAATAAGTTTGTCTTAGTGAGGATATATCTGTGTTCCCTGGGGCATTATAGATAATCACTAACAAATCCTAAAGGAGGTGTTGCTGGCAACAGGATCATGGTGGCCTAACAATGCTTAGTGGAAGAGTCAGGGAAACGGAATAGTGTGGTTCTTCTCTAAGCATATTCTTAAAGGTTGTTTTTAGAAATAGTTCATGCTACAGAATTATTGTATGTATTTTGCAGCCCTGGAATTTTGAGTGTGTACTCTTTCTTTCTCCTTACTGAATCCTGAGGCATCTCTCCCTTCTTTCAGCCATACTGCACCTCTTCTTGTGTCTACTGACTCACACACTATGAACTGAGAGATAATGAACACTTTCCCACAAGAAACCCACTCCAAAGTGTCCACAAAGGCAGGACTCAAGAGAAGGCAGACAGAGACCTGCTGTGTCAGAGGCTTCCCCTGATTCAGCTCGTTCTTGTAGCTCCATGATGCTCTCCTTTAAGATCCTTCACTACTTCTGGAGCTTTATACATAATACAATGGGGGAGACATAGCAAGTGCACAGTTTGTTCCAAAGATAGCTATGTTTCATTTGTTACAACTGTAACAAAAGTAATACAAAATATGCTAAAATAAGACCTCTGCTGCCTTCAAATGTATTCCCAGCGTGGAAGATTTAACACCTCAGTAGAGTGGTTGTCTATGTAGCCCAAGGCCCTAGGTCTAGTCGTCAGCTCCAGAAAGAAAATCTCTCGCTCTCTACTGAAAGACTAAACACAAAAATGGACCATAACCAGATTTTGAAGTGAAACAGAGATTTTTTTTTCTACAGTCTATAGCCACCTGACCAGGGAACTGGAATCTTATCTATAATAAATGACCTTAGAAGCCAGTCTGTTAAAAACCATTCTTGCAGGAAACCAGAATGCTATCTCTAGGCACCATTCAGAACATCTATTAATAACTGACTGCAGATGATCAGGACTCAAGGACTGACAGCTTCTCTAGTTTTAGTGTTTGACTCCAATTTAGAACTGAAAAAAAAAATCAACCAAATACATACACTTCAGCACTCGCACAGGACCCCTGCTGTCCCAGCTTCCACTCCCCCCACCCCGCACACACACAGAGGCATGCACGCACACATGCACAATGGAATAGCTGCTGTGCATCTGCCTTTAGGTACCTCCAGGCAGGACAAGTGATGGTAGCTTGTGTCCCTGTGCAGAAAGTTCAGAATGCATGGCCTCTGACTCTCTTTGGTGGAGATTTGCACCTTATCAACATGTGCATTCCTCTGTAAACTGCCCCAAGTGTCTTGTGGGTTGCCATCTCCAGAATGGAACATACTTGCTTCATGAGCAGACTGCCAGGTGGTGCCCTGAATGAACCACGTATGCAGAGACATAGGGGCTACCTGAAGTTGTCGAGTCTTGGATGAGGGATAGGAAATGAGCATGGAACTTGGCCAGGGCAAAGGGTACGAAATGGAGACCCAGTATGGCTCCCTGGTTACGTTTGCTGGTCTTGGTAGGAATGGGGGATGAGCTGACAAATAGTTTTTGCCTTCACTGACAAGAATGTGAACTACACTGTAAGTCACTGCTCAGTCTCGTATACCTGTAACATCTCCTGATGTGTCTGTAGCTCTTAGAGGTCAGAGACAGAAGAATATAAACTTAGGTACCGATCCGTAAGTGTGAGAGAGTGTTCCTCCAGGAACCTGGGCACAACTCTAAGGTTATTTATTTATTTATTGAGTGCTGGGATTAAACCCATGCATCAACAACTGTAACTTTTGAGAGCTGGGTCATTTCATACTTTCCCAGCATTTTAAAGGCCTTGTAGGGTCTGCTCTCTATGAAGTTAAAGCAGGAATAACAATTATTTTTCCACTCTACAAGTAATTATTCACAGGCTGAAATTTTGTTGCTTTGGACTCATCCAAACGACAAATATGAGCTATGTACTCAGACCTTGTATTACACAGTAGCTAAAACTCGGCTTTAAAATGTGATTTACAAATCTCAGTTATTGCTTATTGTTTCTTTGTGACTAAATCTGTGCATTAAAATTGTATTTATTCTTAGAAGGTTTATGTATGCACATACATGGATGTCAGGGGCAACCATGAAATTGGTTCTCTCCTTCCACTTAGGTGTGGGTTTCAGGAATTGAACTCAGGTCCCCAGGCTTGTGCTGGGAGTATCTGTACCCTCCGAATCGTCTTGCTGGCTCAAAGCTATGCACTTCATCTGCACTGCCATTCCATCATGTGAGCTCCCAAAGCACTTTTCAAATAGGCTTCTCTGTGATACGAACATGTACGCAGGCTTCAAACGGGTTAACGCTTGCCCATCCTCCATCCATATGACCTACTCCTTGAGATCAGAGCACCTACCTGGTGCCTCTTTCCTGTCAGTTTCATCAGGCTACCTGTCAGCTGTGAAGCCTGAGTTTTGAGATGTTTGCATCCTTTTCACTGCAGAGAACTGAAACTAAGAGCCTCTCAGGGTTAGAGCAGAATGTTTGCTCTAGGTGGAAATCTAATGTTCCAGCTGGCCTGGTTAAGTCACTTTGGCTAAGGAACTACCATGGCAAAGGGAGCTAGCCTTAAACTATACTAAAGACTGAGGCAGAATTAGTTCTTCAATGAGGTATATTCTTTTTCTCTTTCTCAGAATTTCCACCCTCATTACAGAAGTTTACAGCCATGTAGGTTGTTAATCTGCTGCCCTGTTCTCTGAATTATTCAGAAAACCATAATTTTTCCTCTTCTTGTTTCGCTCTCTATTAAGAGTGCTTTCCTGAACACCATAGGCTTTCCTCCCTGCATGTTGGGCTTCTGACATTTTCTCCAAATCCTCCCTCGCTGCCATGTGGCTACAGGTCTATGCCAGCTTAAGTGGCATGGCCTTTTTCTTCTCAGCTCCACCTTCTCCTCCAGGCAGCTGCTGAGATTATCTATGCCTTGCCTGAGCTTGTTTTTTTTTTTTTTAATTCTAATAATATTGTCCTTATACTTTTGAGTCAGTTCCTAAGTTCTTTCATTAATGAGACTAAGAGCCCCAAAGAGGACCCCAATTTCCCCTGCTTCACCAACTTTGCTTTCTCATTGTTTCTATCCACACAGCTTCACAATGAATTACATGCAAGTGTGACTCTCCTCAATTAACATTACTCAATTATCCTCATTAGCATCACTTGCTATTCCAAGAGATTCTGACCCAGGCACATAGCTTTGTTGTTCAAGACAGAGAGTTGTGGAAAGACCCGTCAATGCTTTAACTGAAAGTATCAAAGGACAAGCTTGTACCCTAAGACTTTGAATTGCTGCTTTTACCAACCCTGAATACTGGCTAGTCCCAGCATTGAAAGATCTGCTTTGTAAACCAAACTTCAGATTCTCAAAATCTCCCCTGCCCTTCCAAGCCCCATCCCCACCCCTGTGTCCTTGGGTACCCTCCTCCTTTGCTATAGTGTAGTGCACAACAAGTTCAGCTTTGTATTAGCAGAGAGCCTGGCAACACTAAGCCTCCTGTTTCCTCTCTGTCACATAAAGGCTTGTGTCTGGCAAGACCTGTCTCCCTTCTTTGCCCTCTAAATGTGATAAAATTGGGTTTGGAGGGGAGGGGAAGAA
Source organism: Meriones unguiculatus (assembly GCF_030254825.1). NCBI lineage: Eukaryota > Metazoa > Chordata > Mammalia > Rodentia > Muridae > Meriones > Meriones unguiculatus. The sequence goes on from NC_083351.1 coordinate 99,861,130, forward strand.
GGCATCAGAGATGAAAGGGTTAAGAATATGGACGCTGAAGGGAAGGCTACCTAAATGTTTCTGCCAAGACCTAGAATAGACCCTTAGAATGGTACAAAGATAGAGCTTAGAAGCAGCCACATAGATGAAACTGAGTTTAAAAAAAAAAAGAAAAGAAAACCAGTCATGAGATTGGTGGCTGTAGGGTTCCATTCAGGCTGCCTCCAGGAACTGGCAGTGTACTCTCTGGTGAGTTCCAGCAGCTGTTCTTGGATGGGGCACTGGGGCAGAAGGGCAGGGAAAGTTTTATAATTTGAAAGATGAACTTCTTAGCTCTAATAGTCACCTTGACACAACTTAGAATCACCTGGATAACTTGCATCAGAGTCCAGCCTACGCCTAGGGAAGATTACAGGTTGGTCTCCAAGGGGGCTGTAACTATTCTTCCTCTAGAAAACTAAAAGTAAGCAATTAAAGGTATCATTTTTCAGGATCTGGATGATCGATATTTATAGTTGCCATATTTGGCCCCAAGTAAGCATAATTTCTTAAGGATGTGAGCATAAAAAGCACAAAGGCAGAAGAAAATGTCCAAAGGTATAGATACACCTTGAAAGTAGAAGATGGTGTTCAAACTCACTAGTAACCTAGGAAGTAGAGGCTGGAGGAAATGCTATATGTATCTTTTATTTATCTTTTAAATAATTAAAATTCTTTTAAACAATAACATTTGAAAATAACAAGTGTTCAATAAAATGGTTACTTTCTAATGTTTCCAGTGAGAATGTAAGAGAAGAAAAGGAAAAAGAAGAAGAAGAAGAAGAAGAAGAAGAAGAAGAAGAAGAAGAAGAAGAAGAAGAAGAAGAAGTAGTAACCTCCTCTTTGAAGGCAGAGCTTTCTGAAAATTAAACTATGAAGGAATCTGAGAAACTACACCTATACCATCATTGTGTTCTTCCAAGCCCACTTTTTACTCGATGAAGCCCTATCTCCTACTTTTCCTGTTAAATCTATGGCCCCAGTTGTTCAGTGACATTCCTATTATATGCCTGAGAATACAACTTGAGTTTTCTTGGTAACCTGACATTTTCCTTCCACCAGGCAAATCCCTTGATGGTTGGGTATAACCATCAGGACCAAGGGGGTTGAATGAGGGTTTACTTCAAAGCACCTGAAGTTCAGAGCTTGGTACCCTAACCTAAGCTGGATGTCCTTGGTCACACAGGGACCACTTAAGGCAGGCAGAGTTGCTATAGAGGAAGCCTTGCCTGGCTGTACTGTGCTGAGTGGTTTCAGATAAAGACAACGTAGGTGTGGCGAAGCAGGGACAGGCTGTTGTGAGTCCACTCCTGGGATTTCTCTGGGTAAGGACAGGACCCCAGCAGAGACTGCAGACTGCCCAGGCAACACAGTCATGCATGTTGAGAAGAGGGCAAAGTCAACCTGCAGTACCAAGTCTGGTTTCAGCTGGCGTCCAGCCAGCAGAAAGAGGTCTGCTTCATGGTCAAAGCAGACGTGAAAGCAAGGGTTCTCATATATACCTGGTCCAGAACACAGAGTTCTAATTGATCCTCGCGCACAGCTGTACCACACAGGACTCTGAACCACACAGGTGAGGTGCAGATCTTGCCTATGGCCGATACTTTGCTAAGTATAAGCTGGATTTTAAATGAGATGCTTGAGCAATAATAGTTTTTACTTCTGAGAGTATACACTTCACATTCCTCTACTACTGAGCAATGCTTTTGAATTGGAAATTGGAGTAGATAATGGGCACTGAATCACAAAACCTAGCCTGATGTCTTAAATATAGCAGTCACTCAGTGTTCACTGACAGAATTAATATAATTACTAATAAGAAAATATTAAAATGAGAAATAGAGTAGATAAAGTTAAGCGAACCTTAGAAACATTAAAATTGCATTCATGTGCATAACAATGACACAGTTGTCACTCTAACTGGTTAAGTATTCTAACACATGCGCTTGTTGCATAATCTTAATGGCACTTGGCTCATATTTCCTCTGTCTAAAGTCTTAAAAACCTTTGTAAACAATAAGTTAGGGCTCAAAAGATAGTATCTCCACAAGAGAGAAAAGAATAGCATCTCTCGGAGGAGGAAGGCTGATGTGCTGAGAGTCACACCCCAGCACCTGGTGCTTAGTCTGGACTATGCAGGAAGGCCACTCACTATGTGAGGCTGTGAGACAGACCAGGGCACATAGCATTCCACACATTTCTAAAGGTGACTGACTGCATACCGAACATTTCTTTTTTAAAATAACCACAGCGTGTAGAATCCTGCCTTGTGCTATACCTCAATGATGTCTATCTGTGATCTGTAACCTTGGATGCCCATGATTCAGATCACAGAAATCACATGTCTTTGCCAACAAGCCACTCTTCAGCCGAGAATGACATCCTGAGCTGAGACCCGGACTAAGCCTCAGTGGACCAGTGACAACGAAGTGAAACAGTTCAAAGGTGGACAGTCAGGTCTCTGTGTAGATTACTAGTTCTGCAGAGTTGAGTCTTGGTTATAAACAAACACATAAGAGCCTCTTGGGAATTTGAAGGCCGAACCAATATGATTTCATATTCTGTGTTCTTATTCACATACATCTCTGAAAATAATTTTGGATAAAATCATATAAAAACTCATGTGGCATACAAAAATACACACACACGCACGATTAAGAAAACCACCCACAGCCAACTAAAATTTAAATGGAGTGGTATTAGACTGAATTTACAAGAAAAAGTATCATAGAAAATCTGTTTCATACCTGTATGTACATATACATGCATCTATGTTTGTATGTATCATGCACATACATACATAATATACAGTGTTGAGCCTTACCTAAAATCAGAAAAGGAATTACAATGCTTCCTTTTCCGAAAAAAAAAAATAAAGGGACCTTGACTACAAAATGCCTCCCATGATCTCCCATCAATTAGATTTATCCATCCCAGAAGCACTGCCTCACCACAGGCTCTTCTCACTTCTAAAAGTTTGTCGAAGCCTCGCACCAAGTCCTGCACTCAGCTGAAAGACGGGAGCTTATTCACAGGCAGAGCATTGGATGAGTCCATGGAGGGGACAAGGAACCCCTCTGTCCTGCAGAGACACTAGCAAAGATGCACCCCCATTGTATTCAATGTAATTAGCCCATGGATAAATAACCTGACATTTCATGTATAGGCTCCAAAAGTAATTTCTGCCCCACTCAAAACTGAATAAGACCGAACGACTAAACCACCTTTCCTCTCTGTATCTATCCATCGGGTCCCCGAAAGTGATAAGATGAAGGGTTACTGCTCACACATATGTGACAGATGAAAATTTCAGTAGTAAAATATGGCCATCCAGAATGATGAGCATAGGGAAGTAAATGGTAGCCAGAAAGAGGATGCAGGCTGGTGACGGGAGACCCAGACTTCCCAGCCCTATTGTCTGGTTAACAAACTGGGTAATACGTACTGCATACATGAGCTCAGGATCCTTACTTAAATAAGGATGACGATTTTCAAAATGCCTCACAAAATAATCTACAGATCATCTTGAAGTTATGTGAACAGATGTGGGCTCAGATTTTTCATGAGGAAACAAAACGTCTTTTCATTTAAAAGTAAAAAAGCCACAGAAAAATTTTAAGAAACTCATCTTTGGTTAATGAGCTACAGAATATCCGCCTACCAGTGGCTGGGCACTTTGTTTATTCATTTTTATTTTTACCATTTTATTATATGGACATGGGTATTTTGCCTGCATGTACGTCCGCACCATCTGTATGCCGGATTCCGTGGAGCATGTAAGAGGTCATCAGATCCCCTGGAATTGGAGTTACAGATGGTTGTGGCTCACAGTGTGCATATTGGCAACCTAACCCAGTCATCTAGAAGAGCACCCGGTGCTCCTAAGCACTGAGCTGTCTCTCCAGGACCCTGGGCATTTTAAGATGACGCTTCGTTAAGATATATATATATATATATATAGTTTCTGTACTTAAAGGGCTAACATAATTAAACTTTGTGCTTTAGCTTTTCAAAGCAGACTTAAGTACCACTGTCTTGATCTACATATTTATAATTTCCTTCTTCTTATTTATCCACTTCCCTTTTGTGTCTAATAGATATTTCAAGCTTTTAGTTCAGAACTGAACTGCTGCTTCTACTAACCCCTCCTGTCCTCTGTCCTTTCCCCATTCAAAGCACTTTGCTCTCCATCAATCAGCATGTCTTGCTGGTTCCACCTTAAAAAATCTCACAGCCAAACTTTGGGCAGAGCACAGGGTGTCTATGAAAGAAGGGTGTGTATGTGTAGGATAGAAGGACATGGAGGGGGTAGGAACCCCCATGGAGACCAACAAAGCTGAAAATTCTGAGCTCAGGGGGTCCTGCAGAGACTGATGCACCAACCAAGGACCATGCAAGGAGAGGACCTAGAACCTCTGCTCAGCCTCCATGTGGATACACGAGTACGGGGAACAGGAGCTGCCTCTGCCATGAACTCAGTTGTATGCTCTTTAATCACTTGCCCCTGGCAATGCGGCCTTACCAGGCCACAGAGGAATTGGATCCAGGCAATCCTGATGAGACTGGGTAAGCTATGGGCAGATGGCAGAGGAGGAGAACTCCCCCTTTCGGTGGACTAGGGGAAGTGAATACGGGGGAAGAGAAAGATAGGGTGAGACTGAGGGGAGCTGAGGGACAGGGCTTCAATAGGGATATACAATAAATAAACTGTGAAAAAAAAAGTTAAAAATTTTCCTTTTCTGGATGCTTTGCTATAGCCCTGGACCAGGGCAGCCAGTTCTCCTTCCTGAGTCTGCAGTCAAGCCTTTCCTCCCCTATAGCCTAGAATCCAACCCACATCCTGGAAGCACTCTTAGGTCAATCAAAGCTTGATCATTTTTGTGCGACTCCCCTGAGGAGCAATGCAGTTCCTCACCTGGGCGTGATACAGCGCATCAGCATCCAGCCTTTCCTGGATGCAGGCTATTAGGCATGTTCCTGATTTGCTGCATGCAGCTGCCTCCTATACCATGTGCTCTCTACTAGATGGTCTCTGTTTCCGAGGATCTTGAACCTGTTTCCATGATTAGCTCCCATCCAAGAGTCTTTTCCTAAACATCACATTGAATACCCTTTTTCTGTGAACTCTTACCATATTTTATCATATCCATGCCAGAAAGTAAATACTGCTTGCTTGCTCTATGGACTTCCCGAAATAGTAAGCCATGGCTCAGCGAATAATGCTAAACTGTGGCTGACACACAGAAGGAATAAATAAATTCCACTTCTTGGAAGTCAATAGTCAAGGAGAAAATGACATGGCACTAAACTCACAATGGTTAACTATTTTTATTGCAAGACCATGACAATTACGTTAAACAGTCTCGTTAGACTTTTACGGCATAAGAGCTGGCCTGTGACACTTGCAGTCAGAAAGCCGTACTTCTCTTTATATCTAATTGGTCTCCAGAAAGTTTTAAACACTCCACTCATTTTCCCAATAACGACTCTCTATGTGTAGATAAGAAATGATGAGCTAGCATAAAACCTGTCCTGTGGACTTATTAACTTAAAACGCAACTCTTACATCTCACACTGTGGTTTACACTCCACCAGTGGCTGTTTTTCCCTCTAAGGATCTGAGGCACTCAGAGAAATGGCTTAGGAAAACCAGGGTTCGTGCCCTTGAGAGGCACATCTTCTCAAAGTTGACCTTGGGCTGTGGGGACAACCTCAGGATTATAGCTCTATTCTGTTAGCTCCAGTTGTTCTGGGACAGTGCTTCGGAAATGGAGACCATGAGCCCCGAGGTCTTGCAGAGTTTGTCTAGAGGGTGGGGGCAGGGTCTAGAGAACCCACGCCTGAGTCTCAGTTTCCTGTGCTACCAAAAAGACCACTGGCTAGAAAACACATGGCGTGTTCTTCATGATTTTCCTTTCTTCTTCACGGGACAAACCCACTTTCTCTGCTCCAGGGTGCTTCACATCCTGTGGGATGAAACTAAGGTGGCGCCCCAAAGTGGCCCCAATCTGGGCTGCAAAGGAAACATATCTAACGAAGAAGCACCCATGTTTTCTAACACAGAACTTTCTAGTTCTTTAGCCTCAACATCTTCAAAGGGAGATTAAATCAAGTTGCCCATTAATAGGTAACTGAAAATAGATTCCGATGATAGATCCTAGTGAGACTTTTGAAATGAAAAGCAAATTAAGTCCATAGAATGACATGGCACAGCTACAGAGACGAGCTTTGCCAGCCCTTAGCCTTAGACCCGTGAAGGCTGCTTCCTCGATTTAAATCCATGAATCAAAACAAAACAGTAATGAAAACAGGATGATAGTGAACTCTGTTCTTTCAAGCAATAATAAGTATTCACTTCTGAATACATAAGTTGACTGAGGAAAAATAGCCCATCCAATAATTCGTTCCAATATAATTTTAATGTTACATTTAAATTTTTAATTAAGATTTACTACATACATATTGTTTTGATGAACTATTTCCTGCTAATATCTATAGTAATAAAGTAATAACAATTAAGACATTGAATGTTTAAAGTCTGATATCATAAAAACTATCCAAAATGAAATTTTAGTTTGATTTTTTTTCTAGTGGAAAGAGTGATCAATAAGAGGCTTTGAAGCACAAAGTACATGAACTGGCAAAATTTAGAGGTTGGGGGCAATCTGTGAAAGGAAGTGAAAAGATGATGTGGAATTAATAAACTTAATTCCATTAATGAAGCTTTTTATACACTGTAAAAGATGACAAGATGACAGTAGCAGCTATGTCAGCTCCATGACCGTAAAGTCCTCTCTGTCTTAAAACAGGAAACAAACTTTCCTGAAAGTTCAATAGGATGCTTAAGAGAAAGTCATGATTTTAGCAAATTCTCAGGTCTAGATTAATTTTAATAACACTCTTTCTATAGGGATTAACTTGTTAATTCAGTGATGTGTTCGTTCAGTTCAAGTAAACTTCTTGGCTGTTTTCAGGAGTTCCCGGGAGCTGGTAGTTCAGAATAAGCAGTAGCAGACCACACTTGCTGTCTCTTGTCCCTACTCAGCTCTCTTGTGGGAACACGATTCATGAATGGAGTTGTGTGAGAAGAAATTTTGAGACTTGTGAGATAACTCCATGGAAACAAGGCAAAAGGCTTGTAATCTCTGTTTCCCCGCAGCATGGGTTGTTCTTGAAATGTGCTTTTGTGCACCCACAGATGGAATAAATAGTGGTAGGTTTATTTCACAGTACCCATCATCTGACCCATTATTATTTAGAATGAGGCTTTTAAGCACAATGCACTCATGACTAGACGCAGCCTAAACTCATGTGACTGTACCCTTGTGACTGTTTTGTGCTTGAACTCTAGTGCACTTTACCCATAAGACTTTGTGTAACCCTCAGAATATAAATTGTCTAATGTCCTGAATAAAGATGGTTATAACGTAAGTCTTTAGTTCACCTCTGGTTGAGGCTCCACTCTCCTAGGTTCATGCTGCCAAACACACTCTCCAAAATATCTCTCTGCTTCCAAAACACCTAAACCCTCCACTCCATGTCTGCATGGAGCCTATCAGAGTTGGGGTCCCATTGGGAACCATGCAGGAAAATGACAAACAGAGAGGCTGGACATGCTGCCTTCAGCCAATGTGGGGAAAAGCCAAAGTCCTCTTCTCTGTGTTCTCCCTCCTGGGCTGCACTGCTGAAATCTATGTACACATGGGAGGACACAATGTACTGAAGTTAGGCTTGTTGTGCAGTGCCTGAATGGAGGACTCTGACCAGTTAATATAGGCTCTTGTTCAGTTTCTCACTCACAGCTCATTACTGTTCACTTCAGAGAAGCAAGGTTTGCAAGTAGTTACTGCAGGCTTCACAGTATGTTTGGATGCTGTTAGTACCCTCGGGTGCCAGAACAGCTCTGTGATGAGGATGAGAAAGATACTGTGCGGGCTCATATGCATGAAGATCAAACGGTTCAAACCTGCACCATCGCTGCCTTACACAACGCTAGGCAGAGTAGGCGCTTTCAGAAGAAGTATGCAAGGTGAAAACAAGGACCATTCTTTTTCTTCTCTTACAAAGTTAGTAGCTAAGATGAGGAGATGACCCCAAGACTCCTGATTTTCATGGAGATACCTCAGTGTTGTGTTTAGCATCCTGGACTGTTATACTCAGAGTGCAGGCACGTAAACAGGAAAGAGCTCAAATACGGGGGAAATGTTGGCGTTCCTGCAGGTGGCCCCTGGAATTACTGTTGAAGATGCGTAGGAGCAGTTAGAGAAATACCCAAAGTTCAGGAGTTGTATAGGAACCAGGTGGGTGGAAACATGGAGGAGTGCCCAGTGGCAAGGAAGGCTTCGAGCTGATGAGCCACATAGGATAAACAATATTACTTAGACCAGAAATGTAGATGATGTTCCTGTCCCAGAGGCTGGGGCTGAATTTCACTACTGAGAAGGAAAGAGATGAAAAGAAGATAACCAGGAAGAGAATGGTCCAGAAACCCGGTACCTGATGGGCTGTGGAGTGGACAGAAATCTCTGGAACCTTTCAGTGGCCCCTTTTTATATCCAACTGAAAGTTAAATACTGATCACATTCTTGGAATGTTTGACCTCAGTGACAACTGAATCTAATGGAAACTGTGACTAGACAGATTTTAAATAAAGCAGAGCTATGGCTTAACTATGCATTAAGTTAACCCAGCTTCCTACTTAACAATCTAATAGAAGAGATTCAGTGTTCTTTACTGGAGTTAATTCAGTGTATTGTGTTATTTTAACACAAAATATCTGGTATACCATAACAAGATATATGGAGAAAAAAAAAGATGAAACCACAGTATAAGAAGAAAGAGTAACTGTAGGCAAGTCTGTAGTAATTGTGGGAATCAAAATTATGTTTAAGCTTTAATTACAGTGCCTAAGAGATCTATAAAACAAAAATTCCTCTAACCTGTAAGCCCCTTGCCCAAGGACAGCCTCTTCCTAAAATGCTGGAGTCTTTGCTTTTTGTAAAATAACAAGCCACATTTTAAAAAATTACTTATTTTTTATTCACTTTACATTCTGGTTGTGGCCCCTCCTAACTTCTCAGTCCTTCCCTCCACCCACTTCCCTCCCCATGCCTATTCCTCGGAAAAGGAGAGCTCCCTTTCCCATCCCCCCGCCCCCCAGCTCATCAAGTTGCATCTGGACTAAGTCTGTCCTTTCTCCTTGTGGCCTGGCAAGGCTGTCCCACCAGGGGGAAGTGATTGAAAATCTGGCAAGTGATTCCTTGTCTGAGGCAGTCCCCACTTCACTTACTAGAGGACTCACATGAAGCCTAAACTGCCCATCTGCACATCTTTGTAGGAGGCCTAGGTCTAGGTCATGCATGGTCCTTGGTTGATGCTTCCATCTCAACAAGCCCCTCTGGGCCCTGGTTAGTTGGCTCCGTTGTTCTTCTTGTGGAGCTCCTGTCACCTCCAGGTCCTTTTCTGTTTCCTCCCACTTTCTAACAATACTCCATATACATCACCCAATGTATGGCTGGGAGTCTCAGGGTCTGTTTTGAAGCACCTCTCAAAGGACAACTTTGAAAGGGTAAAGCCTCTCAGAGGACAACTCTTAACAGTCTCCTCTCTGCAAGCTTATCAGAGTATCATTCATAATGTCAGTGGTTAGTACCCTCTGATAGGGTGGAAATGTGAAACACTATGAAAAGAACAAACCAAAGAATAGCAGGAATAGGAGAAGACTCCCAGCTCCAAGGAAAGTATTTTCAACAAAATCATAGAAGAAAACTTCCCCAAATGAAAGAAAGAGATGCCTATAAACATACAAAAAGCTTAAAGAACACCAACCTGATTGGACCACAGAAGAAAATCACCCCACCACATAATAACCAAAACACTAAACGTGCAGAACAAAGAGAGAATATAAAAAGCAACAAGGGAAAAAAGCCAAGTCACATATAAAGGCAGACCTATCAGAATCACACCTGACTTCTCACTAGAAACTCTAAAAGCCAGAAGGGTCTGGACAGAGATCTTACAGACACTAAGAGACCACAGATTTCAGCCCAGACTACTACACCCAGCAAAACTTTTAGTCACATAGAGGAAGAAAACAAGATATCCCACAACAAAACAAATTTAAACAGCACCTATCCACAAATCCAGCCCTATACAAGACACTAAAAGGGAAAAGATAGAGCAGAGATTGAGGGAATACCTAACCAATACCCGGCCCAACAAGCCACATTTTTACTCCCCTAAACAAGTTTGTTTGACCCAACTACACGGGATATATCTGATCACATGGAGGAAAGGCAGGCTAGTGGGGCTGTCTGTAAGCTAACTAAGTACTTCTGTGTGTAGGAAGGTTCAAGAGGTGACAGAGAAGGGACTCAGGCAGGTCCAGGGCTTGGCACCCAGGCTGGACAGGATGTGGCTGGAACTGAAAGGAGATGCACAGGGAGGAAAAGAGGAGAACTCAGGAGATTCACAGAGAAGTATTAGGAAGAAAGGGATTTATGAAAAAAAGAAAAAAGAAAAAAAAAAGAAAGGGATTATGGATTTACCCCACCATGGGGCAAAGGAAAAGGCAGAGAAGAAATCAGCATTTCAATGCATTCTTCATTGGGAAAATGGCAGCAAGCTGAGCATCAGGGTTCAAATCAGAATTTAAAGAGTGAACTTGATGGTGACTGGAAGTGAAAACTATTGAGTTTCTAACATTTAAAAGTAATAAGGGCACTTTTTAAATGGCCTGACTCACACAGGCATCAGGTACATTTGTCTGTGAACTTAATTAAAAATTTAATGCCGCTCCTTCCCATTCCTTGGCTATAACTTTTCTTTCTGACAAGCAAATTAAATTTCTCAAGTCTCAAGGTGAGGACCGCTGGGGTTTTTATCGCTTGGTCTGTCTAGAGCACAGGGTCCTCTCTAATGCTGGAGCAGCAATATTACTCATTCCTACTTCAAATCAGCACACCACACAGTGGCATTTGTCCACTTCACCCCATGTCTTTCTGACCCAAGCCTTTATCAAATGATGGCAAGAATGATATTGTCAGCAGTTCAGGGGACAGATGTGTGTTGGTTTCTTTTGTCTTCTGAATTGTTGTACTTTTCAAAGTTATTATTTTACCTAATACTGATTAAAGGAATAATATACAAAATTGAATGAGTAATTTTATTACAAACAAAAGACAGACATTTCTATCAGACAGTAATGGATCTTGAACTTCTTATGGTGTGAGAGATGAAAATCCTTCTGAACATCAAAGGTCTCTGAAAGTTTTCAGGAGTGTTTAGGAGGGGGTCCTGTGAGCTGCTCTAGCTGCTGCCTTATCATGTCTGTTACTAATTGTCTCACTGGCTTCCATCTGGCAGTGGGAACATTATGAAATGATTCTTTTTGACACCATTGGACTTAGGATCAAAATAGGCTCTTATGGAAGCCATTTCTTTACAGAAAAGAATGAAATCTATCTCTAAGTAGATTCTAGGTGGATATTAGACATATAATATAGGATAAACATACTAAATTCTGTACACCTAAAGAAGGAGGACCCTGGGTAATATGAACAATCCTCACTCAGAAAGACAAACAAGAAATTGGAAGAGGGAGAAAACAGGAAACAGGACAGGAGCCTACCACAGAGGGCCTCTGAAAGACTCTACTCAGCAGTGTCTCAAAGTAGATGCTGAGGCTCATAACCAAACTTTGGGTAGAGTGCAGGGAATCTCATGGAAAAGGGGGGAAATAGAAAGACCTGGAGGAGACAGGAGCTCCACAAGGAGAGCAACAGAACTGAAAAATCTGGGTTCAGGGGTCTGTTCTGAGACTGATATTCCAACCAAGGACCATTCATGGAGATATGATAGAACCCCTGCTCAGATGTAGCCCATGGCAGCTCAGTCTCCAAGTGGGTTCTCTAGTAAGGGGGCAGGGACTGTCTTTGACATGAACTCAGGGGCTGGCTCTTTGATCACCTCCCCCTGAGAGGGAGCAGCCTTACAGGTCACAGAGGAAGACAATGCACCCAGTCCTGATGAGACCTGATAAGCTTCAGATGGAAGGGAAAGAGGATGTCCCCTATCAGTGGACTTGGAGAGGGGCATGGGGGAGGTGATGAGGGAGGGAGGGGAATTAGGAGGGAATGAGGGAGGGGCTATAGCTGGGATACAAAGTGAATAAACTGTAATTAATATAAAAAAGAAAAATAAAAATTAATAAATAAAAGTCTGGTGTTATCATGCCTAGTAACCGAGGAGAGAAGCCTCATTTCCTGTACCTCGCCTGGGCCTCAGGCAACCTGCATGGTCACAAAGTACATCTCTCAGCTTCTGGATCATCTTTCTCTGGCCTGTACCTGAGGAGTTATTGTGTCCTACCTCCTTTATGACCGCTCACCTCTGCAATGTCTGCCTCCCCTGGTTGCCTCACGCTTACCCTTAGGATAGAAGCTCTAGCCCATCTGACTTAGGCCACTGTTGGGCACCATTTCACTCTCTGACTGCTTAATGACAAATGTACTCACTTGCTTTGTCATTGCTCAAGATTCAGGAAGGTAAATAACAAATGTAAGACATGATGGCTAAAAGAATACCCATCTTAGAAATTTTAAAGTGCCTGGACAACCTTATTTTTGGTATTATAGAGTAAAACTTCTCTCTGTATGATCTAGACTTCTTGTGTATGTGTGGCAGCAGTGGATAGGAGGACTGGCAAGGGAAAAAGGTGGCAGTTCATGCTTCAAAGGGAATGCAATTTCAACATCTTATCCTCTGAAAGCTCCTTTCTACTTCTAAATTCTCAAGATTTGATGGGATGTTTGGAGGGAGCCACTTCATTCCTCACATATCCTCTTCTCCAAGCATTTTCTTCAAATTGTTTGGCTAGGCATTAAAGGGATGCTTAGTCAACATGAAATCCTGCCCCTCCTCTTCTTCTTGCCTGTGAAGTCTTTAAGCTGAGTTGGAATCACCTAGAAAAATTCGCATTTTTGCTTTTTACCTACATGAAACATTTCCAAGGGATGGACCATTAAAGTCCTGCCTAATAAAATAATTTTTGACTCTTTAATTTATTTATTACTATCCTGCCAAGGAATTCTTATCTGCCAGACCCAGTCATCAACATTCCCCAATAGGTGTCTAAACTTAATTAACAAAGAATTCCTGGCTTCTCAGAAAAGAGAAGCAGCCTTTGGGAGATTGGGAACTGAGGGTCAGGAGACAAGCAACTGATCTGAAGATGTAAGCTTTTGGCTGAAGCTTGAAGCTTTCCTTCTGCTAGGATCTGGCTTTGGAGACCACATTACTAACGTGAGACAGCAGAGAGTATTTTCATAAATCACCCTGTCTGGGAAATCAGACTTCTCCTTAAAATACTAATTGAAATTACATGTGTTTTAATTAAAACAACATCTGCCCTGGGCTGAAGAGCATGTTTTAAGATGCAGAGAAGGTACATTTCTAAAATTTCCTCAGATCTACTTAATAAAGTGAAGCTCATACACTCCCAGGATTAAGAATGGCACGTTGCCTCCTGGGGTGTCCTCAGATTTTCAGAACCTCAAGACTTTCCTTGAACTCAGAAATTAGTCAGGGTCAGAGAAACAGATGAAGAAGGTGCTTGTGATGCCATGTGGTGGATATTGCTTGGGAGGTCTGCCTTCTAGAATGACGTTTATGTAGCCCAGGAGCCTTTGCTGTCTGTGGTCTATTGGCATGAGATGGGAAAACAACCCCAAACACATGCCTCTGTTTGTTTTAATAATGAAGTCTTACAGAGCCCTCTGCTTTTCAGTTCTTGCAGGAGACACAGCACAACAGCGTAGTCCAAACATGAATGGCATGGTGACAAGGAGGTTTCTCTATTCTAAGCTTTCAAATTTACATAAAATTTTCACACTAATTTCACTTGAAATCATTATTATGGAGGCAGTGGCAAGGGTGCGGGTATCAAAGAACACACGCTTGTGCTATGTGTATCAAAGTTTAAATGGAAGTAAGTATCTCCAGGTCTAGAATTCCATAGGTACAGTTACTCACCAAGAATCAAGTTACGGGATGGGTAAACGAAAGAGGAAATTTACCAAGCCAGGTACCCCTCAGGACAGCATCAACACAGTGGAGATTGCCCACCCTTTGTCCTCCACATAGTACCTCCTCTTGCAGGTCCCCAAGAGAAAGTACAGTATCAAATGAGCTGCTGTAGGGAAAGAGAAACTTGTAATCCTGTGGACAACATTCCTACTTCTTTCATCTGCTCATTCATTTTGGTTAAATATGGAACATTTTCTCTCATTCTTTAAATATCTCCAGCACACTCTATTCAGCATTTAGAGTAGCCAAAAATACCTTAAAAAAAAAAAGAAAAACTAACTAAACATTTAAAATAAATTGGGACAAGAAAAGAAAGTTAGAGTAGAGTAGTCTTCTCCTTCCCAGTAAATGCCCATAATGAAAAAAAAAAGAGTGATTCAAACTTCCCCAGGTTAGAGAACTGAGGTTGTTTACTGTTTAGAGAGAAAGTGACTCACAGGGAAGAAATGGTCCTTATTTCATTCCAGATCTCATTACTGTGTCTACGTATGAGCTGCATACCTGGTATGCATAGAGAGACTGTGTTCCATGTTTTTTAGGGACTCATAATAGGAAACAACTCCTCGTTGACCCCAAGAAAATCCAGATCTGCCTGTGCCTCCTTTGGTGTTAGGAAGGCAGGGAGGGCAGTGCACAGAGAGAAGCCCTCACCAGCTGACAAAGTATGAAGTCCAGCCAAAGTGAAGAACAGCTCATATAACATGAGCATGCATCAGGGCAAGTTAAAGAAGGCTTGTTTTCTTATGGCTCACAACAGTGAAGGGTCCCGGTGAACCCCATGGTGACCACAGTGTTTGGGGAAAGTCTTACCAAGTCAGAAGGCAGAGGCAAAAGGGCTCTGGTGCATAATGTGATGGATATGCTCTTCTCGTCATCTCAGGGAGATGCACAAATGAGTTAGAGGGATGACGACAACGTTCTAGTCCTGCCTTGCCTGCCAGAAATTTGGCCAGGAACCAACACCCAGGGAAACCATGGAGGTACTGCATGGGCTCTGCCAGCAGACTTTGGAGATGCAGAGGCCTTGCCAGCACAGAGGTTTTGGCAGTGGATGTGTCTTATGTGGAAAGTGTTATTTCCCACCTAATCTCAAATCTCATCCAAATCATGAGCAGAGTGCGTCTGCTTAGAATCTTGGATTTAACACAGCGTCGGCACCATCTCCCCATGTTCCTGGACTCTGTGGGAAAAGGCTGAGCTAGTCTATTCCTTGACTCATTCCTCTTGTCACTTGTGAGCCCATAATCCCTCTCCAGATCTGCTCTTCATAATAAGTAACATGTACTGTTTATCAATCACTGAAATCATTCAGCAAATATATTCTGAGTGCCTATTATGGGCCCAGAAAAGCTCCAGGCATTACGGAACATCAAAATACATGGATACCAGGGATGGACCCTGAGAGATTATCCAATCACAGGTGGTCATCTTTAAGAACCTATACACACTAGCAACATTAACTGGACTCAGCAGGTGTGTGCATGCACATGCACCAATAATAATAATGAAAGAGGAAGAGGTCAATAATTTGAGAGGGAGAAAAGGAGGGACATGGGAGGAGTTAGAGTGGGAGAGAAAGGCCTAGGTATGACATAAAGAAAATACTCATGCATAAAAATTCTTGAAATAAAACTTAAATTTCAAAATAATAAGGAATAAAATACAACTCCATCCCTAACTGGATCCCTTCCTGGATCCCTGGATCCTTCAGGGATGGGTATAGTGCAAATGCGAAAATCACACAATGGAAAGCTAAAAGACCTTTCAGGTATTTGCTACCCACAAAGTTCTGAGTTAAGGAAGCAGTTTCCATCTGAAAGGGACCCCTGAGCTGGGCTTCCAGTGACAAAGGAGGTCAAGAGGTACAAGTTCACATGTGCTTGTTTAGTGAAGGGTGGAGATTGGGCCTCCACTGAAAACTGTCCACGTGAAATGAGCAGCAAACTGGAAACATGAAGTGATGCAGTATGGTACACACTTTTCACCAAAGCTAATTATTACCATCCCCCCACTTTTTTTTTAAACAGCCTTCACTACGTAGAAGGATGATTAACATTTCTGAAGGTTGTGAAAAATGTATGTACATGTATTAAACTCGGCTACTGTGCCACGTCAATAAAAAGAATTCAGGATTTATCTATAGCACAGTTATCATCAGTTTGCAGAGACACACACATAACAATGGAAAAAGACCCATGGGAAGATGAGGAGAGCAGAAGCTCTCTAACGTTTTGCTAAATTCTAACGTTTTGCTAAATTCTACTCTTTTCATTCACAAAAAGTTGCTGCATTCAAGCCTGTAGCTTCAGTGTTTTCAACTCTTGTTTCTGAATGACTGCCTCCATTTCCTACTTGGTGACATCTGACAGTAACAGCTTAATGGGCAATATGGAGCTTCAAGTACTCCATGTTCAGACAGACCACTGGATAACTGGCTTCGGAGAAAGAAGACAGGCCCAGGAGCTAGAAAGCCAATCGATAGCTCACCATTTTGTTATATATTAACCCACCAAAAGAAATAAAATACGCAGGCGTACAATACCCAGTACTTAGCATCCAGGCAGTAGACTGATTAGCTATTGATTTTTTTTCTCTATGTTGTAGAGGAGTGATGAGGCTTTTATTGGAAGCCCTGGTGCTGGTCCTGTCTGGAATAACTATTCAAGGAAAGCAAAGGTATATATGCAGAAGGCTTTGTGACCTTTTGATCCAATAGCTTAGTTTAAATATACAAAGCACACAGAATCTGCAAATATTAAACCCAAACTAAGTAAAACTACTAAAATTGCAAGTTTACTTCCTTCTTTATAATATATTGTTAGTATGATGAGTGAATGCACGTATGAGACACAGGTCTGAAGTCTGATTTTATTCTGAGTCAATAAATGGCTGAAAACCTGCAAATACTTTGGTTTTGGGTAGAGAATCTGATGTGCATTGGGGAATGGTAGGAGAAAGGCATCCAGTTTCTGGATCACTGAGGGTTTATTCCGCACATCATGCCTGGTTCTCCAACTGTTCAGAAATAGAGTTTTGCCCACTTTTGCACTCATATCTCACTTCTTCAAGTGCCAGATGGTACAGTAAGCTGTACCTTGGCTTCCGTGGTTGGTCCAGCTGCCTGGACTGGAGTCCATCAGATTCCAGATACCACCCACTGGTAACTGTCACCTGCCGCACTGCTGTCAGACTTCATCCTGTAAACCGTCTATGAATCACACAGAGAGCCTGTGAGGAGCTCTGCCACCTCCTCAGCTGCAGTGTTGCCACTGTGACAGTGATCTATGAGGGCTTGTGGAATCTCCCTGCAGATTCCTGAGACTTCTTAAGTTTCCAGGCATCAAGCAGCCTTCGGCCTGGACCCTCCTACTTACTGAGAAGGGCACAAGAAGGCCTCTCTGATCTAGGATCCTATTATTTCTGCTAGGCAAGGAGACCTCTTGAGGGCTCCAAACCCATTCCTTGCTCCCAGCTCCCTTTCTGGTGAATCACCTGCAGAGGCTGCACCTTCAGCTTGGATTCTGTGCCTTCTAGACAGCTACATAGCCATCTTCTTTTAGGCCTTTTCTGAAAGGTTTCCTTACCAACCATTCCCAAATTTAAGTGCCCAACTAAAAACCACAGCCTTGATGTGGAAAAGCTGCAAAAAGGAGAATGAAAATGAACTCTTATCTCAGCCAATACATAAATCTAGGCTCAAAATATACTACAGAGTTAAATGTGAGCTTGTGTAACTAAAAAAAACAGATAGGGAAAAGCTACACAATAAGAGTCTGGGCATTAGATATGACCCTAAAAGCTCAGCAAACAAAACAAAGAAACAAAAACAAAAATTAAAAACCCCAAAACATTCTAGAACTAGCAGTGGTGGTGTCCGAGGTCTGAGTAGGTTCAGGAGACCATTGCCCCCAGGGGCGAGACGTGCTCCATGTAAATTGACTAACTCCATGTTTTCCTCCACTTTTGAAAGTCATTTAAGGTTCTTAAATTATTTTTTTCCCTTTTTTTAAAAATTTTTCATCAATTACACTTTATTCATTCTGCATCCCCCCATAAGCCCCTCCCTCCCCTCCCAATCCCACCCTCCCTCCTCCCTCTGCATGCATGCCACTCCCCAAGTCCACTGATAGGGGAGGTTCTCCTCTCCTTTCTGATCTTAGTCCATCAGTTCACATCAAAAGTGGCTGCATTGTCCTCTACTATGGCCTGGTAAGGCTGCTCCCCCTCAGGAGGAGGTGACTAAAGAGCAGGCCAGTCAGTTCATGTCAGAGGCAGCCCCTCTTCACATTACTATGCTAGTTCTAGAACTGATGCAGGATGTTCCAACGAGGGGGTTAAGGCTTCTTATAATATTTCCTATAAGCCCACACCTGTTTGTTTATATCACCCATTTTTATTCATTATTAGCCAGATAGAGCCAAGTAATTGTGGTAATGATACTTGCTTTTTTGCCCAATGCTGGAATGCTAGTAAATTTACTAGCTGGTTACTCGCATGCCTCGCTGGGTGCCTGTGCCCGTTGATGCCCTCACACTATGACTCTCTTCAGACAGAAAAGGGATCTTGGAATTACAGCTGCCATTGTTACTGCCATCTCATTGGCGGCTGTTGGAGCTACCACCACGGCATTAGCCATGAGTCATACTGTGCAGACTGCTCAGACCCTGAATAACCTTTTAGCCAATGTAGCTCATGCCTTAGATGTACAAAAAGGAATTAATGCTCAACTAAAAGGAGGTTTGATGGTGTTCAATCAGAGGATTGACCTCGTGCAGGAGCAAATTGATACCCTATGGCAAATCGCTCAACTTGGCTGTCAATGAAAGTATGCTGGACTTTGAGTCACTAGCATACAACATGAGAATTTTCCCTGTGCTGCAAATCTGTCTAAACAATTGTCTAGCTATATTTTAGGTAATTGGACTGGAGAATTCGATACTACGATGGAGCAGCTGAGAGTGGCCATTGTCACGGTAAAGTCTACCAGAGTGGACGCAGGACTAGCCACAGGATTATCATCATGGATTGCTGCAGCCTTGAATCATCTGAAGGAATGGGCGGGCATGGGAGCGTTAGCAGGCCTTCTGGTGTTGGTCACCTTGGTTTGCCTGTGGTATATATGCAAGATTAGAGTCTCACAACAGCGTAATGCAGCCATGATCATTCAGGCCTTTACAGCCATTGAAGCAGGACAGTCTCCCCAAGCATGGTTGGCTACCATAAAAAGCCAAAATGTTACGCTCAGGATGTGAGGCTAAGCACTGTACTCAGGGTCAGCCGCTTTGGACCCAGAGAAGAGCATGTCTGATTGCATGCGGGTTGATGCCCCAGGTCCCACCTCTGAGAAAAAGGTATCGGACGGGTCTGATGCTCTTTGGGTGGATGACACCTAAATGAACATCGGTACAAAGTCCCAATTTATTTCTAATATCAGAGATCAGACCTCTACTCTTGCCTGATGCGTCCAAAACAAAAAGGGGGAACTGTAGAGAGCTGCGTAATGCCACGCCTGAAAGATGGAGCTCGTTTCTGCCTTCCACCTTCCCGATGGTGGGTGCTCTCTGTCACAAACAACTCCACATTTGGCTAAGGCTGAGGATCTGGCTTGCTTCCATGTATGTGGACCTATCTGCATTGCCCACGTGGCATGCTGAGGTTGGCTACCCAGAGGCTATTTAAAGTGGGCTGGCTTTACCCAGGGTCAGATGATTGTTCAAGGTTCCTGAATAAACTGCACTGAAAAAAAAAAGTCCAAGGACATTTGAATAAAATAAAATGTAAAGGCTTGCCTAAAAAAAAAAAAAATAGAAAATGTGATGAGCCATTGATTTTACCAATAACAGCAGACTTATAAGTGCTGGACTCAGGTCACTCATATTACAAAATTAAAATATTTACTGTATAATATATTGTATGTATTGCTCATTAATATTAATAGCAAAGATTCTGTAGCTATGACAAGACATGCATTTTGCTCTTCTTTGAAAAGTGAATTGCAGGAAAACTTTATATGTTAGACACATTTGTAAACTTTGAGGAATTTTCTCTTACTATGTATTAACAATTAGTTGACATAAAGCATGGCATAAAAGAAGTAAAAACAGACTTTTATTGGAGACAGGTAAAGTAAAATTATTTTTATTTTTGTATTCTATAAAATTTTTGTTTTGCATTATTTTTAATTAAATTTTTATTTTTTAAATATTAAAAAAAACAACCCAAAACATACATGCAGGATCACTTCAAAGGGGTCTTTTCTGAGACTGATACTCCAACCAACATTCATGGAGATAACCTAGAACCCCTGCTCAGAAGTATCCCATGGCAGCTCGGTGTCCAAGTGGGTTCCCTAGTAATGGGAACAGAGACTGTCTCTGACATGAACTGATTGGCCTGCTCTTTGATCACCTCCCCCTCAGGGGGACACAGAGGAAGACAGTGCAGCCAGTCCCGATGAGACCTGATAGACTAGGATCAAAAGGAAGGGGAGGAGGACCTCTGCTATCAGTGGACCAGGAGAGGGGCATGGGTGGAGAAGAGGGAGGGATGGTGGGATTGGGAGAGGAAAAGGAAGGGAGCTACAGGGGGGGATACAAAGTGAATAAACTGTAATTAATGAAAATAAATAAAATTAAAAAAAAAACAAAAAATGTTCTGCTGAGGCTGTGAATGACTGACAGCACCAGAATGTTACCAGTGGTTTGAGATAAAATGTTCCAAAGCTGAAACCTGACAAGGGGTTAATACCAACACACACACACAGAATCAA
This sequence comes from Meriones unguiculatus, assembly GCF_030254825.1. Classification (NCBI taxonomy): domain Eukaryota; kingdom Metazoa; phylum Chordata; class Mammalia; order Rodentia; family Muridae; genus Meriones; species Meriones unguiculatus. Next base: position 99,882,002 of record NC_083351.1, read on the forward strand.
ACCCAACAGCAGGAAAACAGCTCATTTTAAAAATGAGCAAAGGATATGAGTAGGCATGTCTCAAAGGAGACATTGAGAGATAGTCACAAAATAACTCCACATTACTAATCATTATGGAAATACAAATTAAACTACAATGAGAAAGGGAGATAGGAAGAAGACAGAGGGAGGATGGGACCAGGAGAAGAGGAGGGAAGGGGCTATAATTAGGATGTATAGTGACTAAATAAATAAATAAATGAAAGGAAGGAAGGAAGAAAGGAAGGAAGGAAGGAAAGAAGAAAGAAAGAAAGAAAGAAAGAAAGAAAGAAAGAAAAAAAGAAAGGGGGGTATACAATGAATTGTTCCTCAGACTTAAACTAGTAGGAAATGATGAGATTTGTGACATCATGGATGGGACTATGGCAAGGAAAATAATATATAATATATATAATATTAATGTAGAATATAAAGAATGAACTCAGAAGCAAGAGCAGAATATTGATCACTGGAGGCTGTAGGCTGGAAGACACAGGATGATGTTGGTCAAAGGTACAATTAGAAAAAGAATCTTTATTTTTAATTACAAAGTAACATTAAAATGTTCTACTACAGATAAATATTGGTTCCAGCATGGTGGTTCAGATCTATAATCCTAGCACAGGGAGGCTGAGATGGAGTGTTTGCAACTTTGAAGCCAGCCTCAGCTATTCAATGTATCTATGGGACAACACAAGCTCTATATACAGACCCTGACATTAGTTGGGTTAACTGTAATTTGTTTTGACTATTTCACACTGTGTGTATTAATGTCACTTTGCGCTCCAGTTATCCAATTATAATTTATTAATGTGTAAGAAAACAAACCACCACTGTTCTGAAAATCTAAGACCTATGGCACAAAAGCTCATGTGTTTCATCATTCTTCATATAGGGAATGTCCAGACCAGGGGAGTCTATTGTCATGAAGCAGCTTGGAGGATGAGTGTCTGCTTAATGGGTACAGGTTTCTTTGGGGATGAGGAAAATCTTTTGGATCCCAAAGGTGGCAATTATCCGATATTAAAAAAACACGAATGCCATAGAATTACATATTTTAAAATGGTGAATTTAAACTCAACTGAAAAAAATTGCAAACTCAGCAGTCACAATCCTGTTGCCTCTTTCCTCTGAAGAACACTTCTTGCCAGCATGTGATTCATGTATTTGTTTTGGTTATTGTATATGAACTTATCCTGAGTTTCCCAAGGCTTCCTGTCTGTTTCACTCATTGGTATAAATCTCTGGACCTAGGACCGACCCAGAACTTGTAAGGAATGATGAAACATTTGTAGAAGAGGCACATGCATACATTACCTCTTTAATGGTTCCTTAGTCAAAGACCTTTCATGGTTCGATTATTGAATTTTAAGTAGGATGAAAATAAATAATATAAGAATAGATGACTAGCCATATAAATGAATAACAACAGAGAGTGGGAGAAAAGGAGCAGGCATTCCATCAGACATTTTAATTTCATCACGTAGAAAGTAAACTGCCCAGTAGAAGTTCAGAACGTTGGGTCCAAGGGGTTAAACGTGAAGCAGGGCGGCCATTTCCCGCTTGCAAGGATAAAAACCACATTTTCCTTTCACATTCTACAGGGCCAACCAGTGCATTCATCCAAGCAGGAGAGAACAGAATCACAGCTCCTGAGAAAACACACCGATACCACACATGTGTGTGCTCTGCGGAGGAAGTCACCACATACACACACCTGTGCAAAGACCTGGGACCCTGAGTGAGAGGACATACCGATAAGTTCCTTGTTTCTGACATCCAGGGCCATGTTCCGTAGGGCTGTGGCCACTGCGCACACCACACGGTCGTGGTCTATTCGGAGGAGCTCCACAAGAATGGGCAGGCCTTTCTCTTTCCGGACAGCGGCTCGGATATACACGGACCACTGCCAAAAGAGGGAAGGCAGAGGAGGTTAGAAAGACAGGTGAGGAGTCCCGGGAAGCCAGTAGCTCTGAGGGCTGTCAGGCGGCTGCTTGCAGGAGCCAAAACGGTTGAACTGCCAATAACCTGGCTGCAGAACGGGCTGAATGAGTTAGACATGCATTGGAAAGTGTTTGCTTTCCCCCTTTGAATATAAAATAAAGGTTCCAGGGCCACTCCATGGACCACAAGTCCTTTCTCTTGAGATAGTGCTTTCAGTGCTTGGAGCTGAAAGCCACTTATGGGGTGTGCACACGAGAAGCTGTAGGATGTGAGGGTTTGGGGTGGGCAGAGGTAACCACTGATATCAGAAAAAGACAAATGAAACCACCAAAATGTGGAGAGTGGTGTGGGTTGAATATGGGTGGCTTTTGTAAAGAGCTTTGAGGTAGGCCACTGAGGTCAACTGCCATGCATGCAAAGGAATAGGCCCTTTATTGAATAATAGAGAAGAAATAAGTAGAAAAAAAAAGAATATAGGCATGGGAAGAGGAAAATATGACATTGAGAAGCAAGAGTCAAAATGATAACTTTTTTTGAATAAACATTAAGATAAAATGTATTATTTCCAGGGCTATCATTTAATGTCCTATTTTTTATAGACATAATTTATTTTACTTTGGGGTTGGTGCCCTTATGAAACACAGCTGATGCGTCCTGTTGAATGAAGAGGTATTGTCGGGCAGATAAAGCCCTCAGACTCAGAGTCACTTAAGAAAATGAGGTAGCCTTTGCAAATGTGGGTGCACGTTTTATATTGTTCCACAGTGTTCCAGAGACAGCTGTGAGAAAAACTGACCGTAAGGGTTTGATTGGTTGTAATTCCATTTATGATCTGGAAAAAATACATTCAGGAAAGAGAATTCAGATTCTGAGGGAACCAGTCCTTCCCCACCTCTCCCCCACCAGGCCCACGCCAGCCCCCCCCATTCCCATAGGGACAGGCACCCCAGAGCTGGCTCTCACCTGTGGCAGGCAGGGAGCCCCCTCTGGCAGTGAACGTAGGGCATACGCCATGCCTGCCACATCCTCAGCCCAGCCCTGCATGAAATATGAGATTAAAAAAAAAAACAAACAACTTCATCCCATCCTACGTTAGAAGTCACATTCACATTGTTCTTATCACCATCCTCCAATTACGCACACTTCTTCTCTTCTTTCCCCTTTGTGCCTGATGAGTAGGCACGCAGACAAACTCACGGGGCATCTCTCAGCTAAAAGAACTAGTCAACAGCCCCACATTCAGAAGCGAAGGAAACAACGTTCAGGTGTGACAGTGAAGAAACACCAACGTTTGCAAGTCACTAAGCTCTGATAGCATTGCTCAGAGAAGACGTGCTCCTCCTGGCATCAAATGTCCATTTCCATGTGTGTATTTGTCCCACACAAAGAAACATGGCCTTCTCCAGATGCATTGCTTCTTCTGAGTATCTAGCACCCAACCCAGAAGAGACCAGAAACCCAAGCGTATGCAACCACTTACAGTTGGCCCTTTCTGTAAAACTAAGGAGAGAACCTGGAGTGCAGAGAATAGGATCCAAAATTTTGGCCAACATGGAAGAACTAAAAGGTGCACATTAATAATAAATAATGCTAAGATACTTTTGCCCTGAAGGACCATTGCAAACAGCTCCTGGCATCCTAAGCACAGGCCTTATAGATGGTCCCCTTTCCACTACCAGGTCCTCCAGGTCCTATGCTCCTGGATTATACAGTTGAGGTCTCTTCCAGTTCAAACCACAGGTATGTCAGCACCATCTCTTTATCACTAATGGCATTTAAATATAAATTATTAAATAACCACAAGAAATCCCTGTGTCCCTGAATCTACTTCTTAGGCTGAAGGTATCATGCTCTTTCTCTTTGTTGTTGTCTCACTCATGACCACTTAATTTTCTGTAATCAGCCTTCAAACTCTGGCTCAACCTTGTCCTCATTCTTCCACACAGAGGTGCACTGCTATATCTGAAATGTCCCAGCAGCACAGCTATGATATTCTTGGAAGGTCAAGTGCTACACTTCCCTGTGATGGACAGAAAGATGGCCTGGTAAGTGGTGAATGAAAAGAGTTCCTATAAACTCTGTTGGGAACGTGAGAGGAAACAAAACAAAAGAGAACTAAAAAGATGACCATGTAGGCTTCCAATATGTATAGTCCTAGATATGTATTTTGTGATATGAAAAATGATAGCCTGGCAATGGATTTGAAACTCAGGTGATCCAAGAAGAGAACCTTTTGTTTTTGGAACTTTTTGCTTTCTGTGGTGAGTGTGTGTGTTGTGTGTGTGTGTGTGTGTGTGTGAGAGAGAGAGAGAGAGAGAGAGAGAGAGAGAGAGAGAGAGAGAGAGAGATTTCTCATAATGCCACAGTTTGGCCTGCCTTCTGCATCATATTCAAAAGATGCCCCAAATTTGCATGAATTTTTCTTGACTTTCTAAGACAGGAGATTGTAATGATCTTAGTACGTCAGCCTACTAGGTCCTGGGAGTGGACTGGGAACCCATGTGTTACCCAGTGAGAAGTGAAAAGCTGTGACTGGAAAGTACGGTGTGGCTGTCACCACAGTAACAGTAGACATTAGAGAAGGTGATCCTGGTTGGGGTAAACAACCTGACTGAATCCCAATGTTCTGTTAAGAAGCCCAGGGGAGTATGCACTGAGGAGGGCAGCACAAAGGGGAGGGACAAATCAGGTGTGACAAGGATGTCACTGAGAAATCTGACCCATGATGAAGATAAGATGCTTAGTACTGTCAAAGGTGAAGAAGAAAGAGGCAAAAGGAGAGAAACAAGAATAGAGAGCAGGAGGAGAAAGAGGAAGGAAGAACAAGAGGACCAGGCCCCAAAACAACAGGATGCAAGATTCACATTGTGCTATTATGGTTATTTCCTAGGGATGGCTCAGGAGGGCAAGATCCCTCGAAGCATCCTAGCTGACATCTAACAAATCACTTACCAGGAGATGTTCTAATACCTTTGTATGTTTGAACTCATTTAGTCCCCAACTCTGTGAAATATGCTTGGTAAAAAGGACCATGGTTAGTCCTTTTTACAAGAAAGGTGTGGCGTGATGCAGAGTGGGAATACTCAGTGTCTCGAATGCACCAGGCACGCACTATCTCTGAGTCAGTGTGCATTACCTCTATTGTCCTGTGTCTCTCAGAAGGACGATATCAGTTGTGAACATCTCCATTCCATAGTTTATAGAACTCCTTACAAATTAATCAACTATTGTTGGTTTTCATTCTTCTATTTTTGGCTGCCAATAGTCCATTTAACTTCCCTTTAAACTCCTGAGTTCAACACAGTTAAGTGCTATAAATTGGCCCACTGGGCACTTCAGTCTGTTCTTGGGATGAGCTGTCCTGATTCACTAGGGCTGATACAAAAAGCCACATGTAATTAGAATATCTTATTTGTATCAGAAAAGGGTCACTTCTGTTTATGTGGAACGAAACTCTACTTCAGACAGTAAACACTGTTTCCTTTCTTTTTTTCCTGGGCAGAGGTTTGGGCCATTGTTTGGTTCCAAAAAATGTCAGAATGGGACAGAGAAGAAAAAACATAGTTTCAGGTTAGCACACAACTCCAGGTAAGAGCCTGAATATATTGAGAGGAGATTAGAAGAAGCAGAAAACAATCTTCTCACTCCTCATAGTCTCCAAACTGTTGGGAGGAGCGGTACGTGAAGACGTGAAGGAGATAACAGTTCTGTGAATGCTGTCATAACAACCTGGGTGTATTGGTGGCGACCGTCGATGAACACTGTAGCATAAGGCCTTCCCCATGACGGTTCCTCTGCCTTGCAGTCACATGTTGTTCTTTCATTTCAATCATGCACTACACAAGTGTACAATCAAGATTATATACCTTTGTTTTGAATTTTTCAATATTTCTTTTGACAAATGAGATATCTAGTCAAAGGGACTAGTGAAAGAATTCCCTTGTTAGCAAAGCAGTAATTTATAAACACAGATATTGGTTAAAGCAGCAGCAGATAGTGTGTGCTAAAACTTGGAGGTTTTCCCTGTTTGTACTTTTTACATGTAAATCAGGCTACTGCAAAGATTGGATTTTATCATATGAACTTGCTGAAAGTACTAATTTCCAGGAAAGAGAAGAAAAAGATGTTGATGTATTCATGTAAGAAGTACAGAAGGTGAGGAACAATTGACAGCGAGCTAGAGAAAGCATCCATTAAAATGAACAATTGTACCTGACCTCTGTCTTTGGTCATGTCAAGAAGCAGCAATCATCAATTAAAACAACTTATTTTTAAACATAAAGCCTTTCTGAAGTTTCTTTCAAACATCAGAAATAAAAAGCATTTTATGTAACTACCATTTAAAAATGCCTTCCAGGGAATTTGATGCAACTGTTACCAGTGGTAGGTCTTCCATGCATGAAACTAAGGCTGTCTCAGATCTCATCCTGAGCCACCTACAATTTCCCCCGATAGCATTATGTGAACACATCCTTGAGGAGGATAGACTGACAGCACCCTCACCTCTACCCAGCAGGGTGTAGTAGAGGTGACAGGCTCTTAGCCACTGCACACAAGTAAGGCTGTACTGTTGATAGTGTTTTTATTCAATTTAAGAGAGGAAAAGTAACATTTCCCTTACTCAATACTATGTCAAAAATTGCCCATTGTTTGTTTTGTCTTTTTTTTCTCTGTAAATGTAGTTTCTCATGAAAATAGGAGACTGGTCTTCATATCTTTCTCCTGGAGCCATAAGAACTCCACTTTGGGAATATCAAAACATTTCTTCTTTTGACGACAGGGTGAGGGAAATCTGTACTTTGTTATGCAGAACAGTCTGAAAGGGACATGCTGATAAGGCCTTTATCATTGTAATTACAAAGTGCGGCTTGTAGTGGAAGTCCTACGCAGAAGAAAAACTCAAGAATTTGTTTTTGAATCTGGGTCTATTTATTTATTTAAAATTTTAAACAGATTTGTTTATTATGTATACAGTATTCTGCATGTGCGCCTACACAACAGAAGAGGGCACCAGATCTCATTATAGATGGTTGTGAGCCACCATGTGGTTGCTGGGAATTGAACTCAGAATGTCTGGAAGAACAGACAGTTCTCTTAACCTCTGAGCCATTTCTCCAGCCCCCAAATCTGGGTTTACATGACCTTACTATAATTCCTGTCTATTTTGGTGGGGGTGAACCACATGGAACTGTTTTTCCCCTGGATCCTAGGCTATCAGCAGGAAACAGGAAAACCACTGTGATTTGTATGGGATAATTTATTTATTTTTTCCAGGGACTGAATTTTGTTTTTCTTTTGCTTCCTGGTGGTGGGTGTATCTGGTGGAGAGATGCCTTGGAGTCACAAGTTGAAGATGACAGAACAGCTCTTAGCCTGTGTGAGCTGCTCCTTCTCCTCTCCTCTGTCCTTTACTGTGGTGTCAGGAGAAAATAAAATTCTGCCTTTTATCTTGCCCAAGCCTTTGTATATTTAGAGGTTTGCATGTTATAGAAGCTGGTACTGCTTTAAATAAAAGACTCCTGTAATAGTCTGCCTGAAGTAATTAGAAATCATCAACTTCTTTCCTGAGGTTATAAGCAGCCCTGCTGGAAATGTGCTACCTCCACCTTTACTGCTTTTTTTGTATAACTGACCTCACAGGCACTCCTGGACTGTGACATACTTTCTTCACACCATTACAATGGCCTTCTGAACTTTTTACTTACATCTTTATTACAGAGTAAAAGAGAGACCAAGCTACATTCATCTTTCTTTCAATTGTCTTCAGCTTCTGGTCCATAGTGGAAAATTAAAGAGTGTTTAATTGATGAGAGAAACTGTCAGGTTGATTTGCAACACCAAGTGCTTATTATGTAAGGCAGGACTGTCTCCACTGGAAGGGTCTATGGCTTTAAGATTGAACACACCAAGATCACTGATGGATCCAGAGATTTCCAGCCATTTCTTCAGAAAAGATGAGTAGGGTCTAAGTGGCTATGCACTCTCACGGGCGTCTTTTCTACAGCAGAACGAATCCCTTAACTCTGTTCCCCTGTGTGCAGTGCTTAGAACCATTGACTCAGAGCTTATTAATAGATGTTTTTATCCAGGATGGAAAGATCATAATATTGAGATAGAGGTGCCATGATCAATATTCTGATCAATGCCACAGCAATTCAACTCAAGTTCTTATGTCATAGTTTCTCTCTGTCATGGCTACATAGATGATTGCCGAACAATGTGTGTCTCAAAAAGGCAGAGAAAGGTAGTTCCAAGTGAAGTTGTATCTGCCTAGGAAGCCCTGCATTTCCTGTCTTTCTTTGCTAGAGACGCCTTTTTTTGCTGTCCATGGTGCTGACAGGAGGGCTGCTACTGAGCGCAGCTCCGCCCACCGTTCTTGTTCTTATTTGTCACGGACCTGTTTGAGCGGTCTGATTAGGAAAAACTAGCTGTAATTTAACAGGTTCCTTGTATTTGGGGTTATTTGAAATTCTAGGGTTTGTGAGACTATGGTTTTTATTGTATTTGGAAAAGTTTCAACAGTTATTCCTGCCAATATTTTTCCTATGCTTTTGACCCTCTTTGAGTCCCTTGGTTTTGGGAGCCCAATCTGCACTGGTCCAGCGAGGCTCATGGATATATCGATGTCCTCAAGTGCACCTATTTTTGTTTTTCTGTGCAGTTTATCTGATATTTATAAGTAGTTTAATCTGCTATTTATTTCATCTCATGTATTTTTCATTTCAAACATAGTACTTTAACTCGAGAGGTTTTATTTGGTTATTCAAACAAATGTCCCTAATTTTGAACTTTCTGATCATATACAATGCCATCATAATCATAATTATAATGCCATCATAAACATCAAAATCTCATGTTTGATAATTTTAACATGTGTCAGTTCCAAGCTTTCTTCCTTCATTTTTTCCTTCCTTCCTTCCTTCCTTCCTTCCTTCCTTCCTTCCTTCTTTCCTTCCTTTCTTCCTTCCTTCCTTCCTTCCTTCCTTCTTTCTTTCTTTCTGGACTACATTTCTCTTTTTCATTTGTTGACAGAGTAATTTGCAACTGAATGGCTGGCATTCCTAATTTTAGCTGGTGAAATACTGGAAATAACTGCATTCCCATAGATGCTTTAAGGCTTTATTTAGGCTGCAATCAATAAAATTTAAAACTGTTGATGAACTTGGATCTTACTTATAAGGTTCTATAGGAAAGGACAGAGTACTCTCAGCCAACAGCTAATATTCTTTTACAAGATTTTTCTGATTACTTTATCCAGTGGCCCATGAATTGTGAGGTTTCCTTATATGATATCTGGAAATACATATTATGAAAATCTCATGTAAGAGCAAGATTTTCCTCTTTCTAGTAATTTCAGGTGGACTTTGGCAATCTTAGGTGTTTTGCTTACAAGAAAGTGTTGCGTGTTCTCTGCTAAATGCTAGAAGACTTTTCTTTGTCCATCCAGGATCTTTGGCATTCTGTCTTGTGAACTATAGTCATCTTGATTTCACCTGCAGGGTTTAGACTTTTTATTTCTTATCCTCAAGTTTCCTGACTGTTACTAACCAGCTTTTTTAGAGTATTACAGAAAGAAAGAAAGAAAGAAAGAAAGAAAGAAAGAAAGAAAGAAAGAAAGAGAGAGAAGAAAAGAAAAAGAAAGAAAAACCCTGTTCTATGTATTTCTTTCTATTAGTTGGTAAATTTGAACTTTGTCACTCTGTTTGGCATCTCTGGTTCAGCCGTTTCTCTACTTTCAGAAAAGAGTTCTGTCATGCTTAAGTTAGAACTAGAGCAGAAGTCAGTCGATCCACCGACTGTGACAAACCCAGCACCAGGTAACCAGCACAGGCCATCACTGAGGTTGACATGGATGTGTGTGCCTTTTGCAATACTGTTGTGGTTCATGAGTCAGTTGCACATCCCAGGTAGTGTAGGGGGAAGCTGCTGAGCTATGCATGACTATGGTCAAGAGTTGGCCCATAGGCTTGGTCCCTCACTTCCTGCTCCTTAGCCTTGCCGTCTTGTCCTCATCTCCTAGTATAATGTGTTTCAGATAGTCTCTGTGTTTCTACAGGGTAGGTTTTTTTTTTTTCATCTATCAGGCATGATGCTTCATGCTCCATATTTTAAAAATCATCTTCTAAAACTTATCTTCTTTGTATTTAAAATTTATGCACTGGCTTGTGACATAAACTAGGGAAAAGGCAATTTACTCTGTCTTAGATGTGAAACCACGAGTACTGCTCTTTTTAAAATTTAAATCTTAAAGTCTTAAATTTTCAAGTTATCTTACATTTAAAAAGTTCAGTTGGGCCTTATGGCTGTTACTTTTTCCTTAAATTTATGTTGCTATCATGATGCTTCATAAAATATGGGATATTATCTATGCATCTTTTTATTATATTTATTTTTTAAAAACAAATAGGCTGATAATATTTCTAGAGAATATTGGTATCCTTGTAGAAAGTGACTGCATGGTGCTACCTAAACATTTAGCTTCATTGCCATTACAGATATATTTCTACAATACTGCTTAAAGGCTGGATTTTCATAAACCCCAATTACAATCAGAAGAATCTGTAAACAGAAGTTGAAAGAGCATTCATTCACATTTTGGAAATCTTCAAATTACTGTATCTACTCATTTTTAATATTCTGCCACAAATAAATTCACTGTTCTGTGAAGAAGAAGAATACAACTAAAGTCCATGCTGGTTCTGAGAAACATTTATCACTTTGTTTCTGCTATAATGTCATTACATTTGTCTGATGTTCACGAACCAAGTAATGAACATTTTAAAGTTTTGAAAGTGTTTAGGGCCATTAGGAAAATCTAGTTTGCTAGTCAATTTGTCACAGCCAAAGAGTGATCATGTTCTTCTCATAAAGAGAAGTTATTGTATCAGACAAGGAAGTCTATAAAGAGCTCTCTCCATGCAAAATTCTCCAGTTTTACCTCCTCATTTCTGTTTTGTTGGGTCATAAAAAGTTAAGGACTACTAAGAAATGCCACTAAATTTTGACAGTTGCTATAAAAACACATTCTTAGAGGGATAGCTTGTTGAGGGCAGTTTTGTGTGAAAGTTACTGCATACCCTGACATTATCTTGATTATTTATAACTAAAAAAAAAACACTTTGCATGTGTGAGCATGCTGTATGTATGTTTATGTGTTCATATCTTTGTGTGAAGGTAAACACAGAGGCCAGAAATCACCATCAGGTATCTTTCTCAGCCACTCTCCACCTTATTTTTTTTTTTTTTGAGACAGAGCTTTTCCTTGAACCTTGAGTTCATCAATAAGGGTAGACTGATTGTACAGCAATCTCCATGAATCTTCCTGTCTCCATCTCTCAGCACTGGGGATTGTAGTGGCCTTTTAAGTGAATTCTAGAAATTTGAACTCAGGACTTTAGCTTCTGCAGCGAGTGTCTGACTGACTGAACCATATCTCTCAACTTAAGACTGTATCTGACAAGTATGGATTTTCTTGCTCATTTTTATCTTACAGTTCTTAAACTTTTTTATTATAATAATCTGCCAGTGTATGGTGTAGTAACAATCTCTATTCTTCTCTAAGAACCACCTATCTCCTTTCCCCTATAACAGGGTGAATAAAGTAGGTGGAGGAATGTGCCTGATTCCTGCATACACATGTGTAATCAGCTTGCATGCATGCATGCATACATACATACATATCTCTCTGTGTGTACGCATATTTGTAAATACACAGAAACATTACTGAGCAGCCTTCTGCTGTGGCAGAGGACTGACACATTTGTCGTGAATTGTTGAGAAAGGAGGGCCTACAGAAAAATTACCCATCTAGCATAGAAATCTTTCTAAAATTTTATTTTCTGAAATGGCCGATAACAACTGTCCTGATGACAGTGGGATGATGTTATGACACTCAGGGTTTTTTGTTGTTGTTTCACGTTTTTGTTTCTTTTCTTTTTTTTTTTCTTTGTTTCATTTTGTTTTTGTTTTTTTGCAAAGGAATAGAGAGTATTGGAATGGTTTCTGGCAATTTTCTTTCTTGTACACAAAATTTACACTTTCTTTCTTTTTTTTTTTTTTGCCATTGGGCTATCTACTTCACTCCTTATAGTGCATCTTTGTGCCTGGTTATATGGTATAATGTTGCACTTCCCGATTCATGTCTGCAATCCAGTGTAGGCTAGAGAAGCGCGGTGTTCATAGTTCTAAGCTTTTCCTATTTTCCTGTGATGGTAAGTTCTATTCCCTGACGTTCTTCTCCTCTTACTTACTAACCTCTACTTTGTTAATAATAGAAAACTTAGACAACAACTGTCCTCTGGATATGTGGAGACAGGGGCACAGCGGGGAGAACTGTGCTGAACTGAGGTGCAGGCTCACGTGCTGACAGCAGTGCAGCGCGATTGCCAGAAGTCCTGGAGTGCTGGCACATGCGCTCCACCCCTTTCATGGTATGATCAAAGGTAGAAGAGAATTTGAAAATTTAAAATATCAAAAATTTTAAAACCACATAATTTTATACCTCCAATTAAGTACTCAATTAGCTCTCCATAATACCCTTGTTACCCCAAGTCACAGAGACAGGCAAGCAACAGAGAATATTCCAACCCACGTGACATTACTGAGCATTGCTGAGCCTTGGCATGGGGGAAACCATCACTTTCCTGTGACTCTTCTCTATCAACTTTACATAAAAAAGCCTATCATAGGCTGGTGAGATGGCACAATGAGTAAAGGCATTGCTGACAATCCTGAGGACCCAAGTTCAATCTCTAGGACCCTCATGGTGGAAGGAGAGAATCAACTCTTGCAAGTTGTTGTCTGAGTACCACATATGTGCTATCTCTTCTCCCCATCTCTCTTTCACACACACACATACACACACACAGAGAGAGAGAGAGAGAGAGAGAGAGAGAGAGAGAGCTATGAAGCTATGAAAATATAACAATGCATGTTGCTATTAGAATCAAATAATCAAAGTCAAATGAAGATTCATAAGTGTTATGCTCCAAGGACGGCCTGGGGAATAAGATGTGCTATAAATATCTTACAGATATCCTAAGTGCCAAAACTGATAGCGATGTATAGAGAAGATGTGTGGACAGAGGCTGTTGGGGTTAAGTGTTAGTGTTTGAGACCTTCTGCTAATCCAAGGACAGGACAGTCAGTAGAGTACAAGGAAAAAGGGAAAAGTGTGTCATGCCTTCAGCTGTTCAGGGCATCCCGGACCAGACCACATGCCTGTCTAGAGAAGAGTCAGTGCTCAGCAAGGCCTTGCTTAGTGCACTTAGACACAGCGGACTGCTTCTCTTTTCTCTTGACGCTTTTTAACATTTCCTCTTTATTACCAATTTTGAGTGATTTGTTTACAATGTTCTTTGTATAGTTTCTTCCATTTCTTTGTGCTTGGATATATATATATCGTCCTTGATATATAAATTTATGGTTTTCATTAAGTATGAACAATACTCACTTTACTTGGCTATTTTCTGCTTCCTCCCTTGCCTTCTTCTCTTATGTAGGGAATCATTACACACATTAGCTGACTTAGTATACCTGTGCCTACATTGTTTTTCTTCTCTGTGTGTTTCATTTTCAGTAGTTTCCTACACTGTCTCCAAGGCCATTCATTTTTCTGGCATTCCTTTCAAGAGGACTCCAGGGGCTTGATTTAGGTCTTCTACCTATCTTCCCCTAACTTAGAACACATGAAATACACAAATGCCCAAGACATTTGTTCACTGTTAAATTGTCATAATGACATGAGACTTTCTCAACGATCATGAAAAATGATTAAAACATTAAAAATGATTAAAAATTAAAAATGATTAAAAGTATAGTGACAAATACAATAATTAACTTAAAATCGTATTTTAAAATGGTATATATGATTTGCTGTTATCTAATCTTCATGGATCAGGTCAGGCTCACTCTAGAACCCCATTTCTCATGCTTGTCCGGTTAGTGCATTGAGGCAGGGAAACTGGAAGGGGACTACGGGTGTGTAAATACTCTTGATCTCACAGACAGACTACGGCGGGGTCTATGACATCTAACATTTTTGCAACCAGTGTCCTGATGGCTTTGTATGCTGCAGAGTGAGGCATTCTCAATGGTCCCTCTTTAAGGAGAAGTGATGTGTCTCACAGCCTGAGCTTCTCATGCTGAGGAAAGATGGGGCCATCCTAGGTTGGAATGGTGATTTGAATCAAAGCTTCTGAGACAATGAAAGCTTAGAGCACTGAAAGATCTGAGGACTAGTTCAAAGGAGTGGTTCCCATTATTATCTTCTTCTTGGCCATAGCATGCTATGTGCTGGCCTTTTGAAGAGTATGGCTCTTCTTTTAAAACTTTTCTCTCAATCTCTGCTTGAAAGTAAGAGACAACTTCATTCATAGCCCAACCCAACTCCAATCCTTTAAACACTATGAGTGCCTCATGGGCAGGGGGAATCAGTTTTGTTCATCCCTAAGATCTTCAAGAGAGGAGATGAGCTTACCCACACACCGGAAAGCTCAAGAGAAGTTATGAGAGCTAGGATGTCATGGCTGAGTGAAAAGAAACTGCAAGAGCTCAGACTGCATCAACAGAAAGGAGGGGTAAGGCAGACGCTAGAAGGTATGAGCAGAAGTGTGTGTGGCTGCACCGTGTGCCGTGCATCTCTGGAGCTGAGATTCTGAATAGTTTATGTGTCTACATGTCAGTGCCAACATGTTCTTAAAGAGAATGAATGTCAGAGGAAAAAGGAGACTGTGAACATTCCAAATCCAGGCATTGGTATTGAATGGATGGAACATGATGGGAAAACTCAAAACTTTTTGACCTCTTTTCTTGACATTTCACCCATACACCCTCAGCTTTCTTAATCTTTTTTATTCAACAAGAAAGGCTGGTGCGTGTAACTGTTAGTGAATGTACCCATGGTTTTTTTTTAATAAGGAGAATTCTTTCTATCCAGACATAAAGGAATGATAATTTCTTATGGAAATCTATCAGGAGCAGTATCCGTTTGCACCTTGGAGGAAAGAGGTCTCCTTCTGATTCTTAAACTCAAGCACTTGCTGTTTCCTTTCTAGTATCTACTTTTAAAATGTAGGGATTCTTAGCTTAAAACCTAGGAATTGGTACAACACTGTCATATGCTTGTATGGCTTTTTAGAAAAGGTGTTTAGATATAGCTCCCTTGATGATCAATGACAATGCTTTGAAACATCAACATTTTATAATAATTCCTGAAAGAAAAGCAGGTTAGCTATCTATGTAGAATGGTAAGCATTTTAGAGGGTTTTCAGTGGCTGTACTCTCATCTGTTCCCTTAAGTTCACAATGGTCTTCAAGGACACTGGAATACCTGAGGGAAAAAAAAATTAAGGGCATTCTAAATCCAACAGCTTAACATAATTGGCTTTTCTCTAATGTCCTAAAACATTCATTAGGACTGTACTTTTTCAAACCTATACTTGTAGCACTTTTAGGGCTTGCTCATGTTCCAGATTGTTTTTGTATTGCAATGAACTAGCCGTACCTTCCAGCTCCCTGCAGCCAAGTTCTGCAGGGCACCTGCTGCCCCTTCCAGCGTGTCTGGGTTTGAGCACTCAGAGAGCAGTGTGAGGTAGGGTTTGACTATGGATGGGTGCCACAGCATCTGGATCCCTTTTGGTGGTTCTGCACAGTCTGGAAGAGGTCCTACTCCATCCCACTGGTAAGAGAAAAATGAGAGAGTAAATACCTTTAACATATTTATGCTTTGTGAGACTGCCTCCTGCATGAACCGCAAGTAAACACAGAAACAGACATTATAGGATTCACTGAAAATCAGTGGAGCAGAGAGGGCCAACAGTCTAGAAACCACTAAGGAACAGGAGCACTATTCTTGAGACTGAACTTATGAGCAACGGGTGGAGGATGCTCATAACTGATTGGAGCATGCTCAGAAGTACCTAGCAGCTGAATGAGGTCTGCTTGGAAATAGTACAACACAGCTGATTGAGCAAGAAAGGAAACAGATTGGTAATTTTGGAGTGGAAGAACAATAAGATCAAGGTCCTGTATTTTATAATTTGCATATAGCAGACACTGCATAGAAGTTACGAGCTACCCAACCCAATGCCTTCACTTATTTTTCATAATTGTCACATAATTTTTCATAACTTTTGAAAAATTCTGGTAAGTTTCCATATAACCTATGCTTGCTGTGGGATTCTATCAACCATTACAGCTTTTAACAAACAAAAATATACAAAGGAGAGAAAAGTGTTACATTTAGTATATGCATTGACATGAACTACAGTCAAATGTAGTCCTGGCTGGAGCTCGTTATGTAGACCAGGTTGGCCTTAAACTCAGAGATCCGTCCACCTCTTCCTCCTAGGTGCTAGGAATAAGAGCATGCTCCACCATACCAGGCAGCAAATTTAGATCTTACAGACCTTGATAGTTAAATTTGTTTTCTATTGAATATAATGAATAATAAGAGAATTTTTAGCTTTATTAATTTCGCATAACTTAAGAATTATGGCTTACATTCACAGAGAAAAACTAGTTCACTATTAGAAATGATAGTCATTAGGACTTAGCTACTTAAACAAATGTTAACACTAGACATTAAATGAAAAGAATAAAGATCAGTGTGGGTATTAATGTCTTATCCCAAGCAAATGTATTATAAAAGTCCACAATAAACACAAAATGCATTAATAAACTGATTCTGTTTTTTACATATCCAAACCTTCATCATTCTTACTCTTAAAAATAACAACATTAAGATAATTATATTCATTTTTGATCACATAAAGCTTGCCTTCTGTGGAAACCAAAAGCAGGGAGCATAGGTCAAGATGTGACATGTATTTTAAAAAATACTACATTTAATCCTGAGATAAGCTACAGACAAAGCAATTCCTTTCAAATTTAGAGTAGAGATGCTAAGCTATTTTTTATTGTGTACATTAATAATTACATTAAAATAAAATAATTGATATATTTAGTGTTCTTACATAATTTTATATTCATACATTTATCTGCAGATATGTCTACTATATTTCAGAATCTGAGTATGTCCACTAAGTGTTTAAATTTTCATCAGAGTAAGATACAGGCTTATCCTAAATCCTAGCTATATAAAAATGGAAATGTTGTAAGAGAGACTTTAAAGTTACTGAACCGTCACAAATAGTTTAAAGAATTTCATTAGACAGGTGCAGTGGCACAGACCTGTAATCCCAGCACTCAGGGAAGGGAGGCAGAGGCAGGTTGATCTCTGTGTGTCTGAGGCTTGCCTAATCTTCAAAGTGAGGCCAGAATAGCCATGGATACACAGAGAAACCCTTTCTCTAAAACAAACAAAAAATAAATATTTGCCAAGATAAAGATGAATCACCGATGTCTTCTCTTTCTCAATTATGCTGTAGTTTGGTTTAAATCAAGGGTGTGGTTTGGTAATGAATGACATCCCACAGATGGATGCTGGCTAAACAATAAAATCTCATTTTTAATTAGCGTGACACTCAATTTAAACTTTATAATGACACTTGAGTCTACAAGGCTTCTTGTTCTTTTCATCAAGATCTCATCTTAACTATTTCAAGATGCCTCTGAGTCTGTGAAAGGCCACCAAGAGACGAAGTCTACACTTTTTAAATATTAGGAAGAAAAGTAAGCCTGCCCTACTAGCTTGTTGCACTGAACAAAAGACAGCAGCAGGGAAAGGGCGGTCATCTTGTAGCTCATTCCAATGATAAGCAGGCGTAACACAGGCTTCTCAACAGTTCAGGTCTGGCATATTGAGTCTATCTGCTAGTACAACAAGAAATAGACAAAATATTTAATTTGTCTTTTGTTTGTTTCATTTTCTGGTTTGTCATCTCCTAGAACATTTCAAGTTATCTTTTTCACATAGAGGTCTAATAATATTCACAGAGATCAGAACATAAAATTTCAACTGAGCCTGAACCAGCTTTGCCTCTGTGAGAACTAACAGGACAGCTGCACACATCCGGAAGACATGTTGGCTTATTTGCTGTGGATTGTAGGAGCTGACTTGTTATGGGGGACGACAGCTGCATTCTCTTTGGCTGGGATTCAGCTTCTCCTTTTCCTAACTTCTTCTCTATAAAGCAGGATAAATGATTAGATCAGTAGACAATTTTCTTCTGCTCTGACATGTCATCTATGTAAGCCTTAAATACCTTTTATTACAATCATTTCTTAACTGCTTCAGAGAGAATTTGAGGAAATAAAAGGACAACTGATGTGAATGTGAATAATCTTTGATGGTGACCAGGGGCTGGAGTTCAAAGGGGAATCTTTGCTATTTCAGAAAGTTGATGAAACCCACACATGTTAATACTGAAGAAAAAGAACCATTTCAAAGCCAGTCAATGTAACTGGCCTTTATCTATGCACATTCTCCAAACTTTTATTGAGCTAATCAAAGGGAAAGCATCAATTTTCCATTAAAAAACAGTTGAAAGCATTCTTTAAGGACTGCGTCAATCTATGTGACCTTGTTGAGCCAGCTAATTGACATCAACAAGGTGTAGGTCAATGGCAGTGTGGATTTTATGGATGCAGGTAAAACTATTCTGTGTGTAGAAACAGCTTATTTTTATTTTCTTTCGCATTTCATACATGATCATTGTATTTAAATAATTTCTACATTTCTTTTCCTTTTCCAACTACTCCCATGGCTCCCAACTCCCTCTCAAATTCATGCCCATTTTCTTCTTTAATTATTATTGTTGAATATAATTCAACAATTATGACTACGTCCTATTGAGTCCTATGTGTATAAAGCTGACTGCTTGGAATTAAACAGCTATTCAGGGGGCTTGTCCTTGGGAAGGCTGATTCTCCCTGTATCAATAGGCGTTGATTGCTTGGAGCTTTCATATAGGGGTGAGGCCTTGTGAGATTTCTCCCATCCATGTTGGTATGTCAACTGGTGGTCTTGTTTAGGTGACTATATTTTTGAGATTTCATAGGTATAGATAGCATTCCTGCAATACACAGCTGACAGTATCTCCAAACAGAAGTTACAGTCTTCTCATTCTTCCAGTTTTTCTGCCCCATTTTCCACAATTTTCCCTGAACCATAGGTGTAGAAGTGAGTTGCAGATATAAGCGTTGGAGTTGGGCATCCCACAGTCACTTGTTCACTATGTTTTGACAAGTTGTAGATTTCTGTAGTGGTCTCCATCTGTTGAAAAAAAAAGACCTTTCTTCTTTGATAATGGGTGAGATTTACACTCATCCCTGGGTATAGGGTTAAGCATTTTGAGTGAAGTTAGATTAAACTGATTAGTAAAGAGATAGTAGTATGTTTGCCTCCAGGGCTCATGGCCTCACCAGCCAAGGGCAGTTGTCTGGGTTTACAGGACCAGATGTGAATTTCCTTCCATTGAACAGGTTGTAAAACCAATTAGACAGCTGCTGGTTACTTGCAAGACATAAGTACCCTATTGTACCCTGTGGACATGTTGCTACGCTGCAAATGATAGTGGTTCATACACTTTATACCTGGGAGGACTACTGCTTGCTTTTCTCCTTCAGCAGCATCATTGAACCTTTATATATTGTGAGAGCCAGTACACAGAAAGAAGCCTTTTTGGCCAGTTCCACTGTCTTCTCCAAGTCCTGTGTCCAAAGTGTTTGGTATGTTTAGCAATGGCACGTATGTCCATATCTCTATATATGAACAGCAAATGCTGACAGGTAGGTAGGGGCAGGAGACCAGTTGTGGTTGCAAACTGGTTCAGCCATGATGGAAATCAGTATGGAGAATTCTCAAGCTAAAATGGTGATATATAGCAGCACTAAAAGACTGTCATATATTAGTATTGTATGAACACCCTTTTCTCCCCTTTATTTCCTCCTTCTAATAGGTGTTTTCTTGAACTTAGCCATTCTGAGTGGGTAAGATGTAATCTCAAAGTAGTCATAATTTATATTTCCCTAATTATTAAGAATGCTGAACACATTTAAAGATATTTCTTAAACATTTTTATTTCATCTTTTGTGAATTCTCTGTTGAGATCTGTATTCCAACTTTAAAAATGTGGTCATTTGTTCTCCCGATTGTCTTTTATTTGTATATTCACGATATTAATCCCCTATCAGTTACAGAGACTTCTTTCCCACTCCCTGAGCTTCCTCTTTACTTGGCAGAGTACTCTCTCTGCTGTCCAGAAGTTTTTGGTTTCCTGAGCTCCATTTGTTATTCATTGGCTTTAGTTCCTGAACAAATGGAGTGCTATTCAGAATTTCTTATGCCTACATCATGTTGAGTACTGCCTATGCTTTCTTTTAGCACTTTCAGGTTCACTGTACAGATCTTTGAAAGACTTGGAGGGTGACAGACATAGGTCCTAATTTCATTCTTATGCATGTGGTCACCCAGTTTTCCAAGCACCATTTTGTTGGAGATGATATCTTTTTCATCAGTATATATTTATTTTTAGCATGTTTGTCAAATATCAGATAGCTGTAGGTATATGCATTCATGTTATGGTCTTCTATTTTTTCTATTGATTTACATGTGCATTTTTGTACCAGTACCATGCAATTTTTATCACGACAGCTCTATAATGTATCATGGAGTCTGGTAAGGTGAGCCAATCCCTTTTAGTTTTGGATTGCTTTGACTACATGGGGTCTTTTGTGGTTCCATATAAATTTTAGAATTAAAAAAAAATAAGTGGCAGGATTACAAAGTCAACTTACAAAATTCAGTAGCCTTCTTATATTCCAATAACAAATACCCCAAGAAAGAGACAATTCCCAATTCACAATAGCTTATAAAATATATTATAATCAGGCAGTAAACCTAACCAACAAGATGAAAAACCCCCTACAATGAAAAATATCTGTTTGAATGAGATTGAGACAGACACTGGAACAGAGAAAGACCTCCCATGCTCATGGATTGGCAGATTAATATTGTGAAAATGAAAATTCTGTCAAAAACAATATACAGATTCAACAGAATCCCAGACCAACCCACCCTCCACAGAAATACAGCAAACCGTTAATGGTAATCTATTTCTGGATAAGACTCTATGGGTAACTGTAGGCTATGCGATTCCTTACAATTATGGAAATATATCATCTATAAATTTAAATACATAATGCTTCTCATTTCAACAAGAGTGATAAATTGTGTAGGAAGTGGCACTTAATTGGTTTTGTGTTTTTGTTTGTTTTGTTTTTGAGACAGAGTTTCCTTATGTTGTACAAGCTGAACTCAAGCTCCCTGAGTATTTTAAGATGGCCTCAAACTTACAATCACCTGCTGCTTCCATTTCTTGTTTGCTGGGATTATAACTTCCACAGACAGCCCATGGCTAAATCTTTAACAGTATCTAAGTGTTTGCCATACAGCTATGTCATTCTTAGAACAAAATACTCAGCTACATTCTTCACTGTACCTGCAAGACAGGCGACAAAAATTATTTTAAGAGTTTGAAATATTAAAATGTTAAGAGCCTGAGAGAGAGAGGGACTTTCTCCATTGCAAAGAGAACAACCAAGAAGCAAAGTGTTTGCAAGACATCACAAGAGGCCGTATCTGTCTTGATTGTATTGCCTGTGCCACTGGTACAGGCATATGTCATGGTGTGCATGTGGAGGCCAGCGATCACTCTCGGGAGTCAGTTCTCTCCACGCACCATGGGTTCTGGTGATCAGACTCAGGTTGTCTGGCTTGCATGGCGATGGCCTTTATCAACAGAGTTACCTCCTTGGTTCAGAGATTGTATTTATAGCTAAAGATTCTCTAAGTCACAGGAATTTAGGATTTTGCTCATGTATTTACAGTTCATAAGATAAAGGATTAAGTGGGTTATAACCACTTAAAGTTTTTTTTTTTTCTTTTTTTAGATAACTTACTAAGCACTAATAAAACTGAATGTTATAGAACCAGCAAGCTGCACATGAAGGAAGGTCAGCAAGCCTTGAGTGGAAACGGAGGGTTATTTTTGCCACTCTGGATAGTGCCTCACTCAGTGACATGTTACTAATGCTTTCTCCAAGATGAATACCACCAGAGAGTAATGTATTACATGTACTTTTAGAGAATTCCTAAAATAAGAAAAGAGAATTTCCAAGCTGCTTGGTTGTAATGTGTTTTGGTGGCAGGAGGAGGGTGATGACACACAGCAGCTACCGGAAGAAAAGTGTTTATGAAGAAAATAACCTTACTCAGCATATTAGGGGTGGGTCATACATGCTCAGGTGTTATCTGGTAGGAAGAATAACTGCCAGCCTTCTACCGCATAGCACTGTAATCATAATTGGCAAGGAGGAATCATATGCTACCGCATAGCACTGTAATCATAATTGGCAAGGAGGAATCATATGCTTCAAATAGCTCGTAGATGATCCCTGCCTTCCCTCCCATCAGAATACGCACCCTTTCTATGTGGATTCTTGTTTCTAAAACAAAAACAAGCAAACTGGGATAGAACAAAACAAAGGAAGAACCAGGAATGCTAGCATTGTGGTGCATACCTGTAATCCCCACAGAGAGGAGTAAAGTAGGAGGACACAAAATTCCAGGCAGGCCTCAGACACTGCATGAAAAACATCTATTTTCAATAAAACACAAAATGTATTTTAAAATGCTTTCAGAATAGCTGGTAGAGAGGAATCTGAATGTTTCAAACACAAAGAAATGGCACACGCTTTAGGAAATGAGTATGTCAATCGTGTAGGTGTGATTATTATAATTGTCTATGTGGATGAAAATATCATACTGTACCCCAAAGCATGTATAATTACCGAGTGGCAGTTAAAATTATTAAAATTCTCTTTGGTTTTTCTGTTGGGTTTGGGTTCTATTAAGAATGTTAGGTTGAAGATTGAAAGATTTGTCCTTTATATGAGGAGAAAGACATAACTCAGGGATTAAAAATTGGAAACCAAGAAAAGCAGATGACAGTGTCAAAACAATTTACAAAGGGACTTTGCAAACAGGGTTCTAAGAAGACTGTAGGCTAATTCTTTATCACATTCCAAAGCGTCTGTGAATAAGAAGAACAATGGGCAATTTCAGTTCTTCGTCAGATCTATGTCCCTCCTCTGGTCCTCATGCCCTAAGCTGTGTACCACAGACTTGCTAACAAATAAAAACCACTTATCATACTAGTAGAAGGAGCCCCATCAAAAGAGAAGTGTCAACAGACTGGCCTCTGCTCCCCAAGGTGTCATAGACACACGCTAGTCTCAGCCAGATAAATTCATGCTCTGAAAATGTTTTCCTGGTGAGTTGTGTCTTAGGAACACAGAGAGCAAAGGCCAGCCTTCCCTGCAAAATGTATTTCTAGTTCCTAGATTTCTCTGCCAATTATGGACAACTGCAGCCATTACATATGTGCAGAAAAACTCTACGAATGAAATTCCAACAAATGAGACAGAGATTGCTGCAAGATAAAGGGAGTGAGTTTATAACAATAGGGAACAGTCTGACTAGAAGATCCCATTTTTTTCTTCCCAAATGTAAAAAAAAACAAAAAAAGTAAGTTAGTAGTCAGTCAGAATGTTTTCTCAAGCTGAGTTTGATTTAATTGGGCTGCAGCCTGGATGAAAAGCACCGGAAAGTACAGTCAAATTCCAAGTTCATTTGCTGCCATTGTTGCTAGGCATGGTCTGAAAAGCACAAGATGATTTCACATTCAGAGTGTTTCCTGACTACTCCCAGACTTTAGGGATGGGGGTGAGAATGGGAGAAGATGGAAGAGAGGGGGAGTTAAAGTTCTAATTGTAAGAAACCAGAAGAGAAAGGTTACTTCATGCTGTCTCTGGGGAATTTAAAAGTGAGGGTTGTGTGAATTTCTTTGAGCGCTCTGTGGAGTCCACAGTGCACAGGTGGAGGTGGGTAGAACTAATGGCTGGTCAGCTCTGTTTTCCAGACACTGCTTGGGCCCCAGGCTCTGCTTACAGATAATGGGAAGAGGTTTGTAGCTGAGGCTGGACACTTGTGTCAAGAAGAAGACAAGATAGGAGGCTTTCTCTACAAGGTATCAGGACAAAGGCATCCCAGGATAGTCCTGTTGCTTGACATCCTTGTATGGTCTGTGCCCTGCACCCCATGCAGGGCTTGGCACACATCTCTACGGATGTTACTAGTCAGCTCTCTCTTACTGGACTCATCTGTGCCCCCTTTTTTACATCATTGTTTTGAGAGGACTGGAACAGCACAGCTTTCCCCCTGAATTCTTCTGCTCCGGACTTCCCATGCTAGCCTAGGGACAGCTGCAGCCTGCTATGTGCAGGGGCTCTGTGTCTGTCACGCTAACATCTTTCTGAAACTCTGTTGTCTCAGTTATCTGTTTGCTGATTCAGATGGTGTTGGCCACTGGCGAACTGTCCCTTTCAAAGGGGCAATGTAAGTATCTAGAAGGAGATTTTGGTTGTTATTACTGGCAGACGAGATGCTACTAGCATCTACTGGTAGAGCCTAGGGACTACAGACTAACACTAATGCACACAGCAGATCCAACAGAGACAATTATCCAGCTCAAAATGTTTCAAGTGCAAGACCAGGAAACCCTGGCCTAGTAGGCTAAGAAACCATTTTGACGGCATGGAGCTGTGAGCAGTAAGGTATAACTAAGCAAATTAAATCAGATGTGTTTTTCAGTATCTGAACTCACTAAACATAAAGAGTCCTTTTGGGTGCTATTAGAAGTGATAAAGAAGGAGAAGATTCTCCCAGATGGAAGGCAGCCATGGAACTGTGCAGCCGATCTTCTTGGGAATATGTGATGCTCTGCTTCCAGGATACTGAATATGGTGTCTTGAGTTAACAAGAACCTAGCATATGGCGGGCTAAGAGTGGAGTGAGACAAGACTACTGCTAGCAGCAGGAGTAACAGCAAAAAAGGAAGTGGCATCAAGCAGCAACATAGAAATGTGGTTATTAATAAGAAAAGGAAAACTGTCTGGAAAGGAGAAAGCAACCGAGACATTAAGACATGAAATTTGAACACAGGGGTCTTCCCAGAGACTCATACTCCAACCAAGTACCATGCTTGGAGATAACCTAGAACCCCTGCACAGATGTAGCCCAGGGCAGGTTAGTGTTCAAGTGGGTTACAAAGTAATGGGAAGAGGGACTGCCTCTGACATAAACTGATTGGCCTGCTCTTTGATCACCACCCCCTGAAGGGGGAGCAACCTCACCAGGCCACAGAAGATGACAATGCAGCCACTCCTGATGAGATCTGATAGACTAAGATCAGAAGGAAGGAGAGGAGGACCTTCCCTATCAGTGGACTTGGGGAGGGGCATGCATGCAGAAAGGGGAGGGAGGGTGGGATCGGCATGGGAGGAGGGAGGAGCTTATGAAGGGATACAAATGAATAAAGTGTAATTAATAAAAATTAAAAAAAGACATGAAAATGTAAAGTCATCAATAAATAGTTCCAAGAAGGACAAAGTCTCTAGGTGATTATATATGTAAAACCAAATTTACCTATTTAGATGATCCCTCACAGAGTAATCAAGCCAGATACTGGGGGCTCAGATAGTGCATTCAAACATGAGAACTTAGGCTTGGAAATCCAGTACCTGCTGAAAAAAGCCAGGCATTGTGGCACCCACTTGTAATCCCCACACTGGGGAGGCAAGGACGAAGAATGTCTGGCGCTGGCTGACTCATGCGTGTGTACATACACTCATATGTGAACATGTATGATCATACTTACAGCTGCCATATACATGCAAAATAAGAATATTGTTCTGCATATATCAAAAGCTTGAAGACATTTACTTGGTCTAGGTGCTTCATGGTAAAGAAAACATCTTTAAGATGTGACTAAGGAGGTAGGTGAGAGTTAACTACACAGATATTTACTACAGTTTACATCAGTAAAATTTTGGAACTAACCCAAATTTTCTGTAAGAAAAGGCTTGGGTCAGCACACCATGGCATGGAATTTTCAGTAGCTTTTCTGCTTTCCGGCTTAAAGGGCTATTTGCCAAGAAGGAAACAGGCCATGCTCTATCAGGTGGCAAGTGACTGACAGTAGAACAATGGGCTTTCCCTGCTTTTTCTCCCCGTCACAGATGGGCTAAGGTAGGCAGTGGAGAGGTCAGGGGAGTACAGGTAAGAAGGGGCTTCACTCTTTGCAGGAAGTTTACGAACAATGAAATGAATAAAAGTATTGCTACACATACTTCTCTCAGAGAGATCTCCCATCAGACCTACTTAATATTCAATTGTATCCTTTTTATTCATTAAGGCAATGCTGGAGGGTGATTCACGCAGGATCCTGGCTGTTCTAGGAAAGTACTTGACTGCACAGCACTCCTAGAAGCTACGGTGCTGCTGTGAAGCACTGGCCGCCTGGTTGTGATCAGTGATGTATGCAGCTTCTGGGTGGGGCCTCAAAGAGAAGGAAATGCGTGTCTTTCTTCTCTGTTTCTACCTATGGGCTGTAAGATGTGAAGAGTCTTGGAGCAGGAAAAGGAGGTCAGCATCCTAAAGACAAGAGTTCTGAAAGATATTGAGCATCTGCCCCTGACATCTGTAGGGTGGTGGTCTGCTCCAGTGGGAAAGATCTATGGGTGTGTGTCTGCACCCAGTTGATGGAGTAGCGGTGTACTCTGAAGGGTCAAACAAAGCTATGGATATAAGTAGAATAAAAGAGCTCCCAAATGATGAATGCTTACCTGCAAACTGCCAAAGATGAGGGTGCTGTGAAGCTTTCTTGTAATGTGTTTCTATTTTGCCTACACATTATTTACACATGATGGGTATATATGCAGCCATCCCTTAGTGTATAGTGTTTGCATATCACCTATGACCAAATTCTCTGTTTGCTTTAAATCATCTCTGGATTACTTTCGTATATAATATTGTGAAAATTGTGTGTACATAGCTGCTATACTATATTATTTCAGGAATAATTGCAAGTGAAAAGTCTGAACATGTTTGAAACAGCCCTTTTTTTCTTAGGATTTTGTCTGTAGTTGGTTGTATCTGTGGATGCACAATCCAGAGGTGAAGGCCACTTAGATATATTTTTATAATTAACAAGTGCTTTGTCTGATAGGAAACACTGTCACATGAATTCAAATCTCCAATGTAATATTTTGAACAAGTAATAAAATTAACATTTTTTGCCTTGAGATATTGCATGCTATTTAGTATCAGAGTCTCATTTACAGGCCAGTATCAGACATTGGTCAGGAGGTGGTACATGTAGCATTCAAGGCTGCTATACCAATCCTTCTAGGTCAAAGTGCTCCTTTAGTCCAATATGATTTAAAACAATGTTTGCAAGGATGCTCTGACATACATGTACACTTCATGGAGGCAAATTGTAAGTTATGTGTGTATGTATATATGTATGTATTTGTGTGCTTGCATGTCTGTGTCAGGTGTGTGGACATGTATGTAGACCAGATGATAATTTCAGGTATCCTGAATTTTTGTGTTCCTGTTTTTCAGACAGTGCCTTTCTAACAAGGAGGAACATGTAAGTCGCCTAGCAAACCCATCTCCCCATCCTTAGCATCCGACTGGAAGCACACACCACCATGCTCACTCAGCTCCTTAATTTACGTGGTTTCTAGAGCGAGAACTCAGTACTTCATTGACTGAGTCATCTTCCCAGTCCACACATTGTAAGCTCTTAAATGATGATAATGTAGGATGTGTATTAGATTAGGTTTCTTTATAATTGCAGATGCAGATTGTGATGTAATGCAGAGGAGAGGAAACCCTGAAAAGAGCAGACCACAGTATAGATGCTCTCACTGCCACTTGGATACAAAACCTCTTCATGGAAGAAACAAAATGAGCATCGACAAATCTTGGCTGTGAACATGTACTTAAAACAAGACCCCACCAAGACCTAGAGACAGCAGAGGGCAAACTCCAAGGACCACCCCACCAAGACCTAGAGGCAGCAGAGGGCAAACTCCAAGGACCACCCCACCAAGACCTAGAGGCAGCAGAGGGCAAACTCCAAGGACCACCCCATCAAGACCTAGAGACAGCAGAGGGCAAACTCCAAGGACCACCCCACCAAGACCTAGAGACAGCAGAGGGCAAACTCCAAGGACCACCCCACCAAGACCTAGAGGCAGCAGAGGGCAAACTCCAAGGACCACCCCATCAAGACCTAGAGACAGCAGAGGGCAAACTCCAAGGACCACCCCATCAAGACCTAGAGTCAGCAGAGGGCAAACTCCAAGGACCACCCCATCAAGACCTAGAGGCAGCAGAGGGCAAACTCCAAGGACCACCCCATCAAGACCTAGAGACAGCAGAGGGCAAACTCGAAGGACCACCCCATCAAGACCTAGAGACAGCAGAGGGCAAACTCCAAGGACCGCCTAGTGTAACCGGTGCCAGGTGTTGGATCGCAAGTCACATATGGAAATACGATTCATACAGACCTATCCACCCTCTGTGGGACCCATCGATGCACCCAACACCAGACATAAGAACTAGGAGAGGCGCTTAACTAAACGTAATGATAGAGAGTAGATTAGGGACGAGTGGGCCTTTTTTACATAGAGTGGATTGGAAGGACGGAACTGAGGTTTAATTTGGTTGAAAGAAATCATTCTCCCAGTGAAGTGGTGAAGAAATGCCAAGGAGAGTTTTAGAGATGAAATGTCTCACTGACCTAAGCATTTAGCATCTACAACCAAAGAAGGAGATCTGAAAAGCAGCAAATCATCTTACATTGATAATAATGCAATTGAGCGTGCAAGCAAAAAGACCACAAGAGAAAAATCTATTGTATTTAAAAAAAACTGGGTCAGAATTATTATTATTTTGGAGTCTGATCAGTTTCCT
This sequence comes from Meriones unguiculatus, assembly GCF_030254825.1. Classification (NCBI taxonomy): domain Eukaryota; kingdom Metazoa; phylum Chordata; class Mammalia; order Rodentia; family Muridae; genus Meriones; species Meriones unguiculatus. The sequence continues at coordinate 99,910,752 of NC_083351.1, forward strand.
GTCACTCATTTGAACACATACCTGCCTTTTCATCCCTTTGAGAGGAGATTTTCTTGATGGCTCATAGGACAGGGGATTGGAGCTCTAGAGTATCCTGTTGTTTTTGTTTGCTTTATCTCAGTAGTTTTCTCTGTTGGCATCAGGCTCATGGTGAGTGAGAACCACGTCTGCTTGGCTTGCAGCCAATAGCAGGACAATGTGCCATGACCCTTTAGCTATGATGAAACAGAACCCATCAGGGCACTGTCACTGGGTCCTTGGCCACATGCCAAGTTGTAAAACAAACCCCAAATGGGCTTCTTTGTACAAAAGGAAAATCTATTAATTTTGTGTTCTACTTTCCCAGGTTGCCCCATGGCTTTGAGATGCTGGATTGTCACACAAAACTGTACTGTAGGACAGAGAAAATCCTGCTGGGTTGACACTTAGTTGTTTAAAGAAAGGGACACCAGAAATTACCAGCTTTGCGGTTCAGCAACAAGCACTGAACAGAGTTAGCTGCTAAGGGTTTTTTAAAAAAATATTTTTAAATTTTATTTATTTTTTATTAATTACAGTTTATTCACTTTGTATCCCAAGTGTAGCCCCCTCCTTCATCCCCTCCCAATCCCCCCTCCCTCCCTCTTCTCCACCCATGCCCCTCCCCCAGTCCACTAATAGAGGAGGTCCTCCTCCCCTTTCATCTGATCCTAGTCTATCAAGTCTCAAAAAGGGCTTTTATACGAGAGGGCAATGCACACACTTGTCACATAGGTCTATACTCAAGGTGATAGTTCAGGAATTTTCCATAGCAACCACTTAATTAAATGAAATCAAGACTATAACATACCTTTATGGTGTTAGTGTACATTTTCCTGAATTATCCATATCAAGGATTTAAAAGAAAACATTTCTGAGATTTTATCTTATAACTAAATCTGACATGCAGTATGATGTAGATTCTTCTAAGGTTCAAATACAGATCCTGCCCCCTTCCCCGACAGTATATCATTATGTACCCTTGGCTGGTCAGGAACTTTTTGCGTAGACCAGGCTGCCCTCAAATTCAGAGATCTGCTTGCCTCTGCCTCTGGAGTGCTGGGATTAAAGGAATACACTACCATGCCTGGACACTAAAGCTAAATTTAAGGGTGAACGCAAAAGTCTAGAACACAGAAGGCTCCAGAGCTGTCATCAAGCCAAGTGTGATGTCATCACTTAACTTTCTGGTCAGTATTGGGCTCCTCTAGAGTAGGAAGTCTGTGCTGTGGATACATATCCTTTGATTTTTCTATAGGTCCTTCTACTTTTCTCTGAGGCATCTTAAATATAAGAGGAAAAGAATCATGCCTTTTTATAGTAATACATGCAATTCAGGACCTTTTGGAATTATAAATATATTGCAGTGCTGGGGCTCAGACCCAGGACCTTATTCATGCTGGCAAACTTTCTACCAGTGAATGATATCCCCACTTCTTGTTTTTGTTTAGAGACAGGGTTGTTGTGATTACAGTTGTGTACTAAGTGCGAGCAGAACCAGTCATCACCTTGGACCTCATTGCGGTTTTCAAGAATATTTTGTGCACAAACGCATTTTATTTTTCATTTGACACACATGACAAAGAATTTACCAGGGTTCATCTATATCTTTGTCGTCTATACACCTCTGTTTGTAAAACATTTGTACAAATGTTCCTGACTACTTTTTAAAGCCTTTATTATGTGCTTCTTCCAAACCACCAAATTACTCCTTAAAAGCCCAGGTTTGAGGGGTGGTGATGTGGCTGGGGCTGACACATGTTCAGCATATAAGACAACCAAGAGCAAATGCAAGGCACAGTCCTGACCTTGGGGCTACAGAGATCCTGGGGCCAGGTGATATCTAGACCATCTTTAATGCCATCTACTTAGAACTCTCTGGATGCTTCTAGACAAATTTTTAAATTTACAGACAGAAGGTAGTCTGGTGTTCTTGAGTTAGGGAAAGCAAACAAAAATGCTTTGTCTTATTGCTCAGCCTGTTGCAACCTGGTAACAGTGATGAAATGGAGCCCTGGGTCCTGCCTTTAATTCCTATAGGCTCCTTGACTCCTGTTTTAAAATGGTGGCCCCAATGTCCCAGTGGAAAGCACTACAGGACATCCCCAGGAAATCACTGCTTAGTCCAACCCCGAGAAGGTGCACTGGCTGCAGCACCATCCTTCCCCAGCAGGCAGTACTAAAGCTCTCGCCCTCACCGACAGCATGAACTCCCACCTTGCCTATACCCCTCATTCATCTTATATTCTGCAGTCATCCTGTTTCTGGTCTTTGGAAGTGTCAAAAATTCAATGTCAAACGTAATGGGGATGTAAACTGACAACTATGCTTGTTTGGGAAACCATTTAGTGTATTTTGTTAATTTCAATGTATTTCTGAATAGTCAAAAGTTAAAAACTATCTGTGGTTACAGACTGGTGGAAAGAAAATGGGGGTGAAGTTACAAATAGTTTTATATAGTTTTACTTATATATGTAAAACTATTTGTAATATATATATTACAAAATATATATATAAAGAACATCTGAAAGAACAAGCAAACAACCCCCTCCCAGAACCAACTCAAAAACTCTAAGATTTAAGTCTGAAGAGTCTTTGTAAACAAAAACATTCCATTCCATTTTAACTTTTGGAAATTTCAGCAAAACATTCAAGAAAGTTCTTAGAACAAAATGGGAGCAATGAACCACAAACAATTTTATGTTGACTTATGGCAAAAGTAAAAAAAATTTACAAATGGTTGTTTTTTTTTTTTTATCATACTCAGTGTTGAAATGTTGAAAAATATCATAGGGCGTGGCTCCAAGTACAGTGTGAAGCCTGCAAAGTTCTTCTCATTGGGGCTTTACAGGAAGTCACACCCCAAGAGAAGGGCTGTGATTGGGCGAGGTGCACAGTGTTCCTACTCTTCAATTTGCTCATTTCTCTGAACTCGGCCAACACTGATCCCCTCTGTCATCTAAGCGCTTGAGGCTCATAAGGCAAGGTGCATCTGGGTGGAGCTGGGATGTTACTGTGTCAGGTCAAGATTTTACAAAGTGAGACACTAGTGTCAGACCATAGGCTCCAGCAAGGACGTACTTGCTCAAACCTGGATGTGAAGCTGGGCATTGGAGTGGGTGCAATGTCTGTCAAAAGCATCTTCATTTAAGACTGATGCTATTTTGGAGTTGTTTCCTGAATGTGCCTTCCAGGGTTACCTGGTCCATCTAGATGGTCCAGCCTTTATAGGTTTCCCCGCACATCCCTATGGTGATGGGAGGTGTTTTTGCCTATGTGCCTTTATGCTGTGGCTGATATTTCCAGGGGAAACAGTGTGGGCCCTGTGGTTACAGAGCATGGCTAAAGACAAGGAGACCCCACCATATTTTCAGGAGTTCCTGTGTTAGTAGGCACAAGGTGAGAATATGCAGAACTATACCTTCTGGCTCCCTGCTGTCCTAGCACAGTAGTGAAGGGTGACATAGCAGCTAGTATAATGCCAGCATTTCCATATTCAGCAAACACCGATGGCATGCCTTTTGCCACCCCATGGTGGGAGGGTATGGAGTGGTTGGGTAAAGAATCACAGTGCAGTCCTTCAGTGAGGTCAGAGACACAAAGCTCTCACTTCCAACAGGAGAAGGTGTACTGGGTATTGCATCTCAGAGTAGGAAGGCTCTGTAAGGCAGGGAACATGTCCCTTACAGCGGCAGGGTAAGCAGGAGATGCAGGTTCAGGTGTTTTGGAAAATGCACTTAGCTGCACATAGCTCATACTCAGAGCTATGGACTTCTGATACTGATGCCTTCTGGGAAAACTCAGGAACAAGATTTAAAGAGCACTCCAAGAATCCTTACTCTATGGAAAAGACTTTCTTTAAGCTTTATTTGAAGTAAACGATTTCCCAAATAGTTTAGAAAATATCATACTATTTACTATCTAAACAAATATACCGGTATATGGTATTGGATTCAGGATTTGGCTGCAGAAAGGGCTGTGGGCCCTGTCTCTCTTAGCAGATGCTTCCTCAGATCAGTCAGGACATGGGTTGGCAAAACTCTCACCAACTGGATGCATGATTACAGAGTCCAAGGAAAGCTGGCCAAGTGACTTCAGTGTCCAGAGAAGGAGAGTGGATGTGAGCCTGCTGAATGTGAGACCTTCATGTCAGAGGGAAGGTGGCCATGTCTGCACATGGTTCAGGAGATGGCTGAGTCTCTGTGTCCATCGGATGGGTGCAGTGTCTGGAAACACAGCCTTCATCAGTGCATGCTCATCAGTTGCTGGCAGATGGACAGCGCTACCATGCCTTCTCCTAGGGGCATCGTCCGAGAGGGATTTTATATCCCAGGGTCCCCAGGAACAGAGTGAAGGCTGTTCTCACCACCAGCCTGAGGAGAGAAAGCTGCCTAATGGCCTTTGTTGCACAGCAGGAGGACCTTTTTATAGGTGTACTGAGCATTCTATGTTGAGGAGTCCTTCTCTAGCTGCAGTTTTCTGAATTACCAGAATTATTCCCCAAGACCGAACTTCTGACATTGTAAAGCCTGTGAACTTGTATCCCTGCTTCCCAAGGTTAAAAAAGACAATAACCAAGCCTTCTGAAACGTGTCAAAACACATTGTATCATGTCTCCTCTTACTCTCTTTGTCCTATTCTGGATATTCTGCCACTAGCATGGCAGCTTCCTTCCATCATCCCTAAGAGGACACAGTGCATTTGTCACTCAACACGCAAGCATCCATATCTGCCTCTACCTACACCCTAGGAACTGGCTCATAAGAGTATACCAGATGGCTTTTTCTTTACTTTGGAAGTTCTTATCCTGGCTGAACCAGAAGACATAAGGGAAGTTAATCAACTTCCACCATCTTGTCTGTGAAATTCCTGCAGGAAAATCATGCAGACACATGAGTTATTTTACCACATCCTGTGAACACAGAGCCCTGTATCTATACACCCTGAAGGCAGTGTTAGTATCATAGCAAGGAAGCATATAATTGCATGCAGCTGCGAGCGTGTAGCATCACCTGATCCTGCGATTTCTTCTTCTTCTTCTTTTTGCCCCAGCACCCAGAACTCTCTGCATCCTTGCCATTGGACTCGCCGCAGAGCAGCCCGTCCAGCTCATCTGTGCCCATGTGCTGTCCCTGAGACGTTTCTGCTGCTAGTCGGTATGAGAGGTTCCTCAAGATGCACACACAGTTTTCAACGGTCTGCAGCATACCCAAAAGAAAAAGGGAAACAGAGGAGAGAGTGTAAGCCAGTCAGCTGATGACCCCACCCTGGAAAGGCAGTCTCCATGGATACACTGGTCCATACATGCATTTCGGTCCTGTATTCAAGGGCTCCACTGACACCTGCAGCAGGAAGAATTTGGACAGGCACTGAAAGTCCTATGACCATTCCTTACTTGAGAGACAACCATCATCAAAACGAGGTTCTTCAACAAACACCAGTCATGGGTCATCAAAATGAAATTACAAGATCACAAGCCACTTAGAGGCAACTCCTGCCAGGAGTTTAGGTACCCAAGTCATTAAAATCACATGCAGTGGATTTAATTTGGCTCTGGTTGGAGATGCTGCTATACCTCATTTACCAGGAAACATACAATATCAGCCATGTTGGAGACCACACATGGGAGGCTCCAAGCATGGGACATACAACATTTTGTCTTGGTTGTGTTGTGAACTCTAGGTCTGCCAAATGGCTGTGTGGCTTTGGACACAGTGACTATAACCCTTTTATGCCTGTGTTTCTTTATTTTTGAAACAGTGATGATAAAACTGCCAGCTTTACAGGGCTGTGGAGAGGCCAGGATGAGGTTATAGACAGGGACCACTTGTCACTGACACCAGTGAGTTGTGGCAGTGAGACAAGTTCTAGTACCTTCCAGACATGGAGAGAAAGTCTCAGTAAGCCACAACCTCCAAACCCAGCATGCCCATGTGTTTATGACCATGCCTGGATGCTACAGGGTGACAACAGAGTTGTGACAGAAACTGTGTGACCCTCCAGGCCCAGAGCATTTGTCCTTTGGCCCTCCACAGAAAGTGCAACCCTGAAAGAAAGCTGACTTTAAAAAAATAAGTTAGAGCAGGCAGGGGCCATGGGACACAAATCCTGACCTGCTTCCCCATTGGCTGGAAGCTGGTAAAGAGCAGCTTGTACTCTTTACCTGGTTAGGGGTAGTGGTGTGACTGTCAGTCAGGCAAAGCAGTTCTCTGGATACACTCTGGGCCCATGCCATCCTTGGCTATTTTTTTGTCAGCTTGCCAAGGTTTCATGGCTGCTAATCCCACAGGCATTGGGCTGACTTGATTTTCAGTTTCGATCATCCTTTCTGCATCAGGAAAGGAAGCCAGCATGAAAGCAGGTAAACACAAGACAGATGCGTGAAAGACATACACGTCTTTCCTTGAAAGGAAAATGTTATGGCACAAGTCAGGACAATTTTCAAGTCATCCCAAACAGATTTTTCTTCCATCGAGGACTTTGGGGGAATAAGCTTCATTCTCATCTTGTTGTTTATCTCCCCAGGGGCTTTGCTGTTCCTCTAACAGGACTAGAGAGAGTAAATGTGCAGTTTTCAAGAAGTGCTTTCTAATTGCTCTGCATCTAGGAAGATGATGTGGGAGAAGTGGGAGAGACAGAAAAAAGGAGCAGGGGAGGGTGGGAAGGAGAGGGATCAGAGAGGAAACCATTGACTCTTGTAAGGTTTCCTGGAGTTGGGTAGTCTGGCTGGCATTACGCATCACAGCTCGAGAGCATTTTTCTAAAGGGAATGTGGAAAAGAAAAGACTAAAGAGCAGGGGCACCAGCAGAAGGCGTGTGGCGTCTGGTAGCCATGCATGTGACATCCATTACTGTCAACAGTGCTCTTTAGTGCTCTTCTTGGTCACCAGGGTCATTTTGACTCCTTATTTTCTATTAGAACAGGCTAATTTGGAAGTCATCTGTGGAGTGCACCACCATATGTTACCCATTCAATAAACTGTCCCAATTATAGGAGCAGAGCCACATGCTTACATGGAATCCAGGCTCTTATTCATTAACTTCTTTGGCCTTAGAGAGAATGTGCACTCATGTTTCCCCCTCTAACTTGTCATTGTGAAAGCTCAGAAGCAGCCAAGCTGAGGGCTGAGTGGAAAATTATGGTGCAATAATAATACGTTAAAAGTCAATAGTACAATCCAGCCAGCAAAGCATGGTGGAGTAATTTATCACACTGGATGGAGCCCTTCGACAGTCAGGGCATGAGGCTATGACAGTCCTTCCTGTCACAAGTTGAGTACACTTGGGTACAGCACTCCAGTAAGTAGAGGATGGAGAGGGCAATGGATGCTGGCCCTGTTCTGATATCCAGCTCAGTACACTCCCTACTCATCAGGGACACCTCAGGTCTTCCACTCTACCTTGGAGAAGCTCTCCAGTTCAACCTTCTCTTTTAGGGGGAAAATACAACACGGATATTAAAACAGACCATTTCCCAAGTCTTGCAGGGGTATTAAGAGTCTGATCATTCAAATAGTCAGACAATGATGTTTATGCCACAGAGCATGCTGGTGCCCAAGCCACATGCCTCCAGAGATGGGAACCTGGCAGAGACATGAGGCAGTCGCTTTTAATTTATTCACCTGCAAGGTCCAGATAGCAGGAAAGCTGCTTTGTATCCATCAGACTAACAGGCTTAGCATCGCCATCCCTCAGCCTTTTGCTGTCGCGAATATTAAAATGCTAGCATTGCCATGGCAGTGAGATCGCTACCCGAGCTCTTTCAAAACTCATGTGTCTATTATGCTAACAGGCCCCTGTAAACACTCCATATTTCTTGACTGGTCACAATTTTAGGGATTTAATTTCCTTGTCAACGATATTAATGGTCCTGCTATGATTAGTAAGGACCCTTAAAAAAAGAGGTGTGCTTAAATCTTTGTTATATCACGTCCTATGTTCGAAATGAGTAGTATGTGGTGCGTGACCGGCCATAAGCCTTGTGAGCATCAGTAATGGGAGGAAAGGTGGTGTCCACAACTGGATTGAGCCAGTGTTCACAGGACCATACAACCACAAGATACCTTGATCCCAAATCTTCAGGGTGGCAGGCTTAGACACCCATATCACTTTCTAAATTTCTTGGTAACTGTAATGTACAGTCAAGTTTAAGAAGAGCTAGACTAAGTCTCCCATGAAACAGACTAATGGGTAAGCATGCTGAATTATTATTTAAGATTTATTTTTACTTTATGTACATGGTTATTTTGCTTGTGGGTAAGTATGTATGTGTACAATGCGTGGGCCTGAAGGGGACAGAGGCCAGAAGAAGGCATTGGATTCTCTGGAACTGGGGTGATAGACAGTTATGAGCTGCAATGTGAGATCTGGACATTAAACTCAGGTCCCCTGCAAGAACAGCAAGTACTCTTAACTGCACAGCCACCCCGCCAGAACCAAAATTACTGTTCTCTCTTTCTCTCTTTCTTTCTCTCTCTCTCTTTCTTTCTTTCTTTCTTTCTTTCTTTCTTTCTTTCTTTCTTTCTTTCTTCTCTCTCTCTCCTTCCTTCATCCCCTTCCTTCCTTCCTTCCTTCCTTCCTTCCTTCCTTCCTTCCTTCCTTCCTTCCTTCCTTCCTTCCTTCCTCCTTCCTTCCTTCCTTCCTTCCTTCCTTCCTTCCTTCCTTCCTTCCTTCCTTCCTTCCTTTCCTTCTTTGAGACACAGTTTCATGTAACCCAAGCTCACACTGAATCTAATATATAGGAGGGTGGCCTTGGACTTCTGAGCTTCCCAGGTGCCCCCTTATCCAGTTTATGTGGTGCTGGGGCTTGAACGCAGGACATGCCACAAGTACTGTAAGCAAGCACTATGCAAACTGAGTCCCACTTGCTTGATTTTCATCTGACTTTACAACTACATTACCTTATACATGCTTCCTAAGTAGTCTGTTTCAAAGCTCCACCCACTCAGGCAGGATTTTAATCCATAATATCATCAGATCATGATTCATTTGCCAAGGGATAAATACTTGAAGCCAGAGTTGGGTATTTAGATTTGGAGGGTGGTAATGGGGTCCCAGCAGGGGTAGGGGATCCCAGCAGGTGTCTTTACCAGTTGTTCCAAAGGGTATTCTGATGAAGAGTTAGTGCTAGAAACCATGGGGTCAAGGTAGGGGTCCCCTGCAATGCCAGCTGACCTCCTCACAGGACATGTTCTGTGCCTGGAGCAGTGTTGTTTGGTACTATGGTTGAGTATTCCTGAAGAGAATATGTCTGCAGGGACTGACTAAGACCTCAATGACTGTGGTGTGTTTGGGATGTTACAGATCCAGGGACTAATTACAGTTTATTATGTATTTATTATATATTCTTAGTATCTTTAACTTACTAAATAATCATTCTTCACCCTCTGGGCCCCTCCTTCCATCAGACCTAATATCCTGTTACTAGCTAGGCCTTTTGGAATGTATGAATGGAACTCTAGTTTTCTACACATGAAAGGCCAAGATTGTTGTCAAACAGTATCCATTTCTTTCCATTTTATCATAACCCACCTCCTCTGATGTTCCTAGCATTTTATTTTCAAAAGCTCTTATTTATAGTTTCCTGTGTTTTATTACCTTAAAAGCTACACAAAACCCCTGGTGTCCAGGCTTTTTAAGAAAACTGAGTCCTTCTCCACCTGCACCCACTCAGGTAAGTTATATAGGCCCCACAAATTGGACTTTTTTCTTTCTTTTTCTTTTTTGGGGGGTACAAAAGTCATGAGAGTAGAGAGGTGTATGTGGAAGGATTGGAAGGTGAGTGCAATTGTGGTTCATGATGTGAAATTCCCAAATGAAATAAAAATATTATGAAAAAAAAAGCCCATGGAACTAATTCCATGTTGAAAAATTGGAACTTGTAGTAATTTAAATCCATGTTTCCAGGCCATAGCCACTCAAACTTGGCTCCGTAATAAACTCTCTCTCATCCCCTTTGAGTTGAGAGGTATGTTTTTGTGTCAACAGTACCATGATGGTGGATGGACGTGGGGGAAGCTGTCGGCATCCAGTGGCCAGACAGGTGCTCAAAAAGCCCAATACACAGACTTTCACAACACAGGCTTACTCTGCTCTGAGTGTCTGTATCAGTAACTCCAGAGAAGTCCTTATTAAAGAGTGACATGTTGTTACATGCGTTATCTTTAAAAGTAAAGGTGACATATGGCTTTATATCAGGACACTATAAAATTACAAGTTTTTAGATGTTGTGAATTAAAACTAACTTAATAAAGACAAAATACTGGAAAAGACAACCCAATACCTAATTCTCTCTGAGTCTGTGAACTAACATGGCGCAGGGACATTGAGACATAGCATACTGGAAGCTTTGATTGAATATTTTGAAAATTTTAAAAAGATTTGGAAGCATTTAAAACATCCCTTAATATAATTAGTTATTAAGATATAATTTATAAGAATTTACAGTTATTCAGATCTCTGAAATTTTCAATATCTTTGTCTTTAAAAGTAGATATTATTTTTTTAAGTGCAAACTGGAGGCTCAGGTAGCGTGTGATAGCTTACACTTATCCAGGACATACAAGGATTTGAGTTACTTATAATAATCTCAATTTTCACTTACTGCTTACTGCTGGTCAAAAAGCCAAATGCTGGTTGTCAGCTACAATAAGCACCCCTTTAGACAATGTTGGAGTTATATGAAAACAGAGCTCAGAATGTTAAGTATGAAATACTTTGGTAGCTTCTCATGGCTACTAGGCATTGTTTAATCTCTTGAATTCATTTAGTCATTGAAAAGCAGGATCTATACAAACACCACCAACCTTGCTATCGATCTCACTGCTCCCCAGTGCAGACTGAATCACATACAGCAAAGCATCTGTGAGCCCATCACACTCCCGCATCCTTCGGCGGGCCTCCTCTCCAGCTGAACTTACATTCCTGAAAAGCAAAGGAACATGTCAGTGCTTTTCACTGTGGTTTACAAGAAAACACCCTTCCATAGGGAAGCTCTTGTCCCCTTTACAATCTTTAATTAGAGTGTACTTACTAGCTTTAATGAGTACATATGGTTTCAACAAACACCATCTTGGAGCTAAGTCATAAGCATCTATTTGCAAATAGAGAATGCAGAATTCCCATCATGATGTCAGAGCCCTGGGACTCCTGAGAATTAAAGACTTCTAGAAATTCTTGAGACTCGCCTCATTTACAGCTAAGAGGGAATTAGAAGCTTTTGAACATTTTTCTGTAAGAAGTCTCAAATATTTTCACAGACAGAGCTTCCAACTTACTAATATCTTTGAGACATAATTTGTTCTGTCTTCCATAGCCATGTCAGAAGTATACTTGTTGGAATTTATTCTAGAGACATAATGTTTCTAGACATCATTGGATGTCTCTGCCATAGCCCACAAGAAGGAGGTGCACCACACTCTTTCTGATGCTGCATATCCTATGCTAAAGCCAACAGAAGAAGCCTGTTGTAATACCTTACATGGTTATGACACAGCTGGACATTCTTCTAGCTCTACAAAAGACATGTGATGTCCTAGCAGACACAGAATCTCTGGTATGCTGTTAGAGAGAAGCTTTGGGACTGCTGTCTAGTTATTCTGTCACCTAAGAATGTTCTTCTTGCTTTGTTTTTGATTCAGCTCCAATAGTATTTTTTTTTCAATAACTATTGACAACACAGAAAGAATGCTGAGAGGTGAATTCATGGAAGGTAGGACAAGATTAGAAGAATTTGAGTGTGCAAAGAAAATGAAGGAAAGAGCATGAGATAGTGTAATGCCCCCCAAATTTGGTAATCTTGATACTGACCTTGAAGGCAGCTAGAATGGAGCATTGCACTCTGCTCTGGTGCCTAACTCAAAAAGCTTGGATGAAGATGGATATCATGAACCTCCTGGATAATGCAAAGCATGAGATCTGGTCTCAAACTCCATGGACAGATTTATCCCTGGTTGCTGGGAGCTGAAAGAGCAAACTACAGAAATCTGTGCATTTGGACAAAGTCTGGCAGAATAGGGTGACTTCATTCCTTCACCTTGACTGACATGGTGCTTTCTCATTTCACTCCCAGTTATTTATTTATTTATCTATTTATTTATTTATTTATTTGTGTGTGTGTGTGTGTGTGTGTTTGTTTGCAGTCACTGAACTGTTTTGATGAAGATGAAGTTGACCCCTGTTCTCTAAGGTCATATAATATGAGTCAGTGGAGGGGATGCAATGAAACATAAGCCATTGGAAGAAGGAAAATTTGGAACTGAAGGACAGATTGGAAATCTGGGTGATTAGTTTTGTCTGGGATTTTATTTTAATTAAAAAAAAAAACAGGCTCAATGCTTTTAAAAGGTTACTGATCCTAACTGTTTACTTAGATATCTAAATGTTTTATAGGGTAGGTTAAAATAGGATTTGATAGTACTTTAATATAACACTATGAAAGGTTATTCAATTTAAATAGGATTTTTTTTACTGATCTTAAAATATAAGTAGAAGATTTTAGTTGCTTAGATAAGGCAACTGGGTAAATATGAAAAAACATTTTTAAATTAAATTTAATTTATATATTTATTTATTACAATTTATTCACTTTGTATCCCCGCTGCAGCCCTCTCCTTTGTCTCCTCCTAGTCCCACCCAACCTCTTTCTTCTCCCCTTATGCCCTTTCCCTGGTCCTCTGATAGGGAAGGACCTCCTCCCCTTCTGTCTGACCCTAGCTTATCAGGTCTATGAAAAACATTTTAATGTGAATTCTTATAAATTCAAATTTTTGTTTCTGAGAAGATATCTAGTGGGGAAGAAAAAAAAGAGAGAAGCAAGCTTTCCTTCTTCTTGTGTCAGGCATGGCAATGTTATGCTAAACTAGAAGAGCCATCTTAAAAGAACATTCTAGATCATGCCACTTAGAATTAATTTCCACTAGATTGAGCTTTGAAGACATTCAAGGAGTTTGCCAAAAATTCTAGTTAGTCTTTCATGGCAAAATGTTGGGTAGCAAAGTATGTGTGACTTCTGTTTGGTGGTGTTTTCAAATAATTATGGAATCCAGACTCCATAGAGATGGTTCATGTATGCCCTTACATGGAGGGAGTGGAGGGAGTACTGTACACTCCCTCCACTGATAATTGCAGTCCTTTTTCTGTTTAAGCTCATGACGGGAGCTAACTGCCTCCTTTCACTGGACATGAAACAAACATGGCAACAGTCAGCAAAGCTGACAAGAGTTGGAGATCTGAAGAGTGCTTTGACATCAGACATGGAGATAGGAGTTTGGAGTTTTCCCTGCTGGTTTTTGGTCTTTCTTTGGTCCAGCATTTCCTCACTATGCTCCCTTTCCTCCAATTTGGAATGGTAATGTACATTCTGTACCATTATATCTTGGAAGTATGCAATATGCTTTTTATTTTAAATTTACAGATTGCATGAATCTCAAAAACAACTTTGAATTTTGCAGTTTTAAACAAGTATAAGACTGTTAGACTATGGGGACTTTTGAAGTTGGGCAGAATATAATTTTTTTTAATTTGTATTTCATTTTATTTTATTTTTAATTATACTTTATTTACTTTTTATCCCCCTCTAGTTCCCTCCCTCCTCTCCTCCCAATCCCACCCTTCCTCCCCCTTCTCCACACATGCCCCTCCCCAAGTCCACTGGTAGGGGAGGGTTTCTTTTTCTTCTTTCTGATTCCTAGTCTGTTAGGTCTCATAAGGAGTGGCTGCATTGTCATCTTCTGTGGCCTGGTAAGGCTGCTCCCTGCTCAGGGAGAGGTGATCAAAGAGCAGGCCAATCAGTTCATGTCAGAAGCAGTCCCTGTTCCCATTACTATGGAACCCACTTGGACACTGAACTGCCATGGGGTACATCTGTGCAGGGGTTCTAGGTTATCTCCATGCATAGTACTTGGTTGGAGTATGAGTCTCAGGAAAGACCCCTGTGTTCAAATATTTTGGTTCTGTTGTTCTCCTTCTGGAGCTCCTGTCCTCTCCAGATCTTACTATTTCTCACTTCTTTCATAAGATTTCCTGCATTCTGCTCAAAGTTTGGCCATAGGTCTCAATATCTGGTTTGATAGTCTGTAGGGCAGAGCCTTTCAGAGGCTCTCTGTGGGAGGCTCCTAACTTGTTTCCTGTTTTTGTCTTCTTCCGATGTCCATCCTCTTTGCTTTTCGGGATGGGGATTGAGCATTTTAGCTAGAGTCATCCCTCTAGATTAGTTTCTTTAGATGTACAGATTCTAGTAGGTTTATCCTATATGTCTAAATGAGTGAGTATATACCATGTGTGTCTTTCTGCTTCTGGGATCAGAATGTATTTTTGAATTATGATATCACTACAAGCCTATGGGGCCCAGGGAGTGGAATGTGGTGATTTGAATAAGAATGGCCCTAATAGTGGATGACACCTAAATGAACATCAGTGCAAAGTCCCAATTTATTTCTAATATCAGAGATCAGACCTCTACTCTTGCCTGATGCGTCCAAAACAAAAAGGGGGGACTGTAGAGAGCTGCGTAATGCCATGCCTGAAAGATGGTGCTGGTTTCCGCCTTCCACCTTCCCGATGGTGAGTGCTCTCTGTCACAAACAACTCCACATTTGGCTAAGGCTGAGGATCTGGCTTGCTTCCATGTATGTGGACCTATCTGCATTGCCCACGTGGCATGCTGAGGTTGGCTACCCAGAGGCTATTTAAAGTGGGCTGGCTTTACCTAGGGTCAGATGATTGCTCAAGGTTCCTGAATAAATTGCATTGAAAAAAAATCACTACATCACAAATACCTTCTATAAAGATAGCTTACAAATTAAAATGCTAATTTTAGATTTATTTTCTACTTTTTTAAAACTAGAATGTAATTTAAACTCTGCCAATTATTTTTCAATTAGTATGTATAAAGGATGGTATCTCAGCAGTAGTCACTATACATTACTCATGCGTTTTCACTGCACATGTGTCTAATTTAAAAATAAAATTGTGTATTATACTGAATAATGTGATTAACTGTACCATTTTAAGTATGTGTTCTATATAGAACTAATAATTACAATATAACAACAACAAAAAAAAAGAATAGCCCTAATAGATTCATGTGTTTGAATGCCTGGACATAGGCAGTGTCACTATTAGGAAGTGTGGCCTTGCTGGAGTAAATGTGGCCAACAAGTTGGAGGAAGTGTGTCACCATGGAGACAGGTTTTGAGGTCTCCTATGCTCAAGCTATGTCCAGTGTGGAGTCTCATTCTGCTGCCTGTGAATCAAGATGTAGAACTCTCAGCTTTTTCTCCAGTCCCATATTGGCTTATATGCTGTCATGCTTCCTGCCATGACAATGATGGACTAAACCTCTGAATCTGTAAGCCAGCCCCAATTAAATGTTTTCTTTTCTTTCTTTCTTTCTTTTTTTTTTTTTTTTGCTATGGTCATGATGGCTCTTCACAGCATTAAAAACACAGTTAATATACCAAAAATGCAAAGCAACAATATTAAAAGCTATAAGGAGAAATTCTAGCTCATATGCAAAGGTAGACATGCAAGAATAACATCATGACTGTCATCAGCTACTGTAAAAACAAGCAATGATATACCAAGCCTTGAAAGTAAATGCCAAACAAGATCACTATACCTAGCAAAGTTGTCTTTTAAAATTGGTTAAAAAGAAAAAAAAAAGACATTTTAAGACAAGCACAAATCAAGACAATTCATGTTAAATAAGTCAGCTTTGCAAAAAAAAAAAAAAAACATTCTTGAAAGAATAATATACAGTGCATAGAAAGAAAATGTTCCCATTCATGAAGACACAGGAAGCAATATATTACAAGAGAGAACTAATAAATAGAGACAATTTGGGAAGGAAACAATTATGTCCAATACACCAAACCAGTAAACTTCTAATACTCACAGAGGAAGAAGAAGAGAAATGTTAATAATCCAGTCAACCTATGCAACAGTTAACAAAATCACAGTAAACAGGAAATGCTTCTCAATAACAAACTTAAATCCAAACGGTCTCAATTCACCAATTAAGTAATATAGACTCACAGACTGGATTCAACACCCCCCCAAAAAAAACAAAAACAAAACAAAACAAACAAACAAACAAACAAACAAAAAACAAGATCCAACTGCATGCTGCCCACAGGAAACAGCCTTATGCTGTAAAGACATCCAAAACATGAAAGCCAATGGATGGAAATAACTTGCCTGGCAAACAGAAGCTGCAATCAAGCTGGCACATCAGTTCTTATATCTCATAAAATAGATATCAGAACAAAACTAGTCAGAAAAAGATGATAAGGGCTATTACAGGTTAATAAAGAAAACAACTCCTTGAGAATATATTTACACTGTAAATATTTATGCACTAAATCTTGGGGCTACCAATATTATAAAACAAGCACTAAAGGCATAAAAATATCACATGGCTTCTGACAAAATGATACTTGGAGACTTCAATAGCTTCCTCTCATATTTGGGAGGTTTTCCAAATTAAAATTTAGAAAAGAAAGTCAGAGATAATCATGCCACAGATCAATAGATTCAAAAGATATCTGCAGACTATGACATCCAACAAGCACGGGTTCACTTTCTTTTCAGCAGTTATGTGGCACTTTCTCTAAACTTGAACACATACATCATAGGCCACAAAGCAAGTTTTTCTGACAAAAAAAAAGTGAAACAAACCCAAATTAAATACTTCCTTATATTTCATTTAATCACAGTCAACTAAATCTATAAATAAACTCTAAGAGAAACTTTAGAAAAAACATAAATACTTGAATATTAAATAATACAATTTAGAGCAACAGAACAAGAAAATTTGAACACAGGGAACTTCCCAGAGACTCATACTCTAACCAAGGACTGTTCATGGAGATAACCTAGAACCCTGACAGTGCATCCACTTCTGATGAGAACTCATAGACTAAGATCAGAAAGAAGGAGAGGAGGACCTCCCCTATCAGTGGACTTGGGGAGGAGCATGCATGCAGAAAGGGTGGGGGTTAGAACGGGAGGGGAGGAGGGAGAAGCTTATGGGGGGATACAAAATGAATAAAGTGTAATTAATAAAAGTTAAATAAAAATTTAAAAAAATAATACAATTTAAAATTTAAAGTGGGTCATTGAAGAAATAAAGAAGAGAGTAAGATATATCCCCATAATCATATGAAAATGATGGTACAATTGAGCATAATATCTGGGTCTGTATGTTTGACATCTTGACTATGATACACCATGGAAAGATTATTTTCCATTCATGTCTACTTGTGGCTCTTTAAGCATCTTTTGTTTGGAGTCCATTTCCTGCTCTGGATTTGGGTTATTTCTCCTATAACTTTATTGAAGGCAATTACAGCCAAGGAAGTTCTAGAAAATCTTAAATAAATAACTTCTTTGAGACAATTAACAAAATTCGAAAACTAGACTAATAGAAAAAGGAGAGAAGACCCAAATTAATACAATTAAAAATGAAAAGAGAGTTGTTACAACAGGCTGAAGTGAAATTCAGATCATTAGGGGACATTTTAAAAATTTATATTTGAAAATCTGGAAAATCTAGGAGCAAAAGATACATTTCTAAATGTATATGATCTATAAAAATTAAAAACAGGATATGTAAAAAAATTCAAGAAAGCTATAAGAAGCAATAATATTGCAACAGTAATTAGACATTTTCCCATAAAGAAAAGTTCAGGACTGTACAGGATTACTGCTAAATTCTATTAAAGATTTTTTTTCTAATAGCCACACTTCTTACACAAAATATAAAAGGAAGGAACACCACTAAATGCATTCTATAAAGCCTGTATTACCATGTTACACAGTCTTGATAAAGATGTAACACAAAAGCAGGAAAGAAAAAAAACAAAGATGGGAGGCAGAAAGGACACTGCTGAAGGCATCACAATATCTAACCCCAGAAGCCTTGTTGAAAAGGACAGTATGCTCTGGTGCAACATTCACGTGTAGACCAATAGAAAATGCAGACAAAATTCCCTACAGCTTTTGCCACCTAATATGACAAAGCTGTGAAAAACTTATGTTGGGGGGAAAAGACAGCCTATTCAACAAACAGTGCTGTCTCAATACACACCTAAAGAATGGTGAAATTAGATCCATATCTATCACTCTACCCCCCAAAAAAAAATCAATTCCAAAAGAATAGAGGACACACATTCAAGCTGAAATGAAGAAACTGACTGAGCTAAACAGGAAACACACTTCAAGACAGAGGTATAGGCAAGAGCTTTGTGACTAGGATTTCAGTAGCCCAGACAAATGGTATGAGTGAAAGTATGAAGTTTCTGCACAAAAACAAACAAACTAACTAAAAAACAACCTATAAGAAGAACGATCAGATAGTGTTGAGAAGAGAACTTCTGCCAGCTGCACTTAGACTGGGGGTAAATATCTAGACTATAAATAAAAAACTGCAAAATTAAATGCCTCCCACCTCAAATTATCAATGAATAAGCTAATGAACTGAACAATTTTCAAAGAAGAAACATAAATATCCAACAAACATCCAGGAAGTTGTTCAGTATCCTTGGATATCAGGGAAGTTCAAACTAAAAGTACTTTAAGATTCCATCACATCTTTTTCGGTCTGGGTTACCTCACTTAGGATGTCTTTTTTTTTCCAGTTCTATCCATTTACCTACAAATTTCATGATTTCCTATTTTTAATAGTAAGTAGCATTTCATTGTTTAAATGTACCACAGTTTGTTTAACCATTCTTATGTTGAGGGGCATCCAGTTTCTGGCTTTTACAAATAAAGCTTCAATGAACACGGTTGAGCAAATGTCCTTGTTGTATAGTGGGGCATCTTTTGGGCATATGCCCAGGAGGGATATGGCTGACTCTTGGGTTAGCACTATTCCCAGTTTTCTGAGAAATCTCCAGATTGATTTCCAAAGTGATTGTTCCCCTTTCTCCATCCACATCCTTTCCATCATGTGCTGTCATTTGAGTTTTTGATCTTAGCCATTTTGATGGTTATAAGATGGAATCTCAGAGTCATTTTGATTTGCATTTCCCTGGTGACTAATGATATTGATCATTTGTTTAAGTGTTTCTCAGCCATTCGAGGTTCTTCCTTTGATAATACTCTGTTTAGCTCTGTATTCCGTTTTTAAAGTGGATTATTTGGTTAGTTGGTTTTTAATTTCTGGAATTCTTTATATATTTTGGATAATAGTCCTTTGTCAGATGTAGTGTTGGTGAAGAACTTTTCCAAATCTGTTGGGTACCATTTTGTTCTGTTGACACTGTCCTTTGCCTTACAGAACCTCTTCAGTTTATCAATTGCTGATCTTAGAGCCAGAGCTGTTGGTGTTTTGTTCGGGAATTTGTCTCCTGTGCCAGTGAGTTCAAGGGTCATTACCAATTTCTCTTCTAATAAATTTAATGCTTCTGATTTTATGTTGAGGTCTTTGATTCATATGGACTTGAGTTTTGTGCAGGGTGATAAATATGGGTCTATTTCATTTTCTACATGTAAACATTCAGTTAGATCAGCACCAGTTGTTGAAATGGTATCTTATGTTGATGGGAATTACATTGAATCTATAGATTGCTTTTGGTAACATAGCCATTTTTACTATATTAATCCTACTGATCCATGAGCATGGGAGATCTTTTCCTCTTCTGATATCTTCTTCAATTTCTTTCTTCAGAGACTTGGAGCTCTTGTCATATAGGTCTTTTACTTGCTTGGTTAGAGTTAAACTAAAATACATTATTTGTGGCTATTGTGAAGTGTGTTGTGTACCTAATTACTTCCTCAGCCTATTTGTTGTTTGCATACATGAGGGCTACTGACATTTTTGAGTTAATTTTGTATCCAGCCAATTTCCTGAAGGTGTTTTTCAGCTGTAGGATTTCTCCAGTAGAATTTTGGGTGTCACTTATGTATACTATCATATCATTTGTAAATAGTGATGCCTTGACTTCTTCCTTTCCAATTTGTTTCTCCTTGATCTCCTTTAGTTGTCTTGTTGCTTTAGCTAGAACTTCAAGTACTATATTGATGAGATATGGCAAGAGTGGGCAGCCTTGTCTTGGCCTTGAATTTAGTGAAATTGCTTTGAGTTTCTCTCCATTTAATTTGATGTTGGCTATTGGCTTGCTATATATTGCTTTCATTATGTTTAGGTATGGGCCTTATATCACTCATCCCTCCAAGACTTTTATCATGAAGGGATATTGAATTTTGTCAACAGCTTTTTTCTGCATCTAATGAGATGATCATGTGATTTTTTCTTTCATTTTGTTTATATGTTAGATTACATTGATGGATTTTTGTATATTGAACTATCCTTACATCCCTGGGTTGAAGCTTACTTGATCATGGTGGATGGTGTATTTGATATGTTCTTAGATTTGGTTTGTGAATATTTTATTGAGTATTTTTGCATCACACATGACAGAATCCTCTTCAGAGAGGCTCCAACCAGCAAAGGACTGAAACAGATGCTGAGCCAAAAATTGGGTGGAGTGCAGGGAGGCTTGAAAAAGAGTTGGGGGAAGGATAGAAGGAATGGACTAGAGCTTCACCAGAAGATCAACAAAGAAAACTAGCCTGGGCCTCAGGGGGCGGGGTTCCTGAAGCACCAACCAAGGATCATGCACAGACTGGATCTAGGCCCCCTACACATGTATACCCAATGGGCAACTTGATCTTGTGGGTTCCCTAGTAAGGGGAGTGGGAGCTATTTCTGGCATGGACTCTTGCATGCTTTTCAATCACTTCCCCCTGGTGGGGCTACCTTGCCAGGTCACAGTGGAAGAGATGTGCTCAGTCCAGATGGAACTTGAAGTGCTAGGGTGTGTTAATATAAGGCCTCCCTTTCCTGAGGGGTGGGGGGAGAGAGGAAAAGGGAAGGAAGGTGGAGCCAGAGGGGAGGATGATGGGGACTATGATTGGGGTGTAAGTGAACAACTAAATAAAGTTATAAGTAAAAAAATAAAATAAAAGTAATAACTAAAAAAAGATTCCATCATGTTCCAGTCAGAATGACTATCATTAAAAAAAAAATAAAAATAAAAAAGAATGACAACAAATTCTGCCCAGAATGTGGGGCAAAGAGGAGTCTTTCCTCACTCTCGGCTGGAGTGCCAACTGGTTTAGTCACTATAGAAATAAGTATGAAGATTCTTAACAAGCTAAGATTAGAGCTGCCACATAACCCAGCACTTGTGGGCATATACTCAACTGACTCCCTGTCCTATTCAAGGATATCTGCTCATGTAAGTAATAGCGAGGTAATAGAACCATGCCAGCTATCCACCATCAGATGAATGTAGAATGAAACATGAATAATGGTGCATATACATAATAGATTTTTATTCAGCCTTAAGGCAAAGTGAAATTACGAAATTTTTAGGAAACGGGGTTATTCTGAAAATCACTATGTTAAGTAATGTAACTCAGCCTCAGAAGAACAAACACTGCATGTTCTTTCTCAAATATAGCCGTTTGCTTCTAATACCAGATATTCGTGTGTGTGTGTGTGTGTGTGTGTGCACATGTGTGTGTGTGTCAGTGTACGTATGGGGTGCAGATTAAGAAACCAAACAGGGAAGAAGTGGTTTCAAGGAAGCATGAACATGTGTATGTGTTTATAACTGAACACATGTGACATGAAAGCACAAAGGAGGCTCCCAGAGGAGCAGAACTGCAAGCAGGGAAAAACTTGGGGTAAAATGGGGAGGGGGAGGGATCAACTAAAAACTTATATATGAAAATTCTATAACCAAATCTATTACCTGTATGCTAATTGAAACTGATCAAAGCTTTAAAAAACGTTGTCTGAAATCCCAGCCATACATATCAAGCAATATAAATGACGTTAGGATTACCACACCTCTGTATATTTCATTGGGGAGCCTGAATTTATTTAAGGCTCCTGACCCTCCTCCCCCACCCCCCTCTCTCCACAGCTGAGTACAAATGGTACCTCATCACAACCCACCCAGAACTGTTTCCTGAGAATCTACTTTCCTTAATTTTTAAAGGATTAGCATAGTCTAGCTGTTTGGATTACTGTGCCTCTGAAGGTCTCCCCCTGAGGAAGGCAATTTCTTTATAAATCAAGAGGAGGAGAGCTTGGTAATTGCTTTGCTGAACTGCAGGGACAGAATGCTTCAGTGGCCAAAGACCAGCTACCCACTGAGGCCAGCAAAGACCCCTGCTGCTACTCAGTACTCAGAGCCTTCACTGCATGCACTCCCCCACACCCCCAGGTCCCCTCATAAAGGAAAAATATCAGAGGGCGACGGATGAGCTCCTCTTTCCGTGACGATTTAACACTGTCCCTTTTAAGGCTCCCTGGGTGTGTGCCTTCTGCAGTCAGCCATGCATCAGGGAACATTGTTCCAGGGAAGCCAGAAGCAGAACCAGAGGTACCTGAGTTGAAACACACCCTTTCACTGTCAAGTACTACCTGGGGCTTTAGCGACATGATTCCAATTAGACTAGATGGTTGCCACAGAGTTAACTGCTCCATGAAATGTCTTCTAAGAGTTTTCCATTGGGCTAAATTACAGGGAAATCATAAGGATAAGAACACGAATGCTGTGTGGCTAAAACCATTAACTGGGAGCCTAATTGTGCATGTGGTCCTGTGTGCTCCCCAAACACACCCACAGTGTTCACAGTTGTTTCCTGTGTGGCTGTACTAGGAGAATGAGCTGTGCTCTCTGGCCTTTGGTCTTCTGGGGACCATGTCTGGAATCTGGAGTGTTAACACATGGTTCAATTGCAGACAGTGCTCACCTTCTTTGATTACACTCATGTACAAAGAGTTCTACTTACATGTTTGAGATGGGCTTGGAAACCAGGGTGTCTCACATATGGAAGCCTCCGTGTTAGCTACAGACCTGGCAACTCTGCTTTTGTGAAGTTCACACACCACTGCTGCCCCCATTTACACCATGCTAAATAAGCAGCTAGTGATGGCCCAGCTATAAATGCAAGGACAGCGAAAGAAAAAAGCCAAAGATTGAAAGCAAACTAATTTCAAAACTTAATAAAAGCAAGTGTTTTCTTCCCTTTCTGCTAATGCAAATTATTCATCAGCCAGATGTGATTTCATAAGAGAAATCAGAAAACTTGAAAAATATATATTAGACATATATAAATGTGTTATATAATATGCAGATGCACATGTATATAAATTAATACACTAGGGCATGGAAACTAATGTTCCCGACCGAAACCCACACCCGTGCTGAAGACTCTACAGTGCTGTGGTGATTGACTTCAATTGTCGTCCTGGCACAGTATATGATCACTTGTGAAGAGTCTCAAGTATTTTCTACACTGGGCTAGCTGGTGGCTGTGTTTGGGGCATTGTCTTAACTGAATTAATTGATGTGGGCAGCCTCAGACCATCATGGGCAAAGCCATTCCCTAGGCCAGGGGTCCTGAACTGTATATGAGTGAAGAGATCAAGCTCAGCAGAAGCAAAAAAGCAAATGAGTTTGCATGCATTTATTTCCTTCTGCTCTTGACTGGGGATGTGGAGTGACCAGGGGCTCAAGTTCTTGCTTTGACTCTCACTCAATGATTAGCGATAGCATGGAACTGTGATCCTCTAAGTTATATTTTTGTCCTGAGTTTTTAATCACAGCAAAGTAATGAAGCTGAGGAACGGACTGATGAAGTAGAACTATGATTGTGCTGCTTTGAAATATTACAAATTCAGGGTCAGATCACCTTGGGCTATCATCAGCCTCCTAATAGACACACATTGACCATTTCTCTCTATGATCTAACATACTTGTGACTATCAGATATAACCTTTTTGAATGTGTTAACTTGTAGATCTTCAACTCGACGCTAAGAATGTCATCAGACAGAATCTGAAGCCTGTAATAGAGATTTCTCCCCTTTTGTATAACTCGATGTTCCCACTATTGTGTTTGGAAAACGGTTTGATTTGTGAATTTCTTTTGCTCTGTAGCTATAAAAGCTTCATGAGCCACTTTGCATGTTGGAATGTGAATCTGTGTTTCCAGGGGCGTGGTCATGCATATTTGGCTCAAGAATAAACTATCCTTTGTTTCCTTTAAAGTGAGAGCTGGGTGTGGCATAGACAGAAACACTGAAGATATAAATTAAATATTAACTTCACTGAGCCTCCAGGAACATAAGCATCAAATAATGATATAATACAAGTTGTTTCATTATTAACCCTCCATGGATTTGTTTTTGTTGCACTTTGTTTGCGTGCTTTTGGGGGTTTTATTGTTTTTTGAGACAGGGTCTCTCTACATAGCCCTGCCTGTGCTGGAACTTACTATGTAGACCAGGCTGGCCTTAGATTCACAGAGATCTACTTGCCTCTGCTTCCCCAGTGCTGGGGTTAAAGGCTGTGCCACTACATCTTCTGAGGACCAGAAGAACTAAAGTGACAAATAAGGACCACTGGGAACTGGCCACGTGCCTGGTAGGTTTCAGATTGTGTTTGAAGACTCTCAAGATCTGGCAGTCTGGATTATTAATAGATATTAAAGCCAGCCAGTCTTTTCACTCCCATTTCTAGTCTTCATTTCTATTCTTCACCTAATTCCCTATAGATAGTCATGTATTTTAAGTTTACTTATTTGAAAAAAAAAACTTTAACAAACTGTACTTCAAAGATTTATTAAAGCTGTATTTATTTTGTTTTGTAAGCACACTTGTTTAGATGCTCAGTTTTCCTTCAGGCATGTTCCTTATTTGCATGACTGCTTTGACCACACACTGATAGTTTATTGGGTACCAAGAGCAACTATGAGAACCCTGAACGTATATTCAGAGAAAAGCATTGAGTGAGCTTCTGGATCTTCCCCTCTCCACAGTGCTGCTGCCCCCCCTCCTAACGGCTGCCATCAGCATTTGCCTAACATGCTGTTCAGGGTTCTTGCCCTGCAGGGAAGGGTGGAATGACCAGAATAAACAGCCTCCCATGTTCTGTTACTCCGGGTGTCCTTTTCCTTCTGAAATTTTGCTGTTTGTGATGGACTCACAACACTCAAATGATGAGCTTCCTAGGTTAGAGTCAGGGAAGTGGGTGGGGTGCAGGATATGTAGTCATCATACCAGGCACCTCTGATGTTAACTCACTTCCCTGGGGAGTCTGTTGGCTAGAGATTCAGAGGTGACATCTCAGTAGGGTGCTTGTCAATATCTGTGGGAACAGAAGTACTGTGGTAGAAGCAGCAGCTGGAATCTAACATTACATTCTTACAAGCACCACTGAGGTCTTTAAGTTCATAAACTGGTCTTAATTTCTACCTAAGAACTGTACACTCCAGCTTGGAACAGGAAGGGACTCATGATACCTTAGCCTTAGCTGATGAACAACTAGCAAATGATTGCCATGGGGGAAGGAAGAGTCAGTTCTCTTTAGAGGTATAGCTTGTGGAAGACTGCCCAAGTTGCCATGGATAGCACCCTACACTTACACTTACAACGGCACTGTCAAGTACTCAGTGAGATTTTAAAGAGATGAAGAAAAAGAGGAAGAAGCTAAAAAGACATGAGGTTAGGAGGTAGGTAAAGGGTCTGGAAGGGGTTGGGAAAGGACATGGGGAGTGGATACAACTTAAATTCATTGTATTCATTCATGAAACACTAAAGAATAAATAATAAGTTTTTTTTTAATTTTATTTTTCTCATTAGTTACATTTTGTTAATTCTGTATCCCAGCTGTATTCCTCATTCCCTCCCCAATCTCACCCTCCCTCCTTCATCTCCTCCCTGCCCCTTTCCAAGTCCACTGATAGGGGAGGACCTCCTCCCCTTTCATATGACTCCCTTTTGTCAGGAAATAACAAGTTTTAAAAGAATGCTATACTGAGGAAGCGAATGAGCAGCTGAGTCAATGCTTCTCAAAAGCAAGGCTGCCATGTGGTTCATCTGAACATTTTGTTATTCATGGTAGGAGGAAGTCTAAAGGTGTCCCTCTGAGATTTTCACCTCTTGGCTGAATGACATACAAATCTAGACATGGTAGAGGACAGGTCTTGAAGATTGTACCTTAAGTTTTTGGACTATTCTGCCAGGCTCTGTGTAATCACCCTAACCCTTCCAAGTAGAAGAGGAAGATAAAAGAGGTGAAGCAAGAGCTGTGGAATAGAGGGGAGCAGGAGAGATGGACAGCAGAACAAAGAAGGGCCTCCATGTGGCTTCTAGGTTAAAGGAGCAGGAAACACAATGGTGGGACTCTAGAATCTAAGAGCTCCTCCTGTTCAGCAGCCAGTGTGGAAATATGGTTGTCACTCTGCAGCTGCCTGGAACTGAATTTGGTTAACAGCTGGTTGAGCCTGAAAATGAGATCTTCCCAGAGTTTCTCAGAAAGAGCCCGACAGTGGACACCTTAGTATCAAACACGACCAATTTCAAGCAGAGAAATCAAGCAAGTCTCTTGTACTTCTGGGGCACAGAACTCTGTGGTCATAAAACTGTACATTCTGTGACTCCAGTTTTCAGTAATATGTCATGACAACTCATCAGAGCCTGAAACTCACCATGTGAGTTTACATAAATGTTCATCTTAAGATTCCCGTGTAAGGCCTTAATGAATATTAGACCAGCCTTCTGCTTCTTCTCATGGGCACATTTTAGATGCTCTGAAGAAGATGGGAGATAGTCATTAGGATT
Source organism: Meriones unguiculatus (assembly GCF_030254825.1). Lineage (NCBI taxonomy): Eukaryota > Metazoa > Chordata > Mammalia > Rodentia > Muridae > Meriones > Meriones unguiculatus. Next base: position 99,937,416 of record NC_083351.1, read on the forward strand.
TTTAGATGCCTCTTGTTGCAGCAATTCAATCTGAGCAAGATTCTCACCAGCTCTAGGTAACACCTCAGGGTAGCTCCCCCCAGTTTACTGCCACCAGATGGCTGGCACTCAGTGTGAGTGTAGGAAAATGGCACCACAGGCTACATCATCTCATTTTACTGCTGTGGCTGTGGAAGGGGTGATGCTTTGAAAATCTAAGGTCATAAAAGGTCAAATGCAAGGTCTCACAAGGTTGAATGCAAAGACTCTTTGAGTGTTCACAAAGCACCACTCTAAGCAGGTCGCAAGATGGCTAATAAGAACTGAATTCCATAGCTTAGTCAAGGCATCAAATGACTTCACTTAATCTGATAATTTGCTGAAATTCCCAAGAAACATAGTGTGTCACTTTAATTTTAATCACAAGTACCCACCATGGAATATTCTCATAGAATGTGAAACAAATTAAATATGCAACATTAGGTTATTCCAAGTTCAAAGAAATTACAAATTGCTGCGACCTTCAAAGAATAGGTCCCTGTCTTTTGTTGCACATGCACACCTCTGAAGGGCTGTGTGTCCGTGACTGACACTCTCCATCAACCTGGCTACTCTGTAAGGTGAGACATGTAGCACTGTGGTTCAATGCAGTTACAAGCAATAAAGAGAAAATCCCCACCCTCCAACTGACCTGAATTTTGAAGGTGGGTTGGGAATGATGTCTACCTTTACAGTAGTGTTGGCTAATGCAAAGGTATGAATACTTGTGTTATCCCTTATTCTACTCCAAATTCATGTTAAAACTAACCTCCAAGGTGTACAGAGGTGAAGCCTCTGAAAGGTGATTAGGAGGAGATTGAAACCCTCATCAATAGGATCAGTGTTCATATAAAAGAGGCCTAGGGGAACATGTTTGTCCTTTCTCCCATTTGAAGACACAGCAAGAAGGCATCATGTTTGATGCAGAAAGCATCATGAGACACAGACTATGTTGGCTCCTCCATATTCTCACCCTCCAGGACAGGAACAAATTTCTGTTGTGTTTGAATTATACAAGTGAAAGTATTATGTCACAGCAGCCTGCACAATTTCTTTTCCCTTTAGTTGTGAATTTATTTGCCGTGGAGACCATGGATTAAGTTAGTGATGAATAGAAAAGAAAGAATATGGGAAAAACACAGGCCTTCCCAAAGTGTATCTGTGGCTAATATGGTCAAGTTATGCAAAAGAGGAGGAGATGGGACGAGGGAAGTAAGCAGGGGGGAGGGAGTAGGAAGGGAAGGAGAGTGCGTGTGAGAAAGAAATGGGGATAAAGATTGGAGTGTTAACCAGAGACTGACTGATTTAGAGGTTTTCCTAACGGTTTGTCTGTCATATTCCAGGATACTCGTCAACTGCATATTCTTCTAGTCCTTGACTCTTTCCCCAAACCTCATCCAATTGGCACAATCAGCCAGCTGCAGCTCCACAGCTTTCCGCCAGTCTCCCTCCATGGCCACTGCCTTACCTACCCACCCACCATCTTTTGTCTCCCATCTAGTCTCTACGCTTTTTCTCCTTCCTCACTTCCCTCTGAAGCTCCATGAAACCACCACAATGATTCTTAGAAAACATATATTGAAGTATAAGTCTTCTCCAAGATCTTCCATATTGCTCTTGGTCAGACTCAAAGTCCTTAGATGGTAAATGCTAGGAAGATGTTCTTTGTTCCCTGGCTGTGTTGAAGCCAGTTGTTCTGTGTTCCTTCAGGGTCCCCTTTTACAAGAGCAAGAAGAATGAACTGGGAGGACAATACATACTGAACAGGGCAGTGATGACTGTGTTAAGAGAAAAAACATTCTGCCACTCTGTAGAACTAACTAATGCAGGGGCTTCATTTAGTGGATATGCCACAAACACACTGGAAAGTAAGTCAGCATAATATGGCTCTCATGCACAAACTTGAGGTCATGCAGTGCTCCCTATGAAACTGGGGCTATCTTCTGAGTATCTAGGAAATTTGCAGATTTCCTTGCATTGGTGAGAATGGACACAGAGGAGTTATCAGGCATGCAGTGCGGCAGCCACTGAAGGAACATCAAGGGCTTTTCTTGATGTTCAAGGGCTTTTCTTGAAGTCATTTCTTCAGTTGCTGAGTTAGGCATTTGCCAGGTGAATAGTGATATTTTAGGGGGAATGGCTTGGTGATGAGTGATGATCTTCAGCTACTTGGGAATACGGGTTGTCATGTGGTTGGGCTTCATTGGGCACAAAGGCAAGGGCCTATGTGAGAAGCACATTATCAAAGGCAATAAAGACCTGAAAGGGGCCAGGGAAGCCTCAGTTTGCCACAGAAGGCCTATGAACAGGGTATGTTTAAGTTGATCTGTGAGGAGGCACAAAGAAGAAAGTTCTTTATGTTCTTGGGGTCATAAATGAAGCTTATAGGGCAGATCTAGACCTAGTGTGCACAGAGGGAGCAAGGAGACTGTTATTGCAAACCTAGCAACATAGAGGCAGAGGGGCGACTATGAGACTGGACACCAGAGGGTTGGACCAACTTTCCCCCCATTGATAGTCCTTTCATTCTAAGAACTCATGCACATTGCTATGAAGACAAGGGTCATGTTAGCCAACCTATGAAAAGAAGAAATAGAAGAAAAGTGAAATGATGTGTGAAATGAGATTATCTAAACTTCCAAATGCATTGCCTGTCCACATACCCCAAAACACTGAAGAAAGCCAGAAAAAACATTCTTTTTTTCTTGAACATCTATACCCCCAGTTATGTGTGAACCTGCAATACTGCTCTTTGGTATGGACACTAAATGATTAAAAACAATGCCCATACAGGGGTACTAACATCAGGGTTATTTCTAGTGCCCCCAAATGCACATAGCCAAACTCCATGGATGAGTAGGTACCCCAAACAGTATATCCACAAGGAAATATTCAGACACATAAAGGAATGAACTACTGATATGTGTGTTCTTATTTGCTTTCTTGTTCACAAAAACTAACCAGAATATGGATGAATCTAGAACATATGCTACATGAAAGCAGACAAACTCCATGCATTGCATGATTCCATTGATACAGAATATGCGGAATGGATAAATCCACAGAACTAAAGCACAGGTTGGTGACTTCCAGGCCTGGGGAGAAGGTATGAAGATTGTCTGCTTAACTGGACATGGCTCCCTTTGGAAGCAATATCAGTTGGAATTATATACAAGCCATTTGTAGTATATCTTGAGCATGTAAAATTCCATTGATTTTTTAACTTTATAAAAACCAATCAGTTTCATGCTAAAAGACTTCACTTGATTTCATTTTTATGAAAACAAAATGAAACAAAAGTAAAGAAAATGCCCGTGGGATGGAGGATCAGGACAAAAGTTACCTCTTGGGTCTAATTGTTCTGCTGGTCCAGAGAGGGAGCAAGGAGGCTGCTATTGCAAACACAACAACACTGCTCAGAGGGACAACTGTTAGGCTGGACACGAAGAGCTAAACCAACTTTTTCCTCACTGATGGACAATCCTTTCTTCATGGACATTGATACAATGTCAGAATGGACACTAATAAGAGCTCATGGACAGCATCGTGCTCAGGCCATAAGAGCTGGGTCTCTAGAAGTCTATGCTCCTTGGTCTGTAGGGTCTCCTGAATGAGTACTTGCAGCTCAGTGAGTTTCTAAAGAAAGGAAGAAGCCTGGAAGGTGAGAGGGAAAGTGGCCCCTTTCTCTGCCATCCTCCTTGTCCTCAGTGGGAGCTGCTGCATGCTTCAAGCTCTGAGATAGGTGCTCACATATGGTGTCTTAAGGTCTCCTATAGCTGCAGAGCTTCCCCATTGGGTGTTCGATAACAAATAAGAGCGTGATCTGTCGCAGTAGTGTGCCCTCAAAAAAGAATTAGCCCCAGAGAATCCCTCCTTTAAACTTTTGCTTCAGGGCTGGATGAGACTGTGCCCCATCTGACTGGGGGAGTGCTGCCCTGTCCATCTATTTCATCTGTTTAGGAGTGACAGCGGTCAAAGACAAACGGCCCTTAATCATGTTTGTTAGCTCAGAAGATAGTGCTACTCATAGTGGGAAATAAATAAAATCCCTTTCTGACCTAGAGAGTAGCTTATTGATGCTACTTCCCACATGCTAGGGAGAAAGCCTGACCTTCAGGTGGTGCCAGACTCTGAGCCTAGGACCGCGCCAGGCTCCTTCCACATCCCCAGGTGCTCACTCACTGTGACAGGCCAGAAGCTCCGCCTCCTGGCAGATTCAAAAAGGGCACAGTGCTTTTTACTCTCAGTTGACTCAATGACCTTTTTCAGTACACTCCATTTGCTCCACCCACCTGATGCACCCTGGTGCAAAACGGAGAGCTGTGAGAGCACTTGGGACCACTTCTGGTGGCAACACCTCCACATGACAGTACCTTCATTTGCTTAACGAAATTAGCTGGCAGTTAGCAAGCTCAGAAAGAACAATGGTCACGATATGAAATCCACACAGAACGTCATACAGCATGAAGAGTTGGCTGGCCTCTCCTGGGTGTAGCCATTCTCACATGAACTCTTTGTGCTAGCATAGCATCCTTCCCGTGATAAGCTACCTTAAGAGAAATGCAATTACTTGTAGGAATTCATTAGCTCCAGTCAGTGCCTCTGTGGCGCCATGTCTTCCGTGCTGGTACAGAGCTTGTTAATGGGGAATAATGCGGCATCTTCGCCTCCCGGGGAAAATAATGAAGGACATGGGTTAATCAGAAGTCCCAGCATGTCTGTCCTCTAACTTAGCAGGCCAGGAGACTGAGAGATTCTTTCGTGACACAGACAGGAAAGTACAGAAGCCCATCAACACAAGAATAAGGATAACAGCCTATTGTACACACATTATCCTTAAGTATTGTTATTTTAATCTTCCAGAAAAAAAAAGAACTTGTGCATAGTATGTGAAAGCTAGATAGGACAGTCCTCCTGCTGGCTTGCCTTCACTTCAGAAAAGTTTTAAATTAGCACTTCCAGAATCTTCTGCCTGACTTTCAGATAAGAATGAAGGAATGTGCAGAAACCCACATCAGAACATTAGGTAGAGCCTGGGGAACTCTGCAGAAGAGGGAGAGGAAGGACTAGAGGAGCCAGAGAGGTAGAGGGCCCAAAGAATCAACTAAAAGCTCAGAGGAACTCAGAGACTGTAGTAACCATCAGGAAGTATGGTTCTTTCTACCTCTCTAGACATGGAGATATTTAGAAAAATGACGACAAGCAGCAAATACTTACAAGCAAAACAAAACAAAACAAAACGAAACAAAACAAAAAACAGAAAAGAAACTTTAGTTATTGTCTATAAGCTGGAATGAATGGCATGATGCTATATTTTATTCTAATCATTTGTCTTTCACTATGTGTTCACCTTTCCTGGCTAAGGAAAATAACACAGGTTTGGGGAAAAGTGGTCCAATTTATTAGTTCATGAAATATGAATGCTGGAAAGAACTTGAATAATTACAACGAGTCCTTTCCATAAAAGCATGAAGACAGAGCTTTGTAACTATATACACAGCAAACACGAGAAAATCCAAGAATGTCAGCGTATATCTGTAATCACAGTTATGGGGAGACAGACAGAAGATCCATGGGATTGGCTGGTCAGGCAGTCAGGACAGTTAGTCTGCTATACCCTGTATCAAAAAATAAGGTGGCAAGAAACTGAGGAAGACACTTAACATTACCTTGTAGCTTATACATGCATACACACACAAACACATACACACATACAAACACACACACAAACACACACACAGTATTGTCTTGTGACGTGTGAATTTGAGAAGCTAACCCATCTGTCTAATCCACGCTAGATAGGCCAGGCTGTCTGCTACTAATCCTGTGGATACCATCCACTTGCTCACCAGCATAACGAGAGCACATACTCTGTGGCCTGGGACATGGAGGAGGGAGGTCCGAAGGTATATTCACAGAGAACGACACTTTCAGTTCATTTAACACACTGCTCTTGTCAGAATTTCACTAGACAACTTCCTGATTATGTGCTAGTACATCAGGTAGTTAAGTCTATGGTGGACAGAGATGCTGCCATGGGTTCCAAGAGAGTGCTGCCGGATTACAGATGAAGGAGTGTCACTGACTGATGGGCCTTAGCTGCTGTGCCCTGAAATTCATCACTGACTCTGCCTTCACACCAGAGCCAGCACCTCCCATGTATGCTGGAGCTGACAGACTGACTCTACCTTCACACCAGAGCTAGCGCCTCCCATGTATGCTGGAGCATAAGGACAGCAGTGTCTACAAGGCAAGCTCATCTCTGGGAGACTCCTGTAAAGGATGACTGGGCTAAAGAACTCTCCTGTGTGACTGGATGACTTCTGTCAGGCTAAGACATTCCAGAGCGCACCTCTTTGCCTCATTCCTTCCTCTCCTCCGCCCTCTCCTTCCCTTTTCTCCTCAGTTGAGGGAAACAGGACCAGGCTTTGATGGCTCTCTTGGTTCCTCAGAGGTGTGGCCTCTCAGTAAATACATTGTGTGAACTGCTAATTTCCTTTTGATTTCTGAGAGGGCCAAGTCTGCATTGTACCAGCATACCTATGTCACAACAAATATGTAGGTGAGTATTTCGAGGGGCTTGCCTGTCTAATATGCAGGTGAGTATTTCAAGGGGCTTGCCTGTCTTGCATGCAGAGTGAGGAGCCTGTACTAGTATTATACAATATGATGTCTCCATTCACTAACCGACTGGAAGAAGTCTTTTTATGGTCATTAACTTCTGGGAGAAGTAGAGCAGGCCAAGAATTTCTGCCTCACATGTTACCACCATGCTGAACCGTAGCTTCATCTTGTGGGGGTAGGAAAATGCACAGGGAAGCCTGCATACGCGACACTTTCACAGCCTCTATGATCACTGCTACTTGGAAATAGAACCTAAAAAGCTAACATTAGCTACTTTTACTTAGGTTATAAAATAAGCATTTTGTTTATATTATATAATGAGTCAAGTATACTTCATGCTGGTCAGCATGACATTGATATACAAAGGTCTTATCACATTAAAAGTTATTTATCACCATGTCAGCATCTAGGTATGTAAGCAGATTATAAGGAGCATCTGAGCGATGGCTGCAGAAAGTTAAAAGATAAGATTAAAAACCCAATAGCTTTTCATTCCTATAAGCAAACGACCTAAAGGAAAAAAAAAACAAAAAACAAAAAACAAAAAACAAAAAACAAAAAACTATGCTGAGGTAGAATTTCTCCAGAAATAAGGAACCAACCTTCTGGCAACTGGCTACCCCATACTATTGCCTGTGACATGTTCTCCTGGGCAGCTGACACAAATGTCAAGAGAAGGTCAGGGCTACTGAAATGGGACCGAAGGCTGGATGAGGCACTCATGGAGAATTGGCAGAAGTTACTAGGAGCTAGAGAGATATGCCAAAGTGAGATGTTTACCAAAGATGACAACTCTCAGACCATTGCTTGGATGAGTTATATAGGATAATGGGAAATGTGCTGTGGGACCTGGAACAGTATCCTTAGCATACAAAAGAAAACCTGAGTGGACAGACAGGCTTTCTACACTCCCTTAGAGTCTCACAATCAACCAATAAAATACCAGAAACAAAGTTACAAGATGCTTAAAAGGCAGTTTGGTGGCGTGTGAATTTAACAAAATAACAGTTCTAAGTTCTTCTTAGGGTCATGACCTACATCAGAGAGATGCCTATTTATCACTGTTTTAAGGAAGCTATAACATTAATACTTCTCAAACTGTTTTAAAAAATATAAATGGAAAGAACACCACCACAGCTGTTTTACAAAACCAGAATTATCCTGATGCCAAAACCAGATAAAGAACCAACAAAAGACAACACTATAAACAATTAATCTGATGATGATGCAAAAATCGCAAGATTTGGTTCAGCATATGTAAGTCAATGAATGTAGCACATGATATAAACAGACTGAAGCATAGAGGTCACAATAGATCCAGAAAATTAATCTGACAGTGTTCAGCAGGACTTCATGATAAAAGTCCTACAGGATTTAGGAGATGGAAAAGACATCCATGCAGAGAAGGCTATCTATGAGAAAATGCCAACACCATATTAAATGAGGGAAATCTGAGGTTTCCTCTAAGTCTAGAATCAGCCCAGGTGTCTACTGTCTCTCTACTCTTATTCATCATAGTGCTTGAAGTCTTAGCCAGTACAATATAGGAGAGAAAATGGAAATACAAATAGGAAAAAAAGACAAATTATCCCCCCTTTTTTTGCTTTTTAAAAATTTATTTATTTATTTATAATTTATGTTTATTCGACATTCCAATCATATCCCCCTCCCTCCTCTCCTCCCAGTTCCTCCCTCCCACCCTCTTCACCCTTTCCCCTCTCCCCTTGTCTTTAGAAAAGGGGAGCTCCTCCTGATCCACTACATCCCTGCACATCAAGTCGCAGCAGAAAATTATCCTTATTTATAATGTGATTTGATGCTGAAAAGAACTCACAGGCTCCACCCAAAAACTTAGGTTGGATAAATACTTTTCACCAAATTTGCAACATATAAAATCAACACACAAAAACTGATAGCTTTCCTAAATACAATCATGGGCCTGCTAAGAAAGAAGTTAGGAAAACAGCTCATTTAGAATAGCTTAAAATACTTAGGAATAAACCTAACAAATAAGGTAAAAGATACACACAACGAGAACTTTAAGACATTGGAAGTAGAAATTAATGAAGATACTTGGTTATGCAAAGACTTTCTTTGATAATGGACTGGTCAAATAAATTGTGTTAAAAAGACTATATCTCCAGAAGGAGTGCACAGATTGAATGCACTCCCCATTAGAATTCTAAGGCATTCTCCTCAAACCAAGAAAAAATATTTTAAAATTCAGATATAAATAGAAAAAAAATAATAATTCTGGATGTTTCACAATAATTGGCCTCAAATTATACCACAGAGCCATAGTGCCAAACAGAGAATGATACTAGCACAGACATCTAGAGGATAGAATAGAGAAAACTTAGAAACAAGCATACACAGCTACAACCATATATATTTTTTACATGGGTGTGTAAAAAGCATTCACGTGAAGAAAAATACAGCCTTTTCAACAAATGGTGCTGACAACACTTGATGCATACACCAACCAAGGGACGAAATTAGATATCATTCTGCACCAAAAAAATCAATAAAAATGTATCAGAGACTTTAATCTACAACCTGAAATGCTGGAAGTACTCAAGGAAAACAGGGTACACTTCAAGATTCAGGCATAGGCATGCATTTTCTGACAAGGACTCTAATAGCTCAGGATATTACTTCCAAAAATGACACATTCTCATTTACATTCCATGATATCAAAAGGCTTCTGCACAGTAAGAATGAGGTGAAGTATCCGATCAGCGGAGTGAGCAGACCAGCTACAGAGCGGGAGAAAACCATGGCCAGCTGTATTTCAGACAGGGGTTAACGTACAGAATATACATGAAGAACTGCCTAAAATAAACACTGCCAAATAAAAACCAATCTACCAACTAATAAATGCGGCAATGCACTGAACAGCTAGTTCTTAGTACATAAGATAAACAAATGACTGACCAGTTAACATTTTTAAAAATAGGTAGTTATCTTTAGCCATCAGAATAATGCAAATTAAAACTTCTCTGAGAGTCCATTCATCTCAGTCAAAATGGATAACTAAAAGAAAACAAGTGGCAGTGAATACTGGTGGGTGTGAAGAAAGAGAAATGTTTGCCCACTGCTGGATGGGAGGTAAGCTGGAAACTGCAGAAATCCATTTAGTGGTTTCTCAAAACAATGAAGTTATGATCTAGTCACACCACTTTCAGGCACCTATAAGTAGGAAACAGACCCTAGATGGCAATCAACAGATAAATGGGCAAACAAAATATGGTACATAATACACAATGCAATTAAGTTCAGCTTGGAAAAAAAAAAACAACAACAAAACTATGACATTTGTAGGGAAATGGATGGAACTTGAAATTACCATATTAACCATCCCAGACTCAGAAAAACAAATTAATGTGTTTTCTTTCATATGCAAATCCTAGGTTTTAATTTTTTATGCAGGCACATATATATTTATAGAGTGACCATAGGCTGTGAAAGCAGAAATAGGAACACAATAGAAGGGAGAGAGGAGAGAAAAGATAGTAATAGAACACAGGTGACATGAATCTGGAATGGAGCATTAAAGGGAGAAAGGAGAAACAAAGAACAAAAGCATGTATGAGCATGCCATAATTAACCCCATTACTCTGTGTGCTTGTTTTTAAACAAAACAAAACAAAACAAAACAAAACCAAAAGCAGTATTGTCTAAAGTGAGACCAAACAGAGAAATCCAACTGTTAGAGCATTACCATAGCCTGAGTGTGTCTCTGAAATTCAAAGTGAATTTTAACCTAGAGCATCCCAGGGTGCGACTGTATATAAAGTCAGGGTCTTTAAAATGAGGCAATCTGGTTATAATAAAGTCTTTGGTCTTAGCACAGTCTGACTGATGTCCTTGAAAGAAAAGAAGGCGCGGGTACAGATGCCCTCAGAGGCGAGCACATGAAGATCCAGCAGAAGACAGGAGTCTGATAGTTCAGGAGAGGGCCCTAGAGGAATCAGTCCACAGGCACTTTGATATCTGACTTCCAGCCACACAGTGGTGAGGACACAGATTCAGTGACTTCAGCCACACCACCTCTGATGCTTTGACATAGGTTCTCAGCAAGCATAAGTCACTGACTACCTTCTGCTGTCTGCACTAAGGTAGGTGGGTACAAGCTATGGGGTGTTACCGATGTGGCTGCTAGACAGGCAGCACACACTTAGTCCGATGGGCCCTCAGACCCCTGGTTCTTCACCACTGACCTCTGTGCCCTTATCTTGGATGACCTATGCTACTGAGGTATGACTCAAGAAAGCTGTGTCCCACCTACACTAGACCCTCAGTGAGAAGCAAGCAGTGAGAAGGTGCCCCAGATGTGGAAAAGAGGGAAGGGAGCAAACTATGTGCAGTACCTCTGTTTACCACTCACAGAGAAATTCCTTTTTCTCTCCAAGCACCAGGTCAAGACTACCCCATGCGGCTGGCACATGCCCATAGCCTGGTACAGATGGGAAGGTTCTGTCCTACGGACCACCTTTTGTAGTTCTGGAAGGCTTTTTGAGTGTTATGAGGGGAGATGACCCATCAGCAGCAGCACCTAGCTGTGAGCCGTGCATTATAGTAACAACTAGCCTGCCAAGTAATGAACAGTAGTGCCGTTGTGGCATAATTGTTATGGGAGTAGCCAGTTACTTTCTGATTGGATTGAAAGACCACTTCATAATATGGAACCCCAGAACCATTAATGAGGCCCCCAAAAAACTGGATCCTAGGATGTGGGGAGGACACTGTACTATTATCCTGTTAAATGGACATACAACAAACTGCACTCTGAGTTCTTATCTTCGTATCTACAGATGGGTGCTTTTCTCAACCATTATCATGGAAGATTGTTTTTGTAATAGAAGGCAATTAATACAGAGAATAGAATGCAGAGAATACAAATCTGTGGGCCGATCAGTCCTTAACAGGACATCTATATTACATTTCTTACAGATCATCACAAGAGAGGCGTCAGAAGGATGGTATGAGCCACAGGGAGTGAATGTCTGTAGCAAGAGTAAGAGTTGTCAGAAATGCTCATGCAGTTGCACATATGAGCTCGCAGTGGCTTGGTCTGTGTGCACAACACTAGCATAAGATCTAGCCAGGCACAATCCAAGCATGGGTGTGGAAGGGACCCATGGAATCCCACCCACATTTGAGGAGCTATTAATGTGAGGAGAGAGAGAGTCAGTATCCATCAGGGATATGGGCCTTGAGAGGCTCTCTTCTAGTAGGTGGTCCCAACCTCCCCTCCCGTCCCTACCCCCAGGCAGCATTAAGCAGACTTTAGAGAGCACCTGAAGTTGGGAGGTAAATGTGGTAAGAAGACAAAAGAGCGATTAAATGGGTAAGGGGGGGAGGTTTGAGCCAAACACATATGTGCATGTATGGATATTAAATAAAACATTGAAGAGAACATTCATCTGACCAGATGGATAATACTAGTACAATCCTTACATGAAAATAGTAATTTTTCCTCTTCTTACCTGTGGCTAATGCAAGAACAAACCAGATTAAAAAAAAAAAAGTCCTCAGAGTCTTCTAGCCTCAGTGTGATTATCATTCGCATTACTTTGTGATGGGTTTTTTTCAAGGTCACTCTAGAATTAGTGGCACTGTGGGACCAAGTACTCATCCATTATATGGGTTAAAATGACTAATTGAGGGTCTGAGTTTAATTATACTCATAAGCACAGGCACAGTGCAGCTCCTTTGACAGGCTTAATAGCATTCTGTATACACAAAGATAGATGAGGAAAATTAGGGTTGTATATTGTTGTCCTTCAGGACAAGATGCTGAAGTGGGAATAGAATAATACAAATAAATAAGTGACTTGGCGGCATTCGCAGGGGAGCTGTGGAAGTGAACAAAGCCGGCCTTCTGCACACACTCCCACTGCTGATAAAATCCTAAGTAACCATGACGAAATGCAGCTCAGTAAGGCATCTGAGTTGTCTTACTGGGCTACTTGGTGGATTAAAAGTGAGGTGGAGAAAAAGGTCGCTTATCAAGGCTTTACCTACAGCTCATTCTGAAATGATGATTATGGCCATGCCAAGGATCTTTAGCGTATTGATTTGTGATGTTTTAAGTGGGAATCACCATCATCTTTACCAGAGAATTCAGGAAGTGTTCATTCTGCACACAGCTGCTGGAGTGAACTGTGGAAATGATGCAGGATCATGTCACATTCCCTGTATAGGAAACTAGAATGACTTCTGGCTGCACACACTCTTCTATAAATCCAAACCGTGCTCTGAAGCTGACTCAGGGTTGGGAGAGAAAGTGAAAAAAGGCTCTTGGGAAAGAACAGGGCACACAGAAATCACACACCTACCTAGGAAGCCTCTTGCTTTATGCACATATGGTCAAGGGGGGTGAAGTCAACCCTTCATAGACTGAGGCAATCACACCTGGACATGCAGACTTCATCCCTGCATTGCGAATGCCTTTTCTCCCCTAAGTTGAGCTACAGAGGCAGTTGGCTTTACACACCAACAAAAATCAAGTTCCCCTCTGGGCCTTCTGTCCCAGTTTGTGAGGACTGTTTGGGAACAAGGATTTATTCATTTTTCTCCCTGTCTTGTGTCCTCAGATGGCTCCTTGGTTCTGGGGGTTCCCCTGTTTCTAACTGGGAAAGATGCATTTGCTTTCTGGGTCTGCCAGAACAGGGTCTGAGAAAACTCATGGTCTGAAAAAACAAAACAAAACAACACAACAACAACAAAACAGAAATATGTCCTCTCAGGATAGAAGTCCAAACTCAGATGCCAGCAGGGCCATGCTCACACTGAAGGTTCTAGAGAAGGACACCTTGTCTACAGTGGCTTTAGAAATCCTCAGTGCTCCCCAGCATTGAGTTCCCTCACTCTCATCTTTCTGTTTCCCTTGCCTTTCCATCCATGCCTCTCTCTCCTTAAAATGGTACTACTGAACCTAGGCCCATGCCAATCCAACCAATCAGATCTCCAAAGATACGGTGTCCAAGAAAGGTCACCGACCAAGGTTACAGACAGGGTTACAGACACAGATTTTGGAGGTATCTTTATTTCCGCCACTGCACTGACCTCAGCCAGCAAGAACTTGTCCATAGACAGATCAGATCTGGTCTCATCACAGTCTATTAATATGTGTTTTCAGATGAAGGTGATCATTATAATAGCCAAAGGTTAAGACACACATTGATTTCACAGTGCCCAACAAAACAGTCACCAGGACAAATTCAAATCTATTCACCTGCTCTGCATGAAGTCATTTCCCCAGAGGAGTTCTTAATCATGAAAGGAGGAAGAGAAAGATTAACAATAATTTCACTCAGATTTATGTCCCAAAACTACCTAATAACTATTCACATTTATTCCAGACAATATTTTAATGGGGTTATCATTTTATTTTGAACAATATATTAAAATGGTGTTATTTAAAATTGAAGTTTGTACAAAAGTCCAAGAAGAATTAGAACAAAATATGGCATTATAAAATAGAAAGAAATAAACAAGAATGTGTGTGACTGTATGGAGTGAGGAAGGGAGGCCTGGTGAAGGCAGGGAACTGAGTCCAGTCTGGCCCTCCCTTGTGTCTGGATACCTCATGGTTCCGAGTCCTGCTATGCCATCCTATGATCCAGCTACTGTCATTTTTTTAAATAAACCCACTCCTTCAACACAATTTAAGAGATCTCCCTGCCATTATTTCTATCTTATTTCACCAGTGATAAATAGATATTTCAGGAAAAAATAGATGGATCTGCCTGAGAAAAATTCCATTTCCTAGCCAAAATGAATTTTAAATGGAAAAGGACTAAGGGCATTGAGTCATCATTTTCAATATCATCTATGCTTGAACTTTCTACTGTGTCAGCAGGAGGCGACTCTTCCTCTTAAGGAAGGCAGAAGGCAGAGGCTCTTCTCTGTAGATGGCTCTGTGAATGTGCCTTCTGTGAGTCAGGTGGAGAGTTGGTTGCCATGGATCTACTGCACCATCTATTATTGAAGGACACACAGGAACCTGGATTGTCAATCAAGGCATGAGTTGCCTGAGACAAGACAGTTCTGGACATCCAGACTTTGCCTACTTAAAATTAAACTTATTTTACTTGAATTTTTCCCTGATGAGCTTTTAGACAGTGAGGGAGCAGTATGGCTTATATTTATAAACTTGCATTCATCTCTGAAAAGTAAAACGGTAAAAAAAATACTAATTGCTTAAATCTGAATTCTGCTACAAACAAAAACCAAGAGAAGTGATTGCTAAGAATGGTCTGATATATTTACTTTTTTTACCATTTGCTATGCTAGGTTAGGAAATAGCGTCACATAAAAACTTTGTTTTTCTATATATTTCATTTTATTTATATATTCCTAAATGGTGGTTTCAGAAACAAGCCTAAAATATCAACTCATCTTAAAATGTATCAATCACAAAATACAGGTGTATGACATGACTGACTAGGATGTTCCTAAAAATATATCTACATGTATTTTTCAAAAGCATCCATGGCTCTCAAGGAAGGTATAAGATGGGGCTCACTGGGTCACTCTCCAAGACTCCTGCCCACTCCATACCCAGCTCTTTTCTTTCTTTGTCTATTTCTCTGCCAAAATAAGTAGTGATTTTGAGTTTTGGAGTCTCAGACACCAATGGCAGGAGATGCTTCCATTTGTTCTCTAGTGAGGACCTGAAAGCAGATCCATCATCATGGTGAGAGTTGGAAGGCATCAGTAACAGTGTCAGGACGGGATTCCAACTACTCTTTGTAGTTGGATCTGTCTCTGGGAACCAGCCAGGAGCCACAGCTGTTCCTTCTGAAGACAATACCCCAAGAGCCAGCCACTCCCAACTACATCCCATTTCCAAAGGTGACATCACCCTTCTGTATATCTCCAGCATATGGACTGTGGGACACAGCACACACCCAACCACAGCAAGGACCTCAAGACTGAGAATGGAAAGTAAGGAAGTGGGGCAGAAGAAAACAACTGCCATTTAAAGGCAAAATGGATAGGTGAGTGCCACTCACAAGGATAGTGTATGCTGCATTCCCAGAGGCAAGATCATCACAAGCAAGTACCAAGCTGGCTTCGATGACACAGTGAGATCACATCTCAAAAACACCAAAAGAAAAAGGAAAAGGAAATTAAATGAACCAACACGCAGGACTCTGTGGTTTAGTCATTGCCTGGCTGGTTGATGCATGCTATTCCAGGAGAGCTACCTTCCCATAGGAACCTACACATCCTCTTGGTGTGGTTGATTGGAAATGGTCTGTAGAGGGTATGGGTCAAAGGTCAGTATTGGATCCATGAGTTAATTAAATATAAACTTACTGAGCTTGTAAAAAGTAGGGAGGTAAATTGTGCACAGGATTAACAATGCAGCTTAGTGGTAGACTACCTGCCTAGCATGTGAAGGCCCTGCGTTTAACCCTAGTGCTAACAAAGAAAGCAAGACTCAGTTTGGTATTTATGGAGATCTGGATCCAGAACTCCCTTTGGATTCCAAAAATACATATGTACGCAAATATAAAATAGTACAGCTTTTCCTTCTGTACTATCAGTGCAGTCATACAGTAGAGTCAACTATGTAGGCATCACTGCCTTCCAATGGGTTAAGAATCACTGCATGGTAGGAGCTGGGGAAGGAAGGAAACTCTGAGTCCCAGGGCCCTCTGTGGCACACTGCTGTCACTCACTCAGCAAAGGCTTGTGGGATCAAAGTGCTAAAAGGCAGAAGCAGCACAGAACGTGATTTCTGTAATGGGAATTAAAGATCTAGGAGCTGCTGAGAATGCCAGGAGTGAGAACAAACTCAGGCAAGAAACCCTAAAACCACTATGAAGTACAGGCAGGCCCAACTGTTCAAGCTGCCCTCATTCTCAGTGGGCACTGGATGGCTGAACATGGCAATTCCTTGAAACCTTTTGTCGGTGGAGTCTTTGATAAATTTATTTCACCACTTTCAATGTCTACTGTAATCCTCTCCCAGTTTAAAAGAACTACCAGTGTGGCAAGGTCTGCCATGACATTTGACTGAGAACGGCACTGGTTTACCAGTTTACTAGCTTTTTGCTTTCTGTAGGACAGAGTTTAATGAACTGAAAAAAAAAAGTTTTGTTATACCTTATGGGTTTTGCCTTATACCTTTGTAACACACTCAAAATTGTGGGAAATCTCCAACTCTGGTTGCATCACAGCTTAAGAAGCCTGACTTGGCTACAACATTTTTGTTCTAAACCTAACAGCCTCCACTCTTCACTTTCCTATGCTGTGGTCACTTCCACATGGAAGCGGAAGCAGTAAGGAGGGAACCCCTGTGTGTGAGAAGATTGGGATTTCATCCTGGTATGATCTCACTATTTTGGGTTGCATCCCAGACATTAAACGCAGCCAGAAAAAGGACTTATGAAAATGTCACATGACATATATTGGCCGATCTACTTTATCATCAGAGGTGAGGAACACACACTCACAGTGGCTGCGCCCTCATCTTTGAATCAATGTCATGAAGAAGCAATAATGCAACTGTAATTAGGGTTTAATTTGCAGAACTGAGCAGGTCTTTACTCTTGCAAGTGAATCTAAGGCTTCCCCTTCCCCAGCCTTTTTTATTTTTAATGAATGACAACAGGCTTTCCAAGCAAAAGAAGACAAAAAGGAGAAAATCACTCATAATAGACACAGATAACTGAGACAGACAACCAGACAGTGAGGAGTTCCTCCAGTGTTGGTACTGGAAGAGTTAGAGCTCTCATGTAGAGAAGGGCCTCTGAAGGATAATAGAATTTAAGAAGTCATAAAAGAATGCCACAGCAGGGAATTGTGGAGAAGCGTAAATCTGGCTTACGGTAGAGACTATCCAGAGAAATCATGTCATGTGGGAGAGGAAAAGCGAAGGTGTCAGGATTCCTGTTTTTGAGTATGTGAAGATATTTACAGGCTGGCTTTTAACTTCACCCTTCACACACAATAACACAAGCAAAGATGTCCTCCTTACACCAGCGGCTGAGAGCACTGGTAAGGATATTCATAAGATGGTTACTATTAATTTTCACTGAGCTGCTTTTTCTCCTTCTTAGCAGAAACTGACCTACATCTAGAAACCAACCAACTGTGAGTGAAACTGCAAGTCTTTGACAGCACAGCTAAAAACATTCTGAACATTTTAGTTTTGAAATATAGCTCGAGTAGGGGTGTTCAACAAAACTTTTTGCTCCTATCCCATCATTAATCCATCTGGTAGAAACTTCCAACTTTAATCTAAACCTTCCCTAGAAACACAGGCTAGCTTTAGATGAACATCTGTCTCGCTTAGTCCCTCTTTTTCCAAAAGTCAATCAACGTGTAAAGGCAATTCTAAGGAAACTCCATAGGATTTTGTGTGGTGATTTTTTTAATGCACTAGAAAGGAATACGTGCACATGTAAGTTTTTATCATTTGAGAACACTGAGTAAAACAGGCCTTGTTGAGGAGAAACTTCAAAGAAATGATGGGCCCTCTTGGCCATACAAAGAAGTAAGGTGGTGAGGAACTAGAATAAAAGCAGTTCCTGGTAGTATTTACTGACTTCCCTATGTATCTGTTACAGACCCTCCCCAAGCAATTGCCTGGCTTTCTCACCTGTAAAACGTGTCAAATTAATTATAAATCACTTTTTTTTTAACTGAAAGAAAGTGACTTGGTTTTGGTTGGATTGAAACTGCTTTGTTCCAGACTTAAGACCCTGAGCCAACTCAGCTAAACACTGTGTAGATCTAGAGTTGTGGAGCATGCCTCTACCTCTTCAGTAAAGGGGTGACAGGCTTTCCGTTAGCTTTCTATTGCCATGACAGCCTCTGTCCCTGCAGAGCAGTCTGATCCTCAGCAGAAAGCAATGGAGGTGACAGGAAGAAGTCCCTGCAGCAGGAGCTCAGCAGGGAAGGGACTGACCTTAGGCACCCAGTGGCGTTGCGCAGCACCTGTGATGAATGCAGCTGTATTTTCCGATCGTCCTGAAGAGGTGAATTTTCCCAGCCCGAGTGAGGAATAATCACCGCATTGGTCAACACTGCCAGGGCATCCTGGATGATTGGCATTTTGAGTGCATCACATGATGAGAGGTTCCAAAGGACTCCTGCAAGAGACATAGAAGGAGAGCCACTGAGTGGGTTCCACTCTTTCTCATCTCAACCAGCTTTCCTTACTAGAGATAATAGCACTGGCAGGAAGGTGTAAACAGCATGGGTTTGGCCAGCAAGATGGCTTAGTAGGTAAGGATGCTTGCTGTTGAGGTTGATGGCCTGAGTTGACTTCAATGTCTAGGACCCAGACTCCTCCAAGTTGTTCTCTGACATCCACATGGGTGCTATGGCATGTACACACACACACACACACACACACACACACACACACACACATACAAACACACTATATAAACATAAAAGGGGGAGTGGATAAGCATATTAGTATTAGAGTCTGCCCTTAACTTTAAAACACCTGTATGAACCATTAAGAAACAAGTTCTGGAAATTTAATTTTTAAGAGGAAACTGTCACAATTACTTTTCATTTTTCCAGGGAAAGAACCAAGTTTGAGGGATCTGATTGAACTGAACAAACTATCAGATGTTGGCTCATCCTTAATATAATGGGTACAAGTTCCCACATTCTTCCTAAGACAAAAACAATGAACGGTATTCACAGTAGGCTTGTAGTTCTTTATTTTAACCAAGATCTCAGCCTGCCTGTCCAGCCTGTTTGCATCTGCTTCAATATAAACAGCTGTAATTGGGTAGAAAGTATGGGAATCCAGCATCAGATCCACTGACAAAGGCTCAGGGAGCAATTCAAACATTGTCACCATGACAGTGTTGATAGCTTTACTCTGAATGCAATACTCTGAAAAGAACTATAGAATGTGCTTCCTCATGAACACTGATTGCTTGGGACATTGGTTCTTGGAAATGCACACGGCTACTGTTATCTTAAAATTATAACAGTTGTAATTACCCCACGAGGCCCTCATAAATTTGGAATAATTAACCCTTTCCCACAGGAGGAAGAAAAGCCTCTCCAGACCCTCCCTTAAGATTCCAGCTACCCCTCCCTTCTGCCTTGCCAAGCTACACAAGGTTTGAGAGGTTCTAGATATATGAAGTTGAAGATTGGTGGTGGGTGAGGGATTCTAGCAATGCAGCATTTATGAGACTATCATCTTGCTGAGGTGCAAGTTTCCAGGATGAGGATGTTTTGGGGTCACTCACGTTTTCTTAGGTAACTGCTCACTTGTGCTTCCATAAAGAAGACAAATGAACTCACTGATTTACAAAGCTGGGTTTGTGCGGAAGCACCTCTTTGGTCTTTCATTGGTGCCCTATTTGGGGTCAAAAGGTGTTTTCTCACTTCTCCGCAGAAAATTAAGACAACAGCAAGAAGGGAAGCAGCACTCTGAAAAGTCATAGTCTAACAACAACCCCATCACCAGGCAGGAAAAGCCTCTTTTGAGTTGTTGGTTAGGATTATCCAAGAGACTCCTAAAACATTACAGACTATTACTGTTGCCCTCCAGAAACAGAAAGTACATCTCTATTGGTGAAGACACCACACCCTTTCAACACAGGCTCCAGAGGACTTAAGCTGAATCTCACCTGAAAGCCTCCTCCCTAAGGACTAGCATTTTAGGTACCAGAACATGACATGCAAGCTTCTAAGGGACAGAAGCAATCAAGAGTCTTATAGTTTTAATACCCTTAAACCACAGCAATCAGGATAGCACAGTAATGCTAGTGGTGTAGTAATGGCACACATACCTTGGTGGTAACCAACAACACTCTTTTTTTCTTTTTATTATTATTATTTTTTATCAGTTACATTTTATTAACTCTGTATCCCAGCCGTGTCCCGATCCCTCATTCCCTCCCACTCCCTCCCTCCCTCCCTCATCTCCACCGTGCCCCTTTCCAAGTCCACTGATAGGGGGGACCTCCTCCCCATTCATCTGATCCTGCTTTATCAGGTATCTTCAGGACTGGCTGCAAAGCCCTCCTCTGTGGCCTAACAGGACTGCTCCTCCCTTCGGGGGTGGGGAGACCAAAGAGCCAGTCATTGAGTTCCTGTTAGAAATAGTCCTTGTTCCCCTC
This sequence comes from Meriones unguiculatus, assembly GCF_030254825.1. NCBI lineage: Eukaryota > Metazoa > Chordata > Mammalia > Rodentia > Muridae > Meriones > Meriones unguiculatus. The sequence goes on from NC_083351.1 coordinate 99,958,175, forward strand.
ACTTTGGGAAACCAATTGGTTACTGAGCTACCACAGGCCCAACAACACTCTTAACAGGGCTTAAGGACCACTCAAAAATAGAATGCATGGCTAGTATTGAAATCTAGTAAATTATATGAGACTGGTGAAGTTACAGAATTTGGAGAACATTCAATTGCCACTTTACTAAACTAGCATAATCCCTATCTACTTCTAAATATTTGTCCTCATACCCACAGATAAGTATAGTCCTCACCCCTCATCAAGGAAACTTCTCTTTGCAACAGGCATAGACCATTATAGAAATCACAAGTGATCAAAATACAGAGTTGCAGAGCCTGAGCCTAATCCCAACTGATACATCCACAACATAACTCCTTCACCTAGGTTCTGGGATCATTGTGAAAGAGGGGACGGGGACTGTAAGAGACAGAGGAACAGGAAATTCACTGTGACAAAAAGTCACAACAAAAGTTAGAGGAACTTTGCTCATGAAGTCTCACCATTGTGGCTGTCTAAATAAGAGTTGAACAAGAATGATACCAAAAGATATTCTAACATGGAAGGAGGAAAACTCATAAGGCCTCGATCCTAGACGAAAAACTACAGGCAAAGCAGGAGAAATAGTCTTCCCCAGGAAAGAACACACCATCCCTGAAAACATATATCCAACTAACCTATGCACATATATATATATATACATACACACATACACACATATAAAATCATGAGTGTGAAAGAGCAGGGTCAGCAGGTACATGGGAGGGGTTGGAGGGAAGAAAGAGATGTAGAGAAATGATTATATTATGATCTGAAAAAATAAAAAATTAGTTTTAAAAAGACAGGATCAGAGAGTGAGAGACAGAGTAAAACAGTGATTAATGTAGACAGAGCAAAAGCAAAAATATTAACCACATAGAATATTTGGGGCTTTATAATATGAATTATCCAAAACAAAACTAATTCTAGTCTAAGACACAGACATTGCCTCTATATTATGTCATCGTTTAAAAATGCTTTTTAAAATAATGTTCTATTTTATTTTTGTTTAAGTAATAGATAGAAAGGAAGAGGAAACTTCTCCATTTAATCTGGAGTAATGACTAAGCTTCCCGATTATTTGATTAAGGGGCTTGCAGACTTTTAAGCAGATGAAACATCACCTCCTCTCCTCTGTTAGATGAGCAGAACATTCTTCCTGACATTTTGATTAATTCTTGCATTCCACATTCTACCAAACCAAGCCACTGATAACACAAATTCAATTGATAATTAAATAAGTGACTATACAGTTGTGTAAAAACTACTATAGAGATAAACTCTCAACTGTCTTCAGAAGTAACATTTGCTGAGAATTTTATTTAAGTGAATGCAATTGTCTGGCATATATAAGCCAGCCCTTTAGTGCAGGGCATTGAATGAAGACAGATTTGGTTTGCCTGCTTCTACAAACACAGTTGTATTTGAACCAGTCATCCCTGCCTATTCACATATTTCCTATCTCTGCTTTTCTCTACAGACAAGTTGCCACTCTGCCACCTCCAGAATAACATTTTTCCAACCTCCTTTTAATGTACCAGTGATTCTCCATATGCTTTGTGTGTGACATTTTATTCTCATTATTCTTATAAAGTTGAGTATGCAAAACATTCTATGGTAACAGTGGGTGTAGAAAATATGTTCTGCGTGGGGCTGACTAGTGATACTAGAAATATTAATATATAATATCTTCTTGAAAAACATAACATAAAGCTGTTTATTCATTCATGATGGAATTATTTACTAGATCCCGATCACTGAAATAATCAAATGTGTACCAGTATTAATTTTTAGTGTTACAATGTTATTTAATAGGAAAATAATTGAGCTTTCAGTATTAAAAAGAATATTAAAAATAAGTTATATTTTTCTCACTATTTGAGAATGCCTTTTCAGAAAGCCATGTGAAAGCATTTGTGTGTACTCTACACTAAAAGAAATGGTGACAGATGATAATGAGGATTATTATTACCAGCTCCTGATTACAAACACTAACACATACAAATTGAAGCCTGAAAGGGAGTGCTTTAACGTGTGGGTAACATATTTCATGGTAAAACATAACCAGACAGTAAGATGTACATTTTCTTACATGTACTGAAAGTATAGGTGTCCAAAGCCATTCTGTGATAATAAAAATTTTTGCTATTTTAATTAATAGAAAAGAGTTGGGGGAAAGAGGTGAAAATCAAAGGAAAATATAAGGACTAATTTACTATTTCACAAGAAGTGTGAAGATGAAAAAGATGTCTTCATTGGACTGTTCTGTCTCCCTTACCTTTCCCTGTGAATTCATTAGTTGGTTCAAACTAGCTCAGACTTGACCATGGGACTGTTCTCAGTTTGTACTCAGTCTACTTTTCCACAGTGATTCTACTGTGTACCCCAGTCCAGTGACCTTAGGACACCTCTTGGTCAGCATCTCCAAGCCTTCCACCTCTCCCCATGAGTCTCTGAGACCTACAGTACACCTCCTGAAAGTAGGAACGGGACTCTACCAAGAATAACAGGTGAAGAGCTGGAAAAGTGGTTGCAATGTGGTATAACTCTTTTGGAAGGAGGCTAGACAACTATTTGAGGGATGCCTTCAAAACACGAGTTTGCATATATACCACAGGCAAACCAAGGAGACCAACACCAGAAGGCCTGCTAACAGAGTCTCACAACAGTGTGATGCAGCCATGATCATTCAGGCCTTTACAGCCATTGAAGCAAGACATTCTCCCCAAGCATGGTTGGATACCATAAAAAGCTAAAATGATACGCTCAGGATGCGAGGCTAAGCACTGCACTCAGGGTCAGCCGCTTTGGACCCAGAGAAGAGCATGTCTGATTGCATGCGGGTTGATGCCCCAGGTCCCGCCTCTGAGAAAAAGGTATCGGACGGGTCTGATGCTCTTTGGGTGGATGACACCTAAATGAACATCTGTACAAAGTCCCAATTTATTTCTAATATCAGAGATCAGACCTCTACTCTTGCCTGATGCGTCTAAAACAAAAAGGGGGAACTGTAGAGAGCTGCGGAATGCTATGCCTTAAAGATGGAGCTGGTTTCTGCCTTCCACCTTCCCGATGGTGAGTGCTCTCTGTCACGAACAACTCCACATTCGGCTAAGGCCGAGGATCTGGCTTGCTTCCATGTATGTGGACCTATCTGCATTGCCCCCGTGGCACGCCTGGGTTGGCTACCCAGAGGCTATTTAAGCTGTGGGCTGGCTTTCCCCAGGGTCCGAGGATTGTTCAATGTTCCTGAATAAACTGCATTGAAAAAAAAAACAAAAGAAAAGTCAAAAAAAAAAAAAAAAAAAACAAAACACGAGTTTGGGTAAATTATCTGAACACAGGTAGAAGCTTGAATGTTGAACAAGTAGTTTCTGTAGGTAGCTGGCACAGTGGTAGATACACTGGGAGATGTCAAAATCGAACAAGAGTAGGGGCCACAGTTGTCCTGCTAAAAACAGACATAAGAGAGAGAAAGGGAGGAGCGAGGGAGGAAGAGACAACACTGGAGGGAAGGAGATTCAAGTTTTGTGCAGGGAACGAAGTAACTAGGTATGCCCCTCTCTGAGTAAATGAGAATGGGCTTGTGCTCAAATTCTCCAGTCTTCTTTAGCCCTCTCTTATACTTTATGATGCACCTACAGATTATTTGATAGTACAAAAGGGGAAGATCCAAATCCTGAACACAGCAGAGAGAACTGGACTCAGTGACTTCTTGTGTCCAACAGAGCAGAATGGCAGTCTGAGAACCCACTCTAGGCTGTATTGCACATCACTGTGGCTCTTTCCTATTTCCCCTCTGGGGTTATTTGCCATCCTGCAGCATATTTTCATGCCACAGGACCTGCAGGCAGCTGCCAGATAGCCCACTATGGTGAAGCGGGAGGCCATCATTGAACATAACATGACTGCACCCCTTTGTAAGCAGGTCCTCCAGTTCCATCCAAGCCTTTGGAGATTTGAGTCTTACAAATGAAGAGAGTCGCGGCTACTCAATGTGGCTCCTCCTTGACCTCTGACCCCTGACCCAGACACTATGTTTGCTGTTTCTACCTCTTAAACTATGGGTTTTCATCTGTTGTACCTCTTTTCTTCAAACCTTGCTGTCTCTCTTCATCCCTATCATGTCCCTTCCCTTTGTCCAATGGGCTCAACTCACCTTGGATTTCTACACTTCCCCCTAGTCGGTCCTTAATTTACCAAGATGCATTGTCCTCTCTTTCATTCCCAACCGTGAGAGGATAGAAGGTTTTTGTTTGAGTGTTTGAGGGATGTAGAAGACACTCAGCATTCAGTGTCTGTAGCACACGGAATGTGCTCTAACACTCAGGAGGCACTTGCCAGGTAGTTACTGCAACAAAGCAGAGTGAGTAACTGCAGGATACGACCCTGCGGGATGCCAGGGGCTCTGAGCATGAAGCATTTCTAACGCATTACTGTGCTACCAAGATGGTGTAAGGGACTGAAAGAATAAAATAGCAGATGCAAGACAAATAATAAATCCAGGTGCGAATATAAAAAAATGCTAGTTAAATGGCATTGAGTGCTCTGAGACTACAGACATTCTACTTGTAGCTCGAAGAGAAATATTTATATCTCTGAAAAACACTAATCAATATAGTCTTAGCAGTTTCATCTCTTGCAGTTAATCTGGGTAGTTTCATTATTTTAACATACCAATAATTCTAAGTTACTCAGGGTGATACCAAGTTGCAAGTCATAGAAAAATTGTGGGATAAACTGAATTCACAAAATATTAGCATCCAAGAGAAGTTACATAAAAAAAAATGTTGTAATCGGTAACTGGCAAATTTTAATTTACACGATGAAGGTATGCTAATTTATTTCTGATAGTAATCTGTAATAAAATTGTTTTTATGAAATGTTCCATTAATTACATCATCCATAAGCACCCTTTTATCAGCATAAAGTTATTACTATTCCAAATATAATTGACAGTTGATTTAGTTGAGAAGAAATTTAAATAACTAATGATGTATACTAAATATGTTTAAGAGATACTTTATTTTTATTTCAGGCAAAGGACAGCTCTTTCTCTTGAGTTTATCATATTCATGAGCAGTAATTGGTTTATTAAAATTTCTTTAATAAGGTCTTAATTACTTTCATTTGATCCTTTATTTTGTTTTAATAGGGGGTAATAGAGGGGTTTTTTTAAACCTGAAAGTGATGAATATCTCTGTGTAAAAAATGGACAAAACCCACATTTTAATAACAAGTCTCAAATACGGCCTTGGGACTGCATAAGGCTTTATTCTATCCTCTGTTTGTTTTTAAGCTATCTTGATTTTTACTATAAGCCTTGAGAAAAAATTCTAACAAAAGGTGGAGCTCAAACCAATGAACAGAGGAGTCTGGGCTTAATTTCTTTTAAGTGTTGTAAAATTATTTTTTTAAAATTAATCCGCTCTTGAAAAAACAATGTATGCATTTATGAGGATTTAATTTAAAGAAAACTAGCATTTATTTAATTTTGAAAGTGATAGTTTGTGTGCCCAAGGAAGTGGGTGTAAAAAGATAAATGGGATCATAACATTTTTTTCTAAAAATTTAAAACTACAGGCTTATAGGTTAGGTGTGGTGGTACATGCCATTAATCTCAGCATTCAGGAGGCAGAGGTAGGGAGTTTTCATGAGTTCTAGGTATGGTGTTTGGTTGTTTTGGCTGCATGTGTGTCTGTTCACAATAGTCATTCAGTTCCCACAAAAGCAAGAAGACGGTGTCAGATCCTTTGGAACTAGAGTTACGAGCAGTTGTGAGCCACTGTGTTGTTGCTAGGACTTAAATTCAGGTCTTTGGAGAGAGCAGCCAGTGCTTTACACTTCTCCAGTCTCAAAGCAGTTTATTTTATAATAAAATCAGAGCTGGGATTAGTGAGGTTGTATAGACGGAGCTGAGAGGGAACCTGTTTCTTCCTTTCCCACCTTGATTCACGCATACCTATAGTGAGCTGGACTGAGCTGCTGACTAAACTCTGGGTCTAGGAGCCCCTAGACTCCTGTCAGGTTGTGCTCATACAGATAGTGCTCACATCTCCTGAATGTGCTCAAGTACACAACAAGGACATTTGCTCAACCATGTTCGTAGCAGCTTTATTCATAATAGCCAGATGTCCCTCTATGGAGGAAAGGATACAGAAATTGTGGTACATTTACATAATGGAATACTACTCAGCAATTAAAAACAAGGAAATCATGAAATTTGCATGCAAATGGTGGGAATGAGAAAAGAACATCCTGAGTGAGTTATCCTAGAAGCAGAAAGACACACATGGTATATACTCACTTATAAGTAGATATTATTATAGATAAATATACTAAAATCTGTACACCTAACTAAGCTAAGCAAGAAGGAGGACCCTGGATAAAATGATCAATCCCAGAAAGGCAACGGGTAAAGAAATTGGAAGAGGGAGAAAACAGGCAACAGAATAGGAGCCTACCACAGAGGGCCTCTGAAAGTCTCTACCCAGCAGGTATCAAAGCAGATGCTGAGAATCATTGCTAAACGTTGGGCAGAGTACAGGGAATCTCATGGAGGAAGTGGGCAATAGTAAGACCTGGAGATGACAGGAGAGCAAGGAGAGCAACAGAACCAAAAAATCTGGGCACAGGGGTCTTTTCTGGGACTGATTCTCCAACCAAGGACCATTCATGGAGATAACCTAGAACCCCTGCACAGATGTAGCCCATGGCAGTTCAGTTTCCAAGTGGGTTTCATAGTAATGGGAACAGGGACTGTCTCTGACATGAACTGATTGGCCTGCTCTTTGATCACCTTCCTGAGGGGAGAGCAGCCTTACCAGGCCACAGAGGAAGACAATGCAGCCACTCCTGATGAGACCTGATAGACTAGGATCAGAAGAAAAGGGAGGAAGACCTCCCTTGTCAGTGGACTGGGGAAAGGGCATGGGTGGAGAAGAGGGAGGGAGGGTGGAATTGGGAGGGGAGGGGAGAGGGAGCTACAGAGGGGATACAAAGTGAATAAATTATAATTAATAAAAATAAAAATTAAAAATAAAAAAGATAAAAAAATCATCTTGGTGGGTCTGTAATAGGCAAGTTTTTGGGTTGTACAAATGCTGAAATGTAAATTATCATACAGGATGGCTGAGAGAGATGTCAAAAATAAGACCACTTTAAAAAATCACTGAAGAACAAGACAGAAATTCACATACTGGGGGATACCTGATTTTTTATAAAGAAGCCAGAAATATACACTTAAAAAAAAAAAGAAAAAAGACAACATCTTTAACAAATGGTATTGGTAAAACTGGATAGTTTAATGTAAAACATCCAAATAGATTGATATTTCTCACCCTGAACAAAATTCAATTCCAAATGTATGAAAACTTTAACTAAAACCAATTACATTGACTGTGATAGAAAGTGGAGAATAGCTTTGAATTCATTGGCAAAGGAGAAGACTTTCTGAACAGAACACCAATAGCATAGGCACTAAGATCAACAATTAATAACGGGAAGTGCTACCTCAAGATCCAGTTACACAACTCCATTAGATACACATATGTCCAAAGATGCTCAACCATACAACAACGTCATATGCTCAACTATGTTCATAGCAGCTTTAGCCACAATAGCCAGAATCTGGAAACCGTAGATATCCCTCTACCGAAGAATGGATACAGAAATTTTGGTACATTTACAGAATGGAATACTACTCAGCAATTAAAAACAAGGAAATCATGAAATTTGCAGGTAAATGGTGGGAACTAGAAAATATCAACCTGAGTGAGATATCCTAGAAACAGAAAGTTTCTTATAAGTTTTTTCTTATAAAAAACTTATAAGTGGGTATTAGCCATATAATATAGGATAAACATACTAAAATCTATAGTCCTAAAGAAGCTAAACAACAAGGAGGACTCTATGGAAGATGCTTAATTCTCATTAAGAATGGCAAATAGGATAGATATTGGAAGTAGGAGATGACAGAGAACAGGACAGGAGCCTTCCACAAAGGGCCTCTGAAAGACTCTACCCAGCAGAGTATCGAAGCAGATTCTGAGACTCATAGCCAAACACTGGGCAGAGTGCAGGGACTCTCATGAAAGAAGAGGGACATAGAAAGACCTGGAGAGGACAGGAACTCAACAAATCCTCAAGAGAAATTTACATGGCTGAGAAACACCTAAAGAAATGTTCAAGACCCTTGGTCATCAGGGAAGTACAAATCAAAACTACTTTAAGATTTCATCTCACACCTGTCAGAATGGCTAAGATCAATGCAAAAAGTGACAGCTCATGATGGCAAGGATGTGGAGTAAGGAAAACAGTCTTCCATTGTTGGTCAGAGTGCAAACTTGTAAGGTGACTATGGAAATCAGTATGGTGGTTCCTTAGGAAAATCCAAGACCTAGTTATACCACTCTTGGGCATATAACCAAAGATGCTTTATATCCTACCACAGAGTTTGTGTTAAACCATTTTCATTTTTGCTCTGTTAATAATAGCCTGAAACTGGAAACTAGGTGTCCCCCAATAGATAAATGAATTTCTTTATCCAAAGAAAGTGTGGTACTCTACAAAATGGAATATTATTCAGCATTTAAAAAAATGATATCATGAAATTCACAGATAAATGAATGGAACTAGAAAACAAATCATCCTGATTGAGGTAATCCAGGTGCAGAAAGAAAAATGTGGCAGATATTTGTTTATATGTGTATATTAGATGTTAAGTCAGTGATAGCAAAGTTATCATTTATAGAACCACAGAGGTCAGGTAACCAGGAAGAGACTGTGTGCGTGTGAGGGGACAGATAGATCTCCCTATGAAAGGGAAATAGAGTAGTCATGGATAGATGAGGGTAAGGGTGGGGAGTGGAACAGGAGTACTGAGTGGAGAGGGTGAAAGATGAGGGGGACAAGAAAGGGAGTAGAGGGAAAGAGAGCTAAAAAAGCCATTTGAGGGGTGGTATAAAACACAATACAGTAGACTCTTTATAAATTACATACACTTATAAAGGGAATCTAAATGGAACTGCCAAATAAAGGGAACCCACACTGGCCATCTCTTGTCATCAAATAAAGTTTCCAGTATAGGGATTGGGCTACATATAGTTGAGTTGTTGGCCAAAGGGATCTCATTGGAATCCCCAAACAATGCAGGTTGTTGCCAAGACTACAGATTGTTCTTCACAAACTGACAGCAAGGCCCCCATTGCTGAAGTTAACACCTAAACAACTCACGGAACAAGAAGTTGAGCTGGTGCCTATGTAGAGTCTTCACGCTTTTATGCTACTTTCTTTGGTAAGGAAAGTAATCATCATGCTACCAAAGGAGAAATGCAAACTCCAATCCAGCTACAAACCCTATGGTCTACAATAGTGTCCTGCCCGCATACTAGTACAATGGTGGCACAATGCTCATGGGCCTAACCAATCAGTAACTGATTTGACTTAAGGCCCACTCCATGCTATGGAACACATACCCAATAGTGCCTGAAACTAGGTAGACTAGGGATGTAGGTAAGAAGCAAATACAGCTGTTCTTTACAACAACAGCAACAAGAAAAACAACAAAATGACACGTACTGACATTCTGCTGTACTCATAGATCAGTGCCTTGGGACACTCAGTCCTATGGGATGACAGGATGTCTCCATCAGATCTCTCCCTCAGAGCTCAGGGAGTCCTTTAGAAGAGCATGCAGAAAGATTGTTCCGTGTGTGTGTGTGTGTGTGTGTGTGTGTGTGTATTTCAGTTCCAGTTTAGTGGTTTTATGGGATTCCTGTGTGTGAAAGAGTGGTTCTTTGTATCTGTATCTGTTTCCTGTACTTTTTCTTGCCCTCTTTCCCTTCTGTTTATTTTGTCCTATTCCAATGTATTTGTTTTATCTTATTATATGTTATTATTAGCACTTATAAACCTGTTTGTTTTCCAATGAGAGACATAAAGGGAGTGATTCCAGATGGAAGTGCAGGTGGGGAGGAATTGGGAAGAGTAGAGAGAGGGAGGGAAAACCATAATCAGAATATATAACACTAGAAAAGAAGCTATTTGCAATAAAGGGAAAAATCATTGCAAAAATGGCCAATCTCACATTTTTTTAGTTCTTATTATTCTCTAGGGTCTTTGTTAAGCACCTCGTATACATTGATTCTTGCAAACTTCCACCTTTGGCAGATAAGAAAACCCAGAGGAAGAGAAGTTGGGTCCCTTGTTGAAATTCATTGTACTTGTGAGAATGAAAGTCAAATGTGCTAGGAGACTTTTGATCAGAGACAAATGTCAGGTAGAGGAATCAGGAACTTAAAGAAGTGATGCAGTTTGTCATCTTTTGGAGAACAATGCATGGACACAGGATGCTGCTCTGTGTCTCATCTTCTCTGCAGTTTGTGTTTGGCCTTATGTCAGGTAGCTTGAGAAATTTCAAGAAGTGATTTGATTTCTCAAAATAAAGAACATTTGGAGCCATGAAACGTTTGCGAATATTTTTGCAAACATTTAATTCTATTATCTCTATTTTAAAAACAAAATGGAATGAAAACTACAGCAACACAATCATAGTCTTCAATGGTGGAATAGTGAACAAATGCAAAATGGAAGGGGAATTAACCTCAGACTAAATCCCCATCTATATACCGTGACTATGTCAAAATTATCCCTGTTTTCTGTTAAATAAGAACTATCAGACACTATGCTCTACGGTAAACAAGCAATATTTCATAACTCTGACTATAATCCAGGAAAGAAGTATAGTTGGGGGTCTCATTATGCAGATTTACAAGCAGCAATTAGAGAATTTACAAAAAAAATTCCAAGGAAAAGTTATAAATTAGAGAATGAGGAGAGAGCTGAACTATAAATGCTGGTTCCCATCCGCCAGACTCTACTGCCCCTTAGAGATAGTCTTGGAGGTTATTTCATGGGAAATATATGACAGCAGTGGATGTAACCACTAACACACTGTAATCACTGGTGATTACCCTCAGATTTATGTTCCTTGGTTTCACTTTTATAACTACAGATTTCTTGTTCTTCCCATTCAGTTTCCATAAACCAATCTACTGCTCCATCAGGCAATTGGGGACACTCTGTTCTTTGTGCCATTTTTCATGGTTTTAATTTTTCAGCAGATAATTTACGAACATCTACTAAAACAAGGCATTTCTAGTCACTCTGAAAAATATACAGCCAGTGAAGCTGAGGCCACCTGTGAAGATAAAAACGTTATGTGCATTTGCTCAGTGACAATTTGAAACTGTCTCTATAGGGTCTTACATAACAAAATTCATGAGCCACTGGAGAAAGCATGTCAAAAATATACTAGTGAGAAAAGAATATCCATAGGAAGAGACAAAAAGAAAGTTCAGTGTCAAGGGTCAATCATAAAATGACCCTTGAATGATGCACAGAACTATCCACAAAGGGACAGAGACATTCAGCTGAAAAGAAAGGCAGCAAAAGCTTGCAGCCATGAATGGTTAAAATCTTGTTGTCTAGAGGCTTGATTGCATGGTGGATTCCACTGTGATGTTGAGTCAAGAAGTACATCTCTCCAAAAGATAACAATTGTTTGGGCATTATAACCATATACTAAAACAGTAGTTAAGATCTCCAATACAGGGAGTTTCAGAAAGACCTTCCCAGTTTCCATCTCTCTAATGAAAATGGCCTGGAGAACCTAGTAGGTGCCACCATTCTTTCAAAATTATTTTTATAGTATGTGTACAAGTGTTTTATTTGCATGTATTCTGCACCATCTGCCTGTGTAGTGTTTATAGAGGTCAGAACAGGGTTTTGAATCCCCTGGAACTGGAGTTAGAGATGGTTATAAGCTGTTACATGGTTGCTAGGAACAGAATTGGTGTCCTCTGTAAAAACAGCAAGTGATCTTTTTATTTTAATATTTTAAAAATTTTTATTATTAGTTACATTTTATTAACTCTGTATCCCAGCTATATCCTGCTCCCTCATTCCCTCCCAACCCCACCCTCCCTCCCTCATCTCCTCCTTGCCCCTTTCCAAGTCCACTGATGGGGAGGACTTCCTCCCCTTTCATCTGACCCTGTTTTATCAGGTATCTTCAGGACTGGCTGCAAAGTCCTCCTCTGTGGCCTAACAGGACTGCGCCTCCCTTGTGGGGTGGGGAGGTCAAAGAGCCAGCCATTGAGTTCATGTCAGAAATAGTCCCTGTTCCCCTTACTATGGGAAACCAATTGGTTACTGAGCTACCACGGGCTACATCTGAGCAGAGGTTCTAGGTTATATCCATACATGGTCCTTGGTGGAGTGTCAGTCTCAAAAAAGACCCCTGTGCGCAGATATATTTGGGCCTTGTGGAGCTCCTATCCTTTCCATATCATACTACCTCCCCCTTCTTTCATATGATTCCCTGAACTCTGCTGAAGGTTTGGTTACAATTCTTAGTATCTGCTTTGATGCACTGCTAGGTAGAGTCTTTCAGAGGCCCTCTGCAGTAGGCTCCTGTCCTGTTACTTGTTTTCTCCTACATCCAATGCACATCCCATTTGTCTTTCTAAGTGAGGATTGATCATCTTACCCCATGTCCTCTTGATTATCTTCTTTAGGTGTATAGATTTCATTATGTTTATCATATCTTATAGGTCTATATAAGCGAGTATATACCATGTGTGTCTTTCTCCTTCTGGGATACTTCACTCAGAATGATCTTTTCTAGATCCCACCATTGCAGCAAGTGATTTTAACTGCATAACCTTCTCTTCAGCCCAGAACGTAACCATGATTTAAAAAAAAAAAGTTAAAAAAGAACCATTGAGGTTCCCGTTATTGCATCTTAGTTATGACCAATTGAATGGAATTGCTCAACAGCAGCTCCAGGTACCTTCTTCCTGAGGAGCAGAGAAAATTGTCAAGACTAAGGGTTGTGATGAGGGAGATCTTTGTACTTCAGCATTCATCCATTCTCATTTAACTTCTCCATCTACTTGAGGATCCACTTTGATATCCATTTATTAAGTGAAGAAGATATTCTTGAACTAAACTGTCTGAAGACCTAGAACAGTATTTATCAACCTGTGGATCGAGAACCCTTGGTGTGTGTGTGTGTGTGTTTCATACAACCCTTTCACAGTAGTCATGTAAGACCATCAGAAAACATAGATATTTACATTATGATTCATAACAGTAGCAAAATTATAGTTAAGAAGTAGCAGCAAATATAATTTTACGGTTGGGGGTCACCACAACATGAGTAACTGTATTAAGACGCCCCAGCATTAGGAAGGTTGAGAACCACTGGTCTAGAAAGAGAAAACTGGTGGGTGTCAGTTTTATACACATTCTGCAGTCTGTACAGTTGTTTTGTGAAGCTGGGAAACAAGGAAGAGAAACAAAGGAGGCTCAAGCCTTGGGTTTCTTCACAGGGCAGAGAGCTGAGCCAAGAGGACAAATGCATGTTGTATTTGGTGAAAGGCAGGAGAAGTCCTGGGGTGAAGTGACAGTAAGTGCTGAGCCAAGAGGACAAATGATCCTTTCCAGGTCCCACCATTTACCTGCAAATTTCATGATTTCCTTATATTTCATTGCTGAGTAATGCTCCATTGTATAGATGTACCACAATTTCTGCATCCATTCTTCAGTTGAGGGGCATCTGGGCTGTTTCCAGCTTCTGGCTATTACAAATAAAGCAGCTACAAACATGGTTGAGCAAATGTCCTTTTTGTGTACTTGAGCCTATTTTGGATATATGCCTAGGAGTGGTATGGCTGGATCTTGAGGAAACACTATTCCTAGTTGTCTGAGAAAGCGCCAGAGTGATTTCCAGAGTGGTTGTACAAGTTTACATTCCCACCAGCAGTGGAGGAAGGTTCCCCTTTCTCCACAACCTCTCCAGCATGTGTTGTCACTTGAGTTTTTGATCTTGGCCATTCTCATGGGTGTAAGGTGAAATCTCAGGGTTGTTTTGATTTGTATTTCCCTAATGGCTAATGAAGTTGAGCATTTCTTTAAATGCTTCTCTGCCATTCGATATTCCTCCTCCTTCTATATCTGTTTAGCTCTGTTCCTTATTTTTTAAGTGGATTACTTGGTTTGCTGCTTTACAGCTTCTTTAGTTCTTTATATATACTGATATTATCCCTCTGTCAGATAAAGGGTTGGTGATCATTCTTTCCCAATCTGTAGGCAGTCCCTTTGTTTTGATGAGGGTGTCTTTTGCTTTACAGAAGCTTTTCCGTTTCATGAGGTCCCATTTATTGATTGTTGCTCTTAGAGCCTGTGCTGTTGGTGTTCTGTTCAGGAAGTTTTCTCCTGTACCAACGAGTTCTAGGGTATTCCCCACTTTTTTTTCTAGCCGATTTAATGTGTCTGGTTTTATGTTGAGGTCTTTGATCCACTTGGACTTCAGTTTTGTACAGGGTGATAAGTATGGATCTATTTTCATTTTTCTACATGTAGACATCCAGTTGGACCAGCACCATTTGTTGAAGATGCTATCTTTTTTCCATTGTATGGTTTTGGCATCTCTGTCAAAAATCAGGTGTCCATAAGTGTGTGGGTTTATTTCTGTGTCTTCTGCTTGGTTCCATTGATCCACCATTCTGTTTCTATGCCAGTATAATGCAGTTTTTTATAACTGTTGGTCTATAGTACAACTTGAGATCAGGGATGGAAATACCTCCAGAAGATCTTTTATTGTAGAGGATTGTTTTAGCAATTCTGGGTTTCTTATTATTCCATATGAAGTTGAGAATTTTTCTTTCCAGGTCTGTAAAGAATTCTGTTGGCAATTTGATGGGAATTGCACTGAATCTGTAGCTTGCTTTTGGTAAGATGGCCATTTTTACTATGTTAATCTTGCCAAGCCATGAGCATGGGAGATCTTTCCATCTTCTGATATCTTCTTCTAATTCTTTCTTCAGAGACTTGAAATTTTTTTCATACAAGTCTTTGACTTGCTTGGTTAGGGTTACACCAAGGTACTTTATGTCATTTGTGGCTATTGTGAAGGGTGTTGTTTCCCTAATTTCTTTCTCAGCCCTTTTGTCTTTTGTATACAGGAGTGCTACTGATTTTTTTTTTAGTTAATTTTGTATCTGGCCACTTTGCTGATGGTGTTTATCAGCTGTAGGAGTTCCCTGGTAGTGTTTTTGGGGTCACTCATGTATACTATCATATCATCTGCAAATAATGATAATTTGACTTCTTCTTTTCCAATCTGTATCTCCTTGATCTCCTTCAACTGTCTTATTGCTTTAAGTTTCTCTCTGTTCAGTTTGATGTTGGCTATAGGCTTGCTGTATATCACCTTTTCTATGTTTAGATATGTGCCTTGTATCCCTGATCTCTCCAATACTTTGAACATGAATGGATGTTAGATTTTGTCAAATGCTTTTTCAGCATCTAGGGAGATTATCATGTGGTTTTTTTCTTTCACTTTGTTAGTATGGTGGATCACATTGATGGATTTCCGTATATTGAACCACCCCTGCATACCTGGGATGAAGCCTACTTGGTCATAGTGGATAATATCTTTGATGTGTTCTTGGATTCGGTTTGCAAGTATTTTATTAAGTATTTTTGCATCAATGTTCATAAGGGAGATTGGCCGGAAATTCTCTTTCTTTGTGGAGTCTTTTTGAGGTTTAGGTACCAAGGTGACTGTGGCTTCATAGAATGAGTTTGGTAGTGTTCTTTCTGTTTCTATTTTGTGGAATAGTTTGAAGAGAATTGGTGTTAGCTCTTCTTTGAAGGTCTGGTAGAATTCTGTGCTGAAGCCATGTGGTCCTGGGCTTTTTTTGGGTGGGAGACTTTTGATGACTGCTTCTATTTCTTTGGGGGATATAGGTCTATTTAGTTGATTTACCTGGTCCTGATTCAGCTTTGGTAAGTCAAATAGATCAAGAAAATTGTCTATTTCATTTAGATTGTCAAATTTTGTGGCATATAGACTTTTGAAGTAAGTCCTAATGATTGCTTGGATTTCCTCAGTGTCTGTAGTTATATCCCACTTTTCATTTCTGATTTTGTTGATTTGGGTGGTGTCTCTCTGCCTTTTAGTTAGCTTGGCTAAGGGTTTGTCGATCTTGTTGATTTTCTCAAAGAACCAGCTCTTGGTTTCATTGATTCTTTGAATTGTTTTATTTGTTTCCAATTGATTGATTTCAGCCCTGAGTTTGATTATTTCCAGCCATTTACTCCTTCTTGGTGTGTCTGCTTCTTCTTTTCCTAGGGTTTTTAAGTGAGCCATTAAGTTGCTTGAATGAGCTGTCTCGAATTTCTTCTTGAAGGCACTTAGTGCTATGAACTTTCCTCTTAGCACTGCTTTCATTGTGTCCCACAAGTTCGGGTATGTTGTGTCTTCATTTTCATTGATTTCTAGAAAGACTTTATTTTCTTTCTTTATTTCTTCCCTGACCCAGCTGTCATTTAGTAACAAGTTGTTCAGTTTCCATGTGTGTGTAGGCTTTTTGCTATTTCTGTTATTGTTGAGGTCCAGCTTTATTCCATGGTGATCAGACAAGATACAAGGGATTATTTCAATCTTCTTGTATCTGTTGAGGCTTGCTTTGTGACCCACTATATGGTCTATTTTGGACAAGGTTCCATGAGGTGCTGAGAAGAAGGTAAATTCTTTTGTGTTTGGGTGTAAAGTTCTGTAAATGTCTGTTAGGTCCATTTGATTCATGACCTCTGTCAGAGACATTGTTTCTTTGTTTAATTTCTGTTTTCTTGACCTGTCCTTTGTTGAGAGTGGGGTGTTGAAGTCTCCCACTATTAATGTGTGGGAATCTATATGTGGTTTAAATTTTATCAATGTTTCTTTAACAAATTTGGTTGCCCTTGTATTTGGAGCATAGATGTTCAGGATTGTGATGTCTTCCTGGTGGAATTTTCCTTTGATGAGTATGAAGTGTCCTTCCCCATCTCTTTTTATTAATTTTGGTTGAAAGACTATTTTATCAGATATTAGAATGGCTACTCCTGCTTGCTTCTTGGGTTCCATTGCTTGGAAAGACATCTTGCAACCCTTTATCTTCAGGTAATGTCTATCTTTGTGCCTTAGGTGTGTTTCTTGTATGCCACAGATTGCTGGGTTTTGTTTACGTATCCATTCTGTTATTCTGTGTCTTTTTATTGGAGAGTTGAGTCCTTTGATGTTGAGAGAGATTAATGACCAGTGGCTGTTAGATCTCTTGATTTTGATGTTGGCTGTGGTCATACGGTTGTGTGCTTGGTTGCTTTTTGTTTTACTGAAGTGTGGTTATTTATTTCCTGTGTTTTCTTGAATGTAGCCAGTTTTCCTGGGTTGTATTTTCCCTTCTAGTGTCTTCTGTAATGCTGGATTTGTTTGTAGGTATTGTTAAAATTTGTTTTTGTCATTGAATATCTTGTTTTCTCCATCTATGAGGACTGAGAGTTTTGCGGGGTATAGTAGCCTGGACTGAAATCTGTGTTCTCTTAGGGTCTGCATGATATCCGTACAGGCCCTTCTGGCTTTCATAGTCTCTGTTGAAAAGTCAGGTGTGATTCTAATGGGTTTTCCATTATATGTTACTTGGCCTTTTTCCCTTGCAGCTTTTAGTATTTTTTCTTTGTTCTGTATACTTACTGTTTTGATTATTATGTGGCGGTAGGATTTTCTTTTCTGGTCAAATTTATTGGGTGTTCTATAGGCCTCTTGTATTCTAATTGGCCTCTCCTTTAGCTTGGGGAAATTTTCTTCAATGATTTTGTTGAAAATATTTCCTGGGCCTTGGAGAAGGGAGTCTTCTTTTTCCTCTATACCTATTATTCTTAGGTTTTGTCTTTTCATATTGTCTTGGATTTCTTGGATGATCTGTGTCAGGAATTTTTTGGATTTAACATTTTCTTTGACAGATTTCTTCCACTGTATCTTCTACACCTGAGATTCTTTCTTCCATCTCTTGTAATCTGTTGGTTATGCTTATCTCTGTAGTTCCTGTTTTCTTCCCTAGATTCTTCCTTTCCATTATTTCCTCCATTTGTGTTTTCTTTAATTTTTCCAATTCTATCTTCAGGTCTTGAGTTGTTTTGTTTACTTCCTTCATCTGTCTGATTGTTCTTTCCTGCTTTTCTTTTAGTTCCTTCAACTCTGTTTCTTTTATTTCATTCAGTGCTTTAAGCATTTCCTTTCTAAAGGCCATAAGCTGTTTCGCTGGAGCTTCCTCTATTTCTTTACGGATGGCAACATTCTGTTTGAGTTTATCTTCCTCTATGTCTTTACGTATCTTATTTGTTTCCTTTGTTATCATCTTCATGAGCATACTTGTTAGGTCATCTTCTTGGATTTCAGTTATGCTGGTGTGTCTGGGGCTACTTGCCCCTGGGTAGTAACTGTGTTCTGGAGATGCCATATTGCTCTGTCTTTTGTTGCTTGAGTTTTTATGCTGGCCTCTGCCCAGTGTGCTATCTTAGGTGTTTGGGGTTATTTTCTGGTGGTTCCTGGGGATCCTGTGGTGGAGAGAATCCCCTTGGCAGAAACCTGGTTTTTCCTGAAGGATGTCTTCTTAGCTTTTTGGGTATAGTCCCTGGATGGCTGGTGTTTTTTCAGGAGTTGCTGCTGCTCACCTCAGGGATAGAGATCTGAGTGGTAACTGTGGTCTTTGTTAGTCAAGAGGGTTCTCCTCTCACCCAGGGAAGTCCTGAGGACAGCTGCCCTGTTTCTGGGTTTCTTGTTGTAAATTTAATGATCAGCTGCTGTGACCCAGTTGGACATCAGGCGAGCAACAACTGTTTGTGCCTGTGTCTGGAGCACAGCTGAGTGATGGTGCCTTGGCCACACTGGTCTGCTATAGACTTTTTTTAGGGAAGGATTGGGTGATTTAAGTCAGTACAGTTTCCTTCCTTCCCTGTGGATTCTCTGGAGACACAGACTCTCAGTGTCATTTTTTGCCCTGGTGCACACTGCTCAGTCTCTGCCAGCTGTTTGGTGCGCAGAAACTGCCTGTGTCTGCCTTTCCAGCCTTTGGGAGCCTGGGTGCCTGCCTAAGCTGGGTAATTTTCCGAGGACCTTTTTAGGGTGGGGGTGTCGGCTGAGTGCTCTGAGATCAGACCAGCCGTTTCCCCTCCCTGTGTGTTTGCACCAGACAGTGAAACTCATTCGCTGGTGCCCTGGTGCCCAAAGTTCTATCTCAGGCAGAGAATCAGGTGCGCAGGCAGAGCTCTGTGCTGGAGCCTGGGTCCCCGGCTCTGGCTCAGGGCTGGCTCCTGGAGCGCCCGTGGAACCCGAGTCTTTTCCAGGGGATGTCTGGGTGACCTAAGGCTGGTCCCAATCTTTTCCTGCACCGTGGGGTTATCTCTCGACTGAAAATTCCAGTTTCTGATAGTGTGGTGCCCAAGGTTCAGTCTGGGACCGTGACCAGAGACACTGGCTTGTGGCTCTGGGCTGGGGATGGGGCTGGTGGCCGGCAGCCAAGCGTCTGGCAGAACCGGGATCTCTTCTGCGGTTTAGCCGGGTGAGTTAAAAGCTGATTGAATCCTCCACCGTGGGGTATCCTCTCACCTGGGAAACACAATGAGTGTGTTTTATGGCCGCGAGTTCTGCTTGCTGGTCACTGTGCTGATCCTGCTGCTGCTGCTCAGAATGAGAGTCCTCCAGGCGCCGCCATCTTGCCCCCCTCTGTTCCCCATTTTTTAAGTGGCTTACTTGGTTTGCTGCTTTTCAGCTTCTTTAGTTCTTTATATATACACTGTATATTAGTCTTACATTTTTTTTTTGATTTTTATTAATTAGATTTGTTCTTTTGAGTTTTATACATGTATAAAAATGCTTCTAAAGTCTCTTTAGGTCAATTTTTGAAGATGAACTTAACATAACACAATTTACCACTTTGAAGTGTACAGTAGCATTAGTACATTCACAGTGATGGGCAGGTATCACCCCTACCGAGAAAAGCTTGCTTTCATCCCCCTTGCAGAAGGCCATGCTGATGGAGCCACTGTTCTGAAAGTGTTCATCTGAGAATGTGTGTCTAAGAGGTTAGCAACAAGCAAAACAAGTTGTCGGCTATGTTGGGATAAATGCTTTGGTTAGTAATGGAGGCTGTGTGTCTGACTGGGCTACGAGAGAAAAGACAGAAATCAGACATTTGGGCCTTGAAAGAAAGGAAGAAAGTGGCCTGGCAGGAAACTGTGGGTTCCAGGGCGGGATGTGTTAAAATTGAGGTGCCAATTAGCTATCCAGGAGTGATAGCAGGAGACAACTGCTGGGCAAGCGGAAGCACACTGCTAAAGATAGAAACACAGAGGCCTCAGCATTTAGGTGGCATTTAAAGCTGCAGGATGGAATGAAGTCACAGAAATAGAGTTCAGAGGAGGAGCCAACAGCCCAGGGTTGGTCCTTAGCATGCCGGCATTTAAGAGGATAATGGTGAAGGCAGTTTGGCTTTAGAAGAAAAGCATTGCAGAAGCTTTAGCTTCACAAACTGCTGGCCCCACCATGGCGGGTCTGAGCACTCAGCTGACATTTTTTTAACTCACAATTACTCAGTTTTTTGTTTTTGTTTTTGTTTTTAATATAAATGTAATAAGAAAGTGTAAGTCTCCTCTTAGTGTGTGTATGTGTGCTGTGGCATTGATATGTGTGTCATGGTATGTGTGTGTGGTGTTGGTACATGTGTGTAGGTGTATGTATTTGTGAAATGTATGTATGTGGTGTGTATGTGTATGGTGGTGGTGGTGTGTGTGTGAGTCTATGTGTGTATGATGTTGGTATGTGATTATGAGTGTGTGTGGTGTTATGTGTTTTTGTGGTGCTGGCATGTAAGTGTGAGTGTGTGGTGTTGGTATGTGTGTGTATGAGTGTATGTGTCTGGTGTTGGTGTGTGTGTATGGTGTGAAGGTATTGGTGTGATTGTGTGTGTGGTATGGGTGTGTTTTGTTTGCATGTGATGTGTGTACTTGTTGGTGTGTATATGCCTGTTTGCATGTGGGTTCACTGACATGTGGAGGCCACAGGCAGACATCACTGTCTGCCTGCTACCTTTATCTTTTTAGGCAGGGTCTCTCACTGAATCTGCAGCTCATAAATTTGGAAAGGCCAGTTGCTGACTAGCTCCAGAGACTCACCTGTCTCTGCTCTCCCACACATTAGGATTACAGGCACCTCCCAACAGAGCCTGGCTTTTCCCAAGAGTTCAAGGGATCCAAACTCAAGTACTTAGGCTTGTGAGCAGGCACTTTCCTGACTGAGCCATCTCTCCAGCCTATAGCTTCCTTTTATTACGCATGTCCCCTCCGCCCCTCCAAATCACTCTCATCCAAAACCGAGTTGCAATTTTCATTGCAAAGCACCTGGTTTAGGCCCATCAGTGGGTTGATTGAGGACAAAGAGATGAGAGTTAGAAGGTTGATCATTACGTCAGGTGCTCAGTGACTATAAGCAGAACAAATGACAGAAGGGGATAAAATCGCTTATTTTAGGCATTTTCTGAATCAAAGCAGTAGCAACAGAAGCAGAGCGTGGCAAAGGATGCATAATGACAGGGCCGCTATTATGACTGGAATGTAAAGTGTAATAGGATTTCCAGAAAACAATTTAGGGAAAGTGACAATCTTGCTTATTTAAATGCTGTGTGACATTCAGCATTACTCCTCCAGGTAAATCGCAAAATTGATAAAATGACTTCCAGAGATATTGTTGAATATACGGAACACATGTAATGCATTTATCTGTTGACTAACCCTCAGGTGAGTGGAAATGGTATTGTTTCCTGGGAATCAAAGACAGCTTTCACTGAGCCATTATGCTAAAATGCAGAGGTTCCAGGCTTTCTCCTTCAGCCAAGCTTTTACAATTCTTCTATTCTGGGCCTTCCTTATTTTTCCTATACAAATACATAGACTATATTATAATTTCAATTTACATTATAATTAATCATTATCAAATTTCAAGTTCACAAAACATTCATGTTTTGGTGTAAATAGATTTTAAAGCTTTCTAAGATAATAAATTGTTATTTTCTCCCTATAAGTTTAAATTTAATGCATGGCAAATTTAAATATCTCCAGTCTAGGAAAGAAGAGATAACATGAAAAAAAAAAAAAAGAAAAGAAATCGAGGCACAACTATTCAGAGTGACTAGGACAGGCTCCTGTGATCTTTCTCTGCTCAGCAGGTACTCACAAGTCATTTTACAGAAATCGGCACAAATGCTTGTTGCTAGTGTTATTACATTAGACACATAGCACTGATGTATTTTAATATCAACAAATATGTAGACATGTGTTAATTTTAATGCTTAGCAATGTTCTATTCCATGGACAATTTTATTGACTGAATGACTGAGAGAGGGGACTGGTCTTACCATGCAGCCTTACTGGGCCTGGAACTGGCTACAGAGAACAGGCTGGCTGTGAACTTGGAGACTGACCTGTTCCTGCTTCCTGAGTACTAGGAATAAAAGAATGCACCAGCAATCCATTTTAATCCAATCACATACTGACAGACATTTGAGCTGTGATTTAAAAAATCTTTTCTTTTTTTCTTACATCAGTTCATACCATATCAACAAGGTGTTTTCAATATATTTTATGTTTAATTCAGCTTCATAGAAAGCTGTTCTTAATCTCTACTAGGTATAAGTTCAGAAAACTTATATGACTGGGTAAAGATCATAAACATTTTAAACAGAAATATATTGCCAAGGTACTCCAAAAACATTATGGCAATTCCACCCAACCATGATTAGTATGAGGTCTTCTCTAAGTGAAAAAGCAACTATTTTTACATCTGGGGCTCTCACAGCACAGGTGGTATCTCTTTACCATAAGGGTTCTGCTTCAACTGCCTTCGGGTTGGCTGCTGTAACAGCTCTTCCTAGTTGACTGTACTGGGAGTAAACATATTAAATTGAAGAACCGTGGAACAACCAAACAGTCAGAAACTATCAGAATGGGTGTTGATGTGCAAAACCATTCGTTTTCTTTTCTTCATCTTTTTCGGGGACTTTTGTCTATTGATGTCTGTAGTAATATTTTCACAGTGCTATTTAACTCATTTGTTTTCTACAATTAGTCCTACTTATAAATTCTAGCTAATAAAAATTCTCTGCTATTTCCTGCTGACATCATTCTTCTGTTGGGTGTCCTGCTAAGAACAATACATATTAAGAACTATAAATACTACATATGCACAGGCCCTGGAAACAAGTAGCCACTGGGTATATAAATATACTATTGCCAATAGGCATTAACTACTCATGGCTTCAATAACAAACTCTTCACTAGAGTTTAAGGGTGTAAAGTTTTGAGCCATTTGTTATTGTGGGCATATGGCTTAGCTTGTGTTTGCAGGCAGAGGAGGTAACCACTGAGGAGGGAATGGTTGAAAGCAGGATGGCATTTTCATACACCGAGTTCTCACCCATCAATCTTAGTGCTGCTACGTCTCCTCTTCAAGACACCCTACTCTGTGAAGAGCAGTTTCCTCATCCTATCTTGTAGCAGTGGAAACCCAAGATCTGGAATTATCTTAAGTGTCTAGCTTTAAAAATCACAGTCAGTGAAGTGTTCCCACTACCTCTGCTTATCTCAAGGCATGAATTCTCATTCATCATGCCACTGCTATCAGATTAATGCTGCTACCATCCTGAAGGGATTCGTGTTACTGCCCTACTCAGCAGCCATCTGCTTGTCTCCATCATGTGCAAACGAGAGCAAATGACAGAGTAGAGACTGCCTAGAAGGGCAAGTCTGCGGGATTTGCTGATCCAGTTTTCATGTAACTCCCATATAATCCTCTAAGAGTAAATGAAATGACATTAAAATCAACCTCTCTCAGGGCTGAGAGAATAAGGCCAGGCATATAACCTTGTGAGTGTGAGTGTTATAAGCAAGTACAGAAACATATGCAGAGAAGAATGAACATTGGGTCCCTCAACTACCCACAGGCAATCCCCTACACTTTGGTTTTCAGCAGGAACTATGAAAGCTCAGTTAAATCTTGAACAAGGAAGAGAGATGAAGGCACTGGACACACTCTCACAAGGAAATCCTGGAGCATTTCCCCTGAGTCTCCAGCTAGAGAAATAAGCTTAATCATTAACTTCAGAGAACTGTTGCTCAGTGTCTGACCAACTCCATCACTTTTAATATTATGGCCTCTAACATTGACTAGAGTTGGGACTTCCATTATCTTAAAAGATCAGCAACAACAACAAAAACAAAAAATAAAAAAAAACAAACAATTTTTGGTATTACAGAAAATATATTCTTTACTTATTTGAAATTATTAAGTTAATTTAACAAAAATAATCAAGATTTATATTTATATACATATATATTGCTCAAAATAAAGGAAATATTAATTATTAAGACTATATGATGATTAAAAATATTTAGGAAAACTGACACTTTGGAAATACATGTTTTCAGTCAATGAAGATCTCATTAGATCTATAATATTTCTCTTTATTTCATGCAGAATCAACATTAGATGTCATTAACCTTTATGTCATTAATTTAAATTCTGAGAAATATCTTGCCAACACAACTTTTATGAACCATAGTGCAGAGTACTGTAATAATTAGAGAGTGGAAGTAACTATTTTTTCAGGTAGGTCATGGATATTGGTGGCTAAAATAAAAATAAACTAATCAGGTGTAAATTGATACAAATCCTATTATAGGGAATTATAAACCATGAATTTTAAAACTGCACTGAGTAGTTTATGTAAGGCAGTGAACACAGGTAGCACTTGTTGGTTTCTGGCATCCAGTGGCATAGTGGAGCTGGTTGTGATGGAGATAAGGAAGTACAAGTATAGAAGGAAAAAGACTAAGCGTTAGCCCAGTATTCAAGCTGGACTGATATTGTTGGAGAAAGATCTGAGTGCCTGTTTCCATTCCTATGATAGTGTCAAGGCCCCTACAGAAGTGTTTGGTTACAGCCACCTATGACAACTCAAACAGCAGGTGAGGTTTTGCTGTGTAATCAAAGGTAGATAGATGAGCAGCCAGCAAACACAGCCATGCCTACAATGAGCAAAACCTTTTTCAGCAAGGGAGAGAGAGACAGACAGACAGACATATATATATATATATATATATATATATATATATATATATAGAGAGAGAGAGAGAGAGAGAGAGAGAGAGAGAGAGAAAGAAAGAGAAGGCATAGTAGGACATAGTGCTGTTAGAAGCTGAAGACCAAGTTGAGATGTAGTCAGGAAGCCTAAGGGAAAAACTGGAGTAGAGTCTCCAACAGATTGATCCAAGAATGGTCCATTGGTGATATGTCATTTCCTCTACCCTTAAGGATGTTGTGTATTTATGTTCATGAGAGAGATAAAATCAAATATCTGCAGTTTACCTGACATGGAATTTGTTTTATCAGTCTTGAATGGAGGAATATCATTAGCAATGCCTCATAGGGGAAAGAGTCCTAACAAAGCAGAGCTAAACACGGCTGAAAAGCCTGATGTGATGATAGAAGTCCAGGCAACGACCTCACTCTTTTGAAAATATATATACCTATTATGACTTATAGCACATAAAATGCTGGTGTTAAATTGAACTGGGCCAAGAAGGACCACAACATTTAATCACTTGAAGCTGGAGATGATGTAACGGTTGTTACCTATTTATTACACAAGAGAGACAAATGTGACGAGCTTTTGACCTTGTCAGAAAACTCCATGTCTTAGTGATGTTTTGTAGAATGCAGAACTCTGCTAGCTCATAATGGAAAATACTCATTTAAAATTAACTGAGACAACAACTCATCTCGTACTGTTATTAATTGTAAAGATGCTATGCAAAGAAATAACTGGATAATTCCCCATAGCTTTATTACATTAATTTTCAGATGCTATATTGTTTCAGTGTTGAGATGTTAAGATAAGAGATGTGGACATTTATTCTTCAAGATGAAACAGTAATTTATCATGTTTTCTAAAACAAGGCTATCATCTACAATATGGACCATCCTTTAAGTGTACAGATTTAACCAGTATATAATGCTGGCATTGCAACATATGTAATTTAAATTCTTTCACAAAGGGTTAGTCTCTTAGAGTAAACATGTTCTTTAAAACTATATGCTAGCTTCTGTTCCCGTCGAAAGGTCTCAGATCTGAAAACAGTCTAATTCACACTATTCTGGAGAGTCTCTAGCATCTTAAAAATGTACATATTTTTCTTGGAGAAATGATTTATACTCTAGAATTATTAATTTTTTTTGGCAAACAAGAAGAAACAGATGACATTAGTTTTGAAATAATGACATTGATTTTTTTATAAATGTCTTTTCCACCCAACATGAGGACAACTAGAGGTAAAGCACTTCCTATTTTCTTTGAACATTGCTCTATTTGTTGTGCTTTGTGAAACATTTCTTGAAGTATTTACTGAATCTTTGCCTGTAGCAAAGAAAAGTGGGCATATGGTCTTAACATGTCAGGATGTTTTTAGAAGTAGATTTTTAAGTTATATTAAAAGTACTATAAAATTTTTTTACTGTTGATTAGGTAAGACCCTATCCTTCAGTACGCAGCCTGTGAACACAGACAAGCCTACCATAGAACTAAGCCTTTCTCGGTAAACTAGCAGGAGAACAAAGGAGTAGTTATTACCTTACCACTCTGAGATATTGTGAGACAGCAAGAGAGGAAAATCAGTCTCCACCAGATTGACCTAAGGGTGGCACTCCTTGGGTTGGAGAGTATATCTCCCTCCCTCTGGCACCCTAAACCAAAGGCTTCAGGACCTATATAATACTCACTACCCGGCACTTAAAGAACCAAAAGGAACGTGGTCCTTAGGTTAGAATCCTTATCTCCCACCTCAGCCACTCTCATCCTCAGTTGACCCTCATTTTTAAGCTTTACTTAGTAAAATTATGAGGCACGTGTGCCTCACATATTATAGAATTTCAGGGTCCTGATGGTTATGCAACAGTATGTTCTGTTCATGTCTGTCCAGTGCAGGATGTGGGGAAGTACCCCACCTGGCCCAAAGAATGGGGTTTGTTACGACCAGACCTTTCTCATTTTTAACCAGGGGCTTAGCAGTGCAAAACTCTCTCAGTCCTGTCACTTCCTAGCAAATACTAGAAGCTGGCCTAAATCTGTAGACAGCCAAACAAATGCATGCACTTGTAGCGACACAGCCTGGCAACTTCTGCAAACCAGAATGCCTCTGTCTACTGATGAGATTGGACAGGACCCGTCTCTCCAGGCAGCCTGGAAACACAGTGCTGACAGGATCCACTACAGGTTAAGCATATTCCTAATATGACAGCCTCAAGCCCCAAATGTTTCTAAATATGAAGGTTCTGATGGCTAGCAAGAGGCTCAGGTAAAAAATAAGACACCCGACTTCATGTGACAAGTTGTAATAAAAATGCAGGAGAACTTCACGGTTTTCCCAGGGTCACCAAGAGACAGTAAGGCCCACTCCCAGGTACAAAATTATTACAAGGTGTATAAGATTATCTTCAGACAATGTGTATGAGGGAGGGGGAAATATGAAACAGAAATAAACCCAATTCTTAGATTGTGTCCCATTTCAGAGATAATTCATAATGTGCATTGCATAATGCATTCCTAAATATCAGGAAAAACAATTAAATGCACTTTTGTTTCCACACATTTTATATACGTGTCATCAACTTGTGGCATGAAAACAACTTGGAGAATTGAGAGCTGTCTAGACTGGTCAAGTGAATTGGGAAAGTCTTGACTGATGGGGCAGAAAAGTTCCTAGGAGAGAAATTGATCCAAACAGAAACCTGCTACTATGTTCCAGGAACAGAATGCAGTCCTGGGTGTGGGGTGGGGCTCTGAAGGACTAGAACAGAGCCCACTGCAGCCCAGTAAGGAGCAGCATCTATCTCATCTCAAGGGAAGAGGCACAGATAGAAATCTGTGAAATGCCTGGGGCCTTGGGAACACTCTTCCGGGATTTCTATATAAACCATATTGCAAGGGGCAGCAAGCCATTCTTTCTGGGTCATGTAACAGCTTGCAGGCACAGCTCTCTGGGGGCTTGAGGCTGATACCAAAGAGGGTACTCTGTCCAGAGAATA
This sequence comes from Meriones unguiculatus, assembly GCF_030254825.1. NCBI lineage: Eukaryota > Metazoa > Chordata > Mammalia > Rodentia > Muridae > Meriones > Meriones unguiculatus. The sequence continues at coordinate 99,986,214 of NC_083351.1, forward strand.
GCCAACGAGATTGTAGCAGCCAGCAAAGCAGCAATGCACAGTGCCCTGGGAAGCAGTGACAACCAGAAGGATGACTCACAAATCTTTAGGAGCATTGCAGAGGATCTGCTAGGCCCAGTGTACAAAACAACATAGAAAAAGTCAGCTAGAAGTCCTTCAAATATAGAACTTGGTCTGAAGAGGCTTACAAATGCATGATAAACCCAGGGGCACCCTGACTGCTGTGTCTGTGTGGAAGTGCATGTATACATGTGTGTGTTCGGGCTTGCATGTACTGGTGTGCACACAGCTGTGTATGCATAACTGGATATGTGTTTGTATGTCTTCACATGCATGTCTTCACATGTCTATATTGAGAGGGCATGATTAAAGGTATGTTTGGTCTCTGTACGTGCACACATGTACATGTCCATGTCTAAAAGCCAGTGAATAGCTATCTTGGAGGAGACAGATGTATGGGAGATAAGTGTTGACTTAAAATATTTCCTTTTTAGAATTTCATATGTGAGTACTGTATTTACATCATCTTCTGTCTCTCGTTTTTCCTTCCAACAACTTCCATGTTGTCTTCAGCTCCACATTCTCTCAAATTCGTGGCCCATTATTCTTCAGTTATTGTCAGACATACATATGTAAATCTTTAAATACAACCTTCTGAGTCTCTTCACTAATGCTCCTATGTGTATGTGTTTTGAGTTGAATGCCCAGGGCTACATAACTGAGGAGATAACTTGTCCCTGTAAAAAACTTGATTCCCCTTCATTGTTGTTGTTTTTTAATTAATTTTTATTGTTTATATAAATTACAGTTTATTCACTTTGTATTCCAGCTGTAGACCCATCTCTCATTCCCTCCAAATCCCATCCTCCCTCTCTCATCGCCTACTATGCCCCTCTCCAAGTCCACTGATAGGACTCCTCCCCTTCCCTCTGACCCTAGTTCATTTGGTCTCGTCAGATCTGGCTGCATTGTCCTCCTCTGTGGCCTGGCAAGGTTGCTCTCCCCTCAGGGGGGATGGTCAAAGAGCCAGCTACTGAGTTCATGTCAGAGACAGTCCCTATTCCTGTTACTAGGCAACCCACTTGGATACTGAGCTGCCATGAGCTATATCAGTGCAGGGGTTCTAGGTTATCTCCATGAATGATCCTTGGTTGGAGTACCAGTCTCAGAAAAAAAAAAAAACAAAAAAACCCTATGCCCAGATATATTTTTTCTGTTGCTCTCCTTGTGGAGCTCCTGTCCTCTCCAGGTCTTTCTATCTCCCCTTCTTTCCTAAGATTCCCTTTGTTGTTTTTTTTTTTTTTTTTTTTTTTTTTAAAATAATAATGACACATTTATTTATTTACTTATTTAATATATTTTAATATTTCTTAAATTTTTATTTTAGTTTTTATTAATTACAGTTTATTCTCTTTATAGCCCAGCTATAATCCCTTCCCCATTCCCTCCCAATTTCACCCTCCCTCCCTCTTCTTCTCCTATGCACCTCCCCCAGTCCAATAATAGGGGAGGTCCTCCTCCCCTTCCAGGTGACTCTAGTCTATCAGGTTTCATCAGGACTGGCTTCTCTGTCTTCCTCTGTGGCCTGGTAAAGCTGCTTCTCACTCAAGGGGAGGTGATCAAAGAGCTAGCCAATGAGTTCATGTCAGAGACAGCCCCTGTTTCCCTTACTAGGGAACCCACTTGGAGATTGAGCTGCCATGTGCACATCTGTGCAGGGGTTCAAGGTTATCTCCATGCATGGTCCTTGTTTGGAGTATCAGTCTTACAAAAGATCCCTGTGTCCAGATTTCTTGGTTCAGTTGATCTCCTTGTGGAGCTCCTGTTCCCTCCAGGTATTTCTATCTCCCCCTTCTTTCATAAGATTCCCTGCACTCCCTTTGTTGTTTTAAGTGGACATGCTTTAACTGCAGCTTCTCCCCTCTCTCATCCATGTCCAGGCAGCTTTTTTTCACCACAACCCACAGATTTCTCGAAGCTCTTGCTATAGGTGGTTGTGCTCTCATCTCCCGGTCCTCAATGCTGAGTGTTAGTGATCCCTCCAAGCCACGGTAGTATTATCTTGGAAGAGAACATATAAAAAAAGTAACTAATAAGAGATAAGTGGGGGACGGAGGGACTTCCAAGGATAGCTTTGAGCTGGAGAACTTATGAATTCCATTTGACACTGACTTATGGTGGCCTAGCACCCCTCCCCCCCTTTTAAATCTGAAAGCACTTTGCACAGAGTTGGCTGTTACCATAGCAAGCACTGTTTCTTCAGGCATAAATAACATGCAGCCCTACTGGATGCTAGCTACTTGGAAGTGGTAAGGGGAACTAACTGCAGGTAAAGAGACTTAATATTTGGAGGCTGAATTAACTTACTTTTCTATTGCTGTGATAAAATTCCATGACCAAAGCAACTTATTTGCTTGCAGAGAGATGGGTCCATTGTGGTACAGAGGCACAGCAGCCAGCACCCCAACGACATACTTCCTTCAGTAAGGCCACACCTCCTAAACCTCCCAAACAGTCCCACCAAAGGGAACCAAGTGTTTAAATCCCCAGCCTATGGGCAACATTTCTCAGTCAAACCACCACAGAAGCCGCCTGGCAAACAAGACACTATTCCTTTCTGGTTCCTGTTTGGCTTAATGAAGCTTTGTGCTTGCTTCCTCTTCAGAAGCCACACTTTCAATCACACTTTCATTAGATTCAACTTATAAATAACTTGGCATGCTCAATGTGAAGCTCCCCCGACAATAAAGCTTCGCATCTGTGTTTACACACTCCAATAGCTAAGTTAATAGCAAAGACAGTTCTGAAGAAAGTTATTAAATTGATTAACTGCTCACAGGGCCTAAATGATCCACACTCATCTCAGAGGCACAAATACGCATTCAATACAAGTCCCTACTTCCTGTCACTAGAAGAAAGAATCAGTAGTCTCCTGAAGGCTATGCAGAAGGTAAGACATTCTAAAATCATTCTACCACAAATGCCCTTAAGGAAGGGTGCATGTGATCAGCTGTACACAGCTCTACATGATGACCATGTACCTCATAGAAAATACAAATAGAGTCAAGGTCAATAGTCAAGAGAAAGAGAGAACAGCATTTTATACTCAATGGTTACTTGGGAAAGCAACACTGAAGCTGAGGACTCACTGTGTGTACACCTGTGTGTAGACACCTGTGTTTACACATTCCTGTGTGTGCAAGTCAGTGGATTCTTGTCGTGGAGGGGACTGGTGTACAGAAGAGGAATGCTGTTCCTTTAACTCAAACCTCTCTCAGTTTTGTGTTCTTTCCTTCTCACTTTCTCATTGTCTTTTCAGAAATAAAAAGAAATGCGGAAAACACTTGCTACATTACAGCTATAGAATTACCTAAAGAGTAAAAAAAAAAAAAAATTATCACCAGCATTGCCAAACTGCTAGTTTTCATGTCCCGGCTCCTTTTTTTTTTTTTTTTTGTTAATGTTTTCTGAATGTGTGGTGATTTGTATTTCACAGCCTGGTATGTCTGGGGTCTTATTGCCTCCTCTCATTAACTGCAAAAGAAAGGTCCTGAATCACATGAAAAGGAAAAAGGGTAGTTCCTTACCATCTGAAAACATCATGCACATGTCTATCAGCTCTTGACATGAACTGTGAGGGAGCCTTGTCAGTGCAATTGTGAAACTATTGAATACTGGGCACCTGAGTGGAATGTGGGCTCACTTCTGCTTTCACGTAAGCAGTGGCACATGTGATCTTTGAACCCTGTGTGTGTGAACATAGCAGGTACACCACTTGAAAATAAAACTGAGCTCTTCAATTAAAATCTACTTGCTGAATTTTTTTTTCATCATAGACTAAAGTCAGGCAAAATGTAGGCCAAATGTGTATTTGTGTGAACTGGGTCAGGATTCATACTGTCTTCTTGTCACTTCTGTGCAGAAGTACACAGAGACAAGATGGGGGTGGCACATATTGAAAAGGAGAGAATACCAGACTGAAACACGTAGCATTAGGTCTTTATAAAAGGAAGTGGCAAGAATAAAGTTCCTACTTTCAGTGCAAATGTGTGTATTCCTGTGTGTGTGTGTGTGTGTGTGTGTGTGTGTGTGTAAGTTTGCACACATTTACCAAGACAAGGAAACATTCTTGCCAAAGTAGCTTTATGGGGGTTGGTAACCACAAAATTCTTGTCTTATGTTTTCTTTTTCTACTATGACTACTTTAAAGTTAAGTGATTGTATTTAAATCTCTTTCCACACATTGCTTTCTTTGTGAAAACTTTTTGATTTTTCCACTGAAGATTATGCCAGGGACATACTCCTTTCTGTGGGCACTGGTATAGTCATGGATAAGGTATAATCATGGATAAAACATTGTTAGATCTATTAAACTCAAAATTTGTTTGTAAAATTATCATTTTTTATTTTAATTTTATTTTTAATTACACTTTATTTACTTTGTATCCCCCCTTTAGGTCCCTCCCTCCTCCCCTCCCAATCCTTCCCTTCTTTCTCTTTCTCCACGCATGCCCTTCCCCATGTCCATTGGTAGCGGAGGGTTTCTTTTTCTTCCTTCTGATCCTAGTCTGTTAGGTCTCATCAGGAGTGGCTGCATTGTCTTCCTCTGTGGCCTGGTAAGGCTGTTCCCCCCTCAGGGGGAGGTGATCAAAAAGCAGGCCAATCAGTTCATGTCAGAAGCAGTCTCTGTTCCCATTACTATGGAACCCACTTGGACACTGAATTGCCATCTGAGTAGGGGTTCTAAATTATCTCCATGAGTATGAGTCTCAGGAAAGACCCCCATGTTCAAATTTTTTGGTTCTGTTGCTCTCCTTGTGGACCTCCTGTCCTTTCCAGATCTTACTATTTCCCACTTTCATAAAATTCCCTGCATTCTGCCCAAAGTTTGGCCATAAGTCTCAGCGTCTGCTTTGATAGTCTGCAGGGCAGAGCCTTTCAGAGGCCCTCTGTGGGAGGCTCCTAACTTGTTTCCTATTTTCTTCTTCCTCTGATGTCCATCCTCTTTGCCTTTCAGGGTGGGGATTGAGCATTTTAGCCAGAGTCCTCCTGCTTTGTTAATGATGAATTATACTAAATTTGTAAGTTTCCTTTCTGCTGCTTATTTTCCTGCAAATGAACAGAAACAGTGAGAATGTGGCAATTTGATTTCCTAATTATTAGTTGTTGGACTCTCTATTGCTATTGGGGGAAAAAAATGCTACTCTGAAAAAAAAAAAAAAACAAAAACAAAACCCTCTCACTTTAACATCAGCCAGATTGCCCTTAACACCAGCCATCTGGAACATTCTGAAGATGCTCTGAGACAACCATGCAAAGACGGTCTCTGCCTTTGCTGGCTCCTGATAGCACAGTGTCTGCCAGGAGGACTGTCTAAACAGTTTGAACTAGTCTTTCTCTAGTCAAACATTTTGATGAACCATTTTTACTTTGACCATAGGGAGGGCACTTCCCTTGGAGGACAGTAGTAAGATTATGACTTATGCAAAACATAAGCCTTCATGACTATGATTGGTCCAGAATCAAAGGCTATCCAAACAACAGCTGTGACTGGCTGAAATGCTCCTTATCCCAGTATATAAACAGGCTGCCAAATTTACTTCATGAATTGGTTGAAGGACACTCTCTGGCTCCCTTCTACTTGTTGTCTTATCTGGTCCAATAAAGGTTTATCTCAAGTGATCTTGAGTTGAACAAGTGCTCGATTCAGTTCAGTACTGACAGCAGCTTGATCTTAAAGGTGTTGTATATACCCTCCTACAGCTTGACAGCTAAAGATCCTGTGGATGCCCCTGAGATGGTGAGGTTCAAATACTCCTTCCTGTAACATCACTGGCCCTCCAAACAGCCTAGCATGTTTACCTGAGCTCCCCCCAACTGGTCTCAGCCTGAAAGGTCTAGGGCCTCAAAGGTGTCCCCAGCAGTTGGTGCCCCATTTTTGATAGTCAGTACTTGGCTCTGGACAGGCCTGGTTGCTCCAGGTTCTGGAGTTCCAGAGTAAAGCACTGGGACATGCTGCTGAGAGCTGAAGAAATAAGTTCTCCGCATAGACTTCAGATCCACCCACCCACGGCACCCACAGGCCCAAATTTCACCTGGTAGTCTTACTGTGGAGCTGCTACCCCAAACAACTTGCTGATCCCACCCCAGGATGCAGTTCACCTGCTAGAATACCAACCAGTGGGAGGAGACTGCTCAAACCTGACTGACTTTTTCCCAACCCTATGCCAAATTAGAGGTCATCTCCTACTGCTCCTTCCAGCTTGCTGCTGCTTCTTGCTACTGTCAGACACTGGGACAAACACAAGCCACTAAAATGTAGAATGCATCTCTGGGAGAGCTTCTTTCCTATCCACAATTTAGATCAGAGTAAGTACAGAGTTCTTATCCAACTAATCAGTGATGCTTCCTGCTCTAAGCTTCTCCATCCTTTTCTCGCTGTTCATCTTATGGATTCATGCCTCTCAACTGACCTCTCCTTGAGTACAGAGCTCACATCTCCCTCTTTCTCTTCTTTATTGTCTACTATACTTTGAAGTGTGGTTCAGACATTCCTTGGAAAAACAACAAAGAAAGACAAATGACAGGAAGACAGAGAGTCTTCCAATTTCCTTGTTTCTGGAGTTCTTAGAATGCAATGCCTGTGCTAAGATGTCATTTCTCCGAGTTTCCCTTGAGGATATGTGACTGACAGCCACCACTACATAATGTCAATCAAGCCATCAATGAGAATGCAGACCACTGGATAAGCAAGTCACTAAGCAAACCTGGCATAGCACGAGAGCAAAACTGAAACTTCCATTCTAACAGACTACGTCTTCTAAGAAACAGCATGAAGGACATTTGTTCTGGATGCCTTACTCTAAGCATAGAATTAAAACATCTGCTGGAAAGGAAACCAGGTGTCGGGCAAAGGATGTTGACACTGTATGCTTTGCCCCTCGTCTCCAACATCGATTTCTATGTTGTGTTTGTTAACACTAGTTAATGGTAATTTTTGTTATAATTGTAGAGCAAATAGAGCAAACTCTCAAATATAATTAGGGAAAAGTGTTTCTAATTAACTTGTAACTCCTGAGTTGCAAAGTAGAGATAGAAATCAGTTACGCATTGTCAGCCCTAACGAGCACAAATGCACTGTACATTTGGAGGTTGGTGAGCCAACAAAAACAAAAAATGCTCACCAGTGCTTTCCTGTGAACCTTTCTAAGATTCCAGCATGTCTGGCAAGGGCATGCAAGAAAAACTCCATCTTAGGTCTCCAGCACTGCCAATCACGAAGATAAATATTGTATGAAAAGTGAAGGCAACCGTAGATGGTTTGGGAATATGTTGTGTGGTTGAATATGTAGCATGATCACCTAATATTAGCTTAGGGGCCTAAAAAGTATTGTGTTGAGGGGGCACATGCACATGCTCACAGCAGATGTTGAAATTGGGTGTCTTCCTCAATTGTTTCTAAACCGTGATGTTTTCTTTGAGACAGAGTCTCTCTTCGACCAGATCTCACCAACTGATTGGACTGCAGCACTGGTTCTTCAGCCCCGCCCTGCAGTGTTACAGGTACAGTCTTGTATTGCTCTGAGTTTTGGAGATCCAAACTCACGTCCTTATTTTTTTGCGGGACAGAAACTGATCTATCAGTCCAGCTCATACATAGGATTTTGATGGAATTCTACAGTGTTCTTTTTAGGTAAGAAATGGATCAATAACAGTAAGCCTCACCCTCAACACAGCACCATCTTGCTTACATGCTATGTGTTGTTACAGTTAATAAAGAAAGGATGTAAGAATGACTTGTCTAGATATAAATATCAACAGTCTAATCTTACAAAAATATAAACTATAACTCTTACAAAATTTACATCAAAATATCTTACTCACGTAGGAATAATCTCCATTATTAGTAAGAAACATCATATTGAGATGAGGACCCACAGCTGTAAAGGAAAATGAGCCTGAAGACTCTAAGGGATTGAGTTCAAACACCCTTTCAGACTCCAAGTATGAGAGAACAAAACTCCCCTCTACTTCAATACATCACGACATGCAGGCTTCATTTTCTCAAGCAGAGCTTCATTGTATATCATGAGTCCTCATCCCTTTCTGATCCCTGGAAAACAGCTCACTCAATTTTTTCATGGCAGCTCTTAGCACTTCATGGTACTAGATCTATTGATCTGGTTCACTGTCTTTTTTCTTTTTTTCTTTTTTTTTCTACTATCACACAAGATATATAAAGGCAGGTCTATGGGCTTAAGCTTAAAACCTCTTGAAACTGTTTCATGAATAGTTAAATAGAATTAAATTAAATGAATAGTTAAATTAAATAGAATATTTAAGATATTCTATTTAGGATATTTATTCATATTTTTACTTATAATTCCTGAAATGTCAAGATTTCTCTTTATTTGGTGCCTCCCCAACCCCATATTCCATCTAGTTTTCTAAAAAGCACTCACCACAGGCTTGACTATAGAGAAGAAATCTGTACCTGTGGAAAGGCTGGTCTATGACCAGAAAGAAACTAGGATTTCCCTTCTTGCAATACCAAGCATCTTGGCCTCACATCTACACAGTAGGTAGTCACTGATGTGTTTAACAAATAAATGAGTGAGAATAACCTCAAAACCTGCATCTCCCTCTAGAACAGAGTGTGAGGTGGGCAGGTGCACATTTCTCAACTTGATAGGAAAGGGTAGGAAACTGGAAGTCTGAACAGTGGTGAGGACTGTAAGTTTCCTTCTTTGTGTGTGGATTTCATTGGACTGACCACTGTAGAAAGATGAGTCTGAAATGGCCAAAATGATAGCAGACAAGAACAGGCAATGTCTGTGTAATGAACGCACTAATCAGAAGCTGGCTAGACGCCTTGTGGTCCGTAAGAGACCAAGCAAACACACTGACTCTTCTGTGCCCTCCAGCAATGGATGGGAGTTAACAGCCATGAATTAGTGCGGAAGCATTCTTCCCCAGGAAGACTTCTTTCCTGTGAGTGGACCACATTTAATAGAACGTAAGCTGCTCCCAACAGCTCCTGCACTTTCCCAGAGGGCTAGAGGGGCATAGCCAAGCCTCCTGCTGGCTTGTACAGTAAGATCAAGCTGTAGCCTCTTTCTCTTATAAGAGTAATTACAGGGAACTTGACTTTCCCTGGTCTGCATAAGGGGTGTCTTGTCATTTGGTAGGGGAAAAGGGGGAACTGCCAGGCACCACAGGAGGCTGCCCACTGCATGATGCGTATTTTGACTACCTTAGCTTCCTTTCCTGTGATAAAACACTCTGACAAAACCAACTTATGGGATAGAGGGTTTGTTTTGGTTTACAGCTAAAGAGGCACACAGCCCACCATGGTACAGAACACATGGCAGAGAAGTTATGGTGTCAAGAGCAGGAAGCTGGCTAGGCGCCTTGCATCTCCACTCAGTAAGCATGGAGCATAAGCACACGCTTACTGTTCAACTTCCTTTCTCCACTGAAAGAGTTCAGATTTCTACTGAAGAGATATTGCCACCCACAGTAAATAATAGAAGAAAAGCTGTGACTGAGGCTTCTATTAGCTGTCACCCAAAGGAGAGCGACCTCTGTGTACAAACAAAGCGTTGCTGATACACAGTCACACCTTTGCAGCTATGCATAATCAGTGACTACTTTCCCCAGTATAGGTAGATGCAAGTGATTCTAATGCAGGCTCCAGGGTCTATAAGCTGAAAAGCCTGCTAGCTACACATTTACAGAGTTGGTCAACTTCTGTGCTGGAATCTGAAGGGATGTGTTAGAATTGCATGCTTAGCAGATAGAGACTTAGCTGAGCCTTCCAGAGATCTGCCAGAGACTGAAAAGGAAAAAAAAAAGGTGTGTGTGTGGGAGCCAGAAACAGGTCCCAGGATGGAAGCATGATGAGCTCTTGAGTAAGCAGAAATTGGGAGCTGGAGGCATGGAGCAGCTGAATGACGGCAGGTGCACACACACTTGCTTCATCAGGAGAGGCTGACTTGAAGACTGTGGGGATGGCAGCTCCAACTGGCTCCAGAGCAAACAGAAGACAACCAGCTGCTGGGACACAGGGTGGAGGAGTGCGCGTGGTTAACTAGCTACAGGGCAGTGAAGGCTGCCAGCAGACAGTGAGAACCCTTCTGCCTGTGCCACAGGACAGCTAAGTTTCTCAGAGAGGAAACTCAGAGAGTGAAGGGGCGGCTCAGAAAATAAGGCCATTTGTGCAAGCGCCAGGACCTGAGGTCAAATCCTGATTACCCACAGAAAAAGCTGCGTGTGGCTGCACACACATCTGTAACCCCAGCATTTGGGAGGGATGGGAAATGCTAGAACTTGATAGAATACATTCAGGCTAGCTCCAGGTTCAGTGAGAGATTCTGTTTCAAGGAAATACAGTGGACAGTGATAGAGCAGGACAGCAGATACTCATCCTCCTCAGGCCTCTAGGCATGCTCACAGTGCACATATGTGCATCAAGGAAAAAAAAAATGTTACCTTGTGGTGTTAAGGACTGTACAGTGGGTTATACTGACTTGTCTGGGTGGGATGAGCTGAGTTGGCACTATAGTTCCCAGAACTCCCTTCTCTGCCTGGATCCAGGAGATGTTAGCCATAAGGAATTTTGCACCATGGCAGGTACTAGTGAGGCAGCAACCAGGAGTTCTGAGGATCTTGAGCAGGGCATAGACAACATCCTGGCCTGTGTGCATTTTCACTGCTCTGCTCCTTCTGCTTCCCAGTAGGAGGCAGCATGAAGGACACAGATCTGTCTGCTCACACACCTTCTCTCAGCTTCCCCAGGCCATGGACAGAAGAGCTCTGAAGCATCACTCACTGCCAGAACACAGTCAGTGACCAGCAGCAGAGGACATCAGTCTGTCCTCCTCGGCCCTCATTGGTGGTTGTTCTCTCTCACGCACTGTGTCCAGCTTTCCTTCCTGATTGCAGCCTGCTGACCAGTGTCACCTTCCAGCTCATCACCACGCACAGAGGCTAAGTCTTCCACCAGCTTCAACTACAATTCCAGGTCTTATCCTGACAGAAAATCCATTTTCCATGTGCCTCACCAGGTTTTCTGATCCACCAGTGAAACCACACAGTGATAAACTGCTACACACGGCGGTAGGGTAGGATGCCCCACACCATGCTTGGGTATGTCAAGGTGACTTAAACACTGCTCCCCCTTTTATGAAAAGCAACAGGATACAGACAAATCTACTTCTGATGGTAAATGCTTAACACTATAATGAAAGACTTATTTTATTTTACGTGTACTGGTGTTTGCATGCATACATGTCTGTGCACCATGAATGTGCAGTAGAGGAGGAGGCCAGAAAAAGGGGTGAGATTCTACAGGACTAGAGTTACAGATGGCTTTGCGCGACCATCAGGAATCAACCTGTGCCTTCTGGAAGAACAGCCCATACTCTTAACCGCTGAAACACGGCTCTGGCCTGCAACACCAAAATTAGCCTAGACAATTTTTCTCTTGATTAAATTTAAGTTTACTTAAATTTGGACTCTGGAAGCCAAGTAAAACCAGATCGGTACTGTTTCTCCAACTTAAGTTCAAGGGTGTCCTTTTGTCCAGATACTCTAGTGAGCAGAAATATAATCCATCAAAGATGTCCCTATCTTAGCCCCTTGACTCATGATTACACCCTCCTTCACTTTGATCTAGAACACACAATGGCAAGAGATACTGGCTTTTTAAACTTTTTCTTTTTGAACTTTATGTCTTTGGAGTTCAACATGAAATAGGTTTTACCCTTTGATTTTAATTTCTCCTTGGAAATTTGATATTTCTGCATTGTTGCCCTGCTCTTCTGGGACATCACTATTCATTTTCATCTCTGCACTGCAACTTTCTCTTACCGTGGAAGCACTAATTCACTGTATTGGACAACACAGGTTCATGCAGTTTGGAATAAGAAACGAAACTGGGGTTGAATATTAAATCCTGAGAACATGGTGGGTCTGAATTTGATTAAAAATCATGCTCTTCTTATCCATTTCAGTGACCCTTGTTGGCATGTATGAACTGTCTGGCCAGAATTATAAGTGACCCTCTCCCTCAAAAGCTATGAAGATGGAAGAAAGGCTACCATGATAAACAACTTAGCTCGTTCTTTTGAAGGAGCCTCTGGGTAAGTACAGAAAAGCAGGTAAAAAGAAAAGAACCTCGGGCTAGGAGTGTGGCTCAGTGGTGAAATGTTAATGGAGTGTGGCTTCAGTCCACAGCAAAGGTAAAAAAAAAAAATGTTCAATGTCAGCAGCCTGGTGGTGCTGGTAAAAATGTGTCTTTTCTTTCCAATGACCCTTTCTGTGAAGCTAGGCTAATTAATTTTCTGCTCAGATGTCTCAATTAGATGCCACGTCTAGAGTAATGCCTCTAACCTGGCTTCCACCAGAAAGAGAGATAATATCCACTAATATTTAGAGTTCATTTTATCTGTCAAACTGTTTGGAACTCAAGCAAGGAAGATGTTATTCATTAGAAATCTAATGGAATTAGAAAAAGAATGGAAAGATGAGATCCAGCAGATGAGAAATCTCATTCCATGTCTACAACATGCAAACAGAGGGAATTTAGTGGACTGGTGGGGCTGTGGGGGTGGGGGAACAGTTAAGGCTGAGGTCTATACAGAGGCTTCTGTTCCAGTAACTGGCTGTCCTGGTGGACTTTCAGGAAGATTTTCCCAGAAGGCAAGCTTGTGGCATGTGGAAGGAGATAAAAAGTGAGAAGCTATGAAGGGCTTGGATAGAAATAGTGGCGTAGTCCCTGCTTCACCACAGTCACATAAGTGCCATAAACAGTCACAGGCTGGAACGTGTGCTAAAGGTCAGTGTTGAAGGAAAGCCAACCCAACACAGACAGTTAAAGATGCTTCACCACACAGTTAACACATTTCATTAGCATGCAGGGAGCTCAGTAAACTCCAGCTTCCTTCTGTCTTAAAGGTTAGAAACTTTACGGTCATTGTCAGAGCCAAAGCATGACCGACTGCAAGACTGAAGAGAAAATCAGCCCTAAACAGAAGACAGGACACTAGAAAAGAGTGAGAAATTCTTGAATATGATTATTGGTAAAAACTAAAATAAAGGCCATGAAATGAGAAAGCATGTTCTTAAAATTAATGACAGCGATGACATCCGATTCCTTGATCTTCTTCCCTGAGGTTCACACAGAGAAGGATGGAGACAAATACAGCAAATAAATGTTAGGCAATGGAAATTGTTCAGAGATTACATAATAGAAATGGCAAAGGTCTCCAAATTATCTAAGAAAAGAAAAAGAAATTGAGGGTCAAAATTGACTAATTACAAAGAGGACAGAGAAAAGGAGGGCATGGGAATCAGGATTTTTAAAAAGGTAATATTTCAGCACTGGAGAAGGTCAGTCTTTAAACTAGAAGTGTTCAGTACTAAGGAAGACTTTTAAAAGAAGCACACTGCTAGATAAATCAGCACAAACTTTCACAGAATCTTATAATATCACTGATAAATCTAAAATTATAAATATTCCTAAAAAACAATAAACTAAATTCCACATCCAGTATGGTTCAATTACATCTTAAACTTTGAAACTGGTATTTCCTTAATTACATCTCTTAAGTGAACATTTTTAGGAATATGTGAGACAGTAAAACACTAGAGAGGAGGGTACTGAGATCCAGGAATAAGGAGGGATCCAAGATGGCTGTGTTCAGCAAACACAGTGTCTGGGCAGCTGCATATCATTAACCTCAGAGGAAGAAAGTCAGTGGTGGGACAGATGTCTCCTGGACTTCTCCTGATAAGGAGAGCCCCTGGGGTCCTAAGGAGTCCAGTGAGTGAACAGGATCATATACCTGAGGAGAGCTGCAGCAATTCCCTGAGAATCACTCGCCAGTTGGAGACCAGGCCACCAAGCTGAGGAGGGCTCCTGCAATAATGTCCAGCTTACTGCTAAGGGATTTTCCCCCACTGCCCTCCCCACAAGACTCCAGTGGGCACCAGAAACCACTAGCAAATGCCAGAGACAAGCAGATGGTTAAAGGCCATCTTAAAAACACAATCAACAAAAGCCAAAGCAACATGGAATCTCCAGAATCCAGTTATCTAAAGACAAGCAGTCCTGGATACCCTAACACATCTGAAATGCAAGAAAATGACCTTAAATCTATATTTATGAAGATGATAATAGAGGAAATGAATAAAATCCATAAAGAAATACAAGAAGATGCAGTCAAACAGAATGAGGTCATTAGAGAGGCCTATAAAAAGGAAATGAATAAATCACTCAAAGAAATATAGGAAAATGCAAACAATCAGGTGAATCAAATCAATAAAACAGTTCAAGATCTGAAGATGGAAATAAGAACAATAAAGAAAGCACAAACTGGGACAATCTTAGAAAGAGAGAACTTAGAAAGAAAAAAAAAACTAAACAAACAAACCAAAAACTACATGGAGAGGTAAGCATCTCCAACAGAATACAAGAGATGGAGGAAAGAATTTCAGGTGTAGAAGAAACAGTGGAAGAAACTGATGCACTCCTCAAAGAAAATGTTAAATCTAAAAAGTTCTTGACACAAATCATCCAAGAAAACAAGGTCAGTATGAAAAGACAAAACCTAAGAATAACTGGAATAGAAGAAAAAGAAGATTCCTATCGCCAAGGCCCAGAAAATATTTTCAACAAAAGCATACAAAAAAATTTCCCCAACATAAAGAATGATGTGCCAATAAGCATAAAAGAGGCCTACAAAATACCTAATAGATTAGTTCAGAAATGAAAATCCTTCAGCCACATAATAAAACACTAAATGTACAGAACAAAAACAAACTAAGTAAAACACCATTAAAAGCTGCAAGGGAAAAAGGCCAAGTAACTTCTAATGGCAAACCCATCAGCATCACACCTGGCTTCTCAACAGAGACTATGAAAGCCAGAAGGGCCTGGACAGATATGCAGACACTAAGAGAACACATGTCAGCCCAGGATATTATACCAGCAAAACTCTCAGTCATCGTAGATGGAGAAAGTACTCAATGACAAAAACAAATTTAAACAGTACCTACCCATAAATCCAGCCCCACAGAAGATAGGAGAAGGAAAAATACAACCCAAGAAAGCTAACTATATTCAGGAAAACACAGGAGATAAATAACCTCACTACAGCAGAACTATAAGTAGCCAAGCATGCAAACACACTACCAGAACCAACATCAAAATGAAAGGAACTAACAGTCACTAGTCATTAATATCTCTCAACATTAATGGACTCAACTCTCCAATAAAAAGACACAGACTAACAGAATGGATGCGTAAACAGGACCTAACATTCTGATGCATACAAGAAACATACCTCAGCCACAAAGATAGATATTTCTGAGGGAAAAGGGCTGGAAGGTTTTCCAAGTGAACAGACCCTAGAAGTTAGCAGGAGTAGCCATTCTAATATCTAATATAATAGACTTTCAACCAAAATTAATCAAAAGAGATGAGGAATGAAACCCAGACCATAAAGACACACATGGTAAATGCTCAGTTATAAGCGGATATTATCCATATAATATAGGATAACCATACCACAATCCACAGACCTAAAGAAGCCAAATAACAAGGAGGACCTTGAAGGTTGCTTATTTCTCATTCAGAAGGGCAAATAGACCAGACACTGGAAGTGGTTGAAGAGAAGAAACAGAATGGGAGCCTACCATGAATGTCCTCTGAAAGACTCCACCCAGCAGGGGATCCAAGCAGATGCTAAGAATCACAGCAGAGTGCAGGGGGTCATAGGAAAGAGTCAGGGAATAGAAAGACCCGGAGGGGATAGGTGCTCCACAAGGAGGCCAACAGTGCCAACAAATCTGGGCCCAGGGGTCCTGCAGAGCCTGATTCACCAGCCAAGGACCATACATGGAGAGGACCTGGATGTCCTGCTTAGATGTAGCCAATAGGCAGCTCTGTCTTCATGTGAGTTCTCTAGCAAAGGGGGCAGAGGCTTTCTCTGACATGGACTCTGTTTGCTCCTTTTTGATCATCTCCCCCTAGTGGGGCCCCTTGCCAGGCCACAGAGGAAGAGGGTGCAGACAGTCCCAAGGAGACTTGATAGCCTGGGGGCAGATGGTAGTGGAGGAAGGCTCCCCCTTTCTGATAAATAAGGAAGAGAGATGGGGAGTTAGAGTGGGACTGGGCAGACACGAGGGAGGGAGCTACAATAGGGATATTAAAATGAATAAGTTATAAAAATAAACTTAAATTAAAAAGAGAGAGAGAGAGAAAGAGATCCAGGAATAAGATGCTATAAGCCAGGATGCTCTGTATTAGATCTGGGGTGCAAGACCCTTATGTTGCGAGATGTGTAAGGCTTTGGGACAGGATGTATGGAGTATACAGGAAGAAATCAAAATCATAGAAATCACTGGCCAAAATTTAAAAAACTAATATTATATGTTTTCTCCCATATGCAGGACTTGAATTTGTGTGTGTGTGTGTGTGTGTGTGTGTGTGTGTGTGTGTGTGTTTAGGTCATAAAGCCAGGAAGGATTCCAGGAGTAGGGAGGAATATCTCTTAAGGAAGACGGAATGCAGAGCAGGTTATAGAATATATAGTATGAAAGAAAGGGAAACTATTTACAGGGAGAGAATAAACCAAATAGGGGAATGTGGGGCTGAAGGTGGCTCAGCAGTTAAGAGCACTGGCTGCTCTTCCAGAGGATCCAGGTTCAATTCCCCACACCCACAACTATCTGTAACATCAGTAGCAGGGTATCTGACACCCTTACACAGACACACATGCAGACAAAACAGCAATGAATATAAGAATAAAACTAATAAAGAGGAAGGTGAAGGAGCAGCCAACATTGTGTAGTAGGATGAATCAGAATGAAGTGTACGCCATGGCATATTAAGATATATATGAAAATGCTGAAATGAAACCCATTACTTTGTATGCCAACTTAAAAAACAATAAAGAGGAAAGTCATTGACAAGGTTGAGTCAGTGGCAGGCTTACTTAATTAAAAGAAAAGAACATTTGGTTTCCCACAGCATAAACAGAATACCCCCTACTGTTAGTGAAGTGATGCTCCCAAGGATACTTGTTTTAAACCAACGTAAAACTTTCTAACCAAGTCTTATGCTCCAATAAACACTGTTTTATTATGATTTGTGAGGCATTCTCAAAACTTCAGTTGTGCATTTCAAAACATATGTTGATTATTTGCACATTTAGAGAGAGAAAACCTTACATTAGTCAAACCCTAAGGACATGCAACATTTCTAATTGGTGTGTTTGCTCCCAAGCGTGGTAAGGAATGGGCGGCAGAGAATAACTTCAGCTGGGGTTAAATACAATGCTGATCATTATCTCATCATAGTTATTACATATGAGGAAAATTATGTATTCCCAGGCCTACTAGGCACTGAGAAAACACAGGCTGCTTGTGAGACGAAGCTGCGATGTGCTCAGGAGGCTATTTTCCAGCATTCATGGTTGCCTGATGCATGCAGAAATGTTTATCTTAACATTTTATTATTGTTCAAACAGTTTTCCAAGATTTATTTAATAAGTAATTTAAGAACTGTAAGGTGGCTGCTTTATTTTAGCCTTATATTGTTTATATTTTGGCTTCCTCAGTTTCTTTTTTAAATTGGTGTATACACCTAGGCACATGGTGATGCATTTCATGTGGACATTTTAATGCAAGCATGTAAGGCACTTGACCATGTCATGTCTTCACTCATCCCTCCCTCTCCTGTGAGTCCCTTTAGTTTCCCTAGAGACTTCATTTCTGCTTTCCTGTCGTATATACACATGCAATTTTATATATCTACATAAATTTGTATGATCTACACGTGAAAGAAAAGATGATAATTTTCTTTCTGGACCTGAAGAAATTTCTTTCATATGATAATTTCAAATTGCACCCAGTTTCCTGTGAATAACATAATTCTGTTCTCTACTGATGAATAAAATTCCATTGTGTATATATAACACTTTTTTTCCTGTTTCTCTACTGTTGGACACATACGCTGATTCCAAGACTTAGTAGGCTGATTTTATGCAAACTTCTGTTTATAAAACATGTTAAATATTAATCATCTTACAATTCTGCGCATCCTAGTATATAAATATACACAGAATGACTCCAAAGGACTCACCCCTCCCCCTTTCCTTTTATTTTCATGGATGAGCTCAGAGGCAGAAGGAAGAATGAGAGAGTAATAATTCCCCAAACCTATCAGATATCCTATAATGTATTATGTTATGAGTTCCTGATGAATTATGCCTTCTAGAGAACTGAACGTCACAGTTTTACTTAATTCATGCATAGACATTTGACCTCATCCCCAAAAGGAGATATGGAGGCTCCTTGGAGCAAAGGAAATGGAGCAAGCATCTCTCACACATCCCTCTACCCTCCATAGACACTGACTTCTCATGTCTTGTCAAGTAAGCTTATAAAATGTAGACATAGTTATCAGATGTCTCTGTACATATCTGGCCCAGGAACTTGCCACACCAAGCAGGGCTTCACCCAGGCAGTGAGTTCTAAATGGAGAATTAGCTAGCTAACACGGCTTAGCAGAACACCTAACATTCTAAAGTGCTTGAGGGATGCTGGAACTGGTGAAGCTCTTGGGCACACACAGTCAGACTTACTTTAACAAAGAGACTATTGGACTTGAGCAGAGGAAGAGAATGAAAGACAAGAGAACAGTGTAATAGAGGATCCGATGACCTTGCATTTAAACTCGATTAGCTGAACTAAAATACTGAATTCCTCAAGCTCTCAGGAGCCAAAAAAATGAACACGTCAAAGCCCACTTTAGCATATCACCATGGGCCAGTATTGGCTATGAAAATTTGACTCTAAGGCTCTCTCAGATTCATTTCATTCATTTCATTTTCCTTTTTCTCAGATGGGGAAGCTCAACTTGTGTGATGTCCAAACAGAAGCCAGCTGAGTCCTGCAGCTTTCCTGGAATCCTCAAGTCTCTGCTATTGGGGAAACTTAGAAGGCTTTTTGCTCTCAGCATCCAAGTCTCTGCACACGTCTGTCAACAGAGGTGTTTTCTTCCCATTCTCTTCTGCGGGATGGTACTGTGGCCAAAGTACTGCCATTTAACAGCACCTACAATGCTAACCTCGGCTGCAGTAAGAATGTAACACCTTGTCTCGGGGAAGCCAGAGAACATCTGTAAGTAGAGTGGCCTTGTTCGTAACTGATTCACTGACTTGGCAAAGAGTGCTCTCTTCAGGAAGGAGAGTGAATAAAGCTTTGGCTACCGCAGCACATGCTTGCTTGGCTCTCCTCAGGAAAAGCAGAGTAAGAAGAGGTCTCTGTATGTGTGCCAATACTACATCCTTCCTACAGCCCAAGCTTTACCACAAGTGGAATCTTCTTGACTTTCTAAGGATGTATACTTTTTAAATTTCCTAAGCAGAGCTCAGAGACATTTCTACCACTGTTTGAGCTTAAAATGCTAATGTCCAAGACCTTCCAAAAGCCATCGGGAAGTGACGCAGCCGGTCTCAACTTCTTTGTAACAACCTCAAATGGCAGCAGCAGCTCATGTGCCGTGCAATGGGGCCACTGCATTTTTTTTTTTTACCTCCTTAAGTTATCAGACACCTCAACCTTTCACACAGTTTCTTTGATGATGAGATAAATGCTATTGAAAGCAGTTTCCAGATAACTGTTTCATGTTGGAGACAATAAAAATTTGACTAAATTCCAAATCTTTTCTAAGCATGAAATGACAGTACAGCATATGCAGAAGGTACTGTGCAAAACTTCTATTCTCCTGGTTTTGTGCGTCCAGTAGCAAAATCTTTATACACCAAACATCTGGTTTCTAACACACATACTGAGTTCTTTTTCTTCCGGGTACTTCCAGCTAACACACAACCCATGAAAATAAAGATAGGCTTGCATAACCATAATGGCAGGGAATACATTAAATTATGCAACTCACCTCAAAACAGTCCTTGAAATCACAAAATGCTGATAATGACCACTTTACCTTGCCTGACCCATCTGAGTTTAGTGTGAAGCATTACTTTAATAACACTTTAATCCTTGCCAGTAATTATTTCCACAAGGAAAATGCTCTACTTGTAGAAAAATGAAAAGGAAATGAAGCCAGCAAGCAAGTAAGGGTCAAGCAAGTAAGGGTTACAGGAGAAGACAAAGAAAAAAAAAGAATGAAGCAATCTGGGTCTAGTTTAAACTTAGCGAAGGACGAGATGGAACAACTACCTGGATGGAAGAAAACTCAAGGAAATGAACTGAAACTGGGAGGTTTTTTTATTTTATTAATTACACTTTATTCACTTTGTATCCCCCCATAAGCCCCTCCCTCCTTCCCTCCCGATCCCACCCTCCCTCCCCCTTCTTCATGCATGCCCCTCTCCAAGTCCACTGATAGGGGAGGTCCTCCTCTCCTTCCTTCTGATCTTAGTCTATCAGATCACATCAGGAGTGGCTGCATTGTCATCTTCTGTGGCCTGGTAAGGCTGCTCCCCCCTCAGGGGGAGGTGATCAACAGAACCAGAAATTTGAACCCCGGGGTCTTCCCAGAGACTCACACTACAACCAAGTACCATGCATGGAGATAACCTAGAACCCCTGCACAGATGTAGCCCATGGCAGTTTAGTGTCCAAGTGGGTTCCATAATAATGGGAAGAGGGACTGCCTTTGAAACTGTGAGTTTTGACTAACTTTTTGTGCCTATTTATTATTCAGTAGCTTGAGCTATGTATATTTTTCACATACTTCATCAGTATAGATAGAGGAAAATTTTAGATCTGAGACAGAAGGTCAATGCAATGGTACAGAAGTTAATCAAGATATCTTTTGGGAAATGATATTTGTAATTCATTTGTTAAATTCTTGCTTTTAGGAGTACTTTAATGAACCAGAAATCAACTGTCACCTACAACAGTAGTGAGCATAATGAAAAAGAGGACTTCAGAGAAGTTTGGAACCCCCATACTGGGGACATGTATGTCATTAGAGCTCCAACAAGTTCTGACTGCACACTTACAAAGTGAGGTATAAGAGCTAATAGTAAATGTTTACTCTGTCCAGTTTTCCAAGAAAGGTATGTGCTGAATGTTTTCAACATTCTCAGTCCTTAAACCCTCATCATTCTGCAAGCTACTCTTATCAAATCTGAAACCCAAAGTTCTATGAATGTGGAAAGGAATTCAGGTCAACTTTCAAACAATTCTTTAATATTCAGTAATATAACTTTGGGAATTTGAGCATGCATGGAGTATTTTACTCAATAATTAATGCTAACTATACAATATGTTCAGTATATTTATAAATCAGGACATATGGCTTATTGCCAACAGCTCGAATGCCTTGTCCTTTTACCAGCTATTTTAATGTTACTCCAATGATGGCCTGTGGCTATTGTTGGATAATCAACTATTTCTAAAACAAATGACAAAGACTGAAGTAAGATCACAGAATTTTAGTGATAAGTACACTTACTGGATTCTAATAAGTGAATATGATCAATCTACATGTTACCTTTGATGGTATTTTACTCAGTCATTTGAAAATACAAGAGGAGAGTGACTATGTTATCAGCATTGAGAGGCTCTGAGTGGTAATACTGAGTTCAGACATTTGCTACTGGGTTGGAAAGTTAACAAGTATCTCGAGCTTTAACAGAATCATTCAGAAGTCTAACCTGTGACCAGCTCCCGGATCTCCAGGTCTGTGGTCTTGCGAAGCAGTCTCACCAGCGCTGGGATACCACCACAGTTTTTCAGGGCGATTTTGTTATCATCGTTGGCCTTCCCATATACCAGGTTCCTCAGAGCCCCACAGGCACTACGGTGGACTTCTGTCATCCGGTGATCCAGCAGGTCCACCAGGAGCTGTATTCCTCCTTGTCTCCTTATCTGAAAGAACAAGGGACACAGCTTTGGCCTTGAAGACTCTGGTTTCACTGCTTGAGCCCAAGCACTGTTTTCCTTCGAAAACGTACTGCAGACAACTTCACTGATTTGAATTAAGAATCATGGAAAGGAAAGAAAACAGCTAAGTGCTTTTCTTGGATTTCATTGCCTGCAATCGTTTAAGTATTCCACCAAGAAGAAATTGAATGCACTACCAATAAGAAATTTAAATGTACAACTTTTATCTTGGAATCTTGGAAAGGTGATTGTAACTTCATAATGGATGCCTCAAACATTTCTTTAAAAAAATTGTCACATGCTCACGGAGTTAGAATGATTACTGAGACTTAACTAAATTTACTGCTGAGTCACAGAGCAGCAGCACTGAAGGAAAACATTGGAAGTGTTCTACTTAACAGGAAAACACATTCAAGGCACTGGAACTAGATGAGAATCTGAAATAAATGACACAGGGGCTTTGTCTCAGAAGCTCTGGGGATGCGATAAAGTCACTCATAGGGACAGGCACAGCATGAGTGACCAAGGATGGCATGTCTTAAGTCTTTGATTAACAGTGAAAAACTCATTACATTTTAGCATTCTAGTGGCTGAAAGAAAATCATAATCTTCTAAAGATGAATGCAAGGCACGTCCTTGTTATATGTTTCCAGACATATGTTCTTTTTGCTACTCAATGACACTGGGGGCAACTTAATATTTAAATTGAAAAGGGAACAAAGTGGCTAATTAATACCTTGACTCCTTCATGAAATTGTCATCTGAACACCGCTGCATTTGTGTGGAGAAATCACCTGATTCACTCATGAGGACTTCTCTTTCTTTAGACTTCAGTGTTACTAGGGTTTGAAAGATTGACACCTCCACAGTTTAATTTTCATATTCTGAGATATGTATTCATCACACAGATGTGCTAAGACACATGGCTGCATCCTGCCATTCTCTCAATGGTGCTTAAGCACACTGCTTCAAGCTACAATCTGCGCAACCTACTCCCCAAAGTCCCATAGGACTGTGCTTTGTTTGTTTCACCAATATGTTTTTATCCCAAGTGCAATGCCATGCTCACAGTAAATGCTCACCACATACATGCTGAATGCGTGAGGAGGATTAATTAATACATGACTTGCTACAATCAGGTTCTACAGATTTGCTAAAACACTGCTTTTCAAAATTGAGTAATATGTCCTGTAAAGGAGAAAAAAAGGCCCTTTGTGAACAGTCAGGGATGTATGCAGGGATCTCCAGCGGCATTTCTTACGCCAGCTTACACACATAGGAAGGGCAGGCTTCATGCGTACAAGGTGGCACACCGCTGACTCATTAAGAGCCGACAGCAAGTGTTTTCACTCATCCGCAAACACAAACATAGAGAAGAAAGCCTTACAGTGCTCACAGAACCCACCTCCATTTATCTGGAGAGGATGATGTAGTGCCTTGTGTGTTGTGCCTCCCGTGGGAAAAGCACCAGAGAAGACAGAGGGGAGGCCTTCTGAGTGAATGCTGGGTTCCTTCCCCTCTACCCTCCACTGTCTCCACAGCCTGTAGGCTACTACAGGTTACTGCAGAAGGTTACTGAATTGATTTTAAAAAGAGATAGTACCTTGCCTTAACAATTTTACCCTGAACTTGGGTGGTAGCATTCAGGAGAGCTATGTGTGCGACCTGAACTGAGCCCATCTATATTACAGCCCCAGCCACTCATTACCTCTCCACAGAGGAGTACTCCATGTGTACAGAAAGGGTGAAAAGAATGCCCTTTTTTCCCCTCTACAGGTGTATTTGCATATGTGTTTTGCGCTTTACAATTCTCTGGCTTCACATAATGGTGAAACCATCAAGAAAGAAGAAATAAATCTAACCATATTGTGAACCTATGGGGCATAGATATTTTTTTTTTTAAAGAGAGAGTAAATCAATCAGTTAATTTTTTAATGTTGTAACTATTTTTCATTTGTGATAATATAATTCACATTTGTATGTCTTACTAAAGTAATATACAAAAATATTATGTCAACTCATTATGAGGGAAAACAAATTCAGATGAATGTAGCACAAAGTCCTAGTTAAAACAGAAGATAGTCTTTTATGTTTAACCCTATATATTATACCATATGCCTAAATTTACTGTTAGATTTTTAAGTTCTACTTTAATCTATACAGAGAAATCTAATTTGGACAATGATCTTTTGTTTTTTTTTTTAAATTTTTAGTCAGAAGATCTAAATGAAAATCCTTTGCTTTCTTGAAGCTGAGTCTTCTCTAAGAATATGGGACTCTGTCACGAACAACTCCACATTTGGCTAAGGCTGAGGATCTGGCTTGATTCCATGTATGTGGACCTATCTGCATTGCCCACGTGGCATGCTGGGGTTGGCTACCCAGAGGCTATTTAAGCTGTGGGCTGGCTTTCCCCAGGGTCAGATGATTGTTCAAGGTTCCTGAATAAACTGCATTGAAAAAAAAAAAAAAAGAATATGGGACTCTGATTGTTTGAATGAGAATGTCCCCCATAGACTCATCTACTTGAACACTTGGTCCCAGTCGGTTGCACTGTATGGGGAGTATGAAATGTATGAAACATTTAGGAGGCGCTTTGCTAAAGGAGTATGCTTAATGGGTGTGGGCTTTGAGGGTCAGTCACCTCTAAGCCCGCTCTAGCTGCCTGCTATCATGCCACCATGCCATTACAGTCTCTCTTTCTCTCTTTCCCTCTCTCTGCAACTGTAGGAGAAAATAAACTATTTATTCCGTATGTCATTTTTTTCCTCTTTATTTTTTTAATGTAGCCCAGGTTGGTCTTGAACTGGAGATCCTTATGCTTCTGAATACTAAGCTTATGAAATTATATCAGTGAAGCAATGGATGTTTCGAAAGAATCTGATGCTCTTGTACTTGACTTTGAGTAATGGGCAAGTATACTTCATAAAGGCTAGAATGTATTTTGGTTAGATGGTAGAAGCTGTTTTGAAGAATTTGGAAGAGAATCTCACCACTTGCTCTTTCTCTCCCCTAACTATGTGAAACAACTTGCATCTTTGCGTAATAAAAAAAAATCAAGATGAATTATATTTGTTTTTAAATTATGTATCAGAGATGGAGCATTAGTGTAGAATTATGGTTCCCCAGAGTTCAATTTGTGGCTCCTTTGTACCTTCTAGAAATTTACACGTATATAAACATGGACAACACAGGAACACTTCACAGGGTTGGTCTCATGATCAAATAAGATCTGTGAATTGTTTAACAAAGTATTCAAGAAGTATTACGTGTCCAGAGATATTGTTTTCTTGAATTCATCCACAATCTCTGGATCCTATAGGTTTCTTTTTTCACACCTGGGGTGCGATACAGATGTGTCATTTGGACTAAGCACTCTGCAGCCTCTTGTCCTCTCTTTCTCTTTTTAGTTTTTGTTTCTCGAGACATGGTTTCGCTGTGTAGCTGTGTAGACTGGCCCTAAACTCAGAGATCTGCTTTCCTCTGACTACTGAGTGCTGTAACTAAAGGTGTAAGTCATTACTGCCTTCCCTAGTATCTTCAAATTGACCAGTTCTAGGTGTTTGTGTTAATAAGTATCTACTGCAAGTAAAAGCCTCTCTGATGGGGGGAGAGATGGCACTAATCTACAGATAGAGTGATATGTCATTGTGACAGCATGCACAAGACCTGAGCAAGCTTCTGACATGGAGCAGGGGAGGCAGGCATGAAGTCTCACCCATAGGTGAGGAATTATTGGCAACGGATAGCTAGTGGGACAGAGAGCATCAGCTTTCTTTAAAGATACGACCCTGCTAATTCAGTCCACCATGGTCTATGGATGGTACCATTCCCACGAGTATTGGAACAGCCCAACTTAGACTTGATGATATTTTTAACTATTATTTTTAAAAACTGAAGGCTCAAAGTGAGGTGAGTGGAGGTGGGTGTGGCTCAGGAGAAGTTGGTGAAGGGGTAATACCATTAAAATACATAAAACACAAAACTCTCAAAGAAATAATAAAAATATTTACAAAAAGAGTATCTGTCGAAGAACTATAACTGTAAACCAACTTGTTAAAGGATACTCTTATTTAATGTATTACTTGTCAATATATAAATTAATTTACTAATAGAATAACATAACATATACTAGTCAGTGAAAGGGATGCAGTTCCTAGTTGTATCCTTATAAAGTGGTGTTAGCACAAATTAATAAATATTATCTCATACATTCAGAATCCCATCTGATATGTGGCTAATGAGATGAATAGAAGCTTTATTGTTCTAATCAATTGTATTGATAGATATGACCATTATATATTATATATTGATAGATATGACCATTATATATTATATATTGATAGATATGACCATTATATATTATATATTGATAGATATGACCATTATATATTCAAATTATATATATACAAATACTTCCATTGAAATTTTTTTTGCTAGGTATATTTTCATCATAAGGAAACATAAGTTAATATGTGTTGTAAAGGAGAGTGTAATACTCATTTTTCTTGTCACGATAACTTAATAGATTTTCTTAAAGACATATAAGCAATTTTGAGCAAACATAGCTCTCTATATATTTAAAAAAAAGTATTTCCTCTAAAGAACTCGAATTACTCAAAACTCAAAAAGTATTCAGATTCTCATTCTCAGGGTATTTTTTGTTAAATAAAAAATAAACTACAAAGAGAACACTTTCCATTTCATGAGCAAAGTAACATCCATGAAGTAAGTGAGAAAGCAAAACTAAAGCATCCCATGCCCTCAGTGAGAACATGAATGGCCCAGAAGACTCCATCTTACAGACTTCCCCAGGACCTACTCATGTGCCTTGGTGGTGGATGTGGAGTGTTTTAAGTTTCATTTACATCTGCATCTGGCACAAACATTTTTTTTTTTTTTTTTTTTTTTTTATTGTTAAGTGTGGATTTCTGCCCTGCCTACTCAGGGAATTGTTGGAAAGGCAAATGAGACAGCACAGAGGGATACCGGAGGAGAAGACAATTCTACAGGGACATTCACATTTGTTATTTCTTTTCTTCTTTCCACGTAAGCATCAACTCTAAAGTCCCCATGATTCATAGAAACCTTGTCACCCTGCAGGTCTCAACACACATGCCAATGCCATCGATGTGTCCTTTCTCCGCTGGCACTGGCATCAGATAAGAGCATCACAGAGGCTCTTTGGGACCTTGGAAAAGAGATGCTGGCGTTTTTAATCCCTTTACATTACCGTTCACTTAAGGGAAGTAGTTTCTACTACAGTGAATATTAGTAAGAGTTTCTGCTTCTAACTGAAAACCGTTTCTCATGGGAACCTCTGAAATGATCTATTTTACTGCTGTGTTAACTTTCAAGTTCACGTCACTTCAGGGTCCCATCATTTAGGAAGATAAGAGAAGAGGGGAAAGCCCTGGACTGACCATGAATCATTACCTTCCACACAGTGATACGCTTACATAAGATACTGCAAAGGCACAAAAATAACACCACAAAGAAATCCCTTCCCCATCTACTCATTATAGGACTCTGTCTTACATTCTCCTCTTGCTGACAATAATGACAGTGATGATTTCTGGGCAGTTACACTGTGGGAGAATGAGGTAAGGTCAGGTGTGAGTGTATGAGCAGTTGGCTGCCTGCCAGTGAAGCAAACATGGAGGCCAAGTGCAACTTTGGCTACCCCTTCCTGAGGGCTGTGATCTAACATCCTCCATACCTCCATACAATCCTCAGTGATCAGAGTAACTGAACCCCAAAGATGGTCACAGCTTTATTTACTCTTTAATGCAGTCATAGACGGGCCTCCTTTAAAAAAATACAAGAAAAAAATAGTAGATGATTCCCCAAATTGTTTACATTGAAGAGGTCTCAGGGTGTCCCATGAAAGGATATCTAAATTATTTTTGTGTCAAACTATAAACTGGACAAAATACATAGTAGGATATGTATAGATTGTGTGAGTATGCATATATGGGTGCAGATGGACCCATCAATATACACCAAGGAAGCCAGAGATTAATTCGGGTGTCCTGCTCTATAACTCTCTATTTGTTCTTTTGAGAGAGGCTCTTTCATTGAACTCAGAGCTAGGCTGGTAGCTGGAAAACCCTTCTGTCTCATCTTCTACAACTCTGGGCTTAAGGCCACACTTAGCATTTTACATGAGTGAGGTCTTCATGGTTGATCAACAAATGGTCTTACTGAGCCATTGTCCCAATTATCTAAGAAGAAATTTATCAACAGCAGGAAAAAAAAAACAAACCAAAAAACAAAAAAACTCTGCAGCATGAGAATAGCTCAAGAAAGCATGATTCACGGGATCTGAGGTATGTTCTGGGTTCTCTTTATGACACAGGAGAAGGAAAGAGGGAGCCCCAGCAGGGAGAACAGAGCATGTCTTTAATGACTGACAGATAGGTTATTATATCACTCAGGACAATCAGTCATCCCACAATTGTAGGCATTGTACAGAATGCCTATTACACAATCATGCATGTGCAGAACATGATAAAAAGGGCTTTGCCCTTGACAGTTCACGTCAAGGACAGGTTTGCTCTCACTGCACTTGTGTTGGTTAAGTCTTTCTTGCTTATTTCTCCTTTTCTTCCAGAAAACTTCTAACTTTAAATTACCCAGGATCAGGGAGGTGCTGGTGTTGTCCTACCAGGAGGGCACACACTTTTCTCCACAGGGTGTAGCCTCTGCTCTGGGCTGGTTTTTGGGCTTCTTTACTTGAGCTTCTATCTGGAGCTTAAGTTTGCCTTTGGGAGCACTTGCTTTAAAACTCTATGAGCAGATCCATTAAACTTGAGCTTGACCCATAGCAATCATTGCTACTATGCATTTACAAGGCACAATTTACTGTACCTACAAGGTGCACCGGGATAAAGATAGAACAGAGATGAAGGAAATGTCCAACCAATCCCCGGTCCAACCTGAGACCCAACCCATGGTAGAGAGCTTACCCCTGGCACTAACAACAACACTCTGCTAGGCTTACAGATGGAAACCTAGCATAGCTGTCTTCTGAGAGCCTCCACTCAGCAAAGGATCAAAACAGATGCTGAGACTCACAGCCAGAGTTTGGGCAGAGCACAGGGAGCCTTAGAAGCATTGAGGAAAGGATGGAAGGACACATAGTAGACAAGAGCTTCACAAGAAGACCAACAAAGCCAACTTGCCTGGTCCCAAGGGAGCCTGCAGAGACTGAAACACCAACTAAGGACCATGCATGGACTTGATCAAGGCCCTCTACACAGTGGACTCCCTAGTAAGGCGAGTGGGGGCTGTTTCTGACATGGACTCTGTTGCATGCTTTTATCACTCTCCCCTGGTGGAGCTGCCATGCCAGGCCACCACCGTGGAAGAGGATATGCTCAGTCCTGAAGCTGCTTGAAGTGCTGGAGTGAGTTAGTGTTGTGACCTTTCCTGAGGGGCAGGCAAGGGGAAGGGGAGAAATGGGAGAAAAGGAGAAGTAGGACCGGGAGGAGAGGAGAACGGGACTATGATTGGAATGTAAAGTGAACAACCAAGTAAATAAAGTTAAAAAACAAAACAAAAAGAATTATCCCCATTTTAAATGAAAAATAGCAAGAGAATGCTTGTGACTAAGTATTGGCTGTGTTATGGATGAAAAGATCCATAAGACTGAAAAATCTGAAATAGGTTAGTAAACCTACTGGAAAACAGAGTCACAATTATCAAAATTAAGTGAAAATGTTTTAGGAATTAATTAGGGAATCCAGCAAGATAGAAGCTTAATAAGGTTGAAAATTGAAGACTTTCCTTATCTCACTGTATCTCTCTCCATAGTTACATATATGTATGTGCATTAAAAAGAATCAAAATTTTATTTAGAAAATAGACCACAGTATATAGAATGCTGTAGAAATAAACCAATATTAAGGGCTTTGTGTGAGAAACTTTGAATATGTTACTGAGTTTTCAAAAGGGTATCTGTGAATAAATGTGTCCAAAGGACCACATTCCTGAAACTTTGCATGACTCTAAGACCTTCCTTTGCTTACAGGGGAATGAAAACTAATGCTCTTTTAATCCAAAGTCAATTTATGTTTCAAAGTTGTTTTTTACAGAATGACAGTAAAAATCACCTAGAAGAATTAACACAGGGAAAAATCATAGGGAAACTAGAGGATTCTGGAAGGATGAACACAGTCTAAAGCTCCAATCATCAGAACAGTACAGCAATGGACAAAGAGTCCATGGACAGCAAGAAAAGAAAACACGAGAAGAAACCCCAAAAGATCCACATATTAAAAGTAATTTAGGATGTGGTCCTGAGACAGCAGGGGTTTAACCCAGAATTAATGAAAACAGGATCTCACAGAAGAGGAAGGTCACCTTCCATTCTTCAAATCTGCATAAAGTAATTCAGATGGGTTAGAAAATTGGTTGACTAAATAGTGAGAAGCCAGAGGATGATACATGAGACCCAACATATGAGATAGATAGATAGATAGATAGATAGATAGATAGATAGAGAGATAGAGAGATACATAGGTAGATAGATAGAAGATAGATAGATAGATAGATAGATAGATAGATAGATAGGAATCATAAAGTGGAATAGCATCAGAAGGTATGAGTGGATAGTTGGTGGGGGAGTGCTAAGATTGACATAAAAGACAGATGGCAGAGTAAAAAGACCAATGCACTCTAATTGTATTGGCAGACAATTGAGGGACAGACCAGGGAAACTACTGCCTGGGAACATGATAGACAAAATGCTCATACCCTTATCTTAAATGGAGTTGCTGAGGTAAGCGGGGATGTCAAGGTTTAAATCTAGTTTTGTGCTTCTAAAGTGCATATACTTCTGGGGCTCATCCACAAAGGCACTTTTGGCTGGTATTGTAGTGAATTTACTTCTCTCTACTTGCATGTATCAGAAATTATGATCGTGATATTTATTTGAGTAATGATGTAAGTGGTACTTATCCCCAAAACAAGTGAACTTGCCATTTGCATTTAAACTAGGACTGTGCTCCTCTGTTGCTGCTACTGCTGCATTTTATTTTTTCTCCTCTCATGAAGACAGTTTTTGCTGCCTACTCTTGGTACACAAGCGACCACTGCACAGTGAAGGAGTGTCCACAATGCTTAGAGTTGGTGGGTTATAGATTTTGCATGTGTTCACCACTTGATGTAGCTTGGAAGGTCACAGCCATTTACACCCTACTGCACATGAGCAAGAGCCACCCTCTACAGTCACATTTTAAAGTTCTTTTTTTCCCCTTTTTTTAAAAATTTTTCATCAATTACACTTTATTCATTCTGCATCCCCCCATAAGCCCCTCCCTCCTTCCCTCCCAATCCCACCCTCCCTCCTCCCTCTGCTTGCATGCCACTCCCCAAGTCCACTAATAGGGGAGGTTCTCCTCTCCTTTCTGATCTTAGTCTGTCAGTTCACATCAAAAGTGGCTGCATTGTCCTCTACTATGGCCTGGTAACGTTTCCTATCTGCTTGCTACGAAATGACTCTTACTGGTGACGCCGAGTCTCTAAAATAAACTCTTTGGACCATGTGGATAGGATTGGAGAGCTTTGTTAAGCAACATTAACAAATACATCAGAAAGTAGAACGAAATGCCCAGATCATGGATGAAAAGATTAGATTCTGAAAAGTCAACCTTTGCCAAAATTTATTTATAGTTTCAGCAAAACTTTGATCAAAATGGATTTTTTGAACATAGCATAACTTTGATCTGTAGTGTTAGCATCTCATAAAATAAAGACCATTTCGATAAGGGAGAATGACAGAATGTATTCTGTTTCATGATAAATTTTACATAATGTTTCAATAAATAAAACATCAGGGTATTGATGACAGAGTCAAGATGGCTGAGGGATGGTTGAGAGACAAAGCTGGCTGCAGTTAGAATCCACTGTGTGACAAAAGGCAACATTAAAATCTGATGCAGGCAGATTGAGTTATATGACAGAAGGCTCATAGGGAGGTGGTCAATATGTCATGTTGTACCAAAGAAGAGCTAAATATACCAAATAAAGATAAAATTAATTGGTATGAACATAAAAATGATTTCAAAGATGAACAGGGAATCCTGATAATGCCACAAATAATAACAGAAATAACTTATTTGCAAAACAAAAACCCCTAGTTTCCGATAACTTATTATTTCCTTGCTTGTGGATGCAAGGAATCGCTCCAGTGTTTGAGATCCTAGGAGCACTGATCTCAGGTGCGTGAGTAAGACTGTTAGAGGTTATGCATTGAGACAAGGAGACATCTGATCTGACTCGCAGTCCAGATAGATACTCAGCCCCTTTCTTTCTTTCCCTTCCTTCCCTGTCTCTCAGCACCAACATGGGCAAGACTGAGCAGATTCACATTTACAACTGACTCAAAGATTAAGTGTTGTCTCAAAATGCTCTTCAAATTCTGATTTTAAGAAGTTAGACATCTCTTTTGAGTCTCAAGGTTTATATTTTTAACAATTACTAAAAAGATTCATCTCTTCATTACGAAAAGATCTCCATTCACATGATTAGGTATAGAAAACTAAAATCTACACATGGTTTCTCATGGAATGGAGTTCTGGGCATGCCCTAGTGTAATTTTTGAAGAGCCAAACTCCAGAAGGTAACAATGCAGCCTAATCATCTGAAAACTACTAATCCATGTCAGAATATAGGAAGCCCACAGATATTCTCTCCAAGCCTTTTTATTTTTTCAAGGATCAGGCCACTGCTCACTTGATTCATCTTTCTGGCTAGCCTTTACTGGAGGGTTATATGGCCAAGACTTTCCTAGACAGGACCCAGAAGTTAAAAATCCAGAAAAAAAGCAAATATGACCAATGAATAGTAGAAACTGGGAACAGCTCTACCAGGAAGCTGGCAATCATCTAATTATCATTTTGTAGTCAGGCAAGTTATATGTACAGCTTTGATACCCAAGAGGTAACTACCAAAGTGATAACAGAACCAGCAGAGAGGGTTGGAATGCCAGTAGGCAGCAGACTGCTTGCAGGAGGGAGGAGCGGGGGGCATATAGACAAGTGATGAGAGAGAGCTGTGAGGGTCCCTGGGATGAACAAGGAGGCCAGAGGCCTGGGACTGAGGGGTGGAGAGACAGAAAGGTGGCTGCAGTAGAAGTGGTAACAGCTTCAGGGCTGGATCTAGGGACTTTGGTCATTATTGGGTGCCGGCTTTACTCTGAGCAAGTAAGAAGGAGAGTTGCTCTAAAACACTACCTGAGTATGAATGAAGACAGACTGGGTGCCAGGCAAAGCCACCAAGACCACCCCAGTGAGAGAAACATGGCAGCGTCCATATGATTGGCAGGAGAATGGTTGTAGAGTGTAAAATTCCAGATCTGCTTGGTAGACAGGATTGTAAATCTGATGTCTAAGTCAGAGAAAGGAATCATGGCTGACTGTGATTTTTGGCTTTTTCATTTTTAATAAACAATCATACTGTTGATAATCATCACAGCAATATTTCTGGTTGACTGACAGATGGCAAAGCACTTACGAGAGACATAGCCCCTCATTTAAATTTCATTGTGTTGACACAAAAGCATACATTTAAAAAATTACTCTCCCCTTGTCCATGCAAAATGGAAAAATGGCATCTTTCAAAAGCATAACAGAGTAAACGTTTTTTGTCTCAGATAGCCCACAGTTATAAATAATGATAAATATTAAAGAAATAACGATGTATTCCACTGAAAGAGTATAGTGGATGTTTAGCAAAAACTCTCTTCATATTTATTTTATTTTAAAAATTACTTGTTTTTTTTTTTAAATGGCACTTCAAGTAAGATTTTCACTAAACCTCCCGAAATTGTATAGCATCCAAAATAGGCTTTATTATATGAATTACATGAGTAAAAGGCTCTTCTTATTATACATTTATTTATTTTTCCTTTCTGTATGCAGTTATGAAGCACCCTACATTCTCAAAAAAACTATTATTTTTTTATTGTGGTAATAACCAATATCCAGGGGACTAAATTATGGACAGAAAGAATATTCATTAAATGTTTGTCCAAGTCTGGAGGATCCCACAGTGAAGGTAGAAACCGCACTGCGAAGTCCACTGGAAGGTAATCAGAGAGGCCAACTGTATGCAACTAAACTTTAAGTGTTCAGGGTACAGCAGATCCACACTCCAGTTTTTTGCATTTATTTTTGTGTATATGGGAATGTGTGTATCACCGTGGGTGCACATGTGCTGTAGTGCAAATGTATGGGGATCAGAGGACAGCTTTCAGGTCTCACCTTTCCCCCAGCACCACTCCTCTAGAGCACTGAACCTGGGCCTTCAGTCTTGCCAGAAAGAGCCTTTACCCACAGAGCCACCTGGGTCCAGAAAGCCACACATTTTTTGGAGGGGAGCACATGTGGTAAGCTGGGGAATAGGTATTGCATTAGTGTTAGGTGATTCTTGGTCTTCAAATTTCAACACTCATGTATGATTGGGTATACTTCGGATTCTTAGTGGAGTAGATTTTAGATTCTTGAGAATTATAAAGAGAAAACAGAGAACCAAATTCGATTGATTACAACAAGCAGCTCTGGCCATCAGCCCTGGTTCCTTGAAGTATGTGTGCTCATCCACTGACTTCAAGTACAGAGATCCCTAAAAAGGTGGAGACGAGGCTGGTGGTGAGATCAGGGGCAGACCGTGTCCTAGAGTAGATACGGAGGGTGCTGGACATGCTAGGAAGATGCTGGAATCTACATAACCATGGAAGCGTTGGAGGTGGCAGCATGTGAGGCACAAGCTCAGGCTCTTGAGCAGCAGATATGGAGCAGAAGTGGAGGCTGTGGCTTCAGAAGCAACAGTCCATGAGGAAATGTATGCCTTAGAGTCTATTTCCCCCTTTCCTTCACATCTGTGACTTTATAAATACTGACACAAACGTGAGGGTTTCCGCTCCTTTCAACTGTGTACACTATTGTGGCTATTTTTTTTTTTTCAATGCAGTTTATTCAGGAACATTGAACAATCCTCGGACCCCGGGGAAAGCCAGCCCACAGCTTAAATAGCCTCTGGGTAGCCAACCCAGGAGTGCCACGGGGGCAATGCAGATAGGTCCACCTACATGGAAGCAAGCCAGATCCTCGGCCTTAGCCAAACGTGGAGTTGTTCGTGACAGAAAGCACTCACCATCGGGAAGGTGGAAGGCAGAAACCAGCTCCATCTTTAAGGCATAGCATTCCGCAGCTCTCTACAGTTCCCCCTTTTTGTTTTAGACGCATCAGGCAAGAGTAGAGGTCTGATCTCTGATATTAGAAATAAATTGGGACTTTGTACAGATGTTCATTTAGGTGTCATCTACCCAAAGAGCATCAGACCCGTCCGATACCTTTTTCTCAGAGGCGGGACCTGGGGCATCAACCCGCATGCAATCAGACATGCTCTTCTCTGGGTCCAAAGCGGCTGACCCTGAGTGCAGTGCTTAGCCTCGCATCCTGAGCGTATCATTTTCGATTCTACGATGGAGCAGCTGAGAGTGGCCATTGTCACAGTAAATTCTACCAGAGTGGACGCAGGACTAGCCACAGGATTATCAACATGGATTGCTGCAGCCATGAATCATCTGAAGGAATGGGCGGGCATGGGAGTGTTAGCAGGCCTTCTGGTGTTGGTCTCCTTGGTTTGCCTGTGGTATATATGCAAGATTAGAGTCTCACAACAGTGTGATGCAGCCATGATCATTCAGGCCTTTACAGCCATTGAAGCAGGATATTGTGGCTATTTTTAATTTGATCATCCTGTCTCCAGAGCCCAGAAGGTAACAGCAGAGCCCATCTGTGACTCTCCTCCGAGTTCTGCCTCTGGATCTGGAGGGACAGGGATAGCCTGCAGGCAATCCCGAGAGCTGAGCAATATGGAAAACAGTGCCATAGCTCAGAGTTCCCTGGGACTCTACCAGACTCAACCCACCATGAATCACCATGCTCAGAATCCATTCACCAGATGCCATCTTTATTTTTCTCTTGTTTCTCTTGAAGACAAAGAAAGCTGTGATTAGAAACCCCTCCACAGCATGGCGTCTTTAAGTAGGAGCCCTCAGTGTGCTGATTGGCAGACTCAGTGTTAGTCACTGATTGTGTCCATCAGCCCAAGCAGAACATTCACATGACACTAGGTTTTTGACACTTTTTAAAATTTTTTAAATTTATTATTTTTACAATTTATTCACTTTGTATCCTCACTACAGCTCCCTCCCTTGTCTCCCAGTCCTATCCTCCCTCTCTCTTCTCCTTCTATGCCCCTCCCCTAGTCCACTGATAAGGAAGGACTTCCCCTACTATCAGACCCTAGCCTATCAGGTCTCATTAGGACTGTGGACTGTCAAGGCTGTCACCCCCAGGGGGAGGTAATCAAAGACAGGCACAGAGTCCATATCAGAGGCAACCCCTGCTCCCCTCAGTAGGGGACCCACATGAGACTGAGCTGCCTATGGGCCACATCTGAGCAGGGCTCTAGGGCCTCTCCATGCATGGTTCTTGGTTGGTGCATCAGTCACTGCAGGCCACACCGGGCCCAGATTTTTTGGCTTTGTTGGTGTCCTTGTGGAATTCCTGTCCCCTCCAGGTCTTTCTATCTCCCCATTCTTCCATGACCCTTGAAGTTAAAAAAAAAAAAAAGAGTGCTAAAAAAATCTCATCAAGCACACTGACCTTTATTCCTTAAGGAAGGAGGTTTCGTTTGATAGGTGTGAAAGATATGTGCAAGAGTCCCAAAGGACTAACAAGTCTCCCAGTCTTATTAAAGTCAGTAATACTAAGTTACTATAATTTGATACAAACATAAAAATATATGTGTCCGTGTGTGATGTATATTTTAGTCGTGGTTTGGATGAGAATGTCCCTTACAGGCTTAGATATTTGGATACTTGATTCCCAGTTGGAGTCAATGTTTGGGTTTGTTGGGGAGGTGTGGCCTTCTGAAGGAAGTCTGTCACAATTATATATGTATATATAATTTTAAAGAAAGGAGAGGCCTATGCCTCCTCACCAAAATGTGAGTGACTCATTTATTTTCTTTCAATCAAAAATATCTAACACTGATATTCTTTCTTCTTTTAACTCATCACGTGCAAGGTCAAAGGTCCTGCCTGAGGTGTACAACTCTCCAGTAGATAGAGTAGCCACGAAGGCTGAGAAACAGTTATTTCTCTGCATTGAAAACATCAACTCAAAGACTTTCACTGGAGGTTACCAGATTACATCTGCAACCTACATTGTAAGTAATTAAAGGTTTTGAATTTACTCTGCTTGAAGACCTCACCTCTTGACTCACGTGGTTTATCAAGAAATCAGACTCTTTCATGCTCAAATCCCATGTTTAAGCTATCAAGTTTCCTTCTTTAGTGATTTTTCCAGTTATGCACTTAAAGGGACATAGTCCATACATGTGACCTTATCTCTGTTTTCAATTCCTCAAGAATTGTCTATTGAGTTCTTTGTGCTGGAGAATGAAGTTTTTCTCCAAACTGGAAGGCAGGCAGTGGGCACACACTGAGTTTCTCCTGGCTGAAAGACCCTGAGGATACGGAACAAAGAATGACAGCACAGGATGTTTTGCTTTAAAATTTAAATTACAGATACATTGTAATTAGAGTTGTTTTACTTAAACATGCATAGTCAGACAAGCTATTCACTGCAAAGAATCCTTGTCTTCCCAGGTCGGAAGGTCATTACCCAGGCTCTGGTTCTGCCCATTCTACCCCATCTTCTCCCTCCACCATCTCCTATGGACTGCATTTGGCTAGTTGCTCTGGGTTGCTGGATGTTGTTGAGCATGCAGGCATGCCTCAGCAGGGCTACAGAACAGCTCCCTTTCCACCATAACGCCTGCGTAGCTGCTCAGATGACTGCTCACCTGGAACTCCTCCTCTCTGCCTTAGGTCCCTTCTCTAGACCCCATTATTCTTACCACTTATTTCCTGACTATTCGTTTTATGTACATCCCTGAACTTTTGCTTCCAACCCATGTCTAGGAACTACAAGCACTATGAGTCAGAGATATTATCTAAAATAGGTATATTCTTCAGGGTCCAGAGGAATTTCTGGCATTGAGCAGACATTCCATGCCCCTTTGAAGAATGAAATTTTATTCTTGAACTTGGAAACTTTATAATCATCCCATGCATCCAGCCTACCCTTTTGGAGAAACACACATAACCAAGCAAGCAGTATTTTACAAAGACTTCAGTGCATAGGAAGCTATTTCAGAGCTTTAGAATATTATACAACCCTGAACATGTTGGCAGGAGCTCAGGAAAATGTTCTGCATATGCAGAAAGTGTTTTTCTTAGAACTTCAGTTATGAACAGTAATTTCCTCAGGAGTAAATGCCACCACTGTGCTTCTGTACTATGTGCACCTGCATCTTGTTTACAGAGGCTGATCCTGAATATATTAGCTAATTATAGATATGCAGATGTCTTGTTTGCCGTGATGTAGAAATATATAAAATCATGTGAAATAAGTATCACTCAGACCTGTAGATGAATTCTGATTTCTATGAGGTGCCCGGGTTATAAGGTAAAGAGACAGACAAAAGTCAGAACAATAAGGGAGATTATTCATAATGAAAAGTCTTCACATTCTGCTGTCACTCTTCTGGGTGGAAGACGGAATTAAAATATTAAAATAGAGAAATTTGAATTGCAAAACAAATTATCACCTATTGATTCATTTCTTAGAACTTTCATTGCAGAAAAACTTCTCCAGAGCCAGAGAAACTGGCAAGGGGAAGAAAACATCATTTGTGGGTTTTCTGGGAGATAATATTAAAAACTGCAAGGGGTTTGTTAACGTAGAAATCCAGGGGTGGAGAATGGCAAGCTTGAAGATGAAGATCAAAGAAACTGTGATTGTTCACTCAAGTATCTGAAAGGGGATTTTTTTCCCTGATAATAGTTGGGGTATATGATCAATGCAATTAATGCTGAAGACCACATCCGCCTCCAAAAAGGAAAGGATTGATTCCCATATCCTAGTCGGGGAGTCCTGAATTGTATCTGAGGAAAGGCAACTCCAGAGAGCAAGGCAACAGGACATTCTTCTCCCTGAGGTATAGTTTCCCAGGGCTCTTTCTGAGTCACAATTCTTTGCTCTAAGAACTGCAGTATTAAGAACAATCCCTCCTACTCCTGGTGCCACAAGACATTCATGGTCCAATTTATGGCATATATGTATATGTTACTTGATAATGGCAATTTAACATTACAGATGGAATGAGGTAGCTGATCAACTGACCTCAAAATCAAGACTTACACTAGACTGCTTAGATGGGCCTAACAGAATCTCAAAGTTCTTTTAAATGTGCCTTGGAAGCCTGAAGGGACCACGAACCAATGGAAACAAGTAGAAATTAAGGAAAAAAACAGAGAGAGAGAAAGAAGCAAATAAATAGCTTCTATTATAGCGATTCCGAAAAGGAACACAAGACTGGCTGGTTA
Organism: Meriones unguiculatus; assembly: GCF_030254825.1. Classification (NCBI taxonomy): domain Eukaryota; kingdom Metazoa; phylum Chordata; class Mammalia; order Rodentia; family Muridae; genus Meriones; species Meriones unguiculatus. The sequence goes on from NC_083351.1 coordinate 100,025,605, forward strand.
AGCAGTGGGTTTCAGCCTAGAGAGGCCAATTTTGGATGTCTGTGCTCCAGAGCTTTAAGGTGACAATTCATTTAATAGGAAGCAGCTGGCTTTGTGATAATTTGTTACAGCAGCAGCAGGAAACTAATACTCAGGGCTGTGGTTGAGTCCCAGGTTATGCTTTCATGAACAACTCTTGTGTCTTCAGTAGATAACAAAGTAGCTCTTTTATCTGCACACCTGTGGACAGCAGGAGGCTGCTCTGCCCCCTTGTTTTAACATCCAAATTCCTATCTCCATTGCAGTGACCTATACATCATCTTCCCATGCTCCAACCACTGGGATTCTTTAGGCAGCTAGGGGAAGTAATCTGCAAATGACATGGCTGAACTTAGGTCTGAGCGAATCAAGACAAATGATTATCTGCTCTGCGTGAAAAAGTACCAAGGTCAAGGTGTTCATTGCTTGATTTATGGCCATGCCACTGACCAATGCCCAGGGCAGACGACTCACTCTGTTTTCAGGTAATGCCAACGAGGAGAGGAGGAAAGCCCTGCCAAGAGGGTTGCATTATAGATGGATGACCCTGCCTCACTATGATATCTCTGCACACAGATGATTCAGAATACTGCCTGGACATAGAAGATGCTTTCTGGTGTTTGGATTTTGTCTTTCCTCCTACTGTCATTAGGACAGTAGGGTCAACAAGATGGCACTTAAAATCTTTTGTGTGTGTGTTCTTGATTTTAAGTCTCATCATTGCTTTGACAAATGATCATAGGTTGGAACTATGTTTGGGCTAAGAAAGATGAAAAATCATTAGAAAGAATGCAAATCCACCTGGGAATTGAGGATACACAGCCATGTATTTAGTGGTTCAATCAAATTTAGGGAGTTCTTGAGTGAATCTTTGTATTTAATCAATGAGGCGAGCAGGTCCTTTCATATGTTGATACTTCTTGATATCTTCTAGGATCTAGACACACATGGAATGTCGCAGTGCATGAGTCATCCTTCCACACAGTGCCAGCATCTGCTGCCCAAGCAACTGCACCTCAGTTTCAAGACCACAATGTCTCACAAATCACAGTGTTTTTATATACGAACACAGTATCCTGCTCTCACAGAAACACCATGGTTCAATTATAGCAAACAAAGATTTTTAGTATTTTCCGAGTATTGTTTCTCAGGGAGCAAGTACCAGATTGATGTATCTTTGAATTGGTGTATTAGAAAGTTTGAGTTTTAAGTTGACGTCTGAGTTGGGCTTAAGATAGAATTTTCAGTAGTTCCTGAAATTGTTCTGAACACATCTGTACCAGTTATGCATATGCATTTATACAAAGAGGTGATCTTAGCAATGAAAACTATAAAATCAAAAGACTGATCAACTCTGTAAAACATAAACTATGTCTGCCTCCTATATTATCAAATATCCAGCACAGATTTAAGAACACGTAAGCTCATCTGGCTCTTGGTCTGTAAGTTTATTAACCATATGTGCCTAGAAAAGAATTGTTTTTAAATCAATGATTTATTATCACCAAATATTTCACAAAACCTATTTTATATATTAAATATTACGGGACATGTAAAAAATATTTTTTCCTATTCACTTCAGGACAGCATCCAGCTAACACTTGTGATCAGCTGTGAAACAGCCCTGATTCTCTGTTCTCCCTGCCAGCCTCTGTGGCTCTGTATGCTCTTCTACCGAGCTCAGCTCATCACCCAAATCACACTCTTTCCATCCTGTCATTCTCCTCTTTTGTAATCATGATGTCATCAGAGCCACATTTTGGAGCATACAGTAAATACAAGTCTTGTCACAGAAAGTTTTAACTAGGCATAAGGTGGCTGGCATATATTCTGTGAAAACCATTAAAAAAGATTGCAAGTATCTGAGATAAAAAGAAAACCGAGATTGGCTTTTTCTCAGACATGGATTTTTTTTTTAACAGAAAGAAAAAAATCAGGTTTACATGTTTATAACAGCCTGCAAACCTTTGATACCTACTGAGCCTCTTTATTGGTTTAAAATTCACTGGCTCCAATGCCTTCAGAGTCCTGGGAGCTGTATTCTATTCAGGCATTAATAATCTACAAAGCTGACTCAGAATGGCTGACTGCTCTAGTCCAACAGATCATCTGTGTTGAGAAGTTTTGTGATCCATAGGACCAACTCTACTGTGTTCTCTGTGAGCAGAGTGTTGCTAGAATCTTCCCGGACATGTGTGTTGTTTTTGTTTCAAGATTGCTTGGTCTTGGCTGTCAAGAGGTTCATGATCAGCATGAGTAACTGACTTATACTACTGTTTTTTTCTCTCTTCCTTCCTTTTCCCCTTCCTTCCTTCCTTCCTTCTTTCCTTCCTTCCTTCCTTCCTTCCTTCTTTCCTCCTTTCTTTCCCACAGTGGATAGGCCAGTTGTGTAACAAAACAAAGAAACAAACAAACAAAACAAAACCAAAAACTAACAATGACTTTTTTTATTTCTTTAGCAGATGTTTATTGAATTGTTGGCAGATTACAAAAATGTGGAATTATTTTGTCTTCTTTCTGTCACTTAAAACATAAACATAAGCTTACATGAAGGACTGATAAGATTTGTTACTGACAAATAGCTGACAATCATCCTATGTCCTCTACAGTTTCAGGGTAAAACACAGTTAGGTAGTTTAAAGGACCAAGGACCCAACTGTTGAGTGTCTAAAACACTTTGATACTTACCTGCAAATCATAATTATCAATATTAGTTTTTCCAAAGATTATTTATTTGTTTTTTATTATTTCATGTTCATGGGTGCTTTGCTTGCATGTATGTCTGTGCACCATGTGTGTGAACTGCCTGTGGAGGCCAGAAGAGGGCACTGGATACTCTGGAATTGGAGTTAGAAATACTTAGGTCCTATTTGGGCTGGAAACAAAAACCTGATGTTTTTGTAAGAGCAGCAAGTGCTCTTAAAAGCTGAGCCAACTCTCTAGCCCCACTATGAACATTAGCTTTCTGGTAAGTGTGAGTCTTTATCTTGAAATTCATATCTAATAAAAACATCCTCACAGCTAAAATATTTTCCATTGTTGAAAAATCCCCCTTCCATTCTCTGAGATCCCTCTGGCTCTCTCAAACGATGTCCAAGTACAATTACAAGATGAAGCTCAGAAGTGCACATGTGACCTAATTCTCACTTTGCCTGCCTCTTGCCAATAGTCCCCAGATATCTCCATGTAAAAACAAAGTAGAATTCTGTGGGATGAGTCTGGGCATAGTCACAACTTCTTAAACACAAAAACCCCAACTTCTCCCCAAACAAATAGTGGATTGGGTCCTAGTCCCATAGGCTGTGTATATGAATGTGGCAGTCACGTACTATCTAGAAGTAGTAAATTCTGAAATGTGTAGCATCCAGAGAATAATCCAAGTTCTCATGTGTATAAACCCAAAGAGTCCCGGCAGTATGCACCTGGGCTGTACTGCACAGCTTCAAGGTAGCCTTGGCTCTGGACAAACCTATTTTATATATTAAATATTATGGGACATGTAAAAAAATTCTTAAATGGAAAGGAATCATGAGTTAGAGAAGGTAAGAAGTCCCAGTCTATAGGATCCTTCTTCTTAGTGTCCAAGGCAATAATGGATCATTTTCTGAGGTATCATATCTCTATGATATAACAGAAAAAGAGCAGGGTGGTATTTATGAAGGGAAGGTATTATTCTTGATTATGTTTCCCTATTACCTACCATGATGATAAAAATCCTTTAAACATGATCAAAATTCAAGGCATGTGTGTGTTGCAAATGAAAGAAAGAGTAGCTGGCAGGTGAGAGTTCCTACCCTATGGCATAGGAAGGTGAGAACTGGGTGATGACTGAGGGATAACAGGGAGAGACAGGACCTCAGTTAACCTAAACAGAATTAAATGAAGGGTCCTCGTAGTTTAAGGATCAGGCATTCATTGTCTCTCTTCTTTTTTTATTTATCATAAGCTCAGTGACTCCTACAAATAATGACTTTGCCAACTTATCCTTCGTTCTCTTAATCTGTCTTCATTGTCCTCAAGCCCCTGCTCTAAAGTACAGATGATATCACCTGTGGTTGGTAGCTTGTCCTCACTCCCACTCCAAAACCCATGAAGACAGCATGTGGAGACCATGACTTCCCTTGAGGTTCAGTGCTGAAGTTAGTCACAGAATTCCTACTAGAACAGTACCTGTCCATCCTTACAAATGCACAGATTCTGGCTATTATCGTAATATTTACTCTCAACTAGATTTCAAGGGACATTTTGGCTTAACAAGATTCTGGTGAATTCTGTTGGTAAGCTTGTCTCCTCATACACCATATATCTTCATACATAAGTAAGTAATACATTCAATCATAAAATTCTATTTTTTTCCAAACAGTTACGCAAACTAAAATTATCCTTGGAGATCCTTACAGAAAGCATCTAGTATGTTCATGCATACTGTATGGCTTCAGAAAAACCAAACGCTTCTAAGAAGGCTCTTTTGGAACCCAGGGAGCAAGGTATTTCCACATTGGCAGCATAACCAGGATGAGGGGATCTGTGGCCTCTGATTCAAAATGAAATGGTGCGGTAACACCAGAAAATTTGGGAGAGTATTTGGGACACAAGAGTGAGGCCAAGTTCACTTATTGAGAACAGATTTACGAAAAGAGAAGTTGCAGACATGAGCTGCTAGCACAGCCATGGGATGGAAACCCACATGGTATATGCATAAGTGATGATACCTGAGACTTCCTGTGGCGTAGCAACCAGGATTTTGATAAAATGCCTTCCTTAGCTCTGTGCCATGGAAACCTAAAGAAGTTTTAGAAAGAGAAACCCCAAAGATGACAGATAAACAAGATGTATCCTCCTTGGTTTGATGATTAAGAGATTTATTTTTTCCAACATGAAAGCAAGGCTTCAGGATGATGAGTGAGCAGCAATAAGAATCAAACAGCTACTGGGAGGTGAGAGGCTAGAGATTTCTTGCTACTGGTCTCAGAGAAAAGAGAGAGAGAGAAAGGGAGAAAGGAAGGAAGAAAGGAAGAAAAAGGAAAAGGAAAGGAGAGGAAAGAAAGGGACAATGCTAAGGAAAACAGTTTAGGTTTCATATAAAGTATATCATTCTCAGGGATGGATTCGTGCTTCAGATATAGGTCTACCTATAAACATGAAATAGTTCAGTTACAGAAATGTAATATGGAAAACCAAACATGGTGGCACATGCCTGATCTTGGGACGTGGAGAAATGAGAATGAGTTCAAGTTCAGCTATAAGACATGAGACCCGGTCAGAAAAAAAAATAAAGTGTACCACGGAAATACAGCCCAGAAGAAATCCCTGTGTAGCACATACATGTGAACCAACATCCTGGCAGAGCCTTTGTTTCTCTTTCTCATAACTGTGCAGGCTAGAAACTATCCCAGGAATGGGCTGATAAAGAGGAAGATCCATTCGAACAGGAAGAGACTGTAACCCACAAAAGAAATGAAATTAAAATAAGCCAGAGTGAACAAACCAAGACTGGAAACATACAAAGGCTTAAAAGACACCAGGGGCACACCTGTTCCAGTCACCACTCCACTTCTGAGGTGGCGCTCTCCACTCATCCCTGTCTTGCAGAAAGAGCGTCATGCACTTGGTGATGTAAATCCAGTTTCTTGTTCTCACACTGGGTTCCTAAATTCTACTACAACAGTGGTCTGAAGCCTTGATGTCCTCCAGCTTCTTGAAAGAACCTCAATAAAGTTACACAGACTCTAGCCTGGACATGTTTCTACTCAGAACCCTCTTCTCCATCTCCAATATTTCCCATTACAGAGTAATCTGGAGGCACCTCCAGTCCCAACACACTGATTCGTTCTTGCTCCTTGTCGGTTTCCTCTGGTGGAGTGAACAGAGGATAGCATACACTTTTATTCAAAGCCAGGCCGTAAGAACACCATCTCTTCTGTGGGTAATCTGTGTTGAGGTGGTTAGTGGGCATCAGACGGGCCTGTCCATGTGGCGGGAGCCTTCTGGTGCCCTGCTGTGGGCAGTCTCAATCTGTGTCTTCTGATGCTTGCAGCTGTCTTCATCCCATAGTGCTGTGATCCAAAGGAACACATCCATCTTCCCATCTGTTCCTAGCCTCCTCTCTCCTCTATAACTTTGCAATGGTCCACCTTGAGGAGTCCTGTAATCTTAGGGCAGTCCTAGATCCCCAGGACAACCTGCATCCTCATGTCAACCCTCCATATGGTCTGGAAACACAAGGCAAGATGTGAAGCTAAGGAAGGTGGGCCTCCTATAAACATCATGGCTCTTCCACCCTTCCATCCCATCTTCCCCAAGTGGTATTTCTGTCCCTTTCTTTGTTCCTATGAAGCAGTCATGAAACCACTGAAGAATCTACCAAGATATAGTCCACTGAAGAGTTCTATCAAGTTCTATCATGATCCTCATGGATACACTTTGTACTGGGTATAATAGTTGTTCATGTCTGTATCTGAGACTGTAAGAAGTATGCATTTGGCATGCCATGCTGGCATCTGAGGAAACCTAGAAGGAGAGCCTCTATCAGCCCTTAGTCTCTTCCAAACTTGAGAAAAACTTCCAAGGCCAGACAGGCCTGACCAGCTGAGGGATGCTCTGAATAGCTCAGGCCCAGGAAAAAGAGGCAAGAGAAGTGACAGGAGCAGGCGATGGTGATAGGGGTTTCCAAAGCAGGCGATGAAGGGATGCATGTGTCGGGAAGTGCTAACCACATCCAGGCCCCAGGCCTCCTTTCTATAAGTAGAAAAGCCTGTTAATAACCTGGTCCCGGTGTCTCTGGATATTTCTGTGTCTGCTGCTTTCTCCAAAGGGTCATAATCCTGACTTTCTCCTTCATCAATCATGCCTCAATGGAACCATATTTGTCTTCTTTATTTCTAATTCTGCAGCAGCCTGTTAACAATATTGCCATCCTATTATCTCCTCCACGGAGGTTGAGTTACGGTCCTTTCCCTCTGAGGCCTCATAACTGGTGCTCCACCTCCTCTATCATCCTTCATGTGTGAAGGACCAGGCTTTCAGGAAATTTTAAGAAATGCATTGACTATCATCTTCACTCATTCCATATTAGCTCTGGCAGCCCGGTGCTCACAGGGGACTACACATCATTTGCCTCCTGTGTCTGTGAGGGCTGTGATCTTTGCAAGCTTTCTGACCCAGATATTGCTCCTAAGCCCATTTGCAGTCTCTTCCTCCTCCTGCCTTGACTGTAGCTGATGAGATGACGAATCTCCTTGGAAACAGGTCCTATAACACTATTTGTTAACATCACCGCCTCCTTTTCAGTATTTCTTAGCTGATAGCAGCAGATCATAGGAGATGGACCAGCAAAGAGGGTGTCTACAAACATTTTTGTCTATAAAACCAGAACACTGGTTTTAACTATTATAAAGTTGACATATGCTCAGTGCTGGCAGCACAGTGGTGTCCTTGCCACACAGAGCCCCTAGGCCACTGGGCTGGTAGTCTAGGACTCAGAGGGACAAACAGCTTTCCCAAGGTCTCAGAGCCACACAATACTATAACAGCCAGAGCTCAAGTGCTGGCTCCAGCATCTTTTGATAAGAACAAGCCATTCAGCTTCTTGATGCCTAGCAACCAAATAGAGTTTCTTTAAAAAAGAAATGAGAAACAATTTACAATGAGGGTAGAGAAAGAATCATTCGAAGGCAATTGAGTGAAAAGATGGATAGAACCTTCCCTTGAATTACATGAAGTAGGAAAAATCAGAAGGGAAATAAAATCATGAAGCACTTAACATGGACAGGAACGAGTCCCAATTTCTTTAACATCTGAAATGTTTTAAATCAGTCTGAATAAAATCTAAATTATGGAGAATGGGACATTTACATAGAAAGATCAATTTCTGTGTTCCAGTTAAATAAAGACACTTTCAAGTTGGAAAAAAATAGTATATATGATACAAATTGGACATTTTGTGCACACATGGATGCATGTATACACACACACACACACAGGAAGACATACTCAAAACTGGAAGTGGTGACACATGTCTATAATCTCACATAATCTCAGCACTCAGAGGCTGAGGTGAAAGTCAGTGCTACCCTGGGCTACTTGGTGAACCTTTGTCTCAAGGGAAAGAAAAAGGAAATGCTATAGATACACAGAAAGATAACCCTCAAAGCATAAGGGCTAACTCTCAGCCCTAAGTGGGTACATCATTGATAGTGTTTTTCTGGCAACTTCTGCTGCTCTGCTTTTCTTTCTTTTTTTTTCTTTCTTTTAATCTTGAGCTATTCATCACTGCAAAAAGCAGGTGGCTTTCTGCTTTGTTTTGTAGGTGTGGGTTCCTTAACCCACATATCAGTACTACTTGAATCTCCCTTTCAAGGCAAACCTGGCAGTAAGTCACCTTCTCAGTGTCCACTAGAATTAACTTTCTGTAACAACAAAATCACACTTTAGGAACCAGAATGACAGAACGAGAAGAGGCTGTTCTGAGGTAGGCAAATACGACCAGGACTGTTTTTCTAGTACAATTCTCCTTATCATGGAGTGGCATGTTTAGTGATAGATTCTTCAAATGTTTCAGTTGCATATTTGATAGTCAAGCTAATTTTTCTTGTAAGAAGGGATCAGGTCACAACTCCACATTAAATCTTCATTACTGGCCATTTGCCACTTTTTCCCACATGTAGGGGCACATTACAGTTTCTAGAGAAAAAGCACGTTTGTGCATAGTCCTATATTTAAGAGAAAACACATCCTTAATTTAAACATTTTACACTTTTTATTAAACTAATTTCCACTTAATTAATTAATTTCTTTATATTTAATTTAAATATATAATAGAGTAAAATATTAATGTTTTATTATTTAAAACAACCCTTTGCTGTGACTTAGATGGGTAGAAGTACTTTTGTATCTCTAGGGTGTACTACTTAAATGCCCTGAAGTACACAGACTGTAACGCTCTTCACATGTGACTACAGGAGCTCATCTTCTTGTCTACTCAAGGGTGTATACAAAAGAAGACAGAGAGAATGAATGCAGGCAGGAAGAGCAGAGATAAACCAAATACTTTACAACTCATGAAGATAGTTGGTGTTATCTCCAAATCAATGGGATGCTCTTGGCATGCTTAACTGAAGAGGGTTTCCCAGAAAGAATGAAGAAAGGGTTGATGAAAATGCTCAAAAGTCATCAGTCTGGATGCACCGCCTCGGACATGCTTGCAGGCCATATTCTTGAGCAAGCTTCCATATCCCATATCCCTCTGACTGAAAGCAATCTACTGCGACATCTCCATAAATTTAGCACTGTTCAGATATTACTAACATCTACCCACGCAGTTCAAGCCTCTGCTCATTTAAAATACTACCCACTTAGATACCAGATGCCGGTTAGCTGCACAGAAATGAAGCGAACAAGTGGTCACACATTGCATTGTGACTGCTCAGATTCTCTCCTCACCCTTTCTGCTTCCTCTGCTCTATATTGCTATTTCTTCAGCTGCTTTTCTGGTGATCTTGCCTTAGGCTCTGGGCGAACTGTGTGTAACCCTCCTATCTCTTCTAATCTTCAGGTGTTTGCTGATCTTCAAAGTATATACACTTAAATATCCTACCCGGGATGGGGACACCTGACGAGATGCCAAATTCACCTTAGCCACTGGACACTGTCATGCTGACACCACCCAGCACTAACTCCTCAGCTTTGCTGCTCTGCAAGGATTCTCATGTGCAACTTCGTTAGCTCCACGGGAAAAGGTGGGTGGCGGGCTTTCATCTGTTGATTTAAGGAAGTGAGTCCAAGACTTTGTACCTGTAAGTTGCAGCATCATTTTGAACAAAACTGAATTTCTTGACTTCATTATTTAAAAAACTGTACAAAACACCATGATAAGGAATGGGGGAGCTATGATTTATGGCTCTCTGTGTAGAGGAGATTTAATTCTGCCTTCTGCTCAATGGCCTATCCATTGTGTGAGCAAAGTCAATACCAATAATGAAATGTAGACTGAAGGGCTAAATCAATTCCATAAAATGCAATAGAAAGTCTAGAGAACTGAGTAAATTTGGAAAGGCTAGTGCCTGCCAGATTAGTGTTTGGACAACAGGTAATTACAAAAATCAATACCTGTATATGAAAACATGACAGGCAGCCATCCATCACAAAGGGAGGAGTAATTGCTAACAGTCTGGACTCTAAATAAGGATGAGAGGACAAAACTAGTGAGTAGAATTCTTTTCAGAGTTTACTCATTTGTGTGTGGACATGTTCATTACATATGCCTCCCCATGTGACTGTGGGAAGTGGGGGGCCGTTTCACCTCATGTCTCAGCTCAGTCTTAAGTCATGCCCTCGGTCCTACACCTCCCTGTTCTTCCTCCTTCTAATACAGCTCATGGGAACCAGAGGACAATCATTATGGGCACTAGCAGACGAGGCTGGGAGGACCAGTGGGGAGGAGTTCCACTGATATTATGAACTGTCCTTCCAGTGCTAGCTGCTGGAGAAAATTCCAAACACTGAGAGCTCAATGACACCTACAGCAAAAAGAAAGAAATATATGTGCACATGTATGCACACCTGCACACACACATACATCTAGACTTGCTCACAATTCCACAAACTTATGCACACACTGACAAATACAGACATAAAAAAGAATACTTGAACTTACACATGCATAAGTATATACAAATGTACACAGACATACTCATGCTTACATATGCTCACAAGCACACAAAGCATATAATATACACATGTATACACTGACACATACATACAAGTTATTAACACAAGTTGACACATATATGCCTTCATAAGCTAAAACTGTAACATAATATCTTGTGTTCCTAACCACAAAACTGTAGATGAAGAATGTTCACTCACTAAGCTATCTGCATAGATCAACTCATTTAATCCCACAAAGCCTTGCCAGTACACATTTTCCACATCACTAGTTTTTACATGCACATATTTCTGCTTCTGTATTTTCCTCTTTTAAAATTTCTCTACATTAAAATGTAATTACATCATTCCCTCACTTTCCACTCCTTTACTACATTAAAGAGAAGCCAAGAGGTTCCAGAAGACAACAGCTTCTGTTCCAGATGACAGGCTTGGCTGCCGGCATGGGACGCTTCTTCTATCTGATTTGATAGATGTGTTGGTTACCCTTCACTGCACAGCCTCTGTCCACCACATGACACAGAGGGTAATTCTGATACAGCAACAAGTAAGTCTGCTGTCAGGCTGCATGGCAGCCAACAGGCCTAGAGGCCAGTGTGCAGAGCATGTGTGTGCAAGCTAGTCAAACAAGCGGGTATGGACTGCTGTGGGACATGGTGCCCGTGGGGCCTGTCTGGGCAACTTGCTGTTCTGATGGTTGGCTTCTGAAAGCTTAAGAGCTGTCACTTCCCACTGTCCCTTCTGTCCCTCATCCAAACAACCCAATAGAAAGCTCAGGCATACCCCCACCCCCTTGACACCAGCAGGAGATCTGAACCAGAGGAGACCCAGCCTGTAGGTAAGAACTCACTGCCCAACCATTCACAGTGCTGAGGCAGTGCCCTTTCCAAACCTCTCTCCAACCACCTCTGGAGTATGCGGGAGCTCCAGTGTTTACTCCTGAAAGCCTCACCATGTGAGCAACTATCCCTTGCTGTTTGTTCTTGGGGTCTGAGTGATGTCAGCAATCTCAGTATCAGCACAAGATTGGTGGCAGAGACCCAGCCCACTTGGGACTAACACACCACATGCTCCTGAATCAGCATTTTGCCAACAACAGAATGAGAAACTTTCCTGACCTTGGTGGAAACTTGAAAAGTTCTCCTCTGAGAACACTGTCAGAAAATGGTACCCTACTCAGGAATCTGCCCTTCACTTTGCACAGTGACTGGGCATGAAGGGTGTGTTAAAGCAGGGACTGTAAGACAGTGTCTATACAGAATATCTGTCAAATGACTTTAATGTAATTCAGGTCGTCTAACAGGTGCTACATTTTTACATTTTAAATTTACCCTTGATGGTCAATACTTTTCCTTGTCTAAACTTTGTCTGTCTTAGTATTTCAGGTTAGGTAATTCCATGCTGTGTGTAGCTGCCCTGTACATTCCAGCATACTCTGTGGCATTCCTGGTCTCTGCCTCCTAGGTATCACTTCCACCACCACATCCCTCTCCAGCCCTGATAGCTGAAACTATCTCCAGCAACGAAACATAAGTGAAGGGCTAAATCACAGATCGTTGAGAAGTACAGACAAATGTGTTTTCTGATGATGGGCATGAACCACCTTCTTAAATGGAAGTCTGCTGGACTACATACATCCAAATGCAAGCAAGCCCAAATCCACAATCAATTGCAATGGGATCCTCCTATCTTTCCCTTTCACTGTCAAGCCAATTTGGACTCATGCTCAGAGTTGCTAACATGCTATGGAAATGACTCATGACAGTTCATAAAATCTTTTAAAAACTTTATTACTCAGCTACTTGCATGCAAGTGGGTGTCCCTGTGTCTGAAAAAAGGAATTTGAGTTTGCTGTGGTGACCATGGTAATCTTCCAGAAATAAGACACACTACAATGCGGTACATACCTTAGGGCATCCCAAAAACACGGAGTATTTTAACAACCATTTATGTGATGGACAGAGACAATAGCCTCCTTAATGGATCACATATATCCATATTATATCCACTGCTGCTTCTGTGAATGGCTCAGAACAGTTGGTTATGTGACAAAGCCGACAGTGCTCATCCTACTAACAAGTTCTCAAAGACAGACAGGCCATCATGAATCCTGACTATAATCCGAGGAGATAACAATTGATGTCTTGCATTTTTTAGCACTGGGAAACAGATTACTCCCAAAGACAGAATTAGGAGAAGGAAGACAAATCATAGCAGCATGAAAACTGAAAACTCGGCTTCTCCAAGATGGGAAGGCCTTCCTGGTCCTCTCATTCTCAGTATGCAAACAGAAAAGAAAGATGCGTGCATACTCGTTCTACTAATTATGCGACTGTCTCAGTCTCAAAGATGAGTCTCCATGTCGACAGTGGGAATTTTATACTTTTCATGTTCCTGTATCTCTTTCGGTCGGGCGTGACTAAACATACCCAAGTGCGTATGAACCCAACGCCATCCACCTGATGACGCTAAGGGCACTTACCTCTGCTTTAATTTTATTGTCTCCAAAACAGAGGTGTTGCAGGTAAGCTGCTGCATTGGACTGGACGGAAGGAAACTGATGCTGCAGCATCTGTATCACTTCAGGCAACTCCGGGTCTCTCCATCCAAATTCCCTGAATGGAAGGAAGCAGAACACGAGATGAGCACAGCATATGCAATGTTTTCCCAAAACTTACTAAATGTGCTTAACAGTCTAGACAACATCTCATGACTGCTCTGGCCTCCTCATGAATAGATGGGTACACTGCAGAGAGCTTTTCTGAAAAGCTCTTGGGTACCACCTTTTAAGTATCCACATATGTATCTGTTCATATTCCATGAAAATTACATACATGTGATCCAAACTTTGCAACAGAAAATTTACAAAAGATTAGGAAAATAAAACTGAAAACGTCCCTCATTTTTCACTTGAACATCAATGGGTAGAGGACACATTTTCCTAATATACGATTTCAAAAGACAGGCACATAGCATTTGACTAAATTATCAGATGAGAAAAATAATGGGTACAATACAGAATGTCATGATAGGAGGTGAGCATGCTGATGCTGTTATTTGACTATTGTTATTTTCATAAGGTCTTCTTCAAAAGGAGACCATCCCCAACGCTGACAAATAACACATGTATTCAAAGCCTTTTAAGAGACAAAATGAAACAAAGAGAGATACTAGACTTGTTAAATAATTATCTGAGGTTGGATGTGTAGCAGTATAATGACTCTATGATGGAAAAGGATTTATTAAAAGAGCTATTCAATGAATGTTTGTAAATCTTATGTGCCCTGTCTTTCTTTATATATTCTCTTCCTTACAAGAAGTAAAAGTCAGTCCAAGAAGTTGGTTATTTGTTTACTTTCAATATACATATACTCCAAAATATTTACATGTATTCTAAAACTCAACTTTTTTTTTTGTATTGTTCATGAAGATACTCTTCTAAGGAATCTTTTAGCTCCCTCAGGTAGGCTACATGGCCAATAGGGAAAACTCTGCGGGTTCTATTCCTACAGCACAGAGTTAATTTTTAACAGAGAAATAAAAAGCAACCTCCGAGACCACAGATAAAAACTTCACCTCACAAGTCATAACGGGGACAATTTATATGAAAGATGGGCTAGAGGAGAACTAGGGTGACTTTGTACTCCTACTCCTGGCGAAGTTACTCAGAAGCACACATCTTACAGCTGAGGGTCAAAGCTGTTGGCTGAGCGGAGGAATCATGAAAAATGGGGCAGAGAAGGGAGACAGAGGTTAAAAGTTTCCGGGCAGACTCTAACCAGCTCTCCTTATCTTTCTTTTATCACAACCAGTGGAGCTGTCGAGCAAACACTGACGCATGTTGGTCCTGAAGACAAATGCTATCGGAAGGCTTTGGAGGATGGCTAGATAAAGCATTAGATTTCATGTGCAAGAAGACTTCAATAAATTTGCATTATTCCTTCTTATGCTAACATATTTCCCAAAAGATATCCAGCGCATATTTGCTGAAAAATAGTTAAGTGATTGCTGGTACTGAATCCTCCTAGCCTATGTAATCACAGAAGAAAATAATTGTGGGTCAAAAAATGAGAGGTCAGTTTTCCTCTTAATTTAATTTTCCTTTTGTTGCATGATTCTAAATCACCTCTGTAAAGAAAAAAGAAAAAAAAATCACTGTCCTCTAATAGAGGCCTAGTAGAATTATATTTTTTATGTAAATAAAGCCCAAATCTACAGTGTCCATAAATCAAACTTCCATGAAAAGACACTGCATGGCTAAGATAAATGTAGGTAAACTTACACTTTCAGAAAGCAATTAGTAAAGAACTCATTCCAGCCTATTTTATTAGCCAGATGGTAATTGCTCTATTAGGCAATGGTTTATAGGAAATACATCAAGAACACCTTTTGAGCAAGAGGCCCAGATAAAATTCTTAGGGGTCTTGAACATGTATGTGTACATTCATCCATGTATGTGTATACAGACACACACACACACACACACACACACACACACACACACACACCAGACTCAAATTGGCAGATGAACATTCCAAAAGCATTGTGAATTCCATAAGACCTCCAAGCTGTTCTCTGACAGGTCAAAGGAAGGCTGCTGCAGCTCCCTCAGGACCCCATCCAAAAGTATCTATGATCACTTCCCACCTCATTGCTCTACGAGACTCTAGTGTGGATTTGAGTGCACTCTCCTGCTTAAAGCCCTTCAGAGATCCCACTGTCTGGGAAGAGAGGCTTGGCTATCCCCCAGTGCCTTCTATACTACGCTGGATCTATACACTGATATAGTGGGGCAGGGACACTGGCTGAGCGGATACCCAGCGAGCCCATCTGTTGGAGTGAGGTAACAATTCCTACCTTAGAGTACTGCTGGGATGGTTAGGAATAATAGTTACAGCTGGCACCCAGTGTGGGCCCTCTAGAAATGTCAGGGATTCCATATAACTAGATGAAGGAGAGAAGAATAATAAATACAACTATCTGTAACTCCTAGAAGGTGAACTCATAACTCTCGTTTGTTACTGGGCTTTACCCTGGAAATGTTAATGGAACTGGAGAATATGCAAATGTAACCTTTCCTCCATTGTAGCTTGTCACACAGACCAACAACATTGTGACTACACCCTCACTCATGTATGGACTGCCTGCATTGCTAAGATCACAAAGGCTTAGCACAGAGCTAAAGAGCTAGCAGTTTTGAAATTCCACACTATGCCACCCTGGCATGAAATTCAAAGAAGTTGGTGGGCTGTCACAACATTTCACCAAGTTCCCCAAGGAAAAGAACCTGAGGAAACCCAGGGTCCTCACAATTCAAATTTCACGTTTTAGCAAAGCTTTCAACTGCACCACAAACAACTTCACTGGTGCCTGTTTAGATTTAATGTAAGAAGCTTTAATCAGCTTGTCTCTGTGTGCCTGTGTGTGCTGTACATGCATTGAAGTATATGTGTATATATAAATGTTCAAGTGTGTGGAAACCAGAAGTTCTCAACTGCCCTCCACTTTATTTTTTGAGACAGGATGTCTCATTAAACTATTGATTCTGATAGACTGGTTGGCCTATCAGTCCTGGAGATTAACCTCACTGCCCCTCTCATCCACAAGCTCTGAGATCAATGGAGCTTGTGACTGCACCCACTTTTTTTTTTTTGTTTTGTTTTTTAATAGGAGTACTTGAAATCCAAATTCAGTTCCTTATATTTGCAGGGCAGGCATTTTACCAACTATCTCTCCTAGCCTTTAATCACTAGAAACTTTATAAACTTTTGAACTCTGAAAGTTTAAAGACTGTATACTAATTTTAACTTTTAGATCCAGAACCATGAGGTAGGCTGTTTTATTCTTTATTTCACTTTATCTGGAAGAAGTTGGGAGTGGTTCAGAGGTGAAATTAGAAAGTAGGCAGAAGGCTTTCATTCATAATAAAAAGGAGGTATTTCTATTTTCACTAAGCAAAGTGAGGTTATCTGATGATATTCACATGAAAGAATTAATGTCATCTACTTTATTCTTGAGTAGTTTGCAATCCCAAACAAAAACCTGTTAATTATATTTAAAAAAAATATTTACTTTGATATAAATGGCACCAAAATTAGGACCATCTAGAAAGAAAGTGAACTGTTGTAATTTTGTAGAAAGTAGTGGCTTTCTTCACACAGTCCAGTTTTAGTGAAATGGATTCACTCAGCCATATCACAAGCATGCATTCACTCTGCTATGACCACAACGTGAATGGGGAATAATACAGCTGTATTATAACTCAAAAACTAAATAATTAAAAAAACAAATAAATTAAGCAGCTATGTCATCTTCCAATTTTCAGTAAAACGTGGTACATTTGATGAATCATGTATGTAAGCTTGGAGCATCTCTTAGAAGACACAATTTCTGGCTAGACACACTTTAATGACTGTCTCTTTGTATTCCACCCTGGGCTTTGTGATTCTGGACATAAAGATCTGTTTATTCTATAACACCCATCACAGCGTCTTCACATTTTAATTCACAAACATGGGGCCTCTGAGGTCGTCTGCCTGCCTGAGTTTGCTTTCCACTACTACATTATGCAACCTTATCTATTTTTGTGCTTCCTCTTAGAAAAAAAAAAAAACGTACTTGTAGCAAGCTTTCCACGTATGCATTCACATTTATCACCGCACTGTAGTTCTCTGAAGTATGCTATTTCAACTTAGGACAACATCCAGAATGATGTCATCTGCCTTTAAAGAAAATCTCAATAAAGATCTGCTGTAAAATCTGTTCATGCAGTCTCAGCCCCTACCCCTTGCCTTTGGATTATAGTGGGCGATGGAGGGGGCAGCATCGTATAACATGAAATGTATGCAACCCAAGAAAGAATAGTACATTTCTTTATAATCTGTAGATTACTTTTTGTTAATAAGCTCTTTGGTATAGCTGAGATATACGTTAGTTGTGTGCCTAACTCTTAGCAGAATGGCTCTGATTAATTTGAAAATTAAATAAAAGTTTACAATGAGTTTAGAGACTACTCTTGGTATGTTACAGTAGTTACAACATAAGATAGGCAGGTAGTGGCCTGACAGATAAAGGAGGTTTCATGACAGGGAAAAGGAATCGTGGCAGATAAATACAGGCTTACATTTTCATATCTTAAATGCATGTATTGTGTCTGCTTTTTTCCTCAACAACTAAGACTAAAAGCTTTTAATCCACAAGCCTGGCTTAATTTTCAGCTCTCCTTCTATGCACTAATCTAAAATTCCCAGGAGTGAACAGGGACTTTATCTTGAGGTAACTGTTATACAGGTGAATTTGTGAAGACCTGCACTTCCTTATTAAGAAGTGGCTGACAAAGAGGACAGCAAACTCCAGACGTGTGTGACCTGGTGGCACTAAGTAAGCTCCTGGCTGGCATGGCTCTTGGTGGCTCTGTACTTTATGCCTGACAGTTTCATTCATTCAGTTGTTGGTCCCAACAACTTAAGAATTGCCACTCACTTATAAGTGGATACTAGACATACCATATAGGATAAAACATACTAAAATCTATAAGGAAGCTAATCAAGAAGGAGGACTCTAGGTAAGAAGATCAATCCTCAATCCGAAAGACAGAGGATGGACATCAGAAGCGGGAGAAAACAGGGAGCAGGACAGGAGCCTAACACAGAGGGCCTCTGAAGGACTCTACCCTGCAGGGTATCAAAGCAGATGTTGAGACTCATGGCCAACCTTTGGGCAGAGTGGAGAATCTTGTGAAAGAAAGAGGAAATAGAAATACCTGGAGGAGACAGGAGCTCTATAAGGAGAGCAACAGAATCAAAACATCTGGACACAGGGGTGTTTTCTGAGACTGATACTCCAACCAAGGACCACTCATGAAGATAACCTAGAATCCCTGCACAGATGTAGCCCTTGGCAGCTTAGTCTCCAAGTGGGTTCCCTAATCAGTTCATGTCTCTGACATGAACTCAGTGGCTGGTTCTTTGATTACATCCCCCTGCTGGGGAATAGCCTTACCAGGCCACAGAGGAAGTCAATGCAGCCACTCCTGATGAGACCTGATAGACTAGGATCAGATGGAAGGGGAGGAGGACCTCCCTTATCAGTAGACTGGGGGAGGGGCATGGGTGGAGAAGGAGGGACTGTAGGATTGGGAGGGGAAGAAGGAGGGGAAGAGGGTGGGATACAAAGTGAATAAACTGTAATTAATAAAATTTATACATATATAAAGAGTTGCCAATGTTCCACAAAGCTAAGGGTTGTACTGTTTCCATTTCCTTTCCTCTACCGATAGCAATTGATTTTTTTTTAATTATAGAAACCTTTGAAAACCCAGATTACAAAGTGATGACTTAATTAGAAAACAAAGAAAACAAAAATGAGTCATAATCAAAATCTGAAACTGTACTGACTAGGCGAGTATGAGCTTTACTGACTACTTGGTATTGTTCTATTTTCTAAGAATATTTGAAATAAATCACTGTGCCTTTGAAATTTCTGTGTGTCCCTGAGCAAATTGGCACTACGGAGCAGTTTGAGAACAAGGATAGATGAAAGGTCCCTATAATAGCTATTGCTTAAATCATAGTTTTTTTAAAAAAAATAGAGTAGCAAAATGAGTAATTGTTGGAGGAAGGGCAGATCATTTGCATATGAATAGCAGTCAGTCTTGTAAAGTTTAATTTTGGAATTTCAATTAAATGACTCACTAGATAAGTCAGCTAAACGAAAATATTTGTCATTTGGGGGAAAAACATATTTTCATTCATTTCTAAGAATTTTCTTCTGAGTATGTTTTGGAATATGCTATTTTGATCGGGAGGGACAAAAAATATTTCCAGGGGGCAAGAAGATCATTTTAAGGTGCCCTCTGCACACTTGTCCTCAGGGTCCTCCCCCTGCCCCCCTTTCCTCAAGGTCCTAGGGCAGCAAGTGTAGGAAAAGCTTAGCAAGTGTGGGCTCTGTGTGAGCCCAAACCCCTAACAGTGCACCTAGCTTCTTGGGTTACCTACACAGAGGTGCACACAGCACCAAAATCATGCAAGAGGCCTTTTCAATCATGCCTCCTTTCAACCATGTCAGGCCAATGCTGGAACTAGAGGGAGGGGGCCATTCCAGCCTGGGCTGGTTTGGTCATATGCAGTATGACCACCTTTGTCCTCTGAGTGAGCTTTCAGGGAAGAAATCCTTTTTAACATTTGTGGCTGCATGTGGCTGGTCATGCATTTGATTAAAACAAGATGTGCCAAGGGAAAGAACATGTGTAATGAAGAAAAGCTTCCATGATTCAAATCTGTCAATCAACGAAGAAAGCCATCTACTTTGGCAATCAATTCCTTCTCTCGCTGGACCCAGAGAGGAAGTGCCAAACGGTGACTTGCTGCTGCTCCTGGCTCTCCAGCTCAAGAAGCTCTGCAGTGTGTACTGTGCTCTCTCCTTACATTAAACATCTTGCAGGTTGCTATTTATGTGCTTTTCTAATCTTTTGAATCAGATGCCAAAACCTGGAAACACCAGACAGAGACCCCTGGCAACGGGACAGCTCAAGAATCATGTGATGCTTATGAGACAAACACCACGTTAGTGACAACTGTTGGGGAAAACACTTCTTTTGTTATATACAACATGCTCTTTTCAGTATGAGGTTGGTCTTAACAACTTTGATCTTATATTCAACCATAAGGGCCTTCCTTCCTGCCCATTCCTTGCCTTTTCTCCAGAGCCTTTGCTGGGCTGCGATGAACCTACATTGCAGAAAGAGAGATCATGTGAGAGAACTGAGAGCTGGAGAAAGCAAACAAATTCAGTGATGAGCATGCCCTGCTCTGGGGTTGATGTAACAAGCAATTTGCCCTGTATTTGACCACACTGGAGCAATCAGGTGCTTCTGTCTCTACCACCTTAGAGACGACCATCACCTAATTATTGGGTATATTACCTGCTGGATGCTTACTTTACAGCAAGCATGCCTTTCTTTCCACATAGACAGAAAGCAGCTTAGTAAGAAGCAACACGTGAGCATGGTGTGCAGAGAACTGCACTTTGCTTTCCCCATAAATGTGCACCCCATTCCCACTGGAAGGTACGCTAATTCTCCTGCACAGATGCAGCCACAGCGGTTCAGAGTCATCCAGCAATTTTCCTGATGCTCATTGTCATCAGTTACTGGGCCTGTGGTCACAACCAAGATGCTCATTGTATCATTAAACTTTTGAAAAAAATTATTTTACAAGTTCGGTACAAGAATACATTTATACCCCTCAGAAATTCCATTACGATCATAAAAAATATTGAATTCAGTATAGACACAAGGCAAAATGAAATTTTAGATCTAGTTTTGTAATTCAAATACATATATTAGTCACTCATATGGTGACATTTTATGTTAATGGTTTTTCTGCTTTCTGGGGTGGGGGAGGTCCAGAGCCAAGTGACAGAGAGTGGAGAGGTGGGTCCTCGCCACCAGTGCCTGCACAGTTTGTTTGCTTCTCATCCATGGTCTAGTTTCGATTCCACAGACGGCCCTCTTCTCCACATCCCTTCCTAATTTGCATTCCTTATTCCTCCGGTATTTATTTGTCAGTCAGCTGTCAATCATCTAACTAATCACCATGGTGGACAAATAAAATGGACTGTCTACATACCTGTCTACACACCTGTTTTACTAGGGAACTTTGCTACTCATTAGTTCAGTCAGGGAAAAATCATGCAGGTAAAATACTTTTTCATTACTTACATTATTCTACCAACCTTAGTACATTTTCATATTAATGTCTTCTAAAAGGGATTTTTCAGGCCAATCAAAATCTGCAGGTTGAGACTTAAAGCTCACATTTTTTTAAATGCATGGTGTAATATAAAACACATAACCTTCTACAGTCTCCATACTCACTCATTTATCTGGCATGTTACTTTGCCCTATAATTTTTTATTAAAATCTATAATGATGACTAGAAAAATAGAGTGGGCATTCAGGAAGTGATGACTGTATAGTCATCAAATATGGGAAGCTAAAGCCAGAACTGGGTTGAAAAAGATACAACACTCCCTATTTTTTTTTTCTTTTTTTCTTTTTTTTTTCAATGTAGTTTATTCAGGAACCTTGAACAATCATCGGACCCTGGGGAAAGCCAGCCCACAGCTTAAATAGCCTCTGGGTAGCCAACCCAGGCGTGCCACGGGGGCAATGCAGATAGATCCACATACATGGAAGCAAGCCAGATCCTCAGCCTTAGCCAAATGTGGAATTGTTCATGACAGAGAGCACTCACCATCGGGAAGGTGGAAGGCAGAAACCAGCTCCTTCTTTAAGGCGCGGCATTACGCAGCTCTCTACAGTTCCCCCTTTTTGTTTTAGATGCATCAGGCAAGAGTAGAGGTCTGATCTCTGATATTAGAAATAAATTGGGACTTTGTACCGATGTTCATTTAGGTGCCATCCACCCAAAGAGCATCAGACCCGTCTGATACCTTTTTCTCAGAGGCGGGACCTGGGGCATCAACCCGCATGCAATCAGACATGCTCTTCTCTGGGTCTACAGCGGCTGACCCTGAGTGCAGTGCTTAGCCTCGCATCCTGAGCATAACATTTTAGCTTTTTATGGTAGCCAACCATGCTTGACTACAATGGAGCAGCTGAGAGTGGCCATTATCACAGTAAATTCTACCAGAGTGGACGCAGGACTAGCCACAGGATTATCATCATGGATTGCTGCAGCCATGAATCATCTGAAGGAATGGGCGGGCATGGGAGCGTTAGCAGGCCTTCTGGTGTTGGTCTCCTTGGTTTGCCTGTGGTGTATATGCAAGATTAGAGTCTCACAACAGTGTAATGCAGCCATGATCATTCAGGCCTTTACAGCCATTGAAACACTCCCTATTTTAACGTAGCTGCTCAATAAATGTTTGTAGTCAATTCACTAATCTCTAAAGTTTTGTGAGTTGGTTGCTTTTGGCTGTTTCTATTGACTCAGGAAGACCTTGAACACCAGGGAAGTTGAGTGACTTGTCCAGAGGTTTTTGTTTGTTTGTTTGTTTGTTTTTAAAAGAACCCCAGAGTCCATGGGTCCCATTCCAACTTCATGGATTCAGTTCCCTCTGCTCCATGCAGAAAGCCAGCTGAGGGTCTCGACCATGGTAAAGTAGGATACATTGCTCCACATAAATAGTGAAGCAATTTAATCCTGAGAAAGCCAAAGAACCTTGCTCCTGTGACACACCGAGACCCAAACACCACTCTGTTCTCTGTTGCCCTCTGACAACTGTTTTGACTCCATTTGTCAGGCGTCAGAGTTGCAGACTAAGCCGAGAAGCCAAGGATGTAAAGTGTTTTGTTCAACTAGGTCAGAAGAAAGGTGTATTTCCTGGAGTTAAGAGTGCCCTCAAACTCATTTGACACCATTGGTGGCAAGATTTTGTTTTCCTCTGCCAGGAAAAAACTATACTTCTCTGAGTAAGGTGAGTCAATAGTGGCTCTTATTTGCATACAAAAGTACTTGAGATTGATTAAAATATCACATATATTTTTGATAGCCTAGAACATAAACTCAAAGGGACTAAACCCAGGTCATTAGCCTCAGCAGCAGCTGCCTTTGCCCACTGAGCTGTATACCTACCATTTGTATTCTAAACATGGCAGAGCTGAGCAGTTAACAGTACATTTTAGCATGTGCTCTGTTCTCCATCTGTCATGCTTATGTCATCTGTAACTTTCTTCTAAGTAGTCCTTGACCTATTTATGTTTAAGTCTTAGAATATGTGAGATTTCAAGCTTACTGTCCATTGTATAAGTTAATCTTCCTTTGTAGTTAAATCAAAGGGAGCTAGGTTTGTGTTAAGAAGACAAGAAGTTGTGGGGGATACCAAATCTTACTTCAAGATAACTGTCTGCAAGTGGATTTCAGTGAGGGCTTGTCACACGTGTGGTCTGTGAGGGCTCAGAAGATATCCCAGAATAAGCGCCTCAGAGGTGGCCTTGGAAGCCAGCTTTCTTTTTCACCTTCTCCTGCTCTCCCGTAACCTCTCCTCAACTTCCCCAAAAGAAGCATAAAAACTGTAGCCTGCTATTCCACAGCACATCATGGAACCCCAGGAGCTCCTGTACAACAAAGTTAGCTATGATGATGGTTACTCTTAAGTGTCATTCCAAGAGATTTAGAATCACGTAGAAGACCCACCTCTCTGAGCATCTGTGATGGTTTCCAGAGTGGCGTACCTGAGGAGGGAAGATCCTCCCTCAAGTGGCTCCAGCATGTGGACTGAATAAAAAGCCTGAGGGTGTAATGCAGGTATTCATCTCTATTTCCTGACTGTGGATGCAGTATGACCCATCTTTCTCACTGTGACACCTTCTCTATCATGATGGACAATATTCCCCTAAACTGTGAGCTAACTTAAAGTGCTTTTGCAACAAGAGTAACTAGCCACAAAACAAAAATGTTCATTTAACCAGGTCTCATCTTTCCATGCAGAAGCTCCTGGTACAGAAATTCTCTGTTCCACCTTGTTTGACAATAGGTCATAAGACCCCATTGCAGAAGGAGTCCTACATCACACCTAAGTACAGAACAGGGAGGCCAGGAAGAATCTGAACAGGCCTTTCTGGGTTTCTCACTCAGTTGACCATCATTGATGAATGTTTTTGTTGTCCCATAATGGATGTTCATGGCTGCCCCTGCTTCACTGAACCCAAGCAGAGGTACAGAGGTTGCCCTATGTCTTTGACCTTCAGTCTAAAGCCTCCTGAATCACATAAAATGATCACCATGTAACAATTCTGTTTCCTATTATTAATCTGACAATTGTGGCCCTTGTGGTGGGTGAAAAAGGTTGACTCTTCTATCTCTACAACTCTTCTACATCTTCTACCTCTACAACTACTAGCTGCATCCCTAGCTACTTCTAGCCATCATTCTCAGGTATCAGACAGTACACAAGCTTTACAGAGAGGCTAACTAGGACTTCAAACAGGCAAATGTATGAGACAGAGCATGCTGGGAACCTCACATGTTTTATGTTCATTTAGCAGTTAGGAAAAAGTTTCAAATACTATTTTATTTTACAAAAGAGTACTGTCATAGAATTAAAATTAAGAATACTGTTATGGATTGACCTCGTGCAGGAGCAAATTGATACCCTATGGCAAATCGCTCAACTTGGTTGTCAATGGAAGTATGCTGGACTTTGTGTCACTAGCATACAATATGAGAATTTTTCCCATGCTGCAAATCTGTCTAAACAATTGTCTAGCTATATTTTAGGTAATTGGATTGGAGAATTCGATACTATGATGGAGCAGCTGAGAGTGGCCATTGTTACAGTAAATTCTACCAGAGTGGACGCAGGACTAGCCACAGGATTATCATCATGGATTGCTGCAGCCATGAATCATCTGAAGGAATGGGCGGGCATGGGAGCGTTAGCAGGCCTTCTGGTGTTGGTCTCCTTGGTTTGCCTGTGGTGTATATGCAAGATTAGAGTCTCACAAAAGCGTAATGCAGCCATGACCATTCAGGCCTTTACAGCCATTGAAGCAGGACAGTCTCCCCCATGGTTGGCTACATAAAAAGCTAAAATGTTACGCTCAGGATGCGAGGCTAAGCACTGAACTCAGGGTCAGCTGCTTTCAACCCAGAGAAGAGCATGTCTGATTGCATGTGGGTTGGTGCTCCAGGTCCCGCCTCTGAGAAAAAGGTATCAGACGGGTCTGATGCTCTTTGGGTGGATGACACCTAAATGAACATCGGTACAAAGTCCCAATTTATTTCTAATATCAGAGATCAGACCTCTACTCTTGCCTGATGAGTCTAAAACAAAAAGGGGGAACTGTAGAGAGCTGCGTAATGTCGCGCCTTAAAAGATGGAGCTGGTTTCTGCCTTCCACCTTCCCGATGGTGAGTGCTCTCTGTCATGAACAATTCCACATTTGGCTAAGGCTGAGGATCTGGCTTGCTTCTGTATATGTGGACCTATCTGCATTGCCCCCGGGGCACGCCTGGGTTGGCTACCCAGAGGCTATTTAAGCTGTGGGCTGGCTTTCCCCAGGGTCAGAAGATTGTTCAAGGTTCCTGAATAAACTGCATTGAGAAAAAAAAATAATAATACTGTTACATAAAGCAAAAGTCATCCACATCTGTTTTCTCTTTTTCTTTGAAATGCAAAACCCATGACATTGTTATCACCATAAACAGACATGGCAATGGTGAGAGGAGAAGATTATACCAGAAGAACACATAGTTCAAAGAACTACCACTTCAGTAATGGCTGGATAATTACTGGGGATTAAAGAATGGTTTGTAACTTCTAGCACACAGTCAAAGGACTATAAACTCACTTTCCATAATATTCCCAAGGCCTCCTTGTTGCTTTGGAAATTTAAATACTTTCCTAATGGGCTCTTTATTCCAGGCTGTGTCTCCTTCCATTGATCCTGCATACCGTGGCCACTGCAGGCTTTTAGAGATTAGCTTCATTATTCCATGGACCTTCCAGCATCCCTGACTGGTGCCCTGTCACCCCAGAGCTTTGCTCCAGGGCAGCTGCACATTCTACATTTCCCCCAGCTACGCTGTGAATCTGTTTGTTTTCCATACAAGTTATGTGCCCAGATCCAAATGTGTGTAACCCTCTCCAGATACTATCTATATTTAATCACCCACTCTGTCAGGTTGGCCATCTTCTGCTGCCCCAGGCCTGTCAGCACCTATAAAGGTGCAATGATGAACAAAATGATACCGTTCCCTCCCATATGGTGAGATGATGGGATTAAAATGTCACCTGTGAAGCAGGCTTACTTTGGGGAAAACACTGACTGGTTCTTGACATCATGGGAGCTTACCTGGCCTCTCCTGTGGCAATGGACCATCAGCCGTAGATCTTAGATCATTGAAATGTTAGGTTTACTGTGTAATCATGTAGTGATGTTTCCTCACTCAGCTGGGTAATCCCTCGTGAACAGTGGATTCATGCAATCTTATCTCCTCTCCATGTTCTCAGAATTCAATCACTATGTTTTCAAAGTCCAATCTGTGGTCTTTGATGAACTAATTCACAGTAGAAAAAAACCAATAGGACAATGAGTGATGTCTGCAGTGTGTTCTGAGATGATTGACAAGATGTTCCCTGTCTTCCTTATCCTGCCTTTGGGACCCCAGTCATCCACCAAACATGGATTCCCAAGGAGGACTAGTAAATATTAAAAGTAAGGGGCTCTCCACAGCTATGACTGATAAGGCAGGACTTCCTAGACTTGGCATGACATACATTTGGATCAGATATTTCATGGCTAAAAACAAGAGGCTGCTGTGCGTTGTTACATGCTAAGTTGTATCCCTGGCTTCTATCAATTAGGTACCAATAGATTATAAATCCCCTTACATTTTGCCAGCTAAAATATGTTTGCAGCTATTGAAAAATATTTTGTGGGGAGGAAAGAGTGTCAAAACTGGCTAAGAAATGCAAACATGTAGTATTTCTGAAGTAGCAAGAGAAAGGTTCAACACATTCATCACCCCAGACACTCTATATAATCAATGTTAAGTACTTATCTCTTGATGGTAGTATTGCCAATTGCAGAGCAAGTTTTGTGAACTGGAGCCCAGTGAGTTTGGTACCAGAACTTTGGGGGCAGAAGAAAGAGCAGGAAAGATGTACAAATGGCCTCATTACCATTGGTTCATGCATTCTAAGTGAAAGACTAGCCATAAGGCGCAGAAACAGAACCCAAGGAGGATGTAAGTATAGGAAAAATTTCAGAGGTTTCAGCCACACTAACAGCATCTAGGTGGGTGACGGGTCTTCTCGGTGTTCAGTAAATACAGTTCAGAGAATGACTAAGTGACTGTTCTATGCTTTCTTCTTCCAGGGAACTCTGTAGTATGCTCACAAATGTTCAAGGGAAGGCACCCAAGAGTCACCAAATACTTTAACACTGTTATCTTCTTATCATCCAACCAGGCCCTCTTCCATTAGGGGCTGAGGTGGTGTAGAATTTTCAAGTGTCATAATCCAGGGGTAGATAATGCTCCTCAAATGCTCTGGTGTCTCAATCAAATTTTGCTCTGACTGAAAGGCAGATCCTCTCAGCATGGCATTCAAGAAGACAGTTGTCTGAATCTGGACTGGCACCTCAGGCTTGATGTCTTTTCATATAACAAAGCTGGGCTCTGGAGCATCATAAAACCATCTCTGTTAGGGAGCCTGGCAGTACTGCATTAGTGACAATGTCTTCAGAGACACGTGATTAAAATCGGGGGTGCAAAGCTGGCCAGGCTGAAAGCACTTACAGGACTGGCTCAGCCCCACTTCTTTGCTCTCCCCCAAAGCACTGTGGCTTCCATCCGGTAACCTCCAAACCCCTTAAACCATTTACTCGTCAGCACTGCAATTACTGTCCACAAGCATTTGCTCTGGTGTAGTTGGCTCAAGTAGAGAAAGAAAAGGATGTCCAGGTTCTAATCAACAGAAAAGAATTCATGCCTGGTATGGTAAACAAAGCCATGGCTGTTTATCAAGGCCCCTAAAGAAGGACTTACTCCTGCCACTTTCCTAAGCTGGTGCCATTACTAACCATGTTCTAAATACCTATGCTTCTTATATCACAGACAAGTATAGCTTCATGTTTTATTAAACGAGCTTCTCACAACAGCTGTGAACAGTAGTGGAACCAAGCAGTGGATGCAGCTGGAACGTAGAATGTTAAGCAAGGAGACCCAAAATCAGAAAGGCAAACACACACACACACACACACACACACACACACACACACACACACACACACACATTTTCTCTCACATGTAAATGCTAGCCTTATGGTGTAAAACGTGTAAGTTTATAAACAGGTGTGAGTGTGCTTAAACGCTAAAAATCTAAAAAGAGGACCAAGACAAGGTATTAATAGTTGATTAAAAAAAACTGCAATTGGGCAGAAAGACATACTACAAATGAAAAAGGAAGAGTTTGGGGAGGTTACAGGGTGGGGAAACAGAAGTAAGGGGTCAGACGGTGAGGCAAGCATAAATACAAACTATATCTTAGTTACATATGACATAATGCTATGAGATAATATACGTATTTAAAAATTTAAATAGAAGCATTGCAAAAAGCAAATTTAAATAGAAAAGATGTTTTTCTTTTCTTGTAACATCTGATTTCTTCCACATCCTCCAGCTAGTTAAGAGATTTTACCTCCCTCTCTGCTCTTCTTCTGTGCCTGCTGTGTGAATCAGCATGTCCTTTTTATAGAAGTCTGTTTTCTGTGTCAACTGGAGAAGGCCGCAGCAATCAGTCATGTAATGAAACATGAACATAGGTGTGGCTCAGAAGGTATTCCTGATGTGCTCCTGACTACAGCTGACTGCCTCTGAGGCAAGATGATCTCAGTAACAGAGGCATTTTTTTTTGTCAGAGAGAGAAAAGAGTTCTGAGGAAGAGACACCATCTGAAACCATAGAACCAATTTCTTCCTGAGTTTTTAGACTGTCAGGATCCCCTACAGATTTCAGACTTGATAATCCCACAATTTTGTGATCAGCTTTTTGAAACACACACACACTGATATATCAATGGTTGCAATTCTGTTTTTCTGGGAAACCTTGATTAAAACACCTTACTTTTAGATTCCCTATGTGTGCATACCTCTCTCTGTCTGTCGCTTGTTTGTCTGTCTCTGTCTCTCTCTCTCTCTCTCTCTCTGTGTGTGTGTCTGTGTTGATAGAAGCCAGAAGATAAAAATCAAGAAGAAAAATAAATCAACTATTTCAGATCTCATGCAAATGCTTCCGCTGGTGGATGCAGTAAAAAGATAAATGGCTACCAAAAACAATGACACAAGCCCCCACCTCTTGCTGTGGTCTCATACTCTGTTCTCCCATCATGAGGTGCAGTCTAAATTCCTTGCTTATATTAGCTAGTTTTCTCATTGTCATGACAAAGTGTGTGTCAAAAACAACATAAGGAAGGGTTTGTTTTGGCTCAGAATTTGCTGGTACATAGCAGCAGGATCTTGAGAAAGCTGTTTGCATTACACCCAGTCAGGAAGCAGCAAGGGAGGTAGCTGTGGCTGCTCTGCTTGAGTTCCCCTTTTTACTCCGTCCAAGACCACAACTCACGGTGCCATCTACAAACAGTGCAGGGCTTCCCGTGTCAACTAACCTGATCTAGAAAATTCCCCGCAGACACTTCCAGACACTCCTCCTCCCCAGGCATTCTAAGTCCCGTGAAGCTGACGTTCAAGAATAATCATCCACTCCCTTTGAAACTGGCTGGCCTGTGTCTCCACTACCAGAATATGGCTCAGGGCTCGAGTCTTAAGAAACCATACAGCCACTCCCTGTGCCCCTGGAGACACTTCCTTCTAGACCCCAGCTGCGGTGTCATGAGAAGAGGTCTAGTCTACAGTTCTGAATGATCTCCCTCTGTAACAACCACCTGCCCACATGAGAATGCCCCATACTGAACATCAAGACTTACCACTCCAGCTGAAACATCTTCACCTGTCAACACAAACATCGAGTCACCTCCTAAGAGGAAACATCAACCAAAGAATGGCCTGTGGCCATTTTTGTGGAGCATTTCCTTTATAAAATTTTATTTTATGCATATGGGTGTTTTGCTGTATGCATGTCTGTTCACCACATATATGTAGTATCTCCTGAGGCCAGCAGAAGGTGTCAGATCCTTCGGGACTGAAGTTAAAGGGACTGAGCTACTAGGTGGGTACTGGCAATCAAACTGACATCTTTCGAAAAAGTAGTTGGTACTCTTAACTGTGGATCCACCCATCTCTCCAGCCCCATGAAACCTTTTCTCAATCACTAACTGATGTAGGAGAGCTCAGCAACGTTGGCAGTGCCATCCTAGGAAGATGGGCCCAGCCTATACATGAAAGGAGGCTAGCAAGGTCAAAAGAAATGTTCTTTTCTTCTTTAGTATCCAAGTCATCTTTTTATAATGAAAACTATTCAAAAGAGGGATGCAAGGCAGTCATATATTTACCTAATTTTGTTACAGTCTTTTTCATCAGTCAAGAACAAAACGTCTTCACAGAGTTACTTGAGTCTACCTTTGTTGTTGATAACTCCTCAATGGCGGTGATAAATGGATGTGGCTCACCTACACCAAGACTGTGGGTCAAATAAAGCTTCATCTTTTATAACCAATAACTAATATTGATTAGTAACTAATATTTTAAAAAGGGATGAATGTGGGAGATGAAGACATGGTTCAATCATTAAGAGCATTGGCTGTTCTTCCAGAAAACCATGGTTTGAGTCCCAGCACCTACATGGCAGCTCACAACTGTCTGTAATGCTAGTTCAAGGAGATCTTACCCTTGCTCTTACCTCCATGGACACCAGTGAGGCAGGTGGTACAGATATGTGGGCAGGTAAGTCACCCATACATACAAAACAAAATTTACAAATAAATAAATAAATAAAAGGTGAATATACTTAAACCACCTAGAAATTGCATCAAAGTGGCTTAAGTTTTCTGCCTTATCAGAAGAACTCACTGCAGAGTTCTTTTTGTGGTTAGCAAAATAAGAGGTGGACTGCTTCATGACATTTACAGTGGCTTTTCCTGGAATGGTGTGTGCATGTATAGCTCTTATTTACTGCTTTGAAATAGTGCAGGTATGAGTGAGCAATCAGCAACCACTGAGAATGAGAAGACAGGAAGGAAGAAGACAAACATACTTAGATATGAAATAAAGATTCTTTCAGAAAGGTTAAAGCATAAAATTACATTTGCTATGGTGAGCTCTCTAGGAGGCCTAGTTCATAAAGTACTGTTAAATAACAAACAGTTGTGATAATAAATGACATAATGACACATTTTAAGTTTGTTACTTTTTCTGCTAAACTTAAAAATAAAACAATGTTCTTTACATGAAAATGCAATGAAAAGAAAGAAGGAATTTTTGAAATATCAAAACATGTATATTTTATGTAGGATACATTTTAATATATAAAAGTGGACAATAATCTGACAAGGCCAAGTTGACAAAGACAACCATTTTTTTAACAATTAGAAAAGTGATATAAAATTGTTACTAAGAAGTTAATGGGTAAAAAATTAATTCATAAAAAGGTTATTAAACTAATTCTGACATATTTCTAATTACAATGGACCCAGAGCAGGGCTCTGAGGATTGTCATTGTCATTAGCTCCCACATTGTGGAGTTATGAGTTTGTTGTTAGGTACACATGACAAGGTCAGGCAAGGGGCTAACATTTTTAATGGGATACATAGCTATGATCATGTATAAGCTTGTATGCCATTTTTGGCCTGAAAGATTTAAATGTGGTTTAAATGTGGATTTAAATATGGTTTCTTCTTTAAAAAATATTAAAGATTAAAATGATGGTCTTTCATAAAGGAAGTCTCAATACAAGAAAACTGAAACAACACCCTGCATCTTATCTGACCATCATGGATTAAAATTAAATATCAACAACAGAAAATGGAACATCACACTAATGGATAAAAAAAAATGTGTCAGGACAGAAAATAGGAATGAATGAAATACGTTCAACATTTGGTGAAAATGAATTATATAGCATATCTAAACATATGGAACACAATAAAGGCTGTTCTGAGGCAAGTTCATAGCAGTAAGTACCTGTGTTAAAAAAATAGATCTGATGATAGCAATGTAACAGCATAACTGAAAACTCTATAACACAAAGAAGAAATCACACCCAGAAGGAGTAGACACCAAAAAAATAATCTTACTCAGCGCTGAAATCAATAAAATTGAAGAGAAAAAAACAATAGTTGATGCCCCAGGTCCTGCCTCTGAGAAAAAGGTATCAGACGGGTCTGATGCTCTTTGGGTGGATGACACCTAAATGAACATCGGTACAAAGTCCCAATTTATTTCTAATATCAGAGATCAGACCTCTACTCTTGCCTGATGCGTCTAAAACAAAAAGGGGGAACTGTAGAGAGCTGCGGAATGCTATGCCTTAAAGATGGAGCTGGTTTCTGCCTTCCACCTTCCCGATGGTGAGTGCTCTCTGTCACAAACAACTCCACATTTGGCTAAGGCTGAGGATCTGGCTTGCTTCCATGTATGTGGACCTATCTGCATTGCCCACGTGGCACGCTGGGGTTGGCTACCCAGAGGCTATTTAAGCTGTGGGCTGGCTTTCCCCAGGGTCAGATGATTGTTCAAGGTTCCTGAATAAACTGCATTAAAAAAAAAAAGAAAAAAAATCAATGAAACAAAGTATTGATTCTTTGAGAAAGCCAGTAAGATTAACAAACCCTTATCTAAATTAACTGAAATGAGGAGAATGTCCAAAATTATTAAAATTAGAAATGAAAAGAGGCATGACAAAACATACTTTAAAGGCCTGCACTCCACTAACTTGAAAATATAAAATAAATGGATAATGTCCAAGGCCAGATGGTTTTAGCACAGAATTCTCCAGCCACAGTGCTTGTGAGTGTAACTAATAATCAGTATCTGCTTTGACTTAAGGCCCACTCCCTAAGATGGAACTCACACCCAACTCTGCTTGGGTGAGCCAGAAGCAGAGCATAGATAGCCCAGGGACCAGAGAACATCAAATATTACTGTACTAATGAAAGACAGAAAGAAAAAAAAGACAGAAAGGAAGAAAGGAAGGAAGGAGAAATAAAATTGCTCCTAATGACTTTATAATGAAATTATAGATACTGCCTTGTTCACCCATCATCAGAGAAGTTTCCTCCTGCAACAGAAAGGAACAAATACAGAAACTCACAGCCAGACATTATTCAGAAAGTAAGAGACCTTAGAATACTCGGTCCTAAAAGAAATGTCTTTGTCAAATCTGCCTTCTCAGGGCTCAGGGAACCCCACAGAGGAGGACATGCAAAGAGTTTAAGAGCCACAAGGGATGGAGGACACCAGGAAAACAAGGCCCTCTAAATCAACAAAATCAATTTGCGTAGGGACTCAAAGACTGAGGCAGCATTCACAGGACCTGTGCTGCATGTGGTCTTAGAGCTGACCAGAGAAATGGGCACATGCCCCTCATCCCTAACCCAGAATCTGTCTTCAATTGATAACCACTTACTTACAAAAGAATATTAGTTTCCTCCAAGGGAGTCGCACTAGCAAACAAATTACTCTTGAGGGCAGGCTGCATGTCAGCAGCCAATGGCCAACAGAAAACCAACCAGTGTCATCATGGCAGGTTCCTTGTCTCATCATGTCATGTCAGGGCATTTCCTTTCTCTTTTCTTTTATCTTGTTATGTTTTATTTTAATTTCATTTATTTATACATTTTCTCTCCTTTTGTACATATTTATTATGGTTTACAGTCTGTTGTTATTACAGGTTTTCTGCGTGTGTGAAAGAATGAGTGTCTCTTGGGCTATTTTCAACCTGTTTATTTGTTTTGTCTGATTCAGATGTGATATCTTTTTGTTTCATATTATTTTATTTTGTTATTATCCCTTAGAAGCCTTTTTTTTTAATGAGAGACAGAAAAAAGGTAGATCTGGACAGGTGGAGAGGTAAGAGGAAACTGGAAAGTAGAGGGAAAGAAAACTATAATCAGAATATATTCTGTGAAAAAGTATTTCCAATAAAAGGAAAAATATGCTACCTAATATGAGACAAAGCGACAGTTTCCGAAAGTTTGACACTAGACTCCCTGTCTTGAGCTTTTCATAAAGACCCAGGCTGCCTCTCCTTGTCTTCTTCCTAAAATTATACTGGGTAGGGAGCACTCCAGGTTTTTTATATTCTGTGGGCTCCTTCCCCCAGAACTTGCTCTCAGAACACTGTATTTGATATTTATTGCTGCTGATACTGTGTTTAGGATCTGGCAAGTCACCTACTGTCCTCCTGGCAGTGTGCAATCGAGACTAACAAACACACAGTTATAGAATCCACTGGATGGAACAACTAGGAGGAGGGGCAAGATGGCGGCGCCGGGAGGACTCTCATTCTGAGCAGCAGCACAGCAGGATCAGCACAGTGAACAGCAATCAGAACTCTCGGCCATAAAACACAGTCATTGTGTTTCCCAGGTGAGAGGATACCCCACGGTGGGGGATTCAATCAGCTTTTAACTCACCCAGCTAAACCGCGGAAGAGATCCCGGTTCCGCCAGAGGCTTGGCTGCCGGCCGCCAGCCCCAGCCCCAGCCCAGAGCCACAAGCCAGTGTCTCTGGTCACGGTCCCAGACTGAACCTTGGGCACCACACTATCAGAGACTGGAATTTTCAGTCGAGAGATAACCCCAGGGTACAGGAAACGATTGGGACCGGCCTTAGGTCACCCAGACATCCCCTGGAAAAGACTCGGGCGGGTTCCACGGGCACCCCAGGAGCCAGCCCTGAGCCAGAGCTGGGGACCCAGGTTCCGGCACAGAGCCCTGCCTGCCTGCGCTCCTGATTCGCCGCTGGAGATAGAAACGGCGGGTCTGATCTCAGAGCACTCAGCTCACCCCCAACCTGAAAAGGTCCCCGGAAAATTACCCAGCTTAGGAAGGCACTCAGGCTCCCAAAAGCTGCAAAGGCAGACACAGGCAGTTTCTGCACACCAGACAGCTGGCAGAGACTGAGCCGCCATCACACAGCTGTGCTCCAGGCACAGGCAAATTTCTGTGGCCAGCCAGCTGGCGGACACTGAGCAGTATGCACCAGGGCAAAAAAAGACACTAGGAGTCCGTGTCTCCAGAGAATCCACGGGGAAGGAAGGAAACTGTACTGATCTAAATCACCCAATCCTTCCCTAGAAAAAGTCTAGCAGTCTAGTGGGGCCGAGGCGCCAGCACTCAGCTGTGCTCCAGACACAAGCACAAACAGTTGAGGCGCGCCTGATGTCCAATTGGGTCACAGCAGCTGATCATTAAATTTGCAACAAGAAACCCAGAAACAGGGCAGCTGCCCTCAGGACTTCCCTGGGTGAGAGGAGAACCCTCTCGACTAACAAAGACCATAGTTACCACTCAGGTCTATATCCCTGAGGTGAGCAACTCCTGAAAAAACACCAGCCATCCAGGGACTATACCCAAAAAGCTGAGAAGACATCCTTCAGGAAAAACCAGCTTTCTGCAAAGGGGATTCTCTCCACCACAGGATCCCCAGGAACCACCAGAAAATAACCACAAACTCCTAAGGTAACACAATGGGTAGAGGCCAGCGTAAAAGCTCAAGCAACAAAAGACAGAGCAATATGGCATCTCCAGAACCCAGTTACCCAGGGGCAAGTAGCCCTGGACACCCCACCATAACTGAAATCCAAGAAGATGACCTAACAAGTATGCTCATGAAGATGATAACAGAGGAAACAAATAAGATTCGTAAAGACATAGAGGAAGATAAACTCAAACAGAATATTGCCATCCGTAAAGAAATAGAGGAAGCTGCAGCCAAACAGTTTATGGCCTTTAGAAAGGAAATGCTTAAAACACTGAATGAAATGATAGAAACAGAGTTGAAGGAACTAAAAGAAAAACAGGAAAGTACAATCAGACAGGTGAAGGAAGTAAACAAAACAACTCAAGACCTGAAGATAGAATTGGAAAAATTAAAGAAAACACAAATGGAAGAAATAATGGAAAGGAAGAATCTAGGGAAGAAAACAGGAACTACAGAGGTAAGCATAACCAACAGACTAAAAGAGATGGAAGAAAGAATCTCAGGTGTAGAAGATACAATGGAAGAAATCGATGTATCTGTCAAAGAAAATGTTAAATCTGAAAAATTCCTGACACAGACCGTCCAAGAAATGCAAGACAATATGAAAAGACAAAACCTAAGAATAATAGGTATAGAGGAAAAAGAAGACTCCCTTCTCCAAGGCCCAGAAAATATTTTCAACAAAATCATTGAAGAAAATTTCCCCAAGCTAAAGGAGAGGCCAATTAGAATACATGAGGCCTACAGAATACCCAACAAATTTGACCAGAAAAGAAAATCCTCCCGCCACATAATAATCAAAACAGTAAGTATACAGAACAAAGAAAAAATACTAAAAGCTGCAAGGGAAAAAGGCCAAGTAACATATAATGGCAAACCCATTAGAATCACACCTGACTTTTCAACAGAGACTATGAAAGCCAGAAGAGCCTGGACGGATATCATGCAGACCCTAAGAGAACACAGATGTCAGCCCAGGCTACTATACCCAGCAAAACTCTCAGTCCTCATAGATGGAGAAAACAAGATATTCAATGACAAAAACAAATTTCAACAATACCTACAAAGAAATCCAGCATTACAGAAGACACTGGAAGGGAAAATACAACCCAAGAAAGCTAGCTACATTCAAGAAAACACAGGAAATAAATAACCTCACTTCAGTAAAACAAAAAGCAACCAAGCACACAACCTGATGACCACAGCCAACATCAAAATCAAGAGATCTAACAGCCACTGGTCATTAATCTCTCTCAACATCAATGGACTCAACTCTCCAATAAAAAGACACAGATTAACAGAATGGATACGTAAACAAAACCCAGCAATCTGTTGCATACAAGAAACACACCTAAGACACAAAGATAGACATTACCTGAGGGTAAAGGGTTGGAAGACGACACCTAAGACACAAAGATAGACATTACCTGAGGGTAAAGGGTTGGAAGACGACTTTCCAAGCAAACGGACCCAAGAAGCAAGCAGGAGTAGCCATTCTAATATCTGATAAAATAGACTTTCAACCAAAATTAATCAAAAGAGATGGGGAAGGACACTTCATACTCATCAAGGGAAAATTCCACCAGGAAGACATCACAATCCTGAACATCTATGCCCCAAATACAAGGGCACCCACATTTGTGAAAGAAACATTGATAAAATTTAAAGCACATATAGATCCACACACGTTAATAGTGGGAGACTTCAACACCCCACTCTCAACAAAGGACAGGTCAACCAAACAGAAATTAAACAAAGAAACAATGTCTCTGACAGAGGTCATGAATCAAATGGACCTAACAGACATTTACAGAACTTTACACCCAAACACAAAAGAATTTACCTTCTTCTCAGCACCTCATGGAACCTTCTCCAAAATAGACCACATAGTGGGTCACAAAGCAAGCCTCAACAGATACAAGAAGATTGAAATAATCCCATGTATCCTGTCTGATCACCATGGAATAAAGCTGGACCTCAACAATAACAGAAATAACAAAAAGCCTACACACACATGGAAACTGAACAACTTGTTACTAAATGACAGCTGGGTCAGGGAAGAAATAAAGAAAGAAATTAAAGTCTTTCTAGAAATCAATGAAAATGAAGACACAACATACCCGAACTTGTGGGACACAATGAAAGCAGTGCTAAGAGGAAAGTTCATAGCACTAAGTGCCTTCAAAAAGAAATTCGAGACAGCTCATTCAAGTACCCTAATGGCTCACTTAAAAACCCTAGAAAAAGAAGAAGCAGACACACCAAGAAGGAGTAGACGGCTGGAAATAATCAAACTCAGGGCTGAAATCAATCAATTGGAAACAAATAAAACAATTCAAAGAATCAATGAAACCAAGAGCTGGTTCTTTGAGAAAATCAACAAGATTGACAAACCCTTAGCCAGGCTAACTAAAAGGCAGAGAGACACCACCCAAATCAACAAAATCAGAAATGAAAAGGGGGATATAACTACAGACACTGAGGAAATCCAAACAATCATTAGGACTTACTTCAAAAGTCTATATGCCACAAAATTTGAAAATCTAAATGAAATGGACAATTTTCTTGATTGATTTGACTTACCAAAGCTGAACCAGGACCAGGTAAATCAACTAAATAGACCTATATCCCCCAAAGAAATAGAAGCGGTCATCAAAAGTCTCCCATCCAAAAAAAGCCCAGGACCAGATGGCTTCAGCGCAGAATTCTACCAGACCTTCAAAGAAGAGCTAACACCAATTCTCTTCAAACTATTCCACAAAATAGAAACAGAAGGAATATTACCAAATTCATTCTATGAAGCCACAGTCACCTTGGTACCTAAACCTCACAAAGACTCAACAAAGAAAGAGAATTTCCGGCCAATCTCCCTTATGAACATTGATGCAAAAATACTTAATAAAATACTTGCAAACCGAATCCAAGAACACATCAAAGATATTATCCACTATGACCAAGTAGGCTTCATCCCAGGTATGCAGGGGTGGTTCAATATATGGAAATCCATCAATGTGATCCACCATATTAACAAACTGAAAGAAAAAAACC
Organism: Meriones unguiculatus; assembly: GCF_030254825.1. Lineage (NCBI taxonomy): Eukaryota > Metazoa > Chordata > Mammalia > Rodentia > Muridae > Meriones > Meriones unguiculatus. The sequence continues at coordinate 100,064,463 of NC_083351.1, forward strand.
ACATGATAATCTCCCTAGATGCTGAAAAAGACTTTGACAAAATCCAACATCCATTCATGTTCAAAGTATTGGAGAGATCAGGGATACAAGGCACATATCTAAACATAGTAAAGGCGATATACAGCAAGCCTATAGCCAACATCAAACTGAATGGAGAGAAACTTAAAGCAATCCCACTGAAATCAGGGACAAGACAAGGCTGCCCACTCTCTCCATATCTCTTCAACATAGTGTTGGAAGTCCTTGCTAGAGCAATAAGACAGTTGAAGGAGATCAAGGGGATACAAATTGGAAAGGAAGAAGTCAAATTATCACTATTTGCAGATGATATGATAGTATACGTGAGTGACCCCAAAAACTCTACCAGGGAACTCCTACAGCTGATAAACACCTTCAGCAAAGTGGCAGGATACAAAATTAACTCAAAAAAATCAGTAGCCCTCGTGTATACAAAAGACAAAAGGGCTGAGAAAGAAATTAAGGAAACAACACCCTTCACAATAGCCACAAATGACATAAGGTACCTCAGAGTAACCCTAACCAAGGAAGTCAAAGACTTGTATGAAAAAAATTTCAAATCTCTGAAGAAAGAATTAGAAGAAGATATGAGAAGATGGAAAGATCTCCCATGCTCATGGCTTGGTAGGATTAACATAGTAAAAATGGCCATCTTACCAAAAGCAATCTACAGATTCAATGCAATGCCCATCAAATTACCAACACAATTCTTTACAGACCTGGAAAGGAAAATTCTCAACTTCATATGGAATAACAAGAAACCCAGAATTGCTAAAACAATCCTCTACAATAAAAGATCTTCTGGAGGTATCTGCATCCCTGAAATTAAGTTGTACTATAGAGCAACAGTTTTAAAAACTGCATGGTACTGGCATAGAAACAGAATGGTGGATCAATGGAACCGAACAGAGGACCCAGAAATAAACCCACACACTTATGGACACCTGATCTTTGACAAAGACGCCAAAACCATACAATGGAAAAAAGATAGCATCTTCAACAAATGGTGCTGGTCTAACTGGATGTCTACATGTAGAAAAATGAAAATAGATCCATACTTGTCACCCTGCACAAAACTGAAGTCCAAGTGGATCAAAGACCTCAACATAAAACCAGACACATTAAATCGGCTTGAAAAAAAAGTGGGAAATACCCTAGAACTCATTGGTACAGGGGAAAACTTCCTGAACAGAACACCAACAGCACAGGCTCTAAGAGCAACAACCAATAAATGGGACCTCATGAAACTGAAAAGCTTCTGTAAAGCAAAGGGCACCGTCATCAAAACAAAGCGTCCACCTACAGATTGGGAAAGAATCTTCACCAACCCTTTATCTGACAGAGGACTCATATCCAGTATATATAAGGAACTAAAGAAGCTGAAAAGCAGCAAACCAAGTAATCCACTTAAAAAATGGGGAACAGAGCTAAACAGAGAATTCTCTGTAGAGGAATACCGAATGGCAGAGAAGCACTTAAAGAAATGCTCAACCTCACTAGCCATTAGGGAAATGCAAATCAAAACAACCCTGAGATTTCACCTTACACCCATGAGAATGGCCAAGATCAAAAACTCAAGTGACAATACATGCTGGAGAGGTTGTGGAGAAAGGGGAACCCTTCTCCACTGCTGGTGGGAATGTAAACTTGTACAACCACTCTGGAAATCAATCTGGCGCTTTCTCAGACAACTAGGAATAGAGCTTCCTCAAGATCCAGCCATACCACTACTGGGCATATATCCAAAAGAGGCTCAAGTACACAAAAAAGACATTTGCTCAACCATGTTTGTAGCAGCTTTATTTGTAATAGCCAGAAGCTGGAAACAACCCAGATGCCCCTCAACTGAAGAATGGATGCAGAGATTGTGGTACATCTACACAATGGAATATTACTCAGCAATGAAAAATAAGGAAATCATGAAATTTGCAGGTAAATGGTGGGATCTGGAAAGGATCATCCTGAGTGAGTTGTCCCAGAAGCAAAAAGACACACATGGTATATACTCACTCATATAGACATACAACATAGGACAAACCCACTAAAACCTGTGCATCTAAAGAAACTAAGCAAGAGAGAGGACCCTAACTAAAACGTCCAATCCCCATCCAGAAAGGCAAAGAGGATGGACATCAGAAGAAGAAGAAAACAGGTGACAACCTAGGAACCTACCACAGAGGGCCTCTGAAAGCCTCTGCCCTTCAGACTATCAAAGCAGATGCTGAGCCGGATGGGCAACTGTTGGGCAGGTGAACGGAATTTTAGGTAAGAACTGGGAAATAGTAAGAGCTGGAGAAGACAGGGTCTCCACAAGGAGAGCAACAGAACAAGAAAATTTGAACATAGGGAACTTCCCAGAGACTCATACTCCAACCAAGGACTATTCATGGAGATAACCTAGAACCCCTGCACAGATGTAGCCCAGGGCATTTCAGAGTCCAATTGGGTTACATAGTAATGTGAAGAGGGACTGCCTCAGACATAATCTGATTGGCCTGCTCTTTGATCACCTCCCTCTGGCGGGGGAGCAGCCTTACCAGGCCACAGTAGAGGACAATACAGCCACTTTTGATGTGAACTGACAGACTAAGATCAGAAAGGAGAGGAGAACCTCCCCTATTAGTGGACTTGGGGAGTGGCATGCAAGCAGAGGGAGGAGGGAGGGTGAGATTGAGAGGGGAGGAGGGAGGGGCTTATGGGGGGATGCAGAATGAATAAAGTGTAATTGATGAAAAATTTAAGAAAAAAGGAAAAAAAATAATTTAAGAACCTTAAATGACTTTCAAAATTGGAGGAAAACATGGAGTTAGTCAATTGGCATGGAGCACATCTCGCCCCTGGGGGCAATGGTCTCCTGAACCTACTCAGACCTTGGACACCACCACTGCTAGTTCTAGAACTGATGCAGGATGTTCCAACGAGGGGTTAAGGCTTCTCATAATATTTCCTATAAGCCCACACCTGTTTGTCTGTATCCCCCATTTTTATTCATTATTAGCCAGATAGAGCCAAGTAATTGTGGTAATGATACTTGCTTTTTTGCCCAATGCTGGAATGCTAGTAAATTTAGGTATGCCCTGGTTACTCGCATGCCTCACTGGGTGCCTGTGCCCATTGATGCCCCTCACGCTATGACTCTCTTCAGACAGAAAAGGGATCTTGGAACTACAGCCACCATTGTTACTACCATCTCATTGACGGCTGTTGGAGCTACCACCAGGGCATTAGCCATGAGTCATACTGGGCAGACTGCTCAGACCCTGAATAATCATTTAGCCAATGTAGCTCATGCCTTAGTTGTACATAAAGGAATTAATGCTCAACTAAAAGGAAGCTTGATGGTGTTCAATCAGAGGATTGACCTCTTGCAGGAGCAAATTGATACCCTATGGCAAATCGCTCAACCTGGCTGTCAATGAAAGTATGCTGGACTTTGTGTCACTAGCATACAACATGAGAATTTTTCCTGTGCTGCAAATCTGTCTAAACAATTGTCTAGCTATATTTTAGGTAATTGGACTGGAGAATTTGAAACTACGATGGAGCAGCTGAGAGTGGCCATTGTCACAGTAAATTCTACCGGAGTGGACGCAGGACTAGCCACAGGATTATCAACATGGATTGCTGCAACCATGAATCATCTGAAAGAATGGGCGGGCATGGGCGGACGGGTCGGATGCTCTTTGGGTGGATGACACCTAAATGAACATCTGTACAAAGTCCCAATTTATTTCTAATATCAGAAATCAGACCTCTACTCTTGCCTGATGCGTCTAAAACAAAAAGGGGGAACTGTAGAGAGCTGCGGAATGCTATGCCTTAAAGATGGAGCTGGTTTCCGCCTTCCACCTTCCCGATGGTGAGTGCTCTCTGTCACAAACAACTCCACATTTGGCTAAGGCCGAGGATCTGGCTTGCTTCCATGTATGTGGACCTATCTGCATTGCCCCCGTGGCACTCCTGGGTTGGCTACCCAGAGGCTATTTAAGCTGTGGGCTGGCTTTCCCCGGGGTCCGAGGATTGTTCAATGTTCCTGAATAAACTGCATTGAAAAAAAAAAAGAATCCACTGGATGAACAGGCAGTTGACTCTCTAGTAGGCAGACTCACAGCATTTTATTTGGCTCTCATTTCAGATAGGAAAGCGCTTCCTGTGGTGCTGCTGAAAAACGAAGGACTATTTACTTCTCCAGCTGGTGGGACATTCTGAAGGCAGTGTCTTATTTCCATTCTTTTTGAGGGCTGAGAAGCAACTTAACACTGCAAACCTTGGCACTTCCAACCCACAACTTGATTTTGTAGTTACAAGTATGGGTAAGTAGACTCACAATCTTCCTATCATGCAAGTCAACATGGGGTTGAAATAACAGGCAATGTAATATAAAGATCTTGAACAGCTCCAATCTCAACCCAACAGTGTTGGGCACTATCTAAACCCACCCACCCACACATACACAAACACACACACACACACACAGCCTAAAGCAATCAATATGTGCTAAAATATAGCCACACATAGGTCATTTAATTCACCATTCTATGAAAGATATCAAGAGTGTTAAGAAAAGTATCTGGCCCCAGATACAGTCACCCACACTGAGGAGTCCCATTGCCAGATGGAACTGAAGTTGATGTATACAGTCTGGCCTCACAATCAGAGAGGCGATGGCTCTGTTTATTTTAAACAGGGTGGTTTAAAATAAAACCAAACAACCATAGATATTCCCAAGCATATAGCAAAAAGGGGGTCCAGTCAGCCTGTGCCAACATCATAGGAACAGACTTCCAGTCACAGAAGGAAAGTGATCTGATAACGACATGAGTTCTGTGTAATGCTGTTTCACTGGACCATTGAAAGCTGCCTTACAAAGCCAGATGATTTCCCCAGCGGAGAACCTTCCGTTTTGTTAAGTGGATGTTGCCTGGCTCATAAATCAATACTAAAAGCCAATTAGATCTTTGAAACCACGTTCGGTGAGATTTTTGTTGTTGTTGCTGACATCAGTTTTACATTCAGACTCAGCTCTGGATTAGTTTGTTCTTTACAACTCCTTTCAATAACAGGCTTTTAAAAAAGGCCTTGAGAAAAGATGTGTGTGTGTGTGTGTGTGTGTGTTTGTGTGTGTGTGTGAGATAGATCACTCAACTTACTTACACATGTATCTTCAGAAGGCTCTGATGCAAATAGAGCATTCAAGAAATGAACAAAGATATGGGCACCTACTTGAACCAAGTTTTACCCCAAATAGAAACTTATAGAAAAAAAAACAAAAAACAAAAAACGACACAAGAACATATACAGGACAAGAGATGTCTCTTCTAGTAGCCAACTTATATCCCTTTCAGGATGCTTCTACTCCTAATTTTTTCCTATTGACCCACAAGCATGCTTCAACCCATTTGGCTTTTCCACTGATACCTCAAACTGTCTAAGCTATGTAACATCTATTATTAGGATGCATTTCAGTAGTTAATTTAAATGTATTTTAACTACAGAGATTGAAGGAGCTATGATGGAGAAGAATGTTGAAGATCAATAAAAAGGACATTCAGAAATTGTATTCAATAAATGGGAAATCGGCAAGAAATGATAGCCAATTAGAAAACAAGACTCAAACTGATTAAGAAAATATCTCAAATGTGTCCTGGAGGAATGGAATGGAGACAGAGAGAGAAGAGGAACGATAGATAAGAGACTGCAGAAAACCTGGGAGAAGTAACACACACAGCAACAGTGTGGAAGTGCCCACCACGAGTCACTTTTACAACATCTCTGCATTACAACATAGGCCTTTAATTTATGCCCTCTTGCCTCATGCGCCTCTCCCTACCTGGTATTTTCTGACCTTATTGTATCAGCACATAGTTAGTAGCCCTCCCTTGGCATCTGTTTGAATGTGTTCTTCTCTTCTCTAACTCACTCGAGTTTGTATATGAATCTCTGTCAGAAACTGAACCAGCTCTTGGGGAGTAGCTCACGTGGTACGGATCAGGGTCCTTTGCTCAGAATACCTCTTTCTATCCACTTGTCTAAAATCACGTTCTCTCTCATGGATTTTCATCTGTATTCTCACCTTTACCTTCCAGTGAAGTAAACATAGACACTCTTTTAGAAATATGTGTGGTTAACAGCATTTTGATCAGCCTTTATTTTCAGCTTGTTATCAGACTATTTGACTGACATACTTGGTTTAATCATTTGTTTTGATCTAACAGTCTAGAACACAAAGAGAATCATCGCTCTTCCGAGCAACAGTTCTTCGGGATTGAGACTGAGTAGTTGAAATCTGAATTCCTGTAATTTGTGGATGTGACCCTGTTTGGATAAGGGCACTTAGTAGATATATCAAGTTAATAGCTCACGATGGTGAGAATGAGCTCTGCCCTGGTAGCCAGTGCCCTTCCACCAGGAGAAAGATAGGCAGATGAAAAGGCAATGTGAGTGCAGGGCAGGGATTACAGTGAGATGATATACATGAGGCAAGGAGAGCCAAGACCCTCCGCCAAGAGAGCAGGAAGAGGTGGGAAGGGTCTCTCTTGAACCTCAGTGATAGAATGAACATGTTGACACCCTGATCTCAGACATTTTGCCTTTAGAATGGAAGCTAAAACATTCCTGCTGTTTCGACCACTCATGCTGACAGTATTTGTTAAGCAGCCCAGGACCTAACATACTCCCAAAAGTGCCGTGCTACATATTCTCACTAGCAGATCTGCGTAAATGACAGGCATAAAAGAAACCAAAAAAGTTTATGAAGTATTTTTAAAAAGAAATCTTTTAATTCACATTCTATTCTGAGAACTTTAATACTGTTTCATCTGATGCCCCCTTCGCAGCTGATTTTCAAACAGATGAGTCAACCTGGATTTAGTGAAATGATAGTAATAGATATTTTAATAGTCAACATATAGGGAATGTTTACAATGTGGCAAGTCCATGATGAAGACTTAATAAGTATATTACAGGTGCATGTGTACGTGCATAGAATTTACGCATACTAAGAAGTCTTTTTCTGGTGGTCAAACAATAAGTGTTTTAGACTTTATTTTCATGTGGTCTCTGTTATAGTTATTTAACTCTGCCCCTGTGGTAGAAAAGCAGCCACAGGAACATGCAAACAAACGGGCATCGCTTTGTGTCAATAAAACTTTACAGAAACAGGCAACAGGTAGGGGAGATGTGGGAAGTATATTCTAATTTGTTGCCATAAACAGAAACTGTCTGAGAAAGTTTCGTAGTGTTCACAAGGGAAGGAACCAAGATCAAAAGGCAAAAGTCTTTTGTGAAATCATATAGCTTACATACAGGGTGTAAAGCAGCTGAATTGGTTGTGGTAGCCATTCAGTCATACTATCATGCAGGAAAGAACAATTCCCCACTTTAATCAAAAGCATTTTCATTAAATAATGAGCTTTCCAAAACTCTTCTGATGGCTTTATTGTCCTAGCAAAAACAAAATGTAGTGACATATCAAAAGCAAAAGAAGTCTAGAGTAAATTTTATTAAGTCAGAAAAGAAATTAGTGTAAATGTTCTAAAGGACTGACAAACACCACCAGAAAAGACCTAGGAAATTAAAAGTTGAGAGCTGGTGATTGATAGTGTTTCAAGCACTTTATGTATGTGACCAGAAGAATTACGTAAATGAGAGAAATGGGAAAACAGCAATTTAACAGATCACTCTGAAAAGGTGAAATACAAATGGCCAATGAGAAGATGAAATGTGTTCAGCGTCCTTAGTCATCAGAAAGCCAAATTAGAGCTGCAGTGAGGCAGAATCCTCACCACCAGGAAGACAAAAGCAGGAGGTGCTGCTGGGAGCATGAAGAAAAGCTTTACACACCACTGGCAAGAATATGAACATAGCCACTGTGGAAGTCAGAGGAAAAAGGAAGAACTACCTCTACTGTGTTACATGGCTGTGCTCCTCCTGGGTATATACACAGTGGAATCACAGTCGGCACCCACAGAGATACTCACACACCCATGTTTAGTGCCGCCCTATTTATAGCAGACAGGAGATAGAATCAGTGTAGGAGCCATCAACACATAAAGATGTGGTATAGATCACGATGGTGAGAATGAGCTCTGCTCTGGTAGCCAGTGCCCTTCCACCAGGAGAAAGATAGGCAGATGAAAAGGCAATGTGAGTGCAGGGCAGGGATTACAGTGAGATGATATACATGAGGCAAGGAGAGCCAAGACCCTCCTCCAAGAGAGCAGGAAGAGGTGGGAAGGGTCTCTCTTGAACCTTCAGTGATAGAATGAACATGTTGACACCCTGATCTCAGACATCTCAGGAAGGAATGTCGGCACATTGGGGAACTATCAACAGAAAGAACAGAAACGAGGCCATTTGCAGGAAAAAAGGGTGAAACTGGAGATCATCATGTTGTCTTAGGAAAATAAATTTCACATGCTTTTTCTCATATGTGAAATATAGGTGTCTTCTCACATGACAGGCAGGAAGAAGAAGATGGAGCATTTGGAAAGAATGGCATTAATTGAGTGAGGAGTAGGATAGCAGAAGGTAATGGGTGTTATATGACAAAGTCATGAAACCAATTAGTTTGTACACTGAATATAGTCTAAAAATATTTTAAAGAAATCAGGAAAAGCCTGGTCTACATCTCTATGCTTCCATTGATTTTCTAGCAGTAAAAACTTGTATAAGGATGTCCTTAAGCTTGCTGGAATCAGAAGAAATGGGTATGCATTGGTGCTGCACAGCCTTTCCTTTCATAGGACAGCTTCGCATGGTAAACTTCTGCCAGCACAGCTGTGCGCTTTTCTTCTTTTTCTCCTTAAAGCACAACCATTTAAACAGTTGGATTTGTTGGATCTCTGTTCCCTTCATACAGGAATTCTCCAAGCTCCCTTTCAGTATTTGACTAGTTATTAATCATTCTCAGAAGACATGTGAACAGTACATTTTTTCATATTGCTTGCAAAATCATTCAGTATTCCTCATATACATGCTAGTTTTAAAAACTACACTTCAGTTTGCTGGTTTTGATGATGTTATTTTACTCATAAGTTTAAGAAATCTTTAATTGCTAGACATAAGAAACAAATGTGTCTTTCACAGGCCACTAATGTCATTCTTTGAATTGCTAACTTTGACCACCATTTGGGCATCTTTAATCATGAATAAATAAAATTTATTTCCCAGAATACAGCCTTTGTTGAACATTTGAAATCATGTTGTGCTGATAGGCATTTTTCTCATCTTCGTGATTATTATAAATACACACATAAGCATAAATAAAGTCTAAAAAATTAACTCCACAAACATACTTAGAACATATAGTTGCAAACTGCCACAGCATTTAACTCTTTGCTGTAATGAATGTCACAGACAAGTAGAATTAAACTGGTTAACTGGTCACCAGTGGCTACTTTCGGGGCTGTACTGCAACTGGACACAAATGGATGAAGAACTTTCACTGCAGTTTCTCCATACCTGAACTTTATGGGTACAGTCTGCCTGGGGCCAAGCATCTTTAAAACATTGAATAACTAATTACATCTCTGCCTCCTCTTTACCTTTCATAACTAGCTGTGCACTATTAAGTTAATGCACATTTATCTACAACAATTCAAGTCAGACTGTGAGAGATTCTTTCTAGTCTATAATTACACTCCAGTGTAATTAGCATAATTTTCACTGCACATATTTAATAAAGAAGCTGCCATTATGGGTTGGCTTCCCATGTGGAAACTCTTCCAGGGAACACCATGAGAAGACCAAGCCTCCTTCTCTTGAGTTGTCACGGATGAATCAGGAAGACCTGACAATGCTTTCTGTGAACGATGAATGAGGAGGGAGGGTGGGCTTCTCAAAAACAGGCCAACAGAGTTCCCCTAACAGGCCACTGTCTCCCAAGGCATGGGCAGCTGAGGGCCTGCCCTCACTAGTTACAGTGGAAGACTGCTGCTTAGGCAACAACACCATGGGATGCTGGAAACTGACTACCTCTAACTGCAAATGCCAATACTAGAGTTTATCTTGGATCTACCTCTCCAGCACAGCAATTGGAGTGCCTCAAATCCAGTCACCAGTAGTTACCACTAGATGTCACCAGTCATTAGCTGAGACACAGATAAAGAAGCACTTTAAGAGATTCTTTTTTTATTAACTCAAAAGACCCCTGGCAACCAGCAACCAGCTCTCTTTTATACAGCTCCCTTGTGAGAGACTGATTAACAACATGAGGGAACCAACCTATTTGTCCCATCTGAAATGTCAAATCCTCACCATGCAATTTTAAAAGACTGCAGACATTTGGTAGGTGTGTGTCAAGTTTGCCCTGATAATAATAATAAAAAAGGCAATACAAACAAACAAAAACCCATGACATAAATGTAATTATATTTTACATGAACATTCTGCAAAAGAACTTCACAAAACAGGGCTCACCAATAGTTGGGGACAACATTTGAGCTTGATTCTTTCTTGTGGCTATGGATTTGATATTCAGAGGAATCAAACAAGAGGCATTTTATTCTTATTGATGAAGGGGAAGAAGAGACCCATGCGTGCATGAGAAGATGAACAAGAAAGAAAGAAGAAGTCACCATGGTGGGGCAGAAAAACTCACCAAGAAAACTGCAAAGAGGTTGTAGTTGATTGAACAAATGACTGTGATGCCCCAGAAAATGCTGCTTTTTATGTCAACATAGTCACCATGGAAGGTGAGATGCAGAGAAGTTGGATGAATCACATCTTTAAAGAGATGGTGGGGAAGAAAGGGTGTGGGTCTTCTCTGGGTCCCTCAGTTACTTTTCCACATTATACTGAAAAGATAAAGATTTGCAATGCAGTGCCGATGACCAAAGTGCGTCTGGAAACACCTCAGTGAAATCCACTCATGCTTTGGTTTAGCGTGTGTTAGTAATTGTGCACGTGTTCAGCTGTGCATACACATTGTGTGCAGGTTCGTGTGGAAGTCAAAAGGTCAGCCTCAGGTGCTGGTGCACAGTGCTGCTTACCTTCTTCTCTGTGGGGCCAGGGAGCCATCACATGGGGTAGGGAAGGTGGAAGGGGAGAGGAGGGGAAAGAAGGAAGAGTGGGGTCAAGGCATGTCCAATCTCCAAAAATATCATCCTGAGATTGGCAGGAGTAGGATTGTGCCCCACCCCATGTCCCTGGCCTTCATGTCCCAGGGCAGGTGGCACTGCACCCCCATTCTTGCCCCCCAAGGTCATATAACCTGGTAGCCAGGTTAAAGTTCCTCTCCCCTTATAAAGTCATACACAGCAGCAGCTGGAATTTCCCCTCATGCAAATGAGGCATCCCCAGAACCCTGGCCTGGCCAATAATGTATACTCCCATGAAAACCCCTACCCACCTCACCCCAAAGACTTAAGTAGTCTTTCCTCTGCCCTCCCAGAAAATAGAGTAGTCTCACTGAAGCCTGCCTCCTGAGAGTCTGTTCTTGCACTCAGCACGGCCTGAGGTCTCTTCTGCTCCTGGCTTGTTCCTGCCACACCTCCCCCTCGGGATCCATGTTAGCAATAGCCTCTCCCATAGCCAAACACATCCCAATTGGCAGTGAAGTGGAGCCTGAAAGGTACCTTTTGAGACAGAAACTCATTTTCCCTAGAACTCACTACTTTGGCTAGAGGCAAAAACCTTTTACCAGCCAAGCTATCTCCCAAGCCCTAATAATTGCATTTTAAAAAGAAGGATGAGTGAGTTAAAGAGTCAGTCCTGTTATGTTTCTATGTATATTCTTATCTTTTAAAATGGCCTAAAGAGCACATATAAGGCATTACAGAAAAACATTTCAGCACTGAGAGTTCATGTACCTGTGAGCACTTGCATTTGTGGCCTGTCCTGAAAATTATGCTTTTTTTTTTCTTTTAATATCCAATTTCCATCACACTGAGTTGTGTGTATTCTGACCCTTTTATATGTTTGCACTATTGCAAGTGCTTGCCAGTAACAGGCTCACAGATATCTGGAGAGAGAAATTTCACTTTCCTCAACAGTGAACTTCATACTCACTTTGATGCTTTTTCTTTGTTTAAAAAAACTTTTAATTAAAATATATATAATGTTGGTGAATGGCATGCTTTCTGGAAGCAGCCTTTCAGGGTTGGTTTCAGTGACATCACTGAGAGACAAAGATCCATGGCTCTGAGAGGTGCAACCTGCTCTGCTGGGAAATGGTGGGGACGGGGTGAGCCCATCACATCCACACACTTTCGGAGAATCGAATGGAGAAGCCGGGGAGCCTGCCTAGCAATTCCCACCTGAGAAAGGAAATGGGGTATTTATTGTCCCTCATGACAGTCCTTTAGTCTCTGAACATCTAAGAGAACAGATTTGTAGGGCATTAAAGCCCTTTGTGCAGCAGAACCTGTTGTTTGACATCAGTCTGGTCCATGGTAACGGAGGCAGGACAGCACAGCTCTCCTTGACTTAGCGGATCTTGACCAAAATCAGTAGAGCATTTTGTTTAAAACAAACCAAAGCCCAAAACACTTCATTTAGAAGAATCTAAATTTCAGCCAAAATTTACATTATGACCATATCAACAGAACATAGCCCTGGGTGTTTTAAACGCTGGCAGAGATTTTTAAAAGTTTAATGTAAAGAGATACCCAAGCACTTGGTCTCACAAAGACCATATGAGGGTGTGTCTGATATACTGCAAAAGGGTAATACTTATGTAACAAATACCTCAGTTTGGAAGGTGCTGCCAGATTTCCTCTCTGGACTTTCCCTTTGCAAGTATAGAATGATTTTTATGGGAGTATTCTCCTGTCCCCAGATACTCACAATGTCATCATCACTGCACACAATCCACATGGCAGAAGAGCACCAAACTACAACATTTATCCAGGAATTCCGAATCATAAAATCATCTATTGATGGATCTTGAGCTATGTAACTGTGTTGATCCTGGGAATATCAGCCACACAACAATTAATGTCAAAAAGCTTCTCACCGAACTCTAAATCAGAAACTGAGCCTCCCCAGTGGAGTGGACTAAATTTGAACTAACCCCTCAATTTTGGGTCAATTTTCCAGGAATGTTAGAACATAATTGAATGAGTTCTTTTAAGAGTTTCCTCCAATGGGACTGATTTATTTTTATTTTGTTCATAGGCAGAAAGTGTGAGCACAGTAGGATTTTTCTCCATTACATTTTTATTATTTTTTTTAATTTTATTTTTTCTTATCAGTTACATTTTATTAACTCTGTATCCCAGCCGTGTCCCGATCCCTCATTCCCTCCCAGACCCTCCCTCCCTCCCTTATCTCTACCGTGTCCCTTTCCAAGTCCACTGATAGGGAGGACCTCCTCCCCATTCATCTGATCCTGTTTTATCAGGTCTCTTCAGGACTGGCTGCAAAGCCCTCCTCTGTGGCCTAACAGGACTGCTCCTCCCTTGGGGGGTGGGGAGGCCAAAGAGCCAGTTCTCCATTACATTTATTCCCTAAAGTTCTGGCATCCGACTACTCATGTGTATGCCCAGAGACTGACACACTGAAGTGGTGTGTTGCACAATGAATCTATAGTCACTGATACATGCTGTTGAAATACACGTTGCATCACATGACACAGGCTGTCAGATACATGATCGTGTTTCTATAAGCCTATTATATACATCCAAAGAAAACAATCTGGTAGCACAAAAGAACATAAACCCAGCATTCTAATGTGTAATCTCAAAAATTCTCATGCTTTTCTAGTGTCATATTTCTGGTTAGATTGATTTTTACATGGCCATGAAACCAAAGATAATGCAATGTTCACAAAAAATACAGGATCCTGCTTCAACCCACGGCAGCATTAGAAACAGCTTTAGACAGGATCAAGCACCTTTCTCCTTTCTTCTGGGTTCTGTCTCTTAATACTTCCTTTGTGTGGTCTTATTGGATTATTGCAACCCAATCCTTAGTCCTTATTATTGCAAGAAAGCTTAAAGCAGCAGATAAGAAACCTCCAATAACAATACACTGGAACTAACCAAACAATTGCTGGTAAAAATACCATGTTTAGCCAAAATAAAAATATTTGTAGAAATTATTATTGTATTCAGTAACATACCAATAATTACTATGCCTTAGCACTTAGCAAAATATTAAAACATATAAGAAAAGAAGCATGCTTGATGTCAGTCTTTTAGCTCTGTGTTTTAAGTATTTAAAAGAATGAGCTAAATATGAAGTATTAACACTGTCACTCAACTCACTCACTCAATCACAAGTTTGTTTATGTATAATTAAGCAAAAGCCAATTACCTTGATGGGAGTGGTACACTGAAAGGTTCCATTTATTCAGTTGTAAATCATTTTAAAAATATTATTTGTGATTAATAAAAGGTCTTTATTGCTACGAATGAGTTGTAGTCAACAGTTTGAAAAAAATTACACACCACACTTATGTGTGTATGCATGTCTCTATATGTGTGTGTATGAATACATTTTACCTACACGCAAAGTAAAAATATCCTGATACCATCTCTAGAGTGTATTGCCCACTAACTCTGTGAAGTTGAGTAATAAACACTTTTAAAGAGTGAAGTCAGATCAGGAGGAAAAAGGATGTTTCTATGATTTTAATTTGAACTAGTGATTTCCTGAGTATTTGCCTCCTTCCTTTCCTCCACACATATGGCAGGTTTCCAGACAGTGAACAACATGCAAACATCAGTGATCATGATAATGTCAGCTGCTTTAATCTGGAAGCTTTAATCTGGAATCTAATATCAATCATCAAGAGAAGCCTCATCACCATCATGAAAGATTTTATATTCAGATGGACAGAGAATATTGGACTTATATGATACATTGGAAAGAATCACAGCGTGTCTTTCAGAATCTGATATTATTTATAAAACTCATTGTAATTATTAGAAGAGTCCTCACCCCGGGGCTGCCTAAGAGGGAAGGAGAAAAAAAGTAAAGGGTGGGAGAGTGTTCTGAAATAAGGACCACACCACTTAGCCAAGAAGAAAACAACTCTTGTATCTATCCTCAGATACAATTTCTAAACTCTTTTAATAATGTATATTAAAATACCAAGTATTCTGAAATGCTGTAAAACTAATTGTGCACCTAATATATACATTAATTGAGAAAACAACTGGAGCAACATGAGGTTGTCATCTGAACAAATGAAACCGTTTCTCTGTCTGATCATTTGCCAGGCAATGCAATAGTCCACCAAAGCCACACATGTGATTTTGCACCCACTAATGGCACCCCACATTACTGATTCTTTGCCTGAATCTTGGAGCTGCTCCTCTGAATATAGTCTTTTTGGAAAGACAAATGTCTCTGAGTCAATATTTTGTATATATGTTGCATTAAGACCCACAAAGAAAGTCTTTATTAAGGACACATACACATGTCTGACACCCCTTTTCCAAATCATCAAACCAAATCATGTCTGCCATATGGTAGTTTTTATAATATTTTTTTGTCCTGTTTAATCTTTTGAATACTAGTAAAAGCCCTCTACACTAACTTGACAACTCAGTACTGAATAGTCCTTACATTACCAGACCACAGGCTCTTGTTGCACAATGCCACTGTCTCATAAAAACATTGCTAAACAGAGAATTCTCAATAGAGGAAACTTTAATGGCTGAGAAGCACTTAAAGAAATGTTCAACATCCTTAGTCGTCAGGGAAATGCAAATCAAAGTGACTCTGAGATTCCGTCTTATACCTATCAGAATGGCTAAGATCAAAAACTCAAGTGGCAACACGTGCTGGAGAGGATGTGGAGAGAAGGAAACACTCCTCCATTGCTGGTGGGAATACAAACTTGTACAAGCACTTTGCAAATCAATCTGGTGCTTTCTGAGGAAATTGGGAATAATTCTACCTCAAGATCACTATACCACTCCTGAGCATATACCCAAAAAATGCTCCACCATACTACAAGGACACTTGCTCAGCGATGTTTGTAGCAGCTTTATTTTACAAACATATCCATAAACTGTCAACAACCCAGAAGTCCCTCAACCAAAGGATAAAGAAACTGTAGTACATTTACACAATGGAATACTACTCAGATATTAGACACAAGGAAAATCAGATAATTTGCAAGCAAATGTATGGAACTAGAAAAGATCATCCTGAGTGAGATAACCCAGACCCAAAAAGACACACATGATAGGAGCCTAGAATGACTCTGAGAGGCTCCACTGGCAACAGAACCAAACAGATGCTGAGCCACACAGCCAAACATTAAGCAGACCTAGCGGAGGCTTGTGGAGGAGTGTGGAGTAGGAGAGAGGGTCCTAGATGGGACAAGAGCCCCTCCCTCAAGAAGACCAACAGTGTCAAATGACCTAGGCCTATAGGGGCTTACAGAAACTGAAGTACCAACCAAAGAGCTTACATAGACTAAGCCTAGACCCATGAGACATATGTAACTAACTGATGGGCAGCTTGGTCATCATGTAAGTCCTTTAGCAACAATGAATCATGGGTTGTGCTTGACTTTTGGAATTACTTTCCCCTAATTGGGCTGCCTTGCTTGGCCTCAATACAAGAGGAAGTACAAAGTCCTGATGAGACTTGATGGGCCAGGTTGGGTTTGTAAGAGGGGAAGAGGGTGTTCCCTTTCTCTGAGGAGAAGGGGAAGAGAGAAGAGGGTGAAAGGACAAGACCTAGAGAAGAGGAGAGAGGGGACTGTGATCGAGATGAAAAATAAATTAGTAAATAAATTTATTTTAAAAACACATTGCTAAATTTCATTTGCCTCAAAGAGGATTCAAATAAGTGTCATATGAAAACATGGCAAGAAAAACTTTTTTTTTCTAAATCTAAGAGAAAAATACTAGCATTATACTCATAAATATATACTTTATCAGTACATTAAAAGAGGGTTGGCTATTGGTTGCCTATAGGTCACCCCCACTTTATATGTGGCATGTAAACTAAAAAAACAGTAACAACAACAATAAAAACCAAGGCCTTCACATCATAAGGCTTACAGGTAGAACTATTCCCAATTTCCTCAGAAAGCACCAGATTGATTTGCAAAGTGCTTGTACAAGTTTGTGCTCTAGCAGCAATGGAGGAGGCTTTCCTTCTCTCCACATCCTCTCCAGCACGTGTTGCCACTTGAGTTTTTGATCTTAGTTATTCTGATGGGTATAAGACGGAATCTCAGAGTCACTTTGAATTGCATTTCCCTGATGACTGAGGATGTTGAACATTTTTTTAAGTGTTTCTCATTGTGGAAAAGGAGGCTGAAAGACTGTAAGAGCCAGAGATTGAGGAAGACCTGGACAAAACTGTGTCTTTTCAACTTGACAGGACTGAAGCACTCTGGACCTCACAGCAGCTGTGGCTGCCTGCACAAGAACAAGGAAGTCAACATTCCAGCATGAAGTGGGGAAGGCCCACAGTCCCCACTTGATAAGTATTTGATAAGTATTTATTTCCAAATGACCATAAAGAATAGCTATTGATTAAGCAACTAATGGGGAGGGAAGAGCCTTCCTAGGAAGGGGAAATAGATATTTATAGATGGGGTAAGAGGGGAGTGGGAGGATCAAACAGGGAGGGTCAGGGAAGAAGGAATGAGGGAGAGAATACGATTAGGAATAGATAAAACTAAGGGCCTGCACAGGATTGGGTCACATGGTGACCCAGTGCTGGGAGAGGATGTAGACACAAGCCCTCATCCCTAACACAGAGGCCACATCCAGTTGATAACTTCTTGCAAGGGAAATATTAGTTTTCTCCAACTGAGTCTTACTGGCTATACAAATTTCACTTAAGAGTAGGCCCATGTGCAGAAGCAGACGCCAAAACAAAAACAAACTCAGTGTTGTTTTGGGAGGGTTTTTGTTTTAATGCTTCCCCCAATCCTTCACCTCCTCCTCTTCCTTCTCCTCCTCCTCCTTCTTCTCCTCCTCCTTCTCCTCTTCCAGTTGCCTTACAGGTCTTTTGATTTTATATTATGGGTTCTGGTTTTTTGTTTTTATGAGACTCCTGTCTGTGAATGTGTATGTCTCTATGTCTGTATGTGTTCCTTGAGCTTTTTCTTTGGCTCTCTCTCTCTCTCTCTTTTAATTTTTATTTCTGTTTGTTTCGTCCTATTCTGGCCTGTTTGTTTTTATTTTTAATTATTTTAAAATTTTAGATGCCTGCTTGCTTTCTTTTTTAATAAAGAGAGCAAGAAAGAATAAGTATTTGGGTTGGTGGGGTGGTGAGGCACTCCTAGGAGGAGTTCTGGAAGGGAAATCATAATCAGAATATATTGTATTAAAAATCTATTTTCAATGAAAAAAAAAAAAGACCGTAGGTTCCTATGTGGTTGCATGTGAAATGAATATAAGAGAGCACATGAGAGGCAAAACTGGATGAGCTAGGAACCTCATGTCCTACTGAGCATCACTGGCAAAACTGTCTCTACTGGCAGGAGGAAAGACCTTCCACTGAATAAGACTCCTCTTGAGCTAAAGTGAGGCCGAGTCTTTGTTAAAAATAACTAGGTATTATTTTTTACTGGGAGTCATAAGCTTGAAGGAAAACTGGGCTTTTCATCCAATAAAATTTCTTTCTAACAAATCCCCCTGACCTGTGGGAAACTGCACCCTTCTGCAGGGGGAGGCATTGCACATGAGCATCTCACTAAGCTCAGTGCATGCTTCCTGCTCTCCTGGCAAAGGGAGAACAGCAGCAGTTGCTGCTCTGAGGCCCACTAGACAGTATTTTGTGCATCCCTGTGCTTATTACAGTCAACATGTAATAGTCTGCTTTTGTGTTGACATGAAGCATCATGATGTGGCTTAAAATACTATTTTCTCTCTGAAAAAAACAAAAAACCCAAAAACAAAAAACAAACGCTTTGCTTTATTGTGTCAAATTTCCCAACAAGGATGGTTGGTTTCTTTTATATTCAGGTTTTAAAATTTAGCATGGGGAAGGAAGGGAAGACACAATATGATGTCTACCTAGATTGCCTGGGGAGTATTTATGCTTTTAATTTTTACTGTGACAATGTGATTCCTGCTACAGCCTCTCCTACTTTCCCACTCTTAGAAACACATCTCTGCAGGACTCCTTAGTGAAAAGCTTCAACAACAACCCATGTTGAAACCTACCAGTTACTTTCTCACTAACTGGGGGAGGAGACAAGGTTTCTTTTTGGGAATTCACTAGAGCTACAGTTTTCTTGCAGTCAATGCTGTGAAACCCAGCCTTTCATGATGATGGTGAAAGCCTGTCCCCTAATGCCTTTGGTTTGTAGACTCTGGGACTTTGTGGGGATGCTTTAGGCCCTTATTAAATTCTGTGGAATATATATATATATATATATATATATATATATATATATATATATGTGTGTGTGTCTGTTGTAGAGAAATTAAAAAAAAAACCTTTTTCATGGGAAATTATTGTATCAAACATCCATTTATTGTGGTCACATTAAGTAGTAAATAACCTGTATCAGTAAAAACATTAGACTGTCTCCTGACAGCTGTTCATGAAACTGGGAATGGAACCTCATCCCTAAACCTCTTCTCTTGCTCTGGTTGGTTCAAACTGGACTGTTAAAATCCTAATGTTCTCAGTCTGAATTCTTGCAGATGGATTCCTCCATAGGTACCTGACTATGTGTATATGTGTGAGTCCACTTTTCCACCATTGCTCAGGAGCATCACTGCTGCTCCAGTCATGATGAAGGAGATCTCATCAGGAGAGAGCGTTATGTGAAACCGATGTACCATTCTCTCTCTCACAAGGCACAAGCAGGACCTTTGCTGGTTCCTGCTATTTCATAAATTCTTGTAGCTCTAAATTTAAGGGAAATGAAACTTTGAAACAGCTAGAATAAAGACTGACATGATTTCAAATCAACCAGGATGCTCTTTTGTGCTAACCCATGAGAGAAGGCATTGAATAGAATGCATTTCTTTAACAGACATTTTACTAATTGTGTTTTCTAGACAATTTAATTCCATTAAGAGAAACATACAATTTTCAGACTGCAGAATATCTGATTTTAATTCCCAAGTCATCTATTTTTGGTACATGGTTTTAAACATAAAGTTACAACATAGTCTTACTTATTTCTTTGCAACTCAAAACAACATTATTTATATAATTATTTTAAATGGTGTGACTTTCCAGGACATAAAACAATGGCATGCTGATCTAAAACAAATGTATCTCAAATTATAAAAATATACAGTGAGTTGCAAATCTGCTTACAACAAAATAGAATACCTGCTTGTTATTCTTAGTTATTACCTCTTTGCCAATAAAATTAAAGGTCTCAACACAAAATCATTTTAGGGTGGACTCAATGACCTGTAGCCCTATGAGAGAAAGAAGAGGGAGTTTGAGAGGCAAAGATAACCTGAGAGGAACGTCACATGAAGACAAAGAAGAAATGTGGGGCTAAGCTGGAGACAGCTTCCAGGCGTCAGTTCATGCCTTGACTTTAGAGCCTGGCCTCTAGGAATGTGATAGGAAGGGTTTCTGTTGAGTTCTGCTTCCACTCTTATGGCAATTTCTTTTGACAGCCCTAGGAAACAAACAAGCTATGCATTTGAAGATAACAGACATTCAATCAAAGTATGGAGTATGTTGTACTACTTGAGTGAAACCTTGTGCCTCTGTCTAATTTCTTCTTTCTGGAGCAATGAGAAAGAATAGTTTTAGTTACATTTATTATTTCTTCGTGAGCATGGGTGGTAGTGGTAGTGGTACGAAAGACACATGTGTGTTCCAGGAGAAGCATGTGGATGCAAGAAGACAGCTTTCGATGTCTATTCTTTACTTTTGTGACATGGGTCTTGGGGATTGAAGTCAGGTCATCAGGCTTGTTGACAGGTGCCTTTACCTGCTGAGCCATCTTGCCAGCCTCAAAAGAAATGTTGTTAAAAATCATCTTCTAAGCCATGATCTAACCCTATGAAGCTTATTAGAAGTTTGGGCTCTATGAAATAACCTGAGAATATTTACCTTTTTAGACTTGTAGCTTGTATTGAGCACAGAAACCAGTTTTTTTTTCAATTTCATAATTTACTTTTCAAATTAAAAGCAAAATAATTGATTTATAAAAAAATTATAACTTACTTGTTAACTAAAAAAAATACCTAGGGTTTCAGAGGTAGTTCATTTAAGTAACATACTTGCCATGTAAGCATGGGAACCCAAATGTAGAGCCCTAGAATTCATATCAAATTCCATGAACAACTGTGCCTACATTCAATACCACTGCTGGGGAATCAGAGACAGAGCATCCCTGGAGCTCACTGGCCATACAGACTAGTCAAATTAGTGATCTCAGCTTCAGTGGGAGACTGTATCTTAAAAAACAAAACGTAAAGCTACTGAGGAAGATAATCTGACATTGACCTCTAGCCATCACATGTACAAGCACATACATCCATATGAATAAACACACACATGCATATGAATAAACACACACAAATATAAAGCATTTCACAATACTTGATGTATATAAAGTCCAAGAGTCAGCATCAAGCACTGTTTGATGACATGGCTTCATTTCTCTTAGCTTTGATGCTGTTTGGTACTGGAGAAGGCAGTGTCTTAGTACATTCTCCTTCATGTCATACCACAGCTCTGCTCTCTTCTACAAATAACATGCCTACAAGGATACTATGCCTTGAAAATATTTCTATTGTAACCCAGGCAATGTTGAGAGGTAGAGCCTAGTAGAAAACCAATGGGGTCATGGGGACAGCACTCCTGAATGAATGGATCAATACTTTCGATGTGGGTGTGAGCTCTCACTTTCTTAAGTCTAGATCAGTGATCATGAGAGTAGACTGTTTAGAAGCAAAGTGTCCCTTTACTTCTGCATCTTCTCATATGTCCTCTTGCCCTCCTTCTATGCACCAGGAGTTGAACAGAAAGCCCTTGTTATTCCAGGCTTTTAATCTTTCTAGATTCCCAAATCAAGAGCCAAAATGAGCCTGTTACCATTTGGTTATGGAACATCCCCCACTGGCTCATGTGTTGAAAGTTCACTGGGTCTACCCCAGTGACAGAAATGTGACTGCATTGTATGGGTTTTTCCTTTCTCCATTCGTTATTTGATGGAATTCATAAAAACTTGCAAAAAAAATTCCTCTTGACTGAGGATACAATGTAAGTTGCCTCCTCTTGTTTCTTTTTTCCCTGCCATGATAGAGTGTATACTTAAACTATGAACCAAAACAAATTCTTCCTTGAAGTTGCTTTTATTGTATATTTCTTTACAGCAATGAAAAAAGTAACTAACACTCCTCCCAGGCTTGATAAAGTCTTGTTGGCTGATTGTCAGCCAACCAGCAGTAGGACTAGACTCTGAGATCTCAATCCCTATCATCACCACCAGTTGACTCCATTAGTTGTTCAAAAGAATGCAATGATGCTCACACTGGAACTCTTTTGGTCACATCACTGAGCTACAGCCTGGCAGAAAGTGGACACTAAATATTAATTACTGGCTGAAGAAGAAGGTGTCCTCCATAGGTTGACTTCAGGGATCTAAGAATTGTGACACTCTCCCTCCCAGAAGGAGACATCTGATTTATGTATGGGCTGAGAACAGTGAAGTGTTGCTGTGGAAATCACTGCAAAGTTGTTCTGTGAAGCTCTAAGTCCCATTCAGGTGAATGTGATGGCCTTGGTTAACAGCAGACCTGTACTGCCAACTGGGACCTGCAATCTGATGCACACACGGGCTGCTGGGTCTCTAGTTGCTAGGCAATCAACACTGACTAAGATCACCCAGGCAGGTTGATTTGCATATCTTTTTTGAATCAATTAATTGTAATTAAGACTAAGCTTTCATATGTAAATTTTTCTTGCAATTAATATTTACAGAGCAATGAACCATGAGTGAATTTAACACTATTACTATTTTAATTGTTCTTATCAGCATTAGCTCAAACATCAAATGACAAGTCAAGACTCTGCTATTGTGTGGTCCTCTCAGTGATAAATTTTGCTAGGGTACTTTTACTCCAAATTTAAAAAGGCAAGATCACATTTGTCCCAATCTAACATCCTTTCTTTCTCTGATTTGTTAGGGTAAAAATATGATAAATTAAGAGCCTGCACTATCCTAACAAGCTCAGGGCATTCCTGGTGTGATGGCTGGTCATTTTTCCATCCCTAGAACATGTTTTGCTATTTTTAGAGTTATTTCTTTTACCACATCTGTTTGAGAAATTCTAAGAAACTTTTACGTAGACTGCTTAATCATTAACCAATTCTCAAAAAGAAAAATCTTGATTTTAGTTAGATAAAATATGGATGCCTCTCTGCTCTGGTAATATAACTGAAATATCAGTTAATTCCCATATTCAGTAGAGCAGGAAACTTTCTATGCTGTAAATATTGTTAAACCAAGACTGATGTTGACCTTTTTGTCATTTTCAGGCCAGTTTAAAATATATAAATTAGACAGTTCAGAAATTTCTAGGAAATAGAAAATAAGTAAATCACAGTTAAATAATTCAGTGCTGAGGATATTTCTACAACCGTTAGGAATCAGTTAGAAGGTAACAGTCATACAATGCTGCTGTAGGTTCCTCAGGGACACACTTGCCTACTCAGAGTTTTGACAGAAAGATGATAAAAAAAAAGAAAGAAAAAAAGGAAGAGATGTTTGTGGGATTCTGAAAACAAATGAACGAACAAATAACCATTGATTTAGATGTTAAACACAGCCTGGTCTTAAAGTTAACAGAAGCCACAGGGCTGATGTGACACCTTGACATAGCTGGGGACACCAGCACTCTCTGTGGAACAGAAGAAGGGATCCTAGCAAGGACCAGAGGGAAAACAAAAGAACAGTCTGCAGTAGTGGGTATGACTGCATTGTGGGATTGAGATACAGTTCTTTCTATCCTCCCTAACCTTCTCCATCCCCTCCAGAAAAAAAGTACTTTTACCCATTATAAGCTCTGAATCTTTTCCTGTTCTACCCAGGAATACATGGAGTACTTGAGGTCAGCTGTCAGGATGGGAAGGCAATGGTCATTATAAAAACCATGAAGGATATATAACATAAAGAGTTAGTAACAATAGGGGAATGTAGAAAAAACTGATGCCACAGCATGTAGAATAAGAAAGGTCAGAGAGAGAGGAATATCGAATGGCAGAAAAACACTTAAAGAAATGCTCATCCTCATTAGCCATCAGGGAAATGCAAATCAAAACGACCCTGAGATATCACCTTACACCCATCAGAATGGCCAAGATGAAAAACTCAAGCGATAACACATGCTGGAGAGGTTGTGGAGAAAGGGGAACCCTGCTCCACTGCTGGTGGGAATGTAAACTGATACAACCACTCTGGAAAGCTATCTGGCGCTTTCTAAGACAAATAGGAATAGTGCTTCCTCCAGACCCAGCTATACCACTGCTAGGTATATACCCAAAGTTTGTTCAAGTACACAAAAAGGACACTTGCTCAACCATGTTTATAGCAGCTCTATTTGTAATAGCCAGAACCTGGAAACAACCCAGATGTCCATCAACGGTGGAATGGGTACAGAAATTGTGGTATTTTTATACAATGGAATACTACTCAGCAATCAAAAAGGAGGAAATCATGAAATTTGCAGGCAAATGGTGGGATCTAGAAAAGATCATTCTGAGTGAAATATCCCAGAAGGAGAAAGACAAACATGGGATATACTCACTTATATAGACCTATAAGATATGATAAACACAATGAAATCTATACACCTAAAAAAGATAATCAATTGAGCGGACATGGGGTAAGATGATCAATCCTCGTTTAGAAAGACAGATGGGATGTGCATTGAACGTATGACAGGAGTCTACTGAGCGCATCTGAAAGACTCTAACTAGCAGTGTTTTCAAAGCAAAGACTCATGACCAAACCTTTGGCAGAGTACAGGGAATCATAAGAAAGAAGGGGAGTTAGTCTGATGGGGAAAGGATAGGAGCTCCAGAAGGACCAAATATATCTGGGCACAGGGTCTTTTCTGAGACTGACATTCAACCAAGGACCATGTATGGATATAACCTAGAACCTCCACTCAGATGTAGCCTGTGGTAGCTCAGTAACCAATTGGTTTCCCAAAGTGAGGGGAACAGGGACTATTTCTAACAGGAACTCAATGACTGGCTCTTTGGTCTCCCCACCCCCGAAGGGAGGAGCAGTCCTGTTAGGCCACAGAGGAGGGCTTTGCAGCCAGTCCTGAAGATACCTGATAAAACAGGATCAGATGAATGGGGAGGAGGTCCCCCCCATCAGTGGACTTGGAAAGGGGCACGGTGGAGATGAGGGAGGGAGGGAGGGAGGGTCTGGGAGGGAATGAGGGATCGGGACACGGCTGGGATACAGAGTTAATAAAATGTAACTGATAAAAAAAAATAAAATAAAATAAAAAAAGAAAGGTCAGAGAGAAAATAGGTACCAGAAAATAAGTAAAAACTGATACAGGAACAAAGGACCATCATTATCTCATTTGATAAACAAAATAAATTAAAAGCCTATTCAAGAACAAATCTGAAAGATTTACGAATCCTAATAAAGTCACCTGATCTGGTGGCCCACATTTTCAATCCCAGCACATAGTAGGCAGAATCAGGGCAAAAGTATATGAGTTTGAGGCCAGCCTCCTCCACAGAATGAGTTTTAGGACAGCCAGTGCTACATAGAGAAACTCTGTCTTGAAAACCCAAAACCAAAACCAAAACAGAGAAACAATGAAACTAATTGATATTATGAATCAAATGGGCCAAATAGAATTTTACAGAACATTCCATCCAAACACAAAAGAATGTACTTTCTTTTCAGCACCTCAGAGAACATTCTCCAAAATTGTCCTCAACTGTCAGTCACAAAACAAGCCCCAACAGATATAAGAAATTTGAAATAACTTCTTGCATTTTGTCAGAGCACCATGGATTAAAGCCGGACTTCAACAAAAGCAGATAGCCTACAAACTCATAGAAACTGAACAACTCTCTACTCAATGACCACTGGGTCAGGGAGGAAATAAAGAAAGAAATTAAAGACTTCCTAGAATTCAATGAAAATGCAGGCACAACATACTCAAGCTTATGGGACACAATAAAAGCACTGCTAAGAGGAAAGTTCACAGCACGAATAGCCTTCAAAGGGAAATTGGAGAGATCTCATAGTAGCAATTTAGGAAGAAGATGAACTCAGTTTTCATGAGACTAGATGAAGTGGGGTGTACAGTACTAGGCTCCCCTGTTCTGAGGAATAGGGGAGGGCTGTACGGGAGGGAGGGTGCAACTGGGAGGAGAGTAGGGAGAGAGCCTATGACTAAGATGTGAATAGAATTAATTAAGAAAAGAAACATGAAAATAATAATAAAAACACACCTGAAAGCTTGAGAATGAATAAAAGCAAACATATCCAAAATCAGTAGACAGTAACAAATAATCAAACTCAGGACTAAAATCAATAAATTAGAAACTAAGAATCAACAAAACCAAGAGCTGATTCTTTGAGAAAATCAACAAGATAGACAAGCGCATAGCCAAACTAAGTAAAAGGCAGGGAGATACTATCCAAATCAACAAAATCAGAAATGAAAAGGGGAACGTAACAACAGATAGTGAGGAAATCCAAAGAATCATTACGTCTTACTTCAAAAAAAACCTGTACTCCACAAAACTGGAAAATCTAAACTAAATAGATGATTTTCTTGATAGATATCACTTACCAATGTTAGATCAAGATCAGGTAAATAATTTAAACAGACCTATAAGCCTAAGGAAATAGAAGCAGTCAGTAAGGATCTTCTAACCAATAAAAGCTTAGGGCCAGATGGTTTCAGCACAGAAATCTACCAGACTTTTAAAGAAGAGCTAATACCAATACCCTTCAAATTATTCAACAAAATAGAAGAAGGAACATTGTCAAACTCATTCTATGAGGCTCCAGTCACTCAGATACCTAAACCACACAAAGACTCAACAAAGAAAGAAATTGTTTTTATTTGTGAATAGTTTTTATTTAACAAGAGAATTTTATTTTTTTAAACCTTTTTAAAACTTCTATTTTGGTTGGGATAGATATCCAGTAAAACATAATTGTAATAAATGAGTAAATTCCATTGCATCTAGGAAGATGAGGATTGCTACATTTTTTCCTTTTTTTATTAATTACACTTTATTCACTTTGTATCCCCCCATAAGCCCCTCCCTTCGCCCCTCCCCAAGTCCACTGATAGGGGAGGTCCTCCTCTCCTTCCTTCTGATCTTAGTCTATCAGATCTCATCAGAAGTGGCTGCATTGTCATCTTCTGTGGCCTGGTAAGGCTGCTTCCCCCTCAGGGAGAGGTGATCAAAGAGCGGGCCACTCAGATTATGTCAGAGGCAGTCCCTCTTCCCATTACTATGTAACCCACTTGCACACTAAACTTCGAAACAAGCTAGGAACCTGCCACAGAGGGCCTCTGAAGGCTCTGCCCTGCAGACTGTCCAAGCAGATGTTGAGACTTATGGCCAACTATTGGGCAGAGTGCATGGAATCTTATGAAAGAAGTGGGAAATAGTAAGAGCTGGAGAGTACATGAACCCCACAAGGAGAGCAACAGAACCAGAAAATTTGAACACAGGGGTCTTCCCAGAGACTCATACTCCAACCAAGTACCATGCATGGAGATAATCAAGAAAGAGAATTTCAGACCAATCTCTCTTTTGAACATTGATGCAAAAATACTTAACAAAATCCTCCAAATAGAATCCATGAACACATCAAAAACATCATCCACCATTATCAGGCTGGTTGATCCAGTGATGCACGGATGGTTCAACATATAAAAATCCATCAGTGTAATGCACCACATAAGCAAACTGAAAGGAAAAACAAAACAAAACAAACAAACAAACAAAAAAACCATGATCATCTCATTAGGTGCTGAAAAGGCCTTTAACAAAATGCAGCATTCCTTCGTGTTTAAAGTCTTGGAGAGATCATTGATACCAGACACATACCTAAACACAATAAAGGCAATATACAGAAAGCCAATAGAGAACATCAAGTTAAGTGGAGAGAAACTTAAAGTGATCCCAGTAAAATCAGTGACAAGACAAGGCTACCCACTCTTACCATCTCTATTCAATATAGTAGTTAAACTTTTAGCTAGAACAATAGTACAATCAAGGGGATACAAATTGGAAAGAAAGATGTCAGATTATCAGTTTTCACAGATGATATGATAATATACATAAGTGATCAATGAAATTCTACCAAAGATCTCCTGCAGCTCATAAACACCTTCATCAAAGTGGCTGGATACAGAATTAACTCAAAAAATCAATAAATCAGTAGCCACACTTTATACTAGTGACAAACAAGTTGAGAAGGAAATTAGGGAAACAATATCTTTCACAAAAGCCACAAATAACGCAAAATATCTTGGTGTGACTCTAACCATGCAAGTCTTTGAAGAAAGAAATTGAAGAAGATATCAGAAGATGGAAAGATCTCCCATGCTCACAAACTGGCAGGGTAAACATAATAAAAATGGTCATCTTACCAAAAGCAATCTACAAATTCAATGCAATTTCTATCAAAATTCCAACACAATTCTTTACAGATCTTGAAAGCACAATCTTCAGCATCATATGGAAAAAGAAAAAAAAATCCAGAATACCTAAAACAATACTATACAATAAGAAAACTTCTGGAGGTATCACCATCCTTGATTTCAAACTGTACTACAGGGAAATAGTAATAAAATCCACATGGTATTGGCAGAAAAACAGACAAGTTGATCAATGGAATCAAATGAAAAAAAAAAAAAAGCTCAGAAATAAACCAAATAAACCCACACATCTAAGGACACTTGATTTTTTACAAAGACGCCAAAACCATATAATAGAAAAAAAGAAAGCATCTTCAACAATCTGTGCTGATGTAATTAGATGTCTGCATGTAGAAGAATGCAAATAGATCCATATTTATCACCCTGCTAAAACTCAAGTCCAAGTGGATCAAAGATCTCAACCCAAAACAAGATACACTAAATATAATAGAAAATAAAGTGGGGAATAGTCTTGAATGCATTGATACAGGAGACAACTTTCTGAACAGAACAACAACAGCTCAGGCAGTAATATCAACAACTGATAAATGGGATCTCAAGAAACTGAAAAGCTTCTGTAAGGCAAAAGACAGTCAATAGGACTAAATGGTAGCCTACAGAATGGGAAGAAATTTTCCCCAACCCTGAATCTGACAAAGGACTAATATCCAAAATATACATTTAAAAAAACTCAAGAAATTAAACAGGAACAAGCAAAATACGCCAATTAAAAATGGGGTTCAGAGAATTTTCAACATAGAAATCTATAATGGCTGAGAAGCACTTAAAGAAATGCTCAACATCATTAGTCATCAGGGAAATCAAAATGACTCTGAGATTTCACTTTATACCTGTCAGAATGGCTAAAACTCAAGTGATAGCACATGGTGATGAGGATGTGAAGAGAGGGGAATTCTCATCCATTGCTGGTGGGAGTGCAAACTTGTACAACCACTGTGGAAGTCAATCTGGTGCTTTCTCAGGATATTGGAAATAACTCTACCTTAATACCTAGCTATACCACACCTGGGCATGTACCCAAAAGATGCTATACCATACCACCAGGACACTTGGTCAACTATGCTCACAACAATTTTATTTGTAATAGCCAGATACTGGAAACAACCTCAATGTTCCTCAACTGAAGAGCTGATAAAGAAAATGTGGCACATGGAATATTATTCAGCTATTAAAGACAAAGAAATCATACAATTTTCAGACAAATGGATGGACTAGAAAATATCATCCTGAGTTGAATAAACCAGACTCAGAAAAACAGTCATGGTATGTTCTAACTTATTACCCATAAAGTACAGGATAACCATGTAACAGGATAATCTACAGATCTGGGTGGGAGAGGGGGTTGGGAGAGTAACAGGGGTAAAGATCAGGTATAGGGAAAGCAGGAGGTGGGGAGACATCTCTGGGACAGGGGAGGGTCCTGGGAGTCTATGAGGGTGACCCTACATGAGACTCCTAGCCAAGGAGGGATATGGAGCCTGAAGTCACCACCTCCTGTAGCTAGGTGGGACTTCCAGTAAAGGGAGGAGGACATCATCCCACCCATAAAACCTTTGATGCTAAATTTATCTTTCCTAAAAGAAGTGTAGAGATACAGATGGAGCAGAGATTGGAGTAATGGCAAACCAAAGACTGGCCCAATTTGAGAGCCAGCCCATGGGAAAGAGCCAACCCCTATCACTATTAATGATGCTCTGCTATGACTGCAGACAGGAACCTAGCCTTCTGAGAGGCTTTATCCAGCAGCTGTTGGAAACAGATGAAGAGACCCATGGCCAACAACAGGCTGAGCTTCGGGAGTTTTGTGGAAGAGTGGGAGGAAGGATAGTGGGAGCTGGAGGGGTCAAGGACACTCTAAGAAAATCTACAGAGGAAACTAACCTGGGCCTATGGGGCCTCACAGAAACTGAACCACAACCAAAGGGCATGCACGGGCTACACCTAGACCCCCAATACATATGTAGCAGTTGTACAACTTAGTCATCATATGGGTCCCCTACCAATAGGAGTAGCGGCTGTCTCTGACACTGTTCTCTGTCTTTGGGTCCCTTTCCCCCAGCTGGACTGTCTTATCTGGGATAAGGTGCACTTAGTCTTGTTGTGACTTGAGGTGCCAGGGTGGGTTGGTACACCTTTGGGGTCTCTCCCTCTCTGAGAAAAAGGAGAGAGTAAAATAGGGGGATTAGGATGTGAGGGTGGAACTGGGAGGAGAGGACAGAGGGGGCTGGAATCAGGTTATAAAGAGAATAAATAAATAAATAAAAATAAATAAATGAAAGAAACAAAACATAAAAAATTCTAATGAGAAAAAAAAACAGAGCAGACTTGCACTAAAGCTAAGCATAAAGGATGATCCCTCAGACATAAAAAGAACAAATGGAATACATTAAAATATAATGTTAAGAAATTAAGATGAGAATTGTCATAGATAGAGAAAATAGAGAATGATAATGATTTATCAAGAATCGTAGTTGCTTTTTATGTACTAGGGATGGCTTTTACCTGCAAACCAAACAAGCTGAGCATGTTGCACATACCTGTTTTGTTTTGTTTTGTTTTGCTTTGTTTTTAAGTAGGAATGGGTACTGTGGAAGTGGCTCAGTGGTTAAGAAAAGTGCTTGCCTCTTTTCCAGAGGATATGGGTTCAATTCCCATCACATGCCCTGTCAATCCTGGCCAGTGACAGTAACAGGAGGAACCAGAGAGGGAAAGCTAGGCAGATGGAGACCTCAGACAGTGGTGAGCGCAATGAGAACAGAGAACAAAGAGGCAGGCGTCAGTGAGATGGCTCATTTTATAGGGCTATTTAAATTTTTGGAGAGTGGGTATATACTTTCAGGGTTCGTGTACATCACTGGCTCCGGCCAAGGTGCTAGGAGTGCCTTATTTCCATGAGGAGGAATTCCAAGTGCTTGCTGAACATGACCTTATACGGACAAAGGAAGTTTATCCTGGCTGCCTACTACATGACCTCTCCCGGTGTGGGCAAAGGTCAGGGTGCAGGACTAGGTGTGCCACGATATGCAGGCCCAGGGCAGGGGATGGAGTGGTTCCATTCCTACTGCTCAAGGGTTGAGAGTTTTGAGTTGGACACACTTGAGCCTGCTCCTGCTCCAGACAGGCTCATCCTGGTTGCACGGTACCCTCGCTTCACACTGTACACTGGCTCACAAGTGTCTGTTAACTACATAGTGCCAGGCGATCTAATGCCCTCTTCTGCCCTGCACAAACAGTGCATAGACATACATGGAGGCATAACACCAATACAAACAAAATAATTTAGAACAAAGACAGACTTGTGGATTACAGTTCAGTGGAAAAGTATAATTGCATTGGAAGTCTGGGGAGCTCTGTTCAAATCCCCAATATGCACAGAAAATGCCAGCAGTGGGTGCCCATGCATAGAACACCAGCATTGGGTAGGGAAGAGAGAAGCAGATTTCAAGATATCCCTGGCTAGTTAACCTAGTCAAGATCACAAGTTATCCCTGGCTAGTTAACCTAGTTAAAACATTGAGCTTCGAGTTAGTAAAAGACCCTGTCTCCAGTCAATAATGCAGAGAACAATAGAAGACACTCAATGTCCTGTGTGTACACATGGAAGCCACATGTATACATAGGTGTATATGTGCACTCATGTGTACGCATGCGCGCGCGCGCACACACACACACACACACACACACACACACACACACACACAGATACACATACCAATACAAAGCAGCTTAATGAAATAGGTAATTGTCTCAGTCTGACTTTAAAGATTAAAAAAGACTTGAATAAGCATTAAACTAATGTAAGATAAAAAGATTAGAAGGTTGGGACTGGGTGGCCTGCCTCCAACATTATTACTCATAACTCAGGACTAGAATAAGGTTAGTAGGCACGAACAATTTAGATACTTCTTGTTCTCAATAAATGCTAAACATGGGACATAATAGAAGAAATGCAAATTGACGCAAGCAGCTTATCAAACGGATAAAAATGAAAATGGCTAAACAAATTGAAGCAACCAACCCATCAAATTTGCAAGTACTTGAAAGGCTGACTAAGAGTTGGCACATATGGTGAAATAGGAACTGGCATAGGTTCATACCAGATGCAGAAATGAAGCAACCATTTCAGAAGATAATAAAAAGTAACCCTTCAATTTGAAGATGGGCCTACCTCTATCGTAGCAGTGCTAATGTCTTAGGGAAATACTTGAGCATTTGCCTAAGAACCAGTGCTTCCTGTCAAACATCCATCTTTGGTGCAGTGATAAAAATCATGACCAAAAGCAATTTGATGAGGAAAGTATTTATTTCATGACAGCTAATAAGTCCATCACTGAGGGGAGCCAGGGAAGGTATGTGGATACAGGAACTGAAGAGGAGACCATGGAAGAATTACACTTTATCTTCCTGCTTCTCTTGGCTTGCTCGGCCTGCTTTCTTATAGCCCAGGACCACCAGGCCAGGAGTAGCTCTGTCTAAGTGAGCTGGGCCCTCCTACAACATCAATCAAGAATACATCCACAAGCTCAACCACAATCCTATCTGGTGGAGACATTTTCTCAATTGAGGTTCCCTCTTTCCGAATGACTGTAGATTGTGTCAAGTTGACAACTGAGACAAGAATGACAAATATCAAAATATCTACTTATCTAAAAACAGATAAGGAACTATAGCTTATTTACCCAAAAAAATATTACAACTCAGACAAAGTAATGAAATACGCATTTACAATCCTGCGTATTGTAGATTGGAAAGATCTACAGAGTGAAAATTCTAGCATGATCTCTAGTATATGTAACAAGATAGCCAATGCCATGTGCCACCTGGATCAGAACACAGAATCTAGAGATCTCTGGTGTCATGTACCACCTACACTAGACCACAGAATCTAGACACTTGGTCAAATATTATCCTAGCTGTTTCTGTGAAGGTATTGTTTGGATGAGATTAGTGTTTAAATTAGCAGATGGGCTAATGTAAATTATCTAGGGCATAAGTGAGCTTCATTCAATCAGCTGAAGAAAGATGTTCTGCTTAGAAGATGCACTTTTGCCAGCAGGCTGTCTTCATCCTTGAAGTCTTCCATGAATCTCCAGCTTGCAAACCTATATGCAAGTGTGAGCTTGCTCAAACTCTACAAAGTCATGAGCCAACTCTTCAATATAAATATCCCCAGTCTGTCTGCTCGTCTATGTATCTATCATTTATTCTTACAGTAGTTGTTGATTCAGAGAATACCGACTAACAGATTTAGATGATGTACGTATTTAAAAGACACTACATGACTGACAGGCAAATATGTGCCTCGATGGCTTAGAACTGGGAATGATGGTATGGTGCTCTCTGTTGACAAGCACTACAGCAGTCCACATACAATCTTCAAAGGCTTGCATAAAGAGTCTCCCTAGCATGTAACTGCAGGGGACATGTTTAGACAATCCCGAGACTTGCAATTCAAGTCAATCTCATTTCTCAGGACAGTGACGGTGCCTCATTTCCAGGACATGAAGATGAGTTGATTTTCTTCAATTACAATTTGAATGACTGGGCCAGTTTTGAAAGCTGGATAAAATTGTTACATCAGAGTAGAAGCTCGACATCAGTCAATCGTTAGAATAGTTAAAATTATTCATTTTTTTCTGGGCTTCTGTTTTTACATTTTATAACAGCAAGTAATCAGTATTCTGATGTATATTGCAATTTGTAATTTATGTTGTGAGTATGAGTTAGCAAAAGATATCCTGTCCTAATTTGTAGATAATGTCAGACATCATTCAGGTATGACAAATTATTCAGTGTCTTCTCAGTTTTGACTCTACTGCAGCCAGATCCATTGCTATAGCTTATTTTTCTTTCTTTTTTTAAAATAAAGTATTACATCCACATTTTAAGGTGGTATGACATGGCAACCACATGTATATTTAAAGTTCTATGAGATTAAGATTCCCAAGGAAACATAACATTAAGCAACACTGATATATTGAAAATCTTCTACCTACACAGCTTTTATTGTTATAAAAACAGCTCATATAATATTTCCTTCTATACCTTCAAGTGATGTCTTTAAGGCCCAGGAAAAACAATTGTTAATTAATTTTAACACCATGTCGATTATGCTAATAGATCTCTAATTAAATCCCTTGTTATGTAAATCAGTCTTTCACTGCTTCTATGAGTGTAATGATTACATAGGTTGTCAGACATCAGATACTTATATTCATGAGCCTATCCTATCCTTCATTGTATATATATATCTGCCTACATAGTTTTATCTGGATAAAATGGATGCCTATCATGAAAATCAGTCAATCAAGAAAGTAGGTAGGAAAGTTTGAAAGCTAGAGTTTGAAAAGCAGCTTTCTGAAAGGGCGATAGTAGAGCAGTGGATAGGCAAGTTGAATAATGAATATTCAAATTCGTTATATGAAAGTCTCTATCTAAGAATAATGAAACTTTCTTTTTCGCCATGAAATATAGCGATCCTTGGTTGTGCAAAATATGTGTGACCTCAAGTTCTTTCAAGCACAGACAGCACACATTAGTTTCTTTCACTGACATAAAGGGCTGGACAGAAATCAACTCAAGAAAAAAATACAATTATTTGGTTTATTCTTTCAAAGGTTTTAGCCAGAGTCTCTTGGTCCTGTTGCTTTGGGTCTGCTGTGAAGTAGACCTATTAGCAGTCAGTGCAGGATGGAGCAAAGCCACTCATCTCATGGCAGTTGTAAGGAAAGAGATGAGAGGTGGGAAGGGAGGGAGACACAGAGAACGGGAGGGAGGAAAGGAGACAGATACAGAGACAGACAGTGTCTATGCCACCAGGGTATCAATGTATCTGTCAAGGGCAAGAATGTATTCCTAGTTACCTACCTTCTTTCTACTAGGCCCCACTTCCTACATGGTCTTCCTAATAGTGTCATCAGCTTGGACTTCAAGCCTTCAAGATATGAGCCACTGGAAAACATTAAGACCCCACCCAAACTGTCAATAAAGCAAATATAGCCATTATTGTCTCTAGGAATACCATAAAGTGAGACATAGATACCATCTGAAGGAGGGGGCTCCTTGGCAAGAGGATAGCTAGCAAAGCAGAAAGTAGAATACAGGGTATGTTGTGCTCTGATGGGCCACTCACCACAGCTGAGAACCAAAGA
The DNA here is from genome assembly GCF_030254825.1 of Meriones unguiculatus. Classification (NCBI taxonomy): domain Eukaryota; kingdom Metazoa; phylum Chordata; class Mammalia; order Rodentia; family Muridae; genus Meriones; species Meriones unguiculatus. The sequence continues at coordinate 100,100,200 of NC_083351.1, forward strand.
TGGCTTTCTAGATGAACAGAGTCTTAAGGTGACAAGGGTTGACAAAGAGAAAGAAGGCAGCAGCTTTATACTGGGAGCAGGAAAACATTTTTATTGGACGGCAATCTATTCTGACTAACTAGAACTTTGTCCTTGGGGAGCAGGGTATCAATAAAAGCAAATACTACAAAGAGAAGCAGGAACAAGGGCACAGGGTGTTGAGACCCACCATAAGCAAAGGACTGATGTGGAAAATCCCTTCCTTTCATTGACAAACAAAATTTTTGGGCAGCAACCACTTTGGGTGGCAGGTAAGGAACCCTTGGTATTAGTTTTCTATGTTCCTACCCACCCACATTGTATAAAAAGACCATAGGACAGGAATAATAGGAACTAGGCTGGCACCTTCCGAAGCAAATCTCGATGTCAACCAACAGGTATAGGCAGAGCTATGGCAAAACAACAATGTTCAGTGTAAGACAGAGGAAGTTTGTCAAGAGTCTCAGAAAACATAGGGGTTAGTAAGGATAATGGAAACCCCAGGCTTCTCCATCCAGCACATATGACTTGTGAATCTATCTGTACCTAAAACCAGGAGCTGTGTAAAAGGAGAGCCCAAGACACACAGTTGATTATATATCTAAAAAGTCTATAATGAGAATTTCACAGTTCCTTTATTCCATCCAGAAAAGAAGACAACTTGGAGAGCTAATCGAAACAGGAGGCAAGCTTTCTGGCATTGTAGCTTCTCTATGTTCGTGAAAACATTTGCACATGGCTCTGAAGTCAGAGCCAACAGGCATGGTAAGTGTGCTATGGGAAAGCCTAGACTAGGCTAGCTTCTTCTATAGGAAGGCCCAGTGAGGTAACTTTCTGTCCCCAGAATGTGCCATTCCCAGGCTGCCTGTACTACTGGATTCCTGACAGGATCTCTTCTGAGATGCCAGGGATATAAATGAACCTTTAAACTCAGCATTCTTCAAAGGAAAATAAATAGTTCAAATGAGATAGAAAGGATCATTTTCTGCATAGAAAACAAATAACTAGCCTGTGTAAATACAGTTTCCTATGCTATGAAATAGGGACACTCGAGGGACTCTCAGGCAAATTAGTTTAACAAAAGAGAAAGGAGCTAACCAGTGCTGGCAGCAGCATGTGTGAGTGGGAGCAGGCGCTGTTTCAGGAATCTGGGTGTTGGATGGCACTCCTGGCTGTGTTTCTCACTAGAAAGCACCCAAATGCTTCCTTGTGTGACAGACATCATGAGGACCACAGGGCGGGTGGGACCAACAACACTAATATGAACTGACACTGCAAGGGATATTTCCCTGTGAGCCCAAGTGCACAGCTGAGCCTCTGCCTTGTATTTTTCTCCCAAAAGTCTTCCCCTAAGCTACAGAAACCATCTGCTTTCACCTGTGTGCAGCCAGAAATACAGGGATGTTAAGGTTCCCAGGACAAGAAAGACCAGAGTGGGAGCTGGCAGGTTTAAGCCTGCCTTGGTAATCTGCAAGGAGAGGGAATCTGTCTGCTTCCTTTCAAGAGTCGGCCCTCACTGTCTCAGTGCCCACAGTCTCTGTCTGGCTCTCCCCACTTCCTAAATATATAGTTTCCTCTCAAACCCTTGTCTCAGGTTCTACTTGTAAAAATCTCAAAATTAGGACTGTGATCACAAAAGCTCATTGTCAGAGTTGCATGGTGACAGTGGGGTTACCAGGGAGAGAAGGAGCAAAAGGGGGCAGCAGGAGGAAAGGATGAGAAGTAGGATGGACATGGGTGTATGTGTCCCATATTAAAACCTTCTGCAAGGCACGTTGAGAGAGCAGAACTTGATGATTGTGAGCTTTGAAATGTGGAACATCCGGAGTCAAATTTCCTGGAGCTATCTTTTAAAGTCTTAATAGCCATTCATTACCCATCATTATCTACCTGTATCTGACCTATTATCTTGTGACTATCTTGTAACCATTGGGGATTTATTAACTTAACAAACTAGCTTCCACTCACTCAAAAGCTAACAATGCCATCAAATAATCCCTGAGTGCTACAGCAGATATTTTCTTTGCTGTATTCTGCCTATTTGATGCTTCAACCAACATAACTGAAGAGTGCCTTAATTTTTGATATCTTTGTCCTGTAATTATAAACCCTTTCTATGTTGTCAAGTTATTAAGGGCAACCTAATCTATGTTCCCTGGCCACAGCCACTCACATTTTGCTCAAGAAAGAACCCTCTTATTCCCTATGAGATGAGAGTTACATTTTGCATTGCTGGGTGGGGTACGGCTGGTTGGTGAGGAAGTACCAACCAATCTGTTATAATCTTCACAGTCCCCTGAGCATCACCTGCTTCCTGGAACAGTAGCTAGTTAATGGACTAAACTGTAGTTGTTGCTCAGGGTCCCAGTGCCCATGTTCTGCAGCCATTACACATGGATGCATGCACATGAATATGTGTGCACATATTTGCTAATTATTGTCATATAAATGAAACCAAAGGACACAAAAAAACACATGTACTGTGACTTGGCAGTTTCTACTTTGCCATGTGGTCTTTCTGTCTTTCTCCTCTTTCTGCTTTGCAGCTGTTTTCATAGCACTTGGTTTGAAAATCACTAGTCTGGATGGTTCTTTTTAGGAAATTTAATGAGCCCTTCATCCTCTCTGCATCTCACTATCTTGTTTGGTAAAGTCAAAAAGGTAGGATGACTATGGCAGTTCTTTCTGTCTTTCAAGGAGTTTCAACAACCCTTTGCCAAATTCTCCATAAAGCATCAAATCACATACTCCATATTCCGTTAATTTTAATAGTTAATAGATGACACCCTAAGGGTTTAAAACTACATTTGCTTTTATATCTTCTCTAGAAAAATATATTTACTAAGATGTCTTTTAGTAATATACTTTCATATTTTGAATTCAAATATCAATAAAAGTCATAAAATATTTGCAAAACTATAACTTTAATTGCTTTATCTCTAGTGTATTCTGTTCTTCTCCCTGCAATAAAATCATCAGTTCTGCTTATTATGTCACTTCCTTCAGTGCTACATGTCCATATACACACCTCTGTTCTTACTGTCCCCAACCTAAAGCATCCCTCATCTTCCCACAGACATCTGTTTCATTCCCATAAACTGTCTCCCATTTCCCCATGTCTCCTCTCCTGTAAGATCTGGCGAGGACAGGAACTCCACAAGGAGAGCAACAGAAGAAGAAAATTTGAACACAGGGGTCTTTCCAGTGTCTCATAATCCAACCAAGTACCTTGCATGGATATAACCTAGAACCCCTGCACAGATGTAGCCCATGGCAGTTCACTGTCCATGTGGCTTGCATAGTAATGGGAAGAGGGACTGCCTCTGACATAAACTGATTGGCCTGTTATTTGATCACCTCCCCCTGAGGGGGGAGCAGCATTACCAGGCCACAGAGGATGACAATGCAGCCACTCTTGATGAGATCTGATAGATTAAGATCAGAAGGAAGGAGAGGGGGACCTCCCCTATCAGTGGACTTGGGCAAGGGCAGGCGTGAAAAGGGGGAGGGAGGGTAGGATTGGGAGGGAAAGAGGGAGGGGTTTATGGGGGGATACAAAGTAAATAAAGTATAATTAATAAAAGTTTAAAAAAAAGAATCTGAATATACTATTGTGCTGCTTTCTGCTTGTGTGGCTCTCAACACTTCACTCACCTTTGGACCCAGAGCACCTAAAACAGGTGGTAAGGAAGATGAACCAAATCCCACCTTTCCAATTTCTACATAGATGTTCCTAGGCTTATTTGTAGTTGCCATTCTCCAATATAAGAGCAAATATGGAGAACCACTAATAAACATTATAGTTTCCTTATTATCCTGTAAGGGGGGCATTTTCTTTCATGAAATTGAATTTGGCAATAAAAATACCTTCAGGGTACTGAAAAAATGGCATACTTGAAGAGGCACAGCTCTTTCTCTTCAAAACAGTACCTATAGCATGAGTATCCTGCATTATCCTGCAGGTCAAATTGCTGGGACATTTCTTTGCCACCAGGTAGAATTCCATCCGTGTAAATGAGAACAACCCACAGGATAAATATCAAATCAACCAACCAACCAGGAAATGAACATCAACTCCACTACTGCTCCCTGGGTCCTCAGAAACATTGAAACCTAGGAAAGAACAGACTCAAAGGAGTCTCAGGGGACTCACTTTCCCTGCTACCCATCAATGCTTCTCTTACTGTTGTTTCTCATCTCTTCAGAGGCCACTCTTGGCTCCATTCCTCACTGTTCACCACCAGATGTAAATGCATATCACCCCTTCTGGCTCCCACGTCCAAACTCTCCAGGGAAAAGACATCAGGGACTTAACTTTGACTAAGAAACTAAATAGTGAAACAGTTACTGTCATCAGGATGTTGGACTTCAGTCATTTCTTGGTTAATGATGAAATCCATCCAGAGTCACAAAATGCCTGGCTCCCTCTACAACCAACTGGATAGGGACTAGAGTAAGTTGTTATAGAAGGCAAGGAGTTGTACTGTCCTTGACTTATAAATGACAGGATATGAGCTGCATGATTCTGAGAAATAGCTCCATGCTCTGCTGCTTAAAATATATTAATATGAGCAATCTGTTCATTGCTTATGAGAAAAGAGTCATTATTTTAAAGCATAGGTCTCTTTAAGTAATTTTAAAGTTTTTGCATTCTTTCCTTTAGACTAGATTAAAAGCTATACGGAAACAAAGCCAGATGTCCTTTTTTTCTGTAGCTCCCTGCAAAGAACTGTAACAGAATGCTGACTGTACAGTAAGAGCTAATCCCTGTGCACCTGGGGTATGTGTGTTCCTTACCAGGATAATCTGTTGCTCAAGTCAAGATGGTGCACCTTCCATTCCAACAATGAAAATGACTACTAGTTTTTTTTACTGTTTCTGTCTTTATGCCTTTAGGACTTTGAATAACGACTGTTTTGTGTTCATTTGTGTGTATGTATAATGCAAGTGAAAGTGTATGAATTCATGTAGAAGACAGAGGTCGGCCTTACATGCTTTCCATCTTGATTTTTTTGAGACAGGGTTTCTCTTCATTCTGTAATGTAGTAACTAGTTTAGGTCGGCTGACATGGGAACATACCATTCTCTGCCTCCCCAGCACTGAATTAGAAGTGTGCCCTGCCATGCTAGGCTTTTTTAAATGTTGGTTTTGGGTACTCTAAATTAGGTCTACTTGCTTGAAGGTGAGCATTTAGCCAAATGAACTACCTCCCTGGATGTAAATATCTATCAGTTCTATATTTGTAATTATATTGTGAGTGGTGTGATGCATGGCTGCAGTCTTGGCACTCCAAAGGTAGAGAAAGCAGGAATAGGAGCTCAAGAATGCCATGAGTTATCAGCAAGCTTTGACTTGAGGCCCTTCCTCAAAAACAATATCTTTTTGCTGTATGTGAAGGCTCTCATCACTAAAAACACTTATCAGTTCATCATGTCTGCTGAAAAATGACCTTGAGTTCCACTATAATTGACCTTCAGAGGGGACTTTCAGCAAAGTATAAAAGAATTCTATCAAAGAGAACATTTCATCGAAAACATCAATTTTGCCTATTATTGGCCTTACTTTTATGATCACGAAGTCGCTTAGTGCTTTGGTTTGAACCTCGTGCTCATATTGCTCTTTTACATTAAAAGAGATGGATCAAAAGTAGAGTCTTTTCATAAGAACCCTCCCATTCTAACATATAGTAAGTGCCCCCATCTCTCTAAAGGGACATACTGAAGCAGGGCACAAAGGTTCCTGAAAAGGACCACGTGATGGCAGCTGGTATCGTGAGATTCATTAAAACTACTGGTCTTAACTGAGTCCTAGGAAGTTAGAATGTTCCGTTAGAATGTTGATAAAATTATGTTGCTGAGGGGAGAATCTGAGAATATGAGGAAAGATGGGTGGTCACACTTTAACCATCTTCAGGGAATAGTGTCTCCTGGTTTGTATCCAGCACAGTCAAGTCTTCTACTTGCAGAACCCCTGACCCAGACCCATCTCCACTGTGGGGCTTCTTCAGCTGGACAAGTAGGTGCTAGACATCAAAGGCCTAACCTAGGAAATTACACGAATTTCTCTTTCCTTCTTGACAATTTGAAGGACAGAAATTTATTCCAACTATGTATTTCAGTAATGTAGCATGGAATTCCTTTTCTTTCCTTATTAAAGTCAGGAATTTTTTTTTTCACTTTGCCTTGGCCAATTTGAATCATTAGCACCACTGCTTTTGTGACCTTGATTGTGTAGTAAAAAAGATCAATTTTAAAGAATCTGACCCAGGAAAGCCAGTCTTTTCAATATTATGAGTGTCGGAGAGCCATCCTGAGCACTTTGCTGCAGGATGGCTCTCACCTGTAATAGCCTCTGCAGGGTCTCGATCTAATCATGTGGTTTTGTTTGTTTGTTTGTTTTCTTGGATGCGGTTATTTACTTTGGGAAATCTGCAAGTCATTTTCTTGCATATGAACAAGTAAATAGTTCAGTTCAAGGAAAACAACCCACTAGACAGCATTGTTCACCATTCCTCAAACAAGAGCTTTCACAAAGACAGCATGGAGGAAACTCGAGTTCACCATATGGAGCTTGGTTCGCTAGTTCTCAATGATTTCTGATGCAACTGTCAGTGATATTGACAAATGGGACTGTATAGTGGTTAGAAGTTGTATAGTGGATGTTAGTAGCCAGAAGAGCTGAAAGAAAATTATTGTGGAATATGTCAACATCACACAGGATTTTGTAAGATCTACTTAGGTCCTTCACAGTCCACCCCAGAGAAGGCAATAGACTTTGACTAACAGTAGAAAAAGGTTCAATAGTGTTTTCAAATCCAGGTTACAACTAACCTTTAAGAGAATATAGTTTAGAGCTGTCGTGTAGTTTCAAAGAATATCTGCAATTACTTGAAAAAGCTTTGGAAATATTGTTTTCAATCACGGCAGTTTGAACAAAAATGTGCCTCACAGCTCATGCCCTTTTAGTGATTGATACCTGGTTGGTAGCACTGTTTTTGAAGGTTATCACCCTTTGAGGTGCAGCTTTGTTGGAGGCAATACGGGTGGGGCATGAGGGTTTATAGCCTGGACTCTCTTCCTGGTCTCTGTTTCCTCTGACATGAATGAAAATGTGATTCGCCTGTTTCCTACTCTTCCTTCTAGTTGCTTTTCCCCCACTTCCTAAGTCAATATAAATCCACTTCCTTAAGTTGCATTTGTCAGTGTATGTTATCATAGCAACAGAAAAGAATGAGTGTGGAGATATTAATGTGATTTAAACAAAATATATCCTGATAGATGATATATGCAGATGCAGCTGTTTCTATTGAGCCAAACATTCTGTATATTTGCAACGTTACCAAATATAGCCCTTCTTTTTCTCTTATTTTTTAAAATACCCTTTTAAATAAAATAGAATTACTCATTTTCCTCTTTCCCTGTTCTCTCTCCAGTCTCTACCATGCCCTCCCTTCTGGACCATTTCATACTTAAATGGACAGTCTCTTTTTCTTTATTATTGTAACACATATGTATATGTAAATATATATGCATATATAAAAATACATATACAACCTGCTGAGTCTGGTTTTGTTTGTGTGTATGTGGCTTCAAGGCTGATCACTTTGTCTTGAATAACTACTAAGGAGGCTCAAACCTTGGAAAGGCTAATTCTCCTCAAGCCGTTTTCTTGTATGTGGAAAGTATAAAATGAAATTTTAAATGAAATTTATTTCATTATATAATGCTTTTGTTTATATCTTACTTTAAGATGAATACACCAAATTAAATATTCACCTTTTTAGTGTCACTTATAATAAATACTAACAGATGTGAACAACATAGATAAAGCTCTCTGAGGAATCCTCTAACTTTTAAACATAAAAAAGGAAGTCCCCAAATTAAGAAAAATTGTGAATGCCTGGGTAGAGGGTTTAAGTGGGACCAGTGGGGATAGTTAAGCAATAAGTTCTGCATGCTTGTGCCTAGGTTATCTCAGGATGCAAATTCACACTATTACTGTAGAGCCCAGGCTGGTCCCAGACTCAGGATCCACTTGCTTCAACCTTGAGTGCTAGGATTATATTTATATGCAACCACACTTGACTCTTTAGAGGGTGTTGTAAGATGTAAAATGAATCAATGAGGTGTACTTAGATTTCTAAAGTCTCCACTGAATCATGTTTACTTATTATTCATGCAATTGGTACACAGAATTACTCAGGTCACATTTTTGTTAGCAGTGTGCAGAAACTCTGAGCTCACTTGGTAGAATATTTACCTTGGATGGGTTGAAAAAAGTCAATTGGCGAACTCTTACTAGAGAAAGAAATGCAGTGATAATGCATCACTTCAGTATGTCTCCTTTTTTTTTAAAAAAAAAATCTTTTCCAAGTGTTTATTTTGTTTAAAGATCACCTCTTAAGGTTTCAACAAGCTCTTTTACCCTGCATTCTTTATCAATTCTTTTTTTTTTTTTTCATATTCAAGGTGGGAGCTTTGCTACCAGGTATGTATTTACTTAAGGAAATAAGAGTGCTGGCTCCACTGTTGCCATCTGCCCATAGCTTGTTAAGTCTCATCAGGACGGCTTGTAGCCTCTTCCTCCATGGCCTGGAAGGCAACAGTGGAGAACTCCCCTTTTCAATGGACTGGAGGAAGGGGAAGAGGGAGGCAGGGTGGGACTGGGAGAGTTGAGGGTGGGGGCTTTAATCGGGATATATGATGAATAAATTGTGCAGAAAAAAAAATTAAAAAAAAAAAAGAGTGCTGGCTCCTTTTATGTGTCTTATCCTAACAAGCTGCAGGCTTCACACTGTTATCTTCATTTTTTTTGTTTGTTTTTAGTATTTTAAAAGTACATTTACTGTATATGTGTGTGAGATCCTATCACACTGAACATGCATGGAGGTCATAGGACAATTTGCTCGTTTCTGCTCTTTCCTTCCACTGTGTGGATCCTGGGATGCCAACACAGGTTATCAGACTTGGTGGCAAGTGCCAATACCACTAAGCCACACTGTAGGTCCAGTCATCTTCAACTTCGTTGAAGAAAGAAAGAAATAAAAAAGGAAACTATCTTGCCCAAAGTCACAGAATGGAAACAGATGCTGTGGTGGTTTGAATTGGTATGTCTCCCACAGACTCGTGTGTTTGAATGCTTGGCCCATGGGGAGTGACACTATTGGGAGGTGTGGCCTGGTTGCAGTAGGTGTGGCCTTGCTGGAAGAAGTGTGTCACTGTGTGGGCAGGCTTTGAGGTCTCCTATGCTCAAGCTTCACCCAGTGTGACATCTAGTCTCCTGCTACTGCCTGTGGATTAAGACATAGAACTCTTGGCTCCTTCAGCACATGTCTGCCTGCACACTGCAATGCTTCCCACAATGAAGATAATGAATGAACTGACCCTCTGAAACAGTAAGCCAGCTCCGATTAAATGGTTTCCTTATATGAGTTTCATTGGTCATGGTGACTCTTCACAGCAATGGAAACCCTAAGAAAAGTGTTGAACTTTTTCCTATAAGCCCTGAAAGGCAACAATCACTCCTGTTCACATCTCCCTCTGATGCCTCTGGATGCTTTCATTCTACATCTAGAGAAGCTAACCTATGTATTAGCAGCATTATTGGTGGGTTTTCTCTTAGCAACAAAAACACCTATGATGGTCATGCTATTCCTCTCTTCTTTGAAATTGCCTCTTCCGAGGTGTGTCTGATCATTCAGAGGGGTTGCTTCTAGAGTGAGGCCAGTGTGGTTTGCTTCGGCTCATTGGTACACACCTAAGTCTGATGCTGGTTGCTGTGGAGTTGTGGTCTCTGGGAGAGCGTACACCTTCCAATAGAAAGTGTTTCTATAGTATGTATCTATCACAGTGCAGATTCTCTGGCTAATGCTCAGCCCCTTTGAATAGGAAAAACAGGTGACAGACTTTTTCTTGGGTGGAGGGATTCATTTTGACTTCTGGAATAAGGAAGTATAGGTAGATGTCCTAGGGAGAGAAATATTTGTGGGAACAAGCCTGCTTCCTATGAGAGGTAGGGTAGGTAGATAAAGCTCAAGGTTTTTTTTGCCAGCATGGAAATTTAAGCACAGGAAACTATTCTTATGGCCAAATAGTCCTCGTATATCTTGGTAAGCTTATGGAAGCCCATTGTTCGTTTGTGGACTGTATGATCCACCTTCTTTAGGGATACATGTTTTCTACCAGTTTTGCTACTTCCACTCTCTACATGAAGAAGAAGCTTTGAGCTCCACTGACTGAAAATACTCTTCACCTGCCCTGCTCTTTCTCTCATAGTTTGGAGACTTGTCAATAAAAATCATAGGAGTCCTGATTAAATTTGATATTCCAATAAGCTAAATTTTTAGTTAAGGTGTATCTCAGGTAGTATCTGGGATGAAAGATATAGCTGTTGTTTACCTGGGGTTCAACCTACACAGGATTCTTTTTATCCTATTCAGCAAACTCGGCCCTTCCTTGCTGTGTGCACAACTCCTTTGAGCATCCCCAGATCCATGTACCAGCCTCTCTAGGGCATAGACTTCCTAACATGAAAAGAGAAGGAAACTACCTTCAGATAATGTAAGCTTGCAGCACATTTCTCCCTAGAGATTAGAAAGCATCAAAGATGGTGGCAGAAGATGACAACAAGAAAGAATTAAACAGGAACTCTTGGTGCTGTGTCTTCCTCCATCTGTTTCTTCACTCTAGCAACCAGTGATCAGAAAACAGCTTTCAAGGGCTCAGCTGGAGTAAGTGAAAGAAGTCTGAGAAAGAAAAAGTCCATCCCAGCATGTGGTTTCCCATGCGATGAGGTGAGGTGTTGGCCAGGAAGTAGACATTAAATTTTAAATTAGATAAGAATAACAATGACTAGCTCGTTTCTGGAAGACTTCATCAAGTGTTACCATCTTTACTGATTTGTTTCCTAACACTCCTCCAAGAAATCAAACATTTTTCTTCCCCCTGAAGTTTCACTGTTGATAGAAAATAAATTATATTTATAAACTCTTTTTCTCTGCCCTATAGTAAAGCATGGCTTATGGATAGGCAGGGGACAGGTAAGAACACATCCTTTGTGTTCATTTTAATTATAATATGTACATTTTCATACTAAAGTTACATACTATATCACCATTATAAACAGTGAGAACTCTACACAGTTTGCTCCTGCCTACTGAAGAGAAAATGAAAAGATTCATTTTTTTTGGGGGGGAGGAGGGGAATGTTGTTTTAGCTTTTTCTTGTTTCCAAAATGACAGTGAAACTTCTGGGTATCAGTGTTTCTTCATCGGTCAGTTCTCTTCTTTCTGTGCTAGCTTCACCTTGCATGGCTTGTTTATGTCCTCTGGAAGAGTGGACAAATCAAAGAAGGTAGGGGTGGATCCTACGAAGGAAAGTGGACAGCTGGGAGACAGAAACCTAGGAACCTCTGTACTGGTTTGGTAATTAGCTGTCAACCAGAAAGCACTGGATTGGCTTAGCTTAGTTTGTGTTTCTAGCATTTTGTTGTGTGATAAGTTGGTATCTGTGGTCCTATATGAATGGTGTCATCCCTTATCTGCTCTGAGATGGTAAAGGGCAGGAGTTGTACTTCATAGGACAAATGGATTTTCTTTCCATCTCTTAGCAGATGGAAATCACAGCCACTGGGGGGAGAAGACCACAAGCAGAGGTCAGCGGAGGTGGATGATGGTCCTCCAGCCTTCTCCTGCCTATAGAGTTCTTAACCTCCGGAGCCTTTTGGCTACAGTCTGGAAGGAGCTTGTGCTGTGTTTCAACAAAGGAAGTTGTTCTTACATCAATATCTCTTGCCTCAATGTCATGTGGGGCCAAAGAAGAGAAAAAAAGGAAGGTTACACACTCTCATGGGTGGTGCTGAAACTATGTAATAAATCCCAAAGGTAACTGAAAGAAAGGCAGCAACAGATAAAGGGGCCTCCCGATAGCTTGATGAAATGTGGTTTGTTCTCTGTGTGGAGATGTTATGGTGTGACTCCTACTGTAGCCACTGCTTCCATTCTTTGAGGCCACCTCTGACTGTTGACAGCTAGCTACAAGGTGGAAATGACCTCCACGACAAATGAAGGATGTCAAAACTAGCATATGCTCATGTCTGGAAAGCATTGCCTGGAAGGTTTTGCAAAAGCAGTGTCTACTCAGGGAGATCAGCCATTTCATAAGCTCTACCCTTCCAGGGAACTCTCTCATCATATCTCCTCTTTTTGCCCTATGTGTCCATATTCACAGGGACAGATGGACCCTTAGCCTTAGTTGGTGTCTTTATCCCTACTCATCTGGTCACTCCATAACCCTTTCATATCCCTTTTTGCTTCAACAGTGTAAACATCTTCTGACCATAGGCTGTGTGCCCTTCTCTTCCACATTATTTCGTGAAGTCTTTAGAATTCATCAGACTTTCACACACTTCAGTTTAGACTTAGAGGCACAAATCAAGACTAAGATGGGTAGAAAGAATATTGCTTTTTGTTTTAGTACAAAGCTAAAACCTAATTATTTATTGTGATTAGTGGTAACCATAAGCGGCAGCCATCATAATGGCTCCAAGCAGAGCCTGGGAAGCGGATGCCTTCCAGCCTCTTCTCACGTTTTGGAGGCCCTGGCCCAGTCACATGTAGTCTGTGTATTAGTTTTCTCATCCTATGAAAGGTAATAAAATAAATTATTTCACTGGCTTGTTGTGAAGACTTCATGCTATAAAAGATACAAGTTACTAAAGTAGGCATCTATAAGCCTTCATTGTTCACTGTTAGTATCTTATCTGTGGTCACAGAGAAATGATTCACACTTGCTGGCTACAGGTCCGTGTTTCTTCCGGAGCTTCTCAGGCCCTTTAGAAGGAAAGGGGTGCCATTGGAAAGCCACCTTGATTCACAGTCTCCAAATGTTTGGCCTCAGTTTTCCCTCTAAGATGTAAGTATTGTCACTAGATCTACTAGGTGTTGAGGGGTAGTTTTCATTAAAACTCTGTGAAGTATTGTAAAAGTAATCTCTTATTTTAAATTGGACTTTTTTTTACCTACATGCATTCACATACAGAGAAAGAGAGATGGACAGACAACACACAGTCTCTCCTCTGTTTCTGTCTCTGTCTCTCTTCCATGCATGTCCCACCACAGAGCAGGATTATTTTTTCTTTATCTTCCCTTCACTGCTTATATTTCTGTATTTCTCACCCACAGACTTATGCAGGGTGTTTTAATTGCTTATTTGTTCATTATTTTTATTGGTGATCAAATTCAGATCCATCTACATGCTAAACAAGTGCTCTACCACTGAGTTCCAGCCTTATCCTGATACACAGGGTTTGAAGGCCTAAAACTGGCACAATAATGTTCGGCTCTTCTACAAAGAAGAAGATTGCGTGCAATTACTAAGAAATGGAGCTCTTTCACGTTGGCATATTCGCGTGTATATGCCACACACTTTGAGACCTTTTGTGAGATATCAGGTCTCTCCTTCTACCATGCGGTTTCAGGGCCCACACTGAGGTGATGGAGACCAGCACCCTTCCCCACTGAGCCATCTTTTCAACCTCCAGGGTCTCGTTCATTTATGGACTATTTACTTAAACCAAGAACTTTGGCAAGAAATAGTATGCTGAGGTGATGGGCGAGATCCTTGCAAGAGAAGAGACTCTCTGTCTCTCTTCACTGGTCAAAGGCAGCCTGCTGCCCATGTACTTATGCCATGCTGATTCTTTTAAACATCTTGTCCTTTGTGAATTGTGTAGGGGGGCTGTTTCTGTTAGGTCACTGTGGTCAGAGACCAGCTGGCTTCTTTCCCCTCCTTTTCAATATATTTTACCCATTGTTTGGCCTCAGTAAACTGCACTCCAAAGTGAAAACAGAAGTAAAGTTCCCTCCCCCACCACCACCCTTCCTCTGGTTTTCCTTTGTCATTCAATCTCAATGTGAGCTATACAAACTAGAATTTCTTTTTTCCCAAGTGGGTCATCGAAACCCATAACCCCTTTTCCTCAAAGACTATCATAAAATCTAACCTTTTCCAAGCCATTCTATGTAAAGAAATGAGAGAGCCTATAACCTACTTTGCTTGATCGTAGGTCACAAGACCCTCCTCTTTTCTTAGAAGGGGTCTTATCTCATAGCTAAGCAAGTAATGCTGCACAGAGAGGCCGACAGCATAGACAGACTTCTCACTTAGACCAATGCCATTAGCTTGTCCGATAACATCCCCACAGCTGTGCTTACTGCAGTGAACCTGGGTATAAAATATCCCTGGTCTTTGAGTTTTCCATCTGAAGCCTTCCATGTCACACAGAACTATGATCAAATAACTATGCTATGTTTATCCAGACAAGTTATGGCTCTTTATGACAGGCAGGAAGTGGATCATCTCTATTGCCTGTACATCTCCACCTATTCTTCCTTCTCATGGACAATGCCATGTGTTTCCCATAGACAGGGGGCCAAGTGAGGTTAAGAAATAGGTTTATGAACTGCTGCATCCCCATTTTTCTTGCAGCCTGCTGGGCTCTGCGCAGCTTCCAGTAAGCAGTCTTAGAGGCATCTCTGGCTGCAGTGAGACCTTCCACAACCTCCTGATCCTTTCACAACAGGCAACATAACATGCTGATACAGCTCTTACCACACTTGAAGCACTGTTTGGAGTGCCATTCAAATAGCAACTCTTCTCTGTCTTTCAACCTGGCAAGGAAGGTACTATTTCACTGATTCCATTCTGCAGAAAAAAGAATTTAATACCAGGGGGTTTAAGTGGATTCTCCAGGATCACACAACAGGAAGGAGAAGATTAAAATCAAACAAACAAACAAACAAGCAGCAAACAAAAACAAGACCTCAACATCTGGCTGTAGGTCCTGCCTTCTAATCCCTAGCTCAACACTTCTCTTTCTCAATTCCTGTGCTTCAAGATAGAGCACTTCAGTTTCAGGCTAACACTGTCATAGCCTCTGAACTGTTACTGTTAACACCCCTACAGCATCTCCACTAACCAGCTCCATGTGCTTTGTGGTGTACTCACTTTGCATCATGCCTTTCACTCTACTGAACTGCTTATGCACCCTGCTCGAACTCAGCATTGTCTCTCCCACAGCATCTCTAAATATTTCTCTGTGTCTAGCACGAGCCTGCTAATGATTCAGACAATGGAGTGCTGTGGGAAATCCAAAGTCAGGGAGGAATATGCAGATCCTTTTGCACTGTTGCAAACTATGGTTAGATGTAGGATGGAAGGCTTAAAGATAAGGTCTTTCAACATAGAATCTGGTTCACAGGGGGGGAAAGTAGTGATCTCCGAGAATACATTTTTCCCTGAGCACATCTGAAAACAAAAAGACTGGCCAAATGACAAAGATTATGGGAAGACCAAGAAAGATGACCTTATAGCATTGTTTGGAGGTAGAAATGAGGTTGCTCCATTTAGAGTCTTGAACCAAGCTGAGCACAGAAGCTGAGGATAGCACTTCCAGGGGAGGGGCTGCCTAGCTTGTTCTATCTCTGGCCCTGCAGTTAGATGATTAAGGAACTCTTTTCTGAATTGAGTGAGTTCATGTTGTCATCCCAGTGGCTTTATTTTCCCAAGAGTGAGTTCAACAGAAAAGGGTGGGGTTTAAGACTCTCACTTCATCTTCTCTTCCTTGCCATTCTCCATCATGTGAGGGTTCTGCAAGCAGGCCATTGTCAGATACTAGAACCTGTATCAGACTGCCTGCCATCCAGAGCTGTGAGTCAGTGTTTTCCTATTCATTAAGATGACCCCCCAAATGTCTAAAATATCATGTACATTAAAAAGTCTTTATACAGAATCATATTTTTCTTACATTGTCCCTGATCCTACTTAAATTTCCATTTAAAAATATTTTATTAGCTTCCTAGTAAGGGGAAAAGGGGCTGACTCTGAAATGAACTCAGTGGCTGGCTCTTTGACCACCTCCCCCTGAAGGGGAAGCAGCTTTACCTGGCCACAGAGGAAGACAATGCAGCCAGTCCTTATGAGACCTGATTGGCTAGAGTCAAATGGAAGGGGAGGAGGACCTCCTCTATCAGTGGACTGGGGGAGGGACATGGGAGGAAAGAGGGAGGGAGAGTGGGATTGGGAAGGGTGAGGGAGGGGGCTACAGCTGGGATACAAAGTGAATAAATTGTAATTAATAATAAACAAACAAACAAATAAATAAATAATAGAGCATTTTTGTGAATAAAGCCAGTGAGGCCAACTTCTGCTTCAGCATATAATTTTTTTCAATTATTTCTTTGAGAGTTTCACACAATGCATTTTGATCATATTCATCCCCATTGCAACTCTTTTTGGATTCCCCCCACCTCCCTTGATTTCCATTTTAAATAGAGACATTTTAGGATGGTGCTGTGGCTGGAGGATAATAACCGGATTTCCAGACATGGCAACTGCTAAAACTTCAGCATTCTTCTCAAAGTTACGTACTCTTCTTCTCCACTCTAGAAACCTCTGGGTGTCTTCTGCCTGCCCCAAGAAGATGTTAATACCAGTTCCCTACTGCCAACACTGACAGTCTACTTAACCCTGCCTCTGCAGATCCTTGCTTCATTTCTGTTATTGCTTCTATATTTTATTTATCATCTCTCCCTCCCTACAGACCCTCCCATATAACCCTTCCTTACTCTTTTTCAAATTCATGGCCCTTCCCCTCTCCCACACTGATTGTTGGTTTATACACACACAAACATACACACACACACACTCAATTCTATACTCCTAAAATACATAAGTACTACCTGTTCAGGCTGTATGGTATTGCTGATATGCATAGTTTTAGGGATGACCAATCGGTATTGGATAATCAAGTATTGTGCTCTTCCTTGAGAATGACTATTTCTTCTGCACTTAGCATTCTTTAGTTACCTGTAATGGCAGAAGCCACACACATAAACGTCACCAACATGGCTGCCTTAACATTACATAGACAGGGACAACACTAGACACGCTAACATGGATGTGGGAAAGTCTAGGAGGCTTCACCTTACACAGAGTCCCTCACCAATTTGTTTCCAATTTCTATTTGTCCTTCAAAGCTTGATGGATATATATAGTCTGTACATTCTCAACTCTGCAGTGTCACTAATTGACTTCCTTTTCCTCCATTAGTATATATTTTCAAGAAAGAAAGAAAGAAAGAAAGAGAGGAAGGAAGGAAGGAAGGAAGGAAGGAAGGAAGGAAGGAAGGAAGGAAGGAAGGAAGGAAGGAAGGAAGGAAGGAAAACGAAATTGGAAGCTGCTTCCATCAACATTATTATGTCATCTTTTAGAAATTCTATTAGGGAAGCAGGCCCATGGGGCAGACCCTGGGATATCTGTTTTCCTACAGACAGTTTTCAATTGGAAAGGTACAAGAAGCATCACACTGCCTAGTGCATTAAAAATCAAGTTATTTGTGATTCTGTTGCCTTGGAAACAGAAAGACTGTTGCCTCCTTGATTTGCTATCTTGCAGAATTTACAGGTTGACCCTGGACCTTGGCATGCGAGGCTGAACTATCTTTAAAACACAAGAGTGTATTTTCATCCACACCTGTGCATGGGGTGTTTGACGCTGTCATCTTTTACCATGTTGCTGAGTTGAAATGCCAAACTACATCAAAGTTTCAGCTTGTATTGTTCTCAAATGAAAAGGTAGAGAATTGAGTTTGGTCTAAAATTCAGACAGTCCAGTTTTCCCTCATTAGTGACAAACGTCACAATCTACCACAGAAAAGAGCTGGGATCTCATGAGGATGGTGTCCCTTCTCTGTGCAGTGTTGACAGTGCTTGAGTCTGGGTGCAAGGCCAACCTCTGTGTCTTGGAAATTGTGAGAAAGTTTCTGGGGTGAAGGTGGAAGTGATCTGTCTCCTATAGAGTGGACCCTGAGGCCACGGGCTTAGTTCAATGAAGCAAGCTTACTCAAAGTGTGATCCAAAGCATTTTTCTGAGTTGCCTTCAAAGTCATTTATCCATCCCCATAGACAAATTTGTCTTCACGGCTACAGCAATTCTTTCCACATCATTGGCTTGGAAATGTCATCCCTGTCTCCCTGTGCCTGTGTCAGTAATGAAGTAAAGGGAGAGTGGAGGCCCTTGTCATCAAGGTTATACCCCAACCTCTGTTGGGTGTGTGTGTGTGTGTATTTGCATACAGTGCTTTAACTCATGAGTCAGGCTTGCAAAGCATGGTAGTCAAATTTAGAAGGCAGCCTGCTGGAAGAGAAGGCCTATTCTTAGCATGAGACAGACCATGTGAAGCCATTCTGGGGACCTGCTTTAAGAAGGGGAGCCAAAGGGGTGAGAGAAGTTTCACCAGGCAAGTACAGCTTACATTTTACAGCATATTCTTCTTAATAACACTCACCATGTCATCAGTTCATCATCTAGTGAGACCATAGGGTCTCAGTATTTTGTCAGTATTTTGTGTTTTATCGTTTTTCTTTTCTTACACCAGATCTGACCTGAAATGAATTTGTGTCAGACTAAGCTGGCTTTGAACACGCAGCAGGCTTCCGTCCTCAGCCTCCCAAGTGCTGGAATTGTAGGCATAGACCACTATATAGAGTTGTTGAGCCCATTTTAACCAGTACTAACTAAAATATTTCCTCCCAATTAAAGCCTTGATTTTATTTAAAAAACAAGCAAACACTGGTCAACAGTGAAACACATAAATAATGGGTGTTCAGGGTAGAATGGAATGTCTTCTTCACGGTGTTCACTGTGGTAGACCAGCACCGTGCCCTGCTAGAGCTTGGCTGTAGTTAAAACGCAGCTGTGGTAGAGGCTTTGCTGTGGAGAGAATGTTCATGGTGCTTCTGGATGCATATGTTAAAATCCTCAGCCCTGAGGCCACAGTGTGAGGCCATTAGCTCACAGTACCCTTTTGAGAGTCTGTGTACCTCTTCATGCCACAGAAAGGACACAGAAGATGACTACTCCCCATTGACCTGATCAGCCACTGAATTTGGGGCACAGCTCATTTTGGGCTACTTGGCCTCCATTTCTCTCATTTATAAGCTACCCACTTTATGGCATTTTGCTAGAGTGACATAAACTAAGAATGTTATATGTTCTTGCTTAATTGCATTTGCAAACAAGCACTGGACTTCTTGTTTACTGTTTTAGAAATAGGGTTCAATGATTTTTATTTTTCTTCAAAAGAGTCACCTCTGAGTAAATATTTCAGGCTTTGGAGGATGATCTCTCTCAACCGGTCCACTTGTTGTGCTGGGAAAGCAGCCACTCACAATGTGTTAAGAGATGAGTGTGACAAGAAAACTTAATGAAAACAACAGGTCAGATCTCACTTACATGCTGTTTGTTTGCCATCCCTGACTTACTTCGTAAGGGGAATTACTTCCCTTGAGGTTCTGTTAGTCGCAAACGCAGAATTAGAGACAAAACATGAAAAATTAAAAAAGTTAAGTAGATGCTAACTGTCTGACTGTGTTGTAATTTTACTTTTTTTTTAAGTCACTCTTTACAAATTTATTCCCTTATACAATTTTCAGCAGCTATCTATATTTTCTTGATGAACTGCAGCAAGTATTGTTTTCTCTATTCAGTTTTCTGAAATTCATATAATCATTCCATCACACTAAAATAATATGATTTTCTGTTTCTCATATCCACAAAACAAATACAGGGAATTATTCTTTCACTGTTAATCTGTAGAACATTTAGTTTTGTTTATGTAACTTATTCAACAGGAGTTCACTTCTTAAAATTTTAATTGTAATAGATTCTTTCCATTTGTCTATAGTTGTAACTCAGACTTAATGTATTGTGTTAAGCTAAAGTCATTTCTACAGGAAAGGAGAGTGAAAAAAATCCTTTAACAAGTCTATGAGGTAATTTTACTTTTAAAAACAAAGTTGGATTCAACCAAGGCAAAATAAATTGGAAATATTGAATGAACACCATTGCAAATGC
Organism: Meriones unguiculatus; assembly: GCF_030254825.1. Classification (NCBI taxonomy): domain Eukaryota; kingdom Metazoa; phylum Chordata; class Mammalia; order Rodentia; family Muridae; genus Meriones; species Meriones unguiculatus. Next base: position 100,120,132 of record NC_083351.1, read on the forward strand.
AAGGAAAAATTTTCATTGCTCAGACTGTATCTTTCCATTCAGACGTACTTGTCTTTATTAACACATACATGGGCCCCAGTCTCAGCAGTGGCTAGATAGAAATACATCAAGCTCACCCCTAGAAGAGCCCTGCAGACACGGAGCCTCATTTTCTCCCAGCCCCTCCCAGTGCTGAGCACAGGCCTGGCTTGTAGGAGCTGTTCAAAGCATGTCTGTTGGCCAAGAGGCTTGCTATATTCAATTCAACATATCAGAAGTGAATCCTTAGTTTCCCTCAAACTTTGTTTCGCGTCCTACCTCCTTTGCTTCTATTTATAACGCTGTTTTCTAAGGTTTAAAATTCCAAAGTCATCTCTTATGACTGCTCACAGATCCATCTCTGCACTCCATCCTACACATTCAAATCACTGTCATCTCCTGCAGCTCAGCTCTGATTCTGTCAATCTTTGTTCATAACACCTGGGAGCCCTCGGCTTTCAGAAACAAAGGTCCTTGTCTCTTGATGTGTGGCCACTGAGGGGAGAGACTGACCAGCTCTTCCCTGACCTTCTCGTCTGGTTCAAGTCAGAGGGCCCCTTCTCATGTGTAAGACACTTGACATACTCACCACACACACACACACACACACACACACACACACACACACACACAGAGAGAGACACACACACACACACACACACACACACACTGCTCCTTGTAGACATATTCCCTACATACCCTTACATAATCACATAAACTCCTACATATGCCTAATGTCACACATAGCCACTTTCCCTCATATACTTACACACTCAAACATACTTGAAACACTGATGCTAAATTTCTTGTATATTCATATGCACAGGAATGTCCGCCATCAAACATTTTTCTACACCCTCACCCATTCTTATAAATTGCAGACTCACTCCCTTACACTAACAGGCCCATTCTCACACTTATGCCCCTCAAACTCATTTAGGCCAAACACACTGTCTCAGACTACAACATTCTTTGCATATACTCTATTTTTTGAATGAGTTTTGCTTATGACAGTTTACCTTTCCTTGAACTCCTTTTGCTTCATTTTAAACCCCACCCTTCCACCCCATGGAGAATTTTGTTTTCTCTCTGACAGTGCCTAGGGTCTGCAGCTCTGTTTCCCTTAGCGCCTTCTACTAGAGCAAAGGAAACCCAATTATCACCAGATGTTTGTACAAAAATGGTGACTGCCTTCCTTCTTGTCTTATTAAATTCCAGATTACGCCTACCCCTTCTTCCATCTTCTTCCCACATCCTTTTCTTCCCTTCTCCATTACCTCTCTTTTAATTCCACTCTCTCGTCCCTCCTTCACTCATGGAGACTACACACTGACTTCTACGAATCCAAGAATCTTCCTTTCCCACCTGCATGTACCTAGTAGCATCCACCTGGTCCTGGTCCTCTTTCCCGAGGAGGTATTTGCCTGTGCAAGTGAGAAGAAGGGCAGCTGGAAGGACAGCTTGTGGGTGTGAGCTGCCAAGTAACACTTGAACTTTATATAAATAATAAATACGTGTACTAAATGCATGTTTAAAATGTTTTAACGAACATGCTAGAAATTGCTTATTGCTTACCTGGAATTCAAATGGAACTGAGTACCATGTATATTAACTTTCTAACAAAAATAATTATTTACAATTACCCATGATTCTGTTTTGTTATAGAAACAATAAGAGTGGGAAAATATGAGCTAATAGCTCAGGGTTCGCTAGAAATGAGAGATGTCAGTTTAGCATTTTTCAGACCATGATTTTAATCATCTTGTTGTAGAAGGAATGGACCAACACCCATGGACAATTCAATATGGTAACCAATGTCACCTAGGATGGCATTTTGTGTCACTGTATTAGTTTGAAAATGCTGTAGTTGTATGGATAACAGAGAACTTAAATTACTTTATACTCTACATCTGAAAAAATATTAAAGTAATTTATACGTAAGTCTCTTCAGTTGATCCCATTTTTGCTCATTTAAAAAAAATAACTTTTACCCATAAAAAATGATTTCAAGGCAGGGTTACAGTTTTCATTACCAGTACAGCCTAGCTCAAGTGTGGAATTAACACTTTTATGATATTTTCTTTGAAATAAATTATTAATGTGAATCTACATGAAAGTGTATTTATGTCAATCGTTAATTGTTCCTAATTAGGGAATAAAAATGTGTATCTTTGCAACTTTTTATCTTAAGAATTCTGAGAGCTAGTGAATTCTGTACAGGTTTTAAGTTCAGTGACAAAAACTCTAGTGACAGGTTCTCTGTCTTAGCTATGAAAATGCACAGCTGGATTTTAGCCTTCTTTTGTTGGTCCTGCACACAGCAAAGTAGAGAGCAAAGCTTGCCTGTTTAAAATACCCAGAGCGCCGGATTAGAATTTGCAGTCATCCCCCAGCCACTCGCTTCTTCAGCTTCAGGGTGACACTCTACAGGGGCATCATGTAACTGAATGTGGGGTCATGAAAAATTTGGCAAGAATAAGCTTTCTGAACCCTCAACCACCAAAAGTCAATCAAATCAATCATGTGACAAGTGTGAGGTGTGCTGACAGCTCTTACCTCACCTGCACTGCACTGTGAGGACACATATGCTGTCCCACTATGCGCCAAGAAACACTGCCGGAAACATTTAGTGTTAGATTGCACACCTACTATGTTACAAATTACAGTGTTTCTACTGTACATCCAAAGTTTTTTTTAAATAGAAATATTGTTTAATTATGAAATCAGACATACTATTTTACTGCCATCATTCCTCACTGTGCATCAAACAATGTCATCTTTACACTGAGCTATAGCAGAATGCCTGGTTTTTAAAGATTTCGACGAGTTGATGACTCAAGGCTTATAAAAACTGCTTACAAGATTTTGGGCATAGGCTTGAAATGGCTCCAAATATGCTTTTGCCATTTTATAGCATTTATGCAAACTATTTTGCATTCTCAACATTGATAATTATAAAACCAAAATACTGATCAACCCAATGTTAAAGATGCCCTATATCCTGCAATACTAATTATTCAGCTGAAATTTCTTTATGTAAAAATAACACATCTGTCTTAGTACTTTGAAAATTTGCTTTTGTCTTTGATAAATACTAAAATTATATGTAAAGTATTGTATTTAAATTTTATCTTTATGATATATTAGCAGTAAATGTTTGATTTGTATGCCTCATACCCAGGGCCACAAAAATATTTCTAGGGCAAAGAGTGTCATGAAAGTAAAAACTTTAAGAAGCTTTGAATAGTCACTAAGTACAAACTGATTTCACATTCTGCTGAGTAGCGTCTAAATGGACAACACTGACCATTCCCCATGCAGACTAAATTGCTTTAAGACCAAGAGGTAAACTGTGCTTATTCCATTAGCTATGATTTGTTTATGGTACTTTTACTAACAAGAATGCTACATACTAATCTGATTTCAGAGGTCAATTAGGTTTCAGCACGGGAAAAGGTTTTCTCTAGAATGCAAAATTAGGATCAAATTTTTGATCCTACTTAATTTTGAAATTAGTAGGTGCTAGTGGTTGAACACTCACCTTGTAAGTGTATTTCTACAGACCTTAGACAGTTTCTTTTTTTAATTTAATCTTGACACTATCATATATGAAAAGCAATCTATTCCGAACATATTCACCCACTATTGTTTTCTCAAATCTCTCTCACTTCTACAGACCACTGTCTTCTTTCCAAACTAGCTCGCCTCCAACTTTCTCATCTTTCTTATCACCTTATCTCTTTATCCATCTATCATCTATCATCTACCCAGTGCAGGGCTCTTATTGACAACCATAGCCCCTCTGTGTTCATGACTGCAATGGCCATCATGCCATAACCAGGACATAGTGTTTTCCAGGACTCCTGTATTTCCATCTGCTACATAATTTACTTCTGTCTCCTCTTTCCTGATGTTCCTTGGGTCACGGAGAAGGTGATTTAGATGTTTCATTTAGGGCTGAGCACTCACAGTCATTTAGTCAGCATTTTAACCAGTTATGAGTTTCTGCATTAATTGTCCCCCACGCAAAAAGCAACTTATCCAGACATTAAGCACCCTCTCTCTTGATCCCCAAAAGAGCCCCACAAGGCAAGTACCATCATTTTATCCCAATTATTCAGGTTTAGAAACTGAAGCTCAAGTGAAGTTTAGTACTTAGGCTGCTATCCATTAGCAACAGTCCAGTATGTAAATTATATCATTGTGTACATCTAATTGCTTTAGCTATTGTACACAACAGGCTATACCCTCTTCTTACTGGCCACTGCAGTATGTCAGTGAGGGTAGCATGGTTAGCAAGAGGAATGAGACCGTACAATGGATGGTGCATTCTTGCATGTTGTAAGTACCTGCATGATGCTTTTACTTTTCACCTGTGTGCTGGATAGTTTTACGTTAACTCAGCACAAGCTGGGGTCATCTGAGAAAAGGGAACCTCAATTAAGAAAATACTTCCATAAGACTGGGCTGTGGGCATGCCTGGAAGTCATTTTCTTAATTAGTGATTGATGGGGGAGGGCCCAGACCATCCTGGGGGATGCCATTCCTGGACAGGCAGTCCTAGGTTTGATAAGAAAAGAGGCTGAGCCAGTCATGGTGAGCATGCCAGTAAGCAGCACATTTCTATGGCCTCTGCATCAGCTCCTATCTCCACGTTTCTGCCCTCCATGGACTCCTGCCCTCAATGCTTCTGATGATAAACTATTACATGAAAGTGTGAGTGAAATAAAACCTTTCACCCCAAACTTGGTTTTGGTCATTTTGTTTCATCACAGCAATAGTGGCCCTAACTAAGACAACCTGTAATAAACTCTAAATTACCCTTTATTTAGTTTTATATGGTATTTTTCTCCACTTAAAGTACATTTTTGTGCTAATTATAAGTACACTTAAAACCATCTTTATAGTGACACACTTTTAAATAGTACATGTATTATCAAGGTTACTTGAGGATCTATTCAAAGGTGGGAATGTCAAGAGGCCCTTTCCTCGGTTGTTTGAAGAGCCCAAGATCTCTAGTGTAGATCGTAATGTTTCTTTGCATCAAAGGCCCTGTCAGAGCTGAAGAGCCCTAGACTTAGGAGTTTGATTAAGTGTTGTCTGTCCGCTAAGAAACACATGTAAGATGCTTGGAGCATCTCAGGGATGCTTAAGGAAGTTTCTCTTGGGCAGAACTTCTGATTGAGCTCATTTCTCCTGGCTGTGAGGACTCAGGGAGTCCAGCTCCTTCTCTATTAACCCAAAAGAATTCCTTTGTATGCTGACAGATCTGTGTTCTATTTGCTACTCTTCAGATCCTGGTTTTCCCCTGCCTAGGCTGAGTCAGCTAGCTATAATCAAGGTCTGGATCCTTCTCTCTCTCTCTCTCTCTCTCTCTCTCTCTCTCTCTCTCTCTCTCTCTCTCTCACTACTTACCTCCCCCAACTCCCAGTCTAACCTTTAGGATGCCTATGATAACAATGCTGTATTGATAATGATAGATACATACACATACATAGACACACACACACATGTCGGACATTGCTTTACGCATTTTGCATATAGTAACACCACAATTTTATGACTAATAATAGGGCATGAGATTTATTACCATCATATTATAATATGAACAACTATGGCAGATAAGGTAAATAGTTCAAGATCACAGCAGCCAGATGAACAGATTTGAACCAAGACAGTCCATATTCCTGAAGGTACACTGTACTGGTTTCCAAATGTCACTACACTTGAGGTCTTTATTTTTCACCTTCATATTCTGGTAAGTCCAGCAGCCTGAGATTTACTTCCCCAGATCTCAGAGCTAAAGCTTGCAGACTCCAGCAACTTACTGTCAACCTTCGTACTAGCTGGCACAGCAGCAGCTGACCCAGGTTTGTCCTTTGTCTACCTGTTTTCTTTCCTTTCTTTGCACGGTCGAGCACCCTCTTTGATCCCCTCTTTTCACGGTTGGCATCACTTCAGCTTTCTCTGCCAAATTTTCCTCTGTTCAAAGCGGCTTGCCAGCTTTGAGGAGATTGCTCAAGTGTCACATAGGATAAGAATAGTGCCTACCTTATTAGGAATCATAGAACTGCTACAATGTGGGCAAAAAAAATCTCAGACCAGGATCTGAACCATGTGGAATCACAGGATGGGAACCCAGGCTTTCTTCCAGCATTGTCTGTGATCTGAGCTTTGGGCCCACATCTATACTTGGCTAGAAATGGGCAAGCCCTCACCATTCCATCCTGCTCCTTCCCTTGCCACCTAAACTGGATGTCATCTGGAATGGCTCATTGAGAAACAAGATTCTTCCCAGCTTGTCAGGTTAACAATACTGTAGCTATCCTAGTCCTTTTCTCTGAGAATGCCCAATTAAATTTATCAGGGAACTCTGTGTGTTCCACCTTCAGTAATTCCAAATTTGAAGACTTCTTTTTTTTTTTTTCAATGCAGTTTATTCAGGAACCTTGAACAATCCTCGGACCCTGGGGAAAGCTAGCCCACAGCTTAAATAGCCTCTGGGTAGCCAACCCAGGCGTGCCACGTGGGCAATGCAGATAGGTCCACATACATGGAAGCAAGCCAGATCCTCAGCCTTAGCCAAATGTGGAATTGTTCGTGACAGAGAGCACTCACCATCGGGAAGACTTCTGATAAGCATTCTTCCCCCTAACTTCATGCTTGGACCACTTCCTTACAATCTGGGTCTGTAGGGTCCTCTACAAGGTATCCCTGCCCCTAACCCCATTTGACATCATTTTCTCTCAAAGCCCCAATGATCCTTTAAAATCTAATATCCGTATCTGTAAAAATGCTGAATGCTTCTCCATCCAATTTTTCACAGACCCAGTCTTAACAGGATCACCCCACAACTGTGCCTTGAAAGAAACTCTTTTACATTTCTTGCCCCATTTGCCCAGGTTGCCATTTCCAGACTTCCAGACTTCTTTGTTGCGGTTTCTCAGGGATTTGGCATGTTGGCTTCCCATTTGTTGTTAACCCCAGGTTTCTGCTGGACTGTATTCACCTCTTATTTAGGTTTCTGTTCAGGCATGCCTTTCCTTGGCCACCTTGCGAATGCCTATGTACTATGTATATAAAACCGACAGGCTATGAGGCAAGTTCTAAGTGTAGAAAAGCACAGAGTAAATCTGTAATTGCATTGGATTTTTTATACACTAAGAATGCCTGTTGTAGGTCACATCTGACTCTGCGACGGATCAGGTGCTCTCAATTTCCATGGAGCTTTTAGGGATGCTTCTTGCCTGGAATAGAAATGGCAAGGTACCCCTCACTGACCCGAAACTTCAGAGATTGGACTGGGAACTCTGCTGAGGGCTTCTGACCACTCTATAGAGTGTTTGTATCTTTGCTCATTGGCCATAGCAATTGCTTTAATTGCATCTAACTGGCATGGGCCAAGTGGTGAGGCCAACCAAATCAAAAGTAAATTAAATCAATTTCAAACACAACGTTTTATCTAACTTTTTTTTCTGTTAGTTTGTATAGATCCAGATGACAGATTATGGCAGAAATAGTGATGTTCGTTGGGAAATAATACCTTTCACTTTCATGCACAGAAGAACAGTTGTTTCAATTTTGCCTTTTCCATTAGGATTTTTATTTATCTAAATATTGGTGCTCTTAAACAAACACGTGACTATGTCATGGTTTTCAAAAAAGCTCTGTGGGTGAGGGAATAGAGCAGAATACTAAACATTTAATCAGTTGAGTTACTGAAAAGGAAAAAGTAATGCTAGAGCAACACTGAAAACAAGACCTGTTTAATATTCAACAATATTAAAATGACACCAATTCCCAAGAATGGACTAACAGAACTTAACATTGATTTATGTAATCTGTTCTTTAGTTTCATAAGCATGAAGATGTTTTCAAAACAAGTATACCACAGATTATATTTTTAATAAATTCAAAACTTAGGCCTCTTATCCTTCCTTTCTTTGAAAATATACAGAGCTCAACAAAGCTTTCTAAAACATAGCTTTATCATCTTTCCAATAGCATGAAACATACAATCAAACTGACAATGAACCTGCCACCAAGAGACACAGAATCAAAACAGTTTCAGCTATTAGAAAAACCAACATAAAATGACTAGCATTTTACAAAACAATGCAAAAACGTAAGAGACAGAAACATATGCTGTTATGCTAGAAAGAAATCTAACTTTGCATTTTTTGTCACCTGTAGCCACATCAGTAATGAAGGTCATTAGGTCAAGGCCATGTCGCATTCTCTGGAACTGCACTATGTCCGATGGCCCAGTACCCTAGTCATAGCTCTAAGTCGGGCCTAGCTGGCCCTGGACAGAGTTCAACAGTTCAGAAGGCATCCAGTAGGCAAGAAACACAATAACAACTTTGTCTCTCATGCCTTCATACTTTGTTACTTAGGAAATTCCCATTATTTGTGCAAAGCCATTCCACATTATAGCCTTATAAACACATGTCACCTTGAAATGATGTAAGCTGGACCTGTGGAAGCTCAAGAGATGCAAAGTGCTGAGTTGACAGAGGAAGACAGGGAGTGGGTACCAGCAGACTGATGTACTTTAAAGAGATGGGAGAACTAATCATACAATATATGCTCATGTGTGTACAGGTGCGGTTCCTTCTAAGTATTCCCTAAAGATTGTGGATGTGGATTTTAGCTGACACACAACTCTCTCATGTCTGATCCTGAGGATGATATGAACGTCACAAAGCTCGGGTCCATTTCCTACCCCTTGGGGCCCTGATTGGAAGTATGATAATGACATCTGATTACACACCTCAAAAGGTCAAAACTCACCAGAACAATGTCAAGATGAAAACTGGACTCTATAGAGTACCCTCCCTCCATATTGGTGTCTTCCACACTGGGCGCTTGACCCATCATTGGAACCTATAGTACTTTCACTTTGTGGGAAACTCGTCATGAGCCTCCTATGAGGGCTGCTTACCTTCCAACTGCTTACCTTCATACAGTTTTCTCTAGAACAAGGTCAAATATTTGAGATGCTGAGCTTTACTGTCTTAGATATGTTCTGACCATGGTCTGGGTTGTCTCCAGAGTCTGGAATATCTGCACTTGATCTAGGTATATGAAGATTTCCAATAAATCCTGGTAACAGTTTCCTGAGATTTACATGACAAACCCCAACGGGACCTAAACCAGTCACAAAGATCACTGCCCCATCACAACACCACCATGCAACAGAACACATTCCTAGGTGTCTGAACACTGAAACAGCATGGCAACCTTTAAGTAAGTGATCACAGGCCCAGTTAGTTCTTGTTAAAAATTACCAAAGGAAGTTACCCCTTTAGCTGCAAGAGCTATCAGAAAGCCTGGCTTCTGCCTGGACAAAAAAGTGGGGAGATATCTGAAAGTATTTCCCCTGGCTTCTTTGCTTTGGCAAATAATGGGACACTAGATGGCATCTCTTCTAACAAGGCCAGGGCACTTCAGGTTACTGGCAGAGGAGAACTCTGGCTTTCTTAAAAGAGGAAATGCCCAGCATTTCTCCATTCAAGGGCGGTGTGTCATGGCTTCGGCAGTGTGCCATTGAATGTGAAGAGTACCAGGGTAGGAAAGTGTATAGTCAGCCATTGTTTCGAAGGCACTCCAGACATCTTCATTGGTTGTGTATTAATTGAAAGAAACCATTTGTTTTGAGGCTAAAATAGTTTATGTTTAAATTCTGCTAAGGAATGGGTACTGATTTCTCAAAAACTTCAAGGCCAAGCTTTATTTTTCTTGCTTTCAACCCAACACATTATTCTGTTTTTCTAAAGAGTAAAAGCCTTAAATGGAAATCAAAGTCTGTAGCTGAAGAACTGACCCCTTTCTGCCTGAACTGGGGTTTGAAAGGAGCTGAGACTGTTTCCTTTCTTATTTCTTAGAAACTGGCGCAAAGGTGAAGCCTAATGGAAGCCTTCAAAGTTTTATTTTTCTTTATAGGCCTAATGAAAGAGTCAGAATTTGACCCAGTAAAATGTAGATTATGATGTGTTTCCACATATTAAAGAAACCTCCATGTTTTATCTCTTTGAGATGATTAAAAGTGTATTCTGCTAGTGAGGGGAGCAGGGGCTCTCTCTGACATGATGAACTCAGTGGCTGGCTCTCTGACCACCTCCCCCTGAGTGGGGAGCAGCCTTACCAGGCCTGCTCAATGCAGGAAGACAATGCAGCCAGTCCTGATGAGACCTGATTGGCTAGGGTCAGATGGAAGGGGAGGAAGACTTCCCTTATCAGTGGACTGGGAGAGGGGCATGGGAGGAGATGAGGGACTGAGGGACGGTGGGATTCGGAGGGAATGAGGGAGGGGCTTACAGCTGGAATACAAACTGAAGAAACTGTAATTAATATAAAAAAATAAAAATTTAATTTAAAAAGTGTACTCTGATAATTCATTTTAAAATACATACCCATACATATAGATGTATAATTCATTTCTCCTGACACTAAAGATATAATTGTTAATTTTTGAATGAAGTGATTATTGTGAATAATAGTATACAACTGAACAAATACATGTAGTAATCCATAATATTTTGGTATATAATTATGAAACAAATAGTACAATTTTATCAAAAATATAACTTTATGTTGAGATGGTTTTTATTTCTGTGAATGAATGCTCTACAATAGGACAGGTTGGTTTTCAACCCATATTCCTATTTTTATTTTCTACATATTCAAGTGTTTTTGAAATGCTGTTCATGTAAAGCGGTTATCAATGGTTATCAATCGTGGGAAAGAGTACTCACTATCTGTGAAGACAGTGCAGGGCCATTGTGACACGGACTTGGAAGAGGCTTTTTGGGACTGAAAACTCAAATCAGCTGTTGAACAAGAGTCTTCTTACTCTCAGGTACTCTACCTCAGCCTGAGAGTTGTTCATTATAACTCAAGGACTTGTCTCCTGCTGCTAACCCCTGAGAACATTTAGTCTAACAACACAGCTTGCATGGCTGCTTTCTTCTAGGTGCGTCTGCATTTCTCTTTTCTCTTACAAGGTCAAAATCAGCTGTTTGCACATCAGGCTTTGTTCCTAAGAAACAAATCAAAGGTGCTCACTACCCTAATAAGATACACAGGTGTGTGTGTGTGTGTGTGTGTGTGTGTGTGTGTGTGTTGCTACCTTCTACTGATAATTCAAAAGAAGGGGGCTGGGCAATAGTGATTTTCTTTTTCAGTTGAAGCTTCTTAAAATTTAATGTAAAACAAGATGGTGTTATGAGGATTTTGGTCTATAGGTCTGGAAGTAGATATGGGATTCTGCAATTCTAACAAGAAATTGCAGGTTACAATATGATAGATATACTTGGCCAAAGACATCGACTTGAATGTTTTTACATGGTGATAAGAGAGATGATGGACTTTCCTGAGAAGCATCTATCTCATGGGAGATAAGACAAAATGCTTCATACAGATTGTGAAGAATGACAATGCAGGAAGTGTCCATGCCCAGATTGAGGGATCTCAGAGTGGAGAGAGATGCTACTGCTTAGATGTAATCAGAGGAGACTGGATGTAGCAATTTCACTGAGACTGATGAAAGCCAAGGGCATGGCGTAAGGTCAAGGAGCACAACGAAGCACTATAGAAATAATACGGCTTTAGCAAGTATAAGTAATTCTGAGATGAGTTCAAAGCTCCCTCATCAAACTAAGAATGGTTCAATAGGGGAAGAAAGAGATATTTAAAGGATTTGGCTAGGGAAAGGGAGATGGGAACATAGAACCCTTTGAAAGGCAAGAAAAATAAAATTTTAGTAGGTAAAATACACCTTAAAAATAGCACCTTTATTCGTAATAACCAGAATCTGAAAACAACCCAGATATCCCTTAAATGAGGAATGGATACAGAAATTGTGGTACATTTACACACTGAAATACTACTCAACAATTAAAAACAAGGAAATCATGAAATTTGCAGGCAAATGTTGGGAACTAGAAATGATCATCCAGAAGCAAAAAGACACACATGGTATATACTCACTTATAAGTGGATATTAGGCATAAAATATTGGATAAGCATACTAAAATCTGTACACCTAAAGAAGCTAAACAAGATGGAGGACCCCGGGTAAGATGATCAGTCCTAATTTTCTTGATAGATTCCATCTTCCAACATTAAGTCAAGATCAGGTAGAAAGACTGAATAGCCCTATATCCCATAAGAAAATTGAAGCAGTCATTCACAGTCTCCCCTCCAAAAAAAGCCCTGGGCCAGATGGTTTCAGCACGGAATTCTACCAGACCTTCAAAGAAGTGCTAACACCAATTCTCCTCAAACTATTCCACAAAATAGAAGCAGAAGGTACATTACCAAACTCATTCTATGAAGCGACAGTCACCCTGATACCTAAACCACACAAAGACCCAACAAAAAAAGAGAACTTCAGACCTATCTCTCTTATGAACATTGATGCAAAAATACTCAATAAAATACTTGCAAACCAAATCCAAGAACACATCAAAGATATCATCCACCATGACCAAGTAGGCTTCATCCCAGCCATGCAAGGGTGGTTCAACATACAGAAATCCATCAATGTAATCCACCACATAAACAAACTGAAGAAGAAAAACCACATGATCATCTCCTTAGATGCAGAAAAAGCATTTGACAAAGTCCAACACCCATTCATGTTTAAAGTATTGGAGAGATCAGGGATACAAGACACATATCTAAACATAGTAAAGGCAATATACAGCAAGCCGATAGCCAACATCAAACTCAATGGAAAGAAACTTAAATCAATCCCACTGAAATCAGGGACAAGACAAAGCTGCCCACTCTCTCCATACCTCTTCAACATAGTACTTGAAGTCCTAGCCAGAGCAATAAGAAACTAAAGGAGATCAAGGGGATACAAATCGGAAAGGAAGAGGTCAAAGTGTCACTATTCGCAGATGAAATGATAGTATATATGAGCGACCCCAAAAATTCAACCAGAGAACTCCTCCAGCTGATAAAAACCTTCAGCAAAGGAGCAAGATACAAAATCAACTCAAAAAAATCAGAAGCCCTCCTGTATATCAAAGACAAAAGGGCCGAGAAAGAAATTAGGGAAACAACACCCTTCACAATAGCCACTAATAACATAAAGTACCTTGGGGTGACACTAACCAAGCAAGTGAATGACCTGTTTGAGAAAAACTTCAAGTCTCTGAAGAAAGAAATCAAAGAAGATATCAGAAGATGGAAAGATCTCCCGTACTCATGGATTGGTAGTATTAACATTGTGAAAATGGCCATCCTGCCAAAAGCAATCTACAGATTCAATGCAATTCCCATCAAAATACCAACTCAATTCTTTACAGACCTCGAAAAAAAGATTCTCAGCTTCATATGGAGAAACAAAAAACCCAGAATCTCCAAAACAATCTTGTACAACAACAGATCATCTGGAGGTATCTCCATCCCAGATCTCAAGCTGTACTACAGAGCAATAGTAGTAAAAACTGCATGGTATTGGCATAAAAACAGAAAGGAGGATCAATGGAACCGCATAGAAGACCCAGAAATAAACCCACACACCTAAGAATACTCGATTTTTGACAAAGAAGCCAAAACCATTCAATGGAAAAAAGATAGCATCTTCAACAAATGGTGCTGGTCCAACTGGATGTCCACATGCAGAAAAATGAAAATAGATCTATATTTATCACCCTGCACAAAACTAAAGTCCAAGTGGATCAAAGACCTCAGCATAAGACCAGATACTCTAAATCTCTTAGAAGAAAAAGTGGGGAACAGCCTAGAACTCATTGGCACAGGAGACAACTTCCTGAACAGAACACCAACAGCCCAGGCTCTAAGAGCAACAATCAATAAATGGGACCTCATGAAACTGAAAAGCTTCTGTAAAGCAAAGGACACCATCATCAAAACAAAACGACTGCCTACAGATTGGGGAAGAATCTTCACTAACCCTTTATCTGACAGAGGACTAATATCCAGTATATACAAAGAACTAAAGAAGCTGAAAAACAGCAAACCAAGTAACCCAATTAAAAAATGGGGAACAGAGGTAAACAGAGAATTCTCGACAGAAGAATATCGTATGGCAGAGAAACACTAAAAGAAATGCTCATCCTCATTAGCCATCAGGGAAATGCAAATCAAAATGACCCTGAGATATCACCTTACACCCATCAGAATGGACAAGATGAAAAACTCAAGTGACAACACATGCTGGAGAGGTTGTGGAGAAAGGGGAACGCTCTCCACTGCTGGTGGGAATGTAAACTTGTACAACCACTCTGGAAATCTATCTGGTGCTTTCTAAGACAATTAGGAATAGTGCTTCCTCAAGACCCAGCTATACCACTGCTAGGTACATACCCAAAGTTTGCTCAAGTACACAAAAGGGATACTTGCTCAACCATGTTTATAGCAGCTTTATTTGTAATAGCCAGAACCTGGAAACAACCCAGATGTCCATCAACGGAAGAATGGGTACAGAAATTGTGGTATTTCTACACAATGGAATACTATTCAGCAATCAAAAAGGAGGAAATCATGAAATTTGCAGGCAAATGGTGGGATCTAGAAAAGATCATTCTGAGTGAAATATCCCAGAAGGAGAAAGACAAACACGGTATATACTCACTTATATAGACCTATAAGATATGATAAACATAATGAAATCTATACACTTAAAAAAGAAGATCAAGAGAGCGGACATGGGGTAAGATGATCAATCCTCCTTTAGAAAGACAGATGGGATGTGCATTGAACGTATGACAGGAGTCTACTGAGCGCTTCTGAAAAACTCTAACTAGCAGTGTTTTCAAAGCAAAGACACATCACCAAACCTTTGGCAGAGTACAGGGACTCATAAGAAAGAAGGGGAATTAGTCTGATGGGGAAAGGATAGGAGCTCCACAAGGACCAAATATATCTGGGCACAGGGTCTTTTCTGAGACTGACATTCAACCAAGGACCATGTATGGCTATAACCTAGAACCTCTGCTCAGATGTAGCCTGTGGTAGCTCAGTAAGCAATTGGTTTCCCAAAGAGAGGGGAACAAGGACTATTTCTAACAGGAACTCAATGACTGGCTCTTTGGCCTCCCTAACCCCAAGGGAGGAGCAGTCCTGTTAGGCCACAGAGGAGGCCTTTGCAGCCAGTCCTGAAGATACCTGATAAAACAGGATCAGATGAATGGGGAAGAGGCCCCCCCCCATCAGTGGAGATGAGGGAGGGAGGGAGGGACTGGGAGGGAATGAGGGATTGGGACACGGCTGGGATACAGAGTTAATAAAATGTAACTGATAAGAAAAAAATAAAATAAAAAAAAAGATGATCAGTCCTCTTTCAGAAAGGCAAACAGGATAGACATCAGATGCAGGAGAAGACAGGGAACAGGACAGGAGCCTACCACAGAGGATCTCTGAAAGACTCTACCCAGCAAGGTATCAAAACAGATGCTGAGACTCATCGCCAAACTTTGGGCAGAGTGCAGGGAATCTTATAAAATAAGAGGGAGATAGAAAGCCCTGGAGGAGCCAGGAGCTCCACAAGGAGAGCAATGAAACCAAAATATCTGGGCACAGGGGTCTTTTCTGAAACTGATACTACAATCAAGGACCATTCATGGATATAACCTAGAACCCCTGCTCAGATGTAGCCCATGGCAGCTCAGTGTTCAAGGGGTACCCTAGTAAGGGGAACAGGGACAGTCTCTGACATGAACTCAGTGGCTAGCTCTTTGATCACCTCCTCCTGAGCAGGGTGCAGCCTTGCCAGGCTACAGAGGAAGACAATGCAGCCAATCCTGATGAGACTGGGTAGGCTAGGGTCAGATGGAAGGGGAGGAGGACCTTCCCTATCAGTGGACTGGGGGAAGGGAATGGGAGGAGAAGAAGGAGAGAAGGCAGAATTGGGAAGGAATGAGGGAGAGGGCTACCACTGGGATACAAAGTAAATAAATTGTAATAAATAAATAAAAGTCTATACTCTGCTATTTTAAATGGTGAGTTTACATGAGTGAGTTTTGTTGATCATAATATGAATTTCATGAAACACCTGGCTTCTCAAATTCAGACATTTATGTCAATTAAGAAACACTCTAAGTCTATAAAAATAAAACAATCCTAACACTTTATTCTGCCAAAACACTGCAATATAATACCGGCACATTTAACATGGTCCAATCAGAGTGACATGTTAATGTCACTGTTTGATTTTGGCTTCTGCAATAAACTCGTTGTAGTGCTTGGGAGGTGGTTCTGATAGAATGAGTGACAATGACCGCCACATGCCCAGCTCTCACTTTGGGGTCTTTTAAAACATAGATCGTGGTGTCAGAGGCAGGGAGTAGGGCCTGGGATTCTAATTTTCCTGCCAGCACTGAGGCTCAAGCCTGCACTTTGAAGGGCAAACCCAGAACTCATGTGAGTAAAATATGTTTTGGTACAAAATCCAAAATATGGTGGACCGAATAGTTTTTCAGTGATTTTAAATCTTAAGCGATGAAGTGATTATTAATTTCTAGAAATCAATTCACTTCTGTGACTGGCATGCCCATACATCAGGGTCATTTACACATCTGCACACCCAGTCACACAAGTATACAGGTGTGTGTATGTGTATATATATATTGAAAATTATAGAGCTGCCCATTTTCAAATCTCATTTTTATGGAAACTATATATTCATTTTCAAAATTTTTTAGAGCTAATAAATGGATCTATATGGACTTGCACATATACTTTAAACTTTACACTACATTAATCTTCAAAAAAGCCACATCTGTCTGAAGAAAATGTTGCGCCAGCTAGGCCAGCCTCACATTGGCCTTCCCAGAGAAGTTGTCACAACCACAGACCCACACTACCCTACGTCTTGAGGGTATAGCTCTATAGAGTCCCATCACAGCTGAAAGCTTTCGCATTTATGCTGCCCAAAGAGAACTTGGCACAGCACCAGGCAGATGATGCAGTCACTGAAAATCCACTGTCCATCTATGCACTGCCATGGCTGCCCAACGCAGCTTGGGCTGTGGTGATAAAATGATTCATGCCATTTCACAATGTAACTCTCGGTTTCTCACAGCTTTGGAGGCTGTAACCCAAGGTCAAGGTCCTGGCAGAGGCTCCCTTCTGAGGCCTCTCTCCTCAATTTGCACATGGCTGGATTTACACTGTGTGTATAGTCTTTCTCACCAGTCCTATAGGATGAGAGGTCTCAGCACAGCACTCTTAATTTACCTTAATCGCCCACCTGCTTCTAACATATTGTGAGTCTAGGGGTTAAGACTTCATCACAGGAATTTGGAAGATGGTACTAAGTCCACAGCACATCTCTTGAGCAAGGCAGAACTCAAAGCGCTGTAGAGTTCTGCACATAAAGGCAGACCCTAATCTTTTCCATTAATAGCCCCAGTGAGCAGAACTAAGACAAAGAGGAGGGGAAAGGGAGCAGCGTGGTGGCAGAGCCGGGGCAGAGGTGCCTAGACCTCTCGCCACAGGCTTCAGCAAGGCCCAGTGCAGGACACATTTTATCCGCAGCACCATTCTCAGAGTTCCTG
Organism: Meriones unguiculatus; assembly: GCF_030254825.1. Classification (NCBI taxonomy): domain Eukaryota; kingdom Metazoa; phylum Chordata; class Mammalia; order Rodentia; family Muridae; genus Meriones; species Meriones unguiculatus. Next base: position 100,137,684 of record NC_083351.1, read on the forward strand.
CCCAGGCCCCAAAAGCTTCTATTGTATCTGAGCCTGTGAACTGGTTTTCAATGAGGCCGTCCTGGCTGAGGCTGCTGAGCCCATTTCCTGTCTCTTTCATACCTCTCTGGAAACTTATAACAAGCTCCTATTGACTGAGCTTGCTGCAGTGCATTCTCATTCCCTGCAATTTGTTAAGTGTTCGCTCTGCAGAATGAGCTAATGCAGCACATGACACAGAGACACTTCAGCCTGAAGCCTGGGCTGGAATGGCAAATGCACAGCACCGGCCCAGGGGCCAAAGGGATTCTTCTACACTACCCAATTCGCCTCCATTTTTTAAATGATGTAAACCAATGATGTCGGTAATAAAACTACAACTGTATTGCTTTTGAAGAACACAAACGTGTTATTTGTGATGATTTGGTGCCTTGTCCTTAGAGTTAGGGTTGGATTTAAAGCTATACAGACAGAAGCAGCTCCAATTTGTGTGTATGTGCATGTGTCTGTTCTATGTTTCTGTATATGTGTTTTAAGTGTCTGTGAATATTTGTTTAGATGTGTCCTGAAAAATATTTACACATTGCTTCACAGACACGCATTATTCATGCTACTAAAGCTCCATTTACAATATTAACATTGTCATTTTCTGTTACTTTCAATCTGATTCATGACAAATTTAAATATTTCAGTCATCCTCAAAACAGAGGACAATGAGGCCCCGACAGAAACAGAACACCTTATCTAAAGACGCAGGCATTATGATACTCCACCCTGCAATGTCAGAAGTACTTCATTTACCTTAATGAGTTCTTTTCCAATATAACAGGCCTGGCCTGAATCACAGCAACGTCTTTGTGAAGAGACAGAGAAGGGTCCTTTTGGCTCTTGGGAGGACAGGATGACTTTCTATTGGATTCCTTGGTTTTGGTTGAAAACTTGATGATTTGGGGCCTTTGTGGTGATTTGTTGCCTTGTCCTTGGGTTGAGTGGAAATCAACTAACTGAGTCAAAAATCACAAGCCGGAACTGTGGCTCTTAAGCCAAAAGGTAGTATGAGAAAGGCTGATGTTATTAAACAGAATTATGTACTGGTTGGCACAAGCAGTTAGTAAGGGTAATTTTAAATAAAAATGTAAGAGATAAGTTTTCATTTACATTCAATTTAAAGTTTATATGATTTTAAGCATAGCTATTTCCTATTTATTTCCTAGTCACTATTTTCACCTCATTTACCTAATGTAAATGTTTTTCAATATCCAAAACAGTGTCTGATGGTTTGTTCAGTAAATATTTTCTGGGTAAAAGAATAAAATACCTAAAATTGATCATCATAAAGATGCTAATTCTCAAGCAGTATGAATAAATCGTTTTGTTCTATGGAATAATATGACATCTACTTTAAAAATCTACTTTACATTCATTCTTTAACATAGTATTATAGTTATTGTAATTAGGCAATGTATTACTATAATATGTTTATAGAATTTAGTGGCCCATTTGAGGAGTAGTGCAAAGCAAAAATGCTGTGGTAACCTCCACAGGCTTTTTACCATTTCCTACAAAGTAGTGGAAGGCACAGCCTGGAAAACAGTCATAGCCAGGATCTATAAGCATGCCTCATTTATTCTTTCTCTCTCTGGCTTCTTTATCCTGCTCGTATATCTATCTATAAGAAGTAATGCCCTCCCCCCTGTGTGTGTGTGTGTGTGTGCCTATATGACTTTACGTGCACCAGGTGAGTACAAATGCCTGTGGACACGGGTGGACATTGGATCCCCTAGAACTGGAGTTAAAGGAGATTATGAACTTCTTGATGTGGTTGTCGGAAACTAAGCTTGAGTCATCCAGAAAAAGAATAAGCACTCTTAGCTACCAAGCCATCTCTCCAATTGTGGACCTCAGTGCTTTTTTTAAAGCAAAGTCTCTCACTGAATCTGAAATGCATCAATTTGGCTAGGCTGGGTGGTCCGCAAGTGCCAGGAATCCTGTCTACCTTGCCAGTGCTGGGACAGTCCACCACATCCAGCTTTACACAGAGAATAGGGGATAAGATCCTCATGGTTGGGCAAGAAGCGCTTTACTGGCTCAGCTCCATCCTACCAGACCCCTCGTTTACATTTTGCCCCTATCAAATATACTGTGATATTACCATTCTAACTATTTCAAGGCTAGTGCAATTAAGCACATTCACGAACTGTGCAAACACCCTTCACAGTACGCTTCTAGTAAATTGTCATCCCAAACATAAAGACGATGGTCATTAAATATCAATCGTCATTCTCCCACACACCCTAGTAGCCACCATTCTACCTGAATTTGATACTCGTGTTGCCTTATAATATTTTAAAGAATATCTGCCATCATATATAGGGCTTATGTCACTAAAAATGTCCTTAAGTTTCCTCCACATTTTAATATATCTATACTTCATTCCATACCTATACTGAGTATGGTGTGTATATCCTGTATTTTGTTCACCCATTCGTGTTTTGCTGAACATGTTAGTTGTGCCTACTTCTTGGCTAGTCCCCTTTGAATAGCAAAGGGTAAAAGGTTTCAGGAAAGGTTGGTGGTTTGTTGAGAAGGTCACTTAGGTTCAGTCTACCAACTCACGCTATAACTCAATGACTGAAAACAGCAATCACATTAGTTATTAACTTCGCTGTGTATCTGCACAGGGAACCAGGACAAGAGGCATCGGGGTTGATCATCTCTGTTCCACCATGTCTGAGAGCTAAGCTGGGAAACCCAAAGGCTCAGCTGGCAGTGACCTTCCAACTTGGCTCACAGCACGGCTTGCAGGTCCCTAGCATTCTGAGTTGCTTTCTGCTTTCACAACCCACCAACTTCCCCTCTTCATTATTCTGCTACACACACAGGCCCACTCAAATTCAACATGGATGAGGGTGACTCAACATATAAACAACAGAAGGCAGTGCTACTGGGAGTCATGTTGAATGCTTGTTACCTCAGACTTTATTACTGTTAATTTTATGTGGTATGGTAGACATTGATAGATTTTTAAAGGATTAAAGGGAGAGCATAAGATGTTCTCAGAAGAAATACTCTACTTCTCATTTATTCATCAAGAATACCCAAAACTGTCAATGTAGGTAAGTCAATTAAAAAGACAGCATTACCCTTTTCACATTCACAGAGGTGGATATATAAGAGTATCTTAAACTATTTTAACATCACTCTGTCATCCAGATAAGTAATTGCTTCCTTATCATGGCTTTTAAGTCAGTGGTTTCCAAACATCTATGTTTAACCAACTATTTTTTTCTTAAGACTACTTTTATGCTATTGAAATACCTGACCTACATTCAAAGTTATTTCATGTCTCTCTTCCCCGGTGTCTTATACAATTGGGAATGTTTTTGTGTAAGGTGAAAGAGTGGCCACTCTCTGTTGGCACCCATAAAGCTTTCAAAAATGAACTGATGCGTGGAGTCAAAAAAAATACCGGGACCACTGGGCTAGCTTTGAAAGTCAGGAGACCCACCCATAAAATAGCACCCGTTAGTATACAGCAGCTGCATGTGGCGAACTGAAAGCCATACTTCAGGGCTTCTTACCAATAGCCCAGTTATCAGTGTGGGCATCAGCAGTGTGGTACCCTATTTCTAAGGGGGGCCCACACTAACTGTTCGGGCGACAGTCTCCAGTATGGAAGTTTAAACAACACAAAGGAGAAAAGAACAAAGCAAATATGAAAATGTCTTAGAAAACTGAGATTGCAATACAATAAAGATATTACAATAAAGATATGTGGATAGTCTTTCCTCTCACCCATCAACATGCCTCATTTACGTAACTGGCCCCACTGCTTTACCTGATGCCTTTTCTTATTCCCATTCTTCCTCCATCTATCTGTCAGCCTGTCTGTCTGTCTATCATCCTTTTTGTTGTTGTTCTCCTAACACATTTACTATCTGACAACATATACCCAGGACAGCAAGCCCATTCAAGTGGTTAGGAATGATACTCAGCAGATTGAAGAGTCTCAGCTACTGGGGTTTCCTGGTTATAATATGCCATGTACTGTGAAACCTCATGCGAAAATGTATTGTTGTTCTGACTTTGAAATGCTAATCTTCTTTCTGCCAGTGTCAGAACTTCCAAGTTAATGACCTCAGTTTGCTGCAAAGCTTTTCAAGAGGCAATGGAAATTAATTGTCATTGGTTAACAACTGACAGTCAGCTACCTCTTGTCTGACACAAACAAATATTTTGAGTGCTCCATTTTTCGTTGTTGTTCAATGCAAGATGGTAAAGAAAAGTGACTTATGACATACTTATAGAAACAATTTAATATTTGGTATCATATACCTTCCATAGTCAGGAGGTTTACATCCTACAGAAAATAATATATAATTATAAACAAATTAAAATCTTCAGCAAATGTGGCTGAGAAATGAATTTTGTACCTGTAAAAACTCCAGTTTCCCCAAAAGTCTGACTTTAAGAAGGACACTGGATGCTGCCATCTGATCGGGTAACAGGTTCCTATGCATTTGGTAGAGTCTACAGTTAAAAGCAGGAGAGCTCAGCTTGTTACCAGATCTTTGTGACTGAGCTCCCCACGATCCAGGAGGAAATCCCAAGCACTCAGGAGCAGTGTCTGGGGCTTCAGTACACATAGCAAGTAAGACTCCCTTGACTTCAAAATCTTATGTTAAAAAGTCAATATTTGCCTGGAAACTTCTTACTGAATAATACTATATAGAGCTCCTTAATGAAAAAGAAATCGGTCTCTGTTGAGATCAAAGAGTCAGACACTGGAAAGGTGGAATAACTGAAGCCGAATCCACACGGCTCACAATAGCTGTGCTAGAACCACTTGAACCGCTTCCTCATTCTCCCTTCTCCGACAAAGCTGCCCAGACCCGCTGACCACACCTCCAAAGAAGCCACAGAAAATACACAAGGAACAACTGCTCATGCTGGCTCAAGAAAAATTAAAATCACAAAATGCTCTTATAATGTCACTAGTAGGCTTATGGGCTGTGCGTGGGACAGCACCTATAGCTATCCTCAGCTCACTGGGCTGTAGGCTGCAAACTAGACATCCCTCCTATTCTAATGAATACTATGTATAAAAGCATGAAAAGAATCAAGAGGCTCAAAAGATTCTGGCCAACAGCTTCTAGTGACAAAGTAAATATTCCTGAGCCTTCAAGTTAGAAATCTTTGCTCTAGCGTATGGCTAGATGCAACCAAAAATTATCATTTGAAGGTAATATAAAATGTCTCTATAAAGTTAATACTTTGGACTTAGAGTCATATGATTTTAAATTCATAACAACAAGAGTTTTTGATTTAAGAAAACCCTGCAAGAAAGCATTATTATATCTTATTCTTCATTCCAGATATTACTGGGTTTATTTGCCTTTTATTTTGCTTATTTCTATTATTTTATTGTATTATTTATATTTATATATATTTATATAATTATTTTACTATATTATTTTTATTAATAAGAAACAATCTGATTTTGGTCCTTGCCATGGTTTTCCCTATATTTTATCTGTACACTTATGCTTAGCATGCTGGAATTTTCAGAATTTACATGCATACCTAAGGCCAGTAGATAGCATTCTTGAAAATAAAGATCAACTTGTAATCGGCATAGCACTAACCCACATAAAAGTTTAACATGTACCAGAAGATTAGTGGCAGATATTTTCTAACTCATTCTACCATTTCTTCTTGATGTTTTTCTCTTTGCTTTAAAGCAGGCACCCAATAAATATAAGTGACAAAATCCATAACTTGTAAGAGCTGTGACACCACACAGAAAGAAACAAGCCTATAAAAGTGACAGCAATATAGCAAAGGAAGGATATTCCAGTTATTGAAATAAAGTGCTTTTACCATGCAGTATAAAACACAGAAGCTAGGCTGCATCCAGAGAAATATAAATTTAGTTTCTTATTAAGCCAAATTTCTTTACTATGAACACTTAAATCCTTTTTATTGCAAATAAAATCTTATTCTAATGAGGTAGCTCATGCTGATAATGTTTGCACTTAGGAGGTTGTGCGGGAAGACTGTGAGGTTGAGGCTAACTTAGAATACATAGTGAGTTAAGAGACAGACTTGACTAGAGTGACACTTGCTTCAGCTGACGGTATGTTCATCCCTCTCTCAACCTGCCACAGCTTAGAGTCATCTGAATAAAAGAGTCTCAGCTGAGTAACTCTCTTTATCAGATTGATGTGTGGGCGTGTGTGTTGGGAAACTGTCCAGATTATTAACTGATGCAGGGGGCCGAGCCTCCTGTGGGTGGCACCATCCCTAGGCCTGAGGTTCTGTGCTACATAATGAAGCCACCCAAACCCTAACCTGTGAAGAAGCAGGGGGCCAGGAAGCAGGACTGTCTTCTTCAAGCTCCTGCCCTTACTTCCCCATAATGTATTATGACTGAAAAGTGTAAGCAAATTAACCTTTTCTTCCACACGCTCTTTTTGGTTGGTGTTTTACTACAGCAACAGGAGGAGTGGAATATATAATATACAATATAAACACATATCCGCAAGCTGAATATGCAGTGTTAAAGTCAAGCAATGTCAAGTTTGGTACAGTGCCCTGTATGAACACCTCTATTGTTTTCACTAATTTTTACTCCCACATATTTTTACTTGGTGGTTAAGAATAAAATACTTCCAAATAAAGAGTGATAAAAATACTTTCTGAAGAAAGTTTCAACCACACATGCTTTAAAAATTAAGGGCAGTTTCGGTACAAAGACTTTTGACTGCTGTGAAAGCCTGAGAATCCAGACACTAGCATTGAGCAGTGTGGACGAGCTATATATTCAATCTCCCGTAGTTAGAACTGAGCCTTTGGTCCAATTCAACTTTACAATGCAGACTGTACCAAACACAACGCTTAGCAAGGGTCCTCCACATGGGTTTCATTTGTATGGAGGCGGCTATCTCAAAGCACACTGTGAAATGATTCCATTCGCCTTTCATGTTTGGAGAAGCAATTTCTTTTTAGAAGAGAAACCATGCAAATTCTCAATATAGTACATGAGAAGCTGTGTGCTCTGTCAGAGAAAATGCTTGGAGATGAATTTCAAATATATCATCACAGTCAAACCCTGCCTTGAAGAAATACCAGAATTTTGGCCTATCTAAGTGTTCACAGGTGTGGGTTACATACATATGCGTGTGTATATGTACACATGACTATGAACACACATCTGTATGTGTGCGCACAGAGAAGTCCACAAGTCCAGAAGCAGGCCATCCTCTAATCCCTACCTCCACTGGAAACAAGAAAATAAGAGACACACCTTACGGAACAATTTCTTTAACACAGTGAAACTCTTACCATTCCATAAGCAACCCAGCTTAGTATGTCCAGGCTTAGAACATGAAAGTAATACGGAATTTCTGACTTTTCAAATTTGAGAGTGATTTGGAGAGTATCCTTTATCTGATAAAAAGGAAGACAAAGGTTGGCAACGAACTCTTCCTCTCAGACATTAACACATGTGGACCAGGACACTGAGGGTCAGGCGAGAACTCTGCCCAGCTCCTGCCCTCTGCTCCCACTTCACTGAAGACAGCTCCAGATCAAAACAGATGGCAACACACCCATAGGCCCCCAAAGCTGTTCTTACAATAGTATGTTTTACTTCTGGGTGTTGACCCATAGGAGATATTAGAGGTCCATCCTATGTGTCCATAGTTCGTATCAAACAAAAATTGTAAAACCCCAAGAAAAGCCAACCATTTCATTCTCAACCACTGTCAAGAAGGCAATAACAGGTCAAAGCATGCCAAGAAGAAACGAGGTTATAAAACCCCTTTATACATCTCAGAGTAAAGAAATACGGTTTTACCCACCTGGGGTCTTTCTGAATGCTGTCAATGGATGGGGACCTGGCCAAGGTGCCTTCGGGTGGGAGGGCGGGGCCAGATTTGCTGTATGGAGAGTCAACGGAGGGACAATACTGCAGCTGTCGGTAGGGGTCTGCGTAGTTGGAGGCTGGGCCAGCAGCATAGCTGGCCCTCTGGAAGGTGGCTGCGGCGGCATTCTGTGGCCCGTGTTGGCTGCCTGTGCGCTGCAAGGGGGCGGAGTCGACACCAGGGGAGGATGGGGCTAGGACAGGAAAGTAGGGACAAAGTAAAAAGTTGAGGATCTGCTCACAGAAATGGTTAACCAGGTCTAGGCAGGGGAACATTACACACATAAAAAAAAATAGGGGTTCGAAAGAATAAAACAAAATTAATCTGTCACAAATGACCCAACATTGTCAATGCTTATCTAGTCAAACGACAATTCACATTCTGTTTCATAAATAAACTGAGAATACTGGGCGGAAGCTCACCGGCAGGTGTGTACCGCCAACCAACATCAAAGGGAAGGCACACACATTCCACATGCGACTGTCATTCAAAACTAAAGCAAAACCTGTGCTGTGTGCCTGTGGCTGCTGAGTGTCCACAAGGCTCTGGGTTTGATCTCCAGCCCAGGCTAAAACTAAAACCCAGTGGAGAATCCTTCATGAGGAAACACGGACAGTTAGTTCTTCATTGTTCCAGCAGAGATCACTCAGGATGTGTTCAGATTAACATTACATTAACTTTATTAAGTCTGTAATAAATTTAGCAGCAAAGTCATTTTCCAGGATAGAGGAAAGGGAAGGGAGAGTGTGTGCCTGTGGGTGGATGTGGGGAAAGAAGGGCTCCGGATGCATAATTAGCATCGAAGCCTCCCAGGAAGGGCTGTTCTCCTTTCTCTAAAGTAAATCCCTGAAGATCTCATGTGTCTCTTTCTCAGTAAAGCTGTCACAGGAACAAATGCACTTGGGAGAAGGCAGACGTGTTGGGGAAGAAAAAAGCCAGCCAGTCACAAGGCAGAGTGTCTTCCCCCGAAGTCTCTGCATCTTTTCAACATGTCTAGGCTGTGTGGAGATTTCACACAAGTTACTAAACTCAGTTCCACGGTTTCCAAACTGAACCTCCATTTTTGTTTCTTTCATTGTTTCAGATGATGTCAGGCCACTGTTTCTATCTGTCTTGCAAAAATATTCACATCTAATGTCAAACTGACATGTAAAATGGAAATATCATCTTTCTAGTGAGTGGGAGGTGACTGGATATGAGCTACTATGTAACAGGTCCCAGGCAAGAGGGACAAGTGCTCCTAACCACTGAGTCAGCTCCAGCCCCCTGTTTGATTTTCATTGTGGCCTTTTCTGGGGAAGGCCCATACAGCTCATTAAGTGCTTGACTTCAGAAGTCAGATCTGAACTGCTCTAGTCCTTGGTCTTGGACAAGGTAACTGCTTTCTCTAAGATGAAACTGTGGAGTTATAAAAGGGGGCAAAATGGGCTCCTGGGATTATTGTTTGATTTCATGCAGGAAAGGCATACACTATGTAAGAGAGAAAATGGAACACTAGGAGCCATTACTCCACTACTGAGGCTGAAATCTACAAAACTATGCAAAGGAACTGTGCAATGGCCTCAAGGGGACAGGTCCTTGCCCTGGGCATCTAAAGGCCCTTTCTTCACTGTATCAACTCACATTTCCTCTGCATCCTGTGAAAAAGGAAGTATGCCAGTTTCACTTTACAGATGGGAAACTGAGGCTAGGAGAGGTGAAGTCAACTGCCAGGTTTGTCTCTAACAGAAAATGAATTTGGACGGTCTCCAGATGTTATGCTTATTACCAATCTCTAGATCAGGCTTATATTCTCATAAACACATATTTTAGTTACTTAGTAGAATGAGTAAATAATGCCAAGGAGCACAGACTTAGAGAAAATGTCTACTAAAGGTAGAGGGAATCGATGGGTTAACCACAGGAATCAAACACCTGAACATCACACTGAAAAATTATGATTGACTGGTATGTAAACTAGCTTTTATTATCTTTATAAAACTGAATATACAAAGATACTCAAAAAAGATATATAAAAATTTCAAATATCTGACTTTTTTTTCACATGCAGAGGCAAAAATAAGGATGCATGTAGTTGTGTCAACATCAAAGTCTCTGCGTCTCATCAGTGATGTCTCTGAATTAGGCTAGGAGGATGTGGGCTATAAAATCTGAGCTGGACGAGTGACTTTCCAAAAGTTCTCATTTTTTTAAAAATCAGCATAACTTTGACCTTGGTAGTTTTGACTTTGGTAAGTGGACGTCCAGAAGGATCATCCATGAACATGGAGAGAGAGAGACAGAGACAGATGATGCATGTAGAACGCAGATATAGCCTGGGGTGCTGTTCCTGCTGGTGCACAGGCATGTGCAGGCCAGAGATCGAGCTTCCATGCCATCCCTCACTTCACACTCCTCCACAGGGCTCTCTCACAGGACACAGGGCTCGCTGACCCAACTAGGTTGGCTTCTTTCTGGGGTCCTACTTTTTCTGCCTCCCCAGTGCTTAGACAGTAGATGCACACTACACAACTAGCCTTTCCCCTATAGAGTACTGGGGATTAATCTCCGGTCCTTATGCTTAGATAACATGCAGGTTACCTACTGAGATATCCTGCCAGACTTTATTTATTTTAATCTCTGTTTAGGTGAGAAAGATGGTTTTTGGGAATTTCAAGATAGAAAATAATAATTCAAATTTATACTGTTAAAGTCTCCCCTGTTGAATTACAATGATTCAACCACAAAAGTAAAGTATCTCTCAGTGCAAAGAGGGCAACAACAGCCCTTTACTGTAAAGAACAGATCCTGTGACTGTGGAGAACAAAATATGTGAGAAGCTGGACCCCCAGCAATGCAGGATTGAAATCCCTTATAATTAAGTCAATTTTATTTTTAAATGATCCCACAGCATCACAGTTTATTTTAATATCTGGTACACAGAAAACACTGAGTGAATGAATAGCTGTAGTAGCTTTGGAGAAATCGCAACTTTTGGGGTATAGTGCCCACAAGGCTGTCCTTAGTGTCCAGAAAGCCGAGGCAGTAGGTTTGCGAGTTCAAGCACACCCTCTCCTACCCTGGGACTCTGCAGACATTCTGAACTACATAGCAAAACCTTGATTGAGAAAGAGTGTCACGGAGCTCTTTCATGGGATTGTGTAGGTGGCACTGGAAAGAGCACAGTAGGAGTCAAGTTCAACACAGCCTTCTGAGTGGCTGGGCTATGTGGCTCTCTGTACATCTCATACAAAACTGGCCTGTGTGTTAACAAAGATAAACAACTGCCATTCCTCCATTAGAAGTCTTTCCTTTAATTCACCTTTCCCTTAATTTCTGCCATTAGATATTTTCTTCCATCTGCGGTTGAGAGCGTTGTTGACCCTGCAGATTACTCCATCCAATTGAATGTCCTCCTGGCAAACATTTGGAGGGATTGGCACATCATCAGCGCCACAAACCTCTTCCTTTCCTCTCATCTCCTCCTCAAACAGCCCCTTCTCCCTCCATGAGCTCTCTGAACTCAGTGAACTGTGTTGCCTGCCTCTCTGGGGAGATTGAACAAGCTGTGTCTTCTGCAGCGGACTCGATATTTTGACAGACACCTATGCCGTTGCTGAAATTATCTGTTTGTTTTCTGGAAAGCTGCACAAATAAAACCTTAGTTTGTCAAGGCAAAACAGAGATGCTTTGTGTGCTATATTTGAAAAAGGGACAATGTACCCTTGTTAGTAAATCCAAATACTGCTTTATAAATGATGGTTAAAGCATTGTTTACTGAAAAGGAAAAAACAGGAAGAGAATAAAATCCAGGAATCTGAGCACACGGTAAGAAACTGTTATAAGGAATATAAAGTGGAGTTCAACAAAGAGGAAGAAAAACAATTTTCTTTTTTTTAACCCTTGATTTTATATTATATTTTTTTATTTTATTTTATTTTATTTTATTTTATTTTATGTATATAGGTATTTTGGTTCCATGTATGTCTGTGTACATGTGGGTGTCTGATGTCTGCAGAGGCCAGAGGAGTGACTCAGGCCCCCTGGAAGTGCGGTTACAGGCGGCTGCATGTGGGAACTGCATGTAACCACGTGGGAACTGAAGTGATGCAGCCTGAACGAGCAGCCCATGTTCTTAACTGTTGAACCACGTCTCCAGTCTTACGTTACTATATATATATGTGTGTGTGTGTGGGTGTGTGTACATACAGATATTTCCCTGTGTTATCTAGATAATTTAATGCAAAAGAAACATATAAGAAGGTAATTAAGAAACAGTGCCTCAATCAGAACATGAGAATGGCTCAGTGACAGTGGAACCAAGACCTCTCAAGTCTATTAGTTCAGGGGTAAACACTCTTTGGCTACTAACCTGAAATACTTTCAGCAAAGCTGTCATGGACTTGAACTGTGTCTCCCAAGGTTCTGTACTTAACAGGTTGAACTGGCTATAGTCAATGGATAACTATTCAAGAATAAATACAGCATGGTATTGTAATTTCATATGTCATCTCTTCAGAGAAAAGTATTTTCAGCATGGTTACAGTCACAGCGGAATCCTCATGACTTATGTTCAGGCTGTTTTCACTGCTTCTACTTGAAGTGGAGCATAAGTGTTCCCCAAAATGTGAGAACAGATGTAGGATGCCATAGACATTATCATCATGAATGAATATAACATAAGTTTGAAGGAGAAAGGGGGACAAAATCCTGTTTTAGACAGTTGACCAGTGCTCTTCTTTTATATAGCACTGATAATTAAAAACACTACTCTAGACATACTTATTTTATTTCATGTGTTTGGGTGATTTGTCTGCATGGATAGCTATATACCATGTGTATGTCTGGTGTCAAGAGGCTAGAAGAGGTGTTGGATCTCCTGGAACTTCAGTTACGATGGCTGTGAGCTGCCACGTGGGTTCAGGAAACTGAACCTAGGACCTCTGTAAGAGCAACAGTGCTCTTAATCACTGAACCATCTCTCCAAGCCCAGATCTAAGAACTAAGGAGTTCTTTTTTTAACTAGGTACTTAAAATATAAGTTAACAGAAAATTAATTACTAGGACCTTTTTCAACAATCAGGAATAGCTACTCTTGATTATCAGTCCAGGCATATTTATGTGCAACATATTTTAGTATGTTTGTAGAATTTGTTCTAAACACTAAAATGTGAACAAAATGAATAGACACACTAGAAAGTGAATGAATGCATACTTAGCTAACTTGCATACATGTTCTTCTGCATAATTTTGTACTCATATTTCATGTTGCACATATTTATTTCCTCCCATTACAGTGTGTGTGTTAGAAGTACCAATGGATGATAACATAGCCATATATTTTAAACATTCTAAACCTATTTTCAGTTCTGTATGGAAATGCCTCCCTGCCTAGAAATGAGGAAAGAATAACAAACAATACCATCTTCATGGAGAGTTTCCTTTTGTACAGATACCATATGATGTGCTAACACATACTGCCTCATTTAGCACCAACAGCAACCTGTGTGAATGGTACCATTCCTTGATGTCAATACTTCACAAAGGAGAAAGTAAAGGACAGAGTGGGTAGAATACACACTAAATCTCAGGCTGACTAACCTTTCTCTGGTTGTTTAATTCCATTTGATCTGCTGGGCATGAAATATTAGGGTATGTCCAGAAAACAGAGCCCACATACTTTGAAAGATAATATTTTTTTGCAGAAAAATCTAAAAAAGATTAAAATGCAAGGTACTATATCTAGGTAAATTCTTATGACCTAAATGATCTGCTCTATTTAAATCTGTTCACTTCAAGTTTTTTTTTTTTCCTAAGCTAAAGTTTCTTTCAAGTGAAAATTAAATGGTCCTGGGTAAGGATTTTGGATAGTATTTTTCATGATGACAAAAATGGCATAGTTGGATAGCGGAAATGTTAACAATCCATAGTGGAGTCACTTCTGTTACCTAAGTTGACACAAAAGGGCTGAGCACACCAACACAGGATAAGAGGAGAAGGCAGGGAGGAGACTACAGAGGGAAAATGAGCAGATCTTCTAGCTTCCCATCTCTAGGAAGTTAGAAATGACCTGTCGTAAATTTGCCATATAGGAGGCTCAAATGTGGAGATAGATCTCTCTGTAAAAACTAGATGGTGGCAAAACAGAATTAAGATGCTCCACCATCCTAAATAATAAATGACTTTTATCATTCATACGATTTAAAAGCATATCATATTTTCTATTCACACAAATAGGTACCAGCTGAACAAGAAGTTCAGGAAGAAATTCTGTGAAAACTTAACTACCCAAGCAAAGTTTCTTAGCTAGCTGAGATCCCAAGTCAAGGTTGTAGCCTAGAATCTGGTAGACTTGAGGCCACAGCTGCTGTGATCTTTTTCTTTCCTTTCTTTCTTTCTTTCTTTCTTTCTTTCTTTCTTTCTTTCTTTCTTTCTTTCTGTTTTTCTTTCTTTCTGTTTTTCTTTCTTTCTTTTTCTGTATGAAACAAACACTTCTACTTGAAATGTATGCCATGCTCTGATCCCGAAAAATTCATTCTCTACAAATCTGAAATATAGCCAAGAACTGGAATGGCCATGAAAATAAATTCTAGAACTTTCTAACCATTGACAGACAATGTCTAGAATGGAAGGTGCAGGATGCTAACCTGTAATTATGGGTCCACAGAGGTATATCTTCTGCTGACATCTTAATTGTTCTTAAGTTCCAACTTCTGGCACTGTTAAGCCCTTGTGTGAAAATTATAAATGACATCATATTCGCTCACCGGTTAGCACATGGTCCTTATTTCCTAATTCTTTCAGCACTGCTCTCTCTTCTGGTAAGATGTAAGTATGAACTCAGCTATGTTCAGGAAATTGCCACTGACCTCCCAGGACACGGCTTAACTTTGTCTCTTTCCTTGTCATCTCACCATCCACACTTATAGGTCCTCAAAGAAAGGAAGGGATCTAGTGGATGGTGACATGATACTACTCTCTGGCAGCCTAGTTGACTAGGAGCCACTGCTGATTCAGAAAATGGTCCCTGCTTCTTTCAAGATGCGACATTTCTGGAATACCACTCTGACTTCTGCCTATCATTGTGGTCTTCAGCCAATAGGACAGGCAATGGACTTTTCTTGTGTATCTCTACTTATAGCACATCTGGGACCAATGAAGCTTCCAAGGTCTTCCTTGGAGCCTGCATCCTTCCACTAGATTGGGTAGAGGAAAGAGGGAGCAGGTCCTGCCTTGCAGTGGCCTGGTGTGCCTAGGCAAGACAGTGTTGGAGCTGAATCTTTACTAAGGAGTGCTGGAGGATTCCTCAGACCCTGTCCTCTGGTATGGCTTTAATGGACTGTGAATTTGCTTGGCATCGTAGAATCCAAACAATTCCCTTGTGAAAAGTGACCTGTTTGTGTGTTTCACAAGCCTGTAGTGGGGAAGAGATGAAGAGGGGGACATGAGCTTCCTGATGCTCCAGCATAAATGTAAATGTTTCTGAACACATGTTCATGAGGTCAATCACATGGGTATTAGGTAGTCTATGCATGGCTCAGGAATTCAGGGGACTTTTTGAATGCATGAAAAGTAGAAAAGTAGCAGGTGCTATCTAAGCTGGTATCTGAGACATTCCTCATAAAAAGTAATCAGCATAGCTGAGAAGAAAGGAGAGAGAGAAAGGAGGTTGGAAAGAAACAGAAAAATGATAGTGGTGAGTGAGCACAAGAAGAAACTCCTGAGCTGTCCCTTGTGATGGAGAAGTGTATGGAGCCTTAACAGGCTTTACCTTCAGTGTCTGCAGGCATCGTGTTGCTGCTGTTTATGCAGTCATCTCCTTACAAATCTCTCTATCCAATAGTGGTTTATTATTCATGTTAGCCGTAGTCAAGGACCATGATGACCCAGAAATGAGGTCAGCCGGTAAGAGGGAAGGGCAGGGAGACGGTTGCCATGGAGTTGGTATGATGCTTAGGAGACTAAACCGGTTGAAAACAGACCCATGACACTGACCTTTCAGACATCCCCATGCTTTGTTTGACAATTTCTTCTATGTTTAGGCAGGTACATAAAATGAAGAGTGCTCAAGGACAGCCAGTAGCTTGTGAGACACTCTGGGTTAGCCCGTGTATCAAGCAAACGGAGGATCTTAGCAGATGCGACTTAAATAACAGAATGTCCAAAGCCATTAAGCTCCATGTATGAAAATAAATCTGTTTGGCTTGCAAATGGTATTTAGAAACAGGAGGTCAAACAAGACTAGGAACTAGGACAATAAAGCCTAGGTGTGACATTTCAGAGACTGGTTCCAAACAACCTATATGACTTTGGATGCAACTTCTCCATATCTACCTTATAATATACGGATGTGCATTAAAATACCCCAGCCACAGGCTTAGTAAATTTATTAAATGCACTAAAGAATGTTTTTGAAACTATCCATGTGCTATCTATATTTGTTCTTAAGACCTCATCCTTGGTTCTTAGCACCAACTACTCATTCCTTAATTACTAATGCACATTTGCCTCATCTTTATTTCCAAAAGTGGGTGCAGGGAAACAGAGTGATAGGCTTCCTGTTTTGCTACAGTGTTGCCTGAAATGGTTGGAGGACAGAAATGAATGAGCTACAGCTGGTTCCCTGTCACTGAAAGGCAGGAAGATAAGGCTGCTTGCTCATGTCACCATAGCCATCAATCTGAAGTAAGGATGGTTAACCAGAAGTCCCTCAAATCTAAGGGTCTCCTTAGAATATGAGCCCTTCTTCCAAGGGTCTTTTTATTCTTGCCCTGGTTGTGTACAAAACAGATGAATAAATAACCCCAGATACAAAGAAGCATTCTTAGAATATTTCCTTATAGGTGTTTTATAATTATTTTAACCTTTACTTTAAAATTTTTTCATGTTTAGGTATATGCTATGCTAGATACAATTAAATATTATTATTATTTTATGCCTCTAGTATACTGGTAAAATAAGCATGCATACTAAAGGCTTCATTTTAGACATTCAGGCTCTAAAGGAGTGGGCCCTGGGGTAAGAAAAGTGTGAGGGCATGAAGCAGGACAGATATAGGCACAAGGCCTCCTGTGCAGGGGCAGGCTGGAGAGTTTGTGTCTTGAGGTTTGTGGCTTCACCTTGTCTGTCTTCTTTCTACGCTCTTTAAAAAAGTTCACAGCATTGTGTGAATCATCACACTTGTTCAAAACTATGTCATGTTCCACAGCGCCAGCTGGCATAAGGTGTTAGACCTCTGACTCCCACATCTTGGCAGGTCTCTGTTGTGGTTGTTATTGTAACAGAGTCTTTGAAGCACTTTGAGGAGACTATTGGTTGCCCTCAAAGGAAGAACAAAAGCATAGCATTCCTTTGCTCAAGATGGCTCTCCATTGGTGTCTGGGAGATAGGCTTGCAAACTTTCTGTAAAAGGTCAGGTTCTATGAACTGTATGGTGTCTGTCACAGCCTTATACCACTGCCTCTGCAGTGCCAAGGAAGCTTTAGAGGACAGTTAAAGGTATGGGTGAAGGTGTAATCTACAGCTTCACTCATGGACATTAAACTTTACCTTTCATGCCATTGCCACATATTAGAAAACATTTTTCATTTCTTTATTTCCCCCAGTCATTTAAATAGTCTTAATAATCAGTCTTAGCTCTTGAGTGTTACTAAAACATGTGGCAAGCTGGATATGGCCTGCGGGCCATTGTCTGCCCATCACAGACTTAGAGGATATTATAGTGTGCAATCTGAATGAGAAATACTGCTGTTCGGCTCATGGGTTTGAACACTTGCTTCCGAATTGTTGGTGGTGTTTGGAAGATTATGGGACCTTCAGGATATATGATTTTGCTGGAGACAGTCTGTCATTGTGGGTAGGCCTTGCCCCACTTCCTGCTCTTGCTCAGTACTTTCTGTGTGTGGAAATGCGACCAGCTGCTTCTTGCTCCTGCTTCTTGCTCCTGCTCTGGACCTGCCTGCTGTCATGTTTCCCTTGCCATGATGGCTTGTATCCCTTCTGAAAACATAAGCTAAAAATGAATCCTTTGCTCTTCTAAGATGTTTTGTTTTGTTTTGTTTTGGTCTGGGTGCTTTGTCACAATCACAGAAAGTAACTGCTAGAAATGGCTTCCTTTTATTTAAGTATGAACACTTTCTACTGCTTAGAATGTGAACTAGGCACACAAAAGTTTTATCATAGTTAATTTTTGACTAATCCTCCAAAAGTTTACTAACAAGATACAAACCTAAATAAACATTTAGAACAGGGGCTCAGTAAAGTTCTTTTTTCGTCTATTTTTATTCAAATTAAGTGTTCAATGCCACTGAGGTTGACACCTCACTTTTCACAAGGGGTATACATAAGACAAAATCATATTAATTGATACTTTGCAAAAAAAAATATTCAAGTGGTCCAACTCCAGAGAACAGCAGAGATAGCAGGCTAAGGGTGAGAGATCTGACAAGGATAAATCAGTGTCCTTTCTTATCTAAATCTAAATATGTATTATTAATATTGAACGGCATTTACGATGTCACAATCAAGGAGTATATTGAGCTTTTCCTCTTTTGATGCAGTGAAACAGTGAAGTGCAAATATCCATAATCAACTACAAGAGCAGCTTCCCTTGACTTCAAAACATATAATTCAGCGTCACATGCAGTTTAACAAAATCACTGCACAGTACTTAGTGGTCAGGAGAAGTTACAATTCCCTGAGGTTACAGAGAACTGGGCTGAGCTTCTGAATGGAAAGCCAGCTGTCCTATGCTTCAGCTGTGGCCTGCAGCATGTGCTGCAGGGAAGGGGTGAGCATCACCAGCAGCTAACCAACAGGGCTGACTCCAATGCTTCACCGCAGCTCTGAACATGTGTCTAGTTTTCCTATATTTATTATTAAGATCAGTGTCATCAGGAACATAATCAATGACCTTAGACTATTTCAAGAATGGCGACAGGTCAGAGGAAACATTTGTTTTTCTCCATGCGTCCCGTGGTTACATACAATTAAAAAATGCAGGTTTAATCCTGGAGAGTTGCACAGTTGATTGAGTTATCGGCAATTATCAAATTCCAACATTTAAATAACAATTCTGAGTGTTTTAGTCTATCAGTGTGTTTGAAACACATTCTAAGTCCACCTTTCAAAATATGTCATACTGTTTAACAAATATTTTGATCCTTAAGCTAGCTGAAAGGTAGACTACATCATTAAGAACGACTTACCATAATAATGCATCTACGTTTTATGACAGGGGTACTGATTGCTTTTGTGGAGTACTTATATTCATGAAATAAACTACGAAAGGCACACAAAACATCAGTCATGTTTTCTTCTCTACGTGATAAAGTGACTTTACCATTCCCTTTGTACTTCCTCCTCTCATAGTACAAGTCGGTAGCTAAGTTGGAGTTATACTCTCTCTCAATTCATCATCAAAGATACTGATGACAGAAGCAGGTCACAAGGCTTGGCTGGAAGTGCACACACAGGCACATATACACACACATACACGCACAGGTCACAAGGCTTGACTGGAAGTGCACACACACATGCACACACGCACATGCACACACACACACTATCACTTGGGAACAGTGATTGAGTACGCAAGGTGGTCCGTGTTCCCCATGCGCAGCGGGCAGGCTGAATGCTGATACTCACCTGTGCTCGTGCGGAAGGTGCCGGTGTGTGCTGGCGGCAGAGGGTCCCCCTGGCTCTGGCTGAGACTCCTCATAGGGGGCTTCTGATAAACACGGTCTTCATAGATGGGGTCTATGTGGTGCTCTGGGGACTGCAGGGCCCGCAGCTCGGGGCCCAGGTGCCCATGCTGGCTGCTGTATGAGGCTCGGGACCCAGCTGAAATAAATTTACATGGCAATGTTAAGACTCAGCCGGCATCCAAGCAGTATTTTATCCAAGAATATTTGAATGGAGGGGCATAGTGACTGAAATCTACAGAACAAAACGAAAACAAACAAAACCAGCGAAAGGCAGCAGTATCTCAGGTTAATCGGCTTATCACCATATCCAGCTGCCTTGCTCTGCTCCTAAAGCTGATGTCAACGGACGGATGCTGGAGTTCCTCAAATAAATCCACACCAAACGCGTACACTGAAACATTATTTTTTCTCATGGCCTGATGAATGTAACCTGCCTCTTCACCCAGCCGATCAGGTCAAGAGACAGTCTCCAAAGTCCCTGCGCCACTTCCATTTAGAAATTATTCTAAATGGCGAGCAGGTGAATACGCTCCAGTTCACTCCTGATGCACACTCCTGGAACCTGAACTAGAAGTTGCCACCCTCAGCAGGTTTTGCCCCGGATGAGCCAAGCGGACTGACAGCAACCCCTATTCCTGAGAGAAGCAGGCATTTAAGGATGAAGTTTCTGCGGCCCTTTTCCCTTTCCTCTGGCTAGCCAACCAAAGCATTTACATTTATTCTGCCTTGCTCTGAACAATGTACAAAGTGTCACTAAGTGGCTTATGTACACGTCATGGTTATAAGTGGTTTGGCTTTTCAGCATTTGTGAATCCTTATTCACAACATGCCCTGAATAGCCTAGAAAAGTGTTACTGTGGAGCAAAGCCGGGATACATGAGGAAGTTTCTTGACGAAAGAGACCTGCCACACCAGGAAATATTTTCACACTGGTTGTACTGACTGACACTAAATGAGACATGGATTTAGAATCAATATCAAGAGGAGAAATGTTGGGGCAATGTAGTCATTAGACGGACTTGGGCCAACAAGGAGGAGTGCTATGTGTTTATGGTGAGCAGACAATGCACATCAGAACCAAAGGGGACTGCAGTCTGTTACAGGGATGACCATTCACGCACACCCCCAAACTGACACCCACCAACCATCTTGAGAATTTATTGCAAACTGTTTTTTAATAGTCTGGGTTTGGAGCTCATTATAAGAGAAGAACTGTGTTGGAAGTTTCAAAAAATATAAATAAAAATAAAAGCACTGGTTATTTTCAGGAAGGGAGGGATCAGGGCAGGTGAGCTCTTTTTCTCTGATTTAGATAGAGTTGTGATGAATGATAGATTGTAAATAACTGTTTTGGATAATTAGGTTCATTGCATGTGATTTTTCAAATGCCAACACCGTACTGAATTTCAAGCTTAGATTTCCCAGGAAAATACTTAAGTACAATGTGCTTTGAGTTCCTGCTGTCAAGTCTTCCTCCTGTAGGCTCTAAAAAACAAGGAGACATCTGCTTCAATACCCTGCTGGGTAGAGTCTTTCAGAGGCCCTCTGTGGTAAGCTCCTGTCCTGTTCCCTGTTTTCTCCCTATTCTGATGTCCATCCCATTTGCCTTTCTAAATGAGGATTGATCATATTACCCAGGGTCCTCCTGCATGTTTAGCTTCTTCAGATATATAGATTTTAGTGTGTTTATACTATATTATATGTCTAATATCCACATATAAATGAGTATATACCATGTGTGTCTTTCTGCTTCTGGGATACCTCACTCAGGTTGATCTTTTCTAGTTCCCACTATTTGCCTGCAAATTTCATTATTTCCTTGCTTTGGACAGAGTGCAGGGACTCTTATGAAAGAAGGGAGAAATGAAAGACCTGGAGGGGACAGGAACTCCACAAGGAGAGCAACAGAACCAAAAAATATGGGCACAGGGGTCTTTTCTGAGACTGATATTCCAACCAATGGAGATAACCTAGAACCCCTGCACAGATGTAGACCATGGCAGCTCAGTCTCCAAGTGGGTACCCTAGTAAGGGGAACATGGGCTGTCTCTGACATGAACTCAGTGGCTGACTCTTTGATCACCTCCCCCTGATGGGGGAGCAGCCTTAACAGACCACAGAGGAGGCCAATACAGCCAGTCCTGATGAAACTTGATAGGCTAGGGTCAGATGGAAGGGGAGGAGGAAGGTTCTCCACTATCAGTGGGCTGGGGGAGGGGCATGGGAGAAGAGGGAAGGCAGGTAGGATTGGGAGGGGATGAGGAAAGGGGATACAAAGTGAGTAAATTGTAATTGATAAAAATAAATAAATTAAAAAAAACAAGGAGACATTAATCTTATTCTAACTCTATATGGTTGACTAAAATTAAGCATGACTGGAGGACTCAAAATGGTAAGTTTAATCATCATTTTTTTTTTCTGAGTATCAGAAAAACCCAGTCCTACCCACTGATAACAACAAGGATTGCTACTGAACTTTGGTGGTGACCTTGGGACATGTGTACAAATGCTTCTTAGAATTTATTTATTAGTATTATTAACCAAATTAATAGCATGAGTCCTAGGCAAAGAGCCAATATCTTAACATGAAGCCTGTCTTTATGGAAATCATATTCCCAGTGTGATGATACTATTACAAGTGTTATCATTAATTAACACAGAGACCCACAACTGGTCAATGTGAAGAGAGTAGGAAACGACAGAGTGCTCAGCCTTAAATAGGATGTCTAGACTATACCCTCTCCTCCCAAGGCTCAGGATTTATCAGAAAGATTGTAGGAGCAAGAAGCAGTAGATGACTACAGAAAAACAGCAATTTCCATAATCAATAGGACAGCTGCACTTATGAACACACCAGAGCTGTGACAGCATGCACTACACAAGATCAAGCCAGACAAAATCCAAACACTAGGGAGATGTTCCGGAAGTCTTCTCTCTAGCTCAGGAGGTGTTGGCTAGCTATGGTTGTCGGGAAAGACAAAGTGTTTCCTTTAGGGATGTGGGCCCTGAGCGTATACCCTGCTCCAGCCGAACCTCTTATACTCTGCACATACTGAAAGCATTAAGTGAGTTCAGTGGGCTTAAAAGAAAATGAAAGAGAGCATATAGAATTAGGAGGGACTACTGGTGGAAAGATAAAGGAGGAACTGAAGGGGATGAAATGTATCAAATATGCCGTATGCATACTGAAACCCCCAAACAATAAAAAAATGCAAATGGTTAGCAGAAAACACACAATCATGACATTATCAAATATTAGAAGATCAACAGTAACACTAACAGCTCTCAGTGTTTTCCCATGAGAACATTTGTGCAAAATAAACTCCATTTTTAACTTGTATATAGAGAATTGAGAAAGTCTTTTTCAAAAGAACACTGTTTTTGTCCTCTTTCTTTTTATCCATTGTGGTCAGGTTTAAAGGCCTTGTGGGTGGAAATAGTTATTATCTAGACAAACAAAAAGGATTGTGGACCAGAGAAAGATCAAGAAATCAAGTTAAAATAATTTTTTACTGGCCTTGCTCAGGGGGAAAAAGGATAATCAAACATATATATATATACATATATATATTGTCTTGGCTTATAAGAAGGAAAAGATTTACATGGACAACAATTTTAGTAATATGCATCAATATCTCACCAGATTTATATATATATAAGATTTTGATATATATGAGATTTTGATTCATGTATATATATATATATCTGATTCAAACAAAGTGTACTTCACTTTGATAGAGAAATTTCCTTCCTCATCATAGTCTGCTTGACAGTAAGTTCTAAGTACCATAAAGGATGCTAAACACCACTCACAAACACTTGTATCTTTCCCAGGAACAGGAACTATGCTATTATAAGAAGAAACACGCTGGGAAAATTTTTGATTGGGTCTAAAATGTCACCAGTGTCAAGGTCAAGCGCCCTTACCAATTATGTTGGTAGCAAACAATTCTGGGAACTTGACCTTAACCAAGCTTGGGAGCTCAGAGCTGAAAAGTAGCAAAATGCAGTCAAAACATAATTGACCAAAGAAAATACCAGGCCAATTGCATGGATAGTTTTCCCTGCTATTGTAGAAGTACATTTTTGCAAGAATACTGTCAATATATAGCATTTTATAATTTATTTATGCAGGCATTCAGCATTCAGATTTCAATTCTACTATATGTCCCTGCTCTTCCTACTTCTCAGATTCAGAGGTCACAGAATTCAGTCATTGGCAGTTTTAATGCACCCTATTTCGGAGAATGTTTGAAGATTCACAACTGGAATGTGAGCAAGATGCATAGGATTTGAGTTTAGTGATACAGAATGGCCACAGTGTGTCTTCCATGTGTGCTCTATTGAAGGCCACAGCTCCCAGAGGTAAAGCCCCAGGAGAGAGCCTTCAGGCTGACACGGTGCTGGGGTGTAGAAGTTCCCACCAGAGCTACCTCTGTCCACTTGCTATCTTTTCAGGGATGCTCATGGTCAGTTTAGACCACATGGCTGTTGTTGGAGGTTGGGATGGAAAAGTTCAGTGCTACACTTGGATGTCAGTGCCTGTGAGAGATGGACAAGCTGTAGGACTGTGGGGGCGGGGGGACTTCATACATCCTATGCTTCTGGGTTGTCACCAAGATGCCATGGCTGCCGTTCCCAATGCGATCATTGTGGGGCTCATCACACTGACTCATGACGCACAGCAACGGTAGATTTGTGCTGTTGACCAAAACTTTGATGTAAACAGAAACTGTACTTTAAAAAACATTTTACAGTTTCTTCTGTGGTTGGAGAGCAAAGCTGAAAGTAGACATAAATTCTATTCCAGATCTGATTCTGCTTCACTAAGCAAGACGGATCACTAAAACATCCTCACCTCTAATTTCCTCAAGTGTAT
The DNA here is from genome assembly GCF_030254825.1 of Meriones unguiculatus. Taxonomy (NCBI): domain Eukaryota; kingdom Metazoa; phylum Chordata; class Mammalia; order Rodentia; family Muridae; genus Meriones; species Meriones unguiculatus. Next base: position 100,162,151 of record NC_083351.1, read on the forward strand.
GAAACCAAGGAACACACAACAGACAGCCTGGATTTTAGAGGTTTGTGAGGAGAGGTCATGTGCAAAAGTGCTCTGCAGTTCATAAAGGCACAGCAGCAGGTGCTCCTGGGCCCCTGAGCTTTGGACTCTAGAAATGAAGGCATCCCTTGCATAAGTATAGCTTGATTAAAAAGAAAACAGTTACATAATTGTTTAAACATAAACTATCTAAAGTTTTACAAATTTGGAGATTTAATTTTGAATGCTAAGTGAAAAATATTTTTTCTGATACTTCTGTGAAATGTAAACCTTGGAATGTTTTCCTTTTCTTGAGAAAAAAATCATGCTGCTTGATTAAATTCAGAGAAAAGTATAATGTCTGCATAGAAAGAGTTAAAGATATAAAAATCTAAAAATTTTGCTTACTTGCCTACCCTCAAATTTGTGCACCAGGTAAGTAGATAGAGGCACAAAGATTACATTGTGGGGCTGAAGAAAAAAAATCAGTTGAATAAAATTGATCTCAAAAGAATGTGTGTAAGGATGTGCTTCATATTGGTGCTCAGGAAGAGAGACAGGAAGAAGTGAGTCCACCTGAGGACTGTAGGGGCTCACACCAGAAATCCCACCCCAGAAATCCCAAGAGGTTGAGGCAGAGTTGCAGTGAGAATGAGTCATCTCAACAAGACAAAGCAACAGGAAAGACAAAAGGAGAGCCATCAATGCTCTTCCTTCAGAACTCAGTTCTCCAATTTGGTTTTCGACTCTCCAAAATTTACTTCCTACTCCTATGCTGCTTCAAAAATTAATCTCAGCATTTAAAGAATTCCAGAATAATTTTCGTGCCTTCTGAGTTAAATTCATGGACCAAATTTTATTTGCAAATGAATACTTGGATTCCCTTGACAATGTAGCCCATGTGTTATAAATACAAAGCTATATAGATACATTTTGTAAGTAGATTAAAAGCCAAATTTCACATCAATGTTTGTGAAAAAAATTAATTCATGTGTATTCTATGACAAAATTGCATTGGACCTAATAATTTCAACACAATGATACAAAACTATTCCATGATAACTTGGATTTCAGGGAAAAAAAGATTTCTACTATTTCCTCTACATCAGAAATAATAGATTTTCATATTCTGTATGTCACCCAGCTTTGCCACTCTCATGGAGGCCTTGGATACTCAAGAAACCTGTGGAGGTATATAGTGTGGCAGTGTACAAAAACCCAGTTTTTTTCCCCATCACTTTCTTGATGAGATACCCAATATAATGCTCTGTAATTACTATACTCCATCTGACCCTTTCCCAAATGGATATTGCCACCAATTGTGGTTCAAGCACTCTCTGTTAAAACTACGAAAAATCAATGGCCAAAACCACTGGTCCCCCAGCACAGTGACCCTATCTGCGCGATCTAATGTCCTGTAAAACAAAAGCCTTTTGCTTTTGTCCCTTCTGTCTAAGCCTGAGCATTCTTTCCTTAACTTTTAGGAAAATGGGCTTCTTTTGTTCAATTCTTCAATGGCAGGCAGGCTTTTGCAAAGCAGGAGTGAGAGAGAACCCAGCAATGTGACCTCTGTTAGCACTGTATCCTTAAGACAGGCTGTTTGACTGTCACATTTTTACTTTCCACTGTGAAAGTGCACTGTTTAAGATACTCCTGATAAGGGAAACACACCAGGTCAACAGAGGTGCTGGGGCACCTCTGAAGACAGTTTTCTCTTTGGCAGGCACTAGCCAAGTTTTGTTTCTTAGAATACCACGCATAAGAATATCCTGACTGAAATTCAGGTTCTCTCCCAGCACTTCAGAGGACCTAAGCTTGGGCATCTTCATGGGCTCTCGAGGAAGCACCTGTTATTCCTGTGGTTGAGAAGACAGGGGCTATTGCTCTAGGTGAATAATGGAGTTGTTCAATTTAGGTACCAGTCCTCTTGAATACTGGAAGCAGACACATCAATGCCACAATCTCCCCTGCCATCTGAGCAAACAAGAGTGACCTCAACAAAAACAGTGTGTAGCTGGATGCTGGCTGTGCAGGTGGACCTTGGCCAGTGCCCAGCAGCCTAGCTCAGCATGCTCATGCCCTAAAGACCAGGATGACTCATCCTGTGGCTGCTTCATGGCTCCACATGGCCAGCTCTACACCAGGGAGCCACAGTGATTTCTCTCTCTCTCTTAGAAATGACTCCTTCTCCAGGCTATGTGGAGAGTTAGGGGTAGAATTATGTAGAGGAAGAGTTATTTATAGAAGGGAATAAAGCGGGGGCGGGGGGCATCTTTTTATCTCTCATGCTTTTAACATCTGGATAGGCTGGAATGCTTTTGTGGAAGTTCTCTCTATTTTGATGTGGCTCTGAAAGGGCATGTGCCTAGGTTTCCTACACTGCCTCAATGCACACACCCTATCAGATAAAGGTCTTGCACTTTCTTTGCAAACACAAATACCATTTCTCCATCCTGTGAAAATATGTGTAGCATTTACCTCTGAGACAAAACAGAGGATTTGCAGGAGGTGCTTTCCAGACAAGAACCTTAGAAGAAAGCCCAGTGAACAGAACAGTATGGGGTGTGGCTGCCTCTGAAAAGTGACCTGGTTTTAGTGCACATCCAACGCTTGGTCTTTAGTAGTTCCCTTAAGCTGGGAGTCAGAACAGCCTCAGGAATATCCGTTCCTGAGTGGAGAAGTATAGTGGCTCTTAAAGGGGGTTTAGTTTCTGGTCTTTTCAGGGAAAGCAAGCAATGCCCTTGAGAGACTTGAGGGAAAAAAAAAAAAAAGGATATGAGCTTTTGCCCCAAGCATGCCTTACTCTGTGCTTCAATTAGCATCTTGCTGGGAAACCCTGGGACCTGACAGTGGCCAAGTATAGACTCAGGGGCACTCTTGCACTCCCCTCACTCCCCACTCCCCTACCCCATCCCCTGCCCTTCTGCAGTTCTTTGATAAAAAGACTCTGAGCTTCATTGAGTGTGAGATCAGGGAAAATAAACTTTTGAGGAGTCTCTGCTTTGGGAATATAGAATCAGGGAAGTCAAGAATCATGGCTCATGAAAGCTCTGTGGATTCTCCAGCATCTATCCAAAATAGCCTAAGACTCAGCCTGGCAAAAGGATCTTTAGGCACCTCCAGCCTTTCTTGGCAAGGGCAGGGTGAGTTGAATTGGTGTCCTTTTATGTAGGGAAACACAATTAGATTCAATCTTATAATTAAACATTTGGACATCTGCAAGCAAAAGTTTAGCACATGAAATTTAATTTTTACCTGGGAGGAGCCTTGCTGTTATTATAATTTGCTTCAAGATACATTTCTTTCTTGGCTGAAATGAGCCACAAGTTTGGCTGACTATCTTCTTGTCCTAATAACTACTGGTGAAAGCAATGTATGATTTGGCACCTTATTAATTAGTCATTGCCCAGAGCTTTTACTGGTCAGACTTATATTCATACACAAGCTAGGCTTTATCAACAAGGGGAATAAAACTCAATGAGTGTCATTTTATTTCTCAACAGCTGCTTTTGAATATCCCACCAGCGGATTCGTGAACAGTGCACCTGCACTGCTTGCTTCAGACCTACTCATTATAGATAATCCTGGCTGCTTCCACGGAGAGTATCCAGAACAAGGTGGACATGGCACACATTTGATGCAAGCAGCACAGGCTCACTGAGACTTCCAGGCAACTTTCCTCAGTTATGCAAAGTGCCAGAGAAACAAAGCTGTCTCCCTCTCGGGTTCTGTGGCTTTTGCAGAGGAAATTCTAAGTGTGGAAGGGAGAAGCATTAGCTCAACAAAAGGGGAAACCAGCAGGCAGGTGCTCTCATGAACCACATTTCTGTCTGTTTTCTTTAAGAGATTTTCAGACAAGGTTTCACTGGGTAGCCCTTGGCTGGCCTGAAACTAACTATGGAGACCAGGCTGGCTTTGAAATCACAGAAACCTATCCTCTTCTGCCTCCCAGGTGTTAGGATTAATTTTAAAAATATGTGACCAGAGATGGTTTACATTCTGTATATTAAACAAAAGTCTTTTAGTTAGATTGCTTTTGATATAACAGGCATAGGCTGTACAAACTTCCTTCAAGACTTAGACGCTGAGCTTCAAAAGCATGCAAGTGTAATGCATTTTCTCTAACAGTTTTCCCCCCTGTCGTGGTTTTACTAGCATAGAGAAGGGTTTGTGGCTTCTATGAGAAAGAGACACATTAACTTACAAAAAAATTTACAAAGAGAAAATGCCAGATATAGAGCTTGTAGGTTCATTATTCTCAAGTTCACACTTTATAACCTCTTTATGTATTAATATTTTGTAAATTTTTATAATGTCCCTCGTATGGAGAAGCTTTGAGAAGGCAGAATTTATATTGTGAAATAGGCAGTTTCCAGGAGGATTTAGCTTTTGGGTTTTATTCTTTTCTAATAAGTTCTAGTGTGTCTTTATTAACATGTATATTTTAAAGTTCAGTTAATTTCCAGATTGCATGTGTATCACTGTCATTTGAATGCCAGTTGCCCTTGTTAAGACATTAACTTCTTCATAGCATACACAAAGGGCACTGATGTCTCGCTAAAATGCTCCCATCCCCTTTTCAGATATCTCTATCAGAAAAGACACCGATGAGCTGTTAGCCATTTGAGAAGAGTATCCTATGGTCTGAGGGATGCTTCTCTAGGATAGAAAGTTCCACGAGGGAGTAAGTACGACTGAGCGTTATCAACCAGAGTGGGGCTATTTGTCAGCATGTGACAGCAACAAGCTAATTGAAGCCTGTGGTATTATGTTTGTGTCTTCCACAAAGTCTCAAGTTCAGTCTCAAGTCAAGATATTAGACAGGGATAGTACAGAGCCTTTGTTATTAAGATTTTTGATCCCTGTAAAACAAGCCCTAGAAAGGTCTCTCAAATCTCTTCCACTATGAGGGGGATGCAGCAAAAGGCTTCCTCAATGAGCCAGAAAGTGACCTTCAGTACACACAGCTATCTACTACCTTGGTCTTAAGAGGTTTCTGTTCTGCCTTCAAAAAAATAAAAAGATATTTGTGGTGTTTTGTGATAGTACTCAAACAGAAGACTACGGGATTTTCTATGTCTAACCTGCTGAGCTTACACCTTAAGTGAATGAGTGTGTATGTGTATGCACAGCATGTGTGTGGTGCATGTTTATGTGTGCCTCATCCTGAGAAGGAACAATGACTTCTGTCTTTTACACTAACTCTTGAAATGGATGCTTATTTCTTTTCAGGGAGTTTTTTTTTTTTTTTCACCTCCTTATGCCATTTTCAGGCCATGCTGAGACCTGAGGTTGCGGAAGCTACCATTTGAAGCTGCGCATGGACTCCACCTCTGCAGTGACCTGGTGCCTTGGGCTCAGAGGCCATCACTGAGGACAAGCAGGCAAAAGCCATGGCTGGCAAGTCTTTTGGAAGATATTTATAAGTAAGCAGAAACTGGAATGACTTGCTCAAACTTGCTCTACTGAAGGTTTTCCTTAGATTCCTTTTGCTGTGGGCTCCTGGGGCGGTTCACAATATACTGCATAAGGTCAAGAAATAATATGGAACAGCTATTGTCTGGTATTATAATCTCTTCCAAGCCTGTATGCATGGCTTTTCACTTGACTGGTGAGCCTATAGTATTTTACAGACTGCTTTATAGGTGTCCATACATCCCACATCAAAGACCCAAGAAAGACAAAAACATTTTCTAGGTAATGATGAAGTGGTGAAGGCACAGACAATCTTTCCTATAGGCTTTTAATATATGTCACAGTCACCATTTTTCTGTTAATTTTTACTCATTTCTATCATTTTCTTCACTTTAGGTAGAACCTGTATGATGGCTAATTTTGCTTATTGATGGCGGGCAGATATTTCTGACATTGGGAAGTAAATAAATATCTTACTCTTGATTTGTTTTTGTTTGTTTGTTTGCTTCTTTTTTATTTCAGGTATTTGAGTGATAAGAACATGAATTCTAACTAATACATCTGGTATCCCTTTGTATTCATAGTTTGGTCGATATAAACATGGCTTTTGGGTATTTACCAACTGCAGCAACTTCACTCACTAGTTTGTTAACCTAGGCAGCCAACACATTTGTAGACTTGACATCTGTCGGAAGAGACGTGAGTGACGAAAGGCTCAGATGTGTAGAGATCCAATTAGGTGCCTCTCAGGAGCTCGAATGAACCCTACATATACTTACTGCTTCTTTTGATTGCCTGAAAATCCAGGTTTCCTTCTTGGTCTCAATATCATTGCTTACCATAATGAATGTACAAAGACTCATTGGGATTAGCCCACAGAGATTTTAGATACTTCCATTGTACTTGATCTGCAGTGAGTATGTGTACTTATTCTATCTTTTTGTTGTTGTTGTTGTTGTCCCATTAACTTAATCATTATAAGGTAAAATGCTCTGAAGTTCGGAATAAACTCACCAACAACCCCCAAATCAGCTAAGCCTTCCCACAGTTGGCTGCTGAGGAGCTGGCATGTAACCTTGGTCCTGCCATCACAGCTACATGGCACATTCCTGTTTCTGCATCTTTCTGTTCCCTCTGAGTCTTTTTGTTCCATTCCGTGGTTTCTTTTTGCCATTCTAGACTAGACAGAGCAGCATTTCCCAGCAGATGTACGAGCCATCTCTCTCTGACCCTGAAGAAATAGTTACAGTAGCAGCAAACTGCCGGGCTCATTCTCCAGGCCACCTATTTCTCGAAGGACAAGGAAATTTCCTGGCATTTGGTTCATTTCTCGGTTCCCAGAAACAGTCCCGTTTTAATTGATTCCTCTTTAATTTTCTCTTATAGCCTCACTTTGCCTCCAGTCTCTGATGCTGTCAGTATTCATTCACATTCTCCTGGGGACTCATAGGGTAATATTCAAAGAGTCTTATTTGGATTTCTGTACAATTCATTCTTTCATAAATAAAAATTGCTTTTAAAAGATGCAACATGGCTCTGCTATGGTTTCGATATTGTTTGTCGGCAAGGGTCAGAAGTCAGAGGTTTGGTTCTAGGAATGGGTGTGCTCTGATGGCAACTGTGGAAACGTTACGAGGCAGAGCCCATCTGAAAGACAAGTCAGCCACTGAGAATGTCGCCTGTGGATGCGACTGGCACAATGTTTGTGGGACCTGGGTTCGACTCTAAGATAATGGTTTGTATGAAAAAAAAGAGAAAAAGAAAGAAAGAAGGAAGGAAGGAGGGAGGGAGGGAGGGAGGGAGGGAGGGAGGGAGAAAGGAAGAAAAGAAAGAAGGAAAGAAAGAAAGAAAGAAAGAAAGAAAGAAAGAGAAAGGAAGGAAGGAAGGAAGGAAGGAAGGAAGAAAGAAAGAAAGAAAGAAAGAAAGAAAGAAAGAAAGAAAGAGAAAAACACGGCTCCTGAATCTGTAGCACAATGTCTCACCATGTGACTTTCTTCCCATATGCTGTTCTTCTGAGGTGACCTGTCACATAGTGATTTCACCTAAGGGGCTCTCACTAGAGGCCAAGTCGATGAAGTAAACCCTTCATTGTCTTTCAGCCTCTAAGACTTTGACCTAAATTACTCTTTGTCTTTGCCAGTACTCAGATTCAAGTATGTTGCAAAAGCAACAGAAAATGAGCTAATGTAGTCAAAATACTCTCCTTGAGATGCATGAAAGGTCTGTTCACTCCTTCACTTGAGTGGGGAACTGTGTAAACCCCTCTGTAAAGTACATGTGACACAATGCACCTCAAACATTGCCACTTTTAACAATCCTTCCTTGACACCCCCACCACTACACGTCTCTCTCGTAGGTTTTCCTCAGTCAGATCCCTTCTGACATTAAGCTGTGTTCCACAGGTTTGTTCTGACTCACCAATACTATGAGTCTCAAGTCCTAGGTTCTGACCTGTATATATTTGTGTGCCCAAAAGAGCCAGACATTCTGACATGCTTAGTAACAAGACATAATTATGAAGTCTGTTTAACCTGTGGACATATTAAAGAAGGGACAGCTGCAATCTCAGAGAATCTTTTTTGAAGACTGCAATTGTCATTCCTTTCTTCTTCCTACACTGTAGAGCTAGCCAAGTATCTGAGAAGCCCCATTTTGTATCCCAATGGGCAGTGCATGCATTTTCCCTCAGACCTCTCAGGCTTAGGATTTCCTCTGCCCTGGAGACTCTTTTCAAGTTTGTACTTTCTTGCTCCTTCCTTCAAAGATTTGCCCTTATCCTCCCTGAAAAGTGTCCCCAGCCGCTCTGTTTCTGACCTCTGTATTCCCTAGTCCCTACCTATGGTTGTTCTCATCTAACCCCTGACAGAACATCAGTGCTAAGAACACCAGGGCTTTTCCCCTGCTGCTCACATGTGAGTCTGCAGCCCCCAGAAGTGAGCCTGGCATGAAACTGGTGCTCTCTAAATTCCATTGGTATTTCAGTAAAATGGCACGTAGCATTACAGAGCTAAGAAGGGATGGAACTATATGCCCACACATCTGTCTAGCTGTTAAATCTCTCAACCGCTGCCTTCTGGATTTACAGAACTCTGCGGAGTGTAACAACTCTTTCTCCTCCATCTGCAGTGAAGCTTACTGCTGTTTCACGTTTTCTGTCCTTAGATTCTGACATCACACAGACCTTCTGGGACTTCCCTTCTCTTGCTTTCTAACCTGCTGCTTAGGGACCTTTTTTCTGGACTTTTCCTCATTGCTCTGATATCAGAATGTGTTATTTGTAGATACTGTTTCCTCCCATTTCATGCTTTTGTTTAGCTAGATACATCACTCAAATATGGTAGGTTTTCTACGACAGCATGACTAGAAGATGGATTTTCCGAGGAGCTGCATGTTAGAGCATGTTTGATTTTTCTTTTATGATGGGAAACAGGCTCTGTGGAGGTTTGGGGTTAAGAATTATTCCCTCAGCTGCTCAGGCAGTACCTTGTGTTCTCTGCTGTCCAAAACTGCGACTGCTTAGTCAGGCAAAGTCTTTTATTTCTCTCCAGAGACACTGGGGTCTTTTCATCCTGGTACTTTGAATTTTCATGATGTGGAATAAGAAGTACTTTCAGTTGCTAACACAAGGTGTTTCTGAGGAAGTCACAAGCCCCGAGGTCTTCTTCCCTATGACTTTGTAATTTACCTCCTCTACTGCTTCTCCGAGACCCCAGTCACATGTTACATCTCTTGAGCTTGTCTTGGCTCTTCTTGCACTATTCTTATTTTCTGTTTCTATCCATTTATTCTCTACCTTCTGGGTTATTTCCTTAAATGTCTCCCAGTCATCTTATCAATTATTTTTTAGTTTTATGAGTTATGTTTTTACAGCCTAGAAGGATTTTCATGTTCTTTGCTCCTTCATACCCTATTCAGTTTTTATTTAATGAATTAAAGATCTTCCTAAATCCTCTTCAATGCCAGATATAAAGTTTTTGCTTATTTCTTTTAATCTCTTACATCCTTTAAATTATCTGTTTCTTCTAGGAGATAATTTATTTTTCTATTTTAGTCTCTCTTTTTCAAGCCAGTGATTCTTTCCCATTCCTCTGTAATCCTAACTAATTTATCATATTTGAGGAATAAGAACCCAGAGGCAGCTTTGTTCCATGGGGTGAACAGAAGTGTTTCCCACTAGGTGTGGGTTCCGAATGTAAATGTATGACAAAGGGAGAGGGTCTTGCAGGGCTGTCTTCTTCCAGAGTGATTGCTCTGCTTACCACCCTCCCACCTCTGTGTGCCTATGTGACTTAACCTCACTCGGGATGCCAACATTCAAATCAGGAGTCTAACTCTCACACTGTGGTTTAGTCAAGACAATACAATTTTTTTTTTCTTAGAGTAAGCCCTGGCCATTCTGACAGGAGAGGGGACGTAGAGGGAGAGATGGATGCTGATTTAGGGTCGGGGCAAACATTAACTTTCGATTCCTCCTCCATATCTTCAGCCCTTCAGAGTTCTCACAAGTCCCAGCTCGATTCAGCCTCTTAATTTCCAGTTTTAAGAAAACTTTTTTATTTGCTGCTTAGTGATAATGGAGTCTGTGTTCTGTCTCTCTTTGACTTCACTGCCTACTGTATCCTTACATTTGCACTTGGGGATCTTGTGTGAGAAACAGGGCAGCAAATGTAAGGCAGAGGCTACCTGTTGAAGCTCAGTTTCAAGACTCCAGCCATGAACTTCCTAAAAGAGGATGCTGAAAGCAGCACTTTCCCCATGAGTATTTCACCTGCACATTGATGGATAGAAATCAAATAGCAAGGTACATGTAATACAGATGCTGCATAAACTTAGCACACAGCTCTGAAGGATTTGGCTCTTCTCTGAGTTCTGGGCTGCTGGCAGATGGAGACTTGGACAGGGCTAGCATGAACACTGGAAGGACTGTGCTGGAGTCAAGTCTCTGCTTTCCTGAGGGTAAGGTAGGCAGATGCCTCTAATGGCCATGGTGGCTACTATAAAGTGGGGGTGCTGAGTTTCTGAAAAAGGTCAGAGTGTAGTAAATGGCCTTCACACCCCAAGTGGGTTGAGGCACAGAATCCCAGAGTGTACTCACCATACATGTGAGAGATGCATTCTCCACAAATTCAGATATCCCATGCAGGAACTGGTCTTCCAGTGCATAAGTCTGGGGACAGGGGTTGGGGGCAGGCTGGTGGAAATATAAGGGGTATGGTTGGATTGGAGAGCTTCCCAGGAGTCTCTTCCTAAGCTGTCTGCTGAGGTTATCTATATGGGATATGGGACAGAGCACATAAGCTGAGAGGAAATCTCCTTACCCAAGTCAAGGTATGGATTATGATCTCAAGCTGATCAAATAATAAGCAGAAATTGTAAATCGGAACAGGGATATTTTTAAAGTCTAATTTTCAGTGATGTCTAGTGCAATAAGCAGATGTTCATGAGAATCATCCTGGGTCTTGTCTGCAGGCTAAGAAAGCATCAGCTCCAGGAGGAGAAATGTAAAAACAGAAGGCAGGCCTTTCACCTCTGGGACCATCTCCTCCAGGAAAGATGTGGGGCACAGCAGAGGCTACACAGTCTTTGATCAGCATGTTCCCTTTTGTTAACCGAGTGAGACATGGAAGGCAGACTGAATGCTGTTTCCAAATAGCTAGAACTTGGGAGTTTACAGCACAAAGTCCACTCCATGTAGGACAGTTTACGTCCATTTGGCTGGAGTGTGAGACATCACGCCTTGACTAAATAACTTTCCATATAAGGTCAGTTCTCATGGAAATCACTGGTTAAGAATTTACATTTCATGTGTTATTTCTCTCTCAGAGTAAGCTTCTGAAGCCTGACAACTTCAATACATATTTACAACTTGTATTTGTATTTCCAACAGGATTAATTTGGCTCTAAACTCAGAAAATGAAAGATCATGTTATTTTCTTCACAAAAAAAGGAACAAAAATTGGCACAAGAAAAGTCATACTCAATAAGATGTTGACACATTTTTTGAGAGGCTTTTGTCTTTCTTCAAAATCAGTTAGAAATTTACTAAAAACTTATAATGGTGGCCAAAACAAACAAACAACAAGAACAATAAAAAACTTTATACTAAATATCTATGTCCTAACTATTTTTCTTTAATAACAGAAAAAAATCCTCTATTCATATATCATGTATAGCTTAGACTACTAAGACTCTATTCAAAATTGCCAAGGTTACATGGCATTCCTGTCACCTGCAGATTTGGGCAGGGAATACTTCATTGCTGAGGCCCTGCATTCATGTCTGTGGGCTGGAGGTAAAGATTACACTGCCTCAGTCGGTTGCTGGAGACCATGCAACACGAATGTCACAGAGAGTAGCACTCTAAGTGACACATGGCCAATGTTTTGTAGTACAGTGTGTTTTTTCAATATAATTTCGTTCATCATTAATATTTAATGTGCCCACTCATTGAGATAAACACATTTAATTCAATGTACATAAAAGTAAGTTAAGCGATGAGATTGTCAAGAGGACAATGGAAAACACAAGTCATGTCATTTGGAGAGCTTTCTATCATTTGTAAGTGATCAGCATTGAGTTCCACCCATTTGAAAGAAGTAGGAGATGGATGAAATACTTGGATCTAGGAGGAAAGAACAATCTCAACACCTTTCTGTTTGCTTGCTCAATACTCTTCACCCATCTTGCACAAAGCTCCCAGAAGAGTTGCTAACACACAGGATGGGTTTGCCAGCCAACGGCAGAGAGGACGAGATCACAAGACCTCTAGGGTGGGATCCACTTCCTCTTTTTTGTGTGTGTGCTATTTTCTCTTGTCATCCTTCTGAGGTCTCTCATCACCCAGTCATCTTTTCTGAACAAGCAGTGATGTCCTGGTCCTATGTGCTCTGTCCCATATCCCATATAGATAGCAATGCTACATTGCTCACTAGTTCCTCATTTACAGTTAAGACTCTGGGTCTTCTCAAAGAAGCATCCTGGGCATATATGAGATCTCACTAACTTGTCCCTCATGGATTTTCCCATCGTAACTAAGTTCTGTCTCATTCCACACTGGCTGCAAAACTGAAATTGGAGCATTTCTACTGAAAAATTGAAAAGGGTGGCTCATGACTGTAATCCTAGCACCCTGGAGGCAGAGGCAGAGAGACTGCTGTCTGCCATGAACCATCCTGGGCTACACAGTGACTTCTAGGCCAGCCTAGGCAGCAGTGTGACACAGTTAGCAACTCTCAACTGGAGCTCTGCATTTTGAGCACAGTGATGACTTGCCCTTTATATGCGACTACAGGATGTGGCATGCTTTTTAGTTCACTAGAGCTGCTCTGGCCTATTGCAATAATGCATGACTTCTTCCCAGTGCATTTCTATGCTTCTATGTTGGCTATGTGTTTAATCCACACTGGGGCATCTCTGAACTCTTGGCTAAGACACTCAGTCACTAAGAAGGTCCGTAGAGAAGGAGGATATGTGACTTCCTGCCAAAGTGCTCTCTGCAAATCAAGGCCTGAAATTCTTAGACAGCATCTGGCAATCGCTGATGTGCCCTTAGCTAAACAAAACAGGGCCTGAATAAAACATCCAACTTTCTATGTGACATGTGTACTGGGATTCTGGCAGAGAGCCCTCACCTGTAAAAAACGGGGTCTTCGTGTCAATTCATACCCCCCTAAACCTACATAAGTGCTTCTGAAAATTGCTCCAGCTCAGTCACTGATACTCCATTCTCTTGGAGGATCTTCTTTCTTACCATTATCACCTAGCTCGTGAGAAGATCACACTGGCATACACACACACACATACACACACAAATACGAATACACACACAGACACATACACAGAGACATACATACAGACACACACACACATACAAACACATGCACGTGTGCTGTTGTTCACCTTCAATGTAAGTACAGTTTCCACAGTTACCTTTATCTCTGATTACCGTAATCACACCCAAGTTACATTCTTGCTTTCTGCCTTTGATCCTCAAATTTCATTCCTAACATACCAGCCAGAGTAAGGCTGCTACAAACAAAGCCAGACTATGACAACTCTGCTCCTGCCCCCATTGACTTATATGGCCTTCCAGCCACTTGGCAAACTCCCATCCTCACCCATTTGGCCAAGCCTTCCTCCTGCTCACTGCTTTCCCTGCTGTGCACAGCAGGCTCACTCCCAGTCACCAACTTTTGAACTAACTGTTCTTTCACAACACGCTTTCCCATTTACTAGCAGGGCTAGCTGATTCACCACCTAAAGAAATACTCAAAAGTCACCTTCCAAGTCACCCTATTGAAAGTATTTATCTTACTTTTTGTTAATTTTCTGTTCTCTCTATTTGAGAGGAGGTTAAAGATGTCAGAGGATGCATTATCTGCAGAGACTGAATGGGTGGTGGTAGTATGCGAGAGAGACATAATGAAGAACCGTGAAATTAGTTGGTACCTTCTTTTGATACTTCTAGCTGGTTGTTGGTGACAGATTTCCATTCACATCTCTGCTAAGACAAAATCTACTTTGTAATTTCAATATATTTGTGCTCTTTCAATTAGCAAACCAGGTGGCTCCAAACTTCCTGGTGCTTGGAATGGTTTCAAACACATGGCATCAGATGCAGAGTATAAAAGCTCTGATATCTGTGCGCTCACACACACCACAGTCTGTCTCCTACATCTCTCTTGGGTCAGGGATTGCTATTTTCTAAATGGAATATGAAATCTTATTCAAATCCATCGTTCATACACTCTGACAGGATAATTTTGAACTCAAAACGACCAGTAGCAATTTGCATGAAGAAATCTTTAAATGAATATTTTAACATGTATGTTAAACAAATGAATTCAAACATTTAAAACGTTCACTGCAACTCTAAAATTAAGAGTCTTCAATAACATTTCTTTTTTTTTTCCTCACTAAGTAGCAAAAATGTAACATGGCCAGAAAATATGAAGAACAGATGGGAATATGCTGGTCAACTGGAGTTCTCCTTCTGGCCAGAGAAGTGTCCTCACCTCTAACCAACAGAAACTTGAATGCACACACTCACAGCCGCTGCCACCACCATGACCACCAGCAAAGCCTATGAAACATTCTTTGCACACTTTCAAGCACAAACCATTTCAAAATCCACTTGCGTTTCTAGATGCAACAATGCAGGGCACTGTTGCATTCTTGGTTACTGTATTTCCAGTCTCTAGACCTTTTCCCCAAGATCCCATACGTTGAGGCACCTGGTCACACTCTCTGCCTTACTGCAGGCGTACAATGTGACAGGCACATGTCTGTCAAACATAAGCAGGTGAGGGAAGAAATGGGAACCCCCACCCAACAAGCAAGCAAGCAAACAAACAACAAAACCATTATCATTTCCTATCGTCGGGTGAACACGGAAAGGAGCAGCCTTTACTAGTCTTCTGGAAGTCTTCTCCACAGTGGCTGGGGTTAAAGAGAGGATGTTCTGTGGGCAGCATATCCCAGCCTGCATCCCGCTAAGCTAGGCTGGTCCGTGCTGGCGATTACCGTGTTTGAATTAAAGCCCTTGGCCACCTGCCTTGTGCCTGCAACAAGTTCCTTTTTTTATCCTATTTATCTTCACAGTCATCTATTTGTGTCAAGAAAAGAAGCATATGAGCACAGCATCTGTTACTAGAGTCACAAAATCACCAAATACTTCTAGAAGGAAAGAAATAGGCAATAAATCCAGATTACTTGTCAGGTGTTTTAGCAGAGAGCATTAGTCTTTCAATCACAGTGGCTTGTTTAAACTGAGCATATGGCGTTAACAGCAGAGTCACAGCTTGGTCTGGTCTGTGACTGGGACAGGCACCACCTCTTTAGATTTGGCGGAGGGAAGCAGCCTCTCCAACTCTGGGATCCTCCTCCCCCTCCCCCCTGTCCATAATGAAACAGGTAACACGGAAGACACTTCCCCTATTGGTTACTTTCCTCTGCTGCTGAAACCCATTTAAGTTCTGATTCTGATTTTGGGGGGAAAACATAACTTTCTCTGGCAACTAACAGCGATCATACCCACTGGGACAGTTACTGAATTTCTTTATGGATGCAAGCAACAGGTCTGTGTGGCCCTACTAAATTAACCTTGTGGCTCAGTTTAAGTCTGCAGAGCTGGAGAGGAAAGAGGGAAGACAGGCAGGTGTTAGAGGCTGAGGGAACGCATGATAGGCACCCTTCAAGAAGGAGGCTGACAGTCTTTTCAAACAAGCCCTGGCATCCCGCACAGCCCCAGAAGGAGAAACCTGGCACCGAGGCATGCCCAGCCCTGCTGCTTGGATTCAGTCTCCCCGGTTCCCCCGCCGTGCGCCCAGGTGAGCGGCGCCAGGGCGCCAAGCCCCTTACCTGCCAGGCTGCCCGGCCTCTGGAGGGTGGCCGTGGCATACAGCTCCTGCGAATGTTTGCTGTACTGCTCGGACGCGTGGACCAGGCGCTTGGTGGGCGACAGGGTGGCGTAGGTGCCGATGGTGGAGCTCAGCTGGTGGATGGGCGAAGAAGAGATGGTGGACTGCACGGTGGGAGGCGAGGTCACGCGGATCGGGGACAGGCCGGCCGAGGACACAACGATGTTGATGGGCGAGCTGGTGCTGTAAGACTTGGCCAGGCGGCTGGGCGACTGCTTGGGCGAGGAGCCGCGCGGCGCGGCGTAGGCGGCGCCCTCGGGGGCCGAGCCTCCGCGCTGCAGCTTGGTGGGCGAGCCGCCCTGCGTGGTGGTCAGCGGGGAGCCCCCGCGCGGCGGCGCGGGAAGCGTGGAGCTGGAGTAGTAGAGCGCCGCGGCAGCGGGCGGCGCGTCCGGCAGGTGGAAGGCGCTGCCCAGGCTGGGCGCGAACGGCTCCCGCGGAGGCGGCGGCGGCGGCGCGGGCTCGGACCCCGCCAGGTGCCCCGCGCGGCCGGTCGTGCCCTGTGCCGGGAGAGCAGAAAACACGCGCGCTCAGGGGTGGAGGAGCAGCCGCCCGCCCGCCTGCCCGCCCCGCCCGCCTGCCGAGGACAACTTCTGTACCCAGAGGCGCGGGAATCTAGGCTGCGCTGGAGACGGACGCGAACCCACGCCCCAGTAGGTTCCCAGCTAGGTTCCTTTCCTAGGAGAAAGGAGCGGGCTAGCAGAGGCCAGCTGACTAAAAGGCGAGAGGCGTTCCAAGAGGTTTTAGTCACAGGAAAAAAAAAAAAAAAATTAAAGGCCACCCAACCGGTGATCTCCCAGAACGCCGTCTCTATCTGCTAGTTTTAATAAAAGCCCCAGGCGTTAAACGCTCCCATCATTTCAGGAGACACTTTCGGCCACCAAAAAAAAAAAAAAAAAAAAAAAAAAAAGACCGAATTGAATACTTACAAGAGGGACGTAAGAGATGTACTACTTAGATTTATTCTGCTGCTTTGTCATTAAGACTCTCTTTTGGGCAAGAGATAAACGGAGGGAAAACGCTACGTCACGAGAGTAAGCTTGGTTTCTTCAGTATTTAAAAAAAAAATCTAGAGGAGACATCAATTAAAATTGGAAACACCAAAAGCGCCAGCGCCCCCCTTTTCTGGATTTTTAAAGTGTGCTCTAAATGGCTCAGTATGTCGCCTCTCCCTGGTAGTAGGCTCCTAAGAGGCCCCACAGTTGTGTCTTCCAACTGAAAGCCAGTCGCCCTCCTTTACTTTAAGATCACAAAAGGCAAGGGCTGGGTGGAGTCAGAGGGCTCGCTGAGGGGGAAAACAGTTAACTTGAATCTTGCTTAGAGAGAAATCTGCATTAGAATGAAAACACTGGGACCTCAACTACTTCTAGGGAGAAGGTCTTGGTCCTCTAAGCTTCACCCAGGGCTGCAGAAAGGGTCTGGGGAGGGCCTGGTGTGACGCTCCCAGCTTTCATTGCCCAGTGTGTGAGACAGAAGCTGGAAGAGAAGGTTTTGGAAGGAAGAATGCTGGTTGGGCTGGGAAGGAAGAAAGGAACTGAGGGTAAGGGAGAAAGAAGAGCGGATAGATACTCTCCACACAAAAAATTCCAGTTGTGTCTCTGCCCTTTGGGATGGCATTTGGCAAGTGCGAGGCTGGGCGCTAGATCTGCACACACATAAACACACACACACACACACACACACACACACACACACACACACACAGCATTCCAAACGGTCTCTTGGATGTTAGGAGAAACGCTGAGGATTTAACAGGGCAGCATCAAGATCCTGTATTAAGACCAAATTGGACTTGGGGAGACATCTCAGTCATAAAATCCTGTCTCATGAGCTTGAGGAACCCAGTTTGATCCCTAGGATACACATTTGGGGGAGGGGCAATGAGGTTCCTGTTGCAGTTCACTATAGCAGCAGATAGTGTAAGCATCTCTGGGCCCATTGGCCAGCCAGCCCAGTGTAGGTTTTTTGGAGAGTTTAGAGCAATGAGAGACCCTGTCTGGGAGGGTAAGGTGTACAGAACCCAGGGAACAACACTTGGGGCAGTCTTCTGACTCCACCCCAACACAGGCACACGCACTCACACATACACACACAGTGTAAGCACAGCATTGTGTGCAGGAGACAACCATTTGTTGAGAGACATTCTCTGTGGAAGATGTATGTGTTTATTTCTACCACACACATTTGTTTATATATAATATGTATGTTTAATATAAACTTCATAAGCACATTATGTATCCCAATCTGAACTGGGATTATTTTGAGCTTAACAGTTGGAATAAAAGTAGAAAGCAAGCTCTGTGCACTTGTTCAAAGAAGTCTCTCTAGCAACCACAGCAGGACCTGATCCACAAAGAGATTGCAGTAGCATCTGCTGAGTAAATAAAGGAGTGGCTCATAAACTTGACCCGAGTTTTAAGAACATACAAACTCTGCAGAATCCCTGAATCCTGTAGCTAAGATCTAAATTCAACATGAGAAGCTTGGAGCTTCTCTCTCAGCAGTAACACTGAACATGGAACGTAACAGACTCGGGTTTCTCAAACCCACCTATAGGTGAAAATTGTCAGAGGGACTTCCTAAAAAAATATTGGAACAGCTACGACTTGCCCTAGAAATTTAATTCAGAACCATTGAAGGTGGGACCTAAGCAGCAGGTAGATGAGCCAGCATCCAGGAGATTCCAATGTCCCAACACATGTGAGAAACAGTTCTTAGACCTGTTGTTTCCGGAAAATGCTGTCTATTTACCTGGCACAGTGCTGCCTTGAAGAGAAACCTGGGTGGAGGCCAAGCTCCCTGTCTACATGTGCTCTCAGAGGGATTTCAGTCCCTTCCAAACTTTGAGAACCAACAATGGCAGACCATCTGGTTCTGGGGCCTGAAATGGACCCTGGGGTTGGTAACAATCTGTCAAGGAGGACAGATGGTACTGATCTAGAAAATTCTGGCAAGCCCACAGATATTTTCCTTCTGAGGCTCTACTATGTTCGTTGTTGAATAGGACCTCTGCAACCTGTGGAGAGTGGTGGAATTGCAAGTGGTGGAATTGCAAGTGGTGGAATTGCAAGTGGTGGAATTGCCTCATACAGGAAGATAGTGATGGAAACAATGGTAATAAGGGAGTACCCTGCTTACAAAAGAACTCTTGGTTATGCCTTCCAAGACACTAATAATGGCCTTATAATACATTAACGATGGCAGTACCAAATGGCATACTTTGTAATAAATACTGAGAAAGGTAGCTAATTTAAGTGCCGTTGTCCTTTGTCAGTTGATGGAGATATAAAGCTGGTCCGAGTGCAAAACATAAGTGATTGTGAACTGCTCAGCCCCAAACAGTATTATCACAATGCCTCCTCTGAAAGCTTCGGAACATCATGGAAGAAAGGCCAGAAAAATTATAAGAGTTGGAGAACAGGGAGGAATGCTATGAAATAGCGTCTTCTAGGCACAATGGGGCCATTACAACAGTAACTCACAGCAGCTCTGGCTGCCCGCAGAAGACCTTAATAAGATGAAGCCAGTCCCAATGTGAATAGCAGGGCACCTGAAAAGGTTCCACCCAGGAGACACTGAACGGTAATCCTTGCTGGGGAATAGATCTTCTGTTTTCTTCGGGAGTGTGGTTCTAACAGACTCTCTATGCTCCTGGCGATGACCCTACACTGATGCCCGCACAAGCAACACTAACCGGACTGGCTGGATTTCACACAAATGAGAAGAGGACATGAAGCTGCATGGAATGTGTGGGGTCGAGTTAGAGCAGGGAGCAAATAAGGGTGAGAGTGGCCGCTGTGTAGGAATATAAAACATTGTGTGCATATATAAATGTAACTGTCTGATTACAGTAGATGGAAGCTTCCATAGAGACCTACAACTAGTCAAAACCCACAGAATAAATGACTGTGGTGTGCCTAGCCCCATTTGGTATATTTACAAAGCAACCCATATATTTAAGGTTCAAGGATAATGGCTGAAGGAAGTGGTAAGACCGTAAGAGCCAGAGAACAAGGTGGGATGTCTGCTGGGAGACAGTGTCTTTTACGTGACAGAGAAGCTGCGTCCATGAAATCTCAACCGTATGGCTCCCTAAAGACGATCTGCAAAATGATCACAAAAGGTGGCCTCCCAAAATGTCCATGTGGATGGTGGAAACCTCACACCCCCCCAAACCCCCATGAACTGCTCCAGCCTCTGAGAGGCAGAATCACTTTCTCCATGGATGAACACCCTGATAGAGTATTCAATCCTAAGGGGTTTTGCCTAATTACATGTACCTGTGAACAACACCAGGTGGACTTGGCCGAGTCTGTGGTGTGTGTGTGTTGTGTTGTGTGTGTGTGCATGTATGTGTAAAACAGTACAGAAGAAGAGGTCATACATCTGACAGGTGGCCCATGGGAAACACGGAAAGGGAACAGTAGAAATAATGTAAATAGATTTCACTTGTAAGAAATTTTTGAAAAAAATAACTTAAAGGAAACTAATTTAATTAATAATCTAATTTACCAATAAAAGAGAATAATTACTGAACACATATATATTTACATGATGTGTATCCCAGGAAAGCTGTGTTTTGTAAACACCTTGCCTTTCTTTTGATCTGTTGGAATGTCCACTCTGAGAGTACTAAGTACACTGAATATTAACATCTACAGGGTTTCCTTAAATGGTCCTGAAATCTGTAGAAATTTTGGAATATTCCACATTACCGCGAGACATTTCAAAAGCTGAGGTGCCCAAGTCAAAAATGGGCACATGGGAGGATCTTGGCAAAACTCTGTAGAATTTTTAACAAGGGAAAGGATAAAGAAGCAATAACATATTACATTCTCTCTGAGGCAGTAAGTGGTACTAAAACACCAATTTAACACAGCCTGCTGTTTCCATGTGTTTAAAAGTCTCCATCACTGGACCTTCCCAGGATGCCAGCCATATTGTACCTGTTGAGCAGCACAGACCCATGCACTTGCATTAGGCCTGGCAATATCCCAAACTGGCATGTCCCAATAAGGCAGTCACAAGGCAGACAGGCTCACTGAGTGCTTCAAATCTGCTCGTCAGTGGAAGAGCTGGATTTAGTGTGCATACGATTAATCCCAATGTGCACAGCCACATGGAACTGCGGGTACCTTATTGGGCTGCACAGCTGCACAAGCTCATCTGTAGCTCATAACAAACGGTCCAGAGGTGCTGTGGTCCATCACGGCGGCTGATGGAGTAATAAATTTCCAAGAACAGCTCATCATTTGCACAAAAATGGGAATCTGGGAGCATGCATCGACTTCTGTTTCATTGTATAAATTCACTTAGTGACTCTCAGCCAGTTTGGGAGACAGAAGGCTGCGGTTCAACTCTACTTCACAATTCACCATTCAAAGAATGACTTATTATAACCCTTTTTTGAATTAAAAACAATACACTCTAGATGAAAAGAACTTAATTCACTCCTATAAGGGTTCAGGTGTATCCCAAACATGAGCTCCTACAATTAAAAACAAAATATATAAGTCTGCTTTTCAAATTAGATGTCAGGAAAAATCAGCCTGTTTAAAAAAATTGAGGATTGGACTCAATTCCGTCGCGATACTTGAACTTTTAAAAGCAATGAGAATGGGAAGAAATGTGCTATTGCTGAAGAGGCTCTTAAAAAAGAGTGACTCAAAACATTTAACTTGAAGCAAAGTGGGTCGTGATGCTGTCCTTGATCATGGTTCTGGATGCCGGCAGAGACCTTCCTACCTGTGTCTTTCTTCTTGTTCCTTGGATCAGTCCCCGTAGAGGGCGGGATCTGTTTCTTTGGAACTGAGAAGGAAGCAGCTATCAAGCAGGTGATGTGATTGAACAGTTTCTGAAAGGCTGGAGCTGGGCACATGCTCAATGTAGCTCTGTTTTATCTTGTTATTGTTAGAAAATCCTCAAGGAAAATCGAAACCATAAATTCATAAACGTTTTTATAAAACAAGCATTTCATCTGTTTGTATGTAAATTTTGGTTACAACAGACTTAGTATATACTGCAGTTATAAATTTTGAATTCTATTTTTGTGTTTGTTTACATGGTGTGTATGTGTGTGTGTTTGTGTGTGTGTGTGTGTAGTACGCATTGGTTTATTTTGACCTTCTATGTAGTTATGTAATGGACTCATGCCTTTTTGCTAGACCTGTTTAATAGAGGACATATTTTCCAATCACTATAGAAATACAATTGGATTTGGAAGTTAGACAATGCACACATGGCTTCCAAACAGGCTTTAAGGAAACAGAGCACAGTCACTAACTAGAGCAAGGGTCCTCAGCCTGATAAAACATGTGCTATCCGAGCAGGCTCAGCAGTTCTTTTGAACGCAGTCCTTTACTTTTATGTTATTTCATTGTATTTTGGTGCAGGGTACATTCTCTGGCTCACAAATATGATACTGTTCTGTTTTGAAAAAAAAAATGGAGACCCTAAAAATATGGTGATTTTTGGCTAATAAGTTGTATCAGCCTCAACAGTAAACAGTTGCTTCCTGTTTTTCACTCTGAATCATTTACGTAAGAACCAGGATGGCAAAGAGGTCACAAAGGGGATGTTTCTTGAAGGTTGGATGCTGATTTTATTCTGTTTTGCTGGAATTCTGATGATATAAACAAAAGAATGCACAGCAAAGAGAGAAGAAGACAGAAAAATGCCAGTGCTCACAGCCAGCCCTCAAGTGACCACACAGGAAATCTGAAACCACAAGCTCTCAGGAATCTTGAGTTCCAGTCACGAGTACACCATGACACTAAATGACGCCACATATTTAAAACAGGTCTCTGATTTATGACAGTAGTTGTGAGGACACATTGAGACCTGCCAAGTATGCTGAAGTAGCCAGCAGCAGCCCTGCTTTGAGAGGAGTGATGTTTACCCAGAATGTTAGGCAGCTAGGGCAGTGAAGACAGGAATGGACAACGGAAGTCACTGGTTGGTGACTTCCCAAACTGAGTGATCCTCATGACTAGCCCTCACAGTCTGCTCTCTCCTTTTTACCTTATGTTGGCCTTTTTCAGTTTCCTGTAGTTACAACACATGGGCAGATTTAAGGTGTCCCCTCCTAAGTTCAGAGACAGCTCTGAATGGTGGTGACCAAGTCTCTATTGGCAGAAGTGTTTCTGGGTCAGGACAGGGTCATGAAAGTAAAGCCTGGACACTGCATTTCAGAGGAGGCAGAGGCTCTACATGTGGGCTGTCAAGAGAAGTGTAGGAATATATCCCTAGTTTGCATCAGGAAGGACTTGGGCTGGCATTTGCAGGAACTATCTTAACACAGTGTGGTCTAAGTGATGACAATGTGGTGAGACAGTAAGTTGATGACCAACATGTACTCTTCCAGTGATTCAGAGAACCAGAATGAGAGACAAGACACTGCAATGACATCTTTGGAGATATTGATTTCTCAATGAGAAGCATCCAACATGATGATTTTGTAACGCCAGTTCTGTGTTGATTAAACCTCTAGAGAAATCAGTGTGCTTCCTTTGGATATGTTGGTTTAGACCTCAGGAGTTCACACAAGTATGGATCCCCCACCTTTCAAAGAAGAAGAAATTACCAACTCTAAAATGCAAGTGGTGTTGCTGAATTGCTTTATAAAATGTGGCTCAGGCTGTCCTTAAACTCATGCCTCCCCCACCCCCCCGAGGGAGGAGCTGTCTTGCCAGGCCACAGAAGTGGACATTGCAGCCAGTCCTGATGAGACCTGATAAGCTAGGGTCAGATGGAAGGGGAGGAGGAACTCCCCATCAGTGGACTTGGAGAGGGGCATGGGAGGAGATGGAGGGTAGGACTGGGAAGGAATGAGGGAGGGGGCTACAGCTGGGATACAAAGCAAATAAAATGTAATTAATGTAAAAAAATAAAAAAATAATTAAAAAATGTAGCTCAGAGGGTAAATTGACATGCCTACATAAGCCATGTCCCCTGAATTTACTCTCTGGATTATAATAGATTTGTTTCTGCATTATTACCATTGTCCACAGGAATCTGATAAATTTTCCTCTGCAGTGGCCTGTAGAAGGGAATGGCAACCTTTAATTTCAAAGGAAGACAAATCCTGGTACTGTATGAGAGATCTGAGTTTGGAGACAGTCAAGTAAAATGATGTGATGCTTGTCTAGCGATTCTCTCAAGGGGTACTGGCTTTGATAAAAACTGATAAGCAACATAAAGAGAAGAGACAGGTTTTATGCACAGGGTTTGTATTGTCCCTGAAGACACTAGCTGCCAGTTTTTTGGTTACTATCAATGGGAAAGGCAGGACTACTAAAATTGTGGGTAACATCTCACTGACAAATTCAACTTTTTTGAGGAAAAAAAAAGATGAAGATAGTGTTTTCCCCTTCTCAGATAAAGGGCCAAAAGACCTCATGGAACATCATGAAGGCAATCCTTACTGTTCTCTCTTTATCTGAGGGTCTAAAAGTTATGGAAAGTAGTAAAGGAAAGAGAAGGAAATAGGAGAGGACTAAGGGAAGAGGGAAAGGTGCAGAAAGAAGGTGTGGAGAAGAGGAAGAGGAGGGAGAATGAGAACATGCATCATAGATATTGAGAGATTCTGTAAGCCATCCTATCCCTAGCAATGCAGACAGGAGGTACCAAGTATTAAAATTCCCCAATCTTTAAGTCCTTAGGATGTCATTAGGACAAACATGATGGTACAGATCTTTGAATCCTTGGATACTGATTTTTCCTGTCCTTTAGTCTCTTTTTAATAAAACTTGGTAGAGACAGCTCTAGTAATTAATCTATTAAGTATTTTATTTATAGCCATTATATTATGTCCCAGTTAGAAAAAATAAAGTGGAGAAGAAAATACAAAACAATGTCACAAAGGTCCTAGAGATAGTTTCTGTAAGTCAAGAAGGGTATGTTGGTGGTAGATCTCTTTAAAGTCTACATGAACACTGGCAAAAATATATCACAGAAAACTTTCACTTCAGCATGAAGCTCTGTCAGTACAATTTTAATAATCTAAATATTTGCACAGAAAAGAAAATGTTAGCATAGAACATGAATACATACTCCTTGCAATACAAAGCATTTCGATTGTCAAAGCCAGATTAAACATGTTTATGCTAGAAAAAGAAAATGGGGGGAAAACTTGAAAGCAAAGGAAAAAATGCAGATTTATAAGAGGCAAGCATTTTAAAACTATGTGGAAAAAAAAAACCTTGCTGCCAGAGTCCCACAGATATGCCAAGGGAACTACACAAAACAGCATGCTCTCTACTCCACATGCTGCATGTTGGGTGCAGTACTCGACTTCTACATGACAGAGAGCTATGCCGAGATGTGTCTTCTAAATGTGCTGGTAACTTCTCTGTCAAAGTGTTACTTCAGGACAATTCAATTTATTTTATAATTAAGCAAGCAAGAGTGGTTCACCTCATGCTGAGATTGATACAATGGCTGATTATGGAGAACCTTCTCCTCCTCTGCAGTGTATAGGACATAACGGCCTATCCCAACACCACTTACAACATAGTCGTCCACTTGTCAATGCTGCAGGAATGCTCTTTGGGAGACATGAACACTGACATAACCAACATTATGATATAGCATACACAGGGATTTTAAGACATGGAATCAATGTAACATTAAACAGGTAGGCCAGATTGAAAAGGAGTGAAGATTATTAGTGTCCACTGTATTGTCTGGTTTCATTGTAGATAACTGTGATATGATTCTGTTTCCTGCAGGCCATTTCCCTAGGATTACTGTAATATACGTTAGCACTTCCTAGAAACATGTGAATGGTAAAAAACAAAACAAAACAAATAACAACAAAAAAACACCTCTCAGTTCCAATACCACTTTTACAGGGTTGTGTCCACAGATATTTAATTTCATTTTTCTCATATATGTTGTTTCTTTGAGGAGTCACTTCTGGATGACATTATGATATCATGATATGATAAAAAATCATTTTCATAGTTGTTCTTTTATGCCAGAAGATGTGTGTACAGAATTTCAATAATTCACAGGAAATTTTGCATGCATGGAAGCAAGCAAAACCTGGAAGCTAGCTAACTCCTTGTTCTCCAACCTACCCAGAACAGAAGCCGGTATGGTATCATTATGGTAAAATCCCACTGGTTCTGGCAGTCCCTTGTAGATTTTGGTGAATCCTGCTCTAGTTACTGTGAGCATAGAAATAATTTTCTGTAAGTGAAGCTCTGCGTTGAATCAAACTGATGGGAACCTTTTCTGCAACAAAATCTGCCAGGACAATCCTTCTATATATCCATACTGTGCTCAGGACTCTTTACTGGTTTCCACTGTACTAAATGTTGAGCTCTATCAATGATCCACCGAATCTCCGGTCACTGAAAATCCCTGACTCCTGCTCTAGCTGCATCCAACTATGTGTTGTTTTGTTAATATGTCAGACAACTCCGACTGGAGGCTCTTATACTCACCACTCCCCAGATAGCCAGGAGCTTCTCCTAGTGTCCTTACTCAAATGTCTCCTCTGCAAGATTTCATCGTGTTTTATTTTCCTCTCTGAATATCATCTTATTCCATGTGTATGTCCTTCCCTCAGTGACCATCACCTTCTAATATATTGTGAATTATATGCATTTTGCTTATTTGAAGTGTTGATTTCCTAATTCCCATGCCTACTGCTGGAGTCATGGTCCCAAGGACCAGGACCATGTCTATTTTCTATACTCCCATCATCCTAAGAATAGAGGTTTTATTACATCAGCAGGCATAGAACAAATGTCTTGATGAATCAATGAATGACCAGGTAATAGACCAAGTTAATGGGAGAAAGCTCAGTTCTATTAGGAATGCTTATAGGAGCCAACCGAAAGGTCAAAATTGGTTTAGAAAAAGCAAAGAGACAGGGAGCAGTTATCCACAGCCTGCTTAAAAGCTATGTTTGCAACTAGGATGAACAGAGCCTTTGTGATGGGGAAAAGAGAGCTGTATGTAAATCAGGATATATCATTTCCTGGAAAGGATGTGGCATTTCTTGGGTGGGCAGCTCATCTGCTGTCCTACAGCTCTACTTCATGAATTCACCTTCACATCTGAGGAAAGCGTAGCCAGCAACACAAGATAACTGCCTGACAGTCACTTCTGTGACTGATGAGACTCTGGGATGGACACAGTGAGGTTTTGCATCCATCTCCAAGGCCTACTGCAGAATTTGGTAATGGTCATTCAATGAACTCCCAGAGGGCTGGATAAACTAGAATCTTTCTAGGCACTGGAAACAGAATCTTAGACACTGATGACACTACTTCATATTCACACAGGGGTGTGATTTGTGAGCCAGAGAGAAACCATTCATATCACTTTGTAACTGTAATCTTTAGAGAGAATGAATAAATATTTTTCAGTTGGTCATTGATCTTACTCAGCTCATCATCCATTGGCCACATTTTTTTTTGTAGCATGTGATAACAACAGGACACATAAAAAATTTAATCTTTCTTAAAGGAGAGGTGTAATACCATTTAGAATAGTGACAAGAATTTTTCACATGGGCTTTGTAAAACCAGTGGATCTGAATGAGATGTTACTGAAATGGAACCTGCATGCACTATTTCCAAGGGTGCAACACGAATTGGTTAAATTGCTAGTTTTCTGGTTCAGCATTTCTGTACTATTGCTTTGAAATTACAGGTCCTATGGGGTATTCAGCGAATCACCTCCTCATATACAGCACACAGCTGGAGTCTGTCATGTTTCCAATCACCAACAACCATTGAGCTATTCAGAGTTGAGTTGGTCAACTCCTATCTCAGCTCTGCTGGGAAAAGTGCATTAGTCCATCAGTGCCTGGTTGGAGTCCTCAGACTTCCTGATTCTTCCTCTCTACTCCACAACACTGGACCCTTATTAAAATTGTATCTTGAGCTTTCACACTCATTGGTGTCTTCAAACTACAACTTTGATGACCCCAAATACATAGTTGTGACTTTTTTACAATGTAGTCACACTTTCTGATTAAACTTGCATGGGAGGTTGAGAGCCAAGCATTCATGTCTGTGAAATGCTTTATAATTCTTTCTTATCTATCTTGTTACAGCCCAGCAGACCAGAAAGTAATATTTACAAAACCACAGCTGGCAAGACAGTTGCTTGAGGAACGAAGTCATTTTTAAATACAATTATCAAAATGACTTAACCATAAGAAATGAAATGCTCAATGTCACTTGATTGCTGCAGTGGCTGCACTAGACCATTCTAATCTGAATCTTCCTACATACTTAACGTGGGTGCATATGGCTTGAGAGGTCCTACCGCTACATAGAGAAGAACCTGCTTTAAAGCACCTCTCAGGAAATCAGTAAGAGAGATGGGTTAGAGAACTCAGTGATGGGTCCTGGAACTTGGGAAGGGTTCCTGGTAAATGCGGTACTCAATCAGTGCCTAAGAAATAACCAGGCACTTTATTTCAAAGTTAGGATCAAAAGCAAAGAAGTTCAGAATACCATATACATTTGAAAATATACTCAAAGCTTCATTAAAGAAGATAACCCTAGACTATATTAATTTTGGTGGATTGATTTAATATATGCTACATCCAAATCATAAAAACAAAAATGTCACACCCACACAAAGATTTTTTTAAGGTGGTATAAAAGTTTTCAAAGGAGAATGTGTATGTGTTTGTGTGTATGTCTATACACACCCTTATGCATGAGTACCATCATGTGTTAGACCTGGTTCTCTTAACCGAGTTGTTTTTAACTAAAGATAATAAATTTGTAGAGTGAAATTATAAAAATACTCACAATGCCTTAAAAAAAAACAAAGGGTATACTTCAAAATCTGACTTGACAAAGTGTAACTATTTCTAAGCTAAACACAATTATCTATAGTCTACTTTTATCCACTTGATTAAGAGTTTACACTGTTCCTTGATAGGATTAAACTTCAAAGAATAATTGCATGGCTTTTTTTAAGGATAAAGGCTATTGTCTTTTCCTCAGGTGAACTCAGAAATTCAGAATGTTTGAGCTACTGATAGCATAGATAGATCTAAATATGATAACTATATGCTCATTTCCATATTAATTTCTGTACTATTAATACATACAACAGAAATACAAGATTAGTGACTCACAGTCATTCTTAAAGAAAATGTTTTGTTTTTTTATTTCGTATTACTTTACACTCATATTTTGACATTTTTTTCCTTCCTTCGTTCATAGCGAAGAACCCTTTTTGTAAGTTCTGTGACACACCCACATAGACCTTCTGGATCCCACATTCCTTGTGTCCCCCTGGGAACGCACCCACATAAAAGAGCAAAGGGCCCTTACCTGGCTGAAACTCTGCCCGGCTGCTCTGGCTTGCGTGCTGCGTGCTGGGAGCTGTGAAGGGGCTGTGTCACCCAGGGCCAGGGTCTGGTTGCTATGGTAGCTGGCCGGATACTGGAAAGACCCTTCAGGTTTGGAATTGAGCTGAAGTGCACTCTGGGAGAGCAGGCTGGGCCCTGCGTTGAAAGTCATTTAGAACAGTCAGTGACAGTCTCAGTGAAGCAGAAATGACATGTATTATTTATTGAGAGTAGCCTAGAATTATCACATGCACATGATTCCAGCCATCTATGCTTTGAATTCTGAGAACTAAAATGACCATATAATTCAGCTCCAACTCTCAGATGATTTTTTTTTTTGGTGGCTTAAAAGTTCTCTGAGGAGCAGATTTTTCAAATGATCTCATCCTGACCTACATAGAGATATTTCTTATGAGGCAAATTAATCAAGTAGTTATTTTTGGACCAGACAATATCAGAAACATTTGAAATAATGTTAAAAAGGTCTACCTTTTGTACATGTTAATTGCATTAATATAATTATATCTTCCACTTCATGACTGGCACACTAAAGCTCTCAAAACCTTCAAGCCAGTAACAGATTCTATTGTATAAATGATGACGTAATACCATAGTACCAGAGAGCAGACAGTGTTTAAAATATTAATAGCTGTTCATACAATGTAGGATTCACCATGGTCTAATGCGGTCCTTGAGGACTAGTTATCTTTGCCATCATAGCAATGCTCAGCAGGAGAACAAAGAGAAAGATCTGGCGTTAACTGGTGCTGTTAACATGTGTTATAGGCAAGGGGAAAGGATAGCCAGGTCTTGGCCTTAAGATTTGGTTATATTTTGCATGTATGATATGGCTTTATTTTCTTGTATATTTAAATGGAATTCTTTCAAGAGTTTACACATTTTATTTTCAAAAAAAATTTAAAAATCAAACTCATTATTCACTTTAGAAATTTAAGCCCTCATGGAAAAGTGAGCATGAATTTGTTAGCTTCTCTTGCGTGTTTTGAGAGATGGTTAATGTCAGGATAGACATAGCGAGGCAAGAACTTGTTAATACAAATTACTTCGTGTTTATTAGCAGCATGGTATAAAGCCAGTTCTTCATTCATGCAGAGCAATAAGACATAGGAACTACTGGACAGCCATGGAATATCCTTGATACTTTCTTTCCTTTTTAAAATAACAGTATCAGTTCTGGTAAGTGAAAAATCACAGGATCCTTATTTGTCATTAAACATGGCAGACTCTTTCAAACAAAATCTGGGATGTGACAAGGGCCATTCTTGCACAACAATAACATGCCTACTTTTAGTGGTATTGGTTCTTACTAACCTTGTCATTTACAGACCTCTGCCTTTCCCCATTCTGTGTTGGCACTTCTAAACAGCATGAGTATACCACTTTAAATCACGTTTCCATCTAGTACCAACCCTATCATGAAAGGTATCACAAAAGCACAACTGAAACAATTTTTTCTCTTAACACAAAACACAATCCCAAGGAAACAGTTTACATCAAGCAGTTATGTTTTCATCAGCTGGCAAAAAGACCATGTAATCTGCTTTGACGGTAGTACAAGCCTAATCACCAGAGCAGTGGTGTCTCTGTGGAGAGGTGCATCCTCTGTCATTTAGGATACCAGAGGAACATTGTCCTGGCTGCAGTGTTGGAAACACCAGGCACAGCAAAGTCAAGAGCTCCTCTCTAAGTTCTAGAAAACAGGCAGCACAGTTCTGAACAGGTTTTGGAAGGGAAGTAGAAAACTCTGTGTGAGGTGGTGAGACATAGGAGCTAACCATGGAGAAGAGACAGAGGTCCTCACTGGAAGAACAAAAATGAGTTTTGACCAAGTACTTTAGTCCTGGTCCCCAGTGAAGAGCATGCCATAACAGAGAGAGTGAGCAAAGGGGGAGAGCAGTGATTTTTTCTTGATAGTTGCTGATATACCCAAAACAGGAAGCTTTCTTTGCCTCATCTTATTTTTTTAATTCACTCAGGACAGTAGATGGGCACATAATAGTCTGCAGTAGGCTCACCTTCCTGCCGTAGCAGTGCAAAGGCAAGGAAGGTTACAGGACACACAACAACAGTGCACAGAGTTGGAAATCTCAGCGAAGTAAAAGGAAAGAGAACCTTTAATTTCACACCATTTAACATAGTCCATAACACAAAATGGTCACATGTTCTAATTGTTTGCCTTTCAAGAGAGTGTGCGAATTTGCTCCAATGAAATTTCTGGAGAAGCAAGTTAAATAACTTTGTCTCTTACAAATAGATTCATACAATTATCCCTGTAAATGTACAAAGGCTATTTATACACAGGTTTCAAATAACAACCTAAGCTTCTTCTGCAAAAAGAATTTCAATTAAAATTATGGTTTGTCTGCTCCTGAGAAATGCATTTTGGGGTAATCAAACCTGTTCATCTTTTACAGAATCCGTCATGTATTTGATCAATACTCAACGAAAACAAATCAAGACTCCCTATCTCATTATCCCGCTAATACATCTCAAGCCCTGAAACCAAGATGTGCTCGGACAACTGTAATTGCATCAACGAGCAGTATATCATAACATTACAACACTGACATGTCACCTGCCAAGGACAAAACAGTAAGGACAATAGCCCAGACCCTGTGTACATTTTACAATGACTTTCCCACTGTTCATTAGGCTTCAAATCAACAAGATTTTTTTTCCAGCTGTGGCAAATGCACATGCCTGTGAATATGAAAATGGTTAAAAATCACACATCCCTAAATCATTTTAAAATGGAAGTAAAATTTGCATAATAATTTTCATTAGTTGATTAATATAGCAGTGCATCGAGGCAGAAAATATAAATTTGCCAAAGATTTCTAAGGAATTTAGTTTAGGGATTTAAATTATATTCCCCCCCCCTTTTTTTTTCCTTCTCCAAAACTTCTGGATTTATATGTAAGCTTGCCTGGGCCAGAGGCAAAGTTAGGTAATAACCTGAGAAAACGGAAGGTATACATCAGGGAAGACAAGCTGATGTGGAAGGATTTAGTGAGGGAATGGGGGGCACTTTCTTCCTTATATTCCATGGATGAAAATATTGTCTTCCATGCAGAAGACACCCAAGCTTGAAGTAGCATGGGAGGAGGATTTCTGTCTTCGTCACAGAAAATTGAAGCCATGCTCTGGATACATCTAGAAAACTGACCTGAAATGTCAAGGTTAATTGCTGTAAAGCTTGTCCATCATAGAAGAGTGCTAAAAATGGGTCAGGAGTTGGCTGGGAAGGCCTGTTCCTTGTAAGCCAAGAAGAGGTGTTGAAACCATTTCTTGATCAGTTGTATTTTAGACAGTCTTTTTGCTCTATAGTACAGCTTGAGATCTGGGATGGAGATACCTCCAGAAGATCTGTTATTGTACAGGATTGTTTTAGCTATTCTGCGTTTTTTGTTTTTCCATATGAAACTGAGAATTATTCTTTCAATGTTTGTAAAAAATGTGTTGGTATTTTGATGGGAATTGCACTGAACAGAACACCAACAGCAAGGCTCTAAAATCAATAAACAATAAATGGGACCTCATGAAACTGAAAAGCTTCTGTAAAGCAAAGGACACTGTCATCAGAACAAACGATAGCCTACAGACTGCGAAAAGATCTTCATCAACCCTCCATCTGACAGAGAGCTAATATCCAGAATATATAAAGAACTCAAGTAGTTAAACACCAACAAAACAAGTAATCCGACTAAAAAATGGGGTACAGAGCTAAACAGAGAATTCTCAAAAGAGGAATATCTAATGGCAGAGAAATACTTAAAGAAATGCTCAACATCCTTAGTCATCAGAGAAGTGTAAATCAAAATGATCCTGAGATTTCATCTCACACCCATCAGAATGGCTAAGATTAAAAAATCAAGTGACAACACACTCTGGAGAAGATGTGGAGAAAGGGGAACCCTCCTTCATTGCTGGTGGGAATGTAAAATTGTATAACTACTTTGGAAATTAACCTGGCATTTTCTCAAAAAATTGGGGATTGTGCTACCTCAAGATCCACCTATACCACTTTTAGGCACATACTCAAAAGATATCCCACCATTCAATAAGGACATTTGTCCAACTATGTTCATAGCAGCTTTATCTGTAATAGCCAGAACCTGGACACAACCCAGATGTCCCTTATCAAAGGAATGGATACAGAATATGTGGCACATTTACACAATGGAATAGTACTCAGCAAACAAGGAAATCATGAAATTTGCAGGCAAATGGTGGGAACTAGAAAAGATCATCCTGAGTGAGGTAACTCAGAAGCAGACAGACACACATGATACATATTCACTTATAAGTGGATTTAGATATATTGTATAGGATAAACATGCTAAAATCTGTAGTCCTAAAGAAGTTAAACAACAAGGAGGACCCTAGGGAAGATGCTTAAAACCATTCAGAAGGACCCACAGAATAGACATCAGAAGTAGCAGAAGACAAGGAATGGGAGAGAAGCCTTCCACAAAGGACTGTAAGACTCTACCCACCAGGGTATTGAAGAAGATACTGAGGCTCATAGCCAAACTTTGGGCAGAGTGCAGGAATCATTATGGAAGAAAATGAGCTGACATGTCAGGCTTAATAGCTGGAGATGAGACCTGAATCTCTCTTTTATTTCTGTACCCAGGAAGTTGTCCTTTGCCTTAAAACACTCATGTTTCCTGCACACATCAGCACTTTAATGTCTTACTAAACTGACATCCTATTGCTGCAGAAGAAATCTGCACTTCACTCCTTATATTATATTATTTCCCTAGTGAACTTTTACTTTGAGGTCCCAGCCCAGGCTGGGAGGAGGTCAGTGCCTACTGCTGGTGTAGCAAAGTCACAAAGGTTGAAATGTTATTTTTAGCATAGAGCTTTAGACCTAGTTACAGGTTATATTAACACAGACACTGTAATACAACTCAGTTTCTCATGGAATTAACTGGGTGCCCTCAGAGTATCTATGATCATGAAGATTGATCATGTATACATGTTTGCACAGGTTTAAAGAGACCTTATCGGAAATTTTCAGTTCTCGTCTGATTTAGCTGAACATCTGTCCCAGATACATTAAATCCTAATTAAACTACACAGTGTGCAATAACACAGAAAGGCCAGAGGGCTCCTAAGTGACATCCGCATGCCATCATTTAAGTCACAACCATGTTAGCAAAATGATGGGGTTTGCTGAAAGAAATCAATCGGAAGCAGAAGTCAGCAGATGTGCGGCTGGTCCTCCTACACATTTACACAACCATAGACACTGGTAGCAGTGACAGAGATAGTAGGTGCTCTCTTCTAGGTCCTGAGAACTGTATCGAGCACTTTACATTTATTAACAAGCTGAAGTTTAAAACAGTCTCAGCAAGGAATAGTACTATCAATCCCTCTGCTGCTCCGGGAACAGCGCTACCCAGCTGGAGGGATTCAGTAGGTGCTGATACTAGGGATCAGACGCTGCTGTCTGGCTTCAGGACTGCTCCCAATCAAGGCCTTACATTATTTTGTTGCTTCACATCTTAATCTCTCCAAATGTGAGCTTAAAGATTTTTGACAGAATGCAAGAGGTTATGTGAATTAATTTTTCTTTTTAAATTATTTTTATTTTTATTAATTACAGTTTATTCACTCTGTATTCCCCCCTGTACCTTCCTCCTTCCTTCCCTCCCAATACTACCCTCCCTCTTGCCCACCCATGTCCCTCTCCCAGCCCACTGAAAAGGGAGGTCCTCCTCCCCTTTCTTCTGACCCTAGTCTATCAGATCTCATCAGGAGTGGCTGCATTGTTTTCTTCTATGGCCTGGTAAGGCTGCTTTCCCCTCAGGGAGAGGTGATCAAAGGGCAGGCCAATCAGTTCATGTCAGAGACAGTTCCTGTCCCCATTACTATGGAGGCCACTTGGATACTGAACTGCCATAGGCTACCTCTGTGCAGGGGTTCCAGGCCATCTGCATGAGTGGTCCTTAGCTTGAGTATCAGTTTCAGAAAAGACCCCTGTGCCCAGACTTTTAGGATCTGTCACTGTCCTTGTGGAACTCCTGTCCTCTCCAGGTCTTACTATTTCCCACTTCTTTCATAAGATTCCCTGTGCTTGGCCCAAAGTTTGGCTATGAATCTCAACATCTGTGTCGATACCCTGAAGGGTAGAGCCTTTCAGAGGCCCTCTGTGATAGGCTCCTGTCCTGTTCTCTGTTTTCTCCCTCCTCTGATGTCCATTCTCTTTGCCTTTCTGAATGGGGATTGAGCACCTTAGATTTCCCATGCTCATGGCTTGGCAGGATTAACACAGTAAAAATAGCCATCATACCAAAAGCACTCTACAGATTCAATGCAATTCCCATCAAATTACCAACACAATTCTTCACAGACCTGGAAAGAAAAATTCTCAACTTCACATGGAATAACAAGAAACCCAGAATTGCTAAAACAATCCTCTACAATAAAAGATCTTCTGGAGGTATCTCCATCCCTGATCTCAAGCTGTACTACAGAGCAAAAGACCCAGAAATATGTGAATTATTTTATGCCACACTATTTAGTATTATCATTATTGTTATCATTATTATTTAGGTACTTGTCCAATCACAGAGCTATATGGTCTGCTAATAATAAAAACCTGACTGAGATTTTTCTTCCTGGAAACTTGTTATACTGCTGTTTCACATACTACTTACTGCTTTCTTTCAACACCCTTTGTGATTTTGTTTTTTGGGGTGGGGTTATCTAATGCCTTGCTCAGCAAAGTGGCCTGCTGCAATGAAAAAAAAATTACAAACAAACAAACAAACAAACAAACATGTATTGTGGCAGCCAATTGTTGAAAAGCTAAAATTCTTGGCATCAGGAGAAAGTTGTTCTTGTTTTCTCTACCAGAAATTTCTTTCTCTGCTAATTGTGAAGCTTATTCTCAAATGTCAAGTGTGTAAATATCACCTCTTCCATGCACATACATCTCTACTTCCCAGAGAAAATTAACCCTGTCCTGCTATGCTATGTTAATTCTATAGACACAATTAGAAGAAGTTTTAATACTCTATCAGATAGATGCACGAGTACTGTTTAATATGATAAAATGTTCTTGGAAAAATGGGATGAAAGCTGGACCCAAATGAACTTGGATGCCCCAGTAGCAACATTGGTAAGCATGTGGTACTTTTACGAAATGGTAGACATCTAAAGTGATAGTAGGACGATGCCTAGAGGCAGGACAGATAATATTCTAGGTCTGTAATAGTTTACCAAGTAATTTAAAAGCATATTTCAATCATACATACATGAAAACTTAGAGCAGAAGCATGGCTGTGAAAGTCATCAGTAGAGAGCATAAAGACTTGAGAATAAAGGTAGGGCTCCAAAGGGCAGGATTTATGAAGTTAATTCCAAAGGATTATTTGCCATTGACAAAAATGCACTAAGAAAAATATAACAAAACAAATAAAACAAACAAATGAACAAAACCTAAGAGGACTGGACAAGCTTTGAACACACACCCAAGCAGATGCTTTGTGAGAGTATTAATTTAGGATAATCTACAAAAAAAATAAATAAATAAACGTGCAAACGATGCACACCTTCAGGAAAGGAGGCCTCACACTCATCGCTTTGGTTAAATTTATGCTTATCAGGAAGAACAGAAATGTGATACATTCTAGGGTTAAACCGTTTCTTACAGGATAATTTAAAAAAATTTATTTTTGTGCAAGCCATGAAATAATTGTACCAAATCTCACACACATCTGTAACAATGGAGAAATCTGCATTTATTTCTTCCTTCTTGCTACTTGATCTCTGGAGAACGTTAAGAACAATTGGAAGATAAACTTTTTTTGTTTGTTTTGTTTGTTTTCAATGAGAGAAAACTCTTAAAAAATACTAGATAGAAGGGAGGGGGTGACTGGCCTACCACAAATACTAGATAGGCTAGGTAAAATAAGTGGTAGTGATTAAGTATCAAGGTATTATTACAAATTATAAACCAGAGGAGAAAACTGATAATTATTTGTAAGACTATTATGGTCAAGGTAATCAATGGCTGCTGTGCAGAATATAAACACTGATTTTCCTTATAATAAACCATGCATCCTTTTCCTCTATAGCAGAGGTCTTTTCTTTATGGTAAAGCAGCAAATCTGCTGCTTGGTAAAGCAGCAAATCTGCTGCTTTACCAAGCCACCTAGAAGAAGACATCCTTTGTGGTGCTTAAACTGTTTTTTTAATCCCGAGCTTCATTAGTAACTTATTTATGAGTTACCACTTGGAGAATTTCCAGGGAGGAGTCTCCCAATAAATAGAGTAGCCCAACCCACCTACCACCTCAAAACATAACTGAAGGCAAAAGTTACAGGTTCTTGTTAAACAAGTGGGCTTAGAGTGTATACATTTACTTGGTAAACAGAGAGGCATTTAAATTTCATTTTTTTGTCTCTATATCCAGAATAATTATGACACCCGGTCAGTTGATTTCAATGTGCAAAATTATTTATGTGAGAGTTAAAACTTTAATGGTCCCAATAAGGCCGAATCACACACACAGACTTTAAACTGACTTAAAGTCAACAAATGTCATTGTCTTGTTACTTTTTCAAGCTTGACTGATGTAGACACATGGACCCGATGTTGGCCTTACATGACGCAGCGTCTGTTCCTTTATATCTGTACATGAAAGAGACAGCTGAGAAAGTGTATTTGGTCAAAAGCAAGCAAAAGTCAAGTATGTAACTTTAGTTTGCAATGCTTTCCTCTAGAATTTTGCAGCTCCTGGAGTATAACCTTAGAACAGGATTTTTATTTCATACTGCAGTTTCCAAGTGGTTCTTTATAAAGGTTTATATTTTGGATACTTACTGTTAGGTATTTCTATTGTGTAATGAGAAGAAAAATACTATGTATATATTCTTATAATGCTTAATAATTTAATAAGAGCAGACTTATCTCTGAGTACCAATAATCTTGAAAAGAAATGGAAAATTAACGGAGGCCAGTTATGAAAGAAACAAGACTTAAAGCCAAATCTAAAAATGCCGCAGCCAGTGTGTGGGTCACACTGCCTCATGATGATGTCTCACAATGGTAGACTTGCCCTCATCTCTGGGATACACATGGCTTTTGTGAACTTGGTAGCTATTCTTATATCTTCTGACATGGAGATATGTGGATATTCTGTCATCACTGAGTTCTAGCAGCTCTCAAAGGTTTGGTCTCCCACATCAGTTGTGCCCTTATACCTTACAGAGGACCTTTAACAGCTTTTACTGACGTGGATTGACTGTATGCACTGACATTTGATATAATATTTAAAACAGAAGAAAAGTCAGCTAGTAGTTCCTGCTGCTATACCACGGTACCATCACATGCTTTGTGGTCTCAAGAAAATGCCCCCGAACTGTCATGCGAGTTAACAATAACAACAACAATAAATCATCAAAAGGTAATTGAGCTCTTAGCATTGTAAAGAACATTTGACTTTGGGGGTTCTCTGAAAGACTATATGTGTGTGAGTATACAGACACACACACAGACATACACACACATACACACACACACACACATATATACATATATATATATATATATGAAGATTTTTTTTTGAGAGAGAGGGTTTCTCTGTGTAGACTTGGCTGTCCTGGACTTGCTTTGTAAACCAGGTTAGTCTTGAACTCGCGGAGATTGGCCTGCCTCTGCCTCCCCGAGTACTGGTATTACAGTTGTGCACCACTACACCCGCCTCCTCTGTAAGATTCTACCCTCCTTCAAGAATTGCCAAGTGCACTTTAAGATCTTCATGTTTATGGCGGGAATACCAGGATCTCCATGTGAGAAGATAATGTCAGAAGATACAGGAACAAAGTTCACAAAGTATCCATTTAGAGCCTAAGCTTTTCTATCCTGATGAGTCTGGACTGGTTTCCACCATGAAAGAAAACAAAGAAAAAAAAAAAAAAAACTACCTCCTTTTCCTTGACAATGACTTTCATGTGTTGAGTGAGTTTGATTCACGTGTTTAATTTTGATTGCTTTTATTTCTATCTCTGCTGTCGGTGTTCCTTCTTAGGATTACGAAAAGTCCCTTCACAAAATACCTCTCAATTTTAATATTATGAATCATATGAATATATGGTGTTGTGCTTTACAGCATTTTAATAACTTGATGTCTCAAAGGTTCTCATGTGAATTAAGTGTTCTAATAACAAAATAAAAAGGACAGATGGTAGATCCACAGTGGAAAATGAATTCACTGTCACCAAATTTCATACATCTTATGAGGGTCCCTTCTACTCTGAGTGGGATTCAATACATGATTAATTTCTGATATTTTATTATACATTGATTTGAAAGCTCAGAATTACGAACATTTTAAAAACATTCCTCATATATGAACTCTTACAAGATTCCCACAGAATGGTAGAATTATCCATGATATAGTAGAGCTCCAATTCCTTAGTATACTAAATAAAGAAATAATCACTTTCAAAAATACATTAGACAACTTAATTTCTGGTTAAATTATATGTCATTTTCTCCCAAGTTGTCCTATTTTTTTTTTTTTTTTTAGGTATTTGTCCTTACTTTAGTTCTGATTTTGACTGAAGGTATTTTCATTAGTTACTGGCTGAGATACCATCACTCTTATTTCTCTTATCTCTGAGTTTATATCTCCAAGGATACATGAGGAAAATGAAGTCCTTGATCCATGTTCATTCAGGGCAAGCCATGCAGGACACTGAGAAGCTAATGGATCCTAGCATCCATCAGTAATTTATTCTTGTTGCTCCTATGTTCTGTTTCGTTTAACCACTATTTCAGAAGCCACTTTCTGGTGACTGGCACATATTTGTTAGAAGTAAAATTAGACAGCCAGCAGCCATGATGGCAGGGTGACAAAGGTTGTTCATGTTTTCTAGACTGTTTAAGATGGTGCTTTTTAAAGATAGAGTCGGAAAACATTTACAACTATCATAGCGTAAAGGTGGTATAGCTGGCTGGTAAGTGCTCATTGTAGCATTAGGAGGAAAGATTGGTATGATTTAACATTTATTTTTAATCAATCCTTGGGAAGAAAAATAACAAAAGCTTTAAAAAAATAACAAGTTAAGTAGCACTTGCTCAGGCATTGAAATAGCTTTCTATTTAAGATTTTTTTTCCAGGCGACTTAGACTTATTTAGTGTTGTTTTAGTCCCCTTTGAGTGGGGACTAGGAGACTGGTTCTCAAGGGCAGGATGCCAGGTTCAATTTAGCATTCGCGAATTCACAGCTATTCTAGCTAATGAAGCCATTGATTGAATAATCACAAGGGACTCCCCAAATCTGATGTGCTTTCCCTAATTAGAAGGATGTATCCAAGGGCGCTGCACATCCATGTGCTGTTTCTGCACCAGGGCACCCACATGGGACCCTACTGCACTACACAGCAGGCCACTGTGCTGGCTAACCTTTTGCCCTCTCTACTCAAATCCTCCATTGACAAGGAGGCCTGGGCACTTGTTGGACCTGGCAGAAGGAGGGAATCTAAAGAAGAAGCAAGGAGCTTAGGTTTACTCCAGTACAGCATGCTGCTGCGTGGCTCTGCTCCCACAAGATCTAGCGAGTTCTTTCAGGTCCAGGATGTTGACAAGCTCTGTCAGTTTGCTGCTAATTCCCGGGTGTTTTAGCATGGGCTGTCTGCCCCTTTAATCTCACCTACCTCTTTGTAAACAGCCTCTTAGTTAAACTTCTTTTAGTTAAACTCCTTTTGAATAGAATCTTTATCCTATTCCCACCCCTAACTGATAGACAGAACAACTGACATTTTAATTTTCATATCCTTTCAACACTGGACATTAGCAGTATACTGATATCGCATATTGTAGTTATGTATTCAATACTTCCAAATTATTTTCTTAAGTTTGTTTATGGTGACCCTAGTGTCAAAGAGCTTCTGAAATCATTATGAATGAATATCCTGAGTATCAACATTTCCTGCATGGCTGTAGCTCAGAATCCGTTGGCACAAAAGTTTGGGTGCTGCCTTCATCACCTGGCACATTAAATATATATAATACTGTTGTAAGTGGTGATTAATATTTACTATTGGTTTATCTTTTATTAATGCTGCTGTTAATCCTAAGCAGCTGTATAATCAAACCACCACACAGAAACTAGGTTTATTTAGTTAACCTAGAACACAATGTTGGGCAATAGTTACTCCCTCCTAAACCTCCAAGCTCTCAGTTTCCTAACATTTAGATTTCCCACATTACACTTGCTTTTAGTGATATATTATGTCCAGTCCATCTCCATGTAGTTCCAACATCTCCTCCAGCTCTGCTCTCCTAGCTCTTCCCCCTTGCCCTTTCGCTTCTCCCCTCTTTTCTGTCCTCTGGCTCCTCCCATTGTTCAACATTGTGGCTAGTTGTTTTATTTTGGCCTGTTTACACAAAATTGAGACAGGATGCTTAGAGTAAGTGTCACAATGCAATCTCCGGATTGAAACCAGAGAGTGGGGGAGAGGGGAGAAATCAGCATTTGAATGAACGAGGGTAAGGTGTATACATTTCAAAAGAACATTATACCAACATAATACACACACACACACACACACACACACACATATATATACATACACATAAATATATGTACACACACACACACACACACACACACACACGTATTATTCTGATGGCCCAAAGAAGAAAACAGCCAAAAAGCAATCAACATTCCAGAGGATAAATAAATTGTAATATACTACTGATAATGTTAACTACTGTTTGCAACAAAATGGTCAGATCTCTCAGTTACAATGCAAAGTAAAACAAGAAGATACTATGTGAGTGAGCTTGTATGGAATCCAGACACCGGAGAAAGGTCTGAAGAGGAGCTACCTTGAGAGAAGGCAGTGGCTGTTTTTTTGAGTTTGCTCTAGTTACTTTTTTTTCTTCAAACCAGAATGGGAGAAAAGCTTGAGAGAAAAATCTTAGCTGTCTTTAATCCAAGTTCTCAGTACATTATAGAAAGGTGATAATATTCCTTAAAACACAGAACAATTAATTATAAAATGTATCTGCAATGACTGGGCCCTGTAATGCACACAAGTGAAGGGTCAGGCCATTTGTAGATGACTTGCAAGAGAAGAAACTATTTCACTAGACATTTTTTTTAATGTCCTAAATCTATCACAGTTTCTCAACTGAGAAGGTAAATGTGGTCACTTTTTACAGTGAAATGGAACATACATATCCCTGATTCTATTTACCTTTTCAGCTATTTCATTTTGTATTGTTTTATTTCTGAAATGCCTTTACCATTTCCATCTTTCCTGTGGTTTTTATTTATTTAGCTTGTTTTTTTGCTTATGTGTATATGTGTATATATGTGTGCGCGTGAGAATGTGCACGTGTGCATGCAGGTTCCCATGGAGTCCAGAAGGCAAAATTGGACCCCTTTGGCACCAGAGCTATCAGTGGTTGTAAGCTTCCTGACCTGGGTGCCCAGAGCCACACTTAGGTCCTCTGCAGAAGGCACACTATTGCGCCTTCCCTCCAGTCCTTATTTGGCTCTCTTTTAGATATTCCAAAAATAAATATGACATTCTTGTATTTTAAAAATAAATTTTAGATTTCCATGGAATACAACTTTTATTATGAAATACTATTTTGTTTTGTAAATTACGTACAATTTTCTCATCTGAATCAATGCTTTTCAGAAGCATATTTCCTGGTTATAATATGATTATGTTTATTATTATTTTATTTGTTTTTAATTTTAGTGAGTTATTATCAGTGAATATGAACGATCCGATATCTTTATTTTCCATCAGATCATTTTGTCAACATTTCCTAATTAAAAATTTTATAATCATATGGATAAAAGCTGAAAGTATATTAAATATGTCGGTTTTTAAAATATTTACTTATTTGTTTTTCATTGATTTAGATAGAATTTCATATTGTCCATCTGGCCTAACACTCACTCTGCAGTTTTGAGTTTCCGCTTTTCCTTTCTCCATCTACCAAGTGCTGAGATTCGGATATGCACTTTCCTGGGGGATTCAAGCATCGTCTCTGTGTGTGCCTCATGAGCAGTGTCAATGGACCTGTTTCCACAACCTCTGTGTTTCCATTGTAGGGTCTAGTTTCCTTTTCCTTTAGCTTTCTATCTAAACATGCACTGAGAAAGTCAAGGTAATACTTTTTATTTATTTCTTTTATTTTTGAGATTATAGTTATATCATTTACCTTTTCCTTTCTCTCCCTTCAAGTATTCCCTCCCTCTAATTCATTCCATGTGCCCCTCCTTGCTCTTTTAAATTCATAGCCTCTGTTCCAGTTAATTATCTTTATATTCATCCATACATACATATATTCCTAACCATAACCTACTCAGTCTGTATAAGGTTACTTGTGTGTACGCCTTCAAGGCTGATCATTTAGTTTTTTTTTTTATTCTTAAATGATTTTATTGGTAATTGGTAATTTGCATATCTTTTCTATGTTTTTTTTAATTTTATTTTTCTTTATTAATTACACTTTACTCACTTTGTATCCCTCCACCATGGTTCCCTCCCTCCTCCCGTCCCAATCCCTCCCTTCCTCCACCCTCTGCATGCATGCCCCTCCCCAAGTCCACTGATAGGGGAGGACTTCTTTTCTTTCCTTCTGATCCTAGTCAATTAGATCTCATCAGGAGTAGCTGCTGCCTTGTCTTCTTCTGTGGCCTGGTAATGCTGCTTCCCCCTCAGGAGGAGGTAATTAAAGAGCAGGCCAATCAGTTCATGTCAAAGACAGTCCCTGTTCCTATTACAATGGAACCCACTTGGATACTGAACTGCCATGGGCTACATCTGTGCGGGGGGGGGGGGGTGTCTTAGGTTATCTCTGTGCATAGTCCTTGGTTGGAATAGCAGTCTCAGGAAAGGCCCCTGTGCTCAGATTTTTTGGTTCTGTTGCTCTCCTTGTGGAGTTCCTGTCCTCTCCAGATCTTACTGTTTCCCACTTCTTTCCTAAGATTCCCTGCACTCTGCCCAAAGGTTGCCCATAAGTCTCAATATCTACATTGATAGTCTGCAGGGCAGAGCTTTTCAGAGGTCCTCTGTGTCAGGCTCCTGACTTGTTCCCTCTTTTCTCCTTCTTCTGATGTCCATCCTCTTTGCCTTTCTAGATAGGGACTGAGCATTTTAGCAAGAGTCCTCCCTCTTGATTAGTTTATTTAGGTGTACAGATTGTAGTAGTTTTATCCTATATTATATGCCTATATGAGTGAGTATATACCATTTGAGTTTTTCTGCTTCTGAGATAGCTCACTCAGGATGATGTTTTCCAGATCCCACCATT
Source organism: Meriones unguiculatus (assembly GCF_030254825.1). NCBI lineage: Eukaryota > Metazoa > Chordata > Mammalia > Rodentia > Muridae > Meriones > Meriones unguiculatus. Next base: position 100,206,627 of record NC_083351.1, read on the forward strand.
TACCTGCAAATTTCATGATTTCCTTGTTTTTTATTGCTGAGTAATATTCCATTGTGTAGATATACCACAATTTGTGCATCCATTCCTCCATTGAGGGGCATCTGGGCTGTTTCCAGCTTCTGGCTACTACACATAAGGCTGCTACAAACATGGTTGAGCAAATGTCCTTATTGTGTACTTGAGAATCTTTTTGATATATGCCTAGGAGTGGTATAGCTGGATCTTCAGGAAGCGCTATTCCTTGTTGTCTGTGAAAGCGCCAGATTACTTTCCAGAGTGGTTGTACAAGTTTACATTCCCACCAGCAGTGGAGGAGGGTTCCCCTTTCTCCACAACCTCTCCAGCATGTGTTGTCTCTTGAGTTTTTGATCTTAGCCATTCTGATGGGTGTAAGGTGAAATCTTAGGGTCGTTTTGATTTGCATTTCCCTGATGGCTAATGAGGTTGAACATTTCTTTAAGTGTTTCTCTGCCATTTGATATTCCTCTGCAGAGAATTTTCTGTTTAGCTCTGTACACCATTTTTTAATTGGATTACTTGATTTTTTGCTGTTTAACTTCTTTAGTTCTTTATATATACTGGATATTAGCCCTCTGTCAGATATAGGGTTGGCGAAGACCTTTTCCCAATCTGTAGGCTGTCATTTTGTTCTGAGGACAGTGTCCTTTGCTTTACAGTTTCATGAGGTTTCATTTATTGATTGTTGCTCTTAGAGCCTGAGCTGTTGGGGAATACCCTTGAACTCATTGGCACAGGAGACAACTTCCTAATAATTTAGTTTTGAAATTTCTGTCTTAACATCTGTACTCTGTGCTGTTCTATTCAATTCAGCTATAGCATTAGGTTTACCACACCTTTTTCTTTTTTTAAAGATTTATTTATTGAATACACAGTATCCTGCTTGCATGTACACCTGCACACCAGAATAGGGCACCATGTTTCATTATAGATGGTTGTGAGCCACCATGTGGTTTCTGGGACTTGAAATCAGGACCTTTGGAAGAGCAGCCAGTGCTCTTAACGTCTGAGCCATCTCTCCAGCACATTATCACAAGTTAAAATAGCTTTGCTGCCTTGCCATCCTCTTTGAAACCCTGACTAGTTCTTTTGCATTAATTTCTATCCTTTCTTAACAATGTGCTTCATTTAACTCTGCATTCACTGTGATTACTAGCGTAATTGTGTTTAGTCCTTTAACTTCGATGATCCTGTTTCATATGAATGTAATTTTATTTTATTTTTTATTTATTTATTTTTTTGCTAATTCTCTTTTTTTATTTTTTATCAGTTACATTTTATTAACTCTGTATTCCAGCCGTGTCCTGATCCCTCATTCCCTCCCAGTCCCTCCCTCCCTCCCTCATCTCCACCGTGCCCCTTTCCAAGTCCACTGATAGGGGGGACCTCCTCCCCATTCATCTGATCCTGTTTTATCAGGTATCTTCAGGACTGGCTGCAAAGCCCTCCTCTGTGGCCTAACAGGACTGCTCCTCCCTTCGGGGGTGGGGAGACCAAAGAGCCAGTCATTGAGTTCCTGTTAGAAATAGTCCTTGTTCCCCTCACTTTGGGAAACCAATTGGTTACTGAGCTACCACAGGCTACATCTGAGTGGAGGTTCTAGGTTATATCCATACATGGTCCTTGGTTGAATGTCAGTCTCAGAAAAGACCCTGTGCCCAGATATATTTGGTCCTTGTGGAGCTCCTATCCTTTCCCCATCAGACTAACTCCCCTTCTTTCTTATGATTCCCTGTACTCTGCCAAAGGTTTGGTCATGAGTCTTTGCTTTGAAAACACTGCTACTTAGAGTTTTTCAGATGCACTCAGTAGACTCCTGTCATACGTTCAATGCACATCCCATCTGTCTTTCTAAAAGAGGATTGATCATCTTACCCCGTGTCTGCTCAATTGATTATCTTTTTTAGGTGTATAGATTTCATTATGTTTATCATATCTTATAGGTCTATATAAGTGAGTATATACCGTGTTTGTCTTTCTCCTTCTGGGATATTTCACTCAGAATGATCTTTTCTAGATCCCACCATTTGCCTGCAAATTTCATGATTTCCTCCTTTTTGATTGCTGAGTAGTATTCCATTGTGTAAAAATACCACAATTTCTGTACCCATTCCTCCGTTGATGGGCATCTGGGTTGTTGTAATTTTATTTTTATTTACCACATATCTGAGATAGTTATTGTTATTTTCAGAAAATAATTTATTATGCTTACAGAAAAGTGAGATTTATATAATGAGCTTAAACCTGTTGTAATTTGCCTGCCTCTTATGTTTCTCTTCCATTCACCTTTTTCCACTTTCTATTTATTAAATATTAACCTTCCAAAACTCTTAACCAAAGATGCTACTCTATTATATGAAAAGGAGATAGTCACATGCCCTCCTCTGAGCTGCGCTGTTTTCTTTACTCTCTAATAAGGTGCATGTGTTTCAAACATTAGTTAAACACCATTTGCTACTGTAACTCCTACAAAAGCAGTGACAACTGTACATTTTAAAACTTAGATGTGGAGACCAAGCATAAGGCCAACCCTACAACTGATTTTATGAGTATAAATGCAGGAATTTTGCTTTAAACATGTGTGAGGGTGCACAGCGAGTATATAAAATAATAGCGGTGTCACATACACTATAGTGAAATGAGCTAATATGTAATTTAAATTATTTTAAATACAGCCATGGTTTCTTATTCTTTTTCCTTCTGTTTTATGACAAACCTGGATGGGTATTCAAGACAATTTTATTTTTCCATGTTTTTAAATGCTTCATTGATTTATTTTATGCTGGTGTTGCCAAGATAACGTGTTTTTTAAATTAGTTTATTTTTTATTGATTACAGTTTGTTCACTTTGTATACCAGCTATAGTCCCCTTTCTCATCCCCTCCCAATCTCACCCTTCTTCCCTCCCTCATCTCTTCCCATGCCCTTCCCCAAGTCCACTTGTAGGGCAGGTACTCCTTCCCTTCCCTCTGACATCAGGACTGGCTGCACTGTCATCCTCTGTGGCCTGGGCAGGCTGCTCCCCCCTCAGGAGATGATGATCAAAGAGCCAACCACTGAGTTCATGTCAGAGACAGCCCCTTACTAGGATATTGAGCTGCCATGGGCTACATCTGAGCAGGGGTTCTAGATTATATCCATGTATGGTCCTTGGTTGGAGTATCAGTCTCAGTGTGGAGCTCCTGTCCTCTCCAGGTCTTGCTATCTCCCACTTCTTTCATAAGATTCCTTGCACTCTGCCCAAAGTTTGGCTATGAGTCTCAGCATTTGTTTTGATATCTTGCTGGGTATCAACAGAGGCCCTCTGTTGTAGGCTCCTATCCTGTTCCCTGTTTTCTTTCTCTTCCAATGTCCATCCTGTTTGCATTTCTGAGTGAGGATTGATCATCTTACCCAGGGTCCTCCTTCTTGCTTAGCTTCTTTATGTGTACAGATTTTAGTAAGTTTATCCTATATTATATTTCTAGTATCCACTTATAAGTGAGTATATACCATGTATATCTTTCTGCTTTTGGGATACCTCACTCAGGATGATATTTTCTAGTTCCCACCAAAGCAAATTTCATGATTTCCTTGTTTTTTAATTGCTGAGTAGTATTCCATTGTGTAAATGTACCACAACTTCTGTATGCTTTCCTCTGCTGAGGGATATCTGGGTTGTTTCCAGATTCTGGCTATTATGAATAAAGCTGCTACAAACATGGTTGAGTAAATGTCCTTGTTGTGTACCTGAGCATCTTTTGGATATACGCCTAGGAGAGGTATAGCTGGGTCTTGAGAAGCACCAGATGTGTGTTTTAATCATGTAACATTTCAGCCATTTGTGGAATTTTTAAAAAAAATAATTCCACAGAACTTTATAATTTATTAAGAATGGGTTTATCCCAATGCCTGAACTCTTTATTTCTAAACTTCAACCTTTCTAGCTGAAAAGCATAACTACAAATGAATGAATATTTAAATATTATAGAAATATTGCAATTTGTTGGTATAGAAATGTAATGCTGCATATCACATAGTACAAAGTAGTTAAAAGTGATTATATTATATGGAAAACCAATCTTGTTATATAATTTCAGATCATGAAGATCTTGGTCCACAATGATCTGTATGTGGAACAGTTAGTTTTAAGATAGTCATTGTGTTGGTTAAACAAATACATATGAGTTCACAAACTATATTTGTCTAGAAGTTGTAAATTGGTGAAAAAAAATTTAGATTCTAATAGCTGACTCAGGAGAGTTTGTAACCTAATTACTGCAGAGGGAATCGTTGAGAGTAAAGAAAAGTAGATTATGAAGCTTTTATTTCACATGGCCTGTGTAGTGGTTTGAATGAGAAATGTCTGCATATCTGACATTGGTTTCCTACTTGGTAGCACTGCTTGGGGAGGCTTAGAACAAGGAGACTTCCTGAAGCAATTCTGCCACTGGGCAGGTCTTGAAAGTGCCCTGCCCCAGTTCTAGTTTTCCCCGCTATGTTTCCTGATGCGGTGACAAAGTTCCATCTTCTTGCTAAGCCTGCCTGTTGCCTTGCCTTCCTCACTGTTATCATGGTGTTTCACCAGAACAATAAAAAGTAACTAGAATAATCTGTAATGATATTGTGGTTTGAATAGTCACACTACTCTCCTTTTATTTTCCCTCTCTTCTAGTGGGGTTGCCAAGGCTGGGATGTATGTCAGTTTGGAGACGGCTTGCTTAGGATGAAGGTTACATTCCCTTCCCTGCTCTGCATAAGCAGGAGCTGCAATCCTGCAATCCCAGCCTCTCAGAGATGGAGGAATTAATCCGAGGAGGTCTCTCTTGGGTGTATACATACTCAGTGAGAAGACAGTCTGGGCCACAGGAGACTGACTGTCTTAAGGAAAAAAAAAAAGAAAAAAGAAAAAAAGAAAATCCACAATACAGAACCCAGTGGGGTGGCTGTGTAACCTACTTTCACTCGTGGAGTAATCCTGTGGGTCAAGTATTCCTGACTCCTGCAGAGAGCGAATACAGGAGTCCACCAGCTCAAGGCCCGTTGTAAGTTCATCTTCGATATCTTTTTGACCATCTGAAAGGAGATACACGAACGTGGTAAGCATGGTAGGTTAATACGAAAGCTTTAGGTCAGTGGTTCTCAACCTGTGTGTTGCGACCCCTTTGCAGGTCGAATGACCCTTTCACAGGGGTTGCATACCAGATATCCTGCATATCAGATAGTTACATTACAGTTCAGAACAGGAGCAAAATTACAGTTATCAAGTAGCAACAATATAATTTTATGGTTGAAGGTCACCACAACATGAGGAACAGTATTAAAGGGTCACAGCATTAGGAGAGTTGAGAATCAGTGAATTGGGTTATCATTTAACAATCATATGCTACATCTATTAGACAACACATTCTCAAGCTTTGACATCAAGCACAGAAACCAAAGTTAATGAATTATATGTATTGTTGGAGAAGATTAAATTATTGGAAAATTAAGAGAAGTTAACCCTATCACTCCAAATCATGAGCTGGCATAACTTTAGTAAATTTTTACTGACGTGTTTTCTTTCTAATTCACTTATAGAAATCTAAGTTCATGCGAAAATTAGAGGTAAATGTAGAAGTAAGATTCCATCAAGCGGCTGTACTTTACCTTGTGTCTGCCAATGAAACTGCTCTCCTGCTGAACTGCAAGAAAGAGAACACACAGCTGTAATGAGCTGATTAGCAAAAAAGGGCTCTAAACTCAAGATATGCAGGGACCTCAAAGCAGGAAAACTGGCTTCCTGGAACCCTTTCTCAACCCTCAGAAAGGAAAGAGGTTCCACTGAGATAGACGCTTAATTTTCATGCATTTGCTACTTATCCATTTATGATTCACAGGTAATACCATGCTATGAATGGACACTGTTCAGTCATTTTCATAAGGATAGCTCATTTTTTTCTCACAAATCCAATCCATTAAGCAATAGCTTATAGATAATTCTGTTTTACTCAATTTTAATTATTTTAAAATACCTAAAGTTTGCATAGTATTAGACACTGTAAAGTAACCTAATAAAGAGGTATATATCCCCTTTTATTAAAAACAAGATAAAATAACTTTGCTTTCACTTCAACCTTTTCCTATGAATCTTTCCTTCCAGTTGATTGTTGTGGTTTAAATAAATTTCCTTAGAATAATAACATTACCATCAACTGAATATATATTTTAAAGATTTTCTCCTAACAATAATTCTTATCAGAATGATCCAACTAGGAGTTGTTTATATATATATATATATATTGGCATATATGATATGCCAATATGCCAATGGCATTTCAGAGTAGGCCTGCATAAATGACGGATTTATTTTGAATGGCTTATTAAATATAAAATAAATAAATACATTAAATATAAAATAGATAGATACATTTGAAATTTCTGGGTGTGAACAACCTCCATTGCACGTTCTTCTAATAGTGCTGCCATTTTATGTCAATAACTGATGAGAAATAAGAGTATCAGTGACAGATACCATTCTCAGAATGGATTTCTACATGTATTTCACCAGATCTTTGCCTTGATCAAGCAGCTTCTATGAATAGCTCATCAGTCCCCGAACAGTAAGTGGATTTTAGACCCTTAATTTGTACCTTAGAGGCAGCTTCTGAATACATTTATGTGGGAAAGGGGAATTCTGGTATAAATCAGCACTCAAAAAATCCATGATTGATGTAAATGAGAACAAGAATGGTCCCTTTAGAAATGAATGACTATTACAGGGTGTCGTGCTCCTGAGCCAACTCATATTAGCAAAATGGAAAAGAATTTTACAATGCTAAGAGCTAAAGACAGATCTGACACATGAAAAGGTATCTACAGATTCATTTCCATGAAGCTCTTCCACCCATTAAAGAGATATAGCATTATAAAAGAGTTATATCTAACCACAAAGTTCAACCCTTGGCATAGGAATGTAATACACATGTCATTATTTTAAAAATGAAAGGGCAGTTTCCCTTAGTGGACATCATTGCACATAAGGCTGTTCCATATTAAAATTCAAGAACCACCATGATGCATCTGAACCGCAGTCATCATGGCTCTCGTACTCCATGAAGAATGTTTTTTATCATGCATGCGCTGTCGTGGTCTTAATAACCACATTGATACCATTGGACATTTTCAGAAACTGCACTAGAAAGTACTAATTCTGAGCAACTCTACGTGCATCTTCCTTGTGTCATTATCATCTGTAGCACTTCTTAAATGTATAGGTGAAGCCCCACCAGAAGCCTACACACTCAGAAAATTGGCAGGCTTGGTTGACTGTCTGCTCTAAATCATGAAGTGCTAGAGTCCTTATGTGCGGTGAATGGTGGACTCACTAGGTAAGACACTCATGTTCAATTTAGTGCTGGCCCAAGCTCTGTTATTCAGTACCTTAAGGCTGGACAAACTCTCAAGGTGGCCTAACCTTCTAGTGTGTATGCTGCTATTTAGATAGGGACAGAAAGCATTCTCATGCTGTGGTGGGCTGAGCAGTGGCTTTCCCTCCAAATAAAGTTTAGATCAAAACCTTGAAACACAGGCATGGTAGATTATTTGGAAACAGGGTTTGGAGGCTGTATCAAGTTTGACCATCTTCAGTCCTTTTATCTACAGGAGGGATTTAAATGAAATCACCTTATACAAGACTGAAGGGGACTGACACAGACACGGAGATGGCCAGGTAAAGATGGAGTAAAGACTGGGGTTGCTCAGTGGAAGCCATGCAATCAGGAAGAGGTGTGGGAGGGACCTCCTTTTCTGTCCTGCTAGGAACTGTCACCTAGCTGATATGCTGACCTCAAACTTCCAGCCTCCAAAACTGAGTGAGAATAAATTTACGTTGTCTTAAGCCAGGCAGATGTAGTAACACTTATGGAAGTCCCAGAGAATACTAATATTGCTTTTTTCCCTGACACAATAAAGAAACCACTACTACCTCCAAACTACTACAGACCCACAGCAATCCCAGCATTTGGTACTAGTGTTTGTTATATACCAGGGCCTTGCTGTTCCTCAACACTCACCAACCTTTCTCTTGCTTTAACAGCAGAACTTAGTTATATTACAGAAGGTGACCACACAGCTCCTAATAATCTTATCAGAGGTTTGAACAAACTGGCACCACACCACAGTGCAAACTCGTCATCCACAATCCAGAGTCACTCACTGGGTAAGGACGACGGGTACCACTTACGCTTCGTCGCAACTAGAGCAGAGTCCTGCTCTCTCCCTGCGCGACACTGAGGTGCTTGATGCCCAGCCCATTCCACGTACATGGGGCTACACAACACCCCAAGCGAGGGAGTGGAGGGTGTCACTTCCCGCCCAGGCTCGGAAGGGCAGACATGAGGTCTTTAAACTTTCTACCAACTTAAGCTCTGTATTTGGATGGGCGCATAAGAATGGACACTTCTGCCAGCCCACACAGAATGCTTAATGAGAAATTAAGCACTGTGGTATGGAAACTCTGAAGCTGAAGGTCAGTTCTGTAGAACTCGCGTTACGCTAACACACTAGGAAATGTGTCCCTGTTGGTGCCCACAGCCAATTCTTCCTTCTCGACTTTCCCCTCGCAAAGGCTGGAGTGGGATGGAGGTGTCCCAAGGCAATTCCTACACAGAGGAGGTGGGGCCATTTCAGGGTATGTCTGTTCCTCTGCAATAATAGGTGAATGAATCACTGCACCAGACTCAAGATCATCATACTGCCACAGTTATGCTTCGGTTCATCTCTTTCTGAAGTGTTTCGGGTTTATAATGCCACAGAAACGAGAAGGAACACTTTATTGTTATTATTACAATTGAAAAAAACCCACTATTGATGGCAATATAGGAATGTCCTTTCAGGAAAAAAATAAAGTCATATTCCTTGGGGGCAGACAAAAAGCATTAATCACTTCAGTGGCTTCCTTGATTCCTTTCACAGTTAAAATGCATTAGTAGACTGATCACAGAGTGCAGACGTCCCCAGAGGAAACGGCGAGTATGGATTTTGTTTCCTTAAGTGCATTCTTCCTTTTCTCTGCTCCTGGATTCTACATAATTGTATGTTTTATTCGCTCGATTCCTTCTCTTAAGAAGTACTGTAAGGTGGATACTTCTTTAAAAAAAAATCAAACAAACACAAAACCCTAACTATTTATTAAATCATCACAGACTAGGCCTGTATCTCAGACACACTCAGAGCTAATGTTAGAAATTATCTTCAGTAAACATTCTCAGTGATGTAAGTAAATTTAGTACAATGGGGAAAAAGAATCCACTCGTAGAAAGTCCTAGTTCATTTTCCCCTCCATGTCACATCAGAGGAAAATGGCAGAGTCACTTTAGCAAAATATTAAAGCAGGGGCTTTTGAACATTTCTGGTTTAGCAACCATGTTCTGCAGGCATGAAGTAAGTGTGCGGTGAGACTAGTTTAGACCAGAGAATTACCTTGAGCTCCCTGCAAAGTGGATTACACTACTGACTTTTCTGAGGATCATCTCACCCTCCTATGGGCATTTCAAATAAAAAGTATATATGAAAGTTCAGAGGTTTTCTTGATGCCAGGAAAAGACACAGACCAAGCCATTACTACTCACTCTTTCTGATGGACCTGCTCAAATCTTTTCTTTTGCAACTTTCAGATGCCTGAAGCATTGGTCTCCACCCTGAACCAGGTGGGACATTATTGCTCTCAACTTCTTTCAAGATGAAATAAAAATACAGAACTATGAGGCTTTTGTTAAGTTTGCTTTGAGGCCAAGCAATGCACCTAAAACATAAGCCAGGGGAAGCTTTGTGAAATAAATTGCTTCCAAGCTAATGTTTGATTCTACCCGACAAGAACAAAGAGTCTCATATTGATGGCATCTATTTGTCTCGACCCTGGCTCTAGCAGAAAACAGTTTTTAGTAGCTAATTTTGCGTGCAGTACCTAACACGAGTAAGCAGTGATTACAAAATAAAATGACCTTAGTCAAAAGTCTTAGTGTGGGGATGATATGTGTATGGTACAAATGATGAGGATTAATCTGTGTGGTGTGTGGTGTTTTTCCATAGGCCACTGCTGCCTTTTCAATGTGTGTTTTGTTTCCCAGTCTGCTGTGGTGAATAGTTCTTCTTCCCTCTAGTCACTGTTTTGTGGCTTCTGTCCCTGAAATAGCGCCAAATGAACACCACAGTCACAGTATCCTCCGTGTAAATGACACGTTGATTTCTTTCTTAGAGCACGAATCATTCTGCCACAATTATTTCAACAAAATACATAATTTATTGCCACTACAAGCATTTTTACAGGGCTACAAAGACTACCGTTAAGAACACCAAGCTAAATCAGGACATCACAAGTGCAGCAGTGGGCAGGATCATCTCTGAAACCAGACTGTGTGGGGTGGGAGCCCAGCTCTCACAGGTTCGGTCCACAAAACTGTAAGCAATATTTATCCGTGGAAGGAGACACTATGGGGATTCAATCAGTTTCTATATTTCAGGTGTTTGTATGTGAGCTGATCAGCAGCTTAGACAACCTAAGAAGCATGCAATGGCTTAAAATCATTTATAAATCACAGCTGGCCATGGTTAAAATTATACATTGTAAATTAGTGATGTCAGTAATTTTAAATTGATTGACTATGGCTTACTCTATCTTTTTTCTTTGTAGTGCATGGTAAGTGGCTGTGGGAGGGTCCAAAGGGGGAGTAGTCGTGGGAAAATGTGAACAGCTGGTACAAGAAAACACCATGAGTGGTGATTTCTGCACCTTTACTATTTACTGTTTATAACAGGTCCTGGGAAGATGCCACAAGACTACATTTTCTTGGTGAGCAACCCCTTGTAAATTTGAGGAGGAAGATGGGAGGCATCACCAGCTCTCCAATAACTTTTGCTGTAGCCTGTTACTTGAATATTCCCAAAGGCCCATGTGTTAAAGGCAATGACCCAATGGGACATTATGAAAAGACTGTGTCCGTCTTAAGAAATAGGGAATTTTTAGAAATTGAGCAGTAGTTCTCAACCTGTGGGTTGTGACCCCTTTCACAGATTTACTACAACAGACATTTACATACGATTCATAACAGGAGCACAATTACAGTTATGGAGTTGCAATGAAATAATTTTATGGGGGATCATGACAATACGAGGAACTGTATGAAAAGGTTGTGGCATTAGGAAGGACAAGAACCACTGACAATTGAGGATGACCCCGAACAGGAATGGTGGGACTCTGGTGTCTTCCTCTCTCTTTTCTGTCTGACAAACAGGGTGCAGAGTTTGCCTCTCCACATGTTCTCATTGAGATGTGCTCAATAATAAATTCAAAACATCGCTGACGGAGACCTGAAAACCTGGGTTAAAATAACCATTTTAATTTTTGTACATTGTTTTGTACTTGGTTCAGTGATGGAAACCTCATTTGCCCAAGTGACAACAGGGTAGGAATATTTACAGTCAAGCACACAGAGCTAGGAGGTCATGCATCGAGTCCCCCTGTTCGAGGCATTTGTGTGTAGGTCCATGGGACATCAGGTACATCACCTGCTATCTAGCCAGCACTATTGCCTCATTTGAAAGACAGAGATATCTTTCTCATATATGAATTTTATGAAAATTAAGACTGTAAAGAACTTGAATCCACGGAAGAGCGACATGAACATAGGAGTTGACATCCTGAGGAAAATCCTGACTGGATGCCAAAAGAACGAAGGCTTGAGAAAGAATGGTTACTTCACAGGACAAATGAGATTCCACAGGACAGTCGCACAGGGTTCAGCTTTTCTTCGCTTGGATACAAATAAATATTAGCACACTAATATGTCACAGGTTCTAAAGAACTTATGCTTTCTATCATTCACCAAAGCTAAAATAGGGATTAAGGAAAGGAATGTATGATTAAAAAAAAAAAAAGACAAGATGGCTTGCCTTTGAAAGGTAAGTTTCTCCAATCAGCGCCATACAGGCCATCTCTCCTGGTATCACTCTTGCTGTGGTGAAAACCAGGACCATTTTCAAAACCGTGTTAGGAAATATATTGAAATCACATTGCTATCATGGACTTCTTTTCAGTTTGAGGCCAAATATATGCACATTCCTAAGCTAATTTTGTTGGCATTGATAACGGACAAAATATGCAAGCAGTTGATACAGTAAAGCACAAATGCTCCCCCAAAGGTAGCCTGGGTATGAGTGACTCCGGTGTGAATCACAAAGGGCCACAACATTGTGGGAGTGAGCTGATGAGAGCTAAGCATGGCAGAAAGAACGCGTATACTGTTTAGGTTTAATACCTGTGAAATAAATACTCCTGTTTGTCACCACCACAAAGAATTAGCCTGAGGCTCCCTCATCCAAAATGTGCTAGCTACACAAAAGCTGAGCTCTTACCGTGGGAAAGAAATGCATTCAACTTTCTCTTCTTGACATTAATTTTATAGTTTCAGAGTTGATTGTAGCTATAATACAAGAAGCATATTATGTATAACATCCAATATTGGAAGCAGCGACAAATGGTGTATTATAAAATAAGAATTTCTCATACTGTATCTCCTTCCACAGATTCCTGGGAACCTTCTCATGCATGGGGTAGAAATTATTTTTTAAACGGTTTCTACTAGTACACAAGACATTTATTGTAGTTGGAGAAATACATCTAACTACATTAGAAAATAAACTATCATAATATCTCTGCCAGTGGGCACTCCACAAATCGGAGTATAGTAAGTTGCAGTTTTTGATCACTAGGGGAACTGTGGTAAAGTGCTCTCCAAAGAATTTAATTGAGCCATTTGTGCAGTCTATGTGTTAACTCTACTCTGTCGCACATTGCCACACTGATCAGTTAACTTTGGCATTCTTTGTAACTCACAGTCAAATGTTGATTAATTTGAACACTGCGGTTTCTGAGCCTTAGACCGAGCAGAGCGGAGAGCACTATGGATATGGAAGCTGACTGCTGATTACCTTATGTGAGAGGAGGGAGGAGGAAAGAGCAGTTACTATCTGCTGATGGATGTGATGTTCCCAGCAAGATATTCCAAGGGCCAACCCTGGAAGTCTTAGTTCAAATGCCTCCTTCACCCCAGAGTAAAAGGAAGGTTAAACTTGGGCTTCCTTGTTCTTATGACTGTGTGTGAGAATAAGTCTAGATTTAGGAGCATGTCACAGTTTCCTCGTCTGTACCTGTGCATATGAAGCTATTAAGGGGTTTTGTGTGTGTGTGTGTGTGTGTGTGTGTGTGTGTGTGTATGTGTGTGTGTGTGACTCACTTTGCTATTTCTTTAAGGCACACAAATTTCCCAGCTTTACATTTAACCATTCTTCCTTGAAACACAGGGCTGCACTGTGCACGCACGCACACACACAGCGCACCTCTACTTTTTATTAAGCAGAAACCAGGGGGCGTCATTCTCAGTTTCTCCTTCCTGAAGGGCAGTAACAGCCTTGTGACTGTGTGAGACACCTGATGTCATCTAAAGCTCAGGAGAAAATGAGTGGCCGCATGTCCACTCACAGAAGATCTCTCCGTAACTACCAAAGGCCAGAGTGCCACCAGACATCCCGCATCAGCAGAGCAGTGAACGGTACCAACACATCATACTACCGAAACCTCAAAGCAGGGGAGAGAACAGCTTTTGATACACAATAAGTAATGTATCCTCAAAAGACTACGAGGTCTTCAAAAAGAAGGAGTAGTCTTGAAATACAAACCTAGAGGACTGGAGGATGTGTTAATGATAGCCTAGTCTTAAGGATAGGCACAGGGGATAGTGTGGATAAGGGAGCGTTTCTGCGACGAAATGGCTTTGAATATTGACATTGGTGGTGGTTACACAAAGCTATTTGTATGATACATTCTCACAGAACTAAGCACACACACAATTCTCTCTTTCTCACACACATACACACATACACGCACACACACACCCTATGTCTTGATTAAACCTACTCATTCTTGCCTTTGTGTGCACGGGATAGGGTTATCTACTGGATATCGTCTATGGGCCCAGATCTCTGAAGAAAAGTGATTATCTTTCTTCTAGCAGCCATAGATTGCCAATGTCTCCCCAGTGAGTGGTGGGACACACTTTGTGATACTCTCTGCCATCTGTGCTGGTTGTCTGGCTTGATCTAGCAAGTCTTGTTCCTGCAATCGCAGCTGCTGTGCGTCCACACGTCTATATCACACTTCCTCTCCCAAGGCTAAGAGATCAGCACGGGAGGAAGAGGTGGTAGAACAGAAGAAAAGGGGCAGAGAGACTGGAAAAGCCAGAGCTGTGGGACGACAGACAGCCATTTTCTCTTACAGTCAGTATATTCCTTTCCAAAAGAGAAAGCGAAATCATTTCATAGCCCCACCACAGGTTGCATTTACATATGCAGAAAGAACATACTTTTCAAATACCACTGACTTTTTTCCCTTCTTTTGGATGTCTTTTGTTTTCAGTTATGCCTATCCAATTTATAAACTTGAGCAAGCTAATTTTCCTCTCTCTAATTAAGCCTATTGCAATATTTCACTCATTCAAGCTTCCTGTTAAATGAAACATTATTTTCACTTATCAGTGTTATGTGATGTCTTCCTAGTGGCTTCTAATTGGTGACAATTATAAGAAGATAAATCTCAACGCAACAGTGGCAGTTGTCGTTAACATATCCCTGCTCTGCTCCTGAGGACTTCCTGTTTGTTTAAGACAACAGGGAACTCAGAATCCAGAGCGAGGCTTGATGAAGCAGCACAGGAAACCCACAGCCATGGAGGACATCCTTCATTTTAATTTGTTGGTTTAATCCAGCTTGGGAGGAACTCAGAAAATCCTCCTCACCTGATGTGCTTAATGATCTTATTGAAAGGAGTGGGTAGTGTTGACTTAGTTCTTACCAGACCCATGGACAAATTGCTGGAATAAGAAAAGGGCACCACATGCAATGATATGCATGTATGTAAATGTTACAACAAAACCCAGTGCTTTATAGCGTAATTGTAAGCAACCTGACTGAAAAGTAAAGTGAAAAGGGCAGGTGTGGTGACTGGACATTTTTGCACGACAGAAGCAAGGTAAGAGTCCCTAGGAAGTGAGGTAAGTTTGAAACAGGTGGTTGTCAATCAAGGAGAAAACCCCGCCTCTCCCCAAGGTGCAAGTTTTCTTCATTTTTCCTTTTGCAGTCAGGAAGAAATAACAAGAAATCAAATGTGATTTGTGTGTGTGTGTGTGTGTGTGTGTGTGTTTTCATTTGCAATTAGTACACTCTATCTGATTTCTCTACTGAAATATAAAGTGATTCTCTAAAACTATTGTATTATATGAAAAACTCACACCAAATGGAGTAAGATGTTATTGTGGAAACTTTTAATTAGCATACTCATATATGTGCATACATATGTGAATATGAGAACACTCACACACACATACACACGCATGCATGTATGCAAATAATACCACCACCACACATAACAACAACAAAAACATGACCATCCCTGTTGCCTTAAATTAGAATGGGGACATTTGAGAAATGTCAGTATCTAACCCTAAGGTGAATGATGCACAGGGAACGAAATTTCAGTTTCTCTGGGTAAAATAAACTGTGGGTAAGGGTCATACTTCATGTCTCTCGTTTTATTCCTTTTTAGAGATTCAATCAAGATCTCTTCATGCTATCAGTATGAATTGTATATTCTGAGGATGAGCAGTTGAATTCACAGGTTTTTAAAGGCTCTCACAACTGTATAAAGGAAAGAGTAAGCCTGAGCTACAAGTTGAAATATTCAGAAATATTTTTCTTCTATAAAGTCAACAGTACCCAGCAGCTGTTCTTTACTGAGATTAATCTACCCAGTAGGGAATTTTTATGAACTTTCTTCCTTTTTTTTCCCTTGGGCTCTTTTGGGGGGCAGATGTTAAATTACTTGCATGCACCTAGTTTGTGTTCTACAGCTTAAAGTGAAAGGTGACAAAAAGCTTTTGTAGGTGGAATCAGCAAAACCCACCATCAATCCATGGAAATGCCAAGAAATCAAACAATAACTATGGGACCAATACTCCACAGCTCCAAGGAAACTAATGAAACAAGCCTGACTAGTCAAGTAGACACACATCTGACAAGCAATGCCAGCACAGATTAAACAACTGGCAACACTCTTGCCATCGCCAGCCTTTAGGAAGAAATGGTGGCTTCTCTGCCTCCCCTTGAGTCTGAACTCGCCAGTCAGTGACCTGTTTCTACTAATAAAAGGGAATAGTGGGGAATGTTTCTTAAATTCTAACTTTTGCAGGCTCTGTCTTAGATGATCATCAACTGTTAGTCCTTTTCATTAATGCAAACACCTCTGGGAAGCCAGCGCCCATAAATGCTGTTTGGCTACACTATGAAAACCATGTGGCAAGAAAATCCAAGCTGGCCAGCTGGAGAGACAGGAGCTGCACACAGGCACAGTGAGTAGGTAGATGCAGGAGAGAAACAGTCTTGGACTTAACTCCTGAGTTACACTGCTAATGTGAATGACCTTGGTTGATGCCACAAAAAACAGGAAGGCGCCTTCCATTTGCGCCACTTGGATTCTCTACGCACAGAATCCAGAGCAAGTACATTCATGCCCAGGGAACTTGGGATATTTTGTTAAAGTGTAAACAATAATCAAAATAGCGTGTACAGCACACAATGCTCCTTGGCAGACAACACTAATAGGCCAAATGACTGACTATTAAATGTGCAAGTCATACTGAATTTCTGCAGGATAATTTCTTTCCCAAGAAAAGATGAACCGGGTTAAGCATTGTGCATTGTCTTCATTGCAGAGCGAATAGTTAATTTTTATTTTTATTTTTGTATTTTATTTAATTCTTTGAAGAAGTGCTAGATGCACTTCATACTCTGGATTTCTGAAATTGAGATTTAAAAATAATTTGAACAATTTAAAAAGGCTGTTAAAGTGCTAAGTCTTATTACTTTGAGAAAAATTATACTTCAGAATGGAAACAACGTGCAAACTATCAGTAAGTGATAATGTAGAAATTGATGTAAAACATCATATGCTGAGAGTATTGAGACCTGGATTGGAGAGAAATTTACCCCAGATTTTCTACACCAGGGAGACCATCTGGGCACAAAAGTGGTTTGAGTCAGGTCTTGAAAGAAATGATAAGACAAAGTTCAACAAAAGAAAGAAAAAGAATTTTATGGGAGTTTTGACATAACGGACTTCTGACATGAGACAAAAAATAAAGAAAAAAATCAATAGCTTATTTAAGTCAGTTTAACATTTGCTACAGTGCTACAGGTGGACGGAAATGACTACACCGGATGTAATTTGGGCTTTGAGATACTTCCATTTTACCATGGTGCAAAGGAGCCACACGGGTCAAAGTTTCAGAGTACTATGATACTGGGGAAAGTGCAGAAGGAGTCTCTTTCATAGGAGAAGCCAAATGAAATGACAAAACAGCAGCCATAAAAGGCAGAGAAATGAAGCTGTGCTCCAGGGTACCTGGCTTTAGGTCCCCATAATTCCCTGCATGTGCAGGTATATGTCTGAAACAGCAGGTATCATTGGTGCTCCTACAGGGAATGCAGTTGGAATTCTTCATATAATGAAAATTTACTGGGGATAATCTTTTGTAAAGTAATATACCAGTTGTGTCTGTGTGTGTGTGTGTGTGTGTGTGTGTGTATGTGTTCCACATGAAATTTTTATAGGAATCTTATTTTAACACAGTCATTTCAGTGGTAAACACCAATATTACAACAACTCCCAATAACAAAAATGCCCAATATTACTGAGGGATGAACTTTACAAGCAAATGCCTTACATCCATCTTTTAATTATTTCCTTTATTCTTTGAAATTAGAATACAATTACATTCTTCTCCCTTCTCCTTCCTCCCTCCAAACCCTCCTCCTATATGTGCTCTCTTTCAAATTCATGGTCTCTTTTCTTACTAATTGTTGTTACATACACATATGTGTATGCAAATATAAATATTCCTAAATACATAAGTACAACACACTCAGCCTGCATAATGTCACTTGTATCGATGTTTTCAGACAAGAATAGACGTGGTAACGTGGACATGGGAAAACCGGAGAGGCCTCGGTTCTACACAAAGAACTAAAGGCCACTCAGGAGTGCTGAGAGTAAGAGAAGCAGTGTTGCCCAGGGAAGCACGTGCTGGTTAACCAATGCCCAGGACTCAGCCCTGGACGGTAAGTTTTAAGCAGACTGACATTACCATTCTTAGCAAAGGCGTGAAGCCACCAAAATTCAAGCAGTTTGTTATGGGAAGGTACACTGTACAAACATGTGAGGAGCACACGGGAAATTTCTTTGTATATGAACGCTACACCTAACCAACAGCTGATCGATTTCAACCCAAGAACTTTTGCAAGAAAATACAATGCCCCAAAACATTCGTAGAAGAATGCGTCTTCACTCATAACCTTTCCAGAGTGGGAAGAATCTCATTGTTCATCCATGAGTGCACAGGTAGGCAGAGTGTGAGCACGCAACGGAAGCCTACCACACATGGAAAGCTATCCGGGATCGCACACACACGTGGCAGCAAGGAGGGCTCTTTCAGCTGCGCACTCAGTGAGAGAAGCCTTACAAAGGGACACCTGGCACCTACTGCCATGCTGTCCCTGACATCACTGACTCTTCTGGGAACCAAAAGCTCAAGTATACACTTCCTCCCATAATTCCATAATGCAGTTTCATGAACAACAGAAAAGCAACTTAATAAAGTACTTTTAATACTTGTGCATTTCCTTATATGTAAATTGTACCTCAGAGGGGGAAAATGGAACTGAAGACAAGGATTCAATTCTAGTTATGACTACAAGTGAGGAAATATTTAGGGGACGTATACTGTTATCTATAACTCTACATGCAATGCACTCAGGAAGGATCTGGAGAGTGATGGACAGATAGACATGTGATCCAGCTAAGAATATTAAATTCTGATAGCAAAATGCAAGTAGTGAGGGTAATAAATTCTTTTTGGAAGTTCCTTGTTAAATTATTTTAATATCTAACATTTAAAAATTAAATATAAGAGAGTATTGCTAACATGTGATGAGGTAAAAAGTCCTGTATTTCCCCACTCTAGTTTGCTGGCTGTGTAGAAAACAGTGTGCACAAGTATAACACACTTGAACACTTAGCAAAATGCTTAACATTTTTCTGGCATGATAATGTGCACAATAAATTTCATTCTATTAGGCACAACAAAACCATTCACATATACAGAGAATGGTAAACTGACCACAAAGGGCTGGATACTTCAATTTGTTCAGGAAACAGGTCTTTGTAGCAGTTACACAACTTTGGTACAGCACCAAACTACAACAATTCAAACCACCCACAAGTAGCCACAGAGAAAAAAAATGCAAACAAACCCACGAGCCAACAAAAATCAAAACCCATGAGCAAGCATCAAAGTCATTATTGTAGCTCACAGAGATCACAACTGTGTATGACAGCATTTCTCCTCCAGCAGCTTCTGACACAGCGAAACCTGGCTAACAAGGAGGAGGCTTTTGATTTCTCTCGATCCTCCAACCAAGGTATGAGGTATCTTCAGGAAGAGGGTCTTACCATCCAGTTCTGATGGTCAAAGAAGAGCAATGGCATCAACCTGCAGTATTTTGAGTAACTTCAGGGCCTCCCTGATATCCCACACCTGACCTTGAGACTTTCATCATCTATGGCTTCCTGAGAGGAGTATTATTCACCCATGTGAATCACCTCCATTCAAACAATTTTTTAATTAAATTTTTATTTTTTATATTAATTACAGTTTGTTCCCTTTGTATCCTAGCTGTAGTCCCCTCCTTTCTCCTCTCCCAATCCTGCCCTCCCTCCCTCATCACCTCCTATGCTCCTCTCCAAGTCCATGGATAGGGGAGGTCCTCCTCCCCTTCCATCTGACCCTAGCTTATCTGGTCTCATCAGAACTGGCCGCATTGTCCTCCTCTGTGGCCTGGCAAGGCTGCGCCTCCAACCGGGGAAGGCGGTCAAACAGCTAGCCACTGAATTCATGTATGTCAGTCACAGTCCCCTGTTCCCCTTACTAGGCAACCACTTGGATACTGAGCTGCCATGGGCTACATCTGTGTAGGGGTTCTAGATTATCTCCGTGAATAGTCCTTGGTTGGAGTATCAGTCTCAGAAAAGACCTCTGTGCCCAGATATTTTGGTTCTGTTGCTATTCTGTGGAGCTCTTGTCCTCTCCACGTCTTACTATCTCTCCCTTCCTTCCTAAGATTCCCTGAACTCTGCAAAAATTTTGTTTATGAGCCTCAATATCTGCTTTGATGCATGCTAGGTAGAGTCTTTCAGAGGCCCTCCGTGGTAGGCTCCTGTCCTGTCAGAATGGCTAAGATCAAAAACTCAAGTGATAATACATGCTGGAGAGGATGTGGAGAAAGGGGAACCCTCCTCCATTGCTGGTAGGAATGTACACTTGTACAACCACTTTGGAAATCAATCTGGGGCTTTCTCAGACAATTAGGAATAGCGCTTCCTCAAGATCCAGCTATTCCACTCCTAGGATTATATCCAAAATATGGTCAAGTACACAACAAGGACATTTGCTCAACCATGTCTGTAGCAGCTTTATTCGTAATAGCCAGAATCTGGAAACAACCCAGATATCCCTCAATGGAGGAATGGATACAGAAACTGTGGTACATTTATACAATGAAATATTACTGAGCAATTAAAAACAAGGAAATCATGAAGTTTGCAGGCAAATTGTGGGAACTAGAAAAGATCATCCTGAGTGAGGTATCCCAGAAGCAGAAAGACACACTTGGTATATACTCACTTATAAATGGATACTAGACATATAATATAGAATAAACCTACAAAAGTCTGTACACCTAAAGTAGGTGAGCTAGAAGGAGGACCCTGGGTAAGATGATCAATCCTCACTTAGAAAGGCAAACAGGCCGGACATTGGAAGAAGGAAAAAAACTGATAACAGGACAGGAGTCATTCAAACATTTTTATTGCATTTTAAAATAAATTTTAAAAATGTTCTGTTTCTACATGGCTTTTAAATGCATCCTTAGTTTTACTTTGCCCTTCCCCACCTCTGCGTCTCTTCTATCCACCCACTCCCATCAAGCTTAAACCTTTCCATCCCTGGTACACCTCACCTCTAATTTCATACTGTTTGTGGCCTGCCTCCCTCCCTTAAGAGCCCTGGTATCCCCTTTCTAGTTCCATGGCCTTGATCTCAATACACATTCTAAGTTAAAGACAGTAGTCTAAGAAGTGAGAGGCTGCAAATGAGAGGGAGAGAGAGAGAGAGAGAGAAAGAGAGAGAGAGAGAGAGAGAGAGAGAGAGAGAGAGAGGAAGAGAAGGAAGGAGAGAAAAAGAGGGAGGGAGAGCATTTATCATTCTGGATCTGAGTTATTTCACTTGATGTTATTTATTATTGTTGTTAGTTAACTTTAGCGCTGAGCTCTTCTTTCAATAAGTACCAGACATTCACAGTTCCCAGTGGCTTGAGTGTTTACTGAATGAGATTTTAGTGGTCATGCATAGTAATGATGGAGAGGATAAAGGATTTTACTCACAGATGAAAAAACCTGCTGTTAGACAGGAAGGGATGACAGAATAGAGGTGGGAGGGGCTTGTTTCCCAGGCTAGTGATTCTTCCAAACCTTCTTCTCCATCAGGCATGGCTCAGGAAGCAGCCACCCCCTAGGAATTTACAGTGTTGATGGACTTGTGGGAGGTGGACTAAGGGGCAGCAGATGTCTGAGTGAGGACATCACTCATTACAAATGCTTTCCTAAGAGAGGAACAGTATGAGCTGAATTTTATATTGGGGGCCAGATAAGCTCAGCATTTCTGGAAGTATTCAATTGTAAACTTCTAAAGCCCAAATCTGACAAAAATTGAACTTAATACTGGGTGTGAGAAAATGTGTGAATAGACTGATGTATTTAGTAATCCAAGTGATACAGTACTTTTTACAGTTGCCAATTCTTTTTGTTGTTGTTGTTGTTGTGTTACTAGATGTTTTTCTCCAGGTTTTGATTAGTTACTAAAAGAGTTAGGCACCTGAAAATTCAGAATCAACAAAATCATAATTAACAGAAATGCCACTGTTATGTACAAAATGGAATAAAAAGAGTTCCCCCCACATGTCTGTTGATAGTTTTATGGAAATGAATATGAAGGAGATAGGAAAAACAGAATCTCAGGGAACAGTCTTACTTGCCTTTTATTAGCTAACTTGTCATGCCTTAAAATGTTAACTTATGAGTGTGAAGCATGAGCATGTGAAAATGCAGACCAACCCCATTATGAATCCTAAGATATCATAAGCTTCTTCATTACTTGTTATTAGATATATTCATTCTACAAAAAATGAGTTTATTATGATATTTTCATAAATAAAGTCCATGTATTTGCTTATATTCAGCCCTATTGCATGCTTTTATAGGCATACTTCCCTTCTCAGGCTCTCTTTTATCCCCTGATAAGATCACATTGACTTCCATGTCATATGTACACATATGCACACACATACACACTTTTAAAATATAGATTCCACATATGAGAGACAACATATGGAATCTGGCTTATCTCTCTCAATATGACAATATCAACTTCTAGTTTTCCTCCAAATTGCATAACTTTTCTGCTTATAGCTGACTAAATATCCTTTGCATACACGCACAAATACCACATTTTCTTTGTGCTGATGGGAATCTAAGCTGAGCCTATAACATACCTATGGATTGTACAGCAAGAAATGTGTGCATAGGCACTCTTTTGTATTCTGACTTAGAGTCTTCTTGTTATATTTTTTCCTCTAAGTTAAAATTATTGCAAAATGCTTATACTTATAAATTACATGTCAAATGTCTTTACATATTTAAATTTAATATCTAGCTTTGATTTGAGGTAAAATCATATCACACCATGGGATGTTCTAACATCTTTCTTTTCCCTCAGAGTTTTCCTCAACAATAAGAGAATACTTTGTGTGATAGAGATTTGCAGTTCAGGGTTCCCAAGGTGGCGTTTTCAGAGTTGAATGTGAAATTTAACAACATGAGTTTTCTGTGACCATTCATCAGTGGACTTGAATTTACATCAAATGGAATCAATAGTAACAGAACTAAGCGTCATGTGCTTTTGGTGAAAGGAGAAAGCTATAGAAAGAGGATCTGTGTGGCACTTAGCAAGAAGAATGGTAGCTGCACCATTATCCAAGAAGGGGAATTCCAATACTTTCTCTTCTCCATCCATTATTTTGTTAGTGGGCTCTATTGGAGAAGATGGGATAAGAGATGTATATAAATATCCATGGATAATTTGAAGTTTGAGTCAAACTTGGTACGTTTGGGGAAAGATAAGGAAAGGGAGTTATGAAGACTCACGCTAAAGTAAACTGCAGGAACAAGAAGAGGGTTCTGGCCCTCTTCTGCCAACTTTTCTAAGATTCAAGTACAGGTATGAGGTGATCAAAAGCCCAAAGGAATGAATATATCTTACTATACTTCTGAATTTCCTCATACACTTGAATGAGAACAAGTAGAAAATTTTCAATTATCTAGTTGCTGATTAATTTGTTTACAGTGCCAAAATTCTCCATGAGGGAGGGAGGGTGGGATTGGAGGAAATGAGAGAGGGGCCTACAGCTGGGATACAAAGTAAATAAATTGTAATTAATATAAAAATAAAAATTTAATTAAAAAAGCAAAAAGACACACACGGTATATACTCACTCATATAGACATACAACATAGGACAAACCCACTAAAATCTGTGCATCTAAAGAAACTAAGCAAGAGAGAGGACCCTAACTAAAACAGTCAATCCCCATCCTGAAAGGCAAAGAGGATGGACATCAGAAGAAGAAGAAGAAAACAGGAAACAACCTAGGAACCTTCTACAGAGGGCTTCTGAAAGCCAGAAGAAGAAAACAGGAAACAACCTAGGAACCTACCACAGAGGGCCTCTGAAAGCCTCTGCCCTGCAGACTATCAAAGCAGATGCTGAGCCTGATGGCCAACTGTTGGGCAGAGTGAATGGAATTTTATGTAAGAAGTGGGAAATAGTAAGAGCTGGAGAAGACAGGAACTCCACAAGGAGAGCAACAGAACAAGAAAATTTGAACACAGGGAACTTCCTAGAGACTCATACTCCAACCAAAGACTATTCATGGAGATAACCTAGAACCCCTGCACAGATGTAGCCCATGGCAGTTCAGTGTCCAAGTGGGTTACATAATAATGTGAAGAGGGACTGCCTCTGACATAATCTGATTGACCTGCTCTTTGATCACCTCCCCCTGAGGGGGGAGCAGCCTTACCAGGCCACAGTAGAGGACAATGCAGCCACTTTTGATGAGAATTGATAGACTAAGATCAGAAAGGGGAGGAGAACCTCCCCTATCAGTGGACTTGGGGAGTGGCATGCATGCAGAGGGAGGAGGGAGGGTGGGATCGGGAAGGGAGGAGGGAGGGGCTTATGGGGGGATACAAAATGAATAAAGTATAATTAATTAAAAATTTAAAAAAAATAAAAAAAGAAAAGAAAAAAGATCTTACTGTGAGAAAAAAAATAATTAAGACCATTTACTCTAAGAAATCCTGTGGAAGAAGGGAGGAAAAAATTGTAGGAGGCAGAATGGTCAAGCAACCACAAGAAACCTCACGAAATCAACTATCCTGGCCTCATAGGCGCTCACAGAAACTGAATGGCCAACCAGGCAGCCTGCATGGGAATGATCTGGGATCTGACCTAGGCTCTCTACACATATGTTGCAGTTACGTAGTTTGTTTCTTCTTGTGGGACTCCTAACAGTGGGAGCAGGAGCTGTCTGTGGTTCTCTTTCCTGCCTTTGGAACCCTTTGCTCCTACCGGATTGCCCTGTCTAACCTCAACAGGAGAGGAAGTACCTAGTCTTCCTGCAACTTGACATGCCATGGTTGGTTGATATCCATGGGAGGCCTGCCCTTTTCTGAAGAGAAATGGGGGTGCGGATCAGAGAGGGAGGTGGGGGAAAGGGACTTGGAGGACAGAAGGGAGGGTAAACTGCAGTTAGGATGTAAAATAAATAGTATTTCAATATTTATGAAAAGCTACGTGCAAATAAAAACATTTCTAAATTCTTGTGGTACTGTTACTGGCTGAGGACAGATTGACTGTTGAGAATTATGACAAGAGAATTCCTGGGAGATATGCCTGATTTGAGAAGACTGAAATGTGTCTCAGTATATATTTACTATTCAAAAATGCTCACAGTATTGAAATTGTGAACTATATGTACCAACAGTCACTGTAGACTGACTGTAGTTCAGGTAACTGTATACCTTTTTGTTTTACACATTTATGAAAAATATATACACACATAATTACATATATATATGACAAATGTAATATGGCAGATATGTGATCTTTTGAAATTTTACATTTAACGTGTAGATAACAGAATCATTGTATTTAATCTCCAAAACTGTAAAACTGCATTTTAGTTTTTATATGCTGAACTTAAATACAATTTAAATAAAATTAAATATAATCATGTGTTGAGAGAAATCTTGAGAACAGTGTTTTGAATTTAGTAGCTATATTTTTGTTCACCTAAGAGTCGAAAATATAAAGTGCCATGAAACCAGTGAGATGGCTCTGTGAGTAAGGTCACTGGCTGTCAAGTCTAATAACCTAAGTTTGAGTCCCAGCACCCCGACACGTACACTTGCTTCCCTTCCCCACAGGAAGACAAATAAATGTAAAAGAAAATTTAAGGTATCATTACTGAACTATTTTTTTTTATTATTGGTTAAGGTTTCCTTTTTATATTTGTTAAGGCATTCTGTTACTGTCACACGGCACTGCTGCTATCTCCCTCAACCCATTTTACTCCCTCAGGGGACCTTTGCCTACACTCACACCTTTTGTTTTATTTTGCAACCCACTGAGCTATCCAGGGCCATGCATATGACCATGAATTTGGAACTGTTCACTGAAGCCTGCTGGCATCATCATTTGACATACAGCTGATTCCTTCTAAATGACGATGATTTTGCTGTATAAGAAAGTCAAAAATAGTACATCAGGATCTTGTTAGCTAATTACTTTCTTGAAAGATGTGTCAGACAATTAACACCCAGGACTCCAGTGGTGTTTTAGAGTTACTCTTGCAGCTGTATCAAAGGTCTCAGACTATCTGATTTAACTTGCCATGAAGAGGTGATACAAACGCAAAACTGTCTCCTCTAGCCTTTCACCACTTACTCATTTTGTTTAAAATGTGAAAATATGAAAAGTATTCAAATGTTAGCAAGAGACTGTAATTCTTTTTAGGAGAACCCAGGAAGCTGGTGAGCTATGTCTCAACCCTTTTCCAGGGCCTGAATGGAGTACAGCATCAGTCAGACTGTCATGTCCCTTAATCATGAGTAAATGTGATTATTAACAACGTATTTCTCCTCATATGCACTTATATTAGCATAATTATGGGCTCTAACGATCTTACTCCCCTTTTCTTTAGCTATCTGACAAAATTTGCAGCAGTAAATATGCCCATGTGGCTCTCGTCTGACTTTGTTCCCAGCGTTGTTAGATACGAGAGTCTTTTATATGTGTTTTAGTGATCTATCTTTTGAGTGCTTGAGATTATTTTTGAAAAAAGAAAAAAAAAGTAATAAATATTTTTGATAAAAAACAGTAATTTTGAAAATACTGGAAACATTCAATTTTATACAACAAAAAAATATTTTTGGATATTTGACTGTATTTTTCCCATTACTGTATGTGAACACATACATTTATTAGCTATAATTTCTTCAGAACTTGAATAAGTAATTTTTAATGAATTTATACCAGACTTCTATGAATGTATTCTCATAGTCCCTCATTTCTAACATACAGTTGATTTTGTTGTAATTTAAGTATGTATTTGAGAAATCTTGATTTATGATACCAGTGTTCTATCTACATTGCTGTGCTTCTGTGATCAATATCCTTGTGAGACTTTGTTGTTTTTTTTCCCTAGATACATTTCCAGAAATGGCACTGAAAAAATTAAAACAAGAAATAAAACTATTTTATTGTTATCAACTGACTTTACAAATTCCTTCCCTAAAAATACTGTTTAGAAGAAGTCTGGCAAGCATTCACAAATAAAGTTACATAAGGTTTTCCAGTGTCTGAATTTAATATTAAGACTTATACATAAGTCAATGCAAACTTGAGTCTCAATAAGTTACATTCCTGATTTTTTTTTATTTTCTTCTCTCTTAACATGATTGTTTTTTTTTTCCTAGACCTTGACTTTATTTATTTATTTTTTTTCAATGCAGTTTATTCAGGAACCTTGAACAATCATCTGACCCTGGGGAAAGCCAGCCCACAGCTTAAATAGCCTTTGGGTAGCCAACCCCAGCATGCCACGTGGGCAATGCAGATAGGTCATTCCTGATTTTTTAACACATATTAACATGAGTATATAAAAGCAGTAAGTTGCAGACTGATCAAGTCTAAAACATATTAGAATGCTGAAAACTCTACTTGTTAATAAAACAGTATGTCTTTATTTTTGTCATGTCATTTTAAGTAAATTATAGAAGTAACCTTCTTAAATATTAAAAACAATGCCTACATATAAGTGCCTGATTTATTTTATTATGATTGGCTTCACCTAAATAGAGCAGGAAAGAATGACTATATTTTTCAGGGTGTTAATTCCTTATTTAGAATAATTTTGTGGCTAAACACTTGACAAAGTACCATTAGCCATTCTACCACCAATGGTTTTATAAACATATATCACTTTGAATCTCATTTAGATCACTAAATGCCTATGAGTCTCTTAATTAACAACAACTCAATTTCTCTTTATCGTAACAGGTATCTATCACACAACACTCCTGCAGATTCTAACAAATAACTAATGAAAAGGATTGAACAGAGTTCTGTATTGACAGAGACATGAAAACGCTCTCAGCTTTTGCAGGACCATTCCGCTGTGAGGAATAACTCACATAAAGGGTGTTAAGGGTAAACAGTTAAGTCGTGTAGAATGCTGTTCTTATAACACAATATACTGAAACTTCACCTGTATGGGGGAAAATACACGCTTATGTAAAGCTCCAGTGTTGGAGCTGTGCCTATGACTGTTGGAGAAACACTTGGCATGTATGTGAAGTCTCATTTCATTTAATATCCTGTAAAGCATGTGTGTGTGCACTTTTACTTATTTTTAAAAACCGAAGATGTTTTTAGATGCAATTCCAGAACTTTCGAAGTTTGACCCTGACATTTGATAAAACTGAGGCTATGATTATATCTTCTCTTTTACTGTTATTTCCATGTAGAAATACTTTACTAACTAAAATCTGTTAAACATTCTCTTCCTTTCAAAGCCAGGGAGATGGGTAAACAAACACATTCTATACAGGAACAGTTTTTTTTGTTCAATGTGGTAATAATATGTGAATTTTATTAAAACAATTTATGTATTGAGTTTTTCAATAATTCATTTCTGTATTAAAAAGAGTATGCAATAGTCACAGACATAGTTTTATATTTGTGAGACTGGAAAACCAGAAAGAATTTTGTGAATACTCAAAAGATTATTTTGTATAGATTTTGTTTAGTGACTCGGTATTATGAAATACAACCAGAATCGATATTGAACAAATAGGTATAGGTAGTTTTGTTACAATAATTACAAATATTAATTTACTCTTGGCGGAAGAAAAAAAGTATCATTTTGAATTAACCTCAAGTGGCACTCATTGAGGGTCTGAACTGAGGTCTGAATTGGGGGTTAGGTTTGGGAAATACGCTTCTCTTCTACAGAAGATTTCTCAGCACTCAAAATGTGAGCACAGGCTGAATATTAGGCACTTTGTGCTCTGGCTACTCATGAAAATCAATTCTGAAGTTTAAGAAGACACTTTAATGAGAGACACTGTGTAAACAAGTGGTGTATTCTACCCTTACAAGATTGTGATCATTCATCTCTGTCTGTCTGTCTGTCTGTCATGTATTACTATCTATCACCTATCTGTGTATGTGTACATTCATGTGCAAGTATTCATATGTATATGTATACACATATACTTTACTCTTCACACACACATACATAATTCAAAGTACTCTCCATTTCTGATCAGCATGTGAAGAGACAGAAAGAGAGATGTGGAGGAGGTTGCATGTAGTATATATTGGTTTCTACTGGCATTTTATCATATATGAATTTGACGAATATGCATTTATTTGACCCAGTGAGAAGACACCGGTCCTGTGGAATTAAATCAGGGTCCTTCTTTGTAATGGTAAATCCAGACCTCCCTCTGATTTCATCCTCTGAGTATGTGTATGTGAAGGAAGATGCATGCGCTTGCGGTGTGAGTCTGCTTACATGAGTATGCAGATGTATGCAGATTAAATTCTGCAGTTAAAATTCCTCTTCTAAATTTATTTTCTCCTTTACTTTGATTTCTTCTCAGTTATCTACTAGTTATGTACTGTTACCTTAAGAAAAAAGTAACTAAATAATGGGGGGAAGTCTATGTTGTAAGGAGACATTTGGAAATCACATAAAATCAAGTTCGAATTTAGACTTCGTTATTTCTCCCAGTATCAACTTAAGAGAGTTTTAAACACTCTGTGAGTTACAGGTTTCCTCTCCAGAATGACATCATCGTATCAAACTTTCAGTTGTGCATAAGAACGAGTAGGCATTGGGTAGGCATTCCTTTCTTCTATACTTAACCCATTTATTCCACATGTGTACCACCTGTCAACTGGCTGCTTGACAACGGCACAATTTCACTTATACACATGGATAAGTGAAGTGATTAATTACTCTCCATCACAGTGTGGAAGGCTGGCTATGTGTGACTCACTTCAGAAGCAGTAATTTGGAAACATGCTAACTGTGCTATCCTGACATTGACTTAATGCCAACCTTCAGGGCAATTAAAAGACTTAAAAGTATGCAGCCCACAATTGACCGAATGCACTGTGCAAATGACACAGGCCCTGGATAAATTATTGTGTGTCCTAGTTACATTCTGTTGCTAAAAACAGTCTGACCCAAAGCACCTTATAGCAGAATGAGTTTACTGCAGTCTACCAGTGAGGAAAGTCAGAAGCTATACACACTGCTTGTTACTCCACTGAGAGTATCATGGGTTGCTGGCTTTCTTATAAAGCTCAAGACCACCTGCCTAGAGAATGGTGCTGCCCACACTTGGCTGGGCCCTCTTACATCACAATCTATAGACTGGTAATAGATCAAGCTGGGCAATCTCTCAATAGAGACACCCTTCTCAGCTGACTCTAGGATGTGTCAAGTTGACAGTTGAAGCTAATTAAGATGCTAGGCTAGTGAAGAACTTAGCTACCTGATCAGTTTAATAAATTATTGAACTTGGAGATTTGCGTGATGAATGCAAAAATCATTCTTCCTTTCTTCAGACTTGGTTGTCCCCCAAATAAGTTATTAAAAAATTTCATATTTTTTGACAGGTCCAGCCTTACGTGATCCAAAGCAACAACAGGAAAAAGCTGTGAAGATTACTGTGGAACAAGAAATTTTACAAGTGTTACCAAGATGTTCACTAAGCACTAACTCCAGTTGCTTCTCAAGCCCAGTGAAGTACATGCATAGCATTCGGGTGTTCAAAGAGCCTCCATCGGTGCCCTGTGTTACGGGCTTCATTATATAACCCAGGCAAGAATTGCCAAACATGCCGGATTCGCCTGAGGTAGAGAAGGCCCATCGTCTCAAAGAAAGTGTGAAAGTTCTGCTTACACTCAGAAGCAAAACACAATAGTTTGAGTTCCCTTGGAGCAGCAGAACAACAGCATCTTCTGATGACTGCCACACAAGTTCCTACAGTTCTTCAGGGTGGAGGTCTGAGTACAGGAGGGAGCCAGGATGAGCTCCCTCCAGGACCTTCCGAAGAGGGTCTCTGCCTTGTCTTTCTTGGTATCTTCCTTGAATGAGTTACAGACACATGGCTTCACTCTCTACTTTGCATCATCACCCAGTGGCTTCTCTTTCTCTGTGAGGAAGCCCTCTGCCTGTAAGAACACCATATCTACATCGACCCTGTGCCGAGTTAAGTCAAATACTGTGATAACTGGAGTCAATTGACAGCTTGACAGAATGTGGATCATGCCTGTGAAGATTGTCATAATTATGCTAATTGATGGGAGAAGACTCATCTTACTCGTGGGTGGAAACCATTCCTTTGGATGCGGATCCTGGACTATAGAGAATGGAGATGATGAGCTGAACACATGCGTGTATTTGTCCTTCTCTGTTTCCTGGTTATGAATGCAATATGATCAGCTGCTTCCAAGTCCTGCAGCCTTGACTTCCTTGACTGACCCCTTGAACTGTGAGCCAGGATAAATATGCCATTCTCTCTTAATTCGCCAGATTATTTCATCATAGCAATAGAAAACAAAACCTAAGGCACATATAAACATTGTTTTAGGGGACAAAATTCAACTTATAATGGGACCTAAATGGTAAATTCTATCTCTACTACCCCTATTGCTGTGAACTACTGGCATTCCCAAAACTGAGCTTTCTGGGTACTGCTTTGAGACTAATAGCCTGGCTACTTTTCTGGGTTCCATGTTCATTTTCTTCACAGATATGAGGTTCCTCACATTCTTGATACAGAGACAGTGAGGCCTTATCAACAAGAGGACTTACAGTGGCAGAAGCCCACTAGCTTGAAGCCTCGAGTCAGAGAAGGTCACTTAGAAAGACGATTGGAACAAAGGGAAGTGAAGTGGAACTCCTGGAAGACAGAGTTGAAAATAAGAAAGTATTTCGTGCTGCCTGGAGATTCTGCTGACAATAAAGTCTATAAATAACCATGAAACCGATTTTGTAAAGTGAAATTTCTCTCATCCTCAACAATCAAATGCAAATGTCACGAAAGGAAGTGTGTGCATAGACAGATAACAAGATTCAATAGTAATCGAGATGCACACAGATACACATTTTTATTTAAAGCACTTGAAGGACCCTCAGGTTTTCTGGGAATATACCTCTGCCTCCAAGACAGTGGAGGTTCTTTGAGGTGACCCAGAGTACTCAGATCCTCACGCTAATCTGGAGGAGCTAAAAAATACGCTGTTTGGCTGTTTGACATGGCTGTGCGGCCATACAGGGAAAGGTTTCTGAGCAAGGCTCAAGCTGTGTCAGACAGCAGGTTGGTGAAGGAATATGGAGCTACTGTGACCAAATGTAGATTATAAACAGTGGCTCAGAGTTTAAAGGTATCTGGGCAGAGAGAGCCAGAGCACGGAGGAATAGACAGTAGACCAGTGAGGCGCACATCAATGACATTTCCTTAGAGATGTTGGTCATGATATTGGGATGGTTGAATGCTGGTATCAGGAGGCCAGGTACAAAGAATTCGTACATCAATTTGATGCCATCAATTTGATGCCCTTTCTTTTCTAACATCAATTTGATGCCCTTTCTTCCCATTCCCCAATTTCAGCCATAAATGCATACCTTGTTCTTTCAGCCCTCAGTGAACCTCCCACCACGTGTTCCTGGAAGTCTTCATAATCTCTCTAGCAGTTTTTATGGATGAAGACTAAATAGTTTATGTGTTTGAATGAAACTGGAAGTTTTAAATACTACAAGGTTGTAAATGTTAGTATCAAACTGAGATCACATTTTAAATTGTCATAAAGAATAATAATTACCATATATTAAAAGTCTAATATCACTGTGGGCTGAGCACCAATCAACTCAGAAGACAGCACCATTGTCACAGACAGTTCATGAAGTCACTTATTGTATCTCCTATTTGTGAAACTTGAGAGTTCAGTCTGGTAATGGGGAGACACTGGGGTGCCCATCACTGGTGTGGGTGGATAGGGCGACTCAACATGAATGGCAGGTGTCTTCCCAGGCACAGGAGTGCGAATACTTTAATAAATGGCATGGTTGTCATGGACATAGTAACCAACAATGGACATTCTCAAGTTAAATACAACTTAGAGGACTAGACGGAACTGGAGAAAATGCCTTCCTGACTGTGTTCAATAAGTCTTGCTTGTTCAAGGCACTATTACATTATGTAAGCCACAAAGATGCTCAGAGACAGACCGGGGTACAAGTCTATGGCATTTAGTTTTTCTGACAATGACTAGAAATTGAAATGTGGAAGTGACCCCCAAGTTAAGCTGTGAGCGAGTGTTTTTTGAAAGAAATAGATAAAAGAGACATAATCTCCTGAGAGGAGTGGAGGGAGGTGATGGGTCAGTCAGTGCCATATAATTTATTTCAAGTTGTAATGGCAATCTATGATCCTGCCAACCAGTTCACTGTCCTTGTTTTTTTTTTGTTTGTTTGTTTGTTTGTTTTTTGTTTTTTTTTTTGGATGGCATATTAATTGACTAATTGCTTCTAGTGAAGCATCTTTAGGCTTTGGCAATCATCATGCAAAGATGAATTCTTGGCTTCTCTGGCATCTGCCAAAATTGTACCATAAAGATACTGTTCTATGTCATCCCACATGACAGTGGAGGCAGGTTGTCCCATAGATGCTGTGAGCCATCTAACAGCCTCAGGAATGGAGGTGAGTATCGCATATCATAAACCAAGCACAACTTAGAGCTGAATTTGAAACTACCTGTTTTTTCTAAGTGACAATGTCCAAGCTGACTGAACACCAGCCTTGACTCTCCCCTCAAGGAAAGTGACATACTGAGTTAAAAGGGTGCTTCAGGCTATTGGAGTCTCCATACATGTAGCTCATGGTACCTTTATGTGCTTTTACTAGTCTCCATGTATGACCCCGGCTTTTATAGTAAACCAAATTACTTATTGCTCACTTATCTATTACACGTCTCCTTCATGAGAACATAACCTCCCCAAAAATGAAGGTAGTGGATACCTCTCCTACTCCTGTATTTGCAACATCTAACA
This sequence comes from Meriones unguiculatus, assembly GCF_030254825.1. NCBI lineage: Eukaryota > Metazoa > Chordata > Mammalia > Rodentia > Muridae > Meriones > Meriones unguiculatus. The sequence goes on from NC_083351.1 coordinate 100,240,575, forward strand.
TCACATTTGGCAACAGGCATTTAATAAATATCAGTTGTCCAGAAGATAGCAGTCACTAGATCTCTGAAAATAATGCCAGCCTAAGGAATTCACCATCTACATAGTTTCCAGATAGCCTTATTTGCAATAATTTTATACTCAAGTTCATTCAGAAAGAACTTTCCCTTAGAATCAGCATAAGCTGAGTGTAGAAAATACCTTTGCAAAGGCCGTTTTGTCTGGACTGTATGACATCCTGAGCTCATACCCCCCTTTGCTGTTCCAACCCATCTCTCAACTTACATATTATTGAAAACGATGGGTTACTGATTACATTCCAAGCCACGCAGCACACCTCACTACCAACATTTCTTTGGATGTGATGCACAACAAACTTGGATCAGTCAGAGTTCCTACTGGTGAAACTACACAAAATCTATAGAAAGTGTGATTCCAGATGGCATCCCCAAGTTCCCGTGACTACAGTGTTAAGCTGAGTATCACACTCTGCAAGGAACACTCACGCCTCCAGCTATGGTGCTAGTGAGTAAACCTAAGTCTTTGAAAAGTGACTCACACTGCTGGAGGGAGTCACACTGACAGTTATCACATGCTTTATCCAGTGTGTCAGTACAGGAGACCTGCAGCCAACAAGTCCTAAGTTTTCTCTGCTGACTCGGCACAAGAAGCTTCTTCGCAGTACCTTGTACTACAGCTTCACAACAAGTATGAGGTTCTAGAAAAGAGACTCATTTCAGGTCTCACCGTAACAGCTTTGTAAACTGCCTTTTGAATCAGCATGATTGAATCACAATGACTGAATCACAATTCAGTCATTGTGGTGCTTAGAATGAGATGCCTCCCTAGTCTTTAGTATATGGATACTTAGTCTCTGGTTGGTGACACTGTTTGGGGAGCTTTAGGGGGTAAGGCTTTGTGAGAGAAAGTATGTTACTGGTGTGGCTGAGAATTAAAGCCTTACCCACTTCTACTTTACTCTCTGCTTCATGCGTAAAATTTAAAGATAAAACTATTAGCTTTGTGCTCCAGCCGCCATGCCTCTGCCCTGCAATCATGAACTATTATCCCTCTGAAACCTTCATGCAAAATTCAACCTTTCTTAGCTGCCTTAGTGTTTTATCACAGTGACAAAAATAAATAATGTAATCTTTTTCAGTAATAAGAGATTAAAATATGTTGGAGCAGTTTCCTTTAGCAAACTATCAAATCATCACGATAGGCTATACCTCAATTACAATGTATATGATTCCAATAAAACAGATATATGATTCATAAAGTTTCCAACTAACACAGACAGAGAGACACACACACACTCTAATTATATGCAGCTTAACCAGAGACAATGTGCTTTATTTACCTTAATCATTATCTGTGTGTTTGACTCTATTTATTTATTATGCATCATAACATTGCCCAAGACCATGCTTAATTCTTGTTCTCATCCACATTTTGGTAGAGCATAGCGATAGACAGAAATAGGAGTTCTAAAAACAGTATGTGTCTCTTCTTCAGCAGATGCATTTGAAGACAAGTGGGTGTGATTGTCTCACAGGCAGTGAAGTTTCCATAGCAGCAGAGTGAAATACTGACCTCTCTCACCCAGCCACTAACATGCTTGAACGTGTTTAACTTCTGACCTAGCTGAATTCAGGTGCCTAAAGTCTCAGGTTGTATTGGGAATCAGCCCACCCGACCCCAAAATGTGACACTTCTGCCTGCCATCTTTACTTAAAAAGTTGGGAGACCTCAAAAGCAGTGTCTATAAAGTTATCTGCCCTCTTATCTCTTGCCGTCCCTCCTTTACCAAAGGAGTACTAGAAACCTCAGTTTTATTTCCTCAGAGTGGGTCACAGATACTCCAAGAAGTCATAGGACCAGTAATGGTCAATCTCTCTTACTTAGTCTCCATTAAACGTCCATATCAAGGGACTCCTTCCCCTCCATTGGAGAAGAGAATACAATACAGAGGTAAGAAGATTATGAATGAACAAGTCTCTGTCACTGTCCCTCAGTCTGTCTCTATCAGAGCCTACAAGTCATCACTGCCCATTCTTCACAGTTGTTACATTAATACCATTGTTCTTCACCTGTGTCTTCATTTCTTGTCTCTAAAGCCACAAATAAACTTGGATTGAATAGATTCATCAATCCATTCAAAGGATTTTTTTTTAATTTTTAATTTTAATTTTTTCTTTACAATTTATTCATTATTTATCCTGATTGAAGCCCCCTCCCTCAATTTCCTCCAGTCCCACTCACCCTCCCTCTTTCCACTACTCCTTTCCCCTAGTCTAATGAAAGGGGACGTTCTCTACCATTGCCATCTGCCCATAGCTTAAGTTTCATCAGGACTGCCAGGATCTTCCTCTGTGGCCTGGCAAGGCTGCATCGTCAGGGGTGAGTGATCAGAGAGCAGTCAACGGACTGCATGATAGAGGCATCCCCTGCTCCCCTCATTCAGAGATCCACATAGAGACTCAGCTGCCCATTGGCCACGTCTGAGCAGGGGGTTTAGGTCCTCTCCATGTATGGTCCTCCATTGGTGCATCAGTCTCTGCAGGACCCCCTGGGCTCAGATCTTTTAGTTTTGTTGGTCTCCTTGTGGGGCTCCTGTCTCCTCATCATGGATTTTTTTAAACCTGGCTTTTTAGAGCAATGTTTGTCATAAGAGATGACAAAGTACGACAAATGTCTACTCCACTAGTATGTTATCTACAATGGAAAGCTTAGTCAATACTATTATTTATGTCATTCACATATTCAACATCTAATGTGTTTACCTAAAGTCTATTATATGGCTATTTTAAACTTGAAAGAGTAGCTGATGAAGACATGTTCAGACAAACAATACATATGGATAAAGATCATTCATGCATTAAAAAGCAAAGGCTTTGTCATATTACTACATCAGTCATCTAAACTTAGATACATGCAACCAGTAACCACAGACTTCTAATGACCACAGTCAATGAGATCTATTCTGTGCTCATTACAAGGATAATCCTAGGCATACTGGTAAAATCTAAGGCTAATTGTGTTCAGAAAGGAACTGCAAAAGAGATTAGTTTATTTTAATGATGTCACATGTTTGCATGGATAAGAATTCTTATATCCCTGGGCTAAGTACTCAATGCCAGCAGAGACAGGATGACAAGCTAGGCTATAGAACATCCATAAAAAGGGCATATGAATTCAATATTTGCTTTCTTTATCCTACTCTTTTAGCTATTGTGGTTGACGTAATTTTATTGCAATTCTCTGATTTAATGAAGAGAACATGCTGGTAAATAGAAATGCATTTTATGTTTCACAAAGAAAAATTGAGTTGCTATGGAAAAATATAAAGCAAAATCAGATTAAAATTTTAAGGTTTATCTTTAAAAATATGCAAAACAAATATAATTTATAAGCTTTTTCTAAATGCCAGCTAGCCTCAATGTTTTCAAAATTTCAAACATTTTAGGTCAATAATTTTTAAAAAGTTTTTCTGCAAACAGGAAAGAGCTAGCAGAGTGTTGCTGGGTTTTTCCTCAGAGGAGATTCATTTCATGAAGCTCAGTTCTGTTCAAACCTAGAGATTATGTGACTTTTGAAGTATAATATTTGATAATTTTTGACACAAATTTATTTCACTCACTTACTAAATAAGTTTATACCATTAACTTCTGTAGTCATCGTGTCTTTCTCTGAGTGTGTGTTCCTGTGTGTGCCCTTCTGTGTACGTATTTGTGTATGTGAGCACACGCACACACGCACTGTACACGGGGGGTGGACAGAGGACAACATTAGTGGGATGCAGTTTTCTCCTTCCACCATTTGGGTGCTAATCGGTCACTTTCAGTTCATCAGACACTGCGGAAAATGCCGAGTCTCTTGCTAGCACTGACCTGTATTTTACTGTTGCAAATATACACACATGTACGCCATCTGACTTTGATACCATTAATGTGACTTGTTCACTAATCTGCACCCACTAATGACTAAGATACCATCTCATCTTGGAAGGAAATTTTCAAACCAGGAACTCAAATTGCTTTAGAAACAGTTTGTTTATATCTGAAGAAGTTTTGAGCTTGTCTACACATTTGTTTCAGGTGCCTGTTAAAAGTATACCATAATATATGCACAACACAGTGATCAATGTCAGACTGAAGGAAAAGATCCTTCCAGAGAACAAGCTTGGAATCCAGCCAGCAGAGAGCCTCATCAGCGCTCAAGGTGCTAAGTTCCTGCTGTCTTTTAGGAGTTTCACAGGAAACCCAGATGCCAACAACCCTGAGGAGAAAGTGGCACCATCTCCATTACACACTCTAGGTGGCTGAAGCCATTTGCTGAAGGCCTCCCAGCCAGAGCGGCAAAAGAGTCTGGAGCTAAAACCAGATGCCAGAAACATCAAATGCTGGGGCCTCTGCATGATGCCTGTTGGACTCTGGCAAGCACCCCACTCCACCAACAAATCACAATACCATCACAAACTAACATGCAGACGCCAGAGAGCTAACATCAGAGGCTGATTTCTGGAACTGAAATCCATAAATTAACAGTGAAATCTCAGCCACTGGACCCCAAGCTGTCCAATGTTTTTCAATTAGCTCTTACTGTAGAAAGACACATTAAAGACATAAAACTAAGTTATCTGTATATTTACTGATACCTAATCATAGTTTCTTCCTCATTGTTCCAATCTCCCATCACTGCAAAATGCATCAGTACTCATCATATTGCATATGAGGTCTGTACCAAAATACTCAGAATCTGAGACCAGCATTGAGCCAGAATCAGTTGTGACAAATAAGGATGGAATGCAGTTTGAGAAGCTCTGTTCTTGTTGTCCTATATTTAAAGACTTTTAAAATTGTTTGATTTTTTAATATTTCCTTTACTTGTTGTTATACTTTTATCATTTATGCCTTCCGTTTCCTCTTTTCTCATCATATACCCTTCCTTGCTCTTTTTTAAATTCACAGCCGCTTTTCATTAGCTGTTGTTACATATTTGAGTGTGTGTATGTGTGTATACATATACCACACCCATAAAGTCAAACCAGCATGGCTTCATAAACATGAACTGAATAAAGACAGCAGCAATAAACATACTACAGTGGGTGGAGGAAGGCCCAGGAGGCCTCAAACCTACACAAAGAACTACAGGCAATATGAAATGCTGATTGCTGCAGAAATAGTCTTCCTCAGGGAAGAGTACACCAATTGGTTACCCAACACCAAATGGTCAGCCCTAAAAGCTTCAACATTTTAAGAGAAGCAACAGACAATTGACTGTTGCAATGTACAAACTTTATTTTTGTTCTCTATGAACATTTTTATATTTATTAGTGACATCAGTATTTTTCTTACAAAAAACACAGTAAAGAAATTATATATAATGGCATGTTTTATGTGCTAAAAATAAGTTCTGTTTATCTTCAAATCAAGTGTAGCATTTGGAGAAGTCTCTTGATTGCTCCAAGAGGTGTGTTGGAATATAGCATAACAGAATACCGGTATCAGAAGGCCTTGTGTGTAATTTTTTAATAGGAGACTTTTAAGTTATCATAAAGAATAATGTCTTTTTTATAAGATTACATTTTTGTATGATTTCTCAAAATAGGGTATAATTTCTGAGTATGCATGCAAAGAGTTTGTCTTTCCTTTTGCATCAAAACCCTAACGATGGCAAGATTGAGAGTTATTCAAGCTCTAAGTGGGACAGAATCAGTACTTGGGGTTTATTTTTGTTTGCTTTTGAGGGTGGCTCACAAGAATCCATAACAGCAGAACCATTAAAACACTCAACCATTAGATTAGAAAAAAAGAGCAAGTACAGGACTGAAAATTGAACAAAATTGCACACCAAAAGATGTTGTATTCAAAATCAGGGCTGGGAACCTCTCTTTGCTTCCACAGTGAGCTATGCAATGGAGAACCCTATGGATTTTTCCAGCTAGAGAAACAAGAGTTTGTCCGGACCCCTGTCTACCTTTTTCCCATTTACTAAATCATCTGTGTATATGCTTATTGTGTTTTTTTCATTGTTAGTGGAAAAAAAAAAAAAAGGTCTAAGCATCCATTTGGATAGGTCCCGACTCTCTTTTGGTGAGACTGTTCTCTATTTAGACTTCCAGGATGCACCAGTGATTTCTGAATAAATGGAAAGAGGTGATGCTTAAAACCCCTCTGAGACAGCTTAGAAAGTTCTACGGTATTAAGTTCTTCCAGCTTCATTCCTCCCATAACTAATATAAGTTAACTATCTATCATATCATTCAAGGGGTGATTATTTACTTCTCACAAGAGAGAGCTTAAAGGCAAGAGGGGAAAATAACTTTTTACTTTAAATAATAGTAACTAATGCTTATCAAGGAAGGTTTGTTCTGCTCAAAATTAAAGCTATCAGATGAAATAAGAACTTAGCATTTTGCTTTGCATCCAAACCAAGATTATGCTTGCTCAGACGCCTTTGAGAAACAAGATTACGTCTGCTATTAGATTATGTCAGCATAAATTTTTCCCATTGGCAATAGGCGTAAACTAACTTATTATAGAAAAAAACAAATCTTTTACTGGTCAAGAGAACAAATAACCCAAATTAATACAATTGAAAGCAGTTAAACTTTTATCTATTATTATATATTAGTCTCTGTATGGTACAGCAACCACAAGACTGCAAATTATAGTTCAATTTTTACACAGTTGGTCAAATGAGCACTTATTACCATCACTCACAGCCTAATTCAATCATCTAGACAGTAGTAAGTTTTCATGGGATCTACTACTTCTTGATGTGTCTGAAGGGATTAAGCATTGCTTGGTTTTCCTTCTTGCATCAAGGAGACAGTGCTGGTTTTAGCATGCATAAACATACACAGCCCTGACTGCCTGCAGAGGAAGGTGGGCTTAATGGATTTTGACTCAAGAATCACTATGGATCTGGGTGGTGGTAGTGCATGCCTTTAATCCCAGCACTCAGGAGGCAGAGACAGGTAAATCTCTAAGTTTAAAGCCAGTCTGGTTTACAGAGTGAGTTCCAGGGCAGCCAGGCCTATACAGAGAAACCCTGTCTTGAAAAACCCAAATAAATAAATAAAATGATAGATAGATAGATAGATAGATAGATAGATAGATAGATAGATAGATAGACAGACAAATAGATAATCTCTTACAGGACACCCATCACATTTACCTCATACTCCTAGTAGTTTCAAGATGACCTTGGCCATATAAGGATACAGTTCTCAATGTTTTCAGAGCACTATGTTCCCATGGTCCCATTCACAGAAAGGATGAATGAATGATGTGTAATTTGCCAACTCCTGCTCTGCTTTCCCCACCATGTCTGTTTGTTAAGACAGTTCACATTTATATGTCTAGTTGGAAGCCCACATATTTGGGGCTTGTATAGAAATACTCTAAAATACTCACCACTTCTCCTCATTTTCAGGAAACTAACAAAAGTACAACTTGGGTTGATATTCTGAGGTTGGCCTGACTCCTATGTATTATAAAACAGATATAAAAGAGGTAAGAGCCTTAAGATATTCTATCTATCTATCTATCTATCTATCTATCTATCTATCTATCTATCATCATCTATCTATGTATCATCTATCTATCTATCTATCTATCTATCATCTATCTGTCTGTCTATTATCTATTTACTTACTAGTGTTACTATTTCACTACAGAGCTTACAGAGCTAAGAACTTTAAACACATGATAGGTGAGATGGGCTAGTCAGTTAAAGCACTTGTAGAAAAATGAGTTTGATTATCAGGACACATGGTGGAAAGAGATAATGGATTCTGGCAAGTTGTCTTCTGCCCCTCACGGGTGCATCATGGTATTTGTATGGGACACACACACACACACACACACACACACACACACACACACGCTTGCGCACACACACTAAATAAATGTAAAAAAGCAGTTTAAATAATTTAGTGCAAACTTCTTTCATGGACAAAAACAACTGGCTTTGCATAGCATAAATACAGTGGCCCTAAGTTTTAAATTTCATTGCTATAAACAATATCACTCAGGATGAGTGAGCTATCCCAGAAGCAGAAAGACACACATGGTATATACTCACTCATACAGACATATAGTATATGATAAATCTGTACATCTAAAGAAACTAATCAAGAGGGAGGATTCTCTGGCTATATTGCTCAATCCCTATCCAGAAAGGCAAAGAGGATGGCCATCAGAAGGCAAAAAGAGGGAACAAGTCAGGAGCCTGACACAGAGGACCTCTGAAAGGCTCTGCCCTGCAGACTATCAATGCAGATGCTGAGACTTATGGGCAACATTTGGGCAGAGTACAGGGAATCTTAGGAAAGAAGTGGGAAACAGTAAGATCTGGAGAGGACAGGAACTCCACAAGGAGAGCAACAGAACCAAAAAATCTGAGCACAGGGGTCTTTCCTGAGACTGATACTCCAACCAAGGACCATGCATGGAGATAACCTAAGATCCCTGCCCAGATGTAACCCATGGAAGTTCAGTATCCAAGTGGATTCTACAGTAATAGGAACAGGGACTGTCTCTAACATGAACTGATTGGCCTGTTCTTTAATTACCTCCCCTTGAGGGGGGAGCAGCATTACCAGGCCACAGAAGAAGACAATGCAGCCACTCCTGATGAGATCTAATTGACTAGGATCAGAAAGAAGGTAAAGAAGACCTCCACATCAGTGTAAACATTGGTTTTTAAAATAAGAGGGACAATTTTATGAGATACCATATATCCCTCTAGCCATAATCTTGCCTGCTATATAGGAACACGCACTTCCAGGTACCTCTGTTCTAATAATGAAGATTATATTTGGGTTGTTCATTTACGTTTACATCAAAACATGCAGAAATATAATATTATATATAATATAATTGAAGTTTAATGATAATTAAAACCTTCACATATCATCTGTTTTTATATGGAAAGAATATAGGTGTACTTGGAAGCATATATTTAATTAGTATTGTATTTCACTTTAGCTCCTTATGGCTGTACAGTACATTCAAGCCATGTCACATTGCAACTATTTGTAACTGAATTTAGATAGCTTCTTCTCAAAGATAGCAATGTATTCGATGTACTGATGAAACAGCTTAGATCTAATGCTTCACATAATCTCATAAAATTGTCCCTCTTATTTTAAAAACCAATGTTTACAATTTTGATGAAGCTAGACCTTTCAGAAAAAGCACTAAGCATTCAATATTTTCTAGAACTCTTGATCCTTTAGCAAGCTCTTGTTCCTTGTAGTTGTGTATACTTATATGTATATAATGTATAAGTATACACACACACACACACACACATATATATATACATACACACACACACACACACACAAAACAGCATTCCTCACCACAGCTTACTAATTTTTTCCTTTTATTTTTGTTTTTGAGACAAGGATTTTTGTGTATCACTGACTGTGCTGGCACTCACTCTGTAGGCCAGGCTGGCCTTCAGCTCAAGAGATCCATCTGTCTCTGCCTCCCAAGTGCTGGAATCAAGGGTGTGAGCCACCACTGCATGGCTGGCCTACTAAATCTTACACTATGTGGTGATAATTGGACAACTGGTAGATTTCAAAGTATCTTTAAAAACAATGGTTCAAGAATTGAGCAGTACAGGACATTGAATAGCTAAGCCTGGACATTACATCTGATAATGGCCATCTGTTTCTGTAAGTCCGTCCAGTTTAGTGATTTGATTTAATTTTTGTGTGACTCTAAATGGTAACATAGTAGATTAGATACTTCTCATATTTGACTATTGATAAGTGTTCTTATATATGAAAACCAAAACCATAAGTTTTCTGTGTCCTCAAAGGGTGATGAGCTCTATTCAAATGACTATTTTAGGTGGACTGTTCTCCCAACATTATGGGGCCTTTACACTTTGATACATTAGAGAGGGATCACTACTCTTCTTCCTATAGAATTCCTTGCCCAATATTTTTACTGCCACTGACTATTGTGCATACAATAGCACCCCTCCCTTGAGCTTATTCCATGCTTTGTTCCTTACAGTTCTTCACTTCCTTTTCTTTTCTCTAGGAGCAGTCTTAACGGGAGAGGCTTTCCTTTTTGTTTAGTGATGCACCTTCAGCCTCTGGATGATCACAGAACAAAAATGCCTCTGATAAACATGTATCCACGTGTTGGATGGATATGTAGGACCAGAATAGGGCAGCATCTTCCTACTCATCCTCAAATAGACTTGGTCTACAGAGAGCACAGCAGTTCCAAACTCAGCTTACAACACATTGATTCACAACCTCAATGTTATGTTAAACACAAGCACAAAGGAAACCAGAATAAACAAGATGGGAAAAATTCCAAAGAAGGAACAGGGTGAGGGGTTGCTAATATACTTCATATTAGAACTATATTTATCTCAACAAAACAGTTTTGTTAACCTCAAATACTTTTACTTAGAGTGTCATAAGGCCAGAGGCCAAAGGTCAAGATTATGATGGCATTTGCTCTTGACCCAACTCATCTCTGGCATATTCTAGCTCCAATGAGCAAATATCATAAACCCTTTCACTTTCAAAGTGCAATAGATTTTTCTTTTTTTTCTCTCTTTTTTTTTCTAACTTAACTAGTACCTCTCACAAATAACTAAGACTTAGAAATAAATTACAAAGAATCAAAATGTCATACTCACGATTTGGTGAAACTATTTTCTAAGAAATGATTGTAGATTACAAAAATGTGGTCATTGTTTCAGGGAGAGTCTAGAAAATATTTATGTAGATTCTAGGAAAAGCTCAATATTTATTTAATAATAAAGTGGCATTAGCTTTGCTGATTCACAATTATTTTCCAAATGACACTTGATTTTTGGTTTTGCTATGTTCTACAGTTGTGTTAAGTTCAATGGTGGTGGCTGACATCCCAAGTGGTAAGCAGGCCAGGGCGATTTCATAGCCTTCATGGAAGGTTCCTGGGCATGAGCTCCACCCTGTAACCATCACTATAGTCTACTAGTATCTGAAGGCATGGCTTGATCCTCATGCCAAGCCAAGGACATAAATGCCTGGCCTAATCAAACAGCTGAGGGCCATAAAGGCCACAGCTCCAATTGTGAAGTTATCATCACTTAGTTGTTTACTCCTGGTTTTGATGCTCAGCCTGGCATAAGACTCAAATAAGTACTTTCTCTCCTTCAGGCATGGCATGACTTCTTGGTATTCACTCTGAACTGGCTTAATACACTGCAATGACAAATGCCAGACATCTCTGGCCTGGGGCCCTGGTATGGTCTCTGCTGGCTCCTCTGCCCTTTGCTCCTCATTTCTTGTTGTGGTAATAGATTGAAATCGGATGGTGACAATGTTTACCATGTGTTGCCTCAGGCTCTATTCTTAGGACATCAGTGTTGCGTCCAAGAAAGAAATATTATCTTTAATTTTATTCTACTGAAAAATCAGTATGATATAGAGATAGGCTATGAAGAAAAATATAAATAAGACATCCAAAACCAAAAAAAAGGAATAAAAAGAAAAGACAAAATCAGAAATATAAATGAGAGCTAAATTCTATTACTGCGATCTGGAAAGTAATTTATATTTATGATAAGTCATGTGAATGTCAACAAAGATTGAACTGCTATGATTCTAATCTGTGTGTTTCTTAACACCGGCTGGTAGCAAATAAACATTACAGTGCAGAGAAACAAGAGCAACAACACAGTTAGCCACCCAGAAACCACTGCTGTCCCATGTAGACTTTGTGGAGATGTCCTTCCTCTTCCCGGCGCATCTTCTTCAGTCTTGAGACCACGTGTGGACTATCCATCAACCTTGGTATTACATTTAAAACTCATTAAAATCTGCTTGCCATTTCTCTCAAAGATTAATCACACAAGTCCAGCATAATAGCTTTGCCAGTTTAAATGTTCCCCCTTCAGTATTTCATTTCAAATATACTGTAATTATATTCTATTGCTTCTGGCCAAGTTAGAAAAATGTATTTAAATAATAACCCTATTTTGGTATATGATACACTCCTAGGACTGTTCTCCATGTTAATTTATGTACAAAATTGAAAATGGACTTATAAGTATCTTCAGAACTAAGAGTCATTTATCTTTCTACCCACCCACATCTCTTAAACTGCACTGATACATAAATATGAATAATCTCAACAACACAAATATTTGTTCTTTAGTTGTTTTAGCTCTTTGTATTCCATCTTTCTGTCTTATATTTTACTTTTTACTTATTTATTTGTTTTACTTTGGTGGTACTCTCAATCAAACCAAAGGCCTGACCATATTAGGCAATTATCCTGTCAAAGAGCTATGTCTCAGTCAGACCTTTTATTCATATTTATAAGGAGGAAAGTGACTCTGGAGAGCCTGCCATTGCTTGCTCAAGGTCATATACCTGCATACAATGTAGCATGCTCCTCAGGATATGGGATTGTGAACCACAAGATCTATTTATGGTCATATGATCCTCCTCAGTGTGAGAGGAAAATGAGTTTTGGAATCCCTTCCTATGTTTTAAGTATTGGGTTAGTCTTTGTCAGGAGGGTAGTAAGATTAAGTCAAAGCACCAGTCTTCCGGAATGGCTGCGTATATGTATGTTTTCAATATTATGAAGTAATCAATCTTAAGTATCTTTTATAATTCTGTGATTCAGCAGGCAGAAATGCTGACTCAGTTTCTTGGGTTTTTCAAAACAAACTGGAAAGCACTGGGCAAAACATGCAGGTGTTTCTGAGCTAGAGTCAGCTAGGATTTGGTAGCTAGGAAAGTGTTTCTTATGAAAAGGATTTTATTTGTAAATGAGAATGAAAGATTCCTGGTTTCTCCTTCCATTCTCTACTTATTGGTGAAATAATTTCTTCAAAGAGATTGCCAATATCAGCGTCAATCTTAAAGAAAGTTGAATTGTTTACTTTGATAATGAGTGGTAAGCTAATGCTAAATATGTGTAAACAATATTATTAAAAATTACAATGTTAAGCATTTTATTCATTCACTAGTCAGGTATTGGCTGATTGTCTATCGCATGACTAGACTTTTAGTTATTGGAGAATTTGGTCATAAATAAAATAGACAAAACTATTCCTTTAGCAGGAAAGGCAATAAAGAAATGAATAAAGAAATATATGCATATATATTAGAATACAGTACTTTTAAAAAGAAAAAGGGACAGTAGTGTCAAGGGTTTGGTTCTAAATAACACACAGCTTCTGCATCTGTAGCTCAGTGAACACTGCAGAAGGGATGCAGAAACATTGTAAGAGCAAGAATATCAAGAAGTCTGCTGTGAACAGTGAAAGAGCTGCAGAAACAAGACTGGAACACTAGCAATAACAATGAATAAGTTAACTGGAATAAGTGAAATATCATGGGGTCCCACTCCTACAAAGAACTACTGGAAACTAATGACTACTGGAAAAAGAAGAATTAGTCTTTCCCAGGGATGAAGCCCCTTGTTTGTTGATCAAAGCAAAATCATCAGCTCTGAAAACATATGCATACAAACAACAAAACAGACTCAGCAGGCTGTATTTGTGTCAGTGTATACATGTACATAATACATACACACACACATATATGTTTCACAGTAATAAAGAAAAAGAAGCTATCAGCTAGAGAGTGGGCTGTAAGAGGGACTTGGGGGAGGTTAGCTAGCTGGGAGGAGCTGGAAGATGGAAAGGGAGGAGGTACTTTGGTATAATTCTATTCTAATTAAAAACATTACATGGTATTAGGGAGTAAGGCTTTACTGAGCAGGTATTATGGGAAAAATAAGCCAAGCACATCACTACAGAAGGAAAGCTGTCTTAATCGTCCCTGAAATTTCAGACCTGAAAATCCAGTGGACCTGTAGGCTAGTAGTGTCCACCACCAGGAGACAACATCGGTGGGCAAAAGCTCTGAGCTCTTAGAAACAACGAGGGTGGCCATTACATGGCTTTCATGTTTATTCTGCCTTTACCAAGCCAGAAAGCCCCAGGCAACCTTTTGCATTAGCTAGTGAAGAGCTATAATGTCTGTTTTTTTAAAGAAAATGCATGTGCTGAGATAAGTCTTTTGGGGACCTGAAGCTAGTAAGGGAGTTATGGAGCCAAAGCAACTGTCCAGGTGATTTTGAGAGTTGGCTGGTTCTGGACAGACTCATGAAGACATGTTTGGCAAGAATGGCTACTGGGGTGTAATAGAGAGCTTAAGAGGTAAAAATTGCCAGGCATGGCTCATCAACCCTACTAGCTAAGAGCCCGGGGACACTGTGAGTTGTGAGTGTGATTGATTGTTCATTCACTATGACTGTATTCTACTTAAATGTTGAAGAAGAAACACACCCTCTCAATACTTGCAGGCCTTGCTTTGATTTTCCTAAATGATTTTTTTTCCTCCCTCCTGAATCTTTCTTTATTTTTCTGAAATCATCTTAAGTAGCTTACATCCTTTGGGAAAGGCATGTTTTTCTTAAATGATTACATTAAATTATTTAACATTCGTACATGGTTATTGTTCAAGTTATGGGCCTGTGTTAACTTTGCCTACTTGAGAGAACTGGTGTATCTTCTTAAAAGGCCTGTCTTGAACAGGCGTGTTCATCAGTGCTTTTCTTGACACAGTACAAACAACCCTACACTGTGCTGTTCTTTAGCCCTCTTTACCTATCCTGCAGTATAGTACTGGGGACTTTCTCCAGATTATTATAGGATGCATGTTTTGGCAAATGGTAAAAAATGAAAACATAATTAATGCAGGAGCTCTGCACCTGGACTCTTAAGTGCTCTGTACTCTAACTTTGAGGCTCAAGAATGAAATAGACAGAAACCAGGCAGCATTCATTCCTAACCCCTTTGTTTTTTTGCCAGGCTGACTGGAATGGAGATCATGTATGACTGTGTGGATCCTGGTCTGTAAAATTTCGGCGGCAGCTACTTAGAAGCTCCACACTGTGTCTCAACATCTGCTCCCCGTTCCACATGGTGCAGACTCTGAAAATATTAAAACCAATTAAAGCAATTAAATCCACTTAGCAGGCTGGTCTAGCTTATCCTTTCCAGAAATGCTGGAGAATAGATGACCAAACGCATCTCAAGTTTGCTGGCATTTCTTGGATTTTCCTCATAAAAACGGAGGTGTTACCACAGCTCTCACACTTGGTTGACTCAGGGAGCAACACTTGAACACAACAGTCAGCATAAATCCAGAGGGGCAGATGACATTTTGGAGTCTTCCCTAATGGCAGATTTTATGGAAATAAACTACTGGTACAAAGAAGAATGAACTTGGTGGAAACTTTGTGATTCATTTACAAAGATAAAAGCATTTTTCAACACAGAGGGCTCTGCCCTCCAGCCATTCACCTGGAAGGAAGCACACGTGGAACAACTAGTAATTACACTGAGTTCTAAGCCTTTCATCAGTGTCCTAACTGTGGCCTGTCAACTTCTGATCCATGTTTGAAACGAAAAACAAAACAAAACAAAAACGGACAATGTCTACCATATCCTGTAAAAACGCAACCCTAAATTAAATGTGGCACAACATGCTCAAGAAAAAGTCTAAAAAGTCAAGTGTAAAATAAAATTCTATTTTTTACCACTTTGTTTCCAAGTGGTTAAGTGCTAGACCCTACCTTTTAAATTGGTGAACCCGTACAAAAGCAGGCTTCTGAAAATGATAACCACAGAGCCATTCTGCTGAAGATGGTACTTAGCCCACACTCCTGAGACATTTAGGAGACCAGTACAGTTTGTTTGCTCCAGAAATCTCATGTTGAAATTTCACCCTTGCTTTCACTATTACCTGATAGAAATTTAACCTGAATAGTGTTTAAAGGTAGAGATTTGGAGAGGGGATTAGGATTAGATAAAATCGTTGAGGTAGGGCACCCATGATGGAATCGCTGATGGCTTTATTCCAGAAACACACATTCACGCTCTTCTCTCTCTCTCTCACACACACACATTCACTCTTTCACCCATCCCATCTCTTGTTCTTCCTCAGAGTTATGTCAAAAAGAAGTAGCCAGCAAACTCTGATGAGAACTGTGAGCCAAAATAAACTACTTTTTCTTTACAAATTACCAGTTTGAAGCACTAAGAGAATAGCAAGAAAAACAGCCTCAGATGATTTGATAATTTGAATACCTCTGTAACCACTTACAGGGTTCTAAGACCTTCAGCAGTGAGGTCATGGTTGCTTCATTATCATCTACAGGACTCAATTCCTTTCGACAGATGCCTAGCTTGAGAAAGAATGTTCAGCACCATGGTCATATCCCAACACATGCATGAACCGCCCCCAAAACACTACGCAGATATAACTGAGCTACAATAACTGCAGTCTGTCACTTTTCAAGCCACCAAGTATGCAGAAGTAGGGATGGACACGGTGAAGCACAGAGCATGGGGAGGGCTCCAGTGCCCAGGACCTAGTGTGGTTATCTCCTTGTGGTACCCTTTAACTTCTCCTTTAGAGGTCAACTCAGAGGCTGTTGCCATATTGCTGACTGTGCACGACCTACACCCTGGCCTTATATAAGCCAAAGTCTCTGCAGAGTCGGTGCTCACTATGGTCTGTATCAGACCTTTGGGGATGTTCCCTCTGGCTTACGTTCCAGCTCAGGGCCTGCCCCCTCTTCCTGGGTTGTCTCCGCTTGGCATCACTGGGAATGGGCTGGCTCTGTGATGCCTCTCTGTCCTTCTCTCGTGTGCGGTCTTAGTCTCAGCCTCCCACCAACTAGCCCTGTCACAGTGGAGACCCCCGGTGAATGAGCCTCGTGTAAGTGCCACGAATAGATTTTCTTCCCATTTCCTTGCATTCAGTCTTGCCCTTAGTCTTAGTGGTCTGACCCCCTCGGCAGGATAAGTAAGTGTAAGTCATCTGCAACATGTTATGGCCTTTGAAATATTTATTTTTCTGTGTGTTTGTATATGTGGATGAAGGTAAATAAGACTAGACAAGTAAATATATATGTTAAGTAGTTTAGTTTTAGTAAAAAGTAATTTGTGTTTCATGGGATATTTTTTTATTAATGGAAAATTTTACTGTTATTTAAGTATCAAATATTGGAGATGAAAGCCTAATTATATAATTACGAGTTTTATTATACAGTTCACACATATGTATATAATCTATTTAGGTCATATTTACCCACTGTCCTCTTTTGTTCCCCCACTCCCAACTCCTGGTCCTTTGCTTCCCAAGCCTTAGAGAAGCAGATGTAAATTTATTATCACTGAGCACTCTTTCATGCTTATCTTCCATCTAACGCAGCTCTGAGTGTCTGCACTCCTTTCTTTCAGCTTGCTCAAGTAGCTAGCATTCCTGGGCTGCTAATCACTCTGTTAGTGGAAACTGCTAAGTTCTGCTTGGTGACTTCATCTTGTCATTTTAAAATTTCGACTCTGAGCTCATTTTTTAAGAATATTGCTCTCTTTTCCTGTGGGATTCTTGTATGATCTTCTTTGTGAAATGGCCTTCCAGAGAAATGGCACCTTCTCCTCATAGGCTGAGACCATAAGGGATTCATGTGACCTTCAATTAAAGCTTCTAGTTTTCACATGACATAGGTTTCCCCGTCTTAAGTCCCTGAGATGTCGGGATACAGTGCAGCCAGAAGAAAGAGGCTCAAGAAACAATTAGCATCACACCCCTTCAGTGTGGCCATCCTCCAGTCCTCAGACCAGAGTGGATCTAGCATGTGAACTAGGGAATCAGTGCTGAGTTGTTAACTCTTTTGGAGTTGCAGGTGCTCAGTGACAATGAGCACTGTATAGGGTGCTGCCTGAGTTCTCCTCTCCCTCAGCCAGCCCCAAACCCTGTCCTGGTGCTGCTTGACCATCCAGTATCCACCATTCTTGCTCTTGGGTGGTAGCTGGATCTGCAGAAGAAGTGCAAGCACATCAGCTCTGGATGCTTGAATTCTGCTGTGTGTATGGAATCTTCTTCCTTTCCACAGCACGTATGCATTAATATTGGGGGGGAGGGGCAGAGATTTTCCACTGGATTTGTTTCTGGGTTTTATGTATGCAGCAGGAAGGCCAGATGACATCATCTCTACAAGAAACATTGCTAGAAGTTGGATAAATTGATTGTGGAGTGTCATAAACTCCCTTCACTTTTGGTGCAAAACATGCAAAACCATTGCACTGGCTGGAGCAGTATAACACTGGTCTACACTATTTCTATTCGGTACCAGAAAAGCCACAAACTTAAGTACTCAATTCCACTTTGCTACCACATTCTACCCGATGCATATTTCACCCATGGCTTTCTCAACAGATACATCTTTTCCTGAGAGCATCTCAACATGTAGGGCCCTTCCCGAACTTTGTCAACTTTTCAAATATCCATCTTTTTATTTTTAATTTTTATACCTCTATTTTAATTTATTTACTTATTACAATTTATTCACTTTGTATCCCAGCTGTAGCCCCCTCAAATACCCATCTTTGACTTGAAGCCCAGTACAGGAGACTCTCCTCTCTTTGGATCTGCACCCTTCACTGAGGACTGAGTGCTGCCCATTCTACAGCTCTCCAGTCCTACCTTGGTCTCTAGTTCAGTGTCATTGTGACTGCCTGGTGCAGTCCCTCCTGGATTCTGCAAGGCCCTTCCTGACCTGAGCTTTCTCAGGGCTACCACAGTACCATTTCACCGCTAGTGCTACAGGGGACCCCATGCACAGTCCAGACCCGTCTGCAGAGCTAAGTGCCTCACGGGATCATTCTGTGTTATCCCACTCTGCTCTTGTTGTCACCATGCTATCAAACAGAGTCCATTTTTTTACATCATTAAAAGCGACGCAAAGGAAGTCTCTGTGCACCCCATACCTGATTTCACTCCAGTGATTAACATTTTACATGAAGAGGGTATACTTATTAAAATTATTGAGTAAATATAGTCATATTATCATTAACTCACGTATTTGGCTTGGTTAGATTTATTTGGCCTTTAATTTATACCTATTTATACCTGTTTTGGATGCCATGTAAGACTTCTTATTACATCATGTCTCCAAAGGCTCCTCTTGGCTGTGGCAGCTTCTCATTGTTTCCTATGTGTGATGGCTTTGTCAATTTTGGTGAGTGCTGGTCCGGAATTCCATAAAATGTCTACTTCTGGCATCCTAGGTTCAATCATGAATGCAGATGTGGAGGTAGAAGATCAATATTTGTTGTATCTTTGCTGAAGTGCAAAAGGGCAAGCATGGTGTGTCAATGTGGATGCTGACTTTGATCCATGGGTCAGCTCTTGTTTTCCTTTTGCTTCTCTCATTCCTGATATCTGACAGACAGCATGGGCATGGTGACATTTTTAAAAAATCTATAATTTTCATGCATTTTTAGCTTTTAATTTTGCCATGTATTTTCTTATTATAATATTTCCATATATTTTTTCTAGTTTCAGAACTGAATTTAACCACATTTGATTGTTTTTTCTACTGCATTAAAAAAAAGTTTAAAAATTTTTTATATTAAAAATAAGAAGCAGGACTGAATGTTACAGGCTATTTGATCCCACTGTGAACACTGAGATTGTGAACTGTACAACCCTGTTTCTTGATTGGTGCGGTTGAGCCCTATCACACACCTTTAATCCAAGAACATTCTGTTTATTGTAAACTGGTGATTATGCTGTGGTTCACCCAGCCCTAGCACACACCTTTAATCCAAGAGCTTTCTGTACAAAGGATTTAATAAGTTAGCTCTAGGTCAAGAGGTAGAGAAAAAAAAAAAACAACAACAACAACAACAAAAAAAAAAACAGCTGAAGGGGATTATCCATATTTAGTTTTGTAGCTCTCGGGCTTCAGCTCTCTGGCTTTTGGAGCTTTTGGAGCTTTGAGCTAGCAAGCCTTTGGTCTTGGGTTTTTTTGGCCTTTTCCTCCTGGGCTGTCAGCTAAGCTAAGTAAGAAAAGTTTTTTTTTTTTCCATTGGGACATGAGCTGAGTAGGAGGGTCAGCTAGATTCTTTCTTTGCCTCTCTGAGCTAGCAGGTTTTCACCCCAGCATCTGGTTCCTGAGTCTTTTTTGGTAAAATAGAGTCATTGGCATTTTCATTCTTTAATAACAACAACTGACTATACTCAGAAAGCATTGATCCCTACTGTGCAAAACTCACACTGATTTTATCAATGTTTGTAAACATCAAATTCTGGGAAGATAATGTTGGTTTTGATAAAGATATTTACTTACAGTGAATGCTAGGCAAATACTGAGATCATGTGTCTAATTAATGTGCCTTGCTCCAAGTGATGGACACATATTGACTATGACTTTTTAAAGCTCAGACAATTCATTCTCTAAAGGCCAAAAACTGGTCCATTAAATATCACATCAAAATCACTATGAGAAAATTTGACACAGGAGTTTCTTGTCATTGCTAAAGGATTAATCTCTAAACAGGAGTTCCTGATGCCCAAAGGAAAACATACTTACAGGAAAAGGTGAAATTATGTTTAACATAATAATTCTCAAAGTAAAACAACACAATCTGGAAATTAGTAGCATTTACACGTTGGTACTGCTATGAGGTAATAAGGAACAGGCCAGGTATATTTACGCCAAACTACAGGTTGGTGAGAGAGTTATACTTGGCTCCATTCTGTCCATAACACAGGCTGGCAAATGCACTTGTTCATTAAATTACTATAGACTGAACAACCCAATCTTTAGCTTATGTGCACAGGCAAATGTCATAATGTTCAAAGATATTATAAATCTACATCAGTCTCCTGCCATTATCATCATCATTACTGATCCTGTTATTGTGTTTCCTGAGACAGCGTCACACTATGAAACCTAGTCTGGCCTTGAATTTAGATTCCCTCTTTTTCAGCAACCCTACAGCTGGGCTACAGGTGTGCACCACATTCAGACACTGTCTTTAAAATTAAGGGAAAGTAAATTAAAACATACAAAACAAACAAATAAATGTCAAACAAAAATCAAAAGTTGTCATTGTTAAGATTTAAGTCTGCACAGATTATTCACACATCATTTCATTCCTGGGCAGATTCTCATTTAATCCTTGCAATCCATCGGCAACTTTAAACCAAATACAGAAACCTCCGTAATGTTAATTCTTATTTCCTAGCCAATGAAGCAAATGTCAGTTTCTCTCAGCAGAGTGTTTTTATAGCTGTCCTAACTTTGTACATGATTCCTGGCTGCACAGGTACCATCTAGGTCTATGTAATTCAGCATTTTTACTTTCACATTTGAAGGAGAATAGCACTTTATTTTATGTTTTCCTAAAATCTTTTAGTTTCACTCACTGGCTTTTTTGAATAAATTTTAGATTAATTTTTGTCTCTGTGATTTCACTTCCTCCTTACTGCTCTATATTTATGTCAGTATATAACTGTACTTAGTGATATTGACAAACATTCTGTTAATTATACCTTTTATTTTTAACCACTTCCACAAGCTCTATATTCTACTTTAAGGTTTTTTAAAAATTGACTTCTAAGAATGTAATGCTTTTGATTTTTTCCCTTGTATTTTGTAGTCTTACAGTGCTGGACTTTCTACGGTTTGGCAGATAGGACTGACTGCTATTGATTTTTCCATTATAGAGTGTTTCCTGCTTTGGAGAAGCTACACAGGAAGAAGGGTTAGGCTGACCAGCAATTATGTGACATTGAGTTTCCAGGAGTGAAATGTATAAAAATGAAATGTTTCCCGGTTTTCTCTAAGACGAGAGATGTTTACAGCTTAAATGTGATCAGTGCCAATTCTCAGTATTTAGTGGAAGTTGCAAAAGTGCAATAGGGAGTAAACAGATTGATGGATACTTAACAACTGAAGGAACAGGGTTCAGAGTTTCATTGTACAGGAGGATCATTTGTCTGCAGGACTTAAAGATAACAGATGGCCATAGAACTGTGAAGATTATATGGCTTCTACAGAAGAAACCCAATGAGAAGAGGGAAGGAGCAAATGTAAATTCAGAAAGAAGAACCTGCAGCTTGTGCCATATTGTAGCCCTTTCTTGGCATTGAAAGTTCTTATACTTTGTTGTAATCCCAGATCCTTCTGAACCAAACAATAAAGACTCAAGTGATAGAAGGCATTCCAAGGGCATTGATTTAGCTCCAAAGTAGACAGTGAAGGGGCAGCAGTGGTAGAGGCTTCCAGAGGAAAGAAAGGGCCTCACTGCTGCTAAGTATTCACTAGTAAAAACAACAAGGGGAAATAAATATAAAGTTAATAGCTGACAACAAATGACAATGAAAGAGGAACAAGGCACATACAACATACTGAGACAAGACACATGACCAGGACAGAGAGGAGAGAACATAGCAAGACACCACAGAGAATACCAGTGAACAAAAGTGTAAGATCCCAATGTACAGGGAGTGTTCTATGAGGACCACTGACATTTCAGTAGTGTACTGGCCATATCCTCAGCACAGAAGGGGTGTTAACACAGCTCCTAGTGAATCTGCTGTGACAGGTCTGACAGGGCATTGATATTTATCAGGCACGTGGACTTGTGACTAAGAGTAACTAGAATCAGCCTCTTGTATACTCATAAGCAGCCAAAAAAATGTCTTAGGAGAATTCATCCTCCAGTCTCTGTCTGGAGCAGTGTCTACAGAAAAAAAGATACTAATTACATCAGTAATTTTTGGAAGGAAAAAAAAAACATCCAGATTTTTTATTAGACTATGTAATTATACCAAACTGGGCCTTATTTCCTTTTTTCTCCTCCATCTCCCCTTCATCTTTTCAGATCTATTCTTACCTCCTCACTTCCTCCCAACTCCTCTATCTCTCTCTCTCTGTCTGTTTCTCTCTCTTTTTACTTGAATAGCCTAATGAAAACTCTAGATTTTAGCTGCAGATTTTTTGCACCCTGCCCACATGAAACTGGGGAGGGAAAATCTAGTTTGACTTATATGATTAAGATCTCAATTAATTAGTGATGTAGACAGATTATAGTTTACTTGTTTAATAATTCATTTGAATGGTAGCCTTAACTCTAGCACTGGATTATATGTTATGATTCTCTTTACCTAACCTAATGTACAAGAGCAGGGAGTATCAAAGATCTTCTAATCTATCCAATGGAAACAGAATAAAACTTCAATGTTGTTAATGAAAAATTTTATGACAGTAAGAATCATTCTCTCTGTTTCCTGGTACCTGTGAGGTGTGTAGCTTTTCTCTTTCGAGCTCTGGCATTCATTCTGATGCCTCCATCTTGCCACAGGCCTCAGAATAATGAATCCAGGTGACTGTGTGCAGAAACTTGTAAAACTCAGGTATTTTGTCATGATGCTCCATCGTGACTTTCATGAGTTCCCAGTGCCTGTCTAAATGCACCTGCCTTTTACAGTTTCAGCATTTGGAAATCTTGTGTTCACCTGGTTATTTTTCCATTTGACTACAAAGGTTCATATCATACCTCCACAGCTACAGTATTCTTAACTGCCTACCAGACTACTACTGGAGATTCATTTACATTAAGCATGTCAGGCCCTGTCTGCCTTCCTTGCATAGAGCAAGCCAGTTGGCCCAGGGGCTTTGCTTCCTTTTATGGTCCCTGAGCTATGCTACATACTGGCAGAAAGTGAAAGACTTTGGACCTGACAACAGCTGATTTTGACAGCCAAAGCATGGGGTTAGAAAAGTTTCTTCAAGTCAGAAATAGTCCCTGTTCCCCTTACTAGAGAACCCACTTAGATACTGAGCTACCATGGGCTATATCCGAGCAGGGGTTCTAGGTTATATCCATACATGGTCCTTGGTTGGAGAAACAGTCTCATGAAAGACCCCTGTGCCCTGATATATTTGGTCCTTGTGGAGCTCCTGTCCTCTCCAGGTCTTACTAACTCCCTCTTCTTTCATATGATTCCCTATATACTACCAAAGGTTTGGTTACGAGTCTTAATATCTGTTTTGATACACTGCTAGGTAGTCTTTCAGAGGCTCTCTGTGGTAGGCTCTTGTCCTGTTACTTGTTTTCTCCTACATCCAATGTCCATCCCATTTGTCTTTCTAAGTGAGAATTGATCATCTAACCCGGGTCCTCTTTCTTGTTTATCTTCTTTAGCTCTTTGACTCCCCCTCCCCCGAGGGGGAGCAGCCTTACTAGGCCACAGAGGAGGACATTGCAGCCAGTCCTGAAGAGACCTGATAAGCTAGGGTCAGGTGGAAGGGTAGGAGGTCCTCCCCTATCAGTGGACTTGGAAAGGAGCAGGGAGGAGATGAGGGTTAAAGGGTGGGATTGTGAGGGAATGAGGGAGGGGACTATGGATGGGATACAAAGTAAATAAACTGTGATTAATATAAAAAATTAAAAAAAGAAAAGTTTCTTCAAGAGTTCCATTTAAGATTTCAGAAATTCAAGGAACTGTAAGGGACTCATTCTCATTTCCAAAACAACCTCCCCAAAGCCAGCACTGAATATAACTAAAATTTTCTGGTATGGCATCTTGAATCAGTTTGGCTTTAATAGTATTTATTATGCACTCACTTGAGCATAAAAAAAAAAAACAATTTCTTACATATGCAAACAGAGAAAATAAAGAAATAGCAGGCCCCTAATTTCTTAGATTCTTGCTGTCAAGTAAGTTAGGAGACATATATGTACGAAGTGGGAATTCTAATCAAGATAGAGTTAATGTTGAACTTGTTTGAGCTACAATTTCCTCAAAACATTGAGTCTTTGACGTGAACTCAGTGGCTGGGTCTTTGATTACCTCACCCTGAGGGGGTGCTTCCTCCAGGCCACAGAGGAAGACAATGTAGACAGTCCTGATGAGAACTGATAGACTAGGGTCCGATGGAAGGGGAGGAACACCTCCCTTATCAGTGGACTAGGGGAGGGTCATGGGAGAAGAGGGATGGAGGAAGGATTGGGAGGGGACAAGGGAGGGTGCTACAGCTGGGATACACAGTGAATAAAATGTAATAAAGAAAAAAGAAGAAAAAAACCATTGACTTCAGCTCAAAAAAAAAAGGACACAAATGTCTAAGCAGATGATATATTCTAATGTGGCTCAGGGATGAACGAATCAGATGAAACTAGAGGGCAGAAACCCATAAGATGAAAATTTGATTTTCTATATTCAAAGTAGGGTTGCCACAGGCATTTTATGTCTTATATTTACGTAAAGGAAAACAGTAGATGAGTTTATGTTGCTAAACATAACTGGACTTAAAGTAGATGATTCGAGAGATTAATTAACTTAGAAAATCTATTGAAGGACTTGGAACTCTGTCAATATCCCTGCATTATTAATGACTTCTCAGAATTTCAGGATGCTTCTGAATTCTCCTGACCCTTCCGTGCTCACCTATAATTACTCAGACAATTTAGCATGTGCCAGGCAACATGCCATGTGAGCTCTATGTACAATTACAATCAAACTTCTGAATAAGAATGAAAGGGAGGAATTATTATTCATGTATTTAGCAGAGTGGAAGACAGGCTCAGTTGTGCCGGGAAACTGAACAATAACACCACTTTCAAAATAAGGCAGAGATGACAAGAGATTTTGACCTATAAAAATGCCACATAGTCATGGAACCAACCATCTTCCTCCATGTGATCACAAGATGCTTTTTCTGTGATTGTAACAACTATTCCATATCCAGTAGGGGACTCTGCCTAAAGATTATCATTTAACAATACAAGAGACGTACACTAACCTCACATGATAATTAAGTTAACATATAGCTCATAACATTGTAAAGTGCAATATAAAAATAACATTTTATTTATTATAAAAAAATCAATTTGTTTTATTTTATGAATATCTGTGAGTGTTCTCATGTATATCTGTGGACCTTGTGCACATCCGGAGCCCACCAGAAAACAGCATTATATTTCATAGAACTAGAGTCAGAGGTAGTTGCAAGCCTCCGAGTGGGTCCTGGGATCCAAACCTATGTCCTTCGTGAGAGCAGAGTGCCCTTAGCCATCATGTCACCTTTCAGCTCCAAAAGTCAGACATTTTAATAATGCCTATGGAAAAAGCAACACTGAAATGACAGCTATGTTTGTAGTTGTTTTTATGTTTGCCTGCTCCTTTTACTAAATTATAAAACTGCCGTAAGGGGATGAATGGATCTCAGTTAACCGTGAATTGCTTGAAGTCAGGCCTTTAATGTTGGAAATTGGGGAACTCACTATTAGAAATATCTGATGACAGAAATAATAGGCCTGTTGTAATGATTTTGTTCTTAACGAGCTGGAAGAAAGTAAAAGTCAGGAAGACCTACCGAATGCCTGTGCTGTGAATTTATGCCTTTGCTCTGTAGGCACATCTTTATATCTCACTGCTTTACTAGTGGATAATGATTTATTCTGCAGTTATAATGGTAATTAACTCCCATGAACCACAATTAACTCTCACCACTATGGCACCTTTATTTCACTTTTTTCAGCTTTGTTAGTTAGGAATATAGGCTATATTCTTCATCACTTTCCTCATTACTCGGATAAACAGCTCGGCAGAAGCAGCCCACTGGATTTATTCTGACTTAGGGTTTTACAAGGGTTTCTTCTGTCTATCAGGAAGGAGAATGCACAGTGGGTGCAGGAGATTAATCATGTAAGCCAAAGGATGAGACAACCAGTCACACACAGTAGGCGGAGACGGGGGGAAATAGGGCCAACAGCAGATCTGAGCTGATACCTTCAAAGGCCTCACCCAGTGACTCAGCAGTGTGTGTAACCGGGTGCAGCACTAGACTTGCAAACATGTGAGACATTCAGTCACTCTTCAGCTTCAAACCATAACTCAGATTCCACCTGAGGAAAACTTTCTGGGACTGAACATGCTTCACCTATCTTTACACTCCTACAATACCATTACACACTTCACCCTTCCACCATTTTATACTGATTTATGAAGACTCTCTTCATGAATTGTGGCATTTACTCTTTCTAATAAAAAGACAGGGATAAGGATATCAAACACTGAGCTAAATGTCAGAAGTCATTCAGCTTTGAGTGAGGCTATTCCGAATTTACTCAAAGATCAGGGACTGTGTGACTGTGGTAAAAGCCAAATGGTCTTCAATAACCTAGTCAGTAAGAGTGTTTTTAATATGTAGGAAACACATGTAGGTTCTGGTCTAATCGTGTGTGTGTGTGTATGTGTGTGAGCACACACACACATGCATTTGTGTCTGCATATTTTTCTTCTGTTTTGTAGAATTCTGCAACTTCTTTTTACGAATTTCCCACTTTATTTTATCAACCTGTATCCACTTTACCATGGGCCTATTCCCATTGCTGTGCTTGGGGGACCAATGAATTTGATATCTATTTTACCAAAGTGGTTTTTATCACACAGTTGATTGAATGTAACATCTTGCATTTTACTCATGGCTCAAAATTGCCCATGTCCTCTACACTCCTGTAAAGTGCTTTCATTTCCTTCGTGAGGCCTGTGAAACCTGACAGTGTGGCTCTGGGAGGCAGGGACTACTGGAGAAGTGGCTTTTCAGCCTTCCAAGCAGCAGGCTTCCAGAGCCAGAGTGCTTTGTCACAATGTATCACACCAGATCCATCTGTTCATTTATGTGAAGCATAGGAAACAGCTTTACTCTTAAGATTGCCCTAAATCAGGCATATTGCTGCTTCATTACATCCCAAAGACATATGCCACCTTTTCCCTAGATGGTCGGGGCTAATCACTGACCTACATTAATTATGCATTTTAACCCCTGGTCTCGTGGAATGCAGTGGTTTCTGAGTACCAAGCGTCCGAAAGAAGTGTTAGCCATCAATGTGATTAGTTGTAAATGTAGAAATAGTTCACAGATTCAGCAGAGTTTAAGCCCAACTATTAAAAATGCACTTACTTTTGAAGAGTTGGGAGGCATCATATACAGACTGTGCATGTGTTCACCCCTTTTAAAATTGCACTGCTATCTAAACAAGAGTGACTGTGCATGTGTTCACCCCTTTTAAAATTGCACTGCTATCTAAACAAGAGCTAGGGAGAATGCTGAGTGTTAAAACATGAGGACTGGAACCCAGGGATCCAGAGCTCATGTAAATGCCAGTGAGGGATGTGACTCTCAATGTTCAGGAAGTGGTGGTATTAGACCCCAGAACAATTGGGTTAGCTAGATTAGCTTTTGATGAATTTCTTATGTGTCCAACTCTTATCCTGTGTTTATGAACAGACACCAAAAATACAAATGATTAAACAAAACTAAGCTGAAAGACAATTTTTGAGCATCTCACACAAAAAGGACTCGGTCTTATTTGCTTTTAATTGTCATTTTTAAAGGGACTGGGTTGAAATAGGACATGCATTCCTGTCTACAGGTCACACATAGAAACTTGGACAGCCAATGAAAAAGAAACTCTCAAACCAGAACATAGCATCCAGAGAGGTTTTTAAACTATGCTGTTTTTTTTTTTTTAATTACTTTGCATAGTCTTTTGATTGCAAAGTTTAAAACACAGAAGGCAGCCTTGAGGTCAGGAAGAAAGTGCCTGGCCCCTTGCTGGTGTTTTTCTGGGACTGAGGCACATATCTTTGTATCAGTACAAAAGCTATTGAAAAGTTTAACGTTCTCTCGCCATTGAAGCTCAGACCCATGCATGAACTCTGGACACCACGGCACTGACCTCAATATGACAAGAACTGGCATTCTGTGGTTTCCCAGAGTACTTTGTTTGCAGACTGCCATTCATCACATCTTTCTGGCAGCTCTACCACCTGAGAGGTTTATACCCATGATACACAGTATATCTTCATATACATATCTCTCTTCATAGAAAATGTCAGGATAATAGGTTTCCAAAGCACATGTTCTTAATCACATTACATATGTAATTTGAATAGTACATATCTATCTATCTATAGTCTGTCTGTCTGTCTCTCTGTCTATCTATCTATAATACCCCTAAATAACAATTTAGTGACTAGGGAGTTTCTGGAATATATCTCTGTATTCCTTCATTAAACAAAGAAATACTGAGTGCCTTTTGGATAATGAACATAGAATAATGAATAAAGAACCCCAATTCCTTGGTGAGAACATTGTAATGGGGGGTGCCTAGAAGTAGATATTTGTAAAACAAAGAAAAGTGCTAGGGTGGAACACAAAGCAAGAATGGCTAAAAGAGACAAAACCTTGTTTTAATTCAGTTGATCAGATAATATAAAAGTCTTTCCCAAGAAGCAATTTAAAAAATGGAGATAAAGCAAGGAGATGATGTCAATGTGGAAGGAAAATTCTCACCAGTGATGCTGGAGGTTAAGTGTACTATTCAGAAAGAGACATGAGTGGGGAAGAAGCAGAAGGTATGGGTAGAGAAAACAGTGTCAGAAGGCAAATAAAATAAGAAGGCACAGTGTTTAGGGTCTTGGAGGCTATTTTGAAGACAGTCTTTTCCCCAAGACGGGCAATAGTCAAAGGGCAACTTAGTTTGACTAGGACAGAGAAGGGCTTGGTTCAACTACATCAACAGTCTCTCCTTGGCTGCTTTTGAGAGAAGGGTGGAGTGTGAAAGCTGGGCACAGAAAGATGGTGAAGTGAGGATAAAGCTGGCAACAGAGGAGGCACAAAGTGACTCTGTCTTGTTCTAACTGAACAAGCTACAAGAGAAAATGCTGTCACTTAAAGACAACACCCAGTTTTAACATCTATGCTCAAGAAAGTTTGAAATTTGCCGTCACCTGGCCAGAATGCTGAGCACAGAAGACTAAGTCTTGCTTGGGTAATAGCGAGGTTCACTTTTCTGTGGGCTGAGTACAAGCTATCCATGTAACATCCTGGCAAACATGGGAGACAGTTCTGAAGAATTCTGTGCAGATCAGCGTTGGCAGCTGGCAGAAAGTGGATGGCATTTAAAGCTGGAGCGGATCCAACTGGGATCAGTGCTTCAGTGTGTTGCCTGGTGTTTTAAAAATGGGAAATTTATGACTTTCAATGAAGCTCATAACCTTGGTTTCTATTCCAATTTCTACTTCATTCATGGATGATGCTTGTGATCTCCCTAAGCTCCTCCAAAGTCAGGACCTTGGTCCCGGGACTCAATGATGCAGTGTATATCTTGCAATAAAGTACAGTGAATCACGCGGAGAGACTTGAGCTTGTACACAAAAAAGAACTATAGGAAAAGAGACCAGAGCCAGTGGAGTCAGCATGATAGCATGCATTTGTTGGTGCCACATGCTGGATTTCATCCTGTCAGGCTTTCCAGTTGCAATTCTACCTCATGCCCAAAGCTTTAGGAGCCAAACTAGAACCACTTCATATTCTACAAACACACCAAATTCTTTCACATTTTTTTAGCCCTAACTAAAAATATCTCCATCTCCACACCTATACATATATGCGTGTGCACGAGTATGCAGGCACACATACACACAGACACACACATCGTCTTCCAGTCAACCTGAGAACTCTCATTGGATATCAGTGCTTTAACCAAGAGTTCTGCTTCTTTACTATCTCATTCCTACTTCACAGAGACCAAATGTTCTGGTGAGGTGAGGATAAAGCTGGCAACAGAGGAGGCACAAAGTGGCTCTGCCTTGTTCTAACTGAACAAGCTACAAGAGAAAATGCTGTCACTTAAGGACAACACCAACACCAGGCTCCAAACATGGTTTGCAGATATCCTACCCAGCCTTAGACCCACCATGATACTGATGTAAGAGCTGGTGAATGTCTATCACATGTGATGTCACACAGGATGTAGTAATAGAGAAGTGACAAATAACATAAGGTTGGCCTGTCGTGGGAACAAGCTGTGTGCAAAGGGACTTGCCTGTCATTTACTCAGTTTTCTCAAAAGTAAAGAAAACAGATTAACTCTGCAAAGAACATTCTTGGATTCCTAGTATATCCCAGGAAAATGCCCCTAAGATCAACTACTTTCTACACCCCATGTTTGATTTGGCTTTGAATTTTTAAGTCACATTCACCACAAAGTAATTTGTTTTTTCATTTAATTCTTCATAGCCAACTATAAAGTAATTCCTTTGATTAAAGATAAATATGTGTACCACAATTTCAGCATCCTTTCTTCAGTTGAGGGGCATCTGGGCTGTTTCCAGCTTCTGGCTATTACAAATAAAGCTGCTACAAACATGGTTGAGAAAATGTCCTTATTGTGTACTTGAGCCTCTTTTGGTTATATACCTAGGAGTGGTATGGCTGGGTCTTGAGGAAGTGCTATTCCTAGTTGTCCGAGAAAGTGCCAGATTGCTTTCCAAAGTGATTGTACAAGTTTACATTCCCACCAGCAGTGGAAGAGGGTTCCCCTTTCTCCACAACTTCTCCAGCATGTGTTGTCACTTGAGTTTTTCATCTCGGTACATCTACACAATGGAATATTACTCAGCAATGAAAAACAAGGAAATCATGAAATTTATAGGTAAATGGGGGGACCTAGAAAGGACCATCCTGAGTGAGCTGTCCCAGAAGCAGAAAGACACACACGGTATATACTCACCCATATAGACATATAATATAGGATAAACCTAGTAAAATCTGTACATCTAAAGAAACTAATCAAGAGAGAGGACCCTGACTAAAGTGCTCAGTCCCCATCCTGAAAGGCAAAGAGGAGGGACACCAGAAGAAGAAGAAAACAGGAAACAAGCTAGGGACCTGCCATAGAGGGCCTCTGAAAGGCTCTGCCCTGCAGACTATCAAAGCAGATGCTGAGACTTATGGCCAACTGTTGGGCAAAGTGCATGGAATCGTATGTAAGAAGTGGGAAATAGTAAGATCTGGAGAGGACAGGAACTCTGCAAGGAGAGCAACAGAACCAGAAAATTTGAACACAGGGGTCTTCCCAGAGACTCATACTCCAACCATGTATCATGCATAGAGATAACCTAGAACCCCTGCACAGATGTAGCCCATGGCAGCTTAGTGTCCAAGTGGGTTCCATAGTAATGGGAAGAGGGATTGCCTCTGACATAAACTGATTGGCCTGCTCTTTGATCACCTCCTCCTGAGGGGGGAGCAGCCTTACCAGGCCACAGAAGATGACAATGCAGCCACTCCTAATGAGATCTGATAGACTAAGATCAGAAGGAAGGAGAGGGGGACCTCTCCTAACAGTGGACTTGGGGAGGGGCGTGCATGAATAAGGGGGAGGGAAGATGGGATTGGGAGAGGAGGGAGGGGCTTATGGGGGGATACAAAGTGAATAAAGTGTAATTAATAGAAGTTAAAAAAATAATTTTATTAAAAAAGATATTTTAGATTCATTTATAATATGAACTCTGGCTTAAAAGGTAGCTTTTTCTTTTAGGTTAAATTTGACCACAATCAGTTGGTATATAGAGGAACAAACTGAGTTTCACCAACAAAATTAAAAATCAGAACCTAGAAAAGAAAAAGAAGAGAAAGTAAGGAAGTTTTGCAGTGCAGTCATAAAATACACTGTGTGTCTCCTTGGTAGCTTATGAGTTTTAAGACATCAAGAGAAATGTAGCGTGTTCAAGAGTTAATAGTCTAATTGATAACACTACAGATGATGGAAGTGAGGGCCAGAATACATGTCAGACTTTGTATAATCGGAGGGATTCAGAGGATCATTAAAAAAAAAAAAAAAGTATCTGAAGGCATCAGGAGGGTGGGGTTTAGAGTGAGACGCAATTTCAAGATAATCACACCAGAGATCACAATGACAGATAATGTTTACTAAACAGTGTCACAAAGCAAATCTTGAGGTTTTCATATACTACCCAATGCGATCTTCATTGAACCTAGAAGCGACAGGTGTTGTTGTTCTTGTTGACTGCACTACAGAAACCACAAGATTTTTTTTTTTTAAGAAGCAGCAAAGGGCACAAGATGATACCGAGTTAAAGGTAGATTGGAAATTTAAATCCACAGCCTTCTATACACTACATGTATTAACCAACACATACCAGCTTACTGAGAAAAGTCCACATTCCAGCTATTTTTGATTCCAGTGATGTGTATCATATCCCTGGACACACAGAAGTCATTTTTTTCAGGAAACAAATGCAGAGAGTGCAAAGCATAAGGGATGTTTGTAGCCAGTGGAAGGGGAGCTGCAGGAGGAGGTGAGGACAGAAGAAGGGGACAAACACAAACACAGTGTGCCTTGGAAATGTGAGTGTCAATCTCATAGCCTTTGTGCCAACCTAGAACCGATTAGAAATAGTGAAGAATAAGGTAAACCCCAGCAAACCTGTTCCGGTTCAGCAGTGAAGAGCAGCGTTCACTAGGCTTGTTCCAGTGCCTCTATCCTAACATTCACCGACAGTCTGCCGCTGTTCAAGATCTTACCAAAATATTCTAAGTGAGCTGTAAGGGTGAAGCATGTTAAATATTTCCTTTTTTTTTTTTAAATATTTGATTCCCGTGGATGCCTAAGAGAATAAAAAATACAAACTAAGGAAATCTTTAAGAACTGCCTATCCCGAAAACCATTTTAATAGAAAATGGTGTGACATACATCAGAAAAGTAATATTTGTTAAGTGGCTCCAAAAGGACATCACAGAGTAAAAACTTCTCAACAGGCTTACACACTGTAACATTTCCTGAATGGATTCAACAGCAAAGGAAAAAAAGAAATTTAGAATTAAATTATTTTTTATTGTTAGTAAAGATTCTGTGCACTCAGGAAACAAGAGATTTTATTGCTGAGTGGAAAGACACAGTACTCTTAAAATACCACTTGTACCCAAAGAGTGCGTGTGTGCATGTTTGTGTGTGTGTGTGTGTATGTGTTTTTGATATTTGATGCATTTTCCTGATTTATATGGATTCTCTTTTTACTTGAAAAACCAAGTCTAGATGAAGCTAACATCTGCACACTTGCAGATGACCTACATACTTGCTTTAACAAAAGAAAGCCTAACTAAGCATCTTTTTGAAACAATATCTCAAATACCTTGTGGTTAAGGCTGATGCAGACACTTGAGCGGAAAGGGATGTGTGGGATTCCAGCTGACATTGGGAGCACATGCGGACTTAGTAAGGCACATTACTTACTAATAAGAAAAAATACATTCAGCCTGTGGTTATAAAAGCATGGTGTTTTCATGTTAGAAGGAAAAAGAATGACTGTCTCATACAATATTGAAAGTATACCTCAGCAAGATCAGCCCACTTGAGACTAGTAAAACCCAAATGAGAAATAAATAACCATAAAAGTAGTTGAAACATGGTTTAGACTACCCACAGGCTTTACCAGCAATTGACATATATAGCAATAACCTCAAACTGTACAACATGTAAAATTACTAACTTCTTTTAACATCCATATTTATGTTCATATAAAACAACTTTTGGCTCCGTTAAAATATGAAATGTATTAACTATTTTTATTTGCTTGCATGCCAGTGAGATTTTACTTTCCTTATTGAACTATACATGGTCAAATACTGAACTGAAGCTATAAATGATGATGCTGGACATAATTTAACAGAGGTAAAATTAGACGTAATATTTGCTTGGATTTATTCTTTCTTTTTTATTGTCACCTTTATATATTTTTTTATTATTTATAATTTATTCACTTTGTATCCCAGCTGTAGCTCCTTCCCTCATCTCCTCCTATGTCCCTCTCCAAGTCCACTGAGAGGGGAGGTCCTCCTCCCCTTCCATCTGACCTTAGCCTATCAGGTCTCATCAGGACTGGCTGCATCCTCTTTCTCTGTGGCCTGGCAAGGCTGCTCCCCGCAGGTGGAGGTGATCAGAGAACAGCCACTGAGTTCATGTCAGAGACAGCCCCTGTTCCCCTTACTAGGGTACCCACTTGGATACTGAGCTGCCACGAACTACATCTGTGCAGGGGTTCTAGGTTATCTCCATGTGTGATCCTTGGTTGAAGTATCAGTCTCAGAAAAGACCCCTGTGTGTAGAATTTTTGGTTCTGTTGCTCTCCTTGTGGAGCTCCTGTCCCCTCCAGGTCTTTTATCTCTCCCTTTATTTTACTATTAGATTTTATTTTTTACAAAATACAGTCTAGGTTTCTCTTGCCTGCTCTGCATTTTAGTTGGATGGTATAATAATTCATACATACATAGCTCCATTTAAAGAGTCAACATTCTTGATCTAATATTCTCTTCTATTTTCAGGAAAAGAAGATTATTTTATTCAAATTAAGCATTTGGTCAGATAGTTATTTTCACCAGATAACATGTTCTCTTCTGCTGCATATGATATAAATGGGTGATTGTCTCCACAAACAGCAATCTATTCAGTTTTCTCAATTTTCACCTGATTTCTGGGCTGTCTTTTGTTCACATACTATTCATAAGCTTGCATCAGTGCTTCTTGAAATTAACTGTTTTACAGACAGCCTTCCTTTAAGCAATATAATGTATGAACCTATGGTCCTGATGTGCTTTTATGCAGATTTAAACACTCACAAGATAACTATTTAGTTACTGAAATGAAGATGTCCATCTAACTGCACACTGTATTTGCCCATCAAAAGAAAACATTGCCCAGCTGTGGTTCTCTCTTTTTCCCACAAGACTGAAAAGGAAAAGGCTATCCAAGAACATGACTTTATAAAACACTTCATTTTTTTAAAATTTTTCACTGGCATATCTTTTCCTAAGAAGAATTTAGATTTTTAAACAGCTTAGATGGGAATATATTGAAAAAAAACTTTTAAATACTTCATCATTTAAGCGATATTCCTATTTGTTTTATACAGTTTTATGAATTTTAATGTATGTGTGTGTTCTCAGCCTCACTTAAACCTTGCCTCATTCCTTCTTTGACCATTCTCATAGCCTCTGCCAACCACAGATGCTCTTGTCAACACTGAAATGTTACCCCTGAAGAAGGCTGCAGGGTGATCATACACACATCTTCTGAGGGGCTAGGGTGATGCTCAAATTCCTTGAGGTTGCAGTGTGCATCAACAGGTGGTCCTTTTATGGCAGAGGCATGTCCTATGATGTGGATGACATTATTTAAGCCTTAAAAGGTTGGACTTGCTTCCTTCAACACTGAGAGAAAGCAAACAAAGCTAATCCATAAGGATCTGCTACAACTCACTTTTTCATTTGTGTAGCACAGATGCCCACAGGCAAGGCTATAAGTTCCCAGGTGAGTGTACCTTTGTAAGAAATCACCAACTTGTTTGTCAAGACTCACAGCATTTTTTTTTATTTCCTCCAGCAGTAAGAGTTTTAGTCTCTTTACGCTCTGGCATGAGTTTGCAGCTGGTGTGCAGCCACAGTGCTAGGTGGGATGATGTGAGGCTGCTACTTCCCTGAGCTCTGATGCTGCTCAGCATCTGTCCATGAGCTTATCAGTCATCCTTGCATTCTTATTGGTGAAGCATCTGTTCCAGTTCTCCGTGTTACCTCCCACTTTCAAACACAGGGATCAGATTCATAGATAAAACTTACACGATATAAACTACGACTGAATTTATTAGTTTATTTGAATTTCTTGAGTTGTCAACTGTCTTCCCTTTCACAAAGTTAAAAAATAATAAAAAAAGCACAAAATGAATGATCTGACAATCACAGAATAAACATTTAAACAGAGGATCTTTTCTGTGCATATGTCTGCTTCCTTGCAGTGAAATGAAACAATGCATTTTTAGACACATTTTGGATCATGTGACCAAATATGAAGACATAAGGTAATGGGTAATAATGTACTGATTGACACAGCTGCCCATATCACCTTTACAGTTGCATGAATTTATTCTCTGTGCTTATTCACTGAGGCGTCCTGATACATATTCACTTGTCATTCCTTTTATTTATAGTCTTTTTGAAAATCTACATTTGTTATCAGGAAGGGATTTTATCATCTGCAGGCACAGCTGTGTGTGAAATGAGAACGCAGTGAATGCCAGGGAGACTTCCTGTAAATCTTGTTCTAGGCCTATCTTGCTGTGCCAGTGCCTTGTGTCTCCACCTGCTCTGCTAATGGACCACACCCATATTCTAGAGAGACTTCTGCAGCCATCTCAGCATCTTCCCAGCCCAGCTAACAGGGAAGAAACATACAGTCTGGAATGTGAATTCATGCTAGTATCAAAGGCAAATCCCAAGGTAAGGCACAATCTTAGCCATTTACCATCTCTATTTCACACTTTTTGGTGTTGCCGCATGACATGTTTCATGTCATGTGCTACAGAGAACTTTGAATTGTATTTTCTTGTTTAGTTGCTCCTAGAAAAGGCTGCACAGAAAACACCAGAACAATAGCAATAATAATGGACATGTTACTACGGAAGGGAGATGTTCCAGGGCCCCACCCCTATACAAAGAACTACTGGCAATTAATCACCAGCATTTTAGAGAATATTAATTGGTGAGAGTTTTTTTTAGTTGACACTGAATATTTCAGAGTCAAAGAATTTTTTAAAAGGATTCAAAACTGCTTTACCTGATAAGAAATAATAACATAGTTGAGGAACACATTTTATTTTGACTATGATATTCATAGCACATAACTTAAGAACCAGATAAAGTTTACTCACCATGCTACTAATTGTTTCCATAGCTTTGGAAATTAAATGCAAGTTTCCTGTCCATTTGGTTTTGGCAAACATAGATCCGGTAGTAACTACAAACTCTAACATATCTACAACATGCCAGACAGAGATACTTCATATCTCAAACCACCTCATTTTGAGTTTTACAGTCTACATGTTTTTCCCTGACAAGAACTGATCTTAGGGAAAAAGGAGTAAACGCTTTACAGACACACGCACACACTCACACTTGCCCCACACTCGCTGAAACATACTCATATACACTTTTCTTCTTGTCTTTACATTGTTTACTCAGTCTGAATGCTCACATTAGCAAACGAAAATAAACACATCAGGATATAGAACTGCCAGTTTATCAAAAACCTAGCCTAAGTTTTAGTAAGCCCTGTCCTTGGAATAAAATATGCAAAATAAATGTGCATTAAGATAAGAACATGAGACTGCTTATGACGGAAGCTGTAATTATGATTAAGAAATCAAAAAGTCATGAATGTGATTAGCAATTTTCAGATTTTGAGGAGGCAGAATGAATTTTTATAAGGCTGAGCAGTGAAAACCCCAGAGCAGTACGAATTCGTGCTGATTACTACTACTCCCTAGGATCCAGCTATCATAGTATTAGGCTGTTCCTTTAGCACCACGTGGAAGTGCCCAGGTTCTTGTGTGTGTGTGTGTGTGTGTTATGTCAACAGAATTTGCGGTGTTCAATGGGACTGATCATTTACTGTAATAAGTGCAAACGGTTAAATAACATTTTCTCCACTCTAAGCCCCACCTCAGCCGCCTTCCATATATTATTCCATTATTGCCTCTCAACTGCACTAGGAGTTAAGCACAGAGGTTATTAAGTAACACATTCCGTGTCTGAAACCTAGGACAAGGCATAGCTGGTATCCTGACCCAGGCAGGCAGGCAGGCAGGCTCTAGATTCCAAACATTTGTTTTATTTTTTTTAATGTGTGTATGGTTTCTATGAATGTATGTATGCTCATGTGTTTTATGGATGTGCATGCATGTATATCTATAACTATATCTCTATATATCTATATCTATATCTATATCTATATCTATCTATCTATCTATATATATACACATATACATCTTCATGTAGGGTATATATCTGTTTTGTGGGTATGTATGTAGGCATGTACGTGTATGTACATATGTTCATGTCCAATGCACCTGTGTTTGTGTGGATGTACATGCATGCATGTGTGTGTATGAGTGTTCAAGTGGAGTAGATATGTGTTTGTGTAGTTGTACATGCATGTGTTTGTGTTCATGTGTGGTATACATGTAGATAGGTGTGCATGTATGCATATGTTCATGTGTGTATATATATTCTTATCAGGTGCACATGTGTTTGTGGGGAGGGGTGTGTGCATGTGTATGGAGGCCAGAGATTGACACTCGATGTCTTGCTTAATTCTCTCACTCTTACATATTGAGGCAATGCCTCCATTTTTTGACCCAAGAGCTCATGGCTTCAGCTAGTCTTGCTAGCCAGCTTTTTCCAGGGGACCCTTTACCTCCATCTCAGTGCACCTCCACATTTGCCCAGCACTTACAAGGGTCGAATGGATTTGCAAGCCAGTCCTCATGGTAGCATGGCAGCATTTTACTTTTATTTACTGAGTCATCTTCTCGTTCAAGACATGAAAATCTTAACACTGTCCTGCACCCCAGGATACAGGAGTGCAGAGCAGTGAGTCCCTTCCCTGTTCTATAAAGACCAAAGGCTCCATGGCACCTATCTTTACAACCTCCTCTGCACATGAATTGCTCTCTGTCAGAGCAGGACCTCATAGAAGGATACTAAAGCAACAAGTAAAATTTCCCGGCAGAGCTCAACGTTTTAAGTAACGTATTTTAGACAGAATCCAACGACTCAGCAACTATGTGTGATGCTTTCTTTCTAATTACCATCGAACATTTGGTTCTCTAGACACTCTGCTGTCACTAAGCCACCACAATTTCATGCATGAGAACTTGCTTAGCAAAAATATTTTCAAAAAGAACAAGGACAGCTGTCAAAGATTATCATAACCTTTGCAATGTGAAGAATCACGGATTCAGCTACTGGGTATCTTCATGGGTGAGGTGGAAACCAGTTTTAACACTTCAGTGTTAACCTCAGACTCCATAACATATCTATTCTCTCCCATACCTTCTGTGTATAGTGCACAGTCAATAAGCCATGCTTGCTCCTATCATTTTCATAACTTCTACATGCAGTAAGGGGGACAGGGACACATGCACTTTTCTGGTTGCCCTTGGAGAAGATCACCAAGGATGAAGGGGTGAAAACATAACCCAGTGTTAATGTCATTTGATGAACGAGCTTCTGAATTAGTGTGCTTCCCAGTATAGAATGTTTTGCATTCTTCTCTTCCTTGGGGTCTTGGCTTAAGAAAAAGTTTTATTCAAAAGTGTGGGTATGACATACATATTTATAAATATCAAAATGTATCTGGTGATAACTGTGCAGATGTCTGCATATAGGATCCTTCCTGTGAGCTGAATTTCATCTACATCTCTATCAGCATCTAGACTTTCTTTCTCTAATCAGAGACTTTTTCCCTTATGAAAATATTAAAGTGACTAATATCAAGTCTGTACTAAATGTACATGAATTGTTCATGTATTATCTTTACAAATACTAGGTGATGGTTCATAATCCCTGTGTCCTTTGTCCAGGTGCTTAGATGGTCACATTCTGACTTGTCATTTGGAAAGTAAAGAGGCTGATTTTTAAAATCATATTAGTGTAAGAGGTGGGTGATAGCTCAG
The DNA here is from genome assembly GCF_030254825.1 of Meriones unguiculatus. NCBI lineage: Eukaryota > Metazoa > Chordata > Mammalia > Rodentia > Muridae > Meriones > Meriones unguiculatus. The sequence continues at coordinate 100,280,806 of NC_083351.1, forward strand.
TTGGTAAGAAGGTTCCAATGCAAAAATAACTTGATGTTGGATGCCCCAGACGCACAGTAAAAAGAAAGTCAGGTAGGGTGATGTGCATCTCCAGAGGGAGAGACAAAAGCTCTTGTGTTTACTGGCTAGCTAGAGTAGCCTACTTGAGCTCTAAGACAGTGAAAGGATCAACCCCCGTGGTGGTCTGAATGAGAACGGCCCTAGATGCTCACATATTTGCATGCTTGGTCCTACTGAGGAGTAGGCAGCATCCTTTGGCAAGGACTAGGAGCTGAGGTCTTGTTGGAGGAGGTGTGTCACTAGGAGTGAGCTTTAAGGTTTTAAAAGCTCCTGGTATTTCTAGTCAGTTCTCTTTGCCTTGTGGTTGTGTCTCAAGAAGTAAGCTCTCAGCTACTGCTTCAATATCACACCTATCTGCCTGCTGCCACGCTCCAGGCCATGATGGTCATAAACTCTAATGGAACCATGAGCCTCAAATCAAATGCTTTCATTCATAAGTTGTCTTGATCATAGTGTATCATCACAGCAATAGAGGTTGATATATGGCCGACACGTGCACACACACATAAGAGAGAGACATGGGGGGAGAAGGTGAAACAGAGGGAGGGAGAAAGGGAGGAAAGGAGGAAGGGAGTTTGCCAGTAATATGAACCACAATCAATTAAATCTTAGGGTTAAGTCTTAGGAAGACTAAGAGGTAATGGAGGTCAGAGAATGTACCACACTTAAAATTAGCCCTTAGAAAAATAAAAAACTACTAGAAATTTGACATCAAGGCTGTGCGAAGACCTCTTTCAAAGGATGTAAGCATGCCTGGCCTTACAAGTCTCATGTAGATGTATGTTTTAATAATTTAATGACTTAAAGAGATATATTAGGGGGCTGAAGGGACAGCTCAGTGGTGAAGAGCACCAGCTGCTCTTCCAGTGGTCCTGAGTTCAAATCCCAGCACACTACTACAACCATCTATAATGAGATCTGGTGCCCTCTGCTGGTGGGCAGGTGTCCATGCAGGCAGAACTCCATACATATAATAAATCTTTTTTAAAAAGGGAGATATATTAACTTTAACATTAATTGTGCTCTTATAAACATCTTTATTCACTATAGATCTTTGCAAAACTCAGACAGATATAATATTGCTATATTATTGGAGCTGATTAATTGCCTAGAGGTAATTTACAGCAGTTTATATTTTATCTGTCAAAGCACAGTGTTGTCAAGAGCTGCTGCCTTGAGAACTCAACTTTAGTTTCCTCTAAACACCAACAGAAATGGAACCCATGAAAGAGAACGACTGTTTTCAGGTTTTGATTAGTGAGCTTTAATTTACTGCCTTGTTTCAAGAGGGCAGTCTATTATTATTCTAAGAAACACTGTTCATTTGGTATCAGTGATTTGTAATAAATTCACTGAATAAGGGAACAAAGGTTAAGGAATTGAAAATCTCTAATCTAGGAAAGACAGAGGAATGCAATTTAGATAACTTATGCAATTTAGATAATTATAATTTATGTGCTGTATGTGTAGAAGTATATATAAATATATTATGCATGTATATGTACACATGTGTGTGGGTTGCACATATATAAACATGTCACATATGTAGAGACTAGAGCTTGACTTTGAGCATCTGTTACTTTTGTTACACTTTATTTCTTATTAATGGATTGCTCACTGAACCTGGGGATTGTGTGTTCCACTAGACTGGATAACAAGCAGCCCTACCACCACCAACGTTCAGCCTATCCCTCTATTCCTCCGGTGCTGGGGTACACACCTCTACAAGCACATGGACATAGAGCCACACCCAGATCTTACATGAGTGTTGAGACTCCAAACTCAGGTGCTCATGCCAGCACAACAGGCCCTGTACTGTTTCCAGTTCTGATGCCAATCATTTAAAAATATATAATTGAAATACATATTTAAAACTTAAAAAGTTGTCAAATAGTACAGCGATTTACAAACATTTACATGCAGCCCATGGTAAAGTTCAGATTTAAGGAAGACAAAATCGATTTAAAGACTTGTTAGTTCAGTATCTACCTTCTGGGGGAAAAAAGATTTCATTATAATCCATAACAACACATTGGTTTTCAAAATATCCTGATGAGCAAGATTCTAAGCCTGCTGCTGGAGAATCACTACAGTCATCAATAAGAGGTCATGTGATGCAATAAAATTCTCCTGCCTCTGGAGATGGACTCAGATGTTAAACAGCCAAACCTGTTGCATCATTTCAGTTCACACACATAGAAAGAAACAAGTCTTTGGGAGCAAATGCTTTCAGAAGCCCAATTTGACTGAACTATTTTGGCATGTTTTATTTGCAAAGAGATAGTCTACAAATGTGTATCATCACATGGCTCAAAAACCAAAACTGCAAGTATAATTAGAAGAAAATTTGAATGTGAAATAAATATTTTTCTAAAGATGTACTACCACTTCTCAGCAGCTGTTCTGTGAGGCATAAACTCAGGACAATCCCATTCATTGTAGGCTAGCCAAGTGAAAGGACCTTGAGAACATCAGAACAAGCGACACCATCACATCATGGCTTCTTATTTGGACTCCCCCACTATTTCTGACAGGTTTCAAAGGAGACTTATTGATATGAAGTAATTCTTTTCCAAATGTCAATATATCACTTTCTAGAAAACATCCATTTCAAAAATGGGAAAATGTTCTGTGTTTTACAAGACTTTGGCATATTAAAATTTTTCCTATGGTACCATTAAGGCAGTAACAGGACATTTTTATTATCCTGATCAAAAGGTCTGAAAATTCTATTTCCAGATTTCTGTTCAGATCAGAGTTTCATTTTGTTCATTTGGCTCAAAAACCAAAACTGCAAGTATAATTAGAAGAAAATTTGAATGTGAAATAAATATTTTTCTAAAGATGTACTACCACTTCTCAGCAGCTGTTCTGTGAGGCATAAACTCAGGACAATCCCATTCATTGTAGGCTAGCCAAGTGAAAGGACCTTGAGAACATCAGAACAAGCGACACCATCACATCATGGCTTCTTATTTGGACTCCCCCACTATTTCTGACAGGTTTCAAAGGAGACTTATTGATATGAAGTAATTCTTTTCCAAATGTCAATATATCACTTTCTAGAAAACATCCATTTCAAAAATGGGAAAATGTTCTGTGTTTTACAGGACTTTGGCATATTAAAATTTTTCCTATGGTACCATTAAGGCAGTAACAGGACATTTTTATTATCCTGATCAAAAGGTCTGAAAATTCTATTTCCAGATTTCTGTTCAGATCAGAGTTTCATTTTGTTACCAGTGATTAAGGCAGGGGCAATCTTTTCCCTCACTTCAGCCTCTAAGACAAAGAAAGTTTCTCTTCTGCTCTTTGTCTAAGAGATGGCATCTAAAGGAGGGAGGAACTGACTACGGTTACTATGGTGGCCATTGAATCAACAATTAAAACAAGATTAAGCTTTGGGATTTTTGAGAACCTCACTTAACTGTCCATGACTTATCAATAATCATTTTTCATAAGCTCATTGATCAATTTTATTATGATATAAATATTTAAGGCATTAAAATATGCATCATGAGTTATCCAATAAGAATTATTTCACTTAAAGACTGACGCTATTCTCAATAACAAATTTTGGGTTCGGCTGAGTGTCAATTAACAGATGAATTAAGAAAATGTCATCAAAACAAAACGACTGCCTACAGATTGGGAAACCCTTTATCTGACAGAGGGCTAATATCCAGTATATATAAAGAACTAAAGAAGCTGAAAAGCAGCAAACCAAGTAATCCAATTAAAAAATGGGGAACAGAGCTAAACAGAGAATTCTCTGTAGAGGAATATCAAATGGCAGAGAAACACTTAAGCCATTAAGTGTTTCCTAATGTAGTCCAAGGAACTCTCTGCTTTGAAGAAATGCTCAACGTCATTAGCCATTAGGGAAATGCAAATTAAAACGACCCTTAGATTTCACCTTACACCCATCAGAATGGCCAAGATGAAAAACTCAAGTGACAACACATGCTGGAGAGTCCGTGGAGAAAGGGAAACCCTCCTCCACTGCTGGTGGGAATGTAAATTTGTACAACCACTCTGGAAAGCAATCTGGCGCTTTCTCAGACAACTAGGAATAGCACTTCCTCAAGATCCAGCCATACCACTCGTAGGCATATATCCAAAAGAGGCTCAAGTACACAAAAAGGACAATTGTTCAACCCTGTTTGTAGCAGCTTTATTTGTAATAGCCAGAAGCTGGAAACAGCCCAGGTGCCCCTCAACTGAAGAATGGATGCAGAAATTGTGGCACATCTCCACAATGGAGTATTACTCTGCAATGAAAAACAAGGAAATCATGAAATTTGCAGGTAAATGGTGGGATCTGAAAAGGGTCATCCTGAGTGAGCTGTCCCAGAAGCAGAAAGACACACACAGTATATACTCACTCATATAGACATATAACATAGGATAAACCTAGTAAAATCTGTACATCTAAAGAAACTAATCAAGAGAGAGGACCTGACTAAAATGCTCAGTCCCCATCCCAAAAGGCAAAGAGGATGGACATCAGAAGAAGAAGAAAACAGGAAAACAAGCTAGGAACCTGCCACAGAGGGCCTCTGAAAGGCTCTGCCCTGCAGACTATCAAAGCAGATGCTGAGACTTATGGCCAACTGTTGGGCAGAGTGCATGGAATCTTATGTAAGAAGTAGGAAATAGTAAGATCTGGAGAGGACAGGAACCCCACAAGGAGAGCAACAGAACCAGAACATTTGAACACAGGGGTCTTCCCAGAGACTCATACGCCAACCAAGTACCAGGTATGAAGATAACCTAGACCCCCTGCACAGATGTAGTCCATGGTACCTTAGTGTTCAAGTGGGTTACATAGTAATGGGAAGAGGGACTGCATCTGACATAATCTGATTGGCCTGTTCTTTGATCGCCTCCCCCTGAGTGGGGAGCAGCCTTACCAGGCCACAGAAGATGACAATGCAGCCATTCTTTATGTGATCTGATAGACTAAGATCAGAAGAAAGGAGAGAAGGACCTCCCCTATCAGTGGACTTGGGGAGGGGCATGCGTGAAGAAGGGGGAGGGAGGATCGGACCGGGAGGGGAGGAGGGAGGGACTTATCAGTGGATACAAAATGAATAAAGTGTAATTAATAAAATAAAAATTAAAAAAGAAAATGCTTTATATATATCACATTATATGCACATGTAACACACATACACATACGCCATTTTATTTATTCAGGAAAAGAGCTAAGTTATGCCATTTATAAGAAAGTATATGCAACTAGCAACCAGAGATTATCACTTTGAGCTGAACCAATCCAAGCAAAATTTATGCTTTCTGTCAGTTGTGGATCCAAGATCTTATACTGATATATACGACTATGTGTGTCTATGAAACATGAAAGAAAAAAGTGAATGTAGAGTGACTGGAGGTAGAAAATGAAAGAGTAGAGGTTTGGATGTCGGGAAAAGATGGCCAATGTGCACTATCAAGCAGCATACAAATGCTCTTATGAAAGCAAAACAGTGAAGACAGACTCATGAGAAGTGTCTTAAGGGACATGCAGCAGTGCTGATGATATTTTCCGTGTTTTCTCTATCGCCTTTAACATGATAACTGGTTAAATTAATGACTTAAACACCAAAGACATAGAGATTGTGCACATTCTACTTTTGGCTTTAGGTAACAGAAATGGAGAATTTTGTATAGCATGCATTTTAACACACAGGCCTGTACATGCAGTGTTCCTAAAGCCCTTCACTTCAGTGTTCTGGGTTTTACATAGATTTTTCCAACAGACATTCTATTTTCATTCATAACTTTGGCTCATAATCACTGTAGTATCTTGGACCATCCTTGGCCACACCCAGCAGCTGGTATAATAAGATTCTGAAATCCTTATGGTGTGGCTTGAGAACCACATTCAGAAGAGAAGAAAGATCAAACCCATCTTCACTTCCTGAGATTTGACTGCCATATTATTGAGTTAGAAACTATAGTCACTATCTCACTTGACCTCAAAGTCACAGCTGGAGTTAGGGACACAGGCTCATTAATATAGGCCCAGAGATATTTAGTCAGTCATTGAGTGCAGGATGCAGGCTTAGTCAGCTACTAGAATGGGGATCAAACTTGTGCTGATTTATGTGTCTCCAAACATGAAGAGAGAAAATTCAACTTCCAGGGTACTAATTCACTAACTCAAGGATTTGGACATGCATTCTTAAACACTCAAATTATGCTTCCAATGAAGAGTGGAGAGGAGATGGCATTTGTGCATTAATGATACCATGTACTGTGACAGGCAGGTGTCATCTATCCAGAAACTATGATTAGCCATGAGGGAAGGAGTGAGGTTCCCTGAGTCTAATGGGGCTATAGAAAAGCAGCTGGATAGAGCAGAGGGGATACAGGCTTCATGGACTTGGGGCAGAAAGACATCCTGGAGACCTGAAAGTTCCATTGCATGGGAGATCTGTACAGATGGGCAAGGGTGGGGCATCTGGAAGAGCATCTTGAAAAGGCAGCAGACTTACATTAGGAAAATGTCAGTCAAATTACAGTCTATCCTGGGGCTTATTTTTTGGACATTGATTTGCATGTTTGAGTCAAACATAAATCTAATGTGTTTATATAAGACATTATCCAGAAATTGAGCGAGAAAAATTAATGATGTGCTTGTGTAATATTGTGTGGTGAAATGGTTTTGTGATAAATTCAATTATCTTTCAGCATCTGTACGCCTCCTCTCCCCACTTCAATGGAATAGTCTTCCATGCCCCACTGGCATTGGATTTGGACAGGTGGCTTAATTCTGCCAAAAGGAAGTGAGACTATGCCGAATAGATTGCCAGATGCTCTCTGACAATTCATCACTAGAAGCACATGCCCTTCATCCCTGACCCAGGATGCCTGCAAACTGCTGTGGTCTGAATGCTGTCTGAAACACAGGGTCAAGACCTGAATTGGGGATGCTTAGCCAAGATCTGGAAAGCCTTCACTTCTGTCAGTGTATACAAATATGAGTGTGCAGGATATCTTGGCACTAGATACCACTGAGTGCTCATGTGGTTTATTATTAATTTTGCGGCAGCTGATGAATATAACATTTAACACACACACATGCACGCAGGCACGTACGCTTGTGTGCTTACGCAAAAAAGCATATAAGATCAACTCAAACCCAGATTTGGTAACGAAACAGGAAGACCATAACTACGAACAAAGGCAGCATAGGAGCTGCAGTCTTGAAGTGTAACAATAGAGGATAATGGTTTGTAAGGCTGTGACTTAGTAACTGAATTAAAACGGAGATGCCATTTCTAAGCCTATTACTTTAGGCTTTCTTGTAATCCCATTCTACATAGTTTTTTTCTATTGTAAAATAAACAAAAACTAGCTGTTTATCAGAAAAGCTGCATTTTTTTCTGAAATAGAAAATAAATAAATGTGCTGCAAGACACAGTGCCAAAACAAAAAACAAACAAACAAAACAATTCATTACTGTCTTCCTTAAACATCACCTCCATTTCAAGGCTACAGATGCTTCCAATGTTCCTTGCAGCCAGTAAGATGCTGTTGCCTTGTCCTCTTGGGTATAGCTGGGATTTTTATGCTGTTCTTATTCTCTCCATTCGCATTTATTTATGTTTGAAGCAGGGCCCTTAACAATGAATTTTTACTTATTAGACTCTGGGACAACACTAAAGATTATCTACTGATATTCTTGGCCATTGTGTTTGGCTGAGCCAGTCTAAGACTTCAACATAATTTTTTTTGGGGGGGGGTAAATGTGTTTGATGCTCTCGAACATTTTTATCCCAAGAATCTGATTACATTAACATGCAGACTTCGTGAGATCTGGAGTCCTTTCCTCTGTGCAGGGAATTCTTAAAATAAACAACAATTAAACTTCTTCATCAACAATACATGAGTTTACTAACTTTCAGAGATGGAAAGTGCCTCTCCGCTCCTGTTACCTGTGCAGTTCAAGTTTTCTAGATAAGAACTCCCTTTGAAGACCCAGAGAAACTGAGAAAATACATACCCACACACCAAACACACACATGAAAAACAACAATAAGCCTCCAGTCAAAAGTTGGTAAATAGTTAAATGGTGTTCAAAACACACAATCTCCAGAATATGAAGTTTGATTACATTCTAGTTGAGAGACATAGTTTATTCCCATCCCTCTAACTTCCCATTGCTTGACAAACTGTACCATCAAAATCACACTCAAGTCAGTACTGTCTGTCTGTCTGTCTATCTACCTAACTACCTATCTACTGTGTATCTAACTATCTATGTATGTGTACAGACACACACATACACACACGGTGGGGGGGGGAGAGATAGAGAGAGAGAAACTTGCCAAATTTTGGTATCCATCACAGTGCTTCAATCCTTTTTTAGTATTATGATCATCTTGTGTTATTTACCAACCCTACTTGATTTTTTTCAAATGAAAGACTTTTAAGCTCCTTTACCACAACTTTTAAGTCTGTATACATGGTGTATTTACATATACACATAAATACATATGTGTATTTGTGTCTGACTACATGTGGAGATCTGAGTTTGATGCTGTGTGTCTAACTCACTTACTGATGCAGGGTCTCTTGATAAACCTGGAGCTTAGCATTCCCTCAAGCCCTGTTAACCAGCTTTCGCCAGGGATCCCCAGTTTTTGCCTTTCAAGTCTGGATCTACATGTGGCCAACATGCTTTCCTAGATCTTAGTGGGGGATCTGAAGATCTGAAATCATGTCTTCATGCTTGTGCAACAAATACTTTACCCATTGAACCATCTCCCCAGCCCTGGTTGAAGGTATTTCAAACAAATCCAAAATACCTATATTTCACCTGTAGCTGATGTAGTGTTCATCTCCAGATGAGAAAGATATTCTGTTATCTTAAATAGCTGGAACTACCCAGGACAACTAGGCAAAACTCCTTGTGTGTCCTTATTTTTCATTGATATTAAAATTTCTAATCTGAAAATGTTCTTGTTTGTTCATTTACAATTTGGATAAAAAAACTAAAAACCTGTACCTTTGATTATCTGATTGTCTTGCTGCATTTTGAAATTTATCTTTATCTAGTAGCTTCCTCCTTTGTATTGCTTTAATTTAAAGGGAATGTGTTTTTTTGAAATATTTATTATATTTTGAGTTTGTTTAATTACAGCATTGAACTTCTACCCCTTCTGTTGCTGACATCCATAGACATAGGTGAGCATTACTGACACTGCTGCTCTTAGTATTTGTCTCATTTTGAAGGGGAGGAAGATAAAATAAAAATAAAAAAAAAAAGAAAAAGAAAGGGAGCAAGAACTGGAGAATCCTTTCAGCAGGGTCATCACAAGACAATTTCTGTTTTTCCTTTTGAGCTTCTTCATTTCTCCTGAAAGGAGAGTGAGAGAATTTCATTGATATGTCTCTCTGTTAAGGCAGGGCCTTTCCTCCATTAGCACATATGTCTATTCTGAAGAGTGGATTGGCTACAGTAAAACAGGCTCCAGGTTATGCATGGAGACATTATACAGAGAAGCATCTGGCACAATCCCCAGCACATGGCAAGGTTTCTATGTTAAAACTGAATTGAAAGGTTATCAAAGTATTGCTAACTAACTCCACCTTAAAAGTCACTGCACACCAGTTATTAAATAACCAGTGCCTAGGCTGAGACCAAAATTACTCCACAGGGATGTACTCTGCATTGCCAGAGCAGCAAGGGTTCTTTTCCTTTCACTCCTATGGAATTTTGTGTTTAGCTGCTCAGAAACAGTGGATTTAAACAAAAACACTCAGACAAAGGGCTGCAGACCCAGAAGACAAGAAGGAAAGAGGAATGATATCTCAGATCACTTGAATATTCTGATTGCAGGAGATATATCTGACAGCAGATATATCTGTCTACCTTACCCTGCTGCCAAACTCACTCCACCTGTAGCCATGCATTCTAGAATGCACACTGACCACCAGGCTATGAGTCTATAGCGCCATGTTCATCTCTGAGTGGATTAGAATCTCGTGTCTCAGAGTACATGATCTTATTCCAAAGAATATAAACAAAATTAATTTATTTTATTCTCTCAGGTGAATCCAAATTTACTAGTCAAAGAAAACCAAGGATTATTATTATTAACCATATCACTACATATAACAAGACTAATGAATTATGAACTTTCCTTCCATTTAGGAGAACATGAATATGCCAGCCATTAACATCTCTTAATTTGTAACCACTCAGTTGCCTTTCATGTCTCTTCTTCCATTAAATTTTCTCATTGTTTTAGGTTTTTGTATTTAAAAACATTTAAATTCTCCTCAAAAACTGATTACTCTAAGTGGAGACAGCAGATAAAACTAGGAGTTGTCCGATCAACTATTCTTTCATAAAATAACTTGTTGAGCAACATGAAGAGAGTTCAGCTAATGCAAGAGAAACCCCAGTCAGTTATCCCCAAGCTCTTTAAGGTTGATTTGTTTGTTTTTTCTCCTCAAAGTCCCTGAGACCTCACGAAAAGCACAGTCTCAGACGACTTCAAGATAAGCCTATTACAATCCTAAGAATGGAAATGCTACTCTTGAACTGTGTCTCTAAATAGTGTCCCAAGCTCTTCCCTTTAACTGTAAAACGGTTGTAACTATGGAAACCTCTACGTTAGTGGTGCTCAACCTTCCTAATTCTGTGACCCTTTTATAGGGTACCTTATGTTATGGTGACCCCAACAACAAAAATATTATTTTTTAATTTTTTAGTAATTATAATTTATTCACTTTGTATCACAGCTTTAGCCCCCTCCCTTTTCCCCTCCCAATTGGGCCCTCCCTCCCTCTTCTCCTCCGATGCCCCTCCTCAGTCCAGTCCTCCTCCCTTCTGACCCTAGCCTATCAGGTCTCATCAGGACTGGTTGCAATGTCTTCCTCTGTGGTAAGCCTACCAACCCCCCTCCACCACAGGGACTGTAGTTTTGCTAATGCTAGGAATTGTAATGCAAATACTTTTGGAGACAAAGTTTTGACAAAGTGGTCTCAAACCCACAGGTGGTTGAGAACTACTGCACTAAATTGACCCATGGTCCCCAGAAGTGGAAGCTTCTAGAGTCTTATGTCCAATGTCAAAGAGGCCTTTGTATAACAAGCTGAAATAATTGTCATATGTTTAATATAATTTGATATATAATTATTGCAGAAGGACTGAACTTAAAGAGGTGGGACTTTGGAGATAATTCGTTCAAGTTGGGAGAGCCTCCTGAATAGGATCATGATTTAACAGAAACACGGTCAACTGAGGACCAGCTTGGTCGATTTATGCCATGGGAGAATACAGCTAAAGTGTTTTAACCACAAGGGGAGTTCATACCAAGAACACAGCCTTGTTTCACTAGGATCACAGACTTCCAAACTCCAGAACTGAAAGACATACATGGTTGCTAAGCTATGGAGATTATGATAGTCTGTTGCTGATGTCCAAATTTACCATGATATTAATTATACAGTACTATGAATTGGGCGTGTTTCTAGGTAGTGTCTGTACAGTGATGAACAAATTGATTAAGTTACCTCTAGGAAATTGAAGTCTAGAAATTTGATGGAGACAACAGAACCTTATATGAATCTGAATGCATGATTAATTCAAGCTGGAAGTTGATCTGAGTTTGGAAAGCCTGGTCAAAAGGTCTGATCTTAGCAGTATCATATGTGTAATTAAAGCAAGAGCTACTTACTTACTACCTGGAAAGTGTCTACGAATTAGTTCTCAGTCAAAAACTTCCACTCTATAACATGTAATCCACATCTGAATTGTTCACTAAGCGGAGTACCTGAACCTTGGATAGGTCTCTATAATGTTATTTGTATGCATGTTTTCATGGTTGACTATTTGGTGTTAGATAACTAACTGATGTGTTCCTCCCTGGGAAAGAACAGTTTCCCTGCTTTCAGCATTCCATAGTTGCTTGTAGTTCTTTGTCTAAGGCTAAGACCTCATAAGCTTCCTTCCCTCATCCACAAAATGTCAGAATCTATACCGTGAAATCTCATCAACATGGCTGCCAAAAGTTGCAATGAATATGTTTTACATTTTAACATTACACATGAAATCTGTTGACAGACTTTGAAGTGCTTGTAATTATTATCACCAAATTTACATAATGTGTGAATTCACATAATGTGTATAATTATATTCATACCAAAAGGTTTATCAATGAATGAAGCTTATGTTGTAATAGAAACAAATACATAGACTGTAGTGACTGAATATTTATGACACTATAGGAACCAGTTTGTCGCTGCCTCTTCAGATGAATTTTCAGAGGAATATGTACTCTGAGCATATACATAATGGTTGTATGGAAAGACAATGCATGAAGCTGATCAAATGTCCTTCACTAACAATATCTAAATGTGTAAGTGTCTTGTATCATGCCTACTGAAGGTTGCATGCCTTATTTTCTGTTCATAAACTATTGTGACAAAAACAAACCATGAACTAATTTTGGGGGTTTCTAGTTTATTATATTTAGTTTGAAAATCATGACTTCAGCTTAAGGCCCTACTGCCTTAATGTCATAGGCAACTTCTTTGAGGTTTTCCGACTTAAAGCTTTTGCTTTTACTTTGAACAAATTTCTTAGGCTGTCCAATCACATGGAAATAATCTTTAATCAACTAACCAGCCAATAAAAACCACCTCATCATTGCTATAGATTCAATTGTTCTCAGACTATCATGGTAATTGTATTTCTACCAAAATCAAAAGTCCCTCACAAACTATATATTTATATAAAGAAAACTTCTGCTGTATTGGAACAAATGTCAAAATAATTCAACAAAGCTTCTCCCAAGTCAAATAGAGGTGAAGTGCACAATAGAATTCACAATTATTTGCTTTTGTTTTTATTTCTGCACATTCATTATTTATGTTTGTACCTTCCATGATGCTTTACACATACTATGTGCTAACTTGTTTATAGGGCAAATAAAGGTACAATATGAAATGCAGAGTACAAGAAAATATCTAATCATAAACATAATCTCTTTCTAGCTCTTTTGCATATGTCTGGTCTTGAAGACAGGAAGCCATTTGGAGCAAGGCTCAACAGAAAAACCTACAGATTAAAAAAGAAAAGAGGCCAGGAACCTCTTCATGAATATAAAAAAATTGATATTTCCATTTCAATGGACTTACTATTTATTCTGAAAGGTAATTATAAACATACAAAAGATATGAATGAGTGACTTGTTAAATTTATAATTGGGATTCTCTTGAAAATAAACTACATTTCAGTCATTATTTGTAAGTTTTCAATGTTGACAGGATAACCACAAAGCAAAGAGCATTTCTGTAGTAAGAAATGGAGTCCTTTGACTATAAACTCCAGTTACACTCAAGAGTAGTACAGCTGGATCATATGTTAGATCTATTTCTAGTTCTGTGAGGAACGCTTCACTGGTTCCCATGGTGGCTGCACTCCCACTAACAATGAGTGATGGTTTCTCTACCCTTACCGGTATTTTCTGTCATTTGTTGTATCGATAATAGCTATTCTGACTGTGCCAACAGGAAATTTCAAAGTAGATTTAATTTGCATTTTTCTTATAGCTAATGATGCTGAACACTTTAAAAATGTTTATTAGCCATTTACATTTCTTCTTTAAAGAACTCTGTACATAACTGTGGACTGTTTTTATGATTGGGTTATTTTTTTCTTCATGTTTTGTTTCTTGAGTTCTTTGAGCATCTTAGATATTAATTTGATGCATAGCTGGCAAAGATTTTCTCTTATTCTATAGACTGCCTCTTCATTCATTTGACTGCTGTTTTTGTTGTACAGAAGTTTTCTGTTTAATAACCATTAAACAAAAATCCCAGTGCTAAGCATAAGATATTCCTTGTAAGTTGTTGTTCAGTGAAGCTTCACAGACCCCCCAATTAATACAGGCCTTTTTTGCCATTCCTTTTGAGTGTCCTCAAGAACTAGAACATAAGATACTACTGCTGAAAACACTACAAACTTTGGCTGCAAGATATAGAGAAATCAAGCTGAAAATGAGATGAAAGCTTCCTCCCTGATAGCTGGCTTTAGGTGGCTTTCATAATGTTGGAAGGTATTATGGAGGCACCTAAGGGAGCAAAGGCATTCCCAGCTGTGAACACTACAGACTATAATACAAATCTGCTAATCAAGGTGTCTTCAGTGTTATAGTGGCACACCTGTTATGGGAAAACCCACAGTACTCTGATTTGAGGCCTGCACCATAGGAAGGAATCCAGGCCGGGTACTGTAAACACGGTAAAAGCTCTTGATTAAACAGACCATAGCTTTAGGAAAAATTTTTAATACTGTTGTTTAGTTAAACTGACATAGCATCAAATGGCCCTCTAAACATTTATATTTATACCCATAGACAAAAGTTAATCCTAACCTTAATCAGAGAAGCTTATTGAAATATATGCTAGTGAAGACAGAAATTGTTGACTGACCAAGGTGCTTGGAATAAGGGATAGTTTAGTGCTCAGACCTAAAGAAGAAATTTATACTCTGCTATACTCAGAGAGCATCTTAGAAGAGAGAGCTGAAAGAAGGAAAGAGGTCAGAAGACAGGGAGAAGGGCAGAAATGTTCCCTTCAGGGTATGACTATCATTGAAATCATGAACTCACTAGAGCCACAGTTGCCTGCACTGGGTCTGTACAGCACAGGACCAATGAACAGTCAGTCACAGAGAAAAGGCAGACCAGTGAATTCCATGTCCTTTCTGCTGAATTTTCAGCTACTGATGGATTCTGGGAGAGAGGAAGTTACTGTACTTTGAACATACTAGGAGCCCACCCATCTTCACTGGATAGTTGCAAACCTATGAACACACAGACAGCCTAGTTAAGCTCAGAGTACTGCAAAACAGAACAAAAAGACAGGAACAGGAGCAAAGGACCTACAATAAGGAAGGGGAGGTTAGTAGGAGAAGAAGGGAGATGACAAGATGGGAATGAAAGTATATATTATATATAAGCTTAAACCACCAATAAAACCCAAATTTAATAAAAATGTGAGTGATTATTCAAATATTAATTTTGCAAGCATTCAAAATTTGTTCAATTGTGAGAGCAAGAAAAACTTAGTGACTAAAATGCATTATCTTTTCAGAGAGTCACGATGGCTACAATATATTACATAGTATGTCCTTACATCAGTGATTGCTTCAGTTGAGAAACCTTTCCTTGTGAAGGGTATAGCCCATTTCTAATCTGTCCTTTGCTCTGATGATTATCTCCTTTAAATCCTTCACTTGCTGTCACCAAAGTGTTTCATTCCTCTAGGGTAAGGTTTTTATGGATAGGAAATTCTTGCTTGGTTGCGCTTAATTATGCTGGGCCTTGGAATGTCAAGTATAGATGGTTCCTGGGAGCTAGTGGATCCTTTTCCTTGTTGGGTGCACTTTTATTCATTTCCAGAGAACATGTGGCAGTCATCACTAGGGCCTGCCTACTAGGCAATAGCTTTCTATGTTTCCTTTCATGAGCCAACCTCCATTTGATAGTTCTGCTGCTGCAGCCCTTGCTGTTCGTAGATCCTCTGAGGGAACTCATTTTTTAAATGCCCTGAGAAGGGCCCTGCTGGCAAAGCCCACATCTGGTCTTCTGCATCAGCACCTTGAAATCCAACGGTTTACTTTCCTTCCCAGAGCACTCTTCTGTCCGACACATCCAGCCCAGCTCCATGCCTGTAAACCGACATAGACTTGGGCTCTACTGTGAATTGGAGGAATCGTTCTGTGAAAAGAGAGCTGATGTTTCTATAGAAACTAAGTGGAATGCTTGGAAAAGCATTATCCAAAATTGTTGAATTGCATATGAAAAAGAAAGTGGTGAAGATGGAAAGACTCATAAAAACAAGGACATCTCTATTTTCAAATTGCTTCAGAAGGCATTCTACATTTCCCTTTTGAAAGAACCCAAAACTTGTGCAGAAGAGCTGGTGGCAGATGCTAGGTAATGAGAAAGCATAGTGAACACACAGCGAAGAAATGGCATGGCTCTTCAGGAAAAGGTTGGTAGATAAGGTCACATTTACACAATTCATGTTAAAAGTAGCATGCTAGTAAACACATATATTACATCTATAATTTTTGGTGTTGATCAATTTTTTTTCTACCATATCATCTACATGGTTCCATTGATGGGGTATCATCTTCTTTTCCAGTTACAGTCAGAAAACAAAAGGAGAAACTATTAAAAACACAGCAGAACAGAAAAAAAACCATGACCTCCTAATTTGGGTGTCTCCCCAAAACTACACACTCTCACATTTGCTTTACTTGGCTGCAATTTTAATCATGTTGGTCTTTGTACATTCTACAGGTTAGACTTTAAGGAGATAATTTATTAATCAAATTTATGTTTATAGTCTTTGTCATTTTAAAACTAATTTATTTTTAGGCATTGTAAAGCAGGTATTTTATGTTGAATATAATTCCCCCAAAATGTCTACCCTATTTTTCTTGTCCCTTCCCTTCTTATTTGTCCCATTTGTCTTCTAGACATGTTTTCTTCTACTTTCATGTTATATATACGTATATAATTTTATGTGTCTATATAAAATTTAGGAATCACAAATGAGAGAAAACATACATGTGGCACAATTCACCTAAGCTGATTATTTCTGTTTACTTCCTTCTTTCTGCATATGACACAGATTCATTCTTCTTCATGGCTCAAATTTTGTTTTATAGACCAGAAGCATAATGTTCTTACTCCACCTCTGCTTGGTTCCTGTGCTATTTGGCTTTACTTAACGTTTATGACTAAGTTTCCTCTTTCCAGTAGTGTCTATACAATGGCCCAATTTCCTGGGTGTTAGCTTCTGTCTCTTCCTTCTTCTTGCTCCTTGTTCCACAGAAGGACCTCACTTTACCCTGAAGGGTGGAGCCTATTGTATCTCTGTTCAAAACTCAGATCATTCTGCTTAGCCACTGATGGGTGTCAATGAAAGATAATGGACTGAAATGCCAACTTCAACTGGCCACACTCTCCAAATCTGTAGAGTGGGAGTTGTCATAGGGTATGGTGGTATGAATGAGAATAGCCCCTGTAGGCTCGTGTGTTTGAATACTAGTTCCCTAGTTGGTGGAACTGTTTGGAAAGGATTAGGAGATATAACATTGTTGGAGGTGTGTCATGCCATTACTCAATAGTTCTCTCAGACTGTGTTTGTGTCTCAAAATGTGAGCTCCTGGCTACTGCTTCAGAGCCATGGCTGCCTGTTGCCATGTTCTCTCCATGATGGTCGTGCACTCTGGCCTTCTGAATCAAGAAGCCCCATCTCCAAAACCTCTTTTTTTTCCCCTAAGTTGTCTTCATCGTAGTGTTTATAACATCAATAGAAAAGTAACTAAAACATCAAGACCAATAGCCTGAGTCATACTGAGTAGTAAGTTGGCAGGTATATGAGGTAAATTTTCCTTCACCCACACAATAATAAGATATGAGAATGTTGAATGGATTGCTAGACCATTGCTTTATTTCCATCACCATTCACCACTGAACACTTTGTTATAGGAATCACTCAGGCCAGAGGATACAGAGTATCAACTATTTTGGATGAGCCATCTCCATTGCTAATGCATAACAACAGAGCTATAACTAACAAGACTGCACCAGATAAGTAAGTGTCCCACTGCTTTTGACAGTTATATATATGCAAAAAAGGAAACTATATGAAATGTGTATGTGCCAATTTACTTTACAAGAGTAACCATTTTTACTAGCACCAAAAATAGAGTTACACTTACTTTTTTTTAATTTTTTGTCATAGACAAATATAAGTGACCACCACTTGGCACACACCCTTTGTAGAGGAGCTTTGTGTAATGTTTTACTAAATAGCACCCCACTAATGTCTAACCTTCATATCAGATATGTATAAAACTAAAGCTATTACCTTAAATTCATTTTTTCTCATTCCTTTCTCTTTTTCTTTCATAAAATGCCTTCATCCTTAGCTACTAAGACTACTGATCCACCTCGAAGTTATTCAGTTTATTTCAGCTCCTGGGTCCAGGTCAGTCAGCGGCCAAGACTTGCCTTCTTATATACAAACCAACAATCTTAAAGTCTTAAAGCTGAGTAGTGACCTTATGTCTTCTCATTCAGACACCAACCTACTTCATGGCCCCAGAAATTTTGTCTTACATGCAAAAGGCTTCTAAAGAGACTATGGGACAAGCATTTTCCTGGTGAGTGATTGCCCAAGACACCTTACTGTCTCTACATATGGTCTCTCCCAGCTGTCAGTGATGTCCCTCCATGATACGGTCGCTAAAGGCTGAGGACGTTCCAAAGGCTTTCTACTGCTAGCAGAACCAAGCCTAGGCTTTACACAGAGGGAGCTGTGGGCTCAGTCTTCCTTTATTCTGTTCTCTTGCTGCACTAGATCTTAGTTGAAGGTGGGCATCCTGCTTCTTTAAATGCAGCACTTTGTCCAGTTCCAGATGCTGAGGTCTCTTAGTTGCGAAAAGAACTTGCTTTCATTTTTGATCACAGAGGTAGCAGACACATTTTAAGTGCTCTTACTTTCCTCAAGGTCCCATTAATAAATTATCGTGGAAGTAGAGACTTCCTTCTCGCCTGGTCCAGGATAGCTTCCCAAACTGTTTTAAAGCTCTTATTCTACATGTTCAAGGTGTGTATTTGCTACATTGAAAGAAGCAGGGTGCCCACCTTCACCTAAGAGCTAGTGCAGTGAGAGAGCAGAATGAAAAAGACTGAGCCCACAGTCTGAAGATGAGTTCAAATCATCTTGAGTTAAGTTAGTTTGGCTATAGATTACTCATCTATGGCTGTGACAGGGACATTAGTCATGTGAGATATCATTGCCATACCAATCTTAAATGTGCCCAATCTTAAATGTATCTCCCTGTGGGAGCACACACTGTCTCCTCAGTGCTACTGGGTTTGCAATAGTTTCTTGCCTTCTGTTTAAGCACAGTCTGGAATAACCAAGCTCCTAGGAAGTTTTGGTTGTACTTTTCCTTGCGATTTAACTCCTTAGCCCCCACACAGCAGTCACAAGACAAACGAGTTGTACCAATCTGAATTAGTACAGAGAGTATTCCATTTGGGGTGCTTAGTTTCCTTTCTCTGTGAGGTGCCTGGAGTCTGCTCACCTACCTGACAGGAGTCCCTAGCAGAAGCTCTTGCAGCAAGGCATTTGGGAGTGGCTCCCTGTTTATAAATAATAAGGTTTAAGCTGATCCAAAAGCCACTCAGAGGAGAAAGGTAAGGCTTAGATTATTGTTTAAGAAAAGCCATGAAGGAAAAGAGGCATCAAAACCTCATCAAAAGGTCCCCACAGCAGGGAGGTCTAATTATAATTTGTGTACAAGGTTCAGTGAACATCCACCACCTTATTAAAGAATAGAGAGACACAGGCTGTTTTGATTTTATCTCGATCCATTGTCTAAAACAACAAAAACAAATGTCTAGGCTATCTACATTTCAAAAGAAATTCCCTTTCAGCCATTTCTCTTGTGCTGGCGAGGTTTTTGTCAAGTTTACCTAAACTAGAGTTATCCGAGAGGAGGAAACCTCAACTGAGGGAATGTGTGCATAAGATCAGCCTGTAGGCAAGCCTGTGTGGGGATTTTCTCACTGACTGATGCGGCAGCAACCTTCCCATTGTGGGTGATGCTACCTCTGGACTGGTGGTCTTGATAGTAAAAAAAAGCAGACTACGAACCAAGATGGCGGCGCCGGGAGAACACTGTGTCTGAGAAGCGGGACAGCACTCTCCCTGCAGCGACCAGGAGACTGAACTCTGGGCCCTAAAACTACAGCGATCATGTTTCCCAGGTGAGGGGAGGCTCCCATGGCGTGGGAATCGGTCAGGTCCACTCTCGGCTGCCCAGCCAGAACCCAGAAGAAATCCCAGGTAACGCGGGCTTTGGGTCCCGATCACTTTCCCAGGCTGATCGGTGGGCACAAGGGATTGGGAGTCCCAGTCGCAAGAAAACCCCACGGGGAAGCAAAGTTGCGAGTCTGATCATGGGTCACCCAGTCTTTCCCTGGAAGGTCTGATGTATAATTACAATCTTTTTTTTCCCATAGTCCTCATTCTATGTGATGGCAGTTAGGAATCAGAATGACTTCCAGTCTACGAAGTGATGCTTTCATTTCCAGGGAGTCATTCCAAGGAAATCAGCAACTGGAAATGACTGGGGCTCTTCTCTGTCCGAAGTAATTTAGGTTATAAAGAAAAGACTCACAGTTTGTTTTATAGCGAAGGTTCACTCAACAACAGACATGCCTGAAAACAACCCTTAGTCTGATATGAAATCTGGTATCTCCCCCTTGCATCCTTGTTGATATCTATTAAACAAACAACTGCCAGGTTTCTGAAACATCAGGATGAAATAGCAGGTGCGGAGGTAGAAAGAAAAAGCATATCCCTTCTGCTTCTGACATAACAATGCCAATGAGAAAATTAGTTTCTTAATGTAGCCCCAAATGTCATATATCAACACATTATCAACTGACATAATGTCTGTCATATTGTACTCTAAAGCAAATTTAATATTCACATGGAAATAACAAAAAAGCTTAATAGCAGAAAGGAAAAACAGTATAGAGGTTTTGAGTCTCCAGAACTCCTTCCATGCTATCATTGAAACTACAGATCAGATAGTATAAATTCTGTAATATGAGGGGGAAACTATAACTGAGCCAGGTCGTTAAGCTATCCACGTGACTCTCCTCTTATACGGACAACTTTTTGCTAACTTTGCACTCTGTTAAGATGAAGACTAAACTACTGCTTTAAAATGCAAGAGTACCACGGAGATCAAATAACCCAGTGTTAATAAAAAGGAACCTGCTGCCAGACACCAAGTTCTGGCTTTCCCAGTTGCTTTCCCTAAGGCACAGCAGCAGTGAACAGATTTTTAGCTTTATTGGCTAGCGGGAACAATTCTCCGTAAATACAGCCATTTAGACTCACAAAAGGTGCTTATGAAACAGAAGATTCCAGAGATTTCACACACTGCAAGCTATTAAAAAAATCTCCCAGAATGTTTTATAACATTTATTTAGTTCAAAACAAGTTTACATTTCTCCAGTTTTCCTCACCTAAACCTTACTTTTGGGAAGGATGAGAAGGCACAAAAAGAAAGTAAGCATGGAAAGCAAACACTATTTTAAAAACCCGACAATGATTTAAAAGTGAATCCCATGGGGGGAGTTTATGTTGGAATACTGATCATGGTGGTTGGAGTAACTAGGCCCTGGAGTTAAGATCCAAAAGCATTTCAAAGGAAAAGAAATAAGAGATAAGGAGAAAACACATTATATACATACAAGGTAGCTGGGCGAGTAATTAGTATACCACCTAATTAATCTGTAACTCATAGAATCTCTGAGGTAGAAAAATGCTAAAAATAGACGAGACTCTTTCCCTATCTTTAGACAGAATCAGATTTTAATTTTAGCAAAGGATAGCTCGAGACAGGGCTATGAAGGGGTGAGTCACACTTCTCATACTTTTTTTTTCCATCTATAATCTATAAGCAGATACCAAACATTCTATTTAACAGATCAACAAGAGGGTCAACGTGATTTTTAAATGTTTACTCATTATTAGCACACAGAGAAATAGGTTTTATTGTGACATTTTCACGTATGTGTACTTCCAAATTATCCCTTCACCCACAGTGCCTCTTGTTGTTTTGTTAATCACCTTTCTTTAACTATGTCCCTGCTCCGTCTTTCATTTATTCCTTTGCTTTCCCTTTCTTCCCCCTCCTCTTTAGACCTGGTCTTTCCCCTTTCACACTGCCCACACTCTCTCTTCTCATTCTTTCTAGGTGGAATTCTGTTTCCCTCTAGACACCACACCATTGCCTCCTGCTCTTTTGCAGATTGAAACAAAGCTGCACAGGTCAGAAAAAATGAAATAAGATTGCTTTCCAGGTTATCCCCAAATCTATATCCCCGACAGTCTAAGTGTGGTCCATGGCCACAGCAATGTTGAATTCTAAGAAATCAGTTTGCAAAGCAGAATCTCACTCCAACCCAAACTACCCAGCTATAATTGGCATCTAAAAAGATCACTGACCCCTGCATTCAGGAAAGCTAAAACGACTTATTGCAGAAACTGTTAGAAGAGAGAAAATGGCCTGGTCTGACTTCCATTTCTGGCAAGTTTTACTTGGTAGTCCTGTCTGTGGGATTGAGTAATCTTAAGCCATGAGCATTACTTATTCGATATATATATATATATATATATATATATATATATATATATATATATATATATATTATATATTAAATATAATCACACATATTTGTGAGCAGCACTGAAATAATGTAAGAAAAAAAGTCATGAGAAAGCAAATATGACCAAGTTTTAAAGACACTTGAGTAAAGAACACTGTTAGCTTTCACACCACATCTGGAAATGGAGCCCACAGCCGTTTCTACATGACAGGGCAGGAGGCTTTGATAATGCAGTGCTGTATCCAGGAATTTGAACTTTATGATAATAAGGCCTTGCACAGTGGAAGCCCTGTGGCATTTCACATCCTCTTGCTGGGAGAGGATTGGAGTTACTCTTTAAAGGAATCATTACTCCTAGCATTTCTGTCATGTTTTCTTAGAAAATGTTAAAGGTCTTTTCACTTTCTTGAGGAAAAAAAAATCTAATATTTAACGAGTCACAGCCATAGCATTCTATTTGGTTTCTGTCTGTAACAGGCAAAGATCAAAACCACAATTTTAACCCGGATGTGTCAGGAATTAGAATAAAGACCTAGAGCCATGTTCCAGGAGAGACTGGAACCAATATGGTTCCTACACAAGGGCAGTCTTAGCTGTGAAATGGGAGAAGCTGGGGCTGTGAATACAGAAATGCTATATTCCAGTTTAGTGAGTGGGGAACCAAGAGAGATACCCCAGAAATTCAGTAACAGTCAGAATTACAAAAGTCCTATTCCATCCCCCCAAAACGTATGAGTGACCTGCCCACATGAAAATTTTGGGGATTTTTCTAGATATGTAGAAAAATATGCATATTGTCCCAGATAATTGTTTTGTTTTCCTAATAGAAATATTAGTTAACCAGTTATATGCTGAGCACTAAACTTGAGGCTAGAACACTAAGAAATAAATCTTAAAAACAAGTTTCCATAATAAAAGATGCAGAGTGGGAGAGCATTTGAATAACATTCATAGGCAACCTGTTTTAACTTCAGCACCCCTGAAGACTGTTCCTCAAATACAGTCAGGTATGGATGGCACAGATCCTATGGCCTTGCAATCCCAGAACTCCATAATCTCAAGGAGAATAATGAACTTGAATTTTTTTCCAGAATACATAGTAAGACTCTGTTTCATTGAAAAAAAATAAGTTCTAAATTTTGCATTCTGATGTCTCACTGTTTGTATCTTTGCCTACCCCTGTCCCATTCTATATCTTCATATAGCTTCCCATAAGGTATTCTATATCATTTATGTATCAGTACACTCAGCTTTCCTCAAGCTTTTCTCACAGTTTGAGCTAAAGATTTAATTTCTGTCTCTTCTTGCCACTTCCAACTGGATGTCCACATGTACAAAAATGCAAATGGACCCATATCTATCACCGCTCACAAAATTAAAGTCCAAGTGGATCAGAGATCTCAACATAAAACCAGACACACTAAATCTGTTAGAAGAAAAAATGGTGAAGAGCCTTGAACTCATTGGCACAGGTGATAACTTCCTGAACAGAACAGCAACATCTCAGCTTCTAAGATCAACAATAAATAGATGGGACCTCCTGAAACTGAAAAGCTTCTGTAAAGCTAAGGACTCTGTCATCTGAACAAAATGACAGCCTACAGACTGGAAAAGATCTTCACCAACACTACATCTGACAGAGGGCTAATATATAGAATATACATAGAACTCAAGAAATTAGACACCAACAAACCAAATAATCCAATTTAAAAATGGGGTATAGAGCTAAGCAGAGAATTCTCAACAAAGGCATATCGATCCCATTTTCTAAGTGAGGACTGATCATCTTACCTCAGGTCATCTTTCTTGTTTCTCTTCTTTAGGTGTACAGATTTTAGTATGTTTATCCTATCTTATAGGTCTAGTACCCACTTATAAGTGAGTATATACCGCGTGTGTCTTTCTGCTCCTGGGATACCTCACTCACGATGATCTTTTATAGACAGGAACCTACGCAGAGGGCCTCTGAAAGATTCTACCTAGCAGGGTATCAAAGCAGATGCTGAGACTCATAACCAAACTTTCAGCAGAGTGAAAGAAGGGAGGGTTAGTATGACCTGGAGAGGAAAGGAGCTCCAAGGACCAAATATATCAGGGCACAGGGGTCTTTTATGAGACTATTTTTCCAACTAAGGACCATGTATAGATAAAACCTGGAGCCACTGCTTGGATTGAGCCCATGGTAGCTCAGTATCCAAGTGGGTACCCTAGTAAGGGGAACAGGGACTACTTCTGACATGAACTCAATGTCTGGCTCTTTGACCTCCTTCCCCCTACCCTACCCTGTAAGGAAGGAGCAGCCTTGCTAGGCCACAGAGGAGGACATTGCAGCCAGTCCCGAAGAAACCTGATAAGCTAGGGTCAGATGGAAGGGGAGGAGGACCTCCCGTTTCAGTGGACTTGGAAAGGGGCAGGGAGGAGATGAGGTAGGGATGGTGGGATTGGGAGGAGACCAGGAAGGAGGCTACAACTAAGGGGAAATGGATACATAAATTGTGGCACATTTATACAATGGAATACTACAGCTATTAAAAACAAGGAAATCATGAAATTTGCAAGCAAATGGATGGAACTAGAAAATATCATCTTGAGTGAGTTATCCCAGAAGCAGAAAGACAGAAGTAGCATACATTCACTCACAAGCGGATATTAGCCATATAATACAGGATAACCATACTAAAATCTAAAGACCGAAAGAGGCTAAACACTAAGGAAGACCCTAGAAAGGATGCTTAAATCTCATTCAGAATGGCAAACAGGATAGACACCAGAAGCTGTGGAAGAGAGGAAACAGGATGGGAGCCTACCATAGAGGCTTTGCAAGGTTCCACCCAACAAGGGATCGAAGAAGAAGTTGAGATTCACAACCAAATGTTAGGCGAAGCGTAGGGAGTCTTAGGGAAGAAGGTGTTGGGGGGAGGATAGAAGGACACGGAGGGGACAAGAACCCCACAAGGAGACCAGCAAAGCTAAAAAATCTAAGCCAAGGGGGTCCTCCAGAGACTGATGCACCAACAAAGGACCATGCATGGACCTAGATTGCTTGATTGGATGTAGCAGATTGGAGGCTCAGTCTCCCTGTGGATCTCTGAGTGAGGGGAACAGGGGCCTCCTCTATCTTGAACTCAGTTGCCTGCTCTTTGATCACTTGTCCCTGGCAATGCAGCCTTACCAGGCTACATAGAAAGAGGATCCAGGAAGTCCTGATGAGACTTGATCAGCTATGGGCAGATGGCAGAGGAAGAGAACTCCCCCTTTCAGTGGAGTAGAGGAAGGGGATGGGGGAAAGAGGGAGGAAGGGCGGGACTGGGGGAAAGCTGAGGGAGGGAGCTTCAAATGAGATATATATAATGAATAAATTGTGAAGAAAACAATAAAAATTAAAATTAAAAAAGGATGACCAATCAAATGTAGTCATACTATCCAAGGGGTTGCTAGAGATACATTAACACAGTTAAAGAAACAATGCATTACATTTTTTTTTTTACTTTACTCTTATGTTATTTTTCTTCTTGGTGGTGTAAGTACGCCATGCATATAAGTATAATCAGTTTAATAAAAATAATTACTGTATAATGAAGTATGGAGACTCTTCTTCAAAATTGGGGGTCTTAAGATCTGAGATGGTGAGAAGGCCAAGATGAAGGCACTTGTCCTGAAGCCTGAACACCCGAGTTTAACCCCTGTGGCCCACATAGCAGAAGGAGAGAACTGACTCTGCACACTGTCCTCCAACCTCCACATACAGACATATGGACAGGCATATATATGGAGGTGCAATTTTTAAAATTAAGAGGGTACCAGCAGAGAAGTGAGCCAAGTAACAAGTTTTTCTGAATAGGAGTCTTGTGAGGTTACATGGATCACATGACTTTGGGGTTGCCTTGGATGGGGTAATGAGAGTTGAGTTAAATTCATGAAGATGCTAGTATCCCATTAAATGAAGTTAGACTCACAATCTGGCAAACCTTCATACAGAATATTCTGAAGTGATTTCAACAGAAAAAAAAACTCTTAAAAAAATTTATTGTTTTCATAGTTTATTTCATATATCCTGATTACAGCCCCCTCCCTCAACTCCTCCCAGTCCCACCATCCCTCCCTCTTTCCCCTTATCCCCTTCCCCTAGTCTACTGAAAGGGGGAGTTCTCCTCCTTTGCCATCTACCCATCCTCTATTTTATGGCTTAAATCCGCTCATAAATGAGTATATCCCATGCCTGTCTTTCTGTTTCTGGGTTATCTCACTCAGGATGATCTCTTCTAGTTCCATCCATTTGCTCACACTTCATATTTAATTCAGTCCTGTGAACTGCATGACTGGCCTATCCCCAGCTATATAAGTTCTGTCATTTCTGACGCTTCGTTCTAGCAGGGCAGCTAGAAATGCTTCCTGTGTTTCCTGTGTTTTTCTGTTTAGTAAGAAAAAGTGATGAAACAAGAATTCTCCCATTAGGGGCTGAGAGACTTTTCAGTGGTTAGATCAATTGCTGTCCTTGCAGAAAACCTGAAATTGGTTCCCAGCACCCATGTCAGGTGGCACTCAACCATCTGAAAAAACTAGCTCAAAAGGATCTGTCACCTTCTTTTGATCTCTTTGGGTCACTTGCATATGTCTGGCATTCATTCCCATAAAGACACACATAAAACATTATTAAAAATGTGCCATGTGTTTTCCAGAGAATAACTGTAAAGTAAGCATCTCAGAACTTATCCTTGAAACTGCCAGTATATATCTCTCTGAACAGGCTGCATGCCCCATCTAACTGTGATTGTGCTAATGTTACAAGAATTTGAGCTTAATTCTTATATTTTGTGCATAACTCATTCATCACACATCATTTATAATCATGTAGCATGTGGCTCTTGGCCTTCCCGCACCCACTGTGGGTGGCTCATTGCCTCTGCTCAATGGGGTTAGTTAAAAGCAGTGATCATCATCTCATTGATTCCAGGATCTCTTCTATTCTTAGGTTTCTTCATGGAAGCATGTGAGATGAGAACAGGTGAGCAAATATGGATGTAAAACTACATGACTTCTTAATTATGTTGGATTTTAGTAAGAGCAGCATGAGAAAACAAAGACACAAACAAAAACAGATGAACTAACCCAACAGAGCCTTCAAGCACCCTACCTCAAACTAGGTTTTGTAAAAATCGCAGGTCCTCTCTCCTTTTCCGTTGCTGTAGTCAGTATGAACTTATCTACTTTTTGTCATGGTCGATTCCATTCCTACCACTGCTTTTTCTGCAAACTGTTAGTCTGCACAGGGATGCTCGCTGCAGGCGTCCATCAGGGAATACAAGGCAAATACAGACCAGTGTGGGGAGCTCAACTCTGCCTGTCTACATTCCAGCCTACTATCTACCACATCACATACAAGTTCTGGCATCACGGGCACGCACGTGTCCAGTTACTATTAAGTTAAAATCAGCTGCTTATAGAAAAGTCAAACATAGGCAAATACATATTATTGAACAACCCCAACTGGTATTCCTAATTTGGCTCTGGTTTTCTAGCTAATAAATTTAAGAGTAGCTTAAGGAGCAACCTTTTCTATATGTCTTTATCTAGTGCAAGCTTAGCCATTTATTTTTCAGAAGCTTAACAACCCATGATATTTCTATAACATTTCATATATGTCACTATTACGTTGTTAAATTATTATATAACATAAATAATTATATTTAATATATAATATATACCACTAAAGACCCAAATGCATTGTTAATCTAATGAGAGAATTATACTAACAAATACATGAAGGGGAACTACATAGTTCAGTGGGTAAATGCACTTGGTACTAAACCTGAGGATTTTTCTTACACCTTTGGGGCCCACAGGGTGGAAGTAGAGAATCAACTCTCAAGTTTTCTTCTGATTTCCCTGTGTGCATTGTGGAATGACACACGCACACACCATAGAATTAATTAATTAATGCTTTTAAAAAAACAAATACAAGGTGATATAAATATGTAAAGGCACTGACCAGAGTAAAGACAAATGTGCTTTTATGTCCATATTTCAGATAAATCCCATTTGCTGGTTTCAGTGGAACGATCTAGATTTTAGGAACTAGTGTTTAAAGTATGTATCTTGTTCTAAAAGGAGGTTACCTACCTTCTGTTCCTGAGTACTGGCTGCAGGCAGTCACGAGGCAGATTCTGTACTACTAAAACTGTAAGTGCATGAAAATAACACTAATATTTAAAAATCACTTTTCCTATATGCAACTATACCGCACACGTCATCTGTGACCAGCCAGCAAGTTTGGTTTATTCCTTCAGCTGTCTAAAACATAACTTTTCTCTTCTTGTCTTTTAAATGCCATCGTGTGACCTCAAAAGTCAATGGAGCATAAGTGTTCACAGTCAGTGACACAAAAGTACTGGTGACTCGGGCACCTGGGGGAGGAATACCAGCCTCGGAAATACCCATTTCATTTGACTCCAAACTTGTTGCCATCTGACTGGAAAACCAATATGTACCAACACTGGCAGTGTGGTCTGCATGACGCATATTCAAATACTTTTGTATCTGAAACCGTAAAAAGAATGGCTCCCAATGCTTCTTCCATGCAATTTGTACATGAAATAGAGTCAATGACATTTCCTGAGAGGGAAATCAAGCAAAGGATCTAGAAACACGATTCCTACCAACAAAACTAACCCTGTAATGCAAGTGAGACGCTCTCTTTGCTAAGTACTGTGCTCATCACACGGAGTCTTTCAGCACAGGAGATGTTGTGGTTATGTTTCCTCAGATATTAGTCCATTCATCTTCCTTGTATAATAAAGGTGACACGGGAAGGTTAATGATGTGAGACTCTGCAGGCAAAATGAAGCCACTATCCTCTCTGTGCTGCCAAGACTGCATTACTGCAATATGAAAAGTCAGGCAGAGCGGCATTGCATCTCAGGTGGAAATTCAGCTTATGATGTATTGTAACAGGCAGGAGCTCCACTCTCATAATAGCATGGTTCAGTGTGTGTGATTATTTTTTCTTCTATTTTAATTTTTTATATTAATTACAGTTTATTCACTTTGTATCCCAGCTGTAGCCTCATTCCTTCCCCATCCCACCCACCTTCCCTCATCTCCTCCCATGTCCCTCTTCAAGTCCACTGACAGAGGAGGTCCTCCTCCCCTTCCATCTGAACCTAGCCTATCAGGTCTCATCAGGACTGGCTGTATTGTCTTCCTCTGCAGCCTGGTAAGGCTGTGCTGGGCCCAGAGGTCTTTTGTGAGACTGATACTCCAACCAAGGACCATGCATGAAGATAACCTAGAGCCCCTGTGCAGATATAGCCTATGGCAGCTCAGTATCCAAGTGGGTACCCTAGTAAGGGGAACAGGAACTGTCTCTGACATGAACTCAGTGTGTGGTTATTTAATTGATGTCTAAGAGGATTTGATGTTATACTCAAGGAACAAACTTAGTTGGCTTATAAGATGTTCTGTATTCTAATGTATCTTCAAATTTCTTATAAGCAATCCATAAGTCTTCTATCATGTAAATTTTACAATACTACCAAGTATGCCTTTCTATGAACATAGCATCACATTGAGATTTTAAACAACAGTCCTGTTTGAATTGTAGCAGAAGTGCAAATGTTGCCTGTAGGGAAAATCTAAATATTCAAAGGTGCAACTTTCTTTTAAAAGGGTTTAAAGCAGTTACAGAATCTGTAAAAATCTAATTATGGAACCTTTTACTATAGTGAATAGAAAGCTTATTAATATTTCAATTCAGTTAAAGCATTTGCTTAACTTATAAAGTGTAATAGCTACAGTGCAATTAAATAATAAAGAGAAACAACAGAAGCTGCCTGTACAGTCATCATCCATCATTTATATGTAATTACGTGTAATCCCCTCTAACAAATTATAATCATAAAAAAAGGGAACTCTCAACACTTCCATTTAACAGGGTGAAGGAAGTCCTGACCAAGACAATTAAGCATGAAACAGAAATTAACATCATCTAGACAGGAGTGGGAAAGAATAAACTTATCCCCAAGTCATAGCTGATGAAGCCTTGAAAAAAATAAATTCCAAAAGCACAGAAAACAAATCTTATACTGACAATCAGGTTCAAAAAAGTTTCTGACATCATTATAGAATTACTTTAACTCTTCAGAAATGAACTAATCCAAAAATAATGCTGAAATATGATTTTACTTACACAAGCATCAAAATATTTAAAAGTAGACTTGCCAAAATACATGAAATATATGTACCATGAAAATTTTGAAAAAGTGTTCAAAAATTAAAGATGATCTAACTCAACACAAAGACTTGTCATGTCTCTAAACTAACTCAGTTTTGTTAAGGTGATAGTACTACTAAATAAACCTACAGGTTGATCACAGTTTCTGTGAAAATACTGGCCATTTTTTTTTCTCTTTTTACAGAAAGTAATAAGCTTATCGAGAAATTTAAATGGAGATACAATGACACAGAATAATTAATAAAGTGACAAAGAAATTTAATATGCAGAACTGGAATTCCCAATATTTAAATTTATTGAGGTTTATGTAGGTGTTACCACATATGTTTATTTTCATCAAAACTTAATATATATTTTTATCAAAATTATAGTGATTTTATATCATGGATATGTGTGTGCATATACATATTCTGTAAAGTATACTATTATAATTATTTCATGATATTAAAATTAATTTCAGGATTTTTTATTTTTTTTTAACTTTTTATTAATTACACTTTATTTACTTTGTATCCCCCCTGTGGTTCCCTCCCTCTTCCCATCCCAATCCCTCCCTTCCTCCACCCTCTGCATGCATGCCTCTCCCCAAGTCCACTGATAGGGGAGGTCTTCTTTTCCTTCCTTCTGATGCTAGTCAATTAGTTCTTATCAGGAGGGCCTCAAGGGAAGGTAATTAAAGAGCAGGCCAATCAGTTCATGTCAGAGACAGTCCCTGTTCCTATTACAACGGAACCCACTTGGATACTGAACTGCCATGGGCTACATCTGTATAGGGGTCTTAGGTTATTTCCATGCATATACTTGGCTGGAGTATCAGTCTCAGGAAAGACCCCTGTGCTCTGATTTTTTGGTTCTGTTGCTCTTCTTATGGAGTTCCTGTCTTCTCCAGATCTTACTGTTTTCCACTTCTTTCATAAGATTCCCTGCACTCTGCCCAAAGGTTGCCCATAAGTCTCAGAATCTGCATTGATAGTCTGCAGGGCAGAGCCTTTCAGAGGTCCTCTGTGTCAGGCTCCTGACTTGTTTCATCTTTTCTCCTTCTTCTGATGTCCATCATCTTTGCCTTTCTGGATAGAAATTGAGCATTTTAACAAGAGTCCTCCCTCTTGATTAGTTTCTTTAGGTGTATAGATTTTAGAAGGTTTATCCTATATTATATGTCTATATGAGTGAGCATATACCGTGTGCGTCTTTCTGCGTCTGGGATAGCTCACTCAGGATGATCTTTTCCAGATCCCACCATTTACCTGCCAATTTCAAAGCAATATTTGACCACTGTGGGCACTTTCCTTATGAAATGTGAATTTTACACTAAGAACTGAGCACAAACACACTTAAATCATACAATCATCCTATTTCTTAAAGTGTGACAATTTCATCTTTCAAATTTTACATCTACTTTAGATACAGTATCAAGACTTTTTAATCTTAGGAAGAAATTAAAAAAAAAAGAAAAGCAAATTCTCATATCTATCTACACCAAAACTAAATGAACTGCATTCAGAGTTGCATTAAGGTAATTCTCAGAACATTTACATTTTTTTATTCTTTGGGAGGATAGCTTTAGTTTAAGTGACCTCTGCACCCCAAGGAAGCTTTCACAGATCAATAAATAAAATGCAGAAAGCACACACATCAAATGTATCCAACTGCCTGTTCTTGCAAATTTATACATTTACATATCATAGTGGTTAACACATCCATAAGTTTTATAGCCACCATTTCCTTTCTGTGTATGTAGCTAAAAAAAAAAAATACTTATTGTCTACCCTTACAGCATTTTTTAAGGCCACAATATGGTATTACTTTGACCAGAATGTCCTATATGAGATATCCAGACACACAAAAAACAAACACTGATTGACCTCACTTTTATGTAGCATCTAAAATATTTAACCCCACAGAAGTATATTAGAAGAGTGTTTGCCAGGTTCCAGGCAGAAGAAGTCATGGGGTGAGTGAGGCTAAGAGTACAAAGTTTCAGATGCAGCACTAAGAGAGAGAGGGGAAAAAAAGGAAGAGATTGAACTAAATATGCTCTTCGCTGTGAAGCATAACTGAGACTCTCATGGCTTGTGAGAAGTCACAGAGACTCAGTAATGCTTGGGAGCCATTCCTTCCTAATATGGTGAGCAAGCACACCCTAACAATTGCACCACCTGACTTGTGGATAGATCACAGCTCAGCAGCAACCTTTCACATCACCTTCTACAAAAAAGCCTATCAAAACCGCTTCCACTGCTTGGGGTGCATGCCTAGGACTTTAGTTGGACTTTTAGTCCATCATTTTATGGAAAATAATCTTGATAACACTGGCAATGCTTCTTGTTGGCATGTTTAATATTCCCCAGACATCATTCATCTTATGCATGTTCTTAGCATCACTGAGAGTCCCTGATCCTTGGTCACAATGACTCAGAGGCTCATTGGCTTATTTTTCGTTCTCTTTTGTGGACTTACTCTTTTTGTCAGCTTCTAGGTACTACAATGCTTAGACCTAGATCACTGGCATCATGGACTCTACACCAGAACTTTCTGAAGCAGCATGAGCTACTCTTGATATCATCTAGACTTTACTTCCTTACTTGCTGGTTTCGTTTTTAGGTCCTTGGGATAGTATGTAAGCTTTATGAGCTACAACACACAAAAAAAATATTTTAAAGTAATTCACTGGATTGATGAATAGAGAGATAGATGGGGGATAAATGGAACAAAAGAACTCACCTCTCCACACCCCTGTGGTTAATCTATGTAGTAAAGAATGACTATTGGAAGTTGTCTTTTCTCACAAGGTTTAAGTGTGCCATGTCTATACACAACATCTCCCTGCATTCCATAACCTAGTCTAATTGCATTAGAATGTTGACTCCAAATACTATCACAGTCTGCCAACATGCAAAGATAACATACTTGGGAGAGGTACAAATCTTCATGTGATACTTGCTATGAGTATAAATCCTTGTTGGACAGACAGACATCATGGATGTGAAGACCCTCTCTCTGAACAGTGATGTTGATGTCATGAGGGCAAAGTACAGTGCCTAAGTAACAACCCCTCTCCTTTTCTCCAGAGTTTTCTAGAAGCCTTTAGGTAACTTCACACCTTGATTGCAGTCTCACAGCGTATCTCTGTGAGATTGTCTAAACCTCTTTCTGTTCTTCCGAGTCTTAGCTGGTGCTGCTGAGGTTGTTCTAAATCGTGCCTCTTCTCATCTTCACCTCACTGACTGCCACGCATCTCGTTCTTCCACACTGGCTGGGCAGCTTCAATATCGCAGTAGTATTAGTGAGGAAGCTACAACATTAGAGCAACCATAAGCCAGCACTCAGCACCTAGCACTGTGAGAAGTAGACTTAATATAGGTGAGATCAGTGGAAGAAATGCTAGTACTGGGTGGTACACATTTCATAGTGAAACGCCATGCTTATATGAACCCGAGGAAATATATGAGAATGAGCTGCTTTATGCTGTTTGGTGTATTTACTTAATGGGATTGTCACTATTTTCCTATTTTATAAATTTCTAATTTGAAGTAATACAAAAGTAAAGGAAAAATGTGAATGTTTAAGCAGATGCATTTGTTACTACCAGAAAACAGGATAAATATTTATAGCAAGGAGAATTTTGATATATAAGAAAATGATATGGTCAATTTGTCAAAATTGAAATAGGTCAGTAAGGTGTGATGGCACATACCTATGATCTCAGCATTGAGGAGGCTGACTCATGATCATGAGTTCAAGGCCAGGCTTTTTTTTATTTTAATTAAGTTATTTTTATTAATTATAATTTATTCATTTTGTATCTCAGCTGTAGCACCCTAACTTGCCCCCTCACAACCTCACCCTCTCTCCCTCTTCTCCTCCTGTGCCCCTTTCCCAGTTCACTGATAGGGGAAGTCCTCCTCCCCTTCCATCTGACCCTAGCCTATCAGGTCTCATCAGGACTGGCTGCATTGTCTTCCTTTGTGGCCTGGTAAAGTGGCTCCCCCATCAGGGGTAGGTGATCAAAAACCAGCCACTGAGTTCATGTCAGAGATAGTCCTTGTTACCCTTACTGGGGTACCCACTTGGACACTGAGCTGCCATGGGTTACATCTGTGCAGGGGTTCTAGGTTATCTCCATGCATGGTCCCTTTTCGGAGTATCAGTCTCAGATGTTTTGGTTCTGTTCTTCTAGTGGATCTCTTGTCCCATCTAGGTCTTTCTACCTCCCCCTTCTTTCATGAGATTCTCTGCATTATGCCAAAAGTTTGGCTATGACTCTCAGCATCTGCCTTGATACCCTGCAAGGTAGAGTCTTTCAGAGGCCCTCTGTTGTAGGCTCCTGTCCTGTTCCCTGTCTTCTCCTGTTTCCAATGTCTATCCCATTTGCCTTTCTGAATGAGGATTGAGCATCTTACCCAGGGTCCTCATTCTTGCTTAGCTTCCTTAGGTGTACAGATTTTAGTATGTTTATCCCATACTATATGTCTAATATCCACTTGTAAGTGAGTACATAACATGCGTGTCTTTCTGTTTCTGAGATATCTCACTCAGGATGATCTTTTCTAGTTCCCACCATTTGCCTGCAAATTTCATGATTTCCTTGTTTTTAGTTGCTGAGTAGTAGTCCATTGTGTAATGTACCACAATTTCTGCATCCATTTCTCCGCTGAGGGATATCTGGGTTGTTTCCATGTTCTGGCTCTTATGAATAGAGCTGCTACAAACATGGTTGTGCAAATGACCTTGCTGTATACTTGAGCATATTTTGGATATATGCTTAGGAGTGGTATAGCTGAATATTGAGGTAGCACTATTTCTAATTTTCTGAGAAAGCGCCAGATGGATTCCCAAAGCAAGGCTAAGATTTTGATATATTTTTAAGTTTATTTACCTTTCAATAACATCTCTAAGTTTTGCCCCCCAGCAATCCAATGTAAAATGAAAAATCTCAGACCAACAAATCAACCATCCATCTAACCAATCAACCAACCACCCACTCAACCAAATAAAAATCTATTTTAATATCAAGCATGGATTAAAAGGCTCTTGTCTCTAAGTGAGCCTTCCCTGAGCATTATTCTGCATTTTGTCAAATGTGTCTTAACTTGTATTTCCTCTTCTTTGTCTTTTCAGGAGGATGACAGCAGCTCTTACTATAGACAGTTAGTTTAAAGATTGAATTGAATATTCATGCAAAATACTAAGCATAATGCTTTACTCACAGTAACTGTTTATTGTATGTTTGTCTTCATTTTCTTCAATATCATAATTAAACAGAGAGTTAACATTCTTTTACTTTTGTGAATATTCTTCGATTGTCTGCCACATATGTCAGTTTTCAGTTTCAAAGTTTCTAGAGAAAGGAGGCTTTGAGTAAATATTCACTAAGGGTTCATATAGAGCAAGGGTTATGCTGTATTCCCTTTTAAACAGGACAGCAAAAGGCTGCTCACTGAATGAAGACTGCAATGTCAGTGTTTTATATACATTAGAAAACGAGGGAACAGAAATAGAGGGAAAGCCCAAACAATAATTGGCCCAACCTGAGATCCACTCCATGAGAGAGAGCCAGCCCCTGACACTAATAATGATGCTCTGCTATGCTTTCAGACAGGAACCTAACTTGACTGTAGTCTAGGAGGCTCCATCACACAGCAGATCAAGACAGAGGCTGAGACTTGCAGCCAAGCATGGGGCAGAACTCTGTGGGTCCTAAGGAAGGGTTGGAGGAAAGATGGAATGACCTGGAGGGGACAGAACCCCACAAGAAGACCAACAGAGACAATAACCCAGTCACTCGGGGGCTTTCAGAGCCTGAGACACCAACTAAGGAGCATGCAGGATCTGGACCTAGGCCCCTCCACACATGTGGCTGATGGCAGCTTGGTCTTCCTATGGGTCACCTGACAAGTGGAGGGGAGCTGTTTCCAACATGGACTCTCTTACTTTTGGATCACTTCCCTCGGGCAGGGCTGCCTTGCCTGGCCTCAGGGGATGAAGATATGTTTAGTCCTGGGGTGTGACTTGATGTGGGGGGGGGATAATCCAGGGGAGCTCCCTTTTGTTCTGGAGAGAAAGGGAAAACAGAAAGGGCAAGGAGGGGAGGTAGGACAGGAGGACGAGCCACCCTGGGGATGTAAAGTAAATAAACTAATATAAAAATTTTAAAAGTAAGTAATTATTTTCAAGTAGGTAATAAAGTTTAAAAAGTTCAAAAGAATAAAAATGAAAAATAAATTCAAAAATAAAGAAAACCACTAGAGTTTTATGCTTTCCATTATAATGCCAGTGATATCAGATGCACTTTGAATAAGAACAATTTGTAAACTGCCCTTTCTTGCTTTTATTGGTGATCACATGTTTGAAGAACATGGCTGAATGTATCATCTTCTCAGCAGATAAAGCCAGCTTCATACAGCACACTGAAGGGAAATCCATCTTACACCAAACACATGGGCTACACAGTAACTATTAATTCTTTCATCACAGACGGTGAGGGTTAAAACAATAAATATCAAACAGAAAGGTAGATATTAAACAGCATTGGAGTCTCACATTGTCACAGACAAATTTCTGTGTCTATGCATGTGGGGATGAAATGTAAATTTTGTGTGACTGGCATAATGGAAGTGTAACTTAATTAATCTCCACAGTGAGTGAGTGCATGGAAAAGGAATGAGTTGAAAGAGAACGCAAAAGGAGTAAGTCTTGGCTTTTTGATTCTGGACAGGTTCTCTTACAGGCAGGCCTTGGTTTTTATCTGAAGTTTGTCTTTTCCCTTGTAGCTATAAAATCTTAAGCTTCTAATAACAGTCTACCAACACAATCCACAATCTGTTGTTTTGTTAGCGTCATTCTCTCAAAGCATCGCCGTGGACCACAATCAACTTTATTATCCAAGTCAGACTTCACCATCCCACCCAGGCTCTATCCACAGGGAGACAATATCAAATCAGCATTCACAGTGAGGGCGTGCTGCACACAGCCACCGGCCCTGCCTGCATGTGAATGCGACTCTGTCGGTGCAAATTGAAACTGTGCTGGGTCCACAGCTACCCTACCCTGGATTCCCCTTTCATTGTCATCACAGCCAGCTCATGGCAAAGTGCCAGGCAGGGCCGCAGCAGGTGTCTGGTTGCATTGTTCAAGACTAATTGAATCTCCTTATTCCATACAGAAAAGCTATCATTCTTGGGTGATACAGGAGAAAAAATGGATACGAGAAAAATGTCAGGGGATGAATTCTGTCTCTACAAGCTATGTATGCACATAGATTATTTTATAGAAATATATAATACTTTAGCTAAAATTAAAGTAAATGAAGGCAACATGTTTTTAATATTTATCTCAGGAAGTTATGAAAAGTTTTAATTGAACTACCTGGCATAGTCATATCATAGACTGTAGTCTTTATGTTAGGTGTTATTAAATGTGTAGAATTTTAAAAATTCAATCATTGATATTAATAGATTTCTTAATCCAAAATGTTGGCCATGTTGAGTATTTAACACATAGCATGATTACATGGAATCAAGCAAACATTCTCCAGTTCTCACTCAGATCATTCTGAAATAGTGGTGCTAATAAGTGAAAGGGTAGTAGTGCTGTTTTCCCCACACAACACATGAGATTATTTCTTAAAATCTCTTGACTTTTGGTTTGGAGTTGTTTTTAAGCCTTAAAATAATTTCACATTCTTAACACGAGAATATAACATAACCACAGAGCGTAAATGCAGGCACATGGGGCACATGCATTAGGACAGAAATGTATAGATGTAAAAACCCATAGCAACTGGTTGTTAGAGCAGCAATAACGGCTGTCCAGGGGAAAGTCCTGTTCAGGAGAATAAAATCACTGGCCTGTGTAGATACATAATATCCCAGTTGGGTCTTGTCTGTCACCTACCCAAGGGATCACTCCAA
Source organism: Meriones unguiculatus (assembly GCF_030254825.1). Taxonomy (NCBI): domain Eukaryota; kingdom Metazoa; phylum Chordata; class Mammalia; order Rodentia; family Muridae; genus Meriones; species Meriones unguiculatus. The sequence goes on from NC_083351.1 coordinate 100,319,244, forward strand.
GGAAGGTGGGTTCACATCAAATCATGCTAAAGAGAAAGAATTAATGGTTATGCCTTTAATGAGACATTGAACTTTTCCTTCGCAGAGTCGTCCCCACCACCACACACACAAAGAGAGAGAAAGAGCTACCACAGTCACTACAAGGCTACAAGGTATCATGAGTTTCACTGGATCTGGCCACTGCTGGCCTGTCTAAAAAGAGTACAACTTTCTCTTTCTCTCTCTTTTTTTTTCTTTCTGTCTTTTGGATGCTGGCCAGAATCTAAGTACATTTTTCTGGTACTTAGGCTTCATCTCTCTTTCCTCCTGCCATGTGGCTGTTTATCCATCTTGTGCCTGCCTGCTTAACTGGGAGCTGCTGAGATTGACAGCTTGCCTGTCCTATGGTTTCTCTTTTAAATGAATAAAATTGTTCAGGTGCTTCTGTTAGAGTCCATTCTTAAATATTTTTATAAATGAGTCTAAGAATCACAAATAAGAACATCAGTTTCCCTGTAGCATCTAACAACCACGAACAGGTTTCCTGTATCTGATAGCATGGTGATCCTAAACTTTAGCACCCACAACAGGAACTTTCAACACTACATTTAAATGGTAGAGCTCTAGACACAATTTTTTGGTTCAATGCAGAACCAAAGGCTAGAGCTGCATCTCTTCAAAGAGTAACTTTGATGAACATAACAAAGCTACTATCCTTTGTCATTTCAAAGTAGAATATAATAGAACTGTTCATTGCTGTCCACAAAGAAAGACACAGTGTTTGGCAGGCTCTCTCCTCTGCCTCTGAAGGCATGGCCTCGCTTCATGTTTCCCAATCCAGAATATCTTTTCTGCCCTGCCTGCAGCTAGCTCACAGTGAGCTGTCTGGGCTCTACTGGGAACAGATTCTCTGGGCTGCACATTCTCTCTCCACTAAGCGCCAGCTGATCAGAGGCTTCCAATCATGGCTTGAGGTTTCTGGTACTTTATCTATGCTATTGTCACTGTGAGTCTTCAGCTAATTAATCCCCTGGTTATACAAATTCAGCCATGTTTCAAAAGTGATCCTCATAAATCACAAGAGGCAGAAAGGCTTGTTCAGGAAAAGAAAAAAAAAGTCTTTTAAGGGCAGGCTCCTTTGGGAAGCTCCTCAGCTAGAGGCAAGAGGACAGTGGGAGGGCACCACAAACTCAGGCTGGCATCTTAATTCAATTGCCAGGCTTTTCAACTATCCCCCACAAGTGCCCCTCCCCCACCTAGCTCTGGCCTTTCTGGTCAGCTCCTTCTACCAAGGCTCTCAGAACAGCACATGCCCTATCCTTTCACCTCCAAATGAAATGGGGAGGCATTTGACTTGTTTGCTGGACTCACTGCATCCCAACTCACATTAAAGCATGAACTCAAAAGTGCATTTGTAGTAAGTTTTGGGCAGATGTGTTTTTGGTTAAGGGAATTTCGGCATCAGCAACCAAGGAGCTTTAATTGTTCTTTTATGTCTGGAAGGTCTGATGAGGGACACTTCAGTCCTCAGGCTTTAACGGGGTTTGAATGAGGTCATTAATGTGACACAGAGTGCTGCTTTAGTAGTCTTTCCCCAGCAAACCTTCAGCCTTCAACCAGATTACAGGTAATTTGAAGACTGATAATGAAGACAAATGAAGTAGAATAGCTTTTGTCTAGACAAATTCCTCTCTACAAAGGTCCACCTTTCCTTCTTTCCTTTTCAACAAAATACCTATCATGTTAACCTAACCACTGTCTCTGGTAAACCAGCTGTTCTATGACAGTTTTCTGGTGGCAGTGTACACTACAGCTTGGTTGTACATCAATTGATGGCTGTAGAGTCAATTCAGTTTTGTAAAAGTCTGTTCCTCAGTGATCCTTTTATTTGAATTGTTTCTATATGCTGAGTGTTCAGTACAATTCTCAGATTCCCCATAAGATGTGACTTGATACAGAGGAACTAAAATGAAATATTTGACTAAATTTTACTATTGTAGAAAATCAAGTTGTCAAAAGAGGCTAAAAGTTTTCTGTTGTTTCTGTTTTGTTTTTTGTAAGATGACCTTTGTTCAGTGACAGCTAACAAGAATTCTTAGAGCTAATGTGTATAGGAAGAACTAAGCTGAACTGAGCATTCAGGATTTTTGGCCATGGCCATATTGGCATGCTTGAGTTCGTATTAAAGGAAAATTTTCTTACTCAGACCAACACAAACCACTTTGAGCTCAATGTGCTGTGTGTTGAAATCTCCTTCTTGGGACAGTCCCTCTACCAGGAGACTCCTGTCAACATATGGGATGTTTCAGAGAAAGAGATTTGTGAGCTGTAAAAACTGATACACTGTCTCTGTATATTCTGAATTAGCATTTATCAATTAAAACAGTCATATTTTATTTCCTAAGAGAAAACTGACAGAGTATATATTTAAATATGATTTGGGATCTCAGTCCTTGTAGGTAAGTATGCTTAATGAGCTTCCTCACCTGCTAGAACTATCTAGAACTGCAGGAATGACCTTACTGCAGAAACCACACACAGGTAAACAGGATGGGTGTTCAAGGCGACAGGCAGGTGAGGCTCCTGTTACTCTGCAGACAGTTCTGATGACCAGGCATTACCTGTGGTTGCTTTCCAAGCTGGCCCAACACTGGGCCAAGGCAAAGCCAGGGCAGTCAACAGTAGGTAGCTTATAGCTTCCCTTTGGCCAGTATGCTTCCAAACATGGCTAAGCAGGCCTCCAACATCTCATCCTGCCAGGAACACCCACATCCTTATGTTAGCCAGAGGAAATGGACATGCAAGGGTAAATGCAGCATGATCTTTGGTCCAGTAACTCTATTCCCAGATATGCACACAAAAAAGCAAGGGCAGAGACTGATATTCATATCAACATCATTCACAGTGAACCAGAGATTGAAGCAAACAAATATTTAAGGATAAAATTATGCATTAGCAAACTGTGGCATTCAGATATTTAGTCCTATAAAAGAATATATAGAATATATATTATATAAATATGGACACATATAATATATAATGTATAATTTATAAAATATGATATATAAAATATATGCTATATATTTATACATTATGTAATATAGAATACTACATAATATATTATAATTATATAATATACAATACTATATGTTACAATTATATAATACATACTATATATTATATACTATATCAATATAGTATACACACATGTATTACATTTTAAATACACTATAGTATATTTATATATACTAAATATAGGATATCATATATACTACATATGCTATACTATAAATATACTATAGTATATATAGCAAATACATATTTAAAAATAGATTTTATATTTTATACTATATAAAATATAAATATAGTATGGCATCTATATATGTTATGTTTCATATATACTATAGTACATCTACATACTATAAATGTAAATATACTATAGTATATATAAAATACTATATTTAATATCATATATAATGTGTAGTGTTATATATCATATACATATATATAATTAATAATATATATAAAAGGTATGGGGGTATATAATGTAAAGACATGGAAGATCCTGCTCCTTCCAGCAAGGCTGTAGCTAGTGGAACAGTTGACAACTCAAACAGGCTCCTGCCCACGACCTTGCTCATGGCTGTGATCTAGCAGACTCATGCTCAGGATGTGCCTACCCCTGTTAGTGGTTCTGGTTGTTGATGAGACAATCTATGCATGTAAAATGGTCCTCATACCTGGCCACAGCTCCTCCTGGACACAGGCCACCCTGTCTGGCCACTTTCCATCCTGCCTTGAAGGGTTCCTTTTAATCCACCTTTGCCTAGGTTTCAGACTTTTGTATCTGCTCTACCTCAGCAAGCTTCTGGTGGCCCTCCGCACACCTCTCAGTGCTAAGGGTCACCTGTCAAAGTCCACTTCATTTGAATAGACAGACCCAAAGATGGTGTCAGAGGCCACTGTAGTGTATCTGAGACTTTTGATTTCTTCCTCTAGTTAGTTTTTACTATGGATGGTCACAGACGACATCCTTTGAAGCTACTGTGTGTATCCAGCATTTCCTATAAGCCTGTCTTGCAAATATTACTGCATATTCCTAATAAGAGTGAGATTGTGCATTAAATTTCCTGTGCTGCTTTTAGAGAACAGTGGCTACACAGGTGTGCAGTAAACAAGAAGGGCATGCATGCATTCCAAACAGGTACCTGGGGAACATCAGCACAATAGCCATGGTGTTGACATGAATGCTGAGACTCAGAAGGGTTGAGAGGGTTTCTCTCTAGTAAATAAGCTGAAATGATATTATTCTACAACAATACTATAAGAGGCAATTCTTAAAATACTCTGCAGTATGAGCAACCCTGTAAAGAAAGGCGTATTTAAGAGCTCCCAGTGGGGCTGATCAATCATTGTCACTTTCGAATAGGTCTGGAAACTTGGGCATCTCATACAGGGTTCACAAAGAATGAACATATTGTTCCCCCCTGCAATTGTACCGTGTGTCAAGTGACAATATCATCCATCACTGCAGAGTCACACTAGCTGGAAGCTCAACTTGCACAAGTTGTACTCACAGAGGCTCTTGGGATCTGTCATTGTTCGCAGAGCCCTAAAGCAATGCTCTTAAAGAAGGACTAGCTGGCTTCCCCTTCATGTGCCCATGCATAAAGGTTCATCAAGCAAAATGCAACAACACATGAAACAAAGAATTCTATTTCAGTGGTTCCCACAGAAAAGGAAATTTCTTCTTATACATATGTATGTACATATTTGGGTATATACACATGAAGAAATTTCAAATACAAAAAAAGCTGATCCTCTATTTCACGGCATTTTAGAAATTCATAGTAATTGAAATATATCAGAGGGATTGTGGGAGCTCTGATCGAAAAGGAAAATAGTCTCTAGAAACTACAAAAAAAAGTTTCAGAGAGTGGAGTTAGTGACAAAGGCTTCCATGCAGTTCCTTGGGAGCTCACAGGGACCTTTTCCCATGTCTCCATTTACAAAACGACGCTGAGACCTCTACTCTGTGTTTCTTGAGCATCTACCAGAAAAAGTGGCTTAGAGAATAAGACTTGCTGGCTGGCCATTCCCTGATGGACATCACAAGGTGCGAGCAGCAGGAGTCATTCCTGGGAGGGAGATTTCATCCCTGGCTTAGGGAGGGACACCAGGCTTCCTCTTAACTGCAGGAAGAAGATGGCCACAAACACCTCCGGGACGTAGGGGAGCTCTCTGAGCTTGACAACTAATTGCTGTGAATTGGCTTGAAGAGATTCGCCTAAGATCATGCTCATTTTATGGAGCCTATGCTTACACTAGGAGCTTGATGAAAGAAACTCAACATTACATGCACAGTGCTAACCTGGGCAAATGGGTGCTTGCAGTAAGTGGTGACATAGAGATATTCTGCAGGCAAAGCCTCTGAGAAATCAGGGTACTTAGCATTATGGGATGTATTTTATTTGTCTATTTCTCTATTTTCTGCAGGTTGATTGTGAGGGTTCTCTATCGTGAACCTGGAAGATGATCTTCAAATATCAAGGGGAGATACGCCTTGCCTACGGTGTTGGTGTTCTCATCTCACTTAGCAATGATCTCCTACTATGACTGCCCAAAACAAAAAAGTCAGATTTTATTTTAAAATATTGCTATTTTGTCACTGTTACTAAACCACTTATTTGATTTCAGTTAAACTGCCAAACAATCTGACAAGACAAAGCCTCTTTTGCGAAGAACATTTAATTTGTAGATGCTCAGAAAAGGAGACAAATGAGGACAAACCTTACATAGTTCATAAACAAGAAATGCACACTATAGTTCCACATGATTTGAGCCGTCTTTGATCTATTTTTAACTCTGCTTTGGTGCTTAAGAGAACCTCACAGGGAAAATGATTCAGTAAAAAGCAATATCCCCAAGGGACTACAGTCAAATAAAGCTGAGTTTGGAAACTGGTAGTCTGGGCTAAACAAAGGGCCGGGATGCATTTGGTAAGCCTCTAGCATAACTATGAATATGAATTGGACTTCAGAGACGACTATGATTATGTAGATACCTTAAGCTTTACTTAATATAAAAATTTCAAACAAACAGAAATATTTCATTTAACAGGGTGGTTAAAGAGGCTAATGGTATTTTCTTTTTTTTTTCTTTCAATGCAGTTTATTCAGGAACATTGAACAATCCTCGGACCCCGGGGAAAGCTAGCCCACAGCTTAATCATGGATTTGAGAAATCTTGCTTTGATTTATTGTTAAAATTATTCAATACATGCATCTAATATCTGCAGTAGAATTACCAAAATCAGTTTGTTCAGATAGTTCCATTATTCTATTATTATGTAGAAAGTCATTTATATCAGAAATTACATAACATATACTATAAGATTGCTTTCTTAAAGCTGTCATTATCCGGAAATTTATGCAGTATTTTACCTTGTAGTAAGCTTAGATTTGTATTTTTAAACTGTTTCTGTAAAAGTGCATCCTGGGTTGTCTTGCACTATAGAAATAAAAGAACACAACTTCTCTATGCACAATGGTTTTCCTCTTGTTGGCCTTCCAAATTTCATACCATAAGTTAAATTATTCAAATAGCTTAGACTGCTCATTCTAGCCCATGACATATACAACACAACAGTACATACACCACACACAGTCATTACTCACCACACAACTCATTTATCAGAACACTTAACACAAAATATGTATCTTATAACACTCCCTCACACACCATAAGAATTGTAATCAATAACTGTAACTAAGGCTGTTTTAACCATTAAGTTCGTCTGCCAACTAGGAAGATGCTCTATAGTAGCTGTAAAATAATTTAATAAAAATTTAGAGTTCAAAGTTCTTTAACATCCTTTTAATTAGGAGGTTTTAATAATTTGGAATTGAAGTTGCTTGAAAATGTTTTTCTATAGTTGGAGATTAAATAGCCTATGTTTTAAAAAATGTTATTCTAAAGTGACTTGGATAGGGAATGTAGTATGCAAGCAGCTTACTGGGGGGTTCTCTGGGGTCAACACAGGAAAAAGAAGGAGAGAGAAGGAATGTGTTAGTCAGGATCGTCCCAACAGATATAAAAGCAGAGCTAACATAAGATATAGGTGGATAAACTGAAAATGGATGATTTCGCTATAAATCACATTCAGACATGTTCCGATATAGAAGTAGGTGTAAATTATGGATAGATGCAAAGGGACTTATTAGGGCAATTGGCTCACCTAAATATTCAGGCAGAGAAGTCCCATTATAGGCAATCTGCTAGCTGTGGACACAGGGCAGAAAAATGACACATTTCAAGTCCCAAAGGCTTAGACTTTTGATGCTAACGACTTAACCATCGTCTGAAATCAAAGGCTAAAATCCCACGGCCCATTTGTTTAAGCCTTAGAAGCCAGAATCCCAAGAGCCTGGGGATCATATGTCTGAGGGCAGGCAGAAGGGATCACCCTGCTCCAAGAGAGAGAAGGAGAGAGAGGAAACGCTTTTCTCTGTAGTCTGTCTGTTTCCCAGCCAGCAGGATGTCATCGTCCACCCATGCTGAGGATGGACCTTCTAAAGTCCATGCAGTGGTGCAGACAAGTATGCGCGGTACTCACAGTCACAAACTCAGGATGAATGTTCAGCCAGTCGACCAGTTATTCCTTGATATACTTATGCTAACACCTAAAGTGAGCCATGGCAGGAAAGACAAGCAGGGGGGATTTCTATATATAACATCTCAACTGAGTAAACTACTCATAGGAGAGAAGAACGGAAAATACACATGAGAATGGTCAGTGTTATGTCTCAGTGACCTAAATTTTGCCTGTATCCTTCCCTATGCTGACAGTATTTAGTATTGTATGATAAAATTCCCAACTGGCAGTGTCTCATCTGACTTGAGAGCTGACTGCGATGGCCTCAGCCATGTCTTCACTCATCTCCGTATCTCATCTGCATGACTTGTTCCTGAGACCCCCACATGCCTCACATGTTGCCTGGCCAGCCGTCTTGCGCTTCAACTACTCTCGCGTATTCAAGTTGGATCTGATTTCTTTTGTGAATATAGAATGATCATCTCTAACAAGGGCACAGCATTTCCCATAGCTCCTTCTCATCTGGAAGATGACTTTTCAGTTGCTTGCAGGGAAAGAAAGCTATGTGTCATATTGTCTCCAGAGTGATTTACTTTGAAGCTGCCAGAGAATAAGCAGGGCAGCACTGTATGTGGAAGCAAATGTGAAAGGACAGAGGGTTGTCAGCGGAAAAGTTCTGGTGAGGGGGCGTGTTCTGGCATGAGCCCTGGGTTCTGCAAATTAAAATCAGGTTTGATTATTGGTAAGGGATTCTACAGGTGTTTAGTAAGTGACACAATGGATAATGTTAAGAACTTCCTGTGGTTAGGAAGACTGTCACGACCCGCGTCAGAAAGGCTGTGTTTTCTGAACTGACCTGGAGATGGGTGGTTCCTGCTACTTACCTATATTGGGTGCTCCTGTCCCAATGGATGCTCCTCCCTTCACCTAAGCAGACTGGATTCTTATAACTAATGCTCTGAAAGTAGTGACAGGGGCTCTAAAGAGTACATGCCCAAGGACTATGCATGGAGATAACCTAAGATCCCTGCACAGATATAGCCCATGGCAGTTCAGTATCCAAGTGGGTTCCATAGTAATGGGAACAGGGACTATCTCTGACATGAACTGATTGGCCTATTCTTTAATTACCTCCCCCTGAGGGGGAAACAGCATTACCAGGCCACAGAAGAAGACAATGCAGCCACTCCTGATGAGATCTAATTGACTAGGATCAGAAGGAAGGAAAAGAAGACCTCCCCTATCAGTGGACTTGGGGAGGGGCCTGCAGAGGGTGGAGGAAGAGAGGGATTGGGGAGGGAAGGAGGGAGGGAACCACAGGGGGGATATAAAGTGAATAAAGTGTAATTAATGAAGAATTATAAAAAAGAGTACATGCATGCGCTATATGATGCTGTGACTGCCACATAATAAATATTGAAAATGAGGCTGAACTAAGTCTAAAACTGGATTCACTTAAACCAATGTACCTCTGTAGGGACAAGATTGAGATAATTAATCTCTTCCTGACTTCTTACAGGCTGAGGCTATCCATATTTATCAAAGAACTTTTCCTTGACACATATATTATAAATTTAGATATGATGAGCCATTCTGTTATCCTCATTTCACACCTGATTCCTAGCTCAAGTTTTATCAACTGCTTTGATCACTAAAACTTTAAGGTGGGTGCCTGCAGAGTTAAAACTAGATGGACTTTAAAAATAAATAACAGAAGTCATCAATAAGGGGCTTGGAAAAAACAGACATCTACTGAATTTTGATGAATGTGGCAAAGAATAAATTTTCAATTATAAAGCAGAAGTCCAGTGCTGTAGGAAGAGAGTTCTAGCCATCTCAAAAGGTGAACTTTTTTCTCCACTGATAGGAAAAAAGGACTGTGTAAGGGTTGTGGTTGGGGCACAAATGGGAAAGAAGTAAAAGTAGCCACTTTGCATTAAAGAGTAATCAATTCAGAGGAGAGAGCATATCATGTTAGCAATTAATGCCTCTTCATGAAATAAGAAAGCAATTAGTGGGGACTTCAACTCAGGAACTAGGCTACCAAAGTGAGATGGAGATGGAAAGAGGGAGGGTGGAGATGCAAGCTCACAAAGTTCCCCAGCACTAAGAAGATCCAAGAGAAGTTAAACATCCATAAGTACAGGAGGCATTTTCCTCCTCCAAACACTTTGAACTAGCACTAGTTACTGCATTAAATACAAACCCTCCAATGAATCATAGGGACGTTTTTCAGGACACAGCATACTAGAACATGTTGATATTTCTGAGTGAGAAGTGAATGGTGAGGATTATGGAATCTCCACAACAATGAGGAAAGCTCCTGGCGTTCTAAGAGCACTTGATCTCATGACTCCCTCAATTGTGATCAGCTGATAGTATAGTCGCTACATTGTACAGCCTTCCAGGGACAATGTTTTTCAACTGCTTCATTGGCAGTCATGAGCAAAAGCTACATGGACCTTAGGCAATGTGCAGCATTAGCTCTGACCATGGTTCAGCGTTCTATCAGGAGACTTGTAGTTACGGGGTTGTCCAGGCCTGTTAGACCTAAGCTCTTTCCCATGATGACACAGGAAGCTCTCAACATTAGAGTCACTGCCTTATGTAGCTCTATGTCATGCTCTCCTTGGAAGCCAGTTCTCATCATCAGTAGACCACTCATGACAGTTATTTAAACCTTGCTGTCTTTCCCTATGCTTCCAGGTCCTGCTATGATGCAGTCTGACCAGAAGTCTGGGTTGTAAGCTTTAATTCTGTATCTAAAACGCTCTCAGTAGGCATGAGTGATATCTTTGCCCATAGGCTCAGTTTGTGTGACTAAGGTTTAATGGTTTACACTGTAAAGAATTGGGAAGGGTGTTCCTCCTCCATCGTGGTGGTGAAGACCTATGTTCACCCCGCTTGGAAGAAGGCATATTGTACTCCTTTCAGAATTCTCTCATGCAGTTTTCCTTTGATGTCTCCCCAAATTTAAAACAACAGCAACATCTGTCTTTTCATTTTCAAATGGGAGGAATATAAAAACAGTTTTTCTCACTAGACTTTTATATTGTTTTTGTTTTCTTTTTTACTTTCCCTAGCTAATGGCATTGGAACATGTTGCAGAGAAAACGAAGACCATAAGTGTTTGCAAGAACCTAAGGATTCCCACAGCCTTCCTGGCTTTTGCAGACACTAAAGCCCCACTTTCTTAGAGTGAAATTGGAGAACATGACTGCACTGCTAGAAAGCATGTAGAAAGCAGAAGTCCTGGGGTTCCTCTTCTCTCCTGGGATTTAGTGATATCCTTTTCAAAACTGTGTGAAAATGGGAGTCATGCTGCTCTCTCTTTGCTATCTGTGGGCCACACCTTCTCAGCAACTCACATTTTCTCAAAGGCTTTTGTGACAGCCATGTCCTGCTGTGACTTGTTCTTGAGTGAATGTTAGATGAGGATGAGACATTAAAGGGAAATGTGTCCCACTTCTTATAGAATGCTAACTCATCTGTGTTAATATGAAGTACAAAAGGAATTTTAATCACATAATTCACATGCCCACTCAAATATATGCCTTGTAATTCTTCCACAAAAATCCCTAGCTTGTCATACAATGTGAAGTGTGATTCAGAACATACCCAAACAATTCAGACCTCTTTCTTGTTAATGCTAGTGATACATATATTGTTTTTCATTTGTTCTTCCTATAGGCACAGTATCATGGTAGGCATGAATTTTCTTCCCTTTCTTTTCCTCTCCATTACAAAAAGAACATTTTGCCACAAGTGTGATCTTAAAAAAAAATCATATCTGAAAATTAAAGAAAAGCTAAAAGAATGTCTACATATGCTTCTGCAAGGAATATGGATAGCATTTCCATGCCTGACCTATCTTAGGAAAATACAATTCATAGCAAATAGCAATGTACTAATAAAGATGTGATGAAACACCAGTTGCTGCTGACATGCTAAGCTTGATGTGTGGTCCTAAAGTACTGGGCTTAACTAGTACTTACCACTCAGAAGGCTTTACTAAATTATTCAACCTTCCAATTACTCAAAAGTAGAGCTGACAGGAGAGCCTAACTCAGAGTCCTATAGACTAAAGACAATTTCTATATTAATTGTTCAATAGTCTTTGTTCCACGGTGTATGAATATCAGTGAGGTACTTATGTGTCACTGTATAAATGTTTATATAAAGAAAAATTTATGTGTGTGTACTCTCACGTTTGCAACCCACTAATATAAAGGGAGAATATATATAGAAGTCAGTGGGCTTTTTTTGTAGGTACGGATTGTTAGTGCTTTCCAATTTTATTTCAGGTTTTAATTAATTTGTGCAGTAGGCAAAGGGCTACTCAACATTCTTCTTTTGCAAAATTCATAATTTCAAAATAACACTAAAAACACTAATAATAATTTCAAAATAAAATTATTTTGATATAATGTATCTACATTTGAAATTGAGGCTAGGAATAACTTTTAATGGTTTATCATATAGAATAAGACATAAAATAAGTAATAAAGCATTGTACAATTCAATTGATAAGTGAGTAGGTGTTAAATATTTTCATCACAGAATAATTGTGAGATGGATTCTTCATTCACATTGCAATCCTATCTTAACTTCACTCTGTGTCCAAAAAATAAGAAAATGCATACTTGTAAATTAAAAGTAAAATAATTTTATCATGCAAATCTCCATTATAAAAACTAGCCCAGAGTGGTCACTGAATAATAATTATTTTTATCTGACATGTTCAGAGCTGAAATCTACAATTATCATTAAAAAAAATCTACATTATCAAAATCTACAATTATTTAAATGTGTTCAGTGTCCCAAAAAGTCCATATGCAGGGAAAGGGTTGGACCTCAGAGTGGTATGATTGAGAGCATGTAGGAAGCTGAGTCTAAGACAGCATTCTTAGGTAATCGGGCATGTACTGAAGGATTATGGAGCCTTGGTTCCTCCTATTTTCTTCTTCTTCTTTCTGGGTCATGAAGCCAGAGATTGATTCTGCCACGTTTTCACAAAAACATGGAGCCCCTGTCATAACGCAAAGTGATAAGGCCACTTGATCTTGGACCGAAATCTCCAGATTATGGGTCAAAACACCCTTTTCTATTTATAAGTTTGTTTACGGCTTTATTTATTTCACTATACTAATGCATGTCTAATATACATGAAATTAAAGTTTGCCTATAACCTCAAAAAAATAAAGCAGATATTACAATTAAAAGTTGTTTGAAATTATGGAGCTGAGTAAAACTTACATACCCTGTACAACTCATAGCTCTACAAATATATTCACTCTTAAACATGCTATGACCTTTGAATTAGACACTGGCATCCAATAAACAGAGAATAAATAGTTGCCCTAAAGTTTTTTTATATGTGTTTATTCATGGAAAATGAACGGCAAAATGCTAAAGGAACTGGGGCATCCTCAAGAGCAAGAATCAGCAAGCACACTTAAATTATGGTATTCACTCCAGTAAACGGAAAATTTTAAAGTATATCCTAGCACCCTAAAAATATAAAAGAGAATCAAACTTTTAATAATACATATTTGTCATGCATTTTATGTGTTTTCATTACAAGCTTCTGGAAACTGATACAGAATTTGGAATGGTAAGTATCACTTTTGAGTTCACTAAACACCAACTGAAGATTCTCTGTATCACCTAAGGACAGTCCCAAACATTATCTGAGGCATTTCAAGAGACTGCCTACCATTTGATGGATGCACGAAGGACTCCATGCAAAAACAAACAAACAAACATGTCCGAGGTGCCACGTTTTGAGCAGATTACCCATGCTTGTACTGTTTTATTCCAGTGGGAAGATAGCCACATATCCATAAGGCACTTCCTTCTCTAGAGTAAGCTGACTGACAGCAGTTTCAAATTCCATAAGCTTTAGACAAACTTACTTTTAAATTTCATTGGAATGTTTTAAATGTGAGTATTTTGATGTAACAGACAAGCCGAGGGAAGGAATAATAATTATATTCCACTGTATGTTCTCAACAAAGCATGAAGATTCTGCTACCCCACATTAACTTTCTGTCAACCTGAAGGCTCTTCTAACAAAACATGGTTCAGCATTTTTATTAACTATATCCGTTTCCCTTGACTAATAATCATCATCCTTAATTGTATGCTTAGCATACCAAAGTAATAATGAGTGCTTTGAACAGGTAAAACTACATTTATCATAACATTTTCTTCTCATCCTAACTCCAAAGATTAATTGGCATTGCTTTTGGCATTTTCATAAGCCTTTTGATTGCCCAGGAGGCCAGCAACATAGCAATTGGGCTATTTCATTTATTTTATATATCCATCATTACTCAGGGACATCCAGCTTGAGGTACAGATGCTTAATGAGGAGAAAAGTAAGCAATATATTCTTGTTGTCTTGTTAGTTATTGTTTGTGAAGAGCTTTCACCTAATCAGACTGGCTGGGAATACACAGGTCAATGTATTCTGTTTTGTATAGTATCCTGGCAATTCACAAGATGTTGTTTTTTAACAAGGATGTTCTCACACAAAATGTGCAATAGTTTTCTGGCAGAATAACATTTTCCACCTGGATGTCTATTAAAAGATAACTGGATAAAAATGATATGCTTCATGTGTATTTTTTTATTAATTAAAATTTATTCACTTTGTATCCCCCCTGTAGCTCGCTCCCTCCTCCCTTCCCAATCCTCCCCTCCTTTCCCCTTCTCTACCCATTCTCCTCCCCCAGTCCACTAATAGGAGAGGTCCTCCTCCCCTTCCTTCTGATCCTAGTCTATCAGGTCTCATCAGGAATGGCTGAATTGTCTTTCTCTGTGTCCTGATAAGGCTGCTCCCCTCTCAGAAGGAAGTGATCAAAGATCAGGCCAATCAGTTCATGTCAGAGACAGTCCCTGTTCCCATTACTATGGAACCCACTTGGACATTAAACTGCCATGGGCTACATCTGTGCAGAGGTTCTAGGTTATCTCTATGAATGGTCCTTGGTTGGAGTATCAGTCTCAGAAAAGACCCCTGTGCCTAGAATTTTTATTCTGTGTTGCTCTCCTTGTGGAGCTCCTGCCTCTCCAGGTCTTACTTTTTCCCGCTTCTTTCATATGATTCCCTGCACTCTGCACAAAAGTTGGCCATAAGTCTTAGCATTTGCTTTGATACCCTGCAGGGTAGAGCCTTTCAGAGACCCTCTGTGGCAGGCTCCTGTCCTGTTCCCTGTTTTCTCCCTCTTCTGATGTCCATCCTCTTTGCCTTTCTGAATGGGGATTGAGAATCTTAGCCAGAGTCCTCCTTCTTGATTAGTTTTTTTAGGTGTACAGATTTTAGTATGTTTATCCTATATTATATGTTTAATATCCACTTATGAGTGAGTATATACCTTTTTGTGTCTTTCTGCTGATGGGATACCTCACTCAGGATGATCTTTTCCAGTTCACACCATTTACCTGCAAATTTCATTATTTTCTTTTTAAAATCTTCTATTACTTTTAAGATTAATTACATTTTCCAAGCAATACAAATTCCTTACTCCCTGAAACCCAGATGTTTGGTAAACACTTAGGGTTAACTCAGCTGTCATCCTATGCTCAGAAAGTAAGGACAGCAGTAATAAAAATACCAGGCCCCCTCTCTATGTTTTGGAAGATGCTAGACATGATATTCATGAACCATAATATAGAAATGAATTGTCTCCTTTTATGTGAAAGTCACTCCAAATGACATTAAACTGGATCTAACTTGTTACACCCTCCGGGCAATTGATGTTCAGCCATCTTTTCTCAAGGTCCTGTCAGTGGTCTGCTGTGGGGGGTTCAGTCCATTAAACCTTTCTCTAAAGTTTCTGAAGATGCTGAGCTCTCACTCCAAAATCTGTGTTGACATTGTGCAGCATACAGCTTCTGATCATAGCTTTAACCGTGGGCCCGTGGGCCCCACAGCTGTGCCGTGACCACCCCACATGCAGTTTCCTCTATCCTAACTGCTCATTCAGGTTGAACCAATTGGGCTTGCTATTGCAGTAAGCCTGATTGCAGGACATCAGCAATGCCATGCATTCTCTCTCATATCTTTACAAGTATACGCAGTGTGTAGCCTTCCTTCAGCCAGAGTTCATTTGATTTGTGGCTTTTAGAAAATTGTTTTCAATCTTAAAATAATTTGAAGAATTAAAGCAATTTCCTATGGGATTATACCCATTAAATGTAAAGGTGTATATTTATTTCAATTATAATTTCTGATACATTTGTGGTTGCTTTTCAATTCCGCAGATCAAGATAGTTGTAATTTTCCTTTTCTTTTCTTTTCTTTCTTTTTTTTTTTTTTACATTCAAACAAGGGATTGTGCCAAAATCTGCTCCTCAGCAGACTTCTCTGTTCTTCATCAATTGCAGTCGCAACTCATTATTTTTGCCGAAGGACTTTTCTGACCCTCCTTTTACCAAATCCTATGCCAAACAAGACATACATAAGCCTGTTTGTGTCCTTTGGCCTTTGGATGATCACAAACCACAATGACTCCTAGTGCTTTTTGGTACCATCTAATTAAAATTTAAAACAAAAAGAACAACAACAATAACAAAATGTATGTTTCATTGATGCCCTACATCCTCCAGTCCACTCATTAATAATAAAAATTAAGGCCACATTTTTATTTAGTGTTGGCTTGGCTATCATGAGGAAAACAAGCAACAACGAAGGCTGGTGAGGATGAGGGATGAAGGATAAAACCATACCAGTGGTAGGCTTGTAGTCTAGCCACATGAAAAGCAAAATTGATCTACAAGATTTTCATCACATGAGGAATTGTAACACTTATGAGTTTAACCCAAAAGTATCAAAGTAAGATTGCTACAGTAATAGTTGCATAGTCATGTTTGTGAAGACATTAAGAATACTAAATGATAGACTTAATCTAGCTAACTATCAATGGATAAGAGAAATTTTGGGAATGTATATATACACAATGGAGCTTTATTGAGCTAAAATGAATAAAATTGTTGTTTTCAGGAAAATAAATAGAACTATAGATTATATTAATTTTTATATTAAGATATATGTTATATAATATACAATGTTATATGTAATATATAGTTATAAATATTATATATAATGTAGTTATACATTATATTATATATTAATTTCAAAAGACAAATGTCAGATTTTTATCTCATATGTAGAATATGATATGGAGTGGAAAGCAAGGCATGAACATATGATAATCATTGATCAAGGAGGAATCATGGAAAGGGGAGATAAGAAAGAGAAATGGAGGGAGTGAATATAATCACAGCATATTACTATATGTGTATTAAAATGTAATGAAACCCCTATTTTACATAATTAATCTATACTAAAATACAAAGTATTATATCTCAAATGACTTTCTTTGTTGGTGTTTCTATTGCTATGAGAAAACATCACTGACTAGAAACAACCTGGGAAGAAAAGGTTTTGTTTGTTTTTGTTTTTCAACTTCCATTTCCCTAGAACAATCTATTACTGAGAGAAGTCAAAGCGGGAATGCATGGCAGAAAACCAGGAGACAGGAGCTGATGCAGACTCCATGGAAGAATGCTGCTGCTAGCTTGCTCCCTGTGGCTTGTTCGGCCTGCCTTCTTATAGCTCCTAGAACCACCAGCCACGGTTGGCAACACTCAGAGCTGAGACTTCCCACATCAATCATTAATCAAGAAAATGTTTACCCAAAGCTTGCCCAAAGCCAAACTAATAGGCACAGATTCTCAGGTTAAGTGCCATCTTCCCAAATGTCTCCAGTTTGTCTTAAGTTTTCATCAAACAAATCAGGGCAATGGCTCAGTCAGTCAACAGCATGAGCTATGAGGTTTGTGCAAAGAGACAATCCAGCTCCAGTCTCAGAAACAATAAATCGTCCTGCTCAGTAGTGAACTGAGTGAGGTTGTAACCCAGAACCTGTAGAACGCTGCAGGGAATTTCCTTTTGGGATAAAACAACTTCCATGTTAGGAAAGCAAAAAGAAGGATGGTTTCAAAAATAAAGAATGACTCTATGGTCTAGCCCCAACATCTTTTAAACTATATTTCCATGCATCTTATGAAAAAGTCTCCAAAGGAGACTCTGATTAGTTTTTAAGTGAATGCTAAAATATCTACATCTACCTGTGTAAGTCAGTGATATGAACCAGTCCTGACACCAGATGTTCTGTCACTAACTGTGGCAAATGACATGTAGGCTATTGCCATTTAAAATACAGAGTGAGTATCCTCAGTAAGAACATGGTTACGACATGATGAGTTTATTTAATAATCTACTTGAGAAGGAACACAACGCAGTCACCTAATTTGTGCTTTTCAAAGGCGATTTCTCATGAATCTCAAGAAAAACGTTTGCGTCTATTATTAATATTTATCAACTGATACCACATACCACATCTTCATTAGAAATCCTCAATAATTTTTGGTTGTGAGCCTAGCCTTTAATGGATAAAAACACTAAAATCTGTGCACCTAAAGAAGCTAAGCAAGTTTCCATATGTGTAGACTTTATGTTACTTCTATTGTTGTTGAAGTCCAGCTTTAGTCCATGGTGGTCAGATAGAATACAGGGGATTATTTCAATTTTCTTGTATCTGTTGAGGCTTGCTTTGTGACCAAAAATATGGTCTATTTTGGAGAAGGTTCCATGAGGTGCTGAAAAGAAGGTATACTCTTTTGAGTTTGGGTGAAAAGTTCTGTAGACATCTATTAGGTCCATTTGTGTTAGGGCCTCTGTAATTGTCTTTATTTCCTTATTTGGCTTCTGTCTAGATGATCTGTCCTTTGGTGTGAGTGGGGTGTTAAAGTCTCCCACTATTAAGGTGTTGGAATCAATGTGTGATTTAAGTTTTAATAATGTTTCCTTTACAAATATAGGTGCTCTTGTATTTGGGGCATAGATGTTCAGAATTGTGATATCTTCTTGGTGGATTTTTTCCTTTGATGAGAATGTAGTGCCTCTCCTCATCTTATTTGTTAATTTTGGTTGAAAGTCTATTTTATTAGATATTAGGAGAGCTACCCCAGCTTTTTTTCTGGGTCTTTTTGCTGGAAAAGCATTTTTCCAGCCCTTTACTCTGAGGTAGTGTTTATCTTTGTTGCAGAGGTGCGTTTCTTGGATGCAGCAGAATGTTGGATCCTATTTCCAAACCCATTCTATTAGTCTGTATCTTTTTCTTGGAGAGTTGAGAAGAAAAAAGTGGGGAAAAGCCTGGAATTCATTGGCACAGGAGACAACTTCCTGAACAGAACACCAACAGCACAGGCTCTAAGAGCAACAATCAATTAATGGGACCTCATGAAACTGAAAAGCTTCTGTAAAGCAAAAGACATTGTCATCAGAACAAAACAACAGCCTACAGACTGGGAAAGGATCTTCACCAACCCTATATCTGACAGAGGGTTGATATCCAGAACATATAAAGAACTAAAGAAATTAAAAATCAATAAATCAAGTAATAGAAATAAAAAAAATGGTGTACAGAGCTAAACAGAGAATTTTCAACAGAGGAATATAGAATGGTAGAGAAACACCTAAAGAGATGCTCAACATCCTTAGCCACCAGACAGATGCAAATTAAAGTGACCCTGAGATTTCACCTTGCTAGGCCACAGAGAAGGACATGGCAGCCAGGCCTGAAGATACCTGATGAGCTAGGGTCAGATGGAAGGCGAGGAGGACCTCTCCTATCAGTGGACTTTGAAAGGGAGGAGATGAGGGAGGGTGGGATTGGGAGTGAATGAGGGAGGGTCTATTGATAGGATACAAAATAAATAACCTGTGATTATTATAAAAAATAAAAATTAATAAAAAATAAGTGAGTGTTAAAAAAGAATCTAAACAAGAAGGAGGACCCTGAGTAAGATGATCAATCCTCACTCAAAAAGACCAATGGGATGGACATTGGAAGAAGGAGAAAACAGGCAACAAGACAGGAGACTACCACAGAGGGCCTCTGAAAGACTCTACCCAGAAGGGTATCAAAGCAGATGCTGAGACTCATAACAAAACACTGGGCAGAGTGCAGGGAAGCTTATAAAAGAAGGGGAAGACAGTAACACCTGGAGAGGACAGGAGCTCCACAAAGAGAGCAACAAAACCAAAATATCTGGGCCTAGGGGTCTTTTCTAAGACTGATACTCCAACCAAGAACCATTCATGGAGATAACCTAGAACTCCTGCTCAGATGTAGACCATTGTAGCTCAGTATCCAAGTCGGTACCCTAGTAAGGGGAACAGAGACTGTCTCTGACATGAACTCTGTGGCTGGCTCTTTGAACAGAGGGGAGGAGCCTTGCCAGGCCACAGAGGAGGACAATGCACCCAGTTGTGATGAGACTTGATAAGCTAGGGTAAGATGGAAGAGGAGGCAGACCTCCCCTATCAGTGGACTTGAAGAGGGGCATGGGAGGAGATGAGGGAGGGAAGATGGGATTGGGAGGGAATGAGGGATCCTGATACAGCTGGGATACAAAGTGAATAAACTGTAATTAATGTAAAAAAAAAACTAAAAAAAAAAAAAAAAACCCTCAATAAGCCAGGTGCAGTTGTGCACACCTGGAATCCCACCACTAGGGGAGACAGAGTTAGGCAGATCTTTGTGAGTTTGAGGCTATCCTGGTCTACATAGCAAGTCCAGGACAACCAAGGTTACAGAGGAACCCTTTCTCAAAAAAAAAAAAAAAAACCAAATACCCCAAAATATATAATAAATAAATTCCTCAAAAAAGAATCCCCTGATTTCCACTTTCTTTTTGTATATTCATAATCTTGTTTTTATATAAAAGTGAGAGCCTAAAATGAAGAGAAAATACAATGCATTTGTCTGTGTCTGACGTATTTCATGTAATAAGATGATCTCCAACTCTAGTCAATTATTGGAAATCATATAATCTTATTGTTGAATGCATCTCATTGTATAGTAGTCTGGGTAGGTGTGTGTGCATGTTGATCGATGCCCAGACAGATTTCATCACTTAGCGCTTGTGAACACTGATGTAGTAAACAGCATCTCTGGCATATCTTGGCTTACATTCCTTTGAATATATACCTCATATATAAGATTGATAAAGCCTCCCCATGGTAGTTCTACTTCATTTTCTTTAGTTTTTCTGAGGAACTTCCATTGATTTCCACAGTGGCCAGGCCAGATACGTTCCCTCCAGATGTGCATAAGGATTCCCTGTGTCCCTCCTATCCTCAGCAGTGTTTGTTATTAGTTTCCTTGATGATAGCCATCTTGACTGAACTGAGATAGACTCTTAATGTAGCTTTGATTTAAGTTTTTTTGATGTTTAAGAAGTTAATTTTTTCAGTTTTATTGGCTATTTGTTCTTTGTCTTTTGAAAATGATCCATTTCTTTGATCTATTAATTGACTGGATTATTTAATTTCTGGAAGTTATATTAAAATTTCTTTACAAATTCTATTTATTAATTAACTTGAGAACAAACAAGTATTCAAGCAAGTGGCATCACCCATTGAGTACGAGATGCTTAATCAAGTGATGCTTAAACCATATCATTATTTTCAGGTTCATAGCTGAAGCTACTCACAAGCAGCCAAGGTGGGTGGTTTCCCTTTTACTCCCTATACTTGACTAGATCTGCCCTCATTTCAGGATGTGGCTTTCTGATCTGAAAGGTTATGACCTCAAAGGTTATGACAGCATGCTTCTCTCTCAAGAGGAAACATTCCTTAAAGTGAGAAAGCCCAAGAAACAGCCCAGTGTCAGAAAAAAATAAATTATTTCTAACTAGAGAATAGAAGCAAAACAGATACTATTCATATACTTCGTGTTTGCAACCAGATGGTTTGAGAGAGTTTTGTTACCTTGTGTTTTGATATTCTGTTGCTTGTGACTCATTAATTGATGATAACCGACAAATGGCATAATGGATGTATCATTATTTACACAAATTCTGTAACTATTGCTTGTACAGAGCCCTTCCTATCTGAAGTTTTCTCTACAGTTTCAGTTACATGTGGACATCTGACATCATTTAGGCTCAATGAACATTTGGATCAGCAGCAGAAGGCCAGTAGCAGCTGGACACCAGACCACAATGCCTACATCCTTCAACTCACATCCTTTCATCACAAAGTCACCGTATAAGCTCCTATCTTCATAAGAAGGGAACAAAATACAAGAAGATATTTTGAGAGGCAGAATGAGAAACCCAATTCAAACAATTTTTATTAAACTCCATGCTTTACAATGGTCTGATGTCATTATTATATTGTGTTTTCAGTGCCTTACTGTGCTCAATTTATAAGCTAAATTTTATCATAAACTCATATGTGTAGGAGAAAAATGATTATATTATCTGTGCTGCTACTGCCACTAAATGGAGAGGGACCTATACTTGGACAACGGAAATTTGGACGGTATCCATCCACTAATATTGAATATAAACAAAAGGGAGAGTCAGGCATTTCAGAACAATAGGGTTTTTTCGACTGTTTGTCTGGTACAGAGTTTACATTCTTTGTTATGCTCTCCCAAGACAGAATGACAGTTCAGTTCAAAGGCATGAGAAGTAAATGGTAAGCATTTATACTTGGAAGAACAAACCCAAATCTCTCTGGGAATACAATACTTGAAATTCAGACCTCAGTTAATTCCCACGAAAATATTCTAAGGAACATTAACTGATAGCTCTTTGAAATTTTAACAGGGAACAGGATAGTGTGTGTGACACATACATGAAACAGGAGGGGATGAAACGTTTAAGGATAAATGTTTAAATTCTACTGAGAGACATGTAAAAAGAATTAAATAAATGGGTATCATGTTCATGAATTGAATGAACTGTAACCATTAAGCACCAACTTCTCAGAAGTACAGCACACAGCTGCAAAAATATGATTCATTACAAGACACCACTGGAGGTTATGAAGCACAAGGAAGTCTACTGAAGAGTGGCTGTTGAGGCCAGCTGTTTACATGGAAAAGAAGAAAAGATAGGGAACTTGAATCTTCTTGATATGCTGAATTGAAAATCAACAGACTGCAAAATAAAAAGGCATACTTGAGGATTCTCGGAGGTCATGGTTTTAATTCCTTTAATTATTTAAAGATTAAAAAAAAAGTTACTAAAGCCAAAACCCAAAAGAAACACTGACTGGTTGTCTTAGTTAGGGTTTCTATTGTTTCAATGAAACACCATGCATTACCAAAAAGCAAGTTGGGGCAAAAAGGGTTTATATGGCTTACAGTTCCATCGCTATTGGAGGAAATCAGGACAGGAACTGGAACAGGGCAGCATCCTGGAGGCAGGAGCTGGTGCTGAAGTCATGGAGGATGTTGTTTGCAGGCTTGCTTGACATGGCCTGCTCAGCCTGTTTTCTTACAGAAGCCAAGAAGACAAGCCCAGGGATGGCACCACCCACCATGGGCGATGTCCTCCCCTACCGATCACTAATTGACCAAATGCCTTACAGTTGGATCTCCTGGAGGCATTTCCTCAGTTGAGGCTCATCACTCTCTGATGACTCTGTCTTGCATCAAGTTGACACATAAAACCAGACAGTAAACATAGATTAAAATAGTGTGTTGAGGGCTGAGAAGTAGCTAGGAGACACAGCCTAGAACCAAAGCGAAATAAATACATAAGCAAACTAAAATAAATAAATAAATAAATAAATAAGAAAAAAAGAAAAACAGTTTTGTCCATAAAGCAGGTGACAAAGGAAGGTGGACAAAGCCAAAGACTTTGGAGAACTTGAATATATCCAAGAAGCAGAAATGAATATATTGAGAATGAAAATACCTAAGTTAAAATGAAATGTCAACATAAGATAATATAGAAAATGCATAAACAGCATTTAGAAAATTATAAACATCAACAGCTAATAAATGCGTTCAGTCTTCTATTAGAGCTGAAATTAGAATAATGGAAGCTTCAAATCCACTAGATTTAAAAAGAACAAATAATAATTCTGAGAACATTTGCTGAGAGCATGTGGAAAGAATTGAGAAATTTCTTACCCTTACACACTGGTTGTTGCCATTTGGCCCATACCTATGAGAAACACTATTTGACCATACCATGAATGTCACTCAGCCTCCCAGTCATATGTTTACAAAGTTAAAACTTGCAAACTTGAAGAGTCTGTATAAACTACAAATTTCCTGGAGCATAGTCACATGATGGAGTAGAAAGAAAATGCATCCAAAAAATAAAAAAGAAAAAGAAAATGCATCCATAGCAACACAAGTGATTGCAAAAAGCAGAAATGTGGTTTTTTCCCAAAAGCAGTTTGAAAAAAAAATGTCTAACATGTAAAATTCAAAACAAGAAAACTAAACATTTTATATATTAAATCACTCCGTGTGGGAAAATATAACGAATTCCAGGAAATGAATAAATGGGAGATTCAGAAATGCATTAGTCTGACCTCCTGAGGGAGAAAATGAAGAGATAAAAAGGAGTCAGTTCTGGCCAGCAGAATTGAGACATTTTGTTTAAAAAAAAAAAACTCATGAACTTACAAATACTATATATTCAAACTGTGCATGCTACTATCTTGAAATATTACTTGTTTCTAAAAATTATGTTTATATATTATAATCTTAAATATACTCTTTTTACATTAAACTATAATAGATGATAACATTTTTAAAAAACAGTATATAATTTAGTGTACTATCTGAGAATGAATTTTCTTGAAAACATCATTGGATGTAATTAGCATCTCAGAGATTCATTTGTTTTATACTTTTTTGACTTATAATGAAAGAGTTCTCCTTTAATGAAGCCAGTTAAATCTTCTGTGAAAAACTGGAAATCCAACCCCCTGATGTTACCACCAACAGCTCCTTTTACTCTTTACTTAAGGTTCCTCTATTATTCAATTTTCATAATTTCTTTAAAACCATTCAAATATTCTGAGCTCTGTTTCATCATTAGCTTATGGTTCCACTGTTCTGACTCTAAGAGTTGCATGCAAAACAAGGTAAGGATTAACTTCTTACCACTGGAATGCTAGCTCATTAGCCAATCTAGTACACACTTGAAATGTTCAAGGTTTAGGTTAAAGCATAATTCTGCAGCCCCACCCTGAATGAAACCAACCAATTTTATTTCTTTCCTTGCATATTTAGTCATTTCTCTGTGTATTCTTTTTTTTTTTTTTTTTTTCCAATGCAGTTTATTCAGGAACCTTGAACAATCATCTGACCCTGGGGAAAGCCAGCCCACAGCTTAAATAGCCTCTGGGTAGCCAACCCCAGCGTGCCACGTGGGCAATGCAGATAGGTCCACATACATGGAAGCAAGCCAGATCCTCAGCCTTAGCCAAATGTGGAGTTGTTTGTGACAGAGAGCACTCACCATCGGGAAGGTGGAAGGCAGAAACCAGCTCCATCTTTAAGGCGCGGCATTACGCAGCTTTCTACAGTTCCCCCTTTTTGTTTTAGACGCATCAGGCAAGAGTAGAGGTCTGATCTCTGATATTAGAAATAAATTGGGACTTTGTGTTCATTTAGGTGTCATCCACTCAAAGAGCATCAGACCCGTCTGATACCTTTTTCTCAGAGGCGGGACCTGGGGCATCAACCCGCATGCAATCAGACATGCTCTTCTCTGGGTCCAAAGCGGCTGACCCTGAGTGCAGTGCTTAGCCTCGCATCCTGAGCGTAACAGTTTAGCTTTTTATGGTAGCCAACCATGCTTGGGGATTCTTTTGGGGGAAAATGATCTAAAAATACACAAGTCTTGGCCCAACAGACATTGTGTTGTAGATTTTTAAGAGAACTACCCTTACACAGGCAAGATGTTGCTACATCCTTGCTAAATGAAGTATCCTGAAGAGAGTGGTGAGCATTGAAGGCTGGGCCAGCCAAAGCTTTTGCAGAGGCTCCCATGAAAGACAAAAAGAACCTACTTCTGTGTCTTGTCCAGGGGCAGATCTAGCAGGGTTTAATCTGCGGTGGAGCCAGGGCCTTGAAGAAGTTAAGTTTTCAGCGCCTGGTACTTGGATATTTCTCCTGCAGATACTAGCTTTATCAATCCCAAGAGTGTTGAGAACTTAGTCTCTGACACACTTGCGGCTGTTTCTTACTTCCCTTGCTTGATTAGTTTGCTGTTGAATTCATCCCATTATAAATAACTTTTGTCCTATTTCTCCCCTGAAAACTATATATAATATGATTTAATTCTTAATAAACTTGGTTGGCATAACATATAGCTTGTGCAAGACCTCCTGACCCCAGTTTTCCTATTTCCTTATTTTCTGATCCCCTGCTCTTTCCTTTCAGGAATCAGTCACTGAATAACAGCCTTCTGGCACAGTTCTGTATGCCAGTAGCTTGCTCAAGAAAAGGCAAATATCCTTCTTATATTCAGTTTTCTAGTATTTTATATTATGAGGCACATGGTATGCGCAAGACTTCTATTTATTGGATAATTAAATTGTCCTCATTCCTCCTCTTCTTGCTAGAGGATATCACAACCTATGTTCATTCTTTGTATTTTACACTGCTCTTGGCACATACCAATATGGCAACAGGCAGAGTTCATCTTATTGAATACAAGTTCCACACAATGCCTTTAGTTTTCATAACCCCTCAAACATTTCATGGTATTCAAGGAACAGTAACAATTCTGAGGTTTAAGTGACAATATAATTTTATTAATTTTTTATCTATTTCCACATTAATCTCATTGGTAAAATATTTTTTGGTACCAGGTGGCTAGGAATTAAATGCATCTTATAAACAGCCCAACACTGAACTGAGAGGTCACTGGCACTAAGCAACAATCAATGTGAGAAGACCTACAGATTTCATATGGAAACTGAAGAGGCTATCCTCTAAGTGGACAGGACTCCTAGTGGAGTGAGGGGACACCAACCTACCCATAAAAACTCAGACCCAAAATTTACCATGCCTACAAAATGGGCATGAATAAAGATAGAGCAGAGCTTGAGGGAATGACCAACCAATGTCTTGCTCAACCTTAGACCCACCCCAGGGGAGACGGCCAACTCCTGACATGATTAATGATTACCCTGTTATGCTTGCAGATGAGAACCAAGCATAGATATGCTGAATGGCTTCACCTAATGCACATAATGGAAACAGATACAGAGACCTTCATCCAAACATTGGTTGGAGAGCAGGGAGTCTTGTGGAAGAGTTAGGGGAAGGCTAGAGGGACCTAGAGGGGATAGGAGCTCCACAAGAAGACCAACAGAGCCAACTAACCAGGACCCAAGGGGGCCTGTGGAGACTAATGTCCCAACCAAAACCATGCATGGACTGTACCTATTCCCTCTACACAGATGTAAACAATGGGAATCTCAGTTCCCATATGGTTACCCTAGTAGTGGGAACAGGGACTGTCTCTGACATGGACTGTGTTTCCTGCTTTTCAATCAGTTTCCCTTGGCAGCGCTATCTTGCCAGGCCATAGGGCAAGAAGATATGCTCAATCCTGATGCTACTTGATATGCTGGGATAGTTAGATAGAGGGGCTCCCCTTCTCTGAGAAGTGGAGAAGGATGATAGGGGAAACAAGGAGGAAGGGTGGGACTGGAAGGAGAGGAGGGAGAGGGATATGAGCAGGATATAAAATGAATAAATAAAAATTAAAATAAAAAGACTTCATCTGAAACAGCAATAATATATCAATGTGCCTTGGCTATAACAACACACAGCTATCACATCTATAACTTTACCATAGTGTTCTTGGCCAGAAATTGCAAATTAGAATTTGTCTTTATTTAACTTTATTTTAAGTTTGGAATAGCCATAATCTCGCAACAACTAAAAGTAAAACAACAAAAGCCATTTGTGTGTGCGTGCGTGTGTGTGTGTGTGTGAGAGAGAGAGAGAGACAGAGAGAGAGAGACAGAGACAAACAGATTGAGAGACACAGAGACACATCTTCTGCATGTGACATAAGCACTGTATCACATACTTTTCGAGTGCCAAAGTCAATAATGTTCTGTGTTTCTGCAAGTAATTCTTGTAACAGACCTAAAAGGTAAGCATTCTCCCAAATTCAAGTGGTTATGGGACATTTAAAAAGACCTGTATGAAGTTAGTAATATGTAAAGCTGGCATTCAAATCCATAACTCATGAGTTTAAACTCCATAGTCTTCACCATCACCCTACAAGAACTCCTTAAATGAAAGCCAAGCATTTGTCAGACACTCATGATTTAACAGGCAATATGTGAGTCCCTAAAGACACAATTTAATTATTTACCTTAAATGAGGCGTGTTAAAATGACAATGAGTTCTCAACAGGTGGACGCCATCATCTACACATTAGGGAAAGAAGGTTAATTGCTAAATTTTGAGAAAAGTCGGCAGTCAATTCCTTGGACAGATCTTTTCAATAAAATCTTGCTGAGAGCTACATTCTGAAATAAGTGTATAAGACTAAGCAACAATGTGTGGCAGTTTTTAAACCTCTTCAGTCCTTTAGGCACTAAACAAGCAGATGTTTGCGAAGACCGGGGCTTATGAATACCGCTGCACTGTCAACAAATTGCGCAACATCTTCGCTGCCTGCTGCTAACACAGCAGTCTCTTACATTTAAAATTCTGATAGTTTCTCCTGGATAAAAGAGAATTAGAATACATTCACACATGATGTAGTAAAACAAATCAAGGAGTCTTTGTTTGAAATGGTAAAGCTTCTAGCAGAAGTTAAGCATTATAGTATTGGTTTAAAGCATCAAATGTTTTAAAAAATATTTTTATACTTTTGTATTTAATTTTTTTTCAATTTTTTTTTAATTTTTTATTTATTACGATTTATTCACTTTGTATCCTGGTTGTAGTCCCTTCCCTTGTCCCCTCTCAATCCCATCCTCCCTCCCTCTTCTCCCATGCCCCTCCCCTAGTCCACTGATAGGGGAGGTCCTCCTCCCCTTCTATCTGACGCTAGCCTATCTGCTCTCATCAGGACTGGCTTCATTGTCTTCTTCTGTGGCCTGGTGAGGCTGCCCACACCTCAGGGGGAGGTGAGCAAAGAACACCTGAGCCATTGAGTTCATGTCAAAGACTGAGCTGCCACAGGCTACATCTGTGCAGGGGTTATCTCCATGCTGGGAGTAAACCCCATGGCGAAGAAAATATCAAGTCTACCTCAGGGCACCCAGCCAAACCCCCCCTCCCACCCAAAAAGTTTTAAAAATATTTTAAACAAACAATAATTTTTCCATTCCTTTCCTATACCATTTGTCTAAATGGAGTTGCCGGAAACTCTTCACCTAACTCTGAAACCTTTGGCCACACTGAGTACTTCTGCATAACTTCCATGACCTGTTTCCAGAAGTAGGGTACTATCAGATTCCCCAAGGTTTATCTACCCACCTGTCTGGCCTAATTGTGAGGCCTACAGATTCAATGAGAGACGAAAAGAAATTAAGGTGAAATGAAATTGAGAAAGACAGCCAACAGGGAACTCCAGTGTCCACATGTGTTCCTGTGCAAGTGCATGTGGTCAGACTCGTAGGCAAAAAAGGAAGAACAACATTCTCTTTCTGAGTGCAGTAGACAGTGTGAATAAGAAGGAGAGCCTGGACAAACCCAGAAACAGTCGTTTTCTGATGTACAGGTGAGGAAATACCTTCTAATCCTAAATCCTAAATGCAAATAAATATCTTGCTTCCAAGTCATACCAATCTAGCTCTAAAGGGAATACTAGAAGGGAAACTTGAGCCTAAAGAGAAGGTTAACTACACCTAAGAGGACACAAGGAATAATGTTTATTGAATATTTACCCACAGGAGTCTAAATAAGAAAACAGATACAACAACAACAAAACATAGGAATTAATAAATATTGCTCAATAATAATTGGCACTATTAGTTGTCTCAATTCCCTAATATAAAGAGAGAGACTAACAGATTAGATTAGAAAACAGTACCAATCTCTCTGCTTCCTCCAAGAAACATATACTACATCACTGAGAGGAATTGCCTTATGGTAGAAGGATGGAAAAAGGCATCCCAAGCAAATGGACCCAAGAAACAAGCACAAGTAGCTATTTTACTGTCTGATAAATGAGACTTCAAACCAAAACAGATATATGGAAAAACAGGACATCCCCATTAAAGGACGTATTATACTAATACACAAAACACAAGAGTTCCCAAGTTCATAAAAGAAATAATACTATAGCTAAAATCACATCTTGAACCTCACACCATGGGTGGGTGACTTCAACACTCCACTTTCAACAACAGACAGGTCATCCAACAAAAATAAAGGACAAATTCTGGAGTTAAATGACATCTTAACTCAAATGGATCTACCAGACATCTACAACGAATTTCACCCAAACACTAAAAATACACTTTTTTTCCTCAGAAGCCTACAATGCTTTTTCCCTCTAAACTAACCACATCTCTGGATACAAAGCAAGTCTCAACAGATACAAGAAAATTAAAATAATAACCTGCATCGTATCTGACCACCATGGATAAAAGGTAGGTTTCAACTAGAATAGAAATAGTAGAAAACAAACAAATTCATGAAACATAAATAACTACTACCAAATAAAACTTGGGTCAAGACAGACATCAAGAAGGAAATTAAAAAAAAAAAAAAAAAAAAAAAACAAACCCAAAAAACCTTTAGGAGCAAATTAAAACATACTATAAAAGAAAAATGGAAAACAACAGCTAGAGAGCTCTCATATGAATGGCAATGATACACTTGAAATCATAAAAAGAATAAGAAGAAACAACACCCAAAGAGAGTCAAAGGAAGGAAATAATAAAACTCATGGGTGACGTCAGTGAAATACATAGAGTCAATGAAACAAAATTGGTACTTTGTAAGGTGCCCTGTGTGAGTTTTCTTCCATTTTACCTTGTCACTTTCTGAGCATTTGGTCCAGATTGTGAACACAAACACTGTATTACCTGACACATATTTTTGTCCAGAGTGAAAGGAAGTTCAGTTTGTATAATCTGTGTTGCTTAGTAATTAAGCAAGAGGCTGCAATAAAAAGGTTTTCTGTACAATTGCTGAGAAAGAAAAACATGCATGGCTTAATAGTGATAACCTGTGAGGCTCCTTACTTACCTAAATTCCTCCTTACATCATTGTAAAGATATAGAAAAACATTATCACAATTTTATATAATATGAATTCAAAGACACTAAAATTACATTCCCAGGCAAAACTAGTCAATACCTAAAAGCACAGTAGTCTCGTGCTTAATTTTATTTGTTTTGGGAGCTGAGGATTGAATCTTCAGGACCTCATGCAGGCTAGGCAAGAGATACTGCCACTGAGTCACAGCCCCAGCCAACAATGGTGAAATTTAGATATGATTTATGCAAGTAAAAACTCATCATTTCACATCTCTGAGAAAAATGTTACAAATATAGAAACACACAAGAAAATCTCTTAGGCTAATTAAAAGTTTACAGATTTCAGTTCCCTCCCAATCAAAATGTTAAATTTCAAAATTCATTATAGTTCTCCTCCACCATCTGTTTTATGATAAAATATCTGTGAATAAAATTTTGTGAATTGATTATTTTTAGATGTAGAATACATACTAGTTCTTTGAAATGACATTTTTGAAAGAAGCTTGGCTTCAAATATGGTAGAAAGGTTTAGACACATTATTCATGTGAAAATACCCAGTAATTATGCGTGTTAAATTTTCAAACTTTTAATAACCCCCACAAAATCTTGGAGAAGTTGACTATTGTCAATTTTAAATAATGTACTTAATATAGTACCTAGTTTTATAAACATGAATCTTAGTAAAATTATTAAATGGCCATGAAAAATGTGAAGGAACCAGAACGTCACAGGAGAATACCAAATGGTCTCTCTATACATTTAATAATAATTACATCAGTAACATTTTATCTCACTTGTAAAATAATAAATCTCAGAAACATATACAGAGAAATAATCTCAAGATAATTATCATCATTTTGGCAGATGGATAGAAAAATGCAGAAAGTCAGCTAAAGAGTGTCTGTGCTCCCAAAGTGAAAATGGATAGAACAGATAGGGAGAGTTCTTTACGAAATGCCTCAAGACACCAGGAGATATTGTATCATAGCATGTTAGCCCACGTATTTGGGGAATAAACATAGCAGGGTTCAAAAATTAGTATACACCTTTTGTATCTGAGAAATATTTTCAATGTCTTCATCTAGAAAATGAAAAACTAAAACTTAACTCATAGGATCATTAGAGTACATTGCATGATTATGTGAACCACACAGTGTTATGTCTGTTCTATGGAAAATGCTCAGTAAATATCATATTTAATAATTTGAAAATTATTACTGTTATAATTTTAAAGTGGTTATCATCTTCTTCAGATCAGAAAAATCTATAAACCTAGAACTTACATAAGTCTACATTTAACAATCCAACTAGACCTAAACTTAAACATCTTAGCAAATAGTTTTCAGAAAATGTAACTGAATGAGCAGTGAGAATGTATGTTCTTATTTGAAAATGTCAGGTATTTTTCATATATTGTAATTATATACTACACATATAATAGTGTTATATACTGTTACAAAAATATACTCATGACAAGTATATAGAGTTCTGTGTCACTTAGCCACAGGTATGTACACTTTAAGAAGTGCATAGTAAGATGAGTTTGATTATAGTATAAACAGCACTATCTGAGATGATCACATCATAAGGTTATATAATGCTATGGCATTGCTGTTATGTATGTGGCTCACTGTTGACTGAAAGGCTATCTGCTGTGTTTGGTGACATTACATGCAAATACATAGTCTAAAGAAAAGTTAGCCTAAGATATAGTCTGTACTTTGCTGGAATGTTTATACGTGGGAAGACGGAAGGTGCTGCTGAAACAATAAGAGCACAGCAGAAATGTAACCAGAGTTCTGCACATTCTTATACCAGTCACACATTCAGCACAGATGAGATTTTTACTATACACGGCCAGTGCCTGTGTAGACACTAAAGGTCTGCCTTGGTAGAACTACCTATGGACCAGTGGAGGCAAGAAGATGGATAGACACCTACTTCTACTGGTTGCAAAGACCATTCAACTCAATGTAATTGAGAAGGAGGCAGAAGCTTTAATTTGATTCATGTTTGTTACTGTGCAGAGATGATTCTAGATGACTCTCTGTAGTAACCTTAGACTCTAGCCCAGATGAGAGAGAACCAGAGAGCTGCCAGTGGGGAGAACAAGGATTAATAAACACATGCTGCCCTGTTCACCAACGGTGCCCTTAAAGTTTCTGGACAAGAAAAAGTTGATAGGAAACCTATGCAGAATTTTGATGTGTTAGACCCAGAATGATTCTGGAATAGTCTTCCTAACTTAGGTAGAGTTAAGAAAAAAAATGATAAGAAATCTTAAATGAACAATTTTAGGATTGAAATAA
Organism: Meriones unguiculatus; assembly: GCF_030254825.1. Classification (NCBI taxonomy): domain Eukaryota; kingdom Metazoa; phylum Chordata; class Mammalia; order Rodentia; family Muridae; genus Meriones; species Meriones unguiculatus. The sequence goes on from NC_083351.1 coordinate 100,352,201, forward strand.
AATGAGTATAAGGGATATGAAGTAAAAAAATGAAATAACATGAAAAATATTCATTGAAAAACCTGAAATTAGGAATGTTTGGGAAAGGCACTTTTGTCCAAAATTTACACTAAAAACAAACAGAAACTTCACAATAAACTTCACAGTATGTCTATACTGTCCTTGTATTTTCTTATAAAAGTAAAGCATGTGATCTAAAATACTTTAAAAAGGATTACTGTGAATGCGACCCATGACATCAAGTCAAAAAGCATGTTTTCTCACTTAGAGAAATGTATGCACCCGTGTTGGAGGAGTACTATTTTATACTTTTCCACAATGATTATTCCTGAGAATAGGAACTGGGACAATGTCATTCAAAATTGAGAATGAGAACTGACAGGTAAATAGACTGAAAATGAAATGTCAAAATCCCAAACAAAACAGGTCGGTCAATATAGGGGTGCACCGAGTCCTATGAAATCAGACTCATTAGCCTCTTAGAAGGTGCTCTTAAAGGGACTGGAGTCCACAAACTCCCTCAGATACTACAGCCTTGTAGTGAGATAAATACACACTTATTCTTCTCTTCACCATTGACTCACTTTCAAACAGTCTTACAAACCAGATCAGATGCAGCACACCAATTCTTTCCTTCTTCATCCTGTGTTGGTTAGTTGAGATGCTTAGACATTTCTGTGATGAGTTTCAGGGACCACAGAAATACTGGTGAGAAGCTACCGGCACCACAGATTAATGCTTAGTGTTCGCTGTCAGACTGCATGTAGGACTACCTAGTAAAGCATGAGAGTTTTTGAAAAGAGGGTTTTATTGAAGAGGGAATAAATGGGGTATCACAGTCCCATGTGCTAGTATCCCAAACTGAATACAAAGGGAAAAGGGAGGAGGGCAGCAGGGTACCCACGCTCATCTCTGTCTACCTGTAGTTACATACAGCCTCCTAATTCCCCCCTTGCCTTTTCCTGTGAGGATTGTTGATGGACTCAACTTAACCCTTCGAAACTGTAGGCCTCATACAGATTCTCTCTTCTATAAGTTGCCTTGGCCAGGGTGTCTTTTTTTTTTTTTTCAATGCAGTTTATTCAGGAACCTTGAACAATCATCTGACCCTAGGGAAAGCCAGCCCACAGCTTAAATAGCCTCTGGGTAGCCAACCCAGGCGTGCCACGGGGGCAATGCAGATAGGTCCACATACATGGAAGCAAGCCAGATCCTCAGCCTTAGCCAAATGTGGAATTGTTCGTGACAGAGAGCACTCATCATCGGGAAGGTGGAAGGCGGAAACCAGCTCCATCTTTAAGGCACAGCATTCCGCAGCTCTCTACAGTTCCCCCTTTTTGTTTTAGACGAATCAGGGAAGAGTAGAGGTCTGATCTCTGATATTAGAAATAAATTGGGACTTTGTACCGATGTTCATTTAGGTGTCATCCACCCAAAGAGCATCAGACCCATCTGATACCTTTTTCTCAGAGGCGGGACCTGGGGTATCAACCTGCATGCAATCAGACATGCTCTTCTCTGGGTCGAAAGCGGATGACCCTGAGTGCAGTGCTTAGCCTCGCAAAATGGCCAGGGTGTCTTATTACAGCAAATAAAAAAATGTAACTAAGACACACACACCAGAGGAAGACAAAGAAGCCAGTCCTGATGAGACCTGATAGACTAGGTTCAGATGGAAGGAGAGGACCTCCCCTATCAGTGGACTAGGGAAAGATATAGGAGAAGAAGAGGGAGTGAAGGTGGGAATGAGAATGGATGGGGGAGGGGGCTACAGCTGGGATACAAAGTGAATAAACTGTAATTAATAAAAATTAAAAAAACTCCCCCCCCCAAAAAAAAAACCTTTGCAAATGGAGAACAGCATCCTGCCCAGAATGTTAACCCAGTCCACAAACAAAGGGCACAAAGACTTCTACCAAAAAATTCATTACAGTTAGAGAAGAAGAGAACAATATCAGAAGCACAGTGACACTCTATGTTTTATTTTATTTTATTTTATTTTATTTTATTTATTTTTTTCCCACCCCGAGAACAGAGCAGCTTGTACTCCTCAGGAAGATGTAGTGGCAGTACACACACCCAAACAAACAGTGAGGGCAATGGCAGCCCGGAACCACACACCTTTTTTTTGTTTATTATTTTTATTTTTATTAATTACAGTTTATTCACTTTGTATCCTCCCTGTACCTCCCTCCCTGCTCCCCTTCCAATCCTACCCTTCCTCTTCTCCACCCATGTCCCTCTCCCAGTCCACTGAAAAGGGAGGTCCTCCTCCCCTTCCATCTGATTCTAGTCTATCAGGTCTCATCAGGAGTGAGGACAGGAGCTCCACAAGGACAGCGACATATCCTAAAAGTCTGGGCACAGGGGTCTTTTCTGAAACTGATACTCCAGCTAAGAACCACTCATGGAGATGGCCTGGAACCCCTGCACAGAGGTGGCCTATGGAAGTTCAGTGCCCAAGTGGCCTCCATAGTAATGGGGACAGGGACTGTCTCTGACAGGAACTGATTGGCCTGCTCTTTGATCACCTCCCCCCTGAGGGGGAAGCAGCCTCAGCAGGACACTATATGTTTTAATTCTCACCTTGAAGGGGGGAATAAAGAGCTAACCAAACTCATAATGTAGCTGTCAGAACAAAGTGTCTGGAGAGTTTAAGAAGAGAATCTCTGCCACATTCCCACCCATGACAGACTGTGGTGTTGGCTCTCACCACTGGACTGTGAAAGCAGTGATACAATTAAAAACGCACTGGGCGGATGAGTCTACAGGTGAGTCAGAGCTCTGTGGGTGGAAGGAGCCTTGGTCCTTATTCCATGGCATGGAAGAGAAAAAGCCTCTCCACAGCCTCCCTGCCTCCATCTGTTAATATTTAACCAACATACTGCTAATGTCAGAGAGATACCAGAATCTGTTTGCCATGGTGGTACTGTTTCCTTGGACAAGAAATCTTCCTGAAGCTGTAAAGTACCCCAAAATACAGCATCAAACACACAGCAGAGAAATAAACTGTTTCAGAACAGAAAGGTAAACCTTACACATGGTCCCAAGGAGGCCAATTTATTTTTTAATCAAGTGACCATAAAAATGTTGTATAAGATATAAATCTCATGCTAACTAAGTGACCACTTTCAGCCAGGAATTAATAAACATTCTTCTTCCACACACAGCTGCTACTACAGGAGTACTTTTTAACAACATCATACAATAGCAAACAATTTGGATTCTACCAAAATACTCATCTTACTAACTAGTTTTGTATCATTTGGGGAAGAAGAACACCTGATATTTGACATCTTTGATTTTCAACAAGTTGACCTCAGTAGAAACCTCTCTTTGTGTAAAATTATGCAAAATTTGCATTCAGGACAAGTATTAATTTTTTTAAGAAGAGTTTCAAGGCAAAGCAATGACAAATCAGGCTACTCTGGACACCTTTTGAATATCTTAAATCTCAATTCAGGTCACTTACAATTTCTTTCCCACATCTTACTGTGTGTCCAAATTCCAGGGCTAGATTTAAAAGGATACAAACACAATTCCACCCAGTGTCCACTCAAAGTAAATATAACACAGGGAGCACAAAGCATGTACCTGATGCTGCTCATGCTGCCTGTCTCCGAGCCAAGCTTGCATCGCTCCAGCTGGCTGGCCACGATCTGGCGTTCAGCCTCCAGCTCTCGGGTCAGCCTTTCAAACTGTAATTCCTGAAAGAAGCACAGCAAAAAGATGAATGGTAGCATCTAAATGAAGTATAAAGCTGAGAACCAAGACAACAGGATGATAGATGGGGTAAGTAAGACTTTTCAAGGTGTCAACTTTCAGAAACAGAGGGTACTGTTGTAGAATTCTAAGGAAAGGGCTTCAAGTTAGACAGATGTTGTTTCCAAGACACTGATATGAGTTGCTTATTACCTGTTTAATTGTCTTTAAAATGGACTGAAATTTTCATTTCCCAAGTTGGAAGTGAGAAGTGAGACACCTAGCTAAAGCACTTTTGTCACTTAGTTAACATCTTATCCCGTTGTTTAACAAGTAACATTAGAAGAAGTCATGTATTTAAAAAATGTCAACAGTTATTATTTTACAATTTCATATTTAGCTATTTCAGAAATTAAATTATCTGCACAATTATATTTTGGGAATGAGAAAAGAAAAATATTACTGCAACCTAAAATTAGGGTAAAGGTGAATTTTTTGAGAGGTAAAGTTTCTTAAAGTTTAGTGGGTTTGTCTTACCAAAATAACCAACTCTCTTAATAGTCACCTTGAGACACTTTTGGATGAGGTTTATATATATATTTGATATATTAGATACATAAGATATATATATATATAATTACAGTTTATTCACTTTGTATCTCCGCTGTAAGCCCCTCCCTTTTCCCTTCCCAACCCCACCTTTGCTCCCTCCCTCTTCTCCTCCCATGCCCCTCCCCAAGCCTATGAATTGGGGAGGTCTTCCTCTCCTTCTATCTGACCCTACCATCTCAGGTCTCATCAGGACTCGCTGCACTATCTTCCTCTGTGGCCTGGTAAGGCTGCACCCCTCTGCTCCAACTTCATGGGGAGTTGATCAAAGATCCAGCCACTGAGTTCGTATCAGAGATAATCTCTCTCTTTCTCTTACTAGGAAACACACTTGGAGACTGAGCTGCCATGGGCTACATCTGTGCAGGGGTTATAGGTTATCTCCATGCATGGTTCTTGGTTGGAGTATCAGTCTCACAAAAGACCCCTGTGCCTAGAGACCAGCCTGTGGCTTCTGTAGGCAGGGAAATTTTGGATCTGTTGATCTCCTTGTGGAGCTCCTGCCCCCTCCAAGTCTTTCAACTCTCTCTTCTTTCATAAGGTTCCCTGCACTCTTCCCAAAATTTGGCTATGAGTCTCAGCATCTGCTTTGATACCCTGCTGGATAGAGTCTTTCAGTCCCGTTTGCCTTTCTGAATGATGATTGAGTATTTTACCCAGGGTCCTCCTTCTTGCTTAGCTTCTTTAGGTGATTTTAATATGTTTATTTTATATTATATGTCTAACATCCACTTATAAGTGACTATATACCATGTGTGTCTTTCTGCTTTGAGGATAACTAACTCAGGATGATCTTTCCTAGTTCCCACCATTTGCCTGAAATTTTCATGATTTCCTTGTTTTTAATTGCTGAGTAGTAGTTCATTGTGTAAATGTACCACAATTTCTGTATGCATTTCTCAGTTGAGGGACATCTGGGTTGTTTCCAGGTTCTGGCTCTTATAAATAGAGCTGCTACAAACATGCTTGAGCAAATGTCCTTGTTGTGTACTTGAGCATCTTTTGGGCATATGCCCAGGAGTTGTATAGCTAGATCTTGAGGTAGTGCTATTCCCAATTTTCTGCAAATGTGTCAGACTGATTTCCAAAGTGGTTGTACAAGTTTGCACTCCCACCAACAATGGAGGAGGGTTCCCCTTTCTCCACATACTCTCCAAATGTGTTGTCACTTGAGTTTTTAATCTTAGCCATTATGATGGGTGTAAGGTGAAATCTCAGGGTTGTTCTGAATTGCATTTCTCTGATGACTAAGGACACTGAGCATTTCTTTAAGTGTTTCTCTGCCATTCGATATTCCTCTGTTGAGAATTATCTGTTTAGCTTTGCACCCCATGCCCTCTGTCAGGTATAGGGTTTGTGAAGATCCTTTCCTAGTCTGTAAGCTGTAATTTTGTTCTGATAACAGTGTTCTTTGCTTTACAGAAGCTTTTAAGTTTCATGACTTCCATTTATTGATTGTTGATCTTAGAGCCTGTGCTGTTGATGTTCTCTCCAGGAAGTTGTCTCCTGTGCCAATGAGTTCAAGGCTCTTCCCCACTTTTTTTTCTAACAGATTTAGTGTGTCTGGTTTTATGTCGAGTTCTTTGATCCACTTAGACTTTAGTTTTGTGCACGGTGATAATTATGTATCTATTGGCAATTTTTTGCATGTAGACATCCAGTTAGACTAGCACCATTTGTTGAAGATGTTATTTTTTTTTCCATGGTATAGTTTTGGCATTTTTGTCAAAAATCAGGTGTCCACAGGTATGTGGGCTTATTTCTGGGTCTTCTATTTGATTCCATTGATCCATCATTCTGTTTCTATATCAGTACTATTCAGTTTTTATTACTGTTGCCATTGCTCTATAGTACAGCTTGAGATCAGGGATGGATATATCTCCAGAAAATGGATGAGGGTTTTTATACCAGAAGTTGTGATGTTTTTTTTATTTTATTTTATTTTAAAAATCACTATCCATATAAGTGGAAATTTTTGTTTAAACGTTGACATTATTTGGAGGATTAAAGTACAAGACACTCTGAAATGAAAGACCCCTCTTCTTATCGGAGTGTCTTTCCTTCTATATATTCTGAAAGGCACTAACTACTTCTGAAAAAAACTAAACATGAAGATTCCTGTTGGATAAATTTCAGAGCTATAGCCTGGCCTCCTCTCTAATGACCTATTTTTTTAAAAAATTTCTTCTTACAGAAATACCTAATTTCTCATTTCCAGTATTTAAATAATATTGTGTCTTAAATCTTTCTATGCTACAGAAAACAAAATCATCCTTTTGTATTGAACACAGCTTTAAAACAATGAAGTTTAAGACCATACAGGGTCTTCCCAGCCAGAAGTAAACCTAGGATTTCTGTTTAAATTGTTGTATTTCATTCTCTCCACAGAAAATGAAATTTGATAACATAGTACAACAGTCTAATCCACAATTCAAAATCAAGTGACAAACCCAGGACACACAGCTTGCTAGCAGATGCTCACATAGTATGCTTTCTTCATGCTAGTCTATTTGTCAGGAACAATGTGAGACGGTTAATGGTCAGGAGATATGGGAGACGACTGGAAGCAAGGATGGATAGGAGACAGTCAACAGTATCTTTGCCAAGAGTTATGGAAACAGTCAGTGGTTAGGAGTGACCACAGATAGTCAATACTCCAGCAAAGAGAGACTGTCAATTGTTGGCAGTGATGGAAAATGCCATCATGGTTGCAAGTGACAGAAGACAGCCAACAGTCAAGAGTGATGGGAGACCATATATGGTCAGGATATAGTGATGGATTTTAATTTGAACAGAGCCTTATGAACAGATAATAAGAATTTCCAGCAGTTTACATCCCTCTGAATAAACACAGCATTCTCCTTTCTGAAAAACGTCCAGACTATTTCTTACATTATAAGTTTTTGAAAGAAGAAGAATATATTAAAAACTTACAAGACCCGAATACATCTTTATTTTGCACACATTTTTAATTTAAAGTTTATATTTTTGAGAATCTCACCCATGAATACTGTATTTACATCATTTCCACTCCTCTTTCTCTTTTCCAACTCCAATCACAACCCCCTACTCTCTCTCCAACTACTGACCTCTTCTTTAATCATTATTGTTAAATGCATATGTATGTAAATAATCTGCTGAGTACATTAGGGTTACTCAATTCTATGTGTGTTTACGGCTGACCTATGTCATCCTTGGCTTCTGCCCAAAGAATTTAATATCTTACTACAAAAATAATTGCTCATCATGTTCACTGCTGTTGTATTCACAATAACTAGCAAATGGAAACAACCTAAATGTCCTACAATGGATAAATGGATGAGGAAGATGCAGTACATGAACATGGTAAAATCCTATTCCAATATAAGGAAAAAATGACCTCATTTTTAAAAGTATTTTTCCATAGTACCTCTCATTTATACTGTTTCTAACCAAAATTTTATAAAAGTCTTCATTTGCCTTAACTTTATAGCATTATAGATCAGGTATTTTTCTCTCTGCCTTCAAGATACTTTTCTCCTCCTTTGATTCTGTGAAACTTGATCATTTATCATTTGGATAAACTTTTACTTGGAATTCACTGAGCTGCTCAGATTTGTAAATTGTTAAGTTCCATCATATATAAAAAATTATCTTTACAAATGTTCTTCATTGCATACTGTCTTTCAATGAAAATGCAATATGTTACTTGGAACAGACCCTCGACTTACAAATTATTTATTTATTTATTGCGTTTCATTTTGCATATTTTTTGTTTTGTACTCAATTGTTCAATATTTTGTTAATTCTGTCCAAAGTATTTTATCCCAGACTCTGACAAATAAAAATTCCAATAGCTTTTTCATGGGGGACATTCAAGTGAGCTTTTCATTAGCATGGAGGGATAACTTGTGTCACTATTGCGATGTCTGAGTTTCTTACTTACACCATTCTGTGTCAGGTCCAGCTGATGGATGCCTCTTGTTAATGTGGATCCCAGACTGGGCTCCTCTTTATTCATACTGACATTTGAACACTGAAAGGTCTTGCATTTTCTCTTTTGGGTTCTGTGCACCTTCATATTGCTACCAGTTCTCTTCTGAGTTACTATGATGTCACTGAAAGGTAATTTGATTCTTTGAACACTTTCCTTTAAGATTTGTTGAGAAAACAGAGCATTTGCCCTAGTGCCAATTATTCCTCCAGTCTTTCAGAACTCTATTCAGTACTGTATGAACAGAGGGGATCCTTAGCTCTACTGGAAGAGGCTGGTTTGTATTTCCATCTCCAATGAACACTAGAAACCAATTCCTCTTGTGCCTTCAGAGTGTTCTTTCCTTGTTCTTTGATGACTTCTGTACACAGATTCCCTTCTCCAATCTATGCTAATAAGAGACTGTGCCCCTGAGGAAAACCATTCTCATAGATGAGTCTGGGAATTTCAGTGGCATTTATGTACCCATTTTCCCACAACTGTTTTTGTCTTCTGTATTATACACAGTAATTTCCTCTCTTTTCCCAAGAAAATGGTTTGAATAGCTGTACTTCTGAGAAAGGCTATTTTAGTTATAGTGTGACATGTCCTAAATGTGGGAATTCTCAGGCTATATCTACCGTGTCCTGGCATAGCCTTACACTGAGATTAACAACTGAGCCGGGAAGAGTTGTTACTGATGGGGCACATAACTGATCATTTAGTGGAGGAAGCACTCATTTCTCTATTCACATGGACCCCTCCTGTGACCCCAGTGCATCAGCACCTAGAGTAGCCACTTTTTCCCTGCGTGGAGGTGACCCTGTGGCTCTGGGGACACTGAAAGGATGGTGAGGGTAGAGAGATGACATGCTGAGTTAGCATAGTGTTTAGAGGAAAAGTAGACCTCTCCGGCCTGGCTAAGCTTCCAGGTTGGGTTCTTTTCAGAGAATATGAACTGTCAAAGCAATCAAGAGGGGGTTGGCGGGGCTGGAGAGATGGCTCAAAGGTTAAGAACACTGACTGCTCTTCTGAAGGTCTTGAGTTCAATTCTCATGCAACCACATGGTGGCTCACAACCATCTACAGTGAGATATGGTGCCCTTTTCTGGCCTGCAGGAAAAACACTGTATAAATAATAAATAAATAAACCTTAAAAAAAGAAGGGGGTTGGCTCTTGTCAGATCCGCAGCTACATAGGAGAACAACTGAAAAAAAAAAAGTATAAAAGAAGGGGGAGTTAGTAAGACCTGGAGAGAACAGGAGTTCCACAAGGACCAAATATATCTGGGCACAGGGGTCTGATTCTCCAACCAAGGACCATGTTTGGATATAACCTAGAACCTCTGCTCAGACATAGCCCATGGCAGCTCAGTATCCAAGTGGGTACCCTGGTAAGGGGAACAGGGACTGTCTCTGACATGAACTCAGTGGCTGCCACTTTGACATCTTGTCCCCAACCCCCGAGGAAGGAGCAGCCTTGCTAGGCCACAGAGGAGAACATTGAAGCCAGTCCTGATGAGACCTGATAAGCTAGGGTCAGATAGAAGGGGGAAGGACCTCCCCTATCAGTGGACTTAGAGAGGGGAATGGAAGGACATGAGAGAGGGAGGGTGGGATTGGGAGGGAATGAGAAGCAGAGTTACAGCTGGGATACAAAGTAAGTAAACTGTAATTAATATAAAAAAGCAAAAGAAAAATATGTAGTGACATAGCCAACACTATCAGTCTATAGCTACATGGTACTGAACTAGCTCAATGAAGATAAAACTTTCCTTAAAAAAAGACTGAGGAAATACATGCAAAGATTTTTCTAGACTTACTAGAGGAGATTAAACAATAAAAGTCATGCAGAAGGGTACCTAGAAAACTGTCAACAAAGACCTTCACCTTAACATTTCCAGTGGAGAAGAAACAATACAAATTAGGTTATAAAATGTGAAATATGAAAGCGGGTCAGAGACACCAGGATTTGATGAGAATCTTGTGCAAGGGTCTTGTACTGAAAGAAATTTTAAGAAATACAAAGTCGTTCTAAGTCCCTTTGCCTAGTTATATGAATGTTGCTTTGTGATTAATAGAGAACAAACATTTGTGAAAACATCAGATCTATGACTCCAAGTTTATTAAAATGCACACGAGTAAACATATAGTCTTACTTTTAGAACAGCACATCACTGACTCACAACACATTTGGATTATTATGAGAATTATCATATAGTTTTATAACTTTGTCCTGAGGAGCCAAATTAATAATTTATTTCCTTTAATTAAATGAAGTTTATTAAATGTTTTTAAATATGAAAAGCATACAAAGTCTCCCTAGGGGGCATAGCTAGTCAGTTTAAAAACTGAAATCAGAACACTCATAGTTTTTCTAGTTCCCTTAATAAATGTTTAAGGTAGCATTGTGATGGAGCATTGGCTGGGAAGGAACAAACTGACATGAGGATAGTGAAAATTTACACTGGGTCATGAGTTAAATAACAAAATAAACTTGTGATGATTTTACAAGTCTGGGAAGATAAAAAGCAGGCCAGACATTAGAATGGAGAAAAGAAGACAGAATAGAGAACCAGGAGAAATGTGATTGATGTTCATGCTACAGTGGGGATTGCTTGAAGGAAATAAATGACATGAAATTCAAATTTTTTACACCTAGGCTTGGCACAAGATGAAATGGAAAGAAGGTGCCCAAGCATGTCTGAAGACTTTCCATGTGCACTTAATGTGCTGAGTTGTTGATGCTTTCATTGGATTCTTTCTACCATGAAGAGGAAAAGAAATCCATGCCTAGTCTGTCAAAAAAACAAAAACGAAAATGAAAAAAACCAAACCAAACCAAAACTCATTAGAAGTATTGAGAAACATCATGTGTTCTGACGGAGGCCTTGGACAAAGAGTAGAAAGAGCCAAGGATGAAGTATAGAACCAAACTAGCAAAGACTCAGGAATTCTCCCCATTACACTGTGAAGAAGACATATTCCTCTTGATGTGTCCAGTTACACAAAAATGGAAAATCTACTACTGTCACATACATGTACAAAGGCATCCTATCCACCATTTGAAAAGAAGGAAAGTGTGTAAAAATGTAAATATCTCCTGGAGAAGACATTGTTAAGTAAACAGAGCAAACACAAAGCGATAAAGTATCACATAACTCCATCTTTTCGTGGAATCTAAAACTGAACTTACAAAAGTTACCTGGGAGTATGTGTCATGATAGAGATTTGTGTTGCTGGTCAAAGGACAGAATTTATGTAAGACAGACAGGTTGAGGCAAGCAGCCTAATGCATACTTTGGTGGCTAATCAATAACAACATGTTATATTCTTCACTTGAATTTGATTTTCAGATTCTCATCACAAAAATGCTAAGTATGTGAGATGATACAAGTTGTGTTTAACATAAGCCAACTCATGATATATTTGGATATCAAAAATGTACTAGACAACTGGATATATAACATTTGATCAGTTAAAGTAGATAAGTAAAATGAAAATAATGTATGATGAGATCACATTATTCAAAGGTCCAACAATACAAACTCTGTTAATGGACTTCATTTATAATCATTACCTATTCAGTGTCTCTCCCTGCAAGACTGAAAAACTCACACAGAAGGGACCATTTTCTAAACTGTAATTTTATCACTGAGGAGATACTAGCCTGCCATCGAATCAGAATATTTGTTTATAAATAAATTGTCCAAGATCACAAGTCATAGCTTCTTGGGAGGAAAAGGCAGGTTGTTTAATATGAGATAATTTTCCTGCAAAGTTACTTCATGACCAGAAACAAATGTGGAGATAGTGCTGTAGGACCATTAGCAAATGATCAGATCAATTAATGTCTACAATTCTTTTTTAACATTTTAGCACAGTTGGATGTTTTTGCTGTTGTTCCTTTGCTTAGTTGTCTGTGTAACTACTATAAATCCAATCTAATATTCTTCTAATTTACTTAAATATATTTCTCATAGTATGGTTTCTTTGAAAATATTCCAGCTAACAGTGTGATGAAAAAAGCCATCAATGTAAGGTATAGAGGGAATCTTTGCCAGAGCTCCTGGCTTTTTCCAACCTTTCATATTTGTGCATCACTGGATTGCCAGACTTTTGTAATCTATCATTTCCTGTCTCACTCTCATGTGTGGATTTTTCTTCTTTATTCCTCTTGATTTCCTCTCTTGACAAAATATCTTCCAAGGCAGAGAGCATGAGAAGCATTCCTTTAAGACTTTGAACAGCTCCCTCTATACAAACACCTAGCTAATAAGAGGGCTGGGTATGAAAATAGAGAATTTCTTGGAGGAAAATTATTTCCCCTCAAAGTGTCAAAATGGATTCTGTTATATCTGCTTGACATTGCTGCTGTTGAGAATGTGAACACTTGTAGCATATTTATTAATGTAAGAAAAATATTTTTCTACTTTCTCCCAGCATGTGTCTTGAATCTTTTTTGGATTCCTCCTGTTACAAAGTTCTGCGTGTTTTTTTCTTTTCTTATTTTTATTAATTACAGTTTATTCACTTTGTATTTCCCCTGTACTACCCTCCCCTCCCAATCCCACCCTCCCTCTTCCCCACCCATGTCCCTCTCCTAGTCCACTGAAAAGGGAGGTCCTCCTCCCCTTCCCTCTGATCCTAGCCTATCAGGTCTCATCAGTAATGGCTGCATTGTCTTCTTCTGTGGCCTGGTAAGGCTGCTCCCCCCTCAGGGGGAGGTGATCAAAGAGCAGGCCAATTAGTTCATGTCAGAGACAGTCTCTGTCACCATTACTATGGAGGCCACTTGGATACTGAACTGCCATAGGCTACCACTGTGCAGGGGTTCCAGGCCATCTCCATAAAGTGGCCCTTAGCTGGAGTATCAGTGGGTGTTTTTTTTCTTAATCTAACAGCCATTTTTAGAAACTCTAATGGACAGTCAGCAGAATTTTCTGTGAAGTGTGGAATTCAGTACCACAGTTCTACTGTATAGTTTTAGTGCTTTCCCTTTCTATTTAAGATTTTTTCTTCTAGTTTCCCTATTATTGTATCTTTGTTATTAATATACTAAAATTTTTACTGTCCCCAAACTGCTGTTCTCAACCTTTCTCTTATTTTTCAACTGTGTTATCTTCTGCTTCCCAGTGTATAAGCATTCTTTCCTATAATTTTAGTTTGTTGCTGTTCTTGGGTTTATAATTTCTGTGAGATAAATATCACGAATATTCCCCTTAATTATCATCTGGTGTTTAAAGTATGAAATTTTTTTCTCCTTTGCATTACTTTATTGTTTACATTTTCTCAATTTCATTGTTATTTTTCATATATGGTAGACTCTTTCAATGGCATAGCATCTTTGAAAATATTTTAGTTCTATATGCAATGGTCCATATTTTGTATTGAGTATGCAAATGGTGAGTACAGGGTGAATGTGTTCCCTAGTGTGTTTTCTTTGAATAATTCTGTGTGTGCACACTGAGTACAATGTAGCATCCCACGAAAGATGTCTGCTAATATTTAGCTACCCTTTTCCTCCAACACGGTATATACTCTACCTACACCTCTATTCCCACAAACCTTTGACAATAAATTCTACATACACTGCCTTATGATTTATTTTTTCTTAATTTGTTGGAACTCCATTTTCTTTTTGGTTTGATTTTTTTCTTTCTTTTATTTTTAGTTTATTACAATTTATTCACTTTGTATCCCAGCTGTAGCCCCCTCTTTTGTCTCCTCCCACTCCCACTCTCCCTTCCTCTTCCCCTCCTATGGCCCCCTTCCCTAGTTCACTGATAGGGGAGGTCCTCCTTTCTATCTGACCCTAGCCTATCAGGTCTCATCAAGACTGGTTGCATTGTCTTCCTCTGTAGCCTGGTCAGGCTGAATTCCCCTCCCCAAGGGTTAAGGGAGGAGCTAAAAAATACAACCCTGAAAGTCTGACCTCAGAAACCCCATTCTCTTGAGTGCATGAGTAACTTGCTACTTTGTCCATCTCCTACATCAATACCGTCGAGTATGTAGTTCTAATATATTTTTTTCACTTTAGGCCTCTAGGTTTTACTAACTCTTGAGTTAGAATGCAAGGTTGCTTTCCTCATAGGATAGATTAAAGTCATTCTAACAACTATTTGCAGCCTTGGTGAGTCACATTTCCTTATCCATCACATCTGCATTCATACATTATATTCTTTTAAAAATGTTTCCTTGCCCTGTGGGCCAAGGAGGAAGGGTTAATACAGGTTCAACTAATCTTCTTTATTAGAGTTCAGGTTAATTCCTAAAAGAAAAATGGGAATTTCAGAGCTAAGATAGATACCTAAGAGGCTTGGTGAACCTGACACATTCAAGCCTTTGTATTAGCTGCGGAAAGCCCTGAGCTAGAACAGTCTGATGTACACGGGGTGGTCCCTATGCTTTCAGTTACAACATGAACACTTCCTACATCAAGGTGCTTGGCACATTTCTAATTTGAAAAGTTTCATTTTGCTTCAATTTCTGAAGTCTGATACTTTCAAGATCTGGTCAACTTTCCTCCTGTGTCCTATATTTCTGGAATTTGGGTTCATACTTCATTTTATTTTGAGCAAATCAGTGGGTGAGAAATAAAGATAGCAGTTTTCAGGCATGTACTCTTTACAGGAGGAATTTTAACAACTCAACCTTTTGGGGGACCAATGTTCTGCCTCTGTACCGTCATTCTGCACCTGCTGTTGGCTGCATTTGATGGTGAGTTCACCGGTCGAGTGACTAATATAGTTCTAATGTGCCCCCCACTTCCAGCCATTCTGTTTCCAGATGAGACCTGGTTCTTCCAAGTACCAGTGTTAACACATTCAAGTCAGCTTCATGTAAAATGAGAGGATTAAAGATCACTGTTATCTCTGTCTTCAGGAACTAGCGCAATGCTTTTAGGGTCTCTAACAGAAACACAATTTCAATCCTAGAAAAAAAAATGGCTTTTGGTCATTATTACTGTATACAGCATCTTTGGGTGCTGATTTCCCAAGAGGTGGTCACAGTACAGGCTTCTCTACTTCACTATCTCACTGCAAAGGTAATATTTTGCACCATAGTGTTTCTTATTTGTATCCATTAATGGTCTGAGTTATAAATAATCCTGAGTGACCTTCCTTTTTATGTAACACCTAATTCTCATTGCACATGATTGAGTTGACTTCATAGCCATCACCTTCTGGCAATGCTAATTCTATCCCAGTGAATACGTTGCAAGGCATGTCCAAAGAGAAGGTGGTGAAATGACAGGTTAATAATAGGAATATTACATCCAAGTGTCCAACAAATGTGGGCGAAATAAGCCATGATGTCAAGATAGAGTGGAACAAAGCAATGTCAGCTGTTCTGCTGTGTAGACCTCATTGGAGAGTCAAAAACTATGGCAAAGAGCTGTCTACAAAAGTTTACAAAGTTGACAGATAAATGTTTTGAACAACCACAGTGTCATTCTGGGTCGCCTAGCAAGACAGCAGATGACAGGAATCAGCACTCTGAAGCAGACTCTTAGGCACCTTTCCAGAGCATTTTCAATGCAATATAACAAAACATCCTTTTCTGACCACGTCTTTCATTCACAGGCTTTAATCTGTTTGCTCCTCCACTTTATCTCTGCAAAGGCCTTGTTAGCTATTTAAAGTATGTTGGCTGGTTTACTTAATTCAGCTGAGAGAGCAGCACCTGGAAATTAGGAAAACCATGTTTCTGCATAGTTGAAGGTGATGTTAGCTCCAAGAGGCTTGAATAAAACTTTAAAAATACTACTGTATTGACAACTGAATAGCTATACCAAACAATTTCTAGAAAAATTATAATGCCTGATAAATCTCTTAGACTACAGAATATAAAAATGCAGATAAGGGGTTCCAGAGTATGTATTTTGAGATTTTTTTCAGGTAACAAGTCTGATGTACACATCAGCTAGGAGTGCCTATTATACTTATGGCAATCTCACATAATAGTGACAGTCAATATTTTAAGCGTTTATTCTGATGCATTGGTCATATTATTACTGCCTCCCCAAGGACAGTAAATATAAGCTATATTGGAGTTTATTGAACTCACTTAACCTCAGGGCTATTTTTTCCCTAAACTACGTTCATTGTCTTGGAGACCATGATTTAACCCCAATATTCCTTCTCATTTGGTTACAGAATGCACTCAGTAAATGATGAGTAGACAGGTCAATAAATAGGAAGTTATCCTTTTGACTAAATGTTCCATATGACTTTACATACTCATTCTTCATATTATTCCATCAAAGTAAGTATTTAAGGTTTGAGACAGCTCAGAATAAACATGCCAAATTGTTTCTATAGATGGCTGGTGCTGGGCCTGAAGGTCTAACCCAATCTAAGTGTCTAGAATCTAACTGTCTCAAAACTCTAAGGCTAATCCCATACATTGATTTTATGTAGACTGTTGAACCAGGATGTTACAGTTATTTTTATATAACTGTGTTTGTTTCTCAGTTTCTCACTTAAACCACTATCACACAAATAATTGGGGCTCTTTTATATTTGTATAATAATAAGTGTCACAGCACAATAACTGAGCAATTATATTACTCTATTCTTAACCCTCTAAACTAATCTGGTTCCCTTCCAGCATACATCCCAGAGACACTTGCACTTTGTAGTTTTTCTGCTCCATCTCCTTCTTCTGATGTCTCCTGTACCTCTCCTATGTATGGTTCAATCTCCTACTCCTTCTTCTAACGTCATCTCCCCTGGCTGGCAGCCCTAGTCTCTCCCCTGCTCAGCAATTGGCTGTAAGATGCTTTATTGGTCTGTCAGGGGACAGTTGTGGAGCAGTGTTTACATAAGATTGAGACAGGAGATTCTCAGAAAAAGGATTGTAACCAGATACTGGGGGTACAGAATTCACCATTTGAATTGCACAATAACCTTACACCTACATCAGGAGTCATACAGCCGTAAATGAAATGTTAATTTCTTTATTAAGGAATAAGTAAAGCATCTTTTCACACTCCTCTTTAACTTTCTCCCCACTCCCCTTGCACATACATTTGGAACTAAAATGATAGAACTACCCAGACATAGGGAGAATAACGACTGTAATGTTCAAGTTCACACTGCAATGAAAATAATTCCTTCTAACAACAATCCTTAACGCCTAAGAGGGTCATTATGAAATTTGGGAGTACCCAAAAAAGGCAATGACATGAGAAAAGTGTCATTCTCCAATATTCTTGCAGTACTGGAGAGAACAGCCCTCTGATAAAGGGTGCAAAAGGAAAGACTAAGCTCAATGAAAATCAAGACACTCATTTTCTCAAAAGGACTTTTCATGTGCTCACTGCCCTCACTGCTCCAAAATCCTACTGTCTCCTCTATCTCCTATTCCCACAGTCTAGAAGAACGTCTATGCCAACAAATTTTATGGCAACAAATCTCAACTCTGCATCATGCAAATGCTACCTGCTCTGCATAGGTGCAATTCTCATTTTAGCCTGAGAAGAACTGAGCATCGCACGCACAATACCAATGATACCCTCTGGTACTCACGTAACTATATATGCTTCCACTTTCTTTAACTGTCTACGCCTTGACTGTAGAAACCATACTTAACTTAATTTTCCTTTCACTTAATATAGGATATATACTCGATTAACAGTGAGTGATTAGAAGATTAATACACAAGGAATGTTCATAATGATTTTCAAAGTGAAGGCAAAATTCTCAATCCATGAAACAACAACAATAACAACAACAACAAAAAAAAACAAAATAAAACAAAAAAAAAACATGCTGGAGAAGCTGGAGAATGTTTTCCTCCCACTGACTGGTTCCCCAAAGTCCTATGTCCAACTGTAAAATTCACATTAAGGAAACTTAATCGTTACAAAATCGAGATGCCTTTCCTGTATACTATTATCCCACCTCATTTCTGTGTCAGAATCATCCATTTTCTTATAATTTACCCTCTTTCTGACATAAAATTCTCTAAGCTTACTGGTAGTTGTTTGAAAGATAGACATGTCTTAGTATTTTAGGAGGAGCAAATATCTTATGCCCTTCTGGTAACTCCACAGTTCCTAAGAGTTGTCTGTAAAAATGTGGTAATGGTGAATTTCTCTTTCTTGCACAAACTTGCATTAATGAAATGTCAAGGAAATGGCATCTTCATACTACTAGCAAAAGCATGTGCAGATTCCTTCATCCTCACTTGCAGGCCATGAATGGAAAGTTATGGTGATTTTTATAGAATAATATTTTATTAAAAAACAAAATTATATCTTCTTTATTCAAAGCTATTACCCCTACTCATATTATCAACAAATAAAAACTGTTAAAAGAATAAATAATAGGAAAAGAAGTATATGTGCTTAAAGTATATGTGCTTCTACATGGTACTGAGTGATACAGGCAGGGAAGAGATAGATATAAATTAAAGTGAGACGTAGATCCTGCTGATGAGCTTAAATCTAGCAAGAGACTTGAACTATATTCCAAATTTACTTAAGTACAAAGTAGTTTGTTGAAGTGGAAATAAGGAAATATGGAAGAAACTTATAGACAACTTCTCAGGGAAGAGGACAGTAGAGAAGAATAAAGTCAGAGGCCATGTCAGGCATAGAAGTTATCATTTCAGGACAATATGAACTTACCACTATCCATAAGAGTAGAGGGAGGCCAATGCATTATAAAAACAGTGCAAGTTACCACACTGAAATGGGAAATGCTGCTGATATGAGGGTGTGTGACAGAAAGTCCAACTATTTGTTCCATGTAATTGCAATGTAGTAGGTACCAGACTGTCAGCCAAATGAGTTGCTTGACAAAAAAGTTAGCATTCAGAAAGAATCCTTCTTTTCCTCATTATGGAAAACACCAACTTCCATACTTTTAGTAATATCCCCTTAATGACTTTTTAGCTCTGTTGGTTCACTGACAAACACTTAATGAGAATGACTGTATTGGGACATTTCAGGACTGATAGTATAAACAAATGTGACCTCTGCATGAAGTTACACTATTATGTCTTTATTTTGTCTATTTCTAAACATCATGGCCAAATGCCAAACTTTTTTTTTTATTGAAATAATTCATAGTTTATTGGAGTTTTTGTTGTTGCTTGTTTTGTTTTTTTTTTTTTTTTCCAATGCAGTTTATTCAGGAACATTGAACAATCCTCGGACCCCGGGGAAAGCCAGCCCCCACAGCTTAAATAGCCTCTAGGTAGCCAACCCAGGCGTGCCACGGGGGCAATGCAGATAGGTCCACATATAACTAAGCACAATAAAAATCCTTCACAGTTTCAGAACACAGAACTGTTGGTCATCTTTTCCAAAGAAACACCCCCATTTTCTTCTGTTTCATTGTTGTTGCTTAGATTGTTTTATTTATTTGGGGTACACAAGGTTTGAACCTCTTTCCTCATTACTCCAGTGTGATTTTGTTTCTTTGCATGCTTTGTTTCATTGTGCTTTTTATTCCTGAAATAGAAATATATTTTGAATGAATCTGCCCATGGAATTTAAGTTAATCACAAAATCTATGTGCTGAGCTGTACGTCCTCAGCTCAAAAATGCATGTACACTTTATATAACCTAACACCTGGACATAAGTAATTATTGTATACATTCAGCACATTTCTATGTGCATTTTCATTGCTCCCATGATTCCTGGTATTGACTAAAGAGTCACAGAGTCATTGTGAAAGCAACATTAAATCAAACGAGGCACAACTATAATTGTACCTTATGTGGTAGTGTTAAGAGTTTTGTCATTTATACAGTGACAGCTAAAGTCTTACTGCATTTCATCTTCACTGTGACCCAGTGAAAGATCCAGAATATGAAAAGTATTCCACAGGGGGGAATGAGGAGTAAACTGACAGACAGGGGGTTAAGTAAACAACTTAAGATTATTTGGTAAGTCAGTGGTATAGTAGGAAAACCAACAGAGACAGCTCAGAGCTCTTTCCCATTCTTGATACGATATTTAATATGCATATACATGGCAACTCTTGCCTTTCATCCATAAAAATATATTTTCCCCAGCTCAGGTAATAGCAGTCAAAACAGGAACATCCTCATATTAACATGTTTAAATCCAAATGAGACAACAGAGTCTGATGTATTGTTCATTTCTTACAATATTATGTGTTCAATTTTAAAGTCTTTTTACTACAGTACCTTTATGATTTGAACATATCAGTGTGATCTGTTCTCAGATCAACTTCAAAGGACTGAATTTAAACCTGTCTTCAAGCTGTGAAGGTTTTACTTTCTTTTCCCTTCATTATTTTCTCCCGTTTTGAAATTCCTCTACGGGGAATAAATTAAGCATGGTTTGACAAGGAATACACTCATATTTGCCTCTTGATAATCAAACGGGAACTTGTAGGAATGCTGTGCTGATGAGTGTGCCACAGTGTGAATCATTTACATAGTAGCTACATGAACTGTGATGATGACTTCCTGCTCCATAGTTGTCATCCTTCCACAGCCCCCAGTACATGCAATGTCTTACTGGGTGTGCATCACTGAGCTTGCAGGCTATTTTCAGTTATCGAGAACAGCGTACCAGATGTTCCGGGTACACTGAATTTGTCACACTGCAGACAAGCTAATATCATTATGCGAGACCACAGGGGAAAAAATAAAAGACTCCACATTTAATCCATAGTAAGTACCATGAGACCCATCAAGGCAGTTGGGTTTGCACATGATACAGCAGCTTCTAGCAAATGAGCAGCTCATAACAACTTAGTTATAACGGGAGGCAGGATTCTACAACATAAGCTTGACTCCATTAAAGTGAATTCAAGTACATGAATTCATGTACAAAGTATAACCTTAGCATCTGCCCACACTCAGCCAATATTTTGTTTATGCCTTTTTAGGAACAGCCAAATTATCTTCCTGTCCCCTGAAACTGGGTACTAAAATTTCCATCAACTGCAGCTTTACCTGGCAGTGAAGGCAGGGCAGACTGGCATTAGCCCTCTGGGCTGCAGTGCTGGTCTGCAGACTGCTCGTGATTCTGGCAGCTGTTTCATACCTATTAGGCCAATTTTTGCCCAAACAATTTTCTCTTGCTAATCAAGTGGGGAAAGCAATAGTCTAGGAGGAAATTAAATAGTCAACAAGATATGTGTACCTAATAAACACTACAGAACTGGTATTTAGTCAAATCAAATGATTTAATCCAATCCTGTCTCACTCAGCATGGAGGATCTATTTTAATAAACTTAGGCAATGAATTTTGCCATAGAAGTAATGTCCCATTTTCCTTCCCCATGTGATACAAATAATCATCAGGGACAGAAGAAATAATGCCATTATTTTAACTGCTATGTTTCTTTTACAGATGAGGGAACAAAACTAGAATATAGATATGAGTCTATATTATTTATTTAACAACTATTTTCAGGCAATTTTACGCACAGTATAGAAAAGTATTTCTATGAACAATCCAATTTTCTCATCATTTCTACACCTTAACCAGTATGTATACACCAGTCTCTGGAGAGCACTTTCAGCTTCATATCTCAGCCCTACCTTGCAAAAACCTTACTATACATGAAATGGAGTGCCCTAAATATAACTTTGGATTTTTATGTATATGTGTGAGGGGCACACATGTGTATGATCATATATGTGGCTCTGTGTGAGTATACATACAACGACCAAAGCCTTATGTGCCCTTTCTCAGAAGCTGCCTACCTTATTTTTGAGTCAGGGTCTCATGGGGCTATAGCCTTCTGATTAAGGTAGTTTGGAAGGCCAGTGAGCTGCAGAATCTGTCTTCATCTGCACACATTTGGGACTTTAAGCTAGCAACCTGGCTTTTACAAAGGTCCTGAGGATTGAATGTGTTTCCTTGTGCCCTCAAAGTGAACACTTTATTTACTACCTCTCAAGCTTGGGATTTTCAGACTCCACACACCTGACCTTCAGTTTATCCTTATCAGTCTAGGCACCTTGCCTTTACAGCACCATGACTGTTTTATGTGGGTGGCATCCAGAAGTTCATGTACTCCATTTTCCTTGGAGATTGCCAAGAAGAGCGCCGGAACTCCACCCAGTGTCAGCCTTATCACCAAAATCAGTGTATGTTCTTAGGAGATTCTCATGAGTGATTCTGACTGTGGCTTCCATCTGCCATCAGATTTACCACAGCAGCAAGGCAGCTCTCCTGCTCATAGCGTGTATTTCCTGCAGTGAGAAAAAACTATCTTCTGTGACTGAGAATGGACACTTCACTAAGGTTTGCACAGGTCTTCTCATTCTGGCCACATCTGATGTCTTTCTTGCTTTTTATTCCATTTTCCTCACTTTATAATTCCCAGAAGTTCACATACTACTCCAGACACGCATAACAAGTATCATTGCATAAGTATCAACGCTTGCCTCACCCTCTGAATTGGGCAACACCGGAGTAAGTAATGTTAATATGAGCTTTCATAACGTTGATAAGTATCTGTTTCAAATGAAATCTCAATTCAAGCAAACTTTTTTTATAACCTGTTCAACTAGACATCTCTACACCGTATAACCTGTAGCTGACAACTTTCTTTCTACAAACTTTTTATTTCATATCTTTATTTTTATTTCAGAGCTTCTAGCATTTTGTGTTCCTCTCAAAATGTATATCAAATATATGCATATTATCTATCATACGCTTGTGTTTATTTTGACATTGGTCCAATTCTTTGATTACAGATTTAAATAGAAAGAACACAGCCCATTGTTTCTTGACACTCATTTTCGGACCAATAATGATTCGCAACAGTCCATCACTATGATACATAATCACATGCCCACTATGCTTCACTTTCCTAGAAAAGGCAGCAGGAGCTGCCATCTCCCATCTGCATACAGTGTACTGTGCTGTCAACATTGTCTTAGTGTCCCTCTACTTGCAGAAAGACAGGCTCTATTTGTAAGCAACAAACACTTGTTTACAACTGTATGGCAATCTTCCTCAGAAGTTCAGACTGTGATGAAGACAGAAAGACTCAGAAGGACAAATGTCTAAACTTTTTCTATGGCCTATTTCTAGTACTTCTGGTGGAAAATTGGACTTTTATCTTCCTTATTTCATGCTGAGCCAGCCAACTCTGTCTGGAAGCAGCAGCTGTCTCTAGACCAAGGTATATAAAACAATCCCATGGAGCATGGGCGTAAAGGTTCAAACCTATATTCACATGTATTGCTTTTATACATTAAAACACTAGGTTATTTTCTGACATGTAAATTTTGGTAGGGTGGCATATTTATTTATTTTTTTAAACTCAGTGAGCATACAATGTATGTCCTAGTTCAAAAGACTTTCATCCAGGAGTGTAATTAACAAAGGCTGGGAGCTGTTAAATCACAGATGTGAAGATGCTGGGCTAGGGACTCCTGAGCCATTCTGACATGCTCCTCCACAACTAAAATATACTTTCTAGGCTTGCACTGGGGAGCCCCACAGGACAGACAACAAAATCCTATTCATTTATAAGGGATCATAGAATGGGAGCTTTTAATTCTGCAGTGATGGAAACGAAGGTGGAAAGGGATTAAATGACTAGACTATGCAGTTTGAAAGCCCACATGGGACATAACCAAGGGGAAAAAATGAAGTAAAGCTAATATCAGAGCTGGTTCTAATCCAGTCCCAAAATATATTACCCCAATAGGGAGGCAAACAAGTAAATGAAGCAAAAACAAAAGGAAAAACTGGAAGAAAGTGGAGGGGGCAAAGAACAGCTCTCAGTCTCAAGCGGTTTTCTTTAAGAGGGGTATGCATTAAACCATGGTTTGCAAACATGACTAAACTCAGCTGCCTTCTTCGTGGGGACTGTTCATCTAAGTCGAGACTCCTATACAGTTGCCATTCAAAAAACTAGAGTATGTACATTGTTTAATGTTAAATAGTAAATTACCACAAAATTAAAATCAAAGTTTACTACTCCTAAGTGAAAATGTATGGCCCTGAGCCAACACGTGTGTTCTCTATTGGCCAAATATTTCTCTCGATACACCTGAGTTTGCAAAGCAATGCAAGGTGCAGGCCAGCTGTGGGTGCTGCCAGTGGCAGCTCCTAAGAGTGAAGAACCTCAGAGCCTTTAGACAAATGGCCATGGGACTCCAGGGTCACCATCTCCAGTTCCCTCCATGTCTCCTTAATTCCTTCCCATCTCCACCTCTGTAGTTAAGCTTTCTAATTTTTTGGCAGAAGTACTCCATGGTAATGTACACACATTCAATCTTCAACCTCAGCAACTAAATTTAATTACATTTAACAACTCAACACTGAATATAGTATCTCTTGAAGAAACTCTATTAATGCTGATTAAAATTACCAGAAATTGGTTCAGAAGAGCATGAGGGCTTGAAATGAAGTGAAGCAGATGCAATTCATAATGAGAGAACGTGTGACTAGTGAGAAAGTGAAGCAATAAGCAATCCTTTCCAGAGCATCTCTTCTTATAGGGACATGCACTCTAGGGTTACAGCCTGTGTCTGAAATAGTAGGTGACACTTTCAGGAAGCAAAACAGCTGCTGCTATCTATCTTATATATATTTAAACAATCGGACAGGTGACACACACTTAAAAAGTGCTTCTATTTTTTAAGACTTACATTTTGTGGTTGAGAGTTTTGCCTGCAGGTGTATATGCACTACTTGTCTGTTTGGAACCCACAGAGGCCAAACGAGGACATCAGGTCTCCTGGAACTGGAGTTACTCATAGTTGTGAACCACTGTGTGTGGGTGTGGGGAGGAACTGAACCTGAGTCTTCTGCAAGAACAAGTGCTCTTAATAGCTAAGCCATGTCTCTTGCCCCCAAGTTAGCATTTTATAAAAACAAACTGAAAATGTGGTGAACTGAATGAGAATGACCCTCATAGGTTCATAATCTGAATATGTGTATTCCAGTTGTGGAATTGTTTGGAAGTAATGATTAGGAGGTGCAGCCCTATTAGTCACTAGGAAAAGATTTTGACATTTCAAAATCTCTCTGTGCCTCTGTCTCTCTGTCTCTGTCTGTCTGTCTGTCTGTCTGTCTGTGCCTCTGTCTCTCTGTCTCTCTCTCTGCCTGGAGCTTGTGAATCAAGATATAAGCTCCCAGCTACTGCTCTTGCTCCATATCTGCCTGCCTGCTGTCATACTTCCCACCATGATGGCCATGGACTCTAAGCCTCTGAAACTGTAAGGTTCCAATAAATCCAATAAACTCTTCCTTCTATAAGTTTCCTTACTCGTGGTCTCTTAGCACAGCAGTAGAAAAGTAGCTATGGTAAAAAGCAAATAAAATCAACCCAGGCCATTAAAAGTCACACACCAATTCTGCATTTTTACTCTTAGAAAAAATAACTCTCATATCTTATCATATGCATGCTGTGGAAAGGATATTGTGTTATTTAGCCACAATGTCAAGTTTATCAACTTCCTAAAGCTTGCAGCTTATTTTAAAATGATCTGTATTGAGTACAATCAAACTTATCAAATATAGGTTAGAGAGATGGCTCAGTAGTTGTAAGAACTTAACGTCTCTTACAGAGAACCCAAAGAAGTTCTATTTCCAGCACTCACCCTAGGCAACTCACAACTGTCTATAACTGTAGCTCTAGGATATCCAATGCCCTTTCTACACTCTGAGGGCACCTGTATTCATACATGCTCATTTAGACATAGACTACCTGATACATACACTGTTAATAACCAAACATTATCTTGAAAAAATATTTTCTGTATTCTCAATGAAAGTCTACCTGATGTTATAGTGTGGAAGCAGGATGCCCATTTACTCATAATGCCTTAGCTGACGGTTTATCAGTATCAGCAATGTCCATTTACTCTCTCACATGGTAGGATATTGGGTTGCAGGTGATCTTATGGGATCTAGATCTTATGGGAGCTAGATCTTATTAATTCAGTTGTGGTTCCCTCCCTTCAGATAACTCTGGCCTGTGTAAAGTTGATATAAAAACAACCTAAGAACAGTGACCAAACCATAAATTAATGTGAAATGTGACCTGAAATAAAGGTAAAGGACAATAATTCAGGAAAGAGAGGATGTCAAAGAAGGAATGTAACTAGGATCCTCTAGAGCAAATGGAGAGAAATATAAACAAATACATGAAAAGACTGAGAGAGGATCAATCTTGGCTGACATCTTGAGAAGGGGGCTGGGATGGCATTGCAAACTATACTGCACAAACACAGTGGCTCCAGCAAGGGCTGTCCTCTCTTCAGTAAACTAGGGAGCAGGAGTGGGGCGGATCTCAGGACGGAGGGAGGGCTAGGAGGCACTTGGAGGACCACGGAAACCTTTTTTCAACTCATCAATATTCCAGTTCTGCTGTCTGGAGTGGTAGAATGAAAAGCTTTACGTTTTGTGTAGGCTTCTGTAGGCATCTATCTGGAAATGATTTTCACTGACATTTATTAACAGTTATTTTGTGCAGTTCAACTACTACATCATCATTTCTAGTTTTATCCAGAACTGTTCTAGTGCTGATACCCAGATCTCATCCTACCACTTACCTCTTGGACTCTAGATAATATTTTATTCATTTGAAGTTTCCTACTGTGTTTAAGCACAGAGAAGGGCTAAGCTATTTGTTAAATACAAGGTGTTACAAAAAGTACAGACGATGAAAGAACTGCAGACATAACGAGCAGGAGAAATGCAAAAGCCTCAATCTTAAGCTGATCCAAACGGCTTTGGTCAGACTTCCCAGCTAGGACTCTCAGCTTGGCAGAGCCGGGCCACTTGGACCAGATCTGTGACTGTCAAGCAAATGGCATTTTTTTAGACAAGTGAAACTATCTCACTCTTTTTCATAATTGTATGGCTAACATTTAGAAGGAAAACTGCACAGAAAGCATTTTTCAACTTGGCATTTGTAAAGCCTCATTGCGTATTTTCTTTTTGAATCCCATCCAACTCTGCTTACGCTTTCAGTTGCTGAGAACATTGGTTTGTGTCTTTCACTGTATTCACCAGATATAGAAACTTACATTTGAAATATTGTTCAACTTATTTTTTCTTAACAAATACCTACAGTAGGTAACACAGCGGAAATTAGCCATAGAATCTAATTTGTTAACTTAAGATTAGCTATTTGGTTACACACATGTATTATGTGTTTGTAGGTTTATGGTCATCTAAAATATATTACATTGATTTCAAAAGTTTGCTTTTATTATATGTACCTAAAGTTAAGTTTCATAGGCTATGACTAATATTTTGATAATATTATTGAATAATGATCAATATAGAAGATACTGCCAAAGGTTAAAGTCTTGTAAAATTACTACTCCTGTCTGTTTATTATTGCAGAGCTGGGATTCAAATCCAAGGCCTTGTGAATGCCAGGCGATTGCCCTGCCATTAAAAAACTGTTTTAAATCCACTCAATGAAGCTTATGTTCACATCTTAAAAATAAAATGTCTTGTTAAATGTACAATGATTAGCATAATCTTTTAAGTTTTAATTCAGGGAGATACTGAGCTAAATGTACACCTTCCAGAGTATATGCAAACTTTCTTTGTGAACATCTTTGAAATAAAATCTATCTGAGGGTGGGAAATTAAAATCTGAGAGTTTGAAACTATGTTTCTGTCAATGTTATTAAAATTTTAATAAATGTGAATTCAAAGAGCCTCTCCCCAAAAAGGTAAAAATTAAAAGTCTTGTTTACAACAATATGGCAATTCTTTATCTTAGCATCTTAAGACCTACATCTCCCCAAAAAGGTAAAAATTAAAAGTCTTGTTTACAACAATATGGCAATTCTTTATCTTAGCATCTTAAGACCTACATTAAAAGAAGTCAGTTAGGATCTTCTGGAACAGATAACTGCTTCCAGGAACTGATCGTAATAAATCTATAACTGGTATCATTGATCTGAAATAATTTCCTGTCACCATGAAATGCCACTTAGAAATACTTCAATTTTAAAGACAAAAGTGTAAGCACTTCCTGACTCTCCATGTTACTTCACTCACAATTTTATACTATACATGCATGCTACTAATATGACAATTTCATGTCTGGTTCCCATCGGCAAACTGCCATCATGCTGATCCTGGTCACATTGCCTGTCTGGTCTGTTCGTAACTGTTTTGATAACCTATTTGTATTTCAAAAACTTTCTTAACCATAATGCTGGAACAGCTGAAATCTGAAGCCGTTGTCAGTTTGGGGTGCAGATATATTCAGTGAAGTGTCTGAGTCAAAGCAAAGTGCAGAGACTTGCATGGGAATGGCTCTCTATAATTACGGGATGCATGCATCCCATTTACACCTGCACCATTTACAATAATCCAGACGTGATCATCGTATTGCAGTTCTAATGTATGACTCACTGAGAACCAAACCACCTCCGCAAGAAAGAAAATGCGGAGCAACAAGTGACTGACCCATGGTGTTAGATTCTTGCATTTACTTCACATAGTTGCACTACTAGCTGTTTTTTGTTTTTATTCTCTAGGAATGTTTCCTTTCTAGCTTATTTGCTGAAGGAAAAATGTTAAAAGAATCAAACTCCCAAATAAAACCACATTTCTTAACAAATCAAGACTTTTGACATGAACAACCATAACTTTCATGAAATCTAAAGCACACATCTATGACACACTAAGTTTTACTAAAAACAATCATTGAAAAGACACCATGATTAGTGGAGACAGAGGTCGGGCAGCAGACCTCACAATCACTTTGTTTAGTTCCCTTACTTGGCTCTCCCAAGTTCAGTGTTCATACACTGAATAAACCAACCATTGTGAGGTCAGGAATAAATTCTTATCATGTATATCTAAACATGACTCTCAGCCTGCAGTTACAAAACTTGAAAAACATCACAAAACAGCACGACTAATAATGAAAGCGTTGGAAAGTCAAACAAGGTTAGTTTTTATTGTTTCTTTTACCTTTGCTGGACCTTTGGAAATAAAGGGTCCTTAAAAACTTGAACACAGTGGTCCAGGCAGGCAAGTCCACCAGTCCCAGAGATGAAGAGAGGTTACTCCACCCTCCTTCCCCAGACACAGAGCGGGCTGTTCCAGGCTTTCCACCCACCTGCTCCTCCCTCTTGGAAAGAAGGCTAAAAGCAAGCAGAGGGGCTCAAAATCCAAGAAGGCAGAGAATAGCAGTCCTGACAAAGTCAGGATGTCGAATTTCCACACTTTAATTTCTGCTTCCACTAGCAAACAGTGTTAAGAGAAAGCAAAGCAAGATGCATCAGATAGCGCAAGCCTAGTGGTGGCTGTCTTAAAAGAGAAAAGAATAGAGTTCAGCCAGGCACAAAGGTCTCCATGGCAACAGTGAATTTAGACCCCCACCGGCATTATTTATGCAACATTTCATCACAAAAGGACCCTCCCACCAGCCAGCCCAGCAAATCCTAGTTTTTCACTCTTCCTTTCCTTTGCCCCAGATTTGTACCTGAATTCTTAGCTATCCTTATCTCAATCTGAAGAAAGAGAGCAAACAAAAACAGCATCAACCAAAAGCAGAGATCATAAAATAAGATTCTCAAACCAATTCTAGATGTTGGCTCCTGGGTGAATTAAAAAGCAAGATCAACCCTACTTCATATTGTAGGGAACACAGTGTTGGTTTCAAAGATGGACAGTTGCTGGATAAACATGTGCTTATTCTAATTATTCTTATTTTTGAAATGAGGTTACAATTCAAAAGGAGAATAAAATGAGGAAAAATCTAAGGCACATACCAGATGCACAGAAAAGAGAACTATATTGATGCAGACTTTGGGCTAAATTTTATATATTGATATAATCCTTCACACAACATAGCTATTGTATACCTCAAACAGAATCTTCTTCTCTCAATTTTAGCTACAAATTCA
The DNA here is from genome assembly GCF_030254825.1 of Meriones unguiculatus. Classification (NCBI taxonomy): domain Eukaryota; kingdom Metazoa; phylum Chordata; class Mammalia; order Rodentia; family Muridae; genus Meriones; species Meriones unguiculatus. The sequence continues at coordinate 100,382,308 of NC_083351.1, forward strand.
AAAACAAATCCTGCAATTTTAAAATACTTTTTTAAATTTTAAATTAATAGTCCTAAAGAAGCTGAACAGCAAGGATAACCCTAGGGAAGAGGCTGAAACCTCACTCAGAAAGGTAAACAGGATAGACATTGGAAGTAGGGGAAGACAAGGAACAGGACAGGAGTCTACCCATCAGGGTATCAAAGGAGATGCTGAGACTCATAGCCAAACTTTGGGCAGAGTGCAGGAAACCTTATGGAAGAAGATGGAGATAGAAAGACCTGGAGGAGTCAGGAGCTCAACAAAGAGATCAACAGGAAAAATAAAATCTGGGGCCAGAGAGGCCTGCAGAGACTTACACTCCAACCAAGGACCATGCATGGAGAAGACCTAGACCCCCTGCTCAGAGGAAGCCCATAAGTTGTTCAGTTTCCAAGTGGGTTACCTAGTAAGGGGAACAGGGGCTGTCTCTGACATGAACTCAGTGGCTGGCTCTTTGATCACCTCTCCCTGGGGGGTGCAGCCTTGCTGGACAGAGGAAGATGATGCAGCTAGCTTTGATGAGACCTGATAGGCTAAGGTCAGATAGAGGGGGAGGAGGTCCTCCCCTATCAGGGGACAAGGGAAAGGTTATAGCTGGAGAAGAGGGAGGGTGGATAGGAGGGTGGAGATGAGGGAGGAGGCTACAGATGGGATACAAAGTGAATAAATTGTAATAAATGAATTACTTAATTAAAAAACAAATTAATAGCAGGTCTACTTTTTTACTAGATTAGTCAAAGAAAGTTATTTGAAACTGAGATCACATCCCTATGTAATGATGTTGCTGTGAACATATGCAGGCATTTGCTTCAATTCTACAGACAACTATCAGCTGCCAGGTTGATGTTGGTTAAAGCATGAAAGAAATATTACCAGTACCCATCTTATAGATATCAATTTAAGGTTGGTTCACACAACCACTAAATCTTGGTTATTTTTCTACTTCTGGGATAAAACATCATGACCAAGGCAAATTATAAAAGAAATCATTTAACTTTGGGCTCATGGTTTCTGAGGGCTAGTGTCCACGACCATCATGACAGGAAACCTGACATCGGGCAAGCAGGCATGGTGCTGGCAAAGGAGCCGAGAGTTCACATCTTGAGACACACCCACAAGATAACTGAGAATGGCTTGAGCTTTTGAAACCTCAAAGCCTGCCCCTGATGACACACCTCCTCCAACAAGATTACACCTCCTAATCCTTCTCAAACAGTTCTACCAAATGGAGACCAAGCAGTCAAAGAACCTATGGAGGCCATTCTCACTTAAACTATACCACATGGTAACCTTGTAAGGTGAAGTTTTGATTTTTAAAACTGTGCAAGTTTACGAAAATGTCAAGCTTGCAGATTGCTCAGTGGGTAAAGGACTTGTAAAAGCAGAACATTTTTGGTTTAAATTTCCACAGCCCATTTTAAGTCAAGTGTGGCAGGTAGCATGTGCCTATAGTCCCAGTGGTGGAAGGTAAAGACAGGCAAGTTCCTGAACGTTTACGGGGACGCTATCCTGATGTACACAGTGCAGCAGCAAAAACTAAAGACAGCCTGTCTCAAACAAGGTGGGAAGTAAGGATTAAAACCCAAAACTAAAGAAAGCCTGTCTCAAACAAGGTGGGACTTAAGGATTAACACCCAAGAATACACACTGATATCCACATATAGGCCATGCACACGTGATACCCCCTCCACACACACACACACATCACAAGCACATAACACAGATCACATACATCACACATGCACATTAAAAACAACAACAAACAAACAAACAAACAAAAACAAACAAAACCCTAAGGCTATGGGATTAGCTCAGGCAGTAAAGTACTTACCTAGGTAAGTACTTTACTGCCTGAATCAGGTGTTTAAAAGCAAGATATTGGTTTGCCTGTGGTATATATGCAAGATTAGAGTCTCACAACAGCGTAATGCAGCCATGACCATTCAGGCCTTTACAGCCATTGAAGCAGGATAGTCTCCCCAAGCATGGTTGGCTACCATAAAAAGCTAAAATGTTACACTCAGGATGCAAGGCTAAGCACTGCACTCAGGGTCAGCTGCTTTGGACCCAGAGAAGAGCATGTCTGATTGCATGTGGGTTGATGTCCCAGGTCCCGCCTCTGAGAAAAAGGTATCAGACGGGTCTGATGCTCTTTGGGTGGATGACACCTAAATGAACATCAGTACAAAGTCCCAATTTATTTCTAATATCAGAGATCAGACCTCTACTCTTGCCTGATGCGTCTAAAACAAAAAGGGGGAACTGCAGAGAGCTGTGTAATGCCGCGCCTTAAGATGGAGCTGGTTTCCGCCTTCCACCTTCCCGATGGTGAGTGCTCTCTGTCACAAACAACTCCACATTTGGCTAAGGCCAAGGATCTGGCTTGCTTCCATGTATGTGGACCTATCTGCATTGCCCCCGTGGCACGCCTGGGTTGGCTACCCAGAGGCTATTTAAGCTGTGGGCTGGCTTTCCCCGGGGTCCGAGGATTGTTCAATGTTCCTGAATAAACTGCATTGAAAAAAAAAAAAGCAAGATATGTTAAATCCTTGTTTTGGGGAGGTGATGTCAAGTCAATCCCTAGGTTTATTGGAAGGCAGAGTTAGCTAGTTTCACACCAGTGCGAAAGTCTGTCTCAAAGAAAAAAGGAAAATAAAACATCACCTAAAAACATACACAGCAGCATTATTTGCTGACAGTTCCACAGTCATGGGTGAAAGTGAAGAGTCCCTGAATGGAAGGTGCATGGCACTTCCACTCTTCCTGGGATCCTGCCCAGTTGGGGAGATATAGCACTCCAAAATATGGACTTAACGTCTGAAGCAATTCTGAAGGAATCATGCAGATGCCTTTCAACACTGCACACTGCAAAAAACATACGCAAAACTGAGCTACTTCCCTTCTGTAACCAATTTATTTAAGGAAGAGTGTTGTAATGGCTGATGGGCTTTCTTCCAGCCATGTCTTTTTGTATCTAATACCTTCTTTTTCTTGTTTTTAAATAATTTTTCTGCTTCCTGCACCATTTTCCTGTACAGCTGCACATTTCTCCAGTATTTGTGATTTCTCTTGATGCTTCTCAGACAGTTACAATTGGGCAATGGGTTTATTACTTTTCTCTCTTATTCTACTTTCCATCAGTCCAATTATTCTTTTCATACCTTGCCTTGCATCTACTTACATTTATATTTTCGTGGCTTTAAAATTTGTTAGGCTACATTACAGAGCAGAGCTAACCTCGTATAGTCCTGGGGAGTACTGATTTTGCTCTGGAGATAAAATTTCTGAAACTTTTGTATATCATTGAATCACTTTCTCCCCTTTCTGATTTAATTCTCCTCTTTAAACTTATAGCACTAACACAATTACATTTAAATCCTTTTGTATCTCAGTATTTGCATTATGGAAACTTTCTCTTACCTGATATTTCATAACAACAAAGATTAGGAAAGGAAGATAATGATGCACAGTCCTAAGGAAGCAGCTGTCAGTCAATGCTGTAGCTCTTGTGCCATCCCCAATTCCAGTCCCAACCCCCAACAGAATATTGTCTCACTGGAATTTGAGAAAGGCTCTCTGCCTCTTGTGTCCCTTTCTCCATGTCTTTATAACTTGCCATACCAGCTGAAGATTCAAGTTAGAAATCTAAGTCTCTCCACTAGATACGTTTTCCTTGCCTCTGCTTTCCTCTTTGTAAATTAAATATACCTTACGTTATCATGAAAGATACATCTAACCTCAGCATATCACAATTCCAGGCATACTCTGTTTCTAGCATGATTATAATGGAATTTTGTACTCTGATTATTATTTCGATATTTGGAACTTTGTAGTGTTCACAGTAAGGAAGTTGAATGAACTCAAATTAGTGAGATTTCAAAAAAAAATGATTTAAGGTAAACACTAAACACGAAAGCAATTTCAACATAACTGGTTACTTAAAAACAAACAGCAACAACAAAAATCTTTAGGGGCTGTAGATACATTTACAGGCAGAGCCCACACTTGGTATACAATGTGGGGTCCTGGGTTCCAAACCACAGACACCAAAACATAGGAAGATAAAGTATCCTTGGCAAACCAGGAGGACAGGGAAATCCCTGGATTTTATGGTAACAAAAGTAATGGCTTGAGTAATGGAAAACAGGAACAATGTTTTACCTGTGTCTTGCCATTTCTCCATCCTAAATTTGAAGATACAAAATATGTAACTATTAAATAAATTTGATGAATTAGAGAAAAGATAGCCTATAATGTGCATACCAGTACTCCAGAACTCACTGTGATGCACTCAGTTCTTCATGCTACAGTACTGGTGTGTCTTGTGATCGTATCAGATACAGAGGGACATGTGTGCAGAATGGATTACTGTTCAACGAACAAAACACATCAGCAGAAGCCACATTTGATATTAAGACAGATTCTAGACAAGTAATAGTGGGTCAGCTGCTCCTGATGACTTAGGGACTTTTATATCTGTGTGCCTCACACAGACATACAGTCCCAGTGAAGGAAGGGTGCCCAGGTAATTCAGGAGTTGAGGAGTGAACACACTCAATGTGCATGGTATATTCAGATGAAAGTGTCTTTATTAAACCCATCACTATGAACAATGAATACATGATAATAAAATTATTTTTATAAATAGAAGGTGACTCAACCACATTAATCACTCAGTATTTTGAGAAGTTTTCAGGTCATCCAAGACACATTCTCATCCATAGCACACAGCCCTTAAACACCAATTGACTTAGGACACTGACATCTCAATGAATATCAAAAATTATATCATACCCATTTTGACTTCAAGTACTAAAGACTAACCATATCCTATACAAATTTTAACTCCTAAATTATTTTCAATGCTAGAGTTTTGGAGGCTGTAACAGGAATGTGCATTTGAAAGTGGAAGCATTAATTAGCTACTAAATATTGATGACTTAAAACAACCAAAATATTGTAACCTCAGAGATTTTCAGCAATATCACTGAAGAGAAAATGATTTTAACCTTTAAAAAGTAAAAGCAGGGTAGAGAAATAGCCATGTAATACAGGGTCATTAATTTAAAAAATAATTCGATCTGTTGTGACCTCCTCATACCAGGACAGACACAAAGTTATCTTTAATGACATGGCTGTATTTATCTTCTCATAGTAAAGGCAGAGTGGGAAGGGAAGCAATACAAATACATAAAGCTCTGAAATTATAAACAGGTGGCTTCATAGTGATTTACAAATAGGTGTCATACTAGCACGTAAATTTCCTATTTAACTTAACTTTTGATATTTCCATAGTTCTTCCTAAAACTCACATCTTTCCATAAATTTTGTCTTTTTGTTTTTGTGAACATAATATAAGAGCCAATATAAGAGCCTCTAATTCTACTTATTATGCTTCCAAATTCTAAGTTATAGAGTGACATGTGACGGACAGTCAAATTACCGAGTCTGCCTTCCAAGTGCCGTGGAGAAGCTCCAGCATGGAGATGTTTTAGCAATTAAATAATTGTAAGGAGTAACTGTTTTGGAGCTAGCTCAGCTTTTCATGTGTAGCCCTGCAGTTATCTCTGCTGTCCAAGGCCAAAGCAGACTGGAGGAGGAGGCAAAGGGAAGAAAAGGAGAAACGGAAGAGGAAACTGCAAACAATGCTGGCCTTCTGTCTGGGACATGGCAGTGACAGCTTCTCACATAACACCAGAACCCCAGTGCTGAATCTCTCTCCCTGTATCTAACCGTGGAAAGCTCGTTAGACACAAAAAGCAAGCCTCTTGTTCATGAGACTAGAAATGCAAGCCCTCAACACACTAGCTCATATTGTTACGTGGTATAAACTTCAACTCTGTCATGAGGAATGAAGAGAATTGTAAATCTCACTAATCAAATGTGTTCCGGTTACTACTTGCTCCATCAAGGTATCTAGGATTCTGAACTAAGCAAATTACAAGCTCTCCTTCATTTTATCTCAAAGTAAAGCTTCAGCAATGACAGATTAAGACCAAACACCTTTAGTAGCAGCTCTCCCTCCTGGCATGAAACTAATTTCACTGTCTTAGGACCATTTTGGGTTTCTTAAGCAGGACGCGAACTTGACCTTTCTGGCAGTAGTTCCTTGACCTGTTGGCATTCCTGATGGTGTAAATAATTATTTCATGAAATCCATGACTTTAGTTTTGGGGAAAAATAGAACTTGGAGACTAGAATCCTTAGGCTACTAAATAAATGACAGCAACAGAGTGAGGTCAAAGCACATTTGAAAATACATTAATTAATAAGAGGTAAAATTTAATAATAAACTAATAAACAATAATAAATAATAATAATAATTATTATATATCAGCTGTGCTGAGTTTGCTCTCAGTATATGTATATATATATATGTGTTTCCCCCAAATAATAGAAATAAAACTGATGTAGGATTCCTTTTATAGAGCAGTCTCTTTCTTTCTCTTTCTCCTTCTCTGACACATGTGCACACAGGCACACACACAAAGGAAACCAATGGCAGAATGCAATGGATTTTAAGTTACAAAAGACAAGTTTCCTCGTGGTATGACCGAGCCTACTTTTTGTTTCTATCAGAGTGGAGAAAATCTACTATACTTCTCTCTCTGCGCATCTAAAGTGTATGTTTAAGATATTATCTTCGGGGAAGTCATTCAGTTCATTTGGTTGCCAAGAATTCCACCTTAATCTCCCAGCATTAAAAATGACACTTTTATTTACTCTTTTTTTACTCTTTCATTCTTCTAACATTTATAGAAAGTGGCAATTATGAATAATGCCCTGTCAAAATAGTGTGAGCCCTGTTTCTTTGGTTGAATTTACATATTATGCCGTTACCCTTGGCGGAGGCACCAGAGGAATACCAATAAGAAAATGCACATGACTAAGCATTTTAAGTTTGTCCCACAATGTGCTTGGCTAAGACACTAGCTAAAGGGACTACTTGAAAACTATTTTGCATGCGGGCACACACACACACAAGAACCAACAGTGAGATGAAAGAAACCAGTAGGATGTTTTAAAACAAGAATGAGTTAAATTCTTGAAAACATAGTATCACTCAACATATCAAATCTTATTTATATAAATCTATATGTAGAATTATTCTCTGTATGTTATGAGGTACTTGAGTATTATCACATTTTACCAACATGGATGCTAGGACATTTTGTCCTCTACCTAAAGTTACCTTGTTTATTGGCCAGCTCAGTGTGTAGGGCTGACATTGATACTGTGTACTCAGAAAGGTAAAGACATAAACTGGACCAGGCTGGCTCATTGTAACTAGTAATTCTTGGATGGTAGTATTCTCTTTATGCTTTAGTATGTAGTTTAAAAAAACCGGTAACATTATCAAAGTAGTCTATCATCAGTCCTTCATGAATTATACTCTGTTATATTTCTTCCCAGTAGCTGAGAACAACCTTTAAGTACATTCTCTGTCTTATAGTAAGATTAGCTGTGTGTGGAGTAGATTAGGGTACTAAACCCAACAAGATCAAACTCATTTGTAATCAAATAATTGTGGAGTTGGGTTATGATTCAGTAGGTGAAGAGCTCACTGCAAGCATGAAGACATGAAATGCTCATGAAATAAGAATTTTTTTTATGTTGGTGAAATGAGATTTCATGAAGCGATTATGTACTCCCGAGCTTCTACATAAAAATTTGGCCTCGGTAGCATACACCTCTGATCCCAGTTCTGGAGAGGAGAGAGAGAGGTGGATTCCATTAGCAGGGAGGATAGCCACTGTAGCTAATTGGTAAGTTCTGGGTTCTGTGAGAGACCCTGTCACAAAAAAAAAAAAAAAAAAAAAAAAAAAAAAAGCAAGGTAGAGAAACAACTGGGGAAGATATCCCTGTGTCAACTTCTGGTTTGCACATGTATCTACATTGGGGAACAGAACCCCCCCCCCCAACATACACACACAGAGAATGAATTTTGCTCATAATATGGCAGCACTCTATACTATGCTAAAATGACTTTCAGAGAGAGCAGTATCTTGTCATTTGTTGACCTATTTATTGCATTTTTCTCTGTGAATTTTGAAGCCTTTACTATAAGACTCTAAATGTACCTTTCCTTAGTCCTGAAAATGTCACACAAGTCTATGATACCAGGAGCCATAACTGTATGCCACAACTTGAGCTTGTTCTAGAATTAATACTGAATTATTCAAAGTAAGGATCCATTTGATTTTGACCACACTCTGTAGAACTCTTAAATACTCAAGTCTGTCCCTTTATATCTTCAGTACACTGAGAATGGAATGACTTCTTGGCATTTCAGAACTACTCTCACACAAAGGACTAGATGAAAAATCAAGGTTCCTTTAGCTCTGTTTGTCCGTGCTATGTCTTCTAACTTTTGGTCTGCCTTTACATTAATGAGGCCCCAGTTATTTACATATGAACATCCTGGACCCATAAATACCTAGAGAATAGTGAAACTAAGGAAAGTCAGCTATCTCTTGTAGGTAATTTTCCTGAATAATAAATAGGAGTCACTCACTTCCTGTGCTACTGAAAGTGCATCTGCATACAACTGTTCAAAAGATGGGAAATAGGAAGTTTGACTTGTATCAAAACAGCAACTTAGGTATAACAGGTATAATGTGGGAATTTACTTATTCTATGAGCACATTCCAGTGAAGTGGGTTATGCTCTCATTTCGTCAATGAGAAAACAGACTCTGTGATTAAATAATTTTTCCCATACCACACAGACTTTAAGTGGTTGAAGCTACATTTGAATTTAAAAGCCCATTAGTGACCTATGTTCACTTATGACGCCTTCAGTCTTTCTCCTAGGAGTCACACTTCAGAAGCACTGCAGTATGCTCTTAAAATGTTTGCATAACACTTCAGGCTCAAATTTCCCACTCCCCTTCACTTTGAACACAAAACACAGTTCTGTGAGACTCTGCAGTTCCATCAAATCAGCCAGGTTCCTTTGGAATGAAGAGCTTGTGGCTGTCTCCTTTCCAGTCTCCCCAGTAAGCAATTCCTCATCAAACATGACTTCTTCAGTCATTTTAGACTCAGTGAAAGCCCATAACACACCACCAAAATTTAAAATCCTGTATTTTGACTGTATTTGAATGGTGCAGTTATACTATCTTAAATTAAATGAAACGTATCTCCCCCTTCCTTTACAATAAACCTGCTGTGGAAAAGTATACAAATGGAGGAAAGAGAGGCATTGTCTTCAAGTTAGTCCTTTAAAAATAATACTGAAGATAAAGAACTGAAAAATCCCCGTTAAAGCACATAAAACTTATAAATTCTGGTTACAGAATCAGTCTCAGAAAAGACCTCTGTACCCAGACATATTTGGTCTTTGTGGAGCTCCTGTCCTCTCCAGGTTTTACTAACTCCCCCTTCTTTTATAAGATTCCCTGCACTCTGCCCAAGGTTTGGTTCTGAGTCTCAGCATCTGCTTTGACACACTGCTAGGTAGAGTCTTTCAGAGGCCCTCTGTGGTAGGCTCCTGTCCTGTTTCTTGTTTTCACCTACTTCCAATGTCCATCACATTTGTCTTTCTAAGTGAGGATTGATTATCTTACTCTGGGTCCTCTTTCTTGTTTAGCTTCTTGAGGTGTACAGATTTTAGTATGTTTATCCTATCTTTATGGTCTAATATCCACTTAGGAGTGAGTATATATCATGTGTGTCTTTCTGCTTCTGGGATACCTCACTCAGGGTGATCTTTTCTAGATCCCACCATTTGCCTGCAAATTTCATGATTTCCTTGTTTTTAATTGCTGAGTAGTATTCCATTGTGTAAATGTACCACAATTTTCTTTTTATACATTCCTCCATTGAGGGACGTCTGGGTTGTTTCCAGGTTCTGGCTATTACGAATAAAGCTGTTATAAACATGATTGAACAAGGACCATGCATGGATATAACCTAGAACCCCTGCTCAGACATAGCCCATGGCAACTCAGTATCCAAGTGGATTCCCTAGTAAGGGGAACAGGGACTGTCTCTGACATGAACACAATGGCTGGCTCTTTGACCCCCCCACCCCACCCCGAGGGAGGAGCAGCCTTGGTAGGCCACAGTGGAGGACATTACAGCCAGTCCTGATGAGACCTGATATGCTAGGGTCAGATGGAAGAGGAGGAGGACCTTCCCTATCAGTGGACTTAAAGAGGGGAATGGGAGGAGATGAGGGAGGGAGGGTGAGGTTGGGAGGGAATACGGGATGGGCTACAGCTGGGATACAAAGTAAATAAACTATAATTAATATAAAAATAAAAATTAAAAAATTATGAAAATTAGGAAAAGCACAGCACTCAAAACCAGGAGGTTCCCTCACTGCACCATTTTCATTAGTATCTGTTAATGACTTACTAAAACAAACAAACAAAAAACCAAAAAACAAAATACCATCAGAAGGAAGTGTCTCTAAACAAAAATACAGAGGTCAGTCTGTCTTGCACATCAGGATGCTACAGTTTCTATAAAACTGGAAGAAAATATGTTAAGGAAGAGAAGTTACCCATCCCGGAGATTTCATATTCAGCAGACATTTTACCTCTAATAGAGCTTTTACTAATTTTACCAATTTTTATCATGAGAAGATTTATGCCTTTTAACTTTCTTAGGTGCCCTTTTTTGTTTGCTTCTTTTTAATGATGTGCATGTGCTTAGCGTGGTGGTGGGGAGTGGAGTAAGCAAAGATGCACATGTCGATTCTTCTCCTTCCATCATGTTAATTCAGGGACTGCACTCAGGTCCCAGGCTTAGTGACAAGTACCCTCATCCATCGAGCCATTTCACTAGCCCTGTATATTCCAATTTCATAAAATTGTTGGGGGGGGATTTTCATCTATTGTTTATAAAACTGTTAAGATTCCAACAGTATTTTTGTCATGTATTTTAATTTTTCTGAAAGTACTACATGCATGCTGACAAAAAAAAAAGTGGTTTCTGTTTGTTTGTGTTTGCTCACTTTTTCTTGACTTTTGCCAATTCCTTTATCTATGAAATCAATGGGGGTCAAAGACAAGATGTGCCTGACAATGCTACCATGTCCTGCGCAGTTGGATTTGCCCTTACTTGCCACGGCCAGGGTATGAAGAAAAGACAAGCACACAGACATATGTGCACAAAGGCGGGGCCTGGGACAACCATGCATGCTCTACAGGAGCACTCCTGCTATGGAGCATCCAGAACCCGCACATATTTGTTATGTTCCAGGGCCTGGCTAGAAGTTGTTAGGTGGTCTTTTAGTCCAGAAGTGTCAGGCTATGCTGTAGGAGCCTGGAAGGAGAGAGCTGCAGTGGCTGATTTTTGCACACACGGCCAGCATTTGAATTCAGAACACAGGAAGGTTGCGGTAATTCCCTGTGGCGCTGGGGCTCATGCCCATGCCCATGTTGAGAACACACAATCACTCAGGACTTCTCCTGATCCTCACACATTCACTCAGGGCTGCCATGGCTGCCCACTGAGAACAGTTCCATAACTTTCAGGGCAACTAAACTTGCTACTTGGGATTTTCATCATATAGTCCGTATGTAGACATAGACATATCTTTTTTTAATTAAAATTTTATTTTTTATATTAATTACAGTTTATTCATTTGTATCCCAGCTGTAGCTCCTTCCCTCACCCCCCCAATCCCACTCACCTTCCCTCTTCTCTTCCTATGCCCTTTTCCAAGTCCATTGATAGGGGAGGTCCTCCTCCCCTTCCATCCGACCCTAGCTTATCAGGTCTCATCAAGACTGGCTGCATTGTCCTCCTCTTTGGCCTGGCAAAGCTGGTCCCCCCTCAGGGGAAGGTGATCAAAGAGCCAGCCACTGAGTTCATTGCAGAGACAGTCCCTGTTTCCCTTACTAGGGAATCCAAGTGGATACAGACATATCTTAAAGCATTTCATCTCTGAAATTAAAGTCTCACAGGAGAGCAGATACTTCTGTTGGTGTATTTAAAAAATAAGCCTGTGACAACTCATTTATGTGTTTACTATACCGACCAACATAATATTTGATAACTATGGATTATTTCAATGCTGATAAGTGGAACATGGACTCAATCTAATTTCTTGAGATCTGCACTCTCTGTCTGGGAACCTAAAGGTGGAAAATTCATGTGTCTTTCAAGGAAATTTTCTTTTTATCCAGGTGACACTTCAGTTACACAGTGAGGAATTCCAGTTCAGAATCAGTTTGATATGAATCAAAGGTGCCTACTTTTATAAAGTCCCAAATAGTGAGCCTACTTTTTCCCTCTGAGGTGCAACCATAACTGCAGATTTGAGCTGAAACATGTGGCACAAATTTCCTCATCTGATATCGCTGGATGTCCAAGACAGTCAATGAGGTAGTTATTATCAAGATTATATACATACTTATATTGCTATGGGACAACCAGCAACCTGGCATTTTTATTAGTACAGCACAGGGGGAAGAGTTAAAACACACACACATACAATTGCACACACACACACACACGTGTGTGTGTGTGTGTATATATATATATATATATATATATGTATATATATATATATAGTTTGTGAAATGTTAATGACTTTTTGATGGACCAAAAAGTTAAAAATAGCTTACTATAATATATATGAAAATTTTTCTACACGCATATTGAATGTTTCTTATGCTTTGCTTTGAAAGTAGAAAAATGTGTCAATAAATGAACACGTACGTGTGCACATCTTTTAAAATGAGGACTAGCCCAAGACACTTTATTTCAAATTGATTGAGCAGAGGATTTTCAGACAGTGATACTACTAATATAAAGGCTTGATTTGGAAAAAAAATGTCAGCAATTGCCAAGGCATGAAATGAGAACACCGATGGGAAAGAATTCACAGGGAACACGTGGGCAGAAGCTGGGAAGGGATCTGCCAGCACTTGTTCACTGATCAAGTGAACAAAACATAAAGAAACCTATGATGAATGACTACTGTTTTCATAATCTTCCACACAGAAGTAGACACTTTTAAAAGCAACTCATCTCTGCTATTAAAGTCTAAGTAAAGAAAATGTAACATTGTGCTAGCATATGTACACATCAGAGCATGTAAGAATACATCTCATGTATTCATAATATTGACCAATATATAATTGATAATTACAGAAAAGTAGTTTCAAAAGTGATTCCTTTTATCCACAACAGCATGACAGCTACTTTTGAGCATATGAACTAATAAAAATGATCAGTTTGTTATCCCTGCTGTTTATACTGATGATTTCTTTCATTACTGAAGACAATGAATAGTATTCTGTTTCATATGAATTTTATTTTTTCTAGAAAATTTTTTTCTGAAAAATTATGTTGATAACTGAAGCAGATTTTATTCATGTTATTAAAAATAAAAATTAGATGTTAAATTTTAATGCGATCTGTTTGAAAATTCCTAATCATTTTAAATTAATCTAAATGATTCTATTAGATCTAATTGGAAATATTTAATTCTTTATTTCTTAGAACTCATTATGATTTTAGGAAGTTACAATTTCTAAATGAGAAAATGTATCATTATGATGATACTTAAATATATCTCCTGACTCATGGTTTACAAAGTGATCCTAAATATATCATCACTTGATATTCTTAATAATCTTTCAGGGAGCTATTAATATCTAAGTCCAGAAAGTTATGAATATAATAACAATATGCTACTTTATGCCACCGCAGCACTGAGAATATTGAGAATAGACTCTTCTCTCACACAATTCACCTCAGTTACAGCTTTTTCTCCTTCCACTCCTCCCATGTACTTCCTATCTCCCCACTCCTCAGATCCACTCTCCTTCTGACTCTTTTCAGAAAAAAAGCAGGCCTCTAAGAGACAACAACCAAATGTGACAAAACAGGATAAAATAAGACAAGGGAAAAGCCCTCACATTGAGGCTAGACAAGGCAAACCACCAGGAGGAAAAGTCTCAGGAGCAGGCAAGCATCAGAGGACACACCAGCTCCCACTGTTAGGAGACTCAAAAAGACACCAAGCAAACAGCTATAACATATGCCCAGAGGTCCTGATGCAGACCCATCACCACAGCATTTTTATTCGGGAAATTAAATTGCCAGGTTAAATACAGAAAATGCTCAGGCACCTATTAATATATTTCTTGCTACTCAGGTCTTCTTATTGAGAACACCCTTAGCTTCTATTATATCTTACACCATTTATCAGACGCCTTCCACCTTATACACAGAAATTTCTAAGGAGATTTTCTGTATGGTGAAAAGGGAGCCCTTCCTTCTAGTAACCACTTTTCCCAAGGTTCAGGAAGGCAGCAACAATATTCTAAGAGTTTAGACATACAGAAAACAATACAGCGTTCCATTTTTCTTCTAATGAAAGATAAGAACATCTCTCTTTTGAACCATGATGCTATTTCAAAGGGCCCCACCATATTAATTTAACTTTTAATTCTGGAAATTGTTCACACCAATGCCCTACTCCTTCTGTATTAATATAGTCATAATTATACATTATAGTGAAACGTTTATATGAGTTATTTATTTTCATTGTTGGTACCAAGAATAGTTTCATGATTTTTGTCATCTGGAAAGATCTGGGAATTCAAAGCAACACAAAAGAATTTTTTTCTGGCAATTTCCCCTGGGCCATGTGTCAGTATGCATAATAATCACGGTGACACACCACAGTGCTATTCAAACACTTTCTTGGCAGTAGCAGCAAGAAACAAGGCCACTGCCCTTTGGCCAGGGAGACCAGAGTGTCTCTTCCAGTCATCAGTCCAGATGGAGGAGTGACATGCTAAGCCAGTGGGACCACTAATGGAATAGACTTGTGAAACTCAGAAATGAACAAGAAACCAGCACACAAATTCACTTTATTTTTAAATACTAAATAAAAATCACTGAATCAGAATACTGATCTTCGCTTACCAGATTGAAAGCATTAACATACACTGATGGGCAAAGCAATCTTTGTACAACATCAGTTGAGAGGATGAATCTGGTACATTACATCACAGGAAATGCTAATAATTTCGTTGGAATATCTTGAGAAGTATAAATAAATGAGTTAACAATTTAAAAGGAAAGCTAAATATAGCGGGCTGTGTACCCGTCTGTGAGAAGGAAGCCACACGGCAAGCTGTTGAATGTTTATGCCTTTCATTCTAAAATGGAGCTCACACTCACCATCTGATGGGACTGCTGCACTACACTGTAAACCCCAGCATGTTCCCATGTGCAATTAGCATACTAAAAAGATAACCACCTCACTTTTCAGGGTTTACGCTGTCAGCTGCGATTCTCAGACTACAATGCTAAACGTCATAAGTTTCAGTACAGGCCAACACGCCATCCTATGCACCAAGCACAATTAGTCCACCTGTATTTTACTTACTAATGATGTAGTTCCAATTGTCCTCAACCTTAATACACATTCCGGTGTTGCTACTACAGGCCTCTCCCAGAAACTTCCATTGTCCTTAGATAACCAAGATTACCTCTCCACATATCTGCTGTGAATTGAAATAGACTGCAAACCCAATGGAATCCAGAATAATGGCTAATTATAGACTTTGCTGCATGCGGTTTTATTGTCACATATTTTAGTATGAAATGTAAAACCCAGAAAGATTATGCTCCTTAAAAATGAAAGGCAATGAATACAGACAGAGCTTAAATTTATAAATTATAAATATAGAAGCATATTATATAACTAAACAAATTATTAGTGTAAGAAACTTTATTGTATAATCCATTCACTCAGTTACTAAGGCCCTGCTTTGCTATGAACACCTTACTAAGGGACAAGGAAGTTGACAGATGTGACCACACTTACACACAACATATAGTCCAGTTTAGCTTGGAAACAGTATTTGTCTCCCACTGTTTCTTCTAAAAAGTGCTTTATCTCTGCTAAGCAAATCAATTTGCTTATTTCTACAGTGAATTTCCTGCCGTAAAATGCAATTATGGCCTAACAGATTAAATGAGTATTTTTCTTGTAAATTGACAAATGTACAGTATTAGAACATGGATCACAAATCAATTATGTTAATTACTGTCCTATGATATATAGATAGTAGAAATAAGAAAACAGTTACTATCACGTGTTTTCAAGCATTCATAGTCACAGGCTGGTTCTCCTTTGTCCCTGTAGTCTATGATTCTTTATAAAGGAAAACAGAAGCAATTCCTAAGTTTCATGATCTATAGATATTGACTTGAAAAATAGAAATCACATAGGGGATGATAAAGAAAGTTACTGTAATTACCCAGAAACAGTGGGGACTGGAAATAGGATGGTTGTGATAGAGCAAGATAGCATGTGTCAGCATGGAACTAATGAGAAAAGGCTGTTGTTAGTGGAAGAATTACATCCTCTCACTCACAGTTATACTAATGAGCACTCACCTGGGCTCTACTGTGAAGGGGTTTTGAAATTAGTTTAAGACTTCTTGGTAGTTGACATAAAATAGGAAGCCTTTAGAATCATCCCAGTTAATCAAATTAAACCACAGGATCTCATAGACACCAAATATGTGCTCTGGCTACAGTACAAGAATGTAGAAAAGGCATGAGTTGACAGAGAAGATGAGTTCAAAATTAAATGGTAGAAGGGACATATAAGGCAAAGAACACAGGGTGAGTCTCCAATGGAGATGACACTTAGCTACAGAAACAGCAAGGAACCAGAAACTTCCCCACACCTTCATTGGATGACACTGCTGAACTCAGTAACAACCTCAATAATCCCAGAAGCAAGTTGTGCCCTAAATGCCCCTAAAGGATTCTAGACTTACTGTACCTTGATTTCATTCCAATGAGGATCATGTTGGTCTTCATTTGACATAAACAAGATAGTTATAATTAAATAGAGCAGCAATATAAATCTTAACAGCAATAGGATCATACTGGAAAGGATTATGAGAAAGAAGCATTTGGATGGTCCATGACAGAACTGAATCCAGAGGATAAGAAGGCTCTATGGTGGGCTGATGAATTACTCTGAGAGGGGGACAAATTCAAATTTATTTTGAATACCCTGAGCTTGAGATGTCTCTCTTTTTTTGCAGCTGACAACAAGTAGCACATAGATACACACATTTGGAGCTCAGGAGAATGCAATGGGCAGAGACATAGGCTGTGTCATGAACACAAAAATTACATATGATAGCGTAGACCAACATGTGTGCTCCAAGGAATACTGATGAAAAAAGCGTTCAGAGTGTATTTACAAGTCTCTGGAAGGCCTTTAACAGTAGGAATGGGAGGAGGTTATACACTTGAACAAACTAAATTATAAGGGGAAAAAAAAATCTTGGCATCCTGATCCCAGAACATGTAAATGTGACTATATTTAAAGAGAGTCTTTTTAGATGTAATAAAATTAGAAGGAGGTCGTTAGGTAGGTCATCATCCCAGTAAGCAAGCAGGGCTCTCATAAGAATGAAAGCAAATGATGGAGGTTTGCACACAGGGAGCATGACCCACCAGTATGACACTACAGAACATTACAGAGCTTCTACAAGCTGAGGAATGGCAGCAATGGCCTACAGTCCACCAGAGGCCAGGGGAGGGCATGAGGCTGATTTACCTTCACAGTCTCAGGAGGAAACAGAGTTGCAGACACATCTTGAACGGGACTTCTGGCTTCTAGACTGGGATGCTAAATTGCTGTTGTTTAAGCAACCAAGTGACAGGTCCTTTGTGATAGCAGCCCTAACAAATTAATTCACACACAGTTTGCAAAAAAACGGACACTGAAATAGCTGGTAAATTGTATTTTGAGCATGACGGCCTTTCTCCCATGTTAAAATAAATGAAAGTGATAAAAATATGACAATGAAAAATAATGTTTACCTAATTAGAATAGTAATCATAGTTTAAATTTTTCATGTTTTAAGAAACATAAAACCTGCATCATTATCAAGCATAAATTGACTTATAAACTATATCCTTTTATTACATGTTCTGTGACAAAATCTTTTGAGATTCAATTGGTAAAAATAACTATTAATCCTTTATGAAAAATTATGGGAAGAAAACTGTTCATGTTCTTAACTATGAAGCCATTGATGCATGGTGGTCTTTGGGTTTATCTAAGTAATCTTTTTTTTTTTAACTTAGAACAGTTAAAAATGCCAGACTGTCAACAACCCAAGTGGCATAAATTCAAAATTTTGAGCTGAAAGTCTGTGAACACGGCAGGCATCTAACCCTCTCCAACTTGAAAAGGAGCATACCTTCTGCTCTAAGAAGAAATTGATACATAATTAGGCCTCATGCGAGGAATGTGTTTAAGGCTGACACTATGCATTATAATAAATTCTCAAGTCCATTATAAGGCATGAAAAAGAACCCAAAGGGAAGATACTCTCTTGAAATGGAGCAACTCTGAATTTTATCAACAATTTGCAACAATCCCTGAAATAGAAGCTGCCACCTTAATGTATTGTGCTAAATGCACAATAGTCTAACTCAAAGCAATAGAAACTATGAAGAGTCCTGTTAAATTCTGAATCATCGTGATTCGTAGAAACTTAGAAAATACCTGTTAGAAGCAGAAATTAATGCAGAACTATCTCTGACAGGCCTAAGGCTTTAAATATCATCTATATGCTGATGGTTCCCAAGGCTTTCATCTCAGTTCAAGGTCCCTGTGGAGCTCTGGGCTCACTGAGTCAACGACCTACCTCCCGCTTCCTTTTGGTATTTATTTATCTGATTTCTTGAAGTTCATGCCCCAGAATAGATTTGTAATTTCTCCTGTTATCCCTGTCCAATACCTGCTACCCTTTCTAGTTCTCATTCATCCCCACCTCTGTAAATGAAATCCTCAGCACCGTACTCCTAGGGGATAGAAAGTTCACAGCAAAGTTCTAGTTAAGTTGCTTTTCCTTGCATACCACAAAAATACATCAGGCAGATTTGGTTCATTTCACTCTCCTGCAAAGCATCTTGAGCTCATTCCCATGATTGCCACTAATGCCAATTACCCTTATCTCTAGTCTAAATGTCTAGCTTAGTGTGGTAATATATCTATAAACCCAGCTCTTCAAAAAGCTGAAGTGGAAGGATCAACTGAACTCATGAGGTCAAAAGAAAAACTTGGGCAACAGAGTAATACTTTATCTCAAAAAGTAAATGAATAACAGAATATTAAATTCTGCAGTAGTATTTTATTTAGTTTCCTTAAGTACTTGTCCTAACTCCAACCCATTGTCTCCACTCTATTTTCTACATAGTAGAAATTTTTAAAAAATTTTTCATAACATAATTTTACCCTTTTGCATCAAATATTGAAACAGATTCCTTGTGAACTTATCTGAAGTTTTAATAGAGAAGCACAGCTACTAATATACTCTTGACCAAAGAAGGTACTTCTCTACTTGGGAGGTGCTTGTCTTCGACTGCTGACAGCTTCGGGAGGGATACACATGGAATGGTGAGGTAATTAAGACATCCACCCAACCACTCAGATCAGCCAAGTCAACCTTAGTCATCAGCAGGGTGACTTATGTCACATACAACTGCTCCACATGTACAATGACATCATGTGAGTAAAACTCATCCTAGTCATCACTGGGCTCATCAACACCATTGCGGCTAACAGTGAGTGCCTGAATCTGTTGTATGTGATGGGACTCTTCTTTTACTTAATTTGTCTGTCTTCTCATCTTTTTTTCACATCCTAATTATGCTGTAGTGTGTCTTTCTTGAACCACCTGAGGCAATCCTTTTACTCCGTAGGCCCTCATCTTTCCCACATATGACTTTCCTCCCAGCACTTTCTGCAAGTCTGAATCACATCCAGGCAACCTTCCCCTCTGCTAATGCTGCCCTCCAATGCACAGTTTCAATGTCCCATGGGTTTTGTTGTATTAATACCACTCTTTGTCACCACAGGTATAAATTATTAATTTATGTAATTTTATTTACATATCTATTATTTGTTTTACCACTGAGTCAATGTGACACAGAAACATGTCTTCTTATTCACTTTCTATAAAATATGAGTGTTGTATTCCATTCATATGAACTATGAGTAGTTGATATTTATATGCTGGATGCTCTTAAGAATATGACCTTCTCTCTCAATCAGTGGGACCTGCTCCCCTCACTAGAACAGTCAGCCATAAGTGTGAGAGAATTATTCATTACTCACTGACCCCAAAAGGAAGAAGGACATTTCTTGAACTTTGAAACACATAAAATTCAATTATTTAGAACTTTATATTTTATATATATATTGCAATATATATATTTCAACACTATGTTTTTCACAATATGGTTGATAATATGAACCTGTAACCAATGAATTGGCAGGAAGGAACTTTCTGTGAGGATGTGTCTATACCAAAGTTGTCTTAGTTCCATGTTGGGTTAAAGCTAAGTGAAGCTTGAACCTGAGATGCCCATCGACATCTCATGGACTCAAGGTAAGAAAGGAATAAGCTCCTTCCATTTGACCAGGCCTCATTAACCTTTTATCATTGTAGTTTTTCATCCTAACAAAACCACACTGAAAATCCTTTAACCTACACAACGACCCGCTTTAAATATGAGCAGAAATTTGGAACTGATTCATTTGACAGCAATTTGGTTTGAGTCCTAGTATTTGCTATATTGATTTATGATCACAATATAAGTGTCCATGACAGACTTTTACTGCTTGTTCTGGACACAAAGTGCTACTTCGGTTGCCCAAACGCTGAGTTCCCTCTGTACCACTCCAATGAAATCACTAGGTCATTCTGCTCAGTAAAACTTAGCCAAGCCAATGAGAGTAATGACCTTCAGAAATTAATCTTAAGCAGAAGCTTAATGTTTTTCCAGGTAGAGAAAGCAAACATTTCACTTGCATTATCAAGGAGATAATACTGAAAAGTTTCAATGGCCCCTGTATATTGTATCTTGAAATACCAAGCATTCCAAAATGTATACTTGAAAAATGTTGAAGAGGTTGATGAGAAAAGCATGGTGCTCACCTCAAAAAGAAGAGACAGTTTATTCTGGAGTCAAAAATGAGTAACCATGGCCTGGAAAGCCAAATTTAGGTTTTCACCAATTCTGTGTTCCAACATGTTAATAGTTTCAGGATTTTTTTAAATAGTAACAGAAAAAAAAGCAAGTCATAAATTAAGGTATTTTAAAATATATTGGAAGGAACATTGGTAGTTGGATACAACAAAGTGGGGCAGTCTCCACTATAGGTCTCAGATGATGTAGGCCACCATCCTTAGCCTTTGAGTTGGTGGAAACTAGGGTCTGTTTGCACATTCCAAAAACAGAGTTTACTTGATGGTCACAAGAATATTAGGTCAAATACAGAGAGGAGAAACAAAAGGCTATTAACGAAACTGAAGATAGCTCAAGATAACTTGAGTCCTGCAACATTCCTGCTCACCACAATTCTAGAAATTCTTGCAGGCCAGTCTAATAGAATCTTTAACAAAGGCGTAGATTTTTTTTAAATGAGAACTTCAGTTCAGAAACAATGTATTTATAAGAACAGCTAATTTTCACCATAACACTTTACCTAGTCTATGTAATCATATAAGACAACATCAGTATTATTTTGACACGGATACACTGAGAAGGAAAGTAACCGCCTAAGATTGACAAACCAATAAGTGTTCATTTCTGAAGGCCAACTGAGTTTTACTCACACCCAGGGAATTCAGCCTTCAATAACCCTCTCCACTACCCTTGCTTCACAAAAGCAAACACTTAAGGTTCTAGCTAATGGTCCATAAGTAACAGGAAGTCATCTTCAAAGATGTTGCCCAAGTCAATTACAACAAAATATGACACCCAC
This sequence comes from Meriones unguiculatus, assembly GCF_030254825.1. Taxonomy (NCBI): domain Eukaryota; kingdom Metazoa; phylum Chordata; class Mammalia; order Rodentia; family Muridae; genus Meriones; species Meriones unguiculatus. Next base: position 100,404,112 of record NC_083351.1, read on the forward strand.
AGAGTTATATTCTTCAAAACTAAAATAAAATCATAGTTTTTGAGTCACTGACATTTCTGTTTGGGTACTCAGTTGCTTGTTGGACTATACAGGCACATTTACTTAGGCTAACAAGGATATTCTTGCATATTTTCTCATGTCAGGAAAAGACACTTTATTGAGGAAAAACAGCTTAGAGATACACCAATGTGGTCTCAAGAGTTAGTATGTGAATATGAGGTGTAAGCCAGTCTATTAGAAAAAGTTTAACAACAACAACAACAACAAAAAAAAAAAAAACATGTTAACTCAATCTTTCAGAGTTTTGTTTGTTTAGAGGCAGACTTAGCATTAAGTTGTCACTAGATCATGGAGTCTACACAATATAATCTGGTACCATGTTTACCAGTGTGCAATGATAAATATTTTTCCTGAAGCTGAAACTGGTATGAGCACACATGGTCATAGCACATAGTCTTAGGTACCAATTCTTCCTCTATAATAGCACTATCTCTGATAAGACACCTCCATGCTTTTCCTTCATCTATGCTTGTGCTTTCTGTGTCTACAATCTCTAGCCAGTCACCAACCCCTATCCTGGTCTAGATAACCTATTTCTAGTTCAAGGTCAAATCCTACAGGGAACTGTGTCTGTTCCTACAAGGAAGTGATCACCATACGCACGTCATCCGTGCATATCTCACTACAATGTGTTACAAAGAGTTATCCTTTTGATCTTCAGCCCCTTCAAATATGGTTAATTGAGAGCAATGAATTAGGATTAAGTTTTTTGTGTCACAACAGTACAGTTGTGTAACTTCCTGTAGAACCCCCAGAGTTGAAAATTTCGTGCTCTGCTCCCTTGCCTCTCAACAAAAACCTTTATTTACGCTATATTCAGATATACTAACCTCTTTAAGTCTTCATTATCATTGCATATAAAGTGCCTCATGGGAACAATATTTGAAACATATTGGTACTTATGTGGTTAAAAATATATAGTAATTGAAAATACATATATATTTTCAATAAAAAGGTCAGGTAATTTCCCGTTTGATATTTAATGTTTGTCTTACATTTTTATTTCTACAAGCAATGTAATAATGTAGTAATTTTAATTATTTACAGAGGACTTGATTCTTGAATCATTATACATCTGATTGCCTGTATGCCCGTCACTATTTTTTTTAAGAGGCTCTTGCTATGTAGTGCAGGCTGTCCTTTAATCACCATTTCCTGCCTCAGCCTTATCATCTCTGGGATATGTCTATTATGTTTACCTATTATGTACATACTATTTTTAGTGAGTTAAATGAACAATCCTTAATTTTCAAAGGTGCATGCAGATGCTCAAAAGTGTTTAGTAGCTGGGTGTGGTGGGACACACCTTTAATCCCAGCACTCAGAAGCAGACAGATGTCTGTGAGTTTGAGGCTAGCCTGGTCTACAAAATGAGTCTAGGACAGCCAAGGCTACAAGAGAAACCCTGTCTCAGAAAACTAAAACTGAAACAAAAGTGTTTAGTATTGTCCTGATGTCCGATTTATGAGTGTGAAGAATCAAGTACACTGTATCCAGGCTGATGATTCATACATACATTGGGTATGTAACATATAAAAACTTAGAAAGTGTGAACCCTGATACATGGAAAGGCTGTTTGTTTATTTTTTTGTATGTTTTGCTTGTTTGTTTGTTTGGCATGGTTTCTCTGTATATCCCTGGCTGTACTGGAACTCATTCTGCAGACCAGACTAGCCTCAGACTCAGAAGTCCAGCTGCCTCTGCCTCCACCTCCTGGGGGCTGGGGCTAAAGGTGTGCATCACCACACCCAGCTTTCAAGGCTGTACACACGTCCTGTGTGGAACAGTGACCTGTCTCCCATGGGACCAGTTGTTTGAACACTTGGTTCGCCCATGCTGGGGCTGTTGGAGAAGGCTGTGGACCCTTCAGGAGGTGAAGTCTTACATGGGAAATTGGGTCCCAAGAGGTGTGCCGCTTTGCTTTATAGGCTGGTCCCACTACTTGCATCCTGGGTGTAGACGCAACATGACCAGCCAGACTGCTGTTCCTGCCACGGCACTTGCCTATTTGCTTCTACGTCTCCCCTGCCAGCATGGACGGTATCCTCACAGAACTGAGCGCCAAAGCAAGACCTTTCCTCCTTAAGTAGCTGTTGCCAGGATATTGAGCCAGAACAACAGAAATTAACTAAGCAAGCAGCAGAAGCGTGGAGACAAATCAGGTGACTGTAAGAAGACAGACAAACTAGGACACAAGTTTGTCGCAAGCGATAGACTGCTCTCGACAGTGAATGGGATACATGTACAATTCTAAATCTCCGTTTTACCATTGGAATGCAAAGTGTGAGACATGGGAGCCTAGACGGAGGGCATCCATGTGGATGCTGCCATTTAATAACCACATTGTTCCTCATTTTATTCATCTCGAGAGTGAAGATAGGGTCATCCACTTTATTAGGTCATTATGAGGTGTGTGTGTGTGTGTGTGTGTGTGTGTGTGTGTGTGTACGGTAAATATGTCAGATCACAATGAGTAGAGAAGGTTAATATGCATTTGCTCTCAAACTTTTTGTTAGAATAAGACTGAAGTTAAAATTCATATATATATATATAATTTCCATATTTTTACTATGTTTATAGAAGATAACATTCTTGGCACAGCATAACTACATTGGCTTTATTTAGAATGATAAAACTGTTGATGGATTTATTTTACAGGAATGGCACTAGCAATTAGGAAACACAAAAGATTATTAACTTATATGCTGTCAGTGGTTCAAAGAAATATGAAGATACTTCGCATGCTTTCCAGATGTAATTTTATATAGAAGTTCCTATTAGAAATAATGTGGGATCACTCATCAAACAATCATTTTTATATAACTACACATTTTAAGTTGAACACTGAGTCCAAAATGATAAAAATTGTTGACTATTTAGGCTGACTCAAGCCACATGGAAAGTGGACGCCCTTTGTAAAGTTTATGTACTTTGTAAACCCTCCATGCAGGAAAGTGGCCGGGCCCCAGCCTAGCAGCAGCTAGGCCCTCCTTCTCTAACAGCCCTAAGGGTTATTTTCTAACGGTTGTAACTGTTATTCTTAACCATGAGGTGGGAGAGTGTACAGACCCCGCTCTACAAGAAAAATCCCACCAATCCCTGAACTCCCCTAAACCCAGGACTTGAAATACAACCAATCAACACCCTGAAAATCTTTGCCCAGTAAAGCTCTGCCCTCTAAGAAATACTATGTTTGCTCTGCCTACTGTTCCCGTCCCTGCTGTCTTCTCCCTGGAGCAGAGGCAGCCAGCCCTGGATCCATCCCTCCCAATTCTCTTTTATGAGATTTGCTGCCTGGTGTGACTCTCTCATCAGTCAACAGGACTGTCTCTGACATGAACTCAGTGGCTGGCTCTTTGACCACCCCCCACCCCAGGCAGGGAAGCAGCCTTCCCAGGCCACAGAGGAAGACATTGCAGCCAGTCCTGATGAAACCTGATAAGCTAGGGTCAGATGCAAGGGGAGGAGGACTTCCCCTATCAGTGGACTTGGAGAGGGGAATAGGAGGAGATGAGGAAGGAAGGGTGGGATTGAGAGAGAATGAGGGAGGGGGCTACAGCTGTGATACAAGGTGAATAAACTGTAATTAATATAATTTTTTAATAAAAAAAAACGTTAAGAAGAGAAGAAAAGGAGCGGGCTGAGACTTCAGCTGGGGTAAACTCGCCTGAGAGCTCCAATGCTGAACAAAGGGAACAGTAACACTCCAGCTCAGCCAGGGCAATCTTCCTTGAGGGCTGCAGTGCCTCTGCTGAGGAGGCTTCCTCTCAGAGCTGGGCGGTTCCTTGGCTTCTGAGTCCCAGTATACCTTTCCTTCCCAGCAGGAACACCAACAGAAATACTTCTTAGAAATATGAAAAATCTCAACTATGATGATTTGCAAACTGGAGTCCTTTCTAAGGACTCCAAAGCCTTGGGCTTTTCAAAAAAAGAGAAAAAAAATACCTAAAGACATTAGCAAATTATTATAAAACTGTAAGGGTTTATGACAAAACAAGAAAGAGAACTATGTGGGGCTCTCAGAGTCCTATGTAGGAATTAGCCTTAGAGACCTGCTTTAAATAATGTGTCAAACAATGTGACAGCTGCTCAAGGGAACAGACTATCAGCACCTTGTTCTTTGTGTGGTGGACTTCAGGAACCTTGACAACTAGAAAGAGGATGGCTTTCTGGATATGCAAGGCAGAAACTGTTTAAACAACAAACCCAAAGACACCCAAGCAGGCACATGCCTGAGGGGCTGGCAAGCACTTCTCTCTCTCATCTCTACTTCAATATGACTCTACTTAGAGCAGACAGATTAAGTTCATGGTTTCTCAGATTAACTTCCTTCCACTTCCAAAGTGCTGAATAAGCAGGAAGCAGCTTCCTCATTCCTTTCTGCACTAGGCCTCTCATAGTCCTGCTTTCCTCCTGCAGGAAGTGGCCAGCTCAGTAAACCCATATTTTTCTTGCACATTTAATTTCATTATCTCCATTCTACTTATTCACTATATTAAAAAAAAAAGTGATTTTCAACCTTTTATTTTTCAAGTTCCTTTTGACCTTGGTATTTCTCAAGGACTTGAAAACAGTTTCTTCAATTCCTCTTCCCATCTTTGTCCCAGCTCACTGAAAAAGGGTTTCCATTGCCCCTGCTGTACAAACATGCTGAGTTTAACCCAACAGTGTTTTCTTGACCTCTTGGTGCTGGAGTACTGTGAGAAAGTGGTTTTCCTGGCTGTGGTGTATTTATGCATGGCTCCTCCATCTAGACACAGCTCACTCATTCTGTGGCCCTGGAATTAACATCCTCCCCCCTCTCCTGCAAGGAATGACTGTTTTTCAGTATTCTCTGCCCATCATGTTTATTAAGTTGTATTGGTGATATTTTCTTCATTATATAAATGCTCCTGCTCTTGACTTCCTTCAGATGTTTTAGTCTTTCCCTCACCAGATTCCAAATCAAAACATCAGCTGTGATTCCTCTTGCTCAGTTACTTGCTATGTGTTTATTTCAAAGTCCAGTAGCATATGTCAACACGATTATACCTTCAGTTATAGGGACCCTGTGTGCATTGCTCACTCCTGAAATGAAATTCTTCTAGCATCCTCTATGGCTGGGTCTTGGTACCATTCTAGTCCTCACTGACACAACACTCACAGGGACTTCATGCCGTGACCACCCCACATATTACCCATATGTTTTCTGTGTAGGCCCGTGCAGATTTATCAGCGTTTGTTTACAATTCAGGCATAGCCACGGAGATAATTTTTTGATGATAATTTTTGTGTGTTAACAATCATTCACTGAACAGTTATTTTTTTCTGGGTTCACTGTAGTCCAGAATACAAGAACATGAATTTAAAAAGTGGCTCCGAGCCTTGGCTCTTGCTTAATGTGCACTGGGAAACACAAGCTACTTCTCAAAACACCTTGTAGGAAAAGATTTCCATAAATGTTTGTGAAATTTTTAGCATACTGAAATTTAGCATAAACTAAACTTTAACATGGCTGAAGTAGAACAAGCACGACTTTATTACCTGAACTTTGAAGCCATTTATACTTTAACGGACAGTATAAATTTGTTAGAAAGAAAAGGATGAAGAAACCCCAAACTGCTTTGCTGGAGATTTAATTCTCTGTTCTCAGACTGGCAGAGTGTGTACATGTGTTTGTGTGTATGTGTGTCTAGGGAAGAATGTGTATATGTACGTATATGGATGGATGTGCCAGTGTGTATACAGATGTATGCAGTATGTGTGTATGTGTGTATGGATGTGCCTATGTGAATATGGAGGAATGCATTTTGTGTATTTGTGTGTGTGTATGAATATGGTATATGTATGTGTCTAGATGTATATGGGTGTATGGATGGTTGTATTGTGTGTGTGTGTGTGTGTGTGTGTGTGTGTGTGTGTGTGTGTGTGTGAATGGACATGGACATGTGTATGTGGATGGATTGATGGATTTTGGATGGATGCATGTTTGGATGTAGTGCATGGATGTATGGATGTGCACATGTGTGTATGAATGGATATGAGTATATGTGTATGATGTGTGTGTGTACATGTACATATTAATGATCATGTATATGTGTGCATGTATGTGTTGCCTACATATGGTTGAAGAAACTCAGTTACAGTAACAAACTGTAAAACGATGTTAATGCCCATTAGTCAGTCTGTTAAGTGTTTTCCTTAATTTTGCATATATTTAGCTTTATAGATCATGCTCTACATCCTTTATCATCTGTGTTCTTTCAATTCAAACACTGTCTTTTGTTGTTTCATTTAAAGCTGACCACACTTGACTGATGTCACCTACTTGAAAGCATCTTAAGAAGAGAAAAGCACACTCCACCAATCATGGGACAATGGTCTCTCACAAGACTGCTTGGAGCTAGAAAAGCTCTCAGCTGGGAAGCTGTACACATGAGCGTATTACTGTGTATTGCAGGGTTAAGGGGAAGCACCTACCATCAGCACAATAAAGGTCTTGCAGGTATGTGTGTGAGACTAACAATACCAGAAACACCTTCATGCTTGTTCATGTGAAATTTAGACTCAAAGCAGAGTTCCTTGATCACCGTCTTCTTCATGCCTCACTGCCAGCTCTGCTGCATCTTCCAAAGATGCATCCTCATAAGATTCTTTGCATACACATAAGACCACATACACAGTACACATACATCACACACACAGAATCCCCACAGCATATACACAGTATTCCCATAGCACATGTCACTGTCACACCCACAGATACCACATACATACTATACCCGTAGCACATACACACACTACATACTATACACATACTGAATACTGCACCCATTATAACATTCAAAAACACATACGGTACACCTATATCACATAACACACATATATACACCACAAACACAGCATACTCAGACTACATGCCACACAAATGCCACTTACACAAACCACACACACTAGTGAACCACACTACACATATATACCATATTACACACAATAAACACACATGCTGCACACACCACATACTACACACATAAACACAGAGAACACGTGTTGCATGTATACACATACAAGTCACACACACTACACTCATTATATACACACAACATACCAAACACATATACTACATACCACATTATAAACACACACACTTCACATACATATACCATAATATACACACACATAGCATTACATACACAAATATCCACCATACGAACACCACACACACGCACGATTCTCAAAGACTTTGGAGTCAAATAATGACATGTAATTTCATAAAAAAAATACTGCCTAAGACTTTCACTTCTTTATACTTTTGATCATATGATAAAACACCAAATCATTATCATTCAGTGAGGCAATTTACCACAAATACATGCTGCTCTTGAGGTATTTTCAAAGTCACTAAATATAGTGTATTCCAGTTAAAAACAATCATGACCATCACAGCAGAAATGAGGTGAACTTGAAGCTACAAATGAATATTCTGAGTCCTCGTTTTTATTACTAACTTGATTTAAATATTCTCTGAGACACTGATTTTTGATAGAGTAACAAATCTTAATAAGCATCCTATTCAATAACAGAAAACTATGCTATGCTTATCCAGTATTCTTTATAAATTATTTAACTCCAGGCCTTGTATGAATCCCAGTATTTTGCAAAGTTAATAGGCAATCATATTTAAAAATCGGTGTCTTCTTTCCAGAGTTTTACATTGTGACTTTTGTTGACACGTTGCACTGACTTCACAGTCCTTCAAGTGGCCAAGCATGAGGGCACAGGTCCAGCACCTGGTAGACTGCAGAACTGCCCCAGGCCTAAAGTGAGCATGAGGCTAGCCAGTAGAACACTGTAATACCTGTTTCAAAACATTTCATAAAGGGGAGCCCCAAAAATGAAGAGTTCAAAACTGATCTCAGTATGATTTCTTTCTTTCACCTGCTCCTACATGTAGTTTAAGGGTAGAGATGACTGTGGCCCTGACCCGCTTTCTGTTATTTAATATTCTTAAGAATCAAATGAGCAGGAAGACTCTGCTGATCAAAAGTAATCTGCACTCCCAATGTGGGCTGCAATTAATATATTTTAAATTTCTAAGTGTGTTCATAAGATGGCAGAGTAGGAAATCTGAGCATTGCAAACAGATGGTGCAGGCATTCTGGCTTAGGTAAGGATATAAAAGTGACATTATCTGAAAGCGCCCAGCTTCTTAATGCTGCGGAAGTGGCTGGGACTCTCTAATCCCCTCTACTTATCTCAGCTGGAGTCATAACCCTTCTCCATTAACTACTGGTGCCATCTGTTGGTACTAATGGAATGGCATCCAAACTGGTGGGTGTTTGGCTATCTCGCAGAAGGAAAATCATGGGAGTCACCTTAGCAGTTGAAGCTTGAGATTATCATCTCTGAAGTTCTCCTGCAGAGGCATGACCTCTTCCTGCTGCGGTTTTCATTCAGGCAGCAGCTTCTTTTTCATTTTAATTTGAGTTGAGGGCAAACGTAGAACATTTTATGATACTTGTTCTTTTTCCAAAAAACTGTCTAAATTAATGTACCAAAGGGATTTTAATATAAACACAAAGATTTTCATAAATGATAATTTATATTTTTAGATTATCATAAATCTTAAATGAATGCTTTTTAAGTCGCAGTAATATTATTATCACTTTGCTTCCTGAAAACAATACTATGAATCAAAAGCGTGTCAGACATATTTTAAAAAATTCCATAATTCCGATGATGCCTAGAAATTCCGAAGTTCACTGATCCTGGAGAGAGTTGTTGCTCCGCCCACAGCTAGTTGGCCATAGTAACAGTAATGACTAGCTTCCATTGGGTATCTTCTGCAAGTAGGCTAAGCAGAGCACAGAACCCTCTCTACAACTGCCCGTGCCCCAGTCATGCAAGGCAGAATCTTAGAGCTCACGAGAGTTCTACCCACTAGGGCTTCATGAGGTTATTCAAAATAGTCCAGGCTCAGCCTTTTTACCAGTCCTCCCCATCAATTTCTGTCCAAATGTGAGATAAAGTCTCTTGCAAATATTTGCTCTTTATTCCCTTTGCTCCTTATTTCAGTGTTTACAACACACACACACACACACACACACACACACTCTATGAAATATGCTATTTTTTGAAAATTTTGAGTAATGTATCTTTTTGGTAGCAATTGTCTCCTTATCCATTGGACTGACCTTATTGATTAATATCAAAACCAACATTCAGCACAGTAGATCACCAGGACCATTTCTTAATGCCAGTTTCTAGTTCAGTTCCCATCTAGAGCCTGAAACTTCTAACTTCTGTGACAGGTAACACAGATCCTGGTGACACTGATACTACTGCAGCATTCCTTGATACCAAATGACAGAATGGTCTACACAATGCTCAGGGAATACCAATGCCAGTATGATCTGACATCATTGTTTGTAGCTACAACCATCAACACCTCAGAGAAAAAAGCAGGAAAAATATGTCTGCCTTCTTGGAGATTTGATAACAGTTACTGAACACAGACTCTGGTAATGAATTGTCATCTGGAATTATAATCATGATTGTCTGAACATATAAGCATATATGAATGTATATAAATATTTGTCTACGTGTGTATTTGGGCATGTGTATATGTACATACATGAATGCAGGTGCCCTCAAAGGTCAGAAGAGGGCATTGGATCCCAGGCACTGAAATAGCAGGAAGTTAGTTATGAGTATTCTGACACGGGTGGTGGGAACCAAACCTGGACCCTCTGCAAGAGCTGTATGTGCTCTTAACTGCTAATCTATCTCTCTATCCTCAAGAGATATATATTGAATAAACCCTATTTCCAAAACCATGAATTACTTTCAATGCAATCATAAAATTAACTGAGTTAACTTTGTTCCAAATAGAAAAATAATTAATGTTGATTGAGGACAATAGAGATGTTAGCTCAATAGAAAACATGATATATGTGTGTGTGTGTGTGTATCTAATAGTTCTATAATAAGCCCAACAGTAATGTAAGGTATTTCTGATTGTTTTCTCAGAGAATTATTGTTTGAAAGAGCAAGCTCCTTTATATCCATGTGGGTTCAAAAGAGAAGCAGTTTTGATTATTTAGTTTTATAACAGCCATCCTAAAAAACACAATAAACTGGACTGACCATACAACTAAAATGATGAGATTCACAGACGTAGCTCTCTTTGTACAGCTCCTGTGAAAGCAAGATGGTCGTGGGAGTATGCTTGCCCACTGGTATCTGAGGAGACAGTGCAGTGAATACCTCGAAGTTTTCAGTTACAGAAGACTGCACAGAACTCCTGTACTATTCAGTGACAATCATCAGTCAGAAATAACCATGTAGGTTATACTTTATTAAACAAATTTAATCTCACATGAAACTTTGGTAAACATGTAATTTCAAACACAATATTAAAAGGAGATTTGAAAGAAATGGAACAGTGACATTCAGAAAAACAGCTTTATCAAGAATTAGCTTCTTAAAAAGGGGAACTCTGTGAGGTTTTATATAAGAACTTACAAAAAACAAAAAAGATTCTTAGGTTAAGAAAAATTAATAGTTGAAACTTACACATCAATAATTATTCTTTATCCTCCACCAGCTTTACAATCCTATAAATATTTTACTACCCCTTCAATATTTTACAATCCCATCATTAGTTTACAATCCCATCATTGTTTTTGACCTGAAATTGAAAAAAAAATGTGATCAGTGTGGTAAACCAGGCCTGTGATCCCGGCTAAGTAGGAGGATGAGGCAGGAGGGCTGGAAGCTTGAGGCCCTGCCTGGGTTACAAGTTGCTCAAGACGACTGGACAACTTTCTGTGAGGCTTTCTCAAAATAAAAGTCAAGGCCCTGGGGATTTCACTCAGCGTTAGAGGACTTGTCTAGCTTGTGTAGATATTGGGCTTCTCCACCCTTGGCACACCAAGGAATAAAAAGGCAGCCAGTGCTGGACCACCTAGATTGTGTTGTAATCCTCTTGTGATATGTATTCATTCTTTTTGTTTGTCCTGCCAGAGAACTCTGACTAGTACAGAGTGTAGTGTCAGGAGTGGGGTTGTCACTTGTGACAAAGCTGAATATTTGGGACTATTTTATGGAACGAATGAGAAGACCTGCAACTTTGGTAAAGCCCTTGCCAATTCTTTGCAGACAGCTGATGTGATATGACTCAGTGCTTCAAGCACTTGCCTTTTTGTCTTCTTTGTGACAGTTGACCAGAAGCTGGGATTGTGAGCTAACTTAAGGTGTTTCTGCTGGAGTCACAGCGACAGGAAAGAAAGCAAAGACAAATGGCAATCTAAAATATCTAATGAATATTTTTTGAAAACTTAAATGCACTCTAGCAATATTCACTGCAGATACAGCACACATGAAAACAACCAGATGCCCTGAATTGTTAGAGCATAATGAGAGGTAAAAAATATTTAACCAGTAGCAGAAAACTACTATAAATAAGTGTAACTTTTAGTTTGTTTGTTTCTATCTTCTGGTTTTAAATGAAAAGTAACATTGGCATCAAAACTTCATTCTACCAGGTTTTTGTTTTGTTTTGTTTTGTTGTTCGAATAAAAAGTGTTATCCCAAAGATTAAACACTCTGAATCTATTCATATGAAATCATGGAAAAGTGACAGAAAACAGGTCAGTGCCTGCAATGGCAAGGCAGTAACAGGTGGTCACTGATCACCCAGGACACAAGAGAACTAACAGACTAATAAGACTGGGTCCCATCATAACTGTGGTGGACCTCATTGATGTAATGAATTTTTCACTGTGTGTTGAATGGTACTGCTATAACTAGTCAGCTTAGCCCTGCTAATATTCAATCAGAGACTCAGGGGAGGTTCAGGACCCTGCTCCTCCACACTGCGCTACTGACAACTGGTGGGTTCTGAGAGTGGACCTTCATTGTCTTCAGCCCCAGAAGAGGCTTCCAGGTTCCAGCACAGCGGCAAACCTGTGGTTACACAGAGGGACCTGGCTATACCCAGTGAGTCACAAACAAGATAAAAATAATATATGAATGTGGGAAAGGGACTCTGAGGGAGGGAGTTGGGAAAGAGCGGAGAGTAAAGGCGACCAGAATGTATTATGTACATGTATAAAACTGTCAACAAACAAGTCAACCAACTGGTGTGTGTTTCCCCAGAGAAGACTATTTCTCCTGCTTTCAGCATTGCAGCTGCCTGTAGTTGCTCATGTAGGGCTGAAGTCTCTTGGGCTTTCAACTGTCCACATCAGCGTTTTTATTGTTGTTTGTTGTTGGTTTTATTTTATTGTTCAGCTCATGTTTAGGCAGTCATGTTGGTGAGTCTTTAAGAGACCATGAATTTGAAAGATTGTAAGGAGGAGTATATGGGAAGGAAAGGGGAGTGGAAAATGATATAATCTCAAAAACGGAAATAAAATTTGAAAATAAAATTTTAAAAATAAATTTAATTAACTAATTAATTAATTCATCTATTCATTCATATAGTGCCAGTTGTGTTTGGTTCTACCCTAGGTCTCTAGATTTATCCAGTCTCTGGGAACAGAAGGAATCAAATAAGAGGAGGATGGACGAGAGAGTGCAGGGAGAGACAACTGGAAAAGGGGGATAACTCTGGGACAAGCTAGAACTTAGTGTGATGGAAATTCCCAGGAAGTGATACGGGTGATCCCAGATAAGACTCCAGGGAGGATATGGAGCCTGAAATGGCCATTTCCTGTAACCAGGCAAGATTTCCGGTGGAGGAACTGGGACATGAACTCAGCCATAAAACCTTCAACTTACAATCTGTCCTGCCTACAAGATGTGCTAGGGTAAAGGTGGCACAGAAATTGTGGGAATAACCAAGTAACGATCACTCCAGCTTGAGACCCCACGCCATAAGAAGGAGCCCACCCCTGACACTTCCTGGAGGGCCAGGACGCAGAGGTTGGATACCCAGAGACCTAGGATAGAAACTGCCTCCTAATGTTATTCTGCTATTCCTGCAAGCAGGAGTCTTACACAGCACTCAGAGAGACTTTACGCAGCAACTGATGGAAACAGATTCAGAGACCCACAGTCAAACATTAGGCGGAGCTTGGAAAATCCTGTGGCAGAGGCAGAGGAAAGATTGTAGGAGACAGAGGGGTCAATCACACCACAAGAAAACCAACAAGATCAACTATCCTGGGCTCATAGGGGCTCACAGAGACTGAACCGTCAACTAGGAAGTCTGCATGAGACTGACCTAGGCCCTCGACACATATGTTAGCACTTGTGTAGCTTGTTCTTCTTTTAGAATTCCTAACAGTGGCAGCAGGAATTGTCTCTGACTGTGTTGTCTGCCTTTGGAGGCCTTTCCTCCTACTGGGCTGCCTTGTCCAGCCTTAATAGAAAAGGAGGTGCCTAGTCTTACTGCAACTTGATATGACACGGCTGGTTGATATCCAAGGCTACACCTTCTCTGAGGAAAAAGAGGAGGAGTGGGTGGGATACGAGGGTGTGGAAAGAAGAGGGGAGCTGGGGGGGGGGACTAAGAGAAAAGGAAGGAAGAAAAGCTGTGGCTAGGATGTAAAAAAAATAATAATTAAAAAATGAAATCAAAATTTAAAAGTATAAAAAATTATTTTTTAAGAGCTGCGGAAATGGCTCAGTGTTTAAGAACACTTGCTGCTCTTCCTGAGTACCAAGCTTTAGTTCCTAGCGCCCACATATCAGGTTATAACCTTCTGTAACTCTAGTTGAAGGAGAACTGATACCCTCTTCTGTCCTGGACACCAGGACAGCATGAAGTATGTACACATACATACAAGAATTAATAATATATGAATAAATTAATAATCCTTTAAATTATTTTTTAAATGTTGGTTAGTTTTACAATTCATAGATGATGCCTCAATAAAACCCTTTAAGAAATTAATGGCTTAAATGTTTACCATGGAATTTAGCTGTGGATTATGAACGCATTTAATTTGAAATAATATTATGAGCATCTTCTGACCTCCTTTATTATAAAGCATTTCTGGCAATACATACAGAAGAACACGATTGGTGCTCTCAAAGACTGAATAAGAAATAAAGAAATCACAAGGCACCAGTGCAGGTAAAATCCAAAAAAATGGTCAGAACCCATTTGATCCTAGAGCTCTCAGTGCAAGCTCAGCCCAGAGACATCAGCTCCACTCAGGACTCTGGGTGCATGTTCCCATCAGCCTGTCTGTCCACCTGCTCCCTCCTCCCCCGGAAACCCACAGTCCAGTTTTTGCCTCTTACCTGTGTAACTGCAAATTCAGACTTGATTGCTTGTTGAGGCCTACTGATTACTTCATTTAAAGGTTTTAATTGCATTGTCTTCAGACTGAACACTACCCCATGCATGGTATTTAGTAACAAGGTGAAAAGTGAAATATAAACGTACAGGTAAAGAGATTTGCATAATTCATGGAGAGTACAGAAAACACCATCATATTAGAAAGGTACACACTGCTAATTACAAAATTATATTCCATCTGCTTGCACAAATTGTAGAGTCAGGGTATTTAAGTTTCAACAAGTTGCTAAGTGGTTGAGCCTGTGAATGTGTTTTTGGTTTTGCAAGACACCATGACTTTGTCTCCGGTGGCTGCCACTGTGTAATTAATGTACTTTCTTTAGAGTAGCAGAGGCAGTCAGAGGAACATTATCTCAGGTACAGCAAGCCATTTTATTACACTTCCCACCCCTACAAGTACACTAACCCATGCTTTGTTTGCTTTTGTTCCTCTGGTACAGCTACAACAACAACAAAAAGTATTAAACTCATGTGCAAATTCAAACAAAGTGGTATGGGAAGAGTTTACAGAGTTCACAGACACACATGTTTGGAAAAACATGAAATAGCACTGGTGACCTCTTTCTAAGTCTTAGGAAGAGTAACTATGCTTGCTGTTTTTGTTTGTTTGTTTGTTTGTTTGTTTTGTTGTTGTTGTTGTTTTCAGTGTGCTCAAGGCTCTATTTTTTTTAAGCCAGGAACCTTATTTTATCTGTTTTCAATTGTCAGGAAACAGATATATGATTAATACAACCACAGTTAATTCACAGAGGTCTCTTAAAAGCACTTGAAAAATTACTGCTAATCACTAAGCTCCCAAATTGGGTCATGAAGAGCAAATCCCTCAAGGCTGACTTGGTGTCTTGCTAGATTTATGAATGTTGGAAGAACATGAGAATTGGATAAAAACAATAATGTTCTTGGTCATCAGCCAAAGAATGCTGGTCACAGCATCCTGGAATGCCCTTCTAACTCGCATCACTTGTGATCATGTTTCAGGATTTCTCTGGATTTCAACAAGAAGAGACACCAGAAACTCTCCTTTAAGGGACATGTACTCTCCACTCATAATCAGGTCTGCATCAAAGCTTTGAACAGTCTGTTTAACACCAGTCCTCCCAAACAAGATGCCACATATCAGCCAATCTTGGTATATTAAGGTTTCCAATATTAATGAATAGCATCTGTCATTAAGGGCCAGTTAAATGTCTTAGCAGGTAAAAGTCCGTGGCACCACCTTGGGCAATCTGAGTTCAATCACCAGAACCCATCTATCAGAAGAAAATCAACTCCCAGGAGCTGTCCTCCAACTTCATATGTTCATCATTCTCTGTGTACCTCTCTCTATCTCTCTCTGTCTCTGTCTCTCTTCCTCTCAGACATAAACATACACACACACGGATATGATATGTACACAGACATAAACACAAACTTCAAAAGGATTTACTTGAACCATATGAGTACATTTAAATATTCATGGGTCTGTGGGCATATTTGAATTTGAGCCAATACCCTTATAAAAGTGTTATTTGATGAGGGTAGAGTCACACATCACATACACAAGTACACATACATACACACAAAATAAATGTGTTTAAACATTTTCTTTAAAATCTGCATTTAAACAAATGTAGAAAAATAAAACACTGTGTGTAATGGCTGATACAGTTATATTGCCAATAATAATTTAGAGATTGTCCAAATTGTTTCTATTTATTGGGAAGTTTCCTCATAACCTCTAATATTTTCCTCTAACCTCTAACTCAAATTTGGGATTTGGATAAAGGTCATTTGCTATCATTTGGATGATAAGAATGATCCTTAAAAGAAAATCTGTTGGAAAAATGAGTGAATCCTAAAAGTTGAGAGGTGAAATTTAATTGGGATCAATAAAAGTATGTTAATGTCGGTGTAAAAAGGTTTATAGCCCAAGATCAAGAGATTGAATCATAATATGCATTTAAGACTGCAGAATAATGGGTAATATATTCACTGATCATGTGTGATGCTTTGGTCTAAGTGCTAAGAAGTTTACAAGTATCACATAATTCAAAATCAGAGCACTCCGTGGTGGTGAGAACAGAATTAATGTGGAAGGACGAGGAGGCTGAAACTCAGCGGGTTTAGTCAGCTTGATCAAGGTCACACAAGGAAAGAACCTGTGGCACCAAGTACAATCAGCACCCCTGGCCCACCCGCGCTGTGTCCACCAGGCCACACTGATACTTAAAGATGCTAAGCTGTGTCTTGTCCTTTCACAGTGTCGATAAAGCTATCACTATTCATTTCAGACCGTTCAGGATGATCATTTCTCACCATACCTTGACTTCTGAGGACATTATAGTTATTAAATTAGCAACTCCAGGATGGCAAAGGTCAGAAAAGAAAATATAGTCAAAACTTTTTAGGAGGTTAAGAACATGACAGTGCTCTTGAATGAAGGCTCCATGGATTAGAACTACCACATACAAATTGGACTTCGTTTATGATTGGTACGGAATTGCTAAGATGTATGAGCTAGGAGCTGGCAGGAAACCATGTTAGTAATTACAAGCCTCCAGAATTGGAGTAGACTAATAACACGTCATGAAGTCATCTCCTCTCTGCAGATAATCACAGGAAGTTAGATGGGGCCAGCAAAGTTATTTTTCCTGTGCTGGTATCCATAACTATTGCCAATGACCATAAGGACAAGAAGATTCTGGGGCAGACCTTTCTGGTGCTTGGGATGACTGACTGCTGCTCTCCATAATTCCTTCGCAAAAACACCCTACCAAATCCCCACACAGGCAGGCACCTTGAGATTCACCAGGCTGGTGGCATGACAGTACGTGCTAATGCTTTTCATTCAGAAATTTTTCGATCTCTATTCCCAGACATTTCAAGCACATCAAATTAAAAGGTGTATGTTTATAAGCTCACATCACTTACTGTTTCAAGAATAACTTGATTTTTTTTAATATGTCACTGTTTTCCAAGTCAAATAGGCTATGACATTATTTCCTATAATTCAATTGTTGGAAGAACAATGCTAGTTACAATGAACTGAATGCTAATTTGTCTTATTTTTATAGGTGAAGCAAACATTTCTTAGGTAATTTTCTCTGCTTAGGTCTTACCTTTGTTCTATAAATGTCATTTCTTTTTGAATGCCTGCATTTGTATATTTTACTTATCTTTTCCTATATCTGTCATGCCCAATTCAATCACCATTTGCTCACAGTAACTAACTGCTGTAAAGGAATGACATTTGAATTTAGTTTGAGTGTGGTTTGCTACTTGGGCATCGAGAAAAAGCACGGTATGCCTTCTCTTCTAATTCTGCTCCCTCTGTTGTCACTTCAGACCATATCTGTGTCTCTAGCATTGTTATGAGACATGGTAATTACTCTAGGTAAATACATGAACTACACTTTACTTACCAGCTAGTGGGGGAGTTCCTGACTTTATTTTCCCAACAATGCTGTGGTGGTGAATGCCCCTTAAACATCTTATGAGCCATGGGAGAATACAACACACAGCACAGTGAACTGAAGAATACTGTGAAACAAACTGAATTTCACCACTATTATCACCGTAAGATTCTCAAGGGAGTAGCTATCAAAACACTGTAGTTGTCACTGTTGTTGTTATTACTGTAATGAAATACCTGAGCTGGCTACTTCATAAAGAATAGAGGTTTATTTTGGCACATGCGTTTGGAGTTGCAATACCCAAGGAGCTTTGCATGGGTTGTACTGAGGGACTGCTGGATTAAATCACATAGTGGTTTCTTTTATTTTCTTATGAAAGCTATCAAGATACAATCCTAAGGATCACATATAACCCTAATTTCTTCCCAGAGGACAGTCTTTAAACATTTTAAAACATAACTGTCAGATAAAGTTATCCTCTGAGGGCAATTCAGCTCCTGCATGAGTTGAGGGAGTTTCCATGTTCAAACCACAGAAACAACCAGGCTCACAGCTGAGCTTTCAGCCCCTCTTCTGAACAGACAGCACTTATACCTATGGCCTTGCCAAACTGATTGCTACAAATGAGACATCTTTGTCTTAATTAATTGAAGCCACAAATTACCAAGAAGGGGTTCTGGCTTCTACTCTGCAGCTTGTGCAGCAATGTCTTTTGCCCACTTTTCAGGAGGAACGGATCCTTCTCTACTTCACTTGTATTGCTTCCCTATTTATTTTGAGAATTGATTTCCTTAGGCTAAATAACCATTGCTTGTAGTCACTAAGGGTATTTATATTGGGGGTTGGGGGAAATATTGCCTTTAGGACTTTTTACCTGTTAAATGGATAAAATGCTTAAGAAGGTGTTTCCTCCCTTGCCATCATTGAAACCACCTCTTAAGAGTCTTGCTTTCTACATACCATGAGGTTGTGCTACTATTTAGAGGTGGACTGTCACCTCAGATGTTCCTGTGCAGGTAGTGTGATCTGAGGACAGTATGATGCTCAAAGGTGATGGAGACCTTTAGAGATGGGACTTGGTAGGAGATCCTCAGTGAAAAGGGGCATGCTCTCAAAAGACATCTGTCATTTCCAGTGGGAGAGTTCTGGAGAGAGGACAATTACAGACGCCTCAAAGAGCCTCTGTGTTGCTGTTTGGTGTCCTCATTAGTGATTTAGGCAATCATTTCCACCATGGCCTTCTACAATGATGGATGAAGGAAGGGTTTTCCCAGATCAGCATTAATACTGGCACCATGCCTTGAACCTCTAAAAGTGTGAGCTAAGTTTTATTTTATTGGTGGACTGACTCAGGTGTTTTGTTATAGCAACAAAAGGCTAACTAACGCAGATTGTCTGCCACATTTAGTTCTTTAAAACAGAAACCTATTAGAATCATAAAACTCTAAGCAAAGTTTCTATGCAAGTGTTTCTCTTTGTCATAAATGCAAATTTACATATATTCAGGTTACATATTTACATATACTCTCTGGACTCTTCTATAACAATGATTATTTGTTTATTCATAAACAAATTCAAATTTATTTTACCATGAACATCTCTTATTGTTTTACAAGAAGAAATAGTGATATTGCAATTATATACTAAATATCAGATGTCTGCATTCAAATATTGGTTTCTGTGTTTTGGAATATCTGATGAAAGCTCTACATTCTTGAGAATACTGAAGCCATATTAAAAGAAATAGTAAAAATCAATTCAAGCATGCTCATTAAGACTCGGGTGTCATATTTATTCTGAAGAATAAACTTTTTAATACACAGAAATGTTAGTAAGACTCAAAGACTTTCATTTTTAAAAATTCCTAAAATACAATGCTAAGACCCATGTTTCTTACCTTAAAATAAAATAGACAAGATGATGTGGAAGGTCTGTTTAAGCTCTACAATTTTTATGAGCCTATAAAAATCACCCAAATAGAAACTTCAGAGTGAAAAAGGCAATTTTCTTGTCTTACTTTTGGACAAATTTCCTAGAAGGAAGGCTTCAGCTGTGCATTCACCTTCATGCCTGGCCTCAGATGCCATGAGCAGGCCAGCTGAGGAATCAGCAGCATCTGCCGCTGCGGAGTGAGAGAAGCAAGCTGACACAGAAGAATAAGATCCACGTGCAGTTAACACCAGGGAAGGCTCCACACAGATAAAAAGCAATTCAGTGAGATAGGAGCTGAAAAGATGAGACATACCTCGTAAAACATAGCAGCATTTCTAAGTTGACAGTCTCATTTTTAGTATATATGGTTTTTGAATATTGCTCATAAAGTCACTTAAGAAAATGCCGATAACTTGCAATTAACCTAGTTTTCCCTCAAGACAAAGTTGAGTATCTTCAGATATCATGGAAAGAATCCACGGTGTCTTTTGAAAATACGGATTATTTTATTTGGAGCCAATTAAAAACTGTTTCTTATCATAATTATGAAACGAGAGAACTGGAACCAGAGAGATGGCTCAGCCATCAAAAGCTTTATTACTCTTGTTCCTAACACCCAGTGAAGTCGGTTCACAAGTCTGTAATTGTAGCTCTAGGGAATGAGATTCCCTCTTCTGGCAGACAGGGCATTGATGGGCACAATCCGCCCATACATACATACATACACAATTAAAAACTTTTAAAAATCTATCAAAACAAAAGACAGGGGATTACATAATCACTAGAATGTGTACAATAAAAAGAGATAACCTCAAATCTGACCAGGATATGAGACAGTGACCCAGTATTGGTGAGAAAACATCATAGCACAGCTACTCTAAAAACAGCTCTGTGGATAGTTAAATGTTAAACAGGCCATAGTTAGCATATTCAGAAATTGCACTTCCATCATATGCATCCATAAATGTTTATCTTTACAAACACATGGGTACAAATTTCTTTAGAAATATTATTCATTTAATAGTTTCCAAACATCAATAATACAAATTTTCACTTGGTGACAAGTAGGTAAACAAGACATGAACTTATTCTGCAAATGCAATGCTATTTAGCACCTGAGAGAACCGAGCCAGTAAAGCCCAAAGGACCCAGAAGCAGTGGTAAGGAGGGAAAAGAGTCTCTATTTTTGTGAAACTTATAGATGAGTAAAGTTAGAGAGTTATAACATAGACTGAGAGTAGCTTCAGAGACTCATTTGCAAATGGCATGAGAGCACTGTCCAAGGAGGAGGAAGTTCTAAAACAAGGCTCTATTATAAAACCCATCCAAGATGGGAGTCAAGAATCACCACAGACTCCTTTCCAGCATGCAACTATAGTTGCTATAAACTGTTATTTTTATGAAAATATTAAATATACCCACAAATCATCTAAAGAGACCATAGCAAAAGTATTTTGCACAGACAACAGGAAACACATTTCAAATAAAACACCTCAATATCTTGCCCTCTGCCTCCAGCACTGTGAGACAGATATGTTGCCCAAAAGGACAAGAGGTTGATTGGAGAGTTGGATCCAGAGCAAACTTGAGGGGACTGTTTTTGAAAAAAGAGTTGAGAAGTGAATAGCAATACTGAATACAGTGGAGACCTGCATGATCTGAACACTAAAGTCAAGATTGGAATAAATGAAACAGCATCAAGAGAAAGCTATAGAAAGAAACAAAGAAGAGAAAGCTAGGGAGGTCCTTCCTGTGGCCAGAACAAATCACAAAGCCTCACATCTAGCGCATCAGGAAAGAGAAGCTCAATAGAGACACAGGGAAGAAACAGCTCAAGGACTTCTTGCCAGAACAACAGTCAAGCATCAACCATGGAATGTCAATAGAAGAAAAGACAGTAACGGAGCCCACATACTATATAAAGTGACAGCAGAGGCCTAATACAGAAAAAAATGAACATCACAAAACATATTCTGACAGTTTACTACAAAAGTAACCAAGTGAGGTGTGATGACACACCCAGAACATGGGAGGCAACAGCGGGAGAATCAGGAGCTTAACTCATCCTTAGCTACAAAGAAGTTCAAGAACAACATAAGATATGTGAAACCTTATTTCCTATGACCCAAACCACAAAACAAACAAGCAAACAGCACACCCACCCTAACAGTCAGTATCCAGAGCTAATGCAGGAAGTTACCTAAAATGTCTAATTTTCAATCAACCAACTTAGAAGACATCAGAGAAGTATGAAAATGTGGATCAGATGAAGAAACAAAACAGAAACAGTTATGGTCTCTTCATAAGGGTCCTCCTATGTGGCAGTTTTAGCAGCTCACCATCAACTGAAATTCCATGGTAAAGGACAATAATTAGAGAGAAATTTTTACCAGAAAATATTGATAGCAGACTTAAACTAACAATAGGAATCTCAATGGATTGGAAGGTAGGCTATTACATGGCATACATGTTAAAGAGCAGATAGAAAAGAGACAGGAGAAAACTGAGCAAAATATAATGATGAGGGCACACCAGTCAGTATCTGGAAGCACAGGAGCAGCAAGGAAGGGAGAAAAAGTTAAACACATAACGACTCTAACTGTCAGAATTCAAGGAGAACCTTTAACCCACACATTCACAAAGCTCAAAAAGCTGCAAGGAGGAAAGAAAAACAAAACAAAACAAAACAAAAAACAGGCAGATCCAAGCCAGGCATAGTCCACTCAAATGCTGAAAGAGGGGGAAAACATGGCCCACCTATACAAAGACATGCCAAAAAATCAATGATTGTTAAACAGTGAAGGGCAGAAGACAGTGGGTGAAATAGTCAAAATTAACACCGATGGAACTAATACAGAGACTGCCAAACATACAGAGCAAAATCTGATAGCACTGAAAAGAGAGACAATCCAGCAGGTACAGATTGGTTACGAACTAACAACTAGTCACCAGAATAAGAATAAATACGCTGCGTAAAGTAGGGAATGAGAGCACTTAGCACAGCTTTTTTTTTTTTAATCAGTTGAATAAAATGGCAAGACAAGAAACAAACCTAACAGTGTAGCAAAGATTGACATGTTCTATAATGTTTCCTGCTGACTGTGGAGTTTCTCAGACAGTTCATTCTGAATCCATACCTTTCTTCAAAGCTTGTCTTTGGAGGACTTTATTCTATCCATCGTTTTAAAACATTCCTTTTGATGGAAAGATCTTCCTTTCTTCGCCTAGGGGCATCTTTGAAGCTTTGGGAACTTTGAATGGAATATGCCCATTTTCTTCTTCTTGAGTATTGTTCAAGGACACAGATTTTCTTAAGAATCCATCATTGAAACTAGTTGACTTCATTAATTGTTTATAAGCTCAAGAAAGTCCTATTGTTGTCTTGGCAAGAATGATATACCTCTTGTTTTGACCATTGCAGCATATTTAAAACTTTGTGGAAGTTGTGTTAGCAGGATGAGAGTGGGCACTCATAAGGGATGGTCCTAGGCAGCACCCACAAGCAGAACTTTGTGATCTATGGTTCAAAGCTAAGTTGATCAAATCAGGCGTATGCTTCTGAACACATATGACTCAGCCCCATTCCAGCTGTGCTGATCCCATGTGTTCTTTACTGTAAACTCTTATGACTTCGATCATAGTGAGACACATCTATTTTTAAGGGACAGTGTATTTACCAGAAGGGGAGAACCTACCTATGTGGACATAATAGCACATTTCTGTAGCATCTTTCTTTAGCACCAGAAGCACAAGCAGAAGCTCAAGCACGCACATAGGCAAAAATGCCCAGCCATACAAGGTACCTAAGTTCACACAGGTGGTTCCCAAAGGTAGTTCAGGACGTTGGACAGAGCCACGTTCCATGGGCTTGCAGAAGCTGCTACCTGATTTATTTATTTATTTATTTATTTATTTATTTTTTCCTCCTCAGAACTGGTTCTCCAGTTCTGTCTGTCATCATGCTCTTTGGTAAGAGTGACAAGTCACAGCTCTCAGTATTATGCTGTCTCTGAAAACTTCACAATGTAGATGACAATCCAAAAAGATGAGCATTACCTTCCTGGTGAGGTAGCAGCAGACTGTATCTTAACATGAAATGACTCAGAAAGTATGTGCACAATTACAAGAGGATTCAAAGAAGAACCACAGGACATTACAGTGTTTAAAAATAAAACACGAAAGACATGAACTAAAGACAGATGTGAAATGAAAAGGAAAAGGGAAATAAAGGTATGAGGGAGGGAGAGGAAAGGAATCTCTAGAGTAAGATTTTCCTATGGTGTAGCTCACACATCAGATTCCATGAATATATCAGGTATGTTAAGAAGTATTAAAGACTACTACTTTCAGGCAACAGGAGCTCATGAACTTTTATAGCAATTTTAATGTCATACTACACGCATGATTTGAACAATTAATACAAACAAAGCTAGAGATTTTAAAGAACTCTTTTTTAAGCCGTTTGTGCGTACAAGGAAAGCCTTGCGAGAAAGGAAATCAAAGTACGCTGTGTTGCTCAGTGGTAAACCAGGATTCTGCTGGACCATGGAGCTTGAAGAAATGGAATGCTTTCAATTTTGAGAGAAAGGAAAGTACTCACCCAAGTTTAAAATATTATGTAACAAAAAGATTATGGGTGTATTTCATTGTTGCCTTTAAGAAGGGACCTCCATGCATGAAAAGTGAGAAGCAGAGCAAACAGAGAAACTCAAGTCCTAAGGTTAGCAACTGAGCATGGGGGCAATACAGAGTGGGCTTCTTGGGGCAGGCAGGTACTACAGCATGAAAAGCAGAACTCAGAGAGTGGAGCTGGAACTGAGGACTAAAGCCCAGGGAGATGGGGCCGGACTAGAGAAGTGAGCCCAGGGAAAAAAAGAGTAAACAGGAGAGATGAGTTAAAGGACAAGGAGACAACAACCAGAGATCATCAGTGATAGAAGAGGATGAACATCACCATTCCTGGAGAGTTGCATTGGATAATGATATATTTACAGTATTGATTTCTACAGCGCTCTAAACTGGCAATAGTTATGTTTCCAAACTTCCTTCGGTTTTTCCTTCAGACCTCTATACCTGCATTGAATGTGCACATTTTGTTTTCTATATTCTCATAATTGTGCGGCCATGTCTTGCTGTAGCACTACAGACCAGCCTATCCATTACAAACTGGACAGAGAGTGCAGAAAACGGAGCCCTGACTGCTCACCTTGACTGGTTTAACGGCCCTTTTATCTTGGTTTACACGCATACTGCCCAGGGAAGTCATAGTCCTGCTAGGGTGGGTCTTGCCCTGACTCCTCTATGGCTCCTTTGGTATGAATACTATGTCTCTCTTTCATTCATTTTTTTTATCATAAATAAAATTATTCCATAAATTTCAGTTTTCTACAAATACTTCCAAATTCTTCAGACCTTCCCTACGTTAATAGCTTAGCCCTTTGTTACTGCCCATGATTAGACAGGGCAGTAATTAAAAACACCAAAACAAAAATTGCCAGGGTCCAGCCCTGGGTGAGGAGTGGGCTTCAAGTGGGTGGATTCAAGAGCTGCAAGGGGAGAGTGTGGGATAGCATTTAGTTTTGTTTTATGAGAGGAAGCACATCTTGATATGGCTTGACCTGCTCTGACAACCTGTGTTTCTCACAGGCTTTATTTATACATGAAATCATAAAAACTTTAATGATTGATTCTACAACCTTTTAGTATAAATTTTTCTAAAAATCTTCCTCAATTACATAAGCATATTGAAACAAAAGAAACAAAGAAAGAAAACAGCAAATGTCACAGGAACTAAAACATTCACATTATGATAAAATCAGTTTTCTTTTAACTCAGTATCTTTTTCTTTAAGATTGGTGTCGTAAAGCCTTGTGTTTGTAGAAATGCTGAACAGGAAGACTCTGAGTTTGAGCCTGTTTAAGTTTGGCACAGAATTTATAGACCAGGAGTTATTTCCAACTTCCTATTATATCAAACTTACCTTTCTGTGGAAGCCAAATCTCTCAGTCCCTTATCTAATTCTTTCTTTTCCTTTTCCATTTTTCTTTTATATTTGATAGAAGACCACCATTCTTTCCTTTGATTCTTAAAATACTGTGTAGCCTTTCTATCGGCACACAAACATTTCTTAAGCAAAAGCAGTGTGTCCTTTGTTTTTCTCCATTATCAGAAAAGCTTGGATCTGACAAGTCTGCTCAGGAAGGCGGGCAAGTTCACTGAGCCAAAATGTTCCTCTGCACCTTTTCCATAAACCCTTGTTTCAATATGATCCCTATCTTTATTACAGTCCTGTACAGGATAGAAAAACATCAGGATTTCTAAAATTGCTTAATTTGGCTTCATGAAGCTTCCAAGGTTTGTCATTAATTGTATAATCAAAATCTTTTCCTGTCCATACTAGTTTCACGTATCTGAAGCTGGACATGAAAACTAATGATTCGGTTATAGTTTGTCAGCTTCTGAAATTTTGCTATTTTTCTTTAATGTTTTTTTTTTCTCAGATCTCCATCTTTGTTTACAAACTAATGATCTAACTGGGTTTTTCTAAGCAATAGGTTCTATGCAAGACTCGGTTTTCTGCTTAGCTGTTTTTTCCTAGGGAACTCTCAGTAACTTTATTCATCTTAACACCAGCTTTTATAAGAATTGTTACATTATCCCAGTTCTAGCTTTTGGTGAAAGGCCTTTAACAGTGAAGAAGATAAATGCAAGCAAAAGTAATGTAGAGGATGTCCACCAAAGGCAGTGAAGGGCAGTCCAGGTTGTGCAAGCAATGGAATTTTGTCAAACAGCACCATCAAGATGGTTGGCACCACCAAAAAATGAAGCATATATACATCTTAACCTGTTTATAAGTTGATTGTAGCATATTTTAATAGCTAACTACTGCCAATCTCAAGCCTACGCCTGCCCCAGGATATTTACACACACAACTGTATCTAAAGACATCATTATTTTCACATCTCCTCCCATCTGGGGATAGAAACACGTATTAGAGTAGGAGGTAATTCTGTGTGAAGGAGAACAGCATGTTTCCACATTCATGTGGATCATGATTATGACAGATACTTCATGTCGTCAGTAATTATGGAAATTAAATTTTAAGTAGTAAGACAATACAGAATTGTGGTGATGGAGTTGTCCAAATGGCTGAGCTATGTGAGCAATTAGACAAGGTACAGGCAGAGCAGTGCAGCTCCCATCAGTGAGCCTTTCTACCCTGTGGTAATGCCCATCTTCCAACACAACCTAGCAGGCTAACTCTGCAGCCCAGAAAAGCAGAATATTGTTATTCAAAGGATATCAGGTCCAATGCTCAAATTTGGGAGACACTTCTGAGACATTTTAAAGTGTGTCGTTTTGGTAAGCAGCTGGAGTGTGACCATTTGAAGCCAATCTATTTATCAGCATGCACGGGGAGTGAGTTAAAGGCTTGCACATTGGTGTTGAATGGAGCATGAAGAAGGAAGTAGACGAGGTCACATAAATACTAAGCAATGACCTTCCATTTGGGAGTTAGAGGCAATTCCTCACGCATGCTTTTATGCATTTAGAATTTATTTCTCTGGGTTCCAAGGTGCAAGTGGATTGTAATATGAATGTATAATGTTATGATCTGGAAAACCATGATAAAAACAACCAAACAAAACAAAACCCAGAGCTACCAGCAAAAAGACAGATGGGGCTAGCTCCTCAAAGGCTGGCCATATCATTTAGCAGCCCATAGCTTCTTTAACTTTAAAAATATTACCCTAAAATACTTAACCTTTACCTTAAATTTTACCTTATAATTTTTCCACTTCTAAATGTTGACCTAAAAAATGAAAAAAAAATGTTTACAGTGTTAAATAACCTGAGGTACTTTGCAATGAAATGTTTAAGCATAACCCAGACCCACATGAACTGAAAGCTGAGTATAGATGCCTCAAACAAGAGTATAGGGGCCACCCAAATCAGCTGGCCTCAATCAAACATTCATCTTGTCAATGGAGAGACAAATAACTAATATGCAATTTCTACCTAGGTACACTTGCTGCTGAGTCTTCTTGTCTTTATAAATTAGGTGGTGTTTCTGTGTGTGGGGGTTGAGTTGTTGTTTGTAGACAGGCCACACACTCACGAGGAAGTCAGAGGACATCTTTCAGGGACTGAATTTCTGCTTCCATCGTGTGGAGTCCATGGATCTAACTCAGATCATCAGTCTCTATGGCAAGTGCCTTTACCCACTATCTGGCTGTTGCTACTGCACACTTTTCTATGCCCAAGGTGATATAAGTTTCTTGATATATGTTTACCAGATATTTACTTAGTGTAGAGTTCTATCTTGTTAGCCTCAGAACACCATCCCTGGAAATCAGAGTAGCATAGCATAATGTGGTAGTGATTATTTCTACTTAATTTTGAACATTATATTTGTAAACAGTCCCAAATTGACCATTAGAAAGCCATCTATTAATTTTTTCTTCAAGTAACTGATAATAAAATTTCTAATTCCTCATTCATACCTAATTTGGTTTCTCTGTCCTTCACCAAACCCATTGCAGAATGGCTGAATCGTGGTGTCCTGAAACTGGATGAGCCCTTAGAGATCATCTTACCTAAGCTTCACTTTATAGACTAGGATGTAAGGCCTGGAGAAAGGATATAAATTGGATGCAGGATTAATCTGCTTAAGAAAAGTAATACCTTGTAAGAAGCCATCAGTAAAATCTAATGTAAAGAACTGGTCTCCAAAGTCTTTGATTTTAATGAGAAAAGATAATAGCATCTCTTTTTTGGTCAAATGAATTAGTTTCAGGTTTATTAAAGTTTTAATATATTCTCTCAACTTTAGATTGGTTAAGGTGGACCTGAAGGCGAGTTTCTTTTCCCTCTCTTTCTGGGAAACGGACAGCACGAGTCCACACAGGACCCTCTCTACACAGGAACCTCCCTTCTCCCTATTTCATAACAAATGCACTTACCTCTAGAAAGGGCCAAATTCTGAAACCTTCTGTTTATGACCTCATACTAGAGAACTTGAATGTTTAGAACCCAAGTAACACTGCAGTTTTGGTGTCTCATCATACTGCCAATCTTTTATTTGTTATAACTATGCTTTCACTTTTAATTTTAAAATGGTAAAAAGATTAACATTTATCAAATGAATGTCAGGCTATCTAGGAAAGCATAAGATACCTTCATTCTTTATTACCTCTGGGAGGACCTTAGATTATCTGACAGCCATTTCGTCCTTGATCATAAAGTCCACTTACACCACAAATATGCTCTTTAGGCAAAAGTCAAAAAAACAACGAATATAACTAAACAGAACTGCAGCTCTCCATTCTTTCTTCAGTAAACGCAAATTTAAAACAAGGCTAATTATATCTTCTTCATTCATCTATCTATCCAACCATATATCGATTATTGTTTTGATTCGTTTGCCACACTGAACATCACAGCCAATTCCTTGTACAATTTAGGCAAAAGCTCAATTACATAGCTATACTCTCAACTACTATGTTCAATAATAATAATAATAATAATAATAATAATAAATATCCTGCATCTCTGCTGATTCGAAAGAGACTTGTAGCACTGAATGAGCTTCTCCACTGAAGGTAAGATCCAGAGAAGTCACAGAGACAGACTGCTGCAAGAAAATCATGTGACCCACTCATCCTTTCCCTAGAGTATCTAGTTCCCAACCCCACCCTGCTTCCCACCTGCAGGAGAGGTTTTGTTTGTCATAGCTATAATGAGAATTTCTAGTCATGGAATCAGTAATGGCTCAGGCTCAGGCAAGCAGTGACACACACGGGAAAAAAATGTTCCAGAGCCCAGCATGTGAAAACTGAAGAGTAGGAACTGTGATTAAATCATGTAACACCGCTGTCTTCATGGCAGCTTTGGTTTCATACATGAGCTTGCTAGAAAAGCTGTGCACATCACAAATCTACTCAGTCTATACTTACCAAAGCAACAACTGATTCAAATAGTTTGTCAAGTTTGAGAGAAATGAGCACATAACTCTTGAACAAATCTTAAATATTCTAAAAGAGCATGTGTCTAATATCCCCCAAAGAATACCATTTCCTTCCTAATAAAGTCCCTGTTAGAGCATCTTGTCTCTAATGCAACATTGTCACTGCTTTCCGTGGGCATTCATATCACATACAAAGTGACAACAACAACAAAATCCAGTGCTCAGTTAATGTTGAAATTTCTATATGAAGCAAACAAATGGATTACAGAACCTCTAAACGGCTAACGGACCTTAAGGATCTATAAAAGGGGGGATATTACAAGTATTGCTCTGCAAAATGATTTAACTACAGAATTTATTTTTTTTACCAGAGCATTTAGTAGGCTTACGGTTTTATAGAACAGGGTTTCTTTTCTCAATATGGAAATAAAACAGATACTGAATACATTCAAACTTCTCTTAGCAGAGGTTTGAATTATCCTTGAGGATGCATGTTGCCTCAACAAATGACAGCATCCAAGGTGCACCACAACAAAGACAGTATAATGAAAATCCCAAAGAAGTTCAAAAATGAAAGGGAGAACTGTAACAGAGGAGAATCCTGCAATGGACACTTTCTTACATACACAAACAAGATGCAAAAATTATCCAGGACAGCAGTAGTATAGACACCGAAAGAACTAGTAAACTTTAGGCCTAGGATTGAATTCTCCACATTCAGAAATCACATTGCAACCTCCTCCCATCATGCAGCTGCATTAGGCCAGTATGGAATAAGGAAAAGATAATTTAGCATGCAATTCTTGGAAACCATTGTGAAAACGAAAGGAAAAACATAAGTGACTCATAATGTCAATGGTGACTTTATTATGCACATAAATTATACGCAGTCACAGGCTGTCTTTTCTCATCACTAATTATATTAAGAATTATTGCAGCTTTACTTAATGAAGGCAATTGCCTCAGTGTAGAAGTTCTGTAGAACCACGAGCATATCCTCAGCAATTAGCAGTTCCTCAGGTTGTCATGCACACTGGTTTGTGTCCCTGATATTTCATGCTGATGTGTAGTTATGCATAGAAATTCACTCTTAGATTTTTTTTTTAAAGGCAACCACAAAAGGTGTTTCTATGTGTGATTAATGACTAACAGGGCTTGAGCATGCAGCCCTCTCCTCAAGCCCATGGGCGTGCTGGCCCCACAGCCAAATGGAGAAAAGGGATGAACTTATCAAACATTAGTGAAATGTGGCATGAACTGCATGTCATGTAAGAAAGCGTGTAAGCAGCTTCTTTAGACATCCCACTAACAACCAATAAGGCAGGACAGGAAGAGAAGGAAAATACAGCAGCCAGGGAAAGGGAGGGAAGCCACGCTGAAGCTTTTCATAAGCTGAGAATCAAAGATTCCTGCACAAGTAACTCAATAGTTAAGGATGTATACTGCTGTTACAGAAGGCCCAGGTCAGTTCCCAGCACCCACATGAGGCTGGTCATGACTGCCTGTACCCCAACTTTAGAGGATTTGATGTCCTCTTTTGGCTCTCACACACATGTACTTACCAATACATGCACACATAATAATGAAAAAAAAAATAGGTTTTCAGATTACTGTCAAAGAAAAACACTATCTTCATAGATTTTCTAAAATATTTCAGAAATAGAGACATAGTCTTATAAAAATGCTAGAGTAGTAGTGAACCACACATAAGGCCTAAGCCCACATGACCTTCATGTGCGGGTTTATTTTCCTCCAGATACTTACAGGCAGCCTTTGTTTGTATCCCAGACATCAAAACCACCCTGAAGCCCCTGACCTACGGCAGATTTGTACTCTGACTCTACCCTGCTCACATCAGGAACCAATCTATGATGTCTTTTCCCACAAAGGAAAAGTTTCTTTAGCACCTTCTGAGACGTAGCTTCAGAAGCCACCAGAAACCGTGACTACTCTGAAACACTGAAATCAAGACTGGCTTCTTGGCCCTCCAGTGTACATTATCCCTCATCCCTTCCACAAGAGCCACTCTTTCTACTTCTCCCACGCTTAAAATCTATGCTTAAACATATTTTAAATAAATTTCAATTCTGCCTCATTCCAGTTCGTCCGGAATTTATTTCCTATGGTGAAGCATTTGCCTTTACTGGAGGGGAGGTCTCTGAAAGCAACAGACTTCTTGAAGCAGTGTGTGGCAGTGGCAGTGTGTGTCTGCCACCACTGCTGCGGACAATCACCAATATGCACGCAAACACACACACATGCACACGCACACACACATGCACACACACTCATGCATGTCTGCGTGTGCACAACCCTGACACCTATCCCCTCCTCCCCCCACATGCACACTCCACTAACAGCTACAATTATAGCTAGACTTCAGATCTCTACTTATGGTTCTGGAATTCTGGGACTCTGGCTCTGTGAGTAAAGGTGCTTGTCCCAAAAGTGGGAGGAGCTGAGTATGGATCCCTAGAAGCCAGGTAGGTCAGGCACGGAGTGCATGTCTTCAGTCCACAACTCCAATGGCAAGATGGGAGGTGGAGCTAGGAGAATCTAAAGACTCTCCTCTGGGCCCACTAGTGGGGTGAGGCGAAAGGCAAGAATCAACAGCTTAGGTAACACGTACTTCCTTCCATATGTATGTCATGGCACATACATGGATTTGCACAAACACACACACATACACACAAGTAGAAACTTATCCATTTTTAAGATAGCCAAGCTCTTCAGACACCCTTGGATGCTACAGTCATTTTGACCAACCAAGGTCATTCTTTTATGAATAATGACACAAATCAGGTCAATAGGTGATAAGAGATAAGGCCCATCAATCCTGTGATCAGTGAAGTAATCAAAGGCCAATGCCACACAGCAACATTCTTAACATTCCTGACTTTTATTCACACTACCTTAAGTATTTTCTATACGACCATCTATGGGTTGAATGTGATGAGAGATTTCTTCTAACAGCTTTGCATAGCTCAGGTTCATTCAAGGCACAGAATTTTGGAAAACGTGAGAGAGCCATCCTTGCATCCCAAGTTCATGTGTAATAGAGAAAAATTTTTATTTGTTTAAGATAATACCAAATGTGATAATCACATGTCACTCCCTCAGATTTTTTCTAATGTATGTTAATAATGGAAACAGCTCCAGTCAAAGAATAAGAGAAACCAAGCCCCAGGCTCCCTTTAGCTTAAGTCATTTAAAAATAGAAGAGACAGTTAATCTCTTTTAGCATCCACTTCCCTTCTTAGAACAAGAATAAAGGTCATTTTCCCTTACTCACAAGGTAATTGAAAGTATTCATTTAGGTAATATAAGACAATTTATATGGTTAAAAATGATAAAGCTGGTCACTGATTCCATTGCTTTCCCAGCAGCCTTTTCTTTATGGCACATAACATAATCACAGCTTTCTCTTTCACAAGGCTTGGGGCAATTGTTGCTTGCTTTTCGTGGTGAATATTAAATTGTAGGAGCTTCACTGGTGAAATTAGAGAAATCATTTCTTAAGAGTGAAAAAAGATGCAAAGTTTGGA
This sequence comes from Meriones unguiculatus, assembly GCF_030254825.1. Lineage (NCBI taxonomy): Eukaryota > Metazoa > Chordata > Mammalia > Rodentia > Muridae > Meriones > Meriones unguiculatus. The sequence continues at coordinate 100,437,298 of NC_083351.1, forward strand.
AAACATTTTTTTTGGTACAGTTCTACACACTGAAAAGAGCTACAACCATTAGTAAAAAAGGCATTCTCAACAACTGTCCAGGGAACACTGGACAAGACAACCCTATGCAGAACAGTAAAGTTCAATACTTAGCCCATACTTTGTACAACAAGCAAAACATTAATGTAAGACCTAAAACCATGGGATGAGTAGAAGAAAGTAATTTTTTTACTTTATTTTTAATTTATATATTCACTTTACATCCCAATTGTACAATGCTACAGTCATTTTGACCAACCAAAGTCATTCTTTTATGAATAATGACACAAATCAGGTCCTTCCCTCCTCTCCCCCTGGTCCCACCTTCCCAGCCTCTTCACCCTAACCCTCTCCTTCTCATCAGAGAAGGTGAGCCCTCCCACAGCTCAGTGACCAACCCACCCCAACACATCAAATCACATCGGGGCTAAAGGTATCCTCATCCACTGAGGCCAGGCAAGGCAGCCCCATTAGGAGAAAGGATTGAAAAGCAGGCAACAGAGTCCATGTAATAGACAGTACTTAAAGATATTTTTACAAGCAATTGTTTTTGTGTAGGATTCACCCAGTTCCAAAACTATTATGAACACTGTTGGTAAGGATATGGAAAATAGAGAACGCTCATATGCCATGAGTGAAAGCATAAAACATTATAGCAACTGTGATGGTTCTAGTCAACTACCAACTTGACAGCATCTAGAGTATTGTAGGAGACCTCTCAGACACACTTGTGAGAGATTGCTCACATCTGTTGGCCTCTAGGCATGCCTGTGGTGATGACCTTAAGTTAATGATGTTAGGGAGCCCGTACACTGTGGCTAGCTCCATCCCCTCTGACAGGATTCTGTTTTTAACCAGAAGAAATTGAGTTGAGCTCAAGAATTTACTTCATCGAAACTACAGATGCAGTCTGGCCTGCTACTTCAGACTTCAGGCAAACATCGCTAAACAGAGAGCACTCTTCTGGGATACATCTGGGGTATACCTAAAGAGCATTAAGTCAGCCTGCAGAAGAGACTTCTGCCTACTGGTCTTTGCTTGCAGTGCTATTTACAACACCCACTATATAGAACCAGCACATGCATCAGCCAACAGATGAAAAGATAAACTTTAAATTTTACATAGCTACAAGAGTGGGACTCTACCATAAAGAAAAATAAAACTCCATCATTCACAGCTAAATAAGATAAGTAGAAGATACTGTGCAAAACAAGATAAAGCAGGTAGAGACAATTATAACATGCTATATCTTACACATGGAAATAAAAAGTTGACCTGAAAGTACAAACACTAGATGCATGATTAATCTTCATTATCAACCTGGCTGAATTTAAATCATCATGGAAACCCATCTTCTGGTGTGTCTATGAGTACGCTTCCAGAAAAAAAATTCACTGATGAAGATTCACTCAATGCTAGTGTTAAAATAAAGTTCATTGTCTCAAAGATTCCACACTCAAGAAGGCAAAACTTTACTCTTGATCAAGATGACAGGAAGAGCAAGAACACTAGGGTAGGAGTGTACTTGGTTTTAATTCTAAAGCAGGTGGTAAGTGTTCCTTTCCCCCGTGGCTGGAGTCAAACCCCAGAGTTGTTTTCTATTGGCTAGTTTTAGGAGAATCAGTGCAAAGGAAATGAATGGAGAGAGTGGCCTGCCACGGAAATCACTTAACTTCCAGACTGTAGCAAACCTGTGTACAAACAAAGATTTTTACCAGCTGGGAAGATTAAGACATTTGCATGAAAAATTTTCAAGGTAGAGGAGATAAGAAGATTTAAATTCCTTGTTGTAAACACAGGTTTTAGAGCACTTGATAGAAAAGACTAATATTGAATGTTTCTTACATGAGTGACTCTATCCCAGGAGCTGTATGTAGTCTTTAGTCTGAATAAAGAAGAAGATCTAAATATCAGCCTTCATTTTTCTCTGTTTCTCAACTGGATACAATGTGACCAGGTGGTCCATACTCTATCACCAGAGATGCCCAGCAGTGTGAGACAGGATTTACCCCTTTAGCTAAAATGAACTTTGAGTCCCTTAAATCGCTTTAATCTAGTACTTTGTCACAACAATGAGAATAGTAACTAATGCACTGGGAATGGGAGGTAGCTCAGGTAGATTAAGGAAGAAGAGTGAAAAGGAAGCAAGGTGGGCAGATGTGATCAATCTATGCTTTCTTTACGTATTGAAGTTTCACACTAAAGCCGATTGATCTGTACAGTTAATATATATTAACACTAGTATTGATATGTGCTGGTTTGACTAAAAATGGCACTCATAGGCTCATATGTTTGAATAATTGTTCCCCATTTGGCGGAACTGTTTGGGAAGGATTAGAAGGCTTGCTCTTGTTAGAGGAGGTGTGTCACGAGGGATGGGCACCTAAATTTCAAAAGCCCGTGCCTTTCCCAGTTACTTTTCTCTGGCTTGTACTTGTGGATTGGGATGTGAGCTCTCAGTTCATGCTCCCGTACCATGCCTACCTGTCTGCCTGCTGCCTTCTGCCATGCTCCCCGACAAGAGGGTCATGGACCCTAATCCTTTAGAACTGTGAGCCCCGAATTAAACATTTTCTAAGTTGCTTTGGACATGGCTTCTTGTAATAGTAATTGAAAAAAAAAAAAAAAAACTAAGACATGTTCATCAAGTGCCTCTCACCTACCAGGTGTGGAATGTATCAGTGATGAAAATACATTAAGAGCACTGTCTTCCGGGAGCAAGAGGCAGAGAACAACTACCAAAAAACATTATAGTAAGCCAGCAAGTTATGTATTATGTTCCAAGAATGTAATCATGTCTTCTAAAAAGAGTAGAATATGAAAGATAGGGAGTGCAGTTTGAAGTAGGAAAACCAGAGCAGTTTTTTGAAAAGTGACTCTGGTCAAACAATTGGAGGAAGCGAGGAAGCCAGAACATGTAGCAACAATTCTAACTGATGCCGCAGACACAATCTTCTTTGACACTTGAATTTTTGGTTGGTCCAAATTCTAAATCCTTGTGGCTGCACTAAAGTTTCACTAATTTTGCATATGTATCGTGTAATGCCTTGCTGTGTAACAATGCTAGGTATGCTCTCAGCAACACACATTGGCATCAAGAGGAGCCAACATCCCGAACCACTCACACAGCTGTATTCTGTGGCCGTACAAAGCCTGCAGTTAGAAATAACGATGATTCAGGTAGGGCCAGAGTGAAGACCTGTGGACGGCTTCTGTGTGAGCTCCTGGCCTTTCTCTCCTAAGGGTTGAGGATTAAACCTGTGGCTGGCGCAGGCCAAGCACCTGCGCTAGCATCGAGTTACGTTTCAAGTCCCTAGAATCTTGACATTTTATATGTGCTCCAAACTGAGATAGTGAAATAGATCACAGGCCATTAGATGTCAAGTCTGTGAGTGTACATATTTATTTTAGTTAATGCACACGATATTTTACTTGCTTTCAAGTATACCTTAGGAATAAAAACATTATGTTTAAATTATTATTATACAAAATTGCTATATGCTATTAAACTTTGTATTATTATGTATTATCATGACAAGTAAATGTAATTATGTTTCTACAAAAAAAATCTCCCAAAATACAGGCATAGATGCTGTTATTATCTATTTCATTTTATTCTTCTGTAATATCATCTGTTTTATGACCCTGAATATATAAACTGTGATGACAGAAATTTTCATTCCTACTTGTCATTATTTCTGATATGGTTACAGTATTATCCAGTTGATTTTATCATTACTATTGAAAAGAGCTGTTTGAATGAAGGAGGAAATCTTTAAAGAGACTCATGCCAATGTCAAACATATATAGTAGGTCACAGGTTGGAAGCCTGCCTTGATTTCTCTTTTCCTAAATACTCAGTACATTAAGTGCAAGATTGCTTAGTCTGGAGGCTGACTTTACTACTTTGGCTGTTTTCTTGAGAGTGGGAATGTCTCATTAACAGGAGAATCAATATGCACATCAATAAGGGGAAGTGAAAACAACCAAAATAATAGTATTTGAAAGTCTGTCGGGAGTACGTCATTCTAGGTACAGTATTGTAAAGTATCAATATACTTGAAACTATGACAGAGACACCATTCCAGACACAGGACACAAAGATTAAGGTAGCAGGTTATGTGGTACATTTCATAACACGTTATTTTTTTCATCTTAAACATCCAAAACATTTTGAAGGCAAACAAGTAATTATTCAATAATACAGTCTCTGAGTAACTCCCAGAAATATGCTTTTTACTCTGGTTCCAGAAGAGCAGGGGAAATCAGTTATAGCTGCTTCTCAGAGGCTCACTCTATTGACATTTTAATGCAATACATACAATTGAAGAAAGGATGTTTATCTCATAGAAATCAAACTGAAGATAAATTGGGACATGGATTCATTTTGCAGATAATTTTGTGAAAGCAGAAATATGAGAAAAGTAACTTAGTTTAATGGCAGAATTATCGATGTGGTCCAAAACCATAAAGTTGCAAAATCCTAAATAGGCTTTTGGTATACAGTTACAATTCACAACAATTGATTCTGCATAGGTATTACATTATTCTGAAAATGCTGTACAGAACACAGAACTACATACCAAATATTCTCTTCATCTTACAGCACTATTTAGAATACATGATAGTAAATTAATTTCTCAACTTGCTGATACTAAATTTAGCCACACATTAACAATTTTTACTCAGATATTTGAATATATAACAAACCCTACGTGTTTCCAACAAATTTATCTTTTTATGCACCAATGAAGAAAAAGGCATTAGTACTTATGGCCATGTTTACTACATTCCTTATATAATGTGCAATTGTTTATTCTGAAATGGAGAAAAACAACATTCTTTTAGGCACTAAATATTGGTTTATATACATCTTATCTTACAAAATTCTTATGAAAGTGAGGAAATAAATAAACAAATACTAACATTTGAGAAAATACAATAATTTCATTTGTAGCTACACTTACCACTTCATAAAAATTAACACTTCTCGACATAAGAAAACTACTCATCCCCTTGGCAGTTAGACACTTTGTACATGGTCGTGTTTTTGTATCAGTCAGAAACACAGCGGACTGCAGCCCTTTGTAAATCCTAGCTTAATAGCTGGCTAGATGGCCAAAGCTGTCTTATGCCTAGGACTCATAAAAATCAGATCAAATCCAAACAGAGCATCCTAGGAGGAAGAGGACAGAGAGAGACCTGGGGACCACTGTGCACCCACAGAACTGCTCTCCAGGGCAGGCACAGGTGGGCCACAGACCTGCTTGCTGCCATGCCACACAGCACAGATGAAGAATGTCACCCAGGGGCTTGCCATCAGTGTGGCCAGCCTGCAGCAGGAGCCACCACAATGTGCGAGTGTAAGGTGGTGAGATGGGAAAGAAAGATATGGAGAAGCTTAAGCATTATGAAGAGAGATGGAACTAGAGACTTGACAGTGGGGAATAACCTGTTTTTTTATTATTTTATTTTATTAACATTTGTGTTTTACCTTCATGTATGTCTGTATGAGGGTTTCAGATCCCCTGGAACTGGAATTACATACAGTTGTGAGCTGCCATGTGGGTGCTGGGATTTGAACCCTGGTCCTTTGGAAGAGTAGCCAGTGCTCTTAACCACAGAGCCACTCCTCCAACCTCCAAGTACCTCGTTTTGAGTAGTCAGTCATGCCACCAGGAGCCGTGGTGAGGTCCCAACCTGAGCTGCCACTGAGGACCATGTCTGAGTCCATGCCTACGCAGTGACAGGAGTTGTTGTCAATGTCTGTGGCTCATATTAACACTAGAGAACATGAGGATGTCCCTAGTCAGGGCAGCCACCTGAGATCACAAGGATGTTCAGGGACTCCACCCCTCGCAGGATGAGGGGCTCTGGAGAGCTGGAGCCACCAGCGCCAATACTCGGGAGAGCCAGCCCTGTGCAGGCAGTGCAATGGAGCTAGTCCTGGCACAAAGGTGTGAATGTGAGAGGGCTGACTTGGCCACTCATCTGCTGTGGGGTGGCATGGGTGCAGAGGTAACGGCCTCCTCCACCCCTTGCCACCTCCAGCAGTCCGGAAATTGGCTCACAGGGTCATGAGCTCAGGAGAGCTATCCCTGACTCTTACCAGCTGCAGCACTTAGAAGTTTGAGCCCTGCACCTTTCCTGGATACCACAGCAGAGCTGACCCTGGCAACAGGGGTGGTGGTGGTAGGGTGAGGCAGCCCTGAGGTCCAGAGCACTGAAGAACTGTCCCTGCCACTCATATGCCAAGAGTTAGTGTGGATGTGCGAATGATGCGCAGTGCCCCACCTCCCACCCACCCCCCCACACACTTCACCTATAGAAGCTGGGAGAACTGGCCCGAGGTCATGAGAGTGATGAGTTGAGTTGGCCCTGTTCCTTCTAGGCTGCAGCACTCAGGAGAGCAAGTTGGCCCTGCACCTATCTGGGCAGCACAGTAGAAGAGGTGACTCTGGTGGAGGAGTTCCTGGTGAGCCAGACCTGGAGCAAGAATGTAGGAGGGCTGGTCCTGCCACTGGTCTGGTGCGAGGTGGCATGGGTGCAGGGGTGGTGTCCTCCCTCTCCCCCCTTCACCACCTGCAGTAGCCAGGAGAGCTAACCCTGGCATGATGCGAGCAGGACAACTAGCCCTGCTCCCTCACTGGTTGTAGCACTAGGGAGAACAAGAGCTGTGCCTCACAGAGGCAAAAGAATGGAGCTGATAACAAAGGTACAGGTTGGGGTCTGAGAGCAAGAGAGCAGACCCTGCCTCCAACCTATGGCGACATTGGGTGGCCTTGCTGGAGCAATGCTGAAGAGCTTGTCCTGGTGGTACTGAGAAGGGAGAGCTGGCAGACTGACCAGCTCAGCTACCACCCAGGCCCATACCCAGGGCTCTGAATTGGTCCACTCCAAAATCCATATCATCTGCAAATGGTTGGGACATCTGTAAGAGCTAGTCCTTCTGTTCCAAAGCTGTAGGATCTCTGTGGCACAGAACAACAACAGGATAACCAAGAGAAGTCCTCATAAGGATCCAATATTGATGGTGTCACAGAAGTCAGAAATCTCAAACCAGGTGAATCACTCATTGCGATATTCTGTGAGACACTCTGATATATTACAGCTTCTATGTATTGGTGTTTAGAGGTTTTGTTTTTTTTTGTTGTTGTTGTTTGCTTGTTTGTTTTGTGTGTTTTATTGTGGAGAGAGGCTGCAAGGGTAAAGAGCAGATATGAGATGACAGGGAGGTGAGCAGGACTGAAGTGCAAGATGTGATACTCACAAAGAATCAATAAAATGCTTTAAAAACTACTCATACCACCCAGCTTATAATTTATTTTTAAATATAAAATACTAAAGATTACAATTGTACCAGTCAATATGCTTAAGAACATGATATAATTTTGATAGTTATCTACTATTCCTTCTTATGAAATATATGTGTTCTGACAGTGGACTGTTTACATTCATATATGTGTGTTGCCCTAAACTTGACTAGAAAATATTCTTATCTCAATAGTATTGGTCACTTACATGAGATTTGAACAAGCTCAAGCCAGTTAAAAATTCCAGCATGGTAAGAAGGAAGAATGGCTCCCAAAGTCCCATTTCTAGTAAAGAAGCTTTTTTGATGGATACTGGGAGAGGGAAAGCCACTGTTCCTTGGAAGTGTGTTCATGGCTATGTTCACCATGCACCAGGGCATGATCCCAAGCTTGTGTTCATATGGGCAGCAACTAACTGAACTCAACAGGTCAACATCAGTTGATTAATTTAAAAGGAAAACATGAAGTTGGAAGGAAGATGAGATGGGAAGTTCTGGGGAGATTTGGAGGGAGGGGGAGTGAATGACAGATATAATCAAGGCCCATTACATATGTAAATGAAATTTTCAAAGAATAAAATTTAAAAAAACTGTATGTGGGAGTCTCTGTGTCCCTGTCATATTTTCCTTATTCACTTACTTATAAAGAACCTGGGATTGTTGTTTCCATATCTTACATACAATTAATAATGCTACAAATATTATAGAACTGTAAATACTTTTCAACCTATGGACTTTTCCCCCTTTGGATATATAACCAGTATTGGTCTGCTGTAGTGTAAAATATGATGGTTTTTAGTTTTTGAAGGACTGACCTATAATATTGCATGATGGCTCTATTAGTTCATCATCACAACACTACATAATGAACCTCGTTTCTTTACACTCTTCCAAACACTTATCATTTTACTCTTTGATAATAGCCATTATCACCAGGTGTGAAGAAATATGTCGCTCTAGTTTTGATGTGCACCTTTGATGAGCAACAATGTTGAACGCTTTTTGATAAGCCCGTCAGCCATTTATATGTGTTCTCTGAAGAAGAAAAGAATGTCTGTTCCTTTCTTGCTTCTTTTAGCTGGGTTAGTTATTAAAGAAAGAATTCAGTCTACAAGCTTTGGTATACTTGGTTATTATCCACCATTAAATATTTGGTTTGCAAATCCTCCCTTCCACTACATAGTTCCCCTTATAAAAGGAATGAATCCATCTTTATCAACGCAGCTTCTGCGCATAAGGGATATGCAGTGGTGTTGGGCATTCTGAGTCTATCTGCTATTCAGAGTGGATCAGATTCAGTCAAGTCAAATTATAGAGCGCCAACAACTAAACCAAATCCATTTTTGTAAAGCTCTTATTTCCTGGCTTCAAATGCTGTGGGCATCGCCATATCAAGCTGGAAACTCACTAAACTGAAAAATCCTGACATCCCTCATCTTTGTCAAAGCCCTAAAAACATTACAGTCAATGTCTTGAAGTCACTTAAGCCTTCTGGCTCCATGAATTCAGCTTGTAAGCTTTCCACAAATGACAGTTGATTGCTGATGGGAGGAAGTGACAAATGAATGAATTAAAAATTTACACACATGATATGAATACATTTCCTACAATCAGCATTATTGACTATTAAAATGAGTTTGAAAAAGAGGTATGGAACTTGAAAATTGAAAACTCAGTCTTGTCTAAGAAATACAAGTTTCTCCCTTTTTCAGTAGTTTACAAAGGATGAGTAAAAAGCATTTAAAGATGTATTATGAATTAAATATTATCATAAAACTGATTATAATTATAGAGCATTTAGAAACCATTTAGCAGTTTAATAAAAGATTTTAAAAATCATTTTAGTAGACTGTATTGTAATAGATAATTTCTTGCACTTATTTCTAATGTAGGATAGGATATTAGAGTGAATCTTTAATTCTAACAGACTACAGTTAGATGAGTCCTATAGAACTGAAGGTTTTACATTATTTTTTCTATGTATAAGCGCATACATTATCACAAGCATACCTCACTAGAACATGACCCTACATCTGGAAATGGAACATAATTTTACAAAGGACCATGAGGACCAGGCCTATAATGCTGTTCAACTAAGTGACCCTACACAAGTACCATGGCTCCTCCATACATTCAAACACATGTTATCCTAAGGTCAAATGCTGCTACACCATAACCATCATTTGCTTTCCTTTTCTTCAAGGGTTGTACACAGCTAACGACAAACTGTAACAGGCTCTGGGCCTACAATATTCCAACCTCCCCTCATCATGGAAACTCTAATCAGTCAACCAACCATTAGACAGTGTGTTTCCAGGAAGGTGCAGTAGCTTTGAAGGTCTTTGAGGATGGATGCCCTTCCGCAGATCATGCTCTAGATCAACACTTCTTTGTTTCTCTGGTAACACTAGCAGTGAAAACATCAGAACTTCCCATGCAAAAAGCTGGAGATCACAGGGCTTTGATGAAGTCCATCGAAGGAAAGCTACTTCTCATTCATGGAATCATATCTTCTACTCTGGCCCTGAGTGGGGCCACAGATAACAATCAGATCTGCTTCAAATATTAGAGCATTACATACTATGGTTGTCTCTCTTAAGCTGTTAACCTGTGGGCTTGTGAATCACCTTGCAAAGAGACCATACTCAGGAATGCAGAGCCAACTAAGGATAAGCTAAGAAGATAGAAGCAATAAACATACTCTCCGTAAGATAATGAAGGTAGAATGGAAGGAGGATCTCCCCTATCAGGGGACTTGGAGAGGGGAATGGGAGGAGAGGAGGGAGGAAGGTTGGAATTGGGAGGGATTGAGGAAGGGGCTACACCTGGGATACAAAGTGAATAACCTGTAATCAATACGAAAAATTAAAATAAAAAAGATAATGAATGTCCTTAGGTTTTCTAGTTTGGCCTAATACAGATTTTTTTATTTGTTAATATTAATTACAGTTTATTAACTTTGTATCCCAGCTTTTTAAAGTATGTCCTGAAGATTCTCCAATGTTCAGTGTCTGCTGCAATGTCCCCCTTTCCAGTCTAATTTTTTTTTTTTTTGGCTCTTTTCTCTATGTCTTCTGGTTAATTTGCCTAAGGTATCATCACTCTTGTTGATTATCTTTAAGAGCCAACTCTTCCATTTATTTACTGTAATATTTTTGTTTACTAGTTTCTAATTCATTGATTTTGGTCCTGAGCTTGATTATTTCTAATCATGTACTCTTTTGGGGTGTGCTTTCTCTTTGTTGTTTAGAGACTTCAGGTGTGTCATTAAATTACTAATATCAGATCTCTCCAGCTGTTTTATTTTTTGATGTACGCAGTGAGCATGATGGTCTTATAGCTTAGAACTGCCTTCATTATGTCACATGCATTTGTATGTGCTGTATTTTTATTTTCATTCAATTTATTTCATTCAATTTTAATTTTGTTTTCCTTTTATGTCTTGGCCCAAATTTCATTCAGTAGTGATTTCTTCAGTTTCCATGAGTCATCAAACAACTGTGGGGATATGACAGCCAGCCCTAACTGGATGACACTGAGATTTTGCCTACACAGAAATTAACTGTTCTTAGCCTAGTCATTAGAGTGCCCAGACATGAGCGATAATTTATACAAGTCCCCTGTGATGACTGAAGAAACTTAGTCATACAAAAAGCCAGGCCTCCCTTAAGGGCCATTGACCTCTTGCTATGGAATGCCTGGGAGATCCTGGTGGCCTGGAGGTGAGATAAGAATATAAGATAATGGACTATGAGAGGTTAACAGCTCATTTTGCTTCTATAAAGCCTGCTTATCCCCATGGGAAAGTCATGAAAGTCTTCATATTACTATATCGCAGAAAAGTAAGACACAACTGAGGGAAGTCAACGCCCCATCTAGACCTCTTATGCCACCAAGAAAAACCCAGTGCCAGGAATGGTTTACACCTTGTTGAGTCATTGGACAAAATGGTCCCATCGAACCTCACAAATATAACAGGTCATTGCCAAAGGTATTGGTTGTTCTCCCAGACCTGATGGTAAGAACCGTTGCTTAAGACAACACTTACTAATATGTTACAACGAGAAGTTGAGATGATGCTTAACTGTGATCTTCACTTCTGTGGACTTGGGGTCATAGTTCTGGAAGGTATTCTGTATGCTCTTGAAGGGAAAAAAAGTCATTATCAATATCTCCCAGCTACAAACCCTGCAACCTATACTAGCAACCTACATGGAACAAAAAATGGCACATATGTTACGAGGGTAACCAACCACTTAAAAAAAATTAAGGCCCACTGCATAAGATGGAACCCATATCAGAAACTAAAGTGACCAAGAACTTGAGAATACCTAGGTCATGAGTTTAGGGGAAAATCTAATATTATTATTCTATTAAAGGAACATAGCAATTAAATGACTCCTAATAACATACTACTATACTAATATATGATATCTTATCAACCCATATCAAAGAAGCTTCTTCTGACAATGGAAATTAACACAGAGACATGTAACCAGACAATGTGCAGACAGTGAGAAACTTCAGAGCAGTCAGACCTAATGGTTTGTCTTATGAATACCCTCAACTCCCAAGGCTCAGGGAAGAAAAAGGGATTAGAAAGAATAAGAGCCAGAGAGGAAGGATGACTCTCAGAAAACTGACTTTAGACACAACGGGACTGATGAACATATGAATTCGTAAAGCCTGTGGGAACATGCACAAGACCTGTACAGGTGGAAGTCACACAGGGTCCCAGCACTGGGAGTGAGAAGCAAGAAGCTGTATGCAATTGATATCTTCTAGTAAAGGTAACATAAGCTTTCTCCAATGAAGCATCACTGGGTATGTGGGCTACACTTCGGCAGGCCCCATGCTCAGGAGTAAGTCAGCTAACGCAAAATGAATTCAGTGGCTTTTTTGTTAATGAAATTTTGTTTTATTTTGCTTTTAAATATATAATTTATTCACTTTATATCCTGACTGTAGCCCCCTCCCTTGTCTTCTAGCTGTCTCCCCTCCCTCCCACTTTTGTCCTCCCCCTCCTCTAGTCCACAGAAAGGGGGAACCCTGTTCCCCTACCATCTGACCCCAGCCTATCAAAGGTTTTTCTTCTTAATTTTAATCGTATTTTTCTTGTTTATTTTGATTTTCATTTTGTGGGTTTGTTTTTTAGACAGACAGACAGATACACAGAGAGAGAGAAAATAAAGTTGGGTGGGTAAGGAGATGAGGTATTGGGGAAAGGGAAAACATGATTAAAATGTATGAAAACTTTTAAAATCGGTAAAACAAAAAGCATAGTGTGTTTGAACTTCCTCAAAGGTCCTACCCAATGCTGCTGCTTACACTGCCTCATTACATGGCCAAGACTGATAACTTTTCTCAATTCTAACTCAAAAAGCATTGTAATTTTTCCTTTTTCTTATTTCAATTTCTAAGTATTCTTCCCCTGACACTCTAGACTTCCTCTCTGATTCCTGTCTCCCCCTCACCCCCTCCCACTTCTAAATTCCTTTGTAGAACACAGCAGCTTTCATGAACACTAACTCAGAAGGGTAGAGTTTCCTTTGCTTTTCTTCTCACCTTGGCACCTGCTGAAGAGTTACACTTTGTCTCCTCTGTTTTTCTTTCAACCCCTAATAAAATAACTCTTGAACTTCCCTCTGATCATTTTCTTCAAACTATTTTATTAGTTAGACTAATAACTTGAAAGGGAACTAAATTTTCCTGGGTAACACAATAGTGGAGCTTTTAGAAAGAGAACACTAATACGACAAAACTTTAACAAAGTACTGAAACACACTCATTCAATAAAAAGCCTGTATGAATAAAAGTTATTTCTAATAAAAAGTAATTCCAGAAATACTCATAATGTGACCTTGAAAGAACAAGAAAATAATTTTTGGAAGATGTTAGACATTTAATACAATAATAAAGATATTCCATATATTGCCAACACATTCAAGGCTAACAATATTCAATAACTAAAAGTATCAAGTTCCTAAATTAAATTATCTCATGAATTTAATTTTCATGATATTTGGAAGGATATTTCCATATACTTTTTCACTCATTAGTGGTGATTTAATCAAAGTAGAAGCTTAGGAAAAGATCTCCTAGTCACGCCTTAAGAAAAACAACATGATTTCAAAGATGAGCATATTAAGCAGCCTTTTCAAATTGAAATCACCCCTCAATACCAGTTCTTAGCGAGCTATGGTGTTAGTGCAAGAAATATCAAATATTAATCTTTTCTATAAATTGGATAAGATTTGTGTCTAGGAAAAGGAATTAAACATCTACTTACACCCTAGAACTTTTATGCTAATATAATCCTTCCCTGCCAGTAACACAAAGGCCCACAGCTCTCTATCCTAGGAATTTGGTGGCCTGGAGCAGTGATCCCTTTTCCCTTCTTCCATGTTCTGTTGGACAATTCAGACTAGCCAATTAAATAAGATTGTGAGGTGTGTGTGTGGAAGAGGGGATGTATAGAAAATAAGGAAAGGACACAGCTACCACCTGTCTTAGAATAAAACAAAATGTACTTCCAACACACCCTATTGATCAAGAGTAAAGTTTGATTTGCCCAGACACTTAGCACTGGTGACCTATTTATTTTTGACCCAGAACTTACTTGTAACAGAAGAAACCATCACAAGTTGCCAACAGAAGACTTATGTTAGTCTAGAAATTTACTCAGACCTAAACATTGTAAGTCAAAGTCCTAAAGAAAATGCAACTTTGTAATACTATAAATGGATGGGTATCATGAATATCTTTGTGCAAAATGTCATATATCCATCAAGTGCTTCCATTCTAAACAACACTTTAAGAAAAGATCATTGCTGTGCCATAAGTTTGAACAAATGAGGAGTTTTCAAAGATGGGTGCATGAGTTGGATATTTGGAATTAAAATAATTTACTTTATTATAAATCAACAATACAAAAAATAATTCATCACTGAAAAATACAGGTTTACTTCTCAAGTCTCAGAGGGTCCTTGGACTGGGATTGTTTTCACCAAATTATCAAGTTCAATTCTTAACTCATTGGCCTTGTCCCTTGCCACGCTTGCTACGCCACCTTCCCTGGGACACTTGATCAAGGGAAGCTGGAACCACCATCGCTTCGTCCTTCCTTCCCAGAATGAACTGTTCTAATAGAAAGTGTACGGAGAACACTGTAAAGTCAATGTTTCTTGTAAGATTTTCTATACGATTGTAGAGTGGCAGCAGAGTAGTTGAGAAAGCACTATGATAAAAATATCCAAGGATGAAGAATGGCTTCTGGTCATGAGAAATCAGTTTCCTATTTATTATCACCTTCACTTGTATTTACTGAGAGTCTAGTATTAAAGATCTTCATGGTTTTTGAGCAGTGAGCAAGAGGATGAACTGAACATTAATTTCCCAATAATACTTCCTAAGAATAACTTAAATCATGAATTCACTTTACAAAAGCCAGGGTGATGTGTGCAAGTGTGCAAGTGTGCACGTGTGTGTGTGTGTGTGTGTGTGTGTGTGTGTGTGTGTGTGTGTGTGTGTTAAGTCTGTGGGCTGTCTGGAAACCTAGCCTATGCATCTTAGGCCCACTCTTTAGCGGCTGTAAAATTATCAAATTATTCCAGCTCGCTGCTTCATTGTTGAAATGGGGGCAGTGAAACTAACATTAAAAAGTTGTGGTTTCATTTCACACACTTTATTCTGAATGTCATCTAGTTATGGCATAGAACAGGTTATTAAAAAAAAAAAAACCCAAGACTCAGGTATAATTCTTTTTACATTTCCACAACACAGAAAAGCTGCTGTCTTTGTCTTTTGGGATTTCCTGGGAGTAAAAAACAGGTTAGGTCACTCAAGGGCTTGTTTTCCTTTCAGAGGTTGCAATTTTGTTTTGCTGTTCATGGTTTTGGGGACAGTCTACAAAAGTAGTGTTTACCTCCATGTCGTTTTAACATTATAGAAAGACATATTTATTCTTCTATTAAGAGAATGATGCCATTTTTTTCTCTGAAATTTATACTGACATGGAATTGAAGAAAAAAAGGAAGATGTGTATTTAGGAACTAGCTGAGTGATGAGTACTGTATGTTAGGCACTCCACCAACATGCCTTTCAGTGGCTCAATGGCAGCAGATAAGGTCATCATCCACCCATGCCAGGTACATAAAAGGCTCTCTCTTTCTCTTTCTCTCTCTGTCACTCTTTCTCTGTGTGTGTTTTGCTCATTCTGTCTCTTTTTTAATTTAATTAATTAATTTAAATTTATGTTTTTATAATTTATTCACTTTTCATCCTGATTGTAGTCCCCTACCTTATCTCCTCATGGCCCTACACTACCTCCCTCTTCCCCTCTATGCCCCTCCCCTTGTCCTCAGAAAGAGGGAGCCCTCCTCCCCTACCATCTGCTCCAGCCTTATCAAATCTCATTAGGACTGCCTGCATACTCTTCCTCTGTGGTCAGTCAAGGACTCCCCACCAGGGGGAAGTGATCAAAAAGTGGGCAACAAGAGTCCATGTCAGAAACAGCTCCTGTTGTCCTTAATAGGAGATCCACATGGAGACTAGGCTGCCTATTGGCTATATCTGAGCAGAGGATCTAGGTCCTCTTTATGCATGATCCTTGTTTGTTGAATCAGTCTCTGCAGGACCCCCTGGTCCCAGATATTTTGGCTCTGTTGGTTTACTTTTCTTTCTTTTTTTCACATTCTATTTTTTATTTAAGTGCATGATTACAATGACTATATGTAGAAAAATATGTTCCCCAATACCCTCACATTAAATGTTTCACTTATTATGGGTAAAAAACAAATCATTCCCAAGAACCCACATACATTTTGTAACTAAGCAACTTGATATAGATTAATAAAGTGTAATCAAGCAAGGTAATTTTTTCAGCTAGTTTTTCTTTACTGGCAGGCTTCAATTTGTGGTTACACTCTGTTGGTTTTCTTATGGAGCTACTGTCCCCTCCCAGTCCTTCTAATCCACCACTCCTTCCTATGGCTCTCTGCATTCTGCCCAAAGTTTGGCATGAGTCTTAGCATCTGCTTTGACCCCCTGTTGGGTGTTGTTTTTCAGAGCACATCTATGGTAGGCTTCCATCCTGTTTCCTCTCTTCAACTACTTTCACTGTCCATTCTATTTGCCCTTTAGAATGAGAATTAAGTATCCTCCCTAGGGTCTTCCTTGCTATTTAGCTTCTGTAGGTCTGTGGATTGTAGTATGTTTATCCTCTATCTCTCTTATGTCCCCACTTTAAGATCATAGACTCTCATTCCCTCCTACCCTCAATAAACCTCTTGCCCTATATTTACTGTATGGCAGCACATCTTGGCATTGCCTGCAAAAGATACCCCCTCCCCATTGCTACATTATCCTAACAATGAGAAAACAGGCAATTAAGACTCTAGACGTTTTCAGTCTCACTATGTCAATAATGTCTTTGTTGTTGTCAAAACACCATCTACATATGTTCTGCTTTTACAAATAGGGTTTCCTACTTTAAGTGGGAAAAGGTGAACATATCATTTTTTTTTCCTTTTTTACAATAACTAATAAAGAGCCATATGTGTTTAGAGTAAAGAAATAGAAACAATTTTCAATGATATTGTTGGGATTCAGACCCTGGTCAAGCAACTGAGGCGCCTTTTTAACCAAAGTGGACCTGGCCTCCTGGTTCTCCCAGCATCCCTCAGTCCCTACCTGTTACAGGGCATGGCAGGCATACCTGGTCCTCTACTCTGAACTTTCCACCCCAAGAGCTGGGCTTCCCTATATAACCCAGATATTTTCATTTCCACTCTTTCTGCTTTTCTTCTCTTGAGAGACCAAAAAGATTAGAAATTAGCAACTATTATTAATTAAGGCCTGAACTATGTGGGTGGAGAAGTCTAGGAATGCCCTGAGGGGAAGGACTGCTTTACTGCATTCTTTCCCCACCCACTAGAGATAACAGTTGCTAGGAAACTGGACCATCCCACTAGGGAGGGACACCAGATTATTAATGGTCTGGGAACCTTCCTCTAACCAATCAATTCAAAATGTAGCATTTTGACCAATAGATGCTTGCCAGGCAGGAATTGCCCCTGCCTTGGGCATGCTGGGAGGGACCAGAATCTATATATATATCACCCAACTAACCTGGGCACAGCAGGCTTGGCTCCCACCACTTTGGCAGTGGTGGTGTGTGGGCCCAAGCTGCAACCTGTAATTTACAATAAAAAGACCCTCATGTATTTACAGCGGAGTCTGTTTATTCCTGGTCTTTTGGGGTTCGTGAACTGGGCAGAACACTCTGTCTCTGTCTCTCTGACTCTGTCTCTGTCCCTCTCTGTCTCTGTTTCTCTGTCTCTTTCTTTGCATTTCCTTTCTCTGCTTCCCTCCCAAATGTAAGCCCCAAATGTAAGTTCCAAATGTAATCCTTAGGAGGATAAAGACATATACAAATTGTGACCTGCGATAAAAGAATGGCCTCCTACCCTCCTCTGCCTTCGATACTCTGTCCAAGGTCCCCACGTCCTTGGGAAGGTACTTCCTTTTAGAAGAAGCAATGGTTCAAAAGAGAAAGTTTGGCTCATTCTTAAGACATAAGCACTTTAAGGAAAGCACAGGCTAAGGAAGGAATTATTTACACTTCACTCTACAGAGATGAAGATTTTAAAGAGTATTCATACATGGATTCATTTTAACAACTAGAAATTACAAAATAAGAAAAAAAATCTGAGACTAAGTTGAAGGAATATATTTGGGTAAAAATAAAAGTGCAATGTAATGAAATCAGAGAATGGAAGTAATTGTGCCTCATCATAGGAATTGCTCTCTTTTGCATGTGAGCTGTAGAGACCAGCTTGCTGCCTGGCACATTCCTGTGGGTTACAGAAGAAAGAGAGCACTTGAGATTCTTAACTACTCTTTTGTAATGTAAAAGAATGAATTCCACACTTCAAACTGAGAGAAAGTGACTTTTAAGAAACTGATAAGGAGCACAAAGGCCTGCCTGGAAAGGAGGCCAAATCTCTTCAAAGTGATGACAAACAGCAAGTCTGAGCTCCAGGAGTAGAAAGAACACAATTTATATGTTTCTCACCAGGAATGCCTTTTCTACCCAAGGAATTACAGAAAGAATCTGGGTAATTTTTACTGGGTGATTTCACTAAAAAATTTTTACTACCTGTATTTATTTCTGTAACTATTGTTATATTGATCTACTCATAGATATAATCTTGCCACCTGCACAAAGATATGAATGTCACAGTATTAGAAATACATGTTTGTGTCTTTTTTTAAAGCCATTTTAATGTTCTATTCACACTAATACAGGAGAAAGCAAGGCTTCTATTTAGTCTTGACAATAAAACAAACTGTGAAGAGACTCAAAAAAGAAGTCCAAGGATAATTATAGAGACTATAAGAAAAAAAAAAAAAAAAACTTTCTGGAGCAGGCAAGTGGTAAAACCTCACCAGCTTCCAGAACAAGAAGAACTGAAGAGAGAAAGAGGGAAAGGAAGTAAAGAAAGAAAGAAAGAATGGAAGGAAGGAAGGAAGGAAGGAAGGAAGGAAGGAAGGAAGGAAGGAAGGAAGAAAGGAAGGGCAGAAAGAAAGTTCAAGAAGGAAGGTCACAGGGGGCATAGCCTCATCTTCTGTTTTAACTAGTTTCTTCCTCCTGTGTTCTGCCTCCTCTCTGTCACTTTCTCCTCCTCCACACACAACTTCTCCCTTCATGTGTTCGCACAATCCCAATATTTTCTGTCTTGACTTGAGCCCACCATTCACTGATTTAAGGACTATTAACTGGAATCTCTAAAATGAAGAGCCCTTTGATTACACTGCTCCTCCAGGTATTTTGTCACGACAACAGAAAATAACTAGTACAGAGGATATTTGTTTAAAACAATGTAATGCTATTAGTTTGAGTCTATCACTGGATACTTCACAAGTCCTAAATCTGGAGAACAATAAAACTGGAGTGAGCTAGAAGCTGTTGCCCTACTCCTAAACCAAAATTATTACTGATAAGTTCAACATTTAGGGTGGATCAATTAAAGTAAATGTGAGCATACTCCCCCCACTTCAGAAAAATAAAAATCTTTTTTCTTTTAATTTTTTTTATTATTACCATTTATTACAATTTATTCAATTTGTATAGCTGTGGCCTCCTCCCCGTCTCTTACGCCCTTCCCCTAGTCCTCTGATAGAGGCCTTCAATTTGACTCTAGCCTATCAGATATCAATAGGACTGGTTGCATTGTCTTCCTCTGGGGCCTGGCTACCCCTCACTAACCCTCAGGGTGCAGTGATCAGAGAACTTGCCACTGAGTTCATGCCAGAGAAAGTCCTTGCTCACCTTACTAGGGACCGCACCAGGAGACTGAGTCTATGGGCTACAACTGAGCTGGGGCTTTAGGTCCTCTCCATGTATTGTCTTTGGTTGGAGTATTATTCTCTTCAGGGCCCCCCCCCCCATGATTCAGTCTTTTTTTTTTTTTTTTTCCAATGCAGTTTATTCAGGAACCTTGAACAATCATCTGACCCTGGGGAAAGCCAGCCCACAGCTTAAATAGCCTCTGGGTAGCCAACCCCAGCGTGCCACGTGGGCAATGCAGATAGGTCCACATACATGGAAGCAAGCCAGATCCTCGGCCTTAGCCAAATGTGGGGTTGTTTGTGACAGAGAGCACTCACCATCAGGAAGGTGGAAGGCGGAAACCAGCTCCATCTTTAAGGCGCGGCATTATGCAGCTCTCTACAGTTCCCCCTTTTTGTTTTAGACGCATCAGGCAAGATCTCTGATATTAGAAATAAATTGGGACTTTGTACTGATGTTCATTTAGGTGTCATCCACCCAAAGAGCATCAGACCCGTCTGATACCTTTTTCTCAGAGGCGGGACCTGGGGCATCAACCCGCATGCAATCAGACTTGCTCTTCTGTGGGTCGAAAGTGGCTGACCCTGAGTGCAGTGCTTAGCCTCGCATCCTGAGCATAACATTTTAGCTTTTTATGGTAGCCAACCATGCTTGGGGAGACTGTCCTGCCTCAATAGCTGTAAAGGCCTGAATGATCATGGCTGCCTTACCAGGTCATAGTAGAAGACAATGCAGCCACTTTTGATGTGAACTGATGGACCAAGATCAGAAAGGAGAGGAGAACCTCCCCTATCAGTGGACTTGGGGAGTTTCATGCATGCAGAGGGAGGAGGGAGGGTGGGATTGGGAAAGGAGGAGGGAGGGGTTTATAGAGGGATGCAGAATGAATAAAGTGTAATTGAGGAAAAATTTTAAAAAAAAGGGAAAAAAATAATTTAAGAACCTTAAATGACTTTCAAAAATGGATGATTCAGTTTTTATTGGCTCTGTTGGTCTCCTTTTGGAGCTCCTGTCCCCTCCAGATCTTTCTATCCTAAGATTTCCTGCACTCTGCCCAAAGTTTGGCAAAGAGTCTCGGCCTCTGCTTTGATACCTCAATCAGTGGAGTCTTTCAGAGGCCATCTGTGGTAGGCTCCTGTCCTGTTCCCTGTCTTCTGATGTCTATAGCGTTTGTCCTACTGAATGAGGACTGAGCATCTTCTCTAGGGTCTTCCTTGTTGTTTAGCTTCTTTAGGAGTATAGATTTTAGTATATTTATCCTATATCATATGGCTAATATCCACTTATGAGTGAGTATATACCATGTGAGTATATACCACTTATGAGTGAGTATATGCCATGTGAGTATATACCATTTCTGCTCCTCAGATACCTCACTCAAGATGATCTTTTCTAGTTCCCACCATTTCCCTTAAAATTTCATGATTTCCTTGTTTCTAATTGCTGATTAGTATTCCATTGTGTAAATGTACCACAATTTCCGTATCCATTCCTCCACTGATGGACATCTGGGTTGTTTTCTGGTTATTATGAATAAAGCTGCTATGAACATGGTTGAGCAAATGTCCTAGTATACTTGAGCAATTTTGGATATATGCCTAGGAATGGTATAGCTGGATCCTGAGGAAGCACTATTCCTAATTGTCTGAGAAAGTGCCAGATTGATTTCCAAAGTGGTTGTACAAGTTTACATTCCCACCAGCAATGGAGGGTTCCCCTTTCTCCACAACCTCTCCAGCATGTGTTGTCACTTGAGTTTTTGATCTTAGTCATTCTGATGGGTGTAAGGTAAAATCTCAGAATTGTTTTGATTTGTATCTCCCTGATGACTAAGGATGTTTAACAGTTCTTTAAGTATTTCTTTGCTATTCAATATTCTTCTATTGAGAATTTTCTGTTTAGCTCTGCACCCCATTTTTTAATTGGATTACTTGGTTTGTTGGTGTTTAACTTCTTAAGTTCTTTATATATTCTGGATAATAGTCCTCTGTCAGATATAGGGTTGGTGAAGATCCTTTCCCAATCTGTAGGCTATCGTTTTGTTCTGAGGACAGAGTCCTTTGCATTACAGAAGCTGAAAAATTAAGTCTTAATGATTCACAAAAGATTATCTAGTTACCAGAAGAACCATCAACAAATTATAATAACTAAATAAAGACTTTTGTCTTATAAAGAAGTATCGTTTCATTAGCATAGGTGCTAAATAATCTCTGACTTAAGTTAATAACAGAAAAAGCATCATGATGGTTATTGCCTTGAAATAAGGCTTAAAATGAGCATGTGGTGTGATAAACAAGTGAACATAACTTTGAACACAAGTACTTAAAACTCCAGTGTATAATAAGTATATTTAGAGAACACAGTTATACAAATACAAAATTTACAAATGTACATCTTTTATAAACTCAAGTACTTAAGATTTGTTTTGTGTTATTTCGGTCAACACTTCTCAAAATGTGACAGAACCCTGTAAGTTATTTTGGTTAGAGATTATGTGGTTCCCAAACAGAACTTCTACATTTTATCAGAGCCTTCCAGTACTTATATCAAGTCACCTAGATTCATAGAAAGGGATCATGAGCCAGAAGTACATGGACAATAAGTCAGAGATGAAAAGATAGTGATCCACTGAGATACAGTGCAGACATCAGACTAGCAAATTATGAGTAGGGGAAAAAGACACAAGGTAATTGTGTAGCAAAGGCAAGTAGACAGTGCAAGAACAGAAGTTTTTGTAAAGCTTTTGAGGTCATTTCCACATCGTAGTTTTGTTCCCATTCATGATCAACACTTGTCATAGAATCTTGGTTTTCACAAATGTCATGACTTGTAGGTGGGGTGTAACGGGCTTCCATCTGGTATAGTTTAAACCTTGCTTCTAAACACTGCAGAAAGCTGTTCTCCAGAGCAGAGGTTCATCAGGACTGGAAGTCAATAGTGCCAGTGTTCAACAATAACAACCTGCCTTAACACAATGGAAAGACTACATATTTTCAGCAGAGAAGTACGGTAATAAAATATGGAAAATATGCAATTTAAAACTGCACAAACTCGGAGAGCCCTATGAGGAAATAAATAAAAAGACAATAAACATGTAAGTGAGAAAGATGAATTTAGAAATAATTCATAATGTCAGGGTAAAAATAATGTCACAGACAAGCAGGGTGCCTATATAAGATTGTATGGGCATATGTAAGAAATAGCATTTTGGAAATTCAACAGTCTTGTCCACAGTCAAGCATGAGGAAGGAGAATGATGTGATCTCCCTGATTTGGTCTTATACAGTTTAGTAAGCAGAGAGATCAGCCATGGCAAGGCGAGAACCTGGTTTTGGACAGAAAATTCTACTTCTAGTATTTGACTTGTAGTTTAGGGATCTATAGAATAGGAATGTGGGCTTTTTAGAGAAGGCTGCAGTGTTGAACAACTTTCAACAAACCCAGGAATGACCATATATGAAAATGTGAAGAGGGGACTGAGTCTTGTGAGTTCTCAGGTGCAGCCTTATGGAATACATGTTTAATACTTAGGTAGAGAAGATAGTGGAAATGGAAGGAACAGCCAGAATTGTAAGAGAAAACCCAGAGGAAGATTGCATTTTGGACCCAACAAAGACAATCTTTTGAACACAGGGGTCTTTCCAGAGACTCATACTCCAACCAAGTAGCATGCCTGGAGATAACCTAGAACCCCTGCACAGATGTAGCCCATGGCAGTTCAGTGTCCAAGTGGGTTCCATAGTAATGGGAAGAGGGACTGCCTCTGACATAAACTGATTGGCATGCTCTTTGATCACCTCCTCCTGAAGGGGGAGCAGCCTTGGCCACAGAAGATGACAATGCAGCCACTCTTGATGAGATCTGATAGACTAGGATCAGAAGGAAGGAGAGGAGGACCTCCCCTATCAGTGGACTTGGGAAGGAAAGGTGGGATTAGGAGGGGAGGAGGGAGGGATTTATGGGGGGGATACAAAGTGAATAAAGTGTAATAAAAGTAAAAAAAAGAAAACGAAAGAAAGAGAATAATAGATAGGCTGTAGATACCCAGAGGCCAGCTAATAGTCATATCCTCAATGCTCAGGTGAGCAGAAGACACTCAAAGGCTCACTAGCTGTGTGGCCCACAGTGGGAGTCATTATGATGTACAGGTATGTGGTAGACAGATGGGAGAAAAAGAGAAGAGAAGCAGAACTGGAGACAAAAGGGCATAAAGACTGTTGTGAGTAGCCCGCCCCACCACCTAAGGCCATAGTGAATTCCCAGCCAATGCTGTCTCTGAGGGCCATGTACAGGACCAGGCAGCAGCTGGGGTTGGTCGATGTCCATGGCTCATATTATTTCTACAGACCATGCAGATGTCCCTGGTCTGGGCTGCTGCCTAGGATCATGTCTAAGGGCTGTACAGAGCTGGCTCTTCCCCTTTCTACCTGTGACACTCTGGAGAGCTGCCCCTATCCCTCTCAGGCTATAGCAGTGAGAGAGTAGAAGAGAGGGTGAGCCACCCCCCTGCCCTGGGTGTGAAAATGAACAGTTGGGTCCTGCCACTCATCTGAAGTGAGATGGTATGGGCAAGGGGAAGATGTTCTTCCCCCCTCATCCCTTGCCACCTGCAGCAATAGCTGGCCCTGGGGTCATGAGAGCAGGAGAGATGGCCTGCTGCAGCTCTTGGAAAAGTGGACTTTGTTCCTTGCCTGGGCAGCATGGTAGAGCTGGCCCTGGTGGCAGGGGCATGGGTGAGGCTTCTCTGAGGGCATGAACATAGGAAAGCTGCTCCCCACCCTTACTGTGCCCAGCTGTGAGGTGACACAGGCACAGGAGAGATGTCTTCCTGCCCCCTAATCACCTGCAGCACGTGAGGGAGAGCTGTCCCTGGTGGCATGGGTGTGGGTGAGCTGGCCCAAAGGGCATCAGAGCAGGGGAGTTAGCTTTATCACTTGCCAGCTGCAACATCAGGTGGGCTAGCCAGAGAAGTGCTGGAGAGCTCACCCTGGTGGTGTGGCTGCCTCAGAGCTGGCGGGCTGACCAACTCAGTGACCACCCAGGCCCAGATACAGGACTTTAAATTGGTCCACCCCAACATCTACCTCATCTAGGAACTGCTGGATTATGTGAAAGGCCTGGTGCTGCAGATTCAAAGCTGCAGGATCTCCATGATACTGCGCAACAACAGGATATCCAAGAGGTGACAATCCAGAATTGATAATACAGCCAGAAGCTTCGAACCAGATCAATGACTCACTGCAATGAACATTTGCAAGTAAAGAAGCGTGGACAAAGGGAACACTGTGAGACACACTGTGACACACTACAGCTTCAGGACCAGATGTTTTTGTTTTTTGTTTATTTGCTTGCTTTGTTTTGTTCCTTCTGTTTTTGTTTTTTCATTTTCTTATGGAGGGGAGGTTGCAAGGACAGAGAGTGGAAACGAAGGGAAGGGGAGATGAGTGGGATTGAAGTGTGTGATGTGAAACTCACAAAGAATCAATAAAAAGTTAAAAAAAAAAAACAGAAAAGAAAGGAAGGAGGATGACACCAGATATACTAACACAGGAAATGGAAACATCCACAGACGGCACTTCACTTCCAGATTTCTCCAGTGACTAACCAGATGGAAATTAGTCTTTTCAAACTGTAAGTCAAAAACCTGTATCTTTTCTAACACAAGTCCTTCCTTTCAGGTTAACCTCAATCTTAATTTATCTTCTTAAGCACACTCGATCTTGGCTTCTATCTTGCACCTGGTCAAGGACTTCCTAAGCAATTCTGACTCCAAGAAATGAAACACCTTCGATTCTCACCAGGCAGAGACAATGAGGAGATAAGTGCCACAGAAAATATAAATACTGATTTGGGGTAAACACTCAGTTTTAAATCTACACAGTAATCTTAATTATAGAGTCATTTATCACAGTGTGGTTACTACTGGCCATGACATTTGGATATGTGTTAGGGCTGCATGCCCAATCCCTTAAACGAGTAGTTTGCACACACCTGTTAGAAAGGCTGGGCTTGCCAGCTACCTGTGAGAAGTCTACTGACCTATCAGGAATGGGTTAATATTTCTCAGCAGCTTCCCCAGGCCACCCCTGGAAGTACTTCCCACACTGCAGTGGGACACCAGCAAGCAGTCTGATAGGAATGCCCGGGAACAGCATGCCGTCACTCCACACAGGTGAGAGCCAGCTTGTTCGCCCTGGGCACCCGAGAGAGCAACTGGCCTGCCCGGAACTTCCCACCACAGGCACAGCAGACAGTCACACAGCATTTGAATTCTCTCATGCTTCCACAGAGAAGCGGTGTGGGATGCTGGGCTTTATTTTAACACAATGCAAGTTCATATCCTCTTACTGGACACTCAAAAGTTTATATTACAGATACCCCCTGTATATAATGCCTGGGGCATACACTTTGGGGTGACATTTACTAGAAAACAACAGATGGAAGCAAGATTACAGGGACCTGCCCAGATACAGAAGATTGCCCTTGCCTCTCAGCATGCAATATTCCATAGGCGATCAAAAGTCATTTACCAGTCAGACCTGGTGGAGCATGTCTGTTATCACAGCTACCCAGAATGCTAAAACAAGGTCACAGGTTCAAGGTCTGCCTGAGCTATGGAGTGAGTTTAGTGGAAGACTGAATGATTTTGCAAGAGATTGTTTCCAAAATGAAAAAAAAAAAGTGGACTACAAAAATTATTTAGTGTGGAATACTTGTTTAGCATTTGTAGGTCTCTATGCTTAATATACACTAAACAAAAAGACACTTTGCTTAGAACAATCTGTACATGTACCAGTCATATCTGAGTGATCCTATAAAAAGCCAAGAATGTCAACGCTGCATGGTGAATATATTCAAAATAAAAAGATTACAAAACTTTACACTGGAAGAATAATAATTTGAATAGATTCAAGGAAAAAGCAGACTTTATTTTTCTTAGAAATACTTCTTACATTTATAAAAAAGATGCATATATGAAGCTACATGTCCTGGCTAGTTTATACTTATGATGCATTTTAATTGGCTATTCAATACCTAGTAGTCAGCTCTGAGATCATGTATGTGGGAACATGGTCAAGGAATAGATTCATGTGAGAATTCTCAGTGTTCATTAAAAAACTCCAAGAAAAGAAGACAATTGAAGTCTTGTGGCCCCAGTTTCTCCAAAACTCAGACTTGTTCTTAGAATGTGTTTTTGTGCTCTTCCCATGTGTAGCAAATAAGACTGAGTTTACTTCAGATATGTTGTCTTTGTTTGCTGAAAATACTCAATTAAATGTCTAATAAAACTATGCTTTATAATTCTCTATAGAAAAACATGTCTCTATCATGTATGTCTTGTCCTTGTGATTGTACACAGCTTGAACCCATGAGAACTTTACTTATACAATTTCCCTTAATAGTCAGAATATAAGTTTTCTAATGCTGAATAAAGTTGGCTATTGCATGAAACGTTAGTCATTTATCATTTGTCAACTCCATTCTCCAGGTGCTGTTACCTCTAGAGAGATGAATATGTATTAGTATTTTGTGTGTGTGTATATATATATATATATATATATATATATATACATATGTCAACATTTTGTCAATATAAGCCAGAATCATCTAAGAAGAGGAACCTCAACTGCAAAACTACTTCCATCAAATGTTCTTGTAGGATAGGCTGTAGTGGACTTTCTTGATTTATATACCAGGACCCAGTGTACTGTAGATTGTACCGTCCCTGGGCTGATGGTCCTGGGTAGACTAAGAAAAAAAGAGTGAGCAAAGCATGGAGGGCAAATCCATAAGTATCATTTCTCCATGGTCTCTGCTTCAGTGTCTGCCTCCAGGTTCCTGCTATGATTCTGTACCCCAACTTCCCTTCATGATGAATTATAAGCTGTAAGAGGAAAGAAAATCTTTTCTCCCAGAGTTGCTTTTGGTCACTGTGTTTATCAAAGCAATAGAAAACAAATGAAGATACTATGCATGTCATATAACATGAAGGTGATCTGTCTTATACTCAAAGGCAGGGTGTTGGTCAGATTCCTGTCATCTTAGCCAGCACCTGAGGTAATCAGCCCACAAGGATAATGGGCTAGTTTTGGCTCTCAGTTTTAGAGATTCCAGTCCATGCATGACTACATGGTACAGTTGCTTTTGGGTAGACAGCAAGGTACCATATCCTGGTACACATACACACACACACACACACCACCTGGGGTGTTGGGCTACAAAGGAGAAAGAAGGATCTGGGTCTTACCTTCGCCTTTAAAAACATGAGTCCAATGACTTAACTTTCTTCCATTAGGCTTACCTCCTAAGAGTCTCACCATGTCCCTCCAGTGCCCTCAGCTGTAACTAACCTTTATCACGTGATCTTTTAGGAGTTGTTGCAGATCAGACTGCAGCAGGCAGCCCTGAAATTCCTAAGCACCCAGTGTTCCAGGAAATGTGCTGACTACAGGTGACAGAACTGATCACTCCTCTTGGGTGAGGCCAGAAACTCAACTAAATCATGAAAATATGCATTCTTCTGTGCAGGTAAGGGAGGGGCTCGTTCAGCTCTTATGAGCACTTGCTCCTTTTGCAGAGGTCCTTGGATTCAGTTCCTGGCACCCACACAGCATCTTACAACCGCCTGCAATTCTGCTTCCAGGGGAATCTACTGCCTCCTTCTGGTTTTTGTGAGCACCAGGCATGCATGAAGTACACATCCATATATGAGGGCATGCGCTGTTTTCTAGTGATTCAATTTGTCATGTTAATGTATCTATACCAATATATTACTTAACTACTTTATAATATACTTTAAGCCTTAGAACTGTAAAGACATATCATGGAGACATACGATACTTAACTATTATTTGAAGAAATTCAATAAATAGAATGCTAAACTTCCAAGTCAGACTGCAAAGTCCAATGAAGAAATAAAAATTCATCCAGAATAATTAAATTCTGCAGCCTTCCACACCAGTTTTCAAACTGTAGCAGAAAATAGATAGGTTTGATTTTGTCCATAACTCTCTGATAAGCTACATTTTAATCTTAAATTCATAAACTAATAAATTCAAAACTAATAAAATTCAAATTAAATAAGCTTCAACTGTTTCTTTCAAAATTCAAATTTTATCAGTTTTATAGTCTTAGCAAAACCTGTTATCCCTGAAACTGTTGCCTTTGCATTAACTGGTACTTTGCAATGATTAGTATTGTTACTCATTTTTCTGTAAAACTGCTCTTCATAAAGTGCTCAGAGAGAGAATGAACGTACAACTTCTGAAGCTTCAGGACAAATATGCTCTGGACAAGTTTCTAATTTTTCTCCTTTTTTAAGCCATGCCAAATCCCACTTAGCAACCTAAAGATCTGTGGAAACCCCACAGTGACAGCATTCAGAGCTCCCGGCAGTGTGTCTCCCTTGCCCCAAGTCACAGTGTCCTGCAATGTCTCTGCTTCCTTTACGCAATATAAGCAGTTTGCAGGAAGTAAACTCAGACTCCCGATAGTTCTAAATTGTGACAGCAAAAGCGTTGGAATTTTGAGATTTGAGGAAGGAGGATGAAGAGGATATGGATTTAATAACACACCATCACAGGGCTGATCCAAGCCTAATCAACAGAAACTGCCACTATCACAGTTTGATACATGATTAGTATAAGGAAACTAGCTCAAAATATTTAAAGAGAAAAAGCCTTAAGGATCCTGTTTTATTGACGAAATTAACTTCTTTAAGAAAGAGTAGAATATTCTACTTGATTTTGTTTAAGCATGTGTATAAAGAATTGTATGACGTGTGTTAAGGTACCCAGGAAACCAGAGTATGATGATGGGAAGTTGTACCATGTACTTGTCCTCCTACACGCTCAGTTCCTAGCACAGAAAGGGGAATTCAGAGGTTTGAGGTTATGGGTTGAGAGGATGGCTCAGTCTGCACAGAAACTGACTTAAAACCCTTAGAACCTGAACCAAATCCCCCAAACCCATGCCAAAATGCTGGTCATGATGGTGTGTTTGTACCTTCATCCCTGGGAAGGTGGAGCCTGGAGGATGCCTGGAGTTCCCTGGCCAGACAGTCTCACATAATGGGTGAGCTTTAGAACAGTGAGAGATCCTGAGATAACCCTTCTGAGGATGACACCTAAGAGTGAACACTCTTACGTGGTCACACACTCACATACACAGACACACAGAGAGACACACTCATTTTGCACACATGCATGCACCTACATACACACTAATATACATACATAAAAAACTGAAGTTGTGTATGTGTACTTATGAAGGGTCTGGTTTTCCTTAAACGAGACAAAAACATTAATGCATAGACACATTATTCATGGTGGTGCCCTTTTCTTTTTCTTTTCGTTTTTTGTTTTTGAGTCAGTATCTTGCCACAGCCTAGGATTAAAGGCATGCAGCACCATGCCTGGCTTAACAAATTTTTTTTAATGGAAAAGAAAACAATCCTCCATTACTTCATCTAAAATCTTGAAGGAAATTCCCTGTAATGTGCACTAAAGAATTGAAGGAAGGAGCTTTCAACATCCAAAACTTGTTTCTCTGTAATAAAGTCTTTCGACATACTTGACTTTTAAGCTCCTGAGAAGCCTATGTTGAAAGTCAGTGAATGACCAAGAAGTACACAGTGAGCAAAAATACAGACAATGTTCAAAGAGGCTTCGTGGTGGCTGTGGGGAATGCTCGGGGCGGGGGAGGGGTGCGTGTAAGGAGCTTTCCGAATAAGTATGAGACCAGAGTTCATAATGACTGCATAAAAGCCAGGAGGGCACATCTGCCTACTTGAGATCTCTGCAGCAATCTGGCTAGCTGGGTGACTGAACCAGCCAGCTCCAAATTCAAGTGAGAACACCTGCCCCAACATATAAGGTAAAAGTAATTGAAAAAAACAATTACATAGCATTAATCCCTGGTGTGCGCACGTGCAACATGCATATGCTAAACTAAAAGGCTTTGTTGCATTTTTGGTGTTGGGTTGTAGTGGAAGTTTTGGTAATGTTATGTAAATATGTTTTTGTTGTAATCCCAAGTGTGGGGTGCAGGAAGCCACAGTTGATAATAGCCCTGTGAGAGGGCCAGTGATCCTTTTCAGCTAGAAACTTGGGGAGAGGGTGTTGCCAGCTGAAAAACATCCTGGTGTGGATTCTAAGAGGGTAAAAATAGGAGCAGAGAGAGAAACAGAGAGAGGAGACCGAGACAGAGAGATTCCTCTGTAGATGCTGCTAGAGTGAAAGGCTTCTGAGAATGCTTCATGGAAGTTGCTGCTGCCTCTGCTACTGCTGCTTGTTGCTGCTTTTGCTACCGGTAGATTGCTGGTTTGCTGGACTGCTAAACTGCTGGATATCCTGATGACTAAGAGTGGAATAGCCCCAAGTGACTATGTCTATAAAAGGTCTACATCCCCTTTCCCTATTAAGCTTTCTTCCCCAGAGTTGAGGGTTTGGAAGAGAGTTAGAAGCTTAAATAACCCCAAATAAAGGAAGTTTTTGCTTTCTTTTTTTTCCTGCTTGCATATTTTACCTTGACTGTGATCTAGTGACTGTGGAAAGGCATGATTCAGATGAGGACCTGCTTTTGTGGTTCTCAGTGAGGTAGTGCTTGGTGCAGCAGAGAGATTCTTCCTCAGAGAGGAGAGAAATTTCATTTTTCATTTAGAAAGTACCCTTCCAATTTTACATGTCAAGACAGCTTCCAAGGTGACAGCTGGGCTTGCTGTACTGAACCAAGAAACTAGTGGGCATGTTTAGCAACAGTTTTGAATTCACTGTATGATATTGCTTAGTGAGACAGATGCCTGGAAGGACAAATGAAGGCCTGAGGAGAAGCGCTCCCTTAGAATGAAGACAGGATCAAGGCAGAAAAGAAGCAACAGGTGTCAGGCCTATTCCAGATACAAATCGAAAGCAGAAAGCAGGCTGTGAAACTGTTCAACCTCTTGCAGAACAATGCCAGTTCTCCGGTGCTTGCACCTGTTGCCTTCTTCTCCAGGGGATGGGTGACTCTGCAAGTTTCTCAGCTACTTGCTAAATTATGTCCTCAATACTTATTGAAGTTTTTAACAGAATCAGCACCTATTCCACGTTTCTTAAGATGGGACAATCTTGCTTCATTTCTACAGTTCCTTGAACTTCACTGCTTAGAGTATTTCCCAGTAACAACAGTTAAATGACTTAGAACACTGCAATGACCCTTACCCTCCTCTTCTTAATGTGGTGTTCCATGTGATAACTGATAATTGATTCACAATCAGAGAGGGGCTAGAAATCCTACCAAACATCACCAAGGCATGTTATGAGGAAGCTTCTAGATTGGTTTAACAGGTGTGAAGCATGCTCGCTAAATCTGAGCATTACCACTGAGGTCATGCATTATTTTGACAGAGAAAGTAAGCTGAGCATCAGCAGTCGTCTCCCTCAGCTTCCTGACTTCAGAAGCCTCACACTCTTGTCGCCAGGACTGTACCCTTAGAGGGTGAGCCAAGGTAAACCCCTCCTTCCTAAAGTTTCTCATTGTCAGGCCTTTGTTCTCAGAAAGGAGAAAGAACAAAGTACCTGTTCATCACCAGAGCACTGAGGCTTCACAGTCTAGCTCTCTCCCCTTCATCTCATTGGCAGCCTGAAATCATCTATTATTATCAATTCTGTATGGCATAACAGGGTGCACATTCCTTTCTTATTAAAATGTATTTTTAAAGGCTCAAAGATTTGAAGGAAAAAATCCTCAGGTGAAGCCATGTACTGCAA
Organism: Meriones unguiculatus; assembly: GCF_030254825.1. Taxonomy (NCBI): domain Eukaryota; kingdom Metazoa; phylum Chordata; class Mammalia; order Rodentia; family Muridae; genus Meriones; species Meriones unguiculatus. Next base: position 100,469,729 of record NC_083351.1, read on the forward strand.
AAGGTGACTATTTGTGATGATGATGATGAAACACTGGAGTGTGGACAATTTAGCTAGGAAGCATAGGAAGATTGGCCATACGACAGCATCTCGTTTCATACGAGCATCCATGGTCTTTCATATTCAATGATCTTTCTTTTCCAAGCAGTTAGAAAAATAGTATCTTCAAGGAGAAAGACATTCATCAGAGCCTGCTAGGGATTACGGTTACTTGGTAATACTGGCACCCAGTATCTCGAGAAAACAAGAATACTTGTATTTCATGTTTCTAGTCAGAGTGGCTTTCTCAGAACTGTGAAAATTCCAGGAAGGCATCCCTGTTGTCACTTCCTGGCTCTTAATCAATCAAAACTTCTGACTAAGGAAAAGCATGAGGAGAGGAAAGGAAATGAATTCCTAACCTTGGTGCTTCATAACTGGAAACACGTATGTCAGTAGTCAATGGGACTAAATACAACATAAATATATGATCAGGATATATTTAGTATGTGTAGTATAGACAAAAGTATATTATGTAGAAATGCCACATAAGAACATAGGATATCCATATATAAATATAAATTAGTATATAATGATATAGAATAATTCCATAAAAAATTCATAAGGAGTGAATACAAATATGTATTATCTATTTTTCTAATTCAGAGTTAAATAGAAAATATAATACAGAAAAGAAGAGAATGGATCCTTTGTTTCATTTTTTCTTTTCAAAAATGTGTGATCTGAAAAAATTCTCTTTCTCTCTCTCCCTCCCTCTTTCCCTTCTTCCTTCCCATTTATTCCTTACACTACTATGAAGAGTGATTTTGCTACTACACAATCACTACTTCCATTAAAACCTTCAGTGATTGCCATGGTAACCAAACTAAACTGCAAAATCAACAAAGCTACCTGCCTACCTCTCCAGCTTCGGTTCCTGGCAGACTCAGCCACAATCTCTGCACATATCATGAGATAATATGGTCACACCTCCAAATTCACTCCATTCCATCTCCTGCCAGGGTTCTTGGGTTCATTTCATACGGAGTCCCTAACCTGTGGTCAATGCTACCAAAGTCCAAAAATCTATGTCTAGCACACCTGGCCCAAGGCCCAGAGCAGCTCACTGTACCTCTGGAAATGTACTTCCTCCACTATCCCCAGATTTCTGCTGCCACAGAACAGCCCATGCCTTTCCTGCCACTTTCAGTAGTCACACTTCTAACTCCACGGTTACTTCCTGGAAAGCCAACCTTGGTGTCAATCTCAGTTTTCCAGTGCTACATGTCTATTTAACACAGAGGAGTGTTCATACTAAGACTGCATGTTGAAGGAAAAATGAAAAATGAAGGGCTTTCAACACACACATAGGCACACACACACACATACTCATGCACACACAGGAGGCTTAGTGCCACACAGAGCTAAGATTGCTCCGGAAGAATCTGAAAATAATGACAGGAAATAAGCATGTCCCTCCCTTGACATCATATTTTCAATTTTAAGCAATGTCAGCACAAACTTCAGCAGTGCTCGGCTATTTTGCTAAAATTATTTTATGATTTTCAAAATTCTTGCATGTGTTATCTAAATACCTTTCAAAAATAGACTTGTGGTACTTGGATTTAAAATCTCCATTTTTCCAAGAAAAGAAAGTGAAGACCAAAATATGAAGCATCTAATGAAAATTCCGTCCTGGGAGCAGGAATCCGTGCTGTGAGAAGGGCCCAGCAGCTGCTTCCCAGCACACAGCACACCCCCTTCCCAGAGCTGCATCACAGTGAGCCCACATGTGGCAGAAAAAAACCTCCACAGGTCACGGAGTGAGGAGAGAGAACACAAAGAACAGAGTGGTAATAATTCCATTTGGCACTAAGCACAGATCTGTCAGCCTGTGCTGAGTGACACAGCAAAGACCACAAAATAAGACGTGTTACAATGAGAAGTCAGGATGACTTGAATGAACAGCACTAAAATGAGCAACAACAGTCAGTGTTGCTGCCGATGGAGTGTAATCTCCATATTGCTACTTTAGCATCCTCTAATTTGTCACACTGATTCTTCAGTAACAGTACTATCATACAGAAGCAGTGCAGCCATAGCAACCATAAAACCTAACTAACCTGGTACTACACTTGGGAGAGACTTGCATTTATTACACAGGAGATCTTAGACATTTGTTTAAAAAAAACATTCTGGGACTTCTTAACTATTTATTTTATTTTTAATGTTATAATATAATTATATAATTTTCCCCTTTCACTTTCCCCCTCCAAACTGTCCTATGTAACTCTCCTTAATTTCTTTTGAATTCAAGGCTTCTTTCTCCAGTAATTCTTACATACATATGTGTATGTATGTATATACAGCTAAATATAACCTCAGTCTGTATAATGTTACTTGTACTTTTGTTTTCATGGCTGACCATTTGGAATTGGATAATCATGATCCACTGACTGGAGGAAGATAATGCTAATAGAAAGAGAATAAGGAGAGGTTTATGAGACACTCTGGAGGGAGGAAAGGAAAAGGGGAAATGATGTAATTATATTACAATCTCAAAATCAAACAATAATAAAAAGGATGTGTTTTAGAATGTATCATGTAGCAGAATATCAAGTAGGATGAAGTGTTTTATAAAGGCAAGGCAAATATACTATCTCTGTTCATATGTATCAGGATTAATTATGCTGCCTGGAAATTAAATAACATCCTGTTATAATTAGAAATTATGGTTTTTCCTACCATTAATATGGTCCAATCACTGCATAAGTTTGAAAGCTGTAATAAATCCAAACACACAGATATCAAACATAAAATTCTTTACCTAACTTGTGTGTCTTCCTAAGGAAAATGGGAATAACAGGAAAAAATGTAGAAGCTAACTGAAAAATTATCTAAAATAAAAAGTGAAACAGTCTAAAACCTAACTAAAACCTAACTAACCTGGTACTACATTTGGGAGAGACTTGCATTTATTACACAGGAGATCTTAGACATTTGTTTTAAAAAAAACATTCTGGGACTTCTTAACTATTTATTTTATTTTTAATGTTATAATATAATTATATAATTTTCCCCTCCTATAATATAATACGCTCCTGACTATTGCCTCTGAATTTTAATTTCAATAATTAAAATTTGTGAACTATATGTTTTTACTTATGATATGTTTTCAACTCTTCATTACAAATAAATTATAGTCCCCTTGGTTAAAAAAAAAACATTCTGCTATATAACCATTAAAAGTTAAAGGCAAAATAATACTATCTACTCACTCATATCTTAACATCACCTCTTAGCCTATAAATCAATTCTGAGTGCCGCTATACAGAATATGGGGAAATGCTTATATTTTTAAAGCATGGATGATGCAACAATTTTACACAGCTAAGAATATCTGTACTGATGAAATAGTACAATGAGTGTTTATTCAGCAATGCTGCCCCTGTGTTTTACTGTATTGGAACTGTGACATATGACATGAGAATGCATTCAGAGTCCATCATCGAGCAACATGGGATCAGTTATAGGACATCGCCTTGAAGTCTACAATAATAAAACTAACTTACTCCAGCTTAATATGAGGACCAGGATCCCATCATCTCTCTTTAGTGGTGGTTTATAAAACACATCACAGCTCTCTTGTTACAGCAGCACCATAATCCATAGCCTTAAACAGAGGGTAGTAAAAACTTAGACTAGTGAATCGCTGCTCCCCCTTCCAATACGGGACCATAAAGACTGTTTACCAGCCATTGAACATGGGTAGGAAGCTAGCTTGTTCTTTAGAAATAATTACCTCACTGTAAGTTTTAAAATATTGTCATCCCAAGTTTCAGGACTTTCAAATTGCCTTAATTTAAAAAATGACTTCAAAGAGGATCATAAATTCAAAGAAAATTTCACTTTCATGAAGTCATACGGTCAAGACAAAGAGATAGGCTAAAAGAAGATTTTTGAAGTGTCACAAGAAACAGGGAACAGTTGAATCTGCAACACAACAAATATACAAGCAAGTATACAACTGGAAATAAAAGTAAAAAACCGCCAGACAATATTATGTGACAAAAATTCATGAAGTGAAACTTGCATGGTTATGCAGTGCTTCTCAGTCTCTGCAGTTACAGAGATAAGTGAAGTTCAACAGCTCTGCCACTCAAGCAAGGACCTGTGCCCTCAGGAAGGTCCACAAGGCTCACTGTGGGTAATCACAGCTTAAAACTCTGCTGTAGGCACTGTCAGTGCGATGTAACTGATCATCATGCAGATGAATCTTCACAACACTGCATCGTCCTACTTTGCTTTCTAATCCAATGGTAAAGACCACCACCAAAAGCAATCTAAAGAGAAAATGGTTTATGTGGCTTATATATCCTGATCACAGGCCACCGAGGGGAGTTATGGCAGGAACTCAAGCAGTACAGGAATCTGGAGGAAGGAACTAAAGCAGAGACCATGGAGGAGTTCTGCGAACTGCTTATTCCTCATGCCTTCCTCCTTGTGCCTTGCTCACCCTGCTTTCTTATACAGCCAAGGCCAGCATCTCAAGGGTACCACCATTCACGGTGGGCTAAGCCCTCCCACATCAATTATCAATAATGAAAATACTCCCACTGATGTGCATACAGGCCAATCTGATGGAGACATTTCTCAGTTGAAGTTCCCTCTTCCCAAATAATTGTAAATTTTATCAAGCTGACAAAAAAAAATCAAGTAGCATATATGCTGAAAAGAGAAATATAATTTTAGTTACTAAAACATTGTTATTTTGAGAGTAATTGGCACCGACCCTATTTTGATGTTTAAAATTCTATCAGACAATGGTGATATCAATAAAGTAAATACCTAATGAAAACATATGGCATGGATTTTAGAAATTACATTCTCTTCAAACAAGTATTCATAAAAGTTTTCAGTGAAATGGCCTTCATCTTAAAGAAATGTAGTTCAACTCTTTTCTTTCTTTCCTTCTTTCTTTCTCTCTTTCCTGTGCATGTGCATGTGCACGTGTGTATGTGTGTGCTGGTGTAGGTGTCTTACATGTCTATGCACATGTGCACACTAGGGGTCAATCTGGAGTGTCTTCTTCAAACACTCTCTGTCTTTTGAAATAACATATTTATTTGTTTATTATTTTACTGTTTGTATGTATATTTGTGTGAAAAAAACATTAAAGCATTATGATGGAACAGTTAAATATGTTATCATTTGTATGGACAGTTTTTGAGATATTTGTGAATGTTAACCTTGGCTAATTCTCACCATGTAACTACTAGATTTTGTCCCTCTCTTCCACTTTATCTTGTTTTAAAATTTTACACAAGATTTTTAGTTACAGCATAAGGAAACCAGGTTTTACATGCTACCACAAAAATATTAGATGAGTACATAGCTTGTTAAAAGCGACTGGAGTATCCAGATGACTGAGACATACTGCCACACACAGGAAGCTAATCAGACAACTCACTGATTCAAGTTCATCTTATCATGTAGACAGTGAAACAATCTTCAGGTCTGGGAAGAACCTTAGAGAAGTGGATTAGTTGAAGAGGCTACATACATGCTAAGATGACAAAATATGTCATTATTAAAATGTTAAAAACCTGTATCAACATTCAAAAGGGAGCTGTGGAAATTTCAACTATAAGATATATGAATATGAAATGTTTATCTCCTCAGAGCATTTAAAAGGTTGTTGCTTGAACACTTTCCTGTAGACTTACAAACAAAACAAAGGACATTGAATTCACAGCCAACAGCTCAGCAACTCAAGCCCAAGCATAGCTTTCTATCACACATTTTCTCTTTAAGCCATATCATAGCTTTCTTGTTTTAGTAACCATAGTAGAATCGTAGCACCATACTTTGGGGCCACTGTAAACAATGGTCATCCCCAAAAGAATATGTTTTTAAAATGTGGGATTACATAGACTGTGATTAAGTGCTTGTCATCTATTGAGCTGAAAGGAAGCAGACAGACCAGCAACTCTTTGGTGGATTCTACATGTCTACATGTGATATGTGACTTCAAGAACACACTGGTGATTAGTTTTAGAGATACAAATGTATTTTAGTAAGAAGGCAAGCTCAAAAGAGTGAGTCACAATGAGACTGAGTGAATGGAAAGTATATGGAAAGCTGCACCCTTCAATCAGGGGTTATGGCTAGCTCGTCTGGAGTCCCTACTTCCTCCACCCCCTCAAGGACTTTGCTTTCTTCCTTTCAGCTATCAACAGTAAAACAAGGGTAAGAAAATACTAAAAGAAAAGTTCTGGAAACAAGCAATTCATAAGGTTTAAATTGCATGACTACTTGAAGTCTATGATTAAATCTCATGCCTTCCTATCCCATTTTCTTCATGAAAGTTTACATGTCCCCTGTGTCTACACAATATATCCCACCAATAGGTCACTTAATCCTCTCATTTACAATGTCTTGACATCATTGGTGTCTGTGTTCAAGTGACCATTATCTTACTTAATAAGATAATTCTTAGCCTTAAGAATATTAGCTGTAGAGGCAGCCCTGGGGAAAAATACTGGGAAAAACAGATACATTCTAATACTGGGAAAAACAGATACATTCTAATACTATTTGACAATACTGCAGGTTACAGAGGAAAAAACACAGACTATACAAGATTAAATACTATTTGAAGTTTTGAGCATACACTGTGTGTGTGTGTGTGTGTGTGTATGTGTGTCTGTGGGTGGGTAATTGGTGGCTCTTAAAAATATACCCCTGTGGATCAGGAAGCTATTGAATCATATATAGGAAGCCAGATCAGGAAGAGATATTCTGGAAGTCTTGGTATCATACAATGGAAGAAAACAGTTTATACCATCTGTTACTAAAAATACCAACCCTATCATACCATGTCACACTATTTATTGTTCAAGACAAGTACTTAAGAAGGGCCTTATGGGAAATTAATATCCCACCATTATCTACCTGATCTGTTTTGTTGCAATGACAAGGAAAAAAAAATACTGTCTCAGTAGTTCCTGGTTTATTGTTTTTTGTTGCCCTAATGTTCATAGCCTGAGTCATTGCCTACAGACTCATTAAGGACCAGGTACAGAACATTCTGCCATTTCCTTTTACTCTGTTAAATAGACTGGATAAATAAGAAGCCATTTGGGACTATTTTCCAATTTGTAAATTACAGAAATGCTTTTCTATCTCTTGAGAATACATGTAATATCTTATGCTTACATCACAAATGAGAAACTATGCCCAGCTTCCTTTTTCTAATCATTGACATGCATTTCATGGTTCATGTTCGTGTGTGGTATTTTATGTACATGTAGGCTTGCTTAGAAATGTTATGCAACAAATCAATCTACTGTTATCCACAACCTCTCAATCTGTCCCATGTATTTCTTGCTAAAGAAACATCCCCAAAATGTTATGAGCCCACATATTAAATAATGAATATGTGATAGTTTATATTGAATTTTGTATTTGCTTCTTTAAAAATTTGTTCTGTTGAACAGGCTGGCCTGGAATTCTTAGAGATCCATTTGGCTCTCCCTCCTGCATGCTTTGATTTAGGTTATATTCTACCATACCTGGCTGTCTTTTAGTATTTAATCATTTAAAATATGCTGAATATTGTCTAATGTCATAAAATACTCTTTAAAATAGATGACTCTGATGTACCTGAACCAGTTCAACATTCACCTTCTGTACTATAAATAATTTTACAGTTTTCATGGATATATATATATATATATATAATTTACTGTTGATAACATGACATTGCCTATATATTAGTTTAAACCAGTAAGTAGCAAACTGGAGGTTTTATGTTAATAATGATCCCTCTTTTATAAGCATCCAAAGCGATAATGTTGTGCCTAGAAGTGATGCTGAGACATGAATAAATGAATGTCCTGTGTTCTAACAAAAATTCACTTTGAATTTCATATAATTTTTACATGACATGTGTAATGTTTTTCTTCTTTCAAGTCTTCATAACTACCCAAAATGTGACAATCATTTTTTGCTCACAGGCCATGAAAAGTAGATGGCAGAATGAATTAGACCTCTCTCGTTGTATTTCACAGATAATCAAAGCCACTTGCAGATTTAGCTGCTGGTCCTCATGGGCATCTCTTGCTCCAAGACAAACTGTCTCCCTCCAACCAGAAGCCTCTCCCTCCAAGGAGGAACTACCCTAGGTAACTCCCTCATCCTTGCATTGGGTGATGATGGAAATTTTAGTGAATTTGCAGTAGGATGAGCTTCCATAAGTGAATCAGTGATTCCTTAACATAACAGCTACCAGTAACATAACATAAGTTAGACAAGAGTCCTCCTTCTTCAAGTTAGTTATATTCGCAGCTAGCACTTAAGCCCTCTGTGGGCATTAAGGTTGAGTACTACCTGTAGCTACATGGTAATGGAGGTCCCTGAACTGCAGTCAGAACCACAGTATGTAAGGAGAAACATGGTTGTACATTGCAAGGCAGCTGGAGAATCAGCTCTGCCTAAAAGGACATTCAGAAATCAGAGTGGCATCCATCATTCTGTGCTTACAGGAGTAGCTCAGAAAGAATGATGGGCCCTGACTGCATGGTTAAGGAACTTGTAAAAGGCTGACCCCAGTTTTCCTTTCTTCAATAAAACGTGTGGTGTTCCTCTGGAGTGCATCTGTCAAGACAGTACTGAAGAGAGAGGTAGAAGCCATTCCTAAGTTGGTATGGCCATTCCAGATAGGAGTATAAGAGACAACCAGTCAATATAAATGAAATGTTACTTAGTATTTCATAAGAGTAGGATGTTACAATAACTGCCATATTTCTGTATGTCAGGAAATTCTAGGCAAAAACACATAAATATATTCAAAATTCCAAATTTATGAAAGCAGTTCCATTATCAAACTGCTGTTCTGATGAAGAAATCAAGGGTAATAGGACTGATGGGTCCCTTAATATAAACACAAACCTTAAAAGACTGTGTTAGAATTTTCTTTTTTTTTTTTTCAATGCAGTTTATTCAGGAACATTGAACAATCCTCGGACCCCGGGGAAAGCCAGCCCACAGCTTAAATAGCCTCTGGGTAGCCAACCCAGGCGTGCCACGGGGGCAATGCAGATAGGTCCACATACATGGAAGCAAGCCAGATCCTCGGCCTTAGCCAAATGTGGAGTTGTTCCTGACAGAGAGCACTCACCATCGGGAAGGTGGAAGGCGGAAACCAGCTCCATCTTTAAGGCATAGCATTCCGCAGCTCTCTACAGTTCCCCCTTTTTGTTTTAGACGCATCAGGCAAGAGTAGAGGTCTGATCTCTGATATTAGAAATAAATTGGGACTTTGTACAGATGTTCATTTAGGTGTCATCCACCCAAAGAGCATCAGACTGTCCGATACCTTTTTCTCAGAGGCGGGACCTGGGGCATCAACCCGCATGCAATCAGACATGCTCTTCTCTGGGTCCGAAGCGGCTGACCCTGAGTGCAGTGCTAAGCCTCGCATCCTGAGCGTATCATTTTAGCTTTTTATGGTATCCAACCATGCTTGGGGAGAATGTCCTGCTTCAATGGCTGTAAAGGCCTGAATGATCATGGCTGCATCACACTGTTGTGAGACTCTAATCTTGCATATATACCACAGGCAAACCAAGGAGACCAACACCAGAAGGCCTGCTAACACTCCCATGCCCGCCCATTCCTTCAGATGATTCATGGCTGCAGCAATCCATGTTGATAATCCTGAGGTAAGAACTGGGAAATAGTAAGAGCTGGAGAGGACAGGGTCTCCACAAGGAGAGCAACAGAACAAGAAAATTTGAACATAGGGAACTTCCCAGTGACTCATACTCCAACCAAGGACTATTCATGGAGATAACCTAGAACCCCTGCACAGATGTAGCCCAGGGCAGTTCAGAGTCCAATTGGGTTCCATAGTAATGTGAAGAGGGACTGCCTCTGACATAATCTGATTGGCCTGCTCTTTGATCACCTCCCTCGGGGGGGGGGGTTCAGCCTTACCAGGCCACAGTAGAATTTTCTTCTTTCATTTTTGGAGACAAAGACTCACTGTGCAGTCCTGTTAGGTGTGGAGCTCCTTCTGCCTCTGCCTCCTGAGGGCTGAGATTAAAGGTATGAGGCACCACACCTAACTGGAATTTGGATCCTAACCCATGCAGTTGGAGATCTGGGTCTGTGATCTTAATCTTGATACTTAAGGTTTAGAGAAGAAATTTAGGGAGGGGCATTTGGGAAGGGCATAGACAGGGAAGGCCTTTCTTAATAATGGTGACTTAAGTGGAAGCCTGAAGGATGAGAAGAGGTAGATTTCAAATAGAGCAGGTATAATATATGTTCCTGGAAGACTCCATTGTTCCTAGAACAGAGAGGTGGCTGATGTGCCTGGAACATGAGAAAAACTTGGGTAGCAGCTCAACTTTTATCTCATAATGATGGAAAGCTATGAAGTCTTCAAAAGACAGGCAGAGCTGTGTGCAGTGTAATGATCCTAGTTCTTTGGAAATCCAGGCAGGATGATGACACGTTTATAGCAAGCCTGGGCTAAATAGTGAGTTTCCTGATGAGAAAACAAACAAAAAAATTAAATAAGCAGTCAAAAAGAGAAATAAGAAAGAGTTACAAATCAGATTTTGTTAGGCTCATACTTAGCTGAAGTTCACTGGGGATGGAGCTGTCCCTCATAATCTGTGGTTTATGAAACCAGGGATTACAGCTGATGGAATCTGATTACTCAAATGAAAGGAATCTGAGCCTTATTTCAGTATAGAGAGTAAAGTGGAGACATGGCATTCTGGACTGACTCAAAGATCATTAGCAGATAAGCATCTAAATCTTCTAAGATTGCTATCCAGATGGAGGATTTCTAATAAAGAACAAAGACACAGTATTACTCAGTCCATTGAGTTAATCCAAATGGACTTGTCAGTCATCTGGGCAAAACAATATCCTTCAAGGAAAACTGTCAATCTAGGGGCTTCAGAAATAATATACAGCCTACCTAAAATGTGGGTCACCACTATAATCTCTCTCGTCATTGTCTCTTCTCACTCTGTGAGAGTATTCTGTTTTGCAACAATCCCTTTTGCCGTTGTCTACCCTCACCTCTTGAGAACGGTTCTCTTTAGTCTGTAATAAACTGTTCCTATTCTACATCCTGTCTCCTCTGAATTCTTTTATCAGAGATCACAAGGACCATCGAGCCAAAGAGAGGGCAGAGTGAGATCACAGTGGCAATCTAACTTTAACAAATCCATCTGGCTGCTGTAGTGATTGGATGATAAGGGCTGGGAACAAGAATGCAAAGGGGGAGATGAAAGGTTGTTGAAGATCGAAGAAAAAAAAATTTTTTTACTTAAATTTAAGTGAATACAGCAGAAAAAGAGGGAAAATTTCCACATCTTAAGAAGGAGACACTCCCTAGCAACATTCCATAGCTAGTTCTCTGGGCTACTTAACGATGAGGACAGACAAAGCTCTGCTTCCTGTGAGTGTAGTTCATTCTCCCAAGGAAAGGACACCTCAGCTTGACCCTATACCTGTCTCTCAAGAAGCCTTGATAACAAGTAAGGGGATGAACTGCAACACAGAGAATATATTCTTATCCAGTGAGGATACAATAATGAAGTGTTACTAAGGGTATCGTCTTGGTATCATCTCAAAATTTCAAGAATTGTATAATATAAGTAATTATTCTGATAATATGTTTTTAGAAAATGGAATCAGAGAATTACTAAATATACTTGATATATTATAAATTATAGTTTACATACCTTTCCAATCTAACTGGTATAACAATTGCCTATCTTTTACCAATTGCTATGACACTATGCTACGCTAATCTTAAAATGTTTTACAATTTGGTTAATTAACTACGTATATGTGATGTGCTCGTAAATACATACAGGCAAACATAAATGTAAGTATATCTATCTATCCATTTAATTATGCTTTTAGAAACAGAAACTTTAAAAAATTGTGACAAAGTATGCCAATTTTATCCATTAAGTGGCTAAGAATAGGTTTCTCATACACAGTCAATATTAAACACTAAGTAAAACAGGTTCAGGTATTTTTTGGAGGTGTTTCTAGGTCTTTCAATTCATAATAGTGGCCTTAGGCCCTCTGAGTGGTCAATGGGAGAGTAGACCATGATCGACTATATCTGAAGGGAAGTCAGGCTGGATGTGGTCAGAAGAAATAAGAAAGACAAAACAAAACAAACAAACAAACAACAACAACAACAACAACAAAAAACGATCTTGACAATTGATGAGCTCTTTCCACTGAAGGATGAGATTATAGTTAATCCAAGGACCTGGAGGGTGACTGGATCCTCAGAGGATTCAGAATAAAATAGCAGAAGAAGAAATTTGGAAAAATAGGAAGGAGATAAGCCATGAGCAGTTAGGGTTCAATGTCTCCAGGGTCACGCAAACTTGAAAAAAAATAAAGATGTTTAAATCACCAAATAAGAGTAAACCAAAGTTTGGCAGGTCTTCAGCTTTTAAGTCCAATAAGACAAGAGTAAAAGACCTTAGAGAGAAGACGGTCCAAGATGGAAGAGCTATTGAAAGGGCTGAAGACGAAAGCCTCACTTACCTTTCCCTCCTCTAGCCATGCATTTACATCCTTACCACTTCTACATACGGGTAGCTTAGAGCTTCTTCTTAAAATGAATTCTTTGTTTAAGCATTCTAACTTATACCTGTATAAGAAATTTAATTAATTCTTTATGAAGTCAGAAATTACAAAGGTGAGCATGAAATGAGTACAATGCCCCCAAGTGTGAACTTGATCAATCTCCAGAGGCAGATTCTCTCTTTGGTCCTGTAGCATTTCTTCATCAGTAGAGGAATTTGGTCCTTTGATGAAATCCTCTTGACTAATTTTTGGCGCTTCATACAGTTATTTGCATGTTGGTTTTAAGCTCCCTGCCCCCATCTCTCTGGGTGTGTTATTCTAAGAATATTCTCTACGTTAATTTTTGTGTCAAAGATTTAATTATGAAGATGACTGCTCCTACCTTGAGGAGATTCCAGTTTATTTCTGAACCAGATACTTAAAGTATCAAATGCCTATTTTATTTTCTGAAGTGTTCTGGAAATAAACCATAATGAAAATGTGCTATACGGGGAAGCTTTTGCAGTCCACCACTATACACCCACACATCACCCCTCTTCCATGTCATCTTCCTCAGCTAGCATCCTTTTTATTTCATGTTTCCTATTGACTCAGTAAAGGCAACAGTCAATAGAAACATCAGATGAATAGAAGCTTTTTTTTTTCAAGAAAGAATACTCTCAGATCTCAGAGCATTTCTAAAAGATACAATAGGGCTGGAAGCTTAAGAAAAGAAGAGATAAGTTCCTTAAATAAGACTCTTACTGAACAACTGAGCTAAGGAGGGAGAAAGGCCTCAGTGAAAGCAAGCGGTCTACTTGAAGTTGACGACTTAAGTAGACAACAATGTGCATCCCTCCTGTTGAGAGAACTCTCAACAAGTATTGAAGTCAGGTCTTGCTAACTCAGCATGCCCCTACACAGATTATCCCTCAATGGCAACACTGAGTCCAATCAAAAGGCAACTGTTTCATTAAACAGATGTTCATTTTGGTTGGTAATCTGCTCCCAGTTCTTAGAGAATAACTTTTTCAGGTGTCTAAAAACAACTTTCAGTACTCTGAAAGGGCTATAAATATAACCATGGGCCACGGGTAGAGATTTCTCCGTTTTATTTGAAGATAGAACAAGCAGATGAGTATACATTCCGTACATTTTCAACTTCCATAAGACTTGATGTCATAAGTCTCCTTGATGGAATTCGCTCGCGTACATCTCCATGCTAGCCATGAACCCTCTGTGCAAAGACTTCCATTGTCGGCATCAGAGACACTAGCTACACTTCAATGAGGGTGCTGGAGACTATGGACAAATGTCTCTTAATTCTATCAGACCAAACTGAAACAAATGAATTGCCTAGTAATAATAGCAGGTTAGCCCATAAAACAGGTTAGCCCTTGCACAAAGTGATTATATAAACTTTTAAAAATAGGTATGAGTTCAATATTTATATTCTATATTGAGCTAAACTGATAGATTCCTGAGTATTAAACTGCAATTAATGAATCTTTTGTAAGATTTTGTAAATGTGCAAAAAGGCTTAGGATGAAATATTACTCTACATTTACTATCCTAATTTGTATATTAATGCTTACATTTTGCTTGGTGGTGCATGCTGTTTTCCTATTGCTCAGGGAACAAAGGCAGGATGATTTCTCATGAATTTTATACAAAGCAAGCAAACTCCATGGTGAGCTCTAGCCCAGTCAAAACCAAATAATAAAACCTGTCTCAAAAATACTCAAAACCAAACAACAATCAAAGAATTCTTTTAAGATAAGAAAGAACATAAATAAACATACCAGCATCATTAGGAATGAAAATACAAAGAAGTCTTTTGAATATTCTTTTAAGTAAGCCCTCTAGAGCATAAATATGTAATTTCTTTTTAAAGTCTTATAAAGTCAATGATAAATATCTGAAGGGTTCAGGAGGTGGTTTAGGAGATAAAGTTTGCCACATAAATGTCGGACAGCAGTTTAGATTCCCAGAACCCATGTAAAAGCTGCAGCCTTCTTCTGTCGTCCTGGTGCTTAGGAGGCAGAGACAGGATCCCAAGGAAAGTGGCTAGATAGAACAGCTGCAATTGGTGAGCTCTGAGTTCATCAAGAGATTCTGGTTCAATAGATAAAGTGGAGAGTGATTAAGAAAGACACACAATATATATTTCAGGCCTCTACATTCATATATACACATGTTCATACACACATGTAAACATACATACAGACAAATTCATACCACAGATATACAGACTCATCCCAAAGAGAGATATCTGCCACTTGTAAGATCTGTGGTGACATTAAAGTAATGGTGAGGAAATATTTAAGAATTCCTGCCAGTCAAGCTAGGCTGATTTAGGTTGTGACAAGAATACCCTAAAGATATTTGGGCACAAGTCAACAAGAGCTTAATGAGAATTAAATTTGCCATGTCCTCTTACACTGTCTCTGGAAGCAGATGAAGCGGGAAGCAGGATGCAAGGGAAGGTTGATGGGCACATGTCCAGTTTGGATTGTTTTCCTTTTCATACATGCACCATTGCTGTGAATGCATGCACAAATAGCTATCCTGAGTGGGTGACATGAAAGGGATTCGAAGACAAGAACATGTCACCAGCTCAAATCTATTCCCTGGTGTTGAGATGGTACATTCTTAAGGTAGAAATCTAAGAAAGTAAGCTCATTTTCTAGGCTTTCATCTCCTTATGAAACAGCTATCCCTGGGCCCTCATCAAAAGTCATCTGTTAACGAGACTGAGCCTTGTTCTCTCACTCCCCTTACCTTTCCTAAAATGTTTTAGCCCACTTCATTTACTATAATTGCACTAGATATAAACTGATCCTGACCCTGTGAACTCTACACTAAGCCAGGGAACCAAATCCCCACTCAACTTAAGAGCAACTGTGTATCTGATTAGTTATTTAATAACTGATATCCCTGATGCTCAAATCTCATACGTGCTATCCCATAAACAAGGCAAAAAGAGAGGATATTGCAGAAGAGAGGGCATAAGGCTGTGAGATCCAGAGACCAGAAAACCTGCTGTGAGATCATGTCTCCTCGAAGTGACAAGGAAGCCATGTGATTCCATGCCATGTATATTCTCTGATGCCTAAAACAAAGTTGCTGCCTAAAACCAGGACCTAAACAATTGTAACACCAACAAGCATCTTATTGTGGAAAGGGAAAGAAAATTCATGGGGCCCCACCTTTACGCAAAGAATTGCAGCCAACTAAGGAATGCTGAGACAGAGAAAATTAGTTACCCCCACAACCCCCTTACTGTTTTTCTAATATTAGGTGATGGGTGATGAAATCTTATATACAAAAGCAACACTAAACAGTTGAACCATATTACATAGAACACACACACACACAATGAGAATTTTGGTTTCTTTTAAAACCCAGTTATATTTGTGAATATGTTTTTGTTTTAATCCCAGGTGTGGGACGTGGGGCTGCTTCAGATTGTCCACAATATTAACATTCTCTAGGTGGGGATGTGTGTGTGTCCGATTTTTTCCAGCTGCAGATAGTTTAATTCTGCAGACTCTGGAAGGGTCTAAGTGGGAAAGTCCTGAGAGGGTCTGTGATGGCTCCCCCTACTGCTGCCTCTGCTGCTGGTGTAGTTCCTACAGCTGCATATGCTATCAATACTTTCCTGGATTTCTGGATTGCTGGACATTCTGACAATAGAGATTGGACTTGCCCCTAGGGACCCGACATCCCTGATCAGTAGGAAGTAGTCCAAAGAGGTCTATGCCCCTTCCCCCACTAAACTTCTTTGTCACTTACCCACCTAGTGTTGGGAGGTTGGAAGGAATTGGGGTGTAGAAGTGTGGTAGATATAAGAATCCAATAAAATAGCTAAAAACGTATGCCTACGTGTACATTTATATTCTATATAACATATATATAATATATATATACACACACACATAGAGAAAGAGAAAGGGAGGGAGAAAGGGAGAGTGAAGGGGAGAGGGAGAAAGAGAGGGAAGAAGAGAGGAAGGGGAGAGAGAGAGAGAGAGAGAGAGAGAGAGAGAGAGAGAGAGAGAGAGAGAAAGAACAGAGATACACAGAGAGAGATTTTCTTGCAAAGTTTCAGAGATTATGCAGGTGAACCTCTAAGAGCAGGCAGGGGTTGGGGCTAATTACAGTCTCCTTGTTTTATCCAAAGGTGGTAAGAACTCCTTAACCCAAGTTAATTCTTTGCAAAACAAAGGATTTTGATAACAAACATATAGTTTATTTGTTTAATTGTTTGAAACAAAATGTCATGTAGCCAAGAATGGCCTTGTACTTGCTATGAAACCAAGTAAGGCCTTGAACTCCTGATTTTCCTGCCCATGTCTTCCAAGTGCTAGGATTACAGGTATGTGTCCTCATAATCTTGCAAATTTTCCTAAGAATCACATAACAAACAGTTGGCAAGTAATTACATACACATATATTTAAAAAATCGTAATGGGCTGGAGAGATGGCTCAGAGGTTAAGGGCACAGGCCACTCTTGCAAAGGTCCTGAGTTCAATTCCCAGCAACCACATCGTGGCTCACAAACATCTATAATGAGATCTAGTGCTTTCTTTTGGTGTGTAGGGACACACATGGAAGCAAAATGCTCTATAAATAAATAAATAAATAAATAAATGTGATCCGAACAAGACATGCACAGGGTTGTTTGGGTCCTTGCTTCCAGTGCTCCACAAGCACCATAGCTGTGTGGCACTCACACAGCCGAGAGCACCCCACCTTCATTTTCCTTTAACCAGGTTTTGAGAGTCAAAGCAACAGAGTAGAGTACACACATCATCATACCTTATCATTGCGTACCTCCTGCCAATATCGAATGTAATGGGGATAAGTTATCAACCACCATTCTAGTACTTATCTAGCAAATGTGATATTGAGAGGAGAGCTTTTAGTGTCTCAGAGGTTTTGAGCAAAACAGAACAACATTGAGGGTAGCCTCTGGAAACAGATCAACAATTCCACAGGAATATTTAGTAAAGAAATTGATAGACTCTCAGTGTTTTATGTTTGAAAAAAAAAACTAATTTTACTAATTACTTCTCTGATTGTAATGTAAATCTTCTAACAAACCAACACTTGGAATAAAACTATTGTATTATTTACTTGGTGGGCCGCCTGTAAAAGATACCTGACAACAGAAACTTAAGGGAGAAAGAATTTATTTTAGTCCATCATGGTGGCAGGAAGCAGCTGGTTGCACTGCATCTTGGGGAAAAAGTTTGAAGAATGCTACAGTTCAGCTCCTTTGTGTCATTTTATTCAGTTCAGCGCTCCAGCCCCAGGATGTTGCTGCATACCCTTTAGGATGAATGTTCTTACCTTAATTAAAGTAATCTAGCAAATCCCTCACAGACATACCCAGAAATTTGTTCTATGCTGACTCTAAGCCCATCAAGTTGACAAGATTAATAATCACGAAACAAAATATGTTGTAACCAGTACTCCATATCTTTGACCATAATCAATAAGTAATTGAAATAATTAGCAAGAAGCCAAAGAATGTCATCCAGGAGGTAGAAAATCACAAAAATTATCTTTTCTAAGTCAGAAGAAGTTTTAAAAGGACCAACACAGTGTCTTGACAATGCATGTACTGGAGTACTCATTTCAAAACATTACCACATCATCTGTACCTTTTATGAAGACAATAAAGAAAAAAAAAACTTGATTTTTCACCAAAATGTTGAAAACACTTTTTTTTTGAAAACGCTATTTTTAAAACAATGATTAGACATAAGATTTGGTTAAACTAATTTCAGATTTATTATCTGAGAAGCACAGTGCTCATCCCATCAATCTAGCTTGGGCTTGACCTAAGAGGGCCACCTACAGAGTTGAGAAGACAGCTCCAACTTCAGAACAGAGCCAATGCATAGCACCACCTGACATTCACTCCAAGAAGACTAATTAAGAATGTTCCTCACAGTGCAGAAGGCCACCTAACCACAGTCAAAATGACAGCTCCCATTTTTCATTTGGGTCAGGACATGGTGACACAGTAACAGATGGTTAACATGAGCCTGCTGAGAAGGAGTGAGCATCACTCAGTTCCCACCTGGTGTGACACTGAAGGCACCTCAGCCATGTAGAAGAAAGCTGAAGCTAAGCCCTGGCATCAGATGCTTCTCAAGTTCCACAGTACAGATGAGCACAAACACGGGTGCAGTTCAATTCATTTTGGGGACTGAATGTGTTGGCTCTAGATGAGCCCATTTATTTTGATCTTAATAAATTTAACCCATCATTTGATTAACATTAAGGCAAGTGCCCTTCAGATCTAAATAAACAGAGGCTGGACTTGTGCCTTTGGAGGCCTTCTGTCTGCTCCAATTATTACACAGCTGTTTTCCTTTAGTTCTGGCTTTCAGTTAGTGGAGGGAGAACTATCTACCCATGTCTATTTGGCTCTTTCCTCAGGGCTACTGGAATAGAGGAAAATAACGCAGTCGCACACATTACCATGGGAAATATTTACAATCCTAATTCAAGTCCAGTGGGACAGAACTGAAGCAACAGAAAGCTGATGTACTTCTCCACAGAGCTTAGGCAAAAGGCAGATGTTGCTAGAAATAAATGGAAAATGTCTCAGCCAATGATCTCACAAACAAGAGATGATTTTCTTGCAATTAAACTAGACAAGCTATCTGATGATAAAGCCAGAGGGGAACAGAAGAGAAAACAGCCACAAGCATGTGAAGAACTGACGTTTCTCAGTGGGGCAGGAATAAATAATTCCCCAGTGGTAACTCAGATGCCCTTAAGGTGCACACATCGTGTGGAACCCCTATCAGGGTGCCTGGCTGCTCTGCCCAGAGAAATGTCTTCAAATATTTGCAGGAAAAAACAGTCATCACCCCAAATACTCTAAACAAGGTGACACTGACCAGGCCTAATCAAGTGTGAGCCGGCGGTCTATTCAGTGGGTAACAAGGAGGTTATCGTATACAGATGCGTAGGCATACAAATACAATATTGTCAGGGATAAGATATCCAAAACTAAAAAGTACATATATGAGTAGTGAGTACAGGGAGGCGCTTCTGTCTTTTACTTTATTCGTATGTTTTAGTTTTCCTAATATGTGTAACTTTATAAAAATCTACATGGGTGCTTATCCTCCAAAAATGTGAACAACCCCTAGTAAAGCATTGCACCTGTCTCCAAGTTGAATGTCACTCCCCTGTTTTCCATCTACCACCATCATGCCCTCAATATCTCAGAGTAACAGCATCCACTAAACTACAGACAGACTTTTGGGTGCAACCCACAATGTCTGCTCTTAGTTTTATGCCGTCAGCCCACCCTGAGGGTAGACAGGGCTTGTGACTTGCTCAAAACAATAGAACATGGCGAGCACAATCCATCAAGATACTGCATAACTAGGACTTCACTGCCACCAGACTGGATCTTAGAGACCCTCTTGGCCAGTTTGCTGAAGCCAGAAGCCTTGCTGGGAAAGCCTGCAGGGTCAGGGACTGTGTGAAACCTTCAAAAACCCCAGGAGGCCTCTGGGAACCATGCTACAAGCAGCTGAGAGTGACAGGTCTAAATGAATACTGTCAACAATCTGAATAAACACAGAAGCAAAATATTCTCCATTCAGCCTTTAAGAAAACCCAACCCAGCTGATGGTGTGGTCTGAAGCATGGTGGCAAAATTTGGTCAGGACACAGATACATCCCTGAAACAGCTCTCTAGGTATTTTCATGAGTTCATTGATGAAAATTTTTCCACTCTGTAAAATGCAGCATTTACATATAAACTTTAAGCAAAACTGGACAAACGCATATAGATACATGCCACCAGGTCAAGAAACAGGATCTTTGATTAGTACCATCCCCTAACACCAGGAACATAATAAAAGTTTTTGTCTATAATATTATCTGTCCACAAATTGTCCACAAATCTGTCCTCTCCTTCATCAAGCAAGGCTTTTTAGCCTCATGCCAGTTGGTACCTGTCTATCAGTAATTTTGATAGTTTCTGAACTTTCTTGCCAGAGAACATGACACACAATAAGATGAGGAAGTATCTCAGTCTTGTGACTTTTTTTTTTTTTTCAATGCAGTTTATTCAGGAAACTTGAACAATCATCTGATCCTGGGGAAAGCCAGCCCACAGCTTAAATAGCCTCTGGGTAGCCAACCCCAGCGTGCTCGTGGGCAATGCAGATAGGTGCACATACATTCAGAAACAGCAGGCCTGCTAGACGTAGACTTCCATCAAAGCACATGGAGCACGGATGAACTGCTCCTGTCTGACTGCCTGTGTCTATTTACAAAATAACAACTCTCGAATTACTTCTGCATTCTCAGTTTTATGCAAATAATGTAACTGTTGAAAACTGAAACAGATCGAGGACCTGAACTAAAAGCAATCTTGGAAATGTATTGTCAATACTCATTCATTTTGTAACTCAGAAAGAGACTCCAGAGAAAGGCTATGGCAGATGATGAATGATAACTCATCATGCCCCAAACCAAAACATGCAGCAGTCTAGTACATGGGGAGTGTTAAATGTTCAAGAATTTTATGGAGTAAACCCAAGATGGAAAAATTATTATTTTCCCACTCTACAGAAACCAGAAAAATCTCTAGTCTCTCCAAGCTTTCATTTATACATCTTCAAAGCAAAGACAAAAACGTACGTATTTCTGAAAACATTGGTACTCTATTTATTTCCCTAATTCTAAAATATAAGTTGTGACACTAAGTGGCAACTCACTCATGAGAATTCAAGTTAAAAATATTGTTGAACTTTTAACTTTTTTGAAGCATAAGCATGAACTGAATGAATTTATCAACAGTAAAATGTGAAAATACCTGGTAGAGCTGAGTGTGCATTTCATACCATAAAGTGCACCTCGGTTTACTCAGGAGAAGAAATTGTTCCATACTACTAAAGATGAGAAAATAATTATATACACTATATGTCATGCATGACACACCCGACCATAGAAAAGGCTAGAATGTGAAATTCAGCATTCCCATTTTTTATAGCAAAAGACAAATGTGGAGACATCATAAATGCTTAGCAAAGGCTTGGCAAGATCAAGATGGCTTCAGAGTTGTTATTCTTAAGCATTAGCAAGAGATCTGGTTCCAGCCCCCAGCACACAGAGGTGTCAAGAATCTCTTATTCAGTGACTCTGGGAAAATTGAGCTACACCATGACATGGCTTGTATGTGTGTTTCTTTGTCTAATTTAATCATGTAACAGCATCTCTAGTCTCCAGTCTGTTAAGATGCTTGTCAAAATGTCACATTAAGGAACATGATGAATCAACTCTGTATTCTAAAATTATACAAAACAATGCAAAACACTTTATGTGTTATTTTTTCTTCTTGCAAAGAACATACAGTGATCTTTAAATCATTTTTGAAAGTTTTAAATTATGCAGAAAGTAAAAAAAATGCAGCACAAAGACAATTGTTCCCTTCATTAAAAGAAAGTCTAGACAATGGATTCAGAAGACTTCAAAAATGTGCAAATGATGTTATAAAGGCTGAGGGTAGTTTCATTTTAACATGGAGAGATTTTTGTAAAAAATAATATTAAATTTATGTTTCATTAGCTAAAATGTACTATACTGATGTTGTCACTAAAGCATATGACCATCTGATGAAACTAGATGAAGATAATATAAAAACTATATTTATAGATTCTTACAGAGGTTATGATTTAAAGCCCTTAGTGTTTCATTTAAAATCCATGAATGCTATGTATTCTATGATATATGAAATACAAAATTATTTCAGCAAGACAGGGGAAGATAGAAAGAGATGGCTTCACATTGATAGCCCTAATACCACCATTGGGAAAGTCATCTAAATATTCTGGCTTTAGAGAGCCAAGAACAATTCATCTTTGTTTCAACCATTTCCCTTTGTCTCCATTTCCTAAGTCAGATGAAAGTTTAAAGGACCCATAGATCCTTCAGGCTAAAACCACATGCTGGAGGTTTCCTCTGTCTGTCAAAATCTTCTAAAGGCTATAGAACCATTTTTGTTGCCTATAGCTCTCTCATAGCCTACTTTATTTCCAAGTGTTCCTCTAGGGATTGGACTATTGCTTCTCTCCTAGCATGTTACAAAAAGCCTTAACCTTTCCGTTAGCATACAGCACAGTCTACTGGGGCCATGGTTTTCCCAAAGAGCAATCTGTTCACTACACTACCTGCTTTAAAACAGAATCAGTTACTAAATGTAGGGTGGTAATTTCATTTGAGATGAAGCCTTCCATCTTAGAAGTCAAATCCTTAAGAGACAAGGTGTTATAAAAGAGGCGAAACATTTCATTTTGCACTCCTTAAGCTCAGGAAGTAAACAACTCAAAATCATTAGGAAGTCCCTGAAACTGAAAGATTCCCTTGACCCCACCTTCCACAAAGATATATAAGCAGTAACACCTGCAGCTGCCTAGAGTAGGATCACACTATCAGAGCTTCCTGAACGAAGCAAAGACCAACAGAGACACCTGAAAGAGAGAGGGAGGAGCTGAGCTGTCCAGAAGAGGCTCAGACCAAATGAGTCACCTAGAGATTGTACAGTTATTTTTTTCAGGTTTCCAGCTCTTGTGAAACATATTCTATCCTAAGGTGGGCTTTTGATGCTCCTCTAAGTAACATCTCACCCATATCCCTGTAGGTAATGCTGATAAATTCTCTGGTTCACATAGTTGGGACTCTAGTTTGTCATCCGTTCCCTATCTAGAGTGAGTAGACATTTCATCGTGTTTCCCGAGGAGTAGTGTCATAACAGCATAACTACCCCCTCTACCTTTGTGATGCTCTTATTTTTCCCACTATTTACACGATGAAACAAAAATTCCTGTGTCTGAACATGTCTTTCCTGATTACTTGGAAAACAGCCCAGTTCTCATGTCAGAGTGCTAAAGAAGATAATTCAGAAAGTCAAAGGAGAGAAAGGGAGTAGTTCTCATGCCTGTCTGTGTCACCACAAGACTACACAGGCATCATTTTCACATGAGTCTTTAATTCTGTGTACCCAATTTGTCTCTTGCTGACTTCTCCACTAGACACACCTGAAATTCAAGGCAGTAAACTTCCAGGACGGCATTTTCAATAGGTGAAAAGAGATGAGTAGAGTTGAACCAGCTACTTTCATTAAAGTTTTGCTTCATAATTCATTTGTTCTCTGTCATGGAAAAATAACAGCTAACTACTGGACACTGCAACAACTTTAAAAGTGCAAAAGAAAACAACTTGTCAGTACCTGCCATTGTAAATATTTACATACAGACATTATAATTTAACTGCTTTCAACTATTTTTTTGTGTTGACTTAGGTCTCAAAGGGGAGTCCTTGAGAGACCTATTCTTACTACTGACAATTTGATGGTATTCCTCTTTTCATATAATTGGTTACACTTTGAAGTCCTTACACTGTGCACACAGAGCAGTATTATTACATAGAATTTTCATATGGAAATATCTAACTGTCCATTCCAAAAGTTCTAATATTAAATGCCCTAATTACTACCTTTCATATGAAAACAGATAACATAACAATAGTACCTTACATTTATCCTATGCATTCTCCCTACTATAAATGATTTTATTAGATGTTGCAATTGCATTTCTCATAAACTTTTATGATAGACATTCTTGATGCCAACTTTAAAAGATGAAGAAATAAGAGCAGAAAAAAATAAATATGAAATATATCTCATAACAGTTCCATTTATGATTAAAATGAATTCATGCATAGCTTTATATTTTGGATAATCCTTATATCTTGACATTTTTCTATATACCAGCCAGAGGGTTGGCTTTAACCCGCTAAGTTCTCTGAGTAAGCCTTACCTGTCAGATGTGTTGTATGATTACATAAGTTTCAACGGGGAATGAGACTCTGATCCGTGGGTCAGAGTAAGTCCTCAATGTTGATTTTTAGTTAGTATTGTTATTGGGAGCTGCTCAAATCTTGGCCAATGTCCATAGCTAATAACCCAAGTGGACAGTCTTAAGACCACTGCTTTCCCAGTCTCTGGTCCTGCACAGTGAGGTTAGTTAAATGTCCCCTGAAACTACATCATTTGGTTCAAGGTCAAATGAAACAATGTTTGCAGAGGTACTCAGCAAACGGTATCAACGATACCAGCTATCACATTCAATAAGTCAACAGGGAGGAAATTGCCTCAACCTCTTATTCCACAATTACCTCTGCAGAAAGCTTCAAGGTCCCTGGGCTCATGTGGGATCACACGGAAGAAGCTTTCCCTACTTTTTATAGCAACGTGTGGGTGATCTGTAAAACAATTACAGTAGCAGTGGATAAACAAACCAGCCACTCAGCAATTTTACAGAGCATGCATCAACATTCATGGATGAAGCCCAGTAAAGTTTAGTTTTCCTATTAATAACACTGAGAGATGATGAAAATGTTAAAAAAAATACCTGCAGTGTTTTGTTTTTAATTCACCAAGGGATGCAAATCAAGGTAAAAGTAATTTTATAAAATAATTTAATTTAAAAAAATAGTGCTTTGTACAAGCATCAAGAACTGTCTTTAGCTATAAATTACTTACTTAAAACTCAGTTTCCAAAGATGCTAAATGAATTAGTAAAATTTAAATAGTAGTCATGAATTGGAGTACATACGCATTACTTCAACATACACTTAAAATTCATGAAATAACACTGAGGAGTTTGGAAATGTGTAGTCAGAAACATCCCACCATCATCATTCTTGATGGCTTAAAACAAAGTCAATAGCTGAAAAGATGGCTCAGTAGATAAGCGAATTCATTGTTTTTGCAGACCACACAAATTCAGTTCCTACCATGTACATCAGGCACCTTACAACCACTACCTATAACTCCAGCTCTAGGCTATCTGGTATCTACTGACCATGTAGGCAACTGCAGGCACATACAGAGGACCCCTCATACTACACATAACTAAAAATAAAAGTAAAGAGCCAACCATAGTGGTTCATGCCTTAAGTCCCAGTGTTTGGCATGCAGAGGCTGGTGGATCTCTATGAGCTCAGGGCCTGCCAAGGCCACACGGAAACATCTTCTCTCAACCAACAAATAAATACACAAAACAATAAAAACAAGTAAGTAGAATAAAAATAAATATAAAACCTTGAAAAAGAGAGACAAGTAGGACTAAAGAGCAGCCCTTGAGAGCATAGTGATTTCTCCGCATCAAAATCTTCTGTCTTAGCCTGGAGGTGACACTGAATGCAGAGGAAAGTGAAGGTACTGTCCATTTTCTGCAAACATGATTGGGTAATAGCAGACACACAGGGGACAGTAACAGAGAAAAGAACGCGAAAATTTCTGGAGAAAACATTATTATCTTTCACCAGAGAGAAACAGTAAGTTCATCTACTACTTTATTTTCTCATTGGGGAGGGGTTATATACAAAAGAAGAAATTTCACTGATGAAACTGGACATTTTTGTTGTTGTTATGACTATTGTGTACATAGCATCCATGTTAAAAATACCTCACCCTTTGAGAGATATTTAGCACTGATCTACATAGAAAATTCAATTATTCACATGCATACAATGTTTTTCAATAGTGGATTTTTTGATAGGATCTCAGTGTATAAAGTAGGCTGGCCTCATTTGTGACATCTCTATGCCCAGCCACCTGAGTGCTGCGACTATAAATTGGCACTTCTCATAGTTTCATCATGAAGATTTTCTAAACAACTAATCTTAATACCATTCAAATATTTTACAATTAACTCTACTTCAACAGGGAGAAATAAAATGTAATACAGTGCAACATTGCAAGGAATGTAGTGGTGAGTCTGAAGAATCCATCAATTGAATGACAACAGGCCATCATGAGTGAAAAGGGCTTCCTGACCTGTGTCTTGCAGGTGTACTGAAAGAGTAAGAGAGGGCAACAGGCCTCATCCTGAGGACTCCACAGCCATTCAAACATGGCAAGGCTGTAAAAGACTGTGGTGCTGACAGCAAGTTCAATATTAGTTTAATTGTGAATTACACTCTACACTTAATTTCATTACATGGGGAGTGTGTGTTTGCTGTGAGTGATGGTTTAATTTATTTTTAAAGAGAACTTGAAAGATTTTTCTTGCAACTCTATCTGGAAACACAGAATGGATCTGATGGCGGAGTGTCCCTGCCAAGCTGAAATTCCAAGAAAATGGTGAAAAGTCAACCCCAGCAAAATTGACTAGAGTTGATCTTACAGAGAAACAGATGTCTCCTTTAGTCTTTCAATGTTTCTTTATTCCTAGGGATAATGGAATGTTGGTTTTTTTGTGTGTGTTGTTTTGTTTTGTTTACAAAAAGACTGTTTAGCTTTGTTTTTCCCTAAAGCTCACTGCCTGATTCCTCTGTCTTTCCCAACACTTCATGCAGGTAAATTTACAACGCATAGAGAAGTGAATGTTCTCTAAATGTAGGGAAGTCTATTTTTGAACCCCACTTGGAAACTTAATAGTCTGTGGCCCTATATCAGTTACAAAAATCTCTCAGCCTTGCCTTAATTGAAAAATTGAAACACAGGTATAATGCTATCTTCCTTATGATGGAAATAGTTAAGGATTCAGGAATATAAATGAGGAAATTTTTATATTGGCACACTGCTGAGAGCTATTCCTCTCATTATTAAGCCGAGCCACAGTAGCTATGTGAAATAAAATACCTCACCCTTTTTGTTGCATATTAACTGTCCCTCAGTGTCTGTGGTCCAGAGTGGCTGGGAAATGAGGGTCTGAATTAGCATGTACTTGTTTCTAGCCCAGTCCAGTTTCTATCATAGGTGTGCTCCTCATAAATGCATTATACTAAAGTCTATCCCCCCAAAAAAAACCAAACAAACAAACTCGAATACCTTCTGGAAGCATGCCATCTTTGCTCTGTCTCTGCTCTCTCTGCAAGGTAAGGAAAGAAAGCAAAACAGGCGCTGTGCAAAAGCTCCTTTCAGTCAACCCTGGCTGGTTCCTGGGAATCATTTCTTTACAGTAACTGACTTAATTGCAGACCTTACTTATGAGTAAATGAGCCATTTTGTTTGAGGAAATAGCCTTTCATTAACTGCAGAATGCCAGCCAAGTCACTGAAACATGTAGAAATCAGATTTCTCCAACCTACTCTTTCCTAGGAAGTCAGCTCTAGGAGGCCTTGCCAGAAGTCTGTACCTTGGGATGCTACAGCACAACACTAAGTTTTTTAAAAGTCTTTTTTTAAATTTTTATTTCACTTTTATTAATTACATTTTATTCATTTTGTATCCCCCCATAAGCCCCTCCCTCCTCCCCTCCCGATCCCACTCTCCCTCCCCTTTCTGCATGCATGCCCCTCCCCAAGTCCACTCATAGGGGAGGTTCTCCTCTCCTTCCTTCTGATCTTAGTCTATCAGTTCTCATCAGGAGTGGCTGCATTGTCATCTTCTGTGGCCTGGTAAGGCTGCTCCCCCCTCAGGGGGAGGTGATCAAAGAGCAGGCCAATCAGTTTATGTCAAAGGCAGTCCCTCTTCCCATTACTATGTAACCACTTGGACACTGAACTGCCATGGGCTACATCTGGGCAGGGGTTCTAGGTTATCTTCATGAATAGTCCTTGGTTGGAGTATGAGTCTCTGGGAAGTTCCCTGTGTTCAAATTTTCTTGTTCTGTTGCTCTCCTTGTGGAATTCCTGTCCTCTCCAGCTCTTACTATTTCCCACTTCTTACATAAAACTCCATTCACTCTGCCCGACAGTTGGCCATCAGGCTCAGCATCTGCTTTGATAGTCTGCAGGGCAGAGGCTTTCAGAGGCCCTCTGTGGCAGGTTCCTAGGTTGTTACCTGTTTTCTTTTTCTGGCTTTCAGAGGTCCTCTGTAGCAGGTTCCTAGTCTTATACTCATCTCCAGGATGAAAAGGAGAGGTCATGCGTCTACCTCAAAGGCACTGTACATCACATTATTTTATAAAAGGATGTTTATCAGATCCCACATATGCAACCTCCTGAGAACCATTTGGTTGTATCAGCTCAATTTGAATAGTAAACAAAGAACGACAAAGTCACGTTCTCTAAAACAAATATATCAAACAAGAAAGACTTTATCAAAAGGATAGTTGTATATTTAATTAAATCTTTGAAAAGAAAATCAAACAATTAAACATTCTGTCTTTTTTCACAGAAGGCTTCTAATTGTCCTACTTTTTGCTACAGATCAGCGAACTCCACTCAGTGCCCAGTGATAGACAAAAAGACATAGCAAAACTCAGATGTTCATGTCAGTTCACTTGGCCACTCCCAGGCCACCAATCCTTTATGGTCAGCATGGGCTTGAAGCACTGTCCACGGCTGTTAGGGGCTTGGGCAGTCACCACCAAAACGTGTCTCCTACAAACATTTCTTGACCTATTCATACAAAGTGGATTGGGTATTTGTTTCACTGCATGGACAAACTGCCATAGTGAATACTTATTAAGGGAGGAAGAGTGTATTGGGGCTCACAGTTTGAAAGTCCAGGATGGCAAAGACATCGTAGAGTCAATAAATGGCCATATTACATCCAGTCTAGGAGAAATCAATGCTTGCATTCTTCCTTTCTCTTCTTTATTCTATCAGGCAATGAGGGTCCTCCCACCTCAATTAACCCAGTCTAGAAAACCTCTCACAGATGGGCCTAAAGGTTTGTCTCCTCCATGGTTCTAGGTCCTCTCAAGTTGTCAATCAAACTAAACCAGCACAATCATATCTATATGATACTACATCATTATTAATTCGAAATGCTTTATAAAAAGACAGGCATGGCAGCACATGACATTATTGCCAGCATGAGGGATGCAGAAGCATATGTCTGTGAGTTTGAGTCCAGATAGGGCCAAAAAGTGAGATCATGTTTCGAAACAAGACAAAACAAAACCAAAAACCCAAACAAATAAAGAAAATAAATTTTTTAAAAAATATAAATTTGGACAACAAAATGGTTTGTGATTTAGTTACATACAAGATAATGAAATATTATAATAATAACATAGATACCACTAATAAAGAAACATATTATATTTCATCCATTTATTTAAATTTACACAGTATCAAAAAGGCCACATTAAACCAAGTTCATTTCAGAAGTTTTTTTTTTTTGTGCTATTATTACATGTGTAATAAGAACGATGTCAACAAACACTGGAAAAGTCATGAAGTAACTGGAGCCATCACCAATGTAACATCTTTTCCAAAAGATTTTAGATCTTAAAATGTGAAACCTAAATTGTCATGTAGACCAGCATTTTACTCATGGGTGTTAACCCAAGAGAAATAAAAAGATAGTCTATACAAAAACGTGATCATGACTACTCACAGCATTTTTATTACTAGTAGACAAGAAATGCTTGTATTCACAGTAAAGACTGCCGAGAGACAGTCTCAGATAAGCCAGGCTTAGAAGAGGCTCAGACAGACTGAGCTGCCTGCAGGTAGTACAGTGAGCTCAGGGTTTCCAGATTCTGAGCTGTCACCCATGCTGGGAAGGGCTTTGTTGATGCAGCTGTCTCTGAGTCGGTTTTTTGCCTCCTTAAGTAACTCTCACTCACACCCCTATAAGCAGCCTTTAATCCCAGCACCCATGGAGCCAGAGGCAGGCAGATCTCTGTGGTTCAATGTCAGCCTGGCCTACAAAGCGTGTCCAGGACAGCCAAGGCTACACAGAGAAACCTTGTCTCAAAAAACAAAAACAAAACAAAACAAGAACAAAAACAAAAAAGAAAGAAAAGAAAAAAAAAAGAAAAGAAAAGAAATTCAGGTAAGTAAACCAATGAAGTGAGATATAGGCTGGCACAGAAATAGAAAATATAATTTGGCTACAAAAAATGGTGATATCTGTATTCATGCAAAAAAGAAAAAAAAAGAATTAATTAGCCCAACAGTTATAACATGCTAGTTCCTATCAATCACTTTTGCCAGTTCAGCAGCCCTGTATGTCTACTTCTAATTTTAGATATGAATAGTCAAGGCATAGAAAAGGTGTCCAATGCCCGCCTTCTGTGCAGCCCAGCAAAGCTCCTGGAATGACTGTTTCTTATCCTACAATATCTTAGACATGGAGCTATATGTTCTCACTGGTGTTATTAAAGCCAAGTGCTTGGACAGCATCCGATGGAGGGCTGAGGTGCTGCTCCCAATTTGAGCAGAGCTCCCAAAAGAAGGAGTATTTTCACAGATTATCAATTTTAAGAATGAATTGCCTGTATCTTTTGATGGGAGGTCGACAGCAGGCAATTCCAGGTCTCTGAAAAGTACTCAGAGAAGGCAGTATTATTTGTTAGCGGTGCTTTCTTTTGCAAATATGTGATCTGAGTATCAAGCCGACCTGTTTGGCTAGAGGGCTTCTGTCCTCTGCCATGGATGTGCAGCTTCGGGGACAGCACATGGGACCTAAAGTATCACCTCTAACGGAAGAGATGAGTGTGAAAACAGCACATGTAATTGTTTGTAATTGCCACAACAACTCTGGGATGATCTGAAACTGACTTCCTCATTGTTTCAACACATCATTTGAGTGCACTTCTTCATCCAGAAGCATAGCACATAGTTGTTTAGGTTGCAAATACATCCCCACATGACTCAATCTATTGACTTGGTAAAGGGAGCTATTTAGGCCTGTCTGTCTAAATATAGAGGATTGCATGCCAAAAGCCATTTTTCTCTTTTTGCCTTATTGCTATTGAGTTGTTCTTTTTTCACAATAATTAGGTATGTAGTCCAGCTGATTCCTAAGGCCATGAGTAGAGTGTGGAACTCAGAACCTATCATTAGCGAAAGAAGGAGAATGCTGATCTTTACATTCCAGGGGCAGTGGGCCACAGGGCAAGCTCATTTAGAGCCCAGGGCTTGAACCTGCCCATGCCTTTTATGATTGCAGCCTAGTGACAGCAACTTGAATATGACTGATAGCCTGCCTCAGGCATGTTTACCTGTGTCATTGATGCATGATACAGATATCTCCAGTCCAAAACACTGACTTACAACAACAGGAAGGCTCCAGTGAAAAGAAATGCATTTAACTCACAGCCTTCTCTAAGTATCACACGTCCAGAAAAGTAACTCCCTAGTAGTGAGGGGTCCAAGGACAGATCAGATCCTCATTAATGACCCCTCATTAATGACTACTAATGAAACTGTCAGCCCCTTCCTGTCCCTAGCACAGTGGAACTCAGACCACTTAACCTAAGTAGGACAGGCATGCTAGGAATATATCTCCTTATGTAGATTAACAGGCAACATACCCCAAGTCTATTAGTATGTGTAAAAAACGAGACTGCACTGCGGTGAAAGCAAACACTCTAATGATGTACTAAAGTTTCCTAGCACTCTCCTTGAGTACAGTTCCAGTAGGTAAGCTGAGCAATGTTTAGTCTTAGGAATTCTTGCCATAAGCAAAACGTTAAGCAAAACAATTATAAAATAAAAATGTTTTTATTTAGTTATATTCCTGGAAGAATGGCTTGCATATGAATTGGCAAAAAGTAATAATATGTATTTCATAAAATAAAGTGATTTTAAAAACTTATCATGTACCCTTTTGTAAAAAGCATTTTTATTTGACATATTGTTTATAATTGCTTCCTTATTCTATCATAAGTTGTATGCTACCTCAATTATTTCTACAACATATTAGAATTTTGAATAGACATATCCTAAGCTGGCAGAAATTTGGCTGTTTCTCTGAGGAACAAGTGCTTTGCCTGTTTACACTCTCTGGAATGCTACGTGTTCATTTCCTACTCTGAGAAAACCACTCAGAAGCATTGAGTTCCTGTTTTGTTGTCCTGCCTGAGGCCCTTATCAGTAATTAATTACGACATATTTTCCCAGTGAGTTTGTAAGGGTCGTTAAACTCTTTTTTAAAACTTTGCTCCAGGCAGCGTCTGTCAAAGCAGACCCAATGCCTTCTGTACAAGGAAGTATGACATGCTGCTACACTTTTCATACTCACAAAATTGAGTCAACTGAAAAAACCAAAAACACCATAACATTCAAATAAAATTATATTGTTAAATGACTCACAATGATTCTATGTTTCATATCAATTAGAAAAAGGTTAAAAAGAATATTTAATGATACCAAAAATATTACTGATAAGTTAAATGAACAAAGATTGGATAGGCTCAAATAATTAGCAAGCGAAATAAACATTATATCTCAATAATCACATTTTCATATAAAACTTGTACAAAAAAATCTTGGTATTTATAGATTTCCCATAATCTTCAAAAGTTACCTTCACTATAGAATCCATAAAACACTAAAATATCACATTTAAAATATTTAATATGATGTCACATGATGAATATTTAACAATGATTCCTTTTGAAAAATATGAAAGGATAACGAAAGGCACTAAAACAGTTTTCAAACCCCTACATGCTAAAAGCGCCCTTCCTGGTTAGCATGCGAGACTCAGTCCTCACAGTCTCCAGTGCCATAAGAACCCCACAAGGAACAGTTTCAGATAAAGGAGTACAAGGACATCCAATGAATTCACTCTTAGAATGGAGTTGAGGTTTTCAGACAGATGAGTAGATATAGAAACGTCTTGAGAAGAGATGTATTTGGAAGTTTTAGACAAGATATGTTTTAAGACAAAAAGATGAAACGCCTCACAGGACACAACAGAGCACCTATGAATAAGCCGAGAACATTGTGGGAGAGAAACGTGGTGTGTCCACATTTTTAGGATCAGGGTCTCATACCTGTAAGGTGTAGTCTTAACTTCCAAGTTCCTACTAGCTTGTTATGCTTGTTTCTCCCTCGTTTCTAGGTTTGTCCAGCCCCTGTCTGGTGCACAGAGTCAGTAGGCTCGTTGTTCTGACTCTGCCTGACTATCCTTTTCCTCCATACACGAAACCCCGGAACTCCACAGCACCGTCGTCCTTGACTGTGACATGCATCGATCGGTCTTGCTCTGAGGTCCTGTCCTATCTTTGTTATGAACTGTGCTTTAGACTGCCAAGAGCCTGCTATGTGGGCTCCGAGCCATGCCTTCACATTTCAGTCCACACCTTGAAAAACACTGCTCCTAAAGCAGCTGCTGATTTAGTAAGAAAATGGACATGTAACCCTGCTTTCGTCATCTCTTCCTTGATATATGCAAAGCTTGAAACAAGATATAAAGTTTGAAGGTCAAGAACAAAGTAACTTTTTTTTTTTTTAATTTGACATGTGGAAAAATTTCCCTGCTAGTATTATGGTATGTACAATCCTTGTCTTTCTGAATAAATGCATCTAAAGTTCACTGGTCTTTGCAGATAATCCTCTCAGTTCGTAACCTTTCCCAAAGGTGTTTTAATTTCCTTTTCTCCAAGGATAATAATTCTGTCATTACTTTCACAAAATGCTTTTCCAAAATACTGTTTGAAGGATGCTTGGCAGTCATATTCCATACTGTGTTATCAGGGCTACAGCTGTATTCACAGTAACAGTAATCATGTCAAAGGATCAAGCAATGATATGCAAAGCTGGAGAACAGTAATTAAGAGAATATTTTATAAGGATAAGAGATAACGTTATCTTTAAAGTAGTATTCTTCGCTATAGTCCTAAGGTTCTTTAAAATTATAAATATAGAAGCTACGGGGGAAAAGGGGAGCTATGACATCTTCTGATAGATCATCACAAATGATAGAAATGTCTTTTAATTTTACATAAAATTAGAAAGGTTTTGAATTAGAGTTGGAATTGATTGGGAGACATGTTTTACACATATTTGAATCACAGAGTTTAACAGAGAGTCAACTGTCCAGGCAAATAGTCAGGGTGACCTGAGTAAGTGTGGACATTGGCTCTCAAGGGTGAGTCACACACACACACACACACACACACAC
The DNA here is from genome assembly GCF_030254825.1 of Meriones unguiculatus. Taxonomy (NCBI): domain Eukaryota; kingdom Metazoa; phylum Chordata; class Mammalia; order Rodentia; family Muridae; genus Meriones; species Meriones unguiculatus. The sequence goes on from NC_083351.1 coordinate 100,504,183, forward strand.
ACACACACACACACACACACACACAAAGCTTTTAACGTAATTTACATATGCCTTCCTATGGCACATCAAGTGTCAAGTACACAGTGGGAGTGGTTTGGTCAGGGTGGCATCTCAGAAATGGCTTCACCTCTGCCTTTTCCTTTATTGAGTTGAATATTGTAAGCAACTATAAACCAGAGAACTGTTTTTTGTTATCTAGGAGTCATCAGTATACTAAACACTGGCCTACAAAATGCCTTTAAAATACTGAATATGTTATACAATGTGTGGGATACTAGAAGGTTAAGTAAACTTAGGGCATCAGGATCTAAGAGTAGTCACAATTTTAAACGCCTTTCTGTATAAATCACTTGAATTTTAATAATGTGTAAAACTTTGCAATATTTGCATTTTAAAACTCATCACATTTATTTGTCCTGAATGCAAGCTCCAAATCTGAGAACTGACCTGTGTAATCACAATCCAGAGCACACAGGAGGAGCCTGGTAAACACCAGTGAAAATGCTTTTACACAGATAAGCATGTACCCAGAAATCATCTGTGTGGCCTATCCCCTATTCAGTGTACTTAGATGACAGAATTACTTAAAAAGCCATTTATCTAGCTAACATAGTTTACAAATATCAAGAAGCACTAAGTAAGACTGTAAAATTCCTCAATTAATTTATTGTGCCTTATACAAAAAGACAGCTTGAAGGACTGGGGAGATGACTCCGGGGATAAAAGCACTAGCCATGTCATGGCAAGACCTGAGTATTTCAGTAGGATGCCTGGCATCTACTGAAGTATTGGGTATGGGTGGCAGCCCGTCTGTAATCCCAGCCACGTAGGAGGCAAAAGCAGAGGATCCTTGGATCAAGCTGTTTATTTAGACTAGAAAAGTTGGTCAACTCTAGATTCAAGTGAGAGACACGTCTTCAATATAAAGCTGGTAATCAGAAATTACTAGACATCAACTTCTGGGCTTTGCACACAAATACACACATGCAAACAAACACAGATGCATGCACAACACACACACATGCAAAAAATTAAGTTACAAAAGCTCAACAGGATAGGAGGAAATGTGATTATCTAAATAACAGGAGATGTTATTTTGAATCAAAAGTATATTTCCAGGGAATTCGTAATGCTACAAGGAACAAAAGTAATATTCAGATTCATTGCAAATAAGACACAGAGGCAATACAAAACATGTTTGGACACAGATTGTTGTCTAAGAGAGCACACCAGTATCATACCATTTTTTTTTTTAAATGAAGGCATATAAATGAAGACCAGAGTGATTTTCCTCCAGAAGACCACAGGCAGGCAAGCTTGTTCTCTGGCACTGAGGAATGAACTCTGGCTTTCTCTCTCTTTCGCACTTGAGAGTACCAGGCCGGCCTTCCTCACAACACAGGCCTCCTCATGCCAGGTTCTGTTCCACCTCACACCTGCTGTCAGAACGGACCAAATACCAACTGTGCTGCCTCCTTTTATATTCAGTTTCCTCAGGTCCATGGATTTGGCATGAATCTTGGCATTATCTATGGTTGCTTTCCAGTTCCTGGTTTTAAGAACCTGTCCTCAGGCTCATATCATCCATTTGTAGTGTGACCATGAATCCATTGACTCTATCAGCATTTTAGTCAACATTTTATTTTATTTTTTTCACTCAGCAAGGAATCTAGGACTTAGAAAGAAAACCTTTAATTCCTCATTTCACATATCTCTCCTTCCCTAACTTTGTTTGGCCCAACTCCTCACAGATTCTGAAGTCATGAACTCAAACCAGTAGACAGGACAACCGTATGATTACTATAAGGAAAATAACACAGATTTCCTGAACACGCCTCAGCCAGACTGGCTCTGCCACCATTTTCTTTGTCTCAGTCCTACTGAAAGGGTTAAACAGTCTCCATTGCACTTGTGAACTGGATTCAATTTACTCCTGTCCACTCAGTGAATTTCTCCCAGGTATCACCACTTAGGTACTCATGACATGTGTTACGTCTATGATCCATCATGAGCCCAGCTCCCCTGAGCTTTCTCATTCACATGGTCTCAGCCATCCTTGCATTCTCCAATAATCATATCCGTCATGAAGGCAAATTTAAACCTGAGAATCACCTGAATAGTCACAGCCCTAAGCACACAGTAGGGTCCTGGTCAACACCACTCAACAGTGCCTTTTGACATCAATAAAGGTACCCATGACCACTCTCTTGTTTATTCAAATGATTTGCCTCACAGCCTCAGCACAAAATGCACCCTATCCTTCCCTGCTCCCTTGGTGAGGCACACTCAATTACAGGGCACTAAATGAAGATTAGGTGTCTCTCAAACAGCTCATAGGAGGAAAGACTTGCTAACTGCTGGAAATGAGGCAGAAATTCTGAGACAAGAAAACTTATCCTTGGGGTTTCACTAACCACTTATCATGGCTCTATTTATGTTAAAATGAAAGTGGAAAATCCACCACTTAAATGGCAATCAAGACAGGAAATTGCAACAAAGAGAAAAATCAATGAACACATTCTTGTTGAACAATGCATGACTGCTGTGCTCAAGGACTCATCTTACAACATTTCCCTCATGCCTTCCAGTGAGAGCGAGCATTTTACAAATCATGGCATACCACGACTTACCAATCTACGGTTATGAACTAGAACTTATTTCCATTCAATGTTAACTACCAACCTGAGTCCCATTAACAGCTTATCCTAATGAACTCTCTCTACTGATCTTCATTATGCACATGACTCTATTGTATGTTGACAGGACAAGGTTCTCAGTATGTATGCTGGATGGGTTAATGAATTATTCAGATTACTGCATGATAATTCAGAACATATGCCTGCTGTACAAAGAAGGACTTCCCTGTTTCAGGAATGACTGACATCCAAAGAGACATGATTAGAATATAATGTGATATCATAAAATATAATGCTGAAAATTCCCTGTTAATAAGTGGGATTTATACTCAAGAAAGCCTGTTTTCACAATTACATACAGAAAGCAGGAAAAAGTATATTCTTTAAATGAAAAAGTGCAGAGATACATTGTGTATGTCATTGCCAATGATAAAAACGCACAGCTTGAGGACCGTAGAGATGGCTCAGTGGTTGAGAGTTGGTACTGCCCCTGCAGAAGGTATGATCAGTTCCACCATCCATGGTGGCGTGGCACAACTACCCATAACTTCAGCTCCAGATCCTGTCTGTTATTAATCTCCAATGGCACTTTCACAAATGGCTTACATGTAGACAGACATGAATAACAGGCAGTTCTTCCTAAACTCATAATATTTGGTGGAAATATCCTTAACTTGTTTAGACAGTATGGATAAAAGTTATACTGAAGGAAGGGAGAAGGCACTCCTTAGAAGCTAAATCTCCCAATGCAAAAGATGAGCTGTCTGGACCATTCCACCCCAAGAACATTTCTATATTCTTCTTGCGGATTTCTCGTTCCACTCAAGCAAACACTGCCCATCAGACCACATGTCTCCCCTAGGCCCTTCAGCTTGCTTCATGTTAAGTTCCCAGGAAAGATTTGATTCCCTCTCATCTTAATCATCTACCACAAAAGATTCATAGCTCTGTTACCCAAAGCCAAATGCTGAATTCTTTAATTACTTAGAAAAATCAATTTTTAGGTTTTATTATATTTTTCTCCTCAAGAATTTTGGGAGTAGAAGTGTATGTGAGTGTTACAGTCTGGCTTGGTAAGAATGGGGATAGAAAAAAAAGTGGGGAATACCCTAGAACTCATTGGTACAGGAAACAACTTCCTGAACAGAACACCAACAGCACAGGCTCTAAGAGCAACAATGAATAAATGGGACCTCATGAAACTGAAAAGCTTCTGTAAAGCAAAGTACACCATCATCAAAACAAAATGACTGCCTACAGATTGGGAAAGAATTTTCACGAACCCTTTATCTGACAGAAGTCTAATATACAATATATATATAAAGAACTAAAGAAGCTGAAAATCAGCAAACCAAGTAATCCAATTAAAAAATGGGGTACAGAGCTAAACAGAGAATTCTCTGCAGAGGAATACTGAATGGCAGAGAAACACTTAAAGAAATGCTCAATGTCATTAGCCATTAGGGAAATGCAAATCATAACGACCCTGAGATTTCACGATACACCCATCAGAATGGCCAAGATGAAAAATCTCAAGTGACAACACATGCTGGAGAGGTTGTGGAGAAAGGGGAACCCTCCTCCACTGCTGGTGGGAATGTAAACTTGTACATCCACTCTGAAAATCAATCTGGCACTTTCTCAGACAACTAGGAATAGTGCTTCCTCAAGATCCAGCCATACCACTCCTAGGCATATATCCAAAAGAGGCTCAAGTACACAATAAGGACATTTGCTCAACCATGTTTGTAGCAGCTTTATTTGTAATAGCCAGAAGCTGGAAACAACCCAGATGCCCCTCAACTGAAGAATGGATGCAGAAATTGTGTTATATCTATACAATGGAGTATTACTCTGCAATGAAAAATAAGGAAATCATGAAATTTGCAGGTAAATGGTAGGACCTGGAAAGGATCATCCTGAGTGAGCTGTCCCAGAAGCAAAAAGACACACATGGTATATACTCACTCATATAAACATACAACATAGAATAAACCCTAAAATCTGTACATCTAAACATACTAAGCAAAAGAGAGGACCCTAACTAAAATGCTCAATCCCATCCTGAAAGGCAAAGAGGATGGACATCAGAAGAAGAAGAAAACAGGAAACAACCTAGGAACCTGCCACAGAGGGTCTGATAAAGGCTCTGCCTTGCAGACTATCAAAGCAGACACTGAGACTTATGGCCAACTGTTGGGCAGAGTGCATGGAATCTTATGTAAGAAGTGGGAAATAGTAAGAGCTGGAGAGGACAGGAACCCCACAGGAGAGGAACAGAACCAGAAAATTTGAACACAGGGAACTTCCCAGAGACTCATACTCCAACCAAGTACCAGGCATGAAGATAACCTAGAACTCCTGCACAGATGTAGGCCATGGCAGTTTAGTGTCCAAGTGGGTTACATAGTAATGGGAAGAGGGACTGCCTCTGACATAATCTGATTGGCCTGTTCTTTGATCACCTTCCCCTGAGGGGGGGGCAGCCTTACCAGGCCACAGAAGATGACAGTGCAGCCACTCCTGATGTGATCTAATAGACTAAGACCAGAAGGAAGGAGAGGAGGACCTCCCCTATCAGTGGACTTGGGGAGGGGCATGTGTGAAGAAGGGAGAAGGAGGGTGGGACCGGGAGGGGAGGGGAGGAGGGAGGGACTTATGGGGGATACAAAGTGAATAAAGTGTAATTAATAAAATTAAAATTAATAATGTCAGTACCCCCCCACACACACACACACAAAAAAAAAGAATGGGGATTTGGACTTATCCTCAATAATGGGAAAAAAAATCTGTGTATGGGAGTGGCTTTGTTGAAGTTGTTTTATTTACCTCAATGAAGTTGGCATTAAGCACATCATCTAAGCTCTCAATATTGTTCCAACACTACCTCAGCTCGAAGAGAAGTGCCTGCTGGTGAAATCCTACAAGTATTTATTTTACACTCAAGTTTTTCCTCTCCCTTCCGACTTCTCCTGTACTCTTTGTGAGCACAGGATATTCACATCTCTACCTACATGATCACATGGCACAATCACAGTTAATGCTTTATCTTTTCCTTCTAACTTCTCTAAAATATCATAGGAATGTAATTAAACTTTTATTTTTATTGATGTTCTCATAAAATATATTTTGATCATATATCCTCTCCCTCAATTCCTCCTAGATCCTCATCAACCTCCCTAATCAACCAATTTCAACTATTTGTTTTTAAATTTCAGTTTATTCTCTTGTTTTAAAGACAGGGTAACAGCATCATATGCCATTCCCTTATTCAATGTCTCAAAATTTTGTTTTTAAAATGCTACACGTATAGCTCCAACTCATGTTTATTAATGATTGCATTATGTACAGAAAGGATTTGTCATTGTTTCAATTGTTTGCTAGCCAATACTCTCGTTTTTTGTGTCCCCAAAATAAGCATTGTACTAAATATCGATATATTAGACACATAATGATGATAGATACATAGATAATAGATAGATAGATAGATGGAGAGATAGATGATAGATAGATCAATAGATGATAGATAGATAGATACATACATACATAGATGCATAGAAACATAGACAGACAGATAGATGGATAATAAATATAATATGAAGTTGTAGGAGATATGTCCAAACTTGTAAGGACTCAGTACTTGCTGTTTATTTAAAATGTTACTTTCAATGTCAGTTCATACAAACAGATCATTTGACCAAAGAAAACATACAGCAATTTCTTTTTATGGAATAATAAAAAGTTTAGGAGAATTTTCCTAAACCTTAACCATTAGGTAGAAAATTTTCATTATTTTTTTATGTTGGTATATTTGATAGACTCAAACATGATTTTTTTTTGTATTTAAAATGCAGTATTCATGATGAGTATGCAAAAGTAAACACAAACCTATGGTATGTTTGAATTTTCTTCTGTAAATTTTATGATGATGTTCTACTAAAACTTCTAGTCCTGTTGGTTCTTTTTCTCATCAACCTTAAAAAGAGTTACATTAGCTTTATCAACATTTTGTTACACTGTGGCATACATTTCCTCTTGAGTATTTTTGTACTTTTAACTAAACAATTTTTAATTTATGTGCATGAATGTCTTGCCTGCCTGTACATATGTGCACCATGTGTCTGGTGCCTGCAGATGTCAGGAGAGGGCATCAGACCCCCTAAAACTGTGGAGAGCATTGTGAGCTGCCATGCGAGTGCTGAGGGCGGAACCCAGCTCCTCTACAAGAACAGCTGGTGCTCTTATCTCTGAGACATTTCTAAGGCCCACTTCTCCAAGTTTTAATGTCTAATTTACCTCACTATTGTTAACACTGCACTGCCACACACATCACATGTTCCCCGACAATTTGCGTTTTCTGCTTAAAAACCCTCTGCCCCTTTGCCTTATATCAACTATCTCACTATATTTCTTCAGATATGCTTATTTTTTCATGTTTATGGCTATGCTGTTTTCCCTTGGACTTTTTTGTATATGGTGTAAGTCAATAGCCTTAATTTCATTTAAGACACTGATTCACATGGCATTATTTAGGTACTCTTCTGTACTAAACTGAAATACTTTCTGGAGAGGAATTGGGGCCCTGCTCACATCTGAATCTGCAATAAGACCTTCATTATGTCCTATGAAGAGATAAGTCTTCCTATTCTCATGCTTTGATCAGTGTGTTTGGTAAAGTAGATTCTATCCTTTGAACTTTCAACTATTTATACATACATAAGATCTTAAGATTACTGTTTTGATTTTGTTGCTCTCTTTGTGGAGATCAACAGAACCAAAAAAACTGGCCCAATTGTCTTTTAGGACCATGCATGGAGATAACCTGGAACCCCTGCACAGATGTAGCCCATGGCAGCTCAGTCTCTAGGTGGGTTTCCTCATAATGGGAACAAGGGACTGTCTCTGACATGAACTCAGTGGCTAGCTCTTTGATCACGTCTGCCTGAGGTAGGGGGCAGCCTTACCCACCCACATTGGAGGACAATGCAGCCAGTCCTACCTGATAGGACTAGGTTCAGATGGAAGGGCTGTAGGACCTTCCCAATCAGTGGACTCGGGAGGGGCATGGGAGGACAAGAGGGAAGGAGGGTGGAATTGGGAAGGGAGGAGAAATGGGGCTAAATAAATTGTATCATTGAATAAATTGTAATAAATCATTTTTTAAAAGACTGTTTTGAATAAAATAATCACAGACATGACACTGTGATAATTTCCTAAACATGGACAGGGGATGTAACTTAGTAGAGTATGCATCTAGCATGCAAAAAAACACTGAATCCAATCTCCAGAATCTGATAAGCCAAGCTTGTTGGCACATGCTTGTAATTCTCGTCCTTGTGAAGCAGCAGTGAATCAGAAATTTAAAGCCAATTTCTTCAGGTACATAGTGAGTTTAAGCCCAGACTGGGCTACATGAGACTATGTCAACACAACAAGTAAACAATCATCTAACTTTTTGTGTCCCTTTGGAAGATGGCACTACTATGATGCCCTGAAGTTTCCTTACACAGGACCTTGACTTGGCATGTATTTCACACATTCTAAATTATACTATTAATGACTCCCATGATAAAACACTGTACTTCTCATCAGGTATGCCTGTCTTGTCATTTTCTTGCTAAATTTTTACTTCTCCTTTTATATTTTATCACTGAACTAAAATCAGGAAGACTTCCAGTTCAAAGCCAAATAAGGCACCAGGGTTGCTCAGCTACAGTGAAGAAGTTCCTTGAGTTCCACAATTGGCACGGACCCCTGCTGGGTTCCCATGCCCACTATTCCTTACTATGAAAAAACAAACAACCCATGAATGGGATTTTCCCTAGCAAATCCACGGAGCGGCACATGCTCCTACTTACTATTTTCTCACTCTAGACTATCAAATTGATCAATTCAGCTCTCTCCCTGTAGCCCTATTAGCCATACACTTCCTGAAGCAGAAGCACTTCTGACAGTATCATTGATCTTTCCTGTCAATGGCACCTCCTTTACCTTTACCAATAGATTGACACAATCGTGGCTTCCTACACTTACCCAATCAGCCCCTCTAATTAAACATCATCTGCTTCCTTGGCAGCGACTCATTCTGTGTACAGAACACTGACTGTTCTTAGCTGCCTCACCTTGGGGCCATGCTATGCCACAGCATTACTGCTGTTAATTGTGTCACTTTGCCACAATGTTTTTTGCTAAGCCAGCATCATGGAACAAAACAATTAAAACCCAACAGAAAGCAGAATGAGGGCCACAGAGACTACAGTGTGCAGGAGCAGAGAGGTAGAATACCGGACACCAAAATTTAATTAAACAAAAGAACTCTTCTAATGTTCTACAGCATCACAGTGTAACTAAAGTCCCCAAGAATTCATCATTAATTTCAAAATAACTGGAGTGAAAGAATAGCCTGAATTCGCATCACAGAAATGCAAATTAACCCATTTCACATCACAGGTAGAATGCTTATTACCACATCTATAGATTATACAGCATATGTTTCCTGTTATTATACTGTGTTCTCTCAGTACAAAGTTACAGGTCAGCTACATTAAAAAAATTAAGAATCTTGCTTTATTTTTCCAGTATATGCTCAGGATTAAATGTGAGTCTCAGTCCAGATTTCTGTAATCATTTGCCATCCTTTATTTACAAGAAACATAGTTTTCATATAACAGTTTCTTTTAAATCTCAGACTTGAAATTGACTTATTTATTTTATAGTGATGTCATACTTGAGAAGTTAATTATATTTTGATGATTTTGACATGGAAAGTTGCAGAATTCTTTCTGTAATTAACATGTTTTGTATAATATATATTTCCTTGAATTCTTAAACAGTTATGCTTGAACACAATCTTTAATATTCCAGTGTGATCCAGTTCCTCCTCCAAAATGATTAGCCATAAAGAAACATCAGAAAGAGCAATTTCTTTTCACCTACTGATATACTCAACTATTATCAACATATTCTCAATTTCTAGCTTTCTGGATAAATGTTGACAGTTTTTTAGACAGTATTTTCTATGCACCAACTATTTGGCCTGAAACCTTCAATAACAACACATGTCAAGTTGATTAACATATCTTCCCAAAATTCATCTACGTGAGTGTGTTCTCCTCCTTATGGAATATGTTGGGCTATATTTTTTCTTTTTTTAAACAGCCTAAATCATTATTAACACCATGGAATCAAGAAAAAAATTTCACCCCATTTTAATATTATTTGTGTCATAAATATTAACATGACATTATTCTCAAAAAATGTGACCATCCATTTTCACTCAAAAGGCATTTTTTACATGCCCCCAAAAATGTGACATAAATGGAATGCTTCTACCTGTTCTTTGACGGAGGCAAGGATGGCAGAGGTGGTTTCTGTCTCAGAGCCATCCCCATTAGAGGTGTTCAAGCCTGGACTTAAGGAGCTGTTCTTCTCTGAGGCTGACGGAGGCTGATCTGGGACAGGCATAGCTCCTGTAACACAAGAGAACAAGCTTAGACCAGTCAGACATCACTGTAAACAGAAGCAGCTATGGGGAATATAGTTGGAAGAATGAAAGTTACAGGCTGTCTCAACAACTGTGACATAATTCTGGAACAATGAATTCAAACAAAATGTCACTCTGTATCAACTCCAACCAATTTCTAAGATAGCACAAGTACAACTTTATGCACAACTTTAGGCTCTATTTTTCTGTACATGGAACAATAAATTATGGTAAGGGAGAAGCAAGGTTATAAGGACGGAAAAGGTGATAAAAATGCCAAATCTAAGGATCTAATATAACTACTGATTGACATCTGTCTTACACAAATGCATCACTCTTCTCTTTTGGTGTATTTTCGACTCAGAAGATAATCTATTACACAGCCCCCTTTAAAGAAAAGAAAAACCACACAGTGCAAATGACCCGTTATTATCAGTAACTAAAGGGGTACCCCAAAAGAAGTTTGGTTGGTACTGTGAACTATATTAAACAGCGTTTCCATCCCACTAATACTTACAAAGTTCATACCCTGACAGAGCAGACTAAACTTTTTTAAAACCAGTGGGGACTTTGTTTGTTTGTTTATTGTTTGTTATTATTATTTACATTTTATCAACTCTGCATCCCAGCTGCATCCCGCTCCCCCATTTCCCTCCCAATCCCACCCTCCCTCCCTCAGCTTCTCCCCGCCCCTTTTCAAGTCCACGGACTGGGGAGGACCTCCTCCCCTTTCGTCTGGCCCTGTTTTATCAGGTATCTTCAGGGCTGGCTTTGAAGTCCTCCTCTGTGGCCTAGCAGAAGTGCTCCTCCCTTGGGGGGTGGGGAGTCAAAGAGCCTGGCATTGAGTTCCTGTCAGAGATAGTCCCTGTTCCCCCTACTATGGGAAACCAATTGGTGAGCTGTTTGTTTTGTTTCAGTTGATTTTGTCTAAATTTATTAACAAAAACAGAGACTCAACCCACATTAGCATTAATGCAAAATGGAAACACTGATGCAGGTTAAAAATAACCTTCTCCAATGTTATTTTTGTTGCATTATATGGTCAAACCCACACAAATTCAAATTTTACTCCATCAGGTAATGGCAGTAGGTAGTGGGGCCTTTGGTAATTGATTAGGCTACTGGGTAAAATCTCTCATGAGCTTGATGGTGCTATGATAAAAGGACCAGAGGGAACCCTCGCCCTCCCACCATATGAAAATCTAGTGAAAAGAATCATCTAGGATCGGGGATGTAGGCCCTCACCAGACACTAACTCTGCCATGCCTTGACCTTGGAATTCTTGATTCTCTATAACTGTGAGAGATGAAGAAGCGGAAGAAGAAGGAGGAGGAGGGGGAGGAGGAGGAAGAGGAGGAGACGCAGGAGCAGCAGCAACGCTCCATCACTGAGAGCCTGAATGATTAAGAACCAGGCTGCTCTGTCAGGAGCATATCTCATCAAGCAATGATCATCAACACAGAAAGCACTAGCAAACTATAACAACATTTAACCATGGCATCCTGAAACAAAGCTAAGGATGAATAAAAGTCATTTTCAAACCCATACAATTGTATTGCATGTCCCTGTGGGACCAGCATTGTTCACATATTCAAAGGTATTTTCTGTTATCCCACTCTGAGCACCTTAGCTTTGACACTGAAATAGAATGTCCATAGATGCTCTTATTCTACGTTAGATGTTGCAGTTGTTTAATAATATTGGGATATAAAAACCTAAGAAAGCCCACTTATGCACTATCTTACCCAAAATATATTATAAAAATGTGCCATTCAAACTCCTCATTGCACCTTTTGACTAACCAGCTCTTGGGGGTTTTTATTTTCTGAAGTAGGTTACTTGTTATATCACCTGGGTGATCAGGCTAGCATTGGAAAATAAGTTCATTATAAACAGAACAAATGAGGGCATTTAGGGGAAACATTAACAAAACAGTTTGAATAGACAATAATGATCAGCACAGATATTGACTAGGGGAAATGCAGCTATCGATGACATGTTCAGGATGTCTACTTGAAAGGACAGACACCAACAAGATGGATGATACCATGACTATGGTGGGGAGTTGGGAAGATTGCTTGAAATATATCTATGAATTTATATCATTTCCCTATATGGTCTCTTTTCTAATCAAATCGCTTGATTATGCAGGGTTTAGACATTTCAGACAACAAATGCACTCAGGTAAACGAATGAGACCTATGGCCTTGAAACTGGAAAGGTGTTCCAGAGAGGAAGGAGGCAGCGACACAGAGGAATAAGAAAATGTCATGTCTGTGTGAGGTTACTTCTGGGCCCTTAGGAAACCCACTTCCGACCTTGATACTTAACCCTCCACCTGCGAGTATGCAAGGAGCTTCCACGGGATTATACAGAAGCACTGAATTCTGAGAAAGCAGGAGCCTTGCATACACTTTAAATCATTCTAAATTTTATGCTCCCCAAACTTTACCTGACTCACGTTAATTCAGGTTCCAGGTTAGTACTATCATCAGTGGGTTTTCTGACAAAGAAATTCTCCAAGGCAGTGGTTCTCAATCATCCTAACACTGTAACCCTTTAATACAGTTCCTCATGTTGCGATGACTCTGAACCATAAAATTATTTTTGTTGCTACTTCCTAACTGTAATTTTGCTACCGTTATGAATAGTAATTTAAACATCTGATATGCAGGATATCTGACATACAACCCATGTGACAGGGTCGTTTGACTCCCATAAAGGTCGCAAGCCACAGTCTGAGAGCTACTAGTCTAAGGTCTCAAAGATATTAAACAGTATAGGTGCGGCCAGACCTTAAGTTTTCAGTCTTTCCATTTATATTTTAGTGCCTTTAAATGTGAGTTTATTTCCCACAACTCGTGATGTTTCAGAGACGCCAGTCTGTTAGCTAAGTTTCATATAATGTATTTCTTTAAAGTATGACAATAACCTATTTAATAAAATATGTTTAATAGACACTGAATTAAGGCTTAACCCTTCAACATTGGGTCCAAATGGCACAAGAGATGTATAGTGCAGCTTATCTGATCCCCTTTCCTCTCATCCTTCTATAGCAGGAGAAAGAAGCAAAGTAGAATATTCAAGGTTTATTCTACCTTGTAGGATGCCTCAGCAATTACTGGAGACAACTTCCATGTCTGATGCAAGCACCTTACAATACCTCCTGCACTATAATGTCCACATCCAGTTGTAACCTAACCATTGGTCACTACTATGCCTGAGAAGCAAAGACTGTCAACACTTGCTCCCAGACTTCTTTGCTTGTGATGTAAAATGAAAGACAAAGAAAATGTAGAAAAGACCTGCTAGTGCAAGCCTTGAACTGCCTTGGCACAATCAGAACAATTCTAATTCTCCAGAGTCTTTAGTAATGTGGCCAAGTACTTTAGTCTTAACCAGAGTTAATTTGCTAAAAATGAACGTTTAAGATGTGCTAAGTCCAAGAAACCTGAAGAGCAATGGGAAACAAAATCTAAAAAGAAAGAAGAAAATAAAAGAAAGAAAAAGAGAAAGAAAGAAAGAAAGAAAGAAAGAAAGAAAGAAAGAAAGAAAGGAAAACAACCTTCAGTAAATCTACCATCCCAGATACAGAAATATATTAACTTTAATGAGGATATGACTATCTGATTTTTATATAATTTATTCTAAAGTTAGAGAACTAATGTAGAGGTTTTATTGTTCGGGAAAAAACAGTTTCTTATAGCCATAAAAAGTATTGTATAGTTAATTATGTAATGAATCGTTAATGTTTGGTAAACTTATACATTTAAAAATTGACTTACCTAATGCTTATGTATGATATTTGTCTCATTTTGGAATTTATGGCATTTTTCAGTACACAGATTCTTAGAGGTAAAAATATGGGAATGAATGCTGCACTAACTATATTTCAAGTGTTCGAAGGCCACTTTGCCTTGCAGCCAATGTGTTCGAGAATAAAAAGTATTATTGGTGTCCCACACAAGGTTGTATGGATGACTGATAAACACCTCATAGTCCAACCTTGGAAGCAACCACTATCTGCAGCTGAGATCTTGAACAGGAAAGTCTGTGAGACATTGTTACATTTTGGGCATAATCTGAAGGAAGAATCTTCAGGAAGGGAGGGAAGAGGAATAGGTGAATTTAGAGGTTTAGTCTTAGCAACTGGCTCTACCAAGATGGTCAGATGTGGGTAGAGAGGATTCAGGGAGGCAGGGAGGACCTTGCCTATAAACCATCAACTGAAAACCCTTCTACCCATTTTAACATTAGTCAGCACTCCAGGTGTATAGCAAAATACTTGAGATTCTTAATTTACACAAGAAAAAATTATTTAGCTCACAACTCTTGAGGTTTGAAGCCAACACTAAGGGGACCCATTGCTTTTAGATCTCTGGTTCAAGAGCCACAGTCAAAACATGGTATAGCCAAGTGCTCACTTCACAAGCTAGGAAGCAAGAAGGGGAGGAAGAGTGCACATCGTATAGTCTCCATTAATAACCCACTGGCTTCCCATCAGGTACTACTTCCTCAAATATCCACCACCTCCCAAGAGTGTAACCCTGGAGAGAAAAACTTTCACACTTGAACCTCTAGGAAACACTCATGGTCCAACATATAGTGTAAGGTGGCCTTGCATGAATCCTTCAAACCCAAATCAACCTTCCATGGTCCTCATTTGCTACCGAGACCTGGGCAACTGAACTCAGCTAGAAATCACTTTTCCTTTTGAACCAAGGCATAAAAAAACAGATGGCACACATGGTATACACTCACTTATAAGTGGATATAGACATATAGCATAGGATAAACATTCTAAAGTCTGTACACCTAAAGAAGCTAAGCAAGAAGGAGAACCTTGGGTAAGATGATCAATCCTCACTCAGAAAGACAAATGGGATGGAGAAAAAAGGAAACAGGACAAGAGCCTATCACAGAGGGCCTCTGAAAGACTCTACCCAGCAGTGTATCAAAGCAGATGCTGAGACTCATAACCAAACTTTGGGCAGAGTTCAGGGAATCTTATGAAAAAGGGGGAGAGAGTAAGACGTGGAGAGGACAGGAGCTCCACAAGGAGAGAAACAAAACCAAAACATTTGGGCAAAGGGGTCTTTTTTGAGACTGATACTCCAAGGACTATTCATGCATATAACCTGGAACCCCTACTCAGATGTAGCCCATGGCAGCTCAGTGTCCAAGTGGGTACCCTAATAAAGGGAACAATGATGATCTCTGATATGGACTCAGTGGCTGGCTCTTTGATCACATCACCCTGAGGGGGGAGCAGCCTTTCCAGGCCACAGAGATGGACAATGCAGCCAGTCCTGATGAGACCTGATAAGCTAGGGTCAGATGGAAGGAGAGGAAGACCTCCCCTATCAGTGGACTTGGGAGGAGACGAGGGAAGGAGGGTGGGATTAGGAGGGAATGAGGGAAGGGGCTACAGCTGGGATACAAAGTGAATAAACTGTAATTTTTATAAAAATTTAATTAAAAAAATAAGATCAAAAATAGAAAAAAAAGAACAGATGGCGTATAGACACTGTGTATCAAGTCTGCATGTTTCCCATATTTTACTTGTATCCAAATAAGTATATTTTACCTCTACTTTATTGTTGGTAAAGGTGTCTATAAACCTTCTGAAATTCTCTTCTCTACCTTCAACACATGACTTCAACTCTATAAAAGCTATATTACTCCCTTGAACTCCTCCTTACTTCATACTAGAATACCCTGTGTCGTCCTGTGTAGATAAGCCTGCTTATGACAATGCACTTCTGCTCCTGGGTATATGCTCTAAAGCACATGGATACGGCCATAGTAGACTGCTCTACATACAGCACACAGTACTTTATTAATGGATCATCACTCATACCAAATTAATACTAAATAATGAAGTACTTCAAGTATTGCCATTTAAATATGCATGGACATGAACAGCTTGATGTTTAAAAGTTTAATATGTTTCAATGTTTGATTTTATTTTTTTATCCTCATTGCAACACTTCAAAGACTTTAAGAATAAACATTTTTTAACTTTTTTATGAAAAGCAAGCTGTATAGACTCCATTGCTGCTACAGATTAGCACCAAAATTCTAGCGTTGAACTCCTCATTTGAGAGATCACTGTGGACACTGAAGCTGAATCCTTAATGTGTAAATAATATATCATTACCAAGGAAAGGCAAAACACCATCCTCTATCAGATGTGCTCTGCACCCATAAAATATATCCATCTTTTCTTCTGTCTTTTAAAAGAAAAATTTAAAAGAACTGCTTGTCATAATATAAACAAGAATGTAGTTAATCACTGTCAAAGCTAAGTAATTAGGATAGAAGTGCGATCTGTCTTGATCTGTGTTCAATTTACCAGACCTAGCTCAGTAGTTGATATATAGCAGCCAGTTAATATCTGTTGAGTTAATGTATGAACTATTAGAGTAAAATCAATAATGGCTGCTTACCAGAGCATGTAACATAAGCAAAATGGGCTTTTTGTGGGGCACACTCCTCTGTACAATATTTGAGTGATTTATTTTGAGTTAGGAAAGAGTTTCAGATATTCTAAGACTAGTTGAAGGCTTTTGTCTCACTCAGCTCCCTACAATCGTGAATCCTGGGTATTTGGCTACTTAGGTACATCCATCAATCAAGCAGGCTTCTGGGACTTGATATATGAAAACAGGATCTGAAAAAAAAATGCTGCATCCAGAAGACTATTCAGGGACAGAGGCATCAGAATTGGACTTTATTCAGAATATGGAACAGCAAGAGCCCCAGCAGGCAAAGCCAGGAGGTAGAAAAATGGACACTTCCACACAAGAACTTGAAGCAACACAAACATATGAAGTCAGAAGCACAACTGCAATTTGTTGCTGTGATGGAACACGTGATGGCAGCATGGGGAACTGCTGGGTTGAGTGTTGAGTTCAGTCATAAGCTAAACAAGGGATAAATACTCTACCTGTGTGCTCAGAGACATCACTGTGAGAATCATAGTTTCGTGGGCCAACAGACACATTCTCTCTCATTGCATAAACTGTTTACTGATCATCAGGGAAGATGGAACCAAACTGAGTATCACCACAGACTTAAGGTCTGTTGTGTTACCATTCTTACATTCCATCTGTAGGTCAAAGGGACGCGGCTGTGGAGGCTACAACAGGGAATTGCAGCTGCACAGCCACATTCCAGAACAGCAAGGACTGTAAGAAACGAAGAGTCTCCTCTCTTCTCATCCTCTTCCTCTTAAATATGAGATCATTTATTTCCACATGTTTCAAGAAATTCGTCAAAAATGCATTCAAAAATATTTTGTAAAAGGTGATTCTTGGAGAAAATCAGTGAGCAGTTGTTCACCCCAAAGCCTGCTCCACCTGAGCTTATATCCTGGGATGCCAAGACTAACAGCAGGGGTAGGGTGAAGTCAACCAACCACAGGGAG
The DNA here is from genome assembly GCF_030254825.1 of Meriones unguiculatus. NCBI lineage: Eukaryota > Metazoa > Chordata > Mammalia > Rodentia > Muridae > Meriones > Meriones unguiculatus. Next base: position 100,521,731 of record NC_083351.1, read on the forward strand.
AGCTGACAACTCCCTCTGGCGCAGTCATGATCCTCCGAATCTAAGTATCCAGAGAAAAAGCAAAAGGCTGCAGAAGGTTGAATGATTAGGAGTAGAAAAGAGGGGGTATGTCAAGGAAGAAAGAACTAGAATAGATACATGAAGATGAGAAGATCAGGGAAAATTACCTCCTTGGGCTGGGATTTGGGGGACCATCAGGATGATACTGTGGGATAGCCAAACTCATCTGAGGCTGGGTATGCAAATGACAACATGGAAGTTTACTGTGAGCAGAACCCCAACATCCACATAGGTCATTTTCCTTATCTCCTGCTCCTCAGGAACCCCATGGGCATCAAGCTCAGCATGGTTTCTTATCCCTTAGCACAAGAGTAACAAAAAACACCCTGAGTCATCCATCTGCCAGCAGCACTGCCTTCTACAATTACAACCTTTACCAGGAGAGTCCATTTTCCCTGCCAAATCATCTGGTCATTACACTCTGCTTTGTTTTCTTGAACTCTAACACTTGAAACAGAGCCTTCCACTTATTTGAGGCAGGAGGTCTATTTTAAATCATCATCCAATAACATATACACGCTATTTTAACTAGCAACAAAAAAAAAAATCCTCATCAAATATTAAACCTCCCAAAGTGTGATTCATTACATCCTCTTTCAGTTTCCTTCAATTTCATTAAAAACGCTAAGTGTTGCCAGCGAGGTGGCTCAGCAGGTAAATACATTTGATGCTAAGCCTCAGAGCCTGCTCAATCCCTGGGACGACCTAGTGGAAGGAGAATGGACACTTGCAGGCTGGCCTCTGACATCTACATGAGTATTGTGTGCATGTGCCTCTGTCCACCCCCACAGTAAATAAATAAATGACATTTAAAACAGTTGGAAACCACTGGAGTAAAGCATCAAAGTCTGGTTATGGGGTATAGTGGTTCTGGCCTGAACTATGCTTGTTTCTCCATTCTTAAATCTTATTTTTCTTTTAATCTAGCAGCAGCCCCCTCCCACACCATACCTTATTGCCATATTTACAAGATCCTCGTAGTTCTATGCACATCTTTATTATTATTTATTTTATTTTACTTTGTGTGTGTCTATGTGTGTGAGAGAGAGACACAGGTGTGTGTGTGTGTGTGTGTGTGTGTGTGTGTGTGTGTGTGTGTGTGAATATAGGCATGTGCACAGCAGAGAGAGTATGTGTTCAGAGGAAAATTTACAGGAGTTGGTGCTCTCCTTCCACCACATGGCCCAAGGATGAAACCAGGTACTACCTCTCACACGCTCACCATCATAAGGTCACTTATTACACTGACTCTTCCCTACACAGCATTCTCCTGTGTGTATTAATCACCACCTAGACTATTACTTTCTCTTTGCTCATTTTCTCCATATATTTTTTTTCTTTTCTGAAGCCGTCTGGGCAACTCCAGACAATATGAATCACTTCCTCCTCACTGTTACTTTGATGTGTGAGCTCTCCTCTGACCAGCTCTGTGTTAATCACTGTGAGAGCTAACAATCTTACCTCTGCTGGAATATTTTTTTAAAGGTCATTTAATATTTTTGAACTTGGGACACTACATGATATGGCTATGGTCCCCTTTTCTCTTAAGTTATTTGGGTAGGTTTTTTTTTGTGTGTGTGTGTGTGTGTCACTTGTAACTAAAAGTGCTACTAAACCAATGATACACTGAGATTTATGGAAACACTGTAAATTTACAATTTATATCTCCTAATTAGGTCATGGATTCTTTGAGCTCGGAAACTGTGTCTCATCCATATTTATGACCCCAGTGCCTAGAACCGTGCCCTATAAAGTCCTGACAGACATGATTAGCGCTTATTGAATATGTCAAAATAGGAATAGAGTGAAAATTCATCAGCAGCCTTACTTAAAAATGTCAAGAAATTTTATACCTAAAACACTGATTGTTGTAAAAATGTCCTATAAATTTTTCCAGGTTTGTGAGCTTGACAAATTAATGAGTTTGGGCAATACACAGAATATTAAATTACACAAACTGTATATTTTTGCCAATAACACAGCTGGCTGTGCTTCCATTTGCAACGGAAGTGTCTAAGTGAAAGTAATGTTGATAATAAAAAAAAAAAACCTTCAGGTTCATACTAAGTAAAAATTAGAGATGTCTGCCTCTGGAATCAATAAACACACTTGTTCACCAAGACAACAGAGGTGCGTTTTCCAAGCTGACCAGGTTTAATAAGATGCTTCTCATTGTGACAAATAATACAAAGTGTGGAATTCTAGAAGTACAAACATCCTAGTAACACTTCACTGAACAGAAAATTGGCATAGGCAGTATTTGACTCTCTCTATATATGATGGGAGCATCTCGTGAACTATATAATGAAGAATCTTAAGTTAGTTGAATATGATTTTAGCTTAAACCTTTAAAGAAAAGGGAAGAAAGCTCATGACACAGTGCATGTTACACACGAGTGCCCAGGGATAATGCCACCATCTTAGAATGTTGAGAAGTCCTTCTCAGGTCCTGCAGGCTGAAGGTCCATCTAATACTTGTGCCTATGCAAGATGCTGAACAACCTAAGTTTGACAACGAAAAGAGCACGCCTTCAAAAACACTCTCCTTAACCATATTTCAAATAAACATGAAGAATTCCATTCTATTATTATACTCAATTATGAATTTGCATGATGAAATCGCAGTTTAAGGAGCATGTTGCATGATGCATAGCAGCCAGTCATCAAAAATTTAACTACTGTGAATGACCAGTTCTGTCACTATCCATTAGATTGAAAGCAGCCCCAAATGCAGGCCTCACACTGTGGTCAGCAACATGTTCTTACCGTGTCATACTTGAAAGTGTACACCGAAGTCACAGCAATTTGCCTTTCACATTGATCACAAATAAACATATGCTACTTTCATAATTTCTCAGGAGCCTGGAAGCCACTTGACATCCTAAATCCCTGTCATGGCTATCAGTGAGCTTACAAGGTTAGAATTCATACTATGAGTAACAGTCATTGTCAGCCAACATACTTATCATTCCAACAGGAACATATGACAGAGCACAGGTCATCAGAGATAATAAAACAAAAACTGGAAACACATGGAAAATGAGTTCACATTTTTTTTTCTCTCACTAAATGTCTAAATCTTAAGTTACATATCCCACTTACTACAACATATAACTTCAAGAAAAAAAATAAAGTGAGCTTTGGTTAAAGTGTTGCTGCTTAAACTAGCTATATAGAAAATGCTCCTTCTTTGAAAAATTTCATATACCTATATAATGTATCTTAATAAATTGTACTCTTCACCCCACTCCAAAATCCTCTCAGGCTCTCCCCCATTACATCTCCCTCCCAACTTCATGTCCTTTCTTTGTAATTAAATAATTAATTAATTAAATACACTAAATCCAGTAAGTGCTTTCCATCTCCTCATGGGTGTGGCATCACCTATATTTTGTTGCTCTCATTAAAGTTGCCAAATAAGGAAACATGCTTATTTTTTGTGAGAATAAATATATAACCATTAAATACTATATTTTAGATGCTTATGGTATCATACTAATTAATCAATAAGTAATTTTAAATTGAAAAACCACTGGATGCTACAGAAAGGTAATTATCAGTCATTAAGACTATTTTTCAAATCTGTTTTCTCCATCTTCTAATTTTTCATTTCACAAATATAATTACTAACCATGAAGCATTAATTACAGAATTTATTCCATCTTTTCTCAAAAGTAAGAACCTTACTTATTAGCTCATTCTTCAATTCCTGGTATCTTATTACTATTTATTTTGAAGCATAGTCTAAAGATACAGATAGGTGAGCAGGTGAAGAGGTTCACAGGACCAGGTTTGGGAGGGTCCTGAATGGGATCTATAGCATGGAATGGGACATGAAACTCTCTGGGCATGTATTTCCAAACCTAAAGAGACTGGATGCCTCCTCATCATTTGGAGTCTCTATGAATATCTATTACAAATCCATAATATATTAACTCATTTCACCATTTGATAATTAAATGCTATTTGTCCCCTGAGCCTGGAGGTTAAGGTAGGGCTTAAAATTCTATTACTAAAATCACATAGCTGTTTCCTCTGATAGTCAGCTTCCATCCTAATGCTGCCTAGGGACCCATCAAGAGTTATCTCATTGGCATAAAGCAAGGTATACTTGAAGGTGGCTTATTATGAAAAACATAAGATACTCCTGTCACTCTTAGACTCAGGAAATTACAAGCCTTTTAAGTGTTCTTGCTCCAGAGACTGGCGATCAAGATAAAAATTGCACAAGTTTATATAACAACGTGAACAGTAAACATTAAATCACAATGTAGTGACCAAACACCACACTGCCCATGGAAGCATAGGTCTACTTTTCAAAAGCAATACTCCCATTTGTTTCCTTATTTTACTTCCCTGTTTCCTTCAAAAGATTAAAGTCAGTTGAGAACCTTTGAGAAAACACCAACTATAATGCTTCATGGCAGTAAAGACTAGATACAGCTGGGATCTCAAAAATGGGATTATAAGGAGCTTGGAGGAAGGGAGGTTCTTCTTGAAGCTCATGTCTCTCCTGTGGGCTTTAGTGTCCCATATGCAGAGAGCCAACACCGAATCCCCTCTTTAATCTTTAGAACGTAGAGCATAAAGATGAGGTGGCATCAATGCTACATGTCATAAATATGATTTAATCAATCAGTGATAAAAATTGCCTTTCACTTCCATGTACATTTTATCTATTAATGGGCTCAGAATATTCTCTTTGACTGTTTGGGAGACTGTGATGATTTTAAAATATGTCAACAAATCCCTTGGTATTGTTGTCTTCAGGGACTGGAGATCAACTCCCTTTCCCTGAGAGTAAGCAAGATTTGATGGCACTTTCAAAAGAAAGTGGTATAAAATGTGATGTATGATTGTGACACCAAATTGTACAATTATTGTGACTTCTATCTGTCCTGTTTGTACATGGAACAAGCAGCCACACTGAAAGAAAACTCAAACACCCCGTGATGATGTACACATAAGCGGAAATCACAGCTCCCTCCAACCAGGGCCAAAGACAGACACCAACAAGCTATGGTGGTGTGAGAGGATTGTGGTGGAAGGTCTCTCAGGAGCAATTCAGATGAGAGATTCCTGGCTGACAGCCTCAGGGACACAGCATTAGAAATACAGACACATACTGAGCTGCTACCCGATTCCTGGCCCACAGAACTAAAAGTATTAGTTTATTATATTCTTTGGCAGTATGTTATGTACCAACAGATGAACAATAGTGAGATGAGTGTCAATCCTCATGTGCTTGAAGGTTCAATCATTATTCTGACATCCTTTTAGAGAGAGCCCTGAAGAATGAACCACAAACAAACCAAACCTGATACCCTTCCCTCCCTCCTCCCCTCCCGATCCCACCCTCCCTCCCCTTTCTGCATGCATGCCCCTCCCCAAGTCCACTCATAAGGGAGGTTCTCCTCTCCTTTCTGATCTTAGTCTATCAGTTCTCATCAAAAGTGGCTGCATTGTCCTTTACTGTGGCCTGGTAAGGCTGCTCCCCCCTCAGGGGGAGGTGATCAAAGAGCAGGCCAATCAGATTATGTCAGAAGCAGTTCCTCTTCTCATTACTATGTAACCCACTTGGATACTGAACTGCCATGGGCTATATCTGTGAAGGGGTTCTAGGTTATCTCCATGAATAGTCCTTGGTTGGAGTATGAGTCTCTGGGAAGTTCCCTGTGTTCAAATTTTCTTGTTCTGTTGCTCTCCTTGTGGAATTCCTGTCCTCTCCAGTTCTTACTATTTCCCACTTCTTACATAAAATTCCATTCACTCTGCCCGACATTTGGCCATCAGGCTCAGCATCTGCTTTGATAGTCTGCAGGGCAGAGGCTTTCAGAGGCCCTCTGTGGTAGGTTCCTAGTTTGTTTCCTGTTTTCTTCTTCTGGCTTTCAGAGGCCCTCTGTAGCAGGTTCCTAGGTTGTTTCCTGTTTTCTTCTTCTTCTGATGTCCTATACACAACAAATGTTAACAAAAATAATAAATACAGCCTGCTAAGTGCATTAAGTGTTGCTTATAAGTATGTGTTTTTAGAACTGACTATTTAGTATTGGATTAACAATCAAGGGTATTATCCTTGGAGAAGATTAACTCTTTCTCTCTCAGCAGTACCTAACTGCTTTTAGCTCTTTATCAAAGACTAAAGAGCTATGAGGTTTCCCTCATCCATGTTGGCATCACAAACTTAATATTTCCAATAGGCAACCATCTTAAGTAAAAGATCAAGAGTACTGAGAAATTAATGAGAACATGTACTAATGATTAGCTGAGTATAAAGATGACTTCACAAGACATTTTATTTGTGTCTTCTTAAGGATCTGAGTGAACAATGCACACATTTACAGAGTAACTATTTCATATTATTGCTAAATTTATAATGATATTTTTGCATATCCTGTTAATTTGCATGAACCTATTCTATAATTTTCATAAAATATGCATAAAACAGTGGTCTCTTTTATGTGAATATTGATGGGGACAAAACGTTTTAATATCCTAAAATGATATAATCTCATTCATATACTGCACTTCAATTTAAAAAAAACAGATTCTTCCACATTACATTTACAACTATTCCCCTTTGGTGAATGCCCAAATAACACTCCATTGCCCAGTCAAGGCTGCCACAAAGCTTTCAGGTACACAGTCACTGAAAGTAATTTTGTGAGTCTCTTGGCAGGTCTTGTTACAGGTCTTGTTATGTGTTGGAGTTGAAGCCACTCATTAGACACATAAGGTCCTTTCCATTTTTCTACCAGTCTGAAACAGTTGCATTCTTCACCAACACAAAATGGTGTGAAATTGTATCTAGATAGAAATTGATGTTGCTCTCTGGTTTTCTATAGTACAATTCTATCTAAAACAACAACAACAAAAAGACCAAAAAAACAAAAAACATGGTTCATTAAATTTGCTTTGGTCAATAAATTATTATTGGCTATGTGTACTTGTCCCATCCATGTATTTATAATTTATAATCTATCAATTATTTTTTGTTCCCTTGGGGATTAAATCCAGGGCTAATACCGAGCTACAGACCACTCCTTTTGTGGTTTTTCATTTCGAGAAGTTCAGCTAAGTTACTCAGATTGGTGTTAAACTCACTCTGTACCCAAAGGCTGAACCTGAACTTGCAATCTTCCTACCTCAGCCTCACAAGAAGCTGGATATAAATTACAAGTTATACTGTAATACAAATTATACTGGTAAATTGTCCCATGGAATAGGCACTATTTGAAGGTATACTTAGGAGCCTGGGAGGCCCTCCTGTTTCTTGGATTATACTGGTTCCCTAGCTATGTAACAGAGGGAAAAAACAAACAAACAAACAAAAGCACTGCTCACATGGAAACAGCTAGGAAGTGAATCATTTCCAACTGTGGTCACGGTCATTTATTCCATGGTATAAAAGTATCCATTTTGGAAACAAGAAGCTGAAAGCTCATCTCTGGGGAAATCACACTGTGGTCTACCCTGTCTGAAAAATCTTCCCGTCTTTCAGAAGGGACTCCACAGTCAAATATTCCAGATGCTGTAAGAGCCTATTTGGTGATTCTTGTTGAGTTTCTGAGGTCTGTTTGCTACTTGATGCGTATTCTTTTGCCTTTGCTTGCTACGTGCTTAGTAAACTCATACAAGCCCAAAAGCATGGCTACCATGCATCGTTATGAAAAATGGAATTTCACAACTTTTCTAACAGACTGAGTTAAGTAAATGTATTCAAAATCAGTGCATGCATCTTCATTCTGTGTTTTTCCTTGCTCTGGGAAGTCCTATGCATTGTGTGTGGGCAGCAGAGACATAACTTTTGGAGAATGGCAATGAGAAATCAAGGTTTTACTCAATTCCACTAAAACATCACCTGGGACATCTAACAGATATTGCCTAAATAAAGCCCCTGTGCCTTCGAGACTGTTTGTTTTTCTACCAATCTGAGCCCGTACTGCAGAGGTCCTGAAGAAGCATAGCTACAGATTGCTCAGTGAAAAAGACATGGGAGTATAAATTTCCTTTAAAGACAAATTTTGTTCTTCGTTTTCCTTCATTCTCTGTTGCTCTAGGCATGGAAACCAGTGGCTACAATTTGCGGCAGACTAATGAGTTGAAAGTGATCAGGTTTAATTACCATACCACTGGGAAATACACTCGCATGCCCCACTATAATTGGCAGAACAGGGAATAATAGCTGTTCAAGGATTATGTCAGTTCCATAACTGTTCTTTCTCATTATTAAACTCTGGAAATTATCAAGTTCTTGTCTAGGAATTTAAAATTATCATTAAGTTCATTCTATGATTTAAAATAATCTCTGTTAAATATCATACAAACTATCTTATATATTAGATATAGTCAATAGTTACTGGTAAATGAATGATATTCACACATGGTATATTACATTAGAATTTAATTTGTGATACAAATGATGCATCTGTAGATATGAGATTTCTTAATAAAACAAGGATATGCTTCCTAAACCTATATGAGACAGAATTCAGCCCACATTATATTATATTGTATTATATATTCACCTCATTACAACAGACAATTAAAGCAACACTCTAATGTATACTCAGGAAGATAAAGGCAAACTCAAAAGCCATTTATCATGCATCTTGCTGGTGAGCTTGCAGTTAACCAATACTAATGGTTCTCCCCAACACTCATAACTTTCCAATTTAAAGCCTGCCTTTATGCATCAACATTGTTATGCCACAATTCACAAAAAAATCCATAAAAAGAACACAAATTATTTAGGAAAGTTTTTCAAGTGTACACTGCAAACCTGTGATAACAACATGAAACTGTTTCCGAGGTACAGAAAATTAAGCATTTATGATGTAGGCACACTGCTGTTCACTCTCTCGTGGTCTTTGCCAGTGAGGTGTGTTTCTTTTCTTCTTTCTCTTTGCAGTTTTCTTCAGATATCAGATACTGAATTTGAGCCACCTTTTTATTCTATCACATGCATGTATGTATCATTTTAGAATAGATATCTAGGAACTTTGTTGGGTCTAAGAATAGAAACGTGTTGGGCAGAAATAAATAATGACATCTTACCTTAGAATTTTTCTAACAGTCGTCTACCTACACTAGAAAAGAACTACAATTTTTATACACTTTATCAATTACTGATGAGCAATCTTTAATTATATTCAACAATGTGATAATTAAGATATAATGTAAGCTTGTCTTATATAATATAAACTGGAATTTTAATGTAATATTTTTAATTTATTCACTTTACACCCTAATAGGAGCCCCCTCCTTCTTTCTGCCTATCTCTCTCCTATAGTCCTCAGAAAGGGGCGTGCTCATCAGCTACCAACTAACCCCAGCCTATCAGGTCTCATCAGAACTGTGCATTCTCTTCCTCTGTGGCTTGGCAAGGCCGCCACACCAGGAGAAAATGATCGAGGAGCAGGCAACAGAGTCCATGTCAGGCCATCCCCTGCAGCCTTTACTGGAGGATGCACATGGAGACTGAGCTAGGGGCCTAGTTCCTCTCTATGAACCTTGCATCAGATTCCAATGGTACCCCTGGGCCCATATTGTTGGCTCTCTTGGTCTTGTTATAGAGCTCCTGTTCCCTCCTGGCCCTTCTATCACCCCACTCTTTCATAAGACTCCCTGCACTCTGTCCAAAGTTTGCGTGTGAGTCCCAGCATCTGCTTCCATCTCCTGGTGGGTGGAGTCTTTCAGAGTCCATCTAAGGTAAGCTCCCATCCTATTCCCTCTCTTCAGTTCCTTCCAGTGTCTATTCTATTTACCTTTCTGAATGAGAAGTAAGCATCCTCCCTATGGTTCTCCTTGCTGTTTAGCTTCCTGAGGTCTGTAGATTGTAGTATGGTTTTCCTGTATTATATGGTTAATATCCACTTATATGTGTGCATATACCATGCTTGTCTTTCTGAGTCTGGGTTGCCTCACTTCACTCAGAATGATTGTTTCCAGATCCATCCATTTGCCTTCAAATTTTACGATGTCCTTGCTTTTCTATTTCCTTATAGCATTTATGCATTTCTTTACCATTACTGGTGAAACTATCCTGACTCTCATACCAAAGTGCAGAATACTAACAACTATATTTTAGAAATGGAAAAAAATGAGACTCAAGAAAAACGGTGTGTCTCTTCACAGGTGGTCAAGAGTAATCCAGTATTCTGCACTAAGTTCATGGCTATTACACATCATTCTTAGTACTTCACTGTGATAATTCATTTCTCATTACTATGTGGATGTGCAAATGGGTGTGTCTTTAAAGGGATGCATATACATGTATGTAAGTAGACTGTGGGAGCAGGTTAAATAACAGCACTCTAATAATAATAGCCTAACAATAAACATTTGTTAGGCCCTTTCTTTTAAATTTACAACAACAGATTCCTAAGATCAACATTTTAGCCTTTTATTACCTCAGCACCTGATTACCTGGTCATCACCCAGAAAACCTTCCCAGTATTTGGGAAGTCTGTCACCTTTTAGAGGCTAACATTGCTGAAAAGGCAAATTTCTGCAAAGTTATTAAAAAAGCAAGTTTTCTATACATGCACAATTTTTTTAATGTATTACATTCTAAATCTTTTTTTTTAATTTTTTATTAATTACACTTTATTCATTTTGTATCCCCCCGTAAGCCCCTCCCTCCTCCCCTCCTGATTCCGCCCTCCCTCCCCTTTCTGCATGCATGCCCCTCCCCAAGTCCACTCATAGGGGAGGTTCTCCTCTCCTTTCTGATCTTAGTCTATCAGTTCTCATCAAAAGTGGCTGCATTGTCCTCTACTGTGGCCTGGTAAGGCTGCTCCCCCCTCAGGGGGAGGTGATCAAAGAGCAGGCCAATCAGATTATGTCAGAGGCAGTCCCTCTTCCCATTACTATGTAACCCACTTGGACACTGAATTGCCATGGGCTACATCTGTGCAGGGGTTCTAGGTTATCTCCATGAATAGTCCTTGGTTGGAGTATGAGTCTCTGGGAAGTTCCCTGTGTTCAATTTTCTTGTTCTGTTGCTCTCCTTGTGAAGACCCTGTCCTCTCTAGCTTTTATTATTTCCCACTTCTTACATAAAACCTTTGATGACTGAAAAGTTTATGTAAGATTATTCAAAAAACAATAATATTTAGCATGTTAAAATTTATTTCTACCTCACAGTCTCATATTCAAGCACTATAAAATGAATGATCCTGCCTTTGGCAAACTCTCCCTCTGCCATTAGGTTTCCATTATTTATTTATTTATTTTTATTAATTACAGTTTATTCTCTTTTTATCCCCTCATGAGGCCCTCCCTCCTCCCCTCCTGGTCACATCCTCCCTCCCCCTTCTTCACACATGCCCCTCCCCAAGTCCACTGATAGGGGAGATCCTCCTCTCCTTCCTTCTAATCTTAGTCTATCAGATCATATCAGGAATGGCTGCATTGTCATCCCCAGTGGCTTGGTAAGGCTGCTCTCCCCTCAGGGGGAGGTGATCAAAGAACAGGCTAATCAGGTTATGTCAGAGGCAGTCCTTCTTCACATTACTATGTAACCCACTTGGACACTGAACTGCCATGGGCTACATCTGTGCAGGGGTTTTAGGTTATCTCCATGAATTGTCCTTGGTTGGAGTATGAGTCTCTGGGAAGTTCCCTGTGTTCAAATTTTCTTGTTCTGTTGCTCTCCTTGTGGAGACTCTGTCCTCTCCAGCTCTTACTATTTCCCACTTCTTACATAAAATTCCCTGCACGTTGCCCAACAGCTCTTTCTCTTCCTATGTATTATTTTCTATGCTTCACAGGATTATAATGTTGAATGAAATATCAAACATTATGACATGTAGTTGTGATAAAATTATTTTATTACAAGTGATCTAAAAAACGTTTAAACAAACTTAAAGCAAAGAAGTGTAACATGAGAAAAAAAATGTGGCATTATTGCTTACCCAAAATGATTGCTCTTCATGTGGGAAACACTCATTTTTCTTTATGGAACAAAAACTTTCTTTTTTTTTTTTGAATTTTATTTTTTTCTTATTAGTTACATTTTATTAACTCTTTATCCCAGCTGTGTCCCGATCCCTCATTCCCTCCCCATCCCTCCCTCCCTCCCTCATCTTTACCATGCCCCTTTCCAAGTCCACTGATAGGGGGGGACCTCCTCCCCATTCATCTGATCCTGTTTTATCAGGTATCTTCAGGACTGGCTGCAAAGCCCTCCTCTGTGGCCTAACAGGACTGCTCCTCCCTTCGGGGGTGGGGAGGCCAAAGAGCCAGTCATTGAGTTCCTGTTAGAAATAGTCCTTGTTCCCCTCACTTTGGGAAACCAATTGGTTACTGAGCTACCACAGGCTACATCTGAGTGGAGGTTCCAGGTTATATCCATACATGGTCCTTGGTTGAATGTCAGTCTCGGAAAAGACCCTGTGCCCAGATATATTTGGTCCTTGTGGAGCTCCTATCCTTTCCCCATCAGACTAACTCCCCTTCTTTCTTATGATTCCCTGTACTCTGCCAAAAGTTTGGTCATGTGTCTTTGCTTTGAAAACACTGCTAGTTAGAGTCTTTCAGATGCACTCAGTAAACAAAAACTTTCAAATTATGTCTTTCTTGAAGTGAGAGATCCAATAATTAACTAAATGAACTAGTTTCTTTTTTCTATCTCTACCTTGTTAATAAACTTTCCCTATCTATAAAGATGACTGGTAAATAAATTTTTAATAAATAACAGTATTATTTTTGAACTGAAGGAACGGCTTTGCATTCTTTCTAGTATGAATACCCTTTTAACCTGGGCAAGTTATCAAGACATAATAGCAAATTCTTGAGATTAAAATGTATATTTATTTATTTACTTTTTAATTTTTTATTTTTCTTAATTAGTTTATTTATTTTGTATCCCAGCTGTAGCCCTTCCTCCATCCCCTCCCAATGACACCCTCCCTCTCCTTTTCCTATCCCCCTCCCCTAGTCCAATGATAGGGGATGTCCTCCTCTCCTTCTGACCCTAGTCTATCAGGCCTCACCAGGACTGGCTTCATTGTCTTCCTCTGTAGACTGGTAAGGCTATTCCCCCTCAGTAGGTGGAGTGATCAGAGAGACAGCCCATGAACTCATGTCAGAGACAGTCTCTGTTCCGTGGGGAACCCTCTTAGACATTGAGCTGCCATGGGTACTTCTGTTGAGGGGTTCTAGATTCTCTCTATGCATCTTGGTGGGAGTATCAGTCTCAGAAAAGACCCCTGTACCCAGAATGTTTGGTTCTGTTGCTCTACTTGTGTAGCTCCTGTCCCCTCCAGGTCTTTCTATCTCCTCCTTCTTTCATAAGATTTCCTGCACTCTGCCCAAAGTTTGGCTATGAGTCTCAGCATGTTTTTTTTATTTATTTTTTTAATTTTTATTAATTACACTTTATTCACTTTGTATCCCAGCTGTAGCCCCCTCTCCCACCCCCTCCCAATCCCACTCTCACTCTTCTTTGCCTCTGCCCCTCCCCCAGTCCAATGATAGGCGAGGTCCTTCTCTCCTTCCATTTGACCCTAGTCTATCAGGTCTCATCGGGACTGGATCCTTTGTCTTCCTCTGGTAAGGCTGTTTCCCCTGGTGGATACCCTGATGGATAGAGTCTTTCAGAGGCCCTCTGTGGTAGGCTCCTGGCCTGTTCCCTGTTTTTTCTCTCTTCTGCCTGTCACATTTACCTTTCTGAATGAAGATTGAGAATCTTACTCTGGGTCCTCCTTCTTGATTAGCTTCCTCAGGTGTACAGATTTTAGTATGATTATCCTATATTATATGTTTAATATCCACTTATAAGTGAGTATATACCATGTGTGTCTTTCTGCTTCTGGGATACCTCACTCAGGATGATCTTTTCTAGATCCACCATTTGCAAATTTCATGATTTCCTTGTTTTTAATTGCTGAATAGTATTCCATTGTGTAAATGTACCACAATTTCTGTATCCATTCCTCAAATAAGGGGCATCTGAGTTGTTTCTAGCTTCTGTCTATTACAAATAAAGCTGCTATGTGCAACTGTCCAAAGATATGAAGAAAATGGTATATGAAAATTAAGTGACAAGTTTTTAACCACCTGTGTGTCTATGAATTTAAAATTCTTCATTACATAAACACCTTAGAATGCTAGCTTGAATTATAGGGTGATGCACACCTATAATTCCAGTGCTGGGGAGACAGAGGCAGAAGGATCAGGAGTTCCATTTTATACTCAGCTACCTAGCAAGGTGAAGGCCAGTTTGGAATGCCTATCAGTACATATATATATATATATATATATATATATATATATATATGGAACATATAAGGAGTATATATATAATATATATATTAAAGTGAAAATAAAAATAAACACTGTAGGTATATAAATTTTGCACCATTATTTAACAACATATCCTTTCTTTTTACTGCCTGAAAGGTTCCATAACAACCAATTTCTGTGTTTCTTAGAAGAAAGAGCAACTGAAAATTTGCATTTGTGATGCACCAGCCCTAGCAGTTATCCTAAAGAATATTGTATGCATGTAGATGGTTGTAAAAACAAGGTAAAAAGAAATGGCTATATGCTCAATGGTTGCATTTTTATTTATTTTTAAAGAGTTTATGTGTGTGAGCGTTTTGCCTGCAACTGTGTCTGAGCATCACGTGCATTCCTGGCAGAAGAAGGCATCAGATCCCCTGAAACTGGAGATACAGGTGGCTGTAAGTGTCAGACATTGAACTGTGGTCCTTTGGAAGAACAGTTAATGATCTTAACCACTGAGCCTTCTCTCCAGCTTCAGTGCTCCAAGTTTTAAGTTACATGTAAACAAATACTTTCCACAGAGCCGCATAATAGAAAGAAGCACCAGCTGTGCACCAGGCTAACCCTGGGAACAACACTGATTCATTAACAAATAAGCTGAGGCTGTTCTATTATCATCCTGCTTGTCCCCAACCCCCCCCCCCCCCCCGCAAAGATCTTTTGCAGAGGGCAAGACTGAGAAGCAGAAGTGACACCTGCAGGAAATCAGAGGGAAGAGCTGCTGCCCAAACCCTGTTGTTCCCAGTCTCTAGACTGTGCAGTAACTCCATGAGAGGCCCCTTACTGCTGAACACCAATGAAGAAGACAGCTCATCAGAAGCAATCAGGGCCAGAATGAGCCACTGTAGCTGGATGAAAAACATAAATTCCTCCAAATGTAGTCGAATTCTGAAGTATATTAATCCAAGCATGGCTGGTATTTTCATAAGAATGAGTAGTGACTCACAGAGCTAGTGTCAGTCATGTGTATACACAGGAACTGAGTATCATTTGCAAGACAAAAAGAAACACTACAGGAGAAATCAAACCAAATCAAGATGCCTTGATCTTGGACTTCTGGCATTAACAGTGTAGGAAAATGAAGTTCAGATTTAAAGAAAAAAAAAAGATGGGGGTTTGAGGGAGCTTTTTTATTTGTTTGTTTTGTTTTGTGTTTTAAATAAAATGTACTGTGTCTTTGAGAACCAAAAAAAAAAAAAAAAAAAAAAAGATAAATTCCTACTGTGGAGCAATTCCTAGGAAAAATGTGCATTTATTGACGGTTTACAGCATTGGGATATTCCTTAGGAAGAGAGAAAGTTTAGCAGCAGGGAGCTCTCCAGCAAGCTGAGTATGTAGGTGTTTCAGTATTCATGAAAAAATGTTAACAAAGTTAATTAGCTCCATCATGTCAGACTTGATGTCCAGAGCTCTGTGCACCTGTGGTCAGCTGTTGGCTTCAAGGAAGTCTGGGGACCCCTTCCCATAAATGGCTGTGGGGCATATTATCAGAAGCTAGTTATGTTGCTTCCAAATCTATTCATCTTACTTTAATTCATAATTATCCAATTAAACATTAGGAAACCAAGAAGAGGGTTTTATTATTTTGTTGTGAAATGTCTGTCTGGTGAAGCCCCTTTAAGATAAACCATTAAAACACTGTTAAATTAATTATAGAGGTTCCCATGTCGAATTCCAAGGGACACATTACAAATGTGGAAACGACTCTCCCGTCAGCCTGCCTCGCTGCCAGTGTTTTAGATTCCTTACTCCCCTTAAAGAAACAGAACTTCAAACACAAGGAGGTGGAGCAAGAATATTCATCTGGTAGGCACAAGAGTGGACTCCTATTTCAGTAAATAATCTGGTTGTTATAAGGTTGGTGAGCTGAAAAGAATACAGCATACCAGGAATTTATAATTCCTTAATTGGAATAATTAGTCTTAGTCCAGTGGTCTCTATAGCTTGTATTGGAGACATTTTCATTTGTTTTGTTTTGTTTTCCAACTGTTGTTTCAGTAATATTGTAGAATGAATGACTGACAGAATGAGTACTGAGTGATTTGATCATGTTAAAACCCATTCTTCTAATTTTTAAATTTAATTTTATTTATGTATTTATTTATTACAATGTATTCAGTTTGTATCCTTGGTGCAGCCCCCTGCCCTCATCTCCTCGCTTTCCCACCCATGTTCTCTCTTCTCCCCCTATGCCCTTTGCCTAGTCCCCTGATAGGGGAGGACATCCCCCCCTTCCATCTGTCCCTAGCTTATCAGGTCTCTTCAAGGCTGGCTGCATCATCTTCCTCTGTGGCCTGGCAAGGCTTGACCCGCCAGGTGGAGCTGCTCGAAGAGCCAGGCACTGAGTTCATGTCAGAGACAGTCCCTGTACCCTCTAGTAGGGAACCCACTCGGAAACTGAGCAGCCAATGGGCTTCCTTTGAACAGGGGGTCTAGGTCCTCTCCGTGCATGGTCCTTGGTTGGAATATCAGACTCTGCAGGACCCCCTGGGCCCAGATTTTTTGGCTCTGTTGCTCTCCTTGTGGAGTTCCTGTCCCTTTCAGGTCTTTTTATCTCTCTCTTCTTCCATAAGGATTCCGGCACTCTGCCCAAAGTTTGGCTGCGAGTCTCAGTATTTCCTTCGATATGGTGATGGGTCTATTATGTGACCTTTTTTTAGTTTATCTCATGTGAGTGTATATTTTGCCTAGAATCGTTTACTTACTGGATCAATTAGTCATTTATTAACTTAATTAACAAACAAGAAGCTACTGGCATTTGATGATGTCAGTAATTCCTCCAGAGAAAATAAAGCCTAGTTTGGAAGGGCCCTTTTGTGTTACAGGGACTCTGCCTCTGCTCCCTGGGGAGGGTGTTTGTGCATTACATCCATGAGAGGCAACACAGACAGGCTGAGTTTATAAAGTGGTAATTACTCTCAGAACGATGCTAAATTTAAATTGTACAAGTGACTGAATTTCAATTTCGAATAACCAATCTACACATCATCTTATTGGCAAATCATTATCTAATTTCTACGTACCACACATATAATTTGCACAATTGAGAAAAGATGTCTCTCATTTAGCTATTTTAAAAAAAGTGGAGCAGCTCTCTGAACTCTGAACACAAGATTAAAGTCCCAATGTCATGGCGAAGAGACTGAATAAAATACGAGGGTGAACACCAATTAGAAATTTATTTGCAAATTGTGTAAGATATGATCAAGTCATTTCTTAACTGCATGGATACTTCAAGAAGATGAGTAACAAAATATCAAATTTAATATATCTACATTTACACCATCATATACAAATAGACCACTAAATTCAACCTGCCAGTGTTTCCACATGAGTTAGGTTCTACGCTGTCATAGTCAGCCTCCTCAGAACACAGTGAACTCCAGCCTGTTCATAGGAGGGTCCACTAGGCAGCCACACATCATCAATAGGACCTATGGACAATTATTTCCACAGACTCTTTAACACTGGACAAAATGTGTAGATTATATTGGTCAGCAAGAAAACTGCCAGTTAAACATTAAAATTGACTACATTTATGAAAATAATGGATTCTAGCATCATTAGAAAACTACAGATAAATCTGCCAGAAACTGACATGGATGGAATCTGTCACAAGAACACATTACCAGCATATACATGTGACTTCATTAGCTTGTTTTTGTTTTTCAGATAGGGCCTTGAGGTATAGTCCCAGACTGACCTAAACTAGCAGTCTTCCTGCTGTCCATTTGCAGGCATCTGGTGTACGTCATCCTCTCTGGCTACATGAGTTACTTCTAACACATTTAGTTCTCTTGTGCAGGGAGAATTGCTGTTTTAAATGTGAAAAGTATTTACTAGTGTGATGAGGTGAAATTCCAATTTTCCCTTGTCAATTCTAGAGTCCCCTAAAATATTGGTAGTCATTCTACACATTTCTTCTTGGCACAGAACAAAGAGCTCAGAAGCACATGAATGGTCCTTGAGCATCCCCAGGCAGAAAAAGGACTCTTTGAGGAGACAATGCAAGTGGCAGGGTAATGAAGCATAAGAGAGTTAAGTAACATTTTCAAGGTCATACCCAGAGTCTTTAATGGGGCAGAGAACAAAACCATAAGTTTTGGCTGTTAGATAGAAACTGTAATGTCCAGTGGATGCTTAAAATATCTTGTAAAAGTACCAAAATGAAGCATTTGGTATCAGGCGAGCTACATAGATGTAATAGCAAACACTTCCTTATCTGAAATGCTAGACGGCCCATAAAGGGAATGCTTTAAAAATCAATGCGAGACTACAGAAACGTGCCTAAGATGGAGGACAGCACACGAGCACGTTTCTGCTTCAGTTGCTTTTATTCCTACTTTGCAGTAACTTTGTGCATTTATACATACCATCTTAAATTACAAGCTGAATATTCTCAAGTTTGCCTAAAATAACTCCGTTCATGAAGAGTGGCTTCTGCGTGAGCATGAGGAAGCTACTTCGTCCTGTCCGGTTCTTCACTATGGCTCACAAATGAGCTGGAATTAAACCACGGTTTGCAAGGAAAAAAAATAATTCATGAATTGACTCCTACATGTTCTTAATCTAGGCAGTGACTATCTTTCCTTCTTACTGCTAATGAGAGTTCAGGAAAACAGCAATGGAAGTAGGAGAGTAAGTTGTCCATAGTCATTACATTTTCTACTCTCAGTAATACAAATCAAAGGAATCATACAAAAGTGAAAAAGCAAGTGATAAAAAGTACTTTAGGTCTTTTTATTGCGGGCTAACCTAGTTTACCCATCTGGTTTGTTGGTGTTGAATTTGCCTATGGCTCTGCAGGTGAGGCAAACACTTATAGAAGAAAGCCCAACTTACCTTTACTAGAAAGTGCTTTTTTTAAAGACTTGTTTATGTTTAATTAAAGAGTATGTGTGTGTGTGTATGTGTGTATTTGTGTTTGTGAGTCTTCAGTGCCATAAAGTCCACAGGTGTCGGATACCCCTGAGGCCAGAGGTACAGGTAGTTGTGAGCTTCCCAGAATGATTGCTACAAACTAAACTGAACTCCTCTGCAAGAACAGCACAAACTTTCAAACACTGTCCTGGTTTTGCTTGTTTATTTGTTTGTTTTTGCTATTTAACTGGCAGAAGCTAGAATTATGTAGAAAGAAGAATCTTAGTAGAAAAAAAACAGGCCTCCATAAGACTGGCCTACCGGCAAGCCAATGATTCATTTTCATAATTGACTTAGATGTGGAAAGACACAGACCACCATTGGTGGTGCCAACCCTGGGAAAGTGCTCCTGGGGTATAACCTGGGCAAGCCAGCATTCCTCCTTGGCTTCTGTTTCAATTCCTACCTCTGGCTTCCTTGCTTAAGTTTCTGCTCTGACTTCTCCTACTGATGGAGAATGACTTGAGAATTGTAAGATGAAATAAATCCATTCCTCCCCAAGTTTTCAGACTTTAATTGCTTGTCACAGTTGGCCAAAGAGTGTTAGAAGAGTTTCTAAATTGAAAGAAGAAGAAATAGGAGGAATACCTTACTTGAACAATATTTTAAATATTTCCTCACTTCATGGAGAAACACCATTAAAATCCCTTTTCATTAGCACTCATGGACAACACAAATGTGAACATGTGTAGTGAGCATCTGGGTTCCTTTCTGCATGCAGCCTCTCTCTGCATCTTGGAAATGCAGCTTACATGTATCTATACAGTATGGCATGCATTTCCAGTGGCTTCTGGTGAACTGTCTGTTGAGCATAATGTAGTCACAAAGCTATTGTAAGTACACGAGTAAGTCAATATGTCAGACAAGACAGAAGGCACAACAAGAGAACCTGGAGCAAGGTTATGCTGGTTTTTGAAGGCAGAATGAAGCCCGGAGTCAAGGGATGTCAACTGCCTTCAGATATCAAAAACTACAAGGACACAAATGTTCTCCTGCAAACTCTAGAAGCAATACAGCCTCACCAACATCATGACTTCAGCCTAGACTAGTCAATTTCAGAATGCTGATGTCAAAGGATATAAAATAATAATGTGTGTTTTTAAACCACTGCACTCATAAGTTTTAATAGAAGTCAGTGAAAACTAACACACAGTCTTCCCCAGGCTAACTGTAGGTGAGTCTTAGCCCAAGGGGGAGCTGTTGAAACCCAGGGGAAGAAAGACACCCTGATAAGTGATGATGCCACCTGTCTTGGTACCATTCACAGTCCCTGCTGCCACTATCCCTGCCTGGAATTCTCTTTAACCTCTGTAATCCAGACTTCTGGACATTTCTGTCTGTTTGTCTGTCTTTTTCTTTCTTTCCTTTTTAAAAATTTCCTTATACAATCCCCACAAATAACTTTCGTCTTCATCCTTAAGCAAATCTTGAATGTCTTTCATTTGTAGCAAAGATGCTAACTGCAGTAGTTAATTCATTCAGGTACTTAACTGGATTATAGCAAGGTCTTTGGTTGGTTGTGCTTTTAAAATATATTTTCTGAGTGCCAGATAGTGGTTCAGTTGAGGGATCTGGAAGTTAGCAACAAAAGCAGTTTTAACTACAAAGTCTTTGTAATGTTATATTCCACACTGTACACTGCAATCATAAACTCCTACCACGAAGAGTGTCCTGATAAGCAGCAAGAAACCTTATTTCATGGTACAAATTCCGACTGTAAATTTGTCAATTGGTTCTGTGCTGCTGTGAACACATCAAGGTCTCTCTTTAAGAAGTAAGTTACTAACTTTTTCAGTAGGTCCATCATTGGTCCCATCCTTCTTTCCTTCCTCCCTCCCTCTTTCCATCTTTCCTTTGGTTTTTCTCCTCTTTCTCCTTCCTAACTCTATTCCTTTCTTCCTTATTCATTCTCCTTCCTTTCTTCCTTCTTTCCTTCCTTCCCTCTCTCCAACCCTCCTTCCCTGCCTGCCTGCCTTTCCAATTGTTCATGGTAGGCTTTGAGTTAATTCTTTATAATTAACATTACAATCATGGAAATAGATGATTCATTTTTGCAAAAGGCATACCAACCTGAATCTTACAGTGTGCATTTTACTCCTGTAATAAGCACTTAGTCATATGTGATGCTTTTTTTTTTCAGTTAATTTATGCTGAAGAATATCTCCCTTTATTGGGTGTTCAGCTGATAATGAATGCATATCCATGATGAGAATAAGTGGAAAGTGTTCAGTATGGATAGGAACACAAATTACAATGGTATTCGTGTGAGTAAAGGCAGAGCAAGTGACACTCACATTGGTGGCCTAGGCAAAATGAAACAGTTTGCATTTTAAACCAGGGTTTGATGGAGAATACCACACAAAATGTAGAGCAAATATTTCCTGTTTCATTACCTGGTATGCTCTGGGTATGGTTTATATATTTGTCCCTAAGATTTAATCATCATATGAGGCATTAAAAAGGGTGGAAGAGGTGAGAACTTTGGGACGTGATCAGGATGAAATAAGGTCACCAGAGTGCACCCTCATGATTGGATCCTATTGGTTATTTTAGAGAGGGTAGAAGGGTCACACTGTAGTTTCTATCTCAGGTTACATGATTGCATGCACAACTTTGGGACTCTGCCAGCAAGCTAGGTGTCACCACAAGAAGGCAGAGCTGACAAGCATCTTTTCTTTTTAAGTCCCCAAGGCTGTGGCATTTTGCTTTTGGCAATGGAAAATGAACGAACACACACACTCAACACTGACATGCTGTAAATTCTACTTCCCTTCTCTCCTAGAAACAAAGCATAATGACACAAGACCTGCAGAGAGAATATACCCAGCAGCAGAGAGAACAGTCTTCACTGCAGGTGAGCAGTCTTCACAGCCACCCGCACCTTAGTCAAGAGACACAGGAAGCTGTGTGCAGCTGTGACCAGACCATCAACATTGTCTCTGGGTCCTTACAACACGTGCTATCAGCTGAGAGCTCAGTGGAGGTAGCAAACACCACGTCTCCCCACACTTACTGAATAGAAGCATCACTATGAGATCAAAAGCCATGTGTGGAGTGCAGGAAGTATGAATTGATCAATTTGTGCAGTGCAGGCACCCTGCAGCTCCTTAGTGTTGTTGTTTTTAATTTTAAGTTATTTTTAACATATAATTACATCATTTCCTCCTTCCCATCTCTCCCTCCAAATCTTCCATGTACCTCTCCTTGCCCTCTTTCCAACTCATGGTCTCTAGCTTTCACTAATTTATATAGCTATATTATCTATCCATAGATAGATAGATGCCTGTGCATGTATAAAATCAGTAATGTTTTAATGCAAGAAAGCCACCAGCTACATAGTGCCTATTAATTATTAGTGTGCTCTGTGATGTCAGGTGTGTCGGTCAGTAGGCATGCACATATGTTAATCTCTGTGATGTCAGGTGTGTGTAAGTCGGTAGGCATGCACATATGTTCATCTGGTCCTAAACAAACATAATTTCTGCAGTCTCCCCACCTGCTTGACCAGCACTATCTATAAAACAGGAACAACAAAACAAAGGCCACAGAGTATGTATGCTATATTAGAGGGGATTATTTTAAATGCAAAAAGTAAGTGTTCCCTCATCACAGGGAGTCAGATCGATGCCTGGATACTGCCTTTTAGAAGCTCTCCTATGTTTCAGTCTTCTTTCAAGCCCTTTAAATGTGCTCACACATAAAAGCAAACTTCCTTAAGGCATCCCTGTCCTTGAACCTGCACTGGTTTTCCAATGACTTTTAAAGGTATCTCTAAAGGATAGGAAGGTCAACTTGCAATTTGCCAGTCTAACAAGTACCACTGGGAAGTATGTCAACTGATCCTGCATTACAGCAACTGTAGCTACTCAATCTGTTGCCTGAGCCTATAAGATCCACTACCTACTTCTCCTGTTGACTGAGCCCACATTACACATTACCCTCCACACCTAAATCCATCTGTTGACTAAGCCTGTATTATAACGCTTACTAGCTACTTCATCCTATACTGCTTAGACAGTATTTACCAAATATAGGACAAAGACAAAAGATGTAGAAGTGAGTATTATGCAAAATATCCCAGGTTTACTTGTCAACTAAGACAAGACTCCAGTCATTTTTGGCTAAAACCTAACAACAATGTAAAGATTCTGAGTTGAAATGACAAGTTCCTTTACTTCTATTTATAATCCAAAATGAAGTTGACATGTCTTGTCATAGCAAATTTTTCAATACAGTATTAATCATCTAAAGGGCTTTCATTTGAAGCTTTTCACAATTAAGTGCAGCAGGTTGTCTGCGGCCTCCTCATTAAAGTGTGTCCTTTGTGACAAGTACCCTCCACCCTGTTATGGATATATTCTACTGAACTTGGCAACAAAGGGCATCCAGAGCCAGAGAGCATCCATCCCAGTCAGGAAGTCAAGAAGAAAACATGGCATAGGGGTCCCCAAGGGACACAGACAAGGTTCCTGTAAACCTAGTCTGGCTAAGCCTGGACATAATCCAGCTTTTCTCAACAACAAACACATCATCCTGATTTTTACCAAGAAAATATTCCAAGATTACTACTACTGCTAATAATAATAATATCTACAATTTTTTTCTGAGAACCAACAGGAGCTGAGGATTAATGAATCAGAGGTCTCCAGAGAAACGGACTTCTACAGTTCCCCCAATTCACAGCATCTTCAGGACCAAGATCTGGCTCCTCCTGAAGACACAGGGAGAATGAAGTGGCAGATGTACCTCCCTCACTGCACTGTTCTACACAGACTCTGTGGCTGCAGAAAAAGTCTCCATTGGCTGACGTAACAGTAAATTTCTCTTATGAGGAAGAGATGGTTTTCTTCTCTCTCATTCTATACTCTAGAAAAGACCCCTTTTCCTCCAGATCGAATCAGTGCTCAGACTTCAGTGCACACCAGAATTCTAGGCAGCATGCTCAGAAGATCTGATGTATACATTCTTTAATTCCTTTGGGACCACAGACCTGGTTCATTTCTACCCTGCACTTACCTGAAAGCCCAGACACAGAAAGAGAAGCTGAGTCTTGAGGGCAGCTTTGTGAGGGTTAGCAGAGTGTCCCCAGAGGGCTCCCTTAAAGCTGGTGGTACAAGGTTCCCAGCCTCATTAACAGGAACTGATGTGGATAGCACACCTGTGTTCATCATTAACTCCAATAACAACTTATGGGCAGAACACAACCATTTCACTCTAATTGTAATGACTGTATCCTTAAAGGAACTTAGTTTAATATGATCTTTGCACACATAACAAGATGTAGTTAAGGAGTAAATTACACACCTTATTAAGATATTGTAGATTATAGCATTATTCTAGAGATTAAAATATCAATTTGCATTACTAATCATATAATTTTGTACCCATTCACCTACAGGAATGAAACAGACACTCAGGTCATCAGACTCTGAGTTATAAAGGTAAAGGTTTAAAGATCAAATGAGATATTAATGATAGATCCTATACAATTGCCAATCTAAATATGCAAATGCCCATGCGTTCTCATATGCACACACACAAAATGCATGCTGCAAAATAAGGCATTCAGTTGAAATCATTACATTAAAAATAGTTAATAATTATATTTTCAAATCCCAGTAATAAGATGATTTGGCCATTCATAAATATGTATAATCTTTCTGTACCAACACTGTCGACATAATTTGTTTTCCAACCCCACTGATTTTCTCTAGGCAGATGTATCATTTTCCAATTATGAAATTAAACATTCGAATTGAAAATATGTTGGCAGTCTAATTCCAGGTTTAATAACTTTCTGTGTATTTTCAGGAATATACACAGCTAAGTTTCAGGAGGAAATTATAAAACCTAAAATGGTTAATGAATTTCAAAGAATGTAATCAACTCATGGGTTAAACCATTAAAGAGATAGGGCTGAAGAAGTCTTTGGAGAGAAAAGCCACAGATAACTGAAGACACAAACACCCTGAACCCAAACAAACCATAGCAGCATCACAGACTGGAACAAAGTAAAAGAAATACTGAAACTACAGATATTGAACTCAGGGATATTAGTCATAGAGCCCGACAGAAGCCCATTCTGTCATCTCACTGTGCACAGTGGGCAATGAAGAATCACTACATAAAGCAAAGAGAATTAGAATGTGTCAAGGCTCCAAATCACCATGGAAGATTCAGATTTGTTACATGGTATGCAAAAGAAAAACCATGATATTAAATATGCTGAATCAATTTCTAATTTTGGTTAGGGACTTCCCAATGCTAAGGGGGTTGTACAGTCTGTGCTGTACAAGTGACAACAGTAATGGGAGGAACTGGTGTGACACCTGCATCCAACCAGAGTCACTTGTCTGGAACAGACAAAGTCTGACATGAGCCTCTAGAGGATCCCACTGCCTAAGTTCCCCCTAGTTTACCCACACTGCTTTCCAGTGGACAGAACTCTAAGATGTGAAGCATATGAGATGTATTTGAATTTCAAACCATACTAAAAAAGGGGGGGGGGATGAGTGAAGAAGAAGAGGGAAAAGGAACTTGGGGAGGGGGGTCAGGAACCAGAGATAAACACAGATCTGAGTGAACAGAAGAGGGAGACAACAGAGCTGCCACTGAAGCAACAGCAGGGAACTCCAGTGATTCCTGGGACTCAACTCTGCTGCTGTCTGGGGCTTTGAAAGAAACTATACCCATTTGTAGAAAACTGAAAATAGATCCATATCTATCTCCCTGCACAAAATTCAAGTCCAAGTGTATCAAAGACCCCTAATTCTGGTAGAGGAGAAAGTACGGAAGAGCCTTGAACTCATTGGCACAGGATACAACTTCCTGGACAAAACACCAACAGCTCAGGCTCTAAGATCTACAATTAATATGTGGGACCTCTTGAAACTTAAAAAACTGCTGTAAAGAAAAGGACACTATCAGTAGAATGAAATGGCAGTCAACAGATTGGGAAAAGATCTTCACCCATCTACATCTGACAAAAGGCTAATATCCAGAATACATAAAGAACTCAAAAAATTAAACACCAACAAACCGAATAATCCAATTAAAAAATGGGATACAGAGCTAAACAGTGAATTCTCAACAGAGGACTCTCCAATAGTAGAGAAGCACCCAAAGAAATGTTCAATGTCATTAGTCATCAGGGAATGCAAATCAAACTACTCTGAGATACCATATTTCATCTGTCAGAATGGCTTAGATCAATCATATTGAAAAAGGGGGAACACTCCTCCATTGCTGGTGGGAGTGCAAACCACTTTTAAAATCAATCAAAAACTAGGAATAGCTCTACCTGAAGACCCAGCTATATTACTCCTAGTCATACCCCCAAAAGATGCTCCACCCTACAACAAGGACATATGATCAACCATGTTTGTAGCAGCTCTATTTGTAATAGCCAGAGACTGGAAACAACCTAGATGTCCCTCGGTGGAGGAATAGATGCAGAAATTGTGGTACATTTACACAATGGAATACTACTCAGCTATTAAAAACAAGGAAATCATAAAATTTGCAGGCAAATGGACAGAACTAGAAAATATCATCCTGAGTGAGGTACCACAGACCCAGAAAGACACACATAGTATATACTCACTTATAAGCGGATTTTAGTCGTGTCGTACAGAATAGACATACTACAATGCATAAGCCTGATGGGCATCTTAGGCTTCCTGTCAGCCCACTGGTTAGGGGAGTAGGAGATACCTCTGACAGGACTATGTGTTCTGCTTTTGATCACTTCCCCCTGATGGGACTTCCCAACCAGGCCACAGGGGAGGAAGACAAACTCATCCTCATGAGAACAGATGAGCTGGGTTGTCTGGGTAGGGAGGCTCCCCTATTCTAAGGAATAAGGGAGAGGCAATGCAGGAGTGAGGGTGAGACTCGGAGGTGAGGAGGGACAGGCCTATGACCAAGTTGCAAATTGAGTTAACTAATAAAAATAGACAAAAATCCCCACAGCCTTTCATAACTAGATAATGAGTTGAAGTATGTCATAACCAAACAACCCTGCTAGTATGAAAACTCAAAGTATCAGAAGATGGAATAAAAATCTGTGCATAAAAAAAAAAAAAAAAAAAAAAAAAAAAAGGAAAACAAACAACGATGGGTTTGGTTCGTAGCACACACATGACACAGCTCACATCATCTAGAACTCCAGTTCCAGGGATATAGTGCCCTCTCCTGGCCGCCACTGAGATTGCATTAACTTGAATTAAAAAAAATCTTTTAAATTGTAAAGAAGTGGTCTATAAGAAAAAAAATATAAACATAGACAAGAAACAATCACAAATAAATCAGATTATTTAAAATAAATATTCAGATACAGCAATATTAATATGCTGATATAAATTTGTTATTTTTCACAGACACGTGTAATGTTCTATGATGTTGTTTTACAACATGCAAATGCCTTCTCCTGATCCCCTTCTACGCTGAAATCGGCTGTGTAGTCATTTTAGTGCTGACATTCTCTCTCCTCAGCTGATGCTTACAGCTTATTCCCCTGACTGTTCTGCATAGTTAACGTGTGTCCTCCTTCCCATTAGGGAGTACAGAGGAAGCTTTGCTAACCTGTCCATTTCATTACGACAAATTCTTCACGAAGGAGAGCTGTCAAAATGACTCAGCAACTAATGGGGTAGAAAGACCTGCTGCCAAGCCTGGGGACCTATGTTCAATCCCCAGGACTCTCATAGAAGAAAAAGATACCGACTCCTACATGTTGTCCACTGACTCCCCACACACCGAACATACAGTAACAACTTTTTTTCTGGGCTGAGAATATTGTTCTAAAGCTTGTACCATTTTAAGGGTTCTGAAACAGGAAAACATCCCTCTCAAGAAAGTGTTGTGTAGGGCAGGGGACTGACTGTTGAGTACCTCGCTTCCTCTTCAAGTCTGATGATCAGAAAGTCAATTAAACAGGTCTGTTTTCCTTGGGGGGGGGAAGGGAATGAACATTTACACCAGGCTTGGACATTTTTAAACAATGAATAAGTGTCTTTTTGTTATTCTTAATATATGTGTGTGTGTGTGTGTGTGTGTGTGTGTGTATCACAACCACTGAAGAAAAGGAAGAGATGAATTTGAAAGAGAGCAAAGGGCCAACCATAGATGTCCTCTGAAAGACTCCACCCAACAGGGGATCAAAGCAGATGCAGAGACTCACAGCCAAACTTTGGGCAAAGCACAGGGATTCTTATGGAAGAAGGACCTGGAGGAGACAGGAGCTCCACAAGGAGACCAGCAGAGCCAAAATATCTGGGCTGAGGGGGTCCTGCAGAGTGATGCACCAAGGACCATGCATGGAGAGGACCTAGAACCCCTGCTCAGATGTAGCTCATAGACAGCTCAGTCTCCATGTGGATTCCCAAGTAAGGGGAACCGGGCCTGTTTTTGACAAGAACTTGGTTGCCTGCTCTTTGATCACTTCATGCTGGCAGTTCAGCCTTGCCAGGACACAGAGGAAGAGGATCCAAGCAGTCCTGATGAGACTTGATAAGCTAGGTTATATGGGAAAGAAGAAAGTTTCTGTCTTTCAGGAGGTGAGGAAGAGGATGGGGTGGGGAAGAAGGAGGGAGGGTGGGACCAGGAGGAGATGAGGGAGGGAGCTACAATTAGGATATAAAATAAACAAATTGTAAAAAAAAATAAAAAAAAAGAACAAAGTGAGTACATGGAAGGGGCTGGAAGAAGGAAGAGAGAAAATAATGAAATTATATTATAATAAATAATTGTTATTTCTTATTTAACAATCTGCACAATTGAGGACTTTAATCCTTTTTTAATTACAGAGACACTTTTTTTTTCTTTTCTTTACAAACATTCCTCTTATGGGTATTCTAAATAACACATTTTATCTATCATGCTTTTTCTTATTTTCATACATAGTACATTTTACAGAATTTTTGCCACTTAAAAACTTTGTTTTAACCTGAAATAAATATTTAATTTTTCTTTAGTTCTCTGTCGTTGCTCTTTCTTGATTATACAAATTATTACTTATAGTTTCTCTCATTTCTGGATTTTTATTTAGACAAGATCCATTTTACAGAATCATTTTGGCAAAGTTAAAGGTCATGAGTTTTTCCACCTACCTTTTGTGGTGGGGGAATTAAATGTTAATAGAGATATCAAATTTAGAAAGAGTTCATACTACTTAGCCAAAGGAAAAACTCACAGAATGCATTATTTATTTTAGTTGTCTCTGATGTTTATCTATTTACCAAGAAGTTCCAGGTTCTTTTCAAAATTCTCTGAGAGGTGAGTGAACCTCTCATAGCACAGCCTTTCTTCAAGTGGAACCTGTGAATTGCCCGACAGGCCTTTCCTTTAAGAAGAAGGTGGCCTATGTCTTTTAGCTTACAAAAAGCAGAGGCCTGTGACAGTCAATGCAAAGCATCCCCACCTTCACCCTCGGGCCAACACAGAAAAGGACGGCTTTCTTGAAAGTTCCACTAGAGAGCCTAGAACTTACTGAAAATTAAAAAAAAAAAAATACTGGATTCAGACACAGCTCAAGGTAGTCCACATCATCAGAATTCATGTTTTCTCTAGATGTGGTTTAGACTCACTGTGTTTAATTACATTTTGGATTAAATAAGAGAAATGAGCACTTTTCTCAAACAGTGGACTAGGGGATAGCCCAAGTCAGAGTCCTCACAAGACTGGAGTCCCTGCAAACTAAGTGTGATGACCCAGGGGAGTTTTCTCTCTGTGTGTGTGTGTGTGTGTGTGTGTAACAGTTTCTGTTGATGTTTATAAAGCCAACGCAAATGCCAGTGGAGAAAACTGAATTCCAATAACTTCTTTTAATGAATGACTTAGTTTCACTCACTTGAATAGTAAGTGATGGAGAAAAGTACATCTGTGAACATGTGTCAACATATTGTTATATCTGCATAACATTGTGATGTGCATCAGGAAGGAGGTTCAGTTTCCTTAGCTTTTCTGTTTTGTACAGGATTGCACACTGTGCAAGGAACTAATGACATCTCTAAAAACAGCCAGGTACTATTTAATGATCTTTTGAGGTAAGTGAGCCTGAGACTATTGGATGCAAAGTACAGCTCTGACTTCAGATGCTATTTGTAGCCAGAATACTGAAATATTTGTTTTTATTTCACTAAGGTACCATAACATCAGGATTTAATAAAGAAGAGCACAGGAAAGGTACAAATCTAGAAACAAACCATTTAAAGAAAAAATCATGATATACAATCTAGTAATAATAATAATAACAATAATTATTGTTATATAATAATTGTTGTTATATTAATAGTTATTGTTATATTATTATAAAATAACAATAATTACTGTTATTTAATACTAAGAAAATTAGCAGTAAGGTTGTACCATGGAAAATGGTTTTTAAAATTTACATCTATGTTCTAAACATTTTGTTACAGGACAGAAAACACTTTACAAGTAGCCAAACAAGATGAGAAACTACATTACTATGTAGAGTCGTGTTTATTTATCAAGTGACACTGAACAGAAGGAAATCCAAGTAGTAGGTTCATATTTTTTAAACAAAACAACTCAATAAACCCTGTATCCTTTATTATTGAAAAACATGCACATACTTGTTCATTAGGATTTATTTCAAGAGTATAGCCCTTTGTTGATAGAAAAAAAAATGCTTTTGGTTCATTCTGAAATACTGATTGGCCATACAGGTGGCCATGATGGCTACTAGTCATTGTAAATGAAAACAAAACCCATTTCTTTCCTGATGTAAAGAATGTATGTTTTTAGCTGCAATAGGCATAAAGTTTGGCATCCCTTGTCCCCTTCACTGGCAGATCTCTGGTGAGGCATGCTGACTTCTATCAGTGTTTCCAGCCTTTTACAAAATTCTGAGAACAAAAGTGGGGAGGCATGGGTACACTGACAGGTACATTTTGGTCAAACTCATTCCAGAATTGTAGAGTCTGAAAAGAGGAGGGGGGCTTTCTTCCAATAGTGGGTGTTGTAGAAAGTAGGGGAGTGAATGACTGACAGACAAAACAGCAGCCATCCTTCCACAACTTTACCCTGCTCCCAACTTTCAGAGTTCCCCTGTAGAACATGGAGTCACCTTGGCCTTGGCTCTGTAAACAGCTCCATGCCCTGTTCCAAGCTCTTTGTCAATGCTCCCAAAATAGTTTGACATACCTTACTGTTTGAAATTCCACAGTCCGTTCTACAAACATGTTTCAGCACCCAGCTTTTCATTATGAGATAGTCCCAGCAAATAATTTCTCAGAGCCTGAAACCTTTTATTTATTTATTATCTAACTTTTTGAGCACTCCATGCATGGGCACTGTATTCACAGCCTCTTGGAATATAAAGCATGACATTCATGCAGCATTTGTCTTAGACCACACAGAACCTCTAGCTTTTCATTTGGCGCTCAAAACTCCAAATCTTTGGGTTCTTAAGGTGACTAACATCATAAACACTGGTCCACTGAACATCATCAACATCAGTAGGGACACCTTATATTGACACACCAGCAGGTAAAATAATGGAGCCATTTCTCCCCAAATTCATAACTCTAGACTAATCATGAGAAAAACATGAGACAGATATCAAATGAAAAATATTCCATAAAATGTCTGAGTAATACTCCCAGCAACTGTCAAGTTCATCAAAGCCAGCAAAGGCAGATGCTGTTACATTGAAGAAGAAAAGAACTGTGGAAGGAGACATGATTGTTAAATAGTCTCCAGCCAGCCCTGGGTGGATCCTAGAGAGAAACAGGGAAAATGGAAGAAGGCTTGGTAACTGGGGGCTTTAGTGATGATCACGTGTTAATACTGGGTTGCATATCATAAATAATACCCTGCTTTCCTGCGAGGAATAAATAACAAACACAAGTGAGTGTGAGCCTGTGAGAACACTACTACCCTCAAAACTCTATGACTCTAACTCTGTTCTAAACTTTAAAAGTTACCTAAAACTCAGCCAAGGCAAGAAAAACTGGCAATAGAAAATACATCCTTTAACATGTTTTATAAAAAACAAACACTTCCAATCCCCCATTTCTATCTTTTACAGCCCTGGTAGCCACTCTGTAAGATGACCCTTGTAACCACCTTTCCTCAGGTAAAGCTCACCTACTTCATGCAAAGCTCTGAAGTTAGTGTAGCTGAACCACAATCCTCCATTCCTGACTCTAGCAAAACAGAAGGCCTCTTAGCAGCCCTCCACTGTGGCAGAAAATTCCACCAGTGTCAACACAACCCAAGGAGGTCCCTGGAAATAGCTAGTGACTTCAATGCTTGGGAGAGAGCAGGTCATATCTGTGGATACATGGATTGTCTAAATATCCTTCCATTTTAATGTCACAATTCCTGTAACTAATTTCTTGGGGTTTTTTGGTTTTTTTTTGTTTTGTTTTGTTTTGTTTTGTTTTAGAGCCATTGCTTTAATCAAGCACACTACCAGTCTGTTTTCATGTTAGCGTTGAACAGAACTGCCATTAAAACAAACCTATTACTGACATTCACTAAGGGTCTTTAAATTACTTCAGACCAAATTCCCAGCAAAGAGACAGTAAGTACCAATGCTTTACCCAAGAGAGAACCAAGCAGTAATGACAGATACAAACATGTACCCAAGATTGTGTAATTTGTAAAAATTAAAAAAAAATGTCTTTCCAACTTCATGTTACTGTATTCTTTTTTATTTTTATTAATTACAGTTTATTCACTTTGTATCCCCCCTGCACCTCCCTCCCTTCTTCCCTCCCTATCCCACCCTCCCTCTTCCCCACCCATGTCTCTCTCCCAGTCCACTGATAAGGAAGGTCCTCCTCCTCTTTGCTCTGATCCTAGTCTATAAGATCTCATCAGGAGTGACTGCAGTATCTTTTTCTGTGGCCTGGCAAGGCTGCTTCCCCCTCAGGGGGAGGTGATCAATGAGCAATCCAATCAGTTCCAGTCAGAGACAGTCCCTGTCCCCATTCCTATGGAGCCCACTTGGATACTGAACTGCCATAGGCTACCTCTGTGCAGGGGTTTCAGATCATCTCCATAACTGTTCCTTGGCTGGAGCATCAGTTTCAGAAAAGAGCCCTGTGCCCAGACTTTGTGGATCTGTTGCTATCTATGCGGAACTCCTGTCCTCTTCAGGTCTTACTATCTCTCCCTTGTTTCATGAGATTCCCTGCACTCTGCCCAAAGTTTGGCTATGAGTCTCAGCATCTGTCTTGATACCCTGGAAGGTAGAGCCTTTCAGAGGCTCTCTGTGGTAGACTCCTGTCCTGTTCCCTGTTTTCTCCCTTGTCCAATGTCCATCCTCTTTGCCCTTCTGATGGGGATTGAGCATCTTAGCCATAGTCCTTGCCATACTAAAAGTGTTACTGTATTCTTAAGATTTTTATTTGTTGAGGCTTTTGTACATGAATACTATACCTATGTGATTCCTACCCTCCCTCTAGTGTTGCTATTTTTAGTATAGCGTTCCTGACTGTAACATCTTTTTTTTTAGTTTTATTTTATTAATTACACTTTATTCATTTTGTATCCCACATAACCCCCTCCCTCCTCCCCTCCCAGTCAGTCCCACCCTCCCTTCCCCTTCTTCATGCATGCCCCTCTCCAAGTCCACTGATAGGGGAGGTCTTCCTCTTCTTCCTTCTGATCTAAATCTATCAGATCACATCAGGAGTGGCTGCATTGTCATCTTCTGTGGCCTGGTAAGGCTGCTTCCCCCTCAGGGGGAAGTGATCAAAGAGCAGACCAATCAGATAATGTCAGAGGCAGTCCCTCTTCCCATTACTATGTAACCCACTTGGATACTAAACTGCCATGGGCTACATCTGTACAGGGGTTCTAGGTTATCTCCATGCCTGGTACTTGGTTGGAGTATGAGTCTCTGGGAAGTTCCCTATGTTCAAATTTTCTGGTTCTGTTGCTCTCCTTGTGGGGTTCCTGTCCTCCTCAGCTCTTACTATTTCCCACTTCTTACATAATATTCCATGCACTCTGCCCAACAGTTGGCCATAAGTCTCAGCATTTGCTTTTATAGTCTGCAGGGCGGAGCCTTTCAGAGGCCCTCTGTGGCAGGTTCCTAGTTGTTTCCTGTTTTCTTCTTCTTCTGATGTCCATCCTCTTTGCCTTTTGGGATGGGATTGAGCATTTTAGTCAGGGTCCTCTCTCTTGATTAGTTTCTTTAGGTGTACAGATTTTAGTAGGTTTATCCTATGTTATATGTCTATATAAGTGAGTATATACCGTGTGTGTGTTTCTGTTTCTGAGACAGCTCACTCAGGATGATCCTTTCCAGGTCCCACCATCTACCTGCAAATTTCATGATTTCCTTATGTTTCATTGCAGAGTAATACTCCATTGTGTAGATGTACCACAATTTCTAAGATGGTCAGTTGTTGAAAACTGAGTTTGTTACATAAAGCCGAGGCTTTTAAAAGCTACAAAGAACTGTTCACAACTGAAGTGCTCTCTTTCTGACATGGGTTATATTTTCTGTTATGTTGTACCTCAGATGTCTTTTTCAGCAATTAATTAATTTATTATTATTATTATTTTAATTTAGAGCCAGAAAATCACATAGCAACCTGTGAACACACATTAAAATATACTGTAAAATGAAAAGAAACACACAAAAGAAAATCTCTACTTTTCTCTGCAATACATTTGGTAGCTAATTTACACAATAAACTAATTCACACATATTTACCCCTGATTTTCAATTGTGAAAACAGGTAAAATAAACATCAATTCATCATCCTTTTCAATTTTCCATACACCATTATATCCACAATGATACAAAATGAGGTGCCATTCAGTCTCATATACTCATTTCCCAACATTCCTACCACCAAAATGCTTTCTGTAACGTACTCTTTCTGTAACATAACTCTTAAGCCATGGCTTAAGTTTAGTACATTTATAACTTTTTTTAAAAGAAAATAAAATTGAGCCAAACCTTATGACACCTTATGATCCTACCACTTGGGAGACGGCAGGAAGATAGATTGAGTTCATCCTTAGTGACACAGCAAGTCATGGGTCCAGCTTGGCAACATTTCTGAATGCATGCTCATGAGGACAGGGTAGGTTTGAGAGAATGACCATGGAAGAAACTTTGCCTAAACTCCACCCGAGAGTACCCTGAGTCCACACAGAAGAACAAAGACTAAGCTTCAGGTGTGTTTTTCTTATAAAATTTTATCCTGTGTTATCTACTACTCAGATCTTTTAGTAATTAGTGTGTACCATAAACACAAACTTATTCCCACCAAAAGTCCCCAAATCATTGATTTATGTTTAATGTACCCTTTGCTTTGGGTCTTAGAGTGGTCTCCTTTAGTTGGGAAGTACTCTATAACTTATACATGCATTTGTTATATTCTATTCTAAGATTTGGGTTCTATTTTCCTTCCACGTGTGGATTCTTATCTCACACAATTGGAATTCCCTAGGAACCAAGTTTACAGTTCAGAAAACTGAGTAAATTGTTCCTCATAGCCTCCGCCTGAGTTCAGACCCAGGAGACCTAGGAAAGAATTCTACAGACATAAAAACGTACTTTTTGTGTGCTGGTCTGAGAGGGAATGAGATTTAGAGCTGTGACTCAGGAAAGCCTAAACATTGAAGCTCACGCACAGCTGGACTAACATAACTCAGAACTTGTGGTTGTCTTGGTGCATTATTGATGGAATAACTGATCCAAGAAGAAAAGACTCTCGGTTCCTTCCTTTGGGTTTTGAATCACCCACCAAAAAGAAGAACAGGGGACCAAGAAAAGCTTCACAGATTTCCTGAGTGTGGCTCCCCTGTAGAAATAAAAATCACAGGATAAGATCGTTCTCCCCGCACACCTGATGACAGGTGACCCATGCAACCTGCATGGAGAAACATACACAGGAGAGGAACATATGTAATACTTAGTGTTCTGGAGAAGATGCTTTTTAAAATATAGGAGATAAAAATAGACAGCATCAATTACAGGTCAGAGATTCATGATGTCAGTCCTACTGTTTTTAGAAGATTTTTCTTGAAGATGATAGGCAGACATATAAAGTGATGCCCAGAAGAAAGACTTGCGGATATATTCGGAAAGGCAGCATAATATGACAAAGACAAAGACAGGGATTTTTACAGATAGAATTAAGACTCTAAAGCATGAAACGACACTGGGACAATGTGTGCAACTGTTCTTTTGCATTGTCATCACAAATTAATTAAATACATACACATATAAATAATTTGTGCCCATGTTCATGAAAGGTAAAAAAATTGATTATATATATGTATATATAATATAATACATATATATACATTTTTTACTAGTTTAAAATCTTATACAATCATGCATTTATTAACAGAGACATGTAAGTGTTCGGTCAATATGCTTCTTCATCTAGACTA
Organism: Meriones unguiculatus; assembly: GCF_030254825.1. Lineage (NCBI taxonomy): Eukaryota > Metazoa > Chordata > Mammalia > Rodentia > Muridae > Meriones > Meriones unguiculatus. Next base: position 100,558,391 of record NC_083351.1, read on the forward strand.
TAGAAGAAGATGTGTCTAGTCTTACTCCAACTTGATATGCAAAGGCTGGATGATATCCATGGAGGCCTACCATTTTTTGAAGAGAAAAGAAGGAGGAGGAGATTGTGGTAGACAGGACAGGAGGGAGAATGACTGGGATGAGAAGTTGGGGTGGGGAACTGTGGTAGGGAAACTTCTTTTAATTAACCAATTAATTAAAAACACAGAGATGTAGAGGCCAGTGCTTAACTGACACATCTATAAAAAAGCCACTCCCATACCTATGCTTCAGTAGTCTTTGAAAAAGAGAAGGCAGAAAGACTGTAAAGGCCGACGCATAAGAGGAATTGATGTGGGATTGTATCTCCTAAGAACAGCAGAAGCTGAACCCATAAAACCTTACCAACATTAGTGCCTATACAAGAGAAACAATACAGGCTTCAACACTACACAATAACTGCAAACAACTAAGAATGCTGAGAGCATGATAAATAATCTTACCCAGGAAAGAGCACACCAATTAGTTATTCAAAATCAAATGGTCATCCCTGACAACAAGTGACATACAGAATGAGCAGACTATATTTAGGAATCTATATGGGTACATATTTACATAAATGCATACAACAACAAATAATGAAAAAAAAAACCAGCATGCATTTCAAAGAGAGCAAAAGGGTATAGGGAAGTGTTTGGAGCTAAAGAAAAGGAAAAATGATCTAATTATATTATAACCTTGAAAATAAAAAAATAAAAATCATTAAGGATTAGTGGTATGAAGGTTAGTACATGCAGCCTTTTTGACTTGCAATAAGAGAAGAGAAATAGTCAAATTTCTTCATATTTCCTGTTACCAACATGTTTAAATGTTTTTAGATAATTATTTTGCAAGTTATACCTGTAAAGCAGCTTATACAGAGATTTTAAATGGAAAGATCATAAATAATAATGAACAAAGTAAAGAAATTGTTAATATAGATTCTGAAAATATTCATTTAAAGTGCTATCCAGCAATGTGAACATCAAATATAAAAATTGCTTCAAAAATTTAAATCCCAGTTTAAAGTGAATAAAATATGAGTCAGTTGCATAATATATGCCCATCAAAATAATTATACAGAATTTAACAAGCAGAAAGCAGGATGGAAATATGCTATGGACATATTTTTAGTAAGGGGAAGAAAAATGTAAAGGCAGATCCTACACTTGTGGCTTAAATGGTATAAAATTCTTAAATATTAGAATTTATCTTGCAGAAGAAACTGGTTTGTTGAGTGTCCTACTTAGATTTGACTGTCAACTTGATATGCCCTAGAGTTAAATAAAAAGGGGAGTCTCAATTGAGGGTTTGCCAAGATCAGACTATCCTGTGGATTTATCTGTGAGGGTTTGTCTTCATTGTTAATTGTTACATATCTTAGTTAGCTTTCTGTACCTGACTAATGGTCTATTTATCATGACCCAAAACACCCTAAAGAAGAAAGTAGTTTATTTTCACTTTATAGCACTATGAAATGAAGTCAGGGTAGGAACCTAGAGGCAGAAACTGAAGCCGACACCACTACTTGCTAGCCTGCTCTCCATGGCTTGATCACCCTGTTTTCTTATATAACCCAGGACCACCTGTGTAGAGATAGCACTGCACACAGCAAGGAAGGCTCTTCTACATTAACTATCAGTTAAGGAAATGGTCCCACAAACTTGCCTAAAGGCCAATATGACAGAGGCATTTTCTCAGCTGAGGTACCTGTTTTCACTTGTGGTAAGCACCATTCCCTCATGGTCTCTGCTTAAGTTCCTGCTTCCAAGCTCCTGTTCTGCTTCATCCAGTCCTGCTGTGACTTCTCTCAGTGATGGAATATGATCGGGATGTGTAAGACTAATAAACTCCTTCCGCTCCAAGTCGCTCTTGTTCCAGTCTTTATCACAAGAATAGAAAGCTAGAACAATGCAGGAAGACCCTGACTATTTTGAGACAGATCATTCCCTGGGCAGATGGCCTTGTGCTGCACAAGAAGGCTAGTTAGCAATCAGTGATGGCAGGGATGGGTTTCGCCTTGCAGAGCAGGATGTAAAGTTAATCAGAAAGTGGTTAGTTACTCCCACAAAGGTCATGCTGTTGTCGCACCAGTGGGGATGTCTTTTCAGGCCAGTTGTTAATGTAGTTTGTGGGGTTCACAGCTGAGAATGACTGATGATTACTTTTCTCCACCAGTAGCATGACACCTTCTAGCACTATGAAATCTGGCCAGTAGGGATAAAGCTTCCAGTAGCACCAGATTAATATTGTCATGTTCTACGATTCAAGCACATGGAGTCTTAAGCAAAAGGGTCTTACCATCAAGTTCTGGAGAGTAACAAATAACAGTAACTATGAGACCACAAAGGTCAACAACTCAAAGGAAACCCATTCTTGGAACTTGGCTTTTTATTAGCCTGGGATGTCTAGTAGAAGAATTGTCATCCTGAGTGAGGTATCCCAGAAGCAGAAAAACACACAGGGTATATACTCACTCATAAGTGGATATTAGATGTATAATATAAGATAAGCATACTAAAATCTGTACACCTAAAGAAACTAATCAAGAAGGAGTACTCTGGCTAAGATGCTCAATCCTCATTCAGAAAGGCAAAGAGGATGGACATCAGAGGAGGGAGAAAACAGGGAACAGGACAGGAGCCTACCACAGAGGGCCTCTGAAAGGCTCTACCCTGCAGAGTATTAAGGCAGATGCTGAGATTCATAGCCAAACTTTGGGCAGAATCTTATGAAAGAAGGGGGAGATAGTAAGACATGGAGAGGACAGGAGCTCCACAAGGAGAGCAACAGAACCAAAAAATCTGGGCACAGGGGTCTTTTCTGAAACTGATACTCCAGCCAAGGACCATACATAGAGATAACCTAGAACCCCTGTACAGATGTAGCTCATGGTAGCTCAGTGTCCAAGTAGGTTCCATAGTAATGGGAACAGAGACTGTCTCTGACATGAACTGGTTGGCCTGCTCTTTGGTCACCTCCCCCTAAGGGGGGAGCAGCCTTACCAGGCCACAGAAGAAGACAATGCATCCAATTCTGATGAGACCTGATAGACTAGGATCAGAAGTAAAGAGAGGAAGACCTCCCCTATCAGTGGACTTAGGGAGGGGCATGGGTGGAGAAGGGGGAAGGATTGAGAGGGGAGGAGGGAGGAAGATACAGGGGGGTTACAAACTTAATAAACTATAATTAATAAAAATGAAAATATAAAATACAAAAAAGAATAACTGACCTTTAAAAGTTAACATATATAGCAACATGGGAACAATATAAACAAGATTTAAATAAGTAAAGAGATATATCACAGATACATCATATTCATGTATTAGAAGGATTAATACAAATTATAGGAGCTCCACAAGGACCAAATATATCTGGGCACAGGGTCTTTTCTGAGGCTGACACTCCACCAAGGACCATGTATGGATATAACCTAGACCCTCTGCTCGGATGTAGCCCATGGTAGCTCTGTAACCAATTGGTTTCCCATAGTAAGGGGAACAGGGACTATCTCTGACAGGAATTCAATGGCAGGCTCTTTGACCTCCCCACCCCCCCAAGGGAGGAGCAGTCCTGCTAGGTCACAGAGGAAGACTTTGCAGCCAATCCTGAAGATACCTGATAAAACAGGGTCAGATGAAAGGGGAGGAGGTCCTCCCCAATCAGTGGACTTGGAAAGGGGCAGGGAGGAGATGAGGGAGGAAGGGTGGGATTGGGAGGGAATGAGGGAGTGGGATATAGCTGGGAAACAAGAGTTAATAAAATGTAACTAATAATAAAAATTAAAATTAAAAAAAAAATTCCAAATTGATCTAAACTCCAGAATGTTTCTTTGTGTGAATGTAGAAATGGGCAATGTGAGTTTTGAAATTTACATGTAAATGTAAAAATTTAAGAATATTCAGAATAAATTTAAAATGCTTCTATCAAAAAGAGAAAAAAATTGTTGACTAATTATAAGGTAAATGAATTTTAATTTTTTTTCTCTTGTCTTTCTGAGTGTGTGTACGTGTGTGTGTGATGGGATAACACTTAGGCTGAGCTGTGGATGCCTAGCCAGTCCACTCCCTCCACAGACACAGCTTATAGAACTGGATCTCTTCTAATAAGGACCGGATATATATATATATATATATATATATATATATATATAGTCTCTCACAGTAATCACAGTACACGCCTATAGCTGTTGCAATTCCATTTTAGAAAAACAAAGTGGAGGATGGCCCTGTGAAAAGGGAATTCTTCAATTCACATAGTTTTTGGAGATTTCTTTCAGCTAGCTATTAATTTATTAACAGTTTTTAAGGAGAGGCAGCTTCTTACAATTGTTTCTGTCAGATAAATCATTGAGGTGGTTATAAATAAAGCATTCCACCTGAAATCCCTCAGTACCTAACCCAGAAAGCTAAGTGCCACTGGTTTTCCAGAGAGATGTCAGAAAACTTAATTGATGGTGATTATTCAGGTTTTTTTCTAATATTAAAAAGTATACAAGCAACACAGAGAAAAGGCTCTCACTTTAGATGGAAGGAAAAATCTGTAACCATTCAAGGATCATCAGATTTATAACTTATTTTGGTCAAAAGGATCTGAAGTTTTTAAAAAAGAGAGAAGAAAAATAAGATGAAGGAGAAGAGAGAAGAAAAGAGAAAGAAGAAAAGAAAGGGAAAGCAAAGAAAAGGAAAGAAAAAAACGAAAAGGAAAGGCAACTCCTCCCCAGGATCCTTTTCCTTCAGATTCAGCATTTTTCACTGAATAACTTATGGATTTACTTTAGCAAATCTGAAAGTCCTGCAGTTACACTAATTTAACTCATGAGTCCTGGGTAGTTTTTAGGGTAACAGCATTTTAATTTTATTATACTAAGTGACAACATTTTTACCTAACAGTCAAATAGAGTTTCAGGAAGAAATAAGAGCATTAAAATATCTGAGGAAGGCATACTAAATGTGACAGTGTTGATGTTCAGATTGTCAGAATCTTGAATTAGTTAGGTAGCAAGTCCGCAAGAATATCTATGAGGGACTATTTAGCCTCTGGGCATGCCAGTAAGGGATTATGTTGATTGGGTTAACTAGGGTGGAAAGACCTATTCCAAAAGTGTTCAGCACCATTTCCTCAGTTTGGATTCAGAACTACACAGGATAGAAAAAGCCAGAGTAGCAATGATTCCTCACTCTCTGTTACCTGACTGTGGAAGCGATGTGAGCAGCTGCTGCAAGCTCCTTCCACTGTTAAGTCCCTTCTCCCATCATGCAGGGTTGTCCCCTTAAACATTGAGGAAGGATAAAGCCTTGATCACTGACACAGCTTATGTCAGAATATTTTTATCACAGCAACAGACAAAGTAACTGCCTAATGTCCACAAAGATTCAATTACGTAGACAATAAAGTGACATTATCCAAGTGACAAACTACAACTTATTTTCTCCCATAGCTGGACTTCAGCAGATATTTGAGATCTGTGGAAATGATATCCTGATCATCCCATAAGACTTCCGGGCCATTCACCAGTGAGTAAGTTATTAAAACTCTGAAATGTTACAGAAGAACAAAATTTATTAACCTCTGTAATTCTTCCCAATTTGAACAATGGTGTTCTTACAACAACCTCTGGATGGTGTGAACACAGCAGAAGCTGTTAAAACAGTGTCATTAAACAATGCTCTAGTCAAATGGAGCTAAGCATAATTGTTCTACAACCATACACAGAGATTGAACCATCTGTGTACAATTAAGACATTCTAAATGTCTCCAAGAACATTATAAACTCAGCAAAAGTTAAAAAAAATGAACATAAATTATAGGTAAACAAAAGCAGCCATAGCAGTAGCTATAACTTGTGATTTACTTACCACATTTTAATCACTTTCCTGAGGAACTGGTTACATGCCACACAAGTAGCCTTACCATGAGCCAGGGTCTGCAGACAGACCTGATTCCCTGTGTGTTATCAGACGCTCTAGTCCTGAGACATTTAGCATATTTACCTTTCTCAGTAGACCCTTTGAGCATCTGTAGTTTTGAATTAAGAACAGTTACTGTAATGATATTTAGCATATTTTATTAATTATATTAGAAATAATTGGACTGACTTTTAGCCCTTAATACAGACATGGTATGTGTGTTGCCTGCGAGTAGAACATGCATTGGTCATATAGACTCTAGGCTGAAGAATTGCTACAAGGAAGGTTATTTCATATAGACAGTCTTGAACTTCCAATAAGAAAAGTGAAATATGACACTTTGCTTTGGGAGGGGGCTGAGGATAACTGTATTCCTGTTGACAACATGTTTAAATGTCTTTACTTGGAAGTGGAAGAAAATGAGTATGAGTGTGCACAGAGCCCAATAGAAGACTGATTTCCAAGTATACAGTAGTTACTTATGTGTGGAATATTGTCCTTTGAGGTTCCTATTTATGGAAAGATAGTACTTAACCTCCCAAAAATATTCTTTATCAAAAGTTATTTCAATGTCTTTAGAGGATTTCAAAAGTAAGTCAATTAAGTATATTCATACACTATAAATTATATGCATAGATACATATAGCTACACAAATACAGATATATTTCAGACCCCAGATATTTGTAGTTATATAGGTAGAAACACAGACATTCAGATAGATGGTACATAAATTGATAGATAGCTTGATGATTGATAGAATATAGAGAGATGTTGATATTAAAGATTCCAGACTTTCCCTGTCTGGCTAGTAGTCTCCTATACATTGTACTTTAATTAATTCACTAAGTTCCTACTCACCACAGTGTAGAGGAAGTTCAGTTCTTCACTAAAATCTGAGGAAGGGATGAGGCCATCACCTTGCATATAGACCAAATTACAGTAACCTTACTAAATATTTCATAACTTGAAAACATTGAATTCCAGGTCTAAGCAACCTGGAATTCATGTTTATGGTGTGAAATGAAAAGTCCAATCTTGCCTAGCTTCTCCAGACAGATACTTACTGGCCCAATATTGTGAGGTTGGCACTGATTACAAATATCCTCCCTTGCCCCCACAGAAGGAACTCTCCCTCAGACACATGCATCTATTGTTGTTTTAACTATATGATACGTGATATGATGCATTATAGTGTTGAGACTTAATACAATAACATCACAATTGAAAACCAGGGTCTTTTCTGAGACTGACATTCAACCAAGGACCATGTATGGATATAACCTAGAACCTCCACTCAGATGTAGCCTGTGGTAGCTCAGTAACCAATTGGTTTCCCAAAGTGAGGGGAACAGGGACTATTTCTAGCAGGAACTCAATGACTGGCTCTTTGGTCTCCCCACCCCCGAAGGGAGGAGCAGTCCTGTTAGGACACAGAGGAGGGCTTTGCAGCCAGTCCTGAAGATACCTGATAAAACAGGATCAGATGAATGGGGAGGAGGTCCCCCCTATCAGTGGACTTGGAAAGGGGCACAGTGGAGATGAGGGAGGGAGGGAGGGACTGGGAGGGAATGAGGGATCGGGACACGGCTGGGATACAGAGTTAATAAATGTAACTGATAAAAATAAAAAATAAAAAAAAAGAAAAAAAAAGAAAACCAGCAATACTGGCATATTCTACCCAATGAGAATCACTATTAATTTTGAAATTGTTTTAGATTAACTTTGTTCATGTTCATGGGTGTGTAATATTTGAGTCTTTCCTGCAACTCTTGAAATACTTGGGCATTCTGACTAATACATTTGTTGATTAAGATTAATCCTTTTAGCTAAGACTTGTGTACTAAGCCTTCCAATTCATAAAGCAGTTATAGCCCAAGTTTATTCTTGTTTCTTTTATGAACTCCAATAAAATTTTATAATTTTCTCTTAGAGTATTTTCCATAATTATGTTTGGATTTTACCTGTTTCTTACCATTTTACTCATTTTTGCAAATATTACATTTTATATTTTCCAGTTATGACTGCTATGTAAAAATCTCTGTCTTTATGTCTTTATGTCTGGGTATTTAAATGCACTCATGTATTAGTTTGAGTAACCTGCCGGTTATTCCTCTAGGTTTCTTGGGTGTATGGCCTGCCTCACATTTCTCCATTCCTTTACTTCTGATGTTAAGGATCAGTAAGTGTCTCAATCGTGAATGTTACTAACTATGCAATGCCATTAGGAATATTTCTAATATTTCACTATTGAACATTTGTATTGGTCTGCCTTAACAATATTTAACAAGTTAAATATTTCTCCCTGTGTTTTTCTGGTAATATAATTATTTTAAAATCACAATTATGAATTAAAAAGTTTCTCAAATGCATTTTGATATGATTTGGGAAGAAAATAAAGGTTTGTCCTTCTCATGACTATTGTAAGTTTAATTCATTAGTTTTCAAAAATTGAGCCATCTTTGACTTTCTGAAATCAGGCTCACCTTCCTATGATTAGCTTGAACACTTAGACTTTGTTCTGAGTTTTGTTCTAATGAAGATAACGAGATGCATCTCTGGTTCTAGCTATTATTTATTCTCCATTCATTAGAGTCCTGCACTTAAAATGATAATAAAAATGAAATTCTCTAAGGCAATATTCTTGGCTTACTCAGTTAGCGTTATATCATTTCATTGGTTTGTCATTCCTTTAACTCCCATCCCCCCAAAACTTTGTTCTTCCCAGTTACTTCGTCCTGCCTATGTGGTTATGCACGATCAGTTTGTTCTACTTCAGGTGCCTCCACATGAGTTGTAATGTTCTTAAGATGTAGAGTAAGTCTGACCCTTCGGTTTGGTTCTGAACAGACCAGTTACTGTCTGAACTGAGGCCCTCCTTCATATTCTCCATCTCTGTAAAGTGTGTATGACGGCTCATCCCCTTGACAGCTCATCTCTATGCTGTGTGGTGGCTGCGGAAAGTTCACAGACCATTTCTATAAGTAATGGGAGTGATAGTTTTTTTCTTGATGAATGGGACATAAATATTTTCTTCTCTGTTGGTTTTGGTCTGTATGTGAAACACAGTGCTTACACAGGAGATACACAATATAAGCAGCTGCTAGGCTGCTCCCTTCAAACACCATCATCTAAGCTTGCAAAAAAAAGATGCTGGGGACCCTATGGAGGCCTTAAAACCTACAAATAATCTGAAGTGAACTGTGCCACGACTTATGTGATTTAGAGGTAAATTCTGATCACTGTAATACTAAACTCTCTGTGTAAGGCTTTTCATACTTCCCTGATCCACAGTACTGGAGACTTAATGTAGCACCCTTGTGTGCTAAGTAAGTACTCTACCAATGAACTATGTCCATGTGTATTTTCACTTTTTTTTTCTTTTTTGAGACAAGTCTCTATGATTTGACTAAGCTATGTTTGAAGTTACTGTAGAGGCCAGTCAGCCTTGAACTTCTAATCTTCTTGTATCAGCGTCACAAGTATATGGGGTTACAGGCCTGCCTCACTAGTCTATTTCTTTTGAATACTTACTGTATGAAGAGCTATACTGAACTAAGCATTATGTATTGACTGTTACATATGTTGAGGGTTTTATACTGCATGAGAATGCACTGGTCGCTAGTTCACCCAATAAAAGTCCTTATTCTGCTTGCTTGAGAAAACATTCCCTTGAAAATTGGCCTCAGTGTGCTTCTTCATACACTTTTTATTCTTTTGATTCCTGGATCTTTTAAGAGGTATTTATTAAGAGGTGAACATGTTTCATTCAGTTAGTTACAACAACAATAATGATATGCCTATAAGAAAGGCTACTGGCATTCTTTTTTTTCTTTTATTATTATTATTATTAATTACACTTTATTCATTTTGTATCCCCCATAAGCCCCTCCCTCCTCCCCTCCCAGTCCCACCCTTCCTCCCCTTTCTGCATGCATGCCCCTCCCCAAGTCCACTGATAGGGGAGGTTCTCCTCTCCTTCTTTCTGATCTTAGACTATCAGTTCTCATTAGAAGTGGCTGCATTGTCATCTTCTGTGGCCTGGTAAGGCTGCTCCCCCCTCAGGGGGAGGTGATCAAAGAGCAGGCCAATCAGATTATGTCAGAGGCAGTCCCTCTTCCCACTACTATGTAACCCATTTGGACACTGAACTGCCATGGGCTACATCTGTGCAGGGGTTCTAGGTTATCTCCATGAATGGTCCTTGGTTGGAGTATGAGTCTCTGGGAAGTTCCCTGTGTTCAAATTTTCTTTTTTTTTTTCAAAGGAGTTTATTCAGGAACCTTGAACAATCATCTGACCCTGGGTAAAGCCAGCCCACTTTAAATAGCCTCTGGGTAGCCAACCTCAGCATGCCACGTGGGCAATGCAGATAGGTCCACATACATGGAAGCAAGCCAGATCCTCAGCCTTAGCCAAATGTGGAGTTGTTTGTGACAGAGAGCACTCACCATCAGGAAGGTGGAAGGCGGAAACCAGCTCCATCTTTCAGGTGCGGCATTACGCAGCTCTCTACAGTTCCCCCTTTTTGTTTTGGATGCATCAGGCAAGAGTAGAGGTCTGATCTCTGATATTAGAAATAAGTTGGGACTTTGTACTGATGTTCATTTAGGTGGCTACTGGCATTCTTATGAGATAAAAACTGGTATCATGAGTCAGATGTAGACAGTGGGATAATCTTGCAATACAGAAAATAGAGTTAGAGCCCTAGGAAGGCAAGAGTGCAGAGTTGGCCTTCATTCCACAAGAAGAAGAGGTCTGCCTAACTCCACAATATCCTCACACATAGCATTATTTGGAAATAGGGTTTTTTTTTCCCCCGCACATGCAACTGGCTAAAACGGGATCATGCTGGATTAGAATGAGCCCCATCCAACATGGTTAAAGCGTTCAAAGAATAGTAGCATACATACAAATGCTACAGGATGACAAGAAAAAATCTACTAATGAAGGGGCTGTTAATGGCAGGGAAGTCATGAAAGAACCCTTCTTTACAGACTCTAGAGGAACCACTGCCATGCCAATACCCTGATCTCAAACCTTCAGTCTCCAGAAGCCCGAGGTAAGACACTTCTGCCATTCTGAAATGCCGACTAGTATAGCTTTGTTCAAGGAGCCCCAGGGAAGGTGGTGCTATGGCTCAGAGCCAGGAGAGGAGATGGAGATTCATGATGTCAATGAAGTAAACAAAGAGCCAGATGGTATGCCACTAGCAACAAGAAAATGTTGATAGTAAGTCAAATATTATCTCTACTGGGACAAAACCATGAGCATGTTCTGAGCTGCATGCAAGCCAGAGAAAATGTAAAGGAATGGCTGGAAGGGAACAAAAAGCACAGCCACTTGAGGCACAATGCCTAAGTGGGATGAACTTACTACCATTGTATCCGAGGGTTTTCAGTTCCCTCAGCAATGCTTTTTTTTTTTTTTTCTGATTGCTAAAGAGATTCATTAATGTGTTTGGAAAATGATGCCATTGAATAATGATATGCCTAACTCCACATGCCTAAACCTAAAGCCAAAGAATAAAATAACACCTAACTCCATGCGGAATAAAGACACCAGCATGATCTCTCCTGTATCAACGAAAAGTCACTCCTGAAAGATATCTTGGTCATGGGAACTCATCCTCACCTTGTACTTCCTTTTTGTCCTCTCAGTCTATCACTGTTGAATCTTGAAACCCAAACTTACTCTTGTATTGCACTGTTCTTACTCTTTGGAGTATTACTTGTCCACCCTCATTTTCTGATTGATGAGTAGGGAAAAGTCAGCTAGTGTATACTGATTAGATTCACTAGGAAAGCTAAGAGAAGCCACACTGCATTCCCTCTGGTCAAACAGGATCAGCAACATAGATTCCATGCCAAGGAAGGGGGTAGCTGCATTTAACACTCCACAAATAGAATTAATTGACTTGCTGTCCAAGTCATATGACAGAGCTATTCTAAATCTGGGAATGAAACCAGAATTTCTCCCCATCAATTCTCCTTTCTCTTCACCAGACCATGCAGTCTCGAAGTTTTTATTCTCAGATGATAATCAATTTAAATGAGGGAACTCCTGCCAAACTCAATGCTCTAATTACATAGTCAGGAAGGACGGATAATAATTATGGCAATGTTCTACACTTATAAACTGTTAGGCAATGCTGATTTAGACACCAGGATCCCACTTTCTTTAAAATATATTCACTCATATTTTAAAAGTTTGACTATGTCTATTAAAATTCATTGCTAATAAACACTGCAGCCCAGGTTTTAACTATGAAAATTAACGCTCAGTGTTATATTGAGTTTTTGATTTTCAAGTAATTCAAAAGTACCAATGAAATGAGAGAACATATGGGTACAGTGACCCCAGGGTCTCCTGGTGTAAGAGACAGGAAACATCTCGAACACTCCTTTCCCTGTATCTTTTTGTGTAGGTGTGAAAAACTGCAGACAATCAAATGCAGTTACATCAGGGGTCTTAAAGAAAGCTTATCATGGCCAGTGAATTGTGTAGTCAAGATATTATTTATACTAGACAGAGCTTTTTAAAAATTCTCACTTCTTGTTGCCTAGAATTTTGTGTATTCTTTCTTTTTCATTATCAAATTCCATGGTTACTTCTACCAATAAAACAGCAATGTCCTGTTGAAAAGAAAAATATTCTAGCAGCTTACAAGGCTTCTATTCTCCTTTCATTTCCTCATCCCCTAAAGGAAGCTTGTCTGCCAGATACCATTCATAGCCAACACAACCTTGCCAAAAAAGCTTGAAATGGTAAATCAACTCATGGATAAATACATAAGCTATATTTATGAAGGAGTAAAAAACTCACATTTGCCAAACAAGAATTGCACACCATGCTTTATTAGCGACACATGACAGTATAAGTTTAGGTCACCAAAATCAGTCCTGTAATTTTCCCCACAGAAAGATATTGAGTTCTTAATATTTTTTAACAAAATAATTTTTTATGGTTTATCATTTGGTGGGCTTGTGATACTCTGGTTCACAGTATAGACATAAAATACTTCACATGAGCCATTTAAAGTCAATCTTCCTAAAGCCCAGCTTCGGACAATTTGATCTTCCCAGGTTTCTCTTTCCAGTAAGTATTTCATCTATTCTTCTAATTGCTCATTCTAAAAAGTGTCACTCATCCTTGACTCTTTTCTTAGTTTTCCATACTCTATTGGTCTTGTTAAACTGGCCTCATCCTTAAATTCCTATGTTAACATCCTAACCCTCAATTAAACAGGATGTGATTGTATTGGAAATGGAGCTTTTATATATGAAATTATTTAAGAAATATTCACACTGGATATTGTGAACCATCAATATTATATAACTGTTGGACACAGATAAGCATGCAGGCATAAGTTCACTGGCGCTTCGGAACTCTGTCTCCACCAGGCTAGAAACCTAAGATCCAGGGCTGAATCAGATCCCCAAGCAGCTTCAAAGAAGCCCAGCCTGGATTATCCAAACCTAAAACTTTTGGCCTCTAAAATAGTAAGGAACTCTCTGATATTGTAAGCCACCCAGGTCACCATGCTTTAAAATGACACCCCAATAAACTTGGACTGTAGTCAACGGATCAGCCAATACTATTGATTTTATGTGTCCATAGAAACAGTTTCTTATAAATGCTCATTTCTAATGGGATTCTTAGATTTTTTTTCAAGTTTCAGAGACTTATTCATCAGCGTAATAAACTAAAAAAAAAAATCACCATGATTTCACGCATTGAGAGGACAAGTACTTACTAGCTAAGTGGAAGCCTGTGCAGATGGCTTCTGAAAGACCTTCACTGTAAGCAGCTTCATGGCGAACTTCATGGTTCAGAAGTTGGGGCCTTCTTTCTTCAATTTGATGCAGTCAATATTCACTGAGTAGAACTTGTATTGCTCACTGGGACCCAGTTTGTTTCAAGGCTCCAGGTTATTCTTCCTGTCCCAGCTGACATCTGGATTCAACACCAAGTACAACACATACAGTGCTGCTTCAGTACCTTCTGCTCCAATAAACACGAAGAGAGGGATCAGGCTGGCATGCTTCTTGGCTTGCTGGAGCATCTGGCAGAGCATGTCTGTGGCAGAGGCCCACTTCCACAGAGACAGGAGAGCAAGATGAGGAGATACACTGACCTGCTTCTGCCTATTCCTAGTTTTTTTTGTTTTGTTTTGTTTTTGTTTTTGTTTTTGTTTTATCATGAGGACATTTTTGGAGAAACAGTATCAGTCTCAACTGAACTCCTGTGCACATGGCACAGTTATTTCACATTTAACTGCTAAGCACTTTTATAAGGTTCCATGCTTGCTTTTTGTTCTCTGTACCTTTGCTGGCCCACAGTAAATATGCTCATCCAACCGCTCCATGCCACCATACAGCAGGCAGTATTTCTCCTGAATCACTCCAAGCACTAAAGCTATCATCCATTATTCACAAGCCAGTTTCTCATGTTATTGTCTTTCCCAAAGATGAGAATGTAGCAAGTGAAGTTCCCAAGCTTTATGGATATACATATTTTATCTTTTGCTTTGTTGAAAATTTAAAAACTGAGCTAATCTTAGAAAAAGAATCCAATTGTGAACCTGAGAAAGGATTGTTACTGAGAAAGACGCTGTGTAATCAGATGCTGGACAGTGGGCGCAGATGTTACACCCAGTTAGAGATCAGTGCAGTCTTAGATCAATGAGTAGCTGGCCAGAGCACAGAGTCTTGCTGTGTGTCTTTATATTTCTCTCTTTGGATTGCTTTGCTGTCTGTGGACTAATCTCTGTTTGTAATATTAAGTACTTAGAATTAATTTAAAATTTGAAAGCATACTTCAACATCTTTGTCCACAAGAACCACTTTTTAATAGAACTGAAAGATGAGAACTTCCAATCAGTAGGGAACAAGAACTATCAACAGTAGCCATTGACCAAATTAGACTTTATACCATCTATTCTCCCACAAGTGAATTATGGGTGGTGGAATAAATTTTTAGGAACCTGAAGAATATGTTTTCTCCATTTACTATAGTCTGCTTCTTCTTTTTTTTTTTTTTATAGTCTGCTTCTTTACAAGTAGGAATTTCATCCACTTGGATGACTTCTTGTATTCATAATGGTTCAAACACTTGTAGTAATGATTACTAGGTTTGATTCAATAACTCATGTTATTATCCCCATGGAAAATTAATGCAATAATATCCACTCACAAACAACACTGTGCTCATGCTTATTAATCTCATATTTCCTTCTATGCCATTTTCTCCTTATCACAACCTTATGAAATTTAGAAAAAAGAAATACAATACTCTTCAGGGATTATAAAAACTTATTAAGTCACTGAATTTTGAAACAAAATTTGCATGATCATATTGTGCAAGATACCATCCTAGGTGTTGTGAATTCAGCTGTCAACTTTAATGCCCACCAATGGGAGGAAGTAGGCACAGGGAATGACAGGTATACCTGTATCTATCCATCTACAATCCTGTTATCCACAGATGATACATTCCAAGGCCAGATGGTGAAACTGTGGATAGTACCAAACTCTACTAACACTATTTTCACTTATACATGCATACCTGTGGTAAAAATTTATAAATTAGGCACAGCAAAAAGTTCACAGCAATAATGAGATAGGGCAATTATTAACAATATACATAAAAGTTACTCGACACTTTCATATTTATCTCTGAAATTTCCAGTGAGTATTTTTAACTTGTTAGATTATTTTGATATTTTTTATGTGTATGAGTATTTTACCTGAATTTATTTATGTGCACTATATATGCAAAGGTCAAAAGAGGGCACGAGATCCTCCAGGACTGGAGTTACAGATGATTATGAGCTGCCATATAGATGTTAACCATGTGCTCTTAACCACGAAGCCAACTCTCCATTCCCCAGTGAGTATTTTAGAAAATGGTTGTTGATGGAAAAGTGAAACTATAAGAAGCAAATAACATATGAGGGTTATTACCGTTTTCAGAAGGCCAGGAATGACCTAAAAGGGACTGACACTTCACCTGTGTGCTGAGATAAGAAGAGGAGCAGCTCATTCAACAGATGAGGAAAACAAGATACAGGAAAGGAATGAAAGGTTGGGAGCAAGCCTCTGTGTGCTTTGAAGGAAACTTCATCATTTGAAGAAAAAACGTTATAGGGCAGAGGACAGCAGTTTAGAAATAGCTACAGTAACCTCTTCATAGAGAAGTATAAATAGAAAGAGGACAAGAAAAAGTGGAAAGAACAGAAGGAAGAACAGCCTTGCTCCATGGTCTGGCCACAGGGCGTCTGATGGCACAGAACAACTGAGGAGGAAGACAACAAGAGCACACTGCCTTACAATCCAAATATTTCTTTTTTTTAGGATGAAATATTCCACATGGAAGATTTAACTCTGCTGTGTAAGTCAAGGTGTGTTCTGTTGTTGGTAGGAAAAATTAGCATAGACAAGGTGACAATGCCAAAATCAATGTTCAATAGTTCTTCAGGTCATAAGCCCAACCCAAGTGGCAGCGTTTCCTGACATATTCCTTATGACTGGACACTCTGGTCAAGACCCTGGCTTCTCATCCCTTCCATCTTATATAGGCCTCCAGCAGTCCTTGGCTCCTGGTCTCTGACCTTCACTCTCAGATCAGAACTTCAGTGGTCCTCCTCTGCTATCACCTCTGTGTTCAGGAAATGATCTAATGTTTCAGAGTCTCGTGTTTTTATTAGGCTCAGAAGAAGAAGCCAAATTCATATACTTTCAACGAAGGCTGAATTGCAATTTTAATTCAATTAGTAACCCTTGTGATATCTCAGTCACAGAATCTAAGAATTAGAAAGTAGATGCCGTCAATGGCCATTTTATCTGTCAATTACACATTTGAAATATTTCTGTATGCTCACCCCAATCCATGTCTATTCCACCTACTTGCCTGGAATGAGTTTCCTGCATGAAGGAGTTCTGTTTTACACATAGCACTATTGCCAGCTATGCACTGCCCCATGGTCTGAATGACTTCCATTCACTACAAGGCAACAAATTTCTTCTCATAAATAATCTCCAACAGTAGCTTCTACAACTTTTCCCAGCCTTGGTCTCATCCACTGTACTTCTCACTTCGATAGCTTTTCTTTGCAGCCACACAGTGTTGTTACAGTTTTAAAAATTTCATACCTGTACATAAATTTAAGTCATTTCATTTTACCTCCCTATGGTCCTATGTCATCATTCCTCACTCTTCTCAACCAATCTCCCTTCTATTTATTTCTTTGCCTGGTGTCTATGTGTGCATGACCTTTGACTTTATATAAGCTTTCTTGCATGAGTGGGAAGTAATTTACTGAAGCACAGAAAACTTACCAATGTCTGTACCAATGGAGAAAAACACAACATTTAAAAAAAAATAGGTATTTGTCAGTTTTCAAGGCAATAATTCCAAACAAATTATTTTAAATAATCAAAGATTCTTTAAAGTTATAAGTAAGATGTCCCTTTATCAGATCTTCTAATCCTTTTAATGGTCAGTAAATGCCTGACATTGCTTGAGTACCAAGAACAGAAGGCTAGATAGCCCAGAGACATAGAGTAAAACCAAATACTATCGGTCAAAAAACAAAACAAAACAAACAAAACTAAAACAAACAAAATCAAAACAAAGCAAACAAACAAAAACAAAACAAACTAAAAAAAAAACACCCCAAAATACAAAAATGCAGTGACCAAATGACTCCTAATGACATTCCATTCAGCTATATTCATAGATCAGTGCCTTTTTCGGCCATCATCAGAAAAATCTTTCTCTTCCAGCATATGGAAACAAATCAGAGACACGCAGCCAGACATTACACACTCATGCACTTTGGAACACTCAGCTCAGAGCTCAGGGAACTCCACAGAAGAGCAGGCAGAAAGATTGTAAAAGACAGAAGGGAAGGAGGACACAGGAGAACAAAGACCTCTGAATCAATTTAGCAGGGCTCATATGAATTCACAGAGACTGAAGCAGCAAGGTATAGGGCTGACACAATATATTTATTATATACATATATTTATCATATATATATATTAATCATATATATATATTATGGCTTTCAGGTTAGTATTTTTATGGAAGCTGTGAGGTATGAACAGAGTGGGTCTGATTCTTATGCCTGATCTTGGGGCTCTATTCCTACTGCTGGGTTGCTTCTTTCAGCCTTGATGTTAGCAGATCACTAAGATGCAGATGCTAAGACTTATGGCCAACCTTTGGGCAGAGTGCAGGGAATCTTATGAAAGAAGTGGGAAATAGTAAGACCTGGAGAGGACAGGAGCTCCACAAGGAGAGCAACAGAACCAAAAAATCTGAGCACAGGGGTCTTTTCTGAGACTGATACTCCAACCAAGCACCATTCATGGAGATAACCTAGAACCTCTGCACAGATGTAGCCCATGGCAGTTCAGTGTCCAAGTGGGTTCCATAGTATTGGGGACAGGGACTGTCTCTGATGTGAAGTGATTGGCGTGCTCTTTGATCACCTCCCATGATGGGGGAGCAGCCTTACCAGGCCACAGAGGAAGACAATGCAGCCACTCCTGATGAGACCTGATAGACTAGGATCAGAGGGAAAGGGAGAAGGATCTCCCTTATCAGTGGACGGGGGAGTGGCATGGGAAGGGAAGAGGGAGAGAAGATGGGATTGGGAGAGGAGGAGGGAGGGAGCTACAGGGGGATACAAAGTGAATAAACTGTAATTAATAAAAATAAATTTTAAAAAAGTCGCCTCCAACCTCGGCATGGTGGTGCACACTTGTAATCGCAGCACTCAGAGTGGCAGAGGCAGGTGGACCTCTGTAAGTTCTAAGTCAGCCTAGTCTACAAATCGAGTCTAGGACATCCAAGGCTATACAGAAAAACCCTGTCTCAAAACCCAAAACCAACCAACCAAACAAACAAAAACTCTACTTCACTGACTGTACTCAAATTTTCATTGATCAGTTTTGTGTGAGAAGTCTGCCTGTGGGCCTGGAGCAGGAGGAAGTACTCTGTTCCCCTAACCTTGTAGATCTTTACTGGCCTGTATCTCACTAGAGGCTGAGGACTGCCCTGGGCCCCAGCCAGACCTTCCAAATTTGGTCAGGAATGAAAGGAATTAACCTTTCCCAAGTTTTAAATGTATCCCATGACACAGGATTCACTGATCTCGCCACCATGGAGGACAAAACAAAAACAAGCATAAACTATATATGTTAAATTTAATCAGCTGTAAATATCCACCCCAAAATAAAATTTCCCACATTAAATTAAATATCATCCACAACTAACTTATCACTAAACACATACTTTCCTTACTAGCTACCTTAATAATTTAAATGTAAATTAATTTATCACATTTTATGTCAAAAATTTTCAGATGTACAATTATGGAAATTAACTGTTTTCAAATGTGCTCAACAGTAAATATTTGCTAGAATTCAAGATATTTAAGGTTTGTGATTTAGAATTTAAATTTTAATCATTCTCTTCATACTATACATTTTAATGTTATTAATTTTCAGCATAGCTTTTAGGCTTCAATACAGAAAGATAATACCACAAGAAATAATAATACTACAATGTAGAAAGAGACTACAACTTTTCCCTTTCCCTCAGTGATGATGAAATGACAGTATTTTAATGTATGTTTACATGCAAATTCTTCCAAAGCAACTTTGGATGCAGACTAAATGTAACAAGAAAAAGTAAACACAAAATATTTTAGTAACGTGTTTTTTCAGGATATTAATTTACTACATTAATATATCATATGCTATTTGCATTAGTGGAAATTATTTTTATACATTAATTTTATACATTATTTTTATATGTTACTCTTGTGATAACTAGTGATTATGCATGAACATTGGTGTGAAAATATTATATAGGAAATGACATTTTTAACAAAAAAAGAGGATTTACACATTACACTTAGGAACACCTATAAACACCTATTATTTCAAAGACACAGTCTGAAGTAATACTTAATAGAAAATAGTTTGCTCTGAAATGTTTATATTAAATATGCATTACGCGTTATGCATAGAGTGGACCAAACAATGTGATTCAGAGAAAGTGGTTGTCTTGTTTAAATGATAAATGATCATGAGTTACCCTCCAAAATTAGGGGAAGAACAGACTGTTTCACTCATGACTGTGAATCCTCTCTCTGAATGTCAAATAGCTGAAGCTGACTCCTGGTTCTGCAATACTTTGTTTTACTTGTTGATCTATCTTTGTCAACCTCTATTAACCTCAATTTGTTTACTTGTAAACTTGTAACGTACTAAGCATTTATTTGGAGTTTGAATAACAAAGTTATATGAAGGGAACATTAACAGGTCATATGAATTATGAAATACATTATCTTCAGATGGTCAATTAAAAATACAATCATGTTTATGTTTCAGGCATAATAAATAATATACCTTAAACATGTACACTAACTAGGTTATCACTAATGTAGGTAAAAAGGCGCCATATGCTGGTTTAAATGACATAAGAACAGGTTAAAAGAATTGTGTTTATCAAGAATAATGTGATAGTTTAATTTGTTTTTAAATTATGTTATTTATGTTTATGTGATATGTGTGGGCCTATGTGGGTTTATGTGCACCCCATGAATACAGGACCCTGAGATGGCAAGGCAGCATGGGTTCCCCTGGAAGTGGAGTTATGGCAGTTATTAAGTGGGGAACTAAATACAGGTCTTCAGTAAGGCCAGCGACTCTTTTAAATGACTTTTAACCACTAACCCATCTCTGCAGTCCCCTAATGTGCACAATTTTAAGGAATGATTCTGATGTGGAGAACAAGTTTAAACAGAGAAGGTATTTTTGTTTTTTGTTCTTGTGTTTGTGTTTTATTTGTTTGTTTGTTTTCAGTGAAATCCAAAAAATTTTCAGTGGACCCTTGCTTCTGGTCAATGATGAAAACTTGTAACATTTTATGCATAATTTTTCTTTAAAAATGACTTCTGAGGCACTGATCAAAAGTAAGGAGATGAAATATTTTAATAACTTCTATTACTTTAAAGATATTGATTTACTGTTTTATGCATTTTATATATAATCTTATTTTTGTGGAAATTACTTGGATATGGCTAATTCCTGTAGTAACTATTGCAAAGGTAAGAATATTTGTCAGATAGAAAAGATTTATGATAGATATTTCTAACAAAACTAAGGAGGGAATATATTCTAAGTACTTGTGCTTCTTCAAGCCAAGATGTTAATTTACTATTATATGCATTTAACAAACTATTTTATTTTAGTAAAAATTATATATATATATATATAAAACTTGTATAGGTATGTTCATGTGTGAAAGAGAAAAATCTACTGATCACCTGACACATTCAATTTTTAGTTTTTATTTTCCAAAGGTGTTAGTCCAAACTTCTAAACAAGTATTTTTAAAATAAATATATTTTGAACGACTAAAAGCTAGCTCTCTCATAAAACATTAATAAGAGCATTCAAAGCTAAGTGTGAGCTTTCCTTCATGTATTTTATCTTCATCATGGTTCCCCAAGGAATGCAGCACTATACAGACTACAAGGATTATCATTGCTCATTTCAAGGTGATTACTTCAGTAGGAAACATGCAATGGTTCCCTCCCCTTTCAAAAAAAAAAAAAAAAAAACAGGCTCAGTTTCAACATAATTAGTGTATTTAAATTTTAAAACCATCTAAACTGAATTTTGTAGCACTTTCTTAAAGTACTTAAGATTTTTGGCATGGGAAGAGAAGATGGAGAGAGTATGAGAGTAGGAGTAAATGACAGAGGGGGCTATGGCCAGAATACATAGTGAATAAGTTGTAATAAATAATAAAAAAAGGACTGTGGCTAAAATGCTCAATCCCCATCCAGAAAGGCAACGAGGATGGACATCAGAAGAAGGAGAAAACAGGGACCAAGTTAGGAGCCTGACACAGAGCACCTCAGAAAGGCTCTGTGCTGCAGATAAGCAAAGCAGATGCTGAGACTTATGGTCAACTGTTGGGCAGGGTGCAGGGAATCTTACGAAAGAAGTGGAAAATAGTAAGACCTGGAGAGGACAGGAGCTCCACAAGGAGAGCAACAGAACTAAAACATCTGAGCACAGGGGTCTTTCCTCAGACTCATACTCCAAACAAGGACCATGCATAGAGATAACCAAGAACCCCTGCACAGACGTAGCCCATAGCATTTAGTGTCCAAGTGTGTTCCATAGTAATGGAAACAGGGACTGTCTCTGATGTGAAGTGATTGGCCTGCTCTTTGATCACCTCCCATGATGGGGGAGCAGCCTTACCAGGCCACAAAGGAAGACAATGCAGCCACTCCTGATGTGACCTAATAAACTAGGATCAGAAGGAAGGAAAAGAATACCTCTCCTATCAGTGGACTTGGGGAGGAGCATGCATGGAGAAGGGGAGGAGGGAGGGAGCTAGAGGGGGATACAAAGTGAATAAAGTGTAATTAATAAAAAATTTAAAAAAACAAGAGGAAAACTATTTTAAACATCATTAATAGTGGGAATGATTTGCTAACAATACTGAAATCTATTTACTGTATCAATTAGAGTTATGCTGGGGCACACAGGTTCCAGGGAACCAAAGAGGAGGAGGCAATAGATAGGCTGGGACAGGACAGCAATTCACTGCATTATGCCATTCAAGAAATCTCATGGGAAGGGCGGGTGCTCTTTATTGTTCTTCTATCTGAATTTCATTGGCAATATCTGCCAATAAATGACTGAACTCATTTATCAGGGTCAACATATTTTCTAATAAATGCAAAATCAGTTTCCATGCTGTGCATTCCCAACCTCTTGTCCTTTAATGACACTAAAAAGTTTAACTGTTCCTTTATTCCACTGTGAAAACATAAATAAATGAATTACTGTAGTTTTAACTTCCTTAAGCAGTCATTCTGTGAAAACATATTCTCTTTATATTATGAGTTCTAAAATTCTCATGAATATCTCAAACTCTGAATAAAATGTTAAAATAAACTATTGTAAATAAACTTAAGTACTTATGTACTCCTCAAATAAATAAATAAATAAATAAATAAATAAATAAATAAATCTCACGAGTGGAGTATTCTATCTACTTTGCTTTCAAAGCACATGACATACACAGCACAGTTAAGCACAAGGACGAATTTTACAGGTAATACCCCAAACACTGATGAATAAAAACAAAACAAAACAAAACAAAAACAACCTAGGCACAGGTGTCTTTTCTGAGACTGACACTCCAGCCAAGGACCATGCATGGAGATAACCTAGAACCCCTGCACAGATGTAGCCCATGGCAGTTCAGTGTCCAAGTGGCTTCCTTAGTAATAGGAACAGGGGCTGTCTCTGACATGAACTGATTGGCCTGCTCTTTGATCACCTCCCTCTGTAGCAGGAGCAGCCTTACCAGGCCACAGAAGATGACAATGCAGCCACTCCTGATGAGACCTGATAGACTTGGGTCAGATGGAAGGGGAGGAGGACTTATCAGTGGACTGGGGGAGGGGCATGGGTGGAGAAGAAGGAGGGAGGATAGGATTAGGAGGGGAAGAGGGAAGAAGCTACATATGGGATACAAAGTAAATAAAAATAAAAAACCCAACACAATTACTGCTAAAATTTGTTATAGACATAATTAATTTGTGCATAATTAATTGTAGCTGGATTCACTAACAATTACTTCATATTTTAGTGGCTACAATGAGTGAGCAGTCTTTATTTCCATAGAAAATGAATGTCTCCAGTGACTCATCATATCACACTTTAAGTGACCAGAGAAAAGAAGTCTTTGTTGGAGTTCGTCTTAGGCCGCTAACAAGGCCCTTTGGGTGCAGATAAAACTTTCACCTGATGACTGTGAATTATTGACAAGTATTAATATTGTGAGATACTGCTGAGATAAACTTTGGGCTTTTTAAGTATTTCATCTGATACCCTCGTTCTTGGTTAATGAGTGGCATCATTATAAAATTGCCTGGCTCAAAATGTTCGCCATTCATATATTTCCACAGCAACAGCCTCGCCTTCCAATCAAGAACAGGAGTGCTTCTGAAGTGTTAGAGAGTCACTGAGGTGAAGCGTTCTCTTTCACTATGTCAAGTTACTCTCGCAACATGAGAATACATGTAATACTGACACTTTATTACCTAATACATGTATATTTAATGATCTACAAAACTCATGCTTTCATGTTTATGTGTATTATGTCATCCCCACCATTATACACAAAACTTTACATATTATGCCATTTTCAATTAAAATTATATAATACTTCATATTCCCATTGAAAAACTGAACAGCAGTTTGCTTTGCGCTGCTTTCTGGTTTTATTTTTAAGTTCTCTAAAATGATCTCTAACTAAAATAGTCAGTTCCCTTTTCTGCTTTGAGTATCCTTATGTGGCTATTTTAATCATAATGTTTACTTTACCTTTAGGAACTGCACACGTCAGCCTTCAGTTCTTCCCTGTGGATGCCAATCATCTGTCATCTACGTGTTTTCCTTTTACAGAATTCTCCCACCTCCTCTAGTTGGTCCATGGCTAATTTTTTAATTCTTTATTAATTACACTTTATTCACTTTGTATCCTCCATATGGTTCTCTCTCTCCTCCCATCCCAATCCCTCCCTTCCTCCACCCTCTGCATGCATGCCCCTCCCCAAGTCAACTGATAGGGAGCTCTTCTTTTCCTGCCTTCTGATCCTTGTCAATTAGGTCTCATCAGGAGTGGCTGCATTGTATGGCTAATTTTTAATACCACCGCTATAATTTTCCTTTCCGTGTCTAATTTCTAAAGAAATTCCGTGTCATTTATATATATAATTTAATGTCATATATATATATATATATATATATTGGTTAAATTATATATATAATATATATATGGGCAAATATCCAATATATATAAAGAACTAAAGAAGTTAAAAAGCAAAAAATCAGGTAATCCAATTAAAAAAATGGGGAACAGAGCTAAACAGAGAATTCTCTGCAGAGGAATAAAGAATGGCAGAGAAACACTTAAAGAAATGCTCAACTTCATTAGCCATCAGGGAAATGCAAATTAAAACAACCCTAAGATTTCACCTTACACCCATCAGAATGGCTAAGATCAAAAACAAAGTCCCAATTTATTTCTAATATCAGAGATCAGACCTCTACTCTTGCCTGATGCGTCTAAAACAAAAATGGGGAACTGTAGAGAGCTACTGAATGCTATGCCTTAAAGATGGAGCTGGTTTCCGCCTTCCACCTTCCCGATGGTGAGTACTCTCTGTCACGAACAATTCCATATTTGGCTAAGGCTGAGGATCTGGCTTGCTTCCATGTATGTGGACCTATCTGCATTGCCCACGTGGCACGCCTGGGTTGGCTACCCAGAGGCTATTTAAGCTGTGGGCTGGCTTTCCCCAGGGTCCTAGGATTGTTCAAGGTTCCTGAATAAACTGCATTGAAAAAAAAAAAAAAAAAAAACAACTCAAGAGACAACACATGTTGGAGAAGTTGTGGAGAAAGAGGAACCCTCCTTCACTGCTGGTGGGAATGTAACCTTGCACAATCACTTTGGGAAGCAATCTGGTGCTTTCTCAGACAACTAGATCCTCAAGATCCAGCTATACCACTCCTAGGCATATATCCAAAAGACTCTCAAGTACACAATAAGGACATTTGCTCAACCATGTTTGTAGCAGCCTTATTTGTAATAGCCAGAAGCTAGAAACAGCCCAGATGCCCCTCAACTGAAGAATGGATGCACAAATTGTGGTATATCTACACAATGGAATATTACTCAGCAATAAAAAACAAGGAAATCATGAAATTTGCAGGTAAATGGTGGGATCTGGAAAAAATCAGCCTGAGTGAGCTGTCCCAGAAGCAGAACGATGCACACAGTATATACTCACTCATGTAGACATATAATATAGGATAAACCTACTAAAATCTGTACACCTAAAGAAACTAATCAAGAGGGAGGACTCTTGCTAAAATGATCAATTCCTATCCAGAAAGGCAAAAAGGATGGACATCAGAAGAAGGAGAGAAGAGGGAACAAGTCAGGAGCCTGACCCAGAGGACCTCTGAAAAGCTCTGCCCTGCAGACTATCAATATAGATGCTAAGACTTATGGGCAACCTTTGGGCAGAGTGCAGGGAATCTTATGAAAGAAGTGGGAAACAGTAAGATCTGGAAAGGACAGGAACTCCAGAAGGAGAGCAACAGAACCAAAAAAATGTTTCCTGAGACTGATATTCCAACCAAGGACTATGCATGGAGATAACCTAAGACCCCTGCACAGATGTAGCCCATGGCAGTTCAGTATCCAAGTGGGTTTCATTGTAATAGGAACAGGTACTGTTTCTGACATGAACTGATTGGCCTGCTCTTTAATTACTTCCCCCTGACCAGGGGGAAGCAGCATTACCAGGCCACAGAAGAAGACAATGCAGCCACTCCTGATGAGACCTAATTGACTAGGATCAGAAGGAAGGAAAAGAACACCTCCCCTATCAGTGGATTTGGGGAGGGGCATGCATGCAGAGGGTGGAGGAAGGGAAGGATTGGGATGGGAGGAGGGAGGGAACCACAGGGGAGATACAAAGGGAATAAGGTATAATTAATAAAGAAAAAAATGGAAAAATAAATAAATTTAAAAAAGAAATTCCGTGTCATTTTCATGTATTTTATTTATTTATTTATTTGTTTACCTATCTATTTATTTATTTATTTATTTTCCTTTCTATATGTTATAGTGAAGGTTCTGGTTCCTTACCTGTTACTCTGCTTTTTATTTCTGTGTCACAGTGTCGTAGATTATTCAGTCTACAAACTTTTATTATGTCATGTCCTCTTGAAAATATGAGTATAATTTCAAACACTTAGTTATCTCTTATGGCTTTAGTTAAGACTTCTACATCATTTTGATTTATTGCTTTATCTTTAGTGCACTTATTTTCACTGGAACAACATGTACATATTTTGAAAGATTTAATGGAATATATTATACATTTTCTCTATAATGCTATAAATATCCACCTTTCTCTGTCTAGATACTCCCTTGGCTACAGAATGGACAAATGATATTTTATAGGGTGAACAATATTTGTAAACATAATAAGGCAGTGTGCTAACAGTATGGAGAACAATAGATATTATTCCTGTGCCAGACAAGTTATCTACAAAGGGATATGAGTTCGAAATTATCTGTAGTCTTAGTCTCTTGTTCAATACACAAACAGCAGTGCTAGATTTCGACTGTGACAAAACACATTCTTACATGTCACTTCTTATCAAATTATTCCAAAATGGCACAGGCTAGCAGGGTAAAGCTTGTCATTTCAGAATTGTGGATTTCCAACAGTGGCTACATATGACCTTACATCAACTGAGGGAATGTTTCTTAGTCCAACATAGTTTCTTTTTATCAAACTGTGAGTGATAATATCAACCAAACAGGTCAGCAAGATGATAAGATAAAGCATGGTTCAATGCTGCCACATCATAGACACTGAGTAAGTATTTCTTAGAAGGAATCTAACTCCCCATGTAAGAACCTGCACCATTAGTTTTTTTGCCCTTATTCAGGTAATTTTGAGATGGCTTGAAGGCAAGAGTCTTTGGTATATTGCGGCTAAGAGACACCTGGGTGCTGAGTAATAGAAATTACATGTGATTCAAAGTGCTTCATGGCATTAGTACTCATATAACCTCATATAAACATAATGTCTTCAGTTACTGTGATGACACAATCATGTGATACCTATGGAGGATATTTGTAAGCTCTGATACAGTTAACATGAGTAATAAAGAGAGGTCAGACCAAATGGAAAACCTGTGAGGTATCCCTCCACACAGAAGACACTTGCTGTGTCCCAGCCTGTGACAAGGGTAACAAGTGACAGTGGAGAGCAGGTTGTGCTTCATCCGACTCGTGAAGCTTTCGTAATGATGCTTTCACTGGGCTCTTCCATATGTGAAACAGTGATTAATGAAGACGAAGCCAATTGAGATCATTAGGCAACGACAGCTCTGTTTTAGCACCTCCTCATAATATTTTCAAAACTTGGGAATCCTGAACATTCTCATCTCAAATTGAGCATTACATCTGAAGGCCAAACACAAAGCAGTAGGCACTTAACAAATCATATTTATAAGCCACGTAAACATTGTCTGATTCCCTTCTTCTACTCAGTACTTTCAGAGCACTGCAGCTAGCAAGCCACAGTGTGCAGACAGTATTTCCTGACTGTTTGCTGAGGATGATCTTTACATCCACCTGTGATAAAGAGCGGATTTAAGACTCTCATCTCCTACAGGAATAATACAGGCTTAGACACATTTGGGGCTGTTCTTCCATAATTATCTTTTGCAATTGCATCTCCCCAAACGAACACATTCATTTGTTGTTGTTGTTCCCTGTGTTAAATAGCACGCTGGCAGAATGTCTTGCTAGACAACAGGTACCAGTTAAGCCTGGTGCTTCTGTGTAAGCAGGCACAGTGGTTGCATTTTCTGCGCCAATACAGAGCAAATGTATTAATGAGCAAATTCTTCATCACCTAGGGTGAGTAACAGTGATGACTACATTTACCAAGCATACAGCACCACACTGACAGTACAGCTGCCTTTAGATTAAAAAAAAAAAACAATAACAAAAGAGTTTTTCCTCAGTAGTTAACAGTTTAACTGTGTAGAAACAGAATATGTAAAGCCAAGGGTAGGTTTTTCTTATCTATAATTTAAAAATTAGTGTTTTCATTTGTACAATGCAACCATGATTGACACCTTCCAGGTGTCAATGGGGAGTCCCATAGGAGGCAATCAAATTTATTTTCATTTGTTGTCTGCTAATAGGCGCTTAACTGTGTTGGGCTGTGCAAGAAGAACTTGGATATTTACTACACATGAGTTAGTGCTAAAATAGCTCAGAAAGACAAATATGGTGTGTATTCATTTATATGTGGATTAGCCATTAAATGAATGATCACAAACCTACAATCCATAGACCCAGAGAAATTAGATACAGATGAAAGGACTAGGGTTAAAACATAAATCTCCCTAGGGAGGGGAAATAAAATAGATTTTATGAATGGAATGGAGGTAGGAGGGGGAAGGGAACAGAAGATAAGGTAGGGAGGGGGAAGGGAAATAGGACTGAGGGAGAGGATGCATGAAGAGATAACTGGAAGTGAGGAACATTTGATGGACGGTATGGAAACCTAGTGCACTGGAAACTTGAGTGGGAGGGGCTAAGGGAGGAGCCTACAGCTTGGATCCAAAGTAAATAAATTGCAATAAATAAATAGATTGTGTGTGTGTGTGTGTTTGTGTGTGTGTGTGAAACATAAAAAAATATGAAGGTGATCCTAGCAACGTCTGCTAATAATGGGGTAGATGGAGTTCCAACAAGCCATCTCTTGTCACCAAACAAGGCTTCCAACACTGTGACTGGGTTACATTTAATAGAGTTGTTGGCTAAGGGGGTCACATGAAAATCCCCAAACAACCCAGGCTGTTGCCAAGACACTGGGTGGATGTCTGCAAACTGATAGTTGAGCCCCATTGCTGAGGATAACACTCACTTGAATGAAAATCGAGAAGTCAAGCAAGTGTCTATATGAAGCCTTCACTCCTATGTCCGAGAGTCTATGGGGTAGGAAAGCACTCTGCAGGCTAAAACAGAAATTTAAATACCAACCCAGTCACAGAAACTTTGACCTGAAATATGTCTTGACTGGAAGATGTGGTAGGGCAATGGTGGCACAGAACTGTGGGAGTAGCCAACCAATATCTGATTTAACTTATAGCCCCCTCCATGAGATAGAACTCATATCCCACACTGGTGACCAAGATAGCCCAGATACACAGGTTAAAGCCAAACACTACTGGTCCAAAACATAGTATCAATAAAATGATTCCTCATGATATCCTGCCATTTTCATAAATCAGTGAGTTATTCAGTCACCATCAGCAAAGCTGCCCCCTGCAGAAGATGGAAACAGATGTGGAGACACATAGACAGACATTTATGCAGAGAGAAAGAGAGAGGCCTAAATGGCATGTCTTCATCAAAGCCCCCCTCCCCCCCGAGCTCAGTGAACTCATGAAAGTAGATGCAGAAAAAGTGTAAGAACCAGAGAGGATGGAGGACACCAGGAGAACAACGGCCTCTGAATCAACTGAGAAGGGCTCATATGAACTCACAGAGATTGAAATAGGAGGCACACGGCTGACATAAGGGCTTGCACAAGTCCTCATGTATATAATATGGCTTTCAGCTTAGCATTTTTATGGAACTTCTGAGGCATGAACTGAGTAAATCTCTGATTTTTTGTGCCTGTTCTTTGGACCCTTCTTCTTCTGTTGGGTTACCTGATTCAGGCTTGATGTGACAGTTTCTGTTTTAGCTTACATTTTATTTTGTCATGTATAGTTGTTATCATTTACAAGCATATTCTTTTCTAAGAAAGGAAGGAAGGAAGGAAGGAAGGAAGGAAGGAAGGAAGGAAGGAAGGAAGGAAGGAAGGAAGGAAGGAAGGGAGAGGATCTAGAGAGGAGGGGAGGTGGGAAAGAATGGGGAAAAGTAAAGGGAGAGGAAACTCTAAACAGGATATATTATATAGACCTTGGAAAATGGAGAAAACAGGGAATAGGATGGACTACCACAGAGGGCCACTGAAAGACTACCCAACAGGGTATCGAAGCCAATGCTGAGCCTCAGCCAAACTTTGGGCAGAGTGCAGAGAATCTTATGAAAGAAGTGGGAGATGAAAGACCTGGAGGGGACAGGAGCTCCACTAGAAGAGCAACAGAACTAAAACATCTGAGCACAGGGGTCTTCCCAGGGACTCGTACTCCAACCAAGGACCATACATAGAGATAACCTTGAAGCCCTGCACAGATATAGCCCATGGCAGTTCAGTGTCCAAGTGGCTTCCATAGTAATGGGAAGAGGGACTATCTCTGACATGAACTGATTAGCCTGCTCTTTGATCACCTCCCCCTGAGGCAGAAGCAGCCTTACCAGGCCACAGAGGAAGACAATGCAGCCAGTTCTGATGAGCTTTGATAGGCTAGGGTCAGATGAAAGCGAAGGAGGACCTCCCCTACCAGCAAACTTGGGAGCAGCATGGGAGGAGATGAGGGAGGAAAGTTGGGATTTGGAGAGGATGAGGGAGGGGGCTACAGCTGGGATACAAAGTGAATAAACTGTAATTAATAAAAAAATAACCTAAAAATAATAACATTCTGTCCAGGAAAGAATATTTATTTTCAATAAAAAAACCAAAATAGTACTACTTTAGTATGAAAGTAAATATAATCCTAAAATATCAAATAAGTGGGTAAGAATCATTAATTTGTAGTTGAACTCAGTAACCTAGAATTATATATTATTACAATGTTTAAAAAACAATTCCATTATACATACACACACACATATTCTATAAAACATGAAAAAATAAATACACTACTCTGGGAATTTGAACAATTTTTTCCAGACATCTGTAATTCCATGTTTTTATCACATTATATATACCTTTTTATTTATTGCAAGGTCTTATAGAGTGCATACTCTATCAGCTCACATACAATTAAATCAATATCAGCTGTTATATAGCAGTCTATGATATGGCTCTGCATTGATTTCTTTCATTGAAAACTTTTCATAAAATACATTCTGATCCCAGTGTTTCCTCCCCCAACGCCTCTCCTAGTTTCCTCACCTCTGTGTTCACTCAATTCCATGCCCATGCTCTCTTTCTCTCTCTAAAAATACAGGCAAACAAAAAACCCCCACACAAACCAGAATCAAATAAAACTACAAGATGCACACACAGATGCACACCATAAAAACAAACAAAATTTGAAACCATAATATACAAGCAAAAGCACAGTAAGAAGAAAATACTCCCCAAAAGCAATATTACAGAAAAAGTCTACAACAATACTATGGAGATCCTGCCGCCCAGGGTAGGTCCTGCTGGGCAAGGGTAGGTCCTGCTGGGCATGGGACCTACCCTTAGAGATGGTTAATATACTCAGTGACTCCGTTGGAGAAAAGGTTTTCTTTGCAAGCAGTTGTCGGTTGGAGACAGCTTCTTGGTTAGGGATGGCAGCGTGTGTCCACCTCTCTCTGGCTTGAACCTGTTCAGGCTCTGTGCATGCTGCCACAGTCTCCATGATTTCATATGTGTACCAGTCCTGCAGTGTCTGAAGAATCTGTGTTGATTTAAACTTATTTATTTAACAATCTCCTGTTATTATCTACTTATTATTTTTCATCTCACCATGGACAGCCCCATATTGAACATTAATTATTTCAGCATTAGTATATTGTAGCTTATGTCACTTTTTTTTACAGACTTCCACAGCCAATTGCTAATTTCCACTCTTCCCCTATGTAAACAGCTATATTTGTCTTTGTATTTTCTTTTTACTCATTTTCCCTCCTGCAATCTAGTCAGTGAAAAGAAAAATATTTTGCATTCTAGATAGTGATCTGATCTTTGTGCTGAAGCCTCAAGTGAATGTTTTACCCTTAAAGAGTATGCTTTCTGGAATAAGATGTACAAACACTGATTCAGGCACTTCCAAGAAACTGCTCTTTGAACTAGAAGTAATTTATGTTTAGTAATATATTATATACTAACACATAGATGATACACAGCTGTTGAAGTGTTGAAGTAGTCTATCCTGCTAATTGCTGCTGCTTTTGTGGGTAAAGAATAATCTCAGAGGAGGGGGATAACAGAACAGAGGTAGTGTGAGAGGACAATATTAATGAGGAGATTTAAGTGAAGCAGGATAAGGAGGATAGGACAGAGGGGGAGGCAGAGGAGGGGCAATTAACACTAAGCATGTTCTGGAGCAGTGCGTCAACTAACTTTATAATGAACTGAACAGATTTTTTTTCCTTGTTTGTTTGTATTGTTTGTGTGTGTGTGTGTGTGTATGTGTTTATTTGGTTACAGTTTGGTGGAGTTTGGGGGAGGCGTTATTTTCTTCTCTTGGTTTTAGGTTTTATTGCATTAGGGTTTTTGGTTTTTGAGAAAGAACTTAAAGTTTGGTGGGTAGAGAGGGGGTGAGGATCTGGAAGGACTTGGGAAAGCAGAAGAGTATGATCAAAGCATATGTGATTTTGTTCCACTGACTCTTCTCCGACATTGATTTCTCCCGTCTTCTCATCTGATGGTGCATTTAGTGTGAGCTCAGCAGTGTCTGGGGCTAAGCTCCCTCACCTACAACATGTCTGTTCTAAATACACTTATCTCAGTAGTTCTTGGGAAAATGTGCTCATAAACCACTTGGAAGCTTCTCTTATATAATGAACACAAGCATTACCTATCACTACGATTCTGAATATCATCATTAAGATGTTACCCTAAACAAAAATATGTTCACTCCTCTAATTACAGTTTTATTAAGTAAACTGGAGTGGACTGTTGAAGGCAAAGCAAATAGTCATTACCTGTAAGTGCTCTGGTCATGGGAGATATTCTTAATGCTGTTCTGATATTTTCAACCTCTAGATAAATGTGTATTAACTCATAATAAAATATGCACTTAAAACCTAGGAAACTACACTTATATTCTGTCCTTTTAACCTTTGTCTAATGATAATAGTATATACATGAATTTAAAAACTAATAATTCAAAACTTCTTTGTTGAGAATCAATTCTATCCTGCCCTCAACTTTTGCTTATGTAAGTGCTAGTGATTTTAAAACTTTTTTTGTTTGTTTGTTTCTGTGGTTCCCAGTCATTACTTCCACATCTCTGGATAACATACCTTGATCAAGAATATTTCTTCTATTCAGTTAGATACTGTATTTTGTTTTCCTACATACATAAGTGAAAATTAGTTTTTTATAAACAATTCTACTTTTCATCTGCCTCCCAAGCTTTGATGTTCACAAAGTCCTTGTATTTCTTGGTTTTTTCATTTTTTAAAATCCGTATACACAAGCCTCCTTTCTTCTGCCACCAAGGCAGCTCAATCAGGTGTATTAGAGGGGTACATGATATACTTAAAAAGGTATGAGATATAGCAGCATTAACAGTCAATCTTGGAAACATGTATTTGCTAGCTAACATATCCCAGAAATCATTAGCTGAAAGAGCATTATAAATTTGAGTTTGTGAGGCTATCTCCAAGTACAGAACCTCCATTCTGAACTTTGTCTGTTATGTGCACATGCTTGGCTTCAAGACTGGAGGTTCAGTGACCAACTGGTCCTGTCCATATCATTCCCAGGGTCCAATGGACCAAAAAGAATTCATGCATCATTCCTTTACTCTCTGGTTTACTCTCCAACAAATATTAAAACAGGCATTGCTATTACAATTGCTAAGCCCGCAGACTAAATTTCATCATTCATTAATATGTTTGAGTTAGATGTGGACTTCTGCCCTGCAGTGGTTCTCACCCTATTTTCCATGTCAGTACCAAAGAAATAGGAGAAGGAGCCGATCAGTCACAATGCCTGTGCATCAAGTCACATCTGACATAGAATAAATATCCTGACTGCGATGACATATGGGAGCTCGGATGGGATGTCATAAGCAGTGAGGTCAAATTAAATCTTACCTCTCTTAAATCTTTCTTACCTAAATGTCTAGGAGCACAAGCACTTCCTTTCCTTGCCCCAACTGTGACACACTCATTAAAATTCAAACACTGTAAACGTGATGTGCAGATTTGAAGTCACAGGACCCTAGCTAGGCATACTTCATTCACATATTGCCAAAAAGCTAATGAACACCCACCACCTGCCAAATGATGTCTGAGGAGTGCATGCCCTCCCCAACACCCTTCGTAGCACAGACAGACTGCCGCCCACGCTCGCAGTCTAGAGAAGCTGCACAGATATAAACAAGCAATTACAACCTAGCAAAATGGGAAGTGAAATCAGTCATTACTCAGACTAGCCCTAGCTCCCATTGGGAATTCTTTCATTTGGAATCATGTCTTCTCAGGGTTTTTCTGTAGCTCCGGGTCTTCAAAGTTCCCTGCCAGCTTTTCTGTGGTATTTCTCATAGCTGCCAGAACTTGAAGTCTGTTACAAGTAGATGGTTTCTATTCTAATGCTTCCCCTTCCAGCTGGTCTGTCGACCACCTCGGATGCACCTGCCTCTGTTTTTCTCCAGCTCTCTACCAGAGACCCAGACACTGGGAAAAAAAGAGTATAAATTACAGTCACTCAAAAGA
This sequence comes from Meriones unguiculatus, assembly GCF_030254825.1. Taxonomy (NCBI): domain Eukaryota; kingdom Metazoa; phylum Chordata; class Mammalia; order Rodentia; family Muridae; genus Meriones; species Meriones unguiculatus. The sequence goes on from NC_083351.1 coordinate 100,593,519, forward strand.
CTTAGAGACATATGTAGCAAAATCTCTGCATTTGCTTAACCATGGTAACATTACTCTATGCCTGATGGTGAACATTTCTTTTTTTAGTAAAATCAACTACTTTTTTTAAGAACCACTTTATTTCATTTTATTGTATTTATTGTATATGGGTGTTCATTCTGCATTGATGTCTGAGTACTACATGTGTGCCTGCTGTCTAGGGAGGCTGGAAGAAGGCACTAGATCGCTTGGGACTGGAGATACAGATGGTCATGACCCACCATTGTATGTGCTAAAAATTGAACTTGTAGCCTTTGGAAAAACGAGTGCTCATAATTGCTGAATCATCTCCTGAGCCCAAGACCAACTATTAAATTTCATCATTCATAACTTCCATGTTCTATGTGGCTATATGAATCCTTGAAATTTTACGTTTCCATATGCAATTATTTTCAGATATATAAAAGTATATGTATTGTTTTTATGTAACTCATGGTAAGGTCTCAGGTAACAGTGAAAATTATGTTGATAGTTATGAAACTATAATATGAATATTCACAATATGCAAGATATATGGAATAATTACAAATAGCTATGTATCAGGGTAGGTCAGCATTTTGCCCCATGTGATGTTCATGAAAATATGATTAAGCTTACAATTTTCAGCACTGTGGCACCTCCAAATTTTAGGTAAAGCTCCAAGTTTTTCACTCCACATGACTTAGCACAAGGGTTATTATCAATGAATGTCAATCTAATATGAGAAGGTCTTTAAAAAGTAATATTGGGTAAGTTTTGAGTAAGAGAGTGGACTAGAAGCCTCTTACATGTGACCTGGTTGATCAGAGTCCAACTATATATATGGGGGGGTGAGTCTGTGTGTGTCTGTGTGCCTGTGTGTGTGTCTGTGTTTGTATATACATATATAGATATATGTTTGTGTGTATACATATATGTTTGTGTATACATTTATATCTATCTATCTATCTATTTATCTATCTATATAAAGGCGACAAAAAGAAAGTAAGTTTTGGAAGTTCGAAAAAAATTAATAAAAGATCACCTAAAAAGTGGGGCAAAAAAAAGACAGATGATTTAGCAAAAAGAAAGGAAAACAAGTGGAGCACAGCTCAGGCTACACAGCTCTCTGGTGAGCAGAGAAACAGAAGCCTCATCCAAAGGATAGACCAGAAAGCCAACTACACCACAAACTAAGAACTGGCCCATAGCCCAGAGATAGGTGTGGAGAAACAGGAAAACAGATTCTGGCAATGAGGCTGGACTCTAGTCAGTAAAATGCAAAGTGAAAGAGAAGCTGCCCCCAGTCAACAGAGATGAACCTCATCAATAAAGAACTAACCTGGAGGTTGATAAGGCTTTACCTGGGGTCATCAAGTGCCTCAATCTCTGGAAATATTTCTCCCACCATGCATTTCTGTAGTGTCCAAAGACCTGTGGAATTCCAGCAGATAACTTAACATGTACAGTGATATTTGTCCATTGGTTGATCAATACATACAAGGTATAGGAAGTATACCCTGTAAGTATGATGATAGGGTTTCTATATGCAAGGATACCAACACTGTGGTATCCCTTCATCCACTTATAACCCATTTGGTTATACAGCTAGAACATTTACCACAATACCCTGCTAGAATATTTGTGGCTGTGATCTAGGAAGTGTGGAGGTGGTGAGAGAACCTTGCTAGCCCACAGATTATAAAGCAGAAGGTGGCCAGCAAAGAACACTGAAATGCAAAGCAGAGACTCCACTGTGAAAACAGCTCTGACTACGGCAGACACTTCCAACAATACCTCAAAACCAGAAGAAAGCATTGGAGTCCTGTGGATTTGGTGGTGGTTAATACATGTCACACAAGCAAGAAGACACAGTTCAGATCTCCCCAAACTATGTAAATGAGGCAAGGAAAGTCTGTCTGTAACTTCAGCTTCAGAAAGAGAGACAGGAAACATTTCAGAATGGCAAGAGAGACTAACCATATGAGGGAGCCTGTTTTTGTTTGTTTGTTTGTTTGGGCTTATTCCATAATGTTTGCAAAGTATTCTTTTAATGATCCTCTGAATTTCACTGGAGTGTGTTATACCATATTCCATTTTATTTCTAACTTTATTAATATGGGTCTTCTTTCTCTTTTGGTTAGTTTAGCCAAAAGTATGTTGATTTTCTTATTTGCTTTGAAAGCTCCAACTTGTTGTTTGATTGATATACTGTGCACTGTTCTTGTAGAATGCATTTCATGTATTCTTGTCCTTAGATGTATTATTTTTGGTTAACCACTGCTGTAGGGTTTTACCTGCTCATGTTTTTCTAAGACCTTGACATATGTCATGAGGTTATTTGCTTGGAATCCGCATGTACACACTCAGAAACACAAACTTTCATTTTAGAACTGCCTTAGCTATATCTTAAAGATTCTTATGCATTATACTTTTTAACTTAGTTCCATGAACTTTTAAATTTCATTCATATTTTTTTAAATTTTTTATTTAACTTTTATTAATTACACTTTATTCACTTTGTATCCCCCCTCTAGTTCCCTCCCTCCTCCCCTCCCGATCCCTCCACCTTCTTCACGCATGCCCCTCCCCAAGTCCACTGATAGGGGAGGTCCTCATCTCCTTCTTTCTAATCTTAGTCTATCAGTTCTCATCAGAAGTGGCTGCATTGTCATTTTCTGTGGCCTGGTAAGGCTGCTCCCCCCTCAGGGGGAGGTGATCAAAGAGCAGGCCAATCAGATTATGTTAGAGGCAATCCCTCTTCCCATTACTATGTAACCCACTTGGACACTGAACTGCCATGAGCTATATCTGTGGAGGGGTTCTAGGTTATCTCCATGAGTAGTCCTTGATTGGTCATTCATATTTTCAATGATCCGCCAACTAAACATTTAATACCTGAAGTCAGCCCACACTACAAATCAATAGTAAAACAACATATTACTGAATCAAAAACAGAATTGGAGACTAACAAAATAGAGGACCTAGAAATAAACCCACACAGACATAGTGAGTCACCTATTTGCCATACACTGTAAAATGAATTGAAAAACATAGCACTAGAATGTAGTACATAGGGAAATTAATATGTAAAGGAATTTAAAGATTTATATCTCTCACCATGCACAAATTAATTCAAAATGGATGAAAGACCTAAATGCATGATCTGAAATTCTCAAGTCACTAGAGAAAAATACAGGCAAAACACATCAAGACGTAGGTATAGGTGAAGACTTCATGAAAAACATTCCAACCACATAGGAAACATCCCTAAGTATTTGCAAAAGGTAATGAATTGAATTAAAAAGCTTCTCTACAGCAAAATAAACAATAAAAAAAGAAGTGACAGCTGACAGAATGTGAAACAGCTTTGCCAATTATACCTCCAACAAGGTATTCATATCTAGAATCAACAGAGAGCTAAAAAAATACTCAGATAATCTTCAGATTTATATCAGTAAGTGGGCTAATGAATTGACTATCCAGTTCTTTTTCTTTTCTTTAATTTAATTTTATTATATTAATTACACTTTATTCACTTTGTATCCCACCATGAGCCCCTCCCTCCTCCCCTCCTAGTCCCACCCTCCATCCCCCTTTTTCACGCATGCCCACTGATAGGGGAGGTCCTCTTCTCCTTCCTTCTGATCTTAGTCTATCAGATCACATCAGGAGTTGCTGCATTGTCATCTTCTGTGGCCTGGTAAGGCTGGTAAGATCTGGAGAGGACAGGAACCCCACAAGGAGAGCAACAGAACCAGAAAAATTGAACACAGGGGTCTTCCCAGAGACTCATACTCCAACCAAGTACCAGGCATGGAAATAACCTAGAACCCCTGCACAGACTATCCAGTTCTTAATGGAACAAATACAAATGACAACTAATTATTTTTCAAAAATCTTTAGCCAGTAAGAAAACAAAAATTTAAATGATATAGGTATTTGTCACATCCGAGCCAGAATAACTACTACTAGGCAAACCAACCAAAAAAGAAAATGCATTGTGTAGAAAATAAAGAATCCTTATATACTCTTGAGAATACTAATTTCTGTAGCTGGAATGAAAATTGTTATGGAGGTTCTCTAGAAAGTAAAACAAACAACAAAGCAAAACCAACCATGTATAAATTCATTTTATATATGATATGGAAGCAGATATGGTCTTGGAGTAAAGGAATGAGAACTAACATGCGGAGCAAAGTAGAAAAATAGAATGAAAGTGATGTAATTCTATTTCACTTACAAACACTTTGTTTTAAGAGAGGTAATGGAGTATGAGATACACATGTTTGGAGATGCTATGATGGAACTAATTATTGCATATGCTTATTAAAACAGCAACAATGACTAAAACCCCAGGAGTATTTAACAACTACAAATATATATGTACACACACATACCTATGCTTGAGCTTCCAAAAGGAGAAGTGTGGTCAGAAAAAAAAGCTGTTAGGATTATCCCTGTGGCTAGAAACAGTGAGAAAAAAATGTTCTTTGACTATAAATCACTGAAGAGATACATTAAACATTATACTAAACTGTAACTGGTTGAGAAATGTGTGACAGCATAGGTTTATCAGATGTGGATGAGGAACATGGGTGTTTTCATAATCTATTTTTTTCCATGGTGGCTATCTTATTTGAATGCCTATTGGGATAGTGAAACATCACATTCTAAATATATATTCACTAATGCTAGCACCACTCAATTAGTGATGTTAAGTGATATATATCATGACAGTACACATAAGACAACTTCTGAATAAGTCTTACAAAGTTCTGAAGCCCAACATTCTGAAATCGAATGTGTGTAGCAATGAAGTGGTGGAATGCTGAGTAATCATTACTTAGAATGTATAGACTCAAGTGCCCATTGAAATAATAGACACATGATCAAGATTTAAAAAAAATAAAATAAAACAATCTCTGTGTGCCATGGTTGGATAATAATTAGCATAAACCTCACAAATGATAATGTCAGTTTAGAAAAGTGATGTCATGCCAGCCAAGACAGTAAGTAAGCCAGGTAATATCATGAGACTCCAGATATCCAGTTATAACTTCCTAACTGACCCCAAATAGTATTTAATCACCAGCCATACAGAGGGCTTTAAGCTCTTTTCTCTGCCAGGACATAGGGTGTGAAGTCTTGCAGTTTAATTAGGTGGAACTGAGCAACTGTAAGCATAATGATATCCTGCCAAATAAACAGGACAAAAAATAAAGAATCCATGGATAGAAAGCATGGAGATGGTCTGTATAATCTGCAGCCAAAACAATACTGTAATAAGAAAGATGATCTGTACTACTTTTCATTTGAAGAATATACCGTAAACTTCATTGCCAGGTGTAAATGCTCATCTTAATCGCTTAGGAAATGTACCAAATAAGGTGTTTGTGCCCAAAAGAGAACATCGAACCTGAACATACTTTAAACAGTGAGAAAAACTTGTCCCCTGATCAGCTTTGTATCTTACATATAAGGATTTAACATAAGATAGCACACATCTACCCTGTATTTCATATTTCTTAATATGCGTTGGGTTTCAGTTGTTTGGAAGAGAGGGCCACTTGTGGGCAAGCTGACTCACTGTGTAGCCAATGATGGCCATGAAATCCTGATCCATTTTCATCTACCTCCTAAGGGCTAGATCTCCAGGTAGGTGCCATCATATCTAGCTCATCTTCCTTAATATATCAGACAGCCCATTGGCAGTGTCTACTGAGTCAATTTTCCATGGTGTTAAGTATGTTTCTGGAGCATTTACTAATGTTGCCATGTGAGCAATCATGTTAATTTAAGCTAAATTGCTGTGATTATGACATAATCTTAAAGAGTAATTAAGTGTAACTACGACACTGACTTTGACAAAGAAGAAAGGCCTTCATTAAAGACGGGCATAGAGTTTGGGATGGTGTTCATATTTTTATCAAGGATTTGCTATAGCAAATTAATTTTTTCAGCTTAATCCTGAAAAATCAATCTTGTAATTGTAAGTATATGTCAAACCTTTGCCTGAAGCAATGTTTTGAAAATTAAATGTGCATTGAATTAAATGTTTTAATGTGGATTACTACTTTTAACAAATGTTGATTTCTAAATTAAAAAAGAGCATATTTTCCACTCACTATAAAACATAATTTGCAATTACATCAATTGTGTCACGTCATAAAAATCATTAACTTGAAAAACAACTTTGTTTCTAATGCTTATTATGAGACACAATTTGGAAACCAACCAAATTGGTGGTGTGCCTGTGTATGCATGTGCATTTATATACACGTATTCTACTGATTAAAATTAAAAGCAACACACCATTTAAGTTAGTTAATTAAGTATTGTCATATCACCTTAAATGAGAGCTTACAATCAGAGTAAATTAGTCAGCACTTCATTTTAGCACCGAGAAAACTATTTTTAATGAAAGGTAAACTTTATGACATGTGACACAGAAGATGCTTGTTATAATAATAATGTTATATTTTATACAGATCATCTGAACTTTAATATGTGTATAATGTTTTATATGTTGATTATATTGTAAGCCTTAAAATATCATATTAAAATGAAATGTTTATGTTTTTAAAAAATCAATATTCTAAAGTTATGTGGATTTTACAATTAGTCAACACACACTACCTTAGTGGCTTTAGTGGTCCATTTAACTTTGGGGTCTATATGAGAGAGAGAAAAAGACCTCTGGATTCACAGCACACATCATGCAAACTTCCTCACCTAAGTTTCAGCTGAGCTCAGCTTGTCCACAGCCTTCCACTAAAGCACCATGCTCTCTTTTTAGCACCTGGCTCATGAAGAACTGGGTAGACACTATTAAATTCAGGAAAGGCACTTCAGTTCCAGCTTGGGAACTTACAACATCAACTCTGGGTTGGGGACATTGAAGTTGCAGATGGGACTAGGCTATTTTCTTCACATAACAGTTTTCCTGATGGAATTCTCATTCCTAACACTACTTACACACCATAAACGGAATTTTTATCAAAATTTTCAGGTTTTCATCAAGATGTGTCTGAACATAGATAACGTTCCTCATCTGCATATGAAGTCCATAGGCATAAGTGAAGATCTTTCAAAAGCTTGAAACATTTCCATTTTGTGCACTGAGTATCTTTGTCTACAAATTCCCATTAATGTATTTATGTCTGTGTGTACACATGTGTATATATGTGTGTATGTATGTGTGTATGTATGGTCACACAGAATCCAACTGATGACTTGATTGCTTATAAACTGATAAAAAGGAAATTAGCCTTATAATCTAGCTTCCTTTCCAAGTTTAAAGAAAAGTGGAACAATGGGCCATGCATTTCCTATTCTTTATCTTGTGTATATCTGCTTAGCAAGACTAAGAGGAATCTAAAACTTCCTATCCATTTTATTGTTGTTTTTCTTCCCTCATTTGTAATTGCTGCTACTCTACTTCTCTTTTGAGCTTTCAGGTTTAACAGAAGAGTCTGTAAAGCTTATCTATCCTCTTGTTAAGAAGTTAGTTTGAGCTGGGCATTGTGGTGTGTGCCTATAATCCCAGCTTTCAGGGATGCAGAGGCAGGTGGATCTCTGTGAGTTTGAGGCCAGTTAGGGCTACTCAGGGAAATGCTGTCTTGAAAAACCAAAAAGGAGAGGAGGAAGAGGAAGAGGGGAGGAGGAGGAGGAAAGAAAAAGCAAAGAGAGAAAGAAAGAAAGAAAGAAAGAAAGAAAGAAAGAAAGAAAGAAAGAAAGAGAAACAAAAAGTAAGAGAGCAAGCAGTCTGAACGTGAATCTTTTCTTTTTTTTTTTCTTTTTTTTTTTATTTTTTTTTTCAATGCAGTTTATTCAGGAACATTGAACAATCCTCGGACCCCGGGGAAAGCCAGCCCACAGCTTAAATAGCCTCTGGGTAGCCAACCCAGGCGTGCCACGGGGGCAATGCAGATAGGTCCACATACATGGAAGCAAGCCAGATCCTCAGCCTTAGCCAAATGTGGAATTGTTCATGACAGAGAGCACTCACCATCGGGAAGGTGGAAGGCGGAAACCAGCTCCATCTTTAAGGCATAGCATTCCGCAGCTCTCTACAGTTCCCCCTTTTTGTTTTAGACGCCTCAGGCAAGAGTAGAGGTCTGATCTCTGATATTAGAAATAAATTGGGACTTTGTACAGATGTTCATTTAGGTGTCATCCACCCAAAGAGCATCAGACCAGTCCGATACCTTTTTCTCAGAGGCGGGACCTGGGGCATCAACTACCACAGAGGGCCTCTGAAAGCCTCTGCCCTTCAGACTATCAAAGCAGATGCTGAGCCGGAGTGAATCTTTTCTTGAAAGCACTAGCTAGGAAACTATCCTCAGGCTGATGCAACATGGTCCATTTATCTCCCAAGCTTCCTACTCCATATTCTCTTCAAGAAGAGACTCAGTTTCTCTAGCATTGGCTCCTGTTTTATCTCACTGCAATGGCCATGGCTACTGCACTGAATCTAAACACTGGGGTTTTGAAGGGTAGACATTCCAGCAAGTCTGGAAACTGAACTTGTGAACAGCTCAGGTGTAGACAAAGGAAAGGAAAGTGACAGCAACATAAGCATTTTGTTTGGTGATCAAGAAACAGTGTTCCTTCCTTCGGTCAATATAGTTGAGCGTGTGAGAATTACTACTGACATAGTTGCTGCTGTGCGAGGGCCTGAGCCTAGGATAAAACCACCTTTTAGCACAGGCCAGCATGAAACCAAACACAGAAAGTGATCAGAGTCCAGACCATAGAATGCTGGAAACCCACAGTAACAAAATTTCAGACATGCCAAATAATAAATTCCTATGATAAATTAATGTTTCATGGCCTTCTGCTCATGCAGAAGTAGTATCCTAGGTTATCACTTCTCTGCAGCACACACACCTATTACTTGGAGTCTCAGCTAGAGTGACCCTCACAGACTCTCAGGAGCCTCCCCTGTTCTAGAGATGGCCCCCTACTTGTATTTTTCTTCTCTCTCCCAGTTCTCCTCACTCACCCACTCCTCTTTCTACCCATCTGATCCCCACTCCCATTATCTTCCTCAACCCATCTCCCACCCCTCTCTTTCTCCATCTACTTGGCTTTCTGTTGTATTTCTGAGTGAGATTCAAGCATCTTCAGTGGGGTTCTCCTTGGCTTCTTAAGTTCTGTGGATTATAGCATGGTTTTCCTGTACTATATTTTTAACATCAGCTTATAAGTGAGTACATACCAAGTGTGTCTATACCAAGTGTGTCTTTCTGGATCTGGGTTACCTCACTCAGGTTGCTCTTTTCTAGTCTCATCCATTTGCATGAAAATTTATGATTTCCTTATTTTTATTAGCTAAGTAGTATTACATTGTGTAAAAATAGCACATTTTCTTCATCCATTCTTTGTTTGAGGGACATCTAGGCTGCTTCCAGTATCTGGATATAACAAAAAGGCTGCAATGAACATAGTTGAGCAAAGAGCTTGTAGAGTGAATCGTCTTTTGGGTATATGTCCAGGAGTGTTATAGCTGGGTCTGTGTGTGTTTTTCCTGCATGTATATATATATGTACATCAAATATAAGTAGTGCCCACAGAAGTCAGAGGATGGCATAAAATCTCAGAAAAAGAAGTTACTGGAAGATGGTGAATCATCTTGTAGGTGCTGAACTTTGGAACTGAACCTTGGTCATCTTCGAGAACAGTCAGGTTATTGACTGCTGAGCCTTCTTTCCACACCTTCTATCTTCTATACATTTCATGCACTTTCTACTTGTACTATTAGTAAAATATGGAATTTTACTATAGCTGGGATACAAAGTGAATAAACTGTAATAAATAAAAATAAAATAAAAATTAATTAAAAAAGAATAATGTAAAGCAAATTCCCAGGGCTCATTTAAGTCATTCCTAACATATTTTAACTCATAACAAAGTAGATTTTTCAATAAGCATTGAATTCATCTCTGTTTTCAAATTGCACATGTTTTGTGTACCTACATAGAGTAGTCTAAAATCCTATAAGCGAAACAAAGATATCTTTACTTCACAGAACACCGAGGATCCAGTGGACTTGCATCCATCAAAGGATGTAAGGGCTGATGGAAGTTCAAGTTCAATGGTACCCTCAATGGCGGGGTACCATTGAGGAATGGGAACATTTACACTGCGATGAACTGGTTGCCAACTTAAACCATTCCATAACATCAAAGCTATAAATAAAATATAGTCTATATCATATGTAGTATATGTACTATGCTATAATATGCAGTCTATATCATATCTATACTATAAGATATTATAGATACATATGATGTATCATATCTACATATGATGTATGGTATATGTAGATATAATATAGACTATAGATATGCCTAAAATTTACCTTTTTTAAATTTTATTTTATTAATTACACTTTATTCACTTTGTATCCCGCCTCTAGTTCCCTCCCTCCTCCCCTCCCGGTCTCACCCTCCCTCCCCCTTCTTCATGCATGCCCCTCCCCAAGTCCACTGATAGGGGAGGTCCTCCTCTCCTTCCTTCTGCTCTTAGTCTATCAGATCACATCAGGATTGGCTGCATTGTCATCTTCTGTGGCCTGGTAAGGCTGCTCCCCCTCAGGGGGAGGTGATCAAAGAGCAGGCCAATCAGATTATGTCAGAGGCAAGCCCTCTTCCCATTACTATGTAACCCACTTGGACACTAAACTGCCATGGGCTACATCTGTGCAGAGGTTCTAGGTTATCTCCATGCCTGGTACTTGGTTGGAGTATGAGTCTCTGGGAAGACCCCTGTGTTCAAATGTTCTGGTTCTGTTGCTCTCCTTGTGGAGTTCCTGTCCTCTCCAGATCTTACTATTTCCCACTTCTTACATAATATTCCATGCACTCTGCCCAACAGTTGGCCATAAGTCTCAGCTTCTCTTTGATAGTCTGCAGGGCAGAGCCTTTCAGAGGCCCTCTGTGGCAGGTTCCTAGGGTGTTTCCTGTTTTCTTCTTCTTCTGATGTCCATCCTCTTTGCCTTTCGGGGTGAGGATTGAGCGTTTTAGTCAGGATCCTCTCTCTTGATTAGTTTCTTTGGATGTATAGATTTTAGTAGGTTTATCTTATGTTATACGTCTATATGAGGAGTATATACCATGTGTGTCTTTCTGCTTCTGGGGACCTGGAAAGGATCATCCTAAAATTTACCTTTTTATAGCAATGAAAACTGTAAACATGTATGTGGAAGAGGCTGAACAGAACATACAGTAAATCAATGGAAGCAGCACTTGGCCAATGGGAGAAGAAATCCACCCAGAAAGTGATGAGCGTCTACCAGCCAGAGGTAAGCTGTTTGCAATCACATTCAAGTTGAAGGTTTTAATGAACAAATGACAAAAATCTTCCCTGCCAAGCCCCTGCCACACTCTAAATCAGACCACACAGTTACACAAATGGGAAGCTGGTCTGGCTGATACAGAAAAATAAAACATTAAAGGAAAATGCTACAACAATACCCCTACATATTTGGCTGTAAAGTCACAATATAGATTACGCTTAAGACTTATAGATAAATGAGTCCATATTTCCATTATCAAGATCAATGGGAGTTCAGCTATAATTCAACACAGTAGATGTGTATTATAGGAGTAAAAGTTATTTGAAAATTTTGTTTTAAAGCTCTTCTCTCAAGTTATAGATTTTTGGGAATGTCTGGGATATATTTGCCAAAAGGATTCCATCTAAAATTTTCACAAATTCCATACAAAATGAAGATTTATGAAGACAAAGAAATTTTTTTAAGGAGTGATATATGTCCCAGAAAGATGGCTTAACAGAAAAGTGGCATCTGTCTCCAAGTCTGACTAATGCAAGATGCCCTCTGACTACCATATATGAAGGTTGTACCCATATAGATACATAGACAAACACACAGAGTAAATAAAAATGTAATCAAAATAATATATTTGAAAATATGACATGTCTGACATGTAGAAATTACATGAAAATAACCATGGGTGAAATCAAAGTGAAAAGTATTTTTAAATTGATTCAAACACATGAAGAAGTGTCAATTTTGGTAGCAATAAATAACACATACATTAAACGTTAATTAAAATGAATCTTTTTTTTGAATTTTATTTTTTTCTTATCAGTTACATTTTATTAACTCTGTATCCCAGCCGTGTCCCGTTCCCTCATTCCCTCCCAGTCTCTCCCTCCCTCCCTCCCTCATCTCCACCGTGCCCCTTTCCAAGTCCACTGATAGGGGGGGACCTCCTCCCCATTCATCTGATCCTGTTTTATCAGGTATCTTCAGGACTGGCTGCAAAGCCCACCTCTGTAGCCTAACAGGATTGCTCCTCCCTTGGGGGGTGGGGAGGCCAAAGAGCCAGTCCAGAGTTCTTGTTAGAAATATTCCTTGTTCCCCTCACTTTGGGAAACCAATTGGTTACTGAGCTACCACAGGCTACATCTGAGTGGAGGTTCTAGGTTATATCCATACATGGTCCTTGGTTGAATGTCAGTCTCAGAAAAGACCCTGTGCCCAGATATATTTGGTCCTTGTGGAGCTCCTATCCTTTCCCCATCAGACTAACTCCCCTTCTTTCTTATGATTCCCTGTACTCTGCCAAAGGTTTGGTCATGAGTCCTTCCTTTGAAAACACTGCTAGTTAGAGTCTTTCAGATGCGCTCAGTAGACTCCTGTCATATGTTCAATGCACATCCCATCTGTCTTTCTAAATGAGGATTGATCATCTTACCCCATGTCCACTCTCTTGATTATCTTTTTTAGGTGTATAGATTTCATTATGTTTATCATATCTTATAGGTCTATATAAGTGAGTATATACCGTGTTTGTCTTTCTCCTTCTGGGATATTTCACTCAGAAAGATCTTTTCTAGATCCCACCATTTGCCTGCAATAAAATGAATCTTAGTGTAGAACTGATACTTTGTAATTCACTCTACAATACTGAACTGGCAATATAACTGCCATCACTAAGGCTACTTTCATCATCACATGAGCATGTGCAAATCTTATAAAAAAGATACTATCTCACAAATTCTATTTTAACTAATAGACAACTATTAAGAACTTTATCTTAGGAAAATCTAATTATAGAACATTTCTTCTTGCTACACAATCAAAATTAAATGTACTGTGTTTCTATTTTTCCATCTGCTCCACTAAATTGTACTACACTGTAACTGGGAAGTAATGGTAATTAGGAACAGCTCTGGACAAATCATATATGATTTTCAAGTGAAATGGCCTGGGCCACCAAACTGTTAGTTTAGTAGAATGAAGGATTGAGCTCTCCTATTGAATGGACATTTCCTAAAAATTCCAAAGCAGGTGCCCTATTAATCTGATTGGCCTGCTCTTTGATCACCTCCCCCTGGGGGGGAGCAGCCTTACCAGGCCATAGTAGAGGACAATGCAGCCACTTTTGATGTGAACTGATAGACTAAGATCAGAAAGGAGAGGAGAACCTCACCTATCAGTGGACTTGGGGAGTGGCATGCAAGCAGAGGGAGGAGGGAGGGTGGGATTGGGAGGGAAGGAGGAAGGGGCTTATTGGGGGATGCAGAATGAATAAAGTGTAATTGATGAAAAATTTAAAAAAAAAGGGAAAAAATAATTTAAGAACCTTAAATGACTTTCAAAAGTGGAGGAAAACATGGAGTTAGTCAATTTGCATGGAGCACGTCTCGCCCCTGGGGGCAATGGTCTCCTGAACCTACTCAGACCTCGGACACCACCACTGCTAGTTCTAGAACTGATGCAGGATGTTCCAACGAGGGGGTTAAGGCTTCTCATAATATTTCCTATAAACCCACACCTGTTTGTTTATATCCCCCATTTTTATTCATTATTAGCCAGATAGAGCCAAGTAATTGTGGTACTGATACTTGCTTTTTTGCCCAATGCTGGAATGCTAGTAAATTTAGGTATGCCCTGGTTACTCGCATGCCTCACTGCGTGCCTGTGCCCGTTGATGCCCCTCACGCTATGACTCTCTTCAGACAGAAAAGGGATCTTGGAACTACAGCCACCATTGTTACTGCCATCTCATTGGCGGATGTTGGAGCTACCACTGGGGCATTAGCCATGAGTCATACTGGGCAGACTGCTCAGACCCTGAATAATCTTTTAGCAAATGTAGCTCATGCCTTAGTTGTACAAAAAGGAATTAATGCTCAACTAAAAGGAAGCTTGATGGTGTTCAATCAGAGGATTGACCTTGTGCAGGAGCAAATTGATACCCTATGGCAAATCGCTCAACTTGGCTGTCAATGAAAATATGCTGGACTTTGAGTCACTAGCATACAACATGAGAATTTTTCCTGTGCTGCAAATCTGTCTAAACAATTGTCGAGCTATATTTTAGGTAATTGGACTGGAGAATTCGATACTACGATGGAGCAGCTGAGAGTGGCCATTGTCACAGTAAATTCTACCAGAGTGGATGCAGGACTAGCCACAGGATTATCATCATGGATTGCTGCAGCCATGAATCATCTGAAGGAATGGGTGGGCATGGGAGCGTTAGCAGGCCTTCTGGTGTTGGTCTCCTTGGTTTGCCTGTGGTATATAGGAAAGATTAAAGTCTCACAACAGCGTAATGCTGCCGTGACCATTCAGGCCTTTACAGCCATTGAAGCAGGACAGTCCCCCCAAGCATGGTTGGCTACCATAAAAATCTAAAATGTTACACTCAGGATGCGAAGCTAAGCACTGCACTCGGTCAGCTGCTTTCAACCCAGAGAAGAGCATGTCTGATTGCATGTGGGTTGATGCCCCAGGTCCCACCTCTGAGAAAAATGTATCGGACAGGTCTGATGCTCTTTGGGTGGATGACACTTAAATGAACATCAGTACAAAGTCCCAATTTATTTCTAATATCAGAGATCAGACCTCTACTCTTGCCTGATGCGTCTAAAACAAAAAGGGGAACTGTAGAGAGCTGCGGAATGCTGTGCCTTAAAGATGGAAAGATGGAGCTGGTTTCTGCCTTCCACCTTCCCGATGGTGAGTGCTCTCTGTCACGAACAATTCCACATTTGGCGAAGGCTGAGGATCTGGCTTGCTTCCATGTATGTGGACCTATCTGCATTGCCCACGTGGCATGCTGGGGTTGGCTACCCAGAGGCTATTTAAGCTGTGGGCTGGCTTTCCCCAGGGTCAGATGATTGTTCAAGGTTCCTGAATAAAGTGCATTGAAAAAAAAAAAAAAAAAAAAAAAAAAAAAAACAAACTTTCATAACCAGTTTTAAGAATAAAAAAAAAAAAAAGGAGGGCAGAGGCTCTTCCACCAATTTTCTGGTTACCAGTTCTCATACCACAAATAGGGTATACAAGGAGACAAAAAAAAAAAAAAAAAAAAAAAAAAAAAAACCTGAGCCCAGAGGGTCCTGCAGAGACTGATGCAACAACCAAGGACTCTGTATGGAGAGGACTAGGCCCCCTACCCATATAGCTGATTGGCAGATCAGTATCCATGTGGGTTCCTGAGTAAGGGGAACGGGGGTTGCCTCTGTCATGAACTTGATTGCCTGTTCTTTGATCACTTTGCCCCTGGAGATTCAGCCTTGCTTGGCCACAGAGGAAGAGGATCCAGGTAGTCCTGATGAGAGTGGATAAAGTATGGGCAGGTGGCAAAAAAGGAGAACTCCCCCTTTCACTGGACTAGGGGAAGGGGATGAGGGAAGAGGGAGGGAGAGTGGGTCTAGGGGAGTTGACAGAGGGGGCTACAATTAGGATATATAATTAATAAACTTTTTAAAAAAGAAAAAATATACACAGTAGGCTCTATGATTGGGTATGGGTGAAGACAGTATTCATTGTCCTCTGCTGCCAGTTAAACTGCAAAGTCCATGGATCAGAGCTTATGTAAAATTTCATAAAATACAGACAGGTACCCCATGGGATACTTGTCAAAATAGATGGCTTGCTGTTGTAGGAGTGAGTACAGAGAGTTGTCCTTAATCCCTATCTTCCTCTCATTCCAGAAGGAAGGAGTAGAAGGGAGAGGGAGAGAGAGGGAGGGAGGGAATGAAGAAGTAATGGAAGAAGGGAGGGAGGGAGGGAAGGTAAGGGAAAGAGAAAGGAAGGGAAAGAGGGAGGAGAAGGAGAAAGGGGAGGGGAGGAAGGAGGGGGAGAGGGAAAAAGGGACAGAGAGACAGAGAAACACAGAGGGAGGCAGAGACAGAACAGGAATGTTCATTCTCCATATCCTCTAAATCAAGCCTGGACTGAGGAAGGGAAGAAGAGGGGAAATAGCATTTTGTTTTACATCATAGAAACTTTGAATTAAACAACTCATGAAAGCCATAGGGTTACTAAAACCT
The DNA here is from genome assembly GCF_030254825.1 of Meriones unguiculatus. Taxonomy (NCBI): domain Eukaryota; kingdom Metazoa; phylum Chordata; class Mammalia; order Rodentia; family Muridae; genus Meriones; species Meriones unguiculatus. The sequence continues at coordinate 100,609,836 of NC_083351.1, forward strand.
GACTGATTCCATTATCTGAAATGAGTTTCTGTGATCTTCGTCTGCAGATGGAAGAAGTAGTTAGGAATTCAACAATTCTGCTGAGAGAAATGGTGGAGAGAGGCAGGATGAACCCTATAATCCAGTGGCGCAGAGTCCCTTTGCTTGCTGGATGCAAGCATGCAACTCAATTAGGATTCTGAATTCATGGTAAACAGTACATTTTTGTCCTGAAAGAAAACATGATTATAAAATAATAAAAAATCAATGCTTGGGTATAATCCAAAAACAAAAATGGAGTATATGAACAACATTATAGCTCCAATAAAAAATATTTCTGGGGAGATTCAAGTTTTGATTATGGGAATATATGTGTTAAAGAAAAGTGGTGTGTATCAATTCTCTACAACCTAATATTAAGCCTACATTATACTTCTTTTCAGAGAATTGATGTGTCATTAAGTTTGGAAATAATTGTGGCTCCTTAATATATCCTCATCGATATACTGGATATATAGATATAATGGAAATCAATTAGCAGTAGTTAAAATATATGAATGAAGGAAAGATGGATAGAAAAAAAGGATCTATACTAATTAAAATCTAGGTATTATTAGAATGGTTTTAACATGCACATAGGAATTTCATAAACTCACTAATGTTCAGAACACACAGCTGGGAAAAGAGGAATTTAATTTGACCAATCTGAACTCTTAAACACCTCACCCTGTTGCAATGAAGGAATAAAAAAATATTGATAACTCGTTTAACTGAAAAAAAGAATGCAGCCAGACAAGAGAGCACAAAATAGAAGAATAAAAGAGTGAGGAACTTAAAAGAAATTTAAAAAGTTTTTTATTTTTAATTCTTTTTATTAATTTATTTTTTATTTATTACAGTTTATTCACTTTTTATCCCAGCTGTAACCCCCTCCCTCGTCCCCTTCCTCCAGCTTCTCCTCCCATTTCCCCTCCCCAAGTTTACTGATAAGGGACATCTTCTTCCCCTTCCATCTGACCCTAGCCTATAAGGTCTCATCAGGACTGGCTGCATTGTCTTCCTCTGTGGGCTGGTAAGACTGCCTCTTCCTGAGGAAGAGATGATCAAAGAGAAATTCGCAGGCAAATGGTGGGAATTAGTAAAGATCATTCTGAGTGAGGTATCCTAGAAGCAGAAAGACACACGTGGTATATACTCACTTATAAGTGGATATTAGCCATATAATATAGGATAAACATACTAAAATCTGTACACTTGAAGAAGTGTACAGGCCACAGAGGAAGTCAATGCAACCAGTCCTGATGAGACCTGATAGGGTCAGAAGGAAGAGGGGGAGGACCTCCCTATCAGTAGATTTGGGGAGGGGGAAGGGAGAAGATGAGGGAGGGAACATGGGATTGGGAGGGGACAACAGCTGGGATACAAAATGAATAAACTGTAATTAATAAAAATAAATTAATTAATTAAAAAAAGAAGTTAAGCAAGAGGGAGGACCCTGGGTAAGATGCTCAATCCTCATTCACAAAGGCAAATGGGATGGACATTGGAAGAGGGAGAAAACAGGGAACAGGATAGGAGCCAACCACAGAAGGCCTCTGAAAGACTCTAGCCAGCAGGCTATCAAAGCAGATACTGAGACCAAAAACCAAACTTTGGGCAGATTGCAAGGAATTTTTTGAAAGAAGGGGGAGATGGAAAGACCTGGAGGGGACAGGACGTCCATGAGGAGACCAATTGAACCAGAAAATCTGGGCCCAGGGATCTTTCTTAGACTGATACTCCAACCAAGGACCATGCACAGAGAGGATATAAAAGCCTTTTCTAAGAAGTGTTACCTACATATCAGATTTTTTCCACTTTGATTTATAATACATACACACCTTTGAATTAAATTCCTTCAAACTTAAGGAATTATACAATGTAGTCTTTGAAAGGTATCTTATGAGTTAAAGCAATGTCCAGCTCATCCCACCGGCTCATCCACTGTATTATCATAGGGTCAGTGTTACTTCATCAATGAAAATGATTCTGAATAAACAGGAAGGCTTAAAGAGGCATGCACAATTTAGAACCTGACACCAATGGTCAAACTGCTAATGTCCATGCCAGTGTCTGACAATATCTACTACACGTTATAAAATAACTCTTATATCTGTAACATTCTTAGTGAGAACATTACTTTCCAAACATTTTAAATCAGCTATCAAAACACCATCCTCTTGTTTTCACGCTGACTGTTAACTGTAAGCTGAGTAGAAAGGTCTTTTCCTTCTGGGACATCAGATGAGTAGGAAGATCAGCTGGATGCTTTACCTGTGTCTCTGAGCTAGTAGATTTTTCACCCCGGGGGTGGAGGGAGGGGAAGAGAGCATGTAAAGACTCAAGATTAAAACCCTTTTTTCAGAACATGAGTTGGAGATGATTTAACTAACCGAAAATAGTTAAAGAACAGCATCTGCAGTGTGTCCTGCATGCCAGCAGCCAACACCAACAGTAGATTGGTGGAAAAGTAAAAAAATAAATTAAAATGTTATAATGTAGTAAATTATAATCTATAGAACAAAGGTGTGTAACTGTTCATTGGAAAATTCAATATTTTGTAATGTTAAAGTTTCTACAATAAAATTATAAAAAATATTTTAAATCACTCACAAATTAAACGTAAATTTCACCCAAGACTTAACTTCACATCCTCTACATGTGAACTGTTGGTTAGTTATTATTTTGGAACCTCACTGTTTTAGCTGCTTGACTTTTTATGTGATTTACTACATCATATTCCCATTATATATCACTTAGGAATCATTTCTAAGCTAAGTGTCAATGTCAGTGACCTAACATCAGCATAAGGGACTGAAATCAACCTTGCCACGTCAACTAGAAACATCAATGTTTCAATTTAATTGAGAACATCTAAAGCCATTCAAGTTTAATGTACATTTTTAAAATTTTAACCATCTAATTTAGCAATGCATATGCTGTAAATATGTTTTAACAATCCATTACAGGAGCAAAACTGTCCCCAAATAAGCAAAGAATACATTCAGCTTACCAAGAATGAGTTAGTAGGTTTTCATCATAGAGAAGGATACCTAATCCATTGAGTAATGGTATGCAAAATAATAATGCACACTACAAACAAGGTATAGTGAAGTTGTAAGGTATGGAGGATTATTTTTATCATCTCATAGAAATTATAAAATTGCCCAAAAGGTCATTATTATCTCAATCTTAAAAAACAAACAAACATACAAACAAAAACAAGAATCTTGATGAAATATGAAAAACAGCAGTTGGACAGGAGTTTGAATAAAATAGCACATTGGATCATCCCTGTGCCTACTTTTTCTCACAATAACTTGATCATTATACACACATATGTATTCATATATATTACCTACAGGACCCCTGTGTACTCAGGCTAAACTTGAATTTGGGATGCTCTTACCTCAGCCTCTTAGGGGCTGTAATTACATCCAAATTGGTCTGTGTGTTACACTACCTTTTGTGGAGTATCTTTCTTCTCTTCCTTTCTCTTCCTCCTCCCTCCTACATATTTGTTGTTGCTGTTTCACCTGGGCCTTGAATTTACTATGATTATGGAAATAATGTTGGCTTTCTGACCATACTGTTGCTACCTAACAAGGATTACAGGTGTGGGCCATTATATCCACTTTATATGATATGAAGGGTCAGAACTAAGGTTTCATACATGCTAGGAAAACATTCTATCAATTGGACTACATCCTTTGCCCTAGAAGTTATGTTCTGGTAGAATAATAGCATCTCTGGAAAGATGAAAATTTAGTAACATATTTCAAAAATGTTAAATAGGTATATGAGTTGGATTTTTTCCAGGCAATTTAATTCTAACGTGAAAACATCAAGTAATCTAAATAAATATACAAGCACTCTCAGTTTGGTAAGAAATATTTTAATATTTAAATATTTATATAGACAGTCACTGAGATGGCCACCGATGACCCACACAGCCTGATATTTATGACTATATATACCACTTTCCCTCTGAGGACCTACTCACTCTAATTAAAGGTTTGTATTGACAGTAGTCAGTCCTTGTTGGGTCACATTCTTTGAAAAGGCAAACTACTATCCTGGAGGGGAAAAAAATCACAGTAAGGAACCAAGGGAAATTTCTAACCAAGGATGAGTGAAGATATGAAAATCTTAGCCCTATAAACTGTGTTATGTTCCTAAAACCTATGGAGGAATTATAGAATTAGAACCTTTAGCACACAAGATTCCAGATGAAATTACAGATTCTGATTCTGAAATTCAAAGAACTTGAAATATCAGACCTACCTAAGACATGCCTTGAGTCACAAAAAACTTTTTTCAAAAATTTATTTCTAACTATGTGTATGAATGTGAGTCAGTGTGGGTATATGGGTACAATTGCCTAAGGAGGCCAGAAGAAGGCGTTTAATCCTCCTTGAGCTAGAAATATAAGTGGTTGTCACCCATCTGACTTGAGTGCTGGGAACTGAACTCAGGTCCTCTGCAACAGTAGTAGGCACACTTAGCCATGAAGCCGCCTCTCCAGCCCCAAACATGTATTATTTTAGGCCATGAGGATATTAAATACTTTGTTAACAATAGGTTTCTCATACAATCAGCTGTCATGTTAAGATGATTCATACGTTCTAGGTATTGACAATTTGTATTTAATTGTAATTTTCTTTACTCCTTAGTATATTCATAACTTTAGTATTCTTATCAACAATTCAACATTCTAAGTGAGTTTAATGTTTGAGACTACTGGATTAGATAAGGACTACAACTGAACACAGTAAAGATTTCAAGCTGACATTTAATATCCTGTAAACAGCAAACGTAAGTATTGATGTAGGAAACCAATGATGACACATAAATTTTTTTTTCCCATTACGATGATTTGGATTTTGCTGTGTTTGTGTCATAAAGAGTATTATAGTCTTATTGAAGGACTGCTTTTTTTGTGAAGGAAAATGAAGGAGGAGCGTATCTGAGGGAAAACAGAGATTGGGGGAAAGAGTGGAGGGAGGCAAACTGTGCTTGAGGTCTCCTTTGTGAGAGAAGAATATATTCTCAATAACAAAGGAGTGTGATACTCAATCAGGAAGTTTTTAGACTCAAATCTGTCCCCAGATACTATTTGCTTTTGATCTTGATCCTGAAATTGTTGCAGCCACAGCTAAAAAAACGCATACTAGTAGCCAGCCCAAATTACAAGCACTGAATTTCACTGCTGAATTAAATAAAGAAATATGATATTAAAAATTATCATATGTTCAGCTAGTATATAGCATATTTTTGTTACTGGAATTACTGTTACATATTTTCTTTATTTGATACATATTTCATAAAACAGAGCAATGCTCTCATATAAGTGTGTAGAAAAGCAATTTATTCATGATAGTGTTTAAAAGTCTTCTAGGCTATCAGGTATCATATTAGTAACACTGCTCAGTAGTACTTCAAGAATTAACTCCATGGGAGAGTTATAAATGGCATGTACGGAAACGTTCAGGTAATCAGTGAGATATTAACAATGTAAGGCTCAGTATAAACACAGAAAATATTCCAAATAAAAATCATTAGGCAGATATTTTCAAATGCAAGTAGTTTAATCATTTAAAAGACAATTGACTAAAAAAATATGGTGCTATACCATAGGATTTGAAACACAGGAGGAATGTGTATGAAAAGCATGGCACAGAATAGTTAATAAAAGCAAATATGTTACGCTTAGTTTCTTGAAATATATAAGTTCTGCAATAAAATGTGAAATGAACTAAGTTAATAACACATACATAATCACAGAACATCCAGCTAATAAAAAAGAAGTATAACAAATATATAAATGGTAGTGTTCAAGCAATACTTTGAAAGGAACTTTAATTAATCTAAAGTACTAAAGAAAGCTGTGAAAACTACAACAGCAGAAGCAAAAGCATGTGATCCTCAAATCAGATAGCTCCATTCCTTTCTAACAGAAAAAGGTAGATGCAGAAATTAATGAATATAACTCATACTGAAGAAAAAAAAAACACAAACTAACTTATTATCAAAACATGAAAAATTATTTTGAACAGAAAAAATAAAAATTGTTCCAAACAGGAATAAAAGAAAATAGTGTCAATCAAAGTAGATTTTAAATGATGTAAATTATGGGCATGGTAACGACAAGGGTTTGAGTGAAAGCACTGAGCGATGGATGTGTTGTCGGGTAGTCAGTCCCACTGCTAGTGTAAAAAAAATGAATTAGAGACAGTCCCTGTTCCCATTGCTATGGAAGCCACTTAGACACTGAACTGTCATGGGCTATATCTGTGCAGGGTTCTAGGTTATCTACATCAATGGTCCTTGGTTGGAGTATCAGTCTCAGAAAAGACCCCTGTGCCCAGATTTTTTGGTTCTGTTGCTCTCCTTGTGGAGCTCCTGTCCCCCCCAGGCCTTTTATCTCCCTCTTCTTTCATAAGAGTTCCTGCACTCTGCCCAAAGGTTGGCCATAAGTCTCAGCATCTGCTTTAATATCCTGTAGGGTAGAGCCCTCCAGAGGCCTTCTGTAGCAGGCTCCTGTCCTGTTCCCTGTTTTCTCCTTCTACTGATGTCCATCCTCTTTGCCTTTCTGAATGGGGATTGAGCATTTTAACCGGCATCCTCTTTCTTGATTAGTTTATTTAGGTGTACAGATTTTAGTAGTTTTATCCTCTATTATATGTCTAATATCCACTTATGCCACTCCTGAAGAGACCTGATAGACTAGGATCAGAAGGGAGGAGAGGAAGACCTCTCCTATCAGTGGACTGGAGAGGGACATGGGTGGAGAAGGGGGAGGGAGGGTGAGACTGGGAGGGGAGAAGAGAGAGGTTTACGGGGGATACAAAGTGAATAAAGTGTAATTAATAAAAAATGAATTAGAAATTCACACTATTAAAAAATAAGTAAAAAGCCACATTGTTTGAATGAAATAAAAAAGGAATTATTCACAAACAATGCATTAGAGAGTTACTATAAGAACAAGAGTTCCTATAAAAGAGTTACTAGAAGAACAAGGATGTAGGACAAATCTCAATACGAAGAAAAGCTACACTTTGCATACATGCTTATAATTAACAGCTATAATTTGAAATAAACCATGACCATTTATAACATTAAACCATATGAGATATGTAAGAATAAATGTAATTATACAATTTAAAAAGGGAAGATTCTAAAACAACTATCTAAAGAATTAAAAGAATGTTCCCATTCATGGATGATTGTGCTAGAGTCAAAGATTTGATGTTGGCCATAGAATCCTTTCCAAATGGTGTCTCACTGAATACTAGTTAAAATTTCAGTAGACATTTCTACATAAATAGCTATACTATTACCTGATACTAAACTTCACATGATGAAAAGTATTTTTTTTCCTAGCTTTATAAAAGGAAATGGGAGTGGGCCAACTTTGATAAGATTATATCACCCTGACATAAGGCAAGATTTGTAAAATGAGGGTATGATAAAATCCCAAAAATATATACAGTTACATAGGAGGGTCAGTAGCTTTTTGAGCCTTGGCATACCAGAAGGTGTTCCTAACAACTGGAAGGTAGATTGATCATCTATCTGGACAAATTCTGAGGTAGATGTTCAAAAGAATATCACGGTTATACACAAGCTGCTTCAAGTTGAAAAGACTTAATGATACAATTAGCAAATATTTTTAAAAATCCAAATTATAAATAAAAGTTTTCAAATAAAAAACCCAAAATAAGAAATCAGAAAAAAATGAGAACAAAGAATACCAAAATAAAACATCTGTTTTTTGAAATATTCTATCAAAAATGAAAAAGTAAGCCACAGACTGGGTGAAGATAAATCCAAATGCTCATTAGCTGAATGTATCCACCAAAAGGATATAGGAAAAAAAAAGAACTCTCCCTACTGTAAGCTTTAAAAATAATGTGTCAGAGTCCTCCCTCTTGATTAGTTTCTTTAGGTGTACAGATTTTAATAGGTTTATCCTATATTATATGTCTATATGAGTGAGTATATACCATGTGCATCTTTCTGCATCCGGAATAGCTCACTCAGGATGATCCTTTCCAGATCCCACCATTTACCTGCAAATTTCATGATTTCCTTGTTTTTAATTGCTGAGTAGTATTCCATTGTGTAGATGTACCACAGTTTCTGCATCCATTCTTCAGTTGAGGGGCATCTGGGCTGTTTCCAGCTTCTGGCTATTACAAATAAAGCTGCTACAAACATAGTTGAGCAAATGTCCTTACTGTGTACTTGAGCCTCTTTTGGATATATGCCTAGGAGTGGTATTGCTGGATCTTGAGGAAGCGCTATTCCTTGTTGTCTGAGAAAGCGCCAGATTGATTTCCAGAGTGGTTGTACCAGTTTACATTCCCACCAGCAGTGGAGCAGAGTTCTCCTTTCTCCACAACCGGTGGACACCAAAAGAAGAAGAAAACAGGAAACAATTTAGGAGCCTCCCACAGAGGGCCTCTGAAAGGTGCTGCCCTGCAGACTATCAAAGCAGATGGTGAGATTTATGGCCAAACTTTGGGCTGAATGCAAGGAATCTTATAAAAGAAGTGAGAAATAATAGTAAGAGCTGGAGAGGACAGGAGGTCCGCAAGGAGAGCAACAGAACCAACAATTTTGAGCACAGAGGTCTTTCCTGAGACTCATACTCTAACCAAGTAGCATGCATGGAGATAACCTAGAACCCCTGCACAGATGTAGCCCATGGCAGCTCAGTGTCCAAGTGGGTTCCATAGTAATGGGAACAGGGACTGCCTCTAACATAAACTGATTGGCCTGCTCTTTGATCACCTCCTCCTGAGGGGGGATCAGCCTTACCAGGCCACAGAGGAAGACAATGCAGCCACTACTGATGAGACCAGACCTAACAGACTAGGATCATAAGGAAGGAGAGGAAGACCTCCCCTACCATTGGACTTGGGGAGGGGAGTGTGTGCAGAAGGGGGAGGAAGGGAGGGATTGGGAGGAGAGGAGGGAGGGAACTAGAGGGGGGATACAAAGTAAATAAAGTATAATTAAAAATAAAAAAGAATAAAAGAATTGGAAAAAAAAGAAACAAAACAAATAATGTGTCAATTAAAAAATTGGCAAAGGATCCTGATCGACATCATGAAAGGAAGTATGTAGATCACAGACAGTATATAAAAAGATGTTCAATATTAGTGTCCATTAGAGAAGGACTAAAACAACCACAATGAAATACCACAACCCATCAACCAGCATGAATGAACTGAAACTATAAGAAACTACGCAGTGCTTTCAAAGATTCAGAGAAAATAGAACCCTTTGGCATTATAGTCCAAAACAAAATCATTCACAGAGATTTGGGGAGAGCATTAGGAAAGATTAAATACACCTACGAATACGTATCCTGGCAAGGAATAGTGGCACTGGCTTGTAACATAGCTGCTTGGGAAACCAAAAAAGGAGGATCTAATCTAAATTCAAGTCTAACCTAAGCAACAAGGTGAGTTCAAGGGCAGTGTGAACAAATGAGTAAGATCCCACCTCTAAACAAACAAAAAAAGCAATTAATTTTTGGATGTGATACCGTTCAGTGGTCCAGCAATTGCACAGCAATTACAACATCCTAGGTTCACTTCCCAGAACCACACACGCAGATGAACTATACCCCATTTCAAGCATGCAGCTGAGAAGAAACATTTGATATCTATAAGGAAATATTTATTACAAATTCATTCGCAATAGCTCTACACCAGAAACAACACAAAAGCCCATTAACTAGTAAGTGGATAAGTAAGTGTGATGCATTCCCGCACTGAATATCAGTCAGATGTTTTTAACACTATATTAGTGCAGACTACAATAACCTGTGCATTGTAATTTCCAATACATTACCCAGAGTGACAGGAACCCACCACAGAAAAAAGCTAAACACTATAATCTATGTACATTAAACTCTGGAAAAGAGAAATAATGAGGACAACAATCAGATAGGGTTCTCTCATGTTTGTGGAAGTTAAAAGTGACTACCATAGAAAGGAAAGGGTTTATTTTAGCTTACAGTTAATAATCCATCATTTTCAGGCAAATGGATGGAACAAGAAAAGATCACCCTGAGTGAGGCAACCCAGACCCAGAAAGACACACAAGGTATGTACCGTCTTATAAGTGGATTTTAGCCATATATAGTACAGGATAAGCATAGTATGAGGTATGGACACAAAGAAGATAAGTAATATGGAGGATCCAAGACAGGATGCATAAATCTCGCTCGGAAAGGGAGATAGAATAGACTGAGGTAGTGGCTGAAGAGAGGGAACAAGGTAGGAGAGGGGCACAGAGAGTTAAGAAGGTGGAGAACAGACCTGGGGAAAGCAAGGGCGAGAGGACAGAAGGCCTGGGTAGAAAAGAGAAATTGAAGGTAGGGTTATCTCTGTGACAAGCTGGAGTCAGGGTAGGCTCTTGGGGGATATGAAGGGTACTCAAGCAGAGTACCTAGTAGCAAAGGCTATAGAGACTGAGGAGGACACACACTAACTAGACTAGTCTCCTACGAACAGAGGAAAGGGAACATGAACCCACCTACAAAAACTGCAACCCAAAATTTACCCTGCCTACAAGATGTGCAGGGATAAAGACAGAGTAGATAGAGCAGAGATTGAGGGAATGTCCAACCAATGTCTGGCCCAGCCAAACACCCACCCTATCAGAGAGTGCCAACCCTGACACTATGAACTACTCTGCTAAACCTGCATACAAGACCCTAACAAGAGTTGTCCTATGAGAGGTGCTACCCAGCAGTGCCTCAGAACAGATGCTGAAACTCACAGCCAAACACTGGGTGATGCTAGTGTATCTTGTGGAAAGTAGGAGGAAAGAGAAAAGGAACTGGATGTGACAGGAGTGCCACTATAAGACCAACAGAGCCAGCTAACCAGGGCTAGAGGGGTTTGCTGAGACTGAAGCATCAACCAAGGTCTTTGTATGGACTGGACCTAGGCCCCCTACAAAGATGTAGCAGATGGACAGCTTACGTGGGTTCCCTAGTAAGGGAAGTGGGAACTGCATTGGACAAGGACTAACTTGGCAGCTTTTTTGTTAATCACTTTTTCCTGGCAGGACTGCCTTGCCAGGCCAAAAGGGAAGAAGACATGCTCAGTCCTGATGCAACTTGATGAGCTGGGTTGGATGGGTAAAGGATTTCTCCTTGTCTGAGGAAAAGAGAACAGGAGAGGGAAGGAGGATGGCTTGGACTAGGAGGGGAGGCAGGATTGCCCTACAACAAGGATTGTAAACTTAATAAAAAGAAAAGAAAAAAGAACAGCCAAGGGAGAAACTTGAAGCAGAACCCACAGTTTCCTTGACTTGCACAGCTTCCCTTCTTCTTTTTTTAATCTCTTTTCTTTTTTTTTCTTTTTAATTTTTATTTATTTATTATTTATTTATACAGTACTCTTTCTGCATGTGTGCCTGCACACCAGAAGAGGGCACCAGATCTCATTATAGGTGGTTATGAGCTTCCATGTGGTTACTGGAAATATAACTCAGGACCTTTGGAAGAGCAGACAGTGCTCTTAAACACCGAGCCATCTCTCCAGCGCAGCTGCCCTTCTTACACAGCCCAGACAACTGTCCTTAGGGACAGCCCTCACTCTCAAACTGTTGGGTTATAAGGGTGTTTCCCTATTCATTCATTTTTATCACTGAAAAAAAATTAATTGAATAAACTGGATTTTTAAGTCGCTTTATTAAAGAACACCATATAGTTTCAAGCTTAAGGAAATTGTGAATAGAACTCATTCAAAAATTCATTTATAAATCAATATAAATAAAACTTTTATTTTTACAAGTTTAGATGTTATATATTTAGATGTTATACAACGTACTACTGGAAGTGTAGATTTCTGGGTCATATATAATATATACATATATTATCTGTCAAACTACTTTTCCAAGTGGCTAAGGCATTTTGCATTAATACCAGGAAACTACATGGGTCCTAGTTATTCTTAGTCTCTGCAGCTCATGTTAATTATTTTTGTTATTACTTTGAGTCACTCTATGACATACATAAATTGAAATTCCTATGGTTTTAATTGCCATTTCCTTAACAGCTGAGTTACCTTCAACATCTTTTTTTTTTCCTATTAATGTTGATTTGTCATACTATATATGAGTTTTCCTGAAGAGAAGTTAAGAAATGTCTATTCACCCTGGTTAGGGCACAAATAACTGATCAAAGACACAATTCCACACAAGTCCAGCTTAGTGACGCAGTGACCTCATTAGGATTCCTTATAGGAACATGGGGAACCAAAGGCAGCTGCGTCACTGGGAGCCCAAATCCAGTGCATAGAGAGCATGGGTGGTGACTCATAAAGGCTACATCCCTACAGCACTGTGCCCAACTTGTAGGCAGCTGTTTACTGCATTTTATAATCTTGGCAAGAGGCCTTGTCAATCTCGTAAATAGCTGAGCTTTCCAAAGCCTTGGAACTTTCCTAATACTTCAGTGAAGGAAAGAACATACAACACCACAGAAAATATGTTTTAGTGAAGTGCCATTCTGATTCTTTCACTTGTTACCATCGTCGTCGTCGTCGTCATCATCATCAATCATCACTATTTTCGTCATTGCTAAATTTTGAGACAGAGTGTTGCTATGTGACCCAGGCTGTCCTTAAGCTCACAATACTCCTGCCTCAGCCTCCTAAGTGCTTCAAATAGAGACATGTACCACCACAGCAATGTAACTGTGTTGTTCTCTTACCCATGAGCTCAGACAGGTCTTCACATAGTGGATACAAGCCCCCTTTTGAGCAGGTGATGAGTGAATGTTGCTCAACGATCTGTAACTTATCTTTTTCAATCTGGTAACACGCCACTCACAAGAAAAAAATAACGTTACCAAAGGCCATTTATCAGCATCCTTTTCCACGGACATTGCTTTGGAGACTTGTCTAATAAGTTTTTACCTAATCTAAGGTTATGAATATATTCTCTTATATTTTCTCCAAAATCTATAGATGTTTGTATGCATGATATATTTTTATTTAATTTTGTCAAATTTAAATGGAAAGGTTTCCTTTTTCCCTCTTAAACATGACTGTCAATCTGATTAAAACCATTTGATATTACACTTAGTTCTCCAGCAGCTTCGTGAAATTCAAATGGATGTATTTTCACAAAAAGCTATTACTAGAGTCTTTATTCTGTTGACCTGACCTGTTTCCTTCCAAAACTAATGTGTCTTGATTGTTGTACGTGGTTAAGAATCTTAACATTGGCTACTATGATTCCTCAGACCTAATTTACTTTATAAACATTTTATTACTGACATCTGCAAAGACTTCTGCAAAGATGTGATGAGAATTTCAGTAGACACCATAGATAATATTGACAACACAGACTCTGTCAATCTCACAATCTTTAAGCAAGGGTCTGTTGGTCGCTCTATTGAAAATATCACAAATGTCTTTCATAGACATTTTGTGATTTTTTTTCAGCATATAGATGGTTTGCTCAGCATTATGTCCACATATTTCAGTTATTAATGAGTTAGTTTAAAAATCTGTCTTATAGTTCCTTGATGGTGTACTTCAATATCATAAATTTCTTATATGTTGAGCCTGCATCTATTATTAAGCTCTTTGTAAACTACCTGTGTCCTGCATGAATCATCCCATTCTCTGTGAAAGCCTTGTTTCCTCCTCCTTGATCTGTTTAGATAAATTTTCCTTCATTATTTCATTGGTTATACCTTCAACACTCCCCTGGTGAGCACTGTTGAGAGTGAACGCGCTTATAAATATTTCTGTCCTAGGGAAAAACATGCAATTGTATATCGATTGTTCTTTGCTAAGTAAAACAGCTGTAGGTCTTTTGTGTATGGCTGTTATCCAAATTATAGTTTAATCTATTAATTTTTATCACAAATAGGCACTTTTTAAAAATGTTATGTATTACATCAACTGATAAGATTATGTGAATTTTTCTGATAAGACAGATAATAATACATACATTATACTAATTAGTTTTTAATCTTGACCCAACTTTGAAACATGAAATAGAGACAAGTTGGTCATGGCAAATTCTTTCTTTCATACACTTGTGGATTGGATTGGATAATTTCTGATTGGATAATCATCTCTCCTAATGAGCTATCCTGACCCGCAGTTTTTCTCCATTATGTTTGTCTGAGTTGGTATTAGGATAATGTAGCTTCATGAAATAAGTTGGCAAGTACTTTCTCTTTTATATTTTCCACACAAAAGAAAATATTATATAAATTGCTGCTATTTCCATTTTAAGTATGTTTCAAAAAACTTTATTGGAATAATCTCACATGGGACGTTTTAAATTATGGGTTCAATGTCAATACAGCTGTAGAGGTATCCAGGCCACCCATTTAATTACAACTTTGTGTTGGTAGTTTTTTAAGTCTTTGGGATTTGTTCTATTTCACCTAATTTTCCAGATCAACACATGTGGAGTTGACCATTGTACTTCTTATTTTCTTTTCTACACTGTCAGTAGCAACATTTCTCGGCTGCTTTCTGATATTGGTCCTTTCTGTCTTCTCATGTTAGAAATCTTAAATGCATTGGTTACTCCTATTACATTCTGGATTGCCAATCCCCCCCCCCTCCAGTCCTCATCCAAGAAGATGTTCCCTAGCCTGTGGCACAGTTAGGGTAGTGGGACCTTTAGGATGGAGGGCTTTGTGGATGGCATTCAGATCTCAGACCTTTCCTGGATTTTCTATGCAAATTTGTTCTGCCAGACACTCTTCATGATAATACTCTATCTGCACTAGTCCCAGGGCCAATGGACTCAAATGACAATTGATTGAACCCTATGGACTGATGAGACAACATCAAACTTTTCTTGCTGTAATTTTTTTCAAATGTTTTACAGAGATCTACCACAATCCTAAATATGTATCTGTTTTATCATTTTTCACTAATAGTTATCTCAGTGGAACCCCATTCTGTATAATATTATTTTCACTATATCTCCCATTCAAATTGCTTTATCTCCTCTTTTTCTAAGTCCTTCAGCATAATCTGAGATATGCCTTCTTTTGCATTTTATATTTATAGCCTTTGGTGATAGAAGCTTCCTTCCAAATGGTGACATTTTTGCGCATGTAACATTCTGATGTTATTCATTTTAATTTTCATTTGGCTCAGTATATTTTGTTTATTTCTCCTCAATCTTCGTCTTTGATCCATAGAACTATCAGATCTGTGATATTTAATTTTCAAAAGTTTGGAGGTGTCATACTTCTTCAGATCAACAAATAAAATGATTTGGATCAAATCAAGAATGGAATGAAGTATTTTGTGAGTAAGAAACTTTTAAACTTCTAATTTATAGAAAACTTAGAAAAAAAGTGAAGACTGTTGACACTAAGTTAATCTCAGCATCCACAAAGTCTCGCAGAAAATATCTCTGGAAGGTACAGCGTAGGTTTATCTTGTGAAATCTCAGAAATGCAAAGACATGTCTCCATTATTGATAGGAAGTACTGAGTCCATCAGAATGGGTATTGAGGAATGAAACTCAAGGGCTATCTGACTCCTACTTGGTACAGACACCATTGATTGATTCTGCAAAATCACACTGCCTTCATTCTAGGAAATGAAATAAATGTGATAGCATCACTTAACAGGTACAAACTAACATGAAGAAATGATTCACTTAAACTTTTATTCCCATGAAGAAAAGATTATGCAAACTAAAATTCAAGCAAAGAAGAACCCCCCACCCCACCACAAAAACAAAACAACAAAAAAGTCCTTGCCCCTAAAAGCAGAGATATGTTATATCATCATTTGCTGGTGTTCTTTTAAATCCTCTTACTTTACAGTAATCTAATAAATCACTTTCTTAATGTCCTGGAATATATATGTTTGAATCAGTGCATTCTATTGTCACACTATATTTGAGTTTACCAAGAGTAGCCATACGGGAGACACACACACACACACACACACACACACACACACACACGTGCTCATTCTTCAGGGCAAGAAGAAGGCATTATTCTAATGGCAAAACATGGGCCATGTTTCCAAAATGGGCCATGCTCAGAGGCCCAAAACTCCAGTCAGAGGAACACAGAGTAAGATGGTAAGCAGCAGGAAGTAGACTCAGGGTTGAGCCTTTCAGAGGATCTCTCTGGTAGGCTCCTGTCCTGTTCCCTGTTTTCTGCCTCCTCCGATGTCCATCCTCTTTGCCTTTCTGAATGGGGATTGAACATCTTAACCAGAGTCCTCCTTCCTGATTAGCTTCCTCAGGTGTACATATTTTAGTATGTTTATCCTATATTATATGTCTAGTATCCCCTTATGAGTGAGTATATACCCTGTGTGTCTTTCTGCTTCTGGGATACCTCACTCAGGATGATCTATTCCAGTTCCCACCATTTATTTGCCTGCAAATTTCATGATTTTCTTGTTTGTTTATTTGTTTGTTTTTATCTCTGAGTAATATTCCATTGTGTAGATGTATCACAATTTCTGTATCCATTCCTCAACTGAGCGGCATCTGGGCTATTTCTAACTTTTGGCTATTACAAATAAAGCTGCTACAAACATGGTTGAGCAGATGTCCTTGTTGTATACTTGACCGTCTTTTAGATATATGTCTAGCAGTGGTATAGCTGGATCTTGAGGAAGCGCTATTCCTAACTGTCTGAGAAAGCGCCAGAATGATTTCCAGAGTGATTGTATATGGAATGGCAGAGAAATGTTCAGTGTCCTTAGTCATCAGGGAAATGCAAATCAAAACGACCCTGAGATTTCACCTTTTACCCATCAGAATGGCTAAGGTGAATAACTCAAGTGACAACACATGCTGGAGGAGATGTGGAGAAAGGGGAACCCTCCTCCAGTACTGGTGGGAATGTAAACTTGTACAACCACTCTGGATAACAGTTTTTACACTTACACTAAACTACAGTTCCTACAGTTCCTAGGTTCAGGTTTATGTTTACTGGAATTTTTCTCCTTTCCTAAATTTACATGTTTGAGGTCTACCTATCCTTTAAAGACCTGAAATGAACCATTTTCACTGACAGATGTTCTATGTATTAGAATACTGGTTCTGACACCTCAGCTGGTATTGGAGTCACCTGCCAATTTAGTGAAATAAAACGTCCAGACTGTCCATGATTCAGAATCACTCAGGATAAGGATTGGAATATATATTCATATAGAAAAGGCAGCACTGGGATTAGAGGTAACATGTTTCAGTTACCAGAGAAAGCAATTCTGAACGCCTCCTTACATTCCATGCTTTGCTAGGAAGGCTAGATTCACTCAACTTTTGACCACACTGAAGTCTGTCTTTTTTTCTCAAATACTCTTTGCTAAATATAAAATATAAACACTAGTTACTGTTCTGAATCCACCCAAGATAGAATGTTTGTGTTATTATTATACTTGATTGTGTTATTAGATCAGGTCTCAAGTTTACATCTTCAAATTGTATCCCCTCTTTCACATCACTGTAACACACACTGTAATGGTCTATCTTGCAATTGTATTTTCTTTTTTTCTCATTTATTTATTTTATTACTTTACATCCTTTTAGCCCTTTCCCTCCTCCCCCCTCAGTCTCACTCTCCTTCCCTTTTTCTCTCCCTCCTTCCTCATCCCTTCCCTATTCCTCAGAAAAGGGGAGCTCCCTCTCCCCAGCTCACTGAGATGAATGACTGCTGCCAGGATGATGTAGGGGCATCCATGGGACCTTGGGCGACTTATCTGGGTCAAATCTCTAAAAGTGACTCTTCCTCCCCTCAGCAGCCATCATCTGCCAATAGTTTCTTAACTAGAAGTGAGCACTGTGGGTCCTCCTCCACCCATGCTGAGTCTTAAGTGATTAGACTGTGTAGGTCTTGTGCAGGCAGACACAGCCACTATGATTTCATGTATGCAATGTCCTGTCATGTCCAGAGAACTATGCTTAGCAGCACTTGTCCACAACCTCTGTCTCTTAGAATAATTCTTTTCCCTTTCCCACAATATTCTCTGAGCTGTGAGTGCAGCTGATCTAACATATATACCCATATCCCACCTAGAGATGAGCGCTATATAGTCACTTATTCTCTGCATTTTATATTGCATCTCATGAAATGCAGAAGTGAAAGTCATTTCTCCTAATAGTCAATTAGAGTTGGAAAAGGGTAGGGCTGGGATCACGCACATTGCAGCCATGCATTGTTTCTGGATATGAGCATTATAAAACCCAGGTTGATCATAAGCATCCTACAAAAAACAGACTTTTCTGGAGTAACAGATGATTGAGAGTTTTTGGTTATCACTGCTATGTTCTATTGCTCCAATTACTTGGACTTGGATA
Source organism: Meriones unguiculatus (assembly GCF_030254825.1). Classification (NCBI taxonomy): domain Eukaryota; kingdom Metazoa; phylum Chordata; class Mammalia; order Rodentia; family Muridae; genus Meriones; species Meriones unguiculatus. Next base: position 100,628,190 of record NC_083351.1, read on the forward strand.
AATGGAATTAATTTAGAATCTTCAGTCAAAGCAAGAGTGCCTGGGTCAAGATGTGGCTCTAAAGCTTGGCACCTGGATGAAAACACAAGATATGATCTCTGCATTTGATCTCTTCCATGACTTCAGGGAAGTCACATTTCTTGTAGGTAAAGTCAAACTCCAAATAGGGGAGAGAATAATGAAACAAGAGAGGGAGAAAGGTAAGGAAGGAGGAGCAGGCAGCCTGAGAGTCTATGTGAATTGCAGAGCTTTTTCAGACCTTTCTCAGTATCTGAGGCAGTAAGGAATCTGTTGTTTTACACTGATTAAAAATACATCTCTAAAACCAGTCTTTGACAATGAAAATAACCCCCTAAATTTATTGATATAATTTTAAACCACCATGAAGAGGCATTTCAAATATAGTTATTCTCCAACAAGTAAGTCCAAGCCTTCCATGTAAAATAACATCGACTGGGAAAGTTAAGCACCAAAAAAATAGACTTTTATTTTTAAGTAAATTATAAAAGTTAAATACAATGTTTCTATTTAGTAGAGACAGCTCATCATATAAGTACATAACTGATTTCAATAAGTGCGAAGTATTCTGGTGCACACACACATGTGCAAGAACACTCAAATACACACATGTGCATGCATATACATGCATGTGGGAGATTTCACAAGCACACACATTAACAATACTCAATGGAAATGCATATTAATGCACATACACAGACACTCATAGAAGTAAAAATTCATACCCACGCACACATGCATTCACACACATACAAGCAAATATGTATATATACATTCATGTGTGAGAACTAACATATGTATGCTTCCATGTGCACATACATGCACGTTAAAGAAGTAAAAAATCACACACATATACACACATGCATGTGCTACATAGACCAAGTGCCTGTGTTCACACATTTGTAATAATTTGTATACGTACATAACAAGCACATGCATGCACACACACATAAATACATACACATACATGCATGCACACACAAACACATAGGATGCACATATTTCATTAAACACAGTTGAACTACTATAGAATCTCTCAATAGATACTTAAGTTAACAAATAAGGCCTCTCCTATAGTATGAACTGTTACTACATATTAAAAATCCTTTCAGAACACACTATGAAATTGTTTATGTCCTTAAAATTATCTAAGATTAGTGGGTAACTACTTTTCATCTATTTTTTTTACATCCATGTAAATAGTAAAGTCTGGCAATCCAAATAATAGAGACATTAAATGTCCCTTGTATTTTTATTGTTTTAGAAATAAATTAATATTTACTGGGAAAACATTCGTTCTTTGTGATCTCACCTCAACTGTAAAAACTTGGAATTTGAGTGCTGAAATCTGAGCATACCAAGTAATTCCACAAGAACCATACATACTTCTGGGAGGCTGCACAATCAAGATTATTTGGGCAGTACAAATTGAACTGGGTGGGGGAAAGAGAGAGGGAAAATAGGTGAGTTGGGGTGGATTTGGGAAGAGTTGGAGAAATGCAGGTTAAGTATAATCAAAATATATCGTATGACATTCTCAAAGAATTAATACAAATATTATTAACAGAGATTATGGCTATGAAAACCCAGGGCACCTTGCTGTATGAGGTGAAATGTTCCCAGAATTAGCATTCTGTAATAAACTGCCAATGAGAATAAGTAGGCATAGGGGAATGCTATAGGCTTATTAGGAATGGCTGCTGGTAAATAATATCTTGGATTCCAAAACAGAAAGTATCTAAAATCTAAAAGCCCAAGTACCTATGGGTTGCATTAGAATATGTACAGTGTTCTCCACTGTACATATGTGTTTGTACTTTTCACTGTATATAGCTCTCATACCAAGCAGCCAGTAGCACACTTTACAGCACATTTTCATGTTATCAGGACTGTATTAGTCACCAGTACTCTAATAATAATAATTTGCCTCCTTGATGCAGAAAATGATCACAGCAACTTCAGGAAGGCCGGGTTTATCTTGGTTCACAGTTACAAAGGTATCACTGTTTGACAAGACAGAGCAGCAGGGCATGAGGCAGGTGGTCACACTGAATCTACACTCAGGAAGCAGAGAATCGACTTTCAGTGCTCAGACCATGTTCTCTAGTTTATATGGTCCAGTATCCCAGCACCAAGGTCAGTCCTTCCATCTAGTTAATCTAATCTAATCAAGATAATCCCTCACAGACATTCGAAACGAGATGTCTTCAACTGACAATGTTAGCTTCTGCAAGTTAACACAGAACACTGTCTGAAGCACCGTCCAGTGTCAGGAGTACACTATTAACCTACACACACACACACACACACACACACATACACACACACACACACACACACGGCCAGGGGCATTCATTCCATTCTGGACCTGAGGCACCCACTGTACAGACCATATATTTCTCACAATGATACAGTGGTCATTTGGACTCTTCACAAGAGAAAACAAAGAAGGGAAAAATAAAATATATGTACAGATCATATATTTCTCACAATGACACAATGGACTCTTTACAAGAAACAACAAAGGGAAAAATCAAACCCCAGTGTGCACCTGTTACCTTCCCCTCCCTAGTCAGCTTTAGTCACCTTTTTCACTCATAAGCACTGCATCTAGGCATGTAAGAGTTTCCATGATTGGCAGCTAATTAATTTCAGATTTAAAATAGTCATAGACCCATTACTCATTATAGGTAAAGGTTTTATCAATATTTTTAATATGCACTCTTAGGTTTAAGCCATAGGTTGATTTAAACAGTAAAAATAATTTCTGACCACACATGCACACTCTCTCAGGCACCAGGGTGAAAGGTTTAAAGGACACTATTATGTAGCCTATGGACTACAGGCTGAGAACTAGCACAAGTGGAGACACACCAGGCTACAAAGAAAATGAGACGGAGGCAAGAACAGAGAAGGTCATGGCAGGGCTCCCCAGCTGGTGATATTTCAGCCAAGGTGACACGGTTTGTTCAGAAACTACTGTTGTAACCGCTTCATGTCTGAGCCTGCCGATCTATAAACTAGAGACTAGACTCCAGCGGCACAGAATGTAACTTCAGGCTCTGAAATCCTGTGACTTGTCACCTTTCAGCACAAGAAAGCTTTACCATGACCAGCTGCTCCAACAGTGTCCTAATCGTATCCCTTTACACATATCACCTTTCTTCATCAGTGAATGGCTGCTCCCTTCTTTTCAATCCATTAAGACTCAGGAGTAGGTATTTAAGCATGAGAGACACTGTATTTCTGAATGTCACCAAACAGTTAGACTTGGTATTGAGTTTCTCCATGAAGATAGTGGTACAACCTATTTATTAATTACTGTCTAAATTCTCACAACTGGACAAATACCTTGACTCACTGCCAGTGCAAAAGAAAAAAAAAAGATTGACCAATATTTGGCATAAACTATCAATACAGGGATCCTATGAAGGAAGGAGCCAATTCTGAATAATTCAATTGAGGAAGTAAGACACACAGTGATCTCTCATCGTTGATGGACCAAATCTAGACAAACATGCCAATAACAGATACACACCTCTAAACTTGAGTTTAGAAAAAACCCACTGTATCAATGTATATGGAAAAAAATGCATGCTCTTAGTAGTTTTAGTAATAAATGTATAATGGAAAATAACCAACAGTAAAAGCTTCCCTGAAACAGTCAGCCCAGGCTGCTACTACCCAGTGTCGTCTCTAGGCCAGCTGTATGAAAATTACCAGAGCACAAAATCTAGTTTTATTACCTCCAAAATCAGTCTTTACAGGTTTCAAAGATGTTATGGGCACATACCCATTTAAGAAGCAGTTTCCAAGGCTTATTATTCGGGAATGAACCTCTGATCTAGAATGGACCCACACCTTTCACCAAGGCCCATTTGGATCAGCTCACAAACAAGCTTGAACCTCTGAAACTATCAAGAGTATCCCCAAACTTGGAGTATTTAATTTATAATATGTTACCAATACAGTGGCCCTAGTTGTGTTTGGCTTTTAGCACTTAAAATCAAAATAATCTGAGAAAGATAGACTATTCCTAAAAACCACCACAAACTGTGGGCCACCAAAAAGGGGAATCAATTGAAAATATGCTTCAAATAATTTTATTGAAATATGATTTTGGATCTTATTAAATGTTAACAGACTACTAAAATAATGTTGCTTATTTTTATTTTTCTTGTTAATGTAACTACTATAAAGGTAAAATTACCTCCCTGGAACACGCTTTATCCTTGCTGTAAAGTTCTGCTTTACAGTCAAACACAAACCTGCAAACTAATTCTCTGTAAACTTGTGGAACACCGCTGAGTAGCAGAAGTATCAGCCTAGCCAGAGTCCAGATCTGGGTCTTGCTGTATTTACTAAATCCGAAATGAAGCATCCTTCCGTTACCAGCTGTTGTGTAATCACCCAGAGATTCACCACCTTCCATGTACTCATGAAAAGCTATACTGCCTGTCTTTCAAAAGCGTCTGAACAAATGGCAACAGCATGAGAGAACCAAGTCTAACTAGCCATCAAAACAAGTGTCTTGTGAATATTCCTAATCCATTTTCCACTTGACCTCCCTCCCTGGTGAAGTCAGCATCATTGAGTGTGCAGAGAATGGTGACTGGGTAGAGAGACAGCCACCCACACCACCAGAGGAAAGAGTGTTCTTAATGCCAAGGGAACATACTTCTGCAGATGCCTTTTGCTCTTGCCAAATCTCCTCATCTATTCGCTGTGCTGAAACTAACCAGCTTCCTGCCAGCCTGCTTCAGTGTCAGAGGAGGAAAAACAAATGAGTAAAATCTCCCTGAGTCTACAATCCTGACCTCGGCTAAGTGACATCCAGACTGACAACGGTGTTCTAAAGGAAGTAAAGTAAGTATCATTATGATGTTATATGTGATAAATTAATATGGATTGCTGATTTGATAAAATCTAGAGTAATTTATGAGACAGGCCACTGAGCATGACTATGAGGAATTATCTAGTTTAGGTTCACTGAAGTCGCAAGACTCACCCCAAGAGCGAGCAGTATCATTCATTGAGTTGGAGTCTTGTACTCAGTAGAAAAGAGAACATGAGCTGAGCATCAGCATTCATCTCTCTCTGCTTCCTGACTGCAGAGGAAGTATTAACCAGCTACCTCCAACTGCTGCCACCACAATGGGCCTGTGCTCTGAACTGTGAAACAAAATAAACCATTCCTCCTTCTATTTGCTTTGTCAGTAGTATACTGTGATTTGAGCAAATAACTACCTCATTTTTACTATAGCTAAAACCATACATTTCGGCTCATATCTCACTAATTCTAAGTACCTTATCTTCCATCTAGAAGCACTTTAGAAATGCTAATTGATATGCCCTAAAACACTGGGTCAATGACATTTTAAAAATATTTACAGACGTACTATGCATGCTAATGTTAATAGAATTTAGAGTGATATCATCACAAATGCATACAGTATGCACTGTTCTCTTATCATCTTTCTTCCATGCTCTGTCCCACTGTAAACCCTTCCCAGTCCTTTGTAACAATAATTTGACTTTCATTCAGGTCAAGTGTTTTGTTTTGTTTCCACATTCAAAAACAAGAACATGAGATGGCTGTAGCTTGACCTATCTCCAAATTATGAATTACCAGTAGCCCCAAATGGTTAAAGCACATCTCTTCCTGAGAGAATACCTTGGGAACAAGAGAATTCAAGCAAAAGCCCCATTCTCATCACACTCAAGCTGATTCTGACACAGGTAAGTTGCTCAGCATTCTCTAAACTCTAACTTTCTATATTCCATACTTTCATGTCAGTGGACAAAGAGAAAAAGGTTTAGCCAAATAAAACCCATATCCACTCAAATAAAAACATAGGTGATATTTAAGAACAAAAGAACTTACAGAAGGTTTAAGACCTATTTCTCTGAAGCTTGCATGATCACTCCCCAAAGATTTTTATAAAAACTGTAAAGCCATTTATCTAGAATGCATTATGAAGTCTTCTAAGTAAGGAATGTTAGGCTGAAACACACACAAAACATTCCTTGACAGATTGTGAAGTCTAACCAGGCAGCTCCTGATGCCAAATTAGCATTTGCACTTGCACTTGCAGATCCCCATTTAAATGAAGTCAATCTCTGACTGTAATTGTCTCACTCATCCTGAGATTTTGAGAATGTGTCCTGTGTAAAGTAGCCCAGAGCAGAGCATCTGTCTCACCTTGTTTCTAATGACAGACAGGAGACCATTCACATAACACATTGTTCACTTCACCTAGGTCTTTCACAGAAGCCAGTCATACTCTAGTGTCAAGTGTTGGAAGAATTTAAGGATCAAAAAATAAATAAAACCTCCACTACTATTCCCCCTCTCCCCCAATTAATCACTACATTTACCCAAGGAACCACTTTTAATTATATTTTATGTGTATGGGTGTTTTATTTGAATTTACATATGTGTACCACATAAATGCCTGATGCTCTGGAGGTCAAAACAGGATGTTGGATACCCTGGGACTGGAGTTACAGACTCTTGTGAGCTGCTATATGGGTGCTGGAAATTGAACCTGGGTCCTCTGAAAGAGCAGGCAGTAGTCTTAAGCACTGAACAGCCACAGGCAAGTACTTTTCTCTCCTTCATCTATAATAAGCTCTGGTTAGCATTCTGAGTCAACTCTCTTGGAAAGTGTTCATATGTAGGTGCAGGTCAGAGTTCACCCTACTGTACATAGAGAGTTCTCATATTCATTAGTGGGCACTACCATCAGAGTCACCTAAGGGACATGTCAAGGGGCCTGGCTCTCCAGGCTGGACATCTGGGCACAGAGAAGGAAAGCAGACTTGTGTTAGAATGGCAGGTCTAAGCAGAATAGATATGGTCATCAATTTCTAGGTCTGGATAGCCAGAAGGTCAGTGCCTCTTTACCACTGAGAAGCTGACTTGCTATAAGGGAGGGAGACCTTAATCTAACAATTACTGTGAATGCTGCATGACTCATCCTGTCACAGGACTTAGTATATTTGTAGCAAATATTTGTTCAATGAAATAAATCTCATCCACCCAATGTTAACTGCTATGAATTGGTATAGATCCCATACACTCACAAACTTCTACATAGATGTACTACTTCCTTAAGACCTCAGGATGCCTTTCTTAGGTATATACAGCATCACTGAAATGTAGCCACTGAGAACAAGTCCTAAGAGTACAAACCTAGGTTGTCACTCAACATGATCAGTGCCCACGTGGAAGGGAATGTCACCGGAAGATGACAGCACAGATTGAGAGCAGTATCATCAAAGACTGCCATATGGAGCCGAGAAGAGCTGTAACATTCCCCTCTTGGTCCTGAAGGACACCTGAGCCTAAACTTCTCAGCTACAGAACTAGAAAGGGGCAGTACAATATACAGCCTTTGTTAGAGGACCTTTGGCAACCAGTGCTGTAGCCTAGAAAGTCTATATCTTGATATTTATATTTAAAAAAAAGAACTAGTACTTTTAATTTTTAAGTAAAGTGAACAGTGTTCAAGAGCTATAAAAAAGTCAAATTATACATTCTTAAGATTTAATATCTAGATTTTAATGCATAGTGTCTGTTTACTCTCAAAGAAGCATGGATATATCAACTAAATTAATGAAGGAAAATCAACACAAGCCCTTTGAAGAGAAAAGAAACAAAACTTTACACACCCTTAGGAAGAACAAATAAATGAATAAACCATCATGTTTTTTTTTTCCAGTGAGTAATAATGCAGAAAATAATAATTCAAAGCATAGGAGCGAGTGAAGTACTTATTTCAAAAAATACTAAAAATCAAAACTTCAAACCAAATTTAAGTACAAGAAACCATTATTTATTTATCAGTTCCATTTGGAGAACTTCACAAGTTTGTTTTTTATCATGTCAGACATATATACACACATGCAAATACAAACACACACAGCAGATACAAAAAAATCCTAGATGAAAAATATGAAATATGTCATATGTTGTCAGTGTGACAGAAATACAAGCACACACATACAACAGAGTTTTGAACATGTCAAAGAACTATTTATCAAATTTTATTACCTATTCTGTAGGTGGCAAAGTTGCTCTGTTTTTAAGGGCTAATGAAAAACCATAGTGTGGAGGCAGATGGTACACTTTCTGAAGAAGAGGAATTTGTGGATACATACACAGTACCTTTCCAAATAAATTGCTTATGGATGGCACTGTCGAGGGGCATAAAGAAAATAACTATTCATTGTTTACAACTCTATAAACTTTATTTAGTGCTTATCTTTAGCACAGTTTGATATTAATGGAAATCGAGTTCCTTCTAATCCTAGGTGCCCTTTTTATTTTTTTTAATTTATTTATTCGCTTTACAACCCAATTGTAGTCCCCTCCCCCCCTCTCACCCTATCTTCCTCCTTCTCCTATACTCCCTCCCCTAATCCTCAGAAAAGAAGAGCAAGAAACCCACCAAAGCATATCAAGTCGCATCAGGACTGAGTTTGTCCTCTTCCCCTGTGGCCTGACAAGGCAGCCCTTCAACGGAGTAGTGATTAAAAAGCAGGCAACAGAGTCCATGTCAGAGACAACTCCCACTCCCCTTACTAGGAGTGGGAGACCTAGTAAGGTCTCACATGAGACCTGAGATGTCCATCAGCTACATATGTGTAGGGGCCTTAGGTCCAGTCAATGCATGGTCCTTGATTGGTGCTTTAGTCTCCATAAGCCCCACTGGGCCCTGGTTAGTTCACTCTGTTGGTGTTCTTGTAGAGCTCCTGTCCCCTCCCTTCTATCTTTCACCCCACTCTTCTACAGGTCTCCCTGAGTTCTGCCCAATATTAGGCTGTGAGTCTCAGCATCTTTTTTTGATCTGCTGCTGGGTGGAGCCTCTTAGGGCACAGCTATGCTGGTGTCATGTCTGCAAGCATAGCAGAGTATCATTAATAGTGTGAGGGGACTCTGTCACATGGGGTGGGTATCAGATTGGGTTAGGCATTGGTTGGACATTACCTCAATCTTTGCTCTATGTTTATCCCTGCACATCTTGTAGGGTTGACGTTTTTGTGAATGTGTTCATGTTATAAAACCATGGGTGGGGCATCTCTGTGACAAGCTGGAGACCCCTGACAGGGTAGGCTCCTGGGAAGATATGGATGTGACTCTAGTTGAGAATGCTAGTGTCAGGGGTCATGAGGACTAAGGAGGCCACTGTCTAACTGAATAGGCTCTTTCCATGGTTACACATCATTTTCAGAGGCTGACTTCAATTGAAGGTATAATTTTATGCCTTACTCCTATTTATTTATTTTCATTGGCAATGAATTTTAAATTATTTATCAAATTACTTTCTTATATTTAATATTGCCATGTTTTGTAGAGAAAAAACTGCATGTTCCACAAAACCATGTCTTTAAAGAAACATAAATTAAGGCATCCAGCTTTAAATTATGTTTACTATAGTCTCCTAATAACATCTCTCAAAAGTATTTCATTATTATACAATAAATAAAATATAAATAAATGGCATGGATATAGTATTTGATAGTACTGGTTGTGGACAATAAGTGACCAGCAACACCATGAATCTAGGGCCTGGCTAGGAAGATATTAATTTCTTGGAATGTGGTTTCAGAGAATGACTCAATTCTACTTTTTTCAGACAATAAAAACTTCATCCAGACACAGTGGTTTTCACTTTTGCAGGTGTCCTCAGCCAACCTTTGGTCCTCATTATAGAAACATCACTGTTCTAGTGATTTAAAACACTGATGCAGACAGACATAGTTAATTAAGTCTCTGCTTAGCATACCAAAGGTGGTCTTTCCTGCCCTGCTCATGATCACAATTACTTTCAAGCCCCGATGCCTAACAGATTCATCCTCTGGCAGCCTTAATTATGTCCCATGTGTTCCTCTTGAATAATTCTACCTTGGACTTAGGGGTACACCCACCCGGAAGGTTTCCATCACTTTTTTCTCTGGTCCAATACGTATTCTCCTCATGAGCTTCTGTTTCTCATTTGATCTCTGAGGGCTAAGATGCCACCATGTCATTTCACATACTCGTTCATGCAGGGCATATGTTCCACACTCAGAACTGCCAAAACACAGGCCTCCCTGGATACGGACACCAGCAGAGGCTAGAAATGCTTTGGAAGACACACTATAGGAGGTATGCTTGTCATGGAGGATGGAACCAGGCCTTCTCAGACTGGATATTTATTCTCTTTGTCAAACAAGTTCCTGTGAGATGTAATTACAGCTTTGGTTTTTCAATACAGGGTTTCTCTGTGTAGCCCTGGCTGTCCTGGAACTCACTCTGAAGACCAGGCTAGCTATTAACACAGATACCTGCCTACCTCTGCCTTCTGAGTGCTAGGATTAAAGGCATGCACCACTATGCCCCACTTCTTTGTGAGATCTAAACTGGACCATAAAAGTCAATTCTTCAGAAGCATCTGGAACCACAGAAAAAGTTTGTTCAATTCCTAGATTAAAGTCTTAGCACTCCCATTAGTGCTCAACTAACCAGAAAGTACCCAGGGAAGTCAGCACAGGCAGAAACACAGACCTGGTTAGATCTTGTGAAGGGTTTGGATGTACCCTCCATTTGCAAAGCCACAAGTGGACTCCTGGCTATGTGCCCCAGACCTCGAGGTGTGGGTTCAAGGGACATGTCAGAGCACACAGGAGGCTTTCTACAACCTTCAGCAAACCCTTCCAAAATGGAAACAATGTTGTGTCTGGAAACATTGAAAAAGGAATGAAAAGGAATTTGTGACTGAGGAAGCACAACCCACCCACCCACGGCAACTTGGAATTGATTGATCAGAAAATCAGGAGTCTTGGCAGACTGAACAGCTGCATCCAGTCCAATGAACACAGGGTTCCTCCAACAACCAGAATACAATGCACATGCTTTCAAAGATGCCAAACAGCTGAGAGAAAGGAATACAGAGACGTGAGAAGCTAAGCGGATAACACAGATTTGTTTGTACTCCAAGCCTGAAAGCAGAAGAACATTGTAGAAAGGCCTGCATTTCCCCTGCACCAAAACCTTCTAGGCAAAGAGAGGCATGAGAGAAAGGAAGAATAGGCCCTAGATTTGTGGCAACTAAAATTGATAAACATATTTTATCTTGCAAAGAAAATCCCCCAAAGATATAATTCCAAGATAATAGATTGGCAATACAAAGACTAGTAATTATCAGCGTCTCCTTTATACAGAAGCAGGGACCCATCTGTATTATTTATGTCAAATATCCACCTTCTGTCACTGTGAGCAGTAATTTTACCCAACTCCACGTCTATAATAATTAATAATCACATTGGCAGAACACATTGCACTGGGGAATCAGAATGAAGGCAAATGATACTAATGCACAATGGTTATTTTATTTTTTTAGAAAAATAATTGGAATTTTTCATTTATTTTGCAACCCTTTACAACACTGAGTGCTAATAGGGATGGCAGCACCAGGTGCCAACTCAACTTCACGGTACAGTCCCCACGCGTTTGCATTTCATTTAATAAAGAGCACAAGTCTGAAATATGAAGAACTTATGCATCATTCAAGATAGACTTCCTTAGAGGTCGAACATAGTATTTATTTTATAAAGTAAACACACCTGAAGTTTCCACATTTGCGCACTGTGATAGATAATTGTACATGTCAGCTTGGCAAGGTGATGTACCCAACATTGGATAACATACAAGTGCTGAGATGAGGCCTTGCCTAGTCCAAGGTTACTCTGTATCATGGAAAACTGGTTTTCAGCCTGTGCTGTTCTCTAAAAGATACTCCTCTTCATAAGCAGCTTTTGACTGCATCTTCGGGAAGAAACATGGCACTGCGTTTTGATGGACACAGGAACAGTGCACTGTCTAGCCACACCTACATGACCTAGACTAAGAAATAACTTTTCCCTAGAAGTAGAAAAGCTTCCATTCTATAAATATGTCAAGGTCAATTGAGATTGTATGGATATATGTGTATATTAATATCTTATAACAAGAAATCAGGTCTGAAAAATCTACTGGACACACCAGACAGAGGAAAATGCAAGTCCCTCATCTTCATCTTGCTCTTAATAAGAAGTAGTCATTTACTTAGCACAGTGATGGCAATGGTCTTTCTGAACTATCTTCTTTCCATCCAGTATATATCTCAAGGGACTAATAGTGAGAGAAATCCCACTATCTCAAAGCTTTAGATTAACTCAGATCCCTACAATTTATGTGGCCCCCTCAAATTGTCTTCTGTCTATTTTTCTGTTTACCCATGTGAACCCACCATCCACCTCTTTGCCTATTCAGTCATCTCAATCTAGTTCTGTCCTGCTACAGCATGTACCACATCTCAAATGTATAGCTCAACTGTGATATAGCAGCCAGATTCTACGGCAGCAGTAGCATCACCAACAGAAGTTCAGGCTGGAATAGTTATCATATGCCTACAGAAACTCTCTTTGCATCTCTCTCAACTTCTGTCTCTTGGGCCTCTTCTAAACATTCTGAACTCTGATGGGGACTGATTAAAGCTTTAAAACCATTATGCAATATATGTGGATGTTAGATAGATAGAAAGATAGATAGATAGACAGACAGATAGATAGACAAACAGATGATAGATGGATAAATGGATGAATACATGAATGAATGAATGAATGAATGGGTGGATGGGTAGATGATAGATAGACAGATATATAGATACAGAGATAGATAGGTAGATGTTACATCGGCAGACAGCTTTATTGATAGCATGTGATGTGAGAGTTGGTATTAGTAAATAATACTGGAATAAAAGACCTTACATTTGCCTTGAGTGGCTATCAAGGAAAGTTAGACTACTTGAGAAATTGTTCATTAAAAAAAAAAAAACACCTCATGAATTTAGTGTTATTCAAGAAAGTCTGGCATCACATAAATGTTTAAAGTATCCATATTATGTTTCTGACATAATATAATTATGTCATGTGTTCTCATGACAGAGGTACCCCACAGAAGGACTTCTACCTTGGCATGAAAGCTGTGGGAAGATTTCACACAGAGACTTCTTGGTAATTCAACTCTACCCAGGTCTTGCTGCAGTCTGCTATCTTCTGGCTGTGGTTCTCCATCAGTCTGCAAGCGTGTTTGTGTTTCTGGAATTTGCGTAGCCTGTTGTTGCTGCCAAGTCTTCACTTGGGCAATGTGGATTCCATTTGTGATTTTGGTAAACACAATATGTTCAAAAGGTACTGATGAGAAAAGGAATCACAAAAAACTGTCTTGATATTCAAAATCCTGGCTAGAACAAGCTATTTATTTTTCAATCAGCATGAGACAATTTGGTGGGGACAAAGGGTAGCTGAATTCATTCCATGATTTCTAGAAAGGGCAAGTAAAATATTCTGTGTGTATTTCCAGTCAGCCAGCTTTGATGCATTTCATTCTTCTACCTGAAGTCACCCATGAGTTTTTTCCCCTTGTTCATTTACTTCTGTTCTCCTTGTATTCATTTGAAATAGGTTTCTTCCTCTCAACTGTTCTAAAGGATGTATGTACTGTCTGCTTTCTCTGGATCTGGTTGTTGTTGTTAGTTTTATATTTGAGGCAAGGTCTTGTGTCATTCAGATTGGTCTTAGACTTGTTATACAGCCTTGAACGACACTTAACTTCAGACACTTCTAACTCTGCCTCCCAAGTACTGGGACTAGATGTGAGTGCCACTGGGGAATTAATCCAAGGCCTCCCGCATGCAAGGCAAATACTGATGTCTATCCACAACACCTTCTCTGGGATCAATTTTCAGTTGTTAATTTCTCAATGCCTACTCTAGGACAAACCACAACCTAGAAAATGCTGTAAGAATGTCACAAATGCAATTTTGTGAAACAATTCATTAACCAAAATTGATTGTTAAAAAACAGCCTAAAGAGCTATTGTGTTGTCTATACCTATGACAGAAGCACTTGGGAAGTAAACTTAGAAAGATCTGCAGTCAAAGGTCATCCTCAGCTACAGAGTGAGTAATACCGAGTGAGTAATCAAGTTGGTCTGGTCTACATAACATTATCTCAAAATAAAATTAAAAAAATCCCCAAACAATAGAGGAAAAATGCTATCTGTAAAAGCCCATTCTTCAAATTCAAAATAAACAATCACAAGCTCATTGTTTTCCTATCTTGACCTTAAGTGAAAGTCTAGGGACAGAAACAATAACATGACAAGAATTTACAGGGAATGTGAAGTGGACACAGTGAGAAGATTCACTTGTGTAAACAGAGGGCACTTCTCCAGGCAGTGAAAGGCAAGTGTAACTGTGATAACTTGCACTGCGAAATTACTGCTGTCATAGAACATAAGCCCATGGGGGGGATCTAAGCAATATCCAGTGCACACACATACATCTAGTAAAAAGATGAACATGTCAATTTCAAGAACATATTTGTCACGGGAAACAATGTCCTAAATGTTGGAATCATACTGAATTGTAGTGTATATTTGAAAGAAACAAACACAGAGGAGGGCCAAAATATACATATTTGAATATTTGTACATAAAGACTGTTAATTATTTACCAGAAAGAGGAGCAGCAGCTGGGAATGAGCAATGATAGTATGCTAACCCGTGCACTTTAAGGGATGAGAGGAGGGGGAAAAAGAGAAAAAAGGAGAGAGATGAGAGTCCTACCCACTTCTGAGAATCATTCCTTCTGTGTCTTTCTTACCTACTTCTCTGTCTCTCTTCCAATGTTGTTGTTTTCCTCTCTCTTGTTAAATCAGCTTCAAACAAGGAAAGCATGTTTATACTTGGAGAACTTACAGCCTCTCAAAACTGAGAAGTGGCTACAGATCTGCAAAGAGCATGCCTGTTCTCCCTCACCTCATCTCCATCTGATGGAAAGCTCACGCCAAAACATTTTTGTTTCTATCACTTGACCCTAACTTCTTTTGTCACAAGGAGCTGTGGCAGAGTCTACAAGAGGCACTTCTTGAAAACTCTCTGGCTGAACTAACCAGGCCACAGAGGGGCTTGCTTAGACTGAAGCATCAGCCAAGGACTATGTGTGAACTGGATGTAGGACCCCTACAAAGATGTAGCAGATGGACAGCTTAGGCTTCATGTGGGTTTCCTAGTAATGGAAGTGAGAACTGCATAGGACAAGTACTCACTTACCAGCTTTTGATCACTTCCTCCTGGCAGGACTGCCTTGTCATGCCACAGGGGAAGAGGACATGCTCAGTTCTGATGCAACTTGATGAGCTGGGGTGGATGGGAAAGGGAACTCTCCTTTTCTGAAAGAAAAGGGAAGGAGGGACTGAGGATGGGACTAGGAGAGGAGGAGATATGGGGCTACAACAAGAACATAAAGTGAATAAAAATATATTAATTTTTAAAAATGAAGAAAAGAAAACTGACTGATTCTTAGGCATTCTTCCTGATGCTGTCTTTACTGATGCATATACTACTCAGGCTCAGCAATCCTTTAAGTGCCTCTCTACATATACTCACTTCCTCTGGGGGGACATGTAGTCTGGACTGTCTAAACATCTTACACACATTAAAGAAGCTGAACCCTGCTTCTATATATACATATTCTACACTGATGTCTTGTTGCTCAATAGGCCTTCTGAATTCAAAACCAATATCATAAGTAGATTCCATCTTTCAAATCTGCTCAACCCACATTGTTTTCTCCCAGGTGGTGCCTGCACAATCTCCAACTGTCCAGATCTTAGCTTTCCCTCTCTCTATAGCCAATGGGCGAAGGGATTTAGCAAATGTTGTCATTCTGATAGACCCAACATGTGGTCACCTTTCTACATTACTGGACCTTCCTAGCATGAGCCGTTACCTACAGTGATGACACAGTTTGCTAACAGGTCTCCTGTGCCCACTATTCCCTCTTATGATAAATCTAGACTGACCTAAGGCTGTGTCAGATTATTCACTATTAGTACAAATCTTCCCTGGGCAACAAGGACCTATAACATCCAGCTCCTGAGTGGTTTCTTAAAGTGTTCTATATTGTTTTCCTTATTCCTACAGCATCCAAGACGCTAGTCCTAAACAATATAAGCATTCTCATATATGGCCCAGGGTCCTCACTGTTCTCTTTTGGATCAGTGATTTCTCAGATGGGACCAACTTCCAGAAATCAATCATTTTTTTTTTTTTAATTTGTCACTTCTATGTTCCCGGAGTCAAATTCTAGCCATTTTCCCATTGTTTGAACTCCACTTTCTCTAAGCCTGCTCTACTCTTACTTCATTCCCTACAGCACATCAGTTTCTCTACAATATAATTTACTGTCTCTGTCATTTTCCTACCATCACACTCAAAACTCCATGAAAACGGATGTCACTGACAGATTCCAAGAAGCTCAAGACCTCCCAACTTAAAGGAGAAACTTAGCAAACATTTGTTGACCATTAGAGTCAAAACTCTAACAACTGTACTAAGTAAGTGAAAAATCTCCCCTAAATTCTATAAAAGGTAAACATCACCTGTCATGGCAAACATCAGCTACCCTGAAAAACCATCAATGAATCAGAATTAAAAGCATGCACTGGGCTTTGATCCAGATTTTAAAGCTTTTAGGTTTTAGCCTTAAGGAATTTAACTTCTCTTTATCTATAAAATCAAAAGCATCTTCCACAGCCTTTGCTGTTTTGATTTCAAGATGAAGTAATGCTGATACAGTTGAGTTATGTATTCATGAAGAGAAGATTAAATGATGACCATGGCGAGCACCCACTATTTCCTTCTGAACCTGGCCAGTTGTGATGTGCTGTCACTTTTCATAAAGCAAGTGTTAAAAATATACCATAATTATGATGTGCAGCTGCATTCAAAGCCCCAAATAAATCTTATTAAGTCACAGTTCCTAAAGAGTGATGGTTACGTGTGTGTTCCCATTCAAGCAGAAAAATCTAGTAATGCCCAGAGGGCAGCCTTCAACCAAGGATTAATAGAAGATGCCAAAAGAATCAGTGGAAAAACATCATCTCACAGGTTGAAACAGGGACAACAGCACCTTGTTTCAGCAACAGAGAAAAGAGAGAACCAATCATGAGGTACAAAGTACCCAGACCCCAACTAGCATCTTGGTTCATCAGCCTTTCTTTTGCAGACCACCATGAACCTCGCTTTCCTTTTCTGAAAACAGGAACAATCCAAAGGATCATTGCGAGGGATAATGAACAGCTACATCTGAATCAAGGTATCTGTTCAGCAACAATTGTTTTGGACAACTAAGCTTGAGGAAACAAACACAAGTTTACTTACACACTCACCAAGTTAGAGATTTTTTTTTCCTCTAACTTAATAGCAGTCAGCTAGTGGGGAGTTGTACACAGATTCTTCATAGGTAGAAATGCAAAGGAAACCTAAAGCTGAGGTGGATGGAATATATACATGGCTCATGTCCCATTTTCCCCACAAAGGATCTTTCTATGTAGAAAGGCTGATCTTGAACTCTGAACTTGAACCCTGCTCAGCCTCCTATATATATTGGGATCACAGGTATGTGCTAGCATGAGTGCCTGATCTCTGACTAAGAAACTTTGGAAAATAGTACCCAGTGATCCTGGTTGCCATCAACTTGAATTCTCTGGAGAAAGGTTGCAAAGCCTTGTCCAGATCACCCAGCACTTTGTTAGCCGTATCTGTTTATTTAATTATGTATTTGATATGTGTTTGGATGTGTATACGTACAACCATGACAAGCACGTGGAAGACCAAGGATAGCGTGTGGAAGTTATCCTAGGTTTGCACACAGGTAGCCAGGCTTTGTAGCAATTTCCCTTACCTGCTAAGTCATCTCATCAGCCCCGAGACACCCCTTTTTAAGATTCATTGTGGACCAATTTAGGCAGAGATTCTGGGTCAAGGATTTAGTAATTTCAGTTTTAAAAATCCTTGTAGATGAAAAAGATGAAGGCAAACGTACCCTAAGCCTTCCACTCTGAGAAAATGGTGGAGAATTAAGTGTGATTATCTAATATTTTACCCTGTTATGAGCTTATAAAGTTTGGTCACAAGAAAACAAACTTAGAAAACAAAGTGAACATAATATTATTTAAAGAATCATACTGTTTGGGTAGTATATAAAATCCTCAACTTAAAAAAAAATACCACCCAGCAACAACAACTTATAAGAATTCATGCCAAAACCGGAGAAAGACAGTAAGTAAGCAAATAAAAATATATAAATAACTAAACCAACCAACAAACAAACATGGATTACCTACTGAAAATTTATAATAGTATGAGGTAATTCAAATACAGAAAGAATGGGGGGAAATGTAAAAGACAAATCCAAGTTCTACTATAACAGCTAAGAAATTACCGAAGCTCTAGATGACTCAAGATGTGACCAAAAGTCCAAAAGCAGCTAGTGGTCTGGGGACAGAGAGAAAGTATCAGCGAGGACAGTCATGGGAAATAAGAGACATTCCAGTGCTCAAGGGCCATCTTGAATAGTGTGGCCTTTATCACTCTTGGTACAAAGATGCCAAAGGCTTAAAGAATGGTCGTGTTTCACTAAACCTAACAAACTCAGCCAAGGGTGGAATTGTAGCAACAACCTCAGTGAAGAACCCAGAGATGGAAAGAACTGGAAACTTTCCAAAAAAGAACAGAGAGAAAAATAAAGTAGGCATAGCAAATAAGAATGTGAAATAGTGTCCATCTCTAGAATGTATTTCTGCACAAATCTGTGTGATCACGAAGATGAAAAATAAAAAGGAAAATAAAGAGAATAACAAGAAGAGGAGGAAGCAGAAATAGAAGAGAGGAGGCCCCTTCCTCATACACCTATACATATATATACACACATACATGCATACACACATACACATTCCCTTCTCTTCAAAATGTGACAAGTGACACAATCTACCAATAATATGGTTAAGTCTGGGTTACATATAGGACTTGTAAGTGTATACGTGACAGGAACAGATTTAAGTTTTAATTGATCAATTACTAGCAATAAAAACTAAAATCCTATAAGTTTAGAACGTCAAGGCAATAAGGAATTAAAATTACAGGAATCTATTTCATATTAATGAAGACTGTTTATTCCCATTCATCAAATACCACAAAAATCCACTTATGTTGCTAAAACTGTCTGCAAACATATACCAATATTCAATTAATAGATTTTAAAATATGATTTTTAAAATGTTCTATCATTCATGTTGGCTACATGTACTTAAAAATCTTTTGGCGGTAGGGGGGTTAGATCATGTAAATCTGGCCTGGAAATTGCTATGGAGGCCAGTGTGGCCTCAAACCCAAGAAATGAACCTGCTTCTGCCTCTGGAATGCTGGGATAAAAGGCGTGCACCTTTAAAACCAGTTTTATATCACTGATACATAGGTTATATTTTCAGTGTCCCACATACACAGGAAATAATTTCTACATCAGTTTTCATGTTTCAACATGATGTACAACATTATGTATTCTCATGTGACCAGTACAGTAATGTCCTCATGGAAAGAGTTCTCAAATGGAGCTTAGGATGGTAAGAGCCAGTCAGCTGTGTCTCCAGACATTTTCATGGTGGAATGAATAACAGATACAAAGGTACAGAGGCAGTTATTGGCCTGTTTTGTGTGAAACAGGGAAACAGTAATGGGGCTGGGATCATAGGTTTGCAGGCCATGTGAAAGATGCTCTTCTTGGTACACAGGAGGACTGGGGAGGGTGCTGAGCAGGAAGATAATAAAATGTCATTCCCTCTTGCCAATGACTTCACACTTGTTTTCTAATGATATCCAGGATAATGCAGTTTCTGACTCTTCCCCATAAACTTTGCGGTCAGCAAGCATCAAGGTTGATATGTATTAAATGCGGATTAACCTACTTAGTGTCACGTTTAATAAATATGAGCTGTGCATGTCTGATGAGGGACACACATGCTATTTCAGAAAAAAAAAGCTCAATCTAAGGAAAGTTAAGCCTATCTGCTCTGTGATGTGTTCTGGCTCTGAAATAGTACACATGCCATGCACGCAAATAAAGACTATAAAAAAACCTAAGCAGGATATATCATTATTTCAGCACAACCTTTCCAACAATAATACACAAAAACCTAATGGGGTCTGCCCAGGTCTGCAAATCCTAAAAGGACAGAGAAGACCCTTTGAAGGGAAAGCATGCATTCTGTTTCCTTTCGGATAGTCCCTAGGGACCAGCAGCAAGGCTGGGACACCTTATGACATCTGTACAGCAGTCAGACACTTGGCATAAGTGCAGTAGACTTTAGCCACAGAGAGCTTGCCTCAACCAGCTATGTACCATTTTTTTTAAAGTTACTTTATTTGGATATTGCTCATCCTTGTTTTCCACTCACTTCCCTCTAGATTTAACTTGGTTTTTCTAGTTGCCATGGTATCTCTAGAAGTCTTCTTAAACATCTCCACAAACACAAGACTCTAATTAACAATAAAAATAGAGGGCTCCTTGTAAGTGATGTCAATATACATGCACACAGAGTCCCATAATTTAGAAAGTAAATTTTCAATTGACAGGGAAATGGTTTTAAAAAAAATAGAAGGTTGAATCATAAAAACTTGACATGTTTATAAAATAGGTGAACCGAAATTTCTACGTACAATGTGAGATTTCAATGTAAGCAAAAATATAGCAATATTGCTCCATTCTTCCTAACCTTATCTCCTGACAGTATACACATTTTATTGATCTAGCGTCTTATCACAGACCCACAATCTTAACTCCAAACCTATAAACATTCTAGGTCTACCTAACCTTTCTTTTATCAACATAATTAAATAACAAAACAAAATGGCAAGAGCAATTTTTGAAAAGTATTTAATATTTCAGCCAGCTTCAATACGTTGCCCTCAGATTAAATGTCTCATCTTCATTACCTCAGCCACCTAAGAAATGCAAAGATGTTAAGTCCTACTGTGAGTAACTCTGAAACAGATGGCTGCAATCTTGAGGACCCCAGGCCTTCATCACAAGGGAGTGACTAGCACCTGCCTCAGGCTTGGCAGCCTACTCACAGCCTAAGCTCCTTCACATAGAGAGTCCTCAGTTTCCTTCAGTGCTAACATCTCTCTCTCTTCCATGAAGGACTGCAGCAGTGCATTACCCTATGTCACCATCACTACAGGACTGAACTTCCATATAACAACCTTCTTGGAACAGATTTGCTAAAACACCGTGAGGTACAATAAACAACAGTGACAGCAATAATTAAATACCTCTCCGTCACGCACCAGATCCAAGGTCATGAGAAGGCCATGAGGAGCAGTTCTTCATTCTTGGCAATAAAGAAATAAATAAACTAAAAATTAAAAAAGAAAATCAATGTCTTTTACATGCTGGAAATTCTTGGATCTCTACATAGAATCAGGGCCTCCATCATTTACCATCCCTCCTCCCATGGGCCTTCTTTCAAGTCAGGAAATTCTCTCACAGTTGTTGTTGCTGTTGTTTTTAATCCTTGTTTCCTCAGAACTTTCTTCTTTTACCTTGTTCTTCCACTAGACCCACTTACATCTTCTTTGAGCACACTTTATAGAACATCAGCTTTTGTCTTAGTACTCACTCTTCTTTCCAGAACCCTGCTTCCTTCACACTAAATTTTTTTCTCAGTATCCAGCATTCATTCATCATTAGGCTAAGCTCTTTCTCTATCTAAAATCAGGCCTCCGGTCAGTAGATTCTTAGACGCCAATCATGTTCACTACCCTCAATATTGTCATTATGTAGGCTCACCAGGAACGGACTAGGCATTTTTTATTAATTTATTTTTTTATTAATTAAAATTTATTCACTTTGTATCCCAGCTGTAGCCCCCTCCCTAGTCCCCTTTTAAACCCACTCTCTCTCCCTCTTCTCTTCCCTTGTCCCTCCCCCAGTCCACTGATAGAGGAGGTCTTTCTCTCCTTCCATATGACCCTAGCCTATGAGGTCTCATCAGAACTGGCTGCATTATCTTCCTCTGTGGCCGGGTAAGGCTGCTCCCCCCTCAGGGGAAGATGGTCAAAGAGGAACTGAGGACTTTTTCTGTAATTTTTTATTTGTCATTTATTTTAAGAATCACCACAATAAGAAAAAGATGGAGAACTTGAAGTGTCATTCATGAGTCAATCAGATTAAGTCTCTTAAAATAATCAAGGCTCAGCTTGATTACACTAAAATAACAATGTGAAAACACAAGCAACTTTATTGGACAGTAAACTTGGAAATTCCTTCAAAGCGTGCACAGTGTATTTCTACTTGTAGGTCTAATCCAACCCAAAAGGGAGGTTGATTCCATCAGTGTTTCCCACTTCCATTTCAATTTCTCATGAAAACATAAAGTACGGGAATTATAAAAATGAAACTTTCAAAAGTGGAGGAAAACATGGAGTTAGTCAATTGGCATGGAGCACGTCTCGCCCCTGGGGGCAATGGTCTCCTGAACCTACTCAGACCTCGGACACCACCACTGCTAGTTCTAGAACTGACGCAGGATGTTTCAACGAGGGGGTTAAGGCTTCTCATAATATTTCCTATAAGCCCACACCTGTTTGTCTATATCCCCAATTTTTATTCATTATTAGCCAGATAGAGCCAAGTAATTGTGGTAATGATACTTGATTTTTTGCCCAATGCTGGAATGCTAGTAAATTTAGGTATGCCCTGGTTACTCGCATGCCTCACTGGATGCCTGTGCCCGTTGATGCCCCTCACGCTATGACTCTCTTCAGACAGAAAAGGGATCTTGGAACTACAGCCACCATTGTTACTACCATCTCATTGGCGGCTGTTGGAGCTACCACCGGGGCATTAGCCATGAGTCATACTGGGCAGACTGCTCAGACCCTGAATAATCATTTAGCCAATGTAGCTCATGCCTTAGTTGTACATAAAGGAATTAATGCTCAACTAAAAGGAAGCTTGAGGGTGTTCAATCAGAGGATTGACCTTGTGCAGGAGCAAATTGATACCCTATGGCAAATCGCTCAACTTGGCTGTCAATGAAAATATGCTGGACTTTGAGTCACTAGCATATAACATGAGAATTTTTCCTGTGCTGCAAATCTGTCTAAACAATTGTTGAGCTATAGTTTAGGTAATTGGACTGGAGAATTCGATACTACGATGGAGCAGCTGAGAGTGGCCATTGTCACAGTAAATTCTACCAGAGTGGACGCAGGACTAGCCACAGGATTATCATCATGGATTACTGCAGCCATGAATCATCTGAAGGAATGGGCGGGCATGAGAGCGTTAGCAGGCCTTCTGGTGTTGGTCTCCTTGGTTTGCCTGTGGTATATATGCAAGATTAGAGTCTCACAACAGTGTGATGCAGCCATGATCATTCAGGCCTTTACAGCCATTGAAGCAGGACATTCTCCCCAAGCATGGTTGGATACCATAAAAAGCTAAAATGTTACGCTCAGGATGCGAGGCTAAGCACTGCACTCAGGGTCAGCTGCTTTCGACCCAGAGAAGAGCATGTCTGATTGCATGCGGGTTGATACCCCAGGTCCTGCCTCTGAGCAAAAGGTATCAGACGGGTCTGATGCTCTTTGGGTGGATGACACCTAAATGAACATCGGTACAAAGTCCCAATTTATTTCTAATATCAGAGATCAGACCTCTACTCTTGCCTGATGCGTCTAAAACAAAAAGGGGGAACTGTAGAGAGCTGCGGAATGCTATGCCTTAAAGATGGAGCTGGTTTCCGCCTTCCACCTTCCCAATGGTGAGTGCTCTCTGTCACGAACAATTCCACATTTGGCTAAGGCTTAGGATCTGGCTTGCTTCCATGTATGTGGACCTATCTGCATTGCCCACGTGGCACACCTGGGTTGGCTACCCAGAGGCTATTTAAAGTGGGCTGGCTTTCCCCAGGGTCAGATGATTGTTCAAGGTTCCTGAATAAACTGCATTGAAAAAAAAAAAAAGAAAAAAAAAAACTTTACTAGTCCCTGCAGGCAATTCTTACTGTAAAGCCTATTTTCATCAGCATGGTTCATGCTACATTATGTTTGCTC
This sequence comes from Meriones unguiculatus, assembly GCF_030254825.1. Taxonomy (NCBI): domain Eukaryota; kingdom Metazoa; phylum Chordata; class Mammalia; order Rodentia; family Muridae; genus Meriones; species Meriones unguiculatus. The sequence goes on from NC_083351.1 coordinate 100,652,197, forward strand.
ACTCACCCTGAACTTAGGTAGCACGTGGTTTTATTAAGTATTATGGTATTATACTATTTCCGAATCCTTAGAAAAATGAATGTGTTGATTATAACAACATACAGCAAAATTTCACTACAGAGATACTTTATAATAAAGGTCTATGAGCCATAGCAGCAACTTCATCTGTTTTTAAATTCTTCTATTGATAAACAATTAGATATACGGATCAAGAGAACATCATCATTTCATACAAAGTTTTCGTTTTGTTGTTTGCTTGTGTGTGCTTATGTGCAACTATTCCAACTACTTGCATAATTACATTAACTGGACAACTCACCTCTTAGTAAATGAAAGCTTGTTACAATGGCAATATCTTAACATCATGCTTTGGAATGTTGCAAAAGACAAGTGATGCACGTTTTTTAAACTCAGATCTGCAACAAACTATCTAAAGAACTACATGGAGATGGTTCTAAGTTCATTTCTTATTTTACCATTTTAGCACCTTGTTTTAATTGAATATTATATAATTAAAATTATCTAAAAGAGGTGTGAGAAATATTTCAACTACAAATTAGGGAAAAGTAAACACCTATACTTGCTTTTATTTGTAAACTGTATCCTATGAGAACCACAGGTAGACTGTTTTGGTTTTGTTTTCTTAATACAACTGAGAAATCTACCTTATAATACATGTGTAAAGAAACTACACTGAGTAATTTAGAAACCAATTAGAACCTGCAATTTACTTTTATTCAAGCAATGACGTCAATGACTGCAACCTGGTGTTTAAATACAATAGTTCTTAAAGACAGCTGCCAAATCTACATTACTCCAAGGTTTTGTAGAAAATGTTCCCCCATCAATACAATAAGCATAAACCATCACAGCGCCTCTGCCTAAATGCCCACTAACACGGTACTACTGCAGTAGAGTGTCTACTACCTCACGTCAACATAATTTGTTTTTATTCCAAAGGATAAATAAGGATAATGTTTTCAGAAATCTCCATTGCCAATCACAATCAAGTTACTGGTTTTAGGTATCAGAATTCTAAAAGGCAAAAAATGTTCTTGTTGCCACTATTCTGAAATTTCTAAATTTTAGGAAATAGCTTAGGTAGAAAACAACCCCTACACATCCTCATTATATGCAGGCCACTTTTCTTCTGCAGGATATTAACAGAATTATTAAATTATATTATTAAAGTACTGTATTCTTTATATACATTCATGTTTTGGATGTCCAATGAGGCTGCTCTGCTTAATGCCAGACATGTGCAGCCTATCACCTAATGGGCCCCTTTACTTACACATCTGGTAAACCCCTACACCAAGGCACAGCCTAACACAGTATACTTTAAGTGTTATATCTCAGTATTAAGTTGATCTACTAAACTTTTCTCCCTGAAAGTTTAACTCAGTGTACTCTCAGTCATAACTCAGATGATGCCACTATGCCAAATCTTATCAGTATCTTTTATTGAACCATTTCTTCTACCATACATGAACTTTTGGAAACCCAATTCTGAATACAATAAGTGTTATCACACAGACCAATTCATCCTTTGTCAAGATCTCCTGACTGAGCTAGCTGTTCTAACTTTGGTCTCCAAATAATTAGTGGAGAAAAGCGAATCTTTTTAAAATGTGAACTGGATTATGTCACCTATCAAAACCTTACAGAATGAAAACTATAAAACCTTCATACTAAATCACAAAAGCCACTTGGTATGACCTCTCTTTTTTATTTTTTATTTTTAATTTTTTATTTAACTTTTATTAATTACACTTTATTCATTTTGTATCCCCCCATAAGTCCCTCCCTCCTACCCTCCCGGTCCCACTCTCCTCCCCTTTCTGCATGCATGCCCCTCCCCAAGTCCACTGATAGGGGAGGTCCTCCTCTCCTTCTTTCTGAGCTTAGTCTATCAGTTCTCATCAGAAGTGGCTGCATTGTCAGGGTTCTAGGTTATCTCCATGAATAGTCCTTGGTTGGAGTATGAGTCTCTGGGAAGTTCCCTGTGTTCAAATTTTCTTGTTCTGTTGTTCTCCTTGTGGAGTTCCTGTCCTCTCCAGCTCTTACTATTTCCCACTTTTTACATAAAATTCCATTCACTCTGCCCATCAGTTGGCCATCAGGCTCAGCATCTGCTTTCACAGTCTGCATGGCAGAGGCTTTCAGAGACCCTCTGTGGCAGGTTCCTAGGTTGTTTCCTGTTTTCTTCTTCTTCTGATGTCCATCCTCTTTGCCTTTCAGGATGGGATTTACCCATTATCTGACAGAGGACTCATATCCAGTATATATAAAGAACTAAAGAAGCTGAAAAGCAGCAAACCAAGTAATCCACTTAAAAAATGGGGAACAGAGCTAAACAGAGAATTCTCTGTGAGGAATATAAAATGGCAGAGAAGCACTTAAAGAAATGCTCAACATCATTAGCCATTAGGGAAATGCAAATCAAAACAACCCTGAGATTTCACCTTACACCCATCAGAATGATCAAGATCAAAAACTCAAGTGACCTCTCTTTTTAATTCAACATCATCCCTACATCTCATCCAGCCAGTTGATCTCCTTGGTATTCTGCAAGTATGATCCGCATTCTCAGCTCTTCAGGAAGCTACGCTGCTAGTTCCTTGCATGTCATGTAATTATCTACACACCTACTGCCTACTGTCCCACCCTCCTGAAATTTTATCTTAAATGACATGTTTTCAGTGAGCATCCTGAACTGTCTATTTACAAGGACAAAAGATGTACCTTATTTTCTAGTACACAACCCTTACAAGTTTCTTTATGATTGTTAATGACACATCACCTCCTGAAATGCTCTAAACTCAAATTGTGCAAAATTGGATTCAGTGAAAAAGAAAAGTCAAGACTTCTTTTAAGTGTAGATTTAACCACATTTTCACAGGTAAAATCTGTTAATTTGAGTCATTGTTTTAAAAAATTATTAAAATATTTTCTGTTACATAACATAATGCTAGTATTTATTTCTTTTAATATATAAAGGTGTTTCAACCATAATGTATATTTGCTGAAACGTGTCCCAGAAAGAGCTCTTTGAAAACACTGAAGTGTTCACTAACCGCATGTCTGCTGTCCACCTCAAAGGACCCATGCATTGAAGGAGCTCACAGAATATATACAGGTTTAAGAAACTTAAAAGCGTGATGTATTCCTTATCATTAATACTAAAGTGGTTATTTCAGTCCTTTACTTATGATTGTTACTAGGGTGAACATTTTGAAAAGCGACTCAAAAAACAATAATCTTCCTCCTGTTACTGACTATGCCTTCCTTTCATGCTACATCCCTTCTGTCAAAGGGGTCTTCTGTTTATAATAGTTATTAGCCATTGCCTCTAGGCTTAACTCCAATCTATTTCCTTCCACACATGAGGAAACCCTTCCATTCTTAGCCTCTTGACAATGCTCAAACTGCTTTATAGTTATTGTCAATCCATTTTGAATACATTGAAGGTGATACAAACAAGAGCTACATTAAATTGAACATGAATGAAATAGAGTGAATATCATTTGGAGACCCAAGTTAAAATAAAAAGCCCTCTACATCCAATTCAGTAGTAAACTTGGGGTTAAAATAATATATTAAGTCCATTCAGACTTCAATAGTGGAGGAACAGATCTCAGAATTAAATCAGAAGCTTGGTATAGTACCCTCCATTCTAGTTCAGCAATGTAGCCACATGCTGTTTCTTCTATCATATTTTCTTTAACCCTTGAATTGTATGTGTTTAAGTGGTTTCTTCCTTATAAAGATGAAAACTTTCTGTTCAAGAAAACGAATCATACATCGATATTCATCTGCATTCTCCATGGTACCCAGTACATTGTTATGCAAATAGATACTCAATAATAAAACTGCTGATTGCCAAACAATTGCTGTTTCTTAGCATGAATGCTGTATTCTGAAAATATTCTCTTTTAGAGCTTGAGGGATGTAGGTCTCAAAGGATTTTGCTCAACAGGAATAAATCAAATTACAGGGCCAGAAATATAACACCAGGACCCCAAGCACAATAGATTCCCTAGCTAAGGAACCAATTATTTTTGATTGGAGTAGGCATTACATGGGCAGATGCTACCAGGACAATAAAATTATTAATAACTTCCCACAGCAAATTCAATTATTCAGATAATAGGTGCTTATATATAAGCTATATGGGCAGAACAAGAATGGAATGAGGTTCTTCCTTTTAATCCTGATTCTTATAAAAAAAGTTAAGTCCAAACCCAGGGAACTGAAGTTAACAATTCCTAAACAGACATCAATATGCTCCAAGTACATATCCAGTAGCAAACTCAAGCTGTCACCTAGGCTTTCCTTCTTCTGTAAAAGCATAATTTCTATCCAGACTAAATTCCAAAATATTGTAACCATATATATGAAGAAAACATAATAAAAGATAATACACAACTAAAGATGGTGTAAAACTTGGTTGTTTGAGACAAAGGGATGAATTCAGAACACCAAATTCTAGACTTCTCTTCAGCAATTCTGTATGAAAGAGTTATGAGTATCTGAAGTCAGCAGAAGTGCTACAAGGCTAATATGCACTTATTTAAGGTTTCATGGGTCCACCTGACACAGAACCTGGATCCTTTCAAGAGCTTAGGTCTGCTCTTCTAGTCCCCTACAGCTCCATCAAACACTGATCATGATTGTGAACTGGGTCATGATGCAATTTTTTTCTTAGAGCACTCAGATCAGCTAATTATTGTTTGATCTCTTTGTGTTCATCAATAACAGATGACATTTTTCGAAAAGGAAGGAATTACATTCCAAAATCCAGGTCAGAGAAAGACAGAAGCAAGTAGTCATTTGCATGTAAAGTCCAACAAACGATGCTGACGCTGTACTTCCTGGAAATTCATACTACATTTATTTAGTGAAAGTCATCATTGTACTACCAAAAACTGTGGAAGTAACATCAAGCAAAGGAAGCGCTGTATGATAAATTTAGAACCCCCCTGACCATGATTCATAAAACATGAGTACACTAGCTTATAGTGAGAAAAGTTACAGTTTTATCCCAAGGTGTCACCTCTTGAAAGAAAAGCTTCTTTCTCATTTTCAAAGCCCCTAGGACAGTCTGTCAGAGTAGGCAGTGGCTTCACAGTTAAGTTTACTGGATTGAGCACTTATCCACATATAACCTGTGATAAGAGACTAATAAGCATGTGGATTAGATAATCCTTGGCTATGGAGGTTCTAAGCAAGGCAAGATGCTAGAGACTCCTCTGGACTTGAGAACCGAGGTCATTAGCAGTGCCATCTCTATGACCAGCTGGAAAAGCAAACAAACAAAAAACAAAACAAAACAAAAAACAACAGTCTCAGTTGGTGCCTAAAAAAAATGCCCTGCAAAGCATCAGCATCCAACATTGAGACACTACCACAAGCAACCCATCAGACCTCAGGTGATTTATTTTATTGCTTGAAATTTGTAAAGTGCGTTAAAAAGAAGAGATAGTTTACTCACAGATATTTCTTTCGGGGTGATCAACAATCTGTTCTGAAGTTCTTTTTAAGACCATTCCCCATTGGTAGATCTTCCTTTACTGAGGGGAAGAGACTGCCAAGCAACTCAGAAACACTATCTGGTTTGAGAAATAATGTATCAACTCAAGGAAGAGTGGAAACGTTAAAAATAAAACGGGGGTGGTGGTGAGACTTAGAGAAGAGGGAGAAGGAGGGATGGAATTAATGTGCAACACAGAGGGCTGAATCTGTGGCCTCTGGCTTTGAAAAAGAAGAGAGGAGTGCTGATATAACATTCATGTGGAACTTATACAATTTACCCTTGTACATTCAAATGCTGATTTCTCTACCCCACTATCTGGTATCAATATCCCACTGCATTGTGATGTTTATTATAAGCATCACCTGTCTCAAGTTTGTGTAAACATGCCACCATTTGTTCTCTGTATTGTCAATAAAACAACCAGGCAATGTTGAACAATGGAGAGAATAGGGTGAGAATAGGGTGGGACATCTTGGTCTGGAGGGGAGGAAAAGGAAGCAAGTGGGAGGAGTCGGAGAGCAGAGATCAGTAGGAGAGGACTTGGGACCAGGAGGAGAGATGAACCGGACCTAAGATATGACTAAAAGCAAGTATGATGTGGGAAATCTGAATGGAAGGAAACTATGTGGGCTTGGAGGTTTAGGATAGAGTAACTATTGCCTAGCATTGTGCTCTAGGTTAATTAAATGAATCCGAGTTTCTGTGTGGTGATTTGGGTATACAGCTGGTTTAGGAATAACCACTGTTTAACTAAAAGAAAAATCAATAATAAATATTAATAATCAACAACAGAGGGGTAGATCAGTTCAGGAATATGGCCACCCCAGAATCTAAAAAAGGCAGGGAGTGGATTCTTTCAAGAAACCTCCAAAAGGATCACAGCTTGGATGGCACCTGTATTTAAGTGAGAGCCAAGGTAGATTTCTGGTATACAGCACTTTAGGAGCATAAGTTTGTGGTGTTTTATGGCACTGTAATACAGTGATTTGTTACAGCAGCAATGGGCAACAGAGATCTCATGTCTTCAGATATAAGACACCCAAGAAAGATTAAGCAAGTTGACCATCAAAAATTAACAAAAGCTTTCCAGTAAAGAATGCTGAAATGGGTATATAAATATCACTGTAAGCCAAGTTAATGATCTATAAATGAAATCAGAAGACTTTGGGTGAAACAAGCAATACTGAAATTGTTTTTTAAAAATTGAAAAATTTAAAGTATTAGGAAGCTACTGGACAAATTTGAGGAGATTTTATATCTAAAATGTTCAGCATGGTGTCTGGCACATTCTAAGTTCTAAATAAGTATTTATTGTTGATATTCTGTTGTGTTTCTCTGAAGACAGACAAGGAACCTTTGTCCCAAAGGTACTCTTCCTCCTGTTGAGTTAATCACAAACCATAGGGGTGCTGTGGAAAATGCAGACACAGAGAGAGAAGTCACGTGCTACTCTGCTGCTCTTAGAAGTCTTAGGACAATCAATAGCTGTGTACTCCTCTGTGTGGTCCCGATCAATACGTGATTCCAATCACCATGAATGCAATCCAAGCAGCTGCCTCTGTGACACCTTGCTGGGAGCTGTAGATAAGCTGGAACAATCTTCCCAAGTATCTGTGAGAACATCTATCATTGTGACAGATGCATAACATGGCATTATACCTTCTTCCCAGTTTCGTTTTAATACTGCAAGCCTGTCTATAGTACCACACGATTCTGATCAAGGTTTCATTCTTCCTGGACTGCCAGAGCTTAATGCACTTGCTTGAAGATGCTCAGCTGGTCAGCTGGTTGGCCGATGCAAAATGCACTGAAGCCAGGGAAAGATTCAACAAGTCAAGTTATCCCAGAAAAGCATGAACTTGCTAAAGGCTCAAGGCCTAATTTTATATCACGTTGATTCTAGCCAAAAAAAAAAAAAAGTAATGCCCTTTGCTCAGATGTTGGACTCATTTCAGAGAAAACGTCCAATGATTATTTGAAGCAAGAAATAATTGCTGGTTTTGTTTTTATTTGGGAGAAGAAAATACAAATCACCGAAAACATTGCAGGCTCAGAAGAACATGTCAGATTATTATAATCAGCCAATCAGAGCCTTAATGAGCTGTTTAAGTTCTCCTTTCTCCCTGCCACATGGAGACGATGACAGTTCAGTCTGGCAATAGATGCTGGGGCGACTGTGTGAGCAGTTAAGTGATCAGCACTTTTAAAATTACCATCTATTAGTGCTGAAAGGAGTGCCAAGGACCAATCCCTTTTCATAGAATGAAAGATCTCATGCTTTAATTCCTTGAACAACAGCATTGTAGTACTGAGGCATTGGGAATGTAATAAAAAAAATAAGAAAGCAAAATATATTCAAACTCTCTAGATAATTGATATTGCACAAAATTTCAAAGTACCTCTCCCTCTAAAAGATGGCTGTGGTGGTTTGAATAGGAATCACACCCATAGACTCATGACTTGAATACTTGGTCCATCGGGAGTGGCACTGTTAGAATGTGTGGGCTTGCTGGAGTACGTGTGGCCTTGTTGGGGGAAGTATGTCACTCTGGGGTGCAGTTGAGGTATTAGAAGTTCAAGCCAGTTCACTTTCTGCTTCCTTCTGATCTGGATATAGACTCTCAGCTCCTTCTCCATTACCAAGGATACTGCCATGCTTCTTACATGATGACTAAAGCTTACATAGACTAAAGCTCTGAAACTAAGCCAATTAAATGTGTTCCTTTATAAGAGTTACAGTGGTCATATTGTGTCTTTACAACAATAAAACTAAGACAATGATAGAGGCCTTTCTGGGGCAGGATGGCCACTTGGTATGTATGTGCTGAGTGACTTGGGGTAGGAAGTGGTCTTGCTGCCACACCGCAGCAAGCAGGTGCAGGGCTTGGGCTCCCACAAAGGCTCTTTACATATGCATCTGTGATTCTCTCCAGGAGAGATACAGCCATGCCTACTGATAACATTAGCCATGACAACTGGGAGACAGAATCCAACACTCACTCAGTAAGTTAGAGGCCAAGAATGCAAAGGACAATTCGGATGTCATTCAATCCACACTTCCAATAGTACCAAGGTGAGCAAAATTTAAGCTATATGAAGACAGTGTGCTACAGCTTGCTCATCCCGTTAAAAATGGGACAACAGGGACATGGTGACCAAGCTGCACAGTCAGAAATGTCAGAGCCCCAAATGTGCTTATAGCAAACACGCTTTTGCAACACCCCCTCATACAAACAGGCCTGATGATAAATGGGAGCTCTCTGGACTCACTCCTCTGTACAAATAGGTGCTAAAAATATTTCCAGAGCCAGTTTGACTTGCAGGGCACAGCAAGAAACATGTGACTCCCAAATCTCCTAGACAACAAAGAATCTTTTCCTGTCTACTGCTACAACTCTATGCATTCAGTTGTCACTGTCAGCTGTCCTGTGCACAAGCATTGAGTGAGAGTGTCTTCTAGAGATCTTATCCCTTCAGTGCACATAACAGGCTCAAGAAGTATGTTAGCCAGAGATCTCCTCTTTCTATGTGCCATCCATTTCTTTAAGCACTAACACATTTTAATCATCTGGACCTACTGACAACTGGTGGCTTCTGAGAGGTAGGAGAGTGTTTCTTTTCCTTGGGGTGTGTCTCCTGGTGGTCTGGCTGCTCAAGGGGATGGCTCCACACCCAGAAGTTTATAGGCAGCACACACTGAAGTTAATGTTGGTGGTGGTGGTCCTGGTGATAGTGGTGGTGGTGTGTGTGTGTGTAAGTGAGAGAGAGAGAGTGGAAAAGAGACACAGACACAGAGAGACAGAAAGACATTAAATTGAAAAGGCGTGTTGAGAATGGAAGTTATAACTGGAGGAGTTTGATGGAGTAGTAGAACATGAACACGATTGAAATAAATCACATGCATGCTTGAAATCCTCATGGATAAATAAAATATTACATTAAACAGTGTAGGATTGTGAAATATTGAAAAGTTGAGTTTTCCTGTTATCACAACTATTCCAAAGAAACATGTTCCAGCACCTCTTAAGACTTTATATTGGCCTTAAAATACTTGCTTCCTCTTTGTGAGGTTGTTTATATTTTATTAAATTAAGATACAGCATGTCAGCCACTTTTGATGTGAACTGACAGACTAAGATCAGAAAGGAGAGGAGAACCTCCCCTATTAGTGGACTTGGGGAGTGGCATGCAAGCAGAGGGAGGAGGGAGGGTGGGACTGGGAGGGGAGGAGGGAGGGGCTTATGGGGGGATGCAGAATGAATAAAGTGTAATTGATGAAAAATTAAAAAAAAAAGATACAGCATGTCTTCAGCACTCATTGAGCAGCTGGAGTCTTCAGGAAAAGAGCAGTTAAAACAACAGATAATTACAGGAGGAAGAGTTTTCTCTGAACTTTTCAGGGGAGGGAAAAGAAGTGGTTTGTCTTAGCAAACACTCTCTGGATACATTTCCTAGAAAATCTATTTTCTTTAAACAGTGATTCAATCAAAGCTCCTTTGTAAACACAACAACAACCAAGAAAAGCAGAAGGATTTAGAGTGAAAAATGGAGCACATTTATGTTGAAGTATTTACAGTGTAAGGAAGGGCTGGAGAGATGGCTCAACAGTTAACAGCATTTGCTGCTCTTCCAGGCAACTGAAGTTCAGCTCCCAGCACCCATGTCTAATAGCTTTCAACAGCGTGTAACTCCAGCTTTGGGGAGCCTACAGTCTCTTCTGGGCTCTGCAGGCACACACACATTTTAAAAATAAATCTAACAATAAATAGATAAACTGTAAACAATATCATAATTCTCTCTGAAATGGCCATGCTTCCGATGGAGGGATGAAAATGCCATTTTGTCCCAGCTGAACAAGGCAATATAGAGAATATTGAACTATGGAACTTCCATACTTCAGTCTAGTTATTGAATGCACAGAGATGCATGCTAGGAGGGATGAGGCTGCTCCTCATCAGTAGGATGTATTTATCTTCCAGTGTAAAGTAAGTCACTAAGCTTATTTTTTAATTGATTGTCTCTGAGCTTACCACCTTATCACAAAACTAAAATCAATATGAATACATACTATATAAGACACTTCTTCATCCTGAACTAGTTAAGAAACAATTGAAAATATAGCATCTGCTGTGTTATACTGATGGAGCCAAATCACCAGCTTGGGTCAGGAGCCAAAGCACACATCCTACAACCTGCCTTTCGAACGAAACCCTCCAAACTGAGGAAGGGACCAGGACAAGTTTGCCCCTATGACACCAGTTCAACACGGACTGTGCGTGCACAGCTTAGTTTCAGTCTTGCAGAAAAATCTGATTTTCAACTCATCTGTTTAACACAGTGGAGCTGCTGGATGTTGCTCTGTCCAGAGTCTAAGCAAAGGTTATATATGGTTAAACCTTTCTCTGGATTTCAAAATCTGAAGAGTTTAAAAGGAAAATTCTAGGGAGTGGAGAAATGGCTCAGTGGATAAGAGCACTGGCTGCTCTTGCAGAGATCCCAAGTTCAATTCCAGCACCCAAATAGTGGTTCATAACCATAAGCAAGCCCAGTTTCAGGAGATTCAACATCTTCTTATCTCTGTAGGCAGCAGGAAAGCATGTGGTGCAGACAAACATGGAGGCAAAATATTCATACGTATATTTTTTTAAGGTAAAGAAAAATTCTAGAAATAAGCAGTTTGAAACTGCATATTTTTTCTGACATTCTGAAAAATGTGATGAGAATTTATGCCATCTAAGCCTAGATGTGATTCATCCCTTTGCTAAAAGTGGTCATGTTGGGGCTAGAAAGATGACTCAGTGGTTAAGAGCACTGGCTGCTCTTCCGAGGGCTCCTGGACCAATCCTCAGCACCCACACGGAGGCTTACAACCATTTGTAACAACAGTCCCAGGAGATATAATGTCCTCTTCTGTTGACGGGCATTGTACACATTTGTTCTACAGACACTTTCAGGCAAAACACAAATACACATAAAATAAATTAAATTAAAAATTAAAGAGTGGCCCTGCTGTATATGCCATCTATCTCACATCCTTTTAGTATAATATTCTCAGATACTCACAGTTCAGTGTCAGCCACAGATGGAGGCTTCTATGGGATGCCTTAGAGGACAGGCTCTGAAGAGAAAGAGGAATAATATAAAGGAAGGGAGGGAGATTCTACAGAAAAGTGGAAGAGGGGTGGAAATGAGCATTATCAAACACTCTCTCAGAGCCTGCTATGTCTTGGTGAAAAGACTACTGAGAGTTTTTATATCCCTTTTCTAGGAAAAGGGAGAGGAAAAAGGTGATTTTGAAATTCAGTAGCAAAACCTTGAAGGTCTATCCCTCACTATCAAGTGAAAATAGCAAGATTTAATGATTAAAAAAAAAAAAAAAAACCTGAATGCTACTTCAAGACAAATACTTTCTAACCTCCACACACAAAGCATAGAAGCAGGATCAAATATGACAGAGTCAGGGAGATGTAATACTTTTTGATTCAGGAAATCAAATCATTTCTATAACTTGTCAGCCAGGTATCTGTCCTAAAGCAAGGCAAATCCTCTTATTAATTTTGAAGGGAAAGTGTGACCCAGATAGATTTAAAAATAGACATGAAAGAATGTTTAATATTAGTAACTAATTAGAATATTCCAAACATGTATGGTAATAATTAAATTTTTTATCCCAAAAATGGTTTGGAGAGATAGAAGACAAATAGTATTTTGGCCTCAGCTAGTATTCATGGCTTTATTCCCTTAACTTAGACGGACAGCTTTAAAATATTTTCTGTATAAAAGTACAAAGCCCTTATTCATTCACAAACAAAGGTTTCCAAATTGCTGAATCGTTCTGGTACAAACCTGAATTCTTCTGCATTTCAAACCTTACATTCAGACTAGCTAATAGTCTATTATTGTATTCAGTTCTTCAACTTGAAATTACTTCCTTTACCCACAACCTCAAGTCTTTTCCTGACTCAGTAATTCATGGTTAGATTCGTGCAAACATGCCCACCACTTCTTACGGTTGTTAGGCTAAGAACATATAACTCTGTTCAAAACCTCCACACCTAGAAAGAAGATGAATGTTTGAAAGCATTTTAGACTCTGGGATCAGTGACTAAAGTGGATTCAATGTGCTCTCTTTTCCCCAGTTCACTGAGGACCCTTGAACTCCCAGTGTGGCAATACTGATAGACGGGCCTGTGGGGAAAGAAATAAGGTTTACAGAATCTTACAATGTTAGGGGTCTTCTCATGTGCTTAGTGTCCTTAGAAGAAGAAGAGACACTAGGTGATCAAAGAGCAGGCAACAGAATCCATGTCAGAGACATCCCCTGCTCCCCCTATTCAGGAACCCACATGGAGACTGAGCTGCCCATGGGCTACATCTGAGCAAGGGATCTAGGTCCTCTCCATTCCTGGTCCTTGGATGGTACATCGGTCTCTGCAGGCCCTCCTGGGCCCAGAGTTGTTGGCTTTGTTGGTCTCCTTGTAGAGTTCTGGTCCTTTTCAGGTCCTTCTATCCCCTCCTTCTTCCATAAGACTCCCTGTACTCTGCCCAAAGTTGTGAGTCTCAGCATCTGCTTCAATCCCCTGGTGGGCGGAATCTTTCAGAGGACATCTATGGAAGGCTCCCATCCTGTTCCTTTTCTTCAACCTCTTCCCATGTCTATTCTATTTGCCCTTCTGAATGAGAATTAAGCATCCTCCCTAGGGTCTTGTTATTTAGTTTGTTTAGGTCCGTGGATTGTAGTATGGTTATCCTGTATTACATGGCTACGTCCACTTATGAGTATATATCAAGCATACAAAATATTTATGGGCATTTAATAATGTTATGGATTGCAATGTACATTCTAAAACAACAACAACAAAAATCAATGAAATGGTCTCTAATGTTCTGCTGAACTAAAAGTTTGGTCCCTAGTCCAGTTGTCAACAGAGAGACTGCCTGTCTGCTGATAGGAGGGGATGCAGACCCACAGGTAAACATTAGGCAAAAAGAGCCCAATTTGGAGGTCTCCATCTTGTCCCCGCCCTTGGAGCTCGGGGAACATTGCAGAAGAGGGGGAGGAGAAAGCGTGGGGAGAGCACTACTTGCACAGTCAACTAAGCAAGGCTCATGGGAGTTCGTAGAAACTGAAGCAGCAATTGCAGAGCCTGCATGGATCGGTACAAGGTCCTCTGCATGTTATGGTTGCTGGCTTGATGTTTTGGGGAGCCTCGTGACAGTGGGAATGGGGGTGTCTCTAACTCTTTTGCCTGTTTTGGGAACCCATTTCCTACTGGGTTGTCTCAGCCAGCATGGATGTGAGCATTTGTGCCTAGTCTTATTGTATCTGCCTGTGCCATGTTCAGTTAACGTTCCTGGGAGGTCTGTTCTTTTCTGGGGGGGGGGATGAGAAGGGAGTGGAATAGAGAGTAGATCTGGAGGAGTGGAGGGAGTGGAAACAGCAGACGAGATGTACTGTGAGAGACAAATATTTTTTTTAATTCCAAAAAAAAAGAGCTAAATACAGTTATATTCCTAAATATAACTAAATACCTTTAAAAATATATCACTAAGTATAAGAAAGAAGAGCATACCAAATATTTCTGGTCATTCAGTAATGTTATAGAGTGTATGTTCAAAAGCAGCTCTATACTTTGCTCTTGTTTTAAAATAATTTCTGTTACCGTTTTAACTGACATCAAATTGCATTTTTAAAAGTCCATTGTTATATAATAATTTTAAATAACTATAAACGAAGCTATAAAATAAACCATAACTTACACTGTATTATTGGCACCAGGAATATTTTTGTGCTTTCTTTTTAGTTTTGATAATTCTCAGATTCCCTTCAGAGTTGTATATAAATATACAATTAATCAGCAAATAGCTTTTAAGTATTGTTTTTCTTTAAACTTTTTGTTTCTTACATATTTTATTGTCTTACAGTACTGCTTGGGGCCAAGGATACTATGTTATTATATTTATTTTTCTTATCATGAGAAAAAAAAATTTAGGGTTTAAATATTATTCAGGCTGAGAATATTTTTCAATTTTAGTTTATTTAGAGTTTTTAATTGTGCATAATTTTGGAATTTCTCACATTTTAGGCATTGACTAAAAGTGGTAGCTGGTCCATTTCTCAATATACTTCACTTCCATGCCTCCCTCTTCCAATGTTTTCCCTCAGAGCATGGAGCTGACATGTAGCAGATCTCTTTGGTTTTTGGTCAGTGAAATTTTAGTTGGCTTTACCCGCCTGGACATAATGAAGAACGGAAGAGCCAGAACCTTACTATCTTCTCATCTCTGCCTTCTCCGAACTCTGAGATGACAGCTACATGTTCTCCATGATGCTCCTGCACAGCCCAGGCTGGTGGTTTATGGGGACTGACTTCTATTTTCTTTCTAGGCTATTGTTTCTCCATCTTAATGCCTCTGACCTTTTGGAGACTAGAGGCTCAGAAATTCAGAACTGGATGTTAAGGACCATCCCTTCTTTCTGTAATGAGATTCAAATAACACTTCTGCCTGCTCATGACAAACAGGTTGACTAGTGAGGAAACTGGTAGGGGGCGGGGCACTCAATATGGCCACATGTGAAGACCAATGAGGATAAAGGAAGCAACATTGTTCTTAGGCTAGTTCCTAAGTAAGTTATCCATTCTCTTCTTTGGCTTCTCAGCTTTCCTATCAACTGTGCTTCCAACACTCCCCTTTAAATTCTCTCTGTCATAAATTTTGAAGTGACTTGTAACTGATAGTTTTTAATTATTAAACAATTTCTAGATTCTTTCGAATGATAATAGCACACATTGGTAATGGCCAGTTTTCACCTGCTTTCTTTAAGTTTTTTACTATATTTTCTCCTAATGACTTTAGATAAGCACATGGCTCATTATTCATCAGATACTTTTCTCTTCCAGTACATGCATGCATTAAATACTCTCAAATGTCAATATCTCCTAGGTATGAAATGCTTTGAGTTACACTTGCCTTATAACAGAAATTAATGTATATAGTTTCAGCCATTGCTATATCTCAAAGTTACTTTTAAAACTTTTGAATTAGCACTGTAAATCAGACTTAACTCACAAAAGAAATGTTTTGGAAGATAAAGAAGTAATTTTCAACTATCATTATCAATATTTGAATATTTTTATAGATGCTTTGCCTATAATGCTGAAGTCATCTATTATGAAATGTTTTCTTCCTGTCACGATCCAATGTATGGAAAAATATTCCTTACACTCAGTCATAATCTCTGTTATTTCTGTTATCACATCATTAAAGTCTGAGAATATCAATTATTTGTAAGACAAATAACATTACCAAACCTTGAAACAATTATTAAAGATGTAATTACATCTTTTCTATATTGTATTTTACTTTGTGTTGAAAAATAGCAGCACTGTGTATTAAGAAGCACAGAGCAACCAATGCATGCAGGGAATTTATCTTAGACTGGAATACAACTATGGCATGTTTTCATTGAACCTGGTCCCTAAAGCATGTCTCCCCTTCTCTTTGCTCTCACTCTGCACCACTATGTGCTATTTCTTTTAAACATTTCCTAGCTTGTCTTTGGGATGGGCTCCATGGAGAAAGTTCAACCAAGCAAAGCAAGGTTCAGGGGAGCCCAAGAAATAAGCAGTTTGTTCTGTGGCTTGCCTCTCATCTTCAGGCTATATCAATGCCTGAAGGACACAGGACATTTGTCTGATAGCATTCCAGATTCCAGACGTTCCAATGAGTACGAGCGAATCAAAAGACTCTGAAGTGTGTAAACTAAGGAAGTGACAGTTGCTCAGTACAGATAACTGGCCGTTTCACAGTGTTCAATCTGCCTACCCCATATTTATGCATTTACCAAGAGAGTAAACCTACTCATGGAAGAAGCATAGGGACTTGGGAATACTAGCATTTGCAAGATGCAGATGGAAGATGGGTCCTCCTGGGACCTTCACCAGTGGCTTGAATATCTCAAATTAATAACATTTTTCATTTCTGTCACTGCAATTTCACCAGAAGCTTTTTACAGGGCTCTTCAAGGCCTCCTCACTCTTTGATCGCTTCTGCCAGCCAGCTTCAGCCATCCTGCATGGTGAGCTGCCTGTGGAGCAGCCTGGGGTTGCCATGGAAACCATGCCAGCATGAAAGAGGGAGGGCGAAGTAGATGCCAAGTGGAGCAGGGAAACAAGACTGCTGAAGCACCCCTCTTGAGGCACAGGTGACAGGCAAGTAAGACACATGTAGAGGTCAGCAAGGAAGAAGTGAGAGGAGACATTTAAACCATGCAAGTGTTTCTAACTATGATCCATTGCTTCTATCAAAATAAGACAAAATGCTAGGTCTGCAGGAACATTCAAATATCAAATCTATTGGGTCCGGAAGATGGCTCAACAGCTAAGGGTACTTATTATTTTTGAAGTGGGTATGGTTTGGTCTCCAGAAACCACATGGTAATTTACAACCTCTTGTAACACAAGCTCTAGAAATTCCAGTTCCAGAGAATCTAAGACCTTCTTCTGGCCTTCTCTTGCCCATGAATGCAGGTGATGCAAATAAAACTCACTCAGAGACACACAAATCTATAGTTAAATAAGTAAAAATAAAGTAAAATAAAAATTAATCCACTAATTGACCTATCCATTACCCAAATGCATACAAATACATGTGTAAGATATGCATAGACACACACGTTTACACAAATGCCTTTACTTTATAAAAAGTGGGTCTGGATTTTCTATCTCCAAGTAGTAATTCTTGAAAGCCAACAAGATTGCTTTGGAATGTACTAACACTTTATTTGAACACATTATCATAATATTGATTCTCAATCATGATTCACATCCTATCCTGTGCCATTGACAAATGAAGCTTCATTTTTTTTTCATACTTCTGTATCAAATCCCAAAGCTTTGCCTTAAATACAAGAGTTCTGAAACCAGGTATGGTTATATGGACAGAACTACAGGCCCTGAAAGAGTGATCTCTGAATTCTAAATTACCCAACTCTCTAAGATCTCTCTGTTTTCTCAGGCAGCATAAATCAGTTTACCCATACTGATACATGTTCTCCTTGTACAGTTACAAATATTTGATTGAAGACATTATTATACATTACTGCTAGGAGCCCTAGGGAGCTACGACAGATTCTCTTTTCCGTGTCTTCATCGATGAGCAAATAATTACTACGAAAAGCAATTTGGATGAATTATCCTACTACAGGAGGTAAACTTCTGTGTGAGTTCCACATGGCTGAGGTTAGGACTAGATGAGTTCTCACAAGAAAGTGACATTTAAGTAAGTGATGCTGGAGAACTGCTAAACAGAGAGGCATTCTGTCAATACTCTGGGGGTCTAAAAAATGCAATTAAGCGTCCATTGACAGTACTGGCAGCACCAATATCAATGTCGGTGGAGTCAAAGGAGAGAATTTTGATTCTTCAACCAAAAGACCCTACATGATTAGGCCAAGTCAAATTCGGATTTTAGCAGAAAAGTTGATTTTTTTTTTCAAGGTATGTATCCAATGCGGTATTTTGGACACAGTTGCCCTAAAAACATATCTTAAAATAATAAAAATAAAATGTATTGTTTAAAGTCTTATTTTACTTAAATTTTAATAGGCATCCTAAATCTGTATAGAAAGAGTCTGGGAACTGAACAGGTTGTAAACTAGGCTGGTTGGAGGCATTAAGACTTTATTTTCAAGTATTAGAAAAATCATTTACAAAACACAGACTATTTCTTTTCTTTATTTTTTTTATAATTTTGGTCTTGTATGTGGAAAGGAAGAAAATATTCCTAGTAATTGGTTAAAGTGACTTCAAAAGAAATAATGAAAATGCCCTTTGCTTCTCCGAAAGGCCTTATCTAAAACTACACCAAATTGAGAAATTCAGCAACTTTTGAGTTATCTTCTTTCCATGATTACAAGCAACCATCAAGATAATGTAAAAAATTTATTACTTTAAAAGTTTTAGTATTTGCTTCCATGTTACTGGGGCAATAAATCTATCCCACAACTGATGGCAATAATTATGTTATGCTAATTTTCCATTTAATAAACAGCAAGTCAAGTTTGAATAACAAGCATCAAATATTAGGACAGAGTTCAAGACTATTCAAATAAAGCGATCTGCACCATCCTTATTGAAGTCTGTGAAATCTCTGAATAGGAATGTCTGAACTGCAATATACAAGTTACCTTTTAATACTCAATTTACTCTATTTGTTATGGTACATTTGCTACAATTAATAAACCAATACTTAAACATTGCTATTAACAGAAGTCTATAGTAGCTACTTTAAATTTACCTCATCTTTCCCTAATGTCCTTT
Source organism: Meriones unguiculatus (assembly GCF_030254825.1). Classification (NCBI taxonomy): domain Eukaryota; kingdom Metazoa; phylum Chordata; class Mammalia; order Rodentia; family Muridae; genus Meriones; species Meriones unguiculatus. The sequence goes on from NC_083351.1 coordinate 100,671,055, forward strand.
TACTTTTTGAGGAGTGCAAGGGGGACCCCACACTACACTTACCCATCATATCTATGTGGGCTCCTGGCAGCTCAGACCATATATTAGACTTCCCTTGTTTTGAGGACCTTAACAATTCTAACAGGAACCCACAAAGATCAAGTGCTACTCTCAACACATTTTATCAAGAGCACGAGCTGGATCTTTGTTACTGATAATTTTATAAATTACTTGCTCCTATTCTTCAATTGACAATGATATATATATATATATATATATATATATATATATATATATATATATTAATGCCAACAGCTCGGTTCAGTGGTCCTTCACTGTCCATAGTGTATCAGTTATAGCACTTGCCATGGCACTCAAACACTTTAGGCAAAATGATTCAGTGTCTATATGACCTATGCACATGGTCTTTAGGTATATAACAGCTCTTGATACCACAGCACTGCAAAGAATGGAAACATTATATGATCAGCAGTCACACAGTACATTTTGGGGGGGGAACAGAAACAGTGAAAATATGTATGCTCAGCATAGATATTAATATTTACCTATTTTTATTTCTGTTCAGGTTTGAGTGAGTCCTTGGTTGCAGAATACCAGATACAGAAGGTCAGATATATCAACAAAATATCCAAAATGTGATGACCTCTTGGACAATAACTCTTACACATGCACAAACCACTTGTAGAGGTTTACTCCTTCTGCCATGGTTCCAGAAACTAAAATCGCGTAGTCAGGCTTAGTGGCAAGAGCCCTTATGCCCCCTACCATATCTCTACCCAAATTTTATTTTATAGCAAGTAGTATCTTAAATAAATTATAATTTCATTTTCATTTGCAAATATCTACACCATAAAACTCAGGGTCTGAGCCAGAGCCTCTGCATATATGTTATAATTGTGTAGCTTAATGTTCTTATAGGACTCCTAACAACAGGAGTATGGGGTGTCTCTGACTCTTTACCTCCCCTTGGGACCATATTCCTCCTACTGGGTTGCCTCAATGAGCCTTGAAAATAAGTGTTTGTGCCTAGCTTATGGTAACATGTTACATAATGTTTGGTTGATTTTACTGTGAGTCCTGTTCTTCCCTGAAGGGAAATTGAGAAGAAGTGGACCTAGGGAAGAGAGGAGGTGATGGAAAATTGGTAGAAGTTCAGGGAGGGAAAACTGTGGTCTGAATACAATGTATGAAAGAAGAAGAAATTAAGATAGCAAGAGAGAGACAGAAAGCAAGCAAGCAAGGAAGGAAGGAAGGAAGGAAGGAAGGAAGGAAGGAAGGAAGGAAGGAAGGAAGGAAGGGCAAAAGAACTCAGAAAATAAAAATTTATTTAAAAAAATACTAGCATATTATAATGATATTTGAATAGAATTCTCTGAAAATTAAAGCCCTAGGAAAGATAAAAGCGCTGTTGAACAGTTGCCTATGGTAGAGAATTGCATCCCTCCCCAGGGGCACACACAGCCCAAAGTTTATTGAGTTTCTTGGGGACTTCATACAATTCTTTCCAGCCACACCAATGCTAATCCAATCATGAGGTCCCCTGTGACCTAGCAATTGGCACATCTCCCTTAGTGTTTTGAAAACACAAGATCTGAGTGTCTTATTTGTTAAGCCCCCAAATGAAAATTTTTAGTGGAGAAAAACAAAACTTTAAAAATTTTATTTAAATTATTAATTAGTTTCTTAATTAAGAATAAAAATGATTAGATTGATTTTTTTTGTAGACAGAAGATAGGTGTAAAGCTATGCATAGTATTTTACACCTATGATTCTAGGACTCAGAAGGTTGATCAGAACTATGGAGATTTATAAACAGTAGGCTTCAGTGATCATCATATGTGAAACATATATCCTTCACAAGGCATGTGCCTACAAGCCAGTCATGCATTAGTGTTCATACAGTGTATCTGTGCTGTATCCAATTATGCTTCCTTTAAAATATTCTAAGGATCAAGCCTCAAGGATAAACACATGAGAACTACCTTGAAAACTAATAAGTAGATAAGATGTCTTCTAGTTCACATGTATGTGGTGAAGGCTAGTCAATTGGGGAGGGCACTTTTTACCAGGAAAAAAAAATCTGTATTAGCCTTTAAAAGGCAGACAGATGGTTAAAGTAGCTATAGCTGAGTAAATCAAGAACGGTAATGGAGGGGCTAAATGTGGCGATCAGAAGATTTGGTCCTTTGCTTGATCATTTTTGCAGGTGTCATACACAAAGGCAACATGTACACCTTCTGGAAGCTTAGAGAATGATATACTGGAGGGAGGTGGGTAATTGTTAGGGTCATCAGAGTCTGCAGTTGAAATCTGAGAGGGAGTGCCTTGGACAAGCATTAAGAATTCAAGAGGGACTGCCTCTGACATCTGATTGGCCTGCTCTTTGATCACCTCCCTCTGGGGGGGAGCAGCCTTACCAGGCCATAGTAGAGGACAATGCAGCCACTTTTGATGTGAACTGACAGACTAAGATCAGAAAGGAGAGGAGAACCTCCCCTATTAGTGGACTTGGGGAGTGGCATGCAAGCAGAGGGAGGAGGGAGGGTGAGATTGGGAGGGGAGGAGGGAGGGGCTTATGGGGGGATGCAGAATGAATAAAGTGTAATTGATGAAAAAAAAATAAAAATAAGAAAATCCAAAACAAAAAACAACAACAACAAAAAAAAACAAATAAAGAAGCTATGAGCATAAAAAAAAAGAATTCAAGCAAAGAAAAGCAAGAGGTTCTTGAGAAGTATCAGTTTAAGTTTGAACAATGTGTGTAAAAAAAACTTTGCAAAAACATTAATAGCACATATGTATGTCTCATGCTCTCCAGAATGTTTCATGTTACCATCTACACTTTATCAATCAAAGCCAAATATTTAGTAGGACCTGAAGAATCATTTTAAATTATTTGAAGAATCGCCAACATTATCTACTGAACAGTGTCATTCACTTGGGAAATGGTTGGCCTTCTTGGCTGTGGAGACCTCGCTGGCTTTGTCCTGCAGTCTCTTCTGGAACATGCACCCATCCCAGCACACATACATCTGACAGTTTCTGAGCTGTGGAAATGACTAGGTGGGGTCTATTGAAGGTAAGTGGGGTTACAGGAAGTCACAGAAGCCTAAGCTTATCAAGAGTCTTTTTGTATTTTGATTAATGAAGTTCCCCACAGCCAGGTGGGACTACTGACAAAATGCCCTTTGGCAGGTTTTTACCTGACAAAGGGAAACATGATATGTACTGGGCATTGATTTAGGTATAATTTATGCCATTCAGCATTCTACTCAACTTGCAATGTTACAGACCACCCACAGACACTTTGTTTAAGACACTATCTGTTCCCTGTCATACTTAAGATCTTCACAGAATCTTCTGACATTGTGGGACTCGGCACCCTCACCCATGACACACTGCAACATCTGAGACCCTGTTGTGTGACAATATTTAAAACCAGTGTGCATGTACAGCCTTCCTCTTGATCCAGTTATCCAGTTCCACGAGCTAGTAGCACCCCTCCAAACTGTTGTGCAGCATATGCATAATCCAGAAAGACCATCTCATCTTGAGTGTCCTTAACTATATCTTGCAACCAACATAGAATCAGCCTTATTCTTTCAAAATGACCTGCAGCAGCAACCCTCAAAGATATTCCAGTGATAAACACCTAGGTAGCAGCGCTCTGCTATTCAGCAGCAAAGTTGAAATCACCCCTTCAATATGTGAGTATCCTCATTGATGTAAGTTATGTGTATGCATGATGAGCATTAATAAGCTGCAGCAAATTTAAAAACTGAACTCACAGACTCACAGTCCACACAACAGTTCGGTCTAAATACCAAGATGTATACAATCTATACTGTTGTGTAAACCAGTAGAGTACTGAAAGAGATTGTGATGATACCTTAGACCAGAGTCACTGAACCTTGACCCAACCCACCTCACAAGCTACAATGACAAATGTCTGGAGATTACATCCTGCTATTTGCAATCAGGCAGATATCATCGAAGGGTATTCTGAAGATCTGTGAGCACTGCAAAACACACTGGACAGAAATCTGTTATGCTGCTTTCTAAATAGTTACTATTTTTTTAAGTGCTAGAATATCAGAATACATGTGCAAAAACTAATGTGCTGTGAAAGCTCAAAGAAATAACGTTGCTTTTATTTCCTCCAATAACCCAGTTCAAAGAGAAGCCAGAGCTTTCAGCTTTGTCAGCAGTTCACCCTCTTGCAATTTGGCATCACCTGTCATCCTCTGTGTACAAACTGGGATGCTGTAAGAGACAGTTTGTCATTCTAAGGGAGAGACAGGTAAAGTCATCTTGCTACACACTGTAGGAAGCAGACAGTACAGATAACACTGAAAGATCTAGAGTCCTTGTACCTCTTACCATATTTTAAAGGAGCTTTCACACTAAGGAAGGAAACTATGTCAGACCTGATGGACAACAAGGCTGTACTATCAGCTACGTTTTTAAAAACCAATTTTAAACAGGAGAGTTGTAACCTTTCAAGTGCGAAGAAAGCCCAACATCTTGAAGGGAAGACGGCCTACCTGCTCTGGTGAAACACACCCAGAACATGCTCTCTCCTCTTTACAGATTCTTGCTTTATCCAAAACTTAACTTCTGCCTAGTAGTTTAATCTACTTGGTCATTCTCTTCAGTTTTCCAAACTGTCTTCACTTTATAGCCAAGCTCCCCACATCACCATGCACCACAACAGGCCCAGTTCAGCGTGTCCATATATAAACCTACCGAGCACGGGGTGTCAGCTGTCAACTACACCAACCATCTTCCTTGCACAGTCTACTTCTATCTGGTGTCCACAAGGTAAGGTAAGATTACCCCTTGTGCATGTTCTACGTGCTCAAATGGGGAAACCGGCATCATTCTACAAGTAATTACGCACCTGAGCTGCAGAAAAAGGACTTTCAATTTACAAGGGAAAGAGATCATCATGCCTGAATTAAACAGCAACGTAACCATGTCTCCTCCAATACTTAAAACCTCCCTACTCACTAACATACTCACACACTCAGTGGGGAGTTCTACCTTCCCTTCCTTATTTCCATCAAGCATTTGGAGAATGTGTAACAAACTAAAGTTCTGTAACTTCCCTTTACTTCTTTGTATTAGAAGGCTAGAGGTGGAGTGATAAGAATTTCCGCAATTTTATTCAAAGTATTTTTAAAGAAATATGCTAAAGACAAAAAAAAAAATAAAGGAAGCCCAAGCATAGCTCACACTTCTAAAACTGTTCTGATAAAGCCTCATCGGCGCCAGACACAGCATCCCTCTGGGAGAGAAAATAATATTCCACAGATAGCTTGACAGATTTCACTGCTGAGGATCAAGAGGGCTTTATGCCACCCCCTTTCTAAAGCATCAAATTTTTGTGCAAGAAAAAAATATGCAGGAAAATTCCTTGAGCTGTTTTAGCATATTTTTCAATATTTGAAGTCCTATAAAGAACTGTTGGAGGTTGGTCTGAAGTGTGTTCCTGGCCCTTAAAATCTGATCACACCTATCCTTGGTTTGTAAACCTGCCTAAAACATACCTGATAGGTTGATTAAACAGCCTATACTTGGTACGCACCATCTCACACAGAAAAACAAAATCAAACAAACAAAAAAATCAGCCTATACTGGGTAGGACAGAATGGGGTAGGAGTGGCTAAGGATCCCAGGCTTAGAGGAAAGGAGAATCACAGGAGACAGACAGATGGGAAGAGAGGGAAGGAGGATGCCATGATGGGTTAGTGTGGAGAAGGAACCATGTGGGACTGGAGACAGGACTCCAATGATGGTGTAAAAAGTCCCAGATAAAGAATAAAAGCAAATACCATAGGATTATGGATGGAAGGTAGACCAGATGAGGAGGATTATGGTACTGGGTGGGAGATGGATGGTTATGGAGACTGTGTAAGTGAAGTATCTTCCTGGCCCAAGATAAATAAGGCAATTATAAATCTTAACAGGTGTCTGTGTCTTATTATTTGTGATAGTGGTTAAAAATTACCACTGCGATAATCTTAGGGCTAATAATAAATTTTATATAGCCCAACACTCATTTTTTTATGTACTACAACAAAGAACTGACAAATGCATTCCCACTGGGACTCCTTCCTTTAACCATACCCAATGGCATGCCATACAGCAATCATGGTGGCCATTAGTGAAGAGGACATGTTGAAACTGTGTTTGTTATGGAGCTCAAACACTCTGCTTTATAGGCAAAAAAATAATAATTTTATTCCAACTCATAAAAATTACCACATTTTTGGAGTACATCAAAAGTTCCAAAAAGCATTTTGAAGGTAAATGTGCCCCCATACAGTTTTCACATTAATTTCTCTATGACATCCACAAGCCGTGGGAGTTTCATCTCAACTGGCAAATGACAAAACATGCTCAGAGGTAAGGTGAACAAAAATCCCCACTAATTAGTGATGACACTAATGTTTGCATCACTGAACTGGTTGAATTACTCATATATTTTTTTTGGAAGATCTCAATGGTCAGTATCCAAAATTAACCCAAAGCAAACAACAGCAAAAATCTCAGGGAGGTTCATTTCCAGTTCAGACAATAAAAATGAGGTTGTACATATAACTGGTAATGACTAGCACATTTGCTATGTGTCAATCACTACCTAAAATCTGAGGATCAATGATAAAATTAATTCCCAAATGGGGTAATTCTGGTGAAAAACCTACTGTGTGTAACCAGGGGAAAGGGCACAAATCTCTGGGGGTTTGGGAGAGGAAGAATGTAAATTTTAAAAATATACTTTTTCTTAGCTTGGTGCCACACTCTACTTCTCTGGTGAACTTGTGCCTCTCAAGAAGAACACTATGAAGCAACACTGATAAAAGTGTCTGTAAAAAAGGTAAGGGCCAATAGCCAGGATGGCCACAAATACCTGGCTTTCTCAAGAAGAGACTGCTACATTGGTGCAGGTACCTAATTATGCATCATGTGTGAAAATCCAAAAATAAAAAAAAAAAGTAGAAAAGTTACTTGACATTTCATTATTTCATAGAGTGAAAAGCTAACACAGTTGTTGTCCCATTTTTAAGTGCTTTGCTAAGTGTTTTAAGCACATTATTTCTTAACTCTCCTTCAATACAACCAGGAATTGCAGGAATTAGACTTACAGTGACAGTAGCAACCTCCCCAAATAAGGATTAACAAAATTTGGTCTACAGCTGTTAAGACATGGAAAAGGGAAAGATAATTACTACAGACAAACAATTTAAACCACTAAAACAAGAGGCAAGTAGAGAAAAGAAGAAATAGATACAGGATAAAAATACAGGATTCCTAGTGCACCAGCTGATATAATGTATAACCTTAAAAATATTTTTTTAAAAAAGCAAATGAAATCACTGGAAAACATTATATTCTTGCAATCTATTGAGCATTTGATTTATAAATTCAATACCCACTGTCGTCAACATCATGAGAAAACAAACTTACCTTTTTTGCAGTTAAATATAAGTGATTCACATTCACAACAACTGGACAGTTCTCGGTCAGTCTCCCTGAGACTCAAGGACCATGTTCTGCATTTATGAAGACTTCTTAAAAGCAGTGTGTTAGATTAAAGCTTTTTTTTTTTTGACAACTTGTTCCACTGTTAAAACATTATTTTTTCTGGAAGTTAAATCATTCTATGTTAAAGACAATGGCTACTATGTTACTCTATATCTGAAGGACCAAATAAAATATCTGATAAAGAATAAAGTGCATTATAAGGAGTGGACATTTTTAGGTTGAGCAGTCATGCTCCAAGTCACATAAAACATTTATTTTTAATGTAAATTTTTTTCTTAAATCTGCTCGTGATTGTGCCTATTAGTACTGAGACATTAAACACCAATCACACTCTGTGTAACTCTGCCGAGGTGAAATATGCTCTGGAGAATAGCTAACTTGGATTAGTATTTATATGTGTTTTGGGAAGTTAGCTTCTGACACAATCCTTTTTATGGTCCATGTTTGTCACTTAAGAAGCCATCCAATTAATTTTAGCTAAATGCTAACATGGAGAGTAAGAAAGAAACCCTAAAGACAAGTTACTTTAGAGTTAGCCATTCATAACTCAGTTGAATTTCATGGATCATCCTCCCTATAAATCAGCCAGGGCAGTAGGCACTCCCCTGACAATTCCTCATATAGTGACAAAACAGCATGAAATATTTAAAGAGCTCACCTACTAAATGAAATGCTGTGATTGCTTCTATATCCTGAATTCTCCACCACAAAATTCTTTATAGACCATGCCAATAGGGAACACTTCTTTCTTCCTTCAGACCCTTCCTTCCAGGTGAGGGGAACTTAATTAATGAAACACTTCTGGCCTCTGTCCAGCCCTTCACTTTACCAGCCTCGGAAGGACACAGGAACAGGTTGCCTTGCTTCATCTTTCTACCTCTGGAGATATCCTTGTATGTGGAGAGCAAGACTGGGCTCCACCAGCTCAGAGGCAGTTCAGTCTCCAAGGACAGGAAAAAAGATGGTGAACCAAGGACCTGGGATGTCACTCAGTGGTTACACAAAGCTATGTTTAGTCCCTGGAGGGATTTCTTTAGTATCTTTTCCCCTTCCAATTTCCCAGCCTGCCCAGAACATTGGGGTCGGGTTATTTACTTGGCTCCTTAAAGACTTTAGTAATCAATACTTCTGTGCACCTCACAGTTTTAAAATAAACTATAAATATTCTTTAATAATTTTGATATACATGTAAATGAGAGGAGGTATTTCAGTAGACAGGAAGAGTTTCCTGAACCAACTGAAGTAAAGATATATAACATCTACAAAAATGTATGTTAACCAACATACATCTTTTAAACCTAATGTCTAATGTTAGTTGTGGTCACCACAATTATTAAACAAATAAAACAATACTAATGAGAACTCTCAGCCCTTACCTATGAAGGATAACCATACTTAGTAATTTTAATGATATGAGTAACAGTCCCTCTTGATCTAATGCTACTAATCATTGCTTTCAGAAAGTAGTATATTCATATCATTCAAAACTTGTAGAAACCTTTAACACACACACACACACGTACCTAACTGATTTTAAACAAATATATTTGGCTCACCTGCTTTTAAAAAAAATAATAATAATGAGTCTTACTATAACATGTATTTTACTCTGAAAACATAATTGACAGTTCTCACAACAAAACATAAATTTGAATATAAATAACTATGTTGATTGTCAAAACTCTTCCTTGACTGAAGATAAATTAGTTTCCTGTCACATGGGGTCATATTTGTCTGTAACAAATTCTAAGACACATCACAGTGTGGTGACCATAAGCTGGGAGAATCCAGTGATGCCAAAGGATCTGGGGCATCCTGAAGCCTGGGGGAGACACAGCCTACATGCCTGCCTTCACTGCAGATCCCTAAGATAACAGAGTATGTGAAAATATGTGACGTTCAACAGGGTACCACTGTACACCCTCAGTTCTCTTTATGGGGACATCATTTAAAGGAGGATGCAGTCTCCTTTCCATACAATTTCTGATGCTTATGTTTCTTTATATTCCTTTACCATGATTTTTTTTTGCTGAGAACTGAGCTCTCTGCATTTAAACTGAGCAGCTGTTTAATATCTGACCTCACAGAGTGATGCTGATTAAACAGTCTATAATAATCTCTATACAACATTAATCTTTGCAGAAAATTTGATCTTAATCAGGAGACTGACATAACAATAATAAAGAATATCAAAGTCTTGAAATTTCTCACTACTGGGATATAACAATCCTTTAAAGAAACAGTGCTGGAGATATAACTTAATTTTCTTTAATGGTTATATATTTCAATATATAAAGGAATTATATATTTCAAGATAGAGAACCTGGTATTTTGCATGCCAAGCTATAAAATATAGTATTATAATGGTGTATCTATATGAAAGAGTATGTCTAATCTTCGAGAAGATGGGACTCATTTAATGTCAATAATCTATTTAATAATATGTCTTAATAAGCATAAATTTACACGTCATACATTCACATACTTTATATTCAAGTCAATATCATTTTGAGATATTCTACCTTACCGTGCCCATCGTACAACTAAATAAGTTGGGTCTGATGACCACATTAATGAGCAAGGGCAAGCAGAGTTGGCATTCACTGAAGACAGAGTTGGCATTCACTGAAAGCCAGTGTTCCATAGCTCCATGTGCATTAGGAGAATGCAAGACAGCATTACATTATTGGAATTCGCTTTTCTAATAACTTTTATAGCAGATCATAAATATGCAGAAAAAACTTGACCATGCCCTACAACCTGTGTGTGATTGCCGTATGAATTTAAAATAGTGCGATGTATTGTTATATGTTATGCAGATACACACACACACACACACATACGTTTAGCATTCCACACATAACTTAACCAGAGTAATAAATTGGTGAATGCATGTTTAAGACAGAAGTTTCTAGGAAACAGTGTCTCACTTATTTGGTCATTGTTTGATACAGGATATATCCTAATGTTGATGAACTACTTCCTACACATTAATAACCAAGATACAAACCTTGAAATCGCCTCAGCTTCCATGTGATTAAAAGATAAAGAGCTGGAGTCATCATCATTCCATATTTTTATGAGTCTTATATTTTAAGTCTTATATTTTAATGGATTAAAATCACAGAATGATTTCTGAGTTTCCTGTGTTGAAGGTACTGTTTGTGAATATAATTGGATTCATTAAACCTAACCAGGCAGTTTATTAATCAGTAGGCTGGATTGGCAGACAATGTGATGGAAACTATTTATGTATGACATGTTTAATATTTTATAGTCATATAAAAAGCTGCTACTTTGGCATGTAATCAGATAAACTTGAAGCTAGCAACAAGAATCAAGACCTGTTTAACTGAAATCAACTTTTCACAAACAAGAACACATAGCTCATGCATCCAGCAAAAGACTTCGCCTTTGGCACATGAACAGCGACAACTCTAGTGGAAGCCAGTGGGAGAATTTGGATTTAAAGTTTACTTACTCATAAGCCAATTAGTAGAAAGCCACTGTGCAATACCTTCAACCAAACTACTGACTTAAAAAAAAATAACTGAGCAGTGTATGATAGATTTTGTTCATAGTTTGAATTTGAGTTATATATATATCCAACTATGTGGAAATCTTTTTTCCTTTTTCTTTTTTTTATTAATTACAGTTCATTCACTATGTTTCCCATCTGTAGCTTCCTCCCTCTTCCCCTCCTAATCCCAACCTCCCTCCCTCTTCTCCACCCATGCCCCTCCCCCAGTCCACTGACAGGGGAGGTCCTCCTCCCCTTCCACCTGATCCTAGTCTATTAGGTCTCATCTGGAGTGGCTGCAATGTCTTCTTCTGTGGCCTGGTAAGGCTGCATGCACCTGAGGGGGAGGTGATCAAAGAGCAGGCCAATCAGTTCATGCCAGAGACAGTTCCTGTTCCCCTTAGTAGGGAACTCACTTGGACATTAAGCTGTCATGGTCTACATCTGAGCAGGGGTTCTAGGTTATCTCCATGAATGGACCTTGGTTGGAATATCAGTCTCAGAAAAGACCTCTGTGCCCAGATATTTTGGTTCTGTTGCTCTCCTTGCAGAACTTCTGTCCCCTCCAGATCTTTCATCTCCCACTTCTTAAGTAAGATTCCCTGCACTTTGGCCCAAGTTTGGCTATGAGTCTTAGCATCTGCTTTGATACCCTGCAGGGCAGTGTGGAAATCGTTTTAAAGAAAAAAAAAATGTCAATAAGAGTAATACAATGTCATTTTCCTTTTAAAATTGACAGCAAATTCCCAAAGGGAAACCTGTAGAAAGGCTGTGTTCATAAGAGGGCAGGAGGGTGGAGGGGGTGGACGTTCTGGGAAAGTTGGAAATTAACATTTTCTAACTTGGTTTCAGTCGGCTTGTTACAACTAGATATACCCATCCACACAAAGAATATGGGGTTGAATAGACAAATTACTCTAAATCATTTCAAATTTAAAAGTAATGGTCTTCCTTTATAAGAAGAACCTGATAAAATATAAAAGAACTGTGCAAAACTCTTCAACAAGTCCACATTTGTGCCCAACAGCAAAGAGCTGCATTTCTGGGAGAGGCACCACACGTTCAGTAACATGCACAAAGCAAAATATCATCAGTTCATTTTCACTTTTACAGTCCATTTTGAAAGCAATATTATACTTAGAAAATATTTAACAAAACTACAAATTGCCTTTTCCAAAGAATATTTTTTTAATTTCACTTTTTTCTCTCTGTGATGAACTACCGAACTGGGAGGAAGAATTGATGACTCTTACTGTATTGTAAAAGATGTGAAGGAGCTGGGAATGCTGTAATCTGAGCGGTCGTGACTTTTATAACAAACCGGGTGAACACTAGTGACATCTACGATGACTAGGTTTTACAACTGCACAAACACACACAAAATTAAATAACCAATTTCCACAAGACTAGGAAAATTTCATTACTGCAACAACCTCATGCACTTCCTATAACTGCCATTCAGTCAGGTACTATCATTTTCAGCACAAATATGACATAAAAGCCTCGTGCCGTATGCAAGGAATTTTTCTCCTGCCCAGTAGTTGCTCTCTAAAGTGGTATCAGTCAACGAGTCTCTAAGAACCACGGTTACAAGTGAAACACCAGACTCAAAGAGAAGAGGAAAGAAAGCACTTCTCCTTCGTTCTAAGGCATGCTTCTGAAAGAAAATTTTATTGCAAGGGCTACAACAAATGTGCTAGAAGCTCTCCTGTAAAGTTCCCGGAATGTGAATAAAGGTGAACCTACAGCAAAGTTCGTAAAAGCATCACAGTGTTCCCTTAAGTTGAGCAGTGTAGCTTCAGGCACCGCTTTTCCCAAGATCACTTGTTATTAGTAAAATTACAGTCCTTCTGAATTTCAATGACTAATTCCAAACATAACCATCCTCATTCAAACTCTGGACCTTGTAACCCACAGACCATCAAAGATCCAGTTCAACGTTGACAATGGATTCTGCTTAGCACACAGAAACGCTAAAGGAAGAGGCATCTGTAGTTGAAAGCAGCTATTCCATACAGGAGGATTCTCGCCCCACTGGTCATACTTCCCATAGACTGGATCCCCCAAATCACGCACAGACCTCTTCTGGCAATCCAAGAGGAGTCACATGAAACAATCTTCCACCGGGGTTTTAGCAGTGTGGCTGGAAGCCTTCTGATTACACAGACTCATGCCCACCAGCAGGCAGACATCAACTGAGCTACCATCAGGAGAAGGGTGCACAATGAGGTAACTCGTGGGTAGCGGCAACACCTCCCCATTTTCATAGAAGTCAGTGCAGAAAATGCCCAGCGTCTAACGTATCACTCACACAGTTCCTAAAAGTGAACTGTCTGTCATGCTTACCGGACCTGATTTTTGCTCATTACATATCGCTTTTCTAAGCCAACATATTTGTTTGAGAACATTAGGCATGCATGTTTATAAAGGCTTGCAGAGCTAAGGCACATCAGATCAGTTCTGATGAGGGAAATACAAACCCCTTGCAAGCACAGCCTTCCCCTCTATTATCCTCTTCTTCCACACCCTTCATTACCCCGGTGTTTACAGTGAAACGCAACTTTGGGCATTTGAGAAATAAGTGGCTCTTTGTGGAAAATACAGAGATGCACATCCCCTAAGCCCCCGAGTCTGATTTCCGACCCCCACCCTCAGACCAAAGAGGTTGCACCTCCTTTCTAGAGACTTTATTCTGAACAGAGTGGCTCAAACATGCTGAGTAGCAATCGATGAAAACACATTACACACCAGAAGAAGAGGAAGGTCGGGTGGGGAGAGAGCGAAACGCGGCGTTGCTTTCAGCCATTAATTACGAATCACCCAAATATCGGTACGCGTATCTCCCGTGCACAAGCACCCTCGCCAAACCTGGCTGTCAGGCAGCGCTTTCCAGAGCCTCGCTATCTATTGTCAGGACAGAGAAGCCCCGGAAGCCTGTGAATCTCTCTGAAAATACGTCCTCGGAAAACGCTAAATATAGACCAGGGGGGTCTGGGTCTGGCCAGCAGCGGGAGACTGAAGAAACGGCCATGGACGCATATGACTAAGTCTTTCCATTTTGTTCAAGCCAAACATCATAATGACATTGAGCATAAGGGCAAAAGACTGGAAGGAAGTCTTCCCCACCCCCACCCCGTCTTCTCCCGTATATTAGGAACGTCATGAATGCAACCGGGTTGCTCTGGAGGGTGGCGGGGAGCAGTCGGTGTTGCCCTATATACGCGCCCTCCAGGGAAGAGGGGTGGCAGGGAGGGAAGCACGCGGAGAAGCCACTTGGTAACCGCTCCACGAAAGACACTGGCCCCGGACCCTGTTCCGGGCAGAGCTGTTTTCCGAGAGGGGACCTGGTGCGATCGCGCTCCTCCCCCGGGGCAGACAGCACCCCACGGCCGCCGCCGCCACCCCCGGCCCGGCAGGCAGCGGAGGACCAACCCCCACCGGCGGTGAGCAAGAGGACGACGCCCGGAGGATGCGCCGGGCTCCAGCAGCTCAGCTAAGGCAACTCACCGAACGGCGCGGCGCCCGACTGCTTCCTGGCGAACATGCACCCGCCGCCAAAGACAGCTCCTCAGTCGGGGGAAAGGCGTGCGCGCCGCCGCCCGGCTTCAGAGCAAGGTCCTGACCTTGCCCAGCTGCAGCATCCTCCGCTTTTGTTGTCGGAGCGCGGCCGCGGGACAAGCGATGCTGGCGGGGAGCAGGGGCGAGCGCGGCAGGCGAGAGGCGGCTCCCGACGCGAGTGCGCAGCGCCCGGCCCGGCCGCCCCTCCGAGCGCGGCGAGCGTAGCGCCCCCTGCCCGACTCCGAGGGCGCCGCTGGCTCCTCGGGGTTCCGCGGGGCTCCCCGGGCTCAGGCCGGGCTGCCGAGCCGCCGCGCCCGCCGCTCCGCTCGGCCGGTTGCCGCCGCGGGCGCGAGCCTGGGCCGCCCTGGCGCCCGGCGCCGAGCGCTCCCGAGCTGCGCCCTGCGCGCGGCCCGCGCCACCTGTGCCGCCGCCGCCGCCGAGAGCGAGGCTCCTCCCGCCGCGCGCCGCAGCTCAGCCTCCGGCTCAGCCGCGGCGGCCGGCTCCGGCGCCTGGCTAGTGAACGAGCGTCCGCCCAGCCGCCGAAACCTGCCCCGGGTGCGGAGCATGCCCAGTGCCGCCGAGAGAGCGCGGCGCTTCGCCACGCGAATTCCACTTCTGGTTTTCGCGGCGGCAGCAGCAGCAGCAGCCGAGATGGGAGGAGGCGGCGCGCTTTGGGAGAGGACCGAGCATCCCAGGGAGCGCACAGCACCCAGGCTGGAGCAGACGTGGAGAGCTGTTTCTGGCGGGGCGGATGCAAGTCTGCAAAAGGGCAGCGACTGAATGGTTCTAGAATAGCTTGTGAGTTAACAAGAGCACGGAACCAGCCGTGCAAGGTAGTGGATGGGGCTGGATGCTCTTGCGAATTCTAGAGTTCCAAAGCAAAGAACTCTTGAGGTCTGTGAGAGATCATCTTCACAGTGTTTGCCCCGTCCCCACCACCTCCACTGTTCTGATTATGATTTTCACAGACACCTTCCCCTTACGCAAACTCAGTCTGCTTTCAAATTTGGAATATAGGTAAACTTCCTAAGACGAAGTCCTTTCCCGGATCTAGAGATTTCTCCTTGTAGTCCTGTGACTTTTTGTCCAGGTTTCCTCTTCTCCACTTTAACAACTTTTTCCCTCTCCTCTTCCCATTTTCCCTTGCTTGTTCCTCCTCTACAGACCCCTGTGAGCTGGGAAGCCTGAGCAGCTTTCTGCATTTCCAACTGAGTGTTACCTCTCTCTCAGTGTTACTGTCTCTCAGTCAGACACCCATTAGGCCATAGAAAGTGAGAAACCTAGCAAGCAACTTCACCCTATGAAAAGTCTTGTTGGAAAAGAAAGCTCTTGTTACGTGCCAAAGCATTTCACTTCATTTCAGGACCTTCGCCCATGTCCCCGTCTTTCTGCAAAGCCTGCCAGTCACATTCAAGACAAATACCTGTCATAATTATCCCACTACTCATCTCCCCTGACCCCACCAACTCCTAGAGCCATTTTCTGAGAGAGATAAACGGGATCGAAACCGTGAACATGTAGTAAGAAGGATCCCAGCTTCAGTAAATCTCTCTTCAGTTTGCAAGAGGTTATCCAAACAAGTCAAATTATCTGAGACACCCTCTATATTGTCTGGAGTTGGCTAAAGGCTGAGACAACTGTAAGAGAAGTTAAACAAATTCAGCAGGGAAAGGAGCAGCCAGGAGACAGAGCAATGGCTGTGCTCAGCAGTGAACTGTGCATGACCATTCTACCTACCTCGGAAAGGCTTGTTCTCGCATGCAGGAGTAATTCTCCAGTGTGGGTGCTACTTTGAGCCTCGTATGACGTTGATTCAGCCTGATCCATGCGAGGGAAGATAGGTGGCCATTTTCGGATGTTATTTACATCGGCTACAATCGAATCTAGGACGTGTAAAGCAAGCTAGCCCCACTGTTAGAAATATTACACAATAAAAGATGTGCTTAGTGTGTCTGCTGCTGAAGGTAGTTGGTTGATTGCTAGCATGTGTGAGAGGTATGTGAATATGTGTGCTGGTGCCTGGAGACCGGAGGAGAACTTAATGTTCTCTTCTGTCCCTCATTGTCTTATCCTTTAAGACCCAGTCTTCCACTGAACCTGTGGAGCTAAGCTTGGAGGCCACCAAGCCCCAGAAATCCTCCAGTCTCCAGGTCCCAGCAATACTGGAGGTAGCCGCGCAAGCGTGGCCTCACTTGTCTTTTTGTGTGGGTGCTGAGAACTGAGCTCAGGTTCTTGTACTTGCGGAAAAAACTTACTGAGCCATCTCTCTGGGTCGCTGACTTTTCTCCTTACGTATTTTAACTCAGTCAGTGGGGAGAGGGGACAGGTTAGGGCAAAATCAGTTATTATAGTAGATGTATAGGTAGAACCTATGCATATTTTTATGTCCAAACAGATCCAGTGTGAGAAAATGATCTTCCAAAGTTGTTTGTTTTCTTTTGTTTTATGAGTAATTTCAAAATCCCCCCTGGCTTATTGGACGCTGTGGCAACACCCGTGCGCAGCCCCTGAAGAGCTTTTTGTGGTGGGTGTGAGGTACTTAAGACATGGAAATGCCCTGGACTACAGTGATTTAATTTATTCTCTGATGCACTTCACTGAAACATTTATGATTTTTATTTTTCCAGAATAATTTGTAACTGGGGATATTATTAAATCCACATTTTGATAATTTTGAAAAATAAGGCGAAATGCTCCCGTGTGATGCTGAGTCTTGGGATGACTCACTGCTGCCATCTTTTGCTTCCTGCTTCTGATAGTTCCAGGAACAAGCAGCATCCTGAATTCTCACATCCAAGAAGTCCAGAAGATTGTGATTTTGTTACTTTCAAATTATACCAATCAATGCTAAATGAAATATTTTTACTGTTTGCACAATATTAGAGTAATGTGTTATAGAAATCACATCCAAATTAACTTTAAATATGAAGCAAGTATATTTTTACATGAAAGTTTGACTTAAGTTTTGAGAGTAAAGTACAATAATGGAAATGATTTCATAAAGTCATACATCATATTTTAGAGTTCAAATTATGTTAATTTTAGAAAAAATGTGATATTTATATTAATAAAATGTGATCTTGGTCATGAAATTCAACTAAAAATAGTTGTTTGTAATTTTTAAAGTTCATTACCTGTTGATAAAAAAACACTTATTTTGAAATTGGGAAGCATAATTATATGTCAGCAATGTTAGTTGCTGTTTTGTATTTAAATGCAGATAGTCATAATAAGACTTTAAAATTCATGATTTTGGAGCGATGTCTCTGAGGTTAAGAGCACACACTTCTCTTGAACAAGACCTAAATTTGGTTTCAGCAGCCACGTGGGACAGTGCATAACAGCCTATAACTCAAGTTTTAGAAGCTGACACCCACTTGTAGCCTCTACATACACTGCAATACCACAGAGATACACATATACATAATTAAAAATAAATATTTTTAGAAATCATGATTTAAAGTCTACTAAAGTTTCAATACAGTAACCCATCAGTAACCATGACATATGATTTATATGTTGCATATAATCATAGAAGATGCAGCATGTTACTTTAGAACAATACTACTATTTGAGAACTGTTTTTTTTTTTTTAAGTGGTTAACTAATCTTCATTAACCACACTTGTGAAGACCAGTGTCAGGGTTATTTCACCATTTGATTAAAAACTTCACAAGCCAAGTAGACTGTCCTTTATTACAAAGCTCATATGATAGGAACATTCTTTTATTTATTCATTCAGAAAATGCTTATTGGGTATCTATTGTGGTTTACTACTGGGATAAGTTTGTGGAATCAATAAGGAACAATAGAAAAGATGATGAATTCCCTATGACTATAAACTAGGTTATTGTATAAGAATAGAAAAAAAAAGCATCCAAGGGAAGATCCAGCAGAGCCTGTGATTGGAAACATCCTCCTCCTCCTCCTTCTCCACCTTCTCCTCCTCCTGCTTCTCTTCCTCCTCCTTGCTTGTATGTGCTTCTAATGTTTCCTAATTGTTTATGCCTCCTTGAGCAGTTTTGTTCACTATGCCAGAACATGTGTGATATGCTAGTTACTTTTCTGTTGCTGGGACAAAAACCATAATCAAGGCAACTTATGAAAGGAAGCATTTAATTGGGCTTATTGTTCTAGTGTGCTAGACTCCCATGACTCACCATGAGTGAAGGCATGGTGGTGGGAACAGCAGGGAGCTCACAGCCTGAAGAGCAAGGTGGAGGGGGAAACTGTGAGAGAGTGATAGAGAGAGAACTCAGAATGGTGAGAATCTTTGGAAACCACAAACCCTACCCCAGTGACATGTATCTTTCAGCAAGGTCACACCTCCTAATCCTTCCCAAATAGCCACCAAACGGAGACTAAGTATTCAAATATATGAGCCTATGGGTCTGTTATCATTTAAACCACCGAAGGTAGCATGGGGGGGGGAATGGTGTCTAAAGTCCTAACACAAAGCCAGGAGAGGTCACAAGGTCACAATAGGTGAGAGCTGAGTTTCTTTGCTGCACAATGAAGCCAGTATTTACACTGACAGGAATACTCAGGGCTCAGGGAGGGGTCTAATAAAGACCCTTGCAGGCAACAAGGTCACTGTTTGGATGTAAATCTTTGAATTTTATGTGGTCAGGCAAGATAAAAACACACACACATGAATCATCAGAAATGGATCGTGGATCAGGGGTCTAGGCCAACAGGAATTGATGATTTTTCTACATTTACAACAATGCATCATATTACAGAGATGGGGCTGGACACAAAGTTCCCAGAACCACTCAGCTTTATCCTCACAACCATCAAGAGAAGGGGCTTTTCCTGAATGCTGGAACATACTATGCCTTAGTTACTTTTCTATTGCTGTCATAAAACAGTATCACCAAGGCTACTTATAGAAGAAAGGATTAATTTAAGCCTGTGGTTCTAAAAGATTAGAGTTCATGATGATGATGATGGAGTAAAGGTATACTTGCAGGAGCAGGACCATTAAAACTACCTTGACAATGTAGCTTACACTTGTCAGAATAGTCAAGAGCAATAAAACGACTGACAGTTCGTGTTGGCGAATATGTGGAGTGAGGGGAACACTCCTCCATTGCTGGTGGTAGTGCAACCTTAGATAGCCACTACGGAAATCAGTATGGCTGTTCCTCAGGAATACAGGAATTGATTTATCTCAAGATCCAGCTGACCCACTCTTGAATATATACCCAAGACTCTTTACAGTACTACAACATTGCCGTTTTATTCACTATAGCCAGAGGTTAGAAACAACCAAGATCTCCATCAGTGAGTGGATAAAGAAAATGTGGTACATTTACACAACAGAATACTGTTTAGTCATTAAAAATGATTTTACAAATTCACAGATAAATGGAGCAAAGTAGAAAAAATCATATTGACTGAAGTAACCTAGACACAGAAAGATGAATGTGTAGTGTATTTATATATGGATGTCAGTAGTTAAATCTTTACCATATAACCACAGAAGTTAGGTATCTATTAAGGGAATAAGGAAAAGGGATGGATCTCCCTAAGAAAGGGAAATAGAATAAAGAACTATGAATGTACAGGATGGAGTAGAAATGGGAGGATCAAACTGGGAAGGTAGAGGAGAAAGGTGATGGAGGAATACAGGGCCAGATAAAATTAAGGGCCATTTGAAGAGTTGTATGGAAACCTAATATAGTAGAAAGTTCTTGAAAATTATGCACCCTAGACAAAAATACATGTAAGAAGGCAATCTAAAGGAAATTGCCAAATAATGGGAAAGACAGAGCCCAACTGACCATCTCTTATCACCAAATGAAGCTTTCACTACCAGGAAATGAGTTATATCTAATCAAATTGTTGGCTAAAAAGACCCCATGAAAGTGCCCAAACAACTCAGGCTGTTGCCAAGGCTTTTGGTTGCTCTCCTCTAACTGACAGTAAGGCCCTATTGCTGAAGACAACACCTAAACAATTCATTAAACATGAAGAAGACAATGTAGTGGCTGATTAGAGACTTTACCTCTACTGACTAGTGTTTAAAGTACTGGAATGTACTCGGTATGCTACTATAAGAGAAAAGTAAACACAACCCAGCTACATAGTCTTTGATATACAATAATGACATGGCCACAGATACAGTAGTGTATTAGTGGCACAAAGCTGTGGGAGTAAGCAACCATTACCAAATTGCATTTAAGGCCCACTCACTCCATGAGATGGTATCCATCCCTGCACTGTTCAGGTGTCCAAGAACCTGAGACTGGACAAGCCAGGAACCTAGAGTAAAACTGAATACTAAAGGAACGGAGCCATAAAACAACTCCTAACAACATGCTACTCTAGTCACAAATCAGTGCCTTGCTCATTCATCATCAGAGAAGCTTCCTCCTGCAGTAGATGGGAACAAATACAGAGACTGCACAATGTGCAAAGGGTGAGAGAACTTTGAGCACTCAATCTTAAATGTCTTCAGCAATTCCCTCTGGAAGGACTCAGGGAACTCTAAAGAACAGGAGTCAGAAAGACTGTAAAATCCAGTGGAGATGGAGGACCCCAAGGGAACAAGGTCTTCTAAATACAACAGAACAAAACCAACACACATATGAACTCACAAAGTCTGTGGTAGCATGAATAGGACACCAATGAATCTGTGCTCAAATGGAGTCCCAGTGCTGAGAGGAGAAGTGGACAGAAATCCCCATCCCTAACCTGGAAGCTACATCTAATTGATAACCAGCTACAAGTTAAAAAATACTAATAAAATAAAAAGCATCCTCCAACAGTTTTGCTTGTGATACAAACCGCTCTTGAGATTCTATGCTGCCAAGAACACAGCCAACAAAAACAACCTCAGTGTCATCTTCGGAGGTTTATCGCCTTGTAATGTTTGTCGGGACATTTATTTATTTATTTGCTTGTTTGTTTTACCTTGCAGATCCTTTGTGTATATATTATGGCTTTTGGTTTGGTGTGTGTGTGTGTGTGTGTGTGTGTGTGTGTGTGTTTTATGGGATTCCTGTGTGTGCAAGTGTGTATTTCTGCCTCTGTACACCTATCTTGTGTTCCCTTGTGTTCTTTTTATTGTTTGTTTTATCTCATTTGTATTGTTTGTTTTTCTTTTCTTTTATTTTGTTACTATTCTGTAGATGCCTGTTTGTTTTTGAAAATGAGAGAGAAAATGTGTGAATGTGGATAAGAGAAAAGAAAGTAGGGAAGCTCTAAGAGGACTTGGGAAAGGGGAAAATGATCACAAAAACGGTATGAACACATCTATTTTCAAAAAAAAAAAAACTAAAAAACACATTTTTCAGGTGAAGGCTGCCTATAGTATCTTTCGTTCTCTTACTAAAGATACACTGTGTAAGTGTTTCCTCACATAGACATTCTCTTAAATTAAAATTAAACGTTTTTCAGAGAAATAAGTAGTTGGTGTGGCCTGGCATCTCATATAAGAGTGGATGCCAGTGGCCGGCATGGGATGGGATATTTTTGCTAACTGATTCACAGATGAAATCTCATTCAGAACTTTGTGTAAAAAGCCCACATCAGTGATTATTTTACCCTCTTTCCTAATGGATAGTCTTTTTTTTATTTTTTTTTCTCCTTGGCATCAGTCAGCTTCGTGTTTCCCATTCACTCAAGTGTTACTCTCAACGTGGTATACAGAACACAACATGAAGTGAACCTGCTCATTAAAATAAAGCCCTTGAATGTCTCAGTTTATCAGCCACAATAAACAAAATGCTGTCCCCCGATGTGCTGGGAGGGAATCAGTCCGCGACAAGTAAACACCACTTTGCCTGGGCATGGGCATGGTTAATAATTGATCATTGGTGTAAGCAGTGACATTGAAATGCCCTTCACTTCTGTAAAAAACACACTCACTTTTTTGTTCGTTAGGACAAAAGTAATATGCTATATTGCAATGAAGTCTTTTCATATTCATTTATTTCAAATAAGCATTAGCTGAATTTCTCATACACACAGGCAATTATATCATGCAGATTAATACAAGATTTCACAATCAGTTCCACCGTGTAGAGCAGCTCTGATAAATGCTTTCACTGAATTTTAAAGAATTAAACGGGAAAATCTATGCCACAGACTCAAGGAGCTTTCCTGTCTTACTATATTTCATGGTGTCATATTTCTTTAGATGCTTCTATTTGTTCTGTATGTGTCCATCACTCTGATTCATTCACAGCTACATTATCAAATGAGATCCACGTTTTAAGCGAAACTTGTCTCTGCACATAGGAGTAATATTTTATTGTTCTTGAGGTCAATTTTTTTGCAGTATGTATATTGTTATATATTTCATTTTCTTCATTAGATCTTACCTAAATAAAAAGGAAATTTTAGAAATTTATGAAAAAAAAGACTACCATCTCAGAACTTTTTCCATCTATTTTACTTTCATCTCTTATTATTTCTTAAACTGAGATATAGTATAAAACATGAATCCTTGTATTCATTTAATACCATAACTGTACGTTTTAATTCTGTTTCTAACATGCTTCCATGCCAAGGCAAGATCACCCTTAAATATCCAGTATTCCATATCATATGTTGTTTTACATGTCAAGAAACATTTAATGAGAACTACAGCTCCCTTTGCCTAGTAGCCTCCTTTCTTTTCTATTTGTAGTCAGTGAGTTAAAAGGGAGGTAGAAGCATTTACACACCCAAAATGTAGTAGGATTTTGAAAAATCAAAGCCTGCATGACAGAGCTGATGTTACATTTCTTGCTCTCCCAAAGGAGCCTCTTCCAGTCTAGAGCAGTGGAAGAGGTTTCAAGGTAGAGAGCCACGGTTTGAGATGGAATTTGGCAGAGGTCTTGCTGTTCTCATTGGACTTCAAGTTGAATGAATAATAATGCTGTGTGTTTAAAATGGTGTTTCTCTAATGAGTGAAGATGCTGAATGCAAAGAGTAAACAGGTGATCTCTCTGCCTGGAGGACGTGGTGAAAATGTGAGACCTTTAAGGCAGATTTCTACAATGTTAACTACATATGGCCTATTACTCAGTGCAATTTAATAGTCAGGAATGAGAATGTTTGCATAATAATGACCAAAAACTAATGAACACGTAAGTGCTAGAAATAGATTCACCAGTGCTTCAGAAGTTGGAATCAGGAGAGATAAAGTTTAGAATGGTATTGATCTGTATAGTCAATGTAATATAGAAGCCAAGGAAGTGATAAGAAAATAAAAAATGATCAACAGACTCAACAAAACCACTGGAATTTGTGAGGCTAACTTTCCTGAGCCCAAGAATATGAGTGAAATAATTGAAGTGCTATGATTTTATTCAATACCTTAGATAGGAACATCTCCTAAAATTCAACAAACAGCTCACTAAGTTGTAAGGGAAATATCAGGAAGATTTATGTGATTAGACTGACTGGGAATATATTCTCAGACAACAATATAATTAAACAAGAAATCAATATCTTAAAAAAACACTTTTCTTTCAGATTTCAACTTATACTGTTTCATAAAAGATCTAATAAATTGTATTATTTGAATGTCAACAACATATAATTTTTAAAACCTAGATTTTTCATCCCAGCTCAGTAGACCTACCACACTAAGAATCAAGCATGTCCTTTGTTTTGCTCACCTTTATACATCAAGATTACCTCTCTGCCCTTAATTGCTGGTTTATCCAGTTGAAATTCTGTGTTAGTTTACAAAGGTTGCCAAAGCAAAAATACCACTACAGATGGATAGAAGTACAAGATCAAGGTGTGTGCAGGTTTGGTTTCCATGGAGACTGCCCCGGCTTTCCAATGCCTGCCTTCTTGCAGTTTCCTCTGAACTGTTGTTTTGTTCTTTTCTTATGCGGTGGGATTATGACTCCTGCATCTTCACCCCTAGTTTTAATCTAATTACATCTTTCATGGCTGTGTCTCCAATAGTAGTCATAATCTAAAGTCTGAGAATTAAGGCTTCAATTTTTGAGAGGGCCACAATTCTAACTGCAAGAGTGACCATCTGCTGGATGTCTGGAATGATAACCGAGATCTCTTTCACTCACCCTGTTAATTCATTATTCATTCATTCATTAGCTCATCAAATATTAAGTGCTTATTCAATTGTAGGCCATGCTGTCAGTCCAGGAGTGGCAGGCATCACTACTGTCCTGAAACTAACACTCTAGAGGAAGACAAAGGCAATGAGCAGAGAAACAGACTTCTCCATATCGGTAGCATTGTATGTCAGCTCCTATGTCTGAAGGACACAGAAGCAAGTGCTAGTGTTTTAAACCATGTTGGTTTTGATTCTCTGTTCAGGAGGCACTTCTCTGAGTAAGTGACATTTCAGGCTTGAATACACAGAAAAATCTTGTGAATATCTCAGGTGCATGCATTCTAAATAGATGGCACAGCAATAGCAAGAGCTCTGGGACAGAAGAAATGAGCATGGCATGTTCAGGGACCAAATCATGCTTTTTAGGTCAGAGGAAGACTTCTACACTGCAAAGATGAAGGAGCATAGGTGGACTTTGACCAGGTCCTCCTATGATTTGATCTAAAGCCTTCATATACTATTCTACTTGATGTGTGGGGAACACTTGGAGGAGCAAGTAGGTTTATTGGTGCTCTTGTACAAACCAGGACAAAGAAGAGAAAGATACATGTAGAGGTAAGCATTGTAAGAAAGTCAGGTCTAAGATTCTCCAATGCTACAGTTCTTGTCCACTGTTTATAGTGATAAAAGAAAGAGTTTTGCTGGGAAGTCATTTCCCTTGAATCTTTACCTTTTTTTTTAAACAATTAGGGCTTTATGGGAGAATGTTATAGGTGAATGATCAAATGCTTGGAGCTCAGAAACTCTGTGTAGTCCAAGGTCTGTTTGCTTCTAAAGGCAATCTCTCTCTCTCTCCTTCTCTCTGTCTCTGTCTGTCTCTGTCTCTCTCTTTCTCCCTTTCCCTCTCCACCTCCCCCCCATCTCTTCTCTGGAGAGACAGATGACAAAATTATTGAACTTTGGAGGTGGAAAATACTTTTGATATTTTCATTTCACTTTGATCATAGATTTGGGATTACTAAAATGTATAAACACTGTAAGGTCTTTTCTAGAGGTTGTGAGTAAAATACACAGCCACAAACCCAACAGAAGGGGAAGAAGCACAGAGTGCATGGGAGAATCAGCCAAGTAACAACATGCAACAAGATCTTATACAATGAAAAACATTTGGGATTTTTTTTTTTGGGGGGGGGAGGGCTTGATTCTGTCTTCCCAAAATTGTTATTTGACTTTCAAATCAGCAGTAACTAAGAATGTGGCAATATTTGGAAGCAAGGTCTTTAAAAGAGACAACTAAAATTAGAGAGAAGTCATTAAGTTTGGACCATAATACACTATAACTGCCAGTTTATTATTTGGTTATTTATGTTTATGATCCTGGAACTGATCTCAGGGCTTGCCTGTAACAGATAGGCACCAAACCACTAACCTCAACCTTCATTCTCAACTGTGTCCTAGTAAGAATAGGTCAGAGAGGAGCTAATCACAGAGAGAGCATCCAGGATACCATAGAAGATAAGCTTTGTGCACAGAGAGGTTAAGGGGGGTGACTGTTCAAGAAAACAACTATGGAACTTGTTCTCAGTGTCTATGCTACTGGAAAGTAACTACATCTAGTTTAAAGTCCCCGGCAGTGACACTTTAGGTAAGGGACAACTCCAAGAGAATGGGTTGTATCCAAACTTGTACTGTGATTTTTTAAACACTCAGGACAGAGATAGTAATTCTGATCATCATGCCAAAGAGCTGGTTGGGAACTTCTGGACTGTGGATAATGAAGCTTTTGTTTCATAGGTTCTGAGCATTCTTCATCTTGGTTATTCTCGAGTACTGTCTGTCGTATACCTGACTGGAGAATCTGACAGAGTCAGGGATACACACAGCTCCTGTTGGGAGGAGAGTCCTGCTCTTAGAGCCATGCAGGCTGTCTCAGATCTTTTCCTGTTGCTGTACAAACAAAGACCCTGGCAAAAACCAAGAAAGAGAATTCATTTTGATTCACAGTCCCATGTACACACCATACCTCTGGGGAAGTCACAAAAGCAGGAGCAGGAGACAGCCGATCATATTACATCCACATTCAAGTCCAGTTGAACAGATGCTCTGTTTCCTTTCTGCTTTAATTCAGTCTAGGACTCCAGCTCAATTTACATAATTAAGATAATTTGCCCCAGACAAGGCACGGGTTGACCTAAGCTAGATAATCCCTCAGAGGTATATTCAGAGGCCTAACTGCTAGGTGACTGTACATCTCATCCAGTTGGCAACTGAGTTAGCTATGACACATCCGTTCTGACAAGTTTAATCAGAGTGCTCAAACCATCTCAGTTTCCTTCCCATTAGAGAAATGCATATCTCCAGAAAGACAGACACAAGTTGTGAGAATAGCTGTTGGGATGACTGGTCAGGGCAAGAACAAGGTAGAAACTGTTGATGGGGTTAGTAAACACTGGGGTTATTTTTATTATTTGGTACACAGCATTTTGTCTTGATAGAAGAGAAATAGGGTTTATAAATCCCAGCGTTCACAAGTTACATGCAAAGCTGTATTCATGTTGCTATCCCAACTGAAACCTATACAGAAACTCTGAGCTGCAGAGACAGGAAAATGTGGGGAGTTGAGAAAGGGTAGAAATTAGAGAAGAGGGTATTTCTTAAACAACTGCAAGCCTCACACTAACACTGGAAAGCAATAACCTTGATGAATTCTCTAATGATTCCCAGGCTGGCTGTGTCCGTTTTGTTTGGACCTTCTCAGTAGACCACCACATAAGGGTATATTGGTGCTTTCCCCTTGAAGTTACATACATCATGCTCAGTATTATTAGTCTTTAGAACCCATAACTCTGCTTCATAATTCCATGCACCACTGGGAAGAAGTAATAACAGCATGATATCACTCTGACCCTGATTGCTATTTTTCTAAAAATCTTACCTTGAATTATAATGATTAGTGTAATATTTTCTATAATATTTTACATCACAGGACCCCTGTTTTAGATGTTATTTTCCCATGGTTCCTCTCTGTGTATAATGTTCCTCAACTCATTCCCCCTTCTACTTAATTAGGTTTCTTGGGCAAACACAAATTATGTCAGATTCAGAATATTGTTCTATTTTTTTCCTTTGAGTGAGTCTTTTTTTTCTTTTTGGTGTCTTGATAGAAAATTTCTGCATTTTAAACATTTGATGATATGATTTTGTTCCCTTGTATTTTTAGTAATGGTCTCTATACATACTTATGCTCATGATAATGCACATCAATAAGCTGTTTATGTTAATGTATGGAGTGAAAGGAAGAAGGAGATTGTGCACAGTGTTGCATGTTAGAAGTGGATACAATCTCAGAATACCTAGGTGTAACAGGTGCTATGCTTTCAGATGTCTGGGGGAGCATGACTTTTATTTCTTTCCCATTTCTTCCCTTTTTGTGTTTGGATTTAAACAATAAACTCCTGAATTTCCATAGGAAAAAAATCAAAAGTAACGCCATGTATTCTACAAGCATCATTAACTCTTAACACCTTTTTAAATGTATTTGTTTGTCTTTTGCTTTGTACGTTTAAAAGAAACATATCATCTGGACCTGTGAGTAGCATGGGACAAGATGGTACTACTACAGAGTGCTGGGGGATACTAGGAAGGCTCCAAAGAGTAGCATGTAAAGAATCTGAGTGCAGTGGGGGGCTTTGTTTGCAGTCTGCACTAGGACAAAGGCCTGTCAACTCTCTGAGCACCCCATCAGTCTGAGCCAAGGACATTTACATCATTTTGAAGATTGTTTTCCCAGAACAGGACAGACAACCTTTTGACAAACCTACAAGCTGAGAGCAAACAGGGTTGCAGTTATAACCTCTGAAATCTCACTCTGCTGGAACATGAAGAACTTCTCAGACCATCTCTATTGTGGTGGAAGTATTATTGGGAAGCCTGATCCATGTGTGGATGAGGCTTTATTATCAGTTCTGTGTAACTCAGAGTGTAACTTTTACAGACTTCACAGATATAAAATATCACTTTCCTGCACTGAAATACTGTTTGTCAGTAAACAGCATATGGGTCACCTACATGATTTACAAACACATAATTATCTTCCTTTTATATAACCCTGGAATTTGCATCTTCTTTGAACTAGCAAGATATCCCAATAAATTTGTCAAAGCTTATAGAGCTAGAGTTCCAAATTAACTGAAGTGTATATAAATCATATCTCAATATAAAACTATAAAGAGAAATACCTGGAAATATATTTAACAACTGTTAAATAAAATCACAGTGTACATATTTATAGATTTCTTAAATTTTGTTACTTTATTTTATACACTTTGTCTATAAAACTCGAATTACCTAATGGCCATAGTCAATTAACCTATCTAGGATGATACCTTGAAGTCGGTGAATCAGTGTTCCTCTGTATTAGTATGCTGTATCATTCTCTACAATAACAGAATACACACACACACACACACACACACACACACACACACAGAGAGAGAGAGAGAGAGAGAGAGAGAGAGCTTGATTTACAGTGGGGTTCTATCTACATGAACCAAAAAAGTTAAATATTATTAGATAGAAAGAGTGTTATATATATTTCTGAAAATTTCAGTTTAGCCAATTTTAAATACTACAGGAATGCTTACAATAGGGAAAAGTCAACCAACACAAACTCAACTTTATTAAGGGTAGTTTGCTAATTTACTTCAGGGAAAGGCAGGAATAATGCAGTTATATGGGTACACTTTCACTCAAAATAGAAAGGTCAGAAATCAAGCCACGGGAAATTAGAAACTGAATAAAGTTTAGAACATATAAAGGCTGACACAACATGACCATGGAGGCTCATTAATCCCTTGACTGGCCAGCTTCAAGCTAGGCACGGATGAGTGGGCCCTGGAGCACAGTCTGAACATGAAGGTCTGGGAACCAATAGGTCCAGCGACAGAGACCACAGTCTGAAGGCAGGAATCACTGGAGCAGAGATGCATCCAGAAATGACATTCTACGTGAATGTCAGTCAAGGTATTTATAACATTTTTATATTACAACATATTATCTATAAGACAATTTAATAATAATAATAATAATATGAAAATATAAATTATATTGCATTTGTACACAAAATAAACCTGAAATTTATCTCTGGCTGTAGTTCATAAGGCCATATATTTGGAAAAAGGATTTTTCCAAATCCTTTTTGTAATATATGTAAATACAAGTAAGAAAGTTAAGGTAAAGTTACATCGGCTTTAGGTAAACTCAAAAAATAGTGTCTTTATAAGAAAAGAGAATACACACAGATAACCCAAAGAAAGAAGACCACATGAGATGGAGGCAGAAACTATAGTCAAGTGATTAGAAGCCTAAAATACCTGCAATTATGGCTTTTCCTTCCAGGGTGGGAAAGACCAAATAACTCCTCCTGGGAACCTTCGGAGTGTCTGAGACCCTTTCAGTTCTTTGATTTTCATCTCTAGAACTAAATTAGAGACTAAATTAATGTTTCTCTAACTACTCCATGATAGTATGTCATGACTGCCTCTAGAGACCTCTTTACTTGCCTGTCCTTGCACAAAGGGCCTGGGGACAGAAGAGCTGTTCTGTGTCTTGTAGTGGGGTGTTTCTTTCTGGGGTCTAAGGCTTTGTGCATCACAGAAACAGAAAACACAAACACAAAACTGTTTCTGATTTTTCGAAAAAAAAAATATATCCTTTATTTTACGTGTCTGGCCATTTTTCCTGCAAGTATGTATGTGTACCATCTGTGATCCTGGTGCTCACAGAAGTCAGAATGGAGCATTGGACCTCTAGGGACCCAAGTTTCAGGTCGTTGTGAGCCACCATATAGATATTGGGAATGGAACTCAGATTCTCTGCAAGAGCAACAACTGCTTTTAATTGCTGAGTCAATGCTTTAGACCCCTGTTTTTGTTCTTAACCTGTGATACTTGATCCCATGTGTACTACTTTCTAAGTGTGGGGTGTGTGTGTGTGTGTACGTGTTCAAGCACCCACAAATGTATGCCTCTGACTCAAAGGATACACAGTCATCCCTAAGTCTTTATGGATCCAAAATGGCCATTAATAACAAAATCAGGAAATCCTCAATTCTCTTATATAAAATAGCATAGAATTTGCATATATCTATACAAATACTTTCTTCTATTTAAATAATCTTTTAGTTACTCAAAATATATAATACGTACCACAATATGTTTGGATAGAAAGTGTTTCCTCAAAAGATACATGTATTAAAGGCTTGTTTCATGCAAGGAGTGTTCATAGATTGACTTTTGAGAAGTTATGGCTCTCCTTTATCAATGAATCAACCAACTGATATATTCTTAATTTGATGGCATTGCTGGGAGCTAGTTCAGACATGGGAGCTGGGAAGGGGAGGGTGGCTGATTGCAGTGAGCACACCTTGGGAAGAAGTCTCTGGACAGTTGCCCCATCCTGTCTGCCTCACTCTGTCTCTTGGCTGCCATCAGATGAGCACTGTTTTCTCTCTTACTCCTGCCACCGTGGCACTCGCCTTACCAGAAGCCCAGAGAAACGGAGGTAGGGAATCAAGTACTGAGCCCTCAGAGACTCTGAGCCTAAACAAACTGTTCTTCACTTTAAGTCATTTTCCCGGGCATGTGTCAGAGTAAACAGAATTCCTGAGGAACGTAGCATGACAGTGTTATATAAGGGACCCCTGTATCATTTAGGAATAGTGACAAGTGAAAATTGGCACATATTCTGTGCACCATTTAAAAGTGTCTTCCACTGAATGTTGTTTGAATTTGTATCTATGCAGCCTGCAGATCTGGAGGACCAATAGCATTGTCCCAGGTAAACAGGTGCTGCTTCTTCCCAGAGTCCTGTATCTTTGCCTCTGCTGTTCCATGTCACTTCTCTTCCTGCCCAGTTACTTCTGAGTCATGGACTGTGACAAGATGTGTTCATCCCAAGTATGACTGATTGATATTATACCTCTATAATATCAAGGAGCCATTTAGTGGATCCCTTGGCCACACCCTAGATCATGTGAAATTTCAGGTTGCTAAGAGTGGTAGGGACTATGGCTTAGTAAGGACAGCAAGAAAAAAGAAGAAATAATGGTTGCTTATTTGTTTAATAATTAAAAAATAATAATTTAAGCAATAGTACAATTATTATTAAGTTATATTTCTACTGGTGCATAAATGAAGACTTTCACAATCAATCATGTTATGCCTGTGTTTACCACTTCTCCCATTTATGGTCCAATATAAAAAATCATTATCTTTTTGATCACCAAGAGTTTTCTATTTTGATTATAATTATGTGTGGGTGGTACCCTATTCAATGCCTGTGAAATGGATTTTGTTCTAATTCATTCAGTCAGAATTTAATATTTAATAGGTTGTTGAAAGAACCATTTAAACAGTTTTAACACTTAAGCAAATAAACAAATGGAAACAGTAATATTCATTTATTGATTTTTTTTTCATATGGGTAAAGATTTGACCCAGATACAGAAGGCTGTCCGGCTCTGCTCTAAGTCTGGAGGTTTGACAGTAGTAAAGAAGGTGGGGGAAGGTGAGGGGATGTCTCCTCCTCTGAGAGTGTAGGCATGATGCTACCTACCTTCTGAAACCCTAGATGCCAGTATCTACTGGATATCTTTGTGCACCTTGGCTTTCTTTACACTGCGGTGTTTCTGTGACAGACTGCATGTGAGAACAAATAAGACAGCAAGACAGGCTGTGCATGAGAAAACAGACAGCTTCATTTCAGTTTACAGCAGTCCCTCCTAATCCACAGAGCTTGTGTCCTAGTTGCTCGTGCATAAAATCAAGGTAGTACTAAAACCTCCACTGTTTTACTCAATGTCCTATTGCTGTGAAGAGACACCATAACCACTGAACGCTTATAAAGAAAAGCATTTAATTGGGGATGGCTTAGATTTCAGAGGTTTATTCCATCATAATCATTGTGGGAAGCTGCATGCAGGCAGACATGGTGTTGGAGGAGTAACTGAGATTGCTACATCTGGATTTTCAGACAACAGGCAGACAGAGAGAGAAGGAGAGAAAGAGAGACAGAGAAAGAGACAGAGACACAGAGAGAGAAGACTGGGCTTTGAAACCCCAAAGCTGGATGACACTCTTCCTCCAACAAGGCTACACATTCTCCAACAAGGCCACACCTCCTAATCTCTCTCAAGTAGCTCCACTGCCATTAGTGGCCAAGCTTTAAAATACTCGAGTCTCCACTGTCTATTCTATTTTCCCTTCTGAGTGAGATTTAAGCATCTTCCCTTGGATCCTCCTTGTTACTTATTTTCTTTGGGTCTGTTAATTGTAGTATGTCTAGTCTATCATGTATCATATGACTAATATCCACTTATAAGTGAATATATACCATGTGTATCTTTCTGCTTCTGGGTTATGTCACTCAGGATAATCTTTTCTAGTTTCATCCATTTGCCAGCAAATTTCATGATTTTCTTGTTTTTAATGTCTGAGTAGTATTCCATTGTGTAAATGTACCACAATTTCTTTATTCATTCTTTTGTTGAGGGACATTTAGGTTGTTTCTGTTTTCAGAAGTGCCCTAAGAGAGGGAACAAGACAGGAGCCTAGTGTAGCAGTCCTCTGAGAGGCTCCACTCAGCAGTGGATTGAAACAGATGCGAAGACTCACAGTGCAGAAGGCATCTGAAAGACTCTACCAAGCAGTGTTTCAAAACAGATACTAAGACTCATAACCATACCTTCGGCAGAAGGGGAGTTAGTATGATGTGGAAAGGATAGGAGCCCCACAAGGACCAAATATATCTGGGCACAGGGTTTTTTTCTGAACCTGTTTCTCCAACCAAGGACCATGTATGGATATAAGCTAGAACCTTTGCTCGGACGAAGCTCGTGGTAGCTCAATAACCAATTGGTTTCCCATAGTAAGAGGAACAGGGACTATCTCTGACAGGAACTCAATGGCAGGCTCTTTGACCTCCCCTCCCCCCAAAGGAGGAGCAGTCCTGCTAGATCCACAGAGGAGGACTTTGCAGCCAGTCCTGAAGATACCTGATAAAACAGGGTCAGATGAATGGGGAGGAGGTCCTCCCCAATCTGTGGACTTGGAAAGGGGCAGGGAGAAGCTGAGGGAGGAAAGGTGGGATTGAGAAGGAATAAGGGAGCGGGATACAGCTGGGATACAGAGTTAATAAAATGTAACTAATAGTAATAAACAAGCAAAAAAAAAAAAAAAAAAGACTCACAGCCAAACATTGGGCCAAACAGGAAGTCCTGTGGAAAAGTGGGAAGAAGGAAAAAGGATCTGGAGGTGAAAAGAGCTCTACAGAAGACCATCATAGCCAATCAACCAGAGCTCAAAGGGACCTATGGAGTCTGAAGCACCAATCAAGGACAATGAATGGTATGGACCTAGGTCTTCTATATATAAGTAGCTGAGGCACAGCTTAGGCTTCCGGTTGGCCCACTAGTTAAGAGAATGGGGGATAGCTCTCACATGGACTATATTGCCTGCTTTTTGATCACTTCCCCTTGAAGGGACTTTCCTACCAGGCCACAGGGGAAGAAGATGATTTCAGTCCTCACACAACTAGGTGAGCTGGATTATCTGGATAGGGAGCTCCCCTATTCTCAGGATGGAGGATGCAGGAAGGAGGGTGGAACTGAAAGAAGGGGAGGGAGAAGCCAATGGCAGAGATGTAAATAGAATTAATTAATTAAGCAAAATGAAAGAAATATTTGAGTCTGTGGGGCCATTCCTATTCAAAGCACCACATCCACACTGTCTTTCCAATGTATCCACTCCTATGAAAGCTTAGTCTATACACTAACAAACAATAATTAAGAACAATAGAAATTAAACACTATGCCAAGTATTATTTTAAATTTACGGATTAAATTTTCTACTCAACATTTGCACAGTGCACTGGCCCATAGTTAACAGAAAGCCCAAAGCTGAAGCTGTAGGTCGAATGTTCTTTCCTCCACAGGTAGAGAATCGCTGGCCATGTTGCAGGAGAACCACAGGTGGGCTTGTCTGTGTGCACACTGAAGTACCTCTCTTGCTAAGAAAAGTTGTGGGCTAGCACAAAGAACTGGCGTGGTCATTGTAGAAACATACACTAAGTTTAGGCATAGAAGAATTCACACACCCCATCTGCATAGATGTGGAAGCTTTTCTGAGTGTGTTATGAGCATTTCTTATAGAAACTTTGTAGTGCATCCAGGAGACACATTTTTTTTTTAATCATGAGAAACATTTTATGAAAGCGTCTTCTCAAGGAATAGAACAGGAGCCTTCCACAGGGGACCTGTGGAAGACTCTACGCACTAAGGTATACTTTGAAGGAGATACTGAGACTCATAGCCAAACATTGGGCAAAGTGCAGGAAACCTTAGAGAAGAAGAGGGAGATAGAAAGACTTGTAGAGGGGACAGGAACTCCACAAGAAGACCAACAAAGACAAAAAACCTGAGCCCAAGGGATCCTGCAGAAACTGATACTCCAACGGAAGATCATGCATATAAAAGAACTAGAACCCCTGGTCAGAGGAAGCCCATGGGCTGCTGAGTTTCCAAGTGGGTGTCCTAGTAAGGAGAGCGGGGGCTGTCTCTGACATGAACTCAATGGCAGGTTATCTGATCACCTCCCCCTGGGGGAGGGGTGCAGCCTTGCCAGGCCACAGAGGAAGATGGGGCAACCAGCCCTGGTGAGACCTGATAGGCTAGGGTCAGATAGAAGGGGAGGTGTTCCTCCCCTGTCAGTGGACTAGGGAAAGGGTATAGGGGAAGAAGAAGGAGAGTGGGTGGTGACTTTCTCTTGTGCACTTTTACAAGCAAAATTGCCTGTGAATGAGCTATACCTGAGCCTGCAAGTGTACTGCCTTGCAAGCCTTGTACTGATGACAGAGGAGCCCTGAGGAGCCCTATTCCTTTTGAATCCTTTTCACAGAAAGAAACAAGATGAAGATGTTGAAAGTGGATTTCTTGTCAACGATTACTCTTTAAATTTTAATCTGCCACTTTAATAGATTCAATACATGTATATTTCATGCTAATGTATATTTATTATTTTTAAAAGGGGAGAGACATTGAATTTAAAATCATATTTTGGCTGGGGATGCCATTAAGCAGAAGACTTTTTATATGAGTCTGATTAAAATGTTTGTTGCCTGAAGGAAATTAGTTTTTAATTTCATAATATTATCCTAGATTTTTTTCATCCAAAAAGATGTTATAAATCACTGATGTGTCCTCCTTTCTTCTGTGTCTGAAGCATAAAGAGATAAATTATTTGTCAAAGGTCGGAAGAGTTGGGGTAGACTTCAGTCCCTAAGGCACACATTAATCATAACCCATTTTAACTAAATACTTTTAGAAAGAAGCAAATACACTACAACCATTGCATGTTATCAACCTAGTCCTATTATTTGATAGATCTACTACTGAACAATACAGGGAGATAGTCCAATAACATGACCCGCCCTCACTCAAAAGGATTATGCACTTTACTTTGAATGTGGTAATAACAGCAGGTTACTATGAAAACGAGAATGGATTGCTGATAGCATTGTAAGTTCCCCAAGCAATTTGATACAGGCACATACTACTTGAAATTCATGATATCGCAGGAAGCTGTTACAACTAGCCTACAGTTGCTGAAAAGATGGAAGAGCAAACACACACACACATTTCTGAATATTAAGGCAGCTTCATCAAAGCTAGTTCATCTTGACCCCACAAAGACATTGGATATATCTTCATCTCTTATTTTTATTTTGTAACTCTAATGTTTTCCAAAAGACACAAAAATACTATTTTCCAAACTATAAAGGAGTAAAACAAGCTATTATTCTGAAAATATACAGCACATAAAAAAATCAGTTACATAAATGAGAATAATCACAGGTAAGCATCAAACATTTCTGATAACTCATTAAATAATATTCTTGCAAATATTACATTTTTTTACTTTTACTACTCAGATACTATTCATAGGAAAACTTTAAATTCTTTGTTGATTAACAACTAATACGGTACATGAAAATACAAAATGAGATTATTTTTCAAGTTCAGCACTGTGATTTAGTAAAATACTACTGATCTTAATCAAATGCAAATTCAATTTTTAAGAGTTTGAATAGGGTATTAGGAAATGCTGACAATCATTTATGACTATTAATACATCAGCATGTATAGGGATATCATTAATCACATAAACAGTGCATGGTTAGAATGTGGCCATGAGCACCGTGCATAATCCAGATACTAGGCAAGCATAGGCTTGAAATATCACCACTTGAGATAATGTTTAATTGTGCAAAAATTTGAGATATATGTTATGAACTAAAATATGTACCCTTACATATTTATACATTGAAGATTAACCCACCAATATGCTAGTCTTTAGAAAAAGATCCTTTAGGACATTAAGAAAAATGGAGATCTTGAGAGTAGAGTCTCATCTAATGGGACTGACATCCTTGTATGAAGGAGGATGATATGGCACACATATTCCTCTACTTTTGTCATCACCCCTCTAATATACACAGGGAAAGACATGTGAGGACCTTGTTACAGGCAGCCAATTGTAAGGTTGACTGTCCTGAAGAGAAACTGCCCCCTTTGGACCTCGTTCTGAGACTTTCCATGTAAAATCGTGAGAAAACAAATTTCTGTTATTTAAATTACCAGCCAATGGTATTTTGTTATAGCAGATTGAGCAGACTAATACAGGTTTCCTTTTCAGGGTAATCAGGAAAACTACAATGGCAGTAACAACTCCTGTATAAAATAAAAATGTCTTTTTTTTCATATCTATCAATATGTTTATAATATATATTTATATATAAAATATTGAAATATAAATAATATATGATAGAAATATATAATATATATTGAGACATATCTTAATGATTTGTCTGAGCTTTTTTTAACCTACAGGTAAGTATTAGCATAAATATTATGTTTGCCAGTTTTACAGGATTTCCAGGTGTGTGAATGTGTGTGTCTCTGCATCTATGTTTTCTGTGCTTTTTCTTTGGCTCCTTTTTCTGTTTGTTTGTTTGTTTTTATGTACTATTCTAGTCTGTTTATTATTATTATTAATTTTAGAAGTCTGTTTTTTAATGAAAGAGAGAAAGGAAGAGTATTGATTTGGATGGGTGGGAGGTGAGGAAGATCTGGGAAGAGTTGGTGGAGGGGAAGCCATAATAAGAACATATTGTGTGAAAAAATTTCAGTCTATTAAAAAAAACATACAAATTGCATTAAAATATTATATATCTGAGCCCAGCACCATATCGCAGTAAATAAGAGTGCTTGCTGCCAAGCCAAAAGCTACAAGCTTGTTTCTCAGAACCTACATGCTGGAGAGAATAATACTTGCAGGTTTTCCTTTGACCTCTGTATATGAACCTTCACATATTTATATGTACACACACACATACACACACAATTACGTAAGAAAACTAGGTACATATGAACTGAGTTGACATACAAAAGCAGAGGTACAGTGGATGATGAATACAGCGAAGATTTCTTTTGCCAGGACACAAAGAGAAGCAAAGGTTGAGGCAGTAGTAAAGGTGACACCAGGGAGATGCCGCTGCTCAAAGCCCTGACTCTTTTTCTTTGATACAAGTAATAAGAACAGGATGTAGACACTGACAAGGCAGTTTAGGGTCAAGAACATTTATTGTCCATGGTTCAAATTTTGAAATGTTCTTGGTTCTGTCCTAGCCAGGGGCCAGAAACATTAGGCAGGAGCTGTGGTACTTCATCTAGTTCTTATGATCTTTCTTCTATACAATGTAAATGAGTACCACTGTCTAGAAGCCCTATATGAGGACATGGCTGAGATGAAGAGGCCACTTGGAATGATTAGCCCATGACCTGACTGGTTTGCCTCCTGTCTCAACCCAGAAATACTTATTAACAACCAGGAAGTACTCTTGACAGTTCCCCACAGGACCTCTTCTTGTTCTCTTCCTCTTGAGCTTGAGCTTCTACCTATAAATTTACAGTAAACTTCTAAACTTTTTAATATGTTTAGAAGTATAGCAAAGTATATAAATACAATAAGTGTAATAAATAGAGATATGTTTTGCAATATGTAATAGATATAGGTCTACATAGTATAATAAAGTTTATATAATCAACTTTCTAAAGCTTTGCCCTCTCTTCGGTCCATAGGAATTTATTCTTTGAGTAGCTGTGAGTAGCTGCAATGATCTGTGTAGCAACAATCTTACTTAATAAGCTTCAAGTCTTCCTCCAAGCCAGCAGAACTCAGCACCTACAGAAAGTATCTGAACTCAGGACAGTTATCTCAAAGAAAAAGAAAATGTTGTCTTCCTTGAACCTCCTTCTTTTAACTGCCTGGATGAATGGCTGGATTCTTTTTCAGTTTACTTCGGGCTCTGACAGAACTGGCATAATTCAGATACCTGGGGATAGTTAAAAAAAAAAAAAGGCAGTGGAGCAGAGACACCTGCTGCTGCTCAGGTGTGCTGCCTGCCATATGACAGAAGGTACAATGGTTGAGGCTTCACCAGCTAGAGAGAGAGAGAGAGGGAGGAAAAGAGTAGATAGTGGCTCCCACATTCTTGGTCTTTGGAGATACTTCCCAAAGAGGTTTCTCTGTCTCATTTAACATGGAGCACACAGCTACAAAAAAAAAAAAAAAAAAAAAAAAAAGAAAAGAAAAGAAAAAAAAAGAGAAAAAGAAAATAGACAAGAGATTTCCTGAACTCAATGTGAATAAAGTGG
Organism: Meriones unguiculatus; assembly: GCF_030254825.1. Taxonomy (NCBI): domain Eukaryota; kingdom Metazoa; phylum Chordata; class Mammalia; order Rodentia; family Muridae; genus Meriones; species Meriones unguiculatus. The sequence continues at coordinate 100,710,475 of NC_083351.1, forward strand.
TTTCTTCAGAGGGAGCCTAGGATAAAAATGGAGCTCTCTTTCAATATCCCAGCCTATGACTCTACAGTTACAAAACAGTGAGAACAGGGGTTATAGGCTTCTGAAAGTAAAACCGCGAACACCACCCACTAAGAAGATTTCTATTTAGAAATTTGCATATCCAAATCCAAGAAGGCACCTTAGACAGGATGAAAAAGCACCTCAGGATCTTTATGCAGACTGTCTCTTCCTGTTAAATTTTGAGTGTAAAACAAATAACAACCAAAATAGGTAGTTGTTTCTTCAAATACTAAGACCACAAATATATAAAGGACATAAATAAGTTGGAAACAGTGTCAGAATCAAAGCAACAAAATATAAATACTCAGCAAATGCCAAGTGGTTCTAAAGAGATGTAGAACTCTATTTGTCTATTATAGTGTCAGTACAATTGCCCCACATTTCAGTTAGCTACAAGAAGACACAGATAGACAAAAATCAAGAAATCACTATGAAAATAAAGCAAAACCACACAGGATAAAAACTGTAGAAAAGAACTAAACAGAAATTTTGGAGCTAGGTGGGTTATCTTGCTGCCTGCCTTGTCTGGCCTCAGTGGGAGAGGATACGCTTAGTCCTGATGCCACTTGATGTGCCAGGGTGAGTTGGTGCTGGGACTGGCTTTCCTTTCATGAAGAGAAAAGGAGGGAGGAAAGGGAGAAGAAGCTGGGAGAGTGAGATCAGGAGGAGAGGAGGGAGTGGACTCTGATAAGGATGTAAAGTTAATAAACAAATACTTTTTTTAAAAGAATGTAAAATTCGAGCCAAAAATTAATAAATGGTTTTAATGCCAGATTTCATCTAGAAGACAACTCAGAAGCAGAAAGATAGCTAATTTTGTGTCACCTTGGTACAGGAAAAAACAGTAGAATACAGATATAATACTTAGAGACTACCCAGCACATGATCCATTTGCATACAACACTAGTCTCAGGAACAGTAGAAAGAAGGGCAGAGATTCGACAATAAAAGTCCTGGCACACTTCTTAAATTTGGAGAGGAAAGTGAACACGAAGTCCCCGAAGTGATGAACCCAAATAATTATGCATTATCAACTGGTTAAAAATGAAAAACAAAGGGATAATGTATCTCATATCAAAAAGCAACTCCATGGACAAGGGAACCCATTTCCAGTATCAGCATCTAAATCAAAGCTTTTCAAACAAAGTATGGCTTGGCCAGAAAGATGCTTTGGTGAGGAAAGACACCAGTTGTCATGCTTGACAAACTGAGCTTATTCTGAAAACATCGTGAAAGAGGGATAAACTGACTCCTACAAAATTTCTGACCTCCACTCTCACTGACACATACTTACCTAAATAAATAAGTAAACAAATACATGTTAATAAAGGAGAAGAAATTAACTGCAGCATATTCAAAGTAGTAAAGATACAGAAGTCAACAAATATGCTTGGTAAAATTATCTTTCATAAGTGAAAGAAAGATGAGAAATTTCCCCATAAAAATATAAATTTATGTACAATAAATCCTTAACAAAATACGAGCAAATGGAATTCATCAGCAAGCTTAAAAGACCATACCCCATAATCCAGCGGGATTTATCCTCTGAGATGAAATGATAGTTTTTATATGGAAATCAATTCATTTACATATCAAATTATAGAAATAAACTCAATTAGAATATTTAAATTGATGTAAGTTTTAGAATTTCGTATTCTTCCTTAATGAAAATATATTATAAACTAGATACATGAGGATTGATCTCAACACAATTCAACCTGTTCATAAAAACCTATAGCTAATCCATACTTAATGGTAAGTTTTCCATAAAATCATGAATAAGACAAAAATGCTCACTCTAGCTTGCATTGAGTATGGTATTAAGGGTTCTAACTAGCATACTTATTTGAGGAAAATAAAAGGCATATGCATGGGAAGAAAAAATAAAGATATTTCTTGTTTTAGATAACATAATATTACAGTTAGAAAACTCTAAAGACTCCACCAAAAGATTGTTAACATGAATCTATGAATTAAATACATTCACTGGATGAGCAAACATGCAAATCACTTGGAATGGTAGTACGTGACTTCAGTCTCAGCATCCCACAGGCCTCGGCAGGTAGATCTCTGAGTTCAAGGACAACCCCGTCTATATAAATTACAAGCTAGCCTTGGCTAGACACTTTGTCTCTAAGCAACAACAGCAGCAACAACAAGAAAATGTACGAATCCGGTAACGCTCACATGTAGCATACAAATGAAAATTTATTAACAATTCTTTCAAATTTAAATGGATGAAAGTGGATTACTTCATGAGGAGATGGACATATTCTTATTTTGCAAGAGCCTTTTAATATGTGTGGGTACAAATACAAACTGAATTGAACTTCCTAATTGTTATAATACTTCACCTAGGTTACATGGGTTACATGAGGCTGAGTAAAACTATGCTGAATAATGTGAAATACCAAGTGTGCTTAGGTGTGTGACCCAGATTGAAATTGAGGCTTTATGACATTATTTTTAAATATTCTTTTAAATATTTTAAAATATTCTTTTAAATATTTTAGTTTTTTTTTTTTATTTCTGTGTATGGGTGTTTTGCCTGCATGTGCCTATATACCAGATGTCTACCTTGTGTCTGCAAGGCCAGAAGAGGGCATCAGATCTTCTGGGAGAATGGAATTATAAATAACTCACAATATAGATATATTGTGAACCACCGTGTAGGTGCTGGGAGTCCTCTGAAAGGTTGGACTTGGGTTCTCTGGGAGAATAAACAGTGCTCTTAAATGTTGAGCTATTTTTCCAGCTCCTGGACCAACTTGAGACTGATGGAAAAAAAATATCTTTGCTGTATCTCATTTTCTCATATACAGAAAATAGAGGACAGGAGCACCATTTGATAGCATTGTTTTATAAGACAGCGGGTGCCAAGACATGCTTTGAGCAGGTCTCCACATCAAAGGCCTTTAAAGTTGTTTCTAAGAACAAGTTATCACCACCACCATTATCATCATCGCCATTGTCATTATTATCACTGTCATATAATTATTCATAAGATGTTTGTTGCTTTCTATATTCTATCCAGATACATTATCTTTAAAAAGGCCATGATGAGTGTCAGAATTTTGTAGCAATCTGAAAATTCATATTTTATAGTCATATGCTTCATATAAAATAAGTTAGATTTTATCGCTGTTAATAATTAAGAATATTGTGCAAAAAGAATATTTTAAAAAGTTATTTAAATTTACCTTGGGTAAGATAATAAAGAAATCTTACCAGTAAACAAGTTAATTTTGTTTTGTTTTTGTGTGTACAATTAATCTTGAGAAGCAACATGAGCAAAATAACACTTGGAACAATGTGTTGGTATTGTGCTTTTGCTCAGTATTTTACAGCAAATGTGTTCTCTGAAAGCAAAGTGGATATTCAACACAGGATTTTGTTATTATTATAGATGCTAAATCCAAAGTTTGTACAACTATGCCAAATTTCAGTGGATTTTTCATATAAAATTAATTTCAGACTTTATTCAGTTTCATGTTTCTGTAACGTGAAACTATCTGCAGATGGATAAAATTCATTATAACTGAATGAATAAGATGTGACCAAATATTTTCAAAGGCATAATCTTTACAACCAATGAACAATAAGTAGGAAACCGTTGATTTACATTAACCCTAGGGAGCAGCTATGAAGGTGGTAAATGCATTTACTACATAAAATGATATGTTGTAAGTACATTTAAAATTAACTTACTGATAAATATATAATCACTATGCCAGATTAATGTGGCAGAAATATTCCTGACTCTGGAGGTTTGGCTTTAATATCTAATTAGGAAACATGGACTTGAGAGTCCATTTTCCTTTCCAAGAGACTTTGTGTTTGTCAAAGCCCAGCACTTTGGAAACCTTTGGTGAAGAGCTCCATCATCACCTAACTTCTAAAGCCAGGAAAGTTTTATTAGTTGCAAAAACCTAATTAGTAGGTGAGCGTTGAGAAGCACATGGCTTGCCAGCAGTGTAAAGTTTATCAGAAAATACGCTGGCACATGGAACAGGAGTTTGGATTTACTTGGTTTGGATTTACCTCCTGTGGTGTCATTTTGCTCATTTGTTCCAAGTTCTTCGTTTTACAGATTAAAGAAAATAAAAACTAGGACCCAAGAAAAGAAAACATGTGCCCCAAGACCCACAGGCAACCAATCAGTGAAGAGCAGTGTCCTGCTCTCTAGTGAGTGATCTTTTGGCTGCCAATCATGCTCTGACGGGTGAGATCATGGGTGGATGGCTCATCCAGTCTTGTCTTCAGATGGTCTATACCCATCGGCTTTAAAACATTGTGATTACACCATTTCTCCTTCATCTCGTCCCCTCAAACCTTCCCATGTATTTCCCCTTCCTTGCTCTTTGTTCAAATTTATGTTCTCTTATTTCCTTAATTGTTGTTACAAACATATATGTACACACATACACACACTTCTAAATGCTTAAACATAACCTGCTCAGCCTGTGTAATATTATTTGTATTATCAGAACTGACCATTTATATCCACCAGTGTTGACAGCCGCAAGCTGGGGAGGAAGACAGATTGAGCAGCCACAAGCAGGATTCTCTATTTTTTTTCTGCAGCCTGAACTCTGGGTCCACCCTTGCCTTCCAACTTGCTTCCATTGTCCTTCTTCCTGTCTAGATCACTCTCTTGAACTTCCAAGCCATGCTATCTTGGTGGTCTTCGTCATGGTTGATACAAGTCAGGAAGCACCTTCTGTGGCCCCTTTTTGCTGTTACTGTCATGTCTGCCAGTGTTAGCTGCAGGAGTTGCAGCTCTGCCTCCTTTGCAGCTGTCACCAGCCTCTTCTACATCTCTTGCAGCTTGGCCTACTGCCTACTGAGTCCCACCTTCCTGTCAGTTAGAAGGATCCACCTGTTCTGAAGTCTCTGGAGCTCAGCCTGCTGGTCTCTCTGCCTTCAATTATATATTTAAAATTTTTATTTACATATTTGAGACTGTCATGCATACATACAATGAGTTTTATCATATCAAGCCTGCTCCAACTTAATTCAGATCTCCCATCTCCTCCAACTTTATTTAGTTTTCTTTCTTTTTCTCTATAACTCAATGAGTTCATTTAGTGCTGCCTGTCTCTGAATGGCTGTAGGGCCAGTCATTGGCTTTTTCATGTTGCCAACTTACCCTGCTCTGCCAAAGGAAGGTAAGAAAAGAGTTTAACGCCAGATGACACAAGAGAATATTTTGTTTTGTGGAGAAAAATACCTTAATGGATAGAGTCAACGAATGTCTCAGAGATCACACCATGGCAACAGACCTCATTCAAGAGATTTGAGGGGGTGTTGGGGGTGAAAGCCTGCCTTCCACTGTGTGCAGATAATAGAGAAAGAGGGGAGGGAAGATAGAGGAAATTACGGTGCAGGCTTTTATGAAGGGTACTCTACTCATGGCGACTGTGGAAATGTGCCACATTTGGTGGCTGATGCTGACGTGGCTGTTGGCACTGTGGAGGTTGGGGACAGAGCTGGTTTCTAACAGCACACAATAAAGAGCCACTTTTCTGGAGAGAAAAGGCACTAGGCAGGGTTCTTCTTCTTCTGAGCAGGTGAAGCTTTCTGTGAGTCTTCACGTTGTCAGGTATGACAGTCCCTGTGACAGACCACTGTGAAGAACTTTTTCTGGTCTAGCTGGAAAAGGTTCCAGAATCATATATAATTCATCAAGAATTGTGAGAGCAAATAGTTCAGTGCAAACTGAACATCCTAGAGAACAGTCACAGCTGGGTACAACTTCCTGCAATGTTCAAAGTAGCCAGTACTGGCTCAAGGGCATTCCAGATGGTCATTTGATTGATACTCCTTTGTTCAAGGCAGGCAGGGAGCAGTGAAAGACCAAGAGCTATCAGTCAGGAGTCAAACACCTCCTTTCCCAACATTTTTCTTATTTACAAGAATATATGCAGCAGAAGGAATGCTTATAATAAGAATTATTATTCTTATCAACATCATTAATTGCCATTATAACAATCCTCAACCTTTGCTCAGTGGCCTGGGGAAAGACAGGTCTCTCTAGCTGTCTCATCTCTGCTGTACAGTCTTGTTGTCTAAGATGTCTAATTAAAAGAAACTTCAGAAAAGTGCATAGAGGTCAAAACATTACCAGCTTATCTTTTAATAGGAGAAATATTCTTAGAGTAGGGAAATTACAGTGGCATACGTAAAGAGAGTGAAGACCTCTTATCGGATGAATGCCATGATGCATAGAACCAATAAGTAAATTTCTTCAAGGACACATGAGATAGTACAGAAATAAGTCAAATTGGATCGACAAATCAAATAATATTTTATGCTGATAAAAAGTCTAAAGTACTTTCAGATGAGAATTATTTTTTATTTGTGTATACCATTAGTTCTTCCAAAGAGTAGTCATTGAAATAAAATGGGAGGTACTTGCAATTGGTGATAAAATTTAAGGAGGGGGACACTTTTCTTTAGATTTCCGGTGTAGTTATGCTGGTTGATTAAGAGGATCACAGGACAGACAATCCAGGTGCAAATCTTTATTCATCATGTTCATACCACAGAATAAGGAAAGTAACTATACCCATGGTGATTAATTTTCATTAATTTTCAACTTGACACGATTTAGAATCATGTTGGAGATTGGTAAGGCACACCTCTTGGTGTGTTTGTGAGGATATTTTTGAGAAAAGATTAACTTCGGTAATATACCCACCCTTCATGTGGTCAATGCTATCTCTAGATAGAATAACAAGAGAGGAAGGAGGAAGCCTGCCAAGCTGGGGCATCCTGTTCTCTGCCTCTTGGCTGTTGTGATGTCAATTACTCTACTCCAGAGCCTCCTTCCCACTAATGATTGATGGTACCTGTGAAACTATGGGCCAGTATTGATTCTCTTTTACTTTAAATCGTTTCTGTTAGATATTTAGGTCATGGTATTGAAATTCTGACTAACAGAAAGTACCTGCCTTATAATACTCTATTAGGATTAAAATGAATCTACACAAGTATATGAAGCCCAAGATAATGCCATGCAATCCTGAAAAGGTACCTGTGGTATTCTAGTACTGATGTAACAAAGCAACACTGTCCGGGTAACTTATGCAGACATTTATTTCTCAATTGTTAAGAACGCTGGAGGTTCAAGATAACGAGACCAGTACATCAGATTTTCCCCCTAGTGTCAAATAGGCTCACAGAGAGCCATCCTCAGGCTGTGTTCTCACCTAGACCTTATTTTGTTTGTGGGGTTTTTTTTCAACTTCCTTTTTTTTTTCTTAAAAGGACACTTGTCATATTAGAAGAGTCTCACTCTAATGGTTTCTTGCTACCTCGACAATCTATTGAAAGACCATCTCCAATTATGGTTACATTCTGAAAAACTAAGGGTTTTCAAAAACATGTGCAATAACGCCTGCCCCAGGGCATGTGCTCTGGATTTGGAGGAAAGATGAGCCAAGTAAAGTGGAAATGTTTATAATGGAAAAAAGAGTGGGTGGTTTCAGGTATGCACTCTTTGAGAGTGTTGAGCTGGCAGAACTAGAGGTGAGCTAGCTTGAAGGGGCTGGTCCTCAGTTATGCGCAAGGGCAAAAACAGAACAATGAAGAATAGGTGTATACAGCCTGAACATTCTAGTAATGTTGTCTCAGAGTGTGGGCAGGCTTCTTAAGAGCAGAGAAGACTTTAAAATGCCAGTGTTGGCACATGGTCCACTTAGTGTCTATCTCTATCTTAAAATATCTTCTGATATTCAAATTCCAATCCCCATCTTCATTGCTTTCTTATTTGTAAAAAGGTAATCATTTCAGAGATGGAAACAATTTAGAATTATCTGCACCCTTACTCAATTTATGGTAAAGGACTTTTTGAACTTTTGGTCCTTTTATCATCTGGAGAGGACAGTGCAGACATTATTTTCAGGTTCTGAAACACAATGCTGTGGACCAGCACCTTGCCTATTGAAACTAAAAGGGAGAAAGTAATCCTCTTCCCAGATGCTTTAGAAATGGTACCACTGATGTTCCATGACAAGAAAGCATATCTTACAAGTCATGGGGATCAACTCTATAGAACATGGCCTTTATTCGCCAACAGCCAACATATACTCCACTGCTGCTTGACGTTCAATGAATGCAAGTATATAATAAAGTATTCACTACTGTATAGATGGCATTAGGAGTAGCCAGCAACATACCCAACGCAATCCAGCTGTTCATCATGACTTTTGCCAACAAACTGTTATACATTCTATCCATAGCAAAAGTGTATTAAGTGTATTTATAATCAGTAATGTCTGTCAGTGCTAGTAATATTTCTTATGAGCTATCCTACCAGTAATATTTTCACCATTTAAGAGTCTCCTCTGATTGTTACACACGTGATTTACACATCTCTCAGGCAGAAGTGCTTTAGTAGTTTTGTTGCTTTCAGTCTTGACTCCGTGTGGAATTAGTGTTTATGTACAGACAACCCTCATGATTGTACACTCTACACCCTATGGTATGAGTCCAGTACAAAAAAAAAAAAGAGTAGTATCTTATAAGCAATGCTTGGAGAGCTAGGAACAAAGATGAGCTTCTGGCACGAAGATGAACTGAAGCCCTGCATTGGCTGGTTTACAAATTTGAATCCATTAAAGTTTCTTCATGTGTCCAGTTTAAATGCTGCATGGAAGACTCTTAAGATTTGAGAGGAAACCTCTAAATCTATGAGTCTTTTAACCATCCACTCATCGGGAGACAGGTGATGAGGATACAGAGGAATGGATTCTTTTTCTATGAAGTATAGCATGACTACATGTGAAAAATGGACCTCAAGAGTTTCTAAAAGATTTGCTGAATTCATCTGTGGATGTCATTCCTTTTATTTTTAACAGTTTCCAGAAGATTAAAGGTAGTAAGAGTCCAGGACCTTTTAAGTACATCATGATGCTTTAAGTTTTTGGAGTGTAATATTTTTAATAATTCTTTGAGATTTCATACAAAATATTTTGTTTTCAACTCTAAAACTACTCCCAATCACTGTGTCCCCCTGAGACCCATTAAAAACACCTACCAAATCTAATTTGTGCTCTCTGCATACTAATGGATGTGAGGTTCTTTGTTGGAATATAGTTTACCTATCAGGGCCACAGACAGATTTAAAGAAAACTGACCCTCCTTCTGCTAGAAACCATTAACTGTCAACAACTGGCTCCCCAGTTAGGTGTAGGGCCTTGTGAGTCTTTCACTGCTCCATGCAGGAATGTTGATTGCCTTGATCTAATGCAGGTTTTGTATAGGCAACCACAGTTGCTGTGACTTCAGGAGTGTAGTAGTCCCATCATGTCCAGAATACTGTGTTTGACTTTTATCCTCTTTAACCTCTGGCTCTTAAAATCTTTATATTCTTTCTTCCATGATGGTACTTGAGCCTTGTATGTTTGGTGGGTGATGGTATAACTAAGCATGTTCTTATTGTTTTGAAGGATATTCATTCCTTGGTCATTTATTTTGTAAAGTATGTTTCATTCTATCAAATTGCAAAGTTATGATTAGAGAGTTTGAAAGAACGAACAAATGCCCAAGAAATAGAAAAGATCTATGGCTTATTTAAAATACGTCCTGGCTATGTGACTATTTGCTCCAAAGAAAACACAAGGATGAATGCAGAAATAATAAAACCCATATCTAGCAAGAACTGATGAGGTTGACCTTTTATATGCATAGGTATTCTTGATTATTCAAGGAAAAGACAGGATATTAAGCATAAATTTTCTTCTTTGGAGTGTACTTTTTAAAAATCTAGAGGACTTTTTCTTCGTCTTACATTTCCTTTTATGAGCTGAAACCTTAAAGAATGTGTTATGTCTTCTGTTACACTATTTACAAGTTGCCTCATCAATAGATAATCATTTGGATTGAGATTCGATTTACCTCTTGCTTATTTTTACCCTCTCAACAACTTAAACAGACTCATAATAATAATAAATTTGAAACTAATAAAACCCTTCTAACAACAACAAAATTCAGCTCTATGTACATTCACTGTAAGATTCTAATATACTTTAGAAGAAGAACTCCAACCAATCCTTTTCAAATTATCCTAAATAAATAAATAAAACAAGGAAAGAAACATAAGAAGTATTCCCAAATTCCTACAAAGCTAGCATTACATTTTGAAAGTGAATCATAGACACATCAAGAACAAAAGAAAAACAGAAGTCGGTATCCTTGAGGAAGATAGGTGAAAACAAACTCAACTACTTGCAAACTGAATACAGTCATGTATTCTTTTTAAAAATAATCATTCAGGGTGGTCTTTTGTTTTATCCTAGGTATAGTGGTGATTCAACATACACAAGTTTATAAGTATAATGAAGTTTATAAGTGGATTTAGGACAGTTAATAGTATGAATTAATATATGTATAAAAGGCCCTTAATAAAGTACAACATACCTTCATGATAAAAGAGAGGGTAGGACTGGAGGTAACATACTGCAGCATAGTAAAGAATGTAACATGACAAACCACAGCCAACATCATCCTAAATAGAGAAAAGCTGATACTCTTAAAATCAGGAAAGAGACAAGGCTGTCGATCATCCCCACTACTCTTCAACACAGTATTTGAAGTTTTAGCTAGAGCAATAAGACAAGAGAAGGAAAGCAAAAGGAAACCTATAGGAAAAGAAGAACTCAAACTCTCCTTATTTGAGGATGATGTGATATTTTATGCATAAAATATCGCAAACTTTCTCCCAGAAAACTTCTAGAAATGATCAATTTCAACAAAGTGGCAAGATGCAAAATTAACTTATAAAACCATTAGTCTTCCAATATGACAATAAAACATATTGAAAAAGAAACATAAGGACACTCCCATTCACTAGCCTCAAAATAAATATCTAGCAATAGACCTAGACAAGGAGGTAAAGAGAACTGTACAATAGAGGTAAAGAGAACTGTACAATAAAAGTCATCTTACTTGTTGACCCATCGACCATAATTTTATTTTGTTCATGTAATAATTTTGTTTCAAGGCACTTTCAACAAGTTCAGACTAAATATAAAAATTGGTATTTCCATGAAAATTGATAGAAGACACAAAGTTTTCTCCATAGGAGCAAAGGAAATAACCTTTAACAATGCAGAGTATTATATTATTAAAGCACAAATGACTCTGTGGCTGGTGGCAATGGCGAGTTAAAGAGATCTTTGGGTTCTTCATATTTGGGGCTAGAAACTTAATGGCTGTCTTCAAGGTAAGATTTAACCTGTGCTTTTCTGCAGGTTGAAAACATTCTTTAGGATATGGTCACAATCTTAGGAAGAAAATATTGAAGAGGAGAAAATTTTATCTAGGTTTTTTTTTTTTTCGGTTTTTGTGTATGTGTGTGTGACTTCTCCACAGCAAGGTAACAGACACTGCTCTGTTTTATGGTGACATTCTCCTCAGGAAAATCAGTGCACTTAGATAGAGTGGCACAACATGGAAAGATGAAAAGGAGCCAAGATGGATGGAAATTGTCTGATTCCATGAAGGATTAAACTAGGATCTAAACAGTGTCTAGGCATAAAGATAGAGTTCTTAGGCAACTCACCACAAAGGCACCCGACTTTGACCTGTCCCAAACTCATCATGTTGACACACATTTAACAAACCACAGCCACAAAAAGACCTTATGGTTCCTGTACTTGTTTGAAAGTTGAAGACTTTTTTTTCTCGATGTGACCTCCATGAAAACTCTAGAAATAACAAATACTACATAAAATTTAAAAGCAGACAAATCCATAAAATATCCATGCAGAGTTGCCTAAAGCAAGTGGACAAGCCACCATCCCTGGTGTTTCACTAAAATCCAAAGGCCGCCAGAGACACAGCCAGAGACACAGGAAGTCTTAATGACATAACACAGTAACAAAGCAAGCCAACCAAGGAACAAGCAGAGGGTTTGAGGTAAGATCTGTCTGGAGACAGCTCAATAAAAGTGAAGTTCTCATGTGCTTTGTTTTGTTGTGTGTCGTTCCTCTTGTTGATCCTGGGTTGGGAGCTACAGCAGCAATTGCTAGGGCTGATAGTGACCAGGTCCTAGTCTTAGTGGGCCTCATGTTGCAGAGGCCATTTTTGGCCTCCTGAGCTAGTTGCTGCAGTAGCACTTTCACTGTTCTGTCATCCTCTTTTGGCCTTATTATTGCCCATTTCTCTCCTCAGCCTCCCAATAGGAATTATCATTAGCCATTCCCTAAGTGAGATGTTGTGGACCCAGTCTTGCTGCAAACGGAGCACAAACATCTGGAACATAATCAGCCTCGTTAATGGATCCATAACAGCATATGTAAATTTCTTGGCTTTCATACTGGGACAATTCAACACTCTAATAAACATGTTTCAAAAGTCTTCCTTTCAAAGTCTTTCAAAAGTCAATACAATTTGCCCTTTGTCATCTAGGAGCTCAGCCTGGGGTAAGCATTACAATAGCTTCCCTGCAAGGCTTCTCCTCTAAAAGAACAAAGCTTTGGCCCACTTTATCTTTCTCTATACATCTGTCTTAGAAATCCATTGCATCATAGATTTTTTTTTTTTTGTCTCTATGGGTATTTTAAATTCTTCTGCTTTGGATGGAAATCCATACATGTCTCTTAAAATCTGAATGCTGTTTTACTAATTTTCATTGTGTTGTGTTCTATCTGAGACTGTCATATTTTTAGAATTTTACTTTCTCATTTTCTAACATCACCTTTTTCTGCCATAAACTTGTTAGGGAGATATCGAGCTCCAGAAACCTTAGATGAATTCACCTCCCTTATCTCTATTGTTGCATCATTAGTTAATGCCCAAGTGCAGCTACATCTGACTCCAAAACATCCCACAAAGCTCCTTCTTCCTCTTTACTTCCACTGGCCTTCACCTAGGAAAATGCTCCCCCACACTTCAGCCATGCTCATTCTGATTCAACATAACCATTGTTGTCAGATTAATTTTCCTCAAGGCTAGATCTGAGCATTTCACTTTCCTGCTGAAAATCTTTATTCTTTTTCTTTTTCAAAGTAAAGCTCTAACTTCCTAGCCATGTGCTACTATGTGCTACTATGTGTCCTCCAATGTCTTGATACATAGTTTTTCTGTTAATGAGCATTCATTAATGAGCGTGTTACTTTGCATGCTGAACTCCACACTTATGGAATTTACAAGAGTGCCAAATCTTTTGTATCAAAGGTTTTTTGACTAATATATGCATGTATGACTCATCCTGTTCTTTTTATGCCACTTAAAATAATCTATTTCGTTGGTCAAACAATAGTGAATAATTCCTTTCAAAAGTAAATGTGTAGAAATACTGTAATATGTCAGTATAGTGAAAATCATATTGAAGCACAAACGATTATATTAAATTTTCATTTTATGACATTCATGTGTTTTGTATATTTGTGTTCGTATTTGGGTGTATGAACATATGTATGTGGGTACATGCGAGCACACATGTAACTCAGCAGCCAGCCTTGGGTGCCTTCAATCAGTCTTCATCCTATTTTTTTGATACAAGTTTCTCACTGATGCTCGAATTTACTAGTTGATTCAGTTAGACAGGCTGGCTGGCGAACATTTGGGATCCACTTGTTTCTGTCTTCCTGAATTCTGGAAAAAACAAGTATCTGGCACCCACCCTTTACACATAGAGGCTCTGACCTCAAGTCTGAGCCATCTCTCCAGCCTCATCTTATCTCTTGATTAGCTAGAATATTCTAAAACAAATAAGCATGCCTAATATTAACATCAACAATAGAGAGCTCCTAGCCTTCCTGCCACCTTTGCTGCCACTCTGGAAACCGTCTTCTGCCTTATAATCAGTTTGAACAATGCTGGCTCAGTGGAGAGATACGAAGCCAATAGAATCAATATCCAGAGAGGAAGTTGTGGGATAAAACAAAGTGTATAGCTGTTACACCCAGTATTCTTTTCCATCTTGGGAATTTTTAACCGGGGGAGTCGCCTTCCAGGAAATGCAGAAACAGTGACTGTGTCAGATGAATCTAGTCAGCTGTTACTACACTACTCCACTGAGGGCATGAGAATGTGGTCCTCTTCTCCATGGTAGAATCACTTCTAAATCTCAGTGAAATTGAAGTCACTGAGATTGCTTCTTGCCCCTTTCCCAAGAAACCTAATATTATTTGGCTTATCAGACACAGAGCAACCTTCAGGCCTTTGCTAGCCAAAGTATGCGATGTTCTTGAACACCACAGACCTGTCAGATTGGAAAGTGTAGCCATGCTTCCTTCTTAAAATTACTGCATTCATATTTTTCATAATAGAATAAATAAAGAGATGTCTGGGTCATAGAGATACTGTTCCATTTAGAGCTGGATCAGAAAACACACTGGTGGAATAAAGTTGCTCTGTGTTACTGTCTTTGATCCCCCAGGAAGAATGCGATTCTGAGGTGTTTCTTCTTTTATTACCTGGTGCCTTGCTGCTCCAGCCAGAGTGATTTAAGTGACAATAACTGTGCAGTGTGGCCTGGCCCTCTCATAAGACTGTAATTACACCCCACTTTGAAATCATTACCTGTCTGAGCCTGCCCCCACTAAATCTTCTGGCAGGTTGAGTTGTGCTTTTAATGTTGAGGTCATGCCAACACCAGGACCCAGCAGCACTTTCTACACCATAGACACTGTATGTATTTCTATGCGATGATGAGGCAAAGTGTGATGTACCTCTCAGCTCCCTAAAATGCCACCATAACAATATAATCTGTGTCTGCTTGTATTCTTTTTTTTTTATGTACATTTTCAGAATGGGTTTTTTTTTTTTTTTTTTTACTTTTACATGAATACTTGAGGAAACTGATCTCACCAATTTTATCATTATTTCCCAAATGGTTGTTTCTAAGCCTGCCTTTCTTTGCATTTTGATGGCTCTTCCCTTAAGGCTGATGAGCAGAGAGCCCAAGTGGTGGGGGAGTACTAAGATGGTGAACAATCCTCAGGGGTAAATATGTGATAATGGGCCAATAATTGCTGCTCACTGCAAAAATAGAGTTTGACCCTTTCATGAGATAAAAGATAGTGCCATTTAATTGCCCTAAATGTGCTCTGTTCCTTTGGGAACCAGATTCAGAAGATACTGGGGCCTTACACCTGGGACTCAGAATCAACTGCTTGCAGATTGTTATTTTTAGTCTTCATAATCGCCTGCCTTTATTTGCTATACCATGTAAACTCTGTTAAGATAATAAAACAACACCATTAATATTATCCTAGTGTGCAGGACAGTCTAGTTGGTACACTTCAGGGTTTATTGTAAAGGAAAACAATATCATCTGGTATGTATAGGAAAATAATCTGTAAGCTGCAATGTGACACTGAAGTAATTATTTTAATGGACTTTCTATTGTCTTACAGTTCTTTAACCCAACAATGGAATAATCCGTTAGCAGCAAGTCCGCCAGCTGATGCTCTTATGCTCTAGAGGTAACAAGAGATATTGTTACAGATGTTGACATTAACTGACTGGAGCGTATAATCACGTTCATTTTTAAAAGACATGAAATGTAATTCTTATTTAAATCCCATTGCTGTCTTTTTCTGCCTTAATATTTTTCCCACCTCTTACATTAAGAAAATCTTTGTCTTCATTTAAACTATGGTTTGTGAAGCAATGAAGACACAAAGGTAAATAGCATGGAGAAAGTCATTGTGACTGTTCTCAAAGCTTATCAATAGCTACAAAGCTAGCAAGTATCTCATTGGTAGCAGTTATTTTATCATCAAACAAGAGAGTGAGCACAATACTAGAACTTTATTCCATTCTACTCCTTGTCAGTGGGCATCTGGAACACACTACAGTGTTTTTCTTCTATTTCCAGTTTTCCTATCAACAACAACAAAAAAGGTTTTTAATTAGTTTCAATGCAACATTTTTTTCACCAGTTGGCCGACTAGCTGCAGCTCTCTGCCTGTGTCCACATGTGCAGTGCCGGAAAGAGCTGCCACACCTAGATCTCTTTTTTTTTAAATTAAATTTTATTTTTTTATATTAATCACAGGTTATTTACTTTGTATCCCAGCTGTAGCTCCCTCTCTCATTCCCTCCCAATCCCTCCCTCCCTCCCTCATCTCTTCCCTGCCCCTCTCCAAGTCCACTGATAGGAGAGGTCCTCCTCCCCTTCCATCTGACCCTAGCTTATCAGGTCTCATTAAGACTGGCTGCAATGTCCTCCTCTGTGGCTTAGCAGGGCTGCTCCTCCCTCGTGGGCACACCTAGATCTTATGAATTTAATTTTTTAGCTTTGAGGCTTTCTTGCATGTGCATCATTTCCCCCTCTTCCTACACAACTCATTTCATGTCCTCTAACTCACTCTCAACTCCAACCCTTTGTCCATGCCCCTTTCTTCTATAATTACTATTGTTATACACACATGTGCACACATGCATACATACACAACATGAGTCCATTTAATGTCCTTTCATGGACAGGTACTAAGAGTTGAACACAGAGGGCGTATCCCTGGAGAGCAATCTCCATCTCTCAGTAGCTATTGCTTGTCTCTTGGTCTCCATCGAGGCATGGGGCCTTATGAAAACTTTCCTGTTCTCCTTGGCATGCCATCATTGTTCAGCTCTTAATTAGACAGCCATATTGCTGAGATTTCCTGGAATTACTGTCATGTCTAGAAGACACTATCTACCAAAAGATTTTCTGTTCTCTTGGCTTTTACAATTTTTCTTCCCTCGCTTTAAAGTTCTCTGATCTTTAAAGGTATGGTTTTCTTTTTTTTTTTTTTTCATAGACATGATAAATGAGCCCAGGTACTCCATAATCACTTATGCTCTGCATTTTGACAGATTGAAGATCTTTGTACTGGCCTGATTCACAAAGAAGTCTCTTCGATGTGAGATAAAAGCAAACTTATCTCTGGGTGTAAGGACAAGTATCTAGAATACAATTAGAAATATATTGGCTTAGGAAAATGAGAGTAGTGAGTTCTTCTCCAGCACCTATAATCACTGTAGCCAGTGATAGTTGGCTAGATTCACAGTACCAAAAACTGATTTCCTCCTATCTACTGGGCCTTAATCAACTAGACACCTGTTTCTTACCCCTCAGATAAAAGTACCATTATTGTACCAATAGGCGTATCTTGCCACGTTGGTCATTCTTGTGGTTCATAAGCTTATTGGAGAAATTACACACTCTGGACATAGCACTTTTAAGAATAGAACTAGAGGTTGGAGCCACTGCCGTTGCCATGACCCGCGGTAACCAGCGAGAGCTCACCCGCCAGAAGAACACGAAGAAGCAGACTCCGTTAAGGGGAAGCGCGAGATGATGGGATTTCTGCTGCCGCCCGCAAGCAGAGAGACTCGGAGATCATGCAGCAGAAAAAGGCAAACGAGAAGAAGGAGGAACCCAAGTAGCTTTGTGGCTTCGTGTCCAACCCCCTTGCCCTAGGCCTGTGTGCCTGGAGCTAGTCCCACCACACTTGAGTTTCTTACTGTAGTGCTCACAGGTCCCAGCATTCCCTTTGCCCCGAGTCTGCAGCGGGTTCCTTTTGTGCTTCCTTCCCCTCGGGTAGCCTCTCTCCCCTTGGGCCACTCCCGGGGGTTAAGGGGGTTACCCCTTCCCAGTGTTTTTTATTCCTGTGGGGCACACCCCAAAGTATTAAAAATAGCTTTGTTAAAAAAAATAGAGCTAGAATTAATCTAGAATCTTCCTAACTGGGGACTCTCTCTCAGAATAATCAAAATGTGCCACCGGAGAAAAGCATGTCTGGTGCTGAAATGTGAATTCTGGGGATTGAACTCAAAGATCTTTAGCCTTGCAAGGCAAACACTTTACTAACTTAGTCTCCATAACCTACTAGTAAAACAATATTTTTATATCATTATACAAAATTATTTTGTCCTTAATGCTAAAGATAATTTTCTGTTTAAGGAAAATCCTGGAAATGTCGGGAATGTCAATTCTACCCTTTCTGGACATTTGCTCATTTGGTCATTTTTCATCTGAATCTCACTACTTCCATGATACTCTTTCCTCTTAACTGAGATTTTTATAAGTTTTCAAACTTCTGCAAATATAAATAAAGCTGACACCCCGGTAGTACTCAAGTTCAAGTCTTTATATAATGGAAAATATAATAACTTAATATGTTCATGGGAACATAAGCAATCTTAATCTGTGATTTCTGTGAAAAGTATTGATTTCATCAAGCATGGAACATTTACAGCAGAAAATATATTTTTCCTACAGAGGAGCCAGAATTAGGTGCTCTCGCCTTTGAATGTAAGGAGATGGAAGATGGCATTCCTTTATTCCTACTGCTTAACAAGGAAGTGTGTAGACCTGGACACCTTTTCAAAGGCATGAGCAAGGGTCACAGCTGGGCACAGTCCTGACGTTTTCAGGTACTCATACGACACCTGCATAAGTTTCCTTTACTGCTTTACTGATTTGTTTACTGATGTTGTTTTGTTTGTTTGTAGTTTTTCTTCTATTGTTAGATCTCATGAAGTAGCACATAACACTCACACCTCAGCTTTTAACAGATAGTAAACCTTTACCACCTTCATGTCTGTTCACAAAGTAAATCCGGCAACCAACACTAAATACCTGCTTTTAGATGTGTGGAGAGTTTTTTCTTCTCACTATTTCTTTGAAGCTTCACTTTTCAGTATCTTATGAGACATTCCTACAGCTTGGTTCCAAATAAAATTATTGAGAAAATTAAGTGTACATTTGCAATGATGGAGATTTTACACTGAAATCTCCCTTTTGTCTCCTTCCAGAAAATTGGCTTAAAATCTCTACATCCTAAGAGAGATGATTTCTCATTATGATGCCTAGAGAGAACCGTGGATTTCAGCTGGGTTTTCACAGTGGAGAGAAGATCAATTAACTTGTAATCACTGAAATAGTATAAGGTTTGGAAAGCTAGTCGGCTCTACTTCCTGTGTTAAAAAAAAATGATGTCTGTTCTTGAAGTATACTCCAAAGCAACTTTTGATTTCCAGAGACGGCTGACAATCACTCAGATTGTCACTGAAATGAATTTGAAACATCCTTGCAGGAGGATGAATGGACACTGTTAAGGTTTAGGAAATGAGAAAATGAGATACTTTGCCTAACATATCCCAAACCACTAGAATTTCAGTTATTTTAGCATATTTTACAGGTATTCTGCAAATAATTTTTATTAATCAATGTTTTCATGCTTTTCTAAATGCCTTTTTACTTCTTTCCCATTTATATTCACATAGAGATGGTGGAGGAGTAAATCTGGAGCATTCTAGAGACATAAAAATACTAAAGTTATTCTGGTATGCCATTATTGAAGACATCTGGTGGCAGGGGCCATGGGTCCTGAAGAGGACACTCTCTGACCGGACAGAACTCCTGGTGGGGGAAGGAGGGCACTCACCTACCCGCAGGAACTTCCATCCGGGGATCTGCGGGGACAAAGACAGAACAGATGGAGCAGAGATTGAGGGGATGTACAATCAGTGCCTAGCCCAACCCAGGACTCACCCGATGAAAGAAGGCCAACCCCTGACACTATTGAAGATACTCCGTTATGCTCGCAGGCAGGAGCCGATTAGAGTAGTCCTCTGGAGGGTTCTACCCAGAAACAGTTCAAAACAGACACTGAGACTCACAGCAACACTGGGCAAAGCATAGGGAGTCTAGTGGGAGAGTGGGGGGAGGATAAAAGGTCCTAGAGATTTCAGGGACTCCACAAGAAGAACAACAGAGCCAACTAAGCAGGTGCCCAGAGGTGCCTGAAGCAACAACTAAGGACCACGCATGGGCTAGACTTAGGTTCTCCACTTATATGTAGCCAATGGGGAGCTCAGGCTTCACGCGGGTTCACTGATGAGGGGAGTAGGAGTTGTCTCTCACATGGACTCTGCTGCCTACTTTGTGATCGCTTCCTTCCTGACCCAGTGAGACTGCTTTACCAGGCCACAGGGGAGGAGGTCAAACTCAGTCCTCATGTAACTTGATGAGCTGGGATGGCTGGGTAGGAGGGAGGGGGTCCTGTTTTTTTGAGAGGTGGAGGGGTAGGGTGGGATTGGGAGGAGAGGGGGGAGAGGGCTGCGACCTGGACTTAAAGTGAACAGATGAATATGTGTGTGTGTGTGTGTGTGTGTGTGTGTGCGCGTGTGTGTGTGTGTTAGAGTTGATTTTCTTCTTTCAACATATGGATGTGGGAAGTGGGATCTAAACCCGCTCTATAGTCTTTGGCAACAAGGTTCCTCCTCAAAGCTAAGCCATCCTGCTGGGCCTACTCCAAGTTTTAAAAGGTGCAAATTGCCTCCTTTCTGGAGAGTTTGATTTTCTTTTATTTCTTTTTCATTTATCTTTTTTAAATTTGAAAGCTTCGCAATCTCCTTTCTTGCCCCTCCTTCTGTGTCATTTTACACCGTTTTTAGCACTGTGGTTATGTATAAGCACTTTCCTAATTAAAATAATAATTCTTCTCTCTGGATGTATCATTCCAAATTCAGAACATCATGCTAGAATCAGACTTTATGTTCTTTCAAAAAATGCTACTGCTTTACTATTTTTATTTTTTAAACATTTTCCTTCAGAATCCATGACTGGTTTTAATATAAATGATCCATAACATGAAGTATTATTTAAAGGAAATGCTACAATTTTTTTAAAGTGCACATGAAATTTATATTTTTTATAATTAACTATAGGGTATCGTGCATTATTGACTTTTAAATATCTTCCATCACAAAGGAATTTTTAAAAAGAATATTCTAGAAATTTGTAAACTTCTTTCAGAATGAGGCCCACATCACTTTACTGTTTTGGTGTCATGGGTAACCCACTGAACTATGCCAAATTTGGGGTAGGCATTGCTGTTCATATTTCAAGGACAGACTTATTACACAGGGATAGTCCTGAAAATGTTTCCATATTTTGTGTGAAAGAGCTATTTGTAACAGCACGGAGGATAGCATAAATGTCATCCCACCTGAGGAGAACATGTTATTTTTTATTTTCTTGAGAACATTAGAGTTGTTTGTAAATTAAATATGAAGCTTATGGATTATAAAGCGAATACAATGAAGGGCAATTTGGACAGAAATATTTTTTAAGATATCAGTGTTTTAATACTCATTTAGCCCACACTATTAATTCAGTTATTTTGTGAAAGAGAAAAGTATCATACAAAAAGCTTTTGGTTTTCCCCATTTCAAAATGACAATGACGTGATGGGGAAAACTGAGGACAATAAAGAATCAGCAATGCCACTATATGACTTCTAGGTTCTTGAGAGATCTTTGTGGTGGGTAAACTGACAAGGCAGAACGGTGAGCCATTTGAGACAGAGCTGCACTAAGAACTATGGGGTGGCTAGAGTTCTTAAAGATAGCTTGAGCAAACATAATCAGTCACCCAGATTCTTTCTTGAAGGTTCAACTATTTCAAACTTTTATGAAAGAGTTGATAATTCAGAGACTTTTGTTCAGAAAATGTATATGTGATAAAGGTAAAGAAGGAATTTGTTTCTGTTTCTGAAACAAAACATTTATTAAAAAAACACAACAGAGCCAAAAAAAAAAAAAAAACGAAAAACAAAAACAAAAAAAATGAGCTCTGGGGGTCCTGCAGAGGACTCCCAAATAAAGGACCATGCATGGAAATAACCTAAAACCCTGGCTCAGATGTAGTTCATAGAATCAGTCTCCAAGTGGGTGGCCTAGTAAAAGGAGCAGGGGCTGTCTCTGGCATAACTCAGTGGCCTGCTCTATGATCACCTCCCCTTGATGGGGGAGCAGCCTTACCAGTCCACAGAGGAAGACAATGCAGCCACTCCTGATGAGACTTCATAGACTAGAGTCAAATAGAAAGGGAAGAGGTCCTCCCCTATCAGTGGAATAGGGAAGGGTCATGGGAGGAGATGAGGGAGGCAGGGTGGGATTGGGAAGAGGCAAGGGAGGGGGGCCATAGCCAGGATACAAATTGAATAAATTGTAACAAATGATAATAACTAAAGAAAAAAAAAAACACATGAAAATATTTTTGAGGTTCGGAATTGGTTTGAAATAATTAAAAAAACTTACTTTATCATGCATTAATTTTTTATGCTCCATTATTACACAAAGCTGCATTAGTCCTTGTGTCTCAGAATATATGCATTTACATATAATTTTTATTTGCTAGTTTATTATTGGCATTTCTTTAGTTAGAAATGCTTGGGTTTTTTTGTACAGCTGAAAGTATGTCAACCTATAAAACTCCTATTTTTAATGGAAGACTTCCTGGATTTGTAGTAAAACAGTTAAATTATCCATGAGAGCTAGAGGCATCTCTTTCATTACTGTTGGTATTTCTCTATAGTTGATTTATTTTGTTTTTTATTATTGATAATCAGACAGCCAATCAGGGTATCCATTTCTTCTGGTAGAATTTGGTTAAGAAATGATTTTTGAAGCACAATTTAAAAGGAGCTGCCTTCTAAATATAGTTTGCTGAACTCAGGATACCTTACTGATTGAAGAGCCTGTGGGATCTCATTTTTCCTTTGCCACTTCTAAAGTTTTGTTAGCTGCTTTCATTATTGCACACATTTCAGTCGTGGGGCAGGCAGGGATAAGATACATGTGTGAGGTAATACTGTCACTGATTTATAATAAATTGAAGTTCTGTAACACATTTTATTGTTATTGACATAAGAATATTGTGGGTCTAAGCTGGGCATGGTGGCTCAAATCTGTAATCCCAACACATGAGACTCTGATGTAAGAAAATTGCCGTTAAGTGTGAGACCAGTCTTGGCTGCAAAGTGAGACCTAGAACCCATCTCACAAATGAAAAAAAAAAAAAAAAAAAGCCAGCCCAAAGCGTTCTGTAGAAACTCTGGCTTGTTTTAGGTCTTTCAGTCATTCACTAACTAGCCCACACAGTAAGTAGCTTGCTTCATATTGAAATGTATGTATCGGACGGACTCATTGGACAATGTCTTGTCTCTAACATGTTGCCTCTAGGTACTGGTACTCTCATTTTTGGAGTATCCTCCCTAGTCAAGAAGCCATAACGTGTACTCTTAAAACCCTGGAGATACTGTCACTAACAGCCACTTGAAACCTAACCCCTAATTTGCAAAGGTGTTTTGCATTATAAACTTTTTAATTCTAATAACAAACAATAAAATATGAAATTTGATATTTCATTCATCATTTTCTTCGAGCTTCAGAACTTGGTCCTATGGAGGCTTTATGCACATTTGTTAAGATTTAGCCTTAGGGGGGAGCCCAAGATGGCAACAACCAGTGAGCACCATATCTGAGGGGCACAGGATCCAAAACTCTGAGGGGCTGATGAGGGGTTGGGGGGCAGCTGAAGCCAGAATATTGACATTGAGGCTTCCTGGGTGACAGGGGACAACCTGTGAGCCAGGACAGTTTGGATCCAGGTCACCTGTGGCCATCTCCAGGGCCTGAGAGTGGTGAATATTGCCCCAAGCACGGGCCTCCATGCTCAGCGGAGGCAGCAGTGGTTGCCCCAAGCACCATCTTCCCTGTTCAGTGACTGAGATGGCAGAGGCAGTGGCTGGATGGGCCTCCCAGGTCTGTGGCTGTGGCAGGGAACAGCTGCCTCAAACTGGAGCCTCCTTGCTGCGTGACTGAGAAAGCAGAGGTGGCTGTGCCAAGTACGAGCCTCCCTGCCTGGCAGACAAACAGTGGACACCACTGAGCTGACAGATCTTTTACACTTTCATTTGCCCCAGCAGGCACAAATCTGAGAGTAGAGAACAGGGGGAATTAGGCCTGTGAGTGAGTGAGTGCGCCTTCGAGTGAGTGCGCCTTCAAGTAAGTGCATTCAGAGCCCCAAATCCAGGGTTCCTCTACTCTAGCAGCCAGACATCACATCCCTCTCACCCACACCCCTACTGTGGGCAACATAGGGTTCCTTGGGACAGTGTTCTCAACACTGAAGCCCCTCTTCTGTGGGTCTCCCAGTGGAGGCTAGGCAAACAATTCCTGGCACCAGGATGGTACGACCTAGACAGATCTGAATGCCTGGACGACAGTATGACAGTATGACAGGCCTGTGGGACAGTGAGGCATCCAGGGCATGCACACTGAGGCATTCAGGGCACCTGCTCATGTGCACTGTGCCCACGAACAGTGCCAGTACCCACACCTGCGCTTATGCTCCACCCTTCCAGGCATCTACACACTCTAGTTCTCTGTCCTTCAAAGCACACTCTCACGCCCACTCCCACACTGGCACACATGTGCCTGCTACCTTCCTCCCTTAGCTACAACTGAAACACCAACATCTACTCTCAAAGCAGTGGTCCTCTCTCATATTCCTGAAGAATACTCCAGATACCAGAGACAGATGGACCCAGTCTGAAGTACAGACTCCCAGAACAAACAGTGAAGGTTACGGATAAGCAGATGGCTGAGGTCATAGTAAGAAAACATCCAACAAAAATCAGGACATCATGGCTTCACCAGCAACCCCCAAAATCAATGGATATTTTAATTCGGAAACACAGGAAAATAATCTCAAATCTATGCTTATCCAGTTATGAGAGGCACATAAAGAGGACACAAACAAAGCTCCCAAAGAAATACAGGCAAATACAGCCAAACAAATAAAGGCACATGTAGAGGCACAAGTAGAGGTATATAGAGAGGAAACAAACAAACAAACAAACAAAAAAAAAGAGGCCATCATGAAATGACAGGAATCCACATTCAAACAGGTGAAGGAAATGGTGTAAGACATGAAAACAGAGTTAGAATCAATAAAAAAACACAAACAGAAGACTTGAAGCTGGAGAACTTGGAGAAAAGATCAGGAACCACAAAGGTAAATATCACCAACAGAATACGAGAGATAGAAGGGAGAATCTCAGGTGCTGAAGTTGCAATTGCAGAAATTGATACACCTCTCAAAGAAAAAGTAAAATTGGAAAAGTTCCAAACACAAAACATCCAAGAAATCAAAGACACCATGAAAAGCCATGAAAAGACAAAATCTAAGAGTAATAGGAATAGATGAAAAAGAAGATTCCAGGCTCCAAGGTCTGGAAAATATTTTCAAGAGAATCATAGAAGAAAATTTTCCCAACTTAAGGAAAAAGATGTTCATAAACATACAAGAGGCCTACAGAACACCAAATAGACTAGACCAGAAAAGGAACTCCTCATGTTACATCATAGTCAGAACACTAAACATACAGAACAAAGAAAAAATATTAAAAGCAGCAAGGGAAAAAGGCCAAATAACATATAAAGGCAGACTTATCAGAATCAACCAGACATCTCAACAGAAACCATGAAAGCCAGAAAACCTGATAGGCTAGAGTCAGATGGAAGGGAAAGAGGACCACCCCTATCAGTGGACTGTGTGAGGGGTATGGGAAGAGAAGAGGGAAGGGGGGGTTGGGAGGAAAAAAGGGAGGGGCTACAGCTGGGATACCAAATTAATAAATTGTAATTAATAAAAAAATTAATAAGAAAAGGTTTAGCTTAGGAGCTTACCATTTTATATTGCATTGGAATGAGGAATTCACCATATCAATAGCTTTTCTGATTGTTAGTATTTCATTAAAGGTTATTTATTTTTACATATTAAATTATAACCAGCAATACTGTTGGCAATCAGTTCACTTTTTATCTATTAATCCTCAATGAACAATAGCAATGGTTAATTTTGCTCTTTCTTTCCTTTGACTTTATGTATTTTAATTGCATAAGATAATCTATTGTTTGATACTATTTGGTCATTATTGTTGTCTTAGTCCTGACGTTTTAATTAAAATTTTATGCTTATATTAATTACAGGTTATTCACTTTTTATCCCAGCTGTAGGTCCCTCCCTCTTCCCTTCATCTCCTCCTATGTTCTTCTCCAAGGTCCTCGGATAGCGGAGGTCCTCTATGTGACCCTAGCTTATCCCGTCTCATTAGAACTTGCTGCCCACCTCTGTGGCCTGGCAAGGCTGCTCCCCCATGTGGGAGAGGTGCTCAAAGAGCTAGCCACTGAGTTCATGTCAGAGACAGTCCCTGCTCCCCTTACTAGGGAACCCACTTGGATACTGAGCTGCCATGGGCTACAACTGAGCAGCAGTTCTAGGTTATCTCCATGAATGGTCCTTGGTTGAAATATCAGTCTCAGATAAGACCATTGTGCCCAGATATTTTGATTCTGTTGCTCTTCTTGTGGAGCTCCTGTTCTCTCTAGGTCTTACTGTCTCCCCCTTCTTTCCTAAGATTCCTGACTTTTTTTTTTTTTTTTTTCAATGCAGTTTATTCAGGAACCTTGAACAATCATCTGACCCTGGGGAAAGCCAGCCCACAGCTTAAATAGCCTCTGGGTAGCCAACCCCAGTGTGCCACGTGGACAATGCAGATAGGTCCACATACATGGAAGCAAGCCAGATCCTCAGCCTTAGCCAAATGTGGAGTCGTTCGTGACAGAGAGCACTCACCATCGGGAAGATGGAAGGCGGAAACCAGCTCCATCTTTAAGGCGCGGCATTACACAGCCCTCTACAGTTCCCCCTTTTTGTTTTAGACGCATCAGGCAAGAGTAGAGGTCTGATCTCTGATATTAGAAATAAATTGGGACTTTGTACCGATGTTCATTTAGGTGTCATCCACCCAAAGAGCATCAGACCCGTCCGATACCTTTTTCTCAGAGGCGGGACCTGGGGCATCAACCCGCATGCAATCAGACATGCTCTTCTCTGGGTCAAAAGCGGCTGACCCTGAGTGCAGTGAAGAGAAATGCTTTAAGGGATTTTCCTTCAAAGACAGCCTTTACTCTGGATTTGATGGGGACGTTAATCACCAGGGAACTTTGTTTTTCAGATATACTCATCAAAAATGTGTGTTGAGTGTTTCCAAAGTACTTCTATTATCTCTCATAAAGGTTCCAATAGTTTGAATTTCATACATTTCTTATTTTTCTACTTGTGAACACGTTTCCTTTGTCAGTTCTTACCATTTTGTTATCTCCATCTTGGTTATACCTCAACTTGTTTATTTATATGTCAGGAAAGACTATTAAAATTAGATCTTGATTTTAAATTAAATTTAAATTTTAAATGCATATTTCTTTATTCCAACAGATTATAAATTTCTTGAATTTAGGCTTTTTGGTTTTTTTTTAAACACTCAATTAGTTGTTTTGTTTCTAAACAAATTTGTTGCTTAAAGTAAATAGAAAATAATATTTTTGACAGTTTTACCAGGACAGATGTACAGAGACAGGTTAAAGAGAGAACAAGCTAGCAGAGGGGAAATCAGAACGAGCCAGAGAATGAGGAACCAGGAGATTAGCATAGGTTGCTTAGGTTAGTTTGTGGCCAAACAAAGCAATTAAGAGGCCAAGAGAAAAGCCAGATTGAATAAGTTATCTGGGAGAGGAGTTTGAACCAGAACAGCTGAGTTGAGCCGTCCAGCCCAGAGCTCAGAAAGAACAAGTAAGGGTGAGCTTATTCAGCAGTAACTCTCTCAGAGGATGAAAACATTCTAAGCCGAGGTTAGATTGTAAGGAGGCTAGGACCTCCAAGACGAAGCCTAGGCTAGCAGAAGGAGCCAGTACAACTCCGAGACAACATTTGAAACAGGTGAATAAGAGTTACTTTTACATATGGTGCTCACCTTGGTTGGTAAGAAAACCGAATGTGATTGAAGAAGAAGAAAGCCCACAAACTTTGCAGAAGCAGAGGACAGGAGACATCTGACAGAAAGCTGCCGAGCAAAAATTCACCTGGGATCATCACCAGGGTTAGAATGAATGCCGAGGGAGACCTTGGAACAGTGGGATCCTCAAGCCCAGAGCAAAGAACAACAGAGGAGCTTCTGAGACAAGTGATTCAGAGTAAGCTACCTCAAAAGACAATCTTAATTATATAGACAGACTTTTCCCACTTTAAAAATGGGACACTCCATTTCAGATACCTTGAGAAAAAGAAAAAAGATAGGCATTGAGGGGATAGAAACGTTACTTGAAAAAGCCATTGCAGTGCACATTACAATAATGACCACCTCTTTACTTTCATTTGCAATATTTATATTTTTCTTTGCAAAAAAGGTTGAAAAAAATAGCTGTACAACAAGAAAACTAGCTATGATAAAACAAAGGTTTGAGAGACAGGAGACAGAGGAACTAAGAGAACAGAAATTGCTTAATTGTAAACCCATGGTATCTAATTAAATTGAGGATCAAGGTATATAGCTCATTGATAATGGATAAGAAGTCTGGCTTGCTGAAGTAGACCCCAGTTCACTGGCATGGAGCTGGGCATGGAATAAAGGTATCTAAATGTCAAGGTTTGTTTTGGTTTTCTCTCTCTCTCTCTCTCTCTCTCTCTCTCTGCGTGTGTGTGTGTGTGTGTGTGTGTGTGTGTGTATTCATGAAGATCTAATCATACCGTGATAAAAAGAGAGAATAAGATTGGATAAGATTGGATTGTAAGCTGGGTGTGGTCTTGCACACCTTTCATCTCAGTATTCAGGGAGGCAGAAGCAGGCAGATCACTGTGAGTTGGAGGTCAGCAACCTGGTCTACAAAGTAAGTCCAGGGCAGCCAAAGTTACACAGAGAAACCCTGTCTGGAAAAAAAAAAAGACATTGGATTGTAGAAAAACTACTGAAGAGTATCAACTTGTATACTTTAAAGATGTTTTAGCATCAGGAAATGTGTTACATTGGGGAAGAGGTTTTGCCTATATTTCCAAAGGTGATAAAAGACTATGGGTTACATCAAAATTAATAAGTTCCAATCAGAATAAGAGAAGCTTCCAAATAAAAGGCTGGACTTAAGGAAGAGAAACAGAAAGCAGATCCTTCTGCATGGAGACAGCTTAATAACCCAGCGGAAGAGGGATAGATAGTTCATCAAACTGGCAGAATGGAAAATCTTGATGTTGAAATGGACTGTTGCTGAAGGACAGATGATCAGGGCTGCAATTATGCTGTTATTGGAGGATCATCAAATCAGTGGCTGAGTGGTCTTCATAAAGACATTAGGACTGTTAAGTTTGGGGGTTGATAATAGTTTCTATTGTAAAATTTAACCTGTGTACAATTTTTAGCTTAAACAGAAAGGGGGGAATTGTATAGGAATGTTATTTCAGAACACATCTATTTTGGCAAGAGATCACATCCATGGATCTTTGAGGTCTGGGTGATCTGGCTGCAATACAAACTCACCTTTAACCCAGGAGACAGAGGAAAGCAGATCTGAGTTCAAGGCCAGCCTGGTGTAAAGCAAGTTTCAGGTAAAGAAAAGCTTAGATCCAGGTGTGGTGGTATACTTCTTTAATCCCAAACTATGAAGGTAAAGTTAGTTTTTAGAAGGAAGAGTTCTTGTTTGAAAATGATGTCTAATTGAGTGGCAGAAATAGTGATAAATCAGAGAAAGATTTGAGAGAATAGGGTATGCCAAACTCTCATGAGAAGAGAGAGGAAAGGGAAGCTACTTAATGGGCAATGCAGATAGAGAGGAGGCAGTTTTTACAGGGATGGTAATAGATGGGTTGCAGAAAGAGAACTCAGGTGAAGACCGAAATAGCCAGAGAATTTGAATGAGCCAGAAGATTAGAACAGGTCAATGGAGTTAGTTCAAGGCCAAAACAGAGCAATTCAGAGGCTGAGAGAAAAGCCAGATTGAATAAGTTAGATAGGAGAGGAGTTTGAGCCAAACAGCTGAGTTGAACGAGCCAGCTCAGAATTTGGAGAGAACTAGAAAGGGTGAGCTTACTAAACAGTAAGTTTCAGAGGCTGAAAACTTTCTAGGCCTAGGTTAGAGTGTATGGAGGCTAGAAGCTTTGGTGACTAGGCCTATGATAGCAGACAGAGGCAGTAAACCTCCAACACAACAATTGAACCAGGCAAATAAAAGTTACTTTTACAGTTAAAAAAAGAATATTTCAATATTTTCACACCCTTATGCAGAACAATTGACAAATTGTGTATAATTAAGATACGCATTTGGATTGTCTGTGCATGTACACACCATGAAGTGTTACCAATATCAGGCTAATTAACATCTAGACTTCATAGGTAGTATCGGGCGTAACATTTTAAGGCCATTTAAGACCCCTCTTAGCATGCCTAAGCCCTATTGCTAACTGGTGTTACCTTATATTAGACACCCAATTTCTTAGATTAAACCCCTTAAATTAAAATATGAAGGATTTTGTATTCTTCTTGAAAGAAGAATTTATTTATTTATTTCTGTCATTGATTTTTGTTTTGATTTTTCCTAATATTTTTATCTCAGCTATTCTCAGGTTGTGTTTGTATTGTGTTTCTGTGACCCCCTATCAGTGGACTTGGAAAGGGGCAAGGTGGAGATGAGGGAGGTAGGGTGGGGTTGGGAGGGAATGAGGGAGCGGGATACGGCTGGGATACAGAGTTAATAAAATGTAACTGATAAGAAAAAAATAAAATAAAAAAAACAAAAACAAAAACAAAAAAAGAAAAAAAAAAGAAAAAAATTAAGTACCCAGTTAAAGTATTTTAAGTACATTTTGGTAAGTGAACGATTCTGAACATTTCTCTAAGCTCTAACTTCTAGTTCTATAATTTATAGTAAAAAATGTTTTTAATGTTATTACTTTCTATAAATTGATATAATTGAGTCTGGTGCTCTTGGTGTTGAAGGGTAGTAATTGGCAGGACCAGTGAACTAAAGATCTCACAGCATCTGGGGTCACCTGTGCAAGATCCATCCATGGAATGGAGAGGGAACGCCAAGGCCCCAGCTCCAACTGAGGACCTATTAATAGACCATGGTTTCTAAGAGAGGGCAAGTCTGTTTTTGTTAAGGCTGTGGCCTCTGGTGGTCTCATAGCTCTCCAGTGGATGATGCCACATCTATGAGTATATGAGCCACAAAAACTGGACTTGGTAGGTTTTTCAAAAAAATGAAAAGAGGACAGGAAGTTGCATAGAGGTGGGGGCCATGGTGGATCTAGGAGGAGTAAGAGAGTAAAGATGATAAAAAATACACTGTATGAGGTTTTTTTTAAAGAATTCACAAAATATTATACTAAAAATTCTAGATAAAACAGTAATATTTATGATTTCCTGAGTGTTTTTCTTGGGGGGGCATAAGATATTTTTTTGTGTTCCTCTGTTTGAAACAGGCTCTCTCTGTACAGTCCAGGTCACAAGCAGGTGGGCCAGGGGTGCAGCACTCCTCTTGTGTTGGGATTATAACTGTGAGTCGACCTTCCCACTTTGTTTTTGAGGCCGTCTTGCTACATAGTAAGCCTTGCCTCAAAGTTGTGATTTTTTTTTTTTTTTTTGTCTCAGTATGCTACAAGCATATAGCACTTCGCTTATGGAGGTGTTTTTTACTCTTAACATATATAATTACTTTAAGGAACTTCAAAAACTGTCCCCAGATGAGTAACTGTTAGGAAGAGATATTAATCAATGCAGAGAGATTAGTAATAAAAATATGTCAATAGATTTTGCCTGATTTATTTTATGTGGGCAGGCAAGTCGTGTCTTCCCATAGTCTTCATGTAACAGAAATGACACAAATATTTTTACCTCTTTGTGCTACGATCTCTATTTATCACCTAGGTTTTATCCTTGATGAATAATAATGCCGTCTCTGTTAATAAATGACACTGTTAGATTCCAGTGTGTGGTATTTGTCATTGTGGTTTTCATTTCTGTGAAATTGCTAATAACCCTGTCTTTACCCCAACTCAGTAAATGGTGATATCTATCCCAGCTCTGTGCTCTTAAATTAAGAAAAGACAGGGTTATCCCCTGAATAACACAACCCTCAGTCATTGTCTGCGGTGTCATGTACAAAGTATTTGTTGGAATATGAGCACTGTGCAGAAGCATGGGAAGTGTTTTTGGCTCATGGTGGAGCACCATAAGCTTCTTCTTTGTCAGTACATTTGCATGTATGTGTGTGCACACATCTTTCTGTCTGTCTGTTTATTGAGGGGGTCTTTACTTATCCTCAGCTAATCCAAATCCTCAGTTGCATGGACCCAGCTACCCCATCCATATACCCAACATTGGGATAGTCTTTTTTTAAAAAAATTTTTTTTGGACTAGTATTATATATTTTAAGTGCACCACGGTTCTCTCATTTACCTCCATATTTCCCAGGTTCTGCTGCTGAGAGTTGGTGAGCTATTAATTATGGAGATATTTATCTTTGATCCTCTACCAACCCCTCAAATTTCCCCACCTCTTTTGAAGGACACAGAATTGGAAGTAAGGTTAGCTCTGCTCAAGATGGGAAGAAGCCAGCCCTACCTCTGACATGCTTGATTACACTCTTCTGATTGGTATCATAAAAACTGCAGCATTAAAAATTAACCTTGTTTTACAATAATGTTGATTATGGGGTTTTCTTTCCTATTCTGCAGTGTCTTCTTTGCTTTACTTTATTTCACAGAGGACAGTTTGAATGTTCTACTTGAGAATCCTTCAAGTCATTACAGTTCTGTGCTGGAGGTAATTCTAATAAACATTAAATAAAATGTCTACAAAAAACATTATGCAAGATTTTGTTTCTTAATGACTAAAAACTATTTAACCTCTAAAAAAATTTACTAACAAGGACATATTTAATATATGATTTAAACAAAATTTTAAAAATAATTATTAAAATAAAGTAATGTAATGCAACTAAGTGTCAGAGGATATGGGAAGAGTTGGAGGGGAGAGGATTTGATCAAAAAGCATTATACTTATAAGATTCTCAAACAACAAAAATAAGTTATTGCACCAGTTGCATGAGTAAATCTGGAATAATAAATGTCTTACTTTAAACATGTTACTAAAGTTATATAAATAGGGTCAGAATTTGAATTTGGGAACCAAGTATGATAAAATTCAGTGTACCAGCAAATATAGAACCCTGTACAGATGTAGCCCATGACAGCTCAGTGTCTAAGTAGGTTCCCTAGTAATGGGCACAGGGACTGTCTCTGGCATGAACTCAGTGACTGGCTCTTCTGATCACCCGCCCACTCCCCAAGGGAGGAGCAGCCTTACCAGGCCACAGAGGAATACAATGCAGCCAGTCCTGATGAAACCTAATAGGCTAAGGTCAGAGGGTAGGGGAGGAGGACCTCCCCTATCAGTGGACTTGGAAAAGGGCATGGGAGGAAATGAGGGAGGGTGGAATTGGGAGGGAATGAGAGAGGGGGCTACAGCTGGTATACAAAGGGAATAAACTATAATTAATAAAAAATAATTAATTAAAAAAAGTTGATGGCAATCACACTGATAGCTGATGGGAATCTTCTCTAATAACTTACATCACATATAATTGAAAATTAAAATTAATAACTAATTTCAATAATATTTTAAATTTTCACATAATTGAGATTGAATTTTTCACTTATTTTTGTTTAATTTATTTTGGAAAGACTACTTCATATTTATAGCATATGGAGAAATCCTATGCCTGCAGTCCTCTTGAAGATTATGTCTGATTAACATCAGTATCTTTTGGTATTTTCTCAAATGTGTTACTTTAGGCATAAAAGGTAGTGAATGTACAATTAATATTTATGTGATTCATAGGTATTAATATCCATTTGTAAAAAGCTATACACAATTTTATAATACTGCACACAAAAAAGCACTATTTTAAGATCATTTATTTCCAGGAATGTCTAAAACTCCTTATTTTCTAGTTGTAAAAACTGTGTCATATTCTGTTAATTTCTATAGAGCTGGGATAGAAATTGTATTTAATAATGCTTGATGATATTGTAATAAAATCATCTTACTCTTTCAACTCCTGAAAACCCTCCAAAGTTACAATTTGCTGTTCCTTTCAGTATGTTTATCTTTGAAACAACTTTGATCTACCTAGCAGAAGAAATAATCACTAGCTAAAATGAGCAATAGCCCTGGAGGAAAGTATTTTCCTGGGGGAAAGTATTTGTGGATTAGGATTATCTAACATCACATTTAATGTTACTGACGTCCTTATTCAAATATTTCTTTCTTTTTAATCTACCCCTTTGCTCCTGATCATACATTGATTTTCTTTATAGGATTGCCTCTAAAAGTATGAATTCAAGAACTTATTATATTAACTTTATTCTCATAATAAAGTCTTTGATTTTTCTGGAAGAAAATCATTGCAGGTTGGTTTTTGAGTGATTGTTAATTGAAGATGAGGGCCAATTTGATTATGTTTTTAACATTTGAAAGCCTAATTGCATTAACTTCTGTATTCAACCACTCCCTTGAAAGGTGTGTTGGTGTTTCTATTATGTTCTCCTGTAAATGCAAGGATTTTTAGTGGAGTATTTTTGTTCATTTGTTTGTCTTCTTGGCCAGATTTTAAAATTGCTTCCTCATTTTTGCTGCAGTGAAGTAGTGTACAGTTAAACCAGTGAAGCTAAAAAAATCTATGGCATAGACTAGTTATTCCACCGCAGTTGTCATAGTTGAAATATGATCATTGATATTTAGATGCCAGGTCTTAGGGGTGGGATTAGATCCTGAAGAAGGAATGCTGATAAATGGGATTAGCGTTTCCTTAACAGGAATCCCAGAGCACTCTGCTCCTTTTCTGCAATAGGCAGCAGAAAGTGAGGCCTCACCAGACTGTCTGAGGGCACCTTGATCTCTCCATTCTTCCTGTTTTCACAGCTGTGAGAAATCAATGCCTGTTATTTAGAAGCCACTCACAATATTTTTATAACTCAGTAAATTAAGAGAGAAAAATTGATGCTGAGAAGTGAAGAACCACTGTTATAAACACCGGCAAAATTTGAATACAGCTTCGGGAATGAAGGAGGGAGCCTCTGGAAGACAAATGTGGAAATGGTCTCCCCCATGTCAGCGCTGTGGGTACTTTGAATGTGTGCTTCCTGCTTCCAGACCTGCCAGTAACCAGCACTTAAGCAACATGGTCTACAGTGCTATAGAAAATATACCCTAAACTCGGTATCATCCAGAACTTTACAGTATATTTTTGGAAATGGATAATCAGTGTATCTGTGGCCCCTTTAACTGCTTAAAAGCTTCAAACAAATGTCTCCATGCTTCCCACTAACCATGGCTATGAAGATCCAATTCTGGTATGTTTTTTATCAGTGTGTTAGAAATTTCTTTAGCACATATCACAAGATAGACTGGTTTAGGATAATTTGAGATTGGGGTTTTAATTCAGAAAAAAAAAAAGTGTGTTTGAAAATATCTTGCCTGTGTGTAGTTACCTGTTAGGGACTGTAAAAGCTAGGAAGATCCATTTAAGCTTTCTTCCAAACTTTTGGGAAAAAAATAACAGGTGTTGAATGTTGTCAACAAAGAAAACAATTTAATCCTGAATTCTCACCATTGAGTGAATGTGTCTGAATAACTATTAGAGTGTTCTCTGTTTAACTTGAAGAACTAGAAAGTAAAATACATAGAGCTTGCTCATTAGAATGGCCAGCCAGCGAGCATGCATCAGACTGACCTACAACCTCTGCACATATGTAACAGTTGTGCAGCTTACTGTTCATGCCAGACTCCTACCAGCAGGAGCAGGGGAGGTCTCTGACTCTGTTACCTGCACTTGGGCCCTTTCCTCCTACTGGGTTGCCTCTTCTAGTCTCTATAGAAAAAGATGCAGATGCATCTAATTTACTGCAAATTAATATGACAAGGGGAGGTGGTTGATATCCATACTAGGCCTGAGGGGTGGGGAAGGACTGACAGAAGAGGAAGGAAACCACAGTTGGGGTGTTAATTAATTAATAAAAATAAAATGCAACAAAACATTATATTATATTATATTATTATATTATATTATATTATATTATATTATATTATGGAGTACCATAAATTATTTATTGCAAACTCATATTTACTTTTGCTATACAGTGTTACAATGTGATTAATTGATTGATTCACTCATTCTCTCCTTCAGCAAACATGTATGAACACTGAGTGGGATGCCAGATTTTTCTGGAAGAATATCCAGTTATAACAATCCCTGTGCTTATTGGGGTTTTGTTGTCAGGAAACAGGCATATTAGGATATTCTTGAGGATAGATACATACCAGACATTATACCAGAAAGCTGCTTCATGCGCATATCCCCCCCCCCCCCACTGTTTTGCACAGGCTGGCTTTGAACTCACTTTGTAGCCATTGTGGCCCTTGAATTTGTATCTCAAGGTCTCCTTCCTTAGCTTCCAGGGGAACTCACTGTAGGACTGTGCCAGAAGACTGAATACTGTATCTTTTTTTGCAAAATGTATTGGCTGGTTTTACGTGAACTTGATACAAGCTAGGATCACCAGAGAAGAGGGAACCTCAATTGAGAAACTGCCTCTGCAAAGTAAGATCTCTACGTAGGCAACCTGTAGGTCATTTTTAAAATTAGTGATTGATGGAGGAGGGTCCAGCCCATTGTCGGTGGTGCCATCCTTGGGCAGGTGGTCCTGGGTAATATAAGAAAGCAGCTGAGCAAGCCATGAGGAGCAAACAAGTAAGCAACACTCCGCCAGGCCTCTGAAACAGCTCCTTCCTCCAGGTTTCGGTCTTGCTTGAGTTTCTGAACTGACTTTCTTAGATGAAAATCCGTGGTGTGGAAGTGTAAGCCAAGTAAACTCTTTCCTTCCCAAGTTACTTTGTCATAGTGTTTTGTTGCAGCAATTGAAACCCTAGGACACAAGACCATTTAAAATGTTCTTATGAAGGATAAACCTACTAAAATCTGCACACCTAAAGAAACTGATCAAGAAGGAGGACTCTTGATAAAATGCTCATTTCCTATCCAGAAAGGCAAAGAGGCTGGACATCAGAAGAAGGAGAAAAGAGGGAACAAGTCAGGAGCCTGCCACAGAGAACCTCTGAAAAGCTCTGCCCTGCAGACTATCAGTGTAGATGCTAAGACTTATGGGCAACCTTTGGGCAGAGTGCAGGGAATCTTATGAAAGAAGTGAGAAACACTAAGATCTGGAGAGGACAGGAACTCCACAAGGAGAGCAACAGAACCAAAAAAATCTGAGCACAGGGGTCTTTCCTGAGACTGCTATTCCAACCAAGGACAATGCATGGAGATAACCTAAGACCCCTGCACAGATGTAGCCCATGGCAATTCAGTATCCAAATGGGTTCCATTGTAATAGGAACAGGGACTGTCTCTGACATGAACTGATTGGCCTGCTCTTTGATCACCTTCCCCTGAGGGGGAAGCAGCATTACCAGGCCACAGAAGAAGACAATTCAGCCACTTCTAATGAGATCTAATTGACTAGGATCAGAAGGAAGGAAAAGAAGTCCTCCCCTATCAGTGGACTTGGGGAGGGGCATGCATGCAGAGGGTGGAGGAATGGAGGGATTGGGATGGGAGGAGGGAGGGAACCATGGGGGGATACAAAGTGAATAAAGTGTAATTAATAAAGAAAAATTAAACAAATGTTCTTATGAGAAAAAAAAACATACAGTACAGAGATAATGCAAAGTTCACCTAAAATTTTCTTCATTGGGAAGCTAAAAAGTAATAAATCAAGTAATCCAATTAAAAATGGGGTATAGAGCTAAACAGAATTCTCAGTAGAGGAATATAGAATGGCAGAAAAACACCTAAAGAGATGTTCGACATCCTTAGCCGTCAGAGAGATGCAAACCAAAAGAACCCTGAGATTTCACCTTACACCCATCAAAATGGCTAAAATCAAAACCTCAGATGACAACACATGCTGGAGTGGTTGTGGAGAATGGGGAACCCTCCTCCATTGCTAGTGAGAATGTAAACTCGTACAACCACATTGGAAATCAATCTGGCACATTCTTAGACAATTAGGAATAGTGTTTCCTCAAGACCAAGCTATACCACTCCTAGGCATATACCCAAAATTTACTCAAGTACACAACAAGGACATTTGCTCAACCATGTTTGTAGCAGCTTTATTTGTAATAGCCAGAACCTGGAAACAACCCAGATGTCCCTCAATGGAGGAATGGATACAGAAATTGTGGTAACAGGACAAGAGCCTAGCACAGAGGGCCTCTGAAAGACTCTACCTAGCAGTGTATCAAAGCACATATTAACACTCATAACCAAACCTTCAGCAGAGTGCAGGGAACCATATAAAAGAAGGGGGAGTTAGAATGACGTGGAGAGGATAGGATCAAATGTATCAGGGTACAGAGGTCTTTTCTGAGACTGATACTCCAGCAAGGACCATGTTTGGATATAACCTAGAACCTCTGCTAGGATGTAGCCTGTGGTAGCTCAGTAACCAATTGATTTTTTCCTAGTAAGGGGAAAAGGGACTGTTTCTGACATGAACTCAATGGCAGGCTCTTGACCTCCTCATCCTCCAAGGGAGGAACAGTCCTGCTAGGCCACAGAGGAGGACTTTGCAGCCAGTCCTGAAGAGACCTGATAAAATAGGGTAAGATGAAAGGGGAGGAGGTCCTTCTCAATCAGTGGACTTGGAAAGGGATAGGGAGGTGATGAGGAAGGAAGGGTGGAATTGGGAGGGTCAATAAAATGTAACTTATAATAAAAATGAAAAAAATCTTAAAAGTATCTGAAATAATTAATGAAACTTTAAAATTAGCCTTTGCATAATGTTGTTAATTAATCTATAGAGTTTATTCACATTTTGACAACTTAGGTAAGTTATTTACCTAAACTTCTATCTAGAATTCTTTGTTGCATTCATGTAAAAAGCTTTGTAGTCTCAATCCATATTAAATATTTATTCATATTTTATTACTTTGAAGTCATACTGGTTATTTTAGCACATGTCTTTAAATTCAGATTTGTTGAAGATTGTTTCAGGCTTAAATTCACAGTATGTACTTTGGCCTCGATGCAATGAACTGAGTTCTACCTTTTCAATTGCATGGTGGCAGGAAGACTAGGTTAGTACCATTCATATCCTATTGATTTTAATTCTTTAATTTATTTTATTTTATTAATTACACTTTATTCATTTTGTATCCCCTCATAAGCCCCTCCCTACACCCCTCCTGATCCCACCCTTCCTCCCCTTTCTGCATGTATGCCACTCCCAAGTCCACTGATAGGGGAGGTTCTCCTCTCCTTTCTGATCTTAGTCTATCAGTTCACATCAAAAGTGGCTTCATTGTCCTCTACTGTGGCCTGGTAAGGCTGCTCTCCACTCACGGGGAGGTGATCAAAGAGCAGGCCAGTCAGATTATGTCAGAGGCAGTCCCTCTTCCCATTACTATGTAACCCACTTGGACACTGAACTGCCATGGGCTACATCTGTGCATGGGTTCTAGGTTATCTCCATGAATAGTCCTTGGTTGGAGTATGAGTCTCTGGGAAGTTCCCTGTGTTCAAATATTCTTGTTCTGTTGCTCTCCTTATGGAGACCCTGTCCTCTCCAGCTCATACTATTTCCCAGTTCTTAGCTAAAATTCCATTCACTCTGCCCAACAGTTGCCCATCAGGCTCAGCATCTGCTTTGATAATCTGTAGGGCAGAGGCTTTCAGAGGCCCTCTGAGGTAGGTTCCTAGGTTGTTTCCTGTTTTCTTCTTCTGGCTTTCAGAAGCCCTCTGTAGAAGGTTCCTAGGTTGTTTCCTGTTTTCTTCTTCTTCTGATGTCCATCCTCTTTGCCTTTTGGGATGGGGATTGACCGTTTTAGTTAGGGTCCTCTCTCTTGCTTAGTTTATTTAGATGCACAGATTTTAGTGGGTTTGTCCTATGTTGTATGTCTATATGAGTGAGTATATACCATGTGTCTTTTTGCTTCTGGGACAACTCACTAAGGATGATCCTTTCCAGGTCCCACCATTTACCCACAAATTTCATGATTTCCTTATTTTTCATTCCTGAGTAATACTCCATTGTATAAATGTACCACAGTTTCTGCATCCATTCTTCAGTTGAGAGGCATCTGGGCTGTTTCCAGCTTCTGGCTATTACAAATAAAGCTGCTACAAACATGGTTGAGCAAATGTCCTTTTTGTGTACTTGAGCCTCTTTTGGATATATGCCCAGCAGTGGTATGGCTGGATCTCGGGAAAAACTATTCCTAGTTGTCTGAGAAAGTGCCAGATTGATTTCCAGAGTGGTTGTACCAGTTTACATTCCCACCAGCAATGGAGGAAGGTTCCCCTTTCACCACAACCTCTCCAGCATGTGTTGTCACTTGAGTTTTTGATCTTGGCCATTCTCATGGGTGTAAGATGAAATCTCAGGGTTGTTTTGATTTGCATTTCCCTAATGGCTAATGAGGTTGAGCATTTCTTTAAGTGCTTCTCTACCATTCAATATTCCTCTACATAGAGTTCTCTGTTTAGCTCTGTTCCCCATTTTTCAATTAGATTACTTGGTTTGCTGCTTTTCAGCTTCTTTAGTTGTTTATATATACTGGATATGAGTCCTTTATCAGATAAAGGGTTGGTGAAGATTCTTTCCCAATTTGTAGGCAGTCGCTTTGTTTTGATGACAGTGTCCTTTGCTTTACAGAAGCTTTTCAGTTTCATGAGGTCCCATTTATTGATTGTTGCTCTTAGAGCCTGTGCTGTTGGTGTTCTGTTCAAGAAATTTTCTCCTGTACCAATGAGTTCT
This sequence comes from Meriones unguiculatus, assembly GCF_030254825.1. Lineage (NCBI taxonomy): Eukaryota > Metazoa > Chordata > Mammalia > Rodentia > Muridae > Meriones > Meriones unguiculatus. The sequence continues at coordinate 100,751,036 of NC_083351.1, forward strand.
AGGGTATTCCCCACTTTTTTTTCTAGCCAATTTAATGTGTCAGGTTTTATGTTGAGGTCTTTGATCCACTTGGACTTCAGTTTTGTGCAGGGTGATAAGTATGGATCTATTTTCGTTTCTCTACATGTAGACATCCAGTTGGATCAGCACCATTTGTTGACAATGCTATCTTTTTTTCCATTGTATGGTTTTGGCATCTTTGTCAAAGATCAGGTGTCCATAAGTGTGCGGGTTTATTTCTGGGTCCTCTGTTCAGTTCTATTGATCCACCATTCTGTTTCTATGCCACTACCATGCAGTTTTTAAAAATGTTGCTCTATAGTACAACTTAAGATCAGGGATGGAGATACCTCCAGGAGATCTTTTATTGTAGAGGATTCTTTTAGCAATTCTAGGTTTCTTGTTATTCCATACGAAGTTGAGAATTTTTCTTTCCAGGTCTGTAAAGAATTCTGTTGATAATTTGATGGGAATTGTATTGAATTTGTAGATTGCTTTTGGTAAGGTGGCCATTTTTACTATGTTAATCCTGCCAAGCCATGAGCATGGGAGATCTTTCCATCTTCTCATATCTTCTTCTAATTTTTTCTTCAGAGACTTGAAATTTTTTTCATACAAGTCTTTGACTTCCTTGGTTAGGGTTACTCCGAGGTACCTTATGTCATTTGTGGCTATTGTGAAGGGTGTTGTTTCCCTAATTTCTTTCTCAGCCCTTTTGTCTTTTGTATACAGGAGTGCTACTGATTTTTTTGAGTCAATTTTGTATCCGGCCACTTTGCTGAAGGTGTTTATCAGCTGTAGGAATTCCCTGGTAGAGTTTTTGGGGTCACTCACGTATATTATCATATCATCTGCAAATAGTGATAATTTGACTTCTTCCTTTCCAATTTGTATCCCCTTGATCTCCTTCAACTGTCTTATTGCTCTAGCAAGGACTTCCAGCACTATGTTGAAGAGATATGGAGAGAGTGGGCAGCCTTGTCTTGTCCCTGATTTCAGTGGGATTGCTTGAAGTTTCTCTCCGTTCAGTTTGATGTTGGCTATAGATTTGCTGTATATCACCCTTACTATGTTTAGATATGTGCCTTGTATCCCTGATCTCTCCAATACTTTAAATATGAATGAATGTTGGATTTTGTCAAATGCTTTTTCAGCATCTAGGGAGATTATCATGTGTTTTTTTCTTTCAATTTGTTAATATGGTGGATCACATCGATGGATTTCCGTATATTGAACCACCCCTGCATACCTGAGATGAAACCTACTTGGTCATGGTGGATGATATCTTTGATGTGTTCTTGTATTCGGTTTGCGAGTATTTTTGCATCAACGTTCAAAAGGGAGATTGGCCTGAAGTTCTCTTTTTTTTTGTTGGGTCTTTGTGAGGTTTAGGTACCAAGGGGACTGTGGCTTCATAGCATGAGTTTGGTAATGTTCCTTTTGTTTCGATTTTGTGGAATAGTTTGAAGAGAACTGGAGTTAGCTCTTTTTTGAATGTGTGGTAGAATTCTGCGCTGAAACCATCAGGTCCTGGGCTTTTTTGGATGGGAGACTTTCAATGACTGTTTCTATTTCCTTGGGGGATGTAAGTCTATTTAATTGATTTACCTGGTCCTGATTCAGCTTTGGTAAGTGGAATCAATCAAGAAAATTGTCCATTTCATTTAAATTTTAAAGTTTGTTGCGTATAGACTTTTGAAGTAACTCCTTATTATTGTTTGAATTTCCTCAGTATCTGTAGTTATGCCCCCCTTTTCATTTCTGATTTTGTTGATTTGGATCGTTTTTCTCTGCCTTTTTGTTAGCTTGGCTAAGGGTTTGTCGATCTTGTTGATTTTCTCAAAGAACCAGCTCTTGGTTTCATTGATTCTTTGAATTGTTTTATTTGTTTCTAATTGATTGATTTTAGCCCTGAGTTTGATTATTTCCAGCCGTCTACTCCTTTTTAGTGTGTCTGTTTCTTCTTTTTCTAGGGTTTTTAAGTGAGCCATTAAGTTGCTTGAATGTGCTGTCTCAAATTTTTTCTTGAAGGCACTTAGTGCTATGAACTTTCCTCTTAGCACTGCCTTCATTGTGTCCCACAAGTTTGGGTATGTTGTGTCTTCATTTTCATTGATTTCTAGGAAGATTTTAATTTCTTTCTTTATTTCTTCCCTGACCCAGCTGTCTTTTAGTAGAAAGTTGTTCAGTTTCCATGTATGCGTAGGCTTTTTGCTATTTCTGTTGTTATTGAGGTCCAGCTTTATTCCATGGTGATCAGACAGGATACAAGGGATTATTTCAAACTTCTTGTATCTGTTGAGGCTTGGGTTGTGACCAACTATGTGGTCTATTTTGGAGAAGGTTCTATGAGGTGCTGAGCAGAAGGTAAATTCTTTTGTGTTTGGGTGTAAGGTTCTGTAAATGTCTGTTTGTTCCATTTGATTCATGACCTCTGTTAGAGATATTGTTTCTTTGTTTAATTTCTGTTTGGTTGACCTGTCCTTTGTTGAGAGTGGGGTGTTGAAGTCTCCCACTATTAATGTGTGGGAATCTATCTGTGGTTTAAGTTTTATCAATGTTTCTTTCAAAAATGTGGGTGCCCTTGTATTTGGGGCATAGATGTTCAGGATTGTGATGTCTTCTTGGTGAATTTTCCCTTGATGAGTATGAAGTGTCCTTCCCCATCTCTTTTGATTAATTTTGGTTGAAAGTCTATTTTATCAGATATTAGAATGGCTACTCCTGCTTGCTTCTTGCATCCATTTGCATGGAAAGCCGTCTTCCATCCCTTTACCCTCAGGTAATGTCTATCTTTGTACCTTAGGTGTGTTTCTTGTATACAACAGATTGCTGGGTTTTGTTTATGCATCCATTCTGGTAGTCTCTGTCTTTTTATTGGAGAGTTGAGTCCATTGATATTGAGAGAGATTAATGACCAGTGGCTGTTAAATCCTTTGACTTTGATGTTGGCTCTGGTCATACGGTTGTGTGCTTGGTTGCTTTTTGTTTTACTGTAGTGGGGTTATTTATTTCCTGTGTTTTCTTGGATGTAGCTAGTTTTCTTGGGTTGTATTTTCCCTTCTCGTGTCTTCTGTAATGCTTGATTTGTTTGTAGGTATTGTTGAAATTTGTTTTTGTCATTGAATATCTTGTTTTCTCCGTCTATCAGGACTGAGAGTTTTGCTGGGTATAGTAGCCTGGGCTGTCATCTGTGTTCTCTTAGGTTCTGCATGATATCTGTCCAGGCCCTTCTGGCTTTCATAGTCTCTGTTGAAAAGTCAGGTGTGACTCTAATGGGTTTGCCATTATATGTTATTTGGCCTTTTTCTCTTGCATCTTTTAGTATTTTTTCTTTGTTCTGTATACTTACAGTTTTGATTATTATGTGGCAGGAGGATTTTCTTCTCTGGTCTAATATATTGAGTGTTCTATAGGTCTCTTGTATTCTTATTGGCCTCTCCTTTAAGCTGGGGAAATTTTCTTCAATGATTTTGTTGAAGATATTTTCTGGGCCTTCGTGCAGGGAATCTTCTTTTTCCTCTATTCCTATTATTCTTAGGTTTTGTCTTTTTATGTTGTCTTCAATTTCTTGGACGATCTGTGTCAGGAATTTTTTAGATTTAACAATTTCTTTGACAGATACATCTATTTCTTCCATTGTATCTTCCACACCTGAGATTCTTTCTTCCATTTCTTGTAGCCTATTGGTTATGCTAACCTCTGTAGTTCCTGCTTTCTTCCCTAAGTTCTTTCTCTCCACAATTTCTTCTATTTGTGTTTTTTTTTTAATTTTTCCAATTCTATCTTCAGGTCTTGAGCTATTTTGTTGGTTTCCTTCTCCTGTCTGACTATATTTTCATGTTTTTCTGTCAATTCCTTCAGCTGTTTGTTTGAACTTTTCCGTCAATTCCTTCAGCTGTTTGTTTGAACAATCTACTGTTTCTTTTATTTCATGCAGTGATTTAAGCATTTCCTCTCTAAAGGCCACAGACTGGTTGCAGCTTCCTCTATTTCTTTTCATATTTTATTTGTTTCCTCTGTTATCTTCCTCATGAGCATAGATGTTAGGTCATCTCCTTGAATTTCAATTATGCTGGGGTGTCTAGGGCTATTTGCCCCTGGATAACTGGGTTCTGGAGATGCCATATTGCTCTGGCTTTTGTTGGTTGAACTTTTACGCTGTCCTCTACCCATTGGGCTATCTTAGTTGTTTGAACTTAGTTTCTGGTTGTTCCTGGACTCTTGTAGTGGAGAGAATCCCTTTGGCTGGAAGATGTTTTTTCCTGAAGGAAGCCTTCTCAGCTTTTTGGGTATAGTCACTGGATGGCTGGTGTTTTTCAGTAGTTGCTACAGCTCACCTCAGGCATAGAGACCTGGGCGGTAACTGTGGTCCTGATTAGTCAAGAGGGCTCTCCTCTCACCGGGAGAAGTCCTGGAGACAACTGCCCTCCTTCTGGGTTTCTTGCTGTAAATTTAGTGATCAGCTGCTGTAACCTGTGTGTCCCATGGTTTGGTCGGTTTTGTTAGGAATAACTGATTGCCCCTTGGAACATATCTGGGGGTTGATCTCAGGGTTCCTGGTCTTTTGTTGGTCTGAGGTTGTGGTTCTGTGCCCCAGAACCCAAGAGGTAATCTGTTGTGGGTGAGTACTGCTCTCCTGGTAACAGCAGGCTATCTGGGGCACAGCAGTTCCCTGGGTTGGGCCAGTCTGTGGGACCTTTTCTGGGGATATACTGGGTTGCCTAAGTCCATCCCCTTTGCTTTGTTCCTTGTTCCTTGTGAGGGTTTCTCCAGACAGTGACTCTAAGACTCTGGTGTCTTGGGGCACACAGTTCTGTCTGTAAGGAGTAGTTGGTACAAAGCAGACTTCTGGGCTGAAGGAGCGTGCGCCCGCCTGCTAGTCTGCGAGGGCTGGGTTCCCAATATCTCTGTGCTCCCTGCTTGGGCCCGGATCTGTGATGGCTGGGTGTACTCAGCTGTTTGTGATCTGCAGTCTGCTAGACTTTCCCCAGGCACAGCCTAGGTGACCCCAGCTGCACAGTTTCTTCCTTCCCTATGGGGTCCTCTCTGGACAGGGGTTCCCAGTCCCTTTTGCACTGGGGCGTGCAGCTCATCTGTACAGATAAGCTGGGCGCACAGCTCTCAGTGCGGCGGGAGCTCAGTTGAGATAGTGGTGGGTAACCGAGGTCCATGAGACCTTCCAGGGTAAGACTGGGTGACCTGTGATCAGACTCGCAACTTTGCTTCCCCATGGGGTTTTCTTGCGACTGGGACTCCCAGTCTCAGACACCCTTGTGCCCACTGATCAGCCTGGGAAAGTGATTGGGACCTGCAGGCTTGCGGCTCCAGCCCAGAGACCCAAAGCCCGAGTTACCCGGGATTTCTTCCAGGTTCTGGCTGGGCAGCCGAGAGTGGACCCGACCAATTCCCATGCCATGGGAGCCTCTCCTCACCTGGAAAACAAGATCGTTGCAGTTTTAGGGCCCAGAGTTCAGTCTCCTGGTCGCTGCACGGAGAGTGCTGTCCTGCTTCTCAGACACATTGTTCTCTCGGCGCCGCCATCTTGGCTCCCCTAAATTTTTATTTATTTTAATTGATTCACTTTGTATCCCAGCTGTAAACTTCTCCCTAATCCCCTCCCAATCCCACCTGCTCTCCCTCTTCTTCTCCCATGCCCCTTCTCCAGTCCACTGATAGGGGTGGTCCTCCTCCCCTTCCATCTGACCCTAGCCTATCAGGTCTCATCAGGTCTGGATGCATTGTCTTTCTCTGTAGTCTGGTAAGGCTGCTCCCCCCTCAGGGCCAGGTAATCAAAGAGCCAGCCACTGAGTTCATGGCAGAGACAGCCCTGTTATCCTTAGTAGGGAAACTTCTTTGATACTGAGCTGCCATGGGCTATATCTGTGCAGGGGTTCTAGGTTATCTCTATGTAGAAAAGACCCCTGTGCCCAGATTTTTGGTTCTGTTGCTCTCCTTCTGGTGCTCCAGTCCCCTATAGGTCTTTCTCCTCCTCTTTCATTCATAAGATTCCCTGCACTCTGCCCAAAGTTTGGTTGAGTCTCAGCATCCACTTCAATACCCTGCAGGCTAGAATCTTTCAGAGGCCCTCTGTGGTAGGCTCCTGTCCTGTTCTCTCTTTTCTCTGTCTTCTGAGGTCTATTCCATTTGCCTTTCTGAATGAGGATTGAGCATCTTAGCCAGGGTCCTTACTTAGCAGTTGTTATGGTTAGAGTTGTCAACATGGCAGGATATAAAATAACCCAGAAGATGGATGTTTTTGTATTCAAATAGAGGAAAATTTTATTTATATTAACCGTTGGCACTCCTACAGTGGTACCGTTTTCTTGCTGGGATACTGGAGTTTATTGTTAGAAAAATGAAACTAAACAGCAAGTTCACCCTCCTTGCTGTTCTCTATTCTTGATTGTGGACAACATATGATCAGCTTCCTAAGATTCTGATGCCATGATTTCCACACTATGTTATTTTATATATTGGCAATGTGAGCTAAAACAAATCATTCTCCTGTAAGTTGCTTTTATCAGGGGGTTTTATTCCAGGGGGTGGGGAGTACAGATTAAGGCTTTTGGAACTCTTCTTTGACCAGAATGTAGAAAAAAAAATGTTACTTTGGGTACGAAATGGCATAATCTACTGAAATAATGGTTAACGGGACATTCTGGTTGGAAGATTTTAGAGTTCTGTTTGAGAGAATGTTGAAAGTGGAGACCTTTGCTCTTGAGGCTTCAGATAGAAAGAGGATTTTGTAAGGAGTCAGAATAGGAACTATTCCTATAATAGTTTAACCAAGAATCCCTCTTCATTGTGTCTGTGCCATATGAACTTGAGTAAAGTTGATTTTAAAGATAATAAATTATTATTAGTATTATTATCATCATCATCGTCATCATCATCATCATCATCATCATCATCATCATCATCATCAGTAGTAGTAGTATTGACAGAGGAAAGGCATGTGAGCAAGCTTGTAGTTAAGACAGAGTGCAGACAACACAGCAGCTGCAATTTTTTTTTTCAATGCAGTTTATTTGGGAACCTTGAACAATCATTGGACCCTGGGGAAAGCCAGCCCACAGCTTAAATAGCCTCTGGGTAGCCAACCCCAGCGTGCCACGTGGGCAATGCAGATAGGTCCACATACACGGAAGCAAGCCAGATCCTCAGCCTTAGCCAAATGTGGAGTTGTTTGTGACAAAGAGCACTCACCATCGGGAAGGTGGAAGGCAGAAACCAGCTCCATCTTTAAGGCTTGGCATTACGCAGCTGCAATTTTTTATAAGATTAGCTCCATTAAAGAAAGATCTGTGCTATAGTGTGTCCCTTTAGAAAGGCACTGTAGACAATGGGGGCTTAAAACTCAGACAGAATGTGTTTTACCTTATAACAAGGAAGTGTGCTGGAGTGCCTATGTCAACTTGGCACAAGCTAAAGACATCTGCCAGATTGAGAAAATGCCTCCATAAGATCAGGCTGCAGGGAAGTGGGGGAGGACCAAAGTGGTCACCTCCTATAGCCAGGTAGAACTTCCAGAGAAGGGATGGGGCTGGGAAAGTGATGTAAAGTGAATAAATAAAATAAAATAAAATAAAATTGAAGATCAAGCTGCAGGCGTGCCTGTAGGACATTTTCTTAATTAATGATTGATGATGGAGGGTCTAGCTTGTTGTGGGTGTTGCCATTCCTGAGCTGAATAGTCCTGAGCTCTATAAGAAAGCAGGCTGAGCAAACCATGGAGAGCAAGCCAGTAAGCAACACTCCTCCATGGCCTCTGCGTCAGCTTCTGTCTCCAGGTTTCTGCCCTGTTTGAGTTCCTGTCCTGACATCATTTGTCTCAGGCCTAAAGCAATGGGACTAACTCATCATGAACAGAAATCTCTAAATCCAAAGGTCAAAATAAAATTTTACTTCATATAACTTGATTTTCTTAAGTAGTTTGTCAAAGCAGTAGAAAGGTAATTAACACAGCAAATTTATAAATCTTTATTAAAGGCCTATAACCTCAAAGGTATTTTCAAAACTGTAGCTTTCAAGTAAATACTACTTGTTAAGAACTACCTGGTATAAATTATTTGGGTAAATTGTATTCTTTTTGTGATTTATATATGTGTGGCTGAATTACTTTCGATTTAAGCATTGAATCCACATACAGACTACAAGGAACATCTCTGTTGGTATGTTATTTTCTTCCCTGGGTGAAATTTTAGATGTAAAGATAATTGAACACCTCATTTTCGGAAAGCGTTATCACTGTTCAAAAATATGTCAACCATTTTCTCTTGTACCAACAATACACTGTTAGACAAAGAAAAGAGATGAACTTCTGAAGTTGTCATTTGTATAATTTAGTTGTGCTTTACTTGTTTAAAAAACTCTTCCAGGCAGCAATTGCCAGTCTGAAACGGAAATGCATATTTGAAATCTCATCATTTGTCAGAACAACTTTGTAAAAGTGCTATTCTTGAACATTATACAAAATCTTCTGTCTAAAATATATTTCTCTTAAATTTTAACTGATAAAAAAGACAAATATGGTGCCTTTCACGTGATATTATTCAGAAAAGTGTGGTGTTTATGTGGATGAAATACTAATATAACCAACTGGCAGCAGCTGAGACATCCACCTGAGGTTTCCTCATTGCTATGTTTAGTTTAATATGCTGCTGTGACATGGCCAAAAGCCACATGGGGCTAAAAGGATTTATTTTCATTTTACACTTGTAGTCACAATTCATCATTGAGGGGAGTTAGGGCAGGAACTTTAGGCAGAAACCACTGAATTCTGCTTACTGGCTTGTTCATGTTTAGGTAGCCTACTTACATAGACGAGGCCCACCCGCCTAGGAATAGTGCCACCCACAGTGGGCCACCCAGAGTGGGAATGGCCCCTCAAGTCAACCAGCCATCGTGACAATTCATACGTGTGCCCAGAGGTCAGTCTGATAAAGGCAGTTCTTCAACTGAGCTCCCTTTCCCAGCTGACTCTAGTCTGTGTCAGATTAACAACAAAAAAATCAACAACCTACTTATTAAAACACACTACAAATACTTTCCGTTTTATTCTATTCATTTAGAATAATCTGGTTTTTATTACTGCACTTATAGGCTACACTTAAGAACTATCTGAATATAGCATGTGCTAATTACTTACTTTTTGCACATATTTTAAAGTAAACTAATATTCTTAACAGTAATTTTTTTCTTGGTCAATAGGTGGATATTTGGGCTAGATTAACTCCCCAACTCATTGTTGGAATAGAGCATGAACAAGGCATCATATTTCATATGCAGAATTTCCAGTAGCTTTTTATTACAATGATAAAAATAATCTTAGTCTGCTTTAAAAGGGTTATAATATATCTTCCCTGTCTTACCCTTAATATTCGTGTACTCACTATCTGGATTGGAACTGCTGAATTAAATTTTACAAATTAAGAATTCGACACAATGCTAAACATTCTTTCATATAGAAGTTGGAGAAATTCACAGTCATGAAATCAAAAAGTAGTTAAGTATTAAGTGTGTTTCATCCATACTGAAATAATGAAAAGAATTCCTAAAAGAAAATGTTTAGATTATAGTTGTGCGTGTGTTATTGGGGAATGAATCTGGGGTCTTAAGTAAATGAATTACCATTAAACTATATCACTAGCCCCAGGAAGATGAACTAAGTTACTAAATATGTTGTTCTTACAGTTGGTTTGTGCTCTTAAACAGTTCTAAAAGCTCAAAGACTGTTTAAATGTCCTGTGTCTATCGGTATTTATCATAGAATCACATAATATAAAGAAAATACAAAAATAGCTATGTATTGTTTATTTAAACTTTTATACAATAAGACTATTATGTTCATGCAAAAACACTTTTAATGAAAACAGTTATATCTCCAAAATTAAATATAACAGTGGAATGTGATTTGTTCTATCTAATTTTTCCATATTTTTGAAAATTTTGAACATGGGTTCAGTAAATTATGGTCATATCTATTCTCCATTTTCCACCTCCAGTTCCCAAGATGTAAGCTCAACATGTTATCCTCTCAACTTCATGTCTTTTTTTTTCTCTTTTAAAAAGTCATTAGGTCTAGTTAGTGTTGTCCGTATGTGAAGCATATGAGGCCATCCAATACTAAAGGATGGAGAACCTCTAGTTTTCACATCCTCAAAGAGGAATGCCTGTTCTTCATCAAGCTGCTAGCTGCTGCCAGTAGCTCTTCAGCATTTGGTGGAAACTGGAGGTCATAGTCCCATGTCTGCTGGGATGACTATCTTTGTCTTGTGCAGGAAAGCAAAAGAGTTCATCAGTTCCTGAATGGCCAAATCACGTCTAGAAGACAGCATTTCAGAGCACTTAGTCACCCATCTTTTGGCTCTTATATTCTTTCCATCTCTTCTTGGATGTCCCTAGGTGGTATATGAAGGAATTAATTACTGATGCTTCATTTAAGGCCAAACACTATCTCTTATTCACAGCAATAGGACAAAGTATCTCTCTTTTCATCTACTGTTGCCCACTGCAAGTAGAAGATTTTCTGACCTAGGTTGAATACAACCCAAAGAGTGGCATTGACATTGTTTTAGTTTTTGAAAATCTCCTTAATACCAGCCTGGATTCTCACAAATATATCTGTATGCAATGTGTTTTGATATCATTTTCCAAGTTAAACTCTGGTTTCTAAGTAAAGCTATGTTATCAGAAATTGTGCATGTCTATGTGAGCGTGTGTAAGTGTCTGTCTGTCTGTCTTTCTGCATGTGTATATGAAGTTGACCTCCATTACTCTATCTAATCATTGAGACAAGTTCTCTCAGTTAAACTCAAATCTCCCTGATCTTCAAGTTAAGTTGTCAGTTTATCTCAGGATTCCCCTTTTTATGTCTTCCAAGTCCTAAACTCTCGGAAGGCAGACACCCCTACTCTGCATTTACATAGTGCTAGTTATCTGAACTCCAGCCCTTATTGTTGCCTGATGTGGTGGTTTGAATTGGTATGACACCCATAGACTCATGTGTTTGAATATTTAGCTCATAGGGAATGGCACTCTTGGGAGATATGGCCCTGTTGAAGTAGGTGTGACCTTGTTAGAGAAAATATGTCAATGATCATAATGGACTAAACCACTGAAACTGTAAGCTAGCCCAATTAAATGTTTTTCTTTATAAGAGTTGCCTTGGTTATGTTGTCTCTTCACAGCATGAGACCCTAAATAGACACGTGGCAAGCTCTTTACCCATAAGACCATTTCTCCATCCCAAACATCTATGTTTGAAAAGGCGAGACAGTGAAGCAATTAAAAACAATCACATGAACATATATTTGGTCTTGTCAATGATTCACAAAATTTGTTGTCATTAGAATGTTTGTGTCCCATCAAAATTCATACACTAAAATCATAACTCTCAATGTGTAGTACTAGGAGTTAGTGGCCTTAGAGTAGAAATGATGCCCCATAAAAAATTTCACAGGAAAATCTTTCGCCTTCTTTATCAATGAGAAATTCAGTAAGTAGAGCCAACTTCAAGCCAGATAGCAGAATCTTACCAGACACTAAATCTGCCAGCAACTTGATGTCTAATTTCTAGCTGTCTGAAGTGTGAAAAAATGAATTTTATCATTTATAAAATATATTCTTGCTTTATATTTTGCTTTAGAATTCCATATAGGCCAAGAAAAAAGAACTACTAGTTTAGATCCTTAGTTACTACTAAGGTTGAGATTATAATTAATAATAAAGCAGTCACCATAATTCTGTCCCATAATTTGATATCATCCTCCATTTGTTTATCTATTATCGTTTGCTTTTGGTGTATCTATTGCCAAAGAGGGCAAGGATCATAATGGCTATTGGCACTGGGGTCATTTCAGTTTTTGCCTTCCAAAGCACATTAGGGAATCTGTTAAATAACATGCATCAACTGCATAATGGCCTTTATTGATCTGTATTCTTTGATTCATATCCTGGTACAATTTTGTTGTATTTAGGGAGTCACAACTGACACCTAATGCATGGGAAAAAAGGTTTAAGACACAAGATAGGGTTATCTGTGGGGTAGGGCCTTCATCATTTAACCTATAGGACATTTTCTTGGTCAGTGATTGATGTTGGAGGATACAGCAACTGTAGGTGGTGGCACCCTGGGCAGACAGTTTTGAGTTGTAAAAGAAGGCAAGCTGAGTACGCCAGGGGGGACAAGCCAATAATAGCATTCCATGGTCTCTGCTCCATTTTCTTCCTTTAGGTTCTTGGCAAGTTCCTGCCCTGACTTCCCTTCATAAAAGATTGTAATCAATACAATGAAATAAACTCTTCCCAAAGTCGGTTTGGTTAGGGTGTTTTATCACAGCAGTAGAAACTTATACAAGACAAAAATACATATTCTCTGACAGTCACAGTGAATGTGAAGCATCAGAAAAGGACTGACTGTTCTCATAGTGCAGGAACAATGTCAGAGGGGCTGAGATGTATTTGTCAGTATAGAAATTATTAAAACATTACTTGTAGATAGAGATAGAACTTGGAGGTAGAAGAAGAGTAGGAGTATAGAAATTGTAACTACAGAGGTTAGACACTTGGTAATACTTAATTCTTAACTATTGGGAGCCTGAAACTACAAATGGTTATTCTTTTTTTAAATTTTAAAAAGAGGTTTTTTTTAAAATTTTTATTAATTACAGTTTATTCACTTTGTATTCCCCCTGTACCTCCCTTCCTCCTCCCCTCCCAATCTCACCCTCCCTCTTCCCCACCTGTGTCCCTCTCCCAGTCCACTGAAAAGGGAGGTCCTCCTCACCTTCCCTCTGATCCTAGTCTATCAGGAGTGGCTGCAGTATCTTCTTCTGTGGCCTGGTAAGTCTGCTCCCCTCTCTGGGGGAGGTGATCAAAGAGCAGCCCAATCAGTTCATGTCAAGACAGTCCCTGTCCCCATTACTATGGAGGCCACTTGGATACTGAACTGCCATAGGCTACCTCTATTCAGGGGTTCCAGGCCATCTCCATGAGTGGTCCTTGGCTGGACTATCAGTTATTTTTTAGAATTTTGTACAATAGATTTATATAATGCTCTTTCTCCTCTTCCAGCTTTTTTCAGATCCCTTCTCACTTTCCTGTCTTACCAACTCCCATTTTTTTCCTCTTTTTAAAAAAGATGCACTCAAAAGAAAAGAACACCCACCCCCCCACCCCCCCCCCACACACACACAACATACACACATCAGTTTTAGCTAGCTGGCCAGTACACATCAGAATGGTTATTAAGAATGTCTAGACCTTTCTTTCTTGATTATGCTGACCAAAAGTGATTCTGTAATAGTCATGCTTTTCTCTTAGGTTTCATCAACATTAAATTAATAATAGAAATACATAGTGTCTTTATATAAATTTCTTCAGGTTACTTGAAACTGCTGAGGTGAAATGGTTGTTTTAAAATTTTATATTGTATAGTGGAATTTAAAGTTTAACTTCCTGAGTTAAGGTTAGATTTAATAAAAAGCAAATATAGCAGAGTTCCAGATGTAGTTGATTGTGTGTAAAAAAAATCTATTTTATTTGCTTCTGTGCATCTCAGTCTTATGAAACCTGACTTTTTAAAAATTAAAGTTAGATAGCAAGCTATGAGGCTCTACACAGCATATTTTTTTTTCTCTGCTTCTTTGCTTCTAACGCTCCCCAGAGCCACCTTCATCTCTTCTTCAGTAAGCCAGCTTCCATTGCTGGCCAAGATGAGATACATCAAAATTTACCATCCTTCCATGTTATTGCTTACTTTTGCAATACTATCTGTTTTACAAGCTTCCACCAACCTCCTCTTTTAATATTTTTATACATCTCCAAAGGCCACTTCTTCCTCTTCCTATAACTTATGTTCAGTTTTATTTTGGAAAAAAGAATCATTTCATACTTTTACTTAATGAAGGCACAGTTAGAATTTCAGTGTAAATTATCAAGGATTGCCAAATGATTATATTAATTCTCTGCTTGTCAGTCTATGTCTGTTTCCTGAACAGTGAGTTCATCAGCTAATGCTCTTAGTGAGACTTGTTAGTCTTGGATGGTTTTATCATATTGTAATATTGTTTTTAAGACTCCATAGGAAAGTAATGTACTTCTCAGATTCAGATATTAAACGGTATAACAGAAAATGTTTTAAATTTTAGGCCACTACAGTTGAAAATCAGTTTGTTTTTCATTGTTCAGTGTGTGAGTAATGTTTCCCATGTACTCTTATTGCCTCACAAGGACTGAAATCTCTGCCATGATTTTACGTTTGACTAGCACAATGTTAACATTCACTAGGTTTGATAGATGCTCCCATTTGTTGACCTATTTCTAGAACCCTGATGCTTATAGTGCAAGTTGTTAAATTCAAAGAGATCACAAGAAATTTTGGGAGACATTTCCAGGTCAAGGAATAAATATCATAGGACCAATTTCATTTATAGTCTTGTTTTTTTGTAACAATATTCCAAATAATCACTTATCTTCCACCCAAGCATAGCAGAATATAGTGTTTACAGTTTGGAAAAAGAAAACCTTAGTGATGAATACGGAATTATTTAAAAGGGAGCAGAAGGGTTGCAAGAGCCAAAGGGAGAGAGAAGTTGCTGTGAGACTTTGCCCTCTAGAAATGTCAGCAAGTCTCATTAATATGGCTATCTAAACAAGACCTAAACAATGACAATGGTAATGGACGTGGTAACATAGGAGGGGGAGGCTTACTGGGTTTCAGCCCTATGCAAAGAACTACGGGCAATAAAGGAATGCTAAGAATGAGAGAGATGGACCCCAGGGAATAGCACCTCAATTAGTTACTCAATACCAAGTGGACAGCCCTGAAATTATGTACATAAAACTAACATTATGTGGGTAGACTAGTTCATATTTATGTATTTAGAAAGAATATGTACATATATATTATATATACTTTAATTAAAAGACAAAATGAATTTAAAAGAACAAGACAATGCATGGGAGGAATTATATCAAAGAAAGGGAAAAGAAGAAAAATAATTTCTTATAATTATTTTATAATTATAAAAATTATTAAGAGATATACTAATTCTATACTTTCAAAAATAACATGACTAAGTACCATCCTCAGGTCACTGACAGACCATTGGCCTAACCTTGTTTTGAAGATAACTCATACCACTACTCAACTGTGATCACGAAAAAAGTCTCATGGAAAGTATCTTTGTGTTTTTTGTTTGTTTGTTTGTTTTTTAAGACAGGGGTTTCCTTTGTAGCCTTGGCTGTCACGGACTCGCTTTGTAGACCAGGCTGGCCTCAGATTCACAGCAATCCACCTTCCAGGCTGGTAGACAACAGTCTAAGTCATATGATAAACAATTGCTCAAGGGGATATCCAGTCAGGATTTTGTCTGATTTCAATTTGAGTACAACTTATTCATGAGATCACAACCACTCTGACTTCAAATGGTCAACTGCTCTCCTGTGGTTGCAAAATGCTGTTTCTTTGTAATCCTCCAGAACTTCTGGCTCTTACAATTTCTCTCCCCCGTTTTCACAATAATCCTTAAAAGCTGTCAAACAGCCTTAAAAAAAAGGCTGATCAGAAAGTTATTGGTTCCTTCATGCCACACATGCCAAAATTTCACTGATGGCACATTTTGTCAGGCTAGTTGTTATTGAAGTTCGCCAGTTTCATAGCTGGCTGGAATTGATGGCTGCTTTTCTCCTCCAGTAGTCCCTATCCAATGACTTTGACCTCATGGCTATTCCAAATGAAACATAGGTATCTGAAGAGTCAAAGCTAATAACACCAAATGAGAGAAAATATGTAATGTTTGTTTTTCTTTGCCTAGATTACCTCATTCAAAATGATTGTTTCCATGTTCATCCATTTACCTGTGAATTTTGTAGTTTTTCTTAACAGCTGGACAGTATTCCAGGGTGTGAATATACCACATTTTTCTTATCTATTCATCAGTTATGGTGGTTTAGACTGTCTCAACTTCTTAGTTATTGTGAACTGAGCAGCAATGAACCTGGAGGAGCAACTATCGCTAGTAAGATACAAAGTGCTTTCTTGATATGCCCAAGAGTGCTATAACTAGATATGTGGTAAATCTATTTTTAATGAGATCCATAATGGCTTTACCAGTTTGCATTCCCACAAGTAATGAGTAATTGTTCACCCTTTATACAAATTTGTTCTAACATTTGTTGTGATTTGTTTTTGGATCTTAACCATTCTGAGTGGGGTAAGATGAAATCTCAGAGTTTTTTAATTTGTATCTCATTGATGGCTAAGGAGGTTGAACATTTAAAAAAAATGTTTCTCAGCCATTTTTGTTTCATATACTGAAAAATCTGTTTAGTTCCATGTCCAATTTTAAAATTTAATATTTAGTTTTCTGAGTTCTTTGTATATTCCAGATAATATCCGTCTGCCATATGTACAGCGGGTAAAGATATATTCCCATTATGTGGGCTGCCTCTTCATTCAAAGGATGGTATCCTTTGCTGTACAGAAGCATTCCTGCTTCATGAGGTCCACCTAAAAATATATATTCCACCAATTAGGAAACTATAAGAGCAGTGAACGAGTTTTTAGATAAATATGTCCTAGGAAAACTAAATCAAGATGAAATAAATAATTTAAATGGATCCATAGTATCCAATGTAACAGAAGCAGTAATTAAGTATCTCTCAAGTAACAGCATTGCAGAGCCAAGCAGATTTAGCACAGGTTTCTATCAGACCTCAAAAAGCTAACACAACTGACATCCTCATGATTGTTATCATCCCTTCCCAGTACTCATGGATTCTGTACTTTGTTTCCATAGAGACTATTGCTTCTAATTCATGTCATATAGATAAATATTTTTATCTATTTATACAAAATTATATGCATGTAGAATGTATGTAATCTAGAATCCATAGATAAGAGAAAAATACAATATTTGGCTTTCTGAGACCAACAATTCACATAATAAATATGATTATTTCCATTTGCATTACTTTTCTTGTAAACAACATAATTTTCTTCCTTACAATAGAAAACACTTCATTGTGTATATGTGTCACATTTTCTCTCTTTATTCTTCTGTCAACAAAACATAGGTTGGTTCCATAATTTAGGGTTATATATAATACTGCAGGAAATGCTGCTGAGTGAGCACCCTATTGGGTGTGTTGTGTTAGAACCCTTTGCGTGAACAGCTGGGAGTTTGTAGCTTTGTCATATTGTACTTGGTTTTTAGTTTTCCAAAGAGTTTCATACTCATTCCCACAGTGTCTGGCCTGCTTTACCTTCTCAGCAGCAGTAGCATTTTAGCTTTCGCTAGATTTTCTCCATGACAGTCATTTTTACTAGGGTGATATAGACATTCGAGTCATAATTCTCACCCCTCTAATGGCCATAAAGTTGAGAACTTTTTCATGTCTATTGCCCATTTCTGAATCAGCTTTTCATAACTGTCAAAGCAAATATTTTTAAAAATATTGGAGAATTATCATCTACAAAATATTAAAGACAATACAGATGTCTTTAATTCCCACTAAATTATAGGTAAAGAGGCGATGTGGTAGAACTGAAAGTAAATTATTTAAATTATGCACTTTGGTAACATGACTGAGCCTATGTCTCAAAATGATTTGTAATTAAAATATGTACAAATAGTGGAGGAAAATGACGATAGTGCAAGGTAAATAGTATCTTGAATGAATAGTAATCTGTTGTTAGAAGCAAAAAAGTAATTACATGCGCACCAACTTTATTTAAACCTAAATCTTATTGATATTTTGCTTGATGTTGCAAGGTAAAACATTTATGAAGGAATTTATTAAATGAGATTGAAAGTTCTAAAGAGCAGGCTACTACCATGTGGGAGGTAGAATTTAACAAAAAAGAAGGAAATAGAACTCATGAGAGAAGCACAGCAAACAATTTCTAGAAAGGGCTCGTGATGTTCCTGGGAACTACAGAGACAGCAGCTGATGAGCACTTCTGCCTCTCATCCTGCTGTCTGAAGACAGCATCTGAAGTCATTGCTCTAACAACACTGAACACAGAATTGAGATATGACTATATATTTTGAAAGACTGTAAGTACATTGGGAGGAATTGCTGCCCACAGTGGCCCCACTTTTTGTCAACCTTGAGAATGCTAAGATCTTTAGATGCTAAGTCTTTTTCATAAAATAACATAGTGTTGGAGTGATGTTTTTGTGCATTGTGTAAAGATTATTCTTACATATTCAAATGCTGATTACTGTGCCCAGAGAGTTGAGTAAAGGCCCAACTTTAGTATTGTAATTATTATGAAGCATCTCCTGCCTTAATATTTTGTAAACATTGTTCTCCATCACCTTCTGATTGGTTAATAAAACAGCTGAATAGCCAATAGCTGTGCAGGAGAGAAAATAGAAGTATGGGAGTACTGAGCTCAGAGAGAGGGTATCAGGTGGGGATGAGAGAGAAAGAGACAAAGAAAGAGAGAGAAAGAAAATTGGGACATGGATGAAGAAGCAGGTGCTAGGATGGAACTAAGATGGCAGCTAATAGGCTACGTGGTGGGATGTAGCCAGGAGAGTATTGTCAGGTTAAAATAGCTGAGTATAGCTGAGTATAGCCCAGCTATAGTGGCTAATATTTTTAATAAATATAAAGATCATTATCCAGAGCAAGGTCTGGCAGAGAAAACCCATACATTTCAAAGCAGAGTTTGTGTTTGGCCTAGGCAAACCCTTCCATGTTCTTTAAATCAACTCTAGGTAACTTGGTTAACCAGGAAATTGCCAGTGCTGCATGGACATTGTACTGTACTGTTGAGAATGTAAGGATAAGAAAAAAAATGCCTAGATATGTAAACACCCAACTTCTTCCTCATATAATTTGTTTGACTTATGGTTTGTTGAAATATGGAATCCATGAATATAATACAAAATACTGACTGTTGAGTTATCTCTATGTCTTCCACCTATCTGAGGTAGGATTATTATTAATACCTTTAAGACATTCTTTAGTCATTTTGTTGCTAGAAAGCAGTAGGATCAAAGATTTTTTTTTTTGTCTTTTTTTTAAGATAAAAAGAGATTTTATTTTTTCTGGAGCCAGTAGCAGTGGCCATAGTCTAGGAACAATTTAGTTTGTCACAGATATGTTCAAGGAAGGTAACAAGCTCATGAAGTTTTTATAGTAACAGAACGTAGGAAGTCTCAGAAATAAAAACACCTTTTAAATATATTGATGAGTACATGAGCTATGCAGGTTTAACAAGGCAGGGAAATGGCCACTGTGGTCCTCAGAAGGTATCAGATGACATTATAGGTCTTTGAGTTGTCTGCACATTCCAAAGGTTTATCCTACTAGTGAGTATGTTAGGTCACACAAAGGAATAGATATTGAATGGACATTGAAGGTACAAAGTAGCCCAACATTGTTTGGCTCTGGACCTGCAGCATTCCATCTCACCCAATCACTGAAGTTCTAATCAGTCAATCACCCTTGCAGAATGTTTGGTACAGGGACAGCCTCTTTAGGAACTTCAGTTAACAAGAAGGAAAATGCTCCTGTTTTAGCACCCACAGATTCCCCATGTTTTCTTTAAATTTATTTATTTTTTATTAATTACAGGTTGTTCACTCTGTATCCCAGATGCAGCCCCTCCTAATCCCACTTTTCTTATCCCCTCCTAATCCCACTTTTCTTCCCTTATCGCCTCCCAAGCCCTTCTCTAAGTTCACTGTTAGGGGAAGTCCTCCTTTGACCCTAGCCTATGAGGTCTCACCAGGTGTGGCTGCGTTGTCTTCCTCTGTGGCCTAGTAAGGCTGCTCTCCCCTCAAGGGAAAATGATTAAAGAGATAGCCACTGAGTTCATGTTAGAGACAGTCCCTGTTCCCCTTACTAGGGAACCGACTTGTAAACTGAGCTTCCATGGGCTACATCTGTGTAGGGGTTCTAGGTTATCTCTATGCATGGTCCTTGTTTGGAGTATCAGTCTCAGAAAAGACCCCCGTGGCCAGATTTTCTGGTGCTGTTGCTATCCTTGTGGCGCTCCTGTCCTACCAGGTCTTTCATCTCCCTCTTTTTTCATAAGATTCCTGAACTCTGCCCAAAGTTTGACTATCAAAAGTTTGCAGTGTGTTCTTGCTTTTTTTTTCTCTCTAGTGCTCTGGTGATAGCTTTGACAATATCTTAGCCTAGATGACTCACTGTTCCCAAGTACATGAGAGCCACATGGACAGGACTTGGCCTCTACCTAGAATACATCATGGAGGGGAGTTGGCCTCTACCTAGAACACAGCCACGCAAAAATATCCTATCTCTGATCTGAATATGAGAAAGAACTTGTAGTATTTATATTTCTTAACCCCAGATATTTTCTTTACAGTAAATTTTCAAATTCTATATATTTAATGAAATTTTCATAATTTTTTTTTACACCTGAGTAAAACCTCACTGTTTAAATGTGCCACATCTTTTTTACCCATCCATTTTCAGATGAGCATGTTGGTTAATTCCATGTCCTTACTATTATAACTAGAGCAGCAATTGGCACACGTTTGCAAATATCTGTGGTAGGATATACAGTATTTCTTCAGAGCTGGCTTGTATTTAATAAATTATATGAGTGAGTTTTTCTTAAAAGTTTTCCCATCAATATTAAATGATAATTACTGTGAGCTGGTTAGTTGCTGCTGTTGTTGTTTACTTGACACAAGTTGAACAACTTGGGGAAAAAAATCTCAGTTGAGAAAATGTCTCCATCAGATTGCCTGTATGACAAGGGAGCTAGGACACCACTGGTCAGGTAGTCCTTGGTGGAATAAGAAAGCTGGCTGAGCAAGCTAGTAAGCAGCATCCTTCCATCATCTCTGCTTCAGTTCCTGCCTCTAGGTTCCTGCCCTGCTTGAGTTCCTACTTGTTTTTCCTGGGCGATGGACTGTACATTTTAAGCCAAAATAACCCTTCCCTCCAAGTTACACTTGGTCATGGTTTGTATCAGGATAGAAAGCAAATTTAAGACAGAGAACAAACAGAGGACCTATAGAAAGGGAGGGACTCTTTCTTACATATGCTTCTGTCAAGGAATTAATATCTAGAATATATAAAGAACTGAAGAACTAAACACCTCTCCAAAGCAAAACTGCCAACAAGTAAATGGAATAACGTACTGAACATCCAGTTCCCGAAAGATAACAAATCGCCAATAAATTCCTGTTTAATGTTGCTAGACATTTGGACAACTCGAATTAAAGAAAAGTAAAGCTGCTTTGAGATGTAGTCTCACCCCTGTTAATTTATGATGACAATAAACTACAGGTGCTGGCGGGGTGGGGAAAGAAGAGCCTTAGTGTTTTCCCTGAGAGGATCAACTAGTATAGCCATATATACTGCGCATACACACAGCCATAAGAGCAATGAAATCATAGCATTTTCAGAAAAGTGAATGGAACTGGAGGTATTATATTATGTAGGACGACTTGTGCTCAGACTAGCACATATTTTCCTTCAATACGCAGATTTCAGCTTTTAACCTTTATTTATGTGTATTCATGTGGAAGTGAGTGTAGATAGAGGTCAGAGACTAGAAAAGGGTCAATGAAAGGGTGAAAAGATCCTTAACGGAGAGAGATGAGGAAAGTTACAGAATACCCCTGAGAGTATGAAGGAGCACCCTAAATGTTGAAGGGTGAAAATGAAGGTGTAATGCAGGGAGAGACAGGCAGGTGAGTGAGGGCAGAGGCTCAAACAAGGCAACTTTGAAAATGTCATAAGGAAACCTGAAACTTTGCCTGTGAAAACATAAAATTAAGAAAAAAACCAATGCTCAAGTGACAGCTATTTACTTCTCTGGATCTATAACACTGTATGCTTTCTGGCTTTAAGGGTCACTGACAAACATTTCTAATGTTACTCTGATAACTGTCTTTGTGTGTGTTGGCACTTTTTCAATTCAAGCTTTAGCACCTCCCTCCCTCCATCTCTTCTTCCCATGCCTCTCCCTCTCCTGATCTTCCTGCTTTCCTACTTTGCTCTCTCTTCCTCCTTCCCCACTTTATATTTGTATATGCATAATTATGGGTGCATACATGTCTTATGTGTATGTTTTCACAAGAGTGTATGGGTAGGCCAGAGCTTGTTTTAGGGTGTCTTCCTCAAGCCACTTCCACTGTAGTTTTTGGAAAAGGTTCCTCACAGAACTTTCAGCTTATCATTTTGCCTGCATTGGCTGACCAGCAAGGGCCAGGTATTTGCTTTCTTCTGCCCCATTTTTGTACTGGGATTAGAAACTTGAGTGGCAACACCAACATTTTCATATAGGTGTTGGAGACTAGACTTAGCTCTTTATGCTAGTACAGTGGGACATTTCCTCTGCCCCTAGCGTTATTTCTTTATGTTGATTTGAGGCATCTTGACTATCATATGCCCTGAAGAAATTCTTGCCTCATTTTGTATACTACTTCTATGTGTCTCTTGCTTTAGAATGACAGCACTTTCTGAGGTCTGGAAAATTTTCTAGTACACTTTCTCTGGCTGGCTGGGTAAGGCTCAGGTCTCCAAGGCCACACTTTTAATGCACTCTTTCTTACACTGCTCCAGTCTGATGTCTATGTATTCTTTTCATAACCTCACATTTTCTCACTGAGTTTCCAGATGCTGCTACTTTGAGCAGCTCACTGGTGGTGAAGTGGAGGCTGAGCAGTAGAGTTGTTGTGGTGGGTGCCACCACTAGTGTGTACAGCACCAGAGGAAACACTGGTCAACAGCCTGAGTCATTGAAGAAACTTGCTGAAATGTGAGCGAATGCTGGTAGGCAGTTTGTGGATTCAGTGGAAAGAGGCTGATGTGGTAGTTGAGCAACTCAGTCCTTTTCACTGTGATCGTCCACTCCCATAGATGCTAGCTCTAATCTGACATCTTACCTGGAAGTCTTCAGATGACTTTTAACTCTTTAAAAATGAGATCAAAATACATTTGATACTTTTCATATTAATATTCATAACCTCTATAAAACTTTAGACAAGTCTCCATTAATTAATGTTACATATTCTATCAGTAGTGAAAATTATTTTGAAGGTCTAATGAATTTAATATCTCTTTCAAAATTTAGCAAGAACAATATTTTAAAGGTAATTTTCTATGCAATTCCATTTACATGCCTGACATTATTTAATTGCTTTATTATTTAATCTTCTTGTTGCTATAAAAAATTGCCTGACAAACACAATTTAACATAGGTATGGTTAATGGTTGACTAGGAAGGAAGTGATGAGCTGAGAGAGGTGTGGTCACCTGCAGGGGAAACAAGAGTGGAAGTCATACTGTGAGTACATGGAAGCAGGACTGGGCTATGATTATCAGTGCCCACTCCTAGGTACCTAACAGTCTCTTCTAATTAGATGCTATGACTGCGAAGTTCTTCAATTTCATAAAATGGTACAACTGTCCGGAAATTGTGAACCAAGCATTTAAATGCCTAAAACTGTTTTTGATACTTTACAGTCAAACCACATGGTGTTTCAGTTCTAAACAGACTAACTATAGACAATTTATCTTCTTTTGGTGAGATCAGGTGTAATTTTGACACTGTGGTTCAAAAATCACATTATTTGGGGCTGATTCAATAAACTGCTTCAGTAAACATGTCATTTTCCTCATTTCTCATAGCATTAAAAATCCTCTTAAAGCTTTCTTTAAAAATATCTACGGAATATGTTTATGATAGTAAAGTAGCTTCAATTGTTATATATGTATATGTTACAGTTATTTTGGTCTTTGCAAGAATATTAGATAACTTAGAAAAATTATTGACTTATGTTTAACCATACTATACAAAGCTCAATGCTTTAGCAAGTACTGAATGAAAAGGTAAGTGGCTATATGTGGAATGCTTACAATTTTTTTTTCTGGTCACAGATTTTTTTTTTGTACGTAAAAGTAAAATAAATAAAACTTCACAACGGGAAGACATAATTCCATTTAACCATGGCATTTTGCTATGAATACCTATATATGCAGATTACCATTTACAAGCTGACTACAAATTTGCTGTATTTCATTTATAAACCCAAATAAACAATAATGAGACCACCCCATCCTTGTCGAAGAGCAGATGGAGGCTACTACACATACTCACAACTTGTCACAAAGAGTAAGTGACCATGGGGTACCTAGCTCCAATTAACATATCTACTGTACAGCCCTTACGCCCAAGGCTCAGGGAAGAGATGAGAAGTGTGGGGAGATGTGTAGGTGTAAGACCAGGGCACCTGCCCCTAAATAGTATCTTCTAGACATGCAGGGAAGCTGCATCCTTGAATTCGCTGCGGAATGATTACCTAAACAAGACGTGTATAAAAACTGAATGACACAAAAACAGAGATGGAGATATTTTACAAGGTCTCACTCCTGAACAAAGAATATCAGGCTGCTGACAATGTTATCAAGTCGCAAACATGTATATTATTAGTCCTAAACATATGCATATATAAGCAACACTCACTGGAGTCAGTAGGTTACATGGTGTGCAGGTTTGTATGTGTGTGAATGTATGCATTTGTATGCAACAGCAATAATAAAAAAGAGATCACATGTCTGATGGGGAGTAGGGAAGAAGAGAGGAGTTTTAGATGGGATGGGAAGGGCTAGAAGTGATTGAAATATAGTAAAAATCATGCTTTGAATTGTCAAAGAATGCAAATTACATAAAATAATATATTGAAATACTTTTAAGTTGTATAATGGCATACCTATAGTACTTAAAGGAGATTATGAGAACATAGGAGTCATTTAGTTAAGTTTTTTTTGTTTTGTTTTCTTTTTTAATTATTATTAATTATACTTTATTCATTTTTGTTTCCCCCCATAAGCCCCTCCCTCCGCCCCTCCCAGTCCCACCCTTCTTCCCCTTTCTGCATGCATGCCCCTCCCCAAGTCCACTGATAGGGGAGATCTTCCTCTCCTTCTTTCTGATCTTAGACTATCAGTTCTCATCAGAAGTGGTTGCATTGTCATCTTCTGTGGCCTGGTAAGGCTGCTCCCCCCTCAGGGGGAGGTGATCAAAGAGCAGGCCAATCAGATTGTGTCAGAGGCAGTCCCTCTTCCCATTACTATGTAACCCACTTGGACACTGAATTGCCATGGGCTACATCTGGGCAGGGGTTCTAGGTTATCTCTATGAATAGTCCTTGGTTGGAGTTTCTGCGAAGTGCCCTGTGTTCAAATTTTCTTGTTTTGTTGCTCTCCTTGTGGAGTTCCTGTCCTCTCCAGCTCTTGCTATTTCCCACTTCTTACACAAAATTCCATTCACTCTGCCCGACAGTTGGCCATCAGGCTCAGCATCTGTTTTGATAGTCTGTAAGGCAGAGGCTTTCAGAGGCCCTCTGTGGCAGGTTCCTAGGTTGTTTCCTGTTTTCTTCTTCTGGCTTTCAGAAGCCCTCTGTAGAAGGTTCCTAGGTTGTTTCCTGTTTTCTTCTTCTTCTGATGTCAATCCTCTTTGCCTTTCAGGATGGGGATTGAGCTTTTTAGTTAGGGAACTCCCTTTTGCTTAGTTTGTTTAGATGTACCGATTTTAGTGGGTTTATCCTATGTTGTATATTTATACGAGTGAGTATATACCATGTGTGTCTTTTTGCTTCTGGGACAACTCACTCAGGATGATCCTTTCCAGGTCCCACCATTTACTTGCAAATTTCATTATTTCCTTATTTTTCATTGTTGAGTAATACTCCATTGTATAGATGTACCACAATTTCTGCATCCATTCTTCAGTTGAGGGGCATCTGGGTTGTTTCCAGCTTCTGGCTATTACAAATAAAGCTCAAACATGGTTGGGCAAATGTCCTTTTTGTGTACTTGGGTCTCTTTTGGATATATGCCTAGGAGTGTTATGGCTGGATCTTTTTTTTTTTTCCCTTTTTTTAAAATTTTTCATCAATTACACTTTATTCATTCTGCATCCCCCCATAAGCCCCTCCCTCCTCCCCTCCCAATCCCACCCTCCCTCCTCCCTCTGCTTGCATGCCACTCCCCAAGTCCGCTAATAGGGGAGGTTCTCCTCTCCTTTCTGATCTTAGTCTGTCAGTTCACATCAAAAGTGGCTGCATTGTCCTCTACTATGGCCTGGTAAGGCTGCTCCCCCCCAGAGGGAGGTGATCAAAGAGCAGGCCAATCAGATTATGTCAGAGGCAGTCCCTCTTCACATTACTATGTAACCCAATTGGACTCTGAACTGCCCTGGGCTACATCTGTGCAGGAGTTCTGGGTTATGGCTGGATCTTGAGGAAGCGCTATTCCTAGTTGTCTGAGAAAGGGCCAGATTGATTTCCAGAGTGGTTGTACAAGTTTACATTCCCACCAGCAGTGGAGAAGGGTTCTCCTTTTTCCAAAACCTCTCCAGCATGTGTTGTCACTTGAGTTTTTGATCTTGGCCATTCTCATGGGTGTAAGGTGAAATCTCAGGTTTGTTTTGATTTGCATTTCCTAATGGCTAATGAGGTGGAGCATTTCTTTAAATGCTTCTCTGCCATTTGATATTCCTCTACAGAGAGTTCTCTGTTTAGCTCTGTTCCCCATTTTTTAAGTGGATTACTTGGTTTGCTGATTTTCAGCTTCTTTAGTTCTTTATATATACTGGATATGAGTCCTCTGTCAGATAAAGGGTTGGTAAAGATTCTTTCCCAATCTGCAGGCAGTCGCTTTGTTTTGATGACAGTATCCTTTGCTTTACAGAAGCTTTTCAGTTTCATGAGGTCCCATTTATTGATTGTTGCTCTTAGAGCCTGTGCTGTTGGTGTTCTGTTTAGGAAGTTCTCTCCTGTACCAATGAGTTCTAGGGTATTCCCCAGTTTTTTTTCTAACCAATTTAATGTGTCT
The DNA here is from genome assembly GCF_030254825.1 of Meriones unguiculatus. Taxonomy (NCBI): domain Eukaryota; kingdom Metazoa; phylum Chordata; class Mammalia; order Rodentia; family Muridae; genus Meriones; species Meriones unguiculatus. The sequence continues at coordinate 100,777,877 of NC_083351.1, forward strand.
GGTTTTATGTTAAGGTCTTTGATCCACTTGGATTTCAGTTTTGTGCAGGGTGATAAGTATGGATCTATTTTCATTTTTCTACATGTAGACATCCAGTTGGACCAGCACCATTTGTTGAAGATGCTATCTTTTTTCCATTGTATAGTTTTGGCATCTTTGTCAAAGATCAGGTGTCCATAAGTGTGTGGGTTTATTTCTGGGTCTTCTGTTCAGTTCCATTGATCCACCATTCTGTTTCTATGCCAGTACCATGCAGTTTTTATAACTGTTGCTCTATAGTACAGCTTAAGATCAGGGATGGAGATACCTCCAGAAGATCTTTTATTGTAGAGGATTGTTTTAGCAATTCTGGGTTTCTTGTTATTCCATACGAAGTTGAGAATTTTTCTTTCCAGGTCTGTAAAGAATTGTGTTGGCAATTTGATGGGAATTGCATTAAATCTGTAGATTGCTTTTGGTAAGATGGACATTTTAATTATGTTAATCCTGCCAAGCCATGAGCATGGGAGATCTTGCCATCTTCTGATATCTTATTATAATTCTTTCTTCAGAGACTTGAAATTTTTTTCATACAAGTCTTTGACTTGCTTGGTTAGGGATACACCAAGGTACTTTATGTCATTTGTGGCTATTGTGAAGGGTCTTGTTTCCCTAATTTCTTTCTCAGCATTTTTGTCTTTTGTATACAGGAGGGCTACTGATTTTTTGAGTTAATTTTGTATCTGGCCACTTTGCTGAAGGTGTTTATCAGCTGTAGGAGTTCCCTGGTAGAGTTTTTGGGGTCACTCATGTATACAATCATATCATCTGCAAATAGTGATAATTTGACTACTTCATTTCCAATCTGTATCCCCTTGATCTCCTTCAACTGTCTTATTGCTCTAGCAAGGACTTCCAGAACTATGTTGAAGAGATATGGAGAGAGTGGGCAGCCTTGTCTTGTCCCTAATTTCAGTGGGATTGCTTTAAGTTTCTCTCTGTTCAGTTTGAGGTTGGCTATAGTCTTGCTGTATATCGCATTTACTATGTTTAGATATGTGCCTTGTATCCCTGATCTCTCCAATACTTTAAACATGAATGGATGTTGGATTTTGTCAAATGCTTTTTCAGCATCTAGGGAGATTATCATGTGGTTTTTTTTCTTTCAATTTGTTAATATGGTGGATCACATTGATGGATATCTGTATATTGAACCACCCCTGCATACCTGGGATGAAGCCTACTTGGTCACAGTGGATAATATCTTTGATGTGTTCTAGGATTGGGTTTGCAAGTATTTTGTTAAGTATTTTTGCATCAATGTTCATAAGGGAGTTTGGCCTGAAATTCTCTTTCTTGTTGAGTCTTTGTGAGGTTTTGGTACCAAGGTGACTGTGGCTTCATAAAATGAGTTTGGTAATGTTCCTTCTGTTTCTATTTTGTGAAATAGTTTGAAGAGAATTGGTGTTAGCTCTTCTTTGAAGGTCTGGTAGAATTCTGCGCTGAAGCCATCTGGTCCTGGGCTTTTTTTTGGATGGGAGACTTTTGATAACTGCTTCTATTTCTTTGAGAGATATAGGACTATTTAATTGATTTACCTGGTCCTGATTTAGCTTTGGTAAGTCAAATCAATCAAGAAAATTGTACATTTCATTTAGATTTTCAAATTTTGTGGCATATAGTCTTTTGAAGTAAGTCCTAATGATTGTTTGGATTTCCTCACTGTCTGTAGTTATGTCCCCCTTTTCATTTCTGATTTTGTTGATTTGGGTATTGTCTCTCTGCCTTTTTTAGCTTGGCTAAGGGTTTGTCGATCTTGTTGATTTTCTCAAAGAACCAGCTCTTGGTTTCATTGATTCTTTGAATTGTTTTATTTGTTTCTAATTGATTGTTTTCAGCCCTGAGTTTGATTACTTTCAGCTGTCTACTGCCTCTTGGTGTGTCTGCTTCTTCTTTTTCTAGAGTTTTTAAGTGAGCCATTATGTTGCTTGAATGAGCTGTCTCAAATTTCTTCTTGAAGGCAGGTAGTGCTATGAACTTTCCTCTTAGCACTGCCTTCATTGTGTCCCACAAGTTTGGGTATGTTGTGTCTTCATTTTCATTGATTTCTAGGAAGACTTTTTAATTTCTTTCTTTATTTCTTCTGTGACCCAGCTGTCATTTAGTAACAAGTTGTTCAGTTTCCATGTGTGTGTAGACTTTTTGCTATTTCTGTTATTGTTGAGGTACAGCTTTATTCCATGGTGATCAGACAAGATACAAGGGATTATTTCAATCTTTTTGTATCTGTTGAGGCTTGCTTTGTGACCAACTATATGGTCTATTTTGGAGAAGTTTCCATGAGGTGCTGAGAAGAAGGTAAATTCTTTTGTGTTTGGGTGTAAAGTTCTGTAAATGTCTGTGAGGTCCATTTGATTCATGACCTCTGTCAGAGACATTGTTCCTTTGTTTAATTTCTGTTTTGTTGACCTGTCCTTTGTTGAGAGTGGGGTGTTGAAGTCTCCCACTATTAATGTGTGGGGATCTATATGTGGTTTAAATTTTATCAATGTTTCTTTCACAAACGTGGGTGCCCTTGTATTTGGGGCATAGATGTTCAGGATTGTGATGTCTTCTTGGTGGAATTTTCCCTTGATGAGTATGAAGTGTCCTTCCCCATCTCTTTTGATTAATTTTGGTTGAAAGTCTATTTTATCAGGTATTAGAATGGCTACTCCTGCTTGCTTCTTGGGTCCATTTGCTTGGAAAGTCATCTTCCAACCCTTTACCCTTAGGTAATATTTATCTTTGTGCCTTAGGTGTGTTTCTTTTATGCAACAGATTGCTGGGCTTTGTTTACATATCCATTCTGTTCATGTGTGTCTTTTTATTGGAGGGTTGAGTCCATTGATATTGAGAGAGATTAATGTCCAGTGGCTGTTAGATCCCTTGCTTTTGATATTGGCTGTGGTCATACGGTTGTGCTTGGTTGCTTTTTGTTTTATTGTAGTAAGGTTAATTATTTCCTGTGTTTCTTGAAAGAAGTACATTTTTTGGGGTTGTATTTTCCCTTCCAGTGTCTTCTGTAATGCTCGATTTGTGTGTAGGTATTGTTGAAATTTGTTTTTGTCATTGAATATCTTGTTTTTTCTGTCTATGAGGACTGAGAGCTTTGCACGATATAGTAGCCTAGGCTGACTCTGTGTTCTCTTAGGGTCTGCATGATATCCGTCCATGCCCTTCTGGCTTTCATAGTCTCTGTTGAAAAGTCAGGTGTGATTCTAATGGGTTTGCCATTATATGTTACTTGCCCTTTTTCCCTTGCAGCTTTTAGTATTTTTTCTTTGTTCTGTATACTTACTGTTTTGATTATTATGTGGCAGGAGGATTTTCTTTTCTGGTCAAATTTGTTGGGTGTTCTGTAGGCCTCATGTATTCTTATTGGCCTCTCCTTTCACTTGGGGAAATTTTCTTCAATGATTTTGTTGAAAATATTTTCTGGGCCTTGGAGAAGGGAGTCTTCTTTTTCCTCTATACCTATTATTAGGTTTTGTCTTTTCATATTGTTTTTGGATTTCTTGGATGGTCTGTGTCAGGAATTTTTTGGATTTAATATTTTCTTTGACAGATACATCGATTTCTTCCATTGTATCTTCTACACCTGAGAGTCTTTCTTCCATCTCTTACAGTCTGTTGGTTATGCTTACCTCTGTAGTTCCTGTTTTCTTCCCTAGATTCTTCCTTTCTATTATTTCCTCCATTTGTGTTTCCTTTAATTTTTTCAGTTCTATCTTCAGGTCTTGAGTTGTTTTGTTTACTTCCTTCACCTGTACTTTACTGTTTTTCTTTTAGTTCCTTCAACGCTGTTTCTTTTATTTCATTCAGTGCTTTAAGCATTTCCTTTCTAAAGGCCATAAACTGTTTGGCTGTAGCTTCCTCTATTTCTTTATGGATGGCAATATTCTGTTTGAGTTTATCTTTCTCTATGTCTTTATGATCTTATTTGTTTCCTCTGTTATCATCTTCTTGAGCATAGTTGTTAGGTCATCTTCTTGGATTTCAGTTATGCTGGGGTGTCCAGGGCTACTTGCTCTTGGGTAACTAGGTTCTGGAGATGCCATATTGCTCTGTCTTTTGTTGCTTGAACTTTTATGCTGGCCTCTACGCATTGTGCTATCTTAGGTATTTGGGGTTATTTTCTGGTGGTTCCTGGGGATCCTGTGGTGGAGAGAATCCCTTTGGCAGAAAGCTGGTTTTTCCTGAAGGAAGTCTTCTCAGCTTTTTGGGTATAGTTCCTGGATGGCTAGCGTTTTTTTCAGGAGTTGCTGCTGCTCACCTCAGGGATAGAAACCTGAGTGGTAACTGTGGTTTTTGTTAGTCGAGATGGTTCTCCTCTCACCCAGGACTTCAGGGAAGTCCTGAAGACAGCTGCCCTGTTTCTGGGTTTCTTGCTGTAAATTTAATGATCAGCTGCTGTGACCCAGTTGGACATCTGGTACAGAGCAAGTATTTGTGCCTGTGTCTGGAGTACAGCTGAGTGATGGTGGCTCGGCCCCGCTGGTCTGCTAGACTTTTTCCAGGTAAGGACTGGGTGATTTAAGTCAGTACAGTTTCCTTTTTTCCCTGTGGATTCTCTGGAGACAGGCACTCCCAGTCTCTTTTTTGTCCTGGGGTGCACTGTTCAGTCTCGCCAGCTAGCTGATGTGAGGAAACTGCTTGTGTCTGCCTTTCCAGCCTTTGGGAGCCTGGGCGTCTGCCTAAACTGGGTAATTTTCCCGAGACCTTTTCGGGGTGGGGGTGTCGGCTGAGTGCTCTGAGATCAGACCAGCAGTTTCCCTCCCTGTGGGTTTGCGCCCGATAGTGAAACTGAGTCTCTGGTGCCCTGGTGCCCACAGTTCTATCTGAGGCAGAGAATCAGCTGTGCAGGCAGGGCTCTGTGCCTGACTGGCTCTGGCTCTGGGCTGGCTCCTGGGGCACCCGTGGAACCTGAGTCTTTTCCAGGGTATGTCTGGGTGACCTAAGGTCAGTCCCAATCATTTCCTGTAACGTTGGGTTATCTCTCGACTGAAAATTCTAGTCTCTGATAGTGTGGTGCGCAATGTTCAGTCTGGGACCGTGACCAGAGACACTCACCTGTGCCTCTGTTCTGGAGGCCAAGCATCTGGTGGAACCGGGATCTCTTCTGCAGTTTAGCTGGGTGAGTTAAAGCTGATTGAATCCCCCAACGTGAAGTATCCTCTCACCTGGGGAACACAATCATCTGTGTTTTATGGCCATGAGTTCTGATTGCTGGTCACTGTGCTGATCCCGCTGTGCTGTTGGTCAGAATGAGAGTCCTCCCAGCGCTGCCATCTTGCCCTGCCCCCCATTTAGTTAAGTTTTAAAGTTTAGATTGTATTGTTGAAGATACATGTGCCTCCAAGACAAAAAAGAAAGCTAGAGGATGAAGTAAGAGAGATGTATTTAATTAATAGTTTATTGATGTTAAAACTTGGCTTCTCTGTTTCTTTTTGCATTATAGGTGTACAACTAATGATTCTTAACAGTATTTTAATGGTTTCACATTCTAATGGTGGTTCATAATGCACTGGGGGTAATGACACTGTTGTATACAACTCATTTTCTATTTCCAACTTTTACCTTAAAAATGAAGAATGAATGAGTTCTACCAACTGTACTCACGGTCTGCTATTACAAAATGTGTATGCATGTATCTATAAATGTGTGTTTTAAATCACAATTTTGCTTTTTAATTCTTTATTTGAATACCAACATATATTTATATTCATCACTAAATATTATTCAGAAATTCCAAATAAATTAAAGATACAATGTTGTTTTCTGTTTGTACTAGAATTCCATAAAATATATCTCTGGGAGAAATAACATAATTACTTCTGCTGTTAGCTGATACTGTTTTTTTTTTCTGTACAAATTTGAATTTTATAATAAAGACAAACTGAAGATATAATCCAGTTTATTGCAATCTAGTCTCCTTAGAGATGTTTTCCATTATTGCTCTATTTCTTTAAAACAATACTTAGCTATGAGTGGTGGCTCACACCCATCTTCCTAACCCTCAGGAGGCTGAGACAGAAGGATCATGAGTTCAAGGCTCACCTTTGCTACATAGTGAATTCACAACCAATATGGTCTGCATATGGGAGATGCAAAAATCCAAAAGGAGTGAAGACATATATTTATGACACATATATATGATACAGATATTTATGACATTTAGGACTCATTCTTTTTGTTGTACTCACAGATCACTTGGGATTAATTTATGACCCACTTGTGCACTGTTTAACTGAATCAAGAATTTATGATATATGTAGTTAATTGAAGCAAGGAAGGAAAGATTACTAGGTCTTATCCATTACCTTTGTAAATAAATTTAAGCTAAGGTGAAAGATCATAAATGACTCTATTGCCACCTGCCACTCTAAGAAGAAAAGGACAAAGAAAACATCAGGTAGTCACAGGATGAAAGAAAAAGAACAAGTTAAAAAAGGAGCTTCCTTGTCAAAAGAGAAACAGGCATTGCCAGAAAGCAGTAGGCAACCACATCTTGATTCCTAACTTTAATCTGTGTAGTTGAAAGTTCAACCGAACTGCAGAGAACAACCTGGCAGTCACACCAGGGTCGGACCAGAAGATTTCCTTGGTGTGGGGAGTCCAGCTTTACCCTTGATTGGATTTTAAATATACCTGTTTATATGCTCATGACTCTGAAGGGAATTTAGACACACTAGAAACTTCTATTCTTCTCAAAGAAATTAAAATCATTTGCAGGATTAACTTTTATGAGATTAAGTACCATATGTGAATGGTTTGGGGATTCTGGCCAAGATTTAGAAAAAGTACTCCAACACTTTATTCTGGATTTTGGTCATCACGACTGGGAATTTTGTGAAGGGTGTTAGTGAGAGCATTAAAAGTTGTGTCAGCCATTGTAGCATCTGGGTGGCACAAACAAGCTCAAGATGCCTGAAGACACTTCTATAAGTGTGTTTCAGGAAGAGGCAGTGAATAATTAGGAAATGGCTGATCACAGGTGAAGTTCTGACAAAAAAAAATTTAAAGAATAAAAAGATCAGCTTCTTGAACATTAAATGTGTTTGGCTTAATGTTCTGTACAAGTTCATCCTTTCTTATACTTTTCCATGTGATTATTCCGAAATTAGAGGCCAGGACTAACTCTGGTGGACTCTTTTATAGCATTTATTCCAATTGCTCCTTAATGGTAAAGCTGTATGCTTAGTTGTCTGAACCAAAATATTAAGCTCTACATCTTTTTCCACATTATTGCTTTATTCATCTGCGTTGTCAAACAGTATCAGCTTGATAAATGACATTTAAATGCACTCCTAGGGGCTGCTTAATCATTAACTAAGGAGACAGTTAAGAATAATTGTTTTAAAAAATAACTCTTAGCCACAAAGAGAGAATTTGCTAGGACATAGGTTGAAAGTGGGCGAGGTTAGAAAAAAGAGAAGGAAAGAGAGAAAGGAAGCTAATCTCCATTTCTATCTTTATCATTTATCTGTTTATCCAGGGAGTAGGGAAAGGAGAGAAGAGAAACTTAGGAAACTTCATAAGGGAAGGGTGGGGACGATTAAGTGACACTTTATTTTTCATGTAATTTACTGGGAAAGGTGGCACAGGTTTGCTGAATGAGAGAGAAAGGTAGTAGGACAGGACAGTGAAGACCATCCTGAGTGACTCTCATTGGATATCTCAGCCTGCAATCCTAAAATATGTGGAAACATCTTTCTTGCATGCATGTCCTTGATGGCTTAATGGCTCACTTCACATAGAAATTACTTTACTTCTCTTGGGTCTGGTAAGTTTCAGTAATCTTCTGTCTCTTTCATGATCCTCCCTCACGTAAGCATCTTGTTTGTGAAGAAGGTACTCAGCATTCTGAAGTGACTTGAATCTTGAAGATGAAAAGCTTTTCTCACATAAAAAATCCAGAGTATTCAATTAAAAATTCTAGTATTATAGATCATTGAGATATGGAAAGATGTCTTATTCTGTAAATTTAATGTTAATTAATTAAGTTCAGAAGTGTTTTGCCATATTTTGCACTAGAAAAGCATTGCTAATTGGAATGGAAGTGGCATTGCCACCTCTAACACCTAAAAAAGTTTTGCTTATTTTAAGTAGAGATTAAAAAAGAAAAAAAAAAAAAACAGATGACATTGTTTATCTAATTTTATATGATAATTGTATAGAATTTACTTTGAATTTTTTCTTTGAATAACATGACATTTATTTGAAATTCTTTAATCTTTTAACTTTCATATTTTAGATTAAATGCAATTTACATCATATTAATGACATCTTTGGTGACTTTTAATGTCAAAATGTATTTATCTAAGTACCCATTTATTCATTTCAACATTCATTTGTAAGTGATTCTAAATATATTTTACAGAGGGTTCCAATGACATATGCATGTATCCCTAGATCATGGGATGTGTTATGTTGCCTTTTTTGACTGGATTACCTGTCTCAACTTCTGCCCACTGGCTTTCTAGAGTCCACAGCTTGTGACTGAGAGTGTGCTTGCATTTCTCCCCAGCATGCAATAAGTACCTGGGTGGCCATATAGCATCTGCGGGGAACAGTGTGAGGTTGCTTCACTGATGGGGTTCTACTGTGCCAAGGCCCATGGAAGCCCTTTCCTACTTGGCAAGACCTGTGCTGAATTTTAGAGGCCTCTGTTCTTACTACCTAGGTTGCTTATGCTACAAGCTCTCCTTGCTTTCCAGCATGCTGTTTGTGTTCATAGCAATATTGTTTCACTTTGTCGTACACAGGCAAGGCCGGGATCACACAAGCTGAAAATCCTGTGGATGATTCTGTTTTTCTCAAACCTCTTTAGAGAAGTAAAAACCCTCCTCCTCTCCTCTCTCTGTCTCTATCTCTCCTCTAGATGTGACCATTAATCCTGGGTATTTTGAGACACGGAATCATGTCCCTAGAGAAACAGCTGCAGTCACAATGAATGGGCCTGTGGCAATTGTGGGGAGCAGTGGGTCCTGCTTACATAACTGTTGTGAGGAACACAGTTCCTCTGTGTCTGATCAACAAAGACTTAAAAAGTGGGGAAACACTTTCTTTGTTGGGTCTTTGTGAGGTTTAGCTACCAAGGTGACTGTGGCTTCATAGAATGAGTTTAGTAGTCTTCCTTCTGTTTCTATTTTGTGGAATAGTTTGAAGAGTATTGGTGTTAGCTTTTCTTTGAAGGTCTGGTAGAATTCTGCGCTGAAGCCATCTGGCCCTGGGCTTTTTTGCATGGAAGATTTTGATGACTGCTTCTATTTCCTTAGGGGATATAGGACTATTTAATTGATTTACCTGGTCTTGATTCAGCTTTGGCATGTGGAATCGGTCAAGAAAATTGTCCCTTTCATTTAGATTTTCAAATTGTGTGGCATATAGGCTTTTAAAGTAAGACCTAATTTTTGTTTGGATTTCCTCAGTGTCTGTGGTTATATCCCCCTTTTTGTTTCTGATTTTGTTGATTTGGATAGTGTCTTCAGCCTTTTAGTTATTTTGGCTAAGGGTTTGTCTATTTGTTGATTTTCTCAAAGAACCAGCTCTTGATTTCATTGATTCTTTGAATTGTTTTATTTGTTTCTAATTGATTGTTTTCAGCCCTGAGTGATTATTTTCAGCTGTCTACTCCTCTTTGGTGTGTCTCCTTCTATTTTTTCTAGGGCTTTTAAGTGAGCCATTAAGTTGCTTGCATTAGCTGTCTCGAATTTCTTCTTGAAGGCAGGTAGTACTATGAACTTTCCTCTTAGTATTGCTTTCATTGTGTCCCATAAGTTTGAGTATGTTGTGCCTTCATTTTCATTGAATTCTAGGAAGTCTTTAACTTCTTTCTTTATTTCTTCTCTGACCCAGCTGTCATTTATTAGCAAGTTGTTCAGTTTCCATGTGTGTGTAGGCCTTCTGCTATTTTTTTGTTATTGAGGTGCAGCTTTATTCCATGATGATCAGACAAGATACAAGGGATTATTTCAATCTTCTTGTATGTGTTGAGGCTTGCTTTGTGACCAACTATATGGTCTGTTTTGGAGAAGGTTCCATGAGGTGCTGAGAAGGAGGTGTTTGGGTTACATACTTGAACATAGTAAAGGCAATATACAGCAAGCCTATAGCCAATATCAAACTCAATGGAGAGAAACTTAAATCAATCCCACTGAAATCAGGGACAAGGCAAGGCTGCCCACTTTCTCCATATCTCTTCAACATTGCTCTTGAAGTCCTGACTAGAGCAATAAGACAATTGAAAGAGATCAAGGGGATACAAATTGGAAAGGAAAAAGTCAAAGTATCACTTTTGCAGATGATATGATAGTATACATGAGTGACTCCAAAAATTCTACCAGGGAACTCCTACAGCAGATTAACACCCTCAGCAAAATGGCTGGATACAAAATTAACTCAAAAAAAAAAAAATCAGTAGCCCTCCTGTATACAAAAGACAAAAGGGCTGAGAAAGAAATTAGGAAAACAACTCCCTTCACAATAGCCACAAAGGACATAAAGTACCTTGGTGTGAACCTAACCAAGCAAGTCAAAGACTTGTATGAAAACAATTTCCAGTCTCTGAAGAAAGAATTATAATAAGATATCAGAAGATGGAAAGATCTCCCATGCTCATGGCTTGGCAAGATTAACATAGTAAAAATGGCCATCTTACCAAAAGCAATCTACAGATTCAATGCAATTCCCCTCAAATTACCAATTCTTTACAGACCTTGAAAGAAAAATTCTTACCTTCATATGGAACAAAAAGAAACCCAGAATTTCTAAAACAAACTTCTACAGTAAAAGATCTTCAGGCGGTATCTCCATCCCTGATCTCAAGCTGTACTATAGAGCAAAAGTAATAAAAGCTGCATGGTACTGGCATAGAAACAGACTGGTGAATCAATGGAATTGAACAGAAGACCCTAACATAAATCCACACAGTTATGGACACCTGATTTTTTTTACAAAGATGCCAAAACCATTCAATGAAAAAAAGACAGCATCTTTAACAAATGGTGTTGGTCTAACTGAATGTCTACATGTAGAAAAATGCAAATTGATCCATACTCATCACCCTGCTCAAAACTAAAGTCCAAGTGGATCAAAGACCTCAATATAAAACTAGACACACTAAACAGCTTAGAAGAAAAAGTGGGGAAGAGCCTAGAACTCATTGGCACAGGAGACAACTTCCTGAACAGAACACCAACAGCACAGGCTCTAAGAGCAACAATCAATAAATGGGACCTCATGAAACTGAAAAGCTTCTGCAAAGCAAAGGACACCGTCATCAAAACAAAGCTACCGCCTACAGATTGGGAAAGAATCTAACCCTTTATCTGACAGAGGACTAATATCCAATATATACAAAGAACTAAAGAAGCTGAAAAGTAGCAAGTAACCCAATTAGTTGGTTTACCCAATTACTTGGGGAACAGAGCTAAACAGAGAAGTCTTTGTAGAGGAATATCGAATGGCATAGAAACACTTAAAGAAATGCTCAACCTCATTAGCCATCAGGGAAATGCAAATCGAAACGATCCTGAGATATTACCTTACACCCATGAGAATGGCTAAGATCAAAAACTCAAGTGACAACACATACTGGAGAGGTTGTGGAGAAAGAGGAACCCTCCTCCACTGCTGGTGGGAATATAAACTTGTACAACCACTCTGGAAAGCAATCTGGCACTTCCTCAGACAACTAAGAATAGAGCTTCCTCAAGATCCAGCTATACCACTCCTAGGCATATACCCAAAAGAAGCTCAAGTACACAATAAGACATTTGCCCAACCATGTTTGTAGCAGCTGTATTTGTAATAGCCAGAAGCTGGAAACAGCCCAGATGTCCCTCAGTGAAGGAATAGATACAGAAATTGTGGTATATCTACACAATGGAATATTACTCAACAATAAAAAACAAGGAAATCATGAAATTTGCAGGTGAACGGTGGGATCTGGAAAAGATCATCCTGAGTGAGCTATCTCAGAAGCAGAAAGACGCACACAGTATATACTCACTCATATAGACGTATAACATAGGATAAACTTACTAAAATTTGTACACCTAAAGAAACTAATCAAGAGGGAGGACTCTTCCTAAAATGCTCAATCTCTATCCAGAAAGGCAAAGAGGATGGACATCAGAAGAAGGAGAAAAGAGGGAACAAGTCAGGAGTCTGCCACAGAGGACCTCTGAAAGGCTCTGCCCTGCAGACTATCAATGCAGATGCTAAGACTTATGGGCAACCTTTTCATAGTGCAGGGAATCTTATGAAAGAAGTGGGAAACAGTAAGATCTGGTGGAGAGGACAAGAACTCCACAAGGAGAACAACAGAACCAAAAAGTCTGAGCTCAGGGGTCTTTCCTGAGACTGATACTCCAACCAAGGACTATGCATGGAGATACCCTAAGATCCCTGCACAGATGTAGCCCATGGCAGTTCAGTATCCTACTGGGTTCCATTGTAGTAGGAACAGGGACTGTCTCTGACATGAACTGATTGCCCTGCTCTTTAATTACCTCCCTCTGATTGGGAAGCAGCATTACCAGGACACAAAGACAATGCAGCCACTCCTGAAGAGACCTAAATAACTAGGATTAGAGGGAAGGAAAGGAAGACCTCCTCTATCAGTTGTGGAGTGGCATGCATGCAGAGGATGGAGGAAGGGAAGGATTGAGATGGGAGGAGGGAGGGAACCACAGGTGTTATACAAAGTGAATAAAGTGTAATTAATAAAGAATTTTTAAGAAATTAAAAAAGCGGGGAACCTAGTTTGTCAATAGTAATTTAAAAAAATGGCTCTTAGAAACATGGTATCAGAAATTGATAGGTGCATATCAGGAAAGGTTGCTTGGTACAGTGGTTAATCTGTGTCTTACCTTGCATAACTGTGTAACTACATTTTGCTGCCACCCGGGTGTGTGCTCATGTCCACAGCACATGCCTAGATAGCCGTTTATTCTTGGCTTGCTGAAATTGTGCTTTGTAGTGCAAAATAAGGTTGGGGGGTGATTGACCGAGTAGGAAAGGAGGAGGAAAATATTGAAGACTTTTTATAATGATGGGGCTTTTATAATGCTGATGTTTTGGTTTCTTTTTTAAGTAAAATAAAGAATGATGTTATTGCTTAAGCAAGAAAGAATATGATTGTATAAGTAAAGCTGGCTTGAGCTATTGGGGACCACTTGCTTGAAAGTCAGCAGTGGTCAGTGTCTTCACTTTGTGCTAACCTTCCTTCCCTGCCTCCAGACCATAACCTTTGCAGCTGAAGCCGCTCTCCAGCAAGTACCTCAGTTCTTTCTAGTGCTTGACAAAACTCCACACAATCACCCTGCTTAGGTTTGGTTACCTAAAAACTTCATAAAATTGTTCAAAAAACACAGGTGGCAGTGAGGGTTGGGGTATAACTCCCAAAGAAAAATTCTCAGTTCCTCAGGGTCCCAGGTGGATTCATGATCCTCTCATAAAGTCTTGTCATGTAAAGTAGTCCACCTGTTGTGTGTGTATTTGTGAGCACTAGTGTGTGTTTACATGTGTACATGCACATTTTTGCATGGTATAATATCTGTTATGGAACTAAATTTCACCGTAATTTATAATGCTTATACAACAACAACAAAATGCTATTTACTCTGTTCCTGGTTTATGGAGTTTAAATAATTATTTAACCTAACAAACATGCTACCCCGAATATTTGTTTGTAATCGCCCATTATGGGGGTATTATTTTCCTTCCCTCCTTCCTGTCTTCTTCCCTCTGTCTCAGTCTTCATGTTCTCTTTTTTCTTTTTAATTGAAGTACTTTAGAAATAAAATCTTTGGTTCAAAAAGCACACATGATTTTTAAAGAGAGTTCCAAATTATTTTTAAGTAGTTGAAGTTATTTGCACTTTCATCTAAGCTGTAGCAAAATGACATTGTGTGTGGTGGTGTTGTTGTTGTTTTATCTACTAAATTTCTTTAAAACTGGTTTTTTGTGGGGCAAGCTAGCCAGCCTACAGAGGAAGGGGATCCAGCCAGTCCTGATGGGACCTGATAGGGTAGGGCCAGACAATAGGGGAGGAAGACTCCGCTGTCAGTGGACTAGGGAAGAGGGATAGAGAAGGAAGAGGGAGGGAGGGTGGAAATGAGAGGAGATGAGAGAGGTGGCTATAACTTGGATACAAAGTGAATAAATTATAAATAATAATATTAATAATAATAAACAAAAAGCTGTGTTTCAACCTGTCTTTTCAGACTACTAAGGTTTCAAGAAATTTATACATATTTGTTCAGAATGAAGTTTCACTTCTCAGCATACTCACCTATTTTGCTAATTCTGTGTATACTTGTGCTTCTCCACATAATTTATACTATTTTACATCTTCTAAGTAGTAATTGGAATCAGTTACTTCTCTTGAAAGTATCTAGAGGTGATCTTATCATTCATTATATTTTATAGTGTTTAAAGCTGAAAAATGTTTCCTTTTTTAACTACTGTAATCAAAACACAACTTATGGTTAATAACTCATATATTCAGTCTTAATCCATGAAGATAAAATGCTCTCTTTTTTGTTTGCTTTTGTTAAAATGTACATTTTCAGCCTTTGCTGTAGTGGGTGACACAAGAAAGTCTGACGGCTGGCTTCTGCGTGTGGAGTGGCCTCCTCCCATGTTGCCTGTTGCGCCATTCCAATTCCATATACTCTCACTGCTGATTGGATGTCTCACGCTGAGTTTCTGACACTGTTTTCCTCACCCCTCACTGCTTAGCTGACCTGTCTGCCTGTCCCACCTTCCTTGGGAGGGCCTACCTAGGCTTTTAGTAGTCTCTTTCATATTCTTCCTCAGTTGAAATGTCTGTCCATAATTTGGTTCTCACTTGCTATTAATTGCTTTAGCACACAGCTCAGGGTTACTAACATGATTAAATCTCATTTTACATTTGTCCACATGGGATAACTAGATGAGCCATGGGTAATTACCAAGTCTGATGACCTGAGTTCAATACACATGGCAAAATTGGAGAACCAAGTCCTGCAAGCTGTGCTTTGATTTTCACTATAGACTATAGGAGTGTGTGCATGTATGCATGCATGCTTGTGTGTGTGTGTGTGTGTACATACAGATGCAAGCCTGTGCATACATACACCAAGTAAATAAAATACAATAAAAAGCAAAAATAAATATTCAAGCTAATGCCTTTTTGTAGTTTTTTTTTTTCCTCCTTATTTTGGTCTTTTAAAAGTTCTATTGAGTTCCTACCAAGTATTATTTGATTATCTTCCTGGATATTGCATCCTTGTTGCTATGGTAAAGGGCATTCTTAATTAGATTTTATTCTTATTGCTTTGTAGAGAAATGCCATTTTTTCTATTGATATTCTATCTAGCACACATTATTCATAATACTTTTAGTTAGATTCTGTTAGATCCTTATATGTAGGGAGTTATTTTATGTGCAAATAAAACAGTTTTGTTTTTCCTTCTTCAATTCCAGCCTCTTTAACTTAATTTTTATTTTTCTTGCAGTTTACTCATTGAAAGGAATCAGATTGCATGTATTTTTTCATGATGTTGATTTGTCTGTGATCTTGTGCCAACTGATGGCTTGCCTCCCACATTTCTTAGCTTCAGAAGAGTTAGCTGCCTTGGAGACTCACCCCCAAATATGTATGTATACATAAGAAAGCTACATATATTATATACAATATATAGCGTGTTTAATGTTGACCATGTGGTACCACGTCTCACAGTGCCTCTTGGCTATTCTTGTGGAGGTTCTAATAACAGTCAGTGAACCTTCCCTGCTACTTGATAGAATTTCTTAAATGGGTCAGAATTTCTCATCAGTTTTACACTGTCTTTTCTGAATGAATCTCACCATTTCTCCCTTAAGAGACAGAATTTATTTCCTGTCCTCTTGATTGGTGTCCACTTGATTCGTGCTAGTGTTGTGATCTGACTCAATTCACATAATTCACTGGGTTGTGGATTATTTTAAGTGTAGAACTAAAGAGAGGCCTTCTATCCCTAGTGCCCTACTGCCCAGACTTCAGCGACTATCTAAAACAAACTCAGGGCAGTCTCCTTGTGTACAGCATTTAGAGAGTCAGGCTGAGCTGGTCAGGACTGGCTGACAGATGTATTAGCAGAATTCCCTTGGAAACAGTCTATTTATTACTTTGTATGTGTAATATAGGAGAAGCCGCAAAAGATCTGCCTGCTTCATTACCTCTAACAGGATTGCCTGTCTGGAGAATTGTAAGCTAACACATGCCAATTCATTATTTTTTGTTAACTGGTTTTTCAGTGATTTTTTTTTGTTAGTTCTTTCAGAATTTAAGGCAATATTTTTGACCATTTCATCCCTCTCTCAACTTCTTTCAGGTGCACTCCACCTTCCCTACCCATGCAACTTTGGATCTTTTTTTCTTTTCTAACCAACCAAGTCCAACTGTGCTGCCCAAATATTCTTAGAGGTGTGACTATCCACTAGAGTGTGGCTGGCTTATTAGTAGAAACACTCTTAAAGAAAATGACTTTATTTCTTTCAGCAGATATCAGCTGCCACATCTCCTTGACTACAATAGGGACTTCAAACATACTTCCCCTCTCCATGCTGTGGCTTAAGTTTCCTGGGTTCACTCCCTCTTTCCATGTAATCTAGTGCTTAGTCCTTTTTGTTAACTTTTCCTCAGTCAAGGTCATTTTGGGTCTTGGATGTCTGACCTTCCCTGGAGTATGGTCAACTTATAAGGGGCTACACATTTAGAGAAAGAAGAGCTTCCTCTTTCTGGCTGCTTAGAATTGCCAATAGCTTTTTGACTAGACATGAAACTTCACGTCCAAATCAATGTTGAGATTTGGTTTGTTTTAGGCTTTCAGACATTTTCATGCATGCTATCACAACTTATATTGGTTCATATGTGCATCTTCCCTTCTGTCTGTAAAAGATACTGTTTTCTTGAGTTCATGCACCACCTCTAGCTCTTAAACAATCTTTTTCTCTTCCACAATGAGCTCTGAGTGTTTGCTCTGGGGTAAAGTTTACATGAAGTTTTTGTTTCCTTTATGGCTGTACAGGCTATTATTCTCTGCACCTTGCCCAGTTGTGAGTCTCTGTTAATCACCATATGCTGCAAATAGAAACCTCCCTGCAGCATTTGAGAAAAAGAGGGGTCTTAATCTATGAGTTATAGTATAGGTTTGTTTAGGGGCTGGCTGGGGTTAGTTCACCACTATTTCCATTTAGCAGACTAAAAGTATTTGGTTCTCCCCTGTGCTAGGGTTTATGATCTGTTTAGGTATAGCTTCTTGGACTGATAATGGTGCCATGTATAGATTTCATATTTTGGAAAGGGACTTAATTGTAAGTGGGAAGTGGTTGGTTACTCCTATAACAATTGTGACACAATTGCACCAGTATGCATGTCCTGTAAGTCTAGGCATTGCTGTTAGCTCATAGGGTTCACAGCTAGTTATGACTGATGATTACTTTACCTCAAGAGTATGTATAGCTCCTTTCAGGATCATGAAGGGTAATCAGATGGGATGTAACTTCTAGGTGACCAACAGCTAGTTTTCTCCATCTTCTCTGGGACAACTCTGTGGTGACTTCGCAATAGGTTCTTATAGTCGAGTTCTTAAAGTTAGCAAAGAACACTGGCAGTCACCAGCATTGTTTGGATATCATTAGGACCCCACTGCATATTAAGTTTCTCTGTGGTTCTAGAATAGCTGATTTAAGCAACATTCACTATTACTCTGAAGGACATACGGTGTCATGTATCCTTGATGCTTATATAACTTCACTAAGAAGTTCTTGAAACCTATGCAAACTTTAGAAATTTAAAATCCCCAGTGGCCAGGTTAATATGGCATTTATTTGAAAAGTGTGAAACATAATCAAATGTATATTTGTTAGTTTACTTTTTAAATTAGCTTTTCTCATGTATAATCATTATGTTTTTGGACTAATTATCAGAGTTAAAGAGTCTGAAAAACTGTTGCTCTCTTTCCTGTCTTTTTTCACACTATGCTCTCTCAAATGTCTTCGGATTGCATGCCACCATAAAGAAAGGAGTAAGACAACAAAGGGGTGCAACAGAGCTGTCCACAATCCCAAAATTACAGGTGTTGAAACACACACACACACACACACACACACACTTTAAAATGCAGGAACTAAGCGCAGGAATCAAATATCAGATCTTTAGAGATCACTTTTGTAGCCTCCTCTCTGGGTCAATGGTTGAGAATACCATCAAACACATTTGGGTCTCATAGATTCCGAAAAGCTGAGAAAAGAGCAAGGATATCGACCAAGTGAACTTGAGGATTAGAGATGCAGTTGAGAGGAATTCGCAGAGACATGGGCCAATATCCCTTAGCTTCCTTCTGACCTTGGGCTTTAGCTTCTCATTTTTATCCTTTTCACCAATCTATCTACCACCTAACATTTTATTGCTATAAGGTAATGGTGAAAGCTTTCTATCCACAAAAGGCTTAGGTGCTTCATTTTTCCTAGCATCATGAGAATACTCTAGTGAAGACTTTTGGTTTTCTATATGAACTTTGTAAACCGGTTTAAAAATGTGGCAATATTTACATATTTACACATTCTCCATTCTCTTTATTTCGGGTGGAGGTAGAAGATTGTTTTATTGTTACAATTAATATCACCAAGTACAATGGACAATGAAATCTATATTCAGTGCAAAAAAGCCTGATGCACTGATAATAAGAGAATTTTTTCTGTTATTAACACAAGTATGTTTACTTTGTATAATTGTCCAAAGTACATATATATTTTGTTGGAATTTAGTTCATGTATTTCTAAGTACATTAATATGCTTAAATGTTAAAACCAAATACTCAACTAGTTAAATATACTGCTACAAGGACGAAAAGATTTGCATTGAAATTTTAAACTGTGCATTATCATACATAACAAATCATACATGAAATATTGATTTCATACATGAAAATTTTGGGGCAGAAAACTTAATGAATCATTGCATTCATTTATCATCTTAAAAATATAAATTTAAACTAAATTCACTCTAGTCATTAAAGCACTGATACATTTTTACTATTCCCATATTTTGCTGCAAAATATACAGCATTCTTGTAATGTCTTCAGGAAACCGTCTTTTTTGGTGAGGTTTAATGCCAATTATAAAAACAAATGTAATCTCAAGTTCTTGTTTCTAAAATGCGATTTGGGAGTTTTAACTGAGATATCATGCTCGATTTAGGAGTCCCCAGGATGTAACAGGTAGAATTATTTGCATAATAGATTTTCATAGGTAAGTGTACAAAACCACTAAGAAAATAAGGAAATGATAATATTTTATTTTCTGAAGGATAAGAGTCTCTCTTGAGGCAACTCATGAAAGAGACTCATGGAAGGACTGCAGACAAGCCTAAGGGATCAATGTAAAGAAAGCAGGGACCATGGTGCAGGTCTTTGACTTGGAGACTAAGCTGCTCCTTCATCATGTATGTACTGGTGATCTCTTTCTAGTTCACTTTTTCCACCATGTTTTTGCACTCCTGATTCATTTTCTCCTCTTGCCCCTAGGTGTTTTCTGAGGCTCAAAAATGTAGAGCCAACTCTCTGTCTCTGGAAACTTGAATAGAAGATTGGAAGGGTCCATAAACACGTACATAAACACATGACCTGTATGCAGTAGATGTTATAGTCTGTTAGTGTTCCCCATTGAAAAAAAAATTGGCATGCTATAATTCTTAACCCCTGGGGGTAATGTAGGAGATGGGACCGTTCATAGGGGGTGAAGACATAAAGACAATAATCAGTTGTCTTGGTACCCTTAAAAAGAAGGTCCTCAGAGACATCTCTCCACCCTCCATTATGTAAGAATGCAGGGAGACGTTTGTATCTAAAACTCAGAAGAGGGCTTTTACCAATTCCCTAATGTTTACCTTCATCTCAGAGTATCAGCATTTAGAACTCTATATGATATGTTTGTGCTGCTTGTAAATACTCAGTGGATTAGTCTTCACATTTTGTTATTGTAGTCTGAACAGACTAATGCAGCACACCACATTTCCCTCTCTTTTGCTCACTATTTCTTTTCTTTGTTTTAGATTTTGTTTTTCTCTCCCATCCTATGTTCATTTTTCCACAAAGCAGGCCTTGTTCTCAGCACCACCCCCATTCTCAAATTCTCATCCCAATTCATGTTTTTAGACTCAGATTCATGGAAGAAAGAATGAATTTTTTTAGTTTAGGTGAGTGATGCAGGTTGCATCTCTAAACTGGGTGAGACTTTCTTAAAAAGACCTTGCTCCAAGATTCCTTTGCCCTTGTGGGTTTACAAGGCATACTGTAGCTCCTCAAAAGGGAACATGGGAAAGAAAAAAAAATGACCAGAAACCAAGATGGAAGAAGCATAGATCTCCCATTCTAAGGTGATTAGCTAGGTGACTTTAGGTTATTTCCTGAAATAACATAATCACCCTTTAAGACCTTATATCAAGGAAAAAGGAGCTTACTACCAATGGGCAGATTTCTTCAATTTATCATCAGTCTTCACCAAAGAGTACACACTTAGAGTTATTCAAGAAGGATTTAAGATATGTTAAATTATGGGCAACTGCAGAAGGTCAAACTGACTCTGTTCTCCTACATACAGTCCATGAATTACTCAGGTCACCTGAGAATACATTCTGGGCCCATATGGTTGTAAGAGTTGACATATTACAGCTGCATGTGGCATCTTTCCCACTGGCTCCATGCAGCACCAGTGCAGAAAATGGCTTTAAGTAGCACTTATGGGATCTCATGCACAGAGGTACGTCCTTCCCTCCCGTAGGTCCAAGACACAACCTACTCTTGGATGGTTATATTAGAGACAATGTCTAGGGAACATTCTGCTTCCCTAGGATAATTCTTTTTCTTCCCTCACAGAGAGAACCACTGGCAATCATTGGAGCTCCTGGTCCTTTTGTACCCAGTAAATTCAGAGCCCAAATATCAGTTTGTCTGTTTTTTTTCCCTTAAACTCTTTTATTTATGTTTTACTTCTATTTTAATTTTTAGATCTATTTTAATTTTTAAAATGTTTAGATATATTTATTATAGAAGAATTACATTACTTTCACCACTCCCTTTCTTTCTGCTAGCCCCTCCCAGCTAACCTCCCTCCAGTCCCTTCCATGGCTCAATGCACACCCTCACATTTATAGCCTCTTTCCCTTTGATGATGATGATGATTATTATTATTATTATGTATAAATGTGTGTATGTATGAGTGTGTTTACACAAACACATAAATATTGAGTCTGTTTTTGTTGTTTGTCTATATATGGTTTCAGGGCTCACCACTCTACACTGGACAACTCATAAGGGGGGGGGGCTCATCCTCAAGAGAGGGACATTATCCTCTTGGCAGTCATCAGTTGCTTGTAGTGAAAATATTCCTCTTCTACATTAATGACTATTATTCTATTGTATACACAGTTATTTCTAGGAGAGACTGTTTCACAGCAGGCTTCCTAGTTTTCTGACTCTTACAGTCTTTCACTCCTCTTTTCGGTGATGTTTCCTGAGCTGTAGATTCAAGATCTGTGTTGTAGATATATCTGTAACCCCACTATCCATTGATCTCTGCATTGTGTCCAGTGTGGTTTAATATGATTATCTCCAACTGTTATAGAGGCCTCTTTAAAGGGGTGTGGTAGTTACACTTACCTGTGTGTGTAAGGATAAGATTACAATGCTGTAAAGAATCATAGTGGTCTTGAAAAGTGGTGGCAGTAGATTCTTTTCTAATGTCCATGACCTCACTAGCTGGCTACGTTTTCAGTACCAGGCAAGATTTCTCTTCTGTTGACTTCTCTTAACTATACTTAAACTTTTGTTCATTACCACTGACATGTGAATGTCACTCCTTGCACCTTTATCGACACCTTGTGATGCTGGTCATGTTTGTGGTTCGTAGGTGTTAAGTGGGGAGGACCACTTAAATTCAATTTCCTTTTTTGGCAGTTAGTTCACATAGTATTTTCTGGAATCCTGGAGACTAGATCATATGAAAGAGGCTTTCAGGTCCAATCTAGCTCAAATTATCCAAGTTTTATATCCTAAGTGTGTGGTGTACTCAGAAACATCAGGGAGGCAAACAAGGGCATTACTAATTATACTGTTTTGGAAGTCATTTTGACTACCCTGACCAACCTTTCAAAATGACGATTTTTTTGCTTATTACTAGGTATTTTTTTTATTTTTTATCAGTTACATTTTATTAACTCTGTATCCCAGCCGTGTCCCGATCCCTCATTCCCTCCCAGTCCCTCCCTCCCTCCCTCATCTCCACTGTGCCCCTTTCCAAGTCCACTGATAGGGGGGACCTCCTCCCCATTCATCTGATCCTGTTTTATCAGGTATCTTCAGGACTGGCTGCAAAGCCCTCCTCTGTGTCCTAACAGGACTGCTCCTCCCTTCGGGGGTGGGGAGACCAAAGAGCCAGTCATTGAGTTCCTGCTAGAAATAGTCCCTGTTCCCCTCACTTTGGGAAACCAATTGGTTACTGAGCTACCACAGGCTACATCTGAGTGGAGGTTCTAGGTTATATCCATACATGGTCCTTGGTTGAATGTCAGTCTCAGAAAAGACCCTGTGCCCAGATATATTTGGTCCTTGTGGAGCTCCTATCCTTTCCCCATCAGACTAACTCCTCTTCTTTCTTATGATTCCCTGTACTCTGCCAAAGGTTTGGTGATGAGTCTTTGCTTTGAAAACACTGCTAGTTAGAGTCTTTCAGATGCGCTCAGTAGACTCCTGTCATATGTTCAATGCATATCCCATCTGTCTTTCTAAAAGAGGATTGATCATCTTACCCTTTTAGTCGGTTCTTGTGGGGAGTATTGTCAGCCCAACTGGCTTAACTTCCTTAAACAAACAATCAAAACTGTGTGTGGGTGGTGGTGGTGGTGTAATTTTAAGTAAGTATAAAATAATATGAATCTTTGAGGCTTGATGTTATTTGTCCCCAATTTTCTATTTATATTGGGCTTTCTCCCCCTTCTCTAGTTGGCACCTTTCCCATTTTTATTTCCCACTTCATATCACCGTTAGCCCAGGACACTCTCCTGCCTATTCCCCCAGCCCAACCCCTGCCTATGGGCCCTTTGTACTTTCCTGGTTTCTGTGGTTACTCCATGTTGTATACTCATAGCTGAAGAGTTGGATCTAGGAACTGCAGATGAAAGAGAACATTTGGCATTTGAGAAACCTACAGAATGGGAAAGAATCATTGTCAGCTATACATTTGATAGAAGATTAATTCCCAGAACATCCAAAAAAGAAAGAAAGAGTCAAGGTAACAAATGATACAACAGAAAGTCCTCAAGACTCGCGTTTGATGCCCCAGGTCCCGCCTCTGAGAAAAAGGTATCAGACGGGTCTGATGCTCTTTGGGTGGATGACACCTAAATGAACATCGGTACAAAGTCCCAATTTATTGACCTCTACTCTTGCCTGATGCGTCTAAAATAAAAAGGGGGAACTGTAGAGAGCTGCGGAATGCTATGCCTTAAAGATGGAGCTGGTTTCTGCCTTCCACCTTCCCGATGGTGAGTGCTCTCTGTCACGAACAATTCCACATTTGGCTAAGGCTGAGGATCTGGCTTGCTTCCATGTATGTGGACCTATCTGCATTGCCCAAGTGGCACGCCTGGGTTGGCTACCCAGAGGCTATTTAAGCTGTGGGCTGGCTTTCCCCAGGGTCCGAGGATTGTTCAAGGTTCCTGAATAAACTGCATTGAAAAAAAAATGACCAAGGAATAAAAGATTCCATTAAAAAAAAAAAAAGAAAGAAAGTCCTCAAGAGAAGAAATACATTAAAAAATTACCTTGATCATCCTTAGCAATTAGGGAAATGCAAATTAAAACAACTGAGGTTTCATTTCACACCACTCAAAAATGGCTAAGATCAACAAAACAACTGACAACAAATGCTGGTGACCTTCTGGAGAAAGGAAAACTTCCTTTCACAGTTGTTGGGATTGCCAACTGGTGCAGTCACTTCAGAATCAGTATGGACAATCTTAAAACATTAAAAAGGAATCTACAATCCAATCCAACTGTATTACTCCTTGACATTGGCCCAAAGAACTTGACATCCTATTCCACAGATACTTGCTCAGAAATGTTCATTGCCACTATATTCACAATAGCCAGGAAATGGAAAACAACTTAAGTTCCTTCAACAAAGTTGAATATAGGCTCACAGCCACCTATAATTCCCGTTCCAAGGAATACAAAATCTCCACCCGTATGTCCATAATTAAAAATATAATAAATAAGTAAAAAAAAAAAAAACCCACAAACTTTGACAAATGCGGGTA
This sequence comes from Meriones unguiculatus, assembly GCF_030254825.1. Taxonomy (NCBI): domain Eukaryota; kingdom Metazoa; phylum Chordata; class Mammalia; order Rodentia; family Muridae; genus Meriones; species Meriones unguiculatus. The sequence continues at coordinate 100,802,248 of NC_083351.1, forward strand.
TGAATGTAGGGAAAGGAGAATACTTTCATTTTAATGGGAGTGTACACTAGTATAGCCACTTTGGAAATCAGTCTGAAGGTGCCTGGGTCAGATAGAAGGGGAGGAGCACCTCCCCTATCAGTGGACTTAAAGAGGGGCAGGGAGGAGATGAGGGAGGGAGGGTGGGATTGGGAGGGAATGAAGGAGGAGGCTACAGCCGGGAAAAAGTAAATAAACTGTAATTAATATATATAAATGAAAAATAACAAAAAATCTAGAATATGATTTAGCTATTCCATTGCTGGGTATAGTCTCAAAGCATTCTATATCCTACTATAGGAAGACTTATTCATTCTTGTTTGTTTTCTAGTAACAATTTTCAGGATATGGAAACAACTCAAATGTATGTATACTGATGAATGGATAATAACCAATATCCTTTAGGTCATACAGACTCAGAAAGAAACATCACATATTTCTTTTATATGTGACTCTTAGCTTGGAATATTTAGATATGTGTGTTTAAACTGTAGCACCTATAGAGACCAGGAAACTAGAAATGAGCACTGGAGGAAATTTAAGAGAAGGAAAATAATCAAATATAGGCAGTATGAAAGATAAAAAGGAATATTTGGGAAGTAAAGTGTAAGTGTGGAGGAAGATGGGAAAAAAGAGGGTAGAGGATATGATATAGGGAGGGATGACTAACACTAAAAATCATTGGAAAAGTGTAAAACTATCCTTTATTTTCCTGAAATAATTGTTATCTCCAAAGCTTACTGTCTCTGTCTGCTGTCCTAGGCCCAGTCCAGGAAGCATCTACCATCCATACAACCTAATTTAGGCCTAGAATGTCTTTTTTTCTGTTTTATAATTTTTTATTAATTACACTTTATTTATTTTGTATCCCCCCATAAGCCCCACCTGATCCCACCCTCCCTCCCCTTTCTGCATGCATGCCCCTCCCCAAGTCCACTGATAGGGGAGGTTCTCCTCTCCTTTCTGATCTTAGTCTATCAGTTCTCATCAAAAGTGGCTGCTTTGTCCTCTTCTGTGGCCTGGTAAAGCTGCTCCCCCTTAGGGGGAGGTGATCAAAGAGCAGGCCAATCAGATTATGTCAGAGGCAGTCCCTCTTCCCATTACTATGTAACCCACTTGGACACTGAACTGCCATGGGCTACATCTGGGCAGGGGTTCTAGGTTATCTCCATGAATAGTCCTTCGTTGGAGTATGAGTCTCTGCGAAGTTCCCTATGTTCAATTTTTCTTGTTCTGTTGCTCTCCTTGTGGAGTTCCTGTCCTCTCCAGCTCTTACTATTTCCCACTTCTTACATAAATTCCATTCACTCTGCCCAACAGTTGCCCATCAGGCTCAGCATCTGCTTTGATAGTCTGCAGGGCAGAGGCTTTCAGAGGCCCTCTGTGGTAGGTTCCTAGTTTGTTTCCTGTTTTCTTCTTCTGGCTTTCAGAAGCCCTCTGTAGAAGGTTCCTAGGTTGTTTCTTGTTTTCTTTTTCTTCTGATGTCCATCCTCTTTGCCTTTCAGGATGGGGATTGGCCGTTTTAGTTAGGGTCCTCTCTCTTGCTTAGTTTCTTTAGATGTACAGATTTTAGTGGGTTTGTCCTATGTTGTATGTCTATATGAGTGAGTATATACCGTGTGTGTCTTTTTGCTTCTGGGACAACTCACTCAGGATGATCCTTTCCAGGTCCCACCATTTACCTGCAAATTTCATGATTTTCTTATTTTTCATTGCTGAGTAATATTCCATTATATAGATGTACCACAATTTCTGCATCCATTCTTCAGGTGAGGGGCATCTGGGTTGTTTCCAGCTTCTGGCTACTACAAATAAAGCTGCTACAAACATGGTTGAGCAAATGTCCTTTTTGTGTACTTGAGCCTCTTTTGGATATATGCCTAGGAGTGGTATGGCTGGATCTTGGGGAAGACGCTATTCATAGAGCAATAGTTTTAAAAACTGCATGGTACTGGCATAGAAACAGAATGGTGGATCAATGGAACTGAATAGAGGACCCAGAAATAAACCCACACACTTATGGACACCTGATCTTTGACAAAGATGCCAAAACTATACAATGGAAAAAAGATAGCATCTTCAACAAATGGTGCTGGTCTAACTGGATGTCTACATGTAGAAAAATGAAAATAGATCCATACTTATCACCCTGCACAAAACTGAAGTCCAAGTGGATCAAAGACCTCAACATAAAACCAGACACATTAAATCAGCTAGAAAAAAAAAAGTGGGGAATACCCTAGAACTCATTGGTACAGGAGAAAACTTCTTGAACAGAACACCAACAGCATAGGCTTTAAGAGCAACAATCAATAAATGGGACCTCATGAAACTGAAAAGCTTCTGTAAAGCAAAGGACACTGTCATCAAAACAAAGCAACTGCCTACAGATTGGAAAGAATCTTCACCAAGTCTTTATCTGACAGAGAACTCATATCCAGTATATATAAAGAACTAAACAAGCTGAAAAGCAGCAAACCAAGTAATCCACTTAAAAAATGGGGAACAGAGCTAAACAGAGAACTCTCTGTAGAGGAATAACAAATGGCAGAGAAGCATTTAAAGAAATGCTCCACCTCATTAGCCATTAGGGAAATGCAAATCAAAACAACCCTGAGATTTCACCTTACACCCATCAGAATGGCCAAGATGAAAAACTTAAGTGACAATACATTCTGGAGAGGTTGTGGTGAAAAGGGAACCCTCCTCCACTACTGGTGGGAATGTAAACTTGTACAACCACTCTGGAAATCAATCTGGCCCTTTCTCAGACAACTAGGAATAGTGCTTCCCCGAGACCCAGCCATACTACTCCTGGGCATATATCCAAAAGAGGCTCAAGTACACAAAAAGGACATTTGCTCAACCATGTTTGTAGCAGCTTTATTTGTAATAGCCAGAAGCTGGAAACATCCCAGTTGCCCCTCAACTGAAGAATGGATGCAGAAATTGTGGTACATCTATATAATGGAATATTACTCAGCAATGAAAAATAAGGAAATCATGAAATTTGCAGGTAAATGGTAGGACCTGGAAAGGATCATCCTGACTGAGTTGTCCCAGAAGCAAAAAGATACACATGGTATATACTCACTCATATAGACATACAACATAGGACAAACCCACTAAAATCTGTACATCTAAAGAAACTAAGCAAGAGAGAGGACCCTAACTAAAACGGCCAATCCCCATCCTGAAAGGCAAAGAGGATGGACATCAGAAGAAGAAGAAAAAAGGAAACAACCTAGGAACCTTCTACAGAGGGCTTCTGAAAGCCAGAAGAAGAAAACAGGAAACAAACTAGGAACCTACCTCAGAGGGCCTCTGAAAGCCTCTGCCCTACAGACTATCAAAGCAGATGCTGAGCCTGATGGGCAACTGTTGGGCAGAGTGAATGGAATTTATGTAAGAAGTGGGAAATAGTAAGAGCTGGAGAGGACAGGAACTCCACAAGGAGAGCAACAGAACAAGAAAATTTGAACACAGGGCACTTCGCAGAAACTCCAACCAAGGACTATTCATAGAGATAACCTAGAACCCCTGCCCAGATGTAGCCCATGGCAGTTCAGTGTCCAAGTGGGTTACATAGTAATGGGAAGAGGGACTGCCTCTGACATAATCTGATTGGCCTGCTCTTTGATCACCTTACCAGGCCACAGTAGAGGACAATGCAGCCACCTTTGATGTGAGCTGATAGACTAAGATCAGAAAGGAGAGGAGAACCTCCCCTATCAGTGGACTTGGGGAGGGGCATGCATGCAGAAAAGGGAGGGAGGGACTTATGGGGGGATACTAAATGAATAAAGTGTAATTAATAAAAAAAAAGAAAAAATGGGGAACAGAGCTAAACAGAGAATTCTCTGTAGAGGAATATCGAATGGCAGAGAAGCACTTAAAGAAATGCTCAAAGTCATTAGCCATTAGGGAAATGCAAATCAAAACAACCCTGAGATTTCACCTCACACCCATGAGAATGGCTAAGATCAAAAACTCAAGTGACAACACATGCTGGAGAGGCTGCGGAGAAAGGGGAACCCTTCTCCACTGCTGGTGGGAATGTAAACTTGTACAACCACTCTGGAAATCAATCTGGTGCTTTCTCAGACAACTAGAATGTTTTCAGCCTCTGAGATGTACTGCTGAATAAGCTCATCCTTTCTAGTTCTTTCTGAACTATGGATGGCTGGTTCAACTCAATGTCCTGCCTGAAACTGCTCTCCAAACTGACTGATTTCAAACTGGCTTCGCTCAGCTTCTGACTGAATTGTTTTACTTGGCTTCATACTAACTTTGGCAACATGTTCTAATCTTTTGGCTCCTCTCATTCTCTGGCTCATTGTGTCTTCACCTCTGTCTAGCTTGTTCTTTCTCTGCAACCTGTCTTTGTACAACTATCCCAGTAAAACTGCCTCCTTTCTCTCTGTGTGCTGCACTCTTAAGTTGCCTGTCTTCCTCTTTCTCTTTGTGAGAGTTGGAGATACCTCAGTCTGTCAGATCTCTCTCTGATTGATCACTTTGTCTGCCTCTCAACTAGACATCACTTTTAAATATGGCTGCTTCCTTATATAAACAAATATCACCTTAATTGTTTGGGATTAAAGGTATGTACTAATGGGGTGCCTATATTTCAGATAGATCATACTGTAATCCAGAGCATGTCTTCATTCAACCCAGATCACATAGACCCTTGTGATCCCTTGCCAGAGCATCCATGTTGCTGGATTAGAATAACTCTACAGAAAAGCCATATGGATGCCACTGATTTAGAATCTACCTAATTTTGCATATATATACATTATACATACATATGCACACACATATGCATGCATCCATACAAGTACACCCACATGCATGCACTCACACACACATGCACATACATACATGCGTCACAGACATGCACACACAAGTACACATACATGCATGCACACACACAGACACTTAATAGGCATGCACACTTCAAGTATACACATACAGCTTAGATGGAGTTAACCTATACTGGGGATATATATTTTTTTAATTTTCTTTTCAGACATCATATTCTATCAAACAAAACAGGATCGATCTTTACAAAATTTTCTCAAGAGCTTGGCTTTAGGTTGGCATTTAGGAATTTGGAAGTCATGACAGGTTTCTACTTGATAAATTTGTTTTTGCTGTTCTTGGAATTTTTGTACTCTTAATGTAATTTGTAGTAGACACTTGGGCAGAAGGTAGCCATTTGACCATCTCCAAGGAAACTTTAATTGAGTAACAAAAAAAAAAATGTCCTGATAATCAAGCCATAAAGGGAATCATATAAAAGTCAGTCAAGGTGACACATTAGAACCAAAGCAAACCAAGTCAAAACAAAATAAGAATGCCACAGCCATGTGGAAAGGTGATGGTTGGAATCACCAAACATAGTTTAAAATCACAGGGAAGGCATGATACAGCTGGCATTACTGGCAGAAAAACATGTCACTGCTTTTGGTTGACTCAATGGAGCAGAGGTATGGTTCTTACCTCATGATGGTGGAAAAACTTAGGATCAGACAAAGGTGAGAAATGACACCAGTAATGGTTTCCTTGCCACTTGTAAAAGCAGTCAGGACTGCAAAGAAGCAGAAGGAGAAGACAGGAGTGCTTTGGATGTAATTGGAGGAGAAGGCCCATGCTTTGTCTGAGCCTTACACAAACCCCAGAGGTTTAGGTGTCCATCTTTAGAACAACAACAACAAAGTTTTCTTTAAAAACGACTCCTAATTGAGCCATCGCAGTGGGCTCTTGCCAATCTGAGCTACTGCCCATTCACGTTGGCGGTTTTCATCCAGATACCAGAGAGATTACATAGCATCTCACATCTTTGTTGTTGTGCAGTATACGGTTTCATAACCCTGGGACATCAGGTGGCTGAGCAAAATAGCATTAACACAACACATATGAGATCTATGTAAAAGCATTATTTTTTAAAACTGCTTTTTGCATAGGACAGAAGCCATTGACTTTTGTTACATTATCTTTTTTTTAATTTAAATTTTATTTTATATTAATCACAGGTCTTTTACTTTGTATCCCAGCCATAGCCGCCTCCCTCATTCTTTCCCAGTCCCACCCTCCCTCCCTTATCTTCTCACTGCCCCATTCCGAGTCCACTGAGAAGGTCCTCCTCTCCTTCTATCTGACCTTAACTTATCAGGTATCTTCAGGACTGGCTGCCATGTCCTCCTCTGTGGCCTAGCAAGACTGTTCTTCCCGTGGTGGTGTTTGGGGGAGGTAAAGGAGCCAGTCATTGAGTTCATGTCAGAAATAGTTCCTGTTCCCTTTACTAAGAAACCCACTTGGTTACTGAGCTACCATGAGCTACATCTGAGCAGCGATTCTGGGTTATATCCATACATGGTCCTTGGTTGGAGAAATAGTCTCATAGCAGGCCCCCATTCCCTGATTTTGTCCTTATGGAGCTCCTGTCCTCTCTTGATTATACTAACTCCCCTTTCTTTTATGATTATCTGCACTCTGCTGAAGGTTTGGATATGAGTCTTTGCATCTGCTTTGATACACTGCTAGGTAGAGTCTTTCATAGGCCCTCTGTGGTAGGCTCCTGTCCTGTTACTTGTTTTCTCCCACTTTCCCTGAAACCCTCCTGTATACCCAAGACAAAAGGGCTGATAAAGAAATCAGGGAAACAACATCCTTCACAATAGCCACTAATAACATAAAGTACGTTGGAGTAACTCTAACTAAGCAAGTGAAAGACCTATATAAGAAAAACTTCAAGTCTCTGAAGAAAGAAATTGAAGAAGATATCAGAAGATGGAAAGATCTCTCCTGCTCATAGATCAGTAGGATTAACATAGTAAAAATGGTTATTCTGCCAAAAGCAATCTACAGATTCAATGCAATTCCCATCACAATACCAACACAATTTTTTACAGACCTTGAAAGAAAACTTCTCAACTTCATATGAAGAAACAAAAAACTCAGAATTCCCAAAATGATCCTGTATAACAACAGATCATCTGGAGGTATCTCCATCCCTGATCTCAAGCTGTACTACAGAGCAATAGTAATAAAAACTGCATGGTATTGGCATAGGAGCAGAAAGGTAGATCAATGGAACTGAATAGAAGACCCATAAATAAACCCTATGAACACTTGATTTTCTACAAAGAAGCCAAAACCATTCAATGGAAAAAAGACAGCATCTTCAACAAATGGTGCTGGTCCAACTGGATGTCTACATGCAGAAAAATGAAAATAGATCCATATTTATCACCCTGCACAAAACTAAAGTCCAAGTGGATCAAAGACCTCAACATAAAACCAGACCACGACATCGGTTAGAAGGAAAAGCGGGGAAGAGCCTAGAACTCATTGGCACAGGAGACAACGTCTTGTTCCACTATCTTGGCCCCCTACAGGGTTAACAGAATCAAAGTTCAAGCCAAGAGAATATTTTCTTCAACTTTTTTTTTTCTCAATCTACATCTGTAAGTTTGGCAAGTGAGGGAACATTTGTTTCTATCTTCCATATGGCAGTGAAGGCAAAGAAGAAACAAACCTGATGAACAAGGAGATTAAGTACAAGGAGCTGAGCTGAGAGAAGGGGTGGAAAACCAGAAAGGATTCTCGACTGTACCTGGGTCTTTTCTGCTGCTGTGGCGGCCTATTCTCAGAGCCCTGAGGCACTGCTGTCAGCTCATCTTCATGTTCTCCTGTGCTCAGAGCACACTAGTCCCACAGGAGAGCTGCGATCTGCTCCACGGCTTTGCATTGCTTTTTTATTGGCTCACAGTAAAATGCAGTCTGAACCAGGTGCTTAGAAATGTAGGTTTCTAAGTTTTTAAAACTCTCAGCACCTAGTATATTACTATGTACATGGCTCATTGTCTTGTGTGTTTAACATGTTCATATTGTGTCTGTATAACTGTTGTCTGGTATGTGATATACTAATTGTGTAATCCAATACGGTAAGAGTTGACATTTACACTTTTTATTGAACTGTTTTTCTCCTCCCAGTAACAGTCTCATAAATCAGCAGCTCTGTCATACTTTGGAAAATTTTATGTGGCCAACTCTGATCAGCATTATCACTTTTTGTCTTCTCCCACACATTCCTCTTCTCACCCACTTGTCTTAATCATGGACACAGTGCATCCTCCTCCCAATCTCTTACAGGTGCTGTGTTATCCAGGCCTTACTACACGACTTCAAGCAACTTATCATTGTGTCTTCCAGCACCCAGCCTCATGGCCTCCTCATCTTTTCCTCTTCTGCCTCTTCCAACTTGAGCTTATCTCCAGTAAAAGAACCCAGAGTCCTTTTGTGGCTTTTAATCGACATTGCAAAGCCAACACTACTTTGAACACAAGGGTCTGAAGGTCAAACTTAAGAAGTGAATCTATGTTAATATTTGTTTGTTTGTGTGTGTGTGTGTGTGCATGAGCATGTGTGCACACATGTGCACAAATATTTAAACAGCAAGGCATAATAAAATAAAAATGATATGCTTTGTAGGAATTTCTTTTAAATATCTGCTGTTCTCTGCATACTCAAACTTTCCATCAATTCAGTCTAGAGATTGATGATTCAACATAAATAATGGGCCTTTTTAGAGGAGAAAACATTAAAATCTTGGTTAAGGGGAAGAGGATGAATATTTTTACCTGTCTTCGTTAAGGTTTCTATTACTGTGATAAAACACCATGATGAAAAAGCAACTTGGGGAGAAAAGGGTTTATTTGGCTTACACTTCTGTGTCACTGTTCATCATTGAAGAAAGTCAGAACAGGAATCTAGAGGCAGGAGCTGATGCAGAGGCCATGGAGGAGTGCTGTGTACTGGCTTTCTCCTAATGGCTTGCTCAGCCTTCCTTTTTATAGAACTTAGAAACACCAGCCCAGGGATGTCACAACCCACCCTGGCCTGGGCCTTCTCCTATCAATGACTAATTAAAAAATGACCTATGGCTGTAGCTGTATCTTATAAAAGCATTTTATCAATTGAGGTTCCTTCCCTTCAGAGAACTCTAGCTTGTGTGAAGTTGACATGACACTAGCCAGCACATCACCAAATTTGATAATATTTAAAAAGGCAAAAGATTTCTAGACAAGTTGTTAGTTTTGGCTTCTATTCCCAGTGAGAAATACAATAAACCTGGCATCACTTTGTCTTTCTTAGGCAGTGGCATTTTCCCCCAGTGCCTTCCTCTTAATCAAGTATTTTAAAACTGACATTTTAATTCTAATTTCTTGTGTACAGTTATATAAATAATTGAATTTTCTAGTTTGTGCAGAATCATCTGTTTCTCCCTTTTCAACTGAAGTCGCTGTGTGGACTTCTTTATAATTCAGGCATTCTGCCCATCTTTCACATTCTTAAAATGATCCAAAACCTTGCCGTCACTTTGCCAACACCTAAGTACTTCACTAACTGAGCATGAAAAATGAAATCAAGGCTGGACACTGAACTCATTCAATTAGAAGCAAGGGATGTCCATAGGGCTGCTGGGTTAGAGTTGAGTTTGTGCCAATCTGTTTCTAACTAAAAGAAAAATATGTTCCCTCCCCTCAGGAAAAATCTGCTACCATTAGTGAATGTTTGTTGATTTTTTTTTTTCACATTTTCTCATGGTTATCCCCAACCTACTTTCTGCACTTCAACGGTCTCTCCTACCTCACTGAGTTGGTGGAGATAAGTAACGTTTTGAGAGTGGCTTTGATACACAAGTTGGTAAAGTAAATGGCACTGTGATATCTGGTGAATAGTCCACATGAATAGTCCTGGGCTGCCCGAAGACAGTCATTCAAATTTGCAGAAAATAGATGATTTTAAAATGCCTAAAAATATTTATTGACTAGAAATTTAAAATCTTTTTCCTTGCCATTTAACTGTAGTTTTGGATTGCAATGTCACATTTAGAAGTCAGTCCAAAGATTGTAATTAAGGACACTCAGTTTGATAGGATGTTTACATTGCATGAAGGCCTCCTTCTTACTACTTGTGTGTGCTACCCACTTTCACGATTAGTCTTCAAACTTCAGTTAACCTAGTCAGGATAAGCCCTCATAGCATGCCTAGAGGCTTATTGTCTTCCTGATACTCTCAAATTTAAGATGCTCACCATCACACATCTCTGATTGAAGTATAATTCATTTTGGATGTCAGTTTGTATATTATATAGGCATTTTCCTTCCATTTTTCTATTATAGTGTCTCACGATTTAACCATTCATACGTATTCTAGTAAAATTACATGAAAGAGATGATTTAAAATTCAATATTATACCTACGTATTAAAGCACAGAGTAGCAAATATATTCCGATAGCTGAAGCGTTGAATGCCACAAACTTAAAGTGCAGTGAAGATAGAAAGTTTAATTTCTGTCTTTTCTTGGAGCTATCTTTATAACCAAAATGGAATAGTTATGGGTGCAGTTGGGGGAATGCCATTTGTCGCATTAGTCTAGAATTCCTTCTGTTCTGAAACAAATATCCAGACAGTATTTTTAGCCTGTATTGTACATAACTTGCAAAAATCTGTACTTGGATGCCTCCCAAATGCAAAATGTAAGTATAACTGTAGAAATAGGCTTTCTTATTTTAAAGAGAAAATGCGGATCATCATAATTAAATAGAATTACATGGTTTTAATGAATTATGGCTTAATTAGTGGAAGCTGTATTTGTAGAGCAAGGTCATTTTACTGTTTATTCTTTAGAAACTGCTGGGAAATGTGTCACATCCATTGACTGCAGTGGTAGTTACTGCTCAAATCAATGACCTAAGAGATGGCCTTTCTTTCCCTCCTTCCCCATCTGTTCCAGTTTGGTCCCTTGGAGCCAAACACACAATTTCCCATTCCCAAGTTCCTTAGGAGGTGACATATTATGGACAAGATTCTCAGATTTTGATTCTGATAGATATTATTTCAGCTGCATAAAGCACCATAACATTAATTAAACAAGAACTGATATTAACTTAAGCTCTCAGCATATACAACCCATGTCATTTTTCTTTGTTTTTTTGTTTTCCATGGTTATTGTTCTCACCTCCTTTCATTTATTTCTCTTAAAAATCCCTCTCAAGTTCTCTTTTTTTTTGTTAGGTCTTTGTGAGGTTTAGGTACCAAGGGGACTGTGGCTTCATAGAATGAGTTTGGTAATGTTCCTTCTGTTTCTATTTTGTGGAATAGTTTGAAGAGAACTGGAGTTAGCTCTTTTTTGAATGTCTGGTAGAATTCTGCACTGAAACCATCAGGTCCTGGGCTTTTTTTGGATGGGAGACTTTCAATGACTGCTTCTATTTCCTTGGGGGATATCGGACTATTTAATTGATTTACCTGGTCCTGATTTAGCTTCAGGCCAATCTCCCTTATGAACATTGATGCAAAAATACTCAACAAAATACTCGCAAACCGTATACAAGAACACATCAAAGATATCATCCACCATGACCAAGTAGGCTTCATCCCAGGTATGCACGGGTGGTTCAATATACAGAAATCCATCAATGTGATCCACCATATTAACAAACTGAAAGAAAAAAACCACATGATAATCTCTCTAGATGCTGAAAAAGCATTTAAAAAAATCCAACATCCATTCATGTTTAAAGTATTGGAGAGATCAGGGATACAAGGCACATATCTAAACATAGTAAGGGTGATATACAGCAAGCCTATAGCCAACATCAAACTAAACTGAGAGAAACTTAAAGCAATCCCACTGAAATTAGGGACAAGACAAGGCTGCCCACTATCTCCATATCTCTTCAACATAGTTCTGGAAGTCCTTGCTAGAGCAATAAGACAGTTGAAGGAGATCAAGGGGATACAAATTGGAAAGGAAGAAGTCAAATTATCACTATTTGCAGATGATATGATAGTATATGTGAGTGACCCCAAAACCTCTACCAGGGAATTCCTACAGCTGATAAACACCTTCAGCAAAGAGGCCAGATAGAAAATTAACTCAAAAAAATCAGTAACCCTCCTGTATACAAAAGACAAAAGGGATGAGAAAGAAATTAGGGAAACAACACCCTTCACAATAGCCACAAATGACATAAGGTACCTCGGAGTAACCCTAACCAAGGAAGTCAAAGACTTGTATGAAAAAAATTTCAAGTCTCTGAAGAAAAAATTAGAAGAAGATATCAGAAGATGGAAAGATCTCCCATGCTCATGGCTTGGCAGGATTATCATAGTAAAAATGTCCATCTTACCAAAAGCAATCTACAGATTTAATGCAATTCCCATCAAGTTACCAACACAATTCTTTACAGACCTTGAAAGAAAAATTCTCAACTTCATATGGAATAACAAGAAACCCAGAATTGCTAAAACAATCCTCTACAATAAAGATCTTCTGGAGGTATCTCCATCCCTGATCTTCAGTTGTACTATAGAACAACAGTTTTAAAAACTGCATGATACTGCCATAGAAACAGAATGGTGGATCAATGGAACCAAACAGAGGACCCAGAAATAAACCCACACACTTATGGACACCTGATCTTTGACAAAGATGCCAAAACCATACAATGGAAAAAAGAGCATTTTCAACAAATGGTGCTGGTCCAACTGGATGTCTACATGTAGAAAAATGAAAATAGATCCATACTTATCACCCTGCACAAAACTGAAGTCCAAGTTGATCAAAGACCTCAACATAAAACCAGACACATTAAATTGGTTAGAAAAAAAAACAACAACTGGGGAATACCCTAGAACTCATTGGTACAGGAGAGAACTTGCTGAACAGAACACCAACAGCACAGGTTCTAAGAGCAACAATCAATAAATGGGACCTCATGAAACTGAAAAGCTACTGTAAAGCAAAGGACACTGTCATCAAAACAAAGCGACTGCCTGCAGATTGGGAAAGAATCTTCACCAACCCTTTATCTGACAGAGGACTCATATCCAGTATATATAAAGAACTAAAGAAGCTGAAAATCAGCAAACCAAGTAATCCACTTAAAAAATGTGGAACAGAGCTAAACAGAGAACTCTATGTAGAGGAATATCAAATGGCAGAGAAGCATTTAAAGAAATGCTCCACCTCATTAGCCATTAGGGAAATGCAAATCAAAACAACCCTGAGATTTCACCTTACATCCATCAGAATGGCCAAGATAAAAAACTCAAGTGACAACACATGCTGGAGAGGTTGTGGAGAAAGGGGGACCCTTCTCCACTGCTGGTGGGAATGTAAACTTCTACAACCACTCTGGAAATCAATGTGGCCCTTTCTCAGACAACTAGGAATAGCGCTTCCTCAAGATCCAGCCATACCACTCCTAGGCATATATCCAAAAGAGGCTCAAGTACACAAAAAGTACATTTGCTCAACCATGTTTGTAGCAGGTTTATTTGTAATAGCCAGAAGCTGGAAACAACCCAGATGCCCCTCAACTGAAGAATGGATGCAGAAATTGTGGTACATCTATACAATGGAATATTACTCAGCAATGAAAAATAAGGAAATCATGAAATTTGCAGGTAAATGGTGAGACCTGGAAAGGATCATCCTGAGTGAGTTGTCCCAGAAGTAAAAAGATACACACGGTATATACTCACTCATATAGACATACAACATAGGACAAACCCACTAAAATCTGTACATCTAAAGAAACTAAGCAAGAGAGAGGACTCTAACTAAAATGTTCAATCCCCATCCTGAAAGGCAAAGAGGATGGACATCAGAAGAAGAAGAAAACAGGAAACAACCTAGGAACCTGCTACAGAGGGCCTCTGAAAGCCAGAAGAAGTAAATAGGAAACAAACTAGGAACCTACCTCAGAGGGCCTCTGAAAGCCTCTGCCCTGCAGACTATCAAAGCAGATGCTGAGCCTGATGGCCAACTGTTGGGCAGTGTGAATGGAATTTTAAGGAAGAAGTGAGAAATAGTAAGAGCTGGAGAGGACAATAACTCCACAAGGAGAGCAACAGAACAAGAAAATTTGAACACAGGGAACTTCCCAGAGACTCATACTCCAACGAAGGACTATTCATGGAGATAACCTAGAACCCCTTCACAGATATAGCCCATGGCAGTTCAGTGTCCAAGTGGGTTACATAGTGATGGGAAGAGGGACTGCCTCTGACATAAACTGATTGGTCTGCTCTTTGATCACCTCCCCCTGAGGGGGGAGCAGCCTTACCAGGCCACAGAAGAAGACAATGCAGCCACTTTTGATGAGAACTGATAGACTAAGATCAGAAATGGGAGGAGAACCTCCCCTATCAGTGGACTTGGGGAGTGGCATTCATGCAGAAAGGGGAGGGAGGTTGGGATCAGGAGGGGAGGAGGGAGGGACTTATGGGGGGATACAAAATGAATAAAGTGTAATTAATAAAAAAAAAGTTAAAAAAATCCTCAAAAGGTTTTTTTCTGGTCTCATACTCTTTTCTTTCCCTCCCTAAGTTGCTTTATCCTCTGCTTCTCTTTGGCATTTTATGATATTAATCATAGCATCTGCACTAAGCATGCAAATGGTATTAGTTCTCAGCTTAACCTCTTTTCTGCCCCTCACTTATAAAATGATCCCATGATGCTCTGTGCTTTTAAAAAGTGAGAAAAAATGATCTACATATTATGAAAACTATACTTTTGTATCCTTAAAGTGATGTCACACTCAACTTATTTATTAAGAACTTTTTACCAAATATCTACTTTGCCATGGCCTTTGCTTTTTGCTAAGGGCTCTAGACACAATGATGAGAAGACAGACTCAAGTTCAGCCTTTTACATACATTCCTAGATATGTAACACCACACATCTGTGTAGAGGGTCTGCTAAAGGAACTGACGTAGCAAAAAGAGCCCAGTATCTCCATAGGATATTCCATTTCAGCTTGATGAATTACAGCATGAATGAGAAATAGGTAATACAATGAATGGAGAAGTAAAAAGCATGTATTTGTAGACACTAAAGAGTAAAACCTATACCTGTGTATGTTAAAGCATGTTGTCAGAGGTTTCAGTAAGCTGAGCTCTGATGTCCACATGAGTGACTTTGGGAGGACAATTCATAGATGAGTTTGAAGTTGTCCTGTGTGTCAGAATAAACAAGTTCTTTCTAGTAACACATATAATTCTTTTAAAGGGAATTATTGGAGTGTTGAAGCATCAAAGGTAAAGCCAGTGACCTGACATTCCTCCTTCTTAGGATCCACGGACCACAAACCTTCCTATCCATCAACGTATTTGGATGTAGATATTGATGTACTAATACAATCAATATACATGTTTATTGAATTGGGTACTTCTAGATTAAGCAACTAAATAAACCATTTGGCCAGTAAATTAAGTATTATCAATAAACTCACAATTACTGATAGTGCTTGTTTAATCAGAAAAATCACATTTGCTCTCATGTATTAGACAAAGACAGTGACGAAAGGGTACTCAGGGCCCAGCTGTCTGCACACAGAGGTGCTGTAGAGCTAAAAGGTTCAAAGGCTATTCAGCCCATGTTCCCCAGCAGAGCCTACAGTGTTATTTAAATTGGCCTTGCTCTATTCAGATATAAGAGGTTTTTCAACACCCCCGTTTAAATTTCAATACACTTATCCAAAAACGGTGACTCACAAAGCAAAAGCACTTGGTGTTAAAGCAGGCATCTGAGTTTGACTCCCTGCATCCATGTAGTAGTGAATTCATGTTCTTGCGAATTTTCCTCTGAACCACACACACACACACACACACACACACACACACACACACACGGGGGGGGGGATTTCTGTACTTTATCGAGCTTCTGTACTTCTACAGCATCAACATTATCAGCTCTGATCCAAAAAATTAATTCATCACTATTCAGACAAAATTCTGAAATGTAAACACAGTCTCCACAAAACAAACAAGGAGTTATAATGATGCTAATAATACAACGTGCTTTTTTCAAGCCAGTGAAAATTTTTTATTCAAGAAAGGTTTTCCTAAACAATCTCCCCAGATAACAAACTGATGCATTTATTATGCCACTCTTAATTCCCGTATGTATTTTCAACTAATTGCATACCCTAATATTTATTTATACAGCATTTCATAACTTGCAAAGTATCTTTAACCTTTACTTTTATTATTTCATTTCAAATTAACAGCAAATCATTGATAACCAATTTCAGCGAAGCTAAAGAGAGTAAAAAAAAAAAAAAAACCTTAGCAATTTAGCCAATATCAAATATAAACTCATTTTCAGAGCAGATGATTATCATCAATATTTCCTACTCACTAAACATATTGTGGTCATTTAGACAGAATCTTCACATACCTGTCTTGCTTGTGTGAATCTTCCCAGAGAGACAACAAGGGTTCCAATTAACTGAGATAGTGACTGAAATTAGTCCCTGCAAATGTGAGGACTTAAATTAAACTCGCAGAATTTTACTGTAGGGTATAAAATATTTTCCTGCATCCAGATTAAGTATTTTCCTTCCTCATGTAATGTCTCTATCAATGAATTTTTTATGATGGTGGAAGAATGTGGGTTCATACTTTTCAGGTCAAGTGATTAAATATAAAATTATTTATAGTTGGCTCCTGGAGGTTCCTGCCGACAGTGTCGTTTTTAAATAACTATTTTGAATAGCAATTTTCTGCCAAATTACCAATTTCTTCTTTTCTCTGCAGTGCATTATAATGGCAGAGGCAGTTCCTGATGGAGTCAAATGCTGCAATATAAACAAACTGGACATATTTAACACACTCTCACTGTTATTTAATTTTTATGAGAGATTTTCCTCAGACAAAAACTAAAAGTAGTAAAAAGAAAAAAGCCTGTGGAAGATCCATCTTTCTCAACTATTGGTTTAAAAAAAAAATCCCTTTAAAACACTAAACAAAACATATTTTTTTTCTTGTATCTTAAATCTCAAAAAGTCTAAAGATAAAACATACAGAACTCAGATAAAACATACAGAACTCATTTTGTTTCTCAGTTTTCTTTCTCTTCTTCTTTCTCTTCTTCCTTTTCTTCTTTAATCAACATGCCCTAAACTGAATTTTTTTAACCCCACTATCACCACTGCTCAGGGGATGTTGTAGAAGAGGAGGCAGAAAGAATATAAAAGCCAGGGGATAGAGAGGAATGCTGTAAAATGCCGGCCTCTTGATATGATGTGGCTGTCCCAACAGAACTCACAGTAGCTATGGTTGCCTGCACAGAGCTGCACAAGATCAAGCTAGCCGATATTCTAGCATGGGTGAGATAAATGATTCCAGCCTCCACCCCTCACTGAGGAACTATTGGCAGAGGGTGGTTGCTGGCCGAGGGGAATCGTTACTGAGGATGCACCCACTTCTAGAATCCTATGCTTCAGTGGACACATCGTGTACACGTGGGAGGCCCTAGCTGGACTTAGTAGGCTACCAAATAAATGGGATGGATGTGTGATGACGAGCTATGAGGAGAACTGGAGGGGGAGGGGATACGATACATACATGAAATTCTAAAAAACACAATTAAAGATTAAATTAAAAATCGAATAGTTCTTAAGTGCTTAAAATTTATTATTAGAGAAATGAATGGAGGAAAATATTATGCGTGGGCTGATGTGTCAAGGTTGATAACTGACAAGCTAATGGGAAACTGTAAAGTACTGGTATAACAAAGCGGTAGAGTGGAGCAAACTCTAACCTCACGGAGGAGAACAGATAAGATGTGGTTTTTTTCTAAGAATCAATACATATGATAACTGCATATGTCGACAAGTTTCACTCGTGTTATTTCAATACCTCTGAGGGAAGATTTATTAGGAACTATTACTAAAATGAATTTTTAATGCTACGGTATTGATCCTATCATAAGGTATACAGCAAAGGAAAACTGGGTCGTGATTTTGAGATGTTCGACTCGAAAGAATGACTCATCACTGTCGAGGTTCCAGTGGTTTAGAAACTTCGATAATAGAACTTACATCATTCAAATACAGGAGGTAACTCATAGCAGTAGACGTCAGTTTGTTGGAGAAATACGAAATAAAATAAAATGATTGATTACTTTTCTAATATTGGCTTATTTGGCTCACAAGAAAATCCTTCATAACTCATATCCAGTGATGAGGAAGTCACCTGTGTTCATCTGTGAACCCTTGGCTTAGCTCTTTGTGTGTACTCACCCATGGTTCCCTTAGAGTTATCTCTTCAGGAAAATTCATTCTAGAAGCATGAGAGGATGTGGTCATTCATTCAGAAGCTCTTGGAGAACCTAGTCCTGGGATAGTCTGGTTCCATGTGCAGCACTGCCCTCTACTGGGCAAGGCGAGTTCTTATGCTGATAATGGCTTGCCAATTGATTACTCAAGGACAGGTTGGTAGATGATGCATAGACAGATCATCCACACCGAAGTACTTGATATATATCTTTAAGCTGAGGAGGCTGAACAAACTATTATAGAATACTGTAATATTCAATTTGTTCATCTAGCCCTCTAATTTATTTTGTGGGCTGTTTTGAATAAACTGATTTAATGTGAATGTGGGAAGTTTTTATATGTTGTAAGGTTTTGCCTTACATCATTTAGAACTTAAGCACAGGAAGGCAATTGATGTAACATATTATTATTAAATAGTTACCATGTTTAGTAACAGCTCATATTTGAGTGATAGCGGTGTGTTATTTGCTCTGAATCTTGCTCTAGGAGATGGGTGACAAGCAGATTTTATTTTCTTTACTCCTGGCTTTTACAATGTAGGGCAGAGAGTTTAGAAATAGATACTGAAGTAAGAATAATTACTTTTTAATGTAAAAGACAAAGGTCAGTGTGATCTCAGACTTCAAGCTTAAGTCATATTGAGTTAAAATAGAAAATCATGATCATTTAAATAAGTAGGTTTAAAATATTTTAACATCCTGGACAACAAAGCCCACACTTACTGTCAGAACATTCATAGATAGCAAACCAACCATTGGTGAATAACACAGTTTTTCATTGTTTTTATGATCAATATTCTTATGAAAGCAATACTTTTTAAAATCTTTCATGTTCTTTCAATATTTATCTCAACAAAACTCAGAGGAAAAACCAACAGTTTTATAACATACTCCATTACGATGTCTATGAAAATACATCATACAGCTTGTTAAATCACACTTTGTTTTTTAAGAAATGTGTACACTAAGGTAGGATTCGTACCCTTCTGTGAAATATTGGAATAACAAGAAGGAATCTATTTATTTGCCAAGGATGGCCAAAAGGTACATGGTGTCCTGAGGGTATCTGGTGGATTACTCATTGAAAATAATTTCTGTTGACTCTCTCCTTAATTTTTTTTTAAAGACATCTAAGAGTGAAAGGTTATTGGTTCAGTCCAGAGAGGACATCTTTGTAATGTCTGCCAAGGAATCTTAGAACAATAGCAGTCAAAGGAAGTTGTATCCTCAGTACAGCTGTATTGTAAGAGTTCCAGAGACCCTGAGTTCCATGAGTTACACCAACTTTTTAAACAGTCATGTGTATTTGGGGTAAGTGGGAAGCCTATTATACTGTGTCTGCCTGCTCAGTTTCCTCACCCTGTTTTGAACACTAGTGGACAGCAATCTCCAGTGAACACGTGGAAAGCAAATAATGTGCCACGACAGCCACCCAACGCCTAAGGAGGTTTTCCATTAGCTTCCATTTCCAGAAAATGCACAAGGGTCATTGGCACAAGACCCCGTAGATCCTACAGCTGCCTCTCCAGGTGATGGGGCCATGATGATGATCAAGATGTACACACACACAGTCAGACTGTTGATATCTGCTTCGCTGAAGCAGGGGATGTTGTTTAGAGAACATGAGAATATGGATATAATTTAAGTGATCTGTAAGAAGTCTGCATACAAAATAGTGCCTTTTTAATAATCTCTAACTAAAACCCAGCACTTCGTTATTTACAAATACAATATCACTAACAACAAAGACTTTATAACGTGTAAAATGATCCTTATACTATGTCATAGTTTACATGTTACAGACACTCAAATTGTCACTAAGTCATAATGAATTTAAGTGGCAGAAGTTACTAGAAATAGCACAAGATTTTATTTCCTGACACCAGGTAATAAAATCCACAATACAGCTCATGCTTTTTTGTATATTTGCAGTGACTGCTTAATTATGTTTACAACTTATTTTCTTCATTGTCACATTTAAAGTCTTATGGTTAATAATATTATGTAACTCATACTTGTGCAACATTACAATTGAAAAAATCTGGAAGGTTTGTTTAAAAGATTACCTTCCACTTAGGGAGGCAGAGGCATGCAGATCACTGTGAGTTTGAGGCCGGCCTGCTCTACTGAGTCCAGGACAGCCAAGGCTACACAGAGAAACTGTCTTGAAAAACAAACAAAACAAAACAAAACAAGAGATTACCCTAGAAAATCAATGAAAAAATCAGTGGATATAACAAAAAGTAAATAACAAACTGCTGAAAATAGAGACAAAATTTGAGTTAAAAAAATCATTTATGTATCTCTGTGTCTGTAATTCCATGTGTGTCCTGGTCCCTGTGGAAGGCAGGACAGGACATCATATCCTCTGAAGCCGGGGTTACATCTGAAAACTGAGCCTAGGTCCTCTGGAAGCACAACAAGTACTCTCAATGGCTTAGCCATCTTTCTATGCCCACGAAAGTGAATTTTAATAGGTTCCAGAGAGTGCGGGTGTGAACTTTACATTCCTTTAAAATAACAGTGGATAAGTGTAACCATGGAGACCATTAAAATGTATAACTTAAAATGTGATTATAGAAAAGTGTACCAAAAGTATATGATTAATCTAAAAGTAAGCAATTAGGAAGAAAAAGATATTCCAGGCATGTAAGAAGGTATCCCATTTATGTGTGTGGAATCAAAGCATTAGCAGGAATGAAGTTGAAATGAAAGCCTTAAAAGGGGGATTAGCAGATTCATGTAAGGAGTGGGAAGCTTAGGAGTTCAGAGGACAGACAGAGGTGAAACAGATGTGCAAATGAAAAATTCAGGAAATATAATCAACAAATTTTACCTGTACTATGTGTGTGATTAAAACAAACCTTAATAATAATAATAATAATAATAATAATAATAATAATAATAATAAATTTGTACTGATCATTTGAGCAACGAAAGTTTATTATATTATAAATAACTTGAAAAATCGTTTTGGAGACAAGGTCACATGTCTGACCCCAAACTTGTTTGTAGTTGAGAACCACTTTGATTTGCTGACCCTGCCTTTATCTCTCCGGTGCTGAGATTAGAGTGTGTCCTCTATGTCTGGTTTATGCAGTAGAATGACACCTAAGACTTTATGCAAGCTCAGCAAACAGTCTACCACCTGAGAGATCTCCCAGCCTAAAGACTGAAATAACACAAATCCCTCCATAGTGACACCTTTGCCAAAACTGACAGAAAGAAAGAAATAGAAACCCTCCCAAACTTGACACCACTGTGATAAATTATTTATTAAACATCTTTGTGTATTTAAAACTTCTGCTTTTCAAAGTGTTGCTATCTGAATAGTTTTGTGGTCCTTGTGTCTTTTAAATCTCTTTCTTAGGAAATCTGTTATAATAGCCAGTAGTCTACCAAAAAAAAAAAAAAAGAATTTTAAAGAATAAAATTAAAATGAAGCTTAAGCACATTGGAATGAAATGAAGTTAGAAGATTCAATAAAATGAAGTTAAAATCATGCGTTTCGAATAAAGAAATATGAAACAGACTGTAATTTTCAGAAACAAGGTAGACAAAATTAATTTTAAAACATGTCAGAATAAAAAGTATCAGACATAGTAGGAGTGAAACAAGAATCACCTAGATCTTGTGGAGTACTGTTATTGGAGAAAGAACACAGCTTCAGCTGATTTGTCTTTTAAGTATCAGGGCGTACAGCTTCCAGTCTGGCAGGTTTTAAAATACCAGCTTTCCATAGATACAGACTTGCCTGTTCAAGTCAAGAAGTAAAGGAAACCCAATGAATGTCATCAGATAGCTTTTATAACTCATCCACAGTTAGGCAGGCAGCAGAGCTATTCAATTTGCTTATTAATTCTTTTTTTTCAAGGTATAATTGCTTGAGTGGAACTGTACATTTTTGTAAAGATGTCAGTGCTCTATTGTTTAATTTTTAAGTTTAATACAATTATAAACAAAATTAAGAATAAGCTTTCTGGAATTAAATATTTGACACTAATATTTATATGTAAAATAAACATTCAAGCACTGAAAAAATAGAATACTGTAAACTAAATTTATCAGAGCTTAAAACATTACACAAACCTGTAATTAAAAAGCTGTTACTAGTACATGAACAAAGAGAGTAATAGAATAGAGGAAAGAGGTGTTAAATAATCCTTTATAGCTATGGAAATATAAAAGACTTCTCATGGGCCAGAGAAACAAAGGTGAGATCTCCTGTGAATGCTAATGTAGGAGCCTGAATGAGAAAAACATGAAAAATACTGAGGTCTTATGATTCAATTCTAGATAAAAGTGACAGTTATATTTGGAAAAATTGCATGGCAGCGTCATTGTAAGCTAAAAATGAAAACTAGTGAGAAATATTTGGAAGATGCAACATAGATAAAGTTCTATTATCTACAGTTTGTGGAGAATGCTTCAAAGTAGACAATAAAATAAAGAGCAAAATTACAAAAAAATAGGAAAGTGGGCTTAAGACTTAAATGAACATTGTCTATGCATTACGCAAGTGCCACCTACTAACATCTAAATTTGTAAAAGGAACAGGAAGAGTAAAATGATTTCAGTCATGTAAAATGAATTAGAATAAAAAGATCTTCACAGATATTTACACAGATGTTTGTGTGTATAAATATATATATACATACACGCATTTTCTTATTAGAATCATGACAATACTTGAAATAAAAAAAAAAAAAAACAAAAACTTATGACCCAGGTGACTGTCAGTAGACGAACAGTTAAGTGAAAGGTGGCATCCATGAAAAGAATACTCATAAGTCAAAAGGGAGACGTTCTAGTACAAATGACAATGTGCTGAAAGCAAAAACATTGCAGATTAAGTGAAGAAAGCTAGACTAAAGAGAGTATATTACAGTGGTTTTCTTTAAGCAAGGAGAATAACAGAACAAAAAAGTCTAGGCCCAGGGGTCTTTTCTGAGACTGATACTTCAACCAAAGACCATGCATGGAGATAACCTAGAACCCTTGCACAGAGGTAGCCTATGGCAGATCAGTATCCAACTGGCCTCCATAGTAATGCAAACAGGAACTGTCTCTGACATGAACTCAGTGGCTGGCTCTTTGATCACCTCCTCCTGAGGGGAGAACAGTCTTACCAGGCCACAGAGGAAGACAATGAAGCCAGTCCTGATGAGACCTAATAGGATGGGGTCAGATGGAAGGGGAGGAGGACCTCCCCTATCAGTAGACTAGGGGAAGGGCATGGGTGGAGAAGGAAGAGGGAGGGTAGGATCACAAGGGAGGGAATGAGGGAGGGGCTACAGCTGGGATACAAAGTGAATAAAATGTAAATGTACATCTAAACAAACTAAGCAAAAGAGAGGACCCTAAATAAAATGTTCAATCCCCATCCTGAAAGGCAAAGAGGATGGACATCAGAAGAAGAAGAAAACAGGAAACAACCTAGGAACCTGCCACAGAGGGCCTCTGAAAGCCTCTGCCATGCAGACTGTCAAAGCAGATGCTGAGCCTGATGGCCAACTGTTGGGCAGAGTGAATGGAATTTTACGTAAGAAGTGGGAAATAGTAAGATCTGGAGAGGACAGGAACTCCACAAGGAGAACAACAGAACAAGAAAATTTGAACACAGGGAACTTCCCAGAGACTCATACTCCAACCAAGGACTATTCATGGAGATAACCTAGAACCCTGACAATGCAGCCACTTCTGATGAGAACTGATAGACTAAGATCAGAAAGAAGGAGAGGAGGACCTCCCCTATCAGTGGACTTGGGGAGGGGCATGCATGCAGAAAGGGGGGGAGGGTGGGACTGGGAGTGAAGGAGGGAGGTGCTTATGGGGGGATACAAAATGAATAAAGTGTAATTAATAAAAGTTAAATAAAAAATTAAAAAAAGAAAAAAGTTAAAATAAAAAACTTGCAGAATAAGTTCTCTTTAGGACAAATGGTGGGCTGTTGTTGCCTGGAGTTGTTTGTGAAATGGGCATGTGCAGTACTTTTTAATGTATGTATGTTTTTTTCAGAAAGGGAATGCTACTTAGTTGCTATATGATTATGGATATGTACTGCCATATTTAATGAAAAACTATTGACTTATGAATATGAATGAAGAATTTGATGATACATGTAGATATTTGAAACAAGGATGGGTTCATGAGCATTATGTGAAAAATATCCTAAATATTTATGTGTCACACTGAGAAGAAATTCATTATGTGAAATTTAGAAATGATCCTGGTATTTTTGAATAAGTTATATCTTTGGTCATCTACAACTTCAGTGTGATATACCTTAAGAACTATAAGACTTCTCATCAAAGAAGCTTGACTTTTATAGTAAACCAGAACTGGCCGCAATGCAGAGATAAATTGATCTGTGGATCCCGGTTCCAGTGGCTACATCTTCAACTCAATTCCTTCTGAGATGTCAGGAGAGGGGGTGGGAATGTTGTAAGAGTCAGAACAGGATGTCTGCTGTGACTCTGTCTCTCTCAGAATTGGCTGCAAAGTTTTCCTGCTGCTCACTCCAGCCTTTCTCTCTAGCCCACCTCTGTGAACTCTGTCTTTTTGCGGGGTTTTTGCTTCTTTCTTTTTGTTTGTTTTGAAATATTTTGTTTTATTGATCCTTTCTGTTTGTTTTGTTTGCTGTGTGTTTTTGTTGTCTTTATACTAATTAATTTTTATTTTTTAATTTTAATCACAGGTTATTTATTTCGTATCCCAGATGTAGCCCCCTCCCTCATTCTCTCCCAATCCCATTCTCTCTCCCTCATCTCCTCCCTGCCCCTTTCCAAGTCCACTGCTAGGGGAGGTAGTCCTCCTTTTCCATCTGGCCCTAGCTTATCAGGTATCTTCAGGACTGACTGCCATGTCCCCCTCTGTGGCCTAGCAAGACTGTTCCTCTCTTGTGGGTGGGTGGGTGGGTGGGGAATCTGAAAGACTCTACCTAGTAGTGTATCAAAGCAGTTGCGGAGACTCATAACCAAATCTTTGGCAGAGTGCAGGTTCATATGATAAAAGGGGGAGTTTATATGACTGGAAGAGGATAGGAGTTCCACAAGGACAAAATATATCAGGGCACGGGGGCCCTCTATGAGACTGTGTCTCCAACCAAGGACCATGTATGGGTATAACCTAGAACCCCTGCTCAGATGTAGCCTATGGTAGCTCAGTAACCAAGTGGGTTTCCCTAGTAAGAATAAAAGGAACTATTTCTTACATGAACTCAATGACTGGCTCCTTTGTCTTTTTTTAAGAAAGAGAAAGGCAGAGACATAGAAAGAGACAGAGAAAGAAAGAATGGGCAAGAACCTGAAGTTGGGTCTGTCAGGAGGTACGGGAAATCTGAAGGTGTCGGGGGAGGGGAAATATGATCAAGAAAGGGGCTGTATAAACAAGACTTGAAGGGTGAATTAACTATACCATTCCCTGACATACGCTCAAAGAACTTAACGGGCTTCCCCACAGACACCTGCCCAGCAATGTTGATTGTTACTCTATTCACAAGAGCTAAGGAATGGAAACAGCCCAAATGCTCTTCAGCTAAGGAGTGGGTAAAGGAAACGTAGTGTATATACATGACAGAGTATTATTCAGCTGCCAAGAAAAAGTGAAATATACACATTTACACAACAGTAAAGGGAAACAGCAGCTTGTATTTATATATTTATTAGCTCTTATGAATAGAGTAACAATCAACATTACATTACATTATATAACAACAATGGTTAGGGACTAGAAGAACATACATTTGGGAAGGGTTTGACATGAGATGAGTAGAAGAAGGAGGGGTGATTTAATTATATTTTAATACAATTAAAAAAAACAGAAATTCAGTTAATTAGAATTCAAGTAATCTTATAGTGGAGAAATAGAATGTCCAGAGCTACCTTAAGTTTCACGTGTAACATTTTATTTTTATTTATTTATTTATTTATTTTTTTATCAGTTACATTTTATTAACTCTGTATCCCAGCCGTGTCCCCATCCCTCATTCCCTCCCAGTCCCTCCCTCCCTCCCTCATCTCCACCGTGCCCCTTTCCAAGTCCACTGTTGGGGGGGACCTCCTCCCCATTCATCTGATCCTGTTTTATCAGGTATCTTCAGGACTGGCTGCAAAGCCCTCCTCTGTGGCCTAACAGGACTGCTCCTCCCTTGGGGTTGGGGAGGCCAAAGAGCCAGTCATTGAGTTCCTGTTAGAAATAGTCCTTGTTCCCATACTTTGGGAAACCAATTGGTTACTGAGCTACCACAGGCTACATCTGAGTGGAGGTTCTAGGTTATATCCATACATGGTCTTTGGTTGAATGGCAAATGGTGGGATCTAGAAAAGATCATTCTGAGTGAAATATCCCAGAAGGAGAAAGACAAACATGGAATATACTCACTTATATAGACCTATAAGATATGATAAACATAATGAAATCTATACACCTAAAAAAGATAATCAATTGAGCGGACATGGGGCAAGATGATCAATCCTCGTTTAGAAAGACAGATGGGATATGCATTGAACATATGACAGGAGTCTACTGAGCGCATCTGAAAGACTCTAACTAGCAGTGTTTTCAAAGCAAAGACTCATGACCAAACCTTTGGCAGAGTACAGGGAAACATAAGAAAGAAGGGGAGTTAGTCTGATGGGGAAAGGATAGGAGCTCCACAAGGACCAAATATATCTGGGCACAGGGTCTTTTCTGAGACTGACATTCAACCAAGGACCATGTATGGATATAACACGTAACATTTTAATTTCCAAGTTTCAAAGATAAAATTTAAGATGGTTGTTTTTACTAAGAAAATAAGATATTACCAGGTTTTAGATTTAGTTAATAATTTTACAATCTATAAATAAATGTTTGGTAATTTTACTTGGCAGATTATTTTCACATCTGATATATGCCAAAACCCTAGTTGATCTAAATTTATGTGTATTTTACTCTAAAGGTAATGACATATCTAATTGCTATTTTTAAAAACATAACAAAAAAAAAACAGAAAAAAGTTGAATGCTAATTGGCAAATGCATTTTGTTAGTAACATGACAGAAGCAATTCTGAAATGATTATGTGCACAGTGGAATTAGGCAAAGGCACGTCTGTGTAGAAGTTGGGAGCTGGTATTCTTAGGTGAGAGATTACATAGATGGCCTGAGGTCCAGGGAGAGGTGTAGAGTTTGATTCCTTCAAGTTAGATAATTCTTTCTTCTTCTTCTTCTTCTTCTTCTTCTTCTTCTTCTTCTTCTTCTTCTTCTTCTTCTTCTTCTTCTTCTTCTTCTTCTTCTTCTCTTTCTATTTTTTTAATTTTATTTTTATTATTAGTTACATTTTGTTAACTCTGTGTCCCAGCTGTATCCCACTCTCTCATTCCCTCCCCAACCCCACACTCCCTTCCTGGTCTCCTCCCTGCCCCTTTCCAAGTCCACTGATAGGGGAGGACCTCCTCCCCTTTCATTTGACCCTGTTTTATCAGGTATCTTCAGAGCTGGCATCTCTGGCTGAGGTTTGCCTGTTTGTATTGTAGTGAGGTGACATGTCTGAGCATCATAAGTAAAGACTCTTCTGAAACAGATTATTGAAGCCCTAAATGGTAAGAAATGAAGAGAGTAGACCAGTAAGTTGGTCACGATACCTTGGCTGTTGCTTGGGTCTGAGATATAATGATGTTCTGTTATGCTCATGGATCAGACCTTTGTTCAGTTATTATCAGAGAGGCTTCCTTTGACAGCATATGAGAGTAGGTCCAGAGACCTACAGTCAGACATTATGCAGAGAGAGTCTAAACTGGAGTTCTCCATCAGGTCCCTTTCTTTAGAACTTGAAGAACCCTTTTGAAGAGGGAGGAAAGATTGTATGAGTCAGAGGGGATGGGGAACACCAGGAGAATGAGCCCACCAAATCAACTAAGCAAGTCTCATATGGCCTCACAGAGACTGAAACAGTAAGCATGGGACTTGAAAGGGTCTGCCCCAGGTCCCCTGTGTATATATTATGATTTATGATATTGATTATGAATAGGTCAGGTTACTGTTTTTGTGGGACTCCTAACAGTGAGAGCAGGTCTGTCTCTGAACCTTTTACTTTCTCTTATGACTGTTTTCCTCCTGTTGGGTTGCCTTGTCTAGCCATGATATGAAGGCTTTTGCCTTGTCTTATTGTATCTTGTTTTTTCCTGTTTGGTTGTTTTCTTTTTTATTTTATTTTATTTTTTAATTAAATTTTTATATTAGTGCAGTTTATTCACTTTGTATCCCAACTGTAGTCTGGTCCCTCATTCCCTCCCAATTCCACCCTTCCTCCCTCATCTCCTCCTATGCCCCTCTCCAAGTCTACTAAGAGGGGAGAGGTTTGCTTTTTTCTGAAAGGAAATGGAAGGGAATTTATCTTTGGGAGAGAGGAGATGGGATGGGGCTGGAGGATTAGAGGGAAGAGAAACTGGTCAGAATGTATTGTATAGATATTTGTGTAGAGTGCAGGGAATCTTATGAAAGAAGTGGGAAATAGTAAGATCTAGAGAGGACAGAAACTCCACAAGGAGAGCAACAGAACCAAAAAATCTGGGCACAGGGGTCTTTTCTGAGACTGATACTCTAACCAAGGACCATTCATGGAGATAACCTAGAACCCCTGCACAGATGTAGCCTATGGCAGTTTAGTGTCCAAGTGGGTTCCCTATTAATGGGAACAGGGACTGTCTCTGACATAATCTGATTGGCCTGCTCTTTGATCACCTCCCCCTGAGGGGGGAGCAGCCTTACCAAGCCACAGAGGAAGACAATGCAGCCACTCCTGATGTGATCTGATAAGCTAGGATCAGAAGGAAGGGGAGGAAGACCTCCTCTATCAGTGGACTGGGGGAAGGGCATGGGTAGAGAAGGGAGAGGAAGGGTGAAATTGGGAGGGGAGGAAGGAGGGAGCTACGGGGGGGATACAAAGTAAATAAACTGTAATTGATAAAAATAAAAATTAAAAAGATAAGAACCCATTTTCACTAAACATAAATAAATAAAAAAACTCTTAGTATTATGTAATACAGTAAGTAGGAAAAGGCTCAATAAAAATAATTCTAACAGCAGAGCTGGGAATGGTGGTGCCTGCCTTCAGTCCTAGTATTGGGACATGTTAGAGACGTGAAGATTGGTGAGTTTAAGGTCACTCTTTCAAAATCAAAACAGAACACACACACACACACACACACACACACTCATATACAGTAACATGCACAAAGTTATCAAATAATAGTAAGGTGGAAAAAATGACAAAAAAGGAAGAGGCATCATTATTATAATCAATAAAAAACATCTGTTCTGCTAAATTAAAGTTAGAAAATTGTTACATTAGCTTGCTTATGTTTCTGACAAAAATTTGGGTGGATTTCTATTGGAGAATGTCCACCTCTGGCCTTCACTGGCTATTAGAGCTGGAGGTTATGTTTCCAACATGATCCTGCACCAATATTTTTGGTTGGGGATTTCTCTCCTTTTCTCTCTCTCCAGGGTACCAAATGCTTAATTCCCTTGACTGCTTTCCTGTCATGGCCCTGACCTTCAAGACAGTTTTTCCAAGAGTCAGTTTTTGGAAAATGCATCCTTCTAAAACATGCAATGTAAAAGTTTCTATAAAAACAAACAAAAGCTCTTAACACTTCCAAAGAATGTGTGTGTGTGTGTGTGTGTGAGTGTGAGCGTGTGTGTATGTGTGTGTGTGTGTGTGTCTGTGTGTGAGAGTGTGTGTGTGTGTCTGTGTGTGAGCATGTGAATGTGTGCAGGCAGGAATTGTGAAACTTGTGAGCATTTAATAGACACGTGTGGTGGTCGGGGCTGCCTTAAGTCAAGGGAACTACTCAAGGGACAAAATTCTGGTTTTCTTAAGATAAGAGAGAAAAGAGATTCTCTACATCAAAGGATGATTTTGAATTCTGAGTAAGATAAAACCCACTAAGAACTAGATAAACTAGATAAATTAAAGTGATAAGATGAAATGTCTTAGGCAGAGAGACATTAAAAACTTACCTGGCAGAAAAGCCACATTAGCTAAAAGTAAATTACAGTGTAGCATATATCATAGTCATCAGAGGAATAGAAATTTGTGGCTGCTGGGTACTGATAATAGGTTTTCTGGAAAATCTGGAGTTGACTAGTCTTTAAAGCATCAATCGAAGGATGCTAATACACTGTCTTACTGAGCTCACACATTCCTATGTATACTGTTAGAAATCTATGGACCATATTGTTTTATAATGGTAATAATCATTAATATGCACTTAGAGTTTATAAAGGCAAGATGTTTTATAGGAAGATTTCTATTACTAGATAACTTAATCTTAAAAGGAGTACAGGATAGTGATCATAGTTTTCATTATTTTATAGGCAAGAAGGCATGTTAATAAAGAAGAAGAAATGCAAGCATTAAGACTAAGCCCAGTGCTTCCCATTTCTAATATCTTTTAAAAATTAAATTTATTCATTTATTTGTTTTATATCCTGATCACAGCCCCCTCTCTCTTCTCTTCCTACTTCCATCCTTCCTCCCTCTTCCTCCCTTTCCTCACCCTCTTCTCCTCAGAAAAGGGGAGCCCTCCCCCTTAGAGCCTACCCCAGCCCATTAAGTCTCATCAGGACTTAGTACATCCTCTTATATTGAGGCCAGGCAAGGCAACCCAGCTAGAGGAAAGTGATCCAAAAGCAAGCAACCGAGTCCATATCAGGTATGACCCCTGATCTACTTGTTTCTAGGGAACCCACATGAAGATTGGGCTGCTTATCAGTTACATATGTGTAGTTGATCTAAGTCCAGTCCATGCATGCTCTTTGGTTGGTGTTTCAATCTCTGTCAACTGCTACGGGCCTAGGTTAATTTACAGTGTTGGTCTTCTTGAAGAGTCTTGTCACTTCCGGATACTTCAATCCTCCTCCACACTCCTCTAATTTCCCAAGATTTTTTTTTCTTTACTTAGTTTATCCATAACTAGTTAAAATTCTCAGTTTATTGGCTCTGATATCCTAAGCAGAATTCAGGTCATACAAGGCCACATTGGAAACTCCTTCCATCTTTTCATATTTCTTCCATTTTGTTTTTATGTGTCTAAATACCTTTTGCCTTTATTCTTATAGGTTTATTAGAAAATCATTTACTCCATGATGGGGTGAAGTAGTGTCTCCATGTTGGAAAGATGACAGTAAGTCTACACGTTCTTCAGACAGGAGGACTAAAAGAACCACCCTTCACTCTCAGGTCTGGTTTGTTCTTCTAGGGGTTCTTCTTTCATTAGAGTTTGCGTCTATTATAGGTTGGCTTTCTGCTATCATCTTTTCCTTGGTCCATGAATGAAAAGCAATAAATAATTTATAAGTGAATACAATATTGTGGTGTGGGATGGACATTTTATATGTATGTATCGTGGATGGAGGGAAATATGATCAAGGTTCTAGAAAAACGATTGGATCAGGAAGAAAAGGATATTCTGATTCTGACTCAATGCCTGACTGGCTGTGAGATTGTGCCACTTTGCTGTCATTTGGACACTTATAAATCTCTTTTGTGGAAGTGAGATTAACAGTTTACCTGCTGGATGATTCACATACTTGTGTCCAAAGACTCAGGCAACATAATATAAAATGGGAGATTAGGCTTTTAGTTGGTTTGTAACCTGGAGACAAACAGGTAGGCACTGTTCATGTACATACATGTATGTAAAAACAATTAATGATAAAAGAGGCTGTGAATTTAAAAGAGCAAGAGAGGCTTATGTGGGAGAGTTTGGATGGAGAGAAGGGAAGAGAAGAATGATGTCAAAATAAACATAAAATAAGTAATTTTTCAAAAGTTTCTGTGGTCCCACTCCTGTGTACATTGGAAGGAAGTACTGGTCAGTGGAATGTTTCAGTACTTCTAATTTAATATGATAAACTCTCCATGAAGCTTCACACTGCTAGCAATAACTGCTCTTTGGAGCTGATCATTTCACCTATTTCTCTGAAGCTTCAGATTTGACATTATATTTGACCTTCATGTATTAGTGTCATGCTAAGTAATGATGGCTTGTGGTCCACCCCTCCATCAAACAAAAAAGAATAAAACTCACCTTACAAAGACAATTATTCACCATTTCCAATCATCCATTTTAACTCAACAAGTTGCCGTATTCACTTACTTGAACTAGTTCCAGAGAGTAGAATTGCAATCACCTTAACTAATTACAAAACATGGCAGCTCAAAAACTGTCTGTAACGCCAATTCCAATGGATCTGACACCTTCACAATAATGCACATAAAATAAAACTAAATAAAAAAAAGAACTGCACTATAGTAACAAAACAAAAACAAAAACAAAAACTAATTACAAAACAGCCACAGTACCTTCCTTAACTGCATAAATAAGTAAATACATCATCAATAACAATGAACTTACCTCTGAGGGACTATCTTTCAAATAAGAATTTGAAATAGCACTTACAAGACACACGTATACTCACTTATAAGTGGATATTAGTCTTATAATATAGGATAATTATGCTAAAATCTGTATACCTAAAGAAGCTAGCCAATTACAAATAAAACTGCTATGAACATGGTTGAACAAATGTCCTTGTTGTGTACTTGAGCATATTTTGGATATATGCCTAGGAGTGGTATAGCTGGTTCTTGAGGAAGTGCTATTCCTAATTGTCTGAGAAAGCACCAGAGTGATTTCCAGAGTGGTTGTACAAGTTTACATTCCCACCAGCAGTGGAGGAGGGTTCCCCTTTCTCCACAACCTCTCCACCATGTTTGCCAGAACCTGGTAACAACCCAGATGTCCCTGAACCGAGGAATGGATACAGAAATTGTGGTACATTTACACAAAAAAGCAAAGAAATCACGAATTTTGCATGTAAATGGGGGGATCTAGAAAAGATCATCCTGAGTGGGGTATCCTAGAAGCAGAAAGACACACATGGTATATACTCACTTATAAGTGGATACTAGACATATAACATAAGATAAACCTACAAAAATCTGTGCACCTAAAGAAGCTAAGCAAGAAGGGGGAGGGAAAGTGGGATTAGAAAGGGAGGAGGGAGAGGTTTATGGAGGAATACAAAGTGAATAAAGTGTAATTAATAAAAGTTAAAAAAATAAAAAAGGGAAAAAAACAAAACAAAACAAAAAAAGAAGCTAAGCAAGAAGGAGGACCCTGGTAAGATGATCAATCCTCACTCAGAAAGTTAAGTGGGATGGACATTGGAAGAAGGAGGAAACAGGAAACAGGACAGGAGCCTACCACAGAGGGCCTATGAGACTCTGCCCAGCAGTATATCAAAGCAGATGTTGAGACTCATAACCAAACCTTGGACAGACTTCAGGGAATCTTATGAAAGAAGGGAGAGATAGAAAGACCTGAAGAGGACAGGAACTTCACAAGGAGAGTAACAGAACCAAAATATCTGGGCCCAGGGGTCTTTTCTGAGGCTGATACTCTAACCAAGGGTCATACATGGATATAACCTAGAACCCCTGCTCAGATGTAGCCCATGGCAGCTCAATATCGAAGAGGGTTCCCTAGTTAGGGGAACAAGGATTGTCTCTGACATGAACTCAGTGGCTGGCTCTTTGACCACATCCCCCTGAAGGGGGAGCAGCCTTGCCAGGCCACAGAAGAAGACAATGCAGCCAGTCCTAATGAGACCTGATAAGCTAGGGAGAGATGGAAGGGGATAAAGACCTCTCCTAGCAGTGAATTTAGAGAGGGGCTTGGGAGGAGAGGAGGGAGGGAAGGTGGGATTGGGAGGAAATGAGGGAGAAGGCTACAGCTGGGATATAAAGTGTCTAAACTATAACTGATATAAAAAATAAAAATAAATAAAAAGGATACAAATTTAGGAATACTCTTCATTTAGCTAATCCTGTAGTAGTAAACTCCATTGAATTTCAATAATATGTTTTTATAAGTATGCTATAAAAAGAATTAATAAAAACATTTAATTACAAAGAAAAAATAATTTAAGCAAGATAGAGGACCCTGGGTAAGATGCTCAATCCTCTGTAAGAAAGGCAAATGGGATAGACATTGGAAGAGGATGAAAACAAGGAACAAGACAGGAGCCTACTCACAGAGGACTTCTGAAAGTCTCTACCCAGCAGGGTATTAAAGCAGATGCTGAGACTCATGGCCAAACGTTGGGCAGAGTGTAGGAAGTCTTATGAAAGAAGTTGGAAAGAGTAAGACCTGGAGAGGACAGGAACTTCACAAGGAGAGCAACAGAACCAAAAAATCTTGGCACAGGGGTCTTTTCTGAGACTGATGCTCCAATCAAGGACCATGCATAGATATAACCTAGAATTCTTGCACAGATAAAACTCATGAGCTCTGTCTCCATGTGGATTCCCTATTAAGGAGAACAAGGGCTGTCTCTGACATGGACTGTTGAATGGCTCTTTGATCATCCTCCCCTGAGGAGGAAGCAGTCTTACCAGGTCACAGAGGAAGAAGGCAGCCAGTCCTGATGAGACCTGATAGGCTAGGGTCAGGTGGATGGGGAGCAGAACATGCCCCACCAGTGGACTGGGGAAGGGGCAAGGGTGGAGAATAGGAAGGGAGGGCAGGATGGGGGGGGAATAAGGGAGGGAGCTACAGCTGGATATAAAGTGAATTAAGTGTAATAAATGAAAAATAAAAATTTCTCCACATGGTGTGAACTCTTTGTAATTAAAACATGTCCAATTATTAAAGTAAAATTATAAATATTGAAACTAGAAAGGCAAATACATAAAGGAGTTAAACTCCTAATACAGCATCTAGAGCATAAAGAATGGACACTAAAGTTTGATAAAACTCATAAAACCTTTTATATTCTTCTTGTAAAGCCAGTTTTTAAAGAGAAAAGATGAACAATGCATCGGAATTGGCACATTTTGAAGGTTGCCTGTTATTGGCTCATATTTTTATACAGTTTGAAGTTGGTCCTGAGTCTGAACATGCACTTCATTCTTCAGTAACTTTTTCCAACTCTGTTGAGGTTTAAAACCACACCCTGTGGTTATGTTATGTCCACGTGGTCACGCACAGATGCTCATGTGATTTGAGATACAATATCACCACTGTCCTTTCTTCCCCATTTGTAGAAACACACACAGAAACAATAAATTCACATTGTTCCAAAACCTACCATGTGTGTGAATGAACACTCTCTCTTGCTTCATATCTAAGTGCTATATGTCTATTTGTGTGTATATTATGTTTGTGAATTCCTGGTTTGATTCATAGTCTCATGTTATGGAACTGATTTGTATTGAACAGAAACAGTAAATAAAATAAAGGCTGAAGGGAATGCCTTAGTCATTGTTCTGTTGCTATGAAGAGCTACCATGATCATGGTAAATCTTATAAAAGAAAGCATTTAATTGGAGCCTGATTACAGTTTTAGAGGTTTAGTCCATTATCTTCACAGATGGAAGCATACTGGCATTCAGGTATTGACTCTTATGGTAGCTGAGAATTCTAGATCTGAATCTGAAGGTGGCAGGAGAATTGAAAGCCACTGGGTCTGGATTAGTATTCTGAAACCCCAAAGCCCACCCCCAGTGACACATACCCTCCAATAGGGCTGCATCTAATTAAAAGGCCACACTTCCTAATTCCTTTAAATAGCACCACTCCCTATGAGCCTATATGGGCCATTTCCACCCAATTTATCACAAGAGGCTTTGGAGAAACAGGAAGAGACAGACAGACAGAGAGAGAGACAGAGACAGAGAGAGAGAGTGAGAGAACCTATAAATCTTTTTACCCTGTAGAACCAGGACTAATCCAACCTTCTTGGTTTGGAATCCCGAGGCAAAGAAGTAGATAATATTCCAGTTACACAGCACTTAGTGGGGATTAAGGCAGCCAGTTAAGCGAGAGTCTGGACTCCAAAGCTCTTTGTCATTGCTCTTGTGCAATGCAAGGTGTAGGCAGATAACTTCCCAGTGTTTTCTTCCTATTTTGACACAGTGTGAGTCCAACTTTCCATAAGTGTCAGCAAGTACAATAATATGAAAAGTGGATCCTTAGACACTCAAGCACTTAAAATAACAGGGAGCCTGGCCAGAACACACCTGAAGTGAATATCATGGAGTGATAACACATTCTCAAAATGTAACCTATTTAATTAAGACAAAGGAAGAGAGTCCATGGTAGCTAGCTCCTTTCCCCACATTAAAGAAACCCTGATTTCCCAATTCCCTGTTATAAATAAAAATATATTGAGCGCAGGGGTAATTATGAAATATAAATGAGTCTTAAGATAGCACATCACTTCATCTTGTGGATTAAATTTAGTCCAATGTTGCCTGACAGACATGTTTCTTTTTTTGTTTTTAGATTCTCAATAAGCAATATCTTTTTTTGCCTTCCTGTAGTGTGTTCTCTTTATAATCATGGCACTATCATTTGCATAGTTTGGAAACAAATGCACTGAAGTCTTTCTCTTCTTGTCACCAAACACATCAAACACACCTTCGCTACCCTGTCTCCTAGCTTTCAGTTTTCATTTCTCCATGTCTCCACTGCTATTTCCTAATTCTGACAATCTCTTAGCACATTTGGCTGGGTACCATATGCCTTTTGTAATTCACACATGGCCCTGTTAGGCAGTTAGAAATAGTTTAAAACTGTAACTCCTTAATATTTTCTCCAAAACAAAAACAAAAACAAAAACAAAAACATGGGATGATTCATGGAGATAAAGATATATCCAAAAGTTTCTCAAACTGGGCAGTTTGTCTTGGCACAGCAGTGATAGAGCTGATAGACAGGAGATAACCAAGAGGACTGAAGTGACACTGAAGTATAAAATGTGACAGATTTGGCCATTCAGATCAGACAGAAAAAGACAGAGCAAAGAACAAAGTTGCTGGGACGATTGATATAACCCACATGGAAAACTATGAAATTAGAAAATTTCCTGATCTCTTAAAAATACCCCTAAAAAAATTGAAAACTAAAGTACTAAAAATTAGGAATATTCTATTTTACATAGCTGAAGAAACTTGAATGAGTGATTTATTTATTTATTTATTTATTTTTTAATTTTTTTTTTACTAATTACACTTTATTCATTTTGTATCCCTTCATAAGTCCCTCCCTCCTCCCCTCCTGATCCCACCCTCCCTCCCCTTTTTGCGTGCATGCCACTCCCCAAGTCCACTGATAGGGGAGGTTCTCCTCTCCTTTCTGATCTTAGTCTATCAGTTCACATCAAAGGTGGCTGCATTGTCCTCTACTGTGGCCTGGTAAGGCTGCCCCCTCAGGGGGAGGTGATCAAAGAGCAGGCCAGTCAGATTTTGTCAGAGGCAGTCCCTCTTCACATTACTATGTAACCCACTTGTACACTGAACTGCCATGGGCTACATCTGTGCAAGGGTTCTATGTTATCTCCACGAATAGTCCTTGGTTGGAGTATGAGTCTCTGGGAAGTTCCCTGTGTTCAAATTTTCTTGTCCTGTTGCTCTCCTTGTGGAGACCCTGTCCTCTCCAGCTCTTACTATTTCCCACTTCTCACATAAAATCCCATTCACTCTGCCCAACAGTTGCCCATCAGGCTCAGCATCTGCTTTGATAGTCTGTAGGGCAGAGGCTTTCAGAGGCCCGAATGAGTGATTTTATTGGATTATTTTAAGAACTAGTTATCAAAGGTAGCAACAAGAAAACTGATATTTGGTATTTATAAACTGAAGAACTTTAAAGTGGAAAAATAAGAAAACGAAGACTATGGTGTGAATGTTTATATTCACACAGAACTGATGTATTGAAACCTTATGCTAACGTAAGGTTCTTTAAAGTAAAGCCTTTGGGAGTAACTAGGTCAGTGATTCTCAACCTGTTGGTCATGACCTGTTTAGGAGTCAAATATCAGACATGTTGAGTGTCCGATATTTATATTACTATTCAAAACAGTGACAAAATTATAATTATGAAGTACCAATGAAAATAATTTTATGGTTGGGGATCACGACAGCATGAAGAACTGTATTAAAGGGTCACAAAGTTAGAAAGGTTGAGGATGCCTGAACTAGGTTATTAAAAATGGAGCCTTCACAAATGGGATGGAACTCAATGAAGCCAGAACCACACACACACACACACAAAAAAAAAAACCTTGACACTTTAGTCAGATGAAGACAGAGTGAAAGATTGTGGTTGTGAAGAGGATCCTCAGCAGACAATACAATTTTACTATTTGTTTGGCCCTGGACTTTGTAGTCCTTACACAGTAGAAAAAAATGAGTTTTGGTTGTCCATAAAGTAGATGATTTGTAGATGGTTTGTGTTATTTTTTTACAGTGGCTGAATCTATCTGATACAATCCCTTGATACTGCTTAAGGATAAACTGCCCAATAGCATCATAAAAAAATAAGACAATGAACATTTGTATCAAAGATGTTTGCAAAACACATAAGTAAGAAAATAATAGTTATAAGAAAAAAAGACATAAATATCAGCAAAGGCATGTAACTAGTTAAATAGAACAAGAAATGTAGATGAGCAGACAATTTGTAGGGGAGAATATGAATGGACAGAGAACTTATTAAGATGTATAGCCATTTAGTGAGATGCAAAGCCTATAAGAAAATTTTACCCTACATACACCTGATTGCCAGACAATTAAAAGCTTATAATTAAAAGTATCAAGTGAAGGTTTTGAATATGGGTATGCCTGTACTGTGAGGGAAGAAGTGCAAATTAGAATACATCCTGTGCAGTATTATTTGTCCAAATCTATTAAATTCAGAATTATGTTTTGCTTTAGACTTCAGTACATTGGCATCACAACATGGTTTCATGAAGCGAGCAATTGCACAAATTGTTCTTAGTGTCATTGTCAGTTAACAGTGCAAAACTGCTTTGCTTACCCTGCCAGTCTCCCCTCTAACGTCCATTTCTAGGGAAATTGCTGTGAACATTTCAGAATAACCATGCAAACCACTTGTGAACAATTATGACCCGGGCACATTTCCTTCCCGATGGTCACAACAACGTGCTACTCTTTTATTCATTGGGTTGATTGCTTAGCTATTTTGTTCGACTCTTTGTATAATAAGCTCATGACTATCAAATTCTTATTGAGAGAGCCACTGCCAGGGTTAAACACAATCAAGCCATGACTGCATTTTGTCGTTCAGATCAGTATGAACTCTGCATTTTTTTTTTCAAAAGCATCTGTTGCAGCTCTCTCTGTCATATCACAGAGAAACAGTGAGGAAATACTCTCTGTGCTTAATTTAGAAGAAATATGAATTATTTTAATGAAAATGACTTAGAAGTATAAGGTCGGGATACTATAAGGAAAGGCCAGTACAATGGGGAGCAATTCTCAGCCCTTTACTGCATTTCCAATCATCTTTGAACAGTTTTCTGTTGCCATTCAAACACAAAGGTTAACTTAAACTTAAATAGATGTGTGTGATGTTCATGGCAAGTGATACATAAATAAAAAAAGATGTTGGTACATTAATATCTTTCCCTGTATTCCCACTAATTTCTTCACTTTCCATTCATGAACTTAAATGATCAATCTTAATAATCATTGATATTTGTAGATTCTATCTTGGTAAATTTGACGTATTCAGTAATATTCTGGGATAATGAATCTGTGTAATTGCCATTATAATGTAATGAGCAAAGGAATACTGATCAAGACTAAGCAGAAATCTCCTGAATAAGCTTATAATCTGTGAGATTTGCCTATCTAAATTTAAATTATATTTATATGAATAATTCTCATCTGAAAGTCTAAAAATAACCATATCAGTTCCTCTCAGAGGAAAAATGACCATTAGTTTTGAAAGACACTTTGAAATAGTTATCTGTCAAAATTTTGGTTCTTTGGATAAATACTAGCCACGTTCATCAGTTATTTGGAACTTCAAAAGAAATAGTGCAGGCACAAACCTAAAATAGATCCAGTCCTTCCTAAGTGAAGTGTTTGGTTGTAGCTTGGACTCAGAAGCAATCTTATATTTTTTAATTTATGTTTTGTATATTTTTCTCAAATAACTGCCATTTCCTTTCAATTAATGTGGGAATCTCACAAAACCAGTATCCATTTTAAAAATAAGATTGTCCTATGTGTCTTGAAATGACAGTAGCTTAAAATTACGTTATAAATTTAGGTTATTACAAATAATAAGGCACAAAGGACTATTCAAGTATAACTTTATGCTACACAAATTTATCTTAAGAATTAGCAAAAACTTGTATTAAAATTTTTCATAAATTATATTATTTTAAAAATTGAAAAAAAGAAGCAAGACTCCAAAATCCAATCCTAGCTAACATACATCACATGTTATGTGACATCGGAGAGGAGGTGGGACTTCTCAAATTTTAGTTTCTTATTTGACATAAAGAAAAAATAATATTGGTTATGTCATTTATTGGATGTAAATGATAAATGATTAGCATAGACCCTACCAGAGGACATATGGTATCTGTTGATAACGACCAGCACCACTGGTCGCCTGACTTGCCAACATAGGGAATAACCATTAAACACAGTGACTGTGGTAGCAGGCCGTTACTGTGACAGCTAAATCTGAAACTCAGTGGTAGTACGTTAACTCTAAAAACCAATTACGAAAAACCAATCTGAAATTTTACTTTATGTCATCTAAACTTTTAATTAGTGAGTATAGAGAGCAGCCAGCTACCTTTGACTCACTCCAGACTTTCGAGGTCATCATCCCAGGGATTTTTCCCATTTAGCATGAAGTAAACTATAGATTTGTCATATGTAGTTGGTATTACACTGAGGTGTGTTTCATCTGTTTCTAATTCCTGCAAGACTTCTATCATAAAAACATGTTCAATATTGGTAAATCCCTTCTCTGCATCTATCAAAATGACCATGTGATTTCTGCCCCTAAGTTTATTTATGTAGTGCATTTAACTTACTGATTTATCTATATTTATCTTGCATCACAGGTGTAAAACAAAGGTGGTTGATACATGATCTTCTTAATATGTTGTTAAATTTGTTTGATAGATACTTTGTTCATAATACTGGCATCTATGCTTATTGGAGAAATGGATCTGTATTAGATACATTTTAAGCTGGTTTTTTTTTGTGAATTTATCTGATTTTGCTGTCATAGTAATATTGGTAGAAGCCTGAGGTTTGTAGATTCCACCCAGTTTATTACCCTGGCTTCAGCTGAGTGCTTATCAGGGCCTTACACAAACATCAGCCTGAGACACAGCCTTGACCTCTTCCCCAGTGAGGTTTATCAGAAAAACACAGAGAAACAGTTCCGTAAGACAACGCTTGCCTCTTCCTAAGTAGGGGCATGAAACTCGCCACTTCTCTGAACACTGTTCTCTCCTAAGCAGAAGCCGCGTGCAGAGAATAGAGGCTGGAGATGCCCGACGCTCTGTCCCAGTAAGTCTCCTGATAGAGCCTCAGTGAAGCAAAAGCTACCTGAGGTGGAGGAAGGCCACAAGTGAGGCTCACCAGAAGATTCTGCAGTCAAGCAAAATGAAGACCTGATGCCAGCAGAAGTAGAAAAGTCTCTTCCATCTGTCTTCTCTCTGATGTAAGGGAAATTTTGGAAGCCATCATGTGAATGAGAATGCTTCCCCCTGGGATCCTCAGATAGCATAGCCGGGTTAGAACCTGAATCACCAGTTTTGAAATTCCCATATATCAAGGGGTACTAGCAAGCTAGCTTCTAGGCAAGGAACAAAGATACAGGGAGAGACCCCTGTTAAGAAGCTTGATATGCCTACTGCAAGATTCTACACAAATATTTAGTCAAATTATGATGAGGAAGAAATCGCAGTAGGAGCAGCAGCAGAAGTAGGGGGGGATTTTTATCTTCTGTGAGCTTTGGGAAAATACAACAGTAAAGGACTCCAAGCAACTCCCCTTTTCCAAATAGTACTTTATGAACAGTTTAAAAGAATCATAAGAAAGAACATATTTAGGTATAAACACAACTTGCTGGCATACGGAATGATCACCATTCAATATAAACACTAAGAGACAAATCACAGAACACACAGAATTGAAGTGGGATGCAAATGTCAGCTGAGCTTTTGGCTATGTAGTAAGTTCAAAGCCAGCCTCAGTACACATCAAGACCGTCTTCAAAACCCCAACCAATCAATGAAATAAGTAAAGCAAAGGAAAAACAAATAAATAAACAGGAAGACTAATTCCCATCTTTTCAGCCAAACCACTGGCCAGTTCACTTAGACCCTTAGGTGGTCTAGACTATGAAATATCATGTAAGTTTGCACGTCAAAAGGTCTATTACCAAGCTGGATGGCATACGAAAATTGGTGGTGAATTTAAGGAAAGAAGTGGAAATTACAAATAGAGAGCATTATTAAAGTTCCTCAGCAACTGGGTTGAAGCTGCATCAGTAGTGTACTCAGATGGGACACAAGACAGAATCTCAGCTAAGGACAAATAGCAGAGCATCTCACAGGTAGAGACCATCATCAGACGCATTGCCAAATACGTAGCATCTGGACAGGAGGAGGAACAAAAATGCGAGAGAGGAAATTATTTCAGAAGAAACTTGACTACTCTGAAAGGTACACCTAAGCTCTTCATGCTGGAACTAACCGGTAACTATTAAGAGGAAATTTTGGAGGCAGAAGAAGAAAATGAATCTTTACAGAAAAAGTAGCTTCACAGAAACTTTCAAAGATTTGTCTGTAATGATATAATTAAAAAATAATGAATTTATATCCTAAACTTCTACAAGTATGTCAATAAACTACTCTCAATGTAGAATTTCATAACCAGAGAAACTACAAAATATTAGTATTAGAGAAAATGTTTACTTTTAAGATTAGTAAAGTTTCCCGTTAATAGAATACTGGCATTGAAAGTTATGAAAATGTATTTATTAATAAGGTATATGCTTATTTTTGAGCTTGTTCATTGTTTCTGCCATTACTGAAATCAGACTCTGGATTCTTCAACCTTTCAGTGCAGACTCAATACCTGAGATCCTGAGATTCTCCAGCCTCTTTCTAGGCATTCAGCAATCAGTTGGACTATTGGAATATCCCTCTTCATGGATTGGAAACTGCTCTCTTCTTCTTCAGTGTGAAGATAAATTAACGCTCATTTCCTATTATGTGTGCCAATCCAATAAATAGCACATAATGATACTTTCTTTGTTTTGTTCCTCTGGAGAACCCGGCCTAATACAATGTTCTGTACACATAGCCTAAAATAATTAATTCACTTATGTTGACATAATATGCAACAAAGTTGGCCTCTTAACTCCACCCAGTTATTGGATGTAGTGAATATAATATTCTTTATAAAATGTATTGACCGAATCAAGCCTGCTGCTTTCAGATAGCATCCTACTTTGATAGAATTCTAGTAATATTTCAGAAGGAAA
Source organism: Meriones unguiculatus (assembly GCF_030254825.1). Taxonomy (NCBI): domain Eukaryota; kingdom Metazoa; phylum Chordata; class Mammalia; order Rodentia; family Muridae; genus Meriones; species Meriones unguiculatus. Next base: position 100,845,783 of record NC_083351.1, read on the forward strand.
GCTGTAGTGGTACATTGCCATCATGTTGCCGGTGGTTTTACATCCTGTCCCTTAGCTCCCTGAATAATGGTTACTCAGGAGACTCACTAAATATTATACAAATACCTAGGCCACAAAGCTAGGCTCTCCTCTGACTAGATCCTAACCTAAATTAACCTATTATAGTAATCTAAATCTGTCAAGTGGCTGGCTACCCGAGCTCAGAAACTATGCACTCATAATCCCAACATCTTGTCCTCTGAATCCCCCACACCTGTATCATTCCTGGAATCCCCTCTGCCTACTAGAAGTCCCTATTTCCTACGCCAGCCATAAGCCATAGGTTTTTAATTGACAGGTGTTGTATTCATATAATACACATGAGATTCGTTTATAGGATGGCTTCAGTGCATTCAGTATTTGAATACTTCTAGATCCCGAATGATAGGAGTTTCAGTCATTTTTGTAAGATGGATGAATTGTGATTGGCAAAGTTAATGACTTCACACCTATGGCAAGGAAAGAAAATTATGTGAGATAAATTTGTGCTAAATACTGTATTGTTCTAGTTAGGTTTCTATTGATGTGTTAAGACCATAACTAAAGCAAGCTGGGGGAAAAAGTTTGCTTGTATTACATGTTTCAAGTCATAGGCCTCTAATGGAGTCCAAGGCAGGAGGAACTTGGGACAAGGACCTGAAGGTAGGAACTGAAGCAGAGGCCACGAAGGCATGCATTTGCTGGCTTACTCTCCATGGCTTGCTAAGCCCGTTTCTGATCCACTCAAGCTTGAACTCCTACTCTTTTGCCTTTACCTCCTAAGGGCAGGGATTATAAACATGTACCATGATACCATGCAGAAAGGAAAATTTTTCAGTGTGATACCTAGGCAATATTTATGTGCAAGCAATTGTTTTAGAATCATCTTATCCAGACCTGGGTGTTTTATGGAGTAAAGGGCTTATTTTTCAGGGCCAACAGTAATTAACACATGGATCGGGACATTATTTACAATAACAGTAACAACAACATAGGGATAGTGGTTTCAATTCTTTTTAAAATTTAATTTTAATTTATTCATTTTGCATCCCAGTCATAGCCCCCTCCATCCTCCCTTCCTGGTCCTACACTCATTCCCTGTTTCCCCTATTCCGGCCCCTATTCCTCAGAGAAGGAGAGCCCCTCCCCTCCCCACCCACCCACCCCAGCATATCAAGTTGCATTAGGACTGAGCACATCATTTTCCCCTGTGGCCTGGCAAGGTAACCCCTCCAGGGGAAAGAAGTACTGGCATTTACATATGATTTGCTATTTATAATTGAAACATTAGTGTCAAACCCTTAAATGGAGTTGGCTCTTGAATATAAGACCTCTGACTTGCTTTGAAATAGTAGAATCTGACAAAGAGAACGGAAAGTTACTTTTAGGATTACATTCCATAAAACAGTATTTTTTTTTTCTTGCCAGCAGACAATTTCAGTTGCCCTCCTGGCTTCCATGTGGGTTGAGCATGAGTTTTGGTAACAGTGAACAAAAACTAAGGATTAGCATTCGGTCAACAACTAGCAAATAAAGAGTAGTCGTAGTTGAGCAATGGCAGTGAACTTATTATACTATTTCACTTTTCTTTCTTAATGCCTCTAGCTCCCTTATCCACCTCAATCCCTTCCAAAAGAGCAACCTCCTTCATGACAGCACTCATTGAAACTGGAGACCAATCCTCTTTGGGTAAATTTCCAAAGGCGACATCAATCCTGCTTGGAAATCTTGACTTATCTATATGAGAATCTTTGAGATGTAAGACGTGGCTGGGCTGCAACAAATTTGCTTTCTGTATGAGCCACGAGCTATTTAAGCAACAAGGTATGGTGTGCCATGCAACAGAGGATTCACCTAAAACTGCTCTCTGTATCTGGGACTCAGAAAAGAGATTTTAAGAAGTGTCTGTTGTCTTTTAAGCTTTATGCTCCCCCACTCCATGTTTTGGTCATTAACATTCTATTTTCTTTCTCTTCTTCCCTTTGACCTCTTTTTTGTTCTGCATACTCACTTCTTTTCTGTTTCTTTCCATTACATTATTTTAAGTGAACAAAGCAGTCATCTTTCTAGTTTCCTTCTGTTAGGATCCTTGCTGGTTGATCACGTAAAACCCCATAAGATAAGGTGACTTTAGCCAGCAGATCCCTAGAAACAATGTGTATTCAGGAACTGAGTGACACTGCTTATTCACAGAAGATTATTAATCACTCTGATGACACTCTATATTGCTTGTAAGTTCAGGCCACAGAGATTGTCTTATGAAAACACTTCTTTTCACTCATTGAAGCAGTTATATAGGAAAGAGCATAGTTATTTTCTTTCCACAAAACCTTCAGATTATTGAAAATAAATGTTACACTTGGACATGGATTTTACTTTCTAAATATTGGAAAGTGGTAATGGCTATTGTGCCTTGATTCTGGTCATTTATTATTACTATTATTTGTTTAATTATCATATAGTTTGAGATTAGTTACCCAATTTCTGCTCTCTTCTTCTTGCTTTTCCTGTTCTCTCCCAGAATAGTCTCCAACACATGTATAAAGTGTGTGTGTGTGTTCCTTGTATGAGAAAAAGTACAATATTTGTCTTTCTGAGTCTGGCTTATTTTGCTTTATATGATTTTCTCCATTTGCATTTATTTTGCTTCAAATTACACAGTTTCACTATTTGTGGCTTAAAAAAAACTCAATTGTGCATAAATACCACATTTTTTAATCCATCCATTTGGTAATGACAAAACTTTGCTATTGTGCCTAAAAATCACAGTGCTCAAGGATGTCTGTGATATGGAGAATAGATGCCTACAGGTTTATATCAGAAAGGTGTAAAGCAGCAAAATAAGATTCTGTGTTTATTGGCTCAAATATTCCATCACTTGTATAAAAGGACCCGTTTCCTCTAATATTTCCTTTTTCATCATTTCTTGTTTAATTTACTATAGAGTCTGCAATGGCTAGTCTCAATCATCAACTTGATGAGATAAACATTCTCATGGGAGAGCCAAGATGGCGGCGCTGGGAGAGCACCATGTCTGAGAAGCAGAACAGCACTCTCTGTGCAGAGATCAGGAGACTGAACTCTGGGCCCTGAAACTACATCGATCTTGTTTCCCAGGTGAGGGGAGGCTCCCACAGCGTGGGAATCGGTCGGGTCCACTCACGGCTACCCAGTCAGAACCCGGAAGAAATCCCAGGTAATGCAGGCTTTGTGTCTCTGGGCTGGAGCCACAAGCGTGCATGTCCCAATCACTTTCCCAGGCTGATTCATGGGCACAAGGGTGCCTGAGACTGGGAGTCCCAGTAGCAAGAAAACCCCATGGGGAAGCAAAGTTGCCAGTCTGATCACTGGTCACCCAGTCTTTCCCCGGAAGGTCTCTAGGACTGCGGGTACCCACCACAAACACAACTGAGCTCCTGCCGCTCAGAGAGGTGCACGCTCAGCTCAGTGGTACAGACAAGCTGTGCACCCCAGTACAACAGGGACTGGGAACCCCTGTCCAGAGAGGACCCCACAGGGAAGGAAGAAACCGTGCTGCTGGGGTCACCTAGGGAAAGTCTAGCAGACTGCAGATCGCAAACAGGTGAGTACGCCCAGCCATCACAGATCTGGGCCCAAACAGGGAGCACAGAGTGATTGGAAACTCAGCTCCCGCAGACTAGCAGGTGGGCACACGCTCCGCCAGCCCAGAGGCCTGCTTTGTACTAACTACACCTTACAGGCAGAACTGTGTGCCCTAAGACACCAGAGCAGTACTCACCCGCCACAGATTACCTCTTGGGTTCTGGGGCACAGAGCCCCAACCTCAGACCTACAAAAGACCGGGAACCCTGAGATCAACCCCCAGATCCTGCTCCAAGGGGCAACCAGTTATCCCTAACAAAACCGACCAAACCACGGGACACACAGGTTACAGCAGTTGAACACTAAATTTACAGCAAGAAACCCAGAAGGAGGGCAGCTATCTCCAGGACTTCTCCCAGTGAGAAGAGAGCCCACTCAACTAATCAGGACCACAGTTATTACCCAGGTCTCTATGCCTGAGGTGAGCTGTAGCAACTCCTGAAAAACACCGGCCATCCAGTGACTACACCCAAAAAGCTGGGAAGGCTTCCTTCAGGAAAAACCATCTTCCTGCCAAAGGGATTCTCTCCACTACAAGAGTCCAGGGACAACCAGAAACTAAATTCAAACAACTAAGATAGCCCAATGGGTAGAGGACAGCTTAAAAGTTCAACCAACAAAAGCCAGAGCAATATGGCATCTCCAGAACCCAGTTAGTTATCCAGGGGCAAATAGCCCTAGACACCCCAGCATAAATGAAATTCAAGGAGATGACCTAACATCTATGCTCATGAAGAAGATAACAGAGGAAACAAATAAAATACGAAAAGAATTAGAAGAAGATAAAAACAAACAGATCATGGCTATCCGTAAAGAAATGAAGGAAATTAAAGACAAGGAGATTATGGCTATCTATGAAGCAATACGGGAAGCTGCAGCCAAACAGTCTGTGGCCTTTAGAGAGGAAATGCTTAAATCACTGAATGAAATAAAAGAAACAGTGGATGGTTCAAACAAACAGCTGAAGGAATTGACGGAAAAACATGAAAATACAGTCAGACAGGGGAAGGAAACCAACAAAATAGCTCAAGACCTGAAGATAGAATTGGAAAAATTAAAAAAAACACAAATGGAAGAAATTGTGGAGAGAAAGAACTTAGGAAAGAAAGCAGGAAATACAGAGGTTAGCATAACCAATAGGCTACAAGAAATGGAAGAAAGAATCTCAGGTGTGGAAGATACAATGGAAGAAATAGATGTATCTGTCAAAGAAAATGTTAAATCTAAAACATTCCTGACACAGAGTGTCCAAGAAATTCAAGACAACATAAAAAGACAAAACCTAAGAATAATAGGAATAGAGGAAAAAGAAGATTCCCTGCACCAAGGCCCAGAAAATATTTTCAACAAAATCATTGAAGAAAATTTCCCCAACTTAAAGGACAGGCCAATAAGATTACAAGAGGCCTATAGAACACTCAAAATCTTAGACCAGAAAAGAAAATCCTCCTGCCACATAATAATCAAAACTGTAAGTATACAGAACAAAGAAAAAATACTAAAAGCTGCAAGAGAAAAAGGCCAAATAACATATAATGGCAAACCCATTAGAATCATACCTGACTTTTCAACAGAGACTATGAAAGCCAGAAGGGCCTGGACGGATATCATGCAGGCCCTAAGAGAACACAGATGTCAGCCCAGGCTACTATACCCAGCAAAACTCTCAGTCCTCATAGACGGAGAAAACAAGATATTCAATGACAAAAACAAATTTCAACAATACCTACAAACAAATCCAGCATTACAGAAGACACGAGAAGGGAAAATACAACCCAAGAAAACTAGCTACATCCAAGAAAACACAGGAAATAAATAACCCCACTACAGTAAAACAAAAAGCAACCAAGCACACAACCTGAGGACCACAGCCAACATCAAATACAAAGAATCTAACAGCCACTGGTCATTAATCTCTCTCAATATCAATGGACTTAATTCTCCAATAAAAAGACACAGACTAACAGAATGGATGCATAAACAAAACCCAGCAATCTGTTGTATACAAGAAACACACTTAAGGCACAAAGATAGACATTACATGAGAGTAAAGGGATGGAAGACAGCTTTTCAAGCAAAAGGACACAAGAAGCAAGCAGGAGTAGCCATTCTAATATCTGATAAAATAGTCTTTCAACCAAAATTATTCAAAAGAGATGGGGAAGGACACTTCATACTCATCAAGGGAAAATTCCACCAAGAAGACATCACAATCCTGAACATCTATGCCCCAAATATAAGGGCACCCACATTTGTGAAAGAAACATTGATAAAACTTAAACCACACATAGATCCCCACACACTAATAGTGGGAAACTTCAACACCCCACTCTCAACAAAGGACAGGTCAACAAAACAGAAATTAAACAAAGAAGCAATATCTCTAACACAGGTCATGAATCAAATGGACCTAACAGACATTTACAGAACCTTACACCCAAACACAAAAGAATTTACCTTCTTCTCAGCACCTCATGGAACCTTCTCCAAAATAGACCACATAGTTGGTCAGAAAGCAAGCCTCAACAGATACAAGAAGATTGAACTAATCCCTTGTATCCTGTCTGATCACCATGGAATAAAGCTGGACTTCAGGAACAGAAATAGCAAAAAGCCTACACACATATGGAAACTGAACAACTTGCTACTAAATGACAGCTGGGTCAGGGAAGAAATAAAGAAAGGAATTAAAATCTTCCTACAACTCAATGAAAATGAAGACACAACATACCCAAACTTGTGGGACAGAATGAAAGCAGTGCTAAGAGAAAAGTTCATAGCACTAAATGCCTTCAAGAAGAAATTTGAGAGAGTGCAATCAAGCAACTTAATGGCTCACTTAAAAACCCTAGAAAAAGAAGAAGCAGACACACCAAGAAGGAGCAGACAGCTGGAAATAATCAAACTCACGGCTGAAATCAATCAATTAGAAACAAATAAAACAATTCAAAGAATCAATGAAACCAAGAGCTGGTTCTTTGAGAAAATCAACAAGATCGACAAACCTTAGCCAAGCTAAGTAAAAGGCAGCGAGACAGCATCCAAATCAACAAAATCAGAAATGAAAAGGGGGACATAACTACAGACACTGAGGAAATCCAAGCAATCATTAGGACTTACTTCAAAAGTCTATATGCAACAAAATTTGAAAATTTAAATGAAATGGACAATTTTCTTGATCGATTCCACTTACCAAAGCTAAATCAGGACCAGTTAAATCAATTAAATAGTCCAATATCCCCCAAGGAAATAGAAGCAGTCATTGAAAATCTCCCATCCAAAAAAAGCACAGGACCTGATGGTTTCAGTGCAGAATTATACCAAACATTCAAAAAAGAGCTAACTCCAATTCTCTTCAAACTATTCCACAAAATTGAAACAGAAGCAACATTACCAAACTCATTCTATGAAGCCACAGTCACCTTGGTACCTAAACCTCACAAAGACCCAACAAAAAAAGAGAATTTCCGGCCAATCTCCCTTATGAACATTGATGCAAAAATACTTAACAAAATACTTGCAAACCAAATACAAGAACATATCAAAGATATCATCTAACATGACCAAGTAGGCTTTATCCCAGGTATGCAGGGGTGGTTCAATATATGGAAATCCATCAATGTGATCCACCATATTAACAAACTGAAAGAAAAAAAACCATATGATAATCTCCCTAGATGCTGAAAAAGCATTTGACAAAATCCAGCATCCGTTCATGTTTAAAGTATTGGAGAGATCAGGGATACAAGGCACATATCTAAACATAGTAAAGGCGATATACAGCAAACCTATAGCCAACATCAAACTGAACGGAGAGAAACTTAAAGCAATCCCACTGAAATTAGGGACAAGACAAGGCTGCACACTCTCTCCATATCTCTTCAACATAGTGCTGGAAATCCTTGCTAGAACAATACGACAGTTGAAGAAGATCAAGGGGATACAAATTGGAAAGGAAGAAGTCAAATTATCACTATTTGCAGATGATATGATAGTATATGTGAGTGACCCCAAAAACTCTACCAGGGAACTCCTACAGCTGATAAACACCTTCAGCAAAGTGGCCGGATACAAACTTAACTCAAAAAAATCAGTAACCCTCCTGTATACAAGAGACAAAAGGGCTGAGAAAGAAATTAGGGAAACAACACCCTTCACAATGGCCACAAATGACATAAGGTATCTCGGAGCAACCCTAAACAAGGAAGTCAAAGACTTGTATGAAAAAAGAATTTCAAGTCTCTGAAGAAAGAATTAGAAGAAGATACGAGAAGATGGAAAGATCTTCCATGCTCATGGCTGGGCAGGATTAACATAGTAAAAATGGCCATTTTACCAAAAGCAATCTACAGATTCAATGCAATGTCCATCAAATTACCAACACAATTCTTTACAGACCTGGAAAGAAAAATTCTCAACTTCATATGGAATAACAAGAAACCCAGAATTGCTAAAACAATCCTCTACAATAAAAGATCTTTTGCTGCAGCCATGAATCATCTGAAGGAATGGGCGGGCATGGGAGTGTTAGCAGGCCTTCTGGTGTTGGTCTCCTTGGTTTGCCTGTGGTATATATGCAAGATTAGAGTCTCACAACAGTGTGATGCAGCCATGATCATTCAGGCCTTTACAGCCATTGAAGCAGGACAGTGTCCCCAAGCATGGTTGGATACCATAAAAAGCTAAAATGATACGCTCAGGATGCGAGGCTAAGCACTGCACTCAGGGTCAGCCGCTTTGGACCCAGAGAAGAGCATGTCTGATTGCATGCGGGTTGATGCCCCAGGTCCCGCCTCTGAGAAAAAGGTATCAGACGGGTCTGATGCTCTTTGGGTGGATGACACCTAAATGAACATCTGTACAAAGTCCCAATTTATTTCTAATATCAGAGATCAGACCTCTACTCTTGCCTGATGCGTCTAAAACAAAAAGGGGGAACTGTAGAGAGCTGCGGAATGCTATGCCTTAAAGATGGAGCTGGTTTCTGCCTTCCACCTACCCGATGGTGAGTGCTCTCTGTCACGAACAACTCCATATTTGGCTAAGGCCGAGGATCTGGCTTGCTTCCATGTATGTGGACCTATCTGCATTGCCCCCGTGGCACGCCTGGATTGGCTACCCAGAGGCTATTTAAGCTGTGGGCTGGCTTTCCCCGGGGTCCGAGGATTGTTCAAGGTTCCTGAATAAACTGCATTGAAAAAAAAAAAAAAAAAAAAAAAAAGATCTTCTGGAGGTATCTCCATCCCCTGATCTTAAGTTGTACTATAGAGCAACAGTTTTAAAAACTGCATGGTACTGGCATAGAAACAGAATGGTGGATCAATGGAACCGAACAGAGGACTGAGAAATAAACCAACACACTTATGGACACCTGATCTTTGACAAAGATGCCAAAACCATAAAATGGAAAAAAGATAGCATCTTCAACAAATGGTGCTGGTCCAACTGGATGTCTACATGTAGAAAAATGAAAATAGATCCATACTTATCACCCTGCACAAAACTGAAGTCCAAGTGGATCAAACATAAACATAAATCAACATAAAACCTGACACATTAAATCGGCTAGAAAAATAAAGTGGGGAATACCCTAGAACTCATTGGTACAGGAGAAAACTTCCTGAGCAGAACACCAACAGCACAGGCTCTAAGAGCAACAATCAATAAATGGGACCTCATGAAACTGAAAAACTTCTGCAAAGCAAAGGAGACCATCACCAAAACAAAGCGACTGCCTAAAGACTGGGAAAGAATCTTCACCAATCCTTTATCTGACAGAGGACTCATATCCAGTATATATAAAGAACTAAAGAAGCTGAAAAGCAGCAAACCAAGCAATCCACTTAAAAAATGGGGAACAGAGCTAAACGGAGAACTCTCTGTAGAGGAATATCAAATGGCAGAGAAGCACTTAAAGAAATGCTCAACCTCATTAGCCATTAGGGAAATGCAAATCAAAACAACCCTGAGATTTCACCTTACACCCATGAGAATGGCCAAGATCAAAAATTCAAGTGACAACACATGCTAGAGAGGTTGTGGAGAAAGGGGAACCCTTCTCCACTGCTGGTGGGAATGTAAACTTGTATAACCACTCTGGAAATCAATCTGGCACTTTCTCAGACAACTAGGAATAGTGCTTCCTCAAGATCCAGCCATACCACTTCTAGGCATATATCCAAAAGAGGCTCAAGTACACAAAAAGGACATTTGCTCAACCATGTTTGTAGCAGATTTATTTGTAATAGACAGAAGCTGGAAACAACCCAGATGCCCCTCACCTGAAGAATGGATGCAGAAACTGTGGCACATCTATATAATGGAGTATTACTCAGCAATGAAAAATAAGGAAATCATGAAATTTGCAGGTAAATAGTAGGACCTAGAAAGGATCATCCTGAGTGAGTTGTCCCAGAAGCAAAAAGACACACATGGTATATACTCACTCATATAGACATACAACATAGGACAAACCCACTAAAACCTGTGCATCTAAAGAAACTAAGCAAGAGAGAGGACCCTAACTAAAATGTCTAATCCACATCCAGAAAAGCAAAGAGGATGGACATCAGAAGAAAAAGAAAACAGGAAACAACCTAGCAACCTACCACAGAGGGCCTCTGAAAGCCTCTGCCCTACAGACTATCAAAGCAGATGCTGAGCCTGATGGGCAACTGTTGGGCAGAGTGAATGATATTTTATGTAAGAACTGGGAAATAGTAAGAGCTGGAGAGGACAGGGTCTCCACAAGGAGAGCAACAGAACAAGAAAATTTGAACACAGGGAACTTCCCAGAGACTCATACTCCAACCAAGGACTATTCATGGAGATAACCCAGAACTCCTGCACAGATGTAGCCCAGGGCACTTCAGAGTCCAATTGGGTTACATAGTAATGTGAAGAGGGACTGCCTCTGACATAATCTGACTGGCCTGCTCTTTGATCACTTCCCCCTGGGGGGGAGCAGCTTTTCCAGGCCATAGTAGAGGACAGTGCAGCCACTTTTAATGTGAACTGATGGACTAAGATCAGAAAGGAGAGGAGAACCACCCCTATCATTGGACTTGGGGAGTGGCATGCATGCAGAGGGAGTAGAGAGGGTAGGATCAGGAGGGGAGGAGGAAGGGCCTTATGGGGGGATGCAGAATGAATAAAGTGTAATTGATGAATAATTTAAAAAAAAAGGAAAAAAAAAAACAATTTAAGAACCTTAAATGACTTTCAAAAGTGGAGGAAAACATGGATTTAGTCAATTTACATGGAGCATGTCTTGCCCCTGGGGGCAAGGGTCTCCTGAACCTACTCAGACCTCAGACACCACCACTGCTAGTTCTAGAACTGATGCAGGATATTCCAACAAGGGGGTTAAGGCTTCTCATAGTATTTCCTATAAGCCCACACCTGTTTGTTTATATCCCCCATTTTTATTCATTCTTAGTCAGATAGAGCCAAGTAATTGTGGTAATGATACTTGCTTTTTTGCCCAATGCTGGAATGCTAGTGAATTTAGGTATGCCCTGGTTACTCGCATGCCTCGCTGGGTGCCTGTGCCCGTTGATGCCCCTCATGCTATGACTCTCTTCAGACAGAAAAGGGATCTTGGAACTACAGCCACCATTGTTACTACCATCTCATTGGCGGCTGTTGGAGCTACCACCGGGGCATTAGCCATGAGTCATACTGTGCAGACTGCTCAGACCCTGAATAATCTTTTAGCCAATGTAGCCCATGCCTTAGATGTACAAAAAGGAATTAATGCTCAACTAAAAGGAGGCTTGATGGTGTTCAATCAGAGGATTGACCTCGTGCAGGAGCAAATTGATACCCTATGGCAAATAGTTCAACTTGGCTGTCAATGAAAGTATGCTGGACTTTGTGTCACTAGCATACAACATGAGAATTTTTCCTGTGCTGCAAATCTGTCTAAACAATTGTCTAGCTATATTTCAGGTAATTGGACTGGAGAATTCGATACTACGATGGAGTAGCTGGGATTGGCCATTGTCACGGTAAATTCTACCAGAATGGACGCAGGACTAGCCACAGGATTATCATCATGGATTGCTGCAGCCATGAACCATCTGAAGGAATGGGCGGCATAGGAGCGTTAGCAGGCCTTCTGGTGTTGGTCTCCTTGGTTTGCCTGTGGTATATATGCAAGATTAGAGTCTCACAACAGCATAATGCAGCCATGACCATTCAGGCCTTTACAGCCATTGAAGCAGGACAGTGTCCCCAAGCATGGGAGCTAAAATGTTAAGCTCAGGATTCGAGGCTAAGCACTGCACTCAGGGTCAGCCATTTTCGACCCAGAGAAGAGCAAGTCTGATTGCATGCGGGTTGATGCCCCAGGTCCCGCCTCTGAGAAAAAGGTATCAGACGGGTCTGATGCTCTTTGGGTGGATGACACCTAAATGAACATTGGTACAATGTCCCAATTTATTTCTAATATCAGAGATCAGACCTCTACTCTTGCCTGATGTGTCTAAAACAAAAAGGGGGAACTGTAGAGAGCTGCGTAATGCCGCGCCTTAAAGATGGAGCTGGTTTCTGCCTTCCACCTTCCCGATGGTGAGTGCTCTCTGTCACAAACAACTCCATATTTGGCTAAGGCTGAGGATCTGGCTTGCTTCCATGTATGTGGACCTATTTGCATTGCCCACGTGGCACAGTGGGGTTGGCTACTCAGAGGCTATTTAAGCTGTGGGCTGGCTTTCCCCAGGGTCAGATGATTGTTCAAGGTTCCTGAATAAACCACATTGAAAAAAAAAATTCTCATGGGAAATGATCCTCTGCGCAAGCCTATGAGGGACTATCTTGATTTGGTTAACTAAGATGAGAAGAGCCACTTCTGGTGTCTGCCCTGTTTTCCCTTCTGAATGGGAATTAAACATTGCCCCTAGGGGCTCTTTTGTTGTTTAGCTTCTTTAGGTCTGTAGAGTTTAGTCTGATTATCCTAGATTATATGGCTAATAGCCACTTATAAGTGAGTATATACCATGCCTGTCTTTCTGCTTCTGGATTACCATACTCAGGATGATAATTTCTAGTTCCATCCATTTACCTGCAAATTTCATGATTTCCTTGTTTTTAATAGCTATGTGGTATTCTACTGTGTAAATGTACCACAATTTCTGTATCCATTCTTCAGTTGAGGGACATCTAGGCTTTTCCCAGATTCTGGCTATTACAAATAAAGGTGCTATGAACACAGTTGAGCAAATGTCCTTGTTGTACAGTTGAGCATCTTTTGGATATATGCCCAGGAGTGGTACAGCTGGGTCTTGAGGTAGCACTATTCCAGAAGGGAGCTTACTACAGATGTCTTCTGCAAGACTCCACTCAGTAGAGGATCAAAGCACATGCAGAGACTCATAGCAAACTTTGGACAGAGCACAGGGAGTCTTATGGAAGAAAGATATATAGAAGGAGCTGGAGAGGACAGGAGTCACACAAGGAGACCAACCAGTAAAAAAAAATATGGGCCCGGGAGGGCCTGCAGAGACTGATGCATCATCCAAAGAGCACACATAGAGAGGACCTAGACATCCTGCTCAGATGTTAACCCATACACAGCTCAGTCTCTATGTGGGTTCTTTAGTAAAGGGAGAAGAAACATTTTCTGACATGAACTTGTTTGCCTTCTCCTTGATCACTTCTTCCTGGTGTAGCAACCTTGACAGCCCACAGAAGAAGAGGATTCTGGCAGTCCTGATGGGACCTGATAGAGTAGGATCAGATACTAGGGGAATAGGTCTTCCCCTATCAATGGACTAGGGGAGGGACATAGGGGGCTAAGAGGAGGAAAAGTGGGACTGGGAGGAGATGAGGGAGGGAGCTAAAACTGGGATACAAAGTGAATAAATTGTAAATAATAATAATAATGATTTAAAAAGATGAGAAGATCCTTCCACTGTGGGTGGCACCATTCTTTGGGTACATGTACACAATGGAATGCTACTCAGCAATTAAAAACAAGGAAACCATGAAATTTGCAGGCAAATGGTGGAAACTAGAAAAGATCTTCCTGAGTGAGGTAACCCAGAAGCAGAAAGACACATATGATATATGCTCACTTGTAAGTGGATATTAAACATATAATATAGGATAAACATAATAAAATCTATAGTCCTAAAGAAGCTAAACAACAAGGAGGACCTTAGGGAAGAGGCTTAATCCTTACTCAGAAAGGCAAACAGGATATACATAGGAAGTAGGAGAAGACATGAAACAGGACAGGAGCTTTCCACAGAGGAGCTCTGAAAGACGTTACCCACCAGGGTACTGAAGGAGATGCTGAGACACATAGCCAAATTTGGGCAGAGTGATGGGATCCTTATGGAAGAAGAGGGAAATAGAAAGACCTGGAGGGGACAGAAACTCTACAAGGAGAATATCAGAGCCAAAAAACCTGGGCCCAGAAGGCCCTGCAGAGATCAATACTCAAACCAAAGACCATGCCTGAAGAGGACCCAGATGCCCTGTTCAAAGGAAGCCCATAGGGATTCCTGATTATAAAATTAAAAAAAAAGAGCTAAGCATCATTTGTTTTTACTGTTTTCTCACTGTGAAACAATCTCTCTCAACTCCTGTTGCCATGAGTTTTCCTCCATGAGATTATGTCCTGGTATTGTGGGTCTAAATAACCTTTTTCTACTTTAGATTGCTTATATCACAGCCTTTTGTCACAGCAAAAGAAAAATGTCTTAGTTTGGGTTTTGTTTGTTTTGTTTTGTTTTTTTTTTCTTCTACACTGGTGCTTTACTCTTCTTTCTTTGCTTCTTTTCTCCATTCTAATCATTGCAGAACATGGAATGCCAAATACTGTCACCTTGCATTTATTTTGTGTTAATTCTTTTCATCTCAGTGAACATTTGTCCTGATGCTTGGTTTCAAAATATATCTTTAAGATGAAGTTCTTTTTGATTCTAATCTCAGAACCAAATCTGCCCTTTATGTTGCTTCACCAAGCATACTGGTGCTCTTTTTTACTTAGATCCTCTCTGTGAATTGTGTCACTGCACTATAGAGTGTGTGCTTCAAGAGAAGAAATTACTCCTTTTCTCTCAGGAACTAACATGGTAAATTTTATCAAGTTATGCCTCATTATTTCCCTGATTCCAATCTATCTTTGAAACCTAAAGTAAAAATCTGCTGCATTAAGAAAAAGAGTTGCTTTAAGGTGACAAATAAACATGTGCTTTGTGTAGTTGTTACAAAGTCAATATTAATGAATCAAAGGCAGCAACAGGAATCAAGTTCCCCAAGCAATGAACAATGATTTCTCAACTTTCTTTTCTTCAAGCTTTCCTCTACTGCACAGAATTGGAGAGCTTGTAACGTTTAATACTTCAATTTGCCTTCTGTTCAAAAGTAATTTGTTGTAAAGTCAGTAACTAGTAAGAAAAGAGTGTTCACAAATCGTCTTTTATCAGTCCTTAGATTATAAAATTTTATACTTTCACTTTCTAAATTATGATTGGAAAGTTATTTTGCATTGGTGTGTCTGAATCTTTCTTTTCTTCATACTTGTCATTTATTAAATCATTTTGGAAATGGAATATACATGTTTCATAAAATACATCATCTCAAAAGATCCAACCAAGTAGACACTACTTGAAAATATAATCATATATAATACAAACCAAAAATAATTTTTAAAAATCTGATTTAATCAGATTTACTTTAATTTTAGTAAGATGCCCCACATCTTTATTTGGCTGAAAATGGAAATGCTTTATATGTATGCATGTATACATTGTAGGGTAGGATTCATCAATGAAGAGAACATCCAATTTTCTTTTCTTTCTGAGATCAAGTGGCCTTGCTTAATATTATATATTTTAAATCTTTTATTTGTCCTGCAAGTTTTTTGATTTCATATTTTTAGAGCTTAATAGTATTTCATTTTCCATATATACATGATTTTCATTATACATTTATCTGTGGATGAACAACTAGAGTGGCTTAATTTCTTTCTTATAGTGAATAGAACAGCGATAACCAAGAGTGTAAAAATATCTCTATGGACAGGCACCAGAGTCTTGGTGTGTATGCCCCAAAGTGAAATGACCAGGCCATATGATAGTTCAGTTTTTAAACTTCTGAAAAATCTCCAAACTGATTTTCATAATGGTTGTATTAATTTGCCCCCTCACCAACACTGAATGTTTCTTTCTAGCCATGTAGCTGACATTTGTTGTCAGATTTTTTTAAAATTTATATTTTTATTAATTGCAGTTTATTCACTTTGTATCCTCCCTGTAGCTCCCTTCCTCTTCCCCTCCCAATGCCACCCTCCCTCCCTTTTCCCCACCTTTCCCCCTCCCCCAGTCCACTGATAAGGGAGGTCCTCCTCCCTTTCCCTCTGATCCTAGTCTATCAGGTCTCATCAGGACTGGCTGCATTGTCTTCCTCTGTGTCCTGGTAAGGCTGCTCCCCCCTCAGAGGGAGGTGATCAAAGAGCAGGACAATCAATTCCTGTCAGAGACAGACCCTGTCCCCATTACTATGGAACCCACTTGGACACTAAACTGCCATAAGCTACCTCTGTGCAGGGGTTCCAGGTCATCTCTATGAGTGGTCCTTGGCTGGAGTGTCAGTCTCAGGAAAGTCCCCTGTGCCCAAACTTTTTGGATCTGTTGCTGTACTTGTGGAGCTCCTGTCCTCTCCAAGTCTTACCATCTCTCCTTCTTTCATAAGATTCCCTGCACTCTGCCCAAAGTTTGGCTATGAGTCTCAGCATCTGTTTAGATACCCTGCAGGTCGAGCCTTTCAGAGGCCCTCTGTGGTCAGCTCCTGTCCTGTTCCCTGTTTTCTCCCTCTTCTGATGTCCATCCTCTTTGTCTTTCTGAATGGGGATTGAGCGTCTTACCCAGGGTCCTCCTTCTTGATCAGCTTCCTTAGGTGTAGAGCTTTTATTATGTTTATCCTATATTATATACCCAATATCCACTTATAAGTGAGTATACACCCTGTGAGTCTTTCTGCTTCTGGGATACCTCCCTCAGGATAATCTTTTGCAGTTCCCACCATAAAATTTCATGAGTTTTTTCTGAGTGGGTGAGGTAGTATCTCCAAGGAGTTTTAATTTACATTTTCCCGACAGTGAAGGATTGTGAATACTTCTAAAAACAGCTATTGGCTCAGTGCTTTTTTTTAAAAGTCTATTTAACCTATCTGTTGATTGGCAGTCATTCTCCTGATGTTTAATTTCTGCCTTCTCTTCGATATTTTCCTCTGCCAGTTCACGGATATAGAAGGTCTTTCCATCAGCTAGTGTCTCCACTGATTTTCTTTTTTAATGTCGTGATGTTTCTCATTTTTGGATACATGCATTCCAGATGTGTGTTTATTAGAGTTATTTTGTATAGAATATTTTTATTATTTTTTTCCTAAAACATATTGTTAGTATATATGAAATCTGTTTTTGTATATTAATTTTACACATTGTATCTTTTTTTGTAAGTACTAAATAGGTATCAATGCTTTCTAGTAAATTCTTCATGGCCCTTTAAGTTATTCCTGTTAATTTTATTTTCATGTAACCAGTAAACACCATTATTTAATGTTTGAAAAACAAGTAATATCCTATGTCAATTTGTTTAAAATGTCTTTATAAGTGAAAAAATTCATATGCAAAAGCATGATAAGATCTGTTTTTCTGATAAAATAGTCATTAACTGTACCTTTCTTAATATTAACATTTGAAATTGAACAAATCTTTTCATCTAGAAATAATAACATAGATTAGAAAATAATAAGAAAGTACAGCAGTTTTAAGTGAGTAGCTGGATAAACTTTGCTGGTTGCTTTAATTCTTTTGTTTCTTTTTCTTATTTTTTATATTAATTACAGTTTATTTACTTTGTACCCCAGCTGTAGCCCCTTCCTGCCTCCCCTCCCATTCCTACCCTTTCTCACTCCCTCATCTCCTCCCATGCCTCTCCCCAGACCACTGGTAGGGGAGGTCCTCCTCCCCTTCCATCTGATCCTAGCCTATCAGGTCTCATCAGGACTGGCTACATTGTTTTCCTCTGTGGCTTGGTAAGGCTGCTCCCCCCCTCAGGGTGAGGTGATCAAAGAGCCAGCCCATGAGTTCATGTCAGAGACAGCTACTGTTCCCCTTACTAGAAAACCCACTTGGATACTGAGCTGCCATGGGCAGGTTGCTTTAAAATGTTAGCATACAAAAGGTACACCATGCCAAAGACATGGATTTTAATTTTGAGCAAAGATGTAACAAATTTCAGGAGCAGCTGTGATTTAGTCTTCTGGAATATCATTCATTAAATAACACCATCATTTTTCACTCTTTGAATATTAGCCTTTCTTATGGAACTGGAACTACATTAAAATTTTTCAAAGCACAAATCGGAAGAAATTTAGAATAGGTTTACAACATGAGAAAAATGTTGATTGAAATAGTATGGACCAAAGATTACTTAAAAATTGTATAATTAGGCATGCTCTCTAATTAGTACTTTCTAAATTCTGATTCTGAAGGCATATAATTATAAAATTCAGGATTATTGTATCTTTGGTATTGTTTCAATTTGGCATCTATTTGTTTTTTAGCGTAGCCAATGACTTGGATGTTTAAATGTTTTTCTCCACATTTATTTTTAGAAATTCTCACAGGAATAATGTCAGGAATTTGGAACCTTAAAAGGTGACTGTGAGACCTGATAGGCTAGGGTCAGATAGAAGGGGAAGAGGGCCTCCCCTTTCAAGTAGAATAGGGAAGGAGCATAGTGGGAGAAGAGGAAGGGAGGGTCAGACTGGGAGGAGATGAGGGAGGGGGTACAGCTGGGATACAAAGTGAATAAATTGTAATAAATAATACATTAAAATAAAAGGTGACTGTTAAGCGCACTCTGCCTTCTTAAATGGTTTAGGGCTGTTATCAGAGGCAGAAGTCATTTCTGAAAGGGGGACAGGTGTTATGCCCCCCTTTCTAATACACACCAACACACACATCCTGACACACAAACACTATACATTACTGGTTCATTCTGTGTAATCTGATATGTTATGACACATTAAACTTAGCTTAAGGAGCTGTAGCCTTTTGATCATAACTATCACTGTGAGAAATGCATTAATTTTCTTCAAAATTTAGTCCTTACTGTCATAGCAGAAAACAATGTAAGACAATGTTTTAACACAGAAATCTCATGGAGTAGTGAAATACTTGATAGTACTAAGGTATAACTAGATACTAGAATATTGAAAGATGTCTTTTGCTCATGGGTTGGTAGAATTGTGTTATATAAATCCTACAACAAACAACCTACAGATTCAGCACAATCCCAAACGTATTCCCCATGGATTTCTCAGAAATAGAAAAAAAATCTTAAATTCATACAGAATTACAAAAATCTTTAGATAGACAAAGCAATATTGATCATAAAGAACAATGCTGGCATGTTGCCATATTTAAAACTACAGATTTTATAGTAATAAAAACAACATGGTTGTAGCACAGGAAACAGATATGTAGATCAATGAAACAAAACAGAAGACCCAAACATGTATACACAGAACTATAACCATCTTGTTTTTTGACAATGATAGTAAAAAAAAAAATAAATAATAACACACACATAAGAAAAAGTAGCTTCTTCATCACATGGTATTGGGAAAACTGGATGTCCATACGAAGAAGAATAAAATTCCTCTATCAATCATATCTATCACTTTGCACAAAAATCAAGTTCAGATGATTCAATGAAGTCCATATAAAATTTAAAATGATAAAATTTCAAAAAATACGTAGGTAGTGTTTGATAATGGTAAGATAGGTGCAGGTACGCAGCTATAGGAAAGGACATTGTGAATAGGAATCTATTCTCTAAGGAATGAAGACTAACAGTTCACATGTCAGACCTTCTAGAACTAGTGATCTTAGGTGTAGCAAAGGATATCACTGACTAAAAGGGAAGTCTGTAGAATGGGAAAGAGTCTGTGCCCGTTACACATCTGATAGAGAAATAATATCCAGAATTTTAAATAACTAAAAAATAAAATAATCAAGAAAACAAGTGACTCGGTTGTAAACGGGACATAAAAATGAATAAAAACTTCTCAAAAGAAGAAAAAAATGGCACAGAAATACTTTTTAAAAAAATTACTGAGGAAGAGGATGTGCTCAGTCCTGATGTGGTTTGATGCACTTGGGAAGGTTGGTGGGGTGGTGTGCCGGGAGCCAAAGCTATCTACTAAAGCCAAAGTCAAACAGTGAGCCAAAGCTATCTAGTGAAGACAAAGGTATCTACGGAAGCCAAAGTCAAAGCTATCTAGTGGAGACAAAGGTAGTTACTGAAGCCAAAGCCAAGTAGAGAGCAAAGGTCATTTAGTGGAGACCTAAAGCTATGTAGTGAAAGAGTTATCTAGACCCTAAATCATGGGTGATAGATTGTGAGGACATCCTTTGTTAGAGCATCCATAAGATATCTTAAGAGAACATCCTTATGGTATCTTGCAGGTACATTAGTTAACCCATGAAAGCACTCTTCCTGTCTCCTGCAGCAACTAATTACCTTCCCCCTTTCCTGCCTTCTCCCTATATAAGTTGGGTAAAAATTTCTAATAAATGGAAGCCTTGATCAGACAAACAGATTTGGCTTCCTTCCTGTGCTTCTCGTCCCTTCCCCCCATTCCTTCCACTCTCCTCCCTTAGGAACCCCGTTGAAGCCCCACGGGATGGGGCAGTGGTGCTCCCTTTTCTGAGGGGTAGGGAAGAAGGGGTTTTGTAGGAACTGGAGGAGAGGAGGAAGGGGGCTACGATTGCTATGGAAAGTGAATAAAAAAGTTAAAATTAATTTTAAAAAAGGAAAAAAGTGTTCAATCAGGGAAACACAAATTAAAACAACTCTGAGATTTCATCTTACCACAGTCAAAATCTAACATCAAGAAAACAAATGACAAAAAAAAAAAAATGCTTGCAAGGATGTAAGAAAAGGGAACCACTATTGGTAAGACTATAAACTGGTTCAGCCATTATGGAAACAAGTGTGGAGAACTATCAGACAAGCAAAAAGTAGTACTAATATATGATCTGTCTATAGAACTCCTTCTCATATGTCCAACGGACTTCATGTCATAGTGTACAAATATTTACCCAGCCATATTCATTGCTGCTCTATTTGCAAAGTTAGGAAATAGAAACAACCCTAATGTCTGTCAGTTCATGCACTGTGAAATAGTATTTGGCTGTAAAATTTAATAAAATTTGCATGTGGATGACTAGAACATATACTTAGTGTAGTAATCCAGACTCAGAAAGACAAATGTCACTTATTTGCTCTTATTTGTGGATGTAGCCCTGAATCCTTTTATCTGAGTATGTAACCTGTGATAACCTGTATAATAGAAACCTGGAAAGTAGAAAGGAACATGGCAGGGGTTAGGCTGTGTAGACGGAAGCCTAGAAAGAGGGGTGACAAGACACAGGTGTTAGGAAGTGGAAAATGGAAAAAAGGAGGGGAATTTTTCTGTGGTGGAATGAGGTATGGATCTACTGAGGGGGAGGGAGGTCTATTCTGAAGGAGAAGGATGAAAGAAGGATGATAACACTAATGCTTATTGCAAAGCTATTATGTGTTTAATTAATGCAGATACATAAGTGTATGTGTATTAATATGTACATAACTTAAACTATGTTATGGAACTGAAGGTAATAATGTCCCACCTCCCAGGTACTATGAGCTGTCTAACAATAACTCCAGTGCCAGGCAAGAGAAATAACCCCTTGAGTCCTTGGTCAAGGGTATTCAAGGGACCACTAAAATTATATTGGTTATTACTATAGCCTTTAGCTGCTTTCCATAACTTAAAGCTAAGACCCTGTTGCTGAAGGCACCACATACCTTGGACACTGACTTGAAGAATTTGAACTTGAACTTATTTGGAAGCCTGCCAGCTAAGGACTCGCATTCATAACACCAAAAGTGCTATGCAGGCGCCAAGGGGGAAAAAAGCAAAACAATGAATAATTCCTCCCTGCTAAAAAGCCTATAAATCACATTAATTACCAGCATGGCAAGATATACACAAAGGTGGAATAGCGCTACTTAGATCTTGAGGACAATGGTAACATAATTGAACTGAAGGTCTCCTCAATAGAGGGGAACTTATGCCTGGTACTGTAAATTTAGTCAGCTACCTGTGGCGAGTGTGGATATAGACCTTAGAGGAGAATCTGACACTGCAATGTTATTAACCCACTATAATTCTCAATTCCATTCCAAATACTCATGCTTACAGTCACATTTATATTATATATTTGAGAACATAATCTCTCACCAAAGAAGCTACATTTTTCAATGAGTAGAGCCTGTTTCAGAAATCCAGAACTGGTCAAAATGCAGAGGAGAATTGACCATGTGGTACCTACCTGCAGATTACACACCTACAAAACAAGCACAGCATCTAAAGCTTAGGTGAGATCTCTGAAGAGGACTAAGGCATATACTGTGAGATAGTATCTTTTATATATGACAAGGAGTGCCAATCAAGACCTCTTAAAATATGGCTGTCTCAACAAGATGTAAAATTATGGTGTCAGTTTACATGTCAACATGAAAGTGGGCAGTCTTACTGGGCCTCACACCTATATCAACTCACACAGACAACTAATTGCTTCTGAGAAATGGAGAATCAGTTTTGCACAGGAAAAAAAGAACCCTGATAGGTTATCTAATATCAATTGGTCAGCACTAAATGGCTCAGTGTGTGTGTGTGTGTGTGTGTGTGTGTTGAAATAATAAGAGGTCATGAAGTTGAGAAAGAGTGAGGGGAGACATGGAATGAGTTAGAAGAAGGAGAAGGAGTGGTGTAAATGATGAAATTCTCAAAAGTAATAAAGTACATTTACAAAAGGCTGGGACTCTAGACTGAGATTGCCTGGCCCCAAATTCGGCTTTTATTCCTCTTCATTGATTTTGGAGAGGCTAATAGTGACCAGTTGTGCTTCTCTGCACAGAAATATCATGCGAAAGATACATGATGGTTATTTTTGAAAGTAGAATGAGATCTCCAGAAACACACATGCAAACGCTGGAATGTCATAAATAGAGTTATGACAAGAAGGAATCCTAAGAAAATTTAAAATTTTAATACTTCTCAAATTATCACTAACATTTAAACATTTACACAATACTTATTTGTCTTATCCACAATTTTACTTTTTAAAACTCTATATTTTAGCATTGAGTATTATGGTTACTTTTTTTGTATCACCTTGACACATCTGTGAAGAAGGAATTGTCAAATAAGAAACTGCCTTCACCAGATTGGCCTGTGAGCATGTCTGTGGGATATTTTATTGGTTGCTGATTAACAGGACCCAGTCCACTCTAGGCATCACATAAGCATGACAGAAAGCCAGTGAACAATGTTCCTCCATGGTTTCTGCTTCACTTCCTGCCTCAAGGTTTCTGCTTTGAATTCTTGCATTGACTTTCTCCAATGATGGGCTTGTAGCACTAATTTTTTAAACTCTACTTTATTTGGGGTATTTAGGCCTCAACGTCCTTTCCAACTTCCCAACCCTAGATAGAAGAGAGAAAGTTAGTGGGGAGAGAGTGCTCCTTTTACTTCCTCTGGCTGTTGAGGGTCAACTGTTTTTTTAGGGCTATATACCAATCTCCTTCAACCTCAGATGTAGTTAGCAGTCCCTTTAACGCTGCCGGTCCCCAAAGTGTTTCTCTCGGTCTGTCTGCTCCAAACTGCCACACTGGCTCTTGTCTCTCTAAATGGCTACATGCCACACATCAACACTGAACGACAGTCCTTCATTTTCCTGGCTCTCCTAATTATACTCTCAGAGTTCCAGACCACGCCTCTCCCTGTGCTGCACATGGAAGGCAGTTACCAGCTGGTAAAAGCCATGCTCCACATGGGACAATTAACTGTTGTGGACAAACTATAGCCCAACTAAAGTCCCATACTTAGGATTAAAACAAAAACATATTTACATAACATAACTGAGCTTATAGAAACAAACAAACAAACAAAAGACCCCAACTTCCATTACATGGGCTATTACCTGTAATTCTCACAAGCCCTTTCTTACCACAATTTGATTTTGTTCAGTGTTTCATCACAACAACAGGGAAGCAAACTAGGGCAGTAGTTATCATATTTGAATAAAATAAACTAAGTAATGACTGATTTGTTGAGATGTACATAAATTTAGATATATTCCAAGGTATTATGATTTAAAATAAATTTCAAATATATGCATTCAGTTATGTATTACTGCTTGTGCTTGAATATGTCTAATGAAGATAATCATGACTCCAACAAACATTGTTGTCTGGAAAATCGTAACAAAAGTACAGATTGGGCAGAATTATGATCATCAGTATATATTGGAAATGCATAGCTTTTACTAGCATAGTCTGTTTTAACCCTCCTTTAACAGATATATAATTGGGATTCAACACAGCAGAAGCAGATGACAGTGGAAGAAGTATAGACTCAGTACAATGGAAGAAAAGAGACTGATCACATGACAGCTTTGTCCTCACATAGCTGCTTAAAGTCTTCCATGTACTACACAGAGTATTTGTGTTCCTCCCAGACTTAATTATTAATACTGTGAGCAAAGCAATGAGTAGAAAAATAAACTGTCAAGGTGCATCTACAATACCAACATAGGTGGAGATTAGAAAATAACTTAGAAAATTAGAACTTGTGTAATTGGGTGGACTTATTTTCAAGTCCAAGATGGCCAACAAGCTTTATTTATTTTTATTATAATTTTTATTTTCTATATCAATTACAGTTTATTCACTTTGTATCCCAACTGTAGCCTCTCCTTCATTTCCTCCCAATTGTGCCCTCCCTCTTTTAACTCCTTCCATACCCCTTTCCAAGTCTACTGATAGGGGAGGTCCTCCTCCCGGTCCATCTGACTCTAGCCCATCAGGTCTCATCATGACTGGCTGCATTGCCTTCCTCTGTGTCCTGGTAAGGCTGCTCCCCCCTCAGGGGGAGGTGATCAAAGAGCCAGCCACTGAGTTCATGTCAGAGATGGTCCCTGTTCCCCTTACTAGGGAATACTTGGATACTGAGTTGTCATGAGCTACGTCTGTGCAGGGGCTCTAGATTATCTCCATGCATGGTCCTTGGCTGGAGTATCAGTCTCAGTAAAGAATCCTGTGCTCAGATTTCTTAGTTTTGTTGCCCTCCTTGTGGAGTTCCTGTCCCCTCAAGGTTTTTCTTTCTCCTCCTTCTTTCATAAGATTCCCTGAACTCTGCCCCAAATTTGGCTATGAGCCTCAGCATCTGCTCTGATACATTGCTGAATAGAGTCTTAATTTTATTAAAGTAGAAAAGTTTGGAGACTAGGTCTGTGTATATACAGGAATCATATTATAAACTTATGAATAATAAATATTCACTTAGAATGGTTCGAAGAGTTGTCTACTGATAAGACATGAACATCAGCATGTGCTGTGAGTATCAGAACTGGAAAAGAGGACTTTTTTAAATTAAAGTTTAAGATTTAAAAAATTCTACTTAATCAGTAGCAGTCCTCATGTGACAGGAATGAACTATTTACTGAGAGTGTATTAATATGGAAGAGAGTTATCTTAATGACTATAAAGTGGTATTGAATATGCATAGAATATTGGTAAAAGTTTTTTTAGTTACAAACTTTATTGCCTCAAGATGTAGGAAATGAGTTTTACAAAAGCATTTTCTTACTTTCAAGACGTTTAGCATTCCTCATGGATGTGGCAGAGGAAGAGAGACACTACCACATTTAAAGGCAAAGTGATATTTAATGAAAAGAAAATCTCATAGTCCAAAAGATAAAAAGGAGACCTAGGACAGAGAAAAATAATAAAATGATTACTAATAATATTCTGTTATGATCATAGATTGGTGCCTAGCTCAGTTGTTATCAGAGAGGCCTTTGCTGACAGCATATGGGAGCAGATGCAAAGACTTACAGCCAAACATTAAGCAGAGAAAAAGCCCAAATTGGAGATGTCCATTAGTTTCTTCCCTTGGGCCTTAGAGAACGCTGTGGAAAAGAGGGAGGAAGGATTGTAGGAGCCAGGGGGGTTGCAGACACCAGGAGAACATGGTACACAGAATCAACTAAAGGGGGCTCACAGGGGCTCACAGAGACTGAAGCAGCAATCATGGAGTATGCAAGGGTCTGCTCTAGGTCCATGGCATGCATGTTATGGTTGTTTTGCTTCATGTTCTTATGGGACCAATAACAGAAAGAGCAGGGTAAAGTATTTCTGACTTTTTTGCCTGCTCTTGGGACTCTTTTCTTGTATTGGGTTTTGTGAGATTCTTCTGGATAAGGTCTAAGTCTGGCATTTCCAGATATCCTCTGAGCTTGACCTATCACTATGCATTCTCTTTCTCAGCAGGGTGCTCTCCTACCTGAACTCTAAACCTCAAATGGGGTGTTACATAGCCCTCAGGAAAGATTACAGGCCTATCTCTTTTCTCATAAGAAACCTGCTCAGCAAATACCTGGGAATTCCTGGAAATACCCCACCCTATGCTAAGGAGATCTTAGCTTTCTGCAAATGACCTTCAACTGTACCTGAAGATTTTCCCACACCCATAGGATAATTAAGTACTATGTTCTTCTTGTGATAGGACCTTGCTACCGCATGTAAATGAGGTACTGTACCTCTACATGTGAATCAAGTATCCCTAGCACCTCTCGCTCCAGCAAATTAAACACATTCACCCTTGAAATGCCGCCCACTTTCTAAGGTTTGTAAATCCCTTATTTCATAGGAAATAAAGGTGCAGCATGATACAATCAGCTTTCCACCACGCCTCCTGATATTCATCATTTATTCTGGGGAAGGAAGGGCACACCTCCTTGTTCCCCTCCTCCCTAGAGATTTGCCATTGAACTCCTAGGGTGTGGCTGCTTGCCAGGCTGGCTGGAGTCTGCCCAACCTCTTGGAGCTGGGTGGCATTGACCTCCCCTGAAGCAGGCACTGAGCCTAGACCAGACTTTTGGCCCTCCCAGACTGGGCCTCATTGGACCTACTTTCTGGCCCAATGGGCCTGACCCTTGCCAGGCCTGTGTTTCTGCTGCAAGCTGACCAGGCAAGGGATTTCAGCCACACTCCTGCCAGTAATAAAATGGCTTAGCCAAAGGGCTGTAACATGAAAGTATCAACACAGGCACTGCCTTCTGATACTGACAATCTCATTTAAAAGAGCTAACTGTACCACCCAGTGGATAACTCACTTCCACCTTCCCCTGGTGAGACAGAGGGCCTTGCCTAGTGCATGGCCCTTTCTAAAGTGCTCTAGCCATTCCTGAGAGACCTCATTCCCA
The DNA here is from genome assembly GCF_030254825.1 of Meriones unguiculatus. Lineage (NCBI taxonomy): Eukaryota > Metazoa > Chordata > Mammalia > Rodentia > Muridae > Meriones > Meriones unguiculatus. The sequence goes on from NC_083351.1 coordinate 100,872,760, forward strand.
TCTGGAAGTCTGGGCTTCTAGTGTGGCATTCATCCCAGTGGAACCCTGCAGCCTCTATACTACACCTGGCATCAGCCACAAGGGGGAAGCTCAGACCACAGCTAACAGCTGCATCACTGTCCCAGAGACCACACAGGCCCCCAGTGACCCCACCAAATGAAGAATAACCACCCAAGCTCCAGCCAAGTAGAAAACAACAGATGGCACAACAACATGGGGCAATAGAATCTCTAGTTAGAACAAAAAACAGCGAGTGTCCCTGGGCCTAAGGGCCTAAAAGCTCCACACTCTGAGGAAGATCATGCTGTGTTTCCTACTTTCTATCTTTCCTGCTTTGTTTTCCATCGGTACCTTTGCATGGGAGTGGATGCCGTTTGTGAAACAATTGAAGCCTTTGGATTTTGGTCTAAGCTTCCCCTACCCTATTTCCACACCTGACAGCCCGACTGGATGTAGGCAAAGAGCTTTTAGCCTCTCAGGGAAAACGAAAAAACTGGTAACCCAGTGGCCGCATAAACATTATTAGGAGGGCTTCCAGCTTCTTACTTAGGGCAGGCTTGTGTTTGGTGGGGTGTGATATACCTTCATGGCAAAATTTTCTTGAGGACATTGACTGGTCTCCGCCAGCAACATTTCCTGTTTTTTTAATCTATCGTGGCAAACAATTCATCACATAAAAAGGACCCTCAATTTAGGAAGATAATGTACCCTTTTAAAATTACATGGTATAAAACTTGCCAAAAAATAAATCTCCTGGTTTTGGGAGGAAGTACTTCAGATAGCACCTCACTTAGCCAGGAGAAATATTTGCAGCTCAGACTTGTGGAACCAGATCGCTTCTCCCACCTAAATTAAGATCAGCCAGAAAGGGGGAAAAAACCTTCTTCTTCTTCTTCTTCTTCATCTTCTTCTTCTTCTTCTTCTTCTTCTTCTTCTTCTTCTTCTTCTTCTTCTTCTTCTTCTTCTTCTTCTTCTTCTCCTTCTTCTTCTTCTTCTCCTTCTTCTCCTTCTTCTCCTTCTTCTCCTCCTTCTCCTCCTTCTCCTCCTTCTCCTCCTTCTCCTCCTTCTCCTCCTTCTCCTCCTCCTCCTCCTCCTCCTCCTCCTCCTCCTCCTCCTCCTCCTCCTCCTTCTTCTTCTTCTTCTTCTTCTTCTTCTTCTTCTTCTTCTTCTGTCAGAGCCATAGTCTGCCGATGCTAAGGACTAATTACAGGCCTTACCTAAAAAGCTGCCACTTCCCAGCCAGCCGAGTCTGAGAATCAGGGCCTTAAACCTGCCTGCCCTACCTCAGATCTCAAAGCTCTCACTGAATGAATATGGGAACTCAAAACCATGTACCCATTCAACCCCCTTTAAGTTCTGGGAGGGTCCCAAACCACTGTCCCCATCCACCCCTCTTCCCTTCATCCAGCAACCAACCTGCCCACAAGACATCAAAATGACAACCTACAGATTGGGAAAGGATCTTGACCAACCTTACATCTGACATTCAGAATATATAAAGAACTAAAGAAGTTAAAAGGCAATAATTCAAGTAACCCAATTACAAAACGGGGTATGGAGCTAAACAGAGAATTCTCAGTATAGGAATATCAATTGGCAGAGAAACACTTAAAGAGATGTTCATCATTCTTAGCCATCAGAAAGCTGCAAAACAAAACAACCCTGAGATTTCACCTTACACCCATCAGAATGGCTAAGATCAAAAACTCAAGAGACAACACATGCTGGAGAGGTTATGGGGAAAGAGGAACCCTCCTCCACTGCTGGTTGGAATGTAAATGTGTATAACCACTTTGGAAATAAACTGGCTTTTTCTCAGACAATCAGGTATACTGCTTCCTCAAGATCCAGCCATACCAATTCTAGGCATATATCCAAAAGATGTTCAAGTACACAACAAGGACATTTGCTCAACCATATTTGTAGCAGCTTTATTCATAATAGCCAGAATCTGGAAACAACCCAGATGTCCATCAACAGAAGAATGGATACAAAAATTGTGGTACATTTATACAATGGAAATACTACTCAGCAATTAAAAACAAGGAAATCATGAATTTTGCAGGCAAATGGTGGGATCTAGAAAAAAATCATCCTGAGTGAGATATTTCAGGAGGAAAAAAAAAGACACACACAGTATATATTCACTTATAAGTAGGTACTAGACCTATAAGATAGGATAAATATACTAAAATATGTACACCTAAAGAAGGTGAACAAGTAAGAGGACCAGGGGTAAGATGATCAATCCTCACTTAGAAAGACAAAGGGGATCGACATTGGAAGTAGGAGAAAACATGTAACAGGACAAAAGCCTACCACAGAGGGCACCTGAAAGACTACCTAGCAGTGTATCAAAGCAGATGCTGAGATCCACAACCAAACCTTCGGCAGATGCAGGGAATCATATGAAAGAAGGGGGAGATAGTATGACCTAGAGGGGACAGGAACCCCAAAAGGTGCAATTATATCTGAGCACAGGAGTCTTCTATGAGACTGTTTTTCCAATCAAGGACCATGCATGGATATAACCTACAACCCCTGCTCAGACATAGCCCATGGTAGCTCAGTTTCTAAGTGGGCTCCCTAGTAAGGGGGACAAGAATTATTTCTGACATGAACTCAATGTCTGGCTCATTGAGCTTCCCCCCCGCCCCCCCGAGGGATAAGCAGTCTTACTAGGCCACAGAGAAGACATTGTAGCCAGTCCTAAAGATACCTGATAAGTTAGGGTCAGATGGAAGGAGAGGAGGACCTCCCCTATCAGTGGACTCAGAAGGGGACAGGGAGGAGATGAGGGAGGGAGGAGAGGATTGGGAGAGAAAGAGGGAGGGGCTACAGTTGGGATACAGGTGAATGACCTGTGAATATAAAAAAAAGAATAAATTAATCAATTTAAAAAAGATAAAAGTAGATAACTGGTCACCTTCACCCTCCTCCACCGCTTTCCCTTAAGCCACCTTTCTCCAAATCGGAGGCAGTGGTTTCTGCTTCTACTTGTCCTAACCAACAAAACTATGTCAATAAATAAATAAATAAATAAATAAATGGATGAATAAATGAGAGAGAAATTGAGTAACTCCATGGCTTCTCAGCTCTCCTATCCTTTACCATGGGACAGTTTCACAATCTACATGATTCTGCTACAAAACAAAAAACAAAAAACAAAAAACAAAAACCTCAAATTAAGACCCTGGCAAACTTTGTGACTCCTACCCATGGCTCTGATTTGAAGTCAGAATTTCAGGAATGAGCTGCAGAGTTAATAGAACTCAGGCAGGCAGTAAAGGAAGATGGCATCCTCTCACACTGGACAAAATTGCTCTTACAGAGCTGGATTGCCACCTTAAAAATGCCCAAAGATTGGAGAGGTAATTGCTGCTCCTCCCTGCCTGGCCCACTCTTTATACAGTAGGAAGCATATGTCAGAGAGAACTACCTACAACAGGAAATCAGGCCCGAGGAGACAACACCCCATGGAGATTAGATACACAGTTCAGCCATTGAGCCTAAATAGGATCACAGCCGATGTTAATAATGGGCCTTCTGACCAGATACTTCTCTGTGCAATTCAAGCTTGTGATCCCTCTGGATCACAAGACCCATCTACATTTCAGGCCCCTGGCCCTGCCTGGACCTGAATCACGGACCCATGCCTACTGGCTTGCAGGTAAAATACAGGCCTGGTGAGGCTCAGGCCCAGGGGATGGAAAAGCAGGTCAGGTGACGAGCAGGCCAGGCTACTGAAAGTGGATCCAGGTCCACAAACCTTGTTACTTCGTCCAGCCTTGATATGAGGGTTTGTGCCTCCTCTTATTTGATCTTGTTATGTCTTATTTGGCTGATATCCCTGGAGGCCTGCTTATTTTTTTCAAGGAGAAGTGAATTTGGGGAGGCGGGAGCTAGAAGAAATGAAGGGAGGTGAGTTGTCCAGATGTATTGAAAAGAAACAAACAAAAAATAAAATAATAAATTCTTATAGAAAACAAAATAGAAAAAAGATCCTAACGAAACCAACCAAACAAACAAAGAACAGGAAATTTTCACTTCCAGAAGGGCGACTGGAGGAAGTGACTCAAGGATGTCTACTCAGACTCCAGAAGATGAGCAGGATTTTTTTTCATTGCAACCATTATTTTATTATTATTATTATTAATTACACTTTATTCATTTTGTTTTCCCCCATAAGCCCCTCCCTCCTCCCCTCCCGACCCCACCCTTCTTTCCCCTTCTGCATGCATGCTCCTCCCCAAGTCCACTGATAGGGAAGTTCCTCCTCTCCTTCCTTCTGATCTAAGTCTATCAGATCACATCAGGAATGGCTGCATTGTCTTCTTCTGTGGCCTGGTAAGGCTGCTTCCCCCTCAGGGGGAAGTGATCAAAGAGCAGACCAATCAGTTTATGTCAGAGGCAGTCCCTCTTCCCATCACTATGTAACCCACTTGGACACTAAACTGCTATGGGCTACAACTGTGCAGGGGTTCTAGGTTATCTCCATGAATAGTCCTTGGTTGGAGTATGAGTCTCTGGGAAGTTCCCTGTATTCAAATTTTCTTGTTCTGTTGCTCTCCTTGTGGAGTTCCAGTCCTCTCCAGCTCTTGCTATTTCCCACTTCTTACATAAAATTCCATTCACTCTGCCCATCAGTTGGCCATCAGGCTCAGCATCTGCTTTGATAGTCTGCAGAGGTGGTTTCCTGTTTTCTTCTTCTGGCTTTCAGAGGCCCTCTGTAGCAGGTTCCTAGGTTGTTTCCTGTTTTCTTCTTCTGATGTCCATCCTCTTTGCCTTTCAGGATGGGGATTGACCGTTTTAGTTAGGGTCCTCTCTTTTGCATGGTTTTTTAGATGTACCGATTTTAGTGGGTTTATCCTATGTTGTATGTTTACATGAGTGAGTATGTACCATGTGTGTCTTTTTGCTTCTGGGACAACTCAGTCAGGATGATCCTTTCCAGGTCCCACCATTTACCTGCAAATTTCACGATTTCCTTATTTTTCATTGCTGAGTAATACTCCATTGTATAAATGTACCATAATTTCTGCATCCATTCTTCAGTTGAGGGGCATCTGGGCGGTTTCCAGCTTCTGGTTATTACAAATAAAGCTGCTACAAACATGGTTGAGCAAATGTCCTTTTTTGTGTACTTAAGCCTCTTTTGAATATGTGCCTAGGAGTGGTATGGCTGGACTTGAGGAAGCGCTATTCCTAGCTATCAGGAAGTTCTCTCCAGTACCAATGAGTACTAGGGTATTCCCCACTTTTTTTTCTAACCAATTTAATGTGTCTGGTTTTATGTTGAGGTCTTTGATCCACTTGGACTTCAGTTTTGTGCAGGGTGATAAGTATGGATCTATTTTCATTTTTCTCCATGTAGACATCCAGTTAGACCAGCACCATTTTTTGAAGATGCTATCTTTTTTCCATTGTATGGTTTTGGCATCTTTGTAAAAAATCAGGTGTCCATAAGTGTGTGGATTTATTTCTGGGTCTTCTGTTCAGTTCCACTGTCCACCATTCTGTTTCTATGGCAGTATCATGCAGTTTTTATAACTGTTGCTCTATAGTACAGCTTAAGATCAGGGATGGAGATACCTCCAGAAGATCTTTTATTGTAGAGGATTGTTTTAGCAATTCTGGGTTTCTTGTTATTCCATATGAAGTTGAGAATTTTCCTTTCCAGGTCTGTAAAGAATTGTGTTGGCAATTTGATGGGAATTGCATTAAATCTGTAGATTGCTTTTGGTAAGATGGCCATTTTTACTATGTTAATCCTGCCAAGCCATGAGCATGGGAGATCTTTCCATCTTCTGATATCTTCTTCTAATTCTTTCTTCAGAGATTTGAAATTTTTTTCATACAAGTCTTTGACTTCCTTGGTTAGGGTTATTCCGAGGTACCTTATGTCATTTGTGGCTATTGTGAAGGGGGTTGTTTCCCTAATTTCTTTCTCAGCCCTTTTGTCTCTTGTATACAGGAGGGTTACTGATTTTTTTGAGTTAAGTTTGTATCCGGCCACTTTGCTGAAGGTGTTTATCAGCTGTAGGAGTTCCTGGTAGAGTTTTTGGGGTCACTCACATATACTATCATATCATCTGCAAATAGTGATAATTTGACTTTTTCCTTTCCAATTTGTATCCCCTTGATCTCCTTCAACTGTCTTATTGCTCTAGCAAGGACTTCCAGCACTATGTTGAAGAGATATGGAGAGAGTGGGCAGCCTTGTCTTGTCCCTGATTTCAGTGGGATTGCTTTAAGTTTCTCTCCGTTCAGTTTGATGTTGGCTATAGGCTTGCTGTATATTGCCTTTACTATGTTTAGATATGTGCCTTGTATCCCTGATCTTTCCAATACTTTAAACATGAATGGATGTTGGATTTTGGCAAATGCTTTTTCTGCATCTAGGGAGATTATCATGTGTTTTTTTTTCTTTAAGTTTGTTAATATGGTGGATCACATTGATGGATTTCTGTATATTGAACCACCCGTGCATACTTGGGATGAAGCCTACTTGGTCATAGTGGATAATATCTTTGATGTGTTCTTGGATTCGGTTTGCAAGTATGTTATTAAGTATTTTTGCATCAATGTTCATAAGGGAGATTGGCCGGAAATTCTCTTTCTTTCTTGAGTCTTTGTGAGGTTTAGGTACCAAGGTGACTGTGGCTTCATAGAATAAATTTGGTAATATTCCTTCTGTTTCTATTTTGTGGAATAGTTTGAAGAGAATTGGTGTTAGCTCTTCTTTGAAGGTGTATTAGAGTTCTGTGCTGAGATCACCTGCCCCTGGGCTTTTGTTGCATGGTAGACTTTTGATGACTGCTTCTATTTCTTTGGGGGATATAGGACTATTTAGTTGATTTACCTGGTCCTGATTCAGCTTTGGTAAGTCAAATCGATCAAGAAAGTTGTCCATTTCATTTAGATTTTCAAATTTTGTGGCATATAGACTTTTGAAGTAAGTCCTAATGATTGTTTGGATTTCCTCAGTGTCTGTAGTTATATCCCCCTTTTCATTTCTGATTTTGTTGATTTGGGTGGTGTCTCTCTGCCTTTTAGTTAGCCTGGCTAAGGGTTTGTCTATCTTGTTGATTTTCTCAAAGAACCAGCTCTTGGTTTCATTGATTCTTTGAATTGTTTTATTTGTTTCCAATTGATTGATTTCAGCCCTGAGTTTGATTATTTCCAGCCGTCTACTCCTTCTTGCTGTGTCTGCTTCTTCTTTTTCTAGGGTTTTTAAGTGAGCCATTAGGGTGCTTGAATGTGCTGTCTCGAGTTTCTTCTTGAAGGCACTTAGTGCTATGAACTTTCCTCTTACCACTGCTTTCATTGTGTCCCACAAGTTTTGGTATGTTGTGTCTTCATTTTCATTGATTTCTAGAAAGATTTTAATTTCTTTATTTCTTCCCTGACCCAGCTGTCGTTTAGTAACAAATTGTTCAGTTTCCATGTGTGTGTAGGCTTTTTGGTATATCTGTTATTGTTGAGGTCCAGCTTTATTCCATGGTGATCAGACAAGATACAAGGGATTATTTCAATCTTTTTGTATCTGTTGAGGCTTGCTTTGTGACCCACTATATGGTCTATTTTGGAGAAGGTTCCATGAGGTGCTGAGAAGAAGGTAAATTCTTTCGTGTTTGGGTGTAAGGTTCTGTAAATGTCTGTTAGGTCCATTTGATTCATGACCTCTGTCAGAGACATTGTTTCTTTGTTTAATTTTTGTTTTGTTGACCTGTTTTTTGTTCAGAGTGGGGTGTTGAAGTCTCCCACTATTAATGTGTGGGAATCTATATGTGGTTTAAATTTTATCAATGTTTCTTTAACAAATGTGGGTACTCTTGTATTTGGGGCATCAGGATTGTGATGTCTTCCTGGTGGAATTTTCCTTTGATGAGCATGAAGTGTCCTTCCCCATCTCTTTTTATTAATTTTGGCTGAAAGTCTATTTTATCAGATATTAGAATGGCTACTCCTGCTTGTTTCTTGGGTCTGTTTGCTTGGAAAGTAGTCTTCCAACCCTTTACCCTCAGGTAATGTCTATCTTTGTGACTTAGGTGTGTTTCTTGTATGCAACAGATTGCTGGGTTTTGTTTACGTATCCATTCTGTTAATCTGTGTCTTTTTATTGGAGAGCTGAGTCCATTGATATTGAGAGAGATTAATGACCATTGGCTCTTAGATCCCTTGAGTTTGCTGTTGGCTGTGGTCCTCACGTTGTGTGCTTGGTTGCTTTTTGTTTTACTGTAGTAAAGTTAATTATTTCCTGTGTTTTCTTGAAAGAAGCTAATTTTTAGGGGTTCTATTTTCCCTTCCAGTGTCTTCTGTAATGCTGGATTTGTGTGTAGTTATTGTTGAAATTTGTTTTTGTCATTGAATATCTTGTTTTCTCTGTCTATGAGGACTGAGAGCTTTGCAGGGTATAGTAGCCTGGGCTGACATCTGTGTTCTCTAAGGGTCTGCATGATATCTGTCCAGGCCCTTCTGGCTTTCCTAGTCTCTGTTGAAAAGTCAGGTGTGATTCTAATGGGTTTGCCATTATATGTTATTTGGCCTTTTTCCCTTGTGCTTTTAGTATTTTTTCTTTGTTCTGTATACTTACAGTTTTGATTATTATGTGGCGGGAGGATTTACTTTTCTGGTCAAATTTGTTGGGTGTTCTGTAGGCCTCATGTATTCTTATTGGCCTCTTCTTTAACTTGGGGAAATTTTCTTTAATGATTTTGTTGAAAATAATTTCTGGGCCTTGGAGAAGGTAGTCTTCTTTTTCCTCTATACCTATTATTCTTAGGTTTTGTCTTTTCATATCGTCTTGGATTTCTTGGACAGTCTGTGTCAGGAATTTTTTGGATTTAACATTTTCTTTGACAGATACATCGATTTCTTCCATTGTATCTTCTACACCTGAGATTCTTTCTTTCATCTCTTGTAGTCTGTTGGTTATGCTTACCTCTGTAGTTCCTGTTTTCTTCCCTAGGTTCTTCCTCTTCATTATTTCCTCCATTTGTGTTTTCTTTAATTTTTCCAATTCTATCTTCAGGTCTTGAGTTGTTTTGTTTACTTCCTTCACCTGTCTGATTGTACTTTCCTGTTTTTCTTTTAGTTCCTTCAACTCTGTTTCTTTTATTTCATTCAGTGCTTTAAGCATTTCCTTTCCAAAGGCCATAAACTGTTTTGTTGCAACTTCCTCTATTTCTTTAAGGATGGCAATATTCTGTTTGAGTTTATCTTCCTCTATGTCTTTACCTATCTTATTTATTTCCTCTGTTATCATCTTCATGAGCATAGTTGTTAGGTCATCTTCTTGGATTTCAGTTATGCTGGGGTGTCCAGGGCTACTTGCCCCTGGGTAACTGGGTTCTGGAGATGCCATATTGCTCTGTCTTTTGTTGCTTGAGCTTTTATGCTGACCTCTACCCATTGTGCTATCTTAGGTGTTTGGGGTTATTTTCTGGTGGTTCCTGGGGATCCTGTAGTGGAGAGAATCCCCTTTGCAGTAAGTTGGTTTTTCCTGAAGGCTGTCTTCTCAGCTTTTTTTGTATAGTCCCTGGATGGCTGGCGTTTTTTTCAGGAGTTGCTGTTGCTCACCTCAGGGCTAGAGACTGAGTGGTAACTGTGTTCTTTGTTAGTCGAGAGGGTTCTCCTCTCACCCAGGAAAGTCCTGAGGACAGCTGCCCTGTTTCTGGGTTTCTTGCTGTAAATTTAATGATCAGTTGCTGTGACCCAGTTGGACATCTGGTGCACAGCAACTGTTTGTGCCTGTGTCTGCAGCACAGCTGGAAGATGGCGGCTCGGCCCCACTGGTCTCTAGGCTTTTCCCAGGGAAGGATTGGGTGATTTAAGTCAGTAGTTTCCTTCCTTCCCTGTGGATTCTCTGGAGACAGAGACTCCCATTCTCTTATTTTTGCCCTGGTGTTCACTGCTCATTCTCTGCCAGCTGGCTGGTGGCAGAAACTGCCTGTGTCTGCCTTTCCGGCCTTTGGGAGCCTGGGTGTCTGCCTAAACTGGGTAATTTTCTTGAGACCTTTTCGGGTTGGGGGTGTCAGCTGAGTGTTCTGAGATCAGACCAGCCGTTTCCCTCCCTGTGTGTTTGCACCGGACAGTGAAACTCATTCGCTGGTGCCCTGGTGCCCCCAGTTCTATCTCAGGTGGCGAATCAGGCATGCAGGCAGAGTTCTGTGCTGGAACCTGGGTCCCAGGCTCTGGCTCCAGGCTGGCTCCTGGGGTGCCCGTGGAACGTGAGTCTTTTCCAGGTGATGTCTGGGTGACCTAAGGTCGGTCCCAATCTTTTCCTAAACTGTGGGGTTATCTCTCGACCGAAAATTCCAGTCTCTGATAGTGTGGTGAGTATGGTTCAGTCTGGGACCGTGACCAGAGACACTGGCTTGTGGCTCTGGGCTGGGGCTGGGCCTGGAGGCAGGCAGCCAAGTGGCTGGGGAACCAGGATTTCTTCCGAGGTTTAGCCGGGTGAGTTAAAAGCTGATTGAATCCCCCACCGTGAGGTATCCTCTCACCTGGGAAACACAATCACTGTGTTTTATGGCCGAGAGTTCTGATTGCTGGTCACTGTGCTGATCCTGCTGTGCTGATGGTCAGAATGAGAGTCCTCCAGGCGCTGCCATCTTGCCCCGCCTCAGGATTTTTTAATAACAAAGAGGAGAGGGAAAGCATGTTGGTCACATGAGCCAGGAACCATAAAAATATTACAGAAATGAAAATGCTCTTTCCAGGAGACTCTCTTCTTGCTTCAGATCAATCTAAATCTGCCATCCTTTCTTCATCTCAAGTTCAGAATGAGTGAGCTCTCAATTCCAGTCATTCTGAATTTTCCCCTAGAGTTGTCCTTTATGTACTTTCCACAGATGTCACTGTTCTTATCGGTGGCCTGTGAAGGTTATCTCACAGTAGCTGTGGCCAGCGTGTCTGAGCTACTTCACAAGGCCTGTTGTGTAAGATGAAGAATAGACCAAAACTCATGATTTTTAGAAAGTATCAAATATTTTTTGAAAATTGAACCATTAAATCGCATTATATAATTTAGTGTGATTCCGTATACACAAATCACCAGATGAAAAATATACTTCAATAGAAAGTATATCTGTCATTCCTTTTAGGATTGATTTATTGTCCAGATAAAGAACTGATCAAGTTTGAGATCTAATCCTTAGAAAGGGGGCCTGCCTTGCTCATCAGCTTAAACTTTTGCAAACAACTATTTAAGCTAAATTCTAAATTATTGTTTCCTTTACTGCAGCCTGAAATTTTTACCCAGGCCATGAAGAATATGCCTGTGAGTCTCATGGGTGTTTTGCAGTTGCTGTCAGAGGAATGAGGCTCATCATGTATGACTTCAATGGGGCAAGACTGTAGGAAGCTTGCATGTGTCTTCCACACATCACTATCCACACCTTTGCTTTTGCTTATATTGAATTATTTCACTTCCAAATAATAAATAATTGACACCAGACTGTGTACTAAACTGTGGTGCCCTTCCTTCCAGCAACTCTCTAGGCCTGAGAATGGTCTTGGGAACCTCTCTTGTAGAACATAGAATCTCTCATTTTAGGAGAGCAGTTACTGTGAACAGACAAATTTGACAGAATGAATTGAACTGGGCCAGAAAGATGGCAGCGCATGTGAAGGGTTTTCTATACAAATGTGATAAAGCGAGTTCAGATTCTCAACACCCAAGTACAAATGCTCAATTCTGAAGTACATGACTGTAAGTAACCACAGCACTGGGAAAGGATAGACAGATGGTTCTTGAAGACTTGGTGGCAGGTCAGTCTAGATGAAACAGTGACCTTCAAGCTCCATTAGAGACGCCACCTCATAAAATAAGATGGTGAAGTAGTAGAGGGAGACTCTTGACATCAAATGAATCTATTTAATTAAAAATAATTTAAAGATCATGAGTTCTAGATGAGAACCTACTAATATCATATTTCTGTAAAAAAGGTATAACTTCTAATTACAGGGTCTTGGCTCCACAACGATTGGTTGCAGATTTCTGAAGTCCTAATGCATACAACTACAAAACACTTCCACACCTAAGGCTCAGGACACATTGTTCAAGAGGGGACAGAAAAATTGTAAGAGCAAGATGTTAAAGGAGTTTGCTGTGGGAATCTGTCTCCTGGTAATATCTGACACTTCACACAATGGAGTCTCAACAACATGACTGCCCAAATATGAGCCTAACAAGGAGTACACCAAAACAAACAAACAAACAAACAAACAAACAAACAAACACTTTCGAACTGAATGGGAAATACCCATGAGACCTCAAAGAACTACAAGTAACCGAATGAAACTGGGAATGGGAGAAATGGCTCTCCCCAGTGAAAAGAATATCAACTGCTTGTACAATGCCAAATGGTCAGCATGAGAGCATATATACAAAAAAAGTATACAGTCTCACAGTTTATATTTAGGATTATATATATGTTCATATATATATATTTACATGTAATAACAACAAATGAAAAAAGAGCCATGCATTTGAAGGAGAGCATGGAGGGGGCACATGGGAGGGTTTGGGCATAGGAAAGGAAAAGAAAAATACAATCTCAAAAATAACCAAAAAGTATAATTTCTGACTGCATTCCAAATGTTTGTCCTTATACCTACAGATAAATGTAGCCTCCATACCTCATTTGGAGCAGAGGGAGACTACCACAGCTAATACAACTGGTCAAAATGCAGGGAACAAATAATTGTGGGATGCCTAGATTCAGTTGATAAATCTACAGCACAATGCCCATACTTAGGGCTCACAACATCTCAGAAGAGGGGTTGAAATACTATAGGAGCCAGAGGAACAAGACATCTGCTGTGAGTCAGCGTCTTCTACACTGGGAAGAGGTAACCATGAAATATCAACAATGTGGTCCCCAAAATACAACCTACACAGTGACAACACTACTTGGCATGAGAACATGGGTGGGGGTATCTCACACCATCTTTCTCCAAGATGAAGAACTACAGGAAAATAATGTCTACTAAGAGAGGGAGAATCAGTCTCCTCCAGCCTCCTGATATGTTATCAATTCCCAAGTAGTCATTCTTAAACATACATGTATTAAAATGCTAAATGAAGCTACCAGTGTGTGTGTATGTGTGTATAAATGCATGTGTGTGTATGTACATGTATGTGTGTGTTTGTGTGTGTAAAAATAAGAAGAGGTCACTAAGTTGAGAGGGAGTGAGGGTGCAGCAGATATCAAAAGGGGTAGAGAAAAGTAGAAATAGTGAAAATATAGTAGTCATGCGTAAAATTTTCAAAAATTGAAAATTAAGAAAATAATTTCATCTCAGCCTTGCTAGGCCACAGAGAAAGAAGATCCAGGAAGTCCTGATGATACTTGATAAACTAGGGGAAGATGGTAGGGGAGGAAAAATCTCCCTTTCAGTGGACTAAGGGAAGAGGATAGGGAGGAAGAGGGAGGGAGGGTAGGATTGGGGAGAGTTGAGGGAGGGGGCTACAGTTGGGATATACAATAAATAAATTTTAAAAAAATAGACAAAACTAATTTAAGCTACGCAATGAAGCTAGCATGAAAATGTGCATTTTTCAATATTTAAAATTGAAGAGTAAAATTAACGTTAACCTTTTAGAAGAGAAGCAAGACAGTTAACCATCTACTTTTATACTGAGGTTTAGGACTGAGGGGTACAGATGGGATTTGTTAGTGGAGAAAAGTTCATCTCACTGGGATATAACGTGTACCAGGGAATTTGCAGGTATCCTGTGTATCAGCAAGAAAAGATCCTTTTAGTGTTTTGTAGTTAGAATTGGTACATCCCTGTGTTATCTAATGTCTTCAGGGATTTTCATCCAAGAAGGGTAATCTTGCATTTTACAACATAATTTGACTCATGTGTTATGTCTCTTCTCCTAAAATCTTGTCCTCCATATTTATAATGCACACTGTTTAGTTTATTATTAGTAGTGTTTTAGTTTGAAACACCAGCTGGGAAACTCTAGATGTCAATTTATAATTGAGAATTAGACTACAACCCTTCATATAAGAACTAGCTCATATTCGATTGTGTCTATGGATATTTGAAAGAAGATATAAAAACTCCAAGGTAAGGTTATGTATTAGACAGAGAGAATAAATTCAAAAGGAAAATGCTCCCCTTAGGTAGAACCAGAAGTCCTGAGGAATGACAGGTTTGATTAGAAATGTCAAAACCTGTTGGTGTCCTGCCTGGTGATGCTGGTAAGATGTCATGTCAAAACATCATATTTTTTAGTTTCATGAACTTCTGTGATCAAAAGATAAAATGAAATGAGATATTTCATTTAAGTAAATCATTTGCTTTATGAGACCATGAATATTTTGAGTATTTTGATATATATTTTATTACTCATATTTATAAAATTCTTAAAAATTAAACACATGCAGGTTTTGTGGTTTTTTTATACTTGTCACTTATGAAAGATAAATTTGCACATTTTTTTTTCACCCAGGTGAAAGCTGCAGATTCCTAGAAATTTGTAGTTCAGTGGACTTAATGGTCCTGAAGGGAGGAAATGATGTGTAAAATAACCAAAATGTACCAATTTGGAGCTTACAGAGAACCATGTAATCTATAACACACAGATATCATGCTCTCCATTCAATTTACTAATTCTGTTTGGAAACACGCTGGTATCTGTGTGACACCATCACTGGTCCCATCTTTAAGGCACTGAAATGGCAGGAACTGATGAATCAAGTTCTGCCCAGGCTGCACGCAGCTCTCGTTAATAATTATGTACCGAGAAATGGTTATACAATCTAGTGATTATGGAAATTAAGCTATCCCAATGATGAGACAGATGATGGATGATTTTGGTGATAGAATTATTATATTTCTGGGTATTTATTACCACCTGTAGACAGGCACAAATTCTCAGCAGTGACACTTTAAATATACCTCAGCATTTGGTCAGAGTCAGAAATGTATAATGAAGCCAGTATGTAGGTGGACAGAAGCACTCCTGGATATTTAGTATGGGAATCAGATGTGATTGTTTTCATCATCCACTAAAAGTAGAAGCCTTCGAGGCAGTTCATGTATTGGTAATTTTTTAACTCCACAAAAACTAAAGCAATATTATGTCTTTCATGAGGGATACTCATAGATATCAGTTTGGCAGATTTTCCCTACAGAGCAGAAACTGTGTTTGGAATTCGTACATGATATTAGTGATAATGAATGCATACTCTTCTTTGGGTAAAGAACGATATGTTTGTTTCCTGTCTGGACTGTTTCTTTTTTTTTTTGGGGGGGAGGAACGGGGGTGCAGGGCAGTGCTTGTCTCAGAAGCCTTCAATACTTCTCATTCTCAATTATGGGTCTGCAGCCAGATACCACTGCAAAAGAAGCTTACTTGCCTATCTCCAGAAGGCTTCCCATTCTTCTGTTGACCTCTGTGTGTTAAGCAGTCATTTCTCTATTTTTGTATGTTCTCCTATTTTGTTGCATCCACATTTTAATTGGCTGGGAAATTAAGAACATATATTATAATCCTTTGATTTAGCACTGTAAGGCAAAGAGTACAAGGCTGAAGTAATTTTCCAGGGAAAATAAGATAATGTTGGAAAATGTCAATTTGTCAATAGCAATCATAAATTTACACACACCAATTGATGTGTATCTTGGCAACAATGCTCTCAAAAACACCAGTGACAAGACTGATAGGATTAAAGGAGGAAATAAATGATGCATTAAAAATAAATTGGCGTAATATTAGCAAGTCGACTCCAGCAATGCGTTAAGACAATTTAATTCAACAGAAACAAGTAAAGAGATTTTCTCACAGGGTGAGAGCTTGATTTAGCATTAGACACACGATCAACATATCATACAATAATGAAAGAATAAAACAAAAAATCATTTCCACAAATGTATATTAGCTCTTGAAAGACAAACTGATGTTTAATTATGATCAAGCTGTCAATAAGTTAGGAGCAGAAGGCTTCTTCAGTGCGAATAACATTGACCCAAAATGAATACCTGGGGAATCCAGGAAGAGACAGAAAAGGAAAACCCAGTCAGGCTCCACTGCTCTCACAAACGCTCAGCCACCAGCCACTCATTAAACAGAATGCATTCTGAGGGTTCTCATCTTTGGAAAAAAGCCCGAGACACATGGCTGGTCTTTAGAACGGAATGAATCCTGAACAGGAAAGGTAAAAATGATCCCATTCCTAACATGCTTCCTTCTTTCTTTCCTTCCTTTTTCTTCCTTCCTTCCTTCCTTCCTTCCTTCCTTCCTTCCTTCCTTCCTTCCTTCCTTCTTTCCTTCCTCCCTACTTCCCTCCCTCCCTCTTTCCCTTCCTTCCTTCCTTCTTTCTTTCCTTTCTTCCTCCCTACTTCCCTCCCTCCTTCTTTCCCTTCCTTCCTTCCTTCCTTCCTTCCTTCCTTCCTTCCTTCCTTCCTTCCTCCCTACTTTCCTCCCTCCCTCCCTCTCTCCCTTCCTTCCTCCCTCCCTCCCTCTCTCCCTTCCTTCCTCCCTCCCTCTCTCCCTTCCTTCCTTCCTTCTTTCCTTTCTTCCTCCCTACTTCCCTCCCTCCTTCTTTCCCTTCCTTCCTTCCTTCCTTCCTCCCTACTTTCCTCCCTCCCTCCCTCTCTCCCTTCCTTCCTCCCTCCCTCCCTCCCTCCCTCTCTCCCTTCCTTCCTCCCTCCCTCCCTCTCTCCCTTCCTTCCTTCCTTCTTTCCTTTCTTCCTCCCTACTTCCCTCCCTCCCTCTTTCCCTTCCTTCCTTCCTTCCTTCCTTCCTTCCTTCCTTCCTTCCTTCCTCCCTACTTCCCTCCCTCCCTCCCTCCCTCCCTCTCTCCCTCCCTTCCTTCCTTCCTTCCTTCCTTCCTTCCTTCCTTCCTTCCTTCCTTCTTTCCTTCCTTCCTTCCTTCTTTCCTTCCTTCCTTACTTCTTTCCTTTCTTCCTCCCTACTTCCCTTCCTCCCTCTTTCCCTTCCTCCCTCTTTCCCTTCCTTCCTTCCTTCCTTCCTTCCTTCCTTCCTTCCTTCCTTCCTTCCTTCCTTCCTCCCCTCATTAGCTTCACAATTTGCTCTAGAGGGAGAGAAACCAAGAGACTTTCCTCCAGCAGTTCTGGCACTAGCATTCCAGGAAGCCACACTCTCTACCTCAGGTAAACACAGGGTAGCAGGTATACACTTTGTTCTGAACATGTCCCAGGCTTATTACAAAACAGAAAAGTCCTGTTACTTATAATAACATATATAAACCTGGAACAAACTATATTTTGTGAAGACATGCAGGCACAGAAGGAAGAAATGCACTTGATTTACTCGTGCGTGAAATATAAAGTAATTACTGCTATAGATGACTTTGGGGTAGAGGAGGTGGGTGGAGGGAGTCATGGAGAGGTGGGTCCAAGGGAGCAGACTTAGAGTTGTCTGTATGCCTTCACATTCTATTTCATGGTAGGATAACCACAGTTAGCAACAATGTATCACATTTCAAACCAGTACATGTTTGAGTGCTAAATGGGACTCTATTAATAATGTGTGACTCAGGATTTGTCAGTATGTAAACTCATATTACTTTGAAGCATTATTCCATTACGGTATTGAGTCTTTAGGCAGACTGCCTGAGATAACATTTCTAGTTTAGTAAATGTTAGGAACAAGTTACAAATCTCAATTGATTTATATTTATCTAAAAAAATTAGAAAGAAAAAAACAGCAATAAACTTAATTCTTAGCTTTATGAAGACTGAAGGAGATGATACATGCAAACTCCCACGACACCAGCCTGTTTCACGATCATCAACTATGGTTGCCTAAATAGAAATTATCTTTTTAGTCATAAGGAAGTGATCTGGGGAATATTGTTCTAACAGAGTAGAAAATCACACTCTACCCTTATAAACTTACCTCTCTTTCTGGTTTTATGATCCCCTTATCTTCAACATGGAAATTGTGAAATGCTTTTATAGTCTGATTATATTTTTACACTACATTGCTTAAGTGACACCTTATTAAAACTATGTCATAAATATATTTTGATTTTTCATGTTTTTATACAGTTGTAAAATATAAAGCTACAAAGAACTAATTCTGTTTATAATTCTGTAGCATATTTGGTTAATCATTACCATCGTTGAGAATATACTCAGTATTTACCGATACCTTAGGTATCTAGGGTATTTTTAATTACAAAAATCATGGTTAAAATAGTGGTGCCTGTCTGTCTTTTTCCTCATCTTAGATTCTTCTGTTCAGTCAAATTTGGAAAGAGCCATACAATAATGAGCATTGATCACAATATCACTTATAGTGCCCAGAAGAAGTTAGAGAAAGTTTATGCAACGTTTGGCTAAGTGATAGAACAATTTGTTATTCCAATTCATCTTTTTTTGTAATTTTACATGTTATGATATATAATGATTTTGCAAATTTTAAAATAATATGGAAATGGCAGACATGTACATACATAATACATGTGCATATGTGTGGTAAGTATCAAATTCTATTAATTTCTGTTTCTTGTCATATCTTAACCCCTCAACAATACAGTCCAAATCTTTTTATCAATCGTGCAAATGTAGAGCTAACTTTAATTATCCAAGATAATAATAAGATATGTGAGAACAAATTGAAATTCACAATGAATTCCCTAACTACATATTGTCCAGTAGATTAAATGTCTCTCCTCCTAACCTTTAGCAGAGGCATTTCGGGAAAGAAGAGTGTTTCTGCTTCCTTAGGTTCTACAATCCTGGAGGAATTAAAAAGTGTGAACTATCTAAATGGCAACTAGGAGGAAGAGATAACAACAAAGGGCATTACTGATCCACAGAAAATCCCTAAATAATTAAATATGCAATTGAATGAAAAATTCAAGTTCTAAGCCTGTTTTCAAGTACATTGCAGCCCCTACAGCCCACTGTGGGCCACAGGATTCTATCCTTAAATATTTTTATGCATTTTGCTCTTTTTCAACCTGGTAATTTGCATACACTTTGTAGAGTTAATAGGAATATTTTCATTTTTAACAGCATACAAAATTTTATATGTGATATGTAACATTAAAATGCTAAATTGATAAATAGATAATGTATATTAAGTGACTATACTTTCATTTCATAAGCAATGCAATATATGATGAACATGAATTGACATTTTGTGTTAGCAAATGGTAAGATTCCTTTCATATCTTCTGCTATTTCCTACCAACAGGAAATATCCAGTGCTTCAGACACCAATAGCAGCAAGGTATTGTCTCCCAAGGACTGACAGTGAGTTTCAGGATGGCAGAGGCATGTTATCATCTCCCGGGACAGTCAGTCGATAGCGTGTAAGTTTCTGGATGGCCTTGACTCCTTAGGGTTCTCTCACCAGCACTTTATTAATGTCTTGTATGGAAAAAAGTAATGAACTCAACTAATATGTGGAAAGTGCATGTATCTAATTTAAAATATAGTATAATAAATAAAACACATTTATGGAGGAAGAAATGATTACTTCTATCTTTTTTTAACTTTTAAGGGAAATATTTAATTTACAAAATTAAAAATGTGAATATATAGCGTTGTCAACCTGTTTTAACATGAAATATCAAGAGTGTATCGCCTCAAATATTCTAATATTTGTTTCATGAAAATAGAAAAACAAACACGTTCTGACATTATATCTAGGAGAACAAAATTAAAATAAGTGTAAGACATTTCAAAATAGGTAAAATTAACATGTTAAAGGGAACCAGAGAAAACAAAAAACCTATAAAATATGATGTATTATGAAAGTAATAATAAAATTTACAACAACAAATGTTGGAATCTTCATTCCAAAACTTTGCAGCATATCTATGTAAAATTACAGAAATACTAACTAGACTCTTGTTTCTCCCATTCACAGCCTTTTTCTTGTTTGGTCACCCCACAGGTGCTGGCCAGAGATGATGATCACTTCCCCTTCTCCCTCCCATTAGGTCTCATGAGATCCCATGTTCCTCCTACTAAGGACACACTTACCGGCATGCTCCTTCACATGTGGAGGCTGAGACCAAGGACAGCGCTCCTTTAAGGCCTTATTAGAGCATTTCCAGCTACTGACTGCAGCTATCCCATTGCCGTATTAAGCCTTGAGGTTTAGTGGTAAGTCCACTCTTCCAGGGCAAACTTCTTCCAAGCTCCTTGACCAAGCCATGGGAGGTACCATGTATCTGACAAGCAGAAGAACTTGGAAAAAGGCTACAGCACCAAATGCCAAAGAGAGGAGAGCAATGTCTCAACCATTAAATTAAATAGCCTCCTCCTGAACATTATAAATGTCCCCCAAAAGAAGAAAACGGACTTGAATAAAAAGGAATGAAATAAAATCTCAACCATCCATTAACTCCAGATATGCAAATTCCTACATAGAAAACAGCAATAATAATAACAAAACCCTATGAAAAACTAAACCAACAAGTCTCTTCCAAAAATAAAAAATCCCATAGTATGGATTCTATTGAAAATGACCTGGAAGAACTAGGCAAAGAATTTCAAAGACTTATAACTGTGATCACTGACTTCAAATAAGACAAAGACAAAGAGATGAATGAAATAATGAGTTTATAGTAGACATGAAAATAGAAGTTGATTTTTTTTTTAGAAAATCAAAGTCACATTTATTAGATTTTAAAAGAAAAACTGCAGAATAGGCATTGTGTAAACTTCAGCTGTTGCTCAAAGGAGTAGAATGAAAGATATAGGGGGAAATCCAACAAAGCAATGCTGGGAATGAAAAACTCAGCAAGCCAGTTTAAAAACCTCAGCAGAAAGCTTCCTTTACCATCAGAATGGATCATGTCAAAAACAGTCATGGATGGAAGAAGTCGAGAGCTTAGACCACTCCGAAAGAGTCAATGAGAGGTTATGTGTATTTATACATACATATATGTATAATATATATATATATATTATGTGGGAGAATTTTAGGATATCATAGAAAGACAGAACTTGTGAACTATGGGCATAGAAGGAAAAGGGACACCACAGTGAAGACACAGACACAGCTACTTTGCTTAATGTGATTATCTGGGGTCTTTTATGTATATGATCATATAATCTACAAATAAGGATATTTTGAATTCTTCAATTTGCCTCTCCTTTATCTGCTTTACTTTCCTTATTGCTCTGACTACACATCAACAAACAAATAACCAATTAAAAATGGAAGTAAAACTAAAGGAGATTAATCCCCAAAAAGAAAATGGCTGAATAACATTTTAAAGAGTGTTCAATGTCCTCAACCAGCAGAGAAATGCAAAACAAAAATGCATTGAGATTTCATTTTAACTAGGTCACAATGTCTAAGAAAAAAAAAAGACACAAATGATGACAAATACGGAAATAGATGAAGAATTGTGGGACACTTATTAACTGCTGTTCTGCATGCAAACTGCTGTTGTCACTATGAAAATCTCTGAGGGTTCCTAAAACATCTAAAGATAGGTATCACATGATCCAGCTATTTCACTCTTTGCCATATACCCAACGGGTTCTCTATCCTACTACAAAAATACTTGCTCTCTCCATACATCCATATTCATTGCCGCTCTATTCACAATAATCAGTGAATGGAAACAGACTAGATATTCACTGACTAATGACTAAATAATGAAAATGTAGTACTTATGTGCAATGCAATATTATTCACTGCTGTAATGAAAAGCAAAATTGTGTAATTCCCAAGGAAAAGGATGTAGGTGGAAACAATTATTCTGAGAGAGATAACCCAGATCTATAATACAAACTTCGCAAGTCTGTTCTTTTCTTTGTGCATATTAACTTTGAATTTTCAGAGTTGTGTGTTTCATTTGGAATATGTATAGATGTTAGGAAATTAGTAAATGGCCATTGGGGTGGTATTAAAAAGATGAAAGCTGAAGCTTTAGAAAATCTTAAAGAGGCCAGGAGAAAAAGAAAGGTTAAATTGGAGAGGGAAATGGAGGGCAGGTAGCAGAGAGAATATGGGGAGAGATAGATAACAACAAAGGCATTTTAAAAAGTTATGTGGAAAGTCACTACAACAGCATACACACATTTATACATATATAAAATTTAGCATGGAGTTGTCCCATAACAGGAAGATAACGAATCAAGTAGATCAGGATGGAGATACCTTTAAAAGGTCTTCTATTGTAGAGAATTGTTTTAGCTATTCTGGGTTTCTTGTTATTCCATATGAAGTTAAGAATTTTTCTTTCAAGGTCTCTAAAGAATTGTGTTGGGAATTGCATTGAATCTGTAGACTGCTTTTGGTAAGATGGCCATTTTTAGTATGTTAATTCTGCCAAGCCATGAGCATGGGAGATATTTCTAACTTCTTATATCTTCTATTTCTTTCTTCAGAGACTTGAAGTTTTATTCATACAAGTATTTGGCTTGCTTGGTTATAGGACACCAAGGTATTTAATATCTTCTGTGGTTATTGTGAAGGGTGTTGTTTCCCTAATTACTTTCTCAGTCCATTTGTCTTTTGTGTACAGGAAGGCTGCTGATTTTTTTAAAGTTAATTTTGTATCCAGCTACTTTGCTGAAGGTGTTTATCAGCTGTAGGAGGTCACTTGTATCAGAGCATCTGCAAATAGGGATACTTTGAATTCTTCCTTTCTGATTTGAGTTCTCTTGATACCCTTTAATTATCTTACTGCTCTAGCAAGGACTTCAAGCTGTACTATAGAGCAACAGTAATAAAACAAACAAACAAATAAACATGGTACTGGCATAGAAACAGACTCGTGGATCAATGGTATTGAATAGAAGACCCAGAAATAAACCCACACACCCACAGACACTTGATTTTTGACGGAGAAGCCAAAACCATACAATGGAAAAAAGATAGCATCTTCAACAAATGGTGCTGGTCCAACTGGATGTCTACATGTAGAAAAATGCAAATAGATCCATACCTATCACCCTGCACAAAACTAAAGTCCAAGTGGATCAAAGACCTCAACATAAAACCAGACACATTAAATGGTTAGAAGAAAAATTGGGGAAGAGCCTGGAACTCATTGACAGAGGAGATGAGTTCCTGAACACCAACAACGCATGCTCTAAGATCAACTATCAATAAATGGGACCTCATGAACTGAAAACGTTCTGTAAAGTGAAGAACACTATCATCAGAACAAAATGACTGGGAAAGGATCTTCACCAACCTTATATCTGAAAGAGGGTTAATATCCAGAATATACAAATGACTCAAGAAGTTAAACAGCAACAAATCAAGTAATCCCATTAAAAAATGGGGTACAGAGCTAAACAGAGAATCCTCAATAGAGGAATATCGAATAGCAGAGAAACACCTAAAGAAATGTTCAACAACTCCAGTAGACAATATAATCTAACAAATAGCAATCCAAGTGTCCATTATGTCTTGTTTCTTTTGGTGCTGCTGGGCAGTAAGATCCCACGGACCCCCAAAGATTGCATATAATTGCCAACTTGAGTATAAGACCCGTTGCTGAAGATACCACATGCTTGAACCAATTGAACAAGAACTACCTAGAAGTTTCATTTCTCCTGGCTGGCTTTCATGGTGCTGGAGGTGCTATCCATGCTGTAGAAGCAGAAAAGCAATCATTGGTCTTACCCAGATCTTAACCCTGTGTTCATTGAGAACTCAACCATATGAGTCGCTTGGTAAGATATCAGGTCCAGTAGTGGCCAGAATATCATAGGAGTAACCAACCACTTTCTGATTGGATAGAAGTTTCATTTTGCAAGATGAATTCAATATCTGGGGTATCCTTATGGTACCAAGAACACAGAGCTAGACAGATCATAAACCCTAGAGTAGAACCATGGATATTGTATTAAACCAAGTCTCAACGACTTATTGTTATACCTGCAGATCAATGCATCTCTCATCCTTACCAGTGAAGTTTCTATTTTCAGTGTATGTAAATAAACAGAGACCCTGGACTTGCCAAAGTGCAGAGAATGGGAAGAGGCTATGGAATGCTAAGCCTAAAATGGGATATCTATATCACAACTGCTCCTCCCAAGGTTCACAGCTCATTACAGAAGAGGGGATAGAAATAGTTTTGGAGCCCCAAGAAGTAGACAACTGCAAGAAAATAGTATCGTCTGGACATAGCAGGACAGCTTCACTTAGGAACTCACAGCATCCATGACAGTATGCATAACATCCGTGCAATTTCACGCCAGACTAAATCCAATGCCGAGAGAAGCCAGTCAGGAGTTGCATCCTTGGTGAAAGAGCTATGGGTTATTGGTAATTACTGAAAGAGAGAGAGAGAGAGAGCCATTTTTAATTAAAAGTGTTGCCTCTGGTAAGATCATTGTACTCCAGTGGAAAATCACCTAGCTAAGAATAAATGAGGGCAGCATTTATTCACATATACAATGTGAGCATATGTATATGCATCTATACATATGTATGGACATAAAGTTAGATGTGTAGGGAAGGTGAGAAGGAATGGATCTGGAAGGACTTTGGGGAAAGTTGAGTGTGATGAAAACATGTGGTGTGGAATTTTCAAACAACTAACATAAAAAGAAATATTAAATAATATGCATGACAACCTTTTATTAATTACAAAAGTAATATGACCATTTGCAGAATAGAAGGTACAAAGTGGAGAACCTTTTAGATTTTTGTTTTTCCTTGTTTTAAAAACTTTCATATACACACATATAATGTGTGTTTGTTTCCTATTTCCACACTCTAAATCTACAATCCTGCTTTTCCCAACTTCATATTTTCTTTTTGTTTTTGGGGTTTGATACTGTACTAAATCCAGTTAGCACCGCCAATATGTGTATGCCTTGCAAGGGAGCCTGGGAAACTTATCTCTCTCTACTGCAAATAGCTATACAGTAAAAGGTAAGACCTGGAGGATTCTTCCATGTCTAGACTGAGATTTTATCTGGCTTGATCATTTGCAGGTCTTGTGCAGGTGACTATAGCTGCGGTGAATTGATGATTTCAATAGCCACATAATAACCATAAAATGCAATTTCACAGTCCCCCTCCTCAACGAAAGTTAAGAGCTCTTAGATTTTTTTTTTTGCCTTTGCTCACCAGATTGTTTTGTCTTGTTTAATGTGATATTCCATTGTGTAAAAGCACCACAATTTCTGTATCCATTCCTCAATGGAGGGACTAGACAGCCACAGTCCTGAACACCCACTCGCTTACTCTTTGGTTTGTCTTTCTGAATCTTTTTTAGAATTTTTTTCTATTCTTTCATTATTATGGCTTATGAATGTTAAATACTGCATTGAATAAGCTCCTCCATGATTTTCACCTGAGTGTTACATATAAATATAATTAAATTTACTGCTAGGTCTTTGAAAATGTGGTTTTGTTGATATTACTTTGTCCCTGATTGTTCTTACAAAGTCACTCTCAGTAACCATAGAAATAGCTGCATCTCCTCAAATGTTTTCATTTTTAGCTCCAACTTAGAAATCTCTGAAGTACACACATATTGACCTTCACTCCAGACATGTACATGTTTTTTGGAGTTTTTCATGGTGGTATGTATAATTCTGGACACAGCCTAATTTAGTTTTGCTTTTTGTTTGGTTACTTTCATTTCTTTTGATTTTGCTTATGTATTCATTATTATTTTATTTAAATGTTTGAAGTTGGGATAATGTATTGAGATGGCTTAGTGAGAACCACTATGTAACAATTTTGTGAGGGATATTTGAATACCTTTTACTTGTAAATTCAAACATTATAGAAGCCCTTAGTATTCTTTTATACTTCACTTCTTGAGCATTTACATTTATGTTGTAAGCTTTGCTTTCAGAATATGTTTTTTTTTTTATTTTTTCACTAAATGAGAGACTAATTTACTTTCTTGAAGTCCACTATTAAGACAAAGGAATGGATTACAACACATAGCACTAAGGGGTATCCTTGCTGCTGGTCTTGCAAGTGCAGCAGGATGAAAGTTTTAGAATCTCACTGTGTCCTGTCCCTAACGTGATGAGCTACCTAAAAGGAACTGGTTTGTCTCTTTCAATTCAGTGCATCTAAATCCTTCTCACAAATATTCTCAATGTTTACTTCTTCAGAGAAGAACAGTCTGGAGAACCCTGTTTCAGAGAGTCTGAGGGAGAGTTGCAAAGCAGATATGCTTTCCCCTATGTCCTTTGTGACACCCTTTTATGCATTTGGGTTATCCGGTCCTCTTTTATCTTTTTTAAAATTCTTTATTAATTACACTTTATTCACTTTGTATCCCCCATGTGGTTCCCTCCCTCTTCCTGTCTCAATCCCTCCCTTCCTCCACTCTCTGCCTGCTTGACCCTCCCTAAGTCCACTGATAGGGGAGGTCTTCTTTTCCTTCCTACTGATCCTAGTCAATTAGATCTCATCAGGAGTGGCTGCATTGTCTTCTTCTGTGGCCTGGTAATGCTGCTCCCCCCTCAGGGGGAGGTAATTAAAGAGCAGGCTTATCAGTTCATGTCAGAGACAGTCCTTGTTCCCATTACAATGGAACCCACTTGGATACTGAACTGCCATAGGCTACATCTGTGCAGGGGTCTTAGGTTATCTCCATGCATAGTCCTTGGTTAGAGTATCAGTCTCAGGAAAGACCCCTGTGCTCAGATTTTTTTGATTCTGTTGCTCTTCTTGTGAAGTTCCTGTCCTCTCCAGTTCTTCACCAACCGTATATCTGACAGAGGGCTAATATCAAGTATATATAAAGAACTCAAGAAGTTAAACAGCAAAAAATAAACTAATCCAATTAAAAAATGGATTACAGAGCTAAACAGAAAATTTTCAACAGAGGAATATCGAATGGCAGAGAAACACTTAAAGAAATGCTCAACCTCATTAGCCATCAGAGAAATGTAAATCAAGATGATCCTAAGATTTCACCTTACACCCATCAGAATGGCTAAGATCAAAAACTCAAGAGACAACAAATGCTGGAGAGGTTGTGGGGAAAGGGGAACCTTACTCCACTGCTGGTGGGAATGTAAACTTGTACAACCACTCTGGAAATCAATCTGATGCTTTCTCAGACAACTAGGACTAGCACTTCCTCAAGATCTAGCTATACGGCTCTTAGGCATATACCCAAAAGAGTCTCTTTTTTCTTTCTTCCACAGTTTTCGGTTTTTCATCAGGAGACAAAGAATGAAATAAATTATTCTCTATAAGCTCCTCCTCCTTCTTCTTCTCCTCATCTCCCTTCTCCTTCTATCCCTCCACTAGCACCATCAAAACCTGGACCTTATGCACATCAAGCAAGAGTTCTTCCAATAAGTTACATTCTTGGTCTCAGTATATTGTTCATTGCCTCAAGGATGACAATGTGTTTTTTCACTTCTATAGACTTTTTGGTCTGTGTCTTTATAATT
Organism: Meriones unguiculatus; assembly: GCF_030254825.1. NCBI lineage: Eukaryota > Metazoa > Chordata > Mammalia > Rodentia > Muridae > Meriones > Meriones unguiculatus. The sequence continues at coordinate 100,900,108 of NC_083351.1, forward strand.
AAGAAATAGCTGGAAGTCAGGTGTTTTCATGCCCCATTTTTTAAAAGCAATTCTGAAGGTAAATGTCATTTTATATACTGTGAAAAGTGACAAATCTCAGTAAATAAATAAATGATTTTGTCTAAGTATTTTCAGCAAGAATTATTTAAAATTAAGAAGCCTCAAACCAGCAGCACAGAAGTATAGTTGCTTGAGGTTTCCAGCTTTCTGCGTATTCTACATGCAGTTATAGTTAGGAATTGAATTTCCCTGGTGGTTTATTCTTGAAGATAACAGTGAATATAATCAGAGACTAGATGAGCTCATTAATGTGATTTTTTTTCTAGTAGCAGGTCTCTTGACAGGTAACACTTGCCTAAGAATTTTCTATGCCCAAATGTACAAATATGGGATGTCAAGTCCCAAATTGTATGGATTTTAATGAGGTACTCTGTATGGATCTAGAAAGGTCATCTATAGTTTTCCTCCACTTGGAAAGGTGAGGGGTCAACTACCTGTATGAAGGTCATAATTGAGTTTTTAGTTATTGGTGAATTTATTGCTGCCTTATTAACCATCTTCATTTGTCTTAGAAATTGTTCCTAATCAACAACATAATGATAGTCACACCAGATTTCTTTTTTAAAAATTTGTTATTTAATTTTTATTTTTTCTGCACAACTTACTCATTATATATCTTGATTGAAGTCCCCTCCATCAACTCCCCCAGTCCCACCCTCTCTCCCTCTTTCCCTCATCCCCTTCCCCTAGTCCACTGAAAGAGATAGTTGTCTACTATTGCCATCTGCCCATAGCTTGTTAAATCTCATCAGGACTACTTGGATCCTCTTACTCCATACTCTGGCAAGGCTTCATCATCAGGGATGAGTGATCAGAGAGCAGTCAACTGAGTTCATGATAGAGGCAGCCCCTGCTTCCCTCACTCAGAGATCCACGTGGAGACTGAGTTGCCAATAGGCAGCATCTGAGCAGGGGGGCTAGTTCCTCTTCATGCATGGTCCTCCCTTGGTGCACCAGTCTCTGCAGGACCCCCTGGGCTCAGATCTTTTAGCTTGTTTCTCTCTTTGTGAGGCTTCTGTCCCCTCCTTGTCGCTTTAATCCCATCTCCTCTTCCTCAATGAGATAAACCAAATAATCCAATTAAAATTGGGGTACAGTGCTAAACAGAGAATTCTCAATAGAGGAATATAGAATGGCAGAGATACAAGTAAAGAAATGCTCAACATCCTTACTCATCAGGGAAATGCAAATCAAAACAACTCTGAGATTCCGTCTTAAACCTATCAGAATGGCTAAGATAAAAAACTCAAGTGACAACACATGTTGGAGAGGATGTGGAGAAAGAGGAACCTCCTCCATTGCTGGTGGGAGTAAAACTTGTACAATGACTTTGGAAATCAATCTGGCACTTTCTCAAGAAACTGGGAATAAAAAATACCCAGGAAATTGGGAACAGCACTACCTCATGATCCAGCTACACTGCTCCTGGCCATATACCCAAAAGATGCCCCACCATTTAATAAGGACATTTGCTCAGCTATGATCCTAACAGCTTTATTTATAATAACCAGAATCTGGAAAGAACGTAGATGTCCCTCCACTGAGGAATGGAAACAGAAATTGTGGTACATCTACATAATGGAGTACTACTCACCTATTAAAAACAAGGAAATCATGAAATTTGCAGACAAATGGATGGAAATAGAAAAGATCATCCTGAGTGAGGTAACCTAGAAACAGAAAGACAGGCATGGTATACATTCATTAATAAGCATATATTAGCCGTATAATATAGGACAGCCATTTACAGACCTAAAAAAGTGAAACACTAAGGAAGATCCTAGGAAGGATGTTTAAATATCATTCAGAATGGCAAACAGGATAGATGCCAGAAGCTGTGGGAGAGAGGAAACAGGATGGGAGTCTACTACTTTAAAGGGTCCTCTGAAAAGATTCACCCAACAAGGGATCTAAGAAGATGCTGAGACACACTGGACTCCTTAAAAAGCATTTAAACCCAGTACTCTAAATTCTAACAGCATAATTTTGAAAACTGAGCACTTTTTATTGTGCTATGGCATCTACACAACACATTTTAAAATTTCTTTTTAATATTTTCATTTATTACAATTTATTCACTTTGTATCCCACCTGTGTGCTCTTCCCATGTCTCCCCCCAATCCCACCCTCCATCTCTGTTCTCCCCTGATGCCCCTCCCCCAGGCCACTGATAGGAGAGTACCTCCTTCCCTTCTACCTGACCCTAGCCTATCAGGTCTCTCAGGACTGGCTGCATTGTCTTCCTCTGTGGCCTGGCAAGGCTGCACTCCCCTCAGGGGGAGGTGATCAAAGAACCAGCCACTGAGTTCATGCCAGAGACAGCCCCTGCCCTCCCTTGTTAGAGCAACTGATTCTAGGGGCTACATCTGAGCACTGCTAGGGCTTTAGGTACTCTCCTTGCATTGTCCATGTTGCACAAAAGGAGAGAAGGTGAGCATATTTTTTATTCTAAACAGTCAAAAAACTTGTTGTTTCTGTGCGAATCTGAGAATGTGGTCAGCATGTAAAAATACAGGTTGATGTAATCCATACATAAATGTGGGGGTCGAACATTTTTTATAATTAAATTTATTTATTTTTATTAATTATAGTTTATTCACTTTGTATCCCCCCATAAGCCCCTCCCTCCTCCCCTCCTGGTCTTATCCTCCCTCCCCCTTCTTCAGGCATGCCCCTCCCCAAGTCCACTGATAGGGGAGGTCCCCCTCTCTTTCCTTCTGATCTTAGTCTATCAGATCACATCAGGACTGGCTGCATTGTCATCTATTTGGCCTGGTAAGGCTGCTCCCTGGTCAGGGAGAGGTGATCATAGAATAGGCCAATCAGTTTATGTCAGAGGCAGTCCCTCTTCCCATTACTATGTAACCCACTTGGACACTAAGCTGTCATGGACTACATCTGTGCAGGGGTTCTAGGTTATGTCCATGCCTGGTACTTGGTTGGAGTATGAGTCTCTGGGAAGTCCCCTGGGTCGAACAATTTTAAAGTAATTAAAGATTAATGGAGAATTTGAAGCTGGTCTTTGAAATCACTGAATGGCATCTTAAAACTAGAATGCAAGGCAATATATTTTTAGGATGCACTGAATCAAAGTGGAGCATAATACAAAGGAAGGAAGTAATCCACCATGGTCATCTGGAAAACACAATTGTGGTCCTGATCCTAGCAGGGGTGGCATCAATAATGCAGCAAGAAGAGGATGTATGAGCTAATTGGATAAGGAGGGAGATTCAAAGATGGGAAGGATGCAAAAGGGGAGAGGGTAAGTCTCAGGAGATGTCCAAAGAACCTGATCTCATCCTGGCCCCCCCCCTCTATCCTAGCATATCTTTCACATTGGAGGAGTAATTGTCATATATGATACAATTTTCACATTCACTATTATAAAATTCAGTCCATCTCAGTCATTAGGTGTAAAATGAGAAGTGTATAGCTTGCATAGAATGATTTATAAGATTATCTGTAGTTACTAAAATCAGGGATGTTACCAACAACATTATTTCATTGAAAAAACATTAGTGGACTCAAACTCATGTAGTTTGGATTTGTGCTTTCTGTATGATATTTATGGGGGAGTTTTCGAATAAGTAGACAAATTTTGTGATTCATGACTTCTCAGAACTATCAGAGTTGATGTGCATGTGAAAAACATAAGCCTGAATGTCGAGGAGGCTGTGGACAAAATGAAGAAATGAGTCCAGTAATGAAATAGAGAGGAACTGAATATCTTGGGAAAACTAAAAGCTCAGGAGTAATGTTAATTTTTTTCTCAGGCAAAGCTTAACACATTTACACTTGACTAAAATCACATCTCCAGTAGCTGGAAGTAAATAACTCCAGTAGACTGGCATATGTGCATTCATAATGGATTTTCAATGTGCAATGGATTTTCACAGGATGATTTGACATTTGGGAAGTGCTGGTCTGGCAAACACTGGGAAACATGAAAGTATTTTTTGCAGAGAGAGAAGAAGCAGACACAGGAAGTTACAGGAAACCATCCTCCAGTGATCAATACTTTGACTGTAGGTTTGTTTGAATACATAATCAAGAAAAAAGAAAAACCGATAAAAATATGTTAATAGAAAAACACACTGATAGAAAAATGAGAATTTCAATTTGGTATTGAGATAGTAATTAAACAATAAAGATTTTTGCGGCATAAATTCGCATGATTACATAACTTTGTTGATAACTAGTTTAGTTCCTATTTCACATGTAAGAGCTGAAGACATTTTTGGTCACTATTTGATTTGATTTGATTTGATTTGATTGCTGTTGTTTACATATCTTGGCAGTGGATTAAAATCTAAATTTACACATAAGAGATTCTTATTTTGGACAAAATTATCACATTTATATTTAAATGAGAGTTATGAGCTGCATTTCACTCATGAGAGACTCATCAGTTTAGCACAGTAAATAATATTCTCAAGACCACTGAGGCATCTCAAAAGCAATTTAAGATATTAAGACAACTGATGTTTTCAACACAAAATAAAATACATTTTAGCTATTTATGCATTGTTTAGCATTGAAATGCATGTCACTTTCATAAAATTCTTATGCATTATGTTCTAAAATACAATTCTGTCTGAGTGTATTTTAATAAGTAGCTGACATATTTATGGAAAGAATAATCAGAATTCAGTTGTCACGTTCCCATTCTTACAGCAATGAATCAAGGCCTTTTTAGCTTGAGATTATAATACTCTAAAGGCCCCTTTCATCTGTTGATTATTGCTGTAGTTCTGCACCTAGGATGTCTGGAAAAATGTCACTTTATTACAATCTATAGAAAGGCAGTCTCTGTGTTTGTGTATTAACCCTAACATGAATTGAAGCAAGGGCAAGGCACAACACCAGAAAATTCTATAGTTAAACTAAGTAAATTCTGCTAAACATACATGCATTTTGTATCACTAGTATTTAATTTTACATAATAATAATAAAGTTGATATTAAAATCCTTGGACTCTGATTAAACAGCCTCATTATGGGTGTGTGTAAGTCAAATTGCTATTTGAAGTCACATGTGTATGCAAAAGTATAAAATAAAAAAGAAAGTTAACTCTGAGAGTTTTATAACAAATATTGGCAGAATATTCTCAAGATGATGTTCAAAAATGCATTAAACTTATTTAATTAATAAAATGAAATCTAATGGAAGAAGGGAGAGATAGAAAAACTGAGGGAACAGGAGCTCCAGAAGGAGACTAACAGAACCAAAAAATCTGGGCCCAGGGGTCATGCAGAAACTGATACCCCAATCAAGGACCATACATGGAGAGGACCTAAAATTCCTGCTTAGAGGAATCCCATTGACTCAGTCTCTAAGTGGGTTCCCCAGTAATGGAAACAGGGGCTGTCTCTGAGACAGCTGTCTTCAGAGCCTGAACTCAGTGGCAGGCTCTCTGATCACCTTATCCTATGGGCCAGGATGACCTTGGTGGGCTACTGAGGAAGACAATCCAGCCAGTCTTGATGAGACCTGATAGGCTAGGGTCAGATGGAAGGGGAGGAGTTCCTCTCCTATCAGTGGACCTTCCCTATCAGATGCATAGGGGGAGAAGAGGGAGGAGACAAGAGAGGGGGCCTCAGCCAGGATACAAAGTCAACAAATTGTAATAAATACTTAATAAAAATTTAAAAAGTAAATAATTTCCAAAGTATACTTTTGTCAACTTGACAGTGTCGCAAATCATCTAAGAATAGAATCTCAATGAGAAATTGGATCAGACTGGGCTGGGAGCAGGGCTGTGGGAGATTGTCTTCATTATTAGTGTGAACTGATGCGGGACTATCCAGCCTTACAACAGGTGGCACCGTTCCCTAGTTAGGGGGTCATGAGCTATGTAATGTAATGTTATAATATAATATAATATAATATAATATATTTATATTATATTATACTTAATATGTGATATTTAACATATATTATAATATTATATATATACATATATATATGTATATATATATATCTGCTTAGGTTTCCGACCCAACATCCGTATAATGGTAGTCTAGGACTTAGAATTTTGAGCTAAAGCAAACCCTTTGTCCCTAAGTTGCTTTTTGTCAGGTATTTTTTTGCAGCCAAACAAACTAAACTAGGTTTTTTAAAAATTTTTATTAATTACACTTTATTCACTTTGTATCCCCCATAAACCCCTCTAAACTAGGGTTTTAACAATTATAATGAAAAATGGAAATATTTTCATTATGCCAGTAATACAAAGTCATGTCTGAAATCATGGCTATTATTTAAAATTATTCTGCGAGACATTAGACAATAAAAGAAGTCAAAGTAGAAATGAGTAGGGAGTGTTAAAATAAAATTATGGGTGACATAAAATCAAAAATAGTAAAAATTGAAAAATTTGCCAAGTGGGTAAAAGAGCTGTATAAAAGCTAAAGACCTCAGCTTGAGTCCCAGAACCTGTATACACACACGCATACATGCATGCGCACACGCACATTCACACATGCACACACACACATACACACACACATACACACACCACATCAATAAAAACCATTTGGATGGTTCTGAGGTTGTATGTAGAACATATACTTGAGCTTTAGAGTACAAACACATACATAACGCACGCTGATAAGATAGATCAGTAAATTAAAGCATTTTTCACACAATACTGATAACCTAGAAGCGACAATAAAGAGAAGCATAGAGGTGTGCATCTATGATTGCAGCACTATTTCAGGGAAAAGGGACCTCTGGCTTTCAAGTGAATGCTGTTACACATAGATACACACACATATGTACACATGTGCACACATATCCATACTATTAGTGAATAAAAATTATATAGAAGATGCATAACTTCAATTAGGGTTTCAATCAAAGAGTGTACTACACTTTAAATATATATATATATATATATTTACAAATTACATTTAAGGAAAAAATAAAAATTTCATTCATGTCTCAAGAAAATGTTCAGTTAGACATAAAAATGACTTAAAAAGTGGAATTTGTAAGTAGTACATGTATACATGAATGGAGCTACAGCTGCCACTTCAGGACTTAAGGTTGACATAGAAAGGGTACAGACAAGTACATGAATCAGATGGGAAAATTAGAACAAACATCATCTCCATGTGTAATTTAACATGACATATACCATCAAAACCATCATGGGAACCTTCCCCTCTGTAACAGCTGGTCGTGGAATAATTTATTATCGTCATGGAAGAAGTTAAATATGAATTCCATCTCACTCAAACACACAAAATTTAAACTGAATAGGTACCTAATGTTTTGGTGGGCAGTAAATAATTATTAGAAATCAAACTATATTTAGAAATAAGTATTTTAGTGTCCTATAAATAGTGAGGTGACTCTGGGGAACAATAATATAGTATGCATTTTTTAAAAGTGGAAAGCAAAGATTTGAAAACGTTTTTTGGAATGAAATGATAAAGTTTGAAAAGGTAGCTTGGATTACTGTGATTTGAACATTATAAAATGTATTGAGGTAGCAAAGATCCACATCACCCCATAAATATGTATAATTTTATGTATAAATTAAAAATACCTTGAATAAAACATGGGGATATATTTTATTTTATTAAGCATGAAAAAGATTTTTATAAGCAAAGCATAAACTTTACAAGAAAATGTTGATATATTTGACTTAAGTAGAAATTTTATTTAAAGTGTTGATGGTAAAATTATTTTTCAGAACAACAAAAACATGGAACCATACCACAGTGAAGTTAAAAAAAATGGTACAGGTATTATTTGCATATTATAAGCTAACATTAGGACCTTTGCTTGTATCAGAAAAGATTGCACAATGCTTCATGAAGATAAAAATAAATATCTAGTCTAAATACAGTGTGGGGTGGCTCACATACACATAATATTAATTAAAAAAGTTATTTTTCAGAAAAATACAAGTAGCAGGATAGCATTAATATAAGGTGAAAACAAATGCTCTTTCATCTGACACTTCTCTGATATGAGAACATGAATTTAGACAGAGAGGTTTGTATCTGAACAATGGGAGTCAGAAAGATACTGTCAGTTAGGGTATGAAAGAATGACCTCAAATTTACCTAAAATAGCTCTAAAATAGGCAGGCATGGTGGTGCATGCCTTTAATCTCAGCACTCAGGGAGGCAGAGGCAGACATCTGTCAGTTCAAGGCCGGCCTGGTCTACAAAAAGGGTCCCAGACAGCCAAGACTACACAGAGTAACCCTATTTCAACAAAACAAAACAAAGCTTTAAAATACAGTTCTTAAAAATATAATAAAACAAAACTGAGAATATGCAAATTTGGAATTATTGATAAATGTGCAGTTATGATACTTTTTAATGTGTGTTTCACAGTCTGTTCAAACAAAATCCCATGTGTTTGCAAGAAATGATAGATAGAGGGTGAGATGTGGGTGAATCTGAGGGCAGTTTGTGTCCTGTCAAAGTTAAGAAATATTCTACAGCACAGAGACCTCAAATGAAACCATTATACCTGCGCTGACAGCAAATTGCACCAATATTGATGGACTAGACACAGAATGGACCCACAAACAAATGACACTTTGAGATTATTTTCTAGGTCCTCAGAACTTTGACAGGAAGGGAGGCAACAGAATTGACTAAAGCTAGTTGACCCCTCCCTAAGAAGCAGAGATCAAAGCAGAAATTAGATTCCACTTCAGACAATAAGGAATGTTTATTCGTTTCCTTATAATTTATTTATGTGAAGGTGAGTTTGAGATATATAAAAACATTTTTGTATGTAAGTTACATACACATGTAAATATATGTAAATTATATATGTATAACATTGTATATAGCTATTTTAACTTACTTTACTATTCTCTTTTTCACATTTTATTTATTGGTTTGAATAAAAATCCATATGATGATAAGCTAGGGTCAGATGGAAGGGGAGGAGGACATCCCCTATCAGTGGACTTGGAGAGGGGTTTGGGAGTCGATAAGGGAGGGAGAGTGGAATTAGGAGTGAATGACAAAGGTGGCTACAGATGGGATAGAAAGTGAATAAACCGTAATTATTGTAAAAAAAATTTCAAGAAAAATACAGGTTAATGGGCTTTGTTATAATATTTACATAGGTAATTGTTCTTCCCCTTTTCTGTTCTTAGAGTCCCTTTTCTGTTTCCCTTCAGCATGTACTCTCTTTTGTCCTCCACAGCTTAACAGCCTCTTACCCTCTCTCGGGTCCTCCTGTTTTCATGATTTCTACTTACCGATGCACATATTTAGCAGTAATTCATTTCGTTTGTCTCACAGTATATAATTAAGAAACTATTTATTATAATGGTTTGGTTTACATATATTTACTGTATATGACACCATGTGATTTTCATTCATACAGAATACTTTGTTTTTCCTTAGGGTAGATATACAATGTATTTCCATCTTTATTAAGTCTAACATCTGATTTTTCACTGAGAAGTACTTAAACCTACTATGTATAACCAACATTTAATTGGGTGAGCTCTAATTTTCATCCTTCAAGGTCATACTTATAATAGACATACTAATTAATACACACTTTTGATTTTCTACATACCTTGCCAGTAATTAACTGAATTCCCTCATGAAACCATGGGGGGGGAGCTTAATTTCTGCAAGACAGAGAAACATAGCATTAGGCTCACTAAAAAGAAAGTAAGACAAAGATGTGTCTCACACTTAATTGTGAAATTCACCACTATTTTATAAAGAATGCAATCAATTATATAATACTGTGATGGGTTAAAAGTGTGTAAGATTCAGCTTTACTGTGAAGTTGCTAACTTTAGAGAGAATACCCATTTTCCTTTTCACAAACTGAATTCAGTTAATCTAGTTGCTTTGCTTGTTAATAGCAGGCACGTTTTATCCCAGATTAATTTATGTTATATTTCATTTGGTTAACTTGGAAAATGTGGTTGTTTGGAAGCACAAGGTCATATTGGTGATGTTTTCATGATTTTTTGGGGGGGCTCTAAGAACACCAAACTCCCTTTGTTATCATAAGTTTTCCACTATTGTGTTATGAATGGATTTGCTGGCCATTTTCTCTGAGTTAAAGGGTAACATTTAACAGTACAGATTTTGGTACAGTGACTCACCATGGCTTGCTTTCAAATTAATGTGGTGCCTACAGAATTTGATACATTGGTGTGCATGGTAATTATTCAGGATGATCTCTTCTAGTTCCACCCATTTGCCTGCAAATTTCATCATTTTCTTGTTTTTAATACCTGAGTAGTACTCCATTGAGTAGATGTACCACAATTTCTGTATTCATTCCTCTGTTGAGGGACATCTAGGCTGTTTCCAGATTCTGGCTATTACAAATAAAGCTGATGATGCAGCCTTGCCAGGCCATGGAGGAAGAGGTTCCAAGAAGTCCTTAACAAGCTATGAGCAGATGGCAATAGTGGAGAACTCCCCCTTTCAGTAGACTAGGGGAAGGGGAGGAGGTGAAGAGAGAGGAAGGGTGGGACTGGGGGAGCTGAGAGAGAGGACTTCAATCAGGATATATATAACAACCAAATTGTGAAAAAAAAATTAAAAAACATACTTATTGACATGGCAGTCTTGTTCTTGTCTTTGAATATATAATTGAAATATGTTTCTGCTCTGTCAGCATTGATGGGGCCACATTTCATACCATAAATGTACAGAAATGATTCACCTGAGCATATTGGATGTAGTGAACTCCGAAATTAACTTGGCATACAGCTAGGATGAGATCACAAATCTCTACTTAATCAGCAGGGCATTGAATGCTTTACCCATTCTTCTCTGGACACTTGGCCATGGAAAGTCTTCTCTTTGAAGGTTGGTAATCTCCCTGAATTCTAATTCAGCCAATTGCATTGCCAATAATTAGAACAGGGAGACATTTTTTTTTCCTTTGCTCCCTTCTTGCCTCTAGGCAGCCTATCTTTGTCTGCTTTGCTTATTTCTTTTTTATTCTTTTCTCTTCTACTATCTTCTTTTCTTTATAACTAGCCGGGAGCCCTTAGTAATGCAGTGCCGAATTTCACCTGCATGTGTTGATTTTGCCAGTATTAACATGGGGCCATGATTTGTAAGATACTTTTCACATTGAATTTTCATCTGTAAGTCTGAGACTGTTATTTAGGATGAGAAACATTTGATATTCCCTGCTTAATTGACACTGTATGGAAAAATGAAAAGTTATAAAGCTCAGCCAGACAAATTAACTATTATTGAGAAGAATGTCATTTTTTTCTCTTAGATACTCATTATTTTTATTTTTTTATTATTAGTTACATTTAAAAAAATTCTTTATTAATTACACTTTATTCACTTTGTAATGAGAATATTTTTTATTAAGATCCAAAACTTAGAAAACTCAAAACCAGGTCTGACTTTTTGTTTTTCTTTTTCTTTAATTTAATTTAATTTTATCAATTACACTTTATTCACTTTGTATCCCTCATAAGCCCCTCCATCCTCCCCTCCCTATCCCACCCTCCCTCCCCCTTCTTCACACATGCCTTTCCCCAAGTCCATTGATAGTGGAGGTCCTCCTCTCCTTCCTTCTGATCTTAGTCTATCAGATCACATCAGGAGTGGCTGCATTGTCATCTTCTGTGGCCTGGTAAGGCTGCTCCCCACTCAGGGGGAGGTGATCAAAGAGCAGGCTAATCAGATTATGTCAGAGGCAGTCCCTCTTCCCAATGCTGTGTAACCCACTTGGACACTAAACTGCCATGGGCTACATCTGTGCAGGGGTTCTAGGTTATCTCCATGCCTGGTACTTGGTTGGAGTATGAAGAATGGAGGCAGAAATTGTGCTACATCTACACAATGGAGTGTTACTCAGCAATGAAAGATAAGGAAATCGTGAGTGAGCTGTCCCAGAAGCAGAAAGACACACACAGTATATACTCACTCATATAGACATATAACATAGGTTAACCTACTAAAATCTGTACATCTAAAGAAACTAATCAAGAGAGAGGACCCTGACTAAAATGCTCAATCCCCATCCTAAAGGCAAAGAGGATGGACATTAAAAGAAGAAGAAAACAGGAAAGAACTAGGAACCTGCCACAGAGGGCCCCTAAAAGGCTCTGCCCTGCAGACTATCAAAGCAGATGCTGAGACTTATGGCCAACTGTTGGGCAGAGTGCGTGAAATCTTATGTAAGAAGAGGGAAATAGTAAGATCTGGAGAGGACAGAAACTCCACAAGAGAGCAAGAGAACCAGAAAATTTGAACACAGGGGTCTTTCCAGAGACTCATACTCCAACCAAGTACCAGGCATGGAGATAACTTAGATACTCATTTATAGTTACCAGAAATTCTGGAATGGGAACATGGATAGGTTGGTAAAATGCCTTACACAGATCCAAGAGGGCATTAAAAAGGACACAGTTTGAGGTAACTCACTGAGTTGGGTGACATGGGGTTCTGAAGCTCACTGGCTAGCCAAACTTGCTAAATCTATGGACATCATGTTGAGTGAGAGATCCAGGCTCTAAGATGAAAGTGGAGAATGACTGAGGAAGATACCTGAAGTTTACCTGTGGCCTGTATATACACATGTACCCATGATTGTGCACTTGCATGAACCACTTTAGACACTATACACATAAAACACATCACATAGACACAATATATTATTTTTTGACATGATTTATTGATTATTTAAATATCTACTTCATTTTATAATACATGGGATATATTTTCTTTCTCATGAACACAAATATTTTTACCAGTTGACTCTTTAAAAAAAAATAATGAAGTCACGTTGGTGGCTCACATCTTTAATGCCAGCACTTGGGAGGCAAAGGCAGACATTTCTGTTATTTCAAGGACAGTATAGTCTATGAAGTGATCCAGGTCAGACAGGGTTACAGAGTGAAATGACCACCCCCCTTTCTCTCTTTCTCACACACACACATATACACACAGAGAGTTTATGTGTATGTGTATATGTAGATTATATATATATATATATGTAAAGTAATCTAGACTTTTATTTCTCAGTCCTTTTACCACTTGTCTACTTTTTGCCAACCTTTAGGGCTTACAGTTTTAATAAGAAGATGGTTAACAGGCCAATGATGACTATTCTAATTAATAGTTTCCAAAGATCAATATAAACATTCTCTTAATGTAGTTTAAACATCCTTCCCAAAGGCTTGCCTAGAAAGGATTTATAGACTCATGTTCCAGTGTTTCTGCAAGAAAATTGTTTCTAGTGATGCTGCAGGTTCAATAAGTTATTGACACAATCCTAAGGAGATTTTTTTTTCAAAATTGCCAATACAGTTTACTGATGGAGACAAGCATGTATAAATTCCTATCAGATTGGAGACTTTAGGAATTTTTAACTGTATTCCTGCCTATTGATCTAATTGAAAAATTTGTGCTGTATGTCTGAAGAATGACCTCATGTTGTTTACATCCTTTTTTTCTGAAATGTGAAACTGTTACCATCTGTGATCAACAGCCTTTGTAGATATGATTCTCTCGAGGTATCACGTATACTCGACAGGTAGCTGTATGCATCCATAAAAGGCGTGAGGCAAAGAGCCTTGCTCAGAATGAAGAGAAGGCAATGTGTCCATGGAAACAGAATGAGGGCATACAATCAGGAGCCAAGGAGTGTGCACTGAACACTCAAGTAGTCCACCTAGTGAAGCGTCTCTAGATTTGTGTAATAATCCATCCATTGTTGTTTGATCCACTGCCTTTGTGGAGATGTATTACAGTAGCTATGGGAAATTAGTACAATGCCCTTTCAGAGGTATCATTGTGGAAGAGGACATAGAGGGATTGTAGGAAACAAAGGTAGTGATGACTGTAGCACCACTGCTTTCCTGACTGGAAATCACAAGTGCTGTAGCTGCCTGCCTGCACATGACCTGCATAGGAGCAAGCCAGACAAAGTCCAAGTAGGGGTGGAGGAGAGAGTCATGATTGAACTCTAGCAGGATACACCCTAGAAGACAGTGCAGAAGAGAAAGGCGTAGATTTGAGTTGAAGTCAAGTCAGTTTAGATGCAGTGCAGTGGAGTTGAGGTCATGGCAGTTAAGTTGATGGCAATTCAGTTCCTGTAGTTCAGTGGTCACTTTTATCTGCATAGTTACTAGCAGTTGATGGCTGTTGGGGAAGAAGACTCAGTTTTTATAAAAGTAATTTTTATTTGTCTAATATAATTGTCTTCTCATAGGCTTACTGCTGAATAAGTTCACTCTAGTTCTTTCTGAACTCTGGATGGCTGGTTCAACTCAGCTGTTCTGGCCCAAAACTCCTCTACAAGCTTATCAATTCAAACTGGATTTCATCAGCTTATGACTGAATTGCTCTGTTTGGCCTCAAACTAATCTGGACAATCTATTCTAATCTTGTGGCTTCTTCTCATTATCTGGCTCATTTTGTCTTCCCTTGTAACCTGTCTCTGTAAAACTGTCCAGGTAAAAACTGCCTCTGAACTCCATCAACTGAACTGCCACAAACTTAACTCCACTGCACTGCCTCTCAATTGACTCCCAACTGACAGACTTCAACTCAACTCTACCCGCCTCTCTACTGTGCCATATACTGTCTTCTCTACTATACTTACTGTATTGATTTATATTCTCTCTCTCTCTACTGTACCCCCCTACTTTCTAAACTCTACTGTACTGCTCTTAAAGCTTCTCTTTCCTGTTTGTTCTCCTGAGAGTTGGGTGTATTTTTATCTCTAACTCATTCTGCCAGTGTTTCAGATTGTCTGCCCTCAGTTAGACATCCTTTCAAACATGGGAGCTTCCTTCTACAAACTAACTTTACCTTCATTGTTTGGAAATAAAGGTGTGTACTTAGGACATGTCTGTATTCCAGACAGAGGGATCACAGGTGTGTGGCATTCAGCTTAATCATACAGACGTAGGTCTTCGGCTGTAATCCCTTGCCAGAGCAACCATGTTGCTGGATTACAATTTCTCTACAACTATTCTTCAGTGGTTCCTCACGGGCCACCACTCACTTTCCCTCAGATGGTTGAACACAAGTGCACAGACAGGCAGCACTAGATGTCCTAAATGGACTTAAAGAGCACATTAACTTGGAATGAAAAAGTGGTGGTAGTGGTAGAGGGAAGGAATTGGAGTAGAGAAAATTGAGCATAAGTTTGATCAAAGCATGTTAAACACATATATGGAATTTGTAAGCAATGAAAAGAATTAATTATACTGTTTTAAAATAAACTTTTATTTGACAAACAATCCAGTATCATTTTAATAGCTCTTTCTCCATGCTATACACAAATTATTCTCAATCCCCGAGTAACAGGTCATAGGTGCATGCAACATTTGTCTGTAACTCTATGCTAAAATTTATATAGTAGTAAATTATTTTCTTTCCATTCCTCTTTAAGAAATGAGTTCTGATTTCTTTAGCTACACTTATTTCAGTTATAATTTCACAAAGCAACCACTGTCATTGCTCTGTATGCCTGTAATGCAGGCAAATCTACTGTGTTAAAGCATAATTCACTGTTTAACAGACTTTGTACTTTTAGAAGCTAAATTGATTTTAGTAATATATTCATCACTAAGATGTGTGGTCATATAGCAATGAAGGCTCTTCTGCTTGAACAGAAAGTGCTTACAAATGTCCCTGTTTAGAAATCTGAGATCTCATTATCTGTTTGATTGAGTAAATCCTGTGATACTGCCTCATCAGTACACCAGAAGTACTATGAAAGGAACCCCTACCCCCTCCCATCCAGGAATGAGTCCTTTGGAAGTCAGTAACTCACAGGAGAAATCAGCTGGCATAGAAAGTCAAAAATCTTATACTAAGTATATGACTGCACCAAACATTTCCAGCATGATTGCAGATAGGGGACTCTCTGTTACTTGCGTTTCAGAGAGAAACTAGGGCACATGTAGGGGAAGTAACTGTCCTAGATCTCTGAGGAGGCAGGAGTAACAGCTGCACTTGGACTTGGCTGCACCTTCTGCATCCATCCTAGCCGTGGGTTGCTCATTCTGATTGCCTAGATGTGGAAGATGCAAGCTGTGATGTGGAACAAGTCTTTTGGTATGAGTGAGAAGTGTGGAAATGCGTTGTGTCCCTCCATTTAATTTGATGTTGGCTATAGGCTTGCTATATACTGCCTTTATTGTTGAAGTGCCTTGTATCCCTGATATTTCCAAGACTTTTTACATGAAGGGGTATTGGATTTGTAGAATGCATTTTTTTTTTTTTTTTGGTATCTGATGAAATGATCATGTCTTTGTTGTTGCTGTTGTTTGTTTGTTTTTTCAGTCTGTTTATATGGTAGATTACCTTGATGGATACTGAACCACCCCTGCATGTCTGGGATGAATCCTATTTGATCATGTTGGGGGACAAATTTTTGATGTGTTCAAAGATTCGGTTTGTCAGTCTTTGACTGAGTATTTTTACATCAATATTCCTAAGGGAAATTGGTCTGCCTTCATAGATACTGAAGAGGACACCCTCTAACTAGACAGGACTCCTAGTGGAGGGAGGGGAACACCAAAATACCCACAAAAGCTTTGACCCAAAATTTACCCTGCCTACAAGATATGCAAAGATAAAGATAGAGCAGAGATTGAATGTCCAACCAATGCCTAGCCCAACCTGAGACCCACTCCATGGGAGAGAGCCAACCCTGACACTATTAACAATATTTTATTATGCTCACAGACAGGAGCTGGGCATAATTGTCCTCTGAGAGGCTCCATCTTTCAGAGGATCAAACAGATGCTAAGACTCACAGCCAACCATTGAACAAAGTGTAGGGGGTCTTGTGAAAGAGTAGGGGGGAGGATAGAAGGACCTGCAGGTGACAGGAGCTCCCTAAGAAGACCCACAGAGCCAACTACCCAGGGCTCAGAAGGGTTTATGGAGACTGAAGCATCAACCAAGGACCATGCATGGACTGGACCTACGTCCTCTACACAGTTGTTGCTATGTACAGAGATGGGAAGCTGAGGCTTCATGTAGGTGTCCTAGTAAGGCAAACAAGGGCTATCTCTGCAACGGACTCTGTTGTCTGCTTTTTGATCATTCCCACGTGTGGCACTGCCTCTCCAGGCCACAGGAAGTGGATGAACTCAGTCTTGATGAAACTTGATGAGCTTGGGTGGGTGGGTAGGTGGACTCGCCTTTTCTGAAAGAAGAGGTAGGAAGGATGGCACTAAGAGAGAGGAGGAAGGGGGCTATGATAGGGATGTAAAGTGATAAATAAGTAAATTAATTAAAACAACAACAGCAGCAGCAATAACAACAACAAAATGTGCACCACCATTAGCATTTTTGTGGTGGGACCTAATTTAATTTTGTAACATTTGTAATAGAGAAGGAACAGCTTGTCATCCTGATAGACTGGTAGGCTAGTTAGCTTCTGGGGTTCTCCTGTCCCTATCTTCCCATGTATCAGCAGGGCTGGGTTTCCAGGCAAATACCAGGCCTTCATAGACATGCCGAGGACCCTTACACAGGCCCCTATGCTTGACTTGCCAGCAACTGACCCACTGGGTCATCTCCCCAAACCTAGGATTTAATCTGTAAAACAACACAAATCAGTGTTTCTGTACTTACAAAAGACCACTTAAATAAACTTAAATGCATACTGGGAACAGTAGGAGTGAATTCAAATATATGTTGTTTTAAAGAGGAACTTTTTTAAATAATAATTTTTATTTTTTATATTGATCACAGGTTATTTACTTTGTATCCCAGCCATAGCCCCCTCCCTCATTCCCTCCCAATTCCACCCTCCCTCCCTCCCTCCCTCATCTCCTCCCTGCCCCTTTCCAAGTCCACTGACAGGGGAGTCCTCCTCCCCTTCCATCTGACCATAGCTTATCAGGTATCTTCAGGACTGGCTGCAGTGTCCTTCTCTGGGGCCTAACAAGGCTGCTCTTCCCTCAGGGGAGGGGGGCGGTCAAAGATCCAGCCACTGAGTTCATTTATATTCACTTATAAGTGAATACTAGACCTATAAGATAGGATAAACATACCAAAATCTATACAGCTAAAGAAGATAAACAAGAAGGAGAACCCTGGGTAAGATGATCAGTCCTCACTTAGGAAGACAAATGGGATGGACATTGGAAGTAGGAGAAAATAAGTAACAGGACAGGAACCTACTGCAGAGAGCCTCTGAAAGACTACCTACCAGCGTATCAAAGCAGATGCTGAGACTCATAACCAAACCTTCGGTAGAGTGCAGGGAATCATATGAAAGAAGGGGGAGTTAGCATGACCTGGAGAGGACAGGAGATCCACAAGGACCAAATATATCATGACACGGGGGTCCTGTAATAGACTGATTCTCCAACCAAGGACCACATATAAATATAACCTAGAACCCCTGCTTGAATGTAGCCCGTGGTAGCTCAGTATCCAAGTGGCTTCCCTAGTAAGGAGAAAGAGGCTCTTTAAGGAGCATAATCACCTGGCCTTATCTTCAGACCTGAAGGCTTCCTGAGCCCTGTGCTTCCATCTTAGTGACTGAAGCCCTGAAGAGTGGGGTTAAATTTTGTGTCAGAATGGATTCTTAGAAAACTTGTTCATGATCCTTAAATGACATTTGGGATTCCACTCTTGTCAGAACCTAAAGGAAATTACAAATAGAAAACAAAAATAGAGTGTGTCTACATTGTTGTGATTATGCTACCACTCTATTCCTTGATACCTCTATTACAAGTGAAGGAGATTTCATTTTAAATTGGGTCCTGCAGATAAAGAAAGATCAACAAGGGGCTTCAGTGAGAAGAGAACTTAGCCGAGCAGAATTCTTGGGGACCATGGAATTTATCACTCTCTACCTGACAACTGAATTTGCTTGCCCAGAAATTATCAAAACATAAATTATAACGACCTATTCCACAGAGATTTATATCGATCTCATTTTTGAAGACTTGAAAGGTTTTTGGATATAAATACTCGAGATAAAAATGTTCTCAAAATACAGATCTTAAATGAGCTCCAGTGACTTTTGGATAGCTTATAATTTTGCAAATGTTATGGTTATATGTCTGTACAAAGGTAATGCTGAGATAGCATTCAATCAGTGTGAAATATATTCAGTCATTTAGCTTCTTGGGTGCTTGTTATTCAGCAAAGCGCCATACATAGTGACCTTGATTTAACCCACTATCCACATCTCAGCATTTATGCATACCTGTTTGTTGCACTTATTTGTAAGTATGACCTCAGCAAATTTTATGATTCAGAGTTCATTATAGGGCAAAATGTTTCAGTCATAAAGCCTTTCTCCCAAGCCTAACCTCATCACTAGCCATATTCCTACATAAATGTTGATGACACAGGGGAAAAAGAGAGGTCTAAAAAGAAAAGAGCTGAGGAGGAAGTGAGCTAGACAAGGTAGATAATGATGAATAATCATGACACGGAAGAATTTTTATTCCAAACACTCCTAGTTAAGGTGAAAACATTTGCCTGTCTGAATAAAGGCTGCTTTGCTGTGATGTGACTAATTTTCTCTAGCTTCCACCATATTGTACATGACTCAACAACTTTCTAATAGTGATAAGCTAATAACTGTAATACGCCTGTAAGTTCTCATTTTTGGAAGCTGCCTTTGTTTTATTTAGCTAAATCTTAATTACATCAAAATGCATTGAAGATATTAAACATCTTGTCATGATTGCAAGAATGGAAGGCAAGTTAGAAAATTGAGGTTGAAATGTTTACTTTCCGCTTAGATATTTGGTGACAGATTTTTATATTAGCTACTTAGTAACTTTCTGGAATAATATATCTAACAAATGCACCTTAATGAAGAAGAGGTTCATCATGACGCAGTCCATCAGGGTGGTGAAAGCATGGACGTGGGAGCTTCAGGCAGTTGGTCACATAGCATCCACAGTGAGGAAATTAGAGCAACAAAACTATGCTCAGCCAGTTTTCTCTCTATTATGTATTCCCAGACTCTAGCCAAAGGAATGGTGCCACTCATTTTTGTGCTGTCTTCCTTAACATAATCCCACAAAGGTGTTCATGCAGGCTTGCCTATTTATTCACTCCTAATCCCATCAAGTTGGTAACCAAGATTAACCACCATAGCTGGTAAATGGACCTTTACTTGTATGTCAAGAGGTGAGGTTGGGCAAGTAAATGCAATTTACTCACATAGCAAATAGTAATAATAATAATATCTCCTCTCTGTGTTCTTTTAGGAATGACACATGGAGACAGTGCAGAGACATTACTGAGAACTTTGCAGGAAAAGTTCATCTTGTAAGTTTTGGTGACTTTTACACAATCTTACAGTAGATGATGCTCATAGACAAGCTGGATAATCAGAATACTTCATTCATTATCACATTTTTATATATTTATGACCCTTCTTTTTATTCTGGACTTGAGCATG
The DNA here is from genome assembly GCF_030254825.1 of Meriones unguiculatus. Lineage (NCBI taxonomy): Eukaryota > Metazoa > Chordata > Mammalia > Rodentia > Muridae > Meriones > Meriones unguiculatus. The sequence continues at coordinate 100,920,547 of NC_083351.1, forward strand.
GAAAAACTTAGACTTTATAAACATTATAACAGAATGGTAAATTGCAGAGGTGTAACTGTGGTTTCATGAAAACCAAGACCACCACTGCTGTTCATGGCCATTCCTGGAAGCTGATTGCAGTGAATAGAGTTGCTTTTGGCTGTGAGAACAGCACCTGCTCTCTGTTGACCCTTAGTAACTGTGCAAGTATTAAGTGTTAAGGCAACTCTTAAGCACCCGTGGTGCTGAGGATATTCATGCTTTCCAAAATAACAAAATAACATGTGTTTATTAAAAATGCTTCTCTATAGAAATTAGTGATGGTTGTGATCTAAGAAAAGTGATGTTGGCATATTTTAGTGACTATTTTATCTATATTGCTTAACATTAAAATGACATGAACTCAGTGGCTGACTCTTTGATCACCTCCCCCTGAGGGGAGAGCAACCGTACCAGTCCACAGAGAAAGACAATGAAGCCAGTCCTGGTGAGACCTGACAGTTAGGGTCAGATGGAAAGGGAGGAGGACCTCCCCTATCATTGAGGAAGGGCAGAGGAGAAGAGGGAGGGAGGGTGGGGTTGGGAGGCGGTGGGAGAGGGGGCTACAGCTGGGATACAAAGTGAATAAACTATAATTAATAAAAATAAAATTAAAATTAAAAAAACACAAAAAAATCCAAAGGATGAATTTAAAAGGGACAAAATTCACTAATAGTTTACCTACCAAAAATTATATTTCTGAACTTTTGGTATTTATAAAAAACAAAGACCTTTTTACCTTTTCTTCTTTATCTTCTGTGGTAATCACTTTGCACTATAGATAATAGTAGTTCCCAGTTAGCATTTTGCACCTGTACTACAATCCATTGTATTTGGTACTGACTTATATGTGTAACTTCCTAATCAGTATAACACACACATCTTGTTCAACCTTTAAATTTCATAATAAATGGCAGTTACTTATCAACGATAAGTATGCATCAATTCTGTTTGCCTGTTTATTTATTTATTGCCACTATAGAGTATTCTAACTTTGAAAGAATTACAGTTGCTTGAATACTTGTAGATGATAAGGAACCCAGCGTTTTCCCCTTTGCTCCCATCATCAGAGTGAAAGAGCTTGCCTCTGCATCTCTGGGCATTTCCATAGCAGTAAGCCTGTCAACATCACACAGAGCATCATGTTTGCAGCTTTGACTTTAGTAAATGTGGCTTGATTGTATCTTGAGAAAGTTTTGTCTGCTAATATTGTCTCTGTTTATGGGTTAATGTTCATTTGTCCCTGATATCAAGTGGCTAGAATCCTGGTAACTATGAAATGCTTTATAAACTATTACTTCATGTTTTCTTATTATGACCGAAAGACAATACCATGTGTGTTGACTCAAGTGTCCATAGATCTTTATTTCAGTCAATGATGTCTTCATCCTTCATCTCCACTAGGCAGAAATTGATTGGCTATTTTTTATTCTTCATGATCAACAGTTTTATTTGATTCTTACTGATACTCATTTAATTTTTCTTTATTGAAGGACACCAGTATGTTGTTCCAATTTGTGTACAACTATAGATGATCCCTAGCTGGTCTTTCCAGGCCATAAACTGCCTCATTATTTTGCATTATCCATGCAAACACCAAAGAAAAAAAACAGTTTTGGGGAAAATTTTTATCCCAGGTATTTTTGAGTTTCATGATTGAACTAATCAGGCAACACACTTCTTTATCACTTACACATACACATATGCACACAGAGGCAAACATTTGGCAGTATACCTAAAATAAGAGTTGGATTTTCTGATCTTCAATTAAAATAATTCTCTTGTTCAAAACCTTGCTGCATTTCTCAGTATTGATGAAATATTAGCATAAAGATCAATGCTTTTGTCAGAGTTCTTTAAATAACAACAGCTTCTTTTGATGATAAATACAGTCACATAATATTTGTAAATATTCCTTTTGATCCATGCTTGATCTTCCAGTCTTTGACTCTCAATAGCCTCAAATTTAAGTTTTCTAACACATAATTTAAACAGCAAACAAATCCTTAAGTGTCTGGTATAAAATATTGTAGTGTTCATCCATTTAAATGCTTCAATAGTTTTAGTTTTTCTCAAGTCATCATTATCTTAAGTTATAACATTCAATTTTTCCTTTCTTTCTCATAATTATAGCAAGTCAATTCTTTGATCAAGTAATATTGTCCTTCATCTTACAATTTTCTGATCAGGAGATAGTTTCATTTGTATAGAACTCTGAGGCCGGATATCAAGTTTCAAGTATTTCCTTGAGATTATTAGTGTAGTTACTTTAATAGGAAGTTTTAATTTCTATATTCTTGTGGTTAAAAATTTAGTGTGTTTTAGAAATATTTTAAAAGCTCAGAGTGTCATTTGTATGCTCAAGTTAGTTTATTGCAAACAATAATCATTTCTGTGCAAAAATAAGGCAGTAATGTACAATCAAATCAAAATGGTCTTGTAGGGTGACTCAGTGGGTAAAAACACTTGCTACTATGCCTGATAACCCAAGTTCAATCTCTGCAACTCACACAAAGATGAAAGGAAATATGAACCATGACACAGGAACAGTAGTTAAAAATTTAAAACTTTATAAAATAAATTAAAGATATATGTCAACTACCCAGACAATAAAGCAACAGAAAGCCCTAGTGAGAAGCTTATTGATATTGGAATGGGAAAAAATGTAGGTACAAGAACCTCAGTTCACAGAGTTCAAAGCAAAGCAACCAACCAACCAAAGAAACAAAACTTAAATGGGAACACATGAAAATTAAAACCTTCCACCAGTAAAGGAAATCCACAGCAGACTGAAGAGACAATGTATGGAATTGGATAAAGTATTTGCAAGCTAAACATTTGAACAGGGGTAAGACCCATAATACATAAAAGAAACTTCAAACGCTCAGCAGTATCTAAACAGAATTTTTAAGTCTAGACAATAAGTCTAAACACATAGCTCTTTTTTTCACTTTTTAAAAATATTTTTATTTGAATTTTTATTAATTACACTTTATTCACTTTGTATTCCCCCTGTAGCTTCCTCTCTCCTTCTCTCCCAATCCCATCCTCCCTCCCTCTTCTCCATCCATGTCTCTCCCCAAGTTAACTGATAGGGGAGATCCTCCTCTCAGTCCTTCTGATCCTAGTCTATCAGATCTTATCAGGACTGGCAGCATTGTCTTCCTCTGTGACCTGGTTAAGCTGCTCCCCTGTCAGGGGGAGGTGATAAAAAAGCAGGACAATCAGTTCATGTCAAAGACAGTCCCTGTTCCCTTTACTAGGGAACCCACTTGGACACTGAACTGCCATGGGCTATATCTGTGCAGGGGCTCTAGGTTATCTCCATCAATGGTCCTTGGCTGAAGTATCAGTCTCAGAAAAGATCCCTGTCCCCAGATTTTTTTGATATAATTTATTTTTATTTTTTAATATTAATTATAGTTTATTTTGTGTCCCAGCTGTAGCCCCCTCACTCATTCCCTCTCAATCCCACCCTCCCTCCTTCATCTTCTCCTTGCCCCTCTCTAAGTCCACTCATAGGGGAGGTCTTCCTCCCCTTCCATCTGACCCTAGCTTATCAGGTCCAATACTCTCCAGATCTTACTGTTACCCACTTTTTCATAAGATTCCATGCACTCTGCCCAACAGTTGGCCATAAGTCTCAGCATCTGCTTTGATAGTCTGTAGGGCAGAGCCTTTCAGAGGCCATCTGTGGCAGGCTCCTAACTTGTTTCCCGTTTTCTTCTTCTGATGTCCATCCTCTTTGCCTTTTGGTATGGGGATTGAGCATTTTAGCCAGAGTCCTCCCTCTTGATTAGTTTCTTTAGGTGTACAGATTTTAGTAGGTTTATCATATATTATATGTCTATATGAGTGACTATATATGGTGTGTGTCTTTCTGTTTCTGGGATAGCTCACTCAGGATGATCCTTTCCAGATCCCAACATTTACCTGCAAATTTCATGATTTTCTTGTTTTATTATTGCTGAGTAATATTCCATTGTGTAGATGTACCACAATTTTTGTATCCATTCCTCAGTTGAGAGACATCTGGGTTGTTTACACTTCTGGCTATTACAAATAAAGCTGCTATAAACATGGTTGAGTAAATGTCCTTGTTGTGTACTTGAGCCTCTTTTGGATATATGCCTAGAAGTATTATAGCTCTAACTTGAGGTAGTGCTATTCCTAGTTGTCTGAGGAAGCGCCAGATTTATTTTCAGAGTGGTTGTACAAGTTTACATTTCCACCAGCAGTGGAGGAGGGTTCCCGTTTCTCCACAACCTCTCCATCATGTTTTGTCACTTGAGTTTTTGATCTTGGCCATTCTGATGGGTATAAGGTGAAATCTCATGGTCCTTTTTATTTGCATTTCCCTGATGGCTAATGACATTGAACATTTCTTTATGTGTTTCTCTGCCATTCAATATTCCTCTATTGAGAATTCTCTGTTTAGCTCTGTTCCCATTTTTTAATTAGATTACTTGATTTCAGTTTCATGAGGTCCCATTTATTTATTGTTGCTCTTAGAGCCTGTGCTGTTGGTGTTCTGTTCAGGAAATTGTCTCCTGTGCCAATAAGTTCTAGGGTCTTCCCCACTTTTTCTTCTAACCATTTAATGTGTCTGGTTTTATGTTGAGGTCTTTGATCCACTTGGACTTTAGTTTTGTGCAGGGTGATAAATATGGGTCTATTTTAATTTTTCTACATGTAGACATCCAGTTAGACCAGCACCATTTGTTGAAGATGCTATCTTTTTTCCATTGTATGGTTTTGGTATCTTTGTCAAAAATCAGGTATCCATAAGTGTGTGGGTTCATTTCGGTGTTTTCTATTCAGTTCCATTGATCCACCATTCTGTTTCTATGCCAGTACCATGTGGTTCTTATTACTATTGCTCTAAAGTAGAGCTTGAGATCAGGGATGGAGACACCTTCAGAAGCTCTTTTATTGTATAGGTTTATTTTAGCAATACTGGCTTTCTTGTTATTCCATACGAAGTTGAGAATTTTTCTTTCAAGGTCTGTAAAGAATTGTCTTGGTAATTTGATGGGAATTGCATTGAGTCTGTAAATTGCTTTTGGTAAGATGGCCATTTTTACTATGTTAATCCTGCCAAGCCATGAACCTGGGAGATCTTTCCATCTTCTGATATCTTATTCTACTTCTTTCTTCAGAGACTTGAAATTTTTTTCATATGGATCTTTGACTTGCTTGGTTAGGTTCACACCAAGGTACTTTATGTGTTTTGTGGCTACTGTGAATGGTGTTGCTTCCCTAATTTCTTTCTCAGCCCTTTTGTCTTTTGTATACGGAGGACTACTAAATTTTTTTTTTTTGAGTTAATTTTGTATCCGGCCACTTTGCTGAAGGTGTTTATCAACTGTAGGAATTCCCTGTTAGAATTTTTGGGGTCACTCAGGTATACTATCATATTATCTGCAAATAGTGAGACTTTGACTTTTTCCGTTCTGATTTCTATACCTTTGATCTCCTTCAATTGTCTTATTGCTCCAGCAAGGACTTCCATAACTATGTTGAAGAGACATGGAGAGAGTGGGCATTCTTGCTTTGTCCCTATTTCATTGGGATTGTTTTAAGTTTCTCTATATTTAGTTTGATGGTGGCTATAGGGTTGCTGTATATTGCATTTATTATGTTTAGGTATGTGCCTCATATCCCTGATCTCTCCAATATTTTAAACATGAATGGAGGTTGAATTTTATCAAATGCTTTTTCAACATCTAAGGAGACTATCATGTATTTTTTTTCCTTTCAGTTTGTTAATATGGTGGATCACATTGATGGATTTCCATATATTGAACCACCCCTGCATGCCTGGGATGAAGTCTACTTGGTCATAGTGGATGATATCTTTGATGTGTTCTTGAATTCGTTTTGCAAGTATTTTGTTGAGTATTTTTGCATCGATATTCATAAGGGAGATTGGCCTGAAATTCTCTGTCTTTGTTGGGTCTTTGTGAGGTTTAGGTACCAAGGAGACTGTGGCTTCATAGAATGAGTTTGGTAGTGTTCCTTCTGTTTCTATTTTGTGAATTAGTTTGAAGAGAATTGGAGTTAGCTCTTCTTTGAAGGTCTGGTAGAATTCTGCACTGAAACTATCTGGTCCTGGACTTTTTTTTTATGGGAGACTTTTCATGACTGCTTCTATTTCTTTGGGGGATATTGAATGGTTTAATTGATTTATCTGATATTGATTCAGCTTTGGTAAGTGGAATTGATCAAGGTAATTGTCCATTTCATTTAAATTTTCAAATTTTGTGGCATATAGACTTTTGAAGTAAGTCCTAATGATTGTTTGGATTTCCTCGGTGTCTGTAGTTATGTCCCCCTTTTCATTTCTGATTTTGTTGATTTGGATGGTGTCTCTCTGCCTTTTAGTTAGCTTGGCTAAGGGTTTGTCTATCATGTTGATTTTCTCAAAGAACCAACTCTTGGTTTCATTGATTCTTTGAATGGTTTTATTTGTTTCTAATTGATTGATTTCAGCCCTGAGTTTGATTATTTCCAGCTTTCTACTCCTTTTTTGTATGTCTGCTTCTTTTTTTCTAGGGCTTTAAAGTGAGCTGTTAAGTTGGTTGAATGAGATATCTCCAATTTCTTCTTGAAGGCATTTAGTGCTATGAACTTTCTTTTAGCATTACTTTCATTCTGTCCCATAATTTTGTGTATGTTGTGTCTTCATTTTCATTGAATTCTAGGAAGACTTTAATTTCTTTCTTTATTTCTTCCCTGATCCAGATATCATTTAGTAGCAAGTTGTTCACTTTCCATGTGTGTGTAGGCTTTTTGCTATTTCTGTTATTGTTGAGGTCCAGCTTTAGTCCATGGTCATCAGATAGGATACAAGGGATTATTTCAATCTTCTTGTATTTGTTGAGTCTTGCTTTGTGACCAACCATGTGGCCTATTTTGGGGAAGGTCCCATGAGGTGCTGAGAAGAAGGTAAATTCTTTTTTGTTTGGGTGTAAAGTTCTGTAAATGTCTGTGAGTTCCATTTGATTCATGACCTCTGTTAGAGATATTGTTTCTTTGTTTAATTCCTGTTCTGTTGACCTGTCCTTTGTTGAGAGTGGGGTGTTGAAGTCTCCCACTATTAATGTGTGGGGATTTATGTTTGGCTTAAGTTTTATCAGTTTCTTTTACAAACGTGGGTGCCCTTGTATTTGGGGCAAAGATGCTCAAGATTGTGATGTCTTCCTGGTGGAATATTCTCTTGATGAGTATGAAGTGTCCCTCCCCATCTCTTTTTATTAATTTTGGTTGAAAGACTATTTTATCAGACATTAGAATGGCTACTCCTGCTTGCTTCTTGTGTCCATTTGCTTGGAAAGTTGTCTTCCAACCCATTTACCCTCATTTAATGTCTATCTTTGTGCCTTAGGTGTGTTTCTTGTATGCAACAGATTGCTGGGTCTTGTTTACCCATCTATTCTGTTAGTCTGTGTCTTTTTATTGGAGAATTGAGTCCATTGATGTTGATAGAGATTAATGACCAGTGGCTGTTAGATCCTTTGATTTTGATGTTGGCTGTGGTCATAAGGTTCTGTGGTTAGTTGCTTTTTGTTTTACTGTAGTAAGGTTAATTATTTACTGTGTTTTCTTGAAAGAAGCTAATTTTTGGGGGTTGCATTTTTCTGTCCAGTGTCTTCTGTAATGCTGGTTTTGTGTGTAGGTATTGTTGAAATTTGTTTTTGTCATTGAATATCTTGTTTTCTCTGTCTATGAGGACTGAGAGTTTTGTTGGGTATAAGCCTGGGCTGACATCTGTGTTCTCAGAGCTCTGCATGATATCTGCCCAGGCCCTTCTGACTTTCATAGTCTCTGTTGAGAAGTCAGGTGTTATTCTGATGGGTTTGCCATTATATTTTACTTAGCCTTTTTCAGCTTTTAGTATTTTTTAGCTTTTAAAAGCCTGTGCAGCTTTTAGTATTTTTTCTTTGTTCTGTATACTTACTGTTTTGATTATTACATGGCGAGAAAATTTTCTTTTCTGGTCTAATTTATTGGGTGTTCTGTAGACCTCTTGTATTCTTATTGGCCTCTCCTTTAAGTTGGGGAATTTTCTTTCAATGATTTTGTTGAAAATATTTTCTGGGCCTTGGGGGAGGGAATCTTCTTTTTTCTCTATTCTTATTATTTTTATTTTTTTCATTTTGTCTTTAATTTCTCATACAGTCTGTGTCAAGAATTTTTTAGATTTAACGTTTCATTTGATGGATACATCGATTTCTTCCATTGTTTCTTCCACCCCTGAGATTCTTTCTTCCATCTCTTGTAGTCTATTGGTTATGCTAACCTCTGTAGTTCCTGTTTCTTCCCTAAGTTCTTTCTCTCCACAATTTCCTCCATTTGTGTTTTATTTAATTTTTCCAATTCTATTTTTAGATCTTGAGCCATTTTGTTGATTTCCTTTACCTGTCTGACTGTATTTTCATTCAATTTCTTCAGCTGTTTGTTTGAACAGTCCTCTGTTTCTTTTATTTCTTTCAGTGATTTAAGTATTTCCTCTGTAAAGTCCACAAACTGTTTGCCTGCAACTTCCTGTATTTCTTTATGGATGGCCATAATCTGTTTGACTTTATCTTCCTCCAGTTCTTTACATATTTTATTTGTTTCCTTTATTATTCTCTTCATACTCTTCATAAGCATAGATGTTAGGTCATCTTCTTGAATTTAAGTATGCTGGGGTGTCCAGTGTTACTTGCACCTGTATAACTGGATTCTGGAGATGCCATATTGCTCTGTGTTTTTTTGGTTGAGCTTTTACACTGGCCTCTACCTGTTGGGCTATCCTAGGTGTTGGGTGTTAGTTTCTGGTGGTTCCTGGAATCCTGTGGTGGAGAGAATCCCTTTGGCAGGAAGATGATTTTTCCTGAAGGAAGCCTCCTCAGCTTTTTGGGTATGGTCACTGAATGGCCTGTGTTTTTCAGGAGTTGCGACCGCTCACCTCAGGCATACAGACCTGAGTCATAACTGTGGTCCTTGTTAGTTAAGAGGGCTCTCCTCTCAAGCAGAGAATTCCTGGAGACAGCTGCCCTGCTTCTGGGTTTCTTGCTGTTAATTTAGTGAGCTGCTGCTGTAACCTAGGTGCCCCATGGTTTGGTAAGTTTAATTAGGGATAAATGGTTGCCCCTTGGAGCAGTTCTGGGGATTGATCTCAGGGATCACAGGCTTCTGTAGGTCTGAGGTTGGCGCTCTGTGCCCCAGAGCTCAAGTAGTAGTCAGTGGCAGGTGAGCACAGCTCTCATTTGTGCATCTGGAGGCTAGAGTCAGGAGCCTGTGGTAGCTAGAAACTTTTTTGGAACTAGGTGTCCTGAGGTAGGGTCAGGTGTTTCTCCCATCATAGGGTTTTCTCCCAAGAGGAAGGCCCAGTCTTTGGGTTGGCACGTAGAGCTCGTGGGCGCTGGCAGGTGGTGGCTCCAAGCTGGTGACTGGTTAGGAACCTGGGACCTTTTCCTTGGAACTTTCCCATGTGTGCTGGGGAAGGGGTATCGGCTGAGTGCTCTAAGCTGTCTCCCTCCCTGTGGGGTTTTCTCCTGACAGGGAAACCCAGTCTCTGATACTCTGAGGCACACAGTTCTGTATGTGATGGAGAGTTGGGCATGCAACAAGTCTGTGCTTGAGGTTGGAGCCCCGTTCAGGGCTGGCAATGTGTGCCAATCATTTTGCGTGACCTTTTCCAGGGAAAGACTGGGTGACTTGAGGTCAGTCTCATTTCCTTCCTCCCCTGTGACTTTTTCTCTCAACTGGGACTCCCAGTCTCTGGTGTTTTTGTGCCCACCGTTCAGCCTGGTAAGGTGATCAGGACTAGCCAGCGTGCAACTTTGGTCTGGCTACTTGAGTGCCTGCAGGACCTGTGACCTCTTCCGAGTTCTGGCTGGGTGACCTGAGAGTGGACCTGACTGATTCCCACACCATGAAGTTTCCTCTCACCTGGGAAACACGACCGCTGTTGTTTTAAGGCCCAGAGTTCAGGCTCTTGGCCACTGTACCGAAAATGCTGTCCTGCTCCTCAGAAGCAGTGTCCTCCTTACGCCCCCATCTTGTAACTCCATGCCCAGATTTTAAAACAAAGCTCTTAAAAGAAAAATTTCATGTGGCCAAAAGTATAACAAAAATCTCAACATTACTAGTCATCGTAGAAATACAGAGAAAACCACTAATAATATCACCTCATTCTAGAAAGTGGAATTGTCAAAAAGTTAAAGGCATTGGGCTGGAGGGAAGGATCCATGGTCAACTGATTTCTGCCCATTCAGAAGACTTGAGCCTGTTTTCCAGTACCCACATGGTGGCTCAGAACTACTATAACTCAAAGGTTAGGGCATCCTGTGTTCTGTGCTACCCTCCGCAGGCACCCCCACTTACATGCACACACACACACACACACACACACACACACACACACACAGAGAGAGAGAGAGAGAGAGAGAGAGAGAGAGAGAGAGAGAAGAGAGAGAGAGAGAATTAGGCAAAATAGACCCAAAGACTGACAAAACACTGACTGTTCAAAGTGCTTTGAAGAAGAGGGAGTACTATTATCAATAGCCAAGAAATTTAAAACTATGTTGGAGAAACTCTGATGACTGGGCTTCATGTTGTATGTACAATGGAGACTCACAATTTGCATGTCTGTTCTAAAAAGACAGAAGGGAGACTTAGCTTGTGGTGAGGAAATGACAAATGTTTGGGGAAGTAAATGGATTTAACATTATTTAAACACTACACAGTATTTACATATCACTTCATCACTTGGACCTCATAAATATGTATAGCTTTTATGTCTAGGCTAAAATCTCCTTAAGCAAAAGAATGAAAGAAAAATAATTATTCTAAATACAAAATGTAGCACTGAGTTACTTGGGTAGTCCACTAGTTTCTTGTTCCATGACAATATGAAACAAACTGAGTAATTTAAATCAACAAAAAAATTTGTTCTAGGTGTCTGCAGTCATGGTGTGGGCTGAGGCATGGCTTTCCTTCTTTTTCTTGATGAGGACCTATCCTTGGATCTCTCAGGTTCTGGAAGCTTTCGACAATCATCTATAATAAGTCTTGTTCTGTATTAATCTTGGGCTCCTCCTCTGAGAATCCACGTGTGTGTGTGTGTGTGTGTGTGTGTGTGTGTGTGTGTGTGTTCTGATTTCCCTCTCAGAAGGACACAGTGCTCAGTGGATGAGCTGTCTCTGTAAATCCTAAAAACTAGAGTTCTGTGAGTTCTCTGGTCTATGGGGAAAGGAAACATGAACCTTTTCAAGAAGATATCATACCAACTCGTCCTCTGCCTTTGGGAAGGATCACTGTGCTTTACTCAGTCTGCTGATTCCATTCCTAATCTCTTGCTGAAATGCCCTCGGTATTTGAACTTTGTCAAGTTCAAAGATGTTTGAACTTGGCAGTCTTTGTTCCCTTTAATGGAACTGATCTTTAGGTCCTTGTAGTAGCACAAACTTTCTGGATTTATGATCATTATACAAAGGGGCTCTTAACATTTGCAAAAGATTTTCTACAATTGCTTCACTCATGGTGACTGCTGCTATACTTATGCTTTTGACTCTGATTCATTTCCTGATCAATGGCTTTTACTTGATTCAAGTACCAACACTTCTGTGAGTATGATGTTAATTAACAGTACTGCTCCAGTCCTTGAAAGATGTGCATATCAGTGATATCCTCTGCTTTTTTGAATATTTCTGGAAACTCATAAGGAAGTCCAAATATGGGGAATTGTTCATACTTTTAAATCTGATGCCTCCACTCCTAAGCATTAAATTATTTATTTCAAGAAGGCATGTGAATCATAAGTATATAGGAAAAACTTTGGTGTGTAAATGAGTAAACTCTTTATTGAAAATATTGCATAGGTTATTTTAGATAAAGAATAAATTTGTGGCATGTAAACAATCCTAGAAGCAAAGGTTACACTTTTATATTCACTTAAATGACATTTTGTACAACATGATGTGTAGACCTTGTAACAGTCCCACCATTTTCTAAGGCTGTGGGCCTGTTTTCTAGTACTGTGGTTAGTACCTGAGAATGTCAGCTTATGAAGAAAAGTTTATTTATTTTGGATTATAGTTTTGGAAGCTTCAGTCCATGGCTGCCTACCCCCATTGCTTATGTGCTGTGTGAGGCAGCTCACTGTGAGGGAAATACACAGCAAATCAGCTTTTTTCTTCATAAGCATGACAGCAACCAGAAAGATAAGGCGTTCTCTTCAGGAGTATACTCCATGACAAGAAAACTTTCAACACCCCATCAGCTCTTACAGATTCCACACCAGCTCAATGGTGCCATGGACAAGAACTGTGCCTTTAAGGATGGGGGATGATCATGTAAACTATAATGAAGTCCTAATTCCTCACTTGACTGTTCTGTCACTAAAATTTAGCAGAACTTTGTTTTAATTCAAATGATGGAATGGTCCTCTCTGAAAAATTTATACCATGTTATGTAAACTAGGAAGAATATACTGGAAAAATGAACATTAGTTAAGGATGTTGCCCAAAGGAAGTAAAATTGGTAGGAAAAATAGTCATTCAAGATAAAATGGGTAAGAAAATCTCCGTGTGTATGCTCTGTGCTGGAGATGATTGTCACCAAACAAGGTAATTTTGGCTAGTATAATAAAATAAATTCCTAGAGAATAATTTTGTAGAGGAAATTCTAGACATTGTCACATGTCAAATTCAGTGGGAGCAAGATACTATGAATCACCAGGAGCTTCAAATGTAAAAGAAAGAACTTTTAGATTTAGATATTAAATGTATGATAACATTCTTCTTGAATAGAAGCAAATTTTGTTCTATTGGGAACTATAATTTCTTGTAGAAAAGAAAGCTTAGTATTGGACATTGATATGGAAAATGGTGGGTCACTGTGACTTAAGTGTGAGGTTACTTCTTGTCCCCTGTTTCTAAGTCTTGGTGTTTAATTCAAACAAGGGTCAAAACAACCATTTTGTTCTTACCTGAGGTTTACAAGCCGTTCACTATGAGTCTAAAAGAGTTTGTAGGAGAGTGGTTTAAGGATTTAAAGCCCACTATCCACACAGTCACTTATGTGCCCACACACACACACACACACACATACTTACCGAAACCCAGCTACCAACACATTCTAACTGACATATCAGCCTTAAATACTATAACAATTTCCCATCAGTCCCATGGATATCACCATTTTTTTTTTAATCAAAGACTCCATTTGAACAACTGAGATGGTCCAAATCAATCTAAAAAAGCAAAAACTGAGAAAATGTTTAACAAACATGAAAAAAATGTATTTTTAATTTATTGAGTGAGTTTTTATTCTTATTATTTAATCTTTTTTCACCTATCATCTATCACTCATCTATCTATCTATCTATCTATCTATCTATCTATGATCTATCTATCTATCTATCTATCTATCTATCTATCTATCTATCATCTATTTGTCTGTCTGTGTCTGTATGCTCATGCATTATGGCATTCATATAAAGAACAGAGGACAAATTGTGGGAGCCAATTCTCTTACTGGGTGATTCCGAAGGAAATTTCAACACACTTCATCTGAGAAGAGTTTGAATGAAGTTAATATCTTTTTGCATAACTATACAAGATTTTGCTTGTACTTTCCTGATTAATTAGAACAGAAGAAAAAAACCCCACAAATTAAAATGGTGCTGCAGCTAGCGCTGTTGCCCTCTCTGTATTTGTTAGCCTAGAACAATGATGGCTGATCTTTGTGATGTATTGATATCAGAACAGAGACTCAGTAGATTACCCCTAAAGTCCTTTCTACTTTTGCTTTTCTTTTCCCTAAATTAATGATTATCTATAATGCATATTTTCAATACTTGTAGGACATTTCAATTCTAAGAAATTTAAAAAAAAAAACTAAAAGAAAAGACAGTTCTTCAAAAGAATAACAGGAAACCTACTGCCCAAGTACAGAAAATGGAAGGTCACAGAACAGCTGAATAATAGCTTTGAAGGGTGTAGCACTGATTTCTGTCAACTTGAGCTCAAGATCCATTATAATATTATCCAAAAGATGTTTTCAGAAAAAGAAATTTGAAAGGAAATTCTTTATGAACTAAGCAATATTTGGGACCTGCATCTTTTTTTTTGTTTGTTTTCTTTTCTTTTTAAGAAAAAGACCAAGATATTGATTAAAAGGATCAAGATAAAAAAAATTAAATAAGATAATTAGAACTGGTAAACAAATCAATAAATACAGAATACCGCTGTCTGTAAAACCATGTGTACATGACTTAGTGGGGGTTGGTTAAAATATAGACTTAACTGGCATGAGATATAAGCTATAGTGGAAAAATCCTGATTTTAAATGTCATGGCCTGATGTGCCTATGAGAAAACACTGTATACTGTGGTAACTTAAGGACTTGTGTTATGACCACCGAGTAACCATTAAAAGGTACAATGGAAAAATGTTCTAGTGAATCTATTAAGCTAACAGGAAAGTGAAATTGGATAATATAAAATAATACATCAGTTAAATATAACTGAACAAATTCTTTAATCAAAAAATAACCTTGTTAGCCTTGATACAGACATTGAGATGTAAAGAATAAGAAACATGAAAACATTAACAGTAATTTTCTATACTTTGCTATATAATTGTCTCATACACGTATCAGTTATGCCAACATTGACTCTCAGGTATGATTGCCTTTGCTGCCCTCACTGCCCCATGAGTACTCCAGGAACATATTTACTTTCGTTCTCAAGGCAAATACAAGATGTTTCTTGGGATTCTGCTGACCTTATGCATTTATTTGCTGCCCTCATTAAATTATAAGCCTGAGAATTGTGTAGAACCCCTAGAAAAAAATGTGTACTGTATTGCAAGGTAACAATGCAGACTGAATACAATTCTAATACAATATAGAGAACTTTCAAATAATAAATAAAAGGGCTCTTTGTTTGTGTACCATGAAACCTCCATGCACTTCTGCCACCTGAAGATCTGATGTCATATCAGAACACAAGAGGAGATAAAACGTGAAAGAAGTCCTTTGTTTGACTGGCCCCAGTCTCAAGGATTCAATATGGAGATTGCATTTTCTCCCTCCAACCCTTCTTCTTGTTCTCCACCTTTTTTTCTTTCTCCTTTTTGGACCTAACACAGAATACACAAACATCTATTCACACACACACACACATACACACACACACACACACACACAGAGAGAGAGAGAGAGAGAGAGAGAGAGAGAGATGAGAAATCAAGAATGCAGATGAAACAAATATAGCATTATGCTGAGTACCATTAAAACGGAAAATATACTAAAAAAGCATATAGTTTAAAGAACAAAAGGAAGATGTAGAAAAGAGTGAAATATTAACTTTTTCCTTCTTTAATCCTGTTTCTCTCTCTTCTTTCTCTATACCCTGTTCTTTTTGTGGTGATTGTATTCACTAGCCCATTATACTGAGTTACTTGACTCCAAGAATTAGACAACTTTTTAGCTTTACAGAAACAATTATGCCATAGTAACACATTTATATATTTTAATTAACCACATTTGATGCTTATTAACATAAAATTATTTTTTCTTTTGATGTTAGAACAGAAACTGCTAAGAGTGCGAATTATAACCACATCTAAAATTATTATCACTGTAGTTATTGGACTAACATATTTTTATGTAAGTGATAGAAAAATGTTAAACATCTAAAAATTATGTTCTCCAGAAAATCCACAGAGGAGCAAACTTTCCTGCTTTCTTCCTCTTCAACTTTGTTGTTTAAAACATGGCTCTTTTTCGTGAAAGACAGGCAGTGTGTCAGAGTTTGATGAATTGTTTAGGTTCTCACTGTGGTTGCAGGAGGAACCATGGGGAACCCTGGGAAACTGAATGCCTCCTTAGAATATAAAGTAAGCAATGCTGAAGTTATGTTACAAGCAGATATAGGAAGAGAAGATGATGAAACATTTACTTTTATTAAAAAGCTATTACGTGAAAAGTCAGGCAGGCAGGAGTCTGTTCAAAATGAATGCTTCATCTGCAGCCATCATTGCCCCTCCCGAGATTGTGTATTTAGTCAACCAGTCCTCTAATAGAGTTCACAGAGATGCAGACATACTGGAGCAGAACGGGACATGATTTCACATTGTACATCTACAAGCAGAAGACTAATATTTCATCTTTGAAAGTTATTGTGAGTTTAGTTACCAGACAGTAAATATAGCATGAATACGGGGATTATAATAGTGCTCTTTGGTGCACTCTTCTTTTTATAACAAAAATAAAATTTATTTGCTACTTTCAAACCGACTCAAAGTTCCTAGTCCTTTTTTCTAAAAAAAAAAAAAACTGAACATAGTATATTTAGAAACATTTATAAATACTAAAACATATAGTTGCTCTTATTCTCAGAGTTTGCTATGTGAGATTTCTACTGCCAAAGAAAATATTCAAATGGTATACAAACATACAAGAGAATAATACAGTGATTGTTTTCTGTTCTCACAAAAAACCTTATTTTGGAGGGAGAAAATCATCATTGTTTAATGTTTTCTGACTTAAGTATGTTTAATGATTCAAATCCAGAAGCCTTACAAGGAGAACTGCACTCCATGAATGTATCTATCCAGTGTTAAAATTTTTATTAAGTTTCACAGGAGAAACTCACTTCCTGTGAGGTTGGTGGGGAACACTTTTATTTGGAGAAATTCATATTGTTTAGGTTCTTTAGCTTCCAAAATTAATGTGAAAATTCCAATCCATTATCTGAAAATATTTACAGTATTGCCTTACAACCCATGTCTGCTTCTACCATCATAAAAGTTATATAACAGTTATAACTTTCTTCCTTCAGAGTGATAGGGAAGACACAGGATAATACTATATGGAGCATATTATTATCTGCACTCACTAAAAACAACAACAACAAAAACCAAAAACCAAAACCAAAATAAAACAAAAAAACTGATGTGAGAGGAACACTTAGGGACAACTTTTGGCAGTTAATGTATTTTCTTAGAATTTCCTCCTGCTAAATTGGAGGAAATTATCCTAAGTAGGGTAAAAGTTTAAGTAGACATGGGAGAAAATATCAACAGATGCTGAGCTCTGCCCGAGAACTTCCCACTCCAGCAAGAACCATCCAGGTCAAGGTAAAGGGAGAAGAAGTGGCCAAATTTGTTTATATGTTTGTTTATTTGACCAATGAAAGACCAAATGAATAAAGCTGCTACAAACATGGTTGAGCAAATGTCCTTTTTGTGTACTTGAGCATCTTTTAGATATATTCCTAGGAGTGGTAAAACTGGATCATGAGGAAGCGCTATTCCTAGTTGTCTAAGAAAGCACCAGATTGATTTCCAGAGTGGTTGTACAAGTTTACACTCCCACCAGCAGTGGAGTAGAGTTCGCCTTTCTCCACATCTTCTCCAGCATGTATTGTCACTTGAGTTTTTGATCTTAGCTATTCTGATGGGTGTAAGGTGAAATCTCAGGGTCGTTTTGATCTTCATTTCCTTGATGACTAAGGACATTCAATATTTCCTTAAGTGTTTCTCTGTCATTCAATATTCCTCTACAGAGAACTTTCTCTTTAGCTCTGTGCCCCATTTTTTAATTGGGTTACTTGATTGTTGCTGTTTAACTTCTTGATTTTTTTTTTATATATTCTGGATAGTAGCCCTCTGTCAGATATAGGGTTGGTGAAGATCCTTTCCTTGTCTGTAGGCAGTCATTTTGTTCTGATGACAGTATCCTTTGCTTTACAGAAGCTTTTTAGTTTCATGAGGTCCCATTTATTGATCGTTGCTCTTAGAGCCTGTGCTGTTGGTGTTCTGTTCAGGAAATTCTCTCCTGTGCCAATGAGTTCTAGGCTTTTCTTCACTTTCTCTTCTAACAGATTTAGTGTGTTTGGTTTTATATTGAGGTCTTTGATCCACAGGAACCTGCCACAGAGGACCTCTGAAAGGCTGTACACTGCAGGGTATCAAAGCAGATGCTGAGACTTATGGCTAACCTTTGGGTAGAGTACAGGGAATCTTATGAAAGAAGTGGGAAATAGTAAGACCTGGGGAGCTTACTCTGGAGCTCCACAAGGAGAGCAACAGAACCAAAAAATCTGGGCACAGGAGTCTTTTCTGAGACTGATACTGTAACCAAGGACCATTTTTGGAGATAGCCTAGAACCCTTGCACAGATGTACGTCAGTGTCAGTTCATGGCAGTGTCAACTCATGGCAGTTCAGTGTCCAAGTGGGTTCCCTGTTAATGGGAACAGTGACTGTCTCTGACATGAACTGATTGTCCTGTCCTTTGATCACCTACCCCTAAGGGGAGAGCAGTCTTGCCAGGCCACAGAGGAAGACAATGCAGCCAGTCCTGATGTGACCTGATAGACTAGGATCAGAAGGAAGGGGAGGAAGACCTCCCCTATCAGTGGATTGAGGGAGGGGCATGGGTGAAGAAGGGGGAAAGGGTGGAGTTGGGAGGGGATGAGGGAGGGAGCTACAGGGGGGATACAAAGTGGATAAATTGTAATTAATAAAAATTAAAATTATAATAAAAGAAAGACCAAATGAAGAATTTGTTTTCCTCCCTCTCTGAAGCACAGCCTCAATGATATGGAAATACCATGATAACAAAGCTACTTACAGAGCATCTAAGCATATTTAATGTCAGGTAGTCTGGGACTTAGAAGTTTTCAAGGGTTAAGGACAGTTCTTGTGGGGATGCAGAGAGTTAAGAAGGTGGAGATCAGACCTGAGCAGAGCAAGGGCAAGAGGACAGAAGGCCTGTTGAGAAAAGAGAAACAGGGTGGGGGGCATCTCTTTGACAAGCTGGGGTCCTAAGTCAGGGTAGGCTTCTGGGAGGATATGAGGGGGATTCAGAGACTTATAGTAGCAGAGACCATAGAAACTGAAGAGGACATCTTCTAACTAGACTAGTCTCCTAGCAGAGGCAGGGGAACACCAAACCACCCACAGAAACTTCCACCCAAAATTTATCCTGCCAGCAAGATATGCAGGGAAAAAGACAGAGAAGATAGAGGATAGATTGAGGGAATGTTCAACCAATGCCTGGCCCAACCAAAGACCCTCCCTATCAGAGAGGGAGAGTGCCAACTATGTATGATACTCTGCTAAGCTTGCAGACAGGAGCCTGACAGAGTTGTCCTCTGAGAGACTCTACCCAGCTGCTCCTCAAAACAGATGCTAAGACTCATAGCCAAACATTGAGCAATGCATAGAGAATCTTGTGGAAAAGAGGGAGGAAAGAAAAAAGGACCTGGAGGTGAGAGGAGCTCCACAAGAAGACCAACAGGGCCAACTAACCAGAGACCAGGGGGTTTGCTGAGACTAAAGCATCAACTAGGGACCATGCATGCTACAAAGATGTAGCCAATAGGCAGCTTAGGCTTCATGTGGGTCCTCTATTAAGAGAAGTGGGGACTGCTTCAGACATGATGCAACTTGATGAGCTTGGATAGATGAGAAAGGGAGCCCCCCCTTTTTCTGAGGAAAAGGGGATGGGGATGGGGAGCGTTGGATTGGGAGGGAAGGAGGGATGGGGCTATAACAGGGATGTAAAGTGAATAAAATACATAAATAAATAAAATTTTTAAAAAGTCTTGTGATTCAAGAGGTCGCTGTGTGGATTGACAATTGTAAGCAAATTTGTACAGACACACACATTCATGTTCATGTGTGTATTTATACATTATACATATGTGTGGAAGGCAGTGAAGATGTGTTCCCCTCTCTCACACACACACACACAAATATACATATTTCAAAATTCCTACTGTCATCAGTCTTCTGGAATCCAAATCACCTCATAGATTGAGTATGAGAAAATGGAAGAGAGATATGAATATAGTTATTATTTTTACCATCGAGAAAAATAAGAACTTGAGATAGAAATAAATTGCAATTATTATAAAAGATAACAAAATATGCCTTTAACTGCTTGCCCTAAGATTCAAATTTTTAGTAACAATGAAAACAATTGGAGACAGGGATTTTGTTCCTAGCTACAGAAACCACTCTCCACAAAATCTTTACTCCCTCTCTCGTGCTGCAGCCTCATAGGGACTCCACTCTAATTCCATATTGCAAACTCTTGTCAATCATCAAATAATTCATATTGTCTTTGCTTCAGGATTTTTCGTATTGCTTTGCCATGGATGTTTTCTCTTTTACTGCCTCTACATTTCTATGTCTGCATAATTTTATTCATTTATGATTTTATTCATTTATCATTTATTCATTTTATGATATTCAACATTTCTCAGAAACTGGGGTATCCTGACACAGTCTTTATCAATTTATGTATTGGTTAGAGCATCCATTTTAGGTACTCTAGGGTAAGCTTCCTTATTTGACTATGCAATAAGAAAGGTCTTTGGCTTACAGAATTTCATGACATTTCTGCAGAGGTAAAATTACAGGCTATACAGTGAACAGGCACATACAGGAAGACTTTAACTCTCAGGCAGTTGTTAGTGACCATGTGTATATTGTGTCTCCTGTTTGACAGGTGGCAAGGGTTATCATTTTTATACAAGAAAAAGAGTAGAGAATGTCCATTCCAAATAAACTAACCACACCCTCATCTTGCTCTCCTGAATTCAAAAGATTAACAACTCAGATTTACATCTACATATTGTCATCATGCAAAATGCTTGTCTAGCCTGCATCATATTTATGTTAATTAATAAATCCACTAGTTTTACTATTATAGTCCATGGGTATATGGATGATCAGTAAACATATAGGGTATATACTTTCTGTCATGGGTATAAAAAACTCACATAAGCTAAAGACAACATGTTTTAGGGAGAAGTGGTGTGTGTTTGGGTGTGTGTGTGTGTCTGTGAGAGAGAGAGAGAGAGTGAGAGATAGTGTACATGAGTATGCTGAGTGTATACTTACGTGTGTGTGTCCCACCCTTTCTTGAATAAAGGCCAGAGGAATGAAGTATTGTGCTCAATTCCTCTCCATCTTTATTCTCTCACCCTCCATCTTTATTCCTCTGAGACAGGATGTCTCACAGCCTGGATCCAGCAAGCCCTAGGCATCCTCTTGTATTCTCTACAGTGCTGGGGTCGCGGGGACATGTGCGGCCACACCCAGTTCATTTTACATGGGTGCTGGGAATCTAAACGTAGACACACATGCTCATGCTGCAAGTGTTCTACTGTCAAAGCTGTTTACCTTGTGCATGCTAAGGAAAACTGAAAGAAAGCCTTGGCCAAGCACATGGGAGTTGTAATTTGTAGATAGGATGTATGTTGTGAGCTTCATTGACAGGAAGTGTCTGAGTTTCTTCTAGTTGCTTTGATCTTATCTGCTTCTGGGGAGCCTGCTATAGTTAGGAGAAGACACGCAGTGATAAATACAAACCATCCAGTACTGATGCTTGAGAAAGTGGCCTCTCCTCAATACCTCAATAAACATATCACAGGTGGAAACATCACAACAACAACAAAAGCCTAACAGAATGTATGGCAGGGTGTGTATGTGTGTGTGTGTGTGTGCTTGCGTGTGATGTGCAAACATCTCAAACCTGGTAGATCAAGACATAGACCAATGTAGTATTTCTTTAGCTCCCCAGATGAGAAAGCTCTAAAATGTCACTGGGCATAGGACAGTGTGCATCAAGCCTTTCCTGGGAGGATGTGTGTTTAACACGGACTGCTTTTTATAATCTGGGAAATAAGAAATCTCACAAGGTCTCAGTGACAATGAAGAATGCTATTCTAGCATTTAACAACAGGAAGTCAGGAAACTACTATTATTTGTTTTTACTACATGATGCTTTAAGTTTTTGTCCAAAATGGAATATGTAGGGGCTGGTATTTGTCTTCTACTGGTCCTGATCCTCTTATAGATGTCTACAAACTTGAATTAGAACAACACAGTTGTTTTGCTTTATTGTTCTGGAAGTCAGAAGTCCAAAGTTAGGCTGTCTGTAAAAGGCACTGTTTAATCAAACAGAATTCCCGTGCCAGGTATGTTTACCTCCGTATATTTGCAATGGGTGCCATGTAAACTCCCCAAACAAGACAGATTTAAGCTGTTCACCTTGATTGCTCATAAAATTAGATAATAAGACCCAGTGCTGTATACAGAACACAGCTTGCTTCAAGGTACTGAGATACAAGCAAGAAGTAGAGTAGAAACTCTCCCTCCTTGGCAGGATTTCATAGTGCCAGAAGGTTCTCTACAGACTGTTTGGGGAGGTAAAGAATTAACCGTCTTCCTAAATTTTGAATCCTACATGCTTTAGTGTCAACTTGCCAGGCAAGAAGTGCACACTGGTTCAGTAAATTGTGTAACTGGAAAGGAGATAACCAGCTGTTCTCTGATTTGGTTTGAGAGCCACCCTACAGGACAGAGTAAAGACACATGGCTGCTGCTGGTGGTCATCAGGCCTGCGTAGGGCTGCCTTAGGATGGCAGTGTGAAGGGGTTCACTACTGTTTAGGTAATGACATGGCACTGAGATGTATTCTACATACCTATGTTCACACCCATAGGCAAATGCTCATCCTTAATCAGATCAGGTTTTCTTTGCAGTGAACACCAATAAATGCAGTGATTCATGGATGCTCGATATGCTTAGAGGAGTGTCTCTTGGAGGCTCAGCTCTGCCCAAGGCATCTGTGTTACACACTGTAAAATACAGGGAACAAGTGGATGAGAGAGCAGAAGGAAAAGTGTCTCCAGAACGTGATCCACCCATTGCCTACAGAGTTTCATCCACTGCAGTTGCCCGTGCTGGGAAGACTCTTACACACTGCACAAGACTCACTTGTCAATAGCCAAATTGTTTGTCAGGGAGAGGATCATAAGGCCCAACTCTGCACTGCTGAACTATTAAATACTAAAGAAAATCTGATGCAAGGTGACACAGATGGAACCAGCTAAAACTAGTGGGCCACAAAACAAAAAGAAAGAACAGACATTCATGAGAAAAGAGTCATATAGGAGAGAAGGGGGGAAGATGGGTTGGGAGCTAGATAAGCAAGAGGATAATGAAAACATACAGAAAATAGTATCAATAGCCATTAAATGGTCCACAAATAAATTCAATCAATTCAAAAAACAAAGGAAGTCCAATTGGACACAAATAACAGCCACAAGTGAACGGGAAATATAAATTGAGGAATTACTATCAAATTGGCCTGTGGACACATCTGCAGAATATTTGCTAACAGTCGATATGGAAAGGCCCACTGTGGGCCACAGTGCCACCTCTGTGATGTTTAGGAAAGCAGAAGATGAGCAAGAGATGAGAAGCAGGTGGGTAAGCAGAGCTCTTCTTGAGTGGTCTCTGCTTCAGTTCCTGATTTAAGCTTCAGTCTTGAGTTCTTTTCTTGGCTCCTCTGAATGACACACTGTATCCTGTAAACCAAATAAACCGTTTATTCCCCAACTTGTTTCTGGTCAGTTTTACCATAACAACAGAAAGTTAACTAGACATCCGGGAAATCATTAAAATAACACTTCAGAATTATTAGCTTTTCATTCAGAAGTCCTTAAATCATTGATAGCACATCTGTGAATATTTATTCTTTATAGTCTGCAGAACACAAATAACACAAATATTTTATGAATCCATATTAGTGTAAGCCTCTTATTCAGTTTATTGCATTAGCCTGTGTGCAAACAACTCTTTCATCATGTGATGATAAAGTGCTTTATTCATTCCATTATTAGCTTATATTTTTTGGTAATTTTTCTAGGAAGACTTAAAATCTCTTTCATCCACAATGACTTGGTTTAAATTTCATTTTGTTTAGCTGAATAACTATTGTGTTTTGTATCTCAATAAATATTTACTTAATAAAAACATAAAAATCTATTGTTTAAATTTTAATGACAGACAATTTTTTAAGACATTTTGATATTCTCTTATTGTGTTTCTCTATACTATTTTCGTTACTTAAAGCAACATTTTATGTGATTCCATTTGACCAAATAGGTTTATATTCAATCTATTTGTTTAGTAATATATGTATTTATAATATGGTCTCATCTTAGACCTCATACTGACATAAAGCTCATCACATACCCATGCCTAGTCTTGTGTTCATGATAGTCCTCTTGATTCAAAGTTTGTGCCTATCTTAGAAATGTAATTATAGCTAAAATGTTCTTTTTTAAAATACAACCTCTTCTAGAATAAATTTATAAGCGTGATGATTTATTTTATATCTCAACTCATCTGGGTCTGTGGGACTCCAGAATTATTTTTCCTGAAGTTATTCCAGATGTCTCTGTGAGGATGTTTTTTTTTTTAAATTGATGGACATCTATTTAAAGCAGCTATCTACCTGAAGTGTGTGAGTATCATTTAATGAAAGTCATGAATGAAACAATAGGCTAAATTTTCCTCAGGTGTGAGAGAGTTCTGCAGCCTAAAAGACTTGGGTAGAAAAGTGAAATCTTTAGAGTTTGGACTCACCAACTTCTATAATCACACGAATGAATCTCTTTATCTATCTATGTATCATCTATCTATCTATCTATCTATCTATCTATCTATCAATATCTATCAATCATCTATCTGTAATTATCTATTATCAATCATCCTCTCTCTAGAAATCACTTGTCATTCTATTATTTTATCTACATATCTACTAATACACTTTTGTATCATCTTTATATCTATTTTAGACAACTATCTTTCCTTTTCATTTATTTGTCTCCATCTATTTTGCTCTGGACATGAAGTCTAGGATTCTAAACTATGCTTGAATAGTTGGGACAGTGGAAAGTAATTATCTGAAGGTTCCTAAATTACTGAGTTAAAGAAACAGAAGCTTTACTGAGTGCCCTATCTAAAAGAAGGTTGCTAATACTCTGAAGTAGTTTACTGTCCAACCTGCAAAGCTCAAGCTCTCAGAGACCTGTTGTGTGTCATCTCACTTCTGGTTTGTCAACTGTTGGCTCAATCTCTGTTATGTCACTTAATTTCACAAAGATGATTCAACAGCCTTGTGCTTCATGCCTTTCTGCTCATAGCTCTCTATCCTGAGCCTCTTCTTTTACTGAATCCTAGACTGTTTGGAGCACCTGGCTTGGTATTTACTCTGACCATATGTGGAGGAGTGAGAAAAATTCCCCATGGACTAGGACTAGCTAAACTCGCTGAGAGGAGGTAAATTAGAGGATGGTGCTCTTCTTCCTGTTGTATTCTGGTTAAGTACAATGCATCGTCTGTGGTCCCTCCTGGGGCCCCTGCAGGACCTGCTCAGTTATCCTTTGTGGTGACGAAAGGAAGACTCATCATTGTCTTATTTTCATCACTTTCTGTGTCTTCATTTTCTGGTTTCTCTACCATTATTAACTGAAAATATTCCTCAAACACATTAGTCACTTCCAAGTCACTGATCTAAGCCATTCCTTTTGGAAGATAACGAAGTCAAGATAACCAAAAACTTTTTTCTGTATTATTTTTGTGTATTGTTTATCTTTTCATAGGTTTTCAAACTTAAATATTTTCTTTTATATTTTCTTTGTTATTGCGTTTTGTGTCTGTGAAAGTGATATCTTATCAGGGACAATCTGAGGTTTGTTTCTGACATTAGAACTGTCTTTTGTCTTAACAGTGATTAATATTAATGCTTTCCCATGTCATAAATGTAAACTGGAAACACTCACTTTCCCTCCTCCAACAGCCATCAACTGCCAATAGCTCTTCAGACTTCATGAGGCCCTCTCCCACCCCTGACAGAACTCTCTGATTGACTTGATCTTGTGTCTTTCTTGTGCATGCAGTCACAGCAACTATGAGGTCATGTGTGCAGTGATCCCATCACTGCACACATGATGTGAAAAAGAGAATTGATTTTATCCGGATGCAGTCCATGTTCATGGGTAGGCCTACTGTCACATACCTACTGGTAATACTAAGATGACTCATAGGTTTAAGGAAGAGAAGATGAAGCTAGGAGGGATGGTATAAGAAAAGTGAGCGTGGAGGAAGCAAAGGCAGCTTTGATGAAATATATTGATATGTATATGAAAGCTCTTGACAATTCTAACAAAACAAAAACAGAAAGAGACACAAATACATAAAATTAAAGATTACAGAAATTGCATACTTTGTACCAAGTATCTCCAAATTGTGATATTAATTATATAACCACTGGAGAATACTAGTATAAAGGACATGCCTGCTGTTTCTTCTGTTTCTTGCAATGATGTGAATTGCATCAAAAGAAAACCTTTAAAAGAAAAAGATGCTTGTATTTCCTTTGATGGTATCCCCAAATTCATGTTCACATACAAATAGGATTTCTTGAGCAGGTTAAAAGTGAATCTAAACAGCAATATCTGTGTGACCACAACACTGAAATTATGAACTCACTTGTAAAAGCCTACTTGGCTTTCAAATCAAAGCTGTATCTTATTCCCATGTGCTTTGAAAACTTTAGAAACCATCAGTAAAAATTTTATATTCTATTATGGATTGATTACCAAGAGCATTCTCATTTACAGCTTTCATTAGTTACTCAAAAAGCAAACACTCTCAAACTTTCTGATCTGTGTTATGTGTCTCTATTACAAAAGAGATTTAATAAAAGAATGCTTGGTTTGTATGTATGTATGTGTTTATTTTTCCCTACTTTTTAGGGTTATGTGAAATAACTCATAATGGAGGTTATGATCAAGGCTTTATTTGCCTGCAAATTTCATGATTTCCTTATTTTTTAATAGCTGAGTAGTTTTTCATTATGTAAATATACCACAATTTCTTTATCCATTCTCCAGTTGAAGGACATCTAGGTTGTTTCTAGTTTCTGGCTGTTGCAATTAAAGCTGCTATGAACATAGTTGGGCAAATGTCTTTGTTATATGGTGGAACATCGTTTGGGTATAGGCCCAGGAGTGGTATAGCTGGGTCTTGAGGTACAACTATTCCCAGTTCTCTGAGAAAGCACCAGATTGATTTTAAGAGAGGTTATACAAGTTTGTACTCCCTCTAGCAATGGTGGAGTGTTTTTTGTTTTTTGTTTTTTTTTTTTTTTCCTCCAGCATATACTCTCCAGCATGCGTTCTCACTTGAGATTTTTTTGTTCTGTTTTGTCTTTTTGTTTGTTTGTTTTTATCTTTACTATTCTGACTGGTGTAATATGGAATCTTAGAGTAATTTTGATTTGCATTTTTCAGTCTGGAACTCATTGGCATAGAACACAACTTCTTGAACAGAACATCAACAGCACAGGCTCTGAGATCAACAATTAATTAAGTGGGATGTTATGAACTGTAATGCTTTTCTATGTCAACAGAACAAAATGGCAGCTTACAGCTTGGGAAAAGATCTTTACCAACCTTACATCAGACAGAGGGCAAAAACCAAAAATATATGAAGAGCTTAAGAAATTAAACACCAACCAATTAAATAATCCAATTAAAATGGCTTACAGAGTTAAACTTAAAATTCAGAACAGAGGAATCTCAAACGCACTTAAATAAATGGTTGAGGGTTTATATTGGGGTAAATAAAATATGTCACTGGAGAGATCAGCTAGCCACTTATTTCCTGTGCAGGTAATGTTTTTGTATCCCAGAAAACTATGTGTTTCATCTTAAAATTAGTTAATTAGATGACTAAAGGTTTTTGCCTTATAATTTTAAGGACTCATTTTATTCAGAACATTTCAAAGAACCAGGGACCATTTTAAAAACCTGGAGTACTTAAAGCAAAATACAGCTTTTCTCTTTGTGTCATTGATTTGAGATAAGGCTTTTGTTATTATTTTTTTGGTAGATTCTTTTCCTTTATACCCACAGTACATGCTGAATCCACAGTTGGCATTTGTCTCCATCACTCTCAAATGCTGTGTTTCTCTGCTTTAGTTACCCTTGGCCTATACCTTGACCTTCTGCTGCCTGTCTCAATAAATTCAGGACACAGGCATTTACCTGCAGCAAATATGAATGGTTCCACCAGAAATATAGCATTCTATAAAAACCAGAGCCAAAGGAAAGAGAGAGGTGAGGTCAGGTATAATTTTCTCATCACAGCCTCACTCACTTTTTCCTTTTAGGCTCAATACTCTGTTGACCCTGTCTACTTTTACGGCTAGATTAATTCTGCTATTTCAATGAGTCTGTATTTTCAGAACCATGTGTCTAAGACACCCTTAAGAAGTACTGACCTCTAAGAAAAGAGTAAGAAAGAAAAGGATTGAAACATAGGAAAAAGACCGAGAGTTCCAGAACTGGAAGAGACCTTTAAAAAGATCTTATTCAACTTTCAATTTTTATAAAGAACTGATGAAGAAAAGATACAGGTTTGCATCTCTCAAATAGCTGTTGAGCCTTGAAGCCTTGATTCAACAGATCTGGAGACTGGGAATCTTTTCTATCAAAGACATGGAGATATTAAGAACCTAAATCTAAGAGCTGAATTATTCGAATTGAAACCAGAGGAATATTGAATTTATCATTATATAATGTTCCTTTTTGTGTCCTGCAATTGCCCATGACAGGCTGATTTTTCCCTTTTTTATGAAAGACAGTTTTGCTTCTCTAGGTAGTCTCCTGCATGTCTGGTTTTTTTCAGACGTCATTGGTCTATGGAAAATCTCATGATGCTTTGTGCTAACGCATGGTATTCATTTGTACTCACATCCTTCCACAGAGGGCCTCTGAGAGACTCCACCCACCGGGTATCGAAGAGAGCCTGAGACTCAGAGCCAAACATTGGGCAGAGTGCTGAAATCCTTATGGAAGTAGAAGAATACAGAAAGCCCCAGAGGGGACAGGAACTCCACAAGGAGAACAACAGTCAAAAATCTAGGCCCAGGGGGTCCTGCAGAGAATGATACTCCAACCAATGACCATTCATGGAGAGGACCTAGACCCCCTGTTCAGAGGAAGCCCATAGACTTCTCAGTTTCCAAGTGGTGTCCCTAGTAAAGGATACAGGAGCTGTCTCTGACATGGCTGGCTCTTTGATCACCTTCTCCTGGTGGGTACAGCCTTGCCAGGCCACAGAGGAAGATGATGCAGCCTGATAGGCTACGGTCAGATAGAAGGGGAGGAGGTTCTCCCCTATCAGGGACTAGGGAAAGGACATGGGGGGGGGGGGAGAGGGAATGTGGGTGGGACTGGGAGATGAGGGAGGGGCTGCAGTGAGGATACAAAGTGATTAAATTGTAATAAATAAATAAATGTAAAAAGTAAAAAAAAAAAATCAAACCGTTGTTAGCCTCGTATAAAACACAGAAAAGGTACTTCAAATAAATACCCTTTCTGAGTTTTATCAACTACAAATGAAAAATTAAAAATGTGTTATTGTCTTTCAAAGATCATGTAACTATAAGACATTCAACCAAGGACCATGTATGGATATAACCTAGAACTTCTGCTCAGATATAGCCTGTGGTAGCTCAGTAACCAGTTGGTTTCCCATAGTAAGGGGAACAAGGACTATTTCTGACAGGAACTCAATGGCAGGCTTTTTGACATCCCCACCCCCCAAGGGAGGAGCAGTCCTGTTAGGCCACAGAGGAGGACTTTGCAGCCAGTCCTGAAGATACCTGATAAAACAGGGTCAGATGAAAGGGGAGGAGGTCCTCCCCAATGAGTGGACTTGGAAAGGGGCAGGGAGGAGATGAGGGAGGGAGGGTGGGATTGGGAGGGAATGAGGGAGTGGGATACAGCTGGGATATAGGGTTAACAAAATGTAACTAATAATAAAAAAAAAGAAAAAAAAGAACTTTCTTATATAAAGAGAATAACACATTAGAGATCAAAAAAGGGAACCAATTTGCAGTATAATTATTTTTGCTGTAGAATTGTAAAATTTTACTGTGTAGCTGTTTACCAGTTACTTTTGTTTTGTTACTTTCATCTTCAATTAGAAGTATTTAACCACAAATCAAGAAACAGTGGTATGTTGTGTAAAATAAAATAAGTTTTTTTTTTTCATTTCAAAATATCATTGGTCAGATGTATTCAAGTTTTCACACATTTTCATATGAAGTTAAAATATGATACATCAATAAAATTTTCATTAAATCCATGAATTTTAATCTTGAATCTATAGGGAAAATGATTAATTATACATCATGATTCATTTTAGAAACTAGTATAGCATGCTGAGAATTTAAGAGATTAAAATTGGACATAGCATCTGGTAATGTATTTGTTTACTCAGTAGGCTGAGAAGCCTGGCCAGGGAGGAAATATGCTGGTTGTATGGTGATATTTATTTATAAAAGAAACAAAAGTGAACCTGCGTTCATAGACAGCACACTTTATAAAGCTCTGGTGATGCCTGATTATCTTAACACTGTAGGTAATAGCATAGCATAGATAAGGTGTTGATACAAACAGTTAACTCAGAGAATAAAAAGACAAAATGGAGTTCAGTAACAGTAAACTAATATTTTAAAAAATTTATTACTTGTTGGAAAGACACGCCATCCAGTGGGGAAATAGTTCTGGTCACTTTGGTGAATCTACATTTTACATAAACCTTTCATGGGAGTGGGGTCACACATCAAACCTTATAAATAGCATATACTTACATTATGATTCATAACCATAGCAAAATTACAGTTACAAAGTAGGAACAAAATAATTTTGTTATTGGAGTCATCATAACACAAGGAACTGTATTAAAGAGTTGAAAACCACTGAGTTAGATGATGCCATTATAGAAATAAAATATGGTCCTCTTCATGCATTGACCTTGGTTGGGGTATCATTCTCTTCAGGGCCCCCAAGACTCAGTTTCTATGGCTCTGTTGCTCTCCTTTTGGAGCTCCTGTCCCCTCCAGGTCTTACTATTTCCCCCTTCTTCCATAAAATTCCCTGCAGTATACCCAAAATTTGGCTATGAGTCTCAGCCTCTGCTTTGATACCTCAGTCAGTGGAGTCTTTTAGAGGCCATCTGTGGTAGACTCCTGTCCTGTTCCAGGTCATCTCCTGCTTCTAATGTCTATCGCCTTTGTACTTCTGAATAAGGATTGGGTATCTTCACTAGGGTCTTCCTTGTTATTTAGGTTCTTTAAGAGTGTAGATTTATATATGCTTATCCTATATTGTGTGGCTAATATTCACTTGTGAGTGAATATATACCATGTGTGTCTTTCTGCTTCTGAGTTATCTCACTCAAGATGATCTTTTCTAGCTCCCAACATTTGCCTTCAAATTTTACGATTTTCTAATTTTTAATAGCTGAGTAGTATTCCATTGTGTAAATGTACCACAATTTCTCAGATGTAGCCCATAGACTCAGTCTCCAAGTGGGATCCCTAGTAAGGGAGCAGGAACTCTCTCTGACATGAACTCAGTGGCAGGCTCTCTGATCATCTTCCCCTGAGGGGTGCAGCCTTGCCAGTCCACAGAGGAAGACAATGCAACCAGTCCTGATGAGACCTGATAGGTTATGGTCAAATAGAATGGGAGGAAGACCTCCTCTATCAGTGGACAAAGGGAGGGACATAGGGGGAGAAGAGGAAGGGAGGAAGTGTGGGAATTGGGAGGAGACGAGGGAGGGGGCCACAGCCAGGATATGAATTGAATAATGTAGAAAATGATAATAATACAAAAGGAAAAAAATTAAAATATATATAGCAAAGATTTATGTTCTTATTCAAAATTTTTATTTAAGACTGCCAGAGCCCACCAGCAGAGTCGAAAGGTTCTTGAGTCAGGAGTGAGGATTAAAATTAATAAACTAACACACAACACATGGGACCTTTCCTAGAGGGTCTAGTGGAGACTAGACTCCACTAACGCCCTGGCTTTTTTTTTTTTTTTTTCAGATTGCTTTTAAGCCAGAGTAAAAACAGCTCAGCACAATGAGTTAAATTCACAAGGAGGTGAAAGAAAAGGTGTGATTTTGACAAGCTATCCCACCTGCTGTCACAAACAAAAGGAGATGGACTTGGAAATTCTTCCCTGACTGGAGTGAAGGCCTGGTAAAACCAGTCTTTCTCTTGAGATTTAAATCTCAAAGCAGCTGCTAGAACAGTGGCTCCCAACAAAGACAACAATATAAAACAATTGGTTTCCCTAGTAAGGGGAACAGATACTGTCTCTGACATGAACTCAGTGGCTAGCTCTTTGACGGCCTCCCCCAGATGGTGGAGCAGCCTTGCCATGCCACAGGGGAAGACAATGTAATAAAATAAAATTATGACTTTGATAATGTTAGACTTTAATAAAATAATTTAACAAAAATACTCTCATTAAAATAGTATACAGTTATTTCATCTTTGCTTTTAACTTAGGTTTATTTTTAATGTTTTTAATCTGATTTCTATTGATTTTTGGACTTATTTTTCTATTGCTAATATTATAATTTTAAGCTAACTTGTACTTTTCAAGTCTCTAAGGTTCTTATTTTAAAATGTTTTACTGAAACGTAATAACCTTGGGCAGCAAAATGTTATTGTTTTATATTGTCTATGTTAATTTAGTGTTTTTCCTGATTGGGCTAAAATGGGAAAATTTGTTGGGATTATTAGCTTTAGCTCAGCTTTACATGGTTCCACCTGCAACAGAAGATGGCCAGGGCTTGCTGCTCATTGTTGCTAAGCGTCCAGAAGGATGGAGAAGCTAGCAAGCTAAGGGCCACGGACAATCCCAATGTCCTGAGAATCAAAGGGAACATATGCAAGGCTACAACAATAACAACAACAAAAACAAAACCTAATATGACAAAAGGCTGGTTAGATGACAGCAATGCTCCTTTTCATCAATCGAACTCATATGATATATTAGCTTCAAAATTCAATTACAAATATTTTATAGATTGAAAAGGGATTATTTGAAAGACAGCAGTCATTAATTTTGTAGCAGGCAACATTGTTTTTATATTTTTTCCACTTTTTTTCTCTAGTTGAAAATAGATTCTTTTCTCATAAAATATATCATGATTATGGTTTCCCTTCCCTCTACTCTTCTAAATTCCTCCCCATCTCC
Source organism: Meriones unguiculatus (assembly GCF_030254825.1). NCBI lineage: Eukaryota > Metazoa > Chordata > Mammalia > Rodentia > Muridae > Meriones > Meriones unguiculatus. The sequence goes on from NC_083351.1 coordinate 100,953,499, forward strand.
CCTACCCTCCATATACATTCCTTTTTGTCTCGTATTATAAAAGAAAGAAATAGCAGCCAAACAGGACAAAATGAAATACAACAGGATGAAGAAAAATTGTCTTATCAAAGTTGGACATTGCAAATCAACAGGAGGAAAAGAGTCACAAAAGTAGGCACAAAAGTCAAAGACCCACTTGGTCTCATGGTGAGGAATTCCATGAAAACACTAAGCTGAAAGTGATAATATATACACAGAAGACCAAGAGGAGACTCATGTAGACCCTGTGCTTGCTGCTTTATTTTTTTATGATTGGTTCTTATTGACAGTTGAATTTTAGATGACACAGTAAGTGTCACTTCTATATTTCATATATTGCTATCATATTTAATTTGAGAAGTGGTAAAATGATGATGGACTTTACAAAAACAAAGATGAAGTACCATCTACTTCTGGATGAGTTTTAGTCACAGGGAGAGACATTAAGATTTGTCTAAAGATTCACTATGGAAATCATAGATAAGGGAACATCAAGCTCCTGTTAGTTGGAGAATCTTTCATATAGATTGAAGCTTTAAGCTTGAAGAGATGAATAGGTTCTCATCAATGTAGAGGGAGAAGGGGAGGTACTATAAGGCAGGGCACAGGGAACATGTTATATCTATGTCAACAAGAAAGAAGCCTGTGTCAGCAGTGTTATGAAACAGGCTAAGAAGAAGGGAGAAAGCCAGGGGTGATTACATGTAAGGATCATTAAGCTATAATTTTGACTGGTAAGAACTGACAAATTCTGTGAAAATACATATGTTCAAGGTCAGAATATTTCAAGAGTCAACAGACTCCTAGAAGCATCAACAAGAAAATATTTTCTAATACCACTGATGTTATCTACCATGAGTTTTTTCTAGTTTGTCATTCAGCACTACTAGAATATAAAATTTCTCCTTTTTATTTCTTTTTCTTAAAAAAAAAGAAAGACCACAGTTTGAATAGCTAAAAAATTGGAAATTTGAAATGTTCTAATATCAGTCTTTTTCAGTAGAGACACGATGCCACAAATATGAAAGTGACAAATTGTTCTAAATTTTAAATTTATTTATAAATAAAGCTCAGAATTGTGAGATGGAAGATGGTCTAAGAAGGCAGTCTCAAGTACATGATGAATTACATGGCAATATCTCCTTTATTAGTGCTCTCAGCATATGATGTCAGGTTAGGGGTAGACTATTTTATCACTAGTTTATGACGTTACCCATAATGATTTCCTTTTTTACTATTATTATTATTGCTGCCATCACCACCATCATCATTACCATAATCATCCTATTCCTAGACCTATTATCCATCCTTCTTGACTAATTTTAGCAGGCTGTATCTAACCAAAGTTGTAATCGTAAATTTTCTACTTCTATACCTGGAGCACCAAAACAAGAAAAGATGAAATTTTGATGCAATGAGTTTAATCTGTGTTCGGTGATATATTCTCTGATAATATAGGAAGTTGAACTACAAACCTCAGAGTCTATGTTAGAGTCTAGTATAAAACTAGAGTGTTTATTTGGATATGAAGCCACAGTGCACATTGTGATATGCTAATGCTGTTGGTTAGGAGAAGAGACGTGGAGAAAAAGGAGAGGATATTGGAATATGAGAGGCAGGAATGAAATGGAGAGATGTTATAAATTTCTAACCTTCCAATTCTAACCCATGTGCCCCAGTTTTAGAAACATTCATAAGATCACCTAATAATCCTACAATTGCAAGTTTACGTGTGTGTGTTCCATTCTTCTTTTACAATTAAAATGTAAGCCATTATACATTTCTTAAACTCCTGAGTAAGATCTTATACTAGAAAATCCTTTTATGAAATATTGTGGAATCCTTTGTGATCTTTAGCAGTCAGAATTAGTTCTCTGAAGGTGAATTTCTTCTAAGTATTCTCTTTCCCAGATTCTAACCTGACCTTTGATTACAAAGGGCACCTGTTCCATTAGACTCTGAAATATTGATAAGGGGCACTGTCCTGGCGAACACCAAGCATTTCTAGACCAGTGCCTGCAAACAGACTGCCTGCTCAAGTTTCCATTCTGCAAATGCGCTTTGGCTTTAAAGGTCAAGAATGGCACTGTGAGGACTTGTGATTGCATTATTCTGATTTCCAGCTATGAATCACTTTAATTCCAAAGCTGTATAACCAGGAAAATTTAGTCATTGCATCATGAGATATTACCTTCACTTCTTTGGCAGTCAGGCAAAACTCTTCATATTGGCTGGCACTGAAAAAGCTTTTCAATTATTCCATTTGAGAAAATAAAATGAAAATTAACTAGGCTGTGAGATCCTCTTTTTATATTTTTATGGTTTACCAATACTCAATTGTGAAGCACAGTGTATATCTGCTTCGTTAAGTGTATTAAGTAATTTAATACAAGTGTCAATCAACCTATATATTCATTTATCCAGTAATGTGTAATAGACTAAATTTTCCTAACTTTATTAGTCAAAATCATCTCTGCATAGATATTTATTATAAGGAATATATAAATCTACAACATATGTCTAAAAATAACATAGTGTTTGTGTGTTTATAACATATACATAACATTTGGATTATTAGCATCATATAACATATCTTTGAAGACAAGAACAACTCGTATTATCATAACAAAACCACAGTGTCTGTACTTCTCATTCATAAAAATGTCCATTTTATTCTTTTACCTGAAGAACTCATCACAAACTATCTTAGACTTAATAATACTAAGATAATAAAACTTTTGCTGTAACAACTCTCCATGGTCAAAGCAACTTGTGGACAAAAGGGTTAATTTCACCTTAGAACAATAAGATCATGCTCCATCGCTGAGTTAAACAGCAAAGGAACCTGAGGAAAGAACATGGAGACAGGAACTTAAGGAAAGAGCATGTAGGAATGTTGCATGATTGTTTCTTCTCTAGGCTCATATTAAGCTAATTTATATATGCTGTGGCCATCTACAAAGAGATGGCATCAATAAGGATGCAATGGGCCCTCCAACATCAATGATTAGTCAATAAAATGCCCCCCAGACTTCTCTGAAAGCCAACTTGATGGGAGCATTTTTCTATATTGTGGTTCCCTTTTCTCAGATAGCTCTACCTTGTGACAAACTGTCAAAAAATTAGTAAGAACAATTGAATCTTTGTCAAAGACATATAACACATTACTATTAAACCATTACCCTTTTTTTCTTATTTGTCCTCAAGTTTCACATTAATTATTAGCATCACAGTTTAAAACACAGTTCATCTTTTTTACATCCAAAATTCTTTAAAATTTCAAACAATAAACTGCAAACTAGTCCTTATGCCACACTGAAAGCTTCATTTGGTGACAATAGATAGCTAGTTGGGTCTCTCTATCTTCTTTTACTGAGAGTCTTCATGAAGATCATTTTCATAGATTCCAAGAAGTTTCCGCTGCATTAGGTTTTAATGCCATCCTCCAAATATCCCTCCGGTTTCAGTCCTTTCATTCATTTGCTTTAAAATGTCATGATATCATTATCTTAATAGCTGAGTAATACTTCATTGTGTAAATGAACTCCATTTTCTTTAGACATTCTTCTGTTGAGGGCTATCTAGGTTGTTTTCATGCTGAAATATCTACACAACTCAGGCTGTTGCTAAGACAAAACGGTGCTCTCCAAAAACTGACAGCAGGGCTCCACTGCCTAGGTCAACACCCACACATCTCATTGAACATGGAGAAGTTGAGTTGAATTGGTGCCAACATGGAGGACTCACTCCCATGTTTTAGTATCTTCCATGCAGGGAGGTACTCTCAGGCTCCTGAAAAAGAAATATGGACAAAAACAGAGCCACAAAAATTTTGACCTACAATCTGTTACTTGAAAAATATACTAAGGCAATGTTTGCACAAAATTTGGGATGGTAACCAACCAATGACTGATTTGCCTTAAGGTCCACTCAAGGAGAGGGAACACACACCAAACACTGTTTGGAAAATTAAGAACCAGAGACTAGATAGCCCAGAGACCTAGAGTAAAGCCCCAAACTACTGGTTAAAAAAAAAAAAAAATCAATAAAATGATTCCTAAGGATATTCAGCTATACTCATAGATGAGTGACTTATCCAGTCAAAATCAAAGAGACATCCTCAATCAGCAGGTGGGAAACGACATAGAGACTCACAGCCTGACATGTGGAGAGAGTCTAAATGGGAGATCTTCATCAACTCCTTCCCCTTGGAGCTGAAAGAATCCTGTGGAAGAGGAGACAGAAAATATGAGAGCCGGAAGGGTTGGAGGACACCAGAACAAAACCCTTTGCGTGACCTAAGCAAGGTGCAAGTGAACTCACAAAGACTGATGTAGCAAGCACAGGGCCTACATGAGTCTGAATGAGATCCTCTCTGTATATGTTATAACATTTATCCTAGTCTTTTCATAGGACTCCTCAGCATGAGAACAAGTGGTTCTCTGACTCTCTTGCCTGCTTTTGAGATTCATTTCCTCCTGGTGGGTTGTTGTGTCCAGCTTTGCTATGATTGTTTTGCTTCATCATATTATATTTTCTTTTGTCATGTTTGGTTGTTATCTCTTGGAAGCCTGTACTTTTCTCATGAAAGACATAAGTGGAATGGATTCAGACAGGAGGGCAGTTGGGAAGGAATTGGGAGGAGGAAAGGGAGGGGAAAATACAATCAGGATACACTGCATGAAAAAAAAAATCTATTTTCATTAAAAGAAGGAAAAGATTTCAACAACCTAAAAGTCTAAATTTTCTTAAAAATATTCAAAGTCTTTTAATGGTGGGCTTCATAAAATTAAAAACATTATTTTCTTATTTCAAGTGGGAAGAACCAGAGAAAAATCACAACCAAATCAAAGCAAAACCAAAACTCCCACAATGTAAATAAGTCAGTGTTTAATGTTTGAAACTGACTCGGCTTCAAAGAGCTTTGTGAAGTTGTACTCTCTGTCTCTATCATTACAACACATGCAGGCTCTCTCATAGGTTCAATTTCTCACCCTACACCTGCTTCTGGTTTCAGTGGTTGTTTCATGGTCCTGGCATCTCCAGTAGGCTGAGGCTTCTTCTTCACCAATGGTCTCCTGGCCTCTCTTTGGGGACTCAGACCTCAGCATCTCTCTGCAACTTCTTCAATTTCCAGTGCCTGAATAACTACTCAAGCTGGAAAAATACAACTTGGAGAAAATTTTTAGATAATCCTGTTATCAGAAGACAGGTAAAGCTACATGGATTTACTCTTTCATACCTTCAAAACTTTTTATAGCATGAAGGCATCAATCCTATTGTGCCTGTGCAAAGCAATTTGATTTGCTTTCAATAGCATTTCATCATTAGAAGCTATACATTCCTTTGCTTCAGGTTTACATGTTCCTTTATGGACAGAATGAAAGTCTTTTACAATTTCCTGTTCTTTTCTATCTCAACTCCCATTAAATCCAGATGAAATAAAATAAAATTATCCATACCACAGCCTGAATTCTTTGATGCTTTGGGATTTCCTCCATCATTACCTGGTTCATTACCTTTAAATTCATCTTCTTGGAAAAAAAAGTCTCAGGACATAGATAATGTTTGTTCAAATTCTTTGGCAATAAGTAATTCCATTTTGTTTTCTAGGAAAGTCCCGATTACTATGTGAAGACTCATAAGCACATTTTCACCTGGCATTTCTATCAGTATTCTTGTTTCTTGATATCTCACCACAACCATCTAGTAAGATTTTCAGCCTGCATCTTAACACCTTTCCAAATTTCTGCCACAAACAGGTTTTGAAATTTTAAGTTGTATAATCAGGAGAATGTCATCAATGCCTCCATTTCTCTGGTGTTTATTTTATGTGCCAGTCAGATTTTGGATCAATATGACAAAATAGCTGAAGAATGTGGGGGTCATAGATTTCAATTTGTCATGATGGGGATGGAAGTCATCATACAACAATCCAATATAATGGTGTCCAGGAATTACAGAATAAATTTCTGGACTCTGAGATTTCTTTTTTTCTCCCATTTATTTTATTCAAGCTCCTGGATCAATGTTACTACTCAAACTTACTGTAGATCTTCCCATTTAGTGTGTTCTCTTTAAAGGCCTTCCCATAGGCACAACCTAATGTATGCTTCACTAGTCTTCCAGCCTCTTCTCAATACAATGAGTCGACAACCAAAATCAACTATGAAGAACTCTTCATACAATATCTTTGTCTTTGAATGGCTCTTTAACATTGGAATCTATTCATACTTTTAAAGAAATCATGCTCAAGCATAATTCCTTAATATCTCAAGTTCTCTTGTGTATATGAACAAACATTCTTTAGACTTTCTAGGTGTATTTTTGAGAGCTTTACTACTTTCTTTCTTTACATGTTTAACAAATTCCTTGTTTCATTTGGTTTGGTCTATAGTCTCGGTATACATAGGCATGCATCACCACACGTTTCTTGTGTTTATAACTTCAAATTGATTGTTTATATAGTGCTGTGGAGTTCCTATCTTCTAAATCTCATTCCTCTTCATCTTTCAGCTTCTGTTAGAGAAATGAGGATTCTCTCTTTCATGTATTTTTGGTAGGAAAACCTCTGATGTTTGCTTTTCATTATCGAAGGAATAAGCAAAGTTATTGTACAAAATAAGTGTCAGGCCTTGTGTTTGGTAATGAAAAGCAGAGCGTGTGATGCAGCACAGTACTTGCTCATTACAAGAAGGAAGAGCAAATGAAAGAACAAAACACCAGAGCACACTGAAAATCCAGTGTTTAAAAAGGAAGGGCTTCATAACCTCCACCCTCTTAAAATTTTCATGATCAAGTATAAATCCTTAACATTGCAAGTTATATATTATATATAGAAACATATATGAGTATGTTTTGATAAATATATTAATACATATGAGAAGTAATATATATGGAGATACATATAAGTAGTCATATATCTATATATTTATATATTTATCTCTATAGAGATCATTCCATATATGATATATATATATTTCTTTCATCTTTTTACTCTTAAATAAATTTTCTGGTCTAATACACAAATGTGTGTATATGTTTTATTAAATATATATCACATTATAATATACATTATAGATTGCATATTCTCTCTATCTAATCTAGATCCCACATGAAAGAAATCAAATTTCTATTGCTTTTTCCCACTGGGATCTTTTGATAGTCTTCTGCTTTAAGCTGTGTTGTATTATATACTCTGAAAAATTCTCTACATTAAGCAATTGATATATATTTCAGCCACATTCTTACTAAAAATAATGTGTTGATGAAGCAGCATGAAAATGAGGAATTTGGGGGCATGCATATGTATAGTAAAGCAAGAATTTTTGGAGAAATTCAAGGATGAGAAATAAATTATACAAAGAGAAGGTTAGTCTACACTGGAAACCTTGAATTTTTACAACAGTGGCACTACCTGTAACAAATGATAATATTTAGAATTTTCTGAGGTGGTAAATGCCATTATCTGAATAAAAATTAGATTATTTGAAAAGAAGATACAATTTACACTTGCCTATGTTATTTAAGGGTGAGTGAAAGGCCAAATTTCTCACTTAGTACTTAATACTTACATTGGGTGTCTTGTAATTCTATTTCAGCAACAAAGTCAGAAGTCCAATCACAGAGGATTACCTTAGAATAGTCTAAGTGGGCAATGGCCCCAGACACTGATGGAGGTAAATATAAACATCAGAAAGAGAGAGTTTTTCTCACTAACAAGGCTCTACAAAATGCTTCAAGTTAAAAATAAAATTACAGTGAGATGACAACGGCATGAATAAGCCAAAAAGACTACTTTATTAGACATGTAAAGATTCCGAATTATCAAATTGCCTGATATTTCATGTCATATAAGTATTCAGATATTCAAGAAAACACAGGGCAAAGCAGAAATGACAGGTGGAAAAAGTCAATGCACAGATGCAAAGGGAGAAACTCATATGATTATTTTTAATTAAATTTTTATTTTTTATATTAATTACAGGTTGTTCACTTTGTATCCCAGCTATAGCCCATTACCCCTCCCCTCCCAATCCTACCCTCCTCCCCTCATCTCCTCCTATGCCCCTATCCAAGTCCAAAGATAGGGGAGGTCCTCCTCCCCTTCCATCTGACCCAAGCTTATCTGGTCTCATTCCAACTGGCTGCATTGTCCTCCTCTGTGGCTTGGCAAGGCTGCTCCCCCATTCAGGGGAGGTGATCAAAGAGCTAGCTACTGAGTTCAGGTCAGAGATAGTCCCTGCTCTCATTACTAGGAAACCCACTTGGAGACTGAGCTGCCATGGACTACATCTGAGCAGGGGTGCTATATTATATCCACGAATGGTCCTTGGTTGGAGTATCAGTCTCAGAAAAGATCCCTGTGCCCAAATATTTTGATTCTGTTGCTATCTTTGTGGAGCTCCTGTACTCTCCAGGTCTTACTATCTCCCTCTTCTTTCCTAAGATTCCTTGCACTCTGCCCAAAGTTTGCTTATGAATCTCATTATCTGCTTTGTTACACTGCTGGGTAGAGTCTTTTAGAGGCCCTCCATGGCAGGCTCCTGTCCTGTTTCTTATTTTCTCCTTTTTCCAATATCTGTCCCCTTTGCCTTTCTGAGTGAGGATTGATCATCTTACCTAGGGTCCTCCTTCTACCTCATCTTCTTTAGATGTTCAGATTTTTGTAGGTTTATCCTATATTATATGTCTAGTATCCACTAATAAGTGAATATATACCATGTGTGTCTTTCTCCTTCTGGAATACCTCACTCAGAATGATCTTTTCTAGTTCCCACCATTTGCCTGCAAATTTCATGATTTCCTTGGTTTTAATTGCTGAGTAGTATTCCAGTGTGTAAATGTACCACAATTTTTGTATCCATTGCTCCATTGAGGGACAACTGGGTTGTTTCCAGGTTCTGGCTATTACAAATAATTCTGCTACAAACATGGTTGAACAAATGTCCTTGTTGTGTACTTGAACATATTTTGGATATATGCCTAGGAGTGGTATAGATGGATCTTGAGGAAGCACTGTTCCTAATTGTCTGAGAAAGCACCAGACTGATTATCAAAGTGGTTGTACTAGTTTACATTCCTACCAGCAGTGGAGGAGGGTTCCCCTTTCTCCACAACCTCTCCAGCATGTGTTGTCACTTGAGTTTTTGATCTTAGCCATTCTGATAGGTGTAAGGTGAAATCTCAGGGTCCTTTTGATTTGCATTTCCTTGATGACTAAGGACATTGGACATTTCTATAAGTGTTTCTCTGCCATTCTATATTCCTCTACAGAGAATTCTCTGTTTATCTCTGTTCCCCATTTTTTAATTGGATTGCTTGCTTTGTTGCTTTTAACTTCTCAGCAAACAAGCTGACAAACGATGAAGAGTGGGACAGGGTGTGGATTGTTTAGCATTCGTGCTGCTGAAGGGATGGGTCACGATCTCCCTGGAGAATTTCTAGGGACCTCAGCTGGTCTATGGAATTGTAATTTCAGCCAATTAACACCTTATAACTCAGCTGTTACCTGTTGCTAAAATTTCAGAAAAACAAAATAGCTTATACTACCATTCTCCAAATTAATTCGGAGTGGGCAGAGTTTGCCTTGGGAGTAGGCTTCTTTAGGGACTGTGTGAAGCAGTAATAACACTATAGATAAAATTCATGTGAAGCCAGATCACTGAACCAGGAAAATTTTAGTGTCAAATTTCATGTCTGCATTCTTTTAAAATGTAGACACTATTAACCTGTGTCCTTTTAATGGGGAATTGAGTCCATTGATGTTGAGAGATACTAATGCCCAAGTATTATTGATTCCCATAATTTTGATTTTGGTGATACTAGTGTGAGTGTGTGCGTTTGCCTTCCATTGTTTTTGCTGGTGTGAAATTATGTATTTCCTGTGATCTCTTGGGTATTGTTACCCTTATTATATTACAGTTTTTCTTCTAGTATCCTTAGGCAGATTGCAAGTGAGTCTTGTGGAAGAGTTGGTGTGTGTGTGTGTGGTAGTGATGGGGAATAGAAGGACCCAGAGAGCACAGGAGTACCACAAAAAGACCATGAAATCCAACTAACCTGGGCCCAGGGGGCTTGCGGAGCACCAAGCAAGGACCATGAGTGGACTCGACCTTGGCTCCTTACACATGTGTAGAGGACAGGTGGTTAGGCCAATGTGTGGGTCCCCTAGAAAAAAAAGAGTATGAGCAGTCTTTTACATGAAGTCTGTTGGCTGCTTTTCTATCACTTGCTCCTGGCAGGGCTGCTCTACCAGGCCACAGCAGAAGTACACAGTCCTGATCAACTTGATGTGCTGGGATGGGTAGGTGAGGGGAAGGGGACTATGGCTGTAGGTTTTGAGGAATACTAGCTTATCTAAATACTTATAGTGGGAGTCTAACTTTCAAGAATATTTTTTATTAATTAATTTAATTACTTTACATCCTGATTGCAGTTTTCCCTCCCTCCTTTCCTTCCAGTCCCTCCTTATCCAAATTCTTAAGCTTTTAATATCAAATTGTATATAATTAAAAAATAAAGTTTAATTTGTTGGTTGACATTTGGCGAAATAAATGTAATTATTCCTTTTACCCTGAATTTACATTTGAATCTGACATTTTCATTGATCCCCCTTATAAGCCACAACAGTTGCTTATCATGAAGTTCAGTGTGAAGTTCTTTCTTTCTCTTTTCTCTGTATGGGGAAGCTTTCAATAAGAACCATACATGATTACTTACTTATGGTTGGGTAAAGAATACACATGATTAATCTTCTATTGTGCTGGAAGGAAACTGCCCTACATTTTCTACCACCTTACTTTATCTCTCCTTGGACCACTCTATGGCAAGTATTGACAAATAGATAGACCTTGACCTTACAATGGATGATAGGAACTTCCTTGGAGAAAACTTTAAAATATTTTACATTTATTATTTACTACAGTTTATTCACTTTGTATCCTGACTGTGGCTCCCTTCTTCATCTCCTTCCAATCCCACTCCTCCTCCCTCTTCTCCCCCTATGGCTCTCCCTAGTCCACTGATAAGGGGAGCAAGTCTTCCTCCCCTTCCATCTGACCCTAGCCTACCAATTCTCATTAGGACTGGCTGCATTGCCTTCCTCTGTGGCCTAGTGAGGCTGCTTCCCCCTCAGGGGAGGTGATCAAAGAGCCTGGCACTGAGTTCAAGTCATAGACAGTCCCTGCTCCCCTTACTAGGAAACCCACTTGGAGACTGAGTTTATAGGCTACATCTGAGTAGGGTTTTAGGTCCTCTCCTCTCCATGCATGGTCTTTGGTTAGAGTATCAGTCTCTGTAGGGCTTCCAGGGCCCAGCTTTTTTTTTTTTTTTTTTTGGCTCTGTTGGTCTCCTTTTGGAGCTACTGTACCCTCTAAGTCTTTCTATCTCTCCCTTCTTTCATAAAATTCCATGCACTCTGCCCAAAGTTTGGCTATAAGTCTCAGCCTCTGCTTTGATACCCTGCTGGGTAGAGTATTTCAGAGGCCTTCTGTGGTTGGCTCCTGTCCTGTTCCCTGTTCCTGCTTCCGATGTCTATTGCATTTGCTCTTCTTTTTTTTTTTTTTTTCAATGCAGTTTATTCAGGAACATTGAACAATCCTCGGACCCCGGGGAAAGCCAGCCCACAGCTTAAATAGCCTCTGGGTAGCCAACCCAGGCGTGCCACGGGGGCAATGCAGATAGGTCCACATACATGGAAGCAAGCCAGATCCCCGGCCTTAGCCAAATGTGGAGTTGTTCGTGACAGAGAGCACTCACCATCGGGAAGGTGGAAGGCGGAAACCAGCTCCATCTTTAAGGCATAGCATTCCGCAGCTCTCTACAGTTCCCCCTTTTTGTTTTAGATGCATCAGGCAAGAGTAGAGGTCTGATCTCTGATATTAGAAATAAATTGAGACTTTGTACAGATGTTCATTTAGGTGTCATCCACCCAAAGAGCATCAGACCCGTCTGATACCTTTTTCTCAGAGGCGGGACCTGGGGCATCAACCCGCATGCAATCAGACATGCTCTTCTCTGGGTCCAAAGCGGCTGACCCTGAGTGCAGTGCTTAGCCTCGCATCCTGAGCGTATCATTTTAGCTTTTTATGGTATCCAACCATGCTTGGGGAGAATGTCCTGCTTCAATGGCTGTAAAGGCCTGAATGATCATGGCTGCATCACACTGTTGTGAGACTCTAATCTTGCATATATACCACAGGCAAACCAAGGAGACCAACACCAGAAGGCCTGCTAACACTCCCATGCCCGCCCATTCCTTCAGATGATTCATGGCTGCAGCAATCCATGTTGATAATCCTGTGGCTAGTCCTGCGTCCACTCCGGTAGAATTTACTGTGACAATGGCCACTCTCAGCTGCTCCATCGTAGTATCGAATTCTCCAGTCCAATTACCTAAAATATAGCTCGACAATTGTTTAGACAGATTTGCAGCACAGGAAAAATTCTCATGTTGTATGCTAGTGACACAAAGTCCAGCATACTTTCATTGACAGCCAGGTTGAGCGATTTGCCATAGGGTATCAATTTGCTCCTGCAAGAGGTCAATCCTCTGATTGAACACCATCAAGCTTCCTTTTAGTTGAGCATTAATTCCTTTATGTACAACTAAGGCATGAGCTACATTGGCTAAATGATTATTCAGGGTCTGAGCAGTCTGCCCAGTATGACTCATGGCTAATGCCCTGGTGGTAGCTCCAACAGCCGTCAATGAGATCGTAGTAACAATGGTGGCTGTAGTTCCAAGATCCCTTTTCTGTCTGAAGAGAGTCATAGCGTGAGGGGCATCAATGGGCACAGGCACCCAGTGAGGTATGCGAGTAACCAGAGCATACCTAAATTTACTAGCATTCCAGCATTGGACAAAAAAGCAAGTATCATTACCACAATTACTTGGCTCTATCTGGCTAATAATGAATAAAAATGGGGGATATAGACAAACAGGTGTGGGCTTATAGGAAATATTATGAGGAGCCTTAACTCCTCGTTGGAACATCCTGCGTCAGTTCTAGAACTAGCAGTGGTGGTGTCCGAGGTCTGAGTAGGTTCAGGAGACCATTGCCCCCAGGGGCGAGACATGCTCCATGCCAATTGACTAACTCCATGTTTTCCTCCAATTTTGAAAGTCATTTAAGGTTCTTAAATTATTTTTTTCCCTTTTTTCTTAAATTTTTCATCAATTACACTTTATTCATTCTGCATCCCCCCATAAGCCCCTCCCTCCTCTCCTCCCAATCCCACCCTCCCTCCTCCCTCTGCTTGCATGCCACTCCCCAAGTCCACTAATAGGGGAGGTTCTCCTCTCCTTTCTGATCTTAGTCTGTCAGTTCACATCAAAAGTGGCTGCATTGTCCTCTACTATGGCCTGGTAAGGCTGCTCCCCCCCGCCCCAGAGGGAGGTGATCAAAGAGCAGGCCAATCAGATTATGTCAGAGGCAGTCCCTCTTCACATTACTATGTAACCCAATTGGACTCTGAACTGCCCTGGGCTACATCTGTGCAGGGGTTTTAGGTTATCTCCATGAATATAGACATACAACATAGGACAAACTCACTAAAACCTGTGCATCTAAAGAAACTAAGCAAGAGAGAGGACCCTAACTAAAACGTCCAATCCCCATCCAGAAAGGCAAAGAGGATGGACATCAGAAGAAGAATAAAACAGGAAACAACCTAGGAACCTACCACAGAGGGCCTCTGAAAGCCTCTGCCCTTCAGACTATCAAAGCAGATGCTGAGCCGGATGGGCAACTGTTGGGCAGGTGAACGGAATTTTAGGTAAGAACTGGGAAATAGTAAGAGCTGGAGAGGACAGGGTCTCCACAAGGAGAGCAACTGAACAAGAAAATTTGAACACAGGGAACTTCCCAGAGACTCATACTCCAAACAAGGACTATTCATGGCATTTGCTCTTCTTAATGAAAATTGAGCATCTTCCCTAAGGTCTTCATTGTTGTTTAGTTTTCTTTAGGAGTTTAGGTTTTAGTATGTTTATCCTATATTATATGTCTAATAACCAGTATGAAGTTAGTATGTACTTAAGCTATTAAAAAAAAGGTAATCATGAAATTTGCAGACAAATGGAAAAACTGTAGAATTCACAGCTTAATTCCCAATACCATTGAGCCAGTTTGGTGTATGAATTATTCATTTATTTCAAGTTCTCAGGCCCCAAATATTGTTTCATTTCTGACTGTGACTTCCTATAGTAATATTTAGTTATTTTTTTATTCACTTTACATTCTGGTTATAGTCCCAACCCTCCTCCCCTCCCAGGCCCAATTTTCTTGCCTCTCCTTTCCTCTTTTCCTATTCCTCTGAAAAGGGGAGCTCCCTTTTCCATTCAGCCCAGCTCATCAAATTATATCAATACTGAACACATCCTCTTCCCTTGTGGCCTGGCAAGGCAGTCCCTGCAGGTGGAAGTGATAAAAAAGTTAACAAGTGAGTCTGTGTCCCATGCAGTCCCAGCTTCCCTTTCTAGAACACACACTTGAAGCCTAAGCTACCCATCTGCTACATATTTGTAGGCGGTCTAGGTCCAGTTCTTGCATGGTCCTTGGTTGATGCTTCAGTCTCAGCAAGCCCCTCTGGGCCCTGGATTGGGAAAAGATATTCACCGATGTTATATCCAACAAAGAGCTAATATCCAAAATATATAGTGAACTCAAAACTCAAACACCAATAAACAAAATAACCAAATTTAAAAATGAGGCCTATCAGTGGACTTGGAGAGGGGCATGGGAGAAGATGAGGGAGGGAGGATGGGATTGAAATGGAATGAGGGAGGGGATTAAGCTGGGATACAAAATGAATAAACTGTAATTAATATAAAATAGTAAAATTTTAAAAATGAGACAGAACTAAACATGGAATTGTCTATGACAATTTGTTTACTATGTTATAACATGTTTGACTACTGATTTCTATGGAGGCTCTAAGAGAATCATTCAGCTTTCCTAGGGAAAATAAACCCTGGTTTTTTCAATTGACCATAAACACTGAATACAGACTGTCACAAAGACAAAGAGGAATGGTGTTGAGCCTGTGTGCAGCAACATGGGTAGTCAGCCACACCACAACCATGGAAATGACTATACATGCTCCTCTCTGTCATTAAA
Source organism: Meriones unguiculatus (assembly GCF_030254825.1). NCBI lineage: Eukaryota > Metazoa > Chordata > Mammalia > Rodentia > Muridae > Meriones > Meriones unguiculatus. The sequence continues at coordinate 100,968,639 of NC_083351.1, forward strand.
CACATTTTATTGCTATCAATAACTATTATTTCTCCAAATAGATAGCACTGATATTTATTTGCAATGGATTTATTATATTATGGTGATCACAATATGTTGTTGCATACTCAGATTGTACATTATTTTTACAATGTAAAATATGCTAATATATAATGGCATAAATGTACAATTTTATATATGAATAATATGAGATCAGTAATAATACAATCCAATAAATTATGATTATTATCTTCATAATCATTATTTTATTGTATTTTCTCTATTTTGGCATTGTGTCTTGTGTGTGGATAATATCCAATAAAATTCATGTTATAATTTTAAATATAGCAGTTTGGAAATGTGATTAAGAATCCTTAGACTGCTCTCATAAATAACTGTCTTTCTGGGGAGACTGGATTAAATTCCTTAGGAGTTAAGGAGTTAACTGCATTTCCTGGGACTAGATTAGGGAGCTTATCAGGTATGGTAAAGCCAGCTTACCATGCTGTTTGCCTTTTTCTTCAAAAATATCCTTGCCACTTTGCCATTTTTTCTGCCATTTGATGTCGTCCAGGCTCATCGTAAGTTGAGCACTATAGGATCTCAAGCTATGTGAAGTACAAAAATACATTTTTTTTTCTCACGAAATATCCAGGCTCAGATAATTTTCAGAGCAACAAGGAATGGTCAAAGGAAGATGGGATCTCATCTCAGACTAGTTTTTTCCCTTAATATAGTCAATCCAGCTTCAAATTTTATGGGAATCTCAACCAAACTCTTTATTCAAGGGGCTAACTGCTTGTTACAGGTCTGTTGATGTTTGACTTAGCAAAGCAACACACATGACTTTATGAATTAATTTCAGCAGATGTTAACATCATCCAATTGGTGAGCCAGAGGATGAACTCTCTCTTAGTAAAGGTTGCCATTGCAATGAAGAAACAAAATGACCTAGAGTAAGTTGGAGAGAAAAGGGTTTATTTGGCTTATGTATTTGCATCAATAGTAAGTACACCACTCAACAAAGTCAGGACAGAAACTGGAACATGTCAGGAGCATGAAGGCAGAAGCTGATGCAGAGGCCATGGATGCTGCTTATTGATTTGTTCTCCATGGCTTGCACAGTATTTCTTCTTATAGAATCAAGACCACCAGCCCATGGATGATACCATCCTCAATGGCCTGGGCACTCCTCTGTGGATCATTAATTAAGAAAATGCCCTATCGGCTTGCATATAGCTGTATCTCCTAGAGAAATCTTTCAACTGAGGTTCTCTCTTCTCTGATGATCCTAGCCTGTGTCAAGATGGCATAAAACTAGCCAACAAAAAACATTGGGGAGTACTATTTACTCCTGGGAAAGATCTAGCAAGAAATTTTGAAGCACCTTTTTATGAGGACATGACATGGTCCTTGTTAGCCATGAAAGCATGACAAAATCAACACATCATTGTGCTATTTTGAGCATCAGTCTAGAAGAGTAATAACTTATGAATTATAAAGTACTATACAAATTTTCATTGATAACATTTTGCCTCATTTTTCCTGCTTAATAGTTAAAATTCCCTTCTACTCCTGCCCTGCCTGCTACTTCAGGACTTTTAATTCACATCCCTGAGGGAAAGTCCTGGATGGTCCTGACCTCTGTGCTGTCTGATCACTTAGCACATGCCATTGATGCTTCATCAATTATAAATATAATTAGCTGGTGGTGATGGTACTTTTAATTTCAACACTTAAGAGAAATAGGCAGTAGGACCTCACTGTTTTCCTTAAACAAAAGTATTCCAAAGAATCTGTCCAACTTTATTCAGTTTAAACTGAAATTTCAGGAGGAGTTTCACAATAAATAGAGAAGACAATGTGAGTTTGTGTTTGGGCACTCTAGTCCAATTATTACCCAAGTGAATCTTTGAGAGTTAACTCAGCAACTTCATCCTTGGTCATCAATAATATACAAACTGATTATGTCAAGACTGCAAATGTGTGCATAAGTTCATAGAGATAAGAGATCACAGTCACAGAGAAGAACTAGTGAGAACTAGTGAGACATTCCATAGACCAACAAACAATGACAGTATTATTTTTTATATTATTTATTTATTTATTTTTATTAATTACAGTTTATTCACTTTGTATCCAAACCATAGGCCCTTCTCTCATCCCCTCTCCATCTCACCCTCAGGCCTCCCCACCCACCCAACTTTAATTTCTTTCTCAAGATAAACAAACAAACAAACAAAAATACACCCCCAACACCAACAGAATAATACAAAACCACACTCAAAAGGAAATACAATAACAAACCCCCACCAAACTGTAACTAAGTAAAAGCAAACAAAAAACTGAGGAGTTCAATCATATGTTGGTCAACTACTCTGGACATGAGACCTATTCTGGAGTGGTTGATATTTCCCATGTCTCTCAAATGAAGAAAAGGAGGTATAAATGACAGTTTACTTCGTATCCTGGACCCTAGTGGCTACTTTTTCATTCATTCATTCATTTTTTTTAGAAAGTTCTATCAAAATAAAATATAATAAGATAACATAAAAGCTATCACATTGCAGTTGGACAAGACAAAGCAACAGGAGAAAAAGAGCACAAGAAAAGGCACAAGAATCAGAGAAACACTCATTTGCACACTCAGAAACCCCACAAAATCACTAAACTTGAAGCCTTAAGTATGTGCAGAGCACCTGGTGCATACTCATGCAGGCTCTGGGCATGCTTCCTCAGTCTCTGTAAGCTGATATGAGTGGTTTTTCACATCAATTTAGAGGGCTTTGTTTTTTTGGTGCCTTCCATTCTCTCTGGCTCTTATACCTTTCCACCTCTGCTTCCATAGTGTTTCTGAGGTCTGGGAGGAGGGATTTAATAGGGACATCCCATTTATGGTTAAGTGGGGGAAATCCGGTACATTTACCAAATGAAGTGTTACTCAGCTGTTCGCAGAAAAAAATACATTATAAAATTTGCAGGCAAATGTATGGAACTTAAAAATATCATTCTGAGTTAGGTACCCTAGACCTGGAAAGACAAATATGGTATGTGTCCTGTTCTGTGTAGGTATTATCTGTGATGTCAATGAAACCAAGTTCCAATACATAAAACCACAAAGGTTAGCTATAGAGTAAGAGACTATAAGGAACATATAGATCTTGTCAGGAAGCAGAAAAAAATAATTATAGATGTGGTGGTGGGAATGGGAGGATCAAGTGGGGAGAAAGCGGGGGAAGGAATTGTGGGAAGGACTATCAGAGGACTAGGGAAAGGGCCTAGGAGGAGAAGACAGAGGGTGGGTGTGACTGGGAGTTTATGAGGGAGAGGGCTGCAGAGGGGAAACAAAGTGAATAAATTCTAATTAAATAAACAAATAAATAAAACAAGGAAGGACAGCTAAAATTATGAAGCACTTGAGGGGTAGTATGGAAACTTCCTAAAATGATGGTGATCTAAATGGAATTGCCCAATAACTGGGGAAAACGTCCCAAGAAGCCATTTCTCATCACCACCAAAGCTTCCAGTACTGGGATTGGGTTACATATAATTGAGTAATTGGGTTACATCTAATTATACCCAAAGTCATCATAGCACACACTGATATATAGATATACATGCATGCATTCTTATACAAATAGATTTCCAAGCTCAGGCTTTAGCTATCTGACATCCTGCATAAGAATTAAAAATAAATAAATAAAGTCAGCTTCTACCATAAAAAAGAATTATATCTTTTCTTCATTTTTTTAAAATTTAGTTTTTATTTTTTTAAATTAATTACAGTTTCTTCACTTTGGATCCCAGCTGTAACCTCCCCCTTATTCTCTCCCAATCCCACCCTCCTTCTCTGATCTCCTCCCATAACCATCCTGCAGTTCACTGATAGGCCAGGTCCTCCTCCCCTTCTACCTTAGCCTATCCTGTCTCTTCAAGACTGGCTACACTGTCTTCCTCTGTGGCCTTCTTCAGTGGCTGCTCCCCCCTCAGAGAGTGGTGATCAAAAATCCAGCCACTGAGTTCATGTCAGATACAGTTCCTGTTCCCTTAATAGGAAACCCACTTGGATAATAAGCTGTCATGGGCTACATCTGAGCAGGGGTTCTAGGTTATCACCCTGCCTGGTCCTTGGTTGGTGTATCAGTCTCAGAAAAGACTCCTGTGTCCAGATTTCTTGGTTCTGTTGCTATCTTTGTGGAACTCCTGCCCCCTCCAGGTCTTTCTATCTCCCCCTTCTTTCATAAGATTCCCTAAACTCTGCCCAAAGTTTGGCTTTGAGCCGCAGTATCTAATTTGATACCCTGCTGGGTAGAGTCTTCCAGAGGATCTCTGTGGTAGGCTCCTGTACTGTTTCCTCTTTTCTCCCTCTTCTGAAGTCCATCCTCTTTGCCTTTCTGAATGAGGATTGATCATCTTACCCTCTGTCCTCATTCTTGTTTAGCTTCTTTAGATGTACAGATTTTAGTGTGTTTATCCTATATTATCTGTCTAAAATCCACTTATAAGTGGGTATATACCATTTGTGTCTTTCTGCTTCTGGAACACTGCACTCAGAATGATCATTTCTAGTTCCTACCATTTGTGTGCAAATTTCATGATTTCCTTTTTAATTGCTAAGTAGCATCTTTAACAAATGGTGCTGGTCTAACTGGATGTCTACATGCAGAAAAATCCAAATAGATCCATATTTATCACCCTGTACAAAACTAAATCCAAGTGAATCAAAGACCTCAACATAAAACCAGACACACAAAATCTATTAGAAGGAAAAGTGGGAAAGAGCCTTGATCCCATTGGCACAGGAGACAATTTCCTGAACAGAACACCAACAGCACAGGCTTTAAGATCAACAATCAATAAATAGGACCTCACGAAACTAAAAAGCTTCTGTAAAGCAAAGGATACTGTCATCAGAACAAAATGACAGAATACAGACTGGGAAAGGATCTTCACCAATCCTTTATCTGACAGAGGGCTTATATCCAGAATATGTAAAGAACTCACGAAGTTAAAAAGCAACAAATCAAAGAATCCAATTAAAAATTGGGTACAGAGCTAAACAGAGAATTCTCAATAGAGGAATATCGAATGGTATAGACACAGTTAAAGAAATGCTCAATGTACTTAGTCATCAGGAAAATGCAAATCAAAACTACCCTGAGATTTCACCTTACATCCATCAGAATGGTAAGGCTGCTCCCCCTCAGGGGGAAGTGATCAAAGAGCAGGCCAATCAGATTATGTCAGAGGCAGCCCCTCTTCACATTACTATGTAACCCACTTGGACACTGAACTGCCATGGGCTACATTTGTGCAGGGGTTCTAGGTTATCTCCATGCCTGGTACTTGGTTGGAGTATGAGTCTCAGGAAAGACCACTGTGTTCAAATTTTCTAGTTCTGTTGCTCTCCTTGTGGGGTTCCTGTCCTCTCCAGATCTTACTATTTCCCACTTTTTTCATAAGATTCCATGCACTCTCCACAACAGTTGGCCATAAGTCTCAGCATCTGCTTCGATAGTCTGCAGCGCAGAGGCTTTCAGAGGCCCTCTGTGGGAGGTTCCTAACTTGTTTTCTGTTTTCTCCTTCTTCTGATGTTCATCCTCTTTGTCTTTCAGGATGGGGATTGAGCATTTTAGCCAGAGTCCTCCCTCTAGATTAGTTTCTTTAGATGTAGAGATTTTAGTAGGTTTATCCTATAATATATATTTATATGAGTGAGCATATACCATATGTGTCTTTCTGCTTCCACTCCTGATGAGAGCTGATAGACTAAGATCAGAAGTAAGGAGAGGGGGACCTCCCCTATCAGTGGACTTGGGGAGGGGCATGCGTGAAGAAGGAGGAGGGAAGGCGAGATTAGGACGAGAGGAGGGAGGGGTTTATGGGGGCATATAAAGGGAATAATATCTAATCAATAAAAGTTAAAAAATCAAGTAACAACACATGCTGGAGAGGATGTGGAGAAAGGGGAACCCTCTTCCATTGCTGGTGGAAATGTAAACTTGTACAACCACTTTGGAAATCAATCTGGCACTTTCTCAGACAATTAGGAATAATGCTTCCTCAAGATCCAGCTATACCACTCCTAGGCATATATCTAAAATATGCTCAAGTACACAACAAGGACATTTGCTCAACCACTTTTATAGCAGCTTTATTCGTACTAGCCAGAATATGGAAATAACCCATAGGCCCCTCAACTGAGAAGTGCATACAAAACTTTGGTACAGTTACACAATGGAGTAGTACTCAGCAATTAAAGAATTATCTCTTTGCCATTATGTACAAAAAGAATTTATGTGCAGTGAACTTTTTGAGACAAATTGAAGGAATGTCTCATGAATTCAGTAAGGAAAGACCAAGGAAATATAGCGGGTGAACAAGAAAACATGAATAGTCTCAGGGTAAATGTTTGCCAATCTTTTCCTCAGAGGCAAAGAGTTGTTTTAGTTTATTTTTCTGTGTCAGGAACATTTTAAATTATATTAATTTGTTGTCATGACTGTAAAATAAAATTTTTAGCTAGAAATAAAGAAATAGATATTTGCCAATACTTATCAGTGTTCTTTATGAGATAATTTAGACAAGAGCAAACCAAATCTTTGCTAAACCTTATTTGTTCATCCAGTATTATTCAGTGTGTTATTTGCAAGGGATGACAGCACTCAGCATTAAATAGTGACCTCAATGTTAGTCTTTCAAAATATCTAAAATAATTAAAAACAGTGTCTTATGATTCACAATTAGATCATGTAAATATTGATATCATAAGTCAAATGGTATGGGTCAAAGATTTTCACAATTAAGAAAGTGATAGAGCAATATTGTGTCTTCTTTGTTTGCTTTAGCTATTCAGGCTCTAAATGCCCATTGAAAAACCTAGAGAATGGTGGTCATTTTCCATACATATACAATGTACAAATCAACAGAAACTTCAAAAGGTCTAAATTATTAAGGAGCCTTAAAAATTAGATGGTGGAGTACCCCAGGATAAACGGTAAGAGCTGTGGCTTTGAATGAAACATATTATCCAATCATATGTTTCTATGGCTGTGAAATGACTTAAATTATAGATAATAACTTCTTTTATTCTGGAATCCACAATCTCTTTAAATTGGACTCCCTCATAATCCTTATTATTGCAAGTAGAAATTTCACTCACTAGTGAAGAGCATACCTTTTCCCCTGACAGAAAACTTGGAAGTTCTACCAAGCTCACCCCCATGAAATGCACCCGGGAGATCTATTTTAAATGTCATGCCTGACAGGTTTCCTGTAAAGGCTTCTGCTTTGTTTCCCATGGGAATCTCATGTATCCCTGAAGCTTTTCTCTCGCTGAGTCTGATTCTGTGTTTGCTTTGGGAACATTTCTGAGTAGTTACATGATTTATATCCACTTTCAAACCAGGCTGGAGGCCAAATGGATCTCTGTAAAAATTATAAATGCTGGCACTTTGCAATCTGCTTTGTTTAGTATTGTTTATCTGGAGGGTTGCAAACAATATTGATGCTACCAGCTAAGACTGGTCAGAAAACTAGTTGGCAGGAAACTAGCATGATGTCAGAACAATGGGAGAGAGAATCTGCAAGTGCCAAATTCTGATGTGTGAGAAACCTCATTTATCTGCAATTCTTAAAACACCAATCTCTTTGTTTTGTTTGCTTGTGTATCTGACTGCATAGATTTATAGATTTCCTCTACATACTGTATGCCTTTTTTAACCTCAACTAGAGCTATAGATGTAGAAAGAAGTCCTACATTTCTCCATGTGTTTCTCCTGATGGAGAAACCTTTCCGAATGGCTAACTGACAGTACATACAACCTTGTTTTTTTTTGCTTGTTTTTTTTTGTTGTTGTTGTTCTTTTTTTGTATTAAATTTTTATTTTTTATATTAGTTACAGTTTGTTTACTTTGTGTCCTAGCTGTAGCCCCCTCCCTCATTTCCTCTCAATCCCACCCTCCCTCCCTCATCTCCTCCCTGGCCCTCTCTAAGTCCACTGATAGGGGAGGTTCTCCTCCTGTTCCATCTGATCATAGCTTATCAAGTCTCATCAGGACTGGCTGCACTGCCTTCCTCTGCGGCCTGGAAAATGTGCACCTGCCTCAGGGAGAGGTGATCAAAGAGCCAGCCACTGAATTCCTGTCAGAGACAGCCCTTGTTCCTTTTTTAGGGAACTCATTTGGAGGTTGAGTTGCCAGGGGCTCCATCTGAGCAAGGGGTCTAGATTATCACCATGCATGGTCCTTGGTTGGAGAATCAGTCTCAGAAAGGTCCCCTGTGCCCAGGTATATTTGGTCTTTGTGTAGCTCCTGTCCTCTCCAGGTCATACTAACTTCCCCTTCTTTCATATGATTTCTTGCACTCTGCCCAAAGTTTGGTTATGAGCCTCAGCATCTGCTTTAATACACTGCGAGGCAGAGTCTTTTAGAGGCCCTCTATGGTAGGCTTCTTTTTAAAATACAGCCTTTACTGTTACAAACTCTTCTTTTGGATTGTTTGAGATTGTGATTTGTGGTCATTATGGAAATGTCACTCAGAAAGTCACAGTAGAGAAAAGAAAATACAGGCATAGATAGGGTATGGACTTCCTTTCTATACCTAAGTAAGATGAGTCCAGACTTCTAAATGAATTGCTGGATTAAAAGTCTATCACATGAAACAGAATGAATGTCCTTTACCTCTTGAATTTTAGAACGAGGAAACTATTGAAATGAGACAAATTCTTTGCTTCTCGTTGATATCAGGAATTATCAATTTAGCATGAGAAAGAGTGTGTGAGATATATGTGTTCTTTCTTACTTGTTGGGCAAAATTATGTAAATCTAAACTAAATACCCAAATAACAAATCAAGATGGGAGGAATATGTCAGTAATTTTAAGCTAAATGTTAAAACTAAACTCTCCTGATAAACACAGAAGAGCACCTAAGGAAAAAGAAGAAATTGTGGCATTTCCCCAGTCTCTGCCTGGAAGTCTAACCTTCTCTCCTGCCTAGTTATAGGCTGTCAGCTCTTTATTAAATCAATCAGAAGGTGAGGGAGGTGTATGTTTACAAAATACTAAGACAGGTGATGATCCATTAAAAATAACAATACCAAAGTCTGGACAGTACTCAGCTCTCTGCCCAAACAGAAATCAACATTTGAATAATACAAAGGCAACTCTTACACAGTGCGTAAAACGATTACCTCAACATCCTCCACTCTGACTTCCCTTGTTGTCCTGGGATTTGGTGAGTTTCTTCTCTTTGGACATAAAAGTATTTTGTAGTGAAATAGATTTTTCTTCAGTCTGTAATGAGAAATTAAAAACTAAATTCTGAAATTCATAGGAGCTGTGGTCCTGATTGTTTGAATAAAGAGAGACACATGCTTATTGAACCTCGGGTAAGAACTACATCATCATTACAGAAGAAAATATCAACATCATATAATCTGAATGTGGAACCCCATGACAAAGAACTTTTGTCAAAAACTTCCTACACACTCTGTGATAGTTGAATGGTAATATCAGTCCTGAATAAAGAAAGAAAATCCTGAGGAAGAGTATTTAGGCTGAAAATAACTGTCATGTGACTAATGTTTCTCCTGGGATGTTTTTGCATGCAGGAAGTAAGCCAAAAATAACGTTCTGAACACTTCTACTGCAGAGGACTTCAGGGACAAAGCTGTCTTAATGATAAAATGATGCAGACATTGCATGGTAACTTCTACAGTACTAGATGGTTTTGCTCATTGGAATTCTAATTAGTTTGTACTTTTAAAATCCTTTCCTTTGCTTGTTTGTTTTGTTGTTTTTTTTTCCAGCTATAGAAAAATACTCTGACCAAAGGAACTTAAAGAAAGATCATTTTACTCATAGTTCCAGGTGTAATTCATCATGATGAAGTTACAGTGGAAAGCAGCTTGAGGAAGCTGGTCATATCGTATCCAAGTCAAGAAGTAGTGAAGGAAAGCTGCTTACTTTCAACTAGGATTCTTCTTCCTATACAGTCCAGGACAACCCCCCGGGGAATGTGCTGTGCGCTTATACTGTGGGTCTTCCTACCTCAAATCTAATCTCAGTTCTTTACAGGCAATTCCAGAGACCCAGTAATCTCTCGCAAGTTGTATGAGAGAAAGCTTGTCGCCATGATGGTTCCAGATCCTTCCAAGTTGGTAATTAGCACTAACCATAGTGCTTTCAAAAACATTTTTTCCCATGAGGAATAATATTGTTATTTCTATAAAAATCATTTTAGTTAAGAGGATACAAACTTTTAGATTTAGTAATGTTTTCTGGATTAGCTGTCTTCTGTAACATTAGCGAAAACTGAACACAAATAGAATTGTTTCTTCCCATCCCCCTATCCACCCAAGGGTGCCAGGCACTTAACTTGTCAGTCATCACAAACACCGACAATTCCGATTCTCTGGCTTCAGTTTTCTTTTGTTATGTGACTTACTTCACCAGCCTTGTAGCTTGTTGGAAGGACTATGAGGCTGTGCATGGTAACTGCCTTTAACCAATGCCAATGGGAAATTAGAAAGTAATCCTGTTCTTTTGCACTTGAATGCTGTGATACTGTGACTCACACATAGCTGCCTCTCAGACATGGGGATACAGAATTAAGTTCCACAAACCTGTACTGATATCGACCTGTCAATACAAAGTTGATTAACGAGCTCTCCTTTCTTGCATCATTCTAAAATCTGTTTTCTCTTATTTCTTTCACTTCCCAAATAATCTAGGCATCTATCTATATGAGAACTAAGTCATCATAAAATCACTAGACATCTCTCTGACAAGTATTTTGACAATAACTACATTAATCATTAATTGTGTAACTGAGATAGCACAAAAATATACTTTAAATTGATATATAAATAAACTTTGAACATTCAGCCAGCTTTAAAGGTATTTGTAAACCATACAGAGAAAAGGCCAAATCACTCAGCAAAACCTTGCTTACTTTCTGTTGTCTATATGAAAACAGGAAATAACAAGCAAGAGGTAAATTCAATACCATACAGTTTTCTTATTCTTAGAACTATATATTTCCTTATGTATTTTAGGAAACTGAAAGCACATACATTTGTATTGTTACTCATCAATGCAAACTTATAAATATTTAAGAGATGGAAATTAGCTCAAGAGAAGGTAGTTACCATAAAGAAGTATGTGTCAGTGTGCTCTGCCTAGAAAAACAAACAAACAAACAAATCTGTATCTTATTAGTGTATTCTCATTTCCTGTGAATATTTTAACTTACCATGTTTTAATATGAATGTTGTCTTTATTAAATTGTTTTAATAAAACTTTCTCCTTTGTGAAAAAGATGATTATATTTGTTCAAAATTATCGGTTTTCTTCATTTGAAAACACATTATCTGATAAATAAACTCTGTGAATAAGTCCACACTCAGTTCTTGTTCTTTGTATTTGCACAGTGTACTATCCACTGATAAAACAACTTTTCCTCTAAACACTATGATATTTACTTTCTAATAGTAGGCTTGCACTCAGTGCTTCTTAACAGCACAAGAAGCCCACTCTGGTGACGTGGAACCCTCAGCCTTGGCACCCAGAACAGGACAGACAGTTGTGTTTAGAAAACATCAGACTTACAGTGAAGAACTGAATTCCATCTAGTGTGGATTCATATTTGAAGCTTCAACTTCTAATACTGTGTTATTGGGAGTTGGTAAGTTAGGGATGGTTAGATGGTTAGATGAAGTTACAATGACCTAAAGCCTATAGGAAGACTATTATTATCCAAGAAAGCTTGCAATTTAGAAAGGATATACACCAGGAAATAAATCAGACAAAACATAATATTGGCTTTATAATCTTACAAAACAGTGGGTAATAAGGATGTGTTGCTTAAACCCCTGGCATTTAGGTATAGGAACCAGAGCAGATTTTTGGCTTTCTCCTGAGAAGTGGACTGCCTCTGTAACTAATACTTACTCATGCCAAAGTGATTGGGGACTGTGTGAGTAAAAGGGTGGGAGGGATTCAATGCAATCCAGAAACATAAATTTTAGGAGTTATAGTTATCAGGTTTCATTAAGAAAACTGGAGAAAAGTCAGTTGTTTTTAAGGGGCAAACACTTTTGACAGTTTTCTTTTGTGTTTTGCAGACAGTAGTGGTACCTACATCTATAGAGGATTGTGAAGCAAATAACTTGGCTCAGTTTCCTGCCCCCTTCTGACTGCTCCTGCTTAAGTGTCAAAAGGAGACAGAGTAATAGACGGTGAAATGTTAAAGATTTCTAAGACTCTTAGACTATTCATCTGTTCTGCATGGTTTGGTCAGCATGATACAAAGCTAGGCATACCTGGGAACAGGGAATCTTAACGGAGAGAATGCCTCTAGAAGAAAGGCCTGCAAGCATGTCTGTGGGGTATTGTCTTGATTAACAATTGCTCTGGGAAAACATTGCTCAAGTCCCTATGAATGGTCACAACACTGGACAGGTGGTCCTGAGTTGTATTAGAAAGCAAGATGAGCAAACAATGAAGAACAAGCCAGTAATCACCACTTCTCTATGTCCTCTGCTTTAGTTCCTGCCTCTAGGTCCACATCTCAAGTTCCTTGCCTGACTTCCTTTCATCCTGGACCACAATAAGCCAAATAAACTCTTCAGTATACACATTTGTTATTGTCATGATGTTTTGTCACAGCAATAGGAGCTCTGAGATACCATCCTACAACAGGAGAGAAAATTTATTCTGAAGAAATTTTAAGGATGATGCTGAGCAGCCAGTGAGCTGCACTTCAATGGAGGTCATAAATGGAAATAGGATTGTGCTCTCAGATTCTGCAGCTTAACAAAAGGGGGTATACACAAAAATAGACTTGCTAGGGATTACATGCCTACACAATCAAGCCACTTAGAGGGAAATGTAGACTGTCGTCAAGAAAAAGGAAACATACCTTGAAGGCAATCTACAGCCTATTAGGACCAATGCTGAATTTCAAACAAGCTAGTGAGCTTCTGATCCAAGCACTGGGATGGGCTAACAAGAACATTCTGGGAAAGAATGCAGAGCCAACAAAAATTGGGAGGTAGGATACTTTGCAAGTATGTAGAAAGCAGAGTATCAGGCTAGAGAGAATCGTTATTGAAGCATGTGTCTACTTTGCTGGTTTTAAACTGCTTAGAAACTGCTATCACTCCCTCTTTCTTTTCCTTCCCCTTTAGAAGAACACATGTTCATTCTTGTCTACTATTCTACTTTTAAAAATTCATTTTTTAAAGATTAGTATTATTTTTATGATTAATAAAATTATTTCATTTCCCCTTTCCTTTCCTCCCTCTAAACTCTTGCACATACCCCTCTTTGCTACTTTTCATATTCAAAACTTGGGAGAAATTTGGCCTCAGGATGAATTGTTCCTAAAGTCTCGTGATATAAAATTTAATTGTTCTCTGAAAACTTTTCATTTCAGAAATAACATTTTCCTGAGGTAAGGATTGGTGGGATTTGAGGATGTCAGCAAGAAGCACATAGATTTTGCGTGCCTGGGTTAGAATGGCTTAGATTGAGTGCACCCTGCAGATACTACCATGTTGAGTCAGTGCAAAACATGTGAGCCCTTTTAGGTATGAATATTGTGTAAGGTAGTTGTGGTTAGATAAAGAAGTAAGCATAAGGCTTTCATGATTGACATAGTATCACCGGGGAGAAGAGGACTAGACGCAGGCAGCATTTGTAGAGAAGCATAGAGGGAAAGTGCAGGAAAGGAGCCATCTTCAAACCAGAAGAAGGACCACATCTTCAACATGAGAAGAGCTGAACAGACATCAAGCACATCCTGGTTTTGTACTTCCTTTTATCTTGAATGTAAAAAACAAATGCCCATCTTTAAGCCACCCAATCTATGGTACTCTATTACAGCAGCCTGATCAAAGTAATGCAAGCATATATTTTTAATTAGCTCAACCAGTCATTGAAAATCATTTTTATCCCGATCATGAATGTAATTCAAATACAGTTCAGTTATAGTTTATAATTAATAGAAATATGCTCTATTCATCATAATTAATTTCTTAAAAACATTTGTCATTAGATTGAGTTTTAAGCAAATGTTTTTAGGGATAAATTGCATTTGCCAATATTCAAAATCTAACACATTCTTCATAAAATAGTTTAAGAAGGTGTAGGAAATAAAAAAAAATACCCTCAATGGTAGCTCTGTCTTTTATCCTCAGGCTTCATGTGAAGTACTATTTTATGCATAGTGGAAGATGCTTTTTTTCTCTCTGACCACAGATAGGTAGCCAACAATATTCTCTTATTGCCCCAAACTGCTGTTACAAGTAACAAACCACAGGTTGGATCTCCAGGGAGCAAGAACAAATAGAACTAGTTTTCAGAGTTGTTGGAGAAACATTGTACCAAGTATTATTGTTGACTGACAGAGACAAAGAGTCAAGGGTCCATGCTCCCAGGTGACATGGCTGCTTGAACAAATAGCTATAATATGAGCCTGAGTAAGTATTTCCAAGGATGTAAAGGACTTTTTGAAGTGAACAGTTGACTCCTTATGTGACTGGAAGTGCAAGGGGCTTGAACTTGTTTACTGAACTCACGTGTTGTTGACAATATTTAAATATCTATATCCATTTTAATATCCGTCTTTCTGATAGACTAATGAGGAAACTTCTGTTAGTTACTTGTCTCATTGCCATGACAAGAAGCCACCTTGAAGGGTTATTTTGGTTCAGTTATTTTGGTTCACAATTTAAGAATATAGAAATCTGTCATTCTGAGTCTCACAGAAGGTCCGGACACAGAACGAGACTTTGTGCCACAAGAACTCCAGTTCAGCCAAGGGTTCAGGAGAAAGGAGTTTTTCTGCAACAAGTATTATAGCTCTTTAAAAACCACTGCTCTAGCAGCTTAAGGTTACAGATTTTTTTTATAAAGCTGCTTTTTTATCTTTTTTTTTGTAAAGCCATGAAGTGAGACAGGTGCTCCATGAGCAGAAGAGAACGGAGGCTCAGAACTCAGAGCTCTGAAACCATACTGACAGAGGAGGGAGCCTGGTTTTGTTTGGGCAGACAGGTGGATGTCAGAAGCTTCCAGGGAGGAGCAGCCCTGCCTGACCACAGAGGAGGACATTGCAACCAGTCCTGATGATACCTGATAAGCTAGGGTCAGATGGAAAGGGAGGAGAAACTCCCCTATCAGTGGACTTGGAAAGGGGAAGGGAGGAGATGAGGGAGGGAGGGTGGAATTGGGAGGGAATGAAGGAGGGGGCTATGGCTGGGATACAAAGTAAATAACCTGTGATTAATATAAAAAATAAAAATTATAAAAACCCCTCATTAATCTTCCTCCATAAAATAATTTAAGATGGATATAAGTATGATCATATTTAAAAAGACTATGAAGATCTTTGAAATTTATAAGTAGTGAAGTCAAAAAATAGCAAAACAGCTAAGGTCTGGTTCTAGCACACCTGTGGTTTTCCATTCCCACTAGAGCCTTCTGCCTGAGACAGCATCAAGTGATTACTGCTTTCACCCACTTTGAGTATTGATGGTATGATTTCAGACTTTTAGGATTGTCTTAGTTTCACATGGACTTTATGAAGAAATCACACTGCCTTTAGAATGGAGGGTCCATAGCTATCGTAGACTCTTAGAGACAGTGCTGGAAATAATGAAGCGTATGCTTTTAGATTGGACTCCACAAGTTACCCCATTGTATTGTAGTCAGAGAAAGACAACTATTTGAAAATAAAGTTCATTATCATTAAACATAACCTAAGAATTAATATCAATTTATCTACAATACTAATGTGGACTCTTTGATTTTCTCTACATAATCTTCCAAAAGAAATTTCAGATTTGACTTTCAAAATGTTTTTGAAAAGAGAAGACTAAGCCAAGAGATCTCGGTCACATTCAACCTGAAACACCTGCTGAATTGCTCTTTTCTTGATTACTTTAAGGTATGTTGATCCTCTTACGCTTGTCAGGAGGTGACAACTTTTATCTGTCTATAAGACAACCGTAGGGACTACGTGTAAGCTTATCAGGCAGATGCTTTCCAAGGAACTCAACACCATGCGGTCAACCTTAATTCTTTGAAGTTATCTAATCATACTCGAAACCATGACTTCAAGCCAAGTTTTGGTAATACAGTAAGAATTTCTAAGCTGGCTGTTTTTAGGAAGGAAAAAAAAAAGACAGGTGCTTATCCTATTTGTGCAAGTAACTATGAGGTGAAAATATTACAATTTCAAGATTTTGAATGTATTTGGTAAAGAAATAGCAAATGTTTGAATTCTGCTAAAAATGAATACTATTTACAAAATCATTGTAAGCTATGGATTTTTCAAATATAGAAAAATAACACAAGCAAACAAAAATAATTGTGTATGCATCCATGCATTTATAGTTGCCTTACTCAGGCTTTCTATATCACTCTTTGTGAACGAGACTTCTTGGAAAGCATTAGTGTCTGCAATAGCTCATTGAAGTATTGAAATGTCACAGGCCCACAGCCGCACTGGCAATTTTTTTAAAAAAAAATAATTATTTAAAATTTTTTTTGTCAATTTTATACAAGCTAGGTTCATTTGGGAGGACAGAATCTCATTTGCAGTTGGCATTCAGCAAAGCTTTGAGGCAGTTTCTGGAAAGCAAGCCAGTGAGCAGCATTTCTCTATGGTCTCTGAATCAGTTTCTGTCCGTCCTTCCTTCCATCGTGGAGTCTAACTCACAACCTGAAGTAAACCCTTCCCTTTCACCTTGCTTGTGGTCATGGCATTATTTGCAGCAGTAAGAAGCAGACAGAAAAAGAGCCTAATTACAATTTATTTTGAGCTATATTTAGTTCCCTAAGTACCCATGCCTTGCTCATCTCTGTGCGGAATCTACTATTCTGAGACCATCAGTTAAAACATTTGGGAATGTACTGAATCAGTTTACCACCAGTTCCCACTACCCCAAAGCAAAGAATGTCACCAGATCCATGTCAGAGAGCACAGCTGAGATCTCTCCCTTCCATTCTTGATATTTCTGATGTTTCCACAAATGTACCTCAGACGTCTCTTGATTTATGACCTTTTGGTTTTGTTGCTGTAAAAACTTCATGAAGCTGTTTCTACATTGTAACTTATGGCACCCTAAATCTGTGTTCCTGGGCCATGGTCATCTCATCGAGGTGAGAGCTGTGATTTTTGCGTCACACTTGAGGACAAGCTGAGAACATTTTTCCCATTATTCAATCAAACAACAAACACTGAAAGGACAGCTCTCATTTCATTTATAGCACAAAAATTTTAGCCAGAATCAGCATCCCTAGTGTCTGTCTTAGCAGAAAACCCTGAAATGGTAGCAAACCCAAAGAAGCTTGATTGAGGCAGCGACTCAGAATTGCATTTCATATTTCCCCTTCGGTCTTCATCTTCTTTAAGCTAAGCAAGTTGCTTAGATAAGAAGAGACAAAGCTGAGACAAACTTGCTGTCTGGATCCATCACAATCTAGTTAGAGGCAGGTAGATAAAGTATTTTCCATAAGACGGTAACCAGAGATGCAGTAGGCAGTCAGAACAACGGAATATTCACAGCACACTCGCTCATCTGTGCCTTTGCCATGCTCGAGGTAATGCTAGATATTTTCCTTATAATTTATAAGTAGGTTTGGTCCACGTAATGGTGGACTTCAAATACATGTTCACCAGACCTGCTATGGCTAACAAAGAGCTGTCTTTAAGGAGGCTGGTGGACTGGAAGCAAACACCATGTTCTTAGAATAGATACACAACAGAGACAAGACAACAAAAGTGCAATCTCTGCTTGCCTCAACATCTGCAACAGGTTCGCTTATACAATGCAAGCTATCATACACCTAATCCCCCAAACCTGCAAATCCCCTCAAGGTTTCTCAAGAGTTCTCACCCAAAGCAGTGTGAGTGTATGTGTGTGTGTTATAACTGTCACACATCTGTGATGAAGAGCATGGATATGCTAAGCATTGTCCCTAATGAATTTGTGCTGGTGGTGTGGTGAGAAACACTTAAATGACAAGTAGAGATCTTTTAGAAAAGTTTCTTTTTAGAGAAAAATTCAAAAATAAATTTAAGAAGTGAATAAATTTCCAGATTTTTCTCCAGAGACAACAAAAGAATTGACAGAAATGTAAGATTTTAGTCAGCATGAGCTGGCAGAAAAGCAGGTGAGAAATGAAGTCTCTGGTAGTTAAGATTCTTGAGAGCAGGCTGTGCTTTTTTTTTTTTTTTCATTTCTTAAAAAGAAAAAAAAGGAAAATTTAAGATAAAATAGCCCAAGCCATTTAATATACCTTCATCCATGTATAAATTAAACAGTCAAGGATAAGTGAAGACTCGGAAGGGAAAAGTGAGGACAGAGAGAATACAGGATACAGTCATTTAAGACTGGTCTGGAAGGATGTCGTGGTGGCACTGACCCCAATGTTGGGTCATGGACCTCATCTTAAACTGACGCTTTAATTTTTAAAGAATAGATGGATTTCTGTTCTTCTATTCTTGGCCTTTTCAGGAAACATAGCCACATTCATTTGTGTGTTTGTTTAATAACGGAACCTCTCATTGTGCACAAAATCTTCTCCAAGTCTAATCCCTAGAAACACCAAGTTCCAGTGACACCTGTATTCTCTACAGCTGTAAAATCACCAACAAAAATAGTCTTACCTCAGCCAGCTTTTAGAAGCTTCGACTTTGTCCTTGTTCACATCCACATAGGCAAAGACAAGGGAGTTGGATCCTAACCAAAAGATTGGATGCTCCATCTAAATTAAGTCTTTCTTGTTAGATTATTTTTGCTCTGTTCATTTTACATATAGGAAAAAATTCAACTCTGAAGAATTGTGAGAAAAAATGATGAAAAACTTTAGGAGAGTACCTAAAAATTGAAAATGGTTAAAAATCAGTTCACCAGCCCACTCCAGAAAGAGTTGAACTTTCTACTTCCTCTGATTCCTTTTAAGATGGCTTATTCTAAAAAAATCTGAGTATCTGTATATGTGAGAATCTCTTATAAAACCAAATCACTCAATGCAGTCTGATTGGTCCTATTTAGGTCATGTTTCTAGCTTAGGTTTTCTACATTGGGAAGGCAGAGATCAATTTAGGACAGACTGCTGAGAACAAGAGTGTTTTCTGTCCTCCTATAATAAATTCACATGTCTACAATGAGACATTGTTACACGCAACCAAATATTTAAAAGTGTTTGACTTCAGTATGAGTACTTATAAATGAAGCTTCCATGTGAATAGTTGGATACCATTTGGAATGTTAAATAATTAAGCAATGTTGAGATTTTGTTTCCACCTATCCACAAGTGCTTGAAGCTGAGAGCAGCTGACCTTTAGATGAAGAAATTATGCTCTGTTTACCAGTTAATGAACTACACCTTATTGCTTCTCTAGCTTATGCCAACATTTGAAAAATAGACTTGGTTGTTAGTGAAAAGTTCTTAAGTACACCCTTGTAATCTTAGCACTGAGGATGTAGAGACAGGGAAACTGGAGTTCCTTGGCTGGCAAGAGTAGCCCAACCTGTAAGTTTCAGACCCCAGAAACTGATCCTGTCTCAAAAACACAAGAACATTATTATGGAATCCAGTTGGATACTGAACTGATTGGCCTGCTCTTTGACCACCTCCCCTAGAGAGGGGAGCAGCCTTACTAGGCCACAGAAGAAGACAATGCAGCCACGTTTGATGAGACCTGATAGACTAGGATCAGAGGGAAGGCCAGGAGGACCTCCCTTATCAGTGGCCTGGGAGAGGGGCACAGGTGGGGAAGAGGGAGGGTAGGATTGGGAGGGGAGGTGGGAGGGAGGTACAGGGAGATCCAAGGTGAATAAACTGTAATTAATAAAAATGATTAAATAAAAAAGTAAAACCCCCACAAGAACAAACAAACAAAGAAAACAAAACAAAGAAAATGAACTACAAGAAACTAAGTAACTCTGAGTGCAGGAGAAATATTCTTCACTAGGGAAGAGCCTATCAAACTGGTTATATGGTATCAGTCCTGGAAGCATATTCACATAAGTAACATTATGCAGACTGAACAAGTAATGATAAAATAAAAAGGCTGTTGATTTAAAAGAGAGCAAGAATGGGTATACGAGACTACTTGGAAGGGAAGTAGGAAAAGAGGCAAGTGATGTAAAGGTGATCTCAAAAAATAATTAAAAAATAAAGAAGTCATGGGGCAGGAGAGATGAACAGCAGTCAAGCACTATCTGCTTTACCAAGCTTCTGTTATCACTTCCCCACATGGCAGCTCACAGCAGTCCCTGGTGCCAGTTACCAGAGGAGTCAACGCCCTTTTCTGAGCTCCATTCTGGTGCTGCAGATAAATACATGTAGACAAGTGCTAATTTTCATGAGCTAAATGAATATTTTTTTAAAAAAATAAGTAACATTTGAAGGACAATCTCTAAGGTAAGTCTGCACCATCCACATGGGCATATATATGAGAGTCGCTTGACAAGAACACACACACGCACACACACCCACACCCACACACACTCACACACACTGAGAGACACACACACACACTGAGAGAGAGACACACACACACACACTGAGAGAGAGAGACACACACACACACAGAGAGAGACACAGAGAGAGAGAGAGAGACACACACACACACACACACAGAGACACACACACACACACACTGAGAGATACACACACACACACACACACTGAGAGAGAGAGAGAGACACACACACACACACACAGAGAGAGAGAGAGAGATTCTCCTGGAATCCTGCAATGAATTGAAAAGTTTGCTAATAAAATTAGTTGTGATTATCATATAGAGAATAATTTAAACAAATGAAAATGAAACTGTGTAAAATAACATGTATACATATAATTTTTATGTTATTTTTGTTTCTTTAGATAAAAAAAAAACATCTAACAATTTCTTCAAAAGTAGAAGAAGGAAAACATGTTCATTATCAACAAACAGCCTTGTACTATTTATAATGCCTTTTAAACAGGAAGTACGCCTTTGGAATGTGCTGACTGCTCTGTTTTAGAAACTTCTTTCCTGTTCATTAGGTACTTTGCAGAAAGTAACACGAGAAAGCATTGGTAGTTATTAATTCATTAAAGAATTGATTACACTTTCGTCTGCACTGTGCCATAAGAGGAATATTTGTTCTTTGTAAAAACGTCTTCAGTTGTCTTCTTCACTCTTGGATTTTATTTTAAGCACAAATATTGGTTTTTATCTTTAGGTTTGTTTTAACTTAATGTTATTTGGATCAGCCAAGTAGGATATTTTTTTGCTATTTTGTATAACAAGTTGAAATATAGTCACTAAAGCCATTTTTGTAAAACGGGATGAGAAACTTCATTTTCTATTGCCAAGCAAAATGACGATTCACAAAAAAAAAAAAAAAAAATTAAAAATTTAACCTACTGCTAAAATGAGTCCTAATATTAAAATGAGTCCTAATAACTTTTTATCATACTCATAGGTCAGTGCACTTTTAATCTCAAAACTGCTGCAGATGTGATTGACAGAGAGACAATTGGTCAGAGTATAAAAAAATTAGAAACTGTGGCATGTTCAGCACTCCCTACTAAAAGCTTAGGGATCATTGCAGAAGAGGGAGTGAATGTAAGAGTCAGAGACTGTGGCTGACTACAGGGAATAGTGTTTTGTGTACACGGTGGGGCAGTAGCAACAGGAAAACACAGCACTTGTGACCTGCATGCACAAAAGTTGTGCAGTCTCAAGCTAAACAAAATCCCAGTAGAGAGTGGGGGCTGGGCTCAAAATCTGTCCCCCAACTGAGACGCTCTTGGCTCTTGATAGCTCTTGGGAAAGGCAGACTCGGTTTTCTTTAAAGTTTTGATCCCTGGTAGGTGGACCAAGCTCCAGAGGAAAGCTAAACATTCAAGAACTTATAGGCAGAACACATTACATTTTCTGGGTTAGAAAATTGTTTGATGGACACAGAAGGGAGAGGTGTGTCTTCGAGGAGGAGGGAGAGGGTGGTGAATACAGTGAATACACTTTGCGTGAGATTTTTAGGGAGCTAATCAAAACCAAAGAAAAAGGAATTGGTGTGATACTTTCTAACATATTTTAGCTAGACTTTAGAAAAGATTATATTAAAATATGGCAGTGTGTTTATTTTCATTATGAAGAAGTATTACAACTTGGGACAGCATGGAAAAGAAGCCTATCATTTAAATCACACATCTCTCTAAAATAATGACTACATTGTCCATTTGATTCTAAGTATCGTTGTCATGAATTCATCCTCAGTTCAGTCCCTGCCACGTCTGAGAACAGTTCTAATATTGTGGCAATACGTGGAACCCATGAAGCACTGTGATTTATAGGGCAACAACCAGAAATATGGGGGATCCAGTCACACAACCACAGTCATGAGGGACTCTGGTATCTTATTCTTCCTTCTCCCTTTATGTACACCTTGAGTGAGCAGCATCATGTTAGCATAAGTGCTGCTATAGTGCTCTGCTTCCATAAGGATCTAAGCAGCCATGGAGAGAAATCTATGAATTCATGAGTCACATTGTAACACACTGGTAAACCATTCCTACTTTAAGTTGATTCAGATATATTGTAGGGGTAATAGTACTATGACTGAAGCAGATAATATAATAAAAAACGGTGTTATCTTTAATATTTGTTGATGCAGGATCTTTGATATTTGTTGATTGCAGTCACATAAATAACTTACTCACAAATAAACAAAACTCAGTATACACAAGATCTGCACAGGTCCAAACCACTCCAAAACAAAAGCCTGAAGAGCTGAAAACCCACCCCTAACCAATAATCTATTTGCAATGATACCTAGTAAGAAAAGGAATATCACTTTTCTGACATGGAGAGTCAGTGGGTATATTAATGACACTCAGGAGCAGGCCTTGCAGGAGCAGTTGGCCAATAAAAAATGGACTGTGTTGTTTTGATTTTTTTGTCTTATTAATACTTTAGTTTGTTTTTTTTCCCCTTATTTTTTAAGAGAGAGAGAAGACAACAATGGGTGGGTAGGGTGGTGAGGATTTAGGAGTTGAAGGAGGAGAAAAATATGATCAAAATATACCTTCTAAAAATAATAACGTTAAAATAAAAAGAATTCCTAATTTGGTAAACATGAGAGATCCTAGTCTAAACGTGCTAAGGTCTTAAGGTAGTGCTGATTTGGGGTCTACATGTTTACTACTACTTTCAAAGCAACCTGAAAAGTTAGCCCAGGAGCTCAGAGCTCTTGTTGCAGACCCAAGTTTATGTCCTGGCATCCAATTCCAAAGCTTACAACCATCAGGCTCAAGCTTCAGAGATATGATGTCCTCGCCAGTCCTCCGTGGCTATCTGAATACTGAGATGCACACTCAGAAACATACACAAACACACATAGATTAAATTAAAAAAAATAAGTAGTATTGTATTAATGAATCAGAATGCATCTATATGTGTCTACTAAAGCCACAGATTAATTTAATAATTAAGTAATTTAAGTCAAGAATTAATTTAATGATTCATTAGTTAGTTTAATTAATTAAATAATCGTGATTTTTAGTCCTATCAGGCGCCCATCTGTTATTGCATAATAAGTCACTATATAAAAATTTGGGTCTATATACAAATGTGTGGCTTACCATGAAATGCTATAATATTTTGTGCTGATGTTAGTCACACCCGCAAACTCACAGCGGCAGTGCCCACCTTCATAAGACCTGCAGAAGCAATGGGTCTGTCAACAGTATCTGTCAACATCTCTTCAAGATGGGACAGAAGCTCAGGTAAGCTATGGCCTCTACAGGAGCTACAGACAGCTAATTATTGCAGGGGGAAGAGAAAGCCCCTCTACATGCAATAAATAACCCACAAAATGCTCATGCTTACAATGCTGATCAACTAATGTGGAACACACACACACGGTAGCAGAGTGGATGAGTGTGATGAGACTTGAGAAGAATAAATGATTTGATAGGAGGTTAATAGAATAAGATGTGATAGTGGGCAGACAAGACTTTGATTAAAAATAGAGACTTGGTTGGAGTATGAGTCTCAGGAAAGAACCTGTGCTCAGATTTTTTGGTTCTGTTGCTCTCCTTGTGGGGTTCCTGTCCTCTCCAGATCTTACTGTTTCCCACTTCTTTCATAAGATTCCATGCGCTCTGCCCAACAGTTGGCCATAAGTCTCAGCCTAAGCTTTGATGGTCTGCAGGGCAGAGCCTTTCAGAGGTCCTCTGTGGCAGGCTCCTGACTTGTTCCCTCTTTTCTCCTTCTTCTGATGTCTATCCTCTTTGCCTTTCTGTATAGGGACTGATACTCCAACCAAGGACCATGTATAGAGATAACCTAAGACCCCTGCACAGATGTAACCCATGGCAGTTCAGTATCCAAGTGGGTTCCATTGTAATAGGAACAGGGACTGTCTCTGACATGAACTGATTGGCCTGCTCTTTAAATACCTCCCCCTGAGGGGGAAGCAGCATTACCAGGCCACAGAAGAGACAATGCAGCCACTCCTGATGAGATCTAATTGACTAGGATCAGAAGGAAGGAAAAGAAGATCTTTGCTATCAGTGGACTTGGGGAGGGGCATGCATGCAGAGGGTGGAGGAAGGGAGGGATTGGAATGGGAGGAGGGAGGGAACCACAGGGGGGATACAAAGTGAGTAAAGTGTGATTAATAAAGAATTTTATTGGTGAGTTGAGTCCATTGATATTGATAGATAATAGTGACCAATGCATGTTAGTTCCTTTTGTAATGGAGTCAATGATCTAACCCTGTTTCATTGCTTGTTTTCTTTTCATTTTTGTTGGGACATTATCTGTATGCCCTGTTTTCTTGGGTGAATTTGTTTTCATTGGATTGGAGTTTTCCTTCTAGTATCTTCTGTAGGGATGGTTTGCTGTGTAGATATTGTGTAAATTTAGTTTTGTCATGGAATAGGAATAGTGCTTCCTCCAGACCCAGCTATACCACTGCTAGGTATATACCCAAAGTATGTTCAAGTACACAAAAGGGACACTTGCTCAACCATGTTTATAGCAGCTCTATTTGTAATAGCCAGAACCTGGAAACAACCCAGATGTCCATCAACGGAGGAATGGGTACAGAAATTGTGGTATTTTTATACAATGGAATACTACTTAGCAATCAAAAAGGAGGAAATCATGAAATTTGCAGGCAAATGGTGGGATCTAGAAAAGATCATTCTGAGTGAAATATCCCAGAAGGAGAAAGACAAACATGGGATATACTCACTTATATAGACCTATAAGATATGATAAACATAATGAAATCTATACACCTAAAAAAGATAATCAATTGAGCGGACATGGGGTAAGATGATCAATCCTCGTTTAGAAAGACAGATGGGATGTGCATTGAACGTATGACAGGAGTCTACTGAGTGCATCTGAAAGACGCTAACTAGCAGTGTTTTCAAAGCAAAGACTCATGACCAAACCTTTGGCAGAGTACAGGGAATCAGAAGAAAGAAGGGGAGTTAGTCTGATGGGGAAAGGATAGGAGCTCCACAAGGACCAAATATATCTGGGCACAGGGTCTTTTCTGAGACTGACATTCAACCAAGGACCATGTATGGATATAACCTAGAACCTCCACTCAGATGTAGCCTGTGGTAGCTCAGTAACCAATTGGTTTCCCAAAGCGAGGGGAACAAGGACTATTTCTAACAGGAACTCAATGACTGGCTCTTTGGTCTCCTCACCCCCGAAGGGAGGAGCAGTCCTGTTAGGCCACAGAGGAGGGCTTTGCAGCCAGTCCTGAAGATACCTGCTAAAACAGGATCAGATGAATGGGGAGGAGGTCCCCCCTATCAGTGGACTTGGAAAGGGGCACGGTGGAGATGAGGGAGGGAGGGAGGGAGGGACAGGGAGGGAATGAGGGATCTGGACACGGCTGGGATACAGAGTTAATAAAATGTAACTGATAAAAAAATAATAATAAAAAAATAATTAAAAAAAGAATTTTAAAACATATATAGATACACATGAAAAAAATGATAGAACAAATAAAAATTTTAAAACTACATATGTAATAATGCATTTCACTACCCTTTCAGTGATACAGTAGTAAATATGAGATTTAAAGTAGCATTTTTCTGCCCATTCATGGTGGAATGCTACTTTGATTCCAGAGGCTGGCAGATTTGTGAGTTTAAGGCCAGCCTGACATACATAGTAAACTCTAGGCCATCCAAAATTATCTAATGCGGGCTTATCTCAAAATATCAACAAACAAACTAGCCAGCTAGCTAAGGAAAGAGCTAAGTAAGTAACATAACATTTCTCATTTCCAAAAAAAAATAATAAAAGAAAATAAAATTCTATTGAAATCAAAATAAGTGTCATTATTTGGAAACCAAATAAGTAGAAGGATAAAAATTTAAATTTCTGCTTTCTTTGGTTGGCATGTTATATGGTATCAATATAGTAGCTACAAGCTAAAATCAAAAGCAATCACCAATTCTAATAAAATAATCCCTTCTGAATACTGGTTCTTATTTTGTTTTTGATGTTATTAGATTAGGTTTGCATAAAACACATTTTCATATTAATGAAAAATTTCTCTTTAAGTAATAATCTCTGCTCACCATCTGGAACATGCTTTCAAAGGCCCCTCCAGCAGAAATATCTCCTAGAACTAAATTTTAACACTATAATCTATGTACCTACTTAATTCTTTTATTTGAAATAGCATCAATAAATATAACCAATTACACTTACATTATATAATGGATACTCATTTATTTGGGTTTTAAGGTCATTAAAAAGTAAATGAAAGATGAATTACAGGCATTTTTCTCCCTAGACCTTTGCCTGTTTTCTTATTGTGTTCAATTGCAATTATATTCACCCTATGCAAAATTGTTAAATGTTAAAAAGTAAATATGATACAGTAATATCATATCAGTAATTTGTCAAATATGCATTAGAATGTTTTACTGCGTCCAATTACTATGTTTTATTTTATTGAAAATATGTTTCCTCCCTTAATATATCCTGATTATGGTTTCCCATGCTTCTCTTCTTCCCAGTTCCTCTCCACCTCCCCTCCTACCCTGATATCCTCCAGTTCTGTCTCTCAGTGGAAAACAAACAGGCTTCTCAGAGATAATAGCAAAATAAAATATAACAAGATAAAATATAGTAAAATAAAACGAAAACTAACACATTGGAATTAGATTATACAAGCAAACAAAAGAAAAAGAGTTCAAGAGAAGACAGAAGAGCCAGAGACCTATTAGCATATTCAGAAATTCTTAAAAATACTAAACTGGAAGCCATAATATATGCACTGAGGACCTAGTTCAGACCCTTGCAGGCCCTGTGCATGGTGCTTTAGTTTCTGTGGAGTCATACGAGCGTTGCTCAGGCTGATTCAGAAGGCCTTATTTTCTGGTATCTTCCATCCCATCTGGCTCTTCCATGCTTTCTGCTTCCTCTTCCCTGTGGTTCCCTAAATTTATCCTATTTACAGCTACGTGTTCTGAGCTTTCTCTCTATGTCACTCTCTCTCTCTCTCTGCCTAGTGTTTGGCTATCGGTCTCTGTATTTGTTCTATCTGCTGCAAAAGGAAGCTTTTCTGATCATGGCAGAGCAAAGGATGAATCTGTGAGGATAACAATATCATTATGAGTAATTTTATTACTACTTTTTTTATTTGCTGTTTAGAATAGTAGTATTCGGTTGGCCTTAGGTCTCGGTGCTATCGGTGCTATCGGTGCTATCTAATCTCTGGTTTTTGGCCACCTGAGCAGCATCCAGTAAGGATTCTATCTTGTGAAGTAAGCGTTACGTCAAATCAACATCGGCTGGTCACTCCCACAAGCTTTGTGCCACCATTGCCCTAGCATATCTTGCAGGCATGACAGATTATTGGTCCAAGGGTTTGGGGCTGGGTTGGTGTTTATGTTTCTACTTTGGTAGTTCTCAGAGTATCTTCGTGTACCAATGATGCTAGGATGTAGGGAAAAGGCTCTCTGTAGGCTCCAGCTCCATACCTCCATGTTCAATGAGTTGTGTAGGTGCTGTCTTCAGCAGTGGTGTCTTGGCATTCACTTGTGGGGACTAACCTATTTTCCTGGCAACAGCCTGGGTTGTTTGGGGATTCCCATGAGAATCCTTTGGACAACAAGTCAAATAGAAAAAACCTGATCCTGATACTGGGTACTTCATTTAATAACAAGAGATGGTCAGCAGGGACTTTGTCTCCCTCTTTGTTTGACAATTTCATTCATATATGTATATATTTTAGAAAGTTTCTCCTGTATGTGGTTTCCCTACTACCCCTCAAATGGCCCTTGATTTTAGCTGTCACTCCCCATATTCTTTTTCTTACATCCTCTTTCCCATCTTCCCACTTAATCCTACATTTCCAGTCCCCCAATCTTTCCATAAGTGTTTATACTATTCCTTTCTTTAACAGGTCTACATGTTGTGCCTAGTCCATTACTCTTTACCTAATGTCTGTGGTTCTATAAATTGTAGCTTTGTTATCATTGACTTAAAAGCTAATATCCACACATTAGTGAATATATACTAAAATTCTCCCTCTTGGTCCGTGTTATTTTACTCAGGATGATTGTTTTCTAGTTTCATTCATTTACTGGACAATTTCATCATTTGATTTGTTTAATAACTAAGCAATACTCCACTGCATAAATTTACCACATTTTCTTTATCTATTCTTCTATTGAGGAACATTAGGTTGTTTCCAATTTCTGGATATTATGAAAAAAGTAGTAATGAATGTGGTTTCTTCTTAATAATTTTTGTATTTTCAAGTTTGTATTATAGTAGACTTTTAGCTTGTATTTCAATTGAGCAGATTTTTATGAGTCCTCTTTTCCTGCCTACTCTTCTGTATTTTCCCTCTACCATGCATGTCTCTCATTTGCACACCTTCCTTCTCTTTAATCTCTTTTTTCCTCCTTATCATTGCCTTCTTCATTCCTCCTTCATAACAACCTCAACTCTCAGATGCAATAAACTGTATTTTTCCAGATCAGTGTTATGATTCTGTCTCCAATTCTTATCAGGGACACAACTGAGTGACTGTCATGTACTGTGTGCTAACAACAAGAACTCTTGTCACATATTGAGTATTTTATGAAGCAGCTCTCTTTATGCATAGTAGTGGGAAAATAAACTAAAAAAAAAAAACTCTAGGAAGAATCACAAAATACAACAAATAAAAAGAATGAGACACAGCAAATAAAACCTAGTGGTCATCTCCACTACATCAGAACAACATCCAAGGTAGATCTCTGACATCCACATGAGCATATACATGAGATCCTCTATCATGAACACACACACACACACACACACACACACACACACACGAGCCTAAGCACATTAAACATTCTAAATTTCTGGGTTTTCAAGAGACCAAGCATTAGGATCCTTACAGTAGATAATGATAACTCAACACAGGCTCTTTGGTTTTCCTACTGTATGGGGAAATTTTTTCTACCAGGGAGGCAGGCCCAGCAGGAAA
Source organism: Meriones unguiculatus (assembly GCF_030254825.1). Lineage (NCBI taxonomy): Eukaryota > Metazoa > Chordata > Mammalia > Rodentia > Muridae > Meriones > Meriones unguiculatus. The sequence continues at coordinate 100,998,150 of NC_083351.1, forward strand.
TGAGGCACAGAGCTTGGAAGGACAATGAGGGTGATAGAGATCAGACACTTTGGAAGGCACTTCATGGAGCTGGTTCAACTTTAATTCCAGAGACCAAAGGCTATATACCCCTTGGGAAGTGGGAGAGGACTCTAAAGATAGGTATATATAATTGGTTAAAATTAGGCACGTCAGGGATGATTGATTTGCATTAAATAGCATGCTGCTCCTATCATACGAATGGGAACACACTACCTAATTATCCTATAGGCACGGGGAGGGAAGAGCTAACAGGGAGCTGTGTCAAAGGCCATGTATCAAAGATATTTAGCATCATCTATGTCTAAAGACCCTCTCCAGATGATGTCAGGTAAAGAGCCAGAGGCCATGAAGGGGTGAGGGGGTACTGCACATTAACATCCAGCTCAGAGTGACTATCTGCACTGGGAGTACTGCAACCTCAAATAGCAGGGTCCTTTCAGTAAGGCACAACAATTCTACACAAAATATTGCAAACAAAACTCAAGAATACATTAAGATCATGCATTAAAGACAAATTGATTACATCCCAGAGATGCAAGGCTGTTTCAATATGTGAAAAATCAATAAATTTAATATAACACATAAATAGACTGAAGAATAGAATTCACATAGTCGTAACAGTAGATGCATTAAAGCCTGTGACTGAGATTTAACTTTGGTTAAGAGAAACTAACCAAAGAAGAAACTAAGAATGAAACATACCTCAACATAGTAAATGTTCTATATGACAAATGTATAACCAACATTATATGGGAAAAAAAATTAAGGCACTCCCACTAAGACCTGGACTGAGACAAGCCTTCCTCCTCCATCTAATTTTATTCAATACAGTACTGAAGAAATTAACCAAATCAGTAAATTAAGAAGAAGAAACAAATGGGACAAAGATGAGAAAGTATGGAATCAAATTATCCCTATCAGCAGATAAAATGATTTAAAAATTCCTAAAATCTTGATCAGATAACTCCTAAATGTTACAAATACTTCCAGAAGAGCATTGGGATATAACTCTTCTGTTAAGAGTAAATTTTCTAATAAAATAAAATGATAATTTACTAAGATTTTTAATTTTTTATTTTAGTGGTTAAACGATTTGGAAAATTCTTTGGGGGCACTCGAGGTTAAAGACAGAGTAATTAAAAGAGAATTGCAGTGAATCTACCCCATAAATGACTATGTGATCCACTCAAGGATACCTGAAGCAATATGACTTTCTCGGTACATATTTGCTTGTAGGTAATAAACTAAATACACAGCAACCTCTCACCTAAGAGCGTGCTTCAGCTGTTAAAGAAAGCTTCCCTTTCTATCAGATCTATCTATCTATCTATCTATCTATCTATCTATCTATCTATCTGCTCTTCTAATCACACTTGAGTCTTTTAGATTGACTGGATCCTGAGCATGACTGGAGACTGAAAAATATGCATAGATTAAACCATGACACTTCTGATTTTTGAAACCGTATGAGTTTTCTACTTTGTACAATAATGGTTGTCAAAAGGAGACTTAGGTATTCAGTGCTAGATATCATGTGCAGAATTGGTTTTCTTATTAACTGAATTTTAAATAGCATTTTAAACTGCTATTTTTGTTATGTTGGAGGAAGAAAATAATTCCATTCAGTGGAATAAAGTCTGGAATTTAGATAAAAGCCCAGATTACCAGGTGATGTTTAATTGAACCTGACAAAGTAGAAGAGCCATAGGCATGTAGGTGGTGCACTGTATCCATTGTTAGTTCATGCTTCAACTTGAACTAAGAAGACCTCATATGTATATTGAACGGTTTAATAAGTTTCCATCTACTTAACGGCTTGTGACAAAAATAATAATCTAAATAATATGATATATTTTAAATGTTCTAATTGAGAAAGTAATGGTAGTTTGGCAATATTATGGCTTAATTCCTATCAAAATAGTATTTGTCTCATTTTGTTTATAAAATCTAAAACCAATGGTATTTAAACTTTTATTTGTCATGTATATTGGACCTAAAGTAACAGCACAATAATATTTATATTTAAATAAGTAAAAATGTACATTTTTGAGATAACTTACAGCATACATGTATAAGTCAAACAAAGTGCACATGTTCAAATGTTATAAGACATTTAATATCCCAAGCTAGATATTAGACTGAGACTTATCTCATAAATACAAGATAATACTTTGATAATGTGAGGTATGGTAGGAAAAATTTAAGCATATGCTAATTCAAGTTATGTCTCTCAATTAATAAAATCCTATCAAAACAAAGCTTTCAGATTATAATTCTGCTCATGCATCAAGACTAAATTTTAAGCATAATTTACAAAATTCAGACATGCTTAGTTTATTGTGACTTAATACATATGTTGAACATTTAAGGACAGAACCGTACAGAATAAAGCAGCTCCACCTAACTCATCAGTATACTACTTAATGTTTGAGCATTAATCGGAGCTTTCTAAATGCTGACTTTGGAGTGAGCAGAACAAAAACGATCTCTGAGAACTGATTGAAATAAAAGAGGCAAGCAGGAGAGACCTGCAATCTCAGTAGCGCATGCTGCAGGATGCTAGCCATTGCCATAGCAACAGACTGTGCTTTGTTACATCATGGAAATCAGGATCTATAAGTGATGAGTGTAACATCTCAATGAAGAGACTGGTCCATTTCGGGGGGGTGGGGTGGACAATGTAGCATGCTCCCACAGGTGAGCACTTGGGAAAGGATATGAAAAGAATGTGATCACGGATGAGGCAGTGATGAAAGTTGAAGACCATTGTCATTTGTGACCATAAATCTTAAAATCACCACTATTGCTGACCTTCTTCCTTTATTTTGCTAATAAGATTCATTAATAAGTACTTTTGAGAAGTAGCTTAAATTTTTACATGCTTTATTTCTTGATACACTATATTCAATAACTGTCAATTCAAAGAAACAAAATTAACTCATACATTGAGCTTATCACATTTCTATCAAATAGATTACATCTATGCACAGAGTGAATTCAGCACATATTGAATATATATAGACATGTACATGTTTGGTTTCTCAACACTTTTGTATATTATGAATTACACTCCCAGGGGACGGAGAGATGGTTCAGCAGTTAGGAGCACTGGCTGAGAACCTGGGTCCAGTTCACAGCACTCATACTGAGTCTTACAGTCATCTTCAAGTGTAAATCCGGAACTCGGATGACCTCTTTGGCTTACATGGGCACTGCACATGCACGTAGCCTACAGGCATACACTCAGGTAAGCGCATGTATCTCACTCTGTAGTTTCTTTGAAAATACCAAAGAAGGAATCTCAGATTTCAAGCTAGTCACGTTGTTAGCTGCTTCTGGAACTTGTGTGAGTAACACAAACTCAGTAACATCACGTCTGACGCCTCACACTGCAGCAACATGGTACACAAAATCCATTTCCATGGTGTGGTCTACCAGGTGGCTGCCTTCAAAGGAAAATAAACACACGTACAGGAGATAAGAACAGTTTGAGAGTATGTCTTACTAGTCATACGACCTACACTATTTTCAAAATATTTGCAAAAGTAAAATCATTAAGTTGGGCCTTGAAACCAATTTATAACTTTACCTGTTCATATTTTTATAAAAAATGAAATGTCATACACATATATATTCATGACAAGAAACTAGATAGAGGGAATAGTTAACTTTTATGAAAGTGGAATGAAGGAAATTATATGAAAAAGAACTTAAATACAGAAAAAATAAAAGGAATGAATAATTAGGCAAAACATCAATATGATACAAAGATATGAAAGATAAAAATTACCCAACAAGAGGGAAGCTAGACTAAATATTGGGAAAAGAGATGCGCGTGTTGCCCTGTCAGATTACTGTCAGCAGGTGAGATGTCACTTGTGAGTTAAAAGAGATTAAACTAACAAGGTAAAAGTAAAACCTCAGACTGACAAGTGGAGGTCTTAGTCACATTCTTGCAAACACACAAATCACAAAAATTATAACTCAAACAAATGACAAATATCAAATGACCCATGTCAGTTTTTAAAACATATATTTATAACTGAGAAACTTATGAAGAAAATTTAGGTTCTGGCATTTCATTGATAATGTACATGTGATTCAAATTCCTGTGCAAGCAAGTAGAACTGTTTTATAATAGAATCTTAAAGAAAATAATGCATGAAGAATGGAAAGGAGGATAGGTAGTTTTAGCTGATGACATTAAATAAACACATGTAAAATTTTAGAAGAACAATAAAAAACATGGTTAATAAAGTAGCAAGCCAAAAATTTTGATATGCAAAGCAAGGTTATTTGTATCTATTAGGAGTAAATGATTGAAATAGGAGAACGTTTCACCATTATAACAGCATAGACATATAACATAGAATAAACCTACTAAAACCTGTACATCTAAAGAAACTAATTAAGATAGAGGACCCTGACTAAAACACTCAATCCCTATCCCAAAAGGCAAAGAGGATAGACATCAGAAGAAGAAGAAAACAGGAAACAACCTAGGAACATGCCACAGAGGGCCTCTGAAAGGCTCTGCCGTGCAGACAATCAAAGCAGACACTGAGACTTATGGCCAACTGTTGGGCAAAGTGCAGGGAATCTTACGTAAGAAGTGGGAAATAATAAGATCTGGAGAGGACACCGACCCCACAAAGAGAGCAACAGAAACAGAAAATTTGAACACAGGGGTCTTCCCAGAGACTCATACTCCTACCAAGTACCATGCATGGAGATAACCTAGAACCCCTGCACAGATGTAGTCCATGGCAGTGTAGTATCCAAGTGGGTTACATAGTAATGGGAAGAGGGACTGCCTCTGACATAATCTGATAGGCCTGATCTTTGATCACCTCCCCCTGAGGGGAGTGCGGCCTTACCATGCCACAGAAGAAGACAATGCAGCCATTCCGGATGTGATCTGATAGACTAAGATCAGAAGGAAGGAGAGGAGGACCTCCCCTATCAGTGGACTTGGGGAGGGGCATGTGTGAAGAAGGGGGAGGGAGGGTGGGGCCGGGAGGGGCTTATGGGTGGATACAAAGTGAATAAACTGTAATTAATAAAAATAATAAAAAAGAAAAAAAATAATAAATTATTGAACTGCTGTGCATTGAAAATTACAATTTGTTTTCTAAGGAAATTAAAGGAAAAGAAAATAAATTGGTAGAATGTCGTTTAGACTGAATAATAATTCCATAACTTTAGAAGGGATTTTTTCTTCAAATGATTTTAATTATATGTCTCATTTTAAGAAAAATATTTATGTTTATAAAACGTTCAGAGATCCCATTTATTGATTGTTGCTCTTAGAGCCTGTGCTGTTGGTATTCTGTTCTGGAAGTTTTCTCTTGTACCAATGAGTTCTAGGGTATTCCCCAATTTTTTTTCTAGCCGATTTAATGTGTCTGGTTTTATGTTGAGGTCTTTGATCCACTTGGACTTCAGTTTTGTGCAGGGTGATAAGTATGGATCTATTTTCATTTTTGTACATGTAGACATCCAGTTGGACCAGCACCATTTGTTGAAGATGCTATCTTTTTTCAATTGTATGGTTTTGGCATCTTTGTCAAATATCAGGTGTCCATAAGTGTGTGGGTTTATTTCTGGGTCTTCTGTTCGGGTTCCATTGATCCACCATTCTGTTTCTATGCCAGTACCATGCATGAAATTGAAAAGCTTCTGTAAAGCAAAGGACACAGTCATCAAAACAAAGTGACTGCCTACAGATTGGGAAAGAATCATCACCAACCCTTTATCTGACAGAGGGCTAATATCCAGTATATATAAAGAACTAAAGAAGCTGAAAAGCAGCAAACCAAGTAATCCACTTAAAAAATGGGGAACAGAGCTAAACAGAGAATTCTCGAAAAAGGAATATCAAATGGCAGAGAAGCACTTAAAGAAATGCTCAACCTCATTAGCCATTAGGGAAATGCAAATCAAAACAACCCTGAGATTTCACCTTACACCCATCAGAATGGCCAAGATCAAAAACTCAAGTGACAACACATGCTGGAGAGGTTGTGGAGAAAGGGGAACCCTTCTGCACTGCTGGTGGGAGTGTAAACTTGTACAACCACTCTGGAAATCAATCTGGTGCTTTCTCAGACAAATAGGAATAGCGCTTCCTCAAGATCTAGCCATACCATTCCTAGGCATATATCCAAAAGAGGCTCAAGTACACAAAAAGGACATTTGCTCAACCATGTTTGTAGCAGCTTTATTTGTAATAGCCGGAAGCTGGGAACAACCCAGATGCCCCTCAACTGAAGAATGGATGCAGATATTGTGGTACATCTATACAATGGAATATTACTCAGCAATGAAAAATAAGGAAATCATGAAATTTGCAGGTAAATGGTGAGACCTGGAAAGGATCATCCTAAGTGAGTTGTCCCAGAAGCAAAAAGACACACGGTATATACTCACTCATATAGACATACAACATAGGATAAACCCACTAAAATCTGTGCATCTAAAGAAACTAAGCAAGAGAGAGGACCCTAACTAAAATGTTCAATCCCCACCCTGAAAGGCAAAGAGGATGGACATCAGAAGAAGAAGAAAACAGGAAACAACCTAGGAACCTACCACAGAGGGCCTCTGAAAGCCTCTGCCCTGCAGACTATCAAAGCAGATACTGAGCCTGATGGTCAGCTGTTGGGCAGAGTGAATGGAATTTTATGGAAGAAGTGGGAAATAGTAAGAGCTGGAGAGGACAGGAACTCCACAAGGAGAGCAACAGAACAAGAAAATTTGAACACAGGGAACTTCCCAGAGACTCATACTCCAACCAAGGACTATTCATGGAGATAACCTAGAACCCTGACAATCCAGCCACTTCTAATGAGAACTGAAAGACTAAGATCAGAAAGGAGAGGAGGACCTCCCCTATCAGTGGACTTGGGGAGGGGCATGCATGAAGAAAGGGAGGGGAGGGTGTGACTGGGAGGGGAAGAGGGAGGGGCTTATGGGGGATAAAAAATGAATGAAGTGTAATTAATAAAAGTTAAATAAAAAAAAACTTTCAGAGAAGGAAATGAGCAGGAATAAACAGAATGCTCATGGGAAAAGAAACTAACTTACAAGATTTCCTCTTGACCTGTTTACTAAAGAGCTATTAAATATTTCATTTAATATATAAAGAGGAACATAAATGTCCATAGAAATTTTATTTACATTAGGTCAAGCAGGAAAGTATCCAAGTGTCTCTTAGCTAGTGAGACATTAAACGAACTGTGCCATGTAGAAGTAGTGCCAATCAACTCAGCAATCAGATTAAACTAATGAGATATACAGTGACCAGATGAATCTGAACATATTTGTTAAAGAAACAAAGCAAGAAGACTATGTGTTATATGATACAATTTAAGTAAAATTCTATGAAAATAAAATTTTGTTCAAAATAATCAAATGTTCACCAAGTATTGGGGCTAGGAGAGTGCTTATTCTAAAGGAGCATGAAAGAACCTTCAAGGGATAATAAATCTGTTATTTCCAATATGATATTGTATATAAGCAGCATTTTAAAGGACTTACCAAAAATACTTCAAATTTATTAAATGTAAATTATGCTTTAATACTGTGCATTTTCGGCTGTTTATATTAAGAAGCAGTCAAGTATTAGTATCACTTACATATAGAAATTGATGTACCATATTGTGAAAATTATCTTGCACTGAGTTTATACTGGAGAATTGTAGGATTATATAAATGTTATTTTTAAAAGTTTGATATATGTAAAATGGATTTTCACATTCACTTAATCATTCTAATGATGATTTTTTTTAAAGTAAAACATTTTGAATTAATCAGTAAGAAACTGAAATGTGAGCTCTATATATTAAACAGTTAGCATAACACTCTACCACTCTCATTGGGAGCGGATTGACTCAAAATTGTTTTCTGGAGAGCTGTGCAGATTCATTATTGTAGCATACTAAAATCTACTTGTTATTCTCTGTCTCACATAAGATCAGAGAACACTTAGTAACTGTGATGGTTAGATGTTTGTCAAATAGACAAAAGCTAGGGTTATTTAGCATGGAGGATGTGCCTCCTTTAGGTTTGCCTGGAAGCAAAACTGTGGGACATATTCTTGATTAATAATTGATGTGGGAGGGTCCAGTCCCCAATGGGATTGGATAAAGCTGAGTGATCCATGGAAAGCAAACCAGGAAGTAGCATTCCTTCACCTTCAGTTCAGAAAGAAAATTCCCGAAAGCAGCTTAGTCTGTATGTGAATTAAAAACTCCTGGAAGGCATGTGTCTGCAGAGACTGCTGGACCAGTTGGAATTTCAGTACTGTGGAGAATTTGAATTTTACAGGTTAGGAGGCCAAATTACCTTATCTTGGACTAGTTTTAGCCTCCTGAAACACATTCCATACTCCATTCTTTATTGGAAGTAATATCTGTGACAATAAGTAAAAACAAACAAACATAAACCAGAGCAAAACAAACAAACAAAAACACTTTACAGACTATTGCCATAATATTAGCTTCTTCCAAACCCAAAGCTAAGAATATCATCAGATATCACCTTAGCCCCTACATTTGCCCCCCTCCCTGTCCTTGTATCTGCATTTCAGGTTTACTCACCCATACATTTTAAACATGCCTTGATTCATGTTGTTCTTTTTTTCTGTACCACTATAAAATGGTTGGGAAACTGCTCCCACATTGGAACATGGAATTTGGGGTACCTTAGATCTGTGTTTCTGGGCCATCATCACTCAGAATGGGTCCAGAATAACCATTTTTATGTTGACAAGTTTCTGCCTTCAAGTTACTGCCAAGATTTGCTACTATCTCTGAGGACAGGATTTAAGGCTGTATAGACATGTCACACTTCCTGTTCTCTTTCTTGCTTCCTGTGTGGATGCAATCTTCTTTTACTTTTTTGTATTTAATAGTTTATAAACTTTTATTGTCATATAATGTTAAATTAGTTCTTAAGTTTTTATTCTTTGAGTTTTTTTTAATTTTTAATTTTTTATATTAATCACAGGTTATTTACTTTGTATCCTAGCGGTAGCCCCCTCCTTTATTCCGTCACATTCCCACCCTCCCTCCCTCATCTCTCTGCCCCTCTCTAAGTCAACTGATAAGGGAGGTCCTCCTCCCCTTCCATCTGACCCTAGTTTATCAGGTCTCATAGGGATTGGCTACAATGTCCTCCTCTGTGGTCTAGTAAGGCTAATCCTCCCTTCGGGGTGGGGTGGGAGGGGTCAAAGAGTCAGCCACTGAGTTTATGCCAGAGAGAGTCCCTCTTCCCCATACTAGGGAAACCAACTTGGATACTGAGCTGCCTTGGGTTACGTCTGAGCAGGGGTTCTACAGAATGGTAGATCAATGGAACTGAATGGAAGACCCAGAAATAAACCCACACACCTATGGGTACTTGATTTTTGACAAAGATGCAAAAACAATTCAATGGAAAAAAGACAGCATCTTCAATAAATGGTGCTGATCCAACTGGATCTCTACATGCAGAAAAATGAAAATAGATCCATACTTATCACCCTGCACAAAACTAAAGTCCAAGTGGATCAAAGACTTCAACATAAAACCAGACACACAAAATAGGTTAGAAGAAAAAGTGAGGAAGAGCCTGGAACTCATTGGCACAGGAGACAACTTCCTGAACATAACACCAACAGCACCGGCTCTAAGAGCAGCAATCAATAAATGGGACCTCGGGAAACTGAAAAAATTTTGTAAAGCAAAGGACACTGTCGTCAGACCAAAATGAGAGCCTACAGACTGGGAAAGGTTCTTCATCAACCCTATATTTGACAGAGAGTTAATATCCAGAATATATAAAGAACTAAAGAAGTTAAAAAACAAGAAATCAAGCAATCCAATTAAAAGATGGGGTATGGAGCGAAACAGAGAATTCTCTGTAGAGGTATATAGAATGGCAGAGAAACACTTAAAGAAATGCTCAACGTCCTTAGCCATCAGGGAGATGCAAATCAAAATGACCCTGAGATTTCACCTCACCCCCATGAGAATGGCTGAAACTGAAAACTCAAATGACAACACTTGCTGGATGCAATCTTCTATTTTTCTATGCGGATGTGATCTGCTATCATTTTCCTCCTGCTGCCATGCCAAATTTGCCTTTCCTTTGCCTTTCCTGTCATGGCAGACTTTATCCCTCTGGAACTAAAAGGAAAACAAATCATTCAAGTGTTCTATTTATCATAGAAACAGGAAAGTAACAAACGCAAAATTGATGCTTGGAGTGGGGCCTTGATGTGATAATTGGACTGTGGCTTTTGTGTCTTTGAACTATTTCATGTAAGAATTTGGAACACTGGGTTTGAAAAGAAAGTTTCAGTAGCGTTTAACAGGCAAATCTAGAAGGATCTTGGAAGATAAGTATGCTTAGAAAAATGTGAACACTAGAGGCCTCATATGTTAAGCCTTTGGAAATAAACAAAGGACTAGGAGCCATTCATGATACTTTAGCAAATAAGCTGAATGCATTGCGCCTTTGTGCTGAGAACTTGTGTGGGGCTGAGTTAAAAAGTAACGGACTGTTTTGGGGTTGGGGATAGAGGAAATTTCAAGAAAGTATAACACTGAGTTTTTTTGAATGGGTACTACTGATTACTCTTTAGCAATTCTATAATGGAAAAAATAGGAACAAATGAGAAAGGAGAAGATATTCGAAAGATGCAGTTTGGAAGATTAAGACTGCAATCATGTCATGTTCTATAAAAAAGGGAGTAATTGTTAAAGATAGTTTGTAGATAAGCTTTGTACTGGAGCAAGTGGAAATGTGCATTGACAGCAACTCCACTCTCTGAAGTTACAACCTGCAGATGCAGAGAGCTTAAGTGGTTTCCTGATCCTAAAAGGCAATTGCACACATTTTCTTTTTTCCTCTAAGGTCATCAGCATACATTAGCTGCTGCCACAGTAATTTAAGTGAACTAGTCTCTATCCAAAGCCGGTAGCAGAAATTAAAAATGTCCTCCAACTCATATTGTTTTTGGAGTACAGAAAGATGTGTGATTGGTGGGTAGTGACAGAATCTTCTTCAATATCTTCAGAGCTTCAGAAGCCAGGGAGCAGGTGACAAGGAAGAAGAATCTCAAGGATGTCCTGATAGGCATTTCCTGGAGCTAAGACGGTAAAGCCCGGGCTGTGATGGAGAACCCAAAATGTTGGATATGCCAGAACTGTGAGACATTCTCCACAAAGGCTACATATAGGAGGTAGAATTAGTCTAAGGTATCACAATAGGTGGGGTGGGACCACATAAGCTCTTTAAACCTGGAGCCCCAGATGCCAGGCATGAAGATAGAATGTCTATTGTTTCCCCTGATTGAGATTCCATTTTGCTTCTATTCAGTCTTTCCTCACTCTGCCCTCTATTCTCATTTTTGAAGGGGTAGTATACACTCAGTTGCATTGTATGCTGGAAGCATGTAATAATTCTTCCTCCCTCCCTTCCTTCCTTCCTTCCTTCCTTCCTTCCTTCCTTCCTTCCTCCCTCCCTCCCTCCCTCCCTCCCTCTCTCTTTCTTTCTCTCTCTCTTCTGATTTAACAGGAGCTCACAGTTAAGAGGCTGTTAAAGACCCTGGGAAATGGTTGATTAAAGCCATTTTGTATCATGAGAGAGAATATAGGGGTGAGGAGAAGAATAGGTTTAAATGAAAATGTCTCCTTGGGCTGATATGCTTGAATAGGTGATGCCAAATTGGTGGTGCCTTTGGTAGGTGGAGCCTTGCTGAAGGAATTATGTTGTGGGGGATAGGCTCTGTGGATTTATGGACTGGTCCAGTTGCTTATTTGCTCTTTCTGCATCATGTGCACAGATAAAAACACAATCCTTCCTTCTCCTGACATCATGCCTTGCTTGCCTATTGTCATATCTTTCCTGCTATGATTTATTCTATCCTTCCTAAACTGTAAAGAAAAGCAAACCTTCCCCCCCCTACTTTACCTTTTTAAGTATATTGCTTCAAAGCAACAGAAAAGTAACTAATTAAAGCTAATTTATATAACCCATTGCAGCATGTGCCTAATCCTGGCTCCTAGGTGATTCTAGACCCTATCAAATAGACCATACATTATCATCCTAGGCAAACAATCTAGCATCTAGCACTGACACCAGCATGACTGTCCTGGCATTCTGGAGAGAATTTTAAAGCAAGGTTCACAAAAGCAAATATATATATGAGCACAAGACTCTATTAAATATTATTTCAATGAAAAGAAAATAAGTACAAGTTTTCTTACAGAGTTCACATTTAAATCATAGTGAAAAGGTAAAGAAGTTGAAGTAAATTAGGAAAACGTTTCTGTAATAATGAATTGAAATATGTATTAACCATTCCGTAAATGTACCACAATTTCTGCATCCATTCCTCAGTTGAGGGACATCTGGGTTGTTTCCAGGTTCTGGCTATTATGAGTAAAGCTGCTATGAACATGGTTGAGCAAATGTCCTTGTGTATTTGAGCATCTTTTGGATATATGTCTAGGAGTGGTAATGCTGGATCTTGAGGTAGCACTACTCCTGATTGTCTGAGAAAGTGCCACATTGATTTCCAAAGTGATTGTACAAGTTTACATTCCCACCAGCAATGGAGGAGGGTTTTTCCTTTTTCACATCCACTCCAGCATGTGTTGTCACTTGAGTTTTTGATCTTAGACATTCTGATGGGTGTAAGGTGAAATCTCAAGGTAATTTTGATTTGAATTTCCCTGATAACTAAGGACGTTGAGCAATTCTTTAAGTGTTTTCCGGCCATTTGATATTTCTCTCTTGAGAATTCTTTGTTTAGATCTGTACCCCATTTTTTTCATATTTTTTTAAATTTAATTTAATTTTTTTATTTTATTTATTACACTTTATTCATTTTGTATCCCCCCATAAACCCCTCCCTCCTCCCCTCCCAATCCCACTTTTTTAAAATTGGATTACTTGTTTTGTTGGTGTTTAACTTCTTGAGTTCTTCATATATTTTGGATATTAGCGCTCTGTCAGATATAGGGTGGTTGAAGATCTTTTCCCAGTCTGTAAGCTGTTGTTTTGGTCTGATGTCAGTGTCCTTTGCGTTACAGAAGCTTTTCAAGTTCCATGAGGTCCCATTTATTGATTGTTGCTCTTAGAGCCTGTGCTGTTGGTGTTCTGTTCAGAAAATTGTCTCCTGTGCCAATGAATTCAAGGCTCTTCCTCACTTTTTCTTCTAACCGATTTTGTGTGTCTGGTTTTATGTTGAGGTCTTTGATCCACTTGGACTTTAGTTTTGTGCTGGGTGATAAATATGGATCTATTTGCATTTTTTTCTGCATGTAGACAACCAGGTAGAGCAGCACCAGTTGTTGAAGATGTTATCTTTTTTCCTTTGTATGGTTGTTGCATCTTTGTCAAAAATCAAGGATCTGTAGAATACTACTCAGCAATTAAACATAAGGAAATCATGAACTTTGCAGGCAAATGGTAGAAATTAGAAAAGGTCATCCTGAGTGAGGTATCTCAGAAGCCAAAAGACACACCCAGTATATACTCACTTATAAGTGGATATTAGGCATGTAATATAGGATAAACATACTAAAATCTGTACACCTAAAGAAGCTAAGCAAGAAGAAAGACTCTGGGTAAGATGACCAATCTTCATTCAGAAAAGCAAAGGGCATGGACATCGGAAGAGTTAGAAAACAGGGAACGCAGAGGGCCTCTGAAAGCCTCTACCCAGCAGGGTATAGAAGCAGATGCTGAGACTCAAAGCCAAACTTTGGGCAGAGTGCAGGGAATCTTTTGAAAGAAGGAGGAGATGAAAGACCTGGAGGGGACAGGAGCTCTACAAGAAGAGCAACAGAACTAAAAAACTCTGGACACAGGGTTCTTTTTTGAGACTGATACTCCAACCAAGGATCATGCATGGAGATAACCTAGAACCTTTGCACAGATGTATCCCATGGCAGCTCAGTGTCCAAGTGGGGTCCTAGTAAGGGGAACAGGGGCTGTCTCTGACATGATCTTAGTGGCTGGCTCTTTGATCACTTTCCTCTGACGGGGGAGCAGCCTCACCAGGCCATAGAGGAAGACAGTGCAGCCAGTCCTGATGAGACCTGATAGACTAGGGTCAGATAAAAGGGGGGAAGGGTGGCTCCTAACAGTGGACTCAGGGAAGGACAAGGGAGGACAAGAGGGAGGGAGGTTGAGGTTGGGAGGGGATTAGGGAGGGAGCTACAGCTGAATAATAAAGTGAATAAATTGTAATTAACAAAAGAAAGAAAAAATTAAAAATATGTATGACCCACTGTAAAGAACATGCCACTACTGTAGAAATTTTCATGGTTTTTTCTAGTTAAAGTGAAATTATAGATCCTTTCGTATAATACAAATAATTATGTGTGAGAGCTATTTAGCACTATTTAAAGCAGTGTATACTTACTTTTTATCATATGGCCTAACTAACTATGTTTTACAAGTGAGTTTTTCAGCATGATTTGGGGCAGCATCCAAAGTCCAAGCCTCCTAGGGCACTGCTCATTTAAGAGAAAAAGTAGCCTGTGATGTTCTGATAGAACAAGGAAGAATATGTGAAAGCCCAGTGGAATATCAATTAGCTGACAAGTGCCTGTAATCAAGGTTGTCATGGTGATGTAACAGGCAGGACAAGAAAACAAAATCCTACAGGAATGCCACTGCCCACCTCCATCCACCATACTTCAGTCAATCCAAAGCCCAAAGAATACAGCTTTTCATGGTTATCAATATGATATTTCCATATTTCATATAATTCTCTGCTTTTAGCCAACTTCAGAAAATGTGGTGATAATTTTCTCTTTTAAAATATGTTGTAATTTCTTAAGGGAATTCAGCAATAAACACATTGTATAATACAAATAATACAAATAATATGGTCATTTAAGTGAGATTTGAAATTATTTGCTTTATCTTTTTTCTACTTATTTTAGTTTTGAATAAAAAATAAAATGTTTGAGGTCTCTTAGATTCTATGGAGATACCTTGTGGTGTTTGTTTGTTTTGAGGGTGTGCCTGGGTATGTGTATGTGTATATGTACATCATGTCAGTCTTCATGTGTGTGGAGACCAGAGGCCAATCTCACCTACCTTTCCTCAGTTATCAGCCACCTTTTGTTTTGAAACAGTGAAGTTCTCCCTAGGGTTAGACTGGTTTGTCCAGCAAGCTCCAGTTATCCTCCTGTCTCCACTACCCCATTGCTTGGACTGTATGTTTGCACCACATGCCGCCCAGCTTTGTATGTTCATGCTGGGGACCGGACAAAACACAGATTCTCACTGTCGTTGCTAAGTACTTTTTCAATTGATCTATCCCTTCAGTCTCTGTGTTAAGACATCTCTTCCTTTTTCAAAAGTTCTAGAATTGTACAAATGTTATTCTAGAAAACTTGAAAATGTATCTATTTTATTCTAGTTTCCATTTCATTTTAATGTTTAAATACCTGGTAACATAGCTGTGGTAAAAACAAGAATGTAAACTTTTGCCTAATATGTCATTCTGTTTATTGTATGATCTTGAATAATTTGTCAGTTCACAATCCTTCCTAATTGGATATTTATTTCGTAGTTTTTTTTTTTTTAAATTATAGCTGATGTTAGCTATGCTGCAGTTAAGATTATCTTACTTTATTTCTTTTTAGATTAAGCATACAGGATTTAATCATTCTTTCACTTTGCCTATGCAAATGAGTCTTTTTTATTTTCTTAAATATATTAACGCCTTGCTGTTTCTTTCATTTATTAATTTATTAATGGTTGGAGGTTGGTTTCACCTCCAACACTCACATAACAAAAATGATGTGATAGATATCACATCATAACTAAATTTATTTGTCCCCAGTGTTAATTTTGAAAATACAGCTTACAGAACACATAGCCCTTGGTTTACTATTTCTTATTATTGTTTTTTAATTCCCTGAAAATGTACTTAACTTCACTCATATTTGGCATAGTACCCTTATAGTGACAAATGCCAAGCTAATTTTCATGTTTTCTAAGCTCCACCCCTCTAATCTGATTTTCACTTAGTTACTTGGTATTTTTCTAGAGGTACTGGGATATTTTTGTTTGTTTGTTAATTTTCCTCCCTAAATTTGAATGATTTATCATGATAGTTTATGTCAGGGTTACGACTATTCCAAACTGAGTTTTTTGAAGAAGCTATTAAATTGGTAAGCATTTATTTTTTGGAAAGATTTTTATTTTGAGCATATATTCTATGCTCTAATATTTTACTTTCTTATATAACAGTCTCTATGCACATCATATGCCTTCTAATTTTATGTTTTATATCAAACGTTTTACTACTTTATTTCCTTTCAGCATTATTATTCTATTCTATCTTCAGTTTTTGGTTATTACCATGGCTCTTTTTATTGGATCTTGCAATTTAATTATTAGTTAAATATTGACTTTCCAATATCATTACTTAATTTTTTAGTTTCCTCTTTCACCTGTTCCCAGCTTTTAGCAACCTAATGTGAAAATGTCAATATTTGCAAATTATTATTTAAGCATTTTGGTTATAATTTTGTTCTGTTGCATAGGGGCTTTATAGGAAAAATTATTCACCAGCTGAGATGGTGTATTATCATTTTCTAAAATTTCATCATATATTTATAACTAAATAATTCATGTTGCCTATTGGAAACAATAGGAATGTATAATAGATAAGTAGAATTTAGTAGTATTGGCTCTTGTCACAGGGTCTCAAACAGTCTCCAAGAGTGTGGCTAAACTTTCAAGGCATCTCTTAGGGATGTTGTTGAAAGAAAACATTATCTCTTAGGAAGAGTGGAAGGAAATAGTGTGTGGGAAGGGTGTGGGGGTGAGGTGGGTGGACCAACAGCTCATAGCAGTGATCTGGGCTCCAGACCATCTTTGATTGCTCACAAAAGAAAATTTGGAACTACATTAATCTTTTTCAATTGTTAGAAGTTAGCACAGCCAGATCTTGAAACACTTTGATACCTACCTACCTACCTACCTACCTACATATATATAATCTTTGTGTGAGACACCTTTAAAGGAAGTAATATTTAACGACATAGCTGTTTGTACTGGGCAACCCTTGAGGGGCTGGCAAATACACTTTCTGTGAACGATGTTAACAGAGTCAATAAATAGGTGGAGTCTACGGAAAACTGAGACAGGGCTCATCACTCTGCTGCTCCTAGGGAGACTTTTCACTTCACCCACCTGCTGCATCACGTCTCCAAAGACTGCTTCTTCTCATTAGCTATTCACTCACGTTTTTCTCCTTTGCACTCATGAAATGTCAAGTTTCTCTCAGTTCCTCAAAAGACACTTGTTTGTGCCCAGATTCCACTGGAAAAAGTATTCAAAGTTGTTCCCAATGGAACCTGGCAATGCAGTCTAGAGACAGGAAGTGTTTTTTTTTGTTTGTTTGTTTTGTTTTTTTGTTTTTTTTTTGTTTTGTTTTGTTTTGTTTTTAAAGGAAATCAGAGAAGCACCTCATGGTGTCAGTCACACAGACCACAGACCACAGACCTCAGCACGGTCCTCACCATCAGTGGACAGGCTGGCTGACAGAACCCACACTGTCAACCCTTACTTAAGGGCCACCCCAAATTTTCAATGCTTGCAAGCAAAATGAATTCCAGAAGCCTGAGAAAAGCCTGTTGATAGCAGAGCAGATGTTTCCTTGTGAGTTGCACGAGACGGTGGTAGAAGTGTTAAAAATACCAACAAAAGGAAGCCCAGAAAGCCTTAATGGATTGCAGCATTCCTTAGTCATTTGTAGAATTTGAAAAGTGTTGGAGCCCTGCAAGAATTCTCCCTGCATGCTATCATATCTGTTAGTGTCATCACTGTTCAGGTCTTATTTCAGCAGCCATGCTGTTGAGACTTCTTTCATCTAGTCTTTCTGACATTTCTAGAAGACAAAGCCCTCATGGTAAGACCTCACCTATTCCCCTGGCTCTTAATACATTTCTACACCACTTTCTACACTGAATTCTGAGCCTTAAGGCAGGATTTGTCTTGTAAGTGTTAAATTTTATTGTAAATATTTGTTTATTTTGATAGCATTAGACTTCCTGTGACATATTTATTTGAGTTAATGTCACTGTTATGAATTTCCAAAGTATCAGCCTTATTAAAGTTTTGGACAAAATTAAATATATTAGATATTATATTCATTTTTCCTTTGCCCTTAGCATTTCTTCATAGTATATAATGTTCTTGAATCTCTGCTACACAATTGAGAAATGATAATCAATAAATCTTTGTAGCTCTTATTAAAAAATGCATGAAAATATTAATGACTGAAAGTACTAATTCTCCAAATTTATACATCGCACTGATGAAGATTCCAAAGGAGTGGAGCTTTCCTCATGGCCAGAAGATGTACAGGATAATTCTTCTGTGCTCTGTAATGCCAAGAATATCCACATCTGAAGTGCACAGGGGAAAATCCAGTGTTGCATGAGCCTAGAATTGACAGGTTGGGGGGTGTAATCAATTTATTGAAAAAATGAACTCATAAATCTAGCCTGCTTCTTCAGTGAGTGAGTCCTGTCTTCTGATATTTCACCAGAAACTGATTTTCTTTTCCTTTTAAAGCAATCTCAATCATGGTAATGAGATCTGAAAACTGCCAATTTTTCATGTGAAGTTAAACATAAATTAATAGTAATGAATCCACTTCCGTTTTATTCATTTATTAATGATCTTTTCAATCACAGTTCTGAAAGGGCTTCTTTTTTCAGTTATACCAGATGGCTTAACATCTGTATTTAGTTATTTTACTCAATCTAATATGCAGACTGAATTGAATATACTCTTTAGATATTTTAAATTTTAAAACAATTATCTTTTAAATGATACATAGAAATGTAAAAACTTACATGTTAGTCAGGTTATATGTGATCTCTTGATGCTGTGTGCATTTTGTGTTTTTAAATCAAGTTAAAGATTTGTCTTCAAGCATGTACCATCTCTTTGCAGTGAAGACAAGCTCATTCTCTGTCACTTCTGTGAACACATCATACATTACTGTTGTCAGCAGTCACCCTGCTCAAATCACTGTGCAAAATACTCAGTGTTTTCTGCCCCCATATTATCAGCTTGTCCATTGGTCAATACATGTTGTCACTACTCCTCACTTACTCTCCAGCCTTATGGATGCTAAGATTCTATTTTGAACTTCTGTGAGCTCAGCTCTTCTAATTGTACAGATGAGTGCAATTATGTGGCTCCTGTCTTTCTTTTCTTCTTATTTTTCTTTTTCGTCTTCTCTTAATTTTGAAGGTGATTTTCAGTTCAACCCATGATGTCAGAAATGACATTTTTGTGGCTGAATACATTGCCATTGTGGTGTATGAATGCCATCATTTCTAACTCATTAGTCAGCTGATGGACACTTACACTCTTTCCATTGCTTGGCTATTGTATGCAGTGATACAATGGAGAGTAGCTGTACCTTCAAGGCAGCCATACATTCATGATTCTTATGTTTACATTTATTGATATATTTGCTTCAGCAGAAACAAAATCTGAATCTTAAATTAAACATTCAGAAATCAGTTTTTAAATTAACACATATTTTCATCAATACCATGCCATTGTTCTTATTAAAGCATAAGATAAGCTTTATTATTGACATGATTCTACAAATATGACCACGATAGTCATTGCAAATTGGAGAAGATAGGGAACAGGACAGGAGCCTTCCACAGATGGCCAGAGAAAGACTCTACTTAGTAGTGTAGCAAAGCAGATGCTAAGACTTATAGCCAAACTCTGGACAGAATTCAGAGAATCTTATTGAAGAAGGGGGAGACAGAAAGATCTGGAGGGTGCAGGAGCTCTACAAGGAGACCAACTGAGTTTAAAAATCTGGGCTAAGGGGGGCCTGAAGAGACTGATGAATGAACCAAACAGCATGCTTGGAGAGGACCTAGAATCCCTGCTCAGATGTAGCCTTTTGGCAGCTGGGTCTCCATGGGGATTCCCAAGTAAGGGGAGCAGAGGTACTCACTGGCAGGAACTTGGTTGCCTGCTCTTTGATCAACTTCCTCTGGCAGAGTTACTAGGCCACAGAGAAAGAGGATAAGACCTGATAGGCTAGGGTTATATAACAGGGAGGAGGGCCTCTCTTATCAGTGGACTACTGGAGGGACAAAGGGGTGGAGGAGAGAAAGAGCGGGACTTCAAGGAGATGAGGGAGGGGGCTACAGCTGGGATACAAAGTAAATAAATTGTAATGAATAAAATAATGATAATGAAAAAGTAAAAAAGAACAAGAAAAAATTATTTCTTCTAACAAGTGTTTTAATTCAATTAATAAACAAATATAGAACAATATTAATTTAAAGTCATAATATTCTGGATGACTTCTGATTATATTAATTATTACTAAATAATCTACTGTTTTTAAGACAAAAATAATGAAATTCCTTACAATCCTGTAGAGGAAACTGGGTTGATAATGAGAGACACAGTGTATAGTTAAGAGTGCAGTTCAGTGTCTTCTGCCATGAACACTAGATTCTAGTTCACAATCTTCATAATTGGGTACAACAAGTGAAAGAAAGAACTCATATTCCAAAAATCCTCTTCTAAAGCATCCAGTTGCTTACCAACTGGAAGACTCTTGGGAGTCTTTTATAGTAGATAGATGAGCTTTCAAGTTAAAGCCTATTGGAAACCCTTATCTCAGCTGTGTTTCTGAGTCAGTGGGTACATTGATTATGTTGGTTTCTATTCTTTTGTATTTCTATCTCTTTTTTAAAATCTATGTTATATCACTAGATTTGAATATTACATCATTCATATGTATTACTCAATTCCCTTATGGGTGCAATTATGTAATACCTGTAGAAATGTCCTTTATCCATGGAGATTTTAAAACCCAGGTCACTTACAAAACCCCATTAATTCCATTTATAAGCTGATGTCTGTCAAAATCCTCAGCTCCTAGTGAAGGGAATGACATTGTCTTCTATATTGTTTCTACCATTCAGTCTTAGGATGTTACCTATATATTTCTATCACTGAAAATAAAACACTCGAGTCAGATAACAAGACAGAGGGGAGAAAGGACAAAGTGCAGAGAGGAAGAAAAGATACTTCCTTGCAGAGTACAGGGAATATCATGAAATATGGGGGAGACTGAGATACCTGGAAGGGACAGGAGCTCGACAAGGAAACCAACAGAGCCAAAAATTCTGGATGCAGGGGGACCGGCAGAGATTGATGCATGGCCATGCATGGAGAGGACCTAGACCCCCTGCTCAGGTGTAGACCATAGGCAGCTCAGTTGCCATGAGGGTTCCCTAGTAAGGAGAACAGGGACTGTCTTTGACATCCACTCAGTGGCTGGCTCTTTGATCACCTCTCCTGATGGGGGAGCAGCCTTGCCAGGCCACAAAGGAAGACAATGCAGCCAGTCCTGATGAGACCTGATAGGCTAGGGTCAGATAGAAGGGGACTTCCCCTATCAGTGGACTAGGATTAAGGGAGAGGCATAGAGGGAGAAGAGGGAGGGAGGGTAGGACTGGGAGGAGATGAGGGAGGGGGCTACAGCTGGCATACAGTGTGAATAAATTGTAATAAATAATAAATCAATAAAAGCAGAACACATTTCTCTTTTATTATTTGAAAGCTTTCTACTTGTAAATTGATGATATCCATCCACCACTACCACTCTCCCACTCCTTAAGTGTACCCATGCCCCCACCTCTCTCTCCTCTCTATCTCTTTCTACTCGTATGTATCTATCAACTGCCAATAGCTCCTCTTTAAAAAGGAGAGCTTCAGAAGTCCATTCTGTGTCCATGCTGAAAGTTTTACTGGCTTGATCTTAAACATGTCTTGCGGCTGTCACCACAAATACTATGAATCGATGTAGATAACTCTGTCATGTTGAGACTTCAGGATTTCACCTACTTCCTCCATATCCACTGACAATTTTTTTCTTCCCTCTTTTTTGTGAAGTTTCCTCTACTATGGGCCATTAAGAGACTGATTGAGAACCCTGCAAAAACTGAGCTCTCAGCACTACTTAACTGATAAGAAACTGCCTGACTCTGAAATCCTTATTTCATAATCCATGTCTTCTGGGAGTAGTAATGTCTACCTGTTCTGGAGACTCCAGTTCAAATTTTCTTTTAAATTTCTCTTAATTTTTTTTCAATTAGTTTGAATGCTAGTTGATTACTGTAAGATTTCTTCTAGTGTCTTTAGTTTGGGCTAGCTCATCCCTTACACCTCCTATTCCTAATGCCCTTTATGGTCACTTAAAACTTTATCATTGTCTTTATTGTTGTCCCCTTTCTTTTCCATGTCACCTATCCTCTACTGTCCCCTATAGTAGAATTTTTCTTGGATTGGAAGTTCATAGGTTTTCACATAGTCTTTCTGCCTCTTTCATCATTTGTTCTATTCTGAGCAGCCTTCTCAATATAGAGCAGCTTTTTCTAGCCCACTAACAAAATGTTTACCATTTTAATCTTATAGTTTATTGATAACATCAAATTTTTGCTTCTTCTCTATCAAACTCACTACCTTTACCATAGTTTCTACTCTGTACAGGATACAACTTCTATCTGGGAGTCTGGTTTTTTTTTTTTTTTTTTGAGACAACCTGAATTTATGTTCCCAGGCATCATCACTTGTATTTTTGCATAAGAAAAAACTGTTTTGTATCTTTTTGAGATGATTTCTGTTTTTGTGTCAACAATATTGATATTAATTTTTAACATTTATGAAGAAAATAAAGAACTCTTTATTTAATCCCAAAAGTACAATGAAAGTGATGTTTACTGTAAAATATCATTCTTAATGTTTTATTAACATAAAAAATTATTACGGTGTGGATATGGAATTTGGTGGTTTGGATGACAACAACCCTTTTAGGCTCAAATGTTGCATACTTGGCCTGCAGTTGATGGGACTGTTTGGGCAGGATCAGGACATATGGCCTTGTTGGAGAAGGTGTAACTGGGACAGACAATGAAGTTCTAAAATCCCATGCTTTCTCCGGCTATCACCACTCCCCTTGCTTGCTCTGATGCTTTGGGATCAGGATGTACATTATTAGTGACAGCTCAAGCCCGATGGCTGT
This sequence comes from Meriones unguiculatus, assembly GCF_030254825.1. Lineage (NCBI taxonomy): Eukaryota > Metazoa > Chordata > Mammalia > Rodentia > Muridae > Meriones > Meriones unguiculatus. Next base: position 101,021,272 of record NC_083351.1, read on the forward strand.
CTGGCTTCCTGTTGCTATGTTCCCCACAATGTTGGTCATGGCCTCACCTTCTGAAACAGTAAGCCCCAAATAAACCATTTCTTCCCTAAGTTGCCTTAGTCAAATTGTTTCATCACAGTAGTAGGAAAGTAACTAAGAAATGAAGTATCACCTCTAAAGGCTCATGAGTTAAAGTCTTGACTCTAGCTGGAAAACTTTTATGAGGTGTTTGGGCCGAGTGAGCTCTAATCTCATGAGGGGATAATCCACTGATGAACTAAGGGTTTGATGACATTATAGTGGGGTAGTTGAGCCTACTAGCTGGGACTTTCTGTCTGGAATAAGGTCTTAGAGAGGTGCCCTGGAAGGCTGAAACTTGTCCCTAGCTCTTTCTCCCTCTTTCTACTTTCTGGTCACCCTAGGGTTAGCATTGCCATACCACTATACTCTCTCTGCTTTGAGACTGTTTCATCACAGGCTTGGAAACAAATGAACCAAGTAAGCTTTGACCACAACCCTGAAAACTGTGTGCCAAATAAGTCCTTTGCATCTTTAGATGATTATCTTGTTATTTTGTCATGGTGACAAAAGACAACAAAGGTAAGTGTTAACAAAATGAGAATAAACAAATAATAACGTTACAAAATAGTTAAAAAAAAAAAGAAAGTTCTTTTCAGACGAATGCATTTGGAGACATTCTAAGAGTCAGGAATCAGGTGGTAGATGACTTTAAGAAAAGACTATTTTGGAGAGAAATCAATGCAGGTTCACATAAGGACTCATTGAGGTTGTGAGCCTATGCACAAGTCCTCTAAAAGCCAAGATAAACAACACTCTCAGGATACAGGGCAGTAAGAGGGACATGTAATTCCACCACTTGCAGAGAAATTATTAGCACTTGATAGCACTCAGGAGGGAGAGCCACATCCTGTTGTTTGTTAATGAAGTAATTACTGACAGGTTGTTCACACAGAGGGTTGATTCCTAACACTATTTAGTCAGTGACAGTTGGACTCAATGCAGAAAGAACGGGGGAAAAAAGTAATCTCAAAGTTGGGTAGGAAGGAATGAAAGGGTCAAGTGGCTGGTGAATGATAAGCGGAAGAGTTGAGGAGGTGAATATTTTCAAATTACTAAGTTTGAAATTATCAAAGAAATAGTACAAATTATTTAATAAAATGATAAAAAGAAAATTTATAGTGCTTAGCAAATTTCAAAATATAGAAGTTAACACTAATGCATCATGAAGACAAATTTATATAATCCAAACAAAAGAGTTTTTAAGGTAAAAGATTAAAAGAGATGAGTATCAATATAGTTTGAAGATATTTATGTATATGTATATGGTATATATGATATATCATACATGATATATATCATACATATATATGTATATATATGCATACAGACATATGACATACATACACACACACACATATATAATAGAACAGCAAAAACAAATTTAATTCCAAAGTACAGAGAAAATTGGAAGACTTGAAAAAAGTACAAATTTATACATTGTTGCAGGATATTTGATCACAGTATGAGCCCTGAGATTTTGTTATCTACTAGAAAAATACAGTTTTAGTGTGGCATGGCTCAGCCTTAGCACACACCTTTAATCCAAGAGCTTTTTGTTTGAATACTGTAAACAGGATTAAATAAAGTCAACTGTAGGTCAAGAGGCAGAGCAAACAACCAGTTGACAGAAATTAAACATGGATTATTAAGAAAAAAAAAGCATAGAGAGGAAGAGGAAGTCAGGAGGATGGATAGAGAGACAGACAGATGCACAGGAAGTAGAAAGGAGGCACATTCATTTTTTTCCATTTTTTAAGTGAATACTCACATGCACACATGTGCATGCACATGCACACATACAGTCTCATATTTATATAATATTTATTTGGTAGTTCTATATACTTGCAAATTAAATAGTGTTATCATGTCAAAAATTCCATTATTTCTCATGCTATATACTACAAAAAACAAACGCTATAATTTAATTTACATTTATCTTTTCTTTAAATTTTTTAAGGCTTTTAAATTATTTTATTTATTTATTTATTTTTAATTATAGTTTAGTTACTTTGTATCCCCCTCTAGTTCCCTCCCTCCTGCCCTCCCAACCCCTCCCTTCCTCCCCCTTCTCCACACACTCTCCTCCTCAAGTCCACTGGTAGGGGAGGGTTTCTTTTTCTTCTTTCTGATCCTAGTCTGTTAGGTCTCATCAGGGCTGGCTGCATTGTTTTCCTCTGTGGCCTGGTAAGGCTGCTCCTCCCTCAGGGGGAGGTGATCAAAGAGCAGACCAATCAGTTCATGTCAGAGGCAGTCCCTGTTCCCATTACTATGAAACCCATTTGGACACTGAACTGCCGTGGGCTACATGTGTGCAGGGTTCTAGGTTTTCTCCATGCATGGTACTTGGTTGGAGTATGAGTCTCAGGAAACACCCCTATGCTCAGAGTTTTTGGTTCTGTTGCTCTCCTTGTAGAGCTCTTGTCCTCTCCAGATCTTACTATTTCCCATTTCTTTCATAAAATTCCCTGCACTCTGCTCAAACTTTGGCCAGAACTCTCACCATCTGCTTTGATAGTCTGCAGGGCAGAGCATATCTGAGGCCCTCTGTGGCAGGCTCCTAACTTGTTCCCTGTTTTCTCCTTCTGATGTCCATCATCTTTGCCTTTCAGGATGGAGATTGAGCATTTTAGCCACAGTCCTCCCTCTTGATTAGTTTCTTTAGGTGTACAGATTTTAGTAGGTTTATCCTATGTTATATGTCTATATGAGTGAGTATATACTGTGTGTATCTTTCTGCTTCTGCGATAGATCACTCAGGATGATCTTTTCCAGTTGCCATTTTTACCTGAAAATTTCATGATTTCCTTGTTTTTTATTGCTGAGTAATATTCCATTGTGTAGATGTACCACAATTTCTGTATCCATTCCTCAGTTGATGGACATCTGGATTGTTTCCAGCTTCCGGCTATTACAAATAAAGCTGCTACAAACATGGTTAAGCAAATGTTCTTATTGTGTACTTGAGCCTCTTTTGGATATATACCTAGGAGTGGTATGGCTGGGTCTTGAGGAAACGCTATTCCTAGTTGTCTGAGAAAGCACCAGATTGATTTCCAGGGTGGTTGTACAAGTTTACATTCCCACCAGCAGTGGAGAAGGGTTCCCCTTTCTCCACAACCTCTCCAGCATGTGTTGTCACTTGAGTTTTTGATCTTGGCCATTCTGGTAGGTGTAAGGTGAAATCTCAGGGTTGTTTTGATTTGCATTTCCATAATGCTAATGATGTTGAGCATTTCTTTAAGTGTTTCTGTGCCATTTGGTATTTCTCTATTAAGAATTCTCTGTTTAGGTCTGTTCCCCATTTTTTAATTGGATTACTTGATTTGTTGCTTTTCAGCTTCTTTAGTTCTTTATATATACTAGATATTAGCCCTCTGTCCGATATAGGGTTGGTGAAGATTCTTTCCCAGTCTGTAGGTATTCGTTTTGTTTTGATGACAAATAGATCCACATTTATCAGCCTGCACCAAACTAAAGTCTAAGTGGATCAAAGACCTCAACATAAAACCAAACACGTTAAATCGGTTAGAAGAAAAATTGAGGAAGATCCTTGAACTCATTGGTACAAGAGACAAGTTCCTGAACAGAATACCAACACCACAGACTCTAAGAGCAACAATCAATAAATGGGACCTCATGAAACTGAAAAGCTTCTGTAAAGGAAAGGAGGCACATTCATTTTGAAGGATGTTGTTTGAGAAGGTCTGGGAGAAGGGCATTGCTTCTGAGGACATCACAGGGGACTTTCTCTGCCTCTCTGAGCTAGCAGGCTTTCACCCCCAGCATCTGATTTCTGAGTCTTTACTGGCAAAATTAAACAATTGAGATTTTGTTAAAAACATTTGCTAAGTAAGCCAAAATGAGGTGATAAAATAAAAAGAGGAAAATGACAAAGAAAGAGAAAGAAAGCAAGCAACAAAATGGGAAAGAAATGAGGACAGATGTCACCATTGTCCCTCAGAAGTCCTCCAACAAGGCAGCTGCAGCACTCATCCTTAGCACAGCAACCTCCACACTGTAAGTGTGCAGAAACTATCCTGGAAGGCTGAGAAATACAGACTCCTAGGTCCAAAATGCCCAGTCAAAAGTCCTGGTTGCTCTACAAAGAAGAGAGAAAACTGTAGTTGAAAGAACCAAGAAGAAATTCTTAAAATGTGGACTTAAGTTAACACATATGTTTACTACACTAATTACAGACATATGGTATTTTATAGGTACTAAGACTCCCATGGAAGAGGACACTGTTAATACAGATATTAATGAATGGTACAAAGCCAAGAACCTGATAGTAATATAAAACTGACTTGGTAAGTAAAATTAAATAGTTGATATAATAGTGCCTACAGAAATAGTCATAGATCATATTCCTTAATATAAATATGTAATACTTAGAGTAGGTGATGATCTGTATAGCTATTATCTTAATTATGTGGAGAAAATTATGCTTCTGTTTTACAGCACATAGAAAATATATGAGTGATACAAATAGGAGAGAACACAATAAAATCTCATGTATCCCCTTGATCTAATTTAGTTAATCCTAAAAATAGATGAGCATGGGTGATCTTTCTATCTTCTGATATCTTTTTCAATTTCTTTCTTCAGAGACTTGAAGTTTTTTTGTTTGTTTGTTTGTTTTTGTTTTTCTCATACAGGTCTTTTACTTACTTGGTGAGAGTCACCCCAAGGTACATTATATTATTGTGAAGGGTGTTGCTTCCCTAATTTCTTTCTCAGCCCATTTGTCTTTTGTATACAGGAGAGCTTCAGATTTTTTTTTTTTTAGTTAATTTTGTATCCAGCCACTTTGGTGAAGAAGTTTATCAGCTGAAGGAATTTTCTGGTAGAATTTTTGGGGTCATTTATGTATACTATCATATCATCTGCGAATAGTGATACTTTGACTTCTTCCTTTCCTTATGGTATATAGGACTGTTTAATTTATTTACTTGATCTTGATTCAGGTTTGGTAAGCGGAATTGATCAAGAAAATTGTCCATTTCATTTGGATTTTCAAGTTTTCATGTGTATGAGCTTTTGAAGTAGGACCTAATGATTCTTTGGATTTCCTCAGTGTCTGTTGTTATGTTTTCCCTTTCATTTCTGATTTTGTTAATTTGGACAGGGTCCCTCTGCCTTTTAGTTAGTTTGGCTAAGGATTTGTCTATCTTGTTGATTTTCCTCAAAGAACCAGCTCTTTGTTTCGTTGATACTTAGAATTGTTATCTTTGTTTCTAAATTATTGATTTTAGCCCTGAGTTTGATTATTTCCAGCCATCTACTCCTCTTGGGTGCATCTACTTCTTCTTCTTTTTTTTTTCTAGTGCTTTCAAGTGTGCCATTAAGTTGCTTATATGAGAGGCCTCGAACTTCTTTATGAAGGCACTTAGTGCTATGAACTTTTCTCTTAGCATTGCTTCCATTGTGTCCCATAAGTTAGGGTAAGTTGTGCCTTCATTTTTCATTGAATCCTAGGAAGTCTTTAATTTCTTTCTTTATTTCCTCCCTGACCCAGTTGTCATTGAGTAGAGAGTTTTTAGTTTTCCTGTGTGTATAGGCTTTTTGTTATTTCTGTTATTGCTGAGGTCTAGTTTTAGCTAATGGTGGTCTGATATGATACAAGGGATTATTTCAATCTTCCTGTATCTGCTGAGGCTTGCTTTGTGCCTGACTATATGGTCAATTTTGAAGAAGGTTCCATGAGATGCTGAGAAAAAGGTATACTCTTTTGTTTTTGGATAAAAATTTCTGTAGACATCGTTTAGGTCCATTTGCTTTAAGACTTCTGTAAGTGTCATTATTTCTCTGTTTAGTTTCTGTCTCAATGATATGTCCCTTGGGGAGAGGTAGGTGTTGAAGTCTCCCACTATTAAGATGTTGGGATCAATGTGTGATTTATGCTTTAGTAATGTTTCTTTTACAAATACAGGAGCCCTTTGTTTGGTGCATTGATGTTCAGGATTTTTACGTACTCCTGGTGGAGTTTAACTTTGATGAGAATGAAGTGTCCCTCTTCATCTCTTTTGATTAGTTTTGGTTGAAAGTCTATTTTAATTCGATATTAAGATAGCTAAGTCAGCTTGGTTTTTGAGTGTGTTTGCTTGAAAACCCTTTTCCAACCCTTTAAGATAGTGTTTATCTTTATTACAGAGGTGTGTTTCTTGAATGCAGCAGATTGTTGGATCCTGTTTCCACAAGCAATCTGTCAGTCTGTGTCTTTTTATTGGAGAGTTGAGACCATTGATGTTAATAGGTATTAGTGACTAATGATTGTTAGTTCCTTTTATTGTGTAGTTGGTGGTGATTATGTGTTTGTTTTCTTTTGCTTTTTTGGTGTAAAAAAGATGGTGTCTTTATCCTGTATTTTCTTGGGTGTAGTTGATCTTGTTGGGTTGGAGTTTCCCTTCTAGTATTTTCTATAGGGCTGGATTGCTGTGTATATATTATTTAAATTTAGTTATGTCATGGAATATTTTGTTTTTTCCATCTATGTTAATTGAAAGTTTTGCTGAATATAGTAGTCTGGGTTGGCATCTGTGATCTATAAGTTCTGTATGATATCTGCCTAGGCCCTTCTGGCTTTCATAGGCTCTGTTGTAATAGTCTGGTGTGGTTCTGATAGGTCTGCCTTTTTATGTTACTTGGCTTTTTCCCTTGCTGCTTTTCCAACCCTTTGTTCTGTAGATTTACTGTTTTGATTATTAGCTTAACTTTCACTGTGGTGGCTTTGATAACAATCAGGTTTGGCCCACCACATTGTCACTTCTTGAAGCAGACTATTATCTATTCCTGAACCAGATTTTTTTTTCTGTATCCTCATAGTTTTTATTAGTATAGTAAATTTAATCAGCCAGTGAAAAGCTATAATGAATATGCACAAACATGAAGAACTAAGTGTTTAACTAGAAACAATTATCTCATTTTACACATACAGGATTAAAGCAATTATCTCATTTTGGACATACAGGATTGAAACAATTATCTCAATTTGGACATACATGATTACTTTTTAAATTATTTTCTTTTATTTCAGTTTATTTACTTTACATCCCAAGGGTGCCGCTCTCCCTTGCTTCCCAGTCTCTCTCTCTCCTTCCCTCACCCTTCCCATCTCCTTTTCCCACCAGATATGGGGATTCCCTCCTCCCCATGTATCAACCCTTCCCAGCATATCAGGTCACATCAGGACTGAGCATATCTTCAAACCCTGAGACCAGGCAAGGCAGCCCTGCCAGGGGGAAGTGATCCAAGACAGGCAATAGAGTCCATGTTACAAATATCCACCCCTACCCACTCCACTCACCAGGTGACCTACATGAAGACCAAGCCGCCCATTTGGAGGACTCAAGGGAGGGTGCCAGAATGTCATTCAGAAGAAGAAATAGAATAGACAGCAGAAGTGGCTGAAGAGAGGAAACTGGGCAGGAGATGGATTGGGGAGGAAAATAAAGATGGAAATTAGATGTGAGGAGAACAGGGGTGGAAGTTGAGAGGCCTGGGAACAAGAAGGAAAACTGAGGAGACATCGTTTTGTCAAGATGGAGGCTTGCAACAGGGTAGGGTCCTTGGAGGATATGGGTGTACTCTAACAGGGGGGACATGAAGACAGAGGTGAATACCTCCTAGCAAGGCAGGACTAGTGGAGAGAGAGGAACCACAAACCACCCACAAAACTTATGATCCAAAAATTACTCTGCTTCTAAGAAGTGCAGGAATAAAGAGGGAACAAAGATTGAGGGAATGTCCAACCAATAATTAGCCCAATCCTGTATGTCCTAAGATAGAGAGACAGTGCCTGACACTATTAATGATGATCTGCTACTCTTGGACACAGGAGCCAAACATGACTGTCATCTGGAAAGCTCTACCCAACAACAGATCCAGACAGATGCTAAGACCTGCAGTCTAGCATGGGGAAGAGCTCCAGGGGTCCTGTGAAAGTTTTGGGGGGAAGATGGAAAGACATGGAGAGGACAGGAACCCCACAAGAAGACTAACAGGGACAACTAAACCAGACTCACAGGGTCTTACAGAGACTGAGACATCAACTAAGGAGCATGTATGGTCTGGACCTAGGCCCCCTGCACATATGAACCAGAATCTTACATGCATAACAGAGCAAGGTTGATTATGATTCATATTAAAAACACAACACCCATGTGACTAAGTCTATAATGCGCCATACTCTGTGTGTGTGCACATGACTAATTCTATGTCAGTCTCTGAATGTGTACACATGGTAACAGCTGTGATTTCTCCAGTACTAGTGGACATTAGCCTTAGATATTTTGCCTTTATTTATTTAAATATTTATTTTGTCTTTATTTTTGAGGTGATTTGTCTTCCTGTAGAGACAGGCTAGCCTTGCATGTTTTAGCTTTCTGAGTTGTATAATTAAATATATGTAGACAAGTTTCCACAAGGGTTTTTATGCTACTGTAGTCAGTAGCTCAGTTTTATACTGATTTGATTGTTAACTTACTGTCAAATGGTAATGTCTACATGTCTATGTATTCCTCATTTGTTCTCACATGAATATTATCTATTTCAATCTCATTTATTGGGAACTTCCAGAGTTTGTGTGTTCATAAGCATTTTTAGCCATTTATCATACTAATAACTTCAATAATATGTTAAGTTAATAAATACAGTCTAAATTATAAAATATTTAAAAAGACAAAAGAATATTATGACTTTCTTTTAAGTATTAGCAACTATGTACTCCTATGTGTATTCTTCAGAAAACAAACTGTCCATAATAATGTTTTTTTTAATTGAAAATTAGTCATAGACCTTCAAATGGACTGTATTTGTTGGTATATATAGTTAATATTACTTTCAGACAGAAGCCATTCTGGAGTGGGAAAAGTATTTTGAATCTATTTGAGATTTCTATTATTCTTATTACTGTACTACATAATAAATGTCCCTTAAATTCTGTAGACACACACACACACACACACACACACACACATACACAAAGTGTGTATCTTTCTGGCAAAATGTTTTACCTTAGTTGAGACTGATTTCATACACTGTATTATTATATCAATATTTGCTCAATTTTATAACATTTTTCTTACCAAAAATATATAATTATTTTACTACATTTTCTTTTGGTGAGCAATGGAGTCCTTTACATAATAATATATACCTTATACAAAGAACTGTTTGATTTGTGTTCTATTTCTTATGCATTTTATTGGCAAACACTGTAAAATAGCTTCATCAAATATAAATTACAATGATAATAATTTAATGCTGCATGCAGAGTGAAATAAGAATAAGAATTTACATTGAAAACCCACTTTAGTAATTCAACAAAGGATATGGAACATGGTTTCCTCGACACAGAGAGTAAAGTTTTATTTGCGAGTTTAAAGTTTATTACTTTGTAATTTGACACACTCTCATTGTTTTAATGTGTCTATGAGAACACGTGCTTGTCCTACACAAAAGTTGATAGAAAAATCTTAGTATCAAATTAAGTTCTAAGCTAACACAGATTCTGGAAACACAGATGAAACAGAATTTAACAAAACAGGCTTATGTTACGTTAAGCTATAATACTCACCAATTAGTCATGTGGGGAGCACTTCGACGAATGAGTAATCAAACCTTGAAATAATAATTAGTCTGATCTTCTGAATATTCAGGTGTGCACCCAAATGGAGGTTCCTCTTGGGAGTCATGCAGGAGCAACAGCAAAACAGATCTAGAACACATGGAATGCTGTCTGTCAGTTAGCAGCGCCATGATGGGTGTGTCTTGGCATGGCATGGCCCCAAGTTTCCTGAGGACTTTATCTGTTATGAAACAGCATTGCTTGCTATCTTTGCAGGCCTCATAATCCTCCTAATATTTAAATTGTGTGAAACCTTAAGGGAGCTTCTATCCCCTGACTGGGCAGCATATCTGGCACCTGCAAATAACAATGCTTGATCTCATTCAGTCATTGCTGCTGGAGCAGATTAATGATTTAACCACCACCCTTGAACAGAACCCACAGATGTAGATTGTTAGCAATGATCACTACCCTTAGAAAGAATTTGGAAAAACAGATTGTTTAGTAAGGTTAGGTAAAGATGTTTTTATTAGTGGCTCTCATGTGGAAAATCTTAGGGAGCAATTTGAAGTTCAGGAAAGTGCACTCTTCGTAGTAAAGCCAGGGACTTGCTGAGGTTGGTGAGCCAGAACAGCACCCTAATTATCTCTAGCTGCTATGACTGTCTCACTGAAGCTGGGCCAGCGACTGAGACACCAACTGCTTTCTTTATCTTTGCTCTCAACTTCCTGATACGATTTAGTAAAAATTACTGAATAGATGTACACAGTAAAGATTTTAAGTAGAGATGACTGATGGTTTTTTTACCTAAAAGTTTAGATTTGTGATTCTTTTAAGATTACATTTTAAAGATAATTGATTCTTTATTTGTAGCCACAAACTGCATCCTGCCAGTAAAGAAAAGCTGGCTGAGAAATTGTCTGTTTGTTCACCTTGTTAACTTATAACAGGTTGCTTAGTTACAAATGTCTATGAGTCCTTGCAAATAACTTGTTTTTTTATATTTGTTTTCCACCAAAAATAAGTAAAACATTTGATCATGTGAAGGTGTTGAGAAACATGTTTTCTGTAGATATACTCATTGTAATTTTCACTTAAAGAAAAATAGATTGTGACCACGTTGTGATTTTTGTACTGCTTGAAAGATTTTGCTGGGATGTATAAGCTGTGGGAAAAAGAATAAAAGTGTGGTTTGGAGCTTGTTCTTTGCAGTTTATTCCATACAACAAGGCATATGTATGTAAGTTTGGGATGGACACTACTCTCTTGAGTTTGCTTCATCCACTCAATATGTGAATGTGTGTGTATGTATGTATGTATGTATGTATAAAATAGAAGAAGGCAGAAGCTAAATAAACATGGTAAAGAAGCTTGTTGGAACCTACCTGCTGGAGTCTGCCTTACATCATAATCAAGAGTAAGTTGTGTGTGTGATCTTTTTCTCTCCTTTCCTTTTTTTTTTTAAATTTTTCATCAATTACACTTTATTCATTCTGCATCCCCCCATAAGCCCCTCCCTCCTCCTCTCCCAATCACACCCTCCCTCCTCCCTCTGCTTGCATGCCACTCCCCAAGTCCACTAATAGGGGAGGTTCTCCTCTCCTTTCTGATCTTAGTCTGTCAGTTCACATCAAAAGTGGCTGTATTGTCCTCTACTATGGCCTGGTAAGGCTGCACCCCCCAAGGGGGAGGTGATCAAAGAGCAGGCCAATCAGATTATGTCAGAGGCAGTCCCTCTTCACATTACTATGTAACCCAATTGGACTCTGAACTGCCCTGGGCTACATCTGTGCAGGGGTTCTGGGTTATCTCCATGAATAGTCCTTGGTTGGAGTATGAGTCTCTGGGAAGTTCCCTGTGTTCAAATTTTCCTGTTCTGTTGCTCTCCTTGTGGAGACCCTGTCCTCTCCAGCTCTTACTATTTCCCAGTTCTTACCTAAAATTCCATTCACTCTGCCCAACAGTTGCCCATCAGGCTCAGCATCTGCTTTGATAGTCTGAAGGGCAGAGGCTTTCAGAGGCCCTCTGTGGTAGGTTCCTAGATTGTTTCCTGTTTTCTTCTTCTTCTGATGTCCATCCTCTTTGCCTTTCTGGATGGGGATTGGACATTTTAGTTAGGGTCCTCTCTCTTGCTTAGTTTCTTTAGATGCACAGGTTTTAGTGGGTTTGTCCTATGTTGTATGTCTATATGAGTGAGTATATACCATGTGTGTCTTTTTGCTTCTGGGACAACTCACTCAGGATGATCCTTTCCAGATCCCAACATTTACCTGCAAATTTCATGATTTCCTTATTTTTCATTGCTGAGTAATATTCCATTGTGTAGATGTACCACAATTTCTGCATCCATTCTTCAGTTGAGGGGCATTTGGGTTGTTTCCAGCTTCTGGCTATTACAAATAAAGCTGCTACAAACATGGTTGAGCAAATGTCCTTTTTGTGTACTTGAGCCTCTTTTGGATATATGCCCAGTAGGGGTATGGCTGGATCTTGAGGAAGCGCTATTCCTAGTTGTCTGAGAAAGCGCCAGATTGATTTCCAGAGTGGTTGTACAAGTTTACATTCCCACCAGCAGTGGAGAAGGGTTCCCCTTTCTCCACAACCTCTCCAGCATGTGTTGTCACTTGAGTTTTTGATCTTGGCCATTCTGATGGGTGTAAGGTGAAATCTCAGGGTTGTTTTGATTTGCATTTCCCTAATGGCTAGTGAGGTTGAGCATTTCTTTAAGTGCTTATCTGCCATTCGGTATTCCTCTCCAGAGAATTCTCTGTTTAGCTCTGTTCCCCATTTTTTAAGTGGATTACTTGGTTTGCTGCTTTTCAGCTTCTTTAGTTCTTTATATATACTGGATATGAGTCCTCTGTCAGATAAAGGGTTGGTGAAGATTCTTTCCCAATCTGTAGGTGGTCGCTTTGTTTTGATGACGGTGTCCTTTGCTTTGCAGAAGCTTTTCAGTTTCATGAGCTCCCATTTATTGATTGTTGCTCTTAGAGCCTGTGCTGTTGGTGTTCTGTTCAGGAAGTTTTCCCCTATACCAATGAGTTCTAGGGTATTTCCCACTTTTTTTTCAAGCCGATTTAATGTGTCTGGTTTTATGTTGAGGTCTTTGATCCACTTGGACTTCAGTTTTGTGCAGGGTGATAAGTATGGATCTATTTGTATTTTTCTACATGTAGACATCCAGTTAGACCAGGACCATTTGTTGAAGATGCTATCTTTTTTCCATTGTATGGTTTTGGCGTCTTTGTCAAAGATCAGGTGTCCATAAGTGTGTGGGTTTATTTCTGGGTCCTCTGTTCAGTTCCATTGATTCACCATTCTGTTTCTATGCCAGTACCATGCAGTTCTTAAAACTGTTGCTCTATAGTACAACTTAACATCAGGGATGGAGATACCTCCGGAAGTTCTTTTATGGTAGAGGATTGTTTTAGCAATTCTGGGTTTCTTGTTATTCCATATGAAGTTGAGAATTTTTCTTTCCAGGTCTGTAAAGAATTGTGTTGGTAATTTGATGGGCATTGCATTGAATCTGTAGATTGCTTTTGGTAAGATGGCCATTTTTACTATGTTAATCTTGCCAAGCCATGAGCATGGGAGATCTTTCCATCTTCTCATATCTTCTTCTAATTCTTTCTTCAGAGATTTGAAATTTTTTTCATACAAGTCTTTGACTTCCTTGGTTAGGGTTACTCTGAGTTACCTCATGTCATTTGTGGCTATTGTGAAGGGTGTTGTTTCCCTAATTTCTTTCTCAGCCCTTTTGTCTTTTTTATACAGGAGGGCTACTGATTTTTTTGAGTTAATTTTGTATCCGGCCACTTTGCTGAAGGTGTTTATCAGCTGTAGGAGTTCCCTGGTAGAGTTTTTGGGGTCACTCACGTATACTATCATATCATCTGCCAATAGTGATAATTTGACTTCTTCCTTTCCAATTTGTATCCCCTTGATCTCCTTCAACTGTCTTATTGCTCTAGCAAGGACTTCCAGCACTATGTTGAAGAGATATGGAGAGAGTGGGCAGCCTTGTCTTGTCCCTGATTTCAGTGGGATTGCTTTAAGTTTCTCTCCGTTCAGTTTGATGTTGGCTATAGGCTTGCTGTATATCGCCTTTACTATGTTTAAATATGTGCCTTGTATCCCTGATCTCTCCAATACTTTGAACATGAATGGATGTTGGATTTTGTCAAAGGCTTTTTCAGCATCTAGGGAGATTATCATGTGGTTTTTTTCTTTCAGTTTGTTAATATGGTGGATCACATTGATGGATTTCCGTATATTGAACCACCCCTGCATACCTGGGATGAAGCCTACTTGGTCATAGTGGATAATGTCTTTGATGTGTTCTTGGATTCGGTTTGCAAGTATTTTATTAAGTATTTTTGCATCAATGTTCATAAGGGAGATTGGCCGGAAATTCTCTTTCTTTATTGAGTCTTTGTGAGGTTTAGGTACCAAGGTGACTGTGGCTTCATAGAATGAATTTGGTAATATTCCTTCTGTTTCTATTTTGTGGAATAGTTTGAAGAGAATTGGTGTTAGCTCTTCTTTGAAGGTCTGGTAGAATTCTGCGCTGAAGCCATCTGGTCCTGGGCTTTTTTTGGATGGGAGACTTTTGATGACTGCTTCTATTTCTTTGGGGGATATAGGCCTATTTAGTTGATTTACCTGGTCGTGATTCAGCTTTGGTACGTCAAATCGATCAAGAAAATTGTCCATTTCATTTAGATTTTCAAATTTTGTGGCATATAGACTTTTGAAGTAAGTCCTAATGATTGTTTGGATTTCCTCAGTGACTGTAGTTATATCCCCCTTTTCATTTCTGATATTGTTGATTTGGGTGGTGTCTCTCTGCCTTTTAGTTAGCCTGGCTAAGGGTTTGTCGATCTTGTTGATTTCCTCAAAGAACCAGCTCTTGGTTTCATTGATTCTTTGAATTGTTTTATTTGTTTCCAATTGATTGATTTCAGCCCTGAGTTTGATTATTTCCAGCCGTCTACTCCTTCTTGGTGTGTCTGCTTCTTCTTTTTCTAGGGTTTTAAGTGAGCCATTAGGGTGCTTGAATGAGTTGTCTCAAATTTCTTCTTGAAGGCACTTAGTGCTATGAACTTTCCTCTTAGCACTGCTTTCATTGTGTCCCACAAGTTCGGGTATGTTGTGTCTTCATTTTCATTGATTTCTAGAAAGACTTTAATTTCTTTCTTTATTTCTTCCCTGACCCAGCTGTCATTTAGTAACAAGTTGTTCAGTTTCCATGTGTGTGTAGTTTTTTTGTTATTTCTGTTATTGTTGAGGTCCAGCTTTATTCCATGGTGATCAGACAAGATACATGGGATTATTTCAATCTTCTTGTATCTTTTGAGGCTTGCTTTGTGACCCACTATGTGGTCTATTTTGGAGAAGGTTCCATGAGGTGCTGAGAAGAAGGTAAATTCTTTTGTGTTTGGGTGTAAAGTTCTGTAAATGTCTGTTAGGTCCATTTGATTCATGACCTCTGTCAGAGACATTGTTTCTTTGTTTAATTTCTGTTTTGTTGACCTGTCCTTTGTTGATTGTGGGGTGTTGAAGTCTCCCACTATTAATGTGTGGGGATCTATATGTGCTTTAAATTTTATCAATGTTTCTTTCACAAATGTGTGTGCCCTTGTATTTGGGGCGTAGATGTTAAGGATTGTGATGTCTTCCTGGTGGAATTTTCCCTTGATGAGTATGAAATGTCCTTCCCCATCTCTTTTGATTAATTTTGGTTGAAAGTCTATTTTATCAGATATTAGAATGGCTACTCCTGCTTCCTTCTTGGGTCCGTTTGCTTGGAAAGTCGTCTTCCAACCCTTTACCCTCAGGTAATGTCTATCTTTGTGTCTTAGGTGTGTTTCTTGTATGCAACAGATTGCTGGGTTTAGTTTACGTATCCATTCTGTTAATCTGTGTCTTTTTATTGGAGAGTTGAGTCCATTGATGTTGAGAGAGATTATTGACCAGTGGCTGTTAGATCTCTTGATTTTGATGTTGGCTGTGGTCATACTGTTGTGTGCTTGGTTGCTTTTTGTTTTACTGAAGTGAGGTTATTTATTTCCTGTGTTTTCTTGAATGTAGCTAGCTTTTTTGAGTTGTATTTTCCCTTCCAGTGTCTTCTGTAATGCTGGATTTGTTTGTAGGTATTGTTGAAATTTTTTTTTGTCATTGAATATCTTGTTTTCTCCATCTATGAGGACTGAGAGTTTTGCGGGGTATAGTAGCCTTGGCTGACATCTGTGTTCTCTTAGGGTCTGCATGATATCCGTCCAGGCCCTTCTGGCTTTCATAGTCTGTGCTGAAAAGTCAGGTGTGATTCTAATGGGTTTGCAATTATATGTTACTTGGCCTTTTTCCCTTGCAGCTTTTAGTATTTTTTCTTTGTTCTGTATACTTACTGTTTTGATTATTATGTGGCGGGAGGATTTTCTTTTCTGGTCAAATTTGTTGGGTGTTCTGTAGGCCTCATGTATTCTAATTGGCCTCTCCTTTAGCTTGGGGAAATTTTCTTCAATGATTTTGTTGAAAATATTTTCTGGGCCTTGGAGAAGGGAGTCTTCTTTTTCCTCTATACCTATTATTCTTAGGTTTTGTCTTTTCATATTGTCTTGCATTTCTTGGACGGTCTGTGTCAGGAATTTTTTGGATTTAACATTTTCTTTGACAGATCCATCGATTTCTTCCATTGTATCTTCTACACCTGAGATTCTTTCTTCCATCTCTTGTAGTCTGTTGGTTATGCTTATCTCTGTAGTTCCTGTTTTCTTCCCTAGATTCTTCCTTTCCATTATTTCTTCCATTTGTGTTTTCTTTAATTTTTCCAATTCTATCTTCAGGTCTTGAGTTGTTTTGTTTACTTCCTTCACCTGTTTGATTGTACTTTCCTGTTTTTCTTTTAGTTCCTTCAACTCTGTTTCTATCATTTCATTCACTGTTTTAAGCATTTCCTTTCCAAAGGCCATAAACTGTTTTGTTGCAACTTCCTCTATTTCTTTAAGGATGGCAATATTCTGTTTGAGTTTATCTTCCTCTATGTCTTTATGAATCTTATTTGTTTCCTCTGTTATCGTCTTCATGAGCATACTTGTTAGGTCATCTTCTTCGATTTCAGTTATGGTGGGGTATCCAGGGCTACTTGCCCCTGGGTAACTGGGTTCTGGAGATGCCATATTGCTCTGTCTTTTGTTGCTTGAGCTTTTACGCTGGCCTCTACCCATTGTGTTATCTTAGGTGTTTGGGGTTATTTTCTGGTGGTTCCTGGGGATCCTGTGGTGGAGAGAATCCCCTTTGCAGAAAGCTGGTTTTTCCTGAAGGATGTCTTCTCAGCTTTTTGGGTATAGTCCCTGGATGGCTGGTGTTTTTTCAGGAGTTGCTCACCTCAGGGATATAGACCTGAGTGGTAACTGTGGTCTTTGTTAGTCGAGAGGGTTCTCCTCTCACCCAGGGAAGTCCTGAGGGCAGCTGCCCTGTTTCTGGGTTTCTTGTTGTAAATTTAATGATCAGCTGCTGTGACCCAGTTGGACATCAGGCGCGCCTCAACTGTTTGTGCCTGTGTCTGGAGCACAGCTGAGTGCTGGCGCCTCGGCCGCACTAGACTGCTAGACTTTTTCTAGGGAAGGATTGGGTGATTTAGGTCAGTAGTTTCCTTCCTTCCCCGTAGATTCTCTGGAGACAGGGACTCCCAGTGTCTTTTTTTGCCGTGGTGCACACTGCTCTGTGTCCGCCAGCTGGCTGGCCACAGTAACTGCCTGTGCCTGGAGCACAGCTGTGTGATGGCGGCTCAGTCTCTGCCAGCTGTCTGGTGTGCAGAAACTGCCTGTGTCTGCCTTTGTGGCTTTTGGGAGCCTGAGTGCCTCCCTCAGATGGGTAATTTTCCGGGGACCTTTTCAGGTTGGGGGTGAGCTGAGTGCTCTGAGATCAGACCCGCCGTTTCTATCCCTGGCGGCGAATCAGGCGCGCAGGCAGGCAGGGCTCTGTGCTGGAACCTGGGTCCCTGGCTCTGGCTCCGGGCTGGCTCCTGGGGTGCCCGTGGAACCCCCCCGAGTCTTTTCCAGGGGATGTCTGGGTGACCTAAGGCCGGTCCCAATCGTTTCCTGTACCCTGGGGTTATCTCTCAACTGAAAATTCCAGTCTCTGATAGTGTGGTGCCCACGGTTCAGTCTGGGACCATGACCAGAGACACTGGCTTGTGGCTCTGGGCTGTGGCTGGGGCTGGCGGCCGGCAGCCAAGTGTCTGGCGGAACCGGGATCTCTTCCGCGGTTTAGCCAGCTGAGTTAAAAGCTGATTGAATCCCCCACCGTGGGGTATCCTCTCACCTGGGAAACACAATGACCATGTTTTATGGCCGAGAGTTCTGATTGCTGGTCACTGTGCTGATCCTGCTGTGCTGCTGCTCAGAATGAGAGTCCTCCCGGAGCTGCCATCTTGCCCCTCCTCTGTCCTTTCCTTTTATTTCTCTTATCCACTTGCTGCAATCAGTGGAAGCCCCTACTAGGAACCAGTGAGCCTCTGCCAGGAAATTATCAACACTGGCTCACCACCTGCAATTTAATTCTGGCCACTCAGTTCACCACTATCAATGGAAGCCACAATTGTTAACCAATCAGTTCTGGCCTAGAAATTACCCTCAGGAAAGTCTGTGGGGTCATCAGCCAGGCAGTAGCCACAGTTTCCCCACTTGGATGTCAAAGCTGGTCTTTGACAGGTTCCTTAACAAGAGTCAAAGTATTTTTGTGATTTTTCCATTATCATTTATTATTGTCAATTATATTATAATAATATTATCAATATCTCAGCCAGGTTTCTCTATGGAAGGAAAGCTAAAAGTACACATATATCTGCTTATATATTTACCGTGGTTACATGTACTTGTATGATCTGGCAGGAGTCTAGATCAGTTGTCCAATTCAAAGACTAGAAAAAAAAAAACATGAAAGAATAATTTTTGTTATTGGTTTTTAAAGCTTCATCTGATTGTATGAAACACATTTACACATGCAGAGATACAGATGAGGAGCTCTTTTTTTAATTTTTTTATTAATTACACTTTATTCATTTTGTATCCCCCCATAGGCACCTCCCTCCTCCCCTCCCAATCCCACCCTCCCTCCTCTTTCTACATGCATGCCTCTCCCCAAGTCCACTGATAGGGGAGGTTCTCCTCTCCTTTCTGATCTTAGTCTATCAGTTCACATCAAAAGTGGCTGGATTGTCCTCTACTGTGGCCTGGTAAGGCTGCTCCCCCCTCAGAGGGAGGTGATCAAAGAGCAGGCCAGTCAGATTATGTCAGAGGCAGTCACTCTTTCCATCACTATGTAACCCACTTGGACACTGAACTGCCATGGGCTACATCTGTGCAGGGGTCCTAGGTTATCTCCATGAATAGTCCTTTGTTGGAGTATGAGTTTCTGGGAAGTTCCCTGTGATCAAATTTTCTTGTTCTGTTGCTCTCTTTCTGGAGACCCCGTCCTCTCCAGCTCTTATTATTTCCCACTTCTTACCTAAAATTCCATTCCCTCTGCCCAACAGTTGCCCATTAGGCTCAGCATCTGCTTTGATAGTCTGTAGGGCAGAGGCTTTCAGAGGCCCTCTGTGGTAGGTTCCTAGATTGTTTCCTGTTTTCTTCTTCTGGCTTTCAGTAGTCCTCTGTAGAAGGTTCCTAGGTTGTTTCCTGTTTTCTTCTTCTGATGTCCATACTCTTTACCTTTCAGGATGGGGATTGACCGTTTCAGTTAGGGTCCTCTCTCTTGCGTAGTTTCTTTAGATGCACAGATTTTATTGGGTTTCTCCTATGTTTTATGTCTTTATGAGTGAATATATACCATGTGTGTCTTTTTGCTTCTGGGACAACTCATTCAGGGTGATCCTTTCCAGGTCCCACCATTTACCTGCAAATTTCATGATTTCCTTATTTTTCATTGCTGAGTAATATTCCATTGTATAGATGTACCACAATTTCTGCATCCATTCTTCCGTTGAGGGGCATCTGGGTTGTTTCCAGCTTCTGGCTATTACAAATAAAGCTGCTACAAACATGGTTGAGCAAATGTCCTTTTTGTGTACTTGAGCCACTTTTGGATATATGCCCAGGAGTGGTATGGCTGGATCTTGGCTATTCCTAGTTGTCTGAGAAAGCACCAGATTGATTTCCAGAGTGGTTGTACAAGTTTACATTCCCACCAGCAGTGGAGAAGGGTTCCCCTTTCTCCACAACCTCTCCAGCATGTGTTTTCGCTTGAGTTTTTGATCTTGACCATTCTCATGGGTGTAAGGTGAAATCTCAGGGTTGTTTTGATTTGCATTTCCCTAATGGCTAGTGAGGTTGAGCATTTCTTTAAGTATTTCTCTGCCATTTGATATTCCTCTACAGAGAATTCTCTGTTTAGCTCTGTTCCCCATGTTTTAAGTGGATTACTTGGTTTGCTGCTTTTCAGCTTCTTTAGTTCTTTATATATACTGGATATGAGTCCTCTGTCAGATAAAGGGTTGGTGAAGATTCTTTCCCAATCTGAAGGCAGTCACTTTGTTTTGATGACGGTGTCCTTTGCTTCTCAGAAGCTGTTCAGTTTCATGAGGTCCCATTTATTGATTGTTGCTCTTAGAGCCTGTGCTGTTGGTGTTCTGTTCAGGAAGTTGTCTCCTGTACCAAAGAGTTCTAGGGTATTCCCCACTTTTTTTTCTAGCCGATTTAATGTGACTGGTTTCATGTTGAGGTCTTTGATCCACTTGGACTTCAGTTTTGTGCAGGGTGATAAGTATGGATCTATTCTTATTTTTCTACATGTAGACATCCAGTTGGACCAGCACCATTTGTTGAAGATGCTATCTTTTTTCCATTGTATGGTTTTGGTGTCTTTGTCAAAGATCAGGTGTCCATAAGTGTGTGGGTTTATTTCTGGGTCCTCTGTTCAGTTCCATTGATCCACCATTCTGTTTCTATGCCAGTACCATGCAGGTTTTTAGAACTGTTGCTCTATAGTACAGCTTGAGATCAGGGATGGAGATACCTCCAGGAGAACTTTTATTGTAGAGGATTGTTTTAGCAATTCTGGGTTTCTTGTTATTCCATATGAAGTTGAGAATTTTTCTTTCCAGGTCTGTAAAGAATTGTGTTGGTAATTTGATGGGCATTGCATTGAATCTGTAGATTGCTTTTGGTAAAATGGCCATTTTTACTATGTTAATCCTGCCAAGCCATGAGCATGGGAGATCTTTCCATCTTCTCATATCTTCTTCTAATTCTTTCTTCAGAGACTTGAAATCTTTTTCATACAAGTCTTTGACTTCCTTGGTTAGGGTTACTCTGAGGTACCTTATGTCATTTGTGGCTTTTGTAAAGGGTGTTGTTTCCCTAATTTCTTTCTCAGCCCTTTTGTCTTTTGTATACAGGAGGGCTACTGATTTTTTTGAGTTAATTTTGTATCTGACCACTTTACTGAAGG
The DNA here is from genome assembly GCF_030254825.1 of Meriones unguiculatus. Classification (NCBI taxonomy): domain Eukaryota; kingdom Metazoa; phylum Chordata; class Mammalia; order Rodentia; family Muridae; genus Meriones; species Meriones unguiculatus. The sequence continues at coordinate 101,042,351 of NC_083351.1, forward strand.
TGTTTATCAGCTGTAGGAGTTCCCTGGTAGAGTTTTTGGGGTCACTCACGTATACTATCATATCATCTGCCAATAGTGATAATTTGACTTCTTCCTTTCCAATTTGTATCCCCTTGATCTCCTTCAACTGTCTTATTGCTCTAGCAAGGACTTCTAGTACTATGTTGAAGAGATATGGAGAGAGTGGGCAGCCTTGTCTTGTCCCTGATTTCAGTAGGATTGTTTTAAATTTCTCTCCATTTAGTTCAATGTTGGCTATAGGCTTGCTGTATATCGCCTTTACTATGTTGAGATAGGTGCCATGTATCCCTGATCTCTCTAATATTTTAAACATGAATGGATGTTGGTTTTTGGCAAATGCTTTTTCAGCATCTAGGGAGATTATCATGTGTTTTTTTCTTTCAGTTTGTTAATATTGTGGATCACATTGATGGGTTTCCATATATTGAACCACCCGTGCATACCTGGGTGCCTACTTGGTCATGGTGGATGATATCTTTGGTGTGTTCTTGGATTCGCTTTGCAAGTATTTTGTTAAGTATTTTTGCATCTATGTTCATAAGGGAGATTGGCCAGAAATTCTCTTTCTTTGTTGAGTCGTTGTGAGGTTTAGGTACCAAGGTGACTGTGGCTTCATAGAATGAGTTTGATAATGTTCCTTCTGTTTCTATTTTGTGGAATAGTTTGAAGAGAATTGGTGTTAGCTCTTCTTTGAAGGTCTGGTAGAATTCTGAGCTGAAGCCATCTGGTCCTGGGCTTTTTTGGGATGGGAGACTTTTGATGACCGCTTCTATTTCTTTGGGGGATATAGGACTATTTAGTTGATTTACCTGGTCCTGATTCAGCTTTGGTAAGTCAAATCGATCAAGAAAATTGTCCATTTCATTTAGATTTTCAAATTTTGTGGCATATAAAAGTAAGTCCTAATGATTGTCTGGATTTTGTCAGTGTCTGTAGTTGTGTCCCCCTTTTCATTTCTGATTTTGTTGATTTTGGTGGTGTCTCTCTGCCTTTTAGTTAGCTTGGCTAAGGGTTTGTTGATCTTGTTGATTTCCTCAAAGAACCAGCTCTTGGTTTCATTGATTCTTTGAATTGTCTTATTTGTTTCCAATTGATTGATTTCAGCCCTGAGTTTGATTATTTCCAGCCGTCTGCTCCTTCTTGGTATGTCTGCTTCTTCTTTTTCTAGGGTTTTTAAGTGAGCCATTAAGTTGCTTGAATGAGCTGTCTCGAATTTCTTCTTGAAGGCACTTAGTGCTATGAACTTTCCTCGTAGCACTGCCTTCATTGTGTCCCACAAGTTTGGGTATGTTGTGTCTTCATTTTCATTGAGTTCTAGAAAGACTTTAATTTCTTTATTTATTTCTTCCCTGACCCAGCTGTCTTTTAGTAGCAAGTTGTTCAGTTTCCATGTATGTGTAGGCTTTTTGCTATTTCTGTTGTTACTGAGGTCCAGCTTTTTTCCATGGTGATCAAACAAGATACAAGGGATTATTTCAATCTTCTTGTATTTGTTGACACTTGCTTTGTGACTAACTATGTGGTCTATTTTGGAGAAGGTTCTGTGAGGTGCTGAGAAGAAGGTAAATTCTTTCGTGTTTGGGTGTAAAGTTCTGTAAATGTCTGTTAGGTCCATTTGATTCATGACCTCTGTTAGAGATATTGTTTCTTTGTTTAATTTCTGTTTAGTTGACCTGTCCTTTGTTGAGAGTGGGGTGTTGAAGTCTCTCACTATTAGTGTGTGGGGACCTATGTGTGGTTTAAGTTTCATCAATGTTTCTTTTACAAACGTGGGTGCCCTTGTATTTGGGGCATAGATGTTCAGGATTGTGATGTTTTCCTGGTGGAATTTTCCCTTGATGAGTATGAAGTGTCCTTCCCCATCTCTTTTGATCAATTTTGGTTGAAAGACTATTTTATCAGATATTAGAATGGCTACTCCTGCTTGCTTCTTGCATCCATTTGCTTGGAAAGCTGTCTTCCATCCTTTTACCCTCAGGTAATATCTATCTTTGTGACTTAGGTGTGTTTCTTGTACACAACAGATTGCTGGGTTTTTTTATGCCTCTATTCTGTTAGTCTGTGTCTTTTTATTGGAGAATTAAGTCCATTGATATTGAGAGAGATTAATGACCAGTGGCTGTTAGATCCTTTGAATTTGATGTTGGCTGTGGTCATATAGTTGTGTGCTTGGTTGCTTTTTGTTTTACTGTAGTGGGGTTATTTATTTCCTGTGTTTTCTTGAATGTAGCTAATTTTCTTGGGTTGTATTTTCCTCCTAGTGTCTTCTGTAATGCTGGATTTGTTTGTAGGTATTGTTGAAATTTGTTTTTGTCATTGAATATCTTGTTTTCTCCATCTATGAGGACTGACCGTTTTGTAGGGTATAGTAGCCTGGGCTGATATCTGTGTTCTCTTAGGATCTGCATGATATCCGTCCAGGCTCTTCTGGCTTTCATAGTCTCTGTTGAGAAGTCAGGTGTGATTCTAATGGGTTTGCCATTATATGTTACTTGGCCTTTTTCTCTGGCAGCTTTTAGTATTTTTTCTTTGTTCTGTATACTTAAGATTTTGATTATTATGTGGCCATAGCATTTTCTTTTCTGGTCTAATTTATTGGGTGTTCTATAGGCCTCTTGTATTCTTATTGGCCTCTCCTTTAAGTTGGGGATATTTTCTTCAATGATTTTGTTGAAGATATTTTCTGGGCCTTGGTGCAGGGAATCTTCTTTTTCCTCTATTGCTATTTGTCTTAGGTTTTGTCTTTTTATGTTGTCTTCAATTTCTTGGACGGTATGTGTCACGACTATTTTAGATTTAACATTTTCTTTGACAGCTATATCTATTTCTTCCATTGTATCTTCCACACCTGAGATTCTTTCTTCCATTTCTTATAGCCTATTGGTTATGCTAACCTCTGTAGTTCCTGCTTTCTTCCCTAAGTTCTTTCTCTCCACAATTTCTTCCATTTGTGTTTTTTTTTTTTAATTTTTCCAATTCTATCTTCTGTTCTTGAGCTATTTTGTTGGTATCCTTCCCCTGTCTGACTGTATTTTCATGTTTTTCTGTCAATTCCTTCAGCTGTTTGTCTGAACAATCCACTGTTTTTTTTTTTTTTTCATTGAGTGATTTAAGCATTTCCTCTTTAAAGACCACAGACTGTTTGGCTGCAGCTTCCTCTATTTCTTTTTGTATTTTATTTGTTTCCTCTGTTATCTTCTTCGTGAGCATAGATGTTAGGTCATTTCTTTGAATTTCAATTATGCTGGGGTGTCTAGGTCTATTTGCCCCTGGATAACTGGGTTCTGGAGATGCCATACTGCTTTGGCTTTTGTTGGTTGAACTTTTACGCTGTCCTCTACCCATTGGCTATCTTAGTTGTTTGAATTTAGTTTCTGGTTGTTCCTGGACTCTTGTAGTGGAGAGAATCCCTTTGGCAGGAAGATGTTTTTTCCTGATGGAAGCCTTCCCAGCTTTTTGGGTATAGTCACTGGATGTCTGGTGTTTTTCAGGAGTTGCTACAGCTCACCTCAGGCATAGAGACTTGGGTGGTAACTGTCGCCCTGATTAGTCAAGAGGGCTCTCCTCTCACTGGGAGAAGTCCTGGAGACAGCTGACCTCCTTCTGGGTTTCTTGCTGTTAGTGATCAGCTGCTGTAACCTGTGTGTCCTGTGGTTTGGTCGGTTTTGTTAGGTATAACTGGTTGCCCCTTGGAGCAGTATCTGGGGATTGATCTCAGGGTTCCTGGTCTTTTGTAGGTCTGAGGTTGGGGCTCTGTGCCCTGGAACCCAAGAAGTAATCTGTAGCAGGTGTGTACTGCTCTTCTGGTAACAGCAGGCTATCTGGGGCACAGCAGTTCCCTGGGTTGGGCCAGTCTGTGGGACCTTTTCCGGGGATATACTGGGTTGCCTAAGTCCGTCCCCTTTGCTTTGTTCCTTGTTCCTTGTGAGGGTTTCTCCAGACAGTGACTCTAAGACTCTGGTGTCTTGGGGCACACAGTTCTGTCTGTAAGGAGTAGTTGGTACAAAGCAGGCTTCTGGGCTGGCTGAGAGTGCACCTGCCTGCTAGTCTGCGGGAGCTGAGTTTCCAATTACTCTGTGTTCCCTGTTTGGGCCCGGATCTGTGATGGCTGGGCTTACTCGCTTGTTTGTGATCTGCAGTCTGCTAGACTTTCTGTAGATGATCCCAGCAGCATGGTTCCTTCCTTCCCTGTGGGGCCCTCTCTGGACAGGGATTCCCAGTCCCTGTCGCACTGGGGTGCACAGCTCTTCTGTACCAGGGAGCTGGTTGGGCAGCTCTCCAAGTGGTGGGAACTCAGTTGTGATGGCGGCGAGTACCCGCGGTCCTTGAGAACTTCCAGGGAAAGACTGGGTGACCCGTGATCATACTTGCAACTTTGCTTCCCCGTGGGGTTTTCTTGGGATTGGGACTCCCAGTCTCAGGCACCCTTGTGCCCACCGATCAGCCTGGGAAAGTGATCAGGAACAACAGGCTTGCGGCTCTAGCCTGGAGACCTAAAGCCTGCGTTACCCGGGATTTCTTCCGGGTTCTGGCTGGGCAGCTGAGAGTGGACAGACCTATTCCCATGCCGTGGGAGCCTCCCCTCACCTGGGAAACACGATCGCTGTAGTTTCAGGGCCCAGAGTTCAGTCTCCTGGTCGCTGCACGAAGAGTGCTGTCCCGATTCTCAGACACAGTGCTCTCCCAGCGCCGCCATCTTGGCTCCCCTGAAGAGCTCTTTAATATGAAAGTGAACATTACATATCACAGTATTATGCACAAATGTATATCTTCACCGTTTCCTATCTTATCAGTATCCAGTTTTCATATAAACTATGTGTTCCTTTGTAAGCCTTTTTGTCCCATCTATAGGCCCTTTCCTGAGTATAATATTCAGAGTGAATGAAAATTTTCTGCCCTGGGATTTTTCTGTGCAATTATTAGTCAAAATTAGCTACTCAGTACAAGTATATAACTCCTTTTTTTTATTTTTCATTCTAGTATTCCCAGGACTCCTCATTCTGAAAAGAATAAAGAGCTGATTTCTTTAAGGATAGTTGTGTATGTACATGTCAATTGGACTATGACTAGCTTGAGGTCATCATCTCATGTTTAATTATCAATCTCAGAGTAAGAACAATGTTTATTACATAGATGAAAAAAATCACATATATGATTTTAGGGACTATATAATGATATATACAATTTCCAGATTAAAAAAAATAGATTGCATTTTCTAGTATGCACAATGTACTTAACATCCATGTAGTAGTATTTTTCATGAAAGTTTCCAAAGGTTAAAGTAAAGAGAGAGCCCAGTCTAAACTCTGTGCCTCTTGTGATTTTCTTGACATCCTTTGTCTTCATGAGTACATAAGTTCACAGTGAACAACACTTCCATATTTTTATCATATTGAAATACTCCATGTCCCATTTATGTAATAGCTGACTGAGTGATGTGGTATCCTGATTTTATGACACAACAAATAATTGCAAACTTCAAATGATCATATTTGAAGTTTTGGCAGCATTTGTACATTCTTGCGTACATGCATGCATTCAGGAAACAACCATGCTGAATATTGTATTATTTTATTATCCTGCTTTGCATAAGTTACCTCAAAATTGTTATTACTCCTTAATTCAAACTAGGCAATGTTTACCGTGTTGCTATTTCAATTATTTGAAAATTGAGGATTTCTATGTTGATATATGTGTGTGCCTGAATGTATACATATTATACATCTCTAAATATCATCCATATTTAGAGATGTCTTTCACACTGGATAAAATAAGAAGCACTTCAACTGTTATTAAAATAAGAGTTGGATAAATGATTGAAATTATCATAAGAACAGATGATTAAAGGCGATTTTAAAACTTACTTCTATGAATATATATTATGGCAGCTGTAATTTCTTCATTCTGGAAAATAATGACACTTTCACCATTCAAGACGAATATTATTATGAAAAACACTTTGAATTTCTTTTCTCAAGGATTAATGAAAAGTTTTAGTGAATTAGAAAAAATATTGTTTTTTTTATCAATACTAGAGATATCTTTATAGTTTTGAAAATTTACCCAAAGTAATGCTGTTGTGATTTTCAAAGTAGCTGTCTTCCAAGGAGGACATCTTAGCAAAAGTCAGAGGGTTCATCTTTGGTACCAGACAGTGATGCTGTGGCAATGCAATCTTTTCTGGTGCTTCCAAAGGGATGAGGTCACTACTGACTCTGTGTGTGTGTGTGTGTGTGTGTGTGTGTGTGTGTGTGTGTGTGTGTATAAATGTGTATAAAACTGTGAGTATAGGCCAGAAGTAAACTTGGGTGTCTTTGTCACTCAGTCTCCACCATATACTTTGAGATGGGAGACATTGTATACGCCACTGTACATAGCCTTTTGTGTAGGTGTTCGATTCAGTTCCTCATGTTCCTGTGTCAAGCATCTTAACTCCTGAGATATCTCCCTAGCCCCAGGTCTGTGTTTGTGACCTGTGTGTCTGTGGGGCTCCATTAATAAGAAGACAGTTCAATGTTGCAGCTAAATGCTCAGTTGATTTCATGTTCTTTGTCAGCATAACAGGAAGGAGAGACAGAAATGATGCTGGAGTACTGTTAATCACTTGTGTCTGTCTCCACATGGTGGAACTTCTCAGAGAGTCCAAAGATTCAGAGGTGCCCGTTACGGGGAGAAGTGCTGTCTGCTGGTGGCTTGGTTATTTTTTTGGAGAGCTTTACTGTATCACTCCATGGAATTTCCTCCTCATTTTCCTATGCAGAAAAGGGCACCTGTTTGGTGAGTTTCTGGTCAGGAACTAGGTCTCAACTACTTTCCTCTATTTACCCTCATTCTTCAGACCCTCAAAAATTCTATAAATTTTGCAAACAAACATGTTTGGAGAGTTGGAAAAAAATAAGTTCAATTCAGGAGGTCTTAAGAAATGTTATCTTATTCGAATATATGACTAATAGTCAGAAAAGGGTAAGTTTTTAAAACAACAACAAGAAGCTACGTGTAGAAAGGATGACTTCCAAAGTAGGCTGACTTCAATGTGTGGACACAGAAAGTGAGTTCTTGACCCTGCCTGCAGGCAGTTGCTCACACTGTGCCACAGTATTGTTGCCTTCATTTGTATATTTCAGTATTCCACAGAACACCAAAGCCAGTGGATCTGTGGCATTATGGATGCTTGGGATACTATGACATCAGATGATGAGTTGTTTTTATACAGCCAAGCGGTGGTTAGTACGGTGTCTGCGTTATTCATGCAGGCTCTCAGGAAAAGGGCCTGTGGAGCCTTATACCAACATGGTTAACCTATTCTGTGTCCCAGTAAAGTAATGCATTTAAGAATTCAGAAGATTCAGAATTTGCGTGCACACAGCACCCCGTGTTCTGCCACCCCTGTTATTTTAGTGCTGAGTAGGAGGACTCTTATCTTACAAGCATGAACTGGGTCTTTTCAATCTTTTTCTGCCTTGTTTGTTCTGTTTGTGTTGCAGGCCTGCAGTCTGCAATGATTAGCAACTATTTGCAATCAAGTGATGAAGTCAGTCTAGTCTGTCTTGAAACCTCCTCCATCTATGCAATTAACTCATTACTTTTATTTTTGGCTTCAGGCAAGTTCTTAGGACAGTGGCAGAAAGCAACTACAAAGTTTGCCAAACCATCACAAGAATGATATCTAGGTCTGTTGCTAATGTATTTCTTCGTGAAACCTCCTCAGCAGGTGTTTCACAGTCCACACTTCTGTCAGGACTACTGGCTTTCAGTCTCCTGCTAGAAGGTCTATAAAGCTCTGATTACAGTATTCAATGATGCGTTTTCTAGTTCAGACTTCCAAAATTCTCCAACTTCCTCCAGAAAAAAACAAGGTGATCTGGCCTGTCTCAGAGTGTCCTCTTTTCCGGAGCCAACTTCTGTATTAGTAACTTTACCATTGCTGTGATGAAACACCATGGCCAGTCCAGCTGGTTGAATGAGAATGGCTTTTACAGGCTTGTATGTTTGACTGTCCAGGTGCTGGTTGGTAGAAAGTATGTCTTGTTCTAGGGTCATGCCTGCCTGCCTGCCTGCTGCCTTGCTTCCACCATTATTGTCACAGACTCGCTTTCTGACATTGTAGAAAAACTCCCAATTAGGATGGGGAAAGAAGGTTAGTTATCAATTTCATTTATGTTTTTCACACTGTTACTTTTGGTTACTGGGAAATTTCATTGATATGGGAAAACTTAATTAGGGTTCTTATTTCAGGAAAAAGTAGGTTGTTGATCTTAGCAATTATGACTGGAGTGAGATGAAATCTCAATGTTTTTCTTATTGTGGATTTTGCTAATTGCTAAAAATGATGAATACTTTTTGAGGTATTTCTCAGTCATTTTTCTTTTATCTGTTGAACACTCTCTGTTTAGATCCTAAGTCCATTTTTTAATCAGACCGTTTTTTAAAATCTGTGACTTTTGTTATTTTTGGTTAATTGTATATTGTGAATATAGATCCTCTGTCAGATGGTAATGATGCTTTCCTAATCTGTGTGTTTCTTCTTTACTCATTTTTTTTGTTTTCTTACCTGTACAGAGGTTTTTAGCTTTATGATACTCCACTTTGCAATTGCTGCCCTTAGTTCCTTGGTAAAAGAAGTCCTTTGCAGAATTCCTTCCCTATATCAATATCTTCTCGGATACTAGCTGTATTTTTCTAGTAGTTTTAGTCTTTCAGATTTCAACCAGAGGTCTCCTTTCAACTTTGGACTATTTTTTGTGCTGCATGATTTATGTGGATCTAGTTTTACTTGTCTACATATGAACATCCAGCTTTTCCAGAGCTGTTTGTTGAAGATGTTGTCTTTTTTCTACTGTATGATTTTTTTGTTTTTGCCTCTTCGTGAAATATCAGATGGCTATAGTTACAAGTACTGATCTCAGGTCTTTTACTTTATTTCATTGGTCTACACAAATTACTATGCCAATACTATGTTTTTTTATTACCATATTTCTATAATATATCTTAAAGTCTGGAATGGCAACCTGTTCAGTATTATTCCATTTGTGCTAAGGACTGCCTTGAGTATTTGTATCTTTTCTGGTTCCATAAGAATTTTGTGATTTATTTCCTATTTCTGTGAAGAATGTTGTATGTATTTTGATTGGGATTTCATTGAATATTTAAGTTGCTTTGGTCATAATCATTTTAACATTATTAATTCTACCAAGCACAGGGTGTCTTTCCATTTTCTATATTTTCAATCTCTTCCTTAAGAGATTTGAGATTTCTGTTGTAGAGGTCTTCATGCCTTCATTAGGTTTAATCCAAGATATTTTATTGTGTATGCAAGTGTGTATGTAATCTCCTTTTCAGTGTATTTTTTTTTGTTATTGATGTCTAAAAAAACTGATTATTTTTATGAGTTGATTTTGTGAACTACAACTTTGCTGACTTTTTAAAAGTTTCTTCAAAAGATTTTGGAGATTTTTAAAAATCTCTTTGTAAAATTCATGTTCTCTGCAAATAAGATTCTTTTCCTCTTTATATCACTTTAGCCTCCTTCTCTTTTCCAATTGTTACAGCTAGTTTTCCCAGCACTATATATATATATATATATATATATATATAATATATTAATATATTATATATAATAGATTGGGGATAGTGGGAGTCCTGTCTCATTCCCAATATTAATGAGACTGACTTGAGCTTCAAAATTTAGGATAATGAGGGCTGCAGTGCTGTCTTATGTAGCCTTCATAGTTTTAGTATTTCCACTTTAGTTCTATTAGCTCTTAGACTTTAATCATACAATCACGTTGAATTTTGTCAAAAGCTCAGTCACCTGAGAAAAATCATTGAAAAGTGCTGGTGAGGTTGTGAAGAAAATGGAACTCTCACATTCAATGTTGGTGGAAATTCAAGTTGTAGCATCTACTCTGGAAATCCATATGGAAAATCTTCAAAAAACTATTATCATATCTCCGTAGGATCCAGCTATACAGCTCCTTCGCATATACCCGAAAGATTTAACTTCCTATTCCATAGACACTTGTTGTGCAGTGTTCATAGCCACCATATTGAAACTTTCTAAGAGTATATATGTATATAAACACACACACTTGTACATATATATATATATATATATATACACTTACATATTAAAGAAAGTTAAGCTGCTTGCACTGGAAATGCTCCCATAAGAACTGGAGACAAGACCTCTAGTTTTGGGTGAAAGAAACCTTTTAGATGGTTCACTAAGATAATTAAGTGACTCCCAAATCAACAGAGGTTATTGATGTAGTCTTTGGTTGCTTCTCAGGGCTTGAGCATGGCCCTCTCTTGCCGAAGGCACCACACATTTTTGTCACATGACTCAAGCTGGATCTGGCTCGAAAGCCTCTTCTTTGTGATCCAGCTTCTATGGTTCCAGGAAATACAATGCAAGTTCCCAACAGTCCTACCTAGTTGCAGCACCATTTGACTCCCAAAATTATTCAAATGGCAAGATATGCATAAAGGTTCCAGAAGTGGCACTCACATGTCAGGGGCAGCCAACTGCTGCCTAGCTGGACTTAGCCCTGTTTACCACGATGGAAATAATGCCTTTTACTGGAAACCCAGAAAGATTCCTGCGGCTAGTGAGGTCATAGACCTAAGAAATGAATCTACTGCCACCATTTTGCTAGATAAGTATAATTCTTTACTGCATTCTAAATTTTATCTGTACACCACAGATGAATATAGCTTCTGCCCTTATTCATTGATGCCTCTCTTTAAAGTTAATGGATTCTGTAACAGAAAAACACAACAGATGCAACACAAGTATAATGAGATTGTGGGGAGTCAAGTCCAAATAGATACATCTGTATCACAGTTGCTTGCATCTGTGGCTCAGAAAACACTGCAGAAGAGGTGTAGGGACTGTAAGGCTCAGTGCACCAGGAAGTTTCCTGTGAAGCAGTGACTCCATAAATAATCCATTGCAGTATCAACGGACATGTTAACACCAAACAGAAACAATTTGGTGGGAACCTGTTGGTTGGGATCCTGGGGCCCACCTCTTCCGTTCAGGGCATTCTCGCACTCACGGGCACAGGAGCTGAACTCCAAGGAAGGAAGCTTCACCCAGTGGGCAGGTCTACAGAATCCCAGTCATGTGTTGAAAGCGGGACTAGGGAAAACCTGTGAGGCCTTTTCCAGTGAAATAAACAGCAACACAGCTCTTCTAGGGATACAGCAATTCTTTTTTTTTTATTTTTTTATTTTTATTTTATTTTATTTTATTTTTTCAATGCAGTTTATTCAGGAACCTTGAACAATCCTCGGACCCTGGGGAAAGCCAGCCCACAGCTTAAATAGCCTCTGGGTAGCCAACCCAGGCGTGCCACGTGGGCAATGCAGATAGGTCCACATACATGGAAGCAAGCCAGATCCTCAGCCTTAGCCAAATGTGGAATTGTTCCTGACAGCAATTCTTTATTGGGGGGCATAAGGGCTATATAAACCTTGGGGAATTGGGTAAGGATTTTCGGCTGAGTGAGCATCATTGGCTGGGGCCAAGGTGCTGGAATGCTTCATTTGCATGAGAGGAATTGCAGGTGCTAGGGTACGTGACTACCTCAAGAATTGAGAGGGTAGGGGTTTCAGGGTTATGTGTCCTTAGCAGGCAGGCACAGAACAGGGAGGAAGAAGTCCTTACTCTTGCAGGTCTCAAGAATGAGATTTTGGGGTTTAGACATGAATGGACATCAGTCTAGCTCCACGCCGGTTTCCCCAGACCCACAGTCTAGGTGCCACACAGGATCCCACCAATAGACAAAAAGTACAGAAAGCAAATAGTTGTTGGGAACTCTTGACTGGTTATCTTTGACACCACATAAACACAAAAGCCAAAATTGAACTTAGCAGGTTGTATTCATATTTTTGTATTATAGTCTTGTCCATGTGTAACAATGATAAAGTAAAAGAAGTTATCAATTTAAGGGGGGAGGACATAGTAGGGGTTTGAGAAAGGGGACATGGAAGGGGCTGGAGGGAGGAAAGGAAAGGGAAAAGTGATATAATGGTATATTAATTAAAATGTTTATTAAATTACATATCACTATTCTAAGAATTAAGATTTCAAAAATGAAGAAAAATAATGTTCAACATAAAGTTGTTGAAAGTACAGTGTTTATCTTACCTTGTTTTTCCCATTCAACAAAGTCTCACTCAGCAGTCCCAAGCCACCCTTGAACTGACAGTTTATCCTCCAGCCTTAGCTTTTAAAGGTCTGGAAATACAGGCATGTACACAATGTCTGACCTTTTCTACATACTTTAGAGCCAGCATTTCCTGTGATGATTAGAACAACTAGTGTTCAATAACATTTTATTTTGTTATTTTCTGTCATCAGGGAAAACTTTAATTCAATATTTAATTACTGAGTGGTGGTCAAATAGTTTCTTAGCTTCTTTTAAATAATTGGAGTTGTAATATGCATTTTTTAAAATAACTCTTGCTTTGTAATTTGTATTAACTATAATTGCTAAGATTTGAAAAGATTTAAGATGTTAGTGGTTTGTGTAATCATTGAGCAATTAATTTAATTCCAAAGGTATGTAAAACTAGAGTACCAGCACCTTAATTATGTTTTAATGTTGTTAGTTTAGTATGCTTTGTAGATTTGACAGAAGTTTTATGAAGTAGTCTATAATTGTGTAGCTCCACAGGTATGTAATAAATATCATACTGTGTCAATATGTCTGAAATTCTTGCAAATACCTCAACTGTTCTTGCTTTTTTTACTAGACTTCCAGGTTCAAGGTTATTATTTTACATGTGCCATTTATTAGACAGTAAACAACATTGAATGATTCAATAGCTAATAAATGCTGTTATGTGTGATTTAATTCAACAAATATGTTTATATTCTCTTGTTGCTTGTACTGAGTTAAGGCCAGGAGCACTAAAAGTATTTCTCCTATTCTTGTGGAGCTTAGAAATTTCTCTTCACTTGTTTCTGAATAAAAGCCCAGTAAGAGAGAGAAAGGGGAATCATTATTGCAAGTGTGGAAAATTTTTACTAATTTTAATTTTTTATATATTTAACATATATTATTTTTATTTTTATTTAATTATTTTTATTAATTAAAGTTTATTCACTTTGTATCCCCCATGTACCTCCTTCTCACTTCCCCTCCCAATCCCACTCTCCCTCATTCCCACTCCTGTCCTAATCCCAGTCCACTGATAAGGGAGGTCCTCTTCCCCTTCCCTCTGATCCTAGTCTATCAGCTCTCTTCAGGAGTGGCTGCATTGTCTTCTTCTGTGGCCTGGTAAGGCTGCTCCCACCTCAGGGGGAGGTGATCAAAGAGCAGGCCATGTCAGAGGCAGTCCCTGTTCCCATTACAATGGAGGCCACTTGGATACTGAACTGCCATAGGCTACCTCTGTGCAGGGGTTCCAGGCCATTTCCATGAGTGGTCCTTGGGTGGAGTATCAGTATCAGAAAAGACCCCTGTGCCCAGATTTTTTGGATCTGTTGGTGTCCTTGTGGAGCTCCTGTTATCTCCAGGTCTTACTATCTCTCCTTCTTTCATAAGATTCCCTGCACTCTGGCCAAAGTTTGGCTATGAGTCTCAGCATCTGTCTTGATACCCTGCAGGATAGAGCCTTTCAGAGGCCCTCTGTGGTAGGCTCCTGACTTGTTCCCAGTTTTCTCCTTCTTCTGATGTCCATTTTCTTTGCCTTTCTGAATGGGGATTGAGTATCTTAGCCAGAGTCATCTTTCTTGATTGTTTCTTTAGGTGTACAGATTCTAGTAGGCTTATCCTATATTATATGTCTAACATCTACTTATGAGAGAGTATACACCCTGTGTGTCTTTTTGCTTCTGGGATACTTCACTTAGGATGATCTTTTCCAGTTCCCACCATTTACCTTCAAATTTTATGATTTCCTTGTTTTTTTGTGTTTTTTTTTAATTTTATTTTTTATCACTGAGTAATATTCCATTGTGTAGATGTACCACAATTTCTGCATCCATTCCTCAACTGAGGGGCATCTTGCTTTAAAATAATAAAATGTAGAAAGGAATTTGCAAAATTCTAGAATTTTTATTCAGTCTTAGTTTCTGGTTAAATACATACACACACACACACACATTATATATATGTATGTATGTATGTGTGTGGCTGTGTGTGGTTGGTGTGGTGTATATGCTACAGTATATCTGACCCAAAGATCTCAGAAAGTTCTTCTTTCTCCATTTCTACTTCACCATGGGTATGTTGGGATTATAAATTTATGCTATCACATGTGCTTTGCATGGGTCATGGGGTTGTGAATTCTTTTTTTCATTTTGGTTGCAAGTGCTTGCTCACTGATCCATCTCTTTATTCTCTGAATACACTGTTTTTTGAATGTGATAGACTTTGCATCTCTTAAAATTAAGTGTTAAAAATGTGTATATTGATCTTTGTTAGTCCTGTCGTATAATGGGAAATGGCTAGCTTATTTATTGTTTTCTAAGAATGGGTCTTACTTTTTTGCTCCTAGTTGGGCTGGAACTCACTATCACTAAGGCTGGCCTCAAATATATCAGTTTTCTAAGCCCTGAGATTATTGTGCAAGTTATCTAGAAAAGGGAAGACTGCAGAGTTTAAGAGTACCCATTGTTCTCGCAGAGGACCTTGGTTTGATTTTCATCTTACACATGATGCTTTTATAAATCAAGGCATGCCTTAGCATTATCTTCTTGTCAGTGCTTGGCATTAATTCGGTCGTTTCAACTCCTGTCCACTCCTCAAAAGAGTATTACTCACTTTTCTATTCCCATAATAAAGCATACCGAACAATGCAAGTTATAGAAGAAAGACATATTTGTGCTAATGTTTCCAGGTGGTTAGAATCCATGATGGTGGAGCAGAGAGAGGTGAAAGGCATGGCAGTTAGAGTAGAAACTGACTGTTCATGCCCTTAACAGTAAGCACAGAGCAGAAGGTGAACTAAAAATGGAATCAGTCTTTAAGCTACCAAAGCAAACCTGCTCTCCATGACATATATATATATATATATATATTTTTTTTTTTTCTTTCTGCAAGGCCACACCAGCTAACTGATACCAATAGCACCACTAGCTGCAGACCAGGTGAGCAAATATCTGAGATTAGAGGAGACATCTCTGTTATTACAATCAAACCACTACACATAGTATGCTTTAGTGTTTTTCATTCTTGTGAATTATCATTTAGTATCTTCAAAGATTTGCTGTTTTGATCAGTGCCTTATAGTGTGTCTGCATAGTTGCATTTTTTTTCAGGTTATGACTAGATAGTTGGGACAACTACCTAGATTTAGATTTATTAGATTAGGTGACATGAAAATTGTAAGTTTTTGCATAGAATTTACAAATAGAAAATTAGTGTAATTGTAACTGCATCATAAAGAGTATTGTAGTCTATGACATCCATGCTACTTTTTATACTGAATTTTATTGTGTTAAAATCATAAAGATAGTGGTTCCTAACCTGTGGGTTGGAAACCCCAAAGATGGAAAGCACAGACATTTACATTATGAATCATAAAAGTAGTAAAATTACAGTTATGATGTAGCAACAAAAATAGTTTTGTGGTTGGGGATCATCACAACATGAGGAACTCTATTAAAGGGTTGAAGCATTAGGAAGATTGAGAACCACTGTATAAAGGGAAAACAATGGAAAAATACATGCCACATTTTCTTCTAATATAGTCTTATGTCTATTATTGAGGGTTAATATTTTCATACTTATTAGGCATTTATATTTCTTGAGGGTTTCTATTTTTTGCTTATTTCTTGGTTGTCTTCCTTTTTTACTTATTACACGTTGTTTTTTCAAACTCTATATACTTATAAGCACTATAAAATAATCTAAAATTAGCTCAGTCCCTCAAGTCAGCATAATACTCTATGGATGCGATTTGAGTTTTCTCCTTATCCATATGCACATTAATAAGATAATCATATTATACTAATCATGTCTTAGGGCTCTTTTCCATTAAAAAAATAAATCTTGGTAATTTATTATGACATTTACCAAACTAAATGAATCTGTGTTTATGTTCTGAATATTTACTATATACATATATATGGAATATATTACATATTATTTGTATCATGGCAACCTTGCAGTGATAAATACCATGCATAATTATATATTTTATGTGCACATACACATACAAATGTAAAATTTTCATGCCAGGATATGTTTATTGACATCAAAAATAAACTTATTTACATTTAAGCATTAATATATGTGTAAAATTGACTTTTACCCGAGTCACACAATTTGATAAACTGAATCCTAATTTTCTTTTTAATTTAAGTTTATCTGTATATTTATTTATTACAAATTATTCACTTTGTATCCCCACTGCAGTCCCCTCCCTCATCTATTCCCAGTCCCACCCACCCTCCCTTTTCTCCCCCCATGCCCTTTCCCTAGTTCCCTGATAGGGGAGGACTCCTCCCCTTCTATCTGGCCCTTGCTTATCAGGTCTCATCATATTCCTCTGTGGCCTGGAAAGGTTGTACCCACCAGGGAGAGATGTTCAGAGAGCCAGCCACTGAGTTCATGTCAAAGACAGCCCCTGTACCCCTTACTAGGGTACCCACTTGGAGACTCAGTCCATGGGCTACCTCTGTCCTGGTGGTCTAGTTCTTCTCCATGCATTGTCCTTTGTTGGAGTAGCTGTCTTGGCAGGCACCCTTACTCCCAGGCTTATTTGGCTCTGTTGTTCTCCTTGTGGAGTTCCTGTATCCTCTAGGTCTCTCTATCTCCTTCTTCCATATGGATTTCGACACTCTGCCCAAAGAAGAAATATGAAATGCTAAAGTATGTTTCTAATATTCAACATTCTTATCTAGCATGGAAATTCAAATTAAATTACTCTGAGATATAATCTGATTGTAGTCAGCATCAAAGAGATAAATGACAATCCATAATGGTATTGGATATAGGTAAATTGGCACACTTATTAATTGTTAATACAAACACAAATGGGAAGAGTGACTGTGGGAATCAGTAGGAAGGTCTAAAAAAGAAACTAGAATGGATCTACCATATGAAAAGATTTATAATTTCTTGGCATAGTCCCTAAGAACTTGATACCTTACTACAGAAATACTCTCCATGTTTTTGGATCATTTATTCACAACAGTCAGTAACCAGGGGCACCATAGACATCCAAAAACTACTGAATAGATATTGAAAATGTGTTGAATCACCCAGTCACATATTAGTCAGTTGTAAAGAAAAGTAAACTTATGAAATTATCAGCTAAACTGTATGAAATAACACAGATTCAGAATTACAAATATAATGTGTTTCTACTCATTTATAGATTCTAGAATTGAAACTTCAGATAAATATGTCTGTGTCTGCAAACATACACAAGTTAATAAACTAGTAAGGGACCACAATAGTGGTGGAACAGGGCTTCAAGGGAAGTGGGTATAAGGCAGGAAGCATAAAAGGGATAAGGCAAATAAGTTAAGGAGGCTTAAAGTCTCCAATACAGAACTATTAATCTTCAAACACAGTAGAACCTATGTTTAGTCTATTTTGAAAACCTTAGAACCAGGAAGGGGATAGTGTAAATTATAATCTGAAGGCAGGATTAGCTAACATGAAGTAAGGATATCTTAGATGAATGCCTTCCCTTCTCTTCTACCTGCTTTATTCCTTGGATGGTGATGTTTATTCCTTAGATTAGATGTTCAGTCAGAGTGGAGAGGACACCTTCTTTCTTCAGTTGATGGGGTCAGTTGTAAAACACTGGTAGAGACCTTCGGAAACACATACCATGTGGCTTCCGTTCACTGGCATCTGAGATTAGCCATCACTGGTTCTGATGAGCCTAATCATGTCCTTTCAGTATCTACTCCCCAGGAAGGGCCACTCCTCCCTGCTACTCAGTGATAGTCAAACCAGGTGCAGGTGGCATAGACAATGCTACTAGTTTGCTCTTAGTTTTCTTTTCAGGCCACATTACCCACAAACATGGTCAGAGTATAATGGACCACTAATCTCCTTTTCCTCTATTTTTTAAATTGTTTTATTAATCCTGTGATTCAGAAATCAGAAGGAAGTTAGCTATGCCTTCTTTTTTTATGCCTAGGACTTCTTTACATTCTATATTCATGTCTCACACTTTGGTAACCCTTATTCCATGTGTGTTTCATGAGGCTATAATGTGTTCACCAGAACATATATTGATAGGAAAGTTAATACACACATCTTTGCAATTATGTTTTGATTCTTTGAAAGTACCATAGTCATTGCTAGTGTGATGGATGCACTCAGGACTTTTCAATATTGTTCATTCAAAACTCAGTAAGAATTTAAATGATAGGCTAGAAGGCATAGTTTATAGTCATTTCATTCTTCCCAAACTTCAGGTACAAACTGGAGAAGTGGACAAGGTTTTCAGATTAAATATTGGAAGGAGCCTGATGAATTCAGAAAGTAGATGCCCTTAAGCACCAGTGTCTGTATTTCAGTCTCAGTGCAAAATAAGCACTTAACATCATGGAACAAGAAATAAATCAAATTTACTTGAGACAAAATTCCAGGGTTTGAAAGACTATATTTAACTGAACACCCCACTGTGCTTTGCTGAGATAGCTTGTAAGAATGCCCTCTTCCAAGCATGTCACACACAAAATTATACCTTTTTTTGTTCATGAAAATGTAAGGTATGTGAATTTATATAATTTGACATATTTTACTTTTTAAAACTATGTTATTTTCAATACAGGACTACAGAATTCTCAACAGACATTAATCTAGTCAATCTTCTCTATTGTTTTATATCTATTATATTATGATTTGCATTCAAACAGAAGTTAGGAAGAAACTTTTATAAATATCTGAGATTCCGTTATCACATCAGTTTATCTCTTCCCTCTGTGGGTGGACTCCTTCTCTGTCATTAAACAGACACCTAAGTAAAATAAGCACATTAGTTACTTATTCATTGCTACAAGAAAATATGAACAGAAATAATCTAAGAAAGGAAGAATTTATTTTGATTGAGAGTTTAAGTGTATCCGATTTATCTTGGGGAGGATAGTGCAGCAGGCAGTGTTCACATCAGGAGTCAGGAATCAGAGAGAAATGAATGTTTGTGTGCAGCTCACTTACATTTTAGTCAAGTAGAGATTCTTACCAATAAAGGGTCTTATCCACATTCAGAGCGTGTCTTCCCACTTAAATTAATCTAATGTGTGGAATGTGGAGGGGATCCAAGATGGTGGCTGCTAGTGTGCACCTTATCTGAGGGGCAAAAGACCTGCAATGTTGAAATTGGTGAGTGAAAGGGCTCACCAATCCAGAATAGAGTTATCTAGACTTCCAGGAAGAAAGAGACTAACCATGAACTGAGTCCATCTAGAATCAGGTCACCTGCAGACTCCTCCGGGAGTCCAGGGAGGTGATCCCTAGGCACTTCCCCCTATCCAACTCCCTACTTCCTCTTTGGAGGAGACAGCAGGTGGCCAGCAGAATCCCCCATGGACCACACTGTCTGTGCCCCAGCCCCAGTGACAGAGGCAGCTTCCACCAAAAAAACAAAAAACAAAAAACAAACAAACAAACAAACAAACAAACAAACCCATGAGATCTGGGGCTGAGAAAACCCAATCCTCTCGGGAACTCCCTCAAGAATGCCACCATAACTTTTCCTGGCTGAGTGGAAGAACAGAAATGCACATAGCGGGTTCACAGTGCCCAGACCCCAGTGCTGCGTGCTGCTCCTAGCAAACAAACTTCAGCTCGGGATATGGGACTGAGGTCACTCAACACTTCCTGACACTCTCCCTGGTCCAGTTGCAATAAGATCTAACACCAAGCTCTAGCACCGCTGGCCCCTGGCAGAGAAACCCCTGCACAGGATCAGGAATGAGAATTCCCAACCCCTCCTGGCACTCCCCAGAGAACGCCACCATAAGCTTGCCCTACTGGAGGATAAGGACAGAGAGGCTGCCTGCAGATTCTGCCACAGGCCACAGCAACTCCTCTCCAGTGCACCTAATGGTCCCTGGCAGAGAAACCCAAGTTCAGGATCTGAGAACACTCAACCCTACCTGGTACTCACCTGGAACAGCCGACATATGTGCTAGTGCAAGGCTTCTGGCAGAGAGATCCAGGCCGGGGTCTGGGATTGAGGACACTCAACCCAACTCTTTCCAGTGATACTGATGGACCAGCCACCACAAGCCTTCCCTGGCAGAGGAGAAGGTCAGAGAGGCAGCACACAATGCAGGTGGACACCAAGTCCTGCTGCTACAGCACCACTGAGCTGACTGTTAGCTTACACCCTCTTTGGCCCCAGCAGGATCAAATCAGAGAGTAGAGAGCAAGGGGAACCCCTGTGCAATACAAGTGGTCCTGTAAGGGAGTGAGTGAGCCTTCTAGGGAGAGTTTGCCCCAAACCCAGGCCTCTCTACATAAGCCACCAGACAACAGATACCTGCCACCCACACCCCTAGTGTAGGCATCATAGGGATTCTTGGGATAGTGATCCCAACACTAAAGCCTCTGCCCTGCTGGACTACCAGTGAAATCTAGGCAAACAGTTTCTGGATCCCAGACAGAGCTGCATACTAGTGGCCTGCAGGCCACTGCAATAGTCAGGGAATCTACGTATACACACTGTGCCTGCTAAAAGCACCTGCGAATAGCGCCAGCATCACATTCCGTACTTACGTAAAACTGAAACCACAACTCACTCCCAAACCAGTGAACTTCTTTCATCCTGAAAACAACAACAACAACAACAAAAACAGTTCAGAAAACAGAAAGAGACAATCTTAGCCTGAACTACAGACTCCAGGAAAAAACAGTGAGGGTTATAGATAACCAGATGGCCAGAGACAGTCTTAAGAACACACCCAACAAAAATCAGGACATCATGGCTTCACCAACAACCCCCAAAATCAATGGACTTCAATTCACTAGATACACAAGAAAACGACTTTAAAACTATGTTTTTCCAGCTATTAGAGGCCCATAAAGATGAAATAAACAAAGCCCTCAGAGAAATGGCCATAAAAATTGAGGCAAACAAAGAAGAAATGAACAAAGCTCTCAAAGAAATAACCACACAAATGAAGGCAAATAAAAAAGAAATGAACAAAGCTCTCAAAGAAATACAGGCAATTACAGCCAAACAAGTAGAGGCACAATTAGCAATATATAGAGAAGAAACAGACAAAAAAAAAAAAAAAAAGAAGCCATTATTGAAAATCAGGACTCCACATTCAGTCAGATGAAGGAAATGGTGCAAGACATGAAAACAGAATTAGAATCAATAAAGAAAACACAAACAGAGCAAACCCTGGAGCTGGAGAACATACAGAAAAGATCAAGAACTACAAAGGTAGGCATCATCACCAGAATACAAGAGATGGAAGAGAGACTCTCAGGTGCTGAAGATACACTTACAGAAATTGACACTTCTCTCAAAGAAAAAATAAAATCAGAAAAGTTCCAAACACAAAACATCCAAGAAATCAAGGACACCATGAAAAGACAAAATCAAAGAATAATAGGAGTAGATGAAAAAGAAGACATCAGACTCCAAGGTCCAGAAAATATTTTCAAGAAAATTATAGAAGAAAATTTTTCCAACTTAAAGAAAGAGATGACTATAAACATACAAAAGGCCTACAGAACACGAAATAGACTAAACCAGAAAAGAAATTCTTCACATCACATCATAGCCAAAACACAGAACCTGCAGAACGAAGAATAAAATTTTAAATCAGGAAGGGAAAAAGGCCACGTAACATATGAAGGTAGTCCTATCAGAATCACACCAGATTTCTCAAGAGAAACTATGAAAGCTGGAAGGGCCTGGGCAGAAATCATGCAGGCCTTAAGGGACCACAGATGCCAACCCAGTTTTGCTACTATACCTAGCAAAACTTTCAATCAACATAGAGGGATAATACAAAATATTTCATGACAAAACCAAATTTAAACAATATCTGCACAGTAACCCAGCTCCACAGAAGTTACTAGAAGGGAAACTCCAACCCAAAGAAAACAACTGCATCCAAGGAAACACAGAAAATAGATAACTACACAACAACAACAACAAAAAGAATACAAGCAATGAAACACAGCAACAAAACCAACCCTATATCAAAAGAAAGTAACATTCTTTGGTCACTAGTATCTATCAACATCAATGGATTCAACTTTCCAATAAAAAGACGCAGACAAACGGAATGGTTGCGGAAACAAGATTCAACATTCTCTTGCATCCAAGAAATACATCTATGCAACAAAGATAAACACTACCTCAGAGTAAAGGGATGGAAAAATGTTTTTCCAGCAAATGGATCCAGAAAACAAGCTGGAGTAGCTATCCTAATATGCTGAGACTTATGGGCAACCTTTGGGCAGAGTGCAGGGGATCTTATGAAAGAAGTGGGAAAGAGTAACATCTGGAGAGGATAGGAACTCCACAAGGAGAGCAACAGAACAAAAATTTCTGGGGACAGGGGTCTTTCCTGAGAGTGATACTCCAACCAAGGACCATGCATGGAGATAACCTAAGACCCCTGCACAGATGTAGCCCATGGCAGTTCAGTATCCAAGTGGGTTCCACTGTAATAGGAACAGGGATTGTCTCTGACATGAACTGATTGGCCTGCTCTTTAATTACCTCCCCCTGAGGGGGAAGGAGCATTACCAGGCCACAGAAGAAGACGATGCAGCCACTCCTGATGAGACCTAACTGACTAGGATCAGAAGGAAGGAAAAGAAGACCTTCCCTACCAGTGGACATGGGGAGAGGCATGCATGCAGAGGGTGGAGAAAGGGTGAGATTGAGACGGGAGGAGGGAGGGAACCAAATGGGGAATACAAAGTGAATAAAGTGTAATTAATAAAGAATTAAAAAATAAATGAATAAATAAATAAGTTAAAAAAGGTGAAAAATTTTCAGATTATATTTTATAAAAGAAGGACAAATGATTTTTAAAATGAATTTATTTGAGACATGGTCTTGCTATGAAGCTCAGGATGGCCTGGAACTCACTAGAAGGGCAAAGTTTGGTTCAAACATATGAAGAGTCTTCTGACTATGCTTCTTCTTCTTCTTCTTCTTCTTCTTCTTCTTCTTCTTCTTCTTCTTCTTCTTCTTCTTCTTCTTCTTCTTCTTCTTCTCTTCTTCTTCTTCTCCTCCTCCTCCCTCCTCCTCTTTCTTTTTCTTTTTTGGGAATTATATGTTTTTTGAGGGTTTTTTTTTTGCATTTTTATTTTTATTAATAAGAGTTTATTCACTTTGTATCTCAGCTGTAGTCCCCTCCCTCATCCCCTCCCAACCCTACCCTTCCTCCTTCTTCTTTTCCCATGCCCCTCCACAAGTCCACTGAGACAGGAGGCCCTCTGCCCCTTCCCTCTGACCCTAGCCTACCAGGTCTCATCAAGACTGGATGTATTGTCTTCTTCTGTGGCCTGGTAAGGGTGCTCCCCCTTTAGGTGGAAGTAATCAAAGAGCCAGCCACTGAGTTCATGTCAGAGACAGTCCCTGTTGTCTTTACTAGGAAACCCACTTGGACACAGAGCTGCCATGGGCTACATCTGTGCGGGCTTCTAGGTTATTTTCATACATAGACCTTGGTGGGAGTATCAGTTTCAGAAAAGACCCCTGTGCCCAGACATTTTGGTTCTTCTGCTCTCCTTGTGGAGCTTCTGTCACCTCCAGGTCTTTCTATCTCCTCGTCATTTCATAAGATTCCCTGTACTCTGCCCAAAGTTTGGCTATGAGTCTCAACATCTACTTAGATACCCTGCTGGGTAGAGTCTTTCAGAGACCCTCTATGGTGGCTCCTGCCCTGTTCTCTGTTTTTTCCATTTTCCAATGTCTATCCTGTTTGACTTTCTGAGTGAGGATTGATCATCTTACCCAGGGTCTCTTACTTAGCTTTTTTAGGTGTACAGATTTTAGTATTAAGTGGATATGTCTAATATCCACTTAAAAGTGAGTATATACCTTGTGTATATTTCTGCTTCTGGGATACCTCACTCAGGATCATCTTTTCAGATTCTACCATTTTCCTGCAAAGTTCATGATTTCCTTGTTTTTAATTACTGAGTAGTATTCCATTGTTTAAATATAGCACAATTTTTATATCCATTCCTCAATTGAGGAACATCAGGGTTGTTTCCAGATTCTGGCTATTACAAAAAAAGCTGCTATGAACATGGTTGAGCAAATGTCCTTGTTGCATACTTGAGCATATTTTGGATATATGCCTAGGAGTGGCATAGCTGGATCTTAAGGAAATACTATTCCTAACTGTCCAAGACAGCTGCAGATTGATTTCCAAGGTGGTTGTATCAATTTACATTCCCACCAACAATGGAGGAGGGTTCCCTTTCTCCACACCCTCTCCACCATGTGTTGTCACTTGAGTGTTTGATCTTAGCCATTCTGATGGGAGGAAGGTGAGATCTCAGGATTGTTTTGATTTTCATCTCCCTAATGACTAAGGAGGTTGAACATTTCTTTGTTTCTCAGCCATTTGATATTTCTCTATTGCAAATTCTCTGTTTAGTTCTGACTGCCAAAAGAAATCTACAGATTCAATGCAATTCTCATTAAAATGCTAACACAATTCCTTACAGAACTTAAAAGAAAAATCCCCAATTTCATATGAAAAAACAAAACAAAAAAAAATAACCCTCAGAATTGCTAACACAATCCTGTATAACAATAGATCTTCTGGAGGTATTTCTATCCTTAATCTCAAGCTGTATTACAGAGCAAGAGTAATAAAAACTGCATGGTACTTGCATAGAAACAGAATGGTGGATCAATGGAATTGAAGACCCAGAAATAAACCTAAGAAGCCAAAAACCAAAAAATGGAAAAAAAGACAGTACAAATGGTGCTGTTCTAAATGGATGTCTACATGTAAAAAATTCAAATAGATCCATATTCATCACCTTTCACCAAACTAAAGTTCAAGTGAATCAAAGACCTCAACATAAAACAAGACACACTGAACCGCTTAGAAGAAAAAGTGAGGAAGAACCTTGAACTCATTAGCATAGGAGACAACTTCCTAAACAGGACACCAACAGCAGAGGCTCTAAGATCAACAATTTTTAAATGGGACCTCATGAAACTGTAAAGCAAAGGATACTTGCATCAGAACAAAATGACAGTCTACAGTTTGGAAAAGGAACTTCACCAACCCTATATCTGGCAGAGGGCTGATATACAAAATGTATAAAGAACATAAGAAATTAAATACCAACAAGCCAAGTAATCCAACTATTTTTCTGTTTATTATATTTTTGTTTTTATTTTTTTATTAGTTCTGTTTTATTAACTCTGTATCCCAGCTGTATCCCTCTCCTTCATTCCCTCCTAAACCCTCCCTTCCTCCCTCATCTCCTCCCTGTCCCTTTCCAAGTCCACTCATTGGGGAGGACCTCCTCCCCTTCCATCTGACCCTGTTTTATCAGGTATCTTCAGGACTGGCTGCAAAGTCCTCCTCTGTGGTCTAGCAGGACTGTTCCTTCCTTGGGGGGTGGGGAGGTCAAAGAGCCTGCCATTGAGTTCTTGTCAGAAATAGTCCCTGTTCCCCTTACTATGGGAAACCAATTGGCTACTGAGCTACCAAGGGCTACATCCGAGCAGAGGTTCTAGGTTATATCCATATATGGTCCTTGGTGGAGTGTCAGTCTTAGAAAAGATCCCTGTGCCCAGACATATTTGGTCCTTGTGGAGCTCCTATCCTTTCCACGTCATACTAACTCCCCCTTTTTTCATATAGTTCCCTGTACTCTGCCAAAGGTTTGGTTATGAGTCTTAGTATCTGCTTTGATACACTGCTAGGTAGCATCTTTCAGGTGCCCTCTACGGTAGGCTCCTGTCCTGTTACTTGTTTTCTCCTACGTTCAATGCACCTCCCATTTGTCTTTCTAAGTGAGGATTGATCATCTTACCCCAGGTCCTCTTTCTTGTTTACCTTTAAATGTATAGATTTCATTATATTTATCATATCTTACAGGACTATATGAGTGAGTATATACCATGTGTGTCTTTCTCCTTCTGGGATACCTCACTCAAAATGATCTTTTCTAGATCATACCATTTGCCTGTAAATTTTATGATTTCCTCATTTTTGATTGCTGAGTAGTATTCCATTGTGTAAAAATACCACAATTTCTGTATCCATTCTTCCATTGATAGACATCTGGGTTGTTTCCAGGTTCTGGCTATTACTAATAAAACTGCTACAAACATGATTGAGCAAATGTCCTTGTGTTCTTGAGCAAGTTTTGGGTATATACCTAGCAGTGGTATAGCTGGGTCTTGAGGAAGCATTATTCCTAATTGTCTGAGAAAGCGCCAGATTGACTACCAACGTTGTTATACCAGTTTACATTCTCACCAGCAATGGAGGAGGGTTCCCTTTTCTCCACAACCTCTCCAGCATGTGTTGTCATTTGAGTTTTTTATTTTAGCTATTTTGATAGGTGTAAGGTGAAATCTCAGGGTCATTTTGATTTGCATCTCCCTGATGGCTAAGGATGTTGAGTATCTCTTTTTTAAGTGTATTGTCTCTGCCATTCTATATTCCTCTACAGAGAATTCTCTGTTTCGCTCCATACTCCATTTTTAATTGGATTACTTGATTTATTGCTTTTTAACTTCTTGAGTTCTTTATATATGCTGGATATCGGCCCTCTGTCAAATGTAGGTTTGGTGAAGATCATTTCCCATTCTGTAGGATGTCATTCTGTTCTGCTGACAGTATCTTTTGCTTTACAGAAGCTGTTGAGTTTCATGAGGTCCCATTTATCGATTGTTGCTCTTAGAGCCTGTGCTTTTGGTGTTCTGTTCAGGAAGTTGACTCCTGTGCCAATGAGTTCTAGGCAATTCCCGACTTTTTCTTCCAACTGATATAGAGTATCTGGTTTTTTATTGAGGTGTTTGATCCACTTGGACTTTAGTTTTGTACAGGGTGATAAATATGGATCTATTTTCATTTTTCTCCATGTAGACATCCAGTTGGACCAGCACCATTTGTTGAAGATGCTGTCTTTTTTTTTCATTGAATGGTTTTGGCTTCTTTGTCAAAAATCAAGTATTCATAGGTGTGTGGGATTATTTCTGGATCTTCTATTTGGTTCCATTGATTCTCCTTTCTGTTTCTATGTCAATACCATGCAGTTTTTATTACTATTGCTCTGAGTACAGCTTGAGATCGGGATGGAGATACCTCCAGATAATCTGTTGTTGTACAGGATAGTTTTGGAGATTCTGGGTTTTTTTTTTCCTCCATATGAAGCTGAGAATCTTTTTCTTTCAAGGTCTGTAAAGAACTGAGTTGGTATTTTGATGGGAATTGCATTGAATCTGTAGATAGCTTTTGGCAGGATGGCCATTTTCACAATGTTAATCCTACCAATCCATGAGCATGGGAGATCTTTCCATCTTCTGATATCTTCTTCAATTTCTTTCTTCAGAGACTTAAATTTTTCAAACAGAGCTTTCACTTGCTTGGTTAGAGTTACCCCAAGGTATTTTATGTTATTAATGGCTATTGTGAAGGGTGTTGTTTCCCTGATTTCTTTCTCGGCCCTTTTGTCTTTGGTATACAGGAGGGATTCTGATTTTTTTTTTTTTAGTTGATTTTGTATCCAGCCACTTTGCTGAAGGTGTTTATCAGCTGAAGGAGTTCTTTGGTTGTATATTTGGGGTTGCTCATGTATACTATCATATCATCTGCGAATAGTGACACTTTGACCTCTTCCTTTCCAATTTCTGTCCCCTTGATCTCCTTTACTTGTCTTATTGCTTTAGCTAGGACTTCAAGTACTATGTTGAAGAGATATGGAGAGAGTGGGCAGCCTTTTTTTGTCCCTGATTTCAGTGAGATTGATTTAAGTTTCTCTCCATTGAGTTTGATGTTGGCTATAGGCCAACATAGTATATTGCCTTTACTATGTTTAAGTATGTGCCTTGTATCCCTGATCTCTCCAAGACTTTAAACATGAATGGGTGTTGGACTGTGTCCAATGCATTTTCAGGATCTAAGGAGATGATTATGTGGTTTTTCTCCTTTTTTTTGTTTATGTAGACATCTATTAGGTGCATTTGATTTAGGACCCCTCTAAGTGTCTTTATTTCTTTATTAGGCTTCTGTCTAGATGATCTGTCCCTTGTTGAAAGTGGGTTGTTGAAGTCTCCCACTATTAAGGTGTTGGGATCGATGTGTGATTTGAGTTTTAATAATGTTTCCTTTATGAATGTAGGTGCTCTTGTATTTGGAGTATAGATGTTCAGAATTATGATGTCCTCTTGGTGGATTTCTCCTTTGATGAGAATGTAGTGCCTCTCCACATCTTTTTTGATTAATTTTGGTTGAAAGTCTATTTTATTAGTTATTAAGATAGCAACCCCAGCTTGTTTTCTGGCTCTGTTTGTTTGAAAGACATTTTTCCAGCCCTTCACGC
Organism: Meriones unguiculatus; assembly: GCF_030254825.1. NCBI lineage: Eukaryota > Metazoa > Chordata > Mammalia > Rodentia > Muridae > Meriones > Meriones unguiculatus. The sequence continues at coordinate 101,070,850 of NC_083351.1, forward strand.
TGAGGTGGTGTTTGTCTTTGTTGCAGAGGTGCATTTCTTGGATGCAGCAGAATGTTGGATCCTGTTTCTGCACCCATTCTGTTAGTCTGTGTCTTTTTATTGGAGAGGTGAATCCATTGATGTTGATAGACAATAGTTACCAATGAACATTAGTTCCTTTTATATTGGAGTTGGTGATCTTACTGTGTTCCATTGCTTGTTTTCTTTTAATTTTTGTTGGGATATTATCTGTATGCTATGCTTTCTTGGGTGAAGTTGTTTTCATTACATTGGAGTTTTCCTTCTAGTATCTTCTTTAGGGCTGGTTTGTTGTGTAGATATTGCATAAATTTAATTTTGTCATGTAATGTTTTGTTTTCTCCATCTATGTTGACTGAAAGCTTTGCATGGGATAGTAGTCTGGATTGGCATTTGTGGTCTCTTAGAGTCTGTAGGACACCTGCCCAGGCTCTTCTGGCTTTCATAGTTTCTGATGAGAAGTTTGGTGTGACTCTGATAGGTCTACCTTCATATGTTACTTGGCCTTTTTCCCTTGCTGCTTTTCATATCTTTTCTTTGTTCTGTAGATTTAGTGTTTTGACTATGATGTGATGTGATGTGTTTCTTTTCTGGTCTAGTCTAGTTGGTGTTCTGTAGGCCTCTTGTATATTTAAGGACATCTCTTTCTTCAAGTTGGGAAATTTTTCTTCTATGATTTTCTTGAAAATATTTTCTGGATCTTGGAGCCTGGAGTCTTCTTTTTCATCAATTCCTATTATTCTTAGATTTCGTCTTTTCATGGTGTCCTTGATTTCTTGGATATTTTGTGTTTGGGATTTTTCTGATTTTACATTTTCTTTGAGAGAAGTACAATTTCTGCAACTATATCTTCAGTTCCAGAGATTCTCTCTTCCATCTCTTGTATTCTATTGGTGATGTTTACCTTTGTGGTTCCTGATCTTTTCTCCAAGTTCTCCAGCTCCAGGGTTTTCTCAGCTTGTGTTTTCTTTATTGATTCTAATTTTGTTTTCATGCCTTGCACCATTTCCTTCATCTCTTTGAATGTGGATTCCTGTCTCTCTATAATGGTCTCTATTTTTTTGTTCATTTCCTCCCTATATGCTAATAATTGTATCTCTACTTGTGCCTCTTTTTGTTTGGCCTGTGTTTCTTTAAGAATTTTGTCCATTTCCTCTTTCTTTGCCTCCAATTGACTAGCCAAAACTTTGATAAATTTGTTCATTTCATCTTTGATCGTCTGAATTTGCATGGCTATTGCTCTGAGAGAAATGCTTATTTCCTCTTTATGGGCCTCAAATAATTTGGTAAGCATAGCTTAAAAGTCATTTTCCTGTGGTTCTGGTGAATTAGAGTTTCCATCAATTTTGGGAGTTACTGGTGAAGTCATGATGTCCTGATTTATGTTGGATGTGTTCTTTTGCCTACCCTTGGCCATTGGCTTATCTGAACCTCCCCTGTTTGTTTCTGGATTCTGCAGTTCAGACTGGTACTGGCTCTCTCTGGGATCTGGAGAGTTCTTCAGGAAGCTGAGAGAGGTACCGTGGTCTCAGCATGTGTGTTGGTGCACTATCTGTACCTGTGGGAGGAAACTACATGGGTGCAGAAGGGCAAATGCAGATAGTGCATGTGCGCTAGCAGGTGCTGGTGATGGTCACTGCCTAATTTCTGGCATTAACTGCCTTAACTCCTCAGTTGGACTCACAGAGCCTTGGCTTCAATGTCCCAAGTGACCCTCTGTTTCCCACAGTTGGTATGTGGGTGAGAGGGGTCTGATGCCTGTCTTCTATTTTAGAAAGACCCTGGATCTGGGGCTCTGCAGACACTCAAGGGTGTACTCACTCTTAAACAGGTCACATTGACAGGGATTGGGGTATCCGGGCTCTTTGCTCTCTGGTTTGGCCCTGCTTGGTCCACAGGAGTACTGACATGCTCTTCCAGCTCAGTGGTGCTGCCACTGCCACGTTAGGAATTCCCGCTGCAGCTGGAGACTGGGATGCGGGTCCAGATGCCTTCTGGGAGGTCCTGGGTGCCCTCCACTGTGCTGTCCATGCCTGGGAGGCCCAGAGCCTGGTGTGCCTAGCTTGTATAGTGGGTTTGGTGGGCTTTGGTGGGTATATAGCAAATTATCTGTCTCTGAGGGTTTGGGCGAGCCATTCAGTCAGTGGCTGGGTGACCCTGCAGAGCCAGTATGGTGGCTAGCAGACTTGGGACCAGAGATGTTCCTGTCGTTTAGAAAGCCTCTCCATAGTTTCCCTGGCTTCAGAAGTCCTTCCACTCACCCACTCGGCATTCAGCTCTTTCACAGCTCAGAAACTGTGTGTGCTAGTGGCCATCTTGGCTCTGTCCCCTGACTATGTTTCTTAACTGTTTGTATTATTCACTTGAGTGTTCTTACCTAGCTTTACATTTTTAATAGAATTCTGTTTTGATAACAGAATAATGAGCTGCATTGTCTTATCAATGAATTTTGTTTTAAAAACTTAGAAATACGTTATTATTTGCTATGAAGTTTTCCCTTAGAGGTGGTTTTAGCCCTCAGATTTTGACAGTTGTGTATATTATGTGCATATATGTATATATGAAAACATATAATCTTTTTGCTTTGTCACTGTATGTATTACCTCTTTTGTCTTATCATTAATATATACACAAACATTTATTATTTGATATATTTCATCATTCAAGTATTCTCCTAAAGGCAGAGTTTACTGTCAATATAAATACTTCTGTCTTTTGAGTGAATAGGAAGCCTGTGTTTCCCTACCAGATGCCAGTTCTTAAATGTTTTGGTTATTTTCAGTTTTTCTTTGTTGTCAATTGTATTGTAGCGCAATCGGTGAAACTTATTTTTCTTAGGAAGATATTTATAGATAGTATTATAAGAATGATATATCTTCACATTTCAGAATTTTTCTCATTCCACAGACTGAATTCTATATAGGTCAGCCTGAGAGAGAAGAAAGTACTGTTTCTACAGGAAATTAGAGTGCAGAGAAGCAAACATCATACCTTGTATCAAAGTGAAAAAGCAGACTGAAAAAAGATGGAGACAGTTTTCTTTGTGTCACTTGATGTGGAATTAGCAATCATTGAAGTACAGCAGAGTGATTCCTAACTTAGCTGGTGTTTAGCTTCTTCTACGTTGCTATTGGGAGAAGAGGTGGCTTCATAGTTAATTCTCCCAGAGAATCTAGTTAACTAAATTGGCAGTATTATACATGATGCTCCTGTTTCCATAACAACCTATAAATACACTTTACTAGTAAATATATGTAAACTGTGTTCATATTCCTAGACTGAATTTGTCATCTCACTTTTCCTGTTGTAGTTGTAGTAACTTTTAAATAATCAGTTTATGAGATTTATTTTTCTATTCATTTCTGGTTTTCTGATTTTTCTCAATCAATATTCAAAAGACCCATTTGGATCAGTTTTCAAATATTTCTCTCTATATCAATCATAAAATAATAGCAAGTGTGTTTACCTCAGCTGGCAGCTCAATAAAACCTATCCAATGTAACTAATCAAATAAGCAGCAAATGATATATCCCATTAAGACAGTGTATACTACTAACAGCTTTCAGAGAGCATTGAATTTACATAAAATATAAAACATATTTATGACAATTTTAATAAGATATTTAAATATTTTAAATTTGAATAACAGAATTAAGTAAATATGTGTCTAGTATGGTTTCCTAAACTTTGTAACAGATTATGTTTCTATTTTAATTAGGGTTTTTGTTGCTGTGATGAAACACCATGGTCAAGAGCAACTTGGGGAGGAAAAGGTTTATTTTGCTTACATTTTCAAGTAACAGTCCCTCACTGAGGGAAGTCAGGCAATAGCTCAAGGGAAGAACCTGGAGACAGGAACTGAAGCAGAGACTGTGGTAGGACAATGGCATTTCCTGTGCCTTTCTCAAATTAGTGTCTTGTGTATCCCAGAAACATCTAAAATAGGCTGGGTTCTCCTATAATGATCACTGATTTAAAAAAGGCACTACAGATTTGCCTAAGGGGAAATATCATGAAGCATTTTCTCAGTTGAGTCCTCTTCACAAATGATGGTAGCTTGTGTCAAGGTGACATAAAACTAGCCAGCACATATTCAAACAAAAAATATAGGTTTAAGTGCTATGAAAGCAATAGTCTTCTAATCATGTTATTTTAACTGTTGTCTGACATATTTTATACTTATTCATGTCTTATTTCATTCAGCAAATATATGTTCTGTTGGAGTTGCTTGTGTTCATCCTTGTCAGTAATCCATTCTTGCTCCTTATTTACCTGTCCTATTCCATTCACAATTAGTACAGTTAGGGTTTAACAACTTTGGTAATATTTGCATTCACAGAAAAAAAAAGTTATTGTGTTGATTTGTGCATTCATTTTTTTTTTTATGAGAGAGTTGTGAAGCCAAACGGGAGCATATTTTACAAACAGGTTATTTAAAAAAAACTGTAAGGTTGTTAATCCTCTGTCTTAGACCTATAAACTAGTTTTCACTGATTTACATACTCAGCATCACTTGATACTGTTAATCATTTTAGTAACTTTGTTGTATTGGTGTCTTACTTGGAAGCAGTGATTAAACACCACTTTAGTATAAGCATGATGAACTAGGTCTCTTAGACCTTCTGAGCTACTTAAAGCTTCCTGCACATATATTTTGCAGTTATATGTATTTTAGTTTCTTCAACTGCTTTAGAAAACCTTTTAGTATTTGTACTCATAACAGTTGTGACTGTTAATGTCATTTTGATTGTCATTGTTCATGTGCACTAATAAACTTGGTTTCAACTGTACATAAAGCTTTTCCCTCCATTGCAGCTAAACTTCATGCAATGTGTATAATTTCCCTATGAAATATACCAAAATACACGCACAGTATATACTCACTCATTTGGACATATAATATAGGATAAACCTACTAAAATCTGTACATCTGAAGAAACTAATCAAGAGGGAGGACCCTGACTAAAATGCTCAATCCTCATTCTGAAAGGCAAAGAGGATGGACACCAGAAGAAGAAAACAGGAAACAAGTTAGGAACCTGTCACAGAGGGCCTCTGAAAGGCTCTGCCTTGCAGACTATCAAAGCAGATACTGAGACCAACTGTTGTGCAGAGTGCATGGCATCTTATGAAAGAAGAGGGAAATAGTAAGATCTGGAAAAAACAGGAACTCCACAAGGAGAGCAACAGAACCAGAAAATTTGAACACAGTGGCCTTTCCAGAGGCTCATACTCCAACCAAGGACCATTCATGGAGATAACCTAGAACCCCTGCACAGATGTAGCCCATGGCAGTGTAGGGTCCAAGTAGGTTATACAGTAATGGGAATACATAAACTGATTGGCCTGCTCTTTGATCACCTTCCCCTGAGGGCTGAGCAGACTTACCAGGCCACAGTAGAGGACAATGCAGTCACTCCTGATGAGATCTGATAGAATAAGATCAGAAGGAAGGAGAGGGGGACCTCCCCTATCAGTGGACTTGGAGAAGGGCATGTGTGAAAAAGGGGGAGGGAGGGTAGAATTAGAAGGAGAGGAGGAAGGGGTTTATAGGGGGACGCAAAGTGAATAAAGTGTAATTAATAAAAGTTTAAAAAAGAGAAATATATCCCTGTGTTCAAATTTTCTTGTTCTGTTGTTCTCCTTGTGGAGACCCTGTCCTCTCCAGCTCTTACTATTTCCCAGTTCTTACCTAAAATTCCGTTCACCTGCCCAACAGTTGCCCATCCGGCTCAGCATCTGCTTTGATAGTCTGAAGGGCAGAGGCTTTCAGAGGCCCTCTGTGGTAGGTTCCTAGGTTGTTTCCTGTTTTCTTCTTCTTCTGATGTCCATCCTCTTTGCCTTTCTGGATGGGGATTGGACATTTTAGTTAGGGTCCTCTCTCTTGCTTAGTTTCTTTAGATGCACAGGTTTTAGTGGGTTTGTCCTATGTTGTATGTCATACTCCAACCAAGGACTATTCATGGAGATAACCCAGAAACCCTGCACAGATGTAGCCCAGGGCAGTTCAGAGTCCAATTGGGTTACATAGTAATGTGAAGAGGGACTGCCTCTGACATAATCTGATTGGCCTGCTCTTTGATCACCTCCCTCTGGGGGGGGGGAGCAGCCTTACCAGGCCATAGTAGAGGACAATACAGCCACTTTTGATGTGAACTGACAGACTAAGATCAGAAAGGAGAGGAGAACCTCCCCTATTAGTGGACTTGGGGAGTGGCATGCAAGCAGAGGGAGGAGGGAGGGTGGGATTGGGAGGGGAGGAGGGAGGGGCTTATGGGGGGATGCAGAATGAATAAAGTGTAACTGATGACAAATTAAAAAAAAAGAGAAATATATCAAAATAGATTTCAGTAAGATGGTTTAAGGAGTTGGTTCAGTGATTTAAAGTGCTTGTGGTTTATCCATGAGGGCCTGGATTCAGATCTATAAAACTTACAGAATAGTTGGGTGTGGTGTCTTTGCCTGTCATCTGGGTGCTGAGGGAATGAAACAGGAACATTTCAGGGGCTTGCTGCCTAAGCATTTTAGCCTAACAGTGAGGCAACTAAACTGAGGCAAAGAGCAACAATGGAAGAACCCAGTGCTCACATCCAGTCTCTACACATGCATGCACACTCAGTATGATACAGACACCCCTGTACACACACACACACACACACACACACACACACACACACACATTTATAAAAAGATACATTTTAAAAGATTCCATTAAGATTTGGTGCTATTCCATTGTGTAGATGTACCACATTTTTTGTATCCATTCCTCAGTTGAGGGGCATCTGGGTTGTTTCCAGGTTCTGGCTATTACAAATAAAGCTGCTACAAACATGGTTGAGCAAATGTCCTTATTGTGTACTTGAGCCTCTTTTGGATATATGCCTAGGAGTGGTATAGCTGGATCTTGAGGAAGTGCTATTCCTATTTGTCTGAGAAAGCACCAGATTGATTTCCAGAGTGGTTGTACAAGTTTACACTCCTACCAACAGTGGAGGAGGGTTCCCTTTTCTCCACAACCTCTTGAGCATGTGTTGTCACTTATATTACTCGGCAATAAAATCATGAAATTTGCAGGTAAATGGTGGGAACTAGAGAAGATCATCCTGAGTGAGGTATCCCAGAAGCAGAAAGACAAACAGGGTATATACTCACTCATAAGTGGAAATTAGACCTATAATATCCAGGATAAGCCTACTAAAATCTGTACACCTTAAGAAACTAGTCAAGAAGGAGGACTCTGCCTAAAATGCTCAATCCCCATTCAGAAAGGCAAAGAGGATGGACATCAGAAGAAGGAGAAAGCAGGGAACAAGTCAGGAGCCTACCACAGAGGACCTCTGAAAGGCTCTGCCCTGCAGACAATCAATGCAGATGCTGAGACTCATGGCCAACCTTTGGGCAGAGTGCATGGAATCTTATGAAAGAAGTGGAAAATAGTAAGACCTGAAGAGGAAAGGAGCTCTACAAGGAGAGCAAAAGAGCTAAAAAATCTGGGCACAGGGGTCTTTTCTGAGACTAATACTCCAACCAAGGACCATTCACGGAGATAACCTAGAACCCTTGCAAAGATGTAGCCCATGGTATTTCAGTGTTCAAGTGGGTTCCATAGTAATAGGAACAGGGTCTGGCTTTGACATGAACTGATTGGCCTGCTCTTTGATCACCTGCTTCTGAAGGGGGAGCAGCCTTACCAGGCCACAGAGGAAGAAAATGCAGCCATTCCTGATGAAACCTAATAGACTAATATCAGAAGGAAGGAAAGGAAGATCTCTTCTATCTGTGGACTTGGGGAGGGGCGTGGGTAGAGAAGAAGGAGGGAGGGAGAGATTGGAAGGGGAAAAGGAGAAAGCTACAGGGGGTATACAAAGTGAATAAAGTGTAATTAATAAAAACTTTAAAAAATGGAATAACTTAGGAATACTCTAAACCATATATATATATATATATATATATATATAATATTTGATGCTAAAGCTCTGTTTCTATGTTTAGAAATTAGTATAGAATTGGAATAGTGAAGATATATTCCTTCAAGTGATGAAAATGTTCTTGTTAGGAAAAAAAAAACACTTCAATTGCCTCATACATTTACCACCTGATGTGTATTTTGTGTTTTATATTTTCTATTAATGAAAGTTGTGCTCTGTAACAATCTTCTGTTTAAATAATTCTACAAGCTCTCAAGATAAGAAGAAATAATCTATATAAAAAGATTATCATGTCATTTATTTTACATTTTATGCTACTAAAATATTGGGTTCTAAAACGTATGTGGCATCTTGTATTCACTGAATTAGAATATTATTTTTTCTTTTTAAAGCTTTCTGTATTATTATTACTTTTATTATATTTTGCCAGTAAGGAAAGGCTTTTACTAGAGGTGAGGAAACACACACACACACACACATACACACATAGAGCAAACATACATAGAGCAAACACACAGAGAGAAAGGGCATCATCTTAAAGTAAAGAGGGAGTTAGGACTCAGAAGCCTGACCCCTCACTGAGGGCTGGGAATCTAAATGGTATTTAAGAGGTTCTCACTTCTCCATTTTAGTGTTTTGCAGTAGGAAGAAAGACACAGAGGCTGGTACTTCCACAAATTTGGGGTAAACTTGTCCTGATCTGGTCTTGAAATCTTCTCACTGGTTTATTGGCTGGGGGGCTCTACTGGCTTGAGAAAAAAAAAAACTGCCCCTTTGTTCTCAGCTGCTATGTTTTTGTCTCCCGTCAAAAGATGAGTAGGAAGCCAGCCACTTGAGATTTAGCCTCTTTATTACCTCCTCAGGGCTCATTTTCTTAACTGTCTGCCTAACTCCCAGTCCTTCATCTCTCCCTCTCAGAGGTCTCCGTAACTTCTCAAGATTTTAAAGCACAAACTGATGTAATTAATTCAAGGTGATAAAAGGAATGATATAGGGGTGGCAGCAGACAGAATGCCTTAGATGATGGTTGATCTCAGGCGTCATGATAAAACTTAACATATGGTAAATATCCCGAACAGAAGTAAGCCCTGTGATGAGGCAGCACCTCTAACATACAATGAGTGAGGCCGTCAGTTCTGTGACTCTTACGCTAGGCATGCTTAGAAAAACTGTTCACACAGGAAGAGAACAGGCAAGGAAAATATCCAAAGAGCCCTTGAAAGGCTTTTTTGAAGCACTAACAAGATGGATGATGCTTCTGCTGTTGTTGTCTATTGTGAGATGCACGCAGTAGGGAATTGGACACTTTATCTCAAGAGCCTGAGATGCTTTAACTGACCGGGCTAGATCAGAAGGTGGCTACAGAGTATCTTCTATTACAGCTTCATGAGGAACATAAAGAGACAAAGTTAATGAGGAAATGTCTTTGACATCACGATCAACAAATCTTGTTTAGTAAGATGAAGTGTAATTGTTCAGTGGCTGGAGCCAAGTACCCAAACCCTGCAGAAATATCAGGCCAGAGAAATGATCCTCACTGTCTAAACTGGCATGAGTTTTGCTTGACAGTTTATTATTATTGTTATTGTTATTATTATTATTTGCATGTGTGTGTAGTGTAGTGTGTAGTGTGTTTGTAAATACAGGTACTCACTATTTGGTCCCCCTGGGTCTAGAATTACAGATGGTTGTAAGATACCCACGGTGGGTTCTGGGTAGAAGACTGCAGCCCTCAGCAAGAGCCATACATACTCTTAAACACTGGCCATCTCTCCAGCGCCTGTATCTGTTTTTTTCTCAGGTATTTGTGCTTCCTATCCTCTTGTATAGTCTTCCTTCTTACATTTTTGATAACCATTTGGAATTGAGTTTTGACAATGAACATAGCTTTGCCTTGTGTGAGAGAACCTGTCTGCTTCTAGACAAGAACAAGTCAACAAATTTAAGAACCTACAGTGATCACTTGTGGAATGGGGCATAAACAAGGAGAAACTGAAAACCTAAAAGCACTTATTTGTATTGTCTGTCCGTGGACTTATGCTTGATGGTTGGATTGACTAATATGACAACACAATCTTTGGATATAGTCAGCTGCATGCCTGCCTGTCACTTAGGCGTGTCTTACAAACGAAAGGGGTAACAATTCCACCCTTCATCTTTTACAGTTTCCAGAGTCATTTTGAACACACATTTTCATTTTTTTCTAGATGTCGGCTGATGGAGTTTACACTCCCTGTGTGGTCAGCAGAGCTGTCCACAATTCTTGCAGACTCATTTCTTTCTCTTGTTTACCTGTGCCCAGACTCAGTGTGACCATTTTGTAACACCTCTAACTCCTTTTGTTTACCTTGAACAGAAGGTGTAAAAATACTCCTGACTTGCTGAACTCTGTACAAAACTACTGAGAAGGCACTTCCCATTTTATCATCTGATCCTTTTTCTTCTAAGAAATTGACACACCAGTCCAGGAGTGACATTCCACAAAATGTTCTAGGAAATCAAAAGGTACTTTTTTTTTTTTTACAGTAAACAAAGTAAATTAGTTTGAAATGTACTTCATTTTTTTGACATTTTGCAATAGGATGCGTTGTGGCTCTTAACACTATATGCTGAGGAATGCATTTTTTTTCCACTCAACTTTGATACATATACACAGGCTGCAGGCAGGGAGGAGAAAAAAATGGGATAAATGAAGAGAAATTGTTTATTGTGTTTATTCCATCCTCCTTTTATGTCCTGTATAGCCTGTATTTTATGCTAAGATGTCCAATTTTAAAATATCAATATAATCTTAGTATGACATGTTAGTTTGAATGATATATTTTTTGTTTGTGTTTTTTTGTTAAAAAGGACTACAAATGGCAATTTCACTTCATTATAAAGCAAGGAGTATTAAATTTCATAAAGATAAATCAGTGTTTTGATTATTATGCTAGAGAATTGGAAAGTGAGTATTTGCTGGCTTCTGCAGGTATCATAAGATGATTTTGTTTCCTTTCATATTGTGTGTTAAGAACTATGTTGATGTTTTTTACATAAAGAAATATATGTGTATGGCCAAATAATTATATCAGATTAGAGCATGACACATATGCCGTTTTGGAATTCACTAGAACTCTCTAGAATATTTTCAGTAAAATGATGAAAGTCAGACTATACTGTAAAGTATCCTCTTGGTTGAAGTATCCCCTTGATTGTCAGTTTGACAGGATCTAGAATTACCTAGGAGTTAAGCCCTTGAGCTTGTCTCTAAAATAATATCTAGGTTACGTTAATGTAGTGGAAATGCCCACCATCATTTCCTTGGCTTGGATTCTGGGCTAAACAAAAAGAGGAAAATCCTGAGCTTCAGCATTTATCACTCTTAAGTCAGAGTGTATGCAAAGTGACCTGCTGCCCCCAGCTCCTGCCTCCACTACCTCTGTGGGTTTGCGATGCCATAGGAAAAAATTCTTCAATACTTTAGACAGAGCTTAGGGGAACTTTCTTTTGGGAGATAGAGGGTAAGATAGTTGAGAGAAACGAGGAGAACGGCTGTTGCGGTTTGAGTGAGAAGTGGCTTTCATTACTTGGGATGTTGAATGTTTGGTCTCAGATGGAAGTGTTGTGTGGGAAGAAGGTGCAGATTTGCTTGCAAAAAGGAAGTCAGTAGGGATACAATTTGAGAGTCCATAGCCTTGGCCTACATAGACTTTGCTCTCTATGCTTTGTATATGTGCTTGGAGATGTCATCTCTCAGATTCCTGTTCCAGCTACCTGCTGCTATGACTTAACCATCATTAAGTGTTCTCCATTTGAAACTGAAAGCCACAAAACATTTCTTCTTAACTTGCCATTATCATGGTACTTTATCAGAACGACAGAGAAATTACTAATGTGGAAGATTCCCAGCTAGGGATTTCAGAGGGAAACGAGGACTTTTTCAAAGACTGATCTGCAAGCCATTCATTCTATATTCTGGTAAAGAATCTGACTGTGTTATGTGGACAAGGAGAATGCAGGGACCAAAGCATACATAGTTGATACTGAGAAAATCAACTTTCTTCACTGGGAAAAATTATCCTCCTCAGCAGGATAGTAGAAAAAATATTGTGAAGGGAAGACCCTGCCTATCAACCTTTCTAAGTTATGGAAATATAAATAAATGAATACAGTCTTCCTTACTCATAACTAGTTGTGGAAGGAAGTGAGTTTGTAGATTCAGCCATGGATGCATAAAGAAGTCACTACGGCTATGGACCAAGTTGGCTAAATGTTCAGTTGGTAGCATAACTTGGCAGCATAGTCCATACGGTATTGGCTTAGTTAAACAGAAAATGTACAGAGAAATTTGCTGCATTGATTCAGAGGGCTTCTGAGGCCAGAGAGAGTGTCAGGATTGGAGTTTCTGAAAGAAGACCACTGTATGAAACTGTGAATATGAAGGTGAAATGATGATAGAGGCATGAGGGTACTGAAGATGCCAGGTCTTTAGGGAATGATAAACATCCTTAACTAATGTGTATTATTTGACATGGGCATCAATGACTCTAAAGTCTTAGACTCATGATTGAAGCTCAAACTGATGGCAAAGTTTTTCTTTGGTCCATATGTGGATGTTGATAGTGTGTGGAGAAAAAGTCCACCATGGCATTCTTCTCATGTTTTCAACCAGAATACTACCCTCGCCCCCCCCCCCCCCCACAGGCTGCTCTACCAAGAAGAGCTGAGCCTGCCTTCTTGTTCATCACAATGAAATAACCTCACCTCCCCTGTTCAACTGCATTTGTCAAATACACTGAGATCCTGGAGTTCTTTGTCTGAGAGTCTAGGTCATCAGGTCTCAGATTTTCTGTCCATTTGTCTGTGTTTCTGGCATTCCTTTGCTGCCAAAGACAAGTCAATCCCTTGAGCCATGGCGGATGCATTGCATGGCCTTAGCATGGCTGCTAAGGAAAGCTGCACTCAGGGAAGGGCATCAGTGAATGGAAGAGACAACCTGTGCTGCACAGAAAAGGAGTGTGGTGGGGCATTCTAAACAGCTTGGAGCCTAGATGATTTTATCATGCCTACTTATCAGGCTTAAAGACAGAGGGTTAGGGATTTGCTCTGTTGGTTTTTGTTCTTTTGTTGTTCCTATCTTTCTTCCCTATGTCTCCATCCTTCTCTTTTGCAATGAAAATGATTATTCTGTGTCATTTCTATTTGGAATGTGTAGGTTGTTTTTTTAAAAATTTTGTAACAGTTTACATTTTTGACATTACCTTGAGTCTCAGGAAGGTCTTTAGTTGTCCTTGTTTTAATCACTGCTGATACTATTAATTAATATGAAGACAGTCTCTGTCATCTCTCTCTCTCTCTCTCTCTCTCTCTATCTGCATATCTGTCATCTACCTATTATCTATTAATCATCTATGTATTGTCTATGTATCATCTATCTATCTATCTATCTATCTATCTATCTATCTACCTATCATCTAATCTGTCTATCATCATCTTCCTCTTACCTCCTTCCTTTTCCTCCCTCTCCTTCCCTTTTTGATGTATTCATGTGGATTTGTGTTTTGGGTGGTGTGCAAAAGCATTTTGAGGCCCTGTATTGATGTTGGGAATGAGCTTTTCTGCTGTATATCAAGAGAGAGGGTCTCTGAAACCCAGGGCTTATGAGTACAGTTAGTCTTCCTAGTCACCTTTCTCTGGTGATCTCATGTCAAACTTTTGAGGCTGGAACTACAAGTGGAATGCTATATCCACTTGGCATTTATGTGTGTTCTGGGGATCCAAATTCAGGGCCTGTGATGGTTTGAATCAAATATCCTCCACAGTCTCATGGATTTAGACACTCTGTCTCTAAATGCTGGCACTGTTTAATTAGATTTAGGAGGTGCAGTCTCACTAGAAGAAGTATGTGACTGGCAGCAGGCTTTGGGGATTCAAAGTCTGTCACCATTCTCAGTACATGCTCTCTGCTTTGTGCTTATGTTTGAAGATATGAGCCTTCAGCTTCTCCTCCAGCTTTCACTGCTGTCTACTGCCATGTCGCCCTGTTGTGATGGTAAGGGATTTGTCTCCCTCTGCAACTGTAATTCCAAATAAACCTTTCATTCTACAAGTTTGGCTGTGGTGTGTTAACACAACAGAAGTGCATTTTATGTACTTAATCATCTTTCTGGCCCACTATGGGAAATTTGAAGGAGTGATTATAAGTATTATGGCATTGTATGAGGCAGTAGTCCTAGGAGGACAAGACATGAATTATTATGGCTTAAAAGTGATGTATTTGAATATTAAGTTAAGAGTCAGCTGGAGTTGGGATGGCTACTATTCATTGTTAACCAGGCAGGATCTAGAATCACCTAGGAGATAAACCTCCAGGTGTGCCTCTGAGGGATTATTTAGAACTGGTTCTTTAAGGTGGGAAGATTCACTTCAACAGTCGCTGCCACTTGTTAAGTGTCTGATGTCCTGGACAGAACAAAGACGAGACACCCTGACCCACACCAATATTTGTTGCCCTATCTCTTCCCTGGCTGTTAATGCAATGTGACTAGCTGCCTCAGGCTTCTTTCTGTGACTTCGTAGCCATGATGGATTATACCTTGGAAATATGAGTATAAATAAACTTCTTTTCCTTAAGTTGCTATTGTCTGGATATTTATTGCAGCAAAGGGAAGTACCCCATTTTTAAAATAAAGTTAACAAGAGTAGATGGTGACATCATAAAATGTCTATTAAACTGAGAAACATAATTCTGGATAATTGGCCTATATATTCTGGGACAGCTTACTTAAATAAGCTATATTTATATGATTTTCTTCTTATGAAGAAGTAGACATTTGAAGGAAATACAATTATATTTGAATTATGATAAGGATCAATTTTATATGCCAAAATCTTTCTCTCTCTCTTTTTTTAGGATGCTCAACTAAGATCCTGTAATAATCATGAGCTTGATTTGGTAAGTTTCTCTTTGATTAGAAATGTAAAAAGGAGTTTTTACATTTAGTTTAGTACACTAAAAATTTCAAATCTGCAGAGACCGGCAATTTCTCAATATGGTAACCTAACTCTGGAATCAAGCTTTTGAATCTTTTGGAAAATAAGTTCTCCTTTCTCCCCATATTCTCATGTTAATTCTTGAACACTGCACCATTTCAGTATACAAGCAATCATGCCAACTGGGAGACGGCAGGGAGAGGCCGTAGTCCATATTTATGCCAAGACTGTTGTGAATAGGGGCCTTTGTTTCCAGACCTGTATTCCAAAAAACAGTGGCTCTCAACCTTCTTAATACAGCTCCTCAAGCCTAAAATTATTTTGTTGCTACTTCAAAATTGTAATTGTGCTCCTGTTGTGAATTGTTATGTAAGTATTTGACATGAAGGATAGCTAATATGTGACCCCTGTGAAGGGGTCATTCCTCCCAAAGGGGTTCAAAACCAAAGGTTGAGAAATGCTGTGTATATTAACTAATTATAATTAGTTAATTATAACTAATAATGATTTGCAACACTGAGATTTAGGACTGCAGATGGGGAAATAATATGGGAAAACATATAATTGATCAGAAGGAAAATCCCAAATGGGGAAGAATTGTCAACCAGGCTGACTTCTAGCCTTCAATTCTTATAGAAGACAAGAAAAGGAAATGTAAACAGATATTTTATATCATGATTAATAGATGGTAGGTTATAGGTGATAGGTATATTGTAGGTGTGTACATAGACAGACATGCACACCACGTACACACACTCACAAACACACACACGTGTGTATGTGTGTCTGACTGCATGTATATTTGTATGCATGCAAACGTGTGTGCATGTAGATTATGCTGTTTATTCATGATTTAGAATCTAACATATCTAGCTGGCCACACCTTTTCTGTATAGGTTGAGAATGTCCTCAGCTCTCTAATCTTCCTGTCTCCACTTCCTCTCTGCCATCACAGCTATCTGCCACCATGGCGGTTGTTAAGGACCTGAAGGCCAAACCCAGGGCTTTGTGCATGCAAAACCAGTACTTTTCCCAACCGAGTTAATCATCTGCCTCACAGAGAGACTTTGAAAATTGAGTTTATGTGTCTTGAAAGTCTCATGGTGAAAAATATATTTGAAGAAAGGCAAGTGGCAAACCACCAAAAACTAAATCAGACATACACAGTGAAATTTATGCCTTCATTTAAATAGCTTGGTAACCTGCCCACTGAACAGATACTTTGGGTGTAGCTGCAGATTAAAAACATCTGAATACTTGGTAATATCAGGGAATACACACTATGACACAATATTCAGGTGTTTATTAAATTTCTCAACTTTCAGCTTAGGAAGATGTTTCCACGGCTCCTTTCTGCACGTGATACATGTTCAGTGCAACAAAAGTCACTCTCCTAAAAGTGACAATTCACAAAAGGGCATCACGAAATTGAGATCCTGTTTGTGAGAGCATTTTGACTTGCTGTGAAGGAAAAATGAATTTCTTGGCTGAAATCATCTTTCTCAGGAACTATCAGTTTTCTTGGCTTTTCAGAGGTCTAACTGATTTGTGTCACCATGTATAAGCCATCCACACTTATAACAAAGATCACAGTACATGCCTTGCTTGTCCTGAGCTGTTATTTCCCCCTCTAGGGACAATCTCATAAAAGGAGCTTTGCTCCTGTGGCATTTTAAGCTAAACCCCAATGCCAACCCTAGGTCCTCTGAGTGGGGCCATAAAATTGCATTTTGCTTCTGTGTACTTTAAAAAGTATTTTTCTTTATTATTATTTACTACAATTTATTCATTTTGTATACCACTTGTAGCCCCCTCCCTCATCTCCTCCCAGTCCCATCCTCCTTCTGTCTCTCACCTCCCCATGTCCTTCCTCTAGTCCACTGATAGGGGAGGTCCCCCCACCAATATATGACTCTAGCCTATCAGATCTCACCAGAATTTTCTGAATCCTCTTTCTCTGTGGCCTAATAAAGTCACCTTGCCAGAGGATGGTTATCAAAGAGCCAGCCACTGAGTCCATGTCAGAGACAACCTCTGCTCTCCTTACTAGGGAACCCAAATGGAGACTGAGTTGCCCATGAGCTACATCTGTGTTCTAGGATATTTCCATGCATGGTCCTTGGTTGTAATATGAGTCTCAGAAAAGTCCCTGAGCCCGGATTTTGTGGCCCTGTTGTTCTACTTGTGGAGCTGCTGTCTCCTCCAGGTCTTTCTGTCTCCTCCTTCCATAAAATTCCCTGCCCTCTGCCCACATTTTGGCTGAAAGAATTCTGAATCCTTATCTGCAGCATTCCCATGAATGATACGTCAGATTACATTTTAGAATTATTTTTTTTTAGACTCTTAACACAGACCTTTTGTAATCTATGCTGCACTTTTTATTGAATATCTTCCATGAAATTTTTATAGGCTGCTATTTTATGTCTGCTCTGTTTTACTGTTTACTTTTCAGGTGTGAGGCTGCCTTTCGTAGATAATGACTGATGACTTTTGTGGGGGTTGCCAAATCTAGTTGAATTTTTTCCAGTTTCTATCTTATGATATGTGCAGCCATGATGTTAAACACCCTTTAAGTTAGGACTATGCACACCACAATACCAAAGCAATTACAAAGTCAATGCAAATATATACAGCCACACATCAGGTCAAAACAGTTAACTGAAGTGTAAAACAAAAGAAATCACTAATCTACTTCTAGAGATTGCTTTAAATTATTCATTCAATCTTTCATACGTCTTTAGTGTGCAGTTTCTATACCCTTGCGACCTTTTTTAGAAATTAGAATTCATTGTTAGACATGTGAGATGAAAACACTATCTTCAAAGAGTTGACTTTTTAAATACACCGATATGGTATTGTATGTTTTAAATAGTTTTTCTTTGATTATAGGTTATTTGACTAACATTTTTAGAGAAATTTCAAAATGCTCTAAAAAGTATGTATTATTATAGAAAGTAGAAAAGAAATGGCCTGCCTTATGTATGTAACACATTTGTTAGTAATGTCATTTTACCTAACAATAAATTATTAGTCATATGCATTCCCATTTTTTTTTAAATTCCATCAAAATGGGACCAATAGGTACTGGTCAATAATATTATGAATTAATGTTCAATGCTGTCTTGATCAGACTTCAGAATTCTGTGACACAAATTCCTACCTTGGGCAAAGCCAGAGAGGAAGGATTATTCTGCTCAATTTATGAATTTATATTCTTCTCGCTGTTAGGAGGGGCTTCATGGGTATGGGAGCTACCACCCGTGAGGGCCAGTCTTTTCCCTTTATTAATCCTCTCTATAAATGTTCCCATAGACACTCTTTTTTTTTTTTTTTTGGTGGGGATAGCCTTTATTTATTTTTTTTTCAATGCAGTTTATTCAGGAACATTGAACAATCCTCGGACCCCGGGGAAAGCCAGCCCACAGCTTAAATAGCCTCTGGGTAGCCAACCCAGGCGTGCCACGGGGGCAATGCAGATAGGTCCACATACATGGAAGCAAGCCAGATCCTCGGCCTTAGCCAAATGTGGAGTTGTTCGTGACAGAGAGCACTCACCATCGGGAAGGTAGAAGGCGGAAACCAGCTCCATCTTTAAGGCATAGCATTCCGCAGCTCTCTACAGTTCCCCCTTTTTGTTTTAGACACATCAGGCAAGAGTAGAGGTCTGATCTCTGATATTAGAAATAAATTGGGACTTTGTACCGATGTTCATTTAGGTGTCATCCACCCAAAGAGCATCAGACCAGTCCGATACCTTTTTCTCAGAGGCGGGACCTGGGGCATCAACCCGCATGCAATCAGACATGCTCTTCTCTGGGTCCAAAGCGGCTGACAAAATGACTTTCAAAATTGGAGGAAAACATGGAGTTAGTCAATTGGCATGGAGCACGTCTCGCCCCTGGGGGCAATGGTCTCCTGAACCTACTCAGACCTCGGACACCACCACTGCTAGTTCTAGAACTGATGCAGGATGTTCCAACGAGGAGTTAAGGCTTCTCATAATATTTCCTATAAGCCCACACCTGTTTGTCTATATCCCCCATTTTTATTCATTATTAGCCAGATAGAGCCAAGTAATTGTGGTAATGATACTTGCTTTTTTGCCCAATGCTGGAATGTTAGTAAATTTAGGTATGCCCTGGTTACTCGCATGCCTCACTGGGTGCCTGTGCCCATTGATGCCCCTCACGCTATGACTCTCTTCAGACAGAAAAGGGATCTTGGAACTACAGCCACCATTGTTACTACCATCTCATTGACGGCTGTTGGAGCTACCACCAGGGCCCATAGACACTCTTAAGCTGTGGCTTATTAACCATCTTTGTGCTTCTCAATCCCATCAAGTAGAGAGCCCAGGGCAGTTCAGTGTCCAAGTGGCCTCCATAGTAATGAGAACAGGGGATGTCTCTGACATGAACTGATTGGCCTGCTCTTTGATCACCTTCCCCTGAGGGGGGAGCAGCCTTACCAGGCCACAGAAGAAGACAGTGCAGCCACTCTTGATGATACCTGATAGACTAGGATCAGAAGGAAGGAGAGAAGGACCTCTGCTATCAGTGGACTTGGGGACATGGGTGGAGAAGGGGGGAGGAGGGTGGGATTGGGAAGGGAAGAGGGAGGAAGCTCCAGGGGGATACAAAGTGAATAAACTGTAATTAATAAATATATATATTTTTTAAAAATTTAAAAACGATGTTTTTTGGTCTCTTACTACAGCTGTGGTACAGTACATGTGTGCTACTCAGTTTGCTTTTCAGCCATCCTTCCTCCTGACTGTATTTGTCTGACACAGCTGAGCTTACTGACTGGCTCACGTTATATCTACCATAACACTGTCAAAGGATTAGACTAATGTCGTGGAAGAATATCCTGAAAATATCTTTTACAGGCATGGAGGCTCCCTGTGTTGCTAGTTGGCCGAACCCAACACTGAGAATTGGTGACTTGCAGTGGAGTAACTGCACTTGGACGTGTGTTCTCTTGTTTATTCTGTATTACTAATGGTTAAACAAATGGCAACACAGACAGTGTTGTACTGTAGAAGGGTGGTTTATGTTACAGAAAGCGTTTCATAGCCCTAAAATGAGAACCTGTGTGACTTGCCTGGGACAGCACAGCTTGTCAGTTCCTGTCATATTCACCACATCTGATCCAGGACAATGTTCTTCCAAAGCAAGTAGAAAACAAGGGTTATTCAGTGTAAGAAGAAAGCAAGATCTGGGAGTTAACATATACCCGGTGATAAAACTGTTCAAAATACTACAATCATAAAAATAAATTTAACACATACCTGAAGCAAGCAGATAATTTTGCATGAGTATTTGTTATCAAAGTGTTCACTTATTGTCAAAACAAAACCCACTTCTTGAGAAAAACAAACAAACAAACAAACAAACACATCACTTAAAATTTACCAAATGAAAAGCCACTCAACACACACATGACCCAAAATAGAATGGAAAAAAAATAAATGTGAGGAATAAATTCAACAAAGGCAGAATCATAATAAATAATAAAATACAAAATGAATAGAGAGAAATATATTTGAAAAAATCATAATAGTTCAAAAGCAAATTATAGCTTTCAGTAAAATATTAAAAAATCAGATAAAAAGCAATTAGTGTGGCACCATTATGCTGAAAGCTTTGATAAAAATATTCTGTAAAATGATTGATTTCTAAATATGATCAGGACAAGAGCCAACACTGAATTGTGAAAACAATGTAATATAACTCACGATGTATCTCATGTCTTTCTGTAACACACACATATATCTCCTTAAAATTTATGTAATATTTAAAATATGTTAGTAAACATAACCTTTAGTAAAAGAAATTGCTTAAATGTCATAAAAACTTCACATAGACTCCATAAGGACAAATAGTGGCATAAAGTGATACTCTTAGAAAACAGTGAACTAATTCTGAGTTACTAGAAAGTACATATTATCTTTCTATCTGAGAATTATAGAACAATAATCATCTTCAGGAGAATATGGGTATAACACTTAGAGTTATTTCCAAATACTGAATATGAACAAACTACATCTCCAAATTATTAGATTTATTTCCAGATAGAAGGAAAAAAATCATCATGTAAATTTATGTCACAAAAAATAAAATATGTAAAAATATATGGCTTTAGTTTTTATGATTCAGTTTATTTAGGTTTATACACTGCAAAGAAATATACACTTCAACAAAAATGAAAGACATAGGGAAAGTTGTTGAAGTGATTTTCAAATATGTAAAACAGGAAACGTTTGAGGGGCAAAAAAGTCCAGAAATGAAATGAGAAAAACAATGTGTTAAGAAATATCACACAATAAGTGGTATTTATTAGTAAAGTATGATAAGTAATTCATAATAACAAAACTGAAAACATTCACTAGTCAGCTCAATAAAAATTAGGCTTAATAATCAATGTAAGAAAATTATGTAAGTCTCATGAAGGGAAGAAATTTTAAAAATGTTCAAAAAAAAACCTGTGTAAAGGGAATTAGTAATCTCATTTTGTAAAACTGATAAGCATAATTTATTGAAAGCGAGATTAATAAAATACAACAAAAATTTCACTATAAGGTAACAAAATTAAGAGCAAAATGAAATATAAAAAAATTGTAGGATGTAAGGAATCCTCAACCTCTTTCTTTCTTTCTTTCTTTCTTTCTTTCTTTCTTTCTTTCTTTCTTTCTTTCTGTCTCTGTCTCTCTCTTTCTTTCATTCTTTTGAGATAGGGTTTCTCTGTGTAGCCCTGGCTGTCCTGGAACTCACTCTGTAGACCAGGCTGACCCTGAACTTACTGAGACCTGCCTGCCTCTGCTTCCTGCTGGGACTAAGGGTCTGTGCCAACACTGCCCAGCAGAATCTCCAAGTCTTAAATCCCCCCAAAAGTGCTGTGTTTTGTTGCAACATTCCATATTGGAGAAGTGAAACATCCATACATTTATTTTTTAAATGTTGTTGCATTGATATCTAAAGTTGATATACTAGAAAAAGAAAATTGTAGTTCAGTCTTATATGTGAACCTCAATGTAGAAAAATATAACATACTAGAAAATAAAAAAGGAGCATACATTTAGATAACTAGGACTTATTTCATGAATAGAAATATGCTTAATATTAGAGCCATTACTCCTAAACACTTATTTATTTATTTATTTATTTATTTATTTCCAAGAATGGGTCTTACTTTTAATCATGATTAGGCTGGAACTCCCTATAACCAACTATGCCCTCAAATAGATGATCTACCAACTAGGTCCTAAATCCTGAGATTATTGTGCAAAGTATCTGGATAAAGGGTTGCATAGGTGGCTCTGAGTTTAAAAGTACTTGCTGTTCTTACAGAGTTCCTTGGTTTTGTTTCCAGCATATATGTGGTAGCTCACCAAATTCCAATTTCATGGTGTTCTTTGTAATCTCTTGGCCTGTGTGGGTGCCTAGACACACATAGTTGCATGCACAGTCAGACAGGCTCACATACACATAAATTAAACCTTTTTTTGACATAAAGCATGGATAAATTTGATAATTCTTCCTTTTAACACTGAGCTGTATCTCTAGTTATAAAATCTTTTACATAAACAAACCTAAGGAGAAAAACATTCTAATCATAGGTGAAGATTAGTATTTCAGTCAAAATTACAAAGGGGGAGAAGAAATAAAATAATGAGTAGAAAAATATAAAAAGAGGTGTAAAAATATACAAACACATAAACATAAACAATGAGAGCAGAAAACATGGTCCCCTTTAGTTATAATATGCCTTGATTAATTAATACAGTCTAAAACGATTCACCAATAACTTTGGCTATCTCATTAGCCGAGTTAAACTTAAGGAGCAGATAAGATAATTCTGATGGCATCCTTCTGCAGACACCTGATCCCAAACTCATTGAGGAAGCTGTGCCAGATGGTACCTCCATTAACACGCATTCTGTGGTATCTATTAATTCTGTGCTATCAAATATGCCTTATTATCAAAATGAATAGGATGGAGTTCCAATCCTGGCATCATTGCTAATCTCTGCACAGACAGAGGTCTGTAGCTGCTGCTTCCTCCTGCTTTTGTAGTGACAGTTTTCTGCAAGAAAGCAGCAAAACCTCAGAGAAAGCGCACTTGTCACAAACAACATGAATTTCAATAAATGACTACCTAAGGTTCAGTTGATACAAAAAACAAAACAAAACAAAAAACATAGTCAATGTCTTAGTTACTTTCTATGTCTGTGAAGAGACACTATGACTAAGAAAGCTTTTTTTAAAATGTATATAGAAATGTTTCAATTCCCCGCTGGGTAGATTCTTTCAGAGGCACTCTGTGGTAGGCTCCTGTCCTGTTCCCTATTTCCTCCCTCTTCTGATGTCCATCCCACTTGCTTTTCTGAGTGAGGACTGATAATCTTACCCAGGCTCCTCCTTTTTGCTTAGCTTCTTTAAATGTACAGATAATTATCTTATATTAAATGTCAAATATCCACTTATAAGTGAGTATATACCATGTGTGTCTTTCTGCTTATGGGATACCTCCCTCAGGATTATCTTTTCTAGTTCCCACCATTTTCCTGCAAATTTCATGATTTCATTGTTTTTAATTGCTGAGTAGTATTCCATTTAATCTGGGCATGGAGATCTTTTCTGAGACTGATACTCCAACCAAAGACCATGCATAGAGATAACATAGAACCCCTGCAAAGATTTAGCTCATGGCAGCTCATGATCAAAGATCTCCAAATGGAAGCAGGAAAGAGAGGAAGAACCTAAAATGTTGCAGGTCTTTTGAAACCTCAAAGCCCACTCCCATTGGCATACTTCCTTCCATCAATGCCACTCTTCCTAATATTCCCCAACCAATCACTTACTGGGAACCTGACCTGGACTAGCAGATCATTTTTTCAGTGAGGTTTCTGAGAGAGAAGACCAGAATATGAGAAAATAAAGAAGATAGAAAAACTGGGGTTACTAAGAAAGCTTTTATTTGTGGACTTGCTTACAGTTTCAGAGGGTTTGTCCATGATCATCAATGGTATGAAACAGACAGGCATGGTGCTAGAACAGAGAGAAAGAGAGAGAGAGAGAGAGAGAGAGAGAGAGAGAGAGAGAGAGAGAGAGAGAGAAAAGAAGAGAGGCTCATTCATCCTGGTCTAAGCACTTGAAACTTCAAAGCCCACCCTCTGTGACACACCTTCTTCAACAAGGCTACACCCCCTAATCCTTCCTACACAGTTCCTCTAACTGGAGACTAAATATTCAAAAGTATAAGTTTATGGGGACTTTTATTTCAAACCGTCACAGTCAGTGTGCCCATTGATAGGAAAATTTTCTAAGAACATAAATGGTAAGTGATATAACTTCATAGCATACGAGAAAAATTACAGCCCCTTATTCATTTGATATGACCGTTAGCGGTGAGTGAGAGTAGAAAACAACATCAATACACACTTGTTGGATTGTGTTCACTGTGATGTGTACTCATAAGGATGTTCTGTCTCTCTTGTGAAAGGGATCTCTGATGATTTGCTGAGTACAGGGCACTGTGATAATACCTTAGCGGGTACAGTCTGTTACTTTCTCTATGTAGTTCTACAATGAAAAACTAATGGATGTAAGAATAATCCAGAAAGCAGTGAAATATAAAGATAAGCTGGGAGACTTGTTTCTTTGGTAGGGAGGGCCAGACCCCCTCTGTATTCAATTTCATGAAGTTTTCACTTTTAACTTAAATTTTTAAGCAAAATACAAAAATAAACCTAAATACATATAAATTATGAAACTCTACTGCCATTTATATATAAAAAATCAAAAAGGATGAAGAGTCAGAATGATTTTATGCCAATATTATTTATAGAAACAAGGAAAACAGATCAGCTTTTGAAACTTGGCTCTATCAGTGCTGGCTTTGGAAGGTCTTAGATCTTACTCACAGAATGGCTGGCCTGAGGGGTTGAGGAAATCCCAGGTCTTTCTTGGTGGAGGTAAATTCACATCACAGTGCAATCTGAAGTTAGTCTTTCCCTTGAACAGGGCCTATGTGACAAGGTTTCGCCCGCCTAGATAGTTCCATTCAAAATTCAGGGCTACAGGTTCTGAAAAAGATAGTGTAGGATTATAACTGGCAGGAGGTTTTGAAAATGATTTGCATTTCAAAGGTACATAGAAAGAACTGACAAAAAATTTTGCCAAATAAAATGCTTAGGAAAAGGGAAACAGTAACTAGAGGCAGAGGAAACCTCCGTGATGGTTCACATAGAGAAGAATGGCAGGTGCTCAAAAGCTTACCTCTATAAAATTCACTCAGAATTCTCCTAGGAAACAGAAATAGTAAACCACAGAGAGACAGACAGAATGGTTTGATTTTTCTTTTGTCTTTTATAAAGAGTTAGTCTTTGATCATCTCATACGTATATGCATGTATGTTGCATTTTGAACATACAGCCCCCATAATCTGACTTCTTACCCTCTCAATTCCATTTAACCCCTTCCTCTTCCTAACCAGTTTACTTACTGGTTCTATGTATTTTATTTTAGTGGGGTAGGAGAACATATAAATTAATTATGCTGAAGTCTCAATTATATTTCGTTGGATTTTATACTCTCTGACAAAGATTGCATTAAGGAAACCTATAAAAGAGCTACCAGTTTTCACATGCTCCACATAAATATTCTAACATTGTTTTGTCTTTGTCTTATAAATGCTTTAAAAATTTTTATAGTGAAAATATAAACATGAATAGCCATAAGTACTCAACTAAAGAAGCAATGATTCTTAAAATAGCTGCATTAAAATTTTTATTGTTTGAGAATTTTATATGCATATTTATATGCATTTTCATATGCAAGGTAGATTTTCATAAAACCTACTTTCAATTCTTCTATGCCCCCAACAACTTCTCCCTAACAAATCCCTGAGCCTCTCAGTGGCTGCATCTTGGAAGAAAACTGACTCTCCACAACCACCATCAACTACGAAGAGTGCCTCTGCCAGGGTGTGGACATAGAGTCCTGCCCACATCAATACTAGGAGTCTGGCTGGCTTGATCTTACACAGGTCTCCTGCATGCAGTGACATCCCCTGGAAATTCAGGTGTGCAATGACTCTGACCTGCAATATTTCACTGCAGATCTCTACTACCTCTAGCCTTTACAATCTGTCCGCTCCTGAGTCTTAGAGTTTCTAGTTTCTTTTCATTTCTATCAATTTCGTTTTGTTTCTTTTTCTTTCTTTCTTTCTTTCTTTCTTTCTTTCTTTCTTTCTTTCTTTCTTTCTTTCTTCTTTCTTTCTTTCTTTCTTCCTTTCTTTCTTCCCTTCCTTCCTTCCTTCCTTCCTTCCTTCCTTCCTTCCTTCCTTCCTTCCTTCCTTCTTCTTTATGTAACCCACTGAGATTAATCATTCTGTGAGAAACTGAAGCAAGAAGTTGTGAGATCGGAGAAGTCCATGACTCATCTCCTGAAAGTTTCTGTCACAGAGGTCTTAGAAAGAATGATTTGAACTTCATGACACAATCCCAGCCTGAGTGTAAATGTTCAAGAGTCAGATGCACAAATGTTCTCGAGAGGAGCAGAAATGTCTGATAGGCTAGGATCAGACAGTAGGGAAGGAGGATCTCCTCTATCAGTAGGCTAGAGGAAGAGCATAGGGGAGGGGAGGAGCGAAGGGAGAGTGGGACCAAGAGGAGAGAGAGAGAGAGAGAGAGAGAGAGAGAGAGAGAGAGAGAGAGAGAGAGAGAGAGGTGATTTCTCTGCTTGGCGCTTACAGTTCAAGACACAAGCCCCTAACTTCCTGTTCCTGTTGCAATGCTTTTATTTTTTTTTTCTTTTTCTGCTGTCTTGACTATTAACACTCTTGGGGGGGGGTTGTTTTGTTAACTATACGTTTTTCTGATCATATTGTTTTATCAGAGGAATGAAACAGTAACTAATATAATATAAAAGAAATTGGTAGATTGCTTTTGTTGCTGTGATAGAAATTATTAATTTTCCTTTAAAGTACATTTTTTTTTAGGATTGAGTCAAATGTACACAGGTGATACTCATGTCTTGGGATGATTTAATTTAATTTAATTATGAGGGTGTTAGAAAACTGGGAATTTTTGTATAAAACTTTGTACTGAGCAATGCATCAACATTAATTTTATTTCATGTGCTATTAGAGTGTTATTAATATAAAAGACTGCTGTTATTGTGAATAAATGTAAAATATTTAGTAATATTATTATGATCACTACATTAGATAATCAGACCTGTCATTAAAATTTCAAAACTGATGATGGAGTGACAAATGATGTCAAAATGATGGAGCAAAGAGGAACAAAAGTATGACAGTCTTACAAACTGAAGCTAATTAAATGTTTCTTGTAGTATTCTGTAAACTCCTCAGTATGATGAAATTTTCTAAAATTTTAAGAACAGAAAAATTTTCTTTTCCAAGTTCACCATTATAGACAACACTGCTGAAATAATTATCTTCTAAAATATCTAATTTAAATAATGACAAAACAGATTATAATGCTATTAGACAAAATACAGAAATAAAAATAATTATGGCCTTTGAGTTGCAAAATAGGCTATTAAAATTCACTGGGTAAACAATAGCCTTAAATAAAGAGTATTTATTTGTGAGAGGTTTGAAGTTTGCAAAAGTAGATCTTGTTTTTCTCTAAATATGATATAGCATATAATAATATAATATGTAGAATTAATATGCATATACATTAAACATTTTGCAGAATAAAATTAAAGGAAGGAAAAAAGAAATAATAATGCAGACCATTTCAATGCACGCCAGTGCCTTCTGCTTTGGAGACTTTCAGCAAATGTGTTCTTCGAACAATTGTGCAAGACTGAAGGATGGGTTCTAAATAAATTACTTGTGAAAAATGAAATGAAGCAGAGGCAGACTTAATCTCAAATCCTTGAAAAGTGGCCAGTCCCACAGAAGAAACCTTAACGGGGCACAGTACAGGAAGAGTGTGTGATTCTAGAGGAAGTTGGGGTAGCAGGTTCTGAGCCCCTATGTCTGTGACTTGAGGGACAATTATGGACATCTCAGAGAAGCAGAGTTCTCACCCCACACCAAACTATAGTAGAGTGTCTGAAAGACCTGAGTAAGGCATGATGGGAAAAGTTGAGCCAGTTGTCAAGACACAGACACTGTTAAATAATGGCAGGAACTCAAGAGGGGCCTGGGGAAATACAGTCTTAGCGGTATTGGGTTTTCATTTCAATAGCATGAGTTATAACAGTCTTCACATGAATTGGAGGAAAGTTTAATTTAGCAAATTTTCCCAGAACTGAAAAATAATTTTTTGTTATGAAGTAGAATGAAATTCAATTTCAAAATTAAATTTTAAAAAGTTTTGTTTTTCAAGATTAATATGGTGATATAAAAATCCCCATCTGCTACGCAAACTATACTTCTCTTCTTCATACTACCAGACATAATCACCATTGGTTTCATGAGAACTTCCTTTCAGGTTTTGAGATAGCAAAGTAAAAACATTAACATATATACATTCAATAACTGCTGTAAGAAATATTACTCGTTGTCGAAGAGTTGTTGGGATAATTAAAAAATCCCTAGATGTGTTCCAGCAAACTAATCAATAAATCTTTGTGATTAGCTGTGTAACACAGGTCAAGCATTTTGTCTTGGCAACTGCAAAATAACATGTATCTAACACAAACAGTTGCCAAGTCTTCTGTTTTCTAACTAACACTGAGACTGTGTTCTTTCTTGTGAAGTAGAGGAGCATTGCAAATTCCCTCCTCTTTCCTCTGTGAGGAGCTGCCATGAACCTAGCCAAACTTTCCTAATGGTGTCATTTTCAACCAAACACCATGTTCTAAGACACCATCCCTTAGCTCTTCATTCACCTGAAGAACCTTGTTTTGCTGTAGCTTTACTTTTATTCTGTATCCTTTACTCTGGTTTTCTTTTTTTAATTAAATTTTTATTATTTTTAATATTAATTACAGTTTATTTACTTTGTATCCCAGCTGTAGCCCCCTCCCTCATTCCCTACCAATACCACCCTCCCTCCCTCATCTCCTTCCTGCCACTCTAAATCCACTGATGGAGGAGGTCCTCCTCCCCTTCCTCTAATCCTAGCTTATCAGGTCTCTTCAGGACTGGCTACAATGTCCTCCTCTGTGGCCTAGCAAGTCTGCTCATCCCTGGGGGTAGGGGGGAGTCAAAGAGCCAGCCTTTGAGTTCATCTTAGAGACAGTCCTTGTTCCCCTAACTAGGAAACCCATTTGGATACTGAGCTGAGATAGGATGGGCCACATCTGGGCAGGGGTTCTACGTTATATCCATACATGGTCCTTGGTTGGATAAACAGTCTCAGAAAAGACCTCTGTACCCAGATATATTTGGTCCTTGTGGAGCTCCTGTCTTCTCCAGGTCATACTAACTCCCCCTTCTTTCATATGATTCCCTGCACTCTACCGAAAGTTTGGTTATGAGTCACAGCATCTGTTTTGATACACTGCTGGGTAGAGTCTTTCAGGGGCCCTTGTTCTACCATGGACAATGTGTGTGTGTGTTGAGTTCCCTGAACTGCTCACACACAGTGCTGTGTGCCCAGCACTGTGTTCAACGCAGTGAACACAGAGAATCAGTGTAGACATCAGAAAATAAGACCCTGTCTGTCACGGAACCTCACTATTACCAGAGAGGCAGACGAGAAAGAAATTAGATACATACTGTTTTAGAGAGTGAAAATGCCAAGGGAGAAAAAAGAATAAAATAAGATGTAAGACTATATGAATGTATTACAATATTTAGAAAGAGTTCCAAGGAAAAATATTACTCAATACGTGACTTTGAATTCAGTCTCCTTTATCTTCACTTGTTTTGGAAGACTGGAAATAGCAAACAGCATTCTATTTGTCTCGAGAAGGTTCAGTTTAATGAAGTTGTCCTTTCTGTGAAAAAGAATCTCAAGTATTGATTGATCTGGGTGAAGATTCTCCTTTGGCAGTGGTTAAGAACTACTGGTCACTTGAGTTCAGTTTGTGCTACACTCAGAATGGACCTCCTTCCTTTTCCATTTTCCATTATGAATTTCAACTTGTGGTGTGCTCACACTAATTTTTTTTATTTAAATTTAATTTTTTATCTGGAATTTAGTTTTATGTATGAGAGATATACAAAAATAAAGGTAAATACTAAAAAAAATCTGAAAGGTTAGGGTTAGAGCCCTCCTGGGCCCACGTATTTTGGCTCTGTTGTTCTCCGGTAGAGTTCCAGTCCCCTCCAGAGAAGCCTGCAGGGACTGATATTCCAACCAAGGACTATGCATGGAGAGGACTTACCCCCCTGTTCAAAGGAAGCCCACAGGCTGCTCAGTTTCCAAGTGGGTTCCCTAGTAAGGGGAGCAGGGACTGTCTCTGACATGAACTTAGTGGCTGGCTCTTTGATTACCTTCCCCTGGGAGGGAGCAGCCTTGCCAGGGCACAGAAGAAGATGATACAGTCAGCACTCATGAGATCTGATAGGCTAAGGTCAGATAGAAGGGGAGGAGGTCCTCCCATATCAGGGGACTAGAGAAAGGGCATAGGGGGAGAAGAGGAGGGTGGGTAGGCCTAGGAGGAGATAAGGGAGGGGATACAAAGTGAAAAATTTGTAATGAATGAGTAGAATAATGAAATCAAATTTAAAAATATGAATGGAAAAGAAAAAACTGAAAATCTAAAACCAGTTGATAAAATTGCCCCAAGCATGGTTGGATACCATAAAAAGCTAAAATGTTACGCTCAGGATGCGAGGCTAAGCACTGCACTCAGGGTCAGCCGCTTTCGACCCAGAGAAGAGCATGTCTGATTGCATGCGGGTTGATACCCCAGGTCCCGCCTCTGAGAAAAAGGTATAAGACGGGTCTGATGCTCTTTGGGTGGATGACACCTAAATGAACATCAGTACAAAGTCCCAATTTATTTCTAATATCAGAGATCAGACCTCTACTCTTGCCTGATGCGTCTAAAACAAAAAGGGGGAACTGTAGAGAGCTACGGAATGCTGTGCCTTAAAGATGGAGCTGGTTTCAGCCTTCCACCTTCCCGATGGTGAGTGCTATCTGTCAGGAACAATTCCACATTTGGCTAAGGCTGAGGATCTGGCTTGCTTCCATATATGTGGACCTATCTGCATTGCCCACGTGGCACGCCTGGGTTGGCTACCCAG
Organism: Meriones unguiculatus; assembly: GCF_030254825.1. Lineage (NCBI taxonomy): Eukaryota > Metazoa > Chordata > Mammalia > Rodentia > Muridae > Meriones > Meriones unguiculatus. The sequence goes on from NC_083351.1 coordinate 101,101,956, forward strand.
AGGCTATTTAAGCTGTGTCCTGGCTTTCCCCAAGGTCAGATGATTGTTCAAGGTTCCTGAATAAACTGCATTGAAAAAAAAATGATTTTGGTGACATTATCGTAGGTAAGTAATTTAAATCATTTTGAGATTTCCTCAAATTTGTACACTTGACATGCCAATAAGAAAAATATACACAGAGCGATACAGTGACATGCAAGTGAGAGTGATGCATAGAAAGGGAAGCAGGCTTTTGTGAATTGAGGATACAGAAAGAGGGCCATATTTACTTAATTTAAAAAATGTGTGTGTGTGTGTGTGTGTGTGTGTGTGTGTGTGTGTATGTATGTACTGGCAAGGGCCAGAAATAGGAGTCAGGTATTTTAGAGCTCGAGTTACAGGCTGCTGGAGATGCCTATGTTGGTAATGTCACCAGCCCTCCTAACTGCTGAGTGATCTCTCCATCCATCGAAAAACCTAAGTGCTGATTTCTTAAGAGAAAAGTGAACAAGATGTTGTGTGTGCCCTTGGCTTTTAGACTGGCAGCACTGACCCTGACACTCCCCACGTGAGGGTTGCAGTGTCAGGCTTGGTACATACTTGGTGGGATTCCAGGCCATGTTACCTGGGTGATACACTGAGGTGAGTCTAATGATCTTTTCTTACAGGAAGTCAGGTCCTAGAATAATTCTGTTGTGCAACCTGTAGCTTTATTCTCACCAGGAGAATACAACAAAAGTGCCTACAGAACATATTTGAGAGATGTGAATGGCCATATTATTTAAACAATGGCTCCTTTTGTTCTCTCCTTTTGTTGAGGGATTCTGTTACTGGCAGAGCTTTGTGATTCTGGCCTCCATGTAATAGGCTTACCATGCATAGAATTGACAGTTAGCCTCTGGGAGCTGAGGTGGACTTCAGGTGACAATCTGCAAAACCACTGAGGACCCCACTGTTTAGGCACAAAAATTCTTCCAGGAGGCTGAGTGGCCTTGTGAAGAGTCTCTCCTGCTGAGCATTTAGGGTCAGTGTCCAAGGCTGAGGGACCCTCTGACTGCATAGCTGTAGACAGCTTTGGTAAGTCACGCCTAACTCCTGTAAGAAAATAAATTCCATCTATTTTAGCTTGCCAGAGGTGACATCTTAGGGTGTAGTAATAGGAAAAAACATAGTACCTTCAAGGGAGGAACTAATGATTGTCATAAAAACAAATACTAACAATTTATCTAGTAATTCCTGTTTAAGGAGTTAATCTTCCATTTCATGTTATGCATGCACAAAGATTTATAAACAAAAATTTATTCATTGCAGCAATTTCATGTAACAGCAAAGTAAAAAATAAATTCTCTATGTCCATTGATATCATAAATAGATGAACTATGATGCAATTATTAAGGAAATTATAAACTCAGAGAGTAAATTGTATACTAAAAGAGAAAAAGAGCATACAGAATTGTGTATTTAAAAGTATTTATAAGTGAACAAAGAAAAAATTAGGCAGAAATCTTAGCTTCCATGTGTATTTGCTACAGAAAAGTATTTAGAATTTTACAATATTTTTATTTCTTCAGATTAGTTCATATTAAAATGAATTAGTATTTTCTTTATTAATGTTGCTTTTTGTCAATTTCACACATGTATATAATGAATTCTGATTACTTTCCACTCACTCTCTTTCATCGTCCTTCCATCCCTATCCATACTCCAGTAACTACCAGTTCATTTCCCAGATTCTTGACTTTTAGTTTGGTTTTGTGACCCATTTAATTTAACAAGAGCCATAAGTATGAACACTAAATTGAACTTAGTGATTGAAGCCTGCTGGGGTCATCATTGGGTACAAAATTGAAAAAAATGATTGCTTCTATTCTTAATTCTATTATTAGTAAGTATTCCAGCAGGCCATTCTCCAAGCCACAGTTCCACAAATGTCTGGACTATTGTCTGTTTCATTTTTGTGCAGACTCATTGTAGGTATCTGTAGTTGGCATGAGTTTATGATAACAATGTCCTTGTCTTGATCTGAAGATAGCATTTTGTAGTGCTTCACACTATCTTCTGGCTCTTGAATTCTTTCTACTCCCATTTCTCTGCAATGTTCACTGAGCCTTAGAGAAGAGGACGCTGTAATATTTTGTTTATGGTTCAGCATTCATCTAGGGCTTGTTCTCAATATTGTGTATAACCACAAGTCTCTGCTTTTACTACCATTCACTGGGAAACCAAACTTTTCCAAATAAGGCTAAGAGTAGCATTTGCTTATAAATATAAAAATTTAGAAGGCAGGTTTGTGTTTGAGAATATAATTTGACAACATTATTCAGTGATTCCCCTGGCATGAATTTTTAACCAGGTTTACAGTACCTAATAACTGGACAGACATTAACCAGTTAAAAGGCCATTGGTTACTCCATAACAGTAGTGCCATTATTGTTTAAATAGGTTCATCTTCCATGACAGGTTGGTTTTGTAATTCAGAGAGTTCCCAGCTGGGTAAGACCATTAAAACACTTCCCCTAGCATCCTAGAAGAAGGAAAAGTCCAGTTAAGTTCCAGGTTGATTTCTCTATATCATTTAATCAAAGTGTAATATTTTCACAGTAGGATCTTATCATCTAGTAGGGTGAGCAAACAAGAAGAACGACAAAAGTTGGAATTGCTTACAAAAGTTGGAATTGCTTTAAGGACTTCTCTGATCAACAACTCAGAGAGGCATTCTACCCTACCTCTATCACTGATTTTGTTGTTGATTGCTTAATAACACATGGCTTGTAGGATTGTCTTAATTTTTTTTTATTTTGTTTTTTGAGACAAGGTTTCTCTGTGTAGCCTTGGCTGTCCTGGAGTTGCCTTATAGACCAGGCTGGCGTCTAACTTACGGAGATCCTCCTGCCTCTGCCTCTCCTCACCAAGTGCTGGGATTACACCACCGTGCTCAGCTGTCTTAAACTTTTTTCAGCGTTCTTTTTATTTTATGTGTGTGGATATTTTGCCCGCATGCGTGTGCAGCATGTACAGCAGTGGCAGGAGGCAGTGGAATTGAATCCACATTGCCTTGGAAAGCAGCCAGTGTTCTTAACCTCTGAGCCATTATCCCTCCTGCCCCAAAGATCCCCTTCCCCAACCAACCACATATTTTTAAATTTTTGTTTACATAGTAGGCTATGTATCCATCTGGAATTTTATGTCGTTTTCATTTTGCTTAAACTGCTTTCCCTGCCATCACCTTGCTATCACCCTCTGTATTTAAACATTTCCGCACACAGTATTATTGTTCTCTGCTTTCTTATTACCTACATTCTACTATCTTCCGCTCCCCTGACACATCTCTCTGCTAATGATATCAGTCTTTCTTGACTTCTACAGATACTTGACAATAAACAAACAAAATTTGAGATTCAGTTCTGGGATCTACATAGAAGAGATATGACATTTGGGTGTTTGTTTTTTTTTTTTTTTTTTGCCTCAATATAGCTTTTCCTAGTGTCATTCATTCATATATGCATATTTTTATTTCAAATTTCCTTACACACAAATAAAATGCCACTGTTTATATGTATCACAATTTCATTGTTCATTCATCAGTTGATGGACATTTAGGCCCATTTCATTTCTCAGCTATGAATAAAGCATAGACGAGCATAGTATCTCTGTAGTAGGATATAAACTCCTTTGGATATATGCCTAGAAATGGAATGCAGAATAGCTTGTGATAGTTCTATTTCTAGCTTTTTGTGGAGTTGTTAGAATGATTCCTACAGTTACTATACCTGTCTGCCTGTCTGCACTCTTTCTAACAATGAGTTAGATTTTCTCTTACCTTGTATTCTTTCTAGTATTTTTTAATTTTTTGTCATTTCTCTTCTTGGATATCATCCTAATGTGGCCTGAAGGCCTGGATTTATGGAGAGGTACTGTTCTTCCATCTACCCTGGAAACCCAAATGCATCTAGTTCTTATAAGAGTATAAGAATATAGCAGTAGCAAAATAGAGGGACTTAGGAGCAAGAGTGAAGGAAAACAGGCAAACAGCAAATGCCCCTTTTTTTTCTGACCTGCTACCACTAGATGCTGTCTGCATTTAGGGTAGGTACACCTGTTTCAAATAATCTAGTCAACAAATTCCACTTAAGGACTGCATAGTGGTTTTACAGTTCATTCCAGATTTAGCCATGTTCATAAACAAGACTAACTTTCATACACATTTTCTTGGTTTTTCATATTGCATAATTTCTTGTTACAGGGCCTATGTCTCTGGAATTAAGTTTGTTATGCCTTTTCACATAAGGCTTTAGGCTCAGTGGTATTCTGAAGCAGGACGACAGACTGAGTGGTTTAGAAAAATCCTAAGAAAACAGAGCTCAGGAGAGCTAGTGTCTTGCCAGAAGTATTCAAGGAGCTGAAGAGAAGCCCAAGTTAGAGAGGCTTTGGAGGGTCGTTAAAGAGTGGATTTAAGGGAACCGATACTACCTTGATGCATAGACATCCGAGGACATCTTGAGGAAGTACAGTAGAGAGTAGCTGAGGAAAGTTGTTCACTTGCTGTTTGTAGCTACGTCTACTGGTGCCTGAATAGAGTCCCAGATTCAAGGATAGAACAAGAGCGATAATTCTGGTTCTTTGACCAAGGATTGATTTCATGTGCTATGTTCCCCCTGGAGGACCTGCAGTTTGGTCAGCTCATGACACTGGTAAAAGCAAGTAAATTTTTTGGAAACCTGGAGAAAAGGCGGGAGGAACCCCATGCCTCACCCAACAGCATGGTTGATGCAGGCTTCTGATAAAGGCAGGTTGGATGTTGAGCAGTTGAAAAAGAAAGGAGAAAGTCCTACCTGTGGTGAGGTTCCCCAGTGTCTCTGGACTAATGAATTATCTTAATGATATGGACTAGAAATAGATCTAACAATGGTTTCAAAATCCTATCGCTGACAAATATATTCAAGAATGTGTGCGCTTGGAAACATCTAATTCTTTGGTGGTTAATGCATTTGTGAAACTCTCCATGCTGTCTCTTTCACTTTTCATGTACTGTTGCATTATTCATTTGCTCAACAAATAAATATTTGAGTATTTTCAAGATGCTCTGCTATTTATGAGAATTTTAGTTTCTATAAGGAATTCACATGCAAATTCAAACATTTTATAATTCAATATGGGAGATTATAAAACCAATAACTAACTATTTGAATTAATAGATAATCAACAATGTAAAGAAAAAGAGATTTTTGGCTCTGACAGAAAATTCTGTCTCTTTGCAGAGGGATGTGTTCAGGATCCAAGAAGGAAAACATGCTTAATAGGATGATAAAGGATAGGTAAAATATTGAAAATAAAATTCATTCATAAAGAAATTTGAAATGGATGGGATAGATGAGTGGTGTGGGGTCTTGTGGAAAACACAGGTATTCCCAGCTAAGGGTAAATATGTTTTTGCCTGGAAGGCAGGGTTTTTAGTGGCCAACAGTTGAACAACTTTACAGGTAAAATTAGAGTTTAGAAATGATTTGCTTGTTCCTTGACAGTGAAATGTCCAATACAGAGAAGTGGTAAGCCACACAAGGAGCTATAGTGGGGTGATCAGATTTATGAAGAAGGGATGCTACCCTGACCCTATCTTGGAGGGACACAGGGCTAATTTTGGTTGTCTTGAATTTAGGGTTCTGTTGCTGTTATTCAGTTCAGGCTATTGCAGCCTCCTGGAAAAAGGAAGTAAAGTTGAGAAGCTGATTGGTGGCTAGAACTGAAGAGTTTAGATATGATCACTAGAAAAAAAATATGAGAATGTATGTCTCATAGCATTCACACAATGACTTGTTGAACAAATGAATAATGCAGCCAGACTCAGGGGAAAAAGAGGAGAGCAGGGAACTGTTTGGAAAATTCACAGCTGAGGAACAAATGGAGTTAGTACACCTCTTGGGAAATATAAGGGAAAATCTAAGATTTTGCATTATTAATACTGGTTAAAAATTCACAAAAACCTCACACTATATGAGTCAACATTTTTGAAAAGAAATGTTTTATTTCTTTATATTTTATTTATTTAAAGTAAACAGGTATGGAAATGAAACATGTTTGATATTACTCATGTGTAACAACAAAAAAATCCATAATTATTACAACTTAGTTTTAAACATAATTTATCTATTGAACTTAGAAAAATGTATCATCCTAAGTGATAATTATTATTATTATTATTATTATTGGTTTTAGAACTTTATATTTTTAAAAAATTGAAAATGAATGAAAAAGAACAATCATCAAAGACACTGGCCAACTAAGAGGATAGCTAAAAAATTACTCCATAAGACCCCGAGGGACTTCATCACTGTGCTATTTCACTAACACAGCCATTATTCATTGACTTAGCTTCTGCACCTACAAACGGTGACACAGGTAGCTTAGCCTTGCAAGGACCATTCCTTGTACAAACCAGTCATTCCTTTTAACAGGTATCCTTGTCTAACGAGGTGACACATGCTATCTCACTTCAAGGTCTATGACAGACTAACTGCATTGCAAGTGAGATTTTTCAAAGCTGGAAAATATGGCCACTTCAGCACAAACCAGAGATACTGTAACAATAATTGGTATATTCTGACATTCCAGCAATTTACATGCAGCTGGAAAAAAAAATCCTACTGCTGAATTTACCACCCATTAAATGAATTAACTAATTGTTACTAATAGTTTTGCATATTAAGGAGATGATATAAAAAAAAGAAAACTGCAAAAACAGAGGAACAAACTGAAGTTTGTTTCTTTCTGTTCAGGAAGTCACTTCACTCCCAAGCTTCATAGTGTGTTCTTTGTGACCTTAATTTCAAAATTACTATTTTGCCTTCAATTTTATAAATGGTTGTGTAAATGCATTTTTTTAAATCTAAAGATAATTGTGAAGCAAAAAAAGAAAACATTTGAAATTCTAGATATTACAGATATGGTTTCATTGATCTGCTTTTTGGAAAAATAATTACCTATCCGATTAGTCAGAATATAAGGAAAATAAAATAAACTCATTGAATGTTAGCTAAATTTGAAGCTTCTTTGGATAATATAATATAGAAAGAGAAGATTTCAAAACCACCCAACCCAATGGGTCAGCAGTCAAGAAAGATCATAGTTGAATATTTAATTAACATGGTCCATTCATTTGCATGTTCTCCCAGTATGAGACAGCTTTTCACATCACAGAAGACAACCTAGCCTTCAGTCTAGCTGTTATCAGTCTGTCCTCCCAAAATCAGGGTTTTCTTCAAGAAAAGCATAACTTGGTTGGTGTATGAGTCTCTGGGAAGACCCCTGTGTTCAAATTTTCTGGTTCTGTTGCTCTCTTTGTGGGGTTCCTGTCCTCTCCAGATCTTACTATTTCCCACTTCTTACATAAGATTCCATGCACTCTGCCCAACAGTTGGCCATAAGTCTCAGCTTCTGCTTTGATAGTCTGTAGGGCAGAGCCTTTCAGAGGCCCTCTGTGGCAGGTTCCTAGGTTGTTTCCTGTTTTCTTCTTCTTCTGATGTCCATCCTCTTTGCCTTTCAGGATGTGGATTGAGAATTTTAGTCAGGGTCCTCTCTCTTGATTAGTTTCTTTTTTTTTTTTTTCAATGCAGTTTATTCAGGAACCTTGAACAATCATCTGACCCTGGGGAAAGCCAGCCCACAGCTTAAATAGCCTCTGGGTAGCCAACCCCAGCATGCCACGTGGGCAATGCAGATAGGTCCACATACATGGAAGCAAGCCAGATCCTCAGCCTTAGCCAAATATGGAGTTGTTTGTGACAGAGAGCACTCACCATCGGGAAGGTGGAAGGCTGAAACCAGCTCCATCTTTAAGGCATGGCATTACGCAGCTCTCTACAGTTCCCCCTTTTTGTTTTAGACGCATCAGGCAAGAGTAGAGGTCTGATCTCTGATATTAGAAATAAATTGGGACTTTGTACTGATGTTCATTTAGGTGTCATCCACCCAAAGAGCATCAGACCCGTCTTATACCTTTTTCTCAGAGGCGGGACCTGGGGTATCAACCCGCATGCAATCAGACATGCTCTTCTCTGGGTCGAAAGCGGCTGACCCTGAGTGCAGTGCTTAGCCTCGCATCCTGAGCGTAACAGTTTAGCTTTTTATGGTAGCCAACCATGCTTGGGGACACTGTCCTGCTTCAATGGCTGTAAAGGCCTGAATGGTCATGGCTGCATTACGCTATTGTGAGACTCTAATCTTGCATATATACCACAGGCAAACCAAGGAGACCAACACCAGAAGGCCTGCTAACGCTCTTTACAAATTTTAGTAAGTTTATCCTATATTATATGTCTATATAAGTGAGTATATACCGTGTGTGTCTTTCTGCTTCTGGGACAGCTCACTCAGGATGATCCTTTCCAAGTCCCACCATTTACTGTGAATTTCATGATTTCCTTGTTTTTCATTGCAGAGTAATACTCCATTGTAGGCTTATGGGGGGATACAAAGTGAATAAAGTATAATTAATAAAATTAAATTAAATTAAAAAAGAAACAATTTGCAAGCTTAACTAAAAAAAAAGAATAACTGTATTCAAATTTTCTAGTAGCAATTACAGTTGTGAAAACTTTGCAGTTCCTTATGTTTGAAAGAAACTATAGTTGGAATTAATTTATCAATGGAGAATAGACATAGTACCTCTGTATATATCCTAAGCACCCTGATTGGTGGCACAAAATAACTGTCAGGAAAACTAACATGGATACCGACGCAAAGCCCCGAGATCACATGTAATAAAATATTTTACAAATAACCCCTAGCCAAACCAATAGCAATAAAGCACACAAATGTTATCAGAGTAACCAACCACTTCCTGCTCTAAGGCATATCCCACATGACTGATTTATGCCTGGTGCTGTTAAATGATATCAAAACACATAGCTGGTTACCTCATAGATCCCATAGGAGAACATAATGCTCTCTTCTAAATGGAAATGGAAACATATTGTGCCCAAGTCCTTGTATTTTTCACCCATAGACTAGTACAAATATCAATTCTTATTATAGATGCTTTTGTTTTTCTATAGAGGAGGGTGATTAATATAAAGACTCATAGCTGGTCAATATGCAAAGAATAAGAGACTGTGTAGTGCTTAGCTCTAAAATGGAGTAGCTCCACCCAAGGCTTGAGATTACTGTGGAAGAGAGAAGACAGTGATTCTAAGTGGCAGAGGTAGTGTGTCTTTGCACCAAAACAATGGTTGTCAGATACGGCAGTACCGTTGCACACAAGAAATAACACAATTGGAGCTGCATGTCCAAGTCCTGGATAAGATCAACACAGTTATCAGATATGGGAGAGATATCTGGCCCTACCCATAGGTGAAGAGTTACTGGCAATTGAAGGCTGCTTTGGAAAGGAGAGCCAGGTTTTCTTCAAATATGTGACCCTAAACAGAATACTCAAGTAGACCTCTACACAAGAGGCTTCCAGTCTTGACAGCACAAATTTCTCAACAATAAAACTTGTAGTATTTGATATTAACCAATTTGCCAATTGTTAGTGAAAAATTACATTTCAGACTGGTGGCACTTTTAACACAACTTGTTTCCATCTAGCTCAGACGTGGGGTGGGTGGGTGAGGAGGGTTTGAGGGAAAAGACTGGGAGAAACTAAAGATAGTCCAGTTTAGAAGCTAAAACCTCACATGAGCTATTGCGGACACTGTTAAAATACCTGGTGTGTATTGATGTACATAGTTGTGCCAGTGGCAGGAAATATGAAAGAGGAAGAGATGACAATGTTGGGGTGAGGAATAGAAATTTAGTAGCCCCCTGCATGTACTTTTCAATAAATCTAGAAATCATGAGATAGAAATGTTCATGAACTAAATTAAAAAGCAAAACTTATGTGATTAAATCATTTTATACACAGAGCCAAATAAAGCACAAAAAGTAGAATAGCTTAGCATCGTTAAGATAGGCAAGATTTTGCTATCTTCCAGTCAGCTTGAGTTCGCCTAGTAAGGGGTACAAAGGCTGTCTCTGACATGAACTCAGTGTCTGGCTCTTTGATCACCTACCCCTGTGAGGATGCAGCCTTGCCAGGCCTCTTGCCAGGCCACAGAGGAAGATGATGCAGCCAGTCCTGATGAGACCTGATAGGCCGGGGTCAGGTAGAAATGAAGGAGGACCTCCCCTATCAGGGGACTAGGAAAAGGGCATAGGGGGAGAAGAAGCAGGGTGGGTGGGACTGAGAGGAGATGAGGGAGGGGTTTTAGCAGGGATACAAAGTGAATAAATTGTAATAAGTATATAAATAAAATAAAATTAAAGAAAAACATTGAAAAACATAAAATTAAGAACACACTTAAAGTTCCATAATAATGGGAACAGGTATTGTCTCTGACATGAACTGATTGGCCTGCTCTTTGATCACCTCCCCCTGAGCGGGGAGCAACCTTACCAGGCCACAGAGTAAGACAATGCAGCCACTCCTGATGAGACCTAATAGACTTGGATCAGGAGGAAGGGAAAGAAGACCTCCCCTATCAGTGGACTTGGGGAGGGTCATGCATGGAGAAGGGAGAGGAAGGGAGGGATCTGAAGGGGAGGAGGGAGGGAGCTACAGGGGGATACAAAGTTAATAAAGTGTAATAAAAAAAAAACTGCAGAGGAGCAAACAGCAAACTGCCTTATCTTCCCTCCACAAAACTAAAATATTTATGAATGACATGTTCAAAGTGTTGTTTTTTTATTTTACTACAAAGTTCCAGCTTTTACAAAACATATATTCATCTCCTATCATCACAAAGTTATATGCATTTAAAAGCTTGTAGAATACATTGTTTTCATTTTAGTCTAGATAAAAAGCATCTTCTGTCCATTTTATATTTACAGAGTGCTAAATTATATAATTCAGAACATACAATGAATTCTGATGATCTCAATAATGTAATAACTGTAAAAGAGAAGTACTCCTCATAATAGGAATATAGATATGACACTTGAAAAAGAGATTGGTGCTCTCATTAAATTCACATCATATTTTGGCAGAACATTGAATTCACTGAAAAAAATCACCTTTCTCTCTGCAATGATTTTTAGTGCAAAAGTGGATTTTGTCTGGGTCTATCACTGAAATAAAGCATGCCTTGCACAAATACTCTGCTCATTTAAGGTTTCATTAGCTCTATGCTCATCATGTTTAATTTTGAACTGGTGTAAATTATCAACGCCACAAGTGAGTAGGTGTATCTCATTGACAATGCACAATGCGACTATTTGAGGAAAATAATTGCTTAATGATAAGCAGGAATTGTTAAAAATTTCTTGGAAATTTAGCTTAAAACTGTTAACATGAGAAACCATTTGATTATGGCTATGGTCATGTTGTTTATATTCATCCTCGTTAAGAAAAGTACTTATACAAGATGTAAATCTCTTTTAGAATAACTGCCAGATGTTCAACATGAAATACGCTTGAGCTTACCTTGAAACATCAGATTAATGTCTGCACAGAAATGCTGTGTCCAGAGAGAAGGCTGGAAGTACCAGACTGTAAACAGTGGAGTTTCACAGCTTACAGAGGAATCAAGCATAGCTGCAGAGATGAGATATTAGATCACTCAGCCAGGGAAGGTGCTTTATACCCAGCTGAAGACTGGAATTTGATGTACTGGACCTACACAGTAGATGGAGAGAAACCATTTCTGCATATTATTTTCTGATTTCCACATACATGCTTTGAGATTTACACACACATGCACACTCAAATAGACACAGAGACAAAACATCACATGCATGCACACACACATATGTACCAACTTGTAAATGAATAAGTGCAATTTGCAAAAGCATTGCAAATAAATAGTATTATAAAAAGTACAGAAATTAGAGTATCCAATATTTTCCAATTGATTTTGAATAGTTTTTTTTTTTCACCACTTATTATAGTTTGTATGTGATATACCCCTCACAAGCTCACATTTAAAATTCTGACCTCTTGTTGGTGGTAGTATTTTGAGAAGCTGTAGAAAGTTTAAGGAGGTGGAATCTACAAGGAGAAAATAGGTTATTGAGGGTGAGGATCAAAGGTTATACTTTGAAACCTCTCTCTCTCCACTTCATATCTACTTAGATGAGAATTGCTCTGACACATACAGTCCACCATGAAACTGTGAGCCAAAATATATCTCTCTCATGTTTGATTCCTTCTCAGTTGTTTTTGTCAAGTGGGAAAGTAACTAATTTTCTTGTAGCTGATGCAGCTGTATCATTTAAGCAAAACCAAGTGTTTTTTAATTAAATTTTTATTTCTTTACATTAAAAACATTTTATTCACTTTGTATCCCAGCTGTAGCCCTCCCCTTCATTCCCTCCCAAACCCACCTTCATGTCTTCCCATGCCCCTTTCTAAGTCCACTGATAGGGGAGGTCCTCCTCCCTTTTCATCTGACCCTAGCTTATCAGGTCTCATCAGGATTGGCTGTAATGTCCTCCTCTGTGGCCTGGCAAGGCTGCTCCTCCCTCAGGTGGGTCAAAGAGCCAGCCACTGAGTTAAGTCAGAGACAGTCCCTGTTCCCCTTACTAGGGAACCCATTTGGATACTGAGCTTCCATGGACTATATCCAAGCAGGCGTTCTACGTTATATCCATGAATGGACCTTGGTTGGAGAATCAGTCTCAGAAAAGAACTCTGTGCCCAAATATTTTGATTCTGTTGCTCCCCTTGTGGAGCTCCTGTCCTCTCCAGGTCTTACTAACTCCCCCTTCTTTCATATGCTTCTCTGAGCTCTGCCCAAAGTTTGATTATGAATCTCAGTATCTGCTTTGATCTACTGCTTGGTAGGGTCTTTCAGAGGTCCTCTGTGATAGGCTCCTTTCCTCTTTCTTGTTCTCTCTCTCTTCATAGATCTGTCCTGTTTGCCTTTCTGAATGAAGTTGAGCATATTACCCAGGGTCCTCCTTCTTAATTAGCTTCCTAAGGTATACATACTTTAGTATAATTATCCTATATTATGTGTCTAGTATCCACTTATAAGTGTTTATATACCATGTCTGTCTTTCTGCTTCTGGGACCCCTCACTCAGGATGATCTTTTCTAGACCCCACCATTTGCCTGCAAGTTTCATGATCTCCTTGTTTTTAATTGCTGAGTGGTATTCCATTGTGTAAATGTACCACAATCTCTGTATCCATTCCTCCATTGAGGGACATCTGTGTTGTTTCCAGATTCTGGCTATTATGAATAAGGCTGCTATGAACACCTATGGATAACTGATTTTTGACAAAGAAGCCAAAACCATTCAATAGAAAAAAGGCAGCATCTTCAACAAATTGTGCTGGTCCAACTGGATGTCTACATGAAGTAAAATGAAAATAGGTCCATATCAATCACCATGGATAAAACTAAAGTCCAAGTGGATCAAAGACCTCAATATAAAACCAGACACACTAAACCTGTTAGAAGAAAAAAGTGGGAAAGAGCCTTGAACTCATTGGCACAGGAGACAACTTCCTGAAGAGAACACCAATAGCACAGCCTCTAAGAGCAACAATCAATAAATGGGACCTCGTGAAACTGAAAAGCTCCTGTATAGCAAAAACACTTTCGTCAGAACAAAAAGACAGCCTACATTTTGGGAAAGGATCTTCAGCAACCTTCTATCTGATAGAGGGCTAATATCCAGAATATATAAAGAACTAAAGAAGTTAAAAAGCAACAAATCACGTAATCCCATTAAAAATAGGGTACAGAACTAAACTGAATTTTCTGTAGAGGAATATAGAATGTCAGAGAAACACTTAAAGAAATACTCAATGTCCTTAGCCATCAGGGAGATGCAAATCAAAATGACCCTGAGATTTCACCTTACACTAATCAGAATGGCTAAGATAAAAAACTCAAGTGACAACACATGCTGGAGAGGTTGTGGAGAAAGGCTAACCCTCCTCCATTGCTGGTGGGAATGTAAACTTGTACAACTACTCTGGGAATCAATCTGGAGCTTTCTCAGACAATTAGAAATAGTGCTTCCTCAAGATCCAGCTATAACACTCTTAGGCATATATCCAAAACATGCTCAAGTACACAACAAGGACATTTGTTCAAAACCAAAGTGTTATAAGCATTAGGTTGAATTGTTTTGTGTTTGTCTACTATTGTAAGGAGTATGGTGCTGATTTTTTCTTTTCTTTCTTTCTTTTTTATTCAGATAGAAAAACATCAAGTTGAGGAATGTAAGGGAGGTGAGGGTGTGATTCAACTGACTAAACCAGGAAATTGCATGTAATATGGTAAATCATAATACAAAGTTAGAAGACTGCCAGGCCCAGATTAAAGCAGAGATGGTGTGTGTGTGTGTGTGTGTGTGTGTGTGTGTGTGTGTGTGTGTGTGTGTGCATGTGTGATCTTACTCTGGTCTGCTTTTCATTCAGTTCCTCAAGTGAGTGATGCCACTCAAATTAGGGAGGCCAATCTTACTTAATCATCCTTGTCTCACTGGCAAAACCATTCCACTCCTTCATAAATGCCCTGACAGATACATTTACTGTTTAACTGAGCACACATAGCTACCTCAGTACAACACAGGAAGAATGAAGACAACAGCTGTCCCTTCCTCTGGCGGCTCAAGAGTGATCAGAATAACTTTAGAGGCCCATTTTTCCCATAGAAGTTATTTAAGTTTCTGCTAAAATTAACCTCAAAAGAAACAACTTTCCTCCGAGTCTCTGAAATTCTAACCCCCAAAACTCACATTTTTTTTAAATAAAAGTTATGACCCTATGCATATTATGTCTGAACTTGATTATTTGGCAAATATCCATCTGTACACAATGGAATACGAACTCCCTCCTAGTGAGACCACAAAGCTTTCGTTGCCTTCTGTTTTGTATCAGGGGTCAAAACACAATTGGGAGACGCATGGACATGGTGGTGCTTGGATAGAGGGTACCATTCATTTCTCCTTACATTTTATGAGTCCCTCTGGTTTAGGGAAACATATTTCAACTTTTTACCATGTACCCATCCATACTCCTTCTATGTCTCCTACAGAGAAAAATGCCATTTGCATCAATGGTCCCTGAGGTTCTCTACATCACTCATTAAAATCTTCCACAATAGTTCATACTTACAACCCAGCCATGCCTTAATAAACTTCCTCAATTGACTTCATTTCATCTGCTCATAGACTCCTCTGCCAGTGTCTCTTCTTCAGTTTTTAGCTTATTTTCAATCTGTGTCCAATGTGTGCCTTCTCTACTGAGGTATGTAAATGTAATTCATACCTAGCTTTGGCATAGGCTTCAGAATTTCAAAGTATTTCACTTTGGGCTTAGTTGAAAAAAAGAAAAAAGCCGCTCAGTTAGCTAGGAAATAAATAATTGTTGGCATTCCCAATGACAATCACTTTGAATTTGCCTTGTGAAAGACCCTAGCTTCTGACTGTAAGGGAAGACAATTTCTTTTTTCTCCATGATCCACCTTGGATGAAGTTGGTTTTTTAAGCTGGTGGATCCATTTGAGTAACCTGACAAGTCCCATGTATCATAGTCCCAAATATCACACATGAACACCTCCATAGTTATGGCTCTACCTCCCAAGACAGTAAAATATTGCAGATCCCTTAATTACATTTAACCTTCATTGATTGGTTCAGCCCTTCACACATGGACAACTTCTATAACAATTAGAAATACTGATTTAGAAGCAGCTAAACATATAATATATGCTTAATTAAAGTTTCAGTGTTCAATATTTTCTGGATGATATTTCTATTCACAGAAAAACCTGGAAAATAATAACCTGACTGATGAGGTAAAGACCAAACAGTCCATAAGGAATTAATTGAATTTTAATTACTCTTCTCTAGTATATTAAGAAAACATTTCCTGCTTTGCTCCTGTAGCTCATTCAGCCAGCAAATATCCAAATGTCATGCCAAGCTCAAGTCCTAATGAGTGATCCCTAGACTGAAGGGGTGATGGTGCAAGTTTTTCACCCAAATGCACATGAAAAGTGCCAATGGTTTCTTTGTTTATTATACTACAAAAGAAAAATGAAAAACATGGTAAAGTAAAAGCAATCATAGGATACCTATAGAAGGTCAGTTCACTCATATTGAGGAATGGAGGCAAGGCAGAGCAAGCTCAATTGCTTTCTTCTTGTACAGTCTGGTTCCACTCATTTATAGTGGTTCCAAGTGAGTGAATTCTGCCCTTCAAGCTACAATGGAAAATTGTGAAAAACTCTTGGTAATTCTAGCAAAACTGAGTGCTTCAATATTAGCTGTTGAAGAAACAGAAAGTTTTCATATTTGCTGAATGAGCAAGCCTGCAACCTAATCCTTTATTTTTGACAAAATTCTGTTCAAGTTTCCTTTAATATATTTAGCTGAAGTCTCCAAAATTATTTTGGATAGGTATCAGTGAATAAATGCATATGTTTTCTTTCTTAGACCCTATAAATTTGGGTTTCAGACTATAAAATTCTAAAATTTACAAAAAAATAAAACCAAAACAAACAAACAAATAAAAACATCATGGAGGCAATCCTAAAACACCAACAACAACATAAGAAAAAAAAACACTTAAAAATACCAAATATAAAACAGGGTACTAGCCATTTGATTAAAATAAAATAATTCTATATTCAAAGTCTTTTCATTGTCTTTGCCACTGATGCTCTTCTCATATAACTCCAAAATCAATAATTCCAGAGTTAGAATCATTTATTTCATGATAAATCTAAGTGTAGTACTTGAATGAGAATGCCCACAATAGGATCATGAAATGTGATCATTTCATGTTCAGTTGGTTAAGCTCTTTGGGGAGGTTAAAATGGGATGGCTCTGCTGGTGGAAATATGGCACACGACGACGATGAGTTCTGTGTGTTATACTCTATTCCCCATCTGCTTGGATTCTTCTTCTGTGCTTGTAGAGGGTGGGTGCAGGAGTGGTGGGCACTTAGCTCACTTTCCCAACCGCCATGCCTGTCTGTGGCCATGTCTCATGCTATGATGGATTCTTATCCATCGGGAGCTCCAGCTTAAATAAACCCATCCTCAGGCAGTTGTTTTTCGTCATGGTGGTTCATCACAGTAATAAAAAGGTAACAAATACATCTAATATTAAAATAGAGATTGCTATTAATGAAAACAACTATAATATTATGTCATTGCTGGTTCTGGTATGCTATTTTGCATGAATCAGTTTAGAAGCAAGGAACCCAATAAGTCATTCGATTTGACTAAAGTGATGGTTGGTAAGGTCAACAAACTGTTTTTGAAAACATTTATTTTTATTTTATTTTTAATCATGTGTATACATGTATGTGTTGGGGCATGTATGTGTGCCATCAGAGGTCAGAAGAGAGTATGAGATACATGGAGCTGGAGTTATAGATGGTGGTAACAGTCTGATGTGGGTGCTCGAATTGCACTTAGGCTCTTGGAAAATGCCGAAGAACTTTTTATTGGTTCATCTCCTAAGCCTACACACCACTTTTTGCTTATTAGTATTTTATGTTATACACTGAGAACATGAAAAACCATAAGAAAACTGTAAAAAATACTTTAAAATTTTTATTTATTTATTCACTTTACATTCTGGTCGTAGCCCCCTTCCTCCTTTTCTCCCAGTCCCACTCTCCTTTCCTGCCTCCCCATGCCCACTCCCCTACCTCTCAGAGAAGAGGCATTCCCAAACCCACTCACCCCAGCATATCAAGTTGCATCAAGATTGAGCAAATACTCTTCCTCTGTGGCCTGGCAATGTGGCCTTGCCAAAGGAAAGTGACTGAAAAGCAGGCAACAGGGTCCATGTCAGAGTTGGCCCCACTCTTCTTACTAGAAGAGCCATATGAGAAAAAATTTAAAACTCAAAATTGGATTGCCTGGAGAAAGAGTTATCTAAACCAAGATGAGAGAGAAAGCGTCTTTGGTTCATGTCCTAAAAATCACATTGCCTCTGTTTAATTGTGTTTTTATTCCCAAAATCATTTGGTACAGTGATAAAACTAATGCACACACCAACGAAATCCAACAGAAACTTAGAAATAAATGCAAAAACATATAGTCTTTAAAACTTATTTAATTAACTGTGTTCACTGACAACTGCAGATGGGTATATAATACATTCTCACTATTTCTACCTCTCTCTTTCCTAATTCCCTATCACCACTGCCAAACTCTCTTTCTCCCTTCAAATCTCTTTCCCACATTAATGACTTTTGTTTTGTGACCAACTAAGTTAAGCACAGGTCGTTTGTGTTGATAATCACTAAGATATTTCCATTGGAGCTTGATGGGCTAATCTGAGACTATACTAGCCCAGAATTCACCAGCAGCCAAACGTCTAGCAGGTTAGGATATAGCTCAGTGAAGTTCTCTCAAACCATGGCTGATTGCTATAGAACAAATCTGCAAGGCCAGTTCAGCTTACACAGGTTGGGAGACTCTTTTTATATGTTTCTCTGTCCCACGTTACCTATCTAGGTCATTTTCAGATTGGTTAAAATACAGAGCTAAAGGCCAATAGCTAGACAGACAGAGATAGCAGAACTTCTGGGAAGAGAGAGGAATGCTGGAAAGGAGAAAAGCTGGAGATTTTGCCAGCAAGAGAGGAGGTCGGTAGTGCAGGAACTGAGGAAAGCTACAACCAAGCAATAGTCATTGCCTTTAAGAAGACAGATGGTACACAATGAATATTACTCAGCAATGAAAAATGAGGAAATTATGAAATTTGCAGGTAAATGGTGGGACTTGGAAAGGATCATCTTGAGTGACCTGTCCCAGAAGCAGAAAGACATACATGATATATACACACTTATATAGACATATAATATAGGATAAACCTACTAAAATCTGTACATCTAAAGAAACTGATCAAGAGAGAGGACCCTGACCAAAATGCTTAATCCCCATCCCAAAAGGCAAAGGGGATGGACACTAGAAGAAGAAGAAAACAGGAAACAAGTTAGGAACCTGCCACAGAGGGCCTCTGAAAGGCTCTGCCCTGCAGACTATCAAAGCAGATGCTGAGACTTATGGCCAACCGTTGGGCAGAGTGCATGGAATCTTATATGAAAAGTGGGAAATAGTAAGAATCGGAGAGAACAGGAACACCACAAGGAGAGCAACAGAACCAGAAAATTTGATCACAGGGGTCTTCCCAGAGACTCATACAGCAACCAAGTACCATGCATGGAGATAACCTAGAACCCCTGCGCAGATGTAGCCCATGGCAATTTAGCATCCAAGTGGGTTACAGAGTAATGGAAAGAGGGACTGCCTCTGACATAAAATGATTGGCCTACTCTTTGATCACCTCTCCCCAAGGGGGGAGCAGCCTTACCAGGCCATAGAAGATGGCAATTCAACCACTCCTGATGAGATTTGATAGACTAAGATCAGAAGGAAGGAGAGGGGGACC
Source organism: Meriones unguiculatus (assembly GCF_030254825.1). NCBI lineage: Eukaryota > Metazoa > Chordata > Mammalia > Rodentia > Muridae > Meriones > Meriones unguiculatus. Next base: position 101,121,335 of record NC_083351.1, read on the forward strand.
TCCCCTATCAGTGGACTTGGGGAGGGGCATTCGTGAAGAAGGGAGATGGAAAGTGGGATTGAGAGGGGAGGAGGGCAGCAATCAAAAAGGAAGAAATCATGAAATTTGCAGGCAAATGGTGGGATCTAGAAAAGATCATTCTGAGTGAAATATCCCAGAAGGAGAAAGACAAACACGGTATATACTCACTTATACAGACCTATAAGATATGATAAACATAATGAAATCTATACACCTAAAAAAGATAATCAATTGAGCGGACATGGGGTAAGATGATCAATCCTCGTTTAGAAAGACAGATGGGATGTGCATTGAATGTATGACAGGAGTCTACTGAGCGCATCTGAAAGACTCTAACTAGCAGTGTTTTCAAAGGAAAGACTCATGACCAAACCTGTGGCAGAGTACAGGGAATCATAAGAAAGAAGGGGAGTTAGTCTGATGGGGAAAGGATAGGAGCTCCACAAGGACCAAATATATCTGGACACAGGATCTTTTCTGAGACTGACATTCAACCAAGGACCATGTATGGATATAACCTAGGACCTCCACTCAGATGTAGCCTGTGGTAGCTCAGTAACCAATTGGTTTCCCAAAGTGAGAGGAACAAGGACTATTTCTAACAGGAACTCAATGACTGGCTCTTTGGTCTCCCCACCCCCCAAGGGAGGAGCAGTCCTGTTAGGCCACAGAGGAGGGCTTTGCAGCCAGTCCTGAAGATACCTGATAAAACAGGATCAGATGAATGGGGAGGAGGTCCCCCCATCAGTGGACTTGGAAAGGGGCATGGTGGAGATGAGGGAGGGAGGGAGGGACTGGGAGGGAATGAGGGATCGGGACATGGCTGGGATACAGAGTTAATAAAATGTAACTGATAAAAAAATAAAAAATAAAAAATAAATAAATTTACTTAAAATTAAAAAAAAGAGAGGGGAGGAGAGAGGGTCTTATGGGGGGATACAAAGAGAATACAGTATAATTAATAAAAGGTAAAAAAATTAAAAAAAAAGAGACAGATGGTCAACATACACACAGACACACAAACACACACACCCAGAAAGTGCTTAGCATCACTAGTTCAAAGGAAATGTACAAGAGAACCAGAAGGCAAAAACCATTTAACAACTGTTAATGACAATTATAGAAAAATGAACTGTCGTGAATATCAACATGAATATGGGAAAAGGGAAATCAAAACACCCAGTGGAACTAAAAATTGACATAGTCAGTACAGAGAGTGTACAGAAGGAAGAGCCTTGACAATTTCTAACTAGATCCTAATAACTTAGCTATTCCACTGTGTGTTTTTATATGAAGGATATGAAATAACTACCCTGAAAGTATATGTCACGCACATGAAAACTGCACCATTGTTCTCATTAATTGAACTATAGAAATGACTTATGTTGATTGGCAGATAAAAGTTAGTTGACACACAATGGATGATTGCTTAGCCTAAAAATAGAAGAAAATCATGATATTTTTTTCACATAAAAATGAAAGACATTACTTTCAGTAGTTAAAGTGTGACAGAGAAACTGTTGCATGGTATCATTTATATACTTTAATCACTGAAGTAAGAAGGAAAATGGTTTTCAGTCAAGGAAAGGGAGCAGTAGGGAGATGTTGGTCAAAGTTTAGTGATAATTAAATATATTGCTTTAGTTGTGGATATATAATGTACAGGTTGGTAGGTAGAGTTGATAATCTTGTATTGTACAATTTAAATTAACTGGGATAATCCGTTACCTGATTCAAAGATGGTGACTATGATAGTAAGACATGTTAATTAACCTCCCAACCGCAGTCACTTCACAGGCTGTATATCCAAAATGATATTAAAAATATTCATGATTTTTTGTTAGAAAAATAAAATAATGGAATGCTGCTTTTTAGCCATACAGTTAGTGTAAGAGCCTAAGAACAATCCAATGAATAGATCTGGGTCATATTGAAACTGTAAGGATAGGCCATGTTTTCAGCATCGATCACAATATAAAGTGCATTCTATAAAACCTACTATAGTCAAAATGAATTCTTATATTTTACACTCATTGAAGTGGCCTTGAAACTAAAGTGAGTCTAAGGAATTAATATCATAAATGCTTTTTTTATAGGTAATTTATCATGAATATGACAGTAATAGAAACTATTACTTTCTGGAGAAAGGGTTGTTGGCTTTCTTTCACTTGAGTTTACCTCAGACCATCACATCAACTGCATTATTTGGTGAATGTTGCACAAAAGAGCTCACTGCAGCAACATTTCTAAAAGGAAACAGTAACTTCAACATAACATTTAGTCATGAGAAGACAAAAGAATCATCTGTGATATAAGGGAAAGCTAAAAGCTAGTAACTAAAACCAACTTGAAAAATAAGAGAAGCACCAAGGATCCATAGACATTATGGACTGAGACAATTACATACTGTTTTATATTGTACATTTGGAATAAATGCTGTGGGGTTTTGCTTGTTTTGTTTTTGTTTAGTGGTTACCATGATGATAGACAATAAAATACATTCTAGTTGGATTTAGCTTTACTTAACCTATAAGCTCAAGTGTACAACCCTAACATTTCTTGAATGCGTTTAGAGGAGTCTCAAACCAGTCTCAGATTTACCAGGTTGGCAGTAATAGCATTCGAGGGAATACATTAATTTTTAATTAATCAAGTTATTAATTAACTATTACAATATATTTTCTTTGGATCTTTGCTGTAGCCCCTCCATCTTCTCCCAGTTCCACACACTTTCCTTTCTCTCCCCTTATGCCTCTTCCCTAGTCCACTGATAGGTGTGGACCTCCTCCCCTTCTATCTGACCGTAGCCTATCAATTATCATCAAGGCTGGCTACATCATATTCCTCTGTGGCCTGGGAAGGCTGCACTCCCCAGGAGGAACTGATCAAAGAGCTAGACACTGAGTTCATGTCAGAGACAGCCCCTGCCTGCCTTACTAGGGAACACACTTGGAAACTGAGCAGGGGTTCTAGGTCCTCTCCATGCATGGTCCTTGGTTGAAGTATCAGTCTTTGTAGGCCCTCCTGGGTCCAGAGTTTTTGGCTCTGTTGGTCTCCTTGTGGAATTCCTGTACCCTTCAGGTTTTTCTGTTTCCCTCTTCTTCCATAGGGTTTCCTGTACTCTGCCCAAAGTTTGTCTATGAGTCTCAGAATCTACTTTGATACCCTGCTGAGTAGAGTCTTTCAGAGGTCCCCTGTGGAAGGATCTGTGCCTTGTCTTCTACTTCTGATGTCTATCCTGTTTGCCCTTCTGAATGAAGTTTCAGCCTCTTCCCTATGGTCCTCCTTGTTGTTTACCTTCGTTAGGACTATAGATTTTAGATTTTAGTATGTTTATCCTATATTATATGTCTAATATTCACTTAAAAGTGAGTATATACCATGTGAGTCTTTCCACTTATGGGTTATCTCACTTAGGGTGATCTTTTTAAGTTCCCACATTTGCCTGCTAAATTCATGATTTCCTAGTTTTTAGTTGCTGAGTAGTATTTCATTGTGTAAATATACCACAATTTCTGCATCCATTCTTCAGTTGAGGGACATTTAGGTTGTTTCCAGATTCTGGCTATTATGAATAAAGCCGCTATGAACATAATTGAGCAAATGTCCTTCAAGTTTCTGAAGAAAGAAATTAAAAAAGATATTAGAAGATGGAAAGAACCCCCGTAGTCATGGATCGGTTAACAGTGAAAATGGCTATTCTTCCAAAAGCAATTGACAGATTCAATGCAATTCTCATCAAAATACCAACACATTTTTTTTTTACAGAACTCAAAAGAACAATTCTCAATTTTATATGGAAAGACAAAACAAACAAACAAACAAACAAACAAACAAAACCAGAATATCTAAAACAATCCTGTAAAACCACAGATCATCTGGAGGTATCTCCATCCCTGATCTCAAGCTGTACTATAGAGCAACAGTATTAAAAAATGGCATGGAGCTGGTGTAGAAACAGACTGGTGGATAAATGGAATGCAATTAAAGACTCAGAAATAAGCCCACATGCCAAAGAAAAAGTAATTTTTGACAAAGAAACCAAAACCATATAATGGAGAAAAGACAGCATCTTCAACAAATGGTGCTGGTCCAACTGGATTTCTACATGTAGAAAAATGTAAATAGAACCATATTTATCACTCTGTATGAAAGCAAAGGCCAAGTGGATCAAAGACCTCAACATAAAACCAGACATTAAATATTTTAGAAGGGGGAGCCAAGATGGCGGTGCCGGGAGAGCACTGCATCTGAGAAGCAGGACAGCACTCTCCCTGCAGTGACCAGGAGACTGAACTCTGGGCACTAAAACAACAGCTATCGTGATTTCCAGGTGAGGGGAGGCTCCCACGACGTGGGAATCAGTCGAGTCCACTCTCAGGCCGCACAGCCAGAACCCGGAAGAGAACCCGGGTAACTTGGGCTTTGGGTCTCCAGGCTGGTGCCACAAGCCTGCGTGTCCCGATCACTTTCCCAGGCTGATTGGGGGACACAAGGGTGCCAAAGACTGGGAGTCCAGTCGCAAGAAAACCCCACGGGGAAGGAAAGTTGCGAGTCTGATCATGGGTCACCCAGTCTTCCCCTGGAAGGTCTTGCTGACCACGGGTACCCACTGCCATCAAAATGGAGCTCCTGCTGTGCTCGAAGAGCGGCTGTGCACCCAGATCAAAATCCTTACTCCCTCTTGGGAGGAGGCAGGAGGTGGCCAGCAGAATCTGCCACAGACCACATTGTCTGTACCCCAACCCGAGATCGGGGCTGAGAAAACCCAATTCTTTCGGGCACTCCCCCAAATGCTGCCATAACCCGGCTGCGGTAGAGTGGAAGGATAAAGAGGCATACAGCGGTGCTGCCGGCTGCTCCCAGCAAACAAACTACAGCTCGGGGTCTGGGACTGTGGACATTCTACTGGTCCTGAGATTCTCCTGGGTCCAGTGCAATAAGATATAGCAGCAAATTCTATCTCCGGCACCCCACCCCCACCCCCCGACCCATGGCCAAGAAACCCTGGCCCAGGATTGGACTGAGAAGCCCCAACCCCTTCTGGCACTCCCCTGAGAGCACCGCCAAAAGCTTGCCCTAGCGGAGGGGAAGGTCAGAGGGGAAGGACAGAGAGGCAGCCTGCCAAGGACACAGCACCCTCTTTCCAGCTCACCCAGCAGCCCCTAGCAGAGAAACCCATGCTCTGGATCTGAGGACTCTCAATCCTACCTGGTACTCTCTTGGGATCAGCAAACATAGGCTCTACCGCCAGGCTGCTTCTGGCAGAGAGGTCTGGGCCCGGGATCTGGGAATGAGAACACTCAACCTAACTCTTTCCCATGCCACCCAGGGACCAGTCAACATAAACACTCCTAGCAGAGGGAAAGGACAGAGAGGCAGCACACGGGAAAGGTGGACACCGAGTCCTGCGGCCACAGTGTCACAGAGCTGACTGTTAGCCTACCCGTGCACTCTCTGCAGCAGGACCAAATCAGAGAGTGGAGAGCAAGGGGAACCCCTGTGTATTCCAACTGGTCCTGCAAGAGAGTGAGGGAGCCTTCTAGGGAGAGTTTGCCCCAGACCCAGGGCCTCTCCACAGAAGCAGCCAGACGAGATCCCTGCCACCCACACCCCTAGAGTGGGCATCATAGGGATTCTTGGGATAGTGACCCCAACGTTGAAATCTCTGCCTTGTGGGTCCACCAGTGTAATCCAGGCAAACAATCCCTGGATCTCAGACAGAACTGCGCAATAGTGGCCTACAGGCCACTGCAATAGTCAGAGAATCCACTGCGCCCACTAAAAGCGCATGTGAATAGCACCAGCATCAAATTCCTTACTTAGGCAAAACTGAAACCACAGTGCACACTTCCAAACCAGTGAACCTCTCTCATCTTCCTGAAAAAACAGTCCAGAAAACAGAAAGAGACGATCATAGCCACAACTACAATCTTGAGGAACAAACAGTGAGGATTATAAATAACCAGATGTCTAGAGGCAGAATTAAGAACACTCCCAACAAAAATCAGGACATAATGACCTGACCAGCAACCCCACAAAACAATGGACACTTCAATTAACTAGATATACAAGAAAACGACCTCAAAACTATGTTTCTCCAGGTATTAGAGGCCCACAAAGATGAAATGAACAGAGCCTTCAGAGAAATAGCCAAAGAAATCGAGACTAACCAAGAGGAAACAAATCGTGCTCTCAGAGAAATGACCATGAAAATTGAGGCAAACAAAGAAGAAATGAACAAAGCTCTCAAAGAAATGTCCACACAAATGAAGGCAAATAAAGAAGAAATAAACAAAGCTCTCATAGAAATACAGGCAATTATACCCAAAGAGGTAGAGGCACAAATAGTGATACATAGAGAGGAAACGGACAAAGAAATGGAAGCTGTCATTGAAAAGCAGGACTCCACATTCAAACAGATGAAGGAAACGGTGCAAGACATGAAAACAGAATTAGAATCAATAAAGAAAACACAAATAGAGAAAAACCAGGAGCTGGAGAACATAGAGAAAAGATCAAGAACTACAAAGGTAAGCATCACCAACAGAATACAAGAGATGGAAGAAAGAATCTCAGGAGCCAAAGATACACTTGCAGAAATTGACACATCTCTCAAAGAAAAAATAAAATCAGAAAAGTTCCAAACACAAAACATCCAAGAAATCAAGGACATCACGAAAAGACAAAACCTAAGAATAATAGGACTAGAAGAAAAAGAAGACATCAGGCTCAAAGGTCCGGAAAATATTTTCAAGAAAACTATAGAAGAAATCTTTCCCAACTTAAAGAAGGAGATGGCCATAAACATACAAGAGGCCTACAGAACACCAAGTAGACTAGACCAGAAAAGAAATTCTTCATGTCACATCATAGTCAAAACACTGAACCTACAGAACAAAGAAAAAATTCTAAATGCAGCAAGGGAAAAAGGCCAAGTAACATATGAAGGTAGACCTATCAGAATCACACCAGATTTCTCAACAGAAACGATGAAAGCCAGAAGGGCCTGGACAGAGATCATACAGTCCTTAAGGGACCACAGATTCCAACCCAGACTACTATACCCAGCAAAACGTTCAATCAACATAGACGGAGAATTCAAAATATTCCAAGACAAAACCAAATTTAAACAATATCTTCATAGTAAACCAGCTCTACAGAAGTTACTAAAAGGGAAACTCCAAACCAAAGAAAACAATTACATCTAAGGAAACAGGAAATAGATAACTACACAACAACAACAACAACAACAACAACAAAAGAATACAAGCAATGAAACTCAGTGACACCACCAACCCCACATCTAAACTAAGTAACAATTGTTGGTCAATAGTTTCTATCAACATCAACTGACTCAACTCCCCAATAAAAAGACACAGACTAACAGAATGGTTGCGGAAACAAGATCCAACTTTCTGCTGCATCCAAGAAACACACCTATGCAACAAAGATAAATGCTACCTCAGAGTAAAGGGCTGTAAAAATGTTTTTCAAGCAAATGGTTCCAGAAAACAAGCTGGTGTAGCCATCCTAATATGTAATAAAAGAGACTTTCAACCCAAGTTAATCAAAAAAGATAAGGAGGGCTACTATATTCTCATCAAAGGAAAAATCCACCAAGAGGACATCACAGTTTTGAATACCGATGTCCCAAATACAAGAGCACCTACATTTGTAAATGAAACAATATTGAAGCTTAAATCACACATTGATCCTTATACTCTAATAGTGGGAGACTTCAACACTCCACTCTCACCATGGGACAGATCAACTAAACAGAAAACAAATAGGGAAATAAAAACACTTACAAAGACCCTAAATCAAATGGACCTAATAGACATCTACAGATCTTTTCATCCAAATTCAAAAAGAGTATAACTTCCTTTCAGCACCGCATGGAACCTTCTCCAAAATAGACCATATAGTTGGTCATAAAGCAAGCCTCAACAGATACAAAAAGATTGAAATGATCCCTTGCATTCTATCTGACCACCATGGACTAAAGCTGGACCTCAACAACAACAGAAATAATAAAAAGCCGACAGGCACATGGAAACTGAACTTGTTACTCAATGACAGCTGGGTTAAGGAAGAAATAAAGAAAGAATTAAAGACTTCCTAGAATTCAATGAAAATAAAGGCACAACATACCCAAATTTATGGGGCACATTGAAAGAAGTGCTCAGGGGAAAATTTATAGCACTAAGTGCCTGCAAGAAGAAATTCATAACATCACATACAAACAACTTAATGGCCCAAATGAAAACCCTAGAAAAAAAAGAAGCAGATACACCCAAGAGGAACAGATGGCTGGAAATAATCAAACTCAGGGCTGAAATCAATCAATTAGAAACAAATAAAACTATTCAAAGAATCAATGAAACAAAAACCTGGTTCTTTGAGAAAATCAACAAGATAGACAAACCCTTAGCCAAACTAACTAAAAAGCAGAGAGAATCTGTTCAAATCAACAAAATCGGAGATGAAAAGGGTGACATAACTACAGACACTGAGGAAATTCAAACAATCATTAGGTCATACTACAAAATCCTATATGCCACAAAATTTGAAAACCTAAATGAAATGGACAATTTTCTTGATAGATTCCATCTTCCAACATTAAGTCAAGATCAGGTAGAAAGACTGAAGAGCCCTATATCACCCAAGGAAATTGAGGCAGTCATTCACAGTCTCCCCTCCAAAAAAAGCCGTGGGCCAGATGATTTCAGAGCTGAATTCTACCAGACCTTCAAAGAAGTGCTAACACCAATTCTCTTCAAACTATTCCACAAAATAGAAACAGAAGGTACATTATCAAACTCATTCTATGGAGCGACAGTCACCCTGACACCTAAACCACACAAAGACCCAACAAATAAAGAGAACTTCAGACCTATCTCTCTTATGAACATTGATGCAAAAATAATCAATGGGGGGGGGAGCCAAGATGGTGGCGCCAGGAAAACAGCACGTCTGAGAAGCAGGACAGCACTTTCCGTGCAGAGACCAGGAGACTGAACTCGGGGCCCTGAAACTACATCGATTGTGTTTCCCAGGTGAGGGGAGGCTCCCACAGCGTGGGAATCGGTCAGGTCCACTCACAGCTACCCAGCCAGAACCCGGAAGAAATCCCTGGTAAAGCAGGCTTAGGGTCTCCAGCCTGGAGCCGCAAGCGGGCGTGTCCCAGCCACTTTCCCAGGCTGATCTGTGGGCACAAGGGTACCTGAGACTGGGAGTCCCAGTCGTGGGGGGACCCCACGGGGAAGTAGGGTTGGTGGTCTGATCCAGGTCACCCAGTCTTTCCCCGGAAGGTCTCTGTTGCCATCACAGCCAAGCTCCTGACACGCACAGAGAGCTTTCCGCTCAGCACAGCAGTACAGACAAGCTGCGCGCCCCAGTACAACAGGGACTGGGAACCCCTGTCCAGAGAGGACCCCCACAGAGAAGGAAGAAACAGTGCTGCTGGGGTCACCTAGGGAAAGTCTAGCAGACTGCAGATTGCAAACAGACAGAACTGAGTGGCCCAAGACACCAGAGCAATACTCACCCACCACAGATTACCACAGCTGATCACTAAATTTACAGCAAGAAACCCAGAAGGAGGGCAGCTGTCTCCAGGACTTCTCCCGGTGAGAGGAGAGCCCTCTTGACTAATCAGGACCACAGTTACCACCCAGGTCTCTATGCCTGAGGTGATCTGTAGCAACTCCTGAAAAACACCAGACATCTAGGGACTATACCCAAAAAGCTGGGAAGGCTTCCTTGAGGAAAAACCATCTTCTTGCCAAAGGGATTCTCTCCACTGCAACAGTCCAGGAACAACCAGAAACTAAATTCAAACAACTAAGATAGCCCAATGGGTAGAGGACAGCGTAAAAGTTCAAGCAACAAAAGCCAGAGCATTATGGCATCTCCAGAACTCAGTTATCCAGGGGCAAATAGCCCTAGACACCCCAGCATAAATGAAATTCAAGGAGACGACCTAACATCTATGCTCAAGAAGATGATAACAGAGGAAACAAATAAAATACGAAAAGAAATAGAAGAAGTTGAAGCCAAACAGTATGTGGCCTTTAAAGAGGAAATGCTTAAATCACTGAATGAAATAAAAGAAACAGTGGATGGTTCAAACAAACAGCTGAAGGAATTGACGGAAAAACATGAAAATACAGTCAGACAGGGGAAGGATACCAACAAAATAGCTCAAGACCTGAATATAGAATTTGAAAAATTAAAAAGAACACAAATGGAAGAAATTGTGGAGAGAAAGAACTTATGGAAGAAAGCAGGAACTACAGAGGTTAGCATAACCAATAGGCTACAAGAAATGGAAGAAAGAATCTCAGGGGTGGAAGATACAATGGAAGAAATAGATGTAGCTGTCAAAGAAAATGTTAAATCTAAAAATTTCCTGACACAGACTGTCCAAGAAATTCAAGACGACATAAAAAGACAAAACCTAAGAATAATAGGAATAGAGGAAATAGAAGATTCCCTGCACCAAGGCCCAGAAAATATTTTCAACAAAATCATTGAAGAAAATTTCCCCAACTTAAAGGAGAGGCCAATAAAAATACAAGAGGCCTATAGAACACCCAATAAATTAGACCAGAAAAGAAAATCCTCCCGCCACATAATAATCCAAACTGTAAGTATACAGAAAAAAGAAAAAATACTAAAAGCTGCAAGAGAAAAAGGCCAAGTAACATATAATGGCAAACCCATTAGAATCACACCTGACTTTTCAACAGAGACTATGAAAGCCAGAAGGGCCTGGACAGATATCATGGAGACCCTAAGAGAACACAGATGTCAGCCCAGGGTACTATACCCTGCAAAACTCTCTATCCGCATAGACGGAGAAAACAAGATATTCAATGACAAAAACAAATTTCAACAATACCTACAAACAAATCCAGCATTACAGAAGACAATGGAAGGGAAAATACAACCCAAGAAAGCTAGCTACATTCAAGAAAACACAGGAAATAAATAACCCCACTACAGTAAAACAAAAAGCAACCAAGCACACAACCATATGACCACAGCCAACATCAAATTCAAAGGATCTAACAGCCACTGGTCATTACTCTCTCTCAATATCAATGGACTTAATTCTCCAATAAAAAGACAAAGACTAACAGAATGGATGCATAAACAAAACCCAGCAATCTGTTGTATATAAGAAACACACCTAAGTCACAAAGATACTCATTACCTGAGGGTAAACGGATGGAAGACGGCTTTTCAAGCAAATGGACTCAAGAAGCAAGCAGGAGTAGCCATTCTAATATCTGATAAAATAGTCTTTCAAACAAAATTAATCAAAAGAGATGGGGAAGGACACTTCATAGTCATCAAGGGAAAATTCCACCAAGAAGACACCACAATCCTGAACATCTATGCCCCAAATACAAGGGCACCCACATTTGTGAAAGAAACATTGATAAAACTTAAACCACATATAGATCCCCACACACTAATAGTGGGAGACTTCAACACCCCACTCTCAACAAAGGACAGGTCAACAAAACAGAAATTAAACAAAGAAACAATATCTCTAACAGAGATCATGAATCAAATGGACCTAACAGACATTTACAGAACCTTACACCGAAACACAAAAGAATTTACCTTCTTCTCACCACCTCATGGAACCTTCTCCAAAATAGACCACATAGTTGGTCACAAAGAAAGCCTCAACAAATACAGGAAGATTGAAATAATCCCTTGTATCTTGTCTGATCACCATGGAATACGGCTGGACCTCAGTAACAACAGAAATAGCAAAAAGCCTACACATACATGTAAGCTGAACAACTTGCTACTAAAAGACAGCTGGGTCTGGGAAGAAATAAATAAAGAAATTAAAGTCTTCCTAGAACTCACTGAAAATGAAGACACAAAATACCCAAACTTGTGGGACACAATGAAAGCAGTGCTAAGAGGAAAGTTCATAGCACTAAGTGCCTTCAAGAAGATATTTGAGACAGCGCATTCAAGCAACTTAATGGCTCATTTAAAAACCCTAGAAAAAGAAGAAGCAGACACACCAAGAAGGAGCAGACGGCTGGAAATAATCAAACTCAGGGCTGAAATCAATCAATTAGAAACAAATAAAACAATTCAAAGAATCAATGAAACCAAGAGCTAGTTCTCTGAGAAAATCAACAAGATAGACAAACCCTTAGCCAAGCTAACTAAAAAGCAGTGAGACACCATCCAAATCAACAAAATCAGAAATGAACAGGGGGACATAACTACAGACACAGGAAATCCAAGCAATCCTTAGGACTTACTTCAAAAGTCTATACGGAAGAAAATTTGAAAATTTAAATGAAATGGACAATTTTCTTGATCGATTCCACTTACCAAAGCTAAATGAGGACCAGGTAAATCAATTAAATAGTCCTATATCCCCCAAGGAAATAGAAGCAGTCATCGAAAGTCTCCCATCCAAAAAAAGCCCAGGACCTGATGGTTTCAGTGCAGAATTCTACCAGACATTCAAAAAAGAGCTAACTCCAATTCTCTTCAAACTATTCCACAAAATCGAAACAGAAGCAACATTACCAAACTCATTCTATGAAGCCACAGTCACCTTGGTACCTAAACCTCACAAAGACCAACCAAAAAAGAGAACTTCAGGCCAATCTCCCTTATGAACATTGATGCAAAAATACTCAACAAAATATTCAGAAACCGAATCCAAGAACACATCAAAGATATTATCTACTATGACCAAGTAGGCTTCATCCCAGGTATGCAGGATTGGTCAATATATGGAAATCGATCAATGTGATCCACCATATTAACAAACTGAAAGAAAAAACCACCACATGATAATCTCCCTAGATGCTGAAAAAGCATTTGACAAAATCCAACATCCACTCATGTTTAAAGTATTGGAGAGATCAGGGATACAAGGCACATATCTAAACATGGTAAAGGCAATATACAGCAAACCTATAGCTAACATCAAACTGAATGGAGAGAAACTTAAAGCAATCCCACTGAAATCAGGGATAAGACAAGGCTGCCCACTCTCTCCATATCTCTTCAACATAGTGCTAGAAGTCCTTGCTAGAGCAATAAGACAGTTGAAGGAGATCAAGCGGATACAAATTGAAAAGGAAGAAGTCAAATTATCACTATTTGCAGATGATATGATAGTATACATGAGTGACCCCAAAAACTCTACCAGGGAACTCCTACAGCTGATAAACACCTTCAGCAAAGTGGCCAGATACAAAATTAACTCAAAAAAATCAGTAGCCCTCCTGTATACAAAAGACAAAAGGGCTGAGAAAGAAATTAGGGAAACAACACCCTTCACAATAGCCACAAATGACATAAGATACCTCGAAGTAACCCTAACCTAGGAAGTCAAAGACTTGTATGAAAAAAATTTCAAATCTCTGAAGAAAGAACTAGAAGAAGATATCAGAAGATGGAAAGATTTCCCATGCTCATGGCTTGGCAGGATTAACATAGTAAAAATGGCCATCTTACCAAAAGCAATCTACAGATTCAATGCAATGCCCATCAAATTACCAACACAATTCTTTACAGACCTGGAAAGAAAAATTCTCAACTTCATATGGAATAACAAGAAATCCAGAATTGCTAAAACAATTCTCTACAATAAAAGATCTTCTGGAGGTATCTCCATCCCTGATCTTAAGTTGTACTATAGAGCAACAGTTTTAAAGACTGCATGGTATTGGCATAGAAACAGATTGGTGGATCAATGTAACCGAATAGAGGACCCAGAAATAAACCCGCACACTTATGGACACCTGATATTTGATAAAGACGCCAAAACCATACAATGGAAAAAAGATAGCATCTTCAACAAATGGTGCTGGTCCAACTGGATGTCTACATGTAGAAAATGAAAATAGATCCATACTTATCACCCTGCACAAAACTGAAGTCCAAGTGGATCAAAGACCTCAACATAAAACCAGACACATTAAATCGGCTTGAAAAAAAAGTGGGGAATACCCTAGAACTCATTGGTACAGGAGAAAACTTCCTGAACAGAACACCAACAGCACAGGCTCCAAGAGCGACAATCAATAAATGGGACCTCATGAAACTGAAAAGGTTCTGCAAAGCAAAGGACACCGTCATCAAAACAAAGCGACCGCCTACAGATTGGGAAAGAATCTTCACCAACCCTTTATCTGACAGAGGACTCATATCAAGTATATATAAAGAACTTAAGAAGCTGAAAAGCAGCAAACCAAGTAATCCACTTAAAAAATGGGGAACAGAGCTAAACAGAGAATTCTCGACAGAAGAATATCGAATGGCAGAGAAACACTTAAAGAAATGCTCATCCTCATTAGCCATCAGGGAAATGCAAATCAAAACGACCCTGAGATATCACCTTACACCCATCAGAATGGCCAAGATCAAAAACTCAAGTGACAACACATGCTGGAGAGGTTGTGGAGAAAGAGGAACCCTTCTCCACTGCTGGTGGGAATGTAAACTTGTACAACCACTCTGGAAATCAATCTGGCGCTTTCTCAGACAACTAGGAATAGTGCTTCCCCAAGATCCAGCCATACCACTCCTAGGCTTATATCCAAAAGAGGCTCAAGCACACAAAAAGTACATTTGCTCAACCATGTTTGTAGCAGCTTTATTTGTAATAGCCAGAAGCTGGAAACAACCCAGATGCCCCTCAACTGAAGAATGGATTCAGAAACTGTGGTACATCTACACAATGAAATATTACTCAGCAATGAAAAATAAGGAAATTATGAAATTTGCAGGTAAATGGTGGGATCTGGAAAGGATCATCCTGAGTGAGTTGTCCCAGAAGCAAAAAGACACACATGGTATATACTCACTCATATAGACATACAACATAGGAGAAACCCACTAAAACCTGTGCATCTAAAGAAACTAAGCAAGAGAGAGGACCCTAACTAAAATGTCCAATCCCCACCCTGAAAGGCAAAGAGGATGGACAACAGAAGAAGAAGAAAACAGGAAACAACCTAGGAACCTACCACAGAGGGCCTCTGAAAGCCTCTGCCCTACAGACTATCAAAGAAGATGCTGAGCCTGATGGGCAACTGTTGGGCAGAGTGAATGGAATTTTATGTAAGAACTGGGAAACAGTATGAGCTGGAGAGGACAGGGTCTCCACAAGGAGAGCAACAGAACAAGAAAATTTGAACACAGGAAACTTCCCAGAGACTCATACTCCAACCAAGGACTATTCATAGAGATAACCCAGAACTCCTGCACAGATGTAGCCCAGGGCAGTTCAGAGTCCAATTGGGTTACATTGTCATGTGAAGAGGGACTGCCTCTGACATAATCTGATTGGCCTGCTCTTTGATCACCTCCCCCTGGGGGGGAGCAGCCTTACTAGGCCATAGTAGAGGACAATGCAGCCACTTTTGATGTGAACTGATGGACTAAGATCAGAAAGGAGAGGAGAACCTCCCCTATCAGTGGAATTGGGGAATGGCATGCATGTAGAGGGAGGAGGGAGGGTGGGACTGTGAGGGGAGGAGGGAGGGGCTTATGGGGGAATGCAGAATGAATAAAGTGTAATTGATGAAAAATTAAAAAAAAGGGAAAAAATAATTTAAGAACCTTAAATGACTTTCAAAAGTGGAGGAAAACATGGAGTTAGTCAATTTACATGGAGCACGTCTGGCCCCTGGGGGCAATGGTCTCCTGAACCTACTCAGACCTTGGACACCACTACTGCTAGTTCTAGAACTGATGCAGGATGTTCCAACGAGGGGGTTAAGGCTTCTCCTAATATTTCCTATAAGCCCACACCTGTTTGTTTATATCCCCCATTTCTATTCATTATTAGCCAGATAGAGCCAAGTAATTGTGGTAATGATACTTGCTTTTTTGCCCAATGCTGGAATGCTAGTAAATTTACTAGCTGGTTACTCACATGCCTCGCTGGGTGCCTGTGCCGTTGATGCCCCTCATGCTATGACTCTCTTCAGACAGAAAAGGGATCTTGGAATTACAGCTGCCATTGTTACTGCCATCTCATTGGCGGCTGTTAGAGCTACCATGGCGGGATTAGCCAGGAGTCATACTGTGCAGACTGCTCAGACCCTGAATAACCTTTTAGCCAATGTAGCTCATGCCTTAGATGTACAAAAAGAAATTAATGCTCAACTAAAGGAAGCTTGATGGTGTTCAATCAGAGGATTGACCTCGTGCAGGAACAAATTGATACCCTATGGCAAATCGCTCAACTTGGCTATCAATGAAAGTATGCTGGACTTTGAGTCACTAGCATACAACATGAGAATTTTCCCTCTGCTGCAAATCTGTCTAAACAATTGTCTTGCTATATTATAGGTAATTGGACTGGAGAATTCGATACTACGATGGAGCAGCTGAGAGTGGCCATTGTCACGGTAAATTCTACCAGAGTGGACGCAGGACTAGCCACAGGATTATCATCATGGATTGCTGCAGCCATGAATCATCTGAAGGAACAGGCGGGCATGGTAGTGTTAGCAGGCCTTCTGGTGTTGGTCTCCTTGGGTTGCCTGTGGTATATATGCAAGATTAGAGTCTCACAACAGCGTGATGCAGCCATGACCATTCAGGCCTTTACAGCCATTGAAGCAAGACAGTCTCCCTAAGCATGGTTGGCTACCATAAAAAGCTAAAATGATACGCTCAGGATGCGAGGCTAAGCACTGCACTCAGGGTCAGCCACTTTGGACCCAGAGAAGAGCATGTCTGATTGCATGCGGGTTGATCCCCCAGGTCCCGCCTCTGAGAAAAAGGTATCAGACGGGTCTGATGCTCTTTGGGTGGATGACACCTAAATGAACATCGGTACAAAGTCCCAATTTATTTCTAATATCAGAGATCAGACCTCTACTCTTGCCTGATGCGTCTAAAACAAAAAGGGAGATCTGTAGAGAGCTGCGCAATGCTGTGCCTTAAAGATGGAGCTGGTTTCTGCCTTCCACCTTCCCAATGGTGAGTGCTCTCTGTCATGAACAACTCCACATATGGCTAAGGCTGAGGATCTGGCTTGCTTCCATGTATGTGGACCTATCTGCATTGCCCACTTGGCATGCTGGGGCTGGCTACCCAGAGGCTATTTAAGCTGTGGGCTGGCTTTCCCCAGGGTCAGATGATTGTTCACTGTTCCTAAATAAACTGCATTGAAAAAAAAGTAGTCAATAAAATACTTGGAAGCTGAATCCAAGAACACATCAAAGATATCATCTATCACGACCAAGTAGGCTTTATCCCAGGCATGCAAGGGTGGTTCAACATACAGAAATCCATCAATGTAATAAAAACCACATAAACAAACTGAAGGAGAAAAACCACATGATCATCTCCTTAGATGCTGAAAGGCATTTGACAAAGTCCAGCACCCATTCATGTTTAAAATCTTGGAGAGATCAGGGATACAAGGCACATATCTAAACATAGTAAAGGCAATATACAGCAAGCATATAGCCAACATCAAACTCAATGGAGAGAAACTTAAATCAATCCCACTGAAATCAGAGACAAAACAAGGCTGCCCATTCTCTCCATACCTCTTCAACATAGTACTTGAAGTCCTAGCCAGAGCAATAAGACAACTAAAGGAGATCAAGGGGATACAAATCAGAAAGGAAGAGATTCGCAGATGATATGATAGTATATATGAGCAACCACAAATTTTAATCATACGGTGACCTTTAATTTTATGTGTGTAACAATAAATGCAACCCCAGAAATAGAGTACCAGTATATGTGCTGTGAGAGAGTGTATTCTAGACATAATAGGAAAGCTGAGCCCAAAGAATACAGACAGTATGTTTCCTCAGACAAGACCTGTATGATGAAACACCAGTCCACAAATGCAGATGTGGAAAATTTCAACCCTAGATAAATCACTGTAGACAATCAATGACTTTTGAGAGAGGAAGAGTCAATTTCTTCCAAGAATAATCCTCTAATAGGTTATCCAAATCCAGTAAAAGAAGTGAAAAAAAAGCTGTCTACACACACAGACACACACACACACACACACACACACACACACACACACACGTGGGGGGGAGAGGATAGAGACAGAGACAGAGACATACAGAGAGGGACAACGAGAGAGTTCAGAGAGTTAGGATGGCAGTGACAGAGTGAATACTCTATAGCCTGTGTGTGGTTTGCTGCTTCAAAACTGGCAATAGAAATAATGTTAAAGATACTAGCTTCTTCCTTTTCCTTTTTACCGTTTTATTTTTCAATTTTTAATTTAATCACGTTACAGCCTGTTCCTAGTTCCTTCCCCACTCTCCACTCTGTCCTGTCCTCATGACCACCCCCCTCCATTATCCCCTCTACTTTCTTTTCAGAGAAGGAAGTGTCCCTGTGGGGTACCAACCCATCCTGGCACCTCAAGTCACAGCAAGACTAAGTGCATCTTTTCCCACTGAGGCCAAAGAAGGAAACCCAGCTAGAGGAAAGGGATCCAAAGGCAGGGAACAGTAAGAGACAGGCACTCCTTCCATTATTTTTATTTTTGGTGTCAATGTAAGTAAAAAAAATCATTTTATTTTTATTAATTACAGTTTATTTACTTTGTATCTCAGAGGTAGCCCCTTCCCCATCCCCTCCCAATACCTCTTTTTCTTCCTCTTCTCCTATGACCCTCCCCCAGTCCAATGATAGGGTAGGTCCTTCTCCTCTTCCATCAGGACTGGCTTCTTTGTCTTCCTCTGTGGACTGGTAAGGCTACTCCCCCCTCAGGTGGAGGTGATCAAAGAGCCAGCCCCTATGTTCATGTCAGAGACAGTCCTAGTTCCTACTATTGGGGAACCCTCTTGGACACTGAGCTACCAGAGGCTATTTCTGTGCAGGGGTTCTAAGTTATCTTCATGCATGGTCCTTGTTTAGAGTATCAGTCTCAGAAAAGACACCTGTGCCCAGGTTTTTGGTTCTGTTGCTTTCCATGTGAAATTCCTGTTCCCTCTTTCTATCTCCCCCTTCTTTCATAAGATTCCTGCACTCTGCAAAAAGTTTGGCTTTGAATCTCAGCAGATGTTTTGATACCCTGCTGGGTAGAGTCTTTCAGAGGTCATCTGTGATAGGTTCCTGTCCTGTTTCCTGTTTTCTCCTTCTTCTGATGTCCATCTTATTTGCCTTTCTGAATGAGGATTGGGCATCTTACGAGAGTTCTCATTCTTGATTGGCTTCCATAGGTATTCAGATTTTAGTATGATTATCCTATATTATATGTTTACTATCCACTTATAAGTGAGTATATACCTTGTGTATCTTTCTGCTTCTGGGATACCTTACTCAGGGTGATCTTTTCTAGATCCCACCACTTGCCTGCAAATTTCATGATTTCTTTGTTTTTAATTGCTGAGTAGAATTCCATTGTGTAAATGTACCACAATTTCTGTATCCATTCCTCAACTGAATAGAAGACTCAGAAATAAACCCTCACACTTATGGATACCTGATTTTTGACAAAGATGCTAAAACCATACAATGGAAAAAAAGATCTAATCTTCAACAAATGGTGCTGGTCTAACTGGATGTCTACATGTAGAAAAATGCAAATAGACACATACTTATCACCCTGCACAAAACTAAAGTCCAAGTGGATCAGAGACCCCAATATAAAAACGGACACAATAAACCTGTTAGAAGAAAAAGCAGGAAAGAGCCGTAAACTCACTGGCACAGGAGACAACTTCCTGAACAGAACACCAACAGCACAGGTTCTAAGATCAATAATCAATAAATGGAACCTCATGAAACTGAAAAGCTTCTGTAAAGCAAAGGATACTGGCAATAGAACAAAACGACAGCCTACAGATTGGGAAATGTTCTTCATCAACCCTATGTCTAACAGAGGGCTAATATCTAGAATATATAAAGAACCAACAAAGCAAGAAATCCAATTTAAAAATGGGGTACAGAGCGAAACAGAGAATTCTCACTAGAGAAATATCGAATGGCCAAAAAATACTTAAAGAAATGCTCAGATGCCCCTCAGTGGAGGAATGGATGCACAAATTGTGGTATATCTACACAATGGATTATTACTCAGCAATAAAAAACAAGGAAATCATGAAATTTGCAGATAATTGGTGGGATCTGGAAAAGATCATCCTGAGTGAGCTATCCCAGAAGTAGAAAGATGCACACGATATATACTCACTCATATAGACATATAATATAGGATAAACCTACTAAAATCTGTACACCTAAAGAAACTAATCAAGAGAGAGGACTCTTGCTAAAATGCTCAATTTCTATCCAGCAAGGCAAAGAGGCTGGACATCAGAAGAACGAGAAAAGAGGGAACAAGCCTGACACAGAGGACCTCTGAAAAGCTCTGCCCTGCAGACTATCAATGTAGATACTGAGACTTATGGGCAACATTTGGGCAGAGTGCAGAGAATCTTAGGAAAGAAGTGGGAAATAGTAAGATCTGGAGAGGACAGGAACTCCATAAGGAGAGCAACAGAACCAAAAAAAAAATCTGAGCACAGGGGTCTTTCCTGAGACTGCTATTCCAACCAAGGACTATGCATGGAGATAACCTAAGACCCCTGCACAGATGTAGCCCATGGCAGTTCAGTATCCAAGTGGGTTCCATTGATAGGAACAGGGACTGTCTCTGACATGAACTGATTGGCCTGCTCTTTAATTTCCTGCCCCTGAGGGGGAAGCAGCATTACTAGGCCACAGAAGAAGACAATGCAGCCACTCCTGATGAGACCTAATTGACTAGGATCAGAAGGAAGGAAAAGAAGTCCTCCCCTATCAGTGGACTTGGGGAGGGGCATACAGGCAGAGGTTTGAGGAAGGGAGGGTTTGGGAGGGAGGAGGGAGGGAACCATGGCGGGGATACAAAGTGAGTAAAGTGTAATTAATAAGAAAAAAAAAAAGAAATGCTCAATGTCCTTGGTCATCATGGAAATGCAAATCAAAACGACTCTGAGAAACACTTCTTCATTGCTGGTGGGAATGTAATCTTGTACAACCACTTTGGAAATCAGTCTGGTGCTTTCTCAGACCATTAGAAATAGTGCTTCCTCAAGATCCACTCCTAGGCATATATCCAAAAGATGCTCAAGTATACAACAAGGACATTTTGTCAGCCATGTTAATAGCAGCTTTATTTGTAATAGCCAGAAGCTGGAAACAACCTCCTTCCATTATTAAGGGACCCACATGATGACCATGCTGCATATCTGTTAAATATATGTAGGGGGGGGTTGGTCCAGCCCATGCCAGTTCACCAGCTTCTTCTTATTAAACAACAATAATGATCAATTTTGCTTATGAGTTTTCAATTTTGCCACAGCTCTGAAGGAAAGCCCTGACTGTGACCTATACATTGGCTTTAACAAGGATATAGCAGCCAGATATGGGAAATTTGGTGCTGAACAGTATCAGCCAGATACATCTTGGCTGAGGCTGAGAAATTTAGGTTTATTTGCTGTTGTAAACTCAGAGATCTTCCTGAGGATACTCACCACAGGCTGATAGGGAATCCTAAAATCTTGTGATAAAGTTTCAGTGTAACCATTAAAGTTAGAAATAAGCTTCCACAATCTTTATGTCTGTCCTCAGAATAACATTGTTAGGTGTCACATTGTGCTTATGTGACTACCCAAATTCAAAGGGATGATGGGTAGACTCTATTTTTCAATTGGGAAGTGCCACGGTCATCATAATAGGGTGTGGATGTCATTACTGACAGGGCTAAGTGTTTTTCCTTCACTAGTGAAGGTGATGTTCTTTTGTACCACAGTAAGTGCGCACAAGCACAGCGCAGTCTGAGAACCGCCAGCAATCTGAAGAGCCTTCAGTAAGTAAAGTTTACTCTCCAAAAGCAATCTGAGTCTATGTGTTCAACCAGGGCATTCAACGATCAGCTCAATTCCTAAAGGCTGACCCTTTAGACGCTGTACAATCATTCCTTGAAGTTCTGGTGCGGTCAGTCCAGAAAGCACATGTTCTGCTTCTTTAAGGAACAAGCCCGATAAACCGTAAGACTCTTATAACTGAAAATATAACAAAATTAGAACTTCCACCACAGGGGAGACCTGAGCTGATTTCAAACTGATTTCATTATGTTCCACTCCGACATTGTGTCACACACCTGGGTGCTTAATAATATGATTCAGTAATGAATTCCTATTGTAAACCCTTTCTAGAATTAAAAGTATGTCATTGTGTGATCTGAGGTACAGAATTGGGGTACTTTTTGATTTTATACATTTAATAAATATTTATTGAGGATATTCTAGGTCATAGGTTTTAATTATGGGTTTTGAGGGTGGAACAGAGGGGACCTAATACCTTTCTAATCATTCATTTGAAAGTACATAAGTTCAGGGTGACTGGCATCATTTAAATGTATTTATTCACCTGAAAAATATACAACTGCGTACAAAGACTGTATGTTTCATCCTTTAAGAAAAGGTACAATGTCACTTTGAAATATAATGGTCAGTTAAACATGTGACCATTCTAGGCCAAGGTCTCTAGTAAATGACTTTCTACCTCTACCTCAGAGAGTCTGTGTTATGTAACTTTTTGCTGCCTTGAAAAGCCCGGAATCATCTGGGAAAAGGAAAATCAAGTGAGAAAATATCTCTGTCAGATTGGTCAATGGGGGTATTTTCTCAATATGTGTTTAAGTGCGAAGGCCATCCTGCTGTGCCTGCTGTCTCCTTACACAGGTGGTCTGGTCTTAGATTTTATAAGAAAGCAGAGTGAGCAAGCCACAGAGAGCAAATGGGGAACCAACATTTCTTCATAGAACCTGCTACAGTTCCTGCCTCCAGGTTCCTGCTTGAGTTCCTGCTCTTACCTCCCTTCATGATGGACTTCCATTGTAAGCTGAAATAAACTCTTTCATTTCCAAGTTGCTTTGGTAATGACATTTATTATAGCAACAGAGAAAAAAAAAGGTAGGCTAGGAATTGATACTAAAAGACTATAGAGTATTTCTGGGACAGACTTGACCATGTTGTTTGGGGAGGTTTCTGGAATATTTGGAAAAGCCACTGAGTGCTCCTGTCTATTCTCATATTCTGGTCAAATCCTTATTTATTTGTTTGTTTATTTATTAACTTGTGTCTCTGTGTATTTTTGCAAGTAAAGCTCATTTTTATAACACAAATTTATTTCAATCATTTGGAGACCTTTAATTTCTCATTGCTTATTTGCTAAAATAGACCTAAAGAGTGAATTTCTGATTAAGACTATCAGAAAACCTTTTGTGCATTTAAATCACAACTTTCTTCACTTTGCTGAAAGGACTTGTTTAAAGAGTCCCATGAAAACCTGTCATGTTTAGATCACTGACATGATATGATTACTTTGTTTTATTTTTTATCGTTGTAAAATTTTCTAGGCCACTGGCCTCCTTGCATGTAGATCACGAAATAGCAATAGCATTATATATTGTCTCTGAATTAAGCATTCAAATGCTTAGAATATCAGGAAAAAGTTATTAACTCATACTGTGCTACACTGAATAATAGAATATCAGAAAAAGAAGTGTTTACTAAAATAAGACAAAGTGTGCCTCGGCTCCATGCCAAGGACCCTGTATCTGTATGCAAAGGCCTGTCTTGTTCTGCCCCATGGGAGAAAGAGAACGGCAGGCATAAAGGAAGACAGAGAGATAGAGAGGAATTTGCTTTCACTACAGGCTCACTCTTGCAGTAGCTAAATGCATCATGATAGGAACATTAACTCAGTAAGTACAAGCTGCGCACAACCCAGTTATCTTTTGTGACATCTAATTTGGTTGTCAACTTGACACACCTGGGAAAGGGTCTTTTTCTTGAAGATTTTCTTGATTACTGATGTATCTAGGTGATACATCGTAGATAGGTAGGCTGGGCTGCATAAAATGTAGTTAAGCCAGAGGAAGCAGGCCAGTATGCGGCACTCCTACATGGTCTCTGCTTGAGTTCCTGCCTGCATTTCCTGTCCTGACTTCCCTCAATGAGGAACTGTATACTGAAAGTGGAAGCCAGATAAACTTTTCCTCCCCAGACTTGCTTTTTGTCCTGGTGTTTAACTGGGCAATAGAAAGCAAACTAGAACATATCTTGAAGGTAAATTTTTTTAACATTGTACCTTGGAAGATTAATTCAATGGCACATTAACCATATAATGCATATGTAAATCAAACCATAGCAAAGAGTACTTTAATTATCCCTCAACTCAGAGTCATAGTTTGAATATGAATAAAAAGACTTTTACTCCTCATGCAAGCACTTTTTTATTTCTCCAAATAGAACAATGTGTTATATCCAATGAAAATCAGGAAGACTGATATTCTACCCACTAGATAGCTCTAATGTTGTTACCCAGCTGCTAGAACATCGCAAACTCACAGACTATGTTCAGGCAGGGACTGTCCATGCTTTTTATCATTCAGCTGTGTAAATGAAACTCATTTATTTAAAAAGTTTTTAGAATGGTTGTGATTTAGATTTTGTCAAATAGCACATTCTTGGCTTATTTTTCTTGTTTTCAGCATCAGAATGCTACATGTACTGTTGTGAGACAATTCTGTATACTTTTTAATTTTTTAAAAATTATATTTATTGTGTGTATTTGTGTGCACACACATATGAACCATAACACTTGTGTAGGAGTAAGAAGACAATGTGTGGGAGTCTGTTTGTTCCTTTCACCACATGGTTTCTGTGACCAAACTCATGTCTCCATGCTTAACATCACACATCTTTACCAAAGCTACCTTACTGGCTTCCTGCTCCCTAAACTAAGTAAACTTTACTTCTTAAATAGACTGCAGTCTTAAATGGGAGAATGTACAAATGAGGCTTCAGTGAGATTAATACCCCTTTTACTGAGTCCTAATGATTTCTCCTAATAATTCATATATTTTCCACTATTGCATCTCACTTGACTTGCTTTTCAGATAAAAGTAGTTAAACTCTATTTGATTTTGTAATGATCTGCTTCAACTTGAAATGATAGGATTTGTGTCTGGATTTTATGACCTAACTAATCTGTTTCTAAAACATGTTGTTTATGTGATTTTTTTGTTGTTGTTGTTGTGACTTAAATTATTTACTCCTTTAGTAAAAGATCAGTGTGAACTTGCAAAGGTTTCTCATTCTATGAAAACACAAACTCCCTGAAGAAATCAATCAGGGTAAGCAGAGCTGCCCTGGGGAGATAGTTAACTGGAAGGCTAACTGGTTGCATGTGCATGTGCCTAAGAGTTTCTTGTCAGGGTTGTGAAGGGTATGGTAAATTATCACTTCACTAATAAACATTTTTAGTGCAGTAACTCCATCATTCCTTTTCTGAGTCTACCCAAATCCTTCTCAATCCTATTCAAAGATGAGCCAATGATCTTAGCAATTCTATATTCCCGCTCCTATGGGAATCATCATACCACAATGTTATCCTCATCATATTCTATTATCTCAGACCATGTTAGAGTAATTGGCAGAAAATGTGTCAGTTATTTCAATTTCTTCCTTATGATTTACAGCAGAAATGGAAACATGTCTACTCCTTCTTGTATAAGTCTTGAAGAACATTGTAATGTGATATTAGAAAACTGTTAACTCACTGTTATCATGTTACATAGGACCAATACAGGGAGCCATGTTTGTCGAAATAGACTTGGAATTTAAAGAAATTTAAAGTTCTGTATCAATTGATATTTGCCTTTATACTAGTCGTTTTCTTTAAATTGCTTAGTATTTTATTACAGATAACTATAATTCTTTAAAAAGATGATTACTTGTCCTTCAGGCATGCATTCCTGTACATAACTTATTTAGTTTAAAATTTTCTAACAAGCAACAATTTCTATTTTGTTGTTGTTTTAGAAGTCATTAAATAATATAGCAATCTTGAAGATTTCTTAATGTTTTTGTTTTAGTTTTCCATGAATGAGAAACTAACTTATTTTTACTTAAGTGATTACTGGAAAAAAAGGTAGACTTTTCCATACCAAGTTCACTAAACAGTTTTCAAGACTATGCACCCAGTTATTATGAACTGGACTTAATAATGAAAGTATGCTTCAAGTAGACCAGAGATCATGTAGAGCTTTTTTTTTTTTTACTTGTTTTTGGTTTTCCTTTACCTCATTTTGTTTTAAGTCCTCTTATCTTGACTACTTAATCCCAATCAGCCCTCTTTGAGGCAGACTTTAGCAGTCACTTTACAGAAACCAGGAAAACAGCAGAGAAGCTGTGGTCACTATAATAATGGCAAAACCACCATGTGACTGCTTCATCCTCACTCTAGAATCTCTACTGCAAAAGGTGAACTAGTTTGCTTCCTATTGATGTGATTGATACCGTGACTAAAAGAAACTTGGCAAGAAAAAGATTCATTGCTTGTTATAACTTACAGTCTATCATGAAGAGAAATCAGGGCAGGTACTCAAGGCAGGAACTGAAGCAGAGACCATATAATGCCATGAACAGATTTATTCCCCATAGCTGGCTAAGTTTGCTTTTTCATACAACACAGGATTACATCAAGAATAATATTGTTGGCTTGGCCCTCACACATCAATAGCTATTTTTTTTTTTAAAAAAAAAGCCCTACAGACTTGATTATAGGCAAATTTGATTGAAGCATTTTCTTAGTTGAGGTTTCCAATTCTCAGATTGCTTTAGTTTGTGTGATGTTGACGCAAACAAAAAATCAGCACAGAAGACTACCTCCCAGGGTACAGAGTTCTCACAGTTGTTCTGTGGCTCTCAATACACGAAAGAAAAATGTGGTATTTCTGCAAACATCCATTTAACTCTCACAACAAACCTGGAATACGAGAAAATTGCTTTACCCTCCATTCACTTAGGCTACTCTTGTGCTCTGATTCTTCCTTCAGCCATCCTCAAAGGGTAGACTGTTGTTATTTTACCATAGTGAAGGCTGCTTGTAAAGCTATGTGGAAACTTACGCTCTTCTAATCCAGGGAAAAGATTCAGGAAGAGAATAAGAATACAGATGACGTAAAAGGAGTGGGAGACATACCTGGCATTAAAGATTTAAGTGGTAATATGGACTGGAGACATCAGAGTGTACAGATTAGTTTAGCCCATATTTACAACACATGAAGGGACCTTATGTAAGTCCTCTAATATGTATCTATGTGTGTATATGTTAATAAATTCAAATATGTATATTTATAAATGATTCAAAGAGAAGTCTCTGACATAAGAGGGCAGTGTTACTCCTGGGAGACATGGATTATTAAAGGAAAATTTCAGTTCCCAGAATAGGCTACCTCCCAACAAGTTATTGGTAAAGGGAACCCCAGGGGAACCTCAAACAACACAGGATAGTTTCTTTCCTCCTGGTTGTCCATCATTACTAGATGACAAAACACTGTTTTGGATGAAATTTACTTCAGATAAAGGCTATAGAAAAACCATCCTCAAAACGACCAAGAAAGTCTTTCACTGCTATCTAGATTACATAGTGTCCTAAGGTATATGCAGGCTTTGGGGGAAGAAAATACATCAGTGATTTTATCCAGTGATGCAACCTGGATGTTATTATACTGTTGGGGTTATTATACTGTTGATGCTTTATTTTGATGTTAATTACTGGCCTTCAAGAGCTGGTTACTGCCTGGATACACTTACCCTTGTTTTGTAAATCTGCCTAAGACATTATACCTGATTGGTTGATAAAGGTCTGTGCCTGGGCAGGACAGAATGGGTGAGGCATGGATAAGCCTCTCAGGCTCCTGAGGACAGGAGAATCATGGGAGAGACACAGACAGAAAAAGAGGAAGAAGGAAGACAACATGATGGGTTAGCATGGAGAAGAAACCATGTCTGACAGGAGGAAGGACTCCAATAATGGTGTGAAAAGGCCCAGGTGAAGAAACAAGAAAGTATTTATAAGATTATGGATGGAAAATAGCCCAGATGAGGATGGTTAAGGAGAATGGCATTGGATGGGGGCTGGGAGGTGGATGGCGAGGTTATTGAGACAGCATAGGTAAAATATTTGCTCAGTCCAATGTTTTAAGACAATTATAAAATCTAATGGGTGTCTGAATCTTACTTGATTGTAATAGTGGGTTAAATAATATTGCTGCAATAGTTATAGGGCAAATAAATAATAACATTATACAACACATTTTTATTCACAACAACATTATATTGACCAAGTAAGGCATGCCCACTGGTGCAGGAATTACATGAAGCTTATGAGGATAACCTCATAAGGTTTGGTTGGGATATAAGGTCGGCTCCACAGGATGGATTCATGCTTAGACCCAGAAACCCAGTAAACAGGCATGCTTGTGGAAATCATAGGCCTTGAAGATTTGGAAGAAGCTACCCTTGCAATTTTGATAATCATGTTACCAAAGCATATTCTTAATATTAATATTTATGCCCATAGAATTATGCTGCTTTCAGCATTGTTCTCAAAAACAGTGGGTGGTGGTTAATGCAGAAACTCATAACTACTCAAAGTAGCATAAATACTATAAAAACTCAAAGAGTGTAAATAACTAACTGTTCAGCTGTGGATACTCCATCCATATCAACCTCCCACCACCAAGGATCAGGGACTTTGAGAAAGAGAAAGAGATGGGAGTAAAGCTGTTGCATGCATCAATGGACATCAGATGTGGTTACCTGAACAAGACCTGAAAAGACAAAGCCAGTCAAATTTTAGCATAAATAGGGGAGGGCCCTTGAAGTCTCCATGCCAACTGGAGGAGCTATTGGCAGTTTATAGTTGCAGAAGGTAGAAAGTCACTCATCTTTGGTGATCTGATCACACATCAACTTCAAGCACAGTGGTTCCCAGCTTGTGGGTCATGAGCCACAGAGGTCACAAATCAGATATTCTGCATCTCAGAGATTTACATTATGATCATGATAATAGCAAAATTACAATTATGAAGTACCAACAAAAATGGTTGGGTACCACCACAACATGAGAAACTCTATTAAACAGTCATAGCATTAGGAAGGTTAAGAATCACTACTCTATTGGGTTGCGACACATATAAATGCAGCAGGGACTGAGTTCAGGAGTTATTAATTTTAAAAAAAGAAGACATGAAGTTAAGAGGGAGAGGGGGTTGGGGTCACTAGTTAGAGGGAGGAAGTGATAGATGGATGTGACAAATGTGCTTTGTATAAATGTCTATATATCTTCCAAGAAATGAAATATATCATTAAAATGTAATATTCAAGTGATACAATGTAGGCTGTGGACAGGCATCAGCCAGAAGGATAGGAAGGACAAATGGTGGCTGCTGCTGCCAGAATGAAGGCTTCAAATTTGAGTAACTGCAGAGTTTTTCATTAGCAATGGCAGAGCGAATGAGAGCAATGGTAAGGAAAATGATTTGTGTTTCATACAGGTTTCCCAGGTAATAATGCTGAGTTGGAGACTCGTGTTTACTGGCTTATTTGGAAATTATTTTGGGCAGCATCTACAGAAGCAAGCCACAAAGGGAAGAAAGGGGCCATTTGAGTTTGGATGCAGTGTTTCCTGGAGTCTTGGGCTTACTTTATGAGGCGCTCTGAAGCTGGGGCAGCATTTATTGCATTTGACAAAATGTTCAGGCTTTTATAACCTATCCATCCATCAGCCATTGCCATGGAGTTTTCTTGCAAATAGGTGTGACCTTGAATGCAACTGCTTTCTCCAGTCAAGGTAATTTTCAAAAGGAACAAAAAAACCCAGAAAAAAACAAAAATGTTTGATTGATATTTGTTAGTGGCTCTCACAGCAGCTGAGAAATAATCCCTCAGTAATGAAAGAGATCTTGCTGTGGCAAAATTATGTTCCTTTCAATGCATCTGTTGACCTCTGCAGGTCCCCCTTTCCTTTGTAGCTCTGGAGAAGTCTTTCCAGGGTCCCAGGAAGCTTCTCTTCATGGGAGATTTACACAAATTAATAAACAGCATATAACATGCCTAGTATGAATTTTGATCTTCCAGTATTAGTGACACCATTTGTTGTTTCAAAAGGTTAAAAAGTATCTTGGATAAAGAGTATTATTATGAATTTTAAGAAGATAGGAGGGATGTCCCCGGAGGTCATCCTGGGTTTTGGTCCATGTGGTAGTCTCCTACTCTCTATTTAACACCTCTCAGCCTTAGCTAGGATTCTCTCTTGACTCTCATAATTATCCAGTTGTTCAAACAGGCCCTCATGTCTTATGAGGTCAACTCTCTGGTACCCCACTGTTTTACTCCAAGTTCTGTGCTGAAACTGAGCTAAAGAAAACAATCTGTGTTACAGAAAGGAGATTTGTTGAAAACTAGCTTACAAAACTACCCCTAGACAGTCCAACAACACTGTCCTCACATTAGGGAGGCTGAGAACTTGGTGGCTCTGCAGCTACAGAAGCTGGATGGCTCCAGAATCTTAGACTGCACTGAAGGCCTGGTTTCTGTAGAGCTTCTGGTCTTCAGTTTGTATTCACAGTCCAGACAAGAAGGGAAAGATCACTGCTCTTCCTCAGGCCTCTTGCTGACTGTTTCACTGACAGAACATTTGCCCTCTCTGCGGACAGGTTTTCTTCTCATTTTATCCTTCCAGGAAATACCCTCCCAGATATGTCCAGATGTCTGTGTTTCACTTGATGCCTGCTCCAATTTAGTTGACAGTTAGGATTAATCATCATACCAAGTCAGCCACAGGTGTTGCTTCTACCCATTTGCCATCAGTAGGGGTGAGGACAGTGAGAAGAGGCCCACAAGGCCGACTTCTCATTAAACCCCTGACTCTCTGTCCTTATCAAATTTTAGTGGCAATGTGCCCTCCAGATGGCGAGAATTAACTATGGCAGCAATAATGCCTTCTTTTCTTGTTTGGTGCTCACAAGACACAAAGCCCTCCCCAGTCCTGGAGACACAACAATGTAGCGTTTTTAGGTAATTTTTTTTCCTACTTGGGTTTTAATCATGAAAAGAACATTCTGGGTTACATGGAAAAGTCCATGCAACCTCTTGTGTTGGTCATTTAAATAAAATTAGGAGTGGACAGCTTCCTGCATAATCAATTAATACATATTTTTATTAATATTTCTTTTACCTTTTCCTTATTTCAAAATGTAACTTTTGCCAAATGCTGTGGCACATGACCTACAATCCTATGTACTTGAGAGAGCTGAGCACTACTTGAGCCTAGGGGTTAAAAAGTAGTCTGGACAACATAATGCAATCATGACCTCCTGTGACAAAATAGGAGTTCAGCTTGTATGCTAGTAGCAGGGTGCTTTGGGGGTGATTGTGAGGGGCTCTGCTTAATCCACAGTGCCATGGAAAAACATAAAACAGATAAAAATAGCATTATAATATTTAATAATGCTCATAGTTTATGTATACATATAATTAGTTCCCTTTACAAGTATGTGACATTTTTGATTAGTCATGTAATTATATTTCCATATTCCCTATTCACTGTCAAATGTGCTTTTAAATCTTAAAAACTTGACACAATGGATACAATTAGATTTTATATTTGAAGGCTAATAGTATAAAAAACAACCATGATTAAATTTTTAAAGAAATTTCTAGACGCTTATTTTTTTTTTAAACTTGGAAAAACTATTTGGAGAAAAGTAGGTTGAGTATTAATACTTGTCAGAATCAACAAATTCCTTATAATCCAACTATTTTGGTGATAGGTCTGCCTACACACTACCCACAAATTCTATTACCTTGTGATGTGATACATGATGAATGTGTGATCTATTTTTAATATTCTCATAGCTTTAAAACAAGTCCAGCAATAATCAACACTATATTTTCTTAAAACTGACCAGCTACTAATTAATGATGTGGTATAAAACTACATTATGTCACCGTTGAATAAAAGAGAGGCAACAAGTAAACAATATGCCTTTGTTGACATGCTTTGGGCTTATGCATCACTCTGATTTCTCAGAACTTACAATGTCAGGAATCAAAGCGCTAAATGATATAAATACTGTGTCTCTTCTGGCTAATGAGTCTTTAACTGAAATTCAAAAAGTATGTTTTTTTTACTATCTATTTTACCATGTATCCCATCTCTTGGGTGGTTATCCTCTGATTTATATAGTAACCACGTTTGGCCAGAGTTCATGTTGATGCATGAATCTGTGTGTATCTGTGCACTGTTTCTGTTTTGTTTGTCTGTCTCAACAAGACAGTGCTGCAATGTACAACTACAAAATTTGCAAAACCATCATCATTGTAACCAAAGTTGTTTCATCTTCAGGTTCATCAGCAACAATATTTTGTTACCTTTGGCTCCTGTGACAAGGCGCCATGACTAAAACAACTTATAAAGGAAAGAATTTATTTGAGGCTTCAAGTTTCTGAGGCTTAGAACTATGACCATCATGGCAAACAAGATCATAGCAGGCAAGCTGGCATGGCACTGGGGCAATACTGAGAGTTCATACCTTGAGACACAATCATGCAGCAGAAGGAGCTAAATGGGAGGAGGGCCTTGGCCTTGAAGGTTTTGATTCAATCTTTTGAATCAAAGCTGACTCCCCCCCTCCAGTGATACAGTTCCTCCAACAATGCCATGTCTTCTTAGCCTTCCCAACAGTTTCACCAAGAAATATATGAGTCTATGTTTGCCATTATTATTCAAATAGCTATAAATATAGACTTCATCATTTTCCTTGTAAGGCGTTGCTACCATACCATCTATGATCCAACAAAGTGTAGTTATCTGTGAACAGTGCATACTCTAGAACGCCCATCTACTTTAACAACTAAGAAATATTTAAAGCACATTTTTCCTTTATATCTTTTGGACACACAACACATTTCATTATATTTTATTATTTTTCACTGAACTAATTCTGAAAAACAGTGAAGCAACACCGATAAAACCACAAAGAAATAGCAGAATAAAAGCATAGTGTTCTCAGGCTGCCAAACACTGGCAAGCATTTTCATTGATTTATCTTCTTGCTAATAAATTGAGTACAGTCATATAGCAGATCACAAGTATTCAGAAAAAAAGCTAGCCAATTCACAACCTCTGAGGAACACCTGTGATATGCCTGTTATCATTGAAAGACAACCTATCACAATGTATTATATGACTAATAATCAAAATTTAATCACAAAGAAAGTATGATGAAATAATTTTGGTCTATATAATAAATTGTATATTTAAGTCAAACAAGGGAAACAGGAAGCAGACATGAAATTCTAATGTTGACATTAATCAATAATATATTTCTGGGAAATTTACTTAACATCTCAAAGTTTAATCTTTTCATCTATAAAAAATCACTATTTTGAGTGAAAAGCAAGTAAAAGAGTGCTTGCCAGAGACATCTCCCACTCCCCTTACTAGGGAACCCACATGAAGACCAAGTTGCCCATCACTACCTCTCTGTAGGGGGCCTAGGTCCAGTCCATGCATGGTTCTTGGTTGGTCCTTCTGTATCCTTAAGAGCCCTGGGCTCTGGTTAGTTGGCTCTGTTGCTCTTCTTGTGGAGCTCCTGTCCCCTCCCTTCTATCTCTTCCACAAGTCTCCCTGGGTTCACCCCAATGTTTGGCTGTGTGTCTCAGCATCTGTTTAGATATGCTGCTGGGTGGAGCCTCTCTGGGTACATCTATGGTAGGCTCCTGTCTGCAAGCATATTAGAGTATCATTAATAGTGTCAGAGGTTGGCTGTCTCCCTTGGGTTGGGTCTCAAGTTGTGCTGGGCATTGTTTGTGAATTTCCTCAATCTCTGCTCCATTGTTTCCCCTGCACATCTTCTCAACAGGGTAAATTTTGGGTGGAAGTTTTTCGTGGGTAGCTTGGAATTTCTCTCCCTCCACTAGGAGTCCTGTATAGTTAGAGAATGGCCTTTTCAATCTTCCCTTGGCAATGCTGCCTCACTAGGCCACAGGGGAAGAGGAGGTACTCAGTCCTGATGCAGCTTGTGGTGCTCCTGTGGGTTGGCGAGAGGGCTCTCCTTTTCTGAGGATTATGGGAGGGATGACAGGAGTAAGAGGGAAGGATGATGAGACCAGCAGGGGATGAGAGAGGGACCTAAGATCCAGCTGTAAAGTGAATAAATAAATAAATCATTATTTTGGAGAATAAATTTACAAAACCTAGTAAACTGTGATTATATCTAATACATAAACTAGATTATATCTAATATATTTTGAGTTATATATTCACATATATATTAATTTAATATATATATAATTATATATATAATATTTTGTGTGGAGGAACTCCTAACAAGATGACTATAAAGCAAGTTAATATTATTCATTAACACAAATTTTACAGTGGAACAATGGCTGGAACACTGCTTGAAAAGATGGTGTTAAATGGTGGGCAGAGGCTCCTCAGTGAGGACTGTACCCAGGTACTTCCCCTGTTGGGGATACCATTTCCATCAGGTATAAAAATGGAATATAAATGGTTCTTGGGAGTGGAATCACAACATCTTGTGATGTTCTGAGATTTTCCTAAGCATGTATGCTACGTTTTCATTTCCAGTTAAATAAAATAATTCGGAGGCCAGATTTGTACAAATCTGCAACAAATACCTCCAAATGCCAGTGAACACCTCAGATGAATGGGCAAATACATTATAATAGCCAGAGGATGTTTACATTTACGGCAAAACAGCATTTGCTGGACATGAAAGGGCTATTGCACTCATGAACCTACAGTGACTGTGACAACATGCTCAAAACCTAACACTCCATCATGGATAGGAGAGGAGCTCACGAAGCCCACCCTTATCTGAGGAGCTATTGGTAACTGATTGCTGCTCTGTTGGAGGACTCAGTTTTCTTCAGGGATGTGTGTTACGAGAGGCCACCCATGTCCTACATCTGTGCGCATTCAGGCAGTGCTTGATGGTTTTAGTAGGCAAAACAAAGCAAAGCAAAACAAACAAGGAAATAAAAAATTTTGAGGGTAAGTTTTGGTGGGTATACAGGGGGGAACTGGAGAGGAGGGAATGAGAGTGGATCTGATTAAAATTTACTAAACATGTGTAAAATTCTCAAACACTAAGAACTTAAATAATAAAAACAAAAACAACCACAACAGACAACTAGAGGTTTTTTTTCATGTTTTAATAAATAAATAAGTATGACTTTTATAAAAGAAAAATACGTAATTTGTGTTCAAAGTACATCCATTTACAAGCAGGCAGAAGAAGCTGGGTGATGGGAACATGGAGATTCATACTATTCAGCAATCAAAAAGGAGGAAATCATGAAATTTGCAGGCAAATGGTGGGATCTAGAAAAGATCATTCTGAGTGAAGTATCCCAGAAGGAGAAAGACATACATGGTATATACTCACTTATAGAGACCTATAACATATGATAAACATAATGAAATCTATACACCTAAAGAAGATAAACAAGAAAGAGGACATGGGGTAAGATGATCAACCCTCACTTAGAAAGACAATGGGATGTGCATTGGACATAGGAGAAAACAAGTAACAGAACAGGAGCCTACTGCAGAGGGCCTCTGAAAGATTCTACCTAGCAGTGTATCAAAGCAGATACTAAGACTCATAACCAAACCTTCAGCAGAGTGCAGGGATTCGTATGAAAGAAGGGGGAGTTAGTATGACGTGGAAAGGATAGAAGCTCCACAAGGACCAACTATATCTGGGCACAGGGGTCTTTTCTGAGACTGATACTCCACCAAGGACCATGTATGGATATAACCTAGAACCTCTGCTCAGATGTAGCCTGTGGTAGCTCAGTAACCAATTGATTTCCCATAGTAAGGGGAACAGGGACTATTTCTGACAGAAACTCAATGGCAGGCTCTTTGACCTCCTCACCCCCCAAAAGAGGTGCAGTCCTGCTAGGCCACAGAGGAGGACTTTGCAGCCAGTCCTGAAGATACCTGATAAAACAGGGTCATATGGAAGGGGAGGAGGTCCTCCCCAATGAGTGGACTTGGAAAGGGGCAGGGAGGAGATGAGGGAGGGAGGGTGGGATTGGGAGAGAATGAGGGAGAGGAATACAGCTGGAATACAGAGTTAATAAAATGTAACTAATAATAAAAAAATTTAAAAAAAAAGAAAATAAAAAAGAAAAAAATTAAATAATTTATTTTTATTAATTACAGTTTATTTGCTTTGTATACAAGCTGTAGCCCCCTCCCTCACGTCTTCCCAATCTCACTCTCCCTCCCTCATGTCCTCCCATTCCCCTCCCCAAGTCCACTGGTAGGGGAGGTCCTTTTTCTCTTTATTCTTCTTTATTTCTTTTTTTTTTCTTTAGCCCAGTTGTAGGTTCCTTTTTCATATCCTCCTGGCCACTGAGTCCATGTCAGAGACAGCTACTGCTCTTTGAGATTTCTTTGTAAAACTTTTTGACGTAATGTGTAGAGATTAACTGCTTTTTCTATATTCATCGTGATTCTGATTCTGTTTCTCCTATTAAAGCCTTTCATATATAAAGACTATAAAAGGAACTGTGGACATGAATATCCTGTTTGCATCCAGAGGATCCATGCTATCTACATTAAATTACTGGAATTCTGTCCCTCAAGGTGATAGTATGAGTAGGTGGAATACTGGGAGGATTTTAAACTGTTGGTGAAACCTTTTTAAATGAATTGATGATTTAAGGAAGGCCAGAGTTGGCTGCAGATATAGTTCAGATAACGTAGGGTATTTCCCTAGCCCAGGCAAGGCTATGAGTTAAATCTCTATTGAATTTCTCTCTCTCTCTCTCTCTCTCTCTCTCTCTCTCTCTCTCTCTCTCTCTCTCACACACACACACACACACACGCACATAGACATACTACCTTAGAAAGATCTCTTAAGCCTGCTGCCATATGACGGTACAGCAGGAAAACATAATCTATAGATGTATATTGTAAATCATGAAAAGGGCACAAGCCTTCACTGTGTGGACAGAAAACTCAGAGGGATCAGGTTGGTGTAGCCTTTCCTTCACTCCAACACTGGCAGAAGAAGCTGAGGTCAACAGGAAGGAACACTTTAAGAAGCGAGAAGGGGCAGGGAGGAGATGAGGGAGGGAGGGTGGGGTTGGGAGGGAATAAGGGAGCAGGATACAGCTGGGATACAGAATTAATAAAATGTAACTAATAATAATATTAAAAAGGATAAAATAGAAAATAAAAAATAAAAATAAATAAATAAATAAATAAATAAATAAATAAATAAAACTATGAAGCTTGAAAAAAAAGAAGTGAGGCTGCAAGTGATGGCTATAGCTCCAGGTTGTGGATCAAAAAGATGCTCAGACCTTCAACTAAATGGAATCCTGAACAAAGAACCCAGATTAGAGATTTGTGCCCCCAAATAAAGCATAGCCACACCCAGCCACATGTGTGCACACAGGATAAAGGGTATAAATTAAAAGCATGAAAATCCAGCCCCACTTACTATCTGAAGAGGCGTCAACCCTAAGCATCATGGTGATTAAGTGACAAATGACTGTTTAGGTATAATCTCAAATAATTAAAATTAATATTTTAAGACCAGGCCACAGAAGATGATAATGCAGCCACTCCTGATGTGATCTGATAGACTAAGATCAGAAGGAAGGAGAGGAGGACCTCCCCTA
Source organism: Meriones unguiculatus (assembly GCF_030254825.1). NCBI lineage: Eukaryota > Metazoa > Chordata > Mammalia > Rodentia > Muridae > Meriones > Meriones unguiculatus. The sequence continues at coordinate 101,158,924 of NC_083351.1, forward strand.
TCAGTGGACTTGGGGAGGGGCATGCATGAAGAAGGGGTAGGGAGGGTGGGACTGGGAGGGGAGGAGGGAGGGGTTTATGGGGGGACACAAAGTGAATAAAGTGTAAAAAATAATAATAAAAATATATAAAAAATTTAGATTTAAGAAAGAAAGAAAGAAAGAAAGAAAGAAAGAAAGAAAGAAAGAAAGAAAGAAAGAAAGAAAGAAAGAAAGAAAGAGTAGTCTCAGTAAAGACCCCTGTGCTCAGATTTTTTGGTTCTGTTGCTCTCCTTATGGAGTTCCTGTCCTCTCCAGATCTTACTGTTTCCCACTTCTTTCCTAAGATTCCCTGCACTCTGCCCAAAGGTTGCCCATAAGTCTCAGTATCTACATTGATAGTCTGCAGGGCAGAGCTTTTCAGAGGTCCTCTGTGTCAGGCTCCTGACTTGTTCCCTCTTTTCTCCTTCTTCTGATGTCCAGCCTCTTTGCCTTTCTGGATAGGAATTGAGCATTTTAGTAAGACTCCTCCCTCTTAATTTCTTTAGGTGTGCAGATTTTAGTCAATTTATCCTATATTATATGTCTATGTGAGTGAGTATATACCATGTGTCCCCTATCAAGTGGACTTGCTGAGGGGCATGCATGCAGAGGACGGAGGAAGGGAGGGATTGGGATGGGAGGAGAGAGGGTACTACAGGGGGGATACAAAGTAAGTAAAGTATAATTAATAAAGAAAAATAAAAAAAGAAAGAACAGAAAAAATTTAGTTCTTGTAAAGAGCAGCATTTTAAAATGGAAACAAGTAATCATGTTGAAACTTAAAACAGGACTAACAACAAACTGAGGATGGAAACTTCAGGTAAAAACAGATCAGAACAGAGAGATCCCGGAATCCTGTAAGAGAAGGGGGTAGAGCCAGTTGGGTGTTTATTAGATTTGTTAAATGTGGGGCAACAATCCAGATTATTAAGTAATATGAGGCTTTAAGTTGCAGCAGCATAGAAATTTTTGTCTGAAAAATCTTACACAAATGTCTGGGACAGAACTGTCGAAGAATGAAAAGTTGCAATAATTAATAATTCTAATTAGGTAATACCATAAGATATGAATGGAATATGATAATACTGAAAAATGGAGGAAAAGGAAAACTTTCTAAGTTTCTCTTCTTTCTTTATGAGAAAATATAGATCTGCTTGTTTCTAGACTTTACTAAACATAGTATTTTAAATGGGAGATGAAAAAGGCCCAGGTTTTATTCCTAGGGTCCACACAGTGTCTCATAACTGCTGTAACTCCAGTTTAAATGGCCCCATCACCATTTTGTTTTCACCTGAGAGCAAGGCACACACATAATACACATTCCTTCCGGCAAGCACTCATACATGTAACATAAAAATAATCGTTAATAAACAAGAAAATGGTTAAACAATAAGTGGAGTTTATAACTACAGACATGTAGTAGCAACATGCATGTGAGAGAAAGCCAGTGAACCAATATAATGACAATTATGTATCACACAGGATCCTCTTAGGTAAAGATCCTATTAGATAAGGCAAAAAAAAAGTTTCTGAAAATTGAAAATAAATGATGACAGAATTAAATGATTAAATGACAGAATTATGGTAGTTCCATCTAGTTGTATATAAAGAAAAGCAGGCCACATGACGTTAATGTCAAATGAAGTTCCAGGCCACAAACACTGCCCAGGTTGAAGGAATCCCTAAAGAGCTCCATCTGTGCTGAAGAGTGTGAGGTCGATGGAGAAGTGTCACAAGAACAAGAACCCATGGAGTCATGGGACAGTTCTAATGAGAGTTGTTGATAAAGAACAATTGCCGAAGCCTTCCCCTGTGCAGACTGACAGACTGGAGTCTTTCAACTTAATGCCCTTGCTGAGTAGTGGATTTAGAGGACTGCACAGTTGCACATAACCTTCACAGGTACAAATATCCCTAAGTGTCTAGAGCACAGGTAATTCTGTAGATCATCAAGGAAAGACACCATTCCAGGGCATGAAAAGACACTTAGAAAAGTGACAAAGGATTAAAGGGAGCTGGAGACTGCTTGGTCAGTGAGGTTCTACATAAACTCTGAGCATAATTGCTTACTCATACACACTGATAAACCAAGTATATTCCCCCATGGACTCCTAGAGTGCAGAGGCAGTTCCTGGCATGCATGGTGCTGCTTGGACTTGGGGCAGGAGTCTCCAAAGAGCATCTCCTCAGGTGATCCTCTCCCTTGCCCATCTAGAGGAAGAGTCTTCAGCACATGGTAGAGAATAAAGAGGAGAAATTAAAGCAACACATTTGCCAATGGACAGAAAATCTTGTCAAGAAGTGGATAAAGTATATGTTGGGAAGGATAAGGAAACTGAGGCAGAACTTTTCAGAACTTCTTCAACATATTCAAATTGCAGCCCCTTTCTGCCTGATAAATATTCATGTGACCTCTAGAATGGATGTATTTAAAATATGTATATACATCTCTTAGTGAAAATAAATCATCAATAAATTTATGTAAAACAGCTACATAGTACCTATGTAAATTTACCACTTATTAATGCTAAAAAGGAATTTGCATAAGACTTTTTAGTGCACTATGGGCAGATGACAAGGTTGGACAGCTAAGCTTTCAATACTGTATGCAAAATTACATCATAGTAGAATCCAAGTTCATGAGATCATTGCAACAATCAGAGCCAACAATGCAAGTAGTGTTCTTAGCCTCATATCTGCCTCAGTGACTGTTCAAATACTATTTTGATTCATAAATGTTCTATTATTTTATTATAAGCTAGGGGAAGAAAGAACAAACACATATCTAATACAGAAAACCTGATATTATAATTGTGATTTTAAAACTGAACATTTTTTTGACCACCAAATAAAACCTTAAGTGCAGGAATGGGTTACATCTAATTGAGTGGGTGGCCAAATGTCCCAACGAAAACCCAGACAACACAGGCTATTGCCAAAGCTATTGGCTACTTTCCACAAACTGATGGCAAGGCCCTACTTTTGGAAACAAATGGATGAAAGCCCCTCATTCCTAACTGGGAAGCTACCTCCAATTGATAACCCCCCATAGAGGAACGTTTCCCTTCAGGGGCATCTTATTGAGCACGTAAACTCCACTTCAGGGCAGGTCTCATGCTCAGCAGTAGATGCCACCACACAACAATCTCAATGGCAGTTTGGGACGTGTTTTGTCTCACAACGTTTTGCGTGGACATTCCCTGTTTATATTTTATTTTATTTTATTTTATTTTATTTTTTTACCATACAGGTCTTTTGCCTATAGATTATGATTTTCAATCTTGTGTATTTATGGGATTTCTGTGTGTATATGTATATGTCTCCTTGAACACTTGTGGTTCTTGTGTTTTTTCCTTAGGTTATGTTTATTTTGTCCTATTTAGGTGTGTACTTTTTATATTATTATTACTATTAGTAGTAGTAGTAGTAATTATATTTCTGTTTGTTTTCCAATGAGAGAGAGAGCAAGAAAGGCTGTGGATTTACATGGGTGGGGAAGTGGGAAAGATCTGGGAGGAGCTGGTGAATGGAAAATCATATCCAATTATACTGTGTGAAAAAAATCTATTTTAAAAAATAAAAGAAAAATTAAAAATAAACGGCTGTCAGGAAGATAATGATCAGACTCCACTGCATTCTTCCTGGCTACAAAGGCAGGTTCAGTGTCCTGGAACACTTTTCATCATATGAAAAAATTGCTGTGTGCCACCATTGGTCAAACATTAAAATACTCTTTTGCTTAATGTGCCCTCTGTGTGCCCTTCCGGCAAGTGACAATAATAGAGCTTTGAAAATAGATTCAAATCCTGAAATTTCCACATTTATTTAAAAAATAACCTTCAAAATGACTAATGCAGAAGACAGCTTATTAAATTATTTGCTTAGAAACACGGCACTGAATTAGTGTTGTGTCCTTCCTTCTTTTTTGCTAGAAGTACATACAATATGGTAATGTGTGTAACTCATGTTATTTTTCTGGCAAATACATTATTCAACTATTATCCTCAAGGACAATTATTGACTTCATCCTGTCTTCTTGTCTGTCTTTCTCTGTTTTCCCCTACTCATCACTTGTCCTATTTTTATGTCCATCCTTGTATATGCAGTAATTTCTCATAGAACCTTGGATGCTCTCTAAACCTATTAAGTATTTTTTTGTTTTGTTTTTGTTTTTTTGTTTTTCAGGAATTATTTTCCTGTTGTTTTATATTATTATTTTCAGTTAGCATATAAAATAATGAGCTTGTTATAAAATCTTCATCTATACACACACACACACACACATACATATATATGTATACACACACACACACACACACACACACACACATTTGCTTTTCTTTTGTAATCAAAGCAGACATTTGCTTGATAGCAGTGATGCTACAAGAATGAGACATTATAGCATGATTTGCACAGTGTGTCCCCTCCACTCCTTTCAGGGACAGCATAGCTAGTTTTATTTTTTAAATTTCTTTTTATTAATTTTTTATTAATTAAAATTTATTCAGTTTATATCACAGCTGTAGCCTCCCCCCAATCCTAGCCTCTTCCCTCTTATTCTCCTATGCCCCTTCCCCAGTCCACTGATCGGGGAGGATCTCCTCCCTTTCCATCTGACACTAGCCTATCAGGTCTCACCAGGACTGTCTGCATTGTCTTCCTCTGTGGCCTGGTAAGGTTGTTCTTCCCCTCAGAGGAAGATGATCAAAGAGCCAGACATTGAGTTCATGTCAGAGACAGCTCCTGTTCTCCTTACTAGGAAACCCACTTAGAGACTGAACTGCCATGGGCTACATCTGTGCAGGTGTTCTAGGTTATCTCCATGAATGGTCCTTGGTTAGAGTATCAGTCTCAGAAGAGACCTCTGGGCCCAGATTTTTTGAGATGGACATCAGAAGAGGGTAAAAACAGGGAAAAAGACAGGCGCCTACCACAGAGGACCTCTGAAAGACTCTACCCAGTAGGGTATTAAAGCAGATGCTGAGACTCATAGCCAAACTGTGGGCAAAATGCAGGGAATCTTATGAAAGAAGGGGGAGAGAAATATCTGGAGAGGACAGGAGCTCCACAAGGAGAGCCACATCACAAGTTATTTTTTTATTTTGATTTAAAATTTTTATATTAATTAGTTTATTCACTTTGTATCCCAGATGTAGCCCCCTCCCTAATTCCATTCCAACTCCTCCTTCCCTTCCTCATTTCCTCCCATGTCCCTTTTCAAATCCACTGATAGAGGAGGTCCTCATCTTACCCTTCAATCTGATCCTAGCCTATCAGGTCTCATCAGGACTGGCTGCATTGTCTTCCACTATGGCCTGGTTCTGCCTCAGGGAGCGGTGATCAAAGAGCGAGCCACTGAGTTCATGTCAGAAACACTCCCTGTTCCCAGTACTTGTCTCTAAGTCCCACTTAGAGATGAGCAGCCATGGGCTATATCTGTACAGATGTTTTAAGTTATCTCCATTCATGGTCCTTGGTTGGAGTATGAGTCTTAGAAAGGACCCTTGGGCCCAGATTTCTTGGTTCCATTGTTCATATTATTATTATTATTATTATTATTATTATTATAAGTTTATGTTATATGTCTAACAGACACTTATAAGTGAGTATATACCGTATCTGTCTTTCTGCTTCTGAGATACGTCACTCAGTTAGCTCTTTCCTAGATCCCTGCAAATTTCATGAAGTTATTTGAAGCTGTAGGCTACATGTGAGAAGTATAAAACCATCAGCAAATTCTTGTTTTCAAATTTACTTGAAATGTGATAAAAATCAAGAATGGAAAAAAAAATCCCTGCCTAAACCAGATACCCTAAACCTGATAGAAGAGAAAGTGGGTAATAGCCTTGAATACACTGGCACAGGAGATAACTTTCTGTACAAAACATGGATAGTACAGACACTAACATCAACAATTAATAAACGAAACCTCTTGAAGCTGAAAAGCTTTTCTTAAAGCAGAGGACAGTGTCAATAGGACAAGGTAGCAGACTATAGAATGAGAATTTTTTTTTTTACTAACCCCAAATCCAACCCAAAATATATTTATAAATAAAACTCAAGAAATTATGCATTGACAAAATCACCAAATTAAAAATAGGGTGCAAATTTAAACAGAACTCTCAATAGAGTAAACTTTAATGGCTGAGAATGACTTTTAAAATGTTCAAAATTTTTAGCCATCGGAGAAATGAAAAATCACAACTACTTTGGGACTCCATATTACACCTGTCAGAATGGCTGAGATTATACACAAGTCTCAGCTCATGTTGGCAAGGATATGCAGTAAGGAGAACACTTCTCTATTGCGGGTAGGCGTGCAAACTTATATAGCCACTATGGAAAGCAATACAGTGGTTCCTCAGAAAGTGTGGAATCAGTCTACTTCAAGACCCAGACATACAGCTTTGGGAATATACTTAAAGAACACTCCATCCTATTACAAGGACACTGGTCAACTATGTTCATTGCAGCTTTAGTCATAATAGACACAAACTAAAAGCAACATAGATGTCCCTCAACCAAATAATGGATAAAAGATGATGTGGTACATTTACACAATGGAGTATTATTCAGCTGTTAAAATAATGACATCATATAATTTGCAGGCAAAGGATTGGAACTAGAAAAAGTAATCATCCTGAGTGAGGCAACTCTGACCCATAAAGATAAATATGATATATATTTACTTATAAGGGGTTATTAGCTGTTAAGTAAATAATCATGCTACAACCCATATATCAATAAACAATCTTCCCAGGAAGGGGAAATCGAATAGATTTTACAAGTGGACTAGGGATGGGTTGGTACAGGAATAGGCAATCAGGTATGGAGAATGGTGTGTCGAAAGAGCATGGGGAAAAAAGGTTAAAGTTGGAGGGGACATTCAGAAGTGGGGTGGAAGTCTAGTGCACGAAGGAATGAGGGGTGGGGTATCCTGTGGAGATCGCAAACAACTCAAGCTGATGCTAAGACAGAGGGTTGCTTTCCAGAAAAGTGATGGCATGGCCTCATTGCCAAGGACAACATCCACACAGCTCATTGAACATAGAGAGATCTGGTGCCTCCATAGAGCTTTTGTCCCTACATTCTAGTCTCTTTGATTTAAGAAGGTACTCTGCGAGCTCCTGAAAGAATAATGTTGGCAGGAACCTAGCCATAAAACACTTGACATACAATCTGTTCTTTCTGAAAGCTATGCTGGTACAATGGTGGCACAGACTTTGTAATACTGTCCAGCCAATGTCTGATTTAACTTGAACCCATGAAAAGAAACCCATACATGACACTGCTTAGGTAACAAAGAACTAGAAAACAGATAGCCCAGGCACATAGGGAGGAAAAGCCAAATGCTACAGGTCAAAAAAATTAAATGACTCCTAATGATATTCTGCTATATTAATAGATAGATAAGTGCCTTATCCAGTCATCACCAGAGAGGCAGCAGAGGAGAACATGTGCAGAGACCCACAGCCAGACATTACTGAGAGAAAGTCTAAACCAAATGTCTCAATCACTCCCCCTCCACAGCTCAGAGAATCCTGTGGATAAGAAAGCAGAAAGGGTGTAAGAGCCAGAAGGGATGGAGGATACCAGAAGAACAAAGTCCTCTGAATCATAAGCAAGGTGCATATGAGCTCAGGACCTGCATCAGTCTACACCAGGTCTGCTCTGTATATATCATAGCTACTAGCTTAGTGTGTGTGTGTGGGATTCCTGAGTGTGAGAACAAGTAGGTCTCTGATTCTTCTTCCTGATCTTGGTACTCTTTTCCCCTTGTTGGATTGCTGTGTCCAGCTTCAATATGACAGTTTTTGCTTGATCATATTATATTTTATTTTGTTGTGTTCGGATGTTATTTCTTATAAGTTTGTTCTTTTCTAATGAGAGAGAAATGGAGTGCATCTGGAGGCAAGAGGAGATAGAGAGAAAATTGGAAGAGTAGAGCAAGGAGAAAACATAATGATATATTGTATGAGAAGAGAATTTACTTTCAATAAAAGTTTAAAAAATTTGTTCTTGTTTTTGTTTTTGTTTTTAAAGAATACACCATTGTCAACTACCTAATAACCAAGACCAAGTCATGAAGTCATGCTTTTTAGCACTCCTGGAGTCTCTTTAGTCAGCTTTCATCATCAAGTCTTCACTCTTTTAAAAAAATTGTCTGTTATTAATTTTCATATTATGGAGTATATTTATGACTTGATACAAATTAAATAATAAAAAGCTCAATCTTTTGTTGCTATTATACTTCATGCAAGAATTTGATGTGATTTAATTTGTTTCCTATAGGTGACACTATGTCTTTCTTTGAAATACTCAGTAGTAACTCTTCTGTTGAGTGATCAGTGTTTGTTTAATTCAGTTAATTCTAAGAATTTAGTTTTGTGTACTTTGTACATATGTGTACATACATATATGCGTTTTTAATTGGTGTTTAAATTTAAGAGGTATTTGCTGAGGTACAGTTTTTCAAAGAGATTGAATGAATGGGAATACCTAACCACAAGCAGTGTAGCAAAAATATCTTACTCCACAGCTTTAACAAATTCATACATATATAGTAATCTTTACCTTTATTATTTTGTAAAAGGGAAATGATATTTCATTAAGTGGCATTGTGGTTATTACTTCTTACAGGGCCACTTAGGTAGTAATCTACCATGCACTGTCTATTCTATTGGATTGCCTATTTTGCTAATTATCTGGAAGCATTTAATTATTCTGGCTTTGAGACATTTTTCAATAAGGTATGTTACAATAACTTTCTACTATGTTGTTCATTTTGCCAACCTGTTAAATGCACTTTTAATCCAAAAACATTATAACTAATACAATATACCAATGTTTCAAATTTTAGTCTTTGTTACTGATTTGTTGTCATTCATTTATTTCTTTGATATTATTTGAAAGTATATTTTCTCATACATTTTAAAATTTGTTATGCATGTCTAATGTCCAGATTTTGTATCAGGCATTTAAAAAAACCATCTATTTATAGATTGCTTCTATTCTTAAATTTTGTGAAGTTATATATGACTGAAAGGATTCATTTTCTTAAATATTTCCTTGAACCAGTGAACGGTCACTTAGCTCTCCATGAGTTTTTCTGTCATGTTACATTTGCCTTTGCATTAGTAAACAATCCACTTTTTGTTTCTTTGACCTATTGTGTGATATTTTTTAAATTAACAAGCATGTAGTTGTTTTCATTCACATTGATAATAATTTTATTTACTGATGGTGGCAAAGTAAAGCACTAATCATCTTTGTTTTTGTTGATCTGGGATACCTCACTCAGCATAATTTTACTACTTGTATCTATTTACCCACTTCTGTGACTATATTGATTTACTTTTTTAGATGCATATATATATATATATATATATATATGTTCTTTGCATGTTTGTGGATACTCTGTGTGTGTGTGTGTGTGTGTGTGTGTGTGTGTGCATGCGTAATATGTGTCGGTGTGTCTACACATGTGTGCCAAAACTCATGACTGGAAGTGAGAGGAGAACTGCTTCTCATTCCACTTTTTTTTCTTTTTTTTATTTCATTAATTACACTTTATTCATTTTGTATCCCCCCATAAGCCCCTCCCTCCTCCCCTCCTGATCCCACCCTCCCTCTCCTTTCTGCATGCATGCCACTCCCCAAGTCCACTGATAGGGGAGGTTCTCCTCTCCTTTCTGATCTTAGTCCATCAGTTCACATCAAAAGTGGCTGCATTGTCCTCTACTATGGCCTGGTAAGGCTGCTCCCCCCCAGGGGGAGCAGGCCAGTCAGATCATGTCAGAGGCAGTCCCTCTTCCCATTACTATGTAACCCACTTGGACACTGAACTGCCATGGGCTACATCTGTGCAGGGGTTCTAGGTTATCTTCATGAATAGTCCTTGGTTGGAGTATGAGTCTCTGGGAAGTTCCCTGTGTTCAAATTTTCTTGTTCTGTTGCTCTCCTTGTGGAGACCCTGTCCTCTCCAGCTCTTACTATTTCCCACTTCTTACATAAAATTCCATTCACTCTGCTCAACAGTTGCCCATCAGGCTCAGCATCTGCTTTGATAGTCTGTAGGACAGAGGCTTTCAGAGACCCTCTGTGGCAGGTTCCTAGTTTGTTTCCTGTTTTCTTCTTCTGGCTTTCAGAAGCCCTCTGTAGCAGGTTCCTAGGTTGTTTCCTGTTTTCTTCTTCTTCTGATGTCCATCCTCTTTGCGTTTCAGGATGGTGATTGACTGTTTTATTTAGGGTCCTCTCTCTTGCTTAGTTTCTTTAGATGCACAGATTTTAGTGGGTTTGTCCTATGTTGTATGTTTATATGAGTGAGTATATACCGTGTGTGTCTTTTTGTTTTTGGGACAACTCCCTCAGGATGATCCTTTCCAGGTCCCACCATTTACCTGCATATTTCATGATTTCCTTATTTTTCATTGCTGAGTAATACTCCATTGTATAGATGTACCACAGTTTCTGCATCCATTCTTCAGTTGAGGGGCATCTGGGCTGTTTCCAGCTTCTGGCTATTACAAATAAAGCTGCTACAAACATGGTTGAGCAAATGTCCTTTTTGTGTACTTGAGCCTCATTCCACTTTTTAAAGACAGTGTTTCCTGTCCTCCACTGTCTGTGTTGAGCCAGCTGGTCAGTGGGCATTCTCTGTCTCTCATGTTTTCTTACGAACACTGTGATTACAGGCATGTATTACTGTGTCTGGCTTTACTTGAGTCTAGGGGATCCAAAGCTAGGTCTTCATGCTTTCTCAGCAAGTGCTGTGTTTATTGTGCCTTCTCACAGACTCTCTTACCTTTTAAAAGGTGTCTTTTTTTTTGTACTGTTTTTCCTGGTTTTAACTTTGTCATGAGTTAAATTGTCTTGCCTCTCAACATATTATCATTTGTAACATTTGCTTATTTATTTGCCTATGTGAATGTGTACAAGATATCAGTTAAGACTCAGCCACAGTTAAAAAGAAAATTAGCAGTTTTAGCAGGCATGGTATGTATTTTGGAAACACTGTAAATCCATTTAAGAATGACACAATATCACTTTAAAGACAGTTCAAGTAACAATTAAAAGAACATTTATAGACCTTTAGACATTCAGTTGCCTAGGTCTTTATGTTAAATAAAGCAAGAAAAATTAAAACAAATATTATAGTTTCTCTCATACACAGAGCACAGATTTAAAAAGAAGCCATAACACTCTAGATGTGGAACTATGGATAAAGAGGAAGGGCACAAGCTGGAGACAGGAATAATAAGAAAGGGCAATGAAGGAGTACTGATATTATCAAAGAAAACAGATCTATTATTTTCTACAGTAAATATACACTAAAAACTAATAAACATGACTTTTCTACATAATTATTTTTCTTCTGATGCTATTTTATTTTAAGGCCTTTTAAATGGCTAATTAACAATGTTTATTTAAAAAGCCATTCTACCGTCATTATATTTTATTGGTACAAGCCTCATTTATTCAATAAATAACATTTACCTATGATTTTAAGCCAACATTGCAGTACATGTCATGGATTCAGAGCTCTTGCTCTCATAGCTGTAGCTCTCACTTTCATCATCAGGGCCACTGTTTTTATTAATGTACAATATTTCTTTAGGTTAATAATGATTTAATTATGACCTTTTACATTTAGACAAAAAATGAAACCATCCCATACCTCAGTGATTTTCATCATAAACAACATAAAAACAAAAGCATAGTTTGAAAGCAAGATCATGTGTGATTAAATCACAGTCAAAAAGGAGACTAATGAACTTCCTAGTATGCATTTAATTAAATAGTCATTAATTAATGTTCACTGCTCACTACCGTCCATATCCTAATACTGATGGGCTATTATGATATCAGTCTCTGATGTCATGCAGTGTAATTTATAAATATTATATAATTTATTTCCAAGTGAAAAATATTAAGCAATTTACACTGCTTAAGACCTGGTCTCACTATGTTTCTAAGTCTTTCCCTGAACTTGTCATCCCTCCAATCTGCCTCCCAAATATTAGGATTAATGATACATAACACTATAACAAGAGAAAGGATTTAAAAAAAATCAAATGTATAATCATGATATCAGTGGCTTGATGGATTTAGATGGAAACAGTTGTAAATCTACCCAAATTTGTTGATTCCTACTCTTTTGTTACTTTTATATAGTCTCTTCTAGTTGTTTAAATTCTCTTCCTTGTTACCGAATTTACACATGCATACAATGTATTTGCTCAATCCCAAAGAAGGCTTGAAAGGCTGTAAGAGCCAGAGTTAATGGCCATCTGCAGCATAGCAGCGTTCGCCAAGTCTGACTCAGTGGCTGTGACTACATGCTGGAGACCTGTGTGAGATCACATCAGACAGTATCTCAGCATGGAAGGGACAAGGGCTCAGAAGCAGCATCTCTAGCTGAGGAGCTATTGCCCACTGATGGAACTGACAGACCACCAGTGTTCTTCATGGATGTGCTCCCAGTCAGGGTACGAATGCTGAAGTAGATGTTCCCATAGCCATATCTATGCAGGCCACACTGGACTCACTGTGTTTTAAAGCACAGCATGTAAAATGAGAGAGAAAAGCGTTGGGAAGTGAAGGGAGAAATAACTGAAGCTCAAATATTTGGCATGCTTAGTGTTCCGTCTGCCTGTCTTGATGAGATCGTACATATGCATATATCCATGACACTGTGACCATTCACACAGGTCTTGTTTTATATTGAGTAAACACACATGATGCTGCAAACAGAACACTAAATCCATCTGCTAGTTATATTATAAATTGCATGTTACCATACTAACTATAGCTATGTTGAACATCCGATCGTCACAAAACATTAATTTTACTTTCATTTTAGTTTTTGTGTTTTGTTGTGGTGGTGGTGGTTGTTTCTTAATTTTTTAAATTTATTTCTTTTTTTATTCAATTTACATCCTAGTCGGAGCCCCATCCCCACTTCCCTTCCAGCCCTACATTCTCTCCCTCCTTCTTCCCCCTTCACCTCTTCCTCAGAAAAGAAGAGATTCTTTTCCCATCCACCCCAGGTCATCAAGTTGCATCAGGACTGAGGATGTTCTCTTCCCCTGTGACATGTCAGGGAAGTCCCACCAGGGAGAAGTGATAAAAAAAGCTGGCAATTGAGTCCATGTCTGATGCAGTCCTCACTTCCTTTACTAGAGGACCCACATAAAGCCTAAGCTGCCCATATGCTACATCTTTGTAGGAGACTTAGGTCCAGTTCATGCATGGTACTTGATTGATGCTTCAGTCTCAAAAAGCCCCTCTGGGCACTGATTAGTTGGCTCTGTTGGTCTTCTTGTGGTGCTGCTATCACCTCCAGGTCATTTTCTCTTTCCTCTTACTTTTCTACAAGACTCCCTAAGCATCACTCAATGTTTGGCTGTGAGTCTCAGCACCTGTTTTGAGGCACTGCTGGGTAGAGTCTCTCGGAGGAAAACTCTGTCAGGCTTCTTCTGCAAGCTTAGCAGAGTATCATTCATGTGTCAGAGGTTGGCACTTTCTCATAGGGTAAGTCATTGGTTCGGCTGGCCATTGGTTGGGCATTCCCTCAATTACTGCTCTGTCTGCTCTGTCTTTATCCCTGAACAAACATCTTGTAGGCAGGGTAAATTTTGTGTTGAAGTTTTTGTGGGTAGGTTGGCGTTCCCTTCCCTCTACTAGGAGGCTAATCTAGTTTTAAAAGGTGTCCTTTTCAGACTTTATGGGCTCTGCTCCTAGGAGTCTCTGCTTGAATCCCTCCTATATCCTCCCAGGAGCCTACCCTAACTTAGGTCTCCAGCATGTTGCAAAGCTACCCACATCTTGTGTTTCTCTTTCCTTTACAGACCTTCTATCCTCTTGTCTTCACTGTCTGCAAGTCTGATCTGCACCCTCTTAACTCTTTGCACCCAACTCCTTCCTACCTTTTTCCCTCTTTTAAGCCATTATCTCTGTCTAGTCTATCTCGCCTTCCAAGTGAAATTTAAGCATCCTACTTTGTATCCTTGTTATTTATCACTAAACAGAGAATTTTCATCAGTCTTGAATGATTGAGAAGTACTTTAAAAATGCTCAACTTTCTTAGTCATCAGGAAAATGCAAATCCAAAGGACTGTGAGATTCTATCTCACACCCATTGAATGGCCAAGATCAACATTTCAAGGGACAGTGCATGCTGGCAAGGGTGTGGAGAAAGGGGAACACTCCTCTATTGCAGATGGCAGTGTAAACTTATATAAATTTGGAAACCAATCTGGTGATTTATCAGAAAATTGGGGATAGCTTTATCTTTAGACCTAGATATAGCACTTTGGGGTAAATACCCAAAAGACACTTCCCCATACAGCAGGGACACTTTATCATCTATATTCATAGCAGCTTTCTTCATAATAGTCATAATCTGCAAACAATCCATATGTCCCTCAACAAAAGAATGGATAAAGAAACTGTGGCACATTTACACAATGGAATAATATTCAGCTATTAAGAACAAACAAAAAATAAAATTTGCAGGCAAATAGATGGAACTAGAAAAGATCGTCCTAAGTAAGGTAACCCAGAAGCAGAAAGACACACAGGGTATGTACCCACTTATAAGGGAATTTAGCCATATAGTACAGGATAAGCATATTCTATGACACATAGACACAGAGATGATAAGTAATAAGAAGGATCCAAGGGAGAATGTTGATGTTTTTCAAGACAGGGTTGATCTGTGTATATCCCTGGCTGTCCTGGAACTTGCTCTGTAGACCAGGCTAGCCTCTAACTCCCAGAGGCCTACCTGCCTCTGCCTCCAAAGTGCTGGGATTAAAAGCATGTGCCACCATGCCTGGCTCAAAACATTAATTATTGCAATATTTATTTATGTATTTATTTATTTATTTATTTGAGCAGCAGTTCCCCATGTCTTCCACTCAACTCTTGGTAACTACAAGTCTAATAGCTTCAGCATAAAAATTTCTCAATTTGCAATGCCTCATGTAAGAAGATTTGTTCTGCACTTGTTCTACTTGCTACTTGGATGATTTGTTTACTTAGAGGCATGTTTATGGCTCATCTGTTTTGTTCTAAAACAACATATTTGCTCCTTTTACAGAACAGTACTGTAGTTTGCATTTCCCTGATGACTAAGGACATTGAGTATTTCTTTAAATGTTTCTCTGCCATTCGATATTCCTCTATTGAGAATTCTCTGCTTAGCTCTGTACCCCATTTTTAATTGGATTACTTGATTTGTTGCTTTTTAACTTCTTGAGTTCTTTATATATTCTAGGTATTTGCTTTCTATCAGATATAGTGTTGGTGAAGATATTTTCCCAGTCTGTAGGCTGTCATTTTGTTCTGATGACAGTGTTCTTTGCTTTACAGAAGCTTTTCAGTTTTGAGAGGTCCTGTTTATTGATTGTTGATATAAGAGCATGAAGGGCTAAGATAAAAAATTCAATTGAAAATACATGCTAGAGAGGATGTGCAGAAAGGGCAACCCTCCTCCATTTCTTGTGGGAATGTAAACACATACAACCAATCAATGTGGAATAGTGCTACCTCTATAGACAATTAGGAATAGTGCTACCTCAAGATCCAACTATACCACTACTAGGCATATATCCAAAAGATCCTCAAGTATACAACAAAGACATTTGTTCAATAATATTCATAGCAGCTTTATTCATGATAGCCAGAATCTGGAAATAACTCATATGTCCCACAAATGAAGAGTGGATACAGAAATTGTGGTACATATACACAATGGAATACTACTCAGCAATTAAAAACAAGAAAATCATGAAATTTGCAAGTAAATGATGGGAACTAGAAAAGATTATTCTGAGTGAGGTAACTGAGAAGCAGAAAGACACACATGGTATATACTCACTTATTAGTGACTACTAGACATATAATATAAAATTAACATACTAAAATCTGTACACCTACAGAAACTAAGCAAGGAAGACCCTGGGTAAGATGATCAATCATCATTAAGAAAGGCAAACGGGATGGACATAAGAAGAGGGAGAAAACAGAGAACAGGACAGAGCCTACCACAGGGGACCTCTGAAAGACTTTACCCAGCAGGGTTATCGAAGCAGTAGCTGAGACTCATAGCCAAACTTTGGGCAGAGTGCAGGGAATCTGATGAAAGAAGAGGAAGATGAAAGACCTAGAAGGGACAGGAGCTCCACTAGAAGATTAACACAATTAAAAAATCTGGGCACAGAGGTCTTTTCTGAGACTGATACTCCAACCAAGGACCTTGCATGGAGATAACTTAGAACATGGCAGCTCAGTGTCCAAGTGAGGCTTTTTGATCACCTCCCTCTGAGGGGGTAAAAGCCTTACCAGGCCACAGAGAAAGACAATGCATCCAATCCTGATGAGACCTAATAGGCCAGGGTCAGAAGGAATGGGAGGAGGACCTTCCTGATCAGTGGAGGAGAAGAAGGATAGTGGGATTGGAAGAGGATGAGGGAGGGGGCTACTGCTGGTATACAAAGGAAATAAATTGTTATTAATAAAAAAAGAACAGTACTGTAGAAATGCCATGTTTTGTTAATTTAGTGACTAGCCATCTGGCCTCATGTTATGCTGAATCCTATGAAAGTAGTTGGTTGAGCATAAAGATACTATGAAATCAACAAACTGACATGAGAGTGATGGGTGGTCATAAAAAAAAAGAGAAACATCACTGTGTTTTTCTCTCAGATGGCTGAATCTGCTTTTTGTCAGGGTGTTAACAATTGTCCATGTTGCTGTTTGTCTATTTGCTGTTCCTCAGCCCCAGGATCCTGCTTTGAATGCACTCTTCTAAGCTGTGGTTGCTAAGGAGCAATAGGTAGAACAATTTTATCACTGGCAGTTTGTCTTCGAAGTTTATATCAGGTCCTTACCTCACCTACTTCTTGTCTGCCATGAGGTGAACAGCCCTTGCTACATGCTCTCATGATACTGTGTATATCCATAGAACCAAAGAAGAAAGCAAGCTAAGACAGACACAAAGTTCCAGCTCTATAAAGGAAAATATACCCTTCCTTGCTTAAGTTGTTCTTTCAGGTATATTGACCATTGAGAGATGGGAAAGACAAAGTTCTCATAATGTCTTTCCCTTTGGGGGAAGAATTATGACCCTATATATAGGTGTAGTCAGAATAAATAGAAAAACAGAGTGATAAGGAATGTCAAAGACACATTTGTATGGAGAAAGAGGAGACAAAATAAACTAGGAGTTTTTAAAGCAACATGATTATGCATGACAGTCCTTGCAAAAATGGTCGGTCTAAAATGGTAGGTCTGATGCCTCTACAACCTCAGTAGTTCTCAAAGGCCAGCGTGACACCACTCTCAGAAGGAATCAAAGAATTTTTAGATGTTATTCTCAGAGGGAGAATGAAAGGAAAAATAAAGTTATATCTAAATATAAAATTTTAGAGGTTTTCTCTTACTGCAAGTAATAAACTCCCTGAAAGGCCTCTGAGAGAATTATTGCCAAGAAAGTATTGCTGGGGGAGAGGGACTTAAAGATGGAATTCAAGAACATGATCACACACAGTTCCAGAAATGATTGCCCACCTGAAAATAACAAGATTTGATAAAGTTTTATATATTCAGTGATCTAGAACATATAATAATAATTTATCAATGACTTAGTAATCAAGATAATCTTGACAGTCTACAGCAATTTAGGCTTCCTATGAATATGATATGAAAATTTATATATTTATGGTATTATTGATGTGGTATCCTCTATGATAGTACTGTGTACTTCTGTATTTATTTTAGAATGTGCTTTTGTGGAGTGTCACTTTACTGTTTAAGGTAAGTGGATTAACTAATTAATGATCACCAGAGTGACTGACTTAAGTTAAAACTAGAGAAGTGAGAATTCAGTGGCTGGCTCTTTGATCACCTCCCCCTTAGGGAGGAACACTCTTGCCAGGCCACATAGGAAAAGAATGCACCAGTCCTGATGTGACCTGATAGGCGAGGGTCAGATGGAAGGGGAGGAGGACCTCCCCTATCAGTGGACTTGCAGGGGGGTCTGGTATGTTCAGGGTGGTATAGTGTGGTGGTTTGAATGACACACACACACACACACACACACACACACACACACACACACACAAGAAAATGGAACTTCTTGAAGAGTTTAGAAGGATTAGGAGGTGTGGCCTTGTTGGAAGAAATGTGTCACTGGGGTGAGGACTTTGAGGTTTTAAAAGCCCAATGTAGGTCCAATCTCTCTATCTGCCTCTCTTTCCCTGTGCTTGCAGTTCAGGATATAACTCTCTGATTCTTTCCCTGCATCATGCCTACCTGCTACCACGTTTCTGCTATGTTTTAATGGCATAAGCCCCTGAAACTGTAAACAAGCCCCAAATTAAATGCTTTCTTTTTATAAGAGTTGCTATAGTCATGGTGTCTCTTCACAACAATAGAACAGTGACTAAACCATATAGCAATAGAGGCAAGATAGGTCTTTGAAGAAAATTGTTTAAGCAAAATACCAAAGCAGAGATAAACAAAGCATAATAATAATTATGGACGAGGGAGGGAACTGGAATGGGAGGATGTTGTGTGGGGAGAAGCATGGAAAATCAGGAGGGTCATCTAATCTAGGGGATACTTGAGGGGTCGTGTAGAAACCTAATACAGTAGAAGCTTCCTAAAATGTGTAGATACATGAAGGCTATCTAAAGAAAATCACCAAAATAATGGGGAAGACAGAGCCCCACATGGACATTGCTTGTCACCAACTGAAGCTTACAGAACAGAGAGTGAGAATGGGTTTCATCTAACTGAGTTGTTGGCCAAAGGTTTCTGTGGGAACCCCCAAACTACTCAGGCTATTGTCAAGGCCTGTTTGCTCCATACAAACTGATGGAAATGTCCCATTTCTGAAGACAGCACTGACACAAACCTGAACACAGAGAACTTCAGCTGGTGCCTGCTTAGAGCCTTCCTTCCTACAGACTCATGTTCATGGTTCTGGATGGTACCCTCCATGTTGTCAGGGGATAAAGGTAAACACCAACCCAGCTACAAGTCCTTTGATCTACAGTGGTGACCCCTCTGAAAAATATGCTGGTATAATTGTGTCACAAGACTAGTCTGCACTAGATGGAGTTCAAAAGCTCAGGGAAAGGTGGACACTCCATAACCCAGAAGCTAGGTCCAACTGATACCTACTTCAAAATGAAAGATTAGTTTTCTCAAAGGAAGTCAGACATACTGAGGAGACCATTCTTAAAGGCAGGCCCCATGCCTAGCTAACACAAGTGAACTCAATTGCATATTTGAAGGTTCTTTGCATCATAATGTTGTGATGGGGCTTTTTTTTTTTATAACTTTATGGGCTCTTTGGGTATACACCATGCCTAAAGATTTTCTGCTATTTGGGGATTACTATGTGTGCAAAATGTTTGTCTTTGCATCTATATGTGTTCCTTGTGCTTTCTATTTGGCTCCTCTGTGTGTGTGTGTGCATCTACATGTGTATAAGTGTGTGTGTTTGTGTGTATGTACACACACACGTGTGTATGCATGTTTGCTATTCCAACTCATTTGTTTTATTTTATTCTATCAGTATTTCTTATATGTGTGTTTGTTTTTTAAGAAGAGACAGAAAGAGAATAGTTCTGGATGGGAGGTAGGTGGGGAGAAACGGAGATGATTTGGTGTAGGGAACAGTAATAAGAATATATTGTATGACAAAATATTTTCAATGAGAGAAAAATTATTAGAAAAAAAAAGACAAAAACAAACAAACAAAACCAAAGAGACAGCAAAGCAAAGTTGGCTGAGTAGAGAGCCAGAGAAGATTATGAAGAGTTGGGGCAGGAAAAATATGATTCAATATATTATATGAAAATACATTTAAATTTTAAAACGGTTTGAAAATAAAAAAGATGAGATGAAACTCTACAAAGACCTAAACAGAAGGTGGCAGTTTCTCTGCCTGCATATCATTAGCAAATTAAGACGTTTACCAAGAGACTTTCTTAGTGTCCTGTGAATGAAAGAAACACATTCTCACTCATTTGCTTGTTTACTTAATAGCCAGAAAATTTAACAACTATCTCCCAAAGGTTAAGGGTCCTCAAACGCTCAAAGTAGCTGGGTTATATGGAGTAGAATTTTAAATGTTTGTCATTGTTTTATCTAGTGATCTTACCCAATCTACATGAAATAAATGATCCATAATTAATATCAACGGTTATCTTTTAAGTGTACAATCAGTAAATACATTTTAAAACAGATACAAGGAGAAAATATCTTCAGCATCTTTAAGATGAGTCTTACAAAAGTTTCTTGTCATCCAAAAGAACGAGCCTGGCTATTTGTGGCTGGGTACCTTATATGAGGTAGTGGCTGCAAAGAATATGAACATCATGAAAACTTCACAGACTTCCAGGAAATGTAATTGTTGATTTAACAAAATGCTGCAACAAAATTAAAACCCATGAAAGCTCGTAGTCAATGTCCTTTCTTATAAAGATGAAGAGTTAAACAGGACATGAATATACATGAATATACAAATATAAGCATGGCTGCATGCAAACACCAAGCGCTAAAGGAACAAGTAATCCAGCATTGTTCATGCCTGTCCTGATGATTAAAACTTCACAGAAAAGAAACAAGCTCCCAATTAACAACTTCCTGATGGTCAGTTCCAAACATGACCACAAAATTCCTTTTGGTGGAAGTAATAATTGTTGACATAATGTCCAATTAATTGTTAGACATTATGGGTTTTCCAAGTACAGAAAGAAAAATACTGCTTGATTTTACTTCTGTGAAATACCACTAACAGTTTTTTTTTTTTTTTTCTCTCACAGAAACAGAAGTTAAGGTAGAGGATTCAGAACTGGATGATAGAAGATATAATGGAGTTTTTCATTAGATATGAAATTGTTTTGCAAAACACAGGTGTTTTATAAATTTATCATACCATATAGTGCCTGTGATTAAAAATGATGCTCTACATTTCATATTTGAAGTAAAAGATATGTTCTTAAGCTTTCTTTGTGAATTTTATTATTACCTATTGTTATTATCATGGCTGCTTGAATAGGGAACCTCATTCTATTTCTCAAGCTTGTCATAGAGCATGTGCTGTGTGTAAAAGGAACTTTTATTCAACTGTTTCAGTTTCAGAGGCTTCCTGCCTCTGTCTGCTAACCCAGGCCTAGTCCTAGAAGCTTCAAGCCTCCATAAAAATCTAACCTACACCTAGAATGTTTCCAGCCCCTGAGACATATTGCTTGATAACCTCACCTTTTCTGGTTCTGTTTTGTTTCATTTTTGTTGTTATTGTTGTTGTTGTTTTCTTTTCTGAGCACTAGGCCAGCTGGTTCAAACTCAGCTCTTCTGGCTCAAACTCCTTTCAGAGCTGATTTTCTCAATCTGCTCTAATCTCCTCACGTCTTCTCATTCTCTGGCTAATTCAGTGGTCTTCACCTTAATTCTCTCTCTGTAACCCACCTTTTTATCACTGTTCCAGTAAAGCTGCCTCATCTCTCTCTCTCTCTCCATTGCTGCTTAAGTAGCTTCCCTTCCCTATCTCTTCTCCTGTGAGTTGGGCATATCCTATTTTGTCAAGTCATTCTCTGATTGGTCATCTTTTCTGCCACTCAGTTAGACATCACTTGTAAACATGGGTGCTTCCTTCTACAAATTATCTTTACCTTCCTTTGGGATCAAAGGAATGTACCACCATGCTTAGACCTGACACTGAGAGAGATTACTGACCAGTGATTGTTATTTCCTTTTATTTTGGTGTTGGTTGTGGTAGTATGTTTGTGTGCTTATCCACTTTTAGTTTTGCTGAAGTAAAATTATTTATTTTATGTGTTTTTCTGGGTGTAGTTAGCATTCTTGGTTGGATTTTTCTTTCTGGTATCTTCTGTAGGGCTGAATTTGTGGATAGGTACTATGATGATTGAGAGTTTTGCTGAGTGTAGTAGTCTGGGCTGACATTTGTGTCCTTTATGGTCTGCATGACATCTGTCCAGGCTCTTCTGGCTTTCAGACTCTCTGCTGAGAAGTCAGGTGTGATTCTGATGGGTTTGCCATTATAAGTTACTTGGCCTTTTTCCCTTGCCCCTTGCAGCTTTTAATATATTTTCTTTGCTCTGTACATTTAGTGTTTTGACTATTTTGTGATGGGAGGATTTTCTTTTCTAGTCTAATCTATTAGGTGTTCTGTCGGTCTCTTGTATGCTTAGAGACACCTCTTTCTTTAAATTGGGGAAATAAATTAGATTATTAGGTATGGTCTCCAACTGGTTCTCAGGGAATTGGCAAGGCTCTCCTCAGGTGTATGATCCTGTGGACTAACTGGGCTTCTCAGGAGCCCAGGAGGTCTTCTCTCAACAGGGGAAGTACAGGAGACAGCTGCCCTGTCACTGGCTTTCTTGCTCCGAAGTTAATGAGCTTCAGCTACCCAGACACTGTGCTCAAACACTCTGTATGCTGGGCTCAGCCATCTTGAATTACCAAGGAACCCAGAGGTTTGGCATGTTGAGCTTTGGAGGGGCATCTGGGGCTCTTCCCATGACTCCCAGGCACCAGGAAGCCTGAGGTTGAAGCTGCAAGCCCCAGGATCCAGAAGGTGTTCACTGACTGCTGAGCACAGCACACAGGCATGTAGCTAGATGCTGGAGACCCAGCACCTTTGGGAACCCAGGACCTTTTACAGGAATTAGTGGGGTGACCTGAGGTTGGACCCTATTGTTTGCTTCACCAGGAGGGTTTCCTCTTGACTTCGAGCCCCAGTCTCTTGTGTTGGGGGGCCAAAAGTTCAGTAGGGGACAGAGAGCAGAGAGTGCAGGCTTTTAGGCTCTGGAGACCACTTGCCTGTGAGATCCCAGAAACATTTATAGGGATTAGCTATATGCCCTGAGGTCAGACCCTGTTGTTTCTCTCATGATGGTGGAATCTCCTCTTGACTGGGAGACTCAGTCTCTGGTGTTTTGGGGCCCATGGTTCTGTCCGTTAACTGCTGTGTAGTTACTGCTGCTCTGCTGATCAGACAGACTTCAACTGACGCTGCTGTCTTGGATCCCTGCTGGGATCCTTCTTATGTAGTTAGATATTTCTGTGATTGTTTTTTTCCTATGGCTTCTGTACAACAAAATCACAAAAACCTCATAAAATGTAAATTATATTATACTTCTCCCTTTGTAAAGTAATTTTTCATTAAATTTAGAAAAAGATTAAAGGTCTGTCCAATAGCATTCACAACTATATGTAACTATTTTTCCACTTGATTTATAACTATGCTTATATAACCACCACACTTTTAGCTGTGTCTTTTTAAAGATAAAATTTCATATAAATTATTTTGATTATATTATTTTCCCTCCACAAGTCATCCAAGATCCTCCCCACCACACTTAACACACTTCATATTTTTTCTTTCTAAAAAAAAAAAAAAAAAAAAGGCTTACAACAGAAAATAAAAAGGAACATATAACAAAAGGAAGAAAGAAAACACACACACAAAATTAAATGAAAACAAAAAGCATACAAAAACTATGCAGTTCATCTTGTGTTGAACAACTCCTGCTGGGTATTGGTCCTTCCCTGACGTGTGGTTGATACATTCAGCTTACATACCATAAGAAAAAAAAATGATTTCCTGCTTCCCAAGAGTCATCAATTGTATATAGCTTCTTGGTTAAGGGTAGAATTTTTTTGTTCATTTCCCATTCTCTGTGTTGAGATTTTGTTGGGTTTGAAACTGTGTAGGTCTTGTGCATGCTGTCGCAGTCTCTGTGAGTTCATATGTGTATCAATCTTGCTGTATCGGAAAGACCACGTGTCTTTGAAGTCATCCACCTCTAATGGCATGGCCTGGTGCTTTGCATTGGATTATTAATTATTTTGCCTTCTGAGATCTGCTTGCTGTCTTTTATGAGCAGACACTCAAGTACTCAAAAATGGCATTTGTAATCCTTGCCTACAAAATATCCCTGATGGACTGAAAAATGTGTGCACACTGCTGGGCGGAAGTTATGGAGACGTGGTCAAGGTTTGCTTGCTTGAAGGATCACAGGGAGAAGGAGGCTGGTGGAGAAACAAGAAGCATTGCCATGGGACAAGGAAAGAATCATGTGGGCCAGGAGGAGTGAATTCTGAGTGGAGAGGAGAGTCCCAGATGGAAAGCATGTGCAAGTTTTTGTGGGCATATTGTATGGAGAGTAGCCTAGAGAGGAATGCTCAGAGCAATGTCATGGGATGTAGAGCTGGGTGGTATCCAAGGTAGTCTAAGAGGTTTATATCTGCCCAGCATCAGGAAAAATAAGCCTTAAAATCTATCAGGGGGCTATGTCATTCACTAATTTAGTAGTGGGTTAGGGAATATACCGCTACAATAATTACAGGCTTTAAGAGTAGAGATTACTAGCAATTTTTATTTATTAAAACACCTACCATCTCTGGCTCTTATGATATGTCCACCTCTTCTTCCACACAGATACCTGAGCTTTGAGGGGAGGCTTTTGATAAAGATGTCCTGTTTAGGGCTGAGTGTTCCAAAATCTCTCTCTCTGCCTAACTATAGCTTTCTATGTTACCTATCATCTAATGAAAGAAGAAGCTTCTCTGGGGAAGTCTGAATGAAGTTCTGCCCCATGAGTATAGCAATATGTCACCAGGAGTTATTATTGTTGTGTTGCTTTAGCAGAACAATAGTAATAGGCTTTACTCTGGGTCTATGACCTATCTTTCTCAAGTTACTTTGGTCTTAACACCTACCAATTTCAATGTTAGGGTACTATTTTTCTCTCTAGTACTTCATCAAGTTTGAGACTCTGGTTCTTTTGTTTTTATCATTGACACTTTGTTAGATAGACCTTCCACAAATGTACCAGGCAGCCTTCAAATGGTCCATGATGAGGTAATATTTCATATGCCTGATGTCCTTTCAGCAAAGAATGGAAAGAAAAGCCACACATGTTTTTCATACTTTCTCTCTAAGTGTAGCCTTGAGATAACTGAAAAAAGATGAATGTTTGTTATTTCTGGATGAGCTCTGTCTTCCTGCTGTACTTGAGTTAGGGAAAATGTAGATGAGAACAGCCACCTAGAAATGAATGAGTGAGAAGAAATTTTGTTCATGGGAATATGTGTCTTGTGCCTGCTTACTCCTACACTGTTATATGGTGGAAATGATATATATCTACATTTATCTATACATTTTGCTTTATATATGTCTAATCTGATTTATAAAGTATATATCTTCATATATATCAGAGCCAAGACAGTGTTACTTGTACACACACACACACACACACACACACACACACATATATAATATATTTAACAGATATTCAGGCATATATAATATATTTATATATTTATTTTTATTTATGTTCAAGTATATTTTCTTACTACAATTACTGGTATTATTATCTTTTTTGTTTCCAATTATTAGTAAAACACACCCAAAACCCTTAATTCCTTATCATAGTATGTTTCTTTTGTCCCTACAAAAACAAAATAATGCTGTATGGTTTTATACATGTATATGTGCTTATATCCACACATTGTAACCTTTTCATCTTCCACATACTGACCTCACTGTGGTCCCTCCATGAGCTCATATCACCTACTACACACACATGTACACACACTGTGTTCTGCATATGAGTTGAGAGGACAAAATCTTTCATTACTTCCCTTTCTGTGTCTGATTTATGTTACTGTAAACATGCCCACATGTATTCATCTTCCTAGAATTTTAGTTTTTTTTTTTTTTTTTTTTTTTTTTTACTCATGCTCTAGCCTTCTTTATAGTCTCTGAGCTCTGCTTACTGTCTTTATAGTTTGTGACTATTAGTGTACTTGATTGTTAAATATGTGTGTTTACTAGATTGGCTCTAAGACAGAAGAATCAAGGAAATATTTGCACTATTGATCACAAGAAACACAGCTTGCAGTTCAGCCTTTAGCTAATAGTCAACTTTAAATACATGTGAGTGAACA
Organism: Meriones unguiculatus; assembly: GCF_030254825.1. Lineage (NCBI taxonomy): Eukaryota > Metazoa > Chordata > Mammalia > Rodentia > Muridae > Meriones > Meriones unguiculatus. The sequence continues at coordinate 101,184,934 of NC_083351.1, forward strand.
GATGTGTATGGACTGATGAATAAAAATAGAGAAATAAATTGAGAATATTTTTTAAATTATTCTTTGCAAAATTCTATTTTTTCCTAAAATCTCAGGGATAACCACAGTAGGATTTAATTATAATAAAATTGATTTTTAGTTACCATAAAATAGATTGGGCTGAAACTAGCTACAGTTGGATTTTGGAAACACCCCCAATGGTTCCACAGTGCAGCCAAATTGAGAATGACTACCATAAAGGTATCCTAGAAAAATGGAGCCATCTGTCAAAGATGATCAAGCATTTCAACTGAGATATTTTGAGATTTAAGACTGTAGCCATCTATCAGATATTTGGACTACTTTACTGACAAAATGGATAGGATAACAGAATTTCAGCGAGAAAAAAAATTCATCAGCAGTGAAATGAATTAAAGCCGTGATCTCACTGTATAGATAGTAAAACAAGGTAGTCACAAATTAAGCCTGAATGATACCTCAAGGAAATACAAGAGGATGCAAAACTCACAACTTAAATCTTTTTTTCTTTTTTTTAAATTAATTACACTTTATTCATTTTGTATCCCCACCATAAGCCCCTCCCTCCTCACCTCCTGGTCCCACCCTCCCCCCCTTTCTGCATGCATGCCCCTCCCCAAGTCCACTGATAGGGGAGGTCCTCCTCTCCTTCTTTCTGATCTTAGTCTATCAGTTCTCATCAGAAGTGTCTGCATTGTCAGGGTTCTAGGTTATCTCCATGAATAGTCCTTGGTTGGAGTATGAGTTAAGTCTTGAACAAGATACTTGGCATGGAAACCTGGTCAATGCTTCTACTCTGGTCATGCCAACAACCATTATAGCCTTAGTGGAGTGACACATAGACACTTCACTGCCTTGGAAAGCCTTTGTAAACTTGTAAAGGTGGTGGACAGTTGAATTACTTGAAGCCTGCTAACTGAACAATACATATAGACACAGGACACATTTAGCTTCTATTCTGTACCTTCCCTTGGCAATTTGATGGAACCTCTGTAGAGGTAAGGCTATAGTAATTGCATATTTCCTGATCCATTTTGGATTTTCTCATACTTTCCCACTCAGTAAAGCAATGCCAATATATGTCTGGTTCTGAACTAGTCCCTGGCCATACTATTCTACATAAAACCATAGTCTCAGCATTTGCAAATGATGGAAGTCTGTCCTCTGTGACTTACAGCTACTTTTTAACAATGAATCATCTTATATATAATTGGAAACTGAAAATCAACTTCAACATGTATTCTACAAAATTCTTAATATAGACAGCTAGAATGTGTTTACTTTCCTTTGGGCTACATAATAAAAATAGTTGAAGTGGCATCTTTATCTTTTCAAGTGATGAGAATTATCTCTTTCTTGGCAAGTAGCATAAGCTTATCTGTTATAATTATAGATCTCAGCAAACATGTTCCTTTTTATGTACCTAATAGATCCTCTAAGCAGTGATTAGTTGAAGGTAAACTCTAGCATTCAATTTTAACCTGATTATAAAAATAATAGATTCATGACATAGATATTAGCTCACAGATCTACAGATATTTTGTGATTCACAGCCATTGATAAATAAGTAATATTTATTTACTTATGTCAGCAAAATACCATTTAATATAACTTTTGTTATAATTTAATGCCTTAATTATTTTATGTAAGTATAAAATAATCATTTTATTTTCCATCAAAATGTAATGCTTTTCTAGATAAAATGATAAACAACTAAAAATATCTGAAGAGTTTGTGAGTATAAATAAATTCTACCTTAGATGGTTATTGTAGCTATTAAAATATCATCTGTGAAAAAGGAGGGGGAGGAATAGGGTAAAGAGGGAGTGAGTAGAGGACCAGAAAGAGAGGAGGAAGGGGGCTGTAAAGAGATTAAATTAATAAATAAATGGAGAAAACAAATAAGTGTCATATAATCAAAAGAGGAGACTTTGGTAAAATATTCAAATGACATAGTCACCTGATAGGAAAATCTCATATAGAAGTCTAGTCACAACATCCTGAGTTTTACAACTTCACTATAGAAGGCTGGAGAGATGGCTTAGCTGTTAAACATATTGGCTGCTCTTCCAGAGAATCAGGAAAAAGAATCTGGACTCAGAAGTCCTTTCTGAGACTGATACTCCAAATAAGGACCCATGCATGGAGACCTAGAACCCCTGATCAGATGTAGCCTATGGCAGCTCAGTGTCCAAGTAGGTTCCCCAGTAATGGGAACAGGGACTGTCTCTGACATGAACTCAGTGGCTGGTTCTTTGTGACCTCCCCCTGAGGGGAGAGCAGCCTTACCAGGACATAGAGTAAGAGAGTGCAGCCAGTCCTGATGAGACCTGATAGACTAGGGTCAGATGGAAGGGGAGGAGGACCTCTCCTATCAGTGGATTTGGAGAGGAACATGGGAGATGAGGAAGAGAGGGTGGAATTGGGAGGGAATGAAGGAGGGGCTACAGCTGAGATACAAAGTGAATAGACTGTAATTAATAAAACAATAAATAAATTTAAAAAATCTCCTCCCCTCTAAACCAAACCAAACCAACTAAACAAACAAACAACAAGAATGAAGGGAAGGAAGAAAAGAAAGGTGTGGGGCTTTGCTGGATTAGGTTGGAGTCTGCTATCTCTGGACAGCTATTTGTTTTCATGCAGTCTAAGATGGTAGACTCACTTTTCTCAGCAGGGTTCTAAAAGTCTCCCCTGATCTGGGTGATCTCAGAGCTGGTAAGGAGCGTCACATGAACCTCAGGGAAAACTTTAGACTAGACCCTTTCCTGATAAGGAAACTGGTCCAACAAGCATCTGAGAATTCCTAGAAATGTTCCACCCTGCTAAGGATCTTAGTCTTCAGCAGTGGCCTCCAACTGCACTTAAGAGATATTCCCCTCACCTGTAGGATACTTGGGTTCGATGTTCTCCTTCCTGTGATAAGATCATTCTCCTGCATGGAAAAGGTGGCACTGTGCTACTATATGTAAATCAAATATCCCTAAGCCCCTGACCCCATCGAATTAAACACATTCACCCTTGGAATGCCTCCCACTGCGCAAAGGTTTATAAATCCCTGATTTTAAATAAAGCTGCTGGGGTTACATGCTCCATGATACCATCAGTCTTCCACTATGGCCCCCTGATAATCCTCATTTATCCACCTCTGGGCCCAATCTCACCAAGCCTGCCCTCTGGCTCACTGGGCCTGGGCCTTACCAGGCCTGTGTCTTGGCTGCAAGCCAACTAGGCATGGGTTTTTGCCCATACCTCTGCTCTGCTTAGCAAAGCAGCTATTAACACTTTTGTATCGCAATAGGCTCTGGAACACTATAGTCTCTGGAACGCCCGAGTTTTCACTGCCACTGACAATCTCATTCTAAAAGAGCTAAACTTTAACATTCCATGGAAAACCCTTTTCCACACCCCAGTCTAGCGCTTGAGTGCCTTGCCTAAAGTGCTCTAGCCACTCCTGAGAGAAACGTGTGCCCTGTTTTCCAACTGAAGCCAGCCCCAGACCCCTGCAGAAATTCAGGCCCCTGCCGAAAAGAGAATCACAGAAAGGTGTATTTGGCAGCCCAAATTAAATTTTGTAGCTAAGGAAAAAAGTGGTACCATCATTTTAGTAACAAATGATGGTCTGATCGTGCAGGTTTGCATCCAGTATAAGTGTGTATGTATATAATACACATTTAACAAATACTACATCAATGGTATATTCAGGATCTTTCTATTTCTAAGTGTCAGCAGCCTGGTGCCTAGCATTTGATGTCACTGGGAAGTGATGTAATCTTTATGGTGTGGGCTTTTGGGAAGGAAACCTGGACGTGAGGTGTGCCCTTCTAGGAAATGTTGAAATTCTGGTTTCTTTTTTCTACTTTTCCTTCCAAGTCTGACCTTCTCTGCAACATTTTCTGGGGAGGATGTACCAGTGCCTTACCAAAAGCTAAAAGGTGACTTTGATGACTGACCATAGGCTAAAATCTATAAAATTATGAGTCAGAGTACATTTTTCCTATTTGAGACTTAATTGTCTCCGCAATTATAGTGACTGAAAGCTTCCACAATCAATGAAAGCAATGTCTGAAAGTTACATTGTCAGCAAAACATGAATGATCTTAGTTGAATATATAACACTTCAAATAAGAATTTATCGTTTAAGGAATTATAATTTCACACCATATTTATATTTAGTAATAGTACTATTACATATAACTATTTAAAATTAAATTGTATGCTATATAATATTAAAATGCAATGTATCATAATTAGAATCAAGAATAAATACATAGGGATTTAAAATTTATTGAGTTAACATCTTCAATTCATGAAAAGTATTGTGGAATACATGGGCCTTTGAATCCTAACAATGTATCAATTTCCAAAACAATACTTATGATATTTTAGATTAAAGTATATGAACACAGTTTCTGAGAATGCCTTGTCTCATCAGCAAAATATACTGTCAAGGTTTTCAATAAAATTATTCTCAACAATCAATTGAATGGAAGGATAACTGCAGTGTGTCACAAAAATGCAATGTATACAGGGAATAAATGGAATTATGGTCATGTCTATATCTACATAAGATGTTATCAGAGTAAATTTAAGCATTCGCCATGTCAGTTGTGAGGTTTAGAAGCTGAGGAAATCCCTGGGCACTCAGATTACACTACATCTGTTCTCCTCAAGCAACAAATACAAAATGATAATAAGGCATTAGAAACTGTCTCTAGGAGTGGAGGGATGGCTCAGTGGGTCAAATTCCTGATGATCTTTCTGCAGACCTAGTTTAGTTTCCCGCTCCCATGCCAGGTGGTTCCCAACCATCTGTAACTTCAGCTATAGGGGATCCAGCACTCTGGCCGCCAAGGCTACGTGCACTCAAGTTAAAAAGAATGCTGTCCAGGTTTTGAGATATTTCCTAGCCAGTTTCCTTCTTTTTTAAAAAAATGTAATTTTACTTATATGTTTATTTATTACAATTTATTCACTTTGTGTCTCCACTGCAGCCTCCTCCCTCCCTCTTCTCCCCCTATACCCTTTCCCTAGTCCCCTGATAGGGGAGCACCTCCTCCCCTTCTTTTTGAGCCTTGCTTACCAGGTCTTATCAAGGCTGGCTGCATCATCTTCCTTTGTGGGCAGAGTGCCAGAATCCATGTGGAAGAAGCGAGAGTCAGAAAGACCTGGAGGAAACAGGAGCTCTACCAGGAGAACAACAGAGCCAAAATAGCTGTGCCCAGGGGGACGGCAGAGAAAAATACTCCAACCAAGTACCATACATGGAGAGGACCTAGACCCCCTGTTGAAAGGAAGCCCTTTGGCTGCTCAGTTTCCAAGTGGGGCAACCTAGCCAGCCCACTGAGGAAGAGGATCCTGGCAGTCCTGATGGGACCTGATAGGCTAGGGTCAGACAATAGGGGAGGAAGGCTTCCCCTATCAGTGGACTAGGGAAGCAGGATAGGGAAGGAAGAGGGAGGAAGGAGTTGAGTGAGGAGGCTACAAGTGAATAAACTGTAAATATAATAATAATAATAATAACAACAACAACAATAGTGACAGTGATAGTAATAATAATAATAATAATAATGTCTTAGTGAAATCTGAAGTTACCGAGTTAGCAGTAGGTGATACTTTTTTTAAATCAGTCATTTGCTTTGATTGACTCTTAGATTTTTGATTTATTTGTGTAGTCTGGATATTAAACTTCTGTCTGGTGTATAGGTGGTAAATATTCTTTCCCATTCTCTGGGTTTCCTCTTCATGGAGTTGATTATTTTCTTAGCAGTGCAAAAGCTTTTATAGCTTCCCGAAGTCCCACTTGTCAATTGTTGAACTTAGTTCTTGGGCTAATGGAGTCCTATTCAAGAATTTCTTTCATATACCTATAACATGTAGGAAATTGCTTATAAGTTATTCTAGAATTTTCAGTGTTTTAGCTTTCAGGGCATCCATTTATGTGCTCTTTTTGTTGTTGTATACCTTCATTTTTTTATACCTTCATTTTAATTTGGGGTTTCAATATATATTATTTTATTCTAAATATGTGTCCAAACTAAAAATTAAAAGTAATGAAAATAATTTTTTGAAGATTAAGAAGATACTTGTGAGCCTTGATATTTCTAGTCTAAGGTACAGGATTATGATTCAACGTTACCTTTTGGTAAGCCTTTCATTTTTAACACTGAGCCTAATAATTATGTAAAATGTAAAAGAAATTCCTATAACCTTATATGAAACATTTTTGGGGTTTTAAAACGTGAGGCATTTCCAAAGGTTCTCACCTATCTATGTATCTAATTAGCTCTTCTGGGTCACTGAGAATGAAATATCTTTTTCAGGATTCAAAACTTAAAGTTGGAGACTTAATTTTAAATGATAGATAAAACTTTTCCAATAAAACTTTAGTTTTCAATGTAAAATGAAACACTTGAGAATCTGTAGGCAAATTATTATGCTAAATGAGAGGCACCTGTCAATGTTTTAAAATATTCCACTGCGGGTAATTGAGATTACAAGAGCTAACACTGAATTTTCTTTGCATATAGTATGAAAAGAACAAAATTTGAACAAGATAAATAATGGAGACACAGCAATGTCAGTTTCTTTTTGACACATTATTACTGTGTATCTTATATAATATTATATTTTTTAATATAAAGAGAGAAAATTGAAAAATAAAACCTGTCTCTGCTTGTGGCATAAAATAAAATCTATTCTTGGCTTTATGAAGATAATGGTCCTGTGTTGTGGATATAAACATGATTTTCTTTTGGTCCCAGGTGTGGGATGTGGGATTGATTCAGATGGTCCACAGCAGCAGACTATTTGCTTTGTCCTGGCTCTGAAAGGAGCTCTTTGCCAGCTGCAGAGAGTTTGAACTGAAGGACCATGAAGAGAGAATAAATGCCAGAGACCAGAGTGGAGACAGAAGAACAAGGCTGCTCCTGCTTCCACCTTGCTGCTCCTAGTGGCTGTTGTGAAACAAGAAGTTGGAGATCTACTGAAATGAGGACTGGACTGGCTTCAAAGAACCCAACAACCCTAACTAGCAGGAAGCAGGTAAGAATGAACTGTAACCCCTCTCCCACTAATCTTTTCCCTCTCCTAACTGGGGTGTTGGAAGGGATTTGGGTGGAGCAGGGAGAAAAGAATATAGAATCGCAAATAAAAGAATATTTAAAAAATGAACGCCAACAGTCCTGTCCCTACCAACATTCATTCTTCACCTGCAGAACATCACTAGCTTAGCCATATGTTCTTGTAATTTTATAAAAAGCATTCATTGAAATGCATATATATATATATATATATATATTACAATTTACTTGTTAACTGAGTTATAATCTGACTGTACGCTCTGCCTTCTATTTACTAAGTGTGATGACTTCTTTGTGTTAGAGACTCTTTCCCATCAACTAAAATGTTCATAAGTGGAAATTTATGTACAGGCAATAATTAGATAACACCTAACACATATTACTACCCATTATAATCACATTGGACATTATTTCTCTCAGTGTCCTTTTTTGCTTATCTTATTTGATAATGTACTTATAAAAATGAACCTAATTAACACAGGTCTCTAAAAATTTGGTCCTAGGAAGATTCAAGTAATAGGGGTAATACTAAGAGACTTTCTGATGCTTTGAGTTGGTTATATCTTTCTACACATGACTTAGAACCTTAGGACAATCCTCGCTCGCTGGCTTTTTTTGTTAGACGCTGATTTCTTTTTGGAAATCATCTGGAATTAGCAGAGTGTATTTCCTTTTGAGTTGGGCATTCTACCAGTGACTTACCAGTTACTCCTCACATTCTTTAATATTCATGTCATGAGACTGAACACATGCTGTCACTACCAATCATCTTGTGTGTGAAATAAAAGAGACAGGTTGAACACCCAGGAGAGGCAAACCCAGCAGGCAGGTTTCTTAACTGCTTTGGGCTCTGCAGACTTCCACCACTAGGGGGAAGTAGGGCGGTGCTAATGTGTGCCCTCTATGCTTCTTGTCTACTGCACAGCCTGGAAGTATTCAGGGGAAGAGATTCCATCAGCAGAGAGAAAAGAGAATTGTTCCATATGATCTGGTGCTGAAAGCTTCAATAAATATGTCCAACAAAGTTAAATAAGCTCAATCACCTAATATTTTGAGATTCTGGAGTTTTCTTTTTTTCTTTTTTCTTTTTTTTAATACCCCTTTTCTTTCTTTTCTTTTTTTAATTTTATTTTTCTTTATTAATTACATTTTACTCCTTTGTATCCCCCCATTGTTCCCTCCCTCCTCCCGTCCCAATCCCTCCCTTCCTCCACCCTCTGCATGCATGCCCCTTCCCAAGTCCACTGATAGGGGAGGGCTTCTTTTCCTTCTTTCTGATTCTAGTCAATTAGGTCTCATCAGGAGTGGCTGCCTTGTCCTCTTCGGTGGCCTGGTAATGCTGCTTCCCCTCAGGAGAAGGTAATTAAAGAGCAGGCCAATCAGTTCATGTCAGAGACAGTCCCTCTTCCTATCACAATGGAACCCACTTGGATACTGAACTGCCATGTGCTACATCTGTGCAGGTGTCTTAGGTCATTTCCATGCATTGTCCTTGGTTGGAATACCAGTCTCAGGAAAGACCCCTGTGCCCAGATATTTTGGTTCTGTTGTTCTCCTTATGGAGTTCCTGTCCATTCCAGATCTTACTGTTTCCCACTTCTTTCCTAAGATTCCCTGCACTCTGCCCAAAGGATGCCCATTGATAGTCTGCAGGGCAAAGCTTTTCAGAGGTCCTCTGCGTCAGGATCCTGACTTGTTCCCTCTTTTCTCCTTCTTCTGATGTCCAGCCTCTTTGCCTTTCTCGATAGGAATTGAGCATTTTAGCAAGAGTCCTCGCTCTTGATTAGTTTCTTTAGGTGCACAAATTTTAGTAGGTTTATTCTATATTGTATGTCTATATGAGTGAGTATATACCGTGTGCATCTTTCTGCATCTGGGATACCTCACTAAGGATGATCTTTTCCAGATCCCACCAATTACCTTGTTTTTTATTGCTGAGTAATATTCCATTGTGTATATATACCACAGTTTGTGCATCCATTCCTCCACTGAGGGGCACCTGGACTGTTTCCAGCTTCTGGCTATTACAAATAAGGCTGCTACAAACATGGTTGAGCAAATGTCCTTATTGTGTACTTGAGAATCTTTTGGCTATATGCCGAGGAGTTGTATTGCCAGATCTTGAGGAAGCACTATTTCTAGTTGTCTGAGAAAGTGCCAGATTGCTTTCCAGAGTGGTTGTACAAGTTTACATTCCCACCAGCAGTGGAGGAGGGTTCCCCTTTCTCCACAACCTCTCCAGCATGTGTTGACTCTTGAGTTTTTTTATCTTATCCATTCTGATGGGTATAAGGTGAAATCTTAGGGTTGTTTTGATTTGCATTTCCCTGATGGCTAATGAGGTTGAGCATTTCTTTAAGTGTTTCTCTGCCATTCGATATTCCTCTACAGAGAATTCTCTGTTTAGCTCTGTACCCCATTTTTTAATTGGATTACTTGGTTTTTTGCTGTTTAACTTCTTTAGTTCTTTATATATACTGGATATTAGCCCTCTGTCAGATATAGGGTTGGTGAAGATCTTTTTCAATCTGTAGACTGTCGTTTTGTTCTGAAGACAGTATGTGCTTTACAGAAGCTTTTCCATTTCATGAGGTCCCATTTATTGATTGTTGCTCTTAGAGCCTGTGCTGTTGGTGTTCTGTTCAGGAAGTTGTCTCCTCTGCCAATGAGTTCAAGGGTATTCCTCACTTTTTCTTCTAAGCAATTTAGTGTGTCTAGTTTTATGTTGAGGTCTTTGATCCACTTGGACTTTAGTTTTCTGCAGGGTGATAAGTATGGTTCTTGTTTTTCCATATGAAGGTGAGAATTTTTCTTTCAGGGTCTGTAAAGAATTGTGTTGGTAATTTGATGGGAATTGCATTGAATCTGTAGATTGCTTTTGGTAAGATGGCCATTTTTACTATGTTAATCCTTCCAAGCCATGAGCATGGGGGATCTTTCCATCTTCTCATAACTTCTAATTCTTTCTTCAGAGACTGGAAATTTTTTTCATACAAGTCTTTGACTTGCTTGGTTAGGTTCACACCAAGGTACTTTATGTCCTTTGTGGCTATTGTGAAGGGTGTTGTTTCCCTCATTTCTTTCTCGGCCCTTTTGTCCTTTGTATACAGGAGGGCTACTGATTTTTTTGAGTTAATTTTGTATCCAGCCACTTTGCTGAAGGTGTTATTCAGCTGTAGGAGTTCCCTGGTAGAGTTTTTGGGGTCACTCAGGTATACTATCATATCATCTGCAAATACTGATACTTTGACTTGTTCCTTTCCAATTTTTATCCCCTTGATCTCCTTCAACTGTCTTATTGCTGTAGTTAGGATGTCAAGAACAATGTTGAAAAGATATGGAGAGAGTGGACAGCCTTGCCTTGTCCCTGATTTCAGTGGGAATGATTTAAGATTCTCTCCATTAAGTTTGATATTGGCTGTAAGCTTGCTGTATATCGGCTTTACTATGTTCAGGTATGTGCCTTGTATCACTGATCTCTCCAATACTTTAAACATGAATGGGTGTTGGATTTTGTCAAATGCCTTTTCAGCATCTAAGGAGATGATCATGTGGTTTTTCTCCTTCAGTTTGTTTATGTGGTGGATCACATTGATGGATTTCCGTATATTGAACCACCCGTCCATGCCTGGGATGAAGCCTACTTGGTTGTAGTGGATGATGTCTTTGATGTGTTCTTGGATTCAGTTTGCAAGTATTTTGTTGAGTATTTTTGCATCGATGTTCATGAGGGAGATTGGCCTGAAATTCTCTTTCTTTGTTGGGTCTTTGTGAGTTTTAGGTATCAAGGTGACTGTGGCTTCATAGAATGAGTTTGGTGATGTTCCTTTTGTTTCTATCTTGTGGAATAATTTGAAGAGTTTTGGTGTTAGTGCTTCTTTGAAGGTCTGGAAGAATTAGGCAATGAAACCATCTGGCCCTGGGCTTTTTTTTTGCATGGTAGAATTTTGATGACAGCTTCTATTTCCTTAGGGGATATAGGACTATTTAATTGGTTTACGTGGTCTTGATTCAGCTTTGGAATGTAGAATCGGTCAAGAAAACTGTCTATTTCATTTAGATTTTCAAATTTTGTGGCATAAAGACTTTGGAAGTGAGACCTAATCATTGTTTACATTTCTTCAGTGTATGTGGTTATGTCCCCCTTTTTTTCAGATTTTGTTGATTTGGATAGTTTCTCTCTGCTTTTTAGTTAGTTTGGCTAAGGGTTTGTCTCTCTTGTTGATTTTCTCAAAGAACCAGCTCTTGGTTTCATTGATTCTTTGAATTGTTTTATTTGTTTCTAATTTATTGATTTGAGCCCAGAGTTTGATTATTTCCAGCCGTCTATTCTTCTTTGATGTGTCTGCTTCTTTTTTTTTATAGGGCTCGTAAGTGAGCCATTAAGTTGCTTGCATGAGATGTTTCGATTTTCTTTTTGAAGGCACTTAGTGCTATGAACTTTCCTCTTAGCACTGCTTTCATTGTGTCCCATAAGGTGGGGTATGTTGTGCCTTCATTTTCTTTGAATTCTAGGAAGTCTTTAATTTCTTTCTTTATTTCTTCTCTGATCCAGCTGTCATTTCGAAGCAAGTTGTTTGGTTTCCATGTGTGTGTAGGCCTATTTTTGTCATTGAGGTCCAATTTTAGTCCATGGGGATCAGATAGGTTACAAGGGATTATTTCAATCTTGTATCTGTTGAGGCTTGCTTTGTGACCAACAATATGGTCTATTTTGGAGAAGGTTCCACGAGGTGCTGAGAAAAAGTTAAATTCTTTTGAGTTTGGGTGAAAGGTTCTGTAGATGTCTGTGAGGTCCATTTGATTCATAACCTTTGTTAGAGACATTGTTTCTTTGTTTAATTTCTGTTTTGTTGACCTGTCCTTTGTTGAGAGTAGGGTGTTGAAGCCTCCCACTATTAATGTGTGGGGGTCTATGTGTGGTTTAAGTTTTATTAAAGTTTCTTTTACAAATGTGGTTGCCCTTGCATTTGGGGCATAGATGTTCAGGATTGTGATATCTTCCTGGCGGATTTTTCCCTTGATGAGTATGAAGTGTCCTTCTCGATTTCTTTTGATTGGTTTTGGTTGAAAATCTATTTTATTAGATATTAGGATGGCTACTCCTGCTTGCTTCTTGGGTCCATTTGCTTGAAAAACCATCTTCCAGCCCTTTACTTTCGGGTAATGTCCATCTTTGTGATTTAACTGTGTTTCTTGTATGCAACAGATTATTGGGTCTTGTTTATACATCCATTCTGTTAGTCTATGTCCTTTTATTGGAGAATTGAGTCCATTGATGTTGAGGAAGATAAATGACCAGTAGCTGTTAGATCCTTTGATATTGATGTTAGCCATGGTAGTGTGTTTGTGTGTTTGGCTGCTTTTGTTTTGCTGTAGTAAGGTTACTTATTTCCTATGATTTCTTGAAAGTAGTTAGTTTTCTTGGGTTTTATTTTTCCTTCTAGTATCTTTGGTAACACTGGATTTGTGAGTTTGTATTGTTGAAATTTGTTTTTGTCCTTGAATATCTTGTTTTCTCCCTCTATGAGGACTGAGAGTTTTGCTGGGTAGAGTAGCCTAGGATGACATCTGTGTTCTCTTATCATCTGCATGATATCCACTAAAAGCGCATGCGAATAGCACCAGTGTCACATTCTTTACTTAGGCAAAACTGATACCACAATGCAAAATCCCAAACCAGGGAACCTCTCTCATCTTCCTGAAAAAACAGTCCAAAAAAAGAAATGTCCACACAAATGAAGGCAAATAAAGAAGAAATAAACAAAGCTCTCATAGAAATGCAGGCAATTATAACCAAAGAAGTAGAGGCACAATTAGTTATACATAGAGAGGAAATGGACAAAGAAATGGAAGCTGTCATTGAAAAGCAGGACTCCACATTCAAACAGATGAAGGAAATGGTGCAAGACATGACAACAGAATTAGAATCAATAAAGACAACATAAATAGAGAAAAAAACAGGAGTTGGAGAACATAGAAAAAAGATCAAGAACTACAAAGGCAAGCATCACCAACAGAATACAAGAGATGGAAGAAAGAATCTGAGGAGCCGAAGATACACTTGCAGAAATTGGCACAACTCTCAAAGAAAAAATAAAATCAGAAAAGTTCCAAACAAAAATCATCCAAGAAATCAAGGACACCATGAAAAGACAAAACCTAAGAATAATAGGAGTAGAAGAAAAAGAAGACATCAGGCTCAAAGGTCTGGAAAATATTTTCAAGAAAATTATAGAAGAAAATTTTCCCAACTTAAAGAAAGAGATGTCCATAAATATACAAGAGGCCTACAGACCACCAAGTAGACTAGACCAGAAAAGAAATTTTTCAGGTCACATCATAGTCAAAACACTGAACCTACAGAACAAAGAAAAAATTCTAAATGCAGCAAGGGAAAAAGGCCAAGTAACATATGAAGATAGACCTATCAGAATCATACCAGATTTCTCAACAGAAACTATGAAATCCAGAAGAGCCTGGTTACAAATCATGCAGTCCTTAAGGGATCACAGATTCCAACCCAGACTACTATACCCAGCAAAACTTTCAATCAACATAGAGGGAGAATTCAAAATATTCCAAGACAAAACCAAATTTAAACAATATCTACATAGTAAACCAGCTCTACAAAAGTTACTAGAAGGGAAACTCCAAACCAAAGATAAAAACTACATCTAAGGAAATAGAGGAAATAGATAACTACACACACACACAAAAAAAAAAAAAAAAAAAAGAATACAAGCAATGAAACTCAGTGACACCACCAACCCCACATCAAAAGTGACTAACAATTGTTGGTCACTAGTATCTATCAACATCAACGGACTCAACTCCCCAATGAAAAGACATAGATTGACAGAATGGTTGCAGAAACAGGATCCGACATTCTGTTGCATCCAAGAAACACACCTATGCAACAAAGATAAACACCACCTCAGAGTAAAGGGCTGGAAAAATATTTTTCAAGCAAATGGTACCAGAAAAAAAGCTGGTGTAGCCATCCTAATATCTAATAAAATAGACTTTCAACCCAAGTTAATAAAAAAAGATAAGGAGGGCCACTATATTCTCATCAAAGGAAAAATCCACCAAGAGGACAACACAATTTTGAATAGCTATGCCCCAAATACAAGAGCAACTACATTCCTAATTGAAACAATATTAAAGCTTAAATCACACATTGATCCTAATACTTTAATAGTGGGAGACTTCAACATTCCACTCTCACCAAGGGATAGATCAACTAGGGAGAAAAAAAAATAGGGAAATAAAAACACTTACAAAGACCCTAAATGAAATGGACATAATAGAAGTCTACAGATCTTTTCATCCAAACTCAAAAGAATATACCTTTTTTCAGCACCACATGGAATCTTCTCCAAAATAGACCATATGGTTGGTCATAAAGCAAGCCTCAACAGATACAAAAAGATTGAAATAATCCCTTGTATTGTATGTGAAGATCATGGACTAAAGCTGGACCTCAACAACAGAAATAACAAAAAGCCGACACACACATGGAAACTGAACAACTTACTACTCAATGACAGCTGGGTTAAGGAAGAAATAAAGAAAGAAATTAAAGACTTCCTAGAATTCAATGAAAATGAAGGCACAACATACCCAAATTTATGGGACACATTGAAAGCAGTGCTCAGAGGAAAATTTATAGCACTAAGTGCCTGCAAGAAGAAATTCTTAACATCACATACAAACAAATTAATGGCCCAACTGAAAACCCTAGAAAAAAAAGAAGCAGATACACCCAAGAGGAGCAGACGGCTGAAAATAATCAAACTCAGGACAGAAATCAATCAATCAGAAACAAATAAAACTATTCAAAGAATCAATGAAACAAAAAGCTGGTTCTTTGAGAAAATCAACAAGATAGACAAACCCTTAGCCAAACTAACTAAAAAGCAGAGAGAATCTATCCAAATCAATAAAATCAGAGATGAAAAGGGTGACATAACTACAGACACTGAGGAAATTCAAACAATCATTAGGTCATACTACAAAATCCTATATGCCACAAAATTTGAAAACCTAAATGATATGGGCAATTTTCTTGATAGATTCCATCTTCCAACATTATGTCAAGATCAGGTAGAAAGACTGAATAGCCCTATATCACACAAGGAAATTGAAGCACTCATTCACAGTCTCCCCTCCAAAAAAAAGCCAGGGGCCAGATGGTTTCAGAGCTGAATTCTACCAGACCTTCAAAGAAGTGCTAACACCAATTCTCCTCAAAATATTCCACAAAATAGAAACAGAAGGTACATTACCAAACTCATTCTATGAAGCGACATTCACCCTGATACCTAAACCACACAAAGACCCAACAAAAAAAGAGAACTTCAGACCTATCTCTCTTATGAACATTGATGCAAAAATACTCAATAAAATACTTGCAAATCGAATCCAAGAACACATCAAAGATATCATCGACCACGACCAAGTAGGCTTCATCCCAGGCATGCAAGGTTGGTTCAACATACAGAAATTCACCAATGTAATCCACCACATAAACAAACTGAAGGAGAAAAACCACATGATCATCTCCTTAGATGCTGAAAAAGCATTTGACAAAGTCTAACACCGATTCATATTTAAAGTCTTGGAGAGATCAGGGATACAAGGAACATATCTAAACTTAGTAAAGGCAATATACAGCAAGTCTATAGCCAACATCAAACTCAATGGAGAGAAACTTAAATCAATCCCACTGAAATCAGAGACAAGAGAAGGCTGCCCACTCTCTCCATACCTCTTCAACATAGTACTTGAAGTCCTAGCCAGAGCAATAAGACAACTAAAGGAGATCAAGGGGATACAAATCAGAAAGGAAGAGGTCAAAGTGTCACTATTCGCAGATGATATGATAGTATATATGAGCGACCCCAAAAATTCAACCAGAGAACTTCTCCAGCTGATAAACACCTTCAGCAAAGTGGCAGGATACAAAATCAACTAAAATAAAATCAGAAACCCTCCTGTATACCAAAGACAAAAGCGCCGAGAAAGAAATTAGGGAAACAACACCCTTCACAATAGCCACTAATAACATAAATACCTTGGGGTCACTCTAACCAAGCAAGTGAAAGACCTGTTTGAGAAAAACTTCAAATCTCTCAAGAAAGAAATTGAAGAAGATATCAGATGATAGAAAGATCTCCCGTGCTCATGGATTGGTAGGATTAACATTGTGAAAATGGCCATCCTGCCAAAAGCAATCTACAGATTCAATGCAATTCCCATGAAAATACCAACTCAATTCTTTACAGACCTTGAAAAAAAGATTCTCAGCTTCATATGGAGAAACAAACAACCTAGAATCTCCAAAACAATCCTATACAACAGATCATCTGGAGGTATCTCCATCCCCGACCTCAAGTTGTACTACAGAGCAATAGTAATAAAAACTGCATGGTATTGGCATAAAAACAGAAAGGAGGATCAATGGAACCAAATAGAAGACCCAGAAATAAACCCACACACCTATGAATACGCGATTTTTGAGAAAGAAGCCAAAACAATTCAATGAAAAAAAAGACAGCATCTTCAACAAATGGTGCTGGTCTAACTGGATGTCTACATGCAGAAAAATGAAAATAGATCCATATTTATCACCCTGCACAAAACTAAAGTCCAAGTGGATCAAAGACCTCAAAATAAAACCAGATACTCTAAATCTGTTAGAAGGAAACTTGGGGAACAGCCTAGAACTCATTGGCACATGAGACAACTTCCTGAACAGAACATCAACAGCACAGGCTCTAAGAGCAACAATCGATGAATGGGACCTCATGAAACTGAAAAGCCTCTGCAAAGCAAAGGACACCCTCATCAAAACAAAGCGACTGCCTACAGATTGGGAAAGAATCTTCACCAACCCTTTATCTGACAGAGGACTAATATCCAGTATATACAAAGAACTAAAGAAGCTGAAAAGCAGCAAACCAAGTAATCCAATTAAAAAATGGGAACAATGCTAAACAGAGAATTCTTGACAGAGGAATTTCGAATGGTAGAGAAACACTTAAAGGAATGCTCAACCTCATTAGCCATCAGGGAAATGCAAATGAAAACGACCTTGAGATTTTACCTCACACCCATCAGAATGGCCAAGATGAAAAACTCAAGTGACAACACATGCTGGAGAGGTTGTGGAGAAAGGGGAACCCTCCTCTACTGCTGGTGGGAATGTAAACTGGTACAAGCACTTTGGAAATCTATCTGGCACTTTCTCAGATAATTAGGAATAGTGCTTCCTCAAGACCCAGCTATACCACTGCTAGGTATATACCCAAACTTTGCTCAAGTACACAAAAGGGATACTTGCTCAACCATGTTTATAGCAGCTTTATTTGTAATAGCCAGAACCTGGAGACAACCCAGATGTCCATCAAGGGAGGAATGGGTACAGAAATTATGGTATTTTTACACAATGGAATACTACTCAGCAATCAAAAAGGATGAAATCATTAAATTTGCAGGCAAATGGAGGGATCTAGAAAAGATCATTCTGAGTGAAATATCCCAGGAGAAAGACAAACACGGTATATACTCACTTATATAGACCTATAAGATATGATAAACATAATGAAATCTATACACCTAAAAAAGATAATCAAGAGAGTGGACATGGGGTAAGATGATCAATCCTCATTTAGAAAGACAGTTGGGATATGCATTGAGCTTATGACAGGAGTCTACTGAGCGCATCTGAAAGACTCTAACTAGCAGTGTTTTCAAAGCTGATACAAAGACTCATAACCAAACCTTTGGCAGAGTACAGGGAATCATATGAAAGAAGGGGAGTTCGTATGATGGGGAAAGGATAGGAGCTCCAGAAGGACCAAATATATCTGGGCACAGGGTCTTTTCTGAGACTGACATTCAACCAAGGACCATGTATGGATATAACCTAGAAACTTTGCTCGGATGTAGCCCAGGATAGCTCTGTAACCAATTGGTTTCCCATAGTAAGGGGAACAAGGACTATTTCTAACAGGAACTCAATGGCTGGCACGTTGATCTCCCCACTCCCCAAGGGAGGGAAGTCCTGTTTAGCCACAGAGGAGGACTTTGCAGCCAGTCCTGAAGATACCTGATAAAACAGGATCAGATGAATGGGGACGAGGTCCCCCCCTAACAGTGGACTTGGAAAGGGGCAGGAAGGAGATGAGAGAGGGAGGGTGGAATTGGGAGGGAATGCGGAGCAGGATACAGCTGGGATACAGAGTTAATAAAATGTAACTGATAAGAAAACAATAAAATTAAAAAAAAGAAAATAATTTCTGGGACTTAGAGGACGGAATCTTCTTTTTCCTTCCTCTATTCCTATTATTGTTAGGTTTTGTCTTTTTATGTTGTCTTGGATTTCTTGGATGGTTTGTGTGAGGAATTTTTTAGATTTATCATTTTCTTTGACGTATACATCGATTTCTTCCATTGTATCTTCCACACCTGAGATTTTTTTCTTCCATCTCTTGTAGTCTGTTGGTTATACTTACCTCTGTAGTTCTTGTTTTCTTTCCTAGGTTCTACCTCTCCGTGATTTCCTCCGTTTGTGTTTTCTTTAATTCTTCCAATTCTATCTTCAGATCTTGAACCGTTTTGTTGATTTCCTTCACCTGTCTGACTGTATTTTCCTATTTTTCCTTCAATTCCTTCAGCTGTTTGTTTGAACATTCCTCTCTTTCTGTTATTTCGTTTAGTGACACAGACTGCTTGGCTGCATCTTCCTGCATTTCTTTAGGGATGACCATAATCTGTTTTATTATATCTTCTCCTAATTCTTAACGCATTTTAATTACTTTCTCCATTAACTTCTTCATTAACATAGATGTATGGTCATCTTCTTGAATTTCACTTATGTTAGGGTGTCCAGAGCTACTTGCCCCTGGATAACTGGGTTCTGGGGATGCCATGTTGTTTTGCCTTTTGTTGGTTGTGCTTTTTCGCTAGCCTCTACCCATCTCTCTGTCTTAGGTGTTGTCTGTTAATTTCTGGTGCCTGCTGAGTCCTGGGGAGGGGAGAATCCACTTGGCAGGGTTCTGAAGTTCTCCTCTGCTTTTTGGGTATGGTCAACTGAATAGTTGTGCTTCTCAGGAATTTTCACAGTTCACTTCAGGTGTATGGACCTGTAGGGTAACTGTGGTATTCAGGAAAGCTCTCCTCTCCTCAGGAGAGGTCCTGGTGATGGCTGTCCTGCTGCTGGGTTTCTTGCTCTGAATTTAGTGAGCACAGCTGTTGCTCTTAAGGTGTAATTTTTGGGTGCAGCCTTCTTGAAGGACCAGGGATTCCCACAGTTTTGTCAGTCTAGCTAGGGATAACTGGTTGATCCTTGGTACAGTATTTGAGGGCTGCTGTACTGGCTCTCTGGCTTTTGTAGGTCTGAGAATGCAGCTGTGTGCCCCAGTTCCTTAGTGGTATTCAATAATGGCGGGTGAGCACAGTGCTCCTGCCTGCAGTAGAAGGCTAGAGCCTAGAGTTTGCGTGAATCCAGAAAGTCTTTTGGTGCTGGGTGTCCTGAGCTTTAGACCTGATGATCCCCCCACTGTGGGGTTTCTTCCTGACAGGGACACCCAGTCTTTGCTTTGGGGACCGCCATTCTGTCTGGGATGGTGAGTAGAACCCACAGGCACAGACGCATGTGGCTCTGCCTTACTGGCCTTTGGGAGCCTGTTCGTCTGCCTAAACTGGGTAATTTTTCCAGAGACCTTTTCCGGGTGATGGTATCAGCTGAGTGCTCTGAGATCAGACCAGCCATTTCCCTCCCTGTGGGTTTGCACCCGACAGTGAAACTCAGTCCCTGGTGCCCTGGGGCCCACAGTTCTATCTGAGGCAGCGAATCAGGTGCACAGGCAGGACTCTCTGCCGGCACCTGGGTCCCCGGCTCTGGCTCTGGGCTGACTCCTGGGGTGCCTGTGGAACCTGAATCTTCTCTAGGGGATGTCTGGGTGACCTAAGGTCAGTCCCAATCATTTCCTGCACCGTGGGGTTATCTCTCAACTGGAAATTTTAGTCTCTCATGTTGTGGTGTGGACAGTTCAGTCTGGGACAGTGACCAGAGCCTGGTAGCATGTGGCTCTGGGCTGGCGACCAAGAGCCTGGAGGAACTGGGATCTCTTCCTCGGTTTAGCTGGGTGAGTTAAAGCTGATTGAATCCCCCACTGTGGGGTATCCTCTCACCTGGGAAACACAATCACTTGTGTTTTATGGCCGAGAGTTCTGCTTGCTGGTCACTATGCCAATCCTGCTGTGCTGCTGGTCAGAATGAGAGTGGTCCCGGCAACACCATCTTGCCCCGCCCCGGGATTCTGGAGTTTTATTAATTAAAGTAGTATAATAACTGATGTGAAACAATGAAAGAGGGGATCTTATTTGAAGGTTGATCAATTCTTAAAACATTGTATACTTATGATTATTCTCAAAAAGTCATATTTTATGTTATAGAGTTATTAATTTTATATAGTATTTAGAAATGACAAAATTATTACAATAGAGTAGTAAGCTGGTTTCTAGGGGCTTTAAATGGAAGGAAGAGGACTTGCCAGCACAGAACCTGCTCACAGTTCAGACTGAGTTAGTTATAGTATAGCTATAGCTAACATGAAGTTGTCCCAGAAATAAAACTTTTACTGTAAACATATTAATAAAATAGATAGATGTATGTTACAGATTGCCAAGTCATTTAAAATGCTCAATAAATTATTGCTATTTGATCACTGTAAAATTTACTTTACTTATAACTGTATCATAGTTATAGTGTCACCCTGAAATGATTAAAAACTAAACAACCTAAAGAAATAGAGCCCTTAAAATCCACAATATAACAAGGTAACACACATAGTCACAATTAGAAAATGAAATAAATCTTTGGAGAATAATCTTACAGAATTAGTGAAAGTGAACATACAAGATTTACAATATTCAATGTTTAGTCACTGTACTGATTGTTGTTTTAAAATATTGCTACCATGTTTATGACATTTTAATTTTTATATTAATTACAGTTTATTCACTTTGTACCTCAGTTGTAGTCCCCTCTCTCATCCCCTCCTAATCCCACCCTCCCTCTGTCATCTCCTCCTATGCCCCTTTCCAAATCTACGGATAGGGGAGGTCCTCCTCCCCTTCCATTTGACCCTAGCATATCAGGTCTCATCAGAATTGGCTGCATTGTCCTCTTCTGTGGCCTGGTAATGCTGCTTCCCACTCAGGGGGAGGTAATTAAAGAGCAGGCCAATCAGTTCATGTCAGAGACAGTCCCTGTTCCTATTACAATGGAACCCACTTGGATACTGAGCTGCCATGGGCTACATCCAAGTAGGGGTTCCAGGTTATATACATAAATAGTCCTTGGTTGGAGTATCAGCCTCAGAAAAGACCGCTGTGCCAAGATATTTTGGTTCTGTTGCTCTCCTTGTGGAGCTCCTCGTCTCTCCAGGTCTTACTGGCTGAATTGTACTTTTGTGTGTGTGTACATCCTGTCCCAATAGTTACACAATAACTTAGTTGGATAGGCTTGTGGACTTGGTCACATGTCACTAAAAGTAGAGTACAAATAGGTGACAGTGTTATGGCTGAGGAAGGAAACTCTCAAATTTTTGCCACTTTTAAAGTACAAGGTATGTTAAAAATAATCTGTAGAAAGAACACATAAAGTAGAAACATATGGAAATATTTTTCAGTCATCTAAATATTATCTTCATAAGAAAATGCCATTAAAGTAAAGCAGTTATACTTTAAACAAAAGATAATTTGGTAAAATAGACTCTGGAATTTTAGTATTTTAAATAAATATATGGTTTAAATAATAAAGAAATACATTTTTGAAAATAGACACATGATAAATTGTAAGGACAATGTGGAAACCATTCAACAGAACTGAATAAGTAAATACAAAAGACAATAATGGTATTAAAGTGACTTGTAATTTTGGTAGAGAAATTACAAAATATGTTCCAAAATGAATGATGCAGATGGCAAGTGTGTTCCCAGCAGGGTTCCTGTCTACTCCATTTTCTTGTGAAGTCTTGCTTTGTTGACTTGCTTTAGATCACTTTCCCTTGTGGGAAAGACTGAGTACCTTTTTCTCCATTTGAGAAAGAGGAACCCTCATTCCTGGATGCCTGACAGCTGATCCTCAGCACCTCTAACCTAAATCACAGTATCATCAAGCTAATGTTACTGTTGACAAAATGATGTTATGTGTATCCTATGATAATATAATATCAAGAAGTATATTCATCTTGCCTTAGCCAAACTGTACTCAGACAATATAAACCAATTTTCCATTCAAAGCAATTATCCTACTAAAGATGTTACAGAAATGGATCATAACTTTTGAGATTAGATTTTTCTATCTCATAATCCAATAGATTTTTGTGTCCATGAGATCAGTGCCAGCAAACTCGTCAAAATCTTTGCTAAATAAGTCAACTTTTCAGTTGGAAATTGCATAGATTATTTTGTAGTAAGAAAAATAGCTAAAAGAAACTACCCCAGAATAAATTTCCTGAAAATTGAGTATAAGATACCAATAAGCTAAGTGTCTGCTTATTTTATGTAACCTGTTAGACATAAATAGCCTGCTAGGAAAATAATTCTACTCCATCAAATAGAAATATTATTTTGTACATTATGGACATACCATAATTTGCACAACAATTAAAAGATTTATTGAAAATATGTGGTGATTTAAATGCTGCTTAAAAATGTGAAAATGTCTGTATATTCTTTATTTATTTTTCCAAAGTAAAACAATAGACGGTAGAAGGAGAAAATTGGATTCCATACATGGTCCTTTGATTCTACACAAACTCACTTTAGTGCAAACACACACATTGAATAAAACTGTTATTTTTTTTTTTAATTTAACTTTGTTTTTTGTAATTTATTCACTTTACATCTAGATTGTAGTCTCCTCCCTTTTCTCCTCTTAGTCCCACTCTCCATCTTTCTTCCCTCCTCTTCCCCTCCCCTATTTCTCAGAAGGGGTAGACATCCCCTCATCAGACTGCAGGCTATCAAGTCTCATTAGGACTGCTTGCATCCTCTTCCTCTGTGGCCTGGCAATGTGCCCTCCTCCTTCCTGGCAGAGAGAAGTGATCAAAAAATGGGCAACAGAGTCGATGTCATCAAAGACCTCAACATAAAAACAGACATACTAAATATGTTAAAAGAAAAAGTGGGGAGAGCCTTGATCTCATTGGCACAGGAGAAAACTTCCTTAACAGAACACTAACACCTCAGGCATTAAGATCAACAATAAATAAATGGGACCTCATGTAAATGAAAAGCTTCAGTAAGGAAAAGGACACTGTCATCAAAACAAAATGACTGCCTACAGACTGGGAAAAGATCTTTTCCAACCGTACATCCAACACAGAGTTAATATCAAAAATACATAAAGAATTTAAGAAATCAAACCAGAACAAACCAAATAATCCATTTAGAAAAATTGGATACACTGCTAAACAGAGAACTCTCTGCAGAGGAATATCAAATGGCAAAGAAACACTTAAAGAAATCCTCAACATCCTTAGTCGTCAGGGAAATAAAAATCTAAATGACTCTGAGATTCCATCTTATACCCATCAACATAGCTAAGATCAAAAACTCAAGTGACAGCACATGCTGGAGAGGATGTGGAGAAAGGGGAAGTCTCTTCCATTGCTGGTGGGAATACAAATTTATACACCACTTAGCTCAGTATAGAAGTGTGTTCCCTAGTAAGTGGAACAGGGACTGTCTCTGACATGAACTCAGTGGTTAGCTCTTTGAAGGCCTCACTTTGATGGGGGAGCACACTTGACAGGCCACAGAGGAAGACAATTCAGCCAGTTCTGATGAGACCTGATAGGCTAGTGTCAGATGGAAGGGGAGGAGGACCTCCTCTATCCATGGACTTGGAGAGGGGCATGGGAGGAGCTGAGGAGGAGAGGGTAGGAGTGGGATGGAATGAAAGAGAGGGCTACAGCTAGGATATAAAGTGAATAAACTGTAATTAATATAAAAATAAAAAATTAATTAAAAAATTTACAACATTTTTAAAATGTCTAGAAGTAAAGGCAAATGTTCTGTAAGGCAACATGCCTTTATTTTTCTCTTAGTTTTAAAATAATTAATTAATTTTTTAAAAGTAGCTGATTTCTAAATGCAGAGAGAAGAAAAAGACATAGAGTAGGATAGATGGGGATGTGGGGAAGATCTAGGAGTAGACAGAGGAGGAAAACCATGATTAGAATATACTGTATAAAATTATTTTCTTTTTCCTTTTTAAATTTTTTATTTAACGTACATTCTTGTTGTAGTCCCATCCATCCTTCCCTCCCATTCATACCCTTGATTCCTCCCACCTTCCCCTTAATAGTGGAGATCTCTTTCTCCTTAAAAATATTTTTAAAGGACAAAAGACGATTAAACCTAGATTTAAAAAAAAAAAATGACAACATCCTGAAAAGAACACCAACAGTACAGTCTCTAACATCAACGATCTATAAATGGCACCTCATGAATCTGAAAAGCTTCTGTAAAGCAAAGAACACTGTCTTCAAAACAAAACAATGGCCTACATATTGGGAAAGGATCTTCACCAACTCTGTATCTGAAAGAGGGTATATATAAAGAATATATATATTCTTTATATATATATAGTATATATATAGAACTCAAGTATATATAAAGAACTCAAGAAGTTAAACAGCAACAAATCAAGTAATCCAATTAAAAAATGAGGTACAGAGCTAAACAGAGAATTCTCTGCAGAGGAATATCAAATGGCAGAGAAACACTTAAAGAAATTCTCAGAGTTATTAGTCATCAGGGAAATGCAAATCAAAACAACCCTAAAATTTCACCTTACATCCCTCAGAATGGCCAAGATCAAAAGCTCAAGTGATAACACATGCTGGAGAGGTTGTGGAGAAAGGGGAACCCTCCTCCACTGTTGGTGGGAATGTAAACTTGTACAACCACTCTGGAAAGCTATCTGGCACTTTCTCAGACAATTAGGAATATCACTTCCTCAAGACACAGCCATACCACTCCTAGGCATATATCCAAAATTTGCTCAAGTATACAACAAGGATATCTGCTCAACCATGTTTGTAGCAGCTTTATTTGTAATAGCCAGAACCTGGAAACAGCCCAGATGTCCCTAAATTGAGGAATGGATACAGAAATTGTGGTACATCTACACAATGGAATATTACTCAGCATTATAAAACAAGGAAATCATGAAATTTGCAGGTAAATGGTAGGAACTGGAAAAGATCATCCTGAGCGAGCTATTCCAGAAGAATGTAAACATTAAAGAGGATGAACCTACTAAAATCTGTACATCTAAAGAAACTAATCAAGAGAGAGGACCCTGACTAAAATGCTCAATCCCCATCCTTAAAGGCAAAGAGGATGGACATCAGAAGAAGAAGAAAACAGGAAACAACCTAGGAACCTGCCACAGAGGGCCTCTGAAAGGCTCTACCCTGCAGTCTATCAAAGGAGACGTTCAGACTTATTACCAACTGTTGAGAAGTGTGTATGGAATCTTTTTTTTTTTTTTTATTTAATCCACATTCTTTTTTTTGTTTTGTTTTGTTTTTCATCAATTACACTTTATTCATTCTGCATCCCCCCATAAGCCAGTCCCTCCTCTCCTCCCGATCCCACCCTCCCTCCTCCCTCTGCATGCATGCCACTCCCCAAGTCCACTGATAGGGGAGGTTCTCCTCTCCTTTCTGATCTTAGTCTATCAGTTCACATCAAAAGTGGTTGCATTGTCCTCTACTATGGCCTGGTAAGGCTGCTCCCCCCCAGGGGGAGGTGATCAAAGAGCAGGCCAATCAGATTATGTCAGAGGCAGTCACTCTTCACAATATTATGTAACCCAATTGGACTATGAACTGCCCTGGGCTGCATCTGTGCAGGGGTTCAGGGTTATCTCTATGAATAGTCCTTGGTTGGAGTATGAGTCTCTGGGAAGTTCCCTGTGTTCAAATTTTCTTGTGCTGTTGCTCTCCTTGTGGAGACCCTGTCCTCTCCAGCTCTTACTATTTCCCAGTTCTTACTTAAAATTCCATTCCCTCTGCCCAACAGTTGCCCATCAGGCTCAGCATCTGCTTTGATAGTCTGTAGGGCAGAGGCTTTCAGAGGCCCTCTGTGGTAGGTTCCTAGGTTGTTTCCTGTTTTCTTCTTCTTCTGCTGTCCATCCTATTTGCCTTTCCGGATGGGGATTGGGCATTTTAGTTAGGGTCCTCTCTCTTGCTTAGTTTCTTTAGATGCACAGGTTTTAGTGGGTTTGTCCTATGTTGTATATCTATATGAGTAAATATATACCATGGGTGTCTTTTTGCTTCTGGGACAACTCACTCAGGATGGTCCTTTCCAGATCCCACCATTTACCTGCAAATTTCATGATTTCCTTATTGTTCATTGCTGATTAATATTCCATTGTGTAGATGTGCCACAATTTCTGCATCCATTCTTCAGTTGAGGGGCATCTGGGTTGTTTCCAGCTTCTGGCTATTACAAATAAAGCTGCTACAAACGTGGTTGAGCAAGTGTCCTTTTTGTGTACTTCAGCCTCTTTTGGATATATGCCCATGAGTGGTATGGCTGGATCTTGAGGAAGCGCTAATGCTAGTTGTCTGAGAAAGCACCAGATTGATTTCCAGAGTGGTTGTACAAGTTTATATTCCCACCAGCAGTGGAGAAGGGTTCCCCTTTCTCCACAACTTCTCCAGCATGTGTTGTCACTTGAGTTTTTGATCTTGGCCATTCTCATGGGTGTAAGGTGAAATCTCAGGGTTGTTTTGATTTGCATTTTTCTAATGGCTAGTGAGGTTGAGCATTCTTTAAGTGCTTCTCTGCCATTCGGTATTCCTCTACAGAGAATTCTCTGTTTAGCTCTGTTCCCCATTTTTTAAGTGGATTACTTGGTTTGCTGCTTTTCACCTTCTTTAGTTCTTTATATATACTGGATATGAGTCCTCTGTCAGATAAAGGGTTGGTGAAGATTTTTTCCCAATCTGTAGGCAGTCGTTTTGTTTTGATGAGGATGTCCTTTGCTTTGCAGAAGCTTTTCAGTTTCATGAGGTCCCATTTATTGATTGTTGCTCTTAGAGCCTGTGCTGTTGGTGTTCTCTTCAGGAAGTTTTCTCCTGTACCAATGAGTTCTAGGGTATTTCCCACTTTTTTTTCAAGCCGATTTAATGTGTCTGGTTTCATGTTGAGGTCTTTGATCCACTTGGACTTCAGTTTTGTGCAGGGTGATAAGTATGGATCTATTTTCATTTTTCTACATGTAGACATCCAGTTGGACCAGCACCATTTGTTGAAGATGCTATCTTTTTTCCATTGAATGGTTTTGGCGTCTTTGTCAAAGATCAGGTGTCCATTAGTGTGTGGGTTTATTTCTGGGTCCTCTGTTCAGTTCCACTGATCCACCATTCTGTTTCTATGCCAGTACCATGCAGTTTTTAAAACTGTTGCTCTATAGTACAAATTAAGATCAGGGATGGAGATACTTCCAGAAGATCTTTTATTGTAGAGGATTGTTTTAGCAATTCTGGGTTTCTTGTTATTCCATATGAAGTTGAGAATTTTTCTTTCCAGGTCTGTAAAGAATTGTGTTGGTAATTTGATGGGAATTACATTGAATCTGTAGATGGCTTTTGGTAAGATGGCCATTTTTACTATGTTAATCTTGCCAAGCCATGAGCATGGGAGATCTTTCCATCTTCTCATATCTTCTTCTAATTCTTTCTTCAGAGATTTGAAATTTTTTCATACAAGTCTTTGACTTCCTTGGTTAGGGTTACTCTGAGGTACCTTATGTCATTTGTGGCTATTGTGAAGGGTGTTGTTTCCCTAATTTCTTTCTCAGCCCTTTTGTCTTTTGTATACAGGAGGTCTACTGATTTTTTTGAGTTAATTTTGTATCCAGCCACTTTGCTGAAGGTGTTTATCAGCTGTAGGATTTCCCTGGTAGAGTTTTGGGGGTCACTCACGTATACTATCATATCATCTGCAAATAGTGATAATTTGACTTCTTCCTTTTCAATTTGTATCCCCTTGATCTCCTTCAACTGTCTTATTGCTCTAGCAAGGACTTCCAGCACTATGTTGATGAGAGATGGAGAGAGTGGGCAGCCTTGTCTTGTCCCTTATTTTAGTGGGATTGCTTTAAGTTTCTCTCCATTCAGTTTGATGTTGGCTATAGACTTGCTGTATATCGCCTTCACTATGTTTAGATATGTGCCTTGTATCTCTGATCTCTCCAATACTTTAAACATGAATGGATGTTGGATTTTGTCAAATGTTTTTTCAGCATCTAGGGAGATTATCATGTGGTTTTTTTCTTTCAATTTGTTAATATGGTGGATCACATTGATGGATTTCCGTATATTGAACCACCCCTGCATACCTGGGATGAAGCCTACTTGGTCATAGTGGATAATATCTTTAATGTGTTCTTGGATTCGGTTTGCAAGTATTTTATTAAGTATTTTTGCATCAATGTTCATAAGGGAGATTGGCCTGAAATTCTCTTTCTTTGTTGAGTCTTTGTGAGGTTTAGGTACCAAGGTGACTATGGCTTCATAGAATGTGTTTGGTAATGTTCCTTCTGTTTCTATTTTGTGGAATAGTTTGAAGAGAATTGGTGTGAGCTCTTCTTTGAAGGTCTGGTAGTATTCTGCATTGAAGCCATCTGGTCCTGGGCTTTTTTTGGATGGGAGACTTTCGATGACAGCTTCTATTTCTTTGGGGGATATAGGACTATTTAGTTGATTTACCTGGTCCTGGTTCAGCTTTGGTAAGTCAAATTGATCAAGAAAATTGTCCATTTCATTTAGATTTTCAAATTTTGTGGCATATAGACTTTTAAGTAAGTCCTAATGATTGTTTGGATTTCCTTAGTGTCTGTAGTTATATCCCCCTTTTCATTTCTGATTTTGTTGATTTGGGTGGTATCTCTCTGCCTTTTAGTTAGCTTGGCTAAGGGTTTGTCTATCTTGTTGATTTTCTCAAAGAACCAGCTCTTGGTTTCATTGATTCTTTGAATTGTTTGTTTCCAATTGATTGATTTCAGCCCTGAGTTTGATTATTTCCAGCAGTCTACTCCTTCTTGGTGTGTCTGCTTCTTCTTTTTCTAGGGTTTTTAAGTGAGCCATTAAGTTTCTTGAATGAGCTGTCTCGAATTTCTTCTTGAAAGCACTTATTGCTATGAACTTTCCTCTTAGTACTGCTTTCATTGTGTCCCACAAGTTGGGTATGTTGTGTCTTCATTTTCATTGATTTCTAGAAAGACTTTAATTTCTTTCTTTATTTCTTCCCTGACCCAGCTGTCATTTAGTAACAAGTTGTTCAGTTTCCATGTGTGTGTAGGTTTTTTGCTATTTCTGTTATTGTTGAGGTCCAGCTTTATTCCATGATTATCAGACAAGATACATGGGATTATTTCAATCTTCTTGTATTTGTTGAGGCTTGCTTTGTGACCCACTATATGGTCTATTTTGGAGAAGGTTCCATGAGGTGCTGAGAAGAAGGTAAATTCTTTTGTGTTTGGGCGTAAAGTTCTGTAAATGTCTGTTAGGTCCATTTGATTCATGACCTCTGTCAGAGACATTGTTTCTTTGTTTAATTTCTATTTTGTTGACCTGTCCTTTGTTGAGAGTGGGGTGTTGAAGTCTCCCACTATTAATGTGTGGGAATCTATATGTGCTTTAAATTTTATCAATGTTTCTTTAACAAATGTGGGTGCCCTTGTATTTGGGGCATAGATGTTCAGGATTGTGATGTCTTCCTGGTGGAATTTTCCCTTGATGAGTATGAAGTGTCCTTCCCCATCTCTTTTGATTAATTTTGGTTGAAAGTCTATTTTATCAGATATTAGAATGGCTACTCCTGCTTCCTTCTTGGGTCCGTTTGCTTGGAAAGTCATCTTCCAACCCTTTACCCTCAGGTAATGTCCATCTTTGTGTCTTAGGTGTGTTTCTTGTATGCAACAGATTGCTGGGTTTAGTTTACGTATCCATTCTGTTAATCTGTGTCTTTTTATTGGAGAGTTGAGTCCATTGATGTTGAGAGAGATTAATGACCAGTGGCTGCTAGATCCCTTGATTTTGATGTTGGCTGTGGTCATCAGGTTGTGTGCTTGGTTGCTTTTTGTTTTACTGAAGTGAGGTTATTTATTTCCTGTGTTTTCTTGAATGTAGCTAGTTTTCCTGGGTTGCATTTTCCCTTCTAGTGTCTTCTGTAATGCTGGATTTGTTTGTAGGTATTGTTGAAATTTGTTTTTGTCATTGAATATCTTGTTTTCTCCATCTATGAGGACTGAGAGTTTTGCGGGGTATAGTAGCCTGGGCTGACATCTGTGTTCTCTTAGGGTCTGCATGATATCCATCCAGGCCCTTCTGGCTTTCATAGTCTCTGTTGAAAAGTCAATTGTGATTGTAATGGGTTTGCCATTATATGTAACTTGGCCTTTTTCCCTTGCAGCTTTTAGTATATTTTCTTTGTTCTGTATACTTACTGTTTTGATTATTATGTGGCGGGAGGATTTTCTTTTCTGGTCAAATTTGTTGGGTGTTCTGTAGGCCTCATGTATTCTAATTGGCCTCTCCTTTAGCTTGGGGAAATTTTCTTCAATGATTTTTTGAAAATATTTTCTGGGCCTTGGAGAAGGGAGTCTCCTTTTTCCTCTATTCCTATTATTCTTAGGTTTTGTCTTTTTATATTTTTCTTGGATTTCTTGGACTGTCTGTGTCAGGAATTTTTCGGATTTAACATTTTCTTTGACAGACACATCTATTTCTTCCATTGTATCTTCTACACCTGAGATTGTTTCTTCCATCTCTTGTAGTCTGTTAGTTATGCTTACCTCTGTAGTTCCTGTTTTCTTCCCTAGATTCTTCCTTTCCATTATTTCCTCCATTTGTGTTTTCTTTAATTTTTCCAATTCTATCTTCAGGTCTTGAGTTGTTTTGCTTACTTCCTTCACCTGTCTGATTGTACTTTCCTGTTTTTCTTTTAGTTCCTTCAACTCTGTTTCTTTTATTTCATTCGGTGTTTTAAGCATTTCCTTTCTAAAGTCCATAAACTGTTTGGCTGCAGCTTCCTCTATTTCTTTAAGGATGGCAATATTCTGTTTGAGTTTATCTTCCTCTATGTCTTTATGTATCTTATTTGTTTCCTCTGTTATCATCTTCATGAGCATAGTTGTTAGGTCATCTTCTTGGATTTCAGTTATGCTGGGGTGTCCAGGGCTACTTGCCCCTGGGTAACTGGGTTCTGGAGATGCCATATTGCTCTGTCTTTTGTTGCTTGAGCTTTTAAGCTGGCCTCTACCCATTGTGTTATCTTAGGTGTTTGGGGTTATTTTCTGGTGGTTCCTGGGGATCCTGTGGTGGAGAGAATCCCCTTTGCAGAAAGCTGGTTTTTCCTGAAGGATGTCTTCTCAGCTTTTTGGGTATAGACCCTGGATGGCTGGTGTTTTTTTCAGGAGTTGCTCACCTCAGGGATATAGACCTGAGTGGTAACTGTGGTCTTTGTTAGTCGAGAGGGTTCTCCTCTCACCCAGGGAAGTCCTGAGGGCAGCTGCCCTGTTTCTGGGTTTCTTGTTGTAAATTTAATGATCAGCTGCTGTGACCCAGTTGGACATCAGGCGAGCCTCAAGTGTTTGTGCCTGTGTCTGGAGCACAGGTGAATGATGGCCCCACTGGTCTGCTAGACTGTTAGACTTTTTCTAGGGAAGGATTGGCTGATTTAAGTCAGTCCAGTTTCCTTCCTTCCCTGTGCATTCTCTGGAGACACGGTCTCCCAGTATCTTTTTTGCCCTGGTGCACACTGCTCAGTGTTCGCCAGCTGGCTGGCTGCAGAAACTGCCTGTGCCTGGAGCATAGCTGGGTGATGGCTGCTCAGTCTCCACCAGCTGTCTGGTGTGCAGAAACTGCCTGTGTCTGCCTTTGTGCGGCCTTTGGGAGCCTGGGTGCCTCCCTAAGCTGGGTAATTTTCCGGGGACATTTTCAGGCTGGGGTTGTAGGCTGAGTGCTCTGAGTTCAGACCAGCCTTTTCCCTCCCTGTGTGTTTGCACCAGACAGTGAAACTCATTCGCTGGTGCTCTGGTGCCCACAGTTCTATCTCAGGCGGCGAATCAGCTGTGCAGGTAGTCAGGGCTCTGTGCTGGAGCCTGGGTCTTGGGCTCTGGCTCCGGGCTGGGTCCTGGGGTGCCCATGGAACCCGAGTCTTTTCCAGGGGATGTCTGGGTGACCTAAGGCTGGTCCCAATCGTTTCCTGTACCCTGGGGTTATCTCCTGACTGAAAATTCCAGTCTCTGATAGTGTGGTGCCCACGGTCAGTCTGGGACAGTGACCAGAGACACTGGCTTGTGGCTCTGGGCTGGAGCTGGGGCTGGTGGCCAGCAGCCAAGAGTCTGGCGGAACCGGGATCTCTTCTGCGGTTTAGCCGGGTGAGTTAAAAGCTGATTGAATCCCCCACCATGGGGTATCCTCTCACCTGGGAAACACAATGACTGTGTTTTATGGCCGCGAGTTCTGATTATGGGTCACTGTGCTGATCCTGCTGCTGCTGCTTAGAATGAGAGTCCTCCCGGCGCCGCCATCTTGCCCCTCCTCTGTGTATGGAATCTTATGTAAGAAGTGAGAAATAGTAAGATTTGAAGAGGACAGGAAACAGGGAACAAATCAGGAGCCTGCCACAGAGGGCCTCTGAAAGGCTTTACCCTACAGGTTATCAAAGAAGATGCTGAGATTTATAGCCAACCTTTGCACACAGTGCAGGGAACTTTATGAAAGAAGGGGGAGATAGTAAGACATGGAGAGGACAGGAGCTCCCCACGAGAGCAACAGAACCAAAAAATCTGGGCACAGGGGTCTTTTCTAAGACTGATACTCCAACCAAGGACCATTCATGCAGATAACCTAGAACCCCTGCACAGATGTAGCCCATGTCAGTTCAGTGTCCAAGTGGGTTCCATGATAATGGGAACAGGGACTGTCTCTGAAATGAACTGATTGGCCTGTTTTATGATCAACTTCCCCTGAGGGAGGAGCAGTCTTAACAGGCCACAAAGGAAGACAATGCAGCCACTCCTGATGAGACCTAAGAGACTAAGATCAGAAGGAAGGAAAAGAAGCCCTCCCCTATCAGTGGACCTGGGGAGGGGCATGAGTGGAAAGGAAGGAAGGAATTGGGAGGGGAGGAAGGAGGCAGGTACAGGGTGAATACAAAGTGAAAAAAGTGTAATTAATAAAAAATTTAAAAATTATATAATACAGTTTCATGATACAATACTGAAACTATGAGAACTAGATACATTATTTGGTAGTTTTCTGCATACTCCCTCTAAACTTAAGTAAAACTCCACAAAACCAAAATCCTTATGGGTTCATTCTTATTCACACATGGAATATAAGAAAAAGGACAACAGTCAGAAGGTCTGTACAGGGTACACTCATTAGGGCCTATCTTAACACATTTAATTAAAGGCTTTTGAAAGTAAATTACAAATTAGTGTCACAGAGTTTTTTTTCTTCTTGTTAATTCCAGCCCACCCAGCCACCCCCCCCATTCTTTTTCTTCTAGATTTTGACATCCAGTGTCACTGAACAATCTTGATCTAATTTATAATAAGATAGCACTTTCAGGGAGGTTTAGTCAAATCCTTCAACAAACAAATGAGTGGATACCATAGTATCAACAAACCAATAATTTTCCTAACCTAAAATTTCTATAGGTAGGACATTTCAGAATCAAAACCATCTAATTAGAGCTCAATTAAAATTAAAATTATAAGGTAGCATAATATTTGCTTATACACATCAAAATTTAAATGGTACCTATTTCAGGCAATAGAAATGTTAATTAGCTTGATTGTATGTGCTGTTCACTTCCAAAGCATATGCACACCAAAGCATGAAACTGTACACTCTAAATATATTGACGTTTTTGTCAATTGTAGCTCAAAATTTCTAAATAAAATATGCAGAAACAGAATGAAGCATTTTAAGCCAAATTTCCAATTATTATGTTTCACTTGGATAAGTTTGCTTAATGCTGGATAATTATAGCATCATCACACTGAAGTAGCCAAGCCTACTCATCATCTCTGTAGTAGTTAAAAAAGTAAAGGATTTCATTAATTCTCATTAAAATATCTTAGCTGATGAGGAACAGAAGAAATAATTTTAGAAATATGTATTACATTTTTACTTATTTAGTGGCGTTATGGGCATGACAAGACATATATTTACAGCTGGCAAGAGCTGATTTTTTTCCTTCCTCTCTGTACATCTCTGAAATTGAACTCAGGTCATACAGGTTGGTAGCAAGCACCTTAACTTCTGAGCATCTTGGTTGCCCAGAAATAAATCCTTATTAACAGATATCTTTCAGACAACTGCATCAGTGTAATCAGTCATTCAAATCACTAAACAATGTCAATAAAGGTAAGGATGGGTGTGATTTCTTTCAGTGTCCCAGACTTTTCCAAGGATCTTTTCTTTATTAAGAACCCAATTATATTAGTGCAAGCCACTGCTACCCAATTTGCCTGTAGACACAATGAAATTACACATTTACTTACAGATTATTCTCAAAATAAAAGACAATCCCCAAAATTACACTCTTTCTTATTGCCTACTGGATATTATCCATTAAACAAATTTCTATCCATTTGTAAGTTATACTTCTCATTATAAAATACATTATGATTGTGTTGTTTAAAATTTTTTAGTTTATTTTGAGTTTTTGAGTTTTTTCTTTGTTTTTTTTTAATTTTCATTTTTTGAGAGTGGATTACATAAAGCTGGGTAGATAGTATGTAGGAGACGTTGTGGAATGGGAAAGAATATAATCAACACATATATTATAAAACTGAATTTTTACAGACATTTCCCTATGTAAAAATTACAGGATGAGCAGGGCTATGAAGAAAGACACTTCTCAAACAAAGCAACACAACACAAAAGAAAAATGAAATAAGTTACATTGATTTGGAAAATTTTAGGTTGCAGAGCTACCATATTAATGAGGTATTTTGATTTTTTTTTCCAAAAAGGATGTG
Organism: Meriones unguiculatus; assembly: GCF_030254825.1. NCBI lineage: Eukaryota > Metazoa > Chordata > Mammalia > Rodentia > Muridae > Meriones > Meriones unguiculatus. Next base: position 101,220,136 of record NC_083351.1, read on the forward strand.
TGTAGTTCTGACAATGTGCCTGAATTCTCCATACCATGACCTCTGTGTTCCCCTCAGCTTTGGTCCTTAGGTTTCCGTGATTTGTAACACAATACCTGTGCACTGTAAAAGAAAATGGTTATGAGTCAGGATCCCTCTTATCTTCAAATTCTTCCTTAGAAATGAGAGAGAACAGAAGTGTCTGGTCTGACCTATAACAAGAAAATACAAATTTTCTCATTGTTTTGGAATAATTTGTAACGGTTTCACTTTTAGCTCCTTGTTTTCTGGAGACTTGTAGCCTCCCAACTTTATTTTGAATTGTTTTTCTGACTTCAAGCTTAGGATTTTCATTTTGGCTTGCAGTTTGAAATGAATTTAGCTCAACTCTAGTGCTCTCTATCAAGAACATAACCAACGGAGGGCTTTCATTCCCTCAAGAAATTCCTTTTCTGATTAAAATTAAAGGTAGAAAGTTTTATCTTCTTTTTTTAAAAAAATTATACATTGTATTTTTGCCAAATTAACAGTATAACAAAAGAAGCCAAACTGCCTGTGGCTGCTTCTCTTAATTTCCACATGTTAGATACAGGAATATATTAAATATAAGATTAGAGGAGAACATGATATGCTTTTTTCTCAATCACAATAATGTAGCAGAGTCCCTTCATCAGGAACAGAGCTGCAGCATGTTGATTCATCTTGCTAGAGACTTCTTACTGGCTATTATTTATTTATTTATTTATTTATTACATTTTATTCACTTTGTATCCCCCCGTTAGGCCCTCCCTCCTCCCTTCGCAGTTCAATCCTCCCTCCCCCTTCTTCACACAAGCCCCTCCCCAAGTCCACTGATAGGGGAGGTCCACCTCTCATTCCTTCTGATCTTAGTCTATCAGATCTCATCAGGAGTGGCTGCATTGTCATCTTCTGTGGCTTGGTAAGATTGCTCTCCCCTCAGGGGGAGGTGATCAAAGAGCAGACCAATAAGCTTATGTCAGAGGCAGTCCCTCTTCCCATTACTATGTAACCCACTTGGACACTAAACTGCCATGGGCTACATCTGTGCAGAGGTTCTAGGTTAGCTCCATGCCTGGTACCTGGTTGGAATATGATTCTCTGGGAAGACCCCTGTGTTCAAATTATCTGGTTCTGTTGCTCTCCTTGTGGGGTTCCTGTCCTCTCCAGATCTTACCGTTTCCCACATCTTAGAAAAGATTCCATGCACTTTGCCCAACAGTTGGCCATCAGGCTCAGCATCTGCTTTGATAGTCTGCAGGGCAGAGCCTTTCAGAGGTCCTCTGTGGCAGGTTCCTAGGTTGTTTCCTGTTTTCTTCTTCTTCTGATGTCCATCATCTTTGCCTTTCAGTATGGGGATTGAGTATTTTAGTCAGGGTCCTCTCTCTTGATTAGTTTTTTTAAATGTCCAGATTTTAGTAGGTTTATCCTAAGTTATATGTCTATATGAGTGACTATATATCGTGTGTCTTTCTGCTTCTGGGAAAGCCCACTTACTGGCTATTTTAAAGAACAAAGAATTTAAGAGATAAGAAAGTAACTCACCACTCATTAGAGAAGTTTCTTTTTAAGTATAACAGTTTTTAATTTGTCTCTCTGTTTTTCTATCTCTTTCTTCTTTCTCTGCATGTCTTTTCTGTGTGTGTCTGTCTGTCACTGTGTGTGTGTGTATGCTTGTGTTCCTGTGAATGCCAGAAGAGATTGCCTAACACCCTTGAGCTTAAGTTACAGGCAGGTGAAAGACTGATGTAGAATCTAACTCAGATCCCCTGGAAGAAAAACAAGTGTTTTAAACTCTGAAGAAACTTGAACTTATTGGCAGAGGAGACAACTTCCTGAACAGAACACCAACAGCACAGGTTCTAAGAGCAACAATCACATTCCTTACCTAGGCAAAACTGAAACCACAGTGCACATTCCCAAACCAGTGAACCTCTATCATCTTCCTGAAAAAACAATCCAGAAAACAGAAAGAGACAATCATAGCCCGAACTACAATCTCGAGGAAAAAACAGCGAGAATTATAAATAATCAGATGGCTAGAGGCAGAATTAAGAACACTCCCAACAAAAATCAGGACATAATAACCTCACCCCACAAAACACTGGACACTTCAATTCACTAGATATACAAGAAAACGACCTCAAAACTATGTTTCTCCAGCTATTAGAGGCCCGTAAAGATGAAATGAACAAAGCCCTCAGAGAAATAGCCAAAGAAATCGAGACTAACCAAGAGGAAACAAATCCTGCTCTCAGAGAAATGACTATGAAAATTGAGGCAAACAAAGAAGAAATGAACAAAGCTCTCAAAGAAATGTCCACACAAATCAAGGCAAATAAAGAAGAAATAAACAAAGCTCTCATAGAAATACAGGCAATTATAACCAAAGAAGTAGAGGCACAATTAGTGATATATAGAGAGGAAAAGGACAAAAAATAGAAGCTGTCATTGAAAAGCAGGACTCCACATTCAAACAGATGAAGGAAACGGTGCAAGACATGAAAACAGAATTAGAATCAATAAAGAAAACACAAATAGAGAAAAACCAGGAGCTGGAGAACATAGAGAAAAGATCAGGAACTACAAAGGTAAGCATCACCAACAGAATACAAGAGATGGAAGGAAGAATCTCAGGAGCCTAAGATACACTTGCAGAAATTGACACGTCTCTCAAAGAAAAAATAAAATCAGAAAAGTTCCAAACACAAAACATGCAAGAAATCAAGGACACCATGAAAAGACAAAACCTAAGAATAATAGGAGTAGAAGAAAAAGAAGACATCAGGCTCAAAGGTCTGGAAAATATTTTCAAGAAAATTATAGAAGAAAATTTTCCCAACTTAAAGAAAGAGATGGCCATAAACATACAAGAGTCCTACAGAACACCAAGTAGACTAGACCAGAAAAGAAATTCTTCACGTCATGTCATAGTCAAAACACTGAACCTACAGAACAAAGAAAAAATTCTAAAAGCAGCAAGGGAAAAAGGCCAAGTAACATATGAAGGTAGACCTATCAGAATCACAGCAGACTTATCAACAGAAACTATGAAAGCCAGAAGGGCCTAGAAAGAAATCATATGGTCATTAAGGGACCACGGATTCCAACCCAGACTACTATACCCAGCAAAACTTTCAATCAACATAGACGGAGAATTCAAAATATTCCAAGACAAAACCAAATTTAAACAATATCTACATAGTAACCCAGCTCTACAGAAGTTACTAGAAGGGAAACTCCAAACCAAAGAAAACAACTACATCTAAGGAAACAGAGGAAATAGATAACTACACACACACATACAAAAAACAAAAAAAAACAAAACAAAAGAATACAAGCAATGAAACTCAGTGACACCACCAACCCTACATCTAAACTAAGTAACAATTGTTGGTCACTAGTCTCTATCAACATCAACGGACTCAACTCCCCAATGAAAAGACACAGACTAACAGAATGGTTGCAGAAACAGGATCCAACATCCTGTTGCATCCAAGAAACACACCTATGCAAAAAAGATAAACACTACCTCAGAGAAAAGGGCTGGAAAAATGTTTTTCAAGCAAATGGTACCAGAAAAAAAAGCTGGTGTAGCCATCCTAATATCTAATAAAATAGACTTTCAACCCAAGTTAATAAAAAAAGATAAGGAGGGCCACTATATTCTCATCAAAGGAAAAATCCACAAAGAGGACATCACAATTTTGAATATCTATGCCCCAAATACAAGAGCATCTACATTCATAAATGGAGCAATATTAAAGCTTAAATCACACATTGATCCTAATACCCTAATAGTGGGAGACTTCAACATTCCACTCTCATCAAGGGACAGATCAACTAGAGAGAAAACAAATAGGGAAATAAAAACACTTAGAGACCCTAAATGAAATGGACCTAATAAACGTCTACAGATCTTTTCATCCAAACTCAAAAGAATATACCTTTTTTCAGCACCACATGGAACCTTCTCCAATATAGACCATATAGTTGGTCATAAAGCAAGCCTCAACAGATACAAAAAGATTGAAATAATCCCTTGTATTGTACGTGACCATCATGGACTAAAGCTGGACCTCAACAACAACAGAAATAAAAAAACCGACACACACATGGAAACTGAACAACTTACTACTCAATGACAGCTGGGTTAAGGAAGAAATAAAGAAAGAAATTAAAGACTTCCTAGAATTCTATGAAAATGAAGGCACAACATACCCAGATTTATGGAACACATTAAAAGCAGTGCTCAGAGGAAAATTTATAGCACTAAGTGCCTGCAAGAAGAAATTCTTAACATCACATACAAACAACTTAATGGCCCAACTGAAAACCCTAGAAAAAAAAGAAGCAGATACACCCAAGAGGAGCAGATGGCTGGAAATAATCAAACTCAGGGCTGAACTCAATCAATTAGAAACAAATAAAACTATGCAAAGAATCAATGAAACAAAAAGCTGGTTCTTTGAGAAAATCAACAAGATAGACAAACCCTTAGCCAAACTAACTAAAAAGCAGAGAAAATCTATCCAAATCACAAAAGCAGAGATGAAAAGGGTGACATAACTACAGACACTGAGGAAATTAAAACAATCATTAGGTCATACTACAAAATCCTATATGCCACAAAATTTGAAAACCTAAATGAAATGGACAATTTTCTTGATAGATTCCATCTTCCAACATTAAGTCAAGATCAGGTAGAAAGACTGAATAGCCCTATATCACACAAGGAAATTGAATCAGTCATTAACAGCCTCCCCTCCAAAAAAAGCCAGGGGCCAGATGGTTTCAGAGCTGAATTCTCCCAGACCTTCAAAGAAGTGCTAACACCAATTCTCCTCAAAATATTCCACAAAATAGAAACAGAAGGTACATTACCAAACTCATTCTATGAAGCGACAGTCACCCTGATACCTAAACCACACAAAGACCCAACAAAAAAAGAGAACTTCAGACCTATCTCTCTTATGAACATTGATGCAAAAATACAATAAAATACTTGCAAACTGAATCCAAGAACACATCAAAGATATCATCGACCACGACCAAGTAAGCTTCATCCCAGGCATGCAAGGGTGGTTCAACATACAGAAATCCACCAATGTAATCCACCACATAAACAACCTGAAGGAGAAAAACCACATGATCATCTCCTTAGATGCTGAAAAAGCATTTGACAAAGTCCAACACCGATTCATGTTTAAAGTCTTGGAGAGATCAGGGATACAAGGAACATTTCTAAACTTAGTAAAGGCAATATATAGCAAGCCTATAGCCAACATCAAACTCAATGGAGAGAAACTTAAATCAATCCCACTGAAATCAGGGACAAGACAAGGCTGCCCACTCTCTCCATACCTCTTCAAAATAGTACGTGAAGTCCTAGCCAGAGCAATAAGACAAGTAAAGGAGATCAAGGGGATACAAATCAGAAAGGAAGAGGTCAAAGTGTCACTATTCGCAGATGATATGATAGTATATATGAGCGACCCCAAAAATTCAACCAGAGAACTTCTCCAGCTGATAAACACCTTCAGCAAAGTGGCAGAATACAAAATCAACTAAAATAAAATCAGAAACCCTCCTGTATACCAAAGACAAAAGGGCTGAGAAAGAAATTAGGGAAACAACACCCTTCACAATAGCCACTAATAACATAAAGTACCTTGGGGTCACTCTAACCAAGCAAGTGAAAGACCTGTTTGAGAAAAACTTCAAATCTCTCAAGAAAGAAATTGAAGAAGATATCAGATGATAGAAAGATCTCCCATGCTCATGGATTGGTGGGATTAACATTGTGAAAATGGCCATCCTGCCAAAAGCAATCTACAGATTCAATGCAATTCCCATGAAAATACCAACTCAATTCTTTACAGACCTTGAAAAAAAGATTCTCAGCTTCATATGGAGAAACAAAAAACCCAGAATCTCCAAAACAATCCTATACAACAACAAATCATCTGGAGGTATCTCCATCCCTGACCTCAAGTTGTACTACAGTGCAATAGTAAGAAAAACTGCATGGTATTGGCATAAAAACAGAAAGGAGGATCAATGGAACCGAATAAAAGACCCAGAAATAAACCCACAGGACTATGAATACTTGATTTTTGAGAAAGAAGCCAAAACCATTTAATGGAAAAAAGACAGCATCTTCTACAAATGGTGCTGGTCTAACTGGATGTCTACATGTAGAAAAATGAAAATAGATCCATGTTTATCACCCTGCACAAAACTAAAGTCTAAGTGGATCAAAGACCTCAACATAAAACCAGACACATTAAATGGTTAGAAGAAAAAGTGGGGAACAGCCTAGAACTCATTGGCACAGGAGACAACTTCCTGAACAGAACACCAACAGCACAGGCTCTAAGAGCAACCAATCAATAAATGTGACCTCATGAAACTGAAAAGCTTCTGCAAAGCAAAGGACACCCTCATCAAAACAAAATGACTGCCTACAGATTGGGAAAGAATCTTCACTAACCCTTTATCTGACAGAGGCCTAATATCCAGTATATACAAAGAACTAAAGAAGCTGAAAAGCAGCAAACCACGGAATCCAATTAAAAAATGGGGAACAGAGCTAAACAAAGAATTCTCGACAGAGGAATATCGAATGGCAGAGAAACACTTAAAGAAATGCTCAACCTTATTAGTCATCAGGGAAATGGAAATCAAAACGACCCTGAGAAATCACCTTACACCCATCAGAATGGCCAAGATGAAAAACTCAAATGACAACACATGCTGGAGAGGTTGTGGAGAAAGGGGAACCCTCCTCCACTGCTGGTGGGAATGTAAACTGGTACAACCACTCTGGAAATCTATCTGGCAATTTCCAAGACAATTAGGAATAGTGATTCCTCAAGATCCAGCTATACCACTGCTAGGTATATACCCAAACTTTGCTCAAGTACACAAAAGGGATATTTGCTCAACCATGTTTATATAGCAGCTTTATTTGTAATAGCCAGAACCTGGAAACAATCCAGATGTCCATCAATGGAGGAATGGGTACAGAAATTGTGGTATTTTTACACAATGGAATACTACTCAGCAATCAAAAAGGATGAAATCATGAAATTTGCAGGCAAATGGTGGGATCTAGAAAAGATCATTCTGAGTGAAATATCCCAGAAGGAGAAAGACAAACACGGTATATTCTCACTTATATAGACCTATAAGATATGATAAACATAATGAAATCTATACACCTAAAAAAGATAATCAAGAGAGCAGACATGGGGTAAGATGATCAATCCTTGTTTAGAAAGACAGATGGGATGTGCATTGAACATATGACAGGAGTCTACTGAGCGCATCTGAAAGACTCTAACTAGCAGTGTTTTCAAAGCAAAGACTCATGAGCAAACCTTTGGCAGAGTACAGGGAATCATAAGAAAGAAGGGGAGCTAGTCTGATGGGGAAAGGATAGGATCTCCAGAAGGACCAAATATATCTGGGCACAGGGTCTTTTCTGAGACTGACATTCAACCAAGGACCATGTATGGATATAACCTAGAACCTCCGCTCAGTTGTAGCCTGTGGTAGCTTAGTAACCAATTGGTTTCCCAAAGTGAGGGGAACAAGGACTATTTCTAACAGGAACTCAATGACTGGCTCTTTGGCCTCCCCACCCCCCAAGGGAGGCCCAGTCCTGTTAGGCCACAGAGGAGGGCTTTGCATCCTGTCCTGAAGATACCTGATAAAACAGGATCAGATGAATGGGGTGGAGGTTCCTCCCATCAGTGGACTTGGAAAGGGGCACGGTGGTGATGAGGGAGGGAGGGAGGGACTGGGAGGGAATGAGGGAGCGGGACACGGCTGGGATACAGAGTTAATAAAATGTAACTGATAAGAAAAAAATAAAATTAAAAAAAAAAAAAAAAGGAATACGCAAGCTTTCCTTGTGACACAGGGCTGCAATCTCTGATGCTCAGGAGGCTGAGCAAGAATGAGCATAAATCCAGGCCTGTTTGGTGTAGATTACAGACTGGGCTCATGGCCAGCTTCTGCATCTCAGTGAGACCCAGCCTCAAAACAGAAGGCAAAAAGAAGGATTATATGTTCAGTGGTAGAGTTATTGCCTCTTTTCTGGTATGCATAATGTCCCATTTTTAATACCCAGAGATATTTATATTTTTCTGTTTGTTTTATTGTCTGATTGTTCCAGTACTTGACTTATGATAAGATAACAGGAAACAGCCTTTGTACCAAACATACAAAAGTTGATTCAAGGTTTTTCCCAAACATCTACCCACCTTTTCTAGATGCTCACTTCATACTTCAAGTAAAAAAAAATGCATACAAATAAAAGCATAACTATAAAAACGCTGAATTTAGCTTTGCATTCTACCAGTTCATCCCCACATTTGATAGAAATACTTGGTCAAGTTAATAAAGGTACCTGTAAAAGTCCACAGCAATATCTTACCTGATCCTTACTGAATCTTTGTTTATTTTCTACTAATTTTAAAATTTTATTATATTTTCAAAATATATTGGGTAAAATTTTTATTTAAAAAAATACAAAACTTATTGTTTGATAATTTCAAACATTTATATAATTTGTTTGGATTGAACCCACACAGTTACTTCTCTTTCCAACTCCTCCCTTTGTTCATTGTTCATGGTCACTTCTTATTCCTTTGCAAGTTTATGTGCTATTTTAATGCACACTTAAGTTCACAGGTGAACAAAGTTGGCACATGGGCAGCTGCCTATCAAGGCTGGCAATCCTGAAGCTTTTTTTTTTTTTTTTTTTTTTTGTACAGCTTATGACTAAAATGACTGTATAGGGCTTAATCTTAAACTGACTATCTTTATTATATGCCCCCCTTTCAAGGCTCATGGATCATCACAGATGATGCTACAGGAAGCCTGTAAGAATCTTCAAATTTATGGTACCTGATTACTAGTGCACTTTCCTTCCTGGTACAATTTTTTTCATTAATTCATTTACTTTATGTTCCAATAGGAGCTTCCCTTCCCTCCTCTCCTTCCAGTCCCCTCTTACTAACTTTCTTCTCCCATCCCCTTCTCCCTTTCTCCCCAGAGAGGAGATTTCCCATGATATTAATTCTCCTTGGCATATCAGGTTGCAGTAGGACTATGTGTGTCTTCTCCTGTTGAGGATAGACATTACAGCCCAGTTAGGGGAAAGGGATCCAAAGGCCACAGAGTCAGTGACAGGCCCTGCTCCTGCTGTTAGGGGTCCTACATGAAGACCAAGCTGCACATCTCTTACATATGTGTGTGTGTGGGGTGGGGTGTTCCATGCATGTTCTTTCTTTGGTGGTTCAGTATAAATAAGTGAGCCCAAAATATTTACCTGAGAACTCCTACAACAGATAAACACCTTCAGCAAAGTAGCTGAATACAAAATTAATTAAAAAATTAGTAGATCTCTTTTGCACAAACAATAAATGGGCTGAAAAAGAAGCTAGGTAAACAATACACCTCACAATAGCCACAAATAATATAAATTATTTGGTGTAACTAACCAAGCAAGTGAAAGACCTGCATACATTTGTAACAGTATAAGGATAACCATTTTGGTTGCATATATAGTTAATAGAAATGGGCTGAGGGGCTGTTTTTGAAACTATTGCTAAAACTAAGTGAATAAAAGCAGTACTATTAAAATAAATTTTTATCATAAAGTTCTTTTGAAAGTATATGATTTATATTTTTAATGCCGCCTTATTCGGGGAGCTGTGCCACTGGGATGGGCTTTGAGGTTTTAGAAGCCAACCCTGGCCCAGCATCTCTCTCTCATGCCTATGGAGGCCATTATTACTCAAAGCATGACATATCTAAAGTAAATTCTTATGGATAATGATGGATGAACAAGCAACAATATTCTTATGGACACATATATAAAAGTAATTTCCTTCAGAAAGAAGACAGTTAAAATTCCCAGGTGGTAGTGTGACATAGTCAGAGCTCATAGTGATCAGTAGTTCCCACAAGCTCATTCCACTTAAAGTGCTTCAACTGAGACACTGTACCCACTGATAATGAACTCACAACTTCGCATCCATTCTTGACACACTATGTCACTTATTGATACTCAAATGAGTATTATGGATATTTCATAAAAAGGAGCAGTGGACAATTTTTCTATGAATATTATATTTTACTTAATTTCCTCAAGATTCATCTATCATTTCATTCGTAATAGTTAAAACACACATCAACTGAGAAATGGATAAAAATGTAGTGTATTTATATCGTGAAATGTTAATTCAGCAGTAACAAAGAATGATGCCTGAACTTATGTGGTGCAAGAAGCCAGCCATATGTGGTAACATACTGTATAATACTTCAGTTACATGAAATGCCACGGATGTGGAGAGCTGCTAAGAGATCAACTAAGTCAAGGCAGATCTGAAAGATATGGCTAAGAATACAGTATTTTTTTTTGAGGATGATGAAAATATTTGACAATTAGATGATGATAAGAGTTATTTAAGTATTGAATTATATACTTCCTTACATACTTGAATGCTTAGGCTCATTCATATCTTGAATTCTACACCAGGGAGTAGAACTGTTTGGAAGGATCAGAAGGAGTAGGAATTGTGCTCTTTTTTGGAGTAGGTGTGGCCTGTCTAACTGGATTGATCAGGTTGTAGCTCTCAGCCTCTGTTCCAGAAATGTGCTCCCTGCCATGATGCTAATGTAGTAACCATCTGAAGCTGTATGCAAGAACCTAATTAAACACGTTTTTAAGAGCTATCTTAATTATGCTCTCTTCACAGCACTAGAATAGTGACTAAGATGAATACTATAATTCATTATTAGACTTTAGTAATGTGGGCTTGGGAGAATTGACTGGAGGAAAGGGTGACAAGAGCATCTTGGAATAAGCAAAAATTTTCCCCAGGTGTCCTGACACTGGAACATTTGTTTGATTCAGAAGCAGTAGTTCACAGAAAATAGAGCTTTAAACCTTATAACATGTTATGTTTCATTGGCTGATAGACAGCTGCATCCACAATGCCTAGGTTCTTGAATGCTTTCAGGAAAATATTTATATACAACGAAGTTGTATGTTCTCAGCGGGAAACCAATATAGCAGGAAATAACGTAACAATGGCAATGGCATATAGATATTTTCTAAGCTACAGATATTGTGCTCATCATGTTCATAAATCTAAGTCGATGAAACTTAAAAGTCTCAGCGTAAAAGTCTTAGAATTCACAAGAAATTTGGTACTAGTGTTTTATTCCACAGATTTTTGGGTAATATTTAGCAGTTCTTTTTTACTTACTGACAGAATAAAAACAAAGAAGATTTCTGAAGTTCTAAAATCATCTAACCGTGGATTCAGTTTAGGTACCTTGTTATTTACTTCTCCAGCTGCTATGATTAGATAACTGGAGAAAGACAGGGAGGAAGAAAGAGCCCTGCAATTCAAAGGGGTATATTCCATCATGACAGGGAAGTCCTGGCAGTAGGAGCAGAGGATTGGTTGGTTACATTGAATCTACAGTTGCCAAGTCAAAGAGAAAGAAAACAAGATTACACGCAACACAAACTTAAAGTCCCACGTGCTCCATGGTTCACTTCCTCCAGCAAGCTTTTATTTTCTACAATGTCCAGTATTTTTAAACAACAACACCAGTTGCACAGCAAAGACTTAAACCCATGAGTCTATGGGACCATTTCATATCAAACCCAATTGCAGATAATGGTATATAAGAGATGCATTCATGACCACTAGAAAGCTGATATTTCCTGTATATATTAATATAACTCAAGATCTAGCAGAGAGCTAGCTTCTAATTTTATACAAGAGCCCAAATTATCTTTTAATTTTCATCCTCTCCATAACTTCACATCCTCCTTGAGTTTTCATTCCTTCAAATAATTAATTTAACACTTAATATTAAGTTTTGAAAGTTGTCACATTAGAATTCCAGTCACTTCTGAGAAAATATTAGAATGAATCTTTCATTTCTCCAAAGAGCAGTTCAGGCAAATCCTGTGATGCAAAATTTAAACTCTTCCTAATGCTATCACTTTGTGTTATGATAACATTGTAGAAATACAACCATTTATTTATATGTGCTCTTTACTTCTATGTGCTAGATAAACACATACAGCTCTAAAAACACATATTTAGGGGCATGACTCCTATTAAATTACAAGAATTGTAGTCCTCATTATTTTAGAAACAATTTTAACATTGCTGTTAATGTTCATAGCATTAGCCTTATTTTGCCATATTTTAAAGTTGTTTGGGTTCATGACAAAATTACATAAAGTGTGTATGAATTCTAATGACCTTGGTAAAAGTCTGGTGCTCACCCCTTATTATCTGTACAGCCTTTGCTAAACCAGTGTGTTCTAAAAATCAATGAATGACATTAAAATGACCTATGACTTTTTTTTTTTTATTACAAACTGGTCTATGATAGATAATGCATTCACATTTTTTCCACCTTTGAGCTCCATTATAAATTTAAAATAAATTCAGTTCCAGTTAATATGCATGATATTTATAGAATAAATGAATATTGAAATCATTAAAGCCACCACAGTTTTTGTTCTAAAAGGCTTAGGACCAATTGATTACATAACATCATCTTGAAAATTTTCTAGATGTTTTACGGGATTAAAATAAAGCAAATATATATACATGTGTATAAACTCACTCATGCCAGTGAGATGATGAGTCTCCATTTTGATCCATTGTCTCTCCAGCCATTAGTATTTGCTAATGTAGAACACCAGGCATTGATTCCCTCCTATTAAGTGGGCTTTAAGTCCAATGAGATGGCTGTTAGCTATCTCTCAGTAGTAGCATCACTCCTGCACATTTGGAGACTACAGAACCAATGAAAATGTAGAGAAAAACTGATAGTGTGGCAAGCAACCCCAGTTGATACATCTATAATACAATTCCTACAATCTCAGAGGATTTTACAGAAGTCAAGTGGGGTAGTGTCTTCCATAAATGACAGGGAAGCTGCAGCCATGTGATAGAAAATAATGGTTGCCTAGACAAGTGCTGCATCACAGCAGGTAGAAATGACGGCATCCATCTCTCCATAAAGACTTACAGAAAATCAGTGGCTTCTGAGAGAGAGGGAAAGCCCATTTTTCTCCCCCAGGGACAAACACCTCAACAGGGTAGCCAGTCCCAAGTCGTCAGCCCTGAAAACATGTATATATGAGCAGCGCTAAATGTATTAAGTAGGTTATATATAGGACTGTGTGTGTATGTCCACGTATATATGTGTGAGTGTAAGCGTGTGTAACATTGATAACTAAAAAAGAAATCATGAATATGGTGGCGACACAGAAGGAATTGGAATGGGAGGATGGTTGGAAAGGATGTAAGTACAGTACTTATTCATTAAATTCTAAGAAAACACACGTTTAAATGAAAAATAAATGATCATGACTCACTTCGTACTTTAATGTGTTTGTTCAAATGCCTATTGTGTACAGAATCACTCTTAGCATTGCCCTTTCTAGAGATAAAAAAAAAAACATGTATTTATTTTGCCCTCACAAAGGTTCTCTGATTCTTAGCTTTTTGCATTTCCTCACAAATGTCCAATGCATAGTATTCTAGACTTTGCATGAGTTACAAAATGAAGATTAAATAACTTAGGAAAAGAAGTGTTAAGTGAAAGACACAGGGTATATACTCACTCAAAAGTGGATATTAGACATATAATATAAGATAAACATACCAAAATCTGTACACCTAAGGAAGCTGATCAAGAAAGAAGTCTCTAGCTAAGATGCTCAATCCCCTTTCTGAAAAGCAAAGAGAATGGACATCAGAAGAGAGAGAAAACAGGGAACAGGACAGGAGCCTACCACAGAGGGCCTCTAAAAGACTCTACCCTACAGGGTATCAAAGCAGATGCTGAGACTCATAACCAAACTTTGGGCAGACTACAGGGAATCCTATGAAAGAAGGTGGAGATAGTAAGACCTGGACAGGACAGGAGCTCTACAAGGAGAGAAACAAAACCAAAAATTCTGGGCACAGGGGTCTTTTCTGAGACTGATACTCCAACTAAGGACCATTCATGCATATAATCTAGAACCTCTGCACAGACGTAGCCCACGGCAGCTCAGTGTCCAAGTGGATTCTCTAATAAAGAGAACAGGGACTGTCTCTGACATGAACTGATTGGCTTGTTCTTTGATGATCTCCCCTGAGAGGAAAGCAGACTTACCAGTCCACAGAAGATAGGGAGGTCCTCATCTCCTTCCATCTGATCTTAGTCTATCAGGTTTCTCAGGACTGGTTGCACTGTCTTCCTCTGTGGCCTGGTAAGGCTGTACCCCCCTCACGGGGAGGTGATCAAAGAGCCAGGCACTGAGTTCATGTCAGAGACAGCCCCTGTTCACATTACTAGGGAATCCTCTTGGAGACTGAGCTGCCATGGGCTACATCTGAGCAGGGGTTCTAGTTTATCTCCATGAATGGTCCATGGTTGGAGTATCAGTCTCAGAAAATACCCCTGTGCCCAGATCTTTTTGGTTCTGTGCTCTCCTTGTGGAGCTTCTGGGCCCTCCCAGTCTTTCTATTTCCTCCTTTTTTTTTCATAAGATTCCCTGCACTCTGTCCAAATTTTGGCTACAACATCTTCTTAAAGCTAATGTTTGGAAAGGGCAATTCAAAATATTACTTAAAAATGATGCTTTGCTCATAGCTCTCGGCAGTGAATTCCTCAGAGCTGTCATTTCAAAGAAGAATAAGTAGAAAAGTGTTACAACTTATAGAGGGGACTCAATATTCAAACACCAGATATCAAATTTTAAATGCAGGCATTCTCTTTGAGAGAACACACTGGAAAATTCACCTTTTGCATACACCACACACAGGTGTGTGCAGGCGCACAGACGCATGCATACACACACACACACACACACACACACACACACACACACATCATTCAGTTTACTGGACTGTCATAAGGATATGTTCAGTTTGCATAGGTAAGCACTCAAAAAAGTGTTATTTTCCTAGAGATTTTTTTATCTTGTAGTGTGACACTAAAACCCTATTACTACGCATAAAATGCATTTGAAGTACTTTT
The DNA here is from genome assembly GCF_030254825.1 of Meriones unguiculatus. NCBI lineage: Eukaryota > Metazoa > Chordata > Mammalia > Rodentia > Muridae > Meriones > Meriones unguiculatus. The sequence continues at coordinate 101,235,214 of NC_083351.1, forward strand.
AAATTGTAGGGCAATTTGTATTTACACAATACATGTACTCTGTACATCTATCACCATTATTGTTGCTATATCCACCTTGCAGAAAGAATTAGAACATAGTTCATGCACTCTACATCATATATAGAGCATGTCTAGAATTATGTATCTATCTGTGTGGGCATCAAGTATATTCTATAATCATCCTCAACATAAATTTGCTTTAGTTTATAATAATAACATTTTACTGTATTTATTTTTAAAGCCTCCTGATATTTTGGATGTGCATTTACACAAATGCAGTAGATAGTGATAGGGTATCTTTAAAAAGACCTGTATGTGCATGTTTTGTAGTAAAAACATGAATTTAATATTATCCTTAAATAATTTTCATGCTCCAAATGTTGCTGTTTTGTGAGTTTGAATAATGTAATTCTTAAACTACTATACAAAATAATATTAATGAAGTTTTTTCGTTTGAATAGCAAAATTTGTTAACAAAATAAGTTGAGTTAAACATTACCAAGAAATACTTAACATACACATGTAAAACATGCACAGAATATCACCTATTGGTTTGATGTTCAGCAATAAATAATGAACACCACAAATAAAATTATTTTACTGTATTATAGTTATATAAAAAGCATAGATTATGAATCAATAACATTTATAATTAATTATTAATAATATTTACATTAATAACTACATTATTAATAGTTGTTTAAAACCACTGTTAAAATTAAACTGCCGTCCAGACAGAAATAATTCAGGTTTGGATGTAAATTCAATTCACTGCAGCTAATGATGTTGGAAAATACTGAGGAAGGGAATGCAGAATGAAACTGCAGGCTGATGATTTTATTCTTCATATTTGAATATTTCTGACATGGGTTAAGTTGCATTAAACAGGTTGTGATGATGCTCTTGAATAGAATTAAGTCATAACAGGTAAATGAAATAATGCGTTTTGAAGAAGCAATTTGAGAAAATGTGTATTTTTCCTTTTTGTTGGTTCTTGAAATTGTATTTTAATTACATCTCTTCCCCATCTTTTTTCCCTCCAAACCACTTCATTCATGTTGAAAATGTGTGCAAAAGATCAAAATCCTCCAATTAGAAATTTTAATGCAATTAATCATAATAGTTTGGATACATGAAGTCTTCTGAAAATTAGATGAAAAATGTTATCAAAATCTTTTATTTAAAAAAACCTACATACTTAGAGACATAATCCAACTGTGGATTTTTATAATAATTACCTGACTATTAAAATTAGCTATTATTCTTATCTTAATTGTTTCTTATTAGTCTTATGATAAGATTTACACCCTCACATTTTTCATTCCTTCTTTGCTGATATATTTGCTTAGAACAAGTTTCCTGAAATATGATTAATAAGGAGGAATGAAAAACAAAAAATATTTTTGGAGATATTACCATGTATAGAATTGTCCTAAAAGACATTTTGTATCTGGAGGCATAATTGAAAACCTCCATTTGTAGGAATGAAATGAATTTTTTTGTCATTTTTAAATTTTCATTAATTACAGTTTATTCATCTCTTCCCTCCTCCCCTCCCGATCCCACTCTCCCTCTTCCCCACCTGTGTCCCTCTCACAGTCCACTGAAAAGGGAGGTCCTCCTCCCCTTCCCTCTGATCCTAGTCTAGCACGTCTCATCAGGAGTGGCTGCATTGTCTTCTTCTGTGGTCTGATGAGGCTGCTCCCCCTTCAGGGGAAGGTGATCAAAGAGCAAGCCAATAAGTTCATGTCAGAGACAGTCCCTGTCCCCATTACTATGGAGGCCACTTGGATACTGAACTGCCATAGGCTACCTCTGTGCAGGGGTTCCAGACCATCTCCATGAGTGGTCTTGGCTTGATTATCAGCTTCAGAAAAACAAAACAAAACAAAACAAAAAAACCCTGTGCCCAGAATTTTTGGATCTGTTGCTGTCCTTGTGGAGCTCCTGTCCTGTCCAGGTCTTACCTCCCCCTTCTTTCGTAGAATTCCCTGTAGTCTGCCCAAAGTTTGGTTATGAGTCTCAGCATCTACTTTGATACCTTGCAGGGTCTCAAAGCCTTTCAGAGGCCCTGTGTGGTAGGTTCCTGTCCTGTTCCCTGTTTTCTCCCTCCTCCAATGTCTATCCTCTTTGCCTTTCTGAATGGGGATGGAGCATCTTAGCCAGAGTCCTCCTTTCTGATTAGCTTCCTTAGGTGTATATATTTTAATATGTTTATCTTATGAGTTAAAGAGAGAATTCTCAATAGAGGAATATCGAATGGCAGAGAAACACTTAAAGAAATGTTCAATGTCCTTAGTCATCAGGAAAATGAAAATCAAAACCACCCTGAGATTTCACCTTACACCCATCAGAATGGCTAAGATTAATAACTCAAGTGACAACACATGCTGGAGAGGTTGTGGAGAAAGGGGAACCCTCCTCCACTGCTGGTGGGAATGTAAACTTGTACAACCACTCTGAAATTCAATCTGGCACTTTCTCATACAGTTAGGAATAGTGCTTCCTCAAGATCCAGCTATACCACTGGTGGGCATATATCCAAAAACTCTCAAGTATAACAACAAGGACATCTTTTTAACCATGTTTTTAGAATCTTTATTTGTGATAGCCAGAAGCTGGAAACAGCCCAGATGCCCCTCAGTTGAGGAATGGATACAAAAATTGTGGTACATCTACACAATGGAATATTACTCAGCAATAAAAACAAGGAAGTCATGAAATTTACAGGTAAATGGTGGGAACTGGAAAAGATCATCCTGAGTGAGGTATCCCAGAAGCAGAAAGACACACAAGGTATATACTCACTCATAAGTGGATACTAGACATATAATATAGAAATGAAATATTTTATCACAAACACCACTATAGAGAATGTGATGAAATCTGTATATGTGAAATAACTTTAGATAAGTGTCAAGCATGACTTTTTCAGTTTGTGAAACTGTAACAGATGACTACAGACTGTGTGGTTTAGAAAAGAACCACACCTACTTTTCTCTCTCTCTCTCTTTATATTGGAAGCCATTATTACAGTTACCTGCTGAGGGTTTTATTCCTTGCCTGAGTTTTGCAGTTTTCTAATTGTGACCTCATTTGCCTGTGTGTAATTCTCTTTAATAAAGTTAGAGTTCCCACCAGAAGACTCTGTACTCCTACCCTAATCACTCACCTAAGAATAAGCTTCCAATCCCACAACATTATTGGTTACTACTTTCATTTTAAAAGAGGCAGAAAGTGACATATTTATTTTCAGTCTATTTATTTTCAGTTTATTATCATAAACATCAATTCACGGATAGCTCTTAATGTTTGTTATCACATTTCTACAGAGGTGTACATAGTTTACTTTTCACATTTCCTAGATGAAATAACAATTTCAGAAAAATTTACTGAATAAAATAACATCCACACTTTTCAGAAATTGTAATTAATCATTACCTATGCATCTATCTTGCTCTCTGTCTGTCTTTTGGTTTATCTGTCTATTCCTCCACCTATCATCTATCTAAATGATGCTTTAACACAACAAATAAACAGCACATGTTAGAGTCTTGCTTGTTGAAAACTATTGATAAATTTACATTTGCCATGAAATTGAGAACTCTAAGGTGTCTATCAGTATATTAAATCTGACATTTTTAATGATAAGTTACCATTTTTACAAAAAGGACACATATAAATTTTATAATCATCTTATTACTCTAAAATTGTAGACATTCCTCCATAGGCATAAGAGGATAACTGATGGATACATAGATTTATAGCATCTTCTTTCATGTTTTAAATTAGTTTGTGGTGGTTTTTTACTAGTATTTTCATTGGGATAAATTTTTATTTAATACTTCTACTATGTTATTCTCCTAATTCATTTGAAACACTCTTAATTTTCCAAAGAAATCTCTATTTTGTGAATTCATTGTGTTCTGTGAAAAATCTGTATCAGGCAATTCAAAATCCATTTTTTTTTGTCTCCATTTGCCATTGTCCAGTATTTTGCCTTCAGCTTATAGAGAAACGTGTGAAATGCCAGAAGCATAACAAAGCGAACAGAACTCAATGATCCTGACACATAAAAATGGAAAGATTTGGAGTGAGATTTATCACCAGCATACAGACTTAAAATATATGTCAGTTTAAAAGAAGTGGCTTTCAACAGGAAGGAAAGTATGTGCCAAGACAACTCTCCGTGCTTGAGGAATGCAGATTCAAACCAAAATAATTTATCTTGAAAGTCACAGCATCAAAGCAACAATCATTAGCTATTAGCTTTCAATACTAGAGAAAATGTGGATGTATGCATTTGTAAGTAGCAGTTTTGTTCCAAGGATCACATGTCCTGTATCAGAGAGAATTTAGTAATAATAAAGTCTCAGGGAAAATGCTGAACATTTAATAGAAAACATTTTAAATGCTTGTAGTTTAGGGTCAGATCTATTCTGTTAAGATACCAGTGAATCTTTCCGAAATAAATTCATATATACCTTGAAATCTACAGCTCCATGAGATTTTTACCACATTTCTTGTAAGACCATTTACTCTTTCATTATTTAGTAAAGTACCATATTAAATAAATACTGCTTTAGTTAGGAGACATTGCATATGTTTGCTTATCACCACCTATTTAGTCACATATATTGGACAACGTGATAGCTTTCAGAGTGCATATGTTTGTGTCAGGCTAGTAAAAAATTCTCTCACTTTCATGTTTTATCTTATTAATTTTCTATGAGCTAAGCCTCAGTTCATTCCCTGGCTTTTTACTAGCTAATGAATTTGGACTTCCATTCAATTGCTGTCTCTTTCTACAATATACAATATTCAGATGCTTTTAAAATATATTCATTATCATATTTAATAAGTTTTAAGAATAACATCTTTTACAAGACTATTTGAGTTTATCAGTGAAATATCTCCACTAAAATGCATAACAAACCCCTGCTACACAGTAGGTTTGCGGCAGGTCTCCTGTTCAGAGCCTTGCATAATATAAGGAAAAATCCTATTACTTTGCCTTTTTAATGGGACATGAGGTAGTTGATCTGAGTAGCTGACAAACAGCTTCTCAGTGGGAAGAAATGAGGTTATGATGCGGTTACTGCTCTTTCTGAAAGAGACAAGAGGACCACAGAGTACTCGCCGTGTCCTCCATCCTTATACTGGCCGGTGAGATGATGTCACTTACAACACAGAAAGTAGGCCTGCATTAGATACTGAATTTAGTTTTGAATCTGATCTTGGTCATCCCAGACTGCAATACTTTGAAAAACAAATTCTTGTTATTTGTCAACTCCTCAATTCATAGAATGCTGTTTTAACAACTTAAACAGAACACGAATGAAAGACCCATTTATAGCTTCATTTCATAGATTAAGAAAAATGAACATATTTAAAGTAGTAAAAATGTAGAAAAATATTCAACCAAATTCATATATATGGGCTGAATTTTTTTAAAAAAATGTACAGAATGCTTTTTAATTAAAAGCAAAGAGATGGATTTTGCTTTCGGATCCATCTTACAGAAAACACTGAAAAAAAAAATTCAACCTGAAGAGTTTAACACCTGTTACTCACTTGAACCAACAGTAGAAAAGGTTGTTATTCAAGCATATTTTAATACCACAGATATATCTTATTCTTGCTTCTAAGGCTTAAAAAAAGAGCAACATATGTTCTAGGGTAAGAGAACATGTTAATTCTTTGACAAATGAAGAGAAAATATTATATCATAAATTAATAAAACAAATAAAATCAAATGCAGTTTATTTGAAGATGCCAATAAAATTGTGCAAACTTTAACTAGATTAAGCAAATAAAAGAAAAAAGACTCAGAAATGAATGAGTCAAATTATCACCGATCTTATAGAAACAAAACAATTATAAATATTTTAAAAATCGTTCATAGATTATTGGTTAGAACTACTCAAACTCCCCGAATAGTAAATATACAAAAATTTTAAAAACTCAGGGCTAGCAAAGAGATGGAAATTTTAATACAGAGACTACTACCCTGACTGAAGGTCAGCCACTGAATTTTAACTCCTGCTTAAAGATTACAAATTCTCCACACACTGTCTACAAATAAGGAAGAGAACATCCCCCACATGTTTAGTATCAGAAAATTCTTCCTGATACTAAAACTAGACATACAAAAGTTCCATTATTAAAAAAAAAAAACTAAGGAGCATATAAAAGAGTCAGATGCACAGATATATGAAATAATCTGTCCAAGACTTTGACAAGGTAACTTTTTTCATTATTTTTCTTTTTTACAATTTATTCATTACATATCCTGATTGAATCCCTCTCCCTCAACCAGTTCAACCCCTCCCCCTCACTCCTTTTTCCCCCTACCTCCACACAGTCTGCTTCCCATAGTCCACTGAAAGGGGAAGTTTCCCTCTGCCATCAGCCCATAGCTTATCAAGATTCATTAGGACTGCCTGGATCCTCTTTCTCTGTGGCCTAGCAAAGCCACATTAACTCCTCATATGGGGGAATCCACATGGAGACTGAGCTGCCAAACAGTCTGAGCAATGGCTAGAACTAGAAAAGATCATCCTGAATTAGGTAACCTAGAGACAGAAAGACACGCGTGGTATACACTCACTTATAAGCAGATATTAGCTATATAATATAGGTTAGCCATACTAAAATTTATAGATCTGAAGAAGTTAACAAGGAGTAGCCAAGGAAATGTGCTTAACTCTCATTCAGAATGGCAAACAGTATAGACACCAGAAGTCTTGGAAGAGAGGAAACAGGATTGGGGCCTACTATATAGGGTCCTCTGAAAGGCTCCACCCAAAAGGAGATGGTAGCAGATGCTGAGACTCACAGCCAACTTTGGGAAGAGCACAGGGAATGTTATGGAAGAAGGGGAGATAGAAAGACATGGAGGTGACAAAAGCCCCACAAGGAGACCAACAAAGCTAAAAACCTGAGGTCAAGGGTCCATCAGATTCTGATGCAACAAACAAGGACTATGCATGAAGAGGACAAGATGATTTTTTTAAATTTAATTTTATTTATATATTTATTTATTACAATTTATTCACTTTGTATCGCCACTACAGCCCCCTTTTTTTCCCCTCCCAGTTCCACCCAGCCTCCCTCTTCTCCCCCTATGCCCTTTTCCTAGTCCCCTGATAGGGGAGGACCTTATCCTCTTCTATCTGACCCTAGCCTATCAGGTCTCATCAGGACTGGCTGCATCATCTTCTTCTGTGGCCGGGCAAGGCTGCCTCACCCATAGGGAGATGATCAAAGATCCAGCCACTGAGTTCATGTCAGAGACAGCCCTTGTACCCCTTACTAGGAATACCCACTTGGAAAGTGAGCAGCCAACTTAAAGAAATGCTCAAAATCCTTAGTCATTCGGGAAATGCAAATCAAATCACCTCTGAGATTTCACCTCATACCCATCAGAATGGCTAAGATCAAAAACGCAAAAGATGATGCAAGATGGAGAAGATGTGGAGAAAGAGGGACTCTCCTCCATTGCTCATGGGAATGTGAACTTGTATAACCTCTTTGGAAATCAATCTGGTGCTTTCTCAAAAAATTAGCTCTGTACCCCATTTTTAAATTGTATTACTTGATTTGTTGCTGTTTAACTTCTCGAGTTCTTTATATACACTGGATATTAGCCCTCTATCAGATATAGGGTTGGTGAAGATTCTTTCCCAACCTGTAGGCAGTCGTTTTGTTTTGATGGCAGTGTCCTTTGCTTTACAGAAGCTTTGCAGTTTCATAAGGTCCTATTTAATAATTGTTGCTCTAAGAGCCTGTGTTATTGGTGTTCTGTTTAGGAAGTTGTCTCCTGTGCCAATGAGTTCAAGGCTCTTCCCCACTTCTTCTTCTAACCAATTTAATGTGTCTGTTTTTATGTTGAGGTCTTTGATCCACTTTGACTTTAGTTTTGTGGAGAGAGCCTCTGAAAGGCTCTACCCTGCAGGGTATCGAGACAGATATTGAGACTCATAACCAAACTTTGGGCAGAGTGCAGGGAATCTTATGAAAGAAGAATGAGATAGTAATACCTGGAGAGGACAGGAGCTCCACAAGGACAGCAACAGATCCAAAAAGTCTGGGCACAGGGGTCTTTTCTGAAACTGATACTCCAGCCGAGGACCACTCATGGAGATGGCCTTGAACCCCTGCACAGAGGTAGCCTCTGGCAGTTCAGTATCCATGTGGCCTCTATAGTAATGGAGACAGAGACTGTCTCTGACAGGAACTGACTAGTCTGCTCTTTGATCACCTCCCCCTAAGGGGGAAGCAGCCCTACCAGGCCATAGAAAAAGACAATGCAACCACTCCTGATGAGACCTGATAGACTGGGATCAGAGAGAATGGGAAGAGGACCTCCCTTTTCAGTGAACTGGGAGAGGGTCACTGGTGGGGAAGAGGGAGCATGGGATTGGGAGTGGCGGAGGGATGGAGGTGCAGGGGTGATACAAAGTGAGTAAACTGTAATTAATAAAATTAAAATTATTAAATAAAAAATTAGGAATAGTCTACCTCAAGATCCAGCTATACCATTCCTAGGCATATATCCAAAACATGCCCCACTGTTTATAAAAGACATTTGCTCAACCATTTTTGTAGCAGTTCTATTTGTAAGGTAATTTCTAAAGTGCAAAATTGAAATAAAAAATTCAAGTCTTGGAGGAAAACATTCAGCAAGGAAACTGAAACACTATAAAAGAAGAAAACAGATGGGAAAGAATCAATCATTCACATATGATTATTTCTTTGGTCCAGGAAAGTGTCTCAGAAAGGAAAGATACCTCCAAGCCTGACAAAGTCAGTTTCGGCAAAGGGGCCCACAGGCTAGATGGAGAAAGCCAACTCCTGAAAACAGTTCTCTGGCCTCTGCAAGAACATACTGGTATGTCCACACTCAAATACACAATGAATAAATTAATGTAAAGGAGATGAGTATTTCTCACAATTATGAAAATAACTATCACTAACAAAATTGTAGCAACTTGTATCCATCAATATTTAATAACCACGTATGTATGCTGGCAGGGAGTAAGCTGTATCCATGGATGCATGATTGATTCAACATACAAAAGTAAATCTATTCACTTCATTATATTACACAAAACTTACTAGAAAATATATGTAATGTGATGATTTCACTGAATTCTGACAATTCAATGATAAAATGCTTAACAAATTTAAACATTCCATAGTGAGAGAGATACATTTGTGAATGGCAATGTTTGGTGCTTGCTTTTCTTGGTTGGGGTCCAATATTCTATACTCTCATCCTTTTACCTCAAATTTCAAATTCTCAGTTTTCCTTGTGGCTGAACAATATTCCATTGAGCCTGATGCTGTATTTTTATTATCTCATCTCCAGCTGATGGACACCTAGGGTGTTTTAACCTCATGGTTACTGTGAGCAGGGTTAGGGATGAACCAGCATCTCTGTGGTAGGATGCAGAGTTCTTTAGCTTTCTTCCTAGGAATGGTACAACTGCCTAAGGTGGGAAATGTATTTACTTCTATCTTTATTATTTCTAAGATTTTAAATTTTGCCTATTTTGCAAATATCCAATTTTTAAAATATAAATATCAGTACTAATACTTACAAAGAATATAGCTGAGAGTCCAAGAGCTTACTAAAATGAATGTTAATGAAGTAAGTACATATTAGCAAACTGGACACATGGAAAAATGAGATAACTTAAACCTAAAAATGAACTAAATTTGTTTAACTTTGTATTATTTATTAAAGTAGTATTATTACCACACAACAGGGAAAAGTAATATTTTCAACTCTAGTGGGTAACTGCCCAGACTTTTATGTCAGACCTTTTGGAAACTTAACTCAAAATATTTCAAATACATACATGGAAGCACTGAAAGTACAAACTATTATTACCATGAAATTTCAAAACCTGTTATTTATAAGGTTTCGGATATCATCAGAACAACCACGTTAAATAAAAAACCAAAACCAAACCCAAAAAAAAACCTTAAAAAAAGTACAAAACTTTGCTTTCCTAAAATTCAAAGCAATATAAATAGTAAATGAACAAACAACAGAAAGAAAAATAAATTGCTCATATAACCAATGAAGGGCTTATATCTAGACGCCATAAAATTCAGGTGGCTGAAGACATGGCTCAGCAGCTTGGAGGACATGTTACTCTTGCAGATGCCCATGGTTGTTTCCCAGCACAGAGGTCAGGTGGCTGACAGCTGCCCGTTACTCCAGCTCACTCAGATCCATTCACTTTTTGGCCTGCACGTGCACCTGAACTCACATGTGCATATACTCTTACACAGGCACAGACAGACAGACACAAAAATAAAATTAATCTTACTAAATTAAGAACCCTTTCAATTCCTATTGAAGGTGAAAACAGTAGACATTGTATTGGAATCAATATCCTTCCAAAGAAGGTATCTGAGTGTCTTAAAAATGCTCAAGAACAGTTAGCATCTTAGAGGAATCACCAAATGCAAAACACAATGGGCTAACACCTCACCCCAACGGGATGCTTAGTTATAAATAAAAAGAACTGATATCCTTTTTCTATAGTGTCGGTAATGTGAAATGGTGATACCAAACGACAACTTCAGGTATTTAAAGTGTGCACGCAGAGTTGTTACATGACTCCAAATTACACATCAAGTTCTGTACTCAATACGTGGGGACTGGATATTTATGCTCTGTGAAAATTGTCCTGAAATCTTATCACAGAATTTTCTTTTTTTAATCAAAGCCAAAGGTACAAATATCTCTACTACACAGAAATTTTGGGATCAACAAAACCTGCTCTATCCATTGGATGGGATTGTTGGCCCCTACAAAGGAGTGACAAACTAATAGGTATTTACTACACTTCAAAGTATTATATATAATAGTAATATATTAATATGTAGTCTATATGTATGATAAATAAAAGAAACTCTTAAAAAGCAAACATTCCATTCTAGTGTGCCACTCAGAGAATAGAAGTGTAGAAAACACCAAATTTTCTGATGAGTGCCAGTGTGGGGTGTTATGGAAAGACATGACAGAAAGTAGGTGGTTACATATACAGACGTTTCTAATATTAACTGTGGCAAAACAACTATGGTTACAGAGATAGACATATTTAAACCATATGAATGTATGGGTCTTGTGGATGAAATTTATACCACAATGCTCTTGAAGAGGATTTAATTACTCCCCAAATGGATTGAACTGTTTAAATGTATGACTAGACTAGTTAGATACAAGGTTGGTGATTGAGGAATACTTGAACACAGAGATCTAAATTAAAGAGAAAAGAAAATGCTGGGGGAAAACTCATGGAATTTATGTATGTACATAGTTTAGGAAAATGGCAAATACCATGTTTTCTAATACTTGCAACAAAAGAATATGTAGAATAATGAGTTCTCTGTAATCCTAACCATTGGTCCATGTCTAGAAGTAGGGTCAGACTTGAGACATCTGCCTTCCGCAAGGCAATGTTCAGAGAAATTTTGTCTTCTTACAGAAGAACATACATGAACAAAGAAAATAAATATTTAGAAAGACTTAGTTTTCTCACTGTGTTAAAATGAGAAATACAAAGTCAGTCCGTAGGCTAAAATCAAGTGATATAAATAAAGGATTTTGTCAGGAAAAAAAAATACCGTAACATTTACTGAGGGCTTGCTTTGTTTTCGCTTATGCTCACAGAACAGAAAGGTCAGATGTGGATATTTTGAGTTCAAGAAAGCTGCTTTCATACTTTGATGATGACTGAAGAAAAAGGACAGGAAGTCAGTGACACAAGAGCCTTTGTTGCAATTAATTAAGAGCAAATGCAGCTATGTTCATAGTGGCTTTATTTGTAATAACCAGAATCTGGAAGCAACCTATATACGCTTCAACCAAAAAATGGATACAGAAATTGTGGTATATTTACACAATGGAATACTACTCAGCTATTAAAAACAAGGAAATCATGAAATTTGCAGGATAATTGGAAGAACTAGAAAAGATCATCCTGACTGAGGTATTCCAGAAGCAGAAAGACACTCATGGTAAATGCTCACTTATAAACAGATTTTAGTCATATAATATAAGATAACCACACTACAATCCACAGACCTAAAGAAGCTAAACATCAAGGAGGGCCCTAAGGAGGATGCTTAATTCTCATTCAGAATGTCAAACAGCATAGCTGTTGAAGAGAGGGAACAGACTGGGAGCCTACCATATGTGTTTTCTGAAAGGCTCCACTTAACAGGGTATCAAAGCAGATGCTGAGACTCTTAGCCAAACTTTGAACAGAGTGCAGGGAGTCTTATGGAAGAAGGGGGAGGTGGGATAGAAGGAATGGGAGGGGACAGGTGCTCCACAAGCAGACCAACAAAACCAAAAAGTCTGATTCCAATTAGGACCAGCATAGACTAATGCATCAACCAAGGAGTATGCATGGAGAGGACCTGGGCCCCCTATTAAAATGTAGCCCATAGGCAGCTCAGTCTCCATGTGGTTTCCTGAGTAAGGAGATCAGGGGCCGTCTCTGACATGAACTCAATTGCCTGCTCTTTGATTACTTCCTCCTGGCAGGGCAGCTAAATCAGGCCACAGGGGAAGAGGATCCACACTGTACTGAAGAGACTTAATACTTTAGAGTCATATGGCAAAGGATGAGGACATTCTCTTTCAGTAGACTGTAGGGGCAGAAGGGAGGTAAAGGGAGGGAGGAGGAGTCAGGAAGAGATGAAGGAGGGAGATATTTTCGGGTTATTAAGTGAATAAATTGTAATAAAAAAACAATAAGAAATAGCAAATGAAGATTTCTTATGTACTACAAGAGTCATTTTAAGGGGAAAGGTTTAAAGAGATTTACATAGTAAACCTCCCCTGTAATGTTAGAAATATAGATTTTTTTAAAAATAAAATTACTATTAATTTGTACAAAAGTTATTTTTTATAGTGTGATCTCATGGTTGAAAGTAAATTTAAAAACTTCAACCCAAAATTTGTCCTGCCTACAAGAAGTGTAAGGATAAAGATGGAAAAGAGGGATCATTTAACCAATGACTGCTACAACTTCAGACCTACCCCATGGAAGAGAGCCAACTCCTGACACTATTAATGATATTCTGCTATGCTTACAGACAGGAGCCTACCATAACTGTCTTCTGAGAAGCTCCATCCAGCAGCTGATGGAAACAGATGCAAAGGCAAACAGCCAAACAACAGTCTGAGCTTGGGGAGGCTTCTGGAATAGTGGCAGGAAGGACGGAGGAAGCTGAAGGGGTCAAAAACACCACAAGAAGACCTGCAGAATAAACTAACCTTGGCCCATGGAGGCTCACAGAGATTGAGCCACCAACCAAAGAGTATGCATGGGCTGGATCTAGACTCCTACCCATATGTATCAGATAATTTAGTCATGATGTGGGTCCCCTAACGATGTTAGCAGGGGCTTCCTATATCTGTTGCCTGCATTTGGATACATTTCTCCTAGCTGGGTTGACTTGTCTGGCCTCAGTGAGAGAAGATGAACTTAGTCCTGCTATGACTTGAGGTGCCAGGATGCATTGGTACCCCTTGGGAGTCTCCAATTTTCTTAGAAAGAGAAGAGTAGGGCCTGGGGAGAGTGCTATGAGGGTGTGAGTGGAAGGAGAGGTATGACAGGGCTGGGATCAAGTTATAAAGTGATTAAATAGATAAATGAATGAATGAATAAATGAAAATAGTAAATTTTTTGGACATCTGTGTTGTTTCCAGGTTCAGACTGTTATGAATAAAGCTGCTACAAACATGGTTGAGCAAAGCCATGTTTACATGTTTTATTCTGATATTTTTCTTTATTGTGTCTGTGTGTGTTTACTCACACACTGCAGCTTGTGAATACAGAGGAAGATCCTGGATGTTCTCCATCTCTCTCCAGTTATTCCTTTAAGACAGTCTGTGTTACCGTTACTGGAACTAGGCCAGCAGCCAGCAGGCAACAGCAATACTGCTGTCTCTGCTCTCCTGCAGCTTCACAATGTGGGAATTAGAGATGTGAGTGGCCATATCTGTCTTTTTATTTGGATGCTAGGTTTTGTACTCAGGTCCTCCTGTGTCCTTGAAGTCCAAACATTATTCCTCATGGAGTCATACTCTCAGCTCTGTTCTGAGAGATGTTTTACAATCATTTACATTAGTTTGATGTGAAAGGAATTGCACTTTGTGATGATCATTTTGAAACACTGTAAAAACTGGTTTGTTAACCACTATAGCTTTTTTACCAATAAAGTTAGACCCTATTGCAATCTACACATCTCTACCAGTGAAAAAAAAGTTAATTTATTCAAATAAAGTAATAGTATCTAGTTCTGGATTTGATATTTGGAAAACATTTTCTACATTCATTGCTTGTGGAATTTCTTTCCTTACAAATAAAGAGGAAATAGTCATGATGCTTGAAATGGTAGTCTGTGGTGAGGGTCTGGGGAATGTGAAGACTGAGGTAAGCTCCTTGGCCCAATTTGTTCAATCACTAAAGCATTGGTTACATAACATGGAGTCAGGCATTTTCGTGAAGAATGTGGGCCTATTGTGTTGGCCAGTGCTTCTATAAGTAGTGTGGTTTAATATTTATCAATGATTTTTGACACAATGGTCTTGCCGAGATTCATAAAGATTTAGTGAACAAAGAGCATCTGAAGACCAACAAACAGTTCACATGAGCACTTTTATGTATGTATGAATGTATATATGTATGTATGTATGTATTTATTTACTATATTATTGAAGAGTTATTCAGGTTTGATTCTGGGAATTGCTCTGAAGCTTCTAGGTTCAAATACTAAGTTGGCTATCACTAAGTGTAATATATAATCTACTTTGTCAAGTATCAATGCTTTAGAAAATGCCTCATTGCTGTATAGACTATGGGGGAATAGCAATTCAAATATATCATTTTATATTACCTATACAGAAATAATTAAAAAGTAATATATATTATATATAATATGTTATGTATGCAGAAATAATATAGTACAATATATGTCTATATAAATAAATTTTGGGAAGTACAAGAGGCATCCAATTATTGAGGTTTTTTTTTTTCCTTCTTTTTAATCTTTGCAATTTGTGTCAAATGCTGATGTGTCAAATGTGTCAAGATCGATTTAGAATAGTATTTGCTAAATTCTTTGTGAGTTTCTTGTGCAGTTAAAAGAGATATACAACACATGGCTAGAAAAAACAACAACAGGGAGATCTTAGCAGTTGATAGCTTCTGGCAAAGGGACAGTCAGTTTATCTAGACTGTAGCTTCCGGTGGGCTGCCAGTCTCGCGCAGAACGCCACACGCCTAAGTGGGCATGGGCAGCACCAACTCTAATTGATGCTTTTCATTAAAATGAACACAAAGTTGGGTAAATCAGGAAAGGGGGATGTATCCCAGAGGAGCTGGGAGGGGGTGAATATGATCAAAATGCAGTGCATAGAATTATCAAAGAACTAATAAAAATACAAAATCCAAAAATATGAGTGTAATATTTAATATGTATCACATCTCAAATGCTTATAGTTAATTATTTGATTCATTCTCTTGAAGATTAATACCACCTGCTACTTTGGCCCCAGAAATGTAACTCTATGTGCAGACACCTGCAGTGCTGAGGGCTCAGTTTTATGCCTTCCAACTTCTTCCACTTAAACTCAACAGGATATTAAAGAAAGAATAACTTTTGTTTGTATTGCACTTCCCCATGATACCTTGATGCTACTAGAAGTGATCTCAGACCAGGGAGATGGTTGGATGGGTAAGGTTTTTGCTGCAAAGTATGTAGACAAGAGTTTGGACATGTGGGACCAAAAATAGAAAACTGTGACACCACATTTATAATTTTAGAACTTAAAGGGCAGGGAAAGGAGATCTTCCTATCTAGATGGCTGCCTTGAATCTCTGAGTCATTATTATCAAGGTCTAGATTCATTTTTTTTAATTTTATTTTTCTTTTTAGTTACATTTTGTTAACTCTGTGTCCCAGCTGTATCCTGCTCCCTCATTCCCTCCCCAACCCCACATTCCCTCCCTGATCTCCTCCCTGCCCCTTTCCAAGTCCACTGATAGGGGAGGACCTCCTCCCCATTCATCTGATCCTGTTTTATCAGGTATCTTCAGGGTTGGCTGCAAAGTCCTCCTCTGTGGCCTAACAGGACTGCTCCTCCCCTTGGGGGGGGTGTCAAAGAGCCTGCCCTTGAGATCCTGTTAGAAATAGTCCTTGTTACCCTTTGGAAAACTACTTGGTTACTGAGCTACCACGGGCCACATCTGAGCAGAAGTTCTATGTTATATCCATAGATGGTCCTTGGTTGAGTGTCAGCCTCAGAAAAGACCCTTTGCCCGGATATATTTATATATATAAAGCTCCTATCCTTTCCATATCATACTAACTCCCCTTTTTTTTATGATTTCCCGCACTCTGCCGAGGGTTTGGTTATGAGTCTTAATGTCTGCTTTGAAACACTGCTAGGTAGAGTCTTTCAGATGCCTTTTGTGGTAGACTCCTGTCATACATTCAATGCACATCCCATTTGTCTTTCTAAATGAGGATTGATCATCTTCGCCCATGTCTGCTTTCTTGATTATCTTCTCCTAGGTATATACCCAAAATTTACTCAAGTACACAACAAGGACATTTGTTCAACCATGTTTGTAGCACCTTTATTTGTAATAACCAGAACTTGGAAACAACCCAGATGTCCATCAACAGAGGAATGGGTACAGAAATTGTGGTATTTTTACACAATGGAATACTACTCAGCAATCAAAAAGGAGGAAATCATGAAATTTGTAGGCAAATGGTGGGATCTAGAAAAGATCATTCTGAGTGAAGTATCCCAAAAGGAGAAAGACAAACATGGTATATACTCGCTTATATAGACCTACAAGATATGATAAACATAAGGTCTAGATTCATTTGAAGCTCCATCTAAGTGAGGTAGAGAGCAATGGAGGAAGACTCCTAACACACACACACACACAGAGGCATGCATGCTTGCATACATGCACACACACATGCACAGCTTTCACATATACACACATGTGAATACATACCAGTGTATGTGTATACACACATACATCAGTGCACACATGTATGCGCACTACATATACATTCCCATGTTCCCATGGTAAAAATAATAGTGAACTTAGCCCAGAAGTGTACGCTTTCTTCAGGGAGACTATCAAAGTTTATGACACAAAGTGCTGTGTTTTTCTCCCTTCCTCTAGAGCATATAGGCAATCAGATTTCAAATTTTATAACCATTAAATACTTCATGTTCATATTTATTTCTTTACATAAACATTCCATCTTTTCTGTGTATGATTTCATTTAACACCCTTCTAAAGAGATTAAAAGAAACACAGGGTTAATCTGAACCATTGCAACTTTGTCTCTGAAATTTAAGCTGTCTGGTGTGTTACGTAGAATTTTTGCTAAATACCTCCTTTTTTTTTTTTTTTTTTTTTTACCATTGAGTAACATAATGTTTTATGTGTTTCCACTTTGTGATATCTTTCACTTATTCTCCATTTGTGAACAAATGGTAAAACATGGACCAGAAAACCCTTTAAAATTCAGTCCCCAAGATGGCGACTAGCACACACAGTTTCTGAGCGGTGGGATACCTGATCTTCTGAGTTGGAGAATGGAAGGACCCCCAACCCAGGAAAACCACAGCGAGGCTTTCTGAACACCAGAGAACATCGCAGGAGGTGAAAACTTTGGCCTCCGGTCACCCTGAGACTTGCTTGGGGAAGGAGAGAAAAGATCCTTTGTTCTTGCTGCACTCCCTTCCCCCAGACCTCCTTCCTCCTCGGCACAGAGGCACAGTGGACTCATCTTTCTCAGCGCAGACCTAACTGCCTGGGGTATACAGCCGCTGAGACGGAGCCCCAAGCACTTCAGCGGCAGACAAAAGCCAGCAGTACGTGCCCCGGAGTCCCAGATTCGCGCAGCCGCTACACCATCCTCCCAGGGCGCGAATCTGCTAGACACCATACTAGCTCTGCAGGATCACCATCACTGACGGTACGGCCCGCCCAATCCCACAGTGACAGAGAATACCCTATATACTCACTGAAACCAGGCAGAAACGTCATACAACCTGGTCATACCAGGCACTGGGCCTCCCAAGCTTGGAGAGCACAACGAAGAGATCCCAGGACTTCCCAGAAAGCATTGGGACTAGCAAGCCAGTCCCCAGTTACAGCTGGACGTGGCAGCTGAGCAGTACTGAACTGGCGGGGCACCACAGCCCTCCAGTTTAAGACTAACCAGGGCCAAACCAGAGAACAGAGAGCCTGGTTACCCCATCCCTGCTGAAGTGACCACCCTGAAATCTCCAGCTGCAGCAAGACCTCAGAACCTGGCAGTGACAGCAGCACAGAACTGGCGGAACACATCAAAGAAGCAGGGCCAAACCAGAGAGCAGAGAGCCCCGGATACCACGATCTCGACCAAGAGACCTGCCTGTAAGTGAGTGCACCCTTGAGAATCTGCAGTTCCCCAGATCCTGGGTCCTTCTAAATCAGAAGCCAGGCATCGAACCCCCCTCCCACCCACATACCCACTTTGGGAAACAGAGGGGCACTAGGGACATTGAAGTTCCTGCCCTGTGGGCCTGATTGAGGAGCTAAGACAGTTAATGCCAGAAATTGCGCTGCGATCATCATTAGCGCCTGCGACATATACAGTGCAGAGCCCCTCCCACACACTCAAGGGTTCAACATTAGCCATCACTCTGTCCCTCGAGAAACTCATCCACGCACACTTGCACACACAGACACACACGCGCGCGCGCACACACGCTTGCATTTGCCCCGTTTGCGCCTGCGTACTTTCCTCCCACAGGTACAGCTAGTCCTCAGCACACGCTCAGAGTGCTCAGCTTCCTGAAGAACTCTCCAGACACCAGAGAGAGACAGCACCAGTCTGATCTGCAGAATCCAAAAACAAACAGGGAAGGTTTCAGATAAGCCAATGGCCAGAGGTAGGCGAAAGAACACTTCCAACATAAATCAGGACATCATGACTTCACCAGCAAACCCCAAAATCGATGGATACACCAATTCAGCAGAAGCACAGGAAAATGATTTTAAAGCCATGCTTGCCCAATTATTTGAGGCTCATAAGGAGGAAATGAACAAGTCTTTCAAAGAGATGGCCAGTCAATTGGAGGCAAAGAAAGAAGAAATAGACAATATCCTTAAAGAAACACAGGCAAACATAGCCAAACAAATAGATACACAAATAGAGGAAAAATTAGTGGCATATAAGAAGGAAATTAAAAAAGAAATAGAGGTCATCGTAGAGAGACAGGAATCCAAATTCAAACACATGAAAGAAATGGTGCAAGGCATGAAAACAGAATTAGAATCAATAAAGAAAACACAAAATGAGAAAACCCTTGAGCTGGAGAACTTGGAGAAAAGATCAGGAACCACAAAAGTAAGCATCACCAACAGAATACAAGAGATGGAAGAGAGAATCTCTGGAGCTGAAGACACACTTGCAGAAATGGATACTTCTCTCAAAGAAAAAGTAAAATCAGAAAAGTTCCAATCACAAAATATCCAAGAAATCAAGGATGCTATGAAAAGACAAAATCTAAGAATAATAGGAATTCACGAAAAAGAAGACTCCAGACTCCAAGGTCCAGAAAATATTTTCAAGAAAATCATAGAAGAAAATTTTCCCAACTTAAGGAAAGAGATGTCCATAAATATACAAGAGGCCTACAGAACTCCAAATAGACTAGACCAGAAAAGAAACACATCACGTCACATCATAGTCAAAACACTAAATCTACAGAACAAAGAAAGGATATTAAAAGCAGCAAGGGAAAAAGGCCAAGTAACATATGAAGGTAGACCTATCAGAATCACGCCGGACTTCTCATCAGAAACTATGAAAGCCAGAAGGGCCTGGGCAAGTATCATGGAGACTCTAAGAGATCACAAATGTCAACCCAGACTCCTATACCCTGCAAAGCTTTCAATCAACATAGATGGAGAAAACAAAATATTCCATGACAAAACTAAATTTATACAATATCTACATAGCAAACCATCCCTACAGAAGATACTAGAAGGAAAACTCCAATCCAGTGAAAACAAATTCACCCAAGAAAACAGGGCATACAGATAATGTCCCAACAAAAATGAAAAGAAAACAAGCAATGAAACAGGGTTAGTTCATCGACTCCATTACAAAAGGAACTAACATGCATTGGTCACTATTATCTATCAATATCAATGGACTCAACTCACCAATAAAAAGACACAGGCTAACAGAATGGTTAAGGAAACAGGATCCAACATTCTGTTGCATCCAAGAAACACACCTATGCAACAAAGACAAACACTACCTCAGAGTAAAGGGCTGGAAAACTGTTTTTCAAGCAAACGGTTCCAGAAAACAAGCTGGAGTAGCCATCCTAATATCTAATAAAATAGACTTTCAACCCAAGTTAATCAAAAAAGATAAGGAGGGCCACTATATTCTCATCAAAGGAAAAATCCACCAAGAGGACATCACAATCTTGAATATCTATGCCCCAAATACAAGAGCACCGACATTCGTAAATGAAACATTATTAAAGCTTAAATCATACATTGATCCTAATACCTTAATAGTGGGAGACTTCAACACTCCACTCTCACCAAGGGACAGATCAACTAGACAGACACCAAATAGGGAAATAAAAGCACTCACAGAATCCCTAAATCAAATGGACCTAATAGACGTCTACAGATCTTTTCACCCAAACTCAAAAGAGTACACCTTCTTTTCAGCACCGCATGGAACCTTTTCCAAAATAGACCATATAGTGGGCCACAAAGCAAGCCTCAACAGATACAAAAGGATTGAAATAATCCCTTGTATACTATCTGACCACCATGGACTAAAGTTAGACATCAACAACAACAGAAACAACAAAAAGCCGACACGCACATGGAAACTGAACAACTTACTACTCAATGACAGCTGGGTTAAGGAAGAAATAAAGAAAGAAATTAAAGACTTCCTAGAATTCAATGAAAAGGAAGGCACAACATACCCAAATTTATGGGACACATTGAAAGCAGTGCTCAGAGGAAAACTTATAGCACTAAGTGCCTGCAAGAAGAAATTTGTAACATCACATACAAACAACTTAATGGCCCAACTGAAAACCCTAGAAAAAAAAGAAGCAGATACACCCAAGAGGAGCAGACGGCTGGAAATAATCAAACTAAGGGCTGAAATCAATCAACTAGAAACAAATAAAACTATCCAAAGAATCAATGAAACAAAAAGCTGGTTCTTTGAGAAAATCAACAAGATAGACAAACCCTTAGCCAAACTAACTAAAAAGCAGAGAGAAACTACCCAGATCAGCAAAATCAGAAATGAAAATGGGGACATAACCACAGACATTGAGGAAATCCAAACAATTATTAGGTCATACTACAAAAGCCTATATGCCACAAAATTTGAGAATCTAAATGAAATGGATAATTTTCTTGAAAGATTCCATCTACCAAAACTAAGTCAAGATCAGGTAGAAAGACTGAATAGCCCTATATCTCCCAAGGAAATCGAAGCAGTCATTAACGGTCTCCCCTCCAAAAAAAGCCCTGGACCAGATGGCTTCAGCGCAGAATTCTACAAGACCTTCAAAGAAGTGCTAACTCCAATTCTCCTCAAGCTATTCCACAAAATAGAAACAGAAGGAACACTACCAAACTCATTCTATGAAGCCACAGTCACCTTAATACCTAAACCACACAAAGACCCAACAAAAAAAGAGAACTTTAGGCCTATCTCTCTTATGAACATTGACACAAAAATACTCAATAAAATACTTGCAAACCGAATCCAAGAACACATCAAAGATATCATCCACCATGACCAAGTAGGCTTCATCCCAGGCATGCAAGGGTGGTTCAACATACGGAAATCCATCAATGTAATCCACTACATAAACAAACTGAAGGAGAAAAACCACATGATCATCTCCTTAGATGCCGAAAAAGCATTTGACAAAGTCCAACACCCATTCATATTTAAAGTCTTGGAGAGATCAGGGATACAAGGCACATACCTAAACATAGTAAAGGCAATATATAGCAAGCCTATAGCTAACATCAAACTCAATGGAGAGAAACTTAAATCAATCCCACTGAAATCAGGGACAAGACAAGGCTGTCCATTGTCCCCATATCTCTTCAACTTAGTACTTGAAGTCCTAGCCAGAGCAATAAGACAACTAAAGGAGATCAAGGGGATACAAATCGGAAAGGAAGAGGTCAAAGTGTCACTATTTGCAGATGATATGATAGTATACATGAGCGACCCCAAAAATTCAACCAGAGAACTCCTTCAGCTGATAAACACCTTCAGCAAAGTGGCAGGATACAAAATCAACTCAAAAAAATCAGAAGCCCTCCTATATACCAAAGACAAAAAGGCTGAGAAAGAAATTAGGGAAACAACACCCTTCACAATAGCCACTAATAACATAAAGTACCTTGCTGTGACCCTAACCGAGCAAGTGAAAGACATGTTTGAGAAAAACTTCAAGTCTCTAAAGAAAGAAATCGAAGAAGATATCAGCAGATGGAAAGATCTACCGTGCTCATGGATTGGTAGGATTAACATTGTTAAAATGGCCATCCTGCCAAAAGCAATCTACAGATTCAATGCAATTCCCATCAAAATACCAACTCAATTCTTTACAGACCTTGAAAAAAAGATTCTCAGCTTCATATGGAGAAACAAAAAACCCAGAATCTCCAAAACGATCCTGTACAACAACAGATCATCTGGAGGTATCTCCATTCCTGATCTCAAGCTGTACTACAGGGCAACAGTAATAAAAACTGCATGGTACTGGCATAGAAACAGAAAGGAGGATCAATGGAACCGCATAGAAGACCCAGAAATAAATCCACACACCTATGAATACTCGATATTCGACAAAGAAGCCAATTCCATTCAATGGAAAAAAGACAGCATCTTCAACAAATGGTGCTGGACCAACTGGATGTCTACATGCAGAAAAATGAAAATAGATCCATATTTATCACCCTGCACAAAACTAAAGTCAAAGTGGATCAAGGACCTCAACATAAAACCAGATACCCTAAATCAATTGGAAAAAAAAGTGGGGAACAGCCTAGAACTCATTGGCACAGGAGACAACTTCCTGAACAGAACACCAACAGCACAGGCTCTAAGAGCAACAATCAATAAATGGGACCTCATGAAACTGAAAAGTTTCTGTAAAGCAAAGGATACCGTCATCAAAACAAAACGACTGCCTACAGATTGGGAAAGAATCTTCACTAACCCTTTATCTGACAGAGGACTAATATCCAGTATATACAAAGAACTAAAGAAGCTGAAAAGCAGCAATCCAAGTAATCCAATTAAAAAATGGGGAACAGAGCTAAACAGAGAATTCTCGACAGAGGAATATCGAATGGCAGAAAAACACTTAAAGAAATGCTCATCCTCATTAGCCATCAGGGAAATGCAAATCAAAACGACCCTGAGATATCACCATACACCCATCAGAATGGCCAAGATGAAAAACTCAAGCGATAACACATGCTGGAGAGGTTGTGGAGAAAGGGGAACCCTCCTCCACTGCTGGTGGGAATGTAAACTGGTACAACCACTCTGGAAAGCTATCTGGCGCTTTCTAAGACAAATAGGAATAGTGCTTCCTCCAGACCCAGCTATACCACTGCTAGGTATATACCCAAAGTTTGTTCAAGTACACAAAAAGGACACTTGCTCAACCATGTTTATAGCAGCTCTATTTGTAATAGCCAGAACATGGAAACAACCCAGATGTCCATCAATGGTGGAATGGGTACAGAAATTGTGGTATTTTTATACAATGGAATACTACTCAGCAATCAAAAAGGAGGAAATCATGAAATTTGCAGGCAAATGGTGGGATCTAGAAAAGATCATTCTGAGTGAAATATCCCAGAAGGAGAAAGACAAACATGGGATATACTCACTTATATAGACCTATAAGATATGATAAACATAATGAAATCTATACACCTAAAAAAGATAATCAATAGAGCAGACATGGGGTAAGATGATCAATCCTCAGTTAGAAAGACAGATGGGATGTGCATTGAACGTATGACAGGAGTCTACTGAGCGCATCTGAAAGACTCTAACTAGCAGTGTTTTCAAAGCAAAGACTCATGACCAAACCTTTGGCAGAGTACAGGGAATCATAAGAAAGAAGGGGAGTTAGTCTGATGGGGAAAGGATAGGAGCTCCACAAGGACCAAATATATCTGGGCACAGGGTCTTTTCTGAGACTGACATTCAACCAAGGACCATGTATGGATATAACCTAGAACCTCCACTCAGATGTAGCCTGTGGTAGCTCAGTAACCAATTGGTTTCCCAAAGTGAGGGGAACAGGGACTATTTCTAACAGGAACTCAATGACTGGCTCTTTGGTCTCCCCACCCCCGAAGGGAGGAGCAGTCCTGTTAGGCCACAGAGGAGGGCTTTGCAGCCAGTCCTGAAGATACCTGATAAAACAGGATCAGATGAATGGGGAGGAGGTCCCCCCATCAGTGGACTTGGAAAGGGGCACGGTGGAGATGAGGGAGGGAGGGAGGGAGGGAGGGAGGGAGGGAGGGAGGGAGGGAGGGACTGGGAGGGAATGAGGGATCGGGACACGGCTGGGATACAGAGTTAATAAAATGTAACTGATAAAAATAAAATAAAAAAAAAAAAAAGAAAAAAAAATTCAGTCCCGGAAATTCCTTTGCTAGGATATATTTTGCTGAAACAGATTTGCATATGTAATTTATTAACATGCTAGTGGTTGCTGGAAGTATTCAGAGAAGGCCACAACTTAATGAGGGGGAGTTTATTTTCTAGTCCTTGAAAATGTGATAATTGTTTATAACTGGCTTAACACAGACTACTGAGAGGAGTCAAATCCTACTCACAGAATTGAGTGTCAGTACGTATTACCATGTCTCTCCCTTACAGATGTTTAGTCTACTGGAAGGTTATGCCTGGAAAAGCTTTTGTGAGGTAACATGATGCATGAATTGATGTCTTGTTTCAGTAATTTTATTGTCTATGTCATCACAACCAAAAATATTAAACAAAACAAAACACGGAGAGTGTAATTACATTGAAGTCTAAACAATCAAGAAGTTTCCATTCCTCTAAACTCCACTGCTTTCAACTATAGGCATGAGTCTTTCAAGACTGTATGCTTGAATTTTTCTATTATAAACTATGCATTAACCCTTCAGAAAAGAAATCCAAATTAGAATGCTTGTATCTTTAATGAGATATTATCTCATTCAGCCTTGACTCTTAGAGAAAATGTTTGACATTGCAGTTTATTAAGAGTTCAAGAAAGTAATGCCAAAAAAAAATCTTTGATTTTAGGTGAGGATGGGATATTTGTTAGAAGTGAGGCCAGTGGGAGGTGATCAAGGCTGTTGCCTCATAGGTTGACCTTTGAATTTAGGATGTAAGGAAGATGCACTGTCCTTCCTCCTCATCCACCCTTGATAAGTATCAGTAAGAAATAATTCTGGAATGGATATAACATAAAATTCCACAGAAAGTGCTAGAAGCAGCAAGGTCACTTAGTGGGCAGAGGCATTTGGTACAAAGTCTAATGACTTGAGTTTGAACCCCATAACCTGTATAACTGAAGAAGAAAACATACAAACTCAAGCTGTCCTCTGACCTCTACATGCTGCTATGCTGTACATAAGCACCCCTGAACACACAAGAAATTATATATGGATATATATATATATATATGAATTAAATATTTCAATAAATAAGTTGGACTTGTTTTCTTAAAAATCAATAACATTTGCAAAATAAACTTGTACTTGCAAATCCTTAATCCCATGATAAAACAAGGAAATGAAGCAAAACAAAGATTAATAATTTAGTCTGCAAATATTTATGGCAGCATTTTCTTGTTATATCTACAACAAACCAGCTTCCCAGAAAAATCTAGCAAAATTTCCTAAAAACAAACAGAACAGCTCAGCAAATAAAAGAAATGCAATCCAGAATTGAGGGTTTGTTAGGTTAGAGTACATAAACGTGGAAAAATATGTACCTGTTAAAATGATGCTTAGAATCTTGTACAACTAAAAGTCACAGAATTCTCTATGCATCTTATTGTTACTAGTTCTTGTTGGAGAAGTGGTGAAATTAGTTTTCAATTTTATACTTAAAATATGTTCTTCACATATATATGTATAGGCACAATATATATACACATATATGTATATACATTTACTTTGGTTTTTAAACTAAAACAAATAAATCCTACTAAATAATTTATTTTTGTAGTATGAATTTCCAAATTAAAATAATATAAGATATAAATATACAAGTTTCTTACTTTCCTAATATCTATCTTCTAAGGGTTGAATTTTATAAAATTCCAGTATAGCTAACTATTGTGTTTTTGTCAATGGCGGTTGGGAAGGTAAGGTGACAGTGATTTCTCTGACTATGCACATAGGCTAAAGCTCTCCTCTGGGTCTTTGGCTTGGTTGTGATTTTTTGGAACAAGGAGAGAAAAATCACCTTTGATCCCAGTGGGGTTCAACCCTGACAAGGTCGTGCCCTTAGTAGCCTGAGATCCTGTGTCTTCAGACATTAATTGAAGCAGGTGAGCACTCTTATCTGATACCCTTTTTGCTTTCTCTTTGAAAGCCCTGACCCTCTGTCATATCTGACATAAAACCCTATATCCTGTAATCGAAAGGTAAAGAGAAATCACCTCTATACTTATGTAGATAA
This sequence comes from Meriones unguiculatus, assembly GCF_030254825.1. Classification (NCBI taxonomy): domain Eukaryota; kingdom Metazoa; phylum Chordata; class Mammalia; order Rodentia; family Muridae; genus Meriones; species Meriones unguiculatus. Next base: position 101,262,046 of record NC_083351.1, read on the forward strand.
GAACAAGCTATGAGAAATTTAAGATAAACTAATACTAATATTTTCACTTGTTAAATAAGACACATACCCAAACCTGATGACATTACAGAAACAACTAAAACACACATTTAACTTGAGAACACTACTTCATTTTGTCTATAGGTTGCAAGAATCTTGAATACTTGAAATGCTTTCTGTCATACACTCACGCACGTGTGTGCCTCTGAGCACACATACATGTGTTTAAATACACATGTAGTATTAGAGAATTTCTACTCTTTATGTTTAATATGATCCAGAAAAATAATTATCTGAGAAGCATGTGGAGTAGGAAGGTCTTTATCACATGCAGCAAGAGCAGTGTGTTGGTTGCTAAGGAATAGAAAACTCATAACATCATCTCTTAGAATCACTGTAACAATAGAGGCTTCGGGTATGTAGCTTAAGGGAGGGGCTTTTCCTGAGCAGGGTGGTGTCTCCTTACCATCTGCAGCTCTACGTGAAGAAAAGCCATGCTCTGAGGAGTGTTCAAAGTATAGGAAGTCCATTTCACAGTGAAGCACCTGGAAGGAGAAGTGGGAGCATCCAAGAGAGGGAAGGATGATCCTGGAGAAAGAGACTTAGAAAGAGCTGTGTCAGGAGACAATGAATTGAGAACCGAGAACCCTTCTGTGTAATTTGATAATCTAGTTCTTATATTGTGCACGAGCAACAAAGCATGGTGATTATAACATACAATTTTGTTTTTATTGTGCTCCAAGTTATGGAGAGAAATGAATTCTTCTTAGTAGTTTAAATTACTTTCAACTTACCAAGTAAATGTCAGGCAGCAATAAAGTGCTGAATTGTGCCTTTTTTTAGGAGCTGAAGACACTGGGATCATAAATCAATTATTTCCTATATACAAGAGCAGTTCATTTCTACACTGAAGACATCATTTTAATGTGGCATGAAAGTGAAGAGATTATTGAATTACACATTGTAAAACAACCAGGATTTTCAGGACCCATGGCACTGTAGTCATTTGGTGATTTTTTTTAATTAAACTAGTCCTAACTTCAACTAATCACAATCACTCAATCATACATTAGTGTATTCAAACACACAGAAAGATATACATAAATGTTCATATATGTCTCTATATATGGACATATATATATATACATATATGTCTATGTATGTATTTATATACATATACATGTCTATATGTCTCTCTATGTAGACATATACATATATACATATACATGTATCTAGACATGTATACACATATATGCATATCTGCTCCACAGATTAACATATACATAGAAATGCACACACTCACATATAAAAATTAACAAACACAAATACAGATAGCCACACTTCTTATTGTATCAGAATGTTGCATTAGTTAGTCATTTTTTAGATATCATGATGTATTTCCCATAGCATTGTTATATTTTGAGTGTATTTAGGTTTGGACATTTTATTCTATGTCATACTCATAAACTAAAATATGTGAATCAATATGTGGGAACAGGGACTGCCTCTGACATGAACTGATTGGCCTGCTCTTTGATCACCTCCCTCTAAGCGGGAAACATCCTTACCAGGCCACAGAGGAGGAAAATGCAGCCAGTCCTGATGAGACCTGATAGGCTAGAAAAAGTTGGAAGGGGAGGAGGTCCTTCCCTATCAGTGGGTTTGGAGAGAGGCAGGGAGGACATGAGGGAGGGTAAGATTGGGAGGGAAATGAGGAAAGGGGCTACATCTGGGATACAAAGTGAATAAAGTGTAATTAATAAAAAAATAAGTTTAAAGTCATCATGTAGCAGGCTTGGGTTCTTCAATACATTGCTCCTCTTTTAAGTCTGCATGAAAGAGTTTCATGAAAAGGTCTTCTAAGATGATCTTTTTTGATTAATTACCATATCATCAAGAACAGTATATTCAAGGATGTGAGTTCGTTCACATCCCTTGTAGTTTTTTATCAGGCTAAAATTTTAATAAAAAAATAAATATAATTGCTTTGTGAAAGACAACTTTAGCTGTCAGTGACTTCACTATTGGGTGGCAAAAATAAATCTTATGAAGCTAGAGATAACCGTGACAGCTTCTGTCAGGACCCCGAGCCGAGTCCGAGTCCACAGATCTATCATATGTAGGTTAGGAATTATGCATAGAGGAAAATTAAAATTCTAATTCTAACAATGTAAATGCTTTTCTGTTTACAATGATGCCTTTAAAAGGACAAATGATGTTTGTTCTGACAGTATAGAGGCCATATCTTAAATGTTTAGCATTTATTATAATTATTATTCACTATGACAAGATCCCATGTACCGCTGGTGATAAAGAAACAAGACAAACTTAGATTCTGGTGATTCAGTTTTCACAGATATTTAATAAATTCTAAATAACCATGAACACTATTTTCATAGATGTTACAAGTACTGGTTAAGTAGTTTTCTGTTCCTGTTGCTGTTGAACTAGGTTCTCATGTAGACAGAATGCCCTGGTACTGACTACACAGACAAGCCTGCTGCCTCCACATCCTTAGTGCTAAGATGACTGGCTTGCATTACTTCTATAACTAAATAACATTACTTGGACATGATTGGATGTGTGTGTGTGAGGACACATACACAGTTCATGTGAGTGGAAGACAAAGATCAACACTAGGTATCCACATGCTTGTTTTGTGCTGAATACAGAACAATGTTTTCAGTTTAAATCTTTAGAAAACTTTGAATTTGAGTATATGATAATTATACCATTCTTGTTTTTACTCAGAATTCTTTGGGTCTGTTTGTTTCCCTGTGAATTTTGTGATTCTGTTCCCACCCCATTTTCTTTGAAGAATATCATTACACTTTTGATGAGGGATTGCATTCAGTCTGTAGCTTTCTGCTAGTAATGTTGTCATTTTAATGTCATTCTGCTGATTGATGATCTTTTTATCTATATTTCACTAACTTTCAACATTTTACACTTTTTATTATAGTGTTCTCTAACTTCATGGTTAAAAGTTTATGTCTGTCTGTACTCTGATATTTTCATTCTATGATGAATTCAAGTTGTTTTCAATGAATTTATGATGGGAGTTGAGAAAAAAATCTGATGTTTATATGTTAATTTTTAACTCTGCTACTTTGATGAAAGTATGGTTTAGTTTTCAAGCCTATCATGGTGGATACTTCCTTTCAAGTGAGTGATCACATCACTTACAAGCAAGGACATTTTGGCCTTCTTCTTTCCATTTATTTTTATATTACTATAGAATTTTGTGCTTATTTCTAGCAAGAAAATGGGAATTTTGTTGCTGTTTTAAATTTGGGTTTGCTGTGTAAATAATATTGAATTTGCAGAATGAGTTAAGAAGACTTCTTACTTAATCATATTTTGTAGAGTAGATTGAGAATATTTGATATTAATTTCTGATTCCTGGATTTCTGATAACATATAAAAGTGAGTCCATCTTAGTCTTGGGTTGTTTTTGTTGTTGTAGTCATTATTGATTCAATATCAATTGCATAACTTTTTATGTAGACATTAACAAACATCTATTCACCTATGGCATGACATTATTGAGAAATCAAAGAGATCATTCCACTGAACTCTAGTCAATGAGGCAATTAGAGTTACTACTTATGTCACAGACTCCAAGGAAAGTTCACCACCCTAAATCATATCTGAGTATGAATGGGAACTGTATTCCTTGGAACTCTTTGTCCAACTTGCAGGCAGATTCCCCTGAAGTGAATCTCCTGTTTTCCTAACTGCTTACTGCTTCTGCAACAGTTGGGAAGTGTTAGTAATCAGTAACTTTTATAAAGTTTTTGGAATCTTGTATGTTTCATTAGCTATCTGTGTCTCATAAGGCCGGGTCTTCCTTCCTGAAGGGTATGTTACAATACAGAAGAAACAGTTTCACAGTAACAGCATTTGTTCATCTTAGATTTAAGTTTCTATTTTGTTTGTTTTGAAAATCTAATTTTATTGGTTTATTATTTATTACATTTTATTCACTTTATATCCTGCTATAGCCCCCTCCCTCACCTCCTACTAGTCCCACTCTCCCTTTTTCACTCCCTATATCCCTCCTTTAGTCCACTGATAGGGGAGGTCATCCTTCCTTACTATAGGACGCTAGCCTATCAGGTCTCCTTAGTGCTGATTGTATCCTCTTCCTCTGTGGCCTGACAAGGCTGGCCCTCCCCACGGGGAGGCAATCAAAGAGCCTACCACTGAGTCCATGTCAGAGGCAGTCCCTGCTCCCCTTACCTGAGAATTCCACGTAGAGACTGAGCTGCCTACGGTCTGCCTACGGTCTACATCTGAGCAAGTCTTCTGTGTCATCTCCAAGCATGGTCCTTAGTTGGAGTATCAGCCTCTGCAGGTCTCCCTGAGCCAGGATTTTTTTTTTTTTTTTTTTTTTTTTAGCTCTGTTAGTCATCTTGTGGAGCTCCTAACCTCTCCATTGTCTTTCTATATCATTCTTTTTCCATAAGATTCCCTGCACAGAAGCCTACCACAAAGGACTTCTGAAAGACTCTACCCAGCAGAGTATCAAAGCAGATGTTGAGAATGTAATTTAATTACAATAATTCTATCTTATACTTCTCCCTGCCAAAACTCTAATATACCTCTCCAAACTTTCCTTAAAATTTAGGGCCTCCTTTTTAAATTAATCATTATTGCATGCATACATGTGTTTGTATGAACATTAAGTATACCCTCTTGAGTCCACATAATTTACTAACTGTGCATATATGTTTTCAGGGCTATTTATCCTGTATAAACAATTCGTGTGCTCTTCCTTATGGAGGTTCACCTTTCTACTTCCCAGATACACTAAGTTGCTTTTAGACTTTTGTTATTGTTTATTAATATTTAATATTGATTTATATTTTAGTTAAGCAGTGGTTATTTCTAAACCAGCTGTACACCCAAATCACTACACAGAGACTAGGATTTACTTAATTAACTTAGAGCACAATGCTGGGCAATAATTACTCCATCCTAACCCTCCAGACCCACATAGATAGTTTCCTCCCATTCAGATTTTTCACAATGTACTTGCTTTCAGTCATATCTTAGGTCCAGTTCATCTCCTCTGGTGGTTCCAAGTCTTTTTCCTCTGATCTCTCTTCCCAAGTCCTCCAAGTTGCTTCCTTCTCCCCTCCAGACCAGGATGTCCCACCCTATTCTCTCCATTGTTTAGCATTGGCTGATTGTTTTATTGACAATACAGAGAACAAATGGTGGCATGTTTACACAAACTTGAGACAGGTTATTCGTAGAATAAACATCACAATGTAATGGGATTGAAACCAGATAGTGGGGTAGAGAAATGAGCATTTGAATGCACAAAGAAAATTGTATACATTCCACAAGAACATTGTATCCACAGTGTTTCTTATTGAAGGACTTAGGGTTGAGGCCTCTTAAGGTTTTCGACATGCAGATTGGAGTGTTTGCTGATGCCATGTTTGTTCAGTCTATGTTTGGGTAGTAAAATATGTGAGACTTTACAAGTATTACTTGTGATATTACCAGAAGACATATTCTCACAACAAAGTCCCCAATCCTCTGGCTCTTATAATTTTTCTGCCCTCTGTCTCTTCCACAATGCTCCCTGAACTTCAAGTGTGGGAGTATTTTGCAGATATATGTGCTGAGTTGGGCTCCACAATTCTGCATTTTGATAGCTTATCTGTAGTACTCTATGTCTGCTGCAAAGAGATGGCTCCTTTGTGAGGGGTAAAGACAACATTTATCTGTTAATATGAAGACAAATGTGTACAGATGGTTGTTAGGCATTTTGCTTGTTTACAAAAATAGGTTTTATGAGCTTATTTATGTATTTTTGGCATTCACGTATGTATAGGAATCTGGCAAGTTTTTTAAAAATATTATCTAACATATTGAGATGTAAGATTTCTGCTTTAAATTTTTCTTTTGCGCATATGATTATTTTGTGTTTCTTTTTTCTTTGTGTAATTTAGCTAATGAAATATATGTAAAATATCATATCTAACTGTAGAATATTTTAGATCTAAACATTTGATAATAACAAAATCTGTATTTTATTTAAACCAGTGTAGAATGATGACAATTAATTATTTAATTAAAAAATTTGCCAAAAATATCTAGTCACTTTCGATACCATATGCGTTTAAATTAGTTATTTATTATGGAATGTCTGAATTTCATTAAAACTTGCCACCCATATAACAGAATTTGTTTCAAGTAGCTTCATATATAGGGAACAAACTTTAAAATACCTTATCAAAATGACTGTACATATATATATATATGTGACTTATCTGATTTGAAATGTGTCTCTCAAACTATATTTCTTTATTAAAATGTTGTCATTTTAACAGTGGAATCTGAAGTATAGAGAACAATATTTTTAAATGTCTAAAATTACATATATATATGTGTGTATGTAATTGTAGAAGAATAAAAATAATAATAAAAGAGCTCTCCAAATCTACAAATATAGAAGTTCACTGAAATCACAAAATTTACCATTGAGTTAATCTTCATTTTTTCCCAGGCAAGGACACATTTACACAAATGTTCTATAGCTCAATATTTAGATTATTGGCTTTGTCATTTCCATCTATACTTCAAATTTTCCCTCTGTTGATTAAGGCAATGATTTAGTGTTTCATTCAGTATTTGGACTTTTACTTACAGGTAGGCATATATCCTGTGTGAGACACTGCAGCTCACCATGTATGATGTCATTTTTAACACTTAGAATTATCTAGCCATGTACAATTGTGAGTGTCCGGTATCTTCTTTTATCCGTCATGCTAACCAGTTTTGTCCCTGGAGAAAGCTCTAAACATGAGAGAATGAATAGCTGCATATAACAGAAACTCACAAGACAGGATAGAACAGAGGGATTGAGCCAGCAAATGTCAAACCCTTCACAGTACTGTTTTCTCTAATCCAGTCACCCTGTTAATTCTTAGCTGATGGGAAGATTAGGTTGGACTTCACCTTAAAATATTATAGTAAGTAGAGCATGATATTATAGTGTTTTCTTGAAATAGAAGCTCTTACAATAACTCTATCAGCGGCCAGATATTCTGGATACTATGACATTAATTTGTCGGTGAAGGAGAACAAACAATCATGCTCTACTAAATGTTTGAAAATATCTTTTCTTCTGGTCCCTAAACCTCTTCTGTGTACATTGGATGAAAACTGAAGCTTCAACTTTGTAAAAAAATTTGTCTGTGTAGCAATTAAAGCATCCATTCAAATGATTGTATCTTCCCACCAAGGTGTTAATGAAATTTGTTCAATTTGAAGTCAATCACAAATAAAATATCATAGTGAATACAATCATGGGTTACTTACTACGATAATATTTTGAAGACTAGTTTTATTGTTTATGTTGAAAACAGGTGTGGACAATGGGCTGTCATTAGAATGAAGTGAAAATTCCCTTGATAATTAGTGATCCGTCTGAGCATTTTCTCATGTCATATGGATCTCTATTTATTTTTAGATGTTAGCTAAGTTTTCTTCTTGCCTACATTCTGATTTATCAATTCTTCTAAATTATTTGTCTCTCGTTATAAACCCACCTATAGTTTTAAGTTAGCAATATCTCTGAGATTAATGTTTTCCATTTTCTTTTGAATAGCTGTAAGTATCATATTGAACAGTTTCATACTATTTAATTTCTTGAATGTAACATGCCTTGTTACCCTGGAGTATTTTCTTTGTAACTTCAAAATATTGGCTTTTCATTTTAATCAGTGTTCATGTTATTTCCCCCGTTTACGCATCTCATCTAACTTTATAATATGGCTGAACCTTTTTCTTTTGCTGTTTGACATTCTGATGACAAATTTGAGCAGCAATATGAGACTTTGTATAATGTTTCCATTTTTCACTGAATTTGTTTTTTCTGTTGGGCAGACCATTATTTAGAGGCAGATTTTCTCAAACTAGCCAATATTGAGTATAGAAGACTTTTTGCTTAGGTTTGTTTTTTTTTTTTATACATGGCCATTTAATTTTTCTCAAATAATACAGTAGAGGAAGTTCAAATTTTAAACGTAGGCATAAACCAAAATCATGAGATGAAATTGATTTTCAAACTGTTTTCATCTTTATACTTCTTACCTCTCATGTTCTTTCAAAGCTTTTGAATTGTGAGCTGATAAGTGCCTCCAAACATAAATGCATGTGCTCATGAATCCTGAGTATAATGTGTGTGTATGTGTGTCTGTGAGAGACAGAGAGATAGAGAGACAGGGATATTATTTCTTTTTATCTTTGCTATTTGAGAAAGATGATACTCCTTTTAAGGGACTGGAATAAAGCCAATGCTTTGTACATAACTTAAGAGAAATGACAGAAAAACCTGCAACATTTCACTTATATAATCTTCTATACTTCTCTGCTTGTCTAGGTCAAACTGCTGTGTGTAACTATCAGAGTGAACAGAGACCTTGCCATAGAGAATGAAACATTATATTCCTTTCTTATATAAAAAGTGAGAAAACTATAAGGGTCTCTTCCATCTTAGGGAATTCATTTTGTAAATGCAGTTCATGTCTGGATTTAATTTTGAGACTAGAAAGAGATAGGGACTCTAGTTTTCTTACTGTTAAAGACTTTGATTCTCATTTTTGGAAAATCTTTTGTGAGTTAATTTTCAGAAGAGTTTTACTGGGAGGAGTATAATATGCACACTGGGGTGAAAAACTGTGGAAATGATAACTATCAGGTGATTAACAGAGATAACTGGTGTAAACTGTCATTACAGTGAGATTCCAAAACATTTCTTCAGATGATGGGATAAGATGAGATCCATTCCCAAGCCCTCTGTTCCTTTCTGAACTCTCATTGGCTAGTTCAACTCAGCTCTTCTGGCCCAAAGTCATTTCCACGAATACTGATTCAAACTGGCATCACTTGGCTTCTCACTATGTTGCTCTGTCTGGCCTTAAACTTATTCCAGCAACATGCGTATATCTTCTGGAGCCTTCTAATCATCTGACTTGCTGTCTTTACCTGTGTCTACCTGGTTCTTTCTGAAACCTGTCAATGTAAACTGTCCCAGTAAGAAATTCTTGGTAAAAGCTCTCTTCTCTGTCCCTGAACTGCTATTAAATAGCCTCTCTTTCTTGTCCTGTTCTCTTGTGAGTTGGGTGTATCCCATCTCTGACTTATTCTGTCAGATCTTTCTCTGATTTGTCACTTTGTCTGTCCCTCAATGAGACATCACTTTCAAACAAGGCAGCTTTCTTTTATAAAGTACCTTACCTTCATTGTTTTGGGTTAAAAGTGTATACTAAGGGTGGGTCTGTATTCCAGCTAGATCTTACATTCAGAGTATGTCTTTATTACAGATAGATCACATAGACATAGATGGGTTTGAATTTTTCTTTTGCCAGAGCAGCTATGTTGCTAGAATAAAATACCTCTATATATTCTTCCTTTTTGTTTAAGCTAAAAATTATACACAGTTTAACTATTACAACAGAAACAATTATCAATTCCATAAACGTAACAGTCTGAATTTCCTTATTGATATGTTGAAGATGATCCTTCATAACTACAGTCCTGATTATCTGTCCTTGAGCAACAGTCCGTTTCAGCATCAACATTATCTGGTCTGCCAGTCTTATAAATGATCTGTCCTTTCTGAGCCAGTTTGTTGATTGCTCCCCATGCGTGGGAGATCAGTTTTCTGCATTGTGTGCACTGTTGCCTTTCTACATCTCTTTCTTCCTGCAGTCATGCCTATCATGCAGAAGCCTTTTTTACTTAGAATAGATCTTTATCAATTTTGATAGAACTCATAGTCTTTCATCACCTGTAGAAATATAGGCAAAACCTCTTTCCCAGTGTAATACATTCCCTTATTTTCATTCTGATGTTAAAACATCTTTAAAGTATACAAGTTAATCTGATTCAGTAGTTTTTCTTTTTCTTTTTTCTTCTTTTCTTTCTACAATCCATTAGCTTTTAGCAGCTTTTGACTCATTGGCATTCAAAAAATTAAAGATAATAAAACATTATTCATTCTATTTCTGGGAGTTCTTCTTCTCCCTTTCTGTTTATTAAGCATCTTCTTTAGGATGCAATTTAATCTTTCTATAACTGCTTGACCTGTTGAATTGTATAGTATGCATATAGTATGTTTTTTTTCTTATAATATGCAAAACACTGTTTCATTTTAATGAAAATATATATGGTGGTATTATCAGTCAGAAGTTGTAAGGATGTCCTCATGATAGCCATCACTTCAAGTAAAAGTACAATTAGAGAATCAGCCTTTTTGGAACTCAAAGCAAAAACCCATATTCAGTGAAAATCTAAATGTGTATCAATAGTATAATGTATAATTTTTAGTTTCCAAAATGAAATACATCCATGTGTCAAATTTCATTTCTTTGCATTTCCTACCTGTGGATATAAATATAGGCAAAACTTCTTTCCCAATGTAAAGCATTCCCTGATTTTCATTCTGATGTTAAAGTATCTTTAAAGTATACAGGTTGATATAATTCAGTAGGTTTCTTTTCTACAATCCAGGGTCTTTGAGCTAATCTTATTTCCCCTTTCTGTTTATCAAGGTATACTTAGACTTTTATGAATCCCCATATATGAAGAGGTAGCATTTCTTAACTTTAAAGTAGATGCTTAAGTGCTCACATTACATGTTTGGCTCCATGTCCACTAGCTGGGCTTCTTAACCATTTATAAACAGAAAAAAATAATTAAGCCATATTACATACTATGTCAATATACAATGTCAGTTAAAATAGGTTTCCATTGTCTTAAATTGAAGGACTATTAATCAGACCTCTCTATTGCTTTAGTAAATTTTTCCCTAATAGGTTTATGGCCATACCTTCTCCATAAGGCCTTAATCTTTCTATTTGACCTTCTGGCCCCTTTCTTTACACTTTGTTTTACTTGGGATAATGGTTCAGTCTTTACACACTTTATAGATACCTTCTGAAGGGGCCAATGTGGACTCTAAGATTCTCTAGAGATTATAGTTATAACAGCTCCAGTGTCCACCAAACTTTCGATTTCAATATCATTTAATTTTAATTTTCATCTCTGGTCACTGAAAACAGTTTACCAAAAGCCTGTTTTCCAGTACTTCCAAATCCTCCTGTTTTTTTTGTTTGTTTGTTTGTTTGTTTTTTCAGTTGAGGTTGCTTTGCCTTTGATAAATGAAAACAGTAAATGCTGAGCAATTTTATCTCCTGTTTAAAAGTGTATATTTTTCTTTACGTAAACTATAATCTTAGTTTCTCCCTTGAAATCTTCATTTATAATTCCTAGATGCACAATGAATCCTGGAGATGTTAGGCGACTTCTTTCTAAAACCATTGGTGGTTTTGGAGGTAAATGTCTTTTAGAGGACCCTGCGATTTGAAGTTGCTGTCCTCCCAATCCAGACAGCCTTTCTGAGCTCTGCATAGAGGATTCCCTTTTCCCAGTAGGGACTCCTGATCTCAGCTAACCTCATCTGGTGAGTGTCTGTAGGCATAGATGCCTCCAACCACTTCTGTTATATGGCTTTTGGCACAGTTCCCTGCTAGCTGGCCCCTCCCTGTGCCTATAGAATAATGAGGTCATGTGTTCCCATTTATATGATAGGAACGTGCTGCCAAATGCAAATCAAAGCATCCCTGGCATTCCTAGCTGTAACCAGTTATGTACACCTTTCCTCAGAACCAACCCATTTACCTTCCAAGGACTATATAGTCTGTGTTCACCAAGAATAAAGCTGAGCAGTCTTGTTGCAGTGGTTCCTGGAAGTCATTTCCATCTTGCTCACAGTCTTTTGAGACCTGTGCCCCAACTCTTCACCTTTGCCCTTGTGGTTTGGTGGCCAACAGCCCCCCCCCCAGGGAAAAGGAGGCCCACAGATGTCCATGAACTCTAGCAGCTATTTTATAGAATTGAATTTTTGGTGCTAGTGTTTTATTTTTACTTCTGGATAAGTCTAGTTCAGTGTTTCCTTCTGAACCATGCATTAGATCTCTAATACCTAGTTTAGTTTTCTCTAATTGTCCTGTGAAATGCTGATAGGAAATACATAGCTCCTGTTGCTTGTATGAGTAAACTACCTTAGGTGGTTTCGTTTACAGTCAGTAAGAGATTACTTTGCTAGTCTTTTGCTAATCTGCATTCATTAGTCCATTTTCTACCCTTACCACACCTTCCTCAAATCCTGGAAGGCTGAAGTCTTATAGAGAATTCTCTAGGAATGCCTTGCCTATAATCCCTTTTCAAAGGACTTTGTCTCCCACAGCTAAAACAGATATTATGATATCTAAGATTATTAGCTATTCCTTGTCCAATAATGTAGTCATTAAGGTCAATATCAGCTATAGTTCTAATCCATTCATTTATGGGTGTTCATGGAGCTTTTAGAATTCTAAGAACTCTTTTTACATTCTGTATTTCCATTTTCGAAAGCTAAAGTTTCAATTAATACCCATGTGGCTACTTGAATATTTGACATGAGAATAGAAGCAAAACTGCATGAATAAAAGGACTAATGAGACTTACAGGAGATAAGAAAGAAGAGCATAGTAAGTATAGTGGGAATACATTCAATCAATGTTAGATGCTTTTCTGAAAATGTACGTTTGTAATATACTACTATGTACAACAAATATGCTCAATGAAAAAATAAATAATAAATTTCAGTGTAAAAGACAGTGATTGCATACACTCTTTAAGTGCCAATTATCTTTGTTTTTGGAACAACATTCTCAAACTTATGTGATGACTTGCTGTTTTATGAGCTGTGTCACTGTTTATATTGTATGTATATATTTAAATACTTTCTAATCATCATCTTTATTCTTTAACTGAGTAATATTTCAAAATGATGGCTTATTTATAGAAAATAGCAGTAAGTTGAACATGTCTCTGTTGGCCAGTATGGCATGAGGTAAAGAAAATCTATAGTCCAGGACTTTTACATTATAAAGCTCAGAGCCCCTTCAGAAACCTTAAAAATTCACCCTTCACTTATTTCTTTTTATTTAAAGTTTAGATTGTAATATCATTTCTGAGAAGAAGAGAATAACGTCTTACCTTTGATCTGTCTTAATTCACCTGAGTTAGTTTGATTCAGTTCTGTGGAATCCAGTTCAGATACTGTTGTCAATAGTAACAACAACAACACAAAATTTTCTGTAAATAAGCACATCTGTTTTCCTGCCTACTTTTCAACAAGAAATACAATTTATTTTTAAATTTTTCCATGAAAAAAAATACCCATGTGGCATCTGGATCTGTTATTTCTCTGTCTATAGAAGATGTTAATCTATGTAACAAATCAGTGAAAGTGTCTATGGGGCTTTGCATAATCTTTGTGAATGGCATGAACTTTTTTCCTTGTTCATCTACTTTATCTCTCCTTGTTCCTACACCTTATCCCAAGCTCTCAAAGCTATGAAAGTATATTGTATAATAATAGAATCATAAAATTTCACATGAACTTGTGAATTAGCATATTGACCTTCACTTAACAATTGATCTTTCATGATATTAACACCTTTAGACCTTTTATGATTTCCATAATTGCAATTTTTCTTGCAGCCATGTCACCTATTGTAATTGAGAACAAGCATCCAGTACAACTGCTGCTAAATCTTTCTAGTGTTGGGGGATAAGCCTGTTTTGGGCAGCACAGGTATTTAACATCTACCCCACATAGGGCGAGTTTAAGATCTTGTATTTTAACAGGATTCCAGGCTAGTTTTTCATTTTGAGAATTTCCACCATTTTCAGTCATTTGTTCCACTGTAACTGGGAAAGTCAGTGAAGGAATGTGCCAACTTAGTCACCCCTCTCTCCAACAATACTTACCTGACCCCAAATTCTCAGAGAGTGGTGTGGTCTCAGATCATGAACACCTGGCACTATGATGGAATAGTGGTGAGATTGGCCAAGTATCAATCTCATATAGGTAGTCATAAGAGCTATGAGATTATTTGCAACTTGGATGCCATTCCTTGAAGATACAAATGCTTGCCCCCCTCCTTTAATTTTTATCAGTCTTATATATAATCAGGCTAGGAAGAATTTTCTCTGCTCATTTACATTTTCTTCACTCATTGTCCACAATACAACTTGTATTTGGCTTTCCTCCAAAACCTTATGCTACTGTTTTAGAATGTTCCCTTTTTTTTTTTTTTGAGTTTTATTTTTTATTTTTTTTAATTTCTTTTTTTTTTTTTTCAATGCAGTTTATTCAGGAACTTTGAACAATCATCGGACCCTGGGGAAAGCCAGCCCACAGCTTAAATAGCCTCTGGGTAGCCAACCCCAGCGTGCCACGTGGGCAATGCAGATAGGTCCACATACATGGAAGCAAGCCAGATCCTCAGCCTTAGCCAAATGTGGAATTGTTCATGACAGAGAGCACTCACCATCGGGAAGGTGGAAGGCGGAAACCAGCACCATCTTTAAGGCATAGCATTCCGCAGCTCTCTACAGTTCTCCCTTTTTGTTTTAGACGCATCAGGCAAGAGTAGAGGTCTGATCTCTGATATTAGAAATAAATTGGGACTTTGTACTGATGTTCATTTAGGCGTCATCCACCCAAAGAGCATCAGACCCATCCAATACCTTTTTCTCAGAGGCGGGACCTGGGGCATCAACCCGCATGCAATCAGACATGCTCTTCTCTGGGTCGAAAGTGGCTGACCCTGAGTGCAGTGCTTAGCCTCGCATCCTGAGCATAACATTTTAGCTTTTTATGGTAGCCAACCATGCTTGGGGAGACTGTCCTGCTTCAATGGCTGTAAAGGCCTGAATGGTCATGGCTGCATTACGCTGTTGTGAGACTCTAATCTTGCATATATACCACAGGCAAACCAAGGAGACCAACACCAGAAGGCCTGCTAACGCTCCCATGCCCGCCCATTCCTTCAGATGATTCATGGCTGCAGCAATCCATGATGATAATCCTGTGGCTAGTCCTGCGTCCACTCTGGTAGAATTTACCGTGACAATGGCCACTCTCAGCTGCTCCATCGTAGTATCGAATTCTCCAGTCCAATTACCTAAAATATAGCTAGACAATTGTTTAGACAGATTTGCAGCACAGGGAAAATTCTCATGTTGTATGCTAGTGACTCAAAGTCCAGCATATTATCATTGACAGCCAAGTTGAGCGATTTTCCATAGGGTATCAATTTGCTCCTGCACGAGGTCAATCCTCTGATTGAACACCATCAAGGCTTCTCATAATATTTCCTATAAGCCCACACCTGTTTGTTTATATCCCCTATTTCTATTCATTATTAGCCAGATAGAGCCAAGTAATAGTGGTAATGATACTTGCTTTTTTGCCCAATGCTGGAATGCTAGTAAATTTACTAGCTGGTTACTCGCATGCCTCGCTGGATGCCTGTGCCCATTGATGCCCCTCATGCTATGACTCTCTTCAGACAGAAAAGGGATCTTGGAATTACAGCCACTATTGTTACTGCCATCTCATTGGTGGCTGTTGGAGCTACCACCGCGGCTTTAGCCAGGAGTCATACTGTGCAGACTGCTCAGACCCTGAATAACCTTTCAGCCAATGTAGCTCATGCCTTAGATATACAAAAAGGAATTAATGCTCAACTAAAAGAATGTTCCCTTTTGAGAATTAAGTTAGTCATGTTCTTCTTTTACACCTATTTTCTTGAAACACTAATGGCCTTCAACTTTTGTCTTTAGTCATATCTCAGTAGGAACTCTAGACTTATAAATGTACCTAAGTAGGTCTTACTTATGTTTTTAATTAGGCAACCTCACACTTGCAATTTCTATAACACATATGCCTCCCTCATAACACAGAGTCCTCACAGTCCTATAATAGTTGTATAATAGAAGACTACTACCTTTCATTCCTTTGATAATACATTGTTATATTAGAGTCTGCCTTTACATGATGATGTGAAATGGGATAATGTCAGTGGGAGGAAAGGGCAAGCATTATATATGATTGAGACATAACATTTAGCTATGTTATAACTGCTTCAACACAAGTACTGTCCTAAAGCTTACCCTGCAACCAAGTCAGGTACATAATGAATAACCAGGTCTTATAAACAAAATATTATATTATGTTGTATTATATTTGTTATGTTATGCAGCATCATGCTATATTGAAATTGACAAGTCACATCTTAAGAATGATGGAACAGGGTTGTGTGAGGGTTCACAAAACTACTTAGATACATCAAAAATGTTTTTTTCTGAAAATTATCATTTATTATTTTATGGTCATTGTTGACCACAGATAAGTGAAACCCTACCTGAAACCTAAATTAAGGAGGGCTGTTGTACTTAAATCCTTCATTACCCTCAAATAAAAGTGAAGAACTTGGATTAGTTCTGCAGCATCACCTCCTTCTTTCAGGCATCCTCTTGCACCCCCTCTCTGCTTCCTGTGTCTATTAATCTTACTTTTGTAGGTTCGCTGGAGCTAAATCAGTCTCCCTTCTGTCTTTGAAGGAACAAACAACAAAGCATATTTCTGATTTTAAACTTGAGACTGCTGCCAGGTGTGATGGTGTGTGTCATTTATCCAGCTGACAAGAGGCAAAGGTAGAAAGAACTCTGTGAGTTCGCTGCCAGCCTGGTGTACATAGTAAGTTATAGCATAGCAAGTGCTAGAAAGAGACACCCTGTCTCAAAACAACAATCACAAAACAGTTTTGAAAAATTCTTTGGTCTGCTTGTATGCTCTGTCTGAAAAATTTGTCTGATGACTACATAATCATGGCACAGATTCATGCTGGTTTACTGACAAGGCCATGAGGCAATATTTTTAGAATAAACTAGTAATTTATGATGTTTCCTTTCCGTGCCTTTTTTTCCTTTTTTTATTATTATTATTAATTACACTTTGTTCATTTTGTATCCCCCTATAAGCCCCTCCCTCCTCCCCTCCCGATCCCACCCTTCCTCCGCTTTCTGCATGCATGCTCCTCCCCAAGTCCACTGATAGGGGAGGTCCTCCTCTCTTTCCTTCTGATCTTAGTCTATCAGATCACATCAGGAATGGCTGCACTGTGTTCTTCTGTGGCCTGGTAAGGCTGCTCCCCTCTCAGGGGGAGATCATCAAAGAGCAGGCCAATCAGTTTATATCAGAGACAGTCCCTCTTCCCATCACTATGTGTCTTTTAAATTATCCTTTCTTTCACTAATAACATACTTGCATTTCAAAACTCTCATATGTGCATTGAAACATGAAACCCACCAGTTGTTGATCTATTTCTCATTTTTTCTACCAATGATAGTACTTCCTGTCTGAGTCCCACCTAGAAGCCAGAATGAATAATGAATAATGATTTGAACATTTTTTAATTTCTCAGGGAATAATCTGAGCTGTGGGGAAAAGGCGGGAAAGAAAAATTTGAGGCATTATTGGCAATGATATCTGAAGAAAAAATAAAGATTGACAATAGTGCAGGTGAGCTTTGGTTAGATGTTGTATTATCTTTGCTGCTGAAAAGCCAGAAACAAAGCCCTAGCATTCTAGCAGAGTATCATACTCAGTGCCATTCTGAGGGTTCTCTCCACACAGGGACCCCATCTCAAATATCAGGTGTTTTTACATACACAATACTCGTGTAGAAAAATAAATGCTTTGCCATTCTATAATACCTAAGAGATTTTATCTCCATTACATTAAAACAAAAATATACATGCATACATACAGGCAAGCACACACACACCACACACACACACACACCACACACACACACACACACACACACACACACACACACAGGCACAAAAAGAAAGCCTGAACAAAGAAGCAGTATTCTCTTTTTTGATTAATAACATTAATTTAGAAACTTTGCCTTTTTTTTTTTTTCAATGCAGTTTATTCAGGAATCTGACCCTGGGGAAAGCCAGCCCACAGCTTAAATACCCTCGGGGTAGCCAACCCCAGCGTGCCACGTGGGCAATGCAGATAGGTCGACATACATAGAAGCAAGCCAGATCCTCAGCCTTAGCCAAATGTGGAATTGTTCGTGACAGACAGCACTAACCATCGGGAAGGTGGAAGGCGGAAACCAGCTCCATCTTTAAGGCATAGCATTCCGCAGCTCTCTACAGTTCCCCCTTTTAGTTTTAGACGCATCAGGCAAGAGTAGAGGTCTGATCTCTGATATTAGAAATAAATTGGGACTTTGTACTGATGTTCATTTAGGCGTCATCCACCCAAAGAGCATCAGACCCGTCCAATACCTTTTTCTCAGAGGCAGGACCTGGGGCATCAACCCGCATGCAATCAGACATGCTCTTCTCTGGGTCGAAAGTGGCTGACCCTGAGTGCAGTGCTTAGCCTCGCATCCTGAGCATAACATTTTAGCTTTTTATGGTAGCCAACCATGCTTGGGGAGACTGTCCTGCTTCAATGGCTGTAAAGGCCTGAATGGTCATGGCTGCATTACGCTTTTGTGAGACTCTAATCTTGCATATATACCACAGGCAAACCAAGGAGACCAACACCAGAAGGCCTGCTAATGCTCCCATGCCCGCCCATTCCTTCAGATGATTCATGGCTGCAGCAATCCATGATGATAATCCTGTGGCTAGTCCTGCGTCCACTCTGGTAGAATTTACCGTGACAATGGCCACTCTCAGCTGCTCCATCGTAGTATCGAATTCTCCAGTCCAATTACCTAAAATATAGCTAGACAATTGTTTAGACAGATTTGCAGCACAGGAAAAATTCTCATGTTATATGCTAGTGACTCAAAGTCCAGCATATTTTCATGGACAGCCAAGTTGAGCAATTTGCCATAGGGTATCAATTTGCTCCTGCACGAGGTCAATCCTCTGATTGAACACCATCAAGCTTCCTTTTAGTTGAGCATTAATTCCTTTTTGTACAACTAAGGCATGACTACATTGGCTAAATGATTATTCAGGGTCTGAGCAGTCTGCCCAGTATGACTCATGGCTAATGCCCCAATGGTAGCTCCAACAGCCGCCAATGAGATGGCAGTAACAATGGTGGCTATAGTTCCAAGATCCCTTTTCTGTCTGAAGAGAGTCATAGCGTGAGGGGCATCAACGGGCACAGGCACCCAGCGAGGCATGTGAGTAACCAGCTAGTAAATTTACTAGCATTCCAGCATTGGGCATAAAAGCAAGTATCATTACCACAATTACTTGGCTCTATCTGGCTAATAATGAATAAAATGGGGGATATAAACAAACAGGTGTGGGCTTATAGGAAATATTATGGGAAGCCTTAACCCCCTCGTTGGAACATCCTGCATCAGTTCTAGAACTAGCAGTAGTGGTGTCTGAGGTCTGAGTAGGTTCAGGAGACCATTGCCCCCAGGGGTGAGACGTGCTCCATGCCAATTGACTAACTCCATGTTTTCCTCCACTTTTGAAAGTCAATTAAGGTTCTTAAATTATTTTTTCCCTTTTTTTTTTAATTTTTCATCAATTACACTTTATTCATTCTGCATCCCCCCATAAGCCCCTCCCTCCTCCCCTCCCAATCCCACCCTCCCTCCTCCCTCTGCTTGCATCAAACTTTGCCTTTTAAGAGTGAGGAGGCCCCAAATCTGCAAATTTCCATCATAATGTGGATGCATTCCTATGCTTTTTTTTTTTTTTTTTTTTTTTTTTTTGTCTTTGGTGTTGATTGAAGCAATCCAATCTCCTCTAAAATGCATATCGGTTTGGATATAGGTATGTTTTTAACTGAGAATTTATTAAACCCTTTCCCACTCCCTTCTCTCCAAGTTTATCCATGTTCTTCTCATACTTTCCCACTTTGATTTATGTGATCTCTGTGTTTTTTAAATGTCTAGAGGCTGCTGAGTTTGCCTGTGTGTTCACAGATGTAGAATCTGCTGGTGTAACTTGGGTGGTATTTTAGGGGCGGCTACCTATCTGAAGAAAACTTAGGCTTCCTCCCTCAGAGGTCATCAAGGGCTGCTTTTGTCTGAGATCAGTGAGGGACACCATGAGCCCCTGAATCAGCCATGCTGAGATTGTGATTGTTTGACCTGTGGCAGACTTTGTGCATGCACTTACATCTACTGTGATTTAATGTGTGCAATATGCTTGTCATGTCCAAAAACAACGTTTCACTGTGACGGTCCACCACTTCCAGCTTATACTCTTTCTACCTCCTCATCTGTGATGACTCCCACGCCCTGGAGGAAGAATGTGTGATATAGAAAAATAATAAGCAATCTCCCTACATTAGTAATAAATTAAGTGCCATGTACTATTAATGGCAAGATACAGATGTGTGTGTTTTGAGTAGTTTCATTTGGCTTACTTTCCACAGTGGTATCCTAATTAAACTACAATATTTGGTAAGAATATTAGGGTATAAATAATATTAGAATGTCAGAAACTGCTTCACCAGCATGCATTCAAAATTATATAATTGTCAATAAAATAAACTGATAATTTGAAAATATGACTTAATTTGTAAAGATCTCAGCCCTTCTTATTTTAGAATAATTTTAAAAGTGATTAAAAATAGAGTAAATGCAAATTATGCTATTAATTTTTTTCTGGTAATCTTTTTTTTTCCAGGAAAAGTTTCTAAAACTTTCAATGTTATAGATATGCTCTGTGCATTTTTCTTTTTTATTTAATGAAAATAGATTTATTTCATACACTGTGTTTTGATCATGGTTTTCAACCGCAAAACTACTCCCAGAATCTTCTAATCTCCCTATTTATACAAATCTACAACCTTCTTTCCTTTCCTTTCTTTCTTTCTTTCTTTTCTTTCTTTCTTTCTTTCTTTCTTCCTTTCATTAGAAAACAAATAGGCAGCAGTAAATCATAATAGGGCAAAACAAATAAATAACAAGTAGAAAAAAAAATGTGTCCAAGGAAAATATACAGATAAGAGATGCACACATTCACGCTAAAAGAAATCTCATAAAGATGCAATATTTGAAACCATATTATATGAGTAAAGATGAGTTTTCAAATGAAGGACAGACATGGAGTTTATTGACCCTCACTGACGTGGAGTTCATTGACAGGAGTTCATTCCTGGGCATGGGTGTTGCCCTTAGTGTGGTGTGGCAGCCTTTTTGGAGTTAATGGCAAATTTGGAGTTAATGGCATCTGAGCAGTGGAATTCGGCCTCTTGGCTTTGGCTATTTTCCAAAGTCCAGTCTTTCATAGACTGACCTTGGTGGTCCTACACTGGACTGCTCTGACCCTGAGAAACTCTGTGCAACCATAGTAACCAGACAGCAGGCTCTGTGTAACCTTGAGTGAGCTCTCCTATGTTTTGACCAAGTAAAGCTCCTACGTGAGAAACTTATTGTACATTTTTGCCTAATTAAGTGTTAACCTGACTTCCATTAAATCGACACCTGGATCAGCATGTAGACTTGGTGTCCTTCTCTGTGTCGCCCTGTCTCTCTCTCCCAGCCCTCTCTAAGGTGGTATTCAGGTATCACTGCTGGCCAGTGACAGTGTGGCTTGTATACCATACCCAGTGAAAATTCTTTGGAAAACATATTTTTCTTTTGTGAGAAGTTTTCAGTTGGAGATAGCTTTTGGTTTGATAGACACATCCTATTTAGGGATGAGTTTTCCAAGGTTTCTTGCTCTGCATATTGTCTGGATTTGGTCATTGCATTTATTCACATCTTCTGCAGGAGGAAGCTTTTCTGATGATGGCTGAAAAAAACATTGATATATGAATATAGCAGAATGTTGTGTAGGAGTTATTTTATTGCTAATTTCTTTTAGAAAACAGCTGCTACTAACATGCATGAATCATGGCAAAGAGTAGTTAATTTTTTTTAAGTATATGTCCTCATTTTAGGGGTTTGTCCCTGAATTCCCTTTCTTATGCACATCTTGTATTCTATATTTTGTATATCATTTAATTCTAGATGCCTTCTTGCCACCTTCCATCTTTGTTGGGTTAGTAATAGCAGTAGGGCTTATACAATAGCTTCTGTCACTCTATATTTCCGGAAATTGCCAATCTTGTTCCCCAAGTAGCCTCTCCACACAGGGACAATGGAAAGCTTGGCCAAGATAATGATCCCTTGGATGGTAGTGGCTACCTCCTTGGAGCATTTAACACCAAGACCAACATGTCCATTGTAGTCTCCACTAGTGACAACAGTCTTGTTCCTGGTCCACTGGCCATCCCCGTGTCTGCTTCTGCACTGGCATGATCTTTAGAGCCTCATTCTTTAGGGATGCACCTAGGAAAAAGTCGATAATCTCGGATTTCTTAATGGGTAGGGAGAACAAGAAGATTTCCTACATGGACTTTATCTTCATGTCCTTAATGATGTTGCCCAGCTTGGTGACAGGGATCCAGTCCTTGTCTTCGGCTTTATCTTCATGAATCGCATGGCCTTGACCCCAGCACATCCTCGGCCAAGAATGAGGCCTCTAAGACCACTGGGGAATCCTCCCCTGAAGCGACCTTTTGGTACTGGGCCCCTGGCTCCTCCTGCTGTATCTGCCATTTGATGTTTTCCAGAAGGAGGAGGAGGAAGAAGAAAGAAGAAGGAAGAAGGAAAGAAAGAAGGAAGAAAGAAGAAGAAGAAGAAGAAGAAGAAGAAGAAGAAGAAGAAGAAATTCATTTACATTTTTATTCCTCTTAAATCTACTTTCTACCATCCTTCCCTCCCCTTAATATCATGTTTGTTTACTTACTTAAATATTTGTTACAGCCCCACTGAGTCAGTCAAATGTGTGTGGCCCACATAGGTGAGGATGTAAACAGATAACTGACTCTCCCCTTCTAGAACCATCAACTCTGAATAGCTTCAGCTTGGGTGAAGATTTGTGATTCATAGCAGAATCAGTTTTTCTGTTTTTCTCTGGTCCTCCTTGATCTCTGGTTCTTATAGTCTTTTTCTTCTCCTCTAGGACTTGTTTTTAGTTTTTTTGGAGTGGAGGTGTGATGTTGTAATCAAGTTATTACTGATCACTCCATAGACACTTACTCTCTGCACCTTGACCAATTTGTACCTTAATCAAACCACTGTGTAGTGGAAAAAATGTTTCTCTGGTGAGGACAGAGACTTCACAAAGATACAGGTTCATGAATACATACTTAATGGGCAGATAGATATTATGCCTATTGAAAAATGAAACAGTAAGATCGATCTCAGGCCAGAAGAGGGCACCAGATCTCATTATAGATGGTTGTGAGCCACCATGTGGTTACTGAGAATTGAATTCAGGACCTTTGGAAGAGCAGCCAGTGAGCTTTACCTCGGAGCCATCTCTGCAGCCCCAAACCAAGGATAATGCATGGAGAGAACGAAAACCTGGCTCAGTTGTAGCCCATAGACTCAGTCTCCAAGTGGGTTCCCTTATTAGGGGCTTTCTCAGGCATGAACTCCGTGAATGGCCCTCTGATCACCTCCACCTAGGGAGAGCAGCCTTGCCAGGCTGCAGAGGAGGAAATGCAGCTAGTCCTGATAAGACCTGATAGGCTAGGGTCAAATAGAAGGAGAGAAAGACCTCCCCTATCAGTGAACTAAGGAAGGGACACAGGGGAAGAAGAGAGAGGGAGGGTGGGATTGGGAGGAGACAAGGAAGGGGGCTACAGCCAGAATACAAATTGAGTAAGTTGTAATAAATGATAATAAAAAAAAATAAAGATCAGCCTCAGGACCAGTGAGCTCTGAGCCATGTGCTCAGAGTAAGACTCTAAGTATCATTCATATATATCCTCACATGTCACAAGCCTTAAATCTAATCAGAAAGCAATAGATATATCTAAGTGTTTCTTATGAAATATTCTTACATCAATGTTGTTTTCAGTTATTTCTAGAAAATATTTGCAATTACAGCTTACCATCATTGATTAAACTCTGTAGTGGTTATGAATGTGCCAAATTTATAAGGTTTTCTAGTTGTAAATTCATTTGTTCTCTTTACATAAAAGAAATAACATTGAATATATAAACACATTGGCTTATCTGCATAGAAATTTTAATCTCTCTTTATCTCTTATGTTCCTAAAGTCAAATTCTAGAACTCTTTAAAATTATAATTGTTTTCTGTATTGAATTTTCTTGCTTTTATACATGAGCAAGTCCTAGCTATTAGTGACAGTAAATCATATGTCTTTGGAAACTCATCTACTGAATTCAGGGGTTTCTTTATTAATACTTCACTGCATGCTTCTAAAACCAAACAACTGTATTTAAATATTTACTGTGAGCCTATGTTAAATGAGAGTTCTGAGTGTCTATGTATGTATACACATGTATGTGTATAATGTGTGTACTATTTCTTATTGAATTATAACTGAGATTTTACTTTCTTCATAGAAGGAAGATCTCAATTTAGGAGAAATCTATAACCCAGTCATAATATGATGACTCAGTCTATAGTCATAATGTGATGCTTATACAATTAACCAATTTAGCAAGCTACCCTACGAGTAAGTATCTGCTTTATCTTACTTAATTTTCTTGATTAACTATCACTTTATTTAATTACTTATTGATTTTGAGTGTATTTCTTTTTATTAATGTATTGCTAGCTCCACTGTTCTTTTATAGTATTTAAAAATTTACAGATCCTAGTATAATCCATAAACAAAATAATAAGTATATGTAATAAAGTTGGAATAGTATTCAGACCTTCAAGCTTGATGTTATTGTTCATTACAAATTTTTCTCTTTTTACTTACTTCAGAGCTTCCTTCAACAAAATTTCAGCTTACAAAATTGTAGCTTTATTTATGTTTCAAACTATTTCAAGTTAAGTCATGTAAATATTTATGAACCCAAATTTACACATGCTTAAACCAAAAGATGTTTTATAAAAATAACTGAAAATTCAAACTAGAAAATTTCTGACCCACAGCTGTTTAGAAATATTTTATCACACTCTTTTTTTTTTTTTTGGTCATCAACAAAGACATGCGTAAGACACACTGCTGGTGCCTCCCCTCCCAGAAGGTGTGGAAATGACTACCACTGTTTCTTCATCACCATGCTGGATTGCAACCTTTTACCCAGGAGCCAATCGAAACCCTTTCTGTCTTAAATTGCTTCAGTCAGCTTTTTTGCCATAATGAAAACAAAACCGTAAAAATCTATACCAAAAGTAGAGTCATTTCTGAAATTCATTCAGCTTAATATCACATGCTTAGAGTTGTTGGCTAGAAGAGCCTTAAAATCCTAAAAGACAAAGTATAAGGGGGGCATTTCAATGGGAGATTAAAAAGCAGAATAATAATAGAAATGTCTGAAGACTTTTCTCAAGGGATTTCAAAGAGCAACATAGATGCCATGTAGAATCACGTCACACTTGAATGATTTTATAATCTGGCAAACAGTCTGGCTGCATTCTACTAATGCACTAGAAATTTAGTGAGGCAATTTTTTTGGTTGGGGATAGATAAATTTTGAAGACAACATAGCATAACCACAATGATACTGCTGCAATTAACCATATTTACAGATGATATCTTTCACCATGAAGCACACCTGAAATATGTAAAAATATTCCACTTGACAACAAAAGAGTAGGAGCTTATTTCAATTTCTGAACAAGGTGGAAAAGACAGGTTCAATAAAAAGAACAACTGTTAAAAAAACATGAAAAAAACCACAGACCTCAAGAATATGAAAGGTCATAAAGAAAGAAAATTAAAACTCTTAATAGGAGCAATGCCACACCAGGGAAGGTTTTCTGGGTTAGAAAAGCATGACATAAAGTAGGTTGAGGGAGAATGTTATGAATATTGATATTTGTCAAGGAGATGTTTGCTATTTACACTTGTTCAACCTATGGAAAATTTTTTGTTATCATGAACGGGAGATAGAATGCAGAGAGCAGCATGCTGGAGTCACAGTTTGTTAACTGCTGGCTGATTTGACTTTGTTCTTTTTTTTCATTTTTAATTAATTAATTCAATTTACATCTTGGTCATAGGCCCCTCCCTCCTTTCTTTCCAGTCCCACTCTCCCTCTTCTTTCTCCCCTATTCTCCAGAATAGGGGAACCCTTCTACCCAGACACCCCAGCTCATCTATTCACATGAGGACTGAGAATTGAATAGACAGAGATAGTGGCTAAAGAGGGAACAAGGTGGAAGAGAGAGCTCAGAAAAAAATAAGGGTGGGGATCAAACCTGGGCAGGACAGTAGCAACTGGTGACAGGAGCAACTGGTGAGATAGCCCCAAGGACATGTGTGTGGAGATCTGGCCCCTTGTCTGCAGAGCAGTGACAAAAGATGCCCCCTCACCCTCACCTCTCATCCCTTGCCACCTATGGCAGGCAGGAGAGATGGTCCTGAAATCATCAGAGCAGGAGAGTTGTTCCTGTCCCTCACCTACTAAGGTACTGTGTGGAACATGTCCTACATCTTGCATGGGCAGCACTGCAAAGCTGGTCCTCATGGTGTGTGGATGGATGAGCTAGCCCCAAGCACATGAGAGTAGGAGAGCTGGCTCTGCCTCTTGCTGCTGGTGGCATGGATGAGCTTGCCAGGACAGGGCAAGAGAGAGTATCCTCATGGTATGAGTTCCAGAGAGCTGGAAGGCTGAACTCTCAGAGCTTTGAACAGGCCCTATCCAACATCTACTCCATCAATGAGCTGCAGACCAAAGCTGGGGGGTCTCCATGACACTGGGCAACAACTATCTGAGAGGAGTACCAGTGAGGATCCAGTATTGATGGCGTAGCAGAAGCCTGAGGCCTCGAACCAGACTAATGACTCATTGCAATGAACATTTGCAAGCAAAGAAAGTGTGGACAAAAGAGTGCACTGTTAGACACACTGTGACACACTACAGCTTCCAAAATAAGATTTTTTCTTTTTTTTGGGGGGGGGGAGTTCAAGGGTAGTGGGTAGGTCTGAGGGGAGGAGGAGATGAGTAGGACTAGGGTACATAGTGTGAAATTCACAAAGACATTTCCCTTCCCTACCTACAAGCTTACCCTACACAAATTTTAATCAGTACCAGAAGATGAGTTTTTATGTAAAACATCTCCTAGAACTATATGTTTTTAAAGTTTAATGAAGTCTCATATGAAATTTATTTCCAGAAACTGTCCACAGTGCATGTATCCAAGCTGAATGTGTGTTGCTGACTTTCATTCATAGAGTCATGATGGTCGTTGTTGTGACTAGTACTGAGGATAAAAGAATTTAGGATGCGGGTTCATTGCATTTTACTGTTGATTCAATAGTAAAATGTCATGTGTTGATGACATTATGAGTTTTTTAATGGTTAAAACAAAATGATTTTCATCTCAAATGCCTCTGAAAATTTTGAGATTGTCATTAGCTATGTGCGTGTGTGCACATAAGTGAAAATAACAATTGTATACAGTGTGTTTTCATGGATTGTGATTGAATGTGCATGCTTCCTTGAATATATATAATTATATAGGTCTTTGGGGATCCTTAATGGGAAGACATGATCCATACTATTTACAGCTATCAAACAACCATGTCTTTGAAGGTCTAACAATTTTAGCAACCTCTCTCATAGTTAAAGCTATCTGCTTTAACTATGCACCTAGACTGTAAAGCTTCTCTCTGGTTATCTCTTAGGACATAAAGATGTAAAAGTACTTAGCCTCATCACGTCATTAAACATAACATAATGCAGACAGCGCTGTCACCACTCTAACATCTACCATGGGTCACCTTGATATGTTACCGGTAGAAGAAGCTCAGGTAGGAGATACTCCACATAGAAGCTAACTCAGGGAATTTGCAGTCAGAATGCCTGAACAGTGTACATGTTAAGAAATGAGAATGTAAACTTATCTTTGCATTACACACTTGGTCACTAAGATTTTTTTTCTGAAAGTATTGCTGTTTTTCAACCTGAGAAACAAAACACAAATCTGTGGGAGAAAAGGAGTTAAATGAGAAAAACAGCACGAGTTCAGGAACTCTGTTATTCTATAGATTGTCTTCTTGAATATTCTAGAAGTTCTAACTAGCCTTCAGCAGTGTGCTCTAGCATTGAGTTCATAGAAGCTCACTAACTGGACTATATTACAGCAGATCATATGAGCATAGTTGGAAAAATAACATGCTGCCATGTACAGCCAATCCTATGGTCTGAAAGTGTATGTTATACTTAATTCAAGGGAATATAAAATATGTTACAGTTTATGTCTACATTTGTTTTTATAATTAAGATAGAACTTGGGACTGTGATGAAAGCACTTCATCTTTTTTTTTTAAATAAAATTGTATTACCAGCTCATGAGATGTGAATGTGAGAGAGCATATACCAAATACTTTGGTTTCTACTTGGCATATTATACTTGTAAACTGTGCTGACAACAAACCTTCAAAGACAATTAACTGCAACCTTGGTTTATGTTTTCTTTGTACAGCTCATTTTGTTTGTTTGCACGTGTGTGTATATGCCTGCATGCTCATGTCAAAATATTGATGAGCCAAAATGAAAAGAAAAACGTGAAGTGTAATTGAAGGTTCAATTTCTGTTTGTGATTCTGAAAAAAAAAGGATCATTTTAATATGAATAGAAAACTAGTTATCAGGTACATTCAGTTTAAATTCTATTCTATTTTAACATTGCTTTGGGCAGAGAAAGACCACAAGGAAGCCTAAAGGAAAAAGAGAGAGAAATTAGGGTGAGTGAAAACATACTACAAAGTAGGATCAGGATAGACCTGAATGAGAGCTAGAATGTGTGGCTCCATTCACTCACTCTCACACTAGTCCTTCACGCCCTTCTGTATGACTGTGATATTTATACTATATTTCTATGTGTTTTAACTTTAAAACATACCTTTGGAGAACTAATTCATATTTCATCATTGCTATATTTTGTTTTATTGCCAAATACTTAAAAGTTTCACTATTCTTCCTGATATTTCTCTTTACTGTTCTGTCTGTGTAGTAAAAGAATTGGGAAGCTTTCAGTGTCCTTTACAACTGAGGCTGCAAATGTATCATAGCTAATTGATTCAAGCCACAGAAGGGAGCTTCTCAAAATTGTGAAGCATGGAAAATATGAGCTATCATGCAAGAGACAGAGATCCTGGGAAAAGCTTACTTCTGGTTTGCAGAAGATCACTATATACAGTGTGTGTGTGTGTGTGTGTGTGTGTGTGTGTGTGTGTGTGTGTGTGTGTGAAAGAAAGAGAGGAGGGGCAGAGCATAATAAAAGACACCAAGGTCATCTTCTTCAAATGCACTGACCACAGTCTCATCCTCAAGGAGACCACCCCTTCCAAACAACATTTTTTGGGAGATGATGATGGCCTAATTTGTCTGTGACAGTTTTCTATAAGTTTCTATGACCCACTCAGCTGTGTTGTGAAATTATACTGGGCAAGAAAATGGAAATCGGTGGGGAAAAATTTCTGGGACAGTGGAGGCTCTCCAGAGTTTATGGGGTGACAGCTGAGATTACTAACAGCAGGGGAGGTTGTTCTATGGAGTCTGAAGTTGCCATTTCCTGTGGCCCAGTAGGACTTCCAGTAGAGGGAGGGAGACACCAACTCACTCACAGAACCTTCTATGCAAAATTTGTCCTGCCTACAAGAAATGTAAGGATGACATGGAGCAGAGAGTGAGGGAATGGCGAACCAATGCTTGGCCCAGTTTGGGATCCACTCCATGGGAGATGGCCAGAGTATTGATGACACACTGCTGTGCTTACACAAAGGAGTCTAGCATGACTGCCTTCTGGAAGGCCTCATCTAGCAGCTGATGGTGATGGATGCAGAGATCCACAACTATACAACAGGCCAACTTTGAGGAGTTTTATGGAGGGGTCAGAGACACCACAAGAGCACCTATGGAGTAAAGTGACTGGGGCCCGTGAGGGTTTGCAGAGGCTAAACCACCAACCAAAGAGCTTGCAGCAATGAACCTGAACCCCCTACTCATATGTAACAGATGTGCAGCTTGATCATCATGTGGGTCCCACAACAATGAGAATAGGGGCTATCTTTGACTCTGTTGCCTGTCTATGGATCCTCTTCCCCTGGCTGGACTGCATTGTGTGGCCTCACTGGGAGGGGATGCACTTAGTCCTCCATGATTTGAGGTATCAGGGTGGTACACCTTAGGGCCCCTCCTTCTCTAAGAAGAAGTAGAAGGGGTATGGGGAGAGGATTATGGAGGCAGAACTGGGAGAAGAGGACATTGTGGGCTGGGATCAGGCTGTACAGTGATTAAATTAAAATTAGAAAAAAAGAAATTATATAATTGAAATTGGGAAGTTTGTCTTTAGAAGGTTTTGAAGGAACGAAAGATGTGTTCCATTCCTTGCCACAATCCTCATTTTTGACTCATTGAAGAAGAGCAAAGTGTGAAGGCTGCACATAACCTTTTAGCTACAGCATAATACTCAAGTTTAACGTATTGGGGCATACACATGAATATTGAATTAATAGGACCTCACCTTAAACACCAATATACAAGATTTCAAAGTAGTTAGCTGAAGTAAATTTTAATGCAGTATGCCATAATTCTTCATCTCTATTCATTCTAATTGTGCCAGTGTTCACTGGAGAAAACAATCTTTCCCTCAGCAATCCCATTTTATTTCATAAAATAACAAAAACCTTGTTGCAACAGAAAGGCCATTTCATTTTCATTTTTATATGCTCGACAGCAGCCCAACACATTGCATGAAAATTTCTAAGGCCACCTTTGGAATTCATTTGCTTCATTTATCTTCTGATTAAAATATATACAAAAGAACAGGGAGTAAAATCAGGTTAGAATTTATACTCAGTAAGGAATTTCTGTGGGAAAAAATCTATTGTTAGAAGAGACAGAGAGTAACCTTGCCCAGGAAGCAAACAAATAAAAGACTGCTGTGAGCTTGGTTCTTTTGTTAGCAAGTGCAAAACATTGTATTTGATAAAATTGTTTTAAGAATTATTGGAGGGCCAGGATAGCATTAACTTCTTCCAGAGGGGATTTTCATTTTCTTCTGCCCTGTATCTCTCAGCACTTTCTGGCCATGGTTTCCAAATCCAATTCCAGACACTGAGATTTGAGGTGGGTTGTAGAGGCTGCTTTCCTTCATTTATGGAATTCTGTTCATCACGGTTGTGCCTATGGGCAGGCTGTTTAGGAACGACATTTGATCAGCTCTAAATTTTAAATTTATTCTTCCTGATCCAAAAACTCCTCAAAGATGCCTTCCCTAATTGTGGGTTTGTTGTAACCAGTTTTGGAATTGAAGTCACGTCCCCCTGAGGCTTCTTTACATTTCCATCTCTTAAAGATCTATGTCCTGTTGTTCACAGCTATTAAAAGCGTCTACTCACTGTCTATTATTCTTTGTTTTCTATCTCATTTTCCTGGAAATAAATGTTCCACATTTTCTATAATTTTAGATAATTACCATTTTCAGGAAAGAACACAATATGTTTGGAATTTTAAAAGTGAGTACAAAATAGTCTAATCAAGGTTACTCAGTCCAACAAAGAAAACCAACTTGAGTTTTCATTCATTATTATTTGTATGCAATGCCTGATTAATGTAAAAAGAAATTTGTTAGTTTTGGGCTACAAAAATAAAAATTAAAAAAAAAACCCAAAACAAAAAAATATCAGTCTGAAGTCATCCAAAACAAAACAAAACAAAACCGTTTACACACTGATACATGCGGAATGTGTCCAGCATTTTATTTTAGGGCTTTGCCCATTCTGAGCTGGCCTTGGGGATTTGGGTAACAATTTGACTATCATGAGCTTTCCTCAGAGATGACTGAAAACCTAGAATGCGTTCAAGTAGAAATTGTCATATGCTGCTAATGACAGAAACAATCTCTGAGGCAAGCCAGTTTTACCCTGTGATCATCTTGCAATGGTTGTATTTAAACAAACACCTGTTGCTAGTCATTCCTTGTCAAAACTTGATTTTACCACAGGCAATGTAGACAATAGATGGGTGAGGCAGCTTCTGCCAGGACATATAGGGTTTTAGCTTCCATTTATTTATTTATTTATTGTTTAGAGTTTTACTTTTCATTTATAAATATCATCTATCTATCTATCTATCTATCTATCTATCTATCTATCTATCTATACACACACATACATACATTGCATATTGATCATACTCAGCCCTCACTTCTAACTACAAATCCCCCACAAATGTCCTCCAATACGTTTCTATTCCAACTCTATGTCCTTTTTTTTTTTAATTTTAACTCTATTACTTAACCTAAACTAACTAAATTAATTAATCCAATGGAGTCTAGTCAGTGCTGCTCTTATAGGTATACGTATGGGGGTCAATCACTGTGGCATGGGAAAATAACCAGTGGCCATACTCCTAAAGAAATGTCATTTTCCCTCTCTCTTTGAATCAACAACTGAAATAGCCCTTCAGCTATATGAGGCATCTTGGGAACCCTCCATCTTCCATATCGGAACTTCTGACTGGCTTGATACTGGGCTGGTCTTTTTAGCCATGAGCACAGGTATCTGAGCAGTGTCAAATCCAGCCGACAGCCCTTCACAGTATTCCTCCTCATCTTTTAGCTATTAAGCTCAGTTATTTTCTTTTACTGAAAATAGATGATTTTCTCATATATTCTGATTACAAATATTCTGATTACAATTTCTCCTCCTTTTATTCTTCCCAGTACTTCCCCCTCTCTTCCCATCTAAATCTACTCCCTTCCTGATTCTCATTGGAAAACAAACAAACAAAAAACAGGCTTCTAAGAGATATAAACAAAACATAACAGAAGAAAATGTAATAAGATAAAACAAAAACTTTCACATCAAATTTGGACAAAGCAAACCAACAGGAGGAAAAAATGCCCAAGAGTCAGAAGCTCATTCATCACACACTCAGGAGCCTCATAAAATACTAAAGTTAAAGTTTTAATATATCCTTAGAGGATCCGGTACATAGCTATGAAGGCCCTGTGCTTTCTGCTTCAGTCTCTGTGAGTTTATGAGTTTCATTCAGTTATTTAGAGGCTTTTCTTCTCCTGGTGTCCTCCATCTCCTCTGACTCTTGCACTTTCTCTGCCTCTTCTCCTCTGAGGTTCCTTGAACTCTGAGGGAGGTAAGAATTGATGAAGACATCCCATTTAGAGCTGAGTGTTCCAAGGTCTCTTCTCTTTTCCTCTCCCCTCCTCTCTCCTCCCGTCCTCTTGCCTCTCTTCTCTCCTCTCCTCTTCTCTTCCCTTCTCTTTCCCTCTCATTCTCTAGCTGTCTTGCTTTCTCTCACTTTTGCTGTCTCTGTGAAAACAGCAGAGGTAGTTTGAAATGAACTTGAAGGCTCTTTCAGCATTCACAAGGAGCTGCTCTTAACATCACTGTGTCCTTTTATCAATGAAGCAATGTTACTGTTCGAAATGTCAAAGCTTTCATTTCTGACCTAGGAAATGATGAAATTATGATAGAGATACTAGGATGATAGAAGTAACAATGTTGTTGTTTTTATTAATGATACTTAGAAATTAACAACAGCCTCCAAAACAGACAGTTGATAATAGTGTAATAAGGTAGTATGTTTAATAGACTGTGATTCATCTTTGAAATGATGCATCACATAATTGCATGAACTTGAGACATGATATACATTAAATGTTGTACACAAAGCTATAATAACTTCTTTTTCTCATTGTTTAGTTATTTGAGAATTCTGTACAGTGTATTTTTATCACATCCACTTTTGTCTCCCAACCCTTCCCAGCATCAAGAGTCCCCTTCTCTACACATCAACTTTGCAGTGATTTATATTATGTCTTCCACTATACTTGATTTTGCTGGTAAATTTTTCATTATCTTTGTTATTTTATATACTACAATATAAGGATAGTGTCATGCTTCCTGCCATGATCAAACAGTAATTTGCAGCCTTGAAATATAATAAGTGACAAATACAAGCAAAACAAATTATGTATAATAATAGGTAAAAACATGACAGTTTTCTCAATTTTGATTGATGTATCATTAAGTTCTATTGGAACATTTACAGCTAAAACCTTGCTATGCCAGCCAGATAAGTGAGTGCTTTACATTTAAGTAAAATAAAATGGAAATTACATCATCTATTACAAAAATGGCTCCTTATTCTAAAATATGTGGATTGCTAGTCCAAAGGACATTTTGAACCAATGTCTGTCACTTTTTACCTGAGGAAAGTGCAATCATTTTATACATTAACAATTTATATGAACACAAAAGGAGAGCAAAAGCAGAATCCTTACAATAGGCAGAAAAATGTTAAATAGTTGAAACAAAGAGAATGCTAGCTTTTCAGTAGCAGAATTATCTCCTCTGAACATGTTTAAGTAAGGAGTTGTAATGGTTTGTGTTTTCTATTTCTTAAAAAAGATTCATGATTTGCTAGCAAATAGAAGAAAATGATAATCTATTCTCATTCCTAACAAGAAGATGTAGAAATTAAAATTTGTGTTCTGTGGGCACACTCAAAGCAGCATACTTAAAAAGTCAAGGGTCCAAAATTGACTGGAAGAGCTGTAAAAAAAATAATCTAAATGTAACTGGCTTTTGTAACCAGGGCAATTGCTCTAAGGACAATTTAAATAGTGAGAGAAGTAAGTGGCAATCCCATGTGAAATGTGCAAGAAGAAAGAGCAGTTTCCATTATAACAAATAAAATGAAACCAAAGTCTGTGTGTCTCCGAATGCAACATTGACAAAATGAAATAGCAAGAAGCTGGGATTGTAGCTCAGAACAAAGAATTTGTATGAGTGCCTAAAGCAAATTATATATTCTAACATTGCGTGCATAAGTAAGCAATCTATTATCAGCTTATGATCAATTCTTTTTCGTTTGGGATTTTTTTTCCACAGTGGTCTTATTATCAAAGCAATGAGAGTAAATGTCACTGTGGACATTTTAATGGACGATAAAAGGAAGTTAGAGCTATATGTTCCTGAGAATTTCTAAATCTCTCAAAAGCCACCTGAGAGTTGCAGGATCTTCATCAATTTCTGCTTGTTTTCTTCTGTCATTATCTGAAATCTATGAACAAATCTTGGAGAGACTGTTTTTGGTACACATATCAAAGCGGGAACTTTTTAATGATCCCTCAGCTAGAGGAAGGCTAGAAGCTGGCTACTTCTGCCTTTTTGAAACCATGAAAAGAAAAGATAGGAC
Source organism: Meriones unguiculatus (assembly GCF_030254825.1). Classification (NCBI taxonomy): domain Eukaryota; kingdom Metazoa; phylum Chordata; class Mammalia; order Rodentia; family Muridae; genus Meriones; species Meriones unguiculatus. Next base: position 101,297,120 of record NC_083351.1, read on the forward strand.
AACTTCACTTCATTTTTTTTAAACTGCCACCACACGTTCTCAAGATAAGCAAAAATAAATTATTTGAGAAAGAAATAAGGACTGTCAACAGTTGTTTTCTATAGTGAAGACATTTTTTACTTTCTAATATATATTTATAGACATTTTATGCCACGTATTGCTTTGTAGCAAAAATATGTATATATATATATATATATATATATATCAAGGAAAAAAGTTTCTAAACTGTAGTAATTCAGTTTGCAGTTCTCATGATGAACGAGAAAACACGTGGTAATTTAAAGGAGAGATATGGTAATGGTCACTTTTAAAATGAGTGTGAAATCACAGAAAAAGTGAATCTGTGATTAATATCCAAGATTTAACCTGGGATTTTCTGACATGACTGTCACATTTTGGTTTATTAATTTTCCTCACTAACTTATTATCCATTATTTTTATTGTCACGATTTATTTTCCTTGGTTGCAAAAGAGTATAATCATAACTGAGGTCCTTTCAAATTATACACTTTTATTAAAATTTTACCTGGGCTCTAGACTATTTGTGTGCTTCGAGGAGACAGATGATGGTACCCAAAAAGAGTGTGAGTGTGGGAGGCCTAGTCTGCAGTGCTTTTGACTATGTTGCTATATTGTTGAGACATTCTGAAGTTCACCCTCACCACCTTTTATTAACTTTAGAGAATTATGTAATGTATCCAGTTCAGTGCCTGGTACATAGGTTTTGTTTTTTCCAATAAAGAGTAGTAAATAAGATAAATGAGAAAATACAGTTTTCTCTGCAATGTATGTGGAGGTCAGTGCACAACTGTTTGCAGTTGCTTCTCTCCTTCAATATTACGTGGGTTCTGGAATTGAACTTAGATTACCAGGTTTGTTTGGCTAGTGCCTTTATCTGCTAAGTCCTTTTCTGAGCCTTTTTCAACACTTATTATCATGCATAGCAAACTCACATATTAATGTGATCATTAATATGTGATCATATCATTAGCATAGCAAACTCACATATTAATGTGATGATATGGCTGTTTACTTTTATATTAAGATTAAAATCTTGGTGAATGTTTGCTACGGCAGGATGCAGAACTTTTACATTGTTTTCAGAGCTGATTGTTATTTTGAGAAAATCAAAAGCTGTTGTTTAAATGGCAGTACCACAATTCTGAAGAACTGATCCAAGCTGACAACCTAGCCCTTTAGAAGGCTATTTCAATGATTAATCAGGATAGCACTTTGTGGGTAGTATGTAGAGGTACACATTTTCAAAAAGTACATCTGGAATTGTTTTAGATAATATTATAAAATTGTTTTCAGTAATACAAAACAAAAAAATTATTTGTCTACAACCATCTTATTCTTAACCATACCTTGGTATATTAGTCAACACAAAGATAACAGTAGGTTGGTCCTCCTGACTGCTTAAAACTTATTTCTGGCATTATGTTCTACTCTTAACTATTTACCATTTTGCCCATCTTTCTGATTCTAGAAAGTCCAGATCCAAAGGATCATACCTTATAAACCTGAATATTAAAAGCATGAATAGATAATGGGATACCTCCACAGCACCAGCATCTTCATTATAATGAAGTCACATAATATGATTCAATAACTTAGTAAAGACAGAATCCTGTAAACCCTGTAGTGTAGAGATAATGATTTATATACCTGTTTCTATATATGCTTATTTTTATTTATATAATTTATATAGTTACTTCATTGTTGGTTGACCCTCTCTGAATATTTTATCATTTCAATACAGCCAAATGATTCTGGCAAGTTTAGAAAGTCTAATCAAAACATCATTTTTTTTCTCAAGCATTCTCAAAGACCTTACAACCAAAAATTATGAGAATAAAAACAACATGTTAAATCTCTTCACCAATGTGCTGTCCAGCAACCTTATACCCATGGCTACACCCCAGTCAAGATGCCTTCTTAAGCGTGTTCATGAGTGCCAGCTCTTGTCTACTGACTGTACCTTATAGATACTTTGAGTAGATATTTTGAGTTGATTTTTTTTTTCATCATGAAGCAGTCCCAGGTTTTCCTTAACCATATTCTAAATGAACAAAGCTAGTAGTGTCAGAGATTATGGTGTTGACTTGAAGATGACAAGTATCGCTGTTTCTGAAAAAGCATCTCCTGGGCATTGAGTGAAGTTAAGCTGATGGCAGATTTGGAAGTTGACAGTGGTGGCTTTTCAAGATACCTGGGGCAGAAACTTATGCAGGAGTATGCCTATGCTCCAAGTTTCATGGAATTACTCTTATGCTAAAGTTTGGATTTTGGTATAAGAATACATTGCTTTCATTTTTTGTTAAAAAAATACTTTCTTCTTATACATTTCAAATGGTCCAATCAATTAAGACAATAATTAAGAAGTCTAGCAATAGCATAGAATCTCTGCCAAGAAAGGTTAAATCAGGTGTCATCTAAAGCTAAGCATCATGTCCCATGCAGTTGTGTTTGTGTAAGATTTCAGATTCTCTATAAGACTAAGTTTCATATTAACAAATTAACAAATTAACTCCAAGACTGGATCATAGAATCTGCTCACATTTCTTTTACGTCCATCTTTAAATCTCATCTGCCTTTCAAAAAAAAAAGGGACTAATCTTTGTTGGTTGAGTCACTCTTACATTTTAATTTCTTATCATTGAGATTTCAACCTTAATAAAATTTTATCTGGTTTTGTCAGGCTTCTTACATCAAACTCATCTAATTGAATCATTAAATATATCTTTAAAATGCCCTGTCAATTGGATTGAGTCAGTGGAAGCAGCTGTGCATACACCACGGGTGATCATATCTAACACATGGAGAATTGCCAGCATGAGAATTAAACTTCTTTGTCATATGTTTTCTTCAAAGAGTATATTTCTGAAATGAATTTCTGCACTATTATTGGTAGAGATTTAGAAGATGGCCTTATCCTTCGACTGTGCATGGAGACTGTGCTGGATTGACTGCAGTCTTCCCAAAGTCAGGGTCTGGCTAGAACAGCATAATGTGGCTCAACTTGGACAATGAATCCTTGATGTGATGAGTGAAGATAAGATAATAGTTGACCAATCCTGTTCATCCAAGGAAACCACTGCCAATAGTGATTAAATCTCTTGAGCTATTGCGAAACTTTCTGCTATCTCAGAAACCAAAGTATGGCAGATGCCTTCCTAATCATGAAGCAAGCAGATGGTGAAAAGTGTATGTTCCTAGGAGATCAGTCTTCATTATAACATGTTCAGCATCATGGTGTTTAACTCTCTTCTGCAGGTGGCTTTTAATGACTTTGATAGGAAGAGGATGTATCTTAAAAGAACCACAGAGGAGAACTTTGCAGCCAGGCCTGAAGATACCTGATAAGCTGGTTGCTGGCCTTCCAGGCACTGTCACACATGGGTTCCCTCCAGACTTGAGTTCTCAATTTGGATCAGTCATTGATTGGGCACAATTTCTTTGCCACCATTACTCCAGCACATCTTGCAGGCAGGACAGATTGTAGGTTGAAGGTTTAGAGGCTGAGTTGACATTCTAGTACCTTCACTAGAAGCCTTGCCTGGTTATAGAAGACGACTGATTCAGGCTCCACATTCCCCATTTCTATGAGTCATAGCTAGAGTCATCCTCATAGATTTCTGGGAGTTCCCATTGCATTAGATTTCTACCTAGAGCTCTAAATGCCTCCCAATTCCAGTCTTAACTCTCTCTCTCTCTGCACTCTCTCCTTTCATCCTTACCACCTGATCACTCTTGCTCGTGTCCCCACCTGACCCCCAATCCACAAAGAAATCTATTATATTTTCCATTTCCAAGGGATTCCGTATATCCCCCTATGAGCTCTCCTTGTTACTTAGCCTCTCTTGATCTTTGGGTTATAGCATGAGTATCCTTTACTTTTCAGCTAATATCCACTTATAAGTGAGTACATTCTATGTCTTTTTGCTTACCTTACAAGGATATTTTCTTTTCTAGTTCTATCGATTAGACTCACGGTGGCTCACAGTGGCTCACAAAGACTGGAACTGACAAGCACACAATTTGTGTGAGTCTTACTTAGGTCCTTTTCCTATATGTTTAGTTGTGTAGCCTGGTGTTCTTCTGGGACATCTAACAATAGGATTGGAAGCTGTCTCTGTCTCTTTTGCCTACTTTTGGGACACTTTTCCTCCTTTTGAGTTGTTTCATCCAACCTTCATCAGGGGATGTGCTTAGTCTTATTGCAACATGATCATTGCCATTGGGTGTTAATCCTGGGATTCGTAGCCTCTTATTAAGAAAAATGGAAGAAGAATGGATCTGGAGAAGAGGAGAAGTGGACATGGAGGAACTGGGAGGAGAAGGGGGAGGGGAAACTGCTTTTGGGATGTAATATAAGAGAGAAGAAAAACTTTAAAAAATGTATCTGTTTTTTTTTTGTTTGTTTTTTGTTTTTGTTTTTTTTTTTTTTAAATAACATTTGTCTGCTGTGGTTTTGGCGGGCACAAACGTTGGTCAGCTCATCAATGTGCCACCAGCCTCATAAACACGTTTATAAAAACCTCCTCAAAAATGAGACTCCCATGATTTCTTGGCCTGTCCTTTGATCAGGTTATTGTTTTTCTGTGTATGTATAGATTGTCTTATTGCTTTCTCATGCTGTAATAAGCCTTGTGAGCTTATCTGGTCTGTTTTGAACTTCTTTTCTTCATAGACTATGAACTTTCAGGACTCTAAGTTCAATGCTTGTTGTTTGATGCTAGAGCTATTGAAGGGTTTTTCTTTTTGTTTTTAACTTTTTATTGTTCTTTGTGAACTTCACATCCTGCATCTCAGTCCCATTTATCTCCTCACTCCAATACCTGCCCTCCATCCTTGTGTCTTCCCCAATCCCTAAGAGAGGGAAAAAAAAGTCTTATTGTGGAACCTGTAGTGTTCTCAGAATATCACACATTATACCATTTTGTCCACACATCTTTGATTGCAATGAGTCCTTGGTCTGGTTTGGGGCTTCTGGATTCTGTTAGGCTGTCAATACTGGAACCTCACTGGAAGTCTCCTCAGATATTCTGCTGTTGCCCTGTGTCATGGAGATCCTGTAGTTTTGCATCTGTAGAACCAGCCCTTTCATGTGCTCCAGCAGTTCATCAGTGGGGTAGATGTTGGAATGGGCCAATCCAAAGCCCTGGATATTAGCATGAGAGGTATCTGAGCTGGTCAGCCTGCCAGAGCTTTCACACCCACACCACCAGGGGGAGCTCCCCTGCCCTGCTCAGACTGGCTCATCTCATGCCATAGCTAGCAAGTGGCAGAGCAAGCTCTCTAGTACTCATGCCCTCGGGGCTGACTCACACACAACCCAGCAACTGGCGCTAGCTCTACCCTGGTACCCAGGTGAGGTCCAGGCCTATTCCCTCAGGTGCTGTTGCTGGTGAGGAATGTGGCCAGTTCTCTCACTCTTCGTGAGCCTGGAATCTGCTATTTCTGCTTGCCCCCTAGGTGGTGATGGAAAAGAGGGGGGAGGAGAACATTTCTCCTTTGACTGGACCACTGCACGGCAGATAAGAGGCACAGCCAGCTCTCCCGTGCTCATACCCTTAGGCTGGCTCACCCACAATGCCCAGGTCAACCGCCAGCCCTGTGTGCTGTCCAGGAGAGGGGCAGAGCCTTCTCTCCCCAGTAGACTGACTGGTACAGTTAATCTGTATATTTTTTTGTCTATTATAGCCTGAACTAAGTTTATTCTATTATTTATCTGTTTGTTTATTATTTATTTTTTCTTTTTCAAGACAGGGTTTCTCAGTGTAGACCTGGATGTCCTGTATTCACTTTGTAGTCTAGACTGCTCTCGAACTCACAGAGATCCTCCTGCCTCTGTCTCTAAGGTGTTGGGATTATAGTCATGAGCTGCCACACATGCCTATTTTTTAAAATAATTACTTTTCGGGTTTTTTTTGTTTTGTTTTGTTTTTTTGTTTTAGATGCATCAGGCAAGAGTAGAGGTCTGATCTCTGATATTAGAAATAAATTGGGACTTTGTACCAATGTTCATTTAGGTGTCATCCACCCAAAGAGCATCAGACCCGTCCGATACCTTTTTCTCAGAGGTGGGACCTGAGGCATCAACCCGCATGCAATCAGAAATGCTCTTCTCTGGGTCCAAAGCGGCTGACCCTGAGTGCAGTGCTTAGCCTCGCATCCTGAGCATAACATTTTAGCTTTTTATGGTATCCAACCATGCTTGGGGAGAATGTCCTGCTTCAATGGCTGTAAAGGCCTGAATGATCATGGCTGCATCACACTGTTGTGAGACTCTAATCTTGCGTATATACCACAGGCAAACCAAGGAGACCAACACCAGAAGGCCTGCTAACACTCCCATGCCCGCCCATTCCTTCAGATGATTCAGGGCTGCAACAATCCATGTTGATAATCCTGTGGCTAGTCCTGCGTCCACTCTGGTAGAATTTACTGTGACCATGGCCACTCTCAGCTGCTCCATCGTAGTATCGAATTCTCCAGTCCAATTACCTAAAATATAGCTCGACAGTTGTTTAGACAGATTTGCAGCACAGGAAAAATTCTCATGTTATATGCTAGTGACTCAAAGTCCAGCATATTTTCATTGACAGCCAAGTTGAGTGAAAGGGGGAACTGTAGAGAGCTGCGGAATGCTATGTCTTAAAGATGGAGCTGGTTTCCGCCTTCTACCTTCCCGATGGTGAGTGCTCTCTGTCACGAACAATTCCACATTTGGATAAGGCTGAGGATCTGGCTTGCTTCCATGTATGTGGACCTATCTGCATTGCCCACGTGGCACGCCTGGGTTGGCTACCCAGAGGCTATTTAAGCTGTGGGCTGGCTTTCCCCAGGGTCAGATGATTGTTCAAGGTTCCTGAATAAACTGTATTGAAAAAAAATTACTTTTCTTATTCTTATTTTCATTATTTATTTAAGTTATATTCTTTCATACAATATATTCTGATTACAGTTTTTCCTCTCCATCTCTCTTCATAACCTTCCTACCACTCTAATTATCCAAATGTACATCTTTTTTTTTTTTTTTGGTTTTGACTCTGCTGCAAATTTATTGAAATCAAACTAATATTTTTATAGTGATCTCAGAAGGAAGCACCTTAAAATTGGCATGCTTTCCAGAACATTTAGACTTTTACCAAAGATACAAAGTTTATGTTTTAACTCAAAATGCAGTCAAACCTAAAGCAGTACCCACAAGTAATCTTGGCCTAAAAACTTTTTGATCAGAGCAAACAAAGGAAAAGAAACCTCAAATATATTTTCATTATTGCTAACCAATGAAGAGGCAAGTCAGGAGCTAAGTCAGATGCCTGCCAAAGTCCCACTCTATATCAAAATCTAACTACACCTTTATTAACCCTCCTCCTATATGTCCAGCCCAAGATTTATGATCTTCCTTAGGAACAAGGCACTGAAGGGAGGGGGAAACTCCCACCAGCTGCACCTCTCATGCTATTATTTTTTAAGAAGGAGCCTATTATTATTTCACTATTTTAATGCCTATTAATACTAAATCTAATTCATTACCTTTCTTAAACTTATTTTTTTTCTTTTTTTTATTTTATTTTTCATCAATTACACTTTATTCATTCTGCATCCCCCCATAAGCCCCTCCCTCCTCCCCTCCCAATCTCACCCTCCCTCCTCCCTCTGCATGCATGCCACTCCCCAAGTCCACTGATAGGGGAGGTTCTCCTCTCCTTTCTGATCTTAGTCTATCAGTTCACATCAAAAGTGGCTGCATTGTCCTCTACTATGGCCTGGTAAGGCTGCTCCCCCCCAGGGGGAGGTGATGAAAGAGCAGGCCAATCAGATTATGTCAGAGGCAGTCCCTCTTCACATTACTATGTAACCCAATTGGACTCTGAACTGCCCTGGGCTACATCTGTGCAGGGGTTCTGGGTTATCTCTATGAATAGTCCTCGGTTGGAGTATGAGTCTCTGGGAAGTTCCCTGTGTTCAATTTTTCTTGTTCTGTTGCTCTCCTTGTGGAGACCCTGTCCTCTTCAGCTCTTACTATTTCCCAGTTCTTACATAAAATTCCATTCACTCTGCCCAACAGTTGCCCATCAGGCTCAGCATCTGCTTTGATAGTCTGTAGGGCAGAGGCTTTCAGAGGCCCTCTGTGGTAGGTTCCTAGGTTGTTTTCTGTTTTCTTCTTCTTCTGATGTCCATCCTCTTTGCCTTTCCAGATGGGGATTGGACATTTTAGATAGGGTCCTCTCTCTTGCTTAGTTTCTTTAGATGCACAGGTTATAGTGGGTTTATCCTATGTTGTATGTCTATATGAGTGAGTCTATACCATGTGTGTCTTTTTGCTTCTGGGACAACTCACTCAGGATGATCCTTTCCAGATCCCACCATTTACCTGCAAATTTCATGATTTCCTTATTTTTAATTGCTGAGTAATATTCCATTGTGTAGATGTACCACAATTTCTGCATCCATTCTTCAGTTGAGGGACATCTGGGTTGTTTCCAGCTTCTGGCTATTACAAATAAAGCTGCTACAAACATGGTTGAGCAAATGTACTTTTTGTGTACTTGAGCCTCTTTTGGATATATGCCCAGGAGTGGTATGGCTGGATCTTGAGGAAGCGCTATTCCTAGTTGTCTGAGAAAGCGCCAGATTGATTTCCAGAGTGGTTGTACAAGTTTACATTCCCACCAGCAGTGGAGAAGGGTTCCCCTTTCTCCACAACCTCTCCAGCATGTGTTGTCACTTGAGTTTTTGATCTTGGCCATTCTCATGGGTGTAAGGTGAAATCTCAGGGTTGTTTTGATTTGCATTTCCCTAATGGCTAGTGAGGTTAAGCATTTCTTTAAGTGCTTCTCTGCCATTCGATATTCCTCTACAGAGAATTCTCTGTTTAACTCTGTTCCCCATTTTTTAAGTGGATTACTTGGTTTGCTGCTTTTCAGCTTCTTTAGTTCTTTATATATACTGGATATTAGCCCTCTGTCAGATAAAGGGTTGGTGAAGATTCTTTCCCAATCTGTAGGCGGTCATTTTGTTTTGATGGTGGTGTCCTTTGCTTTGCAGAAGCTTTTCAGTTTCATGAGGTCCCATTTATTGATTGTTGCTCTTAGAGCCTGTGCTGTTGGTGTTCTGTTCAGGAAGTTTTCTCCTGTACCAATGAGTTCTAGGGTATTTCCCACTTTTTTTTCAAGCCGATTTAATGTGTCTGGTTTTATGTTGAGGTCTTTGATCCACTTGGACTTCAGTTTTGTGCAGGGTGATAAGTATGGATCTATTTTCATTTTTCTACATGTAGACATCCAGTTGGACCAGCACCACCAATTTTACATATTTACTTTCTATTTCTCATCAATAAAGTGAAATAAAATAAAATAAAAACAACTCACAAGAATGAAAAACAGAGATCAGAAATAAGAGGCAAAGGAAAAGCACAGGAAACATGTATAGACTCAGATGCAAATGCATTCACAGACTACAGAAATCCATATTAACAAAATCAGGAACCATAATATATAAGTGACTTACTTGTAAGGTTAAAAAATTCCTAGACAACATTATGAGACAAAAAATAGAAAGAAAATGAAAAACTCTATAAATATCATTAGATTCATTTTGTACAGGGAATTCATTGCTTGACATGGTTACCCTTAGGTGTGGTTTCTACATCCAATGAGACTCTTTTGGAGAAAACTTACTTTTTGTTTTCAGGCCATTGTCCCCTGGAGACAGCTTCTGCGTTAGGATGAGGGCTTGAGAACACTCCTCTCTTGGTACTGATAGCTAACCTGGCAAATGTCCGTGCAGGCCCTGTGCACTCTGCTACAGTCTCTGTGAGTTTATGACAATCAGTCCTACTCTGCCTAGAAGACCTTGGTTCCATGGCGTCTTCCAGGCAGATATTACAATCTTTCTACCCTCTCATGAACTGAGTTTATGGCTTTTTTCTCTATAACATATTTTGTTTCCAATCAGACAGAAAAGACATGTAAACGTGGCAAAGCTATAATATGAGATGACTTAAAATTAATATCTTACCATAAGAATTTTGTAATTCAATATATCAATTTTTTTTTTGCTCCACCCAAATTCCATGCCATTTTGGAAAAGAATGCAGTATTTTCTTAGTCACCAAACATGTTTATAATTGTATCACTACCTGGACCAGTATTCTCAGAGAAATAAATTGCTTTTCTCCATTCCCTTTCCTCTCCTCTCTTTCTCTTTCCATTTCCTCTCTTTCCTGTTATTGAGCTATTCAAGACTTAAAATTATTCCTATTAGCCAGAAAGTCTGAAAACTCAGGGAGTTGATATGATAGCTTAAGTCTCCAGGAATACCAAGGGGGCAAATCCTTCTTCCTCTAAGCAGAAGCCTAAAACTCCAGAATCTTCTGCTTGGGGCCTTCTCCTGAATGAATAGGTCCACACAATCTATTGGGAATAGTTTTATGTATTTAAATTTTTCTGACTTGGTGTGATTTCCATTCAAAGCATACTTCCACAGTGGCTTCTGTGCTGATATTTCAGCAATATACAGGTGACATTAGCCAGGTGAGTTCATGTTTAAAATTAATGACCGGAAATAGCATTGAGAGGCTTGTTTTGAATGTGTCTGGCAAATCGTTCCATACTAGAAAATCATCTTTCCAGGTGAGGACCCTGTAATTTAAATAGTAGCTATACTTAATAATTACTATTTTGTGAACTTGAAATAAAGATTTCAAGATTACTTCTTATTTAAAAGTTATGCATGACTAATGAGGAACTAAAAAACCACAATACAGTAAAGTCTGATATAGTAAGCCTGGAAGAAAATGTTTACATGTTTATTTCAGTCTTCATTTCACAAATGAGGCAAGTATTATTTAGAAAAATAAGCTTTAAAAATTGGAATCTTAGTGTTCTTCAGAACTTTGTCATTGTCTAACTATTTCTCCAGAAACAATTACTGCAGTAAGTGGCTATTTCTGGGGACACAATAGTGGTGCTCTTGACCTGACATACAGCTGCATTCACTTGAAATCTTACTTGTTCTGTCTGAAGGTACACAGTGCACACTTCCATTTTTGAGAGTTGTGAGAGCAATTCCTTGTTGAAGTGTTTTACAGGTAACCTTCCTTTTGGTTTAAATTCAGTCTGCTGAGGGGAATTCCTGAATTGAGTCATGGAGTTTTCTAAATATCTTGAGTCATGGAGTTTTCTAAATATCTAAATATATTTAGAAATATATATTTCTAAATATAATGATAATTAATTAAAAGTTTTGTTTCTCTTACTTTAATTATTATTATTATTACTTTATATATGGTTCTATACCAACATGTATTTCACAGTCACTGATCACTTTTTGTATTTTGAATTTTTGAGAATTTTACAAATGAGAACTGTATTTATACCATTTCTCACTCTCTTACCTCTAATTCTTACCATACCTGTTCTCTCTCAAATTCCTGGCCTCCTTCTCTTTAAAAGGAAACTTACACACACACACACACCTGCACACACACACCTGCACAAACATACCACCTGTAGAGTTTTTAGACTTGCTCATATGTATGTGTTTTTAGGGCTCAGCTCATGGTATTGCATTGTCAACAGGGGCTCATCCCTGGACAAGACTGCTTCTCCCTCTCAGCAGTCATCAATTGCTTATAGCTCATCATTTAGGTTGGAGTCCTGTGAGATTTCCTCCCTCCACAGTGTCATCTCAACTGGTCTTTTCATTGTGAAGGTCACATTTCTACACATGTATGGTGAGAGTGCTTGGGTGCAGCCTCCCTGTCATGCATGGAAGACTGAATCTCACATTGGACTTCCCTGTCCTCTGGTTCTCTTCCATGATGTTGCCTGAGCTCTAGGAGTATGGATTGTTTTGTACATGTTTCAGCTGGAACAGAGCACCTCACAGTCAGTTGTTTTCTGCATTTTGCCCAGTTGTTGATTTCTATAATGGTTTCCATCTGCTGCAAAACAAAGCTTCTTTGATGTGGGGTGAGAGACAAGAGACCCCTCCAACAAAGGGTTGCCTTTGCCCGTGGTTGTTAACCAAAATGTGAAGGTAGGACTTTCTTGTCAAAAACACCATATACTTTGGACATGGGACTTGGAGGAATTGAGCCAGAACTGGCCTCACAGATCCCCTTCCCGCCCCAAGGAGTAGTTCTCACAGTTCCTCAGTAACAGAGATTCATGCTGGGCACTGTAAACCTAGACTACTACCTGTGGCTGGTGAGGTCATTGACTCTAGAAGAGAGGCTACAGGTGTGACTTCCTAAAGAGTTTTGGCTTCCAAATAATTATATTTACACACTTCTCCATTCAGATACAGTAAAAGGAATAGCACTGATCACTTAGAGGAAACATTCCAAATGTAGAGTGAAGATCATGTTAAATGAATGTTAAAATGATAGTTTTGTTTCTTAATCATTAATAGAAAAATGCAAAGATCAAACACAAGGAGGCAAATTTTTAACAAAAATGGCTAAATTCAGAAATATATAAACCCTATAATTATAAACGCTTATTTTGTCATTCCTGTTAAATACAATTCTCAGTATGAAAATGTTGACATATGGAGGCATTTTATTTTTCTTTATAATTATTTTGGTTTGTGCTCTGGGTTACTGCAGTGAACAGTTCGGCTATATTTGTATTTTTAAAGATTTCACTGTGAATAATTTATTTCTTTTATTATGGCGAAATTAATTTGAATAAATTAATATTTATTTTTCTATAATATATTTCCACCTATGTTGTTCTGACAGCTGAATTCAGATTGTAGAATTGAACTTTTTATCTTATATTGAACTATGAAAGCCAGTTTAGTGGTTAACAAAACATAACAACATTGATTGAAGGAGATATGTAATTCTTTGGTTGTGTACTGTTGCTTAAACAGTGTTTTTTCAGCCAGCATTAGATGTATTACCAAACACACTTAGGAATTAAAGCTGACAAGTGATGGGCTTTTAGGAAATATGGTTGCAAAGATCAATCTTTTACAAAAATTAATAAGGGAATCAAAATCTGAAGGATATATTAAGCAATATCTTTTTAAAATTTTTGAAATTAAAATGTTATTATATCTATTTCTATTCTCTTTTCTCCATCCAAACCATCATGTCTGTCTTCCTGTGATTTAGATTCACAATGTATAAAAAGAAAAGAAAAGAACTGAGTTGAGGAACAAGAGTCTTCTTTGTTATTGAAGTTAATATGTTGATAATCCTTCTGGTACTAGCAGTTGGAAATAACCAAATGAATAAAACAAATTTTATTCTGGAGAAGAAAAGCTTCTGCATAGATCAAATAACAATTGATGTAATCTACTTTGTTAGTAATCATAAAAATAAAATGCATGTGATCTTATCAATTTGTGGAGATAAAATCCTTTATTCTTGATTAAATTTTGAACAAATTAATGTCAGACGAGAATTATTGTAACTTGCTAAAGAACAGCTGTTAAAACTTTGAAAGTCTAACACAGACCAGCCAGAGTCCTTATGAGGAGAAAGACAGCACAGCCACTCTCCTCTGCTTTATTTAACATATCAGTAAACTGAGAGACAAATCAAAAGGGAAGTCAAATACACACCATTTTGATAAGAGCAAATACATTTCCATTACCTATACAGCAGACCTCATACTGTCATAGGAAAATCCAAGGCAGCTAAAGAATCTCCTAGAAATATGAAGTTCATCTTATAGGGTTGTAGAATAAAAGTTAGCACATATATGCATTAACCCCACACTTCAATCTAGGAACATTTTACAGCTAAAATAGAAAGCTTATGTTCTATCATAGTTATCAATAATTGTAATAAGGCATACTCAAGGTTTTTATGCTGACAACCACAAAGAAATTGATGGAAAAAGAATCAAAACAGTTAAATGAATAGGATATTAGACACTGTGATTCAGCTATCATCAATACCCCAGGGACATTTTAATAGGTATAGTTTATTCTAAACTTATACAGAAAGATAAACCACTAAAACAGCTACAGCATGGTAAAAGCTTGGAGGACATTCAATGACATTTAAAATGTGGAATTTTTCCAAGTGATAAAAATAATGTGATTTGCCATAGAGGCATGCTATGCATGCACATATTAATCAATGAAACAGTGATAGCTGGGAAAATCTACAAAGACAGAGCAACTGAACTGCAGACAGATAAGGGAAGAAAGATGAGCTCAAAGTGATGTTAACGTAATTGCACATCCATAGAAAAGATCATTATTCTTAGATTAATTAGGAAAATAACTTTTTCTTTAGTTTTATTCACAAATGTGTAAGTCACTCAGGAAGTGATACAAGTTGGGACTCTTTTACTCTTTTGGAGTTGCCTGGTGAAGCTTTTGCCTTGTCTTATTCTATCTTGTTTTGTCCTGGTTGGCTGTTGTTTCCTGGAGGGTGCTCTCTTCTGAAAAATAAATGGAGATGGAGTAGATGTAAGGGAGAGGGGAGGATTGAGGGAACTGGGAAGAGTAGAAGGAGGAAAATCTCAGGATGTATTGTATGAGAGGAGAATCTATGTTCAATAAAAATAACATCCATGTGTCAGGACAGCCTACAGAGGGATGCTCAGGTTTCTTTCACCAGGTATATTTAAGAGCCACGAGTCCATATCCTAGAACAGTTGCATTGTTTCTTTGATGAATGCATTATCATGCACTTAGCCACATTAATGTCCACCTGATAATTTTCTTCTCAGTTGTCCAGTATGGGTGGATCTTCTAATAGAGAGGAAATGAGTATGGAACATAGATGGGGAGGATTCAAAACTCAACTCTAAAATGTACAGTTACCAACTTTGGTAAGGAACTTGGAACAAAGACCCAAGAGACTGGGAATCAGGACCTAGCTTATATATAGCATCATGAAGACTAAATACAATTTTGATGTACCAAGCATAGCACCTCCCTGATCAGCGTATACCAGGTGACAATACAAACATTTCACATGCAAATACATCCCTCTACTTTTGTTTTTTTTCCCTTGTCTATTAATTATACCTCATCAAACACCAATAAAATATTTAAAAAATGGAAAACTGCAGATACATTCATGTTTGAGACAATGTACCTTTGAGAAGAATGTGACTTGCAAATTTAGAATGCATCTTTAAAAACATTTAGGATAATCAACAATAGAACACATGTGACTAGTGCCCAGCCCAGTCCTGCTGACCCAAGGAATGACTGAAGAAAGACACCCAAGTGTCAGACCCTGCCACATCAGCCCAGGGAGGCCAGAAGAAAGACACAAAGGCACATGCCATGGGTGACACTACCATGGACAATTGTGTGCAGTAGAGATGAGAAAGGTGAAATAGTGGGGAGTGGAGAGATGGAAGAGAAAGAGAAACTGAGGACCTCACACTTGGTGGAGAAAGGTGAAACTGGAGACTTGACAGAAATTGGCAACAGGAAGATATGAGGAGGCCATGGTGAGGTTCTGGCCTAGCTGCCTCCTAGGGCCATGTCTGAGTTCATGCTCCTGCTGTAGTTGAGGTCTGTGTTGATTCTGTGGCTTGAGTTGCCACCAAAGATCAAGTGGATGTCGGTGGTCTGGACTACCACCAGAGACCATGTGGTTATCTGAGGGTCATGGTGCCATGAAGGGCATGCTGATCTGGGTGGGCTGTGCTGCCACCTGAGGCCATGGGCACATCCAGGCTCAATCTGCTCAAGTGATTCATTTCTGGGTCTATGTGGTCTTACAGCAGCCAGAATCTGTGCTGTTGTCCCAGACCCATGTTATCACCAAAGGTCATGCAGATGTCTCTGGGACTGAGCTGAGCTAGACTCACTCCTCACCTGGGCAGAACAATAGTACTGACCCTAACAGCAGGGTATCAGGTGAACTTTAGAGTTTGTGTACAAGAGAGCTGGCCTGAAGGTAGGGAGAGCAGGAGAGCTGGTCCTACCCCTCACTGTCTGTAACACTCCTGAGAGTGGACCCTGTACCAGAAGAGCTGGCCGTGGAGGCAAAGGTGTGAGTGAGATGACTCTAGGTACATGAGAGCAGGAGAGCTGACCCTATTCCTGGCCACTTGCGACATTGTGTGAACTGGCCAACACAGTGCTGGTGAGCTGGCCCTTGTGGTTGCAGGTGCAAGAGAGCAGGTGGACTGACCAACTCAACTACCTCACAGACCCAGATCTTGGGCTTTGAGTTGGCCCACCCAAGCAGCTCTCCTATTTATGATCTACTGGAGTGTGTGAAAGAAGCCAGTTCTTCAGAACCAAAGCTGCAGTATCTCCATGACACAGGACAACCGCAGGATATTTGAGAGAAATCAATGTGAAGATCCAGTATTGATAGTGTAGCAGAAGCCAGAGGCCTTACGACAGACAAATGACGCATTGCAATGAACGTTTGCAAGAAAATATGTGAGGACAAAACAAACAAACAAGCAAAACACATGCTGTGACACACTACGACTTCCTTGACAAGATTTTTTTAAAATTCTCTCATTTATTTTCTTTTGTGGGGGAGGTCTCAAGGGCAAAGGACAGATACAAAGGGACTGGGAGATAAGTAGGATTGAGGTGCTGTTGTGAAATTCAGAAAGAATCAATAAAAAGTTAAAAAATAGAAAACATGCATGATTTGAGAAACTAACTTCAAATAATTTAAATATTTAATTAATCATTTCCATCATGAATGACTTTAAAAAGTCAGTAGAATACAACATAAAAAGACATTTCAAGGACACCTGGGGAAAAAGTAAACAACAAAATTAATAAAATGGGTGTTCATAGCTTTGAAGAATTACTTTTCTTAAATCCTCTACTTTCAGACTTTTTAAACTTTTTTGCTTAAAATTGTGTTCTTGTAAATAACATTTAATGAGATGTTTTATATATCTACTCTGGGAATATGGTTTTGAGTTGATAGATTTAAAAGCTCATTTTCATTGCTCATGTGTCGGGATAGTTATACGCCTTGTTTTTAAATGTCTATTCACACTAATTGAACATTTGTTTGTTTTTCATTTCTTCATTTCCTGCTTCTAACTGAGGGTTTTGCTATGATTCGTTCTTATCTTTTACCTTAGTGTATTAATTACTTTTCACTCTTTACTATTTTAATACTTCTTCTAGTGTTTCTAACATATGTTTTACCTAAATAAACCTTGAGTGGATTACAGGGTGCTGTGTGTAGTGTTGTCAACTTTGATACAAGTGCTATAAATCTCTCATTTTTGCCTCTTTTATTTTTCTTGAGAATTTCCTGCATGCATATGTTTTTGATCAAACCTGTCTTTCATTAACTTGTTCATACAGTATAATCACTCAATATACCTTTAGTCTTGTCACGTGAAACAAAGTGGTTTTCACAAAAATTATTTTTATTTTGCATGTGTGAATGTATTCTTGTAAGTATGTATATCCACCATATATGTACCGTCTGTGGGGCCAGAAGAGAGCATCAGATTCCCTGTAATGGAATTTACAAATAGCCATGAGCTAACAAAAAAGTGCTGACAACCAAAACCAGGTCCTCGGTAGAAGAGCATGCTCTTAACCACTGACCTTCATCTTTGAACTTCATCTTAGATTATATTTAAATCAGATGAAAATAAGAAAATTCGAAATTTCCTTTTATTTTTATATACACTTTCTCTCTTATATCCCCTTATATAAATTTGGGTTTGCTAAAATGAAACTTTCAGTCGACACTAATTAGAAAACAAAACAAAACTAAAACTAAAAACAACCACAACAAACACTCCACTGACCAGGTAGAGCGTTAGCTCAACTCAGTTGAGGCAACGTTAAGAGTTGCTTAGATGGCTTTTTAAACATCTGGGAAGCTCACAGTGGATATTAGTGAATTTGCTGGTCAGTGTGATTCCACCATTTGTGTGGGCTGTGAACAAATATAGCTAGGCTTCCATCTGCAGAGAGACATTTCACACAATTGCACAGAGTGTTACTAGAGTACAAATTTCCATCTTGAAGTACCAGAGAAAGCATATTCAAGAATATACAAACATCCACTTTCAAACTGTGCTCAAAGTACGGCAACTGCGCTCAGAAATTTGTCTACCTTTTAGTAAAATTAGAGGACAGCTAAAAACACCATTTCCTTTTACCTTGAAACATTAAACCATTTCTTGCTGGCAGGTGTGTTGCAGTAACCTTCTTGTTTTTGAAAAACTGAGCAGGTATTTCTTCACTATTCAAACACAGATTCAATCAATGTAGATCCTAGGTTAGCAGGCTTTTTATATTTGAGCTTATTTTTAATGATTTTATACAACATTACATTGTCTAAATAGTAAGCTAAATGTTATCAACCCTTCCTCCAACTCTTTCCATTACCCTGCCATTCTCTCTCAAATTCATGATTTTTTTTTAATTTATTCGTTGTAAATCTCTTTTGAAGCCACTCCTTAAACCCCTTCAATTCCAACCCTTCTTCCCTCTTCCCCTTCCCCTAGTCCACTGAAAGGGAGTGTTCTCCTCCTCTGCCATCTGCCCAGGGCTTATCAAGTCTCATCAGGACTGCCTGGATCCTCTTCCTCTGTGGCCTTGCAAGGTTGCATCTCCAGGGACAAGTGATCAAAGAGTAAGCAGTCAAGTTTCATGACTTCTTTAATCATTATTTTTACACACACACACACACATACACACACACACACACACACACACACAGAGAGAGAGAGAGAGAGAGAAGAAAAAGAGAAAACTGAGACTATTAAGTGTTACTTTCATGTGACCTCTTGATGTTGACTGCCTCAGACCAGGAGAAAATTCATTCTCCCTCTCTTAGCAGTCCTTGATTGCTCTTTATCTAGGAATGGGGTCTTGTCAAATTTCCCTCATCTAACTTGGTTTTATTTAGGCAACTACAATCTTGAATTTTCAAGATTGCGACTTCCCTGTCATGTCTAGACTATACTACCTTGCAGCTGGTGTCTGATCTTCTTGTTCTTACGTTCTTTCTGTAGCTTCCGTGCTGTACCCTGTAACTAACTAGGGGCAGGTGTTCTGTTGGCATTGTAATTAGTGTGGTGCACCCTAGAGTCTGCCATGCTCCCTGTTCCTTAGATGAGGACCTTGTTTTGAAAATGTCCTGAACAGGATGTTCTGACTGGGCATATCATAGTCCATGATGTTCTCAGCACTTAGTTAGAAGGACTGCTTTGCAGGCATTCTAATTAAGGTTGGATACCATACAGCCACAAAGTACAGACAGTTTCTTTTTTAATTAACATGTTTGAACTTTACTTTTCTCCTTCCTACAGTCATGGTGTCTGAGATAAGATATGCTGGAAATTTCAGAATCATTGCACTGTAAGTATGATAGTTCCCCCATCACTTTGGGGGGGGTAATTCAGAAATTATTGCTTTGTCATTTGGGAAGTGAGGTTTGAATCCGACATGTTTGGGTATATATTGTCTTCCTTTGGTACACTTTGAACTTTCTCAACGCACGTTTTGTAGTTTATTTTTAGTTTATTTTTAGTTCTGTCTCAGTACTCGAAGTGCTTTCTCTGTGTGTTTGTGACTGCTTGTGTGCAGAGGAACATAGGCATGTACATGTGTGCACATTTGGAGGTCAGAGGTCAACCTTGACTGTTGTGTTAATCATCTTCACTACTGCATTGAAATAGTCATGGGAACTGTAGAGAGCTGCGGAATGCTATGCCTTAAAGATGGAGCTGGTTTCTGCCTTCCACCTTCCTGATGGTGAGTGCTCCCTGTCACAAACAACTCCACATTTGGCTAAGGCCGAGGATCTGGCTTGCTTCCATGTATGTGGACCTATCTGCATTGCCCCCGTGGCACGCCTGGGTTGGCTACCCAGAGGCTATTTAAGCTGTGGGATGGCTTTCCCCGGGGTCCGAGGATTGTTCAATGTTCCTGAATAAACTGCATTGAAAAAAATAAAATAAAATAAAAATATGATTCAATTGTTAAAAAAAAAAAAAAGAAATAGTCATGGGGAAATTGACATGTATTTTGGTAAGATTCTCTTTGACTTAGTTTTAAGAGATCTGAGTTTATGCATAGTACCTCCCCTCTGGGGAGACTGGTGACAAGAAAGTATATCAAGGCACAGCAAATTGGAACCATTCATTTCCCAACTTTTTTTTTGGGGGGGGGGATTGTGAAAGTTGAGCCTCTGCTCATCATCTATATGCATCAAAGTCTGTTTTGGCACACATAGGATGTGAGACCCTTACCGCAGCTGACAAAGCCAGCAGTCACAACTGTTTTCTATGCACAAATAAGGAAACCGAGGTACAGAGGCACCTCAATAACCTGCTGGACATCACCCTGGAGACAGAGTGGAATTAGGATCCGCATCAATAAGTTTGAATGCAGAGGCAAAAATCTCAGCATGCTTGTTTGTATCTCAGGACGAATGTAAATATATAATTTATGGGGGAAAAGTAAAAAAAAGGGGGTTTAAAATCATTTCCACTTTTCAAATCATTTTGGAAATAAAAAGAGCTGTTCATTGATTGTTTTTTCCTCACTCAAGGTATTTTTTTCAAAAATAGCTCAGATGATTGTACTTAAAAAAGTCAGTTCCAAAATATGTTGTATTGCTTCATCTTCATAAGAAGCTACTTTTACTGCTGGCAAATCTAAAATTGGTCTAAGACAACCAGTCAGTCAGAAATATAAATATATATTAAATATATATATATATGAGAGAATAAAATGTGAAATATTGACTTTTAAATACAACCTAAACTTAATTGTAGCAAACTTTGTTAAATGACATAAGAATTTTTAACTGTGCTATTTTTTATCCACTTTTTACTTGTCTGGTTGGAAGACATATTAGTCATTTTTATATTTGTTATTCTGAGAAATTCCCTGATGTTATAGGATTAATAGTTCTGAATAAAAATAATATTTACTGTAATGAAGCAATCGCTTTCTAGTGGATGACAATTGATGGTGCCTGAGTTTGTGAGAGAATCCTGAAAGTAAATGCGTCTTTCTCCCTTGGTAGTCTACTTATGAAGCAGCAGGTGGCAGTAACAAAGGCAAACAAAATGAAGCAAACACACAGATACACACACACACACACAAACACACACACACACTCTCTCTCTCTCTCTCTCTCTCTCTCTCTCTCTCTCTCTCCCAAAGTATGGTTAGCTACCAGCAGTATTTCATGTTTATCTGGTATTTTGATTTTTTACTATGTTGGTTGACTTGCTTATTTATTGTAAAGAATTGGGTAAGTAAGAGCCCTGAAAAGCTTCAGAATTAAATTCAAGCAGCTTAATCCTGTAATACAAAGCAGTACGACTGTCTAATTCTACAAGTCATATTTCTTTTTTGAGAAGGAATTGATTCTCACATCCTATTGTACAATCAAAAACTCTGTGGTTAAAATAAAATCTTTAGTTTATATTATACCCAGTTCACACATGCAATCAAAGTGAATGTAAATAAGTCACTTCTAGAGATATTCTCCAGTTCCTTTGAAAATATAAAATTTCAGATAAAAGCATTTTGAACTATGTTTAAAAATAAAGAGTGCTATCCATTTTAACATAATAATAATAAAATTTATTTTCATAGATCAAATGTTTACTTTGTGGCTGATCAAAATAATTAATTATTCATTGTATTTTAAAAGCTCAGTTATAAGATGAATTAATTTTAGTTTACTGAGCCACCAATTAAACCTAGAAGTTAAGCAGGAGACAGGGCTTGTAATAGCAAAATAAATCAGTTGTGGAAAGGCAAGGCAATACAGATTGACTCTTACTTTATAGCTCATTAGCAAAATTTTTTACTGTCTCTCTATAACTTAGTATACAAATTATATAAGATGAATAAAAAATATCCTTCAAGGCATATAAAAATAATCATCACCTTAAAGATTTGGGGCTAACGTAAGTACCATAGTAGGAAAGATGTCTTTAGACCTGTGATGACACCACATCCTAGCCAATAAAGTCAATCATGTGCATATCACAGTAGCTGATTCTCACACAGACCACTGCAATGGTCATTAGGCTGTTGAAAGATGGTGTCATCCTACAATACTTACTAATATTTGTGAAAATCATGATTTTTCACCACTGTGTATACATTCCCCACTCTGTGCAACAATTCCCTGTCTTCTCATGATGGAAATTTGACAAAGCAGATAGATTTATTACGATGGACTATGGATACATCACTTAAAATTGAGGTCTATTTATTTCAATAGTTGGTTCCTCTAGTAACCTCTTTTATCTTTTTCCTCTCAATGCTACAAACGACTTTATTCCTCATAGGTATGGTTGACCTGTCAGTAGCAAAATTTCATGAAAACATAATTTTTCTCTCAATTTCTTTTTCCCATCCTGTTCTACCAGGACATCAGACTCCATTCAGAGACTCTTGGCCTCATCATAGCTATCACTACATAGAATATACCTCTTTCTTCCAATACACTAGCTCTTGACCCTTCATATACCCTTCATTGTCAAGGTCACTAGTAATTGATGACTCCCCAAAAGAGCTGGAAAAGATTCCAGTAACTCTCAACTCCAGTCTTCCCCATAACTGGATTTTGTTCCTTAATTCATGTCTCACAGACCATTGCCTCTGCTAATGTTTTCCCCCTTGCCACATCCTGCTCACAGTTACAGAAACCCTTTCCACCTTCTCCCATATTCTTGTTTTACCCATGTTAGATATTTTCTTTTTTTTTAATTTTTCATCAATTACACTTTATTCATTCTGCACCCCCCCATAAGCCCCTCCCTCCTCCCCTCCCAACCCCACCCTCCCTCCTCCCTCTGCATGCATGCCACTCCCCAAGTCCACTGATAAGGGAGGTTCTCCTCTCCTTTCTGATCTTAGTCTATCAGTTCACATCAAAAGTGGAGGCATTGTCCTCTACTATGGCCTGGTAAGGCTGCTCCCCACCAGGGGGAGGTGATGAAAGAGCAGGCCAATCAGATTATGTCAGAGGCAGTTCCTCTTCACATTACTATGTAACCCAATTGGACTCTGAACTGCCCTGGGCTACATCTGTGCAGGGGTTCTTGGTTATCTCTATGAATAGTCCTTGGTTGGAGTATGAGTCTCTGGGAAGTTCCCTGTGTTCAAATTTTCTTGTTCTGTTGCTCTCCTTGTGGAGACCCTGTCCTCTCCAGCTCTTACTATTTCCCAGTTCTTACATAAAATTCCATTCACTCTGCCCAACAGTTGCCCATCAGGCTCAGCATCTGCTTTGATAGTCTGTAGGGCAGAGGCTTTCAGAGGCCCTCTGTGGTAGGTTCCTAGGTTGTTTTCTGTTTTCCTCTTCTTCTGATGTCCATCCTCTTTGCGTTTCCGGATGGGGATTGGACATTTTAATGTGTAAATTATTATGTTCCAATATAAGAGGTAAGCTCACTGTTATATATTTTTAAACTTTAAAAATTTCCCAATACAACACACCAAAGATCCAGTTAGAAAACATTATTTACAGTCCCTTAGAAATATGAAGTTCTAAGATCTCTGAGTTTCCATCATCCCTGCCATCACTGGTGTTGCCATCACTGTGTTGCACTTTTGCACCAAATGTTACCACTAAATTTATCAGAAAATTAGCAAAATTGTCACTTCAGGTAAAGATAAGAAGCTTTGGTCAGTAAAATCTTAAAAGCTTATATATATATAATAATAATATCTTATATATATAAGATTTTATATATATATATCTTATATATATATCTTATATATATAAAATCTTATATATATATATATATAATTGATATATATATCAATTAACCTAAGTTTTGTTAGATGACTTGCAACCTGTTATACTCCAAACTGCTTAATTCCATTTCTGAACATCAAATTGGGCAGAGTGTATCAATATCTTATGTCATCCATGATTAGTGTTTACATCTAGGCATGCTAGCAGGGTTCCTGTTACCCATCAAACTTATAACAAGTCTATAAAGAGGAGTGCTATGTCTCCTTCCAAATAATTATGTTGAGAATGAAGGGCACATGTAACTTATTTTATATTTTGTCATTGCATACACAATACCAGAAAATAGAAAATCTGTAAGCATAGCCACCAGATTCCAGGGAGAAAATACAGATTACAAAGTATCATAAATGGACTTCCTGGATTGACATAGGTTTCTGTACCATGACTATGGTTCTATATATTACAGTTATATATGTTTTTTCTTAATTGAATAGAACAGTTAAACAGAGTAACTTTATTGTTTCTATAACTAATAAAATAATCTGAACTGGAGGAGGGTAAAGGTATAATCAGAATACATTGTATAAATTTTTTTCTTTTCAATAAAATATCCAATAAATAAATGTAAAAAGTAAAGATAGTCTAAACAGTATTTCATCAGTTACAGGTCTTCAATATAAAATAGAATTTATACCAAGGTGATTAATTCTGCTCCAGTATTCAGAATTTTTCAACTGTTAATGTACCATACAAAGTATTCTAAAGCTGGCTCTTCTTCCTTTAAATTCAGAGAATCTTTTGGGGTCGCTCATGTATACTATCATATCATCTGCAAATAGTGACACTTTGACCTCTTCCTTTCTGATTTGTATCCCCTTGATCTCCTTTAGTTGTCTTATTGCTCTGGCTAGGACTTCAAGTACTATGTTGAAGAGATATGGGGACAATGGACAGCCTTGTCTTGTCCCTGATTTCAGTGGGATTGATTTAAGTTTCTCTCCATTGAGTTTGATGTTAGCTATAGGCTTGCTATATATTGCAAAGTGGCAGGATACAAAATCAACTCAAAAAAATCAGAAGCCCTCCTATATACCAAGGACAAAAAGGCTGAGAAAGAAATTAGGGAAACAACACCCTTCACAATAGCCACTAATAACATAAAGTACCTTGGTGTGACTCTAACCAAGCAAGTGAAAGACCTGTTTGAGAAAAACTTCAAGTCTCTGAAGAAAGAAATCGAAAAAGATATCAGAAGATGGAAAGATCTCCCGTGCTCGTGGATTGGTAGGATTAATATTGTGAAAATGGCCATACTGCCAAAAGCAATCTACAGATTCAATGCAATTCCCATCAAAATACCAACGCAATTCTTTACAGACCTTGAAAAAAAGATTCTCAGCTTCATATGGAGAAACAAAAAACCCAGAATCTCCAAAATGATCCTGTACGACAACAGATCATCTGGAGGTATCTCCATTCCTGATCTCAAGCTGTACTACAGGGCAACAGTAATAAAAACTGCATGGTATTGGCATAGAAACAGAAAGGAGGATCAATGGAACCGCATAGAAGACTCAGAAATAAATCCACACACCTATGAATACTCGATATTCGACAAAGAAGCCAATTACATTCAATGGAAAAAAGACAGCATCTTCAACAAATGGTGCTGGACCAACTGGATGTCTACATGCAGAAAAATGAAAATAGATCCATATTTATCACCCTGCACAAAACTAAAGTCAAAGTGGATCAAGGACCTCAACATAAAACCAGATACCCTAAATCAATTGGAAAAAAAAGTGGGGAACAGCCTAGAACTCATTGGCACAGGAGACAACTTCCTGAACAGAACACCAACAGCACAGGCTCTAAGAGCAACAATCAATAAATGGGACCTCATGAAACTGAAAAGTTTCTGTAAAGCAAAGGATACCATCATCAAAACAAAATGACTGCCTACAGATTGGGAAAGAATCTTCACTAACCCTTTATCTGACAGAGGACTAATATCCAGTATATACAAAGAACTAAAGAAGCTGAAAAGCAGCAATCCAAGTAATCCAATTAAAAAATGGGGAACAGAGCTAAACAGAGAATTCTCAACAGAGGAATATCGAATGACAGAGAAACACTTAAAGAAATGCTCATCCTCATTAGCCATCAGGGAAATGCAAATTAAAACGACCCTGAGATATCACCTTACACCCATCAGAATGGCCAAGATGAAAAACTCAAGCGATAACACATGCTTGAGAAGTTGTGGAGAAAGGGGAACCCTCCTCCACTGCTGGTGGGAATATAAACTGGTACAACCACTCTGGAAAGCTATCTGGCGCTTTCTAAGACAAATAGGAATAGTGCTTCCTCCAGACCCAGCTATACCACTGCTAGGTATATACCCAAAGTTTGTTCAAGTACACAAAAAGGACACTTGCTCAACCATGTTTATAGCAGCTCTATTTGTAATAGCCAGAACCTGAAAACAACCCAGATGTCCATCAACAGTGGAATGGGTACAGAAATTGTGGTATTTTTATACAATGTAATACTACTCAGCAATCAAAAAGGAGGAAATCATGAAATTTGCAGGCAAATGGTGGGATCTTGAAAAGATCATTTTGAGTGAAATATCCCAGAAGGAGAAAGACAAACATGGGATATACTCACTTATATAGACCTATAAGATATGATAAACATAATGAAATCTATACACCTAAAAAAGATAATCAATTGAGCGGACATGGGGTAAGATGATCAATCCTCGTTTAGAAAGACAGATGGGATGTGCATTGAACATTTGACAGGAGTCTACTGAGCGCATCTGAAAGACTCTAAGTAGCAGCGTTTTCAAAGCAAAGACTCATGACCAAACCTTTGGCAGAGTACAGGGAATCATAAGAAAGAAGGGGAGTTAGTCTGATGGGGAAAGGATAGGAGCTCCACAAGGACCAAATATATCTGGGCACAGGGTCTTTTCTGAGACTGACATTCAACCAAGAACCATGTATGGATATAACCTAGAACCTCCACTCAGATGTAGCCTGTGGTAGCTCAGTAACCAATTGGTTTCCCAAAGTGAGGGGAACAGGGACTATTTCTAACAGGAACTCAATGACTGGCTCTTTGGTCTCTCCACCCCCGAAGGGAGGAGTAGTCCTGTTAGGCCAGAGAGGAGGGCTTTGCAGCCAGTCCTGAAGATACCTGATAAAACAGGATCAGATGATTGTGGAGGACTTCCCCCCTATCAGTGCACTTGGAAAGGGGCACAGTGGAGATGAGGGAGGGAGGGAGGCACTGGGAGGGAATGAGGGATCGGGACACGGCTGGGATACAGAGTTAATAAAATGTAACTGATAAAAAAAAATAAAAAATAAAAAAAAGAAATTAAAAAAAAAATAAATTCAGAGAATCATTCACTTTATTCCAAAGAGATTAAAGTAACATTTTATAATGAAAAATAACTAAGTCTATACAATATAAATATAAATCTCTTATTTTAGTTTCAAAGTACTTCATGCTTGCAGTGTTTCCCTAGCAAACTATCTTCATCTTATACTTGGAAGATGGCTTAACAGAGTGTTTTATTTTAAACTTAAAAAAAAATAACTTCACATAAATTATAACCAACAATTCCTAAAATGCATCTCACCAGGTAAAATGGTAACTATGCATGCATGAGAATGTAATTTTGGGACCCTAACACCTGTCCAGGCATGGTGGCATGTTCATGCAGAGTCAGCAGAGAGGAAACACAAATAGAAGGTTGATCATCGAGTAGAACCAGCTACTTGAACAAATCAATGAGTTCCAAGTTCAGTGACAGATGCAACTGGAAAATCTAAGGAGAGAGCAACCAAGAACCTCCGGCCATGGCAAGCCTTTCTATTCACCACCACATGGTAGTGAACCTGCCACATGAACCTGCACACACACACACACACACACACACACACACACACAAGCATGTACTTAGACTACAAATGCAGAAGGAAGAAAATATAAAATGTAGCTCTCCTGATTACAACAATAGAATTCTACAAATTTCACTATCCCAGTTGTAATGCCCACTTTTAGTGAACTATGAGTAGAGGAAGGTTTCCTCAACTAAGCGAAGACAATGTATAAAACACAAATAATAACATCATTTGTCACAGTGACCCTGGAAGGGCTTACAGAGAATTCAGAATAAAACATGTCTGTTGCCTTTTGCTATTTCTATCTAATATCAAATTATACACCCTGGGTAATCAAATAAGCAGAAAAGAAAACAAACCAAATGTTAACTGAAGAAGGAAAAAAGAAAAATGTATTCCAGAGATAAAACTCAAAAACAAAAATAAAATCAGCAAGTTTGATTTTGCTGTTTAATAACTTTTTTCCATACGAAAAGAGCCAGAGTCTATGGTTCAAAACTGTCAAAACATTACCTGCTGGACAGTGATGATAGCTAAGTCCTGGACTATAGTTATCTCTGTAGAAAGGGAATTTCAGCAACTCTGCAGGTGGTGCTCATCTCGTTTTGACAGGAGCAAAGAAGAAGGAAATATGACCATCTGCTGAGGCATACAGATGCATCTGCAAAGTACACTGGTAGACACCCTCATCAGATTGGCCAGAGGTCTGTTTGTAATGTCAAGGATAAACATTATGTCTTTTTAAATGTAGTTTTGCTTAAAATCTCAGGTCTATATTGCAGTTTAATTGCGGTGAGAATAGTATATACCTCCTGTTGCTTTTATAATAAGAGCAGTGATTGAAAACAAAACATTAGCAATATTCTAGTGAGCAAATACCTCTAAGCAAATGGCACTAAGTCAAAGTTTTATTCAATGTTCCTTACTTCATTTTTAATTTTTTTTATTTATTATTTATTACAGTTTATTCACTTTGTATCTGGCTGTGGCCCCCTCCCTTGTCTCTTTCCATTCTTCCCCTCCTCCCTTCTTCTCCTCTATACCCTAGTCCACTGATAGGGGAGGACCTCCCACATGTTTCTATCTCCCCCTTCTTTCATAAGATTCCCTGCACTCTCCTCAAAGTTTGGCTATGAGTCTCAGCCTCTACTTTGATACCTTGATCAGAAGAGTCTTTCAGAGGCCATCTGTGGTAGACTCCTATCCTGTTCCCTGTCTTCTCCTGCTTCAGATGTGTATTGCATTTGCCCTTCTGAATGAGGATTGAGCATCTTCCCTAGGGTCTTCCTTATTGTTTATCTTCTTTAAGAGTATAGATTTTAGTATGTTTATCCTATTTTATATGTCTAATAACCACTTATGAGTCAACATATTCCATGTGTCTTTCTGCTTCTGGTTACCTCACTCAAGATGATCTTTTCTATTTCCCAGCATTTGCCTGAAAATTTCATGATTTCCTTGTTTTTAATACCTGAGTAGTATTCCATTGTGTAAATGTACCACAATTTCTGTATCCATTCCTCCACTGAAAGAATGGATGGACCAAAACAAACAAACAAACAAAAACTGAGCCCTGGAGACGCTGCAGAGACTGATACCCCAACCAAGGACAATGCATGGAGAGGACTTGAGGACTTAAAACCCCTTCTCATATGTACCCCATAGACTCAGTCACCAAGTGGGGTCCCTAGTAAGGGGAGCAGGCTCTGTCTCTGACATCAACTCAGTGGCTGACTCTCTGATCACCTCCCCATGAGGAGAGGAGCAACCTTATCAGGCCACAGAGGAAGACGATGCAGCCAGTCCTGATGAGACCTGATAGGCTAGGGTCAGAGGGAAGGGGAGGAGGACTTCCCCTATCAGTGGACTAGGGGAAGGCCATAGAGGGAGAAGGAAGGAGGGTGGGATTAGAAGGAGAAGAGGGAGGGGCCAGAGCTGGAATACAAAGTAAATAAGTTGTAACAAATGATAATATATACATCATATATGTGTGTGTTTGTTTATGAGTGTTTTGGATGCAGTTTCATTCACCACGTAATTGCCTGGTGCTTTATGTGTCACTGCAACCTGAATAGTTAAACAATTATAATTTTACTTTCTCACAAAAGCAGTTTCTAAATGAATATATGTGTAGTTCGTTTTCCCTTTGGAGGCCAAGAGTTTCCAGCAGCTGCAGGCTTGAGGTGGAGTCACTCTACTTTTGCCTTTGTTTTCACAAGCTTTCCCTTCTAAGCTAAAGTGTCACAGATAAATGCTTTTCTTATAAAAGCATTCCAGACAGGACATTTCAAGGTCATCTGGTTAAGCAGCTTGGTAAAGATTCCCTTTGGAATTAAGGTGGTATTTTCAGGTTCTTAGGGTTCAGACAGGATATCAGCTTCCATTGTTGGCTACGGGGAACTTAAAAACAGTTCATAATTTGTAGGTGGGTGACCCAAAGCTAAACATAAAATGAGGCAAATTCATGGTTTAGACATGAAGACAACTTCATTAATTGAAAAATACAATTACTATATTAAAGAAAAGTTAAACCAACAGCCAAATCATATAGAGCCATCTAGGTTAAAAGTACTTATATTTATATGTATAGACACCTCTATGATATGTTAATTTGCACCAATATTTTAGCAGTGACCTTTTTTCCTGGTGGTGCTTTTGTGATATTTATTTTGTTCTTAAATAGTTTGATTTCCATATAAACATAAAAAATACCTGGGTAATTTAATCTCCTATATGAGTATTTTTTTATTCTCCAGAAATATGATCTATTTAGTATAAGCAGTATAAGAAAAATATGTCATTAAATCAAGTGCTATATGGTGGCTAAGAATCTAACTCACAGCTTTTACAAGTATGTGTCCTAAACTGTAAAAATTAAAAGTTTTAACACAGAAAAGTAGTTCTAGACTTAAATGCCATGCACTCCTCACTACCTGTGGATTTGAACATCTGTAACCAGAGAGTAGAGGCAGCAGGTGTGAACTCTGCCAGAAGCTTGCTGACTTATTTTTCCTAACTTCAGTCTTTTTTTTCATTTACTGTTGACATAATTCTTGAGCTTTATCTTGGTTTTATCAGTTGATATCTGACTGGAATCATACTTACCATATGCTTTTCAGATGAAAGGGATATTAATGTAAAATACTTTTTAAAAATAATATAATTATGGGTAGTCCCAGCACAGAGATACTTGTTGGCAGTGGAAACTGAGAAACAAAAATTTAAAACAAAAAAAAAGTGCCTTAAACATTTTTGTTTGGTTAGTATTTTGGGGAGGTTAATGGAAAGGAATTGTTTTGAAATGATATTCTAATTCTTGTTTTAAAAATCACAGAATTATGCAATGGCACTCAGTGAGCAAAAAGATTAAAATGGTAATTTAGAGCAGTGTTGATCCAAAGAAAAGGCTGAATAAAAAAGCATCAGTTCTTGTAAAGGACAATGTGATAAAATTGATTTCCAGGGAGACCTGTAGCAGGAAGAGCTTAGTTCTGGCCACCATGGCATGCGTGCGCAAAGGGCAATGGAATTAGTGTGTCCCTTTACTTTCTGTCAATCTGTTTGGCCAACATCCTCTAATGGAGTTAGTGTGTCATTTGGTTTTCTTAAAATTACAACGTATTTGCAGGGGTGAGTCTTCTAGCTTTCCTTGGTCATGAGGCAGTAGCTGAAAGTCTGGAGGCCTCAGTGCTCACAGTGAGTGCTTTGTAGGTTATGCCTGCCCTTAAAGTGTCTAATTTGGTGGTCTACAAATTGCTAAGAGACCTTAGAGTGATGGTTTTTCCCCTAATTTTCCATAAACTGAAGGGTATACTCTGACTGATTATAGGCTCCTGTTCTTGAATTTATTGACATTTTAAATTCAAATGTCAAACCAAATAGTGTGTTTTTATAATGAATAGGACAGATGAACTTTTGAAAGAAAATTATGATCAGTGGATGAATAACACACAAGAAGGGGGAATGATCTTAGACAACCTCATTGTGTATAACATAAATAATTTTAAATAAAATCAATAATATTGCTTATAGTGTTCTTAAAGATAGGAACTGACTTTCACTTTAATCTATGTCAGGTTTATTTTCTCTGAAACGGGGTGCAGAAAATCCTTGCAATTTGTTGACAGGCACGGTATAAACACACTAAGTCATGTAAATATTTCAAAAAGATTAGGCACTTGGTACACATTTATGCTTAGGCACTACCTTTCACATTTTAATATGTAAAGAAACAGCCGGGAAATCCTGTCTTTCATGTTGTCAGACCCAAAGAGTCTGGATTTTTGCCTAAACCCCAGATAACCCCTGCTGCTGATTCAGTGTGCAGTTTGAATAGCCAGGAGAACAAAGCTAACTGTTAGGTGAACACAGTTACTGTCTGGTGAAAAACACCTGTTGGTAGATACTTGAGTCAGTAGGATAAAAGTGACAGAAGAACTTGGAAATTGATTCAGGCTAATACAATTCATAAGATATTGATGCTGCCTTTCTGGTTTTAGATGTGATTTCTAGGGTTTTAAACATTCCTTTAAACAAAGCTTCTGGTAGAAACAGATACTGCCCAGGATTTAAACACAATTGTTGTGCTGCTTGTGGAATCCATGTATTTATGTACAAAAGGGTATATTGTCTTCAGTCTCTACCCATCAAGTCCAAGCTGTGTGATGTTGGTCATAAAAGTAAGTGTATATACTTTTCAATTTCTAGCAACTGGAACAGATGCAATTGTATGTGAATTCTGAAAATTAAGTCCCAAATATTTTCTTCAGTAAATAGAAGCATCAACAGTTCCTAAAACTGTGCTGTATTAATTATTAAAATTAAGAATATTTTTTGCTATTTTTAATTTATTTTTTATATTAATTACAGTTTATTCACTTTGTATCCCAGCTGTAGCCCTCCTCCCACATTCCCTCCCAATTCCACCCTCCCTTCCTCATCTCCTCCCATGCCCCTCTCCAAGTTCACTGATAGGGGAGGTCTTCCTCCCCTTCCCCCTGACCCTAGATTATCAGGTCTCATCAGGACTGGCTGCATTTTCCCCTCTGTGTCCTGGTAAGGGTGCTTCTCGCTTAGGGGGAGGTGGTTAAAGAGCCAGCCACTGAGTTCATGTCACAGACAGTCCCTGCTCCCATTACTAGGGAACTCAATTGGATACTGAACTGCCATGGGCTAAACCTGAACAGGGGTACTAAGTAATATCCATGCATGGTCCTTGACTGGAGTATCAGTCTCAGAAAAGACCCCTGTATCCAGATATTTTGGTAGTGTTGCTCTCCTTGTGAGGCTCCCGTCCTCTCCAGTTCTTACTATCTCCTCCTTCATTCATAAGCTTCCCTGCACTCTGCCCAAAGTCTGGTCATGAGTCCCAGCATCTGCACTGGTACACTGCTGAGAAGAGTCATTCAGAGTCCATCTGTGCTAGGCTCCTGTCTTGTTTCCTGTTTTCTCCTTCTTCTAATGTCCATTCTGTTTGTCTTTCTGAATTAGGATTGATTGTCTTACCCAGGGTCCTCCTTCTTGCTTGGTTTCTTTAGGTATACAGATTTTAATATGTTTATTCTATATTATATGTCTAGTACCCTCTTACAAGCGAGTATATACTATGCGTGTCTTTCTGCTTCTGGGATACCTCCCTTAGGATGATCTTTTCTAGATTCCACCATTTGCCTGCAAATTTCATGATTTCCTTGTTTTTAATTGTTGAGTAGTATTCCATTGTGTATACGTACCACGATTTCTGTAGCCATTCCTCCATTGAGGGACATCTGGATTGTTTTCAGGTTCTGGATATTATGATTAAAGCTGCTATGAACATGGTTGAACAAATGCCCTTATTGTGTACTTGAGCATATTTTGGATATATGCCTAGGAGTGGTATAGTTGGATCTTGAGGAAGCACTGTTCCTAATTGTCTGAGAAAGTGCCAGATTTAAAGGTTGTCAAACATTAAAAGTACTGTAAAGCACCACATAAAGTAAATATATAAGTTAATGATGTTATGGATACCAATAGTCAAATCATGTATGAGTGGTTGTCTATGTCAGGATATGTCATTTTAAAATAAAACAGAAAAATAGCATTAACAAGAAGACAGCCTAGAATACCTACTTTAAAAATATCCACTAGCCTTGGTTTCAAATAAGTTATTAGAAAATGTATAATTAGAAACATTATTTAAATTTTTTGTGCCTCAGTAACCTCATCCTTAAAATGGAGATAAATATACTCATTTCAGAATATTGTTCTGAGTACCTATACATGAGTATTATGTACTGGAAGATGCTAAGCAATTAGTACATACCAGTATCCCCAGTTTGGAGACTATAGTTATAGAATACCACTAACCATGTGGCTGAAAAAGGAAAGAAACCTGTTACCCACAGACCTGGTGTCCATCAAGCCCAAACATAGTCATTAGCCAGCTTGCTGTCTGGTGACATCCTGCTCTGCCCCCATGTTCAGAGATGACATCCCTGAGCTTTGTCCTCATGTGGTGGGAAAGAGCATGCAAACTCCGGACATCTTTATTAATTATTAGTAATCAATTAATTAATGATTAATAAATAATAATTAATAATCTCATTAATGAGGGCACATATTCTGACATTACCACCTTGTGGTTAAATATTTCAACATATGAGTGAGGGTCATGAACATTCACATCATAATAACTAGGTATCATTAACTTTTTTCTAGTGCTAGAATTATCTTGTGAAGGATAACTCTTTTAATTCATTTGAGGGTAACATCTGGGATATTATTTTTTAATTAAGTTAGTTCCTTGACAATCTCATAAATATATACAATGCATTTTCTTTATTCTCACCCCAATCTACCACAACTTCTACCTTCTTGTAGGCCCTTTTCTCATGTTCATGTCTCTTTGCTTTGTTTTGTGACCTGACTTTAATCCAGGCCTTCCTTGTGATCACATGTTTGGGACAATCTGATGAAACATGCTAAAGTCACCACTGTATTAACAACTGCATGTAATGTCTTATCTTTCTAAGATCCATCAGTAGTTAACTGTCTAGAAGTTTGGGGTGGGATCCTGTTCCAACTGACCATCCTCTGAGACAAACACCACAATCTCAAGACATTCACCTTCACCCCCTTGTGAAAGATCATCTCAGTTTGTCTTAACAGTTTTTGCTCCCTCTTAGAGTCCTGAAGATAGTCAGTAGACACGTACTAGAGTATCCAGTAACTATATACCACCTGTTGTATACAATTTTTTTTTTCTTATTTGTGCATGGCCACAGAGAGGGGCTCGAATGGATAGGCAGGGAAAAGACTCAGTAAGGGGCTCTATCTATGAGGCTACTGCTAAAAGGAAGCTCTCATACTTCCTGCTAAAACCTTTCATATGTGGCCTGTTGGGAGATGGGCACCCAAAGAACTACAAGTAACCTGTAACCTGTGCTCTGTACAGAGGCTCAGTAAGCTTATTGGTTCCCCAGCAGAATTATACCTCAGTTTGTCCTAGGGGGTCTTAGAAAAGGGTGGATGTTGCTTACTTCTGACCTGGGAAGGAATTTCTGCTACAGACTCCAGAAGCATGTCTCCAATACATGCCTATTATAGCTCCAGTCTTGTGTTGGTCCAGTCTTCTATGTGAATGTTTATCCCTTCCTAATCAATATATTCAACTTTCTACTTAAGTAAAACATTGATCATTCTGACTATGGTCAGTGAACTTCTCCCCTAATGAACATATCACCAAAGGAAACCTTGACCGTGTAAGTCTAAGATAATTAGACTTAATTCACTAACAGAGGCCATCACTTTGGCAGAATGTCAATATAATCTCAAAATGGGGACTTCTGTGACAGCTTATTGCTATTGATTGAAAACAGAAAACTGAATGAGATATGACAAAGTTCAATGCATGAGAGCAGGAAATTGGCAGGTACACATGGCAGGAAAGTAGCTAAAGTAAACAAACCCCTGTGAATGAAGAGTTTCTTTCAATCTTCATGCCCTCCCTCCTCCCCTCCTTAGGAGTCTCTGTTAGAGTCATTCCCATATCTTTCCCAGGAGCCTACCCTGTTGCAGGTCACCATCTTGTCAGAGATGCCCCTCCCCTCTCAGTTTCTTTCCTTGTTCCCAGCCCTCTCACCTCCCACCTCCATTCTCCCCACATCTGATCCTCATGCATTCCATCTCCTGCGTAGTTCCTTCTCTTCATCCACTTCTGCTCTTCATTCAGTTTCCCATTCTGAGTGACATTCCAGCACTCTCCCTTGGGCCCTTTTTGTTTCTTAACTGAAATCACCACCTCCTAGCCAGGCAGAACTAGTGGAGGGAGGGAAGCAACAATCTACCTACAAAACCTCTGATCCAGAAATTACCCTGCCTACAAGAAGTGCAGAGATAAAGAGGAAGCAAAGGTTGAGGGAATGTCCAAATAATGATTGGCCCAACCTGAGACCCACCCTACAGTAGAGAGCCAGCCCCTGACACTATTAATGATGCTCTTCTATGCTTGTAGACAGGAGCCTAACATGGCTGTCACCTGGAAGACTTCACCCAGCAGTGGAACCAGACAGATCCAGACAGGTGCTGATACTTACAGCCTAGCATGAAGCAGAGCTCAGGGGGTCCTGTGGAAGTGCTGGGAGAAAGAGAGAAGGACCTGGAGGGAACAGGAATCTTACAAAAAGACAAACAGAGACAACTAATCCAAACCCATTGGGGGCTTCTAGAGATGGAGTCATCAACTAAGGATCATGTGTTTTCTGGACTAAGCCCCCTGGAAATATGCAGCCTGGGGCAGCTTGGTCATCACATAGATTGCCTGGCAAGTGTGTGTGGGGGGGTGTGTTTGGGGGTTGCTGTTTCTAACATGAATTCTATTGCCTGTTTTTGGATCACTTCCCCCTGGGCAGTGCTGACTTGCCTGGCTTCAGTGGATGAGATATGCCTAGTCCTGATATGACCTGATGTGTTGGGAAGTGTTGATACCGAAGGAGGGGGGGCTCCTCCTTTCTAGGGTGGAAAGGGAGAGGGGAATTGGTAAGTGGGGGAGGAACACACTGAGGAGTGGAGGGAGAGGGCATCCTTGTGATATAAATAAACTGAAATAAAATACAAATTAAAGTGAACTTCTTTCAAGTGATAACTATGCCAAAGTGGGCTATCAATCACTCAAGCAAGTAGGTCTGTTGTCTCACCAGAAAAATTGCTCAATAAAACAGTTTCTACTACTTTTATGACACAATAGTGGATATATTTTGTTCTGTTAATAGTTCATATATTAGACCAAGTACATCTCTTACTAAATGCTTGTCATGTAAACTGAAGTCATGATCATTTTTAGTCCAGTGATATGTGTAAGTGATGCAGATTTTCATTTCTAAATCTCCATGCTTCAATAACCAATATGCCTAAAGTTCAAATGTCACACCAAGGTGAAAAAGTCAGAAATGGTCTATGCTTACAATTATTTTCTTTCTTCACTTTTATGCCACATTTATCTTTAGCTGACTACTAGATGTTTTTTAAACATGTCAATATGAAGACAGTATCTTTTGAACATTTACTCACTCAATTCACATTAAATATATCTCCATAGTCATTAGGCATAAATCTTTTATTCTCACTCTATTACTTAATGACATGCTTGCCTATGAGATCAAATGTGTTTGTCACAAAATAAAGAATCCCCTGGTAGTTTTGGGTCTAGATTTATTGGTATAAAGTCTCCATAACCAGAAGACTATAAAATGCTGCTACTTACCATACTGCTGCTAATACCACTACTATTACTATTTTACTTTTCTATGAAGTTTTCTGCAGAGGTAGGCTGCCTTTCATGTGTGCTTGACAATGATGTGCACATGCTTATGCTGTGGAAATACGGTTGTCAAAACAAATCCTTTGTGTACCACGCCATCTTGATTTAGTTAAAGCTGATAGCTGGCTTAACATCTATGATAAAAATCAGACGCCACTTCTCCCCCAGATATTCATTGTTAAAGTAATTATAATAAAAGTTTACATATTAAAAGTGATGTCCATTTCACACTGATCAGTGAGCTATGGTCACTCAGAGCATGTGGATGTGGAGGGAATTGTCAATAGTTAATAAAGATAAATGTCTTTAAGGTGAATTCATGGAATTTCAGTGTTGATACAGGTACCCAGGCCCACTGCCACATGAAGTCAGCCACAGTGTAAGGAACTATTCAAAGCCAAGGAACAATCTTTGCATGCTCAGATTCCAGCTACCATTCTGCAGCTTTCTTCCATTCAACAATCATGAATAGCATTTAAAAGACTAAGTCTTTCTAAAGTTAACCTGAAGAGCTCCCTGTGACCTAGACATATAATATGATTCTACATTGATGTCATATAGAAAACCAAAGGAGACAATCCTGAATAGATGATAATCTCTAGAATAAAATCCATCTCTTGCCCTATTAATATTGTCAAACAAGTGATCTGAGAAGGGAAGTGTGAAAGGAAGTCTCTTTAGGGAAGAAGGCAGGAGGAAAATACAAATGGAGGTGGATAAAACAACATAAATATATCAGAAAAAAACAAAAACTATATTAAGTTATTTACAAAAAACAAAACAAGCCTATAACACATATAATTCTGTGTAGAATATATTTCATGTATACATTATATATATATGTATATATATATATATATATATATATATATATATATATATATGTATATATGGCTAAGAGAGCCACAAAACATAGCCAATCACTGTTACCCTTCATTATTTCCCACATGTGGATACTAAGCCTTATTACTGAAGACACTATGCACTTCAGAGACAGGATGCAGAAAATCCTTAGCTGGAACTTCCAGAAGAAACACCATAAGCTTTTGAAGGAGGGAGGCAACTGAAAGTCCTACGAAGATATAAAGCACATGACATGATAACCCTAAGGACGCCGAAGTGGACTACATACCTTGGTAGTAACCAACAGATCTCTAGTTTTACTTAAGTCCCTCTCTAGAAGTGTGAGGGCATACCTAGCGCTAGACTCCAGCTTAACTTCTCAGTCCCAGTGAAGTCCATCAAAGTTTTGACAGTTATTGCAAGTGTGCCTTGGGAGAGTGCAATGCTAGTTGAATGTTACTAGTGTAGGCATTCCAAAAATGGCCACATTTCCAACCTAAAGTTAAACAAATGTGGATGAGTGACTACATTCACTTCAACATTGCAATGACAGCGTGGAACTCAAGTTTTAATAGTGAAATCAGATGTCCACGCTGAAGGAAACACAAGGGGAGTGGATCTGGGAGAGAGGGAAAGTAGTAGGAAGCTGGGAGGAGTCGAGGGAGCAGAACACGTGACGTGGGCAAGATATATTGTATGAGAGAAGACTCAATTTTGAGTAAAAAAAAAAATAGAAAAGCCTCTGTACTGAGATTGTAACATCACATGCTTGACTTTTTCCCTGGATAGTTGAACATTAAGTTATGCTATGGCTTATGACACTTATTAGAATATCTAGGAGCTATCAGACATTGACAGGATCATATACATATTTTATGATAAACTAATTTGTTTGTGTGGAAATAAAACTACTTCTAAACACTAACTGGAATTTATAACATATTTCCATCAAGTTTCATTGACATGTAGCTTTTGAGCTTGTGTAACATTAATTGATTCCAGTGTATGCAGTCCAGTGAGAAGCATTTTATTCCTCAAACTATACTTTACAAAGGGTACTCTAGACCAAAACAGCACAGCTTGTATTAACAAACTAGAATGACAGCCTCTTTCTAAAATGATAGTGTGATGGTTTTTTTCATGACAGTTAATATGAAAGGAAAACAAAATCTTAAAGTTTTAGCAAAAATCAATTTTCAGAAGAGAAAGTGACTTTCACCTGTTGATCCCAGAGAGAACCAAAATTAGTCTAACCCTCCCCACACACAGCCTTTTTTTAATTTTCATCTTCACTTTTTATTGAATTTTAATTCAGTTTTCTGTCTCCCAACTATCATATAATTATGAACATGCTAGTCTTGAGATTATTTGCAATACAAAACATTAATTAATTCCATGTACATTCTGAACTTATTTCTTACTGAGTGTGCTGTCTCACCAACAAGCTGTGCTGATTTATGGAGAAATGGAGTTCTTAGGGCTCCTCTGTTGGTCATAACTTCTATGGGCCTAAGATTTGAGAAGACTGGTGGGTGTCTATGTATCAGCCATGTGGGTTTGAATAGTTACATTTTCACATTATTAGGGAGCAGGGAACCATTTTACAATATCACAAAAATGTACATATCATTATTGGACAGTATAGTTTAAAGTAATCTAGCTTCCTAATGACAAGCTAGGTCACAATTTAATAAAGGTTATCAAGATTTACTTTTTTGCATCTCCTCTGTGCCCTTAAAGCATCAGTATGTAATAGGAGTTATCTAATAAAAGATAGAGGTGTGGTAATACCATATCTTGTTATGCCGTGTTTGGTTGATGTTCCTGGGAGGCATGATTTTCTGTGAGGATGGGCAGGAGGGACTCTGAGGGAAGAGAGGAAGTGGAGGAATCTAAAAGGAGTGGAGGGGAGCAAGCTGAAGTTGGGATGTATTGTATGAGAGAAGAATAAATAAAAGCGAAAAAAGTTTTTTTTTTTCTCCACTTAGTCACACTGAAAAGCACAGATAACCTTTACAAATAACCACCGTAGAAGGGCTGTGAAGAGGATAAAGTCACTTTATTTTCTGAAAGTTGATTTTTGCTAACATTTTAACAGAGTTGATTATCATTTCATATGAACTTTCATGGAAAAGATCGTCAGGCAATCACTTTAGAAAGAGACTGCCTTTCTAGTTTGTTAACAGAAGCTGTGCTAGGGTCTAGAGTGCCCATTGTAGACTAAGACTTGAGGAATTAAATGCTTTTTACTGGACTGCATACACTGGGATCAATTAAAGTTACACACACTCAAAAGCTACATGACTGAAATTTGATGGAAATATGACAAGTCACAGTGGAAGTAAAATGGGAAGGTTATTAAAACCCTAGGAACTCCCCATGCAGTCTGGGGTTGGATCATGTTTTCACAGTTTTCAAGAGGTTCATGGTCATTATTTGTATTAGTGTGAATTCAGATTATGACCAATACTGTCTAAGAATTTTGATTTCATAGTTTTTAGACTATTTTAGGGAACTTAATATAGATGAGTTTTGCTGAATGTTAGAAACCTTTAAACTATGTGTCAATGGAATATAGTTATGATTTGGGGTTATTGCATTTTAAAACTGTGTGCTAATGTTTAATAATGCAGATATGCTAAAGTTGGAATGTTGAAAATACAGCTCCCAGCATCATTATAAACTTGATGACACAGCACATACAGTAAATGTATATGATTTAGAAAGCCAACTATATGTGAAATAACTATATAAATTGTTATTAGAGACATTTTAATAGGAAATATAATTCTAAAATTTGGGACTTGAACACAAATGCCAAACGACATTATTATTATTATTATTTGTTCTCATTCTGTTTCAAGACGACCTTTTTTTTTTCTATATCTACTGAATACTCTGTTGAAAAAGAACAGGATCTGATTTCATTATCCATATAGAAAAGAACAAGAGGTAACACTTAAGGATTTTAATGATGTCTAAGAAGCCAACATTCAATATAATCACAATGATATAAGATATGTTATTCACAATGAATTTCTATGAAGCCACTTTATTTCATTGTCTTGTGCTGGAAACATATAATTAGATACTAATGCTATTTTTTACAAAGAAACTATACATTTCAGTTCACTATTCAGGGCAGTGCAGCTTTAAAATAGTAGTAAGTTGTTTTGAAGTAACAAGATGTCAAGTAAATGTCCCCAATTTTGTGAACTGACATACTCACAAGGCTCTGTGCCCTGGGCTGTGTCCCCTTAACTATTTCTGCAGCTGTTCTGCAGAAGTTCCAGAGTCGGCACTCAAATCTACTCTATTTTTCTTACTGTAGCAAATACTTTCCATGTGGTAATACAGAAAATCTTAATTTAGGAACATTTATGAATTCCAGAGTGTTAGTCATATTTCCATTGTTATGACAAGTGTTTGGAGAAAAAAAAATCACGTAAGGGTGGAAGAACTTAATTTGACTCATGAGCTGAGAGGATTCAGCTCATGGTCCAATTCTCTGTTGTTGCTGAACCTGTGAGGAGGCAGAGACATTAAAAGCAAAGAGAGCAGCAGAATAAAACTATTTACCTTATGGCATCCTGAAAGCAGATGCCAAGAAGGGATCTGGATAAAATAGACCCACTGGGAGCATGCTTCCTATGGCCTGCCTCCTCCAGCATAGACCCATCTGTTAAGAGCTGATTCCACTGAAAGTATATTAGCAGATTAGCTCATTTTCAGTAGTAGCACTTTTATGAGCAACTTGCTTCTGGAGAGGAACAGCCTCAAAACATGAACTCTAAACCTGTGAGTGAAATGCATGCTGTATGCCAAAACTATGTATACAGAATACCCACGAAGAGCAACTACCCAGAAACATCAGAAGACCCTGACACATGAAAACGGAACATAAAAGAGCACTGAGCAGGATTCTCTTATCTCGAAGAATGATCTGGTCAGCTGCTTTTATTTTATTTTAACTGACCATAGATGTGAGAATAAATACCAGGAGAACTCTGAAAACTGAAACAACCTACAGAGATTGATGAGTAAATGATTAAATGAATTAAAGTAAATGTAAGAAAATTCTCTTGGTTTCATTGATTCTTTGAATTGTTTTATTTGTTTCTAATTGATTGATTTCAGCCCTGAGTTTGATTATTTCCAGCCATCTACTCCTTTTTGGTGTGTCTGCTTCTTCTTTTTCTAGGGTTTTTAAGTGGGCCATTAAGTTGCTTGAATGAGTTGTCTCAAATTTCTTCGTGAAGGCACTTAGTGCTATGAACTTTCCTCTTAGCACTGCTTTCATTGTGTCCCACAAGTTTGGGTATGTTGTGTCTTCATTTTCATTGAGTTCTAGAAAGACTTTAATTTCTTTATTTCTTCCCTGACCCAGCTGTCATTTAGTAACAAGTTGTTCAGTTTCCATGTGTGTGTAGGCTTTTTGCTATTTCTGTTGTTGTTGAAGTCCAACTTTATTCCATGGTGATCAGACAAGATACAAGGGATTATTTCAATCTTCTTGTATCTGTTGAGGCTTGCTTTGTGACCAACTATATGGTCTATTTTGGAGAAAGTTCCATGAGGTGCTGAGAAGAAGGTAAATTATTTTCTGTTTGGGTGTAAGGTTCTGTAAATGTCTATGAAGTCCATTTGATTCATGACCTCTGTCAGAGATATTGTTTCTTTGTTTAATTTCTGTTTTGTTGACCTGTGCTTTGTTGAGAGTGGGGTGTTGAAGTCTCCCACTATCAATGTGTAGGGATCTATATGTGGTTTAAATTTTATCAATGTTTCTTTTACAACTGTGGGTGCTCTTGTATTTGGGGCATAGATGTTCAGGATTGTGATGTC
The DNA here is from genome assembly GCF_030254825.1 of Meriones unguiculatus. Taxonomy (NCBI): domain Eukaryota; kingdom Metazoa; phylum Chordata; class Mammalia; order Rodentia; family Muridae; genus Meriones; species Meriones unguiculatus. Next base: position 101,340,201 of record NC_083351.1, read on the forward strand.
TTCGGTTCTTTGAGAAAATCAACAAGATTGACAAACCCTTAGCCAAGCTAACTAAAAGGCATAGAGACACCATCCAAATCAACAAAATCAGAAATGAAAAGGGGAACATTACTACAGACACTGAGGAAATCCAAACAATCATTAGGACTTACTTCAAAAGTTTATATGCCACAAAATTTGAAAATCTAAATGAAATGGACAATTTTCTTGATAGATTTGACTTACCAAAGCTGAATCAGGACCAGGAAATCAATTAAATAGTCCTATATCCCCCAAAGAAATAGAAGCGGTCATCAAAAGTCTCCCATCCAAAAAAAGCCCAGGACCAGATGGCTTCAGCGCAGAATTCTACCAGACCTTCAAAGAAGAGCTAACACCAATTCTCTTCAAACTATTCCACAAAATCGAAACAGAAGCAACATTACCAAACTCATTCTATGAAGCCACAGTCACCTTGGTACCTAAACCTCAAAAAGACTCAACAAAGAAAGAGAATTTCAGGCCAATCTCCCTTATGAACATTGATGCAAAAATACTTAACAAAATATTCGCAAACCAAATCCAAGAACACATCAAAGATATTATCCACTATGACCAAGTAGGCTTCATCCCAGGTATACAGGGGTGGTTCAATATACAGAAATCCATCAACGTGATTCACCATATTAACAAACTGAAAGAAAAAACCACATGATAATCTCCCTAGATGCTGAAAAAGCATTTTATAAAATCCAACATCCATTCATGTTTAAAGTCTTGGAGAGATCAGGGATACAAGGCACATATCTAAACATAGTAAAGGCGATATACAGCAAGCCTATATCCAACATCAAACTGAATGAAGAGAAACTTAAAGAAATCCCATGAAATCAGACACAAGACAAGGCTGCCCACTCTCTCCATATCTCTTCAACATAGTGCTGGAAGTCCTTGCTAGAGCAATAAGACAGTTGAAGGAGATCAAGGGGATACAAGTTGGAAAGGAAGAAGTCAAATTATCACTATTTGCAGATGATATGATAGTATACATGAGTGACCCCAAAAACTCTACCAGAGAACTCCTACAGCTGATAAACACCTTCAGCAAAGTGGCCGGATACAAAATTAACTCAAAAAAAATCAGTAGCCATCCTGTATACAAAAGACAAAAGGGCTGAGAAAGAAATTAGGGAAACAACACCCTTCACAATAGCCACAAATGACATAAAGTACCTTGGTATAACCCTAACCAAGGAAGTCAAAGACTTGTATGAAAAAAAATTTCAAGTCTCTGAAGAAAGAATTAGAAGATATGAGAAGATGGAAAGATCTCCCATGCTCATGGCTTGGCAGGAATAACATAGTAAAAATGGCCATCTTACCAAAAGCAATCTACAGATTCAATGCAATTCCCATCAAATTGCCAACACAATACTTACAGACCTGGAAAGAAAAATTCTCAACTTTGTATGGAATAACAAGAAAAACAGAATTGCTAAAACAATCCTCTACAATAAAAGATCTTCTGGAGGTATCACCATCCCTGATCTTAGCTGTACTATAGAGCAACAGTTATAAAAATTGCATGGTACTGGCATAGAAACAGAATGGTGGATCAATGGAACCAAACAGAAGACCAAGAAATAAACCCACACACTTATGGACACCTGATTTTTGACAAAGACGCCAAAACCATACAATGGAAAAAAGATAGCATCTTCAACAAATGGTGCTGGTCCAACTGGATGTCTACATGTAGAAAAATAAAAATAGATCCATACTTATCACCCTGCACAAAACTGAAGTCCAAGTGGATCAAAGACCTGAACATAAAACCTGACACATTAAATCGGCTAGAAAAAAAAGTGGGGAATACCCTAGAACTCATTGGTACAGGAGAAAACTTCCTGAACAGAACACCAACAGCACAGGCTCTAAGAGCAACAATCAATAAATGGGACCTCATGAAATTAAAAAGCTTCTGTAAAGCAAAGGAGACAGCCATCAAAACAAAGCGACTGCCTACAGATTGGGAAAGAATCATCACCAACCCTTTACCTTACAAAGGACTTACAAAGCCAGAAGAACAAAACAGGTAACAACCTAGGAACCTGCCACAGAGGGCCTCTGAAAGCCTGTGCCATGCAGACTGTGAAAGCAGATGTTGAGCCTGATGGCCAACTGACAGTATTAGTCACAGAAAAGACCCCTGTGCCCAGATTTTTTGGTTCTGTTGCTCTCCTTTTGGAGATTCTGTCCTCTTCAGGTCTTACTGTCTTCCCCTTCTTTCATAAGATTCCCTGCACTCTGCCCAAAGGTTGCCTATGAGTCTCAGTATCTGCTTTGATACCCTGCAGGGTAGAGTCTTTCAGAGGCCCTCTGTGGTAGGCTCCTGTCATGTTTCTTGTTTTCTCCTATTTCCACTGTCCATCCACTTTGCCTTTCTGAATGGGGATTGGGCATCTTAACCAGAGTCCTGATTTTTGATTAGTTTCTTTAGGTGTACAGATTTTAATATGTTTATACTATATTATATATCTAATATCCACTTATGAGTGAGTATACATCCAGTGTGTCTTTCTGAGATAGCTCTCTCAGGATGATCTTTTCCAGTTCCCACCATTTGCCTCTAAATGTCATGATTTCCTTGTTTTCTTATTGCTGACTAATATTCCATTGTTGATGTATGACAATTTCTGTATCCATTCCTCAGCTTAGGGAGATCTGGGTTGTTTCCAGCTTCTTGCTATTACAAATAAATGATGAACTTTTAAGGAAGTATATTTATTTTAATTTAAACTTACATTGCATTGCATAATTATAGGTATTTTTGTTTTTATCAGTTAGAATTGATAAAGAATGAATAAAAATTTAAAAAATTGAAGATTTAAATCGGTGATGGTGATGTACACCTGTAACTCCAGCACTCGGGAGGTAGAGGCAGGTGAATCTCTGTGAATTCACTGTTTTCCAAGTCTTCTTCCTATTTTTTTAACCCTGTCTTGAACACTTAAAACTGCCATGAGACATAATAACAAGGCGGCCTTGTCATTCACAACTTGCATCTGTATTTCAGCATGTGGACCTTCACCTAGCAACTGATCTTGGGAAACATTGATACCTCTGGCCCAATATATCTATTCTATATCCTTAGTTTCTTCTTCCAACCATGATCACCATTGTAACTAAGGACCAGGTTCTACTATTGTTTTTTTTTTAATATTTTTTCATCTTGGGGAATTATTTTTTGAATCACTTAAAAATTTAATACCTATTTCATGAACAGTGAGTGCGTACTGTATAAAGTAACACATTTATTTTTTTTAATACAGCACATTTGTGGGATGCCATACAATTTCTGTATAACCTTGGCAGTAACCAGCATCTCTGTTACTCTTATTGATCTTAAGATCCTTTTTAAAAAGAGGAAATTAGCTGAGTGCTATGATACGTGCTTGTAATTCCAGCACTCTGGAAGACAGAGGTGGGTGTATCTCTGTGAGTTTGAGGCCAGTCTGTTCTACAAAGTGAGTTCAGGGTAGCCAAGGCAACACAGAGAAATCCTGTCTCAAAAGGGGGGGTGGGGTTTAGGGGGAAATTATGCCTGGTGCTTGGAACATAGCTAATAACCAAAAGGTAGCTTAGTCATACATCTTAGAGCATCTACCATCACCACTCTCACCTTACTAAACCAGCTGTATTCTTACCTGTGAACTAAATATTTGTCCTTATACCCAAAGACCAGTATAGACCTGAGCCCTCTTGAAACAGAGAGTCATCATTACAAAAAGCCTAAAGCCAATCAAAATGAAGAGTTCCATTTCCCTCATCCAATAGACTGATCTACAAAATGACGCCCACACCTAAGACTCAGAAATCATTGTTGGAGAAGGGAGTGGGAAGAACAGGGATGAATGATATATTTATATATAAACTAAAGAGAAATAAATTGTCAAATGTATTCTTAGAAAATAATATGCAAGTGGGAAATGGTTAAATGAAAAGTAAATAGCAATTAGTAACAATCAAAAAATAAATTTTAACCACAATGAGATATCATCTCATCAGGTTTAGTATTAACAATAAAAGTCATGTGTGGATGATAACATATAGAAAAGTGTCACTTATACACTGCTGTCAGGATGTAAATCAGCTCAATCAGTCCTGGAACACCGTCATTGTCATATGGTCCAACATTCTCACCTATAGTTATTTACCAAAGAGGAATATTTATTATGGTTTCATTGAGTAGTTATATAATTGTGGGTCTTATATTACTGCTTTGATCCATTTTATTATAATCCTCAATTTTATTATAATAAAGAACAATATGCATATTTCTAAAAAAGTAAAAATATGTGTAGCATATAATCCAGTTCTGCCTTTTCCATACAAATGAAATTAATTAAGTCTAAAAGGGCTACCGCTGTGACACTAATATAGTGCTGTTCATATTTCCTAGAATATAGAATACCAATAATAGAATGAGATAAGGAAGGGGACCATGTAAATTGGGAACGGCTTTGGGGAGTAGAGAATAAATGAAATTCTTTCATTTATAGGAAAATAGATGGAGCTGGAGAACTTCATACAAAAAGTGTAAGTTTGATAGAGAAAGACAAGGACCATGTGTCTCCTTCACACCTTGCCCCGACCCGCGGGACCTAGTTATTCGTGGGAGCAAAGGGGGTCGCAGCCTGTAAAAGATGAGCGGGAGAAAGGAAGGACTCAAGCAAATGTGCACTTGTCAAGAGTCAAATTTTATTGAACCGAAGTAGGCTTTTAAGGCCAACCTTAGATAGGGGTGGGGCAAGGGAGGATCTCAGTGCAGAATCCTTTTTACTCAGGGAGGGGTAGGTTGGAAAGGCCTACTTTAGAGCCGCTCAACTCAGGGAGGGATAGGTTGGAAAGGCCTACTTTAGAGCCGCTCAACTCAGGGAGGGGCAGGGTGGAAGTTACAGAATCTTCTTGGCCCGGGGCCTGGAACACTTTGCAGTTATTATAGGAAGTCAAGGCACAGTTAGCACATTTCTGTGACTGTCAAGCAGGATGTTGGTCAACCAGGTGCAGCAGGGTGGGGGGAGTGAGAAAAGGTCAGAAGTTTCTCGGGGCTTGTCTCCAACAACACCTAGAAATTTAAAAAGTTAAACTACATGTATAATATATATTCTAGAGACTTGGAATCAGGTGTGGGTTTAATACTGACAGGTTAGATTTGACCAGTGTCTTCCAATACACATACTGAAATATTACTCTGGATCCACTAGCATGAGCAGTTAACACAAGTCAATAAAAGTGTGCAAAGTTGCAGTAGGACTGTGTTAATAAGATAAACTTTAAATGTATTACGTAGCACAGTACATAATGTATTGATATTCCAATATTTTTGGTTAAAACACTATTGCTCCAAAAAGATGAGAAGGATTTGAAGCAATGGCTGATATTAGTCCATTTGATTTAAGCATTCTGTATTATATTAATTAGGCATAGTTACATTTTATATTCCTAACACAACAAAAGCTTGTTGATTTATAATTTAATAAATTTATATATAATGTATTAAAATTAAATGATGAATAAATAAATGAATTCAGAGTGTGGAAAAATACAAATTGGACTGGTTCTATTAATGATAATCTTCCAATTGTGATATTACATGCTAATTATTCATTACATTGGGGCCAGTTTGGTCAATGTGCAGTGTTGGTCTGTGTTGCTTATTTTTTCTCATCTTCTTTTTCACCTCTCTATTTTTTTTTTTCTGTTTTGTTATTTTTTTTTTAATTTCTGGCTCTTTTGTAGTACTGGATGTTGAGTGGAGAAACATCTAACATAAATATCTCCATGTTATTGTTATATTTTGGATAATGACATACAAAAGAAAAGTATCTGCTGCCACTGGCATGGCTCTTTTTCCTTCAAAGAGGAAATATTATGCAAAGTGTTATTTCTTTTTATTTTCTTCTTAGTATTTTATTTTCAAATAATTTTATACATTCATTTGTATCCCAGCTGTAGCCCACTCCCTCTTTCCCTCCCAGTCCTCCCCTCCCTCCCTCATCTCCTCCCTGTCCCCTTCCAAGTCCACTGAGAGGGAGTGTCCTCCTCTCCTTCCTTCTGGCCCTAGCTTATCAGGTATCTTCAGGAGGGTTGCAATGTCCTTATCTGTGGCCTAGCAAGGCTGCTCCTCCCTCAGCAGGAAGGGGAAGCTCATGAGTTCATGTCAGAAAAAATTCCTGTCCCCCTTACTAGGGAACCCACTTGGATACTGAGCTACCATGGGTTATGTCTGAGCAGGGGTTGTAGGCTATATTCATGCATGGTCCTTGGTTGGATAAACAGTCTCATAGAAGACCTCTGTGCTCAGATATAATTGGACCTTGTGGGGCTCCCTGTCCCCTCTAGGATATACTAATTCCTTCTTCCTTCATATGATTCCCTCATTCTGCTAAAAGCTTAGTTATGGGTCTCAGCATCTGCTTTGATACACTGCTAGGTAGAGTCTTTCAGGTGCCTTCTGGGGTAGGCTACTGTCCTGTTACTTGTTTTCTCCTATTTCCAATGTCCATCCCCTTTGTCTTCCTAGATGAGGATTGATCATCTTATCCCTGGATCTCTTTCTTGTTTATCTTCTTTAGGTGTACATATTTCAGTATGTTTATCCTATCTTATAGGTCTATATAAGTGAGTATGTACCATGTGTGTCTTTCTGCTTTTGGGATACCTCACTCAGGATGTTTTTTTTTTTTTCTTTTTCTAGATCCCACCATTTGCCTGCAAAAATCATGATTTCCTTGTTTTTAATTGCTGAGTAGTATTCCATTGTGTAAAAGTACCACAATTTCTGTATCCATTCCTTCGTTGATGGACATCTGGGTCATTTCCAGGTTCTGGCTATTACAAATAAGGATGCTACAAACTACAAACATGGTTGAGCAAATGTCCTTGTTGTGTACTTGAACATCTTTTGGATATGTGTAGGAATGGTATAGCTGGATCTTGAGGTAGCACTACTCCTAATTGTCTGAGAAAGTGCCAGATTGATTTCCATAGTGGTTGTACCAGTTCCCACCAGCAATGGAGGAGGGTTCCCCTTTCTTCACAGCCTCTCCAGCATGCATTATCTCTTGAGTTTTTGATCTTAGCCATTCCAATGGGTGTAAGGTAAAATCTCAGGGTCGTTTTGATTTGCATCTCTCTGATGGCTAGGGATATTGAACATCTCCTTATGTATTTCTCTGCCATTGTATATTCTTCTACAGAGAATCTCTGTTTAGCTCCATACCCCATTTTTTAATTGGGTTACTTGGATTATTGCTTTTTAAATTCTTTAGATCTTTATATATTCCAGATGTCAGCCCTCTGTCAGATGTTGGGTTGGTGAAGATCTTTTCCCAATCTGTAGGCTGTAGTTTTGTTCTAACAGCAGTGTCTTTTGCTCTACAGAAGTTTTTCAGTTTCATGAGGTCCCATTTATTGATTGTTGCTCTTAGGGTCTGTGCTGATGGTGTTTTGTTTAGGAAGTTGTCTCCTGCACCAATGAGTTCTAGGGTCTTCCCCACTTTTTCTTCTAACCAATTTAGAGTATCTGGTTTTATATTGAGGTCTTTGATCCACTTGGACTTTATTTATGTGCAGGGTGATAAATATGGATTTATTTTCATTTTCTGCATGTAGACATCCAGTTGGACCAGCACCATTTGTTGAAGATGCTGTCTTTTTTACATTGAATGGTTTTGGCTTCTTTGTCAAAAATCAAGTATTCATAGATGTTAAGGTTTATTTCTGGGTCTGTTCAGTTGCATTGATCCACCATTCTGTTTCTATGCCAGTACCAAGCAGTTTTTATTATTATTGCTCTGTAGTACTACTTGAGATCAGGGATGGTGATACCTCCAGAGGATCTGTTGTTGTAATGGATTGTTTTGGAAATTCTGGGTTTTTTGTTTCTCCATATGAAGTTGATAATTTTTCTTTCAAGGTCTGTAAAGAATAGTGTTGATATTTTGATGGGAAATGCATTGCATCTGTAGATTGCTTTTGGCAGAATGGTTATTTTCACTATGTTAATCCTACCAATCCATGAGCACAGAAGATCTTTCCATCTTCTGATGTCTTTGATTTCTTTCTTCGGAGACTTGAAGTTTTTTTTTTTTTTTTTTTCAAACAGGTCTTTCACCTGCTTGGTTAGGGTCACCCCAAGCTACTTTATGTTATTAGTGGCTATTGTGAAGGGTGTTGTTTCCCTAATTTCTTTCTTGGCCCTTTTGTCTTGGGTGTACAGGAGGGCTTCTGATTTTTTTTTGAGTCAATTTTGTATCCTGCCACTTTGCTGAAGGTGTTTATCAGCTGAAAGGGTTCTCTGGTTGAGTTTTTGGGGTCACTTAGATATACTATCATATCATCTGCAAATAGTGAAAATTTGACTTCTTACTTCCCGATTTGTATCCCCTTGATCTCCTTTAGTTGTCTTATTGCTCTGGCTAGAACTTCAAGAAGAGATATAGAGACAATGGGCAACCTTGCCTTGGCCCTGATTTCAGTGGGATTGATTTAAGTTTCTCTCCGTCGAGTTTGATGTTGGCTATAGGCTTTCTGTATATTGCCTTTACTATGTTTAGGTATGTTCCTTGTATCCCTGATCTCTCCAACACTTTAAACATGAATGAGTGTTGGATTTTGTCAAATGATTTTCCGGCATCTAGGGTGATGACCATGTTGTTTTGCAAAGTGCTATTTCTATTTTCCAGGTAATATATTCCTATCAAGTGTGTGGTAGATGTGTCTGGCTCTAGTAAATGCTATATTCTTATAAATCAATTGACAATTTTTGTACTACTTTATATCCATTTCTTTTTTGTCTATTTTTCTTTTCTTATATATTTGATATTTATCAACTTCAACTGCATTGGGCAAAAAAAATGAAAAGATTAATGTTTAAATGAGATTTTATTCATAATTCAATTTTTATTAGCTTTATATTCTTATTCTGATTTTTTCTACTACCACAACAGAAAAATTTTTGATTATTTGTATTGATTAAAATCACTCTATAGTTTATAGTAACCCCTCTATATATATTTGTGACACAGAAATAAATTAGGTATGATAACACCTTTGGCAAAAGGTACCAGCAGTGCTGAACAGAAGATCTGAGTTCCCTTCCTAAATCCCAAACTGAAGAGAGAGAACAAATCCTGAATGTTGTCCTATAAAGGTCACATGCATATTGTACAGCACACAAACTCACACATACAATAATAACAACAAGCAAGATTAAAATTTCTCTACATCCTCTACTTGGTGAGAAATGCTGTCTGGACACAGCAGTGCTATATGCTACATTAATGATGATAATGACACATTTTATGTGTATGAGAACAGGCCTTTTATTTTGTTAAAGTAATTAAAATTGTTTTTAATGTTGTTCAATAATTCTATACAATGCTTTGTAAATTGACTGTTTTTGTAAGTTATGCATTGTCAGAAATTCTTTCCTATTCACTTGTGTAAAAAGATTTGCATTTCCAAGTTTTAGAGTTTTGTTTTTAATTAAAATTATATATTTGTATTGGTGCTTTTCTTTCAAGAAAACATGTATTTTAGTGAAAAGCTTTCTACTTACTTTAATTTGTGACTGAGAAAAAAATTCATCCTGTGCACAATAAAATGTAGGCTCATAAAGTTTATAATCATGTTTTGAGAAAATAAAAATGTAGTTACACTTTATTCCTTTTTATCTTGTTCTACAAATTTCAAAGTTACTAGTAAGTACACATTTTTTATAATTACAATGTAATGCAGATTTTCTATTAGTGCTTTGAGTGCTCCACAAGCATGTTTATTTCATCATATTTCTAAATGATGAACCACACCCAAGCTAAACTCTGTGGCTATTTGCAAATAATTTTAAATAGTACGGAATTCTTATTTATAAAAAAAGCCAAATAGAAACATAAAACTCAATCTACTTGGAAAATATTCAGTGGGCATCCAAAAGGGCAGTTTATTAATGAACTTTGGTAGAATACAATGACATTTACTTAATATACTAGTAATTTGGGGGTTTATATGTAATTAATTTTCTAGATGCTATCCATATAAACATTACATGTCAAAATGTAAGCACAATTTATGTGCCATCACTAGCAATCAAAATAATATTTTAGTTTCCATCTAAATTAATAATCAAAGATAAATATGATCACCTCAACTGTAATGAGTAATCAAAGAATCGATTAACTGAATAGGTACTAATAAGGTAGAGGCATTATTTAAAAATATCAGTTGGATAGCCCTTTACTGTGCTCCTCACCATGTTTCTGTTCCTGTGGCTTTCCCACACTTTCTTCTTTGATTTTCCTTGCCATCACAATTATGAACATGCCTGGGGCCACAGGGAACTACAGGGGGCCAAAAGAGAGAAGGGAGGGGGTACAGGAAAAATAAAGAATATGAGAGTGTGGGTTATTAGGTAGGAGAAAGATTGATAGCTGGAGTATGTGGAAGAAAAGAGGATAGTGTGGAGTTCATCTAATCAAATCACATTTTAGACAAATGGGATATGAACAAATGAATAAATGAGAATTAGTATGGATAACCAAATTGCCAAGCTTGAAACTGAGAAGACTACTGAGATTCTATACAGAACTTAGAACCATGACTTGGTTGTATTAGACTTCCACAAACTTCCTATGCTGAAATTAGAGCTAATACAACCTTGCATAAGTTGGTATTTAATACAGTATAAATTATCAGTTATTCGGCCATGGGGTGGATGTCTATGCAGGGTAAGGCATGGGAGACAAGTATACATAGCACTGCCACTATAGTAAAAACTTGATTATTGAATTACTTACTCTGCAGTGACTATTGGAAGTTCATCCACAAGCAGTAACAAAGGGAAATGAATTTTTATCTCAACATTTATAAAGTAGTTACGTGACAAATACAGCTTCAGAAAACATTAGCTGAAGACTGATGCTTATGACTGGTTTGAAATAACTTCATGTTTGCAAGTATGGCCACAGTTGAGGAGAAATGAGGCCTCTCTCAAGAGCAAGTCACACAAAGAAACAGGAAGCAGAACAGCAAAGTGAGAACCTGACATGTGCTACATTGTCACAGTGAGGTCAGCTGATTTTATGGGCAGCTCTGAAGCTTCTGAAAAGGTTTTAATTGAGAAGAGAAAGCCAGCTTTTTGGTTATACCAAACAGTCCCTGAAGGAAGGATAGTCCAGGGAAGGGACTGTTTTATTTAAAAATATTATTACAGTACAAGCTTTCCCCAAGCATAGAAACTAAAAAAAAAATATTGTTTCCACAGTTCTGTATATTGCATACTGAGTCTTCTTTTGATGTCATTTATAGTCATTCACATTTTGCGATCTGATGTCAATTCTGTTGTGTTCTAGACTCAGCAGCTTTTTCTAAATAAAAAAGAAACAGGTAACATTATTAACATTTCTTTTTCTAAAAGCCACTTAAAATCTAGTTTTAGAAATCTCAGTACATGTCTTCCATTTTACCTTGTTAGTTGAAGCAAACTGTGGAGACATCATAGTTAAAGGAAAAAGAAATTAGGTCTCATTTACTTTATTTTAATACCTTTTTTTCTTGCAAAGACAGGGAGGATTTGTTTGTGGTGCTCTTTAGTCTTCTTTACGAACTATACCACAAGTTATAAACAGTAAAGCAGCTGCCTTGAGTTAAGATACTTCTCAGTAACAGACTCATTCACAGTACAAAAAGTTTGGTGATGCTGAGAATTGGTGTCTTGTTAAAGGGATAGAGGTGGTATATCAGAGCATCACCACAGTGCTGACTGAATCATTCTCCTCTTCAGATTTTCTTTCATTATTGTTGGATCCCAGCAATTCCCAGATGGAGCAGAACGCAAAGCACACTCTGATTGGATGAAAGCTTAGAAGCTTCCTTCTTGACCCTGTTTTTGGCATTAGTGTAGAGAACATATGGGAAAACATTCTTTGGGTGTGAGACCAAGAAGACAGAAGCTAAGAATGAATATTCCTGATTTCATCATTTTACACATGCACATGAGATTATAAAGACTCCATAACTTAGGCAATTTCAAAACACTTTTTGGCTATTTATATAAATTAGGGCTTGTTTAATCGTAGATCTGCAGCTACCACAATCAGAATTTCTAATTCATGCATTGTGAATCAAGTGTCTGGACACAGTTTATTGGATCCTCTGATCATGGTCTTTACTGGCTTATAGCTTGATATGTCATCTCTTCTTGAGCATCAGAGTTTTTAAAGCTACCTAAGTTCTCAATAGAATTAAAATCCCTGAATTAATAGAGCTGAGATACTCAGCTCCTAGGTGCCAAATATCTGTGCATATATTTCTAGACATGGCTATTTCAGTGTCTTCATTTAGTCTAGAAGTTGATATTTGAGCTTCTTCTAAGAGCTCTTTTAATTAGGCCAGACTTATCAAGGCTCATCTCATTTTTAACAACTCAAATAAATAGATCAATAATAAAATTAAAGGAGACCTGTACAATGTAGGCTTTGTGTACCCTGGGGCTTGACTCGAGGACATTCTAATAATCCTGACTATCATTGGTGGAAGTCACTGCATGGAGTAACCACAACATCCCATTCAAACTTTTGCTGTTTTTCAGGCTAATAAAAAATGAACAAGTTGAATAAAGTAATAGCATGTGTAAGGTTATGGGACAAATTAAATAATGATGATTAAGCATAAGACAGATATTTTATATGAAAGAGGTTTATTGGGTGGATATATATAGAGAGAAGGGAGAGCAGGAAATGATGGGTGGAAAGCGGCGGGAGGAAGAGAGAGGGAAAAGACCAAGAGGACCGGAGCAAGAAAGACCAAGAGAGAAAGGACCAAGAGAGGGACTACTTGTCAGGTTGTCCCTTTAAGAGGCAAGGTAACCATGCCTTCCAGGTATGGCTACCTGGCCTTCGACACATGATGACATCATAAGTTGCTAGGCAACCCAGAAGCAGGTTTAGTTCCAAAATTCTAACAGCATACTCAGTGTTTATGGTGTACATAATGAATGTAAAACCATAGGCTCTTGTTTGGAGTTTTGAGCTGGCAGTCCTGTGTATGAAGGTTGCAGATTATTTGGGTCATAGGCCCCTTTGAAGTATGTAAGTCAAATTGATGAAATTTTATTTCTGCTTTCATCTCTGTATATACTTCTTGCCAACAAAAGAGTAAGCCTTATCATTGAGACATCCTACTTCCTGACCATGTTGGCCTGTGCCTTCTAAGTGAAGGAAAAAAATAAGTGTTTCTTTTATTAAGTTGCTTGACAGGTTGTTATTTTGTTTGTTTTGTTATGTAACAGAAAATAAAATAATTATCATAGAGAACACTAAACACAGAGAAGACCCTTGGCATAATGCAAAAGAAGACATGAGGGATCAGGGAGACAAGAATTATGAAGCAAATTTATTATTTCAGAAAACCCAGGAGGATCAGAACTTAATTTTTAAGTCTGTATCTAACTCAATACTGCAAGCTGACTTGTAAGTTATTATGAAAGAAAAATCACTTTCACTGACACAGCAATCCCCCTGATCCACATTATAAGCCCTGCAATTTCAAATGGAGCCACCAGTTTTAGCCAGAGAGTTATTAAACTTGAGGTCCCAGCCTTGTCCAAAGCCAGGTTTGGTCACCATTCTCAGGAAGCTATTTCAAATAGCCAAATTAGAAGTGGAAATCTGAAAATGATTATTCAATGTCACAACATTCACGAGGAAGACAATGAGATGCTGTGAATACTGAAGTCTAATTTGGGGAAATTTCAGTGAAATTCAAGTTTAAATAGAGGTCCAAGAATCTTTAGATTTATAAAGTCCCAGTCAAAGTGTGGCTCCAACCCCTGTGGACTCATTGTTGTCTTGGCTCAGACTAGTATTAACATAGGGCAAAAATGGATTTGTTTATTGAAAACAGAGTTCAAATTATATGCTGAAGTTTTCTACAAATATTACTGACACTTTCCAAAACATGTCAAGGAAATATGTGAATTGGAGAAAGAAAAGTAACCTACCAACACAATTCTTTAAAGACCTTTAAAGAACTAATGAAGCTGAAAAACAGCAAACCAAGTAATCCAATTAAAAATGGGGAACAGAGCTAAACAGAGAATTCTCTGTAGAGGGATATGGAGTGGCAGAGAAACACATAAAGAAATGCTCAACGTCATTAGCCATTAGGGGGATGCAATTCAAAAATAACCCTGAGATTTCACCTTACACTCATCAGAATGGCCAAGATGAAAAGCATAAGTGACAACACATGCTGGAGAGGTTGTGGAGAAAGGGGAACCTTCCTCCACTGCTGGTGGGAATGCAAACTGGTACAACCACTCTGGAATCAATCTGGCACTTTCTCAGACAACTAGGAATAGTGCCTCCTCAAGATCCAGCCATACCACTCCTAGGCATATATCCAAAAGATACTCAAATACACAATAAGGACATTTGCTCAACTATGTTTGTAGAAGCTTTATTTGTAATAACCAGAAGCTGGAAATAGCCCAGATTCCCCTCAACTGAAGAATGGAAGCAGAAATTGTGGTACATCTACACAATGGAGTATTACTCTGCAATGAAAAATAAGAAAATCATGAAATTTGCAGGTAAGTGGTGGGACATGGAAAGTATCATCCTGAGTGAGCTGTCCCAGAAGCAGAAAGACATACATGGTATATACTCACTTATATAGACATATAACATACAATAAACCTCCTAAAATTTGTACATCTAAAGAAACTAATCAAGAGAGAGGACCCTGACTAAAATGATCAATCCCCATCTGGAAAGGCAAAGAGCATGGACATTAAAAGAAGAAGAAATCAAGAAACAACCTAAAAACCTGCCACAGAGGGCCTCTGAAAAGCTCTGCCCTGCAGACTATCAAAGCAGACACTGAGACTTATGGCCTACTGTTGGGCAGAGTGCCTGGAAACTTATGTAAGAAGTAGGAAATAGTAAGATCTGGAGAGGACAGGAACCCCATAAGGAGAGCAACAGAACCAGGAAATTTGAACACAGGGGTCTTCCCAGAGACTCATACTCCAACCAAGTACCAGGCATGGAGACAACCTAGAACCCCTGTACAGATGTAGCCCATGGTAGTTTAGTGTCCAAGAGGGTTACATAGTAATGGGAACAGCGACTGCCTCTGACATATACTGATTGGCCTGCTCTTTGATCACCTCCCCCTGAGCGGGGAGCAGCCTTACCAGGCCACAGAAGAAGACAATGCAGCCATTCCTGATGTGATCTGCTAGACTAAGATCAGAAGGAAGGAGAGGAGGACCTCCCTTATCAGTGGACTTGGAGAGGGACTTATGGGGCATACAAAGTGAATAAAGTGTAATTAATAAGATAAAATTAAATTAAAAGAAAAAAGAACACTTATCAATTACATATGGAAAAATAACAACAACTATAAAACCAGATTAGCTAAAACAATGCTGTACAATAAAAATCTTTGAGACATTTCCATCCCTGAGCTCAAGCAGTACTATAGTACAAGAGCAACAGTAATAAAAACAGCATGGTACTGGCATATAGACAGATGAGTTGATCAATGGAATTGAACTGAAGACCCTGAAATAAACCCACATAGGTATGGACACTTGAGTTTTAAGAAAAAAGCCAAATCATACAATGCAAAAAAAAAAAAAAAAATAGTATCTTCAACAAATGGTGCTGGTCTAACTGGTTGTCTATATGTAGAAAAATGCAGCTAGACCAATATTTATCACCCTGCAGAAAAGTAAAGTCCAAGTGGATCAAAGACATCAACAGAAAACCAGGCACACTAAATCTGTTAGAAGAAAAATTGGGGAAGAGCCTCAAATTCATTGGCACAGAAGATGACTTCCTGAACAGATCACCAACAGCAATAAATAAATCAACAATCAATAAATGGGATCTCGTGAAACTGAAAAGCTTCTATAGAGCAAAGAACACTGACAATAGAACAAAATAACAGCATAAAGGCTGGGAAAAGATCTTCACTAACTCTACATCTGACAGAGGGCTAATATCTAGACTATACAAAGAACCCAAGAAATTGAACACCAACATATCAAATAATCTAATTTGAAGTAGAGACCTAAACAGAGAATTTTCAATAGAGGAATATTGAATGATGGAGAAACACTTACAAAGACATGCTCAACATCCTTAGTCATCAAGGAAATGCAAATCAAATGACTCTGAGTTTCCATTTTACCCCCATCAGAATGGCTAAGATCAAAAATTCAACTGACAACATGCTGACTAGAATGTAGAGAATGGGGAACACTCCTCCATTGCTGGTGGGAATGTAAACTTGTACAATCACTTTGGAAATCAATCTGGCCCTTTCTCAGAAAACTGGCAATAGTGCTACCCCAAGACCCAGCTATAACACTCCCAGGCATATAATCAAAAGATGTTCAACTGTACAAGGACATTTGTTCAGCTATGTTCATAGCAGGTTTATTTGTAATAGCCAGAAACTTGAAACAATCTAGATGTCCCTCAATGGAGGAATAGATACAGAAATTGTGGTACATTTACACAATGGAATACTACTCAGCAATTAAAAACAAAGAAATCATTAAATTTGCAGGCATATTGTGGGAACTAGTAATTGTGGGATCATCCTGAGTGAGGTAACCCAGAAGCAGAAAGACACATATGTTATAAACTCTCTTATATGTGGATATTAGCCATATAATGTAGGATAAACATATTAAAATCTGTAGTCCTAAAGAACAAGGAGGACCCTAGCAAAGAGGCTGAATCCTCATTCAGAAGGGTAAACAAGATAGACATTGGAAGCAGGAAAAGAGAGGAAAACATATGGAAGCCTACCACAGATGTCCTCTAAAAGACTCTACCCAGCTGGGGATAGAAACAGATGCTGAGTCTCACAGTCAAGCTGTGGACAGACCTCAGGTAATCTTCTGGAGGAATGGGGAGAAAGAAAGACGAAGAGGGGGATATAGGACTATTTACTTGATTTATCTGGTCCTGATTTAGCTTTGGTAAGTGGAATCGATCAAGAAAATTGTCCATTTCATTTAAATTTTCAAATTTTGTTGCGTATAGACTTTTGAAGTAAGTCCTAATGATTACTTGGATTTCCTCAGTGTCTGTAGTTATGTCCCCCTTTTCATTTCTGATTTTGTTGATTTTGATGGTGTCTCGCTGCCTTTTAGTTAGCTTGGCTAAGGTTTTGTCTATCTTGTTGATTTTCTCAAAGAACCAGCTCTTGGTTTCATTGATTCTTTGAATTGTTTTATTTGTTTCTAATTGATTGATTTCAGCCCTGAGTTTGATTATTTACAGGGGTCGGATCCTTCTTGGTGTGTCTGCTTCTTCTTTTTCTAGGGTTTTTAAGTGAGCCATTAAGTTGCTTGAATGCACTGTCTCAAATTTCTTCTTGAAGGCACTTAGTGCTATGGACTTTCCTCTTAGCACTGCCTTCATTGTGTCCCACAAGTTTGGGTATGTTGTGTCTTCATTTTCATTGAGTTCTAGGAAGATTTTAATTTCTTTGTTTATTTCTTCCCTGACCCAGCTGTCTTTTAGTAGCAAGTTGTTCAGTTTCCATGTATGTGTAGGGTTTTTGCTATTTCTGTTGTTACTGAGGTCCAGCTTTATTCCATGGGGATCAGACAGGATACAAGGGATTATTTCAATCTTCTTGTATCTGTTGAGGCTTGCTTTGTGACCAACTATGTGGTCTATTTTGGAGAAGGTTCCATGAGGTGCTGAGAAGAAGGTAAATTCTTTTGTGTTTGGGTGTAAGTTTCCGTAAATGTCAGTTAGGTCCATTTGATTCATGGCCTCTGTTAGAGATATTGTTTCTTTGTTTAATTTCTGTTTTGTTCACCTGTCCTTTGTTGAGAGTGGGGTGTTGAAGCCTCCCACTATTAGTGTGTGGGAATCTATGTGTGGTTTAAGTTTTATCAATGTTTCTTTCACAAATGTGGGTGCCCCAAGGAAATAGAAGCAGTCATTGAAAGTCTCCCATCCAAAAATGCCCAGGACCTGATTTTTTCAGCTCAGAATTCTACCAGACATTCAAAAAAGAGCTAACTCCAGTTCTCTTCAAACTATTCCACAAAATCAAAACAGAAGCAACATTACCAAACTCATTCTATGAAGCCACAGTCACCTCGGTACCTAAACCTCACAAAGACCCAACCATAAAAGAGAACTTCAGGCCAATCTCCCTTATGAACATTGATGCAAAAATACTCAAAAAATACTCGCAAACCGAATACAAGAACACATCAAAGATATCATCCAACATGACCAAGTAGGCTTCATCTCAGGTATGCAGGGGTGGTTCATTATACAGAAATCCATCAATGTGATCCACCATATTAACTAATTGAAAGAAAAAAAACACATGATAATATCCCTAGATGCTGAAAAATCATTTGACAAAATCCAATATCCATTCATGCTTAAAGTATTGGAGAGATCAGGGATATAAGGCACATATCTAAACATAATAAAGGCGATATACAGCAAACCTATAGCCAACATCAAACTGAACAGAGAGAAACTTAAAGCAATCCCACTGAAATCAGGGACAAGACAAGGCTGCCCACTCTCTCCATATCTCTTCAACATAGTGCTGGAAGTCCTTGCTAGAGCAATAAGACAGTTGAAGGAGATCAAGGGGATATAAATTGGAAAGGAAGAAATCAAATTATCACTATTTTCAGATGATATGATAGTATACGTGAGTGTCCCCAAAAACTCTACCAGGGAACTCCTACAGCTGATAAACACCTTCAGCAAAGTGGCCAGATACAAAATTAACTCAAAAAAATCAGTAGCCCCTCCTCTATACAAAAGACAAAAGTGCTGACAAAGAAATTATGAAAACAACACCCTTCACAATAGCCACAAATGACATAAGATACCTCGGAGTAACCCTAACCAAGGAAGTCCAAGACTTGTATGAAAAAGTTTTAAATCTCAGAAGAATTAGAAGAAGATATGAGAAGATGGAAAGATCTCCCATGCTCATGGCTTGGCAGGATTAACATAGTAAAAATGGCCATCTTACCAAAAGCAATCTACAGATTCAATGCAATGCCCATCAAATTACCAACACAATTCTTTACAGACCTGGAAAGAAAAATTCTCAACTTCATATGGAATAACAAGAAACCCAGAATTGCTAAAACAATCCTCTAAAATAAAAGATCTTCTGGAGGTATCTCCATCCGTGATCTTCAATTGTACTATAGAGCAACAGTTTTAAAAACTGCATGGTACTGGCATAGAAACAGAATGGTGGATCAATGGAACTGAACAGAGGACCCAGAAATAAACCCACACACTTATGGACACCTGATCTTTGACAAAGACGCCAAAACCTACAATGGAATAAAGATAGCATCTTCAACAAATGGTGCGGGTCCAACTGGATGTCTACATGTAGAAAAATGAAAATAGATCCATACTTATCACCCTGCACAAAACTGAAGTCCAAGTCGATCAAAGACCTCAACATAATACCAGACACATTAAATTTCCTAGAAAGAAAAGTGGGGAATACCCTAGAACTCTTTGGTACAGGAGAAAACTTCCTGAACAGAACACCAACAGTACAGGCTCTAAGAGCAACAATCAATAAATGGGACCTCATGAAACTGAAAAGCTTCTGTAAAGCAAAGGACACCGTCATCAAAACAAAATGACTGCCTACAGATTGGGAAAGAATCTTCACCAACCCTTTATCTGACAGAGGACTAATATCCAGTATATATAAAGAACTAAAGAAGCTGAAAAGCAGCAAACCAAGTAATCCACTTAAAAAAATGGGGAACAGAGCTAAACAGAGAATTCTCTGTAGAGGAATACCGAATGGCAGAGAAGCACGTAAAGAATGCTCAACCTCACTAGCCATTAGGGAAATGCAAATCAAAACAACCCTGAGATTTCACCTCACACCCATGAGAATGGCCAAGATGAAAAACTCAAGTGACAACACATGCTGGAGAGGTTGTGGAGAAAGGGGAACCCTTCTCCACTGCTGGTGGGAATGTAAACTTGTACAACCACCCTGGAAATCAATCTGGCGTTTTCTCAGACAACTAGGAATAGCGCTTCCCCAAGATCCAGCCATACCACTCCTGGGCATATATCCAAAAGAGGCTCAAGTACACAAAAAGGAAATTTGTTCAACCACATTTGTAGCAGCTTTATTTGTAATAGCCAGAAGCTGGAAACAACCCAGATGCCCCTCAACTGAAGAATGGATGCAGAAATTGTGGTACATCTCCACAATGGAATATTACTCAGCAATTAAAAATAAGGAAATCATGAAATTTGCAGGTAAATGGTGGGATCTGGAAAGGATCATCCTGAGTGAGTTGTCCCAGAAGCAAAAACACACACATGGTATATACTCACTCATATAGACATACAACATAGGATAAATCCACTGAAACATGTGCATCTAAAGAAACTAAGCAAGAGAGAGGACCCTAACTAAAATTTCCAATCCCTATCCAGAAAGGCAAAGAGGATGGACATCAGAAGAAGAAGAAAACAGGAAACAACCTAGGAACCTACCACAGAAGGCCTCTGAAAGCCTCTGCCCTACAGACTATCAAAGCAGATGCTGAGCCTGATGGGCAACTGTTGGGCAGAGTGAATGAAATTTTAGGTAAGAACTGGGAAATGGTGAGAGCTGGGGAGGACAGGGTCTCCACAAGGAGAGCAACAGAACAAGACAATTTGAACACAGGGAACTTCCCATAGACTCATACTCCAACCAAGGACTATTCATAGAGATAACCCAGAACCCCTGCACAGATGTAGCCCATGGCAGTTCAGAGTCCATTTGGGTTACATAGTAATGTGAAGAGGGACTGCCTCTGACATAATCTGATTGGCCTGCTCTTTGATCACCTCCCCCTGGGGAGGAGCAGCCTTACAAGCCCATAGTAGAGGACAATGCAGCCACTTTTAATGTGAACTGATTGACTAAGATCAGAAAGGAGAGGAGAACCTCCCCTATCAGTGGACTTGGGGAGTGGCATGCATGCAGAGGGAGGAGAGAGGGTGGGATTGGGAGGGGAGGAGGAAGGGGCTTAGGGGGGAATGCAGAATGAATAAAGTATAATTGATGAAAAATTAAAAAAATAATTTAAGAACCTTAAATGACTTTCAAAAGTGGAGGAAAACATGGAGTAAGTCAATTTACATGGAGCATGTCTCGCCCCTGGGGGCAATGGTCTCCTGAACCTACTCAGACCTCGGACACCACCACTGCTAGTTCTAGAACTGATGCAGGATGTTCCAACGAGGGGGTTAAGGCTTCTCATAATATTTCCTATAAGTCCACACCTGTTTGTTTATATCCCCATTTTTATTCATTGTTACCCAGATAGAGCCAAGTAATTGTGGTAATGATACTTGCTTTTTTGCCCAATGCTGGAATGCTAGTGAATTTAGGTATGCCCTGGTTACTCACATGCCTCGCTGGGTGCCTGTGCCTGTTGATGCTCCTCACGCTATGACTCTCTTCAGACAGAAAAGGGATCTTGGAACTACAGCTACCATTGTTACTTCCATCTCATTGGCGGCTGTTGGAGCTACCAAGACGGCATTAGCCATGAGTCATACTGTGCAGACTGCTCAGACCCCGAATAATGTTTTAGCCAATGTATCTCATGCCTTAGATGTACAAAAAGGAATTAATGCTCAACTAAAAGGAGGCTTGATGGTGTTCAATCAGAAGATTGACCTTGTGCAGGAGCAAATTGATACCCTATGGCAAATCGCTCAACCTGGCTGTCAATGAAAGTATGCTGGACTTTGAGTCACTAGCATACAACATGAGAATTTTTCCTGCGCTGCAAATCTGTCTAAACAATTGTTGAGCTATATTTTAGGTAATTGGACTGGAGAATTCCATACTACGATGGAGCAGCTGAGAGTGGCCATTGTCACGGTAAATTCTACCAGAGTGGATGCAGGACTAGCCACAGGATTATCATCATGGATTGCTGCAGCCATGAATCATCTGAAGGAATGGGCGGGCATGGGAGCATTAGCAGGCCTTCTGGTGTTGGTCACCTTGGTTTGCCTGTGGTATATATGCAAGATTAGAGTCTCACAACAGCGTAATGCAGCCATGACCATTCAGGCCTTTACAGCCATTGAAGCAGGACAGTCTCCCCAAGCATGGTTGGCTACCATAAAAAGCCAAAATATTACGCACAGGATGCGAGGCTAAGCACTGCACTCAGGGTCAGCCGCTTTCGACTCAGAGAAGAGCATGTCTGATTGCATGCGGGTTGATGCCCCAGGTTCCGCCTCTGAGAAAAAGGTATCGGACGGGTCTGATGCTCTTTGGGTGGATGACAACCTAAATGAAATTGGGTACAAAGTCCCAATTTATTTCTAATATCAGAGATCAGACCTCTACTCTTGCCTGATGCATCTAAAACAAAAAGGGGGAACTGTAGAGAGCTGCGTAATGCTGTGCCTTAATGATGGAGCTGGTTTCCGCCTTCTACCTTCCCGACGGTGAGTGCTCTCTGTCACGAATAACTCCACATTTGGCTAAGGCCGAGGATCTGGCTTGCTTCCATGTATGTGGACCTATCTGCATTGCCCATGTGGCACGCTGGGGTTGGCTACCCAGAGGCTATTTAAGCTGTGGGCTGGCTTTCCCCAGGGTCAGATGATTGTTCGAGGGTACAGCAGCCCCACAAGATGACAAACAATGCTACAAAACCTGGACCTGAGTAGATTACTGAGACTGATGCATCAACCTAATAACAAGGATAAAAACACACAGACCCCCCCCACACACACTGCCCAGATGTAGGCAATAGATATCTCAGTCTCTATTTGGGTTCCCTTGTAAAGAGAGAAGAGACAGTCTCTGACATGAACTCCATTGCCTGCTCCTTGATCACTTCTCCCTTGTGGGTGACCTAGCAAACCTACAGAGGGTGAGGATCCAGACAGTCCTGATAGAGCTTGATAGGTTAGGGTCAAACAGTAGGGGAGGAGGACTTCCTCTATCAATGGACTAGGGGATAAAAGTGGAAGAGGAGGGAGGGTGGTACCAGGAAGAGATGAGGAAAGGGGCTACATCTGGGATACAAAGCTAATAAGCTGTAAATAATATTATTAAAATATAGTTTGCCTTATATGGGCACAATTTTAACACAGTAGGAATTTTAATTTACTGAATTTATAAGGATTGTTTAAATCATTTACAGTAGTTTATTAATTCAACTATATCTTGACCAATTTGGCTTTGAAAGTTTTAAAGGGCTTTTAAATAGATTACGTGAAAATACCTTTTAAATGATTAATAAAATTGTATTAACTAAATCTTAAATGTGACTGAGAGCTTAGTTGTTGTAGCCAGGGTTTGTAGAATATTAATCAGCTTCTCCTAGGAAATTCCCTAGAATTATAAATAGATTCAAATTATTTGATAAATGAAAACAGGTTTTGACATTTATATTGTTATAAATTAACATGACTTTTAATTGAGAACATCACTTCTAGTTCTTTTAGACACAAATTAGTTCTTGTATTTACAATGACATTAATTTTTAATGGCTAATTAATATCCCAAGCAAAGATACAAAGTCATATCTGGATCCTTTATGCCCACACAGTGTACCTGGCTGCATGAGTTCATTTAGGCCTTCCAACTTGTTCTCTGGCAACTAAACCAGTATCATTTTGTCTTTTACTCTAGAGGTAGCCATTCCCAATAACTGGTAGATTTACTCGTTTTAAAAAATTATTTATTTATTATTAATTACAGATTATTCACTTTGTATCCAAGCTATAGACCCCTCCCTTGACCCCTCTCAACATTACCCTCCCTCCCTCTTCTCCCATGCCCCTCCCCTATTCCACTGAGAGCAGAGGTATTCCACCCCTTCTGTCTGATTCTAGTCTATCAGATCTCATCAGGACTGGTTGTGTTCTCTTCCTCTTTTGCCTGGTATGGCTGCTTCCCCCATTTTGAGGAGGTGATCAAAGAGCCAGCCACTGAGTTCATGTCAAAGACAGTCCTTGTTCCCCTTATTGGGGAACCCACTTGGACACTGAGCTGTCATAGGCTACATCTGTGTAGGGGTTCTAGGCTATCTCCATAAATGGTCCTTGGTTGGAGTATCAGTCTCAGAAAAGATCCCTCTGCCCAGATTTTTTGTCTCTCCTTGTGGAGCTCCTGTCCCTTCCAGGTCTTTCTATTTCTCTCTTCTTTCACAAGATTCCCTGCACTTTGCCCAAAGTTTGGCTACAAATTTCAGCTACGGCTTTGATACTACTCCTAGGAATATATGCAAAATATGCTCAAGTATACAACAAGGACATTTGCTCATCCATGTTTGTATCAGCTTTATTTGTAATAGCCAGAGCCTGGAAACAACCCAGATGTCCCTCAGTTGAGAAATGGATACAGAAATTGTGGTATATTTACACAACGAAATACTACTCGGCAATTAAATCAATGAAATCATGAAATTTGCAGGCAAATGGTGGGAACAATAAAAGATCCTGAGTGAGGTATCCTAGAAGCAGAAAGACACGCGTGGTATATACTCACTTATAAGTGGATACTAGACTTATAGGATACACCTACTACAATCTGTACACCTAATGAAGCTAATCAAGAAGGAGGAACCTAGATAAGATGCTCCATCCCCATTCAGAAAGGCAAATGGGATGGACATCAGAAGAGGGAGAAAACAGGGAACAGGACAGGAGCCTATCACAGAGGGAGTCTGGTAGATTTACTTTTAATCCTTCATATGTGCTTCAAGTTCTCTCCTTCTCAATCTGAAAGTTACCTTTTATGCTGTGCTTTTTCTGTACACTATGTTGAAATGTTCAACAAACTCTGTGATGACATAATGTGGTTATTCTACTTTATCAGTTGCAGATATTTTGCAGCACTTTTTCCAGATAAAGATCAATATTATGAGAGGTGTGTCTTGGTCTCCCTGCTTTAAGACTATATTTCTGAAAAGTCTCTGTTAAATAATGGTTTCTGTTATATGCACATATAATATTACTTACGTGATTTAAAATCCCTCAGTACCTTATCCTATACTATTATCAAATTCCTTACTTATAAAGGTGGAATCTTAGCCAGGGCAATAGATTTTGTCATGATTTCTAATATAAACATAAGAAGCCATTCTTATACAATAGCATTTCATGAAAATAGAAGATTGAACATTAATTGATGAATGGAAGGACTCAGCCAGGTAACCTGTATATAAACGTGAACATGCTCACTCTCTGTCAGTCACCATGATGTTTAAAGTCTCTACAGGAAGACAGGTGCTGAAAAATCTAAGGCATGGAATATCTGTTTCATGTTCCATTTTGGCTTTGACCAATACCCCTACAAATATTAAGAATGTTATGAGCCAGAGAAAGCAGCCATTGAGGACTACCAGTAGTGGTGATATCTGTTCTCTGACCCCCACTCTCTTACTCTGTTCTGCCAGCTTTGTCTGTGGTCCTGGAGAAGGTAGCCTTTGGTGACTACCAGAAGAGATGAAGTCTGCCCAAGCCCTCTGCATGCTAGTTCCTGACTGCTAGGAACTTCCTGACCGCTAAGAAAGAAATTATGACTGGATTTGGAACAACCTGGAGAAGCTCTTCTGGGCATATTTGGAAGGGTTCTTTCAGAGAAGTTTGGAGGGGAAAGGTGAACATACTCTAAATATGGGCAGTATTTTCACATGAATTGTCATGTGAGACTGAATGAAAAGGAAGGAAAAAAACAGTAAAAATTAGATGAGCAGATGCATTTTTTTCTGTTTCCTGCTGTGGACTTGATATATTTCATGGCCTCAGTCTCTTCCCATCACAATGTACTCTGTTCTCTTGATTTATGAGCTAAATGCAAAAGCTACTTTCTTAATCGCCTTTTATCAGGTGTCTTCTTAGAATAACAAGATTAAAAGCTAAAGCAAAAAAATTGGAAAATATCACTAGGATTTCACTAATAGGGAGAAGCTTGAAGTGGAAAAATGTTTTTTAATTATTTTTTTTCTTTTTTACTAATTATAATTTATTCACTTTTTATCCCAGCTGTAGCCCCCTCTCTCATTTCCTCCCAATCCTACCTTCCCTCTGTTATCTCCTCCCATGCCTCTCTCCAAGTCCACCGATAGGGGAGGTCCTCCTCCCCTTCCCCCTGACCCTAGCTTATCAGGTCTCACCAGGACTGGCTTAATTTTCCTCCTCTGTGGCCAGGCAAGGCTGCTCCCCAACTCAGCCCCTCGGGGGATGGGGGATGGTTAAAGTGTCAGTTACTGAGTTCAAGTCAGAGACAGTCCCTGTTCCCATTACTAGGGAACCCACCTGTACACTCAACTGCCATGGACTACATATGAGCAAGGGTTCTAGGTTATGTCCGTGAATGTTCCTTGGTTGAAAAAGAAGCCTCAGAAAAGTCCTCTGTGCCCAGATTTTTGGTTCTGTTGCTCTCCTTGTGGAGCTCCTGTCCCCTCCAGGTCTTACTATCTCCCCTTGCTTTCATAAGATTTCCTGCATTCTGATCAAAGTCTGGTTATGAGTCTCAGCATCTGCTTTGATACACTGCTGGGTAGAGTTTTTCAGGGGTCCTCTGTGGTAAGCTCCTGTCCTGTTCCCTATTTTCTTCTTCATCCAATGTCCATCCCATTTGTCTTTCTGAGTGAGGATTGATCATGTTACCCAGGGTCCTCCTTCTTCATTAGCTTCTTTAGGTATACAGATTTCAGTATGTTTATCCTATATTAAATGTCTAGTATCCACTTATAAGTGACTATAGACTGTATGTTTCTTTCTGCTTCTGGAATACCTCACTCAGGATAATCTTTTATTGTTCCCACCATTTGCCTGCAAATTTCATGATTTCCTTGCTTTTAATTGTTGAGTAGTAACAAAGATAAATACTACCTCAGAGTGAAGGGCTGGAAATATGTTTTCCAAGCAAATGGATTCAGAAAATAAGCTTGGGTAACTATCCTAATATCTAATAAACTAGACTTTCAACCAAAATTAATCAAAAAAGATGAGGAGGGGCACTTCATTCTCATCAAAGTAAAATTCCACCAGGAGGACATCACAATTCTGAACATCTATGCCCCAAATACAATAGCACCTACATTGGTAAAGAAAACATTATTAAACCTAAAAATACACATGGATCCCAACACCCTAATAGTGGGAGACTTCAACAGTCCACTCTCACCAAGGGACAGATCATCTAGACAGAAGCTAAATAGGGAAATAATGGCACTTACAGAGGCCCTAAGTCAAATGGACTTAATAGATGTCTACAAAATTTTTCAGCAAAATTCTAAAGAGTATAACTTCTTTTCAGCACATCAAGGAACCTTCTCCAAAATAGACCATCTAATTGGTCACAAAGCAAGCCTCAGCAGATACAAGAAGATGGAAATAATCCCTTGTATCCTATCTGACCAACATGGACTAAAGCTGGACCTCATCAACAACAGAAATAGGAAAAATGTTTTATTGTAAGTATAGTTAAACTTATTCTACCTGTTTAATTTGTGCTGTCTTTGCTTTATTTATAAGGGAAAAAAATATCTACAAATTCATTGGCTTTCTGAATAGTATCATCTTTTTTTTCTTTTTGCTTCTTTTTAATTTTCATTTATATTTATTTATTCATATAGATGCATGAGTCTATTGGCATTTATGTTTCTGCACCACATGCGTGTGTGCCACACTTTAAGGTCACAAGAAATGATTGGATTAATGGATCTGGAGTTATTGATGGCTGTGTGTCACCACGTGGGTGCTGGGAACTGAAACCTGGTCTTCTACAAGAATAACAATTGTGTATAAATAGTCAGATATCTATCCAAATACCTCTAATACTTCTTAATACAATTTAACCTACACCCACATATACCAAAGCCAATCTAACTACAGAACAATTCTTTCAGAAACTAAGATTTGGACATAAAATGAAGGTAAATACTTAAAGCAGCAGCAAAGCTTTAGATCTTTGCTTTGTTTTATTTTTTTCCTCCTTCAGTATTTTTAAATTTTATTTCATTTCAGTTTATTTACTTTACATACCAAGGGTGCCCCCTTTCTCCTCTTCTTCCAGTTGCCCCATGTCAAAGTGGGGCTCCCCCATCAACCCTCCCTAGTACATCAAGACACATCAGGGCTGAGTATATCCTCATCCCCTGAGCCCTGGCAAGGTAGTCCTGCAAGAGGAAGTAATCCAAAAGCAGAAAATAGATTCCATGACAGAAACAGCTCTACAACTTCCCTTCTTGCCAGGCGACCCACAGGAACACCAAGCCGCCCATTGACCATGCATATGCAGGAGCCCAGGTCCAGACCATGCCTGCTTCTTAGCTGATATTTCAGTCTCTGTGAGCCCCGATGGGTCTGGGTTAGTTGTCCCTCTTGATCTTCTTGTGAGGTTCCTGTTCCTTCCAGGTCTTTCCATCTTTCCACCAACACTTCCACAGGACCCTGGATCTCTGCCCCATACTTAGATACAAGTCCCAATATCTGTCTCAAACTGCTGCTGGATGGAGCCTCCCAGAGGACAGTCAGGTTAGGCTCCTGTATGCAAGCATAGTAGAGCATCATTAATAGTGTCAAAAGGTGCCTTTCTACCATGGGGTGAGTCTCAGGTTGGTCCAATTTTTGGTTGTATTTTTTTGATCAAGGGTTTTGTTGGTGGGTTGTTGTTCCCCTCCCTCAGTTGAAGAATGGATAAAGAAATGGTGGTACATTTACACAATGGAATACTACTCATCTATTAAAAATAACAAAGTCATGAAATTTGTAAGTAAATGGATGAAACTAGAAAAAATCATCCTTACTGAGGTAACCCAGATCTAGAAATATGTACATGGTATGTACTCAATTATAAGCTGATATTAGACCTTTGGTATAGGGTAACCATACTATAATCCACAGAGCCAAGAAGTTGAGTAACTAGGAGGGCCCAAGGGAGGGCACCAGAATGTTACTCAAAAGGAGAAATAGAATAGACAACAGAAATGGGTGAAGAGAGGGAATTGAGCAGTAGATGAAATGGGAAGGGAAATAAGGGTAAGGATCAATGTTGTTTCATGTTTTAACATCTTACTGTGATGTGTTTTATTGGGAGAGGGTGTGTAGAAAACATGGAAAGAAGATGCAGTTATAAAATTGATCCAGGAGAGTCTTATTCATGACATTCTTACTCAGATAAATGAGACCCACATTTCAATTAAAGACACAGCGGGACAAACTAGGCATTTTAGAAAATGACAACCTAATCCTAAATGGCATTTGGGTCAAATTGCTTTTTTCAAAGGTTAATGTCAAAAAATAAAGTGAACTTTACTATACTCAACAATCGCTGTGAAGTTCCAGGCTGACTGAAGATTGCAGATATTTGAAATGTGTACATAAGGTCATTTTTAAATGTTATGTTTTATGTATTTAATGTTTCATTTTATTTTATTATTTTCTTGTGCCAACTTTTTATTTTCTGACTATTTGTGTGCTGGCTGCTTTTACATTTGATAAAAGAAAAAGTCCTAACGCTCCTCTGTGCATGTTACACTGCTCATCTAAGAACATCCCAGAACTACAGCAAAAAAAAAAAAAAAAAAAAAAAAAAAAAAAAAAAAGCAACCATCTCCATAAGCAAAATGAAGACTTTATTCCTCACCTGAGGTCTCAAGGGAGATGGGTGATGTGTCCTGCATTGGGTAGAGGCGCCTGATCAAGCAGAGATCAGATGAGGAAAAGAGAATGACAATAGTGTATTCTTCCTGATGGGAAATGGGGTATAAGAAAGACTGAATTGGTCAAAGGAGGACAGAGGAGCCTGAGTAGTTGGTTAGAGAAAGCTGTTTGGCTTCCTCTTAGTGATAATATTGGAAGCAAGGATAAAATTAAGGACAATCTCAACTTCACTTATTGCCTGGATATTTTGACTACTATGGAATTATTACTTGTTTTTTTGGATTGCCATTATAGGTAGAAACTTGGCTCTCTGTGGCTCTGAATTTTATTACAGCAGCCGGTCTGTTGCTTCTTCATAAATGCCTAGGCACTTGGCAGGGGGCTGCAGATTGGAGGGCAGGCTTCTGTTTTTATTTATGTTAGGTCATCTGTTTTGATCTTGTCTGCTTAGCTTTCTGGAAATACAGGTTGGATCAGAAATAACATCTTATGTAAGGTATTTATTGCAAATTTGAAAATTTCAACTGAAAATTAAGTTAAACTGTAAAAAAAATAATTTTGAATGCTTTTAAAATATCAGTGTTATTGCTGCCTTTGAAGGGTGTCTCAAACTCTTAAAACTATAATGAAAACTATCTAATTTAACCACACGAAAATCTGTAAGACAAAAGCTGCTTCATTGAAATAAAAAGTAAAAGTAAAAAATGAATATCAACAACTTAATATTTATAACACACATAACAGGTAAATGATTAATTTTTCTATATACAGAGTTCTTATAAATCTACAGTGAAAGTACGCTTAATATACTTTAAAAAATAATCACAATTATGGACAGTTCAATGCAAAGGAATAACAGATTGTCTTCAGTAAACCTATCAAAATAAACTTCTTAAGATCCTTAGAAGCAAGAATCCAGAGCCTTTACAGCCCTCTCTGCCTGCAGGTGCATACTGAACTGGGTAATCTATCTTAAATCTTTATTCCCATTAAATGTGATCATGCTTTATTTGAAAAGCAATATTCACTATAACAGTATAGTTAGTATAATAATGTTATATTGCAGTCCACAGCAAATTAATAACTTACAATATGGGAGAACTCAGTAAATATTCCATCTAAGCCAAAAAATAGATATTCACGGCTAAGTGTTTAGTGGCATTGGAAAAAATTATTTCATAACATAATTAGACCCTCTACTACGTCAGGTTATATTAAAGTTCACCAGGAAATAAATAAAGAATAATTTACAAGAATTCCGCTTTGAAAACTAGACTTTCTGTGTTTCAAATAAGATAAGAATATAGTTTAAAATAATTTCTAAGAAAACATTATTAATTAAATAGTTTGTAGATGCGTAAATAATTTTTTTTCTTGTTTGATATTTTGGTTTCAAAAAGGTAAAAATGTTAAAGACAATTTAAAATAGTCCCATGATGTTCACCTGATGATGGCATTTGGGAATTGATTTTATGGCCACAGACTGTCCAAAGCCTCTTGATATATTTTTTATTTTTGTGAAAGATTAATGAGTAAAGAAAATATTGTATATAAGACAAATAAAATACTATTCATCCTTTTGAGTAAAAGAAAATCCACCATGTTCTATAAAACACCATGACTTTTAAGTGAGATATGTCAGCTACAGAAAGATAAACACTGCTGTGTCCTGTTCATAAAATGAATCTGCAAATAGCCACACTTCCAGAAGGAGTGTGATACAAATAGGGCTCCTGTGGATGAAGAAAGGAGAAAGAGAGAGGTGATATTGGACAAATGTTACACTTACATAGACAAATTACAACAAGCACAGGAGAGCACATGGGAACCTTGAGAGAACTTTCATATGTTCATCACGTTAAGGACAATGAACAGTTCATGATTGTATGCTTATGGTTAACCCCGCTAAATTGCACATGACAGATATGCACATTTTTACATAAGTTATAAGCCAGTACATCTGTAAAATGTTTAATTACAAACTATTTCTCAGCCAGAACTCACCACTGAAGCATTTGCACACTTCAGTCTGCAGTCGTCAAAATTGTTCAAATGTTGTCTGTAAGCACCCTATCTACCCCTTGTGTCACACAGACACACAGACATGCTAATGAGTGAATGTGAAAGGCACAGAGGGTTTTTGTGCTCATGGTAAGCACTGGGGAAAGCAGAAATGGCAAACAAATAAGGCTGTTCCTTCAATGGAAGACATGTGTAGCCTGATTTTTGCCTAGATGGCTGGGAGCAGACACTGTTAATAGCCTGGTGACCTTTGCTCTATAGGTGTGGCCAAAGGCACACTGGATTCTCCCCCAGACCCTTATTGTAAGCTTGCAATCTATAGAATCTTTATTTATGCAAGTTGTCATATGTTCTTTACATAGAATTTCGATGTAGTCATGTCTTAAGCTTGATTGTGCACACACGATTGACTTAATTATCACCAGGAAAGTTTTACCAAATTGTTCTGTGTTTAAATTTTCCTGAAGTAAACTACTTGGAGTCAAACTCTTAAAGTTTGAATCATTTCGGACTGCTTAGCTGTGTTGAACAGAACTAAGAACTACCTTCTTATATTGTATGGGTTGCAACTCCACTGGCCATGGTGGTCACAGAGATCCCTGCATATGAGTTTGTATTGCTTCTGAAGTTGGGCCCAGAGTATATGGGGATGAGTTTTGTCCTCTCCTCATGCCTTGTTACCCACATTTGTGGTTATCTATGTATGTATGTATGTATGTATGTATGTATGTATGTATCTGTCTATCTATCTATCTATCTATCTATCATCTATCATCTGCCTATATTTTTGTCTTTTTCACTTCCTTTTAAAATTTATAACTCAGCAGGAGAGTTTTCAGGGTTGGAGTGATAGTGTAGTGGTTATGAGAGTCTGTGTCTTCCATGCGAAGCAGCTTCTCTCATGAATCCCAACCCTTCTTGCATTAGTAACCTCTAGGCATGGTTATAATTACACCCAAATACATTTATAGACACATGAATATAAATTTTGAGTTTAAGAGGAGAATACAGTAATTGAGTGTGAACAATGCCTCAGGTGTACTGCTGCTTTCCCTTGCAGTATGTTTGTTAAAAAAAAAAAAAAAAACACCTTAAAATTATGTTTGGCATATGACAGCCATATGAACCT
Source organism: Meriones unguiculatus (assembly GCF_030254825.1). NCBI lineage: Eukaryota > Metazoa > Chordata > Mammalia > Rodentia > Muridae > Meriones > Meriones unguiculatus. The sequence continues at coordinate 101,373,087 of NC_083351.1, forward strand.
CAGTGTGGTGTTTTAGTATAAAACCAGGCTAACTTCTATACTCTCTGACTTACTTTGACATAATCATGATAAAGTCAAGGATATCCTAGAGTTCTGTGATTCTTTGTTTTGTCTTTTGAAATGAGTCTCACACTGTAGTCCATTCTAGATTGGCATTCACTGTGTACTCTAGTGTGATCATGGCAATAATCCTGTTTCAGCCTCTTATATCTTAGACTTAAGGGCATAGGCCATTATATGGACACAAAGTAGTTCACCTACTTAGTTCTTTCTGCTTACATATAGCATAATCTTGCTTGCTAACCTATTCTGACAAGGCTTTTTTCCTGTCTCGCTCTTTTTGAAGGGTGCTGATAGTCACATAGCAATAACATGCATCTTTTATTGACGGGTGGGGATTCCCAGGTCCATGCAGGTGTTTGTGAGTGTGCCCCTCCCTTTTTCTGAATTACAGTCACATAAACACCTCCATGAGCACTTCCTTCCTTTGCAGAGAGGTTCTATGATAGCTGATCTGCTGGGTCACACTACCTGCATTTTCTCATCTATACTTCATCTCCTACAACCTTCACCGGGAAGGAGTAAAAGTTATTAGAAGTGAATAAGTAAAAAGAAAGAAAAGCTGACAGAAAACAAAACAGTAAGATTGAACATTAGATCACACACCTATAAAGTACATTCTCCTAATAACCTGGAGCCTGCCCTTGCTTCTCCTGTAACATACGGCCCGCTAAATTGATCTATATCAATCCTTGCTCCATGCTCAAGTGAATAAACTATATTCTGTCTATGAATACTGTTACCCAGTTATTTCCTCTAATTGAAAATTTGATGAAATTGAACATATAAATTGACTATGCAAAATGGAACATCAGCTTTAAGTGCTACTTTTGTTTTTAGGATGTCTCCTGTTCTCAACAATGATCAATATTGATCGAATCAATGTTTCTCTGCTCCCACTAGTAAGTGGACATCCTGGAGAACATTATGGTCAGACGTTATCGCTCACACTCTTTCTGTTAGTTTGTTTCCCTCCTTTAGTTGTGATTTCCTTAAAATTAACCCTACATTTTCAGTTTCTTACATAGACACATTACAGTTTTTAAAGTGTTAAACTAATTTTCATTTAAAGAATTGGCAGGCACTAATAAATGTTAATGGATTTACTAAAATATTTTTTAAAAATATAACTGTTGTCATTATTCTCTTAATAACTTATAGAAATTTGCCTTTGTGTTAAAGAAAAATATGCATCAACAGGCTATGTTGCTAATTAAAATACCTCTGAAACCTTGGCATACCAGTGTGTATGTGGGGAGGGACACATGTCTAAAAATGAGTATGTGAGCATGATAACTGACAGCTATTGCTCCAAGCACAAAGCTTATTTTTCCATGTGATCCCCTGTGGGAAATAGCACACATAGAGCAGGACATTGGTTCTCAGTTCTGTTTGCCTAGATCTTTTCCCTCATACTTGACAGTTGTGCTTAAACTTTGGGGGAGAATGTTAACACTTACAGTTTGCAGCCAGGCGTACCATTCCAGAAATTACCTCTGTGCTGAAAAAATAAGTACTTATCACTCATACCTACAGAATACAACTTCTATGCCAAAAAACATGAAAAAAAAAAAAAACAGAACACACTCCTTTTTCTATGTCATAGATTGTGTTATAAGTTACATATTAGGAGAATAGGGGATATATGACTTGGATTTGCTTGGTGATTATGGAACCTTGAGAATTCACTGAGGCTCAGCATTCATTTTTATTTCTTACGGGTATCATTCAATTTTTCAAATTTATCAAGTTGCTTTGAAAGAAAAGTCCAGCCATCTTATTAGGGTTACTAAAGCTGAGAGTGTTACTTTAGGTCAGTAAGGAATTGACAGAAAAGAAGAAAGCAAATGAGAAGGGATGATGGTGACAAAAAAGACATCTTTAGCCTGTTTCGACGTGTGATTGAATGGAGAGCCAACCTTGAGTAGAAGCATTTCCCATTGTGACGTTAAAATGGACTCAGCATTTTATAATTCCAAACAAGTACTTGCAAAGCAGAGATTTTTTTTAAGTCCAACCTGAAATGGAAAGGACATATTTAAAAGACACGATGACTTAAAATCTGATATGTCAGAAACACAAATAACTTTTAAAAATTGAGAATGTAGCTAAATACAGGCTATAATAGAAGTATATCCCTCAATACCTGATACGGAAAGCAATCCATCCCGCAGACCTTCCAGTCTTGCCCTTTGTAGAGCTTATCCTCAGCTTAGGCAGACACAATACAGACTCCCTTCCTCAGAGCTCCTGGACAGCCATAGTTAAGAACACAAAGAGGTAAATCAGCAGCTTGAAAACACACCCTCTGTTACAAAGGGAGAGAATGCTGTTATTTTGGTTCCAAACACAGAGGATAAAAGGTGCTTTAATCCCCACAGAAGACAGTCAGGGGACTGAAATTGTCAATTTCCCACTTTTAGATCTGAAACCAGTTCCCTTTTAAAGCTTGTGCCTGTCGGTGTGGTTAGAAAAAACATGAAACTGAGTTCATGGCCTGTTGGAGAATACACGAAGATTTAGGAAATGCAAGCAAAGACAAGTGATCACCTTCAAAAGTGAATTCTGGTGTACACAGTCAGATTGGTGTGGATAAAGCACACATGGGGAGTCCTACGTGTTTACCCCAAACTTATTCTTCCAAACTAGCAGAGTCTGCATGCATACTTCCCTCAAATGTCTTCAGCATTCTATACTGGAAAACGACCGTCCTGCATGCGAGCCAAGAGGCTGTGCAGAAACGATGTTTATGGTTTATGTGGCTGAACTGACACTGTTGAATGGTGTTCTAGTCTTGGTTCTTGCTTGTATTTTTTTTTTTCTTTTAAGACACAGCGTATTTCTCCTCAATATTGTGGCATTGAAACACGGTTTTGGAAAATGTATTGAGCCTTTCTGGCAAGAGGAAACTTATTCTAAAGAAACATACATTGTTCCGTATATATTCCACTTTTTCTGTGCCTATCAGGATGTCAGAAGAATAGACCTCCAAAATTAGAATTTCAGGAATTCCTTAAAGGAAGAGAAAGTGGATGAATTAGTGGGAGTTTCCAGAAGAACCACTGGTCTCCAGGAGGAATATTTACAATTTGCTCAGAAGATCTCACAAGATAGAGTCTGAAATGGGTGGCTATTTAGCTGCCTGTCTTTGACTTGCTACTTGACTCTACTTCCTGGCAGGCCCACTGAAGAACCTCGGGAGAAGTAGAAGAATCCATCTTGTTTTCCCCGATTTGGCTCATTTGAACATATTTTCTTTTATGCTTTTCACAATTAAAGGTAAAATGGTGAGTTCCTCTTTTACTGCCTCATTATCCTGCTCTGCTACCATGAATGCAACTGGTTTTTATTCTTAAAATGTATGAGAACATAGGAAGAACTGGCCCTTCTGGCCAGGTTTGGAAGTTTTCTTCATATTTGCTGTTGCAAATGAAAGATTTCACTTTCTTACATGCAGAGGGGTAGGTTCAAGTGTGCAGTGAGGTGCGTGTGTCTACACGGGTTCACTGTTATGTGTGGGCACATATGAAATTGAGTGTGCACACATGTTCAGCAGGGAGACACCATATTACTCCCCAGAGTCGACATTATTGCTCATTCTTGACATGGTTGCCCTCTTGCCTAGAGCTTGCTACTCAGCTAGGAGCCCTGGAAATCTGATTATCCTCAGATGTCCAGACCCTCAGCCTTTGGCCAGCTGTGTGTGTGTGTGCGCGCGTGTGCCTTTCCAGGTGCTTGAAATGCTCCTGTATGTGCGTGTGTGTGTGTGTGTGTGTGTGTGTGTGTGTGTGTGTGCGCAGAAGCAGCTTGGTATACATTGTGTGAAGATCAAAGATTGACTTGAGTATCATTTTCAGTCAGCCTATTATGTTTTGAGACAGGTCCACTTAACAAGCCTAGAGCTCAGGGTTTCCCTAGAGTGACTTGCTAGCAAACCAAGAGATTCTCTTCTTTTCTTATATTTCTAGGTCTAGGATTGCAAGAGAACATGCTGCCCCCAATCTGGGTTAGTTTATTATTGTAGAAAAGGGATTTTCATTGACTCTACAGACAAAGTATTAAATATAATATATAACATAGCAGACAAGTTATATCTGAAATACTTCTCTGTAAGAAGGCAGAAATGCTTACCTACACCCTGGGGGGCAGCTATCATATTGCACAAACAACAACACGTGGAAATATATAAGAATCTGGCAGTTCAAATGACATGGAGATCCATGTCACTGCTGCAATTAACAATCAACAAATAAAAGTTGCACTTTGTACAGGTAGACAAGGAAGCTTTAATCCAGGTCTCCCTTACTAAGACAGGGGCCTTTACTCCATTTCTATTGGCATGAAAGATGACAGACATTTTAATTGCAAAGTAAATAAGATAAACCTTTCCTGAGGATGTGGTGGCTGTGAACATTGATAAATGGATATAAGAGCAGTATGAATTACTTCTTGTCTTGCAGTCCCTGCTTCCTGTGATTCTTCTGCCTGGACCAGTTGGAGTCATGTACAGCAGCCCTAGTCTACTGCTGAGACTAAGACATAGGCAGAAATCCTCACAGACTTTTAGATTTTAAAACTATAGCACGTTGGGGCTGAAGAGATGGCTTATAGCTCAAGAATGCTAGCTGTTCTTCCAAAGGTCCTGAGTTCAGTTCTCATCAACCACATGGTGGCTCATAACCATCTAGCATGAGATCTGGTGCCATCTTCTGGCCTGCAGGCACACATGCAGACAGAATACTATATAAATAATATGTAAATAAATAAATAAGAAAACTATGGCCCTTGGGGGGGAAATATTCTGGATTGTGAAAATGGAAAGAAGCTTTTAAGGATATTTATAGGCAAATGATTTGAAAGAGAGAATTTGCAATTATAATTTTCTTATATGAAATTTGTAAGGAAAGAAAGGTCAGTAATGCCTCAGTGAGATAATAACCTATCTAAACTTGGTCAAGAGGAGGGGAACCTTAAGGCCATCATGGTCAAGTCTTTCAGAACACAAATTAATTCTCGAAGGTTCCAGGTTTTTTACATTCATTTCCAAGTTTTGCTATAGCTCATTCAAAAGTAAAAGTTCCCCTACCTCTTTCGATATGTGGTGTATATAAGTAACATTTGGTCTCTTACTCTTCTCTCCTGTGGCCGTGACAAAATACCTTGGAAAAGTATCTAAAGGGAAAAAGAGTTGGTTCAGCTCAGGTAGTCCTAGGTTAAAAGTCATGACAGCATAGAAGTCTCTGTAGCAGTAGCCTGAAGGAGCTGGTCACATCTTACCCATTATCTGCAACAGAGAACTATGAATGTATGCACACTGTGCTCACTTCACTTCTCCGGTGTCGCACAGCCCAGCACTCCTGCCTATGGAATAGGGCAACCAAGAGCAGGCAGGAGTCCCGTCTCTACAAACATGATCAACACAATTTCCCTCAAACATTCTCAGAGCACCATCACTCCTGGGATTCCAGATTTTTGTCAAGTTAGTAATTAGTACAAATTATCAAGTATGGAAACAAAAACAATCCCTGTTAACAAGAAGATGTTGAATGAAAAGAATCATTAAATCAGTAAACATCAATCATTATTAAAAGGTGTTTACACAATTGATTCTGTTTTCTTAATTCAATGTTGTCATGCTTATTTAACATTTTTCTCAAGATTTCTGTGTCTTCAGTTATAATTTTGTCCTTGTGATATTCTAGTGATATGCAAATATGTTACTTCTACAATTTTACATCAGAAAAGCTTGTTATACATATTTTATATAGTTATATGCAATTTTATATTAATTTTAAAAGTTAGTATACAAGGTAATAAGTTTTATTATGGCATTTTCATGATATCTTTGTTAATGTTCTTCCTTCTACAGTGACTCTCGGTCTCTTTGCTCCACTTTTGGTGTTTGCTTCACTCCTTACTACTAACTCTCCTTTCACTTTCACTTCACACATGTTATATTATGCTCTTCTTTTCTTTTATGAATCCCTTTGTAGTACTACGACCTACAGACACACATGTGTGCGTGCATACAAACACATACACACACACTTAAATGCAGGTTCTGCACATAAATGCAATCATTATACCTGTACTGGCTGGTTTTCTGGACGAGCCTAGCTCATTGTAGGCTAGGGAAAGCAAGCCAGTAAGCAGCAGCCCTCCATGGCCTCACATCAGCTTCTACCTCCAGGATCTTGCCCAGATCCTGACTTCCTTTGGTGATGAACAGCAATGTGTAAGTGTAAGTTGAATAAACCCTTTTCTTCCAAGTTGATTTTTGGTCATGGCATTTTTTGCAGCAAGAGAAACTCTAGCTAAGACAACATCAAACTTTCTTCACAGCATAGGGAATACAGACAGTGACATTCGAGGTTGAAGTCTAGCTGCTGCTGTTCCCTTGCCTGTGTGTCATTGCTTCGTACTTTGCACCACGCCATTATGTCACTTCTTATTATTACTGATTAACATGAATATGGAAAAGAACTAAACTATTTTAGAAACTGTGTCTCCAGTTGTGTGAAAACCATTAACTTCTGAATTGGTGTTGAACTTTAAATCTCCAGAATACGGGGTGCGTTGATGACAAAGGAGCAGAAGATGCGCTTATTCTAGGCATGCACAGATCATCTGCTCCACTAGCACACAAGCATTCTGTGCTGAAAATGGACTTTACAGATCAGAAATAACGTGTTCTGATTTTGTTTTTAATTCCATGACCTCAAAATGCAATAAAATGAGCAAACAAAATTGTTTAAAACTATCATTTCTCCAGAATATAGTTCAGTTCAATATTAAAAGCATTCTGAGGCTGCTGAGCTTATTGCGTGGAATTGGTTATAATTTTGCTTTTATTTTGTCTTATGTGCTTGCTTGATATTTTTCATAAAGAGGATACAACACAATATGCAGCTCATAAACATCTAAAATTGAGAAGAATTAGCTTAGAAAAAGATAGATGTATGAGAGCCTTAGCCTTTTCTAGTTTTTGAAAGGTCATTAGATACAACATGTTAATCATGAAGATTCTGTTAAAATCAAAAGTTCTTTTATTTTCACTGAATAATCAACAGAAGTGTTAGTTACTTTTCCCATAATAAAGGCATGTCAATATGTTTTATATAATGGAAGGAATGTAATAAAAACAATCAAGATAACTCAAAGATTTTTTTCCAATCAGTGATAATATATCTTGCATTAATATTTCTGGTTGCATTTGTAAAGCAAAGCTGATTATATTGAAGTTTTTATTTTTCTTTTTAAAATTATATTTATATATGGATACCTGTGTTTGTATTTATGCTCATGAATGCAGTGCCCACAGAGGTCAGATGAAAATATTGGAACCCTTGTAACAGAAGTTGCATAAAACTGTGAGCTACCTGACATTTATGCTAGAAACTGACCTCAGATTCTCTGGAGGAGCAGGAAACAGTCATAACCAGTTGCTAAAATATCTCTGTGGCCCCTAAATCTGATTCCTAAAATCCTAATATTTCAAGTCAAAAATAAGAGGAAACAGTTTCCCGACTATTATTCATTAAATAAACTTTTAGAATTTATAAAACATTACTTTAAAAAAATCTCTTAATCTAAGGTTCTAAGGAAAGCATCATTTTGGGAGGTATGATGGAAGAACCTAATATTTACTAAGAGAGAAAGGAAGCATGAGACAAGTGAAATGCCCGTGTATATTACTCATGTGAGAGGTCACACAAATTTTCTTCGGGGAGAAAAGCCTAATGGTGTGAGAGATTTGGAGAAGTCAATTTGGTCACTGCCATCAGCATTCGTTTCTACTGGCATTATGGCTCTGGCTCTGGCTTTACTCTTCAGAACCCTGTAAATGGCACTGCAGTGTCTGCCAACAATAGTTCCTGGTTACCTGTCAGGTTAGTCCAGGTAAAGTACCATAGTAAATAAAGTAGTACCATAGTAAATGAACCAACCAAGTTTTAAGGCTAACTTCAATACTTACATCCAGTAAGTGAGCATCATTTTAGACTTCTCCAAAATATTTGGTAGTCACTAATAAGCAAACAGCTTTCATTTGAAGCATTACCTGTGGTTTTTGTCAACCAAGAAGGAAAACTCAGGTATGTTAGTTTTCTGTCAGATAAGAATGTGCTGTTGGTGGAATACATTCTCAAAAGAACCAAGACTCCCCACCCCTGTGAAAGGAGGGCCTGTGATACTCACTGTTGGATAAACCAAGGAAACTGGGCTGTCTGTCCAAATGACATAGCAGAAAGCAAGCCTAGTCCCTATTGTACACCAGAGAGAAAAAAATACAATGGCTTGCAAAAGAGAGACATCATTATCAGTGCACATATGGGCACAAATAAACAGCAATATATACACATAACCATGACTATGTCTGAAAGAAAAACAAAGACAAAGTGAAATCACTACTTTATGAGATATGCATTTAATTTTTTTAATTTTATTTTTTCTTACATTTTATTAACTCTGTATCCCAGCCATATCCCACTCCCTCATTTCCTCTCAATCCCACTCTCCCTCCCTCATCTCCACCGTGCCCCTTTCCAAGTCCACTGATAGGGGGGGACCTCCTCCCCATTCATCCGATCCTGTTTTATCAGGTATCTTCAGAACTGGCTGCAAAGCCCTCCTCTGTGGCCTAACAGGACTGCTCCTCTCTTGGGGGGTGGGAAGTCAAAGAGCCAGCCACTGAGTTCCTGTTAGAAACAGTCCTTGTTCCCCTCACTATGGGAAACCAATTGGTTACTGAGCTACCACAGGCTACATCTGAGCAGAGGTTCTAGGTTATATCCATACATGGTCCTTGGTGGAGTGTCAGTCTCAGAAAAGACCCTGTGCCTAGATATATTTGGTCCTTGTGGAGCTCCTATCCTTTCCCCATCATACTAACTCCCCTTAGTTCATATGATTCCCCGTACTCTGCCGAAGGTTTGGTTATGAGTCTTTGTATCTGCTTTGAAAACACTACTAGTTAGAGTCTTTCAGATGCCTCCTGCAGTAGATTCCTGTCATACGTTCAATGCACATCCCATCTATCTTTCTAAATGAGGATTCATCTTACCCCATGTCTGCTCTCTTGATTATCTTTTTTAGGTGTAATTCATTATGTTTATCATATCTTATACGTCTATATAAGCGAGTATATACCTTGTTTGTCTTTCTCCTTCTGGGATACTTCACTCAGAATGATCTTTTCTAGATCCCACCATTTGCCTGCAAATTTCATGATTTCCTCCTTTTTGATTGCTGAGTAGTATTCCATTGTGTAAAAAATACCACAATTTCTGTACACATTCCTCTGTTGATGGACATCTGGGTTGTTTCCAGGTTCTGGCTATTGCAAATAAAGCTGCTATAAACATGGTTGAGCAAGTATCCCTTTTGTGTACTAGAGCAAACTTTGGGTATATACCTAGCAGTGGTATAGCTGGGTCTTGAGGTAGCACTATTCCTAATTGTCTGAGAAAGCACCAGATAGACTTCCAGAGTGGTTGTATCAGTTTACATTCCCACCATAAGTGGAGGGTTGTTCCCCTTTCTCCACAACCTCTCCAGCATGTGTTCTCACTTGAGTTTTTCATCTTGGCCATTCTGATGGGTGTAAGGTGAAATCTCAGGGTCGTTTTGATTTGCATTTTCCTGATGGCTAATGAGGATAAGCATTTCTTTAAGTGTTTCTCTCCCATTCGATATTCCTCTACAGAGAATTCTCTGTTTAGCTCTGTTCCCCATTTTTTAATTTTCATCCACCATGACCAAGTAGGCATGCAAGGGTGGTTCAACATACAGAAATCCATCAATGTAATCCACCACATAAACAAACTGAAGGAGAAAAAGCATCTGATCATCTCCTTAGATGACGAAAAAGCATTTGACAAAGTCCAACACCCATTCATGTTTAAAGTCTTGGAGAGATCAGGGATACAAAGCACATATCTAAACATAGTAAAGGCAATATACAGCAAGCCTATAGCCAACATCAAATTCAATGGAGAGAAACTTAAATCAATCCCACTGAAATCAGGGACAAGACAAGGCTGCCCACTCTCTCTATACCTCTTCAACATAGTACTTGAAGTCCTAGCCAGAGCAATAAGACAACTAAAGGAGATCAAGGGGATACAAATCGGAAAGGAAGAGGTCAAAATGTCACTATTCGCAGATGATATGATAGTATATATGAGCAACCCCAAAAATTCAACCAGAGAACTCCTCCAGCTGATAAACACCTTCAGCAAAGTGGCCGGATACAAAATTAACTCAAAAAAATCAGAAGCCCTCCTGTATACCAAAGACAAAAGGGTCGAGAAAGAAATTAGGGAAACAAGACTGTTCACAATAGCCACTAATAACATAAAGTACCTTGGGGTGACATTAACCAAACAAGTGAAAGACCTGTTTGAGAAAAACTTCAAGTCTCTGAAGAAAGAAATTGAAGAAGATATCAGAAGATGGAAAGATCTCCCGTGCTCATGGATTGGTAGGATTAACATTGTGAAAATGGCTATCCTGCCAAAAGCAATCTACAGATTCAATGCAATTCCCATCAAAATACCAACACAATTCTTTGCAGACCTTAAAAAAAAGATTCTCAGCTTCATATGGAGAAACAAAAAAACCCAGAATCTCCAAAACAATCCTGTACAACAACAGATCATCTGGAGGTATCTCCATCCCCGATCTCAAGCTGTACTACAGAGCAATAGTAATAAAAACCCACCCCCGAAGGGAGGAGCAGTCCTGTTAGGTCACAGAGGAGGGCTTTGCAGCCAGTCCTGAAGATACCTGATAAAAAAGGATCAGATGAATGGGGAGGAGGTCCCTCCTATCAGTGGACTTGGAAAGGGGCATGGTGGAGATGAGGGAGGAAGGGAGGGACTGGGAGGGAATGAGGGATTGGGACACGGCTGGGATACAGAGTTAATAAAATGTAACTTATAAAAAAAATAAAAAAGAAAAAAAAATAAATAAAAATAAAAAATAAAAAATAAATAAATAAATAAAAGCAACAATAAAAAAATAAAAAAAAATAAAAACTGCATGGTATAGGCATAAAAACAGAAAGGAGGATCAATGGAATCACATAGAAGACCCAGAAAGAAACCCACTCACCTATGAATATTTGATTTTTGCAAAGAAGCCAAAACCATTCAATGGAAAAAAAGACAGCATCTTCAACAAATGGTGCTGGTCCAACTGGATGTCTACATGCAGAAAAATGCAAATAGATCCATACTTATCACCCTGCACAAAACTAAAGTCCAAGTCGATTAAAGACCTCAATATAAAACCAGATACTCTAAATCGGTTAGAAGAAAAAGTGGGGAACAGCCTGGAACTCATTGGCACAGGAGACAACTTCCTGAACAGAACACCAACAGCACAGGCTCTAAGAGCAACAATCAATAAATGAGACCTCATGAAACTGAAAAGCTTCTGTAAAGCAAAGGACACAGTCATCAAAACAAAACAACTGCCTACAGATTGGGAAAGAATCTTCACTAACCCTTTATCTGACAGAGGACTAATATCCAGTATATACAAAGAACTAAAGAAGCTGAAAAGCAACAAACCAAGTCATCCAATTAAAAAATGGGGAACAGAGCTAAACAGATATGCATTTAATTTGTAATGACCTTTTTTCTATTTTTATATCTTATAAATGTTTAATATAAACATTATATTAACATATGATATGACAACTAATTACACATTTTCTTAAATGTTTATTACTTTGAATATAATCACTTCCCATTACCTATTTTGTCTCTATCTCTCTTTCTGGATCCCTGTTCTTCACAGTCTTTCCTTTGCTTTCACTGTTATTTTTAGTTTTTGTTATTTTTTTTTATTTTCTATTTTTCTTTTACGGAAACTAGATTTTTTCATAAAATATAGTGTTTCATAAAATACTATGCCCATATCATGCTCACCTTCTTTCCCAACCAGATCTACACTGTTTTTGTCTCTCCATCCAAAACAAACCAGCATCTACATAACACAGTAAAATGAAATACTAGAAAACAAAAACAAAGAAGTCAAAATACAACAAAACAGGCAAACAGAGGAAAAAGCACCCCCCCAAAAGCACAAGAAGAAATATGGTTTCAGAGTCTCTCTGTCTGTCTTTCTTTTTCACACAGACACACAAACACAAACACACACACACACACACACACACACACTATCATCCATATGTGCAGAAGATCTGTAAGGTCCTGACAAAACTCTAACAGACAAAAATAGTTCAAAGATTCAATTGAGTTAATTTTGTGTTGACCACCTACTTCTGGGCGTGGAGACTTAAGAGTGGCTTTATCTCCAGTGAGACTTCCTCAGAGAAAATAATGTTTCATAATTGGAACTAGCTTCTGGTTAGGGTTGAGGGCATATGTCCACTTTTCCACTTGGCACTGTGACTCCATTTCCCCAGACCAGTTCTCAGGAAACAAGCAGAGTTCCAACAGAAAAATTGGCTGTGTCCGTAACTTGAGGGTGAAGTGTAGTGTTTGGTTATTCTTTTTCTGTATCATACTTATCAATTTTCTTTGCATTCTATCTGCTTTGGTTTGCAGTGAGTGTTTACAGAAGATGATTATAATATCAGTAGCTAATCTTACCATTTGCAGTTGATTTGTTTTTTTTAAATACATGTTCTTTCAGTATACATGTATACTTTATTAAACGAGGATTTGATATCAATTTTTAACAAGCACTAGTTTAATTAGGAGTAAGATGAGTTCAATGTTATTTATCTTAGAGATAGAAACTTTATTATCTTTTTTTCTAAAAAATACACTTTTTGAAAGCTCACACTGACTTAGGAAGACATTACAGTTACTTTCTCTTTGTCTTTACTCGTATTATGCATTTGTATTCATGCTATCATTGTTTTACATTAACGCCTCTCTTAGGTAGGGTTTTATTGCTGTGAAAAGACACTATGGCCAGGGCAACTCTTACAACCCCCATCCCCAAAGAAAAAAAAACACACACACATTTAGTTCATGCTGTCTTATGCTTGTGTGTAGGGAGGGCTTATTTCTTCAGTTCTTCCTGGTGTTTTAAATTTGAATCCATGAAAGTTGAAAGAGCAGAAAACTTAATCTTTTATATGAGTTTATTTTATGTCATTATGGTATTAGTTTCTTGCCAAGTACATCATTGCCTGACCACTGGATGAGGTATTCTTTTGCCCTTTGCTGCCCATGATCAGCGATGCTGCAAAGATCCTCACAAACTATAGCAAGTGGCACTGCACCTGCAAAGTTTTTCTTTTTATTATTATTTACAATTTACTCACTTTGTATCCCAGTTATAGCCCCTTTCTCATCGCCTCCCAGTCCCACCTTCTCTCCCACTTCCTCCCCTGTCCCCCTTCCCTAGTCCATTAATAGGGGAAGTCCTCTACCCCTACTGTCTGACCCTAGACTAGCAGCTCCTATCAGGACCGCCTGGATCCTCTTCCTCTGTACGCTGGCTAGGTCACCTCACCAGGAAGAAGTGATCAAGGAGCAGACAACTGAGTTCATGTCAGAGACTGTCTCTTCTACACTTACAAGGAAACCCACATGGAGACTGAGCTGTCTATGGGCTACATCTAGGCAGAGGGTCTTGGTCTTCTCTATGGATGGTCTTTGGTTGATGAATCAGTCTCTGCAGTCTCCCCTGGGCCCTGCTTTTTTTTTTTAATGTATGTATGTATGTATGTATGTATGTATGTATCTATCTATCTATCTATCTATCTATCTATCTATCTATCTATCTATTTTACTTTGTTGGTCCCTCCAGGAACATTTTTATCCCCCTTTTTCCATAAGAGTAGCTGCTCTCTGTCCAAAGTTTAGCTGTGAGTCTCTGTATCTGCTTCCCTCCTCTGATAGGTGGAGTTACTTAGAGGACATCTGTGGTAGGCTCCAGTCCTTTCTCCGGTCCTACAGCTTCTGATTTCTATCATGTTTTTTCCTTCTGAGTGAAAATTGTGCATCTTCTCTAGGGTCCTCCATGTTGTTTAGTTCCTTTAGGTCTGTAGATTTTAATATATTTATCCTATATTATATGTCTAATATCCACATATAAGTGAGTATATACCATGCATATCTTTCTGCTTCTGGGTTACCTCACTCAGGATGATCTTTCCTAGTTCCATGCATTTGCCTGCAAACTTCATGATTTCCTTGTTTTTAATTTCTTAACATTAATATTATCTAGTATTTTTTTCAAATTTTAAGGAAGATTATTTTTGATAACAAAGTATGTATACAAAATTTTACATGAGTGACATTAAATCATAGCACTGAAAAAACATATAAAAATTCCACTGATAAAAATACCACAGTTGTCAAAACATAAAAAAATGCTAATAAAACTGAATAAAATGTTGACAATCCTTGGCCATCAGGGAAATGCAATACTCAGTATACTCAGTAAAATCACTTACATAAAAATAATATTACAGAAACTGAGCAGGATGTGCCTACATATTTAGGAATACATATGGATATATGTAACAACAATTTCCAGGAAGAGTTGTTTATTTAAAAAAAACACTCTGTACTCCATTTTTTAATTGGATTACTTGTTTTATTGCTGTTTAACTTCTTGAGTTCTTTATATATAGTACATATTAGTCTTCTGTCAGATATAGGGTTGGTGAAGATCCTTTCCCAATCTGGAGGCTGTCCTTTTGTTCTGACGATAATGTCAATTGCTTTACAGAAGCTTTTCAGTTTCATGAGGTCCCATTTATTGATTGTTGCTCTTAGAGCCTGTGCTGTTGGTGTTCTATTCACAAAGTTGTCTCCTGTGCCAATGAGTTCAAGGTTCTTCCCCACTTTTTCTTCTAAGCAGTTTAGTGTGTCTGGATTTATATTAAGGTCTTTGATCCACTGGGACTTTAGTTTTGTGCAGAGTGGTAAGTATGGATCTATTTGCATTTTTCTACACGTAGACATCTACTTAGACCAGCACCATTTGTTGAAGATGCTGTCTTTTTTTCCATTGAATGCTTTTGACATCTTTGTCAAAAATCAAATATTCATAGGTATATGGGTTTAATTCTGGGTCTTCTATTCAGTTCGATTGATCCTATATTCTGTTTCCATGCCAGTACCATGCAGTTTTTAGTATCGTTGTTCTATAGTACAGCTTGAGATCAGGGATGGAGATACCTCCTGATGACCTTTTACTGTAGAGAATTGTTTTAGCAATTCTGGGTTTTTTGTTGTTCCATATGAAGTTGATAATTTTTCTTTCAAGGTCTGTAAAGAATTGTGTTGGTAATTTGATTGGAATTGCATTGAATCTGTAGATTGCTTTTGGTAAGATGGCCATTGTGGAATGGCAGAGAAACACTTAAAAAAATGCTCAATCTCATTAGCCATCAGGGAAATGCAAATCAAAAAGACCCTAAGATTTCACCTTACACCTGTCAGAATGGCTAAGATCAAAAACTCAAGAGACAACACATGCTGGAGAGGTTGTGGAGAAAGGGGAACCCTCTTCCACTGATGGTGGAAATGTAAAATTGTACAACCACTCTAGAAATCATTCTGGCACTTTCTCAGACAACTAGAAATAGTGCTGCCTCAAGATGCAGCTATACCACTCTTAGGCATATACCCAAAAG
The DNA here is from genome assembly GCF_030254825.1 of Meriones unguiculatus. Classification (NCBI taxonomy): domain Eukaryota; kingdom Metazoa; phylum Chordata; class Mammalia; order Rodentia; family Muridae; genus Meriones; species Meriones unguiculatus. The sequence continues at coordinate 101,388,775 of NC_083351.1, forward strand.
AGTCTCTAGTACACAATAAGGACATTTACTCAACTATGTTTGTAGCAGCCTTATTTGTAATAGCCAGAATCTGGAAACAGCCCAGATGGTCCTCATTGGAGGAATGGATACAGAAATTTTGGTACATCTACACAATGTAATATTACTCAACAATAAAAAACAAAGAGATCATGAAATTTGCAGACAAATGGTGGGATCTAGAAAATATCATCCTGAGTAAGCTACCCCAGAAGCAGAAAGATGCACACAGTATATACTCACTCATATAGACCTATAATATAGGATAAAGCTACTAAAATCTGTACACCTAAATAAACTAATCAAGAGGGAGGACTCTTGATAAAATGCTCAATTCCTATCCAGAAAGGCAAAGAGGCTGGACATCAGAAGAAGTAGAAAAGAGGGAACAAGTCAGGATCCTGATACATAGGACCTCTGAAAGGTTCTGCCCTGCAGACTATCAATGCAGATGCTGAGACTTATGGGCAACCTTTGGGCAGTGTGCAGGAAATCTTAGAAAAGAAGTGGGAAACAGTAAGATCTGGAAAGGACAGGAACTCCACAAGGAGAGCAACAGAACCAAAAGATCTGAGCACAGGGGTCTTTCCTGAGACTAATACTCCAACCAAGGTCTATGCATGGAGATAACCTAAGACCCTTGCACTGAGGTAGCCCATAGTAGTTCAGTATCCAAGTAGGTTCCATTGTAATAGGAACAGGGACTGTCTCTGACATGAACTGATTGGCCTGATCTTCATTCACCTCCGCCTGAGGGGGGAGCAGCATTACCAGGCCACAGAAGAAGACAATGCAGCCACTCCTGATGAGACATAATTGACTAAGATCAAAAGGAAGGAAAAGAAGATCTTCCCTATCAGTGGAGTTGGGGAGCGGCATGCATGCAGAGGGTGGAGGAAGGGAGGGATTGGGACAGGAGGAGAGAGGGATCCACAGGTGGGATACAAAGTGAATAAAGTGTAATTAATAAAGAATTTAAAAAAATAAAAAAAACAAAGAACTATATATGAAAAAGTTTTGAGGGAAGAAATGGAGGGGAGTGATATAGTCATAATATAACCTCAAAAATAAGAGAAAATTTTGAACAAGGAATGACTTTATTTATTTATTTATATTTATATTTATTTACTTTGTACACTCACTGCAGCCCCCTCTCTTGTCTCTTCCCAGTTCCACCCATCCTCCTTCTTCTACCCCTATGCCCTTTTCCTAGCCCCGTGATAGGGGAGGACCTCCTTCCTCTCCTTCTATCTGACCCTAGCTTATCAGGTCTCTTCAAGGGTGGTTGTATCATCTTCCTGTGTGGTCTGGCAAGGTTGCACCACCCAGGGCACCACCCAGGGGAATGTGATCAAAGAGGCAGCACTGAGTTCATGCAAGGGATAGCCCATGGACCCCTTATTAGGGAACCCACTTGGAAACTGAGCAGCCTATGCGCCTCCTCTGAGTTGCCTTTACTAAAATCTTCCTGATGTAGCACTTGCCACCCTCTGCTGCTACTCATTGGCCGTTCTGTCATCCACTCATCCATGCGTTTAGTCCACAGAGAGTTTATTGATCTTTTAGTATGGGCCAAGCAGTGTTCTAGGCACAAAACGTAAGCATTACCGAGAAGCTAGGATCCTAGGTGGCAGACAGGCACGTGAAAAGATTTTTGCAGCAATGTGGGGTGGACTCTCCCAGGGCCACCACGGCTAAATGGCTGACGCTCAAGTGCCCCCTGCCCTCGGCGGCGTGTGCACAGCAAGGACTGGGCCCTCTGAGGGGAAGTAGGTCCTCTCCATGTGAGGTCCTAGACTGTGGTATCAGTCTTTGCAGGAACCCCTGGGCCCAGGGTTTTTTACTCTGTTGTTCTTCTTGTGCAGTTCTTGTCCTCTCCAGTTCCTTCTACCTCCCTCTTCATCCATAAGGTATCCAGCACTTTGCCCAAAGTTTGGCTATGAGTCTCAGTGTTTCCTTCGATAACCTGGTGGGTAGAGTCTACTTCAAGATCCAACTATACCACTGGTAGGCATATACCCCAAATATGCTCCACCATTCTATAAGGACATTGATCAGCTATGTTCATATCAGCTTTATTTGTAATAGCCAGAATCTGGAAACAACTCAGATGTTCCACAAAGGAGGAAAGGATACAGAAAGTATGGTACATTTACACATGGAATTGTACTCAGAAATTAAAAACAAAGAAATCATGAAATTTGTAGGCAAATGCTGGGAACTAGAAAAGATCATCCTGAGTGAGGTAACACAGAAGCAGAAAGACACATACCCACTTATAACTGGATATTAGCCCTATAATATAGGATAGACATACTAAAATTTATAGTCCTAAAGAAGGTAAACAACAAAGAAGACCTTAGAGAAGATGCTTAACCCTCATTCAGAAAGGCAAACAGAATAGACATCGGAAGTAGGAGAAGACAAGGAACAGGACAGGAGCCTTCCACAGAGGAATAAGATTTCTTGGGAAAAATATAGATTTTTTTTTTATTGCCACCCACTCCAAAAGTCTAACTTGGTGCTTTGTCTAAGTATGGGAATCCACAAGTATGCTTGAGAAAACCATTCTCTATTGAAGAATCCTTTCGAACTTTTATGTAAATAAAGAATAGATTGGGATAAAAATTTAAGTGAAATTCTAATAAAATAGTCACCAGAAAAATGAATCATATTTTAATGTGAGAGATTGTCAATAGCTAAATGCATATTAATACATGTTAAATACTTTAAAATCCTAATTTCCATATAGTGAATGAATGATATCAGACTTGGTAATTGACTTACTTGTTGAGATTCTTTTTCCATATGCTTGAGATATATTTTAGCAAAAGAGTGAAACTATTACATCCTGGTTTTACTACTAGACTCTATTCTGAAACCTAGGGCTGCTGTTTTCAACCATTGCTGCTGTCTAAATAATACACACATACATACACACATACACACACAGACACGCACACACCCTTCTTGGTTTCAGTTTCTTGAAAAAATAAGCATAATATTAAATAAATTTAATTAATAAATATAGACAATTTAAAATAATTTCTAGCAACATGGTACACAATGTAATTTTTTTCATTCTTTTGCTACCCATAAAATTTTTATTAAAGAAGCAATAAGTGTTATGCCTTGTGTATGATACCACATATATGCACATGATATTTTTGTTATTTATGTGGATGTTAAATTATAGCAATGGACAGATTATGAGCAACAAACACAAAATAGGTATTATATTTCCCATGTGTGAACAAAATGTGTGAATTAGTTGGAAGTGAAATAAAATTTCATTTCTGAATTTGAATTTGGGTTGCACTTACTTAATGAAATGTGACAAGATAATGGGGAAACAATAATAATTAGAAGAATCAGAAGCACACAAGGCAATGTTTTAAAATTATACAGTGAGAAAGTTCTTGTGTGAAGAGAGTCTGGGTTATTTTGAATCATTCCAGGGTGTTTTCTCAGAGATGCATTTTCTTCATTTTTTAAATATTTATTTTTAAATTCATTAGAGTTTTTTCACTTTGTATCTCAACTGTAGCCTCCTCCCTCTTCTTCTCCCAATCCCACCCTCCCTCCCTCTTCTCTCATTCCCCTCTCCCAGCCTCCTGATAAGGGTGGTCCTCCTCCCCTTCCATCTGATTCATCAGGTCTCATTAGGACTGTCTACACTGTTTTCCTCTGTGGCCAGGTAAGGCTGTACCCCCATCAGGGGGAGGTGAACAAAGAGCAGACCACTGAGATTATGTCAGAGACAGCCCATATTCCCATTACTAGGCAACCCACTTGGACACTGACCTGTCATGGGCTACATTGGTGCAAGTGTTCTAGGTTATCTCCATTAATGGTCCTTGTTTGGAATATCAGTCTCACAAAAGATCCCTGTGCCCAGATATTTTTTCCTCTCTATGTGGAGTTCCTGTCCCCTTCAGGTTTTTCTCTCTCCAGCTTCTTTCATAAGATTCTCTGCACTCTGCTCAAAGTTTGGCTATGTTCAAAGCAGCTTCATTTGTAATAGCCAGAGCTGGAAACAACCCAGATGTCCCTCAGTTGAGGAATGGATACAGATATTATGGTCTATTTACATAATGGTATATTATTCAGCAATTAAAAACAAAGAAATCATAAAATTTGTATGCAAATGGTGGGAACTAGAAAAATATCATCCTAAATCAGAAAGACACACATGGTATATATCCACTTTTAAGTGGATATTAGACATATAATATAGGATAATTATACTAAAATCTGTACACCTAAATAAGCTAATCAAGAAAGAGGACCTTGGGTAAGATAATCAATCCTCATTCAGAAAGGAAACTGGATGGACATCAGAAGAGGGAGAAAACAGGGAACAGGACAGGAGCCTGCCACAGAGGGCCTCTGAAAGACTCTACCCTACAGGGTATCAAAGCAGAGATGCATGTTTTTAAAGGAGAAGAAGGTAAGGGTAAAAAAAAAAAAAAAAAAAAAAGATGGGAAGTTGAAAAAAAAAGAGGTTTTAATTGGTTATGCAATGAATAAATTGTGAAAAATTGAAATTAAAATAAAAAAATGAATAAAAAGTTAATATCATGTATACCAGTGTTTTATCTGCATGCATACCTACATGCCAGAAGAGGGCCTTAGATCACATTATAGATGGTCATGAGCTGGGAATTGAACTCAGGACCTCTGGAAGAATAGACAGTGCTCTTAACCACTGAGCCAGGTTGGATACCACAAAAAGATAAAATGTTACGCTCAGGATGCGAGGCTAAGCACTGCACTCAGGGTCAGCCGCTTTGGACCCAGAGAAGAGCATGTCTGGTTGCATGCGGGTTGATGCCCCAGGTCTCGCTTCTGAGAAAAAGTTATTGGACGGGTCTGATGCTCTTTGGGTGGATGACACCTAAATGAACATCGGTACAAAGTCCCAATTTATTTCTAATATCAGAGATCAGACCTCTACTCTTGCCTGATGCATCTAAAACAAAAAGGAGGAACTGTAGAGAGCTGCGGAATGCTATGCCTTAAAGATTGACTGGTTTCTGCCTTCCACCTTCCCGTTGGTGATTGCTCTCTGTCACGAACAATTCCACATTTGGCTAAGGCTGAGGATCTGGCTTGCTTCCATGTATGTGGACCTATCTGCATTGCCCACGTGGCACACCTTGGTTGGCTACCCAGAGGCTATTTAAGCTGTGGTTTGGCTTTCCCCAGGGTTCGAGGATTGTTCAAGGTTCCTGAATAAACTGCATTGAAAAAAAAAAGTTAATATCAAAAAAGAGGTTTCAATTTCTGGAATACCTCATTCAGGATGGTCTTTTCTAGTTCCCACCATTTGCCAGCAATTTTCTTGGTTTCCTTGTTTTTAATAGCTGACCTGTATGCCATTGTGTAGATGTATCACAACTTCTGTATCCATTCCTTTGTTGAGGGAAAGGATTGTTTCTGGGTTGTTTCCAAATTCTGGCTATTATGAAGAAAGCTGCTACAAATATGGTTGAGCAAATGTCCTTGTTTTATACTTGAACATATGCCTAGGTATGGTATATCTGGGTCTTAGCTTAGCACTATTTCTACTTGTCTGAGAAAGCTCCATCATTTGGATCATTTTGTGTATATCTAATTCTGAGAATGAGAGAGCAAGAGAGAATGAGAGAGAGAGAGAGAGAGAGAGAGAGAGAGAGAGAGAGAGAGAACAGAGACAGAGACAGAGACAGAAAAAGAGAAAGAACAGTTTCTCCCTTTCCACCTTAGGAAAAAAAATGAAATTTCATGTTTAGGTAGACAATTCAATAGGTATTCTCAGGAGAAAAACTGGCAATTCTAGGTCTGTGGGTAAGACAGTTAACAAATTGTTACTCATCTTCTATCCTTTGCTGCTGAGAAAAAAGGAGGGACATTATTTTGCAGTTGTGATTATTTCTCAGAACTTTTACAAAGAATTTTGCATTCTTCTGAACCACAACATACACGAAAATGAAATACCTATGAGTGATTTTTATTTTCAGTTTTTGCACTCTTTTCTTTTTTATTATTATTATCATTTATTACAATTTATTCAATTTGTGTCCCAGCTGTGGCCCGCTCCCTTGTCTTCTTCCCAATCCTACTTCCCTCTTCTCCCCCTATGCCCCTTCATCAGTCCACTGATATGGGATAATCTCCTCCCCTTCTAGCTCACCCTAGCCTATCCGGTCATATGAAGATTATCTGCATTGTCTTCCCCTGTGGCCTGGCAAGGCAGCACCAGCCCCCCCCCCCCCGAAAGAGGTGATCAGAGATCAAACACTATGAGTGTTTTTTAAAGTACTAAATTAGTTCCTTAGTTGTTCTCCCTCGAACCTGGTTCCTGGCATCACTGGCCACCAGTCCTCAGAAAAAAGGAAGCAGATGCAAGGAAGTGGGGATTTAGAAGGCCCACAAATACCATGGAATGACCTCTAAGGACAACTTCAGGGCATGTCTGTATTCCAGCTGTATAGCATACACCCAGAAGATGTTTAGATGTGATTGCTTGCCAGAGCAGCCATGATGTAGGATTAAAGTCCTCCACAGTTGGTGACAGGGAGACCGTTAGTAAAGTATATTTTTCATGATGTCAGTGTTAATCCAATAAACACAGAGCTAGCATGGTGCATTTTCACAGAACACTGCATATTATTACATTGATAATTAAATGTCAACATTTACTGACAAAGAAACAAAATATTCAGTTCATGGGAGCTGTACTGAACAGTTTCCTCCACGTTAGAATAGTCTGTGGTGTTGTGTAGGGACTGTGGCTCCATTTTCTGGCTCTGTCTCTAACTTCTCTTCATTTTTTTTTCCATTTGTTGTCTAAAATTAGGACCTTGTCTAGTCCTGTTTTCAAAATAATTGTATGCTATTCTTTGCTGACTTTCCTTCACGCATATTTTTTAGCCACCTTCAGCCTCTTCGGTGTCTTGTGCTCTGCTTTGAAGGAGATGTGCTAACCATATCAAAGTTTTTATTTTCCAGGAAAGAAAAACCCTGATGTTTTGCAAGTTGCTATATTTATAATAAAATAAAAAGAAAAGTATCATGGAAAGTGAAAATCAGCTGCGAGATACCCAGATGTCTTCCAAAGGGGAGGGATGTGGAGAAAGCCAGATAACCTGACTCCTAGTTGTTTTACTAAGGTTGATATGCACATACGATCCAAAATTGTCTCATAAATGTGAAAATTGTTTTTGCCTTAATAATGAGTATTATCTTATGGCACAGATTAGTAACTTATCTTTCTAAAACTGAATAAAAGCTAAATATTAGGACCACACTTATAAACTTTACATAGCAAACAAAGTCACATATTGATTGACATGTGAAAATAAAGAAAATAAAATTTATATTAAGTTCCTAGAGGATGTTAGCAATTAAAATTTCTACAATTTTCTTGACAATATATTGTAATACCAATGACATCTAAAATAGAAAAAAGATAACTACAGTGGTATTGAAGACTCCAAGAAATTAATTGAAGTTTATTTCCAAAGGAATCAGAGGAGGACGGCAAGGAGCAAATTCTACAAACGTGGAAAATAAGTGACAGTTACGGTTCTAATCAAAGTTCATAATTAACAAGCAGTGTCCGACTCTGTGCCAAATAGTCATTTAATATATTTATTCTGACTCTGTGCTCCAAACACAAGATTACTAGATTGAAGTTGGAAAAGGAAAATCAACAGAAGAAAGCCCAAGAGAAGGCACAATAATCAGATTCTCACTCATTCACACAGGAATCCCATAAAAATACTAAATTGAGCTATAATGTACACAGAGAGAACCTGGTAAGACCATGTATGTCCTGTAGCTCTGCCTCTGTCTGTCTCTCTCTCTTCCCCTCTCTTCTTCCTCTTCTTCTCTCTTCTCTCTCTTTCTCTGTGTTTGTAATGTCTGGCTGTGGGTTTCTGTATTTGTTCCCACCTGCTATAGAAGGAAGCTTCTCTGATGATGGCAGAATAAGACACTACTCTATGATTATAGCAGTCATTGTATCACTTAAAAAAACAGTAATTTTTGATTTTACATTATGTCTTTGGGTCATCTAGTTTCTCGTTCTTGCTCATCCCACCAGAATCAGGTGTGGGTTCTATTTCATAAAGTAAATGTTAACTCCTAAAAGCTCAGTGACACCATTGCCATATAATAGCATTTTTATTTTAAAAAGTTTGGAAGGTACAGGGGCTGTCTCTGACATGAACTCAGTGTCTGGCTCACTGATCATCTTTCCCTGGTGGGTGCAGCCTTACCAGGCCACAGAGGAAGATAATGTGGCCAGTCCTGATGAAACCCGATATGCTAGGAACAGATAGAAAGGGAGGAGGATCATGGGACCAGAAAAAGGGCATAGGGAGAGAAGAGGAAAGGTGGACTGGGAGGAGATGAGGGAGGGGGCTGCAGCAGGGATACTAAATTAATAAATTGTAATAAATAAATAAAATTTTAAAAGAAAATCGCTTATTTCTCAAGAATTCACATAATTTCACAGAAATGGACTTACCATGCTAATTAGTTAGAATCAAGAAACAGGTGAAGCGTCTCAGACAGATTGAGGACACAAAATGCAGTAGAAACATTATTCATTGAGCTGAATGTGTGCAAACCTGCGGAGTTATTGCCATTCTGATGACAGCAGACGTCTCCACCACTAAAGCTTTCCCCAACAATGTTAAGACAGACTTCAGAACATTCATTTTCCTCTTTGAGGTGCTCCATGTGCACAATGTTCATTATTTTAGATTAGGTACAAATTTACAGGCATTCTTGTATGTAACTAATTTTACATCTTATTAGGGTTCTCTACTTCACTAAAATAGTGCTTTCTAATGTATTTACAATACAGTTGATGACATTCTGTTGAATTCTAAACACTTCTTATAACTTCCTTTGACTGTCCATTAACAATCTGAATATGAGAAAAAATGAAGCAGTAAAGAAAAATAGAATTAGAAAATCAAATTTCTCAGAGTTCAATAAAGCTCTGGCAAACCAACGTTCAGTCATTTTAGACAAGCTATATCCATACTCTTTATGAAAAAAATAGCATAATAATTTGCATCCTTTTGGAAGAAAAACAATAGATGTGTAGTCTATAGGAGAAAATGTAAGTAATTTAACACTTTATGTCACTCCACTGATGATTTTGTTCAGTGCCACTAAAGATTTTGAACAGGCGATGTTGTAATTGTAGCTGCTTCTCTAACAGGTAACACTTGAAACTGTTCAGAAATAAAGCAAAAAGTGATGGCTCAGGAGAAGGGGGATTGCCTTTCTTGTTACACAGGGGTGGATGTGGGGAAGTGTTCTGGGACTTTAGGAAGAACAGGTACTTAAGATACAGAAGAGTACCATAGTCTTGTGGAGATTTTCATGTGTGTGTGTGTGTGTGTGTGTGTGTGTGTGTGTGTGTCAGAAAATAAATCAAATTCATCAAATTCGACCACTCAAAAACATCTTATAAACATATGGGGTCTTGAGAGACAGCCCAATGGTTAAGGGCTCTTGTTGTTTGGTTGCTTCTGCAGAGGACCTGGGTTGAATTCCCAGCACCTACACAGTAGTTCATAATGGCCTGTTCCTCAAACTTCAGGGCATCTAACTTCTCTGTTCTCCACGCACTTTTACATACTGTGTTTGTGGGTCCAAGCAAGCACATGAGCGCACACACACACACACACACACACACACACATGCATACACAATTTAAAATGAAATAAATATTAAAAACTAGAAGTTGGAAGAATTGAGAGAAAGGAAGAAAGGGAGGGATAGATCAAAGTGATAGGTGAAAGGAAGGTAGGAGTAACATCCCAAAATAGAAGTAGACAGAAGTAATCTGCCAGAGATAGACATTGTAGGAGTCAAAGTATTGCTTTTACAACTTCATCTGAGTTCCCAGTGAAAGGAAATTGCTTAGAAAGCAGAAGCCACAGGTATAAATATCATTTACATATAAAAATCGAAGGCTTTCTTCTGTTTATGTTTGTGGACACTAATAATTCAAGTAATGGCTTTACTTGAAGCAGTTTCATATATGTAATATACTTTGATCTCTCTTACCCTTTATTGTCAAACTTCCCCCTCTTTCTTTTTCTCTTCCCTCACCTAAGAATCTTTCATCTATGTCTTTTTGTGAAGTATGTCTTTCTGAATATAAGTTGTTTACTTGACAAAGTTGTATTATTTGGATTTTGAATGAAAAAGCTCAGTGTTCCACATCAACAAAACAAAAGAAGAACTCTAGTTAAGCTCTCACTGACAAAGTTCAGTGCACAGTCTCCGATAGTTTTGATTTTAATGTAAAGCTACTCACTGCAAGACCAACAAGAAGCTGAAAAATGAATCACAGGCCAAATTGTAGCCCCACAGGAAACACCCCAGACACCTTCTTCCTATACTTAGACTCCATTTCCTACTATTCACTGCCTTCCCAAAAATATCCTCCTTTTGTCAATCTATCAAGGGATTAATCCATTGATTAACTTTGAGCTCTTATTTGGAAACCAGTTCCCAAAAGCTCATTACCTGTAAACAAGGACTCCAATGTATCAGCCTATACGAACCCTGTCATAGTCAAATCACAGCATCATGTCCCTGCCTTCCAATATCTAGGTCCAGCTAATAGTTGAAAGTACATTTGCCCTTTCTCCACAACCTCTGCAGCATGTGTTGTCACTTGAGTTTTTGCTCTTGGCCATTCTGATGGGTGTAAGGTGAAATCACAGGGTTGTTTTGATTTGCATTTCCTTAATGGCTAATGATGTTGAGCATTTCTTTAAATGTTTCTCTACCATTCGATATTCCTCTACAGAGAGTTCTCTGTTTAGCTCTGTTCCCCAATTTTTAAGTAGATTACTTGTTTGTTGTTTTTCAGCTTCTTTAGTTCTTTATATATACTGGATATGAGTCCTCTGTCAGATAAAGGGTTGGTGAAGATTCTTTCCCAATCTGTAGGCAGTCCCTTTGTTTTGATGACAGTATCCTTTGCTTTACAGAAGCTTTATCAGTTGCATGAGGTCCCATTTATTGATTGTTGCTCTTAGAGCCTGCGCTGTTGCTGTTCTGTTCAGGAAGTTATCTCTTGTACCAATGAGTTCTAGGGTATTCCCCACTTTTTTTTCTAGCCAATTTAATGTGCCTGGTTTTTTTTATTTTTTTTAAATTTTTCATCAATTACACTTTATTCATTCTGCATCCCCGCATAAGCCCCTCCCTACTCCCCTCCCAGTCCCACCCTCCCTCCTCCCTCTGCATGCATGCCACTCCCCAAGTCCACTGATAGGGGAGGTTCTCGTCTCCTTTCTGATCTTAGTCTATCAGTTCACATCAAAAGTGGCTGCATTGTCCTCTACAATGGCCTGGTAAGGCTGCTCCACCCCAGGGGGAGGTGATCAAAGAGCAGGCCAATCAGAGTATGTCAGAGGCAGTCCCTCTTCACATTACTATGTAACCCAATTGGACTCTCAACTGCCCTGGGCTACATCTGTGCAGGGGTTCTGGGTTATCTCTATGAATAGTCCTTGGTTGGAGTATGAGTCTCTGGGAAGTTCCCTGTGTTCAAATTTTCTTGTTCTGTTGCTCTCCTTGTGGAGTCCTGGTCCTTTCCAGCTCTTACTATTTCCCAGTTCTTACCTAAAATTCCATTCACTCTGCCTAAAAGTTGCCCATCAGGCTCAGCATCTGCTTTGATAGTCTGTAGGGCAGAGGGTTTCAGAGGCCCTCTGTGGCAGGTGCCTAGGTTGTTTCCTGTTTTCTTCTTCTTCTGATGTCCATCCTCTTTGCCTTTCCGGATGGGGATTGGACATTTTAGTTAGGGTCCTCTCTCTTGCTTAGTTTCTTTAGATGCACAGATTTTAGTGGGTTTGTCCTATGTTGTATGTCTATATGAGTGATTGTATACCATGTGTGTCTTTTTGCTTCTGGGACAACTCACTCAGGATGATCCTTTCCAGATCCCACCATTTACCTGCAAATTTCATGATTTCCTTATTTTTCATTGCTGAGTAATATTCCATTGTGTAAATGTACCACAATTTCTGCATCCATTCTTCAGTTGAGGGGCATCTGGGTTGTTTCCAGCTTCTGGCTATTACAAATAAAGCTTCTACAAACATGGTGGAGCAAATGTCCTTTTTGTGTACTTGAGCCTCTTTTGGATATATGCCCAGGAGTGGTATGGCTGGATCTTGAGGAAGCGCTATTCCTAGTTGTCTGAGAAAGCGCCAGATTGGTTTCCAGAGTGGTTGTACAAGTTTACATTCCCACGAGCAATGGAGAAGGGTTCCCCTTTCTCCACAACCTCTCCAGCATGTGTTGTCACTTGAGTTTTTGATCTTGGCCATTCTCATGGGCATAAGGTGAAATCTCAAGGTTGTTTTGATTTGCATTTCCCTAATGGCTAGTGAGGTTGAGCATTTCTTTAAGTGCTTCTCTGCCATTCGGTATTCCTCTACAGAGAATTCTCTGTTTAGCTCTGTTCCCCATTTTTTAAGTGGATTACTTGGTTTGCTGCTTTTCAGCTTCTTTAGTTCATTATATGTACTGGATATTAGCCCTCTGTCAGATAAATGGTTGGTGAAGATTCTTTCCCAATCTGTAGGCGGTCGCTGTTTTGATGATGGTGTCCTTTGCTTTTCAGAAGCATTTCAGTTTCATGAGGTCCCATTTATTGATTGTTGTTCTTAGAGCCTGTGCTGTTGGTGTTCTGTTCAGGAAGTTTTCTCCTGTACCAATGAGTTCTAGGGTATTTCCCACTTTTTTTTCAAGCCAATTTAATGTGTCTGGTTTTATGTTGAGGTCTTTGATCCACTTGGACTTCAGATTTGTACAGGGTGATAAGGATGGATCTATTTTCATTTTTCTACATGTAGACATCCAGTTGGACCAGCACCATTTGTTGAAGATGCTATCTTTTTTCCATTGAATGGTTTTGGCGTCTTTGTCAAAGATCAGGTGTCCATAAGTGTGTGGGTTTATTTCTGGGTCCTCTGTTCAGTTCCATTGATCCACCATTCTGTTTCTATGCCAGTACCGTGCAGTTTTTAAAACTGTTGCTCTATAGTACATCTTGAGATCAGGGATGGAGATACCTCCGGAAGATCTTTTATTGTAGAGGATTGTTTTAGCAATTCTGGGTTTCTTGTTATTCCATATGAAGTTGAGAATTTTTCTTTCCAGGTCTGTAAAGAATTATTTGAAAGGTAATTTGATGGGCATTGCATTGAATCTGTAGATTGCTTTTGGTAAGATGGCCATTTTTACTATGTTAATCTTTCCAAGCCATGAGCATGGGAGATCTTTCCATCTTCTCATATCTTCTTCTAATTCTTTCTTCAGAGATTTGAAATTTTTTTCATACAAGTCTTTGACTTCCTTGGTTAGGGTTACTCCAAGGTACCTTATGTCATTTGTGGCTATTGTGAAGGGTGTTGTTTCCCTAATTTCTTTCTCATCCCTTTTGTCTTTTGTATACAGGAGGGCTACTGATTTTTTTGAGTTAATTTTGTATCTGGCCACTTTGCTGAAGGTGTTTATCAGCTTTAGGAGTTCACTGGTAGAGTTTTTGGGGTAACTCACGTATACTATCATATCATTTGCAAATAGTGAAAATTTGACTTCTTCCTTTCCAATTTGTATCCCCTTGATCTCCTTCAACTGTCTTATTGCTCTAGCAAGGACTTCCAGCACTATGTTGAAGAAATATGGAGAGAGTGGTCAGCCTTGTCTTGTCCTTGATTTTAGTGGGATTGCTTTAAGTTTCTCTCTGTTCAGTTTGATGTTGGCTATAGGCTTGCTGTATATCGCCTTTACTATATTTAGATATGTGCCTTGTATCCCTGATCTCTCCAATACTTTAAACATGAATGGATGTTGGATTTTGTCAAATGCTTTTTCAGCATCTAGGGAGATGATCATGTGGTTTTTTTCTTTCAGTTTGTTAATATGGTGGATCACATTGATGGATTTCCGTATATTGAACCACCCCTGCATACCTGGGATGAAGCCTACTTGGTCATAGTGGATAATATCTTTAATGTGTTCTTGGATTCGGTTTGCAAGTATTTTGTTAAGTATTTTTGCATTAATGTTCATAAGGGAGATTGGCCTGAAATTCTCTTTCTTTGTTGAGTCTTTGTGAGGTTTAGGTACCAAGGTGACTGTGGCTTCATAGAATGAGTTTGGTAATGTTGCTTCTGTTTCGATTTTGTGGAATAGTTTGAATAGAATTGGTGTTAGCTCTTCTTTGAAGGTCTGGTAGAATTCTGCGCTGAAGCCATCTGGTCCTGGGCTTTTTTTGGATGGGAGACTTTTGATGACCGCTTCTATTTCTTTGGGGGATATAGGACTACTTAATTGATTTACCTGGTCCTGATTCAGAATTGGTAAGTCAAATCTATCAAGAAAATTGTCCATTTCATTTAGATTTTCAAATTTTGTGGTATTTAGACTTTTGAAGTAAGTCCTAATGATTGTTTGGATTTCCTCAGTGTCTGCAGTTATATCCCCCTTTTCATTTCTGATTTTGTTGATTTGGGTGGTGTCTCTCTGCCTTTTAGTTAGGTTGGGTAAGGGATCTTGTTGATTTTCTCAAAGAACCAGCTCTTGGTTTCATTGATTCTTTGAATTGTTTTATTTGTTTCCAATTGATTGATTTCAGCCCTGAGTTTGATTATTTCCAGCCATCTACTCCTTCTTGGTGTGTCTGCTTCTTCTCTTTCTAGGGTTTTTAAGTGAGCCATTAAGGTGCTTGAATGAGCTGTCTCGAATTTCTTCTTGAAGGCACTCAGTGCTATGAACTTTCCTCTTAGCACTGCTTTCATTGTGTCCCACAAGTTTGGGTATGTTATGTCTTCATTTTCATTGATTTCTAGAAAGACTTTAATTTCTTTCTTTATTTCTTCCCTGACCCAGCTGTCATTTAGTAACAAGTTGTTCAGTTTTCATGTGTGTGTAGGCTTTTTGGTACTTCTGTTATTGCTGAGGTCCAGCTTTATTCCATGGTGATCAGACAAGATACAAGAGATCATATCAATCTTCTTGTATGTGTTGAGGCTTGCTTTGTGACTAACTATGTGGTCTATTTCGGAGAAGGTTCCATGTGGTGCTGAGAAGAAGGTAAATTCTTTTGTGTTTGGGTGTAAAGTTCTGTAAATGTCTGTTAGGTCCATTTGATTCATGACCTCTGTCAGAGACATTGTTTCTTTGTTTAATTTCTATTTTGTTGACCTGTTCTTTGTTGAGAGTGGGGTGTTGAAGTCTCCCACTATTAATGTGTGGGGAGCTATATGTGCTTTAAATTTTATCAATGTTTCTTTCACAAATGTGAGTGC
This sequence comes from Meriones unguiculatus, assembly GCF_030254825.1. Taxonomy (NCBI): domain Eukaryota; kingdom Metazoa; phylum Chordata; class Mammalia; order Rodentia; family Muridae; genus Meriones; species Meriones unguiculatus. The sequence goes on from NC_083351.1 coordinate 101,404,137, forward strand.
TCTTGTATAGATGTTCAGGATTTTGATGTCTTCCTGGTGGGATTTTCCCTTGATGAGTATGAAGTGTCCTTCCCCATCTCTTTTGATTAATTTTGGTTGAAAGTCTATTTTATCAGATATTAGAATGGCTACTCCTGCTTGCTTCTTGTGTTCATTTGCTTGGAAAGTCGTCTTCCATCCCTTTACCCTCAGGTAATGTCTATCTTTGTGTCTTAGGTGTGTTTCTTGTATGCAACAAATTGCTTGGTTTTGTTTACGTATCCATTCTGTTAATCTGTGTCTTTTTACTGGAGTTAAGTCCATTGATGTTGAGAGAGATTAATGACCAGTGACTGCTAGATCCCTTGATTTTGATGTTGGCTGTGGTCATCAGGTTGTGTGCTTGGTTGCTTTTTGTTTTACTGAAGTGAGGTTATTTATTTCCTGTGTTTTCTTGAATGTAGCTAGTTTTCCTGGGTTGTATTTTCCCTTCCAGTGTCTTCTGTAATGCTGGATTTGTTTGTAGGTATTGTTGAAATTTGTTTTTGTCATTGAATATATTGTTTTCTCCATCTATGAGGACTGAGAGTTTTGCGGGGTATAGTAGCCGGGGCTGACATCTGTGTTCTCTTAGGGTCTGCATGATATCCGTCCGGGCCCTTCTGGCTTTCATAGTCTCTGTTGAAAAGTCAGATGTGATTCTAATGGGTTTGCCATTATATGTTACTTGGCCTTTTTCCCTTGCAGCTTTTAGTATTTTTTCTTTGTTTTGTATACTTACTGTTTTGATTATGTGGCGGGAGGATTTTCTTTTCTGGTCAAATTTGCTGGGTGGTCTGTAGGCCTCATGTATTCTAATTGGCCTCTCCTTTAGCTTGGGGAAATTTTCTTCAATGATTTTGTTTGAAAATATTTTCTGGAACTTGGAGAAGGGAGTCTTCTTTTTCCTCTATACCTATTATTCTTAGCTTTTGTCTTTTCATATTGTCTTGGATTTCTTGGACGGTCTGTGTCAGGAATTTTTTGGATTTAACATTTTCCTTGAGAGATACATCGATTTCTTCCATTGTATCTTCTACACCTGAGATTCTTTCTTCCATCTCTTGTAGTCTGTTGGTTATGCTTACCTCTGTAGTTCCTGTTTTCTTCCCTAGATTCTTCCTTTCCATTATTACCTCCATTTGTGTTTTCTTTAATTTTTCCAATTCTATTTTCAGGTCTTGAGTTGTTTTGTTTACTTCCTTCACCTGTCTGATTGTACTTTCCTGTTTTTCTTTTAGTTCCTTCAACTCTGTTTCTTTCATTTCATTCAGTGCTTTAAGCATTTCCTTTCTAAAGACCATAAACTGTTTGGCTGCAGCTTCCTCTATTTCTTTACGGACGGCAATATTCTGTTTGAGTTTATCTTCCTCTATGTCTTTACGTATCTTATTTTTTCCTCTCTTATCATCTTCATGAGCATAGTTGTTAGGTCTTCTTCTTGGATTTCAGTTATGCTGGGGTGTCCAGAGCTACTTGTCCCTGGGTAACTGGGTTCTGGAGATGCCATATTGCTCTGTCTTTTGTTGCTTGAGCTTTTAAGCTGGCCTCTACCCATTGTGCTATCTTAGGTGTTTGGGGTTATTTTCTCGTGGTTCCTGGGGATCCTGTGGTGGAGAGAATCCCCTTTGCAGAAAGCTGGTTTTTCCTGAAGGATGTCTTCTCAGCTTTTTGGGTATAGTCCCTGGATGGCTGGTGTTTTTTTCAGGAGTTGCTCACCTCAGGGATATAGACCTGAGTGGTAACTGTGGTCTTTGTTAGTCGAGAGGGTTCTCCTCTCACCCAGGGAAGTCCTGAGGTCAGCTGCCCTGTTTCTGGGTTTCTTGTTGTAAATTTAATGATCAGCTGCTGTGACCCAGTTGGACATCAGGCGAGCAGCAACTGTTTGTGCCTGTGTCTGGAGCACAGCTGAGTGGTGGCCCCACTGGTCTGCTAGACTGCTAGACTTTTTCTAGGGAAGGATTGGGTGAATTAAGTCAGTACAGTCTTCTTCCTTCCCTGTGGATTCTCTGGAGACATGGACTCCCAGTGTCTTTTTTGACCTGGTGCACACTGCTCAGTGTCTGCCAGCTGGCTGGCTGCAGAAACTGCCTGTGCCTGGAGCACAGTTGAGTGATGGCTGCTCAGTCTCTGCCAGCTGTCTGGTGCACAGAAACTGCCTGTGTCTGCCTTTGCGGACTTTGGGAGCCTGGGTGCCTCCCTAAGCTGGGTAATTTTCCGGGGACCTTTTCAGGCTGGGGATTTCGGCTGAGTGCTCTGTGATCAGACCAGCCGTTTCCCTCCCTGTGTGTTTGCACTGGACAGTGAAACTCATTCGCTGGTGCCCTGGTGCCCACAGTTCTATCTCAGGAGGCGAATCAGGCACGCAGGCAGGCAGAGCTCTGTGGTACCGGAGCCTGGGTCTCGGGCTCTGGCTCCGGTTGGGTCCTGGGGTGCCCATGGAACCCAAGTCTTTTCCAGGGGATGTCTGGGTGACCTAAGTCCAGTCCCAATTGGTTCCTGTACCCTGGGGTTATCTCTCGACTGAAAATTCCAGTCTCTGATAGTGTGGTGCCCATGGTTCAGTCTGGGACCATGACCAGAGACACTGGCTTGTGGCTCTGGGCTGGGGCTGGGGCTGGCAGCCAACAGCCAAGCATCTGGCAGAACCGGGATCTCTTCTGTGGTTTAGCCAGGTGAGTTAAAAGCTTATTGAATCCCCCTCCGTGGGGTATCCTCTCACCTGGCAAACACAATGACTGTGTTTTATGGCCGGGAGTTCTGATTACTGGTCACTGTGCTGATCCTGCTGCTGATGCTCAGAATGAGAGTCCTCCTGGCGCCGCCATCTTGCCCCTCCTCCAATGTGTCTGGTTTTATGTTGAGGTCTTTGATCCACTTGTAAACTTGTACATCCATTCTGGAAATCAATCTGGTGCTTTCTCAGACAACTAGGAATAGCGCTTCCTCAAGATCCAGCCATATCGGTCCTAGGCATATATCCTAAAGAGGCTCAAGTACACAAAAAGGACATTTGCTCAACCATGTTTGTAGCAGCTTTATTTGTAATAGCCAGAAGCTGGAAACAGCCCAGATGCCCCTCAACTGAAGAATGGATGCAGAAAATGTGGTACATCTATACAATGGAGTATTACTCAGCAATGAAAAATAAGAAAATCATGAAATTTGCAGGTAAATGGTGGGACCTGAAAAGGATCATCCTGAGTGAGTTATCCCAGAAGCAAAAAGACACACATGGTATATACTCACTCATATAAACATACAACATAGGATACACCCACTAAAATCGGTACATCTAAACAAACTAAACAAAAGAAAGGACCCTAACTAAAATGCTCAATCCCCATCCTGAAAGGCAAAGAGGATGGACATCAGAAGAAGAAAACAGGAAACAACCTAGGAACCTGCCACAGAGGGCCTCTGAAAGCGTCTGCCCTGCAAACTATCAACGCAGATGCTGAGCCTGATGGCCATCTGACGGGCAGAGTGAATGGAAGTTTATGTAAGAAGTGGGAAAGAGCAAGAGCTGGAGAGGACAGGAACTCCACAAGAAGAGCAACAGAACAAGAAAATTTGAATACAGGGAACTTTCCAGAGACTCATACTCCAACCAAGGACTATTCATGGAGATAACCTAGAACCCCTGCACAGATGTAGCCCATGGCAGTTTAGTGTCCAAGTGGGTTACATAGTGATGGGAAGAGGGACTGTCTCTGACATAAACTGATTGGCCTGCTCTTTGATCACCTCCCCCTGAGGGGGGAGCAGCCTTACCAGGCCACAGAAGAAGACAATGCAGCCACTCCTGATGTGATCTGATAGACTAAGATCAGAAGGAAGGAGAGGAGGACCTCCCTTATCAGTGGACTTGGGGAGGGGTATGCATGCAGAAAGGGGAGGAATGGTGGGATCGGGAGGGGAGGAGGGAGGGACTTATGGGGGGATACAAAATGAATAAAGTGTAATTAATAGTAATAATAAAAAATAAAAAATAAAATTCAAATAAGTACATTTGCTACATATACAACAACCCCTATAATCATAACAGTTTCAACATTTCTTTGATACTAATTTCAACAAATATTCCAAAAATCAAGGAATCCTTGACTTGTGCTACCTTCACACCATAAAAAAATAGAATAAGTTTTATTCTGAAAATAAGAAATGATGATATATAGAGCTGAGACTTAGGGCTGGGACCAAAACAAGAAAAATCAACATAGAAATCTTGAAATATATTAACTACAAGATCAGCTTCAGGAACAATAATGATATGTTATGAACATGATTGGGTTTAAGCTACCCTGTCACTATAACCTTAATATTTATAGGTTACAAAGCCTCTCTCTTAGGTTGGATCCACCCATTGTCTGATAGGCCCAACTTCTACATTTTACCACCTCCAAAGAATCTGTTTTATAAATTTACTAAGATATCAATACATTGGTCAATTCATCACCTTCAGGGTACCAACATTTCCCATAAGCCCATCACCTGGCAAACAAGGCCCCAGAATATGTAGCAATGGGGACATTTCATTTTTAGTAATGATATCTCAAATTCCATAATTTTTCTGTTTCTGGTAAACAAAACTACAACATTTTTTTATTATTGATAATGATTCTATCATTTATTTATATATACTTTTCAGTTCATCCTTTTGTGGCACACAAATTTCATATATATATATATATATATATATATATATATATATATATATTTGGTATAATGTGCTTTTAAAATGTATATGCCTTACCCTTGTTAATTCAAATGCTGATTTCTGCACCCCCAACTCTCTGGTTTCAATATGGACATTGCATTGTGATACTCACTATAAGCATCCTGTCTCAACTCTTGTGTAAACAGGACACAAATAAAGCAACTAGATACAATGTTGTGCAATGGGCACAGCCAGAGGACAGGAAAGAGGGGAGGAGCTAGAGAACAGGAAAGGGTGGGAGGAGCCCGAGGAGGCAGAACCCGAGGAGAGCAGAATGGGAGGAGAGAGCTTGAAGGACTTGGAGCATGAACCAGACCTAAGATTTCACAAAAAGCAAGTATAATGTGGGAAATCTAAATGTTAGGAAACTGAGGGCTTGGAGGTTTAGGATGGAGTAAATATTGCCCAGCATTGTGTTCTAGGTTAACTAAAAACCCAGTCTCTGTGTGGTGATTTGGTAATACAGCTGTTTAAGATTAGCAGCAAGCTTTACAAGAAGATAAAACAATAGCAAATATTAATAACCTACTACAACTATATATATATCATATAATTTTCCATATGTATTTGTATATATGGAGTATAGAGAGAATTAGAAGATAAATCTGGTTTTAACAAAACTAAACATCCCCTCAAGCTGTGCCATCCACCTTGGTGAACGTGACCTTGAGTGGGTCTTGTTCAAACTTCCACAGCATGTGTACATGGTTAGTGATAATTGTTTGGAGGTTAACAATTTTAGACGTGGTATCCCTGCAGATGGGATTGTTCTTTCATTAGCTATTGGGGGAAAAACTGTAATTCACAGATTTGATACTCATTAACATGTGCTTTGTTCTACAACTTTATTCTCTGTGAGAGAAAGTATAAACGTTTAAACATAGTGTTTAAGCACATAAAATCTATCTTTATTTGCATACTATTTATATCAAATAACATGCTAATTGAGAAAAACAAAACAGAACATTTTTTAAATATATGATCACAAGTTATATAGTAACATTGTCAATGGAGAATGATCTCAGGTGTTACTTAAATATATTGCTTTCAGTAAAACCCACCTTTTGGCACTGCTTGGCTATTTGCCCCAGAATGTAACATTATACGCCTTTGAAATGGAAAATGATGAATTTTTGAAATCTATAGAGACTGCTGTTTGAATTTTGAAATTACCTAATAAAATATTTAAATTTCCATATTAAATACTATCAAGATTAAAGCATGGATGAGAGAGAAAAATGTCATGTGAACCTTTTGTAAAAATAGAAATTTCCTAACTTAATGACAGTGCCTATGAGGGCTAAATTCTCTACAGTGTGACAAGGTTCTGCTGTCACGGAGTTCACTTGCTAATTCTGAGACTTGGTGCAGCTCTGCCGTACCATGAGAGGATGCTGTCTATGGATGCTGTAGTGAAAATATCCTATGCTCACCAACAACAGTACAAGCATGAGAAATCTCCTCTGGTGCCTCATCCTCACAGACTGAACGGCATTATCGATATTATTTTTCTTCTTGTCCATCTAATTGCTGTTTAATTGTCTTGGCATCTGTAGGCTGCAGTAAGTACTAGCAGTGTGAAAAGCAAGTAAGACAGTTGTGTCATGCTTAGTTGCAGGCACCTTTGAAAATGTTAGTGTAGGAAAAGGTGAGTGGTGGGCAGATAGCCAGAGAATAAAGTACAGGGGATTAAACACCAATTGCTAATGGTGTTGATTGCTAATGGTGTTTGCCTCAGTATTTCAGCACCCGGCAGTCTCTTCTAATGAATGGTCTAGGTGTATTTCAATTCACTCTGTAAACTATCCTGTTGTTTCAATAAAATTTTCTGTTTTTCTGAGTTTCATGACTTTAGGAATTTGCTCTTAGCAACAAAATACTCTGAAAATATAAAAGTTTAAAAATATTTTGTGGGGATATTTAAAAAAACTCATGTGAATAAATCTATATAAGTAATACTATAAATATACCAATTAAGTTATAAATTAAATCATTGTGAAAATTATTATTTTTTGAAGAACAAATTTATTTTCTTCAAATAGTTTTATCAACAGGACTTTAAAGTGAGGTTTTTAAAGATTACAACTTTGAGAGGAAAAGCGAAAACGTACAGCCTCTATTTTACCATGTTTTTATTATTATCAGTTATTACAATTTATTCAATTTGTATCCCTGCTGTGGCCCCCTCCCTCATCTCCTCCCAATCCCACACTCTCTCCCTCTTCTCCTCCTATGCCCATTATTGAAGTTTTAAAATGTAAATTTGAGGAAAATGAATCCACACCTTTCTCTTAATTAACAACAACCCTGACTTCATGTTCAAACTTAATGCATGGCTGAGTCAGACCTGGATCAAGGGAAGATCAAAATATTTCCATATGAACCTAGCATTTTTTAAATCTGGGCCTCATATAAGCTCTAAGTCTGTCTCAAGAAATTCTCACTACAAATACTGATAAAGAATAAGAATGCTATGTGTAAGAAAATTCATCTTTAAAATCTAAAGTGTTATCCCTTTCGCTAGAAATAAAAAATATAAAAATGTTAATCTTCAGTTGTTTTGATTTTGTCAGTGTCTAAAAGAGTATAGTTCAAATATTAATGATAATTTCTCCTCAAATGTGTCTGACCTGATCTTTTGCAGATTGTAATAGCACAATATTCTTTTAAACAGTAGACATGAAATCAATTATTCATGTGAACTATTATATCGCAAATGAATGTAAAGGGCACAATCAACTTTTAATACACTACCGGGAAACATATTTCTTATAATTGAGTCTTGCATAAAAATCATTAAAAGTAAGTTATACATTTATTATCCGTTTAAGTGCATACTATACATCTCAACTTTTTGTAATTGGAATGTTGTTTGGTTTTGAATTTAAAATATAATTCTATATCATGCCCAAGCAGACACTGTGCTTTTTTTTAATGTTTCAAAAATATTAACATTTCAAATGAATATTCATTCATATATGGTACTCCTCTTCACAGGTCTCTGGTGACTAAGGAGGTTGAACATTTCTTTAAGTGTTTGTCTGTCTTTCTATATTCCTCTACTGAGGATTCTGTTTAGCACTCTACCCCATTTTTTTCTCTTTTTATTTTATTAGTTACAGTTTATTCACTTTGTATCCCCCCATAAGCCCCTTAATCCTCCCCTCCTGGTCCCACTCTCCCTCTCCCTTCTATGCTCATGCCCCTCCCCAAGTCCACTGATAAGGGAGGTCCTCCTCTCCTTCATTTCTGATCTTAGTCTATCAGATTACCTCAGGAGTGGCTGCACTGTCAACTTCTGTGGCCTGGTAAGGCTGCTCTCCCTTCAGGGGGAGGTGATCAAAGAGCAGGCCAATCAGATTATGTCAGAGGCAGTCCCTCTTCCCATTACTATGGAACCCACTTGGACTCTGAACTGCCATGGACTACATCTGTGCAGGGGTTCTAGGTTATCTCCATGAATAGTCCTTGGTTGGAGTATGAGTCTCTGGGAAGACCCCTGTGTTCAAATTTTCTGGTTCTGTTGCTCTCCTTGTAGGGTTCCTGTCCTCTCCAGATCTTACTATTTCCCACTTCTTACATGCTGCTGGAGAAGTGGCTCAGTGGTTAAAAGCACTAGTTGCTGTTCCAGAGGACCCAAGTTCTATTTCCAGCTCTACCCCATTTTTAATTGGAATACTTTATTTGTTGCTGTTTAATTTCTTGAGTTCTTTAAATATGCTTGATATTAGCCCTCTGTGAGAGATAGGGTTAGTGAAGATCCTTTCCCAGTCTGTAGGCCTGTAATTTGGTTTTGATGAGAATGTCCTTTGCTTTACAGAGGCTTTTCTGTTTCATTTACTGATTGTTGATCTTTGAGCCTGAGCTGTTGGTGTTCTGTTCAGGAAATTGTCTCCTGTGCCAGTGAGTTCAAGGCTCTTCCCTACTTTGTCTTCTAATAGGTTTAGTGTGTGGTTTTATGTTGAGTCCTTTGATCCACTGATAAAAAAAAATAAAATAAAAAAAAATAAAAAAAAAGAATTTTATAAGGAAACACTTCCTAGAGCACAAGGCGATAAAATTATTGTCCAACATTAAAATGTAGCTTTACTGAACTGAAAAGAAGTGGATTCTAAAACCTTAGTCGATATTGCCAACTTGTGTGTTTACTACAGCCGTACGAGATTAAAGGGGCTATTGGCTTTGAAGAAAGAAAAGAAAGTGGTACATGATGCCAAGTCCTTTTTTTTACAAAGGATCTGCAACTGCCTTCTCTTTTTAGAATATTTGGTCTTTGCTGTGGAAGAGTATGCAGTAGTGGAAGTTCTGGTCTGTTCTACCTGTTTGTGGCTAATTCTTCAGGATTCCAACTACTAATTACTCTTTCTTCTTTTTATTTTTATTTTAATATTAGTTACAGTTTGTTAACTTTGTATCCCTGCTGTATCCCACTCCTTCATTCCCTCCTAATCCTGCCCTTTCTCCCTCATCTCCTCCCTGCCCCTTTCCAAGTCCACTGATAAGGGAGAACCTTCTCCCCTATCATCTGATACTGGTTTATCAGGTATCACCAGGACTGGCTGCAAAGTCCTCCTCTGTGGCCTAGCATGGCTGCTCCTCCCTCTGGTGGGGTGGGGTCAAAGAGCCAGCCATTGAGTTCATGTCAGAAACAGTCCCTGTTCACCTTATTAGGTTACCCACTTGGATACTGAGCTGCCAAGGGCTATGTCTGAGCAGAGGTTCTAGGTTACATCCGTACACGATCCTTGTTTGGAGAAACAGTCTCATAGAAGACCCCTGTGCCCAGATATATTTGGTCCTTGTGGAGCTCCTGTTCTCTCCAGGTCATATTAACTCCCCCTTATTTTATGATTCCATGCACTCTGCCAAAGGTTTGGTTATGAGTATTAATATCTGCTTTGATACACTGCTAGGTAGAATCTTTCTGATGCCTTCTGTGGTAGGCTCCTGTCCTGTTACTTGCTCTCTCCTACATCCAACGTCCATCCCATTTGTCTTTCTAAGTGAGGATTGATCATGGTACCCTGGGTCCTCTTTCTTGTTTATCTTCTTTACGTATATAGATTTCAGTATGTTTATCCTAACTTATAGGTCTATATAAGTGAGTATACACCACTTATATGTCTTTCTGCTTTTGGTATACCTCACGCAGGATGATCGTTTCTAGGTCCCACCATTTGCCTGCAAATTTCATGATTTCCTTGATTGTAATTGCTGAGTAGTATTCCATTGTGTAAAAGTACCACAATTTTTGTTTCCATTCCTCAATTGAGGGACATCTGGGATGTTTCCAGGTTCTGGCTATTATGAATAAAGCTTCTACAAACATGGTTGAGCAAATGTCCTTGTGTACTTGAGCATCTTTTGGATATATGTGTAGGAGTGGTATAGATGGATCTTGAGGAAGCACTACTCCTAATTGTCTGAGAAAGTGCCAGATTGATTTCCAAAATGGTTGTACAAGTTTGCATTCACACCAGCAATGGAGGAGGGTCCCCCTTTCTCCACAACCTCTCCAGGGTGTGTTGTCACTTGAGTTTTTTTATCTTAACCATTCTGGTGGGTGTCAAGTGAAATCTCAGGGTTGTTCTGATTTGCATTTCTCTGATGGTTAAGGACATTGAGTATTTCTTTAAGTATTTCTCTGCCATTCTGTATTCCTCTACTGGGAATTCTCTGTTTAGCTCTGTACCCCATTTTTTAATCGGCTTGTGTGATTTGCTGCTTTTCAACTTCTTTAGCTCTTTATGTATTCTGGATATCAACCCTTTGTCAGATATGGTTGGTGAAAATCCTTTCCCTGTCTGTAGGCTGTCGTTTTGTTTTGATAACTATGTTCTTTGCTGTACAAAAGCTTTTCAGTTTCATGAGGTCCCATTTATTGATTGTTGCTCTTAGAGTCTGTGCTGTTGGAGTTCAGGAATTTGTCTCCTGTGTCAATGACTTCCAATGTCTTACTCACTTTTTCTTCTAACCGATTTAGTGTATCTGGATTTATGTTGAGATCTTTGATCCACCGGGACTTTAGTTTTATGCAGGATGATAAGTATGGATCTATTTTAATTTTTCTGCGTGTAGACATCCAGTTGGAATAGCACCATTTGTTGAAGATGCTGTCTAATTGATCTTTTTTGGAATCTAGATTGCACAGACTTAATAGAGGAACCAGTACTTGAGCCTCATCAAGTTCATGGTAGGTTAAGTATTTTTTTTTTGCATTTTTTAAAATTTTTCATCAATTACACTTTATTCATTCTGCATCCCCCCATAAGCCCCTCCCTCCTCCCCTCCCAAACCCACCCTCCCTCCTCCCTCTGCATGTATTCCACTCCCCAAGTCCACTGATAGGGGAGGTTCTCCTCTCCTTTCTGATCTTAGTCTATCAATTCACATCAAAAGTGGCTGCATTGTCCTCTACTATGGCCCGGTAAGGCTGCTCCCCCCCAGGGGGAGGTGATCAAAGAGCAGGCCAGTCAGATTATGTCAGAGGCAGTCCCTCTTCACATTACTATGTAACCCAATTGGACTCTGAACTGTCCTGGGCTACATCTGTGCAGGGGTTCTGTATTTTTAATGTGTTATAAATTCATATATGTGTGTGTGTCATTTTTCATGATTTGACTAGTCTTTGAACCTCAAAACCAAGTTTTATGGATATTTGATAGTAGTTTGAAGTTATAATCAAAACCTTTATCAATATTTTTATTAAACACTACAAAACATTAGGTTTCAGCTATTACCAAAAAAAAAAAAAAAAAAAAAAAAAGGAAAAGAAAAAAGAAATAAAACAAAAGAAATGGACATGGGACTCTGGGATGGGCAGAAAGCCATCAGCAATTCATGAATTTTGAAGCTTTCAGAAAATACTTATCATCAGTCAGATAGAAGAGACATTTGAAATGATACTTAAATTCATAATTTCATACAGTATCAAACACCACCAAGGACATGTAAGAGATACTGCCTTCTCACTAAATGTTGTATAGAACAGTTAAGTGCAACTCATACAACGAGTGCGAATTTCCTCAAACCCACACGAGAGAAAAACCAAGGTGAATTTACAGGAAGAGTTTTTTCACGTGTGCCACAGCACCTATAAACAGCCTTTCTTCCCTGCAGGAAGACTCATTAGCACACAGGAAGTTGTGTGACCCTTTACTTTTCTACTAGAGCTGAGCAAGGTAACTACACAGTGAACAAAGTTGGTTGGTGACTAGACCATATGCTTGTGAAGCAAAGCCGCGTGACTTCTTTGGAAGGGGTTCCACATTTTGTTCCTTTGTGGCTTTAACTTACCACATCCAAGTAGACAAACTTTCTGACCTTTGATGTTCATTGTCTTCTTATAAATTTCGTTTTTAAAGACATAGTGATTTTTTTGGCATTTCAAATGGGAATGCTTTTTGTCCTTTCATGCCCATTCTAATCAGTCCAATAAAAGTTAAATGATTTTAAATTGAGATTAGCCATGGAACCTTATGTTTTGAAAAAAACAATCATTTACCCCAATATAGGGGTCATGGATCTCACGCTTACTATTTTATAAAGAAGGATACTATACTTAGTTATACCATCAGTAATGTTCATATCTCATTATTTTCAATTATGAATGAAATCAATCTTCATACTAATGTTTATATTTTGGTGTGAACAAGACCTAATGAGGTGTTTATTTAAACTGTCTAGATACCTTTAATAGCTGAAAATTACAATTTATTTCTTCTTTTGTCTTTATTTCTTTCTTTATCATCTATCATTTATATATTTATCTATCATTAATCATCTATCTATCTATCTGTCAATCTATCTATCATCTATCTATCTATTTGTTATGTGGTGGTGAAAACCCAATATATGGTCTTAGATCTGTATTCACAATTTGTATATTTTATTAAAGTGGTGAATAATGATAATTGAAGTACAAAATATTTTTATCTTGATTTGGATATTTTATTCTTAAATTGCTGGATAAATTCTTCCTGTAATGAACAATTAAGAAAGGCAATGTGTTCTCTTAGGGTCTGCATGATATCTGTCCAGGTCCCTCTGGCTTTCATAGTCTCTGTTGAAAAGTCAGGTGTGATTCTAATGGGTTTGCCATTATATATTACTTGGCCTTTTTCCCTTGCAGCTTTTAGTATCTTTTCTCTGTTCTGTATACTTATTGTTTTGATGGGAGGATTTTCTTTTCTGGTCTAATTTATTAGGTGTACTGTAGGCCTCTTGTATTCCTATTGGCCTCTTGTTTATGTTGGAGAAATTTTCTTCAATGATTATGTTGAAAATATTTTCTGGTCCTTGGAGCAGGGAATCTTCTTTTTCTGGAGGTATCTCCATCCCTGATCTTAAGCTGTACTATAGAGCAACAGTTATAAAAACTGAATGGAACTGGCATAGAAACAGAAAGGTGAATCAATGGAACCGAACGGAAGAACCAGAAATAAACCCACACACTTATGGACACCTGATCTTTGACAAAGATGCCAAAACCATACAATGGAGAAAAGATAGCATCTTCAACAAATGGTGCTGGTCTAACTGGAAGTCTACATGTAGAAAAATGAAAATAGATCCATACTTATCACCCTGCATGAAGCTAAAGTCCAAGTGGATCAGAGACCTCAACATAAAACCAGACACATTAGATCGGTTAGAAAAAAAAAAGTGGGGAATACCCTTGAACTCATTGGTAAAGGAGAAAACTTCCTGAAGAGAACACCAACAGCACAGGCTCTAAGAGCAACAATCAATAAATGGAACCTCATGAAACTGAAAAGCTTCTGTAAATCAAAAGACACCACCATCAAAACAAAACGACTGCCTACAGATTGGGAAAGAAACTTTACCAACCCTCTATCTGACAGAGGACTAATATATCGTATATATAAAGAACTAAAGAAGCTGAAAAACAGCAAACCAAGTAATCCAATTAACCAGTGGGAAACAGAGCTAAACAGAGAATTCTCTGTAGAGGAATATCAAATGGCAGAGAAACACTTAAAGAAATGCTCAACCTCATTAGCCATTATGGAAATGCAAATCAAAACGACCCTGAGATTTCACACCTATCAGAATGGCCAAGATGAAAAACTCAAGTGACAATATATGCTGGAGAGAGTGTGGAGAAAGGGGAAACCTCCTCCACTGCTGGTGGGAATGTAAACTTGTACAACCACTCTGGAAAGCAATCTGGCGCTTTCTCAGACAACTAGAAATAGCGCTTCCTCAAGATCCAGCCATAACACTCCTAGGCATATATCCAAAAGAGGCTCAAGTACACAATAAGGACATTTGCTCAACCATGTTTGTAGCAGATGTATTTGTAATAGCCAGAAGCTGGAAACAGCCCAGATGCCCCTCAATTGAAGAATGGATGCAGAAATTGTGGTACATCTACACAATGGAGTATTACTCAGCAATGAAAAATAAGAAAATCATGAAATTTGAAGTTAAATGGTGGGAACTGAAAAGGATCATTCTGAGTGAGCTGTCCCAGAAGCAGAAAGATACACACGGTATATACTCACTCATATAGACATATAACATAGGATAAACCTACTAAAAACTGTACATCTAAAGAAACTTAAAGATGGATCTGGTTTCTGCCTTCCACCTTCCCGATGGTGAGTGCTCTCTGTCACGAACAATTCCACATTTGGCTAAGGCTCAGGATCTGGCTTGCTTCCATGTATGTGGACCTATCTGCATTGTCCACGTGGCACGCTGGGGTTGGCTACCCAGAGGCTATTTAAGCTGTGGGCTGGCTTTCCCCAGGGTCAGATGATTGTTCAAGGTTCCTGAATAAACTGCATTAAAAAAAAAGAGAAAAGCTGAAAAGACCTGGAAACAACAACAACAACAAAAAGAAACTAAGTAAGAGAGAGGACCCTGACTAAAACGCTCAATCCTCATTCTGAAAGGCAAAGAGGTTGGACATCAGAAGATGAAGAAACCAGGAAACAACCTAGGAACCTGCCATAGAGGCCCTCTGAAAGCCTCTGCCCTGCAGACTATCAACACAGATGCTGAGACTTATGGCCAGCTGTTGGGCACAGTGCATGGAATCTTATGTAAGAAGTGGGAAATAGTAAGAGCTGGAGAGGAACTGAACCACACAAGGAGAGCAACATAATCAGAAAATTTGAATACAGGAAACTTCCCAGGAACTCATATTCCAACCAAGAACTATTCTTGGAGATAACCTAGAACCCCTGCACCAATGTAGCACATAACAGTTCAGTGTCCAAGTAGGTTACATAGTAATGGGAAGAGGGACTGTCTCTAACATAATCTGATTGGCCTGCTCTTTGATCGCCTCCCTCTGAGGGGGGAGCAGCCTTACCAGGCTGCAGAAGATGACAATGCAGCCCTCCTGAGATGATCTGATAGACTAAGATCAAAAGGACGGAGTGGAGGACCTCCCTTATCAGTGGACTTGGAGAGGGGTATGCATGAAGAATGGGGAGGGAGGGTGGGGTTGGGAGGGGAAGAGGGAGGGGCTTATGGGGAGATATAAAGTTAGTAAAGTGTAATTAATATTAATAATAAAAAAAGAAAGGCAATGTGATCATAAGTCAGTCTACTCTGCTTCGTATACCAGTGAAGTGTATAAGATTTTGAAAACTGATATCACATATCTGTCAAGAATACATTCAGTGGTATAATTTCCAACTCAAACTAACCAACAAAAATAATCCATAATCTATTACACAATTTATAAATATTTCTTAATCCTGATGATATGTGGGAATTGTCAAGGTGATTCAGCAGTAAAGTCACTGGTCAACCACCCTGATGTTGACAGAGAAAATTAATTCTCAGTAGTTGTCCTCTTATTTCTATGTATACACATACACCAATAAAATATACAAAGTTGTGAATGTAGATCTTAGACCATGTATTGCATTCTCACTACCACATAACAAATAGATAGATGAGAGAGATAGATAGAGGAGAAATAATAGATAAATATATAAATGATAGATAGCTAGACAAAAGAAAGAAAAAAGAATAAAAGATAAATTGTAATTTCTCTATACACACATATACACACGATACAAAAAAACATAATAAAGTATTTATTTAAGTCATTAAAATGATGTATCTAAAGTTATCTGTAAAACATTATGGTATATTTTCTTCAAAATTAATTACTATCAGGATTTGAAGACATGGTTAGGCAGTCAAGATCCCTTGCTATGAGTATGAGTTCTGTTCCTAACTCCCATTTCTGACATTTCTTCCTTGTGGGTACTCCACTCATGTGCACAAATTTACAGGTGACTATATATATATATATATATATATATATATATATATATACATATATACATTCATGCATATATATGTATATATATATATACACATACAAATAATTTTAAAACTAATTAACCTTAAAATACTGAATATCAACATCTGTCGGCTGGTTATAGGAGGTGAAATTTGTGAGCACTAATTATAACTTACAAGTGATATTTGAGAATCTTTATTAATGATTGAAGCATAATGAATGCTTATGTACAGAAGTTTCTAAACATAAATATATGTATATATATATATATGCTATATATCTCTGTATCTTTATAGGATATATTGACTGATAAGTTGCATATAGGAAGAAAAAAACATAGATGAGAATGGAGAAGACTTTGTTAATAAGTGAAATAAGCCAGACATAAGATCCATAGTCCTGTATTATCTTCCTTTGTTTTGTAGAATAAAGCTGACACCACAGAAGCAGAAAGTGCAATAAATAATCCGAGGAAAACAGAGGTGAGGATGAAGAGAAATTGACAATAGGAACCACATAGTAGTTAGATATGAGAAATAAGTTATGGTATTCTTCTGAACAGAAGGGTAATCATGGATAAACACATTATGCTATACCTTTCAAGGCAACTACATGAGAGAACTTTGAATATGTTCAAAATAAAGAATTGATGCATATTTAATGTGATAGCAGTTATGATCAGTGCACAGTGTGGGTATGTATCAAAGACCAGGCAAAGCTTCATAAACATGTACTACTCTAATATGTCAGCAGAAACTAAATAAAAATATAAAATAACTAGATAAGAGGGAAGAAAATGGTTGTTGGAAACACTGAATAATAAGACTGGACTCATTGTTTTCAAGGGCTGTACAAATGGATGAGCACGGAGGAGCTTTCTAGCAATCTCCAGCTTGAATTCTCTGTGTTAACAATACATGACGTGTGGAGACATAAAAAGGGAATATTATTATGTAGTTCTTATGGACAAACAAGGTAATGGCAAAGACCTGTATTATTTCTGTGTCCTGTGGGGTCTCTCTTACCAAGAACTCAAACAAGGGTATCCCACTGCTGACACTGAAGTTTTTGTTAAATAACCCAAGACACAGACTTCAAAAGCTATTTCCACAGCTATCCTTCACTTCACCCATCAAATCCTTTATACACATGTGTGAAGTTTTTGAGAATTTCATATTAAGATTATGTTTCATCATTTCCCTTCTCTCTCCTCTTCTCAACTCTACCTGTGGTTCCTCACATGTATTAGTATAGATAAATTTTGTTTAACCATAATAAGATATTAAGTGTGCACATGGCCTTTCATATTCTCTTCATTTGACAGCATTCTCTCAGTGTTCTTATTCTCCAACCCCTTCCCATTTAAACAATTCGAACCCAACATTTATAATAAGTTTGTTCGTTTATAATAAGTAGATTCGTAAAGACATAGAGGAAGATAAACTCAAACAGAATATTGCCATCCGTAAAGAAATAGAGGAAGCTGCAGCCAAACAGTTTATGGCCTTTAGAAAGGAAATGCTTAAAACACTGAATGAAATGAAAGAAACAGAGTTGAAGGAACTAAAAGAAAAACAGGAAAGTACAATCAGACAGGTGAAGGAAGTAAACAAAACAACTCAAGACCTGAAGATAGAATTGGAAAAATTAAAGAAAACACAAATGGAAGAAATAATGGAAAGGAAGAATCTAGGGAAGAAAACAGGAACTACAGAGGTAAGCATAACCAACAGACTGCAAGAGATGGAAGAAAGAATCTCAGGTGTAGAAGATACAATGGAAGAAATCGATGTATCTCTCAAAGAAAATGTTAAATCTGAAAAATTCCTGACACAGACCGTCCAAGAAATGCAAGACAATATGAAAAGACAAAACCTAAGAATAATAGGTATAGAGGAAAAAGAAGACTCCCTTCTCCAAGGCCCAGAAAATATTTTCAACAAAATCATTGAAGAAAATTTCCCCAAGCTAAAGGAGAGGCCAATTAGAATACATGAGGCCTACAGAACACCCAGCAAATTTGACCAGAAAAGAAAATCCTCCCGCCACATAATAATCAAAACAGTAAGTATACAGAACAAAGAAAAAATACTAAAAGCTGCAAGGGAAAAAGGCCAAGTAACATATAATGGCAAACCCATTAGAATCACACCTGACTTTTCAACAGAGACAATGAAAGCCAGAAGGGCCTGGACAGATATCATGCAGACCCTAAGAGAACACAGATGTCAGCCCAGGCTACTATACCCAGCAAAACTCTCAGTCCTCATAGATGGAGAAAACAAGATATTCAATGACAAAAACAAATTTCAACAATACCTACAAACAAATCCAGCATTACAGAAGACACTGGAAGGGAAAATACAACCCAAGAAAGCTAGTTACATTCAAGAAAACACAGGAAATAAATAACCTCACTTCAGTAAAACAAAAAGCAACCAAGCACACAACCTGATGAGCACAGCCAACATCAAAATCAAGAGATCTAACAACCACTGGTCATTAATCTCTCTCAACATCAATGGACTCAACTCTCCAATAAAAAGACACAGATTAACAGAATGGATACGTAAACAAAACCCAGCAATCTGTTGCATACAAGAAACACACCTAAGACACAAAGATAGACATTACCTGAGGGTAAAGGGTTGGAAGACGACTTTCCAAGCAAACGGACCCAAGAAGCAAGCAGGAGTAGCCATTCTAATATCTGATAAAATAGACTTTCAACCAAAATTAATCAAAAGAGATGGGGAAGGACACTTCATACTCATCAAGGGAAAATTCCACCAGGAAGACATCACAATCCTGAACATCTATGCCCCAAATACAAGGGCACCCACATTTGTGAAAGAAACATTGATAAAATTTAAAGCACATATAGATCCACACACATTAATAGTGGGAGACTTCAACACCCCACTCTCAACAAAGGACAGGTCAACCAAACAGAAATTAAACAAAGAAACAATGTCTCTGACAGAGGTCATGAATCAAATGGACCTAACAGACATTTACAGAACTTTACACCCAAACACAAAAGAATTTACCTTCTTCTCAGCACCTCATGGAACCTTCTCCAAAATAGACCACATAGTGGGTCACAAAGCGAGCCTCAACAGATACAAGAAGATTGAAATAATCCCATGTATCTTGTCTGATCACCATGGAATAAAGCTGGACCTCAACAATAACAGAAATAACAAAAAGCCTACACACACATGGAAACTGAACAACTTGTTACTAAATGACAGCTGGGTCAGGGAAGAAATAAAGAAAGAAATTAAAGTCTTTCTAGAAATCAATGAAAATGAAGACACAACATACCCGAACTTGTGGGACACAATGAAAGCAGTGCTAAGAGGAAAGTTCATAGCACTAAGTGCCTTCAAGAAGAAATTCGAGACAGCTCATTCAAGCACCCTAATGGCTCAATTAAAAACCCTAGAAAAAGAAGAAGCAGACACACCAAGAAGGAGTAGACGGCTGGAAATAATCAAACTCAGGGCTGAAATCAATCAATTGGAAACAAATAAAACAATTCAAAGAATCAATGAAACCAAGAGCTGGTTCTTTGAGAAAATCAACAAGATCGACAAACCCTTAGCCAGGCTAACTAAAAGGCAGAGAGACACCACCCAAATCAACAAAATCAGAAATGAAAAGGGGGATATAACTACAGACACTGAGGAAATCCAAACAATCATTAGGACTTACTTCAAAAGTCTATATGCCACAAAATTTGAAAATCTAAATGAAATGGACAATTTTCTTGATCGATTATTTGACTTACCAAAGCTGAACCAGGACCAGGTAAATCAACTAAATAGACCTATATCCCCCAAAGAAATAGAAGCGGTCATCAAAAGTCTCCCATCCAAAAAAAGCCCAGGACCAGATGGCTTCAGCGCAGAATTCTACCAGACCTTCAAAGAAGAGCTAACACCAATTCTCTTCAAACTATTCCACAAAATAGAAACAGAAGGAATATTACCAAATTCATTCTATGAAGCCACAGTCACCTTGGTACCTAAACCTCACAAAGACTCAACAAAGAAAGAGAATTTCCGGCCAATCTCCCTTATGAACATTGATGCAAAAATACTTAATAAAATACTTGCAAACCGAATCCAAGAACACATCAAAGATATTATCCACTATGACCAAGTAGGCTTCATCCCAGGTATGCAGGGGTGGTTCAATATATGGAAATCCATCAATGTGATCCACCATATTAACAAACTGAAAGAAAAAAACCACATGATAATCTCCCTAGATGCTGAAAAAGCCTTTGACAAAATCCAACATCCATTCATGTTCAAAGTATTGGAGAGATCAGGGATACAAGGCACATATCTAAACATAGTAAAGCCGATATACAGCAAGCCTATAGCCAACATCAAACTGAATGGAGAGAAACTTAAAGTAATCCCACTGAAATCAGGGACAAGACAAGGCTGCCCACTCTCTCCATATCTCTTCAACATAGTGTTGGAAGTCCTTGCTAGAGCAATAAGACAGTTGAAGGAGATCAAGGGGATACAAATTGGAAAGGAAGAAGTCAAATTATCACTATTTGCAGATGATATGATAGTATACGTGAGTGACCCCAAAAACTCTACCAGGGAACTCCTACAGCTGATAAACACCTTCAGCAAAGTGGCAGGATACAAAATTAACTCAAAAAAATCAGTAGCCCTCCTGTATACAAAAGACAAAAGGGCTGAGAAAGAAATTAAGGAAACAACACCCTTCACAATAGCCACAAATGACATAAGGTACCTCGGAGTAACCCTAACCAAGGAAGTCAAAGACTTGTATGAAAAAAATTTCAAATCTCTGAAGAAAGAATTAGAAGAAGATATGAGAAGATGGAAAGATCTCCCATGCTCATGGCTTGGTAGGATTAACATAGTAAAAATGGCCATCTTACCAAAAGCAATCTACAGATTCAATGCAATGCCCATCAAATTACCAACACAATTCTTTACAGACCTGGAAAGGAAAATTCTCAACTTCCTATGGAATAACAAGAAACCCAGAATTGCTAAAACAATCCTCTACAATAAAAGATCTTCTGGAGGTATCTCCATCCCTGATCTTAAGTTGTACTATAGAGCAACAGTTTTAAAAACTGCATGGTACTGGCATAGAAACAGAATGGTGGATCAATGGAACCGAACAGAGGACCCAGAAATAAACCCACACACTTATGGACACCTGATCTTTGACAAAGACGCCAAAACCATACAATGGAAAAAAGATAGCATCTTCAACAAATGGTGCTGGTCTAACTGGATGTCTACATGTAGAAAAATGAAAATAGATCCATACTTGTCACCCTGCACAAAACTGAAGTCCAAGTGGATCAAAGACCTCAACATAAAACCAGACACATTAAATCGGCTTGAAAAAAAAGTGGGAAATACCCTAGAACTCATTGGTACAGGGGGAAACTTCCTGAACAGAACACCAACAGCACAGGCTCTAAGAGCAACAACCAATAAATGGGACCTCATGAAACTGAAAAGCTTCTGTAAAGCAAAGGACACCGTCATCAAAACAAAGCGACCACCTACAGATTGGGAAAGAATCTTCACCAACCCTTTATCTGACAGAGGACTCATATCCAGTATATATAAAGAACTAAAGAAGCTGAAAAGCAGCAAACCAAGTAATCCACTTAAAAAATGGGGAACAGAGCTAAACAGAGAATTCTCTGTAGAGGAATACCGAATGGCCGAGAAGCACTTAAAGAAATGCTCAACCTCATTAGCCATTAGGGAAATGCAAATCAAAACAACCCTGAGATTTCACCTTACACCCATGAGAATGGCCAAGATCAAAAACTCAAGTGACAACACATGCTGGAGAGGTTGTGGAGAAAGGGGAACCCTTCTCCACTGCTGGTGGGAATGTAAACTTGTACAACCACTCTGGAAACCAATCTGGCGCTTTCTCAGACAACTAGGAATAGCGCTTCCTCAAGATCCAGCCATACCACTACTGGGCATATATCCAAAAGAGGCTCAAGTACACAAAAAGGACATTTGCTCAACCATGTTTGTAGCAGCTTTATTTGTAATAGCCAGAAGCTGGAAACAACCCAGATGCCCCTCAATTGAAGAATGGATGCAGAAATTGTGGTACATCTACACAATGGAATATTACTCAGCAATGAAAAATAAGGAAATCATGAAATTTGCAGGTAAATG
Source organism: Meriones unguiculatus (assembly GCF_030254825.1). NCBI lineage: Eukaryota > Metazoa > Chordata > Mammalia > Rodentia > Muridae > Meriones > Meriones unguiculatus. The sequence goes on from NC_083351.1 coordinate 101,426,380, forward strand.
GTGGGATCTGGAAAGGATCATCCTGAGTGAGTTGTCTCAGAAGCAAAAAGACACACATGGTATATACTCACTCATATAGACATACAACATAGGACACCCACTAAAACCTGTGCATCTAAAGAAACTAAGCAAGAGAGAGGACCCTAACTAAAACGTCCAATCCCCATCCAGAAAGGCAAAGAGGATGGACATCAGAAGAAGAAGAAAACAGGAAACAACCTAGGAACCTACCACAGAGGGCCTCTGAAAGCCTCTGCCCTTCAGACTATCAAAGCAGATGCTGAGCCTGATGGGCAACTGTTGGGCAGAGTGAACGGAATTTTAGGTAAGAACTGGGAAATAGTAAGAGCTGGAGAGGACAGGGTCTCCACAAGGAGAGCAACAGAACAAGAAAATTTGAACATAGGGAACTTCCCAGAGACTCATACTCCAACCAAGGACTATTCATGGAGATAACCTAGAACCCCTGCACAGATGTAGCCCAGGGCAGTTCAGAGTCCAATTGGGTTACATAGTAATGTGAAGAGGGACTGCCTCTGACATACTCTGATTGGCCTGCTCTTTGATCACCTCCCTCTGGGGGGGGGGGGGAGCAGCCTTACCAGGCCACAGTAGAGGACAATACAGCCACTTTTGATGTGAACTGACAGACTAAGATCAGAAAGGAGAGGAGAACCTCCCCTATTAGTGGACTTGGGGAGTGGCATGCAAGCAGAGGGAGGAGGGAAGGTGGGATTGGGATGGGAGGAGGGAGGGGCTTATGGGGGGATGCAGAATGAATAAAGTGTAATTGATGAAAAATTTAAGAAAAAAGGGAAAAAAATAATTTAAGAACCTTAAATGACTTTCAAAATTGGAGGAAAACATGGAGTTAGTCAATTGGCATGGAGCATGTCTCGCCCCTGGGGGCAATGGTCTCCTGAACCTACTCAGACTTCGGACACCACCACTGCTAGTTCTAGAACTGACGCAGGATGTTCCAACGAGGGGTTAAGGCTTCTCATAATATTTCCTATAAGCCCACACCTGTTTGTCTATATCCCCCATTTTTATTCATTATTAGCCAGATAGAGCCAAGTAATTGTGGTAATGATACTTGCTTTTTTGCCCAATGCTGGAATGCTAGTAAAGTTAGGTATGCCCTGGTTACTCGCATGCCTCACTGGGTGCCTATGCCCATTGATGCCCCTCACGCTATGACTCTCTTCAGACAGAAAAGGGATCTTGGAACTACAGCCACCATTGTTACTACCATCTCATTGACGGCTGTTGGAGCTACCACCAGGGCATTAGCCATGAGTCATACTGGGCAGACTGCTCAGACCCTGAATAATCATTTAGCCAATGTAGCTCATGCCTTAGTTGTACATAAAGGAATTAATGCTCAACTAAAAGGAAGCTTGATGGTGTTCAATCAGATTTGACCTCTTGCAGGAGCAAATTGATACCCTATGGCAAATCGCTCAACCTGGCTGTCAATGAAAGTATGCTGGACTTTGTGTCACTAGCATACAACATGAGAATTTCTCCTGCGCTGCAAATCTGTCTAAACAATTGTTGAGCTATATTTTAGGTAATTGGACTGGAGAATTCGATACTACGATGGAGCAGCTGAGAGTGGCCATTGTCACAGTAAATTCTACCGGAGTGGACGCAGGACTAGCCACAGGATTATCAACATGGATTGCTGCAGCCATGAATCATCTGAAGGAATGGGTGGGCATGGGAGTGTTAGCAGGCCTTCTGGTGTTGGTCTCCTTGGTTTGCCTGTGGTATATATGCAAGATTAGAGTCTCACAACAGTGTGATGCAGCCATGATCATTCAGGCCTTTACAGCCATTGAAGCAGGACATTCTCCCCAAGCATGGTTGGATACCATAAAAAGCTAAAATGATACGCTCAGGATGCGAGGCTAAGCACTGCACTCAGGGTCAGCCGCTTTGGACCCAGAGAAGAGCATGTCTGATTGCATGCGGGTTGATGCCCCAAGTCCCGCCTCTGAGAAAAAGGTATCGGACGGGTCTGATGCTCTTTGGGTGGATGACACCTAAATGAACATCTGTACAAAGTCCCAATTTATTTCTAATATCAGAGATCAGACCTCTACTCTTGCCTGATGCGTCTAAAACAAAAAGGGGGAACTGTAGAGAGCTGCGGAATGCTATGCCTTAAAGATGGAGCTGGTTTCCGCCTTCCACCTTCCCGATGGTGAGTGCTCTCTGTCACGAACAACTCCACATTTGGCTAAGGCCGAGGATCTGGCTTGCTTCTATGTATGTGGACCTATCTGCATTGCCCCCGTGGCACGCCTGGGTTGGCTACCCAGAGGCTATTTAAGCTGTGGGCTGGCTTTCCCCGGGGTCCGAGGATTGTTCAATGTTCCTGAATAAACTGCATTGAGAAAAAAAAAAAAAAAATAAGTTTGTTCTCCTGTTCCTGCTCTGAAGCATCCTCACCCAAGGGACACTTTCTACTTTTATGGGTACTACTAGCTCTCCAAGTTAAGCAGATATAACTAGAGATTAGAAGCTGACATCCACACATAAGAGAGGAAGGACCTGTGGCATTGTGTATATGTGTTTCTGTGTGTGTATACACATGTGTATACGCACCTGAGCACCCTTGGGTTAACATGAATGTTTCTCTTATAAGATCCATTCAGTTTACCCAGAAACTGTGAAATTTTTGAGTACTGCTAAAATTAAATGCTATATACTTTTACAAACCTTTTATATATTCATTAGTGTAATGCTGAAAAGTAATTAGTCAAACCTATTTTTGAATATGTAATTGAATTAACTTGCTGTATAAAAATTACAAACATTATAAATGTCAAACTACACAACTACAGAGCAAAACATCTTTCCGATACCCAACTTAGATCATCAACATTATTTAGTATACACACACATATGTACATATTGAAGAGATTTATGATTACTGAATATTACCATATCTCAATTCTTAAAGATTTTGAGTTTTTACATCTATATTGTGCAAGCACAAATTACAGCTTACAAGGTTTTTTTAAATGACTAATCATTTCACATTTCCATTTATTGTTTTCTTAACCATTTACTCTATTGGGTTTTAATTGGTTTGACTTGGGTAGGATTCCAGGCAAACTGTAATTAAGTACATGTAAGCATGGAAGAAAAACCTATTTTTAACAAATTACACTGAAAAAAATAAAGAAAAACGATATACAGGAGGCAAGATTCTGAGCTGTCATAATACTGAGCAAAATAAAACAAGAAAAGAGTTTGATTAAAATACAAAGGTGTATTATTAAAGATGATATTTCACTGCCATTCACAGGATTATCCACTTTTCTTTTGAATATTTATACTTTTGTTATGTAACTAAGAGTTAAAATTAGGAAAGGGTACTTTTTAATTCTCTTTTAAAAATAATGTCAGCTATATTTTCATATCCAATAACTATCTAAAATAGGATTATGTAACTTTGGAATTTCTTTTAAAATAATTGTTATAATTTTTCTTTCATTAGAGGTGACCCTAAAAATAGTGTGTGAATTGTTTTGAAAGCCTCAAATTCTCACCTGCTATGATTTTGAAATATTAAGATATGGATTACTACAATTTTTAGATGTTTAGTATTTTGATAGTTTAATAGGTACAATTAGAGATACAGATCTGAGTTTTGTTTGTTTGCTTATTTATTTTGAGACAAGAACATCTTGTGCAGTCTAAGCTAGTCTGAACTTGGATTCTTCCTGCCAAAACTCTCAGATTCTGGGATCATGGACAGTTGTTCATGAGACTCACTCTTTATCTGCTTTCTAACTTGACCGTAGTAACACAACTTGCATAGAGGAGGAAGTATGTCTTAGAATAACATATTAATGTATTTATAGATCTTTTTAATTTTAGATTTTCTTTAACAGCTCAAAATAGAGTTTATTAGTATATTGAAACAGTATTTCCTAACAGAAAAAAAATCAATACACTTATACTGTGCCCATTACTCAAAATTATTAAAAAGATAATAGCTTGAGCAAATCATCTTTTAAGAGGAATATTAATATCATGTAATTATAGGAGGTTTATCTTAAAGAACTTGCAGATATATGTAAATATTGAATATTCAATCTTATATTATTTATTAATGTAAATATTTACACTTACAATTAATTTACAAAACAATTAATGTTAATGTAAAATTTAAATTGAAGTTCATTAATTCAATTAATTAAATAAAATATTAATTAAAAGACACAAACAGTATGAAATACAATTGGTACACAATGTTCTCTGAAGTATATTTTCCTTATATGGGCTTAATTGTTTTTTATTTAAAATAATTTATGAATATTAATAATTAGTTTGTGATAAGTTTTTATTAGGTATAATCCATCATATTGGATTACAAAACTAATTAATAATTATAAAAAATTTAGAGATGTAAGAGTTGCAATTACAACATCTGAAAAGGACATGATTGAATTCAAAATGTCAAGTGGAAAGCTGTTATATGAGGCACAGGGAAGGTGCTGAGGGAACAGTTGTTGGTAAAATGCTTGCTATGCAAGCCTGAGGATGTTTGGACCCCAAGAATTCACACACACACACACACACACACACACACATTTGAGGGACAAGGGTGCACACCTGTAACTCCACTGCTGAGGACATGGGTATGGGCTTGTTGGACAGGATTCCAGCCAATCAGTGAGCTTCAAGCTTGATGAAAGATCTTGTCTCATATAATAAGCAAATAAAAGGCAGCAGCAGCAATAAAAATGCTTATGGCGAACAAAGGTGGACAGTTTTGGAAAAAGTTAAATAAAGATACTTGATAATAACTTGTCTTTCGTATGTGTAAGTACACGCATATATATACACCACACACTTGTATCCACACAACCAAACACACACACACATCAGCAGACACAGATGTTTTTTCCTTGTGGTGCATATGGCACAGATAGAAAATAAAGTAAACATGAAAGTTACCACAGACACAACAGAGCAAGTCCTAGTGCTGGACTAGGAAAGGAATGGAAATTCAGAAAACTCTAGTTATTTAAGGTGTGCAGTTTGAATAGTAGAAAGTTCCATATACTGCTATAGAGTTTCAGGACTAGTAAGAAGTCCTTTAAGTCTAGCTTAGCATTGTGGCAGGCCTTAGGGACCAATCTCACCATTTCAAGTGTGTATTTAAACTGGTGCAGATTTCTTTTTTTTTTTTTTTAAGATTTACTTATTTATTATTTATTATTAAATGTTCTCTCTGCATTCACACCTGAATGCCAAGAGAGAGCCCCAGATCCTGTTATAGATGGTTGTGAGCCACCATATGGTTGCTGGGAATTGAACTCAGGACCTCTGGAAGAACAAGCAGTGCTCCTAACCTCTGAGCCATCTTTCCAGTCCTAAACTAGTGCAGATTTCTACATCATAAATTTTTCCCAACCACTTTAAAATATAATTTTAAATTTTGTTTTAACTTTGTAAAATAGTTTCTTAAAAGAAGAAAGGAATATTGAGCACCACATGGTCGAGGTTCGTAGAGCAGGTCTGTAACACTGACAGAGGTCATAACACTCTGTCAGGTGCCACATGGCACAAGATGGACATAACACTTTTGAGATTACCCCAGACTCACAGAAACCCCAGGAACCTTAAGAAGAGCAAATAAGTGATGAAAGAGAAAGAGAAGTAGAAGGATGTATGCACAATGAAGAGAGGCAGAACTGGAGAGTCAAGGGTAGTGAGGAACAGCCAGCCAGATGTGTGTAGCTACAATGGCACCTAAGGCCATGATGAGGTCTTGGCCAGGCTGACACAGAGGGCCATGTCTGGGTCTTTGACCCTACATCAGGTGGGGTCTATTAGCATCAAAGGCCAGGTAAATGTACCTGGTTTGGGCTGTTGCCTGGGGCCATGTTGATGTCTCAGAGCTGTGCAGAGCTAGCTCCACCCATCACCTTGGTGTCTTGGGAAAGCTGGCCTGAAGATGTTAGAGCAGAAGAGTTGGCCCTGTGTTTTGCCAGCATCAATACTCAGGAAAATGAGTCCCACATGGTTGCAAAAGTTGTGAGTTAGCCACCTGAGGGTGTGAGCATGAGAGAGCTGACCCTGCCACTTGTCTGCCATGTGATGTCACTGGAGAGGGAGAGCTGCTTCCCCTTGCTTCTTACCAGGTGAGGCAAGCTGGAGATCTGGACTGGGGATCATGAGAGCAGAAGAGCTGGACTTGGCTCACCTGCAGCAGAGCTCAGGAGAGTGAGCCCTGCATCTTGTCTGGGCAGCACAATAGAGCTGGCCCTGCTAGCTGGGTTGCAGGAGAGCCAGCCCCACAGTTGTAGGTGTGCGAGAGCTGCTTCATCCATCAACCACGTTCTCATGGCACAGGAAAGGGAAAGATGCTACCCTGCCCTTTGCCACCTATAGAAGAAGAAAGGTCTGACCCCATGTTTGTGAGAGGGGCAGAGCTATCCCTGTCTCTAACTGTCTACAAAACTTGGGAGGGCTGGACCCACACCTTGCTTGGGCAGCAACTAGAGCTGACACTGGCAGCAGGGGTCCTGTGTGAGCCTGCTGAGGGCATGAGAACAGAAGAGCAAACTCTGCCCTTTACCAACTGAGGCACTGAATGAGGTAGCCCAGGTCTTGCTGGAGTACTCACTCTGGTGGTGTATGAGGAGGAGAGTTGGCAGGCTAACAAGTTCACCTACAACCCAGACCCAGATCCAGGTCTTTGGGTTGGCCCACCCCAACATCTACCCCATTGGTGAAATTCAGGAGTGCATGAAAAGTCCATTCCTATATATCCAAAGCTGTAGGAGCTCCATGACTGAGGGAAACAAGAGTCCCAAGGAAGAATCCAACCATATATAGTGTAGCAGAAGCCAGAGGCCTTGAAACAGGCTAATGACACAATTACAATGAATACATGGAAATAAAGAAGTGTGGACAAAGGGTAACACACTGCAGCTTCCACTATATCCATATATGTGTGACACACAACAAGATTTTTTTAACCTCTTTGGGGGTAGGTTGTGAGGGTAGAGAGTATAAAAATGGATGGGGAAATGAGTAGAATAGGGGTGCATGATATGAAATTCACAAAGGATCAATAAAAAGTTAAATAAAAAAGATATGAGTGTTTCCTGTTTTCTTCTTCTTCTGATGTCCATCCTCTTTGCCTTTCAGGATGGGGTTTGAGCGCTTTAGTCAGGGTCCTCTCTCTTGATTAGTTTCTTTAGATGTATAAATTTTAGTAGGTTTATTCTATGTTATATGTCTATATGAGTACACAGAAGATGACAAGGCAGCCACTCCTGATGTGATCTGATAGACTAAGATCAGAAGGAAGGAGAGGAGGACCTTCCCTATCAGTGGACTTGGGGAAGGGCATGCGTGAAGAAGGGAGAGGGAAGGTGGGACCGGGAGGGGAGGAGGGAGGAGGTTATGGGGGGGATACAAAGTGAATGAAGTGTAATTAATAAAATTAAATTAAATTAAAAGAGAAAGCTGAGCAAGACAAAAAAGATATCATATTAATGTACACTACATTCCTGTAATGACACAGGTATTAAAGTACACCCTGTAAATGTACACACTTAGAGTTTTAAAATTAAATGTTTTAAAATAGTTTTTTGTTAGTAATAATCATTATTTTTTTTTCATTTTACAATTTATTCACTTTGTATCCCAGTTGTAGCCTCTTCCCTCATCTCCTCCTGGTTCCATCCTCTCTCCCTCTTCCCCTCCATCCCTCTCCTCTAGTACACTGATAGGGGAAGTCCTTCTCCCCTACTGTCTGAACCCAGCCTATGATGTCCTATCAGGACTGCATGGTTCCTCTTCCACTGTGGGTGATCAAAGCAGGCAACCAAGTCCATGTCAGAGACTGTCTCTTCTCCCATTATTAGAGAACCCACAGGAAGATTGAGCTGCCTACAGGGTACATCTGAGCAGAGTGTCTAGGTCCTCTCTATTCATGGTTTTTGGTTGATGCTTCAGTCTCTGAAGTCCCCGCTTGGGCCAGTATTTTTGTTTGTTTGTTTGTTTGTTTGTTTGTTTGCTTTTTTGCTCTGTTGGTTTCCTTGTGGAGCTCTTTGTTCCTTTCAGGTTCTTCTATATGCCCCTTCTTCAATAAGAGTCCCTGTTCTATGTCAAAAGTTTGGCTGTGAGTATCTGCATCTGCTTTGATCCCTTGCTGAGTGGAGTCTTTCAGAGGACATCTGTAGTAGGCTCCCACTGTATTCCTTCTCTTCGAACGCATCCAGTGTCTATCCTGTTTTCCCTTCTGAATGAAAATTGAACATTTTACCTATGGTCCTCCTTGTCATTTAGCTTCTTTATGTCTGTAGATTTTAGTATGTTTATCCTATATTATATAGCCAATATCCATTTATAACTGAGAGGATGTTTATAAGTTAATTCCTTGGAGCATAGTTGTTTTGTCACATATATTCTTTTTTTTCTATTCTTTTTTTTAAGTGTCACTGGTTTTTTTTATTTTATTATTATTTTTTTATCAGTTACATTTTATTAACTCTGTATCCTAGCCGTGTCCCAATCCCTCATTCCCTCCCAGTCCCTCCCTCCCTCCCTCATCTCCACCGTGCCCCTTTCCAAGTCCACTGTTAGGGGGGACCTCCTCCCCATTCATCTGATCCTGTTTTATCAGGTATCTTCAGGACTGGCTGCAAAGCCCTCCTCTGTGGCCTAACAGGACTGCTCCTCCCTTCGGGGGTGGGGAGACCAAAGAGCCAGTCATTGAGTTCCTGTTAGAAATAGTCCTTTTTCCCCTCACTTTGGGAAACCAATTGGTTACTGAGCTACCACAGGCTACATCTGAGCAGAGGTTCTAGGTTATATCCATACATGGTCCTTGGTTGAATGTCAGTCTCAGAAAAGACCCTGTGCCCAGATATATTTGGTCCTTGTGGAGCTCCTATTCTTTCCCCATCAGACTAACTCCCCTTCTTTCTTCTGATTCCCTGTACTCTGCCAAAGATTTGGTCATGAGTCTTTACTTTGAAAACACTGCTAGTTAGAGTCTTTCAGATGCGCTCAGTAGACTCTTGTCATACGTTCAACGCACATCCCATCTGTCTTTCTAAACGAGGATTGATCATCTTACCCCATGTCCGGTCTATTGATTATCTTTTTTAGGTGTATAGATTTCATTATGTTTATCATATCTTATAGGTCTATATAAGTGAGTATATCCCATGTTTGTCTTTTTCCTTCTGGGATATTTCACTCAGAATGATCTTTTCTAGATCCCACCATTTGCCTGCAAATTTCATGATTTCCTCCTTTTTGATTGCTGAGTAGTATTCCATTGTATAAAAATACCACAATTTCTGTACCCATTCCTCCGTTGATGGACATCTGGGTTGTTTCCAGGTTCTGGCTATTACAAATAGAGCTGCTATAAACATGGTTGAGCAAGTATCCCTTTTGTGTACTTGAACAAACTTTGGGTATATACCTAGCAGTGGTATAGCTGGGTCTTGAGGAAGCAGTATTCCTATTTGTCTTAGAAAGTGCCAGATAGCTTTCCAGAGTAGTTGTACCAGTTTACATTCCCACCAGCAGTGGAGGAGGGTTCCCCTTTCTCCACAACCTCTCCAGCATGTGTTATCGCTTGAGTTTTTCATCTTGGCCATTCTGATGGGTGTAAGGTGATATCTCAGGGTCGTTTTGATTTGCATTTCCCTGATGGCTAATGAGGATGAGCATTTCTTTAAGTGTTTTTCTGCCATTCGATATTCCTCTACAGAGAATTCTCTGTTTAGCTCTGTTCCCCATTTTTTAATTGGATTATTTGGTTTGCTGCTTTTCAGCTTCTTTAGTTCTTTGTATATACTGGATATTAGTCCTCTGTCAGATAAAGGGTTAGTGAAGATTCTTTTCCAATCTGTAGGCAGTCTTTTTGTTTTGATGACGGTGTCCTTTGCTTTACAGAAACTTTTCAGTTTCATGAGGTCCCATTTTTTGATTGTTGCTCTTAGAGCCTGTGCTGTTGGTGTTCTCTTCAGGAAGTTGTCTCCTGTGCCAATGAGTTCTAGGCTGTTCCCCAGTTTTTTTTCCAATTGATTTAGGGTATCTGGTTTTATGTTGAGGTCCTTGATCCACTTTGTCTTTAGTTTTGTTCAGGGTGATAAATATGGATCTATTTTCATTTTTCTGCATGTTGACATCCAGTTGGTCCAGCACCATTTGTTGAAGATGCTGTCTTTTTTCCATTGAATGGATTTGGCTTCTTTGTCAAATATCGAGTATTCATAGGTGTGTGGATTTATTTCTGGGTCTTCTATGTGGTTCCATTGATCCTCCTTTCTGTTTCTATGCCAATACCATGCAGTTTTTATTACTGTTGCCCTGTAGTACAGCTTGAGATCAGGAATAGAGATACCTCCAGATGATCTGTTGTACAGGATCATTTTGGAGATTCTGGGTTTTTTGTTTCTCCATATGAAGCTGAGAATCTTTTTTTCAAGGTCTGTAAAAATTGAGTTGGTATTTTGATGGGAGTTGCATTGAATCTGTAGATTGCTTTTGGCAGTATGGCCATTTTCACAATGTTAATCCTACCAATCCATGAGCATGGGAGATCTTTCCATCTTCTGATAGCTTCTTCAATTTCTTTCTTCAGAGACTTGAAGTTTTTCTCAAACAGGTCTTTCACTTGCTTGGTTAGAGTCACACCAACTTACTTTATGTTATTAGTGGCTATTGTGAAGGGTGTTGTTTCCCTGATTTCTTTCTCAGCCTTTTTGTCTTTGGTATATAGAAGGGCTTCTGATTTTTTTGAGTTGATTTTGTATCCTGCCACTTTGCTGAAGGTGTTTATCAGCTGAAGGAGTTCTCTGGTTGAATTTTTGGGGTCGCTCATGTATACTATCATATCATCTACAAATAGTGACACGTTGACTTCTTCCTTTCCGATTTGTATCCCCTTGATCTCCTTTAGTTGTCTTATTGCTCTGGCTAGGACTTCAAGTACTATGTTGAAGAGATATGGGGACAATGGACAGCCTTGTCTTGTCCCTGATTTCAGTGGGATTGATTTAAGTTTCTCTCCATTGAGTTTGATGTTAGCTATAGGCTTGCTGTATATTGCCTTTACTATCTTTAGGTATGTGCCTTGTATCCCTGATCTCTCCAAGACTTTAAACATGAATGGGTGTTGGACTTTGTCAAATGCTTTTTCGGCATCTAAGGAGATGATCATGTGGTTTTTCTTCTTCAGTTTGTTTATGTAGTGGATTACATTGATGGATTTCCATATGTTGAACCACCCTTGCATGCCTGGAATGAAGCCTACTTGGTCATGGTGGATGATATCTTTGATATGTTCTTGGATTCGGTTTGCAAGTATTTTATTGAGTATTTTTGCGTCAATGTTCATAAGAGAGATAGGCCTGAAGTTCTCTTTTTTTGTTGGGTCTTTGTGTGGTTTAGGTATTAAGGTGACTGTGGCTTCGTAGAATGAGTTTGGTAGTGTTCCTTCTGTTTCTATTTTATGGAATAGCTTGAGGAGAATTGGAGTTAGCACTTCTTTGAAGGTCTTGTAGAATTCTGCACTGAAGCCATCTGGTCCAGGGCTTTTTTTGGAGGGGAGACTGTTAATGACTGCTTCCATTTCCTTGGGAGATATAGGGCTATTCAGTCTTTCTACCTGATCTTGACTTAGTTTTGGTAGATGGAATCTTTCAAGAAAATTATCCATTTCATTTAGATTTTCAAATTTTTTGGCATATAGGCTTTTGTAGTATGACCTAATAATTGTTTGGATTTCCTCAGTGTCTGTGGTTATGTCCCCATTTTCATTTCTGATTTTGCTGATCTGGATAGTTTCTCTCTGCTTTTTTGTTAGTTTGGCTAAGGGTTTGACATATATTCTTTACTAGCACCATCTGCTTGCTTTCCAAAGATCACAGACCAAACAGACATCTTTTCATAATACTTCCATCTATGTGTGTTGGGCTGCTCTTTGGCTATCACTGACTGTCACTCCATTTTCTTTTCTAGATTTCCTTTTTCTTCCTGCTCCATATACCTCCCCAAGTCACTGAGGTCATCTTCTCAGACCATGTTTTCCAAGATTGCTGCTGTGATATAATTTGGTAAGTTCATCTCTTGTATAATTCCCTTTACATGAAGGCTGGAGAGATGGATCATTGGTTAAAAACACTGACTGCTCCTTCAGAGGCCTCATTCAACTCCTAGCACACACATGGCAGCACAAAATTGTTTGTAAACTCTAATTTTAGAGGACCAAACTCCCACACAGACTTATGTGTAGGCAAAATACTAATGCACATAAAATAAAAAGAAATGAAAAAAACTCTCTACAGTCTTGGCTATGAGTTCAATGTCCTTGCTACCAGAAAAGTAAACTATGGAAAATAGCGCCCATGTTCCTAAGGAAATAATAATCTGTTCTTTGACACAGAACATTCTTATTGCTCTTGTGGCAAACTAATGATTAGAACCATAAAGGGTTCAGAATTCTCTTTCAAGTATTCTTCAGTTATGTCATTTTCTTTTAAATAAGTAATATTTTAGTGTAATTATTACATTTTACTCTTTCAATTTTTACTTAAACTTCATAGTAGCTAAATGATAATTCACCTGAGTTCTAAGTGAAGAATTTTTTTGTATAAAACCTGTCATCCACAATAGTGTGACCTAGTTTTGTATTTTAAAGATTACAGTATTTACCAAATTGATGAAAAAAATTAAATTTTCACTAAAAAATGTTATGTTTTTTATTTTCAAGAAAACATGTGTAGGAGTGGATCCAAGATGACAGTGCCAACCACTCAGGTTGTCTGAACAGCAGCTCAGCAGTGACAGCAGAGTGAGTAGCAGGCTGTATTATCTACCCCAAAACCCCAAACTCTGTGTTTCTCAGGTGAGAGGAACATTCATGGGGATATTCAAAGGTCCATCTTCAGGCCACCTGGCTAATACTGGAAAAAAATTTTACATGGATTAGAACAGAAGAGAAACTCCTCCTACCACATCATACTCAAAACACTAAATCTACGGAACAAAGAAAATTATTAAAGGTGGCAAGGGAAAAGGGCCAACAACGTATAAAGGCAGACTTATCAGAATAACAACAGACTTCTCAACAGAGCCTATGAAAGCCAGAACGGTCTGGGCAGATATCATGCAGAGACTAACAGATCACAGATGCCAACCCAGAATAATATATGCAGCAAAACCTTCAGTCAACATAGATGGAGAAAGCAAAATATTCCATGACATAACTAAGTTTAAACAATATATACACAGCATCTCAGGCTTACAGAAAATACTAGAAGGAAAAGTCTAACCCAAAGAGATTAACTACACCCCCCAAAAAAACGTAGGGTAAGGACACATTCACAATAAAAAAGCAAAAGAAAACAAGCACACAAACAAATAATCATCACCAACTCCACAATAAAAGGAACTACAATAATTGGTCACTAATATCTATCAACATCAATGGACTTGGCTCATCAATAAAAGACACACTAACAGAATAGTTGAAGAATTAAGATCCAACATTCTGCTGCATTCAAGAAAACACTTCTGTAACAAAGTTAGATACGACCTCAGAGTAAAAGGCTAGAAAAAGGTTTTCAAGCAAACAGAACAAAGAAGGAAGCTAGGGTAGCCATCCTAATATCTAGTAAGATAGACTTAAACCAAAATTAGTAAAAGAGATGGAGAGGGATACTTCATTCTCATCAAAGGAAAAATCCATTAGAAGGACATCACAATCCTGAATATTTATGCACCAAACACAAGCTCTTTTGAATTTGTAAAGTAATTTTTAAAAGTTAAATCACACATTGATTCCAACACCTTAATAGAGGGAGACTTTAACATCCCACTCTCACAAAGACATTAATCATTGAGAAAGATGCTAAATAGAGAAATAATGACATTTACAAGGGCCTTAAATCAAATGGACTTAATAGATGTCTACAGAACTTTTCACTCAAACACAAAAGAGTATACCTTCTCACAACTTCACAAAACCTTCTCAAAAATTGACCATATAGTCAGGCACAAAGCAAACCTCAACAAATACAAGAAGACTGAAATATTCCCTTGCATGGGATGTTTCTGGCATGAATTCAGTGGCTGGCTCTTTGATCACCTCCCCGCTGAGGGGTGCAGCCTTGCCAGGCCACAGAGGAAGACAATACAGTCCTGACAAGACCTGATAAGCTAAGGTCAGATAGAAGGGGAGGAGGACCTCCCTTATCAGTGGACTAGGGGAGAGACATAGGGAGAGAAGAGGGAGAGAGGGTGGGATTGGGAGGAGACAAGAGAGGCAGGCACAGCCAGGATACATATTGAATTAATTGTAATAAATAATAAATTAAAAATTAAAAAATACTCCCTTGTATCATATCATATCACCACAATCTAAAATGAGACATCAACATAAATGGAAATAACAAAAAGCCTACACAGGCATGGAAACTGAACAACTCTCTACTCAATGACAGCTGGGTCAGGGAAGAAATAAAGAAAAATACAAAAGACTTCCTAGAATTCAACAAAAATGAAATTGTAACTTACCCAGACTTATGGGTCACAATGAAAGTAGTGCTAAGAGGAAAGTCCATAGCACTAAGTGCCTTAATAAAGAAACTTGAGACATCTCATATTTAATGGCACAGCTGAAAGCACTAGAAAAAAAAAAAGCTGACACACCCAAGAGGAGTAAATGGCTGGAAATAATCAAACTCAGGGATGAAATCAATAAATCAGAAACAAAGAGAATAATTCAATGAATCAACAAAAACAAGAGCTGGTCCTTTGAGAAAATCAACAATATAGACAAACCCTTAGCCAAATTAACTGAAAAGCAGTGGGAGACTACCTAAATCAACAAAATCAAGAATGAAAAGGGAGATATAAAGACGGACACTGAGAAAATCCAAAGAATTATTAGGTCATGTGTCAAAAGCATATATGCCACAAACGTTGAAGATATAAATGAAATGGACAATTGTCTTGATAGATCCCATTTACCAAAGCTGAATCAAGTAGAGGTAAATAAATTAAATAGTCTTATCTTCACTAAGAAGCTGTCATCAAAAGTCTCATATTCAAAAAATATCCCAGGACCAGACGGTTCCAGCACAGAATTCTACTAAACCTTCAAAGAAGAGCTAATATCAATATTCTTTAAAGTATTCCACAAAATAGAAACAGAAGGAATATTACCAACCTCATTCTATAAGGCCACAGCTTGATAACTAAACTGCACGAAGATATAACAAAGAAAGAGAACTTGAGGCCAATCTCTCTTATGAACATTGACACAAAAATACTCAAGAAAATACTCACAGACCAAATGCAAGAACACATCAAAGATATCATCTACTATTACCAAGTAGGTTTCATCCCAGGCATGCAGGCATGGTTCAATATAGGAAAATTCATTAATATTCTCCACCATATAAAAAAAAACTTAAAGATAAAAACCCACATGATCATCTCCTTAGATGTCAAAAAAGCATTTGACAAAATCTAACACCCATTCATGCCGAAAGTTCTGGAGAGATAGGGATAAAAGGCACATATCTAAACATAGTAAAAACAATATACAGCAAGTATATAGCCAACATGAAACTAAATGGATAGAAACTTAAATCAATCCCATTGAAATCAGAAACAAGGCAAGGCTTCCCACTTCCTCCCTATCTCTTTAGTATAAAACTTGAAGTCCTAGCTAGAGCAATAGGACACCTATAGGAGATCAAGGGAATGCAAATCGGAAAGGAAGAAATCAAAGAATCACTACTAGCAAATGATAGGATAGTATACATGAGTGACACTAAAATTATACTGCAGAATTCCTTCAGCTAATAAACAACTTGAGCAAAGTGAATGGATACAAAATTAACTAAAAAAAAAAAATCAGAAGCCCTTCTGCACAGAAAAGATACATTGGCTGAGAAAGAAATTAGGGAAACACCTTTCACAATAGCCACAAATAGCATAAAGTACTTTGCTGAGACTCTAATCAAGGAAGTAGAAAAGCTGAATGAAAAAAAATCTTCAAGTCTCTGAAGAAAGAAGATGAAGAAGAAATCAGAAGATGGAAAGATCTCCCATGCTCATGGCTCGGTAGGATTAACATACTAAAAATGACTTTCCTAACAAAAGCAATCTACAGATTCAATGCAATTTCCATCAAAATACAAACAAAATTCTTTACAAACATTGAAAGAAAAATTCTCAATTTTATATGGAAAAATAAAAACAACTTGGAATATCTAAAACAAATCTGTACAATAAAAGACTCTAACATCAGCAATCAATAAATGGGACCTCCTGAAACTGAAAAGCTTCTGTAGAGCAAAGGGCAACTGTCCACGAACAAAACGACTGCCTACAGACTGGGAAAAGATCTTCAACAATCTTATATCTAACAGAGGGTTAATATCCAGAATATATAAAGAACTGAAGAAGTCAAACACCAACAAACCAAGTAATCTAATTTAGAAAATGGGTTCCCAGTGGCTGGTTCTTTGATCACCTCTCTCTGAGTGGGGAGCAGCCTTACCAGGCCACAGAAGAAGACTATACATCCAGTCCTGATGAGACCTGATAGGCTAGGGTCAGATGGAAGGGGAGGAGGACTTCCCCAATCAGTGGATTTGGAGAGGGGCATAGGAAGAGATGAGGTAGGAATGGATTGGGAGGGAATAAGAGAAGAAGCTACAGCTGGGATACAAAGTGAAAAACTGTAATTGATATAAAAATACAAGTTTAAAAAATAGTAAAAAAAAATGGGTTACAGAGCTAAATACAGAATTCTCAAAAGAGGAATAGTGGATGGCAGAGAAACTCTTAAAGAAATGCTCAACATCCTTAGTCATCATAGAAATGCAAATCAAGATTCCCTGCACTCTGCCCAAAGTTTAGATTTGAGCCTCAGTATCTGCTTTGATACTCTGCTGGGTAGAGTCATTCAGTGGCCTTCTGTAATAGGCTGTTTTCTCCCTCTTCCAATGTCCATCCCATTTGCCTTTCTGAGTGAGGACTGATCATCTTACTTTAGGCACTCCTTCTTGTTTATCTTCTTTAGGTGTGCAGATTTTAGTATGTCTATACCATATGTATCTTTCTGCTTCTGGGATATCTCACTCAGGATGATCTTTTCTAGTTTCCACCATCTGCTTGCAAATTTCATGATTTCCTTGTTTGTAATTGCTGAGTAGTATTCAATTGTGTAAATGTACCACAATTTCTGTATCCATTCCTTAACTTAGGGACATCTGGGTTGTTTCCAGCTTCTGGCGATTACAAATAAAGCTGCTACAAACATGGATGAGCAAATATCCTTTTTGTGTACTTGAGCATATTTTGACTATATGCCTAGGAGTGCTATAGTTGGATCTTGAGGAAGCACTATTCCTAATTGTCTGAGAAATCACCAGATTGATTTCCAAAGAGGTTGTACAAGTTTACATTCCCATCTGCAGAGGATGAGGGTTCCCCTTTCTCCACATCCCCTCCAGCATGTATTGTCACAATACCCCAGAGATTCCACATTACACACATCAGAATGGTTAAGATAAAAACTCAAGTGACAACACATACTGGAGAGGATGTAGAGAAAGGCGAACCCTCTTCCATTTCTGATGGGAATATTACCTTTTGTACAATACTGTGGAAAGCATTCAGAGGCCCTCTGAGGTAGGCTCCTGTCCTGTTGCCTGTCTTCTCCAGCTCCTGGTGTTTATGGCATTTGTCCTTCTAAATGAGGATTGAGCATATTCCCTAGGGTCTTCCTTGTTGTTTAGCTTTTTCGGGAGTATAGATTTCAGTATGTTTATCCTATATTATATGGTTAATATCCACTGTGTGTCTTTCTGGTTTTGGGTTACCTCACTCAAGATGATCTTTTCTAGTTCCCACCATTTGCCTGCAGATTTCATGATTTCCTTGTTTTTAATAGCTGAGTAGTGTTTCATTGTATAAATGTACTACAATTTCTATATCCATTCCTCAACTTATGGACATGTAGGTTGTTTCCAACTTCTGGCTATTAGCATAGAGCTGCTACAAACGTGGTTGAGGAAATGTCCTTGTTGTATAGATGAGCATATTTTGGATACATACATATGAGTAGTATAGCTGGATCTTGAGGTAGCACTATCCCTAATTGTCTGAGAAAGCACCAGATTTTTTTCCAAAATGGTTGTACAGGTTTACTTTCCATCCAGCAGTGAAGGAGGGTTCCCCTTTCTCACATCTGAGCAGAGGTTCTAGGTCTTATCCACTCATGATCTTTGGTTGTCCATCTCAGAAAAGACCCTGTGCCCAGATATGTTTGGTCCTTGTGGAGCATCTATCCTTTCCACATCAAACTCTCTTTTCATATGATTCCCTGCACTCTGCTAAAGGTTTGATTATGAGTCTTAGTATCTACTTTGGAACACTGCTAGGTAGAGTCTTTCAGATGCCTTCTGCGGTAGACTCCTGTCATATGTTCAATGCATATCACATTTGTCTTTCTAAATGAGGATTGATCATCATACCCCATGTCTGCTTTGTTGATTATCTTCTTTAGGTGTATAGATTTCATTATGTTTATCATATCTTTTAGGTCTATATAAGGGAGTATATTCCATGTTTGTCTTTCTCCTTCTGGGATACTTCACTCAGAATGATCTTTTCTAGATCCCACCATTTGCCTGCAAATGTCGTGATTTCCTCTTTTTTGATTGCTGAGTAGTATTCCATTGTGTAAAAATACCACAATTTCTGTATCCATTCCTCCGTTGATGGACATCTGGGTTGTTTCCAGGCTCTGGCTATTACAAATAAAGCTGCTACAAACATGGTTGAGCAAATGTCCTTATTATGTACTTGAGCAAATTTTGGGTCATGAGTGACCCCAAAAATTCAACCAGAGAACTTCTTCAGCTGATAAACGCCTTCAGCAAAGTGGCTGGATACAAAATCAACTCAAAAAAATCAGAAGCCCTCCTGTACACAAGACAAAGGGGCCTAGAAAGAAATTAGAGAAACAACACCCTTCACAATATCCACTAATAACATAAAGTACTTGGGGTGACATTAACCAAACAAGTGAAAGACCTGTTTGAGAAAAACTTCATGTCTCTGAAGAAGGAAATTGAAGAAGATCTCAGAATATGGAACGATCTCCCATGCTCATGTGTTGGTAGGATTAACATTGTGAAAATGGCCATTCTGCCAAAAGCAATCTACAGATTCAACACAATTCCCATCAAAATACCAACCCAATTATTTTCAGACCTTGAAAAAAAGATTCTCAGCTTCATATGGAGAAACAAAAAACCCAGAATCAGGGCCGGAGAGGTGGCTCAGTGGTTAAGGGCACTGACTGCTCTTCAGAGGACCTGGGTTCAAATCCCCACACCCACATGACATCTTACAACTGTCTGTAGCTCCAAGATCTGACACTCTACTCACATAGACATATGGGCAAAATATCAGTGCACATAAAATAAAGGTAAAAAAAATATAATAAAAAAACCCAAAATCTCCAAAACAATCCTGTACAACAACAGATCATCTGGAGGTATCTCCATCCCCGATCTCAAGCTGTACTACAGAGCAATAGTAATAACAACTGCATGGTATTGGCATAGAAACAGAAAGGAGGATCAATGGAACCGAATAGAAGACCCAGAAATAAACCCACACACCTATGAATACTCGATTTTTGAGAAAGAAGCCAAAACCATTCAATGGAAAAAAAGACAGCATCTTCAACAAATGGTGCTGGTCTAACTGGATGTGTACAAGTAGAAAAATTAAAATAGATCCATACTTATCACCCTGCACAAAACTAAAGTCTAAGTGTATCAAAGGATCAACATAAAACCAGATACACTAAATCGGCTAGAAAAAAAAGTGGGGAACAGCCTAGAACTCATTGGCACAGGAGACAGCTTCCTGAACAGAACACCAACAGCACAGGCTCTAAGAGCAACAATCAATAAATGGGACCTCATGAAACTGAAAAGCTTCTGTAAAGCAAAGGACACAGTCATCAAAACAAAACGACTGCCTACAGATTGGGAAAGAATCTTCACCAACCCTTTATTTGACAGAGGGCTAATATCCAGTATATATAAAGAACTAAAGAAGCTGAAAAGCAACAAACCAAGTAATCCAAATAAAAAATGGGGAACAGAGCTAAACAGAGAATTCTTTTTTTTAATATTTTATTTTATTTTATTTGTTTTGCTTGACAGATTGTCAATTTATACCTTAGAGCAATACATGCCCCTTTCCTTTACATACCCCATATTAGTAAGAAGACACTTTTCATGCCATTTTGACAGCTTATGATGTATGTTATCCATCCATAACATCAATAAATCTTCAAGAACCATTCAGGTTTCTGATTATATGAATATATCAGAATTATAGTGCAAAATGGTAGGACAGATCTTCTACCTTTAAAAACAATCACTCATTTGTTATTTTCTCTTTACCAACTCCTAACTTTCTACCATAGACTATGCAGCATGATGTTTTTATGGACATGCTTTCCAGAAAAGAAACTGGGGAACAGAGCTAAACAGAGAACTCATTGTAGAGGAATATCGAATGGCAGAGAAACACTTAAAGAATTGCTCAACCTCATTAGCCATTAGGGAAATGCAAATCAAAACGACCCTAAGATTTCACCTGACACCCATCAGAATGGCCAAGATGAAAAACTCAAGTGACAACACATGCTGGAGAGGTTGTAGAGAAAGGGGAACCCTCCTCCATTGCTGGTGGGAATGTAAACTGGTACAACCACTTTGGAAGTCAATCTGGCGCTTTCTCAGACAATTAGAAATAATGCTTCCTCAAGACCCAGCTATTATACCACTGCTAGGCATATCATTTTTTTTAATTCTTAAAAATTTTTCTTAATCACAGTTTATTCACTTTATATCCCAGCTGTAACCTCCTACCCATCCCTTCCCAATCCCACCCTCCCTCTTTTTCTCTTATGTCCCTCCCCCAGTCCAATGATAGGTGAGGTCTTCCCCCATTCCATCTGACCCTAGATTATCAGGTCTGGCTTCTTTGTCTTCCTCTGTGGACTTTTAAGGCTGCTCTTCCTTCATGTGGAGATGATCCAAAAGCCAGCCCATTAGTTCATGTCAGAGATGATCAGTCTCTGGTCCTTTTATTTGGGTACCCTCTTGGACACTGAGCTGCCTTGGGCTAGTTCTGTGCAGAGGTTCTAAGTTATCTCCATGCTTGGTCTTTGGTTGGAGTTTCAGCCTCAGAAAAGACCCCTGTGCCCAGATTCTTTGGTTCTGTTGCTCCCTTTGTGGAGCTTCAGCCAGGATACAAAGTGAATAAATTGTAATTAATAATAATGGTAATAATGAAAAATCACATAAAAGGATTCATATGGATTTGATCAATGAGATATCTAATAATGCAGTTGTTTTGAACAGTTCTCATCAGGACTATTTTTCCCTGAAGAAGTGTGATTTTATCATTACCAATGAATGCTAATGACTGATGATTGTCATCCCTACCCATCTTAATTTAATGATGTGTTTTGTTTGCTTTCAGTATAATTAGTGTCATTTACATTTTTTATAATTAATTGATTAATATTATCATGCTTGGTACTGAAAACCTGGCTTTAGAGATTAATTATTTTATTAATTAAAATAGAATTAAGTCACTTTTCCTGTTCCCATTCCCCCTTCTCTTCCCTCCTCCTCCTTCCTCAATATATTCCCTATATCTCATGTCTGCCATTATTATTGTTGTTTTTGTTGTTTATGTTGTTGTTTTGGTGTGTGTGTGTAAAACAATGGAAATGTTAAAAAACATACCAATGTCAAAGAGGGAAATGTTATGGTCCCCATCCAGACAAAGGTATGGCTGGGACACCAATAACTCACCTCTCCCCAGGATGAGACCCTTGTCTTTTCCTTTTGCTCTGACTATTATCTGTCCTTTTCTTTTACTTTTCATCAACTGATTTGGTAGAAAACTCATCTATTTAAGCACAGATATTCATCAAACATTTGAAGAGAACTAGTGAAAATAAATGCCACACCCTTTTAAAAGTCTGTGTTTATTTTAAAAAAACAGTAACATTATGTAGAATAATATCTATGTTATTATTATAAATATACCATAAAACCTTTGGGCTTTTATATTTTTGTCACATATTGAATTATTGTATCTATGCTTTATACATACATTAATGGATATATAAATGAAAACCCTAATTATTCTAATGGCTTATTTTTTAAAGGAATCAGAGACAAAATATTTTTTGTTAAGTTCTTATGCTTAGTCACTTTTATTTTGAAATCCTTGCATTGGCAAGCTTTAGAATGTTTTAGGAAAATGAGAGATTACTTTTCTGTATTTTGTATTCACTCAAAAACTTCTGTTATCTGAGCTTATTGAACTGATATTATCGGATCAATATTCAGCTTAGTTTGTAACTCCAAGGAAGATGTGTAATTAGGGAGAACAAACCTGTGATGGACATGACAAAGATAAGCAATATATGTGCAGTCTGGACAGGACGACATGCAGATTTTTATATACCATCTCTTCCTCTCCTATATTTAAAGCCACTGCTTCTACACATTCTGCTTTATTCTTTTCTTCCTTCTGCATAAAGCATTTATTCTGATTTTGACATAATATCCATTGATATCCTGCATTGTTCTTTGTTGTCTATACTACCTAGGATTTCCTCTCATCATAATTTAGAATGATTTAATTATCATAATTGCTAATAGAGAAAGTTAATTTCAATGTTCAGTAATTTTATTAAAAGTATTTTGTTTGGGCATATAATGCATATGCTTGTGTATATTAGAGAATAGTTCAGATTTGCAACCAAGGTGAGAATTTTATAATCAATTGAAAGATAATGAACCTGTATTTAATTATCAATTGTTATTCTTGGAGATATGTCAGACATAAAATACAACATGCAACCTGTTGCCATTGTACTAGTGCTAAGACAGAAATGTAGTATCCATCTATAAAAACAAATTATCTTAATATTTATTGATGCAGATAAATATTAACATAATACGTGACATTATTTATTATTGAACTCAAGAGAGGGAGGCAGGAATATCACCAAAGCTTTGATGTCATACTTGGCTACATAGTTCCAGGCTTTGAATTGGACTCAGAGAAAAACCATGTCTTAAAATGAAGAATCTAAACTAAACAGAAGCCAATCCTAAACAAACGAATAATCTTTGATCATTGGAACAGAGTTACACAATGCCATAAAATTTATATACTAGTCTGTGTTATGAATGAAAAGGAAGTGACAATTAGACCACTAGTAACTTTTAATTAAACTGTTTTAATTATAACTGTCTATTTTTTGAAAAACCGAGCAATACACAATATTGTTATTTCTTTTATCCTGTAGACTGTGTTAAAGCTAATAATACACAATAACATAAGATAAAACCTCTGTATTAATTGCAACAATTTCCTTATGCAAAGTAAATTGATAAGGAAAATACTTAAGTTTTCAGTACTTTAGAAAATTAGAATATGGGAAATAGTTTGATCAGGTATTCCTTAACATTCTCTTTCTATAATCTAATAGACTCATCATGGTTTATAATGTTTAATTTTAAATATAAACTAATTAAATTTTTTCCAGTACAAAAGATACTATTAATTCAATTAGGCATGGCCCGTAAGTACAAGTCATATATGTAAGGCATTGTTCTTCCTAAAGTCAGGTTACATAGAAACAACATTTACCTCTTTGACCACATTGGTGGCATCCTGTCTCCAAAATATGAAATAATTAAAGCTGGATAGTATTTTCGCTGAAAATATTTTATTAATGCTACCATCAGCACTTCCAAAGAACAGCATGGATAAAAACTAAAACCCTTACTAGAATGAGTGACTGGTTCATCATTAGTTCCCTCCCATGTACTAGTGAAACTAATTTCTGATTATTCAGAGGAGATGGAAAAATATTTCTCAAAGGAATTCTTCAGAGGCAATGAAAATCAAGCCAAGAACTTTTTAATACTAAAGAGTTGGCAAAACAAGAAACATAATTCCTCAGGGCAATATATCATACACAGTAGAAGGTGACACAAAATCAATGAGCAGTAGATGAATGTAAATTTCCTGTGGGACTCAGAACATTATGTTAAAATTTCTGAATAGATCATCACACATGGATTAAATAATGAATAGTACCCTCATTTATCTTTTAAAGTATTTTATTAAGATTGGATCATTTATTTTAGTTCAGATACTTGTGATATTATGAAGACACAATTGACCTAAAACTTATGACAAACGTAGTAATTTTGACAAAATAGACAGTGCTAAATCACATGACAATTTGAGTGGTAGATAGCAGTTTATATGAAGAGAGGAAAAGATATGCAAATGTCCACACAAATCTTCTTCAACTGACAGTTTCATTTGATAAAATGACTGTTGGTGAGTGCAGTACCACTGACTGATATCTCCAGTGAGGTAAAATAGCATTAGAGGACGCATTGTGAGCAATTAGTTAAAATTAAGGTAGCTTTATTATCCACAAATATGTAAGTGGTGCTGCAATTTAATAATTGAGACTCTTGGTTAAAATAGACAATCTTGAAAGTGAACAATGCAAGAGATGACAGTGATGCAAAGATGTTCACTTAGGACTGAGATGTTCTTAAGCACTGAGAGTATCATGTTAAGTGCTCACAGCTTCAATTACATCTACTTCTAGTGATTTCAAGATACAGTATAACACACCTTCACTGTACCATGGCTTTTAACAACAGCAAAAGGTACATAAGTCTAATGAGGCAGAAAATTGAGTAATGGAAAAGTGACAATAAAGTAAGAGATTGATGAAGATTGTAATGTGCATGTAAAGGCATAAGACAACAAAATCTATCAATGAGTTCCTTCTTTCAAAATACGCACACATTTTTCCCCAGAAAAAAAAATTGCTTCAATTATGAGACAGTGTCACTGTTTCAGAAATGACGTGAACACGTTTTTTTATTTTGTTATTACTTTTTGATATGTATTTCAAAATGACTTTTGCAAGTTCTAGTTCTCAGTTTATTATATTGCTATTTAATAATCCTAAAAATTTATAAGGAAAGACTGAACTAACCATTTTCATAAGGTATGTTGGGCTACCTCTGTGTGATTCCTTGTACATCTTTAAGGTTAAAACATCTTGGTAACCATAACCTATTTGAATCCAGGCAGATTTTACATTAGCACAATTCAAACTCCATATTTCACACACAGCTACACCAAATGCATCCTTAATGATCTTTAATGTGATCATTAATGATCTTTAATGTGTTTTATAATAGCATTTTTAAGCTTTTGAAATGAGAATTTAACTAAAGCCTCATTGGCTCATTATTTTAGCAGAGGTAAAATTAAGCCCAAGAGGGAACCCTCACAGAAATCCTCTGACTCCTGAGCTTTTAAAACTGCAAGTTCTAGATAGTTTCTTCTTTTAGCCTTAAATAAAATGATTTATTTTCACTTTGTTGGTGTACAGTTTCTCAGCTGCTTTAAATTCCAATTAAAGTTGCATCAAGATTTGATTTTTATGAAAAATGAGAGATTTAAGAGGCTGTGAACAGGGCAAATTCCTGAAATAAACAAGAGAGCACTCTAGATACAATCACTGTCCTTTAGAATGTGCTGTGTAAATGATGCAAATGATACCTTTGTCTTTCAATAGCTTTCAGCTTTCAAATAAGTCATGGTGAGAAGATATTTACATTATCAAGAACTAAAATCAAGAAGTCTGTATTTATTATTTTGATTGCTTTACACATAGCACTTTAATTAGAAGATGACATTTAAACATGTCTAAGAATGTTGATAGAACAATTGCCTCGTTGTATAACATAAATTACCTCCATATAAAATATATTGAGAAATAAAATGCAAAATATCTGTTGTGATACATGACAAGAATATACCAATGTCATCTGTTGTATCTTCAATCAGGGATTTGTGTTTATAGTACAGTGTCACAAAAAATATAGTTTTATATTTATTCTAAACCAGAAATAAGAAAGTTAAATGTTGTAAGTAAAAAATCATTTAGGTTAAAATGCGAATCATCCTTACTGTGGTGGTTTGAATGGAAAATACTCTTATAGATTCATGGGTGTGAACGGTTGGCTATCCACTGGTGGCAACTGCAGAGCCTTCCTGATTTTATCATCTTTCTCAAACTCCATGTTAATTGCACTTAATGTGGGAAATAGAGAAAAAGCAATCATTCTTGAGACATCTCTCATTTATTTGTACGATGATAATATAATGCAGTAGGAGGAAAATCTCTGAAAGAATTAAATTACATATATCTTATTATTTCACACGAACTTCTATACCTTGGACAGTTTTGAAGTATGAAATTACATATTAAGCATATCTAACTCATTATACTTTAAAATGTAGGATTTATTCAGAATCTGGAGATTAATATTTCTTCATAGTTAAGATTCTTAATGATCAAAATGGTTCTTGGTATTAAAATATTTAGTGGTATTAAAATATCCAAGTGGGTTCCATAGTAATGGGAACAGGGGATTGTCTCTGACATGAACTGATTGGCCTGCTCTTTGATCACCTCCCCCTGAGGGGGGAGCAGACTTACCAGGCAAACAGAAGAAGACAATGCAGCCTGTCCTAATGAGACCTGATAGACCAGGATCAGAGGGAAGCAGAAGAAAACCTCCTCTATCAGTGGACTTGGGGAGGGGTATGCATAGAGAAGGGGGAACTACAGAGGGAGACGAAGTGAATTAAAAGTTAATTAATTAATAAAAATTAAAATAAAAAAGCTTATGAAATGGAGTATTTGTTTTCCCTTTAAAACTAAATTTAAAAGAATATGTATGAGGGTTTTGTTTGCATGCACATATAATGTTTACCATAAGCATGCCAGGTGCTTATAAAGGACAGTAGTTATTAGAGCCTGTAAATTAATCCTGAATTAATAATTCAGTCCAAAATGTGGTCTGTAGGGACATGGTCAAAGTGTTAACTTTTTGTAAGAGAAGGAGAGTAAACAGATTTGCAAATTCTCCAGATTATTATGCTCTTTTGTTTCTGGAAGACATCTGGAGTCTTCAGATAATCTCTTTTATGTCAACAGTTTTTATTCATTATGATTTAACCAGAGCTTCACAGAAAAGCACAAATTGAACAAATATAATCTTATAGCCATGAGAGATGATGGAGAGAAGTAGATATGATAGAAAATAGATCGATTAAAAGAAAGATGATAGACCTATAGACAATAGGTAAATGATAGATGGTACAAATAGAGAAAGAACAAGAAAAAATGAGCTAATAAATTATGTGTAATTGCCACCTTTTTCAGTTATGGAAGCTGGGAAACCACAGAGTTTGCTGTCGTCTTGCCATCTAGAAGCTGGACACACAGGGAAGTTCAATAGTGGGGGTCACTGTAAGATTCATGGTTTGAGAACCTGGGAAGCTGAAAATGTAAATTTCAGTTGAGAGCATAAGGTGAGGGAAGATGATGAGAGCATAAAAATTGTTGAGATGAGGGGAAATGAGGACATCAGATGAGAAGAAGTAATATAAGTAGATGAGGAGAGGTTAAAAGAAGTGGGGTAAAATATGGAGGGGTAAAGATGCCCTGACTCACCAAGACAGAAAGAATTAAAAGTAGGCAGAGTCCTTGTATTTCCCTTTCAAAAATTCAGATCCTTAACGATTTACATAATTTCTATCGTATTTGTGAGGGTAAACTATTAAATCTACAGATTTAGATGCTAATTCTGTCCCCCAGAAACTATCACAAAAACAGTCTATATCGAAACTATCCTCCATGAGCTAGTTGATACATAGCAACACTTTCTACTCGGCATTGCTAGCTGCTGATGTTCAAGGCAGTCCTTCCTGTTCTTGTTATCTGTTTGTCTATCCTGACAGAAATGTATCTTGTATTTTATTTTTATTTATGTCTTCCTTTTTGTCATGTGTGCTTTTTGTATGTAATTACAGTTGTATTATTTTTAAATATTATCTACTATTGCATTATTACTGTATTTCCTTAAATTTTGACATCTTATGAATTTTACATGTAGCTCCTGCCAGTGATTTATTCTTCAATATTGGGTAGATCTTGAAATCCTGAGAACGAGAACACATTGCTGAATATATATATATTTCGGGATATTTGTATATACATACTGAGGTATTTTGGTAATGCACCCGAGTCTAAACAACATCAGAAATCCCATCATTTGGTATATGTAAATCTTGTATGTACAAGGAAAGATTAATGTGCATAATGCTTCATTCTATGTGGGCTGGATATGATGAGTACAGGCAGGAGGCTCTGATCTTCCATTTTTAGCAGCATGCAGCAATACAAAATTTAAGAGTTGGTAAATTTTTAGACTTTTAACTATTTTTAAAAGGTTTCTAGGAAAATGTTTTTTTTTTTTTTACACACACACACACACACACAGAAACTAAGGCAGATAAACAAACACAAGAGAATTCTCATCAGCTGAATGCGTGACAAAGATTTTCTCATATTACATAAGTTGTTTCTTCACTTTCTTTCTTGTTTTTAAAAAAGCAGGGTTTTATTTATATTCTTTACATTTCCTTTCAGTTTGCCTTATTGTTTTCCAGTTTATTTACTCTCAAAATCCTTCTACTTTCTGGAGACTCCATTCATAACTTCTTTAGGAACACAGCCCTTCATCATTTCAGTTATTATTATATGCCCAAGCTGTTCACTGCTGATACCTCTAATTGAGAAAACACTTATCAGTGCACATATTGTTCAAGAAATCCTAATTTCTGATGCTCACCTTACTTTTTTATTGTTTTCATTTTTTTTACCATTTTGTGAATCGAATCTGTGTCTTGAAGTAGACAGGCAAATGTTCTACTAGAGGGCAACACAACCTTTAGGAATTTTGGTTCATACTCAACATTTAATTTTACTTATTTTTTAAATTTTGACTTTATATTAATTATAGAAAGCTCAATATGTTACTTTTGTCTTGAAAAGACAGGAATATTTTAGCTTTAATATGCTTTCTAGCTGAGAATTTTAAGGTGGAAACAAGACTAGCACACATTAGTAGCAAATATATATATATGTATATATGTGTGTCTATAAATATATATTTATATTATATATAATAACATATATACATAATCTTAATTTAGTTATGTTTTTTATATTAAGTCTATTGTTATTTTATTCTGAATAATTTATCATGGGTAGTGCAAATAGTCTCAGGGAGAATTTTACCTGGAGCTATGTAATAAAATAATAAATTGATCAATCAACTTTTCTAAAAACTGCCCTATTTCCTTTATTTGTTTCATGATACTTTCCAATCACAACATGTGAAATCTTAAGACATTTTGAATTTTTATTGTTTGCATTTCATTAGAATGAGCATATTCTTGTGACCTAATAAAGTCATTACGTAATGTTGAAAAGATATTCATTGTTTTTTTTCTAAGTAGGCAATGAGCAGAAGAATGAGCCAAAGATGGGGCTGGAGAAAGTCTGAAGACACAGGGGAAGATGACTGGTAAATGTCTAGACACGGAGAATAATTTTGCTACCACTTGAATATGAAGTAACCCCACATGCTCTTTGTTCATTGTTTGGTCTCAAGCAGGTGATGTTAATAATAAAAGTCTTGGATACAATGTTTCTAGGCTGTGTTCTGCTGTTACTCGCAGCTCTTTGTGAACTTCTCCTCAGCCTATATTTTACCTCAGCCTTTCCTCCTTATTTATGGAATTATTTATTTATGTTTGCAGGATGCCATGACTTGCACTGTCCTGTATGTCATTCTCTTCCCACCAAGAGGGACAAACATATAAAACACTATAAGCCAATAGGTGCTTTCTCCATTTGTTTTTCAGGGTTTTTTTTTTATTAGTTACATTTTTATTAACTTTGTATCCCAGCTAGATCCCACTTCCTCATTCCTTCCCAATCCTACCCTCCCTCCCTCATCTCCTCCCTGCCCCTTTCCAAGTCCACTGCTTGGGGAGGTGCTCCTCCCCCTTAATCTGACCATGTTTTATCAGGTATCTTCAGGACTGGCAGCAAAGTCCTCCTCTATGGTTTTGAATAATTTGTTTTAGCACACAGATGATATTATTGACTAATACTAATAATAATTGACTAATATTAGAAGAGTGAAGAAAATGCTACTGGATACTTGAATAAGGAATGTGATAATTGATCTTAGTGTTAATGATAAGTTATAGAACCATGTGGAAATCCAGCTCTGAGTGTGTTTCTGACACATTTACCTTATGAGACTTGCAGATATATATAATACTTCACTATACCTATTGACTGCTAAAGCCTTTGGAAGATTTCACTTGAAAACAAACAACAAACAAAAAAGAAATAATAAGATGATAGGACTATGATAAATTACATTAACCTCAAAGCATTGTAAAAGTTTATAACCTATGTGGATAGAATGTACTGTTTGTCCTTTGGTGGTTTTAAGAAGCAAAAACCCATGTTCTCTGTTAAATATAAGGAAGATCACATTTGCAGAAAGCCAGTGCCAGCCTCTGAGAAACAAGTGAGAAAATGACAGCCTCAGTTTTTGGTTTGTTTGTTTGGTTTTTACAATTTAATCATTGTATATCCCCATTGTAGCCCGTTCCCTCAACTCCTTCCAGTCCCACTGTCCCTCCCTCTTTCCCCCTATCCCTTTCCTCTGACAACTATTTCCCAAATACTTCTGATAACCCAGCCTCCAATATGATGCAGAAGTCAGGTACAGATCACAATGTGGGGACAACTTGAGTGTGATCAGTGTCGGCTTTGGTGAGCCCTCTGCTATCATAATGAGAGTATACTAGGAAGATTTAATTTATAAACTAAAACTGGAATTCTCCACAGACATCAACTCTATGAACAACTTTCAGATGACACTTGTGAGAAACAGGCCTCTCTTATTTTAACCAGCTGGGTTTGTAGTACTTGGTTATAACCTCTCAAATGAATTAAGTCAACATCCCAGAGAAACCGCATTTCCTCACAAGCCTCACAGATTAGGAACTGTCTCCTTAACTAGCCAAGCCTCAAGTCAAAATATAGGCCCTAAGAAAGTGGAAGCACTAACCAATTTGTTTCCCATTGTGAGGGGAACAAGGACTATTTCTAACAGGAACTCAATGGCTGGCTCTTTGACCCCCCACCCCCCAAGGGAGGAGCAGTCCTGTTAGGCCACAGAGGAGGACTTTGCAGCCAGTCCTGAAGCTACCTGATAAAACAGGATCAGATGAATGGGAGGAGGTCCCCCCCCCATTAGTGGACTTGGAAAGGGGCAAGGTGGAGATGAGGGAGGGAGGGTGGGATTGGGAGGGAATGAGGGAGTGGGATACGGCTGGGATACAGAGTTAATAAAATGTAACTGATAAGAAAAAAATAAAATAAAAAAAAAGGGTAAAAGGCAAGCAGGATAGAAGAGGAGAGATGGGGACGGAGAAGTAACGCCTTTTGAAAAGAAAGCCATATGGAAATCTAATACAGTAGACGCTTCCTAAAACATATATACATGTAAATAGAATTTAAAGGCAATTACCATATAATGGGGGAAACAATGCCCTAAGGAGATATCATAAGCTACCAAATAAAACACCCAGGATCCAAAATGGTTTATACCTTTTTGAATCGTTGCTAAAGTGGCCCAGCTTACTTCCCCCGAATATTACCGGCTATTGCCTTCAAAGGCCTTGCAGTCCTTGAACTTCCTACTGTCAGAAAACATTCTGTTAAAGGATCTCAACTGGCAAGTGGGCCTTCTGGAAAGGAATCCAGTATTTTGCAAAGTCTGTGACATGATCCCAGAATTGCTTCCAGCCTCTGAAACGATGTCAACAGCTATTGATTTGGGGAAGTTCAGTAGGTGTCAGAGTTCTCTGGAAGGAATCCAGAACTTTGTAAAGTTTGTGCCGTGATGCACCCCAGATTTGCTTCCAACTTCTCACAACCCTGTCATTTGTGCACTGCTGCATCTCTCTAAAATCTGGTCTGGTGTGACCCCCACTTTCTGGGTATTAACGCACTCTGATTGAATAAACTTCCTGCTGGATCTTTAAAAAAAAAAAAAAGAAAAAGAAAAGAAAGTGGAAGCAGAAGGGCCAAGTAATTATGGCAAGACTTGTAGCCCGCAGGAGTTACTAGAGGATGGGCACCTGGTCGTAGCTTCTATGGAGGTGAAATGCATAGTAATTTCATCAAGTATTCTACCCAACCCACATTGGATGAAGTCACCAAATATGGTTCATTAACCAGAGCTTTATGCCTGTTAGCTTTGAGATATCGTCACTCAAACAGCAAGCTTTATGCTGCATTCCCTGTGCTCTGATTTTTTTTTAAACTGCTAGCATGTATTCATTTATGTATTTTGCAAAAATCCTTATCCTATGGCCACTTTAAAATTCACAAATGTTGAGACATTAGCCAAAAGCCTTATGGGTAGGGAATGTTGTAAATTTTTTTTAAATATGCTTAAATCACATGCTTAATATGTGACTTTATGCAGTGGGTTTCTCATGTTTTTTTCATAATTTTAACTTTTTTTTTTTGTCAAGCATTCTAAGCCATAAATTGAGGAAACATGAGTCACTACCTTTAACTTTAAATCTGTGAATGTCTGAATATTTTAGCATAAAATTACAGGAAAACATGTTGGGTGCTGATCTACATATATTATCATATCCAAGTAAGACAGAAACACAGAACAAGTAAATAGCTGCTAATTGGTCATAATAATTCTTACTTATTAATTCGTGAGCTTTGGAAGAATTGATATAAATTTTAAATTTACCACATACGAGAGTACTTAATAAATTTATAGTCATCAGAATAAATTTGAAGCACATATTTTAGACTAGATTTCATTATATTATACATTTATATGAATACAAAGAACTGTTTCCAGTAGATTGCAAAACTGTTACAGAAATTATATATCAATGTCTTCCAAAAAGAGTAACTTGAGGATGGAAAATAGTTCATCAGGTAGAGCACATACTACACAAACAGGAGGACTTCCATTCAATCACACAAACCCCCCCCACACACACAGTTTCTGGAGTCAATGATCTTAGAGTAGATATGATGATTAATAAAGAATAAAAAAGTGACAAAGTAAGATGCTGACCATGAATAACAGATTATTACCAAGAGTTTCTTCTACAGCATAAGGTTATGATGAGTTTTCATTTCTCCTCTGAAGGTTTGTAGGTACCTTAAGAGAAAATACACTTTCATGAACTCACATGCATGCCCATGTACAAAAAGGCACACAATATATGTTATAGAAATTTTTTATGATGATAATGTAAATTGATCTTATTTTTATATTTGTCTTTAAATTATGTCTCCTTTGAAATTCTTTTCAGAATCGTATTTGTGTTTCATGTCTGGCTTTAGAAATAATTACAAAATTCCTTATTGTTCTATGAATACTTTGAACAGATAGGTTTATTGATGTCTCTGCAACTGATATTGATAGCCTTTGGCACACAAATCTTTTGTTGTATTTCATATTGTAATTATAATATCTAAAGTGAGTGTGAAAGATCACAGTCATCAATTAACTGACTTTTGTACTTAAAGATTTATGAAAATTAAATTGAAGTTGAATGAAAAACAATTAAGAACACTGATTAAACAAAATGGAATTTGTTAACTATATTGTTCTGTACAGATTTTATTATGTAAAATACAGATTAAAGATTATTTCTATATTCATTTTCCACAATTAACATAAATCTTCTTTCTATTTCAGTTTATAGTTTTGTGTATGGTGTTGTTGTATTCTTACCTGTGGATTTAAAGTGTTTAGAGATGGAGGTACTTAATTATTGGCCTTTAAACATGTCTTAACTTATATTTTAATCTTGTAGTGTGTTCTTTCACAATACATGTAGTGTTTTGTTTTGTGGTCTCATGGTTGTGCTTTTATTATTGTTATTATGATTATTATCATTATTATTTACAATTTATTCACTTTGTATCCAAGTTGTAGCCCCCTCCCTCATCTCCTCCCTCTCCTACCTCTTCCTCCCCTCCCCCACCCCTAGTCCAGTGAGAGGGGAAGTCCTCCTTGCCTAGAATCTGACCCTAGCCTATCAGATCTCATCAGGACTGCCGGGATCTTCTTCCTCTGCAGGCTGGCAGGTTCACCTTGTTAGGGGGAATTGCATGCTCTTAAAATTGTTGTGCTTTTAAGCTTGGGCTGATCTGGCATTTCCTTTTCATTATACTTTGACCTCAAGTCTTCCATTTCAGCTCCCATGAGCTGAGAATTTAAGGAGACATCAATACAACAGGTTGAATTTAAATTTTATTTATTTATTTTTTAAATTTTTCATCAATTACACTTTATTCATTCTGCATCCCCCCATAAGCCCCTCCCTCCTCCCCTCCCAATCCCACCCTCCCTCCTCCCTCTGCTTGCATGCCACTCCCCAAGTCCACTGATAGGGGAGGTTCTCCTCTCCTTTCTGATCTTAGTCTATCAATTCACATCAAAAGTAGCTGCATTATGGCCTGGTAAGGCTGCTCCCCCCCAGGGGGAGGTGATCAAAGAGCAGGCCAATCAAATTATGTCAGATGCAGTCCCTCTTCACATTACTATGTAACCCAATTGGACTCTGAACTGCCCTGGGCTACATCTGTGCAGGGGTTCTGGGTTATCTCCATGAATAGTCCTTGGTTGGAGTATGAGTCTCTGGGAAGTTCCCTGTGTTCAAATTTTCTTGTTCTGTTGCTCTCCTTGTGGAGACCTTGTCCTCTCCAGCTCTTACTATTTCCCAGTTCTTACCTAAAATTCCATTCACTCTGCCCAACAGTTGCCCATCAGGCTGAGCATCTGCTTTGATAGTCTGAAGGGCAGAGGCTTTCAGAGGCCCTCTGTGGTAGGTTCCTAGGTTGTTTCCTGTTTTCTTCTTCTTCTGATGTCCATCCTCTTTGCCTTTCCAGATGGGGATTGGACATTTTAGTTAGGGTCCTCTCTCTTGCTTAGTTTCTTTAGATGCACAGGTTTTAGTGGGTTTATCCTATGTTGTATGTCTATATGAGTTAGTATATACCATGTGTGTCTTTTTGCTTCTGGGACAACTCAATCAGTATGATCCTTTCCAGATCCCCCCATTTACCTGCAAATTTGCATTGATGCAAAAATACTTAATAAAATATTTGCAAACCGAATCCAAGAACACATCAAAGATATTATCCACTATGACCAAGTAGGCTTCATCCCAGGTATGCAGGGGTGGTTCAATATATGGAAATCCATCAATGTGATCCACCATATGAACAAACTGAAAGAAAAAACCACATGATAATCTCCCTACATGCTGAAAAAGCATTTGACAAAATCCAACATCCATTCATGTTCAAAGTATTGGAGAGATCAGGGATACAAGGCACATATCTAAACATAGTAAAGGCGATATACAGCAAGCCTATAGCCAACATCAAACTGAACGGAGAGAAACTTAAAGCAATCCCACTAAAATCAACGACAAGACAAGACTGGCCACTCTCTCCATATCCCTTCAACATAGTGATGGAAGTCCTTGCTAGAGCAATAAGATAGTTGAAGGAGATCAAGGGGATACAAATTGGAAAGGAAGAAGTCAAATTATCACTATTTGCAGATGATATGATAATATATGTGAGTGACCCCAAAAACTCTACCAGGGAACTCCTACAGCTGATAAACACCTTCAGCAAAGTGGCCAGATACAAAATTAACTCAAAAAAATCAGTAGCCCTCCTGTATACAAAAGACAAAAGGGCTGAGAAAGAAATTAGGGAAACAACGCCCTTCACAATAGCCACAAATGACATAAGGTACCTCGGAGTAACCCTAACCAAGGAAGTCAAAGACTTGTATGAAAAAAATTTCAAATCTCTGAAGAAAGAATTAGAAGAAGATATGAGAAGATGGAAAGAACTCCCATGCTCATGGCTTGGAAAGATTAACATAGTAAAAATGGCCATCTTACCAAAAGCAATCTACAGATTCAATGCAATGCCCATCAAATTACCAACACAATTCTTTACAGACCTGGAAAGAAAAATTCTCAACTTCATATGGAATAACAAGAAACCCAGAATTGCTAAAACAATCCTCTACAATAAAAGATCTTCTGGAGGTATCTCCATCACTGATCTCAAGCTGTACTATAGAGCAACAGTTTTAAAAACTGCATGGTACTGGCATAGAAACAGAATGGTGGATCAATGGAACTGAACAGAGGACCCAGAAATAAACCCACACACTTATGGACACCTGATCTTTGACAAAGGTGCCAAAACCATACAATGGAAAAAAAGATAGCATTTTCAACAAATGGTGCTGGTCCTACTGGATGTCTACATGTAGAAAAATGAAAATAGATCCATACTTATCACCCTGCACAAAACTGAAGTCCAAGTGGATCAAAGACCTCAACATAAAACCAGACACATTAAATCCGCTTGAAAAAAAACTGGGAAATACCCTAGAACTTATTGGTACAGGGGAAAACTTCCTGAACAGAACACCAACAGCACAGGCTCTAAGAGCAACAATCAATAAATGGGACCTCATGAAACTGAAAAGCTTCTGTAAAGCAAAGGACACCGTCATCAAAACAAAGCGACCGCCTACAGATTGGGAAAGAATCTTCACCAACCCTTTATCTGACAGAGGACTCATATCCAGTATATATAAAGAACTAAAGAAGCTGAAAAGCAGCAAACCAAGTAATCCAATTAAAAAATGGGGAACAGAGCTAAACAGAGAATTCTCTGTAGGGGAATACCGAATGGCAGAGAAGCACTTAAAGAAATGCTCAACCTCACTAGCCATTAGGGAAATGCAAATCAAAACAACCCTGAAATTTCACCTTACACCCATGAGAATGGCCAAGATCAAAAACTCAAGTGACAACACATGCTGGAGAGGTTGTGGAGAAAGGGGAACCCTTCTGCACTGCTGGTGTGAATGTAAACTTGTACAACCACTCTGGAAATCAATCTGGTGCTTTCTCATACAACTAGGAATAGCGCTTCCTCAAGATCCAGCCATACCACTACTGTGCATATATCCAAAAGAGGCTCAAGTACACAAAAAGGACATTTGCTCAACCATGTTTGTAGCAGCTTTATTTGTAATAGTCAGAAGCTGGAAACAACCCAGATGCCCCTCAACTGAAGAATGGATGCAGAAATTGTGGTACATCTACACAATGGAATATTACTCAGCAATGAAAAATAAGGAAATCATGAAATTTGCAGGTAAATTTTATTTAATTAAAATTTTTAGCATTACCTTTTCCAGAAATTTGGATTGTTTCTAAGTTTTTATATTTACACTGCCATTAAATTACTATATTTTACTTATTTTAAAATGGATGTATAAATGTGTACATTTATATATATAAATATTATTGTATATATATATTGTATTTAAAATTGTGTGTAGTGTAGAGTTATGTTTGTGTCTAGGTATGATGTATGGTGTGCATGTGTGTTTGGTCACCTATTAATATCTATACTATCTATATCTATCTTATCTGTATCTATATATCTACATCTATTGTTATCTATGTGCACATAAAGGATGGATGTTGCTGAGTGTCTGAATCACTCCTCAGCTTAGATTTTGAGACATGTCATTCACATTGAATCCAATACTCCCAGTTGGCTGAGATGGCTC
The DNA here is from genome assembly GCF_030254825.1 of Meriones unguiculatus. Taxonomy (NCBI): domain Eukaryota; kingdom Metazoa; phylum Chordata; class Mammalia; order Rodentia; family Muridae; genus Meriones; species Meriones unguiculatus. Next base: position 101,464,158 of record NC_083351.1, read on the forward strand.
CCTCAGAGACCCAGTGCTAGTGTTGCAGTTGTGTATGAGCCTGGTTGGCTTCTTTGTGAGTTCTTGTGAAGCTAAGAAACAAAGACCCCAATGCTTCTTCTGTAGACACTCAACTGACTGAACCATCACCTGAGCTCATGTATAATATATGTACATACACAAGGAGATCTATATACAACTATATCCCTTCTTTCTTTTTAAACTATTTACTCTATTCATTTTTAAATGTTTTATTTATTTATTACAATTTATTCAGTTTGTATCCCAGTTGTATCCCCCTCCCTCATCTTTTCCTAGTCCCACCCACCCTTCCTCTTCTCCCACTATGCCCTTTCTCGTGTCCTCTGATAGGGGAAGACCTCCTCCTCTTCTATCTGACCCTAGCCTATCAGGTCTCATCACGACTGGCTGCATTGTTTTCCTTTTGTCCCCAGGGGAAGGTGATCAAAGAGCCAGCCACTGAGCTCATGTCAGAGACAGCCCCTGCTTGCCTTTCTAAGGAACTCACTTGGAAACTGAGCAGAGGGTCTAGATCCTCTCCATGCATGGTCCTTCATTGAAGTATCAGTCTCTTCAGCCCCTCTGAGCCCAGAGGTTTGGCTCTGATTGGTCTCCTTGTGGAGTTCCTGTGCACTTCAGGTCGTTCTATCTCCCTCTTCTTCCATAAGGTTCCTAGCATTGACAAATGATGGGAATTAGAAAAGATGATCCTGAGTGAGGTAACCCAGAAACAGAAAGACACATTCACTTATAAGTGGATATTAGCCATATAACATAGGATAAACACACTAAAATCTATAGTCCTAAAGAAGCTAAACAAGGAGGACTATAGGGAAGATATTTAATCCTCATTCAGAAGAGCTAACAGGGTAGACATCGGAAGTAGAAGACAAGGAACAGGACAGGAATTCTCCACAGAGGGTCTCTGAAAGATTCTACCTATCAGGGTATCAAAGAAGATACTGAGACTCACAGCTGTTTCTCTTCTAAGAAGAGATGTTTCACTGTATAACAACACAAAGACTATCCCAAATCCTCTTCCCTGATTTTAGAATGCCACTCTTCTGTCACAATAGTTACACAGTCCTGTTTCTATAACTTCTATCTCTTGTCTATTTCAGTTTGCTAATGGAATACTTTAGTAGTTCATTGGGGTTATATAATAATATGGACTAATATGACATATAGAAACTTCATGTTTTGCTCTCTCTTAGAAGGTTTTTAAGAAAACCTTTGGCATACCTCCCCTCATCCTATTTTCCTAATAAAATGTCGTGTTAGCAGCTGACCATTAATGCAGGTCACTTTCTTAGATCTCTTTCATCCATTGGTCCTCAATTCTCAATACTCCCTAGTCTGTAGGAGTCACCACATCCTTAGATGTGAACTCTTCTGAAGGTCTGGATTCTATCAGTTTTAAATGCTTGTCCTCCAGTCCTCCAGTTTTGGCCTAGAAGTGTTTTCAAATGTTTTAATTTTAAGTTTTTCAGGTTGAAAGGGTAGGAGCAGGTCATTTGCCCTTCAATTTTAGTTTCTCATACTTATAGAGAATTATCACCTCTTGGATAAATTCCAAATAAGTATCTTTAAGTCCAGTTCTATTTATTTGCAAGCTTTCAAAACTTAATTGAACTTATTTTGACATTATACTACACAGGAGCTTATTGTGTGTAGAAATTCTTTGTAGTTGTACTCTGGAGGAAGGCAACCCTACACAGCATCATTCACTCTGGGAAGACATATTCCTGCACTACCATGGAGCTGGGCCTACAGACTATTTTGAACCACTGATATGGGAGCTCAGAGCTGAACTCTGGGCCTATGCAAAAACAGTAAGGAATCCTACCTACAAAGCCATCTCTCCAGCACACATCACAAGTTTCCATCTTATAAATCTTGCACATTTCTTATTTTACTAATATTTCTTCTTTTCTCTTCAACATGTATACAATATATTTTTGATCATATAGATTCCCCCAAATCCCTTCCAACTTCCTCCATAAATCATATATTGCTGCCATCATCATATCCTTATTTATTTTTTTTACTGTTGTGTTTAAATTCTGCTGCCCACGAATAGATGAGTATGTGGTGGTAAAAATATTCAATTTCATTGAGATATTATTGATAAGACACAACACACACACACACACAAACACAAACACACACACAGAAGAATGGGAGTGGGAAGGGAGGGAGAGAAAGTGGGTCCGAGAGGAGGGAGAAACACACACAGAAAGAGAGAGGAAGAAAGAGAGAGCTCTTCACATCAGAGACATTATCCCATTTTTTTTCCTCAGGCAATCTTGATTTCTACAGAGTTGAATAAGTGGCATTTTCACATATCCAAATATAACATAGCTTAATATTCAGCTTTCTGAAAACCATTTAAGTTTAGTGTTGTATTCTCTGTCATCATTTTATTGGGGAAATTATAGTGATTTTGTGTTGGAAATTATAAGTTAGTAAATCACAGGCTAACAAAGATCTGTTGGGAAATCTCAATCTACCTCTCAGAATGTGTGGCTGTATGTGTATGTGCCTAAAAATGTTTGCTTCTGAAATCAGCAACAGATTGTTTTAAATAATTTTTTGTTTGCTTTTGTTTTTTGAGACAGGGTATCTCTGTGTAAACCTGGCTGTCCTGGAAATTACTCTGCAGACCATGTGGGCCTCAAAATCAGACATCCAATTGCTTCTGTCATCCAGGTACTTGGATAAAAGTCATGTGCCACCACTACCTGGCTAAAGTTAAAATTAAAAAAAAAATAGAAGTGGCTACTTTAAAATTATAAAGACTAAGTAATCCACATGTTTGTTTTGATTTGAATGTCTACTCTTTCTTCCTTACTTATTTTACAAGCATTATTATTATTATTATTATTACAATTTATTCATTTTGTATCCTGGCTGTAGCCTCCTCCCTCATCTATTCACAGTCCCACCCTCTCCCTCATCCATGCCCCTTCCCTAGTCCACTGAGAGAGGAGTTCCTCCTCCCCTACTATCTGACCCTACATATCAGGTCTCATCAGGGCTGTCTGGATCCTCTTTCCCTGTGGCCTATCGGCCACCTCGTTCCCCTTACTAGGTTATTTGCATAGAGACTGAGCTGCCCATGGGCTACATCTGAGCAGGGGATCTAGGTCCTCTCCATGCATGGTCCTTGGTTGATTCTCATTATGGAAAAAGTAGGGGCTAGAAAGACCTGGAGGAGACAGAAGCCCCACAAGGAGACCAACAAAGTTAAAAAACTTAAGTCCTGCAGAGATTGATGCACCAACCAAGGACTGTGCATGGAAAGAACCTAGACACCATACTCAGAGGTAACCTATTGGCAGCTTAGTCTTCATATAGGTCTCTGAGTAAGGGGAGCAGGGGTTGCCTCTATCGTTAACTCCATTGCCTGATCTTTGATCACTTGCCCCTGGCAATGTACTCTTGCCATGCCACAGGGGAAGAGGATCCAGGCAGTCCTGCTGAGACTTGATAAACTATGGGCAGATGGTAGAGGAAGAGAATTCCCCCTTTCAGTGGACTAGGAGAAGGGAATAGGGGGGAAGAGAGAGGGAGAGTGGGACTGAGAGGAGTTGAGGGACTGGGCTTCAATAGGGATATATAATGAGTAAATTGTGAAAAAAAAGTAAAAGAAAAAAAGGAAATTAAAAAGAAAAAAAGAAAGTATAAAGCAATTGCATTGCAACCTCATAGCATGAGCTGACTAATTTCCTGACATGCCTACTGAATTACTTCATTGTTTCCCTATTCATATTCTCAGACCTCTGTTTCTTTTGCTTGACATACATTGTCTTTGCCAACATTTATTATATGCATTTTTAATCTTTAATATATTTATAATATATGAATAGATATATCCACATTTATATTTAAAATGAGATATTTACTACTTTTCAGATAAATAAAACCCGTTAAATATCTCAAAATAACCATATAAATGATAACATTTCTTTATTAAGTGAGAGTAAGCATGTATAGTGATGAGTGACCCTGGCATAAGATCCAGGAAATGTCCAAGGTGATACTGTTTCTGAAATAAAAGAAAGTGATTATATTCTTACATCTTTCCTTAAACTTCCTTTTTTTTCTATTTCTCATCCTCCCTGATGAATGCACTAGCTGCAATCACAACCTATGATTGGATCCAAGTGTGTGAGTGGATCCCAAAGTAATAGAATAAAACACTTTTAACCTTGCTGTCAAAAACAACAGACCTGTTATTATTACAAAAGTAGTTGAAATGATGCCCTTTCTCTTCAAGGTAAACATAGGATGGGAGGGCATAGAAAAATCTACTCATGTATGAAAACACCGGGTTTTACTTTGTCTTTAACAAGCAATTAACATATTTTCCTTCAAATATTTATTATTTAAGTTTTACTACTGGTCACAAGAAATGCAGATTTTTAGCAATTGAATCTGTAGTTATTTAATTAAAAGAAGGTATTAATAATATGAATCATTGGCTTGGAGTGACACACTGTTGAAATTTTGCTCCAATGACCTGACATTGTTAAATGGTATTATTAAACACCTTGTACAGATTTAATATATATGTAATATATGTATATATTATATGTTAATGTATTTAATATATACACTTAAGTTATGGTTTTATGCAAATACAGTAGACTTTTTCATACTAACGTTAAATCACTAGGCATGAACACTTTTTGTTATTCCACAGTGGTAGTTGATGTTATATAGAAGGCAAACAAAATTAAATCTGGGGAGCAGGTTTTCTTTTTTTTTTTTCTCTAAAATACCTTTAATAGATGACAAAAAATGATAGGAATTTTGGTTCACATTCAAAATGCTTTCATTATTATTTCTTTACATTAAATGGTGGAAGTATAGAGCATAAAAATAAAAACTACATTCTACTAAATCGTTTAATTTCACTTATTCTTTGTTTTTCATGTTTAAGGCTTTGACAAGTTTATTCAAACTGAAAAACATAGGAATGTATCACCAAGTAAGGAGCACACATGTGATGAAAGCCCATAGTTACTCCTTTGTAGTGGGATTTGTATCAGTCCCTGAGACAATCACAGCAGGCTGTTTGTGTTAACCTTCTCAATAGGGTATGACAGGAGTTCAATAGGAATAAAATATCTTTTCGTAGGCAGGTCTTTGTGAGTTAGGAGATGTAATGGCCCCGAGGCTCCTGAAGAAAAACAAATATCTATGATTGAGTAAAAACTATTTTTTAAATCTTTCAAGCAAAGCCAAAAAGAGTGTCACTCACACCGGAGACCCTGTCAAATGCTGTTTATGAGATGGCTCGGCATGCTCTGTTATTGGGAAGAGGGCAGATGGTCTTTTTTCTTGTGAGAGTGTGTCATCTTTTGTTATGAATTTATATCATTTTATACATTTGCCTACAAAATATTGTCACTGATGACGTACTTTTATTGAGGTGGGTATGAAGAGCTTAAGATAGCCTGAATATAACTCCATTTTGAAATAAAGATCTTGACTGGGAACTCAATTCAGGCACCAGGAAATATCACAGAGTATACACCTGGCAGAAAACAAAGTTAACTCTCCTAGCAACAGCCTGCAGGAAATATAACAGAATAAATGCTTCATAGAAAATAGAGACAAACTCCCTGGCAATAATCAATGGGAATCGGTTGAGAATCGGGTGGGAAAATTCTCCCCAATGTTTCAGATATGGTTTAGAAAAATAGCCATTGTGATTATATGCCTTAGCCATTGTGATTATGTACCTCAGAAAAGGTCACCCTGCCCTGCTAAACTTCACCCAATTCTGTAACGCCAAGGCTTGTGCCCCCCTGCTTGCTGCCATGGAAACCCCCTGCTCACAGACTTTCCCTTTAAAAATCCTGTTCACTCAGAGCTCGGGGTCCCACTTCTCTACTGCTGCGCCAGTGAGACTTGGGTCCCGAGTTCGATCACTCTCGTAATAAAGCTCTCTTGCAATTGCATCGAGTCATCTCCTGGTGGTCTCTGAGGGTCCCGTGAACCTGGCATAACATTTCGGGGCTCGTCCATCCGGGATGCCTCGAGACCTCCAGGACTCCTGACCCGGAGAGCTTAGTCCCGCGGGTAAGTGTAATGTCTTCTATGTTGTCTGTCTGCTTTAAATGTTTGTTTGCCTTTATTCTTTGTTTCTTTTCCTGAAAAGCCTTGAGGTGCTTACGGGAGCAGCCAGATTAGGTATGACAGACGTGTTGGGGCCTAGGCTGTGGGGGCTTCAAAAGACATTTTGATGTCCTGGAATTTCTGCCTCCTTGGGACCCCTGGGATAGGGGGACTGGAGTGAGGATCTGTTTTTGCCTCCGGAGTGAGGATCGGTTTCCTGGAACTTCTGTGGCAGAGAAGTCCAGGTTTTGTCTGTTTCTGCCTCCTCGGGACCCCTGGGATAGGGGGACTGGAGTGAGGATCTGTCTTTACCTCCTCGGAACTCCTGGGATAGGGGAACTGGAGTGAGGATTGGTTTTCTGGAACTTCTGTGGCAGAGAAGTCCAGGTTTTCAGTGTTACTTGGTTTCTATGTGTGATTAATTGGTCTTTTTTTCCCCCGTTGGTGTTGTGCCTGGAGTTACTGTTTAATTTTTGTGATTAATTGTTTGTGGTTTTGTGTCTACTTGAGAGTGCTTGATTTTACTTTTGTTTAAAACTGTGGCTGTTTTTGTTTCTATGATTTCAGTTTTGTCCTGTGATGTTAGCCTGGGTATAGGCTGTAAGTTGTTGCCTTTGGTTTCGTTTTTGTCTGAGACAACCGGTTCTTTTTTGTGTATGAGTGATTTACTATTTGTTGAAATTGTTTTCCTTACTTCTTTTGAGTTCTCCTGAATTCTTTTGACGAATAGACTGGCTGATGATATGGGACGGAATACCTCCAAACCTCTTGACTTGGTTCTGACTCATTTTGGAGAAGTTAAAACTAGAGCTCACAGTCTTTCAGTTGATGTGAGAAAAGAAAAAAAAAAAAATACTTTTTTTGTAGCTCAGAATGGCTTACCTAAAATGTGAGCTAGTTGCCAGAAGGAACTTTCCACCTTCCCACTGGCCTTGCGATGGGAAATAGAGTCTTTCAGAAAGCATGTGGGCACCCAGACCAAGTGCCCCATATTATAGTTTGGAAAGATCTAGTTATTAATCTACCTCCATAGATTAAGCCTTTTCTGACCCCCACTAACAGTCCTCCTTCCACAGGCTCTCCAAAACCAGAGGCCACTGCCCTGGCTCTATAGATCCCCCCCCCCCCTTAATCTGTTTTACAGCATGGGACTCCCATGGAAATATTTTTTTCCACCTCCTCCTCCTCCCACTCCTCAACCAACTCCTGCTCCTTTATCCAGGTTGGAACCATCGTCTGGCCCAGCGCCAAGAACCCAAAGCCTCCCATGCAGCTTCTCCCTCTGGGGAACCAGAGGCAGATTCTACATTCCTTCCCTTATGGGACACGGAGCCCTCTAGATGTTAATGGCAATCAGTCTCATCATTACTGGCCTTTTGCCACATCATAGGTTTAACTGGAGAACTCAGAGTGCCAAGTTCTCTGCTTTTTACCCACCAGCCCACCCGGGACGATTGCCAGCAGCTTTTACAGGTCTTGTTTACCAAGAGGAGCAGGGATGTATTATTTCAAAGGCACACAAAAATGTCCCAGACACTACAGGAGTTCCAACTACAAATCCCATATTGATGATTACTTTCCCTATAAGAGGCCCAATTGGGATTACAACACGGCTGCAGGTAGGGAACGTCTCCTAGTCTACTGTCAGGCTCTGTTGGCAGTTCTCAAGGCGATCACAAGACAGCCCACTGATTTGGTCAAGATGTACAGAAACAGGAAAGAATAGGCCAGCATCTGTGTCCAAGGTAAGTCAGAATGTAGCTAAGTTTATTGGGGTAGATTGGAGATTGCATTGTGCATATAGGCTCCAAAGTTTATATAAAATATTAAAAGTGCACCTTCATGTGTTTATATATATAAACTTCTTTTGCTGGCAGCCAACATCAAAATAATACATTTAATATTGGCTTTAAAAGGACTAAATTGTTTGCATTGATAAAATTTGGTTTTGCCTTTTAAAATTATGGTTATACTTTGTGACTTCATTCCTAAAAAGGGTACCTTATTTTGATATTTCAAAAACAGGTTAAAAAAAAAAAACTATGTTTAAGGCAATAAAGCATTTTAAAGTTTATCAGGTATTTTAGACAATGACCTTAGGCATTCTAACAGAGAATTTGGAACAGTTTCTCAATTCTTTTGGGGAGAACAAAAGACTTTAATATTTGTTTTGTTAATTTTACCAAATAAAACCAAGTTATACTATTTGAGCCAATTATGAAAATTGTAGTTTTGATAAAATAATAAAAATGATTCTGATAAAAACTTTTATATGGTTTAAGAATTTAAATAAATGTCTGGTTAAATCAAAAGAAAGGAGCTGGGAAAAGCCTAACCTGAAGATATACAGACTGTTATAAAAGATATAAATTGTATTTGCTTTGGTTTTTACACCTGCAAGCATGATTTAATAAAGAACTGTAAGATATACTGCTCTTTATTTAAAAGGCTAATGTTTTTTTCAATACAAAATGTTTTCTTATGCTTTTTAACCCAGGTTTATATAGGGTTATATTCAACTCATTTTTAATTATTAAAAAATATATGCGTGGTTGCAAGTTCCTATATAAATTATTTAATGCTGTCTCTAAATGAAATTTTTGTCCTTTATGCTTTTTTTTGCTGTTCAGTTTTAATGCAATATGATAGGATGACAAGATTCTCTGGCCCTTCTATGTATTGTATTTGATTAAAAGTTTTGCTTTGATTTTAGTTCAGAAAGATATTTAAAGTAATGCTAATAAACATAAATAACTATATAACTATATATTTATATAAATATAAATAACTGCTAATAAATGTGGTTAGTTATAAGAATGGATTTTATCTGGTATTTTGTTTATGTTTTTAAAGTTAAGCCTAGGATGGGTATTTATAAAGTTGGCCTATATAGATCTACTAAAAATTAATAGGGGTTTAAAAATATTCATTTAAGAAATACGACAGAATTAGAGATTATGGCATTCTATTTCATAGGATACAATTTAAAATAAATAATTCAAAGAGAGATAAAAAATAATTCAGATATGCCGGCCCTCAAGCTTGTCAGAGATCTGATGAATATGGCATTTTAACATGTGTAAGTTTATTATGACAGAGAGTCCCAAATTCCTGGCAGTAGCTCCCCCAAGGTCTCCAAGAAGATTTGGGCACAATGTGACTTTGGATTATGGTATGCTAGCCACTGGGCAAGACTGCCCCAACTGGCCGACTGCCTGGGCTCAGCCTAAACTGTGGACAAAACTGTGGACACCTGGAGAGTCAATGTTTCACGTTGCTAAGGGCGAGGTGAGGCCATTCTCTCATTTCTTTCTCCACAAAAACAGTCTCTCATCTTCTGTGCCTGATTGCTGGACTGCCCTACTCATGATGCCTTGAGAACACAGGAGCCAAGGACAGCTGCCTAGAGTGATGGACTGACTAGTTGTCACTGTCATTTTGATTGGTACATGGATTGGTACATACTTATCCTTCTCAGGTCTCTGATTACATTGATGGCTAAGCTAAGATAATGGTAGCCTTGCAGCTAAAGAGCAGATAGTTAGATCCATTGTTAATGTATTGGTTATTTTATTAGTTAGTTAAAATTACCAGGTACAAGGTTTTCTATTTAAAGAAGGCAAGCAGGTTTGCCTAGCCTACAGGCTTCATTTTAATTATCTATGTCTTATAATGGATGGCTACATAGAAAGATAATGGAGTTTATGTAGGGTTTGAGGATATAAGAGTTTACATTTTGAGAATCTAGAAAATGTTGTTTGATTTGGGAAAATGTTTCAGGGTTTATAAATACAAAAAAGATTGAAGGATATAAATAGCTGTTTTAAAATATATAAACATAAATTGTAATGATACAGAAAAATAATTTGAGGCATATTAAAAATGGGAGATATTTTATATTTTAGACTTCTCTCCTCTCTCTCTGACATTGACTATTGGAGTTCTGATAAGCTGATTGCCTTATATCCAGTCACAAGTTTAAGATTTTAATTGCCTTTTGATGGTTTTCTGGAGATAAATATAAAAATGCATTTCATCATGCTAAACACATATATACAATGTGTATATTTGACCCAAAAGCCAGAGCTTTTACTCTGATATCTTTAATATTTGCCATTTTTGAGATAGACTTTGATACAGAAGTTAAAAATATTTTAAATCTATTTTTTTCTAGTTGCTTTGTTAAGGGAAGTCCAAGCATCCACAGTTCAGCACTAAAGCCACTAATGTATTTCTGCCTAACTTTCCAGTGTAACATGGAGATGGGAACTAAAAATAAATTCTAAGAAGATCTGAAAAAAAAGTGGCCCAGCTCTATTGATGGCTATATACACAACTATATACACAGTTAAGATGTTAGTTTCAGATCATAGATACACTTAAATTGTTGCTCATTCCATTGGATGCAGTTTTACCTGTTATTCACAAAATGTTTAAGAAAATAAAAAAAAAGAAAATCAAAAAGTCATGAGACCTGAATTTGACATAGCTCAAACAGACCAGATGAGTTTTTCCCTAGTCTTGTGATTCCTCATTTTTCCCATTTATTAGACAAATTTTAATTTCTGTTTTAGTTTAAACTTGTCTCGGCAGATTTTCATCTGGTTGAAACTGCAAGCTGAGATCTGAACTTCCTGGAAGCTGTCATGATTACTCACTGCCTCCTTGGATGGTCCACCTAACCAGACATTTCTGAGGCCTGCCCCATTGCCCAGCCTTTGACTGGCATTTCAGCCTTCCTAGCCTCTGATGTCAACGGTCCTACTGTCAGAGCTGAAGTAGTTTCAGAAGACGAGACCACGGTCCAAAATCCATCCTACAGGCTGAAATGCTAAGTCAAAGGTAGCTCCCTGATATTAGCTATTATCTTGGGGATTGCTTAGCTGGAGCAGAAACTAGTATTGCAATACAATACTGGATGTACAAAGCCAGAGTTATAGCAGCTCAAGGGCAGAATCTTTTGCTTTTGGCCATTTTTAGATCAGGCTTACTTAACAAGTTGTTAAAATATTTAAAAAGACTAAAAACTATACAGTTAATGGTAATAAAAACCCAATACAGTCAGCTTGGAGATGACCTTAAACTGTAAGAGCCCACGATTGGCCTCTTCAGTTACATGGAAAGGGGGAAATGAAGAGCTTAAGATAGCCTGAATATAACTCCATTTTGAAATAAAGATCTTGACTGGGAACTCAATTCAGGCACCAGGAAATATCACAGAGTATACACCTGGCAGAAAACAAAGTTAACTCTCCTAGCAACAGCCTGCAGGAAATATAACAGAATAAATGCTTCATAGAAAATAGAGACAAACTCCCTGGCAATAATCAATGGGAATCGGTTGAGAATCGGGTGGGAAAATTCTCCCCAATGTTTCAGATATAGTTTAGAAAAATAGCCATTGTGATTATATGCCTTAGCCATTGTGATTATGTACCTCAGAAAAGGTCACCCTGCCCTGCTAAACTTCACCCAATTCTGTAACGCCAAGGCTTGTGCCCCCCTGCTTGCTGCCATGGAAACCCCCTGCTCACAGACTTTCCCTTTAAAAATCCTGTTCACTCAGAGCTCGGGGTCCCACTTCTCTACTGCTGCGCCAGTGAGACTTGGGTCCCGAGTTCGATCACTCTCGTAATAAAGCTCTCTTGCAATTGCATCGAGTCATCTCCTGGTGGTCTTTGAGGGTCCCGTGAACCTGGCATAACAGGTACTGCATCACAAACAGTAAAGAATCAACAGGTGCAATTATGGACACAAACAGCCTGAAAATTTCACAGCATTTTGGAGATTCCTAGAAATTGGAGCATTCAGATACTGTGCAGATAATGATGGACGCCTGTGGATATCAGGACTCATACACACTTTTAAACATAGAACTTTATACACTAACTAGTTGGAAAACAAATGAAGCTCTCATCATTATAGGATCTCAAGTTCTAACGACACGAGGAAAAACTGAAAGTGAATGTAATCAAATCAATGAAGTTGCAAAGTGATAAAGGTTAAAATTCAACTAGGTAATCACTGTCAATATGGCATGGGTGAGAGAATATGTTTACATTAGTGATAGTGTACTTCCTCATGTGGAAGGTACACGGGTTTGTTTGAGTTATGATTTGATGTTAAACTGTTACGTTTTTTTTTATTTTTTATTTTTTTTATCAGTTACATTTTATTAACTCTGTATCCCAGCCATGTCCCGATCCCTCATTCCCTCCCAATGTCACCCTCCCTCCCTCATCTCCACCGTGCCCCTTTCAAGTCCACTGATGGGGGGGGGACCTCCTCCCCATTCATCTGATCCTGTTTTATCAGGTATCTTCAGGACTGGCTGCAAAGCCCTCCTCTGTGGCCTAACAGGACTGCTCCGCCCTTGGGGGGTAGGGAGGCCAAAGAGCCAGTCATTGAGTTCCTGTTAGAAATAGTCCTTGTTCCCCTCACTTTGGGAAGCCAGTTGGTTACTGAGCTACCACAGGCTACATCTGAGTGGAGGTTCTAGGTTATATACATACATGGTCCTTGGTTGAATGTCAGTCTCAGAAAAGACCCTGTGCCCAGATATATTTGGTCCTTGTGGAGCTCCTATCCTTTCCCCATCAGACTAACTCCCCTTCTTTCTTATGATTCCCTGTACTCTGCCAAAGGTTTGGTCATGAGTCTTTGCTTTGAAAACACTGCTAGTTAGAGTCTTTCAGATGCGCTCAGTAGACTCCTGTCATACGTTCAATGCACATCCCATCTGTCTTTCTAAACGAAGATTGATCATCTTGCCCCATGTCCGCTCAATTGATTATCTTTTTTAGGTGTATAGATTTCATTAGGTTTATCATAATGTATAGGTCTATATAAGTGAGTATATCCCATGTTTGTCTTTCTCCTTCTGGGATATTTCACTCAGTATGATCTTTTCTAGATCCCACCATTTGCCAGCAAATTTCATGATTTCATCCTTTTTGATTGCTGAGTAGTTTCCATTGTGTAAAAATACCACAATTTCTGTACCCATTCCTCCATTGATGGACATCTGGGTTGTTTCCAGGTTCTGGCTATTACAAATAAAGCTGCTACAAAGATGGTTGAGCAAGTATCCCATTTGTGTACTTGAACGAACTTTGGGTATATACCTAGGAATGGTATAGCTGGGTCTTGAGGAAGCACTATTCCTAATTGTCTTAGAAAGCACCAGATAACTTTTCAGAGTGGTTGTACCAGTTTACATTCCCACCAGCAGTGGAGGAGGGTTCCCCTTTCTCCACAACCTCTCCAGCATGTGCTGTCCCTTGAGTTTTTCATCTTGGCCATTCTGATGGGTGTAAGGTGATATCTCAGGGTCGTTTTGATTTGCATTTCCCTGATGGCTAATGAGGATGAGCATTTCTTTAAGTGTTTTTCTGCCATTCGATATTCCTCTGTCGAGAATTCTCTGTTTAGCTCTTTTCCCCATTTTTTAATTGGATTACTTGGTTTGCTGCTTTTCAGCTTCTTTAGTTCTTTGTATATACTGGATATTAGTCCTCTGTCAGATAAAGGGTTAGTGAAGATTCTTTCCCAATCTGTAGGCAGTGGTTTTGTTTTGATGATGGTGTCCTTTGCTTTACAGAAACTTTTCAGTTTCATGAGGTCCCATTTATTGATTATTGCTCTTAGAGCCTGTGCTGTTGGTGTTCTGTTCAGGAAGTTGTCTCCTGTGCCAATGAGTTCTAGGCTGTTCCCCATTTTTTTTTCCAATTGATTTAGGGTATCTGGTTTTATGTTGAGGTCCTTGATCCACTTGGACTTTAGTTTTGTGCAGGGTGATAAATATGGATCTATTTTCATTTTTCTGCATGTAGACATCCAGTTGGTCCAGCACCATTTTGTTGAAGATGCTGTCTTTTTTCCACTGAATCATTTTGGTTTCTTTGTTAAATATCGAGTATTCATAGGTGTGTGGGTTTATTTCTGGGTCTTCTATGCGGTTCCATTGATCCTCCTTTCTGTTTCTATGCCAATACCATGCAGTTTTATTACTGTTGTCCTGTAGTACAGCTTGAGATCAGGGATGGAGATATCTCCAGATGATCTGTTGTTGTACAGGATTGTTTTGAAGATTCTGGGTTTTTTGTTTCTCCATATGAAGCTGAGAATCTTTTTTTCAAGGTCTGTAAAGAATTGAGTTGGTAGTTTGATGGGAACTGCATTGAATCTGTAGATTGCTTTTGACAGTATGGCCATTTTCACAATGTTAATCCTACCAATCCATGAGCACGGGAGATCTTTCCATCTTCTGATATCTTCTTCGATTTCTTTCTTCAGAGACTTGAAGTTTTTCTCAAACAGGTCTTTCATTTGCTTGGTTAGAGTCACACCAAGGTACTTTATGTTATTAGTGGCTATTGTGAAGGGTGTTGTTTCCCTAATTTCTTTCTCAGCCTTTTTGTCTTTGGTATATAGGAGGGCTTCTGATTTTTTTGAGTTGATTTTGTATCCTGCCACATTTCTGAAGGTGTTTATCAGCTGAAGGAGTTCTCTGGTTGAATTTTTGGGGTCGCTCATGTATACTATCATATCATCTGCAAATAGTGACACTTTGACCTCTTCCTTTCTGATTTGTATCCCCTTGATCTCTTTTAGTTGTCTTATTGCTCTGGCTAGGACTTCAAGTACTATGTTGAAGAGATATGGGGACAATGGGCAGCCTTGTCTTGTCCCTGATTTCAGTGGGATTGATTTAAGTTTCTCTCCACTGAGTTTGATGTTGGCTATAGGCTTGCTATATATTGCCTTTACTATCTTTAGGTATGTGCCTTGTATCCCTGATCTCTCCAAGACTTTAAACATGAATGGGTGTTGGACTTTGTCAAATGCTTTTTCGGCATCTAAGGAGGTGATCATGTGGTTTTTCTCCTTCAGTTTGTTTATGTAGTGGATTACATTGATGGATTTCCGTATGTTGAACCACCCTTGCATGCCTGGGATGAAGCCTACTTGGTCATGGTGGATGATATCTTTGATGTGTTCTTGGATTCGGTTTGCAAGTATTTTATTGAGTATTTTTGCGTCAATGTTCATAAGAGAGATAGGCCTGAAGTTCTCTTTTTTTGTTGGGTCTTTGTGTGGTTTAGGTATCAAGGTGACTGTGGCTTCATAGAATGAGTTTGGTAGTGTTCCTTCTGTTTCTATTTTGTGGAATAGCTTGAGGAGAATTGGAGTTAGCACTTCTTTGAAGGTCTTGTAGAATTCTGCGCTGAAGCCATCTGGTCCAGGGCTTTTTTTGGAGGGGAGACTGTTAATGACTGCTTCGATTTCCTTGGGAGATATAGGGCTATTCAGTCTTTCTACCTGATCTTGGCTTAGTTTTGGTAGTTGGAATCTTTCAAGAAAATTATCCATTTCATTTAGATTTTCCAATTTTGTGGCATATAGGCTTTTGTAGTATGACCTAATAATTGTTTGGATTTCCTCAGTGTCTGTGGTTATGTCCCCATTTTCATTTCTGATTTTGCTGATCTGGATAGTTTCTCTCTGCTTTTTAGTTAGTTTGGCTAAGGGTTTGTCTATCTTGTTGATTTTCTCAAAGAACCAGCTTTTTGTTT
Organism: Meriones unguiculatus; assembly: GCF_030254825.1. Lineage (NCBI taxonomy): Eukaryota > Metazoa > Chordata > Mammalia > Rodentia > Muridae > Meriones > Meriones unguiculatus. The sequence goes on from NC_083351.1 coordinate 101,479,859, forward strand.
CATTGATTCTTTGGATAGTTTTATTTGTTTCTAATTGATTGATTTCAGCCCTTAGTTTGATTATTTCCAGCCATCTGCTCCTCTTGGGTGTATCTGCTTTTTTTTTTTTCTGGGTTTTTCAGTTGGGCCATTAAGTTGTTTGTATGTGATGTTACGAATTTCTTCTTGCAGGCACTTAGTGCTATAAATTTTCCTCTGAGCACTGCTTTCAATGTGTCCCATAAATTTGGGTATGTTGTGCCTTCATTTTCATTGAATTCTAGGAAGTCTTTAATTTCTTTCTTTATTTCTTCCTTAACCCAGCTGTCATTGAGTAGTAAGTTATTCAGTTTCCATGTGCATGTCGGTTTTTGTTGTTTCTGTTGTTGTTGATGTCTAGCTTTAGTCCATGGTGGTCAGATAGTATACAAGGGATTATTTCAATCCTTTTGTATCTGTTGAGGCTTGCTTTGTGACCCACTATATGATCTATTTTGGAAAAGTTTCCATGCGGTGCTGAAAAGAAGGTGTACTCTTTTGAGTTGGGTGAAACGATCTGTAGAAGTCTATTAGGTCCATTTGATTTAGGTATTCTGTGAGTGCTTTTATTTCCCTATTTGATGTCTGTCTAGTTGATCTGTCCCTTGGTGAGAGTGGAGTGTTGAAGTCTCCCACTATTAAGGTATTAGGATCAATGTATGATTTAAGCTTTAATAATGTTTCATTTATGAAAGTCGGTGCTCTTGTATTTGGGGCATAGATATTCAAGACTGTGATGTCCTCTTGGTGGATTTTTCCTTTGATGAGAATATAGTGGCCCTCCTTATCTTTTTTGATTAACTTGGGTTGAAAGTCTATTTTATTAGATATTAGGATGGCTACTGCAGCTCATTTTCTGGAACCATTTGCTTGAAAAACAGTTTTCCAGCCCTTTACTCTGAGGTAGTGTTTATCTTTGTTGCATAGGTGTGTTTCTTGGATGCAAAAGAATGTTGGATCCTGTTTCCTTAACCATTCTGTTAGCCTGTGTCTTTTTATTGGTGAGTTGAGTCCATTGATATTGATAGATAATAGTGACCAATGCATGTTAGTTCCTTTTGTAATAGTTCCTTTTGTAACAGTGATCTAACCCTGTTTCATTGCTTGTTTTCTTTTCATTTTTGTTGGGATATTATCTGTATGCTCTGTTTTCTTGGGTGAATTTGTTTTCATTGGATTGGAGTTTTCCTTCTAGTATCTTCTGTAGGGTTGGTTTGCTGTGTAGATATTGTGTAAATTTAGTTTTGTCATGGAATATTTTGTTTTCTCCATCTATGTTGATTGAAAGCTTTGCAGGGTATAGTAGTCTGGGTTGACATTTGTGATCTCTTAGAGTCTCCATGATACTTGGCCAGGCCCTTCTGGCTTTCATAATTTCTGATGAGAAGTCCGGTGTGATTCTAATAGGTCTATCTTCATATGTTAGTTGGCCTTTTTCCCTTGCTGCTTTTAATATCTTTTCTTTGTTCTGTAGATTTAGTGTTTTGACTATGATGTGACGTGATGTGTTTCTTTTCTGGTCTAGTCTATTTGGAGTTCTGTAGGCCTCTTGTATATTTATGGACATCTCTTTCTTTAAGTTGGGAAAATTTTCTTCTATGATTTTCTTGAAAATATTTTCTGGACCTTGGAGCCTGGAGTCTTCTTTTTCATGAATTCCTATTATTCTTAGATTTTGTCTTTTCATAGCATCCTTGATTTCTTGCTTATTTTGTGATTGGAACTTTTCTGATTTTACTTTTTCTTTGAGAGAAGTATCCATTTCTGCAAGTGTGTCTTCAGCTCCAGAGATTCTCTCTTCCATCTCTTGTATTCTGTTGGTGATGCTTACTTTTGTGGTTCCTGATCTTTTCTCCAAGTTCTCCAGCTCAAGGGTTTTCTCATTTTGTGTTTTCTTTATTGATTCTAATTCTGTTTTCATGTCTTGCACCATTTCTTTCATGTGTTTGAATTTGGATTCCTGTCTCTCTACGATGGCCTCTATTTCTTTTTTCATTTCCTTTTTATATGCCACTAAATTTTCCTCTACTTGTGTATCTATTTGTTTGTCTATGTTTGCCTGTGTTTCTTTAAGGATATTGTCTATGTCTTCTTTCTTTGCCTCCAATTGACTGGCCATCTCTTTGAAAGACTTGTTCATTTCCTCCTTATGAGCCTCAAATAATTGGGTAAGCATGGCTTTAAAATCATTTTCCTGTGCTTCTGCTGAATTGGAGTATCCATCGATTTTGAGGTTTGTTGGTGAAGTCATGATGTCCTGATTTATGTTGGAAGTGTTCTTTCACCTACCCCTGGCCATTGGCTTATCTGAAACCTTCCCTGTTTGTTTGTGGATTCTGCAGATCAGACTGGTGCTGTCTCTCTCTGGCATCTGGAGAGTTCTTCAGGAAGCTGAGCACTCTCAGCATGTGCTGAGGACTAGCTGTACCTGTGGAAGGAAAGTACGCAGGCGCAAACGGGGCAAATGCAAGCGTGTGTGCGTGTGAGAGCGTGTGTGTGTGTGTGTCTGTGTGTGTGTGTGTGTGTGTGTGTGTGTGTGTGTAAGTGTGCGTGGACATGTGTCTCGAGGAACAGAGTGGTGGTTAATGTTGAACCCTTGAGTGTGTGGGAGGGGCTCTGCACTGTATATGTAGCAGGCGCTAATGATGATCGCAGCGCAATTTCTGGCATTAACTGCCTTAACTTTTCAGTTAGGCCCACAGGGCAGGAACTTCAATGTCCCTAGTGCCCCTCTGTTTCCCAAAGTGGGTATGTGGGTGGGAGGGTGTTCGATGCCTGGCTTCTGTTTTAGAAGGACCCAGGATCTGGGGAACTGCAGACTCTGAAAGGTGCACTCACTTACAGGCAGGTCACTTGGCAGAGATTGTGGTATCCAGGGCTCTCTGCTCTCTGGTTTGGCCCTGCTTCTTTGATGTGCTCCGCCAGATCTGTGCTGCTGTCACTGCCAGGTTCTGAGGTCTTGCTGCAGCTGGAGATTTCAAGGTGGTCACATCAGCAGGGATAGGGTAACCAGGCTCTCTGTTCTCTGGTTTGGCCCTGGTTAGTCTTAAACTGGAGGGTTGTTGTGCCCCGCCAGCTCCATGCTGCTCAGCCGCCACATCCCGCTGTAACTGGAGACTGGGTCGCTAGTCCCAATGCTTTCTGAGAAGTCTTGGGTCTCTTCACTGCTACGTTTTAATGGTTGTTTGGAAGAAGACGACTGAGTAATACAGAACAACAGTTTTGCCTGCAGAAATTTAAAAAGCTCAGCATATTTTAATCACTGCTACCCCTTCTCAGAAACATTTCAGATCCTCCCCCATTTCTCTTGCGCACAAATGCATGCCGATTTTTTTTTCTTTCCCTCAGTAGAATACAAACAGGCAACTAGAAAAATAATAGGGTATGTTTACGCAACATGACAAGGAAATTATAAAGAAATATGTAGTGGACACAGAAATGGAAGCTCAAAGTTATGATCACCATAAACATACTTGTAGATCATTGAAACATATATGTTTTTTATTGAATAAAGCATGGATGAAGAACAAAACAGTATCCACAGTTATCAATGCCATAGACACTAACAAAAAGGCTTTGGTAGGAGCGAATAGACAACTGAACTAGAAGACCAGAGGATTTAAAGATACTCCAACATTAAGGTCATTTAGAAATAGGAAATTTAACCATCCAAAGTACAAGAGATGTCTGGGAGATAAACTGGAAATATTTTCTTTTTTTGTTCGTTTTATTTTGATTTTTATTTTGTTTTTTTTTTAACTGGAAATATTTTTGATGAAAAAAAAATAAGGACACCTTTAGAAAACATTGGGTAATCTTACAAATTTTGTTACACACAAACTTCTATTCCATATATGTGACTGATATGCACACACACTCATATAATATATATACATACTACACATATCAAAAGTAAACAGATTATTTTTAATTCTCTGCATTCTTAAAATGTTAAAGTTATTAATGTTTGTTCTTTAACTATAGTTTTTAATATACTAGTTTGCATATAACACATATGCAATATATTTCTAGATAAATACGTATTAATGTATAAAGAAGTAACTATAATAAAGTAATATAATATCAAATGGTTAACTCTGTAGAAATAATTGAGGTCATGGTATTAAATACTGTAGAACAGGAATATATCAGAGAACTGAGTATAACTTCTTTATACATTTATTTAAAACTTACGTGCACATGTTAAAAGGACTAGATTGGGACTTTGCTTTTATTTCTATATTTTCCTATTACCTTTGTATACATGCATAGTCTGTCGTGATGTCAGGTCCTGGTTAATAATTTTCTAGATGACTGTATAAGAAATTGAAATAGGGTTGAAGTACTGAGGTAGCAGTTAGCTCCTACTATCTGAATTTTACATCCTCTGTTGACATATAGCAATTTTTAATTTAGTCTGGGCTTTCTTTAGTATTATAGATCGTAGGTTTTAGCCAATCAAATAAGAACAAAATATAGCAGCTCTGTAACGTTTTCTTCCTTCATAAAGTAGCATCATCCATGTTATATAACAGCATTCTTTTAAGCACTCAAACATGACTTTGAACAATAAACAGATGAAAAATGTCAGGAAATGATTTGCAAGTGCACTTTATTAAAATGCTCAATGCTCTTGTGTAATAAAAACCTTTTTACTGTAATCAGTATCCAGAGACATTAAAGTCAATAAAATTCATTTTACATACTTTCTCTTGGGTTTTTAAGGATTACGCTTGGCTTGATTGTGTGTTTTATCCCTGATATTGAGAGTGGTATAATATCAGAATCAAAAATAAGCTGTAGCAACCCTCCCTCATCTTAGGTATATATCTCTACATTATAGATTACATATTTCATGATATATTTATAACATGTTATATTTACATAATTATATGCATTATACATACAATATATGTATATATCTATATCTATATACATACCCAGGTTCACATTTTGAATTAATTCAGAGTCCGAGCTTAGATGTCTTCTGACTTGAAAATGAAGTCAATATTCCTAAATCTTTCTGAAGTTCTTATAGCACAAAATCACAGGAAGATGTAGCATGTGAACATTTTCAATACAGAGAAAAATAATGACAGGTAGAACTAGGTCATATGCTTCAAGAAAGAAAGTGAAGACACAACAGTCTGGGGAACATGAAGAATACAGAACCACATAAGTAAAGGGTTAAATAGTAGATAGATAAAGAATTAAGTGCAGCTACATGGATTGAGTGACACCTATTAAACTTACAATATTAAGAACTGAAGTCGTCTACTCTGGAAAATATGAAATTTTAAAATATTTTAGATAGAATTTTTCACAGAATTCCGAAAGAATACAGCTGGTGTCACCTTGCAATATGTAAAATATTGAAGAAAATGAAAGGAACCTTTGATGGCTTGAAGAAAACAAATAGTAAGACCTAAAAATAAAACAGTAGATAAATAATGAGCAAAATTATAAAAACTATTTTAGAAAAGTATTGTGTTGTGCGATTACAGATTCTCAGAGAAAAAGAGAACTGAATTAAAATAAAAACTACATGTCTAGATAAATAAGGAACATTATAGAACATTAAAGAGTGGTTCACTTAATATATGAAACATACTATCTACTTAAAGAAAAAAAACTTGCAGAAATGAAGAAAAGAAAAATGGAAGGAAGGAAAGAAAAGAGCAGAAAGAAAGATAGAGAAAAATAAAAACAAGAAAAGGCATGGCTAGAAGCCAGACTGAGCACTGCAAAACGAAGTCATAATCAAAAGAGGAAGGGAAACTGCTATAATTTATGTCCCTATTTTTATCAAATACATACACACATACATGAGTAAAAAGTGTGTTCGAAAATGTTAATATTAATATTAATAAGTTCTGACAATGAAGATTATTATGAAACATGCACTTATAGGTGTTCATTTCTATATATCTTACTTTATTTAGTTTGCTTTGTTCTATTTAGTTATACCTATTAAATTTAGTTCTCAGTTTTTAAAAGCAAAATTTAAACTGAGGTGACAATGTAATTTATTTTTCTTTATTTTCCTTTTACTTTATTTTTTTATTACTTACACTTTATTCATTTTGTATCCCACCATAGGACCTCCCCTACTAATCCCATCTTCCCTCCCCTTCTTAACGAATGCCCCTCCTCAAGTCCACTGATAGCGGAGGTCCCCCTCTCCTTCCTTCTGATCTTAGTCTATCAGATCTCATCAGAAGTGACTAGATTGTGATCTTCTGTGGCCTGGTAAGGCTGCTCCCCCCTCAGGGGGAGGTGATCAAAGAGCAGGCCAATCAGTTCATGTCAGAGTCAGTCCCTCTTCCCATTGCTATGGAACCCGCTTGGACACTGAACTGTCATGAGCTACATCTGTGCAGGGGTTCTAGGTTATCTCCATGGCTGGTACTTGGTTGGAGTATGAGTCTCTTGGAAGACCCTTGCGTTCAAATTTTCTAGTTCTGTTGCTCTCCTTGTGGAGTTCCTGTCCTCTACAGATCTTATTTCCCACTTCTTTCATAAGATTCCTTGCACTCTGACCAACAGTTGGCCATAAGTCTCAGCACCTGCTTTGATAGTCTACAGGGCAGAGCCTTTCAGAGAAACTTTGGGGCAGGTTCTTAAATTCTTTCTTGTTTTCTTCTTCTTCTGATGACCATCCTCTTTTCCTTTCAGGATGGTGATTGAGAATTTTAGTCAAGACCTCCCTCTGATTAGTTTCTTTCTTTTTTTTTAATTTTATTTTTCTTATTAGTTACATTTTGTTAACTCTGTGTCCCAGCTGTATCCCTCTCCCTCATTCCCTCCCCAACCCCTCACTCCCTCCCTGGTCTCCTCCCTGCCCCTTTCCAATTCCACTGATAGGGAAGGACCTCCTCCCCTTTCATTTGACCCTGTTTTATCAGGTATCTTCAGGGCTGGCTGCAAAGTCCTCCTCTGTGGCCTAACAGGACTGCTCCTCCCCTGGGGGGGGGAGGTCAGAGAACCTGCCCTGGAGATCCTGTTAGAAATAGTCCTTGTTCCCCTTACTTTGGAAAACTACTTGGTTACTGAGCTACCACAGGCCACATCTGAGTGGAAGTTCTAGGTTATATCCATAGATGGTCCTTGGTTGAGTGTCAGTCTCAGAAAAGACGCTGTGCCTGGATATATTTGGTCCTTGTAGAGCTCCTATCCTATCCATATCATACTAACTCTCCTTTCATATGATTACCTGCACTCTGCCGAGGGTTTGGTTATGAGTCTTAGTGTCTGCTTTGAAACACTGCTAGGTAGAGCCTTTCAGATGCCTTTTAGAGTAGATTCCTGTCATAAATTCAATGCACATCCCATTTGTCTTTCTAAACGAGGATTGATAATCTTCGCCGTGTCTGCTTCTTGATTATCTTCTTTAGGTGTGTAGATTTCATTATGTTTATCATATCTTGTAGGTCTATATAAGCAAGTATATACCATGTTTGTCTTTCTCCTTCTGGGATACTTCACTCAGAATGATCTTTTCTAGATCCCACCATTTGCCTGCAAATTTCATGATTTTCTCCTTTTTGATTGCTGAGTAATATTCCATTGTGTAAAAATACCACAATTTCTTTATTCATTCCTCCGTTGATGGACAACTGGGTTGTTTCCAGGTTCTGGCTGTTACAAATAAAACTGCTATAAACATGGTTGAGCAAATGTCCTTGTTGTGTACTTGAGCAAATTTTGGGTGTATACCTAGCAGTGGTATAGCTGGATCTTGAGGTAGCGCTATTCCTAATTGTCTGAGAAAGTGCCACTTTGACTTCCAAAGTGATTGTACCAGTTTACATTCCCACCAGCAATGGAGGAGGGTTCCCCTTTCTCCAGCATGTGTTGTCACTTGAGTTTTTGATCTTGGCCATTCTGATGGGCGTAAGGTGAAATCTCAGGGTCATTTTGATTTGCATTTCCCTAATGGCTAATGAGGTTGAGCATTTCTTCAAGTGTTTCTCTGCCATTAGATGTTCCTCTATCGAAAATTCTCTGTTTAGCTCCATTCCTCATTTTTAATTGGATTATTTGGTTTGTTACTTTTCTGCTTCTTTAGCTCTTTATATATACTGCATATTAGCCCTCTGTCAGATAAAGGTTTGGTGAAGATTCTTTCCCAATCTGTAGGCAGTCATTTTGTTTTGATGACGATGTCTTTTGCTTTACAGAAGCTTTTCAGTTTCATGAGGTCCCATTTATTGATTGTTACTCTTAGAGTCTGTGCTGTTGGTGTTCTGTTCAGGAAGTTGTCTCCTGTGCCAATGAGTTCTAGGCGGTTCCCCACTTTTTTTTCCAACTGATTTAGAGTATCTGGTTTTATGTTGAGGTCCTTGATCCACTTGGACTTTAGTTTTGTGCAGGGTGATAAATATGGATCTATTTTCATTTTGTAGACATCCAGTTGGACCAGCACCATTTGTTGAAGATGCTGTCTTTTTTCCATTGAATTGTTTTACCTTCTTTTTCAAATATCGAGTACTCATAGGTGTTTGGGTTTATTTCTGGGTCTTCCAAGCAGTTCCATTGATCCTCCTTTCTGTTTCTATGCCAATACCATATAGTTTTTATTACTGTTGCCCTGTAGTACAGCTTGAGATCAGGGATGGAGATACCTCCAGATGATCTGTTGCTGTGCAGGATCGTTTTGGAGATTCTGGGTTTTTTGTTTCTTCATATGCAGCTGAGAATCTTTTTTTCAAGGTCTGTAAATAATTGAGTTGGTATTTTGATGGGAATTGCATGGAATCTGTACATTGCTTTTGGCAGGATGGCCATTTTCACAAAAGAAATCGAAGAAGATATCAAAAGATGGAAAGATCTCCTGTTTTCATGGATTGGTAGGATTAACATTCATTAGTTTCCTTAGTTGTACATATTTTAGTAGGGTTATCCTATATTATATGTTTATATGTGTGAGTATATACCGTGTGTGTCTTCTTGCTTCTGAGACAGCTCACTCATGATGATCCTTTCCAGGTCCCACCATTTACCTGCAAATTCCAGGATTTCCTTATTTTTCATTCCTGAGTAATATTCCATTGTGTAGACATACCACAATTTCTGTATCCATTCTTCAGTTGAGGGGTATCTGGGTTGCTTCCAGCTTCTGATTATTACAAATAAAGCTGCTACAAACATGGTTGAACAAATGTTCTTATTGTTTACTTGAGCCTCTTTTGGATCTATGCCTAGGAGTGGTATGGCTGAATCTTGAGGAAGTGCTATTCCTATTTGTCTGAGAAAGCACCAGATTGATTTCCAGAGTGGTTGTCCCATCAAATTACCAACACAATTCTTTAGAGACCTGGAAAGAAAAATTCTCATCTGTAGTAAGGCAGTAAACACTGTATATGATTTTTTTTTAAAAAGGCAAATCTGCACAGACCTAGCCCATGGCAGTTCAGTATCCAACTGGGTTCCATTGTGATAGGAACAGGGACTTTCTCTGACATGAACTGATTGGCCTGCTCTTTCATTACCTCCCCCTGAGGGGGAAGCAGCATTACCAGGCAACAGAATAGGACTAGGCAGCCACTCCTGATGAGACCTAATTGACTAGGATCAGAAAAAAGGAAAAGAACTCCTCCCCTATCAGTGGACTTGGGGAGGGGCATACATGCAGAGGGTGGAGGAAGGGAGGAATTGGGACAGGAGGAGGGAGGGAACCATGGGGGGAATACAAAGTGAGTAAAGTGTAATTAATAAAGAAAAATTTAAAAAAGGCAAAACTCTGAAGGAAGAATTAGAAGAGGATATCAGAAGAGGGAAAGATCTAACATGTTCATGGCTTGGCAGGATTAACATAGTAAAAATGGCCATTTTACCAAAAACAATCTACAGCTTCAATGCAATTCCCATCAAATTACCAACACAATTCTTTACAGACCTGGAAAGAAAAATTCTCAACTTCATATGGAATAACAAGAAACCCAGAATTGCTAAAACAATCCTCCACAATAAGAGATCTTCTGGAGGTATCTCCATCCCTGATCTTAAGCTGTACTATAGAGCAACAGTAATAAAAACTGCGTGGTACTAGAATAGAAACAGAATGGTGGATCAATGATACCGAACAGAGGACCCAGAAATAAACTCACACACTTATGGACATCTGATCTTTACAAAGATGCCAAAACCATACAATGGAAAAAAGATAGCATCTTCAACAAATGGTGCTGGTCTAACTGCATATCTACATGTAGAAAAATGCAAATAGATCCATACTTATCACCCTGCACAAAACTGAAGTCCAAGTGGATCAAAGACCTCAACATAAAACTAGACACATTAAATTGGTTAGACAATGTAACATATTAATAAAAGATTCATATATATAGATTCCTGAGTTTGTTTTATTGTTTTAATAAATTATGTATTTACTCTAAAAGTTAAATAAATACATGTTTTTAATATAATAATTTGTTATTTAATTATATTTAGCATAATCACAAAAATAGCCATTTCTTTTAAAAAAATGACTATAATTCAGAATTAAAGATTAAAGATTACTGGTAAAATCTTGGAAAGTAAATAAATTTTTTTTCTGATAAAACATCTATCAGAAAGTTAAAATTATTTTTTTCCATTTTGTAACTTTATTATTAGTGCTAGCAAAATATTTCTTCCTGCATTGCTTCAATTTAGTACATATAGACAAATAGCATCAATATCATCAGGTAAGAACACTGAATGCCTAAGAATATGGAAAGTGCACTGCTTCTGTTCAGATTTGTAGACTGACAGTGGGTACCCAGTGCCATCCCAACAAATGTCAGCAACACCTCCTGCAGTACCTAGAAATGTGTGAACATGCGATAAATTCCTCCTACTACTGAAACCGGAGAGCCCATCTTAAATCTACTTAAATAAATAAATAAAAATGCTTTTAACACTAGAATTCTCAAGTGCTAAGGATCTATTCAAAGATTCTGTATCATGGAGTCTTTCTCTCATTGATAGGAAAATAAACTGGGAAAGGGTACTTTTTTTTCTCAAATTACCCACACCTTTAGAATTTCACAGTAATTAATAAACAACTTCCTAAATTTGTATAGTGTAGGGGCAAACACTAATGCAAGATTAAAAGAAATAGTCTGAAATATTTGGTATAAAATGTTAACACACCAATCTGTGTATCTACACTGGAGAGAAATCTGCGCTAGAGACTGGACTCAGGAAAAAAATACCCCAGCGAAAGTAGTGAGTATGTTAGAAATCATGCGGGATGAGAGTCACCCGGCAGGTTCACAAATCACGCTGCGCAACTGGTTCCACGTGGGAGGTTTATTAGGGGAAAGAGGAAGGGGTCATAGAGACCGTCTCTGGAAAAGGCAGGAGCAAAAGAGAGAGAGAAAGGAGGAGTTCCGAGTTCTCTTATAAGGTGACCCAGAGCATGTGCAGGTGGTTTCCAGTGGCCAGTGGGTGGTTTTCTAGGTGGCCTCACAGATGCCAATTAACCAGTTCCTCAGGTCCCTTAGGGCTGGCCCTAGAGATGCCAGTTTACGGATCTCAAAAGAGTAGATAAGAAATTAATTGTAAACTGAACCATAATATCTATTTATTTGATTATGTTGTGAACTAGAACGTCCAAATGGCCTTTCTGACCAATAAGGTTGCTATAACTGCTTATAATATGAGAAATGGCAATTCACAATCATAGCCTGTGTCGCTTAGATACAGCTCCAAAATTTTTGTATTTCCAGCTTATAAAAATCAGTATTTTATCAGTAATGAAAATCTAAAGTTCATACATTTCGATTTATAGATACATTTTTAAAATAGCGAATGTGGAAATAATTGCTCAATGTATAGGCAGATGAGAATGGAATGTTTCATCTGGTACTGTCAGTACATTCAAGAAGAGATGGAACGATACAGTGACAGTTGCGGTAGCCTCGCGAGAGGATTTGTATTTGTCAATCAAGAGAGGCAGTGTGGTGGATCAGCAGTGGATTTTAGGACCATGACAAGACGCACTTCCGGGAGATGAAACCAACTGAGATGTACTTCCTAGAGATGGTCACCGAATCAGAGACAAGTAGAAACACGGTGTGGCTTCTCTGTCCCAGTCATTGTGCCATCTTCCCTGTTTCGTGACAGAAGTCAGGCTTGTTGGGCCTGGAAAGAAGATAGATAATGACTATAAAACTCAACTTTCTGCAAAAAGCAAAACAGAGCCAGAGAAAGCTGGTTACAAATGTGAGGACAGGAAGACAAAAAAAGACAAAAATGTTAAGATTTAGTTAATGTTTGTTGATAAGAACACAGCATGCTAGTCGGTTAATGATGAAAGAGAAAATGTGTCTTCATTAAATGAATTCAACACTGCCTTTTAGAAATTCAAAATGTAAACTAGCTTGGACATTCAACTGGGGCAAACTGAGTCCAGGCAGATACCTTTCCTTGGGGTGTTGGCCCAACTGACTTTTTCCTGAGGACAGTCTTCCAGGGCAGGCAGATAGCTATCCACCTTGGCTTCTGCTGACAGTCTTCCAGGGCAGGACTGCTAGCTATCCACCTTGGCTTCCGCTGACAGTGGCTAATGAGGAGCCATGATTAAAGTGCTGGTGGCAGGCCTGTGCTGAGAGCTGCCGGGAGGAGGCTTATAGCCACCATGTCAGCGGGGCTAGGGTAGTTGGCTCCTAGCTGGGGCTTCCACTGGTTGTGGCAAGCACCTAAAAAGCAAAGGAAAGAAAGGAAAGAAAAAAAGATCACACACTTGATGAAGTAAGACAGACTCCAGCAGGTAGGTTCCACAAGCTTCTTCTTTCAAGATTCTCTTACTTTACACATAAACATATACACTTACATGCATGCATACATACATACACATTCATACATATTCACATATTGGGTGAAGGTAAATGGATTCTAACCACACCAGCTAATATATACATATATACACACATATACATATATACAGTTGATAGATGGAACAAACCTGAAAAGTGAGCTTCAAACTGTATTTTTATTCTTTTTCCCACAGCTTATATATCCCAGTAAAATCTTTCAAGCAGTACAAAAATCACAATGTGGTTACATTCTATTTTTCTTTAAGTGAACAATTACAATGAGTATACATAAGAAAAACATATTCCCCCAATACCCTGACATGATTAAATGTTTTACGTATTGTGGTTAAAAAATATGAAAAACAAGTTATTCCCAAGAACCCATGTACATTTCTAACTAAAGAACTTGTTATAAGTTAACAAGGTGAGCAAGCAAGGTAATTCTCAGCCAGATTTTCTTTACTGGCAAGCTGCAGATTTTGGTTACAAAGAGAGAATCAATTATCTTAAAAGGTAATTTTATAAACCTTTAAAGAATAACAAGTCTAAACTTTCATATAAAAAAACAATCAGCCATCTTAACATAGGGTAGGGTCAGATAGAAAGGGAAGAGTCCTCCCCTGTAAGTGGACTAGAGGAGGGACATATGGGGAGAAGAGAAAGGAAGGATACTATTGGGAGGAGAAAGGGGAGGGGGCCATAGCCTGGATACAAAATGAATCAATTTTAATAAATAATAATAATAATAAAGAAAAACGTCAAAGTGTGCATATGCTCATTAATAATTTTATTTAATCATAACAGGAAGCTGAGGGCAAAAATGGGTACAAGAAATTAATCACCTTGAAGCCTAGCTTCAGGGAATCGCATCAGCTAGTGCTAATTGGGGTATTGTTCTCTCTCACCAAAGTCAACAATAAGCTTTAACAATAAGTACGTTCCTGGAAATGACACAGTTCCCAAAGATTTTTATTTACTTAACATTACTAAACAAGCTGCTTCTCCTAAGATTTTCTATAAAAAACAATCTATTTTTCCAAATTGTTTCTATGGGTCATTGCTAACAATCTGCATTTATAAATTCTTTTCAAGTGTGATAGTTAAATCATTAATCTGCTCCAGCAGCAATGCCTGAAAGAGAAAAAAAAACAAAAACAAAACAAAACATTGTTAATTGTAAGTGCCAGTGATACTGTCCAGTGAGGGGCTGGAATCCCCCCTTCCCCAGAGTTCTCATATAACTCTTACATTATGAGGGATGTGGTGAACATGAGGGCAACAAGCAGAGTCATGCTCTGTAACAGCACAAAGTCCTCAGGACACGTAATTCTTGGGGTTATGCCTCTCCAAGACAAACTCATTATTATTGTGATAACAGATGAGCCATAGTCCATGCTTCCGAGATCTGTTTTGCTGTTGCTGCTGAAGGGCTCCTGACAGTCAAGTTCCACTGGTTTCACTGAGGGACCTGTTCTTTTCTGAAGGGAAATGGAGCAGTGGATCTGGGGGGAGAAGGAAGGTAGAAGGTGGGAACTGAGAGGAGGGGAGGGAACAAAGGCTGTGGCTGAAATGTATTTTAAGATAAAACAATAGATAGATAGATAGATAGATAGATAGATAGATAGATAGATAGATAGATAGATAGATAGATAGATAGATAGATAGATAGATAACTAAATAAATGTTTAGTTTGGGGTAAAAGTTGAGAATTAGAAGGAAATGGGATACTACTCAGCAATTAACAAGACAATTATGAAATTTGCAGGGAAATTGATGGAACTGGAAAAGATCATCCTGAGTGAGGTAACCCAGAATCAGAAAGACACAGAGAGTATATGCTCACTTATAAGTGAATATTAGCTATGTAATACAGGATAAACATAAAAATCTATAATCCTAAAGAAGCTAAACAACAAGGAGGACCCTATTAAAGATGCTTAACCCTCATTCAGAAGGGCAAACTGTATAGACATCAGAAGCAGGAGAAGACAGGGAACAGGGCAGGAACCCATCACAGAGGCACTCTGAAAGAATCGGCCCAGCAGGGTGTCAAAGCAGATGCTGGGTCTCATAATCAAACTTTGGACAGAGTGCAGGGAATCTTAAGGAAGAAAGAGGAGATAGAAAGACATAGAGGGGACAGGAGCTCCACAGGAAGACCAACAAAGCCAGGCAGAGACCAATATTCCAACCAAGGACCATGTGGAGAGGATCCATACCTACTGCTCAGATGTAGACAGCTCAGGCTCAATGTGTGTCATCTAGAGGAGCAGGGGCTCTTTCTGACATGGACTCTGTGGCCAGGTCTTTGACCTCCTCCTCCTGGGGAAGACAATGCAGTCCTAATGAAACCTGATAGGCTAGGGTCAAATGGTAGGGAGGTCCTCCCTACCTACCATAGGGGGAAAAGAGGGAGAGAGAGTGTGAAACTGGGAGGAGATGAGAGGGAGAATGCAGCCAGGATACAAAGTGAATAAATTGTAATAAATAATAAAACAAAATGAAATTTTAATCTATATCACTCTTTGTTGGCATTTTAAATTATACATCTATGCATTATGCTTAAAATTAAAAGCAAGCTGAGGAGTCTCTGGTGATGTTTAGCAAGTGCTAATTCATTCTCTGTGATAGTTTAAACCTTAAGAGTTCAATCTAATGCATTTAATAATTCCATTGAAGTAAAATATATGTTCCATTCTACATAATTTAGAAAATAAAAAATAATTAAACTTTAGTTAATTTTAGACAAATGTTTTCATTAACATTTGTGAATCACTCACTGTTTTGAAAAAAAATATCTCTTTTGCTAAAATGGGGCAATTAAATAGTGCAATTTAAAATTCAGAAAATTCGGAGCTTTGGCAAGAAGGAAACACACACCTGTGATTGCTGAGTTGCTCTGAAAGTTTCATTTCCTGATATAAAATTCTAAAGCTTTTGGCTTTTTTTCAGGCACAATTCAAACAGCAACAGAAGCCAACTTTCACATAAATGGCATTTAGTTCCCCGGAGCCTTGCCAGACAACCCACACTACTTTTTGAATTTTCTAGTTATAGTAGTAATAAAAGTTTTAACTCCTTAAAGGTTTTTTGTTTATAATGTTGAGCTCAGTTTGAACATTGATCATTAATTTTCAGAAATGTTTATATAAATCTGTAAACAACAAAGTTACTACATCTTTTTTTACCAGCTTCATTTGAATTTCTCCTATGAATGCACTTACAATTTTTTCAATTACTATGAAATAAAATTATCTCACTGAAGAACAAAGAAAGGGATTTAGGATTAGTTATTATCACAACATGTGGTCATTTAAATCACTTAATGCTCTGAGGTTGAGTTCTTTTTTAAATGTTTTTCTTTATTATTATTATTTATTATAATTATTCACTTTGCATCCTGGCTGTAGCCTGCTCCTCATCTCCTCCCAGTCCCATCTCCCACTCTCTTTCCCCCACCCTATATTCCTCCAAGAGTCCACTGATAGAGGAAGTCCTCCTCCCCTCCTATCTGACCCTAGCTTATCAAGTCTCTTCAGGACTGTACAGATTCTTTTTCTTTGTGGCCTAGTTAGGCCACCTCACTAGAGGGAGGCGATCAAAGACCTGGCTACTGAGTCCATGTCAGAGACTGCTCTTAATCCCTTTACTAGGACACAAACATGGGACAGAGCTGCCCATGGGCTACATCTGAGCAGGGGTTCTAAGTCCCCTCCATGCATGGTCCTTGGTTGATTCATCAGTATCTGCAGGGGGCCCTGGGCCCAGATTTTTTTTTTCTCTATCAGTCTCTTTGTAGAGCTCCTGTGGCCTCTCTCTTTCTGTTTCAGGTCTTTCTCTCTCTCTCTCTCTTCTTCCATGACATTTCCTGAACTCTGCCCAAAGTTTGGCTATGAGTCTCAGCATCTGCTTCAATACCCTGATAGAGTCTTTCAGAGGTCCCTGTGAAAGGCTCCTTACTTGCTCTCTGTTTTCTCTTACTCCTGATGTCTATCCTGTTTGCCCTTGTGCATGTGGATTAAGCTTCTTCCCTAGGGTCCTCCTTGTTGTTTAGCTTCTTTAGGACTCTATAGATTTTAGTATGTTTCTTAAGATTAAGAAAATAGGAGGAGGACCTCCCCTATCAGTGGATTGGGGGAGGAGGATGGGTGGAGAAGAGGGAGGGAGGGTGAGGTTGGGAGGGGAAGAGGGAGGGAGGGAGCTACAAGTGGGATACAAAATGAATAAACAGTAATTAATAAAAATAAAAATATCTTAAATAAAGAAAATAGAGACTGCCAACTATTTTGGTGGCTTAAAACTCCTAGCTTATGATTTTTCGCTGTCTGATTCTCTTTTAATATTGCCTCTACGTACTGAGCTGTATTATAATTTCTAATGCACATCATTTTAAGGCAAATTTAAATCAGTTGGCAAGTGCTGAATAAATATAAAAAAATAAATATGAACATCATTTTCTATTTACAGCACCTTCTGGAAAGGACTAATGTTTGTATCAAGATTGCATCATCATATTAGAAAGAACTTACTATTCTGCCACACTTAAAAATCAACATAATGTATTCTTAGTCATTGAAAATTTGTGTACACATTTGATTTTGTTGTCAGATCATGAAGAGTTGAATTGTAAGGCTGGGGGTGACTATCACCATTGAACAGGCATATATATATGTGTGTGTGTGTGTGTGTGTGTGTGTGTGTGTGTGTGTGTGTGTATACATATATCTTTAAAGCTTTTGCAATATCATTCATCTGTAGTGATGGTTAATGTTAGAATTACTTGGGAGGTTGAAGGAGGCTTCCTAGAGTGACCATATAGCATTCAGAGAGAAGATTTCCTGTCAGGTCAAGATCCAACCTGAATGTGGGTGGCAGCATCACAAGGGACAGAGCTTGATGGAATGAAATTGTAACCACCAGAAAGCCAGGTAAGAACACTCCTCCCTCCTGTCCATACTGATGCGCAGTCCCTCTCTCACATAATTTTGCAGCCATGAACTGAGTTTTTCTGCTATGTTCCTGGCCATAATGGATGGAAAGCCCCTAAAAATTTTGCCAGATATCAACTTTTCCTTCCATGTTTCCATTAGATAATTTTTCACTTGGCCAAAATTTAATGGATTTGTGGTCCTCAGTTCAGCCTCTAAAATTCTGTCTTATCTCTAACCTTGCTATCTCTATTGCTGGTGGCTATTAAAATCATTTCATTTCTAGTAATTTGAAAAGATTCACGTGCTTTTCCTTCATATTTCTAAAACTGCCACATTAGAAATTATTAGTTTCAACAATATATTTTCTCAAAAGTAAATCTTTGTTAGCAAACAAAATATAAAGCAATTACAATGAATTTCTTAGTAGTTGGACTCAGATAATAGTTGAAAAGTAAATTATTTAATAACATTTAAATGATTCTTTCATATACAAATATTTCTACCATCTCAGCTCTTAGAAAAATTTGATACTTAAATTGAATTGAGTTAAAATTAATTTTCTTCAAAGAAAATAAAAGTACTCTCCTTAAAAACTGTGATGAATGATGTAAATGTTTGATTTTATTTTCCCCATAAGAAACTCTGATACTTATTAAGAAAGAGACTGGGAGATTAAAAAATTACACATTCTATTCAAAAACTTTAAATAAGATATTATACTTTAAATAAGATATACTTTAAATAAGATATTATGCTTTAAATAAGATATTATACTATGATATTGATAATTAGGTATTTTAAAGTATTTGGTCTATATGAAAAAATGACTTTTCATCTGCTGGAAAAGATATGGTTCCATAGACCATTTCTCTATGCAAAAATATTCTACTTAGTAAATATAAATTAAAATAGCCAATTGTACCTTATTAGACAATGTGAATTATTTATGAAGAATGAAGTAAACTCTTATTGTTACTCTTGTGATTAATGTAACTTATAATACAGTTTCCATTAGAAAGCAGTATATAAAGTATATGCAAATAAAAAATATAATGCTTAGAGTTTGCTTAGAAATATTTCATTCCGTCTTTAGAAAATAATAGTTTGTCCTTGATGCTATGATGTTTAATAAAGATCAATGACTGGGAAAATGTCTAAGGAGAACATGTGAACATTAATGCCCAGTACAGTCACATGCTCTGTGCTGAGCCTTCCATAGTCTTCCCCAGTACCATCATTTTTAATTAGGCCACTGCTTTTGGCCTTAAGCCTAAGCTGTATTAAACAAGGTTGAAAGTGTCATTTCATTTTTCAATAATCTGTCTATTCTTCCAGTCATGTATGTTGATGTGTGTGTGCAAATTGAGTTTAAATGCTAGAAATATTTAAAATAATGTTCGTGTAAAAGAATTCTGACAAAGTTTAATTTAGAAGAGTACCAGTTTTCACAGATTGTAATAAAACCTTCAAGTGCTCAAAAGCTACACTGGAGAAACAATGCAAATTATAAATATCTTCAGTGACTGTTACACAGGTAAAAACAAACTTCACTAGAAATTAGATGCTATTCTTTGTCGTAAAATAAGGTTTATTGAAAATGTATTTTTATAGTATATTTGTCTTGTTTTTGGATTAGAATGTAGCATTATGTAAAATTTTGGAAATATTTATCATCAAAATATTTTTCTTTCTTTTTTTAATTAAATTTTTTATTTTTTATATTAGTTACAGTTTATTAACTTTGTATCCCAGCTATAGCCCCCTCCCTCATTTCTCCCAATTCCACCCTCCCTCCCTTATTTCCTGCCTGTTCCTCTCTAAATCCACTGATAGGGAAAGTGTTCCTCACCTTCCATCTGACCTTAGCTTATCAAGTCTCTTCAAGACTGGCTGCAATGTCCTCCTCTGTGGCCTAGCAAGGCTGCTCTTCCCTCGGGGGTGGGGAGGAGGAGATCAAACAGCCTACCATTGAGTTCATGTCAAAAACAGTCCCGGTTCCTCTTACTAGAGAAGCAACTTGTATACTGAGCTACCATGGGCTACGTTGGAGCAGGGCGTCTAGGTTATATCCATGCATGGTCCTTGGTTGGAGAAACAGTCTCAGAAAAGACCCCTGTGCCAAGATATGGACATTTGCTCAACCGTGTTCGTAGCAGCTTTATACATAATAGCCAGAACCTGGAAACAAGCCAGATTTCCCTCAGTTGAGGAATGGATACAGAAATTGTGGCACATCACACAATGGAATACTACTCAGCAATTAAAAACAAGGAAATCATGAAATTTTCAGGCAAATAGTGGGATCTAGAAAAGATCATCCTGAGTGAGGTATTCTAGAAGCAGAAAGACACACACAGTATATACTCACTTATAAATGGGTACTAGACCTATAAGATAGGATAAACACACTGAAATCTGTACACCTACAGAAGATAAACAACAAAGAGGATCCGGGGTAAAATGATCAATCCTCACTTAGAAAGACAAATGGGATGGACAGTTGAATTAGGAGAAAGCAAGTAACAGGACAGAAGCCTACCGAAGAGACCCTCAGCAGTGTATCAAAGCTGATGCTGAGACTCATAACCAATCCTTGGGCAGAATACAGGGAATCATATGAAAGAAGGGGAGGTGTTAGTATGACCTGGACAGGACAGGAGCTCCAACAAGGACTAAAAATATTTTTCTTGAAAAATCTTAAAACCTGACATTTAAACTTATTTACTTATAAAATTCTCTGCAACTGCACATTTTGAAATGAAATACATCAAAATTTTATTTTCTTAAAATTCTGTAATGTTACTCAAGATGTTCTAATAGAATAAGGATCAGAATATATCCGAAAGAAATATAAACTATTCAAAGCTTCATGTTCTTTTTTTCTGTCCCTTCCCTTACAAATGATTTAAAGATTTGTTAATATATTATTTGATGTGCATGAGTACTTAGATAGTATGTGTTTATTTGTACCACATTCATTCCTGGTGCGCTGAGAGGTCAGATGAAGGTGCTGGAGCCCCACAAAATTGGAGTTAAAGATGGCTGTGAACTATTATGTCATTTCGAGGAACTGAACCCAGGTCCTCTGCAGCAGCAAGCAGCTATTTTAAGTCCCGAACCATCTTAAGGAAACTTCAAGTCCCTCACACTTCTTTTTAAATGCCATGCACAGACTTTTGTTTACAAGACACACTGTGGGTTTATTCTACCTTTTTCACTCTTGCCTTTTTTTAATTTATTTTTATTAATTACACTTTATCCACTTTGTATCCCCCCTTAAACCCCACCCTCCTCCCCTGCTGGTCTCATCCTCCCTCCCCCTTCTTCACGCATGCCCCTCTTCAAGTCCAATGATAGGAGAGGTCCTCCTCTCTTTCCTTCTGATCTTAATCTATCAGATCACATCAGGAATGGATGCATTCTCATCTTCTGTGGTCTGGTAAGGCTGCTCTCCCGTCAGAAGGAGGTTATCAAAGAGCAGGCCAATCAGATTATGTCAGAGGCAGTCTCTCTTCCCATTACTATGTAACCCACTTGGACACTAAGCTGCCATGGACTACATCTGTGCAGGGGTTCTAGGTAATCTCCATGCATAGTACTTGGTTATGACTCTCTGGGAAGACCCCTGTGTTCAAATTTTCTTGTTCTGTTGCTCTCCTTGTGGAGTTCCTGTCCTCTCCAGATCTTACTATTTCCCACTTCTTACATAAGATTCCCTGCATGTTGCCCAACAGTTGGCCATAAGTCTCAGCTTCTGCTTTGATAGTCTGCAGGATAGAGCCTTTCAGGGGCCCTCTCTGGCAGGTTCTTAGGTTGTTTCCTGTTTTCTTCTTCTTCTAATGCCCATCCTCTTTAACTTTCCGGATGGGGATTGAGCATTTTAGTCAGGATCCTCTCTCTCTTGATTAGTTTCTTTAGATGTACAGGATTTAGTAGGTTTATCATATGTTATATATGATTGAGTATATACCCTGTGTGTCTTTCTACTTTTGAGACAGCTCACTCAGGATGATCCTTTCCAGGTCTCACCATTTACCTGCAAATTTCATGATTTCCTTATTTTTCATTGCAGAGTAATACTCCATTGTGTAGGCATACCATAATTTCTGCATCCATTCTTCAGTTGAGGGGCATCTGGGCTGTTTCCAGCTTCTGGCTATTATGAATAAAGCTGCAACAAACATGGTTGAGCAAATGTCCTTGTTGTGTACTTGAGCATCTTTTGGATATATTCCTAGGAGTGGTATGGCTTGATCTTGAGGAAGCACTATTCCTAGTTGTCTGAGAAAGTGCCAGATTGATTCCAGAGTGGTTGTATGAGTTTGCATTCCCACCAGCAGTGGAGGAGGGTTCCCCTTTCTCCACAACCTCTCCAGCATGTGTTGTCACTTGAGTTTTTGAACTTGGCCATTCTGATGATGTGTGAGGTCCTTTTGATTTACATTTCCCTGATGGCTAATGATGTTGAGATTTTTTTTAAGTGTTTCTCTGCCATTCGATATTCCTCTACAGAGAATTCTGTTTATCTCTGTTCCCCATTTTTTAATTGGATTCCGTGGTTTGCTGTTTTTCAGCTTCTTTAGTTCTTTATATGTACTGGATATTAGCGCTCTGTCAGATAAAGGGTTAGTGAAGATTCTTTCCCAATCTGTAGGCATTCTTTTTGTTTTGATGACGGTGTCCTTTGCTTTACGGAAGCTTTTCAGTTTCATGAGGTCCCATTTATTGATTTTTGCTCTTAGAGCCTGTGCTGTTGGTGTTCTGTTCAGGTAGTTGTCTCCTGTGCCAATGAGTTCTAGGGTCTTCCCTACTTTTTTTTTCTAACCAATTTAATGTGTCTGGTTTTATGTTTAGGTCTTTGATCCACTTGGACTTCAGTTTTGTGCAGGGTGATAAGTATGGATCTATTTGCATTTTTCTACATATAGACATCCAGTTAAACCAGCACCATCTGTTGAAGATGCTATCTTTTCTCCTTTGTATGGTTTTGTGATCTTTGTCAAAGATCAGGTGTCCATAAGTGTGTGGGTTTATTTCTGGGTCCTCTGTTCGGTAACATTGATCCACTATTCTGTTTCTATGCCAGTACCATGCAGTTTTTATTACTGTTGCTCTATAGTACAGCTTAAGATCAGGGAAGGAGATACCCCCAGAAGATCTTTTATTGTAGAGGATTGATTTAGCAATTCTGGGTTTCTTGTTATTCCATATGAAGTTGAGAATTTTTCTTTCCAAGTCTGTAAAGAATTGTGTTGGTAATTTGATGGGAATTGCATTGAATCTGTAGATTGTTTTTGGTAAAATGGCCATTTTTACTGTGTTAATCCTGCCAAGCCATGAGCATGTTAGATCTTTCCATTTTCTGATATCCTCTTCTAATTCTTTCTTCAGAGATTTGCATTTTTAAAAAACATCATATCCACTGCCTTACTGCAGTCGTTGTAAATAGACATTTTTAGTGAGTGAGTCTCAAATCATGATTTCATTTTTTCATGCTCTCTCTACCTATTTTTCACACCTTTAAATACATTGTGGTTGTTGAGTTGTGAGTTTTGTACGATCTTAGAGGTTGAGAGTGGCATATAAACTATTCATTGTTTTAAGTATCTCTGAGAATTAATCACAGTGGGCTCATATATGAAAAAAAATATTTTTACTGCTTAAACATTGACACCAATACCCTTTGAGCTGACATTGTGAGTTAACTTACAAAAGAAACATGAGTACCCCAGACAGTGAGATGCTTTAAGATGCAATTTTGATAGTTTAGTATAGACTATGGTGACATGTAGCCGACACTTAAAAGCTTTTCTCTGACATTTAAAAGTAATTAAATCACTTCTAAATGACTTCAGATAACCTTATTCTAAAAGGATCTCTTAGAGTGTGATAACAATTGAAGAAATCACACCCAACCCAAGTGATATACTACAAGGACCTTTGGATTTCAAGGGTTACAAGAGAACAGAATACGAAGAGGTACCTCAGGTGCACTAGAAATGCAGTCGCTCCAGTGTCTTCAGAGCACTTGAGTTCACTCTTGTAAAGAAGAATGGCTGATGCACTTCAGGAAATTGCTGCATTTTATTTTTAGCTTACTGAAAACTGTAACTTCCAATGTTTTGTTGCTTCTTCTGCATTCTTCAGTAAATGTATGTATAAGCATGGGAATTCCAGATATGTAAGTAAAATTCAAATGTCACACTTACAGTCCCATAATATGTAGGCTTTAAAAAGTATGTAGTATAAATTTTCTACAAAGACCTTCTAATACATAACTCACATTTAGGTCATTATAACTATATTTTGCTATTTTAGCTTTCCTCTTAAATTTTATATTTATTCTTATAATTTAATTTTGTGAAGTATCTTTTTATTCTGTTTGCACTTATCATCTAGCTAGATGGCTTTTTTGTTCTTTCTTTCTTTTTTTCATTTTTGGCAGGGTTTCTCTGTGTAGCCCTTGCTTTACTAGACTCACTTTGTAGAATGTCCTCTAACTCATAGTGATCCACCTGCTTCTGCCTTCCTGAGTGCTGGGATTACAGGTGGGAGCCACCACCTTACCCAGCTTCACCTTGTTTCTTATTCGTCCAATTTTTACTTCTGTGTGTTCTCTTCCCACTTAAAACTCAGGTCTCCTTAATATCTGGTTTTATATTTTTTGTATGAACATTCTTTTTAATCATGTTTTATTTTTTATATTAATTACAGTTTATTCTCTTTGTATTCCAGCTGTAGATCTCTCCCTCATTCCCTCACAGTCCCACTCTCCATCTCTCATCTCCTCCCATGCCCCTCCTTCAGCCCAATGATAGGGAAGTCCTCCTCTTCTTTCATCTGACCCTAGTCTATCAGGTCTCATCAGGCCTAAAGTTAGGTTTAATGAAAAAAGCTGCCAATGGAAAATTTGCTCATTAAAATGTGATTCATATTTTATCACCCACAAAATTGTGTCCCAATATAAAATTAGATTATGCTACCAGAGATATAATAATTGTTTTATAACAGAGTTTTTAAATTAAATTTTTATTTTTATATTTATTACAGTTTATTCATTGTAGCTTCCTCCCTTATTCCCTCCCAATCTCACCCTCATCCCTCATCTCCTCCTATGCCCTTCCCCCAGCCCAATGATAGGGGAGGTCCTCCTCCCTTCCATCTGGCCCTAGCTTATAGGGTCTCATCAGAAAGGGCTGCATTCTCCTCCTCTTTGGCCTTTCGAGGATGTTCCCCCATGAGGGGGAGGCGGTCAATGAGCTAGCCTCTGAGTTCATGTCAGAGACAGTCTCTGATATGACTAGGGTACTTGGATACTGAACTGCCATGGGCTATATCTGAGCAGGGGTTCTAGGTTATGTCCATGAATGGTCCTTGGTTGGAGTATCAGTCTCAGAAAAGACCCCTGTGTGCAGATATTTTGGTTCTGTTGCTCTCCTTGTAGAGCTCCTGTCCTGTCCAGGTCTTGATATCTCCCCCTTCTTTCCTAAGATTCCCTGCACTCTGTTTAAAGTTTGTTTTGAGTCTCAGTATCAGCTTTAATACACTTCTGGGTATAGTCTTTCAGAGGTCCTCTATGGTAGACAACATTCTTAATGTGTTTTGATTTAATTCTTTAAATAAGTAATTTAAGGCCTTCCTCTAACCACATGGTAATAGAGAGTGTTTATGAAAATAAAATAACTCTTGAGAATGGATGAGAACTAATGAGCAAGGAGGGGGCTTCTTCCCCAAATCAATTGGGCTATAAGACTCACTACTCTTGTAAATCATTTACAGCCTACCCGCATCACCCATCTTTCTTTATCATCAGCTTGGGGCTTCAGAACAGTATCAGTTTGTTGTATGTACTTTTGGGAGGAAAGTTTTTCCAAGCTCTCTCAGTCAGTCAACAGATTTTTTTTTTCTTTCCTTCAAGTTAAACTTGATGCAGCTTTGTCCAGTCTCTATTCTACTCCAGTCTCTATTCTACTTTTACAATTTTGGTTTTGTGAGACCAGTACCTTCCTGGCTTCATATATGTTCATTAAGTTCAATGGGACCTTGTGATATTTTGAATGAAAACTGTCACCCATTGCCCATGTATTTGAACTGGTTGTGGAACCTTTAGAAAATGGAGCTATTGACAGATGAGGTACATCAGTAGGGTATTCTTTGACGCTTAGACATCCCCACTCTATGGTTCTCTCTCTTTGCCTCTTGTGTGTGGATGAACGTCTGATCAGCCAACTTCCTGCTCCTGCAGCCAGCCCTGTCTTTGCTGCCATGAATTCTATCACACTGAATCTGTAAGCAAAAATAAACACTTTCTTTTAAGTTGCTTTTGTTTGGGATTATTATATCATAACAACAGAAAAAAAACAAAACCTAAGACAGAAATGTTCTTCAGTGTTTTCTTATTGGTTGTGATAAGACATCAGAGGATCCCAGTGATGGTGTGATGGCTAGTTTTTACTGAAGTCAGCTTAGACCTCCAAGTCATGTAGGTTAACAGATGAGAGATCTGTTTAAATCATGCCACCTTTCCAAGTGACACCAGGGTTTCTGCTGACCCTAGTTACACAAGAGCTCAGGTTGCATGCAGGCTCTCTTTGATGTACTTCCACAACTATGCAGCAAGGGCATAAAAGCACAAGGCCAAAACTTAAAGGCCTTGAAATCAATGAGAAAAGGTTAGCATATTTTATTCTCACTCAAGTTCCCATGGTCAAATTAGTATGCATGTCCAGCATAAAGATGACGAGGAGGAAGGAAAATCCCTTTTACTTATGAAGTAAAGCAATGATAAGATTAGGAGAAGTGGTGGCAAATGCAAAAATTACAGTCAAGACATGAACATAACTGTGCGTGCTTACTTCATGATTTTTATCAAAAATCAATAATCTTGCAACAAAGGGGGAGGGAAAGGGAATGGAAATAAATTGATAAATAAATGAGAGTCGGACCTTAACCAGACTTCCTGGTTTCTTCTCTACGGGCCGAACAATCATCTTCCATTTCGATGCCTTCACTTTCTAAAGTTGACATGTAGCTCTCCCACCGTCAGTCTACACCAGTCATCGTACTAGTGCATCTTCCTTAGTAGGTTTATACCATTCAGTATAGAACAAAAAAAAAATGCACTAACTCTCTCCTTCATCTGTTAGTACCTTCTTCATGAAGGCTTAACTTTATAATGTCGGTATTTTATGCAAAGTAATAAAATGCTAGCACATTGATCCCCTCTTCTTGTCACTTTGAATAAAAATTATAATGATAGCCAAGTTAAAAAGTAATCAAGCATTCTTAGTCATACGACCTGTTGAGATGGTTGAAATGTGTTTTTAATTCTAGATATTTTCAAGTTGCAAGAATTGTCCATGCAATCACTGTGCCCCCTTAAATATCTTTTTGGTATCTGCATGAAATGTGGTTGTCATAAGTTATTTTTCTGAACAGTTCCATCACCTCAAAATGACATGGTATTATATGTGGTCTCAATTATTAGGAGTATTGAAAGTGTCTGCAAAAATTTATCCAGAAAAAAAAAACTGTAATGTCTGGTGACTCTTCCATACTAATGGCAGTCATATCATTATTGAAACAAATGTCCATTATCATGCCATATGATAAAATGTCAAAAAGCTTTTATAACTATATTTTAAACTGACATTGTGCCACCTGTAAATCCTCTTTAATATAGTATCCTGTGATCATTTGCAAAACCACAAATTGGCATCAAAGTTTAAATGATTTTTATCATGATTGATGAGCAGATCATTTTAGACAAAATCAAAAGCTTTTTTAACAGTCAATTTCACTACTATTTATTGATTGTTCTCAGGAATATGGAGCTAGCTGGAATATATTCACAACTTAATGGATATTGCTTGACATGAATAATGGAAATGCATCCTATGATTAATGATCTATTTGTCTGCAGTTGATGTTTGAACATGTCTTCAAAGTGTAGACTGGATAAAAAGTCTATAATGTGAAATAAAATAAGAATACTATTTTCTATTTAGAAAGTTGAAGTATGTTTGAAATTTATAAAGACACAAATGCGGGAGAACAAACATGGTGGCTCCAACCATGCAGGGTATCTGAATGGTAGCTCAGCAGTAAAAACAGAGTGTCCAGCAGGCTGTACTATGGACTCCAAACCCCTGATGTCTGTGTTTCTCAGATGAGGGGAGAACCCACAGGGAAATAGGAGGCTCCATCTTCAGGCCTCTTGGTTAATACCAGAAAAAAATTGCTGAGCTCAAACCCATCTCCTTAAGGAGATCAATAGGACCTCTGAGCTCACAGGTTCTCGAAAATGTCTGTACCCAGAAGACACAGCGTCTAAGTGAAGTGCCTGGGCTCACTAACCTCAAACCAAGAAAGCCCGTGAGAAGGCAGCAGACTCCAGGACTTCTGTCTGTGAAAGGAGGATCCCTAGCTCCTGAGGAATCCACATGGTCCCCAGGATCAAACATCTGAGGAGACCCAGGGGCAAGTCCCTGAGAACCACCAGCCAGGCCAAGATCATTCCTACTAAACTGAGAAGGGCTCCTGCAGGAACATCCATCTTCCTGGCCATGGCTCTTTCCACATCCCATAGATCTTCTGTATGCAACAGGATCTAATCTAACACCAGAGACAACCAGATGTTTAAAGGTCAGTGTAAAAACACAATTAACAAAACCCAAAGCAATGTGGCATCCCCAGAACCCAGTTATCCAAAGGCAAGCAATCCTGGATTCCATAACACAACTGAAACACAAGAAAAGGACCTTAAATCAATGCCTATGAAGATGATAAGAAAGGAAACAAATAAAATCTATAAAGAAGTCTTTGATCCAATTGAACTTTACTTTTGTGCAGGTGATGGATGTATTTATATTTTTCTACATATAGACATCCAGTTAGTCTAGCACCATTTGTTGAAAATGCTGGGGATTTTTGTTTGTTTGTTTTTTGTTTTTTTTTTTTTTCATTGTATGGTTTTGGTTTCTTTGTAAAAAAAAAAAAATCAGGTGTCTGTAGGTATGTGGGTATATTTCTGGGTCCTCAGTTTGATTCCAGTGCTCCTCAAGTCTCTTTCTATGCCAGTCCCATTCTGTTTTTTGTTTGTTTTGTTTTTGTTTGTTTGTTTACTATTGCTGTATAATACAACTCGAAATCAGGGATGGAGATTATTCCAGAAGTTCTTTTCTTGTACAGGATGGTTGTAGATATTCTGTTTTATTTTATTTTTTTTTATATAAAGTTCTTTCAAGTTCTGTAAAGAATTGTGTTGGTATTTTAATGCATTAACCAAAAACCATACAAAGAGAAGACCTAGACCCTCTGTTGAGACATAGCCCATGGACGACTCAGTCTCCATGTGGGTTTCCTAGTAAGAGAAGAGACAGTCTCTGATATGAACTAGGTTATCTGCTCCTTGATCACTTCTTCCTGGTGGGGTGATCTAGCCAGCCCACAGAGGAAGAGGATCCAGGCAGTACTGATGAGACCTGATAGGATAGGGTCAGACAGTATGGCAGGAGGTCTTCCCCTGTCAGTGGACCAGGGAAAGGGGATAGGGGAGGAGAGAGGGAAAGTAGAATAGAGAGGAGATAAGGGAGGGGGCTGCAACTGTGATTAAAATTTAAAAATTGTAAATATAATTAATAATAATATTAAAAACAAAAAATCTTTAAATAAATACAGGAAAACTCAGTTAAACAAACAGGTGCCTTTAGAGAGGAAATAATTAAATTACTGAAGGAAATACAGGAAATTTAAAAAAAAAACAAGTAAAGGAAATAGACAAATCATACAATGAAAGGCAGAAATGAAAAAAAGAGGTGAAGGAAATCAACAAACAGTTCAAGATCTGAATATGGAAATAAAAACATTAAAGAAAGCACAAACTGAAGAAATACTGGAAAGGGAGAACTTAGGGAAGAAAACAGGAACTACAAATATAAGCATCACCAACAGAATACAGGGGGGAAAGAATCTCAGGTGTAGAAGTCAAAATGGAAGAAATCAATGCATCCACCAATGAAAATATTAAATCCAAAAAAACCTGACATTAAATATCAAAAAGATCAAGGACACTATGAAAAAATGAAAGAAGTTTGTACCCCACCAGCAGTGGAGGAAGGTTCTCCTTTCTCCATATCCTCTCCAGCATCTGTTGTCACTTGAGTTTTTTATTTTAGCCATTCTGATGGGTGTAAGAGTTGTTTTTGATTTGCATTTCTCTGACGACTAAGGATGTTGATCATTTCTTTAAGTGTTTCTCCACCATTATATACTTTTCTGTTGAGAATTCTCTGCTTATCTCTGTATCTCATTTCTTAAATAATTTTTATTTATTACAGTTTATTCACTTTGTATCCCAGCTGTAGCCCACTTTCATCCCCTACCAATCCCACCCTCCCTCCCTCATCTCCTCCCATGCCACTTCCCCAGTCCACTGATAGTGGAGAACCTCCTCCCCTTTCATCTCACCCTAGTCTATCATTTTTTAACTGAGAATCTTTTAAATTAAATTTTTATTTTTCATATTAATTACAGTTTATTCACTTTGTGTCATAGCTATAGCACTTTCCCTTATTCCCTCCCAATCCTATCCTCCCTCCCTAATCTTCTCCGATGCCCCTTTCCTAGTCTACTGATAGTGAAGGTCTTCCTTCCTTACCATCTGACCCTAGCTTATTAGGTCTCATCAGGACTGGCTGCATTGTCCTCCTCTGTGGCCTGGCAAGGCTGCTTCCCCCTCAGGGGGGCAGGGTGTCAAAGAGACAGCCACTGAATTCATGTCAAAGAGAGTCCGTGTTCCCATTACTAGGGAACCCACTTAGATACTGAGCTGCCATGGGCTACATCTGAAGCTAAGCAAGAAGGAGGACCCTGGGTAAAATGATCAATCTTCACTCAGAAAGACAAACAGGATAGACATTGGAAGAAGGAAAAAACAGGAAACAGAATAGGAGTCGACCATTGACGGCCTCTGAAAGACTCTAGCCTGCAGTGTATCAAAGCACATGCTGAGACTCATAACCAAACTTTGGGTAGAGTGCAGGTAATCTTATACCCTATCATTTTTAATTGGTTTATTTGGTTTGTTGGTGCCTAATATCTTCAGTTCTTTATAGATTCTGGATATTAGCCTTCTATTGGATGTAGGGTTGGTGAAGGACTTCTCCCAGTCTGTAGGTTCTGGTTTTTTGTTTGTTTGTTTGTTTGTTTGTTTTTTCTGTTGACAGTGTCCTTTGCTTTACAGAAGCTTTTCAGTTTCATGAGGTCCCAATTATTAATTATTGAGCTGTTGGCCTTCTGTTCAGGAAACTGTCCCTTATGCCAATGAATTAGAGGCTTTTCACCACTTTTTCTTCCAACAGATTTAGTATGTCTGGTTTTATTTTGGATTCTTTGATCCATTTGGACTTCAATTTTGTGCAGGGTGCTAAATATGAATTTATTTGCATTTTTCTACATGTAGACATTCAGTTAGACCAGCACCATTTGTTGAAGATGCTGTCTTTTGTCCATTGTATGGTTTTGGCATTTTTGTCAAAAATCAGGTGTCCATAGGTGTGTGGATTTATTTTAGCATGTTTTATTAGATTCCATTGATCCTCTAGTCTGTTTCTATGCCATTACCATGCCATTTTTATTACTGTTGCTCTACAATACAGCTTGAGATCAGGGATGGGGATTCCTCCAAATGATCTTTTATTGTAGAGGATTGTTTTAGCTATTTTGGGATTTTTGTTTTTCCATATGAAGTTGAGAATTTTTATTTATTTTTTTGTGAAATCCTTTCATCTTTGTCTTGTTTTTTTACATGTCTTTTTATTATTATTAATTACACTTTGTTCATTTTGTATCCCCCCATAAGCCCCTCCCTCCTCCCCTCCCGATCCCACCCTTCCTCCCCTTTTTGCATGCATGCTCCTCTTGTGTTGGTAATTTGATGGGAATTACACTGAATCTGCAGATTGCTTTTGGTAAGATGGACATTTTCACTATGTTAATCCTGCCAAGCCAAGAGCATAGGAGACTTTTCCATCTTCTGATATCTGCAAACTTGTACATCCACTTTGGAAATCAATCTGGTACTTTCTCAAAAAATGGTTATAGAGCTATCTCAACATCCAGCTATACCACACCAAAAGATACCTCACCATTCAACGAGGACATTTGGTCAACTATATTCATAGCAGCTTTTAAAATAATAACCAGAATCTGGAAACCGAGATGTCATTCAATGGAGGCATAGATACAGAAATTGTGGCATGTTTACACAATGGCATACTACTCAGCTATTAAAAACACAAAAATCATGAAATTTGAAGGACAGTGGATGGATAAGTTCATCCTAAGTGAGGTAATCCAGAAACAGAAAGACACACATGGTATATACTCACTTGTAAGCAGAAATTAGTCATAATATAGAATAGCCATACTAAAATCTATAGACCTAAAGAAGGTAAACACTAAGGAGGATGCTTAAATCCTATTTAGAATGGCAAACAGGATAGACAACAGAAGTAGTAGAAGAGATGATACAGGGTGGGTGCCTACTATAGAGGGTCCTGTGAAAGGCTCCAGCCAACAGGGGATCAAAGCAGGTGCTGAGACTCACAGCCAAACTTTAGGCAGTGTGCAGGTGCAGGGAATCTTATAGAAATGGGAGGGAGGAAGAGAGACCTGAGAGGGGATGAACCCCAGAAGAACAGCACTACAGCTAAAAAATCTGAGCCCAGATGGTCCTGCAGAGACTGTACCAACTGAGGACCATGCATAAAGAAGACCTAGACTCCCTGCTCAGATGTAGCCTATAGGCAGCTCAGTCTCCATGTGGGTTCCAGAGTAAGGGTAGCAGGGACTGCCTCCGAAATAAACTGGATTGCTTCCTCCTTGACCATTTGCCCCTGGTGATGTGTTCTTACCAGGCCACAGAGGAATAAGATCCAGGCACTTCTGATGAGACTGTGGAGAGCACAGGAATGCCACAGGAAAACTAACAAAGCCAACAATTATGGGCTCAGGGGACCATGCAGAGACTGATGCACCAACCAAGGACCATGCATGGAGAGGACCTATACCCCTTCCTCAGGTGTAGTCCAAAGGCAGCTCTGTCTCCATGTGGAATTCCCTAGTAAGGGGAGCAGGGGCTGTCTCTGAAATGAACTTGGTTGCCTACTCTTTAATCACTCCTCTTTGGTGGGCCGAACTTGCCAGCTCGCAGAGGTAAAGGATCCATGTAATCCTAATGAGGCTTGAGTCTCATGAGGGTAGAGTCAGATAGCAGGGGAGGAGAATTCCCCTTTTCAGTGGTCTAGGAGAAGGGTTTAGGTGTAGGTGGAGGGAGGGAAGAAATGAGAGGAGATGAGGGAGAGGGCTACAATCAGGATGGATATAAAGTGAATAAATGGTAAAAATTTAAAAAATAATAAAAATCAAACAAACAAACCAATAAAGGCACTGATGTTACAATGACAAAAAGAAGATTGTCTTATTTTAATAATGTCCCAGATTTGGAGAAAATGTAAGCACCATATAGGATGTGAGAGGAATGTCTATTTTTAGTAAAAGTGTGTATTATTATAACAGAAAAACTAAATAACACATTCTTACTAAGGCGATGTATGTGATATGAACTTAAAATATCTGACCACATGATGCTAAAAACGCTCATGCATTCCTTCAAACTGTTTGATTGGAATTTAAAGGCTGCGTTGTTGGCCTCCAAGTGTGTAAAACAGGGGATTGATAAACTGCTGCAAGCATTTTACTAAGCCTGCTTAGTTGAATGACCTATTTTATTATTTTTTTATAATTAATCAAGATTTTTTTTTTTTTTTTTTTTTTTTTTATCTTCCAACCATTTTCTTATTTTGTACACACAACAAATCTGGAGGCATCCGTTGTGCTCCTGCTTGATTTCCTATCTGTAGTGAAATATAATCTCAGTGAGCTGGATTTTTAGAGATGGTGGACATGAAGCAAGGAGCATGACTGGGCATGAATCAAGTTCAGTGATAGACACAGAACCTGAGCTGTTACCATTGCTCAGGATATTTAGAGGAATATTCTCTCTCTCTCTCTCTCTCTCTCTCTCTCTCTCTCTCTCTCTCTCTCTCTCTCTCTCCCCTTCTCTCTTCCTCCCTCCCTCTCTCCTGCACTGTATCTTTATCTTTGTCATCTCCCTCCTCTTTTCTCTCCCTTCCTCTTCCTCTCATTCCTTTTCCTCCCTCATTTTACTTTCTTTTTTTTTTTTTTTTTTTTCAATGCAGTTTATTCAGGAACATTGAACAATCCTCGGACCCCGGGGAAAGCCAGCCCACAGCTTAAATAGCCTCTGGGTAGCCAACCCAGGCGTGCCACGGGGGCAATGCAGATAGGTCCACATACATGGAAGCAAGCCAGATCCTCGGCCTTAGCCAAATGTGGAGTTGTTCGTGACAGAGAGCACTCACCATCGGGAAGGTGGAAGGCGGAAACCAGCTCCATCTTTAAGGCATAGCATTCCGCAGCTCTCTACAGTTCCCCCTTTTTGTTTTAGACGCATCAGGCAAGAGTAGAGGTCTGATCTCTGATATTAGAAATAAATTGGGACTTTGTACAAATGTTCATTTAGGTGTCATCCACCCAAAGAGCATCGGACCCGTCCAATACCTTTTTCTCAGAGGCGGGACCTGGGGCATCAACCCGCATGCAATCAGACATGCTCTTCTCTGGGTCCAAAGCGGCTGACCCTGAGTGCAGTGCTTAGCCTCGCGATCATTAAAAAATAGTTCCCCAGTGAGGATTTATCTTGGATAAATGAAAAAAAGATCTTGAAAGTCAAAGAGCCAATATTTTCATTAAACTGTGTCAAATCAGGACACATTATTTGTTTAATTAAAAAAAAAAGCAACAAACAGTAGCTATTTGTTGTTTGTGTTCAGAGACTTTGACTTTTTAAAGAGGTGCCCCTAATGCATGAACGTGATTTCCCAAAATGCCGTAATCTTCTTAATTTTACCAAACTAGGGTAAACTGTTTGTCTTTCCTCTCAACATACAAATGCTGTATCATTTATTGACTCCTGCCAATTCATTTGTTTCCTTTTTCTGTTAAAAGCTATGAAAGATAAGAAATTTCTTCAGCACATTCCAAGTATAGTTTTCCTCTTCTCTTTAAAGAGTAAAACCACCTCTTCTAATTCTTAGAGAAGTGATACCTTTTCCACTTTCTGCCACACCGTTACCCACAAACTCAAAAAAAAAAAAAAAAAGTCTATCTGGAAGATACCAAGGCTCATAATCACCTTCACCAATGTTCTGTTTCTTTAAAACAGGATAACAGGAGAGCTTGTCAGTGATGCAGCCCTGATTCCCCCTGTGCAAAGATCCCCGAATTGGCTCTCAGCCCACACAACAGAATATGTCAGCACTGTTGGGGATCTCTCCATTTAGCCTTCTCTATTTATGGTTCCAGAAAACGAAATCATCCTGCTGACTGTCAGGCACAAGACACAAACAGTCCATCACTTCAGTCCACTGTATATCAACACCTTACATGTGTTTCCAACCTTCTGGCTACATTTATATAACAGTCCCTTCAGTCAAATTTACACCATCTGTTTCCTGCTTGGGCATGACTGATCAGAACATAATGGCTAACCAAAACGTTTCTGCTGGACTGCTAAGCGCCAGCTCACTGCTAATGACTGATGCCTATAAACGATAGGCTGTGTTATGTTTGTTCGCAACATGAGGAACAAGGGGTATAGTCTAAACCTGCAGATCAAGTGTTAATTTTTTCAGATGATAAAATATGCTCTATGCCCATCTTAGTTGTGGGAAGTGACCAACTGAATCATAGACTGCTCTTGACTTTATGCTATGAATGACAGCATACATAATGGTATTTATAATGGTCACTGTGCTATAAATCTCATTTAATTTAATTGATATTTATTAATGTTAACTATAAGATTTCTTACTTGTATTCTTATTTAGTGAGAGCACTTGAAAATTCCATATTTGTTTAATGAAAGTACTGAAACACATATTCATAAATTTGTTTGATTTTTATATTGATTAAAATATTGTAATTGAAGAGATAATAATTCCAAATTCCAGTTTCAGGTAGTTCTTAACTGATACCCTTAAACCAGAGTATTAACATTAAAAAATATGCTAAATATATTTGACATTTTGTGAACATAATGCCATAATATAGTTAGAATTCTTTATATATCATAGAGAATTAAAATATATGACTCCACCATTTTTATAAAAAATATTTAAGAAAATGTCCACATTTATAAATTAAAGTGTATAAACATGTTTATATTAAGTGACTTGAAGTTCTTCACAAAACAGAAAATATATTTTGTTATCAGTAGCACTTTAAAAAATGTTATACAATTATCAAAAGGATGATTTTAAGTGAATGAGAGATTAGAATAGTGCAGACTACATAATTTTATTATACTTGGACTATGTATAAAGTAAAAATAGGTCAGCATTCTTCAGTATTCCTTAAATCTATTGAATAATATTCAAAAATAGAGTTTTGTAAGAATAGAATATAAATTCTAAGAACTGATTAGCTCAAAATCCCTAGACTCTTTGTAAAGAATTTAAATAATTAACAACTTTTGATACTGAGATATAAGTCTTAAAATATTCCAATCTCTTATTTAATTAAGAGAGTTTTTGTAAGGTGAAGTTTTCAGTGTGTGTGTGTGTGTGTGTGTGTGATATAAAGTCTGGATTCCAGCATGCTGGGGCTACTCTATCCAGAGTATCATACCTTTCCATGTATTATACATATTATATACTGTATATAAATATATATCATGAATTTAATATTTTATGCTTACAATACTTATGTATGTATACTACACTTCTTTTTAAAAAGTAATTGCACTATTTAAGCATTACACTTATAAACTCTAACTAATATTAACTGCATCCCTTGAATTTTCATTGCTGTGATACACACCAAAGTTAAGTGACTATTGAGGAATGCCAGATCATTATCCAGTTGTATGGATCTATGAAATCCAACTCTGGGTAAGTTATCTTTCAGTCTCAGCTGAAGTAGGGAAAACTTCAACCCTTTCAGTGAAAAATGTCTGCTATAGGATGAAGACAGTGCATTCCTGCAGAATATTACAGTTTCTTATATGACTCAGTTGTCCCAAATAGCTGAAACTTGACAAAGTTAGCAAAGACATGTCTTTAAGTCAGACTCTGCTCTCCTGAATAAACCATTACATCTTTAGGAATTAATAAACCTTTACTAAACATATGTTGGTCACAGTCTTATTTTCCATAAATCTTGTTCTTGTTTTTGTTCTCAACTGTTATTTTTCATTATTAGGAGAAAAATCAACTTTTTTAAAACCAAAACAAAACTGTTTATCCAAAGTGTCTTAGAGGACTGGTGTGCTGCTTCCTTAGTATAGGGAAAATAAAATAAAACAAAACATCTTAAAACACTTCTACTTTTCAAACATGAGTTAAATGCAATTATACTTAAAAAATGCCACAGCAAATTAAGATTACATATACAAATTAAAATTACGTCAACACTTTTTATTATAAGCTTTAAGATAACTTTTTTCAAGCCGATTTAATGTGTCTGGTTTTATGTTGAGGTCTTTGATCCACTTGGACTTCAGTTTTGTGTAGGGTGACAAGTATGGATCTATTTTCATTTTTCTACATGTATACATCCAGTTAGACCAGCACCATTTGTTGAAGATGCTATCTTTTTTCCATTGTATGGTTTTGGCGTCTTTGTCAAAGATCAGGTGTCCATAAGTGTGTGGGTTTATTTCTGGGTCCTCTGTTCTGTTCCATTGATCCAGCCATACCACTCCTGGGCATATATCCAAAAGAGGCTCAAGTACACAAAAAGGACATTTGCTCAACCATGTTTGTAGCAGCTTTATTTGTAATAGCCAGAAGCTGGAAACAACCCAGATGCCCCTCAACTGAAGAATGGATGCAGAAATTGTGGTACATCTACACAATGGAATATTACTCAGCAATGAAAAATAAGGAAATCATGAAATTTGCAGGTAAATGGTGGGATCTGGAAAGGATCATCCTGAGTGAGTTGTCCCAGAAGCAAAAAGACACACATGGTATATACTCACTCATATAGACATACAACATAGGACAAACCCACTAAAACCTGTGCATCTAAAGAAACTAAGCAAGAGAGAGGACCCTATCTAAAATGTCCAATCCCCATCCAGAAAGGCAAAGAGGATGGACATCAGAAGAAGAAGAAAACAGGAAACAACCTAGGAACCTACCACAGAGGGCCTCTGAAAGCCTCTGCCTTTCAATCAAAGCAGATGCTGAGCCTGATGGGCAACTGTTGGGCAGAGTGAATGAAATTTTAGGTAAGAACTGGGAAATAGTAAGAGCTGGAGAGGACAGGGTCTCCCCAAGGAGAGCAACAGAACAAGAAAATTTGAACACAGGGAACTTCCCAGAGACTCATACTCCAACAAAGGACTATTCATGGAGATAACCCAGAACCCCTGCACAGATGTAGCCCAGGGCAGTTCAGAGTCCAATTGGGTTACATAGTAATGGGAAGAGGGACTGCCTCTGACATAATGTGATTGGCCTGCTCTTTGATCACCTCCCTCTGGGGGGGGGGGGAGCAGCCTTACCAGGCCATAGTAGAGGACAATGCAGCCACTTTTGATGTGAACTGACAGACTAAGATCAGAAAGGAGAGGAAAACCTCCCCTATTAGTGGACTTGGGGAGTGGCATGCAAGCAGAGGGAGGAGGGAGGGTGGGATTGGGAGGGGAGGAGGGAGGGGCTTATGGGGGGATGCAGAATGAATAAAGTGTAATTGATGAAAACTTTAAAAAAAAAGATAACTTTTATTGTTAGTAACTTCACAGA
The DNA here is from genome assembly GCF_030254825.1 of Meriones unguiculatus. Classification (NCBI taxonomy): domain Eukaryota; kingdom Metazoa; phylum Chordata; class Mammalia; order Rodentia; family Muridae; genus Meriones; species Meriones unguiculatus. The sequence goes on from NC_083351.1 coordinate 101,518,505, forward strand.
TTTTTTTTTAAACTACATCTTAGTGTTCTTAAAAATTTTATGAGATAAAGAAAATGGGAAATGAATTTCTCAACAAAAACTGCAAATATATCAATGACCTTGAATGGAATAGATTTCTGTTCAACCATACTCCTGATGATTTTACACATTCTGTGATAAATTTTAAATTTCAACAAAAAGTTTAAAGATATTAATGGTTGTGTAAATGTCCTTGTTGTGTACTTGATCATATTTTGGATATATGCCTAGGAGTGGTATAGCTGAATCTTGAGGAAGCGCTATTTCTAATTGTATGAGAAAGGACCAGATTGGTTTCGAAAGTGGTTGTCCAAGTTTGCATTCCCAGCAGCAATGGAGGAAGGTTCCCCTTTCTCCACAACCTCTGCAGCATGTGTTGTCACTTGAGTTTTTGATCTTAGCCATTCTGGTGGGTGTCAGGTGAAATCTGAGGATTCGTTTTGATTTGCATTTCTCTGATGGCTACAGATTTTGAGCATCTAAGTGTTCTTCTGCCATTCTAGTAAGGGGAACAGGGACAATTTTTGACATGAACTCAATGGCTGGCTCTTTGACCGCAACCCCCCACCCAGGGAGGAGCAGCCTTGCTAGGTCACAGAGGAGGATTTTGCAGCCAGTCATGAAGATACCTAATTAGCTAGGGTCAGAGAAAAGGGGAGGAGGTCCTCCCCTATCAGTGGACTTGGAAAGGGGCAAGGAGGAGATAAGAAAAGGAGGATGGGATTGGGAGGGAAAGAGGGAATCGGGCTACAGATGGGATACAAAGTTAATAAACTCTAACTAATATTAAAAATAAAAAATTTAATTAAAAATATTAATGACATTGAATGACCTAGAACATTTTAGTAAATCAAACTAAAAAGTTGGTGGGTATTCGAAGAGCTAAACATCAGTGATTACATTTAGCCATTTTAATATAAATATCTCTTGATTAAAAAATATGTGATAAGCAGCAGTAACTTCTATTGGAAAGAGATTACCTCTTAGCAGTTCTCAAGTGCATAGCATATTTTCCTCAGATGTCCTGTTGTTCTCCTGCCTATTATAGAGTCAAGGTCCAGCCTTCTCAGGACAGAGCCTTTGGAAGGAAGCTTATAGTCAAACATGCTTTGGTCTAAAGCAGGCATGTCAAATTCCATCTCCAAAGCCATCCTTTAAATAGAAAACAGCATGTGACATTTCCCCCATAACATTTTTCACAATGTGTTAAAATTTGGAAATCAAATGTGCCATTTTCTGGCCAATGAGTGCGTTTATCAAATTTGTACATATTGCATATTGTAGTGAAAATTAAGTATTAAGTTTAATTGCATCTGAGTCTGAGGAGGGGAAGAAATTTGCAAAGGCAGGTGGAATAAGTCAGTAAGTAGCTCATGGTTAGAGTGAAGAGGGAAGATGTCTTTGAAGAAAAGGTAAAGAGGAGAACAAAAGAGGAGATAGGACAGACTTAGGAAAGAGTCCTTAATAAATAGGAGTCCCATAAGAGAGAGGATTCCAATAATCAGAAACAGAGACACAGGGAGAAAATGGGGTAAGTGCCAAGGAATAGAGTCCCAATTAAATGGCATCTCCAAAGGGAACCAAGACCTTTCAGAAAAATGCCTGGTCCTTCAGTGGGGAGAAGTCCCTTTCCACATGGTGGGTTAAGGAGGGTGAAGAGAGGTTTCCTGAAGAACACATATGACTTTCATTGAGCCAGTGAGCAGGCTCCAAAGAATGAGTAACAAAGACAGAACAACCTTCAATCTGCAAGACATAGAGCAGGCAGCTCTGGAAGGACACTTATCAAAGGGGGCAAGGAGACACAACTGGGTAGAGTAGGTACAGTAGAAAAGTTATGAAGAGACCGACTCTGAAATTGCAGTTGACTCTGTTGGGTGTCAGAAGGCTGCATAGGCTGATGATCCATACAACAGGAGGGTCAAATCAGCTGATTGCTTAAGGGACTTAACTTTTGGGGGCCCAAGTGTGTCTCTTAAGGTTTTTGGCACCAAATGTAAGTGAGGCCACAGAGAAATCAACTGGACCAACCCGTGAGAAGAAAGAGACGTTTTCTACTCATTAGAGAAGAAAATTAAGCACAGGACTGTTTCTGAAAATAAAGGGAAAGAAGTGGATTTTAAGGATTTTATATGATACTATGATTGGGGTCCTACAGTCTGTAATCCTGCAAACTATTAGGATTACTTTGGAGCTAGTTTCTCCTTTCTAAGGAAGTTGATTGAACTTTGGTGAAGATAAGTGAGGTGGTAAACAGAAACCTGCTCTATTAGTTTATTAAGAAATGCTGAATTTAACCTTCTGTTTACACACACACACACACAAAACAATCCTCTGTCACCAACTCTGCCAGCTTTGGATTCTGCAATCCCTTTCCACTAAAAGTGGTGAAGGACTAAGGGAGACTTTCCTGTCTTCCTTTGCAGATTTCCTGCTGTGGCTCATTCTTTTCTCTGATGCAATCCCCTCGCATTTAAATTCAGGGTACTATACATGTACACTCCCTTCGTTTTAAGATTCGCTGTGTCTGCTTACTTCTGCAGCTCTGTTTGTGTGTGTACACATTCACCACTTTACTTGACTATTTCCTTGTGTGCTTGTATTTGTTATTTAAATTCCTCTTTCCCTGAAGGCTGCTATCTCACTTTGGTTTCTGACAGCTGGGCCATGCCTTTAAGGTTCGGTGCTCTGGAACTCAGTGTTTCTTTCTCCCGAGTTGCTCTGCCTCTCTGTGATTTCCCACGTGGTTTACATTAGCTTGGCTGTTGCAGAGCTTTGTCTTAGGCTTGTTTGTTTTCAGGCTCCATTGACTGAATGTTGTTTGCTTTTCATCTCAAGGAGATTTCATATTATTTTCTCTTTTTTGTCCACCTCCCCCCGTACCTGGTCACACTCATTTACTGTTTTCAGATAACCATTCAGAGAGGTTTTCAAAAATGTTGTACAGCTGTGCCAGAAAAGCCGTGTCTTTTAAATATTCATTTGATGTATTTTGTTATCATATCTTTATTCCCCACATACTCTCTCTAAATCAATTTAATTAGATTGATCGACTAGGAAATTAACAGACCAGCACAATGCTTAAAAGAAGAATAGGATCAGCCTGCAATTGTAGAGATTAATGGTAGAATGTGACTTTAGTACCTTTGCTACTACTGTAAACTGAATATCACAAAATGTTTGTTTATAAAGAATAGAGCTTGATTTACCAGAGCCCTGGAGACTGAAATTCCTGGAAGAATGGCACTCCCACCTGTTACCATCATCTGTGAACACTTCATGATGCATCATACCAAAGAAGGAGTCCGTTTTTAATGAACAAAGTCATAATAGAGGCTTTGGTCATCTAAAATCAATTATTTTCTAAAGGCTCTAAATCCAAATATCACTGCATATAAATTCATGGATTGCAAAGAAAAAGAAAGAAAGAAAGAAAGAAAGAAAGAAAGAAAGAAGGAAAAAAGAAAGAAAGAAAAAATAAGAAAAGGTTTGGAGGTGGCATCCAAAGCATTGCTAGGAATACTATCGATGAAATAACAATAACAACAAAACTTCTTAGGGAATGAAGAAAATGCTATGGTCATGTAGACCTCCAGTAACACCAGTCTCCCAGGGAGACATATTCACACCTGACACCAAGGCTTTAGTGGGAGTGACTACGAACAGGCTGAGAGGGCAAGGGCTATCATCTAGTGATACCAAGTAGAGCAAAGACTACATGAACATGTAATAGACAAAAAAAAAAAAAAAACGTAGAAATAAGAACCTATACTTTATACAGTTTGATATTAAAGACTGTTTTGTTTTGTTTTGGTTTGGTTTGGTTTTGTTGTTAAAAGGAAAGTCATGAGCCATAGAAAAATAAATCAACCCTGAGTTCTACATGCAGAATAAAAAGCACCATGCAGAAATTGTGATGGGTACACATAGTGGACAGAGAGAGAACAATGCAAATACGAAGGCAGTGCTAGAGTCTCCTGTGAACGCACTGCAAGGTGATAGAAACTTGTGGGAGGAACAGATATATACCCTGGAGGCGAAGAAATAATGCGAGTAAAAGTTTAGACTGTTTCTCCAATGAAGGACCATATATGGATATAACCTAGAACCCCTGCTCGTACGTCCCCCTGCTATGTCCCATGGACTTGCCCATGGGAGCTCAGTATCCAAGTGGCTTCCCTAGTAAGGGGAACAGGGACTATTTCTGACATAAACTCAATGGCTGGCTCTTTGGCCTCCCCCACCAAGAGGAACAGCCTTGCTATGCCACAGAGGAGGACTTTGCAGCCAGTCCTTAAGATACATGATAAGCTAGGGTCAGATGGAAGGGGAGGAGGACCTCCCTATCAGTAGACTTGGAAAGGGGCAGGGAGGAGATAAGGGAGGGAGGATGGGATTGGGAGTGAATCAAGGAGAGGGATACAGCTGGGATACAAAGTAAATAACCTGTGATTAATATAAAAAAATAAAAATTATAAAAAAAGAAAGGTTACACAGCTCATTTATAGGACCCATGGCGAAGCAGCAGAGAACAAAGACATCAGTCAGGCAATCAGAAGAACAGCAGAGTATGAGGAGTTTCAAATGTTGAAAAAATCTAAAAGATATGTAGAAAAAATTGAAACATTGTTAAAAATTACATTTTGCTTTATGTACAAGACATTACTGTGAGTTTTAACAGTTTCATTATACTTTGTTATTATTTTCCAGTATCCTTTCTCCCTCTCTTGAGACTGAAAAATTTGAACAAATCATAAAAGAATAGTAACAAATCCATTCAAAAAGTCTTCAACTATTTAGTACAAACACAAAAAGAAAGTGTATAGTGAAAAATCCTAAAGCTGAGAAACTCTCTAAGTATTAGCTAATTAAATTTTGACTGAGTTTTTACCAAAAACAAGAGAAACTACAGAAAAATGGAATGAAAAATATAAACACAGAGAGAACATATTGTCATTCAAAAGTTATATAGACAAAGTTCTTCAAAATAAAGACCAATGACAATGTTCTCATACAGACTAAAATAAAATATAGTTATTGCAGTAATACTACATAAAGGAGCATAAGAACGTAACTATGTGGAAATTCTGTTTTATAATTAAACCCTTCTAGGAATACATGTGAAGAAACTCTAGTTAGGCTACATTTAATGCAGCTGCTGAAATGAGATCTGTTTATAATCAGTACTAGATATCAGTAGAAAATTAACGTAAATAATACTTCAGTCTTTCAAATGTTACAATAAAAAACATTCATCTGTAAGCAGTTGTAAAGAAATAACAACAAAAAGCCCTAAAGAGACAGAATGTAGAAAGTAAAATAAGATAGTCTAACAATAACATGAATATGATAGAGTAAGCAGTGAGCATAAAAGTAGAAACTGTCAGGTTGGCTAAGAAAACACAGTAGAGTCTTAGAAATATTTTTTAGTTTCTGTAGCAAATACACACATTCATAAACATTATAAAGATGGTAAAAAAAAGAATTTGGAAATTGAATAAGATAATACAATGCAATAGAACTAGATATTGGAAGATTTCACACAAACTGCCCAGTAAGCATGTTTCCTGATGAGTTGCATCAAATTACTAGATAAAAATTAATAGCTTCACTGGATATTACAAAATTCAGATTTGAAAAATCACTTCATTTTATTATATTTTACAACAGAAAACTATATACTATCAAGAAAAACATACACTATACTCTGTTAAAGTAAGCACACAGAATAAAGAAATAGATTTTTTTGAAGCATATCAGGCATATTGGACATTTGAACAATCAAACAATGAAATCCATCTATCTACAAAATGAAAGAAAAATTATATTTTTACTTTTTAATGTTGAAGGTATTAATTTTAAGAGCTATGTATGATTAAAGTAATCTTTATTGTAACAAAAATAATGTATTAATTCTCTCTTTAGAATAGAGTACAATCTGACCAACAATTTGAATTATGTCAATTATGTCATACTTAAAGGTCAAAAGTAGAGAGAATTGCAACCTGAATGAGGGAAAAGGTTCTGTCTTCTATTATTCAATTATTATTGATACTATTATTCAGTGTTAAAATGAAAAGGCCAGTCCTAAAGATACCTGATAAAACAGGATCGGATGAATGGGGAGGAGGTCCCCCCCCATAAGTGGACTTGGAAAGAGGCACGGTGGAGATGAGGGAGGGAGGGTAGGATTGGGAGGGAATGAGGGAGAGTGATACAGCTGGGATACAGAGTTAATAAAATGTAACTGATAAGAAAAAAATAAAATTAAAAAAAGGAAAGACATCAAGTTACAAGAAAAACAGTCTATACTAAAAGCCATACACAGAACTCAAAACTTCTTTTATTTATTTTTTATTATTACTTACATTTTATTAACTCTGTATCCCAGCTGTACCTGTTCTCTCATTCCCTCCCAAAACTTCTGTTACAAGAAAAAAAAAATGTTGATATACGGATGTAATCACTTTTTATTTCATAAGTGTTTATTATACCAAATATTAGAGAGTTTCAATACAAAACCAAAAAATAACAAAAAAGTTATTTTACTAAAAAAATATCAGTCTGGGAGTTTACATGAATATGCAGGCAAGCCAGAAAAATAGGCAATAACAAAAGTCAAATGAAATGACTGACAGTCCTAACATTGCAGGGTACTATGAAATGGTAGAAGTGGAGATGACAGTGGTGGGAAAACTAGAACAGCAGAACAGAGAAATGTCTGGAGATTCCCAGCGCAATCTGAGTTAGTTGTCTTCAACAAAAGAATTATATAATTTATTAAAGAAAGAAGGAAGCTTTCAGCAAAGATGCTGGGAAAAAAACAAGGCTGAACTCTTTCACTTTTCCAATTATAAGCCTGTCACAAAACTCATGACAGAACAGATCTCTCTCTCTTTTTTTTTTTTAATACAAAATGCGAAACCAGGAGTCTTTTGGGGAAAACCTAATGAGATATAGATGTGACTGAGTCCAGGTTTTTGGATACAATATCTTAAGCAAACTAACTCAAACATAATCAGATATTTGTAAAATCATAAACTAGTGCTCTGTCGAAGACACTGTAAAGTAAAAAGAAAAACTTAAATTAAGATAAAATCTTTGCAAATCACATATATAGCAGAATATATATAGATAAAATAAGAAGGCCCTTAAACATCAAGAAATTAGCCATTAACAAACTAATTAAAAATAGGCAACACATTTTTTTAATTTTATTTTTCTTTTTAGTTACATTTTGTTAACTCTGTGTCTCAGCTGTATCCCTCTCCCTCATTCCTTCCCCAACCCTTCACTCCCTCCCTGGTCTCCTCCCTGCCCCTTTCCAAGTCCACTGATAGGGGAAGACCTCCTCCCCTTTCATTTGACCCTGTTTTATCAGGTATCTTCAGGGCTGGCTGCAAAGTCCTCCTCTGTGGCCTAACAAGACTGCTCCTCCCCTGGGGTGGGGGGGGTCAAAGAGATGCTTTTGAGATCCTGTTAGAAATAGTCCTTGTTCCCCTTACTTTGGAAAACTACTTGGTTACTGAGCTACCACAGGCCACATCCGAGCGGAAGTTCTATATTATATCCATAGATGGTCCTTGGTTGAGTGTCAGTCTCAGAAAAGACCCTGTGCCCAGATATATTTGGTCCTTGTAGAGCTCCTATCCTTTCCATATCATACTAACTCTCCTTCTTTCATATGATTCCCTGCACTCTGCCGAGGGTTTGGTTATGAGTCTTAGTGTCTGCTTTGAAACACTGCTAGGTCTGGAGGTATCTCCATCCCCGATCTCAAGCTGTACTACAGGGCAACAGTAATAAAAACTGCATGGTATTGGTATAGAAACAGAAAGGAGGATCAATGCAACCACATAGAAGAACCAGAAATAAACCCACACATCTATAAATACTGGATATTTGACAAAGAAGCCAAATCCATTCAATGGAAAAAGGACAGCATCTTCAACAAATGGTGCTGGACCAACTGGATGTCTACATGCAGAAAAATGAAAATAGATCCATATTCATCACCCTGCACAAAACTAAAGTCAAAGTGGATCAGGGACCTCAACATAAAACCCGATACTCTAAATCAGTTGGAAAAAAAAAGTGGGGAACATCTAATGGCAGAGAAACACTTAAAGAAATGCTCAACCTCATTAGCCATTAGGGAAATGCAAATCAAAACGACCCTGAGATTTCACCTTACACCCATGAGTATGGCCAAGATCAAAAACTCAAGTGACAACACATGCTGGAGAGGTTGTGGAGAAAGGGAAACCCTCCTCCACTGCTGGTGGGAATGTAAACTGGTACAACCACTTTGGAAGTCAATCTGGTGCTTTCTCAGACAACTAGGAGTAGTGCTACCTCAAGACCCAGCTATACCACTCCTAGGAATATACCCAAAATTTGCTCAAATGCACAACAATGACATTTGTTCAACCATGTTTGTAGCAGCTTTATTTGTAATAGCCAGAACTAGGCAACACATTTTTAATTAAATTTTTATTTTTTATTTTTATTTATTTATTTTTATTAATTACAGTTTATTTACTTTGTATCCCCCCATAAGCCCCTCCCTCCCCTTTTTTCACACATGCCCCTCCCCAAGTCCACTGGTAAGGCAGGTCCTCCTCTCCTTCCTTCTGATCTTAAAAGTCTATCAGATCACATCAGGAATGGCTGCATTGTCATCTTCTGTGGCCTGGTAAGGCTGCATTCCCCTCAGGGGGAGGTGATCAAAGAGCAGGCCAATCAGATTATGTCAGAGGCAGTCCCTTTTCCCATTACTATGTAACCCATTTGGATACTACACTGCCATGGGCTATATCTGTGCAGGCGTTCTAGGATATCTCCATGCCTGGTACTTGGTTGGAGTATGAGTCTCTGGGAAGACCTCTGTGTTCAAATTGTCTGGTTTTGTTGCTCTCCTTGTGGGGTTCCTGTCCTTTCTAGAGCTTACTATTTCCCACTTCTTACATAAGATTCCCTGCACTTTTCCCAACAGTTGGCCATAAGTCTCAGTGTCTACTTTGATAGTCTGCAGGGCAGAGCCTTTCAGAGGCCATCTGTGGCAGGTTCCTAGGTTGTTTCTTATTTTCTTCTTCTGATGTCTATCCTCTTTGCCTTTTGGGATGGGGATTGAGCATTTTATTCAGGGTCTTCTCTCTTAATTAGTTTCTTTAGATGTATTTGCTCAACCATGTTTGTAGCAGCTTTATTTGTAATAGCCAGAAGCTGGAAACAGCCCAGATGCCCCTCAACTGAAGAATGGATGCAGAAATTGTGGTACATCTACACAATGGAGTACTACTCTGCAATGAAAAATAAGGAATTCATGAAATTTGCAGGTAAATGGTGGGACCTGGAAAGGATCATCCTGAGTGAGCTGTCCCAGAAGCAGAAAGACACACACTGTAAATTTTTATTTTTTTACATTAATTAATTTTTAATCTCTTTGTGTCCCAGCTGTAGCTCCCTTCCTCATTCCCTCCCAATCTCAACTTCCCTCCCTCATCTCCTCCCATGCCCCTCTCCAAGTCCACTGATAGGGAGGTACACCTCATATTTTAATGGAATCACTCCAAGTATACACAAATGCCCAACCCACATATGAAAAAAAAAAATGATGGGATCTGGAAAAGATCATCCTGAGTGAGCTATTCCAGAAGCAGAAGGATGCACACGGTATATACTCACTCATATAGACATATAATATAGGATAAACCTACTAAAATCTGTACACCTAAAGAAACTAATCAAGAGGGAGGAATCCTGCTAAAATGCTCAATTCCTATCCAAAAAGGCAAAGAGGATGGACATCAGAAGAGGGAACAAGTCAGGAGCCTGACACAGAGGACCTCTGAAAAGCTCTGCCCTGCAGACTATCAATGTAGATGCTGAGACTTATGGGCAACCTTTGGGCAGAGTGCAGGGAATCTTAGGAAAGAAGTGGGAAACAGTAAGATCTGGAGAGGACAGGAACTCCACAAGGAGAGCAACAGAACCAAAAAATCTGAGCACAGGGGTCTTTCCTGAGACTGATATTCCAACCAAAGTCTATGCATGGAGATGACTTAAGACCCCTGCACAGATGTAGCCCATGGCAGTTCAGTATCCAAGTGGGTTCCATTGTAATAGTAACAGGGACTGTCTCTGACATGAAGTAATTGGCCTGCTCTTTAATTATGTCCCCCTGAGGGGGAAGCAGCATTACTAGGCCACAGAAGAAGACAATGTAGCCACTCCTAATGAGACCTACTTGACTAGGATCAGAAGGAAGGAAAAGAAGACCTCCCCTATCAGTGGACTTGGGGAGGGGCATGCATGCAGAGGGTGGAGGAAGGGAGGGATTGGGAAGGGAGGAGAGAGAGAACCACAGGGGGAATACAAAGTGAATAAAGTGTAATTAATAAAGAAAAATAATTGACAGCTTTCATCATTAATAAAAGAAAAAAAAAACAGTAGTTAAGAAAGAAAAAAAATGCCTACAATAAAGTGCTCTGTTAAGAACAAAGATGGTTTCTGAGTCAGGCATGGAAAATTGCACAGCCAATTGGATGGGTTACAATAATTCAGAAACTTAGAACACTCTGAAAATAGACATATGGAAGTCAAGCAAAGACTGTGTCAAGCTTATTTCAAAAGATATGCTTGCAAATACATAAAAGTGACCATAACGCCAATAATATGACCCAAAAAAGAAGAAATTCAATAAATATTGAAATGCATTACTTGAATGAGGCTTAAGGGGAGAGACATAAAGTTGAAGGGTGAAGCAGAGCACACATTTTTGAGGGCACTGAAAATATCTTATGTGAAAATATACAGCAATATACACTATATCATATGATTTATAACCTGTTGAAAGGTACAAATATTAAAAATGAAATCATTTAGGAATTTATAGACTTCTAGTAGATATAGTGTGTAAAACAAATAATTTTTCATAATTAGATGAATTATTTGCACTGAGATTGGTAGAACAATAGTAGTAACAGGAAACATGTAAAGTGATTAAAAAGTTTAGATGTGAAAAGGTGTTTACAAAAGAAATTCGTGTTAGAAAGGCATTATTTTTCATGGTAACAGAAACAAATCTCATATGATGATACATGTATATTTAATAGAGTATTTTAATAGTCATGGGCCAGGTTCTTATTTTAAGAATAACAATGTGTTGATGAGGGTGGAAGGCTGACCTGATCAATTATGGTGTCAGATTAGGAGATGCAAATAAAAACTCATCAATGACACAATGTGTTTACTCATGTTTACTTATATGATATTTAGCTGTTTTATCTTCTACTAAACTCTAGAATTCAGGGCTCCCAGAGTATGTCAAACATTTTGATTTCTAAATCTTTTCCTCCATAAAATGAGCCATGCATCCTTATAGATTTGGTTTATTCAATATTGGAATAAAATATATAAATAAGACTGAAATAACAATGACAAAAACTATGGTCATAGTGAAAATAACATAAAATCCTGAAGAAAATAAAAGCTCTTGAAGTTAGAACAGATGATTCCATGACTAAAAGATAAACTGTATCAACAGTTCAGTTGTCTGTCACTCTAGCATTTTGGGCTCCAAGGATAATTGCATTCAAATCTTCACATTATCAACACAGACATACACAATTTTTAAATTAAATTTTATTTTTTACATTAATTACATTTTATTCGCTTTGCATCCCAGCTGTAGCCCCCTCCCTCATTTCCTTCCAATCCCACCCTTCCTTCCTCATCTCGTCCTGCCCTTCTCCAAGTGCACTGATAGGAGAGGTCCTCCTCCCTTTCCATCTGACCCTTACTTATCAGTTCTCATCAGGACTGGCTGCAAGGTCCTCCTCTGTGGCCAGGCAAGGCTGCTCCTCCCTCAGGAGGAGGTGACAAAGTGCCAGTCACTGAGTTCATGTCAGAGACAGTCCCTGTTCCCCTTACTAGGGAACCCACTTGGATACTGAGCTGCAGTGGACATACACAGCTTAAAAGGTAATAATTTTTTTTTCAATGCAGTTTATTCAGGAACCTTGAACAATCATCTGACCCTGGGGAAAGCCAGCCCACAGCTTAAATAGCCTCTGGGTAGCCAACCCCAGCATGCCACGTGGGCAATGCAGATAGGTTCACATACACGGAAGCAAGCCAGATCCTCAGCCTTAGCCAAATATGGAGTTGTTTGTGACAGAGAGCACTCACCATCGGGAAGGTGGAAGGCGGAAACCAGCTCCATCTTTAAGGTGTGGCATTACACAGCTCTCTTCCCTTCCCCCTTTTTGTTTTAGATGCATCAGGCAAGAGTAGAGGTCTGATAACTTCTTTGTTTCTTGACTGAAGCATTGAAAATCACAAAATAGAACAACTTGACCATATGTTAGTCTATTCAGCCGAATATGTTCTAAGAATACTAGGGCTTGTCACAGAGGCCACACCTCCAGAACAAGCGTGGCAGATTCCCCCTTATTACAGGATCAGCTTCCTGATTTAAATGACCCTGCTTCTGCCATACCTCACTTTGAGAAAGGGAGACTCCTTCATGAAGATTAATTCCCATAAATTCATTATCACCACAAAAACCTTGCCTTCTAAGATTGTCACACTGCTTGATTTGAGAGCATATGAATTCTGATGTGTTATAAACATTCAATCTCTATAGACTAGAATATAAAATGGAAGATGAACTATCATACGCCAATATGAATGAAAGTTTAAAATTATGATGAGCAAGTGAGTAAATATAATTATCATACTAAAGAACCCATGTCGAACACATTTGAATTAAAAATATAAGCTTTCCACCCTTAAGTAGACAGAATTTAGTCCTCAAACACTTTCCAGTAGGGTGTTTCTAAGGACTTCCTTCTAAAATGGAGAGAGGAGGCAGATGGAGAAGAACTCCACAGTGACAAAAAAAAAAAAAATTATCAAAAACTTCCTTGGCCGTTGGTGAAGGTCAACATTAAGAACCATAAGTCATGATGATATTGAATTGTGTTCATTAGTTTCAATGAAAATGATGTTTCACCTCTCTGCTCTACTCAAAAAGCCATAACCTCAATCTAATTATGATAAAAACATCAGATACATTCCAAGAGAGGAGCAACCTATGAAATAAATGGCTATCGCTGCTCATAAATGTCACACTGAGAAACTGTAACAATGAAGAGGAACCTCGTGAGACAAGACAATTTGATGTTATCTGGTATTCAGAATAGGACCTTGAGATGGAGGACATTCGGCAAAAATTAAGTCTACATAGAGCATGGGTTTTATAAATCATGTACAATAAGTTTATTACTTATAATAAATATATAATAATGTATAGTGATACATAGCTATGAGATTTGAAAAGGAAAAATCAGAAGTAACTAACATTCCAATTATGTGCATATATAATGTTTTGTAAATCTATGTTCCAAAACTATTTAATAAAATAATTCTCTTTTAATAGATGACCAGATTTTTAAATACTCTTAAAACTGAATTGAAATAATTATATGATTTAAATATTATTATTAATAATGATAAATATCAGTAAATAACTATAGATTTTTAAGGAATGATTAATTTTGAGAAGCAGGATCTTTTATGAAATAAGTCACTATTAAGGAAGATGGATAGGGAAGAAAGTCAAAATGAAACCAATATACATAAGAGGAAGAAAAGGGTGTGAACAAAGAGTGGGAGAAAGTGAAAAGAGGTGAAGAATGGAAAGGGAAAGGAGGTAAAAGTGGACAGAATAGGAAGGAGAAAGGAAGAAAGGAAAAAAGAAGGAAGAATAAAGAAGGAGAAAGATGAGATTTATATTGATATTTTCCTCCAATACCCTTCTTGACAGACAAATGTGCTTTTCTACCAACCTAATATTCATTAGAGAAAGTCACATCTCATTCGGAATATATTAAGTGGTACATGTGACATATTTGTCAGTCACATGTAATCATTAGCAGCCCCATGGAGCTGTTCCAGGAATATTCTAACCACCAGCTTCCTGCACTATCAGTGTTAGGTGAATGACTGTACTTATCAAATGTTCTAACATAATGATCATTCTATGTAAGCTTTATTTAAATAAAATATACATGTAAGATTTTTGAGAAATATTCCAAAACCAAATATTTTGTCCTTGTTGAGCTGCAGTGTACTGCAATGCAGTTTGGTATGTTTTGGTAAACACTCTACTTTCAATGAAACAACACTGGTATGACACCATCATGCTCTCTGCTTAAATAATATGGCCTTAAATAATGACTACATATTACGAATTTATATTTACACATACATACATGATTTCATTAAAAATCAAAACTGTTACACTTTATTCATTCTGCATCCCCCCATAAGCCCCTCCCTCCTCCCATCCCAATTCCACCCTCCCTCCTCCCTCTGCTTGCATGCCACTCCCCAAGTCCACTGATAGGGGAGGTTCTCCTCTCCTTTCTGATCTTAGTCTATCAGTTCACATCAAAAGTGGCTGCATTGTCCTCTACTATGGCCTGATAAGGCTGATCCCCCCGAGGGGGAGGTGATCAAAGAGCAGGCCAATCACATTATGTCAGAGGCAGTCCCTCTTCACATTACTACCCAATTGGACTCTGAACTGCCCTGGGCTATATCTGTGCAGGGGTTCTGGGTTATCTCCATGAATAGTCCTTGGTTGGAGTATGAGTCTCTGGGAAGACCCCTGTGTTCAAATTTTCTTGTTCTGTTGCTCTCCTTGTGGAGACCCTGTCCTCTCCAGCTCTTACTATTTCCCAGTTCTTACCTAAAATTCCATTCACTCTGCCCAACAGTTGTCCATCAGGCTCCGCATCTGTTTTGATAGTCTGAAGGGCAGAGGCTTTCAGAGGCCCTCTGTGGTAGGTTCCTAGGTTGTTTCCTGTTTTCTTCTTCTTCTGATGTCCATCCTCTTTGCCTTTCCGGATGGGGATTGGACATTTTAGTTAGGGTCCTCTCTCTTGCTTAGTTTCTTTAGATGCACAGGTTTTAGTGGGTTTGTCCTATGTTGTATGTCTATATGAGTGAGTATATACCATGTGTGTCTTTTTGCTTCTGGGACAACTCACTCAGGATGATCCTTTCCAGATCCCACTATTTACCTGCAAATTTCATGATTTCCTTATTTTTCATTGCTGAGTAATATTCCATTGTGTAGATGTACCACAATTTCTGCATCCATTATTCAGTTGAGGGGCATCTGGGTTGTTTCCAGCTTCTGGCTATTACAAATAAAGCTGCTACAAACATGGTTGAGCAAATGTCCTTTTTGTGTACTTGAGCCTCTTTTGGATATATGCCCAGTAGTGGTATGGCTGGATCTTGAGGAAGCGTTATTCCTAGTTGTCTTAGAAAGTGCCAGATTGATTTCCAGAGTGGTTGTACAAGTTTACATTCCCACCAGCAGTGGAGAAGGGTTCCCCTTTCTCCACAACCTCTCCAGCATGTGTTGTCACTTGAGTTTTTGATCTTGGCCATTCTCATGGGTGTAAGGTGAAATCTCAGGGTTGTTTTGATTTGCATTTCCCTAATGGTTAGTGAGGTTGAGCATTTCTTTAATTGCTTCTCTGCCATTCAGGAAAAAATAATTTAAGAACCTTAAATGACTTTCAAAAGTGGAGGAAAACATGGAGTTAGTCAATTGGCATGGAGCACATCTCGCCCCTGGGGGCAATGGTCTCCTGAACCTACTCAGACCTCGGACACCACCACTGCTAGTTCTAGAACTGATGCAGGATGTTCCAACGAGGGGGTTAAGGCTTCTCATAATATTTCCTATAAAACCACACCTGTTTGTTTATATCCCCCATTTTTATTCATTATTAGCCAGATAGAGCCAAGTAATTGTGGTAATGATACTTGCTTTTTTGCCCAATGCTGGAATGCTAGGAAATTTAGGTATGCCCTGGTTACTCGCATGCCTCGCTGGGTGCCTGTGCCCCTTGATGCCCCTCACACTATGACTCTCTTCAGACAGAAAAGAGATCTTGGAACTACAGCCACCACTGTTACTGCCATCTCATTGGCAGCTGTTGGAGCTACCACTGTGGCATTAGCCATGAGTCATACTGGGCAGGCTGCTCAAACCCTGAAAAATCTTTTAGCCAATGTAGCTCATGCCTTAGATGTACAAAAGGAATTAATGCTCAACTAAAAGGAGGCTTGATGGTGTTCAATCAGAGGATTGACCTCGTGCAGGAGCAAATTGATACCCTATGGAAAATCGCTCAACTTGGCTGTCAATGAAAATATGCTGGACTTTGAGTCACTAGCATATAACATGAGAATTTTTCCTGTGCTGCAAATCTGTCTAAACAATTGTCGAGCTATATTTTAGGTAATTGGACTGGAGAATTCGATACTACGATGGAGCAGCTGAGAGTGGCCATTGTCACAGTAAATTCTACCAGAGTGGACGCAGGACTAGCCACAGGATTATCATCATGGATTCCTGCAGCCATGAGTCATCTGAAGGAATGGGCGGGCATGGGAGCGTTAGCAGCCCTTCTGGTGTTGGTCACCTTGGTTTGCCTGTGGTATATATGCAAGATTAGAGTCTCACAACAGCGTAATGCAGCCATGACTATTCAGGCCTTTACAGCCATTGAAGAAGGACAGTCTCCCCAAGCATGGTTGGCTACCATAAAAAGCTAAAATGTTATGCTCAGGATGTGAGGCTAAGCATTGCACTCAGGGTCAGCTGCTTTGGACCCAGAGAAGAGCATGTCTGATTGCATGCGGGTTGATGCCCCCGGTCCCGCCTCTGAGAAAAAGGTATCTAACTGGTCTGATGCTCTTTGGGTGGATGACACCTAAATGAACATCAGTACAAAGTCCCAATTTATTTCTAATATCAGAGATCAGACCTCTACTCCTGCCTTATGAGTCTAAAACAAAAAGGGGGAACTGTAGAGAGCTGCGGAATGCTATGCCTTAAAGATTGACTGGTTTCCACCTTCCACCTTCCCGATGGTGAGTGCTCTCTGTCACAAACAATTCCACATTTGGCTAAGGCTGAGGATCTGGCTTGCTTCCATGTATGTGGACCTATCTGCATTGCCCACATGGCACGCTGGGGTTGGCTACCCAGAGGCTATTTAAGCTGTGGGCTGGCTTTCCCCAGGGTCAGATGATTGTTCAAGGTTTCTGAATAAACTGCATTGACAAAAAAAAAAAAAAAAAAAAAATCAAAACTGTTGCTTTATGGAAACCAATTTGTACTAAAACATGGCAAAATTAAATTCTGAGTGGGATGAAGTCCATAAAAATTTTCCTTTTGTACATAAATTTCTTGGGCCAAAAATTGAATAATATTTTCCTTGAGCATTGGTGTAGAATTTATTAGTTTATTAAGAAAACTTTAAACATCCAATTTCCTATTTATTTCATTTCTCTTGATTTGTACATGTATATGCATGTGTGCATGTGTATCTGTGTTCCCCATGTATATGGGCACATATATACAAGTGTGTGTTCTTACTGTAGACACACTGTAATCCTCCTCAGTCACTCTTCCACCTTCTCCTTGGGTCTCTCAATCAAGCCTTGAGCTCATGGATATGACTTATTGCAAAAGTAAAATTGATCTGGGGATTTGTTGTCTGTCTTCTCAGGCTGAAATTACTAAGGATTCAAACTTTGTTTCTCATGCTTGCTCCGTGAAGTCTTCACCCAATAAAGACCACAGTCATTCTACTGCAGTTTCTTCATGAAACTTCAACTTGTATTAGTTTTACATCATGACAACTCATCTCAATTTCAAACTGCTTTCTCCATCAAAAAGTAAAATCTTTTATATTCATTAGTGGAAAATATTTTGTGTACAGCACTAATCAGGCTGAAACATGATCACCTTGAGAAATGGATTTAATATGTGATCTACTGTTTCCAAAGAAATAAGTGTAGGCTTTCCAGATTGCCCACAAAATGTTTGTTTTTTATTATTTACCTATGAAGCAGTGAGCTTAAAAGAACCTAAAAACATGCTAACAGGTAAGAGAATTCTGTGGTGTATATTAAGTCATCAATCACTAATCCATGATGAATGAATGCAGCAGTGTATTAGTTCCAGGAGAAAAATAGAAAACATCCTCCAGATTCCACTAAGTCCTTGGTACCTACAAAGCACTTGGTGTGCACTCGATTTTTCTCATTGTGTCAATGGACATCCATTATTAATCTTACGGTGGCACAGGAGGCTTTCAAAGAGGAAAGTAAACACCCCGTTTTTGTGACAGAATACTACCTGTGCTTATGAAGTTCACCTCTGAAAATAACAGTTTGAATTTACATTACTTTCCCTAAACAGAAGTTCGTGGAAGTTGGAAATATGGCTTTGTAGTTGTGAGTACTTATGGTGGAGGCAGAGGCAGGCAGATCTCTGTGATTTCAAGGCCAGACTGGTCTACAAAGAGAGTCTGGGACAGCCAAGGCTACACAGAGAAACCCTGTATCAAAATACAAAATAATAAATAAACAAATAAATAAATAAATAAAGCACTTATTGCTTCCACAGAAGATCCAAGTTGCATTCCTGACACTCATACCAGGTAGCTCACAAACATTTTAAATTCTATTTCCAAATATCTGACACCTCCGACTGGCACCTAAAAATATGCAGTGCCCATATTTCCATTCAGGTACACATACATACATATAAATAAGGATTAGTAATTATTTTTTATTTAATTATTTTTTATTTTTATTAATGACAGTTTATTCACTTTGTATCCCCCCTGCACCTCCCTCTCTCCTCTCCTCCCAATCCCACCCTCCCTCTTCCCAGACCACTGAAAAGGGAGGTCCTCCTCCCCTTCTCTCTGAACCTTGTCTATCAGGTCGCATCAGGAGTGGCTACATTGCCTTCTTCTGTGGCCTGGTAAGGTTGCTCTCCCCTCAGGAGGAGGTGATCAAAGAGCAGGCCAATCAGTTCATGTCAGAGACAGTCCCTGTCCCTGTAGCCCACTTGGACACTGAACTGCTATAGGCTATCTCTGTGCAGGGGTTCTAGGCCATCTCCATGAGTGTTCCTTGGCTGGAGTATCAGTTTCAGAAAAGATCTCTGTGCCCAGACTTTTTGGATCTGTTGCTGTCCTTGTAGAGCTCCTGTCTTCTCCAGGTCTTACTATTAATTATTTTTAAAACAGCAGAGTTATTGATTTATTGACTAGATGTCCCAGAAAGAACACAATACTAGAATATTGATAGGTAAGTATAACAGTCAAAATAAAAAAGTTTCTAAAGTATAATATGTGAATGTATTTATATATAAACAATACACACAAACACACACACACACACACACACATATATATATATATATATATATATATATATATATAATGGATTTTCATATCTTTGGATTCTATTTCAGTGGATTTGACCCAACCACACACTGAAAAAAAAACACATTCATGTAAGAAATCCATGCATGCCAACACTCTGCCAAGGGTTTGTTCTTACTGTTGTTCTATAAACACTACATTGCTTGCATGATTTGAAGCACTTTTATATTTTAGTAGATATTTTAAGCAATCGTTAAACTGGAATATGTACATAGAAGATATTGAATTACTGCGTCATGACTTATAAGGGGTGGGACCAGTGCTTTCACCCTCTCTAATGCTTTCATGCAGTTCCTCATGTTGCAGTGACTCCCTAACCATGAAGTTCTTATACTCTGAGGATGCTGTAATTTTATTATGTGTTGAATATATTATATTCCAGTGTATATTCCTGTATAGTTACTTCTAACTACATTGATTATTCATGAAAATTTAATAAGATTGTTATTAATTTTTGCTTTTAAATAATTAAATTTGTTATCAGATCTGATGGTTTATTTTGATATTCCTAGCTCTCAGAGGCTGTTTTAAGTAGGCCCTGAGTTTGAGGACAGCTTAAGAAATAGAAACTTCCAGGCCAGCATGTGCTCCATACCCAGTACATACCTCTAAACAGTAACACAAACTGTGAGAAATGATAGAAGAAATTATAAAACATGTATCCCCAAAATATCATATCTGTATTTGCGGTTTTTGCTTTGAAGTGCATATAGACAGTTTCTTCATACTTTGCTATGTCCTGGCTAGAAGCAACAGTAAGCTGACCATAGATTATATTCAGTCGTCTCTAATTGCAAGCCAGGCACAAATGCCTTACAAGAATTATGACCCATCTTGGAACACTCACTTCAGAATTCCATGGTTTTCTCTCTCTGCCATTAGCATATGCATGATTAATACTGTACATTGGTACATTGGCCCTTATTTTTTAGAAAGGTCTGGTTGTGCCAGGTTTTTTGTTTGTTTGTTTGTTTGTTTTGTTGTTGTTGCTTTTTGTTAGGGGGGCACTTTCCAGTACTGGCTCTTTACATACTCTGGGGTCAGCAGCGTCCTCCATTGCCTGTAATACTTCGGTCATAACACTCTTTTCTCCATGTAACTTCATCTATTTCTTTCAAATCATGAATGAGAAGGTCATTCAAGTTGCTCACTGTTCTTCATTTTATTGTTCTCTAATGGTGCATAATCAACCCCAAAGCTGTGGTAAAATTATATCTCTGTGTTGATCCACATACATCTCATGCTACTTTATAAAAGTAGTTACAATCTGATGTTGTTTGTTTATGTGTGTGTGTATGTGAGAGAAGGAGAAAGAGTTGCTATGTCTACTTATACTTTTCTACTAGAATACAGTATTGGTTCTATCTTCTGTCAGTTAATGAGCCAGTGTCTACTGCTCCAGTTCATGTTGTCCTGAAAGAACATCTGCTTAAAGAAAAAATGTGTGGAGAAGCAAGGGGCCTTGCTACAGAGGAGCTCAGGCAATGGAAATTAGGAAGAATTAGTTATTGCATGATTTGAGAATTTACTCAGAATCTTCAGCTATATATATTATTATTTAATCCATTTAATTGAATTTCTGAGTTCAAGTTAGTTAATACATCTTTCACTTTTTAATAAAACATGTTAAATAAAAATTTTAAAGGAAAATATTTTTAAATTTATAACAGAACACTTTAATTTATGAATCACTACCTTGTACATCTCAGTTATTTATCCTGGATCTAGAACAGCTATTCAGATATAATTATTATATGGATAGAAGCAATTTAAGTAATGTTACATTTGGAAAATTTATCAGATTTTTTTTTCAATGCAGTTTATTCAGGAACCTTGAACAATCATCTAACCCTGGGGAAAGCCAGCCCACAGCTTAAATAGCCTCTGGGTAGCCAACCCCATCGTGCCACATTGGCAATGCAGATAGGTCCACATACATGGAAGCAAGCCAGATCCTCAGCCTTAGCCAAATGTGGAATTGTTCGTGACAGACAGCACTCACTATCCGGAAGGTGGAAGGCGGAAACCAGCTCTATCTTTAAGGCATGGCATTACGTAGCTCTCTACAGTTCCCCTTTTTGTTTTAGACGCATCAGGCAAGAGTAGAGGTCTGATCTCTGATGTTAGAAATAAATTGGGACTTTGTACCGATATTCATTTAGGTGTCATCCACCCAAAGAACATCAGACCCGTCCGATACCTTTTTCTCAGAGGCGGGACCGGGGGCATCCACCCGCATGCAATCAGACATGCTCTTCTCTGGGTCCAAAGCAGCTGACCCTGAGTGCAGTGCTTAGCCTCGCATCCTGAGCATAACATTTTAGCTTTTGATGGTAGCCAACCATGCTTGGGGAGACTGTCCTGCTTCAATCGCTGTAAAGGCCTGAATGATCATGGCTGCATTACGCTGTTGTGAGACTCTAATCTTGCATATACACCACAGGCAAACCAAGGAGACCAACACCAGAAGGCCTGCTAACGCTCCCATGCCCGCCCATTCCTTCAGATGATTCATGGCTGCAGCAATCCATGATAATAGTCCTGTAGCTAGTCCTGCGTCCACTCTTGTAGAATTTACCATGACAATGGCCACTCTCAGCTGCTCCATAGTAGTATCGAATTCTCCAGTCCAATTACCTAAAATATAGCTAGACAATTGTTTAGACAGATTTGCAGCACAGGAAAAATTCTCATGTTGTATGCTAGTGACACAAAGTCCAGCATACTTTCATTGATGTCTATATTTTATATAGACATGCATATGCGTAGGTGTTTATGTCAATACATTTCACTAGATATAATGTGTTAGATTATTGGAAAAATAAGAGATTCACATATACATACAAACATATATACGTATATATACATATATACATGTATATACATATATATGTATATAACATATATATGTTATATATATGTATATTATATATATGATCTAAAATATATATCATATATATATGATATATATATATATATATATACACACACACATATATATTTTGGATCATGAGTTTTTCTGCATAGACAAAGTAGTCTTTCTAAAACATGATGTTTTGTATTGACTGTGCCCAACACAAGAGAAGCATGGTGACTTTGTACAAGAAAGAAGCCATAAGTACAAAGCATTCCAAAGTAGAAATTAAATCATAGATCTTTGGATTATAGCTCTGGAATTAAGGAACAACAACAATAATAACAACAACAAAAACAAGTCAAGTCATTTATTCAAAAATTTGAGAGTATCTTTTCCGGAAGGCAAGCTCTGGAAATTGATGAATTGCACACTCAGGAAGAAAGAATGTCTGGTGAGTGTCATGCATGTCCTAGCTGTTCCTCTCTCTTCCTCAGGAGGTCCCTGGATGGGGTGGTTTCCCCAAGAATGAGACAGGGCAAAGCGGTGCAACTTTCTTAACAGGTATTGAGCTGAATGTGCAGTGCTGCACAATCTAATTTCTGCTTAAAAAAATACGCAGATTTGAACAGGAAAGTTTGAGGCTTCCATGGAATCCTTCATCCAGTTCTTAAAATGTTAAACAAGAGGCACAGAAGATTGGCAGGATAAAAAGGAGACAAAACCAGATAAATTGACATGTACACATAAAAAGTTTCGATCAATGATTGTGTGAGATTTGAGAATCAGGAAACTGCAAAATAAAAGGATTTGTAATGATAGAGAGAAGATTGAAGACATCCACTCTTACATCTGTTTTATTAATTTTTTCATTAAATAATATATTGCCTAAGTTAAAATAGAAGACAGTGTAAAAATTATAGTATGATAGATTTATTAATACATGTAAAAGCAATAAATTATTGTCTTTGATAACATACAGAACATATTTTGGTAATTTTATAAGTAAACAGACTCTTGATCCCTTAGGATGGCTGATGGACAGGAGTGGAGACACAGGACATTTCCCTTGGTGAAGTTTCCAAGACCTAGATAAACATGGTAAAGGTGGAAATTTAAAGAAAAATTAAAGTTGGAGAGTACACTACAATATAAATTTTAAAAGCATATGACAGTGTAGGAATGAAAAATGTTTATAGCTTCTAAGATAGCAGAAATTATACTTCAGGGTAGAAAATTGTAAAAAGAAAAAGCACCTTTGGCATGCATAGTAAAGTAAATAGAAATAACATGGAAAATTTATTTTTCTGAAAAAAAGTAGAAAATAAGAGAAGATGCAACTATTCCACTGCATTACCCTCTGCACAAGCAAACAAAAATATTCACCACAGAACACAGTGCTGACAGGTCACTGAAGAGGAACCTCATAGTTCAAAGAATCTCCCAGCAAACAAACTGCTACCTGCAGAGGGAAAGAGAATAATTTACAATATGAAAAAGAGGCAATGCTTATTATAGTTAAAATTATTCATTATAGTTAAAATTTAAAACCTAAGCCAGCTGTGGAGACACATGCCTTTCACCCCAGCACTGGGAAGACAGTGGCAGGTGGATCTCTTTGAGTTAAAAGCCAGACTGGTTTAGGTAGTTCCAGTACAGACTGAGCTATAGCAAGAAACTCTGTCTCAATTTAATAATAGTAAATAATAATTATTATTATTATAAATTAAATAAAATAATAGCCAATATGGTGCAGAGTTGTGGCCCAGTATCAACAGAAAAGAAGAAAACAGTTAATTCTGTGATGCTGCTCTTGTAGGTATACAGCCTGAGACAAATAAGGGGAAATCATCAGGATAGCTTGAGAAAGATTAAGATTCATTCAATAAGAGTATCCTATAAAACTGTTGGTAACTCTCTAAATGGCTGCCTACAAGGAATAAAATGCAGGAATAAAACATTAAGCGGAGATCCAGAGAATGCCCAACCAATGTTTGGCCCAACCTGAAACTGACCCTATGGGAGAGAGCCCCTGACTACGTTAATGGTATTCTGCTGTTCTTGTACAGGAGCCTAGCATACCTGTCTTCTGAGAGACTCTACCAAGCAGCTGTTGGAAACGATGCTGAGACTCACTGCCAAACATTGGCTGAGCCCAGAAAGTCTTTAGAGTGGGGGTGGATAGAAGGACCCAGTGAGGACAGAAACTCCATAAGAAGATCCACAGAGCGAATTAACCAGGGCCCAGGGGACTTGGGGAGACTGAAGCCCCAAACAAGGAATATGCATGAATTGGATCTAGGCCCCCTACACAGATGTAACCAATAGGCAGGTTGTTCTTCAGGTGGGTCCACTACTAAGGGATCTGGGGCAGTCTTTGAGATGGAATCTGTTGCCTGTTTTTCAGTCACTTCTCCCTGGCAGCGCTGTCTCAGCAGACCCCAAGGGAAGAGGGTGTACTCAGTCCTGATGAGACTTGATGTGCGGGGGTGGGCTGCAGGGAACTCCTCACTTCTGAGGAGTGGAGGTGAGGAGGAGAGGGAAGGAAGGTGGCACAAGGAGAAGAGGAGGGGGCGGGCTATGGTGGGGATGTGAAGTGAATAAATAAGTTCATTTTTAAAATTCTTTAAATATTGCAGATATTTTCAGACAAATGTCCTCAAAAACATTTTTTTCCTGTCTATTCAGCATGACTTTGGAGTACCAACTTTAGGATTTTCTGAAATCCTATTTGACTTTGTTTTTCTATTATTTCCTGAACAGTTTACTGGGATTCATCTCAAAAAGGTCTTATCTGTTCCTACTTCTTAAACCTTACATATTTACTGTCTAATTTTTACTTTATGTTCTTTAATTAAACTTTTTGAGCAATTTTGGTTGAATTTTATACAAAGTCAGAGAAGGAGAATCTAGTATCAATCATCTACATATGGGCATCAGTTTTCAGATCACCATTTGTATGAGTCTGTATTCTTATATGGATAGTTTGGTATCGTGTTAAAAGTCAGGGATCTGTGGCTCTGTGAGTCTATTTTGTTCAGTTCATTTTTCCTTATGTCTCCTGTTTTGCAAGTAGCGCGTTCACCCTGTTACTGTGGATCCATGTTATAATCTCTAGTAACTTACTGGGATACTTTCAGTATTGCACTGTCCCTTCTGAGTTGCTTTACTCTTTGTGATATTTGTGATTTCATATAAATTTTGGGACACTCTTCTGGTTGTGTACATAATGTTATTAGAACCTGTATGGGATTGTATTGAATTGTGGATTAACCAAAATATACCCTCTAATTCTGTGATCACACAAATGTCTCCACATATTCCAAACTTAATCAGTGTACCAATAGAAGTCTAAAGCAAAACAATAAGACTTGAAAAATAAATAACAAGGAAACGAACAGGAAAGAGTGACATAAGTTTTCCTGTTTGTGGATAATGGGATCTTATACTTCAGAATTTTTTTTGGAGGGTTACTATTTTTTATTTATTATTATTTTTTTAATATTAGTTGCAGTTTGTTAACTTTGTATCTCTGCTGTATCCCATTCCCTCTTTCCCTCCCATTTCCCCCTCCCTCCCTCATATCCTCCTTGCCCCTTTCCAAGTCCACTGATGGGGGAGGACCTCCTCCCATTTCATCTGATCCTGGTTTATCAGGTGTCTTCAGGACTGGCTGCAAAGTCCTCCTCTGTGACCTAGCGGGCTGCTCTTCCCTCGGGGTTGGGGGGGGATCAAAGAGCCAGCCATTGAGTTCATGCCAGACACATTCCCTGTTTCCCTTATTAAGGTACCCACTTGGGTACTGACTTACCATGGGCTACATCTGAGCAGAGGTTCTACCTAGCAGTGTATCAAATCAGATATTAAGACTCATAACCAAACCTTCGCCAAAGTGCAGGGAGTCATAAGAAAGAAGAGGGAGTTAATATGACCTGGAGAGGACAGAAGCTCCACAAGGACCAAATATATCTGGACACAGGGGTCTTTTATGAGACTGTTTCTACAACCAAGGACCATGTATGGATATAACCTAGAACCTCTGCTCAGATGTAGCCCATGGTAGCTCAGTATCCAAGTGGGTACCCTAATAAGGGGAACAGAAATTCTTAAGAACCGCTATAATCCTTTGAGAATTGGTAAGCACTTATCAGTGTTATTATCTTCTTATTCTTGAAGTTAAAATGAAGACTGCATGCCAATGCAAGAGTAGCTTTGCTCTTGCCTTGAGGATAAAAAGTTTCTATAAACAGTTCTATAAACTGTGAAACTTCGGTTCTGGGAGAGAAGGGTGGTGGAGGAAATTGGAGGAGAAAAGAAAAGGAAAAGAGTGGTTGGGATTTATTGTATTAGAGAAAAATCTATTTTCAATTAAAAAAGAAATAAAATATATTTTATAGTATAAAACAGTAATATTTTAAAAATAATTAAAATTATTTTCATTTCACTCATTGTTTTTTAATTTCACAGTTTATAGAAACTTTTTATCCTCAAGGGAAGAGCAAAGCAAAGCTGACATTCAACCAAGGACCATGTATGGATATAACCTAGAACCTCCACTCAGATGTAGCCTGTGGTAGCTCAGTAACCAATTGGTTTCCCAAAGTGAGGGGAACAGGGACTATTTCTAACAGGAACTCAATGACTGGCTCTTTGGTCTCCCCACCCCGAAGGGAGGAGCAGTCCTGTTAGGCCACAGAGGAGGGCTTTGCAGCCAGTCCTGAAGATACCTGATAAAACAGGATCAGATGAATGGGGAGGAGGTCCCCCCATCAGTGGACTTGGAAAGGGGCACGGTGGAGATGAGGGAGGGAGGGAGGGACTGGGAGGGAATGAGGGATCGGGACATGGCTGGGATACAGAGTTAATAAAATGTAACTGATAAAAAAAATTTAAAAAAAATAAAATAAAAAAAAAGAACTTCTCTCTTTGAAAGAGCCAGCCTCTAAAACACAAGAAAATGCGGCAAAACAAAAAAACAACAAGATAAGGCAAAAAGCCTTCATATCAAGGAAGGACAAGGCAAACCTATTGCCTGATTAAGAGCAGGCAAAAGAGTGAGAGACACACCTGTTCCCACTGTTAGGAGTGGGAACAAAAACACTAGGCTAACAGCCATAACTTATCTGTATAGAGGACCTGGTGGAAGACCAATGGAAACCCCTTGCTTGCTGCTAGCATCTCTGTCAGTCCATATGAGCTCTGTTAGTTGACTCAATTGGCCATGTTCTCCTGGTGTTCTTCTGGCTTTTACAATCTTTCCTCTCCTCCTTCTGTGGGATTCTCTGAGCTCCAAGGGAAGAGACCTAATGAAGACCTCTTTGCATAATGTTTGGCTATGGGTCTGTGAACCTCTTTCTATCTGCTGCCAGAGAAATAATCTGTGATGACTACTCGACAAAGCACAGCTCTATGAATATAGCAGAGTATGGCCAAGAATCTTATCGATGTATTTTACTGATTTTTTCTTTTTCTTTTTTTCTTTTTTTTTTGTCCAGTCATGTTTGGTTCTACCTTAGGTCTCCAGTTCCTGCACAGGAAGGTAGTGTAGGGCATGGTCTCCTTCTTCTGGCATGGGTCACAAGTTAAACAGACATTGGTTAGCCACTCCAACAAATTTGGTCTCACCATTGCCCCAGCACATCTTACAAGCAGGACAGATTGTAGATTGAGGGGGTATGGGTGGTTTGATGTCCAGGTTTCCATTTCCATTAGCTGAAGATTACTTTCCTGCACCAAAGAGACTGGAATGTTGGAGTGAGAGCTCCATGCATGTACAAGCTCAACTTCTTTATGTTCAATGAGCTTAGAAGGAAGTCCTCCACAATGGGGTCGCACCATTAGTTTTCAGAGTGAACCTCTGTCTTAACATCAGCCTGGGTTCTTTAGGAATGTCCAAGGGACCAGCTCGACCAACAATTCAACTGCATGCAGCCCAGTCTCACCACTGAAAACCTGCCTGGCTACAGAAGTTGGCCAGTTCACATTTTACATCCTCCATTATTATGAGTTCTTACTATTGTCACTCTCATAAACCCCAGAAAGTTTCCACTGTACTAGGTTTCCACATTGGCTCCTAACTGCCTTCCCCCATTTCCAGCTGTCTCTGCCCTCACTGTGTCCCTCCCTCCCTTCCTCCACTACCTGATGATCCCTCTAACTTCAGTCTCCACTATCCCCAAATCCACATGAAAAAAAATCTATTTTATTTCCTCTGTTTTCCTAGAGGTCTCCCCTTCACCTATCCCCTCTGGTTCTATAGACTGTAGCTTGATTACCATTCATTTAACAGTTAATACTTACTTATAAGTGAATATGTACCATATATGTAATATTGATATTTTAATCTTTTTATCTAATGGTAAAATTTTTGATTGTTGGGCTACAAATAATATAATTATAAAAATTTGTAATCTTAAATAAGTTGTCTGAGTCCTATTATATTTGTTAAAAAGTATTAATTACATTGACTTTTATGTAAGATCAAACAAAATAAGTCTGTTAGGATACTCTGTTACTATAACTGTTTTTTAATTTAATTTTTATTAATTACAGTTTATTGACTTTGTATTTCAATTGTCGCCCCTCTCTCACTCCCTCCTAATCTCACCCTCCATCCCTGTCCTCCACCCATACCCCTGCCCCAGTCAACTGATAGGGGAGGTCCTCACCGTCCATCTGATCCTACTCTATCCTAGACTGACTGCATTGTTTTCCTTTGTGGCCTGGTAAGGTTGAACCCCCATCAAGAGGAGGTGATCAAAGAGCCAGCCACTGAGGTCATGTCAGAGACATCCCTGTTCCGATTACTAGGGAACTCACTTAGACACTGAGCTGCCATGAGCCACATCTGTGCAGGGGTGCTAGGTTATATCCATGAATGGTCCTTGGTTGGAGTGTCAGTCAGAGAAAAGACCCCTGTGCCCAGATTATTTTTCTCTCCTTGTGGAACTCCTGCCCCTTCCAGATCTTTCTATCTTCCCCTTCTTTCATAAGATTCCCTGCACTTTTCCCAAAGTTTGGCTATGAGTCTCAGTCTCTGCTCTGATACCCTGCAGGATAGAGTCTTTCAGAGGCCCTCTGTGATAGGCTCCTGTCCTGTTCCCTGTTTTTTCCTTTCCATAGATCTAGATGTTGCACTCAAACACATGCACATTTATTCCAATATCTTTTGCTCTCAACTCAAAATCTCTGCAAGGTAATATAACTGAACTTCAGCTTTCCAAATTTAAATTGACATTCACTTATTCTATAGAATTAGAATTGTTCAGAGATAGAAAACTTGATAACATATGGTTAAGTTTGCCATAGGATAAATAACAAATGAGACTTACTGTAAGAAGCATTTCAATTCTTTTCCACTTCTCTAGGAACTTGATTAAACTATTCTTCTTACACTTCCACTGTGTACTGGAGTTTCTTCCATCTATATTTCATAAAATAATAACAATAAATAAGAATGAAATTATTCTGCTGATTCATTTTTATAAATACAACAAACTTTTTCCTGTAGTGTGTCTGTCTTTTTTATTCTGTTTTAACCAAAGTAAGTTCTATTGTTGGTATGGGGAAAGCAAAGTGATTTGCAAATCACAGAATGAGTGAGCTAGTGAAACACCCTTACTGTCTGGGTAGAAGCATACTGCATCTTAACTGATATGAACAGAGCAAATAAAATAAAGCATAAAATTGTTTGACTCAAATATCAAAATCCTAAAGAGTCATAAAAAATGAATACTTCTAATTCTGCTTCTGTTGTAACATTTAGTTTTTGTCTTAATGATTTTTTTTTCTTGCTGAACCAGTGACTTTTATTGGGATTATTTAAGGAGTGTGGGTGATGGGTTAGTTACAGAGCAGAAATGACTCAAAGACAGCTGGGCTGCATCACCAAACCCTACACCAGCATGCTCACAGGGAGTTCAATGTCTCAACCTGAAGAGTTTCTCTTTCAAGCTGAGTGATTAGCTGAATGACATGACAAAGTATCTCAGGCAGCGTGGCTTCAACTTTTCCTTCACAATTCTGTGAAGTTCAATTAAAAAGGTGTATAGGCAATTCATTTCCTGTTATCAGCTTTCCACTTGCTTAAATTTTTGAAAAATTATTTTTATTTACTTTGTTTATTTTAAATTTGTTTATTGTTTAAATTTGTTTACTTTGTTTATTATAAATTTACAAAGTTTATTCACTTTGTATCCCAGCTGTAGCCCCCTCCCTCGTAACCTTCCTCATCTCCTCCCATGCTCCTCCCTAAGTACACTAATAGGGGAGGTCCTCCTCCCCTTCCACCTGACCCTAGCCTATCAGGTCTCATCAGGACTGGCTACACTGTCTTCCTCTGTGGCCTGGTAAGGCTGCTCCCCCCTCAAAGGGAGGTGATCAAAGAGCCCACCAAAGAGTTCATGTCAGAAGCTGTTCCTGTTCCCCTTACTAGAGAACCCACATGGAGACTGAGCTATCATGGGTTATATGTGTGTAAGGGTTCTAGGTCATCTTCATGCATCATCTTTGGTTGGAGTATCAGTCTCAGAAATGACCTGTGTGTCCAAAGTTTTTGGTTCTGTTGCTCTCCTTGTGGACCTCTTGTCTGCTCCAGGTCTTTCTGTTTCCCCCTTCTTTCATAAGATAATACTCAGCAATTAAAAACAAGGAAATCATGAAATTTGCAGGCAAATGGTGAGAACTAGAAAAGATCACCCCAAGGGAGATATCTCAGAAGCAAAAAGACACACATAGTGTATACTCATTTATAAATGGATATTAGACATATAATATAGGATAAACATACCAAAATCTGTATTCCTAAAGAGGCTAAGCAAGAAGGAGGACCCTGGGTAGGATGATCAATTCTTATTCAGAAATGTAAACGGAATAGACACAGGAAGAAGGAGAAAACACAAAATAAGAAAGGAGACTACCACAGAGGACCTCTGAAAGACCACCCAGCAGAATATCAAAGCAGATGTTGAGAATCATAGCCAATGATGTTATTTTTGAGATGTTTCTGCCAATCTTGAGGTCTCACTTTGGAAAGTACTGGGTTATAAATGATCAAAGTGGAAAAAAATAACTGTCTTCATTATAGCAACTGCACAAAGGGCACCAAACCAAATAAGTGAATCTGCTTTTTTTTCAACTTAATAAATGTCCCCTCTGCTGTAGAGAACACAGTTAATTTATTAACCAGTACCTCCTTATGTTCATGATGCAGTTGTATTGCATGCCAAGAGGAATATAGTGAGAATATAGGAACCAGGGAACCGGCACTCTAATCAAGGAAAATGAAAACATAACCATCAAGGAACCTGAGACATAGCTCAAGCATTACAGTGCTTGTTGCACAAGCATGATCCCTGACTTCCGATACCTTTGAGAAACATTGGATAAAAGTAATCTTGTAAGGCATTAATAGATGTAGGAGAAAATGAGGAAATCATGGCCAGGAGATGGTCCCCTTACAGAAAGAAAGAAATATGAGGGTGAGAAACAAAAAATACAAGGTAGACAGCAGAAAGGGTTGGAGGGTGTATATAATAGCAAAGAATATGGAAATTATTGCAGTGAATTGTAATGAGAGAAATTAAAGAAGGATCCTGTGATTTGAAATCTAGATGTCGTGGATGTCTGTATCAGGTTTGTAATTTGAACCAAAGTGATTTAATAGGTAGGTTATTATTTGACCACCCCATTAAGTACTCTGATTATACTAAAATCCACAGACTTAAAAAAAGCTAAACAAGGAGGACTCTAGGGAAGATGCTGAATTCTGATGCAAAAGGGGAAAGAGGACAGACACCAAAAGCTGTAGAAGAGAGGGAACACAGATGCCCTATGAAAGGCTCCACCCAGCAGGGGATCTAAGCAGATGCAGAGACTCACAACCAAACTGTGAACAGATCACAGGGAATCTTATAGAATTGGGGGGGGGGGGCGTATAGAAAGACCTGGAGGGGACAGTTCACAAGGAGACTAACAAAAGCAAAAAAGCTGGGCCCAGGGGACATGCAGAGGCTGATGCATCAACCAAAGACCATGAGGACCATGCATGGAGACGACCTAGACACCCTGCTCAGATGCAGCCCATAAGCAGCTCAGTTTCCATGTGGGTTCCCTAGTAAGAGCAGGGGCAGTCTCTGACATGAACTCAGTTGCCTGCTATTTGATCACTTCAACCCTGGTGAAGTGACCTAACTAGCCAACAGACGGAGAGGATCCAGGCAATCTTGATGAGACCTGAAAGACTAGGGTCAGAAGTATGGGAGGAGGACTTCCCCTATCAGTGGACTAATGGAGAAGTAAGAGAGAGGGAGAGTGGGGCAGGGAGGAGATGAGAGAGGAGGCTACAACTGAGATACAAATATATACATATATATATACAATTTTAAAAACTTTATATATTTAACTTTATATATTAAAAAAACTTTTGGATGCTTAACAGCACATACACAATTTATGTGTATCCATTCATGTGTATTAATTTAAACTCAGAGAGAATTTAACTGAGTAGATATTTTATAACAAATTTGCCCAGAAGGGAGTCCAAAAACAAAGCCTCGGGTGGTATGACATATGATAGAAGAAGAGAACATACACCCTGAAAGGAGGGATGACCAGCCACAGCTAGGAATTTGTCTAAGGAATCCAGAGAGGAATGAAATCAGTGGTTTGATTTTATGAATGTTAAGTCAGATCATTTATGTTGCTAAGCTGTAAATATAGTGGAAGTCAATTCTTTAGCCTTCAGGCTACTTAATTATTGTTTAAGCTTTAAACTTTAAAAACATAATTTTTGTAATTATGTTTCCTTAAACCAAAGCTTTATGGTTTTACAAATAACAAAGTAATGTTCTTTAAATACCATGAAAACATTTTTTGGAACTCCACTTAAGGCTAGATAGGTATCATGTATTTCTTAGTTCATCCCATCCAGATTCAGTCTATAATATGAGCACCTACTCCCATAAATCTGCTATAAAGGGTGATATAAAAAAGAAGTTTAATTTACTTTTCTTGAACTTGCACTATAACCAAGCTTCATCATAACTCCTCTCAGTAGTGTGAGAGCTGGATCCTAATGTAGTGTCTAAGCTTGAGAATGTAGCTCAGCGGTGAGGGCTGGTCTAGCATGTATGAGGCCCTGAAACTGTTCCTCAGCACTGGAAAAAAATTATGTAGTGTCAAATCAGCAAGCTGTGATTTTACTGACAGTAATGTTCCATGAGATCTTGGGTATATTCATGAAGGACTCTGAACCCAATAAGCTACAAAACAAAGCAGACACTAATACCAGCACTAAAGAACCCCCAAACAAATTGTACCACAAAGGTATGAAAATATAAAGTAGATAATGTCACATATTTGACGAATGAAGGAGTGCAAATTCTTAGGATTCACGATGATTCTATTCACATCACATAACCTCTGTTTCACATCTCTGGCTTCGGTTTGATACTCTATCTTTTGATCTTTTCTTTTGTGTTCTCAAGAACATCCTCTGTCTGGTTAGTGGTAGCTCCCTTCTCTTGGCCCTGGACAAGAAGATGTGAAATAAAACTGCACTGTAATTCACTGAGCCAGTGTACAATCCATTTCAACAATCTTGTTGTGAGCAAAATTCTATTCTTTCCCTGATTTCTTTCTCGGCCCGTTTGTCTTGGGTATGCAGGAGGGCTTCTGAGTTTTTTGAGTCAATTTTGTTTCCAACCACTTTGCTGAAGGTGTTTATCAGCTGAGGAGTTCCCTGGTTCAATTTTTGGGGTCACTCATGTATACTATCATATCATCTGCAAATAGTGAAATTTTGATTTATATCCTCTTGATCTCCTTTAGTTGTCTTATTGCTTTAGCTAGTATTTCAAGTACTATGTTGAATAGATATGGAAAGAGTGGGCAGCCTTGCCTTGTCCCTGATATCAGTGAGATTGATTTAAGTCTCTCTCCATTGAGTTTGATGTTGGCTATAGGCTTGCCGTAAATTGCATTTACTATGTTTAGGTATGTGCCTTTTATTCCTAATCTCTCCAAGACTTTAAACATGAATGGATGTTGGACTTTGTCAAATGCTTTTTCACCATCTAAGGAGATGATCATGTGGTTTTTCTCCTTCAGTTTGTTTATCTGGTGGATAACATTGATGGATTTCTATATATTGAACCATCCTTGCATGCCTGGGATGAAGGCTACTTGGTCATGGTGAAAGATATTTTTGATGTGTTCTTGCATTTGGTTTGCCAGTATTTTATTGAGTATTTTTGCATCAATGTTCATAAGAGAGATAGGTCTGAAGTTCTCTCTCTTTTTTTTTTTTGTTGGGTCAGATAGAATACAGGGGAATATTTCAATCTTCTTGTATCTTTTGAGGCTTGCCTTGTGACCAACTATATGGTCTATTTTGGAGAAGGTTCCATGAGGTGCTGAAAAGAAGGTATACTCTTTTGAGTTTGGGTGAAAAGTTCTGTAGACATCTATTAGGTCCATTTGAATTAGGGCCTCTGTAAGTGCCTTTATTTCCCTAGATGATCTGTTCTTTGATGAGAGTGGGGTGTTAAAGTCTCCCACTATTAAGGTGTTAGTATCAATGTGTGGTTTAAGCTTTAATAATTTTTCCTTTACAAATGTAGGTGCTCTTGTATTTGGGGCATAGATGTTCAAAATTGTGATGTCTTCTTGGTGGATTTTTCCTTTGATGAGAATGCAGTGCCCCTCCTCATCTTTTTTGATTAATTTTGGTTGAAAGTCTATTTTATTAGATATTAGGCTAGCTACCCCAGTTTGTTATCTGGGTCCATTTGCTTGGAAAACATTTTTCCAGCCCTTTACTCTGAGGTAGTGTTTATCTTTATTGCAAAGGTGTGTTTCTTGGATGCAGCAGAATGTTGGATCCTGTTTCCTCACCCATTCTGTTAATCTGTGTCTTTTTATTGAAAAGTTGAGTCCGTTGATGTTGATAGATAATAGTGACCAATGAACATTAGTTCACTTTATTGTGGAGTTGGTAGTCTTACTGTGGTTCATTGCATGTTTCCTTTTAATTTTTGTAAGGTCATTATCTGTATCCTATGTTTTCTTGGGTATAGTTGTTTTTGTTAGATTGGAGTTTTCCTTCTAGTATCTTCTATAGGGCTGTCTTGCTGTGCATAAATTGCACAAATTTAGTTTTATCATGGAATATTTTGTTTGATACATCTGTACTGATTGAAATCTTTGCTATTATTAGTCTGGGTTGGCATCTGTAATCCCTTAAAGTCTGCATAACCACTGCCCAGGCCCTTCTGGCCTTCATAGTTTCTGATGAGAAGTCTGGTGTGAATCTGATAGGTCTACTTTTATATGTTACTTGGCCTTTTTCCCTTGCTGCTTTTAATGTCTATTCTTTGTTCTGTAGATTTAGTGTTTTGACAATGATGTGATATGAGGATTTTCTTTTCTGGTCTAGTCTGTTTGGTGTTCTATAGGCCTCTTGTATATTTATGGACATCTCTTTCTTTAAGTTGGAGAAATTTTCTTCTATGATTTTCTTGAAGATATTTTCTGGACCTTGGAGACCTTCTTTTTCATCAGTTCCTATTATTCTTAGATATTGCTTTTTCATGCTGTCTTTGATTTCTTGGATGTTTTGTGTTTGGAATTTTTCCGATTTTACTTTTTCTTTGAGAGAAGTATCAATTTCTGCAAGCGTATCTTCAGCTACAGACATTCTTTCTTCCACCTCTTGTATTCTGTTGGTGATGCTTACTTTTGTGGTTCCTGATCTTTTCTCTAAGTTTTACAGCTCCAGGGTTTTCTCTGTTTGTGTTTTATTGATTCTAATTCTATTTTTTATGTCTTGCACCATTTCCTCATCTGTTTGAAAGTGGCTTCTTGTCTCTGTGTAATGGCCTCTATTTTTTGGTTTGTTTTTTTTTTTCTCTATATGCCATTAATTTCGCCTCTACTTTTAACCTCTGTTTGGCTATATTTGCATGTGTTTCTTTGAGGACTTTGTTCAGTTCCTTTTTCTTAGCCTCCATCTAGGAGGTCAATTCTTTGATAGATTTGTTCATTTCCTCTTTAACTGTCTGGATTTGCTTGGCTCTTTCTTTGAGAGATTTGTTTGTTTGTTTCCTCTTCATGTGACTCTAATAACTGGATAAGCATATCTTTAAGGTCATTTTCCTGCGTTTCCAATAAATTGGAATCAATGGATATTGATTTTGGGAGTTGCTGGTGAAGTCATGATTTCCTGATTTTTGTTTGCTGTGTTCTTTTGCCTACCTCTGGCCATTTGCTTATCTGTAACCTTCACTTGGGTTCTGCAGTTCAGATTGGTACATTCTTTCTCTGGCATCTGGAGAATTCTCCAGGGAGATGTGAGTGGTTCGATGGTTTCAGTGTGTGCATTGGTCCTTCAGCTATACCTGTGGGAGGAAAGTACATGGAGCAGAAGGACAAATGTGAGCGAGCATGTGCATGGAAGTTTGCCTTCAGCGACAGGGTGCTAGAGAATGTAGAAGCCTTCAGTGTGAGGGAGGAGCACCTTATGGTCACAGAAGGGGTCGCAGGAGCTGAAGTTATCCCATGCGCTGGTGATTATCATGTGCACAAATTCTCTGAGTACATCAGTGGCCTACAGGCTACTGGTAAAATCCTCTGGTAGCTCCACTGAGCCAGGGCTCACTTGTCCCAAGAAACCCTCTGTTTCCCACAGTGGATGCGTGGATGGGAGATTTCTGATATCTGCTGCTAGCTTAGCAGCACCCTGGATCTGGGGCTCTGCAGGAACTTAGGGGTGCACTCACTCTCTAGCAGGTCAAATCAAAACCCACAGGGGTTCCTCCTGTTCTCTACTGGCAGGATTGGACCTGCTGAGCCAAATGTGTGCTCAGACAGCTCAGTGGTATTGCGGCTGCTGTACCCGGGAATCCAGTTGTGGCTGCAGAACTGGGATGTCTAGGTGCCTGCTGTGAAGTCTTGTGTAGCCACTACCATGGCTTGTCACTTGGTGTCCCTAGGGGGTTTTGCAGGACTGCTGGACTTTGGTGGCTGCACAGCCACTGAGGGACTGTGCAGCTTGTACAGTCAGGCTCTGTGGAGTTGGTGAGGCTGGCCGCTCACAGGCATGGGACCCAGGCAGGATTATACTGTGGATCTCGGGCTCGGGACTTGGGTGATGCTGGCTGCTGAGGCTGAAGTGTTAGTATTCCCTCCTCTGCTCTCTCGGTTCTCAGGCAGCAAGATCAGTGCCAATGGCCCTGTGGCTTGGCTCTTCCTAGGGGGAGGAAGGCCTGAAAAAGGAAAGTGCCCATCTCAGTTCACAGAGAAGTTCACGTCTGACATGAATCAAAAAGTTCTCTGCTCCTGTGATGTTCCCCCTCCTTCAGGAGGACACAATGTTGATTTTCCGATTTCAGTTGCCCCATCCACCCACCAATTTTGCAGTTTCAAATCCTCTGCCTCTCAGAAATGTTGCTTGCTGATAGCCGCCATCTTGGGTCCCCTCACACAATTCTATTGATTGCATTAAATTAATGCAATTGAGACAATAGAAAATAATCCTTAAGACAAAATCATTGAGTGTGAAGATGGCTCAATATTACAGAGCCTGTGTCACCAGTCTGAAGGCCTAAGTAAAGATTCTTGGCACCTGTGTAAAAATCTAAAACTTTAGCTTTGTGGGTTCAGAGAGTGGAGAATCCTAAGACTCTCTGTCCAACCAGCTGAGCCAAGATGAATAACTTGTAGTTCAGTGAGAGAACCCATCTGAAAACAAAACAGATGACAGCAATAGTGATCAAGGAATGACACTGAAATTTTACTTTGGGCCTACACACAGACCTGCCCATGTGTATTACACCTGCACACAGCTGCAGACACCCACAATAACAAGTATAATACATACACTCACATACAGACACACAGGAACATCATGTGACAAACTTAGCTCTGATAATTCTAAAATTTTCTCTAAATGATAAATAATATTTCTGAACTTCAAGTATTATAGTAAAATAGCAACACATGTATAAAGTGACTTGTTTGGTGGCATTAGTTTTTTTTTGTCTTGAACTATTAAATACTTTTTTTCCATTTCTTTCTTTATCTCTACCTACATTCTTCTCTCCATCCCTTTCTTTTACTTTCTTATTCTTTTCTTTTTCTTGGTTTCCCTGCCTCAATCTTTCCTTTTTTCCTTAGTCTAACTTTTCATGAGGAATCTACACAAAATCTTATTTTTGCCAGATAAAAGTGCATCTGGTGCAGAAGTCAATGATAATATTAATAATTATAAGCATAACATTGTAGATAATAACCCCTGCCTTGTGAAAATCATTAATGTTCTGATATAAAGAGCAGAAAAATTATAATACTGACATTTACATGGAATGAGAAAAAGTGGGGAAGAGCCTAGAACTCATTGGCACAGGAGACAATTTCCTGAACAGAACACCAACAGCACAGGCTCTAAGAGCAACAATCAATAAATGGGACCATATGAAACTGAAAAGCTTCTGTAAAGCAAAAGACACTGTTGTCAGAACAAAACGACAGCCTACATATTGGAAAGGATCTTCACCAACCTTATGTCTGACAGAGGGCTAATATCCAGACTATATAAAGAACTAGAGAACTTAAAAAGCAACAAATCATGCAATCCAATTAAAAAATGGGGTACGGAGTTAAACAGAGAATTCTCTGTACAGGAATATAGAATGGCAGAGAAACACTAAAAGAAATGTTCAACATACTTATCCATCAGGGAGATGCAAATCGAAACGACCCTAAGATTTCACCTTACTCCCATCAAAATGGCTAAAATCAAAAACTCAAGTGACAACACATGCTAGAGAGGTTGTGGAGAAAGAGGAACCCTCCTCCACTGCTGGTGGGAATGTAAACTGGTACAACCACTTTGGAAGTCAATCTGGTGCTTTCTCAGACAATTAAGAATAGTGCTTCCTCAAGACCCAGCTATACCACTCCTAGGCATATATCTAAAAGATGCTCAAGTATACAACAAGGCCATTTGCTCAACCATGTTTGTAGCAGCTTTATTCTTAATAGCCAGATCCTGGAAACAACCTAGATGTCCATCAACATAGGAATGGATACAGAAACTGTGGAACTTTTTCACAATGTGTAATGTTCTTTGTGTAGACGAATGAGACAAAAGGATGATTAGAGGCAGGCATGAGGACCTGGTGGCAGAATAAAATAAGGAAACCCATCAATCAATCAGAGAAGCACTTTGAAAAAAAAAGGAGGTTAAAGTATCTTAATAGCTAAAATATCTAAATAACTCCCCTTTTTGTGTGAAACGAGCTTACATGCTTCAGGTACCATGAGATTGTTGTCTTTCATTTTAGTCATGAATTTCTTAAATTTTATTAACATGTATGTACCTGTGACTGGCAAGTGCTTCCATTCACGCATAAGCACATATGGTCAAGTTTCCTGTTTTTTTTTTTTTTTTTTTTTAATTCAACTGAGCATGGAAGTGATACAAACACAAGCTTTAAGTAAGATAATTCACCTCCTCTCCTCTGTAACTCAGTTTTGTTGCCTATATCAGCAAAACCCTGAGTTTCTTCAAGCACCATGACAACTAAATGAATATGATAGAGCAGTTACAATTTCTGATTTTCAGTTAAAATGGTACATTACAGTGACAAAGTTGGTTGTGATAATTTCAGCACATGTAATTCTTAAACACACAGAGTATATGTTGGAATAGATGGAGTTTTGTCACTTTTTTCTACAAAATATTTGTTCTTCACATCGTGTGTCACTTCACTTCCCTGCTTTTCTTGGAAACCTCAAAGGCATTATGTGCCGTTTCTATGATAGAATCTACTAAGTCACTTTATTTATTGTATCTCTTTTACAATATTCATCAACTCAACCATGGCAACATTGATTTTCTAGGTGAAATCTTTTCATATTAAAATTTCCAATGAAGAATGAAATCTAGGAGTAAAAGTCATATCAAAAGTTAACTGGTGTGATATTTTTGCCATCACTGATGAAAGTTCACTTTGGAGTTATTTAACCCCATTCAGCTCTGAACATCCAGGGCCCACATCATGGATAAGATGAATAGATTGAGGTTCACTTTCCCATGAAGCAAAACTTCTCTGAGTGTAATGATATTATGCTCTTACTACTTTCTCAGTAGCCTGCATTACATCTTCTAATGTGGAGTTGTTGAGTGGGATCCTCTAGGGAGCTCCACGGCTCTGGAGGCAGGAACACACATACAAAGTGTACGTCATCTTCATTTGTTGCATGTTGAACAGATGTACCAAATGCAGAGTTCATAGGAAATCTCAAGATCCTTAATCTTGGTGAATCCTTTAGTCAAACAGGAGTTATTTATAGTTAATGCTCATGATGCTAATTAGTCAACTTGCAACTTTCAAATACCCTACAAACCGCAAGAAGAAAGAATAACCCATCCATCATCTTAGTCATAATTCTGAAATTATATTTTTCTTTCATATCCTCAATTATATTTTTAATAATAAAAAACATTTCTTACCCATTGGCACTATATGATGTTCTTTGATGAATCTCCTTGTAATCTTATTAAGTTTTGCTAAATTTACTTTTTCTTTTATTTTTTCTATGAGAACCACTACTTGTCTTGATGTACCAAAATAATTTCATGCTTTTATTTTGAAAACTTGTGTTAAGACCTATATAAAAACATGAACCAAAAAGCTCACTTTGTGTTCTATACAGAAGATAAAAAAATAGAATAATACTCAAAAATTTCTAACAAGAACCTTTGGACATAGCACAGGGAGTCTTATGGAAGAAGGAGGATATAAAAGGACACAGAGTCGATAAGAGCAACACAAGGAGACCAACAAAGCCAAACAAACAAATAAACAAACAAACAAAAAAAGAGGGCCCAGGGAGACTGCAGAGGCTGACACAAAACCAAAGACCATGCAGAGAGAGGACCTAGACCCCCTGCTCAGATGTAGCCTATAGACAGCTCAGTTTCCATGAGGGTTCCCCAGTAACAGAAGAA
This sequence comes from Meriones unguiculatus, assembly GCF_030254825.1. NCBI lineage: Eukaryota > Metazoa > Chordata > Mammalia > Rodentia > Muridae > Meriones > Meriones unguiculatus. Next base: position 101,559,723 of record NC_083351.1, read on the forward strand.
GAGGCATTCTCTGACAGGAACTCGGTCGCCTGCTCCTTGATCACTTCTCCCTGGTGGCTCAACCTCACCAGGCAACAGAGGAAGAGAATCCAGGCAGTCTTGATGGAATCTGATAGGCCAGAGTCAGCCAGTAAGGGAGGAGGACTTCCTCTATCAGTGGACTAGGCAAGAGGGACAGAGGAGGAAGAGGGAGGGAGAGTGGGAACGGCAGGAAATGAGGAAGGGGGCTGCAACTGGGATACAAAGCAAATAAATTGTAAATAATAATAATAATAATAGTGTAGAAGAAAAACTGGAAAATATTCATTGATTTGGTTGAGCAAAAACTTTTATTTTAGCCTGGAATGTAAAATAATTCATATTTGTCAAGTAAATGAACTAAAGCTTCCTGACAGCAGTCATAATGAAAATGGAAAGGAGAATACAGAAACTTAGTAATTTTGTTATTCATAAGGACATGAAAACAGGTATTTAAAAAAATGTAATACATTATTAGCGAATTAGGTTTTAACTTACTAAATATATATAATAATTCCACTCAAATATATTTAAAGTGATATAATTTCTGCTTAAGAATTTAATCTTAGAAGATTAAAGCATTATGAAAAATCAAGTTTTCAAGTTGACCTTTTATTTTTTGTTATTTATTTTTGTATGTGAAATGGTACATATTTGTGGAGATCTGAGGACAGTTTGCAGGAGGCAGTTCTCAACTTTCATTGTGTGCCCCAGATATAAAACTCAAGTTGTCAACTTTGGTAGGAAATTCTTTTACCCCCTGTGTCCTCTCAGTTCAGTACAAGCCTCTTGTTTATACTGTCACGAAGTATCTGCTGTTTGGATCTGTGATGTCTCCCAAAAACAGATGTGCTGTACTGACCCCAGAGTGTTCTACCATAGGCTCAGGACAAAAGGAAAAACCAGCCATGATCCAAAATCTCTGAGTCGGCTTGGGGAAAGTAAACCTTTTATTTTATAAGTACATTATCTCAAATAGTTATGATAGTTATAGAAAACAGACAAACACAGCAATCAGGCTAGCCAACTGAAGTTTTGTGTATAACATTATCAAATTCTTAAAATTAATATGAAACAACTCTAGGTATGCATTTTCACCAACTTTGTCTAATTTTCTCACTATCTATTCTCCAAAATAAGGATAAGGTCAACCTTAGGATACTCAGTGCTGTATTCCAAATTTTCTGTTCTTGAGTATAAGTGATTCATGCTCTGAATTCTGTATAAAACTATAATCTTACCTTGAATTATAGTTTGGTTCTATTTTTATGCTATGGCAGCTGACTTAGCAAATGTTTCCTTGTGGGATTTTTAAAAAAAAATCATAACTCAGTACCCTTAATAATCTCAACAAGTCTGGTGTGTATAAAACATTATTGTCAGCATCAGGCTTCTAGTTTACAGATGTGATAGCTAACGCCAGAGCATATATGATCTTGCTCAAAATTAACAAGTGGATATCTACCAGATAGCAGACCTAGTACTCTGGCTTATAGAACTATCTCATCCTAAGAAGGAACTGGGTCCTTAGAAATGATATGTTAAGAAACTTTTCTATTCACTGGGAAATGATACTTCTCCAGGAATTGTTCTCTATTTCCTGAATAAAATCAGAAAATCAGTTCTCCTGGTTTAATTCCAGGTTCAGCAGCTGTGGTTACATATTAGCTCTCTAAAATTGCATTTTAATTCCTTTAATTGATTGTAGAGCTAAAGTTTAGTAGCTCAATTTTAGTCTGACTTCTTCAGCAGTAATAGGTATTTCTTAAATGCTGGTGTGCTTGATGAAAATTTATCACACAGAATCTGTTTTATAATGAAAAATTTCAGCTGTATAGAGTCATAGTAATACCGCCAAAGCTCAATGTTTGTCAGAGCTTAAAAACAAGACAGCCAGCATCATATGACATAAAGATTCCATTTCAGGCTGCTATAATTCAATCAGTTCATCACATGGAAAATAGTTCTGAATGGCCGTCAGATATTGCATTAGGAATATAATTTATTCAGTACACAGAGGTTACTAGAGTTTATGAAATCTGCAGCTTTGTGATCACATGGTTGCACACAACATGAACATTTGAAGCTCTGACGAGTGTCGTACCCTGCACCTGTGCGGCCATTCTCTATGCAGACAACATGGATCTATAGAGCTATGCATTGCTTTTAAATAAGACCGAGTGTCAGGTTCATAATACCAATGCTAATAAGCACCGGAATCACCAAAATATACTATAATTAAAGTGACAGCATCATGGCTCTTGAGATTCAGGGTCATGGTTAAGTAAACAGTCATTTGAATTGAACAAAGCACTGAAATGATAAGTAATTTGTCCCCTAAATGAGATATTCATAATGTGACCAATGGGTACATACTATTTATAGCAGAGATGTGTTAGGTAAGATTAACATGGTAGACAGAGAAATCAGCGTGATATTTTATTGTGTTACTCTAAAGAATACAAGATAAAACCTGACGTTTTTATCTTGAATTTTTCTTTAGGATTTTTAGACTCTAGTTGACTGTAGTCAGTGAAAACATGTGAAATCAACTTTCTGGCAAAGGAAACACTACTGTTCTTACACTTAACAACAGTAAATGTGGTAATTATATATTGTAAAAACAAAACTTACAAAATAATGACCTATTTCTTTTACGTATTCATGGGCATGCCTGTAAAAGTATATAAACAAAAAATAGTATATAAACATATGAAAACATATACGTTTAATGAAAATGTACATTAAACGTATTTTTAATTGGTGATATATTTAAGAATCATTCTCAGAGTTTTTTTGTCATTAACATTTGGAAGCCTACTTTTGGCTATTTTAACCTTTTTAAATGGTACAACACTCATATATATTCCATAAGTCTTTAGATAGGAAATGCTTCCCTCAAAGTTAAGAATTCTAATCAAGTCTCCTTCACGTAGGCATCAATTTACCTAGCATCAATTACTAACATGAAACTATTTCGATTACCTTAACTGAATAGGCATTTTCCACTGTTACTTGCGAATAAATTATATTTCAATGAATTGAATAAACCACCAAACCAATTTCATCATTGAGAAAATCTGTCAAGAAATGACAATCTACTAACTAGAGAGTATAGAAGAAATTTAGTTATGCCTCATACCAGATGAATCTCTTTGTTCTTTTTTAGTTGGTTCTGGGGTTGACTCCAGGACCCAAGGCTCTGTGCTTGTTAGACAGGCTTTCTTTCTTTTTTTTTCCTTTTATTTTTATTTTTATTAATTACAGTTTATTCACTTTGTATCCTCCCTATAGCTCCCTTCTCCCTTCCCAATCCCACCCTCTTTCCCCTTTTCCACCCATGTCCCTCCCCAAGTCCAATGATGGGGAGGTCCTCCTCTCCTTCCTTCTTAACAGAGCTAAATCCCAGCCTCTTCCCTCCTCTCTCAATCGCAAAGAAGGGTTATTTCTTATTTACCTTTATTTCCTCTGCAACAAGCATTTTGCATTCTACTGAGTGATTGTAATTACTTATTAATGACCTTTTGATTAGTGTAGATTAACATATCATACTCATATTAAAATGTTGTGAAAAAGAGCTTCAGGAATAGAGAGATTAAAAAAAGATTCATTATCGCCTTACAAAATCGATGTAATGATTTAAGTTCCATGTTCTTCCTCTGTGTGCAATGAAACTATGATTACACTAATAAATATTTGTAACATCTAACTTGAGATTATATATAAAGTCTTGAATTTTAATAATCACAAACTGTAACGGTGAAAATACCTCTAACCAGCAGCTGGAGACATGGAAAAGGAAACTAAATGTTTTGAAGAATGCATAAAAATTGTTAATTTTCTATAGGCAACAAAGTCAGAGGCTTCCTTCACACATAGGATTTTCATTTGACTTGTGTGAAATAAAGTTAAATATTACTCTAATTTTCTTGGCAGTCTCCATTATATCAAATGCACTTTGCCATTAATCCAATCAATGAAATCTAAGTTTCCAATAATTATTGGTGTTAAAAGTGATACTGATACTATGGGATGTAGCATCATGTTAGACCAATCTCCCAGCATGCACAAAGTCCTGCATTCATCCCTACCATACCCAAATGTAATAATGTCATGTGTCATGATATTAAGTATTTAAAACTGGATACAATATGTCTAAGTTATCTGAGCTCTTTTGCAATTTTGCTTAGAAAAATCCTTTCTTTTTTTACTCCCTCCTTCCCCTTTTTTGAAACAGGATTTCACTAGCCATGGCTAGCCTGAAACTTTCATTGTAGAACAGTCTAGCATCAATTGGAGAGAGAGCTTCCTGCTTCTGCCTCCCAAACCCTCCTTTCTGAATTCTTTTACAAATTTTACTTAATAACTGGTCACTAAAATTACTTTGTAATATATATTATATTTTATTTTCTAAAATAATTTTTAAATTTTAATATTTTTATCATATTCTTTCCCATTCCAAACTCATTTCAGATTCTCTCCCTATCCACCCAACTTTAAGTTCCTTCTCAAAACATACACAAACCCCAATACAGCAGCATAACCCCAAAACCAAGAAAAGAAAATGAAACCATGCTGCCCCTCCCACACACCCACCAATTTATAACTAAAAAGAAATACACACTCAAAAGAACTGTGGATTCCATTATACACTGTTTTCAACAAAATTTCAATTATTCGATTTTACCAATAAAAACTCAGGAGCCAAATGCTGGGATGAACACCTGCTAGATCAGAGAGGCAGAGAACAAACCAGCTGACCTTAGTCTTCAGGCCCTTTCTCAGAAGAGACTGTGGGTTCTTTCTTATAGAGTAGGTCAAATCAGACATTGCTTTGCCATCATAGCCCTAGGAAATTTTGCATTCAGGACAAATTGTAAGTAAAAGGTTTGTGGCTGGTTTTCTGTCCATGTTTCTTTTTTGGTAGCAGAGTTTTTTTTTTTTTTTTTTTCTTTTTGGTTTGCAGAGTACTTTTCTTCACCAGAGAGACTAGAACTTTGGAACGAAGGCACCATGCAGGCACCAGCTCAATTTCTCCATGTTCAATGAGTTGTATGGATGTCCTTAGCAATAGGGAGCCATTTTTGGTTTGCAGAAAACAATCCTTTGTCTTAGTAAGCCTGTTGTTGTTACGGATTTCCAATTGACCTCCCTTGGCCAACAACACAATTGAATGTAAACCACTCTCTTCTCTGGAAGCTTTGGCTGGATACAAGAAATGGTCAGTTGAGATTCTGTAACTACCATTACTTAGAGTCTTCATGAGGATAACCTTCATACATTCCAGGTCATTTATTATTTTCTTATAATGGATATATTTTTCTTTAAATTTTTGCAATAAGAGTATGCCGAAATGACAAAAATAGTGCTTTAGAGTCTACATGTTATTTGCATAGTAATTATTTACAATGTTGTGTTAAATGTGTAAAAATAAATTTTTATAGATTTATACTTCTTCATTTACAATTATTTTACTAAAAATGCTCAGGTATTTGCATGGTTTTATAATCAGTTATGATGGCTATGTAATTCAGAAACTTACAGAATTGTCATGTATTTGCCAGGTGAAACTACATGTCACCATCATCGTTGCATTTTAATGTAAGTTCTTCACTTTTAAAAATATCAAAGCATTATGTAGAAAGATGTGAAATCTAACTGTGGTAGCAGTAACTACAAGGAGATTGGATTATCCTACTGTGATATATTTTGTAGTGTGACAAAATGCTTTTCTACTGTTCTGTTTGTGTGAAAGAAGACCAGTATATAAACCCAAAGCTACATCAAAATATAAAGCACTGGAGTGACAATTCTTGGAGTGAGAAGACCAAGCAAAGGAATTTTTTTCGAAATGAACACAATAAGAATACGCAAATTTGGATGTTTACAGAGCTATTTTTTTTACTTTTTTTTAACTTTTATTAATTACACTTTATTCATTTTGTATCCCCCCATAAACCTCTCCCTCCTCCCCTCCTGGTCCCACCCTCCCCCCCTTTGTGCATGCATGCCCCTCCCCATGTCCACTGACTGGGGAGGTCCTCCTCTCCTTCTTTCTGATCTTAGTCTATCAGTTCTCATCAGAAGTGGCTGCATTGTCAGGGTTCTAAGTTATCTCCATGAATAGTCCTTGGTTGGAGTATGAGTCTCTGGGAAGTTCCCTGTGTTCAAATTTTCTTGTTCTGTTGCTCTCCTTGTTGGAGTTCCTGTCCTCTCCAGCTCTTACTATTTCCCACTTCTTACAAGAGCTATTTGTTTTAAGAAATAAAGAAAAACATACACATACATTATCCTAGTTTGGTTTCTTACTACAGTAATAAAACTGCCATGACCAAAAACAACATGATATGAAATAACTCATATGACATACAGGTTAAAATCCATCAGGAAGTTAGGGCTGGGACATAGACTTAGGAAACAGAAACCAGGAGAGAACAGTTCTTAAGGGCTTGCTTCTCTGGCTTGCTCAATTACCTTTCTCATACAGGCCAGGGCTATTTAATGAGGGGTGTTGTAGAAGACTAACTTTGACATCGTGGGGTGAACTGAAGCATGGCAAAGATCAACAGCTGGTTGATCACCCAGCAGACTTTTTCTGAAGCTAAAAGTATTAACTCTCTAATCTTCTTACTAATAGTTGTAAATGAGGGTGCAGAATTAATTGTTGCTGGCAGCAGGTTAGGGCCGGTGGCTTCCTAGTGGGAATTTCCACTGTGGTGGCAAACAGGGCCTAGAGATGATGGCTTTTAGTAGTGCTTTCCAATGATGTTGGTCATCATCTTAAAAAAAAAAAAGGGAAGGAGAGAAAAAGTACACACACACACACACACACACAGACACACACACAAACACATTTACACATTGGTTAGATGGCGCAAACTCCAGAAAGCAAGCTCCAACCCAAACTTACACACATACCTACATACACATGCACACATCTTTGAGGATGAAAAAAACTCCCACAACTTTATTTTTTCTCCCACAGCTTAAATACCTCAGCAAGATCTTTCAACCAGTACAAAAATCAGAGTGTGGTTACATACTGTTTTTCTTTAAGTGAACAATTACAGTGACTACACATAAGAAAATCATGTTCCCCAATACCCTCACTTGTTCAAATGCTTTACATATTATGCATGAGTAACTAATATGAAAAACAAATTATACCCAAGAACACATATGCATTTGTAGCTATGAAACTTGTTATAGATTAACAAAATGTGAGCAAGCATGGTAATTTCTCAGCCAGTTTACTTCTTCTTTACTGGCAGTCTTCAATACAGTTACAAAGAAAGAAACAATTATCTTAAAATATAATCTTACAAAGAATCACAAACCTAAACTTATATACATATATACATATACATATATATCTATATATATAAACAATCAGTTATTTCTACTTTATAGCCTTAATATTTTTTATTAAATCACATTAGGAAGCTGTGGGCAAAAAATTAGTAGCATAAATTAATTACTTTGAAGCCCAGCTTCAGTAAGAGAGTCATGTCAAGTAGTGCTACTTGGTATACTGTTCTTGCTTGCTAACCACAAATAGTCCCTAGCTTAACTATTAAGAGTGTACTTTTGTGAATTTCAACTTCAAAAACATCATATCCTATTTTTCCCTAAGGATTTTTCTACATCAGAGCCACTAGCAAAAACATTTTTACCTAAGCTTGCTAAACAATCTGTTTTTCCAAATGTTTTCTCAGGGTAGTAGTCATTGCTAGCAACCTGCGTCTGCTGGTTCTTTTCAGTGGTGGTGGTTTGAATTATTAACCTACTCTAGCAGCATGCCTGGAAGAGATCAAGGATTATTATTGTGAGTACCAAAGATACTGCCCAGTGAGGGGCTGGAAGCCCCCTTAGAATTTTCATATAACTGAAAGAACAAAGAATTAAAAATTGGTTGTTTTTTTTGTTTTTTGTTTTTTTTTTTTGGGGAGGGGGTTATTGAATTAAGTTTAAAGCACAAGCCTGAATGAAGGCCAGCCAGGTGGAGACAGGCCCAGTCACCTGTGGAGAGGAACCAACCTTACTGCATTCTTTCTTGCCCACTAGAAATACAATTGCTAGGAAGCTGACCCCTCTCCCCTAGGACAGCAAAACAAGGGAAGTCAGACCATTAATGGTTTGGGGGCCTTCCTATAGTAGACCAATTCAAAATGCAACATCCCATTTTGTGTTTCAACCAATAGACACTTACCAGGCAAGAATCTCCCTGCTTCGGGCACGCTGGGAATGATCAGACTCTTTAACTCAACCACCTAACCTGACTGCTAGACTCTTCGCTCTCAACCGCTCTGGCAGTGAGGGTATGAGCCAAAGCTAGCTTGTAATAAAAAGATCTTCATGTGTTTTGCAATGGACTCAACTCCTGGTGGTCCTTTGGGGTCTTCTGAATCTGGCACAATGATATTAAAAGGGATGTGGTGACCACAAGGGCAACAAGAAGAGCAATGCTCCACAATAGCAGAAGTTCTCACGATACATCTCCCTTGGGGCTCTGCCACTCTGAGACAAACCTGAAATGGAAGTTTCTGGTTTCTTTGGAAAGTCAATTCTGTCATGTGAATGTGTTTTCTGTTTTGGTCCCAAGACTGTGATGTGGGAATGGCAGTTACCCCTATTCCCCCAGTGGAAAACAGCCCCAAGGGGAAAAAAGCATGTGATTTTTGTCATTTGGAAAATATTTCTTGCAGAGGGTATTTTTTGTGAGCTGAAAACCTCTTTGTGCAGACTCTGAGAAGAGATATATAGCAGCCCACAGACAGCTGTGACCCGTAGCCTGGATTCTTGGAAGTTTCTGTGGGCAGCCTATACAATGTACATGGCAGAAAGAAGCTTGCTGTCTTTGCCCACCTATAATCTCACTCCTGCAAGCAAGTTCATTCTATCACTGACATTAGAGTCTACTTCTTTGGGATTCCTACATATACTGAAGGCCAGCTGAGACCCGTAGCCTGGATTCTTGGAAGTTCTGTTGAAAGACAGCCATTGTTAGATCACAAAAAAAAAAAAAGTGAGACAAGACTTTTTGCATCTCTATGCTTTGAAACAGTTCATATCACTTTGCTGGTTTTTGTAGACAGAAACACTCCAGTGAGCTCTGTGTTCTGCTTTGCCTATTTGGCAGACTCCTGCTGTTTGTGCAGAGTCTAACAGCTTTTGTGCTGCTGTTGCAGTTTGCGGCTTTGCTGTTCTCTGTACTGCTGGTGTCCTGATGACCAAGATTGATATATCCCCAAAGAACCCAATGGCTCTAATCAGCGGGAAGCAGTTAAAAAAGGTCTTCATGCCCTTTCCCTACTAATCCCCTATCTAAGGTTGGGGGGCTTTGGAAGGCAGGCAGAGGTGCTTAGGAACTTTAAGTAAAGTAGGTGTTTGAAAAATCTAAGCCTCCAGAAACCCATTATCATTGTATTAATTGTCGGTGGGCAACAAACCATGAGTTCTAGAACTGTTTTGCTGTTCCTCCTGCACAGCCCCTGGCAGGGTGCCACCACCCAAAATGGCTGATCCCTGATACATCAATTAGCAATCAAGAAAATACTCCACAGACACATTCCCAGATAAGTCTGATGAAAGTAATCCCCCTACTGATGTTCTTCCTTAGTGTGTTCATTAACCTGGCAGGATTTGCCATCTTAAGCCCATGCTTTGTTAATTTGACATATGAACACACAACTGTTAAACCCTAAGCTTTTCTTGTCCCAGAACCTCATGTTACTATAACAAAACAATGCAAAGAAATTTTAAAAGTCTCAAAGTATTAAAAAAGTACAGTATATTTAATGTCTAAGATCTCTTTTAAAATGAAAAATCTCTTAACTGTGATCCCCTATAAAATCCAAAAGAAGTACTTATTTATTCCAAGAGTGTGATGGCCATTTTTGTTTCTCAAATTGAATATATCTGAGATAACTAAAACTCAAATGGCTGAGTATACCTGTGAGGAAAATTTATTAACAGATCTTTTTAGGTAGGAACATCTAACTTTAATCTAAACCTCACTTTCTGTGGGCAGCCTATACAATGTATATGGCAGAAAGAAGCTTGCTGTCTTTGCCCACCTATAATCTCACCCCTGCAAGCAAGTTCATTCTATCACTGACATTAGAGTCTACTTCTTTGGGATTCCTACATATACTGAAGGCCAGCTGAGACCCGTAGCCTGGATTCTTGGAAGTTCTGTTGAAAGGCAGCCATTGTTAGATCACAATGAAGAACCACAGCCTATAAGCCATTTTAATAATCCATATAAAAATATATGTGAATTTATGTTATATCATTTAAATATAATAACATATATGAATATATGTTATATTTTATAACTATAATCATATATTTTATTCTATAATTATATATGTGAATATGGTACATTTTATAAGATCATATATTTTATAAGTGTATGTGTATATGTTTATATGTGTTTATTATGTTCCTCTAGAGATCCGAGAACATAGAAGATCCAGGACATAGAAGCAATCAAATCATAGCAGAGATCTGAAGGGACACTGTTCATTGGTTTGGTTACCTAATATTCTTATAGAGTCAAGCCCCATTTTCTCAGGAAAAGCCACAACCAGCATGGGCTGGGCCCTCCCACAGCAACTAGCAACAAAAAGTCCCCCACAGACATGGCCAGAGTCCAGTTTTATGGAGGAAATCACACAACTGATCGTCTTTCTTCCTAGATGTGCCAAACTGACAACCAAATTCTGCTATCACAAGCATTTAAGATGTAAAGAAAGAAGGCAGAAGACTAGGAAAAAAAACAGAAAACACGAGCTGTATTATATTTGTGAACAAAATTATCTCACATGGCAAAAATGCTTGTTAGAGCTTACAAAACAAGACAAAAGTACCTGATAAAATAGTTTCATTATCCTAGTAGTTCTAAGATATAGCCAAAAGTCAATATAATAATAATATTAATAACATTCAAAATTCTCTCCCTTTGACTGGCCTATAAATATACTTAATAAACTGCTACTGCACAACAGTAGAAGACTAGGAAGAAATTTATGAGCAATTTTATTAATTTTATTTTATTTATCTTCAGTGAATTTTAACTTAAAGTATTTCATAGTTTATATAAAAACTACTTTCTTTCATGATTACAAATGTCAATAATAAGATATATATTTATGAAGAAGAAAATTTAATGTGTTAGTACTATTGATAACACTGAAAATTAAAAAATTGTATTTTTTCTCACATTGTCTTTCAGTACTCAACTAGTTGAAAAATGATTTGTAGAGTAGAACTAAAAGCCAGTATCCCTATTCAGCTGTGGAGCATTTACCAAAACAATAGGACAAACACTTAAACAGTTAGGTAAAGGTCAATGAAAATGTCACAGAATGAATGAGAAAATAATAGTTGCAATCAAATCTGTTGTGTAAACTTTGGTAAGTAGTATTATATGAAGAAAGATCTACCATTTGAAAACATAATTCTAGTGTTAACACGTTCACAAATAAAGTTTCATTCTTATTATGAAATTTGGCAAGCATAGGGCATATAACATAATCAATATATAAACACATGATAAATTATAACCCAATGGCAGCAAAGAAGGAAACCTTCCTTGATGGGCACATCCATTCACTTCTTCTGATTCCTGTAACCATGCTTTAGACTTTTGACAGTAACCAAGTTCGTTCATTTCAATCTCTACAATATGTTTTTTTTTCTTGAGAAACTTATCCTCTCTCCTCACAGCAATGACTGAATATATACCAGGACTTATAACATACTATGGTTATCACATTTATTTTATGAATTCTTGTTTTTTTTAAATTTAATCAAACATTAAATTTATGTATTTTATATATTCTTCTTTGTTCAACATCAGCTGTATAGCTAAAAACATAATCTTCACATTTATTACTTCTGTTGTTCTATCTTATGACTGACTGTTTTGTTAACCTTAGTTGGATTTTTAAACCTGCACGTTTCATGTTTGTACTGGAAAGATCGAGCATCCTAGAAACTGGAACCAAACAATGGACTCTTTTGGAAGGCAATCAGTGCATCTCTTACACAAACTTGACTTTTATGAAAACTCCTGGGTATATTTAAAAAGTATCATAGATCTTAATTTTATCTCCTCATATTTTGGATTTTCTTGGGTAGAGACAAGATATATCACATTACCACTCTTTCCTGTAGTGACAATTTGTGTATGCTCTGCTCATCTTTAGACAAATTTTAATAGACTGTAAGTCACTAACTTCTCTTTCCTCCTTTTTCTCATTTTATTCATGCAGTTTGCTAGTATACATTACTCTGAAGATGATATCTCAGTTTTTAAAAACACCTTATGTGAAGTTTGCAACTGAAGACTATTTCTCAGATATCAGTCTAGAGCCACCTTATAATTAGGACAGTAACGCCAGCAGGGTAATTTTCTCTAAGTGGCAAAATTACTACTTGTCCTGAAGACAAAAGGGCATGTAACAATTCTTGGTAAACAGCCAAGTTACCAACAAATATTTCTATACCTTTGACATTAGGAACTGTCAGAATGAAGTTACTTATAGTCTATAGCAATTCAAAAGCCCCCACGTTTCTTCCTTTAACCAGAATCCAGAAAAAAACAAACAAACAAACAAAAAACATGTTGTAAAGAAACAAAACAAACCCAAACAAAACACATCTTCTTTATTTTTCTGCCTTCTCACATAATAGCATTGACTTAACCTGATGAGAAATGGAGAAATGTGTTTTTAGGCTTCCTGTGATAGCATGCATGGAGAAGATTAGGAAAAGAAGAGTGAAGATGGGAAAAGCTTTCTAAAAGAATTGCTCTGAACATTTAGCATCATTAAACACATCCTCTATCTGTAAGTGATATCTGCAACAGAAACCACAAAATTAATTCTCTTAATGAGCGAAGCATGGTTCCAGATAAGAGCAGGATAAAACATGTAGCAGTCCACCATTGTCAAAAAAGAACGCTTCAAACAATCACGTATTAGGTTCTGGCTATATGAATTCCCTCCCAATTTATCCTCATTTTGCATGAATGTGACTTTTTATGTGTAACATGTCACAAAGACCATGAAAACAAACTGGTGGAAATAATTATATTTATCTATAGCTGGCTCAGTATACAACCATACTTGCCTTCTCAAATCTCTATTTCAAGAGCTTCAGTGTGGGAATTTTTTTATTTTTAAAAATTACAGTTTATTCATTTGGAAATGTTTATAGAGGAGAAAAAATTAAAAAACAAAGTGGAGACCGAAAATAGTAAGTCCCAAAACTGTGCAGGTTTTGGTCACCAGAGGTGTGACTTTCTTTCTCTTTACTGGAAGAGAATTCACAGTATATTTCACCACTTGTAGCTGGTTAACCAAAACCCGAGAGATTGGATTTAGCAAAAATATAGGAAGCATGGTAAAGCAAGAAAAATAGAGAGGGTCAGGAGATAGCTTCAGAGACCTAAGCCCAACATCTAACCTGGCTGCTTTGTAACTTAAGAAAAAATTGCCAGAGTAATAGCTTGTATGTAAGAGGTAATTTATCCTCCAATTTAGTACAATTTTGCAAATAAAAGGGTATGTCAACAGATACTCCCATTTGCTGAGCAAATGAACACCACATAAATCACTTAATCTGATACTCAATCTGCTTTTTTCCTTTATGTGATACTTCTTTGAAAATAAGAGTACTTAATTGTAGTTATTTACATGATGGAGTGATTAAATTTTTTTTCAAATTACTGGAATCTTAGGAACTTTTAACTTCTGGTGTCTACATCACTGGAACTATTAAAGATCTTTGCCTATTACTGGACTTGGAGATGGGAATGGGAAGAGATAAGGGAGCGAGGGTGGGATTGGGAGGGAAAGAGAAAGGGAGCTACAGCTGGGATACAAAGTGAATAAACTGTAATTAATATAAAAAATAAAAATTTACTTTAAAAAAAAGATCTCCTAAATACTCTTATTTGCACACAATATCTGTTCCCTTTGAAAAGCATGAAATATTGTATTATACGTTAGAGCAACTTCTCATTTAATTTTTGATTCAGGAGATTGATGACACTGTGATGGCTATTAGACCTGAAACTAAATTTAAAGATCTGTTGGGAGCTTACAATAAAAACATTGTACTTATTGGAATTAAAATGACATTAGCAAGAAAAATGAAACTAGTCATATTTGTAGGAGATTATACTATCGACCATAAGAAGAGGAGAAACCATACCTGCCTTAAGTTCTCATTTGCATATCTCATATATTTGAGAAAAGCCAAAATGTATTGTACACTGTGATTCAAAGGTTTTACCATAAGTTTGGGTCAGCATCCAAAGTCTGTGTGTATTATACCAGTGTAGTAAACTGATTTCTACATAAAAACGTTATCTAAAGCACTGTACAACTTCATAAGAAAAGGTTTTGAAGTGAAGACATTTGTATCAATGCAGAAACATGGATCTGAAAATAAAAACTAGTATAAGAAGCTAAACAGAGAATTCTCTGTAGAGGAATATAAAATGGCAAAGAAACATCTAAAGAGATGCTCAATGTCCTTAACCATCAGAGAGATGCAAAACAAAATGACCCCTGAGACTTCACCTTATACCCGTCGGAAGGACAAAGGTTAAAAACTCAAGTGACAACACATGCTGGAGAGGTTGTGGAGAATTGGGAACTCTCCTCCCCTGCTGGTGGGAATGTAAACTTGTACAACCACTCTGGAAATCAATCTGGTGCTTTCTCAGACAATTAGGAATAACGCTTCCTCAAGATCCAGCTATACCACTCTTAGGCATATACTCAAAAGATGCTGAAGCACACAACAAGGACATTTGCTCAACCATGTTTGTAGCAGCTTTATTCGTAGTAGCCAGAAGCCAGAAGAAACCCTCATGTCCCTCAACGGAGGAATGGATACAGAAATTGCGGTACTTTTACACAATGGAATACTACTCAGCAATTGAAAACAAGGAAATCATTAAAGTTGCAGGTAAATGGTGGGATCCAGAAAAGATCATCCTGAGTGAGGTATCCCAGGAGCAGAAAGACACACATGGTATATACTCATTTATAAAGTTCTATAAGATGGGATAAATATACTAAAATATAAGCAACCAAAGAAGATAAATAAGAAAGAGGGCCCGGGTTAAGATGATCAATCTTCACTTAGAAAGACAAATGGGATGGACATGGGAAGTTGAAGAATAAAAGAAACAGGACAGGAGCCTACCACAGAGGTTCCTCTGAAAGACTCTACCTAGCAGTGTATCAAAGCAGATGCAGAGACTCATAACCAAACCCCCAGGAGAGTTCAGGGAATCATATGATAAAAGGGGGAGTTAGTATGACCTAGAGAGGACAGGAGCTCCACAAGGACAAAATATATGAGAGCACGGGGGTCCTCTATGAGACTGTTTCTCCATCCAAGGACCATGTATGGATATAACCTAGAACCCCTGCTCAGATGTAGCCCATGGCAGCTCAGTATCCAAGTGGGTGTTCCTAGTAAGGGAAACAGGAACTATTTCTGACATGAACTTGATGTCCGGCTCCTTTACCTCCCCCTCTCCCTGAAGGAGGAACAGCCTTGATAGGCCACAGAGGAGGACATCGCAGCCAGCACTGAAGATACCTGATAAGCTAGGGTCACATAGAAGTGGAGGAGGACCTCTCCTAGCAGTGGACTTGGAAAGGTTCAGGTAGGAGATGAGGGAGGGAAGGTGGGATTGGGAGGGAATGAAGGAGGAGGCTATGGCTGGGATACAAAGTAAATAACCTGTGATTAATATTAAAAAAAATTCAAAAAAGAAAACTAAAGCACCATAAATAAGAGTTGTGAAAAACAAAAGCAAAACAAACAAACAAACAAATTACTACGTTCCAGCTCTACAGTGTTATAGAGTGTCCTGGGTTGTGCTTAGAACACATATTTTATGATGGAAACAGCTCATGAGTCAGGACTTCCTGAAGAACATTGAATAGAGATTTGACTCTCCAGGGAGTTCCCTGTGACTTTGACTAAAGTATAATATTAGAATTAAAAGTGCACCTGCCAAACACAGCAACATTGATGTGTACGTAACTTTTAGAAGAAATGACAAAAGATTGAATTTCTCTCAAGTGACCAGCTGTGTGACCTACTTTCTAACTCTTCCGAAAGCAGAAAAAGACATACTCATTTGTCTCATACATGTTTCAGAAATTGTAGGAAGGAAATTACTAGTGATAGCTAACCGACGTTGCCAGTTTCCTGAGAAGTAGGTGTCCTTTGCGTCCTACATCCTTTGTTGAAGTAGTCGCTAATGCCTCCTAAAACCATGACATGGGATACAGCTTCAGCTATGATGATATAATTGGTAAGAATTAAGATCCATATTTATCTGCTACATAAGTGACACCTCCTGTAAAGTCTGACCTGGTGAGAATTAAGTAGAAGCACACATATTATGCTGCTGTGTTAAGAAGCCTAGGAAAGCCAGTGATATCTATGAGTCCTGAGAGAGTGTGAAATCTAGCACCACTGTGGAAAGCCACTGCTAATCAAGCATGTAGACACAGGACAAAAACAACCTGCAGACTGCTGTAAAACCCTGTCTTCCTAACTCCCAGAGTGTCCATGGGAGAGTTTCTTCTCCTTTTAAAACACATCACACTTACTATTCTTGGCCCTCTATGGGTATTCTACCTTAACTACACAGAAAATATCTTTTACTCCTCCATTACACCCAGGTAACTTATGCTCACTTGATTGTATTTCACACCTCTTAGCCTGCAAGGTACTTTCGTTCTACTTCCTCAGTTACTGCTGAATACTACAGACTACCGTCAATTTCTTAAACTTGTGTCGGTGTTCCTTTTATATAGAAAGTAGATATGTTTTTATTTGGATCAAAGATCATTTGAAAAAGAAGTCAGATATATTGTATCCCTTCGGCAAAGCTTGACCCAGCCCCATCCACACGACATTCGGTGAATATCAGTCCTGTAGCAGAAAAACGTCCAAAGCTAACACCATTAAACAGCCTGTCTTTTCTTCTCTGAATATCACAGCTTCATAAGCTCAGGACCCCTATAGGGCAGATCTCTGGACTGAGCAGTCATAAAAACTGCCAATAGAAAAGTTTTCTGTTGCTAGAACTGAACGCAAAATCGAATATATAACGGATCTAAAGTATTTTCTGCATGCTTGTCAGTGTTCCTTCTTGTGATGTCACTGGACCTTTGTTCTGAGGATGGATCTGTGCGCTGCCATCCTTTCACACAGCACTAGTGAACACTCCCCAAAACAACCCAGGGCAAGCTTGAGAGCATTGTATGCTATGCATTGCTTCTTTTGGTAAAAACAGGGTGTTTTCCTTCAAAAGAAACACAATGGTTTTAAATACAGAAAATAAAGGCTTTCAGTATGCTTAGTATTGATGTATTTTAGTGAGTTGATTTTTTACCATGAGACTTTGCTTTGTATTTGCCTAAAACTGTAAACGATACATCTAGGTGTGTATGTTATGTTACGTTATGTTATGTTATGTTATGTTATGTTATGTTATGTTATGTTATGTTATGTTATGTTACGTTACGTGTTTTATATATATATTACATATAAATATCATATGAATTAAAGGAAGTTACACTACTAGGACAGCCAGTTCGCCTCTCAAGAACCATAGGCTAACAAAACCCCCAGTACCTAGCATTAGAAATCTAATTTAGAATGTTTGTTTGGGTTAACGTTTATCAAACAATATGGATTTTGTCTGTTGTCCTTGGTTGCCACTCAAAGACTGAAGTTACACTCCTACTGTTGAACACAACTTACACTCAAGAACCAAGCTTCAGATTATTTGAGTTATATCTCACTCAAAACCTTCTTTCCTGTGTTCTAGTTTCCATGGTACCTCAAAATCCTACACAAGCTTTCAAGAAAGGGAAGCAGCTAATAGTGTTACCATTCTGTGATAGTTCACAAGCACAACAATAATCCTACAGGGGAGAAGCCATGTTTGGTGTTAGAAACATTGCCAGACTGAGAGGAAAGTGAGGTCAGGGATATCGGAAAGAACCTACTAATGCTACTTTAATAGACTGACATAATTTCTACATACATTCTAAACCACATGTCTCTGATAACCATGGAGCCATTTTCCACAACTTTTCCATGTTTAAAATATATCCCAGTATATGAATCTGTGATGCACTGTTTATATGTAGGATCCATTCTGTCCTAAAAGTCTCAACTTTGTGTTTTGTGCACAAAGTAACATAACACGGCATCTATTCAGCTGATTTTGCTGATCTTTTTTCCAGATCTACAGTCACTGTGCTTTATTTATACAACTACATGAAGATATCCTACATAAATATTTATTTATTTATTTATTACAATTTATTCACTTTGTAGCCCTTCTGCAGCCCCCTCCTTCCTCTCCTCCCAGTACTACCCTCCCACTTCTCCCCCTATGCCACTCCCCTAATCCACTGATAGGGGAGGTCCTCCTCCCCTTCTATCTGACCCTAGCTTATCAGGTTTTATCAAGGCTGATTGTATCATCTTCCTTGGTAGCCTGGCAAGGCTGCACCTCCTAGAGGGAGCTGATCAGAGAGCCAGCCACTGAGCTCATGTCAGAGACAGCCTCTGTATCCCTTACTAGGGAACCCAGTTGGAGACTTTCTGTCATCCCACGTGAAAATGTACATATCCTAAAGTCATAGATAAAAAATGCCATCTATTTTTATAAGTTTTATTTATTGATTCAGTTTACATCCCTATTGCAACCTCACCCTCCTCTCCTTCTAGTCCCACCCTCTTCCCCTCTTCTCCCTTTCCTCTCTTCCTTTCTTCTCTGAAAAGGGGAATTTCCTCTCTGAAATCAACTCTTCCAGGCACATCAAGTCACATCAGGACTGAGTGCGTCCTCTTCCACTGTGGCTAGGAGTCCATGTCAGAGAGAGCCCCTGCTCTAATTTCTACGAGACACACATAAAGACCAAGCTGCTCATTGGTTACATATGTGTAGGGGACATAGGTGCAGTCCATGTATACTCTTCGGCTGGTGCTTCAGTCTCTGTAAGCCCCCATGGGCCTAGGCTAGTTGACTCTGTTGGTCTGTTGGTCTTCTTGTGGAGTTCTTATCTCCTCCAGGTCCTTCTATCCTTCCCCCATCCCAACACTCAGAAGTCTAGGTTTGAGAAAATGTGAAATAGCATACATAAAAATGTTAACACAACCATGTGAAGGATATTTTATATTCATTATCTGTCAGTTTACTGGAAAGCCACTGACTCTTGGACCTTAACTTTGTTCAGGGTGATAAATATGCATCCATTTGAATTTTTCTACATGTACAAATCCAGTTAGACCAGCACCATTTGTTGAAGATGCTATCTTTTTTTTTTCCATTGTATGTCTTTGACTTCTTTGTTGAAAACTAAGTTTCCATAGGTGTGCGGGTTAATTTCAGGGTCTTCCTTTTGATTCCATTGATCCATCAATTTGTTTCTATGCCAGTACCATGCCAGTTTTATTACTGTTGTTCTATGCACAGGTTGAGACCTGGGATGGAGATACCTCCAGAAGATCTTTTATTATACAGGATTATTTTAGCTCTTCTGGGTTTGTTGTTTTCCCATATAACATTCGAATTGTTCTTTCAATGTTTGCAAGGAATTGTGTTTAAATTTTCATGGGAATTGCATTGAATCTGTAGATTGCTTTTGGTAGAATGTGCACTTTCACTATGTTAATTCTCCCAATGCATGAGCATGAGATATCCTTCCACCTTCTGATATCTTCTTCAGTTTCTTTCTTCAGAGACTCAAAATAAAAATCAGACACACTAAATCTCTTAGAAGTAAAAGCAGAGAAAAGCCTTGACCTTATTGGCACAGGAGACAACTTTCTGAACAGAACACCAACAGCACAGGCTCTAAGATCAACAATTAATAACTGGGACCTCATGGAACTGAAAAGCTCCTGTAAAGCAAAGGACACTGTCATCAGAACAAAATGGCAGCCAACAGACTGGGAAAAGATCTTCACCAATCCTACATCTGACAAAGTACTAATATGCAGAATATATAAAGAACTAAAGAAGTTAAACACCAGCAAACCAAGTAATCCAATTAAAAATTGGGGTACAGAGCTAAACAGAGAATTCTCAACAGAGGAAAACTGAATGACAGAGAAACACTTAAAGAAATACTCAACATCCTTAGTCATTTGGGAAATGCAAATCCAAATGACCCTGAGATTTCACCACACACCTATCAGAATGGCTAAGATTCAAAACTCAAGGGATGATGCATGCCGGAGAGGATGTGGAAAATGTGGAAAATGGGGAACCCTTCTCCATTGTTGGTGGGAATGTAACTTTGTACAACCACTTAGGAAATCAGTTTGGAGGTTTCCCAGAAAATTAGGTATAGTGCTACCTCAAGATCTAGCTATGCCACTCCTAGTCATATACTCAAAATATGCCTCACCATTCAGTAAGGACATTTGCTCAACTGTGTTCATCATAATTTTATTTCTAATAGCCAGAATCTGGAAACAATCTAGATGTCCCTTAACCTAGGAATGAGTACAGAAAGTGTGGTGCATTTACAAAATAGAATACTACTCAGCAATTAAAACCAAGGAAATCATGAAATTTGCAGGTAAATGGTGGGAACTACAAAACATCATCCTAGTGAGGCTACCTAGAAGCAGAAAGAGACATGATATATACTCACTTTTAAGTGGATATTAGCTACATAATATAGAATAAACATACTAAAATCTATAGTCCTAAAGAGGTTAAACAACAAGGAGGGTCTTAGGGACAATGCTTAATCCTCATTCAGAAGGATACACAGGATAGACCTCAGAAGTAGGAGAAGACAAGGAGCAGGACCTAAGCCTGCTGCGGAGCACCTCTGAAAGTATCTACCCACTAGGGTATTGAAGGAGATGCTGAGACTCATAGCCAAACTGTGGGCAGAGTGCCAGGATCCTCATGGAAGAAGAGGGAGACAGAAAGACCTGGAGGGGTCAGGAACTCCACGAGAACTACACAGAAAAAATACCTGGGACCAGGGGGATTTGAAGAGACCTATACTTTAACTGAGGACCATGCATGGAGAGGACCTAGACACCCCTGTTCAAAATAAACGAATTGGCTGCTCAGTTTCCATGTGGGTTCCCTAGTAAGGGGAACAGGGGCTATCTCTAACAAGAACCCAGTGGTTGGCTCTTTGATCACTTCCCCCTGGGGGGTGCAGCCTAGCCAGGCCACAGAGAAAAATGTTGCAGCCAGGTAGGCTAGAGTCAGATAGAAGGAGAGGAGGCCCTCACCTATCAGGGAGTAGGGAATGGGCATAGGGGGAGAAGAGGGACGAGAAGAAAGAACAGGCTGCAGTAGAGATACAAAGTGAATAAACAGTAATAAGTAAAAATATAAATAAAATTTAATTTAAAAATTAAAAATTTAAATTTAATTTATTAAATTTAATAATTTAATTTAATTTAAAGTACCTGACACTTTCAGCTCCTGACATCTTGGTGGAACAGGACTCCATGGAGCTGAAGGTGAGCCTATAACTCCCAATCCTTCCTTTCCAGGGACACACTTCCTCCACCTGGTCTCTAACTCCCAAAGGTTCCACAACTCCCTAATAGCTACCAGCAGTGTGTGAAGTTGATTTTATGAATATTCGTATTTGCCTATTTGTTTTCTCAATGTTTTTTTTGTTTTGTTTTATTTTTTAGTTCTTTGTATACTCTAGATACGAACCCTCTGTCAGATTATAGCTATTTTTTTTTTTTTGCATTCTGTAGGCTGCTTCCTCACTCAATGATAGTGTCCTTTGCTATACAGAAGCTTAAATTTCATAAGGTCCAATTATTATTTGTTGACCTTAATGCTTGTGCTATTGGGGATCTGTTCAGGGAAGTTCTTTCCTGTGTCTATAATTTCCCTACTTTCTGCTTGATCAGGTTCTGGGTACTAGGTTTTAATTTATAATGAAATCCTAGGTCCATTTGGAGTTGAGTTTTGTTCATGGAAAGACGAAAGAATCTAGTTTCATTCTTCTACATGTAGCTATCTAATTTGAGAAGCACTATTTATTGAAGAAGTTGTCTTTTCTCCAATGAATACTGTTGGCACCTATGTAAAAAACTGTGTCTGTAAGAATATGGGCTTGTATGTATAACCTCAGTTCTATTCTACTGATCAATCTCGTTTTTTACGGCAGTACTATATTATTCTTATTGCTGTAACTTTTGTAGTAATTTGAAATTGGGAATAGTGATAACTCAAGTATTTTTTTTAAATTGTTCAAAAATATTTTGGCAATCCTGTTTCTTTTGTGGATGTTGACTTTGAATCTTTAGATATGTGTTTCAATTGGAATACCTACAGAAGCCAGATAATTATTAATGAACCATGGAAGGGGTGTTTTCAAGGGGGAGACAAAGGGAAATGGAATTAATGGAAAAGTGTTAACTATGGGAGAGAGAAGAGAACAGGGAAGAGAAGAAAATATGGAGAAAGTAAAGAGTTCAAGTTACCCTGGGTGACTCCATTTTGAAATAAGGAGCCATCTTGACCAGGAGCTAAACTCAGGTTCCAGGAAATATCATAGGATGTGTACCTGGAAGAAAACAAAGTTAGCTCTCCAAGCAATGGCCTCCAGGAAATATATTATAGAATAAAAGTTTAGTAAAAAATAAAAATAAATAAAATAAAATAAAATAACCACTGATTATTTTTAAATGGATTTTTTAACTTTTGGTTTTAAACTTTTGCAAAACAGATTCTTAAACATTTAACTAATATTATAATTTAATTTTATGTACTGTAACATACAGTTTATGCTTTAAATTATATATTAATGTGACTATATAATTAATGTATTATATATAACATTTTAGATTTATTAGTAACTGAAAGCAAGTGAAATATACTAAAAACTATTGAAATTGTTTTAAATAAAAAAGCATGATGAAAAAAATGCCTAAACAGGAATAAAAACAGATAAATTATTGTTGAAAATGTAATGCCTTCTATTATACAGTTTTTATTTGTAAGAGTTATGATTATCATTTATGTAAGTTATAAATTAATTCTGATATGAATATAGTGTTTTTATGTGAATTATAAAATTTGTTTATGGTGACAGAGAAGGAAGAAAAATGAATTGAGTTTGGTCTAAGAATTAATGAAGATGCCAGAAAAAAATAACACTTGATGGATTAATAATTATTAGCACAATTATTTTATTCTAACTCTAATGAAAAAATAAAATGTATAAAGCAATAGATTAGAAAAGGATCAGAGATCTGTACTTTTATGCCCTTAGACATGGTTTAAATTTTACACTTAAAAATTATATTTATTTTTTTAACTTTTATTAATTACACTTTATTCACTTTGTTTCCCCCCATAAACACTTCCCTCCTCCCCCTATTCCCACCTTCCCTCCTCTTTCTTCACACATGCCCCTCCCCAAGTCCACTGATAGGGGAGGTCCCCCTCTCCTTCCTTCTGATCTTAGTCTATCAGATCTCACCAGGAGTGGCTGAATTGTCATCTTCTGTGGCCTAAGAAGGCTGCTCCCTTTCAGGGGGAGGTGATCAAAGAGCAGGCCAATCAGTTCATGTCATAAGCAGTCCCTCTTCCCATTACTATGGAACCTACTTGGACACTGAAATGCCATAGGCTAAATCTGTGCAGGGGTTTGAGGTTACCTCCATGCATGGTATTTGGTTGGAGTATGAGTCTCTGGAAAGACCCCTATGTTCAAATTTTTCTAGTTCTGTTGCTCTCCTTGTGGAGTTCCTGTCCTCTCCAGATCTTACTATTTCCCACTTCTTTCATAAGATTCCATGCACTCTGCCCAACAGTTGGCCATAAGTCTCAGCATCTGCTTTGATAGTCTGCAGGGCAGAGGCTTTCAGAGGCCCTCTGTGGCAGGTTCCTAGGTTGTTTCCTGTTTTCTTCTTCTGATGTCCATCCTCTTTGTCTTTCGGGATGGGGATTGAGCATTTTAGTCAGTGTCCTCCCTCTTGATTAATTTATTTAGATGTGCAGATTTCAGTAGGTTTATCCTGTAATATATGTCTATATGAATGAGTATATGCTGTGTGTGTCTTTTTGCTTCTGGGATAGCTCACTCAGGATGATCCTTTCCAGATCCCATCATTTACCTGCAAATTTCATGATTTCCTTATTTTTCATTGCTGAGTAATATTCCATTGTGTAGGTGTACCACAATTTCTGCATCCATTCTTCAGCTGAGGGGCATCTGGGTTGTTTCCAGCTTCTGGCTATTACAAATAAAGCTGCTATAGACATGGTTGAGCAAATGCCCTTATTGTGTATTTGAGCCTCTTTTGGGTATATGCCTAGGAGTAGTATGGCTGGATCTTGAGGAAGCGCTATTCCTAGTTGTCTGAGCAAGCACCAGACTGATTTTCTGAATGGTTGTACAAGTTTACATTCCCACCAGCAGTGGAGAAGGGTTCCCAATTCTCCACAACCTCTCCAGCATGGAACAAATAGGGACGGACTTAGGCCACCCAGTATATCCCTAGAAAAGGTCCCGCAGAAAAATTATATTTCTTAATATTACAAAGAACAGTTCTCAACAAGACACAAATTTACACCCTCACCAAGTCACCTCTAAGCATCTAAAGACTTGTTTGCCACATGTAGGATGAACAGTCTTTTGGTACCTACTGAATTAGAATCTAAAACAGTGTATGTCCAGAAGACCAAACATTTTAACAAACATTTTCTATTAAAAACGACAGCAACAACAACAACAACATCAACAAGAAAAACCCTCTAGAATAAAGGCTATTTTGATCAGGTGGAAGAAATGATGCAGATACTACCTAAGCTATGGAAAATACAAAAGCTGAAACAAGCTCATGAGAGAATGATTATTCGTGTGTTCACAGGCATAGGTCAAGAGATTGTTATGTGAAGTTACCCCTAAGGAAGGGCACTCTTTGAATTCTGAAGCTACTTAGGCATAAAATGAAAACAAATGATGAGTAGTGTGTGGTGAGTCTATTCATAATAGTTTTAAAAATTCATTTTCATGTGGAATTTGAAGCTGATTTATCTGAAGTGAATATATTGTATTTGAAAGAGAGTCTAATTCTAGCAGCATTGAACACAGTCTGATTGACCTTAAAATGCTTAATCTTAATAGAATATCTTTGTGCCATAAATAGCTGATGAAAAAGATGACAGTCAGTGTGGTTTAATGTGTTAAAAAAAAGTAAGAAAGAGTTTTAACTTTTTAATTTCATCTTTATTTCTCCTATGCCTGAGAGAGAGTGGTTTTTGTGAAAGGCGATGCTTGGATGGCTGTGATACGAAAGCTAGACTAGAAGTCATTATGAGGGAGATATTCACCCAGAGCAACTGCAGGTCAGATATTCTGCAGAATTCAACTAAGCTATGAAGGGAGCATGCCTAAGAACTGAGACCGGAGGACGGTCCAGAGGTGAAAGTTTGCTCTACATGCTCCTGCCGGTAGGTGGCAACTGTCTTTTTGGCAAAGTTATCTTATTTGAATGGAAAACTTAGTTCCGTTCCACTTTTTACCCTATTTGCTCAGAACAATGTTGAATGTATGCAATATCTTTTCCATGTTACAACTTCACTACTATAGCAAAACTCTGCATCATGACCTCCCAGAGCTTGTTGGTGGAGAGCTTTAACTCTCTTCATCATCATCTGTGTTGAGGGTTTCATTTCATTCTTGGTAGAGTTTTATTACAGAAAACAATAAAAGTGTCAAATCAAAGCTTAAAGAATGTTTTTTAAACTTCTTTTCTCTCAAGAGAGCTAGTGACTGGACATTTATGGACACACCTCTAAAACCAATTCCCACTGCCATTGTCTGTTCTGTAGATATTCACTCTCACTTCCTGAAATAAGGCCACAGTATTATTTAGGTACAGCTGATAAAGGTATTCTCAGTTACTTCTCTTTGTTCCACAACACTACAAATGACTCCATAGGACCTTTTACAGTATGCCTCCTGAAATGTTTAATCACTTTTCTTCATATGACTATTAGAAATAGGTCATTGTGTCAGAAGCTTAATAAAGTTCCATTCTCATCAAATAAAAACATAAAACTTAACTATTTTTATTTTTATTTATTTATTATTTGTAATTTGTACAGTACTCTTCCTGCATGTGTGCCTATATACCACAGGAGGGCACCAGATCTCATTATAGATGATTGTGAGCCACCATGTGGTTGCTGGGAATTGAACTCAGGACCTTTGGAAGAACAGACAGTGCTGTTGACCCCTGAGCCATCTCTCCAGTCCTACTTCACTATTCTTGAAAATTAAATATAAAATGTTATCTGTTCTAAAATAGTATCTGAAAACAGGGTTAACCTTTGTTGCATTGATGTACTTTTAGAAAAATAAAGTCCAAAAAAGGAGAAGAAAAATATGTTGAAGTTGAACTGTATTTAAAAGCAATCTATGTTTAATGTGCAGGGAAAGCCCTGCAGTGTCATATTTAATTTCTATAAATAATTTATCAGTTGAATCTCTATCTGGAATTAATATACGTATGTTACAGCACATTTTATCATATGCCCTTTAGCATATAACTACATCAAAGGTGGTTTTATTCATTCAAAATACAGTACTCCCCACCAACATTTTGGTATGGGACTGTTATTTTATGATATGTCTTGGTTATTTAAAAGACCACAGGATATATTTTAGGATAGGAGCAGGTTGCTGTTGATTTTGCCTTTGATTCATCTCTATCCAGTTACTTAGCTGGAGTAAGTGTATTTATTATGGTTCAACAAAAGACTTATAATAAATTTTCTCTGCAAAACTATGAAATAATTAAGAAACTGAACGTTACCAGTACCTACATTTCATTCAAATGTACTCATAGGAACTAACTTTTCTCTCATGTGTTTGTGTATACTATTGATGCTTATTTTAGTAGTTTTTCTGTTGCTGGGATAAAATACCACAGCCAAAGTAACACGTGGAAGAGAGTTTATTTTGACTTACAGTTCCATAGGGGTAGGATTCCATCATGGTAGAGAAAGCATTGCACCAAGAGGCAGACACAAGACAGAAGAAGGAAGGCGAGTGATAGCGTCTTCAACAGGAGGCAATGAACTTAAAGTGGGATGAAGAGGGGAACATTCCAATTTTCCTCAATGGCTCACTTTTCCAAACTAGAATCTCCCCTCAAACCTTCCATTACTTCTCCCTACAGCACCACGACATGTTGCTTTCTGGGGGGACATTTCTCATTCCGAACACCACAGTGTTCTCCTGAAATACACAAATTACATTTTTCAATAAAGTACGAAGAAATCCTCATTTTTATGTTTTAGGTTTAACTTAGTAGATTTAGAAATAAAGCATTAAATTAGTCAAATACATGTGTGTGTGTGTGTGTGTGTGTGTGTGTGTGTGTGTGTGTGTATGTACACATAATTAGAAGTGGAATCACTTAATTTTCGTTATTTACATTCTGGTTCACTATCCTGTATTCAGTACACTATAACTTGTCTTACAGAGAAAAGTTAATACCCTTATTTCAGTTTAGTAAGGTGGCATGTATGTTTGAGAGATCAGACTGCAGTCGTCTAGGTTTCTTCCTGTATTCTATTCTAAGTAGTCATTTTCGCCCAGGCCTGATAAGTTCATATGCATGTAGCTGGGCTTACTCTTTTTTTAATTTTTATTTTTTTAATATCACTTATAGTTTGTTAACTTTGTATCCCTGCTGTATCCCACTCCCTCTTTCCCTCCCAATCCCACCCTCATCTCCTCCCTGCTCCTTTCCAAGTCCACTGATAAGGGAGAACCTCCTCCCCTTACAACTGACACTGGTTTATCAGGTGTCTTCAGGACTGGCTGCAAAGTCCTCCTCTGTGGCCTAGCAAGGCTGCTCTGTCCTGGGGAAGGGGGCAGGGGAAGGTCAAAGAGTCTGCCATGGAGTTCATGTCAGAAACAGTCCCTGTTTCCTTTATTAGGGCACTCAGTTGGATACTGAGCTACCAAGGGCTACATCTGAGCAGGGGCTCTAGGTTGCATCCATACATTGGGTTTACTCTTAAATGAACTGACAAATGGACAGAAGATATAGAAGGTAAATATCTCATTTTAAAAGGTTGAAGCAATACTTTAATTACTTGTGTTTCTATTTGGAGAAAGGGTCTTGTGTAGTCCAGGCTGGCTTCATAGTCTCCATGTAACTGAATTAAGCAGAGAATCCCAGCTCCTCCTACTGAAACCTCCTAAAGCTGAAATTCCAGGAATATTCCAGCATTCTTGGATGGTAAATAATTTATGTACATGAAGTTCATAATATTTAAATTATAAAGAACGTGATAGATACAACACTTATTTGTATGATGCTCAATTATAGTTTACACTTGAAAACAGCAAAATTTTAACTCCTGGCATGAGAGAGTAGATATTTGATAATATTAAGTTTAATTTTAATGCACATTAAAAGTACACTTTACATTTAAAAGTAACATGTTTGTAATTAAAGATTTAAACCTTCAAATAACTTTCATAAAGTATATTAGTAATTGAAGAAAAATTTCCCTATCATATGCTAAATTATATTTATAGATGCTAAAATGGTGACAAATAAATGTCCACAGAGACTTCATAAAAATTTCCCATGCTTTCCCAGCTTTTATCTAGTTTGCTGCCAGTATTTGCAAAATGTTTAAGCACAAGTTATCCTATTAGAAGGTGATCTTAGTTCATCTATGAGGGAGAGCTGGTAGAAAGGTTTTCTTTCTCACACTTGTGAATGAGAAGTTATATAATGTTGGTTTGGGTATGTGGCCCACTAGGCAAAGGACACAAGTTTGAGGACCTGAGTTTGGACCCCAGAATTTAAGTAGGTCCTGATGTCTGATGCAGTGCACATTGTAATCCCAGTAGCCCCCATAAAGATGGGAACTGGAGAAAGGAGAATATCCAGATAGGCTGCATGCAGGGAGACCAATGACAGATGGCTCTGACTCAAATAAGCTGGCAGACTCTCAGTGATACTTGCGGTTATCGCCTGACCTCTACTCGTGTCTCCTGTGTCATGACATCCATAAGGCTGCACCCTCACACAGAAACATGAGTATACAAATATATAACACTCCCCCTCCTTCACATTCTTATTTTTCCCTCCTTGCCACCCCATCTTTCTCACAAAACAGTGAGATGCTATCAGATGTGATGAACTCTATTTTAGAGGAGATAAGCTGACAGCTTACCCAGCCCTCATGATTCTTCTGAGAGTAAGCCTGTTCACAAGTGACATGCATTCTTCCAGGAGGCAGAATATACATCTAATTTAACTTAATAGCAGAGTTTGTATCATGATTGATTGTTGAAAGCCGCGTGATCGTCTCGCCAGCAAGAACACACGTGGACACAAGGATCCTTCTGCAACAGGCTTTATTACAGTCAAGCGATGAAAGGAGGAGAGAGCCGTGGGACCGACCCCACGACACTCGGGGTGGCAGCGCGGCCATGGCATGGGCCTGGCCACCTCGCGGCATTTCCCGAATCAAAGATGGAACCGGCCACGTGGGGTGGGGCCTCCTTGTCTGAACTAAAGATGGTGCCGGCCACATGGAAACCTCTGATATACCCCAAGGTCCCGCCCATTTTTCCCAAAGCCAAGATGGCTGTGCCCAGTTACCGGCCACATGGAAGCCTCTGATGAAAACCAAGATGGCTGCACCCAGGCATTTAGCGGGAATTTTAATTTTATTGGATAAAGAGGCTTTTCTTTTGGGTTTTTCCTTCTCCTTTTACCTTTCTCTCCCAGGGCGTTCTTTCCCTTACCTCTCACTTCTGTGGCTTTAACATCCACAGAAGGGCCTTTCTTCTTAGAGACGTCTCTATTTCTATCCATTGGGGCCCCTAATCTTTTGTCACGTTCTGTTTCTGACATGCCGTCTTGTATCTCCTCTAACACTCCCTTAGTGCCTACTCTTAGCCTTTTGTTAATCTCTTTCCTTCCGAGACCGCCCTCAAGCTTGCACGAAACCAAAAGAAAGAGGGCTAGGGCAGTGATCACAAAGGAAAAGCACTAAGGGCATCTGCTAGCTGAAATGAAAAATGAGATAAATCAAGATCGAACATGCCTCTCAGGACTAACCTCGATGTTGCAGTTCTGAATCCTCCCCACAAACGGGGGCTCTCCTCGATACCAGCGGTGGCAGGCTCCCTGCTTTCCGGGTGGTTGGATCTCGGGTTTCAGCACCAGATGTTGAAAGCCACGTGATCATCTCAATGTCAGCGCCACTAGATGGCGTCTGAGTATAGTGGCGCTGACATCTGCCCTCAGAACTGTAAAGAACCTCCAGGGCACATGTGCGGGTTGCGAAAGCGTGCCAAGCCACTGCCCAAGCCCGGGCCATCAGACGGGGTGAAGAGTGAGCAGCCAATCAGGGTATGACACGTCACTTAGGTGCGACCAGGGCTTATATAAACAGCCCCACTTCGGGGCCAAGTCTCTCCTCCGTCTCTCCCCGCCCGGGGGTTGCCCACCCCGGCCGCGGCCCGTGGGACACCGCGGCGCCTGTCGGCCGATGCGAGCGCCACCCGCACCCACAAGGTGGCCGGGCCCGTGCTGTGGCCTCGCTGCCACCCCGAGTGTCGTGGGGTCGGTCCCATGGCTCTCTCCTCCTTTCATCGCTTGACTGTAATAAAGCCTGTTGCAGAAGGATCCTTGTGTCCGGGTGTGTTCTTGCTGGCGAGACGATCACGCGGCTTTCAACAATTGATTTCTTAGAAAACTTATCTGTTAAAATAAAAACAATTTTTATCTGGACACACACACACACACACACACACACACACACACACGTAATCTGAAAGTAGACCAGAAAAAGCGAAGTAATTAATAGGCAGGCTGTTAAAACTGACCATGGCATATTATCTTGAGATATAATTTATGTATGGCTTTAGTAATTTCTTTCTTTTAACCTAAACAATAACTTGTTAGTACAATTTTTTTTTTCAGAGAAATCCATCCATTACATAAGTTTTCCTGGTGAAATGTGAAAACACATCTGTTTACTTCAAACAGGGAACCAGTGACAAACCAAAAAAATAACTGCACCCACATCTAACCTGCTGTACCTAGGGATTCATTAGAATAACTTTCCTTCTGCTTAGGTGAAGGGCTCTTTGTAGGGGCAGTGGTGACAAAAGAGCAGCTGCATTAAAGGACACCCCACCTGTCCTGCCATGACTGATGGCTCACAATAGTTGTATCCTTGTGCAGACATACACAGCTTGCAAACAGCTTCACCAAAGATCACCTCCCTCTGCAGGGGTGGGGGTCAGTTGTACTAGGCCACAGAGGAGGATGATGCAGGCAGCCCTGATGTGATCTCATAGGCTAGGGTGAGATAGAAGGGGAGGAGGTCCTCCCCTATCAGTGGACTGGGGGAGGAACATAGGGGGAGAAGGGATGGTTATGGGAATGGAAGAAGATGAGGGAGGGGTCTACAGTTGATATACAAAGTGAATAAACTGTAATAAATTAATTAATTTAAAAGAGATTTTATCCTTCTCCAGCCACTGGGTAAGTATTTGTGGAACCTGAAGGAAGGCCTGGCAAATCTAATAATAAGCTGAGATGCCCCAGGCTTATAAGTTTTATGGGATTCCAGAGTCTGTTTTTTGTATTGTGTATTTTCAGTGACATCTCATTTTCTAAGACAATTAAAGAAAAAAAGGCCATGAATTTGAGAAAGAGAGTGAGAGCAATCTCAGCAACACAGGAGAACTGTATAATAGTGATGCCCATGAGGCTCCAGTCTCTCTCTCGGAGGAACATTTTAATTTGGAGGAAATAAGTCCACACCAATGCCCTATGGACAAGCAAAGCTTCAGACTGTCAGAAGAAAATATTTATCTGTCCAATAGCTTTAATAGTCCCTAGGCTAAGGAAAAATAGTGCTCTTCCCTATGGAGAAAGTATAGCACCCAAAGCATGTCAACTCTGCCTCTGTGGTCCAAAAGGTAGCCAAGATACACAACTTATTTTTTTCTCACAGGTCAAGTGTAAAGATCTAACCATGATCAAAAGTCAGGACTAGATATGATAATTAAAGTGTGGAGTAAATTTGATTTATTTTGATTTATAGATAACTTGAGTGACTGAGCATGAAAATAAATATGACTGATTATGGTTTTCATTAAAATGTTTGAAAAGACATATACAGATTTAAAAAACAAAACAATACTTACATTTTGAAACAAAAATATTTAAATTTATACATGCTTTTGTGTCTTTAAGACTGGATATAAGAATCAGTGAGTATCTGTGTCTGTACATGTTTATTTTTGCCTTTTCCTGGGTTCTTTTCTTTCTCCTTGTTTTGTCCTAATCCTATGTGTTACTTTTTGTTTTACCTTTTTTTTTTTTTTCCCGAGACAGGATTTCTCTGTGTAGCCTTGGCTATCCTTGACTCATTTTGTAGACCAGGCTGTCCTCAAAGGCACAGAGATCTCCCTGCTACTGCTTCACTGAGTGTTGGGATTAAAGGCATGAAGCATTCCTCTCAGCTGCCTTTAATTCTTAAGAAATCAGAAGACAATGATATCTGGATGGTCAAAGGTTATTTTTTGGAGTTGTTGACCAGTGATGTTCCATAGACTCCCCAAACATTACACATTATTGCCAATGTTCTTGATTACCTTCCAGAACTTAAAGGCATTACCCTATGGCTGAAGACGTTTTATTTATTTATTTTTTTTCGTTGTTGTTGTTGTTTGTTTTGTTTTGTTTTTATTTTTGTTATTTTACGCCACTCTTTTTCATTCATTTATTTACTTATTATTTTTGTTAGTATATATCTCAATTCCTTTATATCTCAATTCCTATCCTTCTGGTTCCCCCATTTGTCCCTCCTTCTTCCACCTATTCTCCCTCCCCTGCCCCTCAGAAAAGGGGAGACACATTCCCCACCTCCACAAACCCACTCCAGCACATTCAGTCTCATTAGGGCTGTTTACTTCCTCTTTTACAGTGTCCAGGCAAGGCAGCCATGCCAGGGTGAAGTGATCAAGAGGCATGCAACAGAGACCGTGGCAGAGACAGACCTCCTATCCCATTTTTGGGGTACCCACATGCAGGCTAAGCTGCCTATTGGGTATTTATGTTGGAGGGTCTAGATCTAGTCCTTGCTTCATCATTAGTTGGTGCTTCAGTCTCCACAAGCCCTTCTAGACCCATCGTAGTTGGGACCCTTTGACTTTGTGGAGCTCCTGCCTCTTCCTGGTCCTTCAACCCTTCCCCATCCCCAACTCTTCTATAAGGCTTCCTACATTCTGCCCAAAGCTTGGCTCTGAGTCTCAGTTTGTATTTCCTTCCATTGCTGGGCAAAACAAACTTCTCAGAGGACAATGATGCAAGGCTCCTGTGTCTGTAAACACACTAGAGCTTCATCATAGCAACCATGGGTGGGGACACCTCTTAGACAAACAGGAGACCTGCAACATTGTAGGTTCCTGGGTGGATATGTGGGTGTCTCTAGCTGAAACCCCTGGTGGCAGGGATCATGGAGACTGGAAAGGTCACCCTATAATGAGAGAGGACATTTGGTGAAGAGGGGGGAACACCAACCAACCTATAAAAACTTCCATCCAGAATTTACCTTGTCTTCCTTCAGGATATATAGAGATAAAGATGGAGCAGAGAAGTTGTCTCCTGTGCCAATGCAGTCAAGGTTCTTTCCCACTTTTTCTTCTAACATATTTAGTGCGTCTGGTTTTATGTTGAGGTCTTTGATCCACATGGACTTTAACTTTGTGCAGGGTGATAAATCTGGGTGTGTTCTCATTTTTCTACATAGAGACTTCCAGTTAGACTAGCACCATTTGCTAAAGATGTTATTTTTTTTCCATTGTATGGTTTTGGCTTCTTTGTTAAAAAATAAGTTTCCATAGGTGTGTGGATGTATTTCTGGGTTTTCTATTTGATTCCATTGATCCACCAGTCTATTTTTATGTAGTACTATGACATTATTACTGTTGCTCCATAGTACATCATGAGATCTGGGATGGAGATATTGTAAAAGATTGTTTTAGCTATTTGGGGCTTTTTGTTTTTCCATATGAAATAGGAATTGTTCTTTCAAGGTCTATAAAAGTTGTGTTGGTATTTTCATGGGAATAGCATTGAATATGTAGATTGCTTTTGGTAAGATGGCCACTTTCAATATGGTAAACCTATCAATCAATGAACATGGGAGATCTTTCCATTTTCTGATATCTTCTTCAATTTCTTTCTTCAGAGACTTGAAGTTGTTTTCAAACAGGTCTTTCACTTACTTGATTAGAGTTACACCAAGGTACTTTATGTTATTTGTGGCAATTGTGAAGGATATTGTTTCCTAAAGAACTGAAGGCCAGGTGGGCCTGAAGAGACTGATACTCCAACCAAGGACCATGTACAGATAGCAAGCCTGTAAGCTTCTCAATTTCCAAGTGGGTTCCCTAGTAATAGGAACAGGGGTTATCTCTGACATGAACTCAGTGGCAGGTTCTTTTATCACCTCTAACTGGGAGGGGCAGCTTTGCCAGGCCACAGAGGAAGATGGCAGGGGCAGCCATCCTTAATGAGACGTGATAGGCTAAAGTCATATAGAAGGGGAGGAGGTCCCCCCCAATCAGGGGACTAGGAAAGTGCATAGGGGGGAAAGGGAGTGTTAATGGGATTGACTGGAAGGAGATGAGAGAGGGGACGGCAGCAGGGATACAAAGTGAATAAAGTATAATAAACAAACAAATAAATAAATAAATAAATAAATAAATAAATAAATAAATGATGAAGCAGAGATCAAGGGAAATTGCAACTAATGCCTGGCCCAAACAGATATCCACTCCATGGAAAACACTGTCTTCTTGAGTTATAGAGCATGGGGAAATTAAGCTCCTATCAACCTGAAATCTTTTCTGGCTATCTTTTATGTTGTCGGAAGGTGCTGTGTAATGCTGGAAGAGAAAACAAATCATCACACTCACCTAGCTATTGAGCTCTGTGAGTTAGGGTAACAGCTAGCCTGGAAAGGCATACCCACTGTGCTATAGCATCACAAACACATTCTTTTTTAAAATGTTTATTTTGTTAATATTAATCACAAGTTATTTACTTTGTATATAAGTAAATATATACGTATATTGTATATAAGTAAATATATACAGCCATAGCCCCCTCCCTCATTCCCTCCCAACCCCACCTTTCCTCCCTCATCTCCTCCATGTCCCTTCCCAAGTCCACAGCTAGGGGAGATCCTCCTCCCCTTCCACCTGACACTAGCTTATCAGGTATCTTCAGTACTGGCTGCAACATCCTCCTC
This sequence comes from Meriones unguiculatus, assembly GCF_030254825.1. NCBI lineage: Eukaryota > Metazoa > Chordata > Mammalia > Rodentia > Muridae > Meriones > Meriones unguiculatus. The sequence goes on from NC_083351.1 coordinate 101,595,121, forward strand.
TGTGGCCTGGGAAGGCTATTCCTCCCTTGGGGGCAGGAGGAGGTAAAGGAGCCAGTCCTTGAGTTCATGTCAGAAATAGTCCCTGTTCTCCATACTAGGGTAACCCGCTTGGATACTGAGCTACCATGGGCTACGTCTGAGCAGGGGTTCTAGGTTATATCCATACATGGTCCTTGGTTGGAGAAACAGTCTGATATATATTTTGTCTTTGTGGAGCTCCTGTCCACTCCAGGTCATACTAACTCCCCCTTTATCATATGATTCTCTGCACTCTACCAAGGGTTTGGTTATGAGTCTCATCATCTGCTTTGATATGCTGCTAGGTAGAGTCTTTCAGAGACCCTCTGTGGTAGGCTCCTGTCCTGTTTCTTGTTTTCTCCTACTTCCCATGTCCATCCCATTTGTCTTTCTAAGTGAGAATTGATCATCTTATCCTGGGTCCTCTTTCTTGTTTATCTTCTTTAGGTGTACAGATTTTAGTATATTTATCCTATCTTATAGGACTATACCACTTCTAGTCATATATCCAAAAGATTCTCAAGTACACAAGAACATTTGCTCAACCATGTTTGTAGCAGCTTTGTTCGTAATAGCCCAGATGTCCCTCAAAGGAGGAATGAATACAGAAATTGTGATACTTTTACACAATGGAATACTACTCAGCAATTAAAAACAAGGAAATCATGAAATTTGCAGGCAAATGGTACGATCTAGAAAAGATCATCCTGTGTGAGGTATCCCAGAAGGAGAAAGACATACATGGTATATACTCACAAACACATTCTAACAAACTAAATTAGAATTAGAATTGATTCACAGCCACCCAATGGGATGACTTCCATACAGGGCAACATTACTGCATGAACCTATGACTAGGCAGTTAGAAGACCTTAGGAGAACATTTACTACTGTTGAAAAGTAGAACTTTTTTCTTACTATTCTCACTGTACCTGAGTTTAGACATCAGGCATGAAATCAAACAAAGTTTCAGCAAAATGAGATTCTAAACTGAAACTTGGAGTATGGCTGCAAGGAGAAATGGATTGACTAACTATTGACACATTGAGTAATTTACTGATATTAGAAAAATCAACTTTTTTTTCTTTACCCCTAACTTGGTGATTATTTTACGTCAAAGTTGAAACAATTATTTATCAACACTCAGATTATCTTTACATTTATACAATTTTAATCTGAATTATGTTTATAAAATTGCCAAAGTTTAATTCAGTGGAATTAATACCAACTTTCCAATATTGATGCGAAAAGTGAAAAAATAGTAAATATATCAAAGTTGATCTTCAGCTAGCCATCAGAGCACCTGTTTGAATTTTACAAAGAAAAAAAAAAGCACAGTCAGTCTTTGAGGTACATTACTACTAATGGAGTAATAAGCTAAAGTGAAATTTAAAAATTAAATTAAGAATGAAATTAAAAAAAACCCACCACTACTATTGCAGGATTTGCAAACTCTGTAATAGGAAGAGAGATGAGATTTTATAAATAATGTTTAGCAGTTACCACAAGAAATCGAGGGCCAGAAAGAAGAGAGGGAAATGCAGAGGGAGACAAAGAGGAGGGAATGGAGCAGAGTTAAAGGGAAGAACACTAAGGATTTGGGGAATGCATACCAACTGAAGACATTTTATCACATATTATGAATTTCAATGGTTATAGACTAATGTAGAAACATTTGGCTTTGATGTAAATATATTCCCCAAAGGTGAAAATATATCATACTAAGTCTATCTATGTCTTAAGTTGGCATACATGGTAACCATCAGCATTTCTCCTCTCCTGAAGGAACTATAAACAGTAAACTTCCAAGTCTTCTAGAAATTACAGATCACATATGATTACCAACAATTACTGTATGTGTTACTTTCACCACTGGTCTGACAACTCTTCTGACAAAAGTAATGAGGGAAGAAAGAAGGATGAACTTTCACTCAAGTTGACGCTACACTCCATACTGCCAAAGAAGCTATGGCTATGAGAGCTACTCCAGCCTTGTAGCATAGAGAGGCCGATCTCATTGCATCTTCACTCAGAAAGTAAAGAGCAAGTATCTTTCTCCTTGTTATTCCTTCCTGTCCTCAAGCTCACATAATGCTGGTGTTCATACTCAGGATGGGTTTTTCATCATGGTTAAACCCCATGGGAAATGCCCTCATAAGAGCTACCCACTGGTGCATCTCCTAGCTGATTCTAAAATTAAGGCAAGATGACAATAAATACTAACTATTCCAATAGCATGATTCAAAATGCCTCCAACTTGTATTGCCACATCTGCTATGTTTTATATTTCTTTGAATTTATAGACAAAATTTTTTTCTTCATTGGAAATGTAGCCTCCTGTTCTTATTGTCTTGAGACCTGAAAATATTTTCACCTTTAAATCAATGAAGTATATTAGTCTTGTATTGTAGGGCATACCTATCATCCCTGTTTGCTCGAGGCAGAGGCAGACAGATTGCCTCATGTCTGAAACGAACCTGAGCTGCACAGCAAGTTCCAGACAAGCTGAAGCTATACAGTGAGACCTTGTCTAATAAAGATGAATGACCCCATTCATGTTCTTCCAGTACTCCATAACAAGTGTCAAAACTTTGCAATTTGCTTGGCGTTTGTTCCTGGGTCATGTGGGCTGCCTTTCAAACTGTCTCTTTCAACTCATTGCTACATGTATGGGATTGGGGATAAAGACTGTTTTAATGCAGCTTGTGCAAGGCTCTCAACTTTTATTGTACGGAAAGGTAGAGATATGCTGCTTATTGAATAGGGTGGGGTCTTATTCATTGTTCAAAAATATTCAAATGATTACATATCATCTATAAATATATACAAACATATTGTTTTGTATATACTCAACTGACCATTTACTCTTCTGTACAAAAGCTGTTTAGTTTCATGAGATCTCATTTGTCAGTTATTAGTCTTATTTCCTGTGCCTATAGGGTGAACTGTATTTACATTTTCCTCTCCTGGTTTCACAGTATCAGGTCTTCTTGAGGTTCTTGACACTCATGCAGTTGAGTTTTGTTTAGGGTGAGAAGTAAAGATTTGTTTTATTGCTATGTATGTTAACCCAGGTTTGCCAACACCTTTTGCTAAAGAAGTTGTCTTTCTCCAAATATATTTCTGGAGTATGTGCTGAGGTCAGGTAGCTAGAGTTGGCTGGAGTTGTACCTGGATCACATATCACATATGTCTTTTCTCTTGCTTGTTCTTTCTCTTTCTTTCCGTGTGTGTGTGGGCGTGTGTGTGTGTGTGTGTGTGTGTGTAGTGCACATATATGTGCGTGGGTACGTGTTTGTGTACATGAATATGCCAGTGTGAACCTTAGGAGAGATTCATTGAGTCCACAACAAAACAGAAATCCCTGGGAATAAAAATTAACTTATCCCATGATTCCTTTCCTTAGCCTATGTATAATTGGAAGAAGAATTTTGTGGTTGATTTTTCAAACACACTCTTAATTCTGTGTTAATCTGAATGTCTACAGTTATTCTGGAAAAGCATTATGCGACATTTACAACAGAGGATTAGAAATACATGATATATCTTCATAAAAACTACATATGACCAGGCACGGTTGTGCATGCCTGTAATTTCCACACTCAGAGAGGCAGTGATAGGCAGATCTCTGTAAATTTGAGGATATCCTGTTCTACAAAGTGAGTACAGGACAACCAAACTACACAGAGAAACCCTGTCTCAGAAAACAAAAATAAACCAAAAAGCTACATATGGTTTGGGAATACTTAGATTTCCATCTGTGTAAAAAGCATGATATTGGAGAATCAATATGAAATTCATTTTAATTTAAGCCATAAGAACAATAACTGATTTTAAACATGTGCTCTGCACTGTGCAAAGATTAGACAAAAATGACAATAGCAGATTTTAAAGAAGACTACCTTCCTGAACTATTTTTCATGCCGTCATTTGACTCAGTATGACAGTGTTGTTAATGACAACCAAATGAGCTAAATGATTTACAGTTCAGAAGGGAACAGGAGAAGCCCAAGGGCATCTTTGCAAAATTATAGCCAGGGCATGTGCAGGTTGAGGAGGCCAAAATTTAGGTGAGGAGATGCAGATCTTTATAGCAATCACAGTAATCTATATAAAGTGCAGTGAAAAGCAGATTTGGGGTCATATAAATTGACAATGATTTTCACTGTACAATAAATTCCTGGATGAAATTTGCTGAATTTCCAGAAAGCAATTTTATGGTTTTTTTTCTCCTATGGGAATACATAGAGTTGGAAACTTTCATTTTCTAAAAAAAAAAAAAAACAACAACAACAACAAAAAAAACGAAAACAAAACAAACAAAACAAAACGGACATACTTAAACAGAAGAGAGAATAGAAATAACACTCTTGTTTTTAAGTATTTACAGCCTAGCACAGTCTCTATTTATTTTATCACCCCTCTATATTTTAATCACTGTAAGTTTACTCTAAAAGAAGGATATATGAAAAACATATAGCATCCTATTATTTCATGTTTTAAATTTATGCAACAGTAATGGTAATGTCTGTCCAGGTCCTTCTATCTCCCTCTTCTTCCATAAGGTTTCCAGCACTCTACCCAAAGTTTGGCTATGAGTCTCAGTATCTCCGGTAATACTCTGGTGGGTGGAGTCTTTCAAAGATCCTCTGTGGAAGGCTCCTCGTCCTGTTCCTTGTCTTCTTCTTCTTCTGTCTATCCTGTTTGCCCTTCTGAATGAGGATTAAGCAACTCCCCTAGGATTCTCCTTGATTTTAGCTTCTTCAGGGTTATGGACTTTAGTATGTTTATTCTGTATCATATGGCTAATATCCACTTATAAGTGAATATATATCATTTGTTTCTTTCTGCTTCTGGGTTACCTGATTCAGGATGATCTTTTTTAGTGTCTACTAGTCGCCTGCAAATTTCATGATTTCCCTGTTTTTACTTGCTGAATAGTATTCCATTATGTAAATGTACCACCCTTTCTGTATCCATTCTTCCATTGAGGAACATGTTACCCTTTAACTCCTTTGAACTCAGATCCTGAGTTCATCCGCAACAGCAGCCACTATAAAGATCAATGGAAGACCTGTGTAGACTTCTGCTCAATCTGCACTATTGTAAAGGTTACTCCAGGGAGATGAAAGTGATTGTGCTACATTTGGACATGATGACCAAAGCAGAGAGTTTATACTGGAGAGGTTGAGGTTGTAGTTTAATATTCACTTGTATGAAAGCGCTATAATATATGCAAGGCAGGCCTCCTTGAAGATACTTATGGAGATAAGTTACAAAATATTAGAGTGTAGAAATTGTGGATGCTGACCTTGTCAAAAGCTACTTCATAATGCAACTGGAGAGATGATGCAGAAGTTAAGAGCAGTTACTGCTTTTATAGAGAATATATGTTGTTACTAGCACCCACCTGATGGTTTGATAGTTTGTAACTCCAGTTCTGAGGTCTAGCAACTATTTCTGGCTTACTAGAGAAACAATTTTCCACAGAGTACACAGACATATATTCAGACAAAACACTCATACAAATAGATAGATAGATAGATAGATAGATAGATAGATAGATAGATAGATAGACAGACAGGCAGATGATAGAGATCAATGATAAATATGTAGATATAGACAGATCATAGATAAATAAATACATGAACAAATAATACAGCATGTCAACAAGACAGTGGTTTTCAACCATCCTAATGCTGCAACATTTTAATACAGTTCCTTAAACTATGGTGATGCACAACCATAAAATTATTTAATTGTTACTTCATAACTGTAATTTTGATCCTATTATAAATTGCAATGTCAATTTTTGATATGCAGGATATCTGATATATAACCTCCAAACAGGCCATGACCCAGAAGTTGAAACCCCTTGAAATATAAGGTGATAGTAGGGAAGATGGCTTAGCGGATAAGGGCAGATATCAACTCTGGCACCTTCAGCTGGATTCCTGAAAATGATTCTTGAAAGATGTCTTCCTACCTCCTACCTTTGCTTCAGTACACACACACACACACACACACACACACACACACACACACACACATTCGTACACACATGGATAAAATAAGTACATATATTTAGCAAAAATAAGGTAACTTGGGAATCCAGAAGCATATGTTGTAATGCTATACAAGAAAATCCTCAGTTTAAGAGGGAAATCCTTTGCTCTGGAAGCATTTTTGCTGTAGTCACCGAAAATATGGTTAAAGCTAAATATTACTGAGCATTTTTCTGTAAGTATCAGCAGTATCTTTATTATGTGATAGAATTCTCTATGCCATAGAAAATTTGCCTAACAAACAATAAAGTTGACAAGAGGGGGTATTTGATTTAGTGAGAGGTGCCTCATGTACTTCTGTCACTCAAACAGTGAACATTAATGTTCCTTTCACACTGTGATGCCACACAGCCAGTGTGAGTTGAGGAAGGAGGAGGACCAGAGATTTTGGGAGGATATGGGGAAGACAGATGTCATATGCCATGAGTCTCTCTCATCTTTCATATATAGAAGGAATGAAGCAAGAGCTTCTTAAAATTTTAGTATTATTGAGCAAATAATTAAATTATTAAGTCTTCTTTAGGAGTGTATTAAGGAAAACTCTCAAGTAGTAATTGGAAGAAGAATGGCATTCTAGGCAAATGATACAAAGAGAAACTCATAGCAGAAATAATATAATGTAATGTGAACTAATAAATATTCAGATATTGCAATAATTAAGAAAACAGACATATATTTAAATAATCAAATACTAAATTGTAAGTCAATAGTAAACATGAATTAGAATCTGTAGACTTCTAATTTAAATAAATTAATATAAATACATTAACATTTATATGTGTGATATATTTAAATAAAACTATATAATAGTTTATAAAATTAGTTTGAAAAACATTATAAATATTTCTTCAATATCTATAAAGATATGTTCTAAAACTAACATAAAAACATAACTCATTTACATATATGCCATACATACACATATGTATATTATATATATATATGTATATATGCATGTAGGTCATATACAGATGATAGAAACTTTAATCAATTGATATACTTGATTTTAATGATACTTATTAATTAATTTAATTGTTATGCTATTAAAGATTTTTTTATCAATTCAGAAGTAATTATTGATACTATATAATGTAAATTTGCAAAACGTAATTACTAAATCTTATAAGCCCATGATAAAACTTTTCTATTTCTTCAGGATATCATAAAAGCTAATTATAATAGAATTTATTATTTGTTGCTGAAAACTAGACTTTTATTTGTATTTCAAGATAAAAATAATACATTATTAATTACTTAAATATTTGTCTGTTTACAATAAAAGATAACTTCTCTGTGAATGTGAACAGTGCTACCTCATGGGTCTAATTGATGCTAAATTTCCTAGTGATGAGATAGTAATCAGCCTTACTCAGGCTAGGATGATGACATTGAGACGGTTCTTTTCTGGGAACTGAAGGTACCATGTATGTACATACTTTGTGTGTATGTGTGTGTGTGCTCCTGTTTTTCTTACCGACCTGGCAATAAGTTAATCAACCAGCCTACACTGCTTTGTATTCTACAAATCAATCACTGGCATATTTTAAGCAGTCTCATGATGGAAATGAATTGCAATTAAGAAATGAAGACTTTGAACAATGTCAAACACTTGTGAAGTTGACTGGGAGCCAAAATTCATATTAAGTTGATTTTTTTTCAAGAATTTCAAATCAATACTTTAAATATGACTTTAACTAGTATATGGCTGTCACTATCTTAGACAAGAAGGAATTTCCAAGGTGCTTCTGAAATTTTTCTTCTGTGTATATTCTAAAATTCATTGAAAGAACTTTCTTACTGTCACTTGTTTTCCTGTTTCCTACAACATTTTGTGTGAAAAATAAAGGAAGAATCAACCAGGGTATATTGATGGATGAATGAACAAACTGAATAATATTGTTCAGGCAGAAAAAAAAGTAAAATGCTGACATGAGGTATGACAAAGATAAACCCTGAGGCTTTGAAAAAGCTTCAAATGCTACTCACAAAGATGCAGATGGTGAGATATTTCACATACATGTAAAATATAATGCCACTAAATCTGTAGAGTTTTACTCCTATAGACAGAAAACAAAAATGTGCTTTCATTGGTCATTAAGTAAGAACTGTCATAATTTATTTCACAGTGAGACCATATTTGTATATTTATAAAACAGAAGGTACAGAAGATGGAAAGTGGTCATAATTTGAAAATAAAATGTATTTAAATAATACCAGTTGCCTTTTAAAAATGTTTATTATTATTATTACTTATTACAATTTACTCACTTTGTATCCCAACCATAGCCCTCTCCCTCACCTCCTCCCATTCCTTACCTCAATCCCTCATCCTCCCTTATGTCCCACCCCTATCCACTGATAGAGGAATTCCTTCTACCCTATTCTCTGACCATAGCCTATCAGGTATCATCATAACTGTCTGGATCCTCTTTCTCTGTGGCCTAGTAAGGCCACCTTGACAGAGGGAAGTGATCAAAGAGCAGACAACCAAGTTCATGTGTGTGACTGCCCTATTCCCTTTACTAGGAAACCTACTTGGAGACTCTCAAAGTTGCCCTTGTGGTCTACATTAACACGTTGATGCAGAAAATGTAAAAAAAAAAAAAAAAGAAAAAAAAGTGCTAGAGTCGTATTTTATTTTATATATTTTTTACAAGTTGAAATAAAATATACACGTATTTGCTAGATATATTTTATCTATAATAAAGGTATAGTATCTTCCAATGCCTGGATATTAAGATTGGATATTTGTCTTATTTATACAAAACATGCTTTTCTTTTATCATTTGCATATGAGGCTCGAATACTATTGTCTCTGATATATTCATAGACAGGCAGGTAGATCTATTTAACTGTATATATGTATGCATATGTACATTAGATCTTATTGTTAATTATAGTATGCATGTGTGTTTGGTAGCATTATGTAAAATTGAGCACAGGAACTAAGAGGACCAGAAATTTAGCATCCAGGAAAAGAAGGAGTTACAAGCTATTGCAAGTTGCCGATGTGAAAGCTCATCACTGAATTATGGTCCTCTGCCAGAGCACTCGGTGAAGGCTCTTAATCACTGGGCCATTTCTCCAGCCCCAATTTATATTGTAATACAAGATTAATGTAGGAATCTGTTATCCAATACAATTTTTGATATCATACAGGTTATGATATCAAATAACTCCAATCTGGAGTTATTTATTTTTCATTTCCAAAAAAATATGATTTGGAGAGTAAAATTGCTTATGACACAGTTCTTTCTTCATTTAATTGATATTTGTGATGACAGTGAAGGGCACATTCTTTAGGCATTTATTTAAATCACCCATTTTCTTTTAGCTATGTGTTTAGCTTCTACTGTGAACATACTACTGATTACAGCTCTATTGTAAAGTTTGAAATCTCTTAGTTCAAATATCCGAAATGTTTTCCTTTTTCTACCATACATGATGGTTGCTAACATTTTTCAAATATTTTATTTTCTTTTATTTAAATTATTTCCTCCTCCCTCTGCATGAATGCCACTCCCCAAATCCAGTAATCGGGGAGGTCTTCTTTTCCTTCCTTCTAATCCTAGTAAATTAAGTCTCATCAAGAGTGGTTGCAGTGTCTTCTTCTGTGGCCTGGTAATGCTGCTTCCCCCTCAGGGGGAGGTAATTAAAGAGCAGGCCAATCAGTTCATGTCAGAGACAGTCCCTGTTCCCATTACAATGGAACCCACTTGGATATTGAACTGCCATGGGCTACATCTGTGCAAGGGTTCTAGGTTATCTCCATGCATGGTCCTTGGTTGGAGTATCAGTCTCAGGAAAGAGCCCTGGGCTCAGATATTTTGGTTCTGTTGCTCTCCTTGAGGAGTTCCTGTCCATTCCAGATCTTACTGTTTCCCACTTCTTTCCTAAGATTCCCTGCACTCTGCCCAAAGGTTGCCCATAAGTCTCAGCATCTGCATTGATAGTCTGCAGGGCAGAGCCTTTCAAAGATCCTCTGTGTCAGGCTCCTGACTTGTTCCCTCTTTTCTCCTTCTTCTGATGTCCATCCTCTTTGCATTTCTGGATAGGAATTGAGCATTTTAAAAACAGTCCTCCCCCCTGATTAGTTTCTTTAGGTGTACAGATTTTAGTAGGTTTATCCTGTATTATATGTCTATATGAGTGAATATATACCCTGTGCATGTTTCTGTTTCTGGGACAGCTCACTCGGGATGATCTTTTCCAGATCCCACCATTTACCTGAAAATTAAATGATTTCCTTGTTTTTTATTGCTGAGTAATTTTCCATTATGTAGATATACCACAATTTGTATATCCATTCCTCCACCAAGGGGCATCTGGGATGTTTCCAGCTTCTGGCTATTAAAAATAAGGCTGCCACAAACAAAGTTGAGAAAATGTCCTTATTGTGTACTTGAGACTCTATTAGGTATATGCCTAGGAGTGGTATGGCTGGATCTTGAGGAAGCGCTATTCCTAGTTGTCTGAGAAAGTGCCAGATTGCTTTCCAGAGTGGTTGTACATGTTTACATTCCTACCAGCAATGGAGGAGGGTTCCCCTTTCTCCACAACCTCTTCAGCATGTGTTGTCTATGCAAATAGATACATACTTATCACCCTGCACAAAACTGAAGTCCAAGTGGATCAAAGACCTCAACATAAAACCAGACACATTAAATCGGGTAGAAGAAAAAGTGGAGAAGACCCTAGAACTCATTGGTACAGGAAACAACTTTCTGAACAGAACACCAACAGCACAAGCTCTAAGAACAACAATCAATAAATGGGACCTCATGAAACTGAAAAGCTTCTGTAAAGCAAAGAACACTGTCCTCAGAACAAAATGACAGACTATAGATTGGGAAAGGATCTTCATCAACCCTATGTCCGACTAATATCTAGTATATACAGAAAACTCAAGAGGTTAAACAGCAACAAATCAAGCAATCCAATTAAAAAATGGAGTACAGAGCTAAACAGAGAATTCTCAGTAGAGTAATATCAAATGGCAGAGAAACACTTAAAGAAATGTTGAACCTCATTAGCCATCAGAGAAATGCAAATCAAAATGACCCTAAGATTTCATCTTACACCCATCAGAATGGCTAAGATCAAAAACTCAGTTATTTTTTTATACTTCTTTATTTACTCAAACATTATTTCCAATAACAAAGTCAGTTTTTCACAAGACTGTAAAAAAGTTCCAATTATATTCTGGCATTAAGAATTTTTTTTTTACTATTTCCCACTCTTACATAAAATTCCATTCACTCTGTCCAACAGGTGACCATCAGGCTCAGCATCTGCTTTGATAGTCTGTAGGGCAGAGGCTTTCAGAAGCCTTCTATGGTAGGTTCCTAGTTTGTTTCCTGTTTCCTTCTGGCTTTCAGAAGCCCACTGTAGAAGGTTCCTAGGTTGTTTCCTGTTTTCTTCTTCTTCTGATGTCCATCATCTTTGCCTTTCAGGATGGAGACAGGGTCTCCACAAGGAGAGCAACAGAATGAAAAAATTTGAACACAGGGAACTTCCCAGAGACTCATACTCCAACCAAGGACTATTCAAGGAGATAACCTAGAACCCCTGCACAGATGTAGCCCATGGCAGTTGAGTGTCCAAGTGGGTTACATAGTAATGGGAAGAGGGACTGCCTATGACATAATCTGATTGGTCTGCTCTTTGATCACCTCCCCATGAGGGGGGAGCAGCCTTACCAGTGTTTTAGTTAGGGTCCTCTCTCTTGCTTAATTTCTTTAGATGCACAGATTTTAATGGGTTTGTCCTATGTTGTATGTCTATATGAGTGACTATATACCGTGTGTGTCTTTTTGCTTCTGGGACAACTCACTCAGGATGATCCTTTCCAGGTCCCACCATATACCTGAAAATTTCATGATTTACTTATTTTTCATTGCTGAGTAATACTCCATTGAATAGATGTACCACAATTTCTGCATCCATTCTTCAGTTGAGGGGCATCTGGGTTGTTTCCAGCTTCTGGACATTACAAATAAGGCTGCTACAAACATGGTTGAGCAAATGTCCTTTTAGTGTACTTGAGCCTCTTTTGGATATATGCCTAGGAGTAGTATGGCTGGATCTTGAGGAAGCACTATTCCTAGTTGTCTGAGAAAGCGCCAGATTGATTTCCAAAGTGGTTGTACAAGTTTACATTCCTACCAGCAGTAGAGAAGGGTTCCCCTTTCTCCCCCACCTCTCCAACATGTGTTGTCACTTGAGTTTTTGATCCTGGCCATTCTGATGGGTGTAAGGTGAAAAATCAGGGTTGTTTTGATTTGCATTTCCCTAATGGCTAATGAGGTTGAGCATTTCTTTAGGTGCTTCTCTGCCATTCGGTATTCCTCTACAGAGAATTCTCTGTTTAGCTCTGTTCCCCATTTTTTAAGTAGATTACTTGGTTTGCTGCTTTTCAGCTTGTTTAGTTCTTTATATATACTGGATATGAGTCCTCTGTCAGATAAAGGGTTGGTGAAGATTCTTTCCCAATCTGTAGGCAGTCATTTTGTTTTGATGTCAGTGTCCTTTGCTTTTCAGAAGATTTTCAGTTTCATGCGGTCCCATTTATTGATTTTGTTCTTAGAGCCTGTGCTGTTGGTGTTCTGTTCAGCAAGTTTTCTCCTGTACCAATGAGTTCTAGGGTATTCCCCAGTTTTGTTTTTTTTTTTTCTAGCCGATTTAATGTGTCTGGTTTTATGTTGAGGTCTTTGATCCACTTGGACTTCAGTTTTGTTCAGGGTGATAAGTATGGATCTATTTTCATTTTTCTACATGTACACATCCAGTTGTACCAGCACCATTTGTTGAACATGCTATCTTTTTTTCCATTATATGGTTTTGGCATTTTTGTCAAAGATCAGGTGTCCATAAGTGTGTGGGTTTATTTCTGGGTCCTCTGTTTGGTTCCATTGATCCACCATTCTGTTTCTATGCCAGTACCAGTTTTTATAACTGTTGGTCTATAGTACAGCTTGAGATCAGGGATGGAGATACCTCCAGAAGATCTTTTATTGTAGAGGATTGTTTTAGCAATTCTGGGTTTCTTGTTATTCCATATGAAATTGAGAATTTTTCTTTCCAGGTCTGTAAAGAATTGTATTGGTAAATTGATGGGAATTACATTCAATCTGTAGATTGCTTTTGGTAAAATGGCCATTTTTACTATGTTAATCCTGCCAAGCCATGAGCATGGGAGATCTTTCAGTCTTCTGTTAGAGATATTGTTTCTTTCTTTAATTTCTGTTAGTTGACCTGTCCTTTGTTAAGAGTGGGGTGTTGAAGTCTCCCACTATTAGTGTGTGGGGATCTATGTGTGGTTTAAGTTTTATCAATGTTTCTTTCACAAATGTGGGTGCCTTTGTATTTGGGGCATAGATGTTCAGGATTGTGATGTCTTCTTGGTGGAATTTTCCCTTGATGACTATGAAGTGTCCTTCCCCACCTCTTTTGCTTAATTTTGGTTGAAAGACTATTTTATCAGATATTAGAAAGGCTACTCCTGCTTGCTTCTTGCATCCGTTTGCTTGGAAAGCTGTCTTCCATCCCTTTACCCTCAGGTAATATCTATCTTTGTGACTTAGGTGTGTTTCTTGTATACAAAAGATTGCTGGGTTTTGTTTACGCATCCATTTTGTTAGTCTGTGTCTTTTTATTGGAGAATTAAGTCCATTGATGTTGAGATAGATTAATAACCAGTGGCTCTTAGATCCTTTGAATTTGATGTTGGGTGTGGTCATACAGTTGTGTGCTTGGTTGCTTTTTGTTTTACTGAAGTGAGGTTATTTATTTCCTGTGTTTTCTTGAATATAGCTAGTTTTCTTTGGTTGTATTTTCTTCTAGTGTCTTCTGTAATGCTGGATTTGTTTGTAGGTATTGTTGAAATTTGTTTTTGTCATTGACTATCTTGTTTTCTCCATCTATGAGGACTGAGAGTTTTGCTGGGTATAGTAGTCTGGTCTGACATCTGTGTTGTCTTAGGGTCTGCATGATATCCGTCCAGGCCCTTCTGGCTTTTATAGTCTCTGTTGAAAAGTCAGGTATGATTCTAATGGTTTTGCCATTATATGTTACTTGGCCTTTTTCTCTTGCAGCTTTTAGTAATTTTTCTTTGTTCTGTATACTTACTGTTCTGATTATTATGTGGTGGGAGGATTTTCTTTTTTGGTGTAATTTATTTGGTGTTCTGTAGGCCTCTTGTTCCTTGTGAGGGTTTCTCCAGACAGTGACTCCAAGACTCTGGTGTCTTGGGGCACACAGTTCTTTCTGTAAGGTGTAGTTGGTACAAAGCAGGTACCTGGGCTGGGGGTGCATGTGCCTGCTTGCTAGTCTGTGGGAGCTGGGTTCCCAATAACTCTGTGCTCCCTGCTTTGGCCTGGATCCGTGATGGCTGGGAGTAATCACCTGTTTGAGGTCTGAGGTCTGCTGGACTTTCCCCAGGCAAAGCCTAGGTGACCCAAGCAGCACAGTTTCTTCCTTCCCTGTGGGGACCTCTCCGGACAGGGATTCCCAGTCTCTGTTGCACTGGGATGTGCAGCTAGTCTATACTGGAGAGCTGCTCTCTGTGTGGAGGGAGCTCAGATTTGATGGCTGCGGGTACCTGTGGTCAGTGAGACTCCTTCCAGGGAAAGACTGGGTGCCCCTTGATCAGACTTGCAACTTTCCTTCCCAGTGGGGTTTTCTTGCGACTGGGACTCCCAGTCTCTGGCACCCTTGTGCCCACCGATCAGCCTGGGAAAGTGATTGGGACACGCAGGTGTATGGCTCAGGCCTGGAGACCCAATGCCCACGTTACCCGGGATCTTTTCCGGGTTCTGGCTGGGTGGCCGGAGAGTGGACCAGACTGATCCCCATGCTGTGGGAGCCTCCCCTCACCTGGGAAACACGATCGCTGTAGTTTTAGGGCCCAGAGTTCAGTCTCCTGGTCGCTGCAGGGAGAGTGCTGTCCCGCTTCTCAGACACAGTGCTCTCTAGGTGCCGCCATCTTGCCCAATTGGCATTAAGAATTTTAGGACTTTTTTTTTATATACTGAAAGGGAATTTACATTCTCATTTGCATACATGGTTACTGCAGTATGAACATATCTCAGTTTTAAATAGTACATTTAATGTTCCCTAAATACATTTAATGTAACATGCTCTACCTTGTCTATGATATTTTCAGGTTTTCATTATTAGTATTTCCTTTCGTATTTTAATAAAATTTAACTTCATTTTACTTATATTTTGTTAACTTCGTATAAATCATAAAACATTTTAATAACAGTTCAAATAATACAAAAAGAGCCAAATAAATAAGTCTAAAATAAAAATGTTACAAGTTATAATATTAACATAACAAGATTTATATAATCTCCTTGCCATCATGTAATATTTGTCCTGTTCTGTTTACTATAGCTCATTAAAGCTTAACTGTCAATAAATGCAGAGGTAGGATGACAATTTATGGTATATTACAAATATCTAGAAAAATAGTTTGAATTATTACCAAATCAACTGGGAAATATTTGAGGTGACAAATATGTTCACCATCATTTGAACATTGCACACTTAAACAAGTATGCAAACATCACAGGGTACTTGTTGAATATATATGCTATAATTTCTAATTAGAAAACTATTTTAAGGAACATAGACAGGCCAGGTAACATTCCACAGTGGGCAATGGTGCTAACTTTAAAGCCTGAAGACCTCAGTTTGAGCACCAGGACAGAAACAGGAGCTCCACAAGGAGAGCAACAGATTCAAAGGATCTGGACACAGGAATGTTTTCTGAGACTGATTTTCCAACCAAGGACCATTCCTCGATATAATATAGAACCCCTGCTCAGATGTAGCCCATGGCAGCTCAGTAGAGGGTTCTCTGCTGAGGGGAACATGAACTATCTCTGACATGAACTCAGTTTCTGGCTCTTTGATTACCATCCCCCTGAAGGGGGGCAGCCTTACCAAGACACAGAGGAGGACAATGCATCCAGCCCTGATGAGACCTGATAGGCTAGGGTCAGATGGAAGGGGAGGAGCACCTCCCCTATCAGTGGACTTGGAGAGAGGCATGGGAAGAGATGAGGGAAGGAAGGTGCTATTGGGAGGAAATGACTGAGGAGACAGCAGCTGGGATACAATATGAATAAACTGTAATTAATAAAAATAAAAAAATATATCTTAAAAAACAAAAAAAGAAATAAAAAAATAAGGTTTTGAATGATTACTGGAGGGAAATTATGACCTAGACAGTTTTTGTACAAGTAACATGAGAATGACTTTCACCATCTTATCCACCTTCCATTTGATGTATCAGAAAATCAACAGACTGGATAAAATGGCATATTTTTTAAAGTGGTAGTAAATCTATTTATTTATTTATTTTACATACCAGTATCAACCTTCTCCTTCTTTTGTCCCATCCCCACCCTCCCACCCTCTCTTTTAAACATCATAACTGTACAATTTCAAGTCACTGTGAATCTTTATTAGGCTCTCCTAATATTAGGAGAGCTAATATTAGGCTCTCCTTTAGTCAGTGATGCATCTGAGTTGCTTTTTGGTAATTTAGTGAGAAATGAAATGTCATTTTTCTATGTGAGTAATCCAACCCTGTTTGTTGACAGACATTAACTCTACTATTGAAATCACTTTGTGTGTCACCTTTGGCAACACCTATGGATACTATATGTGCAGCTCTGTTGATGGACTACGGGTTATTTGAGATATCACGTGTCCACTAATTTGGCATTGACTTTATTAGATATGAACTGATATGGATTGTAACAAATCTCATGTCCTACTTCTAGATGGTTTGTCTCTCCTCAGCTAGTCCCCAGGTCCATCTTAGTTTGTGTGTGCGTGTGTGTGTTCAAGCATGGAATGTTTAGTTGAATGACTAAAAGAGTATGGAAAGCTCCCCAGCTATCTACTTCTCTCCATTCAGCTCCTTCAGTGAAGGTCTTTCCTTACTATTCAGCTATGTGTCCTAGCTGTTTCCAGCCCCAAACATCTTAATCATCATTTCTAAGGTTTATAAGATTTCTGTATTTATTTCATGTTTTTTTGCTCATCTGTTTTATGGGTACAAACTTTCAGTTTACAACCTGAGGCAGTCATGGACTTTATCTTTTTTTGTTCCTATTGAATTAAATAGAAATGTCTAGAGGTGCAAGTTTATAAAAAAATAAAACTTTTGTATATTGTATTCGGTTTTACTTATTTACATTTTCAAGCAATTTTTTCTTTCTATTTAGCTGGTAGCCATACCAACCATTTAAAAGATATTTACCAACTTTAATTTATGTGTACCTGTGTTTTGATTGTATGTAAGTATGTGCACCAAATATATGACTGGTTCTTAGAAAATGTTTAGTCACCATGTAGGTGTTTAGAACTAAACCCGAGGCCTCGGTAATAGCATCAAGAGTGCTTTAACTATGTAAACAATTCTTCAGCACATACCAACAATTGTTAAGGATTATATATTTTAATATAAGAACTGCTAACATATTCAATATAAACCCTTTTCTCTTAAAATATGATGCACTTTTTCATCTGCTATTAGCTAAAACACTTGACATGGAGTATTTGTTAAATAGATATTAGTGTTACTGAATATAAGACATATTTATGTATTTATAAATAGATATTTTTCACTGTTCAGAGTTTATTTGGTGTTTTCATTGGCTACTGATCTTCTTGGAATGTGGCATGCAGTATGGCTGTTAGGTTTACCAGATCTGCTATTTGCCAGAAGTGTATTACAGATGGTCCTTTGTAAAAACATCTGGCTCAGAAGACGTTCAGAAGCACTTTCCTAAATAATGAACACTGATGGGAGATGAGAGAATGATTATTTTTTTTTTACTTACTTATTTATTAGAGCAAATGAGGTAAGTCTATACTTCAGGTGACATCCAAGTTATAGCCTCCTTCCACCAGCACACAACAAGCCAAGGATGTCCCTGACTTTGGAATTTCTAAATTTGATTTCTGTAAGTCAGAATCTGTACATCTTTAACTACCCATCCAATAATATCAGCTAGTACAATTCTGGGCTTTAAAGTCTTTCGATGTGATTGGGTTACTGTTTTCAGAGAATGAAGGCCAGGGTCAAGCTTACAGAAGAACAGAACCCGGTTTTGGGCGATGGAGAGACATGTGCTGGCAGATGGTGACTTAGGGAAGAGTGAAACAAAGAAGTTCTGACTGATCCAGCTTAACGGTCATTTATGGATTCTTTCAGTCTATGATGTAAGAAGTTGTCGCTAGTCCTTGGCAACTAAACCCGGGCTTTGTCTTGGAAGTTAAGTCTGGGAATCATTTGTGAAAAGTAACTAAAAATTGACTTTATTTTTGAGTGAGTATTTCTCCTAGATATTATTTTATCCCTTTGAGCTGAAAAGACTTGGAGAAATATGGACCAAAAATTTTAGTACCAACATTTCACAATAAATTCTAATGAAAATATAGACAGGGAAAGACATCACAATTTACCCTTGATATTTTCTCTGGTGATGAAAGTAGAGACAAAAGAAAAACAAGAGATATTAAGCTATATTATTCGTAGAATATGCTTGTAATAAGAGATAATAATTTAGGGCATTTGAGTGTCTCCTTCATCACAGCAAGACACTCCAGAGGTGGAATCAACATTTCCCATGTTCATCTGATGAAACTGAAACTCAAATGATGTCAGCTGTACGACTACCTCAGTTTCACAGGAGATGAAATATTCACTGTTGTCACGGGGCTTTATCTGACAAGTTCTGTCGGAAGAGAAAATTCACGAGCTTTCAGAAGGCTCACACTTCTGATGTGCGTTTCCTCAGAGTCCACTTCTCTTTCAAACATTGCTGATCCACACTTGATAAGATTTTTGAAATGCAAGTCAGGGAATTTGAGCAGATGGAGGTGAATTCCAATTTCCTCCAGGATATGAACAGTAGAATAAAGTAGTGATAAGAACATTTTTTGATACACCCAGTGACTAAAGCATGCTAATAAATGAATGTCACAGTCTATCTCTATACCTACCAAAGCAACTTTACTAGGCATTGAGTTGTATTTTTCAAATTTCAGGGGCATTACTGCTGCTGTATTTTAGTTGGTTATTTTAACTTCTAAATAATAAATATTTAATTTTTGTCACAATCATAAAAATGACATACATACTGGTTTTTAGGATTCAGTTTTAGGATTATTCATTCATATCTTTTTAGAAAAAATATATACTCACATCCAACATAAACATACATAAAATTTTAACAAAAGATGAATATAATATAAAGTTAACATAAAAGTTACTAGCCAGCCAAGTGGGAGTCTCTTTGCATAAATAAAATTTGTTTGAGTTTAGAACTCCTACATATGTATGTACTTTCTGTGAATATTTTCATGCTACAGTGGAAAACCAAACAATTTGACCTCAACACTTAAAATACTGACTGCCTTGCACTGTACAGAAAGATACAGCCGACTCCTGAACTATAGAATATTACTTTTTAATAATTATTTTATTTCTTTGTATATTAAATTTAGTTTCAATTACTTGCCAGTTTAATATTTCAAAAGCATTAAATATTTTATATTTTAAACAGTTGATGCTCTTTTAGACTATATAGGGAAACAAAACTATGTATGTATGTATGTATAAAAAGCTATGTATGAAAAGTTGATTCATGAAATAAGAGCAAATTCTAGTTAAAGCTAGTGCAATAAAGCATAATCAAAAATTTAACCAAATGTTAAAACACCCTTCATACTTCTGAATACTTAATTCCTCAAATTAAAAAAAAAACAGTGCAACAAAAAAACTAAGTTCTGTTTATTATAGGTATTAATTTGCACATTATATAATTTGTGAAAGTGCTGGTAGCAAAGAAGAATTTATTTATTCATCAAAACCTTTATGAGCAAAGAAATTCCAAATATTCATAGAACAATGCATATGAAATCACTATGTAAATCTGGGAGGTAACTAGAGGTGTTAAGAAGTTATATCTGCTGGATACATAGTCATTACAACCATGAACGCACACCCATTGTGATTACATGTACTGAGCCTGCACTGTCGGTCAAGGATGGATGTGGGCCTAATGGGTCTACACTTTTGTGCTAAACTATTGGCTACTGATAGACAATGTAATTAATTTTATACCCACCAGTCTCTAATGGGACAATTTAGCATGACTGCTATTGTGGCTTGATTAAGCATTCCCTACAGTTTCCTATCTTCCCTAGCTCCTGACGCTACATAAAGAATGTCAATGTTATTCTTAATACTCTACTTGATATACGCTAGGTTCACATAGGAAAAGACTTGTGAGTATGTCTATGAGGATTCTCTTAACCATGTTAAGAGATGTGGAAAGTGGATGGGAATTGCATTGAATCTGTAGATTGCTTGTGGTAAGATGGCCAAGTAATTGTGGTAATGATACTTGCTTTTTTGCCCAATGCTGGAATGCTAGTGAATTTAGGTATGCCCAGGTTACTCGCATGCCTCGCTGGGTGCCTGTGCCCGTTGATGCCCCTCACGCTATGACTCTCTTCAGACAGAAAAGGGATCTTGGAATTACAGCCGCCATTGTTACTGCCATCTCATTAGTGGCTGTTGGAGCTACCACCACGGCATTAGCCATGAGTCATACTATGCAGACTGCTCAGACCCTAAATAATCTTTTAGCCAATGTAGCTCATGCTTTAGATGTACAAAAAGGAATTAATGCTCAACTAAAAGGAGACTTTATGGTGTTCAATCAGAGGATTGACCTCGTGCAGGAGCAAATCGCTCAACTTGGCTGTCAATGGAAGTATGCTGGACTTTGGGTCACTAGCATACAATATGAGAATTTTTCCCGTGCTGCAAATCTGTCTAAACAATTGTCTAGCTATATTTTAGGCAATTGGACTGAAGAATTCGATACTATGATAGAGCAGCTGAGAGTGGCCATTGTCACGGTAAATTCTACCAGAGTGGATGCAGGACTAGCCACAGGATTATCATCATGGATTGCTGCAGCCATGAATCATCTGAAGGAATGGGTGGGCATGGGATCATTAGCAGGCCTTCTGGTGTTGGTCTCCTTGGTTTGCCTGTGGTGTATATGTAAGATTAGAGTCTCACAACAGCGTAATGCAGCCATGATCATTCAGGCCTTTACAGCCATTGAAGCAGGACAGTCTCCCCAAGCATGGTTGGCTACCATCAAAAGCTAAAATGTTATGCTCAGGATGCGAGGCTAAGCACTGCACTCAGGGTCAGCTGCTTTCGACCCAGAGAAGAGCATGTCTGATTGCATGCGGGTTGATGCCCCAGGTCCCACCTCTGAGAAAAAGGTATCGGACAGGTCTGATGCTCTTTGGGTAGATGACACCTAAATGAACATTGGTACAAAGTCCCAATTTAATTCTAATATCAGAGATCAGACCTCTACTCTTGCCTGATGCGTCTAAAACAAAAAGGGGGAACTCTAGAGAGCTGTGTAATGCCGAGCCTTAAAGATGGAGCTGGTTTCCGCCTTCCACCTGCCCAATGGTGAGTGCTCTCTGTCACAAACAACTCCATATTTGGCTAAGGCTGAGGATCTGGCTTGCTTCCGTGTATGTGGACCTATCTGCATTGCCCATGAGGCATGCTGGGATTGGCTACCCAGAGGCTATTTAAGCTGTGAGCTGGCTTTCCCCAGGGTCAGAAGATTGTTCAAGGTTCCTGAATAAACTGCATTGAGAAGAACAAAAAAAAAAAAAAAAGATCAGAAAGAAGGAGAGGAGGACCTCCCCTATCAGTGGACTTGGGAAGAGGCATGCATGCAGAAAGGGGGGGAGAGGGGGACCGGGAGGGGAGGAGGGAGGGGCTTATGGGGGGATACAAAAGGAATAAAGTGTAATTAATAAAAGTTAAATAAAAAATTAAAAAAAAAGAGATGTGGAAAGATTTGCTCACCATCACCAACATGAGTTTGGGTTTCTAGGCTAAATGGGAAGAAGTTAGGACACAGGATAATTCACTACTCTCTTATGATAACTATGAGTATGATTTCACCAATTCTTCTACTTTTGTCATGCAGACATCCTTCTAGTAATATGTTTTAAACATGACATTACTATTATTGAAGCTTATTTTCATAAAACCTGACACAGAGGACCTCTGAAAGGCTCTGTCCTGCAGACTATCAATACAGATGCTGAGACTTATGGGCAAACTTTGGGCAGAGTGCAGGGAATCTTAGGAAAGAAGTGGGAAACAGTAAGATGGAGAGGACAGGAACTCCACAAGGAGAGCAACAGAACCAAAAAATCTGAGCACATGGGTCTTTCCTGAGACTGATATTCCAACCAAAGACTATGCATGGAGATAACCTAAGACCCCTGCACAGATGTAGCCCATGGCAGTTCAATATCCAAGTGGGTTCCATTGTAATGGGAACAGGGACTGTCTCTGACATGAACTGATTGGCCTGCTCTTTAATTACCTCCCCCTGAGGGGGGAGCAGCCTTACCAGGCCACAGAAGATGACAATGCAGCCACTACTGATGAGACCTAACGACTAGGATTAGAAGGAAGGAAAAGAAGACCTCCCCTATCAGTGGACTTGGCAAGGGGCATGCATACAGAGGGTGGAGGAAGGGAGGGATTGGGACTGGAGGAGGGAGGGAACCACAGGGGGGATACAAAGTGAATAAAATGTAATTAATAAAAAATTAAAAAAATAATTTTATGCATGTATTGTTATCTTTCAGAATTCATACAAAATACTTTGTAGATACTGTCTTTATTTCACAATAACTTCTTGGACAGTTTAGAATAGCTGAAAAATGAAAGTTCAAAGAGCAAACCCTTATGGTTACCCTGCTTAGAAGGTAATGTATACAGGTATCAGACTCTTATAATATATCATCTAAATATGTTCTTTATTTCACATTAATAAAATTTTATAACACATATGGTGATATGGAAATGCTAACTCAACTGAAATTGTCATCACAGTGTAAGCACACATTACATCATCACATTGAACCCCATCAATAAGTACAACTAAGGATGTTTTGATCATTTACTTGTCTGTTGTAGTATGTTATTAATATTTACTATGGGTTTAACTTCTCGTAACACTGCTGTTAATCCTCAGCAGCTGTTAAACCAAGTCACCACAGAGACTGGGTTTTTAGTTATCCTAGAACACAATGCTGGGCAATATTTACTCCCTCCTAAACCTCCAAGCCCTCAGTTCCCTAACATTTAGATTTCCCACATTATACTTGCTTTTTGTGAAATCTTAGGTCTGGGTCATGCTCCAAGTCCTCCTAGCTCTCTCCTCCCGCGCTCTCCTCGTGCACCTTCACCTCGAGCTCCTCCTCCTTCTCGCCCCTTCCTGTTCTCTAGCTCCTCCCCTCTTTCCTGTCCTCTGGCTCCTCCCATTGCACAACATTGTATCTAGTTGCTTTATTTGTGTCCTGTTTACACAAGAGTTGAGACAGGATGCTTATAGTGAGTATCACAATGCAATATCCAGATGGAAACCAGAGAGTTGGGGGTGGGGAAATCAGCATTTGAATTAACAAGGGTAAGGCATATACATATTAAAAGAACATTATACCAACACTTGTCTTTATGAAACTGGCTTGTTTTGCTTAAAACAAAACAAAACACCTCAAATGATGTAGATGTTTCTGAATGAAACAGTATTTCTGTTTTATGAAGGCATAAAATGTCATAATCTATACCCCAACTTTCCAATGTTGTAGCAGAGTTCACAATATACAAATTATATCAGCATCTTAATAATACCTCAAATGATTATATAATTATTTTTTGATCCTTGGAAATTTAAT
This sequence comes from Meriones unguiculatus, assembly GCF_030254825.1. Lineage (NCBI taxonomy): Eukaryota > Metazoa > Chordata > Mammalia > Rodentia > Muridae > Meriones > Meriones unguiculatus. The sequence continues at coordinate 101,619,027 of NC_083351.1, forward strand.
TGTGTAAAAATACGTCTTATCCTTTTAGGGTGTCCCATAACACACCTCCCTGCGAAATTCATGTCCTCTTTGTATAGCCCACTGATCCTCTATGTGAATAGATGTGGTATCATGCTCTGGTACACACACAAATTACCAATGTTTAAATCCCAAGGAAAAATGTCTTTGCCTCTCTCAGCAGATACTAAATGCCAATAGCTCCACAGGCAGGAATGGAAAAGTGAAACAACATCATATCTGCTCCTCTTTTTCCTTTCAATACTTCCCCTATGTTCCCATCACAAACATTTCCTCCTCATTATGTCCTTTTATTTTAATTTAAAATAAAATAGTAGATTTCATTATACTATCATATTTTCCTATTATTCAAGTAAAGCTGTTGTGGCTTTCTTACATGGCCCTAATTTCCTACAGAGTTTAGTCTCATGTAATTTAGTAATTTAAACTTTTACTGATTCTATGACTAAGACTTTGTCTTAAAAAAACATTTTCTGATTTTGGTTTCTGTTGCAGAGTGAAGATGTTGATTGTTGTTTGCTTTTGAGTATTTTTGGGATGGAGTCCAGTCAGACATGGAGTTCATCTGATGAAGCCCACACCATCCACAAATTCAGCAGAATCCTTATAACTTAGCTTTCTGTATTTTTTGTTTACCAGCATGAACCAGCATGTCTGACAGATCTAGTGGTTTTGGTTGTCTTTAAATGTCTCTTTTGTATCTCAAGAATATTCTGAATTTTTTAATTTTCAAAGTTGAAAATAACAATACCATACATGTACTCTGACATAGATTCCTCCTTTTAATATCCTAAAATTATTCTTTAAACATTTTCCTCAATTTGGCTTTCGGACAAATCCTCCTCACTCTGTGTCTATGCTTGTGAGACACCACCTTCAATACTATCAATCTGCCAGGCAGGACATGAGTGTATAAGTAATAAAAGCAAGTGTATTTGAGGGGTAATCAACCACCATCTTGATCAAATTTAAGACTTTCCATGCAGGAGTAAATTCTTTCCAAGTAATAGTACTTCCTTAATATACTTCCAGCTATACAACTCCTAGGCATATATCCAAAAGAGGCTCAAGTACACAACAAGGACATTTGCTCAACCATGTTTATAGCAGCTTTATTCATAATAGCCAGAACCTGGAAACAACCCAGATGTCCCTCAGTTGAGGAATGGATACAGAAATTGTGGTACTTTTACACAATGGAATACTACTCAGCAATTAAAAATGAGGAAATCGTGAAATTTGCAGGCATATGGTAGGACCTAGAAACGATCATCCTGAGTGAGGTATCCCAAAAGCAGAAAGACACACATGGTATATACTCACTTATATAGACCTATAAGATAGGATAAATATACTGAAATCTATATACCTAAAGAAGATAAACAAGAAAGAGGACCCAGGGTACGATGATCAATCCTCACTTAGAAAGACAAATGGGATGGACATTGGATGTAGGAGCAAACAAATAACAGGACAGGAGCCTACCACTGAGGGCCTCTGAAAGACTCTACCTAGCAGTGTATCAAAGCAGATATTAAGACTCATAACCAAACCTCCAGCAGAAGGCAGGGAATCAAAAGAAAAACGGGGGAGTTAATACGACCTGGAGAGGACAGGCGTTCCACAAGGACCAAATATATCTGGGCACAGGGGTCTTTTATGAGACAGTTTCTCCACACAAGGACCATGTATAGATGCAACGTAGAGACCCTGCTCATATGTAATGCTTGGTAGCTCAGTATCCAAGTGGGTACCCTAATAAGGGGAACAGGGACTGTTTCTGACATGAACTCGATGGTGGGCTCTTTGAACACCCCCCCACCAGGAAGGAGCAGCCTTGCTAGGCCACAGAAGAGAACTTTGCAGCCAGTCCTGAAGACACCTGATAAACCAGTATTAGATGTAAAGAGAGGAGGTTCTCCCTTATCAGTGGACTTGGAAAGGGGCAGGGAGGAGATGAGGGTGGGACTGTGGGATTGGGAGGGAAAGAGGGAGTGGGATACAGTAGGGATACAAAGTTAACAAACTATAACTAATATAAACAAATAAAAATTAAAATAATAATAATAATAAATTCTTTCCAAGTATACAAATAAAGTAAAAACTTATGTGAGGAAATCATAGACTATAGGAGGAATTTGCTACTAATTAATGAATATACATGATGTCATGCTACCTTCTAAATATTTATGTTTATATACCACTTTTAAGTAAAGAAGCTTTCTTATTGCAGTGGACAGTGGTAAAATACAGTTTCCAAGTGTGGAGAATAAGTAATATCTGTATCATTACCTAAGGGGGAATTTTAATCTAGTAACATGGTTTTTCTAGCAAGGGATAACATCTAAAGATCTTTTAGGTCTATGTGATCCAACTGGAATTCAGACAGGCCCTAGATTATAGTATGATCTGACTAGAATACAGACAAACACATTTAATTCCAAATAATGAAGTTAAGATTAGTTTATAGAACAAAGCAGGCAGTTTTTAAAGTGACATCTAATTCTGGGACAAAGTGACAAATCAGAGAACGATTCGACAGAATGAATCAGAGATAGGAAATGCACAACTCTTACAAGAACCAACAGTATAGAGAAACTACTTAAGGGCAATACAGATGGAGATAGAGAGAAGAAGACAAACAGAGAGAGAGAAAAAAGAGAAAAGGAAGGGAGGGAGTAGAACATTTATGGAAACAGAGTTCAGGAGTTGGGTTTTGTGAAGTTCAGTTGAATGCAGTTGAGTTCATGCAGTTCTGTTCATTTTCTGCAGTCAGTTCATGGAGTTCAGAGGCAGTTTTTCCAAACAGAACAATTCAGCCAGAAGCTAATCAGTCAGGTTGGAGAGGAGTTTGAACTAGAACAAGTGAGTTGAACCAGCCAGCCAGAGTTCAGAAAGAACTAGAAATATTAAGAGTATTCAGCAGTATGGCTTGGAGACTGAAAATATCTAGGCCTAGATTAGCAGATGGAGGCAGGAAGCTGAAGCCTTCAAGGTCTGAGTGTGCAGAAGATTAGGTTATGCTGGCTAGAAGCATCCAGGACAAGGCTTAGTGATACAACAAAGATAGAAATGCTTCTGGTTCAGCCCAAGCCATGTATTCGTAAAGCTTGGGTATGATTATCATCTTATTCCTCCATCTAAGCAAATAAAAGCAGCATTTACAAGAAGAAGAGGAAGAAGAGGAAGAAGAAGAAGAAGAAGAAGAAGAAGAAGAAGAAGAAGAAGAAGAAGAAGAAGAAGAAATCACTGCTATAAGCATATAATATCAAGGAAGAAGGGGAAGAAAATAATAGCCAGAGAGCCTGAGCACTAAGAGATGGCATAGTTGTTGCTCAGGCAAACTCACAGCAGCTTGGTGACCTACACAATATCAGTTAGTTAGTTACAAATCCAACATGCAGCAAAGATGAGATTACAAAGACTCACCTCAGATGAGGTGCTATTGGCAGTTGATGGGTGCAGGGTGAAGGAGAGTCACTTTTCTTGATAAGTATGCTAATTCCTAGGCTCCCAGTGTTTCAGTAAATGACCTGTGTACATACAGACATCACTGACTGGATTCAATGAGTTATAGTAAGTAAAGAACAAAATGTACAAAGTTTGTGACTCCTGGTGGAAATTGAGGTGGGATCAGTTAGGAGGGGATATGACCAAGCTACATTATATCTATGTATGAGGATAAAAGAAAAAACTGAATAATGTACAGATACATCTAATGGGGTTCATGGTATTGCAGATAAGAATATAAAGTCTTAAAATATATGTAGAATCTAAAATACTTGTAATTATCTAGGTATAGTGACTTGTCTGTAATCCTAGCACTTCGTATGCCAAGGACAAAGGATCACCATGTGTTGGAGGCTATTATTGTCTACAGTGAGGCTATTATAGGCTATCTAGAGTGCCAGGACATCCCCACTTAGGGTGGAACTTATCTCATGAATAAACACACAAACAAATAGACAAAAAAATGGTTCCACACATCTACATTTTAATTGATTGTTGTTTTCTATAATGTTACCTATCCACTTAAAAGGGGAAATTTGCTTGATGAGGGAAAAAGACTACATATATCTGTGGGTATAAAAACTGTGTTCATAGACTGTTGATATGATTATTCTGGTTTACTAAATTGGTATTTGTAGATTCCTTTACAATAACTATGTTTTCAAGAGCACTGAGAGGTTTCTGGTTTACTATATCAGCAATGGTATCCCCCTTTTGAGTGGGTCTTACAATTAGAGAACTATTGGTTACCATCAAGATATGCCTGCCATTTCTACATCCTTAGGATTTTAGTGCCATTCTGGAGCCTAGTTCAAAGAAATCTATAAAACATTCCCTGTACTTAAGGCTCATAAAACGTTACAAAGAGAGTATATAAGAACTGTAAAATCTGCAGAATGAGGAAGTTGGTTGTGAGATGATTTTTTTCTAGTAACATCAGAAGCTATACCTATAAAGACGCACCAAGCTTGCCCCAAAGTAAGCTGGGCAATAGTGACCCCAACATGGCGCCAGGAGAAACCTCAACATCAACATGGTCCATGGTCCTGCTGCAGATGCAGTTTGTGTTGATGTCTGTAGCTATTGTTACCATTGAAACCCATGTGGATGTCTGCAGCTTGTGCATCAGCCTGAAGTCATGCTGATGACTGTGTCCCATGTAGCCACTAAGGGCTGTGTAAATGTCTGTGGTCTGTGCTGCCACCTGAAACAATGTTGATGTCAGTGGACTGGGTTGCTGCTGGGGACAATATTAGTGTCAGTGGCCTGTTTTGTACAAGAGGCCATGTTGACATCCTTGGCCTGTGCTTCAGGAAAGGGCTCTGATTATGTTCATGGTCCATTGTATCAGAGGACCATATTGATGACTGTTGTCCATCCTGCCAACAGAGAGCATTAGGGGGTCTATGGCATGTGCTGACTCCAGAGACCATGTGGATGTCCATGATCTCTGCTGTAACTAGAACAATGTAGAAGTCCATGATCCATGCTCCAGCTGGCTGTTAAGGGAAAGAAAGCAGACTCACACTTGAGAAAGAGGACGATAGAAGGTCTCTGTAACAACCCCTATACACTTCCTCCCCCCAAAAAACCAAACAAACAACTAATAGCGTAGACAGAAAGCCATCAAACAGAACTCTTAAAAGTTGTCATAACTGAAGTGAAGCTATCCACAACTGATGACTTCTGATGGAGGTGCAGGCTGAAAGGACTCAGTACTCTCCATTGGAAGTTTGACCATGCTCCAGTGAGTATACAGACAAGGCAAATTACATTTCTTGTTGTTATTTGTTAGTCTTGTCTTCTTCTTTTTTCTTTTCCTCCTCCTTTTCCTCTCCTTTTTTTTTTTTTTTTTTGGAGAGAGGTAACAAGGGTAGGAGGACTGGGAAGTGAGTGGGATGGGGTCCATGATGTGAATGATCCCAAATAATCAACAAAAGAAGAGTGATACCAATGAATGTGGCAAACTGGATAAGAAATAAAATATTACAGGCACCTGGGTAAAGCTGGAGGTGGTGATCACAAAAAAAAGGACACCAATTGATTTTCCAGTGTCAAATGGTCAGCCCTGAAAACTTAAATACAAGTAACATTGTATGGATTCAGCAGGTTACCTTTAGGAATAGATACATACGTTATATACATATGTGTATGCAAAAAAATAAAAAGAAGAAAAAGTTCAATAACTAGTATGCAGAAGAGATATAAAGCTCATTGTATTTATAGATAGACACATTTGTGAACACACACATAAGGGTACATATATGAATCTTCTTAGCGTTTTGTGGAAATATGTGTCTGTTTGATCCAATGAGTAATGATCCTGAGTCCCATTTTATGAAAAGATTAAAGTGACTTGTTCATAAAATTAATATATATAAACAATTTAATAAAATTATGTTATATATCATAGTTTGCTACATATTCAAAATTAATAGCAATGAGTTTTTCTTGGAGATTATTAAATTATATTACATACTCTGTGTTATGTACATGGAGTTCCTTTTTCCTATAGCACATTATATGCCAGTGGTTTTCATTACTATTAATTCTAAGTAAGCTTGTAAAACAGTATTCTTCGGATGGCAATAACAACACCAGTCTACTTGAAAATACAGGATGGAGGAAAACCTGGTTGAAGACCCACATGAAATCAATGGCTGCAAGGATAGAAAGACTAAGTTTTCTTAAAGGATCAGACTCCTGATTGGTTCACTAATTGAAAGCCATCAACCCTAAACATATATGCACTGAGCAACATTAATTGAAATCAGCATTTCTTTATATCTATCTATCTACTATCTATCTATCTATCTATCTATCTATCTATCTATCTATCTATCTATCTTTCTTTCTTTCTATCGTTCTTTCTATCACTCTATCTATCTAACTACCTACCTACTTATCTGTCTTTCTACTTATCTAACGGTCTGTCTGTCTATCCATATATATATGAATGAAATAAAGTCATGAGCGTGTGGAATACCATAGGAATATTTCAATGAGGGAGATATGGTTTAAATCATATAAATACAATATTTTTTTCACTTTATTCACTCTGTATTCCCCCATAAGCCCCTCCCTTCTCCCCTCCCGATCCCACCCTCCCTCCTCCCTCTGCTTGCATGCCACTCCCCAAGTCCACTGATAGGGGAGGTTCTCCTCTCCTTTCTGATCTTAGTCTATCAGTTCACATCAAAAGTGGTTGCATTATCCTCTACTATGGCCTGGTAAGGCTGCTACCCCACAGGGGGAGGTGATCAAAGAGCAGGCCAATCAGATTATGTCAGAGGCAGTCCCTCTTCACATTACTATGTAACCCAATTGGACTCTGAACTGCCCTGGGCTACATCTGTGCAGGGGTTCTGGGTTATCTTCATGAATAGTCCTTGGTTGGAGTATGAGTCTCTGGGAAGTTCCCTGTGTTCAAATTTTCTTGTTCTGTTGCTCTCCTTGTGGAGACCCTGTCCTCTCCAGCTCTTACTATTTCCCAGTTCTTACCTAAAATTCCATTCACTCTGCCCAACAGTTGCCCATCAGGCTCAGCATCGGCTTTGATAGTCTGTAGGGCAGAGGCTTTCAGAGGACCTCTGTGGTAGGTTCCTAGGTTGTTTTCTGTTTTCTTCTTCTTCTGATGTCCATCCTCTTTGCCTTTCCGGATGGGGATTGGATATTGTAGTTAGGGTCCTCTCTCTTGCTTAGTTTCTTTAGATGCACAGGCTTTAGTGGGTTTGTCCTATGTTGTATGTCTATGTGAGTGAGTATATACCATGTGTGTCTTTTTGCTTCTGGGACAACTTACTCAGGATGATCCTTTCCAGATCCCACCATTTACCTGCAAATTTCATGATTTCCTTGTTTTTCACTGCTGAGTAATATTCCATTGAATAGATGTACCACAATTTCTGCATCCATTCTTCAGTTGAGGGGCATCTGGGTTGTTTCCAGCTTCTGGCCATTACAAATAAAGCTGCTACAAACATGGTTGAGCAAATGTCCTTTTTGTGTACTTGAGCCTCTTTTGGATATATGCCCAGGAGTGGTATGGCTGGATCGTGAGGAAGCACTATTCCTAGTTGTCTGAGAAAGCGCCAGATTGATTTCAAGAGTGGTTGTACAAGTTTACATTCCCACCAGCAGTGGAGAAGGGTTCCCCTTTCTCCACAACCTCTCCAGCATGTGTTGTCACTTGAGTTTTTGATTTTGGCCATTCTCACGGGTGTAAGGTGAAATCTCAGGGTTGTTTTGATTTGCATTTCCCTAATGGCTAATGAGGTTGAGCATTTCTTTAGGTGCTTCTCTGCCATTCGGTATTCCTCTACAGAGAATTCTCTGTTTAGCTCTGTTCACCATTTTTTAAGTGGATTACTTGGTTTGCTGCTTTTCATCTTCTTTAGTTCTTTATATATACTGGATATGAGTCCTCTGTCAGATAAAGGGTTGGTGAAGATTCTTTCCCAATCTGTAGGCAGTTGCTTTGTTTTGATGACGGTGTCCTTTGCTTTGCAGAAGCTTTTCAGTTTCATGAGGTCCCATTTATTGATTGTTACTCTTAGAGCCTGTGCTGTTGGTGTTGTGTTCAGGAAGTTTTCTCCTGTACCAATGAGTTCTAGGTAAATACAATATTTTTGTTTGATTATCAAAACTAAATTAAAAAGATTGCTTATTTGAACAGTGCAAATAATGGACAGGAATTAAATAAAAAGATACCAAATATAACAAAAGTAATCAGAAATTAATTTGGGCCCCCATAAAAATTTAGTTCATTTGTGTTTCTCAGACTAGGTTTTACGACAAATCTTGATTGAATCTTTATTCCCTCATTTTCATTGCTTAATTAAGAGAAAAGTTCTTGTCCAAATCATTTTATTATCAGTTCTTTACAGTAATATTGTTTTCATAAGGTCAATGTTTTTAAACATAAACATCTTTTATGGAAATTAACATGCTAGGTTTCAAAAAGTGTTAAAGAATATGTGAAAATCTGGAAGGCTGGAGTTTAGGAAGATGACAGTTATAAGGCTAAGCAACCTGGAGAAAAAACTAATGGCTCTAGTCTTAAGCAGTGAATGGAAAGAAGGCAAAGGTAATGTACAAGATGGCAATGAATAATTATGTGATCATTGAGTGACCATCCATCTCCCTCTTGTCATCCATTATCTGTAGAGTGTCAAAAATGAGAGTGAAAATGTGTTTGCTGAAAAGAAAGTGATCAGAAAAAAAGGCTGCTTTTGGAATATTAGGCTAAAGCATTTTGGTATATCAATATGTTAATACTGGAAACTGGGAAGATTACAAAAAAGACACATAGCTCTTCTTGGCTGACAGTCTCAGGATAATACTCATTTACTGTAAGAGTTGTGTTGTAAGAGGTAAGGCTTTTTGCTAGGCAACCTTTTAAGTTAGAGATGATGAAGTATATCAATAAATTATACATCACCAACATCAGCAGGACCAGATGGCAGTCATTCATACACCCTTCAGGGCATCTGAAATTAACTCACTAAGCTGCAAACTAAACTGTGCACATTTATCATTGACAGAAGCTATCTTCCTCGAAGACTAATCAGCAACTGAAGTTGGAGAATGACTGCACCACCATAATGGTAACCAGTATAAGGAGTTGCTAAAAACTGAGCCCAAACTGACCCTTTATTTGATGTAGCTCAAATAAAGGTTGATATTAGCTAATGTATCCAGATAATAAGGTATAGAATATAAGCACAGAAAGGTTAATTTAGTTTGTGAAACAGAATTTGTCAGTGCTTTCTGAGAAGTTGTATAGCTCTTTCCTGTAGATGAAAAGGTCAGGTAATTGAAAAATATTGGCTTCATGCAAACAAGTAAATGTTCCTCTAGACTGAACACCCAGTAGGAGAGAAGGTAGGTATGACAAAAAGGAACTTAGTGTGATTTTGAAATTTTATCAAAGAACAAACTTTTGCTTTTCCTTTTTCTGTTCATTTGTTAAGGAACAGCTAGCTTTTTTTCAATGTCTATCTGTTACGAATAGAACAACCATCAAATGTTTAAGCAAAACTCTGTGGTAGGTTGGAGTATCTTTAGGGACATGTGTAAGAGTGATATAGATGATCATGAGATAGATCATTTCCCACTCCCCTGAAGGAACCACCATACTGATTTCCACAGTGGCTAGAGGAATTTGCTCTCCCATAAGCAATGGATGAGTGTTCCCCTCAGTTCACATTCTCACCAACATGAGGTATCATTTGTTGTATTAATCTTTGCCATTCTGAGCAGTGTAAAATGAAATGCCAAAGTAGTTTTGGTTTTCATTTCCCTGATAACTGAGGATGTTAAATATTTCATTAAGTGTTTCTCAGTTTCCTTAAGTATTTGAGTTTTCTCTTCTGAGAATTCTCTGTTTAAATATTTAACCCATTTTAAAATTTTGTTATTTGTTTTCTTGATATCTAGTTGTTTTGATTTGGGTATTAGCCCTATCACATGTGTAGTTGGTGGAAATATTTTTCCACTCTATAGGCTGCAGCTTATTACAAAGGATGGTGTGCTTTGCTGTACAAAACCTTTTCATTTTTATGAGCTAACATTCATTAATCATTGATCTTAGTCCCTGTGCTAACTGAATGCTGTTCAGGAAGACAATTCTTGTGCCAATGAATTTCAAAACTATTACCCATTATTTATTCAATCAGATTCAGTATATCTAATTTTATGTTGAGGTTTTTTATTCATTTGGAGTTAAGTATAGTGCAAGTCGATAAAATATAAATATATTTGATTTTTTTTTCTACATGTAGCCATTCAGTTTAACCAACACTATCTATTGAAATTTCAGGACTTTTTCTCAATGTGTGTCTCTGGCTTTTTTCTTTTTAATCAAAAAGCAAGGGTCCATAGGTTTATGGAAATATTTCTGGGACTGAAAATACATTCCATAAATCAGTGTATCTGCTTGGTCCCAACACATTGCTGTTTCTATTATAGCTCTGTAGTACATTTTGAGGCTCAAGATGGTGATACCATAAGCTCTTCCTCCTCTCCCGAACCCACCCTCATACCCCCTACTTAACGAATGCTCCTCCCCAAGTCCACTGATGAGGGAGGACCCTCTCTCCTTCCTTCTGATCTTAGTCTATCAGATCTTATCAGGAGTGGCTGCATTGTCATCTTCTGTGGCCTGGTAAGGATGCTCCCCACTCAGGAGGAGGTGATCAAAGAGCAGGCCAATCAGATTATGTCAGAGGCAATCCCTCTTCTCATTAATATGCAACCTACTTGGACACTAAACTGCCATGGGCTATATCTGTGTAGGGGTTCTAGGTTATCTCCATGCATGGTACTTGGTTGGAGTATGAGTCTCTGGGAAGACCCCTGAACCAAGAGCAAATTACTTGGTTCAAATTTCTGGTTCTGTTGCTCTCCTTGTGGAGTTCCTATCTTCTCCAGATTTTACCATTTCCCACTTCTTTCATAAGATTCCATGCACTCTGTACAACAGTTGGGAATAAGTCTAAGCATCTGCTTTGATAGTCTGCAGGGCAAAGCATTTCAGATGCCCTCCACGGTGGGTTTCTAGCTTGTTTCCTGTTTTCTTCTTCTTCTCATGGCCATCTTCTTTGCCTTGCGGGATGGAGATTGAGGACTTCAGTCAGGGTCCTCTCTCTTGATAAGTTTCTTTAGATGTACAGATTTTAGTAGGTTTATCTTATATTACATGGCTATATGAGTGAGTATATACCATGTGTGTCTTTTTGCTTCTGGGACAACTCACTCAGGATGATCCTTTCCAAGTTCCACCATTTACCTGCAAATATCATGGCTCCCTTATTTTTCATTGCTGAGTAAAAGTCAATTGTGTAGATGTACCACAATTTCTGTATCCATTCTTAAGTTGAGGGGCATCTGGGCTGTTTCCAGCTTCTGGCTATTACAAATAAAGCTGCTACAAACATGGTTGAGCAAATATCCTTATTGTGTACTTGAGCCTCTTTTGGATATATGCCTAGGAGTGCTATGGCTGGATTTTGAGGAAGTGCTATTCCTAGTTGTCTGAGAAAGCACCAGATTGCTTTCCAGAGTGGTTGTACAAGTTTACATTCTCAACAGCAGTGGAGGAGGGTTCCCCTTTCTCCACAGCCTCTCCAGCATCTTGGTCATTCTGATGGGTGTAAGGTGAAATCTCAGGGTCATTTGATTTGCATTTCCCTGATGGCTAATGACATTAAGCATTTATTTAAGTGTTTCTCTGCCATTCTATATTCCTCTACAGAGAATTCTCTGTTTAGCTCTGTTCCCCATTTTTTAAGTGGATTACTTGGTTTGCTGCTTTTCAGCTTCTTTAGTTCTTTATATATACTGGATATTAGCTATCTGTCAGATATAGGGTTGGTGAAGATTCTTTCCCAATCTGTAGGCAGACATTTTGTTTTGATGATGGTGTCCTTTGCTTTACAGAAGGTTATCAGTTTCATGGGGTCCCATTTATTGATTGTTGCTCTTAGAGCCTGTGCTGTTGGTGTTGTGTTCAGGAAGTTTTCTCCTGTACCATTGAGTTCTAGGGTATTCCCCACTTTTTTTTCTAGCCAATTTAATGTGTCTGGTTTTATGTTGAGGTCTTTGATCCACTTGGACTTCAGTTTTGTGCAGGGTGATAAGTATGGATCTATTTTCATTTTTCTACATGAAGACTTCCAGTTAGACCAGCACCATTTGTTGAAGATGCTTTCTTTTTTCCATTGTATGGTTTTGGCATCTTTGTCAAAGATCAGGTGTCCATAAGTGTGTGGGTTTATTTCTGGGTCTTCTGTTCGTTTCCATTGATCCACCATTCTGTTTCTATGCCAGTAACATGCAGTTTTTATAACTGTTGCTCTATAGTACAACTTAAGATCAGGGATGGAGATACCTCCAGAAGATCTTTTATTGGAGAGGATTGTTTTAGCAATTCTGGGTTTCTTGTTATTCCATATGAAGTTGAGAATTTTTCTTTCCAAGTCTGTAAAGAATTGTGTTGGTAATTTGATGGAAATTGCATTGAATCTGTAGATTGCTTTTGGTAAGATGAGCATTTTCACTATGTTTATCCTGCCAAGCCATGATCATATGAGATCATTCCATCTTCTCATATCTTCTTCTAAGGGTTACAGCAAGGTACTTTATGTTATTTGTGGCTATAGTGAAGGGTGTTGTTTCCCTAATTTCTTTTTCAGCCCTCTTGTCTTTTGTATACTGAAGGGCTACTAATTTTTTTTTTTGTTAATTTTGTATCCGGCCACTTGCTGAAGGTGTTTATCAGCTGTAGGAGTTCCCTGGTAGAGTTTTTGGGGTCACTCAGCTATACTATCATATCTTCTGCAAATAGTGATAATTTGACTTCTTCCTTTCCAATTTGTATCCCCTTGATCTCCTTCAACTCTCTTATTGCACTAGCAAGGACTTCCAGGACTATGTTGAAGAGATATGGAAAGAGTGGGCAGCCTTGCTTTGTCTCTGATTTTAGTTTTTCTCTGCTTATTTTGATGTTGGCTATAGGCTTGCTGTACATTGCCTTTAGTTTATTTAGATATATGCCTTATATCCCTGATCTCTCCAAGACTTTAAACATGAATAGATATTGGATTTTGTCAAAATCTTTTTCAGTATTAAGGAGATGATCATGTTTGTTCGTTTGTTTATTTTTCTTTCAGTTTCTTAATGTGGTGGATCACATTGATAGATTTCCATATATTGAACCACCCCTGCATGCCTGGGATGAAACCCACTTGGTTGTAGTGGATGATATCTTTGATGTGTTCTTGGATAAGGTTTGCAAGTACTTAGTTGAGTATTTTTGCATCAGTGTTCATGAGGGAGATTTACCTAAAATTCTCTTTCCGTTTTGGGTCTTTCTGAGGTTTAGGTATCAACGTGACTGTGACTTCATAGAATGAGATTGGTAGTGTTCCTTCTGTTTCTATTTTGTGGAATAGTTGGAAGAGTATTGGTGTTAGCTCTTCTTTGAAGGTGTGTTAGAGTTCTGTGCTGAGATCATCTGCCCCTGGGCTTTTGTTGCATGGTAGACTTTTGATGACAGCTTCTATTGCCTTGGGGGATATAGGACTATTTAATTGGTTTACCTGGTCTTGATTCAGCTTTGGCATGTAGAATTGGTCAAGAAAAAAATGTCCATTTCATTTAGATTTTCAAATTTTGTGGCATATAGACTTTGGAAGTAAGACTTAATTATTGTTTGGATTTCTTTAGTGTCTGTGGTTATTTCCCCCTTTTTTCTGATTTTGTTGATTTAGATAGTGTCTCTCTGCCTTTTAGTTACTTTAGCTAAGATTTTGTCTATGTTGTTGATATTCTCAAAGAACCAGCTCTTGATTTCACTGATTGTTTGAATTGTTTTATTTGTTTCTACTTTATTATTTTCAGCCCTAAGTTTGATTATTTCCAGCCATCTACTCTTTGGTGTGTCTGCTTCCTTTTTTTCTAGGGCTTTTAAGTGAGTCATTAAGTTGCTTTCATGAGATGTTTCAAATTTCTTCTTGAAGGCACTTAATGCTATGAACTTTCCTCTTAGCACTGCTTTCATTGTGTCCCATAAGTATGGGTGTGTTGTGCCTTCATTTTCATTGAATACTAGGAAGTCTTTAATTTCTTTCTTTATTTCTTCTCTGATCCAGCTGTCATTTAGCAGCAAGTTGTTCAGTTTCCATGTGTTTGTAGGCCGTTTGCTATTTTTATCATTGAGGTCCAGCTTTAGTCCATGGTGATCAGGTAGGCTACAAGGGATTATTTCAATCATTTTGTAGCTGTTGAGTCTTGTTTTGTGACCAACTATATCGTCTATTTTGGAGAAGGTTCCCTGAGGTGCTGAGAAGAAGTTAAATTCTTTTGTGTTTGGGTGAAAGGTTCTGTAGATGTCTGAGGTCCATTTGATTCATGCCCTCTGTCAGAGTTATTGTTTCTTTTTTAATTTCTGTTTTGTTGACCGGTCTTTTGTTGAGAGTGGGGTGTTGAAGTCTCCCACTACTAATGTGTGGGGGTCTATGTGTGGTTTAAGTTTTATTAAAGTTTCTTTTACAAATGTAGGTGCCCTTGAATTAGGGGCAGAGATGTTCAGGATTGTGCTATCTTCCTGGTGGATTTTTTCCTTGATGAGTATGAAGTGTCCTTCTCTATCTCTCCATCCTGAAAGGCAAAGAGGATGGACATCAGAAGAAGAAGAAAACAGGAAACAACCTAGGAACCTTCTGCAGAGGGCTTCTGAAAGCCAGAAGAAGAAAACAGGAAACAAACTAGGAACCTACCACATAGGGCCTCTGAAAGCCTCTGCCCTGTAGACTATCAAAGCAGATGCTGAGCCTGATGGTCAACTCTTGGGCAGAGTGAATGGAATTTTATGTAAGAAGTGGGAAATAGCAAGAGCTGGAGAGGACAGGGTCTCCACAAGGAGAGCAACAAAACAAGAAAATTTGAACACAGGGAACTTCCCAGTCATACTCCAACCAAGGACTATTCATGGAGATAACCTAGAACCCCTGCACAGATGTAGCCCATGGCAGTTCAGTGTCCAAGTGGGTTACATAGTAATGGGAAGATGGATTCCCTCTGACATAATCTGATTGGCCTGGTCTTTGATCACCTCCCCCTGGGGGGGGGAGCAGCCTTACCAGGCCACAGTAGAGGACAATGCAGCCACTTTTGATGAGAACTGATAGACTAAGATCAGAAAGGAGAGGAGAACCTCCCCTATAAGTGGATTTGGGGAGTGGCATGCATGCAGAAAGGGGAGGGAGGTTGGGATTGGGAGAGGAGGAGGGAGGGCCTTATGGGGGGATACAAAATAAATAAAGTGTAATTAAAAAAATAAATTTAAAAAAAAGAAAATCTATTTTTTAGATATTAGAATGGCTACTCGTGCTTACTTCTTGGGTCCACTTGCTTGGAAAACTGTCTCCCAGGACTTTACTTTCAGGTAATGTCTATCTTTGTGATTTAGGTGTGTTTCTTGTATGCAACTGCTTGTTGGATCTTGTTTATGTGTCCATTCTGTTAGTCTGTGTCCTTTTATTGGAGAATTGAGTCCATTGATGTTGAGAGAGATTAATGAGCAGTGGCTCATATATCCTCTGATATTGATGTTGGCTATGGTAGTGTGTTTGTGTGTTTGGCTACTTTTGGTTTTGCTGTAGTGAGGTTATTTATTTCCTGTGTTTTCTTGAAAGTACTTAGTTTTATTTGGTTATATTTTTCCTTCTAGTCTCTTCTGTAACGCTGGATTTGTATGTAGGTAATGTTGAAATTTTTTTTTTCGTTGAATATCTTGTTTTCTCCATCTATGAGGACTGAGAGTTTTGCTGGGTACAGTAGCCTAGGCTGACATCTGTGTTCTCTTAGGGTCTGCTTGATATCTGTCCAGGCTCTTCTGGCTTTCATAGTTTCTGTTGAGAAGTCAGTTGTGGTTCTGATGGGTTTGCCAGTATATGTTACTTGGCCTTTTTCCCTTGCAGCTTTTAGTATTTTTTCTTTGTTCTGTATACTTACTGTTTTGATTATTATGTGGTAGAAGGATTTTCTTTTCTGGTCTAATTTATTGGGTGTTCTGTAGGCCTCTTGTATTCTTATAGGACTCCCCTTTAAGTTGGGGAAATTTTCTTCAATGATTTTGTTGAAAATATTTTCTGGGCCTTGGAGGAGGGAATCTTCTTTTTCCTCTATTCCTATTATTCTTAGGTTTTGTCTTTTTATGTTGTCTTGGATTTCTTGGATGGTTTATGTGAGAAAATTTTTAGAATTATTATTTTCTTTGAGAGATACATCAATTTCTTCCATTGTGTCTTCCACACCTGAGATTCTTTCTTCCATCTCTTGTAGTCTGTGCTTATCTCTGTAGTTCCTGTTTCCTTTCCTAGGTTCTCTCCATGATTTTCTCCATATGTGTTTTCTTTAATTCTTCTAATTCTATCTTCAGATCTTGAATGGTTTTGTTGATTTCCTTCAACTGTCTGACTGTATCTTCCTGTTTTTCTTTCAATTTCTTCAGCTGTGTGTTTGAACATTCCTCTGTTTCTTTTATTTCTTTCAGTGATTTAATAATTTCCTCTCTGAAAGCCACAAGCTGTTTGGCTGCATCTTCCTGTATTTCTTTACAGATGGCCATAATCTGTTTTATTATATCTTCCCCTAATTCTTTACGCATTTCATTTGCTTCCTCCATTAACCTCTTCATAAGCATAGATGTAAGGTCAATTTCTTGAATTTCACTTATGTTAGGATGTCCAGGGCTACTTGCCCCTGAATAACTGGGTTCTGGGGATGCCATATGGCTTTGCCTTTTGTTGGTTGGCTTTTTTTTGCTGGCCTCTACCCATCTCTCTGTCTCAGGTGTTGTCTGTTAATTTCTGGTGCCTGCTGGGTCCTGGCATGGGGAGAATCCACTTGGCTGGTTTTGGAAGTTCTCTGCTTTTTGGGAATGGTCAACTGAATGGGGGTGCTTCTCAGGAATTGTCACAGTTCACTTCAGGCGTATGGAACTGTGTGGTAACCTTGGTGTTCTGGAAGGCTCTCCTCTCTTCAGGAGAGGTCCTGGTGATGGCTGCCTTGCTGCTGGATTTCTTGCTCTGAATTTAGTGAGCAGCAGCTGTTGCTCTTAAGGTGTAATTGTTGGGTTCAGCCCTCTGGAAGAACCAGGGATTCCCTCAGTTTTTTCAGTTTAGCTAGAGATAACTGGTTGATCTTTGGAGCAGTATCTGAGGGCTGCTGTAATGTCTCTCTGGCTTTTGTAGGTCTGAAGATCCAGCTGTGTGCCCTAGTGCCCTAGTGGTACTCAATAATGGCAGGTGAGCACAGTGCTGATGCCTTCAGTAGAACGCAAGAGTCTAGAGTCTGCATGAATACAGAAACTCTTTTGGAGCCGGGTGTCCTGAGCATTGGACCTGATGACCCTCCCCTGTTGTGGGATATCCTCCTGACAGGAACACCCAGTCTTTGCTTTGGGCACAGCAGTTCTGTCTGTGATGGCAAGTAGAACCATGCATGCACAGATTTATGTGGCTCTGCCTTTCTGCCTTTCTGGGGATTTGGTGTCTGGGCATCCACCGAAACTGGATAATTTTTCCCAAGACTTTTTTGGGGTAGTGGTATTGGCTGAGTGCTCTGAGATCAGACCAGCTGTTCCCCTCCCTGTGGGTTTTCTCCTAACAGAGAAACTCAGTCTCTGGTGCCCTGGTGCCCACAGTTCTATCTGGGGTAGCGAGTCAGGTGCACAGGCAGGACTCTGTGCTGTCACCTGGGTCACCAGCTCTGGCTCTGGGCTGGCTGTTGGGCACTCGCAGAATCCCTGGTCTTTTCCAGAGAATGTCTGGGAGACCTAATGTTGGTCCCAATTATTTCCTGCACCGTGGGGTTAACTCTCGACTGCAAATTCCAGTCTCTGATGTTGTGGTGCCCACAGTTCAGTCTAGGACATTGAGCAGAGCACGCTGGCATGTGGCTCTGGGCTGGTGACCAAGTGCCTGGTGGAACTGTGATCTCCTCCTCCGTTCAGCTGGGTGAGTTAAAGCTGATTGAATCCCCCACCGTGGGGTATCCTCTCACCTGGGAAACACAGTCACTTGTGTTTTAGGGCCTCGAGTTCTGATTGCTGGTCACTGTGCCAATCCTGCTGTGCTGCTGGTCAGAAAGAGAGTCGTCTTGGGGCCACCATCTTGCAGAATCGTATTTGATCACTTTTATAGATCATTTTTTGAGCTGATAAGAAGCAAAATATGTTCTTTCATATTTTGGAGAAATATTCTGGAAATATCTGTTAGATCTGTTTGGATTTTTTTAATGAATTAATTTCTTTATTTATTCACTTTTCATACTGATCATAGCCCCTTCCCTCCTGTCTGGCTGCTTAGGTCCATTTGTTTTTACATCCTTTTACCATAAGTTGATGTCTAGCCTTGATTTTAAGGTGTATTTCTTGGATTCAAAAGGATGGAGTTTGGTTTTGCATCTATTCTGCTAGTCTCTCTCTCTCTCTCTCTCTCTCTCTCTCTCTCTCTCTCTCTCTCTCTCTGTGTGTGTGTGTGTGTGTGTTTAATTGAGGAACTGAGATCAATGATGTTAAAGGTTATCAGTGAGCAATGTCCCTTGGCTCCTTGTATTTTTATTGTTGTTGCTGTGATGATGGTAGTGTTGGTGGTGATGTATGTGTGTGTGTGTGTTTGTGTGCATATGTGTCTCTCCTTTTTTAATTCTCTCATAATTTGCTGATCTGCGATTACTTATTCCCTGTTTTCTTTGGTGTTGCTGACCTCCTTATTTTGTGGTTTTCCTTCTGGCATCTTGTATACTTTCTGATTTGTAGATAGATGCTGCTTAAATTTGATTTTACTGGAATGTCTTATTTTTTCATGTAGTATCAATGAATTTTCTTCTAGGTATAGTTTCCTCGACTGTCATCTGTCATCTCTTAATATTTGTAAAACATCTTCTCAGATCTTTCTGGCTTTTGAGTCTCTCCTGTGAAGTTAGGTATTTTTTCTAAAAGATCTGCATTTATGTATTACTTGATTTTTTCCTTTGAAGTTTTTAATATTGTTTCTTTGTTGCTTACATTTAGTATTTTATTATTTGCTGAGAGGAATGTCTTTTCTGGTTCAGTTTATTTGGTGACATTTTGACCTTCAGGCTTAGAACAAGTTCAGAATTTTTAAGACTCTAAGAACTCTTATACATGAGTCAAATAAATTTGGCTGTGAACCACTGAAGACCATGGTAATGTAGGAAGGTTATCTTTTGAAAGTCAAATATTTGTGTGTTGAGCTGAAATGGGCATTGTCAGTCTTCCCAGAATCATCCAAGAGGTATGCCATTGGGTATATCTTTGAGGATGTTATGAGAGGTTAAAATAAGTCAGGAAGATCCACACTGAAATATGTGTGGTGCCATCCACTGACCTCAACTCCTGAACTGAATAAAAAGAGAAAAGGGAAAAATCCATAAGATCTCTATCAGTCATCGTGCTCTACTTCCTGAGGTAAGCAATCCACAACTGCATGATGTGGTCTTTCCTGATCTCATGCCATCTTTCTCAAACTATAAAGCAAAAGGACTTAGTCATCTCAGAAACTGTCTTTGGTTACAGAGATGAGAAAACAACTAACATACTATATATATATATATACAAAGTATATCTCATATTAGATAAAATCATAAGGAATCCTTCATGATTCTTATTGTTGGATAGGGGTATTCTCTGATTCTGAATAAGGCCTATAGACAGAAGAAATTAAAAGCAGTTAATTATCACAAAAATGTATGCATGTGAAAAAGATGTTTATATTTATTAAATAATACAAATGAAGTGCTCACATACATGAGAATTTAAAATGAAATATAACTTAAAAATAAGAAAGTAGAATCAGAAATGATCCAATAGTAGATGTATATTTATACCACTAGTCAAAATTCTTAAAGAATGAACAGTATTGCTGAAAATTCTCTTATTGTGAAGTTTTCATTACAAAAAAAACAAACAAACAAACAAAAAACAAAAAAAAAAAACAACCACTCTGGAGTTGTATGCAGGAAACACTCTTACACAGCACCTTCCTTCAGCAGAGTTCTTAAAGTCTGGGACAAGACTGCATGACATCATACCTCTTACATTTATGTTCCTTTTACATAGCCCATATGGGTGACACCAAGTTCTGCTTCTAGCACTAGGTGTACTCTCACAGTCTTGGTTGACAGCTACAGTGGCCCCTATGCCTTTATGGCTAAATCTTGGAAAACACATATTTGGATTTCCACTTTAAAGCAGAAAGGCCCTGTGGTGACATTCTCATTTCCAAATGAACCTGTGTTTTACAAGATAGACATTTTCACAGGTGGCATTCTGTCCTCTGGGTACCTTTCTGTTTCCTAATGCAAAGTTTTAGGTGTCTTTATAATAGCACCAATATCTTTAGCAACTATATAACTCCATCGTCACCACCTGTTCTTTCAGCTCTGCCCAAAACTGCATTTAGGCTTCTTTTTCTGCCCAAATTGCAGGTTTTCATATACTACTGCTTTGTACTCTCAATTCAAACCTCAATAAACACACTGAACAATGATCATGCAGCAGCCTAAACAATACTAGTTTTGTTTTCTTCACCAACTATTTTATTCTATTATTTTTTGATTCAGTTTCAGTTGAATTTTCAGGATGGAGAGAGAATGCATCCACCATTATTGCTAGACCATAAGAGAAACTTCCTCTAACCACATTTGTGATCAGGTCCTTTCCTTCTACTATCTGTGAACTCAATCTCCACTTTTTTTATTTCCTTTTTTTTTTTTTTTTACGAAAAGAAAAACAGCCTTTATCTGTTTTATGTAGTCTTTTACACATTTCTAGTGTGTTCATGCCCGTGCAAGTACGTGCATGTGCTCAAACATATGCACATGAAAATATGCCACAGTGCACATATGAAGGTTAGAGAACACATTACAACAGTCAGTTCTTTTCTTACATGAAATTGGTACCAAGGAGCTGAACCTTCTTTTCAGTCTTGGTAGCAAGTGCTTTTCCCACTGAGCCATCTTGTTGACCCTAAACATTTTTCTTTTCTTTCCTTTTCTTCTTTCTTCTTTTGTTTTTCGATGAGGGAAGACATTACTTGGCTTACACTTTCTTTTTGTAAACTAATTAATAATTAATTAATTTTAATCATACTCTTTTCCTTTTTTCTTTCTGGTCCCAACATCCCACCCTCTTCCCTTTCCCCTGTCCCCTTCTCCTCAGAGCACCGCTCACCTCCCTCCCCCTCCCCCACCTTAAAAACCCACACCAGCACATCAAGTTGAATCAGGACTAAGCAAATCTGCTTTTGCTGAAGCCAGACAAGGCAGCGCAGCTAGGGGAAAGTGATCCAAAACCAGGCAACAGAGTCCACGTCAGAGACTTAATAGGGAACCCACATGAAGACCTTGCATCAGCTGCATCTGGTTTGGGAGACTAGGTCCAGTCTCTCTGACTAGGTTTCAGTCTCTCTGAGACCCCTTAGTCCTCAGTCAGCTCAGTCAGTTAACTCTCCAGCCATCTCTCTCATTTTTTTTATTTTAAATTTATTTTATTTTTAATTACACTTTATTTACTTTGTATACCCCCTCTAGTTCCCTCCCTCCTTCCCTCCCAATTCCTCCCTTCATCTCCCTTCTCCATGCATGCCCCTCCCCAACTCCACTGGTAGGGGAGGATTTTTCTTCCTTCTGATCCTAGTCTGTTAGGTCTCATCAGGAGTGGCTGCATTGTCTTCCTTTGTGGCCTAGTAAGGCTGCTGCCCCCTCAGGGGGAGGTGATCAAAGAGCAGGCCAATCAGTTCATGTCAGAAGCAGTCCTTGTTCCCATTACTCTGGACACTGAACTGCCATGGGCTACATCTGTGCAGGGGTTCTAGGTTATCTCCATGCATGGTACTTGGTTGGAGTATGAGTCTCAGGAAAGACCCCTGTGTTCAAATTTTTTGGTTCTGTTGCTCTCCTTGTGGACCTCCTGTCCTCTCCAGATCTTACTATTTCCCACTTCTTTCATAAGATTCTCTGCATTCTGCCCAAAGTTTGACCATAAGTCTCAACCAGGAGGGGAGGAGGGAGGGGCTTATGGGGGGATACAAAAGGAATAAAGTGTAGTTAATAAAAGTTAAATAAAAAATTAAAAAAAAACACCAAAAAAAAAAAGAAATCATGAAATTTGCAGAAAAATGATGCAACCTAGAACAGATCATCCTGAGTGAGGTACCCCAGAAGCAGTAAGACAGATGTGGTATATGCTCATTTATAAGTGGATATTGGACATATAGGATAAACATACTAAAATCTGTATACCTGAAGAAGCTAAGTAAGAAGAAGGACCCTGGGTAAGACGATCAACCCTCACACAGAAAGGCAAAAGGGATGGACATCAGAAGAGGGAGAAAACAGGCAACAGTATAGGAGCCTACCACATAGGGCCATTGAAAGACTCTCCTCAGCAGGGTATCAAAGCAGATGCTGAGACTCATAGCCAAACTTTGGTTAGAGTGCAGGGAATCTTTTTAAACAAAAGAGAGATAGAAAGTCCTGGAGGGAACAGGAGCTCCATAAGGAGAGCAACAGAATCAAGAAATTTGGGCCCAGTGGTCTTTTCTGAGACTGATACTTCAAGCAAGGACCATGCATGGAGATAAGCTAGAACCCCTGCACAGATGTAGCCCATGGTAGCTCAATCTCCAAGTTGGTTCCCTAGTAATGTGAACAGGGACTGTCTCAGACATGAAATCAGTAGCTGGCTCTCTGATCACCTCCCCCTAAGGTGGGGACAGACTTACCAGCCCAAAGAGGAATACAATATAGCTAGTCTTGATGAGACCTGTTAGGCTAGGGTCAAAGGAAAGGCAGGAGGACCTCCCCTATCAGTGGACTTGCAGAGGGACATGGGAGGAGATGAGGGATGGAGGATAGAATTGGGAAGGTTTAAGGGAGGGGACTGCAGCTGGAATACAAACTGAATAAACTGTAATTTATAAACAAGGCAATTTATAATTTATAAATTTATAAATAAATTTATAATTTATAAACAGGGGTTCTAGGTTATATGCATACATGGTCCTTGGTTGGAGCAAAAGTCTCACAAAAGACCCATCGTGCTCTGATTTAAAAAGTCAATAGCAAAAAAAAAAAAATAGTCTGTAGGGCAGAGCCTTTCAGAGGCCCTCTGTGGGAGGCTCCCAACTTGTTTCCTGTTTTCTTCTTCTTCTGGTGTCCATCCTCTTTCCTTTTCGCAATGGGGATTGAGCATTGTAGCCAGAGTCGTCCTTCTAGATTAGTTTATTTAGGTGTACAGATTATAGTAGGTTTATCCTATATTATATGTCTATATGAGTGAGTATATACCATATACCGTGTTTCTTTCTGCTTCTGGGATAGCTCACTCAGGATGATCTTTTCAAGTTCCCACCATTTACCTGCAAATTTCATGATTTCCTTGTTTTTCATTGCTGAGTAATATTCCATTGTGTAGATGTACCACAATTTCTTATCCATTCTTCAGTTGAGGGGCTTCTGGGTTGTTTCCATCTTCTGGCTATTACAAATACAGCTGCTACAAACATGGTGGAGCAAATGTCCTCATTGTGTACTTGAGCCTCTTTTGGATATATACCTAGGAGTGGTATGGCTGGATCTTGAAGAAGTGCTATTCCAAATCAGTTAGAGGAAAAAGTGGGGAAACTCATTGGTACAAGATACAACTTCCTGAACAGAACACCAACAGCACAGGCTCAATCAATAAATCAATAAATGGGACAATAAATCAATAAATGAGCAACAATCAATAAATGGGACCTCATGAAACTGAAAAGCTTCTGTAAAGCCAAGGACACCATCATCAAAAGAAAATGAATGCCTACAGATTGGGAAAGAATCTTCACCAACCCTCTACCTGACAGAGGGCTAATATCCAGTATATATAAGGAACTAATGAAGTTGAAAAGCAGCAAATCAAGTAATCCAATTAAAAAATGGGGAACAGAGGACTCTCTGTAGATGAATATCAAATGGCAGAGAAACACTTAAAGAAATGTTCAACATCATTAGCCATCAGGGAAATGCAAATCTAAACGACCCTGAGATTTCACCTTACACCCATCAGAATGGCCAAGTTCAAAAGTTCAAGTGACAAAACATGCTGGAGAATTGGTGGAGAAAGGGCAACCCTACTCCACTTCTGGTGGGAATGTAAAATTGTACAACCACTCTGGAAATTCTTCTGGCCTTTTCTCAGCCATATCTCTTGATTGTCAATGGACTACTTATTTATTGCTGGTTATGGAGAATAATATCTTTTTTAACTTTTGTTAATTACACTTTATTCATTTTGTATTCCTCATACGCCCCTCCCTCCTCCCCTCCCGGTCCCACCCTCCTCCCCTTTTGCATGCATGCCCCTCCACAAGTCCACTGATAGGGGAGGTCCTCCTCTCCTTCTTTCTGATCCTAGTCTATCAGTTCTCATTAGAAGTGGCTGCATTGTCAGGGTGAGAATAATATCTTTTGACCCTAATATAGTCTTCAGTTTTTCTTTGTTTTCTTTTTTTTAATTTTAATTTTTTTAATATTAGTTACAGTTTGTTAACTTTGAATCCCTGCTGTATCCTGCTCCCTCTTTCCCTCCCACCCTCATCTCCTTCCTGCCCCTTTCCAAGTCCACTGATAGGAGAGAACCTCCTCCCCTTTCATCTGATACTCATTTATCAGGTATCTTCAGGACTGGCTGCAAAGTCCTCCTCTGTGTCTTAGCAGGAATGCTCCTCATGAGATTTGCAGACAAATGATGGGACCTAGAAACGATCATCCTCAGTGAGATATCCTATAAGCAGAAAGACACACATGGTATATACTCACTTATATAGACCTATAAGATAGGATAAACATACTAAAATCTATACACACAAAGAAGATAAACACGAAAGAGGACCCAGGGTACGATGATTAAGCCTCATTTAGAATGACAAATGGGATGGACATTGGATGTAGGAACAAACAAGTAAAAGGGCAGGAGCCTACCACAGAGGGCCTCTGATAGCCTCTACCTAGCATTGTATCAAAGCAGATATTAAGATTCATAAACAAACCTTTGGCAGAGTGCAGCGAATCAAAAAAGGGAGGGATTTAGTATGACCTGGAGAGGACAGGAGCTCCACAGGACAAAATGTATCTGGGGACAGGGGTCTTTTATGAGACTGTTTCTCCAACCAAGGACCATGTATGGATATAACCTAGAACCTCTGCTCAGATGTAGCCCTTGCTAGCTCAGTATTCAAGTGGGTACCCTAATAAGGGGAACAGGGACTGTTTCTGACACTTTCTCTTTTTTTAATAATATTTTTATTTTTTATATTAATCAAAGGTTATTTACTTTTTATCCCAGCTGTAGCCCCCTCGCTCATTCCCTCCCAATCTCACCATCCCTCCCACATCTCCTCCCTGCCCCTTTCCAAGTGCACTGATAGGGGAGGACCTCCTCCTTTTCCATCTGACCCTAGCTTATCAGGTCTCTTCAGGACTGCTGTAATGTCTTCTTCTGAGGCCTCAAAAGGCTGCTCCTCCCTTGGGGTGGGGTGGGGTTGAAAAGCCAGCCATTGAGTTCATGCCAAAAATAGTTACTATTCCCCTTACTAGAGAACCCACCTGGATACTGAGTTATCATGGGCTACGTCTGAGCAGGGGTTCTAGGTTATATGCATACATAGTCCTTGGTTGGAGCAAAAGTCTCACAAAAGACCCATCATGCTCTGATATATTTTGTCCTTGTGGAGCTCCTGTACTCTCCAGGTCTTACTAACTCCCCCTTCTTTCATATGATTCCCTGTACTCTGCTGAAGGTTTGTTTATGAGTCTGAATATCTGCTTTGATACATTGCTAGGTAGAGTCTTTCAGAGGCCCTCTGTGGTTGGCTCTTGTCTTGTTACTTGTTTCTCTTGCATCCAATGTCCATCCCATTTGTCGTTCTAAGTGAGAATTGATCATCTTACCCTGGGTCCTCTTTCTTGTTTATCTTCTTTAGGTATATAGATTTCAGAATTTTTATCCTATCTTATAGGTCTATATAAATGAGTATATATCATGTATATCTGTCTGCTTTTGGGATACCTCACTCAGGATGATTGTTTCTAGGTCCCACCATATGCCTGCAAATTTCATGATTTCCTCATTTTTTATTGCTGAGTAATATTCCATTGTGTAAAAGTACCACAATTTCTGTATCCATTCCTCAACTGAGGGACATCTGGGTTGTTTCCAGGTTCTGGCTATTATGAATAAAGCTGCTACAAATATGGTTGAGCAAATGTCCTTGTTGTGTACTTGAGAATCTTTTGGATATATGCCTAGGAATGGTGTAGCTGGATCTTGTGGAATCACTATTCCTAATTGTCTGAGAAAGCACCAGATTGATTTCCAAAATGTTTGTACAAGTTTGCATTCCCACCAGGAATGGAGGAGGGTTCTCCTTACTCCACAACCTCTCTAGCATGTGTTGTCACGTGATTTTTTGATCTTAGCCATTCTGATGGGTGTAAGGTGAAATTTCAGGGTCGTTTTGATTTGCATCTCCCTGATGGCTAAGGAAGTTGAGCACCTCCAATCTCCACTTTCTACACTTAGACTTTTATTTTCTATATACACACCAAAATGTCTCTTTATGCAGTGCTTATAGCATTAAGTCTCCTCTAGTCTGTATGTATCTCCCAAGTAATCTACCCAGAACCCATTTCCAAAGGCCTATGAGAAACATGGTCAAATGATAACAGAAAAAATATCACTTCTCAGTGCTTTGTGCTGTACCAAATGTTTTTTTTTTTCCAAAGGAAGAGGCATGTTGGTTGTCATCTACTTTTTCTAATTTGTTTTTTTTTCTTCTGTTGTGCATTTTTTCTGTCTAGTCTGGACATTTATCATGAGCTCCTAGGACCCATATTTATGGGCATTTGTCACCTAGAGTAAATCTCTTGGGAAACTCCCTGCAAACACACCAAAATGTATGTCTTTAAGATGATTTTAAACTTGGTGAATTTGACAATGAATACAACAGTCACACTTAATCATCAAGAACTCTAGAAACTGTATGTGATTACCAAGCATACACAATTCTTTTGATCCTACACTCAAAATGTAAATAAAAATTAAAACTTACAACTGAGGAATGGATACAGAAATTGTGTTACATTTACAAAGTAGAATATTACTCAGCAATTAAAAACAAGGAAATCATGAAAATTGCAGGCAAATGGTGGGATCTAGAAAAGATCATCCTGAGTGAGTTATTTCAGAAGCGGAAAGACACACATGGTATATACTCTCTTATAAGTGTATGTTAGATATATAATATAGGATAAACAAACTAAAATCTGTATAGGTAAGAAGTAAGCAAGAAGGAGGATTCTGGGTAAGATGCTCAATTCTCATTGAGAAAGGCAAACAGGACGAACATTGGAAGAGGGAGAAAACAGGGAATAGGACAGGAACCTATCAGAGAGGGTCTCTGAAAGACTCTACCCAGTGGGGTATTAAAGCAGATGCTGAGATTCATAGCCAAACTTTGGGCAGAGTGCAGGGAATATAATGAAAGGAGGGGAAGATAGGAAGATAGAAAGACCTAGATGGAACTGGAGCTCCATGAGGAGAGCAACAGAAAAAAAAATCTGGGCCTTGAGGGTCTTCTTAGAGACTGAAACTCTAAAGGACCATGCGTGGAGATAACCTATGACCCCTGCACAAATGTAGCCTGTGGCAGCTCAGTGTCCAAGTGGATTCCCTATCCAAGGATAACATGGTGACATGAACTCAGTGGCTGACTCTTTGATCACGTCTCCCTGGAGGGAGGGGTTGAGCAGCCTTATCAGGCCATAGAGGAAGAAAATGTGGCCAGTACTGAGGAGACCTGATAGGTTAGGTTCAAATAGAAGGGGAGGAGGACCTCCCATATCAGTGGACTAAGGGAGGTCATGGGAGAAGAAGAGGTAGGGAGGGTGGGATTGGGATGGGATGAAATAGGGGTCCACAGCTGGGATACAAAGTGAATAAATTGTAGTAAACAAAATGTAAATTAAAAAATAAAGGAAGTTAATGTATAAAGACAGGAAGAAGCAAAATCATCAAGTTATAAAGTCAGCCAAGAAGTGAGGAGGAAAAGACACATAAAAATTTCATAATAAAAATTGAATTTAATATGTATCTGTGCATGCTCATAAATTAGATTATTGTTTGTTATCATGTAACAACATTAAAATTTTTATTCATAAATCACTTATTAAATCATAAGGGAAGAAAGAGTTCTTTAGTGAAGAAATCTGGCAGACATGTCTTTGTTGAGGTTACCAACATCAATAATGGCCAGAAATGACACCAGATGCCATCTAATGTGATCCACTGGAGATGGTACATCTTCAAATATACTCTGCTTCTGCCAAAAATCAACTGAACTTAGTTATAATAAAATGTGAGACAAACTCAACAGAATGAGTAACTACGGAAGTCATGTTCTTTAATCCTTCAAAACTATAAATTCTGGGAAAAGATACAAAGTATTTCAGGATGAAAAACATGCTATTGATACCTTGTACATTAACAAAAGCCTTGCTCATGTACTAGGGTTTATTACTACTTGATTTATATGAGTATGATTATCAAAGCAACAGATTTTTAACATGAATGGTTATGCATTAGAGACATTTCATTCCTGTCATTTTTCTGAACTTGTCAGTTGCATTGAAGTTTCACAAGACAGTGGCTTTCTAATTTTGGAAAATGCATATTAAAATATTTATTGAGAAATATGGTTATATGACACTCATTACAGCTATTTTGACATAAGATGATGCTAATAACTGTAGTTGCACCCTTGAGGATAAGTAGGGATAACTAGAAGTGTTAGAAGTTTGTGGGTCTAAATAAGGGGAATCAATCGTTATCTTGTATTTTTCCTTAGATTTGATACCACATTCAAACTGAAAACCAAAATAATCCTGTGCTTTTTAAAATGGCTTGAAAGTTTTAAAAAGAGGATTATTTACATTTTTGTTAAATTAATTGCTTATACCTATTCTGACAACATAAATTAAAGGAAGAGTAAATATATACTGAGATGTCTAAGAAAATATTTTCTTGTATAAGGGAAGAAAATTAGAAGACGGACATTTAGATAAGTATACTCAATGAAACTGGAGAAGTGTTGAATACTAAAATTAATTGTATAAAGTGCTTTAGAGGCAAATTTGTACTTTTTAAAACTAACCTTATGTTAAACCAATATACTTTCATGAAAAACAGACTAGTGACAGGTTATTATGATTTGACTTTAAAATGTTCTCCCAGTGCGGGGCTTCTAATACTTGATCCCCAACTTATTACACTGTGGGCCTTTTACTAGGTGAAGCCTACATGGCGGAATTAAATCCCTAGGTGTGGGCCTCTGAGGACTGTACCTGATCTGAGTGCAGCTGGTTCTCACTGCTTCTTGGTACACTTAAACACTGCTGCTGTGACTCCGCTGTGGCATAGACAGAGGTGTTTCTTGTCATGCATTCATCATAATGATGGCATGAAAACAGGAGCCAAAATAAACATTTCCTTCCTTATATGGCTTTGGTGAGATATTTTGTTCATCATAATTTAGAACTAATCAACAAATATGCGTATAGTTCTGCTAAACTTTTCCAAAGAAGTAAACTATTATCCAAATAATGACACCTGGAAAAAGAGTGAAGCAAAACAATGTATTATGCCACCATGCTCGTTGATGGTCACTTTTATGCACTCATTTTAATAGCTAAATCAATATAGACTGTGGAGAGCCGAGAGAATGCAATCGCCATTACAAGATGGCGCCAACATCCGGCCCCGGTAGACCGGAATGAGCCCTAATATGTGTAATAAAAACAGGGGATCTTCTGGTAATTAAGGCAAACTGAATCCTTTGAAAAGTTTTGCAAGCTTGCTAGATGCTTTAAGCAATCCAGCAGCCTCTAAGATTTTGGTTGCATTTACCACATAACTAGAATCAGAAACAATATTTAAGGGACCTGGAAATTTTTCTAAAACTTTTAGCACTACTGAACATTCCACAATTTGAGGCGAGGTCTCATGATATTGCTTAGAAACAACTTTATTATTAACCACATAAGCTCCCACTCCTGTTTTTGACCCATCTGTATAAACTACCAGTCCATCCCGAAGTGGTTCCTGGGACGTTACATGTGGGAAGACTACCTCTTGAGTTAAAGCAAATTGCAAAACAGGGTGTCGAGGATAATGATTATCAATCAAACCACTAAAGGAGGTAACTATCACTGCCCAAGTATCAGAGGTAGCAGTCAATACCTGAACCTGGTGAGCTGTATAAGGCACTATTAAGAACTTTGGCTCCTTCCCAAAGTATGTAATGGCTGCTTTTAACCCACGAAGTGCAAGTTGAGCAACTGCATCTGGATACCATTCAATCATTTTTGCAGGAGAAGCATTGGGATGAACCCACAATAAGGGTCCATCTTGCCATAATACAGCAGTTGGTAAATGTTTAGTTTTAATGACACACAGGTCAAAGGTCTTAGTTTCATCTACACGTTTTAATTGGGCATCTTGTAAAGCGTCTTCTACCACTTGCAGGGCGCAGCTTGCAGCAGGTGTTAAGGCTCTGGGTGAAGAAATATGAGCATCCCCTTCCAAAATATCAAATAGGGGTTTTAATTCAGCAGAAGGAATCTTTAAAAACGGCCTAAGCCAATTTATATCACCTAATAATTTTTGAAAATCATTTAAGGTATGCAAATGGTCCCTGCGAATTTCTATTTTCTGAGGAACTATTTGTTCCGGATAAATAACAGTCCCTAGAAAGGAACCCACTTCTGAAATTTGGACCTTTTCAGTGGCAATATGCAATCCCCATTGTTGCAGGGTTTTTTGCAACAAAGGATACGCATCTTGCAAGATGGCTAACTCCTCATGGCACAAGAGAATATCATCCATATAGTGAATCAGTAACAAGGAAGGAAATTGCTGTCTAACTGGTTCAAGAGCCATCTGCACATACAATTGACACATGGTGGGGCTATTAGCCATGCCTTGAGGTAAGACTCTCCATTGATATCTCTTGTCTGGCTCATAGTGATTAACAGCAGGTAGGGTAAAGGCAAATCTCTGTCTGTCTCGTGGGCACAGAGGAACGGAGAAGAAGCAATCCTTGATATCTATAATTATGACTCTCCATTGTTTAGGCAAAGCAGAAAGTAAAGGTAGGCCTCGCTGAACAGAGCCAAAGAGCCGCATCTGTGCATTAATGGCCCTTAAATCATGGAGAAGTCTCCATTTTCCTGATTTCTTTTTAATAACAAAAATAGGTGTGTTCCAGGGGGAAGTAGATGGTTCCAAATGACCAAGCTATACCTGTTCTTTAACCAGCCTTGTAGTGCCTTCCAGCTTTTCAGAGGAAAGGGGCCATTGAGGAACCCATACGGCCTCCTCTGTGAGCCAAGATATGGGCATGGAACCCTCAATGGCAGCTAATGAAAACCCAGGCCTTGTTTCCCTGTATTACTTTCCTGTGAAATCGGGTGTAATCTCCCTTGTTCCTGTTTACCAAGGCCTTTTCCTTCCTTATAACCCATCCTGTTTATTATATCAACCACTTGTTGAGAATACTCATTGGTCAATGCTAATCCTAAATCCTGCAAAATATCTCTTCCCCAGAGATTGACAGGGAGAGGAAGAACATATGGTATGAAACTTCCTGTTTGACCTTCTGGTGCTTGCCACATCAAAGAACGTGAACTAACCAGGGCTGGCCTCATATCCCAACCCTTGTAAGGAGTGGGATGATTGTGTAACAGGCCACGCCTTAGGCCACCAGGTGGAAGAGATAATGCTTTTATCAGCTCCTGTGTCCAAAATACCAGTAAAACTTTTCCTTTCTATTTGTAGTTGTAGGGTAGGTCTAGTTTTAAGATCAACTACCAAATGAGCAAAATCTGTTCCTGTGGAACCGAGTCCTTTTGCGCCCCTTGGTGTTCCGGTAGATGGAAAACAGTCATGAAGGCTTGGGAGGAGGACTAATTGAGCAATCCTATCTCAAGGAGAAATAGAAAATATGCCTTGGGGGCAGGAACAAAGCACTTGGAGCTGTCCGGTAAAATCCTGATCTAATATTCCAGGATGGACCATAAGTCCTTTTAGAGTGAGAGAGGAGCGACCCAAAATAAGACCGACACTTCCTTCAAGCAGGGGGCCTTCAAACTCCACTGAGACAGGTCGCACCCCCATGTGTGGCATTAATAAGAATTGGGAGGTGGAACGGAGGTCCAACCCTGCTGATCCTCTTGTTGCTCTACAGCTGGATAAACCCTCCTGCTGCCTGCCTGTGTCCCATATCTTTTGGGGCCCTGAGACCTGGGACCCTGAGACCCGTTTTTTGGAATATTCTTATTCCTATCATTAGGGGGGGTTTCATGCTGAATAAGTTTTCCCTGAATATCTCTAACTGAACGGCATTCATTAGCCCAGTGATTGCCTTTTCTACACTTAGGGCAAAGTCCAGGAACTTTCTTTTGCGCAGACACACGACAGTCTGTTTTTAAATGACCCATTTTGCCACAATTAAAACAAACTTTATTGTTTCCAGAACTTGGGTGGTTCTTGCTCTGTAATGTGGCTGCCGCCAGGCATTGGTAAGTGGGCCTCCGAGTCCTCTGCAAACTTTTATCCAATCTGTTAGCCCTTTGTTCCTTCTAGGAGTAATGACTGTTTTACATTCCGGTGAAGCATTTTCATATACCAGCTGTTCTATCATTGGCCTAACTCGCTCCAGATCTCCAAATATTCTACCTGCTGCTCTGTCATTCTGGCCGTAAAATCTGAGAATGGCTCCTGAGGACCTTGTATAATCTTTGTCAGGTGTCCTCCGGCCTCACCCTTCTTTGAAAGGGCTTTCCATGCTTTAATAGCGGCAGCAGAGATCTGACCATATGCCCCCCAATCATAATTTGTCTGATTATGAACAAACTGGCCTTGCCCCGTTAGCAAATCAAAGGTCCATTGCCACTGATTGCCTTCTGCATGGGCATTGGCCCTTGCCTGAGTTTGGGAAGCATCATGCCAAAAGGCTTTCCATTCTTAGTACTGTCCCATACTAGGGAGAGCAGCTTTTATGGTATTTTGCCAATCATTTGGAGTCATGGCCATGCTAGCAAGTCTTTCAAGCTGCATGATTGTAAAATTAGCATCTACCCCGTATTTGTTAACCGATTCAGCAAGGGGATATTCTTTAACAAGGGGATATTCTACCGGTGCATGAACACGGTCCCCTTCCGTGGCCTCAAATACAGGAAAGGCCTGCAAAAGCTTCCTTTTATCCCTTTTCGAAAAGAAGGAATCTAAACCGTGCCTTTCAACATAAGGCGGGGGGGGGGGGGGCACTAGGGGTTAATGAGAAAGCCCCGCGAGTTTTAGCTCCTCCCCTCTGTTTCTCTCGATTTGGTGGTAACGGCTGCTCATCAGGGTGGCGCCTCTCTTCCTCATAGCGAGCCGCTTCCTCCTCTAAGTCTGACTCCTCAGAGGGACTTAACTCCTCCGACTCAGAATTGTCAATTTCTAAAGCCTCTAGTTTTTTTGTCGGACAGAGAGGCTCCTTTTTAGATTTTTTCTTCTCCTTATCATGTTTCTCTCCCAGGGTGTCCTTTCCCTTACCTTTCGCTCCTGCGGCTTTAACATCCGCAGAAGGGCCTTTTTTCTTAGAGACGTCTTTATTTCTATCCATTGGGGCCCCTAATCTTTTGTCATGTTCTGTTTCTGACATGCTGTCTTGTAGTTCCTCTAACACCCCTTGGCCAGCTGCTAGATGAGCGGCATTTCTCATCTTCTAAGCAAGATTTTACTAAAATCCACAATGACCTAGTTCCAACTTTTAGCTTTCCATTTTCTTCCTCCCTCCGTAAATTACCTTCTAGCTTATCCCAGGAAGCAAGCATCAGTGACCCTGAACATACAAACCAGGGAGCGATGCGGTCAATTTCCGTAATAAATCCTTCCAACGTTCTTTTTGAAAGCTTTAGTTCATGCTGTTTTAAAAGTGACTGAAGTGCCGTGATCACTGAATGTGAAGCTCCCATGTTGCTCCCTTATCTACAAGAGAAACTGACACAGGGAGGGGCACCGCGGCTTATCTACTTCCGGCTAACAGTACCCAACGGCACACCAAAAAAGGGACACTGCGGCTTATCTATGACTGTCTAACGATGTCCCACGGAGACAAAGCACTTTAGCACCAGCCTTTATGGAAACAAAATGAAACCAAAAGAAAAATCACTAAGGCCACCAAAACAAACGCAAGAGCAACTGGGACAATTAAATGGGGCTATATATCTTTAAGACCAAGCATACCTCTCAGAACTTTCCATTTGTGCTGCAGTTCTGAATCCTCCCCACGAGCGGGGGGGGGGGGGGTCTCCTCAGGGCCGGCGATAAAAGGCTGCCCGGCGACCCGGGGTTTCGGCACCAGATGTTGTGACCTGCTTAATCGTCTCGCCAGCAAGAATGCACACAGACAACAGGATCCTTCTGCAGCAGGCTTTATTATAGTCAAGCGATGAGGGGAGGAAGACCCCAAGCCCCAGAATGGTGCTGCTTAAATACACCCTATGGCGGCGTGTACTCCGCTGGTTGGCGGCTTGCCCATTGCCCCGTATGACACCCTGGGCTGGGCAGTGATCCCCCGGGCTGGGCAGTGACCCCCCAGGCTGGGCAGTGGCTTGGCGCGCTTTCGCAACTTGTACATGCGCTCTATTATTTGTTCATTAGGGCCGGGCCGGATGTCGGCGCCATCTCGTAATGGCGATTGCATTCTCTCGGCTCTCCACAATAGACATGCATAAGGCCATGTTAAGATTTAGTTTAAATATGCATCTATGTTTAATGACATTGTGGATAAATATAGAAAAGGAATTACACAGCATTGATATTAACCAATTAGAGATTTTTCATGTAAACATAAATGTTAGCCTGTGACATACGTGCACTAAAATATTCAATAGTTATTTTTAATGTCCATAAGAGCACTGTGGAATACTAAGAAAAAGTATTCTAGTTTCCTGCACATTTAGTTTTCACTAATCATGTCACCAATGAGATATCATTTCATTTTGATCATGTATATGTGCTTTGGAAAACTGAGTTTCTAAATTCTTCCTTAAACATTCCTCACAGAAATGATTGCCCTCATTGAGATCATTTTCTAATTCTTATGTGAAACTCTTGCTGATAATAACACTGCATCACCTTTACAGGTCCTTTGGTCCATGGTGATGATGCTGTGAAGTGTTAAATATTAGTGCTATTGAACACAGAGGTCTTATTCTTGACATACCTTCATAAACACTGTCTATGCCTCCTCTTCTGCCTCCCCTGCTGTCCCTTGCAGTTTTCTTTTAAATTCTCAGTCATGTGCCACAGTATGCTGGCAGTTCACCGAGACTAGATGATCTTGATGGGTACCACTTTCATGACAGATGTGCGGATGTCTTCTATTTGACCTATTGTCTCACCTTTTTGTTCAACCCAATCCACATTTCTAAGTCTATCACCATACAGCTTCTTCAAGTCAAGACACGAATCTACAGTCAGTTTCCTATGGCTTTTGTAAAAGCAAGCCACTATGGCTATGGCAGATTCATTATGTGGTGAACACTAATGTTTGCTGCTAAGTTTGATTCATGCAGTGATTCTTCTGTGATGGGTACCCTCAAATATTCTACATCTCTGTACTGTTCTATTCAAACTCCATTCCCCTTATCCAATTTGTCTGATGTTTGAAGAACCCTGACTTTAAAATTCCAGGCCACTTACATAGCCTAGAATACTGGAAATACGTTTGCTTTTGTCTTCACTGCTCAAAACAGTTTATTGTCAGATATTACTGTCCAAGCCTTGTCCCCAGGGACATTTAAGGGACTTCTAAAACAGTGTGGTGTTTTGCCCATTCTAGTTTTGACTAAATTGCAATCTGATGGATGTAAAATACAGAACCTTCTGATACAAGTGTTTTTAGGCAACTTCTCAATTTTATTATAGATATGTCCTAAAACAAATGAATAAACAAACAACCATACAAAAACAACACCAAACCTCCAAAACAATGGTTTCTCTGAACTTGCTTGTAGGGTGATCCCATTTGCATGTAACTTAAAGGGACTAATAAGATGTTCTTGACTGGAAATCTAAAGTGCCATTCTATTTTATTATTAGATACCATTACATACACAAAACATAATGAGTAAGCATGAATCTGTATAGCTTTTATTATGGAAGAGGAATTGCAGAATCTCTTAGAACCCTTTTCTATGGAAGGCCTTCCAGGAACATCATTTCCAAAAGCTGAGGTAGATCTTGTGGAATGGGTTCATGACGAAGTACTCCATCTGATACTCATGGGTTCATAGGTGTGCCCTTCAATGCAACAACCATAGACCTGCCATCCTTGGGAAACATATTTAAGATTTCTCACCCTTCTCTTAATACCCTGGTGAAACTGTCCCAGCATTTTTTTTATCACACAGGAAGACTAAATATGAAGAAAAGGAGGACAAAGTGGGACGAATGAAGAGGGAGAAAAAGAGAGAGCTAAAGGATCTCCCAAGATATCTAGAAATCTACATTCTGTGTTATCCATTTAATTACTGCACATGTGAATAGATATTCTTATAATCTAGAAGCATGCAGTATTATCCAAACTATATAAAAGTCAACAACTTTCATTTTCTCACATTCATGTCACTTCATTTATGTTAAGTTCAGAAATTAGTTTTGTGAATAATTCTGGGGCAACAAAGCTATTTTTCTAGATGATTCAAAAACTTTGTTCTTTCCCATTTGTGAACCTCTTCAGTTCAAGTTGAATCAGATTTTAATGATATAAAATACCAACTGTGAGGCTCCACTTCACCTGAAATTCTCATATGCTTTTGAATCTACTATCCCTGGCCAAAGGCAGAGGATTTTCCTCTAAGCCCAGATGAAAACTGGGCAAGATATAAGAATATTACCACTAGGAAAAAGCCTGAGAAATCTGTTGTGGACAGGAACTCCACAAGAAAACCAATAGAGAAACCTAACCCAGACCCATGGGGCCTTACAGACACTGAGACACCAACTAAGAAGCATGCATGGTCTAGACCCAGGCCACCTGCACATATGTGGCAGACAGGCAGCTTGGTCCTTATGTGGGTCACATGGCAAGTGGAGCAGAGGGGCTGTCTCTAATGTGGACTCTATTGCCTGCTTTTGGATCACTTCCCCCTGGCAGGGATACCTTGCCTGGTCCCAGTGCACGAGGATATACTCAGTCCAGATGCGACTTGATGTGCTGGAGAGGGTTGATATAGGAGAAGGAAAACTTCCCTTTTTGTGGGGAAATGGAGAGATGAAAGACAGAGGAGAGGGAAGGTAGAACTGGAAGGAAAGGAGGGAGGAGGCTGACCTTGGGATATAAAGCAAATAAACTTAAATTAAAAAAAAAAGGAAGAAGAAGAAGCTCAAAAAAAGCTCAGAAACAAACAAACAAAACTAAAGTGCATGCACCCACCAAGGGGGCAGCATAGAAAACCTAACAGCACTCTATAATTGTTCAGGTCTAGAGGACCTTGTGCCAGGATTACAGTTTTCTGAAAAAAATTTTATTTACAGTTAGCTACTGCCTCTAGGAGAACATTTTTGCAAATGTTTTATATTTTATATTTTATATCCAGACCAATCCATGAGTTTTTGTTACATAGCATAGATGTATTATTTGCTTCCTTCACAGTGTTTTGGCAGAAAACTCTACAATAAACAATTATTTTTATACTCCTCATAATCCAGTTGTATATCCTATCACTTGATAATGCATAGCAGTCTTGAATTTATACTGCTGAGAAACATTCCAGTAGGATCGACACAGATACAAAATCAGTAAAGGTTCTCTGGCCACAACCTGCCTAGCGTAGTAGTTAATGCCATCATGAAGAGTTTATTCCTCAAACAATATCAGTTACTACTCACCTCCTTTCTTTTCAAGAAAACCTGTAAAATTTTACCTTCAAGTAAGGTAGAAAGGCCAAGTGAAAAGGCAAGAGTCTGTCTGTTATTAATGTCTGTGCGAAGAAGTGGAGGCTTGTATGACAAAGGACATCTGAAGGACATAATGAAAATGCATGTCACAAATAATGCACCTGTGAGAATTATGAATGCATTTGCTCTTGCTGTTACATGCTTGAGCACTCTGGGTTAGAGCTGCGTAATATTGGCCATTATTTCCCACTAATAGCATGCTAAATGGCAAGCAGTGTGATTCCCCAAATACACACATTCAGGTGATAATTTCTGGAGTGACCATATCTCAAGATACGGATTTTAAGAAGTAGCTTTAATTAGATATATTGGTATAAATGGAACCATAACAAAATGATTGCATAAATTTTAGAAGAGGAGATATTTTATTTTATCCACCATGTGACCACACAGTAAAATGTCACCTACAAAACAAGAGTTCTACCAGAAATAGAATCTTGCTGGAAATTTCCATCTCTTTACCTACTATTACATTGTTCTTTTTGCTTAACTATCCAAACTTTTTTTTAACTTTTATTAATTACACTTTATTCACTTTGTATCCCCCCATAACCCTCCTCCTCCCATCCTGATCCCACCTCCCCTCCCCCTTCTTCATGCATACCCCTCCCCAAGTCCACTGATAGGGGAGGTCCACCTCTCCTTCCTTCTGATCTTAGTCTATCAGATCCCATCAGGAGTAGCTGCATTGTCATCTTCTGTGGCCTGGTAAGGCTACTCCCCCCTCAGGGGGAGGTGATCAAAGAGCAGGCCAATCAGATTATGTCAGAGGCAATCCCTCTTCCCATTACTATGCAACCTACTTGGCCACTACACTGCCATGAACTACATCCGTGCAGGGGTTCTAGGTTATCTCCATGCATGGTTCTTGGTTGAAGTATGAGTCCCTGGGAAGACCCCTGTGTTCAAATTTTCTGTTTCTGTTGCTCTCCTTGTGAAGTTCCTGTCCTCTCCAGTTCTTACTGTTTCTAACTTCTTACATAAGATTCCATGCATTCTGCCCAAAGGTTGCCCATAAGTCTCAGCCTCTGCATTGATAGTCTTCAGGGCAGAGCCTTTTAGAGATCCTCTCTGGCAGGTTCCTAACTTGTTTCCTGTTTTCTTCTTCTTTTGATGTCCATCTTCTTTGTCTTTTGGGATGGGAATTGAGATTTTAGTCAGGGTCCTCTCTCTTGATTAGTTTCTTTAAATGTACAGATTTTAGGAGGATTATCCTATATTATACAGCTAAATGAGTGAGTATATACTATATGTGTCTTTCTGTTTATGGAATAGCTCACTCAGGATGATCCTTTCCAGGTCCTACCATTTACCTGCAAATTTCATGATTTCCTTGTTTTTCATTGCTAAGTGATATTCTATTGTGTAGATGTACCACAATTTCTGCATCCATTCTTCAGTTGAGGGGCATCTGGGCTGTTTCCAGCTTCTGGCTATTACAAATAAAGCTGCTACACACATGATTGAGCAAATATCCTTATTGTGTACTTGAGACTCTTTTGAATATATGTCTAGGAGTGGTATGGCTGAATCTTGAGGAAGCGCTATTCCTAGTTGTCTGAGAAAGCACCAGATTGCTTTCCAGAGTGGTTGTACAAGTTTACATTACCACCAGCAGTGCAGAAGGGTTCCCCTTTCTCCACAACCTCTCCAGCATGTGTTGTCTCTTGAGTTTTTTATCTCGGCCATTCTGATGGGAGTAAGGTGAAATCTCAGGGTCATTTTGATTTGCATTTCATTAATGGCTAATGAGGTTGAGCGTTTCTTTAAGTGTTTCTCTGACATTCGATATTCCTCTATAGAGAATTCTTTGTTTAGCTCTGTTCCTCCTTTTTTAATTGAATTACTTTTCAGGTTCTTTAGTTCTTTATATATAGTGGATATTAGCCCTCTGTCAGAAAAAGGGTTGGTAAAGATTCTTTCCCAATCCGTAGGCATTCATTTTGTTTTGATGACAGTGTCCTTTGTTTTACAGAAGCTTTTCCATTTCATGTGATCCCATTTATTGATTGTTTCTCTTAGAATCTGTGCTGTTGGTGTTCTATTCAGGAAGTTGTCTCCTGTAACAATGAGTTCTAGGGTATTCCCCAATTTTTCTTCTAACCAATTTAATGTGTCTGGTTTTGTGTTGAGGTCTTTGATCCACTTGGACTTTAGTTTTGTGCAGGGTGATAAGTGTGGATCTATTTGCATTTTTTCTGCATGTAGACATCCAGTTGGACCAGCACCATTATCTTTTTTCTATTGTATGGCTTTGGCATCTTTGTCAAAGATCAGATGTCCATAGTGTGTGGGTTCATTTCTGGGTCTTTTCACTTCCATTGATCCACCATTCTGTTTCTATGCTAGTACCATGCAGTTTTTATTTCTGTTGCTCTATAGTACAGCTTAAGTTCAGGGATGGAGATACCTCCAGAAGATCTTTTATTGTAGAGGATTGTTTTAGCAATTTTGGGTTTCTTATTATTCCATATGAAGTTGAGAATTTTTCTTTCCAGGTCTGTAAAGAATTGTGTTGGTAATTTGATGGGAATTGCATTGAATCTGTAAATTGCTTTTGGTAAAATGGCCATTTTTACTATGTTAATCCTGCCAAGCCATGAGCATGGGAGATCTCTCCATCTTCTGATATCTTCTTCTAATTCTTTCTTCAGAGACTTGAAATTTTTTTTCATACAGTCTTTGATTTGCTTGGTTAGAGTTACACGAAGGTACAATTTTTATTAAATTTTTATTTTTTATATTAATTAGAATGTATTTACTTAGTATCCCAGCTGTAGCCCACTTCCTCATTCCCTCCCAGTCCCACCCTCCTTACCTCATTTCTTCCTTCACCCTCTCTAAGTCTGCTTTTAAGGGAGGTCCTCCTCCCCTTTCATCTGACCCTAGCTTATCAGGTCTCACCATGACTGCCTGCAATGTCCTCCTCTGTGGCCTATCTAGGCTGCTCCTCCCACCATGGTTGGGGAGGTCAAAGAGCTAGCCACTAAGTTCATGTCAGAGAAAGTCCATGTACCCCTTACTAGGGAATCCCACTTGGATACTGAACTGCCATAGGCTACATCTGAGCAGGGATTCTAGGTTATATCCACGCATGGTCCTTGGTAGGAGAAACAGTCTCAGAAAAGACCCTGTGCCTAGATATATTTGGTCCTTGGAGAGCTCCTGTTCTCTCCAGGTCTTACTAACTTCCTCTTCTTTCATATAATTTGCTGCGCTCTGCCCAAACTTTGGCCATGAGTCTCAGCATCTGCTTTGGTACACTGCTAAGTAGAGTCTTTCAGAGGCCCTCTTTGCTAGGTTCCTGTCCTGATTCTTGTTTTCTCCTACTTCTAATGTCCATTCTGTTTGTCTTTCTTTTTTTTTCATTTTTTTAAATTTTATTTTTCTCATTAG
This sequence comes from Meriones unguiculatus, assembly GCF_030254825.1. Lineage (NCBI taxonomy): Eukaryota > Metazoa > Chordata > Mammalia > Rodentia > Muridae > Meriones > Meriones unguiculatus. The sequence goes on from NC_083351.1 coordinate 101,660,584, forward strand.
TTACATTTTGTTGACTTTGTGTCCCAGCTGTATCCCACTCCCTCATTCCCTCCCCAACCCCACACTCCCTCCCTGTCTGTTTGTCTTTTTAAGTAAGGATTGAGCATCTTACCCAGGGTCCTCCTTCTTGGTTAGCTTCTTTTGGTGTTCAGACTTTAGTATGTTTATCCTATCTTCTAGGTCTAGCATCTACTTATAAGTGAGTATATACTGTGCCTGTCTTTCTGCTTCTGAGATAACTCCCTCAGGATGATCTTTTCTAGGCCCTACCATTTCCCTGCAAATTTCATGATTCCCTTATTGCTGAGTAATATTCCATTGTGTAAATGTACCACAATTTCTGTATCCACTCCTCCATTGAAGGACATCTGGATTGTTTTCAGGTTCTGGCTATTATGAATAAATTTGCTACGAACAGGCTCTAAGATCAACAATCAATAAATGGGATCTCGTGAAACTGAAAAGCTTCTGTAAAGCAAAGGACACTGTTGTCATAACAAAATGACAGCCTGCAGACCGGGAAAGGATCCTCACCAACACTATATCTGACAGAGGGCTAATATCCAGAATATATAAAGAACTAAATAAGTTAAAAAGCAACAAATAAAGCAAAAAATGTGGTATGGAGCTAAACAAAGAATTCTCTGTAGAGCAATGTAGAATGACAGAGAAACACTTAAAGAAATGCTCAAAGTCCTTAGCCACAGGGAGATGTAAATCAAAATGACTCTGAGATTTCACCTTTTACCCATCAGAGTGGCTAAGATCAAAAACTCAAGTGACAACACATGCTGGAGATGTTGTGGAGAAAGGAGAACCCCCCTCTACTGCTAATGGGAATGTAAACTTGTACAAACACTCTGGAAATCATTCTGGCACTTTCCCAGATAATTAGGAATAGCGTTTCCTCAAGATGCAGCTGTACCCCTCCTAGGCATGGATGCAAAATATGCTCAAGTACACAACAAAGAAATTTGTTCAACCATGTTTGTAACAGGTTTATTCGTAATAGCCAGAACCTGGAAACGACCCCGATGTACTTCAATGGAGGAATGAATAGAAACTTTTTATATTAAAGCAATCAGAAAAGACCAAAACAAAAGTCTGGTAGGCATGAAATTATTATGACTGCTGTTGACAGATGGTCTTCAGGTAAAGTTTGCTTGCAAATGTTCAATTTTGGAAACTGAGCAAGGATGACAGGAATGTGAAGGTCAAATATGTTTAAAAAACCACAGGTTATGAGTATGTTGATGACAGTCATGACAACAATTAATTCATTATAGAATAATTATGCATTCAGTAATATTTTTTCCAATCCCTAAGTCTGAGAAAGCCTCAAATTCACTCACAAAATGTAAGTATTTTCAAAATATGGATCCATTATTATATAAATTGTATAAAGAAGTATTGTTAGACTTAACATCTGAGTACAACAGATCAATTGGACATGTAAGCAATTTGAAAATTAAAATTAAAATAATGTATTCTGAATATATTTTAACTTATAGTAAGAGAATTAGATAGACTGTTGTAATGATCCCATCTATCACCACAACTGTAAAATCAATTAATGTATTTATTTGAACAGACACTATTTTCTTACTGAGAAATGATATTTGTAATATGGAGGAATCAAAATATTGATTTTGGATTTTAGTTATTGCAGTCAATTAATACCCAGGAATATAAAAATGATTTTGCTTCATTATTGATTCAATTTAGAGCTTCTTTATTATGACAAAATCAAAAGTATGTTCCTCCCTAATTATAATTTTACTATATAAAATTTTATGGATAGTAAATTGTAACTAAATATTGGGTACTTATAAATGTTTGAAAAAAAACTGATTTTATATTCTGATTTTGCATCTATTACAGTTTTGATATTAATTGTGATTTCATTTCAATTATAACTTGAGTTGTAAAATTTGCTACATGATTTCTGGAATCTCACTTAATGTCAGAATATCAAAATATTTCTGTTCTAAACTTTTCAATCATATCTGATGTTTTCTATCGAGATAGGACACTACCGTGATGTTGCAACTGTAAGAATTACCAGTAGGAGGTTTGGTAGAAACATTAGAGTTTTGCATTTCTTTGTGAACATGATCAAGAAGTTATTCTCTGCATGTACAGATGTTGATTTTTTGTGATTTTGCTTTGGATCTGTGTGTCTACATCTGTTACTTTAGCTCCTATAAAAGCAAAAGTATCTGTAATTATTTACAATTGTGTTCATTACCTGACACTTCACAGAGTTGGTATCTAAGAGGGTTCCCACCTGTGTACTGTCAAATCAAGTGTAAAATATTCAAAGCTACAGCAAAATTTCCTAATGCATTTGGAAATCACAAAATTCTGAGATTATTTTTCATTACATTTGAGAGAATTGTATCATTAATCATGTGTGTGTGTGTGTGTGTGTGTGTGTGTGTGTGTGTGTAGTCTTTCTATAGGGGTAATCTATCCAGATAAACAAATATATTGGTATTTTTTTCTTCTAATTGTGGAGAATTCCAAACATATATCAGTAAAAATATGATAGCATTTTTGCCTCACCCTATGCATAGCGATTTCTGTTTCATCTACACCACTCACAGATGATTATTTTGAAACCAATCACAGAAATTATCTGTATACAGTAAATCCTTGGACATTCATCTTGATGACAAAGATTTAAAACACATCCAAGCATTTATAAAGCCAGCAATGGTCAGTGATGCTAAATGCCTATTAATCCAGAAAGCACTCATATAGTTCCAACAATATGTCTGTATTTTTCAAAATTACTCATAGTTCACTTAGGATGTGAAGGATATAACATCTTTACACATTCATGGTTCACATTTCCTTCCATTCCTGAGGCTGTGTTACCAACATTAGCAGTGAATAGTCCCATGCCTGATATACTATAAAGAATCTGCAAAATGTTTCAATAGACACTGCTGCTACTTGGTAGTTACACTTTATGCTAGCTCATGTATTGTTGTATTTTAAACCAAATATTTTTCTATAATATGGCTATGCAGACCTAATTTGATTCTATTCCATTTGCAGCAGAATTACTTTACAGGTGGAAATGTGCAATTTAAACCAAACACACTTTCTGATCAGTGGTCTTTCTTTAATTCTTCATATTCACTCCAGCAACTCTTGCCTGAATTCTTTATTTCATATAGTATGAAAAGCAGAACTATCCAAATTCATTCACTACGTATTCCCTAATTAGGTAGACTAACCTTTTAAAAATGTATAAACTGTGCTGAGATAGAATGTGAGGAAATCACACAATTATTTTAATCCCATATGGCTGTCTAGTGTTTCAAGTCAAATGTGTAACAACAAATACCAGTTGTTACAATGTGAATGTTTTCTTCATTGTCTCAAATAATTGTTTTCTGAAATTTGAAATGTTATAGTAAATATTGTGTAATTTCTATACTATTCAACTTATTTGGACCGTAGGACAATAATACAAGTTTTATGTGTAGATAGAGTTTTTATGAATTTCCTGATAGTTTTAAACAATCATCACTTTTGGTTCATCAACTTTTTATTATGTTACTCATTACTAGTCCATCCACAATTTATAATCAGTTGACTTACATCAGAATGCAGTTACATGACCTTTTTAAAAAAATAAAATAAACAATTTTAATTGTCCAGATCTTGGAATTACTCAGTGATATCCAGGTTCTGTCTTAGGATATTCTAAGTTTATGGTTATGAGGCATAAACTGATCATGATGCATTTTAAACATTCCCTGCTTGATTCTTTTTTTCATATACTTTTATTTTTATTTTTATTTTTTATATTAATTACAATTTATTTACTTTGTATCCCAGCTGCTGTCCCCTCCCTCGTTCCCTTCCAATCCCATCCTCCATCCCTCATCTCCTCCCTGCCCCTCTCTAAGTCCACTGATAGGTGAGGTCCTCCTCCCCTTCCATCTAACCCTAGTTTATCAGATCTCATTAGAACTGACTTATTGTCCTCCTCTGTGGCCTGCCAAGGCTGCACCTCTCTCGAGATAGGAAGGTCAAAAAGCCCACCACTGAGTTTATATTGGAGACAGTCCCTGTTCCCCTTACTAGGTTAACCCACTTGGATGCTGAGCTACAAAAGGGCTACATCTGAGAAGATGTTCTAGATTATATCCATGAATGGACCTTGGATGGAGAATCAGTCTCAGAAAAGACCCCTGTGCCCAGATTTATTTATTCCTTGTGGAGCTCCTGTCTTCTCCAGGTCTTACTAACTCCCCATTTTTTCATATGATTCCCTGCACTCTGCCCAGTGTTTGGTTATGAGTCTCAGCATCTGCCTTGATACACAGCTAGGTAGAATCTTTCAGAGGTCCTCTATGCTAAGCTCCTGTACTGTTTCTTGTTCTCTCCTACTTCCCATGTCCATCCCATTTGTGAGGGTTGGTCATGTTATCCTGGGACCTCCTTCTTGTTTAGCTTCTTTAGGTATACACATTTTAGTATGTTTATACTGTCATATAGGTCTAGTACCCACTTATAAGTGACTATAGACTGTGTGTGTCTTTCTACTTCAGGGATACCTCACTCAGGATTATCTTTTCTATATCCCACCATTTGCCTACAAATTACATAATTTCCATCTTTTTAATTGTTGAGTAGTATCCCATTGTGTAAATGTACCACAATTTCTGTATCCATTCCTTCATTGATGGACATCTGGGTTGTTTCCAGGTTCTGGCTATTACTAATAAAGCTGCTACAAACATGGTTGAGCAAATGTCCTTATTGTGTACTTGAGCATATTTTGCATATATGCCTGGGAGTGGTATAGCTGAATCTTGAAGAAGCACTATTCTTAATTGTCTGAGAAAGCACCAGATTGATTGCTAAAGTGATTGTACAAGTTTACATTCCCACCAGCAATGGAGGAGGGTTCTCCTTTCTCCACAACCTCTCCAGCATGTTTTGTCATTTGAAGATTTTATCTTAGCCTTCCTAATTGGTGTAAGTTGAAATCTTGGAGTCGTTTTGATTTACATCTCCCTGATGGCTAAAGACTGTGAGCATTTATTTAAGTGTTTCTCTGCCATTCTATATTTCACTACAGATAATTCTCTGTTTAGCTCCATACCCCATTTTTTTCATTGGATTGCTTGATTTGTTGCTTTTTAGCTTCTTTAGTTCTTTATATATTCTGGCTATCAGTCCTCTGTCAGATAAAGAGTTGGTGAAGAGTTTTCCCAATCTGTAGGCAGTCATTTTGTTTTGATGACAGTGTCCTTTGCTTTGCAGGAGCTTTGCAGTTTCATGAGGTCCCATTTATTGAGTGTTGCTCTTAGAGCCTCTGCTGTTGGTGTTCTGTTCAGGAAGTTGTCTCTTGTGCCAATGTGTTCTAGGCTTTTCCTCACTTTTTCTTCTAACTGATTTAATGTGTCTGATTTTATGTTGAGGTCTTTGATCCACTTGGACTTCAGTTTTGTGCAGGGTGATAAATATGGATCTATTTTCTTTTTTCTGCATGTATACATCCAGTTAGACCAGCACCATTTGTTGAAGATACTATCTTTTTTCCATTGAATGGTTTTGGATACTTTGTCAAAAATCAAGTAACCATAGGTGTGTGTGTTTATTTCTGGGTCTTCTCTTTGGTTCCATTGATCCACCATTCTGTTTCTATGCTCATACCATGCCATTTTTATTGCTATTATTTGCTCTTTAGTACAGCTTGAGATCAGGGAAAGAGATACCCCAGACGAACTGTTGTTGTACAGGATCATTTTGGAGATTTGGGGTTTTTTGTTTTTCCATATGAAGTTTAGAATTTTTCTTTAAAGGTCTGTAAAGAATTGTGTTGGTATTTTGGTGGGAATTTTAGTGAATCTGTACATTGCTTTTGGCAGAATGGACATCTTTACTATGCCAATCCTACCGATCCATGAGCATGAGATATCTTTCCGTCTTCTGATACATTCTTCAATTTCTTTCTTCAGAGACTTGAAGTTTTTTTTTCAAACTGGTTTTTAACTTGCCTGGTTAGTCTCCCCTTGGTACTTTATGCTATTAGTTGCTATTGTGAAAGGTGGTGTTTCTAATTTCTTTCTTGGCCCTTTTGTCTTTGTTATGCAGGAGGGCTTCTGATTTTTTTGAGTTAATTTTGTATTCAGCCACTTTGCTGAAGGTGTTCATCAGCTGAAGGAGTTCTCCAGTTGAATTTTGGGGGTCACTCATGTACACTATCATATCATCTGCGAATAGTGATATTTTGACCTCTTCTTTCCCTATTTGTATCCCCTTGATTTCCTTTAGTTTTCTTTATCCTCTAACTCCACTGGTAGACCTGCAGAGCAGGGGCTTCAATGTCCCAAGAATCCCTCTGTTTCCCACAGTGGATGTTTGTGGAGGAGGGATCTGATATCTGGCTGCTAGCTTAGAAAGACCCTGGATCTGCTGCTCTGCAGGTACTTGAGGATGCACTCACTCTCTAGAAGGTCAAATTGGCAATCACAAGAGCTCCCCCTGCTCTCTACTCTCAGGTTTGGACCTGCTGAGCCAAATGTGGGAGAACAGGACAAGCTCCATCAGCTCAGTGATGGTACAGCCACCAAACTAGGGAGTCCACCTGTAGCCGCAGAACTGAGAGGCTGGTCCAGATGCTTGCTGGCAAGTCCTGGGGGTCACAACAGTGGTCCACAGTCCTAGGTGGCCCAGCCCCTGGTGATCCTGGGTGGTTTGGCAGGTAGGTGGATTTTGGTGGCTGTACAGCCAGCCAGCTGTCTGCCACTGAGGGATTGGGTGGCCCTTACAGTCTGTCGCAGACCCAGCACCCAGAAGGATGGTACTATGGATCTGGGACTTGGAAGGCGGGTACAGCTGGAAGCCATGGCTGAGGAGCTAGGAGCCCCCCCCCCCGCCTCTGCTTTCTCAGTCCCCAGTCAGAGTTCTGTCCTAAGTCTCTGGCACTGTGGGCTGGTTCCCGCCAAGGAAGAGGAAGAGGAAGAAGGAGGACAGAAAAAGGGAAGTACAAGGAGTTCCAAATATTGCCACTCTCTGTCCTCAGAGTAGTCTGCGGGTTACCTGAATCTAAATGTTCTCACCTCATGTGAGGTCCTTGTTCAGGAAGCCTCAATGTTGATTTTCTGGCTTTAGCTGCCCCTCCACTCACCAATTTCAGAATTTCAGATCCTCTGCCTCTCAGATACTGTGCGCATTGGTCATCACCATCTTAGATCCTCTACATGACATTTTTAATGACAATATGTAGTGTTATGTTAGGTTTGAGCCATTGACAGAAAATATTGAAAAATATACTCAGATAAGTTTTGTCCAGGAATCATTCATGGTTTAGTGTTATAATGTCATAATCTGATTTAGAATGCTGGTAAAGCTAAGGAAAACAGTAAATGGCCATTTAAAATTTTAAAAGGACCATTTGAACAATATGTTCAGATTAGGTTCTTCAGTGCTTCTGGGATTCTGAGTCCCTGTATTTTTGAGAGACCCTGATTTTGTTCTGATCTGTATCTTTTCATTGCTATTTTCAGACACCTAATAAATATACCTTGTGTATCCCCCACATTACAGTGATTTAATGACATGTCTTTACATGTAGCTTATTCATTTTATAATTACACACACACACACACACACACACACACACACATATATATATATATTTATGCACCAGGATTCTAAAATTTTCTTTTGCTATATCTCACTGTGTGATTTTTAAGCATTTTCAATATCAGTATAATGGTGATATCAAACCACAGTTTTGAGAATGTGAACATTGTAATTGTGTAACAGGCACTTACATTCTGGTGAGGATCATGTTACCAAGCATATGCTTTTTCTACTCATTCACTGACATCCAAATTGAAATGCCATGATTCTGCATTTGTTTAATAAACAAAGGTAATATTATCATTTTGATTACTAACTTGTTGAAATAACTTTGCTTGTTAATGCATCTGGAATTTACTGAAGACAAAGATAAACAAATGTCTTCACTTTAGAATTGTTTTGATTTTTTAATCACGAATGTTAAAAAAATTAATATGCTAAATTTTGTAGTTACAATTTTTCTACAGAGAGAAGTTAGACATTGAAGCCTATACTCATTCATGTCTTTCCTGCATGACAAAAGGTGGCTGCCCAGGAACATTACTAAAATAGAAGTATAATTTAGGTTATTTCATAAAAGCAAAAAGAGAGAGAGAGAGAGAAAGAGAAATATGTCCAGAAGGAGAGTTGTATTTTACTAATAGAAAATTTGCTCAATTAAGAAACTGGATTTCTTTCCAAATTGCTTTACCACTGAGAATTATCATGACTCATGTATACACGAGCACACACACACACACACACACACACACACACACACATACACCATAAAATAGAGATCTTAGGTTCAAGGAATACTTCAGAAGAGGTCAGAAGGAGGGGGTGGTTCTCAGGAACGGAATCTCCTAGACAAGACATAGGTGTTGCCATTAAAACTCACAGTATCTTGAATATTCCTACCCTGGGTCCACATACAGGTATTTCAATCAACCATCAGACATGGAAGAGAAGTGGATTTTGCTGGCTAGTTTCATATCAACTTCATATGAAGGGAACCTCACTTGAGAAAATGCCTCCATAAAATCTGCCTGAAGGCCAAGACATAGGCTATTTTCTTCATTAGTGGTTAATAGAAGAGCAAACATCCCTTTATGGCTGTACCACACTGGAATGGGTGATCCTGGGTTCTATAAGAAAACAGTCGGAGTAAACCATGAAGAACAAGCCAGCACTCCTCCATGGCCGCTGCATCAGCTTTTGCCTTCAGCTTCCTGCTCTGCTTGAGTTTTGGTCCTGACCTCTTCCAGGGATGAACAGCAATGTGGGAATATAAGCCAAATAAACTTTTTCCTTCCAAATTTGCAATAACAAACTTAAGACAGGACTTAAAGTGCTTTCCTTTTCACTGGTGAACTATAGGTTCCTGCATCTTTCAGAAAAAGGGGATATTGATGTCCTTATTTGTATACAAATTCATAACACAAACAGGCTCCAGCAGATTTTTTAGTTCTTAGTTCTTGGTACTTTTAGTTCTTAGATCTTAATTCTTAGTCCTTAGTTCTTAGTTCTTAGGTATTTTAGTTTTTAGTTCGTTTAGTTCTTTCTTTCTTTCTTTCTTTCTTTCTTTCTTTTTCTTTCTTTCTTTCCTTTTTTAATTACCTTAATTCACTTTGTATCCCCCCTGTGGTTCCCTAACTCCTCCCATCCCAATCCCTCCCTTCCTCCACCCTCTGCATGCATGTCCTTCCCCAAGTCCACTGATAGGGGAGGTCTTCTTTTCCTTCCTTCTGATCCTAGTCAATTAGGTCTCATCAGGAGTGGCCACAGTGTCTTCTTCTGTGGCCTGGTAATGCTGCTTCCCCCTCAGGGAGAGGTAATTAAAGAGCAGGCCAATCAGTTCATGTCAGAGACAGTCCCTGTTCCTATTACAATGAAACCCACTTGGATACTGAACTGTCATGGGCTACATCTGTGCAGGGGTCTTAGGTTATCTCCATGGATAGTCTTTGGTTGAGGTATCACTCTCAGGAAAGATCCCTGTGCTGAGATTTTTTGGTTCTGTTGCTCTCCTTGTGGAATTTCTGTCCTCTCCAGATCTTACTCTTTCCCACTTCTTTCCTAAGATTCCCTGCACTCTGCCCAAAGGTTGCCCATAAGTCTCAGCATCTGCATTGATAGTCTGCAGGGCAGAGCCTTTCAGAGATCCTCTGTGTCAGGCTAATGACTTGTTCCCTCTTTTCTCCGTCTTCTGATGTCCATCCTCTTTGGCTTTCTGGACAGGAATTGAGCATTTTAGCAAGAGTCCTCCTTCATGATTAGTTTCTACTTTGTAGAGATTTTAGTAGGTTTATCCTATACTATATGTCTTTATGAGTGAGTATATACAGTGTACATCTTTCTGCTTCTATGATAGCTCATGAAGGATGATCCTTTCCAGGTTACACCATTTACCTGCAAATTTCATGATTTCCTTGTTTTTTATTGCTGAGTAATATTCCATTGTGCATATATACCACAATTTTTGCATCCATTCCTCCACTGAAGGGCATCTGGACTGTTTCCAGCTTCTGGCTATTACAAAGAAAGCTGCTGCAAACATGGTTGAGCAAATGTCCTTATTGTGTACTTGAGACTCTTTTGGGTATATGCCTAGGAGAGGTATAGCTGGATCTTGACAAAGTGCTACTCCTAGTTGAGAAAGCACCAGATTGCTTTCCAGAGTGGCTGTACAAGTTTACATTCCCACCAGCAATGGAGGAGGGTTCCACTTTCTCCACAACCTCTCCAGCATGTGTTGTCTCTTGAGATTTTTTTTTCTTAGCCATTCTGATGGGTGTAAGGTGAAATCTTAGATCGTTTTAATTTGCATTTCCCTGATGGCTAATGAGGTTGAGTGTTTCTCTGCCATTCGACATTCCTCTATTGAATGTTCAGCCCTGTTCCCCATTTTTTAATTGGATTACTTGGTTTGCTACTTTTCTGCTTCTTTAGTTCTTTATATATACTGGATATTAGTCAGATATAGGGTTGGTGAAGATTCTTTCCTAATCTGTAGGCAGTCATTTTGTTCTGACAACAGTGTCCTTTGCTTTACTATGCTTTTCAGTTTCATGAGGTTCCATTTATTGATTTTGCTCTTAGGGCCTGTGCTGTTGGTGTTCTGTTCAGGAGGTTGCCTCCTGTGCCAATAAGTCCAAGGCTCTTCCCCACTTTTTCTTCTAACGAATTTAATGTGTCTGGTTTTATGTTGAGGTCTTTGATCCACTTGGACTTTAGTTTTGTGCAGGGTGATAAGTATGGATCTATTTTCATTTTTCTACATGTAGACATCCAGTTAGACCAGCACCAATTTTTGCAGATGCTGTCTTTTTTTCATTGAATGGTTTTAGCATCTTTGTCAAAAATCAGGTGTCCATAAGTGTGTGGATTTATGTCAGGGTCTTCTATTTGATTCCATTGATTAAGCAGTCTGTTTCTATGCCAGTAGCATGCTGTTTTAATACTGTTGCTCTATAGTACAGCTTACGATCAGGGATGGAGATACCTCCTGAAGATATTTTACTGTAGAGAATTATTTTAGCAATTCTGGGTTTCTTGTTGTTCCATATGAAGGTGAGAATTTTTCTTTTAAGGTCTGTAAAACATTGTGTTGGTAATTTGATGGAAATTGGATTGAATCTGTAGATTGCTTTTGGTAAGATGGCCACTTTTAATATGTTAATCCTGCCAAGCCATGAGCATGGGAGATCTTTCCATCTTCTGATATCTTCTTCTAATTCTTTCTTCAGAGACTGGAAATATTTTTCATACAAGTGTTTGACTTTCTTGGTTAGGTTCACACCAAGGTAATTCATGTCATTTGTGGCTATTGTGAAGGATGTTGTTTCACTAATTATTTTCTCAGCCCTTTTGTCTTTTGTATACAGGAAGGCTACTGATTTTTTTGAGTTAATTTTGTATCCAGCCACTTTGTTGAAGGTGTTCATCGCCTGTAGGAATTCCCTGGTAGAATTTTTGGGGTCACTCAGGTATACCATCATATCATCTGCAAATAGTGATACTTTGACTTCTTCCTTTCCAATTTGTATCCCCTTGATCTCCTTCAGTTGTCTTACTGCTCTCTAACAAGGACTTCAAGAACAATGTTAAAGAGATAGGGAGAGAGTGGGCACCCTTGCCTTTCCCTGATTTCAGTGGGAAGGATCTAAGCTTCTCTCCATTGAGTTTGATGTTGGCTATAGGCTTACTGCATATTGCCTTTACTATGTTCAGATATGTGCCTTGTATCCCTGATCTCTCCAAGACTTTAAACATAAATGGATGTTGGATTTTGTCGAATGCCTTTTCAGTATGTAAGGAGATGATCATATGGTTTTTCTACTTCAGTTTGTTTATCTGGTGGATCACATTGATGGCTTTCCATATATTGAACCACCCCTCCATATGTGGGATGAAGCCTACTTGGTCGAAGTGGATGATATCTTTGATGTGTTCTTGGATTTGGTTTGCAAGTATTTTGTTGAATATTTTTGCATCAGTGTTCATGAGGAGAGATTGGTTTGAAATTCTCTTTCTTTTTTGGTCTTTGTGAGGTTTAGGTGCCAAGGTGACTGTGGCTTCATAGAATGAGTTTGGTAATTTTCCTTCTGTTTCTATTTTGTGGAATAGATTGAAGAGTATTGGTGTTAGCTCTTCTTTGAAGGTCTGTTAAAATTCTGAGCTAACCCTGGGCTTTCTTTGCATGGTAGACAGCTTTGCATTGATGACAGCTTCTATTTCCTTGGAATATTTAATTGGTTTATCTGGTCTTGATTCAGCTTTGGCATGTAGAATCCGTCAAGAAAATTGTCCATTTCATTTAGATTTTCAAATTTCAAATAGACTTTGGAAGTAAGACCTAATTATTGTTTGAATTTCTTTTGTGTCTGTGGTTATGTCCCCCTTTTTTCTGATTTTGTTGATTTGGATAGTTTCTCTCTTCCCTTTAGTTAGTTTGGCTAAGGGTTTGTCTATCTTGTTGATTTTCTCAAAGAACCAGCTCTTGGTTCCATTGATTCTTTGAATTGTTTTATTTGTTTCTAATTTATTGATTTCAGCCCTGTGTTTGATTATTTCCAGCCATCTACTCCTCTTTGGTGTGTCTTCTTTTTTTTTTTCCTAGGGCTTTTAAGTGAGCCATTAAGTTGCTTGCATGAGATGTTTCGAATTTCTTCTTTAAGGCACTTAGTGCTATGAACTTTCTTCTTAGCACTGCTTTCTTTGTCCCATAAGTTTGGGTATGTTGTGTCCTCATTTTCATTGAATTCTAGGAAGTTTTTAATTTCTTTATTTATTTCTTCTTTGACCCAGCTGTCATTTAGTAGCAAGTTGTTCAGTTTCCATGTGTGTATAGGCCTTTTGCTATTTTTGTCATTGAAGTTCAGCTTTAGTCCATGGTGATCAGATAGGATACAAGAAATTATGTCAATCTTTTATCTGTTTAGTCTTGCTTTGTGACCAACTATATGGTCTATTTTGGAGAAGGTTTCATGAGGTGCTGAGAAGAAGTTAAATTCTTTTGTGTTTGGGTGAAAAGTTCTGTAGATGACTGAGATCCATTTGATTCATGACCTCTGTCAGAGTTATTGTGTCTTTGTTTAATTTCTGTTTTGTTGACTGGTCTTTTTATTCAGAGTGGGCTGTTGAAGTATCCCACTACTAATGTGTGGGGGTCTACGTGTGGATTAAGTTCTATTAAAGTTTCTGTTACAAATGTGGGTGCCCTTGCATTTAGGGCAGAGACGTTCAGGATTGTGCTATCTTTCCAAGGGAAAAAAAAAAGGATTTTTCCCTTGATGAGTATGAAGTGTCCTTCTCCATCTCTTTTGATTAATTTTGGTTAAAAATCTATTTTATTAGATATTAGAATGGCTACTCATGCTTGCTTCTTGGGTCCATTTGCTTGGAAAACTGTCTTCTAGCCCTTTATTCTCAGGTAATGTCTATCTTTTTGATTTAGGTGTGTTTCCTGTATGCAACAGCTTGTTGGGTCTTGTTTATGCATCCATTCTATTAGTCTGTGTCTTTTTATTGGAGAATTGAGTCCATTGATGTTGAGGGAGATTAATGAGCAGTGGCTCATATATCCTCTGATATTGATGTTGGCTATGGTAGTGTGTTTGTGTGTTTGGTTTTGCTGTAGTGAGGTTATTTATTTCCTGTGTTTTCTTGAAAGTAGTTAGTTTTCTTTGGTTATATTTTTCCTTCTAGTCTCTTCTGTAACGCTGGATTTGTATGTAGGTAATGTTGGAATTTGTTTTTGTCGTTGAATATCTTGTTTTCTCCATCTATGAGGACTGAGAGTTTTGCTGAGTACAGTAGCCTAGGCTGACATCTGTGTTCTCTTAGGGTCTGCATTATATCTATCCAAGCTCTTCTGCCTTTCATAGTTTCTGTTGAGAAGTCAGGTGTGATTCCGATGGGTTTGCCTTGATATGTTACTTGGTCTTTTTCCCTTGCAGGTTTTAGTATTTGTTGTTGTTGTTGTTCTGTATACTTACTGTTTTGGTTATTTATTTGAAGGGAGGATTTTCTTTTCTGGTCTAATTTATTAGGTGTTCTGTAGGCCTCTTGTATTCTTATAGGCCTCCCCATTAAGTTAGGGAAATTTTCTTCAATAATTTTGTTGAAAATATTTTCTGGGCCTTGGAGGAGGGAATCTTCTTTTTCCTCTATTCCTATTATTCTTAGGTTTTGTCTTTTTATGTTGTCTTGGATTTCTTGGATAGTTTGTGTCAGGAATTTTTTAGATTTATTATTTTCTTTGACGGATACATGGATTTCTTCCATTGTATCTTCCACACCTGAGGTTCTTTCTTCCATCTCTTGTAATCTGTGCTTTCCTCTGTAGTTCCTGTTTCCTTTCCTAGGTTCTCTCCATGATTTCCTCCATTTGTGTTTTCTTTAATTCTTCCAATTCGATCTTCAGGTCTTGAGCCATTTTGTTGATTTCCTTCACCTGTCTAACTGTATTTTCCTTTTTTTCTTTCAATTCCTTCAGCTGTGTGTTTGAACATTCCTCTGTTTCTTTTATTTCTTTCAGTGATTTAATAATTTCCCCTCTGAAAGCCACGAACTCTTTGGCTGCATCTTCCTTTTTTTCTTTAAGGATGACCATAATCTATTTTTTTAAATATATATATATATATATATATATATATATCTTTCCCTAAATCTTTATGCATTTTATTTGCTTCCTCTATTAAGCTCTTCATAAGCATAAATGTAAGGTCATCTTTCTGAATTTCACTCCTGTTAGGGTATCCAGGGCTACTTGCCCCTGGATAACTGGGTTCTGGGGATGCCATATTGCTTTGTCTTTTGTTGGTTGTGCTTTTTCACTGGCCTCTACCCATCTCTCTGTCTCAGGTGTTGTCTGTTAATTTCTGGTGCCTGCTGGATCCTGGGGTGGGGAGAATCCACTTGCTGGAGTTCTGAAGTTCTCCTCTATTTTTTGGGTATGGTCAACTGAATGGTGGTGCTCCTCAGGAATTGTCACAGTTCACTTCAGGTGTATGGAACTGTGTGGTAACTGTGGTGTTCAGGAAGGCTCTTCTCTCATCAGGAGAGGCCCTGCTGCTGGTTTCTTGCTCTGAATTTAGTGAGCAGCAGCTGTTGCTCTTAAGGTGTAATTGTTGGGTGCAGCCCTCTTGAAAAACCAGGGAGTTCCACAGTTTTGTCAGTCTAGCTAGGAGTAACTGGTTGATCCTTTGAACAGTATCTGAGTGCTGCTGTAATGGCTCTCTGGCTTTTGTAGTTCTGAGGATACATCTTTGTGCCCCAGTGCCCTAGAGTTACTCAATAATGGTGGGTGAGCACAGCGCTCATGCCTGTAGTAGAAGGCTAGAGCCTAGACTCTGTGTGAATCCAGAAAGTCTTCTGAAGCTGGATGTTCTAAGTGTTAGTTCTTAGTTCTTAATTCTTATTATGAAACAATTACCAGCACTATGTAAGTATTTGTGTAGTTTAGCAGCTATAACTTAAAACAACCTTTGGGCCAAGTGCAGGGAATCTTAGGAAAGAAGTGGGAAACAGTAAGAGTTGGAGAGGACAGGAATTCTACAAGGAGAGCAACAGAACCAAAAAAATCTGTGTACAGAGGTCTTTCCTGAGACTGATACTTCAACCAAGGACTATGCATGGAGATAACCTAAGACCCCTGCACAGATATAGCCCATGACAGTTCAGTATCCAAGTGGGTTCCATTGTGATAGGAACAGGGACTGTCTGTGACATTAAGTGATTGGCCTGCTCTTTAATTACCTCTCCCTGAGGGAGAAGCAGCGTTACCCGGCCACAGAAGAAGCCAATGCAGCCACTCCTGATGAGACTTAATTGACTAGGATCAGAAGGAAGGAAAAGAAGACCTCCACTATCAGTGGACTTGGGGAGAGGCATGCATGTAGAGGGTGGAGGAAGGGAGGGATTGGGATAGGAGGAGGGAGGAAACCACAGGGGGGATACAAAGTGAATAAAGTGTAATTAATAAAGAATTTCAATAAAAGCCATAGCTTTCTAGCGTTAGGTATTTATATATTTTTTATAATTTTTACTTTATTTCAGTTTATTTACTTTATACCACAAGAGTGTCCCCTTCTACCTCTCCTCCCAGTTCCCCCCTCCCACTTCTTTTGCTTTCCTTTTTCCCTTTCCTCCCGAAAGATGGGACCTTCCCTCTCCACTGAATGAACCCTTCTAGCCTATCAAGTCACACCAGGACTGAGCATAGGCTCAGGCTGCCAGGAAAGGCAGCCCTGCCCCTTGGCTGGCATTTATATTTTAAGACTCAGATGACACTGGTTAAACTAAATGGGTTACACATCAAAAACTAATGTCATGATTCTGGGAACAAGGCTGTGAGGATGAGGCATGCCTGACAATGATGGGAAGGATATAAAAGATTACATAGAAAGAATAATTAGAATATATTATATGCACTTATTAAAATTATCAAGTAACAAAATTAATAAATAGAAAAGAAAAATAACTGTAATATTTACTATTATAACAATTTATAACAATTCTAACTCTAGGTAGGACCCCATTGTTTTCCAACACTGTTACCATTTTAACTCATAAGACTTCACCTTTTTTTTTATAATTTTATTTTTCTCATTAGTTACATTTTGTAAATTCTGTATCCCAGCTATATCCCTCATTCCCTCCCCAATCCCACCCTCCCTCCCTCATCTCCTCCCTGCCGCTTTCCAAGTCCACTGATAGGGGAGGACCTCCTCCCTTTTCATATGACTCCCTTTTGTCAGGTATTTTCAGGACTGGCTGCAAAGTCCTCCTCTGTGGCCTAACAGTACTGCTCCTCCCTTGGGAGGTGGGGAGGTCAAAGACTTCACCTTTCTTAAAAGACATGTTTAATTACAAGCGTTCTTATCATTAATCACTGCCATTAATGGTCTAGAAAAGTCACCTTTACAAATTGTCTGCAATGAACACTTAGGTTTTGCCTTTCAGTCCTTACACCATCTTGTTCTTCATGAAGGTGCCAGAATACTCTAGCAGGAGACAGCGCCTGTCATTTCACATCCCATTATTTAAGAGGTGGTACATTTTCCCCTTGATGCACTTGTGAATAATTTCAAGCTAAAGAGCATATCTCTAGAAATCTCTAAGTGTTAGTGCCTCTCCCATTGGCACTGCACATCTTCCTGCCTTCTACACACTTTACCCTTGAGGTAAACTTGTAGCTGCTTTGAAAAGAAGTGTAGAAAGTCAACTCTGTATTTTTCTGAGAAAGAATCCTAAATTCTTAGTTGTGGGAAATTGAGAAAGAGAAGTGCAATTTAGATATACTGATGCTCTATGTGTGGATGGTATTTGTGTGGTTTTTCTACATCTCTGTGAAGCCCTGGGATCAGACACAAATCACCTAAAAATGTGGTGACCGTGACTTCATTAAATGCTAACTCATAAATTTTTGATTAATCACAAGTTTATACATATTAACAACTTATAAATTATTTAACTGATAATACGTCTTACCCAATTTTGAAAATTCTTTGGATGTTTAAATTTCTTAATAGCCCTTTTATCTGAGAAACCATGCCCTACTTGTCTATGTAAAACTGGCTTTGTCTTATAGAACGTAATGATCAAAAAGATGTTGATTACAGATTTCAAATGCTAAGCACATTTTGGAGGCTGAAATGACATGCTATGCAGTAGTGACATCAAATAGACTAACAAATCAGTAAATAAGAAAAACAGGAAAAACTTTAGTGTGAAAATATATTGCAGAAAGAAGTTTGTCCTGTATATTAAAATTGAATATGTATATTTTATATGTTCATATATAATATCATATTATTTACTCTTATATGCTTATATAACTATAATCTATAAATTATAGACATATTATGAAATTATATAATTAAATGATCCCATATATATACATATACATATGCGAGTGTGATCATTGAAAGGAAGCACAGAGTGCTTTCATATGCATTCATATGTGTGTCTCTATACAGTCTGAACAGAGAAGTGAATTAAGGTACAGGAGTTTAAGTTGTTCATTAAAATGGACTTGTCTAACATTCTGAATGCAGAGAACAAGACTAGAAATCCATGCTATCCTACTGTGTGACTGATACTAGTTGATTTGGGGGAAAATTTTATTCTGTAATTGAAAAGTTTGTTTGGTGTCCAAAAACATATTGCAAAAATCAGGTCAAGTGTTCAATCAGAGGATTGACCTCATGCAGGAGCAAATTGATACCCTATGGCAAATCGCTCAACTTGGCTGTCACTGAAAGTATGCTGGACTTTGAGTAACTAGCATACAACATGAGAATTTTCCCTGTGCTGCAAATCTGTCTAAACAATTGTCTAGCTATATTTTAGGTAATTGGACTGGAGAATTCGATATTACGATGGAGCAGCTGAGAGTGGCCATTGTTATGGCAAATTCTACCAGAGTGGACGCAGGACTAGTCACAGGATTATCATCATGGATGGCTGCATCCATGAATCATCTGAAGGAATGGGCGGGCATGGGAGTGTTAGCAGGCCTTCTGGTGTTGGTCTCCTTGGTTTGCCTGTGGTGTATATGCAAGATTAGGGTCTCACAACAGTGTAATGCAGCCATTTTCATTCAGGCCCTTACAGCTATTGAAGCAGGACAGTTTCCCCAAGCATGGTTGGCTACCATAGAAAGCTAAAATGTTATGCTCAGGATGCGAGGCTAAGCACTGCACTCAGGGTCAGCCGCTTTTGACCCAGAGAAGAGCAAGTCTGATTGCATGCGGGTTGATGCCCCAGGTCCCACCTCTGAGAAAAAGGTATCGACAGGTCTGATGCTCTCTGGGTGGATGACACCTAAATGAACATTGGTACAAAGTCCCAATTTATTTCTAATATCAGAGATCAGACCTCTACTCTTGCCTCATCCATCTAAAACAAAAAGGGGGAACTGTAGAGAGCTGTGTAATGCCGTGCCTTAAAGATAATGCTGGTTTCCCGCCTTCTACCTTCCCGATGGTGAGTGCTCTCTGTCACAAACAATTCCACATTTGACTAAAGCTGAGGATCTGGCTTGCTTCCATGTATGTGGACCTATCTGCATTGCCCATGTGGCATGGTGGGGTTGGCTACCCAGAGGCTATTTAAGCTGTGGGCTGGCTTTCCCCAGGGTCAGATGATTGTTCAAGGTTCCTGAATAAACTGCATTGAAAAAAAAAAGATTTATCCATATAGTATATTCTGAGGGACATAAGAAATGTCTTTAATAAATACCCCAAATATAAAAAAAAAAATCAGGTCAGGCATGATGAGCATATTGAGCTCCATACATGAAGGAATGCACTATCACACACGTGGAAACATCTCAAATAACATCATTCTCATTTTAAAAATATTTTGTACCTGTCTGCTACTATCTAGTAGCTTTTATTCACCTACCAATATCAATCTAGTCTACCACTTAATTGTTGCTGAAGTTATATACTCTCAAATAGAGATTTTGATTATCAGGGTTAGGTAAAAGCTTATAGTGATGTAGTTATAAAAAGTTATCTCATTACAGGTCATAGTAGCTTTAATGAAATTGGGTTTGTGATCATATCAATGTGAGTATGAAAACAAAGGACCATTACAAATGGTGTTTGTTGTCTATGCAAAATTATAATTAATGAATTAACTTTCAGTGAAATACTTGTACAACTACAATTACCTCTTCCTCTTTTTAAAGCAGAACACCCTTTGATAGGATGTGAAGAGTTGGAAACTTTTTATTAGCCACTCATCTGTAGAACCTGGAGTATATTACAGATATACATATATTTCATAATTTCAAATTAATAAAAGCAGACACTGTAAAGGCATCTCTATAAAGTCTTATTTTATTGCTGGAGCACTTGAATAAATCGATAAGATCCTAATGATCTCTTCTTTTCCTCCTCTTAGATTAGATAGCTATGGAGTGCTTATTTTTGCTTTTTACTATGGTTTATTTCCTTATGTTAGTTTAAAATCAGAGGATAACTGAACAAAGACTACAAGCTTCAAAACCATAAAATAAAACAAATCTATTCAGTTACAAGTTTATTTTCAGTCAAATAAAGTGATAGCAAACTGACACTAAGATAGAAATCATCCATGGCTTTATCATATTATGTAATAAAATAGGTAAACATAGCAATATATTTGTCATGATCTGTAATATGAATTATTTTTAAATTAATGGAATTTATCTATGATATTGAACTTTTAAAATATTTAGTATAAACTCTTGGCTCCTCTAATCTTACTTTCTATCAACTATTCAAGTGTGAAATTCTTCAAGTGTCTCAAATGTTTTGGGCATGTTAAATGAAAATATAATTTTTTTTTCAATGCAGTTTATTCAGGAACCTTGAACAATCATCTGACCCTGGGTAAAGCCAGCCCACTTTAAATAGCCTCTGGGTAGCCAACCTCAGCATGCCACGTGGGCAATGCAGATAGGTCCACATACATGGAAGCAAGCCAGATCCTCAGCCTTAGCCAAATGTGGAGTTGTTTGTGACAGAGAGCACTCACCATCGGGAAGGTGGAAGGCGGAAACCAGCTCCATCTTTCAGGCGCAGCATTACACAGCTCTCTACAGTTCCCCCTTTTTGTTTTGGACACATCAGGCAAGAGTAGAGGTCTGATCTCTGATATTAGAAATAAATTGGAACTTTGTACTGATGTTCATTTAGGTGTCATCCACCCAAAGAGCATCAGACCCGTCCGATACCTTTTTCTCAGAGGCGGGACCTGGGGCATCAACCCGCATGCAATCAGACTTGCTCTTCTCTGGGTCCAAAGAGGCTGACCCTGAGTGCAGTGCTTAGCCTCGCATCCTGAGCGTAACATTTTGGCTTTTTATGGTAGCCAAACATGCTTGGGGAGACTGTCCTGTTTCAATGGCTGTAAAGGCCTGAATGGTCATGGCTGCATTACGCTGTTGTGAGACTCTAATCTTGCATATATACCACAGGCAAACCAAGGAGACCAACGCCAGAAGGCCTGCTAAAGCTCCCATGCCCGCCCATTCCTTCAGATGATTCATGGCTGCAGCAATCCATGATGATAATCCTGTGGCTAGTCCAGCGTCCACTCTGGTAGAATTTACCATGACAATGGCCACTCTCAGCTGCTCCATCGTAGTATCGAATTCTCCAGTCCAATTACCTAAAATATAGCTACACAACTGTTTAGACAGATTTGCAGCACAGGGAAAATTCTCATGTTGTATACTAGTGACTCAAAGTCCAGCATACTTTCATTGACAGCCAAGTTGAGCGATTTGCCATAGGGTATCAATTTGCTCCTGCACAAGGTCCATCCTCTTATTGAACACCATCAAACCTCCTTTTAGTTGAGCATTAATTCCTTTTTGTACATCTAAGGCATGAGCTACATTGGCTAAATGGTTATATAGGGTCTGAGCAGAATGCCCAGTATGACTCATGGCTAATGCCATGGTGGTAGCTCCAACTGCCGCCAATGAGATGGCAGTAACAATGGCAGCTGTAATTCCAAGATCCCTTTTCTTTCTGAAGAGAGTCATAGCGTGAGGGCATCAACGGGCACAGGCACCCAGCAAGGTATGCAAGTAACCAGCTAGTAAATTTACTAGCATTACAGCATTGGGCAAAAAAGCAAGTATCATTACCACAATTACTTGGCTCTATCTGGCTAATAATGAATAGAAATGGGGGATATAAACAAACAGGTGTGGGCTTATAGGAAATATTATGAGAAGCCTTAACCCCCTCGTTGGAACATCCTGCATCAGTTCTAGAACTAGCAGTGGTGATGTCTGAGGTCTGAGTAGGTTCAGGAGACCATTGCCCCCAGGGGCGAGACGTGCTCCATGCCAATTGACTAACTCCATGTTTTCCTCGACTTTTGAAAGTCATTTCAGGTTCTTAAATTAATTTTTCCTTTTTTTTAAAAATTTTTCATCAATTACACTTTATTCATTCTGCATCCCCCCATAAGCCCCTCCCTCCCCTCCCCATCCCACCCTCTCCCCTCCCTCTGGATGCATGCCACTCCCCAAGTCCACTGATAGGGGAGGGAGGTTCTCCTCTCCTTTCTGATCTTAGTCCATCAGTTCACATTAAAAGTGGCTGCATTGTCCTCTACTATGGCCTGGTAAGGCTGCTCCCCCTCAGGAGGAGGTGACTAAAGAGCAGGCCAGTCAGTTCATGTCAGAGGCAGCCTCTCTTCACATTACTATGTAACCCAATTGGACTCTGAACTGCCCTGGGCTACATCTGTGCAGGGGTTCTGGGTTATCTCTATGAATAGTCCTTGGTTGGAGTATGAGTCTCTGGGAAGTTCGCTGTGTTCAAATTTTCTTGTTCTGTTGCTCTCCTTGGGGAGACCCTGTCCTCTCCAGCTCTTACTATTTCCCAGTTCTTACATAAAATTCCATTCACTCTGGCCAACAGTTGCCCATCAGCATCTGCTTTGATAGTCTGTAGGGCAGAGGCTTTCAGAGGCCCTCTGTGGTAGGTTCCTAGGTTGTTTCCTGTTTTCTTCTTCTTCTGATGTCCATCCTCTTTGCCTTTCCGGATGGGGATTGAGCATTTTAGTTAGGGTCCTCTCTCTTGCTTAGTTTCTTTAGATGCACAGGTTTTAGTGGGTTTGTCCTATGTTGTATGTCTATATGAGTGAGTATATACCATGTGTGTCTTTTTGCTTCTGGGACAACTCACTCAGGATGATCCTTTCCAGATCCTACCATTTACCTGCAAATTTCATGATTTCCTTATTTTTCATTGCTGAGTAATATTCCATTGTGTAGATGTTCCACATTTTCTGCATCCATTCTTCAGTTGAGGGGCATCTGGGTTGTTTCCAGCTTCTGGCTATTACAAATAAAGCTGCTACAAACATGGTTGAGCAAATTTCCTTTTTGTGTGCTTGAGCATCTCTTAGCTATATGCCTAGGAGTGGTATGGCTGGATCTTGGGGAAGCACTATTCCTAGTTGTCTGAGAAAACGCCAGATTGATTTCCAGAGTGGTTGTACAAGTTTACATTACCACCAGCAGTGGAGAAGGGTTCCCCTTTCTCCACAACCTCTCCAGCATGTGTTGTCACTTGAGGTTTTGATCTTGGCCATTCTCATGGGTGTAAGGTGAAATCTCAGGGTTGTTTTGATTTCCATTTCCCTAATGGCTAATGAGGTTGAGCATTTCTTTAAGTGCTTCTCTGCCATTCAGTATTCCTCTACAGAGAATTCTCTGTTTAGCTCTGTTCCCCATTTTTTAAGTGGGTTACTTGGTTTGCTGCTTTTCAGCTTCTTTAGTTCTTTATATATACTGGATATGAGTCCTCTGTCAGATAAAGGGTTGGTGAAGATTCTTTCCTAATCTGTAGGAGGTCGCTTTGTTTTGATGACGGTGTCCTTTGCTTTGCAGAAGCTTTTCAGTTTCATGAGTTCCCATTTATTGATTGCTGCTCTTAGAGCCTGTGCTGTTGGAGTTCTGTTCAGGAAGGTTTCCCCTGTACCAATGAGTTCTAGGGTATTCCCCACTTTTATTTCAAGCTGATTTAATGTGTCTGGTTTTATGTTGAGGTCTTTGATCCACTTCGACTTCAGTTTTGTGCAGGGTGATAAGTATGGATCTATTTTCATTTTTCTACATGTAGACATCCAGTTGGACCAGCACCATTTGTTGAAGATGCTATCTTTTTTCCATTGTATGGTTTTGGCCTCTTTGTCAAATACCGGTGTCCATAAGTGTGTGGGTTTATTTCTGGGTCCTCTGTTCGGTTCCATTGATCCACCATTCTGTTTCTATGCCAGTACCATGCAGTTTTTAAAACTGTTACTCTATAGTTCAACTTAAGATCAGGGATGGAGATACCTCCAGAAGATCTTTTATTGTAGAGGATTGTTTTAGCAATTCTGGGTTTTTTGTTATTCCATATGAAATTGAGAATTTTTCTTTCCAGGTCTGTAAAGAATTGTGTTGGTAATTTGATGGGCATTGCATTGAATCTGTAGATTGCTTTTGGTAAGATGGAAATTTTTACTATGTTAATCCTACCAAGCCATGAGCATGGGAGATCTTTCCATCTTCTCATATCTTCTTCTAGTTCTTTCTTCAGAGATTAGAAATTTTTTTCATACAGGTCTTTGACTTCCTTGGTTAGGGTTACTCCGAGGTACCTTATGTCATTTGTAGCTATTGTGAAGGGTGATGTTTCCCTAATTTCTTTCTCAGCCCTTTTGTCTTTTGTATACAGGAGGGCTACTGATTTTTTTGAGTTAATTTTGTATCCGGCCACTTTGCTGAAGGTGTTTATCAGCTGTAGGAGTTCCCTGGTAGAGTTTTCGGGGTCCCTCACATATACTATCATATTATCTGCAAATAGTGATAATTTGACTTCTTCCTTTCCAATTTGTATCCCCTTGATCTCCTTCAACTGTCTTATTGCTCTAGCAAGGACTTCCAGAACTATGTTGAAGAGATATGGAGAGAGTGGGCAGCCTTGTCTTGTCCCTGATTTCAGTGGGATTGCTTTAAGTTTCTCTCCCTTCAGTTTGATGTTGGCTATAGGTTTGCTGTATATCGCCTTTACTATGTTTAGATATGTGCCTTGTATCCCTGATCTCTCCAATACTTTAAACATGAATGGATGTTGGATTTTGTCAAATGCTTTTTCAGCATCTAGGGAGATTATCATGTGGTTTTTTTCTTTCAATTTGTTAATATGGTGGATCACATTGATGGATTTCCGTATATTGAACCATCCCTGCATACCTGGGATGAAGCCTACTTGGTCATGGTGGATAATATCTTTGATGTGTTCTTGTATTCGGTTTGCAAGTATTTTGTTGAGTATTTTTGCATCAATGTTCATAAGGGAGATTGGCCTGAAATTCTCTTTCTTTGTTGAGTCTTTGTGAGGTTTAAGTACCAAGGTGACTGTGGCTTCATAGAATGAGTTTGGTAATTTTCCTTCTGTTTCTATTTTGTGGAATAGTTTGAAGAGAATTGGTGTTAGCTCTTCTTTGAAGGTCTGGTAGAATTCTGCGCTGAAATGATCAGGTCCTGGGCTTTTTTTGGATGGGAGACTTTCGATGACTGCTTCTATTTCCTTGGGGGATATAGGACTATTTAATGGATTTACCTGGTCCTGATTTAGCTCTGGTAAGTGGAATCGATCAAGAAAATCGTCCATTTTATTTAAATTTTCAAATTTTGTTCCGTATAGTCTTTTGAAGTAAGTCCTAATGATTGCTTGGATTTCCTCAGTGTCTGTAGTTATATCCTCCTTTTCATTGCTGATTTTGTTGATTTGGATGGTGTCTCGCTGCCTTTTAGTTAGCTTGGCTAAGGGTTTGTCTATCTTGTTGATTTTCTCAAAGAACCAGCTCTTGGTTTCATTGATTCTTTGAATTGTTTTATTTGTTTCTAATTGATTGATTTCAGCCCTGAGTTTGATTATTTCCAGCCGTCTACTCCTTCTTGGTGTGTCTGCTTCTTTTTTTTTCTAGGGTTTTTAAGTGAGCCATTAAGTTGCTTGAATGCGCTGTCTCAAATTTCTTCTTGAAGGCACTTAGTGCTATGAACTTTCCTCTTAGCACTGCTTTCATTGTGTCCCACAAGTTTGGGTATGTTGTGTCTTCATTTTCATTGACTTCTAGGAAGATTTTAATTTCTCTCTTTATTTCTTCCCTGGCCCAGCTGTCTTTTAGTAGCAAGTTGTTCAGTTTCCATGTATGTGTAGGCTTTTTGCTATTTCTGTTGTTACTGAGGTCCAGCTTTATTCCATGGTGATCCGACAGGATAGAAGGGATTATTTCAATCTTCCTGTATTTGTTGAGGCTTGCTTTGTGACCAACTATGTGGTCTATTTTGGAGAAGGTTCCATGAGGTGCTGAGAAGAAGGTAAATTCTTTTGTGTTTGGGTGTAAGGTTCTGTAAATGTTTGTTAGGTCCATTTGATTCATGACCTCTGTTAGAGATATTGTTTCTTTGTTTAATTTCTGTTTTGTTGACCTGTCCTTTGTTGAGAGTGGGGTGTTGAAGTCTCCCACTATTAGTGTGTGGGGATCTATATGTGGTTTAAGTTTTATCAATGTTTCTTTCACAAATGTGTGTGCCCTTGTATTTGGGGCATAGATGTTCAGGATTGTGATGTCTTCTTGGTGGAATTTTCCCTTGATGAGTATGAAGTGTCCTTCCCCATCTCTTTTGATTAATTTTGGTTGAAAGACTATTTTATCAGATATTAGAATGGCTAATCCTGCTTGCTTTTTGGGTCCATTTGCTTGAAAAGTCGACTTCCATCCCTTTACCCTCAGGTAATGTCTATCTTTGTGACTTAGGTGTGTTTCTTGTATACAACAGATTGCTGGGTTTTGTTTACACATCTATTCTGTCAGTCTGTGTCTTTTTATTGGAGAATTAAGTCCATTGATATTGAGAGACAGTAATGACCAGTGGCTCTTAAATCCTTTGACTTTGATGTTGGCTGTGGTCATATGGTTGTGTGCTTGTTTGCTTTTTGTTTTACTGAAGTGAGGTTATTTATTTCCTGTGTTTTCTTGAATTTAGCTAGCTTTCTTGGGTTGTATTTTCCCTTCCAGTGTCTTCTGTAATGCTGGATTTGTTTGTAGGTATTGTTGAAATTTGTTTTTCTCATTGAATATCTTGTTTTCTCCATCTATGAGGACTGAGAGTTTTGCAGGGTATAGTAGCCGGGGCTGACATCTGTGTTCTCTTAGGGTCTCCATGATATCTGTCCAGGCCCTTCTGGCTTTCATAGTCTCTGTTGAAAAGTCAGGTGTGATTCTAATGGGTTTGTCATTATATGTTACTTGGCCTTTTTCTCTTGCAGCTTTTAGTATTTTTCTTTGTTCTGTATACTTACAGTTTTGATTATTATGTGGCAGGAGGATTTTCTCTTCTGGTCTAATTTATTGGGTGTTCTATAGGCCTCTTGTATTCTTATTGGCCTCTCCTTTAAGTTGGGGAAATTTTCTTCAATGATTTTGTTGAAAATATTTTCTGGGCCTTGGTGCAGGGAATCTTCTTTTTCCTCTATTCCTATTATTCTTAGGTTTTGTCTTTTTATGTTGTCTTGAATTTCTTGGACGGTCTGTGTCAGGAATTCTTTAGATTTATCATTTTCTTTGACAGATACATCGATTTCTTCCATTGTATCTTCTACACCTGAGATTCTTTCTTCCATTTCTTGTAGCCTATTGGTTATGCTAACCTCTGTAGTTCCTGCTTTCTTCCCTAAGTTCTTTCTCTCCACCATTTCTTCCATTTGTGTTTTTTTTTTAATTTTTCCAATTCTATCTTCAGGTCTTGAGCTATTTTGTTGGTTTCCTTCCCCTGTCTGACTGTATTTTCATGATTTTCCATCAATTCCTTCAGCTGTTTGTTTGAACAATCTACTGTTTCTTTTATTTCATTCAGTGATTTAAGCATTTCCTCTCTAAAGGCCACATACTTTTTGGCTTCAGCTTCTTCTATTTCTTTTCGTATTTTATTTGTTTCCTCTGTTATCATCTTCTTGAGCATAGATGTTAGGTTGTCTCCTTGAATTTCATTTATGCTGGGGTGTCTAGGGCTATTTGCCCCTGGATAACTGGGTTCTGGAGATGCCATAACGTTCTGGCTTTTGTTGGTTGAACTTTTACGCTGTCCTCTACCCATTGGGCTATCTTAGTTGTTTGAATTTAGTTTCTGGTTGTTCCTGGACTCTTGTAGTGGAGAGAATCCTTTTGGCAGGAAGATGTTTTTTCCTGAAGGAAGCCTTCCCAGTTTTTTGGGTATAGTCACTGGATGTCCAGTGTTTTTCAGCAGTTGCTACAGCTCACCTCAGGCCTAGAGACCTGGGTGGTAACTGTTGTCCTGATTAGTCAAGAAGGCTCTCCTCTCACGGGGAGAAGTCCTGGGGGCAGCTGCCCTCCTTCTGGGTTTCTTGCTGTAAATTTAGTGATCAGCTGCGGTAATCTGTACTGCTCTGGTGTCTTGGGGCACTCAGTTCTGTCTGTTTGCAATCTGCAGTCTGCTAGACTTTCCCTAGGTGATCCCAGCAGCATGGTTTCTTCCTTCTCTGTGGGGTCCTCTCTGGACAGGGGTTCCCAGTCCCTGTTGTATTGTGGGCGCACAGCTTGTCTGTACCTCTGAGCTGTGCGCAAAGCTCTCTGTGCGCGGCAGGAGCTCGGCTGTGATGGTGGCAGAGACTTTCCGGGGAGAGACTGGGTGACCTGCGATCAGACCCGCAACCCTGCTTCCCGTGGGGTCCCCTAGCGACTGGGACTCCCAGTCTCAGGTACTCTTGTGCCCACGGATCAGCCTGGGAAAGTGGCTGGGACCCGCTCGCTTGAGGCTCCAGCCCGGCGACCCAAAGCCCGCGTTACCCGAGATTTCTTCCGGTTTCTGGCTGGGTAGCCATGAGTGGACCGGACCGATTCCCCCGCCGTGGGAGCCTCCCCTCACCTGGGAAACATGATTGATGTAGTTTCAGGGCCCCG
This sequence comes from Meriones unguiculatus, assembly GCF_030254825.1. Classification (NCBI taxonomy): domain Eukaryota; kingdom Metazoa; phylum Chordata; class Mammalia; order Rodentia; family Muridae; genus Meriones; species Meriones unguiculatus. The sequence goes on from NC_083351.1 coordinate 101,689,171, forward strand.
AGTTCAGTCTCCTGGTCTCTGCACGGAAAGTGCTGTCCTGCTGCTCAGATGCGCTGTTTTCCCGGCGCCCCATCTTGGCTCCCCCCGAAAATATAATTTTGTGTGTATCTATCTTAAACTTCCTTGTAATATATGAAAGATTTATCAATTTATAATTTATTTTAACATATAAAACAAATAATCCAAACTTGATTTTATTTTAAATAATATTGCCTGATTATTAAAAATTAGGCAAATGTTCTGAAATTTTTAGTTTTTGGAAATATCCAGCAATTATTATCAATCATTCTCCTTGAATATAATAAATTATCTGTTCAACCAAGGTATTACTCTTACCTTTATTTTATAGAAAGAATAATTTTGAAAAACTTTGATTATTGAAAAGAAAAATAAATATTAACTTTATTATCAATGTGTTTGGACCAGTTCATATTAAGTAATGTTGTAGCAGCTAATTTTAAAAGTCACTCTGGAAGAAGAGAACCCAGGGACAGTTCAGGGTTGTGAAGAGTGTGTGTTTCTGCCTGTGTTTTATCAGGAGCATCTTTTCCAAACATAAGTTATGTTCCAATACATGAATGCAAACGCTGTGCATAAATAAGTAATAAACACATGAATTTATAAAGACTTTGAGGCTGGTATTATACCACGTATAATTTCAATTCTTTTCCATTTATTACTTCAGGTTGACCACAGTAACTCTTTATACCCAAGAGTTTGCATATTTTTATACAAAAGCAAGTTTCCCACATTACTTGGATTTTTCTTTCCTTATTCAATAGTATATTCAAATTGATTGTTTTCTTTCTTTGACATATTTAAAGATTAGAGAATTTATGATTTATGCCAGTAGTAATGCTCTCTACCTGTGTAAAATGAAATGCCAGCTGCAACACACAGACAACGCAGGACATAAATTTTACAAAACGCAATCTCAAGGCAGGAAGTGATAGTCTGATGAAAGGCCCCCATGGTACCATAGCAGCTGAATGAAGGAGTAATTCTGGCAATAACTAAGTGCTGGAAGGAGCAACCTATAAGCAAAATTATTTTGTTATCAACCACAATCTAACATGAGCCTGAATAAAATATTTTCATTGAGCAGCTGTTATATCAATATGACCTTTCAGAAAATGAGTTTGACTAGTATATGCAAAGAAACTCACAGTGTTTTATTTCCTTATAAATGTGTAAAAATCATCATAATTTTAGAAAATATAACAATGGAGAAATAATTAGATATACAAATATATCTAATACCAAATAAATATTAATTTCTCACCTTGTTTGAGGTTACTGCTTGACTCTATAAAATTGTCAAATTGAGCCTTTAAATATAATTTCCTAATTCTAGAAAAATATGTCATTTTGGAGAATGCTTGCTAAAATCTACAAACACTGACATAATTTGGGAAAGTTTTCATAATAAGAAGAAATTTGTTTTTCCCCTAATTTACAAATACTTTGTTTTCAAAATGGGTCACAACACTAAGCTTGCAGCCAACTGTGCCACTGCAGAAGCTAAAACAATTAATTTCATATGTATTCAAGTGGACACCAAGAATAGCAATCATAACGTAGGAATAAATATGAAGTGTGACCTGTTTTCCTAGACTTTCACATGGACCCATTTTACAAGTTGAGGAGGATTCAGCACACAGTATGGAGAGCTCTACAGGAGTCAGTATATAAAGCAGATGATGTCAGACTTACGATTTATTTTAGGCTTTTTTGGAGGGCAAAGCAAGAAACATGGTTGGGCCGCCTTTTCCCTATGTCTAGCATCTGTCAGAGAATTATCTGTTTAAGATATTCATTTACCACAGAAAGAAAAGGAAAGTTTTAATTGGAGTTTAATATTCTATTTGCTGGGATCACTTTCTGTTTGTCCTGGTAAACATTAAATAAGAACACAGCTGACTTATTAAAATATGATGCTTATATTCATATGTATATATTTATGTACATGCAATAACAATTTGCTTTAAAAAAAATACCAGGAGTGAAGAAATGTATCAGATGGATATAATAAAACCATAATCACAAAAAAGAATACATAATTACTTTTTCAGTTTTTATCTTTATTTTTTAACTTTTTTAATTAATGTATTTATTTTTTATTAATTACAGTTTATTTACTTTGTTTCCCAACTGTAGCTCTCATTCCCTCCCAATTCCACCCTCCCTCATCTCCTCCCATATCCCCCTCTAAGTCCACTGATAGGGGAGGTCCTTCTCCCCTTCCATCTGACCCTAGCATATCAGGTCTCATCAGGACTGGCTGCATTGTCCTCCTCTGTGGCCTGGTAAGGTTGCTACACACTCAGAGGGAGATGATCAAAGAGCCAACCACTGAGTTCATGTCAGAGACAGTACCTGTTTCCCTTACTAGGGAACCCACTTGGACACTGAGCTGCCATGGGCTACATCTGGGCAGGGGTTCTAGGTTACCACCATGGATGGTCCTTGGTTTCCATCGGTCTCAGAAAAGATCCCTAGGCCCAGTTGTTGTTTTTTGTTTGTTGTTGTTTTTTTTTTTTAATTTTTTACACATTTTAAAAATTCTATTTATTTATTTATCGATTTATTTATTTATTACCATTTATTCACTTTGTATCACAGCTGTAGCCCCTCCCTCCTCTCCTCCTAGTCGCACCCACCCTTCCTCTTCTTCCCCTATGCCCTTTCCCTAGTCGACTGATAGGAGAGGATCGCCTCCCCTTCTATCTGACCTTGACCTATCAGGTTTCATCAAAGTTAGTTGCATCATCTTCCTCTGTGGCCTGGCAAGACTACACACCCCAGGAGGAGCTGATCAAAGAGCCAGACACTGAGTTCATGTCAGAGACAGCTCCTGTACCCCTTACTAGGGACACCACTTTGAAAATCAGAAGCCTATGGGCTTCCTCTGAATAGTGAGTCTAGGTCTCCATACATGGTCCTTGGTTATAATATTGGTCACTGCAGACACCCCTGGGTCCAGGTTGTATGGCACTGTTGTTCTTGTAGAGCTCCTATCCTATCCAGGTCTTTCTATCTCCCTCTTCTTCCAAAAGGTTTCCTGCACTCTGCCCAAAGTTTGACTATGACTCTCAGTATCTCTTTTGATACCTTGGCAGGTAGAGTCTTTCAAAGTTACTGTGTGGAAGGCTCCTTTCCTGTTCCTTGTCTTCTCCTACTTCCTATGTCTATCCTGTTTGCTCTTCTGAACGAGGATTAAGCATCTTCCTTAGGGTCTTCCTTGTTGTTTAGTTTCTTTAGGAGTACAGATTTTAGTATGTTTATTCTATATAATATATCTAACAAACATTTATAAGTGAGTAGATAGCATTGTTGTAGACGATGAGTGGTATTTACTATTGTTTTATCTTCTTGTAAAGCTTGCTGCTAATCTTAAACAGCTGTATAACCAAATCACCACACAGAGACTGGGTTTTTAGTTAACCTAGAACACAATGTTGGGCAATATTTACTCCCTCCTAAACCTCCATGCCCTCAGTTTCCTAACATTTAGATTTCCCACATTATACTTGCTTTTTGTGAAATCTTAGGTCTGGTTCATGCTCCAAGTCCTCCAAGCTCTCTTGCTCTCTCTCCTCGTGCTCTCCTCTCCTCGAGCTCCTCCTCCTTCTCGCCCCTTCCTGTTCTCTAGCTCCTCCCCTCTTTCCTGTCCTCTGGCTCCTCCCAATGCACAACATTGTATCTAGTTGCTTTATTTGTGTCCTGTTTACACAAGAGTTGAGACAGGATGCTTATAGTGAGTATCACAATGCAATATTCAGATTGAAGTCAGAGAGTTGGGGGTGAGGAAATCAGCATTTGAATTAACAAGGGTGAGGCATATATATTTTAAAAGAACACTATACCAACATAGCATGTATGTTTTTCTGCTTCTGGGATACCTCAATTAGGATGATCTTTTCTAGTTCCCACCATTTGTCTGAAATAATTTATATATATTTTTAAATGTGATAGAGAAGTACTTGTTATACTTTTGATAGGACCTCCTACAGTGTTTTATTCTGGTTGTCAACAAGATATAATCTAGAATCACTAGTAGACAAGCTTTTGGTCTCTTTCCCAGAGTGACCAGCCTCCTTCAACAAGCTCACAGTTCCTAATTCTTCCCAAACAGTTCTACCAGCAGGGAATTATTCAAAATTATGTGTCTATGGGGGCCATTCTCTTTAAAAATCATAGAGCCATTAAGCAAAGAACCTGGGTAAACCTTAGCAAAAAAGCCAAATAAATAACTCTCATAGAGGCTCTAAAATGAACATATCACTTCTTTATGACTACATATTTTTTTTAGATTGAATTTCTAATCTCTATATTTGTTACACAATACTTACTATTATTTTGTACTAATTGATGCACTTTAAACTCCTTGTTACAACAGCAAAATTAAATTAATACAGAACCTTAAACATGAGGAATCAAACCCAAGTCCACTCCAAGTTCTGGGCCACTTAATGACTCATAGCATATAAAAAGAATATTTCTTTCTCTTTGTGTGTTTTTATCCTTCAAATTTCCTCTCTCTTTTTCTCTCCTTATATGTGTGTGTGTGTATGTGTCCATATATTCATATATACACATATACGATTGTGTGTGCATGTAAGTTATGTATTTACATGCATATTTGTTTATTATTCTGTTTTAACTAAAGCATATGTAGATACAAATCTCTACCTGATATGAATTTGGCTGCTGGTATTTAACACTACATTCAACATGTTATTTTCAGACCACTTATACACATTCATTTTGTCATAATGCCATAAATTTTGAATCTTAATAATTTAAAAAATTGCAAATAAAATAAAGATCACACAACAGATTAACTCTACTCAAATTATATACATTCTTATAAACTTCCAAACAGTTTGAACTGACATTCTTTCACTATTGAACATACATTCATCTACTACCAAAAGTCAAATGTTCACAACAGAATTAGAAATAGAAAATTAATTATATTTATCCTTTCATAACTCTTGTCCCTGTCTACATTCAGTTCCATATTTTAGAGGACACTTTAACCAGATTCCAACCGAGAAATTAAATCTGGCATCTGTTGTCTAACTGTACACTAAATTTAGGATGTTTGTATAATTGAAGACTGTTATGCTGAGGGAATTTACATTATAAATTATTGGTTCAGAATTCTCTAATTAAAGAAACACTTGAGTGTAGATTCTTTTGAATTATGAATCTCACATCTGGCTTGAGTGACTCTGATTAAAATACAGATGATCAATCCTTCTGAGTAGAGAATATCATGTTGGAATTTTCATTTGTTTTGATTAATTAGGATGAACTTTTTCTGAACCTACAGTAATAAATAAGTTTTCAAAACCAGGGAAATTTAAAAAATTGTTACATCACCATATATATTATTTTTAATTTTATTGAGAATAGGTTCTTCTCTCATAAAATACATCCCAACCACTGTTTCCCCCCTATCATCTTCTCTAAGAATACCCCTACCTCCCTCTGCCCCAGAGCCACTTCTCCATTTCCTTTGTAGAAAAGAGCAGGCCTTGAGATGACAGCCAAACAGGACAAACTATGACACAATAAGACAAGCAAAAGCACTCCTACTGAGGCTAGACAAGCCAGCCCAATCAGAAGACAACATTCAGAAAATTTTGTGCAAACATGGCCATGTACTTAGATTTCTTTTGCTGTGACTGAAACATCAAGAACAAAAACAACTTACAAAAGAAAGGGCATGACAATTGTCTTTTCATTAATTGTTTCATAAAAATATTTTGTTTTACAGGATTATTGTAATGGTTTTTAAGTCTAAATTTAAAGATATTTATATAATGTAAAATGAAATTTGAATTTATTCTTTCTTTAGCAACTTAAATTATATAAACACTATGCTAATAAATACAGTTCGGTATCTCAAATATAAAAAAATGTATTTTGTACTATTTATTTTCATGCAATGACCCACCTTTCTGTCCTCACGTATTACGTACATGCTGAGAAATCCAAAACTGTTATATCCAGTACAGAACTCTATTTGTTTTATATTTTAAATAAAGTCACATGCTTGTGTGCCACAATTATTCTAAAATTTGTCATGGAAAGCAAAGATTTAAGACATACATGATAAATAGACATGTATACCCCCTTATTCTGTATAGTACCATGATAAACACAGAACATGCATGTAGGATTCAAATTCTCACTTTTGTGGTTTCTATTTTCTGATGTAGTTTGTCCAACCACTCATAATTCTGCAAAATGAAACTGCCTAAAATCTAGAGAATCCTTATAATGTTTCTATATCCAACTCTGTGCTTGGACAATGGAGGTTCAAAACATTTGTCTTCAGTGAGGAAATTTTGAAAATATTAAATAATGTGTTGTTTTCTTCATTCTTTCGAATGCCTATTTAAATATATTTTATTTCAACTTTTCCTATAAGAACGAGTTAAATTCATTAAGTAATTTAATAACCAGCATGAGATTGTCTACTATTATAAATTACATTTTGTATATTTTAGGCTTAAATTTTTAATAGTATATTTCAACAAGGTAGAAATTCATAAAATGAAAACTATATTGTATTTCTAATCATTTCTAACTAAAATATAAGCAATAAATGTTCTTTAAAAATTTAATATTTAGACATATGTTTACTTATAAGACATATAGGTTAAATCTTTGCTATTATATTCAACTGAATTAGAAATAGCATTCTAGCAAAAAGAAGAAAATTAATTTTATGGGTTTGTTTGTTTGTTTGTTTGTTTGCCTACAAGTGCTTGGCCCTAGTCTAATCATGAGATAAGAATTATGAAAAAAAATCAGTTTGACTAATATTCTATACCATCCATAAATTTTAACAATGTAGTGAGGAGGCAGAATAACATAGAATGATATGAGTATATATTAATATGATATGAGTATATATTGAAGGTATGCCACTTTACATGATAATACAACCCAAGCACAATGGATTATCTTTCAAAATCTCCAGTGTCACACATAGGAAACCTCCCTGCAAGTTCCACTAGGCCACCCAAAGAGTACATGTGATTGCTTTTTATAATGGTGCCTTTGGCTTCATACAGGAACTTGAAGGCAATATCCTATTGTTTAAAATACTCACACTTTAGACCCAGTGCTAAGCAATTTGAACTGAAACTGATATGGAAACCTGCTCTCCAAAAATAGCTCTCATTGTATCTGATGGTTCTATGTAATATGCACAGGGAGGAAAGCAATCAACAAACCTACCCATCTAACAAGCTAATGAACTATAATTTCAGAATACTTTTAACAACCTCAAGATATTCAAGAATAAGAAAATTCTAGGAAAAATCACAAGAGGCTGAGACATGATGCCAAGTGAGACATGTAATCTTAGAAGGGAAATTGGAAAGAAAAAATTATAGGAGAGAGGATGGTATAAATCCAAACAACCTGTGGGTTTCAGTAAACAAGAATTTGCCAGTGCTCTGAAAAAATATGATATTATTTCCTTAGTTTCAAATCATGTGCCCACACAATGATGTTTTTTATTATTAAAGTAGTTTCTCTTGTTATTATTTTCTTATGTTACTGGTATACATGAGTTTTTGATTGTTTTTTTTCTCTTTTTTTAGTGAAAGAGAGAGAGAATATGAAATTGTATGGATAGGAAGATAGGAAAAATTTGGAAGATTTGACAGAGAGTAAAGAATATTTTTAAATATGTTGTGTATTTTTTTACAATAAAGACAAAGTATAAAATTTACCCTAATGAGATATGAATCTAACTACAAAAGAAACTGCTTTGTGTGTTCATTATATCCTACAACTTTTTATATACTATATACATTCTTTTAAATAATATTTACATGCAAAAATATATCTTTTAATGGAAATTCATAAACTATATACAAATAAAATCACATATAACTTAGCTAATTCAAATAATTGATTTCTTCTTATCCATTACTGATAGGATAGAAATTTGGAACATGGTAATTTATAGAAGGAGACAAGAAGAAAGGTATTATCTTTTAGTTAGAACTAAAAGATGTGGTAGGAAAAAAGTAATTCACAATTAAAACTAAGAATTGGCAGAATACAGCTATTTCTGAGTTTAATACCCTTCCTTCTCTTTATTTAGTGATGATACACAATAAATGATTCACCAGGAAAGAAGATGAATATATTTTAAAATATATTTTCAAGAGATTCTTTTTCTTTTTCTAGAAAATATTTGCAAACCTTTAACAGGACTTTAATTTGATATTCTGGAAGTCATTGCTACAGGAATACCCAAAAGGGAAAACTACCTTGAGATCCTGAATCCTACAATCCCTGGTGAAGGTCCACAAAGCCTGCGTGATGTCAGCCTGGCCCAACCTAGGAAGCAGACTCCAAGTCAAACAGACATGTTGAGTTCTTCAACAGCTGACTTAACAGTACTTACATACATATTCAGAGTTCCTCTGAAAGCTGAGGATTTTACTAAAAACAGTAATAAAACACTTCACCTGCACTGCCAATATAAAAATAAATCTGTTTCATACCCAGGAAGAAGCACAACCTACTCTGAGAAACACATTCTGATAGGAGGGTTTGTAGTTAATTTTGGTAACAAGACAGAAACAACTGTTTAATATCCTCCATCAACTAATGCTCAAAGCAGTCCCTCAAGCTGGGGTAAGCCTAGGGTGTGGCCCTGTAGTTTGAATTGCTAATTGATGTGCCAGCCAAGCTAAGCACTGGCCAAGTACTTGATACTGTTCTCTCTATGGTCCATCTTCAGTTGTCTATAAGTAAATATTGGCCCTTCCTCACCTGCCCAAAGATGATCATCTCTGAGATTATCATGTTAAAAGGCAAACTGCCATGGTGAAGTTCAGGTAGCCCTCAGTTCCAAAGGGCAACCCAAAGAGATGGATTGGGCACTGTCCTGCTGATGACTGGTTCAGATAGAAATGTGGCATATTGTAGAATAAAGAGCTGGCAGCTTGGCTGGGGCAAGATGATGAATAGTAGGAGGAAAACTGGCCTAGACTAAGAGAGGCAGTACCATGTTGAGAGACACAGGGGCAGGGAAGTCAGGTTAATTTAGAGAGTAGCTGAGGAAAAGGACAATAGCCTTAAACTGTACAGATGTCTCCATGTCTTAATTAAACCCAGATGGGAACTGTGAAAGCCCCACAATGCCCTCACATGTATGCTTACAAGACATTCTTTTTTTTAATTAATTTTTTATTTTTTTAATATTAGTTACAGTTTATTAACTTTGTATCCCAGCTGTATCCCGCTCCCTCATTCCTTCCCAATCCCACCTTCCCTCCCTCATCTTCTCCTAACTCCTTTCCAAGTCCACTGATAAGGGAGGACCTCTTCTGCTTTCATCTGACTCTAGCTTACCAGGTATCTTTATGCCTGGCTGCAAAATCCTCCTCTGTGGCCTACCAAGGCTGCTGCTCCCTCGGGTTTGGTGGCGGGGAGGTCAAAGAGCCAGCCATTGAGCTCATGTCAGAAACAAGACATTCTTATCTTGGAGATTACTTGGTTGAGGTTTTCTTCTTAGAAAACTCTAGATTGGGTGTTTGACAAAATTAAAGTTAGGACACTCTTTCCATTTTTCAACTTGATTATCACTTCACTTTAAACCATGCATTTCTTTTATAGTTCCCCAAGCATGTTACTATATTCTAAAACACAGTACAATTTGGTAACAGAATATATTACTTTTTAAATACCTATTTGATATGTTTAGCAGTATGCCTGAATGTGTATATGTGTACCAGCTGCTTTTCTGATGCCCACAGTGGTCAGAATAGGGTATTAGATCCCCTATAATTTAAGCTACAAATGGTTGTGAACCACATAGTGATTGTGGGGAACTGAACTTGTGTTCTTCCCCAAAGCAACAAGTGTTCTTTACTGCTGATCCATCTCTCCACTCCAATGATGAAGCTATAGAAGTCTGGTAAGGTGTTTTGAACAATTTGTTCAATTTATTTTGCAAGGCTTGTAATTAATTTATAATTATATATATTATAAATTATATATATATATTAAATTTACCATTTTGTATGACACAATTTGCCATAGTTATTGTGTTTGTTTTATAAACTACATCTTGACATACACATGTATGTTTTCTATAGTTGAAGTTCTGAGATTTTAGTTCCTATATGTGTATAAACTCCTCACTGAAGTCACTTTATTAATTACTCTAATGATAGTCTGCTATGTAGTGCCTCCCCGAGTTGTTACTACGAATGTAGAGACCCACAGCCAAACACTAGGTAAAGCCAGGGAAACCCTACAGAAGACAGGGAGAAAAAATTCTAGTAATGAGAGAGGTTGAGAACGCCACTAGAACATTACCACAAAATCAACTAAGCAGTGCTTGTAGGAGATCACAGAGACTGAACCAACAATCACGGGCTCCTGACCTGGGTTCTCTATGAGTATGTTATGGTTATATAGCTTGGAGTGCTTGTGGCACTCATAGCAGTGGGAGTGGACATGTCGCCAAAGCTTTGGCCTGAGCGTGGGACCCTTTTCCTCCTTCTGGGTCATTTCATCCAGCCTTGATATGTGGATTTGTGCCTAGCCCTTTTGTAATTTGTTAGGTCAGTTGCTATCCCCAGGAGACTTGCTTTTGTTTGTTTGTTTTTTGGAAGGGAAATGGAGGAAGAGTAGATCTGAGGGAGTGGGGAGATGAGGAGGAACTAGAAGGAGTGGAAGGAGGGGAAAGTGTGCTCAGGTCATAAAGTATCTAAAAATATTAATTAACAAATTAGTTTAATTAGTTAAACTAATTAATTAATTAAAAATATTATACAGCTGAATTAACATTTTCTATTAGGAGTGGGAAAAATTATCAGAATCTCCTGAGGAGGAAGACATTCCTGAACGGTCTTTTTTTTCATTCTGTAGTTCAGATACCATAACTGAATAAAACAAAAAGTTCTTGTGATATTGGTGGGATTCTGAGAGACCAGAATTAAAAATTAGTTTTTTTCTTTTTTTTATTGGGGGGTGGTATTTGTTTAAAGTTTAAAGCACAAGCCTAAAAGAGACCAGCCTTGTGGAGACATGTCCAGCCACCTAGGGGGAGGAATTAGTCTTATTGAATTCTTTTCCTGCCCACTAGAGATACAGTTGCATGGAAACTGGCCCAGATGGCCAGGCCAGAACCATTTATGGACTTGACTCCTAAAGTAAACCAATCATTTCAAAAGTCAATTTCCCTTACCCAATCATGTAATGCCAAGGCATGTAACTCCCTGCGTGTGGCTTTTTCCTTTAAAAACCTTGTTCCCCTAGACCTCCAATAGCATTTCTTTCCTGCTTGCACAGTAATTTTTGTGACCTGGGCTCCAGACTGCATCCAATAAACCCTCATGTGTTTTCTAGCAAAGTCAATTCCTGATACTCTTTGGGGGTCTCAAGAACTAGGTATAACAATTCAAAAATTGTAAATTTTTTAAAAATGCTAAAGACCCTTTGAGGGTGTATGATATCCCAATTAGTGCAGGCACTCTAAACCAACATCACCATTTATTATTCCATATTCGTGCTTCTTACTTAATGATTGCATTTCAAATGCTAATAAAATTTTTCAATAATTTTTACGAATTTCTTCATTCACTAATTTAATTTTATTTTTATATTAATCACAGTTTATTCACTTTGTATCCCAACTGTAGCCCCCTCCGTCATTCCCTCCCAAACCCATCCTCCCTGCTTTTGTGAGACCAAAGACTTAAAAAAATCAGTGGCTATTATTTAAAGGCCAGCCAAGTGGAGGTATGTCCAGCCACCTTCAGGGAAGAACTAGGCTTAATGCCCTGAGGGGAAGAACTAGCCTTACTGCTTTCTTTTCCTGCCTTCTAGAGACACAGTTCCTAGGAAACTAGCCCATCCCCCTAGGGAGGGACACCAGATCATTAATGGCTTGAGGACCTTCTTTTAGCCAATCAGTTCAAAATGCAAAATCCCTTTTGTGTTTAGATCAGTAGATGCTTGCCAGACAGGAAGGAGCCCCTTGCTTTGGACGCGCTGGGAGGGACTGGGATTTTTAAATCACCCCACTAACCTGAGTATGAGGTTCTCAGCCTCTCACCACTTTTGGGGGTAAGGGGTGTGAGCCCAAGCTGCAGCTTGTAATAATTGGTAATAAAAAGATCCTCATGTGTTTTGCAAAGGACTCGACTCCTGGTGGTGGTCTTTTGGAGTCTTGCAATTCAGGCACAACACTTCATCTCCTCCCTGCCCCTCTCCAAGTCCACTGAAAAGGAAGGTCCTCCTCCCCTTCCATCTGACCCTAGCTTATCAGGTATCATCAAGACTGGCTGTATTGTCTTCCTCTGTGGCCTGGCAAGGCTGCTACACTCTCAGGCAGAGGTGATCAAAGAGCCAGCCGCTGAGTTCACGTCAGAGACAGTCCCTGTCTCCATAATTAGGGAACCCACTTGGACACTGAGCGGCCATGGGCTACATCTGAGCAGGGGTTCTAGGTTGTCTCCATGGTCCTTGCTTGGAGTATCAGTCTCAGAAAAGACTGCTGGGCCCAGATTTTTTGGATCTTTTGCTCCCCTTGTGGAGCTTCTGTCTCTTCCAAGTCTTTCCATCTCCTCCTTCTCTGCATTCTGCCCAAAGTTTAGCTATAGTTGCTCATATTTTTTTAATTGTGAGCCTTTCTTTTAAAAAAAGAAAAACTCCATAAAAGAAGGGATTGTGTCACCCATTTATGTGCAGGGTCTAATAAAAGTTACTCATCTGCCCAAAGTTTTAAAAAGAAAGCCTTGCAATAAAAAAAAGTGACCAATTAAAAACCTAAAGGTTCTTTTTAAATGTTTGGTTATTTACTTTTGTGTGCTTGGATGTTTTGCTTGCATGTATGTCTGTGCACCATATGCATGACTACAGAGGCCAGAAGATAGCAGGACTGGAGTTACAGATGGTTGTGTGATGCCTTGTAGGTTCTAAGGATCAAAGCCAGGCCTTATGTAATCACCCAGTGTTTTAAAAGCTGAGACATTTCTCCAAAATACCTAAGATTTCTTTAAAAATCAAAATTTCCTTAACTACATACATCTATGAAATTAAATACATTACGAGTTTTCTTCTTTCAGAAGAGAACAGATTAAAATATTAGATCATAGCAAAACCCAACCCATTAGCGTAACTCTGTAGCTTAACATTTAACATTTGGAACTAACTATGTAGTCTTCTGACTCTAAAATGCTCAAGCAGTCCTATTTTTCTGGTCTGCCATTCACAACCATAGTTACCTTGTTGTTTATTGTAGTTTTGTTTTCTTTTCTTTGAGGCTCAGACCAACTTCACATTTATTATTGTCCTTCACAGACCTCCTCTGGTATTATATTATCAATATTCTGGGTCTCTGCTCGAACTGAGTATGCACCTTCATTAATGGCCTTTTATGACCTCTCTTCAGGAACTCTGATACTGACATAAGATCCAAGCTTCAGCCCCTCCCCGTGACATTTTGGTCATAGATCTCAGGGACTTCAAAACCAGTACCTTGTAGGTAACTTGTAGGTACTTGTAGGTGCCATGTTTGTCTTGTAGTTGAAATGTAGATTCAGCCTCTCTGGACTACAGCAACTGTATGTTGGCCCTGAGGAAATACCTTTATATTTTTGCAACAGAGAAGAAAATATTTCATCTCAGTGGTACTGTTCTATTGTGTTTTTTCACTTTATTTATTACAGATTATCCACTTTGGATCCCAGCTGTAGCCTCCTTTCTCATCCCCTCCCAATCCCACCTTCCCTCCCTCTTCTCTTCCCATGCCCCTCTGTGGGTTCTGTTCTATTGTTACTCACTGGTAATTCTTCATCCCCATCTGACCAGTACTCTATTTTCCTGAAGCATAAAAACTTTTATTCCAGTGCTGCTGATATGTTAATCACAGCCCTGTCTGACAAGCACACACTGATTTTTAAGCAAATTTTGATGTTAATGGCTCATACCCCATTTTTAATTAAGCATCTGTTCCCTTCTGAAACTTCACAAGCTATATATCCACAGTCTATATTCTCTTGTTATTGTCTTCCAAGTTCCACAACAATCACTCATTAGGCTCTGAGTGCTCAATGGATTTCCAGCTCAAAGCTTCAACATTATCCAAAGTCCTACAACAAAATAGTCTAAGGCCATAAAACCACACTTTCAAATCCTTATAACCCCTCTCAATTCTCCTCATAACAAATTCTGTTGTAGCTTCTTTTCTATTGCTGTGATAAAACACTTAAAGAAAAATCATTTTAGGGGAAATTAGGTTTATTACATTTTAAACTTCCAAGTAAAGTTCATCATTAAGGGAAGTCAGGTCATGAAGTTGGGGGAGGGCCTCTTGCTATTCTGCACAGCATTATATCTGACTGTATGTTGTGCCCAATTAGCAAGACCCCAAAACACCACCACCAGGAGTCCATTCTAAAACACATGAGAATATTTTTATTATAAGCTACAGCTTGGGCTTACACACCTTCACTGCTGAAGCGAATGAGAGCCAAGAGCCCTGTGCTCAGGTTAGTTGGGTAATTTAGAGTCCAGTCCTTCCCAGCATGCCCAAACCAGAGGGAGTCCTGCCTGGCAAGTGTCTATTAGTTGAAACACAAAAGGGGATGCTGCATTTTGAATTGATTGGCTAAAGGAAGGCCCCCAAATCGTTAATGGTCTGGCTTTCCTTATTTCGCTGCCCTAGGTGAGATGGGCAGGTTTCCTAGCAACTGTATCTCTACTGGTCAGGAAAAGAATGCAGTAAGGCTAGTTCTTATACTCAGGGCATTAAGGCTAGTTCTTCCCTGCAGGTGGCTGGACATGTCTTCACCTAGCTGGCTTTCATTCAGGCTTGTGCTTTAAACTTTAAACCACTACCCAAAATTCTTTGGTCTCTCACAAGGAACTCATCTTCAGCCAAATAACTACAGTGGAAACCATGGAGGGAGGATGATGCTTGTTGGCCCACCCACACTTAGTTGCCATTCTTAGAAAGCCTGGGACCACCTTCCTGGGTTGTTTCTGTTGTGCCTGATTTGAGAGACCCCAAAAAGGACTAACAGGAGTCGAGTCCTTTGCAAATCACAAGAGGTTCTTTATTCAAGCTTAAGCTCAAGTCTCAGGAGGGCAGTGTTTTTAAAGGGAAAAAGCAGGGAACGCCAAGCCTTGGCATTACAGGGAATGGTAAGATTGGGTCGGGAGTACAGCAAGCTAAGTGACCTTTAGGCTAATTGTTCCAAGACAACTGACCAAACTGAAAGACATGTAAGATATCTGTACGATAGCCTGCTAGGTGGAGGACTCGTTAACATATTCTGTGGTATTTATGACAACCTATGGAGTATAAGCTGATTACAGTTATTTACTGACATATTCTGTGGTATCCATGACAACATGCAGGTCCTTCTCAGAACCTGAAGGTGGGGGCCAACTCACTCCAAGGACAGTCATCTTAAGATAAGAGTCTGAGAAACAAAATGGAGCCACCCCTGCCATCCTCAATTCCTTCTTTTCACCCAGTGGTCTGGACCTTCCTTTATCTCCTAATAACCCAGACATGTACACAGGGACATCAAACTGGCCTATCTGCTTTAGACAGTTTCATCATCAATCATTCCAGGCTGTGTAAAGGTGAACAATTAAAGCTAATTAGGACAGTATTCACATTTTAGAACAGGCCAGCCATCTCTCTCTCTCTCTCTCTCTCTCTCTCTCTATCATTTGGAAGTCATAGTAAAAAGCATTTGAGAAATTCTAAGAGCAGGAGAAATTCTCTTCTTCAAGGAAGTTCTCCCTCATCCTGTTTGATTATACATTATCAAATGGTCAGCACTGCAATCATATTCACACAAGTAAGTGGACTAAGCAGGTTGTATCCATTCATAGAATTACTCTATTCGATAATAGTATAATTACATAATAATTTCAAAAATTAATAAAAAACTATTTAAAATATTATGGAGAAAATGTTACAGGAAAAAGAGAACACAGCCAGGACAAATTTCCTCCTCACAGTACTGCATTTACCCAAGCATAGTCAACAATATTTCATAAAGGAATTCTCCTTGACCTGCACAACTGTTCAGTCTTTCACTGGCAGTTCTTCAGGTAACAGAGGACTTCAAGGACTTGATGAACTCCTAAATGTTCTTTCAATAAGAAAAAATCAATTGCAGAACAGCATGAGAGTGAGAAGATCCAAACATTGAATGATATACAGTCATTTACAATACTTTGCTCAGCTCAATTTTCCAGAACAGTCAATTCAGAGAATGGAAAGTTGTATTTCAGATAAGTGTTTCTCTTTTTTCCTTCTTTGCATGTGCTAAATTCCAAGATGAATCCTGGAGTAGACACTCTATGGAGCAGCACAGCTGTCAGTCTCTGTTCTCCACTGCGGAAAACAGCAATGACAGGAGTTTTCACCTACCCAGAGGCATGCAGTACACATGGGATATAGCCTTTCCTGCTCAGTGTTAGCTGGACAGAATTTCCATTCCAAGATTTTTACATCAAATTTGCATCTCAGTTTTGCAAATCATAATGAAACAGATGGCTTTTCAAAAATCTACAAAAGGGTAAAATCACTCAAAGTTTTGATTTCGTAAAATAAGCATCACATAGTCATGAGGCTAATTTCTCACAGGAACAAAAGTCCCAAAACAACACTATACAAAAGAAGACAGGCCTGACCTGGAAATTGGTGCATTGGGTAAATACAATTCTAAACAACCATTAGAAAGAAAAAAGAAAATTAATTCACAAAATAAAAAAATGCAAAATATATGATGAGTACTGATACAAATAATTCTTCAGGCCATGTATTTACTAAATTACTGTAATTGATTCTCCAACCCAGCCACTGTGAGGTCATCAGCACAACAAAAGTAGCAATTTACAGTACCATGATGAAGCATTTACTTATTAGATATTCAAATACTGTAATTATTCACAGGGGAATATGTATTCATGTACAACTGGTGCCTTTGTTTTATATTCCACTAGTATAGATCACTTAATATCACTTTAGTTTCCTTCATTAGGGGACCTATGAAGTAGATGAATGTATCCAGAATAAGAAACATCTTTTTGCTTTAAACAACATATATTTAATATTTTATATGTGATTAAATGGCCCACCTGTACAGGTTTTCTGAAAATAGAATGCATACAGCAAGTGCACTCTGGTGGCATAATGAGTAAAGTATGCTTCTGCTGAATGATGCAATCAATGTCAGTTATTTAAGAGGCATACTTTGCTTTTGTCACAAGCAAAACCTAAAAGATAAAGTTTATACAACTTTAATACAATAAACTTTCATTACCTGTTTTCCTTGTTTATAAATAAAATATGAAAAGCAATAGAAAGCATGCTATTTTTATTTTGACTGATAATTTATTTGATACTATCTAGTATTAAAATTCATAATATCCTTGTCCATTTTTATTTTTAAGAAGCTATACTCCATCATTTTTAATATCATATATAATATTATATACATCATATGTAATATATATATAGATATACATATATCATATGTAATATATATATCTGAATTAAAGACCCAGAAGTAAACCCACACTCCTATGGGCACATGATTTTCTTTTTTTTTTATTTTTTTTATCAGTTACATTTTATTAACTCTGTATCCCAGCCATGTCCCGATCCCTCATTCCCTCCCAGTCCCTCCCTCCCTCCCTCATCTCCACCATGCCCCTTTCCGAGTCCACTGATGGGGGGGACCTCCTCCCCATTCATCTGATCCTGTTTTATCAGGTATCTTCAGGACTGGCTGCAAAGCCCTCCTCTGTGGCCTAACAGGACTGCTCCTCCCTTGGGGGGTGGGGAGACCAAAGAGCCAGTCATTGAGTTCCTGTTAGAAATAGTCCCTGTTCCCCTCACTTTGGGAAACCAATTGGTTACTGAGCTACCGCAGGCTACATCTGAGTGGAGGTTCTAGGTTATATCCATACATGGTCCTTGGTTGAATGTCAGTCTCAGAAAAGACCCTGTGCCCAGATATATTTGGTCCTTGTGGAGCTCCTATCCTTTCCCCATCAGACTAACTGCCCTTCTTTCTTATGATTCCCTGTACTCTGCCAAAGGTTTGGTCATGAGTCCTTCCTTTGAAAACACTGCTAGTTAGCGTCTTTCAGATGCGCTCAGTAGACTCGCTCAGTAGACTCCTGTCAAGAAGCCAAAGTCATACTGTGGGGAGCCGTGACTCAGCGGCCTGCTTTGATATTTAAATCTCGGCGGAGAGATGGCTTTTAGCAGGCCTTTACTAATGGCAGAGGAGAACTTGCAAGTCCATCTCTTTTTGTTTGTGACAACAGGTGGGATAGCTTGTGAGGGTTACACCTCTTCCTCAGGCTTTTTGTGCAATTGTTCTGAGATGTTTTACTGGCTAAAGTAACTCCCAAAAGAATAAAGTGGTCAGAAGGCTAGAGGCAGAGGAGGAGGCAGAGTCTTGAGACTGGCTGCTGGCTCTGCTTGCTGGAGCAGTCTGCCTTTTGCTTTGGCTGTCGAGTCTGGACCTTTAAAAAGTTTCCTGTGTGCTGTGTGTTTATTTTATTAATTTTAATCCTCACACCCAACTCAAGAACCGTTCGACTCTGCCCGGTTGGCCCTGGCATCATACAACAGAAAAAAAACAACAACAACAACAACAGCAAAAAATCTTCAACAAATGGTGCTTGTCTAATTGGATGTCTGCATGTAGAAAAATGCAAACAGACCCATATTTTTCACCATTCACAAAACTGAAATCCAAATGGGTCAAGAACCTTGAAATAAAACCTAAGTTATATTAGAAGACAAACTGGGGAAAAGTCTTGCATAGGAGACTTTCTAAACAGAAATCCAACAGCACAGGCTCTGAGATCAACAATTAATAAATGGGACATCATGAGACAGAAGTTTCTGTAATTCAAAGGATTCTGTCAATAGAACAAAACGGCAGCCTACAGATTGGGAAAAGATCTTCACCAATCCTACACCAAACAGTAGACAAATAACTTTAAAAAAATCAAACCTCAACAAATCAACTTAAATAATTAAAAAATGGGGTACAGAGTTAAAGCAAGAATTGGTAACAGGAATCTCAAATAGCTGAGAAGCACTTAAAGAAATGCTCAATGTCCTCAGCTACCAGAGAAATACAAATCAAAACCACCCTAAGATTCTATCTTAAACCAGTCAGAATGGCTAAGATAAAAACTCAAGTGACAATACATACTGGACAGGATGTGGAGAAAGGGGAACCCTCCTCCATTGCTGGTGGGAGTGAAAACTTCTCTCTGTGTGGAGTGAAAACTACAACCTCAATCTGGTGCTTTCTCAGAAAATTGGGAATAGTTCTACCTCAAGACTCAGCTATATCTCTGGTCATATACCTAAAAGATGACCTTCCATACAAGGACATTTGCTCAACTCTGTTCATAGCAGATTCATTTGCAATAGCCAGAAACTGGAAACAACCTAGTTGTCCCTCAATCGAAGAACGGATACAGAAATTGTAGTAGAATTGCACAACGGAATACTACTCAGCTATTATAAACAAATAAATCATGAAATCTGCAGGCAAATGGATGAAAGTAGAAAATATCATCCTGAGTGAGGTAACCCAGACCCAGAAAGAGACACATGGTACATACTCACTTATAAGTGGATATTAGACCTATAGTACAGGATAACCACAGACCCAAAGAAGCTAAGTAACAAGGAGGACCCAAGGGAGGGTGCCAGAATGTCATCCAGAAGGGGAAAAAGAATAGACAGCAATAATGGATGAAGAGAAGGAACTGGGTAGGAGCTGGAATGAGGAGGGAAAAAAGGATGGGGATCGATTGTGGGGAAGACAGGGGTGGCAGGTGAGAGGGCTGGGAATGCTGGAAGACTGAAGTGACCACCTCCTAGCCAGGCAGGGCTAGTGGAAGGAGGAAAACAACAGCTCACTATCAGAACCTTTTATCTGGGGTTTGCCGTGCCCACAGGAAGTGCAGGGATGAGGAGGAAACAGAGATTAGGGGAATGTCCAACCAAACGTTTTTCTTTGTGTGTTGGGGCCATAGTTATATGGTGTGTTATTAGACCAATGTCTTTGTATACGGAGACAGGATTCTAAGCATTGGCCCAACTGTAGTTTCAAACCAACACATCCTCCTTCCTCCTACCATACAGACTGGTAATACTCTGTAGATAATTTACCATTTCTCTCCAGCAGCTTATATATTTTCTCTTTGGATTTTTTCATCCGATTAGTTTTGATAGATCTTCCCTAGGATATAAGAACATTATTATATTTGAAATTCCTTAAATTCCTGCATATATATATATATATATATATATATGTATGTATACTTAAATCCTTTGCCAAATTTCAGAAACATCCTCCAATATTTCTAATTTCATTCTATTTTTCTTCTTTGGTGCTCTAATTCCATGAAAGGCAGCATGGTAGGTAATCGTACAAGTAATTGAGCCTCTTTAGTTTATTTGATGCAGGTGTGGTTTCCGCATTTTCCTTTTGTGTGTGCAATAATTAATATAATTGTTGCAATTATATTAATTTATCTTCCAGTCCACTGCTTTTATAGTCTGAACATCTATCTGACATTGTGCTTTTTTGCAGTGTTTTAAAGTCTTTCTGGTCCAATAATTACAATTTTTTATCTTTGTTCCTATTTTCACTTTTAAAAAATTGGTTTGAGGTGTTGAGAGGAAAATTCAGTGGAATGGTATTTGCCTAACATGGAAAGTCATGAGTTCAAAACTCAGAACTACAAATAAACAAAATACAAAAAAATTCTTCACAATTATTGAAAAAGTTATTTATTTGTAAATATTACATATAACTAATATATAAAGTTATATTTTATAATGGCTGCTCTAAAATTATCATTGGGTAATTCAAGATATTATAAATCTTGTTGTTAAAATCAATGAATTTACAAACTATTCCTTATTAATGTGATTTAGAAGAGTCATTTAATATGTGAATTTCAATAGTATTTTGGATAAATTGCCTATTATGTTAGAGGTTCTGGATTTAATTTAGATCTTATTTTCATACATATATTTAATTCAGAGACATTAACTTTTTATTGACTATTTTTACAAAGAGACTTTAATTATTCTTGACATTCTTCATTCCTATGATCTGATTACTTGGTTTTGGTTCTTCTGGGAAAGTCTGACAAAGGTGGAGGCTTATTTGAATCCAGAACTAGGCATGTTTCTGTGTATGAAGGGGCATCTCAGCATGTGGGGACCCACCTCTCTGTGAGTGCTTATTCTCCATTCTGCCTTTGGGAGACTCAGGGCCTCAGAATGGGGAGGGTTCAAGGCTGGGCTTGTGCTATTGATAACTTTCATTGGTCAGACCCACTCGTCATTATTTTTTTAAAGATACTTATAATGGGCTAAACCTCATTATCATTCATCATGCTTTCCATGCTTTTAGATAGAGTCAAATTCATTTCTCCTCTATCAGAAAAATATCTTAGACGATTCTTAGAATAGTCTGCCGGTAAAAGTAATTCAGTAATGCATTCATATTAATACTGAATGTATTAGTTTTAAAAGGTTATTCAAGTGTGTGTGCATGAACAGTGTGTGATACGTGTATGTATGTGTGTGGTACATGTGCACATATGTGTGTGAATGTACATATGTGTGCATATCTGTGTATTTGTACACGTGTGTCATGTGTGTATGTGTCTGTATGTGTACATGTGTGTGCATGTGTGTAATTTGTGTATGTGTGTGCATGAATGTGTTTTAAGTGCATATGTACATATGCGTATATTTAATTTTGTACACCTACGTGTATATGTGTGTATATATGTGTGTGTATATGTACATGTGTGTGTACATGTGTGTTTGCATGTGTGTATATGTATACATATATGAGTGTATTTATGTATGTAGGTTTATATATGTGCATATCTTTCTCTGTATGCATGTGTGTATATGTATGCACATTTATGTGTGTGTTGAAATTAGAATTGAAACTGTCTGGTGGAACAAAAACAACTGGAGTGGAAAGATGAGAACAGTGAACCTTGTGCACATATAAGGCGGAGTTGACTTAATGTGTAACACGTATGTGAAAATTTGAAAACCCTCTTACCTTTCATGGAGCACTCATCAGATTCAGATTTTCTATATGTGGGCATGATTTATCAGTTGCAGTTGACTGTTACGTTATGTGCTAACGTTTTACTAATTTCAAAGTTTCTGAGGACGTTACACAATTCACATAGAAAGCCAATTCTTACTAAATGTCCTCAAGAGGATAATTAAAGGTAAGGAACATTAACATATGATTTAATAACTTTATCTTTCATTTCAGTTGATATGAAATATTTATATTTTATTAACTTTGCAGTATAATTTCAGAATATAGTCTATATTATTGTTTTCTTCATGTAAAGAGAAATTCAGTAATTACCATGAGGTATACGACCTGCCAATAACCTGTTTTTGGATACTGTTCTCCTTTATATATTAAATGCAATATTGTTCCTTTGCATGAGTGTCACTGCCACGCTGCACTGTTCTTTACCTACATGCATACTTCAGCAATAATCTTTCCACCACATTCATTATGATGTTATCTCAGGGACTCTGCCTTTTGGAAAATTTAAAACTGTTGCGCTTTCATCTTAAGCATTTAAGAGCTTTCTCAAGACTCTGTTCCCTCAAGTGGGATTACTGACTCTCCTAATTGGCTTAAAAAGAAAATATTTTGGGAGTTTATAATGTCTGTATCAAAATTATATAAAGATTTACATCTTCTCTGAGTAAAACTTATATACAATAAATAATTCAGATCACTTTCAAATATGAATATTAATGTGAGTCAAATAAAGTAGTATACTTAACCAAGTGCTCCTTGCTTTCATATTAACACAAGAACAAGAGACATTTCTCCTATGTATGCAAATGTGATTCAAAATTAAGAGAATTACTACTCTAATTTATAAATCTTATTATATTTAGGTAGAAAAAATCTGCTTATCTTAGCATTTTAAAATGGCATTATTTAAAATAACTACAATTGAAATGGGAATATCAATGCTAATTAAGACAGATAGCAGATGAAATTCTGATGTTAACATATCTGAAATTCCGCTCATTTTGTGATAAAACAGAAGAAATATTCATATTATAGTCAAATCAAAAAAGACTAAATTACTATTAACTTGATATTATTAATATTTTTTTTCGGCTTGAATTAGAAGAAAGCATAAAATTTTATTGAACTCTAGACTGGCAAAGGAAGATACATACTTCAAAAACATTTTTTTTTTCAATGCAGTTTATTCAGGAAACTTGAAATAATCTGACCCTGGGGAAAGCCAGCCCACAGCTTAAATAGCCTCTGGGTAGCCAACCCGAGCGTGCCACGTGAGCAATGAAGATAGGTCCACATACATGGAAGCAAGCCAGATCCTTGGCCTTAGCCAAATGTGGAGTTGTTCCTGACAGAGAGCACTCACCATCGGGAAGGTGGAAGGCAGAAACCAGCTCCATCTTTAAGGCACAGCATTACGCAGCTCTCTGCAGTTCCCCCTTTTTGTTTTAGATGCATGAGGCAAGAGTAGAGGTCTGATCTCTGATATTAGAAATAAATTGGGACTTTGTACCAATGTTCATTTAGGTGTCATCCACCCAAAGAGCATCAGACCTGTCGATACCTTTTTCTCAGAGGCGGAACCTGGGGCATCAACCGGCATGCAATCAGACTTGCTCTTCTCTGGGTCAAAAGCGGCTGACCCTGAGTGCAGTGCTTAGCCTCGCATCCTGAGCATAACATTTTAGCTTTCTATGGTAGCCAACCATGCTTGGGGAAACTGTCCTGCTTTAATGGCTGTAAGGGCCTGAATGAAAATGGCTGCATTACACTGTTGTGAGACCCTAATCTTGCATATATACCACAGGCAAACCAAGGAGACCAACACCAGAAGGCCTGCTAACGCTCCCATGCCCGCCCATTCCTTCAGATGATTCATGGCTGCAGCAATCCATGATGATAATCCTGTGACTAGTCCTGCGTCCACTCTGGTAGAATTTGCCATAACAATGGCCACTCTCAGCTGCTCCATCGTAGTATCGAATTCTCCAGTCCAATTACCTAAAATATAGCTAGACAATTGTTTAGACAGATTTGCAGCATAGGAAAAATTCTCATGTTGTATGCTAGTGACTCAAAGTCCAGCATACTTTCATTGACAGCCAAGTTGAACGATTTGCCATAGGGTATCAATTTGCTCCTGCACAAGGTCAATCTTCTGATTGAACACCATCAAGCCTCCTTTTAGTTGAGCATTAATTCCTTTTTGTACATGTAAGGCATGAGCTACATTGGCTAAAAGATTATTCAGGGTCTGAGCAGTCTGCCCAGTATGACTCATGGCTAATGCCACGGTGGTAGCTCCAACAGCCGCCAATGAGATGGCAGTAACAATGGTGGCTGTAGTTCCAAGATCTCTTTTCTGTCTGAAGAGAGTCATAGCATGAGGGGCATCAATGGACACAGGCAACCAGCGAGGCATGCGAGTAACCAGGGCATACCTAAATTCACTAGCATTCCGGCATTGGGCAAAAAAGCAAGTATCATTACCACAATTACTTGGCTCTATCTGGCTAATAATGAATAAAAATGGGGGACATAAACAAACAGGTGTGGGCTTCTAGGAAATATTATGAGAAGCCTTAACCCCCTCTTTGGAACATCCTGCATCAATTCTAGAACTAGCAGTGGTGGTGTCCGAAGTCTGAGTAGGTTCAGGAGACCATTGCCCTAAGGGGCGAGACGTGCTCTATGTAAATTGACTAACTCCATGTTTTCCTCCACTTTTGAAAGTCATTTAAGGTTCTTAAATTATCTTTTCTTTTTTTTCTTTTTTTTTTAATTTTTCATCAATTACACTTTATTCATTCTGCATCCCCCCATAAGCCCCTCCCTCCTCCCCTCCATATCCCACCCTCCCTCTCCTTTCTGCATGCATGCCACTCCCCAAGTCCACTGATAAGGGAGGTTCTCCTCTCCTTTCTGATCTTAGTCCATCAGTTCACATCAAAAGTGGCTGCACTGTCCTTGACTATGGCCTGGTAAGGCTGTTCCCCCCCAGGGGTAGGTGATCAAAGAGCAGGCCAATCAGATTATATCAGAGGCAGTCCCTCTTCACATTACTATGTAACCCAATTGGACTCTGAACTGCCCTGAGCTACATCTGTGCAGGGGTTCTGGGTTATTTCTATGAATAGTCCTTGGTTGGAGTATGAGTCTCTAGGAAGTTCCCTGTGTTCAAATTTTCTTGTTCTGTTGCTCTCCTTGTGGAGACCCTGTCCTCTCCAGCTCTTACTATTTCCCAGTTCTTACCTAAAATTTCATTCACTCTGCCCAACAGTTGCCCATCAGGCTCAGCATCTGCTTTGATAGTCTGCAGGGCAGAGGCTTTCAGAGGCCCTCTGTGGCAGGTTCCTAGGTTGTTTCCTGTTTTCTTCTTCTTCTGATGTACATCCTCTTTGCCTGTCAGGATGGGGATTGAGCATTTTAGTTAGGGTCCTCTCTCTTGCTTAGGTTCTTTAGATGCACAGATTTTAGTGGGTGTGTCCTATGTTGTATGTCTATATGAGTGAGTATATACCATGTGTGTCTTTTTGCTTCTCGGACAACTCACTCAGGATGATCCTTTCCAGATCCTACCATTTACCTGCAAATTTCATGATTTCCTTATTTTTCATTGCTGAGTAATATTCCATTGTGTAGAGGTACCACAATTTCTGCATCCATTCTTCAGTTGAGGGACATCTGGGTCATTTCCAGCTTATGGCTATTACAAATAAAGCTGCTACACACATGGTTGAGCCAATGTCCTTTTTGTGTACTTGAGCCTCTTTTGGATATATGCCTAGGAGTGGTATGGCTGGATCTTGGGGAAGCACTATTCCTAGTTGTCTGAGAAAATGCCAGATTGATTTCCAGAGTGGTTGTACAAGTTTACATTCCCACCAGCAGTGGAGAAGGGTTCCCCTTTCTCCACAACCTCTCCAGCATGTGTTGTCACTTGAGTTTTTGATCTTGGCCATTCTGATGGGTGTAAGGTGAAATCTCAAGATTGTTTTGATTTGCAATTCCCTAATGGCTAGTGAGGTTGAGCATTTCTTTAAATGCTTCTCTGCCATTCAATATTCCTCTACAGAGAATTCTCTGTTTAGCTCTGTTCCCCATTTTTTTAAGTGGAGTTCTTGGTTTGCTGCTTTTCAGCTTCTTTAGTTCTTTATATATACTGGATATGAGTCCTCTGTAAGATAAAGGGTTGGTGAAGATTCTTTCCCAATCTCTAGGCGGTCACTTTGTTTTGATGATGGTGTCCTTTGCTTTGCAGAAGCTTTTCAGTTTCATGAGGTCCCATTTATTGACTGTTGCTCTTAGAGCCTGTTCTGTTGGTGTTCTGTTCAGGAAGTTTTCTCCTGTACCAATGAGTTCTAAGTTATTCCCCATTTTTTTTTTTCAAGCCGATTTAATGTGTCTGGTTTTATGTTGAGGTCTTTGATCCACTTGGACTTCAGTTTTGTGCAGGGTGATAAGTATGGATCTATTTGCATTTTTCTACATGTAGACATTGAGTTAGACCAGCACCATTTGTTGAAGATGCTATCTTTTTTCCATTGTATGGTTTTGGCGTCTTTGTCAAAGATCAGGTGTCCATAAGTGTGTGGGTTTATTTCTGGGTCCTCTGTTCAGTTCCATTGATCCACCATTCTGTTTCTATGGCAGTACCATGCAGTTTTTAAAACTGTTGCTCTATAGTACAACTTAAGATCAGGGATAGAGATACCTCCAGAAGATCTTTTATTGTAGAGGATTGTTTTAGCAATTCTGGGTTTCTTGTTATTTCATATGAAGTTGAGAATTTTTCTTTCCAGGTCTGTAAAGAATTGTGTTGGTAATTTGATTGGCATTGTAGATTGCTTTTGGTAAGATGGCCATTTTTACTATGTTAATCCTGCCAAGCCATGAGCATGGGAGATCTTTCCATCTTCTCATATCTTCTTCTAATTCTTTCTTCAGAGTTTAGAATTTTTTTTTTTCATACAAGTCTTTGACTTCCTTGGTTAGGGTTACTCGGAGGTACCTTATGTGATTTGTGGCTATTGTGAAGGGTGTTCTTTCCCTAATTTCTTTCTCAGCCCCCCTTTTTTTTGTATATAGGAGGGCTACTGATTTTTTTGAGTTAATTTTGTATTGAGCCACTTTGCTGAAGGTGTTTGTCAGCTGTAGGAGTTCCCTGGTAGAGTTTTTGGGGTCACTCCGGTATAGTATCATATCATCTGCAAATAGTGATAATTTGACTTCTTCCTTTCCAATCTCTATCCCCTTGATCTCTTTCAAATGTCTTATTGCTTTAGCAAGGACTTCCAGAACTATGTTGAAGAGATATGGAGAGAGTGGGCAGCCTTGTCTTGTCCCTGATTTCAGTGGGATTGCTTTAAAGTTTCTCTCCGTTCAGTTTGATGTTGGCTATAGGTTTGCTCTATATTGCCTTTACTATATTTAGATATGTGCCTTGAATCCCTGATCTCTCCAATACTTTAAACATGAATGGATGTTGGATTTTGTCAAATGCTTTTTCAGCATCTAGGGATATTATCATGTGTTTTTTTTTCTTTCAATTAGTTAATATGGTGGATCACATTGATGGATTTTCGTATATTGAACCATCCCTGCATACTTGGGATGAAGCCTACTTGGTCATGGTGGATGATATCTTAGATGTGTTCTTGTTTTCAGTTTGCGAGTATTTTGTTGAGTATTTTTGCATCAATATTCATAAGGGTGATTGACCTGAAGTTCTCTTTTTTGGTTGGGTCTTTGTGAGGTTTAGGTACCAAGGTGACTGTGGCTTCATAGAATGAGTTTGGTAATGTTGCTTATGTTTCGATTTTGTGGAATAGTTTAAAGAGAACTGGAGTTAGCTCTTTTTTTGAATGTCTGGTAGAATTCTGCGCTGAAACCATCAGGTCCTGGGCTTTTTTTGGATGGGAGACTTTCGATGACTGCTTCTATTTCCTTGGGGGATATAGGACTATTTACTTGATTTACCTGGTCTTGATTTAGCTTTGGTAAGTCGAATTGATCAAGAAAATTGTCCATTTCATTTAAATTTTCAAAATTTGTTGCGCATAGACTTTTGAAGTTAAGTCCTACTGATTGCTTGGATT
Organism: Meriones unguiculatus; assembly: GCF_030254825.1. Lineage (NCBI taxonomy): Eukaryota > Metazoa > Chordata > Mammalia > Rodentia > Muridae > Meriones > Meriones unguiculatus. The sequence continues at coordinate 101,717,423 of NC_083351.1, forward strand.
TCCTCAGTGTCTGTAGTTATGTCCCCCTTTTCATTTCTGATTTTGTTGATTTGGATGGTGTCTCTCTGCCTTTTAGTTAGCTTGGCTAAGGGTTTGTCTATCTTGTTGATTTTCTCAAAGAACCAGCTCTTGGTTTCATTGATTCTTTAAATTGTTTTATTTGTTTCCAATTGAATGATTTAAGCCCTGAGTTTGATTATTTCCAACTGTCTGCTCCTTCTTGGTGTGTCTGCTTCTTCTTTTTCTAGGGTTTTTAAGTGAGCCATTAAGTTGCTTGAATGCGCTGTCTCAAATTTCTTCTTGAAGGCACTTAGTGCTATGAACTTTCCTCTTAGCACTGCTTCAAAAACATTTTTGTGTTTATTTATTTATTTTTATTTATTCACTTTACATGCTCAATGCACACCATCCCTCCTCTTTTTTAAAAATTTTAAAGTTCAGTTTATTTACTTTACAACCTAAGGTTGCCCCCTCTCCTCTCATCCTAGGCCCAGCCTCCCCTTCTTCTCCTCTTTCTTTCTCTCTAGAAAAAGCGGAGTCCCTCACCCCATATTTACCCTCCCTAGCACATCAAGTCACATCATGGCTGAGCATAACTTTATCCCCTAAGTCCAGGCAAGGCGGCCCTGCCAGGGGGAACTGAATCAAAAGTAGGCAATAGAGCCCATGTTAGAAACAGCACCCACCCCCACTTGCTATGTGAAGTCCAAGCCGCCCATTTGCCACAAATGTGCAGGGGGCCTAGGTCCAGATCATGCATGCTCCTAAGCTGATGTCTCAGTCTCTGTAAGCTCCTGTGGAGCTGGGTTAGTTGTCTCTGTTGGTCTTCTTGTGAGGTTTTTGTCACCTCCAGGTCTTTCCATCTTTCTCCCAACACTTCCAGAGGATCCCCAGAGCTCTGCCCCATTCTTGGCTGCAAGTTCCAGAATCTGTTTCAATCAGCTGCTGGCTGGAGCCTCCCAGATGATAGTCAAGTTAAATTCCTGCATGCAAGCATAGATAGTAGCATTTGTAGTGTCAGGGCTGGCTCTCTATCATAGGGTGGGTCTCAGGCTGGACCAAATACTGGTTGGGCATTCCCTCAATCTTTGTTCCCTCTTTATCCATGCGCTTCTTGTAGGCAGGGTAATTTTTATATCAAATTTTTTGTCCATAGTTTCCTTCTCCTTTCTACGTGACTAGGAAGTGGTCACTTCAGTCTTCATGTTCCCCTACCCCCGTTAGGAGTCTCAGCTTGGGTCACACCCATATCCTCCCAGAAGGAACCTCCAGCTTGATAAAGAGATGTCCCTTTTTTTTCCTAGCCCTCTCCCCTCCCCCGTTCTCCCCACATCTGGTCATCACTGTTGCTTTCCTCTCCATTCCATCTCCTGAGCAATTCTCTCTCTTCAACCAATTCTACTTTCTATTCTATTTCTCCTGTTGAGTGACATCCCAGATTGTTTACTGAGAAGTAATCTGTAAGGCTGCATGTGGGCCAAATGATAGAGTACAACTACAAGGAAGACTTAGGAAATCATCTAATTGTTCTAGATTCAGGTTTGTCTCAGTATGTTATTTTTGAGGTGGAGTCTCACAGCAGTGTCTAGTGCGGCCTTGATTAGTGATCCTTCAGTCTCTAGGGGCATGTATAGTTACAGCAGTGCTCTAAATCATTCAATACAGTTAACAAGAAAGAGTCAGCATCACAAGTAAATCTGTATATTGCTTGCCTTTTTCCTATATATCAAAAATATACTTAATCTGAGTGTGTTGATGTAAGCATTAATCAAATCACTTAGGAGTCTGCAGAATCAGGCAGACTTCTATATTAACTGAAAAACAACAAAAAAAAGAGATAGGATTAGACTGAATTAAATTATGTATTTTGTTATGGAAATATAAGATACATTTTTGTGTTATTGGAAATATAGGATAACGTGTTGGGAGATCTAATAATTTATCTCATACATTATATATACTGACATAAATGTGTGTGTGTGTGTGTGTGTGTGTATCCCAGGGATTATTTTTATATTTAAAATAACTAAATGAAAATGACATGAGAGAATATCAATGAACATTATGACAATGAGGAATTCCTATTTAAACCTTAAGGGACTGGGGAGAGGGCTCAGAGGATCATCTTGCCCTGCAGAGGACAGCCGTCTGGCTCATATCAACCATGTGTGGATGGCTCAAGACTGCCTGTAACTCTAGTCCCAAGAGATCCACACACTCTCCTGGACTACTCACACTGCGCATACATAAAGACAGGCACACACACACACACACACACACACACACACACACACACAAATGCACATGCTCTTCTGAATGAATAGAAAAGTAAATCTAACTAAAAAGAAAAGTTTTAAAGTAATTATTGTGGTGTGACCTTACATATGAATTGTAAATACACATAAATCAAACATACATATGAATAAATGTGCAGATGTGTAATTTTTTTCTTTTTTTAATTTTATTTTTTCTTATCAGTTACATTTTATTAACTCTGTATCCCAGCCATGTCCCGATCCCTCATTTCCTCCCAGTACCTTTCTCCCTCCCTCATCTCTACCGTGCCCCTTTCCAAGTCCACTGATAGGGGGGGACCTCCTCCCCATTCATCTGATCCTGTTTTATCAGGTATCTTCAGGACTGGCTGCAAAGCCCTCCTCTGTGGCCTAACAGGACTGCTCCTCCCTTGGGGGGTGGGGAGGCCAAAGAGCCAGTCATTGAGTTCCTGTTAGAAATAGTCCTTGTTCCCCTCACTTTGGGAAACCAATTGGTTACTGAGCTACCAGTTGTGTAATTTTAAGGGAATAATGTAAATTTTAGGAAGTATATGGATAAATACTGTATATATTCTAAATTTGTCTTTTTTTATAAAAAATATTTAATGTTTTATAAAAAAATCTATAATATATTATATCATTATTTCTCAGCTCCTTTCTACTTTCCTACAAACCCAACTTCATGTTCTTTCTCTCTTTTTAAAAAACAAAAACAACAAAAAAATTGAAAACAAGTACAAACCAACTAAAACAAAACACAAGACAAAAGAAAATCCCAAATCAAAGCAAAACAAAAAGCTGTAGCACACACACACACACACATACACACACACACAGAGAGAGAGAGAGAGAGAGAGAGAGAGAGAGAGAGAGAGAGAGAGAGAAAAGTTCAGTTTTGGAATTTTTATGTAGCCTATTCTTCAGTGACCTGCTTACTCCCGAGCACAGGGCTTGTCCTGGAGTGTGGTTGATACTCACTGTGTCACTCCATTGGGTAGAATTGAATTTCTCTTTCCAAGTAGGTATCCACTGTAAACAGCTTCATGGTTAGGAATAGGATTTTGTGTCTACCTCCATATATCAGTACTGGGTTTTGTCTGCTTTGAACCTGTGCATGCCTTGTGTGTGCAGCCACAGTGTCTCTGAATTCATATGTGTATAGTCTTGTTGTGCCAGGAAGTTTCTTTTTCTTGGAATGTTCTACTACCTGTGGCTCTACTAACATTCCCTATCTTGCCTTCTGCATAGATCCCTGAGCCTTGAGAGGAGAGTTTGAGAACAATATCAACAAACAAACAAACAAACAAACACGCATACACATTTACCTGTGTAGCAAGAGCTCCTTCGTACATCTTTTTCAGGATGCAATCATCATGTTTAGGAAGCAATAAGCCAAAAGTACAAAGACATGTGCAAAAGAAAAGTCATTGCAAGGTTAATAAAGCCAAGTTTCTTAGAAAAATGTTTAACAAAAACATTGAATATGTTTGACTGTTATTCATCTAAAATAAAAAACTTTCACATATTTAATTTCAAAAAATATTTGTATAACATGTTGCTCTGATCATAAAAACAACTGTTTATCAAGCATATATTAATAACATAGGCTGAACTTAATAGACCCTTCCTCCTTATTTATTCCATGCTTATTTATGTAAACATGCATGCAGTTCCATACCCAGAAAAACAAGAAAACTTGCTCAGTAGGTAGGGTAGAATACCTCAGATATCAGGAAACTTTTCTCTTATGACTTATGTTAATTTGAGTTACAGTTTGAATTTCCATTTTGCAAAGATTATTTGACAGGTGTTATGATCACCTCATCATAAATGTATAGTGCTTTTATTCTCTCTCTCTCTCTCTCTCTCTCTCTCTCTCTGTGTGTGTGTGTGTGTGTGTGTGTTATTAGTGGTCTAAAGGCTCTGGCCAGGAAATCCTTAAATCTGTATTTGTGATATTTGTAGAAAGTGCTGGAATTTGTTCCATCTGATATAAAAGGAATATTTACCTTCCAAATTTTAAAGATGAACATCATTGGATTGTTTGGAAACACAATTTTTAGATAAATTTCATAGAAGTCCCATTTATCTTTTCTCCATAGTCAAGTAAAAATAGTCTTCAACTCATTGATTTATTTATATACACCTATCTCTTAATTCCTTTTCAGTTGTCATGACAGATTCCTGAGATGAGGTAATTTTATAAAGGAAAAGCTCCTGTTTAAGTTTACATTAATAGAGTTTGGTAGCTTTAACAACATGACTTCTCTGGTTTCTCCAAACTTGATGGAAAAGGAGAGGGAACAGCTGGCAGCAAGTGTAAAGGTTATGGCAGTGCAGCTTCCTTTGCTAACAGTCTGGTTACAAATTGCAGCTCATCCAGAAATCCCTTTTCTCTGTGGAAGGAACCAATGCTTCTCAGTGACATAATGACCCATCAGAGATCCTGCCACACATCACCTGTGCAAAGGAATCGAATACTCATTTGAGTCGCAATGAGAAAAAAATATCCACATACTATAACACTGTAACACTATAACTCAGTGAGGAAAGGAAGCTTGTTTTTATTTATGATAAGGGCTGGTGGGGGCATGGAGTCTACACTGCTCAGTGATGTATGTTTAACAATCTTTGAAGACTGTAACTTATTTTTGTAAGATTTCTCTCTATTTACTTCAGTTATATCAGATTCCACGATGTTAAAAAAGCTTGTCAACATATGAGAAAACCAAGTTACAACACATAGACCTACAGAGATTAGGCACAGAGGAGTCTAGGAAGGAACAAATGGATCTCATGGAAAGGTGAAGTAGGATAGATATTTATATGTCAGCTGAGGGTTGGGAGACAGTAATGAGAGGGTCAGTTGAGGAAGAGGAGATAGAGGAATAAGAGTTAGAATGAGAAAATGCTGGAGACACAGCTGAATTGAAGGATGTTTGAGGGATGATATAGAACTCTAGTGTTGCAGAAACTTCCTAAAATATATGAAGGTGATCCTGATGAGACATCCTAATGTTGGGGCATATGGAGTCCCAACTGGCCACCTATTGTCACCAAAGGACACTACCAGCAGCAGGATTGGGTTACATTCCATTGAGATTTTTGTCCAACGGGGTCGTATGAAACTTGCCAAACAGCCCAGTCTGTTGTTCTGAGGATGAGTTGCTCTATGGAAACTGGCAGTGGGATCCCATTACTGAGCACAACACCTGCACTACTCATTAAACATGGTTAAGTCTATCTGGAGCCTACAGTGAGCCTTCACTCCTATGTTCTAGTGTTTTTGGTGTGGTAAGGTATTCTGCAGGCTACCAAAACAGAATGTTAAACTCCAACCCTGCCACAAAACTTTGGATCTACAATCTGTCCTGATTGCAAAATAGGCACAGGATTTATATGAGTAGCCAACCAGTGTCTGATTTGACTTAAGGCACACTCTACAAGAAGGAACCCATATCTGACACTGCTTGGAAATTCAAAACCAGAGACTAGATAGTCCAGAGAGCCAGTATAAAAACAAACACAACTTCCCCCCAAAAAAGCAATAACCAAATGACACCTGGTAATATTCTGCTATAATATATTAGGGCCTTATTAAGTCATTATATGGGAAGCTTCCTCCAGCAACAAATGGGAACAGATGCAGAGACCCTGCATCTGTTCAGATGGAGGGAGTCTAAATGGGATGTCTTCCTCAAAACCCTCCTCTCAGAGCTCAGGCATTCTCATAGAACACGAGGCAGAATGAGCATAAGAGCCAGAGAGCCAGAGAGGTTGGAGGACACCAGGAAAGCAAGGAACTCTATATCAATTAAGCAAGGCATATATGGCATCACAGAGACTAAAGCAGTAAGCAAAGGGCTGCATGGATATGCATGTACCAGGGCCGTCGCATATATATTACAGCTTTAGCTTATATTTTATTGAACTCCACAGTATGAGAATAAGTGGGTTTCTAACTATTATGCTTGCTTTTGGGAGTCTTTTCTTATTATTGGATTGCCTTGTTGTTATCTTGCCTGTTCTTTTCTAGTGAGAAACAGAAAGGGAGTGGAGCCTGAGAGGAGGGAAGGTAGGAGGAACTGGAAGGAGTAGAGGAAGTGGGAACTGTAATCAGCATATATTATATGAACAAAGAATCTCCACTTCAATAAGGAAAAAATTGAAATAAGAAAAGAATCATATTAAATTGCAAGGATAGAAGGTAATTATAATGTGGTTAATGGAAATGATGTTGAGTACATGGTTTTATCTGATCAGAATCTTCAATTATAATATTATGATTTCTCAAGATATTTTCCTTTGGTAAATTTATTTTATTTATGGGTGTTTATGTGTTTGCAAGAATTCATATGTGAGGGTCTTGAGCATGTATTTAAGAGGTCAGAACATAGCATTAGATCACTGACAGCTAACATTACAGATACTCATGAAATGAGCAGCTTGTTAGGAGGATGCTGGAATTCGAGTGACAGTGCCAGTGATCACACAACACATGCTCTTTGCCATATGGCTGTTTCCAAAACCGCCATTTTCTTTTTAATTAATTATGTAAAAATTAGTATACAGATTAAAATGATTTTTTCTTTTTTTATTAATTACACTTTATTCATTTTGTATCCCCCCATAAGCCCCTCCCTCCTCCCCTCCCGATCTCACCCTTCCTCCCCTTTCTGCATGCATACCCCTCCCCAAGTCCACTGATAGGGGAGGTCCTCCTCTCCTTCTTTCTGATCTTAGACTATCTGTTCTCATGAGAAGTGGCTGCATTGTCCTCTTCTGTGGCCTGATAAGGCTGCTCCCCCCTCAGGGGGAGGTGATCAAAGAGCAGGCCAATCAGTTCATGTCAGAGGCAGTCCCTCTTCCCATTACTATGTAACCCAATTGGACACTGAACTGCCATGGGCTACATCTATGCAGGGGTTCTAGAATATCTCCATGAATAGTCCTTGGTTGGAGTATGAGTCTCTAGGAAGTTCCCTGTGTTCAAATTTTCTGGTTCTGTTGCTGTCTTTGTGGAGTTCCTGTCCTCTCCAGCTCTTGCTATTTCCCACTTCTTACATAGAATTCCATTCACTTTGCCTGCCAATTGGCCATCAGGCTCAGCATCTGCTTTGATAGTCTGCAGGGAAGAGGCTTTCAGAGGCCCTGTGTGTCAGGTTCCTAGGTTGTTTCCTGTTTTCTTCTTCTTTTGATGTACATCCTCTTTGCCTTTCAGGATGGGGATTGAGCATTTTAGTTAGGGTCCTCTCTCTTCCTTAGTTTGTTTAGATGCACAGATTTTAGTGGGTTTATCCTATGTTATATGTTTATATGAGTGAGTATGTGCCGTGTGTCTCTTTTTGCTTCTGGGACAAGTCACTCAGGATGATCCTTTCCAGGTCCCACCATTTACCTGCAAATTTCATAATTTCCTTATTTTTTCATTGCTGAGTAATACTCCATTGTATAAATGTACCACAATTTCTGCATCCATTCTTCAGTTGAGGGGCATCTGGGCTGTTTCCAGCTTCTGGCTATTACAAATAAAGCTGCTACAAACATGGTTGAGCAAATGTCCTTTTTGTGTACTTGAGCCCCTTATGGATATATACCTAGGAGTGCTATGGCTGGATCTTGAGAAAGCACCATTCCTAGTTGTCTGAGAAAGTGCCAGATTGATTTCCAGAATGGTTGTACAAGTTTACATTCCCACCAGCAGTGGAGGAGGGATCCCCTTTCTCCACAACCTCTCCAGCATGTGTTGTCACTTGAGTTTTTGATCTTGGCCATTCTGATGGGTGTAAGGTGAAATCTCAAGGTTGTTTTGATTTGCATTTCCCTAATGGCTAATGAGGTTGAGCATTTCTTTAAATGCTTCTCTGCCATTCGATATTCCTCTACAGTGAGTTCTCTGTTTAGCTCTGTTCCCCAATTTTTAAGTGGATGACTTGATTTGCTGCTTTTCAGCTTCTTTAGTTCTTTATATATACTGGATATCAGCCCTCTGTCAGATAAAGGGTTGGTGAAGATTCTTTCCCAATCTCTAGGCAGTCACTTTGTTTTGATGACAGTGTCCTTTGCTTTGCAGAAGCTTTTCAGTTTCCTGAGGTCCCATTTATTGATTGTTGCTCTTAGAGCCTGTTCTGTTGGTGTTCTCTTCAGGAAGTTTTCTCCTGTACCAATGAGTTCTAGGGTATTCCCCACTTTTTTTCTAGTCGATTTAATGTGTCTGGTTTTATGTTGACGTCTTTGATCTGCTTGGATTTCAGTTTTGTGCAGGGTTAAAAGTATGGATCTATTTTCATTTTTCTACATTTAGACATCCAGTTGGACCAGCACCATTTGTTGAAGATGCTATCTTTTTTCCATCGAATGGTTTTCGCATCTTTGTCAAATATTAGGTGACCATAAGTGTGTGGGTTTATTTCTGGGTCTTCTGTTCGGTTCCATTGATCCACCTTTCTGCTTCTATGCCAGTACCATGCAGTTTTTAAAACTGTTGCTCTATAGTACAGCTTGAGATCAGGAATGGAGATACCTCCAGAAGATCTTTTATTGTAGAGGATTATTTTAGCAATTCTGGGTTTCTTGTTATTCCATACGAAGTTGAGAATTTTTCTTTCCAGGTCTGTAAAGTATTGCGTTGGTAATTTGATGGGAATTGCATTGAATCTGTAGATTGCTTTTGGTAAGATGGCCATTTTTACTATGTTAATCCTGCCAAGGCATGAGCATGGGAGATCTTTCCATCTTCTCATATCTTCTTCTAATTCTTTCTTCAGAGACTTGAAATTTTTTTTTTCATACAAGTCTTTGACTTGCTTGGTTAGGGTTACACCAAGGTACTTTATGTCATTTGTGGCTATTGTGAAGGGTGTTGTTTCCCCAATTTCTTTCTCAGTCCTTTTGTCTTTTGTATACAGGAGGGCTACTGATTTTTTTGAGTTAATTTTGTATCCAGCCACTTTGCTGAAGGTGTTTATCAGTTGTAGGAGTTCCCTGGTAGAGTTTTTGAGGTCACTCAGGTATAGTATCATATCATCTGCAAATAGTGATAATTTGACTTCTTCCTTTCCAATCTGTATCCCCTTGATCTCTTTCAACTGTCTTATTGCTCTAGCAAGGACTTCCAGAACTATGTTGAAGAGATATGGAGAGAGTGGGCAGCCTTGTCTTGTCCCTGATATCAGTGGGATTGCTTTAAGTTTCTCTCCCTTCAGTTTGATGTTGGCTACAGGCTTGTTGTATATTGTCTTTACTATGTTTAGATATGTGCCTTATATCCCTGATATCTCCAATACTTTAACCATGAATGGATGTTGGATTTTGTCAAATGCTTTTTCAGCATCTAGGGAGATTATCATGTGGTTTTTTTCCTTTCATTTTGTTTATATGGTGGATCACATTGATGGATTTCCATATATTGAACCACCCCTGCATACCTGGGATGAAGCCTACTTGGTCATAGTGGATAATATCCTTGATGTGTTCTTGTATTCGGTTTGCAAGTATTTTGTTAAGTATTTTTGCATCAATGTTCATAAGGGAGATTGGCCTGAAATTCTCGTTCTTTGTTGAGTCTTTGTGAGGTTTAGGTACTAAGATGACTGTGGCTTCATAGAATGAGTTTGGTAATGTTGCTTCTGTTTTGATTTTGTGGAATAGTTTGAAGAGAATTGGTATTAGCTCTTCTTTGAAGGTCTGGTAGAATTGTACGCTGAAGCCATCTGGTCCTGGGCTTTTTTTGGTTGGGAGACATTTGATGACCACTTCTACTTCTTTGGGAGATATAGGACTATTTAATTGATTTACCTGGTCCTGATTCAGCTTTTGTAAGTCAAATCGATCAAGAAAATTGTCCATTTTTTTAGATTTTCAAATTTTGTGGCATATAGACTTTTGAAGTAATTCCTAATGATTGCTTGGATTTCCTCAGTGTCTGAAGTTATGTCCCCATTTTCATTTCTGATTTTGTTGATTTGGATGGTGTCTCTCTGCCTTTTAGTTAGCTTGGCTAAGGGTTTCTCTATCTTGTTGATTTTCTCAAAGAACCAGCTCTTGGTTTCATTGATTCTTTGAATTGTTTTATTTGTTTCTAATTGATTGATTTCAGCCCTGAGTTTGATTATTTCCAGCCGTCTGTTCCTTCTTGGTGTGTCTGCTTCTTCTTTTTCTAGGGTTTTTAAGTGAGCCATTAAGTTGCTTGAATGCGCTGTGTCAAATTTCTTCTTGAAAGCACTTAGTGCTATGAACTTTCCTCTTAGCACTGCTTTCATTGTGTCCCACAAGTTTGGGTATGCTGTATCTTCTTTTTCATTGATTTATAGGAAGACTTTAATTTCTTTCTTTATTTCTTCCCTGACCCAGCTGTCATTTAGTAATAAGTTGTTCAGTTTCCATGTGTGTGTAGACTTTTTGCTATTTCTGTTATTGTTGAGGTCCAGCTTTATTCCATGGTGATCAGACAAAATACAAGGGATTATTTCAATCTTGTATCTGTTGAGGCTTGCTTTGTGACCCACTATATGGTCTATTTTGGAGAAGGTTCCATGAGGTGCTGAGTAGAAGGTAAATTATTTTTTGTTTGGGTGTAAAGTTCTTTAAATGTCTGTGAGGTCCATTTGCTTCATGACCTCTGTTAGAGACATTTTTTCTTTGTTTAATTTTTGTTTTGTTGACCTGTCCTTTGTTGAGAGTGGGGTGTTGAAGTCTTCCACTATTAATGTGTGGGGATCTATATGTGGTTTAAATTTTATCAATGTTTCTTTAACAAATGTGGGTGCTCTTGTATTTGGGGCATAGATGTTCAGGATTGTGATGTCTTCCTGGTGGAATTTTTCTTTGATGAGTATGAAGTGTTCTTCCCCATCTCTTTTTATTAATTTTGGTTGAAAGTCTATTTTATCAGATATTAGAATGGCTACTCCTGCTTTTTTCTTGGGTCCATTTGCTTGGAAAGTCGTCTTCCAACCTTTTACCCTCAGGTAATGTCTATCTTTGTGCCTTAGGTGTGTATGCTGGGTTTTGTTTACGTATCCATTCTGTTAATCTGTGCCTTTTTACTGGAGAATTGAGTCCATTTATGTTGAGAGTGATTACTGACCAGTGGCTATTAGATCCTTTGATTTTGATGTTGGCTGTGGTCATCAGGTTGTGTGCTTGGTTGCTTTTTATTTTACTGTAGTAAGTTTAATTATTTCTTGTGTTTTCTTGAAAGGAGATAAATTTTTTGGGTTGTATTTTCCCTTCCTGTGTCTTCTGTGATGCTGGATTTGTGTGTAGGTATTGTTGAAATTTGTTTTTGTCATTGAATATCTTGTTTTCTCCGTCTATGAGGATTGAGAGCTTTGCAGGGTATAGTAGCTTGGGCTGACATCTGTGTTCTCTTAGGGTCTGCATGATATCCGTGCAGGCCCTTCTGGCTTTTATAGTCTCTGTTGAGAAGTCAGGTCTGATTCTGATGGGTTTGCCATTATATGTTACTTGGCCTTTTTCCCTTGCAGCTTTTAGTATTTTTTCTTTGTTCTGTATACTTACTGTTTTGATTATTATGTGGTGGGAGGATTTTCTTTTCTGGTCAAATTTGTTGGGTGTTCTGTAGGCTTCATGTATTCTTATTGGCCTCTCCTTTAACTTGAGGAAATTTTCTTCAATGATTTTGTTGAAAATATTTTCTGCACCTTGGAAAAGGGAGTCTTCTTTTTCCTCTATACCTATTATTCTTAGGTTTTGTCTTTTCATATTGTCTTGGATTTCTTGGACAGTCTGTGTCAGGAATTTTTTGGATTTAACATTTTCTTTGAGAGATACATTGATTTCTTCCATTGTATCTTCTACACCTGAGATTCTTTCTTCCATCTCTTGTGGTCTGTTGGTTATGCTTACCTCTGTAGTTCCTGTTTTCTTCCCCAGATTCTTCCTTTCCATTATTTCCTCCATTTGTGTTTTCTTTAATTTTTCCAATACTATCTTCAGGTCTTGAGTTGTTTTGTTTACTTCCTTCACCTGTCTGATTGTACTTTCCTGTTTTTCTTTTAGTTCCTTCAACTCTGTTTCTTTTATTTCATTCAGTGCTTTAAGCATTTCCTTTTTAAAGGCCATAAACTGTTTGGCTGCAACTTCCTCTATTTCTTTATGGATGGCAATATTCTCTTTGAGTTTATCTTCCTCTATGTCTTTACGTATCTTATTTGTTTTCTCTGCTATCATCTTCATAAGCATGGTTGTTAGGTCATCTTCTCGGATTTCAGTTACGCTGGGGTGTCCAGGGCTACTTGCCTCTGGGTAACTGGGTTCTGGAGATGCCATATTGCTCTGTCTTTTATTTCTTGAGCTTTTACGCTGGCCTCTACCCATTGTGCTATCTTAGGTGTTTGGGGTTATTTTCTGGTGGTTCCTGGGGATCCTGTGGTGGAGAGAATCCCCTTGGCAGAAAGCTGGTTTTTCCTGAAGGAAGTCTTCTCAGCTTTTTGGGTATAGTCCCTGGATGGCTGGCTTTTTTTCAGGAGTTGCTGTTGCTCCCCTCAGGGATAGAGACCTGAGTGGTAACTGTGGTCTTTGTTAGTCGAGAAGGTTCTCCTCTCACCCAGGGAAGTCCTGAAGACAGCTGCCCTGTTTCTGGGTTTTTTGCTGTAAATTTAATGATCAGCTGCTGTGACCCAGTTGGACATCTGGTGCGCAACAACTGTTTGTGCCTGTGTCTGGAGCACAGCTGAGTGATGGCGGCTGAGCCTCACTGGTCTGCGAGCTTTTTCCAGGGAAGGATTGGGTGATTTAATTCAGTACAGTTTCCTTCCTTCCTTGTGGATTCTCTGGAGACAGGGTCTCCCAATCTCTTTTTTGCCCTGGAGCTCACCACTCGGCCTCCACCAGCTAGCTCGCGCACAGAAACTGCCTGTGTCTGCCTTTCTGGTCTTTGGGATCCTAGGCTTCTGCCTAAACTGGGTAGTTTTCCCGAGACCTTTTCAGGGTGGGGGTGTCGGCTGAGTGCTCTGATATCAGACCAGCCGTTTCCCTCCCTGTGTGTTTGCATCAGACAGTAAAATGCAGTCTCTGGTGCCCTGGAGCCCACAGTTCTGTCTGGGGCAGCAAATCAGGCATGCAGGCAGGACTCTGTGCTGGAGCCTGGTTCCCTGGCTCTGGCTCCAGGCTGGCTCCTGGGGCGCCTGCGGAACCCAAGTCTTTTCCAGGGGATGCCTGGGTGACCTAAGGTCGGTCCCAGTCGTTTCCTGCACTATGGGGTTATCTCTCGACTGAAAATTCCAGTCTCTGATAGTGTGGTACGCATGGTTCAGTCTGGGACTGTGACCAGAGACACTGGCCTTGGCTCTGGGCTAGGGCTGGCGGCCGGTGGCCAAGCATCTGGCAGAACCGGGATCTCTTCAGCGGTTTAGCCGGGTGAGTTAAAAGCTGATTGAATCCCCCACGGTCGGGTATCCTCCCACCTGTGAAACAGAATCGCCTGTGTTTTATCGCCGTGAGTTCTGATTGCTGATCATTCTGCCGGTCCTGCTGTGCTGTTGCTCAGAATGAGAGTCCTCCCGGCGCTGCCATCTTGCCCCCTTAAAATGAATTTTTTATATGAGCTATTCATATATACTTTGCTTTTGTTGACCCTTTACCCCAACGATATTGTCATTCTCTTTGGGCCTATTCTTTCCCATGAATCTTTTTTTTTTTTTTTTTTTTTGTATTCATGTCAATTGTGTGGTGTTTCTCTTCTTCTTTTATTTCCTTTTTTCTTGCTTTGAATCTTTCCTTAAGAGCCCTTTCCCAACAGTTCCTTTCTAGACTTTAATTTTTATGATCTACAGTTGCCTCTTATGTACCCTATACGTGACAAAAGATGTATTATTTCTCCTTCTTAGCTTAAGATAATTTTTCAGGAATGAGGGATCGGGACACGGCTGGGATACAGAGTTAATAAAATGTAACTGATAAGAAAAAAAAAAAAAGACTCCTTGAGTTTTAATAAACATAAGATACCTTGTTAAATTTTTTTTTCCAGCTCCCTTTATGGTCCTCCAAATGCTATTACAGTTTTTTGAAAACTGAATATAATCCCATAGTGTTTTCCTGCTGTGTTTTCCTCGTCTATTCTTCTGTTTTTGGTGGACACCTGGAATTTCCACATCTTCTAACTATTAAAAATATTACAGAAGTAAGCACAGATATGCGTATTGTCCCCTCAGACTTTGAGATCAAGGTGAGGACTCAAAAGAACCTACGATTCTATGCCTTTATTTGACTGGATGGCTTCATTGTTCTGGTGTTACATCACAAGTGCAATTTACAGTTGATGAGACTTCCTCAAATTAAGCCAATATCATTAGAGAGCACTGGCAGTGGCAGGACTTGCATAATGGAGTTCTCATACACCTCCACATATAATGTACATTCACTCTGTAGCTCTTCTTGTGTGTTCCAGGACACTATCAATTAGCAATACTTTTTCTCTCAAAAGAAATTAACTTATAAAATAGGGTTCACAAAGTCATGAACTTTATCCCTAACGAGCATATGGGTAGAAAAACATTGTGATTCACAGCTGCGATCCATACTTTTTCTGTAATCACCTTGTATAGGCTTCCAGTTTTCATAGTAAGATAAAAGATTAGTGGATATCTGTGTGTTGATTCATGGGATGGTGAATATCTATTTATAGATAAACCAAGAAATATTTCTATTTTAACTGTATCAGAGATACCAATTATAATCAAAATATAGATTGCATATGTTTAAATATGTGTTCATTAAGTAACTATATTTGATATTTTAAAACTAAAAATAATTACTATAGGAACAAATTTTCCAGACATACAAAAGACTAAATTATCACATGTATGAGTACTTTAGACTCATGAACCATAAATAAGTTACTCTTAAATAACAATTTTGCTTATGCTTTTACTTGTCAATAACATTGATAAGCATGTCAACTAGAAGATAAATTTAAAAATCATATGAGCATGTGAATTTTATTGTTAATTGCAATGCTGGTAAGTTGATCACATGTCTACGTGATACAAACATTTATTTAAATGTTCACTTTAAGGCACAGGTATATCTCAGTGAAAACTGTGTCTTGCAATAGCACAAGTTCAGAAAACAATTAGAGAGCCAAGATGTTTTCTGTCAGTAATTGCACATGTATTCTTTCATTTCTAGCAACTTTAACTTAACAATTAAAACACTGAATGCAATATGCAGATGCTGTGATAATTCAGTGGTAATGTGCCTACATATAGCATATATGCTTGTCCAGTAATAATCAGACAAGTGCCTGTTTCTAATTCTATTATGGATCAACCTCCACCAACCACAGTAAAGTTGTCCCGGTGCTGCTGACACACACTCATTATAATAGTTTCTAATGTTTGATAATACAAAAAGAGAAAAAATTTGTACAATTGACATTTGTAAGTGTTATTAAATAGAAGCAGGAGACTAGCACCTCTAAAATTTCAAATTATATCAGACACATGTGTGTGCATATAGACATATGTAAATATGTATATATAATATGTAAATACAAATAAATATATATGCATGTTTGGGTATTTGTGAGAGAGAAGTAGAGAGAATGAGAGAGAGGGCAGTGTTAATTGAGTGTAATGGTAATTGCATGTACCTCCTTAAGCTGCTGGACAAGCAGCCAGTTTGCTCTTCCCTTAAACCACTTGTGTCATCTCAGCATCTCTCTTTTGCCTGCAGGTCCTTGTGTAGAGTTTAAGACTCCTAGGTTTCTAATAACTTCAACCTATCCACTCAAGCTGACCGAAGTCTTTGAGAATAAAGAAAAAAGGGTGTAAAGATTGTAAGTGTCATGGGAACAGGGAGTTTTCTGTGAGATTTTGTCTCTTAGGAATGTCAGAAGTTACACCCTTAAACCTCACCAGCATCACTGCACAAACTTGAGATCAGCAAAACAGCATTTATTTTAAAAGATTTTCTATTGCT
This sequence comes from Meriones unguiculatus, assembly GCF_030254825.1. Taxonomy (NCBI): domain Eukaryota; kingdom Metazoa; phylum Chordata; class Mammalia; order Rodentia; family Muridae; genus Meriones; species Meriones unguiculatus. The sequence continues at coordinate 101,733,643 of NC_083351.1, forward strand.
TCTTGCAAATTCTTTTGTCTTTTTCCCTGACTAGCAAAATGAAAATAGTAGGAGGGAAGGAAACATATAAATAGACTCAGCATACAGATAGATAAATATAGATAGAGACACAGAAAACCTCCATGATTATGTGCATATTACTGCATATTCTGTGCAAGTTACTGACAGCACTCTGGCAATTTTCATCTTAAAAATAGCAAACAATAACATAAATCAATAGCATTATAATTTTTTTAAATGAATTATTTTGGTGTATATTGAGGCAAGGAAATATATAAAGTTTGTACTTGGAAAAAAATCAGTCTCAAATAGTGAATCACACTATGTGTGAAATTATTTTACTTTTATAATGAACCCACAAGAGAAACAGAATTTAAATTAATTAAGTTGATTACAGAACCCTTTCTTATATGCAGTGTTAGACTATCAACTGTCCAGAGGCAAAAGTTGAGATAACACATTATTTATCATCCTGTAATTAAGTTCATAAATGTATTCAACTACTGGTTGGATCCATAGTAATATATTTTTCTCTGTTGCCATGGAGAATGTACATATCTTGCTTTCTTAGTGGAGAAGGAGTTAGGTACCAGATAGTGACCTCCGGGAAAATGGCATATTTATTACCCTAGTAACAATGATGATCTATAGCTCACACTTAGAAAGTTCAGTGTGTTACAAAACTGTATTCCAGCTTGACTGATGCATTATGTTGGATGTTGGGCTCATAAAATGTAATTCATTAACTTGGGGTAAACACAATGAAGCTTTGAGCATTAGAAAAGTTATCCAAAAATCAGTTGTAAGGAGACTTGAGACCTGAGCAATTCCAGTTTCCCCATGATCCTGTCCCCCGGCTTGTAGTGAAGGTAGTGTTAGCTTACTTTAGCTACTGAACATAAACAAGGCAGAATTTCTAGATCAGCTGTCTCCAGATTCTATGTTTCATGTATTCCTTCCTCATGCAGCAGAAGAAAAGAGGAGGGAAACACCAATTCTAAAGAGAACTAGGTAAAGTTGAGAGGAGAATAGTAAATACAAAATAAAAAAAAGTTAATTCTTACAGTTGACTGCTGGAGTTTCCAGGGCTTGCTGGTAATAGTTCAGTAATGTTCACAGATAGGAATCTCAAAATTGATATAGACTCTCAAAAATTGAACAACACTGTAGACCAGTAATATATGTTAGAAAAACATCTCCAATCATCTAGGATACTCAAGTCAAAAATTTCAAACCCTACTTAGAAATCAACATGTGTAATGATACACTTGTAAAAACAACTGATGGTACAAAGGAAATTAAAAGGAAAGGTGCTAGAAAGGATAATCACTGTATTTGTATGCAACAAGACACCAAAGTAACCAAGGCTACTTTAGGAGAACAAGTAGAAGGCTTTCACAATTTGACCTTGACGCTGTGATGCTGCAATAAGAATCGCCGTCTAAAATGATACAGCATGACCTAAGACAGAAGCTCCAGAAGTAAACTGCTCAGTGCTGTTTCACACATCAGGAAGAATTAGCATTGGGAGAAAGGTTGTCTTCTCAGTTCACAACGTTGGGGTGACTGACGGCCACACTCAGGGAAATAAAACCAGGCTCACTTACCTCATCACACAAATAATCACCCTAAGTGTGTCAAGAATTTATATATGACTGACTGAAGTGGACCTCTGTGAATTTCAGGACAGCTTGGTCTTAGTGAACTGTATTGTAGTCAGACCTGTATAGTAATGATGTGCCTCAAAAGTATACAAACAAACAAACAAATTAATAAGAACATAAATCTAAAAACTGAAATAGCATATGTTTCAAATGCTCTTCAACACAAAGGGATATTTTTTAGATAACACAAAAAGAGGCAAACACAAGTAAATCTTGACAAATATAACTACATAAAATTGAAAGTACATGAACCACAATTTCTGTATCTGTTCTTTGGTTGACAGACATCCAGGTTGTTCCCAGATTCTGGCTATTATGAATAAAGCTGATATGAACATAGTTGAACAAATGTCCTTCTTGTATGTTTGAACATCTTTCAGGTATATGCCCAGGAGTTGTATAGCTGGGTCTTAAGGAAGTACTAGTTCCCATTCCTGAGTAGGTGCCAGATTGATTTACAAAGTGGTTCTTTAAGTTTACATTCCCACCAGCAAAGGAGGAGGGTTCCCTTTTGCCACATCCTCTCCAGCATGTGTTATCACATGAGTTTTTGATCTCAGCCTTTCTAATGGATGTAACATGGAATCTCAAAATGGTTTTAATTTGCATTTCTATGATGACAAAGGACTTTGAGCATTTCATTTTTGTATTTTTAAAATTTAATTTTTTATATATTTATTACAATTATTTATTCACTTTGTATCCCCACTGCAGCCTCCTTCCTCATCTCCTCCCAGCCCCACCCCTCCTTTTCTCCACCATGACCCTCCCCTAGTCCCTTGATAGGGTAGAACCTCCTCCCCTTCCATCTGACCCCAACTTATTTGGTCTCATCAAGGCTTGCTGCATCACCTTCATCTGTGCCAGGCCTGGCAAGCCTGTACACTCAAGGGGGAGCTGATCAAAGAGCAAGCCACTGAGTTCATGTCAGAGACAACCTCTGTACCCCTTACTAGGGTACCCACTTGGAAACTGAGCAGCCAATGGGCATCCTTTGAATAGAGGGTCTACTTCCTCTCCATAATTGGTCCTTTCCTGTCCCCTCCAAGTCTTTCAGTCTTCCTGTTCTTCTAACAGGATTCTGGTAGTCTGCCAAAGTTTGGCTATGAGTCTCAGTATTTCCTTAGAAACACTGCTGGGTAATCTTTCAGAAGTCCTCTGTGGAAAGCTCTTGTCCTCTTCCTTGTCTTCTCCTACTTCCAGTATCTATCTTGTTTGCTCTTCTGAAAGAGGTTTAATAATCTTTCCTAGGGTCCTCCTTATTGCTAGGCTTCTTCAGGACTATAGATTTTAGTACGTTTATCCTATAGTATATGGCTAATATCCATTTACAAGAGAGTATATATCATATGTGTTTTTCTGCTTCTGGGTTACTTCACTCAGGATAATCTTTTCTAGTTCCCACCATTTGCCTACAAATTTCATGATTTCCTTGTTTTTAATTGCTGAGTAGTGTTCCATTGTGTAAATGTATCATACTTTCTGTATCCATTCCTCTGTTGAGGGACATCTTCCAGATTCTGACTATTACAAACAAAGCTACTAAGAATATAGTGAAACAAATGTCCTTATTGAATTGTGGGGCATCTTTTGGGTATATACTTAGGAGTGGTATAGCTGTATCTTGAGGTAGAACTATTCCCAATTTTCTGGGAAAGCACCAGACTGACTGTGTGGTTGTACAAGGTTACATTCCCACCATCAATGGAGGAGGGCTCCCCTTTCTCCACATCCTCTCCAGCATGCATATCTTAGCCATTCTGATGGGTGTAAGGTGAAATCTCAGAGTCTTTTTAATTTCCACTTCCCTGATGAGTAAGGACACTGAACATTTCTTTAAGTATTTCTCTGACATTAGATATTCCTCTGTTGAGAATTCCTCTGTTTGGCTCTGCACCCAATTTTTAATTTTTTTAATTTATTATAATTCATTCACTTTATATCCCAGGTTTAACCCCCTCCTTAATTCCCTCCCAATCCTACCCTCTCCCATGCCCTTTGCCTAATCCACTGTTAAGGGATGTCCTCCTTCCCTTCCATCTGATCCTAGCCTATCAGGACTGGGTGCATTGTCTTCCTCTGTGGCCTGGTAAGGCTTGCCTCCCCTCTCAAGGGAGGTGATCAAAGAGCCAGCCACACACTTGGAGACTGAGATGCCATGGGCTACACCTTTTCAGAGGTTCTAGGTTATCACCACGCATGGTTCTTGGTTGGAGTATCAGTCTCAGAAAATACCCCTACACCCAGATTTTTTGAATCTGTTGCTCTCCTTGTAGGGCTCTAGTCCCATTCAAGTCTTCTATCCCCCCCCTTCTTTCATTAGATTCCCTGCACTCTGCCTAAAATTTGGCTATGAGTCTCAGGATCTGCTTTAATACCCTGCTGGAGAGAGTGTTTCAAAGGCCCTCTGTGGGTAGCATCCTGCTTTGTTCCTTGTTTTCACCATCTTCAGATATCTATCCTATTTGCATTTCTGAATGAGGATTGAACATCTTACCCAGGCTTAGCTTCTTTATTTATACAGATTTTACTATGTTTATCCTATATTATATGTCTAATATCCACCTATAAGTGAGGATATACCATGTGTGTCTTTCTGTTTCTGGTATACCTCTTAGGATGATCTTTTCTAGTGCCCACCATTTGCCTACAAATTTCATGTTTTCCTTGTTTTTAATTGAGAAGTAGAATTCCATTGTGTAAAAGTACCACAATTTCTGTATCCATTCCTCAATTACTGGCATATGGGTTGTTTCCAGATTCTGGCTATTACAAATAAAGCTGCTCTAAACATGGTTGAGCAAATATCCTTGTTGTATACTTGAGGATATTTTGGATTTATGCCTAGGAGTAGTATAGCTGGATCTTGAGGTAGCACTATTATTTAGTTGCATCCTTTCTTTTTTAATTGGATTTCTTAGGTTGTTCGAGTTTAATGTCTTCAGCTCTTTATGAAGTCTGGATATTAGCCCTTTGTCAAATATAGGATTGGTTCTTTCCTAGTCTGCAGGCTATCATTTTGTTCTGATGACAGTGCCCTTTGCTTTACAGAAACATTTCAGTTTCATTATGTCCCATTTGATGATTGTTGATCTTAGAGCCTGTGCTTTTGGTGTTCTTGTTCAGGAAGTTGTCTCTAGTGCCAATGAGTTCCAGCCTCTTCCCCACTTTTACTTCTGCCAAATTTAGGGTGTCTGATTTTAGGTTGTTGTCTTTTACCGACTTGGGCTTTAGTTTTGTGCAGGGCAGTAGATTGGGATCTATTTGCATATTTCTTTTTTTTTTTTTCAATGCAGTTTATTCAGGAACCTTGAACAATCATCTGACCCTGGGGAAAGCCAGCCCACAGCTTAAATAGCCTCTGGGTAGCCAACCCCAGCATGCCACAAGGGCAATGCAGATAGGTCCAATTACATGGAAGCAAGCCAGATCCTCAGCCTTAGCCAAATGTAGAGTTGTTCGTGACAGAGAGCACTCACCATCGGGAAGGTGGAAGGTGGGAAACCAGCACTATCTTTAAGGTGCGGCATTACACAGCTCTCTACAGTTCCCCCTTTTTGTTTTAGACGCATCAGGCAAGAGTAGAGGTCTGATCTCTGATATTAGAAATAAATTGGGATGCTTTGTACCAATGTTCATTTAGGTGTCATCCACCCAAAGAGCATCAGACCCGTCCTATACCTTTTTCTCAGAGGCGGGACATGGGGCATCAACCCGCATGCAATCAGACATGCTCTTCTCTGGGTCGAAAGCGTCTGAACCTGAGTGCAGTGCTTAGCCTCGCATCCTGAGCATAACATTTTAGCTCCCATGCTTGGGGAGACTGTCCTGCTTCAATGGCTGTAGAGGCCTGAATGGTCATGGCTGCATTACGCTGTTGTGAGACCCTAATCTTGAATATATACCACAGGCAAACCAAGGAGACCAACACCAGAAGGCCTGCTAACGCTCTCAGGCCCACCCATTCCTTCAGATGATTCATGGCTGCAGCCATCCATGATGATAATCCTGTGGCTAGTCCTGCGTCCACTCTGGTAGAATTTACCACGACAATGGCCACTCTCAGCTGCTCCATCATAGTATCGAATTCTCCAGTCCAATTACCTAAAATATAGCTAAACAATTGTTTAGACAGATTTGCAGCACAGGAAAAATTCTCATGTTGTATGCTAGTGACACAGAGTCCAGCATACTTTGATTGACAGCCAAGTTGAGCGATTTGCCATAGGGTATCAATTTGCTCCTGCACAAGGTCAATTCTCTGATTGAACACCATCAAGCCTCCTTTTAGATGAGCATTAATTACTTTTTGTACATCTAAGGCATGAGCTGCTTTGGCTAAAAGATTATTCAGGGTCTGAGCAGTTTGCACAGTATGACTCATGGCTAATACCGCAGTGGTAGCTCCAACAGCCACCAATGAGATGTCAGTAACAATGGCGGCTGTAGTTCCAAGATCTCTTTTCTGTCTGAAGAGAGTCATAGGGTGAGGGGCATCAACGGGCACAGGCACCCAGCGAGGCATGCGAGTAACCAGGGCATACCTTAATTCACTAGCATTCTAGCATTGGGCAAAAAAGCAAGTATCATCACCACAATTACTTGGCTCTATCTGGCTAATAATGAATAAAAACGGGGGACATAAACAAACAGGTGTGGGCTTATAGGAAATATTACAAGAAGCCTTAAACCCCTCGTTGGAATATCCTGCATCAGTTCTAGAACTAGCAGTGGTGGTGTCCGAGGTCTGAGTAGGTTCAGGAGACCATTGCCCCCAGGGGCGAGATGTGCTCCATGTAAATTGACTAACTCCATGTTTTCCTCCAATTTTGAAAGTCATTTAAGGTTCTTAAATTATTTTTTCCTTTTTTTTAAAAAATTTTCATCGATTACACTTTATTCATTCTGCATCCCCCCATAAGCCCCTCCCTCCTCCCCTCCCAATCCCACCTTCCCTCCTTCCTCTGCGTGCATGCCACTCCCCAAGTCCACTGATAGGGGAGGTTCTCCTCTCCTTTCTGATCTTAGTCCATCAGTTCATGTCAAAAGTGGCTGCATTGTCCTGGACTATGGCCTGGTAAGTCTGCTCCCTTGTCCTCTACTATGGACTGGTAAGGCTGCTCCCCCCCAGGGGGAGATGATCAAAGAGCAGGCCAATCAGATTATGTCAGAGGCAGTCCCTCTTTACATTACTATGTAACCCAATTAGACTCTGAACTGCCCTAGGCTACATCTGTGCAGGGGTTCTGGGTTATCTCCGTGAATAGTTTTTGGTTGGAGTATGAGTCTCTGGGAAGTTCCCTGTGTTCAAATTTTCTTGCTCTGTTGCTCTCTTTGTGGAGACCCTGTCCTCTCCAGCTCTTACTATTTCCCAGTACTTATGTAAAATTCCATTTACTCTGCCCAACAGTTGCCCATCAGGATAAGCATCTGCTTTGATAGTCTGCCGGGCAGAGGCTTTCAGAGGCCCTCTGTGGTAGGTTCCTAGGTTGTTTCCTGTTTTCTTCTTCTGATGTCCATCCTCTTTGCCTTTCCCAATGGGGATTGGACATTTTAGTTAGGGTCCTCTCTCTTGCTTAGTTTCTTTAGGTGCACAGGTTTTAGTGGGTTTGTCCTATGTTGTATGTCTATATGAGTGAGTATATACCATGCGTGTCTTTTGCTTCTGGGACAACTCACTCAGGATGATCCTTTCCAGATCCCACCATATACCTGCAAATTTCATGGCTTCCTTATTTTTCATTGCTGAGTAATATTCCATTGTGTAGATGTACCACAATTTCTGCATCCATTCTTCAGTTTAGTGGCATCTGGGTTGTTTCCAGCTTCTGGCTATTACAAATAAAGCTGTTACAATCATGGTTGAGCAAATGTCCTTTTTGTGTACTTGAGCGTCTTTTAGATATATGCCTAGGAGTGGTATGGCTGGATCTTGGGGAAGCACTATTCCTAGTTGTCTGAGAAAGTGCCAGATTGATTTCCAGAGTGGTTGTACCAGTTTACATTCCCACCAGCAGTGGAGAGCGTTCCCCTTTCTCCACAACCTCTCCAGCATGTGTTGTCACTAGAGTTTTTGATCTTGGCCATTCTCATGGGTGTAAGGTGAAATCTCAGTGTCATTTGATTTGCATTTCCCTAATGGCTAGTGAGGTTGAGCATTTCTTTAAGTGCTTCTCTGACATTCAGTATTCCTCTACAGAGAATTCTCTGTTTAGCTCTGTTCCCCATTTTTTAAGTGGATTACTTGGTTTGCTGCTTTTCAGCTTCTTTAGTTCTTTATATATACTGGATATGAGTCCTTTGTCAGATAAAAGGGTTGGTGAAGATTCTTTCTAAATCTGTAGGCAGTCATTTTGTTTTGATGATGGTCTCCTTTGCTTTGCAGAAGCTTTTCAGTTTTATGAGGTCCCATTTATTGATTGTTGCTCTTAGAGCCTGTGCTGTTGGTGTTCTGTTCAGGAAGTTTTCTCCTGTACCAAAGAGTTCTAGGGTATTCCCCACTTCTTTTTCTAGCTGATTTAATGCCTCTGGTTTTATGTTGAGGTCTTTGATCCACTTGGACTTCAGTTTTGTGCAGGGTGATAAGTATGGATCTATTTTTATTTTTCTACATGTAGATATCCAGTTGGATCAGCACCATTTGTTGAAGATGCTATCTTTTTTCCATTGTATGGTTTTGGCATCTTTGTCAAAGATCAGGTGTCCATAAGTGTGTGGGTTTATTTCTGGGTCCTCTGTTTGGTTCCATTGATCCACCTTTCTGTTTCTATGCCAGTACCATGCAGTTTTTAAAACTGTTGCTCTATAGTACAACTTAAGATCAGGGATGGAGATACCTCCAGAAAATCTTTTATTGTAGAGGATTGTTTTAGCAATTCTGGGTTTCTTGTTATTCCATATGAAGTTGAGAATTTTTCTTTCCAGATCTGTAAAGTATTGTGTTGGTAATTTGATGGGAATTGCATTGAATCTGTAGATTGCTTTTGGTAAGATGGCCATTTTTACTATGTTAATCCTGCCAAGGCATGAGCATGGGAGATCTTTCCATCTTCTCATATCTTCTTCTAATTCTTTCTTCAGAGACTTGAAATTTTTTTCATACAAGTCTTTGACTTCCTTGGTTAGGGTTACTCCAAGGTATGTTATGTCATTTTTGGCTATTGTGAAGGGTGTTGTTTCCCTAATTTCTTTCTCATCCCTTTTGTCTTTTGTATACAGGAGGGCTACTGATTTTTTTTGAGTTAATTTTGTATCCAGCCACATTGCTGAAGATGTTTATCAGCTGTAGGAGTTCCCTGGTAGAATTTTTGGGGTCACTCACATATACTATCATATCATTAGCAAATAGTGATAATTTGACTTCTTCCTTTCCAATTTGTATCCCCTTGATCTCCTTCAACTGTCTTATTGCTCTAGCAAGGACTTCCAGAACTATGTTGAAGAGATATGGGGAGAGTGGGCAGCCTTGTCTTGTCCCTGATTTCAGTGGGATTGCTTTAAGTTTCTCTCCATTCAGTTTGATGTTGGCTATAAGTTCGCTGTATATTGCCTTTACTAAGTTTAGATATATGCCTTGTATCCCTGATCTCTCCAATACTTTAAACATGATTGGATGTTGGATTTTGTCAAATGCTTTTTCAGCATCTACGGAGATTATCATGTGTTTTTTTCCTTTCAGTTTGTTTATGTGGTGGATCACATTGATGGATTTCCGTATATTGAACCACCCCTGCATACCTGGGAGGAAGCCTACTTGGTCATGGTGGATGATATCTTTGATGTGTTCTTGTATTCGGTTTGCGAGTATTTTGTTGAGTATTTTTGCATCAATGTTCATAAGGGAAATTAGCCTGAAGTTCTCTTTTTTTGTTGGGTCTTTATGAGGTTTAGGTACCAAGGTGACTGTGGCTTCATAGAATGAGTTTGGTAATATTGCTTCTGTTTCAATTTTGTGGAATAGTTTGACGAGAACTGGAGTTAGCTCTTTTTTGAATGTCTTGTCGAATTCTGCGCTGAAACCATCATGTCCTGGGCTTTTTTTGGATGGGAGACTTTCCATGACTGCTTCTATTTCCTTGGGGGATATAGGACTATTTAATGGATTTACCTGGTCCTGATTTAGCTTTGGTAAGTGGAATCGATCAAGAAAATTGTCCATTTCATTTAAATTTTCAAATTTTGTTGCGTCCTTTGTGCAGGGGTAAAGTAAGCATTTCAAGTAAGTCCTAATGATTGCTTGGATTTCCTCAGTGTCTGTAGTTATGTCCCCCTTTTCTTTTCTGATTTTGTTGATTTGGATGTTGTCTCGCTGCCTTTTTGTTAGCTTGGCTAAGGGTTTGTCAATCTTGTTGATTTTCTCAAAGAACCAGCTCTTGGTTTCATTGATTCTTTGAATTGTTTTATTTGTTTCTAATTGATTGATTTCAGCCCTGAGTTTGATCATTTCCAGCTGTCTGTTCCTTCTTGGTGTGTCTGCTTCTTCTTTTTCTAGGGTTTTTAAGTGAGCCATTAAGTTGCTTGAATGTGCTTTCTCAAATTTCTTCTTGAAAGAAGAAATTTGGTCGGTTTGGTTGGTTTTGTTATGGATAACTGGTTGCCTCTTGGAGCAGTATCTGGGGGTTGATCTCAGGGTTCCTGGTCTTTTGTAGGTCTGAGGTTGGGGCTCTGTACCCCACAACCCAAGAGGTAATCTGTGGTGGGTGAGTCCTGCTCTGGTGTCTTGGGGCACATAGTTCTGCCTGTAAGGTGTAGTTGGTACAAAGCAGGCCTCTGGGCTGGTGGAGCGTGCGCCCGCCTGCTAGTCTGTGGGAGCTGAGTTTCCGATCACTCTGTGCTCCCTGTTTGTGCCCAGATCTGTGATGGCTGGGCATACTCACCTGTTTGCGATCTGCAGTCTGCTAGTCTTTCCCTAGGTGACCCCAGCAGCAAGGTTTCTTCCTTCCCTGTGGGGTCCTCTCTGGACAGGGGTTCCCAGTCCCTGTTGTAGTGGGGCGTGCAGCTTGTCTGTACCACTGAGCTGAGCGCACAGCTCTCTGCGAGGCAGGAGCTCAGTTGTGTTGGTGGTGGGTACCCGCTGTCCTAGAGACCTTCTGGGGAAAGGCTGGGTGACCCGTGATCAGACTGGCAACTTTGCTTCCCTGTGGGGTTTTCTTGCGACTGGGACTCCCAGTCTCAGGCACCCTAGTGCCCACGGATGAGCCTGGGAAAGTGATTGGGACACGCATGCTTGAGGCTCCAGCCTGGAGACACAAAGCCTGTGTTACCCAGGATTTCTTCCAGATTCTGGCTGGGTAGCCGTGAGTGGACCCGACCGATTCCCATGCTGTGGGAGCCTCCCCTCACCTGGGAAACACGATTGATGTTGTTTTAGGGCCCAGAGTTCAGTCTCCTGGTCTCTGCATGGAGAGTGCTGTCCTGCTTCTCAGATGTGGTGCTCTCCCGGCGACGCCATCTTGGCTCCCCCTATTTGCATATTTCTACAGGTAGACATCTAGTTAGACCAGCACCATTTGTTGAAGATGCCGTTTTTTTTCTATTGTATGATTTTAGCTTTTTTGTTAAAAATTCATATGCTACACAAACATATAATCACACAAAACAATGATATACATGACATAAAGAAAAATACATATATATAATAAAAAAGAAATATTTACTTTTAATATATAACCAAATAAAAAATCAACGTAGATTTAGACAAAATTGTATTTCAAAGGGATATGTACCACTTTTCTGTCGAATTTGTGACAGACAGCATTGAGTGAAATGTAAATCAAAATCACAATAGGCACCACTTCAGTCCTTTAAGACTGTCTGTTACCAGAAAGAGGAATGGTAACAAATATTACTAGGGATGTAGAAAACAAAACAAAACACAGCTTTTGCTCACTACCAGAAATGTTAATTGGTATGGCATTATTGAAAATACAATGTAGGTTTCTCAAATATTTTGTATTTAAATATGCAAATGTCCCAGATGTATATGCATAAGAAATAAAACCTGTCTGTTTAAGAGACTGCACTCCTTTGTTCATTGATGCAACACTTACATGAGGCAGAAAGTGTAAATAACCTGAGTCTCCATGAACTGATGAAGACATAAAGAAAGGATGTTATGGTTGCTCAGTGCAATTTTAGATAGATATACAAAAACAGAAGCAACTGAAGTTCATTATGATAGGAGAAATGAGCAAGATCCCCACATACATGAATTGTGAAAACTGGTCTCATAGAATTTGACATGAAAATTAGTGTTGCAGAGATTTCAGATAGTGGGGAGGAGAGTGGCACTGGGAATGTTTGATTGGTGCATAATAAGTTATAGTTAGGTAGGAGAAGGAAATCTGGGTCAGTATATCACTGTGCAATGACTATGAATGACTATGATACTCTGTGCTGCTGAGAAAACTAGAAGGAAACATATTTAACAAACATTCATCACAAAGAAATAAATGTTTGAGGAAATGGAGACATTGTAATAAATTTAACTTTGCACCACATCTATCTATCTATCTATCTATCTATCTATCTAACTATCTATCTATCTATCAGTGTGTGTACCCCTAACATCCTATTGCTGAGTTGTGATTGTCCATTATTGTGCATTCAGGTTATATTCAACCTCACCTCTGTAATCCTTTTCTTTATAACCCACTTCTTTCTAGCTCATTCCCCAATTACTACCCTAATATAAACAAGCCACTATTTTTTAGCAACCTTTAATGCTCAGTTGCTCTTCAGGAGTGAATAAGGACCAGGGGCACATTCTCTATCCTCTCACCACCACCACCACCTAGTGCTCAGAAAATGGGAGCTCCTCCACACCTACTCACCCCAGGTTATCAAGTTGCATCAGGACTAAACACATCCTCTTCCCTGTAGTCTGGTGAGGCAGCAATGCCAGGAGGAAATGATCCAAAAGCAGCAACAGAGTTCATCTAAGAGAGAAACCCTGCTCTTCTTACTAGGAAACTCAACCTGAAGATGAGGATCAACCTGCCCATAGGCTACATCTGTGCAGGGAGCCTAGGTCCATTCCATGAATGATCCATGGTTGGCTGAGTCTCCACAAGCCCCTCTGGACCTTGGTTAAATGGCTCTGGCTGGTCTTCCTGTGGCGCTCCTGTCATCTCCTGGTCTTACTATCCTCCTTACCCCTCAACACTTCTCCACAAGACTCCCTAATCTTTGCTCAATGCTTGGCTGTGAGTTTCACCATCTGTTTGGATCTGCTGCTCAGTGAAGCTTCTCAGAGGACTGCTTTGTTAGGCTCCTGCAAAGCACAGTATCATGGATGTCTACATGCAGAAAATGGAAATAGATCCAAATGTATCACTCTGTTCAAAACTCAACTCCAAGTGAATCAAAGACAACCTAAAAGCAGATACACTAAATCTACTAGAAGAGAAAGCAGGGAAAAGCCTTGAACTCAATGGCACAGGAGACAACTTCCTGAACAAAACACCATCAGCTCAGGCTCTAAGATCTACAATTAACAAATGGGACCTCTTGAAATCGAAAAGCTTCTGTAAGGCAAAGGACACTGTCAATAGAACAAAATGGCAGTCTACAGATTGGGAAAATATCTTCACCAATCCTACATCCAACAAAGGACTAATATCTAAAATATATAAGGAACTCAAGAAATTAAATACCAACAAACCAAATAATTCAATTAAAAATGAGGTTCAGGACTAAACAGAATTCTCAACAGAGGAATCTCAAATATCAGAGAAACACTTAAGGAAATGCTCACCATCCTTAATCATCAGGAAAATGCATATCAAAACATCTTATACCCCTCAGAATGCCAAAAATCAAAACTCAAGTGGCAGCACATCCTGGCAAGAATGTGGAAAAAGAACATTCCCCCATTGCCAGTAGGAGTTCAAACTTGTGCAACCACTTTGGAAATCAATCTTGTTTTCTCAGAAAACTGGGAATAGCTCTACCTCAAAACCCAGCTATACCATTCCAGAACATATACACAAAAGACCCTCTACCATACAACAAGGACAGTTGCTTCACTATGTTCATACAAACTTTATTTGTATTAGCAGAATCTAGAAACAACCTAGACAAAAAGTGTAGAAAAACAAAATCACCAAAGTGAAAAGCATCTTACAAAGAGTAGCAATGAAAAAATATGGTTTCCCTGTCAGGAGCTTCTATTCATCCCTTTTCAGAGTCCACACAAGCATTTTAAAAACTATGCCACTTTCAAGAGACATTTTCCAGGAAAACATCACATGCCTTCTCACATGTCCTTTTTGAGCTGTCCAAGACCATGTGCCTTCTCACGAGTTTGTTTTTAACTGATGATGAGCTAAAACGTTTCCACATCCCATATTTGGGAACAAAACAAACAAACAAAAACATTAAAGAAAGCAAAATAAAGAAACTGTGCTACATTTACACATAGGAATACTACTCAGTTATTTAAAAAAGTAAATAATGAAATTTTCAGGAAAATGGATAAAACTAGAAAAGAGCATCCTGAGTGAGGTAACCCAGACTCATACTGAAAGACGTGTTACATACTCACTTATAAGCAGATTTTAGCAGTACAGTACAGGATAGACATACTGCAGTTTATAGACCCAAAGACAATAAATAACAGGGAGGACCCAAGAGAGGATGCTTAAATCTCACTAAGAAGGAAAAATGAAAGAGACACTGGAAGCCACTAAAGAGAGGGCACTAGTTAGGAGATGGAGAAGGAAGAGAAATGAGTGTTGCAGTCAGACCAGGAAAGAGCAGAGGGTGGAAGGACAGAGGGCCTGCAGAGAAAAGAGAAACCATGGGCAGGGTGGACAACCTGGAGACCTAAGACAGTGTAGGCCTCTGGAGGATATGGCATGATTCTAGCTGAGACTCCTACTAACAGAGGTCATGGAGACTGAAGAGTCCTAACTAGATAGGACTCCCAGTGGATGGAGGAGAACACCAAACCACTCACAAAATCTTTGACCTGAAATATACCCTGCCTATAAGATGTGCAGGAACAAAGATAAAGCAGAGATAAACCAATGCCTGGGCCAACCTAAGAGCCACCCCATGGGAAAGAGCCAACCCTGACACTATTAAGGATACTCTGCTACGCTTGCCAACAAAGACTCTACCCAGCAGTGGATTGAAACAATTACTGAGAATCACAGACAAACATTGAGGATGCACAGAGAATCTTGTGGAAAAGTGGGAGGAAATATAGAAGGACCTGGAGGGCACAGGAGCTCCAAAAGAAGACCAACAGAGCCAATTAATGAGGGCCCAGAGGGGCTTGTGGAGACTGAATCACACAACCAAAGACCATGCATAGACTGGACCTAGTCCTCCTACACAGATTTAGCTGATTGACAACTTAGTCTTTATGTGGGTTTCCCAGTAAGGGGAGCAGGAGCAGTCTCTGACCTTAACTCTGTTACCTGCTTTTTGATTACTTTCCCCTGACTGTGCTACTTCACCAAACCACAGGGGAAGAGAATGCACTCCATTTTGACAAGGCTGAGTTGGTTGGGGGTTGGTGGCTCCCATTTTCTGAGGAGTAGGGAAGGGGGAGGGGGAAAGCGGAAGGAGAATGAAGCCTGGAGGAGAGGAGAGAGGGGGCAATGATTGGGATGTAAAGTGAACAAATAAATTAATTAATTAAAAAATGGAAAAGAAGTCAAAGTATCTTTAATCACAGAATGATTATGATACATATGATACTTATGTGACCTGAAAAATCTCCTATAGCTGATAAACACCTTCAGGAAGGTGGCTGGACACAAACTTAACTAAAGAAGGAGAACATAAACAAAACAAACAACAACAACAAAACAGTATTCCTCCTTTATACAAGAGATAAATGTAGTTCAGATTTGAACAGAGAATTCTCAACAGAGGAATCTCAGATGGCTGATAAACATTTATGGAAACTCTCAATGACCTTAGCCATTAGGGAAATGCAAATCAGAAGACTCTGAGATTCTATCTTACATATTTCATAATCTTACATCTTTCTATTTTACATTTTTCAACTGATAGGCTTCTGTCCTCTTCCCTGCTTTCTCCCTCTCCCAATGTCTATCCCGTTTCTGAATGAGGATTGATCATCTTACCCAGGGTTCTCCTTATTGCTTAGATTCTTTAGGTGTACATATTTTAATGTTTATCCAATATTATGTGGATAAATGGATAAATATCCATTTATAAGTGAGAATATGCCATGTGTGTCTTTCTGCTTCTGGGATACCTCACTCAGGATGATCTTTTCTAGTGCCCACCATTTGCCTTCAAATTTCATGATTTCCTTTTTTTTTTAATTGCTGAGTAGTATTGCATTGTGTAAAGGTATCATAATTTCTGTATCCATTCCTCAAGTGAGGGACATCTGGGTTGTTTCCAGATTCTGGTTATTACTATAAAACCTTCTCTAAACATGGTTGATCACAGGACAGAAGCCTACCACAGAGAGCCCCTGAAAGACTCTACCCAGTAAAGCAGATGCTGAGACTCATAGCCAAACTTTGGGCAGAATGCAGGGAATCTTATGAAAGAAGGGGGCAGTAGAAAGACCTGGAGGGGACTGGAGCTCCACAATTAGAGCAACAGATCCAAAAAATCTGGGGCACAGGAATTTTTTCTGAGACTGATACTCCAATCAAGGATCATGCATGGAGATAACCCCTGCACAGATGTAACTAATGGTAGCTCAGTCTTCAAGTGGGTTTCCTAGTAATGGAAACAAAGGCTGTTCTGACATGAACTCATTGGTTGGCTCTATGATCACCTCCCCCTGGGGGGGGGGAGGGGGAGGTACAGCCTTACCAGGCCAAGGAGGAAGACAATGTAGCTAGTCCTGATGAGACCTGATAGGCTAGGGTCAGATAGAAGAGGAGGAGGACATCCCCTAGCAGTGGACAGAGGGAGGAACATGGGAGGAGAAGAGGGAAGGAAGACAGAATTGAGAGGGGACGTGGGAGGGGCTACAGGTAGATTACAAAGTGAATAAACTGTAATTTATATATATATAAATTATATATATATATATTATATATATATATTCAGAGAGACAGAAGCAGGTGGATCTCTGTGAATTAGAGGCCAGCCTGTTCTACATAAGAAGTCCACAACAGACAAGGCTGTACAGAGAAACACTGTTCCACTGCAAAAGAAAATAAAGACCCAACTATATCACTCTTTTTTATGTTCCCAAAAGATGCTCTACCATACAATAATGACACTTGCTCAACTATGTTCATACAATAATTCATAGTTTCCAAAATCTGATAACAACCTAGATATCTGTCAATCAAAGAGTGGGTCAAAAAAAAAAAAAAACAGCGGTACATTTACACAATGGAAAATGCAATACTATTCAGCCATTAAAAACAAGGAAATCATGAAACTCTCAGGCAGATGGATTGAACTAAAGAAGATCATATTGAGTGAGGTAATACAGACCCAGAAAGACACACATGGCATGTACTAACTTATAAGACGATTTTAGCTATATACACTAGAATTTACATATCAAAAGAAAGTAAGTAACAAGGAGGACCCAAGGTATTATCCTTAAATCCAACCCCAGATTTTTAATGATCTGCATTTTATGAACTAATTAAAGTAAATTTGTTGTGTATGGTGACCCATATCTAGAATCCTGTACTTGGAAAGCTAAGGCTGGAAGACTGGTAGCTAAGGCTAGAAGTCTAGCTGGTGTTATGTGAGAAGATCTGTCTCTTAATAAATGAGTAAATTGTAAAAACACTTCTGCAATGAGCAGCTGTACATGACTATAGGATATACTTTGATATTTTCTTCTAGGTATGCACAGTTCAATCAGTAACATGTTTATCAGTTCTACAAATTGTTTTGTGGTAAAACTTTTATTTTTCTAGAAATTTAGCAAAAAGTATTTCATTTTAAGTTATTGTCATAATGAAGTGCAACATATGATGAAAACACATGCTACAGTGTTAGTGTTCAAACTTGACCAATGTTGCCATTTCAATCCCTTCCACACCTTCTCTATGGTCCCATGAGAGCCTCCTTAAATCTCATGTACTGGTGGCACAACCTGACTTTCTATTCTCAGTTACAATTAAGCCTTTTATTGCATTGTTAGCCTTTTAACAAATGTAGTTTAATTTATTATTATTATTATTATTAGTAGTATTAGTATTAGTATTAGTATTAGTATTTATGTGTGTGTTCCATAAAGTGCATGAGAAAATAAGAAGAAAATTTTGGAGTGTTGGTTCTTTTCTTCTACTGGGAAATATCAAAACTGAATTCAAAACTGAATGAATACAGCGTTGACAGTAAGGTTTTGCTTCCCCTGAGCCATCTTGCTGGCACAGATTATTTTTAAAAACATGTAGCAAATTATGTATGATCCATAACATTTAACAAAATGCCGATAAATTAAACCCTGTGATTAAGAATAACTATTTGAAACTAGTTCCTAGTTGTGACTTTAATTGCCTAGATAATGAATCCCATGTTAATACATGTTTCAGTTTGAAAATGGCCAATATTAAATTCCTTCCAATATATATATTGGACCAAACAACATATTATTATGCCTGGAGAGCTAATAATAATCTTAGCCCCCATGAATAAAGGATAATTTTTTTCTAAAATTCAGTCAATAAGCAATGTTTTATTATTGATTTTGAATTCATTTTTCCAAGTTATTTTTTGAGAACTTCTCTTACAATGTCTAATTTCCATTTTCACCTAAAAATGTTATGTAGCTAGAATATTTATATTTTTTGAGTATCTTGAAGTTATTTTTCGAATAAGGTTGTCAATTCACTACTTAATCGAAATTAGAAAAAATGATTTTCAGTTCCTCTAATGATATTTTAAGTACAGTGTTCACAGTGGCTACTGCATCTCAGCTAACAAACACCAATATATAAACATTTATAAACATCATCACAAATTCAGACTGTCCTGATTGTTCTAGAAAACATCTTTAAATAAGAATTTTAAAATTATCATGAATAAGTACCTGTACTTCACAGTGTTCATTAATTAATGTTGGTGAAAGCAGTGAAATATTCTGGTTTATGATATCCAAGATTGATAGAATATGAGATTCTTAGTCAATATTACAGTTAATTATTATAATGATTATTTCCAAGGAAAGAGGAACTACCCTTTAAATTATTGATATACAACAACATAAAACAGTTAAATTATCATGAATAAATATGGAGGTTTTAATGTTTCAAATTTTTATTATGACATCAAAATAAAAGATGCCATTGTTTAATGGTAAATGTAACATTAAAACTATTAATCATAATTCACTTCATATGATTTGTTTAGAAAATGTGATCTAGATTAAATATTATTTCAAGAATTTTAAAAATAACCATAATTTGAATAGGCTTTCCTAACCAAAAGTTTACATTTAAATGCAATTATCTACCATTCATAAATTGTTTTTATTAAAATATTCAGAAATGCCCTGTCTCTATATACAAGAAATATGAACATAACTATACAAAGTGCTCTGGGGCAACCTAAGGTTCTAGTGGTCTGGAAGGATTAGAAAGCAATGATGTCCACAAATAAGTGTTAAGTCCTGTGGCAGAGAAGACTCAAGAGAACTCTAATGGTTGTTTTATCTGTTTTAGGTACATGTCAGAATGACAGGTTCTGAGTGGTAATGCATTCCTGAAAGTAACATCCAACCAGTGCTTGCATTGGAATAACCTTGGAAGAAGCAAAACTTTAATATTCTTCATTCCTGTATTTTGCATGAAAAGTAGGCTCTTTACATATTTCTCATTGCAGAAGAACATAAGGCAATATTTTTAAGATAGCCTGCATGACCAAAAGCTCCTAGTTCTTATGGTCCATTTTAAGGTTGGGTGAGCAATGTCATCCTTAAGCACAGAGCTTTATTGACCATGAATTGACCGAAATTGACTAGTAATGACTGTTTAAAGAAAGGCAGCCTTATTGATAAGAGAAATGCAGATGGCAGGGTTTGGACTGTAGTGTTTGATATACCAAGAGCAAGAGAGGAAACTATCAAATGAGAAGCTTAGGATAAAACAGCAGTAAAAATTCACATTAATATATTACTTTGAATCTAAAGGCAGGCAGGGCACAGGAATATTTTGAACTATTTCTATCAAATGTTTCTAGAACAGAATATGTAAAAAAAATATGTTAGTTAACTGGTATTCATTTGCCAAGTATATATGCACATGTTTATCAAAATGACTCTAATACATGGTTCATTAAATTATTTCATAATGTATTTTTATTTAACATCATTTCATTTCTTTAATATTTTTACTGAGCGAAATCACGGTACATTTATATTCTGTATTCAGAAGATAAGACTAAATACTTTCTTTAAATAGAACACAAAATGTAGGTGATGGATGATTAGAGAATAAAGGCAGCTTAAGTTTTAAGTATACAGGAGGAAGTCTTTCAGTCCATGTAAGCACACAGTCTTCTGTCAGTCAATGTTAAATCTTGCTGATAGGGATTTTGAATCATTTAGCTATCTAACATCTACTGTAGATTGTTTTCGATGGTTGTTTCACCAAAAGCTGTAGAGGTATGAGAGGCATTTTTTACTAAATAAAGGCATAAATCATTCTTCATAGATGCTAGTAATAGGGAACAATATTTAAGCAGTATCTAAGAAAGGGATATATGGAGCAGTAAAATCATCTACTCTCATGCCAAAAAGACATAAAGTTGAACATCGCCATGTAATTCTTTCCTTCAAATTAAAATATTGCTTCTATCCCCTGCTCAGTATATCTTTCTGATGACATTTGTGGTAGGCTCCCTCCCTGTTTCCTTTCTTCTACTGCTTCTGGTGTCTATCCTGTTTGCCTTTCTGAATGAGAATTAAGCCTCTTCCCTAGGGTCCTCCTTGTTGTTTAGCTTCTTTAGATCTATAGATCTTTGCATGTTTATCCTATAATATATGGCTAATATCTGCTTAAAAGTGAGCAAATACCACACATGTCTTTTTGCTTCTGGGTTACCTCAGACTTTGGGTAGAGTACAGGTAGTCTTATAGAATAAGTGAGAGATAGAAAGATATGGAGATTACAAGAGCTCCACAAGGAGACCAACAGAGCCAAAAATGTGGGCCCATGGGGTCATGAAGAGACTGATGCATCAATCAAGAACCATGTTAGAGAGGACCTATACCCTCTGCTCAGGTGTAGCCCATGTGGATCTCCTACTACAATATAAGGGCTGTCTCTGATATGAAACAGGTTGCCTCCTCTTTGATTACCTCCCCCTGGTAAGGTGGCCACAGAGAAAGAAGATCCAGGCAGTCCTGATGAAACCTGATAGGCTAGGGTCAGATAGTAGTGAAGAAGGACTTCCACAACCAGGGGAGGGGGATGTTAGGGAGAGGGAGGAAGGGTGGACTGAGAGGAAAAGAGGGAGGGGGCTACAAACAGAATACAAAGTGAATAAATATTAAAAAAAGACAGAGTATAGAAAAAGTTTCTCTCCCCTACAAGTGGCCCCAAATAGCAAGGGTACCAGATTAAAGATTAAGAGCCATTATTTGTTACTCTGTTTACCAGAATAGCTGTGTACAGGTGAGAAATTGAATGTCAGTACAATCCAAGACACAATGTCTAGGTCCTCCACAGATATTTGCAAAAACATGAATCCACTCAGATGTAGCCTGTGGTAGCTCAGTAACCAATTGGTTTCCCAAAGTGAGGGGAACAAGGACTATTTCTAACAGGAACTCAATGACTGGCTCTTTGGCCTCCCCACCCCCCAAGGGAGGAGCAGTCCTGTTAGGCCACAGAGGAGGGCTTTGCAGCCAGTCCTGAAGATACCTGATAAAACAGGATCAGATGAATGGGGAGGAGGTCCCCCCCATCAGTGGACTTGGAAAAGGGCACGGTGGAGATGAGGGAGGGAGGGACTGGGAGGGAATGAGGGATCTGGACACGGCTGGGATACAGAGTTAATAAAATGTAACTGATAAGAAAAAAATAAAATTCAAAAAAAAAAAAAAAAGAAAGAAATTACTACATGGGAACAGGGACAGTCTCTGATGTGAACTCATGGGCTGGCTCTTTGATTACTTCCACCTGAGAGGGGAGCAGCCTTACCAGGCCACAGAGGAAGAAAAAAGAAGCCAGTCCTGATGAGTCCTGATAGACTAGGGTCAGATGGAAGGGGAGGAGGACCTCCCCTATCATTGGACTGGGGAAGGAGCATAAGATATGCATAGGGAAGGAGAGCTGGATTGGGAGGGGATGGAAGAGGGGGTTACAGCTGGGATGCAAAGTGAATAAACTGTAATTAATAAAAATAAATATAAAATTAAAAAAACCCAGATGTCCCTCAGTTGAGGAATGCATACAGAAATTGTGGTACTTTTACACAATGGAATACTACTCAGCAATTAAAAACAAGGAAATCATGAAATTTGCAGGCAAATGGTGGGACCTAGAAACGATCATCCTGAGTGAGGTATCCCAAAAGCAGAAAGACACACGTGGTATATATTCACTCATATAGAACTATAAGATAGGATAAATATACTGAAATCTGTACACCTAAAGAAGACAAACAAGAAAAAGGACCTTGGGTAAAATGATCAATTTACACTTAGAAAGACAAATGGGATGGATATTAGAAATAGGAGAAAACAAGTAACAGGACAGAAGCCTACAACAGAGGTCCTCCGAAAGACTCTACCTAGCACTGTACCAAAGCAGATATTAAGACTCCAAATCTAAAAAATTCCTGACAAAGACCATCCAATAAATCCAAGACAACATAAAAAAACAAAACTTAAGAATAATAGGAAAAAAAGAAAAAGAAGATTCCCTCCTCCAAGGCCCAGAAAATATTTTCAACAAAATCATTGAAGAAATTTCCCCAACATAAAGGAGAGGCCAATAAGAATAAAAGAGGCCTACAGAACACCCAATAAATTAGACCAGAAAAGAAAATCCTCCTGCCACATAATAATCAAAACCATAAGTATACAGAACAAAGAAAAATTACTAAAAGCTGCAAGGGAAAAAGGCCAAGTAACATATAATGGAAAACCCATTAGAATCACACCTGACTTCTCAACAGAGACTATGAAAGCCAGAAGGGCCTGGAGAGATATCTTGCAGACACTAGGAGAACACAGATGTTAGCATAGGCTACTATACCAAAATTCTCAATCCTCATACGAAGAAAACAAGATATTCAATGAGAAAAACAAATTTCAACAATACCTACACACAAAGCAAGCATTACAGAAGACACTAGAAGGGAAAATACCACCCAAGAAAACTAGCTACTTTCAAGGAAACACAGAAAATAATTAACCTCCCCACAGTAAAACAATAAGCAACCAAGCATATACAAACTTGTGACCACAGCCAACATCAAAATCAAAGGACCAAACATTCACTGGTCATTAATCCATCTCAACATCAATGAACTCAATTCTCCAATAAAAAGACACAGACTAACAGAATGGATGTGCAAACAAGACACAGAAAGCTGTTGCATACAAGAAACACACCTAAGTCACAAAGATAAACATTACCTGAGGATATAGGGTTGGAAGACAGCTTTCCAAGCAAATGGACCCAAGAAAAAAGCAGGAATAGCCATTCTAATATCTGATAAAATACACTTTCAACCATAATTAATAAAAAGAGACAGGGAAGGACACTTCATACTCACCAAGGGAAAATTCCACTAGGAAGACATCACAATCCTGAACATCTGTGGCCCAAATACAAGGGCACCCACAATTGTAAAAGAAACAGTGATAAAACTTAAACCACACATAAATCCCCACACATTAATAGTGGGAGACTTCAACACCGCACTCTCAACAAAAGACAGGTAAGGTAAACAAAACAGAAATTAAGCAAAGAAACAATGTATCTAACAGAGGTCATGGATCAAATGGAACTAACAGATATTTATAGAACCTTACACCCAAATACAAAAGAATTTACTTTCCTCTCAGCACCTCATGGAATCTTCTCCAAAGTAGACCATACAGTGGGTCACAAAGTGAGCCTCAACAGATACATGAAGATTAAAATAATCCCTTGTATCCTGTCTGATCACCATGGAATAAAGCTGGACCTCAACAACAACAGTAAATAGCAAAAAGCGTACATACACATGGAAATTGAACAACTTGCTAATACATGACAGCTGGGTTAGGGAAGAAATAAAGAAAGAAATTAAAGTCTTCCTAGAATTCAATGAAAATGAAGACACAACATACCCAAACTTGTGGGACACAATGAAAGCAGTGCTAAGAGGAAAATTCATAGCACTAAGTGCCTTCAAGAAGAAATTTGAGACAGCTCATTCAAGCAACTTAATGGCTCACCTAAAACCCTAGAAAAAGAAAAGGCAGACACACCAAAGAGGAGTAGACAGCTGGAAATAATCAAACGCAGGGCTGAAATCAATCAATTAGAAACAAATAAAACAATTCAAAGAATCAATGAAACCAAGAGTTGGTTCTTTGAGAAGATCAACAAGATAGACAAACCCTTAGCCAAGCTAACTAAAAGGCAGAGAGACACTATCCAAATCAACAAAATCAGAAATGAAAAGGGAGAGATAACAACAGACACTGAAGAAATCCAAACAATCATTTGGCATTATTTCAAAAGTCTATATGCTACAAAATTTGAAAGTCTAAAGGTATTGGATAATTTTCTTGATCAATTCTATTTACCAAAACTGAATCAAGACCTAGGTGAGTCAATTAAATAGTCCTATATCCCCCAAGAAAATAGAAGCAGTCATCAAAAGTCTCCCATCCAAAAAAAGCTCAGGACCAGATGGTTTCAGCACAGAATTCTACCAGACCTTCAAAGAAGAGCTAACTCCAGTTCTCTTCAAACTATTCCACAAAATAGAAAACAGAAGGAACACTAATATACTCATTCTATGAAGCCACAGTCACCTTGGTACCTAAACCTCACAAAGACTCAACAGAAGAAGGAGAATTTCAGGCCAATATCCCCTTATGAACATTGATGCAAAATTAGTTAACAAAATACTTGCAAACCAAATACAATATCAAATCAAAGATAACTATGACCAAGTAGGCTTAATCCCAGGTATGCAGGAGGGGTTCAGTATATGGAAATCCATCAATATGATCCACCATATTAAAAAACTGAAAAAAAAAGCACATGATATTCTATTTGGATGGTAAAAAAGCATTTGACAAAATCCAACATCCATTCATGTTTAAAGTCTTGGAGAGATCAAGACTAAACATAGTAAACATATCTAAACATAGTAAACGCAATATTCAGCAAGCCTAGAGCCAACATCAAACTAAAAGGAAAGAAACTTAAAGAAATCCCACTGAAATCAGGGACAAGGCAAGGCTGCTCACTCTCTCCATATCTCTTCAACATGGTTCTGAAAGTCCTTGCTAGAGCAATAAGACAGATGAAGGAGATCAAGGGGATACAAATTAGAAAGGAAGAAGTCAAATTATCACTATTTGCAGATGATATGAAAGTATCCCTGAGTGACCCCAAAAATTCTACAAGGGAACTCCTACAACAGATAAACACCTTCAGCAAAGTGGCCGGATACAAAATTAACTCAAAAAAAATCAGTAGCCCTCCTGTATACAAAAGAAGAAAGGGCTGAGAAAGAAATTAGGGAAACAACACCCTTCACAATAGCCACAAATAATATAAAGTACCTTGGTGTAACCCTAACTAAGCAAGACAAAGACTTGTATGAAAAAAATTTCAAGTCTCTGAAGAAAGAATTAGAAGATATCAAAAGATGGAAAGATCTCTCATGCTCATGGCTTGGCAGGATTAACATAGTAAAAATGGCCATCTTACCAAAAGCAATCTACAGATTCAATGCAATTCCCATCAAATTACCAACACAATTCTTTACAGACCTGGAAAGAAAAATTCTCAACTTCATATGGAATAACGAGAAACCCAGAATTGCTAAAACAATCCTCTACAATAAATATCTTCTGGAGGTATCTCCATCCCTGATCTTAAGCTGTACTATAGAGCAACAGTTTTAAAAACTGCATGGTACTGGCATAGAAACAGAATGGTGGATCAATGGAACCGAACAGAAGACCCAGAAATAAAGCCACAAACTTATGGACACCTGATCTTTGACAAAAATGCCAAAATCATACAATGGAAAAAAGATCACATCTTCACCAGATGGTACTGGTCTAACTTGATGTCTACATGTAGAAAAATGCAAATAGATCTGTGCTTATCACCCTGCACAAAACTAAAGTCCAAGTGGATCAAAGACCTCAACATAAACCAAACACAGTAAATCGGTTAGAAGAAAAATTGGGAAGAGCCTAGAACTCATTTTTACAGGAGACAACTTCCTGAACAGATCACCAACAGCACAGGCTCTAAGAGCAACAATCAATAAATGGGATAGCATGAAACTGAAAAGCTTCTGTAAAGTAAAAGACACTGTTATCAAAACAAAACAACTGCCTACAGATTGGGAAAGAATCTTCACCAATCCTTTTTCTGACAGAGGGCTAATATCCAGTATATATAAAGAACTAAAGAAGCTGAAAAGCAGCAAAACAAGTAATCCAATTAAAAAGTGGGGAACAGAGCTAAACAGAGAATTCTCTGTAGAGGAATATCGAATGGCCGAGAAACACTTAAAGAAATGCTCAATCTCATTAGCCATCAGGGAAATGCAAATCAAAACTACCCTGAGATTTCACCTTACACCCATCAGAATGGCCAAGATGAAAAACTCTAGTGGCAACACATGCTGGAGAGATTGTGGAGAAAGGGGAACCCTCCTACACTGCTGGTGGGAATGTAAACTTCTACAACCATTCTGGAAAGCAATCTGGCGCTTTCTCAGACAGCTAGGAATAGTGCCTCCTCAAGATTCAGCCATACCACCCCTAGGCATATATCCAAAAGAGGCTCAAGTACATAATAAGGATATCTGTTCAACCATGTTTGTAGCAGCTCATTTGTAATAGCCAAAAGCTGGAAACAGCCCAGATGCCTCTCAACTGAAGAATGGATGCAGATATTGTGGTACATCTACACAATGGAGTTTTACTCAGCAATGAAAAATAAGGAAATAATGAAATTTGCAGGTAAATGGTGGGACCTGGAAAGGATCATCCTGAGTGAGCTGTCCAAGAAGCAGAAAGACACACATGATATATACTCACTCATAGACATGTAATATAGGTTAAACCTAGTAAAATCTGTACATCTAAAGAAACTATCCAAGAGAGAGGACCCTACTAAAATGCTCAATCTCCATCCAGAAGGGCAAAGAAGAGGGATATCAGAAGAAGAGGAAAACAGGAAACAAGCTATAAACCCACCATGGAGGGCCACTGAAAGGCTCTGCCCTGCAGACTATCAAAGCAAATGCTGAGACTTATGGCCAACTGTTCAGCCCTGTGTATGGATTTTTTTTTTTTTTAGAAGTGAGGGTTTGTATTTTTTTTTTTTTTTTGTCTCTCTTACCTGCAAGTTTATCTTGCATTCAGTAGGCTGGGGTATAAGAGCTTCTAACTTAATTACTACTGGTTTTGAAAATGTCTTTGTTATAATAAAGTTGACACAAATGTGGCAATGTGGAAGGCCAGAGGATAGTGGCCATACTTACCTGTGTTTTCATGAAAACATTTTATATTTTTTTATTAATTACACTTTATTCACTTTGTATCCCCCATAAGCCCCTCCCTCCTTCACTCCTCATCCCACCCTCCCTCCCCCTTCTTCACCCATGCCTCTCCCCAAGTCCACTGACAGGGGAGGTCCTCTTCTCCTTCCTTCTGATCTTAGTCTATCAGATCACATCAGGAGTGGCTGCATTGTCATCTTCTGTGACCTGGTAAGGCTGCTCCCCCCTCAAGGGGAGGTGATCAAAGAGTAGGCATGGAATCTTATATAGAAGTGGGAAATAGTAAGATCTGGAGAGGACAGGAACTCCACAAGGAGAGCAACAGAACCAGAAATTTGAACACAGGGGTCTTCCCAGAGACTCATACCCCAACCAAGTACTGTACATTGAGATAACCTAGAACCCCTGCATAGATGTAGTCCATGGCAGTTTAATGTCCAAGTGGGTTACATAGTAATGGGAAGAGGGACTGCCTCTGACATAATCTGATTGGCCTGCTCTTTGATCACCTCCCCCTGAGGGGGGAGCAGCCGTACCAGGCCACAGAAGATGACAATGCAGCCACTCCTGATGTGATCTGATAGACTAAGATCAGAAGGAAGGAGAGGAGGACCTCCCCTATCAGTGGACTTGGAGAGGGGCATGTGTGAAAAAGGAGGTGGGAGAGTGCGATTGGGAGGTGAAGAGGGAGGGGCTTATGGGGGGATACAAAGTGAATAAAGTGTAATTAATAAAAATAAGAAAAAAAAAAGACTCAAAACCAAACCTTTGGCAGAGTGCAGGGAATCATATGAAAGAAGGGGTAGTTAGTAAGGACAGGAGGACAGGAGCTCCACAAGGACCAAATATATCTGGGCACAGGGGCCCTTTATGAGACTGTTTCTCCAACCAAGGACCATGTATGGATATAACCTAGAACCCCTGTCCAGATGTCACCCATGATAGCTCAGTATCCAAGTGGGTTCTCTAGTAAGGGGAACAGGGACTATTTCTGACATGAACTCAATGGTGAGCTCTTCCACCCCCTCCCCCCGAGGGAGGAGCAGTGTTTCTAGGCTACAGAAGAGGACATTTTAGCAAGTCCTGAAGATACCTGATAAGCTAAAGTCCGATGGAAGGGGAGGACCCCCTATCAGTGGACTTAGAAAGGGGTAGGGAGGAGATGAGGGAAGGAGGGTGGGATTGGGAGGGAATGAGGAATGGGGTTAAGGTTATTTCCAAAGTAAATAACCTGTGGTTAATATAAAAAAAATAAAAAAGAGAGACAGAAAATGTTAAAAAATGTGTTAGAAAAAAAAAAGAACCATTATCCTGACAGAATCCTGATACAACTTGAAAGCCTGGATTGAGTTAGTGTAGGGGGCGGGGATGATAGTGGGCAGGGAGGGAAAGAAAGGAAGCATGGGGCCAGGAGAAGGGCAAAATGGGGGCTACGACTGGCATGTAAAGTGAATAACTAAACAAATAAACTTAAAAGATTAAAAAAAAAAAAGAATTAAAATATTGCCTCCTAGAGGCTGAGTCCAAAAGCTCCAGAAGAAGGAAATTTTCTTGGGATGCAAAAAGGGAAGAATTAAACAGTGTTCAGGAAGAAAATTAAATAGAAAAGATAGATATTTTCAGATCCTAAATTTAACACACAGGAAGGAAAATTCATATTTCAGCATGAAAAGAGGGCATTAATAATGGCCAAGTATTTAAAAGTATAATAATCTTGAAACGCTCAGCCCCTAAATTGTTTTTTACTTAATTTTATTTGTATATTTATTTACTACAATTTATTCACTTTGTATCCCCACTGCACCCCTCTCCCTCATCTTCTCCTAGTTCCACCCATCATCCCTCATGCCCTTTTCCTATTTCCTTGAGAGGGGAGAACCTACTTCTCCTGTATTTGATCCTAGCTTATCTGGTCTTAACAAGGCTGGGTGCATCATCTTTCTCTATGGCCTGGCAAGGCTGCACATCCCAGGAGGCGGTGATCAAAGAGCCAACCACTGAGTTCAGGTCAGAGACAGCACCTCTGCCTCTTACTAGGAAACCGAGCAGCCAATTGGCTTTCTTTGAACAGGGGCTCTGGGTCCTCTCCCTGTATTGTCTTTGGTTGGAGTATCAGTCTCTGCAAGACCCCCTGGGCCCAGACATTCTGTCCCTATTGTTTTCCTTGTGGAATTTCTGTCCCCTCATGTCTTTTTGTCTCCCTCTTCTTCCATCTGGATTCTGGCATTCTGACCAAAGTTTGGCTATGAGTCTCAGTATCTCCTTCAATACTCTGGTGGGTAGACTCTTTCAGAAGTCCTCTGTGGAAGGCTCCTGTCCTGTTCCTTGTCTTCTACTTCCAGGGCCTATCCTGTTTGCCCTTCTGAATGAGGATTAAGCATCTTCCCTAGGGTCTTCCTTATTGTTTAGCTTCTTTAGGACTATAGACTTTAGTATGTTTATCCTATATTATATGGCTAATATCCGTTTATAAGTGGGTATATATCATTTGTGTCTTTCTGCTTCTGGGATACTTCACTCAAGATGAGCTTTTCTAGTTCCCGCCACTTGCTTGAAAATTTCATGATTTCCTTGTTTTTAATAGCTGAGTAGTATTCCATTGTGAAATATACCACAATTCTGTATCCATTCCTCGACTGAGGGCCATCTAGTTTGTTTCCAGATTCTGGCAACTGCAAGGAAAGATGCTATGAACGTAGTTAAGCAAATGCCCTTACCAAATGGTGGGTCATTTTTTGGATATATGCCTAGGAGTAGTGTAGCTGGATTTTGAGGTAACACTATTCCTAATTTTTTGAGAAAGCACCCTATTGATTTCCAAAGTGGTTTTACAAGGTTGCATTCCCACCAGCAATGGAGAAAGGCTCGCTTTTCTCCATGTCTTCTCCAGCAAGCATTGTCACCTGAGTTTTTGATCTTAGCCATTTTGATATGTGTAAGGTGACATTTCAGGGTCATCGTGATCTGCATTTCTCAAATGACTAAGAATGTTGAGCATTTCTTTATGTGTTTTTTAGCCATTTGATATTCCTGTGTTGAGAATTCTCTGTTCAGACCTGTGCCCCATTTTTTTAATTGACAAAATTCAACACCAGTTCATGTTTAGAGTTTTTGGAGAAATCAGGTACACAAGGCACATACCTAAACATAGTTTAAGCAATATACAGCAAGTCTATAGCCAACATCAAAGTTAATATAGAGAAAATTAAATCAATCCCAGTGAAGTCAGGGATAAGGCAAAGTTGTCCACTCTCTCCTTATCTCTTTAACATAGATCTTGAAGTCCTAGCTAGAACAATAAAACAACTAAAGGAGATCAAAGGGATAGAGATTGGAAAGGAAGAAATCAAAGTATCACTATTTGCAGATGATATGATAGTATACATGAGCGACCCCAAAAAGTCTACCAGAGAACTCTTACTGCTGATAAACACCTCCAACAATGTGGCTAGATGCAGAATTAACTCAAAATAATCTGAAATCTTCCTCTATACAAAAGACAAATGGGCTAGTTATGCCCAGGTTGTGAGACCCCCAAAGCCACCAGGAATCCACTCTATTGCAAAACATATGAGGATCTTTTTATTACAAGCTTGAGCCCGGGTCACAGCTTTATCCCTGGGTGAAGAGGAGGAGTGCAGCCCTGCAGTCTAGCAGAAAAAGGTTTTGAACGGGGAAAAAATAAAATGCAAGCAGGGAGTTACATGCCTTGGTGTTACATGATTGGGTGAGGAAAACTGACTTTTGAAATGATTTGTTTACTTTAGGTGTCAAGACCATATACAGTTCTGGCCTGACCATCTGGGCCACTTTCCTAGCAACTGTATCTCTAGTGGGCAGGAAAAGAATGCAGTAAGGTTGGTTCCCCCCGGTCCAAGGTGGACATGTCTCCACCTTGCTGGCCTTCACCCAGGCCTGTGCTCCAAACCCCAAACTGACCCCCCTCCCCCCAAAAAAAAAACCAACAATTTTCAATTCTTTGGTCTCTCAGGCTAAGAAAGAAATTAGGAAAACAACATCCTTCACAACAGCCACAAATAACATAAAGTACCTTGATGTAACCAAACAAGTAAAAGATCTATATTAAAAAAAAAATTGATCCTTTCCAGGTCCCACCATTTACCTGCAAATTTCATAACTTCCTTATTTTTCATTGCTGAGTAATATTCCATTGTATAGATGTACCACAATTTCTGCATCCATTCTTCAGTTGAGGGGAATCTGGGTTGTTTCCAGCTTCTGGCTATTACAAATAAAGCTGCTACAAACATGGTTGAGCAAATGTCCTTTTTGTGTACTTGAGCCTCTTTTGGATATATGCCCAGGAGTGGTATGGCTGGATCTTGAGGTAAATGGTGGGACCTGGAAAGGATCATCCTGAGTGAGTTGTCCCAGAAGCAAAAAGACACACAGGGTATATATTCACTCATATAGACATACAATATAGGACACACCCACTAAAATCTGTGCATCTAAAGAAACTAAGCAAGAGAGAGGACCCTACCTAAAACAGTCAATCCCCATCCTGAAAGGCAAAGAGGATGGACATCAGAAAAAGAAGAAAACAGGAAACAACCTAGGAACCTACCACAGAGGGCCTCTGAAAGCCTCTGCCTTACAGACTATCAAAGCAGATGCCGAGCCTGATGGGTAACTGTTGGGCAGAGTGAATGGAATTTTATGTAAGAACTGGTAAATAGTAATAGCTGGAGAGGACAGGGCCTCCACAAAGAGAGCAACAGAACAAGAAAATTTGAACACAGGGAACTTCCCAGAGACTCATACTCCAACCAAGGACTATTCATGGAGATAACCTAGAACCCCTGCACAGATGTAGCCTATGGCAGTTCAGAGTCCAATTGGGTTACATAGTAATGTGAAGAGGGACTGCCTCTGACATAATCTGACTGGCCTGCTCTTTGATCACCTCCCCCTGGGGGGGAGCAGCCTTACCAGGCCATAGTAGAGGACAATGCAGCCACTTTTGATGTGAACTGATGGACTAAGTTCAGAAAGGAGAGGAGAACCTCCCCTATCAGTGGACTTGGGGAGTGGCATGCATGCAGAAAGGAGAGGGAGGGTGGGATTGGGAGGGGAGTAGGGAGGGGCTTATGCGGGGATGCAGAATGAATAAAGTGTAATTGATGAAAAATTAAAAAAAAAGAAAAAAAAGAAAAGATAATTTAAGAACCTTAAATGACTTTCAAAAGTAGAGGAAAACATGGAGTTAGTCAATTTACATGGAGCACATCTCGCCCCTGGGGGCAATGGTCTCCTGAACCTACTCAGACCTCGGACACCACCAATGCTAGTTCTAGAACTGATGCAGGATGTTCCAACGAGGGGGTTAAGGCTTCTCATAATATTTCCTATAAGTCCACACCTGTTTGCTTATAACCCCCACTTTTATTCATTGTTAGCCAGATAGAGTCAAGTAATTGTGGTAATGATGCTTGCTTTTTTGCCCAATGCTGGAATGCTAGTGAATTTAGGTATGCCCTGGTTATTCGCATGCCTCGCTGGGTGCCTGTGCCCATTGATGCCCCTCATGCTATGACTCTCTTCATACAGAAAAGGGATCTTGGTATTACAGCCACCATTGTTACTGACATCTCATTGGCGGCTGTTGGAGCTACCACGGCGACATTAGCCATGAGTCATACTATGCAGACTGCTCAGACCCTAAATAATCTTTTAGCCAATGTAGCTCATGCTTTAGATATAAAGAAAGGAATTCATGCTCAACTAAAAGGAGACTTGATGGTGTTCATTCAGAGGATTGACCTCGTGCAGGAGCAAATTGATACCCTATGGCAAATCGCTCAACTTGGCTGTCAATGGAAGTATACTGGATTTTGTGTCACTAGCATACAAAATGAGAATTTTTCCCGTGCTGCAAATCTGTCTAAATAATTGTCTAGCTATATTTTAGGTAATTGGACGGAAGAATTCGATACTACGATGGAGCAGCTGAGAGTGGCCATTGTCATGGTAAATTCTACCAGAGTGGACGCAGGACTAACCACAGGATTATCATCATGGATTGCTGCAGCCTTGAATCATCTGAAGGAATGGGCTGGCGTGGGAGCGTTAGCAGGCCTTCTGCTGTTGGTCTCCTTGGTTTGCCTGTGGTGTATATGCAAGATTAGAGTCTCACAACAGTGTAATGCAGCCATGATCATTCAGGCCTTTACAGCCATGGAAGCAGGACAGTCTCCCCAAGCATGGTTGGCTACCATCAAAAGCTAAAATGTTATGCTCAGGATGTGAGGCTAAGCTCTGCACTCAGGGTCAGCCACTTTCAACCCAGAGAAGAGCATGTCTGATTGCATACGGGTTGATGCCCCAGGCCCCACCTCTGAGAAAAAGGTATCGGACGGGTCTGATGCTCTTTGGGTGGATGATACCTAAATGAACATCAGTACAAAGTTCCAATTTATTTCTAATATCAGAGATCAGACCTCTGCTCTTGCCTGATGCGTCTAAAACAAAAAGGGGGAACTGTAGAGAGCTGTGTAATGCTGCGCCTTAAAGATAGTGCTGGTTTCCTGCCTTCCACCTTCCAGATGGTGAGTGCTCTCTGTCACGAACAATTCCACATTTGGCTAAGGCTGAGGATCTGGCTTGCTTCCATGTATGTGGACCTATCTGCATTGCCCACGAGGCATGCTGGGGTTGGCTACCCAGAGGCTATTTTAAGCTGTGGGCTGGCTTTCCCCAGGGTCAGAAGATTGTTCAAGTTTCCTGAATAAACTGCATTGAGAAGAACAACAACAACAACAAAAAAAGATCAGAAAGAAGGAGAGAAGGATGTCCCCTATCAGTGGACTTGGGGAGAGGCATGCATGCAGAAAGGGGGAGAGGGTGGGACCAGGAGGGGAGGAGGGAGGGGCTTATGGGGGATTCAAAAGGAATCAAGTGTAATTAATAAAAGTTAAATAAAAAATTAAAAAATATTAAGTCTCTGAAAAACGAAGTTGAAGAAGATAATAGAAGATGGAAATATCTCCCATGCTCATGGATCAGTAGGACTAACATAGTGAAAATGTCTATCCTACCAAAAGCAATACAGATTCAGTGCAACTCCTATGAAAATACCAACACATTTTTTAATGGACCTTGAAAGAATAATTCTCAATTTCATATGGAAAATCAAACAAACAAACAAACAAACAAACAAACAAAACCCCAGAATACCTAAAACAATCTTGTATAATAAAATATCTGGAGGTATCTCCATTCCAGATCTCAAGAAGTACTTTAGAACAATAGTAATAAAAATGGCATGTTACTGGAATAGAAACAGAATGGTTTGGAATGGAAATGGAAGAAATGGAATGGAAGAAAAGTGAAAATAGATCCATATTTATCATCCTGCACAAAATTAAAGTCCAAGTGGATCAAAGACCTCAACATAAAACCAGATACTCTAAATTGGTTAGAATAAAAAGTGGGGAAGATCCTAGAACTCATTGGCACAGGAGACAACTTCCTGAACAGAACACCAACAGCACAGGCTCTAAGAGCAACAATCAATAAATGGGACCTCATGAAACTGAAAAGCTCTGTAAAGCAAAAGATATTGTCGTCAGAACAAAACAACAGCCTGCAGACTGGGAAAGGATCTTCACCAACCCTATATCTGACAGAGGACTGATATCCAGCATATATAAAGAACTAAAGAAGTTAAAAAGCAATAAATCAAGTAATCCAATTAAAAAATGGGGTACAGAGCTAAACAGAGAATTCTCAATAGAGGAATATAAAATGGCAGAGAAACCCTTAAAGAGATGCTTAACATCCTTAGCCATCATGGAGATGCAAATCAAAATTACTCTGAGATTTCACCTTACACCCATCAGAATGGCTAAGATGAATAACTCAAGTGACAACACATGCCGGAGAGGTTGTGGAGAAAGGAGTGCAGGGAACCATATGAAAGAAGGGGGAGTTTGTATGATGTGGAAAGGATAGGAGCTCCACAAGAACCAAATATATGTGGGCACAGAGGTCTTTTCTAAGGCTGACACTCCACCAAGGACCATGTATGGATATAACATAGAACCCCTGCTTGGATGTAGCCCATGGTATCTCAGTAACCAATTGTTTTCCCATAGTAAGGGGAACAGGGACTACTTCTGACAGGAACTCAATGGCAGGCTCTTTGACCTCTCCACCCCGCAAGGAAGGATCAGTCCTGCTTGGCCACAGAGGAGGACTTTGTAGCCAGTCCTGAAGATACCTGATAAAACAGGGTCAGATGAAAGGGGAGGAGGTCCCCCCAATCAGTGGACTTGGAAAGGGGCAGGAAGGAGATGAGGGAGGGAGGGTGGGGATGGCAGGGAATGAGGGAGCAGGATATAGCTGGGATACAGAGTTAATAAAATGTAACTAATAAGAAAGGAAGAAAGAAAGAAAGAAAGAAAGAAAGAAAGAAAGAAAGAAAGAAAGAAAGAAAGAAAGAGAAAGAAAGGAAGAAAGAAAGAAAGGAAGGAAGGAAGAAAGAAAATTAAAAAAAAATAAATGAAATGGAAGACCCAGAAATAAACCCACACACATAATCTTTGAAAAAGAAGTCAAAACCATACAGTGGAAAAAAGATAGTATCTTCAACAC
Organism: Meriones unguiculatus; assembly: GCF_030254825.1. Taxonomy (NCBI): domain Eukaryota; kingdom Metazoa; phylum Chordata; class Mammalia; order Rodentia; family Muridae; genus Meriones; species Meriones unguiculatus. The sequence continues at coordinate 101,769,588 of NC_083351.1, forward strand.
ATTGTGTTGGGCTAACTGGATGTCTACATGTAAAAAAAAAGGATATGAAATAAATAAACTGTAATTAATATAAAAAATAAAATTTTAGTTAAAAAAGTACAAATAAACTCATATTTATCACCGTGCAAAAAGTTAAAGTCCAAGTGGATTAAAAACCTCAACATAAAACCGGACACACTAAACCTGTTAGAAGAACAAGTGGGAAAGAGCCTTAACCTCATTGGCACAGGAGACAACGTCCTGAACAGAACACCAACAGCATAGACTCTGCGATCAACAATTAATAAATGGACCTCATGAAATGAAAATCTTCTGTAAAGCAAAAGACATGATCATCAGAAAAAAACAATAGCGTATAGACTGGGAAAAGATCTTCACCAACCTCACATATGACAGAGGCCTAATATCCAGAATATGTAAAGAACTGAAATAGTTAAACACTAACAAACCAAGTAATCCATTTAAAAATAGGGTACAGACCTAAATTGTTTTAATTGGGAAATATTTTAAAGAATCAATGAAAAGTTCTGGCAGCTCACCTCATGATACTGTATCACATGAGAATGGATGATATCATTTACAGGCCACAAAAGTAATCAACGCAGGTAATATAGCTAAACAGCCTTCTTTGACACAAAATTATATAATCTGAGTTAGTACTAGGGATAGAAGACCATGGTGGAATGTTTCATACCAACAAATTAATAATGGCATTTACCTATTGCCATATGAGGTCCAAAAAAATCTCTGGGACTGCAAAACAATAGTTGGTAGACAAGGATTACTTCGAAAACCTGGCATGTTGGAGCCAATATTTGACGTTCAGTTTCCTGGACCAAATAGGAGCTATGGGGATAACAAAAAATATCTCAGTCATGTAAATGTTTGTGTTGCAAACAAAAGAAACTGTGTTCAAGATGCTGTGGCTTTGTTGGGGATTTTGAGGCAATTAAAAATATTTGTCACAAAAAATGAAGAGTGAGACCCAAAGAGCAACATTTGTTGGATGCTGGACTCCACATAAACCTATGCACAGAAATCCATGAATACACCCACACACACAAAACACACACTCAAAGAAGTTGATCCAAAGGCACTACTAGAATTACAATGAGGTTTTAGTCACTGTTCTGCTGATCCCATGGGTAAAATTTATATTAATAAAACAGAATTAATTTCCAGAAGATTGGAATGATTTAGAGCATCTCAAAAATTTTGTTTACAAAATGCTAAAATTATGAAGAGATCAGAGAAGAACACTCACCAAGGAGTCCCACACTCAAAGCTAATGGGAAAAGATCTGGATGGAGTTCCAAGGGTAAAAGTAAGGCCGACATTAATCCAAGAACTGTGTTAGAGAGTCTATAGAAGGCTTCAAATCACAAACCACACAATTGGAAGGTGTTACTGATAAAGCTTTAGAGAAATAAAAACTGCCTTTGCACTGGGTACCATGATCATATTGACTATGCAGTGATCAGTTCTCCCATGTAAGATAGTATGCTGAAGGGTTTGTTGGTCAAGTCTGAGGCCAGTGTCACAGCCATGTTTGACTATTGCAAAGACCATGGCCATGATGCTTGGTTAGTGTCTATCAGAAATGGGTAGTTTGCTCTAGTGGCAGCCAGTATAGGATAAAGGACAGCCTTAATTCTTCTTGGGCCTGAACCAGGCTGTCTTAGTTACTATTCTGTTGCTTTGAGTATACACCATGATTAAGGCAATTTAGAGAATATATTTAATTGGAGACTTGCTTATATTGTCACAGCATTAGTTTGCTAACAGGCAGGCATACGGCCAAGACCTTAAATCCTGATGTACAGACAGGTGGGCAGATGGGGGGGGGAGACACTGCATCTGTCATGGGCTTTGAAATCCTCAAACTCCATACCTAGTGACACACCTCCTCTCCAAGGCAACACTTACTTCAACAAGGATAGAACTCCTAATCTTTCCCAAAGAGTTCACTAACTGGGACCAAGAGTTCAAACACATCCCACAGAAGCCATCTTCATTTAAAACTTCACACCAGCCAATCATGGTTCCTCAGAAGTTGGAAGATAAACAATGACTACATGGAAGCAGCAGCACCCCAGAACAAAGAGAATAAAATTTACTGTGAAGTTTGAAGAGCTAATTACACCAGTGTCCATGCCACTGGACTCAACATTCTCCCTTTCAATGACAAAACTGACATGATTGATGAATTTTTTCATTCTATATTGGACCTTATTAATATTATTTTCCATATCCCTTCTGGTGTTTAAGACCAGTTGGTGCATACTCAGAGTGGATGGTGGTGGCTATTTATAGCTGTTAAACATTGAGTGTCCTACAGCTTTGGCAAGTATATAGAAGAATAGCAAAGATAATGGTTATGGACTTATACTTTGAGAATCTTGCATTTAGTAAGAAAAGGTGCTACCCAGAGCCAAAAGTTTTTTCTTTTTTTTTTAATGAAATTGACAGTAAAAGGACAGGCTTCTTCTTTACTCATTGTTTCCTAGGGAGATCTCTGAAGACCCAGAGACCATGAGGCTATTACTATAATGTTATTTGTATATGAGAATGGGACAATGAAACCTCTTTGGGTGAAGAAATTCCATGCTTTAGTTGTAGTAAATGGTAGAGTAATATTGGAACTGGCTGCTTACATTTGGCTGAATATATTTTACAGTACTTGAAATCACTGTACACACTCCTGGGAGAGAATTATCACTAATAGTTCTATTTATCTCTGTGTGTTATATGCTAAGCACACACATGCCAAACAGGATGTCCCAGCTGGTACAGCATTAACACTGTAATGTGTACAACCCGCTGCTTTGCTATTGGATCGAAGGGCAATGCAACAGGAGTGTAATCACTTCTGGTATTGTATACCAGAGAAAATACCTGCTAAGTGGAAGTCCCAGGCACTAATGAAAAAGCACATGTTGCTAAAGATGATGGTTAGGACTTACCTGTCAAATTGTATTCTGAAACTTTGTGTTTGTGCTCATGGATTACTGCTATTTTTAGATGAACTCATGGTGGGAAAGTCCTTCTCCATGATTGGTGATTACTCTAAAGTAGGAAAACTGGTACAAATTTTGAGCATATGAGATGTTTCCATGTATAGTAGTATAATGCTCAGAAGATAGTCAGGCATCGCTACCACTTTAGTAGTAGCATAGGGAGGAATTTGAGGCCCCAGAGACCATGAGGCCATTTTTGACAATGTAAATTGCATATGAGAACTAGGTATTAATACTTTATTACTCCCTTTAAGGTGCAGGGGATGTCCTGGAAAAAGAATGGAATAACTGGAAAAGAGAGAGATACCATGTTACATAACTGTTTCATTCAAATGCCCGCAATGAAAGAATAAGGTTCATTAGACTAAGAAGTCAATAACTCTTAGAGGCTCAGGAAACCCTGAAAAACAGAAGACTTCCAAGTACCCTTTTACACTTACAAAATCATTAACAGTTCCTGGGAGAAGAGGCTTTCTGGTAAGATGTGTTGCTTACGTCTTGTTGTTGTTCAGGTTTTTCAGGAAGCTAAGAAGAGGTGGCTGCCAGTGAATGATGCATGGTCTGTAAATAATCCATCTTCTGTGCTCCCATAAGTAGAGATCAATAATCTCCCTAGTTCACTAAGATAAACTTGTGTAGCATCATTAACTGCTGTATCTTTGGTGCTAAAACTTGAGTGAGCAGGTGTCTGTTCTTATCTCCCAGGGAATATCACACACTACATTGGACAAAGAAGTACAACTGCATTACTTGGAATATAATATTAAAATCATATAGTCATTCTAGTTCAAAACATAACAGAGCTACGTAACAAGTCATGAGACAAAACTAAAAAAAATATGATGTTTTAGTGCTGAAAAAGTTATCATGAGGGAGGCAGACACCATCACTAAAGGGTACTTACTAATACCAAAAATTCTTGGATGGAGATAATTAGTTCAATAGGTACTTGTTTTGCCTATATGACATTTTAAATGAAAAATAAAGAACTTGACAACATAATTAAAGGAATATTCAGTGTCTGGTTTTATTATCCTCAGAGGGCATAATCAAGAAAGCAGTTGATGTTTAACATACATATTTTACATTTTCTCTATCCCATGAGGGATACAGAGGGGAAACTTGAAATAATGCTTTCAGGAATTAAATATACTTACTCAGAGAGATCATGAAGTAGGTGGGAAAAGAATTGTGACAACATCTGGCCCATAAGTCTTGTTAAAGATTGTATAGTCTCTTTTAAGTCAGTAGTATCTAAATGCTTTACTGATGGGCAGACAGAATTCTCTGTAATGGTCCAAGGTCAGAAGTTCTAGTCTTAATCTCTGTACAGTTTGTTATGATTGTTTATTCCTACGTTGTTTTAGAACAAATCTAGCCATGGACTAAGCAGAAATGCTCATGTTCTTGTATAAAACGACATTTAAAGTTCAATAGAAAATAAACAGAATTATATGAATATGTAGCCCCAAGTTACACATCACTGATTTTAAAATGAATTCATAAAAATATATTGTAAGACTATTAAGGAGAAATAAGAGGGACTTCATTGTAGCTCTGGTATGTAAGAATTACTCTACGTATGTAAAACTACTGATACCACCAAGAAAAGGGAAGGAGGGAAAGACAGAGCAGCAATAGGAGACAGGTTAGGTAGGTTTAGCTCTAGGGCAAACAGGAACTTAAAATGACTCTCATTTGTTTTCATGTGGTAACCATAAGGAGATTCAGCATGTGGGAGTGTTATATGCACTCTTGAGTCTTGTGAGCATTCAGAAAGTTTACTTAATAATTAAACTATTTACCATATGAGAAGTATTTTATTGAACTATAATTTTTTTTTCTTTTTCTTTTTGGCATACGTAAAGCTTACTATAAAATACCAAACGTTTTCCATACGTGGTTGGAATGGATCACAGGGATTAAGTCCATGGAAAGCAGAGACTTATGTTCTGAATCCTGTCTTACTAGAACTCAGAGTCGATGGATTCACTGCTATGTTCTTAATAATGAGCTAAAATCTGGAAGAAGATAGACTGTTTTGTTACAGTAAGATCTGTGAATAAGAGAATTCAACTCTAAAATTATACCATCATAAAGTTATAGAACACTTTAACATCTATGGCTTCCCATATAGTATATATGTAAAAATATGTATGGTTTTTATATATGCACATTTTCATGAATTTATTTTATCTGTCATACTATTATATAAGACTTCAAAATGGAAATTTTATTCTTTATTAAAATTTATAAAAATCAGTGTATACTGAACTGGTGCAAAGTGGCTTAAATACAATATTTCTGTCATTTGCATTCCTGCAAATTACATTATTGGTCTTCACAATTTGGATTTTTATTATGTACATCTAGGTAGGACTGCATATTTTTGTTAAAAGGTCCTTGAATTTTTCTTCACATACTAGGAAATTTGGAAATAACCAGACATAACTGAACATAATTTGAATATAAAATAAATTACCTCCCTGCTGCTATGACCTATGTCAAGTCACCACAGAATTCTGTTATTTGTATTACGATCACATAAAATGCTGACTGAGCCTGAGAAGATATAGCTGCCATAGGAAAAAGCAATCCATACAAGAAAGAGAAAACTATGGAGCTACTAATGAGAAATGCAAAATATTGAATCATAGTGATTTTTTAAATAATTTTATTGATAAATAATTAGATTCTACTCACCAGCTATATAAAATAGATCATAGCCAAATGTCATTGGGAAGGACTTTAATAAGACAGCTAAGTACAAAAAAAGAACAGTTTTAGGAAATCCAGATCTTTTGGCATGTTTCATTGTTTTTGCATGTATTATTTATATTTGTTTATTATGTATACAGAGTGTTCTGTCTGCATTTATGCCAGCATGCTAGAAGAGGGCACCATATCTCATTATAGATGTTTCCAAACCACCATGTGGTTGTTGGGAATTGAACTCAGGACCTTTGGAAGAGCAGCCAGTGCCTTAACCTCTGAACCATCTTTACAGCCCAGCATGTTTCATTTTTAACACTGGAAGAAGTGACTATGGAAAAGATAAATCTGGCAGACATGAATGATCACATTTAACTTTGAAGCATCAAAATAAACATATGAGTAAAACGTATGACTTTGTCCAGGATGGTATATTTCTGGAATTGATAAAAGGATGATTTATAAGTTATACTTTATAATATATATCAACCTTCCATTCTAGATGCTGAAATTATATTACCAATATTAGGACATATACAGTTGATGGACATTTACACAGCATTTTAGGTACAGAGAACCCTAACTACCTCATTACATTTTTGAATAAAAACAAAAGAGACTAACCTTGTATCCCTCATAACTTATATAAATATATTTTTTAAATAAATTACAGTTTATTCATTTTTATCCCAGCTGTGGCCCCCTCTATTACTTCCTCCCAATCATACCCTCTCTCCCTCATCTCCTCCCATGATACTCAAGTCCACTGATAGGGGAGGTCCTCCTCCCCTTCCCTCTGAGCCTAGTCTATTAGGTCTCATCAGGAGTGGCTGTATAGTCTTCCTCTGTGGCCCGATAAGGCTGCTCTCCCCTCAGGAAGAGGTGACCAAAGAGCCAGCCACTGAATTCATGCCAGAGATAGCCCTGTTCCCCTTACTAGGGTACCCACATGGAGACTGAGGTGCCATGGGCTACATCTGTGCAATGGTTCTAGGTTACCTCCATGAATGGTCATCGGTTAGAGTACCAGTCTCAGAAAAGTCCTTCTGCCCAGATTTTTTGCTACTAAATGACAGCTGGGTCAGAGAAGAAATAAAGAAAGAAATTAAAGACTTCCTAGAATTCAATGAAAATGAAGGCACAACATACCTTGGGACCTAAACCTCACAAAGACCCAACAAAGAAAGAGAATTTCAGGCCAATCTCCCTCTTGTACATTGATGCAAAAATACTCAACAAAATACTTGCAAACAAGAACAGGTCAAAGACATCATCCACTATAACCAAGTAGGCTTCATCCCAGGCATGCAGTGGTGGTTCAATATAGGGAAATCCATCAATGTGATTCACCACATAAACAAACTGAAGGAGAAAAACCACATGATCATCTCCTTAGATGCTGAAAAGGCATTTGACAAAATCCAACATCCATTCATGTTTAAATTATTAGAGAGATCAGGGATACAAGGCACATACCTGAACATAGTAAAGGTGATATACAGAAAGCCTATAGCCAACATCAAACTCAATGGAGAGAAACTTAAATTATTCCCACTGAAATCAGGGACAAGGCAAACCTGTCCACTCTCTCCATATCTTTTCAACATTATTCTGGAAGTCCTAGCTAGAGCAATAAGAAAATTGAAGGAGATCAAGGGGATACAAATTAGAAAGGAAGAAGTCAAAGTATCACAATTTGTAGATGATATGATAGTATACCCGAGTGAACCCAAAAATTCTACCAGGGAACTCCTACAGCTGATTAACACGTTCAGCAAAGTGGCTGCATACAAAATTAGCTCAAAAAATCAGTAGCCTTCCAGTATACAAAGGAAAAAAAAAGGGCTGAGAAAGAAATTAGGGAAACAACACCCTTCACAATAGCCACAAAGGACATAAAGTACCTTGGTGTGAACCTAACCAAGCAAGTCAAAAACTTGTAGGAAAAAAAATTCCAGTCTCTGAAGAAATAATTAGAAGAAGATATCAGAAGATGAAAAGATCTCCCATACTCATGGTTTGGTAGGATTAACATAAGATTTGCCATCTTACCAAAAGCAATCTACAGATTCAATGCAATTTCCATCAAGTTACCAACACAATTCTTTACAGACCTTGAAAGAAAATCTCTCAACTTCATATGGAAAACAAGAAACCCAGAATTGCTAAAACAATTCTCTTCAGTAAAAGATCTTCAGGAGGTATCTCCAACCCTGATCTCAAGCCGTACTATAGAGCAACAATACTAAAACCTGCATGTTACAGGCGTAGAAACAGACTGGTGGATCAATGGAATCAAATAGAAGACCCTGACATAAATCCACACACTTATGGACACCTGATTTTTGACAAAGATGCCAAATGGAAAAAAGACAGCATCTTCATCAAATGGTGCTGGTCTACCTGGAATTCTACATGTAGAAAAATGCAAATAGATCCATACTTATCACCCTGCACAAAACTAAAGTCCAAGTGGATCAAAGACCTCAACATAAAACTAGACACGCTAAACTGCTTATAAGAAAAAGTGGGGAATACCCTTGAACTCACTCGCAGAGGAGACAACTTCCTAAACAGAACACCAACAGCACAGGCTCTAAGAGCAACAATCAATAAATGGGACCTCATGAAACTGAAAAGCTTCTGTAAAGCAAAGGATAATGTCCTCAGAACAAATCGACAGTCTACAGATTGAGAAAAGATCTTCACCAACCCTATATCTGACAGAGGGCTAATATCCAGTATATATAAAAAACTAAAAAAAGTTAAACAGCAAAAAATCAAGTAATCCAATTAAAAAATGAGGTACAGAGCTAAACAGAGAATTCTCTGTAGAGGAATATCAAATGGCAGAGAAATACTTAAAGAAATGCTCGACCTCATTAACCATCAGGGAAATGCAAATCAAAACAACCCTAAGATGTCACCTTATACCCATCAGAATGGCTAAGATAAAAAACTCAAGAAATAACACCTGCTGGAGAGGTTGTGGAGAAAGGGGAACCCTCCTCCACTGCCGGTGGGAATGTAATCTTGTACAACCACTCTAGAAAGCAATCTGGTGTTTTCTCAGACAGCTAGGAATAGTGCTTCCTCAAGATCCAGCAATACCACTCCTAGGCATATATCCAAAAGATTCTCAAGTACACAATAAGGACATTTGTTCAACCATGTTCGTAGCAGCCTTATTTGTAATAGCCAGAAGCTGGAAACAGCCCAGATGCCCCTCAGTGGAAGAATGGATGCACAAATTGTGGTATATCTACACAATGGAATATTACTCAGCAATAAAAAACAAGGACATCATGAAATTTGCAGGTAAATGGTGGGATCTGGAAGAGATCATCCTGAGTGAGCTATCCCAGAAGCAGAGGGATGCACATGGTATATACTCACTCATATAGACATATAATATAGGATAAACCTACTAAAATCTGTATACCTAAAGAAATTAATCAAGAGGGAGGACTCTTGTTAAAATGATCAATTCCTAACCAGAAAGGCAAAGAGTATGGACATCAGAAGAAGGAGAAAAGAGGTAATAAGTCAGGAGCCTGGCAAAGAGGACCTCTGAAAAGCTCTGCCCTTCAGACTATCAATGTAGATACTCAGACTTATGGGCAACCTTTGGGCAGAGTGCAGGGAATTTTAGGAAAGAAGTAGGAAACAGTAAGATCTTGAGAGGACAGGAACTCCATAAGGAGAGCAACAGAACCAAAAAATCTGAGCACAGAGGTCTTTCCTGAGACTGCTATTCCAACCAAGGACTATCCATGGAGATAACCTAAGACCCCTGCACAGATGTAGCCCATGACAGTTCAGTATCCAAGTGGGTTCCATTGTGATAGGAACAGGGACTGTCTCTGACATGAAGTGATTGGCCTGCTCTTTAATTACCTCCCCCTGAGGGGGAAGCAGCATTACCAGGACACTGAAGAGGACAAGGCAGCCACTCTTGATGAGACCTAATTGACTAGGATCAGAAGGAAGGAAAAGAAGTCCTCCCTTATCAGTGGACTTGGGGAGGGGCATGCATGCAGAGGGTGGAAGAAGGGAGGGATTGGGATGGGAGGAGAGAGGAAACCACGAGGGGATACAAAGTGAGTAAAGTGTAATTAATAAAGAAAAATAAAATTAAAAAAGAAAAAAAACCTGAATTATTCAATCCTGCCTTTCCTAGGCCTCTGAATTGCTCTGCTTGGCCTCAAATTAACTCCAACAATCTTTTCTAATCTTCTGACTCCTTCTCATTCTTTGGTTTGTTCCATCTTCACCTTTATTCTTTCTCTGTAACTTGCTTCTGTAAAACTCTCCCAGTAAAACTGCCTCCTTCTCTCTCTGTACATTGCTCCTTAAGTAGCTTCCCTTTCCTCCCTCTTCCCATGAGAATTTGGCATATCTTATTCTGTCAAATCTTTCACAGATTGTCAGTTTTTCTATCACTCAATTGGACATCACTTTCAAACATAAGTGCTTCCTTCTATAAACAATCTTTACTTTCATTATTTGAGAATAAAAGCATATACAGCCGTGCCTGGACATAAACTTTTGTTTACCAGTTACTTGCTCTAAACCAGGCTGGCCTTTAACTTAAAAGTGCTTGCCTTTGTTTCCTAGAATAAGGCATGTTATATTCCAACTGGATTACACATGCCTAGTAGGTCTTTGGATATAAATGCTTGCCAGAGCAGCCATGTTCTGAATTAAAATTCCTCTATCATATTACATTTAGTAGACTGAGAGTAATAGATTCTCTGATATGGTTTATAACCTGTTAGATGCCAATATTGGAACCATATGTTGGTTACATCATATACAGCAGGCCCATATCAGAAAGCTGTTTCTTGCTTCCATTTTATCTGTGTCAGTACTGTACCAAGTCTATGGGCCTGCCTTCTCTGGCAGGTCTTTGTAAATTCCAAGTTGCAGGATCTTCATGACCCAGGCCTAAAACAGGATATCCAAGAGGTGTCCTGTTGAGGATGCAGTATTGATAGTGTAGCAGAAGACTAGAGCTGGATCAATGTGTGTGTGTGTGTGTGTGTGTTTGAGTGTGTGTGTGTAAAAATTTTGGCAAGGGATCACATCACACTTAGGTCTGTGTGATCCAACTGGAATACGGGTATGCACTTAGTATATAATTTTAATGCCTCTGGCTGGAATATACAATTTAATTTATTTTGGGGACTAGAATATATATGGAGCACACATTTAATTCTTCTGGCTATAATATAGGAAAGCCTTTAGCATATAACTTCAATCTTAAACAACGATTTCTAATGAGGGATAGACAAAGTGACAAATCAGAGAAATATTTGACAGAATGATAGGATATACCCCATTCTCAAGAGAACAGGCAGGCAAGAGAAGCTACTTAAGAGCCATGCAGAGAAATTATGGAGGAATAGAGTATGACACAGGAATTTGTGTAGTCAGTACAGTTTGACGAAGTTCAGTGGAGTTTGATGCAGTTAGGTTGAATGCAGTTGAGTTCAGTTGAATTCCTACAGTTTGTGCAGACAGTGAAATCATTACAGTTCAGTTCACAGAATTCAGAGGCAGTTTTTCCAAGCACAGCAATTCACTGAGTAGCAGAGAGAAGACAGTTTGAATCAATCAGCTCGGAGAGGAGTTTTGAGCCAGAACAGCCGAGTTAAACCAGCCAACCAGACTTCAGAATGAACTAGAAAGGGTGAGTTTATTCAGCAGTAAGTCTCTGAGGCTGAAGACATTCTATGCCTAAGTTAGCAGAAAGCTGAAACCTTCACTCTCAACACTTTCAGAATATTAGATTAGACGCTTCCAGGTTTAGGCCTATGGCTAGGTAGATATAAATGCTCTGGTCTCAGCCCAAGTGAAGAATCAGTAAATCTTGGGTATGGCTCTCATCTCATTTCCTCATCTTAGCAAATAAAAACAACATTTATGAACGAGTGTATGTGTAGAGCATGTGTGGATATGAGTGTGAGTGCAAGTAGGTAGGTGCACGTTAGAATATCAGAGGACAACTTTCAGATATATATTTTCACCTTCTACTTTGAGATTCAAGAATCAAATTCAAATCTTCAGGACTTCCCTACAAAGGCCGATCCACATCAATGACCTTCAGCTTTTTCTTTATTTTTGATAATTTTATACATATTTCCAATGACAAGTGATATCCATCATATTCTCTTTTCTCCCACCACTTCACTTCATTTCATATGCTTTTCAACAAGTCTCTCGCCCATCTGACGTCTTTTTATTTTTACTATTTATAATCCTCTAATTTTTTTTTCATTTTTTTCTTTGGATAACCCTCTACGGTCAGTTAGTGTTGCCCAAATGTGAATGGGTGTGGGACAATTCTCTAGAGTATGGGCATTCTACCAGTGACCACGTCTTCAAAGGTGAACTGTATTCCCTCTCCCCGTCTATGGCCCATATTCCATCGTTAAGGAATTGTGCCTAGAGATTATCTGTATCATCTATACTCGAATTTTAGCTGCCTCTGTCACGTCTAGGTCTTGTACAGGTAATGAACAGTCAGTGTACTTCATGAATGCGGCAGCCACATGATGTTCGTAGGATAGTATTTCTCACCATCTTCTGATCGCTCGCATTCTTCATGATTCTGCTTCTGCAATACTTCCTGATTGGTGCTGGCAATGGCTTACCGTTCGTTCTCTTTTATTTTTCAGAACTTTGACCATTGACTTATCTATGCAATGACTGTTGTTCACTGCAAATTGAAGCATCTCTGACCAAGGTTGAAAAGAACATAGCTTGTTAATTTAATAAAAATAGTAGAAGGTAATTTGACAATTTAATAGTAGCAAGTTCTAACCTAGCACTTGTGCCATGTACAACCATACACATTTCACCAGGATTAGGGTCCAGGCATGAAATTTTCTCCAGAGGAACAATTCAAAAAAAAAAGAGTGGCACTGGTTACAGTTTTCTTTAGTCAGGAGGCAAAATGATAAATTGCGGGTCTCTCCAGTTTCCCTCTTGTTTTTCAGTGCCAGTTTATGGAATTATATCCCCCAGGTTTGGTTTGGATTTTCCCATTTCAATCAAGTTGCTGGAGATATAGCTTCACAGATATGTCTACAGTGTCTTATCCCATAGGTGATAGAAACAAACAAACAAACAAACTACAAAATTGACAGTCATAGGATACAAATAATTCTCATTTTACATTATTCCAGAAAGATTAATTTCTTCACATAGAGCTATCCAGTGTTCTCTTTGTGTCTGTCTGTCTCTTTTCCGTGTATATATTTATGAGTGTGTGTGTTTTCTTCTTTTTAACTCTGGCTCTCTATTTCTTCTTGAGATTCCTCCTCCTCCTTTCTATCTCTTGCTCTCTGTTTCTGTCTCTCTCTCTCTCTCTTGCTCTCTCTGTGTATGTGCATGTGTGTCTCTTATTTTTTATTTTATAAACTTTTATTAATTACATTTTATTCACTTTGTATCTCCCCATTAACCCCTCACTCCTCTTCTCCTAATTCCACCCTCCCTCTCCTTCTTCACTCATGCCCCTCCCCAAGTCCACTGATAGGGGAGGTACTCCTCTCCTTCCTTCTGACCTTAGTCTATCAGATCTCATCAGGCGTGGCTAAATGGTCATCATGTGGCCTGGTAAGGTTGCTCCTCCCTCAGGGGGAGGTGATCAAAGAGTAGTAGGCCAATCAGTTTATGTCAGAGGTAGTCCCTCTTCCCATTACTATGTGTGTCTCTTTTAATTTATTTTATTTTCATTGTTTTTTTTTTCACAATTAAAATTTTTCTCTTAGGGATGATATAGCTACTTTCACAAGCCTCCAAATTCTGTCCCTAGCACTGCAAAATAAATGAACAAACACATAAATTTTAATAAAGTTAAAATGAAATTTTAAAAGCCCACATAGCTAAAAGTTCACCTCAGGATGACCTAACACAATGATAAGCTTATTTAGACTTTGTTTTTTATATTTTTTTGTCGATTTTCAAAGCTTTACAGGAGAAGTTCCTCCGTCTGCATATATTCTTATACTGGCCAGACTTCCCCCATGTATCCTTGTTCACTGTTATTTTCCAATTTGCGATAGCATCAACTGGACAATAATGTGGGAAAACTTGAAGCCTTTGTCCCAGGAAGATCTGTCTCAGACCTGTGCACTATACTGAATGTGTAGTTACCATTCTAAAGAAGGCCATTAAACTCAGTTCACTGCCATACTGATGGACAATTGAAATTCCTTTCTTACACAGAATCTCTCTCTCTCTCTTTCACTTACATGGAATGTGTCTCTCCCCTCTTCTTCCTCCTTTATCTTCATCATCTTCTTACTCTTCTAGCACTGACAAAAACTGTTCGCCAAATTCCCTTTGAAGCAGATGTTTTATCTATTGATGTGCAGTACGTGGAGGAGGCAGCTTTTCCAGCCAAAAGTATGAAGCATCAATGGACTGTGACAGAACGCTAGTAATGGGGATGAAATGCTGAATCAATTTTCTGCTACTCATCACCCTGTGGACCTGGAGAAGCATCATTAGTTATATCAGTGTAACTGTTATTGATCCATGTTTCTTTATTTCCCAGAATGCTGTGCACAAGTCTGCTATCCCACAACAGTTTTCTAATATAGTCACCAAAGTTCCTAATAGATCAGTGGCATAATGCTCCAGCAACTAAATTAATACATGCTTAGTATGAAATTAGTATAGTTAATACATTGATTTTCAATGCTTTTAAGGTTAATAAAAATGTACACTAATTCATGCTTATAAGAGATGTCAATATAATTTTAAATATTAACAGATTTCAACCATATTTTGCTGGAGAAAGTAATGTAATATTTCAAAGAGATTTATCTTTTATGTTTCTGTATTTAAATATATAGTGTATATCTGTGCAGGGGTTCTAGGAGTTCTAGGTTATTTCCATGAGTGGTCCTTGATTGGAGTGTCAGTCTCAGAAAAGACCCCTGGATCCAGAATTTTTTGATCTCTTGCTTTCCTTGTGGGGCTCCTGCCCCTTCCAGGTCTTCCTATCTCCCCTTCTTTCATATGATTCCCTGAACTCTGCCCAGAGTTTGACTATGAGTCTCAGCATCTCTTTCAATAGCTTGCTTGGTAAAGTCTAGAACCCCTAGAACCCCTGCACAGATGTAGTCCATGGCAGCTCTCTCTCCAAGTGGGTTCCCTAGTTATGGGAACATAAACTATCTCTGACATGAACTCAGTGGTTGGCTCTTTGATTGCCACAGAGGAAAACAATGCAGCCAGTCCTGATGAGACTTGATAGCATAGGGTCAGAGGAAACGGACCTCCCCTATCAGTGGAATTTAGGTGGGTCATGGGAGGAGATGAGAAAGGGAGGGTGAGATTGGGAGGGGATGTAGCTCTTTCAGCTACAGCTGGGATACAAAATGAACACTCTATAATTTATAAAAATATAAATAAATTTTAAAATGTGAAAAAATATATAGTGTATACTGTGTATTTCATGTGGAATTGTAAAAGTTAAGTAATCTCTTATCTTTATGCAAAATATTTTTTTTCTGTTCCAGTTGCTTGTTTGTAGAGTTATATGCTATGTGCTTTGACCATATTTATATCAGAACTCTTCCTAGGTTCACCCACACTTAGCTACCAAGTTTGTGTCTTTAAAAAATAATTCATCAAACCTAATTTCTGGCCCTCAGTTATTCACAGATGTGTGGCTTTTCCGTTAAAGTGTGGACTACCTACAAAAGGCTACTCTCTTCTTCTCCTAACAGATATTGATTGCCAATGATTGTTAGGTAAGAGAGTGACTTCATCTCCACTTCTGTTCTCCTCGCTAGGATTTTGTTTGACTTAAACTTACATGTATCTTTTGCATGCTGTCACAACCACTATGAGTTACAATAGCCACTGACTTATTGGGTCTGAAAAACACCATTTTCTTGTAGCCATCAACAACCTCTGATACTCAGCATCTTTTTATACTTGTCCTCTTTTAGAATGATCCCTGAGCCTTGAAAGGTGAGGAACTGATATAAGTGTCTTGTTCAATGCTGAGAATTCTGTGCGCAACTGATCAATTATGGGATTTGCATTGATTGCCACCTTCTGCAAATAAAACTTATATGAAGAGAGTTGAGCAATGTGTTGATCTATGTCTGTAATAATAAATCATTAGAATTTAGTTAAATGTTACATTCAGTTAGTAGAACAGCAGTAGGCTCTTCCTTGGGGCCTATCCTGTGTCTGTCTATGAGAGGGGCTGATCACTAGCTCTGAAGCCACAGCTAACTGTGATTCCTGCTGTGGATGCTGGGAACCCAAACTGGGCTTCTGTAAGAGCAGAAGCTGTTGTTCACAACCGAGCCATGCCTCCTTCTGCAAAATAAATGTTAGAAGAATGCAGTTTAGATACAAAATAGTACCATCACTTGGAATTAAGAATTGCAGTTTTTGATAAATAAGATTTCTTCCATTTGGTCTAGACATTGTACTGTGGTATTAGAGCAGTGAACATTTACATTCATACAAAAACAGTGCACCTGGATTTTAGGAGAGTTTTATTCAAAATTTTCAAAAATTAAAAAGAGGCTGTGTTCTCCATTAGACTAATGGAAAAATATACTATGGTGGAGGCCAAGTGAAATTATTCAGCTTTGAAAAGCAATGTGCCCTCCAGTCGCATAGAAAGGATTAAATCCTAAATGCATGTTAATGAGTAAAATACATCTGTCTGAGAAGGATGCCTACCAACGTCTCCCTCCAATCATAGAACATTCTCTCTAAAGCAAAATTGTGACCATAGTACAAGGCAGTGCCTGGACGGGTGCCTGTGCATATTTAAGATCTGGCAGCAACGCATCTACTCTGCACAGTGTTGGAGGGAAAAAGCCACAGCACTCTGCAGTTCATGGAGACTGTAAGATCTGGAGGGAAACCCGTGTGCAAACTGTGGTCATTGGGTGATAAGGTTGTATCCATATTGATATAAGATAACAACAAATGTATGAAATATTAATACTATGTGAGTCTATGAGAGAAGGTACACAAAACATATGGGGATTCTCTACACTGTTAAGCTTTGCTATAACCATAGCAGTGCTGAAGCAAAAATTCAAGTTCACTTTCAAAAAGTAAAAGGATGAAGGGGGAAGCAAGCAAGGTGGGAAGATGACATGGAATTTAACCCTGGAAATTAATTCTAATGTCACCCACAGAAAAGCAATGGAAATTAAAAATGGGGTGTAGAGGGTAGAGTTTAAGATGCATTACAATTGGTGGAGCATGTTTTTATCAGACACTTGAACAATTGTACAACTTCAAAATCTCAGATCAGAGGGGCCTAACTACACCACACCCCCATGGTTCATTGTAACAAAATATTTTACAGGTAACATGAGTGCAGTACCTCAAAATATAAACCCTCCGTAGGTCCAAGACAGGCTTGTGCATTTTTGCATTTGTTTTGTTATGTTTGAGAGAAAAGGTTAAGCTTGTTTGCAGTCATTCAGTTAAGCAAAGAGATAACTGCACAGGCCGTAGTGTCCTGGAAAAAGTGAGAAATCCCCCTCTGATTTGGAAATATTAAGGAAACAAAAAAGAAATAAACAATCACAAAATCCAGATGCTGAAGCCTCTGTTGTCTTAGTCCTGTCTCCAGTGGTCCAGGAGTGGCTGAGAGTAGGCTCTTGTGCAGAGGCCTGCATAAGATGGAGGCTTGGGACAGAAGACACCTTATCCTTCAGCTCTCTATCTGTAGAGGCTACAGCAAAAGATCTGCTCTGCTCTCATTCTGGCATTGTGCCTACTGCCCTTCCTCACAGGTTTTAAACAGGCAATAAGGCTCCTTCTCATCCTATTAGTTTTTACTAAGAAGTTTCTCAACTTGAAAAAAGAACAGATATTTCTTGGGATTCTGCCCTTGATAAGGTATTTATTGAGCTGTGTGTTCATATTAATGAGTTCATTGCAATAATATTTCCTAGAGCAAGGGGAAAAATCCAATAATACAGACTTTATGGATCTGGTGTACAAATTAAAGTGGTAATATGGAAGATTTAAACAACTTGGAAACACAACCACTTCCAAATGCTCTTACAGTATAAACATTGCTTTTTGCATTCTAAAGTGCTTGTGAATGTTATCTTTTTTATTGAAAGTAGATTCTTTTTTTCATATAATATATAGCAACCACAGTTTTCCCTTCCACCCCCCACTGTTCCCATCTCTCCCCTCCACAGATACAGCTGTGTCATTTTAGCTTCTGTTCTAAATACAGAATTGGAAGGTCTCCACCACCATTTATAATACTGTTTATATGTTGAATTTTCACACATTTTAAAAACTATTTATTGTTCTAAATTTAGTGATTCATTTAAAACTTGTCTATATATCAGATATCCCTTCATTCTATGTGCAGCTAGAATTATATTACTACATTTCTACCCCAAAGGAAATTAGTTTCTGTGTGAACTTTGGTGGTTTTCCAAATACTTACCTAGGATACTAATGCCAGTTAAAACCAATAAGCTAAAATGACATAGCTTTATTGTGCCTGCATATTTACAGTTCGAAGGTCTTGCAAAGATTTTTACTGAAATTGTTATCAGTCTTAATGTCTTTCTTACTTTACATCCATCATTAACAGAAGAGATATATCTTATGGACATCAATGCATTTGTTAATAAACAGGTTTTATTACACACGTTTATGTTTTTTTCTTGAGCTTTATTCCCATCAGAATGGAAAGCATATACAAACAGTTTAAATAAATTATAGTTGGATATTAAACTTGATATTTAAGTAACAGAAGTACTCTATTATCTATAGGAAAGTCTATGAAAATTATATAAAACATTAAAAACAAAACAAGCTAGTATAAAAGCCAAGTTACAAATTTGTCTCATAGCTAAAATTCTGATATGCTACATAATAATCTTTCAGAAATAAAGAAAATAAAAATGATAATTTCTAATTTTATAGAGATTCCTTTTAAATAAAATAAGCTTCTTTAAAATTCCAGAAAATCACAAAAATAAATATAGAATTCTTTCAGCTTGCATGAAGAGAAGTGGATAGAAAGTATTGAAGGAGAGAAGGCCAGGCCAGATACAGAGTAAATATGCTTTCCACTTAAGTCCACATCTGCCTCTACAGAGTGAAGAATGCTAAAACCTGGTCCCGTTGGACATGCTAACTCACAAACAGTGGCTGGCTAGAGCAATGGGTATAGAGACACTGCCTGTATCTGTCCTAGTGGCCATGTAATTCATTTGGCCATCAGGACTAAATCAGGAAGCTTCTCTGGTGCATCCCATAGTCTAGTTCCTCTAATACATGGAAACTTCAGCCAGGAAGGACACAGTCTTCACTAAATACCACCCTTATCCTTCAAAAAAAAGATGAGAATTCTCTCTTGCCCTTAGGATGATGTACAATTTTCTTTCTTAATCTTGTTCTTGGTCTCTTTTTTTTTTCCATCTGGTGTTTGCCAGATGGCTGATTGCCCAGCCAACTGCCTAGTCAGAGTCAGAAACACCCTTGGGCTTCTTTCTTAGAGAGACTAATAAGATACACTGCTCAGTTATACTTGTGAGTTTCCCTTCCACGTGCTCATCCAGAAAAGTATTTGCTCCTAATTTATTGATTTCAGTCCTGAGTTTGATTATTTCCAGCCATCTAGTTCTCCTGGGTGTGTCTGCTTCATTTTTTTCTAGGGTTTCAGGTGGGCCATTAAGTTGTTTGTATGAGATGTTTCAAATTTCTTCTTGAAGGCATTTAGTGCTATGAATTTTCTTCTTAGCATTGTTTTCATTATGTCCCATAAGTTTGAGTATATTGTGCCTTCATTTTCATTGAATTATAGAAGTCTTTAATTTCTTTCTTCATTTCTTCCCTAACTCAGCTGACATTGAAAAGAGAGTTGTTCAGTTTCCATGTATTTGTAGGCTTTTTGCTATTTCCATTGTTATTGAGGTCCATCTTTAGTCCATGGTGGTCAGGTAGAATACAAGGGATTATTTCAATCTTCTTGTATCTGCTGAGGCTTGCTTTGTGACCATCTATATGGTCTATTTTGGAGAAGGTTCCATGAAGTGCTGAAAAGAAGGTATACAAGATCCAGGTATACCACTCTTAGGCATAATAAAAAAAGTATGCTCAAGGACATTTGCTCAACCATGTTTATAGCAGCTTTATTTGTAATAGCCAGAAGCTGGAAACAACCCAGATGTCCCTCAATGGAGGAATGGATACAGAAATTATGGTACATTTACACAATAGAATACTACCCAGCAATTAAAAATAAATAAGTCATGAAATTTACAGGCAAATGGTGAGAACTAGAAAAGATCATCCTGAGTGAGGTATCCCAGAAACAGAGACACACACGGTATATACTCACTTATAAGTGGATACTAGACATGTAATACAGAATAAACCTACAAAAATCTTCTGTATACCTAAAAAAGCTGAACTAGAAGGAGAACCGTGGGTAAGATGATCAATCCTCACTCAGAAAGGCAAATGGGACAGTCATTGGATGAAGGAGCAAACAGGAAACAGGATAGGTGCCTACCACAGAGGGCCTTTAAAGGACTCTACCCAGCAGGTTATCAAACCAGATATTGAGACTCATAACCATACTTTGGGTTGAGTGCAGGGAATCTTTTTTTTATTTTTTATATTAATTATAGTTTATTTACTTTGTATCCCAGCTGTAGCCCACTCCCTCATTTCCTTGCAATCCCACCCTCCCTTCCTCATCTCCTCCCATGCCCCTCTCTAAGTTCACTGATAGGGAAGGTCCTTTTCCCCTTCCATCTGACCCTAGCTGCAATGTCCTCCTCTGTAGCCTTGCAATGCTGTTACTCCCTTGAGGCAGGGGGAGGTCAAAGAGCCAGCCACTGAGTTCAGGGAATCTTAGGAAAGAAGGGAGTGATAATAAGACCTGGAGAGGACTGGAGCTCCACAAGGAGAGCAACAGAACCAAAATATCTGAGGGGTCTTTTCTGAGACTGATACTCCAACCAATGATCATTCATGGATATAACCTAGAACCCCTGCTCAGATGTAGCCCATGGCAGCTCAGCCTCCATGTGGATTCTCTAGTAATGGGAACAGGAACTGTCTCTGACATGAACTCAGTAAGTAGCTCTTTGACAACCTACCCCTGAGGGGATAGCAGCCTTGCCAGGCCACAGAGGGGGACAATGCAGCCAGTTATGATGAGACCTGATAAGCTAGGGTCAAATGGAATGGGAGGAGGACCTTCCCTATCAGTGGACTTGGAGAGGGGAATGGGGAGAGTTGAGGGAAGAGGGTGGGATTGGGAGGGAATGGGGAGGAGGCTACAGCTGGGATACAAAGCAAATAAACTGTATTTAATAAAAAAAATTAATTAAAAAAGAAAAAAATATTTGCATAGTACTTTAAAGGGGCCTTCCATTTAAAATAAATTATTTGTATGTTCAGGGTCATCTGAAAACAAGCTCACATTTTCCTTTTATTTCTTTAATCCAGTTACTGAAGGGAACCTTCTTAATGCCAAGAGCAAGGATTAAGGAAGGGATTCAGGTGACACAGATATCCTGCAAGTCTAGCTTTCTTTTATATATTTACTTGTTTTCTCTTCAACATCCTCATAAGCTCCATGACATAAGCCTTTCTCACTGAAGGATGGGGCACTGCTGTGCATGCCTTACTTCATAGATTTGCAAACTAAATTGCATCATCTAAAAATAGAACTCAGGTCACCTGGTTTTCCATGATCTAGCTTGGGTGTGTATAGTGAGACTCTGTTTTTGTTTGTTTGTTTGATGTTGTTTTTATTCTGCAGGTATGACCAGAGGCAGAAACATCAGTGTCTTTTATGCAATACATAGTCTCTCTACTCATTTTGTGGGTAAAGACTTCCTGGTTTTTATTTTCATCTAACCAGAATCACTAAAGAATATCCCTCCTATGCTTCCAACTCAAATGAGAATCCCTCTGTTTCTGAATCCCATTGACCAGTATGTGCCTTTGAATAGTGAATAATGTATGTAATTCACCTTGAATTTTTGGTAGATATTAGCAATTTAGCTCCTATATGCATTATCTGTGCTGTTGTTTGTTTCGATTTGAAATATTTATTTCTGATCTTTTGAAATACAAGATATTACCAAAACATGTATGTTTTCTGGTCTGATGACCAATGCCAACATAATAATGACAACCAGTTATATGCCATATGTGTCATAAAACAGTCAACGTTCCTCAAATCCAATTCTATAAAATATTTAGCTTTACCCTCGAAGAAAAAATATATTTCTATGCATATTAGGCTACAGAAAATGCCTCTTTGTCATTTCTTACTACCTTTATAAAAAATACCTATGTATAAAGAAGCTCCCTTTTAATATATTAATAAGAATAGCATATGTAAACTAACATTCCCAATTAAAATCTACACTTAATTGGTATGTGGTAACCCACCAGTCTTTACAAGTTATCAGATATACCAACTGAATGGTAATATTATAGCAATTACCATCTCTGCATGTTTCAAACATTTAATAAGTGAAAACATTGCAAATCACTTAGAGATGCGATGCTGCCGAAGTTATTTGTTTGGGAAGATGTGGAGCGCTGACCTTGCTCTACATTCCATAACAGCTTTTACTCCTGCACAAAAAGCACTGTGGCACATCTGCTGTCATTCTGAAAACATTCATTTTACCACACATGCAAAGATTAGAAAAATGAACAGCTTAGATTCAAAGCCCACTGTGACCTATGCAAACATTTCCATTTGCCACTTGTTAATATAGATTCTTATTCTGAATACTAAACTAAAATTTTATTGATCTGCCTATTGTAAAACTAAGTAGATAAAACAAATTTAATTACATAGAAGTCCCTGAAGGGACATTTAGAAATAGGATTTTACTCATAGATTTTTGCATTAACATCAAAAAAGAATATTATTTGAATTAAACTCAGTAACAAATATACTTAGGAAGAATATCAGTTGCCATTTTATGATAACTTTGATCTTTATAACAAAGAATTATTTTTTTAATATAAGAGTAATGTTGAATGAGAATTTAAAGATAGAAGCAAAAAGCCAAGGGAGAAGATGAACTCTGTGTTCCAGGAACAAATGTAAGAAGAAAATCGTGTCCAGATGAGAACGGGGCAGCCAATGAAGCATGCTTCCCAGCAAAGCAGTTCAGTGAGCTCCCAGCCCCTCCTCAGGAGCAGGAAGTCATGTGACCACCATTAGCTGGCAATCCCGGACCTGGCACTGTTATCTACCGCACCACTACCAGGGAGCTGTGTGGTAGCAGAAGCCTAAGGTGAACTTAGGCT
This sequence comes from Meriones unguiculatus, assembly GCF_030254825.1. NCBI lineage: Eukaryota > Metazoa > Chordata > Mammalia > Rodentia > Muridae > Meriones > Meriones unguiculatus. Next base: position 101,792,639 of record NC_083351.1, read on the forward strand.
GTACCGGGTGTCTAAGGAAACTGAGGGAAAAATCCCAACCGTGCTGTTCCCAGTCCTGACCTGCCCCCTCAGGTGTCCCAGCCAGTTCAGCCCAGAACCCCAAGCAGCTTCTTCCGCCCGCCCACCCAGCCCAGGTCCACTCCCTCCAAGACTAAACCTGCACCCTACACAGGTCCTCAGGCTGCCCTGCATCCTAGATTGACCTCCATGTCAGAGATGTGACCAGAAAGTACAGCAGGACATGACTACAGGACTCTTGCCCAACTTTGAGGAAGATGCATGTGTGTAGACCTAAAGAAGCTAAACAAGAAGGAGGACTAGGGTAAGATAATTAATCCTCACTTAGAAAGACAAATGGATGGACATTGGAAGAAGGAGAAAATAAGAAACAGGACAGGCGCCTACCACAGAGGGCCTCTGAAAAACTGTACCCAGCAGTGTATCAAAGCAGATGCTGAGACTCATAACCAAAGTTTGGGCAGAGTGCAGTGAATCATATGAAAGAGAGGGGAGTTAGTAAGACCTGAAGAGGACAGGAGCTCCACAAGGACTAAATATATATGGGCACAGGGGTGTTTTCTGAGACTGTTTCTCCAACTAAGGACCATGCATGGATTTAAACTAGAACACCTCCTCAGACATAGCCCCAAGCAGTTCAGTCTACAAGTGGGTGCCCTAGTAAGGGGAAGAGGGACTGTCTCTGACAGGAACTCAGTGGCTGTCTCTTTGACCTCTTCCCTCCTGAGGGAGGAGCAACCTTGCCATGCCAGGTTACAGAAGAGGACATTACAGCCAATCCTGATGAGACCTGATAAGCTAAGGTCAGATGGAAGGGGAGGAGGACCTCCCCTATCAGAGGACTTAGAGAGGGGCATGGAGGAGATGAGGGAGGGAGAATGGGATTGGGAAGGAATGAGGGAGTGGGCTACAGCTGGGATACAAAGAAAATAAAACATACTTAATATAAGAAATAAAAATTTAATTAAAAAGAAGGAAATAGCTGGTTCATCCCATTGATGTATTAAAAAGATTCCCAGTGGAACTGGGTATGTTGCTCTGTGCTTGACTTTGGAATATTAAATGGTTTGATGGGGAAGATCAAAAGTTCAATTCCATCTTGAGCTAAATAGAGTTTCAGGCCTGGGTTACATAAACAAATCCACATTTAAAACCAAAGAGACAAACAAACAATACCACAAACATATCAACAAAAGAGCCAATCACTGCCCAGATTTGGTTTTCCTTGCTCAGAATGATATCTATTTAGTTAATTAATGGAGGGTAAAGCCTAGTGTCCATTTGCTACCATGTTGCTCAAATTGTCAGTCATTCTAGTGTGTCCAATTTCTGGTCACTCCTATGAACCCTCAAAACTAGTGTTGAAGACATACCATGGGAACCATCTCTAGTTGATACCCATGTGCAAATGTTGAACTCTACTTTTCTCTACAAGGGAGTCTCACTGGAGAAACAAAGTACTCTTAAGGGTAGACTTTATGCCTGATCGTATATGGCCAAAATAAAATTAACTCAGCAGCATCTTTGGAGGTTTTTTTGTACAATAATGGTATGTTAGGGCATTTCCTTTATTATTATATTTTTTTAATATTTTTTTCTCTGCTTTTACCCTACAGGACCTTTGCATGTCTCTATCTAGATGTATTAATTTTATCTTAATATATTTTATTATTATCCCTTAGAAGCTTGTTTGGTTTCTAATGAGAAACAGAACGTACATGGATCTGGATAGGAGAGGAGGTGAAAAGGAACTTAGAGTAGATAGAGTGGAAAACATAATGAAAATATATTATATAGAAAAAAATCTATTTCCAACAAAGCAAAAAACAAAATAAAATGCATATTTTATTCAGATTAAAACTTAAGTATCGAGTATTAAAATTCAAATTCAGAATACAAACAAGAATGAATGAAGTATAGTTGAAAAAAGAAATATAGTGTCAGGTTGGACAATATTCAATGCTTGACAAAGGTGAGAAAAACATCTAGGAAGCCCTGAGTTCCAGAGATATCAAAACTCATACTATCTCTGAAGTGCTAGTATGATTAAGGTGGGAGGGGTATTTATATCATCAATGAAGTGAGCACTTACATACCTCAGAAGCCCCTCACTCCATTAATCTGCTTAATAGAATCTGAGTCCTTCAACATTAAGTAAGCCTTCTTTCTGAGCTGTAAATTAGAAAACTTAAACTTTCTCTTCCTCTCTCTATTTCTATTTCCATGGAAACAGACAAAATCATAAGTTTGCTTGTCCTGATATTCTGGGCATTCTCATTCCTTTTGTTGTCCACCCTCCTCCTCAATGTTGCTCCTGGCTGACTGCCGTTACTGTGTGTGCTTTTTTCTCTACATCTGATCCAGAATGGATGCTTTCTCCCTTTTATCTCTCTCCTTAGTTTTCAGGCAGCTATAGATTTTTTTTCATGCTGGTTTGTTTGTTTGTTTGTTTGTTCTCTCAAATTTCAATGAAATTTTTCTCATGTTTTATTTTGAGCTCATTTTTAAATTATGTTTTCTATATAGATAAGATCTTATAGAAGAGACCTTATTTTCCCCAGTGACATCATTAGGACATTTTTGGTTTATTTTCTTACTTAGTTTAACATATTCAATAAAATATTACAAATACAAATTCTAATAAGTATCTTTAAATAAAACAACCATTCATTAAATGTAAAATGTGCTCAATGCAGTTATAATATAACAACTACTTTTTTTTGGTTTGTTTGTTTGTTTCAGGATTTTACCCACGCTAAGCATATCATGCCACAATATTCTAAAACAAAATTTAAACATGTGCTTCATTGATTAAAATGTTATATTGAAGTTATCTTCTCTGAATGCAATCTGAGATAATCATGAGGGAATGATCAACAACAAACAATATGTAAAATATTTTTTACATAAAATGAACATTTCTCCTATCACTAAACTCATGGTTTTGTGCCTTCTTTCCACTCTACTTCACCATCCTATTGGTCATTCAACAGTAATACGTGTAAAGTATTTTATTATGTTCACTGAAAAGATATTTTATGTACCCTTCAAATGTGTCCCATGTTCACACTATTAAGACATTATGACTAGAAACTTACATCACATTCATGCCACAGATCTCCTTAAAAAAGAATCTGTCTAAATTTTCGCAGCAGCAGTGCATTTGTTACTTTTCTAAATGCTGTGAACAAAATAACTGACAAATGAAACTTATGCATGAAAGGTTTTACTTTTGTACATATTTCAAAGTTACAAAAGTTATTCATGACAGTAGAAATAGAAGCTCTCTGTGCACATTTGCAGTGACAGCCGTGAAGCAGAGATGAGTGCAGTATCTGATCTCTCTCTCCTCTCTGTACAGTGGAGACTCAAGACACTGAAGTGTTGCTGTCCATGAATAGGGTAGGTCTTTTCATTTCACCTAATCAAGAAAATCCCTAGAAGACTTGAAGAGTTGTTGATTTTCAAGCTGATAGTCAGTATCAACTGTCAAGCAAGGAACTCTTTTGACAGAAGCCATCAGCCAAATATTGAGGCCTCTTTACATTTTCTTAGTCCAAATCATTTGGTTATAATTTATAACACATCTGAATCAGGGTTATAACTGTGAAGCCATCAATAAAAAAGAATCAGTTTGGGACTTCTTACTAAAGTGTCCCATGACCTGATTTTGTAGATCTCTATCTCATCAAAATAAAATTGAGATATGTTGTTATATAAGGAACTCTCATTTGAGGTAACTAGATATCTAAAACCTTTTATAGATTCACTTTCACCTAAGAATCTCAATCATAGGTTAGTCTTCTTTAACCGGTATGTCTGTTTCTCTTTTTCTCCTTCCTTCACACATTTCCTTTATCCTCCTCTTTTCCTTTTATTTATAGGCACATGTGGCTTTACACAAAAATTATTTAGTATTGCTGTAAGGCTAATTTTCTCACAACTCTGCTGAAGTCAAACCCAACAATGAGGGAAACTACTGAGTGATGATTTCAACTTTCTTCCCAAGCCATATTTTCTACTCAGTCTTTGCAATACTAAAACAAACGGTTTGGTCAATAAGCACTTTATAGATACTTTGAAGTGGTTGAAAATCCAAAGAATGAAAGCATATAATTCCAACAGTTCATCAAATTCACAAATGTTGGATATAAGATAGGAAGTCAAGTTATCCCATAATGATTTATTACAAGGTATTCTCTCATATTACTCATAAATTTGTTTCTCAAGTTACTATCTTTTAAAATGTTTAAAAAGCTAATAACTACTTCAGTACTATGTTTATGTTCAGTGCATATTTTATTCTTCAACGCCTATTTTCAGCAATAATTAAATTAAGATGCTGTGCTGGCTAGTTTTATGTCATTCAGTACAAGGGAAAGTAACCAGAGAGAAGGGAGCCTTAACTGATGACATGCTTCCATTAGACAGGGCCGTAGGCAACCCTGTAGAAATTTCCTTAATTAGTGATTGATAGGTGAGGGTCCAGTCCATGGCGGGCAGTGCCCGCCCTAGGTTTGTGATCACGAGTTCTTTAAGAAAGCAGCCTAAGAAAACCATGAGGATCAAGTCAACAAGCAACACTCCTCAGTGGCCTTTGCATTAGTGCCTACCTTCAGGTGCCTGTCCTGTTTGGGTTCCTGTCCTGACTTTCTTTGATAATGAACAGTGCTGTGGAAGTATAAAACAAATTATCTTTTTCCTCCCCAGGATATTTTGATTGTTTTGGTTCATCAAAACAATAGTAGTCAGAACTATGATACATACGATAACTGATGCCTCTTGATACTAAAATATCGTAGTCTTCAATTTAAATAGTAATGCATATTTACCAGATTTTAATATTTTTGAAGATGCTTCACTTATTATTGTGATTATAGATAAATCACAGACTTTTTCAACTTAAAATGGTACATGACTTTTTAATTTAAGTTCATAATTTAAGGTATAAATTTAAATAATGTTTATCATTGCATTACACTAATAACTAACAGAATGCATTGAATGCAGTGAGAACTTGATAAATGTGAGCCAAAGTGAAGTTATTCTTGGTTTAAAGAATATTGTGCAATGTAAGCACTCTACATTGGATATATATTAATTTCCCTCTTCAGTTCATTAAAATTTATGTAGGAAATGCAGAGTGCACTTAACCTTTCCAGATTTTAGCTAGAAGCAACGTGTATGTATCTTAATAAAAAGGAAAAATATTTCACAAAGTGAGTAAATTCATTCAATATCTAAAAGCTTTCTTATGTTTGACTTACACAAAACAAGGACCAACAGCTGTTTATAAATCCCTTTAGCATTCTATTCTGGCTTTGGAAAATCAAATTTCCAACTTAGTAATAGTATTCAACCCTAGGAGATCAAATAATTCAATAAGAATTTTGCAACAGTAACAGACTTCAAAATAAGGCAGCAATATTTGCTCAGTGATTTTTGAAAAATTTTATGAGCATGTTAGTCGGGTCTCAAGAACTAAATAATAATTCATCTGCTGAACTATTAGAAGCTACACATGGTACTATCCTTCTGTGTGTAATAGAAATGAAATAGCCTTGGAATTTTTTCTGTTTATAATTTTATACTTTTTCTAAAAATCTTAAAACATTCACTCACAAGTCACTATAGGTTAATCGAGGTTGAATGCAGTTAGGGGCTACATAACAACACAACAAATCCCAGCCTCCCTCTCTTCATAGCCCAAGACTCTGTCACTCATGTATTAATTATTGTCTTTGTGTTCATTTGTTCAGTGAATCTTCAGAGAGGTGATGGGTGAAATCAACACTAAAGTTCAGACTGCACATGAAATTAAAGACTCATAAAGACATTGCTGTGTAATGAGTCCCAAAGCATTCCTGTGTGCTTTGCTGCAGCATTTAAATAATAACTTAAGGGCAGAGAAAATCATCTAGAACAACAGAAGTTTCATTTAAAAAGAAGGTGTTCATCTCAGTGATTTAAATAAATTATTATATGAGTTTCTTCCAATTTGACTTTATTTTTTATAAAAAATATTTATATCATGAAAAAGGTGAGGTCTGTGTTGTGGTAAATTGAAGAAGCTTATTTACTTGACTTCTTGACTTTTTGTTCTATGGAGAAAAGGAAAAGGAAAAAGACATTTATACAACAAAAGGAATATTGTAATAATTCTCTTAGTAGTAAACAGAGTCATCATAAAAGGCCCTGTAGTCAAGATATTTCATAGAAAAACAGAAGAAGAATAAACTTAACTTTATGAGTAATTATATAGCAAGTGCATTCACTTTGGAGCCTTTTTGTTTGAATTTAAGATTTATTTTTATTTTATTCATGTTTCTTGAGCAGTTTCTTTGTGTGGCTATGTACATGAGTATGTGGTGTCAACAGAGGCCAGAAGGAGCCATAGTTCGAATTCTAGTTCGAATTCCAGGTAGTAAAGTTTCACTAGAAATGGGTGCTGGCATTAAAAGTTCTGCTCCGTTTAACTATAAAATAGTGTGTTTAATGCCTGGGACATTTAAGCCTCCAGAATGTTAATGTTTTAATTCTGAGTAAAGCACTGTTTTTTAACTATTGGTAAAATACACCAAGATTTGTTGATTAATTCTTAAGGAATTGTATTACCTTATATTTGCCTTAGATGAGACACAATAAGTTTAAGTGCAAACACGAGAAACTTCCTTTTGAAGGGTTACTCAGGGTAGTCTAAGCGGCTCTCCAAACAGTTGAGATTATAAAGCTAGCTCATGGTTGCATGTTGAGGACTGAGGTTTGGACCTTGTTGCTGACAATACCACATACTTATGACACATGGTTCAGATGACTCAAGCTGAATATGACCTGAAGTCTATTTTCCTGCTGTCTGATTTTTATGATTCTAAAAGACATTATGCAATCTGCCGGGGGAAGGAAGCAATTGGACGCTTCTACCCAGCTATATCACCCATGAACCACAACTTCCAGTATGGCAAGAGACACCTAAAGTTTCAAAGAAGTTGTACTCACATATTAGTGTAAACCACGAACTGTCTAATTGAAAGGAGGCACCACCACACAACAGCAGGAATATCATGCCAGTAATTTCCTTTATTTTATAATAAATTAAGAAATAAGAACCTCATAAACATATGAGAATGCAAATATGAATATGTAAGTTCTATAGGAGAAGACTTTCTGGTCAAACTAAACAGAAATAGCAATTGGTTTGCAGTGCACCAGCAATGCTCCACTGTGTCTGCTTTAGGAATAAGTTAATCCACATTGACAAAGTGCCACTCTCTCTAACACATAATATGTATTAAAACGGCTACTTTTTCTTATAAAGAATTGTTATTCAGGGATATATAAAGCAGAGGAAAGCACAGAAGAAAAAGGAAAAAGCAATAACTTCTCAGTTGTTCTTAACAAGATGCAATTAAAGATTTTTAAATCAATGTGCTACAAAGTTAAGACTTACTAATTGTGCAAAGATGGAACAGCATTCATTGCATGAGTAGAGAAATAGTGGTTCTTTCCAGAAAAACAAACATACAAACAAACAAACAAAAAAAACAATCTGGTGTTTCCATCTAACATTCAAAGTTCAATGATCTGAAAATGATTTAGTTCTTTAATATAGTTCTGTGACAGTGTGGAAGAGATTTTTTTTTACATACTTAAAAGTTTTGGTGGGTTTTAAAAGTTGACATGTTCAAGAAAAGACATAACAATTTGAAATACTATACAAAGAAAAAATGCAATGGAAGTAAATGCAATTTACTTTTTCACAGATTTCAGAGAAAGGATTATGATAATTATGATAATTATATCAGTAATTATGACGGGTGGGATTTTACAATAATAAGGCTGGCAGAAGGGACATCACTTAAATCTGAAAAGTTAGAATAAACTGAAAAGATTAACAATAGGGTAATCAGGGCAAGCCTATGGCAGTCATTTACATACTGTGCTTTTCCCTGTGTTTGTTTTTCTCTAAGATGCCTGTCAACACACAAGCAAAAACCACCGTCATCTGAAATTATGAATATCTCTTATAAATAGGCATCCACATTTTCACATTTCTTAGAAACAACAATGAAAACATTGAGCATATAGGCATTTGGAAACACTGGACTACTATTTTTCAGGGCTTTTTGAAAGATCAGGAGCATTTTTTTAAAAAAAAAAAAGTGCTCTCTCCTGCCTGAGCTAAAAACCCGTGATGCGTGAAATACACATGGCCCTCACTCTGCAGGTGGCACTTTATTAGAGTCTACAGTTGTTGTGTCTGCACCTCCTCCACTGGCCATGGAGGAGTGATTTCATTGGGAAAGCTTTAACTCAAGGGAAGTTCAGATTCACCTAGTGAGTTCATTTATCGCAGTTTTGACATTTTCAGATATTTAAAATTTCAGGTTTTAAGGTAAATTAAAAGGCTAAAATTGATATAGAATGGTTTTATTTGAAGTAGAGACATGATTCTTGTGAATTAAAGTACTTATTTCAAAATAATGAGAATATGAGCTAATAAGAATGTTGACAGCAAGATCTAGGATTAACATTCAAATGAATTTATGAGTATAGTTTACTTATTTATAGCATATTTACATATTTTGACATTACTTTGTAAATGACATAAAACATAAAAATTTAAACCAGTATAAATTATACATATATATATATACATACACATATATATCTGTATTATATATGTTCAGATGTTTGTATCTCAGCTACATTATCTTGATATTCTGTTATCAATTTATTGATTCTTTTTCATTTTCCTACCAACCTACATGGAATGTTTTCTTTGAAATATGTATTCACAGACTTATAATAAGAATTTATAAGATTGTAGGTCACTAGTAAATAGAAACTTGAAGGGCCACAGAGGTGGAAAACAAATTGCTCCCATGTTTGAAAATCCCTGCGGTGGAGTATTAAATATTTCTAAATTATTAAACTATTGCTTGTGACTTTCACTCCACATTTCTTCAGGTGTCTCTTTCCTCATTGTGCAAAGCAACTTTTCAGCATTTCGCTCCAATGCTATCAGTCTCCTACACTTCACAACACATCCATGGTGAATCATTCCCTCCAGCACTGTGCTAGAACCTTTAACCATGAGCCATTTGTAATAATGCAATATTATTGAGGAATGGCGCATTTATAGATAGGATGAGGTGTCACATAAGTGGTATCTTCTGGAATAAGGCAGCTGCTTATTCTAATATCACTGTTGTCCTCTGAAGAGAGAACAGGTGAAGAGACAGGTATCTACAGAGAACATATGCAGGCACAGCTTCCCACAGGAAGCAGAGGTGTGACAATGGAGGCAGAGAGGGGAGCAAGACTTCTACAGTGAATAATCACCCTCCAAGAAAAAAAAAAGATGGAATAGAAATTAGAGAGAAACAGAGAGAGAAAATGATATGATGTTATCCTGGAACTCTGCATTCTTGTCCGTCCCATAAGGTTCTTTTGTCTTCTGGCCTTGTATCAGATTTTCAATCAGTCATAACATGGTGACATTTTAAATATAACTCACTTATTTTCCACCTCTTTTGGAATGTAATATATGCTTCAGGACAAACAAAAGATAGTTATATTTTTTATGTGAAATGCAGTATATTTATTGCCAGAATGTCAAGACAGTTCATGTAACAACAATCCTAAGTACACACATGTAAATAATAAGTAGAATAAGTCTATTTCACATACGAAACATAGATGAAAAACTCATCCTACTTTTTTTCCTATTGCAGGATATTTGGTTCCATTGTAATTTCCGAGATTGTGGAATGTAAAAACCTGTCTGGTTTGGTGTAGTTCAGTCCTAGCACACACCTTTAATCTTAGAGCTTTCTATTCACAGGATGGAATAAAGTTAACCGTAGATGAAGAGGTGGAGTAATCAACCAGCTGACAGGGGTTAACAGAAAGGAGGGACAGTGTATAAGACAGTTAACAAAAAGGAGAACAGTGTATAAGACTGCATGGAGAAAGGCACTTTAGCTCTCTAGTTCTTGGGCTCTTTAGCTCTGTGGCATTGAGCTTTGCTTTCTCCTCCGGGGCTGCCAGGTAAGCTAGCAGGCTTTTGGCTTATTCCATCTGGGTATGAGCTGAGTAGGAAGTTTATCTGGGTACTTTCCCTGCCTCTCTGAGCTAGCAAGTTATCACCACAGCATCTGGCTCCTGAGTTTTCATTGGTAAAATAAAACTGTTGGGATTTTCTTTCTTTATAACAAGACTCGGGAAAGACCCGTAGGCCCAGATTTCTTGGATCTGTTGCTCTCCTTGTGAAGCTCCTATTCCCTCCAGGTCTTTCTATCTCCCCTTTCTTTCATAAGATTCCCTGCAGTCTGTCCAAAGTTTGGCTATGAGTCTTAGCACAGGTTTTGATGTACTGCTGGGTAGAGTCTTTCAGAGGCCCTGATGAGACCTGATAGACTGGGGTCAGATGGAAGGGGAGGAGGACCTCCCCTATCATTCATTTTCTGAATAAACTGTAATTAATATAATAAATAAAAATTAAAAAATAACACTTCCCTATATTAATAAATTAACAATCATAAACTGATATAAACCTCAATTAGATATACTAGCCAAGGCATAATTGCTAAAAAGCATTCTTATTTTTCCCACAGTCATAACCTATTTACCTAAAGACTTTACGTATAAATTTTACTATAAATTTTGCTACTATTTTGTTTTTTGTTTTTGTTTTGAGACAGAGTTTCTCAGTGTAGTCTTGTCTGCTGTGGACTCACCTTTTAGGCCAAGTGAGCCTTTAACCCACAGAGATCCGCCTCTCTGTGTGCTGGAATTACAGGCTCGAGCTACTGTGCCCTATTAATTAATATTTTTAATTACATGTACTCCATTCATACTGAACACTTTTACATTCCCCTGTCCCTAGAGCCTCTATTTAATCTCTCTCTTCTCCATAAATCTCTCATTGTGTTTATTTTATTTCAGTGTGTGTGTTTAACAAGGGTTGTCTGTGTGGCTGTGGGGTTGGATCTATTCATTGGAGTCTGCTGAGCTGAACAGTGGAAAGAGGACTAAATACAATAATTATTTCTCTCCCTTAATCTATCAATAGTCAATGGTTCAGTGTTAAAAAAATTGGACTTCCTGTGCCCCTCCACCATTCTCGACTGATCTTTGATAGGCCTAGACCTGTGCAGTCCCACTGCAATTAGCCACAGTTGTAGTGGGTTAATGATTGGAATGCTTGTTTTAGTGCTAGAGAACAGAATTCTATAGAACTACAGGCAATCTTCTGGGTCTTACATCTTTTCTGCCCCATCTTCCACAATGTTCCCTGAGCCTTAGAGGATGAAGTCCCAGTGTCTTGTTTAAGGCTGAGCCCCAGGCCATCATTTTCTCATTTACTCTCTTTATCTGGGATAGCCATGAAGCCTTGTATCTGCAGCAGCTCATTGTAAGGACAAGCTTCTCTGATGATGGCATGGGCCAGGTTTTGTCTATGGCTACAAACGTCAATACATTGGAAGCAGGTAGACATTATCACTTTAGTTCAATAATAGCAATAACTTCCTCACTTTGCCTCACTTTGCCTTTGAAGTCCCTAGACATGGGTCGTTAATTAATTTTCAGTACCAGCCACAGATACTCTTACCTATTCTTACCTTTTACACATAAGTGCATACGTCAAATGTAATCAGAGGGTGGTTGGTTACCCACTTAACAGTCAAGGATAATGATGTCTTTGGTCCCCAGCAGTCCACTCAGAACCCTCTAGCAGACCAATTGATAACCAGTGGGGAGGATTTTGGCCACTCAGTTCCTGCTTTCCCAGCATTATTGTAGCCATAGTTTGTGGTATCTTCAATAATGTGACTCAATCCTTTAACTTTGTTGGAAAACCAGAACTGACAAAAGTCTGCCATGTTTCAGAGGCTTTCAGAGCCTGCCTGTGGAGGTATACACACACGGGATGAAGCATGTCAAAATATCTAATGCAGGACTATAACTATCTTTCCATGGAGTGAACTGCAGCAAGTGCAGACTGAGAGCTTTTCCTGAGAGGTAGTTTAATACTTGTTTCTCCATGAATTAGAGAAATGTAATATGGAGCTCATGACAGATGCCCTTGCAAGCACAGGATAATCAATGTTACTTTACAAATGAATTGTGATATAGTCACATTTCAAGGTAAATATTTTTTCATGCTCTGAGGATCCTATCTGCTTAAACAACTGAGATAATACATGTGTCTTATGAATTATTGATTGGTATTTTAAAATGCAGATGCATAATGCTTGGGAAGACTAATGCTTCCTAAACAAGTGCACCATGGGGACAGCAATATTCAAAAAAACAAGGCTTCTCAATGCCACAGAAGCAGTAGAGCCTGCCTGCTGGGCTGAGTGCAGGATGTTGATGAGATCATGTCATTAAGAGCTGACAAAGGAAGCGCTCTCTTATCCATGTAGAGTATTAAATCTTTAACATTCCCATATTCTGTGTTGTAATGTACCTGGCATTGTGTACAATGCTCGTCAATAAAGGATTTTTGCAAGCATTGTAATTAAATGGTGTTTAGTTATGGAACCCGTGAATTTTCAGCCATAATGGTTTGTAGTAGTCTCTCTCTCTCTCTCTCTCTCTCTCTCTCTCTCTCTCTCTCTCTCTCTCTCTCTCAGAGAGAGAGAGAGAGACTGAGAGAGAGTGAAAGAGAAACAGAAGGAATCTATAATTGTGTTTTTTGTGTCTCATGAAACTACTTGGAGATAACTTTTATGATCCTTGAACTTTGTGAATCCTGGTGTCCTTTTACCCTCATTTTTTTAAAAAAATTCTTGACTGAAATACTATGTTAGAGCAACTTCAACCCAGGGAATTAGCATAATAAAAACAAAAGTTACTTCAGGAAAGAAGGACTTAAGGAAGGAAATATTTATTTTAATTCAGAGCCTCAGAGTATGAAATATACAGATATTTGGATCCATGATTCTGAACCTATTGTATAGAAGCACGTAATAATGCCAGGAGCATGTGGAGGGGGAGGCAATTCATCTCATATTGAACAGGATAAAAAGAGATAGATGTACACAGAGAGACATAAAAGGAGAGAGAGAAAGACCCTCAAGGAATTATCACATAGAGATTCTTTCTCCATCAAGACCACATTACCTAATACACCTACAACTTTTCAGAATAGTTTCACCAAATACAGATAAAGCCTTTAACGTGTAAGGTAATGTAAAACATTTCGTCCTCCAACCATAACAACCTATGCTGTACCTAACTCTGTAGAAACAAGAGCTAACAGGAGAAATGCTCTTTTATAGTATGGTATAAAACCACTTACATCTGTTCATGGTTTCAACATTTTGTATATATATATATATATACTGCTGAAACAAGTAGTATCTTTCCTCCAGTTTTGTGAAAGAGAGTATTCTCATTTTATCAGTGTCCAATCCTACTAAAATATCAATCATTATCAACCCCTAGTTTCCAAGGTTAGGAGTATGTTCATGAAAAAGCTGGCCAGTCACTTCAGGTAGTGAATGCAACCAGCAGGAGATAGTTGCCTAAGCATGCATCCATAGGACTGCCCACAATTTAATCTCAAGTGTGTTGAAAAAAATGCATGTACTTGTTTAATCTAATTCACAAGTCTTGTCAATCCTCAAGCTATTTGAATAAACAAGACATACACTCCATACTGAAGGTAAGGAACATGAAATTTGTCAGGAGTTCAGGAAGAATGGTGGAGCAAGTCTCAATTCAGATCACCCACATAGTACCTTCAGATGTTACTGGAGGCATTTGAAAATTGAAAGTACCTGAATTCCAAACGTAAGTATTCCCTTGGCCCCAGGGAGCAGTCTTCAGCACAGAAATTAGAATTTCCTATAGAGTGGTTGGCTTCTGGATGGAATATCCAAATGCCTCATGTGAAAACAACATAGATTTTTGATCTGGTATTTATTATTTGACCATGTTATTGTCCCTAATACCTATTATGGAAGGTTTGAATGCAGGAGATTCTCATTAGAAGGTGAATTTTAAAAAAAAATGTGGCATGTTTTAGAACAGCTGTAAGACAGTGAGGATGTAGACACAGTCAGACAATCAGTCTGCACGAGTTTCTGTGTGAAAGTGATAAAATACCCGTTTAGTTGAGTTCTGTCCATTCTGAAGCTTGGTGAGCTCAGCAGTGTCCATCTGCTTGCTTTTTTAGGATTGTTCTGCAAATCCTCACTGTATATTTCACCTATTACCATTAAGATTTGTGTTAGATTTTCTCTTGGAAACAGAGACATGTTATTACTCTGATACAAATTTGTGTAATGGGTTCTATGGTAATGTGACATTTCGACTGATGATTTATTGGTAGGTGTGAGACGTTCATATATAAGGATCACATGTTACACATGTTAATGTAATATATGCACAAATTCTCATTCTTATCATATAGTTTACTTGCTGCACTTAGAGCAGATACCCAGTCCCATACCTTCAACAGATTGTGACTTTTTTTGCAAGTGTACTATTTTTTACTTCATACAGAAGTGAGGGAGACACTAGTATCCAGGGCTTCCTGGTGGGATAAAAATGATATTTTTCTTTGTTTCTCTTTGGTTTTCCTGTGATGTGTGGCAGGTCCCACAAAGCTGTGAGGGATACCCTCCAGGGAGAGTCACCGGAGAAGATTCATTTAACCTTCCCATAGTCCTTAGACTGTTTGTCTTAAATGTTTTTCCTTAAGCAGTTTTTGTTAGAAGACATTCCCCCAGGCACGAATCACTCAGACTTTCAGCCAAACCCCTTTACAAGCATATGTTTCTCTAGAATGCCAAACCTGGAATTGTCACTACACAAATTCACTGTGAAAGTTCAATTTATTATTCAGAATGGAAATTAAGAATAGGTCTATTCATCAATCTGAAGAGCAAAGAAAATTTTAGTTATGTTTCCTGGGATGGGATCATTCTATTACAAATGGTAAATTTTGCATTACTCCTACGTGTATATAAACTCTTTATTCTGAATCCTGCTAACAGGGAAAAATAAAACTTGTCCCCACAATTTACTTTCATTTTCAGTTTTTTTACATTGATAAAAAAATAAATAACTACCATAATTATAGCCTCTGGTAGAAGAACACAAACATTTGTGACTACATATAAAATATGTACACAGAATATACATGTCTGTGTGTATGAAATGGTTACTCATTAGCCAATTTTTACCTGCCCTTAACTCACTTTTTAAAAGTTTTAAAATTTAATGTTTATGAGAATATATTAATTACGACTTTCATTATAACATTTTATACATATGCAATATATATCAGACATAATCATCTCCATTACTCTCTCTTATACTATGCATACTCCAAATAACTCTTTTCTTCTTCCCAGCTAGGTGCCTTTCATTTTCATAGTTTGGGGGTTGTGGTGGTAGGTCTTAAGTCAAAAGTCAAATCAGTTATTGGTTGGTTACTTTCAAAAGATTTGTGTCAACAATGCTTTACCATTGCAGATCAAAGGATTAATGGCTGCAGAGGTATTTTAATTTCTGCTTCGGTAGCTTGAAAAAAAAAACATCCGATGGCATTAGATTTTGACCTAAGGCCCACCCCATAAGTTATAGGCCAGAGACCTAAAGTAAAACCAAATATTACTGGTTTTAAACTAGCTAGCTAACCAATGAACTAACTAAATAGTGATACGTTATATTGATTAGTGCCTTGTTCAGCCATCATCAGAGAAGCTTCTTCCTGCAGCAGATAGGTAAAAGAAGTACATAAATCTACAGCCAGGCAGTATTCAGAGAGTGGGAGACCTTAGAACTCTCAGCCTTAAATGGAATGTCTTTATTAAATCCCTCTCCTTAGAGCTTAAGGAACTCTGCAGAAGAGAACAGGAAAAGAGTGCGAGATCAAAAGGAAAATAAGAAAAGACCTTCTAAATCAACAAGAGCAAAGCTCATAAGGACTCATGGAGACTAAACAGCGTACACAGTTCCTGCGCAGACCTGCACAGGTCATCTGAGCACATATTTCAACTTTTAGCTTAATGTTTTCATGAGACCCCTGAGTGTGCAAACAAATGAATCTCTGATTTTTGTGCCTCTTCTTGGGCTCCTTTCCTTCTGTTCATTTGTAATTGTATAGTTGAGTGTGATAGTTTTTGTTTGATATTATATTTTTGTTATATTTTATTATTACCTCTCAGTAGCCTCATTTTCTTTTTTTTCATTTTTATTATTAGTTACAGTTTATTAACTCTGTATCCCAGTTGTATCCCGCTCCTTCATTCCCTCCCAATCCCACCATCCATCCCTCATCTCCTCCCTGCCCCTTTCCAAGTCCACTGATTGGGGAGGACCTCCTCCCCTTTCATCTGACCCTGTTTTATCTGGTATCTTCAGGACTGGCTGCAAAGTCCTCCTCTGTGGCCTAGCAGGACTGCTCCTCCCTTGGGGGGGTGGGGAGGTCAAAGAGCCTGACATTGAGTTCCTGTCATAAATAGTCCCTGTTCCCCTTACTATGGGAAACCAATTGGTTACTGAGCTACCATGGGCTACATCTGAGCAGAGGTTCTAGGTTATATCCATACATGGTCCTTGGTTGAGTGTCAGTCTCATAAAAGACCCCTGTGCCCAGATATATTTGGTCCTTGTGGAGCTTCTGTCCTCTCCAAGTCTTACTAACTCCCCCTTCTTTCATATGATTCCCTGCACTCTGCTGAAGGTTTGGTTATGAGTCTTAGTATCTGCTTTGATACACTGCTACATAGAATCTTTCAGAGGCCCTCTGTGGTAGGCTCCTGTCCTGTTTCTAATGACAAACAGAATGGGAGTGGATCTGGATGAGAGAGAATGTAGGGAGGAGCTGGGAGAAGGAGAAGAAATGGAAACCATCATCAGGATATATTATGTGAGGAAATATTCTATTACCAATAGCAGGAAGAACAATTAAAAATAAAAATAACTAAAACATTTCATAGGATACTCTGTTGCCTTCCCTATAACACACCAAGACCCAAATTTAACATTGTTGTCTGTACTTATATTTGAGTCACTTTTTTTCAACATTTTCACCATTAATGGGTGTTTTGTCTTTATATATGTTTGTGCACATTATGTGCCCACAAGGAAAAGAAGAAAGTATTGGATGCCATAGAACTAGAGTTACAGAAGATTGTGAGCCACCATGTAGGAGTTTGGGATTAGACCTGAGACCTTTGGAAGAGCAGTCAAGGTTTCTAACCTCTGAACCATTTCTGGTGCCTTCAATATTTTATGCACTTTCAAAGTTTAAATGTTTACATAAGTTAGTATCAAATCACTCATCTTGACCTTCATTTTTATTCATTTATATAAAACAGAGCAAATGTACACATTTTTATTCACTCATATGTGCTATCTTAAGGTATGTGATTTTTGTCATCCTACTGTTAACTAGCACTGAGCCTCAGTT
This sequence comes from Meriones unguiculatus, assembly GCF_030254825.1. Lineage (NCBI taxonomy): Eukaryota > Metazoa > Chordata > Mammalia > Rodentia > Muridae > Meriones > Meriones unguiculatus. Next base: position 101,810,091 of record NC_083351.1, read on the forward strand.
TTTTTCTAAGACCATGTGACAAATAATGGAAAACTATCAGCATCTAAATGATTCTATATGATGAATTTTGTTATGTCCAAACAATTTTCTAAATATTGCACACCACTCAATCTTCCATTTTTGTATCATTAATACTCATGATTAATTACATTAATAACATTTAATTTTGAATTTTATTCTAGACAACTAAATAGCCCAAATGGGAGGGGTTCATATGGTGACAATGACAAACAATTTATAGGAAATTTCACAACAGCTAAACTATGAAAAGGAGCTTAAGAAAAGAGAATCCAGAACATGCTGTCTGAAATGAAACCCTACCCTCGTGTGACAGAGAGTGAGGAAAGACCTACTTACTGTTTAAGCTGAAACTGAAAATATGAACGTACTAATGTACATGTATTAGTGGTGCCACAAATGTCTTTAGAAATACATTTTCCTCACAAGTGAAGCAGGGTTGATAAAATAAGAATATTTGGGATAAAATAATAAATTGCATTAAACCCACAGGATACAATAGGAGCAAACATCAGTGGGTTTTCACATCTTCCCATTTATGTGATAAAAATAAAAGCAGTCATTTTAATTTTAGACATTCCGTTTTCTAACACAATTAAGAATTTGAATAAAAATACAAGGATTGTTAGTTGAGAAGATTGGAGATAAAGTCAATGTTTAACATAACTGAAGCAAAGTCTACCTATCCCACAATAGCAGAGACACTGCTAGTTTTCCCTTTTTTAAAATATTATTATTTATTACAATTTATTTCAGCTGTAATTCCCTTCCTCATCTCCTCCCAGTATACCCCTCCCTTTTTCTTCCCCTCCCACATCTAACCGCCTCCCCCGAGTCCTCTGATAGGGGAGGTCCTCTTCCCCTACTATCTGACCCCTTAGGCCACCTCACTAGGGGGAGGTGATCAAAGAACCAGCCACTGAGTTCATGCCAGAGTTCATGCCTTGCTCCCCTTCCTGAAAACCTACATGGAGACTGAGCTGCCCATGGGCTTGATTTGAGCAAGGGGTCTAGATCCTTTCCATGCATGGTCCTTGGTTGATACATCAGTCTCTGCAGGAACTCCTGGGCCCAGGTTTTTTGTTTTTGTGTTTTTGTTTTGTTTTGTATTTGCATTTTTTATAGGTCTGTTGCTCTCCTTGTGGAGCTCCTGTCCTCTCCAGGTCTTTCTATCTCCCCCTTCTTCCATAAGATTCCCTGTACTCTGCCCAAAGTTTGACTATGAGTTCAGCATCTGCTTCAATACCCTGATGGGAAGAGTCTTTCAGAGGCCCCCTGTGGAAGGCTTCTGTCTGGTTTTCTGTCTTCTCCAGCTTCTGATGTCTATTCTGTTTGCCCTTCTGAGTAAAGATTAAGCTTCTTCCCTAGGGTCCTTCTAGTTGTTTAGCTTCTTTAGGACTGTAGATTTTATATGTTTATTCTATATTATATGGCTAATATCCACTTGTAAGTGAGTATATATCATATGTGTCTTTCTGTTTCTGAGTTACCTTACTTAGGATGATCTTTTCTACTTCCCACCATTTGCCTGAAATTTCATGATTTCCTTGTTTTTTATTACTGAGTAGTATTCCATTGTGTAAATGTACTACAATTTCTGCACCCATTCTTCAGTTTGTTTGCAGATTCTGGCTACTATAAATAAAACTACTATGAACATAGTTGAGCAAATGTCCTTGTTGTATGGTTGAGCATCTTTTGGATATGTGCCCAAGAATGGTATACTGACGTACCACTATTCCCAATTTTCTGAGAAAGTGCCAGATTGATTTCCAAAGTGGTCGTTCAAGGTTACATTCCCACCAGCAATGGAGGTGGCTTCCCGTTTCTCCACACCCTTTCCAGCATGTGTCGTCCCTTGAGGTTTTTTTTTTTTTTTTTTTTTTTTTTTTTTATCTCAGCCATTCTGATGAGAGTTAAATATTACTCATGCACACACATGTTTTGAGTCATTCAAGACCTATTACTAGATCATCTAATTATTAACACTATTCCCTGTCTGAACTATTAGCAGCAATCCTAGTCACATCTTAACAACCTCTGGGGACAGTGTGAGACACTCAACAATGTCTAAAGCGCCATAACTCTGACATTTCATCCATAAAGAAATGAAGGTTTGGCTTATTGTATATACACAGAGCAAGAAAAATTTCCCACAAATGTTCAGAAACAATGTTCAAGGCTACAGTTTTGATGTGCACAAACTGAAGATAAAATTCATGGCAGGGAAACTTTTTTGTGGCTTGAATGATTTAACAATTTATGACTATTTTTCTTTTTTATGTTCATAACTCCTGAAATTTTCTTCAGCTAAATGCCAACCAGGAGTTTGATCACTCTCCTTAACTGTTGCTTTTTCCCCATAGCTAAAAACAAACCTTTATCAAACTCTTCCTTTTAGAAGATAAATTATTGGGAAAAGTGTGATGGGTAACATTTTATTAGAAGATCAAACTGGTTTGCAAAAATCTTCCTTAGAATGTTATTAAAAACATGGTGTAATTCACATCACAAGAATTCATTTTACAAAGCCTAAAAAAATGAGTAAATACTCTTTCAGAAGAACCCTGGAGAATGTAGAATATTCTTAGTTTTTTTATGCATATATGGGTGTTTTTAAATATGTACTTGGCATGTTTAAAAAAGTTAAAGCTAAACCTAAACTTTTACAAGAGCTTCATTACTGGCATATTTCATATATACTTAGGCAAATTTTATCCAAGTATTTTTATATAGACACCTACATTTGAATTTTCCATTTCAATGCTTCATAATTAGTGTACCGCATGTACATTTGCACATATATACATATAAATGCACACACAAAAACATAAAATATGTGTATATACAGCTTCACTTGAGGTTTTCATTCTTGTAAATCTAAAATGGGAGGAATGTACTTGACTATATCACGTTTATATCATCACAAAATGAGTTAGCCTGAAGTAAGTGGTAAAGTACATGATATATGGGCTGATGGTGAAATGTTATGTCAGAATTCCATAGCAAAATATGGACAATAAAATGTTAACTTTAATTTACCTTTGATCTCTGATGATTATTTTTGTTTAGTGGCTAATCTCCTTGAAAATGAGCCTGTCTGAAAGCCTATTAATTTTGGATTATTATTTCACATGTTGAATTTAAGTTTTTAATTTGAAAGTCAAATGTACCACACTATTTTTAAATGCCTTAAAGTTAGATTATAAAATGAATAGCTTAGATGAATAGCTCTTCTTTAACTCACATATCATGTTTTAAAATATATTAATAGATTAGTCAGCCACTTTTGAAACCACAGAACCTCTTCTCTTAACTGTGGTTGAGGTTATTATTCTGTCTGTTCATCGCCCTTTGACTATATCCATGTAATCAGAAACCATCTCTGTGCTGTGTTCTTCTCCCTTACTGTTAAACAAACTGCGAGAAATGCAGTAGAAACTTTGGTCAAACATTTCTTCAGAAAACTTATTAAAATATTAGGCATTATAAAGTAATCTTAGTTGGTACACTACAAAGTAAAGTTTTGTTCCATGGTATGAGAAAATAGTAATTATTATTTGTATTAAAGTGAAAAGCTGATATTTTTAGGTGAGTTAGAAAGTTTTAGTGATAACTGCTCACAGTTAACACTAAGACAATGCAGCCACTCCTGATGAGACCTAACAGACTAGGATCAGAAGGGAGAAAAAGAAACCCTCCCCTACCAGTGGACTTGGGGAGGGGTATGCATGGAGAAAGGGAAAGAAGGGAGGGATTGGGAGGGGAGGAGGGAGGGAACTAGAGGGGGGATACAAAGTAAATAAAGTGAAATTAAAAATAAAATAAAATTAAAATTAAAAAATAAAAAAATGATTTATAACTTAATTAAAATACCTTGGTGGTGAGATATGCAGAATCCCTTCAAATCAATCACACACTATCTTTATACTGAAATCTACCAGACATTACTGTGTAGACAGCACTAAAAATCCTTAATGTTAGTTTTTTGAAAATCACTAATGTTCATCTTTCAGAACAGTCACAGTCTCCCTGTAAATCACTCCATAGATGCTCTTGAGAAAATGCCTTTTGTCAAAAGGTTTTCTATCAAAATTTTAAAATTTAATCAATCCACTTCAAAATACTTTACAATCTTCATAATAATGTTTGTTCCTCCACTACTGAAAGACTATGATGCCTATCTAAGAGAACCAAAGTAAAACAGAATAAAATAGGTCTTACTTAGGGCATGTGAACAAATACACTTTCACCCTTGATGGGCCACTGATGGCAGAAAAATTTCCCACCATGTCTATCATAGTGAGTCAGCGAGTATATTGGTATAGCTTACAGGACTGTAGGCAAGAGAAGTTTTACAGGACCTCATAGAAAATGTCACCTCCACCTGGGATCAACTCTTGAGATCTACACCTACCTGATTTTACAGAAAGCTCTACCAAAAATTCTCCTTTCTCATAACTATTGCTTAAGGCTTATAAACCCCTGGAGATCACATGGTGAATCCATCATGCTTTCAAAGCTTCCTGATCCTCAGTTTCTGTGAGCTACAAGCCGCCTGACATTAGGATATATTCTCTTCCTCTTATCTGGTAATATTTCAATTCAATGTAAATACCTACACAAATAGTCAGTAAAATTTATGATTTAAAATCCATTGCATGTTTATTTATTTTGTTATTTAAATAATTTACACATATATATATTCTAATTAATTTCTACTCTCACTCTCTCCTATTACTCACCAATATCTATAAGCCTTCACTCATCACAACTAGCTCTTTTCCAAGATTCATGACTTTAGTTTTGCTTGTGAACTATTTAGATTATCCAGTGCCATCTCTGTAATAATTACAGTAAATCCATACATTGGATCCTGGTGGGGTCAGTAGTGAACACAACAAGGTAATGACTTTCCATCTTCCACAGTTTATCAGTAATAGTCTACCAGTGATGGGTAGAGTTGCCTACATCCCTCCTTTATCTCTCTCTGTTTATTAGTGGCCCATTCTGTGCTGACCCAGTGTAGTTATCTGAAGCTATTGTGAGTTCATGTTTCCAGTGGCTATCTCAGGAGATGGAGATGGCTTTCTTCCTTCCTTCCTTCCTTCCTTCCTTCCTTCCTTCCTTCCTTCCTTCCTTTCTTTCTTTCTTTCTTTCTTTCTTTCTTTCTTTCTTTCTTCTTTCCTTCTCTCTCTCTCTGTCTCTCTCTTTCCCTCCTTCCTTCCTTCCTTCTTTCTTTCTTTCTTTCTTTCTCTCTCTCTGTCTCTCTTTCCTTCCTTCTTTCTTTCTTTCTTTCTTTCTTTCTTTCTTTCTTTCTTTCTTTCTTTCTTTCTTTCTTTCTTTCTTTCTTTCTTTCTGTCCCAGACAGGATTTCTCTCTTTAGCCCTGGCTATCCTGGACTTGCTTTGTATACCAGGCTGACCTCAAATTCAGAGATCTGTCTGTCTCTGCCTCCCAAGTGCTGGGATTAAAGGGATATCCCACCATGCCCAGCAGGAAATGACATTCTTAACCCATTCTCCCACTATGTCTTCTAACACTTACATTCATTCTGGTTTCACTTCTGTAATGTTATTTGAACTTGGTGTGTGACACACACACACACACACACACACATATATATCTTATTTAGCCTTTCACACTGTCTGTCATTTATATTCAGTTTCCTATACAGCCAAAAATATCTACAGTGGCAAGAATTTACTGGAAAGAGAGGCTTATCTCATGAAGGCAAAAAACAGTGTATATCTATAGATACAGCATCAATGCTCAGAAGGTAGCTTGATGCTAAATCAGTTTATTAAACGACAGCAATCAGTACCTTTCAGGGCCTATGATATTTCCTGCCATGGATTTTTGGCCAGGTTTATATTTCCATTCATATAATTCCTCCCATACAGTGTTTCTCAAATCCAACTAGAGAACCTTTGGGTTACTCCATAAAACCAATGTTGCTATTTCCCAAGAGAGCGCACCCTGGCTAGCAAGTTGTTCTCAAAGATAATAGATTTAAAGCTGGCTAATATGACTTGACTTTCTCTTTAAGCACTCATATAGCACTGAAATTATAAAAACTATGTACAGTTAGCAATCTTCCAGTTCAGTCCTTTTTGAGCTTGATCTTTGTAGATCCTGCACTCAAGGTGTATGGTGTCTTCAGTGAATGGGACGATGGGCTAGAGGAGAGTATTTTAACCAACACTAAGATGGAAAAATACAAATAGAAATCTAATGGCTTATTAAAATTTAAAACATAACTTCTATTTGTGTTAGTGTTCCAATCAGTGTTGATCATATATTTGTGAGTCTGGGGCATTTTCTTGGGAATGAGCAACTTACTAATGGCCAGATCCCTAAAGAAAATATCTCCTCAGCTAATCCTGAACATTAAACCAAAAGGAAGACAGGTTGGCAGTTTCCAGAGGAAGTTTCAGGGAGATCTTGGGAGGGTCAATTATATCAAACATATTTTAAACATGTATGAAATGTTTAAAGAATAAATAAAACATATTTAAAGAGAAAGTAACCATTATAACTCAGAAGTATATATTTTTCATCATAAACTATAAATTTTATAATTATAAACTAAATTATAGATTATTATAAATTATGTATATAGTATTATAAAATTATATATATAATTTATAATAACAAAGAAAGACATTAAGCAGAAATAACTTTTATGGATGGTAAATGTTGCTCACAGAATCCATAATTATTAAACAAAATATGTAATGCCAGTGATGAGATACTTTTTTATGAGCTATTGGTTAAGAATATTACCAAGAATCGCAAGCCAAAAAAGAAGTCTTTTGGGTTCTTGTTGGTCTTGTTGGTTTCCCATCAGATCTAGATGACCATTCCTTATTGATCTACACTATAATCTGCAAGTCACACAAAGGCAGCAAGATTGTAAGAGCAAAATAGTTATAACCTCTCTGTCCCTTTCTGTCTCTGTGCCTTTGTCTCCTGTCTCTGTGACTCTGTCTTTGTCTCTCTCTCTCTCTCTCTGGTAATAGAAAGCTTCAGGCAAACGGAAGAGACATGGCCACCCTGCTTAAAAAGTAAATATTTTTCTAATGACTTGACTCCATGCCGTGCTGTTTTCACAGACAATGAGTTGACCTTACAGGATTTGAAGATTGCTCAGCGTGTGGGCTGAAGATGTTTTCTATGATTGCTATTCGTGAATTTAATTCCCAGCACCACAATAAAGTTCCACATGGTGGCACATTCCTGTAACACCACTACTTGCTGAAAGGGGTCAAGTCAGCAGCAGTTGGATCCTGGGGAACCGACTTAGGTCACATTAGGAAATATTAGTGAAAGACTCCGACTCAAAAAAAGAAGGTAGTTAGTAACAAAAGTCATAAAACCTTGAATTTTGCCTCCATTGCATACACAGGGATAAGTACACCCACACGCAAATGTTTGCACACAAATACACACACACACACACACACACACACACACACACACACACACACACTAATCCTCATTTCTCAATTTTTCTGCTACGACAATGAAAAAAAAAAGTATGTTTAAGGACGAGGAGGGTTATTAACTTACCTGCATCCTGCTGTAAGCCTAAGTTACCTTATAGAACCCCTGGACTGTATTTGCTTTTCTTGAAACACAATGGAAATTATGTCTTATTAGATGCTATCAAATTTGAGGGTAAATTAAATTAATGATGGTATAGCCGGATCTTGAGGAAGCGCTTTTCCTAATTTTCTGAGAAAGTGCCAGATTGATTTCCAAAGTGGTTGTATTAGGTTACATTCCCACCAGCAATGGAGGAGGGTTCCCCTTTCTCCACATCCTCTCCAGCATGCATCATCCCTTAAGTTTTTGATGTTAGCCATTCTGATGGGTGTGAGGTAAACTCTCAGGGTCATTTTGATTTGCATTTCTGGAATGATTAAGGAAGCATATACCCAAAAGATGCTCCACCATTCAATAAAGACATTTGCTCAACTATGTTCATAGCAGCTTTATTTGTAATAGCCAGAATCTGGAAAAAACCTAGATGTCCCTGAACAGAGCATTGGACACAGAAAGTATGGTACATTTACACAATGGAATACTATTCAGCAATGAAAAATAAGGAAATCATGAAATTTGCAGGCAAAAGATCATCCTGAGTGAGGTAACCCAAAGCAGAAAAAATATGCTATATACTCACTCATAAGTGGATATTAGACATATAATATAGGATAAACATACTAAAGTCTATAGTCCTAAAGAAGCTAAACTACAAGGAGGACCATAGGGAAGAGGATTAATCTTCATTCAGAAGGGCAAACAGGATAGACTTTGGAAGTAGGAGAAGACAAGGAACAGGACAGGAGCCTTCCACAGAGGACCTCTGAAAGACTCTACCCACCAGGGTATTGAAGGAGATACTGAGACTCATAGCCAAACTTTGGGCAGTGTGTGTGAATCCTTATGGAAGAAGAGGGAGATAGAAAGTCTTGGAGGGGACAGGAACTCCACAAAGAGAAAAACAGAGCCAAAATACCTGGGCCCAGGAGGGCCTGCAGAGACCGGTACTCCAAAAAAGGACCATGCATAGAGAGGACCTAGACTTCCTGTTCAAAGAAGCTCATTGGATGCTCAGTTTCCAAGTGGGTTCCCTAATAAGGAGTACAGGGTCTGTCTCTAACATGAACTCAGTGGCTGCTTTTTGATCAGCTCCCCCTGGGGTGTACAGCCTTGCCAGGCCACAGAGGAAGATGATGCAGCCAGGCTTGTTGAGACCAGATAAGCTAGGGTCAGATAGAAGGGCAGGAGGTCCGCCCTTATCATGGGACTAGGGGAATAAGAAGGAGGTAGGTTGGAACTAGGAGGAGACAAGGGAGGGACCAGAGTGGGGACACAAAGTGAATAAATTGTAATAAATAAATAATATTAAATTAAAATTAATTAAATTACTAAATGATGGTATAGTTTTATCTCATGATGCTACCCAAGGAGACAATGAAACACGTAATTCTCATGTAGATAAATTTTAATCAGAATTTCTATTCTAGTGGCAAACGGACATTTTAAAAATATTAAGTTCTTTAAACTGTAGTCAAATATTTATTTGCGGAAAAACAAAAACCACTTTGCCTTCTCCCTTTTTTATATATTTCAAACCATGTAGCACTTTTAAAAAAATTTCATACAAAATCCTGAGGTACTTTTCATGCTATTTTATGCAAATTTATCCTACTAACTGCCACTTTAATGTTGCTGTTTCAAATAATAGCCCCTAAAATTGTTGCAACATAGAAATGATGCATTTATGATCTAAAGGGAATGGTACAGTGTGACCATCACATCTGTTACTAATGTGCAAAGGCCACTTAAACACTAGAAAAATCCTTAAATTAAAAGTACTGCCAACAGTCATGCAGTGAATTTTACACTTTTAGAGTAACTCTTACTTAAAGGGTACTGTAGGTGACTACATTTCAGTAAGGACCTGGTAGCTGAATGACAGCATCAGATCTCAGAGGTGACAGGCAATCATCCTTCTCTCATCTTCAGCCTTTCCTGTGAGCTCGAAATCACAGCTTTTCTGAATAACACGAAGGAAATGAAATCACTAAGAATATGACCAAACCATCCCCTTTGGCGATCTGAACTGAAAGGAACATTCTGTATTGTACATGCGCAGGGTATTAGCATAGCGCTGAATGTTTTTATGACCCAAACTCAGGGAGGTTAATTAAAGTTCAAAGGAAAACACATAAGATAGTTACACAGATTACGTATTAAACCATAACCAACCCTAATGTTCCAAAAAGAGTAGCTAATTTACAGAGTTAAAATACAGTTTTTACATACATATTGTAGCCTGGTCAATGAACCAAACCAAATTATCTAATGAATTCAGCAAGCTTAAGAGGGATCAATTATCTTGGTAATTATTCATTATGAATTAAGAAATTAAAAAGTGATAAATTATTTTGTTAGATGAAAATGGTGGTTGTCAATTTGTTATAAATTCTCATGGCATTTATCATGAGAATAACATTACTCATGCACAGCTGCTCTGTTCTTAATATATGTGCGCAATTCCACAATAATTCATTCAAAAGCAGCATCCTTTGTGCATAGGAGGGGAGCCGATTGTGTAAGATACATTACATTAGACATATAAGATTAACTTCTTCTGTGCTACAAATTAGTTTTAAGAGGATAAGACATCTTTCTTGGCAAAGTCCAAGATAAATCCCTGAAATATTACATTGCTAATTTGAGTAGGATAGCACCCAATTTTCCTCATTATTGAACAGTACAGCCAAATTCTATTAATATAAAAGACATCTCTGAGCATTGTGAATTTTAATGTGCTCCAACTCCCAAAGGAAGAGAGAATCTACCCTGGCTTAATTATTCACACAGTTGCATTACCAGGTCGACTCTATGTATGGATTGAGCAATGAAGTTTTTCTCCTTGTTCAATGCCGTTGCCCTCCTACATCAACACTACCATCAACAAGAAAAACCTGTCATTTCTCTTCCAAGTGAAGAACTATTTGAAGGAAGCCATTAGGTATTCACCTTTTCATTTGCCATGCCCTTCTTTCCCTCAGCTGAGTCTCTTTAATTACGGAAGTGTGATAGAAGATTGAAGAGTATGACAGCTTTTGGAAAAAAAAAATGCTTTTATAAATGGGTGGATTTAATTTTCCCTAAATTTATAAATTTTATCATTCTTAGTGGCTCATGCTGGCAAAGGGTGTTCTTCTCATGTCTTCTCCTTGGGGTCATCAAGGTCTGTCGGAGCCCCCAGCCTGATGAGCACACTGTGGGATTTGCTCCCCATTCCCTCTCTGATGCTCTCATCTGCCAAGTCCTTGCTTTAAATGCCCACGGATCTTTCCAGTTTCATGCTCTTTGACAGAAAAGGAAAGATGAGGTACCCTCTCTAGACAATGAACATTTGACTACAGCATGGCACATAAGTCACACTCTTTATACATTTTAATACTTTATAACTTAATACTTTTAATACTTTATATCGTTCTCTTTGTTTCTCCTAGGTGCAGGTGGCAAAAAGTGTGTTTACTCATTGTTTTCCTTTAGGACGTTTTTCATATTATAGAAAGTGAATTATTAACAATATCAATATTGTTTTACATTTTATGTCTTTTACTTTATTTCAGTTGTATTGGTTTTGGTTCATGTATTTTTTATTTATTCGGTTGGCCTCTTGAGAGCTTGATACTTTATAAATACTAATCACTTATGCTTATATCTAGGAATATGTTTAATATTAGCATCTATTTTCTCTGACATGACTACAATCTACATTTTTTATGATATTGCATTGTATAAATTTTATCTTTTCACTCTGTGTCTTTTAAACAAAATTGTGTCTCCTATAAAAAACAAATTTTTGAATCATTATTTTAAATCCAGTCTGACACCTTATAATCAACTACACAGTTTTACCATTTTTATAGTTTTTAATTGAAAATTATTATTTATACCTATAAGACTGAATTTATAACTACTGTTTTGTCATATGTCTTATATTTTTGTTACTCTTTATCTTTCCCTATTGCCTTTTTATACTTATTAGTATTTTTAATTTATTATTTCAGTGATTGCTCTGGGACTTTCAATATGCATCTTAACTTGTCAAATATTAGTAAAGATTTATACACTTTAATTTTGATAAAAGATGAACTTTTTATTCATATATAATTTCACTTCCACTTTTTCATGATTAATTTTTTATACATATCAAATAAAATATCTTAAATGATAAGTATCAATGTATACATTATTGATCAATATCTAAAATAAGTATATAAAGAAGTTTTGGATATTAAAATTTTCTCTATGTATAAATTTATAAAATATTTATTTTTTAATTAGGGAATAGTGTTTTATTTCTTAATGTGAATTCAATTTCTCACAATAAACTTACCCTCACCCATTTCTTTTAGGCTAAATATATATTTAGCCTAAATACATATATTTCTATATGTATTCCTTCAAAATCACCAGCATACATGTAATATTTTATTTGGTAACTGTTTACATCACTAGAGAAAAGCATGAAAATATACTGTCTGTGTGATAGTTGGCAGAAAATATTACAATTGCACTGTTGGGCAGTGTTGGAGTTATTCTGTATATGAAGGAGGGCAAGTGTAGAATTCAGTCCACAGCACGCGTATCAATCCACAGATTGTATCTCATAAACGTGCATTATTTTTCTAAAGAATATTTCAGCCTTCCTGAGATAGGTGTGGTTCTTATTCTCAGCCTGTTTTTCTAATAGCGATTGATACTTTAGTGGAACCTATTTTCAGGGTTATTTGTTGGAAGTTTTTATTCATCCATTGAACCTTTGCCTTGGGTTTCTTGGTCTGTACCTAGAATGAAGAGTATCATTAAGTGTGTTTTATATCTTCTTCTCAACTCTGTTTTGGTTACTTGAACAGTATTCCAAAAGGTTCCCAGTCCACAGGTTTGAAGGATTCCTAGGAAGGTTTTCAAGAGGTTTTTTGTTGTTGTTGTTTTTTTTTTTTTTCCATTTCTATTAGACTTCTGACTCAACTATTGTTTTGCTTGTCACAGTAAGCAGATTGTACTCAGGTTAGCTCTAAATTGTCTCAAGCTAAGACTATTGCTCAAAGATAAACTCAGGAAGACAAAAAATATATAAATATTCCAGAAAAAAAATTTCTAAGGCATAAATTTCTTTTTCAGAGTTCTTCCCCCCAAAACACTCAGGACATTTTTGTAGTCATACGAGGTCATTTGTGTAAACCATCAAAGAGGCAGTGTTCTTATACCAAAAACTTGAACTCAGGGAATGGTATCTTCAGGTTAAAAATATGAAAGCTTGGTACCAAGGTTCACAGATCATTTGTATCTTTTTGGCTACTTCTATGGGATTCATTTCTTGAGTTTATGCATTATATTTCTGTTCATCATAAAAAGAAAAGAGGCATTATGTAAGAACTGAAGAACTGGGAGGATGACTCAAGGAATGAAGGGCTTGCTATACAAAGTATAAGGACCAAAATTCACATCTCTAAGCCAGTGTTATCTGTGACTGTACATTGTAGAAGTTATGATAGAAAATCTTCTGGTCAAACGAGCTAGCTGAACTGATCAAAACAGTGAGTTGTGGGGTCAGCAAAGACCCTCACTTAACAAACAAGGTGGAAAGCAACTGAAAAAGATACCTGATGTCAACCTTGACCTTCCACAATAACACACAAATACACATAACCACATACATATGAACATGCATATACACATTTACAGTACATCTATGGAAATATGCCAAAAATGCCTTTGACATTTCAAGTATCTAATTTCTTATCTTAATTGAGAAGCAATGTTACAGCTACTCATACATTAATATACTCATAAAACATCAAGGCAGGACAAGCTTTACTATTTCTGTCATGGAAGGATATTTAAGGAAACTAAATTTTCTAACTACAAAGATGAGTAAAACTGCTCTTATATCATGGATGTAAATTCTGCTCTTTTCTATGGTTTAGGAAGAGGTGAGTACATTATGAGTCGTGGTCTCTCATTATTAACCCATAAGTGCCCTCAATTCAGATTAAAAATATAAAGCTTTCAGAAACTATGTGATAACTATGAATTTATATTTACCCAGACTGGTATGCAGACAGGCTTGGGTAGACTACTTGGAAATATTAATGTAAAATTATTGTGGAATTTAATTGTGAGGGTCACCCAGTGATTTCATGTTCTCATGCTCTGGCTTGGATGTAACTCAATAAATGAAATTTTTATGTAGCCCTCAAATTCATACAAAGAAAGTCATAGCCTTTGTCCTAGTTCCTCCCTTGTATTATGTAAATTTCAATGTATGTTCTGGTGAGTTCTATACACCTTTCCCATTTTGCATTGAAAGCTCAAATAATTTTCCTGAATGCAGTATAAATATACCAGGATTTACTCTTCTCGCCTCCCCTCTCTGCCAGCTGTTCAAATAAAACTTCAGGAAAAGGATCTAATGCACCACAGTGCCTGATTGGCTAGAAACCTGAGACTGGATAGCCAGACACCTAAGGTAGAACCTAACATCACTGGGAAAAAAAATCTATGAAATGATTCATAATGATATCCTGCTACACTCAATGTCAGTGCCTTGTCCAGTCATCATCAGAAAGGCTTCTAATGGCAGGAGATGTCAGTGTGTGGGGAGACCTGTAGCCATTATATTTAATGTCTAAGTTGAAGACCTCTATTGGGTCTCTCTATAATAAGATCAGGGAACCCAATGGAAAGGAGAGATTGTAGGAGTCAGAGGGCATGGAGGACACCGGGAGAACACAGCCCCCTAAGTCAACTAAGCAAGGCTAATATGGGCTCACAGAGACTGAAGCAGCAAGCTTCAGGACCTTTGCACCAGCTCCCCTGCATATGTTGTGGTTGATAGCTTGGTAGTTTTTTGAGATTCCTAACAGGGGAGCTGGTGTGTCTCTGACTCCTATTATAAATGCATAAATATATGTGCATTTTACACATGTTCATGTGTGATTTATATCAGCCTTTTTAGTTAATGTTTCTTTCCTTGTGAAAAATGGGTGTACTATATATATATATATATATGAGGTAGCAGCAAGAGTAATTTTATGGTTGGGGGTTATTAGAACATGAGGAATTGTTTTAAAGGGCCTCAGCACTGGGAATGTTGAGAATCACTAGATTAATTCTTGCGGTTCAGGGTAAGAACCCTCAGCTTCCTCCTCATGTTTCCAGGCCTTTGCTCAGCCATCAGGGAATTGTAAGCCCAAACAAACTTCTAAAATGTCTTGGTCATGACATTTTGTCACAGCAATAGAAAAGTAACTGACAGAAAAGCTACATATACTGAAAAAATATTTTTAAAGAGAAAGAGAAGAAAAGAAAAGAAATGTCAGGGTTGAGTATTTGGTATGGAATTCAAAAAGATATTAACTTAAAAAAATCATAAGCAAATACAGGCCTATTCAGACTTCAGTACTTTTGTACTTTCAGGTTTTTCAAATTTCTCTTTTTAAACCTCGTCAATTTTGTTGTTGTTGTTGTTTGTCTTTGTTTTGCTTTGTTTTTTATTTGTTTTGAGACAAAATTTCAATACCTAGCACTAGATTCGCCCAAACTCGCGAAGATCAACCTGCCTCTGCTACCAGAGTGCTGAGATGTGCCGCTGCCATGTAACACTTTTCAAATATCTCCCTAGTCCACTTAATGATGCGTGCTTGTACATGGTTGGGGTACCACTGAGTGGATCGTGAACAACTTATCTTGGGCTATCCTCTTAAAGAAAACTAACTGACTCTTCCTTTCCCTAGAGCAGTGCTCCTCAACCTTTCTAATATTGAGACCCTTTCATCGACTTCCTCATTTTGTGATGAGCTCTAACCATATATGTATTTTCATTGCTATTTTATAACTGTAATACTGCCACTGTTTTAAATTATGATATAAAAATATGGGTTTTCTGATAGCTTTAGGAGACCCCTAATGTAAGGGTCATTTGACTCCCAAAGTGATCAACCCTCACATGTTGAGAACCCCTGCTACAGAGGTAAGTCAACTGCTAATAACTCTTAGGTTGGTGTACAGCTTTGTGAATCCTTTCTCTTTCCTTGTTGACTAGCTTGATCTTATACAGTTATTATGCTGACAACTATGGCTACTGTGAATTCATGTATGTAATGGGCCTGTAATATCCAGAAAGCTTTACTTACAACCAACTTTCTAAGTGTTTCTGATTCTTACACTCATTTTGCCCTTAATCCCCCAAAAAAGTTCCACAAGCAATAGGAGAGAAAAGAAATGTCTAAGAATGCCTCAGTAGATATTATCTGTACCTTGACTATTTGGGAATCTCTGAATTTGACTTACAATACATAAAGAAGCCTTTCTGGCTGCATTAGTCTATACATATAAAGATGTGTATTTTAAAAGCAGTTTGGTTCCATGTCCCTTTAGCAGAAAAGTACTAATAGAGTTTATGATTACTATAGAATCTTGAGCAGAATGTTCAACATCTTGAGCAGAATTAATATTAAACATTGTAGCAACTTCTTGTTGAGCATGCCTTACATCCAACTAGAAAGCTGTTATATATGCCATAGCATTCATGCCACTGATGCCACTAATGCACTGAGTATACTTTGACAGACTGATCATTGCTGTAGGTCTCAATGCTTACAAGTAGTTAATACTCATGATAAATTTTCTCTTCTAGTTGTTTGCTTAGCACTTTCGGTCACTGCACAATCTTGCCAGCAGAGACCTTTAGTCTTAGATTTTTCAAAAACCTACTTGGAGGTTTGAAATACTTTTACCTTCCTTCCAATCCACTGACCAAATGTAAGGGAGAAAGAAGGTTATTATGAAAGGGGGATTGTGGACCATTTTAGACATACTTCCGTGGGATGAGTCCA
The DNA here is from genome assembly GCF_030254825.1 of Meriones unguiculatus. Classification (NCBI taxonomy): domain Eukaryota; kingdom Metazoa; phylum Chordata; class Mammalia; order Rodentia; family Muridae; genus Meriones; species Meriones unguiculatus. The sequence continues at coordinate 101,826,545 of NC_083351.1, forward strand.
TTCTTTGTTGTCTGGATAACAGTAGTCCAGTCAAATAGCTAACACAAAGAAGCAACATGAACCCACAGCAGTGGGATGATTCAGCAAAAATAGCAAGAGTCCTCTGAATGTGTATGATTCACCCAAAGCCACAAGAACAAGCTGGAGTGCCACCAGAAATTCTCTGCTCTGGAGCATTTCTCTCTGAGAAGTGAAATGTAGAAAAACAAAGTCCAGAGAAGTAATGTGAACTTCACAAAGAGCAGGGATACAAAGGATATGTCTCCCTGTCCATGGGGTTCTATGTATCCCTTCTTAGCATCCATGAAGGCTGTTTAAAAACCACACCCCTTGCATGAAACATCTTCCAGCAAAACATCAGATGCCCTTCCACATGTCCTTTTTCAGCTGACCAAGAACATACACCCTTTCTTGAGTTTTCAACTGATGATGAACTAAAATATTTCCACATTGCACATTTGGGACCAAACAAACAAGCAAACAAAACACATAAAAGAAACCAAAACTTTCACCACAGAGATGATGTGTCTAGTTAGTACCAGGACATTCTCCAGGTTCTGACTTCAAAGTGTATGGTGTTCTCAGCAATAAAATCTTTTCTTCAAGTTTCAGTGTGTAAAGGAGAGCAAGAGCCAGTATTGCTGTGAGGATCTCTGGGACCAACATCTCAGAAGACAGTATCCTACATCTAGTACTGTGTTTTTGTTTGGTAAGCTATGGATCTGGAAGGAGCACTGGGGATACTCCTTTTAGAATCTCTGGGTTGTCATTTTTGTTCATAATAACTTTCTCTTGTGGCACTTACATTAACACTGTTGTGTTGAATCTACATCTCTTATTTCTGATATCAGTAATGTATTTTTCTCTCTACTCTTATATTTCTTAAAGCTCTACATAATGGAATAGATACTTACTAACAACCAACTGGTGCAAAAGAATTATATATATATTCATATATTTTTTATTTGTTCCTTTAATACTTTAGAAATGTTCCATTGCTAAGTTGTGTTCAAGGTTTATCTATAATTCAGGCAGTACTTTTTGGCTTCCTGAAGTATTAGTGTTAGTATTTTGGAATACAGCCTCTTTCTGGGTTATTTAGCAACTTATTATGTCATCATGTGTCACCAGTCAGGTGGCCACACCTGGAAGGTATGGTTACCTTGCCCCTTAAAGGGACAATCCCAACACATGGTCACTCTCTTACTATTGCTTCTCTCTTACTCTCTCTCTCACTCTTATCTTTCTCTCTCTCTCTTTCTCTCTCTCTCTCTCTCTCTCTCTCTCTCTCTCTCTCTCTGTGCCCCTCCCCTTTTCTCTCTCTCTCCCTATCATCTCCTGTCCCTTCCCTCCATACCCACCTAATAAACCTCTTTCATAGAAGATCGGTTGACAGCCTCATTCTTTTATTATTCTAACATTGGTGCCGTGATTCGGATAGGGTCTCTCCTTGCTTTGGTAAGAGCCCTTTCGGACTTCTGTAATCTAATAGGATGGTTTCAACTGATTTTCTCTGCTCTATACCTAAAAACCCCTACTTCCCCTGCTCTCCTGGGAACACTTGCTCTGGCAACTGCACGGTGTCCATGATGCCCTCCTGCTACTGCGCCTGGCGGTTCCCAGCAGCGGGCAACAGCAACACTTCACCTCGGCCAGTGCTCTGAGTTGCAGAGACTCACACAACACAAAAATCAACTTTGGCGCGCTGCCAAAGGTAAGGAATTTCTAAAAACCCAACATAGCCACAGAGATTTTAAAATTTCCCGTGATACCTCTTGCGCCATGTTGATTTTGGGAGGAAGTGGGCAGAACCATAGCCTCACCATAGATTTTCAAGTGGTTGTGGCACCATTTTTAATTCGGGCAAATGGGCTCCATCTTACTGTGCACTCTCCTGTCCCCCACCAAGCTGCTTTCATTTCACTTCTAGCTCCATGCTTTCTTCTGACTAAGAGGCTATTTCCAAGCTTTTTCTTCCTGATTCCTCTACACTCTACTCTTATATTTTAAAATGCTTTATATTCCTTATCTAATGCTTTATATAATTTTCTCATTAGGTTTACATTTATAAGTCTTAATCATAATTAACTGTTTATTTTATCTTTTAGATTAGGCCACAACAATGAGCCTCATTTCAAATTGGTATGGATTTTATAAAAATTCAAAGTCATATTTTACTACCTTATGATTCAACCCTGTTTCAAAATAAATTTTATATAATAACAAAATTTCAAAGTTATAAATATCTATTCAAATTAAGTTGGTTTAAAATATAAATCTAAATGCCTATGTATTTTCAGTTCCTAACCTAATAAAGGCTGTTATTGTCTCCTGCTATGTGTTGCTCAAATATAATTTTAAAATTGCTTTATACTATTCTACTATATTGTTGGTTTTAAACTTACAGCTCAGGGGTTCATTATTGCATACAAATTGTTTACCAATATTCTAAATTAAGATCTATTAATTTTAGAGGTATATATTTATGTTAAAACTGGGTCAATTTGCTGTATCTCTACTATCAAAAGGTTAAAATATGCTTGGTCTTGTTCTCTAAAAATAATGTTATTAATCTATAATATAGCCTTAGACTATTATAAGCTATAAACTTTTATATACTAAATCATACAAAAACTCTTGTGCTCTCACTTTTTTTTTTCTTTTCAATGGAGTTTATTCAGGAACCTTGAACAATCATCGGACCCTGGGGAAAGCTAGCCCACAGCTTAAATAGCTTCTGGGTAGCCAACCCCAGCGTGCCACATGGGCAATGCAGATAGGTCCACATACATGGAAGCAAGCCAGATCCTCAGCCTTAGCCAAAAATGGAGTTGTTTGTGACAGAGAGCACTCACCATGAGGAAGGTGGAAGGCGGAAAACAGCTCCATCTTTAAGGCGAGGCATTACGCAGCTCTCTACAGTTCTCCCTTTTTGTTTTAGACGCATCAGGCAAGAGTAGAGGTCTGATCTCTGATATTAGAAATAAATTGGGACTTTCTACCGATGTTCATTTAGGTGTCATCCACCCAAAGAGCATCAGACCTGTCCGATACATTTTTCTCAGAGGGGGGACCTGGGGCATCAACCCGCATGCAATCAGACATGCTCTTCTCTGGATCCAAAGCGGCTGACCCTGAGTGCAGTGCTTAGCCTCGCATCCTGAGCATAACATTTTAGCTTTTTATGGTATCCAACCATGCTTGGGGAGACTGTCCTGCTTCAATGGCTGTAAAGGCCTGAATGATCATGGCTGCATTACGCTGTTGTGAGACTCTAATCTTGCATATACACCACAGGCAAACCAAGGAGACCAACACTTCAATAAATTATATTCATGACTTTTAAGGTTCCAACTTAGCAAGGACAATACCTAAAGTCCTAATATTTAATGGTTAACAAATACAAGTTAATGGTCATCTCATAGATATGTGTATTCATAGTTCTACAGTTGCAAACATGGTCTCACTGCAATTTTTTAATAAACAGCTGAGGATTGTTCTTTATTCCCCATATAGGGGTTGGTAAAAATAGTAAGAGCCATCCCGACTGCCTCCAGGCCTTAGCTGCGCTCTGAAGCTGCTAGCATTCCTGCAAAAAAGGCAAGAGTTTTGCATGGCCAAAAGTCAGTTCTGCCAGGTGACTTTTTCAAAGCAGCCAAAGTGAATGCTAGTCCGGCTGCTGATGCAACATGCCATAGCTGCCTGCTGGCAGACTGGCCTCTGGAAATCAAAATGTTCCCAAGCAGGCTTGGGCTCTGCCAGCCACAGAGGTTCAACCAGCTCAAGAGCCACAGACACTTCCAACATTCTAGCTCTTTGGCCTGGCAGAGAAAAAATGGCTCCTTGACTCAGCAACCTCCACAACTCTCGTGCAACCCTGAGCAATATCACAGGTCTGTTTATGACCTAACAATGAGGTTCCATGGACATATTGCCAACTTCTGTGTTGGGAGACTTCAGATGCCTTCCCAGTTATCTTCATATGCAGGAGATGAGGCCTTAAGCCTAAGTCCTAGAGCTACTATTTTCAGGCCTAGACACAGTCCAGACTCAAAAAAAGGGCTAAATGTAACCATTCCTTTAGATAAAGGACAATAAATGTTCATAGCATTCTCAACTATGTCTCATGGTAAATAACTAAATACAAAGGTCCCTCTCAAAAAACATATTTGAGAATCTTAAAAGGTGTCTTATACATGTTTGAGAGTCTAAAAATGTGTCTTAAGGTTGGTAATGCAACTTATAAATGTTTGAGGGTCTAAGAAAGTGTTTTAAGATTGGAAAATGCAAGCTATAAAGGTTACAAGGTCTAAGGTGATTTAAGGTATCTTAAATAAGTAAAAAGGCCTAATATTTCCTCCTGTTGCTATGCTGCTGTTGTATTGACTGTCCAGAGTTTTAACCTTTATCAATAGAGCTCTAATTTATTAATCTGACTCTGATACAAAAACATTCCACTATACCACGTACTATTATGGTTCTAAGCTCAAGATTGTAAGTCTCCATAATATGTATGCTTATACTAAAAGTTAAGATCAAGTGAGTTTCCCTTTTACTTCATAAAAGGCTTTTGCCATTTTAGAGCTTCCGTTAAAAAATATTTATGCTGTTAACACAAATATGTATGTCTACTGCTTTTTCTACAATGTATATTTCAATGCAGAGTACAATTGTGATACTAACATGTCTAAAGTTTTATCTCCTTCTTACAAATTAAAAGTAATCTTGTAAGCTGGAGAAAATCCACTGAAATCTACCTCTCAGGTCAACTGGACTCCAGATAAGTACTGTACTTACTGCCTATCTCAAAAGGTGGGACTCCTCCCCTTTCCCTGGTTTTGGGACTTCCTTTCCTGGCTATCAGACTGCTATTTACTGTATGCAACACTGGCTGGATTGGTGAGTTCTCCTTATTGACCAGCTACTAGATTGGTGAGTTCACTCCATTTTTTTCGGTATAAAACGCCTCTCTTGGTAGGGGAAGCTTGACTGCAGAGCTCTGGCAATTTCGTACTATCTATTGAGACAGAGGGACCCCTCCCCCAGCCATAGCCTTAACTGTCTAGGGCTGACCCTCTATGCTGACCTTAAGGTAATCTTTTGCCTAAACATACATATATATATATATATATATATATATATATATATATATATGTTTCAGTGTCCTGCCACACATGGGTGTTTCCTATAGCCACAAGAGTGCCAAAAGCAGCTACAAGTATTCAATTCTGACCTCACAGACTTCCATCAAGCTGGACCTGAACCTTCCCTCCCAGCCATGGATGTTCTCACAGACCCTGGAAAGCATCAAAACAGCCCATTCTTCCTGGACTTGGCCAACATTTCCGCCTTTGACCTCCCTACAGTGCTTCCATTGTCAGCAGGAAGTAGCCAGAAGAGAATCTACGCCCATTATTCACTTCACATTAACAAAAGGATGAAATGGTGTGCTTCAGGACCAGCACAAGCAGCTCTAGGTTCTCCCAGTGTTCCCCAGTCCCTACATGCTGCCTTGCATGGCTGGTAACTCTCTATTGACAACTCTCTACTCTAAATTTTCCAGGGCAGAGGCTTCCCTTACTCTTGACCTTGCAAACTGATGATTTTGTTGCTATAAATCTTCTCTCTCTCAACCCCTTGCATGACAACCAAGAGCTGCTTCCAATGAGCCTAAATTTACATACTTTAACTTACCTTATAAAAAGCACCCCAAGCTCCCCATTTTTTTTAATTATAGAAAAAGGGAGGAATGTTAGTATTTTGGAACACAACCTCCTTCTAGGTTACCTAGCAACTTATGGTGTCATCATGTAATGCTGGCCAGGTGGCCACACCTGGAAGGTGTGGTTACCTTGCCCCTTAAAGGGACAACCCTGACCATGTGGTCACTCTCTTACTCTTGCTTCTCTTTTACTCTCTCTGTCACTCTTCTCTCTCTCTGGGCACCCCTCCCCCTTTTCTCTCTCTCTCCCCATCATGTCCTGTTCCCCCTTCCCTCCATACACACCTAATAAACCTCTTGCATAGAAGATCAGTTGACAGCCTCATTCTTTTATTAATTTAACAATTAGTCTTTCAATAACTTTTTTGTCATGAAAGTCAACTAGATATTCCTCTCCAACACTAGTTTTACTTATAAGTTAAAATGTATATTAATGGTATCATAAATATAAAAATTACATAAATTAAAATGTCTCTTATTGAACATATTTTGCTAGAACTCAAGATTATTGAGAGTAATGAAAAGATACAAGTTAACTTTTTATGAAAAATGGTCTTAGAACTGAATTTATAAGTAAAAATTCATTGAAATATTATATCATTAATGAACTAAAATGTCTTTTTCCTAACATAATGACTGAGTTCACCAAAGTCAGCCTAGATAGGAGATTATAGATTAAAAAAATTATCTACTTTTTCTACTCAGTTATACCAAATACAAGTTAGAGAAAAGGTTGGGACCCTTAATAGCAGTACACGTTTTTAAAGAGTGATTAGTCTACATAATTCCAAATTATAGAAATTAAAATAAAAAAAACTGTTCAAAAAGCTCTGAAATTATTAGTACAAAGAGAACTTTTTCTCTTGGAAAAGGTTGCCCTCATTCCTATCTATGGCCTGTCCTGATTAGTTACTTATGCTCATCAGAGACTGATAATATTTAATATAAGATTCCAGAAATGAAGTATTGATGTACTTTACACTTCATGAGAGTAAAGTGAAATCTTATGCCATTCTTTTCAGGTCTGCCTGGTCATGAACAATCCCATTGTGTGCTACTGTACCTTACCTGCTGCTTCATCACATGGTAGCCACCTTCAGTTACCAGATCAATTGACATGGTGCTCCCATTGATGTATTCTAAAAACATTTAATTAACTCTATGGTATTAGTAATGCTAGCTAGAAATTTTCATTTGTCAGAGATGACATAATATGCTTCAAGTGATGGTATCCAGTTAAATACAAAAGAGTCAGACATTGAGCTTAATGTGGCAAGACACATTGTAAATTATTGTCCAATGTCTTATACCTCATATATAAATGAAGCATTGTCATGGGTATAAATGGACAATATATTTAGGAGTCAGTATTTTCATGACTCAGGTATCCAGGAAGAGTCTTGGAAAACATTACTCATAGCTAAGAAAGGGCTAATGTAGCTCAGAATAGGACATTGGAATAGTGGGTTATTTAAGGCAATATGTTTGACTTGGAGATGTATTCATGAGGCTGACAGGCTGATACCAGGGGAAGATGTGTCACTAGGCAGACTCGCAGTCAATAAAGCTGGGAATATAACAGACGCTCAGACAGCAAGTGATTAGCACTAATGAGGAAATTTAATTAGTCTATTCTCCCAGGCATACAGAAAGAATAAAGAAGGCCAGAGCACTGGTGCCTTTTGATACAGCTAGTTCACTTTATTATAGGTCTGTCTTCAATGCCACTGCAAGAACGAGAATTATTCAGAGGGTAGCGAATTCCTAAAAGCTTCATCTGAAATTTTTAACTTCCCCCTTTCTTCCTATTTGTGCAATTTCTTCCTAATATTCTTCAAATGTTTGAGAATTTCTGGAAGTAGGTGACAATATTTATATCTTCATGAAATTACTTCAGAATTTTATGATTTGTTTGTATTTTGAAAAGTGTTATTTGAGTCTTATATCATAGTAATGTTTTTATATAATTTTTATTCTTTTATATTAATCACAGGTTATTTACTTTGTATCCCAGCTATAGCCAATCAATCGTTCCCTCCCAATCCCAAATCCCACACTCCTTCACTCATCTCCTCCCTGCCCCTTTCCAAGTCCACTGATAGGGGAGGTCCTCCTCCCCTTCCATCTAACCTTGGCTTATCAGGTATCGTCACACCTGGGTGCAATGTCTTCCTCTGTGGCCTAACAAGGCTGCTCCTCCCTCTGGGGATGAGGGGGAGGTCAAAGAGCCAGCCATTGAGTTCATATCAGAAATAGTCCATGTACTCCTTACTAGGGAACCCACTAGGATACTGAGCTACCATGGGCTACATCTGAGCAGGGGATCTAGGTTACATGCATACAGGGTCTTTGGTTGGAGAAACAGTCTAAAAAAGACCCCTGTGTCCAGATATATTTGGTCCTTGTGGAGCTCCTTCTTCTCCAGGTCATACTAACTCCCCCTTCTTTCATAAGATTCCCTGAACTCTGCCGAGGGTTTGGTCATGAGTCTTAGTATCTGCTTTGATACACTGCTAGGTACAGTCTTTCAGAGGCCCTCTGCAGTGGGCTCCTGTCCTGTTACTTGTTTTCTCCTACTTCCAATGTCCATCCCATTAGTCTTTCTCAGTGAGGATTGATCATCTTACCCCGGGTCCTCTTTCTTGGTTATCTTCTTTGGGTGTACAGATTTTAGTAGGTTTATCCTATCTTATAGGTCTAGTATCCACTTATAAGTGAGTATATACCATGTGTGTCTTTCTGCTTCTGGGATACCTCACTCAGGATGATCTTTTCTAGATCCCAACATTTGCCTGTAAATTTCATGATTTCCTTATTTTTAATTGCTGAGTAGTATTCCATTGTGTATAAGTACCACAAATTCTGTATCCATTTCTCTGCTCATGGACCTATGGGTTGTTTCCAGGTTCTGGCTATTATAAATAAAGCTGCTACAAACATGGTTGAGCAAATGTCTTTGTTGTGTACTTGAGCATCTTTTGGATATATGCCTAGGAGTGGTTTAGCTGTGTCTTGAGGAAGTGCTTTTTCTAATTGTCTAAGAAAGCACCAGATGGATTTCCAAAGTGGTTTTACAAGTTTAAATTCCCACCAGCAGTGGTGGAGCCTTCCTCTTTCTCCACATCCTCTCCAGCATGTGTTGTCACTTGAGTTTTTTTTATCTTAGCCATTCTGATGGGTGTAAGGTGAAATCTCAGGGTCATTTTGATTTGTAACTCCCTGATGGCTAAGGACTTTGAGCATCTCTTTAAGTGTTTCATTGCCGTTCTATATTCCTCTACAGAGAATTCTCTGTTTAGCTTCATAACCCATTTTTTACTTGGATTACTTGATTTGTTGCAGTTGATTTCTTTATATATTGTGGATATTGGCTTTCTGTCAGATGTAGGGTTGGTGAAAATCCTTTCCCAGTCTGTATGCTTTCGATTGGTTCTAACAATAGTGTCCTTTGCTTCACAGAAGCTTTTCAGTTTCAAGAGGTACCATTTATTGATTGTTGCTCTTAGAGCCTGTACTGTTGGTGTTCTGTTCAGGATGGTGTCTCCTGAGCCAATGAGTTCTAGGCAGTTCTCCTCTTTTTCCTCTAACTCATTTAGTGTATCAGGTTTTATGTTGCGGTCTTTGATCCACTTGGACTTTAGTTTTGTGCAGGGTGCTAAACATGGATCTATTTTTATTTTTTCTGCATGTAGAAATCCAGTTGGACCAGAACCATTTGTTGAAGATGCTGTCTTTTTTTCCATTGAATGGTTTTGGCTTCTTTGTCAAAAATCAAGTATCCATAGGTATGTAGGTTTATTTCTGGGTCTTCTATTCAGTTCCATTGATCCTCTATTCTGTTTCTCTGCCAATACCATGCAGTTTTTATTACTATTGCTCTGTAGTACAGCTTGAGATAAGGGATGGCGATACCTCCAGATAATCTGCTATTGTACAAGATAGTTTTCGAAATTCTGGGATTTCTGTTTCTCCATGTGAAGTTAAGAATTTTTCTTTCAAGGTCTGTAAAAAATTGTATTGTTATTTTGATGGGAATTGCATCGAATCTGTAGATTGCTTTTGAAAGAATGGCCATTTTCACTATGTTAATCTTACCTATCCATGAGAACTGGAAATCTTTCCATCTTCTGATATCTTCTTCAATTTCTTTCTTCAGAGAATTGAAGTTTTTTTTCAAACAGGTCTTTCACATACTTGGTTAGAGTCACACAAAGGTACTTTATGTTATTAGTGGCTATTGTGAAAGGTGTTGTTTCCTTAATTTATTTCTGGGCCCTTTGGTCTTTGGTATACTGGAGTCTTCTGATTTTTTTTTTTTAGTTAATTTTTTATTTAGCCACTTTGCTGAAGTTGTTTATCACCTTAAGGAGTACTCTGGTTGAATTTTTGGGTCAGTCAGGTATATTATCATATCATCTGAGAATAGTGAAACTTTGACCTCTTCCTTTCCTATTTGTATCCCCTTGATTTCCTTTAATTGTCTTATTGCTGTAGCTAGGACTTCAAGTACAATGTTGAGGAGATATGGAGAGAGTGGGCAGCCTTGCCTTGTCCCTGATTTCAGTGGGATTTATTTAAGTTTCAATCCATTGAGTTTGATGTTGGCTATAGGCTTGCTGAATATTGCCTTTACTATGTTTAGGTATCTGCCTTGTATACCTGATCTCTCTAAGACTTTAAACATGAATGGATGTTCAATTTTGTCAAATGCTTTTTTTGGCATCTAATGAGATGGTCATGTGGGTTTTCTCCTTCATTTTGTTTATATAATGGATTACCTTGATGAATTTCTGTATATTAAACCACCCCTGTATGCCTGGGATGTAGCATAGTTGGTCATAGTGGATGATATCTTTTATGTGTTCTTGGCTTCTGCTTGCAAGTATTTTATTGAGTATTTTTGCGTCAATGTTTAGAGAGATAGGTCTGAAGTTCTCTTTTTGGTTGGGTATTTGTGTGGTTTAGGTATCAAGGTGACTGTGGCTTCATAGAATGAGTTTGGTAATGTTCCTTCTGTTTCTATTTTGTGGAATAATTTGAAAAGAATTGTAGTTAGCTCTTCTTTGAAGGTCTGTTAGAATTCTGCACTGAAACTATCTGACCCTGGGCTTTTTTCGGAAGGAAGGCTGTTGATGACTGTTTCAATTTTCTTGGGGGATATAAGTCTATTTGATCTTTCTGCTTGATCTTGAATTAATTTTGGTACATGGAATCTATCAAGAAAATTTTCCAGCTATGACTGAGCTCCAGGATTTATTTGCCTAAACTCCACTGGTAGATCTACAGAGCAAGAGCTTCAATGTCCCAAGAAACCCTGTTTCCCACATTGGTGTGTGGATGTGAAGGATCTGATACCTGGCTGCTAGCTTAGAAGCACCCTGGATCTGGGGCTCTGTAGGCACTCGAGGTCTCACTCACTCTCTAGCAGATCAAATCGTAAAGCACAGGGTTCCTCCTGTTCTCTACTGGCAGGTTTGGACCTGCTGAGTCAAATGTGGCAGGATGAGCTCCTTGAGCTCAGTGCTACTGCAGCCACTGAACTAGGGAGTCTAGCTGTGGCTGCAAAACTGGAGTGTCCAGGTGCCTGCTGGGAAGTCCTGTGGAGCCACAACAGTGGTCCCCTGACCTAGGTGTCCCTATGCCTGATGCACCTGGGTGGTTTTGCAGGTCTCTGGACTTTGGTGGCTGTACAGCCAGCTATCTGCTGCTGAGGGGTTGGGCAGCCAGTACAGTCACTGGCTGGGAGGCCCTGTGGAGTCTGTATGGCTACTTGCAGATGTGGGACCCAGGAAGGATTGTACCTCTGATCTGGGATTCAGCAGGGGGACACAGCTGACTGCTTTGCTTAGGAGCTAGAAGCCCTGCTTCTGCTGTCTCTGTCCCCAGGGAGTAAGTTCTGTGCTGAAGGTAACAGGCACTGTGGGCAACTACTTTAAGGAAGAGGGAGGTTGGAAAAAGGGAAGTGCCCCTCTCCACAGAGAAGTCTGTGGCTGACTTGAATCTAAATTTTTTCTGTACCTGTGGTGTCCCCTCTCCTCCAGGAAGCCTCAACTTTGATTTTCTGGCTTCAGTTGCCCCTTCACTCACCAATTTCAGAGTTTCAGATCCTCTGCCTCTCAAAAAATAGTGTGTGCTGGTGGCCGTAATCTTGGAACCTGGTAATTGTACATGTTTTAATAAAACTTTGAATTTCTTGAACGTAATAGGAAACATGGCAAATAAAATGCAGTGATTTAATTCAGCTTTGAAAACACTGAAAGAAGAAGCATGCAGTTGAAAAGAGGAAAGGATAAAGTACCCACTGATGAAACAACATGGCTGCAGCAAGAACCAATGTCAGTGATGGAATGATGGACTTTAATTATTTACCTCATTAATATAAAATCCAGGGGTTGAGAGAAGTTTCAGTGGGTAAAGTGTTTGTCATGCAAGGATGAAAGGCAGAGCTGTGATCTCCAGAATATACAAAAAAGGCATTCAACTCAGGCATGATGTTTTATCATTCAGCTTGATGTTCATAGGTGAACACAAGGATCTTCCAAGCAAGATGCCCAGCTAATCAGGCTAATCTAATGAGCTCTGGATTTAATCAAGATACCCGGCCTCAGTGTATAAGATGGGGATTTATCAAAGACGACACCAGACTTCAAACTCTGATCTTCATATTTATGAGCACATTTGTGCACATGTGACCACACACATGTGAGCACTCCTACACACAACATACCACACATAAATACACATGCAATCATGTGAACTTTGGTTTTTCTTAAATTTTTTTTTACTTTTTTGTTTTTTATTTTTATATTAATTACAGTTTATTCACTTTGTATCCCAGCTGTAGCCCCCTCCTTTATTTCCTCCCAATACCCACCCACTCTCCCTCATCTCCTTCCTGCTCCTTTCTAAGTCTACTGATAGGAGACATAAATTTTAATACTAAATTTTTCTGATGAAATGATTAAAATTGTAATTGTTATATATTTACTGCATAACATTTTGTTTTAAATTTGAATGATATAAAAGTTTCAGAATCAGAGCATCAGGTGAACTTTTTGCAAAGTAACATGGGAGCTTCAGTAGCCGTTGCCCTTCTTAGACCCAGTCCTCCTTGGGAAAGAAAGCATACTTTGAGGACCCGGAGAGATACTGGAGTTTCTATTTCAGTTCTTGAGGGTTTGTTGTTGTTGTTGTTGTTTTTTATCCTCAGAAAAGTGAGTATAGTTTGGTCTTCCAGAAAATGTTTTCTTTATAAAGAAATAACAACATGCATAATTGAATGTGAGCTGTGCTTGCCAGTAAGCCCAATGAACTGAGTTTGATTTTAAGGGTTTCCATGATGAAAGCAGAAAATAAATTCATTTAAGTTTCCTCTGTCCTTCACATCTGTGCCATGGCATATGTACACACACACACACACACACACACACACACACACACACACACACATATTCTCTGTGCCCCCTCCACTACCTTGTTCCCTCTCTTCAACCACTACCTCTGTCTATTCTATCTCCCTTTCCAAATGATATTTATGCATCTTCTCTTGGATCATCCTTGTTATTTATCTTCTTTGGTTCTGTTCTTCCCCTCCCACTCCTACCCTTCTTTTCCCACCCTCCCTCATATTTTATTCCTCAGAAAAAGGGAGCTCCCTTTCTCATCCACTCTATCTCATCAAGCTGCACCAGGACTGAGCATGTACTATTCCTTTGTTGCCTGGTAAGACATTTCTGCCAGGGAAAGTGATAAAAAAGCACTCAAGTGAGTCTTTGTTTGATGCAGTCCCCACTTCCTTTACTATTCTCTGTTTATCCCTGTTCCCTCCCTTAAAACATTACCTCTGGAAGAGCCTCAAACTCTGTGGCACAAAAGACAACTTCCTGAACAGAACACCAACAGCTCAGGCTCAAGGAGAAACAACTGTGAAATGGGACTTATTGAAACTGAAGAGCTTATGTAAGGCAAAGGACACTGTCAATAGAACGAAATGGCAGTCTACAGATTAGGAAAAAATCTTAACCAATCCTGCATACAACAAAATATATAATGAACTCAAGAAATGAAACACCAATAAACAAAATAACCGAATTAAAAATGGGACACAGGTTTTAGTGGGTTTGTCCTATGTTGTATGTCTATATGAGTGAGTATATACCATATGTGTCTTTTTGCTTCTGGGACAACTCACTCAGGATGATCCTTTCCAGATCCCACCATTTACCTGCAAATTTCATGATTTCCTTATTTTTCATTGCTGAGTAATATTCCATTGTGTAGATGTACTACAATTTCTGCATCCATTCTTCAGTTGAGGGGCATCTGGGTTGTTTCCAGCTTCTGGCTATTACAAATAAAGCTGCTACAAACATGGTTGAGCAAATGTCCTTTTTGTGTACTTGAGCCTCTTTTGGATATATGCCTAGGAGTGGTATGGCTGGATCTTGGGAAAGCACTATTGCTAGTTGTCTGAGAAAGCACCAGATTGATTTCCAGAGTGGTTGTACAAGTTTACATTCCCACCAGCAGTGGAGAAGGGTTCCCCTTTCTCCACAACCTCTCCAGCATGTGTTGTCACTTGAGTTTTTTATCTTGGCCATTCTCATGGTATATACTCACTCATATAGACATACAACATAGGACAAACCCACTAAAACCTGTGCATCTAAAGAAACTAAGCAAGAGAGGGGACCCTAACTAAAATGTCCAATGTCCAATCCCCATCCAGAAAGGCAAAGAGGATGGACATCAGAAGAAGAAGAAAACAGGAAACAACCTAGGAACCTACCACAGAGGGCCTCTGAAAGCCTCTGCGCTACAGACTATCAAAGCAGATGCTGAGCCTGATGGGCAGCTGTCAGGCAGAGTGAATGGAATTTTATGTAAGAACTGGGAAATAGTAAGAGCTGGAGAGGACAGGGTCTCCACAAAGAGAACAACCGAACAAGAAAATTTGAACACAGGGAACTTCCCAGAGACTCATACTCCAACCAAGGACTATTCATGAAGATAACCCAGAACCCCTGCACAGATGTAGCCCAGGGCAGTTCAGAGTCCAATTGGGTTACATAGTAATGTGAAGAGGGACTGCCTCTGACATAATCTGATAGGCCTGCTCTTTGATCACCTCCTCCTGGTCGGGGAGCAGCCTTACCAGGCCATAGTAGAGGACAATGCAGCCACTTTTGATGTGAACTGATGGACTAAGATCAGAAAGGAAAGGAGAACCTCCCCTATCAGTGGACTTGGGGAGTGGCATGCATGCAGAGGGAGGAGGGAGGGGCTTAATGGGGGATGCAGAATGAATAAAGTGTAATTGATGAAAAATTAAATAAAAAGGGAAAAATTAATTTAAGAACCTTAAATGACTTTCAAAAGTGGAGGAAAACATGGAGTTAGTCAATTTACATGGAGCATGTCTTGCCCCTGGGGGCAATGGTCTCCTGAACCTACTCAGACCTCAGACACCACCACTGCTAGTTCTAGAACTGATGCAGGATGTTCCAACGAGGGGGTTAAGGCTTCTCATAATATTTCCTATAAGCCCACACCTGTTTGTTTATATCCCCCATTTTTATTCATTATTAGCCAGATAGAGCCAAGTAATTGTGGCGATGATACTTGCTTTTTTGCCCAATGCTGGAATGCTTGTGAATTCAGGTATGCCCTGGTTACTCGCATGCCTCACTGGGTGCCTGTGCCCGTTGATGCCCCTCATGCTATGACTCTCTTCAGACAGAAAAGGGATCTTGGAACTACAGCCGCCATTGTAACTGCCATCTCATTGGCGGCTGTTGGAGCTACCACCATGGCATTAGCCATGAGTCATACTGTGCAGACTGCTCAGACCCTGAATAATCTTTTAGCCAATGTAGCTCATGCCTTAGATGTACAAAAAGGAATTAATGCTCAACTAAAAGGAGGCTTGATGGTGTTCAATCAGAGGATTGACCTTGTACAGGAGCAAATTGATACCCTATGGCAAATCGCTCAACTTGGCTGTCAATGAAAGTATGCTGGACTTTGTGTCACTAGCATACAGCATAATTGTTCCTGTGCTGCAAATCTGTCTAA
Source organism: Meriones unguiculatus (assembly GCF_030254825.1). Classification (NCBI taxonomy): domain Eukaryota; kingdom Metazoa; phylum Chordata; class Mammalia; order Rodentia; family Muridae; genus Meriones; species Meriones unguiculatus. The sequence goes on from NC_083351.1 coordinate 101,842,341, forward strand.
ACAATTGTCTAGCTATATTTTAGGTAATTGGACTGGAGAATTCGATACTACGATGGAGCAGCTGAGAGTGGCCATTGTCAAGGTAAATTCTACCAGAGTGGATGCAGGACTAGCGACAGGATTACCATCATGGATTGCTGCAGCCATGAATCATCTGAAGGAATGGGCGGGCGTGGGAGCGTTAGCAGGCCTTCTGGTGTTGGTCTCCTTGGTTTGCCTGTGGTATATATGCAAGATTAGAGTCTCACAACAGCGTAATATAGCCATAACCATTCAGGCCTTTACAGCCATTGAAGCAGGACAGTCTCCCCAAGCATGGGAGCTAAAATGTTACGCTCAGGATGTGAGGCTAAGCACTGCACTCAGGGTCAGCTGCTTTCGACCCAGAGAAGAGCATGTCTGACTGCATGCGGGTTGATGCCCCAGGTCCCGCCTCTGAGAAAAAGGTATAGGACGGGTCTGATGCTTTTGGGTGGATAACACCTAAATGAATAAAGTCTCAATTTATTTCTAATATCAGAGATCAGACCTCTACTCTTGCCTGATGCGTCTAAAACAAAAAGGGGGAACTGTAGAGAGCTGCGTAATACCTTGCCTTAAAAATGGAGCTGGTTTTTACCTTCCACCTTCTGGATGGTGAGTGCTCTCTGTCACAAACAACTCCATATTTGGCTAAGGCTGAGGATCTGGCTTCCTTCCATGTATGTGGACCTATCTGCATTCCCACATGGAATGCTGGGGTTGGCTACCCAGAGCCTATTTAAGCTGTGGGCTGGCTTTCCCCAGGGTCAGATGATTGTTCAAGGTTCCTGAATAAACTGCATTGAAAAAAATAAAATAAAATAAAATAAAATAAAATAAAATAAAATAAAATAAAAATGGGACACAGAACTAAACAGAATTCTCAACAGAAGAATAGCAAATGGCTGAGAAACATTCGAAGAAATGATTAATTTCCTTAGTCATTAGGAAAATGCAAATCAAAACAATTTGAGATTCTATCTCACACAGTTGAGAATGGCTAACATCAAAATATCATGTGACAGCATATGCTGGCAATGGTGCATAGAAAGAGGATCACTCCTTCACTGCTGGTCTGAGTGCAAAACTGTACAACAACTTTGAAAATTAATCTGGCCCTTTCTCAGAAAATTGAGAATAGCTTTACCTCAAAACTTATACCACTCCATGGTATATACCCAAAAGACATTTTCCTATTTAGTAATTGATGAGGGAGATATCAGTCCAATGTGGATGGTACCAACTCTGGACTGGTGGTCCTGGATTCTATAAGAAAATAGGCTGAGCAAGACATGGGAAGTAAGTCAGTAAGTAGCGCCCTTCTCTGGCATCTACATTACTGCTGCCCTATTCCTGCCCTGAATCACCACACCAGTCCTAGCTTCTTCTGATGCTGAACAACGCTGTGGAAGTGTAAGTCAAATAAACCCTTTCCTTTCCAAGTTACTTTGGTAATGGTGATTCATTGCAGCAATAGAAACACTAACTAAAATATTCCTCATACTTTTGATGGCTTTGTAACTTGGCTAACCAGATTATTATGTTTATCTCTGACCTCTTATCTCAGGGATACAACATCTTTTACCCAGGCATGTAGGCTATATTATTCTAATCTGTAATGTCTAATCCTATGGCCACATTACCTACTACTCTTAGATGTCAGTGTTTCGCATTTCTCGGTTGTAAGACAACTTGTTATTGCCAGACATGTCACTCAGATCATTCAGACTTATCTTTTCCATGATCCTGAGCAACAGTAACTGATATTACATTTCAGTAAATATACATTTACAGATTCTGAAGTATGGGTAGAGGTCATATATTACATGGAGTCATGATTCAATATTCAACAGTAGGTAAAAAAAAAATTGTGACCTGTAATTTTCTCATGAATAACAGGCATAGCACATCACAACATTCATATTTACTTAACTAAGACCTGCTTCTGAAACAATCCTGTACAACAACAGGCCCTCTGGAGGTATCTCCATCCCTGATCTCAACTTGTACTACAGAGCAATAGTAATAAATACTGCTTGGTACTGGCATAGAAACAGAATGGTGGATCAATGGAACCGAATAGATGACCCAAAAATAAACCCACACACCTATGAAGACTTGATTTTTTACAAAGAAGCCAAAACCATTCAATGGAAAAAAGACAGCATCTTCAACAAATGGTGCTGGTCTAACAGGATGTCTACATGCAGAAAAATCAAAATAGAACCATATTTACCACCCTGCACAAAACTAATGTCCAAGTGGATCAAAGACCTCAATATAAAACCAGATACTCTAAATTGGTTAGAAGAAAAAGTGGGGAAGAGCCTAGAACTCATTGGCACAGGAGACAACTTCCTGAGCAGAACACCAATAGCACAGGCCCTAAGAGCAACAATCAATAAATGGTACCTCATGAAACTGAAAAGCTTCTGTAAAGCAAAAGGAAATGTTGTTAGAACAAAACGTCAGCCTACAGATTGGAAAAGGATCTTCACCAACCCAACATCTGACAGAGGGCTGATATCCAGAATATACAAAGAACTAAAGAAGTTAAAAGGCATGCGAGTAACCAGGGCATACCTAAATTTACTAGCATTCCAGCATTGGGCAAAAAAGCAAATATCATTACCACAATTACTTGGCTCTATCTGGCTAATAATGAATAAAAATGGGGGATATAGACAAACAGGTGTGGGCTTATAGGAAATATTATGAGAAGCCTTAACCCCCTCGTTGGAACATCCTGCATCAGTTCTAGAACTAGCAGTGGTGGTGTCTGAGGTCTGAGTAGGTTCAGGAGACCATTGCCCCCAGAGGTGAGACGTGCTCCATGACAATTGACTAACTCCATGTTTTCCTCCACTTTTGAAAGTCATTTAAGGTTCTTAAATAATTTTTTCCCTTTTTTAAAAAATTTTTCATCAATTACACTTTATTCATTCTGCATCCCCCATAAGCCCCTCCCTCCTCCCCTCCCAATCCCACCCTCCCTCCTCCCTCTGCCTGCATGCCACTCCCCAAGTCCACTAATAGGGTAGGTTCTCCTCTCCTTTCTGATCTTAGTCTGTCGGTTCACATGCTATGACTCTCTTCAGACAGAAAAGGGATCTTGGAACTACAGCCACCATTGTTACTACCATCTCATTGGCGGCTGTTGGAGCTACCACCATGGCATTAACCATGAGTCATACAGGGCAGACTGCTCAGACCCTGAACAATCATTTAGCCAATGTAGCTCATGCCTTAGTTGTACATAAAGGAATTAATGCTCAACTAAAAGGAAGCTTGATGGTGTTCAATCAGAGGATTGACCTCGTGCAGGAGCAAATTGATACCCTATGGCAAATCGCTCAACTTGGCTGTCAATGGAAATATGCTGGACTTTGAGTCACTAGCATATAACATGAGAATTTTTCCTGTGCTGCAAATCTGTCTAAACAATTGTCTAGCTATATTTTAGGTAATTGGACTGGAGAATTCGATACTACGATGGAGCAGCTGAGAGTGGCCATTGTCACAGTAAATTCTACCAGAGTGGACACAGGACTAGCCACAGGATTATCATCATGGATTGCTGCAGCCATGAATCATTTGAAGGATTGGGCGGGCATGGGAGCGTTAGCAGGCCTTCTGGTGTTGGTCTCCTTGGTTTGCCTGTGGTATATATGCAAGATTAGAGTCTCACGACAGTGTGATGCAGCCATGATCATTCAGGCCTTTACAGCCATTGAAGCAGGACATTCTCCCCAAGCATGGTTGGATACCATAAAAAGCTAAAATGTTATGCTCAGGATGCGAGGCTAAGCACTGCACTCAGGGTCAGCCGCTTTGGACCCAGAGAAGAGCATGTCTGGTTGCATGCGGGTTGATGCCCCAGGTCCCGCCTCTGAGAAAAAGGTATAGGACGGGTCTGATGCTCTTTGGGTGGATGACACCTAAATGAACATCGGTACAAAGTCCCAATTTATTTCTAATATCAGAGATCAGACCTCTACTCTTGCCTGAAGCGTCTAAAACAAAAAGGGGGAACTGTAGAGAGCTGCAGAATGCTATGCCTTAAAGATGGAGCTGGTTTCCGCCTTCCACCTTCCCGATGGTGAGTGCTCTCTGTCACGAACAATTCCACTTTTGGCTAAGGCTGAGGATCTGGCTTGCTTCCATGTATGTGGACCTATCTGCATTGCCCACGTGGCACGCCTGGGTTGGCTACCCAGAGGCTATTTAAGCTGTGGGCTGGGTCCGAGGATTGTTCAAGGTTCCTGAATAAACTGCATTGAAAAAAAAAAGAAGAAGTTAAAAGGCAATAAAACAAGTAACCCAATTAAAAAAGTGGGGTATGGTGCTAAACAGAGAATTTTCTGTAGAAGAATATAGAATGGCAGAGAAACACATAAGGAAATGTTCAACATCCCTAGCCATCAGAGAGATGCAAATCAAAACGACCCTGAGATTTCACCTTACACCCATCAGAATTTCTAAGATCAAAAACTCAAGAGATAACCCATGCTGGAGAGGTTGTGGAGAAAAGGGAACATTCCTCCATTGTTGGTGGGAATGTCAACTGGTACAACCACTATGGAAATCAATTTGGTGCTTTCTCAGACAATTAGGAATAGTGCTACCTCAAGATCCAGCTATACCACTCCTAGGCATATATCCAAAATATGTTCAAGTATACAACAAGGACATTTGTTCAACCATGTTTTTAGCATCCTTATTCGTAGTAACCAGAACCTGGAAACAACCCAGATGTCCATCAACGGAGGAATGGAAATTGTGGTACTTTTACACAATGGAATACTACTCAGCAATTAAAAACAAGGACATCATAAATTTTTCAGGCAAATGGTAGGATCTAGAAAAACATCATCCTGAGTGAGGTATCCCAAAAGCAGAAAGATACACATGGTATATCCTCACTTATATAGACCCATAAGATAGGATAAACATACTAAAATATGTGCACCTAAAGAAGATAAACAAGAAAGAGGTCCAGGGGTAAGATGACCAATCCTCATCTAGAAGACAAAGGGAATGGACATTGTAAATAGGAGAAAACAAGTAACAGGACAGTAGCCTACCACAGAAGGCACCTAAAAGACTCTACCTAGAAGTGTATCAAAGTAAATGCTGAGACCCATAACCAAACCTTCGGCAGAGTGTAGGGAATCATATGAGGGAAGGAGGAATTAGTATATCCTAGAGGGGACAGGGAGCCCCACAAGGTTCAAATATATCTGAGCACAGGGGTCTTCTATGAGACTGTTTATCCAACCAAGGACCATGCATGGATATAACCTACAACCCCTGCTCAGACATAGCCCATGATAGCTCAGTATCCAAGTGGGTTCCCTAGTAAGGGGGGCAGGAATTGTTTCTGACATGAACTCATGAGCTTCCCCTCCCTGCTGAGGGAGGAGCAGCCTAGGGCCAGAGGGAAGTAAGGAGGACACAACCTCTCAGTGGACTCGAAAAGGGCAGGGAGGAGATGAGGGAGGGAGGGGAGGATTGGGAGGGAAAGAAGGAGAGGGCTACAGTTGGGATACAAATGAATGTATAAAATTAATTTAAAATAAAAATATTAAAAATAAATAAATAAATAAAACATTTTCTAACTTGCAATAAAATAAAAGACCAGTTTGTGTTATCACTGAGAAGCTGTATCTCACATGTGGATGAAAATACCCTCACTTTCCTCTTTTCACAGACTATGTTAAGGAATAAAAGGTATGTACAAGCACCTCATCTTTATCCTTTCCCTGTTATGAGTTAGCTTACTTCAAATATTGTCTTATAGACAATAGCTAATTTCAACTGTCATGATAGATTTACCCGTACCATTGAGGAGAAAACAGTCCTTCAGTTGTCACTTTAAAAGTTCATCACATGAGCATAGTTGAGCAAATGTCCTTATTGAATGGTGGAGAATCTTTCAGATATATGCCCAGGAGTGGTGTAGCTGGGTCTTGAGGTAGCAGTATTCTCACTTTTCTGAGAAAGCACCAGATTGATTTAAAGTGGTTGTGCAAGTTTAAGCTCCCACCAGCAATGGAGCAGGTTCCCCTTTCTTCACATTTGTGTCAGCATGTGCTATTGCTTGAGGTGTGTGTGTGTGTGTGTGTGTGTGTGTGTGTGTGTGCACGTGTGTGTGCTTCTTAGCCATTCTGACTGGTATAAGATAAAATTGCTTTGATTTGCATTTCCCTGATGTCTAAGAATTTTGAGCTATTTTTAAAAGTGTTTCTCTGCCAGTCAATTGGGTTATTTGGATTGTTGGTGTTTAATTTCTTGAGTTGTTTATATTTTTTTTGGATATTATCCCTCTGTGAGATGTAGGTTTGGTGAAGATCTCTTACCAATTTGTAGGCTGTCATTTTCTTCTGCTTACAGTGTCCTTTTTCTTTAAAAGAAGCTTTTTAGATTCATGAAGTTCCATTTATAAATTGTTGATCACTTTCCCCTGGAGGGACTTGCCAGGCCACAGAGGAGAGGATCCAGGCAGTCCTGATAGGCTAGTCCCAGAAGGGGTGGAGGGCACTCTTTCTATGGTCTCCAGGGGAAAAATGGGGGGAGTAGCAAGGGAGGGTGGGAGGATCAGGCTGGGAGAAGACAATAGAGGGGAATACAATCAGGATATAAATTGAATAAACTATAGAAATTAAAAAAATTAAAAGTGAAATAAATTTCATCAATGAGTGAAGTAAATTTTTTAATGTTACGGTCTTATAAAACTTGAAACTCATAATTGAAAAGCTGGTCATTGTGGCATGCAATTCTGGATGACAATTGAACATTTTTATAGAAACACGTAGTTTGTAAATAGAGGCATTCATTATTACAGACAGCCTTATGGAACACATTAATTATAAATCGACAGGTATGTAGACACATGTGAGGTTTAGTGCATTAGCATCATTGAGTAGTATTATGTTTGAAGTAGATGCAAACATTTCATATACATGATTTAAGTAATTTAAGTAATTCCCAACTTCAAATATGACTCTGCATAAAAAGTCTGTATAATTGTAATTCTTTTCTTCATTTAATAAATTTATTTTCTTAATGACTTCAATACAGAACAGCATTGACTTTCATTGAAGCCTGTGAATGGGTCATCTTAGCAAATGTTCATAATTTGCCATATGAATCACATACCATTAAAAATACTAGTGCTGCATTAGTGCAAAAATTTGATGATGAAGTGTTCCTATTCATTCTTTGCTTACACAGAAAATCCTGACTGAAGTTTTTAAGACTCTGCATTTAAAACTTTTCTTTTCAAATAAGTTTTTGTATAGTTAGAATTTTTTTTAATATTAAATGTCAGCATTATCTGCCCTTACACAGTCAACGTTCTGAAGTGGGAAGACAAATTAAATGAGAAGACAAATAAGTTTATATTTGTATATGTATATATACAAAATATATATATAGATATATTAGATGGCTACTGGGCTACAATGTAAGAAAAAAATGTGGTTCAGAAAGAGTAGTGAGTGAGGAGTATAATTTCTGGTTTGAGCATCTTTGACTGTGTCAGCATAATTGAACAGGTGCACTTGGGCAGAAGTTGAAAAGAGGCAAAGATTAATTGCATACAAATATCTGGTGAATGTCACTGCAAACAGTGTCATTGTGAAGGCATTAAGTAAAAAGAATTGTCCAGATCATTACAGAAAAACAAATTTAAGATCCCTGAAATTAGAATAGGAAGTGCAAGGATTCTTACAAACATAAAGGTTTAACATAGAATAAATTGGAGAGACACTAGGGCTTTGAGCAGTGAGGACTGCTATAACTTTTTATTTTGTATTTTATTCTATGAACTTTGAAAGTAGGCTGGGATAGGGGTGAGGGTGCTAAAGAATGAAAACAAAATCAATAGTATGTCAGTCCTACAAATGAGAGATATGGCTAGCTTTGAGTAGGATAATAATATTTGGATAGTTAAATGTGAGTAGTTTTGTAATATACTTGAGAGAATTTTTTTCTAAATAATAATAATAGACTTATTTTTGTAAAGTCATATAGCAAAAACAACATGGTATTGATCCAACATTAACACATAGACAAATGAAATTAAATAGAAGATGCAGTTGAAAAGGCTACACAGCTATAGTCATCTGATTTTCCACAAAGGTGCAGAAATATTTTGGAAGTAGATTATGTTTAATAAGTGTGTACTCATGAGAGCAACATGTCTAATTAAGAAACTAGATACCTGTATTACTATGAACAAAACAATTAATGAATTAAAGTTGAGTTACTGAATCCAAATAGGTCTGCATACTTGTATCAAAGGATAAAGAAAATGTGGTCTATATTATAGCTTTACTCACCCATAAAGAATGAAAATGTGTGTTTTACAGAAAAATAGGCAGTAAAGATGGACATGTCAAATAAATTGAGCCAGACTTGCTTGCAAATATGAAAATCAGGCATTTTTCCTATATATATGATAGGAGAGACATGAAGATGAGATTTACAGTACGTGTTTTTGAAAGAAAAGCATTAATACAGTATAAATGATACAAGATTTGTTACTATCTATGGATAAATAGGTCAGAGATTTGAGTTAATGCATTTATAGTCAAAAGCATATAGTGGATATATGAATGTAAGTATGTGGTTATTTTATGTATCTCTGCATACCTGTAGCTATACATTTGCATAGATATTTGTAAATTTCAGCAAGTCTCTGCACAATAGTGTACAACACACATAATTCTTAATTAGATGTGTCAGTATGAGTAAAGGCTTACCTATATAATTACTGATGGACATTCAAGTGTCTGTTTCACAAAAACATGCACCTGTGTGCAGAATCCCAGAGTTTTCGCAGATCTCTTCCACCTCATTTAATTCTATCATCCTACCTGAAAATTTCACTACTTATAGCCCATCTACTTTTTCTTTTTATTTAAGGCATAATGTTCATTACAAGATAAATTATAAATGTGCAGCCTCAGTGCCCATGATTAACATACCTTCCTAGGTGTCCTTGATCACATTTGCAGAGAATAATTTTTCACCTACCATACAGAATGCATTCAAAATATTTACATAAACCTAGTCTTGTATAAAGTACTTGGTTAAGGTGTGCAGCACACAGCTTGTGAATTGCAAAGATTTATTATCTTCACAGTGGTACTTGTGCCTAACATCATCTCCATAAATGCATAAGTTCTTTGAATAATAGGCTTTTAATTTTGTTTTCATTCTTTGAAGTTAAATAATTTTCATTTACATGAAAGACGAATTACCACTCTTAATTTTAAAAGAGTGTCATTAAATGTTTGATATGAAAGAGGCTATCCGAAGATCAAGGTGAAATGAACACAAATAAAGTGATACACCAGGGACACCAGAAAAAACAACTACTACCGTCATGCTAAAGAAACAGCCATAAAATGACTCCTAACATTTAGCTATGCCCATAGATGATTGCCTTCCTCAGCCATAATCATAAAGACCCCTCCTGCATGTGGAAACATATATAGAGACCACAGCAAGACTTTTTGCAGAAATTGGGTTACCTTGGGCCTAAAAAGAATGTCTTTCTCAAATCCTTTTTCTAACACCTGAAGAACCATGTGGAAGAGGATGCACAGACAGTTGACTAGACAACAATGAATCAAAGCCTGCTAAACACAACAAGGCTAGCACAGGTATGAATACACAGACACTGTGGCAGCATGACTAGGGCCTGCCCAGATAAGCATCAGATGGGGCCCTGGAAGTGAAAGGGGAAGTGGACTCAGGCCTTCCTATCCCAGAACTTAAATCTGATTGATAGAAAATTGCAAATGAAGAATTAGTTTTCTCCAAGGGACTCTTTCTGTGGAAACAAACCACTCTTAAGTGTAAGCCCCGTGCCAAGCAGTAGACCAGGACATTTGTTTGTTTGTTTGTCTGTTTTTAAAATTATTTATTATTATTATTATTATTTTACATTTACATTACTGGTCCTTTGCACACACATCTGGCTTTAATTTTGCAGTTTCTGTGGGATTCCTCTGTATAGAAATGTCTTTGTCTTTACATCTCTCCTGTTTCCTGTGCTTTTTCTTTGTTTTTCTTTTTCTTGGTTGTTTTGTCTTATTTTGATTTGTTTCGTTTTGATATATCATATTTTTATTATTTCTTGGATGCTGGTTTGCTTACTAAGGAGAGACAGACTGGGTGTGGATCCAGATGAGAGGGAAGATGGGGAAGAACTGGGAAGATCTGGGAGAGCAGAATCTGAATCAGAAAATACTGTATTAAAAAAAAATCTATTTTAAAAACAAAAAGGGAAAAAATGTCAGGTTTTCATAAAGGAAGCATAACAATGGAAAATAGAAGATTTAGAATGGTAGGATTCTACAAATGCAGAGATATATGAAGACCATGAGCTCACAGGGCTGAAGGATGCTCCTAAGAAGAAAAGAAGTGAATCTGATGGTTTAAGTAAATTAATATCAAATTACAGAGTGCAAATGTTAAAAGGCAAAGAGATTTGGATTATTTTTAACTTTTTATTCATAAAATATATTTTAATGTGTTCTAATCTGTAAAAATTCAATTTATATTTAACTAGCACTTTGGAGGCAAAGCCATTGTTAACAACATTAATAGAAATGTGTTATGCCTTATGCCAAGATACAAAGTTACAATATTAACGTGTGTGTGTGTGTGTGTGTGTGTGTGTGTGTATGCCTCCTAGTATCATAGTAATTCTGACTATTGGATAACTGAAAACAAGCCATTGTAAGGAGGACTGTGATTGTGTGATTGGTCCAGATTGATCAAGGAGGAAAATGATTGGTCCAGATTCATCAACAGCGAATGTCACTTCATAGAATGAACAGGCAACACAATCTGATGTGCTGAATGAAAAAGAACAGAAAGAGAGTAATTACCTGTATTTCCTGTTACCATGCAATCATTTCAGGTGAGGACAATATTGTAGTGCTCTGCTTAATTTTTATTTGTGTACAATTGTTTGAATGAAAAATTCCTCCCATAAGGCCTTGTCTGTGAACACTTGGTTCCAGGCCAGCAGTGCTGCTCAGGGAGATTATGAAACCATTAAGAAGTGTAGCCTGGCTCTAAAGAGCACATCTCCAGTAACTAGCTTTGAGGATTGATAACTTCACCCCTCTTCTAGTTGTTCTTTGTTACTCAGTGTGTGGTAGGGATGTGATCTCCGAGCTTCTTAAACCTGTGAGTGTTCCTTTTTCCCTCCATGATGGATAAGTAGTCCCTCTAGCACTTTGGAAGTATAAGCCAAAATAATACAATAATAATCTCCTTATGTTGCTTTTGTTCATTGTACTTTATCACAATAGAAGAGTAACCAACACAGGATTATTTCAGTGCTCTTAGTTAATTTTACACCACAGTATTTAACTTATGGGATATCTGGAAAGGGGCTATAGGTTTTTCAAGGCCTGTATAATTTTCTCTCCAGGACAGGGTTAGTGTATTTTAGTCATGACCATGACACCTGTAAATATATGTAAAATAGATTGTCCTTTCTTCTGTGGGTGCTCCACTTTAGTCGGTTTGAAGATCTGATTACAACAATGACAGACCTCCTTCTTAATAAAAGGCTGTTCTTATGCCTGACTGCCTCTAAGCTGAAGCTTAGATTGTTGGGATTTTGGTTGTTTGTATGGCAGGCTTGTTTTCCTGTCTTCATCTTGAAACTAAGTATCTGACCTTCCTGAGTCTGCTGACTAGTAGACTACATTCATCTGGCTGTCAACTCCATTGGCCTTACCCTGATACATGTAATGTTTTCTGTCTAATGTAACATTAAAATACATCCTCAGCTAGTTGGAAGGAAATCAATAAGAGTTTCTTGACATATTTTAATAATAGAGCATAATTTAAATTCAATTCACATTATTAAAATCAATACATTATATGTATTTTGAAATACAATACTAACTTTAGTGTTTTTCATAAGTGGTTATGAATGTATCAAAGAAACTTTATAAACTTAAAACATCCAGACTAATGTGTTATCTGAAGCCTGGAGTCCTCCTTAATTAGTTATTTATTCATGACTTATTTTGACCATCTGTTATGCTGAAATTAGTAAAAGCCATTTCCTAATAAGGTACAGTTCTCTTTTTATACAACATTCTGCCTGCACACCAGATCTTACTATAGATGATTATGAGCCACCATGTGGTTGCTGGGAATTGAACTCAGGGCCTTTGGAAAAACAGCGAGTGTTCTTAACCTCTGAGCCATCTCTCCAGCCCCATGTACAGTTCTCTTTTAATGATAAGATTATATGTACTATGAAAAGAAAAATAAGGCAATGTCACCCCAGTTTCTACAACCACATTAGTTATAGATGACTAACCAGGTAAGCAATTCCCAATTCTCAGAACCGTGAGCAATAGAGTTTCCGTTCTTATATGACATACAACCTCTGGTATATTTTCATAGTAGCACAGACTAACAAAACACTAAGAATACATTTTAATTCAGAAAAATTCATAAGTGCATGAATTTATTTTTTTTTGTAGTTTGCATATCTGCTATCTATCATCTAGCTGTCTAGCTATTATCGATTTGCCTATCTATTTATCTATCAATCTCTCATGTAAAAGTAACTTTTATTTGTCAGATGTAATTGTCATCTTAGAAGCTTATTGATTAATAAGCTCAATCTTCTATTTCTTTCTGAACTCTGGCTGGCTAGTTCAACTCAGCTGTTCAGGCTCAAACTCCTCTCGAAACTAACTGATTCAAATGGGATTCTCTTGGCTTTTCACTGTATTGCTCTGCCTGGCCTCAAAGGTATTCTTCTGGCATTTTGTTTTAATCTTTTGGCTTCTCATTCTCTGGCTCATCTGTTTTTTGGCTGTGTCTAGCTTGTTCTCTCTACAACCTATCTCTGTAAAGCCATCTTAATAAAACTGCCTTCTCTCTCTCTCTCTCTCTCTCTCTCTCTCTCTCTCTCTCTCTCTGTGTGTGTGTGTGTGTGTGTGTGTGTGTGTCTGCACTGCTTTCTAATTCCATTCTATTCTTGTGAGAGTTGGACCTATCCTATTATCTCTGACTCATTCTGTCAAATCTTTCTCTGAATTTTGACTTTGTCTGCCTTCAATTACATATCACTTTTAAACATAGTGTTTTATTCTACAAACTAACATTACTGACATGGTTTGGGAGTAAAAATTTGTCCTAAGTGCATGTCTATGGTCCAGTAAGAAGCATTGCCGGTGTGTGGCCTGTCTGCATTCCGACGGGATCACATAGACCTAGGACTTCAAATGTGATCCCTAGCCAGAGCATCCATATTGCTGAATTCCTCTACACTGTCATCTATCTACCTACCCATCTAGCAATCTATCATTTGTCTATCTGTCTGTCGTATCTATCTATCTATCTATCTATCTATCTATCTATCTTCTACCTATGTGTCACCTATCTACCATTTGTCTCTTGTGTGTTCATGTTTTATATGCATATGTGTATGTATATATAAATGCATCCATGATCTATTCTAATAACACTTCTGAGTGTATTTAATAAACATTACTAAGTACTTTCTAAAGAACTACAAAATGCTTATTATACAAAACTAAATTTTGAGCAGCTAGAACATAGCCTGGGTCTTACATTACTACAGTAATAAAGCCAGCAACTCTGACATTAAAGCAGGCACATATCCTACAACATGGTTTTTTGTGTCAAAGGTACTGAGCAAAATGGAAATGTACAAAAAATGGATAAAATCACAATCACATTTGAACATGGAAATAAACTTTGAATAGATTAAAAATTTAGAAGAAAACCAGGAGAAAAACCTCATGGAGCTTATCAAATGGTTACTTTTAGACATAAGTATGCACATATGAATATGTGCATATATGAATTTGTATAATATGTAAAATTATATCAGCTAATACAGTTTCCATATTTAAATATATACTGTACTTGTTGATATTTATGTACTATAATATTTTAAAATTATATCACCTTGTATTTTCATTAACAAGTAGTGAAAGATATCTGGAGAATTTTGATGAGCAAACATAGTGGGAGACATTTGGAATTTATTGAATTAAGGAAGTAAATGTTCCCACATATCTCAGTGCACCATCAGATCCCTGCATACAACAATATACTCAACAAACAACATACTCAAAATTTGACAACCTGTCCTGTTTCCTGTTTTCTCCCTCTTCCGAGGTCCATACCATTTTCCTTTCTGAGTAAGGATTGATCATCTTACCCAGGGTTCTCTTTCTTGCTTAGCTTCTTTAGGTGTACAGATTTTAGTATGTTTATCCTATATTACATGTCTAATATCCACTTATAAGTGAATATGTACCATGCGTGTCTTTCTGCTTCTGGGATACCTCACTTAGGATGCTCTTTTCTAGTTCCCACCATTTGCCTGCAAATTTTATGATTTCCTTTTTATTGCATAGTATCCCATTGTGTAAATGTACCACAATTTCTGTATCTGTTCAGAGGGCCTCTGAAAGACACTACCCAGCAGTGTATCAAAGCAGATGTTCAGGCTCATAACCAAATTTGGGGAATCTTATGAAAGAAGGGAGAAATAGAAAGACATGGAGGGCATAGGAAAGCACAAGGAGAGCAACAGAACCAAGAAATCTGGGAACAGGGGCCTTTTCTGAGGCTGATACTCCAACCAACGGCCATGCATGGAGATAACCTAAAAAGCCTGTACAGATTTAGCCCATGGCAGCTCAGTATCCAAGTGGGTGCTCTAGTAAAGGGAACAGAGACTGTCTCTGACAGGAACTCAGTGGTTTACCCTTTGACCACCTCCCCCTGAGGGGGCAGCAGACTTATCAGGCCACAGAGGAAGACAATGCAGCCAGTCTTGATGAGAACTGATAGGCTAGGGTCAAATGGAAGGGGAGGAGGACCTCCCCATCAGTGGACTTAGAGAGGGGCAGGAAGGAGATGAGGAAGGGTGGGATTGGGAGGTAATGAAGGAAGGGGTTACAGCTGGGACACAAAGTCAATAAACTGTAATTAATATAAAAACCAAAAATTTAAATTTAAAAAAGAAAAAGTATATCCCAATCATAGGCAAAAAAAAAAAAAGATTACTTAAGGGAAATTTTGAAAATTGCCTACTCTTTATGAATCCTGAAGGCAGGGGAATGTACTGAATGGTCATCCATATTCTAGAGTTAATTTACATATTTATTAAAATATGAATTTTATACCAGTTTTATGCAATATATATTTATATGCACATAACACATAAGTGTGTGTTTGCGGATATAAAAAGTTCAAATAAGCCAATTTGAAACTGAAATTATTCTTTTCCTGCATTCTGAATGCTTTTCCAAATTAAACTACATACATGAGTGTTAATGTTATGCTTCATGAGGTTCCACTTCTATCTTCTAAACAGTACATTGAGAGCGGATATTCTTTTTCTTCTCATCTTTTATTAAAGAAATCCCCAGCTTTTAAGCAGCTAAAAGATCTGAAGTGAAAACATAAACACTTAAGTACTGACAATTTTATACATGATTGAATTGTTTTACTTATTTGTAATTGGGTATTTATTTCAACCAAATGGCAAATAAATGTTACATGGTCATTCTCTAAAATCAAGATTGATGATCATGAGGATAATTATAGAAGTGGGTAGTGGGGTCAACTCGATTTTGTGTCAGCATTCTTGTCTAGAATAGGGTAATAGAGCAGTTTTAAGCCATATTTGTGAAGACTGTTAAAAATCATTCTTCCTGTACAATTCTTGTCACAAGACATGAGATTACTAATTCATTTTAGTTTTCATCATCTTTAAAAAAATACATTTTCCATTCTAAATGTATGAGCATATCGCCAAAGAAAACTTAAAACTTTACAGTGAAATAATTCTGTCATTATAAGTTGTACATTGGAATATTGAATAGAAATGACAGGGATTTAGACATTTTAGGAAATATATGAAGTCATTATTCAGGATCCAAGAGTGAAATAAATGTCTGAAGTCAACTTGGTAGTTTATTAGCTGTGACATTAAATGAGCAGTTGGGTGGGCATGAAAACTACAAAATCAAAACAAAAAGGCACACAGTTTCAGATCAGAAAGCAAACACAAAGAAAACCTGTTGTTATTTTACACACATCACACACATCTCACAGGTATAGAATGAAATCTGTACACACCAGAAAATGTTGAAACTTTTTATAGCTTAATGTCTTGGACATGAACCCCTGTATTTTTGTTGTTGTTGTTGTTGTACTTTTGTTTATTTTGTTCTGTTTTTTGTTAAAGCAAATGCAATTATTCCTAATAGTATTCTGCTATATTCATAGACTGGTTCCTAGTCTAATTGTCACCATAGAGGCTTCAGACAACAACTGATGGAAGCAGATGCAGAGACTCACAGCCAAACATTAAACAGAGCTTGGCGTATCCTGCTGAAGAGGGAGAGGCAGAATGGTAGAGGCTAATGGAATCAAGGACAGAAAAAAAAAACCTATAGAATCAGCTAACCTGGGCTCATAGGGGATCAAGAGACTGAATCAACAACCAGCCTGCATGGGTCTGACCTAAGACCTCTACATATATGTTACAGTTGTGTTGTGTGGACTCCTTCTGGGATACTTAACAGTGGGAACAGGGGCTGCCACTCAGTCTGCCTCCTTTTGGGACCCCTTTTCTCATAGTGGATTGCCTTGTCCAGCCTTAAATATGAATATGGAAACCTAGTTTTAATGTGATTTGATATGCCATGTTTGTTTGATATCAAAGGAAGACCTGCTTTTTTCTGAAGAGAAACTGAAGAGGAGTGTATGGGGCAGGGGTAGAACTGGGTGGAGATGAAGAGGGAGAATGTAATAAATGAGATGTGACATATGAGAGAAGAATAATTTTTAAAAATCTCAAGAAAAATATAAGTGTTCTGGTACAGGGACTATGTAGATAAAACCACAAACAGAATGTGTATGATCTCAGGGACCCAGGTGCCGTGTTAATATGATAGGGTTGTCTTCTGCTTAATCCAGATCTGAGCTACTGGCTAACTACACAGGGTGAGCTCAATCATCCCATATGTAATAGAAGAACCATTCAGACAACCGTGATTTCATGAAATGTGTAGTGTTGCCTAATTAAGCTATCAATTTTAAGACAGTTTAATTAAAACAAAAGCATAATATGTAGACAAAGAGAAAACATGAAAAACTATCCAATTAGTTATGATCATATTTGCTTTTAGGAGGAAGAATATGCTTACAATAAAAAAGCATACTTGTCATCAAAACGTGTTCTAGCTTAGCTTCCTAAGTAGTCCTAATCTGGTAATATGTAGTACCAATTGCTACAAAATGGAAATGCTGTATTATAAAATGAATATGTGTAATTCCAGTATACAAATGAATGTTATTCTAATGCAGAATAGGATGAGAAAGACAACTGAGATTTTTGAAAATCATAATTGAATCTAATTTCTTCATTCTGGTGGATTTTTTTTAAATGTGGATGGTTTAAAATGAAGATTTTGAGAGAAGTGATATAATTTTCAACAGTTCATTAAACTCACACACGGTGCTGAATTCCCTTCTCTGTTTCCTGCTAGGGGGACATTAGGGTTAATAACCATGTTCTTTGTGATGGTGGGCCCAGGAGTTGATGCCTCAATGAATGGGTGGTCTTGGTGCCAGAAGTCTTTTAGACAAAGGTGAGGACTGGAAAAATGTGTAGGGAAGAATGCTGGCTTTCATCTTGGGCGAGAATACCAGAAAAAAAAAAAACAAACAAAAACATATGCATATTGGTAGGAGTTCAGATGAAACACCGTGTCTCAGATCAAGGCAGTGTACAGGAGACTGAAGGATTGTGTCAATTCCCATAATTACTTTCAAAGGGGAAGGGTCAGTAAAAACCTGAATTAATCTTATTATGTCTTATATGGCAAGGAGAAATTGAACAGAAGATGAATCATAGCAAGTCAAGGGCGATCCAGGTCCCTACATCTCTGCCATTGGCCATGGAAAATCACTGTGCTGAATATCTTCTAAGCTTATCCACCACAGCCAAATTCTCAGAGCTTGTGTCTTGTTTCATCTTCTATGTATTTAAGAGAAGCTGCTATTATGACACATCCACAATTGCTATAATTATACATCACATACTCTAGGGTGATCAAAAAGCATAAAACCCCAAGAACTAAGTAACCAACATTTTGGTATCGGTACTTGAAAACCTGCATTATTCTGAAATTATTCACTATTAGAGGGATTCACAGAACCATCCTATCACCAAGTTGATGTTTTACAATCATGCTAGAATTGAGAGAAGAGCTTTCACTGAGAAATATGATAATCAGTACTATTGTATTATTTTCTTCCTCTATACAACCAAGTCATTTAAAAAAATCAAAGCAATGTCCATTTTAATGTTTGTTTACATTTAACATCTTTATTATTTTTATCATTTCAAAATATTATACTGATTTGGTAAAACTTGCTTTCTGATAAATATATGTATATGTACTACCTAGACAATGGAAAAGTTACTTCATCCTGGCTTCAGATCTTCATTTATTTAAACAATATACTTTCAATTAGGATTTTTGGGAGATCAACATTCTTACTAAAAATATGTGGAATTATTGAGCATGGAAGCTAATGATATTTAATATTTGTTATAAACTTTAAAATCATATATTCATAATACAAACTTTCTATTTACTGTAAATAATAATTATAAAAATATAAGCTCTATCAAAGTATACTACATTTTGTGTGACTTTGCATTTTGTTTTCTCTTTTTATCCACTTAGATTGCAAAACAAATGATTCAACTGTTCTTTGAAACTTTTTATAGCTATATCAATTCAATTGATACCATTTATAATGTAAGGATTAATTTAAAATTTTTAATGGCTATTTTAAATGTCACTATTTGTCTAGAAACATTTTTTGTATGTATGTTTATGTGTAGTGTATGAAAAAAAATCAATGCTGAAGGAGCTCTACACTCATGCTCTGGTAATATGGAAGAAGAAAACTAAAACCACTAGACCAATGTTGTCATTCCTGTCAAAATTCTTTTTTAACATTAAAAAAATTATTATTAGTTACATTTTATTAACTTTGTATCCCAGCTATATCCCACTCTCTCATTGCCTCCCAATCCCACCCTCACCTCTCTCATCTCCTCTCTGCCCCTTTCCAAGTCCACTGCTTGGGGAGGACCTCCTCCCCTTTCATCTGACCCTGTTTTATCAGGTATTTTAGGGACTGGCTGAAAAGTCCTCCTCTGTGGCCTAGCAGGACTGCTCCTCCTTTCTGAGGTGGGGAGGTCAAAGAACCTGCCTTTGAGTTCCTATCGGAAATAGTTCCTGTTCCCCTTACTATAGGAAACCAATTGGTTAATTATTTAAAGGTAGATGTGTGTACTTTCTGGTCTGCATGAGCCAAGTCTTCCCTTGGAACTGAAGTTAGGAAGTGTGAGTGCCTGATGTAGGTGCTGGGCTAATATTTGGGTCCTCTGCAAGAGCAATAATAGTGGAGGGTTCCCCTTTTTTCCACATCCTCTCCAGCATGTGTTGTCACTTGAGTTTTTTATCTTAGGCATTCTGATGGGTGTCAGGTTTGTTTTGATTTGCATTTCCCTGATGACTTAGGACATTGAACATTTCTTCTGTGAATGCATGTAAATATTCTTTGCCAATAGAGCTAATTGTCAATAGAAACAAATGAGTATAAAATGCTTCATCCTACAACCTTTCTTCTTCATTCTTCATCAATGCCTCATTTGACTTACTGTGTAGTAGATGCTATGATACATGCTGTGAACTTTAGTGACAGTAGATTTGGTAATAACCCAAGCATGTTGTTTTAATTCCATTATATTTAGAAAGTGACACAGAAACATCAGAAAGGCCTATTTCTATTTCCCACCACAGAGAAGTAAACTCTCCTGTTAATGCCACAATTGTTCTGACCAGGCACCCAGATTTTCTTATTTGAAATCAAACACCCATATGCTTAAAAACTTGCTCTGATTCTTATTTATCTATGAGTATGAATGGCTAACCTTCATTTACTATATTATGGAGGTATCCTTCATGACTCATTGCTTCAACGGAAAATGCATTTTATTCGCATATTTTAACCACACACAGCCAAGAGCTTCACTATGGTATGCCCATGCTTTCATGATATCCATCTCTTCTGTTCTCTTTCTAACCTCTTTCCACGTCCATCATTTATCCTCCCTTCCAATTTTAATGTTTAATGCCTTTAATTTTCATTTAAAAAGCTCTTTATCGCTTTTTTTACGTGCGTGAATACGTGTGTGTGTGTGTGTGTGTGTGTGTGTGTGTGTGTGTGTGATGGTATCAGATTTCTCAGGAGCTGGATTACACAAGGTTTTGAGAATCCAGACATGGGCCATGAGAACTGAATTCTGATCTTTTGTAAGAGTAGCAATTATTATTTTTTGCTTTTGTTTTTTTAAATTTTTAAAATATTCTTTGTTAATTACACTTAATTCACTTTGTATTCCCCCTGTGGTTCCCTCCCTCCTTGTGTCCCAATCCTTCCCTTCCTCCACCCTCTGCATCCATGCCCCTCCCCAAGTCCACTGATAGGAGAGGTCTTCTTTACCTTCCTTCTGATCCTAGTCAATTAGGTCTCATAAGGAGTGGCTGCAGTGTCTTCTTCTGTGGCCTGGTAATGCTGCTTCCCCCTCAGGGGGAGGTAATTAAAGAGCAGGCCAATCAGTTTATTTCAGAGACAGTCCCTGTTCCTCTTAAAATGGAACCCATTTGATTATTGAACTTCCATGGGCTACATCTGTGCAGGGGTCTTAGGTTATCTCCATGCATGGTCCTTGGTTGGAGTATCAGTCTCAGGAAAGATCCCTGTGCTCAGAAAGTTCTGTTACTCTCCTTGTGGAGTTCCTGTCCTCTCCAGATCTTACCATTTCCCACTTCTTTCCTAAGATCCTTTGCACTCTGCCCAAAGGTTGCCCATAAGTCTCAGCCTCCGCATTGATAGTCTGCAGGGCAGAACCTTTCAGAGGTCCTGTGTCAGGCTCCTGACTTTTCCCTCTTTTCTCCTTCTTCTGATGTCCACCCTGTTTGCCTTTCTGGATAGAGATTGAACATTTTAACAAGAGTCCTCCCTCTTGATTGGTTTCTTTAGGTGTACAGATTTTAGTAGGTTTATCCTGTATTATATGTCTATATGAGTGAGTATATACCATGTGCATCTTTCTGCTTTTGGGATAGCTCACTCAGGATGATCTTTTCCAGATCCCGTCATTTTCCTGCAAATTTCATGATTTCCTTGATTTTTTTATTGCTGAGTAATATTACATTGTGTAGATGCACCACAATTTCTGTATCCATTCCTCCACTGAGGAGCATCTGGGCTGTTTCCAGCTTCTGGCTATTACAAATAAGGCTGCTACAAACATGGTTGAGCAAATGTCCTTATTGTGTACTTGAGACTCTTTTGGGTATATGCCTAGGAGTGGTACAGCTGGACCTTGAGGAAGCACTATTCCTAATTGTTGGAGAAAGCACCAGATTGATTTCCAAAGTGGTTATACAAGTTTACATTCCCACCAGCAGTGGAGGAGGGTTTCCCTTTCTCCACAACCTCTCCAGCATGTTTTCTCACTTGAGTTTTTGGTTTTTTTATTATTATTATTTTTATCAGTTACATTTTATTAACTCTGTATCCCAGCCATGTCCCGATCCCTCATCCCCTCCCAATCCCTCCCTCCCTCCCTCATCTCCACCGTGCCCCTTTCCAAGTCCACTGATGGGGGGACCTCCTCCCCATTCATCTGATCCTGTTTTATCAGGTATCTTCAGGACTGGCTGCAAAGCCCTCCTCTGTGGCCTAACAGGACTGCTCCTCCCTTCGGGGGTGGGGAGACCAAAGAGCCAGTCATTGAGTTCCTGTTAGAAATAGTCCTTGTTCCCCTCACTTTGGAATGGGTACAGAAATTGTGGTAATTTTACACAATGGAATACTACTCAGCAATCAAAAAGGAGGAAATCATGAAATTTGCAGGCAAATGGTGGGATCTAGAAAAGATCATTCTGAGTGAAATATCCCAGAAGGAGAAAGACAAACATGGGATATACTCACTTATAAAGGCCTATAAGATATGATAAACATAATGAAATCTATACACCTAAAAAAGATAATCAATTGAGCAGACATGGGGTAAGATGATCAATCCTCGTTTAGAAAGACAGATGGGATGTGCATTGAACATTTAACAGGAGTCTACTCAGCGCATCTGAAAGACTCTAACTAGCAGTGTTTTCAAAGCAAAGACTCATCACCAAACCTTTGGCAGAGTACAGGGAATCATAAGAAAGAAGGGGAGTTAGTCTGATGGGGAAAGGATAGGAGCTCCACAAGGACCAAATATATCTGGGCACAGGGTCTTTTCTGAGACTGACATTCAACCAAGGACCATGTATGGATATAACCTAGAACCTCCACTCAGATGTAGCCTGTGGTAGCTCACTTGAGTTTTTGATCTTAGCCATTCTGATGGGTGTAAGGTGAAATCTGAGGGTTGTTTTGATTTGCATTTCCCTAATGGCTAATGAGGTTGAGCACTCCTTTAAGTGTTTCTCTGCCATTCTGTATTCCTCTATTGAGAATTCTCTTTTTAGCTCTGTACTCCATTTTTTTAATTATTCTTAATCACTAACCTATCCCTTCAGTTCCTAATTCTTCTTTAATGTGTGTAGAACTCACATTTTACTTTTATTGCTTAGTGTAAAAGATGCATTAACAAATATGCTAAGGAATTTTCTGATTTGGAGAAATTACTTTACTTCAGTCTTATTTCTCAGTGCGAATCCATAAGTGTGTCAGAAAGCATCTTGTATTATTTGCATCCCTAAAATTTAGTTGTGAGTAGAAGCAGAAAGATGTGCACGGTATATCCTCACTCATATAGACATATAATACAGGATAAACCTACTAAAATCTGTACACCTAAAGAAACTAATCAAGAGGGAGGACTCTGGCTAAAATGTTCAATCCCCACCCTGAAAGGCAATGATGATGGACACCAGAAGAAGAAGAAAACAGGAAACAAGTTAGGAGCCTCCCACAGAGGGTCTCTGAAAGGCTCTGCCCTGCAGACTATCAAAACAGATGTTGAGACTTATGGCCAAACTTTGGGAAGAATGCAGGGAATCTTATGAAAGATGTGGGAAATAATAGTAAGAGATGGAGAAGACAGGAGGTCTACAAGGAGAGCAACAGAACCAAAAAAATTTGAACACAGGGGTCTTTCCTGAGACTCATACTCCAACCAAGGACCATGCATGGAGATAACCCAGAACCCTTGCACAGATGTTGCCCATGGCAGTTCAGTGTGCAAGTGGGTTTCATAAGTAATGGGAACAGGGACTGTCTCTGACATAATCTGATTGGCCTGCTCTTTGATCACCTCCCCTTGAGGGGGGAGCAACGTTATCAGGCCACAGAAGAAGACACTGCAGACACTCCTGATGAGGCCTAACAGACTAGGATTAGAAGGAAGAAAAAGAAACCCTCCCCTACCACTGGACTTGGGGAGGGGAGTGTGTGGAGAAGGGGAAGGAAAAGAGGGATTGAGAGAGGAGGAGGGAGGGAACTAGAGGGGGGAATCAAAGTAAATAAAGTATAATTAAAAATAAAAAAAGAATAAAAGAATTGGAAAAAAATTTAGTTGTAAGAGAATTTTAGATAACAATATAAAATCAACTGCTATTACATAATTGCAAAATAATTCATATGTAGTGAGTAACAAGTAATCAGAATAAAGTAAAATATCTTGTTTTTAATAAAAGAAAATGAACCGAGCCCCTTTAAAATTCATTAAAATACTAGAATTAGCTATTTTGATCATAGGATAGATTATGTACTTGTGTTATACTTGTCTATTATTTCTTTTATTCAGATTAAAATTGCATTCTGAATTACATGTCTATAACAATTATTTAAAATTGATATTGTTTTCTTTTTCTATTATGTGGCTGTAACACATTCTCATCTTTAGATGTACTAAATGTTTGGTGTAGCTATATGTTATTCTGTAGTTTTATTTAAAAACCCTTGGCCCATCAGGACATGCAATCTGATGATTTGTAATGGAAGTTTTGGTTTCTTTAAAAATTCATTTATGTTATGTAAATATATTTTTGTTTTAATCCCAAATGAGGAAATTTAATTGGGCCATAATTTGTCCACAACTGGTAATTCTACCATGCAGGATATGGTCTTTGACAGCTGGAAACAGCCTGTCATGTGTGGCATAGAGAAGGACATGATCTAGGGCTAGGAAGGGTCTAAATATAAGATCCCAGAGAGAGAAGGTGTTGGAATGCATGGTGTTGGAATGTGGCATGTAACTGTTTGAAGAAACCAGAGAAAATGAGGTAATGATTAAAAGCAGACAGGTTGGGAGAAATGCTTCAGGGTGCAGAGGTTTGGAGGAGACTCCCTCCAGGCTATGCTTGCTGCTGACAGAGATGGGCATAACCTCCAAAAGAACTATTTGACACTAGACATCCAGGAGAAGTGAAGGCTCTGCACCTCCTGTCTCCAATAACCAACCTAGGGTTGGTGGGTTGGATGAGAAAAACATTAAGGAACCCCAAATAAATTAAAGTTTAAAAATAAACCCTACTGCAATTGCTACTAATGAGTCAAAATTAGCTTTTTACTCTTCCAAATGAAAGAGATTGTTTGGGTAGTGTGACAGTCCAAGAGTACTGCCAGGCTCATATGCCTCAAACAAATATAGGAGAAGGCAGAGCAGGAAGAGGAGGAAGGAATAAAAGAGGAGAAAGATGACAAGGAGAAAGAGGAAAGAAAAAGAAGGATGAGAAGGAATGTCTGAACAAAAACCAAGCAAGATATAAGTCTGTGCAGCTCTCCTCTATCTTCTGAAGAAACTTCTGTTCCCTGAACATTCTTGAAAACTTATGAAGACAAATATTCCTTCTCAATTATATTCCTTGTTATTAATTATATCATAGTACTTAACAGCATATTTGTTTATTTTTCTTTAATTCTAGGCCACTTTAATATTATTCAAAGTATGATGTCACCAGGAACACTTTCTCTAAATGCATTTGTGGAAACAATGACTTGACATGTAGTGCAATGTTTTTTAATTTTATTTTAACATATGTTCACCATGAGTAGCCTAATGTTGAGAAACAGGAAGAGAGTGAAGCAGTGTCACAATTCCTACTTGTCAATTAAATCATGTCAACATGTTCTACCTCTAGTGTGGTTGACTTCCTTGTTGTCTCTTTAGGTAGCATCTTTGGGTTTTGAACTGCAGTTACCACAAACCAAGTCACATGAACACAGAGACATTCACACACACACACATATTCAAACACTTCATTCCCTGCACTGTTTGGAAGTCAAAATATATAGGCCACACCGAAGTGTTAAACGCAAGAATGAGGAGCAGCCTTGCTAGGCCACAGATGAGGACATTGCAGCCAGTCCTGATGAAACCTGATAACTTGGGTCAGATGGAAGGGGAGGAGGACCTCCCCTATCAGTGGACTTAGAGAGTGGTAAGGAGGAGATGAGGGAGGGAGGGTGCGATTGGGAGGTAATGAGGGAGCGGGATACAGCTGAGATACAAAGTGAATAAACTGTAATTAATATAAAAAAATGAATTAAAAAAGAATAATGTATATTTAATTAAATTTAAGATTATCACACTGTATTTAATATTTCATGAGGTAGAGCAATTGATATTTATTTTATACTTTGGTGATAATAGAACCCTTTATTTTTTTTTAATTAGTTTTTTTTAATTTTCTGCAACATTGTCTATTGGGAACTTTCCTAAACAAAGACCAAGAATCCAGTGATTGCTCAACACAGAGAACTAATATACTGGAAACCCCAATCTGGCACTAGAATTCCAGAAGTTTCTTAGAGATCTGATGACCTTCAGATCTGTGCTTGAATCCCAAAGAAGTGGTTCTAATGCCAGCAAAGGCATGCTTCTGAAACAGGATTAATGACCTTGCCAGGAATAATAGAGCAAGAAGACAAAAAGCAAAATTGTTCTTCCATTTCCTTTGGCTTGGGCTATGACTAGAAGGTATGGGCCAAACTTAGAGTGGCTCTTCCCATCTCAAATGATTCAGTCAAGTGAGTCCCTCACAGATGGCTCATCTGCTTGAGTTTTAGTTGATTCTGGATACTGTCACGTTGACAACCAAGATCAGCTATCACAATATATTTAATCAGAATATATTTTTAGAGAAGTTAGAGTTTGTTTTGTTGTTTGTGCTGTGTGGAATGAAGTTACTGAGTAGCTACAAACTTATAGTTCCAACTAAAAGAATTTATGGAAGAATGGTTGGCAGATAAGTCCCTCAAATCCCCTCTTAGACTGCATGAATGTTTGTTGCCACTGTAATCCCCTCGGTATTGTTAAACTGAGTGAGAATCAGTGGCCACAGCAGCAAGAAAAATCTATCCATCTGCTTCTTTGGCTTACCTCCCTGGTATATGTAATTTTTTTTTTCTTTTAGAAAGCTCCAAAATTTACTAGTGAAAATATAATTCTAAACAAGACTAGTAGTCATTAATAGTTTCTTCCTATTTCTTTTTAATTTTATTGTTTTAGTTTTATTTCCTTTGTGGAGAATTTCATATGTCAGCATTGAATCTCCTGCCCCTCCCTTCCTTTTTTTTTTTTAATTCCTTTATCCCTCTTAAAATTCTTGATCTTTTAAAAAGCAATTATTGTTTCCCGGCTGACATTTTTCAGTTTAAAAATTTTCTCTTCTTTCAATGTTACTCTGTCAAAAATGATTAAACATAAGATTTCACAATATATAAACATCAGAATCTGTAGTTCATGAAATATTAGTAACTCTTGACAAGTAAACTAAGCAGGAAAATATTTTGACTGTCACAGGCAATCATCAAATAACACCCACGTTAAATGTCTACATTGATATAAGATGTGAGAGAATGTTTTGTGATGGATGTCTAGCTCATCTTGCAGAGAACACAGGATTGTTCTCCAGTACTCACAGGGCAGCTCACAGCCCTTTTCCAAGTTTCAGAGAATGAAAATTTGAAGATAAACAAAAAGGTTCTGTTCACCTTATGTCATAAAGCTTTACAGTTAGGAGTACGACTCTGTTGGTGCATAGCATCGAAGCTGGAATGTACATATACATATTTCATAGCATATATAATTTCTGAGTCATGAGTGAAGTTTATAGCTTAATATACCAAACTAAAAGAAACAAAGAAAACATAAATGAATAGCAAGACTACATACCTGATTGAATTCTAAACTTTTTCTGAAGCTTCATGCAAGCAATAACAGGAAACATGAAGATGCTAAATGGATAGATTAGAAAAATTATCAGTTTTTATTCACATCGAATTTATAATATGTGTTACATTGATTTTGAAATAGATTTTAAAGAATTTGTTCACTTCCAAAGAGACTAGCTTACAGAAGTTCCAAGTTACCAGATTTATTTATCAGGTAAAATCCACTGCAAATGGAAATCAGTCTCACTATTCTTTGAGATAATCATTGAAGATATTTTGAGTAAACTAGAAAGCACTGGCAAATCTGTCCTCACACAGGTAAGTTGAAACTATGATGTCATAGTTTATATTAATAAGCACAAATGTAAAATGTATTGTATAGAATATGACTCTACATTCACCAATATATTGACTATACATATCATAAATTAGGTTACAAAATCAAAATTATTTTTTAAGATTTATTTATTACGTATACAGTGTTCTTCCTCCACATATGCCTACAGTCCAGAAGAGGGTGCCAGATGTCATTATAGATGGTTATGAGGCACCGTGTGGTTGCTGGGAATTGAACTCAGGACCTTTGGAAGAGCAGCCAGTGCTCTCAACCTCCAAGCTGTCTCTCCATACCTCAAAATTCTTATAATGTACTTTATTTCCAATTGGTAAATTTGTTGAAATATTTGTAGAATATGTAATTAAATTATGTTTATAGACTAATAATTTTGTTCTTATATTTATTCTGTAATAAAATCAAAATTATTTCTAAAACAAAATCTTTTATTTAATGTTTCTCAGCTTTTCATTTCCACAATAGAATATTTCAGATAATCTACTGGAAAAAATTAGCTTTACTGTGGCTGAGAGATGGAGACCCAGTCCAAAATAGATTATGCTGATTGTTTGGGCATAAGAATCAACCAAAACATGCTGGAAAGATCTTTTAATTTAGAAAGACATTCATATCACGAGCAAGGGGGACAGACAGAAGGCAAGGAGTTGAGAGTCCATCATCCTCTTTCAGATCACCTTCATAAGATGGCAACACCAGGAGTTTCCAATAAGTTCTACCTCCCCAACACCTCAGCACCACCTTCAGGCCCTACAGGTATAACAAGTTTTACACTGGAGTCTATAGGAACCACTCAGGATCCAAATTACATCATGTCAATGTAAATGTTTACATTTATAAGATATTTAAAATGCAAAGCATATTAAAACTGACAAGATATTTACCTTATTTAATTATTTAAATGAAACCAATTAAAATATATGTGAATATGCCTGTATTTATGCTGACTTGTTTTTTTGTTTGTTTGTTTGTTTGTTTGTTTTTTGTTTGTTTTTTCACTGTTACCAGGAAAAAAATATTTATTGCAGACTGGCAAGTTGGATAATAGGGTAGAAGTATTAGTCATTTGTTAAATGCTACTTTTTAAATGTGCAAAGCACCTCTACAATCTGCATATTTATATATTAAAATTATTCTTTTACATCTCATAGCACTGAGATATTTCACTGTTTTCAACATATCCAAAGTATTAGGTAAGTTTTTTTTTTGTTGTTGTTGTTTGTTTGTTTGTTTTTTCTCTAGAAGGTTTCTCCTTGTTGCCTTGACTGTCCTGGACTTACTTTGCAGACCAGGCTGGACTACTCACCGAGATCCTACCTCTGCTTCCCTGAGTGCTGGGATTACAACCATGCATTACCACTCTTGACAGATAAGCAGAATTTTAAAGTGCTTTCCTGTATAGTTCATGGGAAAAGTGTATTTTAGATTGCCTTCATTCATGTCATCATAGCAGTACAGAGCAGTGAGAACCCGTGTTGTTTTCCTTCAGATACGTTTGAGAATTGTTTTGTGATGAAAGAAAAATGTGCATGTAATCTTGCAGTGGAAAGGTATGCTTTATTTCTAGCTTCTGAATTTTGGGCCATTCTGTCTTGAGTCATGGTAGTTATAACTGCCATAAAATTAGAAAGAGAATATTCATGGTCACAGTTATGATAGGTTAATGTCACAACATGTTAAGGACTATAATGCTCAAATACATTGCTAATCTCTGGGTTCCCCATAGGGAGCTCTTTTTAATACACACATACTTAAAGATAAGATGCTTTTACACAACACAGTCTCCATAGGGAAACACATAAAACATTGGTGGTAAGCAGCTATGGCCAGGCAATTGTGTGTGCTTATTTATATTATATTTAAATTATGTGCCTATTTTATTTGAGGTTTTCCCACCTGTGGTGAATCAAAAGTATGTAAATGTCTTTGCCAGCATTTGCCATACACGCATTGTGTTTCTTGACTCATTAACATTGCGCAGAAATGTTAAGTGTTAGCGACAAGAAGATGCTTTGAAATGTTACAGGGCCTGATGACACAGGACAACGATTTGGTTTATGGACACACAACATAAATTTAAAAATACAGTTTATTATTAATGGGTTGGGTGTGGTAGCTCATTCCTTTCATCTGCACCTAGGCGGTAATCTCTATGACTTCAAGGTCAGCCTGTTCTACCAGAGAGAGTTGCAGCAGGCCAGGGATACATAGTGAGGTGTTATAAATGAAAAAATAAACAAACAAGAAGAAAAGCACTGGAATAGGAGATGCCTGATCCTTTGCAGGTCTCCACACGGTACCTGTCTTTCACATGTTTGCTGCGTGAAGTCCAGGTAGGGAAGGGCTCCTAATCATTCTCCTGGCTTCTTTCAGGTGTTAATCTCCATGCGATTTTCTTTAAGGCCCCACACTTAGACTTCTACAAGCCCAGCTGTCAGCATCTATGTTGCTCTTTGTGATTTTGCCTCATTTCTTCACCCACCTAACACCAGTCCCCACTCTGGTTTTTTTTGTTTGTTTGTTAACAGCAAGTTTGAAACAACTTCAACCAGAAGCATATTCTAACAGTTAATGAGCATGTTGAGATTAAATAGAGCCCTGTTCAGATCTTGAAATTGATATGAACAGATTTGCGTTTGGTAACAAGTACAACTTTTTCACAGGACAAATTAGTAAGTAACATGGCTTTGGTTGGAATGGGAATGACCTCCTGGTTTTCAACCATTTTTAAAATTTCAGTTTATTTACTTTATATTCCAAGGGTCTCCCCTCCGTCCTCTCCTTCCAGTTCCCCTCTTATCCTCCTTCTCCCTTCCCCTCCCACTTTCCCCCAGAAAAAGGTGAACCCCCTTTCCCTATATCAACTCTCCCATCATCAAGTCACATCAGGACTGAGCATATCCTCATCCTCTGATGCCAGGCCTGGCAGCTCTGCCAGGAGGAAATGATACAAAACAGGCAAGAGAGTCCATGTTAGAAAGAACCACCCATACTTGCCAGGTGTCCCGTATGAAGACCAAGCCACACATAATGCAGGGGGCCTAGGTCTAGACCATGCAGACTCCTTAGTTGATATCTCAGGCTTGTAAGCCCCTATGAGACTGGGTTAGTTGTTTCTGTTTCTCTTCTTGTGAGATTCCTGTCCCTTCCAGGTCCTTCTATCTTCCCTCAACATTTCTACAGGACTCCAGGAGTTATGGCCCATGCTTGTCTGCAAGTCCCAGCATCCGTCTAGATCCACTGCTGGCTCGACCCTCAAAGATGACAAGATAGGCTCCTGTCTGCAAGCATAGAAGAGCATCATTAGTAGTGTCAGCAGCTGGCTCTCTACCATGGTTTCCATCTCAGGTTGAGCCTATCATTGGTTGGAAATTTCCTCAATCTTTGTTCCCTCTTTATCCCTGCACTTCATGTAGGCAGGGTAATTTTTGGTTCACAGATTTTGTTGGTGGGTTGTTGATCCCCTTTTCCCACTAGACCTGCCTGGCTAAGAGGTGGTCTTTTCAGCCTTCATGTACCCCGTTAGGATTCTAGCAAGAATCATACCTATATTCTCCCAAGATTCTACCCTGTTGCAGGCCTCCAGCTTGAAAAAAAAATGTTTCCCATTAGTTTTCTTTCTTGTTCCTCTCTCTCTCTCACTGCCCAAGACAGTCCTCAGAAATCTGATCCTCACACTTGTTTCCTTCCCCATTCCATCTCGTGCCCAGTTTCCTCTCTTCATCCACTTCTGCTGTCTATTCTAGTTCCTCTTCTGAGTGATATTTTGGCACCATCCTTGGGCCTTCCTTGTTACTTAGCTTCTTGCATCTGTAGATTCTAAAATGGTTACCCTGTTCTATAGATCTAACATTAGCTTATAAGTGAGTATATACTAATTGCATCCTTTTGGGTCTTGGTTAAATGACTCAGGATGATTTTTTCTAGTTCCATCCATTTGCCTGAAAATTTCTGATTTCTTTATTTTTAATAGCTGAGTAGTATTCCATTGTGTAAATGTACCACAATTTCTTTATTCATTCTTCAGTTGAGGGACATCTAAGTTGTTTCCAGATTCTGGATATTATTAATAAAGCTGCTCTGAACATATTTGGACAAATGTCCTTATTGTATTGTGGACCATCTCTTAGGTATATGCCCATTAGTGGAATAGCTGGGTCTTGAGGTAGAATAATTCCCAATTTTCTGAAAATTGCAAGATTGATTGAAGACTCAGAAATGAACCTATAATGCATGCATTTTTAATTTTTTAAAATTTTATTTATGTATTTATGTACTCGTGTATTTCAATTTATTCATTCTGTGTCCCCATTGCAGCTCCTTCCCTCATCTCATCCCAGTTCCACCCACCCTCCCCCTTCTGCCCCCATGCCCTTTCCCTAATCGCCTGATAGGGGAGAACCTCTTTCTCATCTATCCTACCCTAGCCTATCGGGTCTCATCAAGGCTGGCTATATCATCTTACTCTATAGTCTGGCAAGGCTGCATCTACCAGGTGGAGGTGAACAAAGAGCCGGCCACTGAGTTCATGTCAGATACATCCCCTATACCCTTTACTAGGGAACTCCCTTTGAAACTGAGCAGTCTATGGGCTTTCTTTGAACAGAGGTTCTAGGTCCTCTCCATGCAAAGTCCTTGGTTGGAGTACCAGTTTCTGCAGGCCCTCCTGGGCCCAGGTTTCTTTGCTCTATTGTTCTCCTTGTGGAGTTCCTGTCACTTCCAGGTTTTTCTATCTCCCTCTTCTTCTATAGGTTTTCTGCACTCTGCCCAGAGTTTGCCTATGAGTCTCAGTATCTCCTTCCATACCTCCATTTTTAACTTTTTTTATATTTACTTTACATCCTTGTTATAGTCCTATCTCTTCTTCCCTCTGTCCCTCCCTTGCTCTGCCCTCACCTTTTCCTCAGAAAATTGGAGCATCCTTTTCTCATCTACCTCATCTCCTAAAGTTGCATCAGGACTGAGCATATTCTCTTAGCCTGTGGCCTGGCAAGGCAGTCCTGCCACAGGAAAATGTTCAAAACCTGGCAAGTAAGTCTTTGTCCAATGCATTCCACACTTTCCTTACTGGAGGGTCCTTATGAAGCTGAAGCTGCCCATCTGCTACATCTTTGTAGGGGCCTATGTCCAGTTTATTCATGGTTCTTGGTTGATGCTTCAGTCTCCGCAAGCCTCTTCGGGTCCTGGTTAATTGCCTCTGTTGGTCTTCTTGTGGAGCTCATGTGATCTCCAGGTCCTTTTCTCTTTTTTCAAACTTTACCACAAGAGTCACTACACATTGCCTCATGTTTTCCTATGAGTCTCAACATCTGTTTTGAGGTACTGCTGGGCAGAGCCTCTCAGAAGACAACTATGACAAGATCCTATCTTTCAGCTTAGCAGAATATCCTTCATAGTGTCAGGGGTTGGCACTCTCCCATAGGGTGAGTTGGTTGGGCCAGACATTGATTAGAAACTGCCTCAATCTCTGCACTACCTTTATCTTTGCATATCTTGTAGGCAGAGTAAATTTTGACTTGAGGTTTTTGTGGGTGGGTTGATGCCTCTGAACTCTCTGCACACCCTTTCCTATCTTGTTCCATCTTTTCAGCCACTACCTCTGTCTATTTTTAAACCATTATTTCCTACTTGGTACTTTGGAAAGTTTGGGAACATTTTCAGAGAAAAGTCTTGCTAGAGGATATGTCTCATGCCTCTTGGGTCTTCACATATTATAGCCTTGTCTCTTTTCCTGTCTGCTCTTTGCTTCTTGATATGCTAAGTACTAAACTTAAAAGTTCAGGCTGCACACTCCTGCTACTCTATTGGTGCCTGTGACCAAGCATTCTGCCCAAGATATTTCTTGTTGCTGACAGAGAAAAGGAAGCCCCACAAGAAGCAAGATATTTGACCAGCATTTTTCTATGGCCTTTGAGAACTTATTGTCAACTCTGTGTATACAGCTAACACATTCCAGTAATTTCCTACCAATCATGTGGCAAATTTAATTTATATCATTTGCAGGTTCATCCTTAAGTATTCTCTTTGGAAATGACTCAGTATTTTCTTTTACTGGCTCTATCGCCATTTGATTAAGAATCATTACCTTATCTTCCTCCACTTTCTTTCATCCTCTGCACATCTCCCATTCCCTTCTTTCCTTTTTTTTGGATAGAGTTTCATTATGTATAGCCTAGCTATAGTGGCTTGAATTAATGAGATTTGAAGGCAGAGTGCATGCTTGTTGGTTGTACTTGATGAGGTTTCAGAATCATTATGAGATGATATATGTTAGAGTAAATAAACCTCTGGGGTTAGGCTTTTAGAATTGACAGACTAATCTCTCTCTCTCTCTCTCTCTCTCTCTCTCTCTCTCTCTCTCTCTCGCACCCTTTCTTCTCTCTATGTTGGATTAAAAACATGACCTTTTAGCATCCAACTTCTGACATTGTTGTCATATCTCCCCTGCCATTAAGGATTCTCACTTTGAAATTTCAAAGTACAATAAACTCTTTCTTACCTGAGTTGCTTTTGATAATCTTATTTTCTCACAGTAATAGAAAAGTAACTAACACATCAGGCCACCTTCAAGCGTGGTTTTCCTACCGCAGCACCTGAACACTAGGATTTTAAGCACTGCCTCCATATTTTGTATTCCTCTTATTTGAACCTAAATTCTTTAATGGCTCTCATTTGGTAATTATAGAGAGAATTTTGGTTTCTTAAAAACAAAAACAGTTTTTTTTTTTAATCTTAAGTGTGAAATAGGTGACTACTTCAGTTTGCCCATAGCCAGTAACTAAGATTGTCATGTGTACTACCAGGGGTGTGATTTGTGCCAGCTGCAGATAGTTTAATTCTGGGAACTCTGGTCAGGGTAAAAATACAAGAACCTAGAAAAGTAGGAGGGAGCTCCAAAGAAGAAGGCAGCTGCTGCTCCTTGCTCTTCTTCCTGCTGCTGCTCCTGATTGCCATTACAGTTTGATAATAAGAAGAAATTGGGGATATCCTGATACAAAGACTAGACTTTCCCCAAGGAGCCGGAGGACCCCAATCAGCAGGAAGTAGTCTAAAGACACCTATGCCCCCTTTCACTTCTAACCTTCTGTCTTGTCCACCTGATATTGGGTTTGGAAGGATTTAGGGTGGAATAAAGGATGGAAGGCAAGTAAAGATGTAAAAACCCAAATAAAAGAGGTAAAAAAAAATAATGCCAACAGGTAATCTCTAAGATAACTTTTCAATATGTAGAGCATTGTTTGTATCTCAGCTAGTGCTTTCATTTTTATGATTGCAACTTCTAAAAATCAAAAATATAATGAGTCTTCAGAGATGGTTCGCTGTAAAGAGCACTGGTTTGATTCTCAGCCCCCATCAACTGTCTAACAACCATCTATAACTCCAGTCTCAGTCTACCAGACACCCTTACTTAGTCTCTGTATGTGCTGCACATAAATTCTAGCGAAACATAAATGAACATAAAATGAAATTTTTAAAACTTAAGACAGAGAGGGAGGGGGCTATGGCTGGGATACAAAGTAAATAACCTGTGATTAATATAAAAAATAAATAAATTAAAAAAAGAAAAAAACTTAAAACAGAAACAATAAAATATTATAATAATATTACTTCTATATTTTATTCACACTCCAATGAGTTTTTAAAGCATATCAGTCTCTGTATTCTTATCAAAATAAATGACAAAAATATAAATAAATGGGGTGGAGAGAAGGGTAGGTAGCAAAGCAGTAAATAATTAATTACATATCAAATGTATTAGTCCCTGGGTTTGACCTCAAAATCTATAAACAACATAAAACATAGAAATGACTGTTTCCTCCCACCTCAGGGCTTATCCATTAATTTCCCTTGAAAAAGAAATCTTCAGCCACTTTCACATGAATTCTAACAAAATAAATTTTTTCATCTATATTGTATATAAAATGTCTTTCTCACAGAGATGTAAGTAGTCAGTATTACAAATACTTAGGCATTATTATATGCAATGTATAATTGTATGGATGAATAATCCCATACATTTAAGATAAAATTTAATTTATATCATATCTGTAAATAGATTTTTTAATCTGTGCACTTACCAAAAGTTTTAAACAGTGTTATAAAAAGTACAAATATTTCTGTTTCTTTTACTTATTCATTTTTTTGTACTGTTGGGAACCAGCCCAGGACTTCACAAAAAGCACTCTGCTACTAAGATCCAACTTCCCTAAATAAAAGCCTTAAAGATGGAAAAAAAATGAAACCCATGACTCTTTTTTTTTTCTACTATGGCAAATTTATATGTGTTGGTAATGGTATCTAAAAACACTGTAATTACAGTATAGCTTTAGATACATGAAAAAAATCCCTGTGCCAATGTTATATTAAATTTGTCATCTCCCTCCCAACTCCATGTCTTCTGTATATTTGTACTTATTTATGTATTTATTTATTTTTTCATATTATCTTTAACCCACTGAGGAAAGTTAGTGCTGCCCACAGGAATAGAGGCATGGAATCATCCTCTACGGCATGGCCAACCATGGTCAGAGAAACGTCTTATGGTAGTACCCTGTGGTCAATATGGAGACACATTATTGTTCACAGTGCTAAGAATAAAAGACTGTAAGTACTCATCACAGTTGGCCATCAAAGTCAACCCTTGCTCCTCTCCAAATCTCTGGAAATATCACTGAAGAAGGGAAGAAAATGATGTAAGAGCTGAAGGATGAGGAGGAGTGGGGTAAAATGAGTTCTTCTGGACATTGTACACGGTTGCACAGCTGTTGGGACCTACATGAGAACTTCCCAAGTTTACTCGTAAAACAAGCCCATGCATTTTTTATAACCTTTTAACTCACTATTCCGTTACCCTATGAATTAGTTATTCAACAGGACCTAGCCCTTATGTAAGAATATGTTGAAAACTCACTTAACCCTATAACTTACTATGGAAGAATAGAAAGGGCATTAATTTTCAGCATGGATTTTGGTGAGGAACGAAAAGTACAAGAGCAGTACAATTAACTCATAACAAAAAGCTTAAATCTTATTTTAATAACCAACACTTGCCCTTGGATACAAGTATATGCATGCCACAATTCTTGTTGCAACCCTAAGACCTAGTGTTCAAAAGTCTGAATTGATAATATTAATCACATGAATGATATGACTGATAAACATGCTATCCACTGCAGTCAAAACATATTGAAAACACATCTATTATTGGACATGTGTTTTTTTATTTATGGTTATGATTTTGTTTTGTTATGTTTAAAGATTATTTTGCATTATTTGGTTAAACATCCTTATTTAAATATCAGTAAGTGGCTTCATTTCTTTTCAAGTCTTAGATAATTGACTTGAGAATTCTTTGAGCACATTATTGCATTTTAATTTGATGTTTTAAGAAATATGAGAGACTCCGGAAAGTCTAAGTAAATTTTACTAATCTATCATCATCAAAGCAGAATAAATTATATTATTGAATATTTATACAGTTGTATAAACTAGATAAGCAATATTTATAAGCTATTAAGAATATTAAAATTAGTGACTCCTATATTGGCTTAGGTGGTATAAGTCCTTGATATGAAAGCCTAGTGATCCAAGTTGAAAAACAACTCTGCTAATTTGTTCTCTGACTGACATTCATACAATGTCACACACTCCATACACACATCATTCACACATACACATGGTAAAGATAATGAAAATTGAGAAAACTTTACTCATGAGAGGGTGAAATTATGAAACCCATAGCTCTAGAAGGACTGGATTAAAACAGTGTAGGTGACATGATTGCAATCATGAACTCACAGCAGCCATGGTGGTCTGACTGCAAAAACCATGACCAAGATGAAGCCAGTTAAAACTCTCTCATAGAGAAAAGGAGGAATGCATGACTCCTCACCCTGATCAGAGGAGCTTTGACATGGTTGCTGGGAAGGTACAGCAAATTTTCTTTAAGAATGTGACCCTTGTTAGGACATCCATGCTCCAGTTGATGCTCTCACATCCAGGAGTAGGAAAGCAGGCTTGATGATGAAGCTCAGAAGATAAGTTCTTACCTAACATAGATAAAGCCTGTACCAAAACCAAGATAAGCTGTATGAATAGAGTATAAACCACAATACCAGATTCCTGAATCACTGTTTAGTAAAATAATTAATAGATATATTTTGCCTTTTCACTAATTAAACTAATTAAATAAAAAGATTAAACTGCTTATTGGCATTTATTTTAAATTCTTACTAGATAAAAATAACACTACTTTCTATTATTCCATCCGTCTTTAAAGCAGAAACAAAGAAACCGTTTTTCTGTGAGGACCTACCACTAAGTATCTGAATATAAAGCAAGGTTATAAAAGGGAACTGGGTCTTTGAACTACTTGATAAAACCATACCTACTCTAAGTATCTCTCAGTTTTTTTCCTTGATGCTTTTGCTAATAAATCACATAAATTTTTCAAAACAAAAACTACTTTCACTCAAATTGTTAGGAGATATCCTTGAATGAAAAATGTAAAAGATAAATAATTTAGTATGCATTTGGTGCATTAGATGCTTAATTACTTTCAATATTTCCAGTTGATATTATTTATGGATTTATATAGTCAAACAGCCATATACTAACAGCCTTGTAACAATAATTAACCATACATTTTTGAGTTGTTATTTGGAAAAATGTTTATCTTTTTCATGTCTTTGTTTGACAAGTTAATATTAATTTTAAAGATAAACCTCATTAAAATATTTTAACTATATGCATTATTTTAAACTTCAGTCATTTTTTTAGGTTTCTTTCTCCTAGTCTCTAAAATGTTCATGAAATCAGTATGAGAAAAATGCATGAGTACCGACAACTATATCATTCACTACACTTTCTATTTTAATACAATTATAGTCATTTCATTACTTGATTAGTAAAGAAAATGACACATTTAAAAAGAAAAACAGAAACTTTTATATGGGTAATCAATAGTAAAGCTAATTCAGCCGACTTGAATACGAAGTAGACTAACCAAATGCATTTCACACAGGAGTCGAGATGAAGTAAGTTCATGGAGCTGAATCCAAATGTCTGTAAAGATAACAAGTCAATACTGCCTTTTGGCTATATTGGAAAAGAGTATGATAGCTGTCGTAGATTTTATATAATTATAATGGATGATTGTTAACACAACTAGGAGGTCATTAAGAGATCAGGTAAAATTAATTTTGTTGAAACATAATCTTTCATAACCAATTAAAGAATCACTATCTTTATTCAATGCCCTCAAGCTACTTCACTTTTATGAATGTAGTATAATAACACTTAGATAGGAGTTTAGTTAAAAGTCAATGGACTAGGAAATGGATAAAGTCATGGATTAATCCTAGAATCATCTTTCAAATTTCAGAGAGGCTAATTGGACAATTCATGTCAATTATCTTAATTTGGCAAGATTCTTACTATTTTCTTCAAATTATTCTAATATGGTTTGTCTTTTTATTTCATGTATGTTCTGTAATTTCCTCTCTTCTATTTTAAGCTTTGTTTTATTTTAACTAAAACTGTTATTCTGGTCTTTGTGAACTATGTATGCCACATTAATGAGTTCCTCTTCAGTATGTTCATGGCAAACTCCTGTTGACCATACTCCTTTTATTAGGTCAACAAATGTGTCAGGTGTCTGTATACTGATGAACATATAACCATCATGAAATTGAACATTGTGTACTTGCCGGCTGCATACATTTCCTTTCTTTTAATTCCATAATATCCATTTTTCTAACTCACCTGCTGGTAGCCTTTTTTATCTGTGCGCTAAATTCTGTTAAAGAAGAGGCTTGATGGTGTTCAATCAGACGATTGACCTTGTGCAGGAGCAAATTGATACCCTATGGCAAATCGCTCAACTTGGCTGTCAATGAAAGTATGCTGGACTTTGTGTCACTAGCATACAACATGATAATTTTTCCTATGCTGCAAATCTGTCTAAACAATTGTCTAGCTATATTTTAGGTGATTGGACTGGAGAATTCGATACTATGATGGAGCAGTTGAGAGTGGCCATTGTTACGGAAAATTCTACCAGAGTGGATGCAGGACTAGCCACAGGATTATCATCATGGATTGCTGCAGCCATGAGTCATCTGAAGGAATGGGCGGGCATGGGAGCATTAGCAGGCCTTCTGGTGTTGGTCTCCTTGGTTTGCCTGTGGTGTATATGCAAGATTAGAGTCTCACAACAGCGTAATGCAGCCATGATCATTCAGGCCTTTACAGCCATTGAAGCAGGACAGTCTCCCCAAGCATGGTTGGCTACCATAAAAAGCTAAAATGTTACGCTCAGGATGGGAGGCTAAGCACTGCACTCAGGGTCAGCTGCTTTGGACCCAGAGAAGACCATGTCTGATTGCATGTGGGTTGATGCCCCAGGTCCCGCCTCTGAGAAAAAGGTATCAGACGGGTCTGATGCTCTTGGGTGGATAACACCTAAATGAACAAAGTCCCAATTTATTTCTAATATCAGAGATCAGACCTCTACTCTTGCCTGATGCGTCTAAAACAAACCTAGCCAGACCTAGCCAGCAGTCTCCACCATTTGATGGTGAAGCTTGTCCTTAGATCTACCCCCCCCCACATACACACACACACAAACACACACACACGATAACAAGAGCACCACTGAACAGTGTTAGTGACTAAAAGACAGCACAGGCATCAGTTGTCTCTGATGCGTGTGCTGCTGGAAGACTTGGTGTTTTGCGGATGCTTCTTGCATTCAGGCAAAGCTTTCCTGAGCCCTACCCATTCACTTGCTCTCTCCTTACTCCCCTGGCCACTGCTCATCTTTTAAATCCTTTGTTCTCTTCCATCAACCCATTCATTCCTTTTGTTCTCTACAGGTGGAACTGTAGAGAGCTGCGTAATGCCGCACCTTAAAGATGGAGCTGTTTTCCGCCTTCCACCTTCCCGATGGTGAGTGCTCTCTGTCACAAACAACTCCACATTTGGCTAAGGCTGAGGATCTGGCTTGCTTCCATGTATGTGGATCTATCTGCATTGCCCACGTGGCACGCTGGGGTTGGCTACTCAGAGGCTATTTAAGCTGTGGGCTGGCTTTCCCCAGGGTCAGATGATCGTTCAAGGTTCCTGAATAAACTGCATTGAAAAAAAAAGACAAATTAAAAAAAAAGAATAACATGGTAAAATGATTGTACTTCATAGACACATTGATATTAGAGCATGTTACACTAACTCAACTGACATCATAACATCTAGTTAGTGGTAAATATTATTTTTCCATGAAAATAAAGTAATGAGAAGAAAGTACTACCATTTGTAATGTATTGAGAAAGACATTATCTGAAATAAAAATAAATTGGTGAAGATGTTAGAAATAAGTGTACAGAAAACAATGAAAATACCACAAACTGCCTGGCAGAACCGTCATACAATTTTTTTTTTTCTCATGGCTATGGGCACTGAAAGTGTCACATAATACCTGTCAGTTTACAAAATTGGAAAAGGGATCTTGATTAAGAAAAGGCTGCATTTTTCATCTCTGATTACCAGCATTTCTGTTTGGATATATAGAAATATAGAAAGAGTTAAAAATCAGCATCTAGTAACACTAATGAAATTCCTGTACTTTATAAAAATCCAATTGAAGTATGAGCATTACAGACTTATTTGCTTTCTTGCCAACCCTAAAGGGATGTGGATAAGAATAACTTCAGAAATAAAGTGTGTGTTTGTGTGTGTGTGTGTGTGTAAATAAGAAGCCATTTGATAAGGCATTTCATCAGACTGAGATACTAAAATATACAATTGTATAACAAAATTAAATAGATATAAATGTCACAAATTGTTCATTTTTTTTTCTTTATTAATTACACTTTATTCACTTTGTATCCCCCCTGTGGTTCTCCTCCTCCTCCTGTCCCAATCCCTCCCTTCCTCCACCCTCTGCATGCATGCCCCTCCCCAAGTCCATATAGGGGAGGACTTCTTTTCCTTTCTTCTGATCCTAGTCAATTAGGTCTCATCAGGAGTGGCTGCAGTGTCATCTTCTGTGGCCTGGTAATGCTGCTTCCCCCTCAGGGGGAGGTAATTAAAGAGCAGGACAATCAGTTCATGTCAAAGACAGTCC
Organism: Meriones unguiculatus; assembly: GCF_030254825.1. NCBI lineage: Eukaryota > Metazoa > Chordata > Mammalia > Rodentia > Muridae > Meriones > Meriones unguiculatus. The sequence continues at coordinate 101,884,148 of NC_083351.1, forward strand.
CTATTCCTATTACAATGGAACCCACTTGGATTCTGAACTGCCATGGGCTACATCTGTGCAGGGGTCTTAGGTTATCTCCATGCATAGTCCTTGGTTGAAACAGCAGTTTCAGGAAAGACCCCTGTGCTCAGATTTTTTGGTTCTGTTGCTCTCCTTGAGGAGTTCCTGTCCTCTCCACATCTTACTGTTTCCCACTTCTTTCCCAAGATTCCCTGCACTCTGCCCAAAGGTTGCCCATAATTCTCAGCATCTACATTGATAGTCTGCAGGGCAGAGCTTTTCAGAGACCCTCTGTGTCAGGCTCCTGACTTGTTCCCTCTTTTCTCCTTCTTCTGATGTGCAGCCTCTTTGCCTTTGCCTTTCTGGCTAGGAATTGAGCATTTTAGCCAGAGTCCTCCCTCTTGATTAGTTTCTTTAGGTGTACAGATTTTAGTAGGTTTATCCTATATTATACGTCTATATGAGTGAGTATATACTGTGTGCATCTTTCTGCTTCTGGGACAGCTCACTCAGGATGACCTTTTTTAGATTCCACCATTTACCTGCAAATTTCATGATTTCCTTGTTTTTTATTGCTGAATAATATTACATTGTGTAGATATACCACAATTTATGCATTCATTCCTCCACTGAGGGGCATCTGGGCTGTTTCCAGCTTCTGGCTATTACAAATAAGGCTGCTACAAACATGGTTGAGCAAATGTCCTTATTGTGTACTTGAGAAATTTTGGATATATGCCTAAAAGTGGTATAGCTGGATCTTGAGGAAGCACTATTCCTAGTTGTCTGAGAAAGCTCAGATTGCTTTCCAGAGTGGTTTTGCAAGTTTACATTCCCACCAGCAGTGGAGGAGGGTTCCCCTTTCTCCACAATCTCTCCAGCATATGTTGTCTCTTGAGTTTTTGATCTGATGGGTGTAAGGTGAAATCTCAGGGTCGTTTTGATTTGCATTTCCCTAATGGCTAATGAGGTTGAACATTTCTTTAAGTGTTTCTCTGCCATTCGATATTCCTCTGCAGAGAATTCTCTGTTTAGCTCTGTTCCCCATTTTGATTTATTTATTATTTGTACAGTATTCTGCCTGCATGTATGTCTACACACCAGAAGATGGCACCAGATCTTATTATAGATGGTTGTGAGCCACCTATGGAGTTGTTGGGAATTAAACTCAGGTCCTTTAGGAAGAGCAGCCAGTTTTCTTAACCTCTGAGCCATCTCTCCAGCCCCCACAAATTGTTCTTAAGGAAAGATTAGCTAGGATTATTTCAAATACTTTAAATAATTGTAGCTTACTTTATTAAAAATGTCAAACATAGATAAAATGTTTTAATCAAATCTGTTACCATTTCCTGATAGTCAATCCCTTGAAGAATAAATGAATCTTGAAAGATTTATTTATTCAATCAATGTATGTGTTCCTTGTATTTTTAAAACCCACTAATGCTGCCTATTGTTTCACATAAGTTCATGGCTGTATGGACTGTATGACTTTCAGAGCCACATTCCCAAAGAAAACATATTCTTCCTCTATCATTTGGCAAGTATCTGTTCAGCTAATGGGGATGCTTTATGAGCTCCTCTCTAATCCATGCTGGAGCTTGGTTGGCTTGATCATGTGTAGGTCCTGCTCTTGTTGTCACAGCCACCACTAGTTCATGTGTTCCAGACCCTGTGCTAACTATGGGTTTTCTCTTTTTGAGTTGTAGTTCAATAGGGCTTCATACATACCCCCAGATGTTACTTTAGGTTTTTGTTTGTTTGTTTATATACTTTATTGATTTATTTATTAAAATGGATCCACTTTGTATCCAGGCTATAGTCCCCACTCTCATCTCCTCCCAGATCCACCCTCCCTCAATCTTCTCCCCCTATGCCCCTCCCTCAGTCCACTGATAGGGGAAGACATCCTCTCCTTCTATCTGACCCTGGCCTATCAGGTCTCATCAAGGCTGGCTGCATCCTCCTCCTCTGTGGCCTGGCAAGGCTGCATACCCCAGGCGGTGCTGATCAAATAGCCAGCCACTGTTACTTCAGTTTTTTAAGTCAAAGCTGAACTCTCCTAAGATTTTTCTGGTTCTAAAGCAAGAAAGAGTGAGATTGAAACAGAAGAGCTGATGCAAATATTTATTCTGTCATTCCATCATGAGTTTTTCCAGAACTAGAATGAAATGGAATGGTCCTTACTGTTGAAATTAAATGCAATCACTTTTGACAACAAACTGTTCTCATGCCAGCCAAGCTTTTACTGTCCTAAGTCTGTAACATAAATTCAGGAATAAGCCCTTGTTCCGTGAATCCTCTGCATTCACATCCTTCTTACATTTATATTTTCTGTCACTTTACCTGGCTTTCCACTTTGTCTCTGGCCCAGCTCCACAGCTCATTTGCTTGCCATACAGCATAATTGGCTTTCTTGCCAATGAGTACTGAATACATGGTTTTATGTTAGAGCTTGAACAATGGAGCCTATATTTCCAGTTGTTCAATAAATCAAATTAACAGTAGAAAGAAGTTTGATTTATACAAGCTTTCATGGATAAGAAAAGACATTTATTATTTTGCTTTCATTAAATTCACTTATATATTGGGGGAAATCAGTCTTGGTTAAAATGAAACCTCCTATTCCCACCCATTTTCCATCAAGCTTCCTTTATCAATTATGATTTACCTGTCTGGGAAAGAACAAGAATTCCATTTTCACAGATTTTTGATCTTTTAAGTCAACATCTAAGACATAAAGAGGTCTTCACTGTTTGCTCTCATTTTGCCTCCTTTTAGTTGGTGGTGTCTCTCTTCAGAGCAGCAGATGACAGATGCCTGACATCTGTATGGGCTTATAGTGAAGAGAAGCCATGAGTTGATACCATCTGCCCTGTTCTTCTCATCTCCTGCCAGAATTTAATACAAAGGACCAAAACCTTTGACTATAAAACATGCTCCAAGCCTTCTCTGCAATTCTTTGAACTAACATGGTTTAATTATGTTAACTTGAATTTCATTAGGGCAGTCTTGGGTTCCTATTTCCTGTAGAATAAAGTCCATTTGTGCTTTTATCTTTAAGCATCACCTTTCTTGGTTATGACTTGAGAGGCAAATTCATGAATCTATGCATTTCTCTATTTAGAGAACCAGAATCTAAAAGGTGGTACTTCTTTCTGGGAATGTTGCATCAAGGCTCAGCTATCTCCAAATGACCCTGGTTGAGATTAAGAAGAACACAAGAATCTCTCAAGATCACCATCTAAATTTTCCCAGTGTGATAAACAATGGGAAGCAAGTACTCATACCAAACATATTAGCTGTCACCCTCCTTAGATACTATTAAACTCCTGCTCCTGATCATGTCCTCTCAACAATTGTTTATGTTAATTCAGATGGATATTCACAATTAAACTTGATATAAGTTGAGACTTTGAAAATTTTTTTATAGAATAAAGATAAATAGGTTTCACACAATATGCATTTTAAACTTTAATCTCACTAATATGAATCTCAAAATTTTCTTTTCCCCATAGTATTTTCTATGATTTAAAATGAAAAAATGGCATAATAGTATAAATGGCATGAAATAAAGTATAAAATAGTATAAAATATGGTATAAAATAGTATAAAAATTGTGTAAATAGAAATGCAAATATGATTCATCCTCATCTTTAAGTATTTATTCTTGTGCATTCTGTTTTCTATACCATATCATATGTTTGACCAATATATTTTGACATATGTTTACAATCGGCACAAATTTCAATAAACATGTATGTTCATAATCAGTACTAACTTATATAACATTTTATTAAAATATAAACATTTAATGTCATCAATTATTAATATTTATGTACTTTGTAATTACAGAGTAATTAGTAAATTTTACAATTTTGTGTCTTTTCTATGTCACCAAACAGTGATCATAGATACCATCATCAATGTTATCAGCATTATCTTTGTGAAATGAAGTAGAAATCATAGGATTTGTTTGTTGTTTTGTCAAATCTTTCTTCAGTAGGATCTGGGACAATTGTAGAAACAATTGTTGACCACATATTTTCTCTCTATGATGATCATATATTTCCTCTGTCTGAAGCTTGTAGTTTGATGCTAATTACTGGCCATAAAAATTTGATTATTGTATAAACCTACCTAAGATATTATAACTTATTGCTTGATTAACAGGCCTAAAACCTGGGCAGGGCAGAATGCGGTAGGCATGGTTAATAGTCCTGGGCTTTGGAAACAGGCAAATCACAGGAAATAGATGGAAAGAAAGGAAGAGAGAAGGAAGGAGGAAGCCATGATGGGTTAGCATGGAGAATGAACCATGTGTTCTAGGACTCTAATAATGGTGTGGAAAGGCCCACATGAAGAATATAAACAAGTATTTATAATATTATGGATAAAAGGTAGCTCAGATAAAGATGATTAAGGCAGATGGCATTGGATGGGGGCTGGAAGGTAGATGGTGGGGTTATTGAGACAGCATAGGTAAAATATCTGCCCAGCCCATGGTAAGTAAAGCAATTATAAAATTTAAAAAGTATCTGTGTCTTATTAATTATGCTAGCAGGTTAAATAATGCCATTATAATAATCATAGGACAAATAATAAACATTCTATAGCACAACACCCATTTTTATTTTACAAAAATAAAATCAAAATCATTAGAGACACCAAAGCTTCCAAGGTTATTTTTCTTCATCGTTACTATTTGTTTATACATGTACCTTACTACAGTCCTAAGAAAACTGAATATAAGAAAAATTCCCCCAAAATGGTAATTATGAAAAGAGTTGACAGCACTGTCAACACCATATTTATAAGGTTCCTCAAAGTTTTATATATATATATATATATATATATATATAAGTTTTATATATATAAAACTTCATGTTGTTTTTACTGTTTTTCTCTTTAATATCAAATCCTATATCTTATGGAGAAAGAACAATATATAGAAAATTGAGATCTATTTAATTAAAATATGATTATGCTGAAATAAAGCAGCTCCATCAATACCATGGCTAATAAATGCTTATAAATAGTAAAGAGGAGACAGAGATGCAAATAAGTGAAATGAAATGATTTTGTAACAGTCAAAGCACAAATTACATCTACAAAGTATGTAACTGCAATTTGTATAACTAAGCTAACAAAAGAAGTCCAGGACCAGAGATAGAGATAATGGCCTTTTTAGAACCATGATGTAAAGCTACTGTCTTCCAGCAAACAGAGAAAATGCATAGTGTTTAAAGGTACCATATACTTGATGATTGCATCAACCTTAGGAAACATGCAATGGATTGGTCCTTCTGGTTAAACCAGTATTAAATAATTTATATTATATAATTATATATAATTATGATTATAATTAAATATATATAATTAAGTACAATTATATAATGTGACAATAATATATAATATTGATATTATATATAACATAATATTGATACATTATATTATAACAATATTATATTAATATATAATATTATTATATATTTATTTAAATATATATATTTACCTTCTAAAATAGAAAACTTCCAGCTCAAATTCAATGAGGCCTAATGGCCCAAGTACATGGTGTCTTTAGCAATAGGGTCATAGCTTCAACCTCTGAGAGGGAATCAATGGTAACAGCAATATTGATTTGCATGCATCTTGGTCTCCCTAACTCACCATTCAAAAGGAGGATTTTTATTAATGTGGATTTTGTTAAATAGTCTATGATTCTTAGGTAGAGTATTATCACCACAAGTATAAGGTCAATTAAGAAAATACATATGTATATAATACAGTTTCATGTGTTACATAAAATTTAGATAAATATAAGGTAACAATTTTCCCTCTTTTTCAAACATCTTTAATGCTTATGTTGTTTTTAACCCAAAGTCTTCTTCAGAATTAGCTTTTATAGTACTAGAAGGTGCTGTGCAAGCTCTCATGGGAGGAAGGCAATCAGTAGCCCTACATACTCATGTTGCCTATGAATGACAACAATGATCAACATGGTAAGTTAACCTATGGCTGCATTAATAACATTTATTATTGGCAGTAACCAACAGCCCACTAACACAAGGCAAACCAGGTACCATTGTGTGGTATACCATTGTCTCTATGTGTGCATACAGCATGCGTAATCATATTTACAATTATCTGTGTAAAATTATCTATAAACATATATGTTTATATGTGTGCATAAATGCACTATAAATTTTTATGTATTTGTAAAATAAATATACTTGAAGTAAAACTTCCAGCAAACAGAGAAAACTATACATGGCTAGTGTGGCCCTAGATCTTAGTGGCAACTCTCCTTCCACCATTTTGCTAAGCAAATATCATTCCTAACTGCATTCTAAATACTGATCTATATAGTCACAGATAAATTTAAATCTTACTCCTCATCAAAGTGGTTTCTTTTTACAGCTGCTGGAGATTATTCTGTATATCCACTAAGTCAAAATGCAGAGAAAAACTGAGAGTGCAATGACCAACCCCAAATATAACCAAGGCTCAGAAGACTTTGTAGAAGAGACAAAATTATAAGAACCAGGGGTCCAGAAAGTCTACTGTAAGATAGCATGTTCTATCCATGGCAGAGATGTTAGACCCATGAAATCACAACAATATGGTTAGCTAAACAGGAATTGAATGATGACACTCAGACAGAAATGGAGAAAATCTAATGAAGCTGCACCCTCTAGTGAACAATAGGCAAGTAAATGAATGAGAAATGAGGAATTACTCTTTCCTAGGGATGAGCCCCTGCTTGTTTAGATCAGCCCTAGAAACAAACACATGCAACCAACATTGAAATGATGCAACAAGTTGTATTTATATGTTGATTTGGTTGTATGTACATGTAAAAACAATGGTTAAAGAAGCCCTGAGTTAGTATTGAGGAGCTCAAACATGGGTGGTATAAGAGGGAGAAGAGGAAGGAGGAAAGTGATGTGTCATACTTTAAATTTAAAAATGGAAAAATTATTTTCTAGGTGAGAAATGAAATAAAATCTAGGAAGTTATGGCTTCCAATATGTATAGATACCAAACTGTCAGACATATGTTTTACAATACATTTAAACAGAGTTGACATCATCTTCTATTCTTTTTATTTATTCCCCTGAGAAACAAAGGCCTTAACTACATTATGATGTGATTCATAAAGGTAAGATTAACAGTAAGCATTGATTAAGACAATGAAACAGTATGAAATATACTATGAAACAGTATGTTATTAAAACCATAAATCAAGACTAAGAGCTAGGTAATATGTCTCCAAATATTATTATTGTAAATAAAATATTAAGTAGAGAAACATGTTGGTTATATAAAGAAAGACAGACAAGATGGTACCCATTGAAAGGACTTATACTCGAGTTCTAATAGGTTATTAAGGAAAATGGTGGCCCTACATTTCAACTGTGAAATCCAACTGTGATTCAGACAAGATTGTGTCCCTCTATGTCAGGTATGTGAAGTTGATTCCATGTTAGATAAACCAGCAATCAACCCTGAAACACAACTAATGTTGGGCACCATGTATCTCTTTCTACCATGTAGGTACCAGTAATGAGGGTCTAAGTAAGATTCTATCTGTCTGGCTATGTTATGTCCCTTTCATCATTCCCTCTGTCTTTTCTTATTCTTCCTTCTTTTCGACTTTCTTAACATATTTTCTCTTTCTATTACACTGCCTAAATTTCCATGTATGTTTTGATCATATGTTAGTTTAGCAGTTTTATGGGACACCTGAGTGTGTGAACAAGTGGGTCTCAGGTTCTGCTTGCTTTTGAGCTCTTTTCCTTCTATTCGTTTGTGTTTGTCCAACTTCAGTGTGGAGGTTGTTGTTTTATTTTATTTTGTTATATTTTATTTTGTTATGTGTTGTTGTTATCTCTTAGAAGCCTGTTTGTTTCTGATGAGAGACAGAATGGAAGATCATGATGGGAAAGGAGGTGGGAAGAAACTGAGAGGCAAAGGGGAGAGAAACTGTAATTAGGATTTATTGTGTGATAAAAGAATTTATTTTAAATAAAAGGAGATGAGAGAAAAGTGATTTGGCAGAAAAAGAAAGTAAATTTCTTTAAAACCAGCATCTGTTTATATGTGTTGTTCAAAGTAGTTTATTTTTCTACTGTTCTTGAAAATAGACTCTGAAAAACATTACACATTTTTGAAAAGATTTTATATATCAATTACAGTTTATTCACTTTGTATCCCAGCTGTAGCTCCCTTTCTTATTCCCTCCCAATCCCACCTTTCCTCTTTTATATATTCCAATGTTCTTCTCCAAGTCCACTGAAAGGAGAGGTCCTCCTCCCCCTCCATCTGACCCTAGCCTATTTGGTCTCTAATGGACTGGCTACATTGTCTTTCTCTGTGGCCTGATAAGGCTTCTCCCCCATGGAGGGAGGTGAGCAAAGAGCCAGCCACTGAGTTCATGTCAGAGACAGTCTCTGTTCCCATTACTGGGTACCTACTTAGATGCTGAGATGCCATGGGCTACATCTGTGCAGCGGTTATAGGTTATCTCCATGCACATTTTGTATTAGCTACTTGTTTCATTCCTTTGTCAAAACACCTGATCAAAGCAAATTAAGAAAAGGTTCATTTTAGCTAATAAACTAAAGGTGTTTACTTCATGGTGTAGAAGGCATGGACTCAGGAGTGCGGTGTTGTGGGCCTTGCTATATTCACTCACAATCAGAAAATAGAGAATGATGAATACATTGGTGGTGCTCAGGCCTCTTCTCCAGCCCAAATATAGACAGAATCTTCCAGCCTTAATTTACTTAATTATGATAACCCTAGCAGCTCATCTCTGGGTAGACTGCATGTGCTCAATCCATTCTTTTTGCTGTTGTTGTTCTTTGCTCTTAATTATCATTGAAAATGTGGATAAAATCTGATAAAATAGATGTACTTAAGAAAGAAGGATGACTGATCTTTGACAAAGATGCCAAAACCATTCAATGGAAAAAAACATAACATCTTCAACAAATGGTGCTGGTCTAAATGGATGTCTACATGTAGAAAAATGCAAATAGTTCCATACTTATCACCCTGCACAAAACTAAAGTCCAAGTGGATCAAAGACCTGAACATAAAACCCGACACATTAAATCAGTTAGAAGAAAAAGTGGGGAAGACCCTAGAATTCATTGGTACAGGAGAAAACTTCCTGAACAGAACACCAACAGCACAGGCTCTAAGAGCAACAATCAATAAATGGGACCTCATGAAGCTGAAAAGCTTCTATAAAGCAAAGTACACCATCATAAAAACAAAATGACTGCCAACATATTGGGAAAGAATCTTCACCAAACCTTTTTCTGACAGAGGGCTAATATCCAGTATATATAAAGAACTAAAGAAGCTGAAAAGCAGCAAACCAAGTAATACAATTAAAAAATGGGGAAAAGAGCTAAACAGAGAATCCTCTGTAGAGGAATATCGAATGGCAGACAAACACTTAAAGAAATGTTCAACATCATTAACCATTAGGGAAATACAAATCAAAATGACCCTGAGATTTCACTTACACCCATCAGAATGGCCAAGATGAAAAGCTCAAGTGACAACACATGCTGGAGAGGTTGTGGAGAAAGGGGACCCCTCCTCCACTGCTGGTGGGAATGTAAAGTTGTACAACCACTCTGGAAAGCAATCTGGCGCTTTCTCAGACAACTAGGAATAGTGCTTCCTCAAGATCCAGCCATACCACTCCTAGGCATATATCCAAAAGAGGCTCAAGTACACAATAAGGACATTTGCTCAACCATGTTTGTAGCAGCTTCATTTGTAATAGCCAGAAGCTGGAAACAGCCCAGATGCCCCTCATCTGAAGAATAGATGCAGAAATTGTGGTAAATGTACATAATGGAATATTACTCAGCAATGAAAAATAAGGAAACCATGAAATTTGCAGGTAAATGGTGGGACCTGGAAAGGATCATCCTGAGTGATCTGTCCCAAAAGCAGAAAGCCAAACATGGTATATACTCACTCATATAGACATATAATATAGGATAAAGGTACTAAAATCTGTACTTCTAAAGAAACTAATCAAGAGAGAGGACCCTGACTAAAATGTTCAGTCCCCATCCCGAAAGGCAAAGAGGAAGGACATCAGAAGAAGAAAACAGGAAACACGCTATAAACTTGCCACAGAGGGCCTCTGAAAGGCTCTGTCCTGAAGATTATCAAAGCAGATGCTCAGACTTATGACCAACTGTTGCGCAGTGTGCATGGAATCTTATGTAAGACGTGGGAAATAGTATGATCTGGAAAGGACAGGAACTCCACAAGGAGAGCAACAGAACCAGAAATTTGAACACAGTTGTCTTCCCAGGGACTCATACTCCAACCAAGTACCATGCATTGAGATAATCTAGAACCCCTGCACAGATGTAGCCCATGGCAGTTTAGTGTCCAAATGGGTTACATAGTAATGGGAAGAGGGACTGCCCCTGACATAATCTGATTGGCCTGCTCTTTGATCACCTCCCTCTGATGGGAGAGCAGCCTCATCAGGCCATAGAAGATGACAATGCAGCCACTCCTGATGAGACCTGATAGGCTAGAATCAGAGGGAAGGGGAGAAGGACCTCCCTTATCAGTGGACTGGGAGAGGGACACAGGTAGGGAAGAGGGAGGATGGGATTGGAAGGGAGGAGGGAAGGGCTTATGGGGGGGATACAAAGTGAATAAAGTGTAATAAATAAATAAATAAATAGATAAATAGATAGATAAAAGAAAATAATAAATCTTAAAAATCACTAAAATTATCACTAAACCAGAAATAATTAATGAAATTATACAAGAAGAGGAAGAAGGGAAGGGAAGGGAAGGGAAGGGAAGGGAAGGGAAGGGAAGGGAAGGGAAGGGAAGGGAAGGGGAGATAATGAAGAGGTAACCACAGGAGCCAGGAAGAAAATACCTGTTAGGGAAATTAGCAGTGGATATATTATCTATTTTTTTTATCCAGAATACTCTAAATAGTTGTAGGGGTAATCCTGTAGGAAGCAGGAGGCTCAATTCCACTGCAATGTTTTGTTTTGGTTCTATGTGGAAAGGTTTTGAAGCTACTACTGTGTTGTCTCTGGGATGCTATATTGGGAGGTAAATATAATTATGGTCTAACAAAGTGGTTCTTGAGGCAATTAAAACTTAAAAAATATTGAATGCTAAAAAAATAAAAATAAAATAAATTTAAAAAAAAGAAAGAAGGTTGAATATGGTGGAGGTAGGATGGTGAAGAGGGAGAAGCTTGGGATCAGAAACTCAGTCTTAATGCTTGAGTCAATGTTAATTAACTTCATGGACTTTGGAAAAGTGATGCCTCTTATTTTATGCTTATGCCCTCATTTATAATATGGGAGAGGCAGTAAGACAACTATACTTGTTGCATGATATAAAATGGAAGGAGCATGTGCTCCAGTTGGCATTCTTCTCTGGTCATCCTGTCACTTTTTGTTATGCCCAGTTTGTGAGACCCCCCCCCAAAGACCACCAGGAATCTACTGTGCTGAAAATACATGAGGGTTTATTGTATATGTGCTCAAGCCACAGGCTGCAAAACTTCCTGAAGAAGTAGGAAAGGAATGTGGCCCTGCCTTCTAGAAGAGCAGGTTTTTAAAGGAAAAAATACACAAACAGGGACTTACATGCTTTGGTGTTAAATGATTAGGGAAGGGAAATTGACTTTGGAAATGATTGGTTTACTTTAGGTGCTAAGACCACCACAAACAGTTCTGGTCTGCCCGTCTGGGCCAGTTTCCTAGCAACTTTATCTCTAGTGGGCAGGAAAAGAATGGAATAAACTAGTTCCTTTCCCCAGGTGGATTGGCATATCTACACCTAGCTAGCCTTCCTTCAGGCTTAACCTTTAAAACAATACCCACTGATTTTTAATTCATTGGTTTCTCATTTTGTCAGTAATAACTAATGCAATGTTTTTGGGCATTCCTTCCCTATTGAACACCTTTCAACATGCTCAACATAACAATCGTGCCCTGTGTGATGATTAGAAACTTAACAGAAGTTCAATAAATTTGACAGTGAAAGTGTACTCAAGTTCTTGATTGCTTTTGTTTTTAAAATCAAATTACTGTTCTCTTTTTTTAATTTTAATTATTATATTAATTAGTTTCTTCACTTTGTATCCCAGTTGTAGCCCCCTCTCTCATTCCCTCCCAATAACACCCTTCCTCATCGCCTTCCATGCCCCTCTCCAAGTCCACTGATAGGAGAGGTCCTCTTCCCCTTCCATCTGACCCTAGCCTAGCAGGTCTCATCAGGACTGGCTACATTGTCTTCCTCTGTGGCCTGGTAAGGCTGCTACTCCTTCAGGGGGAGGTGATCAAAGAACCAGCCACTGAGTTCATGTCAGAGAGTCCCTGTTCCCCTTAGTAGGAAACTCCACTTGGATACTGAGCTGCCATGGCATTGGATGAGGGAGGAAACAGAACAGGAGCCTACCACAGAGAGCCTCTGAAAGACTCTATCCATCAGGATATAAAAGCAGATGCTGAGATTCATAGACAAACTTTGGGCAGAGTGCAGGGAATCTTTTGAACAAAAAGGGGGAGATAAAAAGACCTGGAGGGGATAGGAGTGCCGCAAAGAGAGCAACAGAACCAAGAAATCTGGGTCCAGGGGTCTTTTCTGAGACTGATACTCCAACCAAGGACCATGCATGGAGATAACCTAGAACTGTTCTCTCTTGTTATATATATTTTTAATAAACTTTTTATTTTTTTACATTTTACATTTTATTCTCTTTCTATCCCAGCTGTACCTCCCTCCCTCATTTCCTCCCAGTCCCATCCTCCCTCCCTCATCTTTTCCCATGCCACTCTCCAAGTCCACTGTTTGGACCTCATGAAACAAAATCTTCTGTAAAGCAAAGGACATTGTAGTCAGAACTGTTCCCTCTTAAGTAGAGATTCTATAAGCAATATGAATTCACTTTATCTGTGGGCTGATTTTGGATGTTACCTATTTTAAACATCAATACAAGCAGTGGAACTGTGACTCTAGACCAGAATGCAAAATATGGAAACATTTGTATTGTGACAGAATTAATGTGAGAACAGAAACCCATTTTCAAGGTCAGGTAGTTGATTCACATTCAGAATGCCCAGAATGAGTTGAACAGGCCTGCCTAGTGACACCAGACTCTTGTTTCTCAGCAGAAAAGAGACCTGTGCATCGCCCACTTAATTTCCATCTCCACTTTTAGTAAGGAGCTAAAAGGAAGATCGAACTAATTTTGGCCTTTGGTGCATTCATAACATCCTTAATAAAATCTCTCCTTACTGGAAAAAAAGAAAAGAAAAAGGGCTGACAAAAATAAATATGTCATAGCTTGTATGCTATACTGTCCTGTAACACGACAGCAAGAGTATGTAGTAGAAAATTGCTGATTACCTCATGGCCACCAAGAAAAAAGAGAGTGAAGCAATAAATAACAAGTGATCATACACCCTAAAGGACCAGTTGCCACTGACATATGACATAGGGCCTCTATCCAGCCACATGTCAATGTTTCCATAATTTCCTCTAAATGGGAGAATTACTGGGGTAATGGCATTAAAAGTTTGAATCTGAGTGGCACAATAATTATTAGAAATTTTGATATCATTAAGTCATCTTAGTTTTTAATAAATGCATAGATGTATTAGTTAAAAACTGTATCTGATATATAATAATAAATTGAGTACTGTTAATAAAAGTTTAGATAAACTTTAAATCTTTTCACAGTTTGTTAGTTTCAATGGAACTTTCTGCAAGGACATACATTTGTAAGAATTTTTATGGTGATACATTTCACAAATGTGTAACAGCAATATAACACATTCTACTGTGTTTTATATTATCCATATCAAATATTATGTGTTATCCTTCGGTTCTTAGTATTATAATATCAATATTCTTTTTTGATTAAGACTTACTTCATGTAAAATAATTTTAGCATATCTGCTTTCTTCCCACAACTCCTCCCAACTCTTCCCTATCTCCCTATCTGCCTAACTTCATCTTCATTATCTCCCTCTTTCTTTCTCTAAAAAAAATTAAATACCAAAAAAATAAATAAATAAAATAAAATAACAAATAACCCAAGAAGGCAAGAAATACCAAGAGAAGTATTAACTGGAAAAGAATAGGAGGTATTTTTGAAATAAGGAGACATATTCAATTAGGGCATTTATTAAAGATTGTTATACCTACATTTTTTTATCCATTTGCTTATACTGAGACATCACTTTTAGACCTTACATGTATATTAAGGTCATAAAGGTAGAAACATATTTTATCTAATTACTAGATGAAGTTATATGTATGAAATATGAGATAGGCACTGAATCTGAAAATTAAACCTGAGTTGAAACCACAAAACTTTCCCAGAAAATACGTCCTTCTCATATGATATAATGATTAAAAGAATCTCCGAACACTAGTATTTATGTATGCTTTGCTACAAGGGCCCTTATTTAGAATAATTGACTGTGATGTGTTTGATAAATTAATTAAACCTTCGGCAAATGTGGTATTTCAATTCAATGGAAGAGATGTTGTCTGAAAGTAACTAGAAAATTATCAAAGATTCTTTGTCATTGTCATCATTAGTACATAATTATCAAACAATAACTATGTCAGAAATAAAAGTTAATTGTGAATACTTATTTAAAATGTCTAGTTCATTCACATGACTCTAATAAAACAATAAATTAAGTCGTTAAAGGCCATTTTCCTAATAGTACATGACATTTATGTCACACTGAAAATTGCTCATCATAACACCTTAAGGCAGTTCCATGGGAATATTATTATACTTCTTGTGGTGATTTTATGTTTTTTTTGCCCAGCTTGTAATTGCATAAACGTCAAGAAAGTAAATGCCTCTAAGTAAAATTCAATGTATAACAGCTCAAAGAATTACATAAAAGAAAAGAAACAGAATGCAAACTGGCTGTTTTCCCAATATTGATAATAGGTTTGCTTAAGGGCACTGACAGCAGAAATGGTATTTTGTGTTATCAAGAGGGCTAAGGTCTTTTAAGCATGTGGCCTCACAAAAAGAGAAGCAGAAGGTTTCTACTCGCCAATTAGCATAACCAAACCTTGGGCAGAGTGCAGGGAATCATATGAAAGAAGAGGGAGTTAGTATGACCTGAAGAGGACAGGAGCTCTACAAGGACCAAATATATCTGGGCACAGGGGCTTGTCTGAGACTGATACTCCAACCGAGGATCATGCATGGATAAACCGAGAACCCCTGCTCAGATGTAGCCTGTGGCAGATCAGTATCCAAGTGGGTTTCCCCAGTAAGGGGAACAAGGACTGTCTCTGACATGAAGTCAGTGGCTGGTTCTTTGACCTCCGCCCACCCACCGAGGGAGAAGCAGCCTTGATCATCCACAGAGGAGGACATTGCAGGCAGTTCTGATGAGACCTGATAAACTAGGGTCAAATGGAAGGGGAGGAGAGAAGGGAAGGACTTAGAGAGGTGCAGGGAGGAGATGAGGGTGGGAAGGTGGGATTGGGAGTGAGTGAGAGAGGGGGCTACAGCTGGGATACAAAGTAAATAATCTGTAACTAATATAAAAAATAAAAATTTAATTAAAAAAGAAATATGCAAATCTATAAAATCACATACTATACTCTTTTTATAATTAAATAATTTTTTATTAATTACAATCTATACATTTGTATCCTAGTTGTAGCCACCTCCCTGCTCCCCTTAAAATACTACCCTTCCTCTCTCTTCTTCTCCCATTCCCCTCCCCCAGTCCACTGATAGGGGCTGTCTTCCTACCCATCCATCTAACCCTAGCCTATCAGGTCTTATCAGGACTGGCTACTCAATGAGAGGTGATCAAAGAGCCAGTCATTGAGTTCATGTTAGAGACAGTCCCTGTTCCCCTTACTAGGGTACCCACTTGGACACTGAACTGCCATGGTTTATGTCTGTACAGGGTTTTAAATTATCTCCATGCATGGTCCTTGGTTGGAGTATCAGTCTCAGAAAACACCACTGGGCCCAGATGTTTTACAGGTTCTGTTGTTCTTCTTGTGGAGCTCCTGTCTCTTCCAGCTCTTTCTATCTCCCCTTCTTTCATAAGATTCCTTGCACTCTGCCCAAAGTTTGGCTATGATTCTCAGCATCTGCTTTAATACCCTCCTGGGTAGAGTCTTTTAGAGTCTCTCTTTGGTAGAGCCTGTTCCCTGTTCTGTTCCCTGTTTTCTCCTGCTTCTAATGTCCATCCCGTTTCCCTTTCTGAATGACTATTGATCATCTTTACCCAGGGTCCTCCTTCTTGTTTAGCTTCTTTATCTATACAGATTTTAGTATATTTATCCTATATTATATTTCTAATATCCATATATAAGTGATTATATACCAATTGTGTCTTTGTTTCTGGGATACCTCACTCAGTATGATCTTTTCTAGTTCCAACCATTTGTTTGCAAATTTCATGACCTCCTTGTTTTTAATTGCAGAGTACTATTCCATTGTGTAAATGTATCACAATTTCTGCATCCATTCCTCCATTGAGTGACACCTGGGTTGTTTCCAGATTCTTGCTATTGTGAATAAAGTTACTATGAACAAGGTTGAGTAAATGTCCTTGTTGTACGGTTGAGTATGTTTATGGTTTTTTGCATAGCTTGTAATTACATAAACATCAAGAAAGTAAATGCCTCCAAGTAAAATCAAGGTATAACAACTCAAAAAATTACAAAAAAGAAAACAAAATTCAAACTGGCTCTTTTCTCAGTATTGATAATAGGTTTACTTAAAGGATGCTGACAGCAGAAACGGTATTTCATGTTATCAAGAAGGCAGAGCTCTTTTAAACATGTGACTCTTAAAAAGAGAAGCAGAAGGTTTCTACTTGCTGATTAGTATAACAATGAAATATGAATATTTATAAAATCACATACTATATATTTTCTTTATTGGACCTGAAATGACAAATTAATTAGCATAAACTTGTGATACATACAAATATGTATAATTTTATTCAATGATTAGACCAAAACCCAGGGCTTTATTCACTGCAGGCATGGAGTTTTCCATTGCCAAGGAATAGTTATGATGTCTCTAGAGAGACTTATCTATATCATTTAGAAGAAAGGTAACATGACGGGCAGAAGGTACACACATTTTGGCATCATCACCACCTTTAGGTTCTAGAACTCTCAGCACTCCATTCTGATGATAAGTCTAACTTAGAGAAGGATCAGGAGAACTGACTGCTGAGAAGAACTGATCCATAGGGCAGACAGCAGAACATATAGCTATGTCCACCAGCCACCCTTAGCTGCTGTATAACATTTACCATACAGATCCAATTGCCAGGCGTTCACCTTCCAAGTATTTAAGTCTGTTCTTAAATCTCCATAATTATTTCATATCCTCAGCTTGTGTACTCTATGGCTCTGACCAAGATGCTGTTACTTTCCTAGTTGGTCTGTTCCATAGGTATATGCTATAGTCTGTGTATTTCAGAAACGGACAATTATATTAAAGAAACAATGCCATGGTAGATTCTGGACCTAAGCTCTTACCTCTAAATTCAATTACCATTTTCTATTCATGAGACATCCTAACACAGTATGAAGGAGTTCATTAATAATACCATCTAATGCTTTCTTATGAAAATAACATTTAAAATAATTTCAAACACAAATATTTAAAATAATGATCTGCATTATTAGCAATTTCATTCTATTAAAGTGTGTTTAATTTTTTTTTGGAAATAAACATTTAAGGTAAATAGTATAAAGATGGCTAGCATTGCTTGTCAATATGACAGAATCTAGAGTCACTCAGAAGACAAACTATTTAATGTGCCTCTGAACAAGATTTCAAAATGAATGAATGAATTCATTCTAAAAGATACACCCTAGCTTTGAGCCAAAGTAAACCTGTCCTTTCCAAGGTCTCTTTTGTCATATATTTTATCATGGAAATAAGAAATATTGTACTCATAAAAGATTATTTCATTATATGTAACAAGACTTCTGCTCATTATTAGCTTTTATTTTATTCTACCTCATCACTCATTCCCTTAAAAGCTTACATAAGAAACAAATCAGATATAATATTTGTAGAAAAAATATTTGTATAAAACAAAAAGGGAAAATTTGTGAATATACACAGAAGTTAGTGTTTGGGTTGTCTTTCGCGCATGTCTCCAAAGTTAAATTGCCTAAAATAGTAGATATGTTTTAGATTCACAATTTTTACTACTAGCTCCTATGATTTGGGCTGAGCTTTTCTTATACCTTTGCTCACATATGGAGGTAGTTAGCAGGTCAGCTCATCATAGCTGGCCAAGGGTGGCTCTCCTTATGTCAGGAACTTGGCTGGGAATCATACAGAGCAAAAGAAGTGACCTGATAACACACTGTCTCCATTATTTTGGATCACAGAAGGCTTTCTAAATTGTCCACTTGCACCATGATTATTTATATCTCATTGGCAAAAATCCAGAATCAGCTTAAAGTACACAATTCAAGATGTGTAGTCATTTCGAAAACATTAAATGATATGTGCATAACACTAAAAATGATATTGCGTAAGACATATGCAGTTAAATTTAAAAACATTATTTTGATTAATTAAAAAGACCTAGATGTAAACTTATCTCCATGGTTTGAAAGCATTGTAATATAAAATTTTAAATTTATTCAAAGTCATTGTAAGATCAATACAATCACAGTAATAAACGTGGCATATTTTATTTTATCAGAATAGCAGCCAAGTGATGCTAAAACTGTTTATGGAAATTTATAGCAACCTGAAAATGAAAGAGATGAACAATATAAATAGCAGGACTTCAGGAGCTGCTGTAATGCACCAATTGAACTATATTTCCCAGGCCACCAAAAGTCCATGTGGATTCCAGTTAGCCTTGATCTTCAAACTGATCGATATATAAAAGGAGGATCAGAAGCTTGTACTTAAAATGCAAGCCAAGAAACAAATCAGATTATTACTTTAATTATTAATTTAGTAGACAGTCTCAATTACTTTAGGTGAACAAAGTTTTCTTAGAAATATAATATTTAGGACTCCAAGATGGCAGCAAGCAGAGCGCACCGTTTTGGAGAGGCAGAAGACATGAATCTCTGCAACTGGTGAGTGGAGAGTCAATCAAAGCTAGAATTTGGACTGTGGGGCTTTCTAAAGAAGAGGGACCACCACAGAAGTGTGGAGTGCTAGTAGATTTAGATCGGGCGCGGACTTCTCCGGGAAGGAATTAGGGTGCTTCCCTTGTCTGGGCCTTCCACAGGAAATCCGCACACAGCACCAGGCAGCTGAGCACAAAACTCACATCCAGGAGATCAAGGCAGCAGAGACAGTGCTCGGGGCCCCTTTCAGCAGCGGTCTGCTGTAACCACCTGTTGAACACCCGACCACTCCTGGGACATGTCCCGCTCGGGGCCCTCCGGTCCCGAGGATCGTCCCCTCCCCCATCCCACTGACATGATCCTGCGGCTTAGACCGCAGCAGGAAGTGCAGCAGAGCTCACGCCCTAAGCCACCAGAGCACAATAACCCCAGAAACCTCCACACAGGAGGAGCGCAGGCCCAATCACAGAGCTCCAACCACTGAGCCTTAACCACAGAGACTGAGATCCACAATACAATTCTTCCTGGATACCAAAGCCGCAAAGCTCAGTGCCTGGGACCCAAGACGGGCGGAGGCAGGACTCCACAACCCGTAGCCGCAGTGGAGAGCAGTAATGGCCTGCTGAACGCCACCACTCAGAGGAGAACACACCGGACCTAGAGCCCTCTCACCGAGCTCTTGACCCGCGGAATACACTCCCCACTACCACCACCACCCAGCTCTGCAGGAGTACACTCACCACCGAAACTCCACCCCGCCAGAGCGCACGCCCAATACAGTGCTAGCCACAGAGACTCAGACCCACAGTACAACCCTTCCCAGATCCCAAGCCTGCAAGTGGCAGCACAGACTACACAGGGCGGCCCAGCCAGTGACTGTATGGGCCATCCAACCCCTCAGTGGCAAAAAACCAGCTGAATAAACACCAAAGACCAGCAGACCTGTAGAATCAATACACGCACACATTCTTCAACAGCGCTTGCGATCCCTTAGCGCCTGCAACAACTTCAGTGCCTGCAAAGCACACCTCTCACACACTGAAGGCCTCTTCATTCACCAACACCCTGTCCCTTAGGACACACCCACAAGCACACACTCAAACACACACACTACCCCGCATTTGCCCTTCTGCGCCTGTGAACTTTCCTTCTACAGGTATAGCTGAATAACCAACGCACACACTGAAACCACTAGACCTCACTAGACCTTCATTCTCCTGAAGAATTCTCCAGTCTGACCTGCAGAATCCAGGAACAGACAGTGAACACGACAGATAACCAAATGGCCAGAAGTCAGCGAAAGAACACAACCAACGCAAATCAAGATATCATGGCTTCACCGGCAACCTCCAAAATTATTGGACACTCCAACTCAGCAGAAACAGAAAAAGAAAATGATTTTAAAGCTATGATTATCCAGTTATTTGAGGCACATAAAGAGGAAACCAAAAAATCTCTCAGAGAAATAGTCATAGAGATTCAAACAGTTAAAGAGGATACAAAAAAATCCCTTAACGATTTGGCCTCCCAAATAGAAACAAAGACAAACGAGGTGAACGAAGAAGCTCTTAAAGAAACACATGCAAATATAGAAAAACAATTGGAGGCAGAAGCAGAGGCACTAAGAGAGGAAACAAACAAAAAAATAGAGTCCATCTTGGAGACACAGGAATCCACACTCAAACAGATGAAGGAAATGTTGCAAGACATGAAAACAGAATTAGAATCAATAAAAAAAACACAAACTGAGAAAACCCAGGAATTGAAGAACTTAGAGAAAAGAGAAGGAATCTCAAAGGTAAGCATCACTAATAGAATTCAAGAGATGGAAGAGAGAATCTCGGGTGCTGAAGATACAGTCACAGAAATTGATACTTCTCTCAAAGCAAAAATAAAATCAGAAAAATCCCAAACACAAACCATCCAAGAAATCAAGGATGCCATGAAAAGGCAAAATATAAGAATAATAGGAATTGAAGAAGAAGAGGAGTACAGGTTACAAGGTCCAGAAAATATTTTCAAGAAAATCATAGAAGAAAATTTTCCCAACCTAAAGAAAGAGATGTCCACAAACATACAAGAGGCCTACAGAACACCAAATAGACTAGACCAGAGAAGAAACTCCTCACGCCACATCATAGTCAAAACACTTAATCTACAGAACAAAGAGAAGATATTAAAAGCGGCAAGGGAAAAAGGCCAAGTAACATAAAAAGGCAAACCTATCAGAATCACACCAGACTTCTCATCAGAAACTATGAAAGCCAGAAGAGCCTGGGGAGAGATCATGCGGGCCCTAAGGGACCACAGGTGCCAACCTAGACTACTTTACCCAGCAAAACTTTCAATCAACATAGATGGAGAAAATAAAATATTCCACGACAAAACTAAATTTAAGCAATATTTGAACAGCAACCCAGCCCTACAGAAGATACTAGAAGGAAAATTCCAATCCAATAAAAACAAATACACCCAAGAAAACATAGGTTAAAAATAATTTCCAACAAAAGTCAAAAGCAAACAAGCAATGATTCACAGTAACATTGCCAACTCCACAATAATAGAAAATAACATTCAATGGTCATTATTATCTATCAACATCAATGGACTCAACTCTCCAATAAAAAGACACAGACTAACAGAATGGGTGCGGAAACAGGAACCAACATTCTGCTGCATCCAAGAAACACACCTAAGCAACAAAGATAAACATTACCTCAGAGTAAAAGGCTGGAAAACAGTTTTTCAAGCAAATGGACCCAAAAAACAAGCAGGAGTGGCTATCCTAATATCTAATAAAATAGATTTTCAACCAAAACTAATCAAAAAAGACATAGAGGGGCACTACATTTTCATCAAAGGAAAAATTCACCAAGAAGACATCACAATTCTAAACATCTATGCCCCAAATACAAGAGCACCCACATTCGTAAATGAAACATTATTAAAGCTTAAACCACACATTGATGGCAATACCCTAATAGTGGGTGACTTCAACACCCCACTCTCACCAAGGGACAGATCAACTAGACAGAAACCAAATAGGGAAATAAAAGCACTTACAGAGTCCCTAAATCAAATGAACCTAATAGACGTCTACAGAACTTTCCACCCAAACTCAAAAGAGTATACCTTCTTTTCAGCACCTCATGGAACCTTCTCCAAAATAGACCATATAGTTGGTCACAAAGCAAGCCTCAACAGATATAAAAAGATTGAGATAATCCCTTGTATTCTATTGGACCACCATGGACTAAAGCTGGACATCAACAACAATGGAAACAACAAAAAGCCAACACACACATGGAAACTGAACAACTTGTTACTCAATGACAGCTGGGTTAAGGAAGAAATAAAGAAAGAAATTAAAGACTTCTTAAAATTCAATGAAAATGAAGGCACAACATACCCAAATTTATGGGACACATTGAAAGCAGTGCTCAGAGGAAAATTTATAGCACTAAGTGCCTGCAAGAAGAAATTTATAACATCACATACAAGTAACTTAATGGCCCAACTGAAAACCCTAGAAAAAGAGAAGCAGATACACCCAAGAGGAGCAGAAGGCTAGAAATAATCAAACTCAGGGCTGAAATCAATCAATTAGAAACAAATAAAACTCTTCAAAGAATCAATGAAACAAAAAGCTGGTTCTTTGAGAAAATCAACAAAATAGACAAACCTTTAGCCAAGCTAACTAAAAAGCAGAGAGAATCTATCCAAATCAGCAAAATCAGAAATGAAAAGGGGGACATAACTACAGACACTGAAGAAATCCAAACAATCATTAGGTCATACTACAAAAGCCTATATGCTACAAAATTTGAAAATTTAAATGAAATGGACAATTTTCTTGATAGATTCCATCTACCAACATTAAGTCAAGATCAGATAGAAAGACTGAATAGCCCTGTATCCCCCAAGGAAATTGAAGCAGTCATTAACAGCCTCCCCTCCAAAAAAAGCCCTGGGCCCGATGGTTTCAGTGCAGAATTCTACCAGACCTTCAAAGAAGTGCTAATACCAATTCTCCTCAAACTATTCCACAAAATAGAAACAGAAGGAACATTACCAAACTCATTCTATGAAGCGACAGTTACCTTGATACCCAAACCACACAAAGACCCAACAAAAAAAGAGAACTTCAGACCTATCTCTCTTATGAATATTGATGCAAAAATACTCAATAAAATACTTGCAAATGAATCCAAGAACACATCAAAGATATCATCCACCATGACCAAGTAGGCTTCATCCCAGGCATGCAAGGGTGGTTCAACATACAGAAATCCATCAATGTAATCCACCACATAAACAAACTGAAGGAGAAAAACCACATGATCATCTCCTTGGATGCTGAAAAAGCATTTGACAAAGTCCAACATCCATTCATGTTTAAAGTATTGGAGAGATCAGGGATACAAGGCACATACTTAAACATAGTAAAGGCAATATACAGCAAGCCTACAGTCAACATCAAACTCAATGGAGAGAAACTTAAAGCAATCCCACTGAAATCAGGGACAAGACAAGGCTGCCCACTCTCTCCATATCTCTTCAACATAGTACTTGAAGTCTTAGCCAGAGCAATAAGACAACTAAAGGAGATCAAGGGGATACAAATTGGAAAGGAAGAGGTCAAAGTGTCACTATTTGCAGATGATATGATAGTATACATGAGTGACCCCAAAAATTCAACCAGAGAACTCCTTCAGCTGATAAACACCTTCAGCAAAGTGGCAGGATACAAAATCAACTCAAAAAAATCAGAAGCCCTCCTGAATACCAAGGACAAAAGGGCCGAGGAAGAAATTAGGGAAACAACACCCTTCACAATAGCCAATAATAACATAAAGTACCTTGGGGTGACACTAACCAAGCAAGTGAAAGACCTGTTTGAGAAAAATTTCAAGTCTCTGAAGAAAGAAATTGAAGAAGATCTCAGAAGATGGAAGGATCTCCTGTGCTCATGGATTGGTAGGATTAACATTGTGAAAATGGCCAACCTGCCAAAAGCAATCTACAGATTCAATGCAATTCCCATCAAAATACCAACTCAATTCTTTTCAGACCTTGAAAAAAGGATTCTCAGCTTCATATGGAGAAACAAAAAACTCAGAATCTCCAAAACAACCCTATACAACAACAGATCATCTGGAGGTATCTCCATTCCCGATCTCAAGCTGTACTACAGAGCAATAGTAACAAAAACTGCATGGTATTGGCATAGAAACAGAAAGGAGGATCAATGGAGCCAAATTGAAGACCCAGAAATAAACCCACGTACTTATGAATACTCAATTTTTGACAAAGCAGCCAAAACCATTCAATGGAAAAAAGATAGCATCTTCAACAGATGGTGCTGGTCTAATTGGATTTCTACATGCAGAAAAATGAAAATAGATCCACATTTATCACCCTGCACAAAACTAAAGTCAAAGTGGATCAAAGACCTCAACATAAAACCAGATGCTCTAAATCTGTTAGAAGAAAAAGTGGGGAACTGCCTAGAACTCATTGGTACAGGAGACAACTTTCTGAATAGAACTCCAACAGCACAGGCTTTAAGAGCAACAATCAACAAATGGGACCTCATGAAACTGAAAAGCTTCTGTAAAGCAAAGGACACCATCATCAAAATAAAACGACTGCCTACAGATTGGGAAAGAATCTTCACTAACCCTCTATCTGACAGAGGGCTAATATCCAGTATATATAAAGAACTAAAGAAGCTGAAAAGCAGCAAAACAAGTAATCCAATTAAAAAATGGGGAACGGAGCTAAACAGAGAATTCTCTGTAGAGGAATATAGAATGGCAGAGAAACACGTAAAGAAATGCTCAACGTCATTAGCCATTAGGGAAATGCAAATCAAAACGACCCTAAGATTTCACCTTACACCCATCAGAATGGCCAAGATGAAAAACACAAATGACAACACATGTTGGAGAGGTTGTGGAGAAAGGAGAACCCTCCTCCATTGCTGGTGGGAATGTAAACTGGTACAACGACTTTGGAAGTCAATCTGGTGCTTTCTCAGACAATTAAGAATAGCGCTTCCTCAAGACCCAGCTATACCACTGCTAGGCATATACCCAAAATTTGCTCAAGTACACAATAAGGACATTTGCTCAACCATGTTTGTAGCAGCTTTATTTGTAATAGCCAGAACCTGGAAACAACCCAGATGTCCATCAACGGTGGAATGGGTACAGAAATTGTGGTATTTTTACACAATGGAATACTACTCAGCAATCAAAAAGGAGGAAATCATGAAATTTGCAGGCAAATGGTGGGATCTAGAAAAGATCATTCTGAGTGAAATATCCCAGAAGGAAAAAGACAAACATGGTATATACTCACTTGTATAGACCTATAAGATATGATAAACATAATGAAATCTATACACCTAAAGAAGATAATCAAGAAAGCAGACATGGGGTATGATGATCTATCCTCATTTAGAAAGACAAATGGGATATGCATTGAATGTATGACAGGAGTCTACCGCAGAAAGCATCTGAAAGACTCTACCTAGCAGTGCTCCAAAATAGATACTAAGACTCACAACCAAACCTTCGGCAGAGTGCAGGGAAACATATGAAAGAAGGGGAGTTTGATGTGGAAAGGATAGGAGCTCCACAAGGACCAAACGTATCTGGGCACAGGGTCTTTTCTGAGATGGACACTCAACCAAAGACCATGAGAGGATAAAACCTAGAACCTTTACTCAGATGTGACCCGTGATAGCTCAGTAATCAATTGGTTTCCCATAGTAAGGGGAACAAGGACTATTTCTAACAGGAATTCAATGATTGGCTCTTTGACCTCCCCACCTCCCAAGGGAGGAGCAGTACAGTTAGGCCACAGAGGAGGACTTTGCAGCCAGTCCTGAAAATACCTGACAAAAGGGAGTCATATGAAAGGGGAGGAGGTCCTCCCCTATTAGTGGACTTGGAAGTGGGGCAGGGAGGAGATGAGGGAGTTAGGGTGAGATTGGGGAGGGAATGAGGGATACAGCTGGGATACAGAATTAACAAAATGTAACTAATGAGAAAAATAAAATTATGGAGAAAAAAAATAAAAGAAAAAAAAGAAAAGGAAAGAAAAAAGAAATATAATATTTATATCCCAATTCTGTGTTGTATTCTGGACCTTGGAGGTAGATATATACATATATATATATATATTCAAAATGTTTTACCAATTATGAATGAATATGATAATGACACATAGATTATATATTTGAAATTGTTAAAAAACCAAAATAATAATAATATAGGAAATATACAATAAAAATTTTAAAACTAGACATCTAAGATATGATCAAGATGAAAAAGTGCCCATAAAATTTTGTCCTTACGGGTCTGATGCTCTTTGGGTGGATGACACCTAAATGAACATCAGTACAAAGTCCCAATTTATTTCTAATATCAGAGATCAGACCTCTACTCTTGCCTGATGCGTCTAAAACAAAAAGGGGGAACTCTAGAGAGCTGCGTAATTCCACGCCTTAAAGATGGAGCTGGTTTCTGCCTTCCACCTTCCCGATGGTGAGTGCTCTCTGTCACAAACAACTCCACATTTGGCTAAGGCTGAGGATCTCGCTTGCTTCCCTGTATGTGGACCTATCTGCATTACCCACATGGCACACTGGCATTGGCTACCCAGAGGCTATTTAAGCTGTGGGCTGGCTTTCCCCAGGGTCAGATGATTGTTCAAGGTTCTGAATAAACTGCATTGAAAAAAAAATACATTTTTCTATGATCTAGTAAAACTTCTAGATAAAAACTTCTGTTTTGGAGGGATGCTTAAATAAAAAAATGTTAAAACATAAAAAAAAAAATTTGTCCTTAATGAAAAATTGGGAAAACTGGGTTCTACAAATAAATACATTAGAATTTATGTATCATTACAATATATCATTAGAATTTATCAGTAATACAAAATATCATTAGAATTTATCAGTAAGCAGGTTGATGATACGAGGAATTTTGAAGAAGCCTTGTTAGTAAGAAACAATTTGAACATTTCATTGAGATGCAATAAGATCAGGACAAAAGATGCTTATCCTGACATCTTTAGTTGTCGAACAATGTTGCTTCAAGACCACGTTTACTCCAAATCTTTTGGGGAAGCAAAAATGAAAACGATAGAAAAAATGCAAATGTGCGCATGTCTGTACAGTAATTCTCATAAATACGTGCAAGGTCTTAGAGTACAGAACTGCTGTAAGAGTAAATAAACCTCTAACATTTTAATTGTTGATACAGAATAACTGTTTTCATATCTTACTTTTTTCCTTGCCATTTGTTTGGGAAACTCTTACACTTTCTACCATTTCTTAGAAACTTTCAATGATACTGGAAACAGAATCTGTAAATATTATTGTTTATTTGTATTGTTCTGGGCAGTAAGTTTTATGCTGGTGGACCATGACGAAAACTCACCAATATACAAGTACAGAAAGGAAGATGTGTTTGGGCAAAGTTTTAACACCACCTTCACTAAGCATTTCCCAGCTGAGGCTATAGAGCACAGTGAATCAAATGGAACAGAGCAGCCTAATGTAAAACGTAATGTAACATAGCAGGAGATTTGCATGTGTATTAAGTAACAACATAGTTGACTCTGACATAAGCAAAAGGCAGATTATACAGCATTTCCATGAATTTTGTTTACATAAAAAGTAGCCAAGTTAATTGAAATGGTAACATCCTGGAGAATAGAAAAACAAGGTTTTGATTGGCGTTGTTAACTTCAAATTTGGGAAGAACATGTGATGACCAAAGTATAAGGACTCTAGGAGATGCGGTCTGACTACAAATATGAACACAACGTAATTGATCATCACTGAAAATTCCAATGGTTAAGTGACAAGTTGTAAAAATAAGTAAAATGATATATTTTGAAAAGTAAAAAAACAAAGGAAGGAAGGTATACAAATAAAACATTTCCTACAGGTCTATGAAAAATGATAATAAAACGGAATTGTGGAAAGGATATCTGACAGGCACCAATGTAGCTGAAAATTTGAGGTGGTCATCTTCTAGGATATATGAGCTTCTGTTATTAGACATCATTGAAAGCTGAATGTTGGTCTAAAGAAATGGTATAGTTAAACATACAAATCAATAATATAATACTTAATATTAATTAATTTAAATAAAACAATAACATTATTATCTAAATACATTAAGAAAAGACAAATAGAAAAGTTCAGCATGACAATCTCATAAAAATTTTAAAGATACTAGGAGTAGACAGAATATATCTCAAGAAAACATAGGTTATAAATGAAAAAATAATCAGGGAAGAGGCAAGGCTGCCCACTCTCTCCATATCTCTTCAACATTATTCTTGAAATCCTTGCTAGAGCAATAAGACAGTTGAAGGAGATCCAAATTGGAAAGGAAGAAGTCAAAGTATCACTATTTACAGAAGATATGATAGTATGCCTGAGTGACCCCAAAAATTCTACCAGGGAAATAGTAGAGCTGATTAACACCCTCAGCAAAGTGGCTGTATACAAAATTAACTCAAAAAAATCAGTAGCCCTCCTGTATACAAAAGACAAAAGGGCCGAGAAAGAAATTAGGGAAAAAAACACCCTTCACAATAGCCACAAAGGATATAAAGTACCTTCGTGTGAACCTAAACAAGCAAATCAAAGACTTGTATGAAAAAACTTTCCAGTCTCTTAAGAATTAGAATACGACATCAGAAGATGGAAAGATCTCCCATGCTCATGGCTTGGCAGGATTAATATAGTAAAAATGGCCATCTTACCAAAAGCAATCTACAGATTCAATGCAATTTCCATCAAATTACCAACACAATTCTTTAAAGACCTTGAAAGAAAAATTCTCACCTTAATATGAACTACAAGAAACCCAGAATTACTAAAACAATTCTCTACAGTAAAAGGTCTTTAGGAGGTATCTCCATCCCTGATCTCAAGCTGTATTATAGAGCAACAATACTAAAAACTGCATGGTACTGGCATAGAAACAGACTGGTGGATCAATGGAATCGAATAGAAGACCCTGACATAAATCCACAGACTTATGGACATCTGATTTTTGTCAAAGATGCCAAAACCATTCAATGGAAAAAAAGGAAAAAAAGATAGCATCTTCAATAAATGGTGCTGGTCTAAATGGATGTCTACATGTAGAAAAATGCAAATAGATCCATACTTATCACCCTGCACAAAACTAAAGTCCAAGTGGATCAAAGACCTCAACATAAAACCAGACACATTAAATCGGCTTGAAAAAAAAGTGGGAAATACCCTAGAACTCATTGGTACAGGGGAAAACTTCCTGAACAGAACACCAACAGCACAGGCTCTAAGAGTAACAATAAATGGGACCTCATGAAACTGATAACCTTCTGTAAAGCAAAGGACACTGTCATCAAAACAAAGCGACTGCCAACAAATTGGGAAAGAATCTTCATCAACCCTTTATCTGACAGAGGGCTAATATCCAGTATATACAAAGAACTAAAGAAGCTGAAAAGCAGCAAACCAAGTAATCCAATTAAAAAATGGGGAACAGAGCTAAACAGAGAATTCTCTGTAGAGGAATATCGAATGGCAGAGAAACACTTAAAGAAATGTTCAATGTCATTAGCCATTAGGGAAATGCAAATCAAAACGACCCTGAGATTTCACCTTACACCCATCAGTATGGCCAAGATGAAAAACTAAAGTGACAACAAATGCTGGAGAGGCTGTGAAGAAAGGGGAACCCTTCTCCACTGCTGGTGGGAATGTAAACTTGTACAACCACTCTGGAAAGCAATCTGGCATTTTCTCGGACAACTAGGAACAGTGCTTCCTTAAGATCCAGCTGTACCACTCCTAGGTATATACCCAAAAGAGGCTCAAGTACACAATAAGGACATTTGCTCCACCATGTTTATAGCAGCCTTATTTGTAGTAGCCAAAAGCTGGAAACAGCCCAGATGCCCCTCAGTGGAGGAATGGATGCACAAATTGTGGTATATCTACAATGGAATATTACTCAGTAATGAAAAATAAGGAAACCATGAAATTTGCAGGTAAATGGTGGGATCTGGAAAAGATCATCCTGAGTGAGCTATCCCAGAAGCAGAAAGATGCACATGGTATATACTCACTCATATAGACATATAATATAGGATAAACCTACTAAAATCTGTACATGTAAAGAAACTAATCAAGAGGGATGACTCTTGCTAAAATGCTCAATTCCTATCCAGAAAGGCAAAGGCAAAGAGGCTGGACATCAGAAGAAGGAGAAAGAGCGATCAAATCAGGAGCCTGACACAGAGAGCCTCTGAAAGGCTCTGCCCTGCAGACTATCAATGCAGATGCTGAGACTTATGGGCAACCTTTGGGCAGAGTGCAGGAAATCTTAGGAAAGAAGTGGGAAACAGTAAGATCTGGAGAGAACAGGAACTCCACAAGGAGAGCAACAGAACCAAAAAAATCTGAGCACAGGGGTCTTTCCTGAGAGTGATATTCCAACCAAGGACTATGCATGGAGATAACCTAAGACCCCTGCGCAGATGCACCCCATGGCAGTTCAGTATCCAGGTGGGTTCCATTATAATAGGAACAGGGACTGTCTCTGACATGAACTTATTGGCCTGCTCTTTAATTACCTCCCCCTGAAGGTGAAGCAGCATTACAAGGCCACAGAAGAAGACAATGCAGCCACTCCTGATGAGACCTAATTGACTAGGATCAGAAGGAAGTCCTCTATCAGTGGACTAATTGGGGAGGGGCATGCATGCAGAGGGTGGAGGAAGGGAGGGATTGGGATGGGAGGAGGGAGGGAACCACAGGGGGATAAAAAGTGAGTAAAGTGTAATTAATAAAGAATTAAAAATCAATAAATTCCATAGGGAAATCTGAATTATTTCTAAAATCTAGAAAAAGATAATAGTTTTCACTCTCTCTATTCCTAGTCACTATAATGCTCAAAGACATAGCTAAAAGAGTAATATAAGAGAAAGATATAAATGAGTTATAAAAGAAATTAAAATTGGAAGGGAAAAAGACAAACTATTCCTCAGAACATCAGATCTGATTTTGTAATTTAAAGACTCCATGAACTCCACTAGAAAATATTTGGGTACATTAAACATTTTCAGTAAAGTTTCAAGATATTAGCATAACTAAATAGCAGCATCTACTTATACTAACTATAATCTCACTAAGAAAGGAAGGAATCACTCCAAATAGCATCAATAAAACTTATTTTGGAACACAACTAATGGAGGAGAAAAAAATCAACAAGGGAAACTCTAATATGCCAGGAAAAAAACCATCTACACAGCAAGGTCTAAGCCAGTCAGAGCTGCACGGTGAGAAGACTTTTCCACAAAAAGACCTTAGCTTAAAATCTGAAGTTCAAAATGACATCATAGGTAAAACAGACTGATAGATACATATTCAAGAACTGTTGTAACTCCAATTGCATGGAGTTACAGCAGATAGCTGCATAGACTGACAAATGGAATCAAAAGCTCCTATGCATCAAAAGGAGCTATGAACAAGGTAAATACACAGGCTATGGACCAAGAGAAAGTTTTGCCAATCATAATTCAGACAAGGGATTGATATCAGGAATATATAAAGAGCTATGAAAATTAACCATACTCCCCCCAAAAACAGTGTTAGTCATCAAATAGATGTAAATGAAAACAACTTTTGAGGTTCGATCTCACTCCAGTGAGAATAGCATGACAAAAAAAAAGTAACTGCAAATTCCAGAGAGGATGTGGAAACTAGGGGATGCTTATTCACTGTTGTCAAGAGTTTAATCTGGTACAGTCACTAAGAAAATATGTTTGGAATTCTCTATAAGGAGTTAAAAACAAATGTTATATGACACAGCTATATTATACCAAGGTACTCAATATCTTACCATGAACACACTTGTACCATCATGTTTACGGCTGATTTTTTTTTTTCAAAATAACAAGGAAATGGACTCAGCATAGATCAGCATCAACAGAAAATGGGTAGAGAAAATATGGTACAAATAAATCACAGAATTATATTTAGCCACAACAAAACTGAAATTAAAAAATTATGAGGAAATTTATGTCACTAGAAAAGAAAAGCTAGCCTTTAGTCCATTACATAGTTGCAGTCTGCTACAGCAAAGCCAGTGAGACTTCATTGAAAGGAGGTGCAGTTGTGGGTTTCCTAATGTCTTCCTTCAGCTGATTGTAGTAGCTTGGGGATCGCAGTGGTTTACTAAACTGGCAAAAATATGTATTGGTTTAAGCATCCTACTGTGAGGCCTTGATATGCATCAACAGAAAATTACAGCATACCCTGGAAAGCACAGAATGGGAGGCAAATATCTTGCCCTAAGCACTAAGTAAGTATTCAATGAGAAGAAAGACCTTTGGTTGTTGACCTACAGAAAAGAGGCGTATCTTAGGCTGGAGAAATGTATGTCAATAGCAGGTGCCCATAAAAGAATGAGTGAGATGCACTTGAAATCATTAATGTATGCACCACGAATGGGTCTTCAACTGCTTATATCGCAAAGGTAAAAGATTTCCCTTGTGGCATTGTTGTGATGAATGTTTCCAAAGATAACTTAGCAGGCTTTCATTCCTCAGAAAGCACTGTGAAAGTTTATTAAGCAACACATGTTACAGATTCTGGCTATTACAAATAAAGCTGCTATGAACATAACTGAGCAAATGTCCTTATTCAATGTTGGGGCATTTTTGGTATATGCCTAGGAATTGTGTAGCTGGATCTTGAGGAAGCACTATTCCTAATTTTCTGAGAAAGCCCCAGATTGATTACCAAAGTTGTTTTATAAGGTTATGTTCCCACCAGCAATGATTTCCCTAATTTCCTTCTCAGCTTATTTGTCTTTTGTATGCAGGAGGGCTACTGATTTAATTGGATTACTTGGTTTGTTGGCATTTAACTACTTCAGTTCTTTATATATTCTGGATATTAACCCTCTGTCAGATATAGGGTTGGTGAATAACTTTTACCATTCTGTAGGCTTTTGTTTTGTTCTGATGCCAGTGTCCTTTGCTTTACAGAAATACCTGGCTCTAGGGGGGCCTACAGAAACACATAGTCCAACTGAGGACCATGCATGGAGAGGACATAAACCCCTGGTTCAAAGCAAGCCCATTGGCTGCTCAGTTTCCAAGTGGGTTCACTAGTAAGGGGTACAGGGGCTGTCTCTGACATAAACTCAGTGGCTGGCTCTTTGATTACCTCGCCCTGGTGGTGCAGCCTTGCCAGGACACAGAAGAAGATGATGCAGCCAGCCTTGATGAGACCTGATAAGCTAAGGTCAAATAGAAGGGGAGGAGTCCCTCCCCTATCATGGGACTAGGGAAAGGGCATAGGGAGAGAAGAGGGAGGCTCAGTGGAACTGGAAGGAGATGAGGGAGGGGACTGCAGTAGAGATACAAAGTGAATAAACTGTAATAAATAAATAAATTTTAAAAAGAAAAAACAAACAAAACAAAATAAAAGATTTAGTTTTATATAAATAAATAAAAGTACATATAGGAAGGCCTAAAATATTGAGAAATAAAATTATTCCTGATGAAAAAAAATCAGCCACTTAAAGTTATGCCATCTATTATACAAGGAAGGTTTATTTTTCCATAGGCTATTACTCAAGAACACATTTCAGAATGATGAGTAGATCAAAGAAGAAATCAAGAAAAAAATGTAAAAATCATGTAATGAAATGAAAATGAACATACAGCAAAAAACTTGAGACACATTAATAGAAGCTCTAAGAAGGAAACTTATAGCTCCATGTGTCCATATTAAACATTTACAAAGAGAAAAAAAAAAGACTTAATAAGGAAATTTTAAAATTTGGAAAAGAAAGAAAAATAAATTTAATAGATGCATAGAGATTAACTAAATAGAAGATTAACTAAAAAGATTCCAGGCTCTGAGGCCCAGGAAATGTTTTTGGGAAAATCATAGAAGAAAATTTCCCCAAGCTAAAAAAAAAAAAAAAAAAAAAAAAAAATAGACACACTTAAACAGGCTTATAGAACACCAAATAGACTCGACCAGAAAAGATATTCCAATTGCCACATAACAACCAAAACACTAAATCTACAGAACTAAGAAAAAATACCAAAATCTGCAAGGGAAAAAGGCCAAGTGATATAGAAAGGCAGACCTATCACACAAAAATTATATTAACACTGTTATACATTGTTTCAATAGTGTCAAAGTACTTAAAGTTATTATTGTAATCTAAGGAGTTCTGATCCACATATGTTGTTGTAAATCAATCTTCATGCTTCTCATGCTATGTTTACTATCTTGCTTTATTAAGCATGAATAAAATTGCTTTGGAATTCAAAGATCACAGAATATTAAGGAGGAACAAGTGCAAAAAATTCAGGGAATGGATACTGCATATGCTAACCCAGCAACAGAAAACAAATATCAGATGTGAGAGGAGAGAAATCAAAGGGCTCAAAGAATGAACTTGTACTAAGTCTAAGACTTTCCAAAGTAATTTCTGAGTCTTATTTGCAAACGTCTATTTGATGCTTTTCTCCTGTGAACATGGAAACAAGATAACAACACAAGATTTTTGGAAATCTTAACATCAATAATAATGCCTTATTTGAAATGCAAGGTCAGCTGATAATGGTGGTTTCAACAAGGTGTATTATCTAGACATTTTTGTTGTTGTTGATGATGATGAACGTTTTTTATTTTTTCAATTAATGAATCAAGTTTTTATTTCTTATTACAATTTATTCACTTTATATCCCAGCTGTAGCCACCACCCTCCTCCCCTCCCAATTCTGCCCTCCCTCCATCCCTCATCTCCTCCCATGCCCCTTCCCAAGTCTACTGATAGGAGAGGTCCTCTTCCCCTTCCATCTGACCCTAGCCTATCAGGTCTCATCAGGACTACATGACTTATCTTCCTCTGTGGCCTATTAAGGCTGCTCCCCCTCCCCCTGCTCCAGGGGGATGTGATCAAAGAGCCAGCCACTGAGTTCTTGTCAGACACAGTCCCTGTTCCCCTTACTAGGGTACCCATTTGGACACTGAGCTACAATGGGCTACATCTGTGCAGGGGTTCTAGGTTATCTCCATGCATGGTCCTTGGTTGGAGAATTAGTCTCAGAAAAGACCCCTCGGCCCATATTTTTTGGTTCTGTTGTTCTCCTTTTGGAGTTCCTGTCCCCTCCAAGTCTTTCTATCTCCCTCTTCTTTTATAAGATTTTCTACATTCTGCCCAAAGTTTGGCTATGAGTCTCAGCATCTGATTTGATATACTGCTGAGTAGGGTCTTTCAGGGGCCCTCTGTGGTAGGTTCCGGTCCTGTTCCCTGTTTTCTTCCTTTCCGATGTCTGTCCCATTTACCTTTCTGAGTGAGGATTGATGATCTTATACAGAGTCTTCCTTCTTGCTTAGCTTCTTTAGGTGTACAGATTTTAATATGTTTATCCCATGTTATATGTATAATATCCACTTATAAGTGAGTACATACCATGTGCGTCTTTCTGTTTCTGGGATACCTCACTCAGGATGACCTTTTCTAGTTCCCACCATTTGCCTGCAAATTTCATGATTTCCTAGTTTTTAATTGTTGAGTACTATTCCACTGTGTAACTGTACCACAGTTTCTGTATCCACTCCTCCACTGAGGTACATCTGGGTTGTTTCCAGCTCATTTTTGCTTTTAAGTTATCTAAGTAAGAACTATTTGTTTTCTCCTTGGATGTGGAACTTCTCCTAATAGACGAATTCTGTTGAAAACAAGCACATAACTGATTCTTAATGTGAATTCCTTGTCAGTTGTGCAGTATTTAACTCTTAGATACGTTTTATACGTGCACAGCTTTTTCGTGTGTGCCTTGTGTGTGAAACAACAAATTTACTGTTTGACACATTAAAAAAAAACTTGGTATTTTCAACATTTTATTCTCCCTTGTGTCCACTTTTATAAATTCATCTTTCAGACATTGGAGACAGCTTTTTTTTTTTCTAAAAGTATGCACTGTGATAAATGTTATCAGGTATTCACAGCAATAAGCAAGTGTTTTATTTCATTGTTATGTGGAATAAAATCTTTAAAGATGTATTAAAGTCCCTTTCTGATTGTCAAACATGAGGCTACAATAGCTAAATTAACTACTGCTTTTCACTTGTGATTTATATCTTAATGAAATCAAAGATCCAAGTATTTTACCAATATTGTCTATTGGTTTCATCATATTAAACAGAAGACATCATGGTTGAAGACTATTAGATGTACCACAGCTATGTATAGTCACACTGGTGTGCAATCCCAACACCTAAGACCCAGAGGAAGCAGGTTCTTCACAAGTGGAATGTCACCCTGGTTTACATAGCCAGTTTCAAGACATGTAGGAGTACCTAGGTCAACCCTTTCTCACAAATAAAAGGAAACAAACAAATCTGCACCAATACAGGTCAACTGTCACAGAAAACACCTCTGTTTGAGATGCTCATGAGGAGGACACTAATGTTTCTTCATAAACACTAAGTACAGACAGGTGCGTGTCATCCACTGTCACAAATTTGTCACAAATCCTTTGCACACACAGATTTCAGAGCTACTACTGAAGCACAGCGACCTGGGAGACAGTGGTGGGGATTTGTGAGGAAAACTCACTACTCCTCAGCAGAATTGTATAAAGAAAAACCAAAAAAAAAAAAAAAAAAAAAAAAAGGAATGGCAGTTTTACTTGGATAAATTCATAGAGATAAGACTTAACAAGCTAAGGGCAGATGGCAATGGTGGAGAACTCCCCCTTTCAGTGGACTAGGGGAAGTGGATGGGAGAAAAAGAGAGGGAGGGTAGGAGTGGGGGGAGTTTAGAAAGAGGCCTTCAATAGGGATATATAATGGCAAAATTGTGAAAAAAAATAAAGTAAAATAAACACAATAAACTAAGTAAATAATAATAATAATAATAATAATAATAATAATAATAATAATTTAAAGAGATGTCTTCCAGAGCTAAATGAAATGCATCCTGTGGTAGGATTTCCAGGGATTCCCAGATCATTGCCAATTATCTGACTGGACACAGAGTCTACTCATATGATTCACTTCCTTCAGGTTAGATCTGATTCAATTCAATGTTGTAACTGATTAAAATAACTCAGGGGGTTTATGAAGTGGCTAAGTAGATGAGTGTTTTTGCCACCAAATCTGACATTTTAAGTTCAATCCTTAGAATTCACATTGAGAAAACAGAGACCCAGTTACTGCGAGTTGTCCTCTGACCATCACATATATGCTATGTTGTGCAGTCTCACAAACACCCACACACAATAGATAGATAGATAGATAGATAGATAGATAGATAGATAGATAGATAGATAGATAGATAGATAGATAGAAACAAGTTTTATTATTTACAAGCCAGCCTCTTCTTCGTCCCACCTTTTTTAACCACTAAAACTTGGGAACATTTGTACTGCAATGGAAGTAGCCTAGTGGACAAACAGCACAGATCAGACTCCCCACTTACAGAAATGCTTCGTGATTGAAAATAAAGCAAATTGCGCTCCTGATAGTCAGTAAAGAGAGGCTTGTGGTGTACACACTGGACTGGATATAATAAATGGTGCCTTCTTTTCTTTCCCTCTTTAATAAATGAACACACCTTTACCACCTTAAAGCAGCACTGTTTATTACATTTGTGTATGCATGTGTTTGTGTGTGTGTGTGTGTGTATGTGTGTGTGTGTGTGTGTGTGTGTGTGTGTGAATCAGCAACTCAAGTATGACTTACCTGTATTTTATACATTGTACTTCACAAGATTGTACTTAGGTACTGGATCACTCATGAATTTAACAAATTCTCAGTTAGAAGCTTGGCTATTTTCCTAACTACCGTAACTGCCAAGCCCTCTACCTGTAGTGTTTGTAGGACACAGGACACCCATCCATGAGAAAACAGGCTTCCACAAAGTAATATACATTTAAGCCTAATCTTTATGAAGGTATAAGGTAAAACGTCAATGAATGACCGCCTCTCTTAGCTGTCCTGCCCACTACCCTTAGCCTTCTCTATAAAGAAAGGACCATTTTTATCCTATTTTATGTTTAGCCCAAAGGACAGTCATTAGGTTAAGGAATCATTGAACATAAGGTTGGGTAGATAGGACAATAGGGAGTACCTGGGAGGAGTTGAGGAAAGAGAAAATATGATCAAAATATATTTAAAACATCAATCTAAAGTGATAAGTAGAACGTTATCAGCAGTCTTGGTTCTTCCATTATATTTCCCCATCATTATCTCCCTAAATAATTTGTTTTAGGTTCTGTAACTAGGGGCTAGGACTTTTGTTTTGATTATGATATAGGCTTACTCTTTTGTCAAGTTCCTTAGCCAACTATCTAGCTAAATATTATCCCTCCATGTTTGGAGAGCTTTTATTTTAATATAATCATTATAATTTAGACACTGAATGATCTTTAAATTGCCTAATTTTACTTTTCATAGAGATAGATTTTATGTCATTGTTTCTGTGACTATTTAGTTTCATTGCTGTGACAAGCAGTCATGATTTTATTTATCTACTAAAGATTCAAGAGTCAGATGTCTGATGTAATATTTACAGGGTTCAAGATATCAAGAGGTTGGGTTCTTTTATGATACTCTTGAGGTGGACTGTTTCTGAGATTATTCAGGTGAATGACCAACTCAGTTTGTAGGTTTTTTTTGCTCACTGAGCACTAACTCTAACTCTAAATCCCTTCTTCCCTACCTTCCACATCTGGGGCCATAATTCACACTTTGTTAGCTTTTGGCTTTAAAGGATTCATGTCACTACTTTCTGCTCAGCCAGGTGATCCTGACTATATGAGTTCAGAGTCATCTGATTAGTATTCTGTTTTTTATGCAAAGCTCCTTTGTAGCAATACCAAGATTAGTGTTTGATTGAATGATAGTGAGCCAGTTTTTTTTTGTTGTTGTTGTTGTTGTTGTTGTTGTTGTTGGTTTTTTTGTTTGTTTGTCTGTTTCATTTTGGAGTTTTTTGTTTTGTTTTGTTTTGGGGGTGGGTGGGATAGTGTTTCTTCTTTCATTTTGTCTACTTTAAAAACAATCCACAACATCATTCCATTTGCCAAAAACAATCTACCAGACACCTTTTGTATGTCACAGTAAAAGGACATACAAAATAAAACAGGTAGTACATGATTGTTAATAATAACAAAAATATAGAGGTATTAAAGACTATTTTTACTATTTAAGACTATCATGATGCTCAGTCTTAAATAGTAAAAATTCCATATTGCATGACACATGTGAAGTACTGTAAAGCATATAAACTACTGTAAAAAATGCCTGTGTAAAAACAGTTAAATAAATGAAAATAGTAAAATTGTAAATACAAATTAAAACATATTTAAAAATTCTTTGAGTATCACACTAAGGGGCTGTAAGAAAATAAGAAAATAAGGTTCAGAGTCTAGAAATCAGATGTGCAAACATATTTAAAAATTCTTTGAGTATCACACTAAGGGGCTGGAAGAAAATAAGAAAATAATGTTCAGAGTCTAGAAATCACATGTGCATGAGTGTAAACACATACATAAGTTCAAGAGAGTTTTAGCAATTCTACATGACACAGACTACATAAGAGGCCTAAAGGTGTAAATCTGAAATCAAAGTGAAAAGTTGTGCAAATATTGCATTAATATAACACTGAAAGGTCAACTGCCTAAGTTAAGGTGTTTTATTGTTTTGT
The DNA here is from genome assembly GCF_030254825.1 of Meriones unguiculatus. NCBI lineage: Eukaryota > Metazoa > Chordata > Mammalia > Rodentia > Muridae > Meriones > Meriones unguiculatus. The sequence goes on from NC_083351.1 coordinate 101,924,047, forward strand.
CTGTGAATGCTGTAAATACAGCAGGAATTAAAAGGGAATCTAATTTATCCTTTCACTAGAGACTTTAATATAAACTCAATTTGGCTTCTTTATCTCCACACTGTTGTTGCCCTTTCTCTTGTTCATTTTTAATGTGCATATTTACTGCCTTCATATTTAACCCGTTTTATTTATTTGAATATTTATGTTAATGGTATCAAATTTGGAGAGATAATACAGTTATTTGCAAACCTTTTTTTCTCTTGTATTTTGATGCCAAAATTCATTCAAGTACTAATTGGGATTACTTTAGTTTACTTTGACTGAAGCAAGTTGGAAATTGCCATGAAGTGAATTTTTATTTATATTTCATGATCATGGGAAGATAAATAACTTGAGCCAAAAAATGGGTGAAAGAAAAGAAGCAGAGGTTTCATGCATATCTTTGTACCCACAATTGAGCTGGCTCTATAGGGAAGAGGTCTGTATGACAAGAGTCGCATGTTATGAATTACTGGAGGCATGCTTACATGACATCGCTCCAAAAGGGTTCCTCCTTACTCATAGCATCAGAGATGTTTGACAGAAAAAAATATGCCAACAAACCATCACTTCATATGCTACATATACTATTCATATTTTCAAATTTTGTGGCATATAGGCTTTTGTAGCATGAGCTAATAGTTGTTTGGATTTCCTCAGTGTCTGTGGTTATGTCCCCATTTTCATTTCTGATTTTGCTGATTTGGATAGTTTCTCTCTGCTTTTTAGTTAGTTTGGCTAAGGGTTTGTCTATCTTGTTGATTTTCTCAAAGAACCAGTTTTTTATTTCATTGATTCTTTGAAGAGTTTTATTTGTTTCTAATTGATTGATTTCATCCCTGAGTTTGATTATTTCCAGCCTTCTGCTTCTCTTGGGTGTATCTGCTTCTTTTTTTTCTAGGTTTTTCAGTTGGGCCATTAAGTTGTTTGTATGTGATGTTACGAATTTCTTCTTGCAGGCACTTAGTGCTATAAATTTTCCTCTGAGCACTGCTTTCAATGTGTCCCATAAATTTGGGTATGTTGTGCCTTCACTTTCATTGAATTCTAGGAAGTCTTTAATTTCTTTCTTTATTTCTTCCTTAACCCAGCTGTCGCTGAGTAGTACGTTGTTCAGTTTCCATGTGCCTGTCGGCTTTTTGTTGTTTCTGTTGTTGTTGAGGTCCAGTTTTAGTCCATGGTGGTCAGATAGTATACAAGGGATTATTTCAATCCTTTTGTATCTGTTGAGGCTTGCTTTGTGACCCACTATATGGTCTATTTTGGAGAAGGTTCCATGCGGTGCTGAAAAGAATGTGTACTCTTTTGAGTTTGGGTGAAAAGTTCTGTAGACGTCTATTAGGTCCATTTGATTTAGGGATTCTGTGAGTGCTTTTATTTCCCTATTTGGTGTCTGTCTAGTTGATCTGTCCCTTGGTGAGAGTGGAGTGTTGAAGTCTCCCACTATTAAGGTATTAGGATCAATGTATGATTTAAGCTTTAATAATGTTTCATTTACTCTTGTATTTGGGGCATAGATATTCAAGATTGTGATGTCCTCTTGGTGGATTTTTCCTTTGATGAGAATATAGTGGCCCTCCTTATCTTTTTTGATTAACTTGGGTTGAAAGTCTATTTTATTAGATATTAGGATGGCTACTCCAGCTTGAAAAACATTTTTCCAGCCTTTACTCTGAGGTAGTGTTTATCTTTGTTGCATAGGTGTGTTTCTTGGATGCAACAGAATGTTGGATCCTCTTTCTGTAACCATTCTGTTAGCCTGTGTCTTTTTATTGGTGAGTTGAGTCCATTGATATTGATAGATAATAGTGACGAATGCATGTTAGTTCCTTTTGTAATGGAGTCGGTGATCTAACCCTGTTTCATTGCTTGTTTTCTTTTCAGTTTTGTTGGGATATTATCTGTATGCCCTGTTTTCTTGGGTGAATTTGTTTTCGTTGGATTGGAGTTTTCCTTGTAGTATTTTCTGTAGGGTTGGTTTGCTGTGTAGATATTGCATAAATTTAGTTTTGTCATGGAATATTTTGTTTTCTCCATCTATGTTGATTGAAAGCTTTGCAGGGTATAGTAGTCTGGGTTGACATTTGTGATCTCTCAGAGTCTCCATGATACTTGCCCAGGCCCTTCTGGCTTTCATAGTTTCTGATGAGAAGTCCGGTGTGATTCTGATAGGTCTACCTTCATATGTTACTTGGCCTTTTTCCCTTGCTGCTTTTAATATCTTTTCTTTGTTTTATAGATTCAGTGTTTTGACTATGATGTGACATGATGTGTTTCTTTTCTGGTCTAGTTTATTTGGAGTTCTGTAGGCTTCTTGTATATTTATGGACATCTCTTTCTTTACGTTGGGAAAAATTTCTTCTATGATTTTCTTTAAAATATTTTCTGGACCTTGGAGCCTGGAGTCTTCTTTTTCATGAATTCCTATTATTCTTAGATTTTGTCTTTTCATAGCATCCTTGATTTCTTGGATATTTTGTGATTGGAACTTTTCTGATTTTACTTTTTCTTTGAGAGAACTATCCATTTCTGCAAGTTTGTCTTCAGCTCCAGAGATTCTCTCTTCCATCTCTTGTATTCTGTTGGTGATGCTTACCTTTGTGGTTCTTGATCTTTTCTCCAAGTTCTCCAGCTCAAGGGTTTTCTCATTTTGTGTTTTCTTTATTGATTCTAATTCTGTTTTCATGCCTTGCACCATTTCTTTCATGTGTTTGAATTTGGATTCCTGTCTCTCTACGATGGCCTCTATTTCTTTGTTCATTTCCTTCTTATATGCCGCTAATTTTTCCTCTACTTGTGTATCTATTTGTTTGGCTATGTTTGCCTGTGTTTCTTTAAGGATATTGTCTATTTCTTCTTTCTTTACCTCCAATTGACTGGCCAACTCTTTGAAAGATTTGTTCATTTCCTCCTTATGAGCCTCAAATAATTGGGCAAGCATGGCTTTAAAATCATTTTCCTGTGCTTCTGCTGAATTGGAGTATCCATCGATTTTGGGGTTTGCTGGTGAAGTCATGATTTATGTTGGAAGTGTTCTTTCGCCTACCCCAGGCACTGTGCAGGTGCAGATTCCCTGACTACCTCAGTGGCCTTTAGGCCACTGATATGCAGAACTGTCTCACTGGGCTCCAAGAATTGTTTGCCTGGAATTCACTGGTAGAACAGCAGAGCAGGGGCTTCAGTACTGAGAACACCGACCGAAGAATCCCTATGTTGCCCACAATAGGGGTGTATGTGGTATGGATCTGTTGTCTGGTTGATTGTGTAGAAGGGCTCTGGATCTGGGGCTCTGCAAGCACTCACTTGAGGGCACACACGTTCCTGCAGGACCAGTTGGAAAGCACAGGGGTTCCCCATGTTCTCTCCTCTATAATTTGATCCTGCTGGGGCAAATGCAGGTGTAGGCTAGCAGTCAGCTCAGTGGTGCTGTAGCAGCAGGTCTTGGTGTTCACTGGCACTGTGTGTTGTGCTGTGAACTGCCCATGCTGGGGCCCCCGGAGGGTATGGTCTGTGGAGGAATCTGCAGGCTGCGTATGTATCCTTTACAGATTATGTTTGCTGGTCTCATGAGAGAGCAGGAAAAGGGGGACTGGGGGTGGTGGGGACTGAGTATCCTCTGTCCCAGATCTTAATCTGGGGTTTCTTTGCTAGGAACTGCAGGCACTGGGGCCCCTGGGCTTTGGTTTGTGGCAGAAACTGCTGGCTGCCTCCTCTGCCTCTGCCAAAGAGAGAGTAGAGAGGTGGATAAATGGAAGTGCCTGGAGATCAAGTGCCCGGGAAAGGTCTACAGACGAGTCCACAGGTGACCTGATTTTAAATGAACTGACTTCACGGTTAGTCCCCTTTCTCCCTGGAAGCCTAGGTATCACTGTTCTGGGTTCAGAAGTCCCTTCACTCACCAATTTTGGAGTTTCCGATCCTTTGCCCCTCAGTTATGGTGCACACTGGTCACCACAATCTTGGGTCTCTCTGGGTTTCTTCTTTATGTCCCACTCAATAGTAATTTTTGTCCCAAGGCCAAGTCTTCAAACCACGTTTTGTATTCCTTTTATCACTGCTTTCAAGACTCCTACATGATGTAGCATATCACATCCTAAAGGCAGAATAGATATGAACTTGATCAGGTCTCTGTGACATCATCAGACTTACTTGTGTTTCCATGTTCGATAGAGCTACTGCCAACCCTTCAGGACAAAGTTTCTCAAATGAAATAGAGTTTCAGTTTTCTTGTGAATTACTCACTTCTCTCTATTACATTATGATTATTTTCAGCTACATATCTACTGGTGCATTCAATTGATACCAAGCATCTCATATTTGTTCATGACAAATATGAACATATTTGTCATTATGCATGAAAATTGTGCTTTTCATCCATAGACTGTCTCATGTCTTCTAAATAGTTTCTGATTTCTAGCCCCTTCCTGTTTCTTATATCAGAATTTCTTTCCTGAGATCCTGATTGTTTTTATATTTTCTTCTCAATTTCACCATCCTTAAGCTTTTTGGCCTTTGCTATAGCATTCTATGACCTCTCCTTTCACATGTTACATATACCCCTGTCATACGCATTGATGAGATTTCTAAAATCTATCTGACATATTTTTCTGATTTTCCTTGTAAACTTCAGAAAAGTGTTTCTAACAGTTGTCACTATATATCAGTTTAGATTTTCAATAAGATACAAACTTCAAACTACAGTGCTTTATCTCAAACATACAATTCCCACTGTGGTCCTAATTTTAAATAATGTCTCCAGCATTTATTTGATTTTTAAAGCTATACATTGATGAACATATTATGAAATATTACTTGGTTTTCTTTGCAGCACTGTTCCACTCACTCACTGTTCCACTTTTCATGCCTGCTACTTAGGCTTGGAATACATCCTTTGTTTTCAATTACTTTTATTGCCTTCATTCAAAGAATATCATTTATTTCCATAGTGAATTTACTAGCTTTTTATCATATACAATAGATTATTGGATCATGTTCCTTTTTCAGATTTTCCACTTTTTTATTAATTATTTTTATTTTTATTAATTACAGTTTATATACTTTGTATCTCCTCTGAACCTCCCTCCTTCCTCCCTTCCCAAATTCACACTCCCTCTTCCTCACCAGTGTCCCTCTCCCAGTCCACTGAACAAGGAAGTCCTCCTCCCCTTCCCTCTGACCATAGTCTATCAGGTCTCATCAGGAGCGGTTGCATTGTCTTCTTCTGTGTCCTGGTAAGGCTGCTCCCGCCTCAGAGGGAGGTGATCAAAGAACAGGCCAATCATTTTATGTCAGATACAGTCCATGTCCCCAATATCATGGAGGACACTTGGATAATGAACTGCCATAGGCTACCTCTGTGCAGGGGTTCCAGGCCATCTCTAAATAAACACACACACTTATGGACACCTGATTTTTGACAAATATGCCAAAACCATTCAATGGAAAAAAGATAGCATCTTCAACAAATGGTGCTGGTCTGACTGGATGTCTACATGTAGAAAAATGCAAATAGATCCATACTTATCATTCTGCACAAAACTAAAGTCCAAGTGGATCAAAGCCTCAACATAAAAGCAGACACATTAAATCGGTTAGAAGAAAATGTGGGGAAGAGCCTTAAACTCATTGACAACTTCTTGAACAGAACACCAATAACACAGGCTTTAAGAGCAACAATCAATAAATGGGACCTCATGAAACTGAAAATCTTTGTAAAGCAAAGGACACCGTCATCAAAACAAAACAACTGCCTACAGATTTGGAAAGAATATTCACCAACCCTATGGTTGGATATTATCTCACAGAGGCTAATAGCCAGTATATATAAATAACTCAAGAAGTTAAACAGCAACAAATCAAGTAATCCAATTAAAAAAAATGGGATACAGAGTTAAATAGAAAATTCTCAATAGAGGGATTTTCTACTTTTTAATACATATGATTTTTTAACTAATTATTTATTCACTTTACATCCTGGTTGTAGCCCTTTCCCCCTTTCCCCCCAGTGGCACCCTCCCTCCCTCTCCCCTATTTCTCAGAAAAGGGGAGCCCGCCCTAACCACCTACCACAGCCAATCAAGTCCTATGTGGACTGAGTTTTTCTTCTTACTCTGAGACCTGGTAAGGCAGTCCTGTCAGGGGGAAGTAATCAAAAAGTATGCAACAGAATTCATGTCAGAGACAAGCCCCTGCGATACTTACTAGTAGACCCACATGAAGCCTTAGCTGCCTATCGGCTACATATATGTAGAAGACCTAGGTCCAGTACATTCTTGGTCCTTGGTTGGTTCTTCAGTCTCCATAAGCTCCTCTGGACCCTGGTTAGTTAGCTAGGTCTTGTTGAGCTCTTGTCACCTCTACCCTGCCTATAAAACTTGCAGGGACAAAGATAGATCAGATATAGCAGCCATTGAGGGAATGTCCAACCAATGCCTGGCCCAACCTAAGTCTCATGAATACAGCCAACCACTGACACTGTTTAAGACACTCTGCTATGCTTGCAGACACGAGCCAATAGGGGTTGTCCTCTGAGAGGCTCTACCAGCAACAGTTTGAAACACATGCTGACACTCACAGCAAACATTGGGTGAAGCACAGAGTCTAGTGGGAAAGTGGGGGGGGGCAGGGGAAAGAATACAAGCAACTAGAGATGAGAAAAAACATATATATATGAATATATATATATATATATATGATCTCTGATTACCTATAAATTTTAGAGTTCAAGTCTACTTTGAATGGAATTTCAATATTTAAGTGAAACACATTATTTTGTTTAGTCCATTCTATGGTTTGCAATTCTAGATTCCTTTGTCTCAATTACTGTTCATCTTGCACAGAGCTACATTATTACAAATAGAAATACATGTTTCCATGAAAGGAAAATTTCTTTTGGGATTTTACCTGGCATTCTATATGCAGAGATCATATTCCCTTTTTGTCTGTCTGGTTAATTCTTGTTTCTTTGTAGTTAAAATGTACTGAAAAAGAAAATAATGAAAAATATGAGTTAATTTAACATTTTCAAATAAAACACTATGGGTATTAAAGTGAAAGGATGTCAGAATTCATCCTTTGTGTAAAAGGAAGCTGACAATTTAAACATACTTAAGAAAATTAGTGTAATTATTCTTGAATGACAAGATAAACAGGACTAATTATTCACAATTTAAAAAAAGTTTTATATAAATAAAAAATGAATATTTGTTCTAAAACAACTCCTTAACCATAGTAATTTTGACATTTTACTTACAAATATTGTGATTGAAAATTAGAAATTTGTAATGCATATAAGTATGTGCTATCAATTGAAAATTAAATGTATTTGTATAGAAAAAATAGTTTATCTTAAAACTTGTTATTCATGCTTAAGGAAAATGATATTTCTAATCACATATATGAGAAAGTCTGATAGGTCATCAGTTAACTAACACACCAGTTAGCAAATTATGGAAAGATAAACATTAAATACAGAGAGTGATAGAAAATGGCTTTTATATAAGGCACTAGAAAAAAATCGATCAAAATTCACTAACTTGTCAAATTTTATAAATTTTTAATACAGAAAATAAAATATTGCATTGAGGAGAAATAACTTAAGGTAGGCTCAAGCTTGACATGATGCAAAATGAAAAAAAGAAAAGTGAGCTTCCTCAGATAGAAATTAATGATGATCACATGACCAAAAAAATATCAAACTTAAGGATTAAATTAAAACAAAGTTCAATTTGTGATCTATGAGGCAGGCTCATATCCTTGACATTCACAGAACCATTCAGAATACATTAAAGGAGTGTGTTTCTGTATATGACAGAGCACAGTTTACACAAGGTATGTTTAAGAAAAGGATAAGAAGACTATTTCAGCACAAATAAGGAAAGTGTGTCAGGTTGGCAGGACGTCTTATGTAGTAAAGGCAGCTGCTGACAATCCTGACAATCAAGAGTTGTTAGAAAGCATGCAGGAGCAAACCTGACTTCCAGAGGCTGTGCACACTCACACCCCTGCTTACACACAAAATGAATAACTTAAAAATTGATATCAGCTTTTAGTCTCCACAGTGTGGCTTTAATATTTTAGCTGAAGGAATAGGAACAGAATGGATGTGCTAATGGCGATATGGAAATCCCTGTGACTTCCTGGCCAGTAATTCAGGTGATTTTCCTTTATTAATAAGGTGGTCTACTTGATTATGAAAGCTAATAGGGTGGAATCCAATATGGCGGCGCCAGGAGGACACTGTGTCTGAGGAGCATGACAGCAAATTATGTACAGCGACTAGGAGACTGAACTCTGGGCCCTAAAACAACAGTGATCATGTTTCCCAGGTGAGAGGAAGCTCCACGGTGTGGGAATCAGACAGGTCCACTCTCAGGTCACCCAGCCAGAACCCAGAAGAGATCCGGGGTGGGGCAAGCACTTGGTCACCAGACCAGAGCCACATGCCTGTGTATCCTGATCACCTTCCCAGGCTGAACTATGGGCACCAAAACAGCAGAGACTGGGAGTCCCAGTCACAAGAAAACCCCACAGGGAAGGAAGGAAACAGGAATGACCTCAGGTCACCCTGTCTATCCCTGGTAAAGGTCCCACAGACTGGCTGACGCATGAGCATCAGCCCTGAGACCTGCTGCGCATCTGACAGACAGAACTGTGCGTCCCAGGGCATCAGAGACTAGGTTTCCCTGTCGAGAGAAAACCCTACAGCAAGGGAAACAGCAGTTCCCAGCTAAGAGAACTCAGATGACACTCCCCCACACACACACACCACACGGGAAAGTTCTCGGGAAAAGTTCTCAGATTCCTTCCCAGGCACCATCTTGTAGCCACCACCCACCAGTGCCTGTGTGCTCTACACACCACCCCAAACAACACAGACTGGGTCTTCCTGTTGGGAGAAAACCCCATGGTGGGAGAAACATCTGGCCCTACCTAAGGACACTTAGCTCTGGAAAAGTTTCTGGTTATCCAGTCTCCTACTCTAGCCTTCTGCTGCATGCATGAGAGCAGTGCTTACCTGCCACTGATTACCTCTTTAGTACTGGGGCACAGAGCTCCAACCTCAGACATACAAAAGCCTGGGATCCCTGAGATCAACCCCCAGATACTGCTCCAAGGGGCAACAAGTTAGCTATAACTAAACTGACCAAAGCATGGGGCACCCAGGTTACAGCAGCAGCTCACTAAATTTATAGCGAGAAACCAGAAGCAGGGAAGCTGTCTCTAGGACTTCTCCCAGTGAAAGGAGAGCCCCTTTGACTAACAAAGTTCACAATTACCACTCAGGTCTGTACACCTGAGGTGAGCTGTGGCAATTTCTGAAAAACAACGGCCATTCAGTGACCATACCCAAAAAGCTAAGGAGGCCTCCTTCAGGAAAAATCATCTTCCTGCCAAGGGGATTCTCCCCACCACAGGATTCTAAGAAGCACCAGAAACTAACACCCAAAACCTAAGATAGCCCAATGGGTAGAGGCCAGGATAAAAGCTCAACCAACAAAAGAGAGAGCAATATGGCATCTCCAGAACCCAGTTATCTAGGGGCGAACAGTGCTGGACACCCCTGCATAAATGAAATTCAAGAAGATGACCTTACATCTATATTTATGAAGAGGATAATAGAGGAAATAAATAAAAAGCATAAAGAAATAGAGGAAGATAAAGTCAAACAGATTGTGGTCATCTGTAAAGAAATATAGGAAGTTGCAGCCAAACATTTTGTGGCCTTTACAGAGGAAATACTTAAATCATTGAAAGAAATAAAAAAAATAGAGGATTGTTCAAACAAACAGGTTAAGGAATTGAAGGAAAAACAGGAAAGTATAATCAGACAGGTGAAGGAAATAAAAAAAAAAAAACACCTCAAGATCTGAAGATAGAATTGGAAAAATTAAAGAAAACACAAATGGAGGAAATTGTGGAGAGAAAGAACTTAGGGAAAAAACAGTAACTTCAAAGGTAAGCATAACCAATAGACTACTAGAGATGGAAGAAAGAATCTCAAGTGTGGATGATATAATGGAAGAAATCAATGTATCTGTCAAAGAAAATGTTAAATCTAAAAAATTCCCAACACAGACCTTCCAAGAAGTCCAAGACAACATAAAAAGACAAAAACTAAGAATAATAGGAAAAGAGGAAAAAGATTTCCTCCTCCAAGACACTGAAAATATTTTCAAAAAATCATAGAAGAAAATTTCCCCTATTTAAAGGAGAGGCCAATAAGAATACAAGAGGCCTACAGAGCATCCAATAAATTAGACTAGAAAAGCAAATCCTCCCACCACATAATAATCAAAACAGTAAGTATACACAACAAAGAAAAAGTACTAAAAGCTGAAAGGGAAAAAGGTCAAGTAACATATAATGGCAAACCCGTTAGAATCACACCTGACTTCTCAACAGAGACTATGAAAGCCAGAAGGGCCTGGACGGATATCATGCAGACCCTAGGAGAACACACATGTCAGCCTAGGGTACTATACCCAGCAAAACTCTCAGTCCTCATAGACAGAGAAAACAAGATATTCAATGACAAAAACAAATTTCAACAATACCTACACACAAATCCAGTGTTACAGAATAGACTAGAAGGAAAAATACAACCCAAGAACACTAATGACTTTCAAGAAAACACAGGAAATAATTTACTTCAATACAAGAAAACAAAAAGTAGCCAAGCTCACAAACTTACTACCAGAGCCAACATCAAAATCAAAGGATCTAACAGCCACTGGTCATTACTGTCTCTCAACATCAACGGACTCAATTCTCCAATAAAAAGACACAGACTAACAGAATGGATGCATAGACAAAACCCAGCAAACTCTTGCATACAAGAAACACACCTAAGGCACAAAGATAGACATTACCTGAGGGTAAAGGGTTGGAAGATGGCTTTCCAAGGAAATGGACCCAAGAAGCAAGCAGGAGTAGCCATTCTAATATCTAATAAAATAGACTTTCAACCAAAATTAATAAAAAGAGATGGGAAGGACACTTCATACTCATCAAGGGAAAATTCCACCAGGAAGATATCACAATCCTGAACATCTATGCTCCAAATACAAAGGCACCCACATTTGCAAAAGAAATATTGATAAAATTTAAAGCACATATAGATCCCCACACATTAATAGTGGGAGACTTCAACACCCGGCTCTCAACAAAGGGCAGGTCAACAAAACAGAAATTAAACAAAGAAACAATATCTCTAACAGAGGTCATAAATAAAATGGACCTAACGGACATCTACAGAAGCTTATACCCGAAAAAAAAATTACCTTCTACTCAGCACCTCATGGAACCTTCTCCAAAATAGAACATATATGGTTAGTCACAAAGCAAGTCTCAACAGATACAAGAAGATTGAAATAATCCCATATATCCTTACTGATCACCATTGACTACAGTTGGACCTCAACAACAGAAATAGCAAAACCTACACACATAAGGAAACTGAACAACTTGCTACCAAATGAGAGCTGGGTCACGGAAGAAATAAAGGAAGAAATTAAAGTCTTTCTAGAATTCAATGAAAATGAAGGTCCAACATGCCCAAACTTATGGGAAACAATGAAAGCAGTGTTAAGATGAAAGTTCATAGCACTAAGTACCTTCAAGAAGAAATTCGAAACATCTCACTCAAGCAACTTAATGGCTCACCTAAAAGCCCTAGGGGAAAAAAAATCAGACACACCAAAAAGGAGTAAACGGCTGGAAATAATCAAACTCAGGGCTGAAATCAATAAACAAGAAACAAGTAAACAAGTAAAACAATTCAAGTAATCAATGAAACCAAGAGCTGGTTCTTCGAGAAAATCAACAAGACAAACCCTTAGCCAAACTAACTAAAAGGTGGAGAGACACTATCCAAAATAACAAAATCAGAAATGAAAAGGGGGAGAAAAAAACAGACTTTGAGGAAATGCAAAAAATCATTAGGACTTACTCCAAAAGTCTATATGCCACATAATTTGAAAATCTAAAAGAAATAGACAATTTTCTTGATCGATTCCACTTATGAAATCTGAATCAGGACCAGGTAAACCAATTAAATAGTCCTATATCCCCTAAGGAAATAAAAGCAATCATCAGAAGTCTCCCAATCATAAAAAGCCCAGGGCCAGATGATTTCAGTGCAGAATTCTATCAGACCTTCAAAGAAGAGCTAACACCAATTCTCTCCAAACTTTTCCATAAAATAGAAACAGATGGAACACTACCAAACTCATTCTATGAAGCCACAGTCACCTTGGAACCCAAACCTCACAAAGACCCAACAAAGAAAGAGAATTTCAGGCCAATCTGCCTCATGAACATTGATGCAAAAATGCTCACCAAAATACTTACAAACCGAATACAAGAACACATCAAAGATATTATCCACTATGACCTAGTAGGATTAATTCCAGGTATGCACAGGTGGTTCAATGTATGGAAATCCATCAATGAGATCCACCATATAAACAAACTGAAAGAAAAAAACGACATGATAATCTCCTTAGATGCCGAAAAAGCATTTGACAAAATGCAGCACCCATGTATGTTTAAAGTTTTGGAGATATCAGGGATAAAATGCACATACCTAAACATAGTAAAGGCAATATACAGCAAGCCTATAGCCAATGTCAAACTCAATGGAAAAAAACTTAAATCAATCCCCCTGAAATCAGGGACAAGGAAGGCTCCCCACTCTCTCCATATCTCTTCAACATTGTACTTGAAATCCTAGCTAGAACAATAAGACAACTAAAGGAGATCAAGGGGATATAAATCAGAAAGGAAGAAGTCAAAGTATCACGATTTGCAGATGATATGACAGTATACCTGAGTGACACCAAAAATTCTACCAGGAAACTTTTACAGCTGATTAACACTTTCAGCAAAGTGGCTGGGTACAAAATTACCTCAAAACCAAAAATCAGTAGCCCTTCTGTATACAAAAGACAAAAGGACTGAGAAAGAAATTAGGGAAACAACACCCTTCACAATAGCCACAAATGACATAAAGTACCTTGGTGTAACCCTAACCAAGGAAGTCAAAGAATTATATGTAAAAAATTTCAAGTCTCTGAAGAAAGAATTAGAAGATATCAGAAGATGGAAAGATCTCCATGCTCATGGCTTGGCAGGATTAATATAGTAAAAATGGCCATTTTACCAAAAGCAATTTACAGATTCAATGCAATTCCCATCAAATTTACAGATTCAATGCAATTCCCATCAAATTTCTTTACAGACCTGGAAAGAAAAATTCTCCACTTCGTATGGAACAACAAGAAACCCAGAATTGCTGTAACAATCCTTTACATTAAAAGATCTTCCCTGACCTCAAGCTGTACTATAGAGCAACAGTAATAAAAACTGCATGGTACTGGTATAGAAACAGAATGGTAGATCAATGGGACCAAATAGAAGACTAGAAATAAACCCACACATTTATGGACACCTGAATTTTGACAAAGATGCCAAAACCATACAATGGAAAAAAGATAGCATCTTCAACAAATGGTGCTGGTCTAACTGAATGTCTACATGTAGAAAAAATGCAAATATATCCATACTTATCACCCTGCAGAAAACTAAAGTCCAAGTGGATCAAAACCTCAACATAAAACCAGATACACTAAACCTGTTAGAAAAAATGGGGAAGAGCCTTAAACTCAATGAGAACTTCTTGAAGAGAACACCAACATCACAGGCTCTAAGAGCAACAGTAAATAAATGTGACCTCATGAAACTGAAAAGATCTGTAAAGCAAAGGACACTGTCATCAAAACAAAACAATTGCTACAGATTGGGAAAGGATCTTCACGAACCCTGTATCTGACAGAGGGCTAATATCCAGTATATATAAAGAACTCAAGAAGTTAAACAGCAACAAATCAAGTAATCCAATTAAAAAACGGTGTACAGAGCTAAACAGAATTCTCAATTGAGGAATATCAAATGGCAGAGAAACACGTAAAGAAATGTTCAATGTCCTTAGTCATCAGGGAAATGCAAATCAAAACAACCCTAAGATTTCACCTTACACTCATCAGAATGGCTAAGATGAATAACTCAAGTGACAACACATGCTGGAGAGGCTGTGGTGAAAATGGAACCTTCCTCCACTGCTAGTGGGAATCTAAACTTGTACAACCACTTTGGAAATCAATCTTGTGGTATCTCAGACAATTAGGAATAGCACTTCCTCAAGATCCAGCTATACCACTCCTAGGCATATATCCAAAAGATGCTCAAGTATACAATAAGGACACCTGCTCCACCATGTTTGTAGCAGCTTTATTTATAATAGCCAGAAGCTGGAAACAGCCAAAATGCCCCTCAGTTGAGGACTGGATACAGAAATTGTAGTACATCTACACAATGAAATATTACTCAGTAATAAAAAACAAGAAAATCATGCAATTTGCAGGCAAATGATAGGAACTGGAAAAGGTCATTCTGAGTGAGGTATCCCAGAAGCATAAAGACACACAGGGTATATACTCACTCATAAGTGGATATTAGACATATAATATTGGTTAAACATACTAAAATATGTACACCTAAGGAAATTAATGAGGAAGGGGAACTCTGGCTAAGATGCTCAATCCCCGTTCAGAAAGGCAAAGAGGATGTACATTGGAAGAGGGAGAAAACAGGGAACAGGACAGGAGCCTACCACAGAGGGCCTCTGAAAGGCTCTACCCTGCAGGGTATCAAGGCAAATGTTGTGACTCACAGCCAAACTTTGGGCAGAGTTCAGGGAATTTTATGAAAGAGGTGGAAGATAGTAACAGCTGGAGAGGCCAGGAGCTCCACAAAGACAGCAACAGATCCAAAAAGTCTTGGCACAGGGATTTTTTTCTGAAACTGATAATCCAGCCAAGAACCTCTCATGGACATAGCCTGGAACACCTGCACAGAGGTAGCCTATTGCAGTTCAGTATCCAAGTCTGTTCCATACTAATGGGGACAGGGACTGTCTCTGACAGGACTGAGTGGCCTGCTCTTTGATTACCTCCCTGAGGGGGGTGCATCCTTACCAGGCCACAGAATAAGACAATGATGCCACTCCTAATGAGACTAGATAGACTAGAATCAAAGGGAAGTGGAGGAGGACCTCTCTTCTCAGTGGACTGAAAGAGGGACATGGGTGGGGAAGAGGGAGAGTGGGATTGGAAGAGGAGGAGGGAGGAATGGGGGGGGGAATACAAAGTGAATAAACTGTAATTAATAAAAATAAAAATAAATAAATAAAAAAGAAAGCTAATAGTTACAAAACTCAAGTAAATTCAAACAGCACCACCTGAGAAATATTAAAGTCAAATTTAACCTAAAATTTTATCTAAATGCTTCTCTGAAACAACTGCTTAATATATATATAAAAGTACAGGTTATACAAAAATGTATAGAAATTTAACAACACATAGGAAAGAAAAGGATCCTATGCATAGCAAAGGGTACCAAAGGACATAAAGAAAAAAATGTTTTACTGAAAATAGAAAAAATGCTCATCAGAGCAATAGATGGGAACTAATGCGGAGAACCATGACTGCACAACATGCAGGAAATAGGACTCTGGACACTGGACTCTAAATGGTAGTATGTCTTAATGCACCTCTCATCTCAGGGTTCAGGTAGCTTCAGAAGAGGGGGGCAAAAAGATTGTCCAAGTCAGACACGGTGGATGACTTCAAAGATACAGTATTTCCCAGACACACCAAGGGAGGTGCACCTATAAACTCTCAGCACACAAGACCTGTGCAACCTCAACATAGAGAAGACTGGCAATGTCACAGTCTTGACAAATGACCAGTGCTATGGCGGGGTGAAAGGGAAAATACGGCTCCTTCAGTGGAATAAAAGGGAGTACAGCCACCACACTCCAGGGTGAGTCCATGTTCAGGGGCAGTCAAGCAACACCAGCTCCATGTTTTTGCTTTTGTTCTTGTTTATTCATTTGGTTTCTAAACGTGAGAGAGAGAGAGAGAAGGAAGTTGTGTGGAAGGCAGGTGGAAGAGAAGAAAAGCAATCATCTCAAAAAGAAAACCTTGTCTTTGATTATAAATATTATGCGTATCCATCATTGATCGTACTATAACTTCCTGAGATTTCGTGACCGGTTCTATTCCCTGGTTTAATGCTTATGTAAACATGCTAAATTAAGAATCTTATTAATGGTTATAATTTCACAATGCTCTTGTTTTTTAGGCTTTTATCTTAGTAATGTACAATGTCAGCCTTTTCTCGGGCACTACTGAGTACTTAAACGGAATCCTTGTCCTTGGGAAAAAAAAAAGTGAAAAGAATGAGTTTAAGCAAAGCAGTAAAACATGTATTTGTTGAGTGTTTGTCCTGATACTCAAGAATGTGAATGTGGCTTGTGCTCAGTGGGCCTTAGTCAGGTTATATCTCCAGGAAGCAGTTGTTCAATCATTGTGCTGGGCTGCAGCCCTGACTGGATTTCTAAACAAGGCTTTGTCTTGTACAGAAGCAGAAAGTCTGCTCCCTTGGGATTCTCTTTTGAAGGGAAAAGGCAGCAACTCCGAGGGGGAAAATTTAAGGGAGGGAATGAAGCCAGGTTGGGAAAGAGGAAAGAGAAAAATCTTTTCAAGGCAGAGCAGCTAGCGCCACACCACCCTGGCATTAAGCACTGCATTAATGTGTTGAGGCTCTCTGTCCCTTCTCTTGGGTTTGTTTACTCTTATTATTGGCAGTGGAAGGACATGCAATGCTAACAGGAAGACCTGCACAGCAGTCAGTTGTTTCCCTCAGAATGTGGAGAACATATCATTGCTTAAAAGGCCAAAAGCAAGAATCTGCTGACAGACACAACCGCGATGAAGTCTCCCAGTTAGCAGTGTCTCCACTCCAGGGAAAAGCTTTTTTTCCAGTTTCATTAGGTAGTTCACTAGGAGGCTCAAGGATAATGAGCTATATAAATATGTAGAAATTATTTATTTCAATAGAAATACAGAGTTAAAATTGTTTCCACATGTTCATATCATTTATTGGTATTTGTAAAACTAATCCCAGAAGACTCCTCCAATTAACACACACACAAACACACACACATACATGCATACACAGAGAGGAAGGGGCATGCGGTTGTAATTTTCTTCATTTTATACAAGGACAAGGAGGGAGAGAGGTGTGCCTCCCTAAATGTTTAAAGGGACAGTGTGTTTAAACATTGATTTAATGGATGTCTGCTGTACAGACTGTCTTCAAAGACTAAATATGAGCATCAGTGCAGGGTCACAGTAGGGTAACTTAAAATGGAAATATTCTGTTAGTAGCACATAAATATAAAATAAGTTGAAAATACTCATCAGGTTTGTATTTAAAATCACACAGAAGTATACAAATTGAAAAATAATAAACTCAGGTTTTTTGTTTTTTGGGTTTTTTTTTTTTTGGTGTTTGTATTTTTATCTGTATTTGTATGACAAGGCACCTAAGTAGACCTGTTTTTGAGACTGTTGACATATTTAGTGATGAATGCAATTTACAAAAACTTCAGAATTTATCAGCTGCTGCATAGGGACATGACACCTCAAGATTATCTTCTTCCCTCTTTAATTCTGTAGGATACACCACATTGTTTGAGAAAACAAAAACAACAGCAACAAGCAAAAACAAAACCACAATGGATCTATCAATTCTCATGGACATTCATAGAGCTAATTCTTTTTTTTGTTTGTTTTTGGGCTACAAGATTGGTTTATAATACACCATGGGCCTATGTTCTCCCTCCTGTGAGAAACTAACTCCAGTCTTACCATTCTCTGTGAAGTGGTGTTTGTATTTCAACTCTCTGAAGTTTCACATGAACATTTTCATGAGTTAATTTATTGAAGTCTTCATTTTATTTTTGAGATTACAATAAAATTATGTTATTTCCACGTTCCCTTTCCTTCCATAAAATCTTTCTGTACTAACAAAAGAGAGGACCCTAACTAAAATGCTCAATCCCCATCCTGAAAGGCAAAGAGAATGGACATCAGAAGAAGAAGAAAACAGGAAACAACCTAGGAACCTGCCACAGAGGGCCTCTGAAAGCCTCTGCCCTGCAGACTATCAAAGCAGATGCTGAGCCTGATGGCCAACTGTTGGGCAGAGTGAATGGAATTTTATGTAAGAAGTGGGAAATAGCAAGAGTTGGAGAGGACAGGAACTCCACAAGGAGAGCAACAGAACAGGAAAATTTGAACACAGGGAACTTCCCAGAGACTCATACTCCAACCAAGGACTATTCATGGAGATAACCTGGAACCCCTGCACAGATGTAGCCCATGGCAGTTCAGTGTCCAAGTGGGTTACATAGTAATGGGAAGAGAGACTGCCTCTGACATAATCTGATTGGCCTGCTCTTTGATCACCTCCCCCTGAGGGGGGAGCAGCCTTACCAGACCACAGAAGAAGACAATGCAGCCATTCCTGATGTGATTTGATAGACTAAGATCAGAGGGAAGGAGAGGAGGACCTTCCCTATCAGTGGACTTGGGGAGGGGCATGCATGCAGAAAGGGGAGGAAGGGTGGGATCAGGAGAGGAGGAGGGAGGGGCTTATGGAGGGATACAAAATGAATAAAGTGTAATTAATAAGAAGAAGAAGAAGAAGAAGAAAATAAATAAATAAATAAAAATTAAAAAAAGAAATAAAAAAAATCTTTCTGTATATACCTATTTGCCCTCTTTAAAATTATAGGCCTCTTTTTTATTAGTTGTTTTTGTTAATACAAGCATGTATGTACATACATATATATTTCCAAACAGAGCTGCTCAGTCTGCATAATGTTTCAGGAATCACTGCGTTTTCTAAAAACAGAATGTTGAAAAATAATCAGTGCCAACATTTTAGCAATAAGAAACCCTTACATCTAAAGTATTATCATTTCTTTCAGCTGTTGAGAGTCAGAATTAAGCTGCCTGACCCAAGCACAGAAAGACCCTTCCTCAGAGAGAATAAAACAATTATTTGATCAAAGTTTGTAATTCATGGAGAAAAATAATGAAGAGGGTCATACAAGCAAGATGTCAGTGAGAACCTTCAAGAAACCGCTGAAAATTGAACATGTCAAATATGAGTGCTACCAACTATGGAATGCATACTCCGTGATTAACACAGCAGTTTATTAATACGGTAAGACACCTGAGTATCCACATGGACTGGGACATGGTTGCGATGCAGTGTCACAAACTGTTGTACTCTGATGCAAAAATGCTCTAAGTCTTGTCAACTTTCAAAGCTCAATTCTAAAGGAACATTAGAAAAGGGAATCTCTCTCTCTCTCTCTCTCTCTCTCTCTCTCTCTCTCTCTGTGTGTGTATGTGTGTATTTGTATTTGGTTCCTCTATAAAATTTGAACTCCTTTCTAACACTTTTGAAATCCTGCTCAAAGGATTATGACAGCAGATGTGTTTTAATGATGTGAATTTTTTTAATTTTATTTTTTCTTATCATTTACATTTTATTAACTCTGTATCCCAGCCATATCCCGCTCCCTCATTCCCTCCCAATCCCACCCTCCCTCCTTCAACTCCACCCTGCCCCTTTCCAAGTCCACTGATGGGGGGGAACCTCCTCCCCATTCATCTGATCCTGTTTTATCAGGTATCTTCAGGACTAGCTGCAAAGCCCTCCTCTGTGGCCTAACAGGACTGCTCCTCCCTTGGGGGGTGGGGAGGTCAAAGAGCCAGTCATTGAGTTCCTGTTAGAAATAGTCCTTGTTCCCCTCACTATGGGAAACCAATTGGTTACTGAGCTACCACAGGCTACATCTGAGCAGAGGCTCTAGATTATATCCGTACATTGTCCTTGGTTGAATGTCAGTCTCAGAAAAGACCCTGTGCCCAGATATATTTGGTCCTTGTGGAGCTCCTATCCTTTCCCCATCATACTAACTCCCCTTCTTTCATATGATTCCCTGTACTCTGCCAAAGGTTTGGTCATGAGTCTTTGTATCTGCTTTGAAAACATTGCTAGTTAGAGTCTTTCAGATGCACTCAGTAGACTCCTGTCATACTTTCAATGCACATCCCATCTGTCTTTCTAAATGAGGATTGATCATCTTACCCCATGTCCGCTCTCTTGATTATCTTTTTTAGGTGTATAGATTTCATTATGTTTATCATATCTTATAGGTCTATACAAGTGAGTATATACCGTGTTTGTCTTTTTCCTTCTGGGATATTTCACTCAGAATGATCTTTTCTAGATCCCACCATTTGCCTGCAAATTTCATGATTTCCTCCTTTTTGATTGCTGAGTAGTATTCCATTGTGTAAAATTACCACAATTTCTGTACCCATTCCTCCGTTGATGGACATCTGGGTTGTTTCCAGGTTCTGGCTATTACAAATAAAGCTGCTATAAACATGGTTGAGCAAGTATCCCTTTTGTGTACTTGGGCAAATTTTGGGTATATACCTAGCAGTGGTATAGCTGGGTCTTGAGGAAGCACTATTCCTAATTGTCTGAGAAAGGGCCAGATAGATTTCCAGAGTGGTTGTACCAGTTTACATTCCCACCAGCAGTGGAGGAGGGTTCCTCTTTCTCCACATTCTCTCCAGCATGTGTTGCCGCTTGAGTTTTTCATCTTGGTCATTCTGATGGGTGTAAGGTGAAATCTCAAAAATCCTCTGCAATGTTTCTGTAGACTCAGGTTGCTCTTAGCAAATCCAGAACTATCTGTGGCTTAGGAGCCTGCTTATACATTAAACTGAAAGCTCACCTTATCATCTCAACAGAGGACTGAAAAAAGCTTAGAGTAAGAAATTAAGCCAGAGAAAGTAGCACTCATGGCAGAAAAAGCAAGAAAGGAGAAGAAAAAAAAAATACCAGCACATGAAAGACAGATGTTTGCTTGGATTCTTCTCCTCTATGA
This sequence comes from Meriones unguiculatus, assembly GCF_030254825.1. Taxonomy (NCBI): domain Eukaryota; kingdom Metazoa; phylum Chordata; class Mammalia; order Rodentia; family Muridae; genus Meriones; species Meriones unguiculatus. Next base: position 101,944,949 of record NC_083351.1, read on the forward strand.
GTTAAAAGCACCAAGTGAGGCAAGGGAGGTGGTGCTGTATCTTCTCCCAGGACACACATAGAAATTTATTGTGTTAAGAAAGACAAAGAAACTAACAACAAGAAAGCAAAAATCCTTCATTTTCAGAAGAGAGTTGGGAAACTCAACAGTTTAAAAATGAACAATTCAATAAATGATATCTTGAAGATTACGAGGAAGATTATTTCTTACAAAAAATGTAAAGAATGTAGCTGCCACAAGAAAAGCATAGATTACTGAAGAAATATGAATAAGGCTGATTTAGTATGAGCTCAGTATTGAGGCTTTATTGCCCTCCAAAATCCTACCCCCACTGTAATATTTGAATCACCAAGTAGCAATTCATAATCAACCAATGCATAAATAGAGACTCCTTGTATGAACAAATGTCGCGGGAACGCCAATAACAAAGTGTACGATGTTGGCCTTTCTAACTATTGCCAAAGTGGAGAACTGTGAGGAAGGCGGAACATGCAAGGTTAGCATAGCAGCTTAAATACTCACACCCAGCTTGACCACTGTCAGCCTTAGCTGACTCGTACATCAGTGGCCAAATCCTTCGCATAAACGAAGCTACGCTGATGTCAGAACCTTACAGTGCTTAATACCGATCTCAACACTTAAGATATGGGGAATCAAGTGATATTTAATAGACCTGGGCTCAAAGCAATAAAATAATCACAGATGTACTCAACAACAGTAAGCTGTAGAACAGATGATGTAAGGAAACCCAACAGAATTAAACCATTAGAAATTTCCACACAGTTTCCACCACAGTGATTTCACAGACATAAAGTCAGAGTCGATAGATGATATGAAATGTTTATGGGAGAATGTAAGTATACAAACAGATTCATTTTCTAATAGGAACTTAAACATTGCAAATCAACATCTGAAATGGGTACCAAGTAATTGTATAACATAAAACATAATTATTTAATAAAAAGTAAATATATTTATTATAGAAGTTTTGTATAAATGCAGACAGAACATTAATGGAAATGACTTGTTTCAACAAAAGTGCTTTACATTCTTAAATTGGAGGGACTGGGAGAGATATTTTAGAGAGGAAGATAATTGCTGAATAAGCAAGCAAACACAACAGCAAAAGAATTCAAACAGGGAAAGAATTCAATCCAAGCACTGGGAGATAGACATGGGATTGTTGGCCAGCCTGTCTGGCCAATCAGAAAGCTGTAATTTTCAATGAAAGACCCTGCCATATGCATATAAGGCAAATACTGATAGAGGAAGACACCCAACATCAGCTTCTGGTCATATGGCTTCACACATACAATTATAGGTATTCCACACACACACACAAATCAAATGGCAATAAGTAATTACATGCTTATACTACTCAACGTGATGTGAATTGAACCACTTTTATTCAGAAAAATATAGTTAACTATCAAAACATTGTAGATATATATTGTATAAGATGAGATAAAATCTAAGAAATAAAGCTTATTTTAGCTGTCCAGAACTTTAAACCATTCATCTTTGAGAAGTCCAGTTTACTGGGGGCAAAGCAAATGTCCCGGGTGATGTAAATAGATGAGTCTTTCCCTTGGCTAGTAGTTATAAAACTATATTCATTGTCAAAATTTATGAACATTAATATTTTATGTGTGTTTTTCTTGCACATAAAGTATTTCTCAATAACTTAAATCTTAGATATAGATTTTGTATTATAATTTGTGGATACATTTTTTTTAATTTTAAGTTGAGAAAATATATAGAAGTTAGTCAAAAGTGAATCATGTAGATTTAACATAAGTTAATCTACTTAATTATCATTCCCATTATTTATATGGTATATTTACACTTATTAAGTCATATATATTGAACCACCTTTACCTTTGTGGATGTAGCCTACTATATGTAGGTCATATAGTGTAGAATATTTTGTCTTCTTTTCTTTTCTTTTATTTCCTCTTTCTCCTTCTCTTCCTTCTCTTTAGTCTGGTTTTTGTAGGTCTGTTTTGTGGAATACATGAAAATTTTCAGCTCCAAGGAATAGTGGATATTTCTGTGGCTTATCAAATGAATTTAAGTGATCTCATATCTCTCATTGACAATAGGATAAAAAATAGGGCTCTTAACTAAGCAACAAAGTGACCAGATAAAGTAAAAAAATTGGTCATCTGGAATTCTATGAATAGCAAAAGCTATTAAAAATAAATGATTTTATGATCCTTCTGGAGGCCAAATTATCAATCTTCTGATCCAGGAAAATCAGAGGTCAGAAGTAATCTCTGAAAACACAGAAACCTATGATCTTTGTCTTTTTTTACCTTAACTCCCCAGACAAAAGAACCAAACACCTTAGGTGTGTGGCTCTCCCTCGGGGTCCTGCACTAGACCACATCAATCTACCATTCTGTTTCTATGACAGTACTACACAGTTTTTTATTACTTTTGCTCTGTAGAACAGCTTGAGATCAGCGATGGAGATTCCTCCAGACAATCTGTTGTACAGGATTGTTTTAGCAATTCTACGCTTTCTCAAATAACTGGGAATAGTGCTGCTTCAGGATCAAGCTGTACCACTCTTAAGCATATATCCAAAATATACTCAAGTACCCAACAAGGACATTTGCTCAACCATGTTCATAGCAGCTTTAATCATAATAGCTGGACTCTGGAAACAACCCAAATGTCCCTCAACTGAGGAATGGATACAAAAATTGTGGTACATTTACACAATGGAATAACTAGTCAGCAATTAAAAACAAGGAGGTCATGAAATTTTCAGGCAGATGGTGGGATCTAGAAAAGATCATCCTGAGTGAGGAATCCTAGAACCAGAAACACACATGGTATATACTCACTTATAAGTGGATATTAGACATATAATATAAGATAAACATACTAAAATATGTACACCTAAAGAAGTTAATCAAGAAGGAGGACCCTGAGTAAAATGATCAATTGTCACTAGAAAGGCAACCAGACTGACATAGGAAGAGGGAAAAAATGGAACAGGACAGGAGCCTACCACAGAGGGCCTCTGAAAGACTCGACTTTGCAGGGAATCAAAGCAGATGCTAAGACTCATAACCAAACTTTGGGCAGAGTGCAGGGAATCTTATGAAAGAAGGAGGAGATGAAAGACCTGGAGAGGACAGGAGTTCCACAAGAGAGGAACAGAACCAAAAAAATCTGGGCACAGGAGTCTTTTTCTACAACCAAGGACCTCAAACCACTACAGAGATGTAGCCCATGGCAGCTCAGTGTCTAAGTGGGTTACCTAGGAATAGGAACAGGGACTTCTCTGACATGAACTCAGTGGCTGGCTCTTTTATCTAACCCCCTCAAGGGGGGAACAGCCTTACCAGGCCACACAGGAAAACAATGCAGTCAGCCCTGATGAGACCTATAGGCTAGAGTCAGAGGGAAGGGGAGGAGGACTACCCTATCAGTGGACTTGGGAAGAGGCATGGGAGGAGAAAACTCAGGGAGAGTGGAATTGGAAAGATATGATGGAGGGGCTACATCTGGGATATAAAGTGAATAAACTGTAATTAATAAAAATAAATAAATAAAATTTTACAAAAGAACCAAACCCCTCATAGAGTTCAAATATCACCAGAACCAAACCCCGTACTCTGGAAATAATGGAGTAGAATATCAAGCCATGTAGTATCCTCTGAAGCCCCTTTGATAATGGTCTCTGGTTCTTCAGAAGCCAAATCCCTGGATGTCTATGGCTCACTGGTCCCTGGGACAAAGCAGACCTCATTGTGTGGTGATTGGATTAAGTTAAAAATGAGAGTGCTCTTAAACCCCCTCCCTGGAGGGAGGAGCAGCTTTGCCAGGCCACAGAGGAAGATATTGCAGCCAGTCTTGATGAGACCTAATAAACTAGGGTCAGATGAAAGGGGAGGAGGACCTCCCCTATCAGTGGATTTAGAAAGGGGCAAGGAGATGAGGGTGGGATTGGGAGGGAATAAGGGAGGGGGCTACAGTAGGGATAAAAGTAAATAAACTGTAAGTAATATAAAATATTTAAAAAGAACTCCCCTATTTTTTATTATCATTTATCACAATTTATTCACTTTGAATCCCAGCTGTAACTCCCTCCCTAATCTCCTACCAATCCCATTCTCCCTTCCTTTTCTCCCTCCATGCCCCTCCCCTTGTCCATTGATATGGAAGGTTCTCCTCCCCTTCTATCTGACCTGAGCTCATCAGATCTCACCAGTTCTGGCTGCTTTGTCTTCTTCTGTGGCCTGGCAAGGCTACACCCCCTAGAAGGACATGATCAGAAAGCCAGCCACTGAGATCATGCCAGAGAAATCATCTGCTCCCTTTAGTAGGGACCCCACTTGGAGACTGATTAGAATAGAGGCAAAAGGAGATTTCTGTATATAATTTGTTACTTGACATTCACTTGCAGATCCATATTGTCCTCAATAGGCTCCCCAAGTTCTGAGAAATTAAGAAAGTTTTGAGGAATACACCAATAAAGAGAAAACCTGCATATTTGAAGTATCATTAGAGTTATTACTCTTTTTAAAGTAGGAGTGCAATTGAGAAGTGCTTGCTTTGAAAAGTATTCTCTTACTTTAATGATGATAATTCTATTGTAGGGTAGAGGAGGTCAAGTTTCAACTGTATCTGCAGAAGGCAAAGTAAATGATGGTGGTCATTGTGATGGGCAGAAGGTCTGAACTGCTAACTAGAGTAGTCTGGCCTAGGGAGGCCTTTCACAACGGGAAATGCATTTTCAAGCCCTCTTTGGAAATATAAAATAAATGATACACCATCAGAAACCCTAGTTCACTAAACATTACAAATCTTGGTCTGATGAGCAGAAATATAACTTGAGACTTGACTCTACAAAACAGGTTTAAGTTTTCTGAACTTGACTCAACAGAGAATCACAGAACCCACAGAGTAAGTGAAATAAATTATAGCTATGTATTAGAAAAGAATTGTGTTCACAATATTTTAAAAAGCAGATGTACCTGGCATGACAATTTTATGATTAATAGCTCCTGGAATCGTAAGAAGACATGTTTAAGTTGCTGGATCCAATTCACTGTTCTTATAGGAAAATTAGGATCCTCATTCAGAAGGGCAAACGTGATAGACATCAGAAGCAGGAGAAGACAGGGAATAGGACAGGCACTTACCACAGATGCACTCTGAAAGACTCTAGTGATCGATTGAAGCAGAGGCTGATGCTTAAACCCAAACTTCGGGCAGAATGCATAGAATTTTATGGCAGAAGGAGAAGATAGAAAGACCTAGAGGGGCAGTAACTCCAAAAGGAGACCAACAGAGGAAAAACAAAAAACAAAAACAAACAAACAAAAAAAAAAAAACTGGGTCATGGGGTACCTGCAGAGACTGATACTCCAACCAAGGACTGTGCATGGAGAGGATCTAAAACTTTTGTTCAGATGAGGCCCATAGGCTGCTCAATTTCCAAGTGGGCTCCCTAGTAAGGGTAGCAGGGGCTGTCTCTTACATGAACTCAGTGTCAAGCTCTCTGATCAGTTCCCCCTGGGAGGTACAGCCTTACAAGACCACAGCAGAAGACAATGCAGTCAGTCCTGATGAGACCTGATAAGCTAGGGTCAGATAGAAGGGGTGGAAGTCCTCCCCTATCAGTAGATTAGGGGAAGGTCATAGGGGGAGAAGCAGGCAGGAGGATGTGATTGGGAGGAGGTGAGGGAGGGGGCCACAGCCAGGGAACTAAGTAAATTAATTGTAATAAATAATAATAATGAAAAAAAAGAATTTACCTTTTAATTGTAACAGTATAGCTTTATATTTAGTTTATTTCATTTTTATTTCTATTTTATTTATTTTCATTTGCATTCATTTCATTCTGCCTAACTATTTTGAAAATAGCATTATGTGTTAGCCAGCTACTCAGTAATAGATCATTGGTCAGCATCTCTTTAGCTTTAAAAGCCAACATTCATAGTATTTTACTTTACCTGCTGGTACAGATGAAATGCCATGAATTTGGAATGTAGAGAGATGATGACATATACTTGTCATCTCTCTTTCAGCTAGAGATGCATTTTCCCCAGAAACACTCAAGGGAATGTGTATTACCTCACTCTTTATATTGACTTATTATTTGTATTGACTTAGTATTTATAATTATGCCATTATCATTCTGTTCTTTGAGAAAGAATGCAAACTCTCAAGCGTTTCATTCTGTACAAAAAAAAAAAAATTCTTGTGAAACCACCTTTGGATATTCAGCTAGAAATTCTGTTATGTGTAGGCTTACTAAGTGTTTACATCATAGTTTAAATGAGCATCAGCCTATGTGAGCCTTCTTTTTAGTAGAATACTATCCAAAATCTCTTTGTAAAGGAAAAGACATTGCGCCTAAAGGACAGCAGTCACCTGAGGTAAGGAAGGAAAGAACACAAAGCAACTAGCGACTTCTAATTTCCCTTGTCTACCCCATATTTAAAATTGCATGCCCCTCCCCAAGCCCACTGATAGGGGAGGTCCTCCTCTCTTTCCTTCTGATCTTAGTCTATCAGATCACATCAGGAGTGGCTGCATTGGGGGAGGAAGGGTGGAACCGGGAGGGGAGGAGGGAGGGGCTTATGGGGGGATATAAAGTGAATAAAGTGTAATTAATAAAAAATAAAAAAAAATAAAATTGCATTTTATTTTTTATTTTTTTTACAATTTGCCACTTTTATTAAAACAAAAACAAACAAACAAATAAAAACAACAACTACAACAAAACAATCAGATGTGAAAATGCTCCTCTTGTATCTTCTTTTTTAAGCAACTGTTCCAGCATTCTTGGTTCAAAACTATATTTGTAGAAAATGGCATGTTCTATTATAACACATTTTATGATCATTTAGCAGCTAACCATTATTAAAATGCAAACACATATTGTCCCCTGTAACCAAAGCATAATACAATGTCTAAGAAATGCTCTAACCAGGTATAAATCTGTTGTTAGCTCCCAAATCACATCTCTATATCCATAATCTATGGATTAAATAAAATTTCACCATAACTCACCATACATGAAATAGAACATGGAAAAACAAAATCATAAAATATAAAAAGACAAACTCTCTTGTATCAATAGAACAGCCAAAATGGTTTTTCGGAATACAGGCTAATTTCCATTTATATAACTGAACGTGGGGCCATATGTAGGTTATGTATCTTCACTAACCATTCATTGTTCCTTCTGCCCATACTCTTTTTTTTTTTTATAAAATTGCATTTTAATGTAAGCGCCATAGGAAGGAATCTTATTAACTAAGTCACTACTGTTACTTAGTTCAAATGATGGCGATAATATTTTCATCCTTCAGTGTGATGACAGCAAAGGCTACTTAATATTCTCTATGTGAAAATACAAACACCATCTAGCAAAATACTTTCTTACCACATAAGCAAACTATCATGTCCTACTTACTGATATAAAATATATTTTGTTGGTCACCAGTCTTCAATATTTACGTTCATGCCATTTTCACTTTGCTCTCTTCTTTGTGCTTCCTCCTTTGTTTTTGAGGTTCAAGATCTGAGCTCTCAGTAAAATGTCTGATTAAAAAATGATCTTTAATTTCAATCTTATATTTGTCCAATGAAAATTTCCTTAGAAATTATTGTATCACAGAGAATTTAGAAGTATTATTAACATGTCTCTGACTATCACATACAATAATCCTAAATTTATGATTAAAATATTAAAGCATTCAAAGTCCTAGAAGAGCAGGCTTGGCCTGGTGGCACAGTGAACCAAGCAGGCTGAGCACATGGGGAAGTGATCCCACAAAGAAATCCCCACAGTTATTCCTGATCTAAAAAGTTTGCAGGCACAGTGGCTAGTGTTGCACAGCTTTGGGCTCACTTCCAACCAAAACAGAAACTGTTCTCTGGAAGTGAATTTGAAAACATCCAGTTCAAAGCTTAAAGTATGGTTACTTTCACACTTTCAGGTTTATCTTTTAATTCCCTCTTCTTTGTTGAAGTTTTTTTAATTTTTATTAATTACAGTTTATTCACTTTGTATCCTCCCTGTATCTCCCTCCCTCCACCCCTCCCAATCCCATCCTCTCTCTTCCCCATCTGTGTCCCTCTTCCAGTCCACTGATAAGGGAGTTCCTCTTCTCCTTCCCTCTGATTCTACTCTATCAGGTCTCATCAGGAGTGGTTACATTGTATTCTTCTGTGGCCTGGTATGGCTGCAACCCCCTCAGGGGGAGGTGATTAAAGAGCAGGCCAATCAGTTCCTGTCAGAGACAGTCCCTGTCTCCATTACTATGGAGGCCACTTGGAAACTGAACTGCCATAGGCTACCTCTGAGTAGGGGTTCCAGGTTATCTCCATGAATGGTCCTTCGCTGGAGTACCAGTTTCAGAAAAGACCCCTGTGCCCAGACTTTTTGGATCCGTTGCTCTCCTTGTGGAGATCCTGTCCTCTCCAGGTCTTACTACTTCCCACTTCTTTCAATTTATCTTTCTTTCTTTTTTTTTTGTTTGTTTTTGTTTGTTTGTTTGTTTGTTTGTTTTGTTTTCATAACGGAGGTGAGCGGGAAAGGATGAGGCCAACCAAATCATTGTTGACATAGTAACAATATAACACTTATATTTAGGGAACAGATAGTAGTTGTTACAAAATTCATGGACATTAAATTCCCTTCTCCTACTTTTTAACTCCCTATGTAATTGTTCTTTCATTTAACTTTCATAAGAGTGTTATTTAATACACGATTGCTGCAGATTAAATTTTGTTCATGAAATTATAACATTACATGCTAACTTCTAATGCTTCAGAATGAGACTGAATGTGCCTGGGAGGGGCTATAAAGAGGTCAGTAAGTTAAAAAAGAGGTCATCAGAAAGGGCCCTAATCCAATATGGAAAGTAAACATAAATGTCAGAAAATTAAAAGCATAGAGTCTCTCTATTCCTTTAGATCTTAAATGAGCCTTTTGTTAGTAAAAACATACTACATAATTCAACTTGCAACAAAAAACTCTATGATGACATAGGAAATGAAACACTAAAATCTATAGTAAATGACTCTGAAAACAGATAGAGCAAAATTGAAGTAAGTTCCCATTGCTTTCAAAAGTATGAAAAGGGTTTACCAAACAGACTATATATGTAAAAAAATTAAAAGCAAAATTTTGGAGTTAAACTGTATAGTTTGCTTTTGGTTTGTAGGTATCGTTTCAATGCATGCACCTAGAATAAGTAAATAGAATGGACATCTGACCAAAAAAGGGGTGGCACAAAGCTGTGATCTCAACGCTGGATGAACTGATGGCCCAGATTATGAATTTTGGTGCCAACCTGAGCTGCAAAATAAAATCCTGTTTCAAAAATAAATAAGTAAATAAACAATCACTCATCCAATGTCAAGTATAAAAAAATATCTTAAATATAGAAGAAAACTGGCTTGCAGAAGGATCATCAGGTAAAAGCACTGTAGAACACTCCTGACAACTTATGTGAATCCCAAAACCCACACAGTTTAGAATAGACCTTGATTTTCTTTTGACATCCACATATGCATATTCAAAGACCTCAAAAATACGCAAATTAAAAATAAAAGAAAATCATGCAAATAGATCAAACCGGGAGAACAGGAGAGAAGTATTGACAGAAAAAAATATTCATAGTATCACATGCCAGTAATAAATACAACAACTCTCCAAGTTCAAAAGGAGGACTTTCAGTCACTGGGTTTTTCTCTATTTCAATAAGAAAAGATTGAAAGTTTTTTGTACTCAGCCAAAATAAGGTCTGAGCATCTTCTCTTGACCTGGTGGAGTGGCAAAAGCTCTGTGCCCTATCATTGTGAGTCTGTAAACAAATCCCTTGTCCCTGGTTTATTTCCCATAACTTTACAGGAGCACAGTATCACGACTTGTTGTATTGATTTCCAACCTTGGAAATCTTTTAATCTGAAGAATTGTAGACCTTTATTAGAAACTTGTCGCTTCCACAGCAGATAACTCCTAGTTACAGAATTTCAATAGGAAAGGAAAATTCCTCTTCCCAACAGTGTAGGGTGTTTTAAATAGTATTTATTTAACTTTCACCTGATAATTTTTAAAATATTATACTTAAGTTTATTTGTTCCCATTATATATGAATTTGAAAGTTATTTACTTAAAACACTATTCATTGATCTCTACCTGTTCACTATGGGAGAGGAAAGCAACAGATGTCTTTCATTTTAATGCATCAAGAAAAGCAGACACATGTACAATAGAAAGAGGGGGAAAGACAAAATTTAAAGGTGTTCCAGGCACACCTTCAAAGGGCCAAGTGAGTTGGTCTTTCCTAATTTAGATATGTTCCAATGCACAATGAGCTAATAGCTAACAACTGTGTGGTATATAATTGCCCAACATAAATTACAGAAAATGTCAGTCTCAATCCATGGTACTGAAAACAGTAAGCACACTGACAGGCAGAGAGATAGGGACACAGACATAAGTGAATATCAAGATGCCAAAATTCTGTCTTCTTGCCACAGGAAAAAGGTTTGTGGGATTTATTTACACTCAACAGAGAGACCCTCTGACCGGACGAGCATACCCAAGGCTGTTCTTTCTGGACATGTCTCAGGTTCCATGAGGCTATGGATTTTCAGCTTACACTTATTTTCTCTCTCTTTTTTTTTTAATGCTTATTTTTTTCACAATTTATTCATTATATATCCCAACTGAAGCCCCCTCCTTCAACTCCCCTATCTCCACCCTCCCTCCCTCTTCCCCTCATCCCCTTCTTCTAGTGCACTGAAAGGGGGAGTTCTCCACTATTGCCATCTGCCCATAGCTTGTTAAGTCTCTTGTTAAGTCATAGTTTGGTTCCTCTTCCTCCTCTTCCTGGCAAGGCTGCATCATCAGGGGCAAATGATCAGGATCAGAGAGCAGTGTTGTCATAGTGTTCATGATAGAGGCATCCCCAGTTCCCCTCACTCAGAGATCCACATGGAGACTGAGGTGCCAATAGGCCACATCTGATCAGGGGTTCTAGGTCCTCACCATGCATGCTCCTCCCCTGGTGCATCAGTCTCTGCAGGACCCTCTGGGCTCAGAACTTTTAGTATTGTTGACCTCCTTGTGGAGCTCCTGTCACTTCCATGTCCCTTTAATCCCACCCCTCTCTTCCTCCATAAGACTCTGTGTGCTCTGCCCAATGTTTGGCCCTAGTATCAGCATTTGCTTTGATGCCCTGTTGGGTGAATCCTTTCAGAGGACCTTCTATTTTAAACTCCCATCCTGTTTCCTTTCTTCCACTGCTTCTGATGTCTATCCTATTTGCCATTATTGTTGACATAATGTTCTTTTGGAATGTATATAATTTACCTGTGTTCATTCAAATACTGATTTCTATCTCCCACTATCTGGTTTCAATCCTGACATTGCATTGTGATGCTTATTCTAAGTATCACTTGTCTCAAGTTTGTGTAAATATGCCCACCATTTGTTCTCTCTACTGTCAATTAAAACAACCAGCCACTATGCTGAGCAATGGGGAAAATAGGGTGCAATATCCTGGTCCGGAGTGGGAGGAAAAGATGGGAGAGGAGAAGAGAGGAGACTTCAGGAGAGGAGACTTTAGGAGAGGAGAGGAGAGGGAAAGAGAGGAGAGGAGGAGGGGAGGGGAATCTGGAGGAGAGGTCTTGGAACCACGTGAAGAAATTACCCAGACCTAAGATATCACTAAAAGCAAGTATAATGGATGAATCTGAATGGTAGAAAACTATGCGGGCTTGGAGGTATAGGATGGAGTAACTAATGCCCAGCATTGTGCTCTATTTTAATTAAATAAATCCTAGTCTCTATGTGGTGATATGATTATACAGCTGTTTAGGAATAATGGCTACTTAACTAAAAGATATATCAATAGTAAATATTAATAACCTACAACACATTATGAATAAAATTTAAGCATCCTCCCTAGGGTCCTCCTTAGTGTTTAGCTTCTTTAGGTCTATAGATGGCTATCCTATTTTATATGGCAACTATCTGCTTATTAGGAAATATATACCATACCTGTCTTTCTGTTTCTGGGTTATCTTACTGAGAATGATCTCTTCTAATTCCATCCATTTGCCTGCAAATTTCATGATTTCTTTGTTTTTAATTGCTGAGTAGTATTCCATTGTGTAGATGTACCACAATGTCTGTATCCATTCCTCTATTGAGGACCATCTAGGTTGTTTCCAGATTCTGGTTATTACAAATAAAACTGTTTTGGACATAGTTCAAGGATCATTACTGTAGTTCGTTACTTATTTTTTCTTTTAAATTGACCAGTTAGAAATATCTTATGTGTTTGGAGGGGAATGGTTCTATCTCTTCAGCAACACTAAAGAGACCCAAGGCCTCTTTGGGGAGAATACAAATTACAAATCTCATTCCCTCCTGTGGAACATTTTTCTGTGTGTTGGTGTAAACTGGCACCTTTGCTTTTAATACAACTTGTTTTCTTATTGAGAATGTGATTTATTTCCTTCTTTTTAATTATTTAATTAATGGAGAAAATAAAACCATCCCTAGATTCCAAGACAATAACATTTTGACAAATTTAGAAAGGAATTGTTTTTAGATCATAAGAATGTTTGCAGGAACTAAGCTGATATACTCTTTCATTTTGTATAGTTTATTTTTCTCTTCCTTCTATACTTTCATTTAGATTTTGCAAAAAAGTCTTTCAGTGTCATTCTAACTAGCGTAAAACTATGTAGACCAAATTGGCCTCTAAGTTGATGATTCAGCCTTCCTATCTTTGTGTCATTCTGGGATTGAAAGCATGCACTAATACTACTGGCTTCATATATTAATTTCTACCTGCTATCAATCAGATACTCAGATTGTCGTGTTGTGCAATATACCTTGGACAGAGATGTATGAAGATCTATGTGCCACATGAGAGATAGAGAGAGATTTGAGTCTAGGAGGAATCACAGTCTTATAAGAGGTCTCAGTGTGCAGTTCTGCATAAGATGCAGAGAGTTAAGATGGAAGACAGTTATGAAGATGGTAAGAGCCTCCTGAATCTACTCCATTTATTGCCTACATTTTCTTTTTTCTTTCTTTGTTTTCAATACATTCTGACCACAGCCCCCCCCCTCAGTCATCTCCATTTTCTCTCTGCCAGATTTACCCCTCTTGTGTTTGCCTTCGGAATCGCATTGCATATACTTTCTACCTTCTATTTACTCCAGATTCCTACAGTAAAGTTTAATTAAGTCCCTTACTTAATTGGCAGGTGATTTGCATAATTATGGATCTGAAGAATTTCACCCTGGATTATACATGAAGAGTAGAAAAATGACAGGAAGGTGAGCTCCCTCATACACCTAAGATACCTAAAAGATTGCTAGAGTGTTCCCTTAACTATAATCAAACAGGCCTGTATCTGGGTTTGAGGGATTTTCTAACTGCAATAACATGAGCAGAACTCAGGAATATTTGAAATGTCGAGACCACCATCTTTGGGCTATGGAGTTAGCTCAGTGTGTAAAAGTACTTGCCATGCAAGCCTAATAACTTGAGTTTGGTTCCCAGAACATTCCTGTAAAGCCAGACAAAGAGGCAGGCACCTATAATTCCAACATTCATATAACGAGGTAGGAAATAGACACAAGAGAGTTGCCTAAAAGTTCGTGGACCAGCAACAAAGCAGCAGCTGGCCTCAATAAAGGACAACAAGTTGAAAGGCCAAAGCCTACCCTGCAAAGTTAACTTCTGACATCCACATGAATGCCCATAATAGACAGACATGGTTGTACCTGTCTAATGCACATGAACACATGCACACACACACACAAACACACACAGAGAGAGAGAAAGAGATAGACACAGAGACAGAGAGAGGCAGGGAGGCAGACAGACAGACAAAGACAATGGCAGAGATAGAGACAACAGAGCAACAGAGACACAGAGAAAAAAACATGGATACTGAGAGCAATATGACAGAAGGAAGCCTAAATGAGCCATCTAAAAACCAGATTAAATGAGCAGAATTATTCCAAACAATGCAATACTTTTTCTTTCTCATATCAAGCAGAATTGGCATGTAGAAGAGAGCACAGATGAGTAACTGGACCTCTGACGTTAATTTGTTTGCATGTATACACATAATGTCTATTTTAATAACCACAGTTCACTACTCCTCCAGGTAACGCTTATATAATTTACCTGAAAATTATGAGACTTATTTAAAATAAGAATTGAGTATGTGATAGGACTAACAAAGATGGGATAAGTTCAAAAACTTTAAGTTATTAATTCAAAGAAACTGTGTGAAAATGAGTTTTAATGACTACCACACTGGTTTTGACACATGTGGGCTGTGAATCAGTCAAAAACAGCATTTCAAGAAATGAAAAGGTCAGGTCTTTGTGTTGTTGTTAATTAGGTCAGGAGTAAAGGCTTGTTGTTTTAGTGCAGTGGATTTGGTAGTCCTTTTCTTTGCAAATTTTTAATCAGCCTAATGAGATAATTATTTTGGAAAAATAGAGAAGTAATATTTGTTGAATAACAAAAAAAGATGGAAGAAAAAACAAAAGCCTTGTAATCTTTTTGACAATGAAGAGTTTAATTCATTGATGCAAAATGGTAACTTGTTGCCTACTGTAGTAACAAGAAATATGTACACTCATGCATAGTTTCATGTAAGCATCTATAAACACCATAAATTTAGCACATATTAAATGAAATGCTTATATGAGTATGATGGTTAGTGTTGGTAACTTGAGAGAGTTCACAAGTACCTAGGGGACTGGCCTAAGAGCATCTCTCTGAGGATAATTATGATTTTAGTAACAAGATTATTATGATTTAGTAAGCAGAGAACAATTCACCCACTATGAGTGGCACCATCCCCTGGCTTGTAATCTGTACTGTGTAAATAGAGAAAGGGAACTAAGTATCACCATACTTTCCTAACAGTGGGCATGATGTGATTTTCCTGATTCAGGTTCTTGCTTTCCTTACCTCAGCACTATATCACTGCATCCGTGCACTGTTAGCCAGAAAAAGCCATTTCTCTCTCACACGGCTTCGCCAGAGCATTTTACCAAAGGAGCAGGAAAAGTAAAGAAGACACCTAGCTTCACTGCATCAAAAGTGTTTTCTTTGTTTGTTTGTTTGTTTTTTAATTTATGCCAAATTGCATACATACATTTCTGACATTCTCATTCAATTTTCTAAAAGAATAAAGTTACATTGCAGGTGTTAAAACTACATAAGGATCCTTGGGTCTTAATGTTAAATTTGAATGTGTGTTCATCGATGAAAATGTTTTAAGTAACCTGGAAAGCAGTCTTTACTCACTCTCAGAATCCTGTAAATTTAAGTTTCCCCAAGTATGTACCCATTTAAGATAATTGGAAAATATATATAAAAAACTGAAACATGAAAAACTAGTACCCTGCTTGTAAGTGGAATTAGTGGATCTTCCCTGGGCTCAGATTCCTATATGAAATATGGGAGTGGCTGTTAATTTTTTATTTTATAATTTTTATTTTTTTATATTAATCACAGATTGTTAACTTTGTATTCCAGCCGTAGCTCCTTCCCTCCTTCCCTCCCAATCTCACCCTCCCTCCCTCATCTTCTCCCTGCCCCTCTCTAAGTCCTCTGGTAGGGGAGGCACTCCTCCCCTTCCATCTGACACTAATTTATAAGGTCTCCTCTGTGGCCTAAGAAGGTTACTCTTTCCTCCGGTTGGAGGGAGTAGGTCAAAGAGCCCACGACTGAGTTCATGACAGAGACAGCCCCTGTTCCTCTTAATAGGGAACCTACCTGGGATGCTGAGCTGCTGTGGGCTAGGTCTGAGCAGGGGTTGTATATTAAATCCATGCATGGTCCTTGGTTGGAGCGTCAGTTTCAGAAATGACCCCTGTGTCCAAATGGTCCTTGTGGAGCTCCTGTCCTCTCCGGGTCTTACTAAATCCCCCTTCTTTCATATGATTCCCTGCACTCTGCCCAGCGTTTGGTATGAGTCTCAACATCTGCTTTGATACTGTGCTAGGCAGAGTCTTTCAGAGGCCCTCCGCAGTGGGCTCCTGTCCTGTTACTTGTTTTCTCCTACTTCCTATGTCCATCCCATTTATCTTTCTAAGTGGGGATTGATCATCTTACCCGGATCCTCTTTCTCATTTATCTTCTTTAGATGTACAAATTTTAGTATGCTTATCCTATATTATAGGTCTAGTATCCACTTATAAGTGAGTATACACCGTGTGTGTCTTTCTGCTTCTGGGATACCTCACTCAGGATGATCTTGTCTAGATCCCCACATCTGCCTGCAAATTTCATGATTTCCTTTTTTTTTTATTGCTGAGTAGTATTTCATTGTGTAAATGTACCACAATTTTTGTATCCATTCCTCCATTGAGGGACATCTGGATTGTTTCCAGGTTCTGGCTACTACGAATAAAGCTGCTACAAAGATGCTTAAACAAATGTCCTTGTTGTGTACTTGGGCATCTTTTGGATATATCCCTATGAGTGGTATAGCTGGATCTCGAGGAAGCACTGTTCCTAATTGTCTGAGAAAGTGCCAGATTGATTTCCAAAGTGGTTGTACAAGTTTACATTCCCACCAGCAATGGAGGAAGGTTCCCCATTCTCCACAACCTCTCCAGGAACACTTATCGCTTGAGTTGTTGATCTTAGTCATTCTGATGGGTGCAAGGCAAAATATCAGGGTCATTTAGATTTGGATCTTCCTGATGGCTAAGGACATTGAGCATTTCTTTAAGTGTTTCTTTGCCATTCTGTATTCCTCTACTGAGACTACTCTGTTTAGCTCCGTACCCCATTTTTTAATTGGTTTGCTTGATTTGTTGCTTTTTAACTTCTTCTATTCTTTAAATATTCTGGATAATATTCCTGGATATTATATTCTGGAGATAAAGGGTTGGTGAAGATCCTATCTCAGTCTGTAGGCTGTCGTTTGGTTCTGACGACAGTGTCCTTAGCTTTACAGAAGCTTTTTAGTTTCATGAGCTCCCATTTATTGATAGTTGATCTTAGAGCCTGTGTGTTGGTGTTCTGTTCAGGAAGTTGTCTCCTGTGCCAATGACTTCTTGGCTCTTCCCCACTTTTTATTCTAACTGTGTGTATGGTTTTATGTTGAGGTCTTTGATCCACTTGGACTTTAGTTTTGAGCAGGACGGTAAATATGGATCTATTTTCATTTTTCTGTATGTAGACATCCAATTGGACTAGCACCATTTGTTGAAGAAGCTGTCTTTTTTCCATCGAATGGTTCTGGCTTCTTTGTCAAAAATCAAGTATTCATAGGTGTGTGGCTTTATTTTCTGGATCTTCTATTTGGTTCCATTGATCCACCATTCTGTTTCTATGCCAATTCCATGCAGTTTTTATTACTGTTGCTCTGTAGTACAGCTTGAGATCATGGATAGAGATACCTCTAGATTATCTGTTGTTGTACAGGATCATTTGGAAATTCTGGGTTTTTTGTTTTCCCATATGAATTTGAAAATTTTCTTTCAAGGTCTCTAAAGAATTGTGTTGGTATTTTGATGGATCTGCAGATTGCTTTTGGCAGAATGGTCATTTCCACTATGTTAATCCTACCTATCCATGAGCACAGGAGAGCTTTCCATCTTCTGATATTTTATTCAATCTCTTTTTTCAGAGAGTTAATTTTTTGTTTCTCAAATGGGTCTTTCATTTGCTTGGTTAGAGTCACCCCAAGGTACATTATGTTGTTAGTGGCTATCATGAAGGGTGTTGTTTCCCTAATTTCTTTCTCAGCCCTTTTGTCTTTGGTATACAGGAGGGCTTCTGATTTGTTTGAGTTAATTTTGTATCCAGCCACTTTGCTGAAGGTTTTTATCAGCTGAAGGAGTTCTCTGGTTCAGTTTTTGGGGTCCCTCATATATACTATCATATCATCTGAGAAAAGTGATACTTTGACTTCTTCCTTTCTGATTTGTATCCCCTTGATCTCCTTTAGTAATTTCATTGCTCTAGCAAGGACTTCAAGTACAATGTTGAAGAGAGATGGAGAGAGTGTGGAGCCTTGGCTTGTCTCTGATTTCAGTGGGATTTCTTTAAATTTCTCTCTGTTGAATTTGGTGTTGGCTAAAGGCTTCATGTATGTTGCCTTTACTATGTTTATGTATGTGCCTTGTATCCCTGATCTCTCCAACACTTTAAACATGAATGGGTGCTGGATTTTGTCAAATGGTTTTTCGGCATCTAAGGAGATGATCATGTGGTTTTTCTCCTTCAGTTGGTTTATATGGTGGATTACATTGATGGATTTCTGTATATTGAACCACCCTTGCATGCCTGGGATGAATCTACTTGGTCATGGTGGATGATATCTTTTATGCGTTCTTAGATTCGGTTTGCCAGTATTTTATTGAGCAGTTTTGCATCAATGTTCATATTATGACAGATAGCTCTGAAGTTCTGTTTCTTTTTTTTTTTTTTGCGTCTTTGTGTGTTTTAGTTATCAAGGTGACTGTGGCTTCATAGAATGAGTTGGGCAATGTTCCTTCCTTCTGTTTATATTTTGTGGAACAGTTTGGAGAGAATTGGAGTTAGCTCTTCTCTGAAGGTCTAGTAGAATTCTGTGCTGAATCCATTTGGCCCTGGGCTTTTTTTGGAAGGGAGACTGTTGATGACTACTTCAATTTCCTTGGGGGATATAGGAATCTTTCTACCTGATCTTGATTTAATTTTGGTAAGTGGAATCTAGCAAGAAAATTGTCCATTTCATTTACATTTTCAAATTTTCTGCTGTATAGGCTTTTGTAGAAAACCTAATGATTGTTTGGATTTCCTCAATGTCTGTTGTTTTGTCTCGCTTTTTGTTTCTGATTTTGCTGATTTGGACAGTTTCTCTCTGCCTTTTAGTTACATTGGCTAAAGGTTTGTCTATCTTGTTGATTTTCTCAAAGAATCAGCTCTTGGTTTCATTGATTCTTTGAATTGTTTTATTTGTTTCTAATTTATTGATTCCTGTCCTGAGCTTGCATATTTTTAGCTATCTACTCCTCTTGGGTGTGTCTGCTTCTTCTTTTTTTTTCTCCTAGGGATTTCAGGTGAACTGTTAAGTGGCTTGTATGCAATGCTTCAAATTTCTTTTTGAAGGCACTTAGCTCTATGAATTTTCCTCTTAACACTGCTTTCACTATTTCCCATAAGTTTGGTTATGTGTGCCTTCATTTTCATTGAATTATAGGAAGACTTTAATTTCTTTCTTTCTTTTTTCCCTAACCCAGTTGCCATTTAGTAGCAGTTTGTTCAGTTTCCATGAGCATGTAGGCTTTTTGATATTTCTGTTGTTGTTGAGGTCCAGCTTTATTCCATGGTGGTCAGACAGGATACAAGGGATTATTTCAATCTTCTTGTATCTGCTGAGGCTTGTATTGTGACCAACTATATGGTCTATTTTGGAGAAGGTTCCATGAGGTGCTGAAAAGCAGGTATACTCTCTTGAATTTGGTGAAAACTTCTGTAGACATCTATTAGGTCCATTTGATTTAGGGCCATAGTAAGTGCCCTTATTTCCCTGTTTAGCTTCTGTCTGGATGATCTGTCCCTTAGTGAGAGTGGAGTGTTGAAGTCTCCCACTATAAAAGTGTTGGGATATATGTGTGATTTCAGCTTTAAATATGTTTCATTTACAAATGTAGGTGGTCTTGTATTTTGGGACATAGATGTTCATAATTGTGATGTCCTCCTGGTGGAATTTTCCTTTGATGAGAATGAAGTGCCCCTCCTTGTTTTTTTTTTTATTAATTTTGGTTGTAAGTCTATTTTATTAGATATTAGGATAGCTACCCCAGCTTGTTTTCTGGGTCCATTTGCTTGAAAAACTTTTTTCTAGCCCTTTACTCTAAGGTAGTGTTTATCTTTTTTGCAGAGGTGTGTTTTTTAGATGTAGCAGAATGCTGTATAGTTTTTCTGTAACCATTCTGTTGGTCTGTGTCCTTTTATTGGAGAGTTGAGTTCATTGATGTTTATAGATAATAGTGACCAACAAACGTTAGTCCTTTTTATTGTGAAGTTGGTGATCTTACTGTGATTCATTGCTTGTTTTCTTTTAATTTTATGTTAGGAAATTATCTATATCCTATGTTTTCTTGGGTATAGTTTTTTTCATTCGATTGGAGTTTTTCTTCTAGTGTCTTCTGTAGGGCTGGTTTGCTGTTTAGATATTGCTTAAATTTAGTTTTGTCATGGAATATTTTGTTTTCTCCATTTATTTTGATTGAAAGCTTTACTAGGTGTAGTAGTTTGGGTTGGCATCTGTGGTCCCTTAAAGTCTGCATGACCTCTGCCCAGGCCCTTCTGGCTTTCATAGTTTCTGATGAGAAGTCTGGTGTGATCTGATAGGTCCATCTTTATATGTTTCTTGGCCTTTTTCCCTGGCCTCTTTTAATATCTTTTCTTTGTTCTGTAGATTCAATGATTTGACTATGAAGTGATGTGAGGAGTTTCTTTACTGGTCTAGTCAATTTGGTATTTTGTAGGCTTCTTGTATGTTTATGAACATCTCTTCCTTTAAGTTGGGAAAATTTTCTTCTATGATTTTCTTTTAGATATTTTCTAGACCTTGGAGCTTGAAATTTTCTTTTTCTTTTTTTTTTAACAGTCATTATTGAATCAATTTTATTATTATTTTTACTATTAAACAATAATAGTTAATACAACTATTACCATGAGCAATAATAGTAAATCAAATTTATACCTAAAAGCATGCTTTTAATGTATACTGGGATCTTTTTTTTTTTACTTTTTAATAAAGATTTTATTTTGTTTAAAAATAGAATCCATCTGGACCTCGTGCAGGAGCAAATTGATACCCTATGGCAAATCGCTCAACTTGGCTGTCAATGAAAATATGCTGGACTTTGAGTCACTAGCATATAACATGAGAATTTTTCCTGTGCTGCAAATCTGTCTAAACAATTGTCGAGCTATATTTTAGGTAATTGGACAGGAGAATTCGATACTACGATGGAGCAGCTGAGAGTGGCCATTGTCACAGTAAATTCTACCAGAGTGGACACAGGACTAGCCACAGGATTATCATCATGGATTGCTGCAGCCATGAATCATCTGAAGGAATGGGCGGGCATGGGAGCATTAGCAGGCCTTCTGGTGTTGGTCTCCTTGGTTTGCCTGTGGTATATATGCAAGATTAGAGTCTCACAACAGTGTGATGCAGCCATGATTATTCAGGCCTTTACAGCCATTGAAGCAGGACATTCTCCCCAAGCATGGTTGGATACCATAAAAAGCTAAAATGTTATGCTCAGGATGCGAGGCTAAGCACTGCACTCAGGGTCAGCCGCTTTGGACCCAGAGAAGAGCATATCTGGTTGCATGCGGGTTGATGCCCCAGGTCCCGCCTCTGAGAAAAAGGTATCAGACGGGTCTGATGATCTTTGGGTGGATGACACCTAAATGAACATCGGTACAAAGTCTCAATTTATTTCTAATATCAGAGATCAGACCTCTACTCTTGCCTGATGCGTCTAAAACAAAAAGGGGGAGCTGTAGAGAGCTGCGGAATGCTATGCCTTAAAGATTGACTGGTTTCCGCCTTCCACCTTCCCGATGGTGAGTGCTCTCTGTCACGAACAATTCCACATTTGGCTAAGGCTGAGGATCTGGCTTGCTTCCATGTATGTGGACCTATCTGCATTGCCCCCGTGGCACGCCTGGGTTGGCTACCCAGAGGCTATTTAAGCTGTTGGCTGGCTTTCCCCAAGGTCCAAGGATTGTTCAAGGTTCCTGAATAAACTGCATTGAAAAAAAAGAAAAAAGAAAAAAGAAAGAGGGAGATACAGCTGGGATACAAAGGGAATAAACCATAATTAATAAAAATAAATATTATAATAAAAAAATAGAATCCATCATTCAAGGAAGGCCAAGCCAAAAATTAATTACAAACTTTAAGGAAGTACTCAGAGCTAAGTACCGAATCAAGGCTTACAGAAGAACCCTGCTTACTGGCATGCTTCCCTTATTTCTCTTGATGGTGTTCAATCAGAGGATTGACCTCGTGCAGGAGCAAATTGATACCCTATGGCAAATCGCTCAACTTGGCTGTCAACGAAAATATGCTGGACTTTGAGTCACTAGCATATAACATGAGAATTTTTCCTGTGCTGCAAATCTGTCTAAACAATTGTCGAGCTATATTTTAGGTAATTGGAGAGGAGAATTCGATACTACGATGGAGCAGCTGAGAGTGGCCATTGTCACAGTAAATTCTACCAGAGTGGACACAGGACTAGCCACAGGATTATCATCATGGATTGCTGCAGCCATGAATCATCTGAAGGAATGGGCAGCCATGAGAGCATTAGCAGGCCTTCTGGTGTTGGTCTCCTTGGTTTGCCTGTGGTATATATGCAAGATTAGAGTCTCACAACAGTGTGATGCAGCCATGATCATTCAGGCCTTTACAGCCATTGAAGCACGACATTCTCCCCAAGTATGGTTGGATACCATAAAAAGAAATTTTCTTTTTCATCAATTCCTATTATTCTTTTTTAAATTTTTTATTATTAGTTACATTTTATTAACTCTGTATCCCAGCTGTATTCTGCTCCCTCATTCTCTCCCAATCCCTGTTATTCTTAGATTTTGCCTTTTCATGGTATCTTTGATTTCTTGGCTATTTTGTGTTTGGGACTTTACCGATTTTACTTTTCTTTGAGAGAAGTATCAATTTCTTCAAGTGTGTCTTTAGCACTAGTGATTCTCTCTTCCATCTCTTGCATTTTGTTGGTGATGCTTACCTTTGTGGTTCCTGATCTTTTCTTTAAGTTCTTCAGCTCCAAGATTTTCTCTGTTTGTGTTTTCTTTATTCATTCTAATTCTGTTTTTATGCCTTACACCATTTCTCTTCATCTGTTTGAATTTGGATTCCTGTCTTTCTATGATGGTCTCTATTTTTTGTTTGCTTGTTTGTTTGTTTTCTCTCTATGTGCCACTAATTGTGCCTCCTACTTGTGCCTCTATTTGTTTGGTTAATTTGCCTGTGTTTCTTTAAGAGCTTTGTTTATTTCCTCTTTATTTGCTTTTATCTGTGTGACTATTTCTCTGAGAGATTTGTTTGTTTTCTCTTTATGTGCCTCTAATAAGTGGATAAACATATCTTTAAAGTAATTTTCCTATGTTTCTGATGAATTGGGGTATCCATTGATTTTGGTACTGTGCTCATACACTTATATTTCCTTTCTTAGACCTTTAAAAAATAGTAGTGAAAATCTGTTCGCTTTCATTTGCATTAGTTGAACCATTTACTTTAATAATTAATAATATAAAATGTAGGCATGAAATATTTTGTTTGTGTTATTACTAATTATATTGTTAATATAACATACTCTTCTAAAATGATCTGATTTGGTGAGAAATTCTAATAATTTATATGTATTAAGTATAAAATAACAGAAGGTACAAATTTTGTATTCCATTCAATGGTATTTCTATATTTTTCACTTGCTTCTAGAGCTAATAATGCTTACCTTATCCAAAATTGTTTTAAACAGGACAAGCTAAAGAAATACAGATGGTGGCTGGAGGGGCAAGATGGCGGCGCGGGGAGGACTCTCATTCTGAGCAGCAGCACAGCAGGATCAGCACAGTGACCAGCAATCAGAACTCTCGGCCATAAAACACAGTCATTGTGTTTCCCAGGTGAGAGGATACCCCATGGTGGGGGATTCAATCAGCCTTTAACTCACCCGGCTAAACCGCGGAAGAGATCCTGGTACCACCAGACGCTTGGCTGCTGGCCGCCAGCCCCAGCCCCAGCCCAGAGCCACAATCCAGTGTCTATGGTCACGGTCCCAGACTGAACCGTGTGCACCACACTATCAGAGACTGGAATTTTCAGTCGAGAGATAACCCCAGGGTACAGGAAACGATTGGGACCGGCCTTAGGTCACCCAGACATCCCCTGGAAAAGACTCGGGCGGGTTCCACGGGCACCCCAGGAGCCAGCCCGGAGCCAGAGCCCGGACCCAGGTTCCAGCACAGAGCCCTGCCTGCTTGCACGCCTGATTCGCCGCCAGAGATAGAAACGGCGGGTCTGATCTCAGAGCACTCAGCTCACCCCCAACCTGAAAAGGTCCCCGGAAAATTAGAAAATTACCCAGCTTAGGGAGGCACTCAGGATCCCAAAAGCCGCAAAGGCAGACACAGTCAGTTTCTGCGCACCAGACAGCTGGCAGAGACTGAGCCGCCATCACACAGCTGTGCTCCAGGCACAGGCAGTTTCTGCGACCAGCCAGCTGGCAGACACTGAGCAGTGTGCACCAGGGCAAAAAAAGACACTGGGAGTCCGTGTCTCCAGAGAATCCACAGGGAAGGAAGGAAACTGTACTGACCTAAATCACCCAATCCTTCCCTAGAAAAAGTCTAGCAGTCTAGTGGGGCCGAGGAACCAGCACTCAGCTGTGCTCCAGACACAGGCACAAACAGTTGCTGTGCCTGATGTCCAACTGGGTCACAGCAGCTGATCATTAAATTTACAACAAGAAATCCAGAAACAGGGCAGCTGCCCTCAGGACTTCCCTGGGTGAGAGGAGAACCCTCTCGACTAACAAAGACCACAGTTACCACTCAGGTCTATATCCCTGAGGTGAGCAACTCCTGAAAAAACACCAGCCATCCAGGGACTATACCCAAAAAGCTGAGAAGACATCCTTCAGGAAAAAACAGCTTTCTGCAAAGAGGATTCTCTCCACCACAGGATCCCCAGGAACCACCAGAAAATAACCCCAAACACCTAATATAACACAATGGGTAGAGGCCAGCATAAAAGCTCAAGCAACAAAAGACAGAACAATATGGCATCTCCAGAACCCAGTTACCCAGGGGCAAGTAGCCCTGGACACCCGACCATAACTGAAATCCAAGAAGATGACCTAAAAAGTATGCTCATGAAGATAATAACAGAGGAAACAAATAAGATTTGTAAAGACATAGAGGAAGATAAACTCAAACAGAATATTGCCATCCATAAAGAAATAGAGGAAGCTGCAGCCAAACAGTTTATGGCCTTTAGAAAGGAAATGCTTAAAATACTGAATGAAATGATAGAAACAGAGTTGAAGGAACTAAAAGAAAAACAGGAAAGTACAATCAGACAGGTGATGGAAGTAAACAAAACAACTCAAGACCTGAAGATAGAATTGGAAAAATTAAAGAAAACACAAATGGAAGAAATAATGGAAAGGAAGAATCTAGGGAAGAAAACAGGAACTACAGAGGTAAGCATAACCAACAGACTACAAGAGATGGAAGAAAGAATCTCAGGTGTAGAAGATACAATGGAAGAAATCGATGTATCTGTCAAAGAAAATGTTAAATCTGAAAAATTCCTGACACAGACCATCCAAGAAATGCAAGACAACATGAAAAGACAAAACCTAAGAATAATAGGTATAGAGGAAAAAGAAGACTCCCTTCTCTAAGGCCCAGAAAATATTTTCAACAAAATCATTGAAGAAAATTTCCCCAAGCTAAAGGAGAGGCCAATTAGAATATATGAGGCCTACAGAACACACAACAAATTTGACCAGAAAAGAAAATCCTCCCGCCACATAATAATCAAAACAGTAAGTATACAGAACAAAGAAAAAATACTAAAAGCTGCAAGGGAAAAAGGCCAAGTAACATATAATGGCAAACCCATTAGAATCACACCTGACTTTTCAACAGAGACTATGAAAGCCAGAAGGGCCTGGACGGATATCATGCAGACCCTAAGAGAACACAGATGTCAGCCCAGGCTACTATACCCCGCAAAACTCAGTCCTCATAGATGGAGAAAACAAGATATTCAATGACAAAAACAAATTTCAACAATACCTACAAACAAATCCAGCATTACAGAAGACACTGGAAGGGAAAATACAACCCAAGAAAGCTAGCTACATTCAAGAAAACACAGGAAATAAATAACCTCACTTCAGTAAAACAAAAAGCAACAAAGCACACAACCTGATGACCACAGCCAACATCAAAATCAAGAGATCTAACAGCCACTGGTCATTAATCTCTCTCATCATCAATGGACTCAACTCTCCAATAAAAAGACACAGATTAACAGAATGGATACGTAAACAAAACCCAGCAATCTGTTGCATACAAGAAACACACCTAAGACACAAAGATAGACATTACCTGAGGGTAAAGGGTTGGAAGAAGACTTTCCAAGCAAACGGACCCAAGAAGCAAGCAGGAGTAGCCATTCTAATATCTGATAAAATAGACTTTCAACCAAAATTAATCAAAAGAGATGGGGAAGGACACTTCATACTCATAAAGGGAAAATTCCACCAGGAAGACATCACAATCCTGAACATCTATGCCCCAAATACAAGGGCACCCACATTTGTGAAAGAAACATTGATAAAATTTAAAGCACATATAGATCCACACACATTAATAGTGGGAGACTTCAACACCCCACTCTCAACAAAGGACAGGTCAACCAAACAGAAATTAAACAAAGAAACAATGTCTCTGACAGAGGTCATGAATCAAATGGACCTAACAGACATTTACAGAACTTTACACCCAAACACAAAAGAATTTACCTTCTTCTCAGCACCTCATGGAAACTTCTTCAAAATAGACCATATAGTGGGTCACAAAGCAAGCCTCAACAGATACAAGAAGATTGAAATAATCCCATGTATCTTGTCTGATCACCATGGAATAAAGCTGGACCTCAACAATAACAGAAATAGCAAAAAGCCTACACACACATGGAAACTGAACAACTTGTTACTAAATGACAGCTGGGTCAGGGAAGAAATAAAGAAAGAAATTAAAGTCTTTCTAGAAACCAATGAAAATGAAGACACAACATACCTGAACTTGTGGGACACAATGAAAGCAATGCTAAGAGGAAAGTTCATAGCACTAAGTGCCTTCAAGAAGAAATTCGAGACAGCTCATTCAAGCACCCTAATGGCTCACGTAAAACCCCTAGAAAAAGAAGAAGCAGACACACCAAGAAGGAGTAGATGGCTGGAAATAATCAAACTCAGGGCTGAAATCAATCAATTAGAAACAAATAAAACAATTCAAAGAATCAATGAAACCAAGAGCTGGTTCTTTGAGAAAATCAACAAGATCGACAAACCCTTAGCCAGGCTAACTAAAAGGCAGAGAGACACCACCCAAATCAACAAAATCAGAAATGAAAAGGGGGATATAACTACAGACACTGAGGAAATCCAAACAATCATTAGGACTTACTTCAAAAGTCTATATGCCACAAAATTTGAAAATCTAAATGAAATGGACAATTTTCTTGATCGATTTGACTTACCAAAGCTGAATCAGAACCAGATAAATCAACTAAATAGTCCTATATCCCCCAAAGAAATAGAAGCGGTCATCAAAATTCTCCCATCCAAAAAAAGCCCAGGACCAGATGGCTTCAGCGCAGAATTCTACCAGACCTTCAAAGAAGAGCTAACACCAATTCTCTTCAAACTATTCCACAAAATAGAAACAGAAGGAATATTACCAAATTCATTCTATGAAGCCACAGTCACCTTGGTACCTAAACCTCACAAAGACTCAACAAAGAAAGAGAATTTCCGGCCAATCTCCCTTATGAACATTGATGCAAAAATACTTAATAAAATACTTGCAAACCGAATCCAAGAATACATCAAAGATATTATCCACTTTGACCAAGTAGGCTTCATCCCAGGTATGCAGGGGTGGTTCAATATACGGAAATCCATCAATGTGATCCACCACATAAACAAACTGAAGGAGAAAAACCACATGATCATCTCCCTAGATGCTGAAAAAGCCTTTGACAAAATCCAACATCCATTCATGTTCAAAGTATTGGAGAGATCAGGGATACAAGGCACATATCTAAACATAGTAAAGGTGATATACAGCAAGCCTATAGCCAACATCAAACTGAACGGAGAGAAACTTAAAGCAATCCCACTGAAATCAGGGACAAGACAAGGCTGCCCACTCTCTCCATATCTCTTCAACATAGTGCTGGAAGTCCTTGCTAGAGCAATAAGACAGTTGAAGGAGATCAAGGGGATACAAATTGGAAAGGAAGAAGTTAAATTATCACTATTTGCAGATGATAGGATAGTATACGTGAGTGACCCCCAAAACTCTACCAGGGAACTCCTACAGCTGATAAACACCTTCAGCAAATTGGCCGGATACAAAATTAACTCAAAAAAATCAGTAGCCCTCCTGTATACAAAAGACAAAAGGGCTGAGAAAGAAATTAGGGAAACAACACCCTTCACAATAGCCACAAATGACATAAGGTACCTCGGAGTAACCCTAACCAAGGAAGTCAAAGGCTTGTATGAAAAAAATTTCAAATCTCTGAAGAAAGAATTAGAAGAAGATATGAGAAGATGGAACGATCTCCCATGCTCATGGCTTGGCAAGATTAACATAGTAAAAATGGCCATCTTACCAAAAGCAATCTACAGATTCAATGCAATGCCAATCAAATTACCAACACAATTCTTTACAGACCTGGAAAGAAAAATTCTCAACTTCATCTGGAATAACAAGAAACCCAGAATTGCTAAAACAATCCTCTACAATAAAAGATCTTCCAGGGGTATCTCAATCCCTGATCTTAAGTTGTATTATAGAGCAAAAGTTTTAAAAACTGCAAGGTACTGGCATAGAAACAGAATGGTGGATCAATGGAACTGAACAGAGGACCCAGAAATAAACCCACACACTTATGGACACCTGATCTTTGACAAAGACGCCAAAACCATACAATGGAAAAAAGAAAGCATCTTCAACAAATGATGCTGGTCTAACTGGATGTTTACATGTAGAAAAATGAAAATAGATCCATACTTGTCACCCTGCACAAAACTGAAGTCCAAGTGGATCAAAGACCTCAACATAAAACCAGACACATTAAATCGGCTTGAAAAAAAAGTGGGAAATACCCTAGAACTCATTGGTACAGGGGAAAACTTCCTGAACAGAACAACAACAGCACAGGCTCTAAGAGCAACAGTCAATAAATGGGACCTCATGAAACTGAAAAGCTTCTGTAAAGCAAAGGACACCGTCATCAAAACAAAGCGACCGCCTACAGATTGGGAAAGAATCTTCACCAACCCTTTATCTGACAGAGGACTCATATCCAGTATATATAAAGAACTAAAGAAGCTGAAAAGCAGCAAACCAAGTAATCCACTTAAAAAATGGGGAACAGAGCTAAACAGAGAATTCTCTGTAGAGGAATATCGAATGGCAGAGAAGCACTTAAAGAAATGCTCAACCTCACTAGCCATTAGGGAAATGCAAATCAAAACAACCCTGAGATTTCACCTTACATCCATGAGAATGGCCAAGATAAAAAACTCAAGTGACAACACATTCTGGAGAGGTTGTGGAGAAAGGGGAACCCTCCTCCACTACTGGTGGGAATGTAAACTTGTACAACCATTCTGGAAATCAATCTGGCGCTTTCTCAGACAACTAGGAATAGCGCTTCCTCAAGATCCAGCCATACCACTCCTGGGCATATATCCAAAAGAGGCTCAAGTACACAAAAAGGACATTTGCTCAACCATGTTTGTAGCAGCTTTATTTGTAATAGCCAGAAGCTGGAAACAACCCAGATGCCCCTCAACTGAAGAATGGATGCAGAAATTGTGGTACATCTACACAATGGAATATTACTCAGCAATGAAAAATAAGGAAATCATGAAATTTGCAGGTAAATGGTGGGATCTGGAAAGGATCATCCTGAGTGAGTTGTCCCAGAAGCAAAAAGACACACATGGTATATACTCACTCATATAGACATACAACATAAGACAAACCCACTAAAACCTGTGCATTTAAAGAAACTAAGCAAGAGAGAGGACCCTAACTAAAATGTCCAATCCCCATCCGGAAAGGCAAAGAGGATGGACATCAGAAGAAGAAGAAAACAGGAAACAACCTAGGAACCTACCACAGAGGGCCTCTGAAAGCCTCTGCCCTTCAGACTATCAAAGCAGATGCTCAGCCTGATGGGCAACTGTTGGGCAGAGTGAATGGAATTTTAGGTAAGAACTGGGAAATAGTAAGAGCTGGAGAGGACAGGGTCTCCACAAGGAGAGCAACAGAACAAGAAAATTTGAACACAGGGAACTTCCCAGAGACTCATACTCCAACCAAGGACTATTCATGGAGATAACCCAGAACCCCTGCACAGATGTAGCCCAGGGCAGTTCAGAGTCCAATTGGGTTACATAGTAATGTGAAGAGGGACTGGCTCTGACATAATCTGATTGGCCTGCTCTTTGATCACCTCCCTCTGGGGGGGAGCAGCCTTACCAGGCCATAGTAGAGGACAATGCAGCCACTTTTGATGTGAACTGACATACTAAGATCAGAAAGGAGAGGAGAACCTCCCCTATTAGTGGACTTGGGGAGTGGCATGCAAGCAGAGGGAGTAGGGAGGGTGGGATTGGGAGGAGAGGTGGGAGGGGCTTATGGGGGGATGCAGAATGAATAAAGTGTAATTGATGAAAAATTAAAAAAAAAAGGGAAAAAATAATTTAAGAACCTTAAATGACTTTCAAAAGTGGAGGAAAACATTGAGTTAGTCAATTGGCATGGAGCACGTCTCGCCCCTGGGGCCAATGGTCTCCTGAACCTACTCAGACCTCGGATACCACCACTGCTAGTTCTAGAACTGATGCAGGATGTTCCAACGAGGGGGTTAAGGCTTCTCATAATATTTCCTATAAGCCCACACCTGTTTGTCTATATCCCCCATTTTTATTCATTATTAGCCAGATAGAGCCAAGTAATTGTGGTAATGATACTTGCTTTTTTGCCCAATGCTGGAATGCTAGTAAATTTAGGTATGCCCTGGTTACTCGCATGCCTCACTGTGTGCCTGTGCCCGTTGATGCCCCTCACGCTATGACTCTCTTCAGACAGAAAAGGGATCTTGGAACTACAGCCACCATTGTTACTACCATCTCATTGGCGGCTGTTGGAGCTACCACCGGGGCATTAGCCATCAGTCATACTGGGCAGACTGCTCAGACCCTGAATAATCATTTAGCCAATGTAGCTCATGCCTTAGTTGTACATAAAGGAATTAATGCTCAACTAAAAGGAAGCTTGATGGTGTTCAATCAGAGGCTTGACCTCGTGCAGGAGCAAATTGATACCCTATGGCAAATCGCTCAACTTGGCTGTCAATGAAAATATGCTGGACTTTGAGTCACTAGCATATAACATGAGAATTTTTCCTGTGCTGCAAATCTGTCTAAACAATTGTCGAGCTATATTTTAGGTAATTGGACAGGAGAATTCGATACTACGATGGAGTAGCTGAGAGTGGCCAGTGTCACAGTAAATTCTACCAGAGTGGACGCAGGACTAGCCACAGGATTATCATCATGGATTGCTGCAACCATGAATCATCTGAAGGAATGGGCGGGCATGGGAGTGTTAGCAGGCCTTCTGGTGTTGGACTCCGTGGTTTGCCTGTGGTATATATGCAAGATTAGAGTCTCACAACAGCGTAATGCAGCCATGACCATTCAGGCCTTTACAGCCATTGAAGCAGGACATTCTCCCCAAGTATGGTTGGATACCATAAAAAGCTAAAACGTTAGGCTCAGGATGTGAGACTAAGCACTGCACTCAGGGTCAGCCGCTTTGGACCCAGAGAAGAGCATGTCTGATTGCATGCGGGTTGATACCCCAGGTCCCGCCTCTGAGAAAAAGGTATCAGACGGGTCTGATGCTCTTTGGGTGGATGACACCTAAATGAACATCGGTACAAAGTCCCAATTTATTTCTAATATCAGAGATCAGACCTCTACTCTTGCCTGATGCGTCTAAAACAAAAAGGGGGAACTGTAGAGAGCTGCGGAATGCTATGCCTTAAAGATGGAGCTGGTTTCTGCCTTCCACCTTCCCGATGGTGAGTGCTCTCTGTCACGAACAATTCCACATATGGCTAAGGCTGAGGATCTGGCTTGCTTCCATGTATGTGGACCTATCTGCATTGCCCACGTGTCACGCCGGGGTTGGCTACCCAGAGTCTATTTAAGCTGTGGGCTGGCTTTCCCCGGGGTCCGAGGATTGTTCAAGGTTCCTGAATAAACTGCATTGAAAAAAAAAAAAAGAAATACAGATCGTTTTATTTTCAATATATGTATGTTATTCATTCTCCTTGAAAAGTATCTATGACCAAAACAGAACACAAAGTTTAAAGTCAATTTCGCTTAGGAGTGTCTAAAATGTAAGACAATATTTTTAAAATTATTGCTAATAATTTAGTAAATAGGACACTTTTATCAATGGCATTCTATGTTGGTGGCGTTTTTTCTTTTCTTTTTTTTTTTTTCTGGGATTAGATATTGCTTTATAGCCTAGGCTGACATCAGTGGTTGAAATTACCCTGCTTTACCTACCCTACTGTTAAGATGATAGATGTTCAGCTTATACAAAATTCTTTAATTGTTATAATAAATAAGTAACAATGTAATAAATAATAATAAATAGCACTTTCACTTTCATAATAACAATGTTTTTACGTATTTTGAAAAAAAATTATCTCCATTCTCAATATGTGCCTTTTTGAATTAAAACATTACTACTTTCCTTAAATTGGGATAACGTATCAATCAATGCTTCTGAAGCTCTTGTCCTCTCCAGGTCTTACTATCTCCCCTTCTTTCCTAAGATGCCCTGCACACTGCCCAAAATTTGTTTATGAGTCTCATTATCTGCTTTTTTTTTTTTTTTTTTTCAATGCAGTTTATTCAGGAACATTGAACAATCCTCGGACCCCGGGGAAAGCCAGCCCACAGCTTAAATAGCCTCTGGGTAGCCAACCCAGGCGTGCCACGGGGGCAATGCAGATAGGTCCACATACATGGAAGCAAGCCAGATCCTCGGCCTTAGCCAAATGTGGAGTTGTTCGTGACAGAGAGCACTCACCATCAGGAAGGTGGAAGGCGGAAACCAGCTCCATCTTTAAGGCATAGCATTCCGCAGCTCTCTACAGTTCCCCCTTTTTGTTTTAGACGCATCAGGCAAGAGTAGAGGTCTGATCTCTGATATTAGAAATAAATTGGGACTTTGTACAGATGTTCATTTAGGTGTCATCCACCCAAAGAGCATCAGACCGTCCGATACCTTTTTCTCAGAGGCGGGACCTGGGGCATCAACCCGCATGCAATCAGACATGCTCTTCTCTGGGTCCAAAGCGGCTGACCCTGAGTGCAGTGCTTAGCCTCGCATCCTGAGCATATCATTTTAGCTTTTTATGGTATCCAACCATGCTTGGGGAGAATGTCCTGCTTCAATGGCTGTAAAGGCCTGAATGATCATTGCTGCATCACACTGTTGTGAGACTCTAATCTTGCATATATACCACAGGCAAACCAAGGAGACCAACACCAGAAGGCCTGCTAACACTCCCATGCCCGCCCATTCCTTCAGATGATTCATGGCTGCAGCAATCCATGTTGATAATCCTGTGGCTAGTCCTGCGTCCACACCGGTAGAATTTACTGTGACAATGGCCACTCTCAGCTGCTCCATCGTAGTATCGAATTCTCCAGACCAATTACCTAAAATATAGCTCGACAATTGTTTAGACAGATTTGCAGCACAGGAAAAATTCTCATGTTGTATGCTAGTGACACAAAGTCCAGCATACTTTCATTGACAGCCAGGTTGAGCGATTTGCCATAGGGTATCAATTTGCTCCTGCAAGAGGTCAATCCTCTGATTGAACACCATCAAGCTTCCTTTTAGTTGAGCATTAATTCCTTTATGTACAACTAAGGCATGAGCTACATTGGCTAAATGATTATTCAAGGTCTGAGCAGTCTGCCCAGTATGACTCATGGCTAATGCCCTGGTGGTAGCTCCAACAGCCGTCAATGAGATGGTAGTAACAATGGTGGCTGTAGTTCCAAGATCCCTTTTCTGTCTGAAGAGAGTCATAGCGTGAGGGGCATCAATGGGCATAGGCACCCAGTGAGGCATGCGAGTAACCAGGGCATACCTAACTTTACTAGCATTCCAGCATTGGGCAAAAAAGCAAGTATCATTACCACAATTACTTGGCTCTATCTGGCTAATAATGAATAAAAAAAAATATGGAACGCTTCACGAATTTGCGTGTCATCCTTGCGCAGGGGCCATGCTAATCTTCTCTGTATCGTTCCAATTTTTTAGTATATGTGCTGCCGAAGCGAGCACCATTATCTGCTTTTATACAATGCTGGGTAGAGTCTTTCAGAGGCTCCACAAGCATAGCAACAGAACCAAAATATCTGGGCACAGGGGTCTTTTCTGAGGCTGATAGTCTGACCAAGGACCATTCATGGACATAACCTAGAATCCCTGCTCAGATGTAACCCATGGCAGCTCAGTATCCAAGTGGGTTCCTTAGTACGAGGAACAGGGACTGTCTCTGACCTGAACTCACTGACTAGCTCTTTGAGTGCCTCCCTGGATTGAGGCCAAGACAGAGAGGAGGACAATGCAGCCAATTTGGATAATACCAGATAAGCTAGGGTCAGATGGAAGGGGAGGAGGACCTCCCCTATCTGTGACTTGGAGAGGGGTATAGGAGGAGATGAGGGAGGAATGGTGGGATTGGGAAGGGAGGAGGTAGAGGGCTACAGGTGGGATACAAAGTGAATAAACTGTAATTAATATAGAAAAATAAAAAGTTAATAAAAATTATCAGTTAGTTTCCTAGAGCACAAAATGTCACAAAATTCTATTGCATTCTAAATGTGGAAAATAAGTGAATACTTGACAACATTTTTGTTGTTAAATATCAAACTTTCCAAATTATTAAAGCTATGTATGTAAAATGTTTAAAAATCTGTTCTTAAGAAACCTCATTATACTGTATTAATCACACTACATTACTACGGGGATCACTGAGCGCTCATCAGTTTCCTCAATGACAAACCCTGCCTTTTTGAGAATGTAGAATCAAGAGATTAACCTTAAGAACTGGTATGTCTGTTTTATCAAGTCCTCTAATCACTGCTCTTAATCGGCCACTAGAATTTAAGACCCTATTGCTAAACACACTTTGAACACAAGACTTGGAGTAACTGACCAACTGTCTTAGTATTGGAAGGTGCATACTAACTGCAAAGGGAAAAAAAAAAAAGTAATTTAAAGTCATAGCTAGATGTGAATCTTCGGGAAGACAAGATATCTGCAATGGGACAATTGTGGCAGTTACATCTGGGAATAACAAAATGCTTTCTAATTGGACTTCAGTCCCACTCAATAGTCTGTAATTTATACTTATAACTCAGCCAAATTTCTTTGTTTGGAAAAATCATAGATCTTAGGGATAATCTACTACTGACACTTCTTAAATCAAAATATCTCTAACTGCATAATAAGTATTTATCTTTATATATACAGAGAGTGCAGATCCCACTCATCAAAGATCTTTCTTTTTTGTAGCAAAAGGCTATTACAGAAATCAACAACTGATCAAAATGCATAGAATAAATGAACATGGGCTGCACCATTTGCATCCACAATGCAGATATCAAACTCATATCTAGACCACAATTTATGCTAAATTTTTATATACAACTAGTGAAATTATAAAAGAAAAAAAATATGTCAAAATTGTCATTATACAAAAAGTTTTTGAAGTTATTGGTATGTCTAATCAAATTTAATGAAATAAATTTTATATGTTGCTTTTTGTCTTGGCCTGACCGATGAGATTAACTTAAAAGGATGAAAGTGATTTTTTTTAATTTTTTTAATTTTTTAAATATTAGTTACAGTTTATTAACTTTGTATCCCACCTATATCCTTCTTCCTCATTCCCTCCCAATCTCACCCTCCCTCCCTCATCTCTTCCTTGCTTGTTTCCAAGTCCACTGATGAGGGAGGACCTCCTCCCCTTTCATCTGACCCTGGTTTATCAGGTCTCTTCAGGACTGGCTGCAAAGTCCTCCTTTGTGGCCTAGCAGGGTTGCTCCTCCCTCGAAGGTGGGGGGAGGTCAAAGAGCCAGCCATTGAGTTCATGTCAGAAATAGTCCCTGTTCCCCTTACTAAGAAAACCGACTTGGATACTGAGCTACCATGAGCTATATCCAAGCAGAGGCTCTAGGTTACATCCATACATGGTCCTTGTTTGGAGAAACAGTCTCATAAAAGACCCCTGTGCCCAGATATATTTGGTCCTTGTGGAGCTCCTGTCCTCTCCAGGTTATATTAACTCCCCCTTCTTTCATATGATTCCCTGAACTCTGCTGAAGGTTTGGTTATGAGTCTTAGTATCTGCTTTGATACACTGCTAGGTAGAGTCTTTCAGAGGCCCTCTGTGGAAGGCGCCTGTCCTGTTACTTGTTTTCTCCTACATCCAATGTCCATCCCATTTGTCTTTCTAAGTGAGGATTGATCATCTTTCTCTAGGTCCTCCTTCTTGTTTATCTTCTTTAGGTGGATACATTTCAGTATGTTTATCCTATCTTATAGGTCTATATAAGTAAGTATATGCCATATGTGCCTTTCTGCTTTGTGGATACTTCACTCAGAATGATCTTTTCTAGGTACCACCATTTGCCTGCAAATGTCGTGATTTCCTTGTTTTTAATTGCTGAGTAGTATTCCATTGTGTAAAAGTACCACAATTTCTGGATCCATTACTCTACTGAGGGACATCTGGGAATACAGAATGGCAGAGAAACATTTAAAGAAATGTTCATTGTACTTAGTCATTAGGGAAATGCAAATTAAAATGACCCTGAGATTTCACCTTACACCCATCAGAATGGCTAAGATAAAAAACTCAAGTGACAACACATGCTGGAGAGGTTGTGGAGAAAGGGGAACCCTCCTCCACTGCTGGTGGGAATGCAAACTTGTACAACCACTTTGGAAGTCAATCTGGCCCTTTCTCACACAATTAGGAATAGTGCTTCCGTAAGATCCAGCTGTATCACTCCTAGGTATATATCCAAAAGATGCTCAAGTACACAACAAGGATATTTGCTCAACCATGTTCGTAGCAGCTTTATTCGTAATAGCCAGGACCTGGAAAGTGATATTTTGACTCATGATTAGAGAGGTGTCAACCTATTATGGCTGGGACCTGTGGTAGAACTGAACCATCCACATCTTAGCAGCCAGGAAACAGAGAGAGTTACGTTATTGCCAATTTAAGAATCAGCCCTGTAGGGCGTGTTTTCTCATCGCATACTTTCTGCAAATGGTCTCCACATGTTTGTATTGTCACCACGTTATGACTACTTCTAGACGTGATTCCTTGATTAGACCACAGCCCTTATTAGTCAAGATTCTTTGAAAATTTCTACACAAACAAACACAGAAATGTGACTTACTCATTTCCAATTCATCTTTTAATCAATTCAAACAGATAATTAAAGGCAAATATCCTATTTAAAAAGCTGTCACATGTTTGACTTTGCAAGTTTACTCATTATGTTCTAATATTAAATGTCATATGACTTTAAAATTTTGTTCTTTAGTTTTAGCTTTACACTTTTTATTTCTATTGCAAGGTGCCCTGAGGTTGGTGTCACACAAAGTCCCTAACTCATTCATCTTTTATTGAAGACTAGAAAATTCAGCTAGAGTACTGGGCAAGTAGAATTTATGATGTGAAGATGGATTGATTGCATCTTATCTTGAAATAGCATTGAACTTTATTCATACCCACAAGCATCTTTACTTACCCATGATAAGAACACATACATTTTTCTTCTTTGACAACACAGAGGGTGAAATACAGCCATAATTGTAATGTGCATGTGGTGCTTGTCAAATCTATGAAAGAAACTAACTTTACTTTGTGAGAAATAGTAAAATTACAGAATTGCACAACTCAGTTGGCCTGAGAATATTTGATAACACTTCGTTACCTGTCATTAATTGTTACATGGTCTTAAATTCCACATCCCACTCAAACTACCACAATGAGTTATTTCTTTTCTCTTTCTTTTCATTTATTATCATTATTTATAATTTTTTGTATCCCAGTTGTAGCCTGCTCCCTCATCCCTTCCTGGTACCTCCCTTCTTCCCTCTTCCTCCCCTAACCTTCTTCTCTAGTCTGCTGATATAGGAAGTCCTCCTTCCATATTATCTGACCCTAACCTATCAACTTCCATCAAGACACGCTGGATTCTTTTCCTCTCTGGGCTGGCTAGGTCACCCCACCAGGGAGAAGTGATCAAGGAACAGGCAACTGAGTTCATGTCATAGACTGTCTCTCCACAATGAGTTATTTCTAAACTTTGTGGAAAAACTCTGGAAATCTTAAAAAAAAAAAAACAAAAACAAAAAGAACACTATATTCAAATATGTCTTCAACACCCTTCTGATGTTTAAAGTACAGACAAGAGGTGATTTTTTCCCTATTATTAATGTTTGTTAGTATAAATTTTGTAGAACATAGATGTTCCAAAAAAGTAAGGAAATAATAGTACATTGAATATACATCATATTAAATTTATAATTTGTATCAAAATTATAAATGATTCAAACAATTATAAATAATATATACATTTCTGTCAACAGTAAATTATAATAACTGCAACGCTCCTCAGTATTTATTCAAATAAGTAATATTGATAAACATTCTAAATATATTTATATTACAAATAAAAACAATTAGTTTCTTAATAACTCAACTAATAACATTTAAAAATGCTTTTTTTAATTTATTTCTCTTGGTAAGTAGAAAAATATTTTTCCCTAATAATATTTCAAGTATATTGTTGCAGCTCATTTGGCAGAGTTCTGTTTAGCATGGACAATGACCCAGAATTCATCATCAGAATTGTCAAATAAACTGAATTATATAATAAATTGTAGATTTATATGTCAAATCAATATATACTAGGACATAGCCAGCCTACAATTGAAATGACCATATATGTGTGTGTATATAATTGTTATATTTTTATTTCAACTACCAAAATTTAAAAATATAAAGATTTATAACAGAAGAGAAGTTTAACTCAGATTCTGGAGCCTAAGATAATTTCTTCTCATTCTTTGCTCACAAGGTATTTTCTATTTGTAGCTGCAGGCTCAGTTTAAACATTGCCTACTGAAAGCCCTTCCACCACTGTGAAGTAGAACTCAGGGTAATCTAAACTATCACAGAAGTTGACAAGGTAGATCCAGAGGGGATCGCTTGCTCCATGACATAGGGCACTAGATCCTCACTTGAGA
Organism: Meriones unguiculatus; assembly: GCF_030254825.1. Lineage (NCBI taxonomy): Eukaryota > Metazoa > Chordata > Mammalia > Rodentia > Muridae > Meriones > Meriones unguiculatus. The sequence continues at coordinate 101,984,211 of NC_083351.1, forward strand.
GAGATGAAAATGTGGAACAAGTCTTTTAATAAACAAAGTGAAACATTATTGGCTGTGAAGACTTAGAACAGGTCTTCCCAGCAAAGACAGGCATATTGAGATACAAACAAAGTCTCACTGCGTAATACTGCCATACTTGACATTTAAAGGCAAAGTAGCATTCCATTGTGTAAATGTACCATTTCATTTTAGAAATTGTAGTACATTTACACAATGGAATACTACTCAGCAATTAAAAACAAGGAAATCATGAAATTTGCAGGCAAATGGTGGGAACTAGAAAAGATCATCCTTAGTGAGGTATCCCAGAAACAGAAAGACAAACGTGGTATATACTCACTTATAAGTGGATATTAGACATTTAATATAGGATAATCATACTAACATCTGTACACTTAAAGAAGCTAAGCAAGAAGGAGAACCCTAGGTAAGATGCTCAATCCTCATTCATAAAGGCAAACAGGATAAACATCAGATGAAGGATAAAACAGGGAACAGGACAGGAGCCTACCACCGAAGACCTCTGAAAGACTCTACCAGGAGGGTTGTTAAAGCAGATGCTGAGACTCATAGACAAACTTTGGGCAGGATACAGGAAATCTTATGAAAGAAGGGTGAGACTAGCAGTGTATCAAAGTAGATGCTGAGACTTATAACCAAACCTTGGGCAGAGTGCAGGGAATCATATAAAAGAAGAGAGAATTAATAAGACCTGGAGAGGACTGGAGAGCCACAAGGACCAAGTATATCTGGGCACAGGGGTCATTTCTGAAACTGAATCTCCAACTAAGGACTATGCACGGATACAACCTAGAACCTCTGCTCAGACATGGCCCATGGCAGTTCAGCATCCTGGGGGATTTCCCTATTAAGGGGAATGGGCTATCTCTGACATGAACTCAATGGCGGGCTCTTTGACCTCCCCCACACACTGGAAGGAGGAGTAGCCTTGCTAGGCCACAGAGGAGGATATTGTGGCCAGTCTTGATGAGACCTGATAAACTAGGGTCAGATGGAAGGGGAGGAGGACCTCCCCTACCAGTGTTCTTAGAGAGGGGAAGGGAGAAGATGAGTGAGGGAGCGTGGGATTGGGACAGAATGAGGGTGGGGGATATGGCTGGGATAATTTGCGATTAACATAAAAAATAAAAAGTATTAAAAAAAAGACATGTAGAGGACAGGAGATCCACAAGGAAAGCAACAGAACCAAGAAATCTGGGCACAGGGTTCTTTTCTGAGACTGACACTTCAACCAAGGGCCATGCATGAAGATAAGCTAGAACCCTTTCACAGATATAGCCAAAGGCAGTTCAGTGTCCAAGTGGGTTCCCTAATAAGGGGAACAGGGACTGTTTCTGACATGAACTCAGTAGATGTCACTTTGATCACCTACCCCTGAGGGGGGAGCAGTGTTACCAGGCCACAGAGAAAGACAATGCAGGCAGTCCTGATGAGACATGATAGGCTCGGGTCAGAGGGAAAGGGAGGAGGACCTCCCCTATCAATGGACTGGGGAAGGGGCATGGGAGGAAAATAGGGAGGGATGGCAATATTGGGAGGGAATGCAGGAGGGGACAATAGCTAAGATACAAAGTGAAATAATTGTAATAAATAAAAAATAAATTAAAAAAAGGCAAAGTATCCAAAATGGCATTCAACCCTCACAGAATGAAGTACTGAGGACACTGGATCCTAAGGCCTGATGTTTTAAAAAAAATGAATTAAAGACTCTCATCCTGTTTCCTCTCTTCCACCATTTTAGGTGTCTATCCTGCATGCTGTACTTTCTGAATGAGATTTAAGCATCCTCCCTAGGGTCTTCTTCATTGTTCAGCTTCTTTAGGTCTGTAGATTTTAGTATGGTTATCCTATATTATACGGCTAATAACTGCTTATAAGTGAGTGTATACTATTCGTGTCTCTCAAATTCTTGGTTATCTCATTAAGGATAACCTTTTCTAGTTGTCACCATTTGCCTGCAAATTTCATGATTTCCCTGTTTTTAGTAGCTGAGTAGTAATCCGTTGTGTAAATGTGCCCTAATTTCTACATCCATTCCTCTGTTGAGGGATATCTGGGTTGTTTCCAGACTCTGGGAACCTACTATAGGAGGTCCTCTGATGGGCTCCACCCAACAGGGAATTAAAGCAGATACTGAGACTCATGGCAAAACTTTGGGCTGAGCACAGGGAGATTAAGGTGTGTGTTTGCACAAAGACATGGAGAGGACCTGAGCCCCACAAGGAAACCACAAGAGCTAAAAATTCTGAGCCCAGGGGATCTTGAAGAGACTAATGAACCAACAAAGGACCATGCACAGAGAAGACCTGGACCTCCTGATCAGATGTAGCCAATTGGCAGATCAGTCTCCATGTGAGTCCCTGAATAAGGGAAACAGGGGCTGCCTCTGTGATGAACTCGATTGCCTGCTCTTTGATCACTTGCCTCTGGCTATGCAGCCTTGCCAGGCCACAGCAGAAGAGGATCCAGGAAGTCTTAATGAAACTTGATAAGCTATGGACAGATGACAGAAGAGGAGAACTTCCCCTTTCAGTGGACTAGAGGAAAGGGATATGGGGGAAGAGGGAGGGTGGCTGGGACTGGAACGAATTGAGGGAAAGAGCTTCAATCAGGATATATAATGAATAAATTGTGAAAAAAAATTAAAATTAAAGAATGAATGAATAAGTATATTAAATGAATTAAATAAGGGACATAAAAAAAGAAAATGGGTATGGGAAAAGTTAAGAGAGGAACGGAAGTATGTGAGAGTGGATAGACCCTCATTTTTAGTAGTATGGACGGAGACAGACAATACCACTGAACTGAAGAAATGAGAAACTTTGCTCCCAGAACAGACATGTCTCCCTAAGCTCACTGCTAAATGTAGGTGAAACAAAGCTCTTCTTAGAAAAATTAACAGAATTTGAAGAATTTGAGGATAAATATGTACATAATTGTATTATAATCCAAAATTATAAGATATGAAACTTGACATCTAGAACTGACGCAGGATGTTCCAACGAGGGGTTAAGGCTTCTCATAATATTTCCTATAAGCCCACGCCTGTTTGTTTATATCCCCCATTTTTATTCATTATTAGCCAGATAGAGCCAAGTAATTGTGGTAATGATACTTGCTTTTTTGCCCAATGCTGGAATGCTAGTAAAGTTAGGTATGCCCTGGTTACTCGCATGCCTCACTGGGTGCCTATGCCCATTGATGCCCCTCACGCTATGACTCTCTTCAGACAGAAAAGGGATCTTGGAACTACAGCCACCATTGTTACTACCATCTCATTGATGACTGTTGGACTATCACCAGGGCATTAGCCATGAGTCATACTGGGCAGACTGCTCAGACCCTGAATAATCATTTAGCCAATGTAGCTCATGCCTTAGTTGTACATAAAAGAATTAATGCTCAACTAAAAGGAAGCTTGATGGTGTTCAATCAGAGGATTGACCTCTTGCAGGAGCAAATTGATACCCTATGGCAAATCGCTCAACCTGGCTGTCAATGAAAGTATGCTGGACTTTGTGTCACTAGCATACAACATGAGAATTTTTCCTGCGCTGCAAATCTGTCTAAACAATTGTCGAGCTATATTTTAGGTAATTGGACTGGAGAATTCGATACTACGATGGAGCAGCTGAGAGTGGCCATTGTCACAGTAAATTCTACCGGAGTGGACGCAGGACTAACCACAGGATTATCAACATGGATTGCTGCAGCCATGAATCATCTGAAGGAATGGGCGGGCATGGGAGTGTTAGCAGGCCTTCTGGTGTTGGTCTCCTTGGTTTGCCTGTGGTATATATGCAAGATTAGAGTCTCACAACAGTGTGATGCAGCCATGATCATTCAGGCCTTTACAGCCATTGAAGCAGGACATTCTCCCCAAGCATGGTTGGATACCATAAAAAGCTAAAATGATACGCTCAGGATGCGAGGCTAAGCACTGCACTCAGGGTCAGCCGCTTTGGACCCAGAGAAGAGCATGTCTGATTGCATGCGGGTTGATGCCCCAGGTCCCGCCTCTGAGAAAAAGGTATCAGACGGGTCTGATGCTCTTTGGGTGGATGACACCTAAATGAACATCTGTACAAAGTCCCAATTTATTTCTAATATCAGAGATCAGACCTCTACTCTTGCCTGATGCGTCTAAAACAAAAAGGGGGAACTGTAGAGAGCTGCGGAATGCTATGCCTTAAAGATGGAGCTGGTTTCCGCCTTCCACCTTCCCGATGGTGAGTGCTCTCTGTCACGAACAACTCCACATTTGGCTAAGGCCGAGGATCTGGCTTGCTTCCATGTATGTGGACCTATCTGCATTGCCCCCGTGGCACGCCTGGGTTGGCTACCCAGAGGCTATTTAAGCTGTGGGATGGCTTTCCCCGGGGTCCGAGGATTGTTCAATGTTCCTGAATAAACTGCATTGAAAAAAAAAAAATAGCTGTTATCCAAAAGAAGCACCACCATAAATAAAGCAGAGTCAAATGTAATCTAGAAAATGGACAAAATTAAATAACATCAAAATTTCTTGATAGACTTTGATACAGAAATGAGAGAATAAAGGCAAAAATGTGGATAATATCAAGTGAGAATCAAAATATACAGAGCATGCACAATTCTTAATTTAAAACATTATATAAGTATGACTAAGCTAAAGTTTAAATTTTGTAAATAAAATTATAATGAATAAATTTAGTAGCTATTCATTCTATAAGTCTGAATTACTAAATAAAAACTAAAAAATTAAAAACCAAAAAAAAAAAAAATTAGCAAGATGATAGTTAACCATCAGTTTAAAAAAATTGATGGAGATCTGAGTGTTCCTGAATCTCTAAAATATCCACGCTTTCATGTAGGTATTATACACACCTACATTAATTTTTGAAATTTAAAACCAGAATAAAAGTGTGAAAAGTGTGTGAAGGTCAGAAGAAGTCATCAGATCCTTTATAACGACAGTCACTTATGGTTTTCAACATGCAGACATAGGTATTGGGAATGAAACTCTGGCCCCTGGAAGAGCAGTGTGTACTCTTAACCACTGAACCATAAATCCTCCAGCCCAGTCCCAAATCATTTTTACATAAAAGAAAGAAAATTAAAAACACTTTTCAATGTGCTTATCATCATCATATACCTTTTAGAATTTTAAACACTTCAATAGGAGTTAAACTAAATAAGATAGCTAGTAGAATTTAAGAACAAAATAAGAATTTAATTCAGCAAATATATAAATTTATGGCTGGGCAAAAGTTAAATCAATCATGATAGGAGACTCTGAATCCTCAATGTTCACTCCAATTGACTGTTCATTATATAGTCTCACATAGTTCTTTAGTGTGATCTTTAAGGCTGAGAGACTTGAACTCTTCCATAGCTGACAGGATCTTTCAGGATACAGTTTAAAAAAATTGGGAGCAGACACACTAAGTTCAAGGTTAAAAAAAAATAATTAAATAGATAATGACCTCCATGAATGCAGTAGCTTTGGGAGATAATAAAAATATGTAGAAAATGCAAAATGTTTTTTTTAATTAAATGAAACAGTTTTCTTTATTTAAAATGACAAAGAGAAACTGAAAATAAAATAACCACAATCAGCCAAGAAAACAAACCATTTCTACTTTGTTGGTTTTTTTCTCTGACATCTTACATGTTAGCATTTTGACTCACAGACATGGCAAAGAGAAAAGAAGGGTCATTTGAAGGACACCGTTTGTGAAGATCTAAGCGTGGCCACTGAACTTACCCATGAGATAATTCCAGCATGAAACCTGCTCTAGGCCAGCTGTGATAGCCTGTCATTCAACGTGAGTGCACTGACCTGTACATGAGGAGAACACAGTCATCAGAGCTGACACAACATTAACACCAACAACATGCAGGTAGGTTAATAATGTACATTTTCTATGGTTGGAGGTTAGAGTATGCATTGCCTACAGGGGATTTACAGTATACATTGTCAATAAGAGTTTCAGAGTTTATATCACCTATAGGTGTTGATGGTATACATTGCCTTCAGTGTCCCAGTAAAATGAAAGGTAGGGATGAAAAATAGCTGTACATTAAAATCAAGAAAATCATACATGTAAATACCTACATGTTGCTACCTTTACCAGAGTCAATCACTGATTTTACGTAATTTTTAATTTATTCTTTTCATCCATGGATATCTTTCAGGATCAATAGCAGTCTGTTAACTTACTCAACATAATTATTAGTATAATATCATTGAAAGATAAACAAGATTATCATAAATATTATATATGGGTTTGTTTTTCTTTGCTTGATGTCGTTCATCTCTATTTTATGCTTTGTATTTTTTAAATCAACTTGAAATCATCACCATCAACTACTTTCTGTGAAGTGGCCAAAGAAATAATTTACTTCATGTCACTTTTCTGTGGTATTATGCATTAAAATTTAAGAATCATTATTTTAAGTAAGAAATTGATAAACCACAGATTGTAACAAGTTCAAAATCATTGGCATTCCTGACAAAAAATACATAAGATTGAAGTCAACTCATGCAACTGGCAGTTTTGGCAAAACCCACAATCTCCTAAAGCATGAGAGCATGCAGAATGAACTCATGATGATATTGGATGTCCTCAATTGATTAAAGGCAAACTTCAGCCAGCAGTCAGGCAAGAAGCCAGGAGGCCCCAGGCAAGATATTAGTATCTTCGATTGTCATGCTGAGAGCATGTCCAGTGGAGGAGAGAGTTCAGTTAAGCTCATAGCTAGATGAACTAATGCAGCACAGGAGGGCCCACATGTGGGAGTCAGTTATATAAAAAGAGGTGGACACTGACCAAATTTGGTAATTATCTTGAGGTTCCCATGATTGCTAAAATGTAGTAGAAAAACAGACAATTTCTTATCATTCTATTCTAATGTCTCATAATGAATATGGTGTTAAAACAGAGCAAGCATTTCTTTTAAACAAAACAGTCTCTTTTTGACATGCACAAGATAGAAACTTAGAAACTTGGTGTTGAGTTGTCAGGCCAGTCTGGGCTCGTGTGTTTCTTTACAAACTGTTCAACATTTCTTTATTTTATTAAAAGAAAGGTTGTTCAGGAATTTAGGATCTAGTTCAGTTGTCAAATAATTGCCTGATAAGCACAAGACCCTAGATTCATTTCCAAGCAAAAGAACAACAAGGTAGGAAGAAAAGAAGGAAGGAAGGAAGGAAGGAAGGAAGGAAGGAAGGAAGGAAGGAAGGAAGGAAGGAAGGAAGGAAGGAGAAGGAATAATAAAAAGAAGAAAAATACAAAAGCTAGGAATTTTAATTTTTTAATATGTTGAAATAGAAGTATTAAATTAGAACATAGTTAAGAGGGCATGAGGACAGAAGGCATGTAGGGAAAAGAGAAACTGAGGGTGGGGACATCTCTGTGACAAGCTGGAGACCTAAATCAGGGTAGGTTTCTGGGATGATATGAGGAGATTCAAGCAGAGGGTCCTAGTAGCAGAGATCATAGAGACTGAAGAGGACATCCTCTAACTTGACTAGTCTTCTAGTAAAGGGAGGGGAATACCAACACACTCTCAAAAATGTCAACCCCAAATTTACCCTGCCTACAAGATGTGCAGGAACAAAGAGCAGATAGAGCAGAGAGTTAAGGAATACCCAAATGATGCCTGGCCCAACCAAAATTCCAACCTATCAGAGAGTGCCAACCCTTAATACTATGAAGCATACTCTGCTAAACTTGCAGACAGGAGCCTGTAAGAATTGTCTTCTAAGAGGCTCTACCCAGGAGTGCCTCAGAACAGATGCAGAGACTCACAGCCAAACATAGGGTAATGCATAGGGAGTCTTGGGAATAGTGGCAAGAAAGAGAAAAGGATCCAGAAGTAACAGGAGCTCCACAAACAAATGAATAAACAAAAAACTCAGAGCCAGATAACCAGGGCCCAGAGGGGTTTGCTGAGACTGAAGCATCAACTTAGGACCATGCATGGATTGGACCTAATCCCCTTACAAAGATGTAGCAGATGAGCAGCTTAGGTCTCAAGTGCATACTCTAGTAAGGGAAGTGGAGACTGCATCTGAGGTGGACTCACTTGCCAGCTTTTAGATCACTTCCTCCTGGAGGAACTGCCTTGACAGGCCATAGGGGAAGAGGACACATTCAGTCCTGATGCTACTTGATGAGCAGGGGTGGATAGGAAAGACAGCTCTCCTTTTCTGAGGAAAAGGACAGGGGGAACTGGGAAGAAGGAAGGAGGGAGAATGAGGGGGAGGGAGGAGAGAAGGGGCTACAAGGTTGTAAACTGAATAAAATAAATAAATGAGGAGAGAAAAGAACACAGTCATCAGTAGGCTGTCCTCATATACTTGTTCTCTGTGCTGCTTTATGTGTAGAAAGCAAAGCAGCCTCAGTAACTGACCCTATGCTCACTGTGTACACAGAATTAAATGTGTCACACGAGGTGAAAGAGATGCATTTCTTTGCAGCTATCGTTGGGAATAGCTTCAGCCCTGATCTTGAACCAGAACAAGACCATTAAGAAGATCGCAGAACTAATAACATTTCCAGATCTTAACACACATGAACTTAAGGGTGGATTTTCTTCTCTCAGCCCAAGAAGCTCTATTGACCTTGTCATACATACAATCACAGCAAGGAGGCCTCAGAAAAATGGTGTAGAGTTGTGTGTTAACATTAAGCTCACTGCTTCCTGCTTATATCCCTCTCTTATTTTATTTTGTTTTGTTTTTTATTGTCATTGTCAAATTTCATGTTCAGAACTTGATTTTGCCATCTACTTCCTGCCTGTGGTCTTGTCAGTCGGTCAGGCAACCTTATGCATATTAATGAATCATTGACTCCTTCTTACATCTATTATCTCTGTAATCAAATATTTTATTCTCAGGAAATAATTTTATATAGCCATTTTTAACACACATGGGACATAGCTATTAGATTGTAGATAATTTCATCCTTGAGCAAGTCTATCTTAAGTTTTTTTTTATTCTTTATTAATTACACTTTCTTCACTTTATATCCCCCTGTGGTTCCCTCCCTCCTCCCATCCAAATCCCTCCCTTCCTCCACCCTCTGCATGCATGCCCCTCCCTAAGTCCACTGATATGGGAGGTCTTCTTTTCCTTCCTTCTGATCCTACTCAATTAGGTCTCATCAGGAGTGGTTGCATTGTCATCCTCTGTGGCCTGGTAAGGCTGTTTCCCCCTCAGGAAAAGGTAATTAAAGAACAGGCCAATCAGTTCATGTCAGAGACAGTCCCTATTCCTATTACAATGGAACCCACTTGGATACTGAACTGCCATGGGCTACATCTGTGAAGGGGTCTTAGGTTCTCTCCATGCATAGTCCTTGGTTGGAGTATCAGTCTCAGGAAAGACCCCTGTGCTCAGCTTTTTTGCTTCTGTTGCTCTCCTTGTGGAGTTCCTGTCCCCTCCAGATCTTACTGTTTTCCACTTCTTTCATAAGATTCCCTGCACTCTGCCCAAAGGTTGCCCATAAGTCTCAGCATCTACATTGATAGTCTGCAGGGCAGAGCTTTCAGAGGTCCTCTGTGTCAGGCTCCTGAATTGTTCCCTCTTTTCTCCTTCTTCTGATGTCCAGCCTCTTTGCCTTTGCCTTTCTGGATAGAAATAGAGCACTTTAGCCAGAGTCCTCACTTTTGATTAGTTTCTTTAGGTGTACAGATTTTAGTAGGTTTATCCTATATTATATGTCTATATGAGTGAGTATATACCATGTGCATCTTTCTGCTTCTGGGATAGCTCTATCAGGATGATCTTTTCCAGATCCCACCATTTACCTGCAAATCTCATGATTTCCTTTTTTTTTTTTTTTTTATTGCTGAGTACTATTCTATTGTGTAGATATACCACAATTTGTGCATCCATTCTTCCACTGAGGGGCATCTGGGCTGTTTCCAGCTTTTGGCTATTACAAATAAGGCTGCTACAAACATGGTTGAGCAAATGTCCAGACTGTGTACTTGAGACACTTTTCGGTATATGCCTAGGAGTGGTATAGCTGGATCTTGAGGAAGCATTATTCCTAGTTGTCTGAGAAAGCACCAGATTACTTTCCAAAACTGAAAAGATTCTGTAAAGCAAAGAACACTGTCGTCAGAACAAAACGACAGCCTACAGATTGGGATTGGATCTTCACCAACCCTATATCTGACAGAGGACTAATATCCAGTATATATAAAGAACTAAAGAAGTAAAAAGCAAAAAAAATCAAGTAATCCAATTAAAAAATGGAGTACAGAGCTAAACAGAGAATTCTCAATAGAGGAATATTGAATGGCAGAGAAACACTTAAAGAAATGCTCAACCTCATTAGCCATCAGGGAAATGCAAATCAAAACGACCCTAAGATTTCACCTTACACCCATCAGAATGCCTAAGATCAAAAACTCAAGAGACAACACATGCTGGAGAGGTTGTGGAGAAAGGGAACCCTCCTCTACTGCTGGTGGGAATGTAAACTATCTTAAGTTTTTTGTGCAACTGTATAATAAAAGGCTATTATTTTTATTATATTGGATGAAATTGTTTGAACAGGTGACTTCATGAGATTCTAAATGGCATGCACATAGCAATTAGACTTTGCTACTGAAAATGCATAGTTCAGATGTCTATTATTGTTACTACAAAAAATTGTTTTATTATCAAAGGTGTCATATTACCATATGACACCTATTTTGTTTCAGATGCCAATTCAGTATAATTAAAAGTATAAACCGTCTTTGAAACTATACAGCATGAACCGAAGTCATTTTACTCTTTTCTGTTGATTATACATGAAATTGTTTGCTTCACACATTCTATAATTGATAATGATAGGATTTATTCAAATTGAATAAAAGATTAAACAACCGCCAGATGTTCACATATTACAACAACATACCAGTAGGAGCAAAGACATCATTTTGTTCTGAAATTTGGATATGGATGATACACAGCAAGAAACATTTCTAATGACTCGTTTAAAAATGAGTGATCTCTAGTATTTGTAACACAAAGTGTGGGATGTTTTCAGCTCAGTTCAGATGAGATACAATAAAAAAAAACTACAACATAAAACTAAACATGAGCTTCTAATCTTTTGATTCATGCAAAATGTAAACTGAAGAAGTGTTTACTTTTTATGAAAGGCTACCTTAGATTTCTGTTACACCCACTAGTAATTTATCCCAATAGGAATCAAGCTTCTGACACCACTGTGTTGGAACAGGCAGCTTGTCTGCCCCTACCACCCAAGGAGAAAAGAACAAATAGGCACATCTATCAGAGAAGAGATTGCTGTAGTTACCTGTGATCAGCATTTCTTAGTTCTGGAACTATCCAGATAAACATTTACATAAGTTAAGAGAACATCCTATTTCAGCATGGGCTAATTTGTTCCTGAACATGTTATTTTGGTGTGCAGGGTTAAGAAGGCAGAAAAACTTCAAAGTTATGACAATCGATCAATACCTTAGAAAAGTGATAAGTATAATTATTGAATCAGACATTTTTTTGCTTTGAAAAATTATTATCTGCATGTTTCTTTACTATTATGGTTTGTTAATTATAAATTGTTGTTAATGATTTCAAACTCAAACCAGAGAAATCTAATAATACTCATTTTGAATACCAGTTACTTGCATTTCACTAATAATAAGCTTTTAATGTATATCTATATTCAAAGTGTAATGATTTTTTTTTTCAATTTAAAAAAGTAAAAATTATCTCTGTCTTCACAAATCTCCCAAGTCTTTGCTGCTGTTGAAATGGCTTCTGTATATACCATAGCCTGGTGTTTTAATTGCCTCCATACCTAAACAGCCTGCTGCTGCAGTTTTCATACCTGCAGTAGCTTGTTGCTGCAGTGGCCTCCATATCTACAGCAGCCTGCTGCTGGAGTGGCTTCCATTATCCGTGTGATAATGAGGGACTGTGCTTTTGATGATTTAGAACACTAAAGTAAACAGGTGACTGGTGAAGATCCTTTCCCAGTCTGTAGGCTGTCCTTTTGTTCTGTTGACAGTGTCCTTTGCTTTACAGAAACTTTTCGGTTTCATGAGGTCCCATTTATTAATTGTTTATCCTAGAGCCTGTGCTGTTGGTGTTCTGTTCAGGAAGTTGTCTACTGTGCAAATGAGTTCAAGGTTTTTCCCCACATTTTATTCTAACATATTTAGTGTATCTGGTTTTATGTTGAGGTCTTTGATCCACTTGGACTCTATTTTAGTGCACGGTGATAAACACGGATCTATTTGCATTTTCCTACATGTAGACATTCAGTTAGATGAGCACCATTTGTTTAAGGTGCTATCTTTTCTTCCACTGTATGGTTTTGGTTCCTTTGTCAAAAATAAAGCTTCTGTAGGTGTGTGGGATTATTTCTGGGTCATCTGTCTCTGACATGGACTCTGTTGGCTCCTTGTGGATTATTTCCCTCTGGTATGGGACCTTGCCAAGCTACAAAGGAAGAGGATACAGGCAGCCCCAACTTGATAGGCTTGTGGTCAGATGATAGGGAAGAGGGGAGGAGGGTTCTGCCTTTCTGAGAAATAGGGAAGGGGAATAGAAGGGAAGAGGGAGGGTGGGTGGAACTGGAAGAAGAGGGAAGGGGCTGCAATTGAAATGTAAAGGAATAAATTATAAAAATTAAATTTAAATTTAAAACGTCCAGAAGAAATAAAGGTAAGCAGGTGATAAATAAAATCAGTGGATCACCCAACTTATTGAACATTGAAAATTTGAACTGGTGCTTACTTGGATCCTACATTCTAGTGTCTTTGATGAAGGCAGGTACTCTGCATGCTACCAAAAGGAAAATGTTAACACCAACCCAGTCACAAAACACTTTGACCTACCATCTGTCTTGTATACAAGACATACTAGGGCAATGATGACATAAAACTTGTAGGAATGGCCAGCCAATGCATGATTTGACTTAAGGTCTACTCCACACTCCACAGAATGAAATCCACAAGATGAAACCCAACATTGCTTGGAAGAGCAAAAACCAAAGACTAGACAGCCCAGATACTTAGGGAAAACCAAACACTACTGGTCTAAAAATAGATCAATGCCTTATCCAGTCATCATACAGAAGCTTCCTCCAGCAGCAAAAGGGAACAGATAAAAGACCCATAGCCAGATTTTACACACACACGCGCACACACACACACACACACACACACACACACACACACACACAGAGGGGTGGGGGTGGGGTCCTTGGAACATGCAATTCTAAATAGATGTCTCCGTCAAATTTCTCCCCTCAGAGCTCACAGAACCAAGAAAAGAGGAGGTAGAAAGAGCCTCAGAATCAGAAGAAATGAAGGATGCCAGGAAACAAGGACTAAACAAGACTTAGATTTTAAGGATATCTGGGTTTATTTTTCTCCTAGTGCTTTCCTCCTCCAGCCTCTGTTGAGGGTTGCTCTGATGCTTTATTTTGATGCAAAAAATTTGATGCAAATTACTGGCCCTTAAGATCTGGTTACATCTATCCTTGTTTTGCAAACCTGCCTAACCATTTGCAAACCATTATACCTTATTGGTTGATTAAAGAGCCATACCTGGGCAAGGCAAAAATGGGGTAAGCACAGCTAAGGTCCCCAGTACTTAGAGGACAGGCAAATCATTGGAAAGAGACCTTTGGGAAGAGAGGAAGAAGGAGGACACCAGGATGGGTTAGCATGGAGATGGGTTAGCATAGAGAAGAAACCATACGGGTAGGGAGGAAGGACTCCAATTATATTCTGAAAAGGCCCAGATGAAGAATATAAGCAAGTATCTTGAGATTATGTATGGAAGGTAGCCCAGATAGAAATGAATAAGTCTGATGGCTTTGGATGGAAGCTAAGAGGTGGATGGTGAGCTTATTGAAACAGTATAGGTGAAATATCTACCTGGCTCAAGGTAATAAGGCAATTATAAAATCTAACAGGTGTCTATGTCTTATTTTATGATAGATGTTTAAATAATAATGCCATGATACTGTTAGTGCTGATAATAACAATATTTAACCCAACACCATTTTCATTTTCTACAACAAGCCTCCATGTGATGCTTTTTGTTTCATCTTACCATATTTTATTTTGCCATGGTTGGTTGTTATCTTTTAGAAGATGTTCTTTTCTAATGAGAAACAGAAAGGAAGTTAATCCAGAGGAGAAGGAAGGTGGCAGGAACTGGGAAAAAGTAATCAAGATATACTGTAACTGTATAAAGATGAGAAAACTCATGCTATGACTCTCTTCAGACAGAAAAGGGAACCTGGAATTACAGCTGCCATTGTTACTGCCATCTCATTGGCGGCTGTTGGAGCTACCACCACGGCATTAGCCATGAGTCATACTGGGCAGACTGCTCAGACCCTGAATAACCTTTTAGCCAATGTAGCTCATGCCTTAGATGTACAAAAAGGAATTAATGCTCAACTAAAAGGAGGTTTGATGGTGTTCAATCAGAGGATTGACCTCGTAGAGGAGCAAATTGATACCCTATGGCAAATCGCTCAACTTGGCTGTCATTGAAAGTATGCTGGACTTTGAGTCACTAGCATACAACATGAGAATTTTTCCTGTGCTGCAAATCTGTCTAAACAATTGTCGAGCTATATTTTAGGTAATTGGACTGGAGAATTCGATACTACAATGGAGCAGCTGAGAGTGGCCATTGTCATGGTAAATTCTACCAGAGTGGACGCAGGACTAGCCACAGGATTATCATCATGGATTGCTGCAGCCATGAATCATCTGAAGGAATAGGCGGGCATGGGAGCGTTAGCAGGCCTTCTGGTGTTGGTCACCTTGGTTTGCCTGTGGTATATATGCAAGATTAGAGTCTCACAACAGCGTAATGCAGCCATGACCATTCAGGCCTTTACAGCCATTGAAGCAGGACAGTCTCCCCAAGCATGGTTGGATACCATAAAAAGCCAAAATGTTACGCTCAGGATGCGAGGCTAAGCACTGCACTCAGGGTCAGCCGCTTTGGACCCAGAGAAGAGCATGTCTGATTGCATGTGGGTTGATGCCCCAGGTCCCGCCTCTGAGAAAAAGGTATCAGACGGGTCTGATGCTCTTTGGGTGGATGACACCTAAATGAACATCAGTACAAAGTCCCAATTTATTTCTAAATATCAGAGATCAGACCTCTACTCTTGCCTGATGCGTCCAAAACAAAAAGGGGGAACTGTAGAGAGCTGTGTAATGCTGCGCCTGAAAGATGGAGCTGGTTTCCGCCTTCCACCTTCCCAATGGTGAGTGCTCTCTGTCACAAACAACTCCACATTTGGCTAAGGCTGAGGATCTGGCTTGCTTCCATGTATGTGGACCTATCTGCATTGCCCATGTGGCATGCTGAGGTTGGCTACCCAGAGGCTATTTAAAGTGGGCTGGCTTTACCCGGGGTCAGATGATTGTTCAAGGTTCCTGAATAAACTGCGTTGAAAAAAAAAAATTGTTTGAAGCAGCTGGAGACATGGTTCAGTGGTTAAGAGCACTGTCTGCTTTTCCAAAGGACCTGGGTTCAATTCCCAGTACCCCCATGGAAGCTCACAACTGTTTGTAACTCCAGTTCTAAGGGATTTGAAACCCTCACACCAATGCACATAAAATAAAATAAATTATTAAAGAAAAAAAAGAGAAAAAATCTATTTTCACTAAAAGTGTAAAAATACCTATTTAATTTTTATTTGTAAAAGCATGTGCACTTTATGCATTTCTGGTGCCTCCAGAGGCCAGATGATTGTGTAGCATCTCTTGGAACTATACCTGCAAATGATTTTAAGCTGCCCTGTGGGTTCTGAGAACTAAACCCTAGGTCCTCTGCAAGAGCAGCAAATGTTTATAGCCCTTAAGGCATCTTTTGAGACACAAACATGTGTCATATAGTGGGATTCACTTGTGCAGATGGCACCAAAGCAGTAGACTCCCGCATAGGCTAAGGAGGAGGAAATGAGGCATCACAGTAATATCCCCTGCAGATGTAACAGTTATGTTTTAACTAAGTAACAATGTTGCCTAAAATAAGTACTTACAGATCTTAGAAGTCACTTACCTACAGAGAAAAAAAAATGGTAAAATAAAGCCTGATTATCAGTGAAAGCTTGGAAGTTCATGATAGTCTCAGAACATTAAATTACAACTTCCTAAACTTCTGTAAACATACCTTTGGGAAACTCTAGCTAACTTCTGGGATTGTGGTGGCTATAAAAGTAAATATGGAGACAATGAATCAGAAAACTTTTAGTTTACTCTCTTAACTCTGGTCCAAATATAGACTCTAATTTATATAAACACCAAAGCCACAGCACATTTAGCAAGATTATATATGTGTGTGTGTGTGTGCATATATGTATATGTGTATGTATATGATATATATTCATATATAATTTTACTTTATAAAATATATATAATCATTATATATGTATATGTACATATACTTTATTAATACTACATATAAATGGATAAATTATTGCAATGGGGAAATTTTTTCAATTGAAGTTTTGCTTCCTTTTTGGCTGTCTGCATAAGTAACAGACACACTCCTAATAAAAGAGTGCTTTTCAGTAGTGAACTCATGTTGACAGAATCTCCACTGTACACTCAGAATGAGAAGCATTGCTAGAGTATCTTCTTGAGAGGCAAGAAAAAACTGGATGAGTACTCAAGGAGATCATATTTGAAGTCAGAAGAATGCCATGAGACCAAGTGGTAAGAGAGCAGCTGCTGGACCTGGCACATTCAGGAGAACCAATAGACCAAGGTCACAGCCAGCATCAGGAACAAAGTGAAAAGATAAACTTCAATGATAAGTCAGAAAATTGTTCATTCCTTAGAAATATTTATTGAGTTAAATCTCATTCTACTCCATGGCTAAAACTATATGATTTATTTCAGATAACATCCTGGGACACCAATTTGCTTCCTAAACTTTGGTTCAAAAATTTGTGCAATTTTCATTGTCTTCATGAGAAGCAACTCAAGTTGAATTCTTTGGATAATCATGTATGAGTTTTGTACTTATACAACAAATGCACAAGTGAATTGAGATAATAAATGCCATATGTATTATAAGTCAATGTGGAGACTCCTGTAAGTAGTGACTGACAGAGGGTTTTTTGTTTGTGTGTTTGTTTGTTTGTTTGTTTGCCAAAGAAACTCTTTATTTTCAACTTTTTCTTTCTAATTAAAATTTTATTACAAAGCTTTCCAAACATCAAATTAAAACCTTGTTCCTGATATCTAGACACTGTTATGATGCCCTGTCTCAGACTCTTCTCACCACCAGGCAAAGAAAGCAGTGTGTTTAAACTTACCTAGAGTTTCCTCATAAGCGTAGCATGCACTGTGTGTGCACCAGGAGAACAGCATAATTAAGAAACACCTGCTGCAGCCCTTAGGACTACTCACACAATGACAATTTCATAAAAACAGAGTATAAAATTTACAGAACGTAGAGTGATCACATTAATATAGCCAACCAAAATCCAGCCCAATATTGGTGGTATATGTGAAGAGTAAGGGCGGATCACTTGCAGGACCTGTATTAGCCAGTGGCTTGAAGATAGACATTCAAGTACCCCCTTGGTTTCTCATATCACCTGAGAAACACAGACCTCAGGGTTTGGGGGTCCACAGTACAGTGGGCCGGTCACCCTGCTCTGGCTGCTGAGATACTGTTCAAATAAACTGCGTGGTCAGCTCCACCATCTTAGACCCCCTATTCAGAGGAAGCCGATAGGCTGCTCAGTTTCCAAGTCCGTTCCTAGTTTGGGGAGCAGAGTCTGTCTCTGGCATGAACTCAGTGGCAGTTTATTTGATCACCTCCCTCTGTGGGGAGTACAGCCTTGCCAGGCCACAGAGGAACAAGATACAGCTAGCCTTGATGAAACTTGATAGGCTACAGTCAGATAGAAAGGGAGGAGTTCCTCCCCTATCAGTGGACTAAGAAAGGGGCATAGGGAGAGAAGAAGGAGGGAAGGAGGGATTGGGAGGAGATGAGGGATGGGGACACAGCTGGGATACAAAATGAATAAACTGTAATAATTAAATGAATAGATGGATAGATAGATAGATAAATAGATCGATCGATAGATAGATAGATAGATAGATAGATAGATAGATAGATAGATAGATAGATAGATAGATAGATAGATAGATGAGTGATTTGGAAGTAAGTGTAAATAGATAGATTACGTTAATGTAATATATAGCGACTTGTGATTTTTCTGTACAATTCTTGAATGTGAGACAAAAGGATGCTTCTGCTGTTCTGCTTAATGTTTCTGTGTTTGGCACCACTAAAATAACGTGCGCTGTGAGTGTATTCGAAGAACCTTAATTAGATACTTTTGGAGCTCTCTTTATCATCCCTGCTGCCCACATGCAGAAATGGCTGCCCACACTCCTGTGTGAGATTGGGCCCTGCTACAAGATTGTATCTTAAACAGAGTCTAGGAAGTTCTGCATTGTTGCCTCCATGACCTCACCAAGTACACAAAATCATGTTTATTAATTCTTTTTTTTTCTTTTTCTTTTTTCATTATTAGTTACATTTTATTAACTCTGTATCCCAGCTGTATCCCACTCCCTCATTCCCTCCCAAACCCTCCCTCCCTCCCTCATCTCCTCCCTGCCCCTTTCCAAGTCCACTAACTGGGGAGGACCTCCTCCCCTTTCATCTGACCCTGTTTTATCAGGTATCTTCAGGACTGGCTGCAAAGTCCTCCTCTGTGGTCTAGCAGGACTGCTCCTCTCTTGGGAGATGGGGAGGTCAAAGAGCCTACCAATGAGTTCCTGTCAGAAATAGTCCTTGTTCCCCTTACTATGGGAAACCAATTAGTAACTGAGCTAAACGGGCTTCATCCAAGCAGAGGTTCTAGGTTATATCCATACATGGTCCTTGGTGGTATGTAAGTCTCAGAAAAGACCCCTGTGCCCAGATATATTTGATCCTTGTGGAACTCCACCTTTCCACATCATACAAACTCTCCTTTCTTTCATATGATCCTCTGCACTCTGCCGAGGGTTTGGTTATGAGTCCTAGTAACTGCTTTGATGCACTGTTAGGTAGGCTCCTGTCCTGTTACTTGTTTCCTCCTACATCCAATGCACCTCCCATTTGTCTTTCTAAGTGAGGATTGATCATCTTACCCAGGGTCCTCTTTCTTGTTTATCTTCTTTAGGTATATAGATTTCATTATGTTTATCATATCTTATAGGACTATATGAGTGAGTATATACCATGTGTGTCTTTCTCTTTCTGGGATCTCACTCAGAATGATCATTTCTAGACCCTACCATTTGCCTGCAAATTTCAAGATTTCCCTGTTTTTGATTGCTGAGTAGTATTCCATTGTGTAAAAATACCACCATTTCTGTATCCATTCATCCGTTGAGGGACATCTGGGTTGTTTCCAGGTTCTGGCTATTACAAATAAAGCTGCTACAAACATGGTTGAGCAAATGTCCTTGTTGTGCACTTGAGCAAATTGTGGGTATATGCCTAGGAGTGGTATAGCTGGATCTTGAGGAAGTGGTATTCCTAACTGTCTGAGAAAATGTCAGATCACTCTCATTAACCATTCACAAACTCATCCATGCAAGAAAGACTTCACCACTTTGACATTGTACAAATATTCTGAGTACAATATTTGCCATTTTCTTAAAATGTTATATTTCAGTTGTCTCTTAGCATGTAATGAGCATAATATTTAATGACAGTTTTACAATGGAAAACAGTGCAACTGCTTAGCACAAAATTCATATGATCCCTTAGCAATTGTCTTGCCTGCACTATATATTGTTCAAAAAAGAAAATAAAAATGAAGAATGTGTTGAAAGAACAAATTTTCTTGTCCTCTAGGACAAAGCCTCTGAGATAGTATGGCACTGCAGTGCCCATAGCCAACCCAAACCAGACATATGGCACTGGAGAATTTTCCTAGTCACTTGATATGTAACTGTTTAAGAAGAGAAATAAGGGTAAAAAAGAGGTACATTTAAGTGGTCAGAACAGGAAGACAAAACCATGCAACTCCTGGCAGAATTTTGTCAAAGCTGCTCCTAAACATTAAATCCTGTACTAAAGGACAAAATTTCTAACCTGACACAGAAAAAATAATGGCACATTTGAGGGATGAAGTTACTCTAAGAGTACTTCATGAGTAGATTTGAATGACACAGTTAACTGTGTTATGAAATATTCAGAGTTCAAGCTGAAGCATCTGCTCTGTCTGTGACTTTGGAACGCAGCTTATGTATCATCCTCCAGTGCAGTAACACTTTGAACAGGATAATGCTAACACTCATTAACACTCAAGCTATAATCATCCTTCTGTAGAGCATATGGCTTCTTTAAACTTTGTCCATAATTCTATTTGTATAGATTATACATATTTAATGTGTATATTTAATTTAAGATGAAATAGATTTGAGAAATACACACAGAGAAGACAGAGGGAGAGAGAGAGAACGAAAGGAAGAGAGAGATACAGACTATTTTCTAGACATAGATTCTAGAAAAAAAATATTAATAGGAATAGGGCTTTCCAGACTTAAAAAAATCCAAACGTGATTCAAATTCTTTGTCCTCTAATCTACAGACACCAGTCAAGTAAATATCTGAGAAAAATCTCAGATGAACCCATAAAGTTTCATACTCAAAATATATTTGTGATGAGGTTGAGCATCATTAGGAGCTGATTTTTCAGTATGCAAATTAGTTACAGTGGATACACACCATAGATTGATTTTATTTTTAATGAAAAGAAATTCAGTTGCTTATGATTTGGATGGAAGTCTGTCTAGCTCACAGTTGAATTACCTCTCCTATGGAGATGTGAGAAAACGCTGTTCTTTCATCACAGATGAAAAACTTGATGAGTAACCAAAAGAACAATTGCATAAAAGTGAAGCTTAGTTACCCAGAGGGTGTATGAGAGCTACCTACAGGAGAAAAGAAAAGAGGCTGCTTACACGAGTATATGTGCTTTAAAGGCAGCAGCAGCATCAAAGAGCCCCCTTTGCATTGGTACTGACTAGTAAAACCCACATCATGAAAAATTCCTTCACAATTTTCAAATAGGTCCTCTAATTGTATAGTCTCCATCTCCTTGCAATTTCTATACACTCTGGGGAGGAGACCATAAAACTTCTAAGTATCAGAAGTTTTCTTACCCATGTAAATTTCATTCTCCTCTTGAGACACACAGCCTTCTTCCTCCCTCTGGTACACACACACACACACACACACACACACACACACACACACCACACTGTACTAATAGTCTTCTTGCTTCCCTCTTCTCCAATGTTAGACAGAATGTAAAAACCTAATGGCTTTTAGAGGAATCTAATGTCCCAAAGCCTCAGGAGTCATAAAATATGCTAAATCATTGATAATAAAGAATTAAGAACAATGATGATGCCATGTCTAATAGGAGAAGCTTCAAAGATCTCGGGGTACAAAAAAGCAGAGCACACCATGCAAAGCTCATCATCTTCATGTTCTCCATAACGGTAATAGGGAGAGAAGGTGGAGCCTCTGTTGTGTCTCAGCTCTGGAGTACATTAAAAACTGAAGGATGCTGCTCACCTTGTGCCAAATCTCTCTTACAAGAACAACAGCACTAATATGGGGAACATCTTTATGGTAGAGCAGTTGCCTAGAGAACACATGGCTTGAGTTAAAAACCAGTAATAAAATTTTTAAAAAAGTGAATGATGAGACAAAGCCTCAACAGAATTGTTCATAAAGTATTTCTATCAGCACTGTCCATAAAAATCACTATAGCTAATATTATTGTTAATTAGTTAATTGTAACAATATTAAGGGTACAGGAAGATTTTGGCTATACATTAGCATTGCATAATTATTTAATCATCAGTGTTACTCTATTTTATCTTAGCAATTTTATATTTTATTATTAAGACTAAAAACAATAGAAAAATATCAAAAAAATTATGTTCACTTTTCTTAGACATCAATTTTTCATCTGAGTAAAAATACAATGCCTCATCTTGAAAGGGTGACACTAGAATTAAGTAAAACTATGTAGTACATGTCTTCTTATTTCTCTATCTTTATCCTTACATTTGTAACTGATGTGTCAAAATATCTAGGAACACTTCATACAATTAATTGTTCACATGAATTCAAAAAAGGTTCGGAACTTTCATCTTCATAAGTTATAAGAATGAAGATAGGATCAAGCACAAGTGATGTTAAGAAGTTTTCTCTTATGGAATGACTTGTATGATCTTATCAATATCCTTTTACATTTTATCTCTTCAAATGGTGACAAGTGATATCTCATGTTAGTGTTTGAGGATAGAATGTCAGTGATAAATCTTTTAGTTTTTCATTGTAAAAATAGACAAAAAGCTTATTTTATAACTGCAGACCATTGAGGTTTAGCAAATGTGATGATTAATATTAATTGAATACTTGATTGGGTTTACAGATACCAGAAGTTCCTGAAGTACATTTCAGAACATGTCACCAGAGAGGATTAGCTTAGTGAAGAACTGATCTGACTGTAGGTCGCACTGTGTGTGACCTGGGCTCTGATAAACACTTTTGGGAAGAGAAGAAAGCCAGCTCTGAGGGCTTCTTTCTATTTTTTTGTTTGCCAGGATATATTTTGTTAAGTTCCACCTTGCCTTCCCCATCAGAATAGACTGATAAATTGATAATTTGTCTTTCTAATTGTTTCCATTGGGGGTTTTGCTATAGTGTGTATTGTCTGAATAATGAAGCAGATTATTTTTAAAAATAGGTAAGAAGAAAATGATAATATTGGGAATGTGAATCAAATAACATGCTTTTATAAGTTGTTATATTCAGTAGAACAAGGAACACGTATGGAAATAAGTTTTAAAAGTTAGAGGGACGATCTGCAGTTAAGCAAGCAGGCATTATGGGTGCACACATTTCTCTCTGTCCTTGATTGAAGAAGTGATGTGACTACCTGCTTCATTTCCTGCCTTGAAACTCTCTGCACCCAAATCTGTCTGTCTGTCTATCTATCTATTTATCTATCTATCTAATCTGCATTATCCCCTAAACATAATAGAGAAAAACACAACCATGACTTCTCAACAATATGGTTGCCTGAATAGGACTAATATAATAACAGCATTTGACATGCCAACTTAGAGAAATTTCACAAGGTCTCTTCCTTATATGAAGACCTGATGAATAATGGCTGCCGAGGAACAGGGAATCAGTTTTTCCAGAAATGTGCTTCCACATAGTTTTTGCATTCCCAAGACATCAGCCATGAATACAATACATATAAGCAAAGCTAAAAGAGCTCAATAATAGTGTGTGTGTTTTGTAAAACAATAATGAATAAAGAATAATACTTCATGAGTTTGAAAAAAAAGAAGAAATGTAGGAAGAGTCCGAGAAATTAAGGGTGATATGATTTCAGTGCCCTTGTAGGATGGTATGAAAAAAAAATATTTAAAAATATAAAAAAAACTTAAAAATGTTTTATCTAATTATCATTTCATACACAATATATTTTTCTTTTCTTCCTACACAAACATTCAGAATTATTGAAACTATGGACTATTTTTCTTTTTTTCTTCACTGTAAATTATTGCAAAAAGATATCCCAATAAAATAATTACCTGGAGAGAATTGGAAGGAAGATGAACCAGGGAACATTGAAGAGTGTTTAGTCAGATTGTAAGAGCCAGAGGATCAGGGAGTTTACAGTGAGATTGGATCTCCTAGTATCAGCACAAGCTATACTCATAAGGTCTCAACAACATGACTAACCAAATGTGAGCTGAACAAAGATGACAGCAATGAACATGCAATACTGTATAAGGAAAAGCCCATGACACATGAACTCTACACAGAACTATATGCAATTGAGTGAAGCTGGGAACTGCAGAGAGGGTCCACCTCAGGGAAGAACACACCAATTGGTGGTCCAGTGCTAAATGGAAAATCAGCTGGGTTTATTTAGGAACATGCATGTGAATACAAAAACAGATATGCATGCAAAACAGTTGATACAAAAGTTTTGAGTTTTCAGACTAGCAGGAATGGGCTGCTATGGAAAAATAGCAGGTATGTGGTGCTTTGGAGGGTTGAAAAGGAAAGAAAAAAGATTATGTTTTCATTACAGTTGAAAAATAAACAAAACAGCTAATCATATTGAAATTTGTATATTTGTAAACATTATTTATAAACATTATCCCATTATTAGATTTAATTGTGAATATTATATACATATTTTGCAGTTCTATAAATATCTTAAAATTATAGATAAAAATATATTTAGAAATAAATAGTATGAATTGAAAATATGATTGAATATCTAATCAATACACTAATAGATTTTTCTATCATTGTAAACATAGCAAAATTGCCATTTAAAATCTTTGCATATTTATAAATAGTGAAAGTGGAAAGCAAATGCAGCAAACTTCCTGAGTAGTGTGCACTGGATAATTACTTTCATACACCCTGAAATGAAGAATTTGAATTTGTTCTTATAAAAGTGCACACTAATACCCAAGAAAGTGAGAATTAGGTAAAAATCTATCAGATATATAAAGTGTTTATACGTAGGAAAACTACCAAATATATTGAGTGAAACAGAATTCAGAGACATGGACACATACACATATTTGGTTTTCATGGATTACAAGAGTTAATATCCTTAGGATGTAATTCCTTGCAACAAGCTATAGATTCCACAGACTGCCACTCAAAATCTTGGTAAGCAGATTTGTGCATATTGGGAAATCATTCTAATATGAATATATAATGGATTGTTTTGTTGTCAATCTCATGGAATTAAGCATGTCTAAAATATTAGAAAAGAAAATTTGTCAAAGTGAGGGAGCCAAGATGGCGACTAGCACACACAGTTTCTGAGCAGTGGGATACCTGATCTTCTGAGTTGGAGAATGGAAGGACCCCCAACCCAGGAAAACCACAGCGAGGCTTTCTGAACACCAGGGAACATCGCAGGAGGTGAAAACTTTGGCCTCCAGTCACACGGAGACTTGCTTGGGGAAGGAGAGAAACTATCCTTTGTTCTTGTTCTTGCAGCACTCCCTTCCCCCAGACCTCCTTCCTCCTCGGCACAGCGACACAGCCAACTCATCTTTCTCAGCACAGAACTAACTGCCTGGGGTATACAGCCGCTGAGACGGAGCCCCAAGCACTTTAGCGGCAGACAAAAGCCAGCAGTACGTGCCCCGGAGTCCCAGATTCCCACGGCGGCTGCACCATCCTCCCAGGGCAAGAATCTGCTAGACACCATACTAGCTCCGCAGGATCGCCATCACTGACGGTACTGCCCGCCCAATCCCACAGTGACAGAGAATACGCTATATACTCACCAAAACCAGGCAGAAACGTCATACAACCTGGACACACCAGGCACTGGGCCTCCCAAGCTTGGAGAGTACAACGAAGAGATCCCAGGACTTCCCAGAAAGCATTGGGACTAGCAACCCAGTCTCCAGTTACAGCGGGACTTGGCAGCAGAGCAGCACTGAACTGGCAGGGCACCACAGCCCTCCAGTTTAAGACTAACCAGGGCCAAACCAGAGAACAGAGAGCCTGGTTACCCCATCCCTGCTGAAGTGACCACCCTGGAATCTCCAGCTCCAGCAAGACCTCAGAACCTGGCAGTGACAGCAGCACAGAACTGGCGGAACACATCAAAGAAGCAGGGCCAAACCAGAGAGCAGAGAGCCCCGGATACCAAGATCTCTGCCAAGAGACCTGCCTGTAAGTGAGTGCACCCTTGAGAATCTGCAGTTCCCCAGATCCTGGGTCCTTCTAAATCAGAAGCCAGGCATCGAACCCCCCTCCCACCCACATACCCACTTTGGGAAACAGAGGGGCACTAGGGACATTGAAGTTCCTGCCCTGTGGGCCTGATTGAGGAGTTAAGACAGTTAATGTCAGAAATTGCACTGCAATCATCATTAGCGCCTGCGACATATACAGTGCAGAGCCCCTCCCACACACTCAAGGGTTCAACATTAGCCATCACTCTGTCCCTCGAGAAACTCATCCACGCACACTTACACAGACACACACACGCGCGCGCACAAACACACGCTTGCATTTGCCCCGTTTGCACCTGCGTACTTTCCTCCCACAGGTACAGCTAGTCCTCAGCACACGCTGAGAGTGCTCAGCATCCTGAATAACTCTCCAGACACCAGAGAGAGACAGCACCAGTCTGATCTGCAGAATCCAAAAACAAACAGGGAAGGTTTCAGATAAGCCAAAGGCCAGAGGTAGGCGAAATAACACTTCCAACATAAATCAGGACATCATGACTTCACCAGCAACCCCAAAATCGATGGATACACCAATTCAGCAGAAGCAAAGGAAAATGATTTTAAAGCCATGCTTGCCCAATTATTTGAGGCTCATAAGGAGGAAATGAACAAGTCTTTCAAAGAGATGGCCAGTCAATTGGAGGCAAAGAAAGAAGAAATAGACAATATCCTTAAAGAAACACAGGCAAACATAGCCAAACAAATAGATACACAAGTAGAGGAAAAATTAGCGGCATATAAGAAGGAAATGAAAAAGAAAAAAGAAATAGAGGCCATCGTAGAGAGACAGGAATCCAAATTCAAACACATGAAAGAAATGGTGCAAGGCATGAAAACAGAATTAGAATCAATAAAGAAAACACAAAATGAGAAAACCCTTGAGCTGGAGAACTTGGAGAAAAGATCAGGAACCACAAAAGTAAGCATCACCAACAGAATACAAGAGATGGAAGAGAGAATCTCTGGAGCTGAAGACACACTTGCAGAAATGGATAGTTCTCTCAAAGAAAAAGTAAAATCAGAAAAGTTCCAATCACAAAATATCCAAGAAATCAAGGATGCTATGAAAAGACAAAATCTAAGAATAATAGGAATTCACGAAAAAGAAGACTTCAGACTCCAAGGTCCAGAAAATATTTTCAAGAAAATCATAGAAGAAAATTTTCCCAACTTAAAGAAAGAGATGTCCATAAATATACAAGAGGCCTACAGAACTCCAAATAGACTAGACCAGAAAAGAAACACATCATGTCACATCATAGTCAAAACACTAAATCTACAGAACAAAGAAAAGATATTAAAAGCAGCAAGGGAAAAAGGCCAAGTAACATATGAAGGTAGACCTATCAGAATCACACCGGACTTCTCATCAGAAACTATGAAAGCCAGAAGGGCCTGGGCAAGTATCATGGAGACTCTAAGAGATCACAAATGTCAACCCAGACTACTATACCCTGCAAAGCTTTCAATCAACATAGATGGAGAAAACAAAATATTCCATGACAAAACTAAATTTACACAATATCTACACAGCAAACCATCGCTACAGAAGATACTAGAAGGAAAACTCCAATCCAATGAAAACAAATTCACCCAAGAAAACAGGGCATACAGATAATGTCCCAACAAAAATGAAAAGAAAACAAGCAATGAAACAGGGTTAGATCATTGACTCCATTACAAAAGGAACTAACATGCATTGGTCACTATTATCTATCAATATCAATGGACTCAACTCACCAATAAAAAGACACAGGCTAACAGAATGGTTAAGGAAACAGGATCCAACATTCTGTTGCATCCAAGAAACACACCTATGCAACAAAGACAAACACTACCTCAGAGTAAAGGGCTGGAAAAATGTTTTTCAAGCAAATGGTTCCAGAAAACAAGCTGGAGTTGCCATCCTAATATCTAATAAAATAGACTTTCAACCCAAGTTAATCAAAAAAGATAAGGAGGGCCACTATATTCTCATCAAAGGAAAAATCCACCAAGAGGACATCACAATCTTGAATATCTATGCCCCAAATACAAGTGCACCGACATTCGTAAATGAAACATTATTAAAGCTTAAATCATACATTGATCCTAATACCTTAATAGTGGGAGACTTCAACACTCCACTCTCACCAAGGGACAGATCAACTAGACAGACACCAAATAGGGAAATAAAAGCACTCACAGAATCCCTAAATCAAATGGACCTAATAGACGTCTACAGATCATTTCACCCAAACTCAAAAGAGTACACCTTCTTTTCAGCACCGCATGGAACCTTTTCCAAAATAGACCATATAGTGGGCCACAAAGCAAGCCTCAACAGATACAAAAGGATTGAAATAATCCCTTGTATACTATCTGACCACCATGGACTAAAGCTCGACCTCAACAACAACAGAAACAACAAAAAGCCGACAGGCACATGGAAACTGAACAACTTACTACTCAATGACAGCTGGGTTAAGGAAGAAATAAAGAAAGAAATTAAAGACTTCCTAGAATTCAATGAAAAGGAAGGCACAACATACCCAAATTTATAGGACACATTGAAAGCAGTGCTCAGAGGAAAATTTATAGCACTAAGTGCCTGCAAGAAGAAATTCGTAACATCACATACAAACAACTTAATGGCCCAACTGAAAACCCTAGAAAAAAAAGAAGCAGATACACCCAAGAGGAGCAGACAGCTGGAAATAATCAAACTAAGGGCTGAAATCAATCAACTAGAAACAAATAAAATTATCCAAAGAATCAATGAAACAAAAAGCTGGTTCTTTGAGAAAATCAACAAGATAGACAAACCCTTAGCCAAACTAACGAAAAAGCAGAGAGAAACTATCCAGATCAGCAAAATCAGAAATGAAAATGGGGACATAACCACAGAGATTGAGGAAATCCAAAGAATTATTAGGTCATACTACAAAAGCCTATATGCCACAAAATAATCTAAATGAAATGGATAATTTTCTTGAAAGATTCCATCTACCAAAACTAAGTCAAGATCAGGTAGAAAGACTGAATAGCCCTATATCTCCCAAGGAAATCGAAGCAGTCATTAAGAGTCTCCCCTCCAAAAAAAGCCCTGGACCAGATGGCTTCAGCGCAGAATTCTACAAGACCTTCAAAGAAGTGCTAACTCCAATTCTCCTCAAGCTATTCCACAAAATAGAAACAGAAGGAACACTACCAAACTCATTCTATGAAGCCACAGTCACCTTAATACCTAAACCACACAAAGACCCAAAAAAAAGAGAACTTCAGGCCTATCTCTCTTATGAACATTGACGCAAAAATACTCAATAAAATACTTGCAAACCGAATCCAAGAACACATCAAAGATATCATCCACCATGACCAAGTAGGCTTCATCCCAGGCATGCAAGGGTGGTTCAACATACGGAAATCCATCAATGTAATCCACTACATAAACAAACTGAAGGAGAAAAACCACATGATCATCTCCTTAGATGCCGAAAAAGCATTTGACAAAGTCCAACACCCATTCATGTTTAAAGTCTTGGAGAGATCAGGGATACAAGGCACATACCTAAACATAGTAAAGGCGATATATAGCAAGCCTATAGCTAACATCAAACTCAATGGAGAGAAACTTAAATCAATCCCACTGAAATCAGGGACAAGACAAGGCTGCCCATTGTCCCCATATCTCTTCAACATAGTACTTGAAGTCCTAGCCAGAGCAATAAGACAACTAAAGGAGATCAAGGGGATACAAATCAGAAAGGAAGAGGTCAAAGTGTCACTATGTGCAGATGATCTGATAGTATACATGAGCGACCCCAAAAATTCAACCAGAGAACTCCTTCAGCTGATAAACACCTTCAGGAAAGTGGCAGGATACAAAATCAACTCAAAAAAATCAGAAGCCCTCCTGTATACCAAAGACAAAAAGGCTGAGAAAGAAATTAGGGAAACAACACCCTTCACAATAGCCACTAATCACATAAAGTACCTTGGTGTGACTCTAACCAAGCAAGTGAAAGACCTGTTTGAGAAAAACTTCAAGTCTCTGAAGAAAGAAATCGAAGAAGATATCAGAAGATGGAAAGATCTCCCGTGCTCATGGATTGGTAGGATTAACATTGTGAAAATGGCCATACTGCCAAAAGCAATCTACAGATTCAATGCAATTCCCATCAAAATACCAACTCAATTCTTTACCGACCTTGAAAAAAAGATTCTCAGCTTCATATGGAGAAACAAAAAACTCAGAATCTCCAAAACGATCCTGTACTACAACAGATCATCTGGAGGTATCTCCATTCCTGATCTCAAGCTGTACTACAGGGCAACAGTAATAAAAACTGCATGGTATTAGCATAGAAACAGAAAGGAGGATCAATGGAACCGCATAGAAGACCCAGAAATAAATCCACACACCTATGAATACTCGATATTCGACAAAGAAGCCAATTCCATTCAATGGAAAAAAGACAGCATCTTCAACAAATGGTGCTGGACCAACTGGATGTCTACATGCAGAAAAATGAAAATAGATCCATATATATCACCCTGCACAAAACTAAAGTCAAAGTGGATCAAGGACCTCAACATAAAACCAGATATGCTAAATCAATTGGAAAAAAAAGTGGGGAACAGCCTAGAACTCATTGACACAGGAGACAACTTCCTGAACAGAACACCAACAGCACAGGCTCTAAGAGCAACAATCAATAAATGGGACCTCATGAAACTGAAAAGTTTCTGTAAAGCAAAGGATATCGTCATCAAAACAAAACGACTGCCTACAGATTGGGAAAGAATCTTCACTAACCCTTTATCTGACAGAGGACTAATATCCAGTATATACAAAGAACTAAAGAAGCTGAAAAGCAGCAATCTAAGTAATCCAATTAAAAAATGGGGAACAGAGCTAAACAGAGAATTCCCGACAGAGGAATATCGAATGGCAGAAAAACACTTAAAGAAATGCTCATCCTCATTAGCCATCAGGGAAATGCAAATCAAAACGACCCTGAGATATCACCTTACACCCATCAGAATGGCCAAGATGATAAACTCAAGTGATAACACATGCTGGAGAGGTTGTGGAGAAAGGGAAACCCTCCTCCACTGCTGGTGGGAATGTAAACTGGTACAACCACTCTGGAAAGCTATCTGGCGCTTTCTAAGACAAATAGGAATAGTGCTTCCTCCAGACCCAGCTATACCACTGCTAGGTATATACCCAAAGTTTGTTCAAGTACACAAAAGGGACACTTGCTCAACCATGTTTATAGCAGCTCTATTTGTAATAGCCAGAACCTGGAAACAACCCAGATGTCCATCAACGGTGGAATGGGTACAGAAATTGTGGTATTTTTATACAATGGAATACTACTCAGCAATCAAAAAGGAGGAAATCATGAAATTTGCAGGCAAATGGTGGGATCTAGAAAAAATCATTCTGAGTGAAATATCCCAGAAGGAGAAAGACAAACATGGGATATACTCACTTATATAGACCTATATGATATGATAAACATAATGAAATCTATACACCTAAAAAAGATAATCAATTGAGCAGACATGGGGTAAGATGATCAATCCTCGTTTAGAAAGACAGATGGGATGTGCATTGAACGTATGACAGGAATCTACTGAGCGCATCTGAAAGACTCTAACTAGCAGTGTTTTCAAAGCAAAGACCCATGACCAAACCTTTGGCAGAGTACAGGGAATCATAAGAAAGAAGGGGAGTTAGTCTGATGGGGAAAGGATAGGAGCTCCACAAGGACCAAATATATCTGGGCACAGGGTCTTTTCTGAGACTGACATTCAACCAAGGACCATGTATGGATATAACCTAGAACCTCCACTCAGATGTAGCCTGTGGTAGCTCAGTAACCAATTGGTTTCCCAAAGTGAGGGGAACAGGGACTATTTCTAACAGGAACTCGATGACTGGCTCTTTGGTCTCCCCACCCCCGAAGGGAGGAGCAGTCCTGTTAGGCCACAGAGGAGGGCTTTGCAGCCAGTCCTGAAGATACCTAATAAAACAGGATCAGATGAATGGGGAGGAGGTCCCCCCTATCAGTGGACTTGGAAAGGGGCACGGTGGAGATGAGGGAGGGAGGGAGGGACTGGGAGGGAATGAGGGATCGGGACACGGCTGGGATACAGAGTTAATAAAATGTAACTGATAAAAAAAAATAAAAAATAAAAAAAAGAAAATTTGTGAGTTTGTTTTTTTTATTTAATTATTTTTATTTTATTAATTATAGTTTATTCACTTTGTATCCCCTCTGCACTTCCTTCCCGCCTCACCTCCCAATCCCATCCTTCCTCTTCCCCATCCGTGTCCCTCTCCCAGTTCTCCCACAAGGGAGGTCCTCCACCCCTTCCTTCTGATCCTAGTCTATCAGGTCTCATTAGGAATGGCTGTATTGTCTTCTTTTGTAGCCTGGTGAGGCTGCTCCTCCCTCAGGGGGAGGTGATCAAAGAGGAGACCAATCAGTTCCTGTCAGAGACAGTCTCTGTCCCTATTACACAGGGTATATACTCACTCGTAAGTGGATACTAGACATATAATATAGGATAAACCTACTAAAATCTTTACACCTAAGGAAGCTAATCAGGAAAGAGGACTCTGGCTAAGATGCTCAATCCCTATTCAGAAAGGCAAAGAGGATGGATATCAGAAGAGGGAGAAAACAAGGAACAGGACAGGAACCTATCACAGAGGGCCTCTGAAAGGCTCTTTTAAAGAGACTGGAGAGCCAGAGATACAAAGATGGAAGACAGACCCCGAATGTGGGAGACCCTTTCCAACAGGCTGAGTGAGGTAGGAGAGAACAACATTTACTCCTCTTGGTAGCTGTGATTTGGACTGCTGACAGTGTGCAGCATGGACATGAGCCTCCAGATTCTTCATCCTTTGAATGTGAGAACTCCCAAGAGTACCTCTGCAAGGAACGCCCATGTGGTGAGCCACAGACTGGAGCTGACTCATTGTTCATTCTTATTCAGAAGTTTCCAGCTTTGGAGTTGGTCCAGATTCTGAGCCTACCACAGAGGGCCTTTGAAAGACTCTACCAAGCAGTGGTTTCTTACTCTCTAGACTGTAGATGGGATCTGAAGGACTAGGGAGCATGAAACCACGTGAGTGTCACAGGGGTATGTGTGCAGGGCAGTGGTGATTTTCCTGGAGGGAAACTGGAACAATAAAATACCATGGCACTAAAGGAAATGGGGGCAACAGTAGTGCAATACTGAGAAAAGAAGAGGACTATAAATCAGTGGAACAGAATAGAGTCCCAGAACTGACTCACAGAGTCAATTGATCTTTGCCAGAAACACAAAAGCTAATTAAAATAAAGAATAGTTTTAGATTTGTTCTGAAAAGAAATGTTGTTTTTATTTTCTTATTCAGAAAATGAACTTGTTTACTCACTGTATTTCTCTCACTGAGGAAAAAAACACAAAGAAATATTTTAATTAAATTGTAGAAATACCAAGGGCTGGCTCTCTACTGTGGGGTGGGTCTCAGGTTTGGCCAATTATTGTGTGGAATTTCCCTGTATCTTTGTTCCTTTATTATCTCTACACTTCTTGTAGGCAGGGTAAATTTTTTGAAGGTATGGATGAAATTTATTATTATTGTTATTGTTATTATTATTATCATTTAATATAATTTATTCAGTTGTAGGGGAGGGGCATAGGCAGGTTAAATTTTGGTTCACAGGTTTTGTTGGGAGGTTGTTGACTCCTCCTTCCACTAACCCCTGGCACTAATAATGATACTCTGCTATGCTTTCAGACAGGAGCCTAACTTGACTGTCCTCTGGGAGGCTCCAGCCAACAACATATTGAGACAGATGCTGCGACTTGTAAGCAAGCATGGGGTGGAACACTGGGAGTTCTGAAGAATTGTAGAGAGAAGGATGGAAGACTATGGAGGGGACAGGAACCTCATAAGACCAACAGAGACAACTAACCCAGTCACATGGGGGCTTTCAGAGACTGAGACATCAGCCAATGAGCATGGATGATCTGGACTTAGTACCCTCGCACGCATGTAGCTGACTCGCAACTTGGTCTTCATATGGGATGCCTGGCTGTTACTAACATGGACTTTATTGCCTGCTTTTGGATAATTTTCCCCTACTTGGGCTGTGTTGCCTGGCCTCAGGGGATGACGATAAGCTCAGTCCTGATGTGACTTGATGTCTTGGGGATGGTCAATACAGGGGAGGAGTCCCCCTTTTATAGGAGAAAAAGGAGAGAAGGAGGAAGGAGAGGAGGAAATGTGGCGGGGGGAGACTGAGAGGGAGGGACGGGGCACTCTCAGGATGAAAAATAAATAAACTAATATAAAATAAAAAAATAAACTGTAGAAATAATTGCCAAAAATGAAAGTATATTCTTTCCAAGAGCCAGTTTTAGCTTGGTGACTGTTGACCTGTAATGTGGAAGTATCAATTAAATGTTCTGAAAATTGATATTGAGACAAATTAATATTTAAAAACTTATTTTCTACGTAAAGGCTGAGAATAAATGAAAAGTCACAGTGGCCACTTGCTAAACCACAGGAGGGTAAAAAATAAAAACACATGAGAAAAGCTCAAAATCTCATTTGTAAGTGAAAAAGCCTGAGTTATTCTATGTGTAGATAATGATAATTATCTATGCTACTTGAGCAAACAAGTCACAGAAGCAACAGAAAATCACTGGAAGCACTGTCGAGGCTGGCGGATTAAACACGTACAACATGGAAAAATTTTCAGCGCAGAAACCACTCTGCACAATATAGTATTTTTGATACACAAATTCAGGTGTGCAAATCAAAAAATGTATACACTATATAGGATATTGACAGCCTATACAATGTGAAATTTAATCAGTTTTGGTAACAATGAGTGGTATGATCTTGGAGAAGATGTACTTATATTAAATAAATTTGGAAATGAACATAGCCTTGGGATTAAAAAAGAGAAACTGTTACTTATCTAGTTGATAACTTTTGTGGAACTTTGATTTGACAAAACTGACACCAATATACATGAGTGGCTGGCAATTCTGGCACCAATATTTATAATCAATTGATTAAAATATTTTAGAAGATAAAAGCTGAATTTATTGATATTAAAAATGAAGAATAGAGAAGCAAAAAAAAGCAGTCATAAGCAAGGGAAGGATAGCAAAGTGATACTCTAAGGTGATAGAATGGAATCAGAGTTAGCTACAACTTGTTTGGAATTTTTATTTTGTTATATTTATCTTCATGTTTGTGTGTGTGTGTGTGTGTGTGTGTGTGTGTGTGTGTGTGTGTGTGAGTGTGTGTGTATGGGGGGTGTTGTGTGTGTTCCCATGTCAAGATTCTTGATTTGAACTCATAATACAAATTAATAGAGTTGGTTCCCTTCTTCCAACATGAACTTTCTGGAAATAGAATACAGGTCACCAGACTTGGAGGCTGGAACTTTTACTAATGGATCTATCTCACCAGTCTTGGGTTACATTTAATGTAATAGACATAATTATCTAGACAAATACAGATAATGAATAGGCTTTCCCCAAGCATGTATTTCCTTCTGTTCCAACTGAAAGGATTTGAATGAATGACAACCTAGCAACAGTGGTCACCAGTATTTTTTCTCAAATCATTCTCCAAATCAAAGGGAGAATATTAGGATACAAGATAAGGAGAACCCTATGCCATACCTAAAGAATCAAATATGTGCCTGCACGCACACACACACACACACACACACACACACACACACAGAGAGAGAGAGAGAGAGAGAGAGAGAGAGAGAGAGAGAGAGAGAGAGAGAGACATATTACTGGACAATATCAAAAGAATCTGAGAGTCAATAGAAAGGGCTTCTGAAAACTAGTGTTTGAATGAATGACCCAAGCAACTGCCAATTAAAAATATTGAATAGTAAACCAATTGTACTAAAAAATACTCACAATTCAAATTTGATGTGAATACAATATTTAGTAAAAAAAAACAAACAAACAAAAAAAACAAACAATTAAATGAGAGAAAATAATGCATCAATGTGAAGAATTCCAAATAGCTATTTTCATACTCCATAAATGCCATAGAGTGCTCACGAGTATTCATGGTGATGACTGATTTCTCTCCACAAAGTACAGTGTGCTCATTAAATGTGTGAGCTTGGAGTCCAGTGCAATATAGTCATAGATCAGGGTTAAAATCAGCACTGTACATCATGCTGAATGTGCTTTCTCTACAATGAAAATGGATATTACCATGGTGGTCTTCCAAAAATACATAATCCCTGTTAAATCTTGATTAAAATATCATAAAAATCCTAACTAAAGATTATAATGAAAATATCTGATCAATATTTTCCTTGAACCTCAGCAATGAAAACTGAACAATACCATGAACTCTGTGGAATTATCAAAGTCAAGAATTTGAGAAGCAATAAATTTGTTGACATTTTCTTAAAACTGTCTCTGCATAAATATGTACTGGTCACTTACAGGGGAACTTGATTTCTTGGAATTATTCATTCATGTGATATTTAAGATGAAGAATAGACTGTTCTCAACTAGATTGTTACAGTAGTTTTAGCTACTCTTAGGCATGAGATGTGTGCATTGAATAGGAGGCATTGTACCAGCTTGGGGTAATGCACATTGGATATGCCCAGACTCCCAGAATTCACTTCCTTCACTGAAACAGGGCTGTAGAGTATTATTCAATAGAGTTACTAGAGTTGTCGTAGGATTAATGAAAATAAGTTAATGAATCCTCTGCTTGTGCTTAATTTATTTAATTAATTTGTGCATCATTCAAACCAAACATTTTGGTTGCCAGATGTCACACTATGTATATTAGAATATTTGAATTGTTTAATTCTGTCAAAAAATTCACATCATAAGCTTAGATATTACATATGAGGTCCTTTTGTTGCATTTTGTAAAAAGGCATGCCTGATAAGGAAAAAGTTGTGAGCAGAGGTTGTGTCCAATCAACAGTGTATATTGCTAAAATTAATAAAGAATTAACAAGAAGATAATATGTGGTAAGTGCTGGACAGAATACTTGAAATAACTGATGCACAATGGAGTTTATAAAGCAAGATATTAAAAAGAATGTGGAATATCTGCCATGAGCCTAGGAAGATGAGTCAGTAAGTTAAGAATGCTTCCCAGTCTTGCAGAGGACCCATTGTGGTTCACAGTACCCACAACGTGGCTTACAACCATCTCTTACTCAATAGTAGAGGATCTAATGCTCTGTCATGCCTTATGTGCACATATCAGGTGTGTATTTTAGGAGAATCTTCTCTGTGGAGTGGAATGCAAAATGGTAGATCATTTTTTGCCTAAAATACTTTCTAATCACCTCTGACAACCTTCAAATGCTCATTGTAAATAAAACTGAGTTGTGTCATTCACAATTGATGGCCTACTATATACCTCGTATTATAAAGATATTTAAGTAATTTACTCTTATTACTCATAAGATTTTATGAAAGCTACTTAAAGCAACATATTAGCTGTAATAAAAAGAAAACAAGTATAAATCATGCTGCATATACAGTAAAATCTAATAAAAGACTCAGAAATATGAAACTTACATGGACCAAAGTAGTTAAGGTTATGTACAAAGTGTGGATACATTGGAAGAGTAATTGCAGTAAGTTTCTGTGGTAAATATATTAATAGAATACAAGGCAATAAAGATGCAGTTGAAAGGGTTCTCAGTTCAATTCTAAAATAAAACGTTATTGGAGAAATGACTTTTCTTCATTGTTCAGAGACTATAGCCATCAAAGCAATAACAAAACAAAAATAATGTATTAGGGAATAAATATAAACTTATAAACATTTACATCATTACCCATTATAGAATGCTTTTAATGCTATGTTAACCTTTCCTGGCAACTTTATCATTCCTATTAACTTCAAACCACATACTCAAAAATTTTATTCTCCCCACATATGTGATCATTAAATATTATGAAACAGGCATATTGTAAATGTTTGTACAAGCTCTGAATATCTATATTCAAGATTAAACACTTTGTTATAAAATTGATGGAAAATAACAAGCCTTATTATTCTTTATTTTTCAAGGATATGATTCATGAAATCTCTATTCACATTAGGAAATTTGTTCCTTAAATGGCTAAAACCATATAATACAGGATAAACATACTAAAATCTATAGTCTTAAAGAAGCTAAAGAATAAGGAGGACCCTAGGGAAAATGCTTAATCCTCATTCAGAAGGACAAACAGGATAGACATCAGAAGTAGGAGAAGACAAGGAACAGGACATGAGGCTTCCACAGAAGGCCTCTGAAATACTCTACCGAGAAGGGTATTGAAGCAAATGCTGAGACTCATAGCCAAATTTTGGGCAGAGTGCAGGGGAACTTATGGTAGGTGGGGAGACAGAAAGACTTGGAAGGGATGGGACCTCCACAAGGAGACTGACAGAGCCAAAAATGAAAAACAAAAAATCTGGGCATAGGTGTCCTGCAGAGACTGATAAATCAACCAAGGACCATGCATGGAGAGGACTTAGATCCCCTGCTCAGATGTAGCCTATGGGCAGCTCAGTCTCCATGTGGGTTTCCTAGTAGAGGGAGCACAGGCAGCCTCTGGCATGAACTCCATTGCCTGCTCTTTGGTCACGTACCCCTGGTGAGGTGGCCTACTAAGCCACAGAGAAAGAGGATCCAGGATCCTGATGAGACCTGATAGACTAGGGTCAGATAGTAGGGGAGGAGGGCCTCCCCTATCAGTGTACTAAGGGATGGGTATAAGGAGACAAGAGGGCTGGAACTGGGAGGAGATGAGGGAAGAGGCTACAGATGGGATAATAAGTGAATATATTGTAATTAATAATAATAACAACATTTAAATGCCTAAAAGCACATAACACAGCTATAACATGAAACAGAGAGAGCAAGCATAAATATATAAACATTAAGAATGTTTACATGCTTTAGTGTTTCTTCTTGCATTGTGTAAGCACACTGTGTGCCTACAGTGCTTGGGGAGGAGGGATACGTCAGATTCCCTGGAACCCAGATCCTCTGAAAAATCAAACAGTGCACTTAACCGCTAAGCTATCTCTCCCCCTCCTACAATGTGTAAATATTTCTGACAAACAATAAAATTAAAAATAGAGAAGTATTCCTGGGCTCTAACCATCTTTGCCATCAGAACTTCATGGATAGTTATCATTCAACGGTGATTAATCACTCCAAGATCATTTTGAGGAATAACTATATAGATTTGTGACTCACTACACTTGTGCTATCAATCAGTAATCCTCATTTCTTTTCCATGGAACAGCTAGCATGTTCACATTTCCAGAGCAAATATTAATCAGCAAATATTCTCTAGTTCTACTGTGGTAACAGGACCTAAGCTGTGTAGAATTATGATGCACAATAATAAAATAGAGCTCTCTCGAGCTTACTGATATAAAGCAATCACAATTTTACTTTCAGTGATTAGATATTAAATTTTATGAAGATAAGGAACGCTTCTTAAATAAATAAATGGAAATTTTACTCTGCTTGAGTAATTCACTTAGAAATCATTGCATTACCATGTCTGTGAGTCCCTGCCTGACTTCCACCATCAAGCACTGTGATGGAGGTGTGAAGTGTTCACTCTATATCCTGCTGCCCTCTGGCTGGCAACACAGGCTGCCAACAAAAAAGAATCATTAACATTCAACATATGTTAATTAATGTTCTTTATTAAAATGTGTTATTGTTGCTGTTATTCATACTTAATTCATGGCTGTAGGGGATATGATAAAACCATTAGGGGTTTTCAAACAATCATCAAAGCCTCGCACAGCTGAATTTGATATTAAATAATAGGATCATTCCATTTATTTGCTGTTGCTTAAAATAATATTTTCTCAATATGTGGCAAATTATAATTTAAAAGTTTCTATGAAAGGGAACCGAGAAGTACATTATCTTGGGAAACCCAACTGACTATGTTTAAAATATTTTGTTAAAATAAATTAAATCTCATAAATTTGCAGTGATTGTTAGAGCCACTGAAGTTGGTGACTTAAGCTCTTGCAGATGGCAGCTTATTCCTGGCGTCGGCTGAAAACATTCTGTTAGTGCGCTCTGTTTATTCCCATTAGGTGAAACAACTCTGTAAAGCAAGTGTGCCAGCTCCTAATCTTTATAACATTTGGATGGTCTACGAGATTTGTATAATCTCATGAACCCCAAGTCTCAAGAGCTAACCACACAAAAGTTCATTTCATATGGAAAAATGTTTAGCAAACCTTAGCCACTTGTGTGCTAGAAAATCTAAACTGCTTTGATTATGAATCCATAATAATATCTAATGATGTGGGTTTTTGTGTCTGTGTGTGTGTGTGTTCACCCCTTCTCTAATGCTTGAGTGGCAGTGGATGAATGGAGAATATGCATGCATTCCAAAGGGCTTCACGCACCTCCTCCTGACAGTCACACAGAAGCTCACTACAGAAAGTGCAGGGAGTACAGAAGTCATGGGTGTGTTTAAACATTTTCGTTGTTCTTCTGTTCCTCAGAAGTGAAACAACAGTGTAGGTACCAAAATGTGATCTTTCTGATAAAAATTTAGCAAGCTGATTACAAAGCATGCGTTCAATTAGGTGTCTATAAAATATATGTTAAAAAGCAAAACTGAAAGACAAAACTGATTTTCAATGAAAAATTACAGATTTTTAATTTTATAGTAGATGAATTATATTTACTCCAGTAAGTTCTAGGAAAACTAAAATCAGTACATCTAAAGAAGCTAAGCAAGAAGGAGGTCCCAGGGTAAGATGCTCAGTCCTCATTCAGAAAGACAAATGGGATGGACATCAGAAGAGGGAGAAAACAGGGAACATGACAAGAGCCTACCACAGAGGGCCTCTGAAAAGCTCTACCATGCAGGGTATGGAAGCAGAGGCTGATACTCATAGCCAAACTTTGGGCAGAGTGCAGGGAATCTTATGAAAGAAAGGGGAGAGAAAGAAAGATAAGGAAGGGACAGGAGCTCCACAAAGAGAGCAAAAAGAAAAAAAATCTGGGCAGAGGGGTTCTTTCAGAGACTGATACTCCAATCAAGGACCATTCATGGAGATAACCTAGAACCCCTGCACAGATGTAGCCCATGGTAGTGTCCAAGTAGGTTCCATAGTAATGGGAATAGAGACTGTCTCTGACATGAACTCAGTGGCTGACTCTTTGATCACCTGCCCCTGATGTGGGTGCAGCCTTACCAGACCATAGAAGAAGACAGTGCAGCCAGTCTTGATGAGATCTGATAGACTAGGATCACAGGGGAAAGGGAGGAGGACCTCCTTTATCAGTGGACTTGGGGAGGGGCATGGGAAGAGATGAGGGAGGGTGGTATTGGAAGGGGCTTAGGGAGGGGGCTACAAAGTGAGTAAATTGTAATTAATAAAACAATAAATAAATTAAAAAAGAAATTCTAATAAGACATAAATGAAAGAATAAAGGATGTTGATTGTGCCTTTGGAAAAACATAATATGTGTTAGAAGGAAGTGCTTACCCGTGAATCATTTTAGAGGAGCAGTGTTAAAGAATGAAGGGTCTCCGACTTTCTGCCTGTGACCCGGGCTGGCATGACATTCTTAGTATTATTTTTCTTTTTCATAAGGCAAATGAATCTTTGTATGAATCTCTTAAGGTTTCCAAGAAATAAGGGCAAGTAGATGTAGCATGATCACAACTCAGGATTTACTCAATAAAAGGTCACTGTTATTTTTTTTATTTGACTAATAAATCAGCTTCTACTAATATTTCCATTGATAACTAATCTTCATGCTTTTAAATCTTAAAATTAACATATGCTTGGTGTGGCTTGCATATATATTTAATCATTCTAGAATTACTTGAAATTAGTGCATTTAGCTTTATTTCAAATTTTACTTTTCAAAATATTAAACCTAGTGTGCTGAGACTTAAGCACCAACCAAGGACCTTGCATGAACTGGTGAACTGGATCTAGGCCTCCTACAAAGATGTAGCTAATCGGCAGTTTAAGCCCCATGTGGGTTCCTAGTAAGGGGATCAGGGGTTCTCTCTGACATGGACTCTCTTGCCAGTTTTTCAATTATTTCCCCCTGACTCAACTGCCTTGCCAGGCCACAAGGAAAGGGGACAAGCTCAGTCTTGATTGGACTTGATGAGCTGGGGTAGATGGAAAGGGGGGCTCCTCTTTTCTGAAGAATAAGGGAGGGAAATATAGGAGAGGGAGGGAGGGAGGGTAGAACTGGGAGGTCAAGAAGGATGGGGTTATTACCAGGATGTAAATAAATAAATAAATAAATAAGCTAAAAAAATAGATTAACCCATAAAACAATCAAATGTTTTTACAAACAACAGAAGCATATTCATAACTTACAGAATTTACTGACAGTATTTGGAGCAATCCACCCAGCTTCTATAAGAAAATACCACATACTTGGTATCTAGACAGCTCAGTCTCCTTGTGGGTTCCCTAGTAAGAGGAGAAGAGACATTCTCTCACATGAACTCTGTTGCCTGCTCCTTGATCACTTTTCTCCGGTGGCCCCATCTAGCCAGCCCATAAATTTATGATTGACTTTTTAATTTCAGCTAATTATTTTAAGTCCTAAAATATATATTGATTTCAAAAATTTAAGTAATATGAAGTAGTTTTCTTTAAATATTTAAAATTTAATTTCATATATGTAACATACAATTTTCATTATTCTATCAAAGCAACTTCAGTATAAAACCAGAGGCTGAAGGACTTAAACAGTAAAAATCCACTTCTTCTGCTTGAGCATAGAAAAAACAAATGCAAAGTGCTAGTCAATTTGGTACCTGATGAAGGTCCTGCTTCTAAATGTAGTCTCAGTGTCTTTACTAAGAAAGAGAAAGAGGTGGAAGGATAGAGGGAAGGACAGGGAAGGAGGGAAAGAGAGGGAGGGGAGAGAGGAAAGGGAAAAGGAGAGGCAGAGAGATATATAGTTCGTATCTTCCCTTCTGAGGACCTGGGTACAAGTATGAGACCATGTTCAGGATATCACCTAATTTAAATGACATTCTTAGTTCATCTGTAATACCAGCTCACTATGGGGCAAGGTTGTTATACACAATCATCCCATTAAACAATCATATTTTTTTACAAACAACAGGAACACATTTGTAATTTACAGAACTTACTGTCAGTATTTGTAGGTATCCACCCAGGCTTCTATAAGAAAATACCACATATTTGGTATCATAAACAACAGAAGTTTCCATTCTGACAGTTCTGTAGACTAAGAGGTGGGCTGGGAGGGCGCTGACAAGATATCACACAGGCTCTCAGGAGACCCTTTTTCTGTCTTCCAGAAAGCCATCACCTCACATTGTCCTCACATTCCAGAAAGAGCTATTTTTCTCCTACAATATTAACCTTACATTTATTAAAACACTGAAACTTAATTACTTCCTCTGGAACTACTCCCTAGGTACAGCTAGTCTAGAGAAAGTGCTTCAAATAAGCAGCAAGAAGTGAGAGAAATCAACAGCCAGAAAATAAGTAAATTGAAGGTATACAAAGAAAGTGTATTTTAGGAGAAAACTTGTGTTTATTATTTTTTTAATGAAAAATTTTGTCAAGGATGTGGAGAAAAGGAAACACATGCGCACTGTGGGTGAGAATGTAAATTAGAACAGCCAGTGTGAAGAATCTGGAAGAAAAATGTGAGCGGTGTTGCCATGTTACTCTACTAATTCATTCTGTGTTATCCAAAGAAAAGGAAATCAAATTCTCAAGGAAGATTTTGTACAGTCATGTTCCTTGGCATGCTGTTAAAATAACCAGGAAATAAAATATATATGTACCCATAGGAATATGTATGAAAAAATAAAATATGTATATATAAGATATATACATGTATATATTATATATCTTCTTTACATAACTGAATCTCATTCAGCTTTAAAAACAGGAAGTATTGGTTTCTGGATGCTACACTAAGCTTATTAAACAGAACTTGTATGTGAGCCTAAGCTCCTTCATATATGGAATCTAAAATGCTGAACCATAAAAAGTAGAGTTTAGATTAGTACCTACAGGTGAGTATTAGGATGATAATGACCAAAAGAAGCAGAGACTAGGTTTGGTATAGTGAATGAGTTTTGGAGAACTTAGCATAATTACATAGAGAAATGTAACTATCTATATGAAAAGTAAACTGAATACTAAATATACAAATTATAACTTTGCATAATAAACATACATCTTAAATGATCCTCTCCCAAACCAGAAAATAATAAGTATATGACTCAAGATATATTAAATAAAATATTAATTGCTCACCTAAATAATTTCAAAATATATACATATGCGCTAGAGCATATCAGAAACATA
The DNA here is from genome assembly GCF_030254825.1 of Meriones unguiculatus. NCBI lineage: Eukaryota > Metazoa > Chordata > Mammalia > Rodentia > Muridae > Meriones > Meriones unguiculatus. Next base: position 102,028,431 of record NC_083351.1, read on the forward strand.
TACAGTATTTATATGCTGTGTCTTAAGGAGAGGATGGGAAATTAATTTGGAACAATGCCGCTTTTTCTGGTCTTTAAAGGGTCAGGACATTACTGCAGTGCCAACAAGCATTCAACATCCCTGGTGGGGTTCAGAGTCATGAATCCAAGATAAATGCGTCTCAGATGGTGGAATGTAGCACTCTCTGTAAAGCAATTGTGAGAATTCAAAATTCAGAGGGGACACTCTTTTCTCACTCACTTAAAATAGAGTCAAAAGCCCTTAGGAAAAAAAAAATGGAGCACCAAGGTCTTCGACACCTGCTGCAGGAGCTAGCTCACAATAGAGCCAATTAAATGAAATACTGTGCTCCATACTTAAGAATATTTTTACTTAGCAACTGACAGTGGAAGTTCCAGATAAGAGCTTCTGGCTGGATTTGCATAGCAATTCACCAATCAGAACTTATCAGTCCTGGCAAGCTCTGAAAGTGTCACTGAATTTTCAGTCAAAACAATTTGCTGATATTTCTCAGCCCTAATAAAACTTTCATTTCCTTCCTTGTCCTCAAGACATACTTTTGGAGACTCAGTTTGTGTTTGTGTGTCTCCTTTTGCCATCCTTATTGCCAAATACAAGTTTGTTTATTGTACATTCATCTCGGCAATTCTGTTTCATTTTGAAACTGTGATATATATATATGTTCAGGGCCTGAAACATTTGGAAGCGTATGCTACATAGCAAAGCAACATCAATGATATTTAGACAAAAGAGCAGGAAGGACTCCTGGTTACTTTTTATTCCCATAGACCAGTGCAACTCTCTAACTCTCTACACTCATCTGAGAAGCCTCTAATAGCCAAAGAGGGGATTAACAAAGAGAACCCACAACTGATAAAGGTGCAGAGAACATGAGCTTGAAGAATATTCAACCATAAATGGGACATCTATATCACATGCATCACATGGTCTTCTTGCTAGATGCAAGGATTGTGGGGGAAGGAAAGAGTGTAAAATCCAGATGTGATGGATGCCTGCAAGGAACCAGTGTCTTCAGGTCACATCAGAGCAGCTGCATATCTGAACTCACAGCAGCTATGACACCATGCACATAAACTGTGAAAGCTTGAGCTACACAAAATGCAATCATCAAGGTGGGAGGTGGGCATGAAGCACCAGCTCTGGCCAAGAAGCTATTGGCAACTGATCATTACCAGAAGAGGGAGAGCCCATTTTCACCAGGAGTATGGCTGCTGAAAAGGTAACCATACATATGGGCAGAACAAAATTGGATATGATGCAAATTTCATGATTTCCTTGTTGTTGTTGTTTTTATCACTGAGTAATTTTCATTGTGTAGATGTACCACAATTTGTGTAGCCATTCCTCAACTGAGGGGCATCTGGGCTGTTTCCAGCTTCTGGCTATTACAAATAATGTTGCTACAAACATGGTTGAGCAGATGTCCTTGTTGTACACTTGAGTGTGTTTTGGATATATGCCTAGCAGTGGTATAGCTGGATCTTGAGGATCATCCTGAGTGAGGTATCCCAGAAGCAGAAAGACACAGATTGTATATACTCACTCATAAGTGGATATTACACATATAATATAGGATAAACATACTAAAATCTGTACACCTAAGGATGATAATCAGGAAGGATGACTATGGCTAAGATGCTCAATCCCCATTCAGAAAGTCAAAGAGGATGGACATCAGAAGAGGGAGAAAACAGGAAACAGGACAGGAGCCCACCACAGAGGGCCTCTGAAAGGCTCGATACCTTTAGGGTATCGAGGCAGATGTTGAGACTCATAGCCAAACTTTGGGCAGAGTGCAGGGAATCTTATGAAAGAAGTGGGAGATAGTAAGACCTGGAGAGGACAGGAGCTCCACAAGAAGAGCAACAGATCCCAAAAGTCTGGGCACAGGGATCTTTTTTGAGACTGATACTCCAGCAAAGAACTACTCATGGAGATAACCTGAAATGCCTGCACAGAGGTAGCCTATGGCAGTTCAGTATCCAATTGGGTTCCATAGTAATGGGACAGGGACTGTCTCTGACATGAACTGATTGGCCTGCTCTTTGATCAGCCCCTCCTGAGGAGGGAGCAGCCTTACCAGGCCACAGAGGAAGACAGTGCAGCCACTCCTGATGAGACCTGATAGACTAGGATCAGAGGGAAGGAGAGGAGGACCTCCCATATCAGTGGCCTGGGAAAGGGAAATGGGAGGGGAAGAGGTATGGTGGGATTGGGAGGAGAGAAGGGAGGGAGTTACAGGGGGAATACAAAGTGAATAAACTGTAATTAATAAAATAAAATTAATTAAATAGTAAATAAATAAATAATGAAAATAAAACAAAATTTTGAAAAAATGAAACAATTTTTATCTAAGTGGCATTTGTAAAAGAAAATATACACTAATTACAGAATGTGCATTCTTTCTATAGGAAATGGTTCCCAAAAAATCCCTACTTGGTGTAATAAGTCAGAATCAATAACTTAACAATGAAAAAAAATGGATATGACAAGTTTAAAATAGAAAGGAATTAAACTTGAGTGAGTAGAGAAATCTAGTCTTAATATCAGAATTTAAAGACTGTCAATCACAACACATAAGGTTCTCTTGTAGGTTATTAAGTTGATGTATACTTCACTAAATAATAAATGTCTTATCAGTATATATTACTAATAAGAGATTTCTAAAGATCCATCCACAATTTACACTACAAAATGCTGTTGAGTATAAAAAGCTATCTGAAAAATTATAATATGAATTCTAAATAAAATAAAGAGGTAATTTTCATTTATCTTTCTTTTATTTAAAATATGTTTCTGGACAGTCTGCTGATCTGTTTTTGCATTGTCTATAAGAAAAACCATACAAAAGTCCATTTTTAATTAATGTAGGATAAAATTAAAAAAATGAGTGAAGTAATAGTCATGCCTAAACTTCTTCCCCCCCACTTTTTTTTAGACATGCTTAGAGGTGGTCTACAAGTTCTTCCTTGGGTCATTCCATATCTACATGAAGCATTATAACAAAAAAACAAACAACAATAACAAAAAACCTACCAATTTTGCTGTTTCGAACCTTCTATTCACATGCTAACTAACATCAATCAATCTTTGCCAATTTTAACATATTCAAATTCAAATACTGAAAATCAAGAACATTTGAATTTCAAATGATATTTGGAATATTTACAAAAATGTTTTCATATTGTTTATTTGATACGTTGGTCAAAATGAAATACGCCAAAAGAAACAAAACTCTTAGCTATTCATCTTTAGGAAAATGCTCATTTCTGGATTCTGTGAAATACACACCAGGATCACAGCCTTTTATGAAGCCCATTGTCTATGGCTAGAAATTCACAGTTTCTGTAACTTTCAGTGGGAATTTTGAATTGGAAATGCTAAGGGAAAATTTTATAGTCTTACAGGAGAAATTCTTGTGAAAATAAATGGCATTAACACAGCTCTCCAGACCTTGCATGCAGCTGTGGTGCCAAATGCATTAAAACAGAGCAGATGGAGCCTGGGTCTGAATCCCACCACCCTGTGAGGTGATCTGCCCCTAGCAGTTAAGAAAGTACTCTCTTCTCTCTGACACACCTAAACGATCACTGTGTCTGTGTGTAAGAGAGTTTCACAAAAGAGATGAGATATCCAAATTTTGGCAGTCAATTTTATTCATTCTTAGATATAGCATATTAAAGTCATAATTGTTAAAAAATAATATTAAAAGTATATAATTAATTTTATTCAGTAGGAAATTTACTCTTAAAAATACACATTTACAGTCATGTTAGGTTCCTGTCTGCAAACATAGCAGAGCATCATTAATAGTGTCAAGGGATGTCTCTCTACTGTGGGGTGGGTCTCAGGTTGGGCTAATCATTGGTTGGACAGTTCCTCAATTTTTGTTTCTTCCTTAGCCCTGCACCTCTTGTAAACGAGGTAATTTTTGGGTCAAAGGTTTATTTTTTCTAATTTTTAATTAAATTTTTATTTTTAATATTAACTACACTTCATTAATTTTGTATCCCAGCTGTAGCCCCCTCCCTTATTCCCTCCCAATCCCATCCTCTCTCTATCATCTCCTCCCATGTTCCTCTCTAAGTCCATTTATAGGGGAGGTCCTCCTCCCCTTCCATGTGACCTTGGCTTATCAGGTCTCATCAGGACTGGCTGCAATGTCCTCCTCTGTGGCCTGGCAAGGCTGATCCCCCCGGTTGTTTCCCTCCCTCCACTTGTCCTGCCTGGCTAGGAGATGGTCACTTCAGCCTTCATGCCCATAGGAGTCTCAGCTAGATTCACACATATATTCTCCCAGGAGCCTATCCTGTTGCAGGCCTCCACCTTGACAAAAAAAAAAAAAAAAAAAAAAATGCCCACCTCAGTTTCCCTTCTGGTTCCCAGCCCTCTCACCTCCCACCACTGTTCTCCCATATCTGATTCTCACCCTTGTTTCCCTCCCCATTCCATTTCCTGCCCAGTTCCCTCTTCATCCACTTCTGCTGTCTATTCTATTTCCCCTCCTGAGTGACATTCCAGCACCATCATTTGGACCCTCCTTGTTACTTAGCTTTTTGGGGTCTGTGGATTGTAGTATGGTTATCTCAGACTATAGGTCTTATATCCACTTATAAGTGAGTATATACCATGTGTGTCTTTCTGTTTCTGGTCACGTCACTCAGGATGATCTTTTCTAGTTCCATCCATTTACCTGCAAATTTTATGATTTCTTTGTTTTTAATAGCTAAGTAGTATTCCATTGTGTAAATGTACCACAATTTCTTTATCCATTCTTCGGCTGAGGGACATCTAGGTTGTTTCCAGTTTCTAGCTTTTATTAATAAAGGTGCCATGAATATAGCTGAGCAAATATCCTTGTTGAATGGTAGAACATCTTTTGGGTATATGCCCAGAAGTGGTATAGCTGGGTCTTGAAGGAAAACTATTACCAATTTTCTGAGAAAGTGCCAGATTGATATCTAGAGGGTTGTACAATTTTGAAAACCCCCCAGCAAGGGAGCAGATAGGGGCAGATGTTGGAGACAGGTGCTGGGACTTGTAGCCAAGCACTGATCAAAGCTTTCAGGGTCCATTGGAAGTGTTGGGGGAAAGATGGAAGGACCTGGAGGGGACAGGAACCTCACAGGAAAACCAACAGAGACAACTCACCCAGAACTGTGGGGGCTTACAGGGACTGAAACACAACCAAGGAGCATGCATAGTTTGGACCTAAGACTTTTGCACATATGTGGCCAATGGGCAGCTTGGTCTTCATGTGGGTCACCTGGTGAGTGGTGGGGTTCTGTTTCTAACATGGACTCTATTGCCTGCTTTTGAATCAGTTCTTAGCCAGGCTGCCTTGCCTGACCTCAGTGGATGAGGATATGCTCAGTCCAGATGTGACTGGGGAGGGCTGATAATGTAGGGGAAGGACTTCCCTTTTCTGGGAGGGGAAGGATTAGGGAAGGTGATAGAAGGGAAAGGAGAAGCTGGGAGGAGAAAGGGGTACTCTAGGGATGTAAAGTAAATAAACTGAAATAAAATAAAGATTGTGTGTGTGTGTGTGTGTGTGTGTGTGTGTGTGTGTACTTTAAACAGCCATTATAGCCATTACAGATATATACAAATCTACTGTGGTCATGTGTCCTGTGTGACTTCATCACACATACATGAAAAGAATAACAATTGAAAACCTGTTACTCTTTTCCTTTATTCAAATTTCTGGAAATATTTCATGATGACAATAAAGCAATCACATAAATATTGCCAAAGATATTTTAAATGCATGCTCTGTAACTTTCATGGTTCTGGGAATCTAAATCATTATTTAATGCTGCTTTGGGAATATGGTAGAACACACATGTGGTGGGTCAAAGGGAACAGGTTTTTACCACTTGACAGACTATCTTTGTTGTGCCTCTTGCAAGAGCATGGATTTCTCATCAGAGCCTTGCACTTCACTCTGCCCAAATCTAATCCATTGTGATCAGGTCTCTGAATTATGCTCCTCAGTTCCATTCAGTGTCTTTAGAATCTACTATTCTCTTTTTTCCTCAATTCCCATAGATTTTAATAAATTTCTAACTAGCCTTAGTTATGGATGCTGAAACAATTGCATCACTCCTTCTTATTTTCCAATGGGATTTCAGAAGGCTCACTATACACCCATCTTAAAAGTCTAACACAGAAACAAAATCTGAAAATAAGAGTATATTGGTATCATAAATAATTTTGCTGCACTATACACAGCTGTTGACTTGTGAAAGTTTATGTTCCACTGAGACTATAAGCATGACATTAAAAATTATAAACACAAACTTCCAGAAAGGGAAAGACATGATAGTAGCACCAGCCTATAATATAAAGTCTAGCTCTATCAGATGAGCATATGTCCTTTGGTATATCACCCAGCTGTGAAAAACACCTGGAAATCCACAATTCGATGTTAGGGAGAAGCCAGTCTGCTCTGGAATCTCCAATTGTATCTTCTGCTTATAGTCCTGTTGCTGCTGATATCTGCACTTCTTGAGGCTTCTCAGTGAACCACAAATATCTGAACATGTTTCTCCTTTTTGGACTCGTTTCTCCATGTCATTACCCAAAATATCTGTATCCATTGTGTTGTATAAAACAATTTGTCTTCTCATAAATGCTTCAAATTCATCTTATCCTTTAATCACCTAAAGGCTAAATGTCAGAGCTAGGCTAATATCTCCCCTGTGTTCTGCTTTATAAATGATTTCCTGAAACCATGGGTAAAATGAGCCTAATTGCTGTCCTTGGGGAAGTAAAGAGCAACTACAGAAGAAAAATATAGTAATGGGAATCCAGAGGCAAATGGCTTGAGGTACAAAAACAAGAAACACAATCTTGACATCTAATAGCTGGTCTCTGGTGAGACAGTCTGTTCATTCTGAAAGAGTTTTAAAGAAATACCAGCAAAAAAACAAGGTTTGACAGGAAACACATATATTGATATCAAGATCATCTCTACTTTTTAACCTTCTAACAAATCTTCACCATGATCTGTGCTGTGGTCCTATAGAGAGTGATAATGTTTCAGAGACAGCTTACACTTTATCTCTCACCTGTCTCTAAGAAATAGAAAATTTATTGATAAATGAAAATTAATTATCTCTATCTAATGGTAGAAACTCAGATGAAACAATTAAGATATTTAAAATTACTGACCTGTGAATGCTGCAAATTCAAATTTGCTCAACAATACTCGCATCTGAAGAAAAATAAGCTAAGAATGTCTTTATGAAAGTAATAAAATGGACTTCAAATTTCAATAGCATGTGTGAGATTAAATTGGAAGTGCACACACATTATTTCTGTAGCATCCTGAAGAGTAATGCGATTGAGTAAAATGCCCATGAACAAATATTCAACCAGCTATGCTTTCTAAAGAACACATTTTAATAAAATGCAAAAAAACCTTCTATGCCATGATTATTAAAATTGGACAATTGGCAGACATTTAAGAAGAATATGGACCAACAAATCTGCCTTTTCATGACAATTGATAGTATGTATTTATAGTGAAAATATTTGTTTCTTGATGAAATTTAGAATTTGGGAAATATGACTGCCACCATGTTTGACAGCTCCCAAAAGTTCAAGGACATTCATCAACATTTGTGAAATTTGCATACTCTTTGAACTAATATTTTCTAAATGTCAAATACACGGTAATCACACACATGATAAAGATTCTTCCAAAGCAAATACCCTAAGGATATTAAGGCAGAGAAGAATTAAAATTTTATTGATGAGCTTCCATTTCACAGTTGGAAAAAATGCTGTGAAATGTAGTGTCAAAACCAAAGGTCATCATTGCCAAGAATAGCAAGTCAAACATCCTCCCATATCCAAATACAAATTTATGTAATACTCTATTTCATATACTGTAGAACACAAAAATTAACAACTAAACCAAATGTACTTATATGGCGATAGCTTGAATCAAACAAAGGCAAGAGAGTAAAGCTTCTGTAGGTCCAGACATCAAGAATACTTAGTAAAAATGCAAATATGTTTCCCCAAAACTGATATTTTCTACAAAACACAGTTTTCAAGAAAGATTTAATTTTATGTTAAATGCCATGTGCTTCTTTGATAGCATATAAATATTTATATGTAACATAAGTCAAATATACTAAAATGTTAAGACATTTATTTAAATAAATTTCAGTAGAATATAATCTGACAATACAGATGTAAGTGATTTATAAGACTATTAGCAGATCAGAACCACTGAGGTATCAAGTATATTAGCAGCTGCAAAAACAGCCTACCTACCTATTTATTGTCTAACATTTTAAAATAATAATACCTAAGCCTATAAGTGTCAAAAATACCTTTGTTGAATTTGATTTATGTTATTGTATAAAATAAGAAAACTATGAATATCATCAAATACCGTTAACCTCTATATGTATCTTAGTCATTCAGGAAATTAAGCCCCAAAATACACTCTTTGTTCATACTATGACTTACCTTGATCCTGATATCACCTCGATCATACTAAACCAATCTCGGTTCTTATCTGCTCTTATCTTATACTATTACTGAAGAGATAGTAATTAAGCCAAGATAAAAATAGGGAAATAGTGTTTATCCCAAGAGTTGTGTTTTGATAAACTAAGGAAATATGTCTGTGAATTTATGTACCAACTCCAGCAAAGAAGTGCCTTGAAATTTACTGTCACATATTTCATTTATATTTTATAAGTCAATTACCATGTGTAATTCCATTATATTTAGAAACAAATGAAATAAGCATCTCAAAGGACCTGGCAGTGAGATCATTCTATGGCCTGATATGCATAAATGGGAAGCTGTGGCTTACCCCTGAGTGAAAAGAGCAGACAGAGCCCAAGTTACCATCCATGCTCACCTTTATCCAGTGTTACCACACTTTATTTCAAATTTGAGCTAAGATTTTCTTGAGCAAATGAGTCTAACCCACTGGGTGAGGGGCCTTACCTTAACATATATACCATGATTGTACTCAAAGGGCCAACTAAATAGCTCAACAAGAAAACCTGGATGCTTTTTCATCCCAAAGCATATAGTTCACTACTGGGAGGCCACCCTGAACATACAGGATAGCAACTCAAGTGGTTATGTAGAAAAATAAGTGGTAAGTAATTGAAGAGTCTGAAATCCCTTTTTTAATTTAATTTAATTTTATTAATTACACTTTATTCACTTTGTATCCCTCCATAAGCCCCTCACTCCTCCCCTCCCTGTCCCACCCTACCTCCCCCTTCTTCACGCATGCCCCTCCTCAAGTCCACTGATAAGGGAGGTCAACGTCTCCTTCCTTCTGATCTTAGTCTATCAGATCTCATCAGGAGTGGCTGCATTGTCATCTTCTGTGGCCTGGTAAAGCTGCTCCCCCTCAGGGGGAGGTGATCAAAGAGCAGGCCAATCAGATTATGTCAGAGGCAGTCCCTCTTCCCATTATTATCTAACCCACTTGGACACTAAAATGCCATGGGCTACATCTGTGCAGGGGTTCTAGGTTATCTCCATGGATGGTACTTGGTTGGACTATGAGTCTCTGGGAAACCCCTACGTTCAAATTTTCTGGTTCTGTTGCTCTCGTTGTGGACGTCCTGTCCTCTCCAGATCTTACTAATTCCCACTTCTTATATAAGATTCCATGCACTGTGCCCAACAGTTGGCCATAAGTCTCAGATCTGCTTTGATAGTCTGCAGGACAAAGCCTTTCAGAGGCCCGCCTTGGTGGGGTTCTAGCTTGTTTCCTGTTTTCTTTTTCTTCTGATGTCCATCTTCTTTGACTTTCAGAATGGGGATTTGAGCATTTTAGTCAGGGTATTTTCTCTTAATTAGTTTCTTTAGATGTAGAGATTTAGTAGGTTTATCATATGTTATATGTATATATGAGTGAGTATATACCGTGTGTGTCTTTCTGCTTCCTGGACAGCTCACTCAGGAGGATCCTTTCCAGGTCCCACCATTTACCTGCAAATTTCACAATTTCCTTATTTTTTATTGCTGAGTAATACACCATTGTGTAGATGTACCACAATTTCTGCATCCATTCTTCAGTTGAGGGGCATCTGGGCTGTTTCTAGCTTCTGGCTATTACAAATAAAGCTGCTACAAACATGGTTGAGCAAATGTCCTTATTGTGTACTTGAGCCTCTTTTGGATATATGCCTAGGAGTGGTATGGCTGAATCTTTTTTTTTTTAATTTTTCATCAATTACACTTTATTCATTCTGCATCCCCCCATAAGTCCCTCCCTCCTCCCCTCCCAGACCCACCCTCCCTCCTCCCTCTGCTTGCATGCCACTCCCCAAGTCCACTAATAGGGGAGGTTCTCCTCTCCTTTCTGATCTTAGTCTGTCAGTTCACATCAAAAGTGGCTGCATTGTCCTCTACTATGGCCTGGTAAGGCTGCTCCCCCCCAGAGGGAGGTGATCAAAGAGCAGGCCAATCAGATTATGTCAGAGGCAGTCCCTCTTCACATTACTATGTAACCCAATTGGACTCTGAACTGCCCTGGGCTACATCTGTGCAGGGGTTCTGGGTTATCTCCATGAATAGTCCTTGGTTGGAGTATGAGTCTCTGGAAAGTTCCCTGTGTTCAAATTTTCTTGTTCTGTTGCTCTCCTTGTGGAGACCCTGTCCTCTCCAGCTCTTACTATTTCCCAGTTCTTACCTAAAATTCCGTTCACCTGCCCAACAGTTGCCCATCAGGTTCAGCATCTGCTTTGATAGTCTGAAGGGCAGAGGCTTTCAGAGGCCCTCTGTGGTAGGTTCCTAGGTTGTTTCCTGTTTTCTTCTTCTTCTTATGTCCATCCTCTTTGCCTTTCCGGATGGGGATTGGACATTTTAGTTAGGGTCCTCTCTCTTGCTTAGTTTCTTTAGATGCACAGGTTTTAGTGGGTTTGTCCTATGTTGTATGTCTATATGAGTGAGTATATACCATGTGTGTCTTTCTCTTTCTGGAACAACTCACTCAGGATGATCCTTTCCTGATCCCACCATTTACCTGCAAATTTCATGATTTCCTTATTTTTCATTGCTGAATAATATTCCATTGTGTAGATGTACCACAATTTCTGCATCCATTCTTCAGTTGAGGGGCATCTGGGTTGTTTCCAGCTTCTGGCTATTACAAATAAAGCTGCTACAAACATGGTTGAGCAAATGTCCTTTTTGTGTACTTGAGCCTCTTTTGGATATATGCCCAGTAGTGGTATGGCTGGATCTTGAAGAAGCGCTATTTCTAGTTGTCTGAGAAAGCACCAGATGGATTTCCAGAGTGGTTGTGCAAGTTTACACTCCCACCAGCAGTGGAGGAGGGTTCCCCTTTCTCCACAACCTCTCCAGCATGTGTTGTCACTTGAGTTTTTGATCTTAGCCATTCTGATGGGTGTAAGATGGAATCTCAGGGTTGTTTTGATTTGCACTTCCCTTATGGCTAATGACGTTGAACTTTTTTTAAGTGTTTCTCTGCCATTAGATATTGCTCTACAGAGAGTTTTCTGTTTAGCTCTGTTCCCTTTTTTAATTGGATTACTTGATTTGCTGCTTTTCACCTTCATTAATTCTTTATATATACTGGATATCAACCCTCTGTCAGATAAAGGGTGGCTGAAGATTCTTTCCCAATCTCTAGGCAGTCCTTTTCTTTTGATGACAGTGTCCTTTGCTTTACAGAAGGTTTTCAGTTTCATGGAGTCCATTTATTGATTGTTGCTCTTAGAGCCTGTGCTGTTGGTGTTCTGTTCAGGAAGCTGTCTCCTGTGCCAATGAGTTCTAGGCTTTTCCCTACTTTTTATTCTAACCGATTTAATGTGTTTAATTTTATGTTGAGGTCTTTGGTCCACTTGGACTTTAGTTTTGTGCAGGGTGATAAGTATGGATCTATTTGCATTTTTCAAATGTAGACATCCAGTTAGACCAGCACCATTTCTTGAAGATGCTGTCTTTTTTTTTTTCCATTTTATGGTTTTTGCATCTTTGTCAAAGATCAGGTGTCCATAAGTATGTGGGTTTATTTCTGGGTCTTCTGTTCAGTTCCATTGATACACCATTCTGTTTGTATGCCAGTACCATGCAGATTTTATAACTCTTGCTCTATATAGTACAGCTTAAGATCAGGGATGGAGATACCTCTAGAAGATCTTTTATTGTAGAGGATTATTTTAGCAATTCTGGGTTTCTTATTATTCCATATGAAGTTGAGAATTTTTCTTTCAAGGTCTGTAAAGAATTGTGTTGGTAATTTGATGGAATTGCATTGAATCTGTAGATTGCTTTTGGTAAGATGGCCATTTTTACTATGTTAATCCCGCCAAACCATGAGCATGAGAGATCTTTCCATCTTCTGGTATCTTCTTCTAATTCTTTCTTCAGAGACTTGAAATTTTTTTCATACAAATCTTTGACTAGCTTGCTTAGGTTCACACCAAGGTACTTTATGTCCTTTGTGACTATTGTGAAGGGTGTTGTTTCCCTAACTTCTTTCTCAGCCCTGTTATCTTTTGTATACAGGAGGGCTACTGATTTTTTTGAGTTAATTTTGTATCCGGCCAATTTGCTGAAGGTTTTTATCAGCTGTAGCAGTTCCCTGGTGGAGTTTTGGGGGTCATTCACACACACTATAATATCATCTGCAAATAGTGATAATTTGACTTCTTCCTTTCCAATTTGTATCCTCTTGATCTCCTTCAACTGTGTTATTGCACTAGCAAGAATTTCAAGAACTATGTTGAAGAGATATGGAGAGAGTGGGCAGCCTTGTCTTGTCCTTGATTTCAGTGGGATTGTTTAAGTTTCTCTCCGTTCAGTTTGATGTTGGCTATAGGTTTGCTGTATATCACCTTAGATACTTGCCTTGTATCCCTGATCTGTCCAATACTTTAACCATGAATGGATGTTGGATTTTGTCAAATGATTTTACAGAAGCTACAGAGAATATCATGTTGTTTTTTTCTTTCAATTTTTTAATATGGTGGATCACATTGATAGATTTCCATATATTGAACCACCCCTGAATACCTGGGATGAAGTCTACTTGGTCATAGTGGATGATATCTTTGATGTGTTCTTGGATTCGGTTTGCAAGTATTTTGTTGAGTATTTTTGCATCAATGTTCATAAGGGAGATTGGCCTGAAATTCTCTTTCTTTGTTGGGTCTTTGTGAGGTTTAAGTACCAAGGTGACTGTGGCTTCATAGAATGAATATGGTAGTGTTCCTTCTTTTTCTATTGTGTGGAATAATCTGAAGAAAATTGGAGTTAGCTCTTCTTTGAAGGTCTGGTAGAATTCTGTGCTGAAGCCATCTGGTCCTGGTCTTTTTTTGGATGGGAGACTTTGGATGACCGCTTCTATTTCCTTAGGGCATAAAGGATTATTTAATTGATTTACCTCGTCCTGATTCAGATTTGGTAAGTGGAATCGATCAAGAAAATTGTCCATTTCATTTAGATTTTCAAATTTTGAAGTAAGTCCTCATGATTGTTTGGATTTCCTCAGTGTCTGTCATTATGTCTCCCTTTTCATTTCTGATTTTGTTGATTTGGATGGTGTTTCTCTGCCTTTTAGTTAGCTTGGCTAAGTGTTTGTCTATCTTGCTGATTTTCTCAAAGAACCAGCTCTTGGTTTCATTGATTCTTTGAATTATTTTATTTGTTTCCAATTGATTGATTTCAGCCCTGAGTTTGATTATTTCCAGCCGTCTACTCCTTCTTGGTGTGTCTGCTTCTTCTTTTTCTAGGGTTTTTAAGTGAGCCATTAGGGTGCTTGAATGAGCTGTCTCGAATTTCTTCTTGAAGGCACTTAGTGCTATGAACTTTCCTCTTAGCACTGCTTTCATTGTGTCCCACAAGTTTGGGTTTGTTGTGTCTTCATTTTCATTGAGTTCTAGGAAGTCTTTAATTTCTTTCTTTATTTCTTCCCTCATCCAGCTGTCATTTAGTAGCAGGTTGTTCAGTTTACAGGTTTTTGTAGGCGTTTTGATATTTCTGTTGTTGTTGAGGTCCAGCTTTATTCCATGGTGATCAGAATCAATACAAGGATTATATCAATCTTCATGTATCTGATGAGGCTCGCTTTGTGACCACCTATATGGTCTATTTTGGAGAAGGTTCCATGAGGTGCTGACAAGCAGGTAAATTCTTTTGTGTTTGGGTGTAAAGTTCTGTAAATGTCTGTTAGGTCCATTTGATTCATGATCTCTGTTAGAGATATTGTTTCTTTGTTTAATTTCTGTTTTGTTGACCTGTCCTTTGTTGAGACTGGGGTGTTGAAGTCTCCCACTATTAGTGTGTAGGGATCTATATGTGGTTTAAATTTTATCAATGTTTCTTTAACAAATGTGGGTGCCCTTGTATTTGGGGCATAGATGTTCAGAATTGTGATTTCTTCCTTGTGGAATTTTTCCTTGATGAGTATAAAGTGACCTTCCCCATCTATTTTTATTAATTTTGGTTGAAAGTCTATTTTATCAGATATTAGAATGGCTACTCTTGCTTGCTTCTTGGGTCCATTTGCTTAGAAAGCCGTCTTCCAACCCTTCACCCTCAGGTAATGTCTATCCTTGTGAATTAGGTATGTTTCTTATATGCAACAGATTGCTGAGTTTTGTTTATGCATTCATTCTGTTAGTCTGTGTTTTTTTTTTTTTTTTTTTGGAGAATTGAGTTCATTGATGTTGAGAGAGATTAATGACCAGTGGCTGTTAGATCCTTTGATTTTGATGTTGGCTGTGGTCATAAGGTTGTGTGCTTGGTTGCTTTTTGTTTTTCTGTAGTGAGGTTAATGATTTCCTGTGCTTTCTTTAAAGTAATTAGTTTTCTTGGGTTGTATTTTCCCTTCTAGTGTCTTCTGTAATGCTGGATTTGTTTGTAGGTATTGTTGAAATTTGTTTTTGTCATTGAATATCTTGTTTTCTCCATCTATGAGGACTGAGAGTTTTGTGGGGTATAGTAGCCTGGGCTGACATCTGTGTTCTCTTAGGGTCTGCATGATATCCGTCCAGGCCCTTCTGTCTTTCACAGTCTCTGTTGAAAATCAAGTGTGATTCCAATTGGTTTGCCATTATATGTTACTTGGCCTTTTTCCCTTGCAGCTTTTAGTAATTTTTCTTTTTTCTGTATACTTACTGTTTTGATTATTATGTGGTAGAAGGATTTTCTTTTCTGGTCTAATTTATTGTGTGTTCTGTAGGCCTCTTGTATTCTTATTGACCTCTCCTTTAAGTTGGGGAAATTTTCTTCTATGATTTTGTTGAAAATATTTTCTGGGCCTTGGAGGAAGGTATCTTCCTTTTCTTCTATTCCTCTATTCCTATTATTTTTAGGTTTTTATCTTTTTATGTTGTCTTAATTTCTTGGAAGGTCTTTGTCAGGAATTTTTTAGATTTAACATTTTCTTTGACAGATACATTGATTTCTTCCATTGTATCTTCGACACCTGAGATTCTTTCTTCCATCTCTTGTAGTCTATTGGTTACGCTATCCTCTGTAGTTCCTGTTTTTTTCCCTAAGTTCTTTCTCTTCACAATTTCCTCCATTTGTGTTCTCTTTATTTTTTCCAATTCTATCTTCAGATCTTGAGCCGTTTTCTTGATTTCCTTCACCTGTCTGACTGTATTTTCCTGCTTTTCCATCAATTCTTTCAGCTGCTTGTTTGAACAATCCTGTGTTTCTTTTATTTCTTTCAGTGATTTAAGCATTTCCTCTCTAAATGCCACACACTGTTTGGCTGCAACTTCCTCTATTTCTTTATTGATGGCCATAATCTGTTTGATATCTTCCTCTAGGTCTTTATGCATTTTATTTGTTTCCTCTGTTATCCTCTTCAAGAGCATAGATGTTAGATCATCTTCTTGAATTTCAATTATCCTGGGGTGCCCAGGGCTACTTGCTCCTGGATAACTCGGTTCTGGAGATGTCATATTGCTCTGTCTTTTTGTTGGTTGAGCTTTTACGCTGGCCTCTCTACCCACTGGGCTATCTTAGGTGTTTGGAGTTAGTTTCTGGTGGTTCCTGGAATCCTGTGGTGGAGAGAATTCCCTTCTCAGGAAGATGTTTTTTCCTGAAGGAAGCTTTCTCAGCTTTTTCGGTATAGTTACTGGATGGCTGGTGTTTTTCAGAAGTTGCTGCTGCTCATCTCATGCATAGGGACCTGAGTGGTAACTGTGGTCCTTGTTAGTTGAGAGGGCTCTCCTCTCACCCAGAGAAGTCGTGAAGACAGCTTACTTGCTTCTGGGTTTCTTGCTGTAAATTCAATGTTCTGCTGCTCTAACCTGTGTGTCCTGTCGTTTGGTCAGTTTCATTAGGGGTAACTGGTTACCCCTTGGAGCCATATCTGGGGGTTGATCTTGGGAATTCTGGGCTTCTGTAGCTCTGAGGTTGGGGCTCTGTGCCCCAGTACCCAAGTGGTAATCTGTGGTGGGTGGGTACTGCTCTCTTGGTATCAGCAGTTTATCTGGCGCACAGCAGTTTATCTGCCCTGGGTAGGGTAGGTCTGCGGGCCCTTTTCCAGGGATATACTAAGTGGCTTAAGTCAGTTCCCTTTGATTCATTCCCTGTGAGGATACCTCCCGACAGTGACTCCCAGTCTCTGGTGTCCTGATTTGCACAGCTCTGTCTGTGCTGAAGAGCTGGGCATGCAGGAATTATCTGTGCCCACAGCTAGAGCCCAGTTTAGTGATGGCAGCTCATACCAGCTGGTCTGCAAGACTTTTTCCAGGGAAAGACTGGGTGACCCGAGTCAGTACCATTCCCTTCCTTCCCTGTGGGGTTTTCTTGCGACTGGGACTCCCTGTGCCCACCAATCAGCCTGGGAAGGTGATCAGGACACGCAGGCATGTGGCTCTGGTCTGGTGACCTAGTGCCTGCGGGACCTGGGATCTCTTCCAGGTTCTGGCTGGGTGGCCTGAGTGTGGACCCGACTGATTCCCACACTGTGGGAGTTTCCCCTCACCTGGGAGACACAAACACTGTTGTTTTAGGGCCCAGAGTTCAGTTTCTTTTTCGCTGTACGGAAAATGTCCTGCTCCTCAGAGGCAGTGTTCTCCTTGCGCAGCCATCTTGTCCTGCCTCACTCGAGTCTGAACTCTTAGGCAATCAATGGATGAATGAATGGCTTTGTCAGTTCCATTTCCCACCCTGTGTGTATTTTCTGTGGTCAGATTGTGTGACAATACTTACCTTTTGAAGCTCTAGCAATGTATTGTCCTGCTAGCATTATTATGCCATGAACATTCAAAGTATTTGAGAATTAAAATAACATTGCTCAAGTTCAGAATAAATATTTTAAATTTAAAATATACAATGAAGGTTAAGTTTGGAATACTCATATTTATAAACTAATACATTAAATTCAGTCTTTATTGTTGTCATTTTTTCCAACTATGATAAAATGTCTAGCCAAAGAAACTTTTATTATTGGAACCTGGTCACTCTTCATGAAACTTAATATTCTCAACTGAGTATCTCTTTATAA
Source organism: Meriones unguiculatus (assembly GCF_030254825.1). Lineage (NCBI taxonomy): Eukaryota > Metazoa > Chordata > Mammalia > Rodentia > Muridae > Meriones > Meriones unguiculatus. Next base: position 102,045,934 of record NC_083351.1, read on the forward strand.
GTTGCCCATTTCCTAATGTCTGTAATAACAAATGTTCCTGAAGGCTATCCACCTATGCCATAGCTTTTCAGTTTCTTAATACACTGCTGTTTTTCTATCCTTGAAGTAATTGACTAATATCTGAATTTCTCCATCAAATTAGCATTATATCTAAAAAATTAACTTGAAGAGAAGGAAAAACACAATTTATAAGAATAGCAAATTTTAAAAATACCTGAAAATTCCATTACTTCTGTGATTAGTATGACTTAAAATTGACATAGTAAGTCAAATTTAAGACGTGAACAAAACAATCACAGCATTTTTTTGTTATACCTCTGCATGTTTAGGTAGCATTTTTCTCATCATCACCTTTACTACCCCCCATACTGCACTGTATTAGAGAAGAGATTCTGTGTGTGCTTAAAAATTATGTTTCTCACATATAAAGCTGGTTCTTTGAAAGGTGAAGATATGCTTGTATCTTGTATTTGTGTATCTAACAAAAGAAAAAGATGAATGAAAAGATAAGCATTTTATATATCATAATATTGCTTAAAACCTGAAGTTGGGTGCTGATGAGATGTCTCAGTAGATAAGAACATTGACTGTTCTTCCCCGAGGCACAGGTGGCAATTCACAGCCATGTGTAATTCCAGTTCAAGGGTATCATGTGTTCTTTTCTGATGTTTCTGGGCACCAGGCATATACATGGTACACAGACATACATGCACATAAAATATAAATTTTTAAATACAAATTAAACAAAATAATGTTATTATGTTTTGATTATCAGGTACCTCATCAAGCAGACATCTATTTTCAACAGTTAGTGATCATTACCTAACACCCAAAATAGACAAAACATGAACAGTCAAAATATGATATTTTGGTGTTAAAACCCGAAGTTTACACTTACAAAGAAACCAGAAACATCCACCACAGGACCCTAAGGTGCCATTTATAAAAGATGATGGAGCAACATATCATGCTACCCGTATTGGTGGGGTTTCTTTTCAAGGTGATCCCCACATCACAGGAAACACAAGAAAGATCAATATATTAGACTACAATAATTTTTCCTTTAACAAGTAATGAAGACAACTAAATAGTGAAAGAAAATATCTGCAGACTACATGCCTGATCATGTATTCACATCAAGACCATATTAGAAATCTGCATAACTGTAAAGGAAAAAAAACTTGATTAGCAGATCGACAACAGATATAGCATCTCTCCAAGGAAGAGCCACAAAGCACCAACAGGTTCAGGAAGCACAGTTCACCTCCTTAGTCATCAGAACTATGCAAATCACACTATTATGTCTTCACCAGAGGACACCTATTATCAAAAAGACAAGAGATAATCAGTCTGCACAGGGATGTGGAGAAAATGAGAACCTTGCCCACCGCTGACAAGCATGTTAATTAGTACAGCCACTGTGAAGAACAGCATGGTGGTTTTCTAGAAATTAAAAATAGATCCATCAGTCTAGCCACTAGGTATACATAAAAAGAAATGAGCTAAATATATTGAAGACATACATTTTATGCTCAGTTCTACACTATTCATAATAGCCCAAAACTACATAATCTCAGGGTATTTTAACTGATGAGTGGAGAAACAAAGTATTGTATCTATAATTTGGCATATTCAGCCATTGATTACCTGTCATTTTCTAGATCATGGGCTGACCTGAAGATAACTTTATATGACAGAGGAAGACTTCTGGCACGTGATCTCCTTAATACACAGAATCTTTAAAATAGCATTCCTTGTACATTGAGAATAGAATGGTAACTACTAAAAACTGCATAAGGGATTGTAGAAATGGTGGCCACTCAGTGTCAGCTGTGGTTAATAGGTTCTAATTGGGTTCTGTTATGATCTTACATAGCAAGGTGACTATAAATAGCAATAATATCCTTCAGATTTAAAAATAAAAAAACTATGAGAAAGAGTTCTCTACCATAAAGAAATAGTAAACATTTGTGGAATCGATATGTGTAATCTGACTTATACAGTATAAATGCACATGTACCTCAGGATACCACGTACAGATAAATATTTATAGTGTTGATTTATATAATGAGAGAAATAAATACAAATGAGATCTGTATCCTATTTATATATTTATTTTTACTGATTTCAGCATTGATGAGTATTTTAAGTGCTCTTCCACTGGAAGGATTGTAAGCCAGAGACAGGACCTCATTACAAGCCTAGACTGGCCACCAATTCCTAGTCTTCCACTATCAGCCCCATTAGTGCAAGCCAACACCACCATGTTAAGGTATAGCATTTAGTTATAATAATATTACATCGACATTCTATATTAATTGTGACAAATGCATGATATTAAATTAAAATGCTGACATTTATGGGAAACCAGGTAAAGTACATGAGAACTATCAATAGCACATGAAATGTTTCCATTGAGCCCAAATTGTTCTGAATTTTAAAAAAAAAGATCTTCATTAACTCCATATCTAACAGGGGATGAGACACAAAATACATAAACAACACAAGTAACTAAATATCAAAAAACTTAAAAATCCAATTAAAAGTGGGATTTTTACAGATCTAAACAGAGATTTTGTAACAGAGGAGTCAAAAATGGCCAAGCACTTGAAAAAAATGTTTGCTATCCTTAGTCATCAGGGAAATGCAAATCAGAACTGCTGTGAGATTCCATCTTAAAACTGTCAGAATGGCTAAGATCAAAAAATGCAACTGACTGCTCATGCTGGTGAAGATTTGGAGCAAGGGGAGAACTCCTCCATTGCTGGGGGGAGTTGTAATACAAACTTGTACAGCCACTTTGGATATCAATATGGTGATTTCTCAAAACCAGATCCAAGATTGCGAGCAGCAGGAACCAGATGAAGGAGCTTGAAAAGATTTGCAAAAGAGCAATGAAAAACTTCAATTTATTGACTTGACAAGGGCTTATTATTCTTGAAAACCCTCCATATGATAAGGGAGCCTTTAAAATTGAAATCAACTTTCCAGAAGAATATCCATTCAAATCACCCAAGATCACATTTCAAACAAAAATCTACAACCCTAATATTTATGATAAGGGGCAGGTGTGTCTGCCAGTAATTACTGCCGAAAACTGGGAGCCAGCCACCAAGACTGACCAAGTAATCCCGCCCCTCACAGCACTGGTGAACGAGCGGCACCCAGCACCCACGCCCGGCTGACCCAGCTGAAGGGTACTCTGAGGACAGTGAAAATTCTGTAAGAATGCTGAAGAGTTTGCAAAGGAATATGGGGAAAAGCCACCTGTGGACTAAAATCTGCCATGAGAGATTCCAGCAAGTTTGAGCAGAGACCCTGAGCAGTGCATTCAGATACCCCTAAAAGCAGGACTTTGTGGAAAACTGACATGTGCACCAAGCTGGCATGCACCTGTGGCAGTTACTAACTTTATACAGTTTTCTTAATCTAAAGTGGTCTAGGTAACCTGTAAAAAAAAAGGAGCAAAACTTCAGATGTCTAAAATAAATTGGAAATATTTCTACCTCACCACCTAGCTATATCTTTTCTGAGAATATACCCAAAGGAAACACCACCATACAAGGACACTTGTTCAACTATGTTGATAGAGGCTTTGCTAATAATAACCAGGAACTGGAAGCAACTTAGATGTCTCTCAGCTGAAGAATGGATAAAGAAAATGTGGCACATTTGCACAATAGATTATTACTCAGTTGTTAAAAACAATGACATCATAAAATTTGCTGGCAAATGATGGAACTAGAAAATATCAATCTGAGCGAGGTAAACCAGACTCAGAAAGACAAACATAGCATGTCATCACTTATAAGTGTATATTAGCTATAAAGTAAAGAATAACCATGCTACTATAATCCACATACCCAGAGAAGTTAAGTAACAAGGGGGGCTCAAGGGGAGGGGGAGGAACACATGAATCTCACTGTGAAGGGGAAATACAATAGATATCATGGGTGGATGTGGGGAGGGATCTGCATGGAGGCTGTGGGGAGCACAAAGGGAGAGAGTACTAGGAGAGACAAGTGGAATGGGGAGCATCTCTGAGACAAGTTAGAAACTGAATATAATGAAACCTCTAAGATACCTACACAGGTGGTTCTATCTATGGTGGATATGGATCCTGAAACAGCCATTGCCTGTAACTAGTGAAGACTTCCAGTAGAGAGATTGCTACACCAACCCAGCCATAAAACCTTATATCTACCATTTGTCCTGCCACCCCAAGATGTGCTGGCATAATGGTGGTGCAGAAAATTCGGGAGTGAAAACCAATGTCCATGTTTGAGATCCCATGCCATGAGAGAACCAGGCTGAGACCCACACCTGCCTCTGCCTGGAGGACCAGCCTCCTAAGACTGGGTAGTCTAGAGATCTAAGGGAGAAACCAACATGACTGACAAAGTCAATGAAATTATTCCCAATGATATTTTCCTATATCCATAGATTTGTGCCTAGCCCAGTTGTCATCAGAGACTTCCTCCAGCAACTAATAGAAGCAGATGCATAAACTCACAACCAAACATTAGACAGAGCTTGAGGAATCCTGTGGAAGAGGGGGAGAAAGGATACTAAAACCAAACGAGTCAAGGACACTACTAGAAATAGCACAGAATCAATTATCCTGAATTCATAGGTGATCACAGAGACTCAACCACCAAACAGGGAGCCTGAATGGGACTGACTTTGGTCCTCTTCACATATTTTACAGTTGTATAGCTTAGCCTTATGAGACTGCTGGAAATATGGGATCAGGGGCTGTCTCTGAATCTGTTGCCTGCTTTCTGGATCTTTTCCTTCTGGGTTGTATCCTCTAGCTTTTATAAAAGAAGAGGGGCCTAGTCTTACTGCAAAAAGATATGCTGTGGCTGGTTGATATCCATGGGATGGCTGACCTTAACTTTTCTCTTTTTCTTTTCTTTTATTATCTTGTATATTTCAATATTTGATTGATTGATAGATTGATTAGTTTACTTCTGTCGCAACTGTAGCACTCTTTCTTCATTTTCTATTGGGTCCTACCCTCCCTTCCCACATATCCACCTCTCCTGGACCACAGAAAGGCAGAGCCCTCTCCCCTACTATCTGACCAAAGTTTATCACGTCTCATCAGGACTGTGTAGATCATCTTCCTCTGTGGCTGGCAAGGCTTCACTGCCAGGGGCATGTGATCAAACAACAGGCAAAGGAATACATGTCAGAGAAACCCTTGTCCCCTTACTATGGAACTCATATGGAGACTAAACCTGAGCATACGGGTCTAGGTCCTCTTCATGCATGGATTTGGTTGATGCATCAATCCCTGCAGAACCTTCTGGGCTCAGATTTTTAGCTCTGTTGGTCTCCTTGTAGGGCTCTTGACCTCCATTTCCTTCTATCCCCACCCCCCTTTTCTTCCATAAGACTCCCTAAGCTCTGGACAAAGTTTGACTATGAGTCTCAGCATCTGCTTTGCTACCCTACTGGGTAGAGTCTTTCAGGGGACATTTATGATAGGCCCATCCTGTTCCCTCTCTTCAAACACTTTTGGTATTTATTCTATTTGCCCTTCTGAATGAGAATTCGGCATCCTCCCAAGGGTCCTCCAGTTATTTCGCTTATTTAGGTCTGTGGATATTAGTATGCTTATCCTGTATTATATGGCTAATATTTGCTTATAAGTGAGTATATACCATGTGTGTCTTTCTGGTTTTGGGTTACCTCACTCCTTTCCTCAAGAAAAATAGAGGAGGAATGGTTGCTGGGTAGGAAAGAGAAGAGATGGTGAGGAAAAACTAGAAGGAGAGGAGGGAGGAAAAACTGAAGTCGGGATGTATTAAATGCATGCATACATACATGCATACTTGCATACATAGGTCATTCAGAAGTTAAAGTTCTCTGCCATTCCATAGCCTTCTATTGAGAATTCTCTGTTTAGCTCTGTACCCCATTTTTTAATTCAATGCCTAAAAAACACCTAAGGATATGCTCAAAGTTCTTAACAAGGAAATGTGAATCAAAACAAACCTGAGATTTCACTTTACACTAATCAGAATGGCTAAGATTAAAAACTCAAGTGACAACACATGCTGGAGAGAATGTGGAGAAAGGGGGACCCTCTTCTATTGTTGGAAGGAATGTAAACTTGTATAATCACTTTGGAAATCAATCTGGCTCTTTCTCAGACAGTTAGGAATTGTGATTCCTCAAGATCCAGCTATACCACTCCTAGGCATATATCCAAAAGATGCTCAAGTATACAACAAGGACATTTTCTCATGTTCATGGCAGCTTTATTTGTTGCAGGCAAATGGTGGGAACTAGAAAAGATCATCCTAAGTGAGATATCCCCGAAACAGAAAGACACACAGGGTATATACTCACTTATAGGTGGATATTAGACATATAAAATAGGATAATCATACTAAATTCTGTACACCTAAAGAAGCTAATCAAGAAGGAGAACCCTGGAAAAGATGTTCAACCCTCATTCAGAAAGGCAAAAGAATGGATATAGGAAGAGGAAGAAAACAGGGAACAGGACAGGAGCCTACCACAGAGAATAAGCCTGCAGGGTATCAAAGCAGATGCTGAGACTCATAGCCAAACTTTGGGCAGACTGCAGGGAATCTTATGAAAGGAGGGAGAGATAGAAAAACCTGGAAGGGACAGGAACTCCACAAGGAAAACAACAGAATGAAGAAATCTGAGCACAGGGTTCTTTTCTCAGACTGATACTCTATCCAAGGGCCATGCATGGAGATAAGCTAGAACCCTTTCACAGATGTAGCCAATGGCAGGTCAGTGTCCAATTGGGTTCCCAGGTAATGGGAACAGAGACTGCCTCTGATAAGAACTCAGTGACTGGCTTTTGGATCACCTCCCCCTGGGGGGGGGGGGAAACAGCCTTACCAGGCCACAGAGAAAGACAATGCAGCTACTCCTGATGAGACCTGATAGACTAGGGTCAGATGGAAGGGGAAGAGGATCTCAAATCTCAGTGGACAGGGGGAGGGACATGGAAGGAGAAGACTGATGGAAGGTAGGAGTAGAAGGGGATGAGGAGAGACTATAGCTGGGATACAATGTGAATTAACTACAATTAATAATAAATAAATTTTTAAAAATACACAGAATCTTAAAACAACCCAGATGTCCCTCAGTGGAGGGATACATACAGAAATAGTGGTACATTTACACAATTGAATACTACTCAGCAATTAAAAGCAAGGAAATCATGAAATTTGCAGGCAAATGGAGGGAACTAGAAAAGATCATCCAGAGTGAGTTATCCAGGAAGCAGAAAGAAAAACATAGTATATACTCACTTAAATTAGACATATAATATAGGATAAACATACTAAAATAAAATCTGTACACCTAAAGAAGCTAAGCAAGAAGGAGGACCCTGTGTAAGATGATCAATCCTCACTCAGAAAGACAAATAGGTTGGATATCTGAAGAGGGAGAAAATAGGGGACAGAAAAGGAGCCTATCACACAGGGCCTCTGAAAGACTCTACTTAGCAGGGTATTAAAGCAGATGCTGAGGATTATAGCCAAACTTTAGGCAGAGTGCAGGGAAAATCTTATGAAAGAAGAGGGACATAGAAAGACCTGGAGGGGAGAGAAACTCTGCAAGGAGAGCAACAGAACACAAATACCTGGGCCCAAGGATCTTTTCTGAGACTAGGGTCCAATCAAGTACCATGCATGGAGATAACCTAGAACCCTTGCACAGATGTAGCCCATGGCAGGTCAATGTCCAAGTGGGTTCCCTAGTAATGAGAACAAAGATTGTCTCTGACATGAACTCAGTGGCTGACTCTTTGATCACCTCCACCTGAGGGGGAAGCAGCCTTAACAGGCTGCAGAGGAAGACAATGCAGCCAGTCTTGATGAGACCTGATAGAATAGGATCAGAAAGAAGGGGAGGAGGACCTCCCCTATCAATGGACTTAGGAAAGGACATGGGAGAAGATGAGGGTGAAAGGGTGAGATTGGGAGGGAAAAAAGGAGGGAGCTACAGCTGGGACAAAAAGTAAATAAACTGTAATTAATAAAAAAACTAAATAATAGTGATTAAAATTTTAAAAAAGAATTTAAAGTTCTAAAATGACTGAAATGTATACTCAGCTTGTCCAATATATTATTATAGCTTATGTTAACATAAAATCAATGTAAGAATAGTGATTTATATGAGCAACAGTTTATCATGACTTCAGGTGTGACTGCTGCTAATATTAGGCATCAGTGTGGCTTGTTTTGGGAAACTGATAAACTATGGTTCGCTCGCATATTAATGGAACACTCAGAAACTTCTCCACATGAGCTACTGGTAAATTAAACAAACAAACAAAAAAACTGGAAACCAAAATGCACTACATTTAAAAACAATATTAGAGTTCAAAGGATAGCCAATGTTTTTTCCTTTTCTTTTCATTTTTGGGCTGCAGTTATATGTAGACCTCCGAGAACCTATCCCCTCAAGAAGAAAGAAAAGAACAGGAAGAGGAAAAAGTGAAGGAAGGAATAACAGAAGAAGAGAGAGAGAGAAATCAGTTATTACCTGAAGGTATAAAGTGGAATGGGGAGAATTTCCAATTCACAGAATTGAACATGAATAAAAGGAATATATTTATGAGTAAGGTTTCTCAAGGAACACTGTAAACTATTTTCAAAACAAAGAGTCAGTGTGCGATGATGTATCTTAATTAGAACCATCAAAATACAGTTACACAGCAGAGCTAAAAAGCAGAGAGGAAAGTTCAAATAAACCCAAGAGTTGCAACCTGCAGTTAAAAAAAAAAAAAAAGTGAAGAGCCAGTGGACATCTGTGATGGGAAATGGAAGAGAAATCCTGCTCATTAAAAGATGGGTTGTCTCAATCTGGCTGCCCACATAGACTCAGTTTTCATGAGAAAAGGTATAGTGCCTTTTAATTTTCTTTATCATAACTTCAAATATCAACAGAGGAATGGATACAGAAATTATGGTACTTTTACACAATAGAATACTACTCAGCAATTAAAAACAAGGAAAGGAAATCATGAAATTTGTAGGCAAATGGTAAGATCTAGAAAAGATCATCCTGAGTGAGGTATCTCAGAAACAGAAAGACACACTCAGTATAAACTCACTTATATAGACCTATAAGATATGATAGACACACTGAAATCTATATACCTAAAGAAGATAAACAAGAAAGAGGACCCAGGGTAAGATGATCACTTAGAAAGACAAATGGGATGGACATTGGATGCAAGAGCAAACAAGTAACAGCACAGGAGCCTACCACAAAGGGACTCTGAAAGACTCTACCTAGCAGTGTATCAAAGCAGATATTAAGACTCATAACCAAATCTTGGGCAGAGTGCAGGGAATCATATAAAAGAAGGGGAAGTTAATATGACCTGGAGAGGACAGGACCAAATATATCTGGGCACAGGGGTCTTTTATGAGACTGTATCTCCAACCAAGGACCATGTATGGATATGAGCTAGAACCTTTGCTCAGACATAGTCAATGGTAGCTTAGTATCCAAGTTTGTACCCTAGTAAGGGGAACAGGGACTATTTCTGACATGAACTCAATGGCTGGTTTTTTGACACCCCAACCCTTGAGGGAAAAACAGCCCTGATAGGCCACAGAGAGGACTTTGCAGCCAGTCCTGAAGATACCTGATAAACCAGCCAGTGTCAGATAAAAGGGAAGGAGGTCCTCCCCCATCAGTGGACTTGGAAAGGGGCAGGGAGGAGATGAGTGAGAGAGGGTGGTATTAGGAGGGAAAAAAAGAGGTGGCTACAGCTGGGATATAAGTTAATAAACTGTAACTAATATTTAAAAAATAATAATTTAATTAAAAAATAACTTCAAATATATGTATCAATATCAAAATTCTGAGAATTGTTTACAAGAACTCATGCAAAATTTTCTTTTATGAGAAAAAATAAAAATTCTATTTGGTGATTTTCAAACACATCAGAAAATTAGTGCAAACATTTGAAAATGATCATCATATTTAAGGTATGATATATTTAATAATTCCTTGTTACATGTGTATGGAAGCTCATATATATAATCAGTATTCTAAACATGAGCAACAAAAATAAAAAAGGAAAGTATGTGTTTAAAGATCAAGATCATTTTAAAATGGATATAGTTTAGTAGAGCTCATTAGATTTCATTAAAGGAATATAAATTTAAATATTATTATTATGAGGAAAGTGAAACTGTTAATATATAGGCCCCAAATGAATAATAATTATTTACTTGATTGCTTATAAAATGAATTAATTTTAATAGACAAATATCAAAAATAGGTTGATAAGGGTTTTTTGGGGGGGATGAACTTCTTTTATTTATTTATTTTTTATTATTGGCTACATTTTATTAACTCTGTATCCCAGCTGTAGCCTGCTCCTTTATTCCCTCCCAATCCCATACTCCCTCCCTCAGCTCCTCCCTGCCCCTTTCCAAGTCCACTGCTTGGGGAGGATCTCCTCCCCTTTCATCTGATCCTGGTTTATCAGGTATCTTCAGGGCTGGCTGCAAAGTCCTCCTCTGTGGCCAACAGGACTGCTCCTCCCTTGGGGGTGGGGAGGCCAAAGAGCCAGTCATTGAGTTCCTGTCAGAAATAGTGGGATGAACTTCTTTTTTTTTTTTTTTTCAATGCAGTTTATTCAGGAACCTTGAACAATCATCTGACCCTGGGGAAAGCCAGCCCACAGCTTAAATAGCCTCTGGGTAGCCAACTCCAGTGTGCCACATGGGCAATGCAGATAAGTCCACATACACAGAAGCAAGCCAGATCCTCAGCCTTAGCCAAATATGGAGTTGTTTGTGACAGAGAGCACTCACCATATCAGAGATCAGACCTCTACTCTTGCCTGATGCGTCTAAAACAAAAAGGGGGAACTGTAGAGAGCTGCGGAATGCCGCACCTTAAAGATGATAAGGGATTTTACATTAAAAGGAAATATTTTACATTAAAAGGAAATAAGTTGGAAAGGAAACATGCTTGGCAGGTAGAGAAGTTAAAGGCAACAAGTGGAATTACAATGACATTGTGTATTGTATACATGCATGACATTTTTCAAAGAATTAATTCTTTAAATTTTATTTATTTATGTATTTCAATTTATTACCTTTGTATCTCCACTGCAGCCCACTCCTTCATCTCCTCCCAGTCCCACCCACACTCCCTCTTCTCACCCTATGCCCTTTTCCTAGTCCCTTGATAGGGGAGGTCCTCCTCCCCTTCTGTCTGACCCTAGCTTATCAGGTCTCATTAGTACTGTCTGTATCATCTTCCTCTGTGGCCTGGCAAGGCTGCACCACCCAGAGGGAGGTGATCAAAGAACCAGCCACTGAGTTTACATCAGAGACAGCCCCTGTACCTCTTACTAGGGAACCCACTTGGAAAGTGAGCAGCCTATGAGCTTCCTCTGAACAGGGGTCTAGGTCCTATCCATGCAAGGTCCTTGTTTGGATTATCGGTCTCTACAGAATCCTCTGGGCCCAGATTTTTGAGAAATTTCTCAACAGAATGGCAGAAAAACACTTAAAGAAATGCTCAGCATCCGTAGTCATTTGGGAAATGCAAATCAAAATGACCCTGAGATTTTACCTCACAGGCTAAGATCAAAAATTCAAGGGATGTTGCTTGCTGGAGAGGTTGTGGAGAAAGGGGAACCCTCCTCCATTGTTGGTGGGAATGTAATCTTGTACAACCATTTTGGAAATTAATCTGGTGCTTTCTCAGAAAATTAGGAATAGTGCTACCTCAAGATCTACTATACCACTCCTAAGCATGTACCTAAAAGATATCCTACCACTAAATAAGGACATTTGCTCAACTATGTTCATAGCAGCTTTGTTTGTAAAATCCAGAATCTGGAAACAACCCAGATGTCCCTCAATGGAGGAATGGATACAGTAATTGTGGTACATCTACACAATGGAATACTACTCAGCAATTATAAACAAGGAAATCATGAAATTTGCAGGCAAATGGTGGGAAAAAGAAAAGATCATCCACAGTGAGGTAACCCAGAAACAGACACTTATGGTATATACTCACTTATAAGTGCATATTAGGCATATAATATAGGATAAACATACTATAATCTATCACCCTAAAGAAACTAACCGATAAGGAGGACCCTAGAGAAGATGCTTCATCCTCATTCAGATGGGCAAACATCATAGACATTGGAAGTAGGAGAACAAAAGGAACAGGACAGGAGCCTTCCACAGAGGACCTCTCAAAGACTCTACCCACCAAGGTATCAAAGGAGATCCTGAGACTCAGAGCCAAACTTTGATTACAGTGCCAGAAACCTTATGGAAGAAGAAGGAGACAGAAAGACCTGGAGGGGACAGAACATCAAAGAATTAATTTTAAAGAGGAAACAGTTGAAGGAAAAGAGGGATTTTTTTATTTTAGATTTTGTTAATATTTATTTATTCAGTTTACATTCCGTTAGGAGCCCTCTCCCTCATCTCCTCCCAGTCCCAACCTCCCTGGCTCTCCCCCATCATCCCTCCCCTATTCTTCAGAAAAGGGGAGCCTTCCTCCTACCCACTCATCCCAGCTCATAAAGTTGCATCAGGACTGAGCACATTCGCTTCCCTTGTGGCTTCTCTATGCAGCACCACCGGAGGGAGTGATTTAAAAGCATGCAATAGAATCCATGGCAGAGACAGCTCCAGCTCCCCTTAAAAGGGAACCCACATGAAGCCAGAGTTGCCCCTGGAGTACATCTTTGTTGGGAGCCTAGGTCCAGTATATGCACGATCATTGGTTGGTGCTTCAGTCTCTGTAGGCTCCTCTGGACCCTGGTAATTTGGTTCTGTTGGTCCCTTTGTGGAGCTCCTGTCACCACCAGGTTCTATCCTCCCTCCCACTTTTCCACAATGTCTTTTCACCCAATGTTTGCCAGTGAGTCTCAGCATCTGTTTCAATCTGATGCTCGGTGGAGCCTCTCTGAGAACAGCTATGCTAGAGAAAATTCGTTAGAATTCAGTGTCAACAACTTTTACAAAGAACTTTTGTCAAGCATAAATCCCAATGTGGCAAACACAGTTGTGTTGTATGACTAACAAAGTTTTGAGTTGACAATAGATATTTATTGGATATTATAACTCATGCTATATTCAATCTGCCTTAGGGAAACTCTTTCAGCATTTACTTACATTAGAGAGGGTCTATAGTTTGGGATTTTTATTATTGTTTTTTTAGATGAAGTAATGCTGTCTGCAATTTTTTTTAAACCTGTTGTGTCTTGGATTTTTCAAACCTGTTGTCCCCTATAAGTACTTTTCAACATATGAGAAATGAGTTGTGAGAATAATCTTTCCATCTTTGAAGGTAATTTTTTTTTGAAACCTAATCTTTCTTCTTCATCCCCATTTCACTCTCATAAACTTAGGCAAAGCCTCTTGTTTACTAATCATATAATGCAAGACCACAAGTTCTCTTTATATAGTTATTTACTAACTGTTGCTGGGCATGTCTAAATGCTTTTCTCTCAGGCCCCCATTAATTTGTTTAATTAGATAGTTATTATTACTTTTCATTTTGATTTGCCTTATTTTTAGCTTTTTTTTTGAGGATTTTATTTTTTTTATTTTTTATTTTTTCCCTTTTTTTAAATTTTTCATCAATTACACTTTATTCATTCTGCATCCCCCCATAAGCCCCTCCCTCCTCCCCTCCTCCAGACATTTCAAGTCTGTTATTAACATCATTCAATGAATATGAAATTCAAATATCTCATTGTTCTCTTTACTTCTTTTGCACTTACTACTCAGCTTAGAAAATACATGCTTTAAATGCTTTTTAAATGTGTCTTTATTTGAACAGTTTAATATGACTATAGTTCTTATGGAAATTCCAGTATCTGATATTTGTGGATCTCAGTCTATTCTCTGGTTTATTTTGTAGTCCTCAGCAATGCTGTATATTTTCTCATGTGTTTTGTGATTTGTGGTTATGGCTTTGTATTCCCTGAGCTGTTCTGTGGCAATTCTCTGGCCTGGTTTGAAATTGAGTTTCTTCAGAGAATGTTTGTTTTTGCCTCTATTAGGCTTGGGGAGGGGTTGCTTTACCCACTTTAAATCTTACTTGGACTTTCAGGTCTTTTAAGTCCACTATGTTTTATAAGTTTGTGTTGTGACCTGCAATGCCATCTGTTTTATGTGCTTTTAAGAATTTTCTTCTCCTTAGTCAGGGGTAATATTTCTTAGAGATCATCCAATAAGGGCAAGGGGCCTTACTTTTCCATTTTCCCATCGTATGATCATGTTCTTTGGGACATTTTCTATACTGAACCCAAAGAAACATTTTTGTTGTTCTTTTTTTTTCCCTGTAGAACAAGAAATGAGTTCATTTTAGGAATGAGAAATTTTGTCTGCTACTAGACATTCAAGCAAAAATCAATGCTGGGCTTTTGCATACTGAAAGGAAATATTTTTTCAAATTATATTTTTACAAAAAATCATGTTTTTAACAAAAGAGTAGTGATACACACATGTTCATACATTCATAAAATGTATATATAATTCCATATATGTGTATATATATGTAAGTTCTAGTTCCATTATGCTATTGACTGATATTACTAGGGTAACAATTCTTTCTTAGAAGTAATAAAAAGAAAAATGGCAAAGTTAGTTATTATGCAAAGTTATATTACCTTTAAAGTAGCATATGAGCTTAGTGAAACCACACACACACACAGAGAATTAGCATTCAATGTTAGTCAAAGCTGCTTCAAACTATGCTACAAAAGTTTAAATAATTAATGCAGAGATATGAAATAACTGTGTTAGGTACTGAAATACTACAAGAATTTGTAATTTCCTCTTTATAATACAGATTTTAATCATCACATGGAAATGTTGAAGAAAGCCAGAGTTCACTTTTGTACTTATTTTTAAATTGCATGTAAGACAATGAAGAGTTACAAAAATTTTTATATTCTATATGTAACAGAAAAGAGACAATATTGATATGAGGAAACATATTCCATTACCGGATGACCTTGGACACTGGAAGAACTGAAGGGAGGCCCCCTGCTTTCTGGTAAAGAAGTTAAAATAATCATTTCTGTGACAGTAGGCAGGCTCTTCAGATTGCGATAACCTAAGATATTGCAAATTTAGGACTCCACAAAAGAGCACACATTGCCAAGAGCAAGAAGGAAGACATGACATTCTCATCTCTTCAGAAAGTATCATAAATACTGTATCCTACAGTTAGATTTAGGATAACTGCTATCAGCTGATCAACTTTCAGTCCAAGTGTTTATTGTAAAAAGCTTTATATTATCAGTAGGAATATTGTTTGCCATCAGTGATCTGATTGTTATTCCATATCCCTGTTAGTTGCTCTGGAGTTGCGATGAAAGAATATTTGACATAAACAATTTATGAGTGGAACCATTTATCTTGGCTCAACACTTCAGTACTCTCAGTCCCTCATGGTCAATAGTATGCAGTAGAGGAGATTAACTCACTTTAAGGCTAGCAAGCAAACATGAATGTAAGATAAGCCTGTGGCAAGCCATGGCCTCTACAGCATCTGCCCAGATATCTACTTCCTCCAACATGATTAAATTCTGTGCCTAGCAGCTACTTCTAATAATTTCATTGTATTATGAATCTACCAAGGGATGAACCACTCATTAGGTTGAGTCCTCAGGGTCTAACTCTCACTGAAATGTCATCATAGACACACCCAGAAAGGTGTGAACCTCTAAGAATTTCTACATAGAATTGAGTTCACCTACATAATTAACCATCATGTTATTATAACTTTAAAATGTAGGACCTGTAGATTAGTTAGTAGAATGTACAGTTTGAGGCAAATGATGTATTTTATGTAATCATGTACTTTTTTTTATTAAAGCCCACAATCTTATGAAACAGAAATCTCCACAGATACTTTTATCAGCTAATTGAAGCTATTGAAGAACGTAATTTGTTTAGCCTTCTATGACCCAGACCTACCTGGTATCTTCTTTAAAGTAGTACTGAAGTAGACATTTCCGGTTTCCTTAGAAACTCAGCTGTGTCATGTGAACATGCCTTTTGTTTTGGTTCTAAGTGTGAGATGTTGGAATGTTCCCCTTCCCCCAGTGAAAAGCCTCCCCTTTGAAAAGGTGCTTGATGTTTGTCAGCTGGAAACTACATAAATGGGCATGGATTTTGTTGGCTGAAAAACATCCTCCTCTGGACTCTGAAAGGGGATAAATACAAGTCCACAGACAGTGAAACAACACTTTTTGCATCTGTACTCTTTGAAAAGTTTTGGGTCTGTTTGCAGACTTTCGAAGAGAGAAATGGTCCAGAGAACTTTCCTGCTGCTTTGGTGCAATTTTTTTGCTTAGGTGAACTTCTGACTTATGGGCATAGTCTGGCCACTTTGGGTGAGTGGTTCTACTTCTCTTGCTATTGCCGGTTGTTCGCTGCTGCTGCTGTGGTTTGCCGTTGTTTGACTGGACTGCAGGTATCCTGATGACTGAGATTGGTATATCCTCAGAGAACTCAAGGACCCTAATCAGCAGGATATAGATAAAAGAGGACTATAACCCCTTTCCTACTAATCTCCTACCTAAGGTCAGTTCATGGGAAAGGAAGTAGAGAGAGGCATTTAAGAACATTACAAAAAAGTAAGTGTTTGAAAAATGTAAGCCACCACAACCGGCAATTCATGGAGATAACCCAGAACCCCTGCACAGATGTAGCCCAGGGCAGTTCAGAGTCCAATTGGGTTACATAGTAATGTGAAGAGGGACTGCCTCTGACATAATCTGCTTGGCCTGCTCTTTGATCACCTCCCTCTGGGGGGGAGCAGCCTTACCAGGCCATAGTAGAGGACAATGCAGCCACTTTTGATGTGAACTGACAGACTAAGATCAGAAAGGAGAGGAGAACCTCCCCTATTAGTGGACTTGGGGAGTGGCATGCAAGCAGAGGGAGGGGGGAGGGTGGGACTGGGAGGGGAGGAGGGAGGGGCTTATGGGGGGATGCAGAATGAATAAAGTGTAATTGATGAAAAATTTAAAAAAAAAGAAAAATGTAAGCCTACAGAGTACTGTATCACATTTCAGATAATCAAATAACATGTTTCTTTAAAATATGCCTATAAATTCACTATTTAATAATAGATTATTTCATCCTAAATTATCTCTTTAGTAAGTAAAAAAGTTCCTGATTTTTCTACATTTTCTTACTAAACTATTCAATTTCTATTGTCGGTCCTTGTGTACCTGTACTATTCACAAACTCATGGCTGAGGCCCTTGAGACAGACACAGATATCAGAGGACCTCAGAAACAGAGGTCAAACATAGATCTGTACTCAGGAATTGACCACCTTGGTTGTCACTTTTTTTAGACCTGAATTACATTTCAAGCCCATCAGTCATGTCTGAACATTCTACTTCTTGTGGCTTTATTAGCTATATGTTTCCTGAGCCTATGCTATCAGGTCAACTGCTGACCCTCTCTCATGCAACATATACCTGATTTACCAGGTTCCATCCTATGACCTTGGAAAAGCTACAGAATTATCTCAGACATTACCAGAAGCACCGTAGCAGACGTTGCACAGATGGATCTTAAAACAAAATGCAAATGCCATGGACTTGCCATTGACTTGAACCCATTCATTTTAGTCTCATATTGTCAAGGAAGAAAAGAAAATTACTCCAAGTGAATATAAAATTTTCCATATGGAAATACAGACATGCAAATCAATAACATTAGACTAAATATGTATACTAAATGTTTATTAATGGTATTAATATAGCAGTGGTTCTCAACCAGCATTTAGTTGGTTGAGAACTTCCTGTGGATGGAATGACCCTTTCACAGTGATTGCATATCAGGTATCGTGCATGTCAGAGATTTATGTTATAACTCATAACAGTACTAAATTACAATTATGAGCTGGCAACAAAAATAATATTATGGTTAGAGGGCACCACAACATGAGGAACTGTATTATAGGCTCATGGAATTAGGAAAGGTAAGAAGCACTGGTCTATAGGCTGGTCAATAGCCCCAAATTAGTCCAGAGTATTTTAGTGGCGTTTAGAATGAGCAGTATCCCTACAGCCTCAAATGTGCCATTATTACTCCACCAGACAGCATTCAGACACACAGACACACACTGGAGAAAAACATATGGCCTCCAGACTCTGCCTGTTATTTCAACTGGATGAATGGAACAACTGTTAAAGCTTAAGAAAGTCAATTTCTTCACTACAACACAGAAATAACTGCATGTATTTTTTTGAGATGTTACAGTGTCTATATATAAAAACATTTTGCTGTGGCAGAGTGTCTGATGAAAAACCAACATATAGTGTTAAGAATTTACCAGCTGAGTTAAATTTGCACACGTTTATTAGTGATGATGTTTAATTTTGGCTGTAAACTTGACTGAGAGACACATGTCTGAATGCATTTGTGAGGGTATTTCTCAGAAGCAGTGGCTAAGGTGGTTAGTCTCTCTACCAGGATGTGTGACACCTTGCAACTGTGGCCTAAATATAAAGAGGTGCATTGGAAAACCTGTTGCTCTTTGCCTGCTCACCTTGCCTATTCAGTGAGAATATATATTCTGATTCTCCTTCTGCCTTGGTCATTCTCATCCTTCACCGGTGTTGGGATCCATCCATTCTCATCCTTCACCGGTGTTGGGATCCAGTCTCCTCAGCCTCCCTGTATGGACTACACACTACCAGAGTTCCAGACACGCTCCAGATTCCTGAGGCGCACAGCCTTATGGGCTGAGCAACAGTAATTCTCAGCCCCTCCTACAACCAGAAAAACAGAGACTACCCAAGCAGAGCCATGTAAGTCAATCTAACAAGCCCACTTTGTAACATCTAATCACCTCATAAAGATATTTTCATTTCTTTCCAAATGGCAGATCAAAATGAGTACCTGGAGTTGAGCCTCAACTTAGTGGGTAGGTAAGAATCCTCTTTGTGGTTGTCAGTTATAAATCTTCCGAGGAATAATAAGCTTAGAATTAATCCATGTATATTCTTGTTTTCTCTGCAGACAAAATCCTTTCAAATGCTTTGAACAACTGAAAGTCACCTTTCTCTCTTCATCAGTACACAAAATTTTATCCCCTGAACAACCTGTATTCCACATCCTACATAACCGAAAAAAATTACAAGATAAAGAACCTCAACACCTAGTTAAAACAACAACTCAATATACAAAGCAATGCAAATTCACTTGGACTGAGATTCTTTCAGAACAAAGGAAAGAAACCAGTTTCAGCTATTTTTAGCTTATTAATTTAAACTATGAGTTTATATTCTGGTTTATTTGTTAAACAATTGGAACATTGTTTTTATCTAACATACATGAATTCAAAACTCATATAACTTTTGATCTTATCACGACAAACAAAAACTGATAAAATATATAAGCTTTAACAGTCTTATAAGAAAGTCATCCCATCAGGTAGCATCCTTTTAGAGTGAATAGAACTCATTTGTATATTTCACCACAGAAAAAAACAAAAAACAAAAGACAGGACAAAGAGAGGGAACTAACAGGATAGAAGGAGATGCACATGAGATCTGGTTACCAGCCACAGAATGAATCAGTAGCAGCATCAATCAGAAGTGGAGAAGCTTCTCCAGAGCTCCCAGCCTTCTGGTGGAAACACAGATGAGCCTCTGCTGTCTCCAAACTCCTTCCTGAAGCAGGACCAGAGGGTGACAGAAACACCCTCCACCCACACCCCACACTTCCATCCCAGGCTCTATACAGAGCCCACCATTGCCTAGTTGACAGAATAGAGTTCACTAGAGGACAGCTGCTCTGTAAAGACAGGCAAAGGATAAATTTCAGAACACTGAAAAACAAACAGAAATAACCTGGAATGCACAAGCTCCATGATAAAGGAGTCTGCCGTGTGCCGATGCTCTCGGAGCAGAGTCCTCTGTAATCCCCACAAGCTGATGCTGTATAATTGCTAGTCCCACTCATGTTTCCTTGTCTCTAAGTGCTATTGCCATAGTTAATTTAATTAGAAAAAAAGATTGCATTTATTAAAATCTTTCCTATGTCAACTGAAGGCAAAATCAAATGTCACTCAAAATCCATGTATATCTAACTGTTAAAAGAAAAATAAACCAATTTAAGTTTTGATACTAAAAATAGACATTTTGCTTGAGACAGTCTTTTTTTTTTTTTTTTTTTTCAATGCAGTTTATTCAGGAACATTGAACAATCCTCGGACCCCGGGGAAAGCCAGCCCACAGCTTAAATAGCCTCTGGGTAGCCAACCCAGGCGTGCCACGGGGGCAATGCAGATAGGTCCACATACATGGAAGCAAGCCAGATCCTCGGCCTTAGCCAAATGTGGAGTTGTTTGTGACAGAGAGCACTCACCATCGGGAAGGTGGAAGGCGGAAACCAGCTCCATCTTTAAGGCATAGCATTCCGCAGCTCTCTACAGTTCCCCCTTTTTGTTTTAGACACATCTGGCAAGAGTAGAGGTCTGATCTCTGATATTAGAAATAAATTGGGACTTTGTACAGATGTTCATTTAGGTGTCATCCACCCAAAGAGCATCAGACCCGTCTGATACCTTTTTCTCAGAGGCGGGACCTGGGGCATCAACCCGCATGCAATCAGACATGCTCTTCTCTGGGTCCAAAGCGGCTGACCCTGAGTGCAGTGCTTAGCCTCGCATCCTGAGCATATCATTTTAGCTTTTTATGGTATCCAACCATGCTTGGGGAGAATGTCCTGCTTCAATGGCTGTAAAGGCCTGAATGATCATGGCTGCATCACACTGTTGTGAGACTCTAATCTTGCATATATACCACAGGCAAACCAAGGAGACCAACACCAGAAGGCCTGCTAACACTCCCATGCCCGCCCATTCCTTCAGATGATTCATGGCTGCAGCAGTCCATGTTGATAATCCTGTGGCTAGTCCTGCGTCCACTCTGGTAGAATTTACTGTGACAATGGCCACTCTCAGCTGCTCCATCGTAGTATCGAATTCTCCATTCCAATTACCTAAAATATAGCTCGACAATTGTTTAGACAGATTTGCAGCACAGGAAAAATTCTCATGTTGTATGCTAGTGACACAAAGTCCAGCATACTTTCATTGACAGCCAGGTTGAGCGATTTGCCATAGGGTATCAATTTGCTCCTGCACGAGGACAATCCTCTGATTGAACACCATCAAGCTTCCTTTTAGTTGAGCATTAATTCCTTTATGTACAACTAAGGCATGAGCTACATTGGCTAAATGATTATTCAGGGTCTGAGCAGTCTGCCCAGTATGACTCATGGCTAATGCCCTGGTGGTAGCTCCAACAGCCGTCAATGAGATGGTAGTAACAATGGTGGCTGTAGTTCCAAGATCCCTTTTCTGTCTGAAGAGAGTCATAGCGTGAGGGGCATCAATGGGCACAGGCACCCAGTGAGGCATGTGAGTAACCAGGGCATACCTAACTTTACTAGCATTCCAGCATTGGGCAAAAAAGCAAGTATCATTACCACAATTACTTGGCTCTATCTGGCTAATAATGAATAAAAATGGGGGATATAGACAAACAGGTGTGGGCTTATAGGAAATATTATGAGAAGCCTTAACCCCTCGTTGGAACATCCTGCGTCAGTTCTAGAACTAGCAGTGGTGGTGTCCGAGGTCTGAGTAGGTTCAGGAGACCATTGCCTCCAGGGGCGAGACGTGCTCCATGCCAATTGACTAACTCCATGTTTTCCTCCAATTTTGAAAGTCATTTAAGGTTCTTAAATTATTTTTTTCCCTTTTTTCTTAAATTTTTCATCAATTACACTTTATTTATTCTGCATCCCCCCTTAAGCCCCTCCCTCCTCTCCTCCCAATCCCACCCTCCCTCCTCCCTCTGCTTGCATGCCACTCCCCAAGTCCACTAATAGGGGAGGTTCTCCTCTCCTTTCTGATCTTAGTCTGTCAGTTCACATCAAAAGTGGCTGCACTGTCCTCTACTATGGCCTGGTAAGGCTGCTCCCCCCCCCCCCCAGAGGGAGGTGATCAAAGAGCAGGCCAGTCTTAAATGTTAAAATTCCCCAGAGTTTTGCTGATAATTATATTCTTATGCCTTTTTAAAGGAAGACAAAAGCTATTACTATACTTTTTTCTCAGTGTATTCTCTACATGTACTCTCTGACGACTATGAGGGGAAAAAAATAAACTCCTAAATAACACTATTATTAGGCACTGAAATCTGCCATAACCTAATGTGCTTAGAATGAACATGTTCTCAATGTTGTACCGTGTTTTTTTCTATTCATTCTGTTCTACTTCTTCTATTCATTGTAGAAATAACTGTCATTCACGTTGTTCTTTATGAACTAGGGAGGTTATGAATGTCTAGAGAAATCTGTCTCTTATTTCCTAATGAGGAAAATTTGAATATTTGTGAGTCCTTTCTGAAAACAACTTCATTATTCTAATATGGTAAAGGAGCGTAACAAAAATCATTGCTTTTCAAACATGACAGGTTTGAGAACACTTGAAATGATAGGAGAAACTCATACAAGATTTAAGTCAGCCAGTGTCCCACCATGGAGGGGAGCAGGAATAAAAAAAGCCCCACTCCTAGCTGAGGAATTACTGTCAACTGGTGGCTTCTAGAAGGAAGAATCAGTTTTCCTCATGATTGTAGCCCCTTAAAGGCCACCACTGGTCTAGCAGTGAAAAAACTGATGTGGGGTGTAGATTAATCCAGCAACATGCCTGTTCTGGTAAATGATCACATCCAAAGACCAAGGTCTGGAATACAGAGTCACTCTTAGTACACACCTTCTATCCCTCTGGCAAAAATTTAATGCACATTTTTAATCCAAAACAAATGACATCAAACTGAGGGACAGACCAGGCAATAAACCAGAGAAAGATTTGACAGAATGAGTCAAAGGCAGGATATACCCAACTCTCAAGATAAGAGAGAGTGACAGAGACACACAGAGAGACAGAGACACTGAAAGACAGAGACAAAGTGAGAGAAAGAGAAAGAGGGGAAAAAGAGAAAGAGAGCAGGTCCTTAAGAACAAGAAAGTTCATTAGGGGAGACAGTACAATAGAGTTCAGGATTTGAGTGCAGCTGAGTTCATGCACTTCTGTTCAGTTAGTACTCAGTGCAGTCAGTGAAGTTCAGCTCATGAAGTTCAGTGGAAATTTTTCCAAGCAAAACATTCAGTCAGAAGTCGAGCAGAGGCAGTTTGAATCAGTCACTTAGCAAGAAGTTTTGAACCAGAACAGTTGAGTTCAACCAACCAGTCAGAGTTAAGAAAGAATTAAAAAGGGTGAGCTAACTCAGCTGGAAGTCTCAGAGGCTGAAAACATTCTAAGCTTAGGTTATGAGGGAGGCTGAAAGCCTAAGCCTTCAAGGCCTGGGCTTACAGAAGATCAATGTGTGAAGGCTGGAAGCTTCTAGGCCTAGTCCTAGGGATAGTCAGAAACACTCTGAGCTCAGCCCAAGTGAAGAATTCATAAAGCTTGAGTATGGCTCTATTTGATTCCTTCATCTGAGGGAGGGGAAAAGCAACATTTACAGTGGGAGATAGGGTAAGAATTGGAGAGGAAATATTGGAAAGGGACTTGATCAAAACACATTACATGCATGTGTGAAATTCTCAAACATCAAATAACATTTTAAGTCTTTTAATAGGATTTCAATAATTCCTGTTAGGAATGCATGTAAAGATTACTACTGGGGTGGGAGATGAGAGGGTTAAGAGAGAGAAGAGAAACTGAGGGGACATCTCTTTGGCAACCTGGAAGCCTGCGGCAGGGTATGAGGACATGGGTGTGACTTTAGCTGAGACTTCTAACAAGTGGGGACATGGAGATTGAAGTGATCACTTTCCAGCCAAGCAGGACTTCAAGTGGAAGTAGAGGAACATCAACCCACCCACAAAACCTTGGTCCAAAAATTACCCTGCTTACAGGAAGTGCAAGGATGAAGAGGGAACCAAAAATTGGCCCAACCTGAGACCCACCCCAAGGTAGAGAGACAGCCCCTGACACTATTAAATGATGCTCTGCTATGCTTGCAGACAGGAGTTTAGCATGACTGTCCTCTGGGAGGCTTCACCCAGGAGTGGATTGAGATTGATGCTGGGACTTGCAGCCGAGAATGGGGAGGAGCTCCATAGGTCATGTGGTAGTGTGGGAAAGATGGAAGGACCTAGAGAAGACAGGAACCCCAAAAGAATTCCAACAGAGACAACTAACCCAGACCCACAGGGACTTACAGAGACTGGACATCAATTAAGGACCAAGGCCCCTGCACACATGTGGCTGATGGGCTGCTTGGTTTTCATGTGGGGCACCTGGTGAGTGGAAGGGGAGAGTGTTTTGTTTTTTTTTTCAATGCAGTTTATTCAGGAACCTTGAACAATCCCCGGACCCTGGGGAAAGCCAGCCCACAGCTTAAATAGCCTCTGGGTAGCCAACCCAGGCGTGCCACGGGGGCAATGCAGATAGGTCCACATACATGGAAGCAAGCCAGATCCTCAGCCTTAGTCAAATGTGGAATTGTTTGTGACAGAGGGCACTCACCATCCGGAAGGTGGAAGGCAGAAACCAGCTCCATCTTTAAGGCATGCATTTCGCAGCTCTCTACAGTTCCCCCTTTTTGTTTTAGACGCATCAGGCAAGAGTAGAGGTCTGATCTCTGATATTAGAAATAAATTGGGACTTTGTACCGATGTTCATTTAGGTGTCATCCACCCAAAGAGCATCAGACCCGTCTGATACCTTTTTCTCAGAGGCGGGACCTGGGGTATCAACCCGCATGCAATCAGACATGCTCTTCTCTGGGTCCAAAGCGGCTGACCCTGAGTGCAGTGCTTAGCCTCGCATCCTGAGCGTAACATTTTAGCTTTTTATGGTATCCAACCATGCTTGGGGAGAATGTCCTACTTCAATGGCTGTAAAGGCCTGAATGATCATGGCTGCATCACACTGTTGTGAGACTCTAATCTTGCATATATACCACAGGCAAACCAAGGAGACCAACACCAGAAGGCCTGCTAACGCTCCCATGCCCGCCCATTCCTTCAGATGATTCATGGCTGCAGCAATCCATGATGATAATCCTGTGGCTAGTCCTGCGTCCACTCTGGTAGAATTTACTGTGACAATGGCCACTCTCAGCTGCTCCATCGTAGTATCGAATTCTCCAGTCCAATTACCTAAAATATAGCTCGACAATTGTTTAGACAGATTTGCAGCACAGGAAAAATTCTCATGTTATATACTAGTGACTCAAAGTCCAGCATATTTTCATTGACAGCCAAGTTGAGCGATTTGCCATAGGGTATCAATTTGCTCCTGCACGAGGACAATCCTCTGATTGAACACCATCAAGCTTCCTTTTAGTTGAGCATTAATTCCTTTTTGTATATCTAAGGCATGAGCTACATTGGCTAAAAGGTTATTCAGGGTCTGAGCAGTCTGCCCAGTATGACTCATGGCTAATGCCCTGGTGGTAGCTCCAACAGCCGCCAATGAGATGGTAGTAACAATGGTGGCTGTAGTTCCAAGATCCCTTTTCTGTCTGAAGAGAGTCATAGCGTGAGGGGCATCAATGGGCACAGGCACCCAGGTTTTTAACATGCACTCTATTGCCTGCTTTTGGATCACTTCTTTCTAGCATGGTTGCCTGGCCTGGCCTCAGGGAATGAGGATATGCTCAGTCCTGATGTGCTGGGGAGGGCTGATACTGGGGGAGGAGAGGACTTCCCTTTTCTAGGGAAAAAGTGAGAAGAAAAGGGGGAAAAGGTGGGGGGAGAGTGGGAGGAGAGGAGGGAGGAGGCTGCCCTTGGGATGTAAAGTAAATACACTTAAATAAAATAATAAATAAAAATTACATTCTGTGTATTTTAAGAAAAAAATCAATAAATTATTTTCAACAGTATGAAAATATTTATTTGGTAAAGCAAAGAACGTAAGTAAAGCTGAAGTTCAAAATACTGGTTTTCTGTAGCATGAGATAAACGAAACAAGAGTTTTGATGATAGGACCCAATTTCTGAAGACAACACACGCTGAAACACAGTGAATGGAACAAATGTAGATAGTGTTGTGGTAGGTTCAACTCTACTGGTTAGTTAAATAGTGTTACTGTGCTTTACATGCTATCAGAGAGAAAAACAGTTAACAATCTTGCCCAGCTGTGCAAGTTATAATAGCAAGTAGCCTAGCAGAGTATGACCAGTGGTGTAACAGTGCACAAATATTTTGAGAGTAAGTAATGACTATCTAATTGTATGTAAGGCCAGTAACACAAAATAGACATCATGGCTACTACTGGTAACTGGGACAAAAGTGGTGTTTAAGTCACAGTGAAAAGCTAATATTATTTACCCTCTAAAAAAACCATTGCAACAACCTTCCCTTCAAGGTCCTATTATTTGACACATAGTTTAGGGCATCTTTTACCCCTCATCAGAGTAGCAACTCTTTGTAGCAGATGATTATTAATAAAGAGATCTAGGATTCGTCAACACACAGGAGAGTAAAAGTCTGAAATGCTTTCATTAGGACATTTGCATCTTATCCCTTTCCCAAGGCTCAGGATCATTGTGGAAAAGGTACAAGAAAGATTATTAGCACCAACAAGATAACAGTCTTTTCTGGGCATGTCATAGCCATTGCACATGTAAAATCACTGAGGCTATAGGTATATGCTCAAGGCTTCCACAAAATTAAATCAGCTAAAATTTCAACAGAAGAGGAAGAGCTCATTAAATTATATTACTATCTTGGGAGTTATTGACTAATGATGGCTGATGGCAAAGTAAGAGTCTATTTTCCTTAGTGATATGATCCTGTAGACGCAACACATAGTCAAATATATAGTCCTACTCACATACCCACACAGATGACTTTACATACCCATGGAGGGACTTTAAAAATCAAGCACATATATTTGAACAGGAAAAATACTATGGCATAGGAAATAAATTGAAAAAAAGGAACGAGGGGCTGGATTTGAAACTGAAAACATTTTATATTGTTTATGAAATTCTAAAACATTAAAAATATTAAAAGTATTAGTAATTTACAACATAACATCAGGAACATTTGTCATAAAAATGCAACTATAGCTCAATATCCTCATGGCAATTGGTATAATCAATCATATCCATAACTTACAATTACAAAATTATGAAATTTTATCCTTAGATGTAGAAGAAGAATTTAACAAACTATAATAGTCTTTCATATTTAAAATTTGGTATTGAATGGGACTACAGGATAATTCCTCAAATTAATAAAGGACAAATACATTCTCCTGAAGCCAATATCATACTAAATAGTGAGATACTCAAAGTCTCTGAATGTAACAATATCAGTTAGAAATCCAGAATGTCACACCCCTTCTTCTCCATCATGCACAAATGCTAGAAAATGCAATAAAAGAAGAAAACAAAAAAAAGTATTCAATTTGGGAAAGCAGAAAAGAAAAAGCTTTGTTCACAGTTGGCACTTCAGTCATCTATGTAAAACATCTGAAAGATATGATTGAACATCTCTGAGAAGTAGACTAATTACTGCAATTTGCAATATACAGTGTTTCCATGACAACTGTCTATCATTTTTATATATGTGCAGGTGAATCCAAAGTAAAACTAC
This sequence comes from Meriones unguiculatus, assembly GCF_030254825.1. Taxonomy (NCBI): domain Eukaryota; kingdom Metazoa; phylum Chordata; class Mammalia; order Rodentia; family Muridae; genus Meriones; species Meriones unguiculatus. The sequence continues at coordinate 102,073,595 of NC_083351.1, forward strand.
CTTAAAATAAATATCTGTGGCTCAAAAATGACATTTCAGGTACATAACTTTCACAGTGATTATAAAAATATTAGAAACGCTAAAAAATTATCATGAATGTATTCAAAGAAAAATTAAATGAATCCGTGTTCTTAGCTAGGGATATCTAATTTTACTAACATGTCTGTTTTTCTTAATTTTATCCATGTTTTTTTTTAATGAAATGGCTACAAATATAGCAGCAAATTGTTCTGTACATACTGAGAAATTGATTCTAAATTTACATAAAAAGGAAAAGGCCCAGAATAGCTAAGTCCACACTGACACTACAGAAACTTAGGCGAAAGAGATAGCGATTAATACAGTTTGGGGTTGGTGAGAGAATGGAGCAACACTGACATACAGATCAACTCAGAATTATGCTTAGTTGATGTGATAATAAAATTGATACAAGGAACATCGTCCGTTTTAATTAAAATTTTATTTTTTCAATATTAGTTACAGTTTATTCACTTTGTAGCCCACCTGTAGCCCACTCCCTCATTCCTTCCCAATCCCACCCTCCCACCCTCATCTCCTCCTTGCCCCTTTCCAAGTCCACTGATAGGTGAAGTCCTCCTTCCCTTCCATCTGACCCTAGCTTATCAGGTATCTTCAGGACTGGCTGCAAAGTCATCCTCTGTGTCCTAGCAAGGCTGCTCCTCCCTCAGAGGGGGTTGGGGAGGTCACAGAGACAGCCATTGCATTCATGTCAGAAATAGTCCCTGTTCCCCTACGTGGGTACTCACTTGGATACTGAGCTACCATGGGCTATGTCCAAGCAGAGGTTCTAGGTTATATCCATACATGGTCCTTGGTTGGAGATACAGTTTCATAAAAGACCCCTGTGCCCTGATATATTTGGTCCTTGTGGAGTTCCTGTCCTCTCCAGGTCATACTAACCTTGGTTCATATGATTCCCTGCACTCCGTCCAAGGTTTGGTTATGAGTCTCAGTATCTGCTTTGATACACTGCTAGGTAGAGTCTTTCAGAGGCCCTCTGTGGTAGGCTCCTGTCCTGTTACTTGTTTTCTCCTACATCCAATGTCCATCTCATTTGTCCTTTTAGTGAGGATGGATCATCTTACCCCAGGTTCTCTTTCTTGATTATCTTCTTTAAGTGCACAGATTTCAGTATGTTTATCCTATGTTGTATGTCTAGTATCCACTTATAAGTGAGTATATGCTGACTGTGTCTTTCTGTTTCTGGGATATCTCACTCAAGATGATTTTTTTGTAATTCCCACCATTTGCCTGCAAATTTCATGTTTTTAATTGCTGAGCAGTATTCCATTGTGTAAATGTAGCACAATTTGTGTATCCATTCCTCCATTGAGGGACATCTGGATTATTTCCAGGTTCTAGCTATTACTAACAAAGCTGCTACAATCATGGTTGAGAATGTCCTTGTTATGTACTTGAGCATTTTTTGGATATATGCCTAGGAGTGGTATAGCTGAATCTTGAGGAAACACTATTCCTAATTTTCTGAGAAAGCGCCAGATTGATTTCCATAGTGGTTGTACAAGTTTCCATTCCCACCAGCAATGGAGGAGGGTTTCCATTTCTCTACAACCTGTCCAGCATGTGTTGTCATTTGAGTTTTTGATCTTAGCCATTCTTATGGGTGTAAGGTGAAATTTCAAGGTCCTTTTGATTTGCATCTCTCTGATGGCTAAGGATATTGAGCATCTCTTTAAGTGTTTCTTTGCTATTCCATATTCTACTACAGAGAATTCTCTGTTTAGCTCTGTACCCATTTTTAATTGGATTGCTTGATTTATTGCTTTTTAACTTCTTTAGATCTTCATATATTCTGGATATCAGCCCTCTGTCAGATATAGGGCTGGTGAAGAACCTTTCCCAGTCTGTAGGCTGTAGTTTTGTTATGACAACAGTGTCTTTTGCTTTACAGAACCTTTTCAATTTCATGAGGTCCCACTTATTGACTGTTGCTCTTAGAGCCTGTGTTGTTGGTGTTCTGTTCAGGAAGTTGTCTCCTGTGCCAATGAGTTCTAGGCTGTTCCCTACTTTTTCTTCTAACCGATTTAGAGTATCTGGTTTTATGTTGAGGTCTTTGATCCACTTGGACTTTAGTTTTGTGCAGGGTGATAAATATGGATCTATTTTCATTTTTCTGCATGTAGATATCCAGTTGAACCAGCACCATTTGTTGAAGGTGCTGTCTTTTTTCCATTGAATGGATTTGGCTTCTTTGTCAAAAATCAAGTATTCATAGGTGTGTGGATTTATTTCTGAGTCTTCTATTCAGTTCCATTGATCCCCCTTTCTGTTTCTATGCCAATACCATGCAGTTTTTATTACTATTGCTCTGTAGTACAGCTTGATATCAGGGATGGAGATCCCTCCAGATGATCTGTTGTTGTACAGGAGAATTTTTCTTTCAAGGTCTGTAAAGAATTGTGTTGGTATTTTGATGGGAATTGTGTTGAGTCTGTAGATTGCTCTTGGCATTCTGGCCATTTTCCCTATGTTAATCCTACCTATCCATGAACACGGGAGATCTTTCCATCTTCTGATATCTTCTTCAATTTATTTCTTCAGAGACTTGAAGGTTTTTTGTTTGTTTGTTTGTTTTCCAAATACTTCTTTCATCTGGTTGGTTAAAGTCACCTCAAGGTACTTTATGTTATTAGTGTCTATTGTGATGGGTGTTGTTTCCCTGATTTCTTTCAGGGCCCTTTTGTCTTTGGTATACAGGAGGGCTTCTGGGTTTTTTTTAGTTGATTTTGTATCCAGCCACTTTGTTGAAGGTGCAAACACTGTCTTTTAAAGAAATTATGTTGGAACAAGTGAATATATATATATATATATATATATATATATATATATATATATAATCAGAAATAACTCATCATGTGAACCTCGTTGACATACCTTACAGAAATCCTTAGAAAATTTGAGCAACATTATATAAAATATTAACAAAATGATTTGCAACTAGACATCATTAAAACTGAAATTCTGAGTTCTGAACCTTTTTCAGGAATATGGGAAGGAGAGCCAAAACCTGGAAGGAGGACAGATGGCAACTTTTTTTTCTAGCTTCTGCTAGAAAGCACATATATATGTAAGCACACTTGCATGCACACAGTTATTCACACACAAACTTGTACCTATGCACACACAAATACACACATGTTCATTTGCATACACAAATAGAAAATTTGAAAATAGAGACGGATAATGCTTAGAATAAGCACCACAATACATTATCTGGACTGAAACCAGAGAGTTGGGGAGAGAAATCAGCATTTGAATGAACACAGGTAAGGCATATACATTTGAAAGGAACATTATACCAGCACATACTGATGTTACAGTTTGAGCTCAGAGCACTTTCACAGGCTCACGTGTATGAGCACTTGGACCTAGACAGTGACACTTCTCTGGGAGATTGTAGAACCCTTGGGGGATTGGAGGGGGGGTGTTGTGTAACAGTTTCCTCTGAAGTTAAAACATTCCATCCTAAAGTGAAGCTCTTCCAGCAAGTAGGTAAACAAATCAATGTAGTTTCAGGAAATCCGTGAATCTGACAAATTTCACTAGGTGTTTTCTTCCCACAAGTAAACAAGCCATATTGCTGACAGTCACTCTTATTTAAAAAAAATATTTATATTTTTATAAATTACAGTTTACTCATTTTGTATCACTGCTGTAGCCCTCTCCCTCATCCGCTCCCAATCCTGCCCTTCCTCCCTTACCTCTTCCCATGCTCTTTCCTAAATCCACTGATAGGGGAGGTCCTCCTCCCCTACCATCTGACCTTAGCCTACCAGGTCTCATCAGGTCTGTCTTTCCCTATGGCCTGGCAAGGCTACTCCCCTGTGACTGGGAGGAGATCAACGAACCAGCCACAGTGCATGTCAGAGACAGTCCCTGTTCCGATTACTAGGAAACTATTAAAACAAGCCAAATTTTGACTGAGTCTCAGCATTTGCTTCAATACCATTCTGTGGTATACTCCTGTCCTGCTCCCTGTCTTCTCCCACTTCTGCATGAAAATTAAGCTTCTTCCCTAGGATCCTCCTTGGCTGTTTAGCTTCTTTAGGACTATAGATTTTAGTATATTTATCTTATATTATATGGCTAATACCCACTTATATGTGAATATATATCATGTTTGTTTATCTGCTTCTGGGTTACCTCACTCAGGATGATCTTTTCTAGTTCCATCCATTTGCCCTCAAATTTCGTGATTTCCTAACTGGAATGAGAGGTCATATGAGTTGTGTCTCCCGAGAAAATTTTTTGTCACACAAGTGTGAGTCTAGCTGGAGGAAGTGAGTGGAGACCTCAAATGTTACAGACCTATTTTCTTATTCTTGGCAACCATATTCTTCCTGCTTTGCCCAAATTTGACACAACAGTTTTCACTTGTTCCCAGAGCTTCCTGCTCTCTTGCCTTTTCCTTAGGAAAGACTTTCCTTTAGCAGTGGAAAAATAATAAATCTCTCTTCCCTAGAGTAGGTTTTGTCAGGTATTTCATGAACATGAGAACATCAACTAAACATATCTTGCTTTGATTCACCATGAGCATTCTCATTCTTTGTCACAGTGTGCCTACCGCTTAATATAATGTTGGTGACTTGATGATTGGTTTCTTTAATTCCTATGAATGCAAAATTATTAAATTTTCTTTGCAATCTAAAGATACCACATTTGCAGAAACAGGTAGTACTAAATTGATTAGAGCATTAAAATGCGATTTAAAAAGCTATTAATTACTTTATTTATATGCTTCTTAACCTAAGTTAGTAGCAAAGGAAATAAACCTCATTAAAAATTATTATTACAAGCATCACCCGGCATTTAGTAATCCTATACTACAAAAAAAAAAAAGACCCGTGAAAGTTTTCTGTACAAGCAGAACAGATTTACCAGGAGAAAAGAGGACTGTCCATAATACAGATGAGATTTTGTTATGTAGTACAAATCATATTATTCTGGCACATTTTGTAGGACACATTATGTTGTGTATATATTATATATTATAAAAACGTGTCTTGTAACACATCTCTACAAAAAGGTGCAGAAAGAGTCATGCTTATGGCTTCTATGGTGTCTACTATGTACCCATCCTAAATCCTTTCAACAGAGCTTTCTTTACCTTTTGCTATTTCCTCCTTAGCACCTGTAGGAAAAGTAATTAAAAAATAGGTGGGTTAGCAGAAGAGCATCCCAAGTTAATATCTGTAGGAGATCTTCATTGTCACTTCAATTCCAAATGTAGTTTGCTCTTATTTCATTCTTATTCTTTTGTTTCATTTAAATTTGTTTTTCTGCCGGATGCTTTCCTTAACCTAACTTCAACTACTTGCTTAGTCTTTAGTGTACAGTTAAATAGGGGTGTATTTCTGACAAATAAAAAAATATTATTAATTCTGGCAAAAATTTCTTACTGCTCTTATTTATTCAACAGAATATCTTGAAAGACTATTTTCAAAAGAAAGACAATGCTCACATTTATATGCACAGGAGATAAGCAGCCTGTGAACAGTTTTGGAACCTGCTTCTGGACTATTAAGGTAAAGGTACTGATTTCTTTTTAAGGAAGAGGAGGAAAAGCTTCCCAAGATGTATAAAATGAAAGCTAGCTTTGAAATATAAACAAGACTTTGATCAATGAAAATGTGGGAGAAACCCCACTAGATAGCCAAACATTTTTGGCAGATCTGATTTTATAAACTTTCTTTCCCAACTGTGCCCTACCACAACACTTAGCAATTAATCTTCTTGTGTGACAATGAGATCATCAAGGGTGATTAGAATTGTTAATTACTCAGGGAAACAAGACAGAAGATAAGAAAGACAAAAGTGAAAAGTCTATGATCATAAAAGTAATCGCTCAAGGGAGATTAGATTTCTGAACTTAGAAATGTTGCTGTATACAATAGTAAGGCACTGAAAGCCTGTGCTCTTCTTCCATTTGCTGGTCATCATGGTATCCAGAGTACATCAGGAGTCCTATTCACAAAAATAAAAATAACTCTTTCCCATGAAAGTAAATTGTTTCAGTGTTCAGTTGATCAAAACACACTTTATTAAACAGTATAATCAAACATCTACTTTCTGAAGAACATATTATCTAAGGTAAGTTCATAACAATACCATTTATATATTAAATCATTATTAATTGTTTTATATTTTGCTTCCTCTATCCTAAAAACCATCCATGAATTTGCATTCATAATATTATGGGTTTTATATTGTTATATTTTCTGTTAGTATGCATTTTCAAAATATCTTCATACCATATAGATATATGTTCAGAAAACATCCAAGACACTAATATAGCAGATTTTCCCTTTGGTTTTAACACTTTGAACATATAAACTAGTAACAATGAAATTTAACAGGATTAAAATAAATGTGTTCTTGCCAAAAATAAAAGTATTGGCATTACTTAAATATAGCTTAGTATATCCTGAAACTATTTAAACAATAAAATTGTATGTAAGTACAGTAGTTACACATTGTTTTTAACTTGTCTTGTACTGATGGATAAATATTCTTTACATAGTTTGAAAATAAGAATTCAAAAATAGGGTCAGCTTTTGTGAACCTTGGAGTTAAGATGGTTCATATTCTGGCTGTTTTGACATCATGGACAGATACACACACAACAGAATGGAAAGACTCCTTGACCTCTCTGTGAGTTAGGGTAAATAACCATTTCTTTTGTGTGATCCTTTGAGTTTTCTCTAAGTTAGTTGAGGAAACTAAACTTCCTTAATAAAATAGTATCATGAAAAATAATCAATGACTGTGATCCATGCATCTTTTGTTTTTCATGAAAGCAAGAAAACCACGACAAGGAAATGAGCATGGTCAGTCAGTTGTGTGTGAGGTGATGGATATGTCCAAGTACCCACTTATTACATGTTGCCAGCTCAGAATCATAAAATTATTGGACACAGGGCTCAGCAATGGCATCGTAATTTGTGTTGCCACTAAAGTTAGCAGTTGAGGCAAAATATAACCAAGAAGTGGTCATTGATTAGAAAAACATATATTCCACTGCCTGAAAAATAGTCATTTGTGTTTAGCCCTTTCTAAGTAACACAAGAAAAACAACATCTATTAGACTGAAATATGTAATAGAAATGTCAGTAACTCCCAGTAACCAAAATATACATTTTAAGTTTTAGCACCACCTAACAAGGAAGGCTTCACAGCACTGTGAAAAGTGGAAAGTGTCACTTTCCAATGACAAAGCACTTAGCAATGGAGTGTGTAGTCTATGCACAAGAGTTTTGGTATGAGGAGTATATACTTCACCCACAAGCTTTGAGGTGAACTACACCTGAGACCCAAGAGGTTCAAATGAGCAGAATACTCTAAACCCACGAGATTTGTTAAAGATACAAGATCTAAATGGAACTGTTCTTACTTTGAAAAGCTCAACAATCAAAATTACAAAATCAAAACCATCACCTTCATTTTAATTGCCCATAAAAATAAATTTTAAGAGGATAAAATGAGTTTATATCAATCCTACTGAGCCATGAGCACGGGGATCTTTCCATCTTCTGATATCTTGAATTTCATTCTTCAGAGACTTGACATTTTTTTTTCATGCAAATCTTTGAATTACAAAATGTGTCAAAGAGGAAAACAAACAAACAAAAATATGACTTAGTGACACACTTAAAATATACAACACATGTTACCTTCTGGAAAGCAAACACCTAGGCATGAGAAATGACATGGGTTAAGCCATGATTAAATCTATAGTAATTAACATAGTGTAGAGGGGATCAATACGTAGAGGCAATCTAAATGGTAAATTACTCAAAACAGACATGCAGATACATAATATTTAGTTTCTTTTATTTGATAAAATAATGGAAAGAAATATAGAAATATAATAATTTCAAAAAAACATAGTTCTATGTTAATTAGATATTGTCTTAATTAAGCTTCTATTGCTGTGATAAAACACCATGACCAAAATCAAAACAGGGAAGAAAGGGTTTGATTCATTGTAAAATGCTCAGGTCACACTCTACCATTAATGGAAGAAAGGACTGGGATAGGAATCATGGAGGCAGAAACTTAAGCAGAGTCATTGGAGGAATGCTGCTTATTGGCTTGTTCTTCATGAATTTCTCAGCCTGCCTTCTTATATAGCTCAGGGACATCTGCCTGGAAGTGTCACCAACCATAACAGTCTAGGCCTTCTCACATCAGTAATTAAGTAAGAAAATGTTCCACAGATTTGTCTCCATGCCAATATTTTTTTTAATTTTTTATTTAACTTTTATTAATTACACTTTATTCCTTTTGTATCCCCCCATAAGCCCCTTCCTCCTCCCCTCCCGGTCCCCCCCTTCCCCCCCTTTCTGCATGCATGCCTCTCCCCAAGACCAATGATAGGGGAGGTCCTCCTCCCCTTCTTTCTGATCTTTTTTGTTGTTGTTGTTGTTCTCAATGCAGTTTATTCAGGAACCTTGAACAATCTTCTGACCCTGGGGAAAGCCAGCCCACAGCTTAAAATAGCCTCTGGTAGCCAACCCCAGCGTGCCTTGTGGGCAATGCAGATAGGTCCACATACAGGGAAGCAAGCCAGATCCTCAGCCTTAGCCAAATATGGAGTTGTTTGTGATAAAGAGCACTCACCATCAGGAAGGTGGAAGGAGGAAACCAGCTCCATCTTTAAGGTGCGGCATTACACAGCTCTCTACAGTTCCCCCTTTTTGTTTTAGACACATTAGGCAAGAGTAGAGGTCTGATCTATGATATTAGAAATGAATTGGGACTTTGTACCAATGTTCATTTAGGTGTCATCCACCCAAAGAGCATCAAACCCTTCTGATACCTTTTTCTCAGAGGCGGGACCTGGGGCATCAACCCGCATGCAATCACTCTGGCAATCAATCTGGCGCTTTCTCAGACAACTAGGAATAGTGCTTCCCTAAGATCCAGCCATACCACTCCGAGGCATATATCCAAAAGAGGCTCAAGTACACAAAAAGGACATTTGCTCAACCATGTTTGTAGCAGCTTTATTCGTAATAGCCAGAACCTACCACAGAGGACAGGGTCTCCACAAGGAGAGCAACAGAACAAGAAAAGTTGAACACAGGGATCTTCCCAGAGACTTATACTCCAACCAAGGACTATTCATGGAGATAACCCAGAACCCCTGCACAGATGTAGCCCAGGGCACTTCAGAGTCCAATTGGGTTACATAGTAATGTGAAGAGGGACTGCCTCTGACATAATCTGATTGGCCTGCCCTTTGATCACATTCTAGTTTTTAATTATGAAGTTTTTATAGTTTTACAAAACAAAGAAAGTCATAAATCAAGGCAAATTTAAAATAGATTTCTGGGTATGCCAGAGCAACAGGTTCAACAAGATGGAGAGTTAGGAATATTTTATGGGTCTAAGATGTTAACTGATGACATTCCCACCTCTTAGATTGGAGGAAGTTAGTGTTCTTATAAGTTAATCACTTTTAAGAGGTCTTATATTTATTATCAAAATTCTTTCTAAATTAGTAGATTCTGAAATATTTTTGCGCATTGGCAGGAGCTGTTTCTTTAGATACAGAGTGGGACAAGGAATGGCTGTTCTGGAAAGCTAAAGTTAGCTCATGAAAATTAGCCCATAGGTAGCCTCTTAACCTGCATAATCCTACTCTGTCTACTGAAATTCCAATTGGTCAATCAGTGTTGCAGACACAGACTCCTTCCAGGAGGTTTTCTGTTTACAGCCAGATATAGCTTCTTTTCAAGAATTTTCATTCGTAGCCTTGCTCCAATTCTGGTTTGTTCTGCCTGGTCTGTGTTTGCAGTTCAAGATTTTATCTCTTAGTTTCTGTCTCTGACTGAGAAACCAGTATGATTTCTCCCTTTGGAACTGTAAGGCCAAGGAAATTCTTACTTTTATAAGTTGTTTCTTATAAAAAAAAAAAAAAAAAACCTGCTGGTTTTTTGTTTGTTTATTTGTTTGTTTGTTTTCCACAGTAACAGAAAAGTAAATAATTAGACATCCAAGAACCTGGACATGTTAGCATTTTTTTGCTGTTGTTTTGTTACTTGTGTTGCTTGTTTGTTTGTTTGTTATTGTTTTTAGAATTTAAAAGACTTGGAAATTTGACTAGAAAAGCAATTGAGTACTATACAGAGTTGAGTAGGCCCATCAGTTAGAAGCCCAGGAGACATTAGTATTGAGAGAAATAGGGAAAACAACATTAGCAACTGGGCTAGAAGCTGTCCATGGGCCATGCATAGACTTGACCTATGCCACCTACACAGATGAAGCAAATGGGCAGCTCCATGAGGGTTCCCTAGTGAGAGGAGCAAGGGCTGTCTCTGAAATGGACTCCCTTGCCTGCTTTCTGATCATTGTCTCCTGGCAATTTTGCCTTCCCAAGGCACAGAGGAGGATTGGCTCAGTCCTGAGGTGACTTAAAGAGCTGGGGTGGGTGGGGGCTTCCCTTATCTGAGGAATAAGGGAGGGTAGATGGAAAAAGAAGGAGGGATGGTGGGACCATAAGGAGAGGAGGAAAGGGGCTATGATAGAGATGTAAAGTGAATAATTCAACTAATTAATTTAAAATAATGCTTAATATTGCTTATCAGAAAAGTTTTTTTGCTATATAGATTTTTTAATTTTTTAATTTTTCTTTATTTTCTATTAGTTACATTTTATTAACTCTGTATCCCAGTTGTATCCTGCCCCCTCATTCCCTCCCAAACCCCCCCTCACTTATCTCCTCCTTGCCCCTTTCCAAGCCCACTGATTGGGGAGGACTTCCTCCCCTTTCATCTGATCCTGTTTTATCAGGTTTCTTCAGGACTGGCTGCAAAGTCCTCCCCTGTGGCCTAGCAGAACTGATCCTCCCTTGGGGGTGGGGAGGTCAAAGAGCCTGCCATTGAGTTCCTGTCAGAAATAGATTTTTTTAAGTCAAATATAAAGTATGCTATCTGAAATGTTGTGAGTGCTGAGAACTGTAAGTCATGTGATGTGATTCTTAGACATCATTTAGGGCTGCTGGTTCATAGGCATACCTTCAGTAAGACTAAGTAGGGTGATTTCTCCTTATTCAAAGTGCTTCTACAAATCGCTCTCAATTTCATTATATCTTCACCCCTCTTTTGGTTTTGTACATTTTGCAGAAAATGATGACTATATTCTCTTATTTTCTTAATTTTGTAACTATGGCTTTGTTTTATTTTGTTTTTGAGATAAGGTTTTGTTATGTATCACAGGGTTCCCTGGAACTCAATGTGTACCCCAAGCAGGCCAAAAGCTTCCTGCAATCCTACTGCCCGAACTTGTCAAAGGCTGAACTGTAAGTGTGAGCAACCAAATCTATTGAGAGTATGTTATTCTTTATGCCAACACTTGCATTACAAATGTACAATATTGAATTAGGATCACCATCTGTGAGATCATGTCCCTCTGATCTAGCCCATTCTTTCTATCATACAGCAAGATTCTCATGTTGCAAAAAATTGTTCTAGAACTTATGCAGGATGTTCCAACGAAGGGGTTAAGACTACTCATAATATTTCCTATAAGTCCACATCTGTTTGTTTATAACCCCCATTTTTATTCATTGTTAGCCAGATAGAGCCAAGTAATTGTGGTAATGATACTTGCTTTTATGCCCAATGCCGGAATGCTAGTGAATTTAGGTATGCCCTGGTTACTGGCATGCCTCGCTGGGTGCCTGTGCCCGTTGATGCCCCTCACGCTATGACTCTCTTCAGACAGAAAAGGGATCTTGGAATTACAGCCGCCATTGTTACTGCCATCTCATTGGCGGCTGTTGGAGCTACCACCAAGGCATTTAGCCATGAGTCATACTATGCAGACTGCTCAGACCCTAAATAATCATTTAGCCAATGTAGCTCATGCTTTAGATGTACAAAAAGGAATTAATGCTCAATTAAAAGAAGACTTGATGGTGTTCAATCAGAGGATTGATCTCGTGCAGGAGCAAATTGATACCCTATGGCAAATCGCTCAACTTGGCTGTCAATGAAAGTATGCTGGACTTTGTGTCACTAGCATACAATATGAGAATTTTTCCCGTGCTGCAAATCTGTCTAAACATATTGTCTAGCTATATTTTAGGTAATTGGACTGGAGAATTCGATACTACGATGGAGCAGCTGAGAGTGTCCATTGCCATGTAAATTCTACCAGAGTGAACGCAGGACTAGCCACAGGATTATCATCATGGATTGCTGCAGCCATGAATCATCTGAAGGAATGGGTGGGCATGGGAGCGTTAGCAGGCCTTCTGGTGTTGGTCTCCTTGGTTTGCCTGTGGTGTATATGCAAGATTAGAGTCTCACAACAGTGTAATGCAGCCATGACCATTCAGGCCTTTACAGCCATTGAAGCAGGACAGTCTCCCCAAGCATGGGAGGTAAAATGTTACACTGAGGATGTGAGGCTAAGCACTGCACTCAGGGTCAGCTGCTTTGGACCCAGAGAAGAGCATGTCTGATTGCATGAGGGTTGATGCCCCAGGTCCCGCCTCTGAGAAAAAGGTATCAGACTGGTCTGATGCTCTTTGGGTGGTTGACACCTAAATGAACATTGGTACAAAGTCCCAATTTATTTCTAATATCAGAGATCAGACCTCTACTCTTGCCTGACATGTCTAAAACAAAAAGGGGGAACTGTAGAGAGCTGTGCAATGCCGCACCTTAATGATGGAGCTGGCTTCCGCCTTCCACCTTCCTGATGGTGAGTGCTCTCTGTCACAAACAACTCCATATTTGGCTAAGGCCGAGGATCTGGCTTGCTTCCCTGTATGTGGACCTATCTGCATTGCTGGGGTTGGCTACCCAGAGGCTATTTTAAGCTGTGGGCTGGCTTTCCCCAGGGTCAGAAGATTGTTCAAGGTTCCTGAATAAACTGCATTGAGAAGAACAACAACAACAAAAAAAAAGATCAGAAAGAAGGAGAGGAGGACCTCCCCTATCATTGGTCTTGGGGAGAGGCATGCATTCAGAAAGGGGGGGAAGGGTGGGACCTGGAGGGGAGGAGGGAGGGGCTTATGGGGGGATACAAAAGGAATAAAGTGTAATTAATAAAAGTTAAAAAAATGAAAATGTAATTCTGTGACCACTTAGCTGAATAAAGCAGTAAACACAAATGGCAACACTGGTGAAGAAATGCTTTGGTTCAGAGGAAGAGCAGCCAGGGTATAGATGACATGTCACTAGATACACAATACTGGTATTTACATATGCAGTTATAATTTATTATGCCATGGGAACTTAAGAGAAAAATCATCTTGTTCATAACCCTCAATTATCTTAACTGTTAGAGAACAAAATAATATTATAAAATTAGATCCCAGTACTTTGAAAGGCCATAGTAATTCATAATGCAGGAGCAGCTTGATACATACACAAGACTACCTGGATATATGATGCATTGTGTTTCAGATCTATAATGCTGGAAAGGAAGATCATAACTGCAGCCATGAGGCTTCAGGATATATTCATCTCCAAGGTAAAGTTCATGTAATTATTCACAAGACTTAATCTGTGCCCCATACAACATGAGTGATGGTCTTCCCGGCTAAATTTCCACCTTAATGGCCAAATGAAGGATTCAGCAAAGATATATAAAAGAAAATGTACTTGGTCTCTTGGGCTCAAAGAAAATCAAGGAATCAAGAATAATTTCCAGAGTTTTTGAGCTTGACTTTTGCAGAGTAGCCATAGAAGAGTTATTTTGGCATCACAGATAGTAACTATTAAAAAAAATGTTTTAAAAGTTTATGTTTCTGACATGATAATAGGAAACCTTGTTCAGAGTGAATACACAAAGGATCCCGTTTTATTGTCTTTGGGGATTGCATGTCAGGTTACACGGAAGACCTTACACTACTGTGGTTATTTGATTTATGAGACTGTTGTACGTTGGAATAATTGTGAGAACTCTAAGGACTGTATGAAGGCTTTAGGAAAAACAAATGAGGAAATTCTTCCCACATAAGTTGAAGAATATTTGAGAGAGCATTCATCACTGTAGATCTATGAAAATAAATCTATGAATCATGCATCCAGTGCAGTCTTAGTAGGCACAATATCACATAAATGTTGGAATTGCACTTGCCTTATTGTAAACTTCAAGAACTTTAAGAATATTTGGTGATAACAAGTTTAAAAACTATGACTACACAGTGATTTATCTATTTTTTCTAATTACCACAAACACTAAACCAGCAACATTTTTAAATATATTCTAAATGTTTGTCTTCATATGCACAGATTAGTATAATTTTTTCTTTTTTGTTATTGTTACTGTTCTGTATTTTGTTTGTTTTGTTTTGTTTTGAGAGAGGGCTTCTTTGTGTAGTCCTGGCTCTCCTGGAACTCATTCTATAGACAAGGCTGTGGAGATCCACCTACGTCTACCTCCCAAATTCTGGGATTAAGGGTGTGCCTCCACTGCCCAGCTTACTTGTTATTTTTCAAAGAAGCTTCTCCTTGCAAACAATGGAGACTATTACACAAAATGACTACCAAAAAGAAATAGAGAAAAAAAGATATTGTATTTCCTAGCGCCATCCAATACACTCACAACACCATTCCTGCATATGAAGCTCAGGAATCATAGAATACAGAAAGGTTGGAGGAGCTACAGGAGCAGGAGGTTTGTGGTGATAATGTGTCTTCTATGAACTTCAGAGAAGCTATGCCCATGAAGCCTTACCAACATAGCTGCTTGAGCAAGATGTAAGCAGGGATGACACCAATAGACATGATAACATGAAAGGGGGGAATCTCACCAAACCTCAACCCTAGAAAAAGACATCCAGACAACCAAGAAATCCTGAGAGAAGAAATAGTGTGTTCCCAGAGAATAGCATCCAAATTGGTGATTTGATACTACATAGTAGATCTGAAATTTTATATATATACACAAATAACTTTATGTGGGATGAGTAGGTAGTATTTGAGTGTGTATACATATATATGTTACTATATTAATATAGTAACAAATAGTATATGATGGTAGATACATAGATTGAGACATAGACGATAGAGGATGATGATGGATTCATACATACACACATACCTATTATATAGATAGTACATTGATGGAGACCTAGAAATATAAAAAGAAATAGAGGCCATAAATTTGACACAGGAAAAAAAGGGCTTGCATTAGAAGGGTATGATGGAAAGGAGACTATGTAAATACACAGACAAACACACACACACTCATTCATTCATATACACATATGTACACACAGAGAGACAGCATTAGTCCTAGAATCAAAATAAAAGCACTAATTGTTTTTCAAGGAAAATTCTAGACTGATAAAACACAGTGATATTCATTAATTCATTTCTAAAAAGAATTTAATAAATTTAACATTGGGTTCAAGGGTTGAAAAATGAAGCAACATTTTGCATGTTTTGTTTGAAATCTTCAGAGCAATAAATTGCACTCCAGGAATTTTAATATGAAGCAGAAATGTTCTCTGTAGCTGTTGGCTGATATGCCATTTCTGTGAACCATTTCCTTAGTGTGAGAGGGTACACACATACACAGATGATTTTATGAACTGTCTGCGCATTCCTGCTTGTTAGAACTTCTGAAAATGAATCCCTAAGTGATAGAAGTTCAGTTTTAATGACTATTCATAGGGTTTCATGGCAAATTATTACCCTCTGCTATATTCAATGGTAGCATTTGCATTTAAATACAATATTTTGCATTTAATATCATCCTTTTTCTTTAGTAATGAAAAATAAGGCCATTTTGATGGCTGACAAAATATAAGCATAAAAACTAAACAAAAGGACTGTTCTCATGTACAAGATGTTAATAAGTAAAGTTAATGGCATTCTGAAAATAAAGTATTGAGATTTATATTGAATAGTTTTCTTTCTTTTTATGAAATGGTGATTTTAAAGAAAGTCTTGTCATTAATATTTAAAACGGACATTTCTAAATTCAAAAATATTTCATCTATGCCCAATTATTGTGTATTAGTCCAATGTATAAATATTTATGGCATATACTTGAAGATTTTCATTTCATAAAGATAATAAAATTGATATAATTTCTTATATTTGATACAACTTTAAAAGCTGAGAAAAATTCCAGAAATGTAATATTCCTTAAATAAAAACATTTTAAATGCTTAGTTTTTGTTACAGCGCCCACCTGTAATCCCAGGTTTTCGGCTGGTTGACGTAAGGGCATTATGAATTAAATGCTATCCTGGGATACAGAAGAACTTGCAATGACATTAAACAAAAACAAAGATTTGAAAGGGAGAACAAAATCATAAAAATATATATCATTGAAGAAATATATTTTTATTATAATTCATGAAGAAATTGAAACCAAGTTTACTTCTGTACTTGGCTACATGGCTTGATGCCTTCGTCACCTCTTCAATTGTAGTTTTACACAGTGAAATATGGTTTAAAAGACAAGTCAACAAAGATGCCTTCAAAAGTTACTTACAGCAAAATTAATCAAAATACTAGGGAAATCAACATGCATTGATCACATTATCTTTTACTAACTTTTACATTATTGTCATTTGACAGTTTTACATATTTATATATAAAATTTAATCACTTCCACATCCCAATTGCCATATTCCTTCCTTATCTGCCTTGCCAGACTCTACTTAGCATATCTCTCAATATGTTAAGTAATATGGTCAGGATTTTTACTTGAAATGAATAAATTACTGTCTGCCAAAACCTATGAACCAAAGTTACCCTTCTATTTTATATTAACCCTTGAAAAAAATCCTATTGAAGAATCCAATACACACATTTGGAAACAAGCTCACAGAGGTTTTGCAAAATGTAAAGACAAATGCTCAGGTACTTCAGCATGATAGAATATTGTATAAATAAATAAAGTTCTTCAGACCACTATTAAATATGCTTTGTACACTTTAAAAGAACTATGGAAATCCTACACATTCTTCATCAACATTCCTTAGATGTTATACTATAGATTTATATAATAATGTTTTATTCAATTAAAGAAGATTCAATAAGGGCTATTAAACTCAAGCCAATTATGAGATGTAGAGTTGTATAATATACATGCATAATTTATAGCAAGCTATGCTATTTTCCATAACCCAATTGTTTAGATAAACATATACATAATAGAAAATATCTTTAGGTTTTTAAAAGAGATGCAAAGTGCACTTAGGAAAAGAGTTGAGCTTAGTTTTTATAGGCAGTTAAGGTGTAAAAAAAAAAAATCCCCTTCCGCAAGGAAGTTACATTTCTCTCATGAAGAGATGTAGACACTTAAATGACTAAAATTCAATTAAAAGCAGCATAGTGATAATTTCCAAAGTCTGGCCTTAAGAGCACCTAATAACATCACATGTTATATGAAGAATGGAGGTTGTGATAATCCTGGTTACTCATCATGAGTAGGGATAATCTGTTAAAAAAATCTCTCTGCAACTGAGGTGTAACTGCAGTAGAGTGCTGCCTACTACGTGAGAGGCTGACATGAAAATTCATCAGTACAAAAAAACAACAGTAGCCAAAATATTAGATATAATCATAAAAATATAAAGCATCTAAAAGCAAGGAAACTTTTCAGCTCATCCTTATATTAATTAAAAATGAATAACCAGCAGCAACACAATGTCTTAACAGAATCCTGAGAGTATAGTAAAAGTAAATAGGAGCATCACAAAATGTAAAATAACAAAAATTTATAAAATATTTTAAAATTTATATAAAATAACAGATTATTAACAGAAATACTACTCAATTTTATTTGAAAAGATTTATATGCAATGTACACAATGATTGAGAAATCTACCATTCAGGAGGTAACACTACAGATCATAGTCCATGGAACCAGTGAACTTGGTAACAAGATGAAGCTCACTGAGTCTATATGGATGAGGAAGAAACAAGGTTTAAAAGGCAATGTTCAAATTACAGAAATAGACAGCAATTTATTTCAAATAATTTTAAATATAACCAACCCCATTTTCAAATAGTCTAGTCATCCTTAACACACAAAAAATATTCTCATAAATTACAAAGTAGAACAATGCAAGCTGAAATCAAAGTGGGGCTTTGATTGTAACTTCATGGTAGTTGACAGTATTAGCATGCTAAATGCAATGAATCCAATTAATTGGCATCGTAGTAGTGAGAGACTGAGACAGAGAGAAAAATGTAAGTGAAGGGAAGGGAATGGAAAATGTCTGGGCATAGAACTGAATGATACAGAACTAGATGAAGGAAAGACATAAGGAGGAAAATGAAAAGAGAAAGAAGAAGAAAAAAGAAGGGGGGTTCAGTACAAGGAAGGAAGAAAGAAAGGGAGGAAAAAGAGAGAGGGAAGGAGGAAGGGAGGGAAAGAGGAGGGAAAAATAGACTTTCCGGCCTTGCTATATCTGCACTGGAGGAACTGTGATATGGATCATCTCTTTGAATATTCTGTCTTTGTCCTTGAAACCTAGAAGAACCCTGCTAGTGTGAAGAAATCACATGTAGGAAAGTTTAACAGTTTCTAAATGAAATTCCTCATCTACTAAGATACCTTTCTATTATGAATGTATTTACCCAATGTGGGTGTAGAGAAATAACTCACATTATAAAATACATTTAAGCATATTTTGTGTTTAGAATGTAATCTTGCAAGATTTTTTTGTCATAGTGTCACATGTCACAGTTAGAAATAAAAGAATTACATTTTCTTCCTAGAAATCAGCTGGATGACCCTAATCTCAAACTAAACTGCAAAGCATAATTATTTTGATGACTGGTATGCTCAGAAGCTGTATTAACTCTGGGTGAGGACTGGTAATGAACAAACCACATTAACCTATATTTAATGTTGTTTTCAAGAAATTAAATTGTGATTTGCATTTAGATTACAATCACAGAATATGTGCATCTTTGTACCTTTGTCACTTTAACCCATGCCAGTAGCTTTCATAGTAGACAATACTAGCAATGAAATTTATAAAGTGACAATCTTCTTTAAGACCTATACAGTTCACTGTAACATTCAGATCGGTAAATTTTAGACTGTTTTTCTATTTGTCCTTGGTTTATAATTGTCATTATTTAAATCATCTTGTCTGTGCTATTCTACAACAGATAATGCCAAATGAGATGTGTATTTTTAGTCAGCAATCACAGAAGAAAAGGAATACATTTCTTTTTTGGGGGGAGTGATTATTCAGGTTCTTTTTTCTTTTTATTTATTTATTTTTATTACAATTTATTCACTTTGTATCCCTCTGTAGCCCCCTCTCTGTCTCTCCCAATCCTACCCTCCCTTCCTCTTCTCCTCCTATGTCCATCCCCTAGTCCACTGATAGGGAAGGTTTTCCTCCCCTTATATCTGACCCTAGGCTATTAGGTCTCATCCTCTTCCTTTGTAGCCCAGCAAGGTTGAAAGCCCCCAGGGGGAGGTGATCAAAGATGCAGCCACTGAGTTCATGTCAGAGACACCCCCTGCTCCCCTGAGATATCTGTGTGCTACATCTGAGCAGGGCATTTAGGTTCTCTTCATGCATGGTACTTGGTTGGAGTATTGGTCTCTATAGTGACCCCTGGGGCTCAGGTTTTTTGGCTCTGTTGCTCTCCTTGAGGAGTTCCTGTTCCCTCCATGTCTTTCTGTCTCCCCCTTTTACACAAGATTCCCTCTAATCTTCCCAAAGTTTTGGTTATGAGTCTCAGCATATGCTTTGATACCCTGAAAGGTAGTCTTTCAGAGGTCATCTGTGGTAGGCTCCTGTCCTGTTCCCTATCTTCTCCCACTTCTGATGTCTATCCTGTTTGCCTTTCTGAATGAGAATTAAACCTCTTCCCCAAGATCCTCCTTATAAATGGATATTGGACATATACTATAGATAATCATACTAAAGTCTATACTCCTAAAGAAGAAATACATTTTTTAATTTATTTGGTTCTGATTGTGGGTATGACTTAGGTTTGGCAATGAATTACAAAATAATATAATTAGAAGATTTTATTTATGTATTTGTGTGCATTTGGGTGCTATTTAAGACATCTCCAATCTCTCTCTCTCTTTCTCTCTCTCTCTCAAAAACCCAAATATATTTATTAGCTGATGAACCTAACTCTACCTGCCCCAAAATGTCACCTCATGATAGAAAAAAAATAAAATACAGTGAATGTAGTCTATCTACCTGAAGCTTTCATTCTGGCTATGTCTACTGTGTTGTGTGCTCATAAAGATTGGGTTTAAATGCCACATAGAGAGGTTTGCCCAACAAGGGTGAGGAAACCCGTCTCATGATAAGAGAATCTATACTGACTTTCTTGATGTGTTCACACCTTTCAGAATCAAAAGGCAAAGCTGTCTTTATTCACAGAACTACAAATGTACTGTGATATAATGAAGGTGGCCTGATCTTCTGCATTATCATGCTGATTAAGACATAATGAGCCTAGTGGGCTCTCTTCTGTACAAACTAAATCAAAATAAAGATCATTTGGGCTATAAGAATTAAATTAAACTCAGCTTTGGTCAATGGTTTATTTGTTTTTATGAGATAATCATCAGTGAGTTCAGCAAGAATAGAAAAGAAATTAAGTACCTCTCAAAGAGAAAGAGAAGTGAAGAAAATTATAGGCTACTTTTTAAATTTTTGTTTTAATTTTTATTAATTAAAATTTACTCACTTTGTATCCCCCTTGTAGCTCCCTCTCTCCTTTCCTCCCAACCCCACTCTTGCACCCCTTTCTCAACTCATGCCCCTCCCCTAGTCCATTGATAAGGGAAGTCTTCCTCCCCTTCCTTCTGATCCTACTCTATCAATTCTCATCAAGAGTGGCTGTATTGTCTTCCTCTATGTCCTGCTATTTCAGTCATTTGTTAACTTTTATATGATGGAAGTTAGTAGATAATCCAGATAACATTAGTTTTGGGGGACAAATCTTAACCCTCTTGTTTTTATATGGGTAATATCAGCTTAAAAGTGAATGTATACCATAACTGTCACAATGGAATACGACTCAACAATGAAAAACAAGGAAATCATGAAATTTGTAGGCAAATGGTGGGAACTAGGAAAGATCATCCTGAGTGAGGTATCCAAGCACCCCCATGCCCTGAAACTTGGCCTTTCCAAATAGAACCAAAATGAAGTAGTCTCTGCCTACCACATCTTACCAGTGACAAACGGTGGTGGTTTGAATGAGAATGGCCCCTGCTGGCTCATATGTTCACATGTTTGGTCCTAGATGAGAGTTTACCTATTTGAGGAAGAATCAGGAAAAGAGGTTTTGTTGTAGGAGGTGTTCCACTGGGAGTAGTCTTTGAAGTTTCAGAATCCCATGCTATTCCCAGCTAGCTTTCTTTCTCTGCCTCCAAATTGGGGGTTAGAATGTGAATTCTTACCTACAGCCAAGCCCAGGACCCACCTGCCTGTTCCCGTGCTCCTCTCTTCCATTATGATCATGGACTCTAGCCCTCTGGAACTGTAGGTCCCAATAACATATATATACTTTTGGTTCATAGAGTCTCGGGAAAGAGAAAATTAGCTAAGACATCAACTGAGGACAGAGACAATTAGAATATTAGGATTCAAGTTACAGAATGAGATATTTATTTGCACACAGGAAGTTTTACACTCCATGTGTGGCAACCATCTTGCAGTGGGTAACCTTGACAATGGTCAGTCAAAGAGCCTATCTGCCCACATCCTTCACTTCTTATTGCTACAATGAGCGGTCCCTGTTACTGGAGGACAAGTAAGGATGTAGCTGCTAACTTCATGTGGTTTAAGAATAGAACAGGGAGCTGCAAAGCAGAAAAAATATTTAAACAATGGCTGAGCACTAAATATGTACTTCCAGGCAAGGAAAGACACATGGTACTGTGGAACAAATTCTATGTAACAGTAATTCTAAGAAATTATTTAAATCTCAAGATCCTAAATATGCTTATTATGTTATCACATTATCTTGAAGACTTAGAATAAATTCCTGCTTCATGAATCTTAAATATTTAAACATTACCAATGGATTTATCATTCAATATCCTTTTTAAAAAATGAAACATCCTTAGGAGATATAGGGCTATTCAGTCTTTCTACCTGATCTTGACTTAGTTTTGGTATATGGAATCTGTCAAGAAAATTATCCATTTCATTTAGATTTTCAAATTTTGTGGCATATAGGCTTTTGTAGTATGACCTAATAATTGTTTGGATTTCCTCAGTGTCTGTGGTTATGTCCCCATTTTCATTTCTGATTTTGCTGATTTGGATAGTTTCTCTCTGCTTTTTAGTTAGTTTGGCCAAGGGTTTGTCTATCTTGTTGATTTTCTCAAAGAAGCAGCTTTTTGTTTCATTGATTCTTTGGATAGTTTTATTTGTTTCTAATTGATTGATTTCAGCCCTTAGTTTGATTATTTCCAGCCGTCTGCTCCTCGTGGGTGTATCTGCTTCTTTTTTTTTTTTTTCTAGGTTTTTCAGTTGGGCCATTAAGCTGCCTGGCTTGGTTCTATGATGGGTAAACACTCGACTTCCTCTATCAATACCAGCTTCCCCCTTTGTGCCATGTCACCTACCCCCTTTCCTCAAGCCCCTTCAATTCCTGAACCTGATAAAATGCAAAGGCACCCTGGTGATTTCCATCTACCATGCTACAGTCTCTCTCACAGGGCGCTGGTGAAGGCAGGGATGGGCACAAGTTGCCAGATCCATGTGGACCTCAGGCAATAGGAACTAATGAAGTCATTCAGTGACAGGAGGTTTTATACTCCACAGACTATGTTTTTATAGCACAAGCTACAGGAAGTGTGTGGGAATTTTAAGACCCTTAAAAGACCATCTCAGCTCCTCTCATACAAACGTGTTTACTGTCCCTGGCAAGCTCTTGCCTCAGTTCTCACATCTGTTCCAACCTACAAAATCCGCTGTGATCACCACCTCTCTTCCTTTAAATCCACTGTTTACTGACACAAGTCCAATTTCCCTCACAGCTTTCATGGCTCTCTACTTAAGATAGGTCCCTTCTGAACATAAAGGGACATAAAGTATAAATCCCCTGACTTCCTCTTCAGTCCCCATCACTTGTTATTATCCCTGAATAATTCTTCAAACTAGTATTAGAAAACTCATAAGGAGAGATCATTGAAATGCTTATTATCTTTCCACTGATACTTTTATTCCTGGGTACCCTTCTAGCCTCCCTTTTGTGAGATATGCCTTAGGGTCCAGGAGGGGTCTGAGACCTCTTGCTGATACTGCCAGATTCCTCCACCCTCAGCCTTCATCTCCTTTATTCTTTCTTCCTTTCTTTTTTTTTTGGGGGGGGTTGCTTTTTTTGTGGAACTCGTTTTTAAATTTTTTTATTGGTTCTTTGTAAAATTCACATCATGCAAAAATATTTAATAAAAAAAAGAAAAATAAATAAATAAATGAAACATCCATTTTTAGATCATGAAAAATAGTAAAATCCATGGTCACTATCAAACCATGTATATGTTGACCTGCACTTCATTTACCCACAGTCATTTTTAAAGAGGTTATTTTTTATCTTTATTATACTTTTAAAATATTTTTTTTTAAAAATTAAGTTGCAAAATCATGTTTTGTTGTGGTGTTTCCATTCACACATAATTATTTAAAGTGGATTGTATTTAGCTCCCTTGCCTGTGTAGGTTTCAACTTTCACCTTTATATAAATAAGTTCCCTTCAGATTTTTACAGAATATGTGTGTATGTATGACACATACACACATCCAGATACAAAAAACATTAGAAAATGTAACGTTTTGTATGTCTTGTCTGTATCTCCTTTCTTATAGATTCTGAATATGAAAGAAAACATAGTTACTTTTATTTTTCTTTGATAAAACACCATGAAAAAGTGACTTACAGAAGGAGTTTATTTGGCTACTGGTTTCAGAAGCCTAAAAGTTGGTAAAAGAGGGGAGACATGTCAGTGAGTGGTAAGCATGGTGAAATGATCAGGGAACTGGAAAATCATAGCATTTACCACAAAGGCAAAGTGGCAGTTATGAACTCTCAAAGCCCATCCCCAGGGATGTTCTTCCTCTAGCAAGGCCACACCTCCTAATCCTGACCAACAGCATCACTAATGGAGCAGCAAAAGGTCAAACATCTAAGTCTATGGAGGACATCTTTATTCAAAGCACTATATATATGATATTTGTTATTCTGAGCCTATTTTATTTAATTTGATTATCTCACTTTTGATTCATTTTTGAAGCGAATGTGGTAATTGCATTCTTTCTTACAGCTGAATGAAAATCTTATGTATATGTACCATGTATTACTGACCTACTTACCTATTGATTGGTGTGGAGAGCTGAGACTCAGACGCCATCTACTGGCGCTGACATCCGCCCTCAAAACTGTAAAGAACCTCCAGAACGCATGTGCGGGTTGCATAAGCACGCTAAGCACGCCAAGCCCGAGCCATCAGACGGGGTAAAGAGTGAGCAGCCAATCAGGGTATGACACGTCACTTAGGTGCGACCAGGGCTTATATAAACAGCGCCACTTCGGGGGGGCCCTCGTGCTCTCCTCTGTCTTTCCCTGCCCGGGGGTTGCCCGCCCCGGCCGTGGCACGCAGGACGCCGTGGCATCCGTTGGCCGATGCGAGCACCGCCCGCGCCCGCGAGGTGGCCGTGGCCGTGCCCGTGCCGTGGCCGCGCTGCCGCCCCGAGCGTCGTGGGGCCGGTCCCGCGGCTCTCTCCTCCTTTCATCACTTGACTGTAATAAAAAGCCTGTTGCAGAAGGATCCTTGTGTCCGCATGTATTCTTGCTGGCGAGACGATCACGCAGCTTTCAACATCTGGTGCCGAAACCAGGGACCAAACCACCCAGGAAGCAGGGAGCCTCCCACCGCTGGTGCTGCCAAGGAGAGCCCCCGTTCGCGGGGAAGGATTCAGAACTGCAACATCGAGGTTAGTCCTGAGAGGCATGTTCGATCTTGATTTATCTCATTTTTCATTTCAGCTAGCAGAAGCCCTTATCGCCTTCCCTGTTGTGATCGCTGCCATAGCCCTCTTTCTTTTGGTTTCGTGCAAACTTGAGGGCAGCCTCGGAAGGAAAGAGATTAACAAAAGGCTAAGAGTAGACACTAAGGGAGTGTTAGGGGAGATGCGAGACAGCATGTCAGAAACAGGACGTGACAAAAGATTAGGGGCCCCAATGGATAGAAATAGAGACGTCTCTAAGAAAAAAGGCCCTTCTGTGGATGTTAAAGCCACAGAAGCGAGAGATAAGGGAAAGAACGCCCTGGGAGAGAAAGGTAAAAGGAGAAGGAAAAACCCAAAAGAAAAGTCTCTTTATGCAATAAAATTAAAATTTCTGCTAAATACCTGGGCGCAGCCATCTTGGCTTTCATCAGAGGCTTCCACGTGGCCGGTAACTGGGTGCAGCCATCTTGGCTTTCATCAGAGGCTTCCACGTGGCTGGTAACTGGGCGCAGCCATCTTGGCTTTGGGAAAAATGGGCGGGACCTTGGGGTATATCAGAGGTTTCCATGTGGCCGGCACCATCTTTAGTTCGGGCAAGGAGGCCCCGCCCCACGTCCCCGGCGCCATCTTTGATTCGGGCAAAGAGGCCCTGCCTCCCGTGTGCTCTCCACATAAATCATTTAAAGGACTGGTGATTGTTCATTACAAAATGTTTTTTATGCTCTTTTAAGAAAAAAATTCTAGCTAATAGTTTTGGTATGGCTAAAATAATTCTTACAGTTTAAAATTGTTCTGTTAAGCAGTTAATTCTAAAGCTTGTTTAATCACTAAAAACTTTTGGTTGTGGGGGATTATAGATGCTCCACAGTGTTTACTGTATCAGCAACACCTAGTGGCTGTACTTGGTGTTGTCAGTCGCAGCCTGCTAATGCTAGCACATGGCCTGCCGCCATGATGGTTCAGCAATGAAAAGCACATAAAGCTGTAGTTTGGCTGCCATGTTTGTTTAGGGTTTCCAACTGAGTTCAGTTGCACGTGGCCAGCTGCCATACTGGTCCGGAGATAAAGAGGGTGGAGCTATGAGTTTGCCACCATTCTGTTCAGGTACTGTTCAATTTTAATGCCGTATCCTTTGTTGCAAAAAACCCTGCAGCAATGGGGATTACATATTGCCACTGAAAAGGTCCAAATTTCAGAAGTAGGTTCCTTTCTAGGGACTGTTATTTATCCGGAACAAATAGTTCCTCAGAAAATAGAAATTCGCAGGGATCATTTGCATACCTTAAATGATTTTCAAAAATTATTAGGTGATATAAATTGGCTTCGGCCATTTTTAAAGATTCCTTCTGCTGAATTAAAACCCCTATTTGATATTTTGGAAGGGGATGCTCATATTTCTTCACCCAGAGCCTTAACACCGGCTGCAAGCCGCGCCCTGGGAGTGGTAGAAAACGCTTTACAAGATGCCCAATTAAAACGTGTAGATGAAACTAAGACCTTTGACCTGCGTGTCATTAAGACTAAACATTTACCAACTGCTGTATTATGGCAAGATGGACCCTTATTGTGGGTTCATCCCAATGCTTCTCCTACAAAAATTATTGAATGGTATCCGGATGCAGTCGCTCAACTTGCACTTGGGTTAAAAACAGCATTACATACTTTGGGAAGGAGCCAAAGTTCTTAATAGTGCCTTATACAGCTCACCAAGTTCAGGTATTGACTGCTACCTCTGATACTTGGGCGGTGCTAGTTACCTCCTTTAGTGGTTTAATTGATAATCATTACCCTCGACACCCTATTTTGCAATTTGCTTTAACTCAGGAGGTAGTCTTCCCGCATGTAACGTCCCAGGAACCACTTTGGGATGGACTGGTAGTTTATACAGATGGGTCAAAAACAGGAGTGGGAACTTATGTGGTTAATAATAAAGTTGTTTCTAAGCAATATCATGAGACCTCGCCTCAAATTGTAGAATGTTTAGTAGTGCTTAAAGTTTTAGAAAAATTTCCAGGTCCCTTAAATATTGTTTCTGATTCTAGTTATGTGGTAAATGCAACCAAAATCTTAGAAGCTGCTGGATTGATTAAAGCATCTAGCAAGCTTGCAAAACTTTTTCAAAGGATTCAGTTTGCCTTAATTACCAGAAGATCCCCTGTTTTTATTACACATATTAGGGCTCATTCCAGTCTACCGGGGCCCATGTCCCATGGAAATGACCTGGCAGATCGAGCCACAAAGATGATTGCATTTGCCCTCCTTTCAAATTTAGAATTGGCTAAGGAGTTTCATAAAAAGTTTCATGTTATAGCTGAGACATTGCGTAATCGATTTGACATAACTAGAAAAGAAGCTAGAGATATTGTTACCCAATGTCAAAATTGTTGTCAGTTCTTACCTATGCCTCATGTTGGGATTAATCCCAGAGAAATCCGTCCACTACAAGTGTGGCAGATGGATGTTACCCACATTTCATTTTTTGGTAAACTTCAATATTTGCATGTTTCCGTTGATACTTGCTCTGGAGTTATGTTTGTTTCTCCCCTGACTGGAGAAAAGGCAGCCCATGTTATTCAACATTGCCTGGAGGCATGGAGTGCCTGGGGAAAGCCCAAAATTCTAAAAACTGACAATGGGCCAGCCTATACTTCTCAAAAATTTGGACAGTTTTGTCATCAAATGGAAGTGACCCACCTAACGGGTCTCCCATATAACCCTCAAGGGCAGGGTACTATTGAACGTGCTCATCGCACTCTAAAATCCTACATAATAAAACAAAAAGGGGGAGTCGAGGAGGCTCTGCCCTCAGTGCCACGAGTGACTGTTTCCTTGGCACTCTTTACTCTCAATTTTTTAAATTTGGACAGTCAGGGCCATTTGGCGGCTGATCGCCACTGCTTAGGGCCTGATAGGCCTAAGGAAATGATCAAATGGAAGGATGTCTTGACTGGTCAATGGAAAGGCCCGGATCCTATCTTAATAAGATCCAGGGGAGCTGTCTGCGTTTTCCCACAGGAAGAAAACAATCCATTCTGGGTGCTGGAGTGCCTCACGCGAAAGCTCGTGACAGCTGAAGATGATCTTTCAACAAATACACCTGCTACTACTTGAAGAATTAAGGGCAGCGATGGTGACCACTAATTCTACTTGAGTGGATTTATCGCTCACAGATGGCTTATTATCCTGGGTTTCTTCCGCCTTTTCTTACTTTAAGATTGGGTGGGGGTTGGAATGTTTGGTGCATCACTATGTTGTGGCTTAGTGTTTTTACTCTGGTTGTTCTGCAAACTCAATACCCAACACAAATGTGACAAGGTCGCGATCGCGCAAGCACTTGTGGCCTTAAAACAAGGATCATCTCCCAAAATTTGGTTATCCATGCTAAAAAATTAAAACAGACTGTGACACTCAGTCGATGCACCTCAGGGGTTTTACCCATTGCACTGAGTTGATGAGTGATCCAAGTCACAATGTTGCCTTTGCCTAAGTGGCTATGGTACCTAGATAGGAGGATGACAGCCCTTGCACTCCCTGGAATTTTATTCCATTGCACGGGAATGGGTGTCACCTCCATTTTTAATCTTCTCCCTTAGCCCCTGCACTCAGAGGACTTGTCTCCATTGCACCTGGTGGGGTAAGGGAGTAATCTAAAGCTCTTGATCGCTTACTTCCCAAAGGAGGAGTTCGCTTGATCAAGCTTAGGGCTCTCTTGTGCCACGCTTATAAGGCTTTAAGGCAGTTTTCATTTATTAAAACAAAAGGGGGAGATGTGGAGAACTGAGAATCAGACGCCGTCTACTGGTGCTGACATCCTCCCTCAAAACTGTAAAGAACCTCCAGAACGCATGTGCGGGTTACATAAGCACGCTAAGCATGCCAAGCCCGAGCCCTCAGATGGGGTAAAGAGTGAGCAGCCAATCAGGGTATTGACACGTCACTTAGGTGTGACCAGGGCTTATATAAACAGCGCCACTTCGGGGCCCTCGCGCTCTCCTCTGTCTTTCCCCGCCTGGGGGTTGCCCGCCCCGGCCGCGGCCCGCGGGACGCCGCGGCATCCGTTGGCTGATGCGAACGCCACCCGTGCCCGCGAGGTGGCCGGGCCCGTGCCGTGGCCGCGCTGCCGCCCCAAGCTTCGTGGGGCCGGTCCCGCGGCTCTCTCCTCCTTTCATCGCTTGACTGTAATAAAAAGCCTGTTGCAGAAGGATTCTTGTGTCCGCATACATTCTTGCTGGTGAGACGATCATGCGGCTTTCAACAGATTGGCCTATGAGCCTTATGATACAGCTGCAGAGAATTTGACAGGCAACTGGATTAAGCATATAGCTATACAGCTACAGAAACCACCACGAAGTACTGTGTAGCAATATAAAAAAATTTATTATTAACTTTTATGTATTACACATGTAAATTATATGAATGTATGTAGCATAACAGTATAAATGAATATGTGTGCACACACAAATACATGAGTATATGAATGTCATACATAAGAAATGCAGTTCCTTAAGGAAAACTTTACTAATACTGCCTTTGTAATCTGAAATGTCAGGAATGGTTTCAAATATAGCAATTTGATATTAATTTGACATGTGTGCTTCATAATTTATTATTTTATATATAAATAGTAGCTTAGTTAATATGTAAGAAATATATGATAATATCCCTTCAGAATAAGTGGATTATATTTTCATTTCCAAAACACTATTGGAAAAGAATTTCTAAGTTCCTGTTCATTGGTTGTAAGTCTCTTCTCAAACACAATCTTTTATTTCAAGTGAAAATCTTTGTATAATTTAGAATTTCCATTCCACAATGAATAACAGTATTATAGAGTTACAAAAATCTTTCCATATAAACACTAAGAAGATAATGTAAAATGACAATTGCATGAGATAAGGAACAATTTTATGAAGAGCTATGTTTTCTCTCAAGATGATTATGTAAAGGTGCATATAATTATGTCAGTTGCTTGCAAAGACTATATTTTCTTCAAATTTCGTACAGAAAAGGTATTTTCTTTTGGATACATTTTGTTTTTTGATTTTTAGTGTTAAGACAGCAATTACTAGCCATGAAGTGCCCACATTTACCTTTATTTTTTTTCTAAATTTCAAGAATTTATAATATTTTAAACAATTGATTTAATGATGATTGCACTATGCCTACACATGAATGATCCAAATTCAAAGATCTCAGGATAGCAGTAAGGTAGATGAGTTTTGTGTTCACATTTTTGACAGTACATTTTATATACTGGTATACACTGTAGAGCAGAATGCTGTTTCTACTGAAACATCTGCATCAAGAGGTCAAGGCAGGGTATATGTATGCATTTCTAATACACTCTATGAAATATCAATATTTTTGTATCAGGCCTTAAGGATGCAGAGCTTTGGAGTAGAACAATTAAAGTTTTTTTTTTCTTCTCCATTCTTTTTTTATTATTAATTACACTTTATTCACTTTGTATCTCCCCATAAGCACCTTCCTCCTCCCCTCCTGATCCCACCCTCCCACCCTCTTCTTCATGCATGCCCCTCCCCAAGTCCACTAATAGGGGAGGTACTCCTCTCCTTCCTTCTGATCTTAGTCTATCAGATTTTATCAGGAGTGGCTGCATTGTCTTCCTCTGTGGCCTGGTAAGGCTCCTCCCCCATCAGGGGGAGGTGATCAAAGTGTAGGCCAATCAGATTGTGTCAGAGGCAGTCCCTCTTCCCATTACTATGGAACCCACTCGGACACTAAACTGCCATAGGATTCATCTGTGCAGGGTTTCTAGGTTATCTCCATACATGGTACTTGGTTGGAGTATGAGTCTCTGGGAAGACACCTATGTTCAAATTTCTGGTTCTGTTGCTCTCCTTGTAGAGTTCCTGTTCTCTCCAGATCTTACTATTTCCCACTTCTTACATGAGATTCCATGCACACTGCCCAACAGTTGGCCATAAGTCTCAGCGTCTGCTTTGAGAGTCTGCAGGGCAGAACCTTTCAGAAGCCCTCTGTGGCAGGTTTCTAGGTTGTTTCCTGTTTTTTTCTTCTTCTGATGTCCATCCTCTTTGCCTTTCTGGATGGGGATTGATCATTTTAGTCAGTGTAAACTCTCTTAATTAGTTTCTTTTTTTTTTCAATGCAGTTTATTCAGGAACCTTGAACATTCATCTGACCCTGGGGAAAGCCAGCCCACAGCTTAACTAGCCTCTGGTAGCCAACCCCAGCGTGCCACGTGGGCAATGCAGATAGGTCCACATACAGGGAAGCAAGCCAGATCCTCAGCCTTAGCCAAATGTGGAGTTGTTCGTGACAGAGAGCACTTACCATCGGGAAGGTGGAAGGCAGAAACCAGCTCCATCTTTAAGGTGCGGCATTACACAACTCTCTACAGTTCCCCCTTTTTGTTTTAGACGCATCAGGCAAGAGTAGAGGTCTGATCTCTGATATTAGAAATTAATTGGGACTTTGTACCAATGTTCATTTAGGTGTCAACCACCCAAAAAGCATCAGACCAGTCCGATACCTTTTTCTCAGAGGTGGGACCTGGGGCATCAACCCTCATACAATCAGACATGCTCTTCTCTGGGTCGAAAGCAGCTGACCCTGAGTGCAGTGCTTAGCCTCGCATCCTGAGCATAAATTTTTAGCTCCCATGCTTGGGGAGACTGTCCTGCTTTAATGGGTGTAAAGGCCTGAATGATCATGGCTGCATTACACTGTTGTGAGACTCTAATCTTGCATATATACCACAGGCAAACCAAGGAGACCAACACCAGAAGGCCTGCTAATGCTGCCATGCCCGCCCATTCCTTCAGATGATTCATGTCTGCAGCAATCCATGATGATACTCCTGTGGCTAGTCCACTCTGGTAGAATTTACCATGGCAATGGCCACTCTCACCTGCTCCATCGTAATATCGAATTCTCCAGTCCAATTACCTAAAATATAGCTAGACAATTTTTTCGACAGATTTGCAGCACAGGAAAAATTCTCATATTGTATGCTAGTGACACAAAGTCCAGCATACTTTCATTGACAGCCAAGTTGAGCGATTTTCCATAGGGTATCAATTTGCTCCTGCACGAGGTCAATCCTCTGATTGAACACCATCAAACCTCTTTTTAGTTGAGCATTAATTCCTTTTTGTACATCTAAGGCATGAGCTACATTGGCTAAAAGATTATTCAGGGTCTGAGCAGTCTGCATAGTATGACTCATTGCACTTGCCGCGGTGGTAGCTCCAACAGCCGCCAATGAGATGGCAGTATCAATGGCGGCTGTAATTCCAAGATCCCTTTTCTGTCTGAAGAGAGTCATAGCGTGAGGGGCGGGGCATCAACGGGCACAGGCACCCAGCGAGGCATGCGAGTAACCAGGGCATACCTAAATTCACTAGCATTCCAGCATTGGGCAAAAAAGCAAGTATCATTACCACAATTATTTGGCTCTATCTGGCTGATAATGAATAAAAATGGGGGATGTAAACAAACAGGTGTGGGCTTATAGGAAATATTATGAGAAGCCTTAACCCCCTCGTTGGAACATCCTGCATCAGTTCTAGAACTAGCAGTGGTGGTGTCCGAGGTCTGAGTAGGTTCAGGAGACCATTGCTCCCAGGGGCGAGACGTGCTCCATGCCAATTGACTAACTCCATGTTTTCCTCCACTTTTGAAAGTCATTTAAGGTTCTTAAATTATTTTTTCCCTTTTTTTTAAATTTTTCATCAATTACACTTTATTCATTCTGCATCCCCCCATAAGCCCCACCCTCCTCCCCACCCAATTCTACCCTCCCTCCTCCCTCTGCATGCATGCCACTCCCCAAGTCCACTGATAGGGGAGGTCCTCCTCTCCTTTCTGATCTTAGTCCATCCGTGCACATCAAAAGTGGCTGCATTGTCCTCTATTATGGCTTGGTAAGGCTGCTCCCCCCCAGGGAAAGGTGACTAAAGAGCAGGCCAATCAGATTATGTCAGAGGCAGTCCCTCTTCACATTACTAAGTAACCCAATTGGACACTGAACTGCCCTGGGCTACATCTGTGCAGGGGTTCTGGGTTATCTCTATGAATAGTCCTTGGTTGGAGTATGAGTCTCTGGGAAGTTCCCTGTGTTCAAATTTTCTTGTTCTGCTGCTCTCCTTGTGGAGACCCTGTCCTCTCCAGCTCTTACTACTTCCCAGTTCTTACCTAAAATTACATTCATTCTGCCCAACAGTTGCCCATCAGGCTCAGCATCTGCTTTGATAGTCTGCAGGGCAGAGGCTTTCAGAGGCCCTCTGAGGTAGGTTCCTAGGTTGTTTCCTGTTTTCTTCTTCTTCTGATGTCCATCCTCTTTGCCTTTCCGGATTGGGATTGGACATTTTAGTTAGGGTCCTCTCTCTTGCTTAGTTTCTTTAGGTGCACAGGTTATAGTGGGTTTGTCCTATGTTGTATGTCTATATGAGTGAGTATATACCATGTGTGTCTTTTTGCTTCTGGAACAACTCACTCAGTATGATCCTTTCCAGGTCCCACCATTTACCTGCAAATTTCATGATTTCCTTATTTTTCATTGCTGAGTAATATTCTATTGTGTAGATGTACCACAATTTCTGCATCCATTCTTCAGTTGAGGGGCATCTGGGTTGTTTCCAGCTTCTGGCTATTACAAATAAAGCTGCTACAAACATGGTTGAGCAAATGTCCTTTTTGTGTACTTGAGCCTCTTTTGGAAATATGCCTAGGAGTGGTATGGCTGGATCTTGGGGAAGCACTATTCCTAGTCGTCTGAGAAAGCGCCAGATTGATTTCCAGAGTGGTTGTACCAGTTTACATTCCCACCAGCAGTGTAGGAATGTTCCTCTTTCTCCACAACCTCTCCAGCATGTGTTGTCACTTGAGTTTTTTTTCTTGGCCATTCTCATGGGTGTAAGGTGAAATCTCAGGGTTGTTTTGATTTACATTTCCCTAATGGCTAGTGAGGTTGAGCATTTCTTTAAGTGCTTCTCTGCCATTTGGTATTCCTCTACAAAGAATTCTCTATTTAGCTCTGTTCCCCATTTTTTAAGTGGATTACTTGGTTTGCTGCTTTTCAGCTTCTTTAGTTCTTTATATATACTGGATATGAGTCCTCTGTCAGATAAAGGGTTGGTGAAGATACTTTCCCAATCTATAGGCAGTTGCTTTGTTTTGGTGATGGTCTCCTTTGCTTTGCAGAAGCTTTTCAGTTTCATGAGGTCCCATTTATCGACTGTTGCTCTTAGAGCCTGTGCTGTTGGTGTTCTGTTCAGGAAGTTTTCTCCTGTACCAATGAGTTCTAGGGTATTCCCCACTTTTTTTTCTAGCTGATTAAATGTGTCAGGTTTTATGTTGAGGTCTTTGATCCACTTGGACTTCAGTTTTGTGCAGGGATATGTGTGGCAAGATGGCATCTCCAGAACCCAGTTATCCAGGGACAAATATTCCTAGACACCCCAGCATAAATGAAATTCAAGGAGATGACCTAACATCTATACATCTGAAGAAGATAACAGAGGAAACAAATAAAATACGAAAAGAATTAGAAGAAGATAAAAACAAACAGATCATGGGTATCTGTAAAAAAATGGAGGACATTAAAGACAAGGAGATTATGGCTATCCATGAAGAAATACGGGAAGCTGCAGCCAAACAGTGTGGGGCCTTTAGAGAAGAAATGCTTAAAGCACTGAATGAAATAAAAGAAACAGTGGATTGTTCAAACAAACAGCTGAAGGAATTGATGGAAAAACATGAAAATACAGTCAGACAGGGGAAGGAAACCAAAAAAATAGCTCAAGACCTGAAGATAGAATTGGAAAAATTAAAAAAAAACACAAATGGAAGAAATTGTGGAGAGAAAGAACTTAGGGAAGAAAGCAAGAACTACAGAGGTTAACTTAACCAATAGGCTACAAGAAATGGAAGAAAGAATCTTAGGTGTGGAAGATACAATGGAAGAAATAGATTGTATCTGTCAAAGAAAATGTTAAATCTAAAAAATTCCTGACACAGACCGTCCAAGAAATTTAAGACAACATAAAAAGACAAAACCTAAGAATAATAGGAATAAAGGAAAAAGAAGATTCCCTGCACCAAGGCCCAGAAAATATTTTCAACAAAATCATTGAAGAAAATTTCCGCAACTTAAAGGAAAGGCCAATAAGAATACAAGAGGCCTATAGAACACCCAATAAATTAGACCAGAAAAGAAAATCCTCCCTCCACATAATAATCAAAACCGTAAGCATACAGAACAAAGAAAAAATACTAAAAGCTGCAAGAGAAAAAGGCCAAGTAACATATAATGGCAAACCCATTAGAATCACACCTGACTTTTCAACAGAGACTATGAAAGCCAGAAGGGCCTGGACGGATATCATGCAGACCCTAAGAAAACACAGATGTCAGCCCAGGCTACTATACCCTGCAAAACTCTCAGTCCTCATAGACGGAGAAAACAAGATATTCAATGACAAAAACAAATTTCAACAATACCTACAAACAAATCCAGCATTAATTAGTTTCTTTAGATGTACAGATTTTAGCAGGTTTATCCTATATTACATGTCTATATGAGTGAGTATATACCGTGTGTGTCTTTCTCTTCTGGGACAGCTCACTCAGGATGATCCTTTCCAGATCCCACCATTTACCTGCAAATTTCATGATTTCCTTATTTTTTATTGCTGCGTAATATTCCATTGTGCAGATGTACCACAATTTCTGCATCCATTCTTCAGTTGAGGGGTATCTGGGCTGTTTCCAGCTTCTGGCTATTAAAAATAAAGCTATAAAGCTACTACAAACATGGTTGAGCAAATGTCCTTATTGTGTACTTGAGCCTCTTTTGGATATATGCCTAGGAGTGGTATGGCTGGATCTTGAGGAATTTCATCTTTTATTTTAAAATTAAAAGTATATCTGTATCCAACATAGTTAGTTTTAGACAGTGAATTCTACTAGTCTAGTATTTGAAATGGTTTGTGATTTCTAATTAGTCACCTAGAAGTTCCTTTTATTACACAGTTGAAATTGTGAGTGTAGTTTTTTGATATTTAATCTGATATTCCAACCAAGGACCATGCATGGGGATAACCTAGACCCCCCTCCACAAATGTAGCCCATGACAATTCATTATCCAAGTGGGTTCCCTAGAAATGGGAACAGGGACTGTCTCTGACATGAACTCAGTGGCTGGCTTTTTAATCACCTCCCCCTTAAAGGATCAGCCTTAGCAGACCACAAAGGAAGACAAAACAGCCAGTCCTGATGAGACCTGACAATCTAGTGTCAGATCGAAGGGAAGAGGACCTCCCCATCTGTGGACTTTGAAAAAGGCATGGAAGGAGATGAAGGAGGGAGGGTGGGATTGGGAAGGGATGAGAGAGATGGCTACAGCTGGGATACAAAGTAAATAAACTTAATTAATAAAAAATAAATTAATTTTTTAAAAGTGAGTGAAAACTCAAAACCATTAAAATATTAGGAATTAAACCTAATGGTCCTCTACAAATACAAAGGATTAAGATTATTTAAATCTTTTATTTTTACTAAGATATGACAATATAACATATTATCTTTGTCATTTATCACATTACATACTCATAGCTAGCTTATAAGTACTGTTAGAAAATGCCATTTGATTTATTTGAAATAAATACAAAGAAGAAAACAGGGAAATAAGAATGGTAGGATAGAAAAATGTGAGGTAGGAAAAATGTAAAGAAGACAGAAGAAAAGGAAACAGGGTTAGGCACATAAAGTGAAATACATATTGATCAAAGATTTAAAGAGCTTATGGTAAAACCATGGGCCTAATTAAAATACTATACTTAGGTAACTAACTCCTGTGGGAGAAAATCCATAAACAAACTCACTCAGCTGTGGACCCTGTGTACTGTAATATCTGTCTTCTAGACAAGTTATGCCTACAGATGCAAAAATACTAAGACTTTTCAAGAATAACCAACCACTTCTGACTAAATTTGGAGCCTACTCCTCAGGGAAGTATCTATGCCTGTATAATAGAATGGATTGCTCTCATATGGCTGGCTCTAAAGAGAAAGAATATGAATCCAGTAGCTTCTCAGTACGCAAGGCTATATGTTTCTGCTGTCTTCAGAAGAAACTGAAATCCTGAAGAAGTAAGCTCTAATGCCAGTGAAGAAATGGGCTTACTAGAAAGGCAAGAATAAGCAGGCAAAGAGTAAAATCTTCCTTCTTCCATATAAGCTTTATATATGCTTACAGCGAAAGGCACAACCCAGGTTAGAAGTGGGTTTTCAAACTCACATGTACTGATTTCAGTTGTGTCTTCCAAAACCAACCTTTAGGTTAACGGCGTGTCTTCCTACCTCAAATATCTTGAACAGAAGTGGATCATCTTACTTAAAATTAATAAAATAAATAAATAAAGAAACAAAAAAACACCCTCACATGTGTGCCCTCTATTTGGGGGTTTTAGTTAATTCAAGATCTCAACAAGCTGACAACCAAGACTTTCTATCAAAATTCCTAATACTATAAACCTGATCAAACTTGTATTGCCAAAAAGCACATAGCCAAAATGGAGAATGTAAGACTAAAATCTTGCTAAATGGATATGTGATCAAGCTGCCATCTAAATATGAATGCTTCTACCCATGAGCCAGTGCTGCTGGCAGTCTTAAGCTTCTTTTGTAGTTACAATGGTTAATACAGGGACTGTAACTGGTCAAAGTCCTGAAAATAAGGGTCTGTTGGATCCTGGGACTTAAATATGACATGTATGGAAACCCTTTCAAATCCTAGAACAGCTTGTGGAGGTGAGGAAAGATTTTAAGAGCTGGAAGAAAGGGAAACTGTCTTCTGAACAAGGTATGGCATTGCAGTCATGAATGCACAATGGCTGTAGCTTTCTGCACAAGACCTGCACCTAACGGGGGCAAATGACATAGAAACAGCAAAGTATCATCTGGGAAGAGAAAGGATATTAGCATGAGTGAGAAAAAAGTAAGAGAGGGGAATGTGTGTAAATATGATCACAAAACTTTGCATATGTGTATGATATTGCCATAATTTTTTAAAAAATGCCACCAAAATCAAATGTCCTCCAAAACCATATCAATTCCTTTCCACCCACCCCGGAGATACTCAGGTGGTATATAGTTTACAGGATATGTCTTGTGTGCTCATGATCACCTGCTCTCAGGAGAAGCTGTGCATGGCTGAATATTTTTTCCAAACTTACCTCTCAGATATCTTCCTAAGTATTAAACTGGGAGCCTCTTATGTTTATTTTTATGTTTTCTTGTCCTTTGCTTAGGCAACAGAATGTTTATTCAAACCCTATGTTTTTTGTTTCCTTTCCTGTAAAGTTTTTGTTGGTTCAGTAGATGTCTCAAATTTTTAGAAATGATTTATATTGTAATGTATAATTCCAAAATATCTTTATACATAAAATGTGTTAACTTTGAGAATATCATCAAGCAGAAGAAAAGTGAAGCTTCAGTACAAGAATTAAAATGAGTATATGTAAAACAAAAGATTATAATATTTTCAGTTCAAGCAAAAAGATGGATGAAATAGCAGTCAAAAATCTCATAGGCTTTGGAGGAACATTTGTGTCCACAATGAAAGATAATTGGATACTTGTACCTGAGAGTAACATACAATGGAGTAAAGTAGATTCTCCATTAATGTGATGTGAAATGCAGGCATACCTGACACTAAAAAAGTGGGAAATTACTTCTACTACAGAAGAACACTGGAGGAATCCTCCAGGACCCACTTAACCTACCTGGGCTTGACATTCATTTGAAGTTCTTATATTTTTAAATAAAATTTTTTACATTAATTATATTTTATTCACTTTTCATCTCAGCTGTAGCTCCCTCTCTCATTCCCTCCCAATCCCACCCTCCCTCATCTCCTCCCTTGCCTCTCTCCAAGTCCACTGACAGGAAGGACCACCTCCCCTTCCATCCGACCCTAGCTTATCAGGTTTCATCAGGACTGGCTGCAATGTACTCCTCTGTGTCCTGGCAAGGCTAAATCCCCCTCAGGGATGGTGGTAATGGTCAAAGAGCCAGCCACTGAGTTCATGTCAGAGACAGTCCCTGTTCTCATTACTAGGGAAGCCACTTGGATACTGAGCTGCCATGGGCTACATCTGAGCAGGGGTTCTAGGTTGTCTCCATGAATGTTGGAGTATCAGTCTCAGAAAATAGCCCCAAGCCCTGATATTTTGGTTCTGTTGCTCTCCTTCTTGAAAATAAGTTAATATGAGTTAGTGTTCCCTATAAAATTACTATTTTTACTTTTATCAGATTTTCTGTCCACCCAGGATCAAAGAAATTTTTCAGAAAGCCTTTATTGGCTGCTTTCAAGGATCCATCCTAAAGAAGTATCCATATGAGTTGAGCGATAGGGAGTGGATATGATATCCAAATAGTAGGTATCATGTTTCTTTCATAATGCTCAACAATTTCTCTATTTTAGTTCTATTTTTTACCAGAAGGAAAACAAAAACAAAAACAAAACAACAAAAAACAGAAGACTATGAGAGTGAAAGTCCCCATGAAGTAAAGCCTTTTTTTTAAATTTTTATTTTTTTAATATTAGTTACAGTTTGTTAACTTTGTATCCCCGCTGTATCCTGCTCCCTCTTTCCCTCCCAATCCCACCCTTCCACCCTCTTCTCCTCCTTGCCCCTTTCCAAGTCCACTGATAGGGGAGAACCTCCTCCCCTTTCATCTGATACTGGCTTATCAGGTATCTTCAGGACTGGCTGCAAAGTCCTCCTCTGTGGCCTAGCAGGGTTGCTCCTCCCTCGGGGGGCAGAGGGAGGGTCAGAGAGCCTGCCATTGAGTTTATGTCAGAAACAGTCCCTGTTCTCCTTGTTGGGATACTCACTTGGATACTGAGCTACTAAGGGCTACATCTGAGCAGAGGTTCTAGGTTGCATCCATACATGGTCCTTGTTTGGAGAAACAGTCTCACAAAAGACTGTTTAAGAGGTAGAATAATATGTTTCCATGTCAGGAAGGATATACTTTCACCAAAAGTGTCTGAATAGTAGACACTTCTGACCCAGATTCTACTTCAAGGAAACAATACTCCATATGAATAAGAGTAATTATCTATTCGGTGTCTTTTTCCTAAGAACTAGAAAGTATAGAATCCTACTTATAAAATTGAAAATACATTCAAGTGTAGAATTTAATATAAAATTGTATATCTTTCTAAAATATAACTCATCAGTTATGTTTTCACTATTCAAATTCTAATAACTGTTGCCATATGAATTTGTATAAGGTGTGTATCTGTGTAAGGCAACACATAGGCAAGTATGTTTTCTTGCATATGAAGGCCAGAGGTTGGCATCCAGTGTATGTCCTTGGCTATTCTCTGCTTTATTTATTGAGCCAACGTCTCTCAGTAAGCCTAGAACTTGGCTACTCAAGCTAACCAGGTCACCACACTGAGATTACATGTGTCTGGCAGGCTTGCCCAGATTTTCGGTAGTCCTGGGGATTTGAACTCTGTTCTTCTACTTATGAATTAAGCACTTTCTTAATTGAGCCATAGCTTTAGCACCTTAAATTCTAGTGATTTGATTGTAGTTTTCAGAAGAAATTTAAATAAATTTGATTCCATGACTAGAGAATTCAGAATTAATATCTGATACTTCATAATAAAGGACGCTATTGTTGTTATTATCAAAACACATCAGAGCCTAGACTAAGATGTCCATTGTAAAAGTGTTCAGTAAAGGAAGAGATTTTTAAAACTGAACTTAAGTTCTGAACTATACAATTATTTTACCACAATGCATAGACTTAATTATAATGCCATCCTAGACTTGAATAAAGAAAAATCTGTTTATTAATTTTTGAATTGTAAATGCAAACTTTCATTTGAAGAAAGCCTGCAGAACTTAATGTCCTATGCATCTTCTGTTATCCATAAAATTATTTCCAAAATTATATAGTGATTCTATTCTTTAAAGATAGATAATGAATAAGAAGTATTAAAATTTTAGAGATGGCCTCTAAGACATTTCAGGCATGACGAATGCCAGAATTGTTACTAAACAAAGAGGAGAAAACTTGACCTAGAAAAGCCAAATTTTGTAAGAGAATGTGTCACTAGTGAACAACTTAACCAGAGTCCTGTAACTCCCTCATTAACTCTTATCTCCCTCACCTGGGTTTAGGCTAACTCTCAGATTTGAATTGCTTGATGTACAGGAGTATTTCATTTAACACATAACAAAAGCCACCTTATGTAAAAAAGAAATATATTTCCAATTTCATTGATTGGCTGGTAGAAAAATGGTCCTTTTAACTCCCATAGATGCTGCTAACCTTTTCATAAGAGAGAATCAGAGTAATCTTGTATGCAAAGCAAAAGTTATCCAAATTCATTTCTTCATCTTAAAAATGTGATATATATATATATATATATATATATATATATATATATAGTGATAAAAGGGATATGTAGGGATGAAAGGGATTAAAGAATTAAATTCTTTAATTCTTTAGGTTCCACCTACTAAGGCATGGAGCTGAGTGCCTGTGTGAACAACTATCCAATTTAGAGGATGAATTGAAGAGATATTTATAACTCTAATTCACATTATTTTAAGTACCTGATAATTCCAATTTTCTGTCTTTTTCTATATATTCAAATATTTTAATTTCAACATTTAAGAGAGATTACATTTTTTCTGTCTTTTATTTTTTCAGTATAGCACTCTGTAGATTCACTCCTACGTAAACAAAATCACAGTGTAATAATTTAAAAAGAGATTACAATCAGTAATCTATTATTTATACAACTTTTAATCCTTACATATACCAACAGATTCTCCATTAATATGATGTAAAATGCAGGCAT
Organism: Meriones unguiculatus; assembly: GCF_030254825.1. Classification (NCBI taxonomy): domain Eukaryota; kingdom Metazoa; phylum Chordata; class Mammalia; order Rodentia; family Muridae; genus Meriones; species Meriones unguiculatus. Next base: position 102,115,436 of record NC_083351.1, read on the forward strand.
ATCTGACACTAAAAATGGGGAAAATACTCAACTTATATGCATATCTTAACTACAGTGGGTGATGTGTTCTTACTGTTTTCCTTTGGATCAACAGGACAAGAAGAAACAAAATTAATAAAGGATCAAAGAACCTAACAAACATGCAGAAAATAGTCCTAAGCAATGTGAAAGGTGTTCCAAGAAATTATCATTAGGTAAACTTTACATATCAGTGTATGCAAACTAAAATGGCTACAACACGACAGATAATATATTATTTAGGTACTGCTGTCATATATGAAAACTGTCATTAAACAACACAACATTTAAAAAAATATAGAAGTGGCAAATCCTAGCTACAAATAGATTAACTAGAATAAATTCTCCAGGATAGAAATAAAAGGAAGCTGAAGAGATTCAAAGGAAAAATAATCAAGTGCACATGTTCGTCTTTAGGAAAATTAACTGTGCATCTTTAAGAACTGTAAGTCAAGGAAAAAGATACTCCACTCAAGTAGGAGCCAGAAAGACCATGGGTATCTATAAATATATCACCCAAAACAGAAACTGTGTAAAAAATAAATTATCCCAAGAGTAAAACAAAGGCATTATGTAGTCATCAATCTATCATGAGGATGTAGTGATTATACTTATAACTGCAGCCTCATTGAGTTCCTTAAACATAAAGCAAATATTCATAGATGTTAAGGGACATAAAGACATCATCCATCATACAACAGCACTGTGGGATGTGAGTATCATTGCTTCTATAATAAATGCATCATCCTGATTGAAACATCATTCTTTGAAGTATTAAGGAAACAAAACACTTAACACTTTAAAAAAACAAAAGAACCTAATACACATACACAGAGCACTGCATCTAACACATCCAGGAAACACCATATTTTTGTCAAGATAACACAGTTCTCAAGAGAGATTAATATTAGATTCCCAAAGAAGCCTAAATAAGAAAAAACTGTCCTATAAGTGACTTTTCTGAAAGGACTGATATGAAACTAGAAATCAGTAATGGGAATATTTTCAGAAAGTTCATGAAATTCTGTAAATTAAAGCAACAGCTATTCTTGGACAACCAAAGGATCAGGTAGAAAAAGTAGAGAAAAGAAACTTAAAATACCACGAGATGCCTAAAATATACAGATGATTGCTGTTGCCCTTGCCTCACTGAGGTAGAAGGTAAGTCTTTGTTGATGAAGGCACCATGAACCTTAGAAACAGGACCCAGAGTCCCCTGACCTGGAAATGACTTTTTGAAGACTAGCTGTTTTGGTACAGAAACGTACCATGTGAGCTTCCAAAGGAGGGAAAAATCAACAGTACTATGAACCCAACAATGAATAACACATCACAATTGCTTCACAGTGCCGTAATGGCATGCATAACTTGGCTGTTAAGCAACAGCTCTCCAATTGGATTTTTGTTCCTATATCCAAACGTGTGTTTGGATGAAGGAAAGGAATGAATGATGTAATTATAATCTCAAAAACTGATTTATAATAAAATATTAATGAGACTAAGATCCAACAGAGAAACTTCCAATTGCTCCATTACCAAAAAGAAAAATAACTATTTTAACTTTCATACCAGGTACAAGTAGAAGTGACCTTTATGAAAGCAAGGTTAAAAATCAGTATTCTCTTTGTAGTTAATGGATTTCTTTAATATCATCAAAAATTGTGTGAAACATTAGAGAATTAGGAAAACGCAACATGCTTTTTGTTCATTTGCCTACATTTTCACTGTCATTGACTGTGTTGTCGATCATATTCACTTTTATCTCTAGGGTACTAGTAGGTGGTGAAATACAGATACTAATTGAATACAAGTGAATAAAGGATTTTGATATTAGTATATTGAAAGACAGTGTGGATATTGAAAGCATGCAATATGCAATTTGTAAGGTAGGGGTCATAATGCAATCTCAGAGCTTAGAAGGGGTTTACTAGGTGTCAACCAGAAAAACTGTTGTATTCAGGTATTGGGATAGTTTTTACTAAGGCAAACATTTTTTTTTAACTTTCTTGGCGCTAAAAACTGAATGAACATCTAACAAAGGCCAACAACATAAAGGTGTGAGAAATAATTGCCACTTCTCAAGTAAAGAGAAATATATATATATGTACACACACACACACACACACACAATATACAAACAATAAACAATATATAACTTCCAAAAATTTCTGATAACAGACTGGTCTAAATAACTTAATGACTGGTAAATCCCCATAACCCTTAAGGAAATGCACATTAAAACTACATTAGTAGTCTGTTTCATCCCATTCATAAAAAAAACAAAACAACAACAACAACAAAGTGATAAAAAATAGAAAAGATGTGAAAAAAAAAGAAACATCATTAACTTCTTATGGGAGTACAAACTACTACAGACACTGTGGAAGTCATTATTGAGGATTTTTAAAATCCAAATATATATATATAAAACCATGCTGTTAAACTGCCTGATTTTATAGCATTATCTAAACATCAAAACCAGAATGTAATATCACATGAAGAAAATTATAGACAAATATCTCTTACGAGTATATTTGAAAAATTATTCAGCAATGTACTAACAAACCTAATTCAATATCTCAGTAGTAAGCTTTATTAAACACATCGAGTTGAAAATGCAAATATGGTATAAGACACAAAAGTAACTAAGTATAATGTACCATAAACCACTTTGAACTAGAGGTTCACTTTTTACAGTTTTCGTAGCCACATTAAATACTTTATAGACAATTCCAGACGTGAGTAAAATATAAATACTGGCAAAACATAACATCATATATTTGTTATTGTCGACTATTATTGTAATCTCTGATTTTGGCTTCTTTATAAATTAAATTAAATTACTATAAATTAAATTTAATCAATGTAAGTGTTTATAAAAAACATATATATATATATACATTTTTTCTATCCATTTATATGGATCTAAAAATACCTGGATAAAAGTTTATTTAATGAAAATTAAATATTGTATTATCAATCCAGAAGTGAAAAATACTTTGTAACATTTTTTGATAAAACCATTTGGGTAATTTAAGTATAAAAAAGTAACTTCCAGCACAATGATGTTCATTCATCACAGGACTGTAGCTACGATCAAACTTCATTGTGACTACTTTGAAGCATTTTCTCAGAAATCCATTGAAGAGCTTAAGATAGCCTGAGTATAACTCCATTTTGAAATAAAGATCTTGACTGGGAACTGAATTCAGACACCAGGAAATATCACAGAATGTACATCTGGTAGAAAACAAAGATAACTCTCCTAGAAACAGCCTCCAGGAAATATAACAGAATAAATGCTTCATAGAAAATAGAGACAAACTCCCTGGCAATAATCAATGAGAATTGGTTGAAAATCGGTTGGGAAAATTCTCCCCAATGTTTCAGATATGGTTTAGAAAAATAGCTATTGTGATTATATGCCTTAGCCATTGTGATTATGTGCCTCAGAAAAGGTCACCCCGCCCTGCTAAACTTCACCCAATTCTGTAATGCCAAGGCTTGTGCCCCCCTGCTTGCTGCCATGGAAACTCCCTGCTCATAGACTTTCCCTTTAAAAATCCTGTTCACTCAGAGCTCGGGGTCCCACTTCTCTTCTGATGCACCAGTGAGACTTGGGTCCTGAGTTCGATCGCTCTCGTAATAAAGCTCTCTTGCAATTGCATCGAGTTGTCTCCTGGTGGTCTCTGAGGGTCCCGTGAACCTGGCATAACACCATAATAGTTTCAAAAGAAGTTCTGGATTTGAGGGGAAGTGGTGGTGAATGGGAAAAGTGGGAAGGGAAGAGAGAAGTGCAGAAATAACCTGACTACATAGAAAAATTCCCAGTCTTGCATTCGCACTCGATTTAGCATTTGTACTACTATCTAAAACTATCAGGCAATAAAGCAAAACAAGAAGTTAATTTTTAAAGACAGGAATTAAATCATTTCTGTTCATTAATAAATAGCTGAGTTATCTGAAGTCTCTAAGGATGCCAACTCAAAACAGTCATAACTGATAAAAAGATCCAGTGGAACAGAAAGTAAATATCATCACACATCCATTGCACTGCCTAGTAGAACCAAAACCTATTAGAAATAGAAATTTACAAATAATAATCTCATTCTCAACATTAATACTTAGGAAATAATTTAAAGGCAAAAAAAAAAAAGACAGAAAATTTCAACGAATAAGTTAAAGATCCTAACATGAAAAACACTCCATTCACTGATTGGAAGAATTAAAATTGTTATAATGTCTGTATGCCCAGAGGGACACATTAATGAAAACTTTATGCTGCCCTATTTTGCATGGAGACTCACAGATTCCAGGAATGCCACATGGCCACCCTCTCCTCTACTGGGTAATGTACCTCCCAGATTGAAACTTCCAAACTGAGAGGAAGCTTCTTAAACCAGAAGGTAAAAAACTCAAAATCCCTGAAACTGAGCATATTCACTAAGCCACTTCTTAATAATAAACAAGCAAACCTGCAAAGGCTCAGACCAGACCCGCTGTGCAAAGACTCAGACCAGACCCGCTGTGCAAAGACTCAGACCAGACCCGCTGGCCAGGAGAAGCAGACACCAGAGAAGATGCTTAGAAGGGGTTTAGATCAGTCACTTGGAGAGAATACTGATTAATTAAATAAAATGAAATGAGCTAATGGTGAGCTAATGCAGGTTTATTAGAAGCAGCGTGGAAGGGGGAACAGGTGCTGGGGTTGGTAGGTGGGGGAAGGAAGAGAGAGAACAGAAAGTGGGGAAAGGGAGCAAGGGGAAAAGATGGCCAGCAGAACCAAGTTGTCTGGGTTCTATAGTGAAGGGCCTCTGGGAGAGGAGACACTTCAGGCCTAGGCAGAGAGCGGGGTATGCCAGCCATGCCCTGGGGTAGGTAGGGACTTCACACTATTGAGTCAAATAAAAATTCCGCTCAAAATTTAACATGACACATTTTTCTCATCCTCTTATCAAAGACAGAAAACATATGTCAATTTTTAAAGGATTATCTATGTTAGCATTAATTGTATTTGTAAATCATAAAAAAATGATATATATGGAAAAATTTCAGGTAATTACTTCAAATGCAGTAAATTTTGATTTATTTGTTGGGGTGACTAATGAGAGATAGAATGCCTAAACTTTTTGAATTAATAAATTTGTTCAAAAGAGCATTTGACACTAAACAACATCTGCCTTTTTCTCAATCTCTGTCTTTTTTTTTCCTTTATAAAATGTCTTTAATACACAGAGACAAAATTGTTCTCTATGTAACATAGTGCTTCCTCTTAGATTTTTCTAGGGACAACATTTGCCAAATGCAAAGACCTTATCTGTAGCATTGCTCAAATGAGGTCCTTAGAGAGCTGACACAACTGTAACTCCACATTAAATCATGCTGTTTCCCGACTCAACGGTAAATCAAACTGAGTTAACTTTTTCCTATAGAAAGTACTATTTAGATTCGTGGAAAGACAATTTATCAAACAGAACTTCTGTGACACACACACATATATATTAAAATGTGAAATTTTGTTTCTTAAGTTACAAAATCTCAAGGCTCATCTGTCTGATATCCTCCTGTACTTCGTGACCTGTAATGTAAAAATGCCTAATTAAAATTCTGTGCTCCTTTCTAAAATTAAAAACAACAGCTCTCAGAATGGATGTATCTATCTAGGAGGATGACAACGGTCTGGGGGCTGTTGGTAGAAATTTACAAAAAAGCAGATTCAATTTAATAGCGGTAAATTCACTGATTTTTTAATTTTAGTTTTTAAAAAGTTTGATTAACTATTTATTACAATGTATTCACTTTGTATTTAATCTGTAGACCTCTCCCTCATCTCCTCCCAATCCTGCCCTCCCTCCCTCTTCTCCTCCCATGCCCCTCCCCCAGTCCACTGACCTCCACAAGGTCCTCCTCTGCTTCCATCGTACCCTAGCCTATCAGGTCTCATCAGGACTGGCTGCACTATCTTCCTCTGTGGCCTGGTAAGACTGTGCCCCCTCAGGTGGAGGTGATCAAAGAGGCAGCCACTGAGTTCATGTCAGAGACAGCTCCTGTTCCCCTTACTAGGGTACCCACTTGGAGACTGAGCTGTCATGGGTGACATCTGTGCAGGAATTCTATGTTATCTCCATGCATGGTCCTGGGTTGTGGGAAGGTGCAACACACATTTACTCACCCATAAAAAGAGCCTACAAAAACTAAAGTATAAATACCACCATAGTCCCATTTCCTGAAGCAATAAATTTTATTAGAGTTACTTATAAGAGCATAAATGACTCAAAGACAGCTTCATGACCAAAGCCCACCCAGGCATAGATGATAGCTCACCAAAGCCCAGAACCTGGAGCACACTGCACAGCCTGAATGCAGCCAAGGGGCTGGAAAGTATTCCTTAAGTCCGTACTTGCTGCAGGGCATGGCTGGCATATCTTCCCTTCTACCAGAGGCCCTTCACTATATAATCCAGACATCTTGGTTCTGCAGCCCCCTTTTCCCCTTCCCCCATTTTCCTCCTTCATTCTCTCTCTCTTTCTGCCCCCCACCTTCCTTCCCACCCACACCCAGACCACATTCCTGTTGCTGAATATTTGATCCCATTTTGAATCTCAAAAATGTGAACTGTAAAATCCTGTTTCTTGTTTGGTGTGGTTGAGTTCTATCATACAACTTTAATCCAAGAGCTTTCTGTACACATGATTTAATAAAATTAACCCTAGCTGAAGAGGTGGAGCAAGAAACCAGCTGACAGGGATTAAAGACTGGGAGGGACTTTGAGTTGGGTATTTAAGACATCATGGAAAGGAAAGGGCTTTTAGCTTAAATTCTGGCTTTAGCTTAGGCTTCTGCTTCTCAGTTCCCTGGCATTTTGGGCTTTGGGCTAGCAAATTTTGGCCTAGGGTATTTTGGCCTTTTTCTCCTGACATGTCAATTTTGCTAGTGAGACTTTTGCATTTTTCTTCTGGAGCAGAATTAAGAAGGAGGGCCACCTGTGTGCTTTCTCTACCTCTCTGAGCTGGCAGGTTTTCACCCCAGCATCTGGCTCCTGAGTTTTTATTGGTAAAATAAAATGGTTGGGATTTTCATTTTTCTCTAAAACAACTCGCTCCCTCTCCCTCTCTGCTCCTAATAAACCTGTATTTATTTAATATAGCTTTGTCTTGCCATTTGCTCATTCTGTTTTATTTAATCAGTCAAATAGAAAATGGCAGAACTATGTAATCTACAGTTATATACTGTTACAATAAAATCTACTTTCTTTTTTTTGGGGGGAGTATAAGCAAGGTTGTTTTATTTTGTTTTGTTTCCTTTTAAATTTTTATTAATTACAATTTATTCACTTTGTTTAGCAGCTGTAGCCCTCTCCCTCATTCCCTCCCAATCTCATGCTCCCTCCCTCTTCTCCTCCTATGCCGCTCCCAAATTTTTTGGTTCTGTTGCTCTCCTTGTGGAGCTCCTGTCCCCTCCTGGTCTTTCATCTCTCCCTTCTTTCATAAGATTACCTGCACTCTGTCCAAAGTTTGGCTGTGAATCGCAGTGGGAATGTAAACTTGTACAACCATTTTGGAAATCAGTCTGGTGCTTTCTCAGAAAATTAGGAAAAGTGCTACCTCAAAATCCAGTTATACCATTCCTAGGCATAGATCCAAAACACGATCAAGTATACAACAAGGGCATTTGCTCAACCCTGTTTTAACAGCTTTGTTCACAATAGCCAGAACTTGGAAACAATCAAGATGTCCCGCAACTGAGGGGTGGATACAAAAATTGTAGTACATTTACACAATGGAACACTACTCAGCAATTAAAAACAAGAAAATCATGAAAATTGCAGGCAAATGGTGGGAACTGGAAAAGATCACCCTGAGTAGGGTATCCAAGAAGCAGGAAGACACACATGCTATGTACTCACTTGTAAGTGGATAGTAGACATATAATATAGGGTAAACATACTAAAATCTGAACACCTAAGAAAAAAGCAGGACCCTGGCTAAGATGATCAATCCTCATTCAGAAAGGCAAATGGGATGGATATCAGAAGAGGGAGAAAACAGAAGACAGAACAGGAGCCTACCACATAGGGCCTCTGAAAATCTTCTTTCTTGAACTCATAATTCACACAGCCAAGATTATATCACACCATTCTCTTCTTATTGATATATTTAATAATCTGTTCACTTATTTATGGCATCTTGGAAATACTGATACATGAAACAGAAGGAACATTACCAAACTTATTCATGAAGCCACAGTCACCTTGATAACTAAACCACACAAAGACCAAACAAAAAAAGAGAACTTCAGACCTATCTCTCTTATGAACATTGATGCAAAAATACTCAATACTGGCAAACAGTGTCCAAGAACACATCAAAGATATCATCCACCATGACCAAGTAGACTTCATCTCAGGCATTCAAGGGTGGTTCAACATATGGAAATCCATCAATGTGATCCACCACATAAACAAGCTGAAGGAGAAAAACCACATGATCATCTCCTTAGATGCCAAAAACGCATTTGACAAAGTCCAACACCCATTCATGCTTAAAGTCTTGGAGAGATCAGGGATACAAGGCACATACCTAAACATAGTAAAGGCAATATACAGCAAGCCTATAGCCAGCATCAAACTAAATGGAGAGAAACTTACATAAATCCCACTGAAATCAGGGACAAGGCAAGGCTGCCCACTCTCTCCATATCTCTTCAACATAGTACTTGAGGTCCTAGCTAGAGCAATAAGACAAATAAAGGAGATCAAGGGGATACAAATCAGAAAGGAAGAGGTCAAAGTGTCACTATTTGCAGAAGATATGATAGTCTACATGAGCAGCCCCAAAAATTCAACCAGAGAACTCCTTCAGCTGATAAACATCTTCAGCAAAGTGGCAGGATACAAAATTAACTAAAAAAAAAAAAAAAAAAATCAGAAGCCTTCCTGTATACACAAGACAAAAGTGCCAAGAAAGAAATCAGGGAAACAACACCCTCACAATAGCCACTAATAACATAAAGTACCTTGGGGTCACTCTAACCAAGCAAGTGGAAGATCTGTTTGAAAAAAAAAACTTCAAGTCTCTGAAGAAAGAAATCGAAGAAGATATCAGAAGATGGACCGATCTCCTGTGCTCATGGATTGGTAGCATTAACATAGTGAAAATGGCCATTCTGCCAAAAGCAATCTACACATTCAATGCAGTTCCCATCAAAATACCAACACAATTCTTTACCAACCTTGAAAGAAAAATTATCAACTTTATATGGAATAACAAGAAACCCAGAATTTCCAAAACGATACTGTACAAGAACAGAGCATCTGGAGGGATCTCCATCCCTGATCTCAATTTGTTTTGCAGAGCAATAGTAATAAAAACTGCTTGGTATTGGTATAGCGGCAGAAAGGTGGATCAATAGAACTGAATAGAAGACCCAGAAATAAAACCACACACTTATGAATACTTGATTTTTGACAAAGTAGCCAGAACCATTTAATGGAAAAAAGATAGCACCTTCAACAAATAGTGCTGGTCCAACTGGATGTCTACATGCAGATAAATGAAAATAGATCTATATTTATCACCCTGCACAAAACTAAAGTCAAAGTGGATCAAAGACCTCAACATAAAACCAGATACACTAAAGCTGCTAGAAGAAAAAGTGGGGAAGTGCCTAGAACTCATTGGCACAGGAGACAACTTCCTGAACAGAACACCAACAGCATAGGCTTTAAGAGCAACAATCAATAAATGGGACCTCATGAAACTGAAAAGCTTCTGTAAAGCAAAGGACACTGTTGTCAGAACAAAATGACTGCCTACAGACTGGGAAAGGATCTTCACCAACTCTAAATCTGACAGAGGGTTGATTTTGTATCTCAACACTATCAAACACGTTAATATCACCAATATTTCTTTCAGAAAAAATAGTGAGGGCACAGGAATCTCTGAAGCTTCTATGAAAATGCACTTTCAAAATTTCCAATTTAACTTGAAATTTCACATAAAACCAGTGGTAGCTGTTCTAGGAAATTTCTCAGTATTTTAAAATAAACATTGTGTTTTATGAAGAGAGCAACTACTGAGGACTGATATACACTCAGACAGTTTCTACTAGTCAGAACAGACATCCTGCCTGAGCAGGCACACAGCAAGCACCAGCCATGTTGTTACGGATGACATAAGGTCGCTTACTCCTGGTTACTCCATTTGTACTCTGTAAAATAATGGACAACAAAGGGGAGCCCAAATTAAAGAAGCCAAGTGGCCAAAGTGTAAGTATTACAATATTGTTCCTTAAAATGAAACTTTTAATTACACCACATTCACTCTTTCTCTCTTTTGACTTCATTACCTCTACTTTTATTCTAAACAAGAACTATCATCAAAGCTGAATTCTGTGCAGGAACATTTGTACCTCAAAATGTTAACAGGTGTGTTCAATGTTCTATCATGGCAATGGTCTGGTTATATACTCTCTTAAGGTAATTCGGCTGCTCCTTATAAATTTAAAATATTTTCTTTTTTCTTGAGAACTTTATACATACATATATGTGTGTGTGTGTGTATCACAAAAATATGATACTATGCCCCATTTCCTTCATGAATCTCTCTTGATGTGCTCCTGCCTCAATTAGTTTTTCTTACTGTGACATAAACCTAGACACATCTGGGAGGTAGAGTTATTAGCTGAGGAGCTGCCTCCATCATGTTGGCTTGAACAGGAGTCTCTGGGGAATGATGGATTTGGGAGTTCTCAGCCCATGGGGGAGGTGATACCCAGGGGCAAGTGCTCTTGGGATTTATAAGAAGCCCGAACAAGACAGTAATAGCATTCCTCCATAAGCTCTGTGCCAGTTCCTACTCCAGGATTCTGTCTTGAGTTTGCTGCCTTGGTTTCCCACAATTAACTATGACCTAGGATTTGACTAAATGAGGCCTTTCCTTCTCAAGTTCCTTTTTGTTGTTGTCTTTATCACAGTAGCAGAAAAGCAACCTAGAATAGTTGTACACACATCCTCCTTCCAACTATATTTCTTCTTACTTCTCCTCTTTTTTTTATTGTTTTTTAATAATTATTTTTTATTTATTACAATTTATTCAGTTTGCATCCAAACTGTGTAGCCCCCTTTCTCATCCCCTCCCCATCCCACCCTTCCTCCCATGTCCCTCCCCAAGTCCACTGATAGGGAAGGTCCTCTTCCTCTTCCATCTGACCCTAGCCTATCAAGTCTCATCATAACTGGGTGCATTGTCTTCCTCTGTGGCCTGGTAAAGCTGTTCCCTCATCAGGGGGAGGTGATCAAAGTGCCAGCCACTGAGTTCATGTCAGAGACAGCCCCTGCTATATTTTTTTCAAAGAAAAAAAATATAGCCATGCACATCTCTCTCTCTCTCTCTCTCTCTCTCTCTCTCTCTTTCTCTCTCTCTCTCTCTTTGTTTGTGTGTGTGTGTGTGTTTCTTCTCCTTCTCAGCTGTCCAATTATTGCTGTGAATATTTGTATGAATAATTCTAAAAAGAATAGCTCTTCTGCCTTCAGCAGCTGTCAGCTGCCGGTAGCCCTTCAGTAAAGAATGAGGGCTAGACAGAATCTCTCCCATGTATCCTAGGATTTTGGGTGGCTTGATCTAGCATAAGTCTTATGCAAGTAGCCACAGCTGCCATGGGTGCAAAAGCCATTGAAGACCTAGAAAAAAACATTTCACAGCATTGTTCCAATCCTCAGGCACTTGTATTCTTCTGCTTCTGCTCCCAGAACCATGGTGTGTAGAGGGCTAAGAGTGCAGCAGTGGGGCAAAAAAAAGAAGTATGATTTAGAATTGAATACCCAGTCTCTCCTTCTTGGTCAGTCATGCATCTCTGCATTGGCCGATGTCCATTGTGAGAAGGAGCTTTTCTTAATAATACAGAGTCTTATTCAGACTCAGGCCAGTCTATGAGCATAAACATAAATATTTAGAAGATAATTTGACAGGATTACTATTTAGCAAAGTAATAGCCGATTCTCCCATAGAGCCCATGTCTTCCCCAGGTATGGGTTTCTTATACCTGATAATGCAAACCTGCCTGTTCTTTATTTGAACCATAAAATACAAGCCTGATTTTGATATTAACAACTTAGTACATATCACATCACTTAATCCTCTGGGTTATATTATATGCAGATTATAAATTATTCATAGACATTTTTAAAGTTTCATGGATATGATTGAGGAACAATAAGCAAATATTTCTAATCAGTTTTCAAAATAGCTTCAAACAAAACCAAAATCCATTAAGGAATTTCATCAGTATTCAAAACTTATTGTGTAGATATCTTTATAATTCTTCATGGTTGAATTCTATCTCCTTTGTACTAAAGCGGCTTGAATAGTTGCTAATATGAACTTACATTTTTACAAAGTGTGCAGAAGTGGTTGGGTTGATGCTGGCAAGTAGTGAATAAAGCACATGAATAGAAATAAAAAGATTATACTGCACTGGAGCCATTGTGTGTAGCAAGGAGCTCGCACACCTCTTTTGTAGTTTTGCTGCTTCAAGATAACTAGATTAGTGTCATACAATAGTAGCTCTTTTCAATACAGGGGAACTTCTGAAGCATTTTTAAAATGATGTCTCTTAATAGGAAAACATTGAGGTCAGATAATGTGATGTAGAAAAGTTTACAGGTAAGTTTAAATAGAAGGGGGTGGTATTTATAATTTTAATGGTAGATTAAAAGAAATCAAAGATGTTTTATATATCTCAAAACATCTGTAACATATGGAATGTTGCAGTTTTAAAAAGCCTTTATTAGAGGACCCGGTTGGAGACAGAGTTGCCTATGGGCTATATCTGAGCATGAATGGTCTTTGGATGATATATCAGTCTCTGCAGAACTGTATTTTTATTTTTGGCTTTTTTTTTTTTTTTTTTTTTTTTTTTTTTTTTTTTTGGTCTCCTTGTGGATCTGGGGAATTCTATGACATGAATTCGGTTGCCTTGTCTTTGATCAGTTTTCCCTGGTGGAGTAGCCTTACTGGGCCACAGAAGAAGAGGACCCAGGTGAGTCATGATGAGTCTTGATAAGTTACGGTCAGATGGACTCCCCCTTTTCAATGGACTAGGTGAGAGGGATAGAGGAGTAAGAGGAAGGGAGGGTGAAACTTGGAGGAGATGAGGGAAGGGGCTAAAATTGTGATACAAAGTGAATAAATTGTAAAAATAAAATCAAATTTAAATTTAAAAAGTCTATATGACAAACATGAATGACTTTCAAAGTAATTAAACTAAATAAAAGAGACTTAAAAAAAACTAATGTTAATGGGGTAGTGGTGAAGAGCACCTACCACTTTTCCATAGGGCTCAAGTTCAGTTCCCAGCACCCATGTGGAGCAGTGCATAAGTGGAGATCTCAGCTCCAGGAGGTACCACGCCCTCTTCTGGACTCCACAGACAACTATGCTCACGTGCCTATGCCAACACTCAGATATAAAATTAAAAACAATGCAAAAAACCATGATGATTTTCACCTTTTTATTAACTTCTCTCGTCCATCCTTTGTTCTCCTCCTTCTCCTTCTTTGTACAGTATTCATTTGTATGTGCTTCTTAAATCTTATTTATAATTTTCTTTATTTATTATGTATGCAATGTTCTGTCTGCATGTACACCTGGGTGCCAGAAGAGGGCACCAGATCTCATTATAGATGGCTGTGAGCCACCATGTGGTTGCTAGGAATTGAACTCAGTACCTCCTGAAGAGCATCCAGTGCTCTTAACCTCTGAGCCATCTCTCCAACCCCAAATCTTATTTCTTATATTTGAAATAAACCATGATTTGCATGCTCTGAATCAGGTTTAATTTGCTTACTTGATAATAATATAATACCTTGTATTGGTGGGTGTGGCCTACTATAAAATTTTGGCTTTTTCTCTTTCCTTAATAAATCAGCATGACTCCCATGTGTGTATGTGTATGTGTGTGGTCTGTTTATTTGCATATTCCAGAACAAGCAGTGAAAAATCCAGTTGGAAACCTACCACTGAGATGTTCAGCATGAGATTTCACTATGTTTTCTATGTAGAGGATTAAAAAAGGAAAACTAGGAACCCTTTAGAGATAGCTGTGGCTTTTTGCTGAGCACATTTCTAGATGACAGTCTTGAGCATGGTGTGGCCATCATTTTCCCTGTAGTAGCTCTCTACTGGGTAGAGAGCTGAAAAGAAAAATCTCTCCATTCCCTATGATTGCACATTATAATCTTGAGAGATCCTTCCTCTGCAGAACTTCTTCAAGCACACAACCTAATTTAAGATTTATAAACCCAAGTAATGACTTCAAGTGTTCTAGTATATTTTCAATGCAAATTCATCATATATTAACTTTATATGCTTGATAGTAAAGTTCATGGTCCAGCTCCATTAGCTTGAAAACTCATGTTTTACAGCAGTGTGCTTGATGACTGGACTTTCAGCATGAACTCCTAATAGTATTCATAGCATCTGCATCTTATAACCATCTGCCACTATTAATACAGCTCTTTCTGATGGCTTTAGTGAAACAGAGTACAATCCTAGATTTTCAACAGTCACTTTTATTTCTAAACTTAGAATCAAGAGGGAGAGGGATAGAGTTAATAAAATGTAACCAATAATGAAAACATTAAATAAAATAAATAAAAAAGAAAAATGGACGCTGTGGAAATATCGATAAAAAAAGAATTCCCGTTATTTCATGATTATTATATTACAATAATCCTGGTATAAAAAGCCATCCAACGTTTCACATAGAATTATAAATCACATAAATTAAAATAATTTCATAATGAATTCTGTAGAAATATTATAATATTAATTCCAAATGAAGGTCCAGGTAACTTGTGATTTTCTTCCTCAGTAGCATCAACCTACAGAGATTTGTGATTTCCAAGTTCCTTCACTACAGCACCCACCCAGCACAAACTTAATCACACAAATTTAAGCTCTTTAGCTTTTCTCTGTATAAATTATTTCCACAGCAGTGCCCAATCTCCTTGTCAGCAGGTTCTGTATTATTCTGCCTTCATATCCCATTGAGTGCCCTTTAATTCTACTCAATAGGTAGACAGAAGTGTTAATAGAACTCATTCACTAATGTCATAAATGGTAAATTATAATGAATATTTAATCTTTTGCGTTGTGAGATTTCTTGACTTGGGTTCTTAATTATGTCTGACTCACTAAGCTGAAACTGAAAGAGAAGGTGTATTGTAGAAACATATATTCAATTTCCATATTTGTAATTTATAGACTAAAATGAAAGCTGAGTGGATCTAAGCTTGTTAACTCTGTTTAGCCTTCTATGCACTGGACAGTGAGGCTTTTAGTTATTAGATGAATTCTGACACGTTTTCAAATAATAATGGTACATTGTATTATAAAATGTGAGAGTTTATTTCATTCCACATTTCTTCTTTCTGAGAAGATGTCCTCCCAATGATGAATCCTAGGTACAAGGCAGACCTTTTTAGTTTAGTTTGTTATATCTTAGCGACCTCACAGAGTGACCCTGACTTGAGCAAGTCATTCAAATTCTCCTTCATTTTTGTAGACATATTTTTGGGAAGTGTGATGGGCATTGCGGTAATTGAAGATGGCAGGTATGAAGTTATTGGATAGAAAATATGTGAAGGCAAAGACATGTGGCTAAAACAAGACAAGAGTCATGAAGAATGGAGGAGGTTGGTGCCAGCAACTTACCTCATCCTAATCTGCTTGAAGTGTGCTCACTTCATTTTCTGTGTCTAAGATTCACTTTAGGGCAATGGTAAGCTAATCTCAGGGTTTCTTTTTTCTTCCACACCTGAAACATCTTACTAGTTAAAAATGTTGAACAGTTAGTGAGGCAAAGTGAAGAAGACATGAAAGGGCTTGCAGTTAGCGGTCAGGTTATCTGAGCACCTGTGTCACCTCTACTCCATATTGTACCTGAGAAAGGACCAGCTTTCTGTAGTGTTGGGAAAAGGGTGCTGAACCAGTTCACAGTCCTGGATGCTCTGCCCCCCAAACTTTTGTGATTATACCGTGGTGTCAGTCATGAAATTGAATATAATACATCTGATGATGCAGATGTTACTGAGGATTCAGATGTTTTGTAGATATGTGTATAATTTGTAGCATTTTATTTTTGTTTTTAGTTTTTATTTAAAGGATTCAATCTTAATTAGTACAGTGTGTTTTAATTAATTTCACGGTCCTCCACACTCATATATCATCATATTTTTTACCTGAGATTTTTCTCAAATTGCACACATGAATCCACAATTATATTTTTATAATTGAGGCAGTCTGTATTTTGGCTTAGAGATCAAGGGCATGCACTGCATCATGGTGAGGAAAGGATGAATTTCATTTGAACATGCATGCAACACCTGTATTTTCATATCTACAGAAAATGACTTCATTAAAAATTTAGTAATGCAATTTTATATTCTTTTTGTTCTGCATATGGTGAAGTAGCTTACTCAAAAGATTTCCTGGGAAAATATAAATGTAGCAGCTGGGACAAGGTTGAGACAATATAGAGCCATAAGATTAAAAAAAATTAGGATAGCATAGTGCAACAAAGTAATCATTATCATATTCAACTCTATTTTATGAATAAGCGCTCCATATTCATTAGTAAATATTAAATGATGGTTCACAAGTACTAAGAAAACACACATTTTTAAAAAAGATTATTCACTTTTTTTCTTGTTTTTCCATTGCATTAGGCTTCTAGCTCATCTCCAAGATGCCACCCCAATTCTTGTTTCTCCCACTATTCTTTCCCTCCATCCTCCTCCACCCTGTACCTGATAACTCTGGTTTCCACACCCCTTCCCCCCTTCAGAGGCTTTGAGTTTTCTTTTTTATTATTTTTTTTTATTTTTCTTTTTAGTTACATTCTGTTAACTCTGTGTCCCCGCTGTATCCCGCTCCCTCATTCCCTCCCCAACCCCACACTCCCTCCATGGTCTCCTCCCTGCCCCTTTCCAAGTCCACTGATAGGGAAGGACCTCCTCCCCTTTCATTTGACCCTGTTTTATCAGGTATCTTCAGGGCTGGCTGTAGAGTCCTCCTCTGTGACCTAACAGGACAGCTCCTCCGCTGGGGGGGGGGGGAATCAAGGAGCCTGCCCTTGAGATCCTGTTAGAAATAGTCCTTGTTCCCCTTACTTTGGAAAACTATTTGGTTACTGAGCTACCACAGGCCACATCAGAGCAGAAGTTCTAGGTTATATCCATAGATGGTCCTTGGTTGAGTGTCAGTCTCAGAAAAGACCCTGTGCCCAGATATATTTGGTCCTTGTAGAGCTCCTATCCTTTCCATATCATACTAACTCCCCTTTTTTCATATGATTCCCTGCACTCTGCCGAGGGTTTGGTTATGAGTCTACACTGCTAGGTAGAGTCTTTCAAATGCCTTTTGTGGTAGATCCCTGTCATACCTTAAATGCATATCCCATTTGTCTTTCTAAATGAGGATTGATCATCTTCGCCTGTGTCCACTTTCTTGATTATCTTGTTTAGGTGTGTAGATTTCATTATGTTTATCATATCTTGTAGGTCTATATAAGCGAGTAATACCATGTTTGTCTTTCTCCTTCTGGGATACTTCACTCAGAATGATCTTTTCTAGATCCCACCACTTGCCTGCAAATTTCATGATTTCCTCCTTTTTGATTGCTGAGTAGTATTCCATTGTGTAAAAATACCACAATTTCTGTATCCATTCCTCCGTTGATGGACATCTGGGTTGTTTCCAGGTTGTGGCTATTACAAATAAAGCTGCTATAAACATGGTTGAACAAATGTCCTTGTGTACTTGAGCAAATTTTGGGTATATACCTAGGAGTGGTATAGCTGGGTCTTGAGGGAGCACTATTCCTAATTGTCTGAGAAAGCGCCAGATTGACTTCCAAAGTGGTTGTACTAGTTTACATTCCCACCAGCAGTGGAGGAGGGTTCCCCTTTCTCCACACCCTCTCCAGCATGTGTTGTCACTTGAGTTTTTCATCTTGGCCATTCTGATGAGTGTAAGGTAAAATCTCAGGGTCGTTTTCATTTGCATTTCCCTAATGGTTAATGAGGTTGAGCATTTCTTTAAGTGTTTCCCTGCCATTTGATGTTCCTCTTTCGAGAATTCTCTGTTTAGCTCCGTTCCGCATTTTTTAATGGGATTACTTGGTTTGTTGCTTTTCTGCTTCTTTAGCAATTTATATATACTGGATATTAGCCCTCTGCCAATAAAGGGTTGGTGAAGATTCTTTCCCAATCTGTAGGCTGTCGTTTTGTTTTGATGACGGTATCCTTTGCTTTACAGAAGCTTTTCAGTTTCATGAGGTCCCATTTATTGATTGTTGCTCTTAGAGCCTGTGCTGTTGGTGTTCTGTTCAGGAAGTTGTCTCCTGTGCCAATGAGTTCTAGGCTCTTCCCCACTTTTTCTTCTAGCAGCTTTAATGTATCTGGTTTTATGTTGAGGTCCTTGATCCACTTTGACTTTAGTTTTGTGCAGGGTGATAAATATAGATCTATTTTCATTTTTCTGCATGTAGACACCCAGTTGGTCCAGCACCATTTGTTGAAGATGCTGTCTTTTTTCCATTGAATGGATTTGGCTTCTTTGTCAAATATCGAGTATTCATAGGTGTGTGGGTTTGTTTCTGGGTCTTCTATGCAGTTCCATTGATCCTCCTTTCTGTTTCTATGCCAATACCATGCAGTTTTTATTACTGTTGCCCTGTAGTACAGCTTGAGATCAGGGATGGAGATCCCTCCAGATGATCTGTTGTTGTACAGTATTGTTTTGGAGATTCTGGGTTTTTTTGTTTCTCCATATGAAGCTGAGAATCTTTTTTTCAAGGTCGGTAAAGAATTGAGTTGGTATTTTGATGGGAATTGCACTGAATCTGTAGATTGCTTTTGGCAGAATGGCCATTTTCACAATGTTAATCCTACCAACACATAAGCATGGGAGATCGTTCCATCTTCTGATATCTTCTTCGATTTCTTTCTTCAGAGACTTGAAGTTTTTCTCTAACAGGTCTTTCACTTGCTTGGTTAGAGTCACACCAAGGTACTTTATGTTATTAGTGGCTATTGTGAAGGGTGTTGTTTCCCTGATTTCTTTCTCAGCCTTTTTGTCTTTGGTATACAAGAGGGCTTCTGATTTTTTTGAGTTGATTTTGTATCCTGCCAGGTGTTTATCAGCTGGAGGAGTTCTCTGGTTGAATTTTTGGGGTCGCTCATGTATACTTTCATATCATCTGCAAATAGTGACACTTTGACCTCTTCCTTTCTGATTTGTATCCCCTTGATCTCCTTTAGTTGTCTTATTTGCTCTGGCTAGGACTTCAAGTACTATGTTGAAGAGATATGGAGACAATGGGCAGCCTTGTCTTGTCCCTGATTTCAGTGGGATTGATTTAAGTTTCTTTTGCCTACCTCTGGCCATTGGCTTATCTGAAACCTTCCCTGTTTGTTTTTGGATTCTGCAGATCAGACTGGTACTGTCTCTCTCTGGCGTCTGGAGAGTTCTTCAGGAAGCTGAGAACTCTCCAAGTGTGCTGAGGACTGCTGTACCTGTGGGAGAAAAGTACGCAGGTGCAAATGGGGCAAATGCATGTGTGTGCACGCTTGAGTGTGTGTGTGTGTGTGTGTGTGTGTGTGTGTGTGTGTAAGTGTGCATGGACGTGTGTCTCGAGGGACAGAGTGATGGCTAATGTTGAACACTTGAGTGTGTGGGAGGGGCTCTGCACTGTATATGTCGCAGGCGCTAATGATGATCCCAGCACAATTTCTGGCATTAACTGCCTTAACTCCTCAATTAGACCCACAGGGCAGGAACTTCAATGTCCCTAGTACCCCTCTGTTTCCCAAAGTGCGTATGTGGGTGGGAGGGGGTTCAATGCCTGGCTTCTGTTTTAGAAGGACCCAGGATCTGGGGATTTGCAGATTCTCAAGGATGCACTCATTTACAGGCAGGTCTCTTGGCAGAGATCTTGGTATCCGGGGCTCTCTGCTCTCTGGTTTGGCCCTGCTTCTTTGATGTGTTCCGCCAGTTCTGTGCTGCTGTCACTGCCAGGTCCTGAGGTCTTCCTGCAGCTGGAGATTTCAGGGTGGTCACGTCAGTACGGATCGGGGTAACCAGGCTCTCTGTTCTCTGGTTTGGCCCTGGTTAGTCTTAAACTGGAGGGCTGTTGTGCCCCCCCAGCTCAGTGCTGCTCCGCAGCCAGGTTAGAAAGTCCCGCTGTAACTGGAGACTGGCTTGCTAGTCCCGATGCTTTCTGGGAAGTCCTGGGGTCTCTTCACTGTGCTCTCCAAGCTTGGGAGGCCCAGCGCCTGGTGTGTCCAGGTTGTATGACATTTCTGCCTGGTTTCGGTGAGTATATAGCGTATTCTCTGTCACTGTGGGATTGGGCGGGCCATACCATCAGTGATAGTGATCCTTCAGAGCTAGTATGGCGTCTAGCAGACTCGGGCCCTGGGAGGATGCTGCAGCCGCTGCGCAAATCTGGGACTATGGGACACGTACTGCTGGTCTTTGCCACTAAAGGGCTTGGAGCTCCGCCTCAGTGGCTGTAGACCCCAGGCAGTTAGGTCTGCGCTGAGATAGACCAGCCTGCTGTGCCGAGGAGGAGGGAGGTCTGGGAGAGGGAGTGCTGCGATATCAAAGGATCGTTTCTCTCCTTCCCCAAACAAGTCCCTGGGTGAAAACCCGAGACCAAAGTTTTCACCTCCTGCGATGTTCCCTGTTGTTTAGAAAGCCTCACCGTTGTTTTCCTGGGTCAGAGGTCCTTCCATTCACCAACTCAGAAGTTTAGATATTCCACCGCTCAGAACCTTTGTGTGCTAGTCGCCATCTTGGCTCTGCCCCCCCCCCGATTATTCACTTTTATATCCTGATTATAGCCCCTCCCTCATCTCCTCCTGGTCCCACCAACCATCCCTCTTTCCTCCACCCTCCTCCCCTAGTCCTCAGAAAATGGGAGCTTTCCTCCCATACAAACTGTCCACAGGCTATCAAGTCTCTTCAGGACTGGCTGCATCCTCTTTTTCTGTGTCCTGACAAGGCTGCCTTGCCCAGGGCAAATTTTCCAAGAATAGGCAACACAGTTTATGTCAGAGGCAGCCCCTGGTCCTCTTACTTAGTGACCTACATGGAGACTGAGCTGCCTATCAGCTACATCTGATCATGGAGCCTGGGTCCTATCCACGCATGGCCTTTTGAAATAATAATCTATTTTATTTTACATTATAAAGTAACTTCAAAAAATTATCTCTGACCCAAATTAAAAAATGTGAAAATTATGTATGTTATGCAACAATGTTTGCCTAAAACAAGGTTTTAAATTCTCCTTCATACTTTATTCCAAATTCTAAAATGTTGGCTTTGTTCATGCAGTTGTAATATGACTGTAAGTTTCCCTGGAAAACCCCATATCTAAATGTTAGTAGAATTATGTGCACCATGAACTCCATGCCTACAGTCACATTATCCCCGTGATCTAATCTGTAGCATGCAACTCTCCATGTGTTGGACAATGACCATCTGCCTTGCATCAGAGTCAGACAGGCAGTGAAAGAGTTAAAGACACTGTATGCCCAGCTGGTCTCTCCTGGTGAGAGTCAAGCAGTGTCAGGATCCACCTTCCAGTGGAGTAGAATGTTTACAGTGATGGCTGGCAGGAAGTGAGGGAAGAGCTAACTGACAACAGGCACGAAAAGAAATTAAGAAATGGGATTAGATTAGACCTCTGGAAAGTCAGCAAATGTGCTAGAAGTAGCAAACAGCTCCATTTGGCAAGCACATCCACTTAGACATTTCAGCAAACAGGGAGGAGAAAATAAACCTACAAAACTGAGATTGTAACTGCCATCCATTACCAAGCTAAGGGACCCAATGGGAAACAATGAGAAACATCACTGACTGATTTAATGTAGAACACTGACTTAAAATAATGAAAACAGGAATGGCAATATTAGATCCTATTAATATGTTGTCATTGTCTACACTTGTGAATGATGTTCTATGAACAACATTAATGCAGAATAGTAAAGACTCAGAAAGGAAAGAATACATATGCCTACAACATAAAAGAATTAATAAAATATACCTTGGCTCAAGGCATAAAATAATAACATTCATAAGGAACAGCAGAATGCTTTGGGGTTTGCCTAAGTTCTGTATAATTCCTTGTCTCCCTATCATTTTTTTTTCGTCAAAGCATTAATTATATTTGACCCACCATCAATTCAGGCCCAGTCTTAAGAAACAAATAAAAATTTTAAAAAATCGATCAATGGATTATACACACACACACACACACACACACACACACACACACACACGTGCAACGTCACTGGTAATTTTATTCGTGTTTTGATTATATCCACCCCTAACTCCTTCTTGATTGAACCACTCTTTCTCACCAACCCAGTGCACTCTCTTTTAGTTTTTAAAACCCACTAAGTCAAATGTGTGATGCTAATACATTCTTGTATGTCTGACCTTTTATTGGAGCTTGGTCACCTTATCAATGGCTATAATCTTAGAACAAATTGACTCTTCCTCTCTCAGTAGCTATCAACCGCCAATATCTCTTTGGCTAAGATTTACCCTTCCTCGGGCATCAGAAGAAGAAAACAGGAAACAAGCTAGAAACCCACCACGGAGGGCCTCTGAAAGGCTTTGCCCTGCAGACTATCAAAGCAGACGCTGAGACTTATGGCCAACTGTTGGGCAGTGTGCATGGAATCTTATGTAAGAAGTGGGAAATAGTAAGATCTGGAGAGGACAGGAACTCCACAAGGAGAGCAACAGAACCAGAAAATATGAACACAGGGAACTTCCCAGAGACTCATACTCCAACCAAGGACTATTCATGGAGATAACCTAGAACCCCTGCACAGATGTAGCTCATGGCAGTTCAGTGTCCAAGCGGGTTACATAGTAATGGGAAGAGGGACTGCCTCTGACATAATCTGCTTGGCCTGCTCTTTGACTACCTCCCACTGAGGGGGAAACAGCATTATCAGGCCACAGAAGAAGACAATGCAGCCACTCCTGATGAGATCTGATAGACTAAGATCAGAAGGAAGGAGAGGAGGACCTCCCCTATCAGTGGACTGGGGAGGGGCATGCGTGAAGAAGGGGGTGGGAGGGTGGAATTGGGAGGGGAGGAGGAAGGGGCTTATGTGAGGATACAAAGTGAATAAAGTATAATTAATAAAATAAAATAATAATAAAAAAATAAAAAGAAAAAGAAGAGTTACCCTTCCTCATCTCCTCCCATGCCCCTCCCCAGTCCACTGATAGGGGAGGTCCTCCTTCCCTTTCCTCTGACCCAGCCTATCAGGTCTCATCAGGACTGGCTGCATTGTGAAGGGATGAGAGAAGGAGGTTACAGCTGGGATGCAAAGTTAATAAACTGCAATTAATAAAAATTGTAATAAAAATAAAATAAAGAGTTACCCTTCATGCACATCTCCCTCCTTCATGCTGAGATTTTGTCTGGCTTGAGATTTTACAGATCCTGTGGATTCTGTCACATTCTTGAGTTCAACATACATACACCATATACTATTTCATTTAAAGTTATAATTTGTAGGTCAAAAGTCCTCGTGCCTTCATAGCCTTTGCTTTTTGTTCCCTCTGATACTGCCTGCTTCTCATACTGAAGTTCTCCTATGGGATTTTATTGTTCTTTAATTTTTTTAATACCAATGGGAAAATTTATCTCTGCTCACTCATATCTAGGGCTTCATCTTATGTCACCCAAGAACAGTCTCCTCAAGCACTCATGAACTCATTGTGTTAAATTCAAATGGAACCCCATGCCATACTTTATACAATCATGTTTAAACTTAGTTAATATTCCTTCTAGGGATGATGCATAAAAATTAATAATAATAATTCTCCAAGGCTTTTCTCTCTACATAAAGACCATGCCTTTTTTATTTTTTATTTTTCATAAAATTTCACCAATTTGGCTTTTGAAAATTAAGGATGTTTTCAGAAAAAAAAAGTGGCAGGCTTACCAGAAATAGACAACACTCAGAAAACCACCATGGCTACCTGTCTTTCCTGTGTTATAAATCATATTTATTCTTTATCAGACCCTCAGGAGTAAACTCCATCTTTTGGCATTCATTCTGCCACAAATGACTGTAAGACATATACCTTCTCAGGAAATATACAATGAAATTTATATGTACATTCCTAGAAGGGGGATCTTGTGAGAAATGATCTTTGAAGGCACAGGAAATTTGGAAGGTGAAAAAACTGATTGTAATAAAGTTCCAGAAATATCTCTAGTGATCTATTTAGAAACAAAATATAAAATCCTCTTGGAATTATCCCATTTGAATAAAAAAAGATGAACCTTTTTATATTCATTCCATGGGCCTATCATTAGAATTATTTTGTATCCTTAATAAGGCAGCTTCTTCTTCCAAGGATAATTACTGGAAAATTAATAATCGGCTGAGAAAATATTACCTACTTTTGAGACTGCATCTTTATTCCAAGGAGGCTCTTGAAAGCAAATCCAAAATGAAATGTTGGTACAAATATTGAACTCTGCCATCCTAGAAATGACTGCTAAGGATTCTGGTTGGCCTCCTGCATCACTTATATGAGAAAGCCTAGTGAGACAACTACATCCTTTGACACACAATAAAACCAAATCATTTTCCCTTTCTAATCATTTTAGTATTGTTGCTTTGTTTTTGTTGTACTGGACTTCTTTACTACGGTAGTTAGGCTTTTATTCTAAAGCTTAGTATCACCATCCTCCTTCTTCTCTGAGTCTTGTATTTACTTGTTTTCTGACTGCTGAAACTGAACACTGTACCAGTTAGTCATGTGAATGTTAAGCATTATCAGTATGACTTTAACTGAGAAACAACAGCTTTGCTCAATATTCCCGCTAAGGAAAGAATTTTTTTCTTTTGTCTTCTAGTCTCTTTTAAAAGGGAATAGAGTAAGACCTGGAAAGGACAGGAGTTCCACAAGGAGAGCAACAGAACCCGAAATATCTAGGCACAGGAGTCTTTTCTGAGACTGATATTCCAACCAAGGTATATTCATGCATATAACATAGAACACCTGCTCAGATGTAGCCCATGGCAGCTCAGTATCCAAGTGAGTTCCCTAGTAATGAGAACAGGGGCTGTCTCTGACATGGAATCAGTGGCTGGCTCTTTGATCACCATCCCCTGAGTGGGGAGCAGCCTTGCCAGACCACAAAGGAAGACAGTGCAGCCAGTCCTGATGATACCTGATAAGCAAGGGTCAGATGGAATGGGAGGAGGACCTCCCATATCAGTGGACTTGGAGAGGGGCATGGGAGGAGATGAGGGAGGGAGGGTGGGATTGGGAGGGGATGGTATTGACAGGTGCACATTAGAGCCAGAAAATTCTATTTCTTTATGGATCTTCTTGTTTGTTATCATCCAACATCATTCACTGCTAACCCCCTACTAATCAAACAAGCCATGTTTCTTGTCCTATAAGTCAAAGACAATTTTACTTAAGGCCATATTTATTTTGCACAACAAGAAGGCATGAAGTATTACCTGGAAGTTGGTCAACGAGATTTCATTTCACAGGAACATTAGCTATGAAATGGATCATTTTCATTTTGCACATATTACTCATGTGCCAAACAACATTGATTCTAGGTTTTCCTTCTACTTACTATTTATACGGTAACCCCAATGTGACCTTAGCTGTGGAGTTAGCTGGAGGCACTAGTGAAATATGTATGTCTAAGCTACTCATTCACACAGCTTCTGTACATTTTCTGTCCTTCCTTATGCCTAACCCTCATGCACTATTTCTATTTTCTTCCAAGTTGAAGCAGGCTCAACATAATATAACTTGAGAGGTTTGGCAAACCAAGCTCATGGTCATATAATGCTATGTTGTCATTGTCACTGTTCTCTGGTCTCTTCACCTCATCAACCATAATGGATGGTAACCCTGACATTCTATCAGTATTTTTTATAGTGCAAGTTTAAATATGATGTTCATCTACTGAAACATGACAGAAACCACACAGCATCTTTTTCTATATTATCATAGTGCCTTCTGGTTTACATGGGCCAACTACTATGGTATCTTGGAATGTATCAAAATCTTCTATACTTTCCTTATCTACTCTGTGAATGACAACAAGATATATACACTATCAGTGGCTTCACATTATCTATAATCTCAAATACTGATGCTATGTGTTTGTAGTATGTGTATGTGTTGTGTGTGTATGTGTTATGTTTGCATATTAAATAAGTTGAAGATGGTTCCATAATTCCAACAGTTGTATCTCTTTAAACACAACAGTACATATTCATAGTTTACACAGAACATAGTATTCAAGTGCTGTTTATATTAGTGAAGAATCTGGTGTTTTCTGAAATTCTCCTGAATTTTTCCAATCTTATAATTTCCAATAGAAATCCCAGAAATAAGGTGTTTCATTCCATTATGGAATATAACAAGGGAGAAACAACCACAAATTCATTCTTGGGCCTATGGTGAAAAAGAAAAAGAAAAAAAAAACAAAACACAACACTCATTTTGTGAGTAAAAATGTTTGCTTGTATGTACACATATATACTATGTGTATCTGATATCACAGAGGTCAGAAGAGGGTTACAGATCCCCTGAAATTGGTGTTAGGAATGGTTTTGAACCACAAAGTGGGTGTTTAGAGCCAAATCTGGTTTCTTTGCAAGAACAGCAAGTGTGTTTAATAGATGGGCTATCAATCTGGACCTAGTTATACAAATACTTTATTTCTGAGATTTTTACAGTTATTCACTTTTTTTTTTGCTTCCATGACATAAAAGAGCAGAGTAAGTGACTTACAATAAAAAAAAATATATTCCCTTAATTGTTCTAGAGGATAAGAATTCTAAAAAGAAATGTTTAGTTTTTGATGAGGGGTCTTTTTTTTTCTTTTTTTAAAATTTTTTTTTGTTAGTTACATTTTGTTAACTCTGTATCCCAGCTGTATCCTGCTCCCTCATTCCCTCCCAATCCCACCATCCCTCTCTCATCTCCTCCCTGCCCCTTTCCAAGTCCACTGATAGGGGAGGACCTCCTCCCCTCTCATCTGACGCTGTTTTATCAGGTATCTTCTGGATTGGCTGCAAAGTCTTCCTCTGTGGCCTAGCAGGACTGCTCCTCCCTTGGGGGGTGGGGAGATCAAAGAGCCAGCCATTGAGTTCCTGTTAGAAATAGTCCTTGTTCCCCTTACTATGGGAAACCAATTGGTTACTGAGCTACCACAAGTTACATCCAAGCAGAGGTTCTAGGTTACATCCATACATGGTCCTTGGTTGGATAAACAGTCTCAGAAAAGACCCTGTGTCCAGATATGTTTGATCCTTGTTGAGTTCCTATCCTTTCCACATCATACTAACTCCCCTTCTTTCATACGATTCCCTGCACTCTGCCGAAGGTTTGGTTATGAGTCTTAGAATCTGCTTTGAAACACTACTAGGTAGAGTCTTTCAGATGCCTTCTGTGGAGGGGTCTTTTTTTTTAACATTAGAATGTAGTAGACATTAGAGGGATAAACTTTAGAAGAAAGATGCTAAAGTGCCTATCACGATGATAACCAACCACTGTAAAAATGTCCCTAGTCCATTAAAGAGGACAGAATCCTCATGACCTAAACACTGTGCAAAACTACCACTCCCATGTGCCATCACCATGAAAATCAAATTGCAACCTGAGTTTTGGAATTGACAAGCATTCTAATGATAGTAGTCTTTCTACCATTGGTGCATATGAATAGTCACGTGACTATTATTATCTCAAGACTCTGTCATCATAGTATGAAGGAACTCAGAATTTTTCTTTTTTAATTAAATTTTTATTTTTTATATTAATTACAGTTTATTCACTTTATATCCCAGCTGTAGCCCCCTTTCTCATTCCTTCCCAATCCTACCTTCCATCCCTCATCCTTTCCCATGCCCCTCTCTAAGTCCACTGATAGGAGAGGTACCCCTCCCCTTCCATCTGACCCTAGCTTATCAGGTATCATCAGGATTGGCTGCATTGTCCTCCTCTGTGGTCTGGCAAGGCTGTTCCCAAATGTGGGAGGAGGTCAAACAGCCAGCCACTGATTCCATGTCAGAAACAGTCCCTGTTCTCCTTACTAGGATACCCACTTGTACACTGAGTTGCCATGGGCTGCATCTGAGCAGGCGTTCTAGATTATATCCATGAATGGTCCTTGGTTGGAGTATTAGTCTTAGAAAAGACCTTTGTGCCCAGATATTTTGGTTCTGTTGCTCTCCTTGCGGAGCTCCTGTCCTCTCCAAGTCTTACTATCTTCCCTTTCTTTCATAAGATTCCATACACTCTGCCTAAAGTTTGGCTCTGAGTCTTAGTCTTAGCATCAACTTTTATACCCTGATGGGTAGAGTCTTTCAGAGGCCCTTTGTAGTAGACTCCTGTCCTATTTGCTGTTTTCTCCTTCTTCCACTCTCCTTCCCATTTGTTTTTCTGAGTGAGGATTGATCATCTCTCCCAAGGTCCTCCTTCTTCCTTAGCTTCTTTAGGTGTAAAGATTTTATACAATATGTTTAATACTACTGCACAAGGTTTCATTATTGAGTTTTTATTTCATCCATCTTGATAAGGGATCTCAATATGTGTTTCCAGTTATATTCTACATATTCCTGCTGGAACACAGTGGAATTTGCAGAAATTTCACAAATAAATCTTTCTTTTGTTGGCTCAGTATTCTCTAGGGAGGTTACCAAGGGAAAAGAAAGGCATGATTAATCCCTGACAGAGGTGTATGTTGTCATAAAAGGTAGATGACAGCAAGTCTTAAAGAAAAGGAAGACTTCTAGCCTTTCTTTCTGATTGTAATTGATTTGAGAATATTTTTTTTCGTTTAAGCGTGTTTTTATTTATTTGTTTATTCATTTATTAATCACCATTTATTCATTATATGTTCCTTTTGGTGCCCCCCTCTCTCAATGCTTCCTAGTCCCACCCTTCTTCCCTCTTATCCCCCCTATCATCTTTCCTTCATCCACTGAAAGGGGAAGTTCTCCTCCTCTGACATCTACCCATAGCTTATCAAGTCTCATCAGCACTGCCTGGATTCTCTTCCTTTGTGGCCTGGCAAAGCTGCATTTCCAAGGGCAAGGGATCAAAAAACAGGTAACTGAGTTCATGACAGAGGCAGCTCCTGCTTCCCTCGCTAAGTCACCCAAGTGGAGACTGAGCTGCCAACTGGCTACTTCTGAGCAGGTGATCTATGTCCTCTCCATGCATGGCCCTTAGTTGATACATTAGTCTCTGCAGGAACCCCTGGACTCAGATTTTTTAGCTTTGTTGGTCTTTTTGTGGGTCTCTGTGTCATTTTATCACCCCCTTCTTCCATAAGACTTTCTGTACTCTGCCCAAAATTTGGCTGTGAGTCTCAGCATCTGCTTTGATCCCCTATTGCATGCAGCCTATCAGAGGACTCTCTATAGTAGGCTCCCATCCTGTTCCCTGTATTCCATCACTTCTACTGTCTATCCTGTTTGCAATTCTGAGTGAGATTTAAACTTTTTCTAAAGAATAGATGGTAATTTACTACAGGACTTAAAGGTCCACAGAAAGAGGGAGCTTTGTGACATTGAAAACATCATTCCAGATATTCTCGTTTCAAAATTACTATTTTTGTTTCTGTGAAACAAGAGTGCTGACCATGACACTGCATCAGTGCAAACATTGAAGATGTTCTTCTCTCCTGATCTCTGAATCTCTCCTGAATAGCACCTGGCTTGGATCTTCATCTTTTCCTGACTGTTGGCTACAGGAGGCAAGGCTGTCTCCTTGTACTGCAACAGCAGCTTCAGTCCATTGTGTACTACCTTATATTGGAATTGTATCTGTCTTCAGTGTATTAATGACACCCAGAAATGGCCATCTTGCAATGGCTCATTCTTGATACAGCTTACATATCACACAATCTAGTAAGAATTCTATTGCTGGGCATCACTAATGAAAGCTGGATGCTTATCTCACAGTCATATGTCATGACCATCTTCCACAAAATTTTGTTGCTAACTGAATAATTCATGTTTCAAATAACATTTCAGATTTGACTCAACAGTCATAAATGCAATTCTCGGAGAGTAAATATGTTGAGTTTCTGAAGTTTTTAGACAAATATACAGAAGAGAGGAGAACAACAGAATTGGCAGGTGGAAAGATTGAGCTGTGATGAAATTTAAAGGATGACTTCTCTGGATAATACAGTGAATTCTGGAGCAGAACTTTGCTTTCTTCAAATGGAGCAAGAGAGCTATGCATTTCTATTCATATATCAGTTTATTGTGTGAAACATGCTCTCAAAAATGTGCACATACACATGGGAAAAGAAAAGAACTTCTTTCAACTGTGAGCAGTTCTTAGAAAGACTGAGATGTTGAGTCTTAATAGACAAGATAAACGGAACAAGAAACTGTGCAATGAATACTAACACTAAATGAAATAGCATTGGTATACTCCAGTCAGGTAGAGTCCTCATGGGAATTGTTTTCCTAAATTTTATATTAATTGTTCACCATGGCTAGCGTCCTTCAGCACACTTAATTGGTCCGGTATTAAAGGTATTTTACTTTATTGTTCTAAAACTCCTGTGACACTGTGAAACACTGAAATGGAATGTTGTTTTCCTTATTTTTACCATATATTATCCATAACACAATAATAGTGCTTTAATCATATGGATCCCAAATGTCCTCAATTGTTCTCTGTTTCCTCCCACTGATGCTCTTCCTCTTCCCAAATAGCCTGTCATCTACTTTCATGGCTACTCTTATTATTTATTTATTTTGTTTTTGTCCTATGAGCGTGTCAATAGGCACCACTTATGAAAGCAATTATATCTGTTCTGAGCTCATGAGTACAGTGACCATGTTTTGTTTTGTTTTTGTTTTTTGGTTTTTGCATGGAAGACTGTTCTATAACCCTAGACTGCTTATCCTATTTTATTTGTTTTAATATGTTTTATTTTTATTAAAATCTAATTATTTCATTTAGCCTCTTTTCCTACCCTCCCACTAGCAAACTCCGTGATTCTGCTTTACTCCTTCTCAAATATATAGCCTCTTTTTCTTTGATATATGAAATACATAGAGAGAATTTTTTGCAATATAATATATCATGTAAATACAAAAATACAAAGTGCTAAGGCTGTTTAACAGTGTTTGTGTTTATATGATTTTAGAGGCTGACCCTTGGTATTGTGTAATCAATTAACAGTTATTAACAGCTGTTTGATTGGACATAAGGCTCACTCAACAAGAGGGAAATACTGTCTAATACAGTAACCTAGTTAACACACAGGACAAACAGGGTCATGACTGCTGCCAATTTACCAGAATAATTCCTAGCTAAATCTAAATATCCTTATAGCCACAAATACATGTAGCTCTCATCAAAGAAGCTTCTCTTTGAAGAAGATGGAGACTCTCACAGAAAACCACCAGTGATAAAATGCAGAGGAAAACTAATCATGGGATACCCAACCCCAGGGGATATATCTATAACACAACTCCTGCCTCTAGGCTCAGGGAACATCAAGGAATAAGGGTGAAGAAAGATTGTAAAAGCCAGAGGACCAAGAAGTCTACTATGAGACAGTATCTACCGGAAATGGCAGGAAAGCTACACCCATTGTATCTAAACACAATGGCTGCCTAAAGAAGAATGAAACAACGAAAACACTAACAGACTGCCAGTGTGGAAGAGGGGAGGCTCATGAGACCCTACTTACAGATTTAAAAAAAAAAATTACAGGAAATTAATGACTGTGGAGAAAGGGAAAGTTAGTCTTCTCTATGGATTTACATTCCCTTCTTACATTCTTTTGGCATGTTCTTTCACAATGTTACAAGTGATGGTAGAGGGTGACAGAGATGTTTAATTTACAGCTGAGCATTCAGCAATCACTTATTCTCTGCACTCTGATCACTAAGGAGTCTGCCTACTGCCTAAAGAAGCTTTTCTAATCAGAGCTAAGGCAGCAGTAATTTATGTGTATAAATGTGAGTATTTACAAGGCAGTTTAAGGGTCTTCACATGTCCATTTTACAAAATAACTGCAGTAGCTTCCCCATTACTTCTATGACCTTTGCAACCATGGGCTTTTTAACAGGCTCGCAGTAACAGGCTTGTAGAGTAGGCCTCAAACCCAATCATAATGTAGCTGGTTACCCCCATGTCCTCTATGTACCCCATGACCTTTCTAGTCATCACCTTGAGAATGTTACACACAGTGTTCACAGGCAGTTTATACTGATTATGAGTATTCTCTCTCAGCAACCTGCATAGCACCTTCTGGCAAGGTAAAACTATCCAACAAGGAGATAACTGCAAAATAAAAGTCAGAAAAATTTATCATTCCCCACTAACATCTCTCCTACATCCAAAGAATGTGGTGTTTATAGGAGCTATGTGTGACCATCTGGTTTTGTTATTAGCTCATAGCATCTGTAGCTAACCTGAGGAGACATCCTTAAGATCAAGGACAGTTTGTTTGTTTGTTGTTTGTTTGTGTTGTTTTGTGTTGTGTTTGCTGGGTATAGCAGCCTGGGCTGGCATCTGTGGTCTTGTGGAGTCTGCAGTACCTCTGTCCAGGCCCTGTGGCTTCTAGAATCTCCATTGAGAGCCAGGTGTAATTACAATATGTCTGCCTTTATATCTTACTTAGTCTTTTTTTCCCTTGCAGCTTTTAATGTTCTCTCTTTTTCTCTGTACATTTAGTGTTTTGATTATTATTTGGTAAAGAAATGTTCTTTTATAGTCCAATCTCTTTGGTGTTCTGTATGCTTCTTATAACATTATAGACATCTCCTTCTTTAGGTTGGGAAATTTTTTTTTCTATGATCTTGTTGATAATGTTTTCTGGGCCTTTGAGCTTATGTTCTTTCTCTTCTTCTATTCTTAGACTTCTTTCCTTAGATTGTATCTTTTCATAATGGCCCAGATTTTCTACATGTGTTGTGTCAGGGTCTTTTTTTCCCAAATAACCATGGATTGATAAAATAAGATACTCTATTTTAAAGTCAAATTTAAGCTCTATAAAAGGTGCTAGAAGGAAAACCTAAGGAAGGTATCTCCACCCATGAAAACATGGAATAATCTCAGACTGGTATGTTTATACAATGAAGTAGTACTCAACCATTAAAAAAAATAACACTGTGAAATTTCTAGACGATTGTTTGGAATTAGAAAAAAATCCCTGTGTGAAGTAACCAAGACCCAGAAAGATAAATATGATCAATGTGTTATTCAGTCATCATCAGTGAAGCTTCTTCCAGCAGCAGACAGGAACAGATGAACAGATGCATAGATCCACAGCCAGACATTATGTAGGGAGAGATAGAGAGACCTTGGAACATGCAGGTCTAAAAGAGATACCTCAATCAAACCTCTCCTTAGACCTCAGGGAAACTGCAGAAGAGCAGATGGGATGAGTTTAAAAGCCCGATGGAAGGGAGGACTCCAGGGGAACAAGGCCCTCTGAATCAGCATGAGCAATGTTCATAGGAATTTAGACACTGAAGGAACAAACGCAGGACTGACATAGTTCTGGTCCAAGTCCTCTGTGTATATATTATAGCATTCAGCTTAGCATTTTTTTTTCATTTTTAATTCTTTTATTTTTTACAATTTATTCATTTTATGTCCTGATTGTAGCTCCCTCCCTTAACTCCTCCAGGCCCCACCTCAATGCCCTTTTCCCCCATCTCCTTCCCCTAGCCTACTGAAAGGGTGGTGGGGTTCTCCTCCCCTGCCATCGAATGGGACTTCTGAGTGCATGAATGAATGGGTCTCTGCTTCTTGGGCCTGTCCTTGGGTTCTTTTTTTTTTTTTCCTATTGTTTTTCCCTGTCCAAATTTGATGTGATGGACTTTGTTTTATCTTATTATATTTTATTTTGTCATGTATGGTTGTTATCTCTTAGAAGCCTGTTCTTTAATAATGAGAATCAGAAAATGAGTAGATATACAGTGGAGAGGAGGTGGGGAAGAGCAAGAAGGAGTAGAGGAAGGATGAATTGAAAACAAGGTTACTCCACCGTGCCCCTAGATGAGGGAGGGAGGGAGGGAGGAACTGGGAGGGAATGAGGGATCGGGACACGGCTGGGATACAGAGTTAATAAAATGTAACTGATAAAAAAAAATAAAATTAAATTAAAAAAAAGAAAACAAGGTTACTGTATGAGAAAAGAATCTACTTTCAATAATAATGAAAAAAGAAAAAAAAAAGAAGACCAAGGACAGAATGGTGAAGGTTTCCCAATGACCTACCCCTAGCTACAGAGTACTTATGGCGACAGCTGCTGAAGGAAGGAAAGTGACTTTCCTTTGAGGTGCAGGATGACCATTGTTAGGTTAGCTTTGTCTCATATGATGACCCCAAACATTTGCATATGAGCATTACTACATGTACAGAGCAAGTTATATTTTAAGTCATGAAGATGGATATTATGAAGACACACACACACATATATATATATATATATATATATATATATGGTATGACATTATAAAGAACAAATATATTCTGCTAAGCAAAATGAAATATTTTCTCTAATATTTCTGCATGTTTTGTTATTTTTATATTGATAAACTGCTAGCAGTTTTCAGAAAAAGTAAGATAATATCCAAAAACATATAGACCAGTGAGTGACAATGTGCTCCAGAAATTAAATATCCTGCATTCCAGGAATATTAATTTGTCTACCCAAAAAAATCAAGCAAAACTCAGATTAAAAATAATTACTATACTATACTCCAAACATGAGAACACTGTAAAGAAAAATGATTATCAAAGGAGCTTTTGGCAAATCAAAGTCTGATGTGCCTATGTGTAGCGACAGGTAATGAAAAGCACTGTGCTGACAGTAAAACACAGTGAAAGTCACACCATACAAACAACTATGTGTGAACTGTACAAAGAGAATGTATTTCTTTGAGAATATGTAAAGATTTCTAGCATACTTAATATACTGCATTATCCATTAACATAGCAAACATTAGCAAATATCTTATTTTCTGTTGATTTTAATAGAATTTTTTAAAGTTGCCTTAGATTATTATTCGTTTATAGAAGTTCATTTGTTTTTTTTTATTTAACATATTCAATATATCTATCCTGTATAAAGAAGCTCTTCACATCAGGAACACAAGGAAGCTTCTGGAAGATCTAAAATATGCTTATCATTTAAGTTCAAATTATAATTTATACATTTTGTACATATTGTATATTTTGTACAAGTTAAATATATACATATACATATATATATACTTTTTCTAAGCAATGTATTAAAATGTAACAAAATAAAATGTTTAAAATGCATTAAGTACAAACATATCTGAGTCTCACTCTGTTGTTTTTGGTTTTCTAAAATTATTTACCAATAAACAAAGACTTTCAGTTACATTTGTCTTTTTAAATTAAAAGTGACATCCAGAGAGTCCCAACCTGGAAAAGAAATACCTAAGCAGCCAGACTTATAAAATATGGCAGAGTTCTAATGGTGATCTTCAAAGAGATTAAAAAATTTCTGAGCAGGCTTTCACATGTATTTACAAAAGTTTTTTGTTCAAGGGTACCTGGAAAAGAAACAAAAAAGCAGCACAAAAACACTCAGCTCATGTTTGACATTTCTGTAATGATGGATGATTATCCTTGATTTGTATTATGATTACGATAATAACTTTCATAATGTGGGTGTTCAAAAACTTCCACAAAACAGTCTCACAAAATATCCCTAAATTAGAACTGTACATGATTCATTTGTATGATCGCACTATGTTCCCAGTAAATCTTTCTTTTTTAGTTTTTTTCCTCAGTAAATCTTAAATTCTGATTTCAGTTTCTACTTTAAACACAACAAAACTTTAAATCCAGAAAAAAAACAGTTGTGAGAACTATAAGAAAGCAAAACAGAGCAGTGTTCTATAAAGAGACCTTATTAATTTTAACTGAAGTTTAAAATTATCATTTCAACATTTATATAAAAGTTGCAAATCTTAATAATCCTAAGCACACCCTATCTGAAGGAGAGAAAGTTGACAGGTATTGTGTGACTCTGGATTGAAGACTGAGTTCATGGAGCATAGGTAACAGCTTTTCATTAACAAAATATTCGAGTGTCAGTTCCTTTTTCAGATTTAAGAGTATAACTTGGAAATTTACAACAGAGGCAAGAGTTACTGAAGATAGACATAAGTCATCTTTTTCAACCACATGTCTACCTCATGCCTCTCATGGAGCCTATGGTCAGGATAGGCTGGGCTGGGCAGGAAGTGCTCCAGCTGAGGTGCCTTCTATAACCTCTGGTCCTTTCTTTGAATTCTCATCTCTATTTCCACGTTTACCACTTCCAACAACTAGGAAGTATTTCTTAGGATCATTGTCCGTACAAAATATTTTGTTGTTGTTGTTCACAAATAATAAGCAAAAACTTACTAAGTATCCATTGACAAATATCCTCAAGACATCTTCAACATACTGACTTAGATCAAGATTATCCTAATAAAAAATTAATATTTTTCACTCAACAAAATTTTTATTCATGCTTATATTGTCTGATAATCATACCCTAGCTGAAGGAGAGAAATACTAAAAACAAGCTAAGAATATTCAATACATTAAAACACAAAGACAGGAAAAATAATGGTCTAATATAAGCCATGGGTCAGAATTATCAAAAGAATTGGTTGAGTGGATGTTTAGCCAAAAGTAGTGTGGTGTAACCTTTGTCAATCATACAGTGAATGAGAAACCAGACTCCCAAATGTTGTCTTTTAACCTCCACCTGGGCCTGGAGGGGTACACACACAAATATACTTAAAAAATAATAGCAGTAATAATCTACATTTAAAAAAAATTACTTAAAATGTTGACTTGTATTTATGTCTTTGTTAAGTAAACCTAACAATTTTAACACTGCTCAAGATATTAGCAAAGATTACTACGTTTTCTTTGTTGTAATAAACATGAAATTAGTGTATATAAATACATGTTCCTTAAAGTACAAAATAAGTTGTCAGGTACATAACAAAACTTTGAGCTAAACCTTTTATAGATATTGCAGATGTATTTCCTGTCACTTAGCCTCCAATATATAAAGCTAAAAGACCAGGTAATCATGTGACTCCAAATCTATGGATGTAAGCTGGAGGAATCCCATTCATACTGAAATCAGCAAATGCTGCAAAGGGGATAACACTGGTATTCAACCGATAAGCAACGTCCTTCCCACTTTAAAAATCTTCTGGATGGTGCATGTTACCTAATACAATGTAAATACTGTCAAAACAGTAGTTATGCTCTATTGTTTGGGAATGAAAATAAAAGAGAGTATTGGCCACTTGTTTAGCCCAGCTGCAATCATAATATACTTAACGATTCCCTGTCCCACCAAACCTTCTCTTAGGTGTTTGCTGTAATTCAAATTGGCCTTTGTTTTTGCCAATCATTTGTGTTTGGGAAGGTGTGGTGTGATCCCCAAATGTATAAATACAACCTTCTCAGTCTGTATAATGTTCCTTGCATGGTTGTGCTTGAAAACATATACCTGCAAGATTTCCTTGATTCCTAACATAGGCAGTTAGAGCTATGAGAATCCCCCTTAGAACTACTTTGATAAAACCCCAACAAGATTTTATAGAGATGTGCATTGATTTTGTTATAACATAAATGCCAAAGTTTGAATCAATGACTTGTCAAGGATGGAGAAACTTAAATATATAAATGAAGAAGTATTTGGGTCAAACTGCCATAACTTCAGGATTCCTTATTATTTCTATTCAACCAAACTTTGTAGTTGGCATTATAATAAGTCAAAACAAACAAACAAACAAACAAACAAACAAAAACCTCAGTGTGCAAAAGAACAACTCACCCAATCTAGGATGGTCTTTATCTGGAGTATTCTGACATGGCATCTGTCTATCCATCTCTCTGCTGCTTTTTGTTAGCACTGTACGTGGCATTCAGCTTCTTGGTTTTTTAATATTAAAATAGAAAGTGTGTAATCTTTGCTATCTGAGGAGCACATGAAAAGCTCACACCTGAGCACACAAACTGGTGTATATTGTGCACAAAAGAGGTGAAATGAACATAAGAAAAGCATGACAATGATAGGAAGAGAAATGGTCAGTGATTGTGTTTATTTCAAATCATGTCTAAATATAATGTCTACTTACAGCCATCTATCAGGTTTGTCTCATCTATGTTTTTACTTCCATTGTGCCTGGTAGATTTTTTTTTTAATAGTTAGTTTTACTGTTAGTCCATGAGAAATGGTCTCATATCGTGGAAGTTTTATTGGCATGATTGTGATATGCATATTTTTTGTTTTGCCATGAATTTAGAGGAAAATTTGTATGTTTTTTAGCACAGAATGATTTATTCCTTCATTTACTAAGCAAGCGGTTTTGAAATTGGCAAAATAATTCTGCACATTACTATGGCAACTCCTAATATTCTATGTGATTGTGTTCAACCAATCAACCAGTTTACATACTTATCATCTTGTAATTTTGCTTGCTCCTGTATTTACTGGTTCACTGTCCAAACTAATTCACTACATGCATTTTAACAATTACTGCTCCTTTGTGTGAATTTTAAATGAGATTCAGAAGGGAAAATATAATTTTCAGTCTGAGTTTTCTAAATTTTTTTCTGTTTCCATGTATTTTTAATAAGTTCTGTTGACC
The DNA here is from genome assembly GCF_030254825.1 of Meriones unguiculatus. Lineage (NCBI taxonomy): Eukaryota > Metazoa > Chordata > Mammalia > Rodentia > Muridae > Meriones > Meriones unguiculatus. The sequence goes on from NC_083351.1 coordinate 102,154,212, forward strand.
TAAAAACCAGTTCTCCTAGTTCTCAACATATGTTTCTATACTAACAATTACATGCTTAGGTTTAACTGCTGGAAATATTCCTTATGCTTCTCACAGTATCACTTCACAAAATATGTAACTACAAGTTAATGAAGCCAATTTTTGAAACTCCTGGGCAGAACAAAAAACAAAAAACAAAAAAAAAAAAAACATGGATTCTATCCAGAACACATGCTGAAACAACAGAACATTATAACTTTAATGTAGACTAAAGCAAAAACCAGGACAGCACAAACTTTTGTCACCCTTTCAACATTATACCAGTTCCCAAGAATTACATTTTAATCGGATGAGATTCAGTTTGTATTCGCATGACTACTAGGACAAGACAGTAGGTTCACCACCAAAATCTTACATGTAATGTCATACGAAAAAGCTGATTTTCCATGTTGTTATTGTGTTACCTTTGTGTGTATGTGTGTTCATGTGCATGTATGTCACATGCATGTAGAAATCAGGTGACAGCCAGTTGTGGTCTTCTACTATGTGTATCCCAGACATCAAATTCAGATACAAAGAAGCCAAGGAACAAGGAGGGCCCAAGAGAGGGTACTGGAATGTCACTCAGAAGGGTAAATAGAATACACAGTAGAAGTGAATGAATAGAGGAAACTGGGCAGCAGATGGAATGTGGAAGGAAACAAGGGTGGGGATCTGATGCGAAGAGAATAGAAGTGGGAGGTGAGAGGGTTGGGGGCAAGAAGGAAAACTGAGTGGTAATAACTGTTTGTCAAGCTGCAGGCCTGTAACAGTGTTGGCTCCTGGGAAGATATGGGTGTGACTTTAGATAAGACTCCTAACAGGGCATATGAATACTGAAGTGATCACCTCCTAGCAGAGCAGGATTACTGGAAGGAGGGGAACAACCCACTTACAAAACCTTTGATCTAAAAATTACCCTGCCTACCAGAGGTGCAGGGATAAAGAGGGAACAATGATTGTGGGAAAGTCCAACCAATAATTGGCCTAAATTGAAACCCACCCCATGATAGAGAGCCAGCCCCTGACACTAATAATGATATTCTGCTATGCTTGCACACAGGAGCCTAACTTGACTGTCATTTAGGAGGCTCCAGCCAGTGATGGATAGAGATAGATGCTGGGACTTGCAGCCAAGCATGTGCAGAGCTCTGGGGGTCCTGTGGGAATGTTGAGAGAAAGACAGAAAAACCTGGAGGGGACAGGAATCCCACAAGACAACCACCAGAGACAACTAACCCAGCCCATGGAGGCTTACAGAGACTGAGACATCAACTAAGGTGCATGAATGGACTGGAACTAGGCTCCTGTACATATATGGCTGATGTATGCTCCACCATACAACTAGGACTTATACTCATCTACATCCATAGCAGCTTTATTTGTCATAGCCAGGAACTGGAAACAACTTAGTTGTCCCTCAACTGAAGAATGGACAGAGAAACTGTGGTACATTTACTCAATGGAATATTACTCAGCTAATAAAAACAAAGAAATCATGACATTTGCAGGCAAATGGATGGAACTGGAAAATATCCTGAGTGAGCTTACCAAGACCCAGAAAGACACACATGGTACATACTCACCTATAAGTTGTTTTTAGCCATATATTATAAGATAAACATACAATGCACAGACTCTAAGAAGATAAGTAACAAGGAAAATCCAAGGAAGGTTACTTATATCTCACTCAGGAAGAGAAATAGGATGAAAAGAGGTTATGGTTGAAGAGTGGGAATAAGATAGGAGAGGAAACACAGATATATATGAATGTGGACACCAGACATGAAGAGAGTGGAGTCAGGAGGACAAAATGCCAGTAGAGAAAAATAGAACTGCAGGTGAGGTTATCTCTCTGACAAGCTTGAGACCTAAATCAGAGTAGGCTCCAGAGGCTATATGATAAGGACTCTATCAGAGAGTTCTAGCAGCAGGACCATAGAGACAGAAGAGGACATCCTCTAACCAGACCAGTCACCTAGTAGAGGGAGAGGAACACTGATCCACCACAAAATCTTCAACTCAAAATTCATCCAACCTACAAGATGGGCAGGGATAAAGATTCAGCAGATAAAACAGTGATGAAGGGAAGGGCTAACCAATACCTGATTCAACCCAAGACACATGTCTTGGGAGAGAACCAACCCTTAATACTATTAAGGATACTCATTGTGCTTGCAGACAGGAGTCAAGAAGAGTTGTACTCTGAGAGGCTCCACCCAGCAGCTCCTGGAAACAAATGCTGATACTCACAAACAAACATAGGGTAAGATGTTGTGAACCTTGTGGAAAAGTGGGGGAAGGAAAAAAGAGTTGGAGGTTATAGGAGCTTCACAAGAAGACCAACAGTACCAACTAACCAAGGCCCAGAAGGTCCTGCTGAGAGTGAAACACCAACCAAGTCCTTGCTTGGACTGGACTTAGGGCCCCTAAACAGATGCTGCTCATGGACAGTTCAGGTCTCATGTGGATCTCCTAACAAGAGGAGCAGGAATTCTCTCTAACATGGACTCTCTTGCCAGCTTTTCAATTTCTCCCCCCAGCAGACTGCCATGCCAGGACACAGGGCAAGACAACCAACTCAGCTCTGATAGGACTTGGTGAGCTGGAGTGGATGGCAAAGGGGGCTCTCTTTTGCTGTGAAGTAGGGGAGGGGCATGAGAGATAGGAAGGGATGGTAGGACTGGGAAGTGAGTAAGGATGGGCCTAAGACCAGGATGTAAAGTGAGTAAATAAATTAATTAATTAAAAAAGAAACAAAAGAATCAAGTAAATTAAAATGATTTAGTTAAGGCATTATCAAGTAACTTTTGTGTCATTTAATTTTAACTATGAAAGAATGTGAGAAATCTAAATATCTATTGAGCTAACCGTGAAAATGTTGCTAGAAAAGAAATTTAGAAAAAAAGAAGAAATTTAGAAGAAATTTTGACCAACTTTGTGTTTCTTCCAAGTTTCATCTCTTATTCTATTTAAGCTGTTCTTTCATTTCCCACACTGCCTTCAGTGAGATCTTGAATCTTAGTGAACAGACAGCTCTTTTGTTAGAGGGGTGGGAAAATAATTTTTTAACAGGATGACTTTTTTATTTTTATTAATTACAGTTTATTCACTTTGTATCCCCTACCCGTAGCTCCCTCCCTCCTCCCTTCCCAAGCCCAACCTTCCTCCCCATTCTTCACGCATGTCCCTCCCCAAGTCCACAAATGGTGGAGGTCCTCCTACCCTTCCTTCTGATTCTAGTCTATCAGGTCTCATCAGGAGTGGCTGCATTGTCATCTTCTGTGGCCTGGTAAGGCTACTCCCCCCTCAGGGGGAGGTGATCAAAGAGCAGGGCAATCAGTTCATGTCAGAGACAGTCCCTGTTCCCATTACTATGAAACCCACTTGGACACTGACTTGCCATGGGCTACATCTATGCAGGAGTTCTAGGTTATCTCCATGACTGGTCCTTGGTTGGAGTATTAGTCTCAGAAAAGACTCCTGTGCCCAGATATTTTGATTCTGTTGCTCTCTCTGTGGATCTCCTGTCTTACTATCTCCCCTTTCTTTCATAAGATTCCCTGCCCTATGCCCAAAGTTTGTCTATAAGTCTAAGCATCTGCTCTGATACCCTGCAGGGTAGAGCCTTTCAGAGACCTTCCTCAACAGATACAAGGAACAGACACCTCTTAACTGATGTTTTCTCTTTTTATTGCTATGCAAGTGTTTTATTTCTCAATGCATTATGTTTGCGTCCTGCTTTTTTGTTAGTCTTTAGTCTATATTTCACTTATTATATTTGAATACTCAAAGTAAAATCCATAGCCTTTTAGTTATTGAGGCAAAAATATTAATTCTTATAAAACTTCTTTCACGAAATCACTATTTTCTTACCTATATAAATATTTCTGTACTTTTTCATTATGCATTCTTGCTTGTAATAGCCTTTATTTCTCTCCACTGCCTCAAAATGCAAGTCTAGCTCTGCTATAAATACACACCTCCAAGCTCTAACAAGGATGTTTATTGTGCAATGCAATATTATTTATGAGAACAAATTATTGGACACAAGCTAATATACATAAACGGGCCACGGTGAAATATGGAATATGTCAACATAAATATTTCTGCACTCTTGTAACCAAAAGTAAGGAAGACATAAACATGGAGCAGAATTGCGTACAAAAATAAACATTAGGATCTACAATACATTGTATGGACATGATATTAGCTTACATACATGGCAAACTGTGACAACTGATTACAGCATTTGATAAGTGTTTATGCACAACTACATAAAAAATAATTGTGTTGTAATGATGTACCCACCCATTGGCCTGCCTATCAATCTGTAGAATCTGAATTAAAAAGGAAAACAAATAGCACGCAACAGGCATTCCACAATTAGTGTCTGACAGGATGTGTCTCTAGAGGAAAGCATACCAGCCATCAATCATGGTAACAATTACATTGGATCCATGAGGAAGTTTCATGAGAATCAAGGCTTCATGTTCTTTAATAGGTGATGTGTTCTTTATATTTCATCAAGAGCATGGTAGAATGTTGTATCATGTGTTCATAGAACCTCTATAGCTACAGTACTGGTGCATATATTTGTTCATAGAACCACTCTGACCACAGTGATGGTGTGTGCATGCATATGTGTGTGTGCATAGAAACATGATAAGTACAGGGATAGTGTGTGTGTGTGTGTGTGTGTGTGTGTGTGTGCACAAAGCCACTGTAACTACAGTGATCACATATATATGTGTGTATATTGAACTACTGGACCTATGGATCAGATCCCTTGAAAATTCTAGAAAGTCAATGAGAAGATTTGGCCTCTAAGTTGAATAAGATAAACAATGGAATCAGAAAATTAGAGGCCTATATCTCAGTAACTTGAGATCCTCAGTTAAACAGAACACAGTGTGAAGAACTTAGTGCTTCAGAAGTAAGCAAATGGTTTGTGTATTATGAAAAGTAGTAAGTTCAAGTGCAGGAGTATAATATAGTCCCAACAAACACTTTGAATTAGCACTCAGTGCTTTTGACTATGCCTCATGAATTTGATCTCTATTTTTCACTTGTTAACTTGATTTCTAAGTTGAGGGATGAATGACATACAAACAAACAGAATTCATCCTTTTTTTCTTTTTATTATTATTATTATTAATTACACTTTATTCATTTTGTATCCCCCCATAAGCCCCTCCCTCCTCCCCTCCCGATCCGACCCTTCCTCCCCTTTCTGAATGCATGCCCCTCCCCAAATCCACTGATAGGGGAGGTCTTCCTCTCCTTCTTTCTGATCTTAGACTATCAGTTCTCATCAGAAGTGGCTGCATTGTCATCTTCTGTGGCCTGGTAAGGCTGCTCCAACCTCAGGGGGAGGGGGTGATCAATGAGCAGGCCAATCAGATTATGTCATAGGCAGTCCCTCTTCCCATTACTATGTAACCCACTTGGACATTGAATTGCCATGGGCTACATCTGTGCAGGGTTTCTAGGTTATCTCCATGCATGGTACTTGGTTGGAGTATGAGTCTCTGGGAAGTTCCCTGTGTTCAAATTTTCTGGTTCTGTTGATCTCCTTGTGGAGTTCCTGTCCTCTCCAGCTCTTAGTATTTCCCACTTCTTATATAAAATTCTATGCACTCTGCCCAGCAGTTGGCCATAAGTCTCAGCATCTGCTTTGATAGTCTGCAGAGCAAAGCCTTTCAGAGGCCCTCTATGGCAAGTTTCTAGCTTGTTTCCTGTTCTCTTCCTCTTCTGATGTCCATCCACTTTGTCTTTCAGGATGGGGATTGAGCATTTTAATCAGGGTCTTCTCTCTTAATCAGTTTCATTAGATGTACAGATTTTAGTAGGTTTATCCTATGTTATATGTATATATGAGTGAGTATATACCGTGTGTGTCTTTCTGCTTCTGGGACAACTCACTCAGGATGATCCTTTCCGGTTCCCACCATTTACCTGCAAATTTCATGATTTCCTTATTTTTCATTGCTGAGTAATACTCCATTGTATAGATGTACCACAATTTCTGTATCCATTCTTCAGTTGAAGGGCATCTGGCCTGTTTCCAGCTTCTGGTTATTACAAATAAAGCTGCTACAAACATGGTTGAGCAAATGTCCTTTTTGTGTACTTCAGCCTCTTTTGGATAGATGCCTAGGAGCGGTATGGCTGGATCTTGAGGAAGCGCTATTCCTAGTTGTCTGAGAAAGCACCAGATTGATTTCCAGAGTGGTTGTACAAGTTTACATTCCCACCAGCAGTGCAGAAGGGTTCCCCTTTCTCCACAGCCTCTCCAGCATGTGTTGTCACTTGAGGTTTTGATCTTGGCCATTCTGATGGGTGTAAGGTGAAATCTCAGGTTTGATTTGCATTTCCCTAATTGTTAATGAGGTTGAGCATTTCTTTAAATGCTTCTCTGCCATATGATATTCCTCTACAGAGAGTTCTCTCTTTAGCTCTGTTCCCCACTTTTTAAGTGGATTACTTGGTTTGCTGCTTTTCAGCTTCTTTAGTTCTTTATATATACTGAATATGAGTCCTCTGTCAGATAAAGGGTTGCTGAAGATTCTTTCCCAACTGTAGGCAGTTGCTTTGTTTTGATGACAGTGTCCTTTGCTTTACAGAAGCTTTTCAGTTTCATGAGGTCTCATTTATTGATTGTTGCTCTTAGAGCCTGTGCTGTTGGTGTTCTGTTCAGGAAGTTTTCTCCTGTACCAATGAGTTCTAGGGTATTCCCCACTTTTTTTTCTAGCCGATTTAATGTGTCTGGTTTTATGTTGAGTTCTTTGACTTCAAAGAAGTCACATGGACTTCAGTTTTGTGCAGGGTAATAAGTATGGATCTATTTTCATTTTTCTAAATGTAGACATCCAGTTGGACCAGCACCATTTGTTGAAGATGCTATCTTTTTTCCATTGTATGGTTTTGGATCTTATTCAAAACTTAGGTGTCCATAAGCGTGTGGGTTTATTTCTGGGTCTTCTGTTCGGGACCATTGATCCACTGTTCTGTTTCGATGCCAGTACCATGCAGTTTTTATAACTGTTGCTCTATAGTACAGCTTGCGATCAGGGATGGAGATACCTCCAGAAGATATTTTATTGTAGAGGATTGTTTTAGCAATTCTGGGTTTCTTGTTATTCCATACGAAGTTGAGACTTTTTCTTTCCAGGTCTGTAAAGAATTGTGTTGGCAATTTGATGGGAATTGCATTAAATCTGTAGATTGCTTTTGGTAAGATAGACATTTTTACTATGTTAATCCTGCCAAGCCATGAGCATGGAAGATCTTTCCATCTCCTCATATCTTCTTCTATTCTTCAGAGACTTGAATTTTTTTTCATACAACTCTTTGACTTCCTTGGTTAGGGTTACATAAAGGTACTTTATGTCATTTGTGGCTATTGTGAAGGGTGTTGTTTCCCTAATTTCTTTCTCAGCCCTTTTGTCTTTTGTATACAGGAGGGCTACTGATTTTTTGAGTTAATTTTGTATCCGGCCACTGTGCTGAAGGTGTTTATCAGCTGTAGGAGTTCCCTGGTAGAGTTTTTGGGGTCACTCATGTATACTATTATATCATCTGCAAATAGTGATAATTTGACTTCTTCCTTTCCAATCTGTATCCCCTTGATCTCCTTCAACTGTCTTAGTGCTCTAGCAAAGACATCCAGCACTATGTTGAAGAGATATGGAGAGAGTGGGCAGCCTTTTCTTGTCCCTGATTTCAGTGGGATTGCTTTAAGTTTCTCTCCATTCAGTTTGATGTTGGCTATAGGCTTGTTGTATATCGCCTTTTTTATGTTTAGATATGTGCCTTGTATCCCTGATCTCTCCAATACTTTAAACATGAATGGATGTTGGATTTTGTCAAATGCTTTTTCAGCATGTAGGGAGATTATCATGTGGTTTTTTTCTTTCAGTTTGTTAATATGGTGGGTCACATTGGTGGATTTCCGTATATTGAACCACCCCTGCATACCTGGGATGAAGCCTACTTGGTCATAGTGGATAATATCTTTGATGTGTTCTTGGATTCGGTTTGCAAGTATTTTATTAAGTATTTTTGCAGCAATGTTCATAAGGGAGATTGGCCTGAAATTCTCCTTCTTTGTTGAGTCTTTGTGAGGTTTAGGTACCAAGGTGACTGTGGCTTCATAGAATGAGTTTGGTAATGTTCCTTCTGTTTCTATTTTGTGGAATAGTTTGAAGAGAATTGGTGTTAGCTCTTCTTTGAAGGTCTCATAGAATTCTGCACTGAAGCCATCTGGTCCTGGGCTTTTTTTGGTTGGGAGACTTTTGATGACTGCTTCTATTTCTTTGGGGGATATAGGACTATTTAATTGATTTACCTGGTCCTGATTCAGCTGAAAATGCAGTCTCTGGTGCCCTGGGGCCGACAGTTCTATCTGAGGCAGAGAATCGGGCACTCAGGCAGGGCTCTGTGCTGGAGCCTGGGTCCCCGGCTCTGGCTCCGGGCTGGTTTCTGGGGCGCCTTCGGAACCCGAGTCTTTTCCAGGGGATGTCTGGGTGACCTAAGGTCGGTCCCAATCGTTTCCTGCACTGTTGGGTTATCTCTCAACTGAAAATTCCATTCTCTGATAGTGTGTTGCGCATGGTTCAGTCCGTGACCAGAGACACTGGCTTGTGGCTCTGGGCTGGGGCTGGAGGCCAAGCATCTGGCAGAACCAGGATCTCTTCCGCAGTTTAGCTGGGTGAGTTAAAAGCTGATTTTATGTTGAGTTGTTTGATTCACTTGAACTTTAGTTTCTTGCAGGGTGGTAAATATGGATCTATTTACATTTTTCTACATGTAGACATCAGTTCAACGAGACCATTTGTTGAAGATGCTGTCTTTTTTCCATTGTATGGTTTTGCCTTCTTTGTCAAAAATCAAGTGTCTGTAGATTATGGCCATCCATAATGAAATGGAGGAAGATAAAGACAAACAGATTATGGCCATCTGTAAAAAAAGAAGGGAAGATACAAGCAAAGAGTATGTGTCCTTCAGACAGGAAATAATTAAATCACTGAAAGAAATAAAAGAAACAGAGGAATGTCCAAACAAAAAGCTTAAGGAACTAAAGGAAAAACAGGAAAATACAGTCAGACAGGTGAAGAAAATTAATGAAACAGCTCAAGATCTGAGCATACAATTGGAAAAATTAAAGAAAACATAATTCAAACAATCAATGAAACCAAGAGCTGGTTCTTTGAGAAAATCAGTAAGATAAACAAACCCTTAGCCAAAATAATTAAAAGGCAGAGAGACACTACCCAAATCAACAAAATCAGAAATAAAAAGGGAGACATAACTACAGACACTGAGAAAATGCAAACAATCATTAGGTCTTACTTCAAAAGCCTTTATGCCACAAAATTTGAAAATCTAAATAAAATGGAAGATTTTCTTGATTGATTCCACTTGACAAAGCTGAATCAGGACCAGGTAAATCAATTAAATAGTCCTAGATCCCCCAAGGAAATAGAAGCAGTCAACAAAAGTCCAAAACAAAAAAAACCCAGGACCAGATGTTTTCAGCACAGAATTCTACCAGAGTTTAAAAGAAGAGCTAACACCAATACTTTCCAGACAATTCCATTCCACAAAATAGAAACAGAAGGAACATTACCAAACTCATTCTATGAAGCCACAGTCCACCTTGGTATCTAAACTTCACAAAGACCCAACAAAGAAAGAGAACTTCAAGCCAATCTCCTTTATGAACACTGATGCAAAAATACTCAACAAAATACTTGCAAACCGAATACAAGGACAAATCAAAGATATCATCCACTACAACCATGTAGGCTTCATCCCAGGCATGCAAGGGTGGTTCAATATACAGAAATCTATCAATGTGACCCACCATATAAACAAACTGAAGGAGAAAAACCACATGATCATCTCCTTAGATGCAGAAAAAGCATTTGACAATGTCCAGCAATCATTCATGTTTAAAGTCTTGGAGAGATCAGGGATACAAGGCACATACCTGAACATAATAAAGGCAGTATACAGAAAGCCTATAGCCAACATCAAACTCAATGGAGAGAAACTAAAATCAATCCCACTGAAGTCAGGCAAGGCTGCCCACTCTCCACAGCCTTTTCTTTCTCTAAAGAAACCACATGTTCATTCTTTTCTCTTAATAAGGGCTATTAAGCCTGGAGAGACTGAGGAAGGGAGAGTTAGCCTGTAGACTGACCATGCTGCAGTTGATGCGCATATGCTTATGCATGTGGGGTCATCGCTAATCAGACACAGCCGGCTATATAAAGAAAGCAGGCATGAAGCATGCAAGGTAACAGTGGAAGAAAGTCTAAGAAAGGTGGGAAGGTGCACTCCAGGGAAGTTCTGAGCAATGTCTTTTGTGTACACAAATGAAATTCTTAGAGAATAAATTTAAAAATATATTAAGATTAAAAAAAAAAAAGCTGATTGAATCCCCAACCGTGGGGTATTCTCTCACCTGGGAAACAGAATCGCCTGTGTTTTATCGCCGTGAGTTCTGATTGCTGGTCACTGTGCCGATCCTGCTGTGCTGCTGCTCAGAATGAGAGTCCTCCCAGCGCCACCATCTTGCCACGCCCCCCAAATTCATCCTTCTTAAACCTTAATGAAATGTATTTAATAAGAGGCATTAAGAACTCACAGGATCTCAAGGGCAGGCTCTTTGACACCCCCCCCCCCCCCCAGGGGAGGGCCACAGAGGAGGACTTTGCAGCCAGCCCTGAAGATACCTGATAAAACAGGGTCAAATGAAAGGGGAGGAGGTCCTCCCCTATCAGTGGACTTGGAAAGGGGCAGGGAGGAGACCAGGGAGGGAGTGTGGGGTTGCGGGGGGAATGAGGGAGCAGGATAGAGCTGGGACACAGAGTTAACAAAATGTAACTAAAAAGAAAAATAAAATTAAAAAAAAAAAAGAACTCACAGGATTTCTCAATATTGGAATAGAAATCTAAGCTGACCTCCCCAAAGAAACCCTATGTGCTATGATGCAATCATAGCACAGTGTTTCAGCTGCACAGTGGCTCCATCATGACATGCAACTCTAAATGCACCTCTGACAGATGCCAACCCCTGGCCATCTGACATTTAGTTTAGAAAATTGGATAAGAATGTTTCTGTCTTCTTATTCTGGTAGCTCATCCTCTACTTCAAACTTTGCAGTGTATGTCTGTGATTGCTTTGGTTACCAGAAGGGGAGTGACAACAGGGGTGTTAAGAAAACAGGAGAAAGGAGAACAAACACTTTTGGCTTGACATCAAAAAGACTCAGTGGAAACAGCTTGAGTTAATCATTTTAGTAGTAAGTATTTTGTTTTGAAAGTTGTTTGAAGTCCTTAAACTGTAAGTTGGGTATCATTATATTGCATGGTTACTTAAACAGTATTACACATAAAACATGTTCAGTAAAGAGAACTTTGTGATGGTAAAGATTCAAATGAGCAGAGGAGACTCACAGCCACCCTGGAAGTCTCCCTACACCAACTACTCATGTTTTCACAGAACACGATCTGCTAGCACACTTTATGTTTAGAAAAACAAGTGCAGCGTTAAGTCACATTTCTACACCGTAAGATATTTCATGTGAAAATACATACATATTCTTAATTTTGTTCCCAAAGTCAGAGTTATTGGACTCTTAAAAGAATGATAAAATTGGTATAGTAGCTTGAAAAAAAGATTAACTTCAAATTCTATAGTCGTACCTCCACATAAAAATGAAATTTGAAGATTGTAGACAGATCAGCCACTAAATAACAAGGCTCAAATTCTAAACCAAAATGTCTGAAACCAGAATTTTACAAATATTTCTTTTTGCCTTACAAAGTAACCAAATAACTCGGGCAATTGAACATTTTTTTTAGACTAAAGTCATGCAGTCTCCCCAATTCTGGATCATTTAGCTGCTTTGCAGCATCTCATACCACCACAGTGAAGTTGGAGAAACACTTCTGGAAAACGTCTTTACATGAGATAGAGAAACCCTGCAATTTTCAACAAGATGATTACTTAAAGGATTACCTATAATTTCATTTAATTGTACTTTTTATTTCATTTTCTCAACCTAGCTCTTTTTTCTTCCCTTGTCTCAAAGGGAACATGTTAAACTATCTTCAGAGCAAAACGTTCAGGTATATTTATACTCTTAACAATTCTCAATTTGTATCTAAAATTACACCACTTTCAACAGAGAAGTTAAGAATGGTTCTACATCTTTTGCATTAGTACTGGTACAGAGAAAAGTTCTTTTAAAGCACTGAGCATAAAATATTAAACATGTGCTATGTATATAAGTAAAAGTAATAAGAAAAATACATAAAAATACATAAAAAATAAAAATAGGTCAATGGCAACAAGTGCACAAATATCTTAAAAGTTAGTATTCACATTGATATTTTTGTAATAAGGGATTTGGTGTGCTAAAATGTCATGGTGTCACAAATGAGAGGGTATTCTTTATCCTTTATCCTAAATGGTATACCCTTCTGTGTACGTACAATACATTCTTTATTTATTTCACTTATATATTAAGGAATATTAAGTTTTCACTTATGTTGTTTTTATGAATGTTTCAGGGAACGTGAGAAGATAGGCATTTCTCTAAGGAATTAATTTTAATTCCTCTGGCTGTATATATGATGTTGGAGTTGTGTCAAAATACACTTCTAATTTTCTGAATAACTTTCATAATGTATCCCAAAGTGACTTTACTGCATTTTTACATTATAACCAGCAACATGCAAAGAATATGCTTTCTCCTTTTCCTTATCATGCTTGTTATCATTTGGTTTTGCCAAATTAAAAACACACCTTCTAACAAATGAAACACCCCCATCCCATAAAGTCAAACAAAATGTTATTGCACTAATAAGAAGGATCTAAAAAATTGTCACTTCTAGAGGTCTATAATGGCTGGAGGGAAAATCAGGACACTTACGGAAAATGTAAGTGTCAAGTGTGTGAGATGAAAAATGTGAAAATCTTTTATAATGCATAATGTCTGCAGGTAACACCTTAAAACTGTCTTCTTGCTAAGACAGTAGAAATCATGTCAAGGTTTCACACCTCATTCACACCAAAGCAGAAAAACATGAGAGGAATGTTGGTGCTGATAGATTTACAAATATTATCATATCACATATCTTTTCACATGTTCAAATTCCCACTGCTAAGTTAATCAGTGTCCATACATACTGAGAAAGAATTCTGGTCACAATTTTATTCATGATAGCTTCAAAAATAGTTGGAATAAATCTAAAGGAGGGTTATTAAAACTTTACAATACCAAAGAAGGAAACAAAGGAAGATATTAGAAGATGGGAAGACCTGCCATGCTCATGGAGTAAAGAAATTAGTCTTATAAAAATGGCTATTTGGTTTGCCCCTGGCAATCCCATAATGACACAGCAAGCAAAATGCTAGGGAGCTCTGGTGTTCACAGTAAATAATACATACTAGGTAGGGAATTTGGGCAGTAAATTAAAATTGAATAACCAAGAAAATAAAGTATCAAAAATGAATTTTTTGTTCAAACCCTTCCAACGTCATCATTTTTAAGAAAATGTACCTTTCTTTAGTACAAATAGAAGTTGAAGACACACCAGTACCCAAGTCTGACCTAAGTCCTATGCAAATATGTTACAGTTATATATAACTCAGTCTTCTTTTGGGACCCTTAACAGTAGGAGCAGGGACTCTCTCTGGCTCTTATTTCTGGCTTTTGGAACCTTTTTCTTCATACTGAGTTGCCTTATCCAGCCTTAATATGAGGAGAAATGCGTATTCTTACTGTGACTTGATATGTCATGTTTGGTTGATATCCAGGGGAGGATTGCTCTTCTCTGAATAGGAAGAAGGAGCAGTGGGTTGGGGGGCAGAGGAAAGATAGAGGGAATAGGAGAACAGGAGGGAGGGAAACTGTGGTCAAGATATAAAATAATAAAGCAGAGGGAAGATAGGAGGACTGGAAGGACAGGAGGGAGGATGTAAAATAATAATAATAAAAAAATGTGACTTTCTTCTCTAGTTCCACCTGTCTTCATATACTTATTTATTTTTTGTTAATTTTAGGTTATCACTCAGTGAGTTAACAAGCAATGAGTATTAACAACAGTTGCATACATATGTTATTAAACTTGGCTTTTCTTTACTCACCTCCCCTTTTTCTCCCCCATGTTCACTGTTCCTGACTTCTTTTCTCCAGATAGTCTCCCTTTCTGTCTTTTAATCACATGTATTACATTACTATTTTTCTATGTCACTTAAGATTTCTACTTCCCCTCATATGTGCCATTTTCACACGTACACATACATTCACAAGCACACACGCACAAGCAACATATATTTTAAATCTAGGTTCCTCATATAAATAATAAGGTACAGTATTTGTCCTTCTCAATCTGACAAAATTCACTAAACATAATGATTTCCAGATCCTTTCATTTTCCTATGGAAGTTATGATTACATGCTTAGAATTTCATTGTTTACATGTAGCATGTTTTCTTATTCTAGCCTTCTATTGATAAACATACTCATAAAATTGAGTAAAATGTATTTCATTCAAATTCTAGTCATGTTCTATGTTTATATTTAATAAGACTGTATGCCATACTTATGCCTATATATTTTTGTTTATAATTGTACATATTCTATCTACTGTTTATACTTTTCATCTTATAATAATCTCTGAACTTTTTATCCTACTTTTGTGTTCAAAAAGTAATGAATATTTCGGAGTGTCACATCGTTTTCTAAGCATATGCCCAATGCATGAAATAAATGATTAATATTATTATAACATGATCACAGGTTCTAAGATCACTGAGCCATGAGATCTGAGCATGTCTGTGAGATACTATTCAGCAGAGGTCAACTGAGCTGTGTATCGCTGTAAATAACCTTAGAGTGTAACCATCTTGTTGAGAGGAGTGATACTGTTTCCTAAAGAAGGTGTGTTTGTGTAAGTGCCAATGTGTCTGTGTGGGGTATCTGTAAGTGTATATGGTGTTTCTGTGTGCATGTGGTGTGTTGGGTGTCTGTGTGGGTATTTATGTGTGGGTATTTTTGTGTAGTGTAAGTGTATGTAGTGTGTGTGGTGTTTGTGTATCTGCTTTGGGTATGTGTGTGTGTGTGTGTGTGTGTGTGTGTGTGTGTATGGTGTACCTATGTGGTGTATGTGGGTATGTGTGGTTCTAGAATTGGGATTACTGGATTAAAGATTGCTTTATTTTTTAATATTTTACAATATATCTATACTATTTTCCATAATGACTCAACTAATCCATTTCTTAATATTTCTTTTTAAAAATTTAATATAAAAAGATTAGATAACATGTACACAAATGCAAATACACACAATTTGTCCTATATGTTACAGAGCTTCACATGATACGCTACTTTTCACAACCTTAAAACTTGATGCTCAAGGTGGCCCAGCGGATGAAAACTCTTCTGCTCTTCCAGAGATCAGAGTTTAATTCTCAGCATGCACATGAGGCAGCTCACAACAGACTGTAATTTAAGCTCCAGGTGACCTGGCACTCTATTCTGGACCCCATAAGCACCCTCATGCATGTAGCACATATGGGCACATGCAAACATTTTAAATGAAAAACTTCTCTCTCACTCTTACAATATGATTAGTTAGGTGCACTTATTTAATGTCTGTTACAGTTTGAACACAGTGGAATAGCTGGAAATTCACAAGGCATTGCTGTCAGCTAGAATGGGAAGCACAAGAAAGACTAAGATTAACCTTAACAAGTATTCAAGCAGCCAATGAAATAGATGACCATTTGAGAAGATCTAATGCTGAAGACTATCCCCTCTTGTAGCAGTCCCTTCCAGAAGGTCTGGGTAACACATCTGAAGAGTCTCATAATGAGATAAATTAAATGCTTTGGGCATCTTTCTTCATCTCAGAAGTCACACTTCACTGCATTACATCATGAAAGTAGAGAATGAACCTCAGGAAAAATTGTTAAATCAGTGGTACTAGGACTAAAACCTCTTTTCATCCTTCAGTTGATGGAACCTGGCAGATCTAGAAAGTAAGCCTAATGCTCTCGTTGTTAATTCTTTCTTTCATTTACTTTTTGGCTTTATTGAAAATAGACTATTGTAGTATACAATACCCTGTACTATATGGCTAAAATTCTCATAAAAGTAAGTGCATACTATGTGTGTCTTTCAGGGTCTGGGTTACCTTACTCAGGATGATCTTTTCTAGTTTCATCTATTTGCCTGTAAATTTCATGATTTGTTTTTAATAGCAGAGTAGTGGAGTAGTATTCCACTGTGTAAATATGCCACAGTTTCTTTATCCAATCTTTGGATTCTGGGTATTATGAATACAGGTGCTATGAACATAGTCGAGCAGGTGTCCTTGTGTTTTTTTTAATTTCTTTTTAAAATTTTTATTATTAGTTACATTTTATTAACACTGTATCCCACTCCCTCATCCCCTCCCAATCTCATCCTCCCTCCCTCATCTCCTCCCTGCCTCTTTCTAAAAAAATAAAAGTTGTTTGCTTTTATCTCCCTTATCTCCCATCGACTGCATATTTGTAGTGCCTCTCCCACTGATTGGGGAGGACCTCTTCCCCTTTCATCTGACCCTATTTTATCAGGTATCTTCAGGACTGGATGCAAAGTCTTCCTCTGTGGCCTAGCAAGACTGTTCCTCCCTTAGGGGGTGGGGAGGTCAAAGAGCCTGCCATTGAGTGTCTGTCAAAAATAGTCCCTGTTCCCCTTACTAGGGTAAACAAATTGGTTACTGAGCAACCTCGGGCTACATCTGAGCAGAGGTTCTAGGCTATATCCATACATGGTCCTTGGTGGAGTGTCAGTCTCAGTGTCCTTGTTTTATGGTAGAGGCTCTTTCGGATTTATACCCAGAAGTAGTATAGCCTGGTCCTGAGGTAGATCTGATCGGAATTTTGTAAGAAAGTGCCAGACTGATTTCCAAAGTGGTTGTACAAGTTTGTACTCCCACCAATAATGGAGGAGAGTTTCCCTTTCTCCACACCTCTCCAGCATGTGCTGTTTATTGAGTTTATGATCTTAGTTGTTCTGATGGGTGTAAGATGGAATCTCAGAGTTATTTTGACTTTCGTTTGCCTGAGGAAACAAGGAAAACAGGTAACAACAAGGATCCAAGGGAAGATACATAAATCTCACTCTGAAGGGGATATAGAATAGACAGAGGTAGTAGCTGAAAAGAGAGAACAAGGTAGGAGAAGGGGCACAGATGTATATAAGGGTGAAGATCAAACCTGGAGAGAATGAAGACAACAGGACAGAAGGCCTATAGAGAAAAGGGAAACTGAGGATGGGGGAATTTCTGTGACAAGCTGGAGACTTAAGTCAGGGTAGGCTCCTGGGAGGATATGAGGGAGACACTTGGTAGCAGAGGCCATAGAGGCTGAAGAGGACACCCTCTAACTAGAAAAGTTTCCTAGTAGAGGGAGAAAAAAAACAATTTACCCACAAAAACTTTGACCCAAAATTTACCCTGTCTACAAGATGTTCATGGATAAAAATAGAGCAGAGATTGAGGGATTGTCCAACCAATGCCTCTCCCAAACGAAGACCCCCCCTATAGAAGAGTGCCAACCCCTGATACTATAAATGATACTCTGCAAAGCTTGCAGACAGGAGCCTTTCGGTGTTGTCTTCTGAAAGGTTCTACCCAGCAGTACCTCAAAAGAGATGCAGAGACTCACAGGCAAACATTGGGCATATATCAGAAGTCTGGTGAAAAAGGTGAGTGGAAAGAGAAAGAGACTTGGAAGTGACAGGAACTCCACAAGAAGACCAACACAAACTACTAACCAAGGCCCAGAGGGGTTTGCTGAGGCTCAAGCATCAAACATGAACCAGGCATGGGATGAACCTAGACACCCCTAAATGCTGTGGATGGTGAGCAGCTTCTCAGCACAGTGTCTGAGCTAGTGAGCCTTCCTACAACGTTCTGGAGCATTGACTGGCATGCTCTAATACATGTCATGTGCAGGAAAACGCTTCTGTTAGGAGTTCATGAGTGTAAAAGTCTTTCCATTTAGTTTTAAGAGAGATATAAAGGTGTATGAGCATATGAAAAACAAAACCACATGAATGATTTCATCGTAAAAATTGTTTCCATAGAAGGAGGTTTGATATGATTCAGTGACTTATTTCCTGGAAGAACATACGCATAACCAGCTAACAGGCAAAAGGTTGCATGGCCTGAGTTCATGCAATCTTTTGCCTGTTAGCTGGTTATGTCTGTACATCTAAAGAAACTAATCAAGAGGAAGGGCCCTGACTAAAATGCTCAATTCCCATCCAGAAAGGAAAAGAGGATGGACATCAGAAGAAGAAGAAAAAAGGAAAAATGTTAGGGACCAGCCACAGAGGGCCTCTGAAAGGCTCTGCCCTTCAGACTATCAAAGCAGGTGCTGAGACTTATGGCCAACTGTTGGGCAGAGTGCATGGAATCTTATGAAAGAAGAGGGAAAGAGTAAGATCTGGAGAGGACAGGAAATCCACAAGGAGAGCAACAGAAGCAGAAAATTTGAACACAGGGGTCTTTGCAGAGACTCATACTCCAACCAAGTACCATGCACGGAGATAAACTAGAACCCCTGCACAGATGAAGCCCATGGCAGTTCAGTGTCCAAGTGGGTTCCATAGTAATGGGAAGAAGGACTGCCTCTGACATAAACTGATTGGTCTTCTCTTTAATCACCAACCCCTGAGGGAGCAGGGGAGCAGCCTTACCAGGCCAGATAAGATGACAATGCAGCCACTCCTGATGAGATCTGATAGACTAAGATCAGAAGGAAGTAGAGGGGGACCTCCCTTATCAGTGGACTTGGGGAGGAGCATGAATAAAGAAGGGGGAGGAAAGGTAAGATTAGGAGGGGAGAGAGAGGTTAATGGGGGGATACAAAATGAATGAAGTGTAATTAATAAAAAATAAAAATTATTGAAAAATGAAAAAAAGATTGCATGGGTATTTTCTTTTTTTAATTAAATTTTTATTTTTTATATTACTTACATTTTATTTGCTTTGTAGCCCACTTCTAACCTCCTCCCTCATTCCCTCTCAATCCTACCATCCCTCCCTCATTTCCTCCCATGCCTCTCTCTAAGTCCACTGATAGGGGAGGTCCTCCTCCCCTTCCATCTGACCCTAGCTTATCAGGTCTCATCAAGACTGGCTGCAATTTTCTATAACAAGCTCATCTCACTGTCCTGAATGATTGCCTTGACCTGAAGAAACTTGGTCACCGGTGTGCTGTGCTTTATGTAGGACCCAAAGACCACCAGGACAAAGTGATAAAAGTAGCATTGACTCCTTTTAAAGTCCACTATTTCCAGCAAATGCTGTCCATATACCCAGGGGTGTGGAGACATCCACTAAAATGTGGTCAATAAACCACACCTTCAATGAAAACTGATTCTCCCTCCCCTAAATGCTGTGGATGGTGAGCAGCTTCTCAGCACAGTGTCTGAGCTAGTGAGCCTTCCTACAACGTTCTGGAGCATTGACTGGCATGCTCTAATACATGTCATGTGCAGGAAAACACTTCTGTTAGGAGTTCATGAGTGTAAAAGTCTTTCCATGTCCAGATTGTAATAAAGAGATTCAAAGTGAAATGAACGAGAAGTAGAGGTTGAATTTGGGAGTAATTTTCAGAGTTGAAAGGGTGAATATTTTATGCATGCATGAAATTCTCAAAGATTAAAAAAATGAGTACTATGTGGCTCTTTAAAACAACTCACCATCATGTCTGTCATTATATTAGTAGTCAAGTATATTAAAAAGCAAATAAAATACCTCTTTTTCTTACTTGTGCTGAGGTGTTCAACATATAATGAGGGAACTAATGACTGTATTTAGCATACTGCTCATTTTCCCACAGTGTTTCTCTTCTCCTCTCCTAGATAAAAATTGCTCACCCAACTCCAGTCCTTCTGAGCACTGATCTCACTCATGACACAGGGACATCAGCCTGAATTCTTCTTCCTTGATACTATGATTTGAAATATAAGGCATCCAGTGATCCTGCCATGTAAAACCTTTCTTACATGATCTTGATGCAGGATATGGTCTGGTAAGAGAAATTATCAATTACTATTAATCTTATTTCCTGAAGAAAGCTACCAGAATTCACATTTTCATAAACGGTCTCAATGTTGGAAAAGTGTTTCAACAGAAGAGGTGATAATATGATGATGAGCATCATTGGTGAATGTTACATGTACATTACTCATTTATATTATAGTTTCATAGTTTAGGACTGAGTAAATGAATGACACTTTATGACCAACTAAATGCATAACCTGTTTCTATAAAGTAAGAAAAAGGCATATGTAACAGGAAGGGAAGAAAATGGCTGTTTCAAGCAAGTCTAGCATACCAAAGAACCAATGAAGAATCCATTCCGCTTAGTTCCTAAAATATCAAGACATGCTGATTCTCTGTGTGAGGCCAAGGTCAGTATTTTAATGACAAGTTCTAGTTCTTTAATCTGTTAGGAGAATATAGCACATTTTGTGTGTGTGTGTGTGTGTGTGTGTGTGTGAAATTTAGAATCATTCTGCAAAGCAGAACTGAGTTTTCAACATGTCTTTTCATAATATTTGTCCTCTATCTTATAGCACATTCAGTTAAACATTTAGAGTCACTCTTCATGGTGTGAGGATCAACAGATTCATATTTCAGTGAAGTTAATGAACTAATTTTCAAAAGGTTAGATGTATTAGAGAAGAAAAAGACGGGGAAATGGAAAATAGAGAAGAGGGTTACTATGCAATTCATATGTCAAAACAGTAAGAGTTTAGCTTTTAAAAAAAAATTTACTTTGATTTCTTCCTTTCTAGTTTGTATTTCCTTGATCTCCTTTAGTTTTCTTATTGTGCTAGCTAGGATTGCAAGTACTATGTTGAAGAGATAAAGAGAGTGGGCAGCCTTGCCTTGTCCCAGATTTCAATGGGATTGATTTAAGTTTCTCTCCATTTAGTTTGATGTCAGCCTTGGGCTTGCTGTATATTACCTTTACTATGTTTATGAATGTGCCTTGTATTTCTGATCTCTCCAAAACTTTAAACATGAATTGGTGTGGGAATTTTTCAAATGCTTTTTCAGCATCTAAGGATGTGATCATGTGTGTGGGTTTCTTTTTTGTTTGTTTCTTTGTCTGTTTGCTTTTTTCTTTTTGTTTGTTTATATGGTGGATTACATTGATGGATTTCCATATGTTGAACCACCCCTGCATGCCTGGGACACAGCCTACTTGGTCATAGTGGATGATATCTTTTATGAGTTCTTGGATTTGGTTTGTGAGTGTTTTATTGAGTATTTTTGTGACAATGTTCATAAGAGAGATGGCCCTGAAGTTCTCTTTTTTCGCCAGGTCTTTGTGTGGTTGAGGTATCAGGTTGAATGTGGTTTCATAGACTGAGGTTGGTAATATAACATCTGTTTGTATTTTATGAAATGGTTTAAAGAATATTGGTATTAGCTCTTCTGTGAAGGTTTGGTAGAATTCTGCACTGAAACCATGTGGTACTGGATTATTTATTTATTTATTTATTTATTTATTTGGTGGGAGACTTTTGATGATGGCGTCTATTATCTTAGGGGATATAGGAATATTAATTTATTTAACTCTACTTGATTCAGCTTTGGTAAATGCAGTCTATCAAGAATATTGTCTATTTCTTTTAGATTTTCAAATTTGTGACATATAGGTTTTTGAAATAAGACCTAATGCTTATAGAGGACCAGGAAACACAGGGGAGAACCATGAATTACTGCATATTTCTGTTGACACCTATACAATCACCAAAAATGTAGAACTTAATAAAATGTGAATTCATCTTTAGGGAGGAATATAATGTCATATATTTTCCATCTTGGGGATCTTTTCATTCCTTTTTCAAAAACATTCTACTAGTTTTTTGTTTAAAATGTGACAGATACTTCACATTTATTACTTTTTCTTGTTTTCCTGAAATAAGACATAAAGAGAAAAATCCCTGAACAGATGTATTAAGATTACCAAACTCATTTCGCTCCTGATGTTTCATGCTTAAAGCTACTTTTTGGAGAACACATTGGTGGAATGAACTTCTTGTTATAGAATGTACACTTAAGAGCATAAAGACAGTTGGAAAAGGAATGTAACACAGCCAGCTTTCAAAAACATCAGTGTCATTGATCATTCAAAGATAAGCAAAAGGTAGAAGGTACCCAAATGAAAACCCAAAGGCAGTATTTACAACATGGTTCTTATTCTGCTATTAAGAATTACGTTTACATTTATGGTTGTAAGCCTAGCCTTTCATGACTGAGCCATCTCTCCAACCCAGAAAATTAGGAATAGTGCTACCTCAAGATCCAGCTATAGCACTCCTAGGCATATATCCAAAAATATGCTCAAGGACATTTGCTCAACCAGTTTCGTAGCAGCTTTATTCATAATAGCCAGAATCTGGAAACAACCTAGATGTCCCTCAACATAGGAATGGATATAGAAATTGTTGTATATTCACACAATGGAATAATACTCAGCTATTAAAAACAAGGAAATCATGAAATTTACAAGCAAGTGTCAGGAACTAGAAAAGATCATCTTGAGTAAGGTAACCCAGAAGCAGAAAGACATACACTGTATATACTCACTCATAAGTGGGTATTAGACATAAAATATAAGATAAACATACTAAAATCTATAGTCTTAAAGAAGCTAAACAACAAGGAAGACCCTAGGAAAGACATTCAATCCTCATTCAGAAGGACAAATATAATAGATACCAGATACAGGAGAAGACAGGGAACAGGACAGGAGCCTGCCACAGAGGGCCTCTGAAGGACTCTACTGATTGAGGTATTGAAGCAGATGCTGAGACTCATAGCCAAACTTTGGTCAGAGTGCATGAAATCATGAAATGTTATGAAAGAAGGGGGAAATAGAAAGACCTGGAGGGTACAGGAGCTCCAAAAGGAGACGAACACAGCCAAAAAACAAAACAAAAACCTGGGTTCTGGGGGCCCTGTAGATATGTTCAAGTTTCCCTAGTAATGGGTGCAGGGACTGGCTGTGATGTGAACTCAGCGCCTGGCTCTCTGATCACCTTCCCCTGGTTGGGGTGGTAGACTTGCCAGTCCACAAAGGAAGACAGTGTAACCAGTCCTGATGAGACCTATTAAGTTAGGGTCAGACAGAAGGGGAGCAGGACCTCTCCTATCAATGGACTAGGAAAGGGACATAGGGGAAAAAGAGGGAGGGAGGATGGGATTGGGAAGAGACAAGAAAGGGGGCCATAGATGACATACAAAGTGAATACTTTGTAATAAATAATCAATTAAAAATAATTTAAATTAATTTTAATAATTTATTTACGTCCCGATTGTAGCTTCTTCCCTCATCTCCTCCTGCTTCTAACTTCTCTCCCTCTTCCCCCTATTCCCCTCCCCTAGTCCTTAGAAAAGGGGAGACCTCCTCCTCTACCATGTGACCCCAGCCTATCATATCTCATTAGGACTGCCTATATCCTCTTCCTCTGTGGCCTGACAAGCTTCCCCCATATCCTGGCAAGGGGGAAGTGATCAAAGAGATGGCAACAGTGTCTGTGTCAGAGACAGCAGCTGTTCCCCTTACTAGGACACCCACATGAAGACTGAGCTGCTTTGGGGCAGTATCTGAGCAGTGGGTCTAGGCCCTCTCCATGCATGGTCCTTGGGTGGTGCATCAATCTCTGCAGGCTCCCCTGGTCCCAGATTTATTGGCTCTGTTGGTCTTCAGATTTATGGAGCTCTGTCTCCTCCAGGACATTCTATTCCCCTACTCTTTCCTAAGACTCTCTGCATTCTTCCCAAAGTTCATCTGTGAGTCTTAGCATCTGTGTGGATCCCCTGCTGGCGAAGTCTTTAAGAGGACATCTATGGTACACTCCCATTGTGTTTCCTCTCTTCAACCACTTCTAGAGTCTATTATATTTGTCCTACAGAATGATAATTAAGCAACCTCCCTAGGCTCCCCCTTGTTAATGTACCTTGTTTACATTTATGGATTGTGGTATGTTTATCCTATATTATATGGCTAATATCTGCTTATAAGTGAGTATATACCATTTGTGTCTTTCTGGTTCTGTGTTACCTCATTCAGGATGATCTTTACTAGTCCTATCCATTTGCCTGCAAATTTCATGCTTTCCTTGTTTTTACCAGCTGAGTAGTATTCCATTGTGTAAATGCATCATGATTTCTGTATCTATTCTTCAGTTGAGGGACATCTAGGTTGTTTCCATATTCTGGCAATTATTAATAAAGCTTCTATGAACAACACATTGCCAAAGGAGACCACTTCCTGAACAGTACACCAACAGTACAGGCTCTAAGATCAACAATTAATAAATAGAAGCTCATGAAACTGAAAGACTTCTGTAAAGCAAAGGACACTGTCAACAGAACAAAATGGCAGTCTACAGACTGGGAAAAGATCTTCACCAACCCTACCTCCAGCAGAGGGCTACCATCCAGGAAATATAAAGAACTCAAGAAAATGAACACCAACAAACCAAATAACCCAATTAAAAATGGGGTAGAGAGCTAAACAGAATTCTCAAAACAGAAATATTGATTGGCAGAGAAACAGTTTAAAAATGCTCATAAGGGGAATGCAAACCAAAACCATCTTAAATCCATCAGAATAACTAAGATCAAAACCTCAAATGACAGCACGTACTGGCTGGCAAGGATGTAGAGAAAGGGAAAGATTCCTCCATTGCTGGTGGGAGCAGAAACTTGTACAACCACTTTTGAAATCAGTCTGGTGCTTTCTTAGACAATGGGGAATAGCTCTTCCTCAAGGTCCAGCTATACCACTCCTGGGCATATACCCAAAAGATGCTCCACCATACAACAAAGTTTAGCAACTGAAAGTATATGGAATTATCAGCAGATTTTTAAAAGCCCATTTTCTGTACGTATAAGCATATCTGCTGCCTGTAGGAGGAGGGCACATTGAGACAGTCTCACTCTATTGCTCACCCTCGTCTAGAAATAGTATTATGTAGCCAAAGCTTGCCTCAAATTCACAGAAATCCTCCTGTCTGGACATTTCTAATGTTGGCATTGTAAGCTTGTGCCACAATATCAGAATATACTTAATTTCTACATAAATTTAAAAGGAACAAAGAATAGTAAACAGTCATGAGAGAAGACAGTCATACAAAGATTCTGAGCTTAATCTCATTGTGTGGAAAGATTACAATTTTCCAAAAGCAGAAAGTTAGGTGGGAGACAGTCCCTGTTCTTATTACAATGGAATCCTTATTACAATGAACTGCTGTGGACTACATGTGTGCAGGGGTCTTAGGTTATCTCCATGCATGGTCCTTGATTGGAGTATCAGCTCTTTAATTACCTCCCCCTGAGGGGGAAGCAGTATTATCAGGCCACAGAAGAAGACAATGCAGCCTCTCCTAATGAGACCTAATTGACTAGGATCAGAAGGAAGGAAAAGAAGATCTCCACTATCAGTGGACTTGGGGAGGGGCATGCATGCAAAAGGTAGAGGAAGGGAGGGATTGGGACTTGAAGAGGGAGGGAACCACAGGGGGGATACAAAGTGAATAAAGTGTAATTAATAAAGAATTTAAAAAAAAAGTTAGGTGGGTCCAAAAGGTTTCACTGGCCAATGAAATGTACCATGTGAAAAACTTGTGTCATATGTTTACTGTATGGAAACTGAGTTGTGTTTGTGACATTGACTATTTTTGGATTATTAAGGAATTTTATGTGGAAATATTAAGGTCAAAAATATGGTGAAAAAATTTTAATGCTTATATTCTTCAACATTTTATATACTGCAAGTGTCCAAAGCCTTTGACATTTTGTTGTTAAAGCAATAACAGTGAACCATTATATTATATGAACCAGTCATTAAGGTAGAACTGTTCTTCCTAAGATGAGCAAGCCTTAGGAAATTTCTGAGTTACATTTTACACACAAATTCCATGGTATGAATGTCAAATTAAATAGAACAATACAACAAGTGGTCCAACATAATGAACAAAAGTCAACAAGCCAGAATATGTGTCTACAAATAATTCATTAAGCCTACTCAGAAGTTTTAAATTGTCTTTGCATTTTTGTAAATCACTGCTGTTATACAAATAACCAATGTAACCTACATATTTTGCAATGATTTCTTCTTATTATAGCATTTGGGGTAAAGGGTTTGGGGTAAAGGATAAAAGCATTTGAATCTGAGTGTTAAGAACTTTTACTTAGTGATTAAAGTTTCCTTGAGACAAATCTAATAACTACAACTGGCTTTCATAACAACATATAAGAAGTCTAAATATTAATGAAAAAATTATCACAGAGAGAGTGAAATTTAGCAGAATTAACAATATATTTTCAAAGTAGCATGATACACACATTATCTTTCCACAAAACAAAACAAAAAACTCATGACAAAGTTTTATTGTTGTAGGATATTTGATCATACTGTGAATCCTGAGGTTGTGTTGTTTACTGGAAAAACCTGTTTCTGGCTGTGGTGAGGCTCAGTCATAGCACACTGCTTTCATCTAAGAGCTTTTTGCTTGAGTAATGTAAACAGGATTAAATAGTGTTAAATAGATCAAGAGGCAGAGCAAGCAACCAGTTGACAGGAAGTGAACATAGGAAAAAAAAACACAGAGAATAAGAGGAAGTCAGATAGACAGACAGAGTTGCACAGGAAGTAAAAGGAAGGAACATTCTTTTTGTTGTTGTTGTTGTTTTTGAAATGACAAGAGAAGAAGAGCTTACCTTTTTTTCTTATAGGATATCAACTAAGGAAAAGGTCAGCTGGGTTCTTTCTCTGCCTCTCTCTGGTAGTAGGCTTTCACCAAGCATTTGGCTCCCATGTCTTTAAGGTAAAATGGAACATTTGAGATTTTGTTAAAACAAAATCTTTTGTTTTGTTTTATTTTAGTTCTTGGTTTCATATGGTCCAGTCACTCTTCTTTGTCAGTAGTTTTTAGAACCTGCCATAGTGTATAGCATCACCCTGTGTGAGTACACTGCAGCAAAATGGTGTACTTAATAGTGCCCCAAAAGCTTCGGATTGCAAAGGTCCAGAGATTAAGCTCATGCCCAGGATGAACTAATTTTCTTCCATTAGGGCCTTGTTCCTAAAAATGCACTGTCTCACAATAGTGCCACAGACTAGGAAAAGATATTTAAACCCATGGCTTTTTAGAGATATCAGAGAACCAAATAATCATCATATAAAATAATACAAATATGTGAGTTCTCAATCATACCGTTACATAGATTGTGTTCTGTGATTGCTGGTTGAGGTGATACAGATGAACATAGTAAGCTGAGGTTCTATCCAAAAATAAAGTCTATTAGCCATCTTGAAATGTCCTGGAGCTTTTTTCTTATTAAAATTATCCTACATTTCCTGTTATATTACTAGATATACATCTACCTATTTTCTATCTGTAAATATCAGTAAAGAGGCTACATTATATTAAATCTTTGGATACAATCATGGGTTAATTTCAATAAAACTATTATATCCACTTTTATGACAAAATGTTTTGCCATAATTTGTTAAATAGTTGTCCTGAAAGTTAGTCAATTGAAGAATAATTTCATTGGCAATAACTGGATGAACCTAAATTGCCAGGTACTTTGATAGATTATATACTTCCCTAATTTATGGTATGGAAAAATAATGTTAAGATCACAATTCATATCAGCTACTTTCAGCTACTTTAATGCATTTAAAGAAAAGTGTTTCATCATAGCTTTTGTTAACATGTAATATCTTTGAATGAATGTTGAACTTTCTAGAAAATTTTTGGAAAATTGTTATTAAATTTAATCCTACCTATTAGAAATTAAAACTCTTCTTGTGTCAAAAATTAGAAATATTTCTTTATTATAAAACCTAGGCCAAGTGTATATTTTTTTTCTCTTGGTTGTTTCTGGGTACTCAAACAAAATTCCTGTAGAACTCTACAGAGTGAATTTCCATTTAAATTACATTTAGCTCATAAATGCTCACAATGCCTGTCTGTACCCAGCTGTCACAACATGTACTATGGGACTCAGAGCAGAGTGACCACTAGGAATGACATATTTGGAACATGCATATGCCAAAAACAGAACTCATTATTTCTCTGAGATTTATATTTGCATTCTCTTTAGATAGCACAATGATAATACAGTTCCTAGAAATACAATAACGGTTAAGTTAAATAACTTAATAATTCTGCTTTCTCTGCTTGAAATAAATTATTTATTCATGCTGAGCAGTGTGCAAACAATAATAAAGTCAAACCCATATTTTTATGACACTCATGACAAACTGCTACTATATTAAAGAAATAAATTATAGCTGCATGTCTGTCATGGTTGTTTTTGAGGCATTTCAATCTACTCTGCAATCTATACCAAGCTGTGAGATATTAAGCATATACTTCATCTATCTTCAAGTTGTATTGATTCTGAAACTGAAAACTTTAACAATATTCTTCTCGATAATAGTCAGAAGAATCCAGTGGTCTGTCCCAATGGATTATAAATTACATTTTTCATGGCTAATGTACTTTGCATCATCACTTATTCAAGAAGCAGCAATTATGTCATCATGAGGCTCTGGCACAGCATAAAAGACATGTAAATGTCAAGATTGATGATGATGGCTTGGAGCCAGCTCATTAAAGGTGGTGGTGTGAATAACACAAGTGTGTTATTTTGGAAAGAAGCAAATATGTGTTATCCACCTATCGATGCACCAAAGCAGCATCATAAACAGATATCTCTAACTGCATCCCATTTAAGTGATGAAAGGATGGATAGATAATAATCTATGAAATACATTTCACCCAGGAGGAAATGTTGTTCTTGCTATTTATAAAACTGAAAAGTTACTGCATACACAGAAAAGCACCCATCACAGCACCCATAGTATGCATATATAATTCACTAATTTACTTTCTACTAAGATAAATAGGTTATGGTCATAAAAAATGTTGTCATAATTTTCTAGAAATATAGAAACCAAAAACAACAATGGGTATTTGTAAAACACAGAGAGGTTGTATTTGAAATTCCCTGGAATCTGTGTTTGATATATTTAAGTCTAAAGTCATTGATAATATATGACAATAAATATATAGATGGCTGTACAAAAATACCTGAATTGTTTCCATAATAATGACCATTAAAGGAAAGTTAATAAAATTTTGGCAACAACTGCAAGCTTCAGACTGACTTTTAGTCTAAAAAAAATAGACCACATTATAACTTTACAAATTATTTGACTATTTGAATTATTTCGTAGTCTTAGACATCATTGGATCAGGAAATTCCAGAATGACTATACACAACTTGACTACCAGCCATAAAATCCCAACAGATTCTTTGTGTATTAAGCACAACTCAGAATATTTGTCTACTATAAAGAATAATTAAAGGGAGATCCAACATGGAGGTGACAGTGCATATCATACCTGAGGGGCAGAGGATCTGAAATTCCGAAACTGGTGAGGGGAGATACAGCTGAACGCAGAATAACGACATTGAGGCTTCTGGGGAAAAAGGACCTGAGCTGAGACCATTAGGATTCAGGTCAACAGTGGACTTCTCTGCAGACTTCTCCTGGGGACTCAATTCCCCAGCACTTCCCCTTTCACAGGCCTCCCTACTCAACCAGCGGCAGCAGCGGAGGTAGTGGAGGCAGCCCACAGTGCACATAGCTCCATGCTCCTAGCACAGAGCACAGTGCTAGAGCTCCTAGCACAGAACCCTCTGGTTGAGATTTGAGACAGGGACTACTCAATTCCCAGACATTTGCCCACAACATGTCTCCCTTTGCCCTCCTTGAGGGAGGCGAAGGATGTAGAGGCAGACCACAGCGCCCACCACAGAGCACAATGCCCGGTCTGCAGTCCCCACAACTCCTAGCACAGAGTGCAGTGCTGGCAGCTCCACTAGTCCAACTCCATCCATGGCTTCCCAGGGCCTTCCAGCATCTGTTCCACGGGCCTCCTAGTTATGCTGCAGTGTTTGGAATCCCAGTGGACTGCAACACCAGCTTCCAAGTTCTGCAGCAACATAAGGATTCTTGGGACAGCATTTTCAACATTGAGGTCCCTGCTCTGTGGGTCTACCAGTGAATTCCAGGCAAACAATTCCTGGAGCCCAGACATATCTGAATACCAGAAAAACAGTATGACAGGACTGTAGAACACTGAGGTACAACTGAAACACCAAAACAAAATCTCAAAACAGTGGACTTATCTTATCTTCTTGAAGAATACACATACCAGAGAAAGACAGACCCCATCTGAAGTATTGAATCCAGGGACAAACAGTGAAGATTATGGATAAGCATATGGCAAGAGGTCTGCATAAGAACACACACAAGAAAAATCAGGACATCATGGCTCCACCAGCAAGCACAAAATCAATGAATATTTCAAATCATCAGAAACACAGGAAAATGACTTTAAAGCTATGCTTATCCAGTTTTTAGAGGCATATAAAGAGGAATCAAACAAATTTCTAAGAGAAATAGCAACATACGTGGAAGCAAATAAAGTGTAAATGAACAAAGCTCTCTCAAATAAATAGCCACACAAATGGAGGCAAATAAAATGGAAATGAACAAGGCTTTAAAAGAAACACAGAGAACTACAGCCAAACAAATAGAGGCACAAGTAGAGGAACAATTAGTGGTATATAGAGAGGAAACAAACAAACAAAAAATAAAAGCTATTATAGAAAGAGAGGAATCCACATTCAAAGAGATAAAGGAAATGATGCAAGGCAAGAAAACAGAATGAGAATAAATAGACAAAATGCTGGAGCTGGAGAACTTAGAGAAAAGATCAAGAACCACAAATGTAAGCATCACCAATAGAATACAAGAGATAGAAGAGAGAATCTCAGGTGCTGAAATACAGTTGATGAAATTGATAATTCTCTCAAAGAAAAAGTAATATTGGAAAAGTCCCAAACACAAAACATCCAACAAATCAAGGATGCCATGAAAAGACAAAAAAAAAAAAAATAGGACAAAATAATAGGAATATATGAAAAAGAAGATTCCAGGCTCCAAGGTCTGGAAAATATTTTCAAGAAAAATCATAGAAGAAAAATTTCCCAACTTAAAGAAAGAGATGTCCGTAAAGATACAAGAGTCCTACAGAACATCAAATAAACTAGACCAGAAAAGAAACTTTTCACATCACATCATAGCCAAAATATTAAACCTACAAAACAATATATATGTATAATATTATATTATATATAATAATATTATTATATTATATATAATATATATATATATATATATATATATATATATATTACAGGCAACAAGGAAAAAAGGCCAAGTAACACATAAAGGTAGACCTATCAGAATCACACCAGCCTTCTCAACAGAAACTGTGAAAGCCAGAAGGGCCTGGGTAGATGTCATGCAAACTTTAAGGGATGACAGATGCCAACCCAGACGATTATACCCAGCAAAGCTTTCAATCAACATAGATGGAGAAAGCAAATATTCCATGACAAATCTAAATTCAAATAATATCTACACAGCAATCAGCTCTACAAAAGATACTAGAAAGAAAACTCCAATCCAACGAAAACAACAAGACCCAAGAAAAAATAGGAAACAGGTAACGTTCACAACAAAAATTAAAAGAAAACAAGCAATGAATCACAGTGACACCATCAACTCCACAAAAAAGGAACTAACATTCATTGGTCTCTATTATCTATCAATATCAATGGACTCAACTCTCCAATAAAAACACACAGATTAACAGAATGGTTGCAGAAACAGGATCAAACATTTTGCTGCATCCAAGAAACACATCTCTGCAACAAAGATAAACACTACCTCAGAGTAAAGGGCTGGAAAAATGTTGTTCAAGGAAATGGACCCAGAAAACAAGTTGGGGTAGCTAGCCTAATATCTAGTAAAAAACACTTTCAACCAAAATTAATCAAAGAAGATGAGAAGAGCACCTGATTCTCATCAAAGGAAAAATCTACCATGAGGATATTACAATTCTGTACATCTATGCCCCAAATAGAAGAGAGCTACTTTAGTAAATGAACCATTATTAAATCTTAAATCACATATCGGTCGCAATACTTCACTCTCACCAAGGGACAGATCATCTAGACAAAATCCAAATAAGGAAATAAAGGCAGTTACAGAGGTCCAAAATCAAATGGACCTAATAGATGTCTACAGAACTCTTCACCCAAATTCAAACGAGTAAACCTTCTTTTCAGCACCTCATGGAACCTTCTCCAAAATAAACCATATAATTGGTCAGAAAGCAAGCCTCAGCAGATACAACAAAATTGAAATAATCCTTTGTACTCTATCTGACCACCATGGACTAAAGCTGAATCTCAACAACAGAAATAGCAAAAAGCCTACCCGCACATGGAAACGGAACAACTCACTACTCATTGACAGCTGGGTTAGGGAAGAAATAAAGAAAGAAACTAAAGACTTCCTAAAATTCAATGAAAATGGAAGCACAACATATCCAAACTTATGCAACACAATGAAAGCAGAGCACAGAGGAAAATTCATAGCACTAAGTGCCTCCAAGAAGAAATTTTAAATATCTCATACAAGCAATGACTCACCAGAAAGTCCTAGAAAAAAAATAAACACACAAACAAAAAAACAAACAAACAAAAGAAAAAAAACAGACACAACCAAGGGAGTAGATGGCTGGAAATAATTAAATTCAGGGCTAAAATCAATAAATTAGAATTAAATAAAACTGTTCAAAGAATCAATGGAACCAAGAGCTGGTTCTTTGAGAAAATCAACAAGATAGATAATTCCTTAGCCAAACTAACTAAAAGGCAGAAAGAAACTATCCAAATCATCAAAATCAGAAATAAAAAGGGTAACATAACAACAGACACTAAAGAAATACAAGCAATCATTAAATCGTACTAAAAAAGCCTATATGCCGTAAAATTTGAAAATCCAAGTGAAATGGACAATTTTCTTGAAAAATTTCATTTACCAAAATTAAATCAAGACCGGGTAAATAGATTGAATAGTCCTATATCCCCAAAGGAAATAGAAGCAGTAACTAAAAGTCTCCCTTTCAAAAGAGGCCCAGGTCCAGATGGTTTCAGTCCAAAAATCTACCAGACCTTCAAAGAAGTGCTAACTTCAATTCCCTTCAAACTATTCCACAGAATAGAAACAGAAGGAACATTACCAAACTCCTTCTATAAAGCCACAGTCACCTTGATACCTAAACCACACAAAGAAACAACAAAAGAGAACTACAGACCTATCTCTCTTATGAACATTGATGAAGAAATACTCAATAAAATACTGCCAAACTGAATCCAAGTACATAGAAAAGATATCACACAACATGACTAAGTAGGCTTCTTCCCAGGCATACAGGGTGGTTCAATATATGGAAATCCATCAATGTAATCAACCATATAAACAAACTGAAGGAAAAATCCACATGAGCATCTCCTTAGATGCAGAAAGAGCATTTGACAAAGTCCAACACCCATTCATGTTTACAGTCTTGGAGTGATCAGGGATACAAGGCACATACCTAAACATAGTAAAGGCAATATACAGCAAGCCTACAGCCATCATCAAATTCAATGGAGAGAAACTTAAATCAATCTCACTGAATTCAGGGACAAGACAAGGCTGCCCACTCTCTCCATATCTATTCAACATAGTACTTGAAGTCCTATCTAGAGCAATAAGAAAACTAAAGGAGATAAAGAGGATACAAAGTAGAAAGGAAGAAGTCAAAGTATCACTATTTGCAGATGATATGCTAGTATACATGAGCAACCACAAAAATTCAACCAGCTGATAAACACCTTCACCAAAGTGTTTGCCTACAGAATTTACTCAAAATAAATAAATAAATAAATAAATAAATAAATAAATAAATCAGAAGCCCTCCTGTATATCAAAGACAAAAGGGCCAAGAAGAAATTAGGGAAACAACACTCTTCACAATAGCCACTAATAACATAAAGTACCTTGGTGTGACTCTAACCAAGCAAGTTAAAGACCTAATTAAAAAAAAATTCAAGTCTCTGAAGAAAGAAATTGAAGAAGAAATAAGAAGATGGAAAGATATCTCATGGTCATGGATTGGTAGGACTAACATAGTGAAAATGGCCATCCTACCAAATGCAATCTACAGATTCAGCATAATTCCCATCAAAACACCAACACAATTCTTTACAGAACTTGAAAGAAAAATTCTAAACTTCATATGAAAACCCAGAATTGCCAAAATTATCCTGTACAACAAATGATCATCTGTAGGTACCTCCATTGGTGATCTCAAGCTGACTTACAGAGCAATAGCAATAAAAATGGCATGGTATTGGCATAGAAACAGAATGGTGGATCAATTGAATAGAAGACCCAGAATATATAAAGAAGTAAAAAAGTTAAGAAGCAACAAATCAAGTAATCCTATTAAAAAATGAGGTACAGAGGTAAACAGTGAATTCTCTCTAAAGGAATATAGAATGGCAGAGAAACACTTAAAGAAATGCTCAATGACCTTAGTCATCAAGAGATGCAAATCAAAACAGTCCTGAGATTTCACCTTAAACACATCAGAATAATAAGATAAAAAACTCAAAGGTCAATACATGCTGGAGAAGATGTGGAGAAAGAGGAACCCTCCTCCATTGCTGGTGGGAATGAAAACTTATACAACCACATTGGAAATCAATCTGGCACTTTCTCAGACGATTAGGAATAGTACTTCCTCAAGATCCAGCTATATCACTCCTAGGCATATATCCAAAAGATACTCAAGTACACAATAAGAACATTTGCTCAACCATGTTTGTAGCAGCTTTATTCTTAATAGCCAGGACCTGGAAACAACCCAGATGTCCCGTAATGGAAGAATGGATACAGAAATTGTGGTACATTTACACCATGGAAGACTACTCAGCAATTAAAAACAAGGAAATCATGAAATTTGCAGGCAAATGGTGGGAATAGAAAAGATCAGCCTGAGTGAGGTAACCCAGAAACAGAAAGACACACTCGGTATTTACCGACTTATAAGTGGATACTAGACAAATAATATAGGATAAACCTACAAAAATCTGTACACTTAAAGAAGCTGGGCTAGGGTCCTCTCTCTTGCTTAGTTTCTTTAGATGCACAGGTTTTAGTGGGTTTGTCCTATGTTGTATGTCTATATGAGTGAGTATATACCATGTGTGTCTTTTTGCTTCTGGGACAACTAACTCAGGACCCTAACTAAAATGTCCAATCCCCATCTGGAAAGGCAAAGAGGATGGACATCAGAAGAAGAAGAAAACAGGAAACAATCTAGGAACCTTCTACAGAGGGCTTCTGAAAGCCAGAAGAAGAAAACAGGAAACAACCTCGGAACCTGCCACAGAGGGCCTCTGAAAGCCTCTGCCCTGCAGACTATCAAAGCAGATGCTGAGCCTGATGGCCAACTGTTGGGCACAGTGAATGGAATTTTATGTAAGAAGTGGGAAATAGTAAGAGCTGGAGAGGACAAGGTCTCCACAAGGAAAGCAACAGAACAAGAAAATTTGAACACAGGGAACTTCCCAGAGACTCATACTCCAACCAAGGACTATTCATGGAGATAACCTAGAACCCCTGCACAGATGTAGCCCATGGCAGTTCAGTGTCCAAGTGGGTTACATAGTAATGGGAAGAGGGACTGCCTCTGACATAATCTGATTGGCCTGCTCTTTGACCACCTCCCCCTGAGGGGGGAGCAGCCTTACCAGGCCACAGTAGAGGACAATTCAGCCACTTTTGATGAGAACTGATAGACTAAGATCAGAAAGGAGAGGAGAACCACCCCTATCAGTGGACTTGGGGAGGGGCATGCATGTAGAAAGGGGAGGGAGGATGGGAATGGGAGGGGAGGAGGGAGGGGCTTATGGGGGGATACAAAATGAATAAAGTGTAATTAATAAAAAAAATAAAAAAACAAAGTAAATAAATTGTAATAAACAAAATAATAAATTTAAAAAGATAGAACATCACAAAAAAAAAAGAAGCTGGGCTAAAAGAGGACCTGGGTACAATGTCAATTCTTACTCAGAAAGGCAAATGGGATGGACATGGGAAGAAAGATAAAACAAGAAACAGGACAGGAAGCTACCACAGAGGGCCTCTGAAAGACTCTACCCAGCAGGGTATCAAAACAGGTACTGAGACACATTATGAAACTTTGTTCAGAGTGCAGGGAATCTTAGAAGGGGAGATAGTAAAACCTGGAAGGGACAGGAGCTCCACAAAGAGAGCAACAGAACCAAAATATCTGGGCCCAGGGGTCTTTTCTGAGACTGATACTCCAACCAAGGACCATGTATTGATATAACCTAGAACCTCTGCTCAGATGTAGCCCATGGCAGCTTAGTGTCCAAGTGGGTACCCTAGCAAGTGGAATAGGGACTGTCTCTGACATGAACTCCATGGCTAGCTCTTTGACCTCCTCCTCTGGTTTGGGAAGCAGCCTTGCCAGCCCACAGAGAACAATGCAGCCAGTTCTAATGAGACCTGATAAGCTAGGGTCAGATGGAATATGAGGAGGACCTCCCCTATTTGTGGATTTGGAGAAGGGCATGGGAGGAGATAATGAGGGAAGGGTGTGATTGGGAGGGAATGAGGGAGTGCACAACAGCTGGTATACAAAGTGAATGAACTGTAATTAATATAAAAAATAAAAATTTAAATAAAATAAGAATTATTTATGAGTTTTTTTTCTCAATTGAAAAGCCACAAACCACTATGGTTTTAATACCTAACTCTTAATATTCGGTTTACAGATTCTAGTGTAATAATCCACCACTTGTATTTCAGAATAGATTTTGACTATTAAATATTCAGCTCTTAGTCAGATATCTGTAAAATTGACTTCAGGTCCCTTTACTGGTAATGAATTTTTCAAATGCTCTGATCCCTTATATAAGTGACAAATTATCAGCAAATGACCTGTATGCTTTATCTAGTGTTATATGTGTCATTATGACTTCCCTGTAGCACATGATAAAGTACAAGTGCTAATTCAATTGTTGCTGTAGTTATATTGCATAGGAAATATCAAGAAAATAATCAACAGGTTCAGAACAGATACTGTTTTTCAACTATTTCTAATCTGTTGTTTGATGGATTCACAGGTGCATAATCTAAGAACATGGAGAAATGACTGCACCTTTTCCTCCTGAATCCTCGGGCAGCTCTGCAAAATCAGTGGCCTTATTTTCAGTTTTTAGAGCAAGGCACATATAATTGAAAACATGGTGTGTGCTATTAGCCATGCCCAACACATCCAAGTGTCTTGGGATATATTTATAGGTTTTTTTGAACCATATGAAGCCGTAGGCCACAGGTTGAACACAGCTATGCTGTGCTATAACATCTCATCTGTGTGTTTAAGTTTTGTAGATGATACTTGCTATAATTTCAATGTGTTTCCAATAAAGATCAGGTGTTGTCAATATAAAACTGTTACTAAGTGGGTTCTTCTTTGTGCTTGGGATTTGGGTCTTAAATAACTTTCAGACAGTATAGTTTGTTGTCTTACCCTACCACCTACTCAGGAGGACTCATCAAAGAAGCACTATCCTGTATGCAAACAGACATCCAAGTCATATATCTTGACACCAGAATATTAGAGATTTTAACCAACAGAATTGCAAGAATCTCAATCTTTATAAGTTTCTTTCAGATTTGTCTTATTCAATCCATGTGTCAATTTTAATTGTGTGTTTTTCTTGGTCAAATTATGAGCAACTAGAGTCAAGGTGCCTTCCTGAACATTCCTTGGTACAATCATTTGTTTCAAGCTTGGTTGCCACAGCACTTGTGCAGGTGCTTAATGTAGCTCACCAGGACTACCATGCTAATACCTTAGCTAGCTTTTCCCATAAGTAAATAAAATTCCCTTTGCTCACTGTTTCTACATTTTCAAAGACAATATCATTCCAGAGTATATGTGAAGTCATGTTACTACCATGTCTAAGTCATTTCACCATCACCAGCATTTTCTATGAATAATATGCCCTATACATTTCTCAGTAACCCATCTACATAACTTTCAGCCTTGTTTCCTACTTCAAATTACTTCCAACTTCCTGAGCATTATCTCTAATTCTCTAACACCAGCTTTGTATATTGTTAGCAATTTTTTTCTGAACCAGGTTTGATCTATAGTTCCAACAAAACAATGTTGCATAGATTGTGTTTGTATTTTAAAATGGCTTCTAATGACTTTCTGAAGAAGCACCTTTAAACACAGAACAATTTCACACAATCTCTCTCTCCCACCCACCCTCATCCCTTTCTCTCTACTTTCTCTTTCTGTGTATCGATGTGCTTGTGACTGTGATCTCAAAGGATTATAAGCACTGAAAATGGCAACACTATCAAACACTTTTTTAAGACCCTTCTGTTAGTTCTCTGGATGCCCTGAGGTGTGCTAGAATTTTAGAATAGCGAACAAGTCATGATCCTCTTTACCTTTCTAGTCTCATATCCCAATAGTTCCTTTTACTGGGATCTCTCCAGACTTTCTTTGTATCTCCAAACACATCCTTCATCAAGTCTTCCAGTATGGTCTTGTCACCTTCTTTCCTTAATAAGTATCTTAGTTAGGGTTTCAGTTTCTGTGAAGACACACCATGACTATGGCAATTCTTATAAAGGAAAACATTTACTTATGGGTGGTTTACAGTTCTGAGGTTTAGACCATTATCATCATGGCAATAAGCATGGTGCCATGTAGGAGGATATGGCGTTGAGAGTTCTACCTTTAGATCTACAGTTACAGGAAGAAACTGGCTTAAGATTCTGAGACCTCAAAGCTCATATACTAGTGATACACATTCTCCAGCAAAACCACACTTCATAACAGTACCAACTCCCAAAGGCCAAGTGTTCAAACATGAGTCTATGGGGGGCCCTTCCTATTAAAAAAAACACAACAGGGAAAAACATTCAGCTAAATTACAACCTTTTATATATGTAATTCTCACAATTGAGAAATAACATTTAATAGCACAGTCTTACTCTGGAAATACTAACAATCTCTCATTTGAGCATAACATTTCTTACACTGTTTGAGACAATTAACTGAAGTTTTACTTATTGCTATATTCCATGTGCCATGCTCCATTATAGAACCATTATGGAGAAGCTACAGGGCTGGGTCCTATTCCTTGTTAAGAAGGAAGAACTAAGTATCATGTTGAAAACACAAGACAGGCTTTTAAATTGTTTCCTAGACACAGTTTTCATCAGGCCTATCACAAACCATTAAACAAGGCAATCTTATGGAAAAGTCCACAATAACTCAAGGTGGTGGTATGCCAGAGCTGTAGCTAGAGGTGAATAATCCCTTTATTGGAAAGAGAGGTGAATATCTGTTTATAATAACTCAAATCACCTCTGTTCACCTCCTTAATTAAATAAATTTAAATTATTTATCTCTAGAGCATTTTTCTTTGATTAAGGAGATGTGACTTGTTTAGCCTTGTGCCTCCCCAACCTATTGCAACTCCTGAAACACAATAACATTCATAATTAGTAGCCAAATAAGTTATTGGATGGGTGAATAGACAAATAAATGAATGAAACTTAACAGTGTTGTGTTGTAATTAACTTGAGGCAATTGCATTGTCCTGGAACATAACCCATAATTTCTTGAGGGCACATATTTTATTAAAGTTCTATCACCCCATTCCTCATTCTTTTGTCGAAAGCTTGACATAATCATAGTATATGTTCAGAAAATCTTCCCCAAATGGTGGAAAAATAAGTAAATGTAGAGAGAAAGCTACTGTTGACATTTCCACTAAATACTGCCTTCATTTCAGTCCTCTTTGAGTCTGCCTTGTCAAGGAGAAGACCACGTCCCTCAGTGCTTTATAAGACATTTTCAGAAATAGACTTAACTTTTGCCTTATCAGATCTATTTCTTGGAACAACATTGAAGCACAAGTTTCTTTGATTTGACTTAGTTTAAATTGATCTACATAACTTAAGACTCCAGGAGGAGGAAACACATATGTATAAAAGCCATGTAAGCATAATGCATTTCTATGCTGTATTATAAATCCACAAAACAAAATAATACACATTTATCCCTTCGTCTGGTACAAATATAAATATATTCTTTCATGGGATTTTCCTGACAAATTACATTATTGTAGTTGAGCAGGAAAAGAGGCTTCAAAAAAAGTTCAGTTATTAAAAAATTAGGGAGAAATAATTTCAATGTAAGTATAATACAACTTTAAAGATTAATTCTGCTTTGAGTGTGAAATCTGGGCTGTGCCATCATGTGATTACTCATATAGACATTTGGTTGTCTCAAAAGTGATGACAGTGCTATAATAGGCATGGATGTTGGCACTCAGTACTGTGTGTGCCTGAGTGCCATTAGTCCTATCCTTGGCTCACAAGTACCATTTATTTTCCTTCTGCCTGTCAGAAAAAATGTCTTACTAAATCTCCCACTGCAACCCTAATAAGTTTTCCTACCCTGCTGTTTAGTTTCAAATGTAATTTTTTTTCCACATGCTAAATTAAGTACCTGGTGAGAAAAGAGGAGAAATAAAAATATCTGATTTATTTGTCACATTTGGGAAGTGAGCTTCTGAAGGAAGTTTCAGGATATCATAGATAGAAGCCCTTTCAGAATCATAAAACTAACTTTTTAAGGAAGTATTTTCCAGACACAAGCACTAGCTTTTAAAGGGCACATCTAAACTGATGACTCCATGTCACTGTTACAACAATGCTGCCAATCACGTGCCAAATATTGACACCCTCATTTATATATTACAACATAATTCTATAGTAAAATTTTCTGTTTAATTAATTACTGGACACTTAAGATACATGTAGTTCTAAACATAATTTTAAATAATTTTAATTTATTTTATTTGTTAGTTGAGAATGATATACATTTATGATCAGATCTATTCTCAACATCCTCACACACACACATCTTGAAAGAAACACAAACACCACCTTCTTTACCAAACTTAATGTACAATTAAGTTAAGTAATTTTAATTTGAAAGTTTCATGCATCATCATTTGGTTATACTCTTTACCCTTTTGCAACTCTCCCTGGATACTTTTGATCTCCCTACCTTCCAAGTATGTGTTCTTTCTCTCTATTCCTCAAAAAAGAACAAAAAACAAAAATCTAGACAGACAAACTAAAAATAAGTAAGATATAAAAAAAAAAAAAAGCCAGAATAAAAAAGCTGCTGCAAACATGGTTGAGCAAATGTCCTTGCTGTGTACTTGAGCATCTATTGGATACATGCTTAGGCGTGGTATAGCTGGGTCTTGAGGAAGCACTATTCCTAGGTGTCTGAGAAAGGGCCAGATTGATTCCCACAGTGGTTGTACAAGTTTACATTCCCATGAACAGTGGAGGAGGGTTCCCCTTACTCCAGAGCCTCTCCAGCATATGTTGTCACTTGAGTTTTGGATAC
Source organism: Meriones unguiculatus (assembly GCF_030254825.1). Lineage (NCBI taxonomy): Eukaryota > Metazoa > Chordata > Mammalia > Rodentia > Muridae > Meriones > Meriones unguiculatus. Next base: position 102,195,802 of record NC_083351.1, read on the forward strand.
TAGACCTATAAGATAGGATAAACTTACTAATCTGTATACCTAAAGAAGCTAAACAAGAAGGAGGACCTGGGGTAAGAAGAGCAATCCTTACTTAGAAAGACAAATGGGATGGACATGGGAAGTAGGAGAAAATGAGAAGCAGGATAGGAGCTTACCATAGAGGGCTTCTGAAAGACTTTACATAGCAGTGTATCAAAGCAGATGCTGAGACTCATGGCCAAACTTGAGGCAGAGTGCAAAGAATCATATGAAATAAGAGTTACTAAGACTTGGAAAGAACAGTAGCTCCACAAGGACCAAATATATTTGGGCACAGGGTCTTGTCTGAGACTGATTCTCCAACCAGGGTCCATGCATGGATATAACCTAGAACCCCTGCTCAGATGTAGCCCATGGCTGCTCAATATCCAAGTGGGTACCCTAGCAAGGGGAACAGGGACTGTCTCTGGCATGAACTATGTGGCTGGCTCTTTGACCTCCCCATCTCCGTGGGAGGAGCTGCCTAGCTAGGCCACAGAGGAGGACATGCAGCCAGTCCTGTTAAGACCTGATAAGCTATGGTCAGATGGAAGGGATGGAGGACCTCCCCTATCAATGGACTTAGGGAGGGGCAGGGAGGAGATGAGGGAGGGTGGGATTGGGAGTGGAAAAGGGAGGGGCTATAGCTGGGACACAAAGTGATTAATATAAAAAATAAAAATTTAATAAAAAAATTAAAAGGGGTAGTTAGAGTTTTTAGTATATGTATGTATTTAGGGCCATCCACTGGAACAATCAAACATATATTTTTAATTTCCAAGTCGTCAACAATAACTGAAAGGTATAAAATTTGACAGTAAAATATATACATATATATATTACATATATACACATTGAATCGGCATACTACGAATAAAAGCCATTTTTACAAAGTGAAATTCTACTCCAATTAGACTGTTTCTGATTGCTTTCTACTCTATCTGGTGTTTTTTTTTTCAATTTTTACCCATTTTTTTGTCCTTTTATTAGTCATGCTTGCTAATAGAAGTATATAGTTTCTGTTCTGAATCTAAATGCATAATCACTCTAAAAATATTTTACAGAAAATGTAGGATACCATTTATTGTAAAATATATTATTAGTTTATCCTCCCTAAAAGAGAGAAAATGCTTCTATTTAAGCTTTTCTTATCAGTAAGAATGTTTCATTACATAGTCAATCAATGACCCTTTACAGACTTAGTTCCAAGTCAGTCTTGTATAGGCAAAAGAACAGAGACATGAAAATGCAATAATTTCATTGTTATGCCCATATATCTTGAGCAACTTTATCGTGTGCGTCTACCTCCTATCATTTTTACTTTCACAATGACACTGTTTCTATAGTTATTCCTCTGATTATCTCATCATTTTCGTTCTCAGTTTTCTCTCAGCAATAAATTCAGCCCGGATATAATGCCCCCAAAATATAACACAGTGTCCAAATTTACCTGTCTGAATTAATTACAAGGAAACAACAGCTCTGTGTGGCAATATGTTGACTGTGGTCTTTTCTCTGAAAGTTGCAAACTCTGTGATATATGATTCCTGTTTTCTTTTTAAGCTCATCACACACACACACGTACACACATACACATACCCACACACACACGCCAAGCTGTTTCCCAGGCACCTGATATAAGATTATATCAATGCAGTATTGATGCATGTTAGAGGCTTAGAGGCTATCCATTTTGTTTTATTATGAATGTTCAATGTACGTCTAGGCCTATGTGATCTGTCAAAGACATCATGCTCTGATCAACCTCAAATCAAGATTTACTGTGTTTCAGTCACAAGCAAAAACATTTGTAATGTCCCCTTTATACCAAGGTTCATAACTTGTCGTTGCTGACCTGGAAAATTATCCACACAGTGATGGTAACAGGGCATCAGTTTCAGGGGGTTCTGGGGAACTAATGCCTGCTGACATCTGACTACTGCATCTTCAGTGTCACAGAGTGTACATATGCTCTCCACATAGTCATTTTATTTCTGCTGTAAGACAGGTGTATTTTGATTATAAAGATTCTTACAGCAATTATCTTGCCAAGAACCAATATCAAGGACACACTTCTATGTCAAAACTCTTCTTTTATTGTTGTTTTGATGTCAAGACTCTTTAAACACATTCTATGCTTGCCATCTCTCTGCTAAGGTCACCTTGGTACTCTGAACATATATTATCTGATATCTTCATTTGATGAGAAATTCAGAATACAATACATTGTAAACATTGCAGCAGAAACCCCTCTTGCCTTCTTAGTAAGAATAAATTCAGTAAAGCCTAAAATAAATTAATAAATTAGATTCTAAATAGTCTAATACCCACCTACCCAAGCTGTAAGTAAGACCCCAGCTGTTCATCTAACAGCCATTGAAATCAATAGCCATAGTGGTTTTAAAACAAGACAAGCCAGACGGGGCACATTTTTATCAACACTGGGCATAATGTTGGCAAATAACGTCAATAATGACCCTCCCTGTCAACAGGTCTGCCCTGTCTTAGAATAGAATGAAGGCATAAGCATGAACTAGAGAGGGAGCATAATCTTCTAGTGTCTGTAAGGAAAGCAGAATTCAGAGTCTAATAGACAGGATTATAAATATTGTAATAGAGTTATTAGTGAGCTCAAACTGGAAAGCAGCTGGATTGTAGCAGTCAAAACGCTATAGCCTCAGGCTTGAATGGGAATGTGCACAGATGAAGAAACTTTGCATCAAACGTTCTGTTCTAAAGCACATTGGAGCCGAAAGAAAAAGTGTACTGCTGCTTGCTCAGGGGAAGGGGAGTCTCATTATTTGGAATGCCTTACCCAGGCTTTCTCCCGGGGAACAGCCGTGATGATATCTGAGGGAGTCTTTTTTGACAAAGGCTTCTCTGGTTGAAATATTGGCAACTGCGGGGCATGTCTCTGGAGGAATGAGAAGAACTTAAGAAATCTCTAAGAGTACTTCGGGGATATAAGAATTTCCCAAGGCTCTCCTAGCACAGCCATGGATTCTGGAATCAGAGAGCTGCAAGATTATTTTGCAGTGACATTAAGCTCAACAGTTTATATGTCAAATGACATAGGCATTGATGTGTTGTGGGTACTTAATCTGTAACCTAACTATAATTAGTGCATAAGGGGTAAGAGCTTAAAGGTTGATGAATGAAGTGCTAAAAGCTTTCAATGATAGTAATGTTTTCATTGAAGTTGAAGTTTGGGTTTAGTAAATATAATATTTTGGATATAGTTCTCTGGCTGTGAAAAATAGTAAACATAAAAGGAAAAGTTTGCAACAGACCGCAGTGTGGTACTCTTAGGGAAAATGACATTCTTCTCTCAATGCCAAACAATGGTCCTGAGCTAGGTGTAGGACTCTGTGCTCAGCTAGCCCCTTCATTTATTCTAGCTCATGTACCAGAAGAAATTTAAAATTGACCTGCCTTGCCCCTGACGTCATCCTGTCTGAAATCCACACGCAGACACCAACACTTGTAATGGCAGATATACCGAAGAATAAGGGACAGGGATTTTCCGTGTGAGGCCTGCCTGGCGAACATAGAAAGTGCTCATTGTGATATTAATGCTCCTCTCAAAATAGAAGACATGAAAGTACTAGAAAATAGGAAAAGAAACACTCTGAGAAGTTGGCTTCTGTGATTTCTCTGGCCCCAAAAGTAAATTTCCAATAATAAGATATAAGTAAAATATTCTTGCAACAAAGAAAATAATTGCCAAACAGAAGGAACAATTTACATTTGAGAAGATGCTGACTGTCTAGCTGACAAAAGATGAATATCCATGCTATATAAGAAATCAAAACTTTTAACATAAAATAAAAACCTCTAATTGAAAAGTGGGCAAATCATTTAAGCTGTTTCCTTTAAAAGAAGAAATACAAATTACAAACAAACATATAAAAATATTATACCATTATCCATGAGGGAAAGCAAAGAAATTACAATTATTTTATCAATATTTTGACCCAATTAAGGACATGGAGAAAATTTACTAAAATTGGGATATGAAAAAAAAAAAAAGATCTCTGGAGTTTTGTTAGGGCTAATGTACTTTAGTGCAACCATGAAAAGCTTTATCTACAAAATACTAAAATCATATTACATGCCACATGACTTAGCCAACCCACTTTTGGTTTTATATACCAATATGTTAAATCATGGTGCCTCTGCAATAAATATATGTCCTATATCTGTCTGTGTTCATTTTGACAACATTAGCTAAGACACTGAATGATGCTAGATACTCTTTGGTGGATCAATGGATTAAAAAAAGTATGTATTCACAGTGGGAAAATGTTCTGCTATAAGGAAAAATTGTGGCCTTTCATTCATTGCAAATCTAATCGAGCAGGCTGACATGGAGTTAAGTGACATGAGCTAGACACACAGAAAGACAACTGCTGCATGCATGTGGAAATTTGAAGGGAAACTCAACCTGAGTCGGTTAGAGTAGATAAAGGATGTTAGATATTACCAATACATTTTATGAATGTTCTGATTTACACCTGTGAATGTCATTAACCTAAGTAGATACATACCTTAAATAAAAATTTCAATAAACTATAAGAAGAACAACCTCAATATTTAAGAGAATAAAACTTTCCTTTTCTTCTGGCACTAATATGTTGAACAAAATCCCCAGAGGCGTGGAATAGTTCAACAACACTGTTTACATTTCCTTCAGTTTGAATAATTCTGTTGCTAAGGAGATCTTGAACACTATGAATAAGAAATAAATAAGCCTTTCTTAATAAATTATTTACATCTATAGCATTTTTAGAAGTTTCCTCAGAACTAAAGTATAATTTCAAGACTTCAGATTAACTGAGCATTCCACCTTCATTTTCTAAAAAGGAGTAATAAATTTTAAAAGTGAATTAAATGAGAGATTCCTAACTCCAAATGTTTATAAGAATTGTACCTAAAATTTTAAAAACAGGTTTATTTGTCAAAATCGATTCACTTCACGTCCCAATTGTAGTCTCCTCTTCTTTCCTCTTCCCCACCCTCCCTTCCTCTTTTCCCTAACCCCTTACTTCTCAGAAAAGGGCAATCTCCATTACCAACCCAACCCAGCACATCAAATTGCATCATGACTGAGACATCTACTTCCCCTGTGGCCTAGACATGGCTGCCCCAATAAGGGGAAGTGATCAAAAAGTAAGCAACAAATCCATGTCATAGTCAGCTCCCCTTACTAGGGAGCCCACAAAAGACCTGAATTGCCCATTGGCTATATCTGGGCAGGAGTCCTGATCCAGTTCATGCATGGTACTTGGTTGAGGCTTTAGTCTCTGCCAAGCCCCAGGGGTTATGCAGATTATTTTACAAAATGTGCCAGCCAGCTTGTTTAAAAAATTAAATCCAAACGATAATTTATAATGTAAATTATGTTAATTGTTATTGTTCATAAAGGTTTTGAATATTTTTCCAAACACTCACTCGTTGAAATCTTAGAATTCAGGTCAGTAATGTTGCAGGGTGGCAATCAGGTTCTGGTGATGCTCTCAGAATAAACTGTAATTTCAAATACCATTAATAGATGAGTTAACTCGTATGCATGTCTACAAACACTAAGGTTCTGAACTTTCAAACAGTTCTGATTTTAGAAAATAATAAACACAGGCAATTTCTTTTTAATTTCATTTTATTTATGTATTTATTTATTACAATGTATTCACTTTGTATCCCTGCTGCTGAAACCTCCATCATCTCCTCCCAGTCCCACCTGCCCTTCCTCTTCTCCTTCTATGCCCTTTCCCTAGTATCCTGATAGGGGAGGACCTCCTCCCCTTTTATTTGACCCTAGCCTATCAGGTCTCATCAGGACTGGCTGCATTGTCTTCCTCTGTGGCCTGGCAAGGCTGCATACTGCAGGAGGAAGTGATCAAAGAACCTGTTGCTGAGTTCATGTCATAGACAGTTCCTGTACCTCATACTAGGGAACCTACTTGGAAACTGAGCAGCCAACAAGCTTTCTTTGAAAAAGGGGTCTAGGTCCTCTCCATGCATTGTCCTTGGTTGAAGTATCTGTCTCTGCAGGAACCCCTGGGCCCAAGTATTTTGGCTCTGTTGCTCTTGTGGAGTTCTTGTCCCCTCCAGGCCTTTCTATCTCCCTCTTCTTCATAACAGATAAAAAAGAGACAAGGATAGAAGAGAGGATAGAGGTGGCAGAAACCAGGTTCATCATAGAATCAGAGGTTTCCCAAGAGAGTTTTGCAATTAGTTAGAAGTTCTTTCACAAAAATGTCGTTCAACATTAGTGGATAAAACAATGAGGAAAGAAATCATGAAAACCAACTTGAATAAATGAAGCCAGTTTTGTTTTTACATTGAAAAATACAATGTGGTTTTTACTTAGGCTAAATGGTGTAAAGTAAATAATAAAGTAAAATAACCACAAATGCTGGAATCTGCACTGACATTTAAAACCTAATAAAAGAAAAGTACGCAACACCGATTGAAGAATACATGCTAGGAATATTATACTATTGGTATCTGTGAGTTTACAATAAGTTCATTTTCCTGATCAAAGGGTCTCAAACGTTTGTGTGATGCTGGGTGAAACCTCTGGAAAATCTTTTTGAAGAAAACTTTTTCTTAGGAAGTACTCTATTTTTATTTATACATATAACTATTGTACATAGTGATGGGCTTCAGGAAGTCATTTCAGCATAAGTGTACACTGTATTCTGACAGTACCAACTTTCCCTTTCTTTTCCTTCCAATTTTCTTTCTTCTAGATCATACTTTTGATTTTATGTCCTTTCACACACACACACACAAATATGTATCTATCTAATTTTTGTTTGTTTTCTTACTCATAGCTTCCCTATATGTGCAGCTGCTGTGATACTTTTGCCTTACACTGCCTCTCATCCTTTCTCTCTCTCTTCCCCTCTCTCTTTCTCAGCACCTTTCTCTACTTCCCTTCCTTCCTCCTTTATTTTTCTCATTCTCTACACTGCATAGTAATCACAAGTTTTCAAGACTCTCTTTGTCTCAAGCTGTAGTTCCTACCTTCTACATCTGTGCTCACTGGGAAAGGATCACTCCTCCTTTGGAGCCCAAGCCCTCTAAAACAAGCTAGATGTCCCTCATGTCCCCTCTTCCCATTCTTTTCTTTCTTTGATTGCTATTGAAGCTGGGGCTGAGGAAAAAAAAAATAATGGATATCCTTTTAATAAAAGATTGTTGGGAAACTATAGCTGCTTATGCTAAATTATCACATTAACTTTGGGATGAATTTAGACAGGGTCATATCTGTAACATGCTAGGCATTTGTGATTTGTATACTAGAAGAATTGTAATTAATTGTTCCCAAGGATATAGTGTTGCCATTGAAAGGTTAGAGTTAATTCCTGGGGCTGGGACAGAATCTCAAGACCACATTCCTTTCAGAGCAGAGGGCTAGCCCAGAGGCTAGGGCAGAGTCCCACATTTCTTTCAGATAATGGGCAGCAGCAGTCCCCACCCAGATAAACCTCAGGGTATGACTGTAGTCACATGGCCCCTAAGAACTAGAGGTCAGATGTCTTCCAGGTAGCTAGGCCTCACGGTTAGCAGTCTTGGCACCTAAAAATAGACCAATCATTTTAAAGGTCAGCTTCCCTAGAGACCAGCCTGCTTGCGTTTGTTCCTCTTACCCAAACCTGTAATGCCAAGGCTTATACTTGTTCCTTTAAAAACCTTGATCTCCTGGAGCCAGGGGTCACTTGCCCAAATGTCTTTGTAAGTGCAGGCACCTGGCTCGAGCTTGTAATAAAAAGGCCCCCTGTAGGTCTTTTGGGGGCTCTTGAACTGGGTGTAACACCCTTTTTATTAAAGCATATATAGCTTGCTTTGAAGATAAGGATTGACAGAATATAAGTCTGTAATGATTTGTTAGTTAAATTCTCCATAACAAGTATGAGTAAAACTACCCAAAACTGACAAGGCATTGATTCTAAAATTGAGCGCATATGAAATAACTGTGAATTGATAATAGCTGCCCTTAGAAGATAACTAAGCATGTATCACACATAAGACAATATCCATGATTTCTGCTGATACCAATGCCACGGAAGTTAATGTTGAATATTAGTGTGGATTTTTTGTTTATATTCATAACTAAGGAAATATCAGACTTCTCTGAAAAAAAATCAGAAAGATAATAAAACAAACCAATTATTTTTTCAGTACAAGTCCAAAAAACCTTGAATTGTAATCATTTTTTTCCCCCAGTAACTTTATTAGTTAGAAACAAATCTTTTTACAGGAGGAAAAAAAAAATGTTTATAAGGGCTGCTTCTAAGATGACATAGTTTGGTCCTCAGAGTTAAGACTCCATTTACCCTGGGCATTCCAGCTGGGACCATGCCTGTGCATCCCACCTCGTGTCCTCACCCAAGTGCATCCAGATGGCGTCATGTGATCCGGCGCCCACCCATCAGCCCCCCACTTGACTCGCTGCCCCTGGATGATGGAGCAGCTCATGTCATGCATGGGGAGGTGTGGATGGCAGTCTTCAGCTACCTCAGCCACCTTGACCTGTCTGCAGGCGGGGCTGCAGGACCCTGAACCGCTGGTGCTTCGATAAGCAGTTGTGGACCCACATCTACCTGAACCACCCAAATCTGACACCCCGGATCATCCAGCGACAGCCTGTCTCCCTTGAATTGTAATCTTAACATTACTTGGAAGTGTTAGATCCCAAAGTTTAAGGATAGGCTTGTCTAGAGTCAGAAAATAGATCACCTCTGTGGAGAGCCGCTCTTTAAGCTGCATTGTTATGTTTTCATCTTGGCCTTTACCTTGACAAAGAAAGGAGGAAGTTTCGTCAAATTCCTTAAAAGAAACGTTTTCGAAATTCCTTAAATGCTTGTCTATGTGACCATAACTGCTTTAGGGCATTAGTTTTAGAATAGGATTTTATCCTCTATAGGGAGATAGTTTTTGAAATGGAAGTTGGGCGTTTCCATGAATCTTTTTAAATTGATGTGACTTGTCTTTGTTTTACGTATAAAAAATGAACCCTGGAATAAACCCATGCTGCTGCTACAGTCATACTGACAGCCCTCTCAAGCTGTCCCTTGTATAGCGTGTTTTGTTTTAATTATTTTAAATCCTCACTCCACACTCAGGTACTGTTCCACTCCGGGCTCCGGCAACCTCACAGTACTAATAGAACTTATATGTAATAGTGTATTAACCATTGTTGTGCCTGAATCTCGATACCCCAAAAGACCACCACCAGGAGACGAGTCCGTTGCAAACCACATGAGGATCTTTTTATTATAAATCATTACAAGCTGCAACTTGGGCTCACACCCCCGACCGCCAGTGAGAGCTGAGAGTCTCATGCTCAGGTTAGTTGGGTGATTTAAAGATTCTGGTCCCTCCCAGCATGCCCGAGGCAGGGGCGATTCCTGCCTCACAAGCATCTACTGGTCAAAATGCTGGATTTTGAATTAATTGCCTATAGGAAGGTCCCCAAACCATTAATGATCTGATGTCCCTTCCTAGGGGGATGAGCCAGTTTCCTAGCAACTGTATTTCTAGTGAGTGGAAAAGAATGCAGTAAGGCAGGTTCTTCCCTTCAGGACATTACTGGACCATACCCAACTAGTTCAGGCCTTAAACTTTAATAATAACTGCTGATTTTTAATCTTTTAGTCTCTCATCATGAGTGCAGTCAGCTCCTCAATTATACTACATTTATCAAGTCACATAAGAGAATAATGAAGAACATGTGGGTATTACTTCCATTTCAACATGAGTATTAGATGGACTTTGTTTAAATTTATATAAAGCTGGCAGAAGTAAAAGCAAAAAATTAACAATTACATTTACTTTCAATATCAATATTAAGAGTTTACTATAATAATGAAAATATAAGATATGGGCATGAAACACACACATATTGCATCTGCGTATTCATAAGTCTTTCAATGGACTTAGTTCATAGCAATACTACATACTGAATGACTAGATAAATCATGACAATAGCTGGAGCTTCTAAAACTAGTAAAATCTAGTGATAGAATATTGTAAAGACTTAAGAAATTTTCACAAAAAGCAGTGAAAAGTTAATTTGTGGCTAGGAAGTAGAGTTGTTTAGAAGCGGCAATTTGGCCCAGCAGTAAAGTTGGATGAGTCAGTCCTTCCTTAGGGCAGGGAATGGCACATAAGAAAGTACACAGCTCTGTCCCATGGCATCCCACGCTATTTAGTGGCCCTTATAATTGGATTTGCCTCTGTCTCCTAGTATCTACTGTTCATGTTGTTCATAAACAAGATGCTAGATTATTAAGTGTACTCTAAACACATCTTAAAACACCTGAAATTATATTTAATAAATTACTATAAGGTAGGATAGAATCATCTGGCAGATTTCCTAATGTAGAAATAATATCAAATAAGGGGAACAGGGACTATTTCTGACAGGAATTCAACAGCAGGCTCTTTGACCTCCCCACCACCCAAGGGAGGAGCAGTCCTGTTAGGCCACAGAGGAGGACTTTGCAGCCAGTCCTGAAGATGAAAGGAGAGGAGATGAAAGGAGAGGAGGTCCTCTCCTATCAGTGGACTTGGAAAGGGGCAGGAAGGAGATGAGGCAGGGAGGGTGGGATTGGGAGGGAATATGGGTGCAGAGCAGGTGAGAGACCAAAAAGATTAAGAATTAGCAGCTATTATTAAGGGCTAAACTATCTGGGTGGAGAAGTCTGTTGATGCCCTGAGGGGAAGGACTGCCTTACTGCATTCTTTCCCCACCTGCTAGAGATAACAGTTGCTAGGAAACTGTCCCATCCCCCTAGGGAGGGGCACCAGGTCATTATGGTCTGGGGACCTTCCTATAGCCAATCAATTCAAAATGTAGCAATTTGACCAATAGATGCTTGCCAGGCAGGAATTGCCCCTGCCTTGGGCATGCTGGGAGGAACCAGAATCTATATATCACCCAACTAACCTGGGCGCGGGGTGCTCAGCCTCAAGTGGTGGGGCTGTGTAGCCCAAGCTGCAGCTTGTAATTTTCAATAAAAAGACCCTCATGTGTTTTGCAATGGAGTCGATTCCTGGAGATCTTTTGGGGGCTCGCGAACTGGGTATAACACAGGATACAGCTAGGATACAGAGTTAATAAAATGAAACTAATAATAAAAATAAAAAAAATATATCAAATATAATTTAGCCATGTCATCAGTTAATCTATGTCTTTAAGATAGGATAATGCAATCATAGTGATAATTATTATGAAACAGCCCACCTGCACAGCAGGACAACAGTGACACACCTGTCTCTTTAAAGCATCTGAACACAGTTACATCTCTAGTTATTAAACTTCCAAAAAGAAACAAAATAGTGTTTTTGTGTTTACAATTTTCATTAACTAGAAACACTTCCCACAAGGATAGTCCAAGTTTGTTATTTTAAAACCATTTTGAATTTAGCTTCATGTTCCGAGACATGTTTCATTTCTAGCAAAGAAAAGCCTGTAAAACCTCCTTTTGAGCCCCAGTGATCTCAGTGGTAGGACAGTGGAACAAGTGTTTGTGATGTTGTGAAAGTTTCACTGTACAAGCCTCAGAGACAGTGAACTCCTCATTTGGTCATTGAAACTCATCCTTCAAACTTAAATTCACTGTATAATTGTTATTACTCTGTGTTCCTGTGTTGTCTGGAATCCCAAAACAAGTGGAGAAATTGGAAGGCATTAGACACCATAATAGAGAGTATGTGTCTCTAGGCAACAAAAAACTTCCAACACAAAAGTGAATTGCATACAAAAGAAGAAGCAATCTTGGGAGTTTATCCTCTAGACCCAGACATTGCAAGTGATATCATGTGAATGGAAAATCAACCATCTACTTGAACCCTTTCCTAATTCCTACTCCAGGGGAGCTAGAACAAAACAAAATGGTCATTTTAAGATACCATTCTCAGAAGTCAGCCACAAAGCATAAACTATACCAGAAATCACATGCTTTGCACATGGTAACTTAAGAAATCCATAAACAGTCATGCAGCACTTTGCTCCAATTTGCTCATATCTAGCAAATATTTTTCTCAAGATAACATGAGGTAATAAATACAGAGTATCTATTTAAAGGCCTCACAGAAAAACTCAATGGTTTCTAATTTTTATTGATGTAATATTTAGCTGAAAGAGGGAATTTTGTTGTAAACTGGATGGCTCCTTAATTTGCATAGTGGTAATATAATAAAAATATCATCTGAAAGAAGGAAAATCCAATACATAGCATATTGCTCTTAGAATCCAGAGCAATTACATATTTTAACAGGACAAATACTTTAATTGAATATGTAAGTAGTTATGTCTGTTAACTCATCTTATCAGGATAATACCTATGATAAACTGAAATAAATATTTTCAAAATATGGTGGATAAATAAAAGAAAAAACTAGACAATAGAAATCATAACTCATCCTTTTATAGAATGAAATTGTTTCTTTGTTCTATAACATAGTTCTGGCAATCAAATTTCTATGATACATAGGTCACTTTTGACAGGCATAATACAGGCATACGTAGGATGAGCAATAGTTAAAGTAATCTTTATATATCCAAGCAGTATTTGAAAATATATACAAATAATAAAATTCTATTTTACCTTTGGAGTAGGATTTACCTCCTTTGGGCGCTACTTATTATTTAGCTTCTTTGGCACTGTAGAATAGACATGTAGATATCATCAGAAGTGGATGAAGAGGGAGAACTGGGTGGGAGAGGGTGTGTGGAGGGGAACGAGGTTTGAGATCAGATAGAGAGAGAGCTGGGGTGGGAGGCAAGTGAACTGGAAGAGAGAACAGAAACCAACCGAAGGGGTGGTCCACTTCTTGGACAAGCTGGAGACCTGCTACTGGAAAGGTTCTTGGGAGGATGTGGGGGTGACTCTAGCAGATGAGAGCCTACCATGGCTGTCCTCTGAGAGGCTTCACCTAGCAGCAGATTGAAACAGATGCTGATTAGCTCTGCTCCCCATTTTTTAATTGGATTACTTGGTTTGCTGCTTTTCAGCTTCTTTAGTTCTTTGTATATACTGGATATTAGCTCTCTGTCAGATAAAGGGTTGGTGAAGATTCTTTCCCAATCTGTAGGCAGTCCTTTTGTTTTGATGACAGTGTCCTTTGCTTTACAAAAGGTTTTCAGATTCATGAGGTCCCACTTATTGATTGTTGCTCTTAGAGCATGTGCTGTTGGTGTTCTGTTCAGGAAGTTGACTCCTGTGCCAATGAGTTCAAGATTCTTCCCCACTTTTTTTTTCTAACAGTTTTAGTGTGTCTGGTTTTATGTTGAGGTCTTTGATTCACTTGGACTTTAGTTTTGTGCAGGGTGATAAGTATGGATCTATTTGCATTTTTCTGCATGTAGACATCCAGTTGGACCAGCACCATTTGTTGAAGATGCTGTCTTTTTTCCATTGAATGGTTTTGGCTTCTTTGTCAAATATCGAGTATTCATAGGTGTGTGGGTTTATTTCTGGGGCTTCTATTCCATTCCATTGATCCACCTTTCTGTTTTTATGCCAATACCATGCAGTTTTTATTACTATTGCTCTGTAGTAGAGCTTGAGATCTGGGATGGAGATACCTCCAGATGATCTGTTGTTGTACAGCATTGTTTTGGAGATTCTTGGTCTTTTGTTTCTCCATATGAAGCTGGGAATCTTTTTTTCAAGGTCTGTAAAGAATTGAGTTGGTATTTTGATGGGAATTGCATTGAATCTGTAGATTGCTTTTGGCAGGATAGCGATTTTCACAGTGTTAATCCTACCAATTCTTGACAGAGGAATATCGAATGGCAGAGAAACATTTAAAGAAATGCTCAACACCATTAGCCATTAGGGAAATGCAAATCAAAACAACCCTGAGATTTCACCTTACACCCATCAGAATGGCCAAGATAAAAAACTCAAGTGACAACACATGATGGAGAGGTTGTGGAGAAAGGGGAACCCTCCTCCACTGCTGGTGGGAATATAAACTGGTACAACCACTTTGGAAGTCTATCTGGCACTTTCTCAGACAATTAGGAATAGTACTTCCTCAAGACCCAGCTATACCACTGCTAGGTATATATCCAAAATTTGCTCAAGTACACAACAGAGATATTTGCTCAACCATGTTTATAGCAGCTTTATTTGTAATAGCCAGAACCTGGAAACAGCCCAGATGTCCATCAACTGAGGAGTGGATACAGAAATTGTGGTATTTTTACACAATGGAATACTACTCAGCAATCAAAAAGGAGGAAATCATGAAATTTGCAGGCAAATGGTAGGATCTAGAAAAGATAATTCTGAGTGAAATATTCCAGAAGGAGAAAGATAAACACGGTATATACTCGCTTATATAGACTTAATAGACTTATAAGATATGATAAACATAATGAAATCTGTACACCTAAAAAAGATAATCAAGAGAGCAGACACGAGGTAAGATAATCAATCAGTCCTCATTTTGAAAGACAGATGGGATGTGCATTGAATGTATGACAGGAGTCTACCGCAGAAGGCATCTGAAAGACTCTACTTAGCAGTGTTTCAAAACAGACACTAAGACTCATAACCAAACCTTCGTCAGAGTACAGGGAATCATATGAAAGAAGGGGAATTAGTATGATGGGGAAAGAATAGGAGCTCCACAAGGACCAAATATATTTGGGCTTAGGGTCTTTTCTGAGACTGACATTCAACCAAGGACCATGTATGGATATAACCTAGAACCTCTGCTCAGATGTATCCTGTGGTATCTCAGTAACCAATTAAACCAATTCCCATAGTAAGGGGAACAAGGACTATTTCTAACAGGAACTCAGTGGCTGGCTCTTTGACCTCCCCACCCCCCAAGGGAGGAAAAGTCCTGTTAGGCCACAGAGGAGGACTTTGCAGACCTGATAAAACAGGGTCAGATGAATGGGGAGGAGGTCCCCCCCCCATCAGTGGACTTGGAAAGGGGCAGGGAGGAGAGGAGGGAGGGAGGGTGGGATTGGGAGGGAATGAGGGAGCAGGATACAGCTGGGATACAGAGTCAATAAAATGTAACTAATAAGAAAAATAAAAAAGAAAAAAAAAAAGAAACAGATGCTGAAACTCACAGCCAAACACTAGGCAAAGCAAAGGAAGCCTTGTGGAAAAGTGTAGGGAAGGACAGAAGGACCTGAAGGCAACAAGAACTCCACCAGAAGACCAACAGAGTCAACCAACCTGAGCTCAGGGATGCATATGGAAACGGAAGCATCAACCAAGAACCAGCCCCCTACGCAGATGTAGCCTATAGCAGGTTAATCTTCATGTGGGTCCCAAGGAGAGCAGGGGAAATTAACTCTGCTGCCTAGTTTTTGATTACTTTCCTCTGGTGGGACTGTCCTGCCTGTCCTCGGTGTAAGGGTATGTGCTCAGTCCTGATGATACTTGATGTGCTGGGGTGGTTTGGTGTCCGTGTGTAAGGGCTCACCTTCTCTGAGGAGTAGGTGATGGGTGAAAAGGGGAAGAGGCGGGGAGGTTAGTACTGGGAGGAGAGGAGGGAGAGAGCTATAATTGGGATTTAAATTGAATAAATATAAAAAACTCAAAAATACATTCACAAAAATAAGAAAATATTTTTATTTAAATAGAATAAATATAAAAATAAATAAATTTATTTTTAAGTCAAGGAATCAGGTCATAGTTTACTACTGAAGTCAGATTTGGGTGCAGATGGTAAATTCAATGTTTCTTCTTTGATTGCCACAAATTGGTGAGTTCTCCACTTTTGATTCATAAAATTAAATTATGTAAAATTAATAATAGGTTTCTGTGTCTTTGTTTAAGTATTTTGTTATAGAGTAGTCTTGTTAGCTATATAAGAATTTATAAAATTAAGAATCTGAAGACTGAAGCCATTTGATCAACAATAATTCTGGTGTATTGAATGGGTTAGCCTCCAGTTTACATAACTATGTATAAAGATATACAGGCATAGTTTAATAAGAGCCTTGGCTGAGAGGAGAGAATGTAAGAATTTATTGTCTGTACGGCTTAGGGAAAGAATGCACACTACAGTGAGAATTGTGAAGAGCAGGAATTCCACTTATATTATTAAGAATAAAAAATGATATGTGGAAATAAAGGGAATATTTGGGTGGTAGATATACGGGATATGATTGTCTGGCTATCTCATAAGTTCATGAAAAAAATAGAAGTTAAACTCAAAATTGAGAATAAAAATAGAAATTTCAGTTTGCCTTGATTATGTAATATGGTGAAAAGGAAAGTTATGAGTCTGAATTTATTTTTGATGTGTTGTTTAACCCTTCTGCTTGCCAGAATAATGAACGAGAGACAAGTGGAGCTGGAGTGATAGATGCTAAAAATAAATGGAAAGAAGAAAAGGTTATGGCAGCTAGCTCTTTTGAAAGAAGGAACTCCTTTAAAGTCATTCTACTAAGCTTTGCATCATAATATGGCAATGTTAGATTAGGAATGGTATTTAATCCCAAGAGTACAATTCTAATGATGAGACACAGCTTGCAAATGCTGTTGTTAGAAATGCAAAAGTAAAATAGCCTCTTTATTACGGGTTTCTATGAAAGTGTATAAGCCAAGCACAGACCTCATCTATGTGAAGACAAAGCAAATGAAGAACACAGAAGGCACATTTGTGTTCCAAAATTGAAAGATGATGCGTAGGGTAAATATTAGTATATATTCATGAGTGATGAGAATGAGGTCATTGTATCCAATATGTAATGAATTTCTACAAAGTTTTTTTTTTGTTTTGTTTTTGTTGTTGTTGTTTTTAGTATTAGGCAAATACCAAGAGAAAGTCAAGATTTCACACATAAATTTTCTAGTTGAAGTTCATGGTTTCTGTCATTCTAATCTACTCTGTGTGTATGTGTTTGTGTGTGTGTGAGTATATATGTGTAAGCATGTGCATGTGTGAGCGAGTGTGTATGTATAACTACAATTAAAGAAAAGGAACCTATGAATCTTTAAAAGAGCAACATAGTTTATGGCAGGGGTGGAGAAAGTAAAGGGAAATGAGAAAATGATATAATTGTATTTTTATTTCTAACAAGTTAAAAATCTCGCCGCTGAGGTGGGGGGAGGCAGCCTTACCAGGCCACAGAAGAAGACAGTGCAGGCAGTACTGATGAGATCTGATAGGCTAGGTTCAGAGGGAAGGGAGGAAGAAGAAGGGAGCGTGGGATTGGGAGGGGATGAGGGAGAGGACTACAGTTGGGATACAAAGTGAATAAATTGAAATAGTAAAAAAATTTAAAAAAATATAAAAGTATTGACATAATTGTCCAGCTATTACTAAACAAATTCCCAACAAATACCATTTAAAATGACATTTTACTTATAATTATGACATATCTACTCAGTTATAATCATGGTTTGAAACTAATTCTCTCTCTTCTCAAAACATAATGTACTGTAGATCTTTCACAGTCTAGATTATCCATTTTATTTTAAGCATTCTCTTTGCTTTATGCACACAAGTATTTCACCACATGCATGCCTGGTGTCTTCAGAGGCCAGAAAACTGCCAGGTCCCCAGGGACTGAAGGTACAGATCATCTTGAGCTGCCATGTGGGTGCTGGGAACTGCACCAAGGTCCTAGGCAACAGTGTCTTAACTACTAAGCCATCTGTCCAGCCCCTATCCAGTTACGTTAAAGATAATGATATTCAAACTCTCTACATTTAAAAAGATGAAGAAGACAGAGGACTATTTTTAATTTCTCATTCCATTTTAAAATTTATTTATTAAATACATTTTTAATTACAATTTATTCACTTTGTATCCTGGTTGGTGCCCCCTCCCTTATACTCTCCCAACCAGACCGTCCCTTCATCTTCTCTCCCTATGTCCCTCCCCAAATCCAGTGATAGAGGAAGTCCTCCTCCCCTTCCATATGACCCTAGTCTATCAGGTCTCATCAGGACTGTGTAGATCCTCTTTCTTTGTGGCCTAATAAGACCAGGGGGTCTTTACCAGGGACAGGTAATCAAAGAGCAGGCAACTGAGTTCATGTCAGAGACAGCTCCTGTTCCCCTTACTAGGGAACCCACTTGGACACTGAGCTGCATTGGAATACATCTTTGTTAGGGTTCTAGGTTATCGCCATGAATGGTCCTTGGTTGGAGTATCAGTCTTGGAAAAGACCCCTGTGCCCAGATTTTTTGGTTCTGTTGCTCTCCATGTGGAGCTCCTGTCCCCTCCAGGTCTTTCTATCTCCCCTTTCTTTCAGAAGATTCCTTGCATTCTGCCCAAAGTTTGGTTATCAGTCTCTTCAATACCCTCATCTGCTTCGATACTCTGCTGAAGTCTCTGAATAGACTGAGTATTTTGAGTCTGTGAAAACTAGCAATTTAAGGAATTACAGCTTCTTTTTTCATTTTCTCCTTTTCTTTCTAATTACATTAAAAAATGCCCTTTTCAACACCACAACCACACTCAGCCATGAGCAACTTATGATGTTTGGTTTGTCAATATAACCTACTGCTGTGGCTTTCGACAGAACAATCAATCAAGACCAATCAGACATGAATATGTCCTAAAAGAGCTATTTCCTTACTCAAATCACATCGAACATTTCTTCAGTGAAAATACTATTTACTGAAACTTTTATACAACTGGATCAAAAGTAATATTTTCCCTTAAAGTAAATGGAAGGAACACATGCTCTCTGTTTCTTTCAGTAACATAAATTTGCCCTGTGGAGCCCATATCTTAATGTTTCATATGATAATTCTTATATGGAAATTAATATCATTTCATGTAATTCATTTCTCTTCATGAAAACGTTTACAATGTCATAATAACAATTACTTATTTATAGTGTAAATATAGTTGCAAACTGTTTACTGTATGTTTTCTGGTCATAAGGAACTATAAATATAACTAACAAACCCCAGGAAAGTACATGTGTGTGCAGTTCTCACAGTGAGGCAGCCTGAGGGCATAACTATCTAGTAATCCAGTTGTGGCACTAACACCTGAACCCAGAGAATCCTGTCACTAGATCAGCCAGAATACATAATGAAAAGAGAGGGAGAAATAGAGAGAGAGAGGGAGAGAAGAAGAGGAGGAAATGAAAACAGACATAAGCAAAAAAAAAAAAAAAAAGGCTAAGAAATTTTAGTGTATGGAGGGAAGAAACTAGTACCATGCTGGAGGTGTTTTATTAATTTATCAATCTCATTTCCTTTTTCAGCTATGCTGTCTTTATCTTCAAAGTCTATTTATCATCTACTATGTATGAGCCGTGCTCCACTCTCTGGAGTCTTTTAGGATGATTCTGATGTTTAGTTGGGGAACATTCTTAATGTGCTGCCAAGTAAGGAATAGTGGCATTTTAATACATCATATGTCTGGAGAGTCTGGAACATGTCAGTGGCAGAGCTAAGAGGTCATTGTCCTCACTTCTTTTCATTGCAAATGTAAGATAATGGTCACAGTTTCCTTTCTCTGCATAGTAATGCAAGGCACATTTGTGATCTGAGTGGCACAATATAGAAAATGACAATCTAGTACATAGGGCACATTTGAAAACTGACAGTGGACATTTATTTTATTTTATTTTTTTAATTTGAAATATTTTTTAATTCTTTTTTAATTACATTGTATTCACTTTGTTTCCCTCCTGTGGTTCCCTTCCTCCTCCCATCCCAATCCCTGCCTTCCTCCACCATCTACATGCATGCGGCTCCCCAAGTCCACTGATAGGGGAGGTCTTCTTTTCCTTCTGATCCTAGTCAATTAGGTCTCATAAGGAGCGGCTGCACTGTCTTCTTCTATGGCCAGATAATGCTGCTTCCCCCTCAGAGGGAGGTCATTACAGAGCAGGCCAATCAGTTCATGTCAGACAGTCCCTGTTCCTATTACAATGGAACCCACTTGGATACTGAACTGCCATGGGCTACATCTGTGCAGGGGTCTTAGGTTATCTCCATGCATAGTCCTGGGTTGGAATATCAGTCTCAGGAAAGACCCCTGTGCTCAGATTTTTTGGTTCTGTTGCTCTCCTTGTGGAGTTACTATCCTCTCCAGATCTTACTGTTTCCCACTTCTTTCCTAAGACTCCCTGCACTCTGCCCAAAGGTTGCCCATAAGTCTCAGTATCTACATTGATAGTCTGCAGGACAGAGCCTTTCAGAGGTCCTCTGTGTCAGTCTACTGAATTGTTCGCTCTTTCCTCCTGATGTCCATCCTCTTTGCCTATCTGGATAGGAATTGAGCATTTTAGCAAGAGTCCTCCCTCTTGATTAGTTTCTTTAGGTGTAGAGATTTCAGTAGGTTTATCCTATATTATATGTCTATATGAGTGAGTATATACCGTGTGCATCTTCCACCTTCTGGGATAGCTCACTCAGGATGATCTTTTCCAGATCCCACCACATACCTGCAAATTTCATGGTTTCCTTGTTTTTTATTGCTGAGTAATATTCCATTGTGTAGATATACCACAATTTGTGCATCCATTCCTCCACTGAGGGGCATCTGGGATGTTTCCAGATTCTGGCTATTACAAATAAGCTTTTCAGTTTTATGAGGTCCCATTTATTGATTGTTGCTCTTAGAGCCTGTGCTGTTGGTGTTCTGTTCAGGAAGTTGTTTCCTGTGTCAAGGAATTCAAGGCTCTTCCCCACTTTTTCTTCTAAACGGTTTAGTGTGTCTGGTTTTATGTTGAGGTCTTTGATCCACTTGGACTTTAGTTTTGTGATAAGTATGGATCTATTTGCATTTTTATACATGTAGACATCCAGTTAGACTAGCTGCATTTGTTGAAGATGCTGTCTTTTTTCCATTGTATGGTTTTGGCATCTTTGTCAAAAATCAGGTGTCCATAAGTGTGTGGATTTATGTCAGGGTCTTCTATTTGATTCCATTAATCCACCAGTCTGTTTCTATGCCAGTACCATGCAGTTTTTATAACTGTTGCTCTTTAGTACAGCTGGAAATGAGGGATGGAGATACCTCTTAAAGATCTTTTACTGTAGAGAATTGTCAATTCTGGGTTTCTTGTTGTTCCATATGAAGGTGGGAATTTTTCTTTCAAAATCTGTAAAGAATGGTGTTGGTACTTTAATGGGAATTGCATTGAATCTGTAGATTGCTTTTGGTAAGATGGCCATTTTTACTATATTAATCCTGCCAAGCCATGGACATGGGAGATCTTTCCATCTTCTGATATCTTCTTCCAATTCTTTCTTCAGAGACTTGAAACTTTTTTCATACAAGTCTTTGACTTGCTTGGTTAGGTTTACACCAAGGTACTTTATTTCCTTTGTGGCTACTGTGTTTCCCTAATTTCTTTCTCGGCCCTTTTGTCTTTTGTATACAGGAGGGCTACTGATTTTTTTGAGTAAATTTTCTATCCAGCCACTTTGCTGAAGGTGTTAATCAGTTGTAGGAGTTCTCTGGTAGAATTTTTGGGGTCAATCATGTATACTATCATTTCATTTTCAAACAGTGATATTTTGACTTCTTTCTTTCCAATTTGTATCCCCCTGATCTCCTTCAACTGTCTTATTGCTCTATCAAGAACTTCAAGAACAATTTTGAAGAGATATGGAGAGTGGGCAGCCTTGTCTTGTCCCTGATTTCAGTGGGAATTATGTAAGTTTCTCTCCATTGAGTTTTTTTCTTTTTTTTCATTTTTTTATTAATTTTTCATCAATTACACTTTATTCATTCTGCATCCCCCCATAAGCCCCTCCTTCCTCCCGTCCCAATCCCACCTTACCTCCTCCGTCTGCATGCATGCCACTCCCCAAGTCCACTGATAGGGGAGGTTCTCCTCTTCTTTCTGAACTTAGTCTATCAGTTCTCATCAAAAGTGGCTGCATTATCCTCTACTATGGCCTGGTAAGGCTGCTCTCCCCCAGGGGGAGGTGATCAAAGAGCAGGCCAATCAGATTATGTCAGAGGCAGTCCCTCTTCACATTACTATGTAACCCAATTGGACTCTGAACTGCCCTGGGCTACAACTGTGCAGGGGTTCTGGGTTATCTCTATGAATAGTCCTTGGTTGGAGTATGAGTCTCTGGGAAGTTCCCTGTGTTCAAATTTTCTTGTTCTGCTGCTCTCCTTGTGGAGACCCTGTCCTCTCCAGCTCTTACTATTTCCCAGTTCTTACATAAAATTCCATTTACTCTGCCCACCAGTTGCCCATCAGGCTCAGCATCTGCTTTGATAGTCTGAAGGGCAGAGGCTTTCAGAGGCCCTCTGTGGTAGGTTCCTAGGTTGTTTCCTGTTTTCTTCTTCTTCTGATGTTCATCCTCTTTGCCTTTCCGGATGGGGATTGGATATTTTAGTTAGGGTCCTCTCTCTTGCTTAGTTTCTTTAGATGCACAGATTTTAGTGGGTTTGTCCTATGTTGTATGTCTATATGAGTGAGTATATACCATGTGCGTCTTTTTGCTTCTGGGACAACTCACTCAGGATGATCCTTTCCAGATCCCACCATTTACCTGCAAATTTCATGATTTCCTTATTTTTCATTGCTGAGTAATATTCCATTGTGTAGATGTACCACAATTTCTGCATCCATTCTTCAGTTGAGGGGCATCTAGGTTGTTTCCAGCTTCTGGCTATTACAAATAAAGCTTCAACAAACATGGTTGAGCAAGTGTCCTTTTTGTGTACTTGAGCCTCTTTTGGATATATGCCCAGGAGTGGTATGGCTGGATCTTGAGGAAGCGCTATTCCTAGTTGTCTGAGAAAGCACCAGATTGATTTCCAGAGTGGTTGCACAAGTTTACATTCCCACCAGCAGTGGAGAAGGATTTCCCTTTCTCCACAACCTCTCCAGCATGTGTTGTCACTTGAGTTTTTGATCTTGGTCATTCTCATGGGTGTAAGGTGAAATCTCAGGGTTGTTTTGATTTGCATTTCCCTAATGGCTAGTGAGGTTGAGCATTTCTTTAAGTGCTTCTCTGCCATTCCGTATTCCTCTACAGAGAATTCTCTGTTTAGCTCTGTTCCTCATTTTTTTAAGTGGATTACTTGGTTTGCCATTAAGGTGCTTGAATGAGCTGTCTCGAATTTCTTCTTGAAGGCACTTAGTGCTATGAACTTTCCTCTTAGCACTGCTTTCATCGTGTCCCACAAGTTCGGGTATGTTGTGTCTTCATTTTCATTGATTTCTAGAAAGACTTTCATTTCTTTCTTTATTTCTTCCCTGACCCAGCTGTCATTTAGTAACAAGTTGTTCAGTTTCCATGTGTGTGTAGGCTTTTGCTATTTCTGTTATTCTTTCTTCAGAGATTTGAAATTTTTTTCATACAAGTCTTTGACTTCCTTGGTTAGGGTTACTCTGAGGTACCTTATGTCATTTGTGGCTATTGTGAAGGGTGTTGTTTCCCTAATTTCTTTCTCAGCCCTTTTGTCTTTTGTATACAGGAGTGCTACTGATTTTTTTGAGTTAATTTTGTATCCGGCCACTTTGCTGAAGGTGTTTATCAGCTGTAGGAGTTCCCTGGTAGAGTTTTTGGGGTCACTCACATATACTATCATATCATCTGCAAATAGTGATAATTTGACTTCTTCCTTTCCAATTTGTATCCCCTTGATCTCCTTCAACTGTCTTATTGCTCTAGCAAGGACTTCCAGCACTATGTTGAAGAGATACGGAGAGAGTGGGCAGCCTTGTCTTGTCCCTGATTTCAGTGGGATTGCTTTAAGTTACTCTCCATTCAGTTTGATGTTGGCTATAGGCTGGCTGTATATCACCTTTACTATGATTAGATATGTGCCTTGTATCCCTGATCTCTCCAATACTTTAAACATGAATGGATGTTGGATTTTGTCAAATGCTTTTTCAGTCTCTAGGGAGATTATCATGTGTTTTTTTTTCTTTCAGTTTGTTAATATGGTGGATCACATTGATGGATTTCCGTATATTGAACCACCCCTGCATACCTGGGATGAAGCCTACTTGGTCATAGTGGATAATATGTTTGATGTGTTCTTGGATTCGGTTTGCAAGTATTTTATTAAGTATTTTTTCAGGGAGATTGGCCTGAAATTCTCTTTTTTGTTGAGTCTTTGTGAGGTTTAGGTACCAAGGTGACTGTGGCTTCATAGAATGAGTTTGGTAATGTTCCTTCTGTTTCTATTTTGTGGAATAGTTTGAAGAGAATTAGTGTTAGCTCTTCTTTGAAGGTCTGGTAGAATTCTGCACTGAAGCCATCTGGTCCTGGGCTTTTTTTGGATGGGAGACTTTTGATGACCGCTTCTATTTCTTTGGGGCATATAGGACTATTTAATTGATTTACCTGGTCCTGATTCAGCTTTGGTAAGTCAAATCGATCAAGAAAATTGTCCATTTCATTTAGATTTTCAAATTTTGTTGCATATAGACTTTTGAAGTAAGTCCTAATGATTGTTTGGATTTCCTCAGTGTCTGTAGTTATATCCCCCTTTTCATTTCTGATTTTGTTGATTTGGGTGGTGTCTCTCTGCCTTTTAGTTAGCTTGGCTAAGGGTTTGTCTATCTTGTTGATTTTCTCGAAGAACCAGCTCTTGGTTTCATGGATTCTTTGAATTGTTTTATTTGTTTCTAATTTATTGATTTCAGCCCTGATTTTGATTATTTCCAGCTGTCTACTCCTTCTTGGTGTGTCTGCTTCTTGTTTTTCTAGGGTTTTTAAGTGAGCCATTAAGGTGCTTGAATGAGCTGTCTCGAATTTCTTCTTGAAGGCACTTAGTGCTATGAACTTTCCTCTTAGCACTGCTTTCATTGTGTCCCACAAGTTCGGGTATGTTGTGTCTTCATTTTCATTGATTTCAAGAAAGACTTTCATTTCTTTCTTTATTTCTTCCCTGACCCAGCTGTCATTTAGTAACAAGTTGTTCAGTTTCCATGTGTGTGTAGGCTTTTGCTATTTCTGTTATTGTTGAGGTCCAGCTTTATTCCATGGTGATCAGACAAGATACAGGGGATTATTTCAATCTTCTTGTATCTGTTGAGGCTTGCTTTGTGACCCACTATATGGTCTATTTTGGAGAAGGTTCCATGAGGTGCTGAGAAGAAGTTAAATTCTTTTGTGTTTGGGTGTAAAGTTCTGTAAATGTCTGTTAGGTCCATTTGATTCATGACCTCTGTCAGAGACATTGTTTCTTTGTTTAATTTCTGTTTTGTTGACCTGTCCTTTGTTGAGACTGGGGTGTTGAAGTCTCCCACTATTAATGTGTGGGGATCTATATGTGATTTATGTTTTATCAATGTTTCTTTAACAAATGTGTGTGCTCTTGTATTTGGGGCATAGATGTTCAGGATTGTGATGTCTTCCTGGTGGAATTTTCCCTTGATGAGTATGAAGTGTCCTTCCCCATCTCTTTTGATTAATTTTGGTTGAAAGTCTATTTTATCAGATATTAGAATGGCTACTCCTGCTTGCTTCTTGGGTCCATTTGCTTGAAAAGCCGTCTTCCATCCCTTTACCCTCAAGTAATGTCTATCTTTGTGACATAGGTGTGTTTCTTGTATACAACAGATTGCTGGGTTTTGTTTACACATCCATTTTGTTAGTCTGTGTCTTTTTATTGGAGAATTAAGTCCATTGATATTGAGAGAGATTAATGACCAGTGGCTGTTAGATCCTTTGAATTTGATGTTGGCTGTGGTCATATGGTTGTGTGCTTAGTTGCTTTTTGTTTTATTGTAGTGAGGTTATTTATTTTCTGTGTTTTCTTGAATGTAGATAGCTTTCTTGGGTTGCATTTTCCCTTTCAGTGTCTTCTGTAATGCTGGATTTGTTTGTAGGTATTGTTGAAATTTGTTTTTGTCATTGAATATCTTGTTTTCTCCATCTATGAGGACTGAGAGTTTTGCGGGGTATAGTAGCCTGGGCTGACATCTGTGTTCTCTTAGGGTCTGCATGATATCCGTCCAGGCCCTTCTGGCTTTCATAGTCTCTGTTGAGAAGTCAGGTGTGATTCTAATGGGTTTGCCATTATATGTTACTTGGCCTTTTTCTCTTGCAGCTTTTAGTATTTTTTCTTTGTTCTGTACTGTTTTGATTATTATGTGGCGGGAGGATTTTCTTTTCTGGTCATATTTGTTGGGTGTTCTGTAGGCCTCATGTATTCTAATTGGCCTCTCCTTTAGATTGGGGAAATTTTCTTCAATGATTTTGTTGAAAATATTTTCTGGGCCTTGGAGAAGGGAGTCTTCTTTTTCCTCTATACCTATTATTCTTAGGTTTTGTCTTTTCATATTGTCTTGGATTTCTTGGACCGTCTGTGTCACGAATTTTTCGGATTTAACATTTTCTTTGACAGATACTTTGATTTCTTCCATTGTATCTTCTACACCTGAGATTCTTTCTTCCATCTCTTATAGTCTGTTGGTTATGTTTACCTCTGTAGTTCCTGTTTTATTCCCTAGATTCTTCCTTTCCATTATTTCCTCCATTTGTGTTTTCTTTAATTTTTCCAATTCTATCTTTAGGTCTTGAGTTGTTTTGTTTACTTCCTTACCTGTCTGATTGTACTTTCCTGTTTTTCTTTTAGTTCCTTCAACTCTGTTTCTTTTATTTCATTCAGTGCTTTAAGCATTTCCTTTCTAAAGGCCATAAACTGTTTGGCTGCAGCTTCCTCTATTTCTTTACGGATGGCAATATTCTGTTTGAGTTTATCTTCCTCTATGTCTTTATGTATCTTATTTGTTTCCTTTGTTATCATCTTCATGAGCATAGTTGTTAGGTCATCTTCTTTGATTTCAGTTATGCTAGGGTGTCCAGGGCTACTTGCCCCTGGGTAAGTGGGTTCTGGAGATGCCATATTGCTCTGTCTTTTGTTGCTTGAGCTTTTATGCTGGCCTCTACCCATTGTGTTATCTTAGGTGTTTGGGGTTATATTCTGGTTGTTCCTGGGATCCTGTGGTGGAGAGAATCCCCTTTGCAGAAAGTTGGTTTTTCCTGAACGATGTCTTCTTAGCTTTTTGGGTATAGTCCCTGGATGGCTGGTGTTTTTTCAGGAGTTGCTCACCTCAGGGATATAGACCCGAGTGGTAACTGTGGTCTTTGTTAGTCGAGAGGGAAGTCCTGAGGGCAGCTGCCCTGTTTCTGTGTTTCTTGTTGTAAATTTAATGATCAGCTGCTGTGACCCAATTGGACATCAGGCGCAGCAACTGTTTGTGCCTGTGTCTGGAGCACAGCTCAGTGATGGCACCTCAGCCCCACTGGTCTGCTAGACTTTTTCTAGGGAAGGATTGGGTGATTTAAGTCAGTCCAGTTTCCTTCTTTCCCTGTGGATTCTCTGGAGACATGGACTCCCAGTGTCTTTTTTTGCCCTGGTGCACACTGCTCAGTGTCCGCCAGCTGGCTGGCTGCAGAAACTGCCTGTGCCTGGAGCACAGCTGAGTGATGGCGGCTCAGTCTCTGCCAGCTGTCTGGTGTGCAGAAACTGCCTGTGTCTACCTTTGTAGCCTTTGGGAGCCTGGATGCCTCCCTAAGCTGGGTAATTTTCCGGGGACCTTTTCAGGCTGGGGGTGTCGGCTGAGTGCTCTGAGATCAGACCATCCGTTTCCCTCCCTGTGTGTTTGCACTGGACAGTGAAACTCATTCGCTGGTGCCCTGGTGCCCACAGTTCTATCTCAGGCGGCGAATCAGGCGCGCAGGCAGGCAGGGCTCTGTGCTGGAGCCTGGGTCCCTGGCTCTGGCTCCCGGCTGGCTTCTGGGGTGCCCGTGGAGCCCGAGTCTTTTCCAGGGGATATCTGGGTGACCTAAGGCTGGTCCCAATCGTTTCCTGTACCCTGGGGTTATCTCTCGACTGAAAATTCCAGTCTCTGATAGTGTGGTGCGCAAGGTTCAGTCTGGGACTGTGACCAGAGACACTGGCTTGTGGCTCTGGGCTGTGGCTGTGGCTGGCGGCCGGGAGCCAAGTGTCTGGTGGAACCAGAATCTCTTCCGCGGTTTAGCCAGGTGAGTTAAAATCTGATTGAATCCCCCACGGTGGGGTATCCTCTTACCTGGGAAACACAATGACTGTGTTTTATGGCCGCGAGTTCTGATTACTGGTCACTGTGCTGATCCTGCTGCTGCTGCTCAGAATGAGAGTCCTCCCAGCACCGCCATCTTGCGCCTCCTCTCCATTGAGTTTTATATTGGGTATAGGTTTGCTGTATTTTGCCTTTACTATGTTCAGGTATGTGCCTTGTATCCCTGATCTCTCCAAGACTTTAAACATGAATGGATGTTGGATTTTGTCAAATGCCTTTTCAGCATCTAAGGAGATGATCATGTGGTTTTTCTCCTTCAAATTGTTTATTTGGTGGTTCACATTGATGGATTTCCACATATTGAACCACCCTTGCATGCCTGGAATGAAGCCTACTTGGTCGTAGTGGATGATATCTGTGATGTGTTCTTGTATTCGGTTTGCAAGTATTTTGTTGAGTATTTTTGCATCAGTGTTCATGAGGGAGATTGGCCTGAAATTCTCTTTATTTGTTGGGTATTTGTGAGGTTTAGGTACCAAGGTGATTCATAGTATGAGTTTGGTAGTGTTCCTTCTGTTTCTATTTTGTGGAATAGTTTGAAGAGTATTGGTGTTAGCTCTTCTTTGAAGGTCTGGTGGAATTCTGCGCTGAAAACATCTAGACCTGATTTTTTTGCATGGTAGACTTTTGATGACAGCTTCTATTTCCTTACAGGATATAGGACTATTTAATTGGTTTACCTGGTCCTGATTCAGCTTTGGCATGTAGACTCGGTCTAGAAAATTGTCCATTTCATTTAGATTTTCAAATTCTGTGGCATATAGACTTTGGAAGTAAGACCCAATTATTGTTTGAATTTCTTCAGTGCCTGTGGTTATGTCCCACTTTTCGTTTTTGTTTTTGTTGATTTGCATAGTTTCTCTCTGCCTTTTAGTGAGTTTGGCTAAGGGTTTGTCTATCTTGTTGATTTTCTCAAAGAACCAGCTTTTGATTTCATTGATTCTTTGAATTATTTTATTTGTTTCTAATTTTTTGTTTTCAGCCTCGAGTTTGATTATTTCCAGCCGTATACTCCTTTTTGGTGTGTCTGCTTCTTTTTCTTCTTGGGCTTTTAAGTGAGCCATTAAGTTGCTTGCATGAAATGTTTCGAATCTCTTCCTAAAGCACTTATTGCTATGAACTTTCCTCTTAGCACTGCTTTCATTGTGTCCCACAAGTTTGGTTATGTTGTGCCTTCATTTTCATTGAGTTCCAGGAAGACTTTAATTTCTTCTCTGACCTAGCTGTCATTTAGTAGCAAGTTGTTCAGTTTCCGTGTGTATGTAGGCCTTTTGCTATTTTTGTCATTGAGGTCCAGCTTTAGTCCACAGTGATCAGACAAGATGCATGGGATTATTTCAATCTTCTTGTATCTGTTTAGGCTTGCTTTGTGACCAACTATATGGTCTATTTTGGAGAAGGTTCCATGAGGTGCTAAGAAGAAGGTAAATTCTTTAGTGTTTGGGTGAAAGGTTCTGTAGATGTCTGTGAGGTCTATTTGATTCATGATCTTTATCAGAGTTATTGTTTCTTTGTTTAATTTCTGTTTTTTTGACCTGTCCTTTGTGGAGAGCAGGGTGTTAAAGTATCCCACTTTTAATGTGTGGGGGTCTATGTGGGTTTTAGTTTTATTAAAGTTTCTTTTGCAAATGTAGGTGCCTTGCATTTGGGGCATAGATGTTCAGGATTGCGATATCTTCCTAGTGGATTTTTCCCTTGATGAGTATGAAGTGTCCTTCTCTATCTCTTTTGATTAATTTTGGCTGAAAAATCTATTTTATTAGATATTAGAATGGCTACTCCTGCTTGCTCCTTGGGCCCATTTGCTTGGAAAACTTTCTTCCAGCCCTTTACTCTCAGGTAATGTCTATCTTTGTGATTTAGGTGTTTTTCTTGTATGCAACAGATTGCTGGGTCTTGTTTATGCATCCATTCTATTAGTCTGTATTTTTTTATTGGAGAATTGAGTCCATTGATGTTGACAGAGATTAATGACCAGTGGCTGTTAGATCCTTTGATATTGATGTTTGCTATGGTAGTGTGTTTGTGTGTTTGGCTACTTTTGGTTTTTCTGTAGAGAGGTTATTTTATTTCTATGTTTTCTTGAAAGTAGTTAGATTTCTTGGGTTGTCTTTTTCCTTCTAGTATCTTCTGTAACGCTGGATTTGTGTTTAGGTATTGTTGAAATTAGTTTTTGCCATTGAATATCTTGTTTTCTCTGTCATTGAGGACTGAGACTTTTGCTGGGTACAGTAGCCTAGGCTGACATCTGTTTTCTCTTAGTGTCTTCATGATATCTGTCCAAGCTCTTCTTGCTTTCATAATTTCTGTTGAGAACTCAGGTGTGATTCTCATATACTGGGTTTGACAGTATATGTTACTTGGCCTTTTTTTCCTTTGCAGCTTATAGTATTTTTTTTCTTTGTTTTGTATACTTACTGTTTTGAATATTATGTGATGGGAGGATTTTCTTTTCTGTTCTAATTTATTGAGTGTTCTGTTGGCCTTTTGTATTCTTATAGGCCTCCCCTTTAAGTTGGGGAAATTTTCAGGGAATCTTCTTTTTCCTCTATTCCTATTATTCTTAGGTTTTGTCTTTTTTTATGTTGTCTTGGATTTCTTGGATGGTTTGTGTCAGGAATTTTTTAGATTTATTATTTTCTTTGATGGATACATTGATTTCTTCCATTGTATCTTCCACACCTGAGATTCTTTCTTCCATCTCTTGTAGTCTATTGGTTATGCTAACCTCTGTAATTCCTGTTTTCTTTCCTAGGTTCTCCCTCTCCATGATTTCCTCCGTTTGTGTTTTCTTTAATTTTTCCAATTCTATCTTCAGATCTTGAGCCGTTTTTTTGATTTCCTTCACCTGTCTGACTATATTTTCCTGTTTCCCTTCAATTCCTTCAGCTATTTGTTTTAACATTCCTCTGTTTCTTTTATTTCTTTCAGTGATTTAATCATTTCCTCTCTGAACGCCACAAGCTGTTTGGCTGCATCTTCATGTATTTCTTTACAGATGACCATAATCTGTTTTATTATATCTTCCCTAGATCTTTACGCATTTTATTTGCTTCCTCCATTAACCTCTTCATAAGCACAGATGTAAGGTCATCTTCTTGAATTTCTCTTATGTTAGGCTGTCCAGGGCTACTTGCCCCTCGATAACTGGGTTCTGGGGATGCTATATTGCTTTGCCTTTTGTTTGTTATGCCTTTTCGCTGGCCTCTACCCATCTCTCTGTCTCAGGTGTTGTCTGTTAATTTCTGGTGCCTGCTGGTCCTGGGGTGGGGAGAATCCACTTGGCGGGGTTCTGAAGTTCTCCTCTGCTTTTTGGGTATGGTCAGCTGAATGGTGGTGCTTCTCAGGAATTGTCACAGTTCATTTCAGGTGTTTGGACCTGTTTTTCTAACTGTGATGTTCAGGAAGGCTCTCCTCTCATCAGGAGAGGTCCTGGTGATGGCTGCCCTGCTGCTGGATTTCTTGCTCTGAATTTAGTGAGCAGCAGCTGTTAATCTTAAGGTGTAATTTTTGGGTGCAGCCCTCTTGAAGAACCAGGGATTCCCACAGTTTTGTCAATCTAGCTAGGGATAACTGGTTGATCCTTGGCACAGTAGCTGAGGGCTGCTGTAATGGCTCTCTGGCTTTTGTGTGTCTGAAGATGAGGCTGTGTGCCCCAGTGCCCTGTCAGTACTCAATAATGGCAGGTGAGCACAGTGCTCATGCTTGCAGTAGAAGGCTAGAGCCTAGAGTCTGTGTGAATCCAGAAAGTCTTTTGGAACTTGGTGTCCTGAGCATTGGACTTGATGATTCCCCCCCCCGCTCTGCTGTGGGGTTTCCTCCTGACAGGGACACCCAGTCTTTGCTTTGGTGACAGCTATTCTGTTTGTGATGGCGAGTAGAACACACAGGCACAGACTTATGTGGCTCCACCTTTCTGCCTTTCTGGGGATTCGATGCCTGGTCATCTGCTGAAACTGGTTAATTTTTCCAGAGACCTTTGTGGGGTGGTGGTATTGGCTGAGGGATCTGACATAAGACCAGCTGTTTCTCTCCCTGTGGGTTTGCACCCGACAGTGAAACTCAGTCTCTGGTGTCCTGGGGTCCACAGTTCTATCTGGGGCAGTGAGTCAGGTGCAGGCACGACTCTGTGCTGGCACCTGGGTCCCGTGCTCTGTCTCTGGGCTGGCTCCTGGGCACCAGTGGAACCCCAAGTCTTTTCCAGGGGATGTCTGGGTGACCTAAGGTTGGTCCCAATCGTTTCTTGCTCCGTGGGGTTATCGCTCAACTGGAAATCTCAATCTCTGATGTTGTGGTGCCCACAGTTCAGTCTGGTTCAGTGATCAGAGCAAGCTGCTATGTGGCTCTGGGCTGGCAACCAAGTGCCCGGTGGAACCAGGATCTCTTCCGTGGTTTAGCTGGGTGAGTGAAAGCTGATTGAATCCCCCACCATCGGGTATCCTCTCACCTGGGAAACACAATCACTTGTGTTTCAGGGCCATGAGTACTGACTGCTGATCACTGTGCCGATCCTGCTGTGCTGCTGGTCAGACGAGAGTCGTTCTGGCGCTGCCATCTTGCCGAATCCGACATTTATTTTTTTAAAAAGTAATAAGACGTGGTATGTCAGTACACACCCTTAAACATAGCACTGAGATCACTAAGTCTTCTAGGTCAAATTGTCTATAAAGTGCATTAGAGGCCAGCCAGTACACAGAATACTTTGTCATAAAATACCCAACAAACCAAACAAACAAAAATTCAAGCAGAATATCGTAGATGTTCTTCAATACAAAGTCAGGATAAATTGTTGTGAAAATTAGAGAGATCAAAAACTGGGAAAGAAAAATAACCCAAACCTATTGCATCTTCTTGTATAAGAAAGCAAACCACATAAAACTTGTCATGAATCCTCTTAGTTGACAGTTCCAATGAGAGTATTAAATACAGACTATAACAAGGGAAACAAATCACTTCCTGAATCATAGATTTACAGACACTGCTAACTTGCAATGTTAACATAACCTCCAGCTACTTGATTGACACGAGGGAAGATCTGGAATCAGATTTCTACCACATTCCCTGGCAAAAGATAGTAACACCTGATACCTGTTTTTACTCCTTGTAATTAAAAAACACCACATTCCAAATAGTTGCCCATAATCTGAGGTCAAAGGGCTGTGTCAGAACAGCTGAGTTAGCTCAGCTGCACTTCCAGACTACAATTACTTTTCATAATGAGGCCTGAAACACATAATTTGAAAAGAAACTGAACCGTCCTTCCCCAAGGCCTAATCTGCTACAGTAAAAATTCTTTCTTTTTTTTTTTTTTTTTTTTTTGGAACAGAGGCAAAGCATCAGTAATATATCCTGGAGCATATTAGACAAAAAGATGCGTCACAGAATCCATTGATGCTTCTCATTAGAAAAGCTCTTTCTTCCCTGTTCTACCATGGACGGCCTCTATCTCATATTTGTAACAAGAGTTCGTGACCATTCCTTACCAAAAACTTGCAAACCTGTTTACTGTCTGATGTATCAGTTTTCCTGCCGATTCTTACTTTTATCTTATTTTTATCTACATGCAAGGTAAATAAAATGGTGGGAAGGTGCATTCACTAAAATAGGATGGAAATCTCAATTTAGCAGAGTCAGAAAAATCACAAAATTGCAAGATTTTACGTTTGATAGAAGAACTGTCATAAGCAGTTTGGAAAGAAGATGAGAATGGTAATGAACTGCAAAGGTTTTATTTACTTATTTCATTAAAGCTGTACATTAATGTTGCTGGTGATTTTTTTTGCTTATATATATTATGCTATCAAAAATATTCCAGATTTTCCTAACTTACAAACTTTCCTAGAGAGTAGAAACTGAAATAGTAATTAGAAATATCACTTATACTTTCCAAAATTGTAAAGTCAGTTAGTAATTAAGAGTAATGAATCCAATTCCCTTAGTAATTTTTCTGTTGTTAGTAAAAATATAACATTGCTTTATGCATCCAAATGGAGTAAACATTTTATAACTTGCTTTCACAATTTTTTTTATACATTCTTGGCAGAAATACTACTATAGGTTATTCCATCTAATTTTGGTCTGAGTTTTACTGCATTTTCTTATTTTTTATGTTCTATCTTTGACAGTTTCACACATCTATATAGCACTTTCTGTTTACTCTCACCCTTCAATGCCTACAAACAAATAGACCGAAAATGACAGTAAACTGTCATTTGGATCAATATCCTGAGTGTCTGTAAACAATAAAAGCTCAAAGTTTACTGAAATTATATAAATCTCTGCAACTTTTTTATAAACCTTAGCCTTTCTTAGGCTTTTGTGTTCCTAGGAGATGCCAGGCACTGACACTCTACTCCAGGAAGCCCAGCAATGTTCTCTATGTATGACCTTGGAGAAGCAGAAATTCACCACATAAGACAAAGTTGGCAAGGATGCTCTGCCCACACATTCAGCATGTTCTGGGTGCTGCGATTATAGTGCTTGATGGGAAGTGCTACATCCAAAATACATATGCAAGCAGAGACATACAAACATACATACACATATATATACACATATGTATATATATCTGTATATACATATGTGTATATATATGTATAGATATATATCACATGCATTGCATGTGTATACATATATCACACATATATAGGTATGTATCTGTTTGCATATGTATATATATTATATATACATATATATGCATTTATATGCAGTTTTTCACCTAAAGTTTGTAAATGTGACTATTAATGGGAAAAGTGACAATGGACTACATATCATTGTCCCATCAAAATCCATATGTTGGAGCCTAATATAGTGATGTTGAAAAGAAAGGCCTTAGAACCCCTAAGTCTTCTTCTCTGAGGTCTTTAGCACTGACACTCTGTCATGTGAAAAGCAAGATCTCATCCAGAAGGACAAGCTCTCATGAGACAATGGATCATCCTATACCTTCATCTCAAGCTTTTCACTCTTTCTGTTTGTTGTGTTGAATAGTAGCAGGAATTTTATAGCACATAGCAGATTAAGCTAAGTCAAGGGTATCCACAGGTTTACTTAAGTTGTCAATCTCCAGATTTGATCACTGTGGCTCATTTCAGTGTGTTCTAGTTCCAATATCAATTATCCTTATTTATTTATGTGCGTATTCATATTTATATTGTGCACATGTGGTTTAGGGTATGTATGCACATGTGAGCCTGTGTGAGAGGAAACATGGGCCAACTTCAAGTGTCATTTCTCTGGTGTCATTGACATTAATATTGAAGTGGGATCTTCCACTGGCCTAGAGTATAGCAGTTGGCTAAACTAGTTTGCTGGCATTTCTTAAGAATCTGCAACTTGCAAACTTGCCAGAGCCAAGATTATAACACAAGCCACTATATGGATTCAGGCACTGGAACTGAGGATATCTCCAGGAAAATATTCGTATTTACTATTGATAGCTTGGAAAACACACACACAAACACACACAGAGAGAAAGAGAGAGAGGGAAATAAGAGGTCCCAGAGAGAGGGAGGCAAATACTGGAGTCATGTTTCCACAGAAGTAACACCTTGAATCATCAGTATCTAAAAGACGGGTCACCTTTGTAACCTTTAGAGGAAATGTGACATGTGATCACCTTGACATATGTGTGGAACTATGGAAAATTTAATTTCAATTGTGGTAAAAACACCCAGTTTGTAGGCATTTGTTATATTAGTTATAAGACTCTAATAAAAGTCTTCCCTAGAAATGCTGTCTCAGTCTTCCAAGTGATCTTCCAAAAAGATTTTCCATTTTCATGTCACTTGAAAGCTTTGGAGTGCTGTTACCTGAGTCAGAACTTTGCTTGCGACAGTTTAAGCAAATGTGGGAACGTGATCAGTGTTTCCTATATCTTCTTTTATTGAATTCTTAGTAAGTGCACTATTTCTCCTCTGTATCCACTCAAACAAGGCATGACCAGTTAGGTTAGTGAAAGACCTCAGAAGAAATCAGAAATTCCAACCTCTGTGCTCTTTGTCATTACTGCAGATGGATTATGTTTCAGCAGGCTTCTAGCTATAGCAAAATGCTACAGTCTGGGTGTGCAAAACAAAACAAAAAAAGTTTATTGAATGCATAATGTAGTCTGAGAAGTCTAAGATCAGTGCTAGTAGGATGTAAATATCCTACTGACATTAGGATTTTAAAGTTTTTATATTGAGAGCAGATAGTGGATCTACAACACCAAAAGGGTGATTTCTGGGATCCAGGTACTGCTGGATCAAAGCAGAAGATATCTATTTGAACATGATTTTCATGTCTGAGCTTGCATGAGCAATGAATAGATTTTTATACAAGTCTGGTAGTAAACTAAGTTTCCTGTTCAGGAAACTTTATAAATCTAGAATTATGATTGTTGCTTTCTTTCTACGAATTCTGGTATAATTTATAGTATAATCAGATTCTCTGTTATCACCATATGACTCTATAGACTAAAATTTTTCTACATGGAGATATGCATCATTGTATGATTTAGCCCATTACACTCATAATGCTTCTCTAAGAGCATGTAATTCATGCTTCCTAGCAAAAAATTATATACTTCCTAGAAATTAGAAATTGTAAGGTCTTCAAGGTATAATTTCTCAAATGCCCAAAGCCTGGATACTGTTGATTTAATTGGCAAAAGTTGGGATGAAGAGATGGGATAATGGTAAGCCCAAGCCTAGCCTGTGCTTGGGCTACAGAATAAGTTCAAGGCCAGCCTGGATAATTCAGTAAGACCATATCTCAAAATAGAAAGTAAAATGGGGCTGGTGAAATAGCTGTTAATGATAAAAGGTACAATGAATACACTAGGTTCAATTTTCAGTAATAATAAAATAAAACAAACAAAACAAAACCACAATGTTAACAAAGAAACTGCGCTATTTTCCTGTGGATATGTGATCACTGGCTTACTTGGATATGATTTGGGAATATTGTGTTTAGCATAGTTCCATATTATATGTCAAACACAACCTTCCACTGACCACCATAATCTATTATGGTCAATGTTCTGGGGCTGGAGAGATGGCTCTGGGGTTAAAAGCAATTTTTTTTTCTTGTAGATAATTTTGCATGTCTGTTTTAGAATTTTGTAATATTTTTCTTGCATTTCTTATAAATAACCTATAATAGCTTGGAAAGAAACCATAAAATGAATTTAACTGAATAAAACTTGAAGAGGTATCCTCTACTTCTTCATTGAGTTCTTCACTTCCCACCTTAATGTATTGCTTTTTATAAGTGTCTAAAGGGTTCTATAATCTAGTACAAGATTTACTTTCATATTACCATGAACGTAGGAACTAAAGAGGAAAAGAAGAATGTCTGTATGTAGATGATGGAAAATTTTCTATACATATCTGTCAGATAAAAAAAAAATACTTGGTGACAATAACTACTGAGAGCTAATGTCAAAAATGTCCTAGATCCCTGTACACTTTGACACTATTGTCAAAAAGGTGGCCATGATTCTTCTAGTTCATCTCCAAACCCTCTATTATGTTTTATTATTTTACCTGTTTGTATTTATTTAAAACACTGAGACCAAGTAACCAAACAACCAAACCAAACCAAACAAACAAACAAAACACCTGCTTGGTAACCAATAAGTTAATGAAAGGCTAATGCATAGAACAAAGGCTCAAAAGAGAAATCCTGTCATAGAAATGCAAAGGTAAAATTAATCTTGAGACAAATCACTAGTCAAAATAGCAACCTGGGTAAGATGCTTAATCCTCATTCAGAAAGGCAAATGAGATGAACATGGAAAGAGGAAGAAAACAGGGAACAGGACAGGAGCCTACCACAAAGGGCCTCTGAAAGACTCTACCCAGCAGGATATCAAAACATATACTGAGATCCACAGCCAAAATGTGGGCAGAATGCAGAGAATCTTATGAAAGAATGGGGAGAGAGAAAGACCTGGAGGGGACAGGAGCTCCACAAGGAGATCAACAGATCCAAAAAATATGGGCACAGGGGGCTTTTCTGAGACTGATACTTCAAACAACTTGGAAGTAACTTGCACAGAAGTAGCCCATGGCAGGTCACTGTCCAAGAGGGTTCCCCCGTAATAGGAACAGGGATTGTCTCTGACATGAGCTCATGGGCTGGCTCTTTGATCCCCACCTGAGGGGGGGAGCAGCCTTACCAGTCCACAAAGGAAGACAAAGAAGCCAATCTTGAAGAGACCAGATAGACTAGGGTCTGATGGAAGGGGAGGAGGACCTCCCCTATCATTGGACAGGGGGAGGGGTATAGGAGAAGAAGAAGGAGGGTGAGAGAGGGAGGGGATTTGGAAGGGGGCTAGAGCTGGGATATAAGAGAATAAACTAATTAATAAAAATAAAATAAAAATTTAAAAGAAGAAATCTGACAAATGCTAATTGTGTGAAAAAAGGAGAGGAACCCTCATAGAAAGAAGAGTAAAAGACTATAGATTTCATAAAAATCAGAATATATTCTTCTCAAAAATTAAAAATGAAATTGACAGATTATACAGCCACATCATTTCTGGCATTTACCCAAATGACTTCATATCTGATCTGAGTTACTTCACACCCATGTCCAACTTCCAATAGTAAAGAAGTGGAGTTATCCTAAAGTCCACCGACAAGGGAACGTATACTGAAAATATAAATGCACATGATGGAATTTTATTCTGCAGTAAAGAAAAAAAAATCAATTTAAAAATTAGCGAGAAAATATATAAATCTAGAAAATGCAACATTATGTGAGGCAGTCCATTCTTGAAAAGACAAAATAAAATGAAAGAAAACAAACAAAATATTGTGTTCTTTCTTCCACATGGGTTTTAGTCTGTAATATATACATAAATGTTTATGAATAATTATAAATATGAATAAAGGTCCAAAGCATTTCTAAGTGATTAAAAGAAAGATTCTCAGGAAATGGCTGGAGTACAAAAGGACAGAAACATGGACAGTGAAAGACAGTAGAATGCAGGGAATTACAAATAGGAAAATGGTGTGAAGGCAGGACAGTGGGTAAAAGAGGAAGGGAATCTGCCAAAACAGAGTTTTTGAAAATACCATGATGGTATTCAATAACTTGACTGTTATTTTAAAGTAGTCAGGATTGAAAATGTACTTACATGTAACATTATATATACTGAACAGGTTTTTAAAAGACAATGGGAAAATATAAGAACACAGAATCCTTTTGTTTTTGTTTTTAATTAAATTTTTATTTTTTATATTAGTTACAGTTTATTTACTTTGTATCACAGCTGTAGCCCCCTTCTTGATTCCCTCCCAAGCCCACACACCCTCCCTCATCTCTTCCCTGCCCCTCTCTAAGTCCACCAATAGAAGATGTCCTCCTTCCCTTCCATCTGACCCTAGTTTATCAGGTCTCTTCCTTTGTGGCCTAGCAAGGTTATTCCTCACTCAGGAGGTGA
Source organism: Meriones unguiculatus (assembly GCF_030254825.1). NCBI lineage: Eukaryota > Metazoa > Chordata > Mammalia > Rodentia > Muridae > Meriones > Meriones unguiculatus. Next base: position 102,235,260 of record NC_083351.1, read on the forward strand.
GGGAAGGTCAAAGAGCCAGCCATTGAGTTCATGTCAGAAACAGTCCTTGTTCCTCTTACTAGGAAACCCAGTTGGATACTGAGCTGCCATGGACTACCTCTGAGCAGGGGTTCTATTTATATCCATGAATAGTTGTTGGTTGGAATATCAGTCTCAGGAAAGACCCCTGTGCCAAGATATTTGGGTTCTGTTGCTCTCCTTGGCGAACCCCTGTCCTCTCCAGGTTTTACTATCTCCCTGTTCTTTCCTAAGATTTTCTGCACTCTGACCAAAGTTTTGTTATGAGCATCTGCTTTGATACACTGCTGAGTAGAGTCTTTCAGAGGCCCTCTGTGGTAGGCACCTGTCCTGTTACTTGTTTTTTCCAACTTCCAATGTCCATTCCCTTTGTCTTTCTAAGTGAAGATTGATCATCTTACCCCGGGTCTTCTTTTCTGTTTAGGTGTACAGATTTTAGTATGTTTATCCTATGGTCTAGTATACACTTATAAGTGAGTTTATACCATGTGTGTCTTTCTGCTGTTGGGAGACCTCACTCAGAATGATCTTTTTCAGATCCCACCATTTGCCTGCAAATTTCATGATTTCCTTGTTTTTAATTCGTGAGTAGTATTCCATTGTGTAAATGCACCACAATCTCTGTATCCATTCTTCCACTGATGGACACCTGGGTTGTTTCCAGGTTCTGGATATTATGAATAAAGCTGCTACAAACATGGTTGAGCAAATGTCCTTGTGTACTTGAACATCTTTTAGTATATGCCTAGGAGTGGTATAGCTGGATCTTGAGGAAACACTATTCCCAATTGTCTGAGAAAGCGCCAGATTGATTTCCAAAGTGGTTGTTCAAATTTACATTCCCACCAGCAATGGAGGAAGGTTCCCCTTTCTCCACAACCTCTCCAGCATGTGTTGCCACTTGAGTTTTTGATCTTTGCCATTCTGATGTATGTAAGGTGAAATCTCAAGCATCTCCCTGATGGCTAAAGACATTGATCATTTCTTTAAGTGTTTCTCTGCCATTCTATGTTCCTCTACAGAGAATTCTCTATTTAGCTCCATACCCCACTTTTTTTATTGGATTACTTGATTTGTTGCTTTTTAACCTCTTTAGTTCTTTATATATTCTGGATATCAGCTCTTGGTCAGATATAGGGTTGGTGAAGATCCTTTCCCAGTCTGTAGGCTGTTGTTTTGTTCTGACTTCAATATCTCTTGCTTTACAGAAGCTTTTCAGTTTCATGAGGTCCCATTTATTGACTGTTGTTCTTAGAGCCTGTGCTGTTGGTGTTCTGTTCGGGAAGTTGTCTCCTGTGCCAATGAGTTCTAGGCTTTTCCCCACTTCTTCTTCTAAATGATTTAGTGGGCCTGGTTTTATGTTGAGGTCTTTGATCCACCTGGACTTTAGTTTTTTGCAGGGTGATAAATATGGATCTATTTTCATTATCTGCATGTAGACATCCAGTTGAACCAGGACCATTTGTTGAAGATGCTGTTTTCCACTGAATGGTTTTGGCTACTTTGTCAACAATCAAGTTTCCATAGGTGTGGGGGTTTATTTCTGGGTCTTATAATCAGTTCCCTTGTTCCACCATTCTGTTTCTATGCCAATACCATCCATTTTTATTACTATTGCTCGATAGTAGAGCTTGAAATGAGGGATTGAGATACCTCCAGACACTCTGTTGTTGTACAGGATTGTTTTAGCAATTCTGGGTTTCTTGTTATTCCATATGAAGTTGAGAATTTTTCTTTCAAGGTCTGTAAAGAATTGTGTTGGTAATTTGATGAGAATTGCATTTAATCTGTAGATTGCTTTTGGTAAGATGGACATTTTAATTATGTTAATCCTGCCAAGCCATGAGCATGGGAGATCTTTCCATCTTCTTATATCTTCTTCTAATTCTTTCTTCAGAGACTTGAAATTTTTTTTTTCATACAAGTCTTTGGCTTGCTTGGTTAGTGTTACTCCGAGGTACTTTATGTCCTTTGTGGCTATTGTGAAGGGTGTTGTTTCCCTAATTTCTTTCTCAGCCCTTTTGTCTTTTGTATACAGGAGGGCTACTGATTTTTTTTTGAGTTAATTTTTTATCTGGCCACTTTGCTGAAGGTGTTAATCACCTATAGGAGTTCTCTGGTAGAATTTTTGGGGTCACTCACATATACTATCATATCATCTGCAAATAGTGATAATTTGACTTCTTCCTTTCCAATTTGTATCCCCTTGATCTCCTTCAACTGTCTTATTGCTCTAGCAAGGACTTTCAGATCTATGTTGAAGAGATTTGGAGAGAGTGGGCAGCCTTGTTTTGTCCCTGATTTCAGTGGGATTGTTTTAAGTTTCTCTCCATTCAGTTTGATGTTGGCTATAGGTTTGCTGTATATCGCCTTTTCTATGTTTAGATATGTGCCTGGTATCCTTGATCTCTCCAATACTTTAAACATGAATGGATGTTGGATTTTGTCAAATGCTTTTTCAGCATCTAGGGAGATTATCAAGTGGTTTTTTCTTTCAGTTTGTTAATATGGTGGATAACATTGATGGATTTCCATATATTGAACCACCCCTGCATACCTGGAATGAAGCCTACTTGGTCATAGTGGATGATATTTTGATGTATTCTTGTATTCGGTTTTCAAGTATTTTTTTTAATTTTATTTTTCTCATTAGTTACATTTTGTTAATTCTGTATCCCAGCTAGATCCCTCATTCCCTTTCCAATTCCACCCTCCCTCCCTCATCTCCTCCCTGCCCCTTTCCAAGTCCACTGATAGGGGAGGACCTCCTCCCCTTTCATATGACTCCCTTTTGTCAGGTATTTTCAGGACTGGCTGCAAAGTCCTCCTCTGTGGCCTACCAGTGCTGCTCCTCCCTTGGGAGGTGGGGAGGTCAAAGAGCCAGTCATTGAGTTCCTGTTAGAAATAGTCCTTGTTCCCCATACTATGGGAAACCAATTAATTAATGAGCTATCACGGGTCACATCCGAGCAGAGGTTCTAGGTTTTATCCTCTCATGGTCTTTGGTTGAGTGTCCATCTCAGAAAAGACCCTGTGCCCAGATACTTTTGGTCCTTGTGGAGCTCCTATCCTTTCCACATCAAACTCCCCTTCTTTCATATGATTCCCTCACTCTGCCGAGGTTTGGTTATGAGTCTTAGTATCTACTTTGAAGCACTTCTAGGTAGAGTCTTTCAGATGCTTTCTGCGGTAGACTTCTGTCATACGTTCAATGCATATCCCATTTGTCTTTCTAAATGAGGACAGATCATCATACCCCATGTCTGCTTTCTTGATTATCTTCTTTAGGTGTATAGATTTCATTATTTCATTATTTCATTTCATTATTTCATTTCATTTCATATGTATCATTATCCTATTTTTTAGGTCTATATAGGCCAGTATATTCCATGTTTGTCTTTCTCCTGGGATACTTCACTCAGAATGATCTTTTCTAGATCCCACCATTTGCCTGCAAATTTCATGATTTCCTCCTTTTTGATTGCTGAGTAGCATTTCATTGTGTAAAAATACAATTTCTGTATCCATTCCTCCGTTGATGGATATCTGGGTCATTTCCAGGTTCTGGCTATTACAAATAAAGCTGCTACAAACATGGTTGAGCAAATGTCCTTATTGTGTACTTGAGCAAATTTTGAGTATATGCCTAGCAGTGGTATAGCTGGATCTTCAGGAAGTGCTATTCCTAATTGTCTGAGAAAGCACCAGATTGACTTTCAAAGTGGTTGTACCAGTTTACATTCCCACCAGCAATGGAGAAGGGTTCCCCTTTCTCCACAACCTCTCCAACATGTGTTGTTATTTGAGTTTTTCATCTTGGCCGTTCTGATGGGTGTAAGGTGAAATCTCAGGGTCGTTTTCATTTGCATTTCCCTAATGGCTAATGACATTGAACATTTCTTTAAGTGTTTCTCTGCCATTCTATATTCCTCTACAGAGAATTCTCTGTTTAACTCTGTTCCCCATTTTTTAATTGGATTACTTGGTTTGCTGCTTTTCAGCTTCTTATTTCTTTATATATACGGGATATTAGCCCTCTGTCAGATAAAGGGTTGGTGAAGGTTCTTTCCCAATCTGTAGGCAGTCATTTTGTTTTGATGATGTTGTCCTTTGCTTTATAGAAGCTTTTCAGTTTTATGAGGTCCCATTTATTGATTGTTGCTCTTAAAGCCTGTGCTGTTGGAGTTCTGTTCAGGAAGTTGTCTCCTGTGCCAATGAGTTCTAGACTGTTCCCCTACTTTTTCTTCTAACAGATTTAGCATATCTGGTTTTATGTTGAGGTCTTTGATCCACTTTGACTTTAGTTTTGTGCAGGGTGATAAATGTGGATCTATTTTCATTTTTCTGCATGTAGACATCCAATTAGACCAGCAACATCTGTTGAAGATGCTATCTTTTTTACATTGAATGGTTTTGGCTGCTTTGTCAAAAACTGAGTATTCATAGGTGTGTGGGTTTATTTCTGGGTCTTCTATTCGGTTCCATTGATCCTCCTTTCTGTTTCTATGCCAGTACCATGCAGTTTTTATTACTATTGCTCTGTAGTAGAGCTTGAGATCGGGAATGGAGATACCTCCAGATGATCTATTGTTGTACAGAATTGTTTTGGAGATTCTAGGTTTTTTGTTTCTCCATATGAAGCTGAGAATCTTTTTTTCAAGGTCTGAAAAGAATTGAGTTGGTATTTTGATGGGAATTGCATTGAATCTGTAGATTGATTTTGGCAGGATGGCCATTTTCACAATGTTAATCCTACCAATCCATGAGCACGGGAGATCTTTCCATCTTCTGATATCTTCTTCAATTTCTTTCTTCAGAGACTTGAAGTTTTTCTCAAACAGGTCTTTCATTTGCTTGCTTAGTGTCACCCAAGGTATTTTATGTTATTAGTGGCTATTGTGAAGGGTGTTGTTTCCCTAATTTCTTTCTCGGCCCTTTTGTCTTTGGTATACAGGAGGGCTTCTGATTTTTTTGAGTTGATTTTGTATCCAGCCAATTTGCTGAAGGTGTTTATCAGCTGAAGGAGTTCTCTGGTTGAATTTTTGGAGTCACTCATGTAGACTATCATATCATCTGCGAATAGTGACACTTTGACCTCTTCCTTTCTGATTTGTATCTCCTTGATCTCCTTTAGTTGTCTTATTGCTCTGGCTAGGACTTCAAGTATTATATTGAAGAGATATGGAGAGAGTGGGCAGCCTTGTCTTGTCCCTGATTTCAGTGGGATTGATTTAAGTTTCTCTCCATTGAATTTGATGATGGCTGTAGGCTTGCTGTATATTGCCTTTTCTATGTTTAAGTATGTGCCTTCTATCCCTGATCTCTCCAATACTTGAAACATGAATGGGTGTTGGACTTTGTCAAATGCTTTTTCCGTATGCAAGGAGATGATCATGTGGTTTCTCTCCTTCAGTTTGTTTATGTGGTGGATTACATTGATGGATTTCCGTATGTTGAACCACCCTTGCATGCCTGGGATGAAGCCTACTTGGTCATGGTGGATGATATCTTTGATGTGTTCTTGTATTCGGTTTGCACGTATTTTATTGAGTATTTTTGTATCAATATTCATAAGAGAGATAGGTCTGAAGTTCTCTTTTTTTGTTGGGTCTTTGTGTGGTTTGGGTATCAAGGTGACTTTCGCTTCATAGAATGAGTTTGATAATGTTCCTTCTGTTTCTATTTTGTGGAACAGTTTGAAGAGAACTGGAGGTAGCTCTTCTTTAAAGGTCTGGTAGAATTCTTGGCTGAAACCATTTGGTCCTGGGCTTTTTTTTTTAGATGGGAGATTTTGGATGACTGCTTCTATTTCCTTGGGGGATATAGGACAACTTAATTGATTTACCTGGTCTTGATTCAGCTTTTGTAAGTCGAATCGATCAAGAAAATTGTCCATTTCACTTAGATTTTCAAATTTTGTGGCATATAGACTTTTGAATTAAGTCTAATGATTGTTTTTATTTCCTCAGTGTCTGTAGTTATGTCCCCCCTTTCATTACTGATTTTTGTTGATTTGGATGTTGTCTCTCTGCCTTTTAGTTAGCTTGGCTAAGGTTTTGTCTATCTTGTTGATTTTCTCAAAGAACCAGCTCTTGGTTTCATTGGTTCTTTGAACTGTTTTATTTGTTTCTAATTGATTGATTTCAGCCCTGAATTTGATTATTTCCGGCCGTGTAACTCCTTTTTGGTGTGTCTGCTTCTTCTTTTTCTAGGGTTTTTAAGCATGCCATTAAGTTGCTTAAATGAGCTGTCTCAAATTTCTTCTTGAAGGTACTTAGTGCTATGAACTTTCTTTTTAGCACTGCTTTCATTGTGTCCCACAAGTTTGGTTATGTTGTGCCTTCATTTTCATTGATTTCTAGAAAGATTTTAATTTTTTTCTTCATTTCTTCCCTGACCCAGCTGTCATTTAGTAACAAGTTGTTCAGTTTCCATGTGTGTGTAGGCTTTTTGCTATTTCTGTTGATGTTGTGGTCCAGCTTTATTCCATGGTGATCAGACAGGATACAAGGGATTATTTCAATCTTCTTGTATCTGTTGAGGCTTGCTTTGTGACCAACTATATGGTCTATATTGAAGAAGGTTCCATGAGGTGCTGAGAAGAAGGTAAATTCTTTTGTGTTTTGGTGTAAGGTTCTGTAAATGTCTGTTAGGTCCATTTGATTCATGACCTCTGTTAGAGACATTGTTTCTTTGTTTAATTTCTGTTTTGTTGACTTGTCCTTTGTTTAGAGTGGGGTGTTGTAATCTCCCACTATTAATGTGTGGGGATCTATATGTGATTTATGTTTTATCAATGTTTCTTTTACAAATGTGGGTGCTCTTGTATTTGAGGCATAGATGTTCAGGATTGTGATCTCTTCCTGGCCGAATTTTTGCTTAATAAGTAAGAAGTGTCCTTCCCCATCTCTTTGGATTAATTTCGGTTGAAAGTCTTTTTTATCAGATATGAGAATGGCTACTCCTGCTTGCTTCTTGGGTCCATTTGATTGGAAAGCCGTCTTCCAACCCTTTACCTTCAGGTAATATCTGTCTTTCTGCCTTAGGTATGTTTCTTTTATGCAACAGATTGCTGGGTTTAGTTTAAGTATCCATTCTGTTAGTCTGTGTCTTTTTATTAGAAAGTTGAGTCTATTGATGTTGAGAGAAATTAATGACCACTGGCTGTTAGATCCTTTGATTTTGATGTTTGCTTTGGTCACAAGGTTGTGTGCTTGGTTGCTTTTTGTTTTACTGTTGTAAGGTTAATTATATCCTGTGTTTTCTTGAAAGTAGCTAATTTTCTTGGGTTGTATTTACCCTTCCAGTGTCTTCTGTAATGCTGGATTTGTGTGTAGGTATTGTTGAAATTTGTTTTTGTCATTGAATATCTTGTTTTCTTCATCTATGAGGACTGAGAATTTTGCGGGTTATAGTAGCCTAGGCTGACATCTGTGTTCTCTTAGGGTTTGCCTGATATCCATCCAGTCCCTTCTGGATTTCATAGTCTCTGTTGAGAAGTCAGGTGTGATTCTAATGGGTTTGCCATTATATGTTACTTGGCCTTTTTCCCTTGCAGCTTTTAGTATTTTTTTCTTTGTTCTGTATACTTACTGTTTTGATTATTATGTGGCGGGAGGATTTTCTTTTCTGGTCAAATTTGTTGGGTGTTCTGTACGCCTCTTGTATTCTTATTGGCTTCTTCTTTAACTTGGGGAAATTTTCTTCAATGATTTTGTTGAAAATATTTTCTGGGCCTTGGTGCAGGGAATCTTCTTTTTCCTCTATTCCTACTATTCTTAGGTTTTGTCTTTTCATATTGTCTTGGATTTCTTGGACTGTCTGTGTCAGGAATTTTGGGGATTTAAAATTTTCTTTGACAAATACATTGATTTCTTCCATTGTATCTTCTCCTCCTGAGATTCTTTCTTCCATCTCTTGTAGTCTGTTGGTTATGCTTACCTGTTTAGTTCCTGTTTTCTTCCCTAAAATCTTCCTCTCTATTATTTCCTCCATTTGTGTTTCTTTAATTTTTTCCAGTTCTATCTTCAGATCTTGAGTTGTTTTGTTTACTTCCTTCACCTGTCTGATTGTATTTTCCTCTTTTTCTTGTAGTTCCTTCAACTCTGTTTCTTTTATTTCTTTCAGTGATTTAATTACTTCTTCTCTGAAGGCCGTAAACTGTTTGGCTGCATCTTCCCGTATTTCTTCATGGATGGCCATAATCTGCTTGTCTTTAACTTCCTCCGTTTCTTTATGGATAGCCATGATCTGTTTGGTTTTATCTTCCTCTAATTCTTTACGTAATTTATTTGTTTCCTTTATTATCCTCTTCATCAGCATAGATGTAAGGTCATCTTCTTGATTTTCTATTATGCTGGGTTTTCCAGGGCTGCTCACCCCTGGATGGCTGGGTTCTGTAGATGCCATATTGCTCTGTCTTTTGTTGGTTGAGATTTTACGCTGACCTCTACCCATTGGGCTGTTTTAGGTGTTGGCTGTTAGTTTCTGTGTTTCCTGGAGTCCTTGGCAGGAAGATGTTTTTTTCCTGAAGGAGGCCTCCCTTGCTTTTTGGGTATGGTCACAATATGGCCAATGTTTCTCAGGAATTGCCACTGCTCACCTCAGGTGTATAGACCTGAGTTGTCACTGTGGTCTTTTTTAGTCAGGGGGCTCTCCTCTGACCCATAGAAATTCTCAAGACAGCTGCCCTGCTGCTGGGTTTCTCATTCTGAACTTAGTGAGCTGCTGTTGTTGTTACACTGTTTTCCAGGTACAGCCCTCTTGATGATCCTGCTGATTCCGTAGCTGTGGGGTTTTCTCCCAACAGGGAAACTCAGTCTGGTATCCTGGGGCACACAGTTCTGTCAGGGAAGGTGAGAGGAGCGCCCAGCAAGTCTCTGGGCCAGAGGCTGAGTGCTCCACTCTGGTCCTAGAGAATGTGCGCCTAGGTTGAGTTGGTGCCTGGAGGCACTGCTCTAGTCTGGAGTCTGTGCACTCCTCTCTAGGCTGGCAACAGAGGGCTCCTCTCTGGTCTGGAGGCTGGGCACCTCACTCTGGGCCAGAAGCTGTGTGTCCCTGTCTGGGATGGCAGCTGCTCGTGCCGCTCTTGTCCAGATGCTGTGCACCCTGGTCTGGGAAGGTGACTGGGGTGCTGCTTTGGTCCAGAAGCTGTGAACTCCTCTCTAGGCTGGCAACTGAGGGCTCTACTCTGGGCCGGAAGCTAGGCACCTCACTCTGGGCCTTAAGCTGTGTACCTGTCTGGACTGCTCTGTTCTGGAGGCTGTGCACCCGGGTCTGGGATGGCATCTGAGGGTGTCACTCTGGCTCAGAGGCTCCACACTCTGGTCTGAGCTGGCAGTGTGTGTCCCCTTCTGGGCCAGAGGCTGTGCACGCTTCTCTGGGCTGGCAACTACGGGCTCTGCTCTGGGTTGGAGGCTTGGCGCCTCACTCTGGGCCAGAGGCTGTGTGTCCCGGGCCCAGATGGCAGCTGGGGATACTACAGGAGACTGTGTGTGCCGATCTCAGGCAGCAGGTATGCCCGCAGTTCCCAGGACCTTTACCAGGTATTGATTGGGTGACCTGAGGTTGGTCCCAATTGATTTCCACACCGTAGGCTTTCCTCTCACCTGGCAATTACAAACGCTGGTATTTTAGGTCCCTGGGTTCAGTCTCCTGGTCACTGTGCCAACACTGCTGTCCTGTTCCTCAGACACAGTGTCCTCCTGGTGCCACCCTTTTCATCTGACTCTGCCTCTTGTATTCTTATTGGCCTCTCCTTTAAGTTGGGGAAATTTTTTTTCAATGATTTTGTTGAAAATATTTTCTGGGCCTTGGAGAAGGGAATCTTCTTTTTCCTCTATTCCTATTATTCTTACGTTTGTCTTTTTATGTTGTCTTGAATTTCTTGGATGGCCTGTGTCAGGAATTTTTTAGATGTAACATTTTCTTTGACAGATACATCGGTTTCTTCCATTGTATCTTCCATACCTGAGATTCTTTCTTCTATCTCTTGTAGTCTATTGGTTATGCTAACCTCTGTAGTTCCTGCTTTCTTCCTTAAGTTCTTTTCTCCACAATTTCCTCCATTTGTGTTTTCTTTAATTTTTCCAATTCTATCTTCAGATCTTGAGCCATTTTGTTGCTTTCTTTCACCTGTCTGACTGTATTTTCCTGTTTTTCCTTCAATTTCTTCAGCTGTTTGTTTGAACAATCCTGTTTCTTTTATTTCTTTCAGTGATTTAAACATTTCCTCTCTAAAGGCCACAAACAGTTTGGCTGCAACTTCCTATATTTCTTTACAGATGGTTATAATCTGTTTGTTTTTATCTTCCTCTATTTCTTTATGCCTGGCCATAATCTGTTTGAGTTTATCTTCCTCTAGGTCTTTATGCATTGTATTTGTTTCCTCTGTTATCTTCTTCATGAGCATAAATGTTAGGTCATTTTCTTGAATTTCAATTATGCTGGGGTGTCCAGGGCTACTTGTCCCTGTATAACTGCGTTCTGGAGATGCCATATTGCTCTGTCTTTTGTTGGTTGAGCTTTTATGCTGGCCTCTACCGACTGGGCTATCTTAGGTGTTTGGAGTTAGTTTTTGGTGGTTCCTGCAATCCTGTGGTGGAGAGAATCCCCTTGGCAGGAACATGGTTTTTCCTGAAGGAAGCCTTCTCAGCTTTTTGGGTATAGTCACTGGATGGCTGGTGTTTTTCAGGAGTTGCTGCTGCTCACCTCAGGCATAGAGACCTGAATGGTAACTGTGGTCCTTGTTAGTTGAGAGAGCTCTCCTCTTACCCAGTGAAGTCGTGAAGACAGCTGCCCTGCTTCTGGGTTTCTTGCTTTAGATTTAGTGATCAGCTGCTATAACCTGTGTGTCCCGTGGTTTGGTCAGTTTTGTTAGGGATAACTGGTTGCCCCTTGGAGCATTATCTGGGGGTTGATCTTGGGGATTCTGGGCTTCTGTAGCTCTTCCTTAAGTTCTTTTCTCCACAATTTCCTCCATTTGTGTTTTCTGTGCCCCAGTACCCAAGTGGTAATCTGTGGTGGGTGGGTACTGCTCTCCTGGTATCAGCAGTTTATCTGGTACACAGCAGGTCCCTGGGTTGGGCAGGTCCTTTTCCAGGGATATACTAGGTGGCCTAAGTCAGTTCCCTTTGATTCGTTCCCTGTGAGGATTTCTCCCGACAGTGACTCCCAGTCTCTGGTGTCCTGGGGTGCACAGCTCTGTCTGTGCCAAAGAGCTGGGCATGCAGGAATAGTCTGTGCCCACAGCTGGAGCCCAGTTTAGTGATGGCGGCTCATACCCGCTGGTCTGCAAGACTTTTTTCCAGGGAAAGACTGAGTGACCCAAGTCAGTACCATTTCCTTCCTTCCCTGTGAGGCTTTCTTCTAACAAGGATGCCCAGTCTCTGTTGCCCTGGGGCACACAGCTCTGTCTGTGCCAGAGAGCTGGTCGCATAGCAACTATTTGTGCCTGTGGGTGGAGCCCAGTTTAGTGATGGTGACTTCTACCCGCTGGTCTTCTAGACATTTTCCAGGGAAAGACTTGGTGACCTAAGTTAGTACCATTTCCTTCCTTCCCTGCGGGGTTTACTCACGAAGGGGACTCCCAGTCTCTGGTGTTTTTTGTGCCCACCGATCAGCGTGGGAAGGTGATCAGGACATGCAGGCGTGTGGCTCAGGTCTAGCGACCTAGTGCCTGCGCGACCCCGGGATCTCTTCTGGGTTCTGGCTGGGTGGCTTGAGCGTGGGCCGGACTGATTCCCATGCTGTGGGAACATGATTGCTGTTGTTTTAGGGCCCAGAGTTCAGTCTCTTGTTCGCTGTGTGGATAATTTTGTCCTGCTTCTCAGAGGTAGTGTTCTCCTGGCACTGCCATCTTGTCCCCCACTCTCCCACCCCCCGATTTCGTTGTTTTAATTGCTGAGGAGTATTCCATTGTGTAAATGTACCACAGTTTTCTGTATCCATTCCTCAGTTGAGGGACATCTGGGTTGCTTACACTTTCTGGCTATTAAGAATAAAGCTGCTAAGAACATGGTTGAACAAATGTCCTTGTGTAATTGAACATATTTTGGATATATGCCTAGGAGTAGAGGAGCTGGATCTTGAGGTAGCACTATTCTTAACTGTTTGAGAAAATGCCAGTTTGATTTCCAAAGTGGTTATAAAATTTTACATTCCCACCAGCAATGGAAGAGGATTTCCCCTTTCTCCACAGCCTCTCCAGCATGTATTGTCACTTGAGGTTTTGATCTTAGCCAATCTGATGGGTGTAAGGTGACAATCTCAAGGCCATTTTGATTTGCATTTCCCTGATGGCTAAGGACGTTGAACATTTCTTTAAGTGTTTCTTCTCATTTAATATTCCTCTGTTGAGAATTTGGGTAGAAAAGATCATCCTGAGTGAGGTTGGGTAGAAAAGATCATCCTGAGTGAGGTCTCCCAGAAGTAGAAAGACACACATGGTATATACTCACTTATGAGTGGATATTAGACCTATAAAACAGAATAAACATACTAAAATCTGTACACCTATAGAAGCTAAGCGATAAGGAGGATCCTGGGTAAGATGATCAGTCCTTACTCAGAAAGACAAACAGGATGGACATTGCAAGAAGGAAAGAATGGGAAACAGGACAGGAACTTACCACAGAGGACCTCTGAAAGACTCTACTCAGCAGTGTATCAAAGCAGATGCTGATACTCATAACAAAACTTTGGTCAGAGTAGATGAAATCTTAGGAAAGAAGAGGGAGATAGTGAGACCTGGAGGGGACAGGAGTTCCCCAAGGAGAGCAACAGAACCCAAATATCTGGGCACAGGGGTCTTTTCTGAGACTGATACTCCAACCAACAACTATTCATGGATATAAATAGAACCCCTGCTCAGAGGTAGTCCATGGCAGCTCAGTATCCAAGTGGGTTTCCTCGTAAGGGGAACAAGGACTGTTTCTGACATGAACTCAGTAGATGGCTCTTTGATCACCTCCCTCTGAGGAGGGGACAGCCTTGCCAGGCCACAGAGGAGGAAAACACAGCCAGTCCTAAGGAAACCTGATAAACTAGGGTCAGATAAAATGGGGAGAAGACCTCCCCTATCAGTAGACTTGGAGAGGGGTATGGGTGGAGATGAGGTAGGGAAGGTGGCATTGGTAAGGAATGAGGGAGGTCTCTATAGCTGGGATTCAGAGTGAATAAACTGTAATTACTATAAAAAAATTAAAAAATCAGATATTCTAAATCTATTTGAAGAGAGAGTAAGGACAGTCCTTGAGCTAATTAGTGCTGGAGACAAACAACTTCTTAAACAGAACACCAACAGCTCAGGCACTAAAATCAACAATAAAAGGAACCTCATTAAACTAAAAAGCTTCTGTAAGTCACAGAAAACCATCAAAAGTATACCAGGACAACCTACATACCGAATGGCAAAATTTTTTGACAAATCTTAATATCTGACAATGATTAGCATATGACAGAGGGCTAATACCCAAAACATAAAGTACTTAAGAAACTAATAATAAACAAACCAAATAGCCAAATAAAAAAAGGGGTTACTGAGCCAAACAAAATTCTCAGCAAAGGAATATCTAATGGCTGAGAAGCACTTAAAAAATGTGTGAAGTTCTTGGTCATCAGAGAAATGCCAATTAAAACAACTCTGAGAGTCTATCTTGTACCTGTCAGAATGCCTTAGATTGAAAACACAAGTGGCATCTCATGCTGTCAAGGATGTGGAACAAGGGGAACACTCCTCCATTGTTGGCGGGAATGCAAATTTGTAAAACCATTTTGGAAATCAATCTGGTGGCTTCTCAGGAAATTGGGGCTAGATCTACCTCACTACTAGCAGGGAACATGGAGACTAAAAAGGCCACCCTCTAACCAGATATCACTCAAAACAAAGGGAAGGGAATGCCAACCCACCCACAAAAAGGCTTACCCAAAATTTACCCTCCCTATAAGATGTGCAAGGTCAATGATAGAGCAGAGATTGATGGAATGTCCAACCAATGCCTGGACACACCATGGCAGAGAGCCAACCCCTGACACTTTTAAAGATACTCTGCTATGCCAGCAGACAAGAACCTAGCATAGGTGTCTGCTGAAAGGGTCCACCCAGTGGCATATTGAAAAAGATGCTGAGACTCACAATCAAACATTGGGCAGAGAGCAGGGAGCCTGTGTAACAATGGGAAGGAGAATAGAAGAACATGGAAAGAACAGGGTCTCCAAAAGAAGACCAACAGTGCCAACTAAACTGGGCTGAGGGGTGTCTTTCAGACACTGAAATACCAACCAAGGACCATGTATTTTCCGGACTTAGTCCCTCTACACATATCTACAGGATAGACAGCTTGGTCTTCATGTGGGTGACCTAGAAAGGGGAGAGGGGACTGTCTCTGACAAGGACTCTCTTGCATGCTTTTAGATCACTTTCGCTTGGCTGGGCTGCCTGGCCAGGCCAACATGGTGGAGAATGTGCTCTGTCCTGATAAGACTTGATGAGCGAGGAGGTGGTCCCTTTTTGTGAGGGGAAGCAGAGGGTGGATGGGAAAGAGGGAAAAAGGATGGACTGGGAGGAGCCTAGGATTGGGATGTAAAGTAAATAAATAGATAAATCTTTTTAAAGAAAGAGAAAGAAAAAATATCTTGGTATATCACTCCTGGTTATACACCCAAAAGAAGTTCCCCATACCACAAGGACACTTTCTCAACTATGTTCATAGAAGTTTTATTCGTAATAGAAACTGAAAACTCTCTAGAAGGTCAACTGAAGAACAGATAAAGAAAATGTGGAATATTTACACAATGGATTATTATTCAGTCATTAAAAACAATGACATCATTAATTTTGTAGGCAAATGAATGGATCTAAAAAAATCATTCTGAGTAAGGAAACCTGGATCCAGTAAGACAAGCATAGTATGTGTTCACTTATAAGTCCATATTAGAAATATAATTGAGTTTTACCTGATAATAATAATTTCTTTTTAGTAAGTTAAATTTAGTATTAAGGAGTTTCAAATACAAAGATGACAATACCTTTAGGGATAATTGTTTAGATGTCAATGGACCTCAAAAACAGAGTTTGCTGCCATTCCAACACTATGCCACCCACAAACCCACATCAGAAACTTTGTACTCAGCATTTAATTTCCAGTCTTTGATATTGCGATATGGTGTTACTATCTACAAAGTTCACATTGAATATCACTTCACTGAGTTACAGAAAATTCACAGAAAAATCCATGACAATATCAGTAAGCTTATGACTTTGTGTAAGGCTTCATTTATAACTAGTCTGGGGGTCATGTGGCTCCTGATCTATAATGTCCTTAATTTGGACTGACACATGAAATCATTCATTAATTTGTCATGTCTGCCTTAGTAATCTTTAAATGTGTATGGATATCCCTCCTCTGCTTCATACTTTCTTTGTATTAGTATTTGCCACCATCTAATATAAATATATATTGCATTCTTTTAAATTCATGCCTTTTCTATTAGAATTTAAAATTTGAGATAAAAATCACCATCATTTATTCTGTTCAATTTTTATTTCAATATTCTTCAACAATGTTTGGTGTGTAGAGGACGCTCAGAAAGTAACAACGGGAGAATTTTTAGTGATGCTGTAATGTGTAGTGTGTTATAGAAATAACATATGCTCTCTTCTGTTTTGGGTCAGAGAATTACCACTATGAAGTCTTTAGAGCGAGACGAATTCTTCAAGGTGAGTAAGCATAAAAGAATGTATCAGGAATTCAATAAACATATAAAGCAAATCTGGTATATTTACATACCTGAGTTATGTTCAGGCATTTATAAAAAATGAAATCCTGAGTTTTCTAGAGATCATTGTGTTAGAAGACACAGGACTGTTCCAAAGAAGCGAGGAGTTCAGGCTTCCTCACACATGTAGAATCAAGAGGGAGAAAGGAAGATATATATATAAAAGAAACAAATACAGATATGTTCTGGAAAGAAGAGAGAACAGAATGAGAAAGTGTTTAAAATTTGATTATGATTAAAGTAATCATGTATACATATATATGTAAACATTCTATGAAACATTTTATAAATTAATATACATGATAAAAAGATTATGAAAATATTTTTATCAATGACTATAAATTCCTGAATGGCTGTTTAGAAAAATAATATAGAATATTATAGAAAAATATATAGAAATATATTATAATATATAAATAATAGAGTATGTTTACTATATAGTAGAAAAAAAAGAAGTTTATAATATAAACTCATTAAAATTTCCATTTCCATTAATCAACAGATATTTGGGTTCAGCACATAAGACTGCCACCACCTTCTTTGATGTTCATTTGAGCCTTCATCCATGTCTTACAGCTGCTCCCATGAAAATTATGTCCTGACCAGAAAAGGGACCACAGGAATTGTCCTGTAGAAACTAAGCAAACAATACTTGTCAGAGGTCACTGTGGCAGCAGTGGGCAGAGACCTTCTTTCTGCACTGACATCCCCATGAATCTCTCAGTAACACAGGGGTGGGGAAGTCCTTCAGTGCCCTCTGAAATACTTGCCTGTTATACCTTGTTTCCAGAAGATTCTTTGTACGGACAACATCAGTGAGTTTCTGTTCAAGTATTAGCTTTGTTAATGGAGATTTGTTAAAGGAGTTTGGAGAAAAAGGAGTGAGCTGGAATAGTTATGCTGACTTTTCTACCTGCAAGGCTTAAGGCTTCAGGGTTCAAGAGTAACCATCAGCCTTCAGCAGCTTTTATTCTGGTATTTCTGTTATGTCTTGTGTGGTTTATGTCATCTGAGTCTATGTGAAAAGTTTACTTAATCTTCTCTAAAACATCTTATTTTGAACTTGTAAAGTATTTTCTAAGGGACTCTAACTGAAGTAGTCTGGTGGGGGGAGGAAAGTCAGTAGATTTTAATGAAAGTGAAAAATGTACATCAAGAGGTTGTTTCCACATGATTAAGAAAAAGGATAAAAATGTCTTTGAAAACAATGCTTTGTTGATACTAAAGGGAGAATGGAGGCAAGTGATAAATCCCAACAGATATAATTAACTGATAATACGTAATCTCTTGCAAGAAAAGTATTAAGATTGGAACCTTCAGGAAGACTAAATCAAATGTGGATGTAATCTGCTTTTAGCAATGGTATTAAGCAGGCTAAGTATGTACACACATGCCAGATGAGTGATTCAATTAATTATCTCTCTACCTCATCCCGTGAAGGCAAACAATTTTCCCTTGTGCCCTCATTAAAATCCCTGCCAATCTTATGCTGCATCATTTACCTATTGCTGAGCTAATGATAACAACGTAGAACATGACCATCTTAAATAATAAGTGTTTACATTCACGTGCAGAGAGACGTCTGTAAAAACGTCAAGTAGCTCAGCTAGTGTACCCATGACTATCTGGACATTGAGTGATTCCGCTGTGATCTTCATCGTCTCCCATGTTAATCGAGCTATGTAGGGCAAGTTCTCAAGGAAGTAGAAATTCATGGAGAAACAGCCAAGATGCCAAGAGACTCTTGTGTTCTTACTCTAACTTCAGCTACTGGAAACCTGCAGTCATTTATGGACACACCCCCGATTTTTCTCCTGCAAGAGATTGTTATTGTGTAGTGAGCCTGGCCCTGCTCACCTCCTTTTCTGCTCCTCTTGGAGGTACAGTTTATTGTTCCCTCATGTGCTTATACTGTGAATTTCAGCCATCTGCCACACTTAACCAGAAGCCAAACAAATGTGGCCTGTCTAATTATAGACCCTGAATCCCAAGACAGTAAGAAAACAAGCCTTTTCTCTCTATATTAGACGATTCCAGTATTTAGGCATAGGAATGCAAAGTCAACTCACATGGACCAGGACCTATAAAATTACATTGCCCTCAACCACATAATTCTCATCAAACCATTTTATAGACAATCTGAGATTAAAAAGATGAAACATGGTCCCTACCTCTTTAGTAAAATGATAAAGCAGTACCACATGATAAAGGAGATGTCCACAGAAAGGGAAATGTCCCAGGGCCCTTAGAACATTCAATATGCCTTAGTTCATTCTTCAAACCTAGTTCTCCATCTCTGTACCATGTCGGTATAATGTTCTTGTGGAATGTATACAATATACCCTTGTTCATTCAAATGCTGATTTCTCTACTCCACTATCTGGTTTCAATCCAGACATTGCATTGTGATGTTAATTCTAAGCATCACCTGTCTCAAGTTTGTGTAAACATGCCACTGTTTTAGGCATAACCACTGTTTAACTAAAAGATAAATCAATATTAAACTTTAATAATCAATAAACGTACCATTTCCCCCTATTCAATTAGGTAAAGTTATAAAAATAAATATTTCCATTTTTAATTATATTTACATTTTATAATTTAATTATTTACTGAGAGCAGGTATCAAGAAACAAATTAAGAAACATAAAAAAGTAGGAAATTAAATTTAAGAGACTTGGGGATAAAAACTGAGATCTGGATTCAGAAACAATAGATCAGTGCATAAAAGAATATTAGCAACTGGAAGGATTTTTCACTCAGTGATCAGGTTGCCTAATGCTTTATTAACCATCCAGATCTTGGTATTTAGTTCAGACTCATGATCATCCCAGACCTCTTTTCAAGCTGAGATACATCACAGAATATGTTCCTCCTAAGTCCAAGCCTTCTAGCCAAAGTATTGCTAGTTAAACAGATGCAGCTGTCTGAAACCTCTGCTCACAACACAGGTCTTTCCACATTATTTTATCTATTATCCTGAAGACTGCTTTTCCATTCATGACTCAAAATTTCCTGCATGAAGTGAGCCCTGTAAGGAAGAAATATAAATCTCTGATGTGTCTTAGACAGCGAGATGTTCCTCTTCCACTGTCATTAACTATGCCATTCACAGTCTTAATGAAAGCATTCCCAGTTCCCCTGTGATTTACAGTTTTCATGCTTCCCCACATTTGTGTCTGTTTCCCCGTCATGACTGCAGCTTCGCCAGGGCCAGTATGTGTAAAAATGGGCATGTACCTGTGGGGTCCCAATGAGTAAAAGTTCTAGTCAGAGTGCCTCAATGCCAGAGGCTCCAGAAAATTCAAACCCATGGTAGTATCTCAAAGGAAATAGTCCTGGAGCGGATTTTAGAGGGCTTAGGTATGGGCTTGATTGTTGACAATAATCTGGGATTATTGTCCTCAAGCATCGTTGTTCTTCAATTGTGTATTTTATAACACAGATTTTGTTTGCAATTCTTAGATGTGATTAGACATGTTCATATACAAATGAATTTGTTAAAAATGAGCACGTGGACCCATAGTCAACCAAGACTCAAAGGTTAGATGACAGGAAATTAGAAACTAAGTGTGTTTTCCAGGTGAGCACGATAACTATTTTCTATCCCATCAGTACCTGTGATGACTGAGCGAAAGAGATTTCTGCTCATATCTGTGCAATTGGCAATATAACAATCTCCTTGCCTTAGCACATGCATCCCAACCAGCAAAGAAAAATAATTGACGTGCATTCCACTAAAACACCATTTTTTCATATTTATAAAGGGAATAATATAATCTGGCAAAAATAAACACTTTTGTGTACACTTCACATTGAGAGGTAACTATCAGATTTCCTGTCTGACTTTGAGTTCTTCTGAGATGAAACATATGCACCTCCTCTGGGCTTCTGCTCAATGAGAGAAATTTTCACATATTCCCAAATGTTGTGTGAGTTATCGAAGCTGCCTGAAGATGCTGTTTAGGAGGTTAGCTCTAGCGTCACCTGCTTGAATTCATTTTGACACCCCACCACCTGTATGACTTTGGGTCACTGATGTAATTTCTTTTCCATCTCTTATCTATACATAAAGGTAAGAATATGACTTATTTCAAAGGGAAGTTTGAAGGATAGGTTAAGAGATTTCAGGAAAGTAAACCCTGAACAAGTGGCAAATGAAACAACAGGAGTTTTTATTGTTGTTAGGCAGTTACTGAATATATTATTACAGATCAATGTTGATGTTTCTTAAAAATAGCGACCCTGTTTATCTGCCTTAGTTTTAGAGGACTCAATTAAACAAACCTCATAGTGTTAATGCAGAGAATTAACACCATGCTTTCAAATACTACACCATACTGGTTTTATCACTATGAGTGGTAGTGGGGCATCATCAATCTCTACCTCACACTATACATTCCTCAGAGATCAGGGCTTAAATCCTGAAAGTGAACAGTGCAATTTAGAATTCAGTAATTGAATTTCACTCCATTGAAATCTGAATGCAAATATATATATATACATATATACATATATATATATATATATATATATATATATATATATATATCAAGGTTTCCTTCTTGCCTTGCACTAAAAAAATTTTTTTAAGATTGACTTCTTCACGCCTTGATTTCAATCATTCCTCCAAAGAATACCTCCAGGGTAAAAGATGGTTTGCATTTTAACTAGAGGCCTCCATAACCTTTTGTCTGTGGCATTTAAGAACTCTGACTACAGCTCTCTTAAAGGTAAGCAACACGGGAAATGAAGGGCATTCCTTCCTTTGTCTCTTGTTTCGGCCCTCTAGGATGATAGCCTGAAAGAGCTCTCTGATTAATTTTGTTCCTTTAAGTTTCTGCAATCCCATGACTTATTGGCAATCTTCCCCTTTATGATCTCAGCCTTGCTTACTCTTGCACTACCTTTTTGCAGTACTGTGATAGGAAGTTACCCTCTATGCATTTATAGACTAATAAGACTCAAAGTCAAAGCTACATTAGCAATCAAACGCAAGGGTGCTTTGAAAGGAAGATCATACCAATGGGTTCACAATAGGAATTCTCTGAACCTTACCATGAAGGCTTCCAGACTCGCCTTCTTTTCACACCATGTGTTACTAAGATGCTGCCAGCCTCCAATTACATTTCAGTCCTCTGTAGGCTTTGTATACACAGCCACTCCCCATGTTCGCAGACCTGATATTCAGTTCATCTTGTACAGCTCTAGGTTTTATTCTAATTTTATGGGAGCTCAATTTGCAGATTGCTGCATATATTATGTATTTGAAGTTGATTTCCCACAATATTCATTCTTGATTAAGAATGGTGGCATTAGTTTTGGTATGTCCATATGATTATTTCTCTGTGGAGATCAGGCTGCTAACCCTTATTTGCAGCCCACTTGATTTTCAACTCATCCATTTCATCTCCTTTCTGGCCATCTTCCCTTTGCTTCTGAAGACGCAATTTGATACAAAGCTTTTGCTTTCCATATTGCTTTCATGTCCTGTGCTATGTATGACTTTAGCACTTGCAATCTCTTTTCTCAAGAGAGTGTCAGGGTGGCTGTGGGTAGAGGAAGGATGGTGGGAATAGAGAAGCTTCACAGACTGGACATTGGAGGTGACTTGATACTTAAGTCCTGGAATTGTTGAAAACCTTGATTTTCTTTCATTTCTATTCCACATAGAAAAAAGGGTTTATTAAGGCAAATTTAATTGTACATCAGCTTTATTCTGCTTGAGTTCAACATCATTGTCATTACCTATGCTCCACTATAAAAGATTGTGAGTGGCCCAACTCTCTAGGAGATAAAGCTCACAGTTACAAAAGCACCATGAAGAACCCAGCTTCTGTTCCACTGCTATGCCATTCTTACCATAAAGGATTTTAGTCCCATGTGCATACTGTGTATAGCCCTAATAAGGGTGTGATATCCAGAAGCTCTCTTAAGTATGGTATTGTAGGTAGATACTGATGGGCAGGTTAAAAGTTTAAATGTTCTTTGGGGGGCTTCAACTTTCAAATCTTATTAATTTAAATAGTCTATATTATAAAGTACTAGCAATTCCTTTCTTGTATTCTGAGAAAAACAAATATTCAAAGTGCTTTTACAAGTCACATAGACTTCTACAAATGCAGTGTCATGAAAAATTAACTCTTACTTTTCACAAAGTAGTGACTGGCAAGAATTTTCCTCTTGTAATTTGCTACCGATAATGTATCATACATTAATTAATTTTGATTCAATATTTTTTGAACTGGAAATGAAAAATAGCAGAGAGAAACAGCTGTTAGAGTTTTCTACTTGCTGGTGCAGTAGAGAAGGAAGGGATGGTAAGTTTTTTCTTTGTCACAGTTTGTAAAGGCTCTCTCCTATAAAAGTCTTCAACAGTGCAAGAACTCAAGTGTGACCCACCTCCCACATAGGTCCCTAGAAGGTTGCCCTCAAACCTGATTTTGGAAAGCAATTACACAAGTTTCTTGGCTTTCAGTCACTACTACTTCAGTTGTACCAGAAACTGGTTTAAAGAACATGTGCATGTCCTGCTCTTTCCTACAAACTGTGGATTTAAGTAGAATCAGCTTTCATTCTTTACACAAGAGCATTCAACAGACTAGCAGATCAATGGAATCAAATCAAAGACCCAGAAATAAACCCTCACACTTAATGATTATTGACAAAGATGCCAAAATCATATAATGGAAAAAAGGTAGCATCTTCAACAAATGGTGCTAGTATAACTGGATGTCGAATGTAGAAAAATGCAAATAGGCCCATATCTGTCACCCTGCACAAAATTAAAGTCCAAGTGTATCAAAGACCTCAACATAAAACCAGACACACTAAATCTGTTGTAAGAAAAAGTAGAAAAGAGCCTTGAACTCATTGGTATAGGAGACAATTTTCTGAACAGAACTCTAACAGCACAGGTTCTAAAATCAACAATTAATAAATGGTACCTCGTGAAACTGAAAAGCTTCAGTAAAGCAAAGGACACTGTCGTTAGAACAAAATGACAACATGAGAAAAGATCTTCACCCACCCTACATCCAACAGAGGAATAATATCCAGAATAATAAAGAACTCAAGAAATTAGATATCAAGAAATAAAATAATCCAATTAAAAATGGCATACAGAGCTAAACAGCAAATTTTCAACAGAAGAATATTGAACGGCAGAGATACACTTATAGAAATGTTCAGTATCATCAGGGAAAGGCTTTGGTATTTTTTAAACCTACTATATTTGTGGTTCCTCAAGCCTCTATCGCCCATCCAACCACTCAACCCTAGGTAGAAAAGAAAGTTAGTAGGGAGGGGGGTTGTAGACACTTTTAGAAGTAGTTCCTTGGGGTAATTCCATTCTTCTTCTTCTTATTATTATTATTATTAGAGTCAGATACCAGGTAGTTTATTTTAGGCAGTTTGGAAAAAAAAATGTTTCCTGCTGTTACACAATCCTCTGTGCACAATAAAGTATATGCCACTTCTTTCATGAAGATTAGTTCTATAGAATGACTGCAAATGTCATCGTATGGGCTTGGAGGAGGATCTGCTCCTGACACAGTCTTGCAGATTTCATTTTTTTTCATCAGGATATACAGTAGTTAGCAAATCAGCAATAGCAAAACAACAACATGGATCAGCAGCCAGCAGCAGCAGCAGGGGCAGCAGCAATTTCCTTGAAGCCTTCTCCAAAGCATTCTCTCTAGGAGTATCTGTAACTGAAGTGTTCTTTCTCTCTCTGGGTTCCTATTTATACTTTCTGAGAGTCTGCACCAGGATATTTTTTCAGTTGGCCAAAACTCACTCCCTGCATCAGGCAGTTTTCAGCTAACAGAGATCAGGTGCCCTCTCGCAAGGCTGTTATAAGCTGTGGATTCCCACATCCCACTCTTGGGATTACAACAAAAACATATCTATATAACATAAACAAAACTTCCAGTACAGTCTCCAGACAAATGCAGCATTTTACATTAAAAAAAAATTAGTTTATCCTTGGTGATGAGTTATTCAGTTGCTTGGAACTCTTAAATCTTCCTATGTAGACTGACAAGGTTTTAAGACCTCCCATTGCATATTGGCCTTATTATGAGAATTAAATGCACTTGTATTTCTTTAAACATTTTAAGCCTGTTTTCTGGAGAAAACAAAAGAAATATATTTTTTAAAATTTTTTTCTCTGACGGTCACACAGTTCTGAAATTCATCATAAATTGTTTTCCATGTTAAAAAGTTTCCTTTAGGTGTTAATGCTACTATTTCTCCTCTTCCTTCCACCTCCATTACCTCTTCTGTTTTCTCTTTCTGATCCTCCTATTACTCCTCCTCCTCTTTTTTTTCCTCCTCCACCTCCTCTATCATCCTCTTTTTATTCACCTCATCCTGCTTCTCCTGTTCCTCCTCTCCTCGTTCTCTTTACTCTTTATTCTCTTCTGTTTTCTTCCTCTACTTTCCATTTTATCCTCATGTGACATTTGAAAGTTTTAGAATAGAATGAACAGAAACCACCACTTCTCATAAGAAACATAAAAGACTACAATCATTGCATTGATAGGTAAAGATATTTTGTGAGTACAATGTAGTTTTGAAACAAATAAGAGACATTATCACTCAGAATAGTAATTGTGTTGAAGTGACAAAGGTACCCTAAATTTCAGTGGGCTAGTACAATGAATAAAGGTTCTTTTCTTCCTTTTCATGAGCCTATGACTTGCTAGAGAAAAGCCGTTCATCTTGATGCTCCAGAATAAAAGCTGATGAAGTTGCCATAATTTCAAATTTTTAGAGGCATGCTTCAATGCACAAAGAAAGAAAGATGTAATTGGACTCTCTTTTTAAAATTTTTATTTATTTTTTACTGGCAATTTTACTTATTTTTTGCATGATTTTTTTATTAATTATACTTTATTCACTTTGTATGCCCTCTGTAGCTCCCTCCCTCCTACCCTCCCAAATCCTCCCTCCCTCCCCCTTCTCCACATATGCCCCTTCCCAAGTCCACTGATAGGAGAGGTCTTCCTTTCCTTTCTTCTGATCCTATCTATTAGGTCTCATCAGGGGTGGTTGCATTGTTTTCCACTGTGGCCTGGTAAGGCTGCTTCCCCCTCAGGGGGAGGTGATCAAAGAGCAGGCCAATCAGTTCATGTCAGAGGCAGTCCCTATTCCCATTACTGTGGAACCCACTTGGACACTAAACTGCCATGGACTACATCTGTGCAAAGGTTCTAGGTTATCTCCATGCATGGTACTTGGTTGGAGTATCAGTCTCAGAAAAGATCCCTGTGCCCAGATTTTTTGGTTCTGTTGCTCTCCCTGTGGAGCTCCTGTCCCCTCCAGGTCTTACTATTTCCCACTTCTTTCATAAGTTTCCCTGCACTCTGTCCAAAGGTGGCCATAACTCTCAGCATCTGCTTTGATATCCTGCATGGTAAAGCCTTTCAGTGGCCCTCTGTGGCAGGCTCCTGACTTGTTCCCTGTTTCTCCTTCTTCTGATGTCCATCCTCTTTTCCTTTCTGAATGGGGATTGAGCATTTAGCCAGAGTGTTCCTTGTTGATTAGTTTCTTTAGGTGTACAGATTTTAGTGTGTTTATCCTATATTATATGTCTCATATCCACTTATGTGTGAGTATATACCCTGTGTGTCTTTCTGCTTCTGGGATACCTCACTCAGGATGATCTTTTCCAGATGCCACCATTTACCTGCAAATTTCATTATTTCCTTTTTATTATTATTATTATTGCTAAGTAATATTCCATTGTGTGCACTTGGACTCTTGAGTCAAAATGAAATGTGCAGCCCAGAAATGTAACACCACATTTCCAGTCTCGTCATTAATTAAAAATAAATTTGTGCTTCTATCAGTAACAAAAAAATAGAGAATTACTGAATTGTATACTCAAAATCAAAAGAAAAAATAGGCATAAATAACTCTTTATAAGAGGGGATCCAAGATGGCAGCGACCACTGCGCACCTTATTCAGAGTAACTGAAACTCTAAATTGGTGAGTTGAGGGGTTGTGGAACCAAAAACACCTGTACAAGGAGTCTGGGGAGAAGGGGGGCAAACCCTGATCTGAGTCCAATAGGACACAGGTCAACCGCGGACATCTCCGTGGACTTCTGGGGAATCGATTCCCGGGCACTTCCCCATAATGGGTAGGCTGAAGCAGTGGTGGAGGTGGCCAAGCTGGTAGCAGCAGCAGAGGAGGCAGAGATACAGCAGCCAACAGAGAAACTGCAGAGGAGTTACTGGAGTTACTGAATTACCAGAGTTACTGGAACTAGCAGCTGAAGCAGAGGAGGCACCCCGCTGTGCACACAACGCCTTCCTGCTCACAGTGCTGCCTGCTCTAAGCACAGATCTCCCTTCTTGATATTTGAGTCTGAGGACACTCAAACCCCCGACATTTCCCCCACAGCCTCCGAGCACCAGCCTTGCCTGAGGGGGAAGCAACAGAGGAAGCACATAGCCCTTCCTAACTCAAGAGAGCAGAGCCCAGCCTGCTGTGCTCACAGCTTCTAGCACAGAGCACAGGGATGGACACACACAGCCCACAACATAGTACTTGTCAGCAATGTCAGCAATGTCAGCCACGGACCTGCCCGCAATGTCAGCCACAAACCTCAGAGTCCAGCCTGCAGAGCCCTCCTCAGACTGGAGACCAATGGGTATTCAGGAAACCTGTGCAGGTGCTTTGTGCCCGCAATCTGTGCTTGCTCACTGTGCCAGCATCAGTATCCCCTCTTGCACTTGCTCCCAACCCCAATAACGAATCTGCACCAGCAGTTTTCCTCCTTTAGGTACAACAAAGTAAGCAGCAACACATACTCTCAAACCACTGGACCTCCCTGATCATCCTGAAGAATACTCCAGAGACCAGAGAAAGACAGTTCTAGTCTGAAGTTCAGACTCAAGGAAAAAACAATGAAGATCTTATATAAGCAAATGGCCAAAGGTAGGCATAAGAACTCACCCAACAAAAATCAGGACACCATGGCCACACCAGCAACCCCCAAAAGCAACGAATATTTTAATTCACCAGAAACACAGGAAAATGACTTTAAAGCTATGCTTATTCAGTTATTAGAGGAACAAAAAGAGGAAATGAACAGGGCTCTCAAAGAAATACAGAAGACTAAAACTGCCCATGTACAGGAACAATTAGAGACATATAGAGAAGAAACAAATAAAAAAATAGGAACCACATTCACTCAGGTGAAGGAAATGGTGCAAAGCATGAAAACAGAATTAGAATATATAAAGAAAAGACAAACAGAGAAAACCCTGGAACTAGAGAACTTAGAGAAATGATCAGGAACCACATAGGTAAGCATCAACAATAGAATACAAGAGATGGAAGAGAAAATCTCAGGTGTTGAAGATACACTGGCTGAAATTGATTCCTCCCTCAAAGAAAAGGTAAAATCAGAAAAGTTCCAAACACAAAACATACAAAAAATCAAGGACGACATGAAAAGAGGAAACCTAAGAATAATAGGGATAGATGAAATCGAAGACTCCAGGCTCCAAGGACAGGAAAACAGTTTTAAGAAAATCATAGAAGAAAATTTTCCCAACTTAAAGAAAGAGATGTCCATAAATATACAAGAAGCCTACAGAACACCTAGTAGGTTAGACCAGAAAAGAAATACTTCACATCACATCATAGTCAAAACAATAAACCTACAAAACAAAGAAAAAATATTAAAGGCAGCAAAGGAAAAAGGTCAAGTAACATGTGAAGGTAGGCCAATCAGAATTACACCAGACTTCTCATTAGAAACTATGAAAGCCAGAAGGGCCTGGGCAGAGGTCATGCAATCTTTAAGGAAACACAGATGCCAATCCAGACTACTATACCCACCAAAGCTTTCAGTCAACATAGATAGAGAAAACAAAATATTCCATGATAAAACTAAATTTAAATTTAAGCAATATCTACACAGCAGCACAGCCCTACAGAAGATACTAGAAGGAAAACTCCAATCCAATGAAAACAACTACACCAAAGAAAATATAGAGTACAGATAATTTCCCAAGAAAAATTAAAAGAAAAAAAGCAAAGAATCATAGTAAGACCACAAACTCGGTCTGGAGAGATGGCTCAGAGGTTAAGAACACTGGTTGCTCAAGGAATATTGAATGGCAGAGAAACACTTAAAGAAATGCTCAACCACATGAGCCATCAGGGAAATGTAAATCAAAACGACCCTGAGATTTCACCTGACACCTATCAGAATGGCTAAGATAAAAAACTCAAGAGACAACACATGATGGAAAGGTTGTGGAGAAAGGGGAACCCTCCTTCACCGCTGGTGGGAATGTAAACTTGTACAACCACTCTGGAAATCAATCTGGCCCTTTCTCAGACAACTAGGAATAGCAGTTCCTCAAGATCCAGCCATACCACTCGTAGGTATATATCCAAAAGAGGCTCAAGTACCCAATAAAGATATTTGCTCAACCATGTTTGTAGCAGCTTTATTTGTAATAGCCAGAAGCTGGAAAGAGACCAGATGCCCCTCAACTGAAGAATGGATGCAGAAACAGTGGTACATCTACACAATGGAGTATTACTCAGCAAGGAAAAATAAGGAAATCATGAAATTTGTAGGTAAATGGTGGGATCTGGAAAGGATCATCCTGAGTGAGCTATCCCAGAGCAGAAAGACAGACACGGTATATACTCACTCATATAGACATGTAATATAGGATAAACCTACTAAAATATGTACATCTAAAGAAAATAATCAAGAGAGAGTACCCTGAATAAAATGCTCAATCCCCAACCAGAAAGGCAAAGAGGAAGGACATCAGTAGAAGAAAACATGAAACAAGCTAGAAACCCACCACGGAGGGCTTCTGAAAGGCTCTGCCCTGCAGACTATCAAAGCAGATACTGAGACTTATGGCCAACTGTTGGGCAGTGTGCATGGAATCTTATGTAAGAAGTGGGAAATAGTAAGATCTGGAGAGGAGAGGAACTCTACAAAGAGAGCAACAGAACCAGAAAATTTGAACACAGGGATCTTCTCAGACACTCATACTCAACCAAGTACCATGCATAGAGATAACCTAGAACCCCTGCACAGATGTAGCCCATGGCAATTTAGTGTCCTAGTGGGTTCCATAGTAATGTGAAGAGGGACTGCCTCTGACATAATCTGATTGGCCTGCTCTTTGATCACCTACCCCTGAGGGGGGAGCAGCCTTACCAGGCCACAGAAGATGACAATGCAGCCACTCCTGATGAGATCTGATAGACTAAGATCAGAAGGAAGGAGAGGAGGACCTCCCCTATCAGTGGACTTGGGGAGGGGCATGCATGAAGAAGGGGGTGGGAGGGTGGGATCAGGAGAGGAGGAGGGAGGGGCTTATGGGGGGATACAAAGTGAATAAAGTGTAATTAATAAAAAAATTTAAAAAAAGACCACAAACTCCACAATAAAAAGAACTAACAGTCATTGGTCACTATTATCTATCAACAGAAATGGTCTCAACTCTCAAATAAAAAGACACAGACTAACAGAATGGTTGCAGAAACAGGATCCAACATTCTGCTGCATCCAAGAAACACACCTACACAAAAAAAGATAAACACTACCTCAGAGTAAAGGGCTGGAAAATTTTTTTCAAGCAAATGGAACCAGAAAACAAGCTGGAGTAGCCATCCTAATATCTAATAAAATAGACTTTCAACCAAAATTAATCAAAAAGATGAAGAAGCACACTACCTTCTCATCCAAGGAAAATTCCAACAGGAGGACATCACAATTTTGAACATCTATGCCCCAAATACAAGACCACCCACATTTATAAATGAAACATTATTAAAGCTTAAATCACACATTGGTCCCAACACCTTAATAATGGGAGACTTCATCATGTTACTCTCACCAAGGGATAGGTCATCTGGTCAGAAGCAAAACAGGGAAACAAAGGAATTTACTGAGACCCTAAATCAAATGGACCTAATATTTGTCTACATAACTTTCCACCCCAAATCAAAAGAGTATACCTTCTTTTCAGCACCTCATGGAACCTTCTCCAAAATAGACCATATAGTTGGTCACAAAGCAAACCTCAGCAGATACAAGAAGATTGAAATAATTCCTTGTATCCTGTCTGACCATCATAGCCTAAAGCTGGACCTCAAACACAACAGAAACAGCAAAAAGCCTGCACATACATGGAAACTCAACAACTGGCTACTCAATGACAGCTTGGTTAGGGAAGAAATAAAGAAAGAACTTAAAGACTTCCTAGAATTCAATGAAAATGAAAGCACAACATACCCAAACTTAAGGGACACAATGACGGCAGTGCTAAGAGGAAAGCTTATAGGACTAAGTGCCTCCAAGAAAAAATTTGAAACAACACACACAAGCAACTTAATGGCCCAACTGAAAGCCCTAGAAAAAAAAGAAGCAAATTCATCCAAGAGGAGCAGACGGCTGGAAATAATCAAACTCAGGGCTGAAATCAATCAATTAGAAACAAATAAAACTATTCAAAGAATCACTGAAACCAGGAGCTGGTTCTTTGAGAAAATAAAAAAGATAGACAAACCTTTAGCTAAACCAACTAAAAGGCAGAGAGAAACTATCCAAATCAGCAAAATCATAAATGAAAAGGGGGATATAACTACAGACATTGAGGATAACAATAATCATTAGGTCTTACTAAAAAGCCTATATGCCACAAAATTGAAAAATCTAAAAGAAATGGACAATTTTCTAGATAGAATCCATCTAACAAAATTAAGTCAAGA
Organism: Meriones unguiculatus; assembly: GCF_030254825.1. Lineage (NCBI taxonomy): Eukaryota > Metazoa > Chordata > Mammalia > Rodentia > Muridae > Meriones > Meriones unguiculatus. The sequence goes on from NC_083351.1 coordinate 102,265,819, forward strand.
TCAGGTATAAAGATTGAATAGTCCTATATCTCCCAAAAGAAATAGAAGCAGTCATCAACAGTCTCCCTTCAAAAAAAAAAAACCTGGGCCAGATGGACTCAGTGCAGAATTCTACCAGACCTTCAAAGAAGTGCTAATTCCAATTCCCTCCAAACTATTCCACAAAATAGAAACAGAAGGAACATTACTAAACTCATTCTATGAAGCCACAGTCACCTTGATTCCTAAAGACCCAACAAAAAAAGAGAACTTCAGACCTATCTCTCTTATGAACATTGATGCAAAAATACTTAATAAAATCCTTGCAAACTGAATCCAAGAACACATCAAAGATATCATCCACCATGACCAAGTAGGCTTCATCCCAGGCATGCAAGGGTGGTTCAACATACGAAAATCCATCAATGTAATCCACCACATAAACAAACTGAAGGAGAAAAACCACATGATCGTCTCTTTAGATGCTGAAAAAGCATTTGACAAAGTCCTACATCCATTCACATTTAAAGTCTTGAAACAATCAGGGATATAAGCCACATATCTAAACATAGTAAAGGCAATATACAGCAAGCCTATAGCCAACATCAAACTCAATGGAGAGAAACTTAAATCAATCCCAATGAAATCGGGGACAAGACAAGGCTGCCCATTGTCTCCATATCTCTTCAACATAGTACTTGAAGTCCTAGCTAAAGCAATAAGACAACTAAAGGAAATCAAGGGGATACAAATTGGAAAGGAAGAGGTCAAAGTGTCACTATTTGCAGATGATATTATATTCTACATGAGAGACCCCAAAAATTCAGCCAGAGAACTCCTTCAGTTGATAAACACCTTCAGCAAAAGTGGCAGGATACAAAATCTACTCAATCAATCAGAAGCCCTCCTGTATACCAAAGTCAAAAGGGCCAAGAAAGAAATCAGGGAAAAAGCACCCTTCACAATAGCCACTAATAACATAAAATACCTTGGGGTGACTCTAATCTAGCAAGCGAAAGACCTGTTTGAGATGGGCAACTGTTGGGCACAGTGAATGGAATTTTATGTAAGAACTGGGAAATAGTAAGAGCTGGAGATGACAGGGTCTCCACAAGGAGAGCAACAGAACAAGAAAATTTGAACATAGGGAACTTCCCAGAGACTCATACTCCAACCAAGGACTATTCATAGAGATAACCCAGAACCCCTGCACAGATGTAGCCCAGGGCAGTTCAGAGTCCAAGTGGGTTACATAGTAATGTGAAGAGGGACTGCCTCTGACATGAACTGACTGGCCTGCTCTTTAGTCACCTCCTCCTGAGGGGGAGCAGCCTTACCAGGCCATAGTAGAGGACAATGCAGCCACTTTTGATGTGAACTGATGGACTAAGATCAGAAAGGAGAGGAGAACCTCCCCTATCAGTGGAATTGGGGAGTGGCATGCATGCAGAGAGAGGAGGGAGGGTGGGATTGGGAGGGGAGGAGGGAGGGGCTTATGGGGGGATGCAGAATGAATAAAGTGTAATTGATAAAAAATTTTAAAAAAAGGGAAAAAATACTTTAAGAACCTTAAATGACTTTCAAAAGTGGAGGAAAACATGGAGTTAGTCAATTTACATGGAGCACGTCTCACCCCTGGGGGCAATGGTCTCCTGAACCTACTCAGACCTCAGACACCACCACTGCTAGTTCTAGAACTGATGCAGGATGTTCCAACGAGGGGTTAAGGCTTCTCATAATATTTCCTATAAGCCCACACCTGTTTGTTTATATCCCCCATTTCTATTCATTATTAGCCAGATAGAGCCAATTAATTGTGGTAATGATACTTGCTTTTTTGCCCAATGCTGGAATGCTAGTAAATTTACTAGTTGGTTACTCGCATGCCTCGCTGGGTGACTGTGCCCATTGATGCCCCTCACGCTATGACTCTCTTCAGACAGAAAAGGGATCTTGGAATTACAGCTGCCATTGTTACTGCCATCTTATTGGCGGCTGTTGGAGCTATCACCGTGGCATTAGCCAGAAGTCATACTGTGCAGACTGCTCAGACCCTGAATAACCTTTTAGCCAATGTAGCTCATGCCTTAGATGTACAAAAATAAATTAATGCTCAACTAAAAGGAGGCTTGATGGTGTTCAATCAGAGGATTGACCTCGTGCAGAAGCAAATTGATACCCTATGGCAAATCGCTCAACTTGGCTGTCAATGAAAGTATGCTGGACTTTGAGTCACTAGCATACAACATGAGAATTTTCCCTGTGCTGCAAATCTGTCTAAACAATTGTCTAGCTATATTTTAGGTAATTGGACTGGAGAATTCGATACTACAATGGAGGAGCTGAGAGTGGCCATTGTCACGGTAAATTCTACCTGAGTGGATGCAGGACTAGCCACAGGATTATCACCATGGATTGCTGCAGCCATGAATCATCTGAAGGAATGGGCAGCCATGGGAGCGTTAGCAGGCCTTCTGGTGTTGGTCTCCTTGGTTTGCCTGTGGTATATATGCAAGATTAGAGTCTCACAACAGTGTAATGCAGCCATGACCATTCAGGCCTTTACAGCCATTGAAGCAAGACAGTCTCCCCAAGCATGGTTGGCTACCATAAAAAGCTAAAATGTTATGCTCAGGGTGCAAGGCTAAGCACTGCACTCAGGGTCAGCTGCTTTGGACCCAGAGAAAAGCATGTCTGATTGCATGCGGGTTGATGCCCCAGGTCCTGCCTCTGAGAAAAATGTATCGGACGGGTCTGATGCTCTTTGGGTGGATGACACCTAAATGAACATCAGTACAAAGTCCCAATTTATTTCTAATAACCGAGATCAGACCTCTACTCTTGCCTGATGCGTCTAAAACAAAGAGGGGGAACTGTAGAAAGCTGCGTAATGCCGCACCTTAAAGATGGAGCTGGTTTCCTCCTTCCACTTTCCCGATGGTGAAACTCTCTGTCACGAACAACTCCACATTTGGCTAAGGCTGAGGATCTGGCTTGCTTCCATGTATGTGGACCTATCTGCATTACCCACCGTGGCATGCTGGGGTTGGCTACCCAGAGTCTATTTAAGCTGTGGGCTGGCTTTCCCTAGGGTCAGATGATTGTTCAAGGTTCCTGAATAAACTGCATTGAAAAAAAAAAAAAGAAAAGAAAAGAAAAAAACTTCAAGTCTCTGAAGAAAGAAATTGAAGAAGATATCAGAAGATGGAAAGATCTCCTGTGCTCATGGATTGGTAGGGTTAACATTGTGAAAATGGCCATCCTTCCAAAAGCAAACTACAAATTCAATGCAATTCCTATTAAAATACCAACTCAGTTTTTTGCAGACCTTGAAAGAAAGATTCACAGCTTCATATGCAGAAAGAAAAAACCCAGAATACCCAAAACAATCCTGTACAACAACAGATCATCTGGAGGTATCTCCATCCCATATCTCAAGCTCTACTACAGAGAAATAGTAATAAAAACAGCTTGGTACTGGCATAGAAACAGAAAGGTGGATCAATGTAACTGAATAGAAGACCCAGAAATAAAACCACACACCTATGGATACTTGATTTTTGACAAAGAATCCAAAACCATGCAATGGAAAAAAGACAGCATCTTCAACAAATAGTGCTGGTCTAACTGGATGTCTACATGCAGAAAAATGAAAATAGATCCATATTTATCACCCTGCACAAAAAAAGTCCAAGTGGATCAAAGACCTCAATATAAAACCAGGTACTCTAAATCAGAAGAAAAAGTGGGGAAGAGCCTAGAACTCATTGGCACAGGAGACAACTTCCTGAACAGAACACCAACAGCACAGGCTCTAAGAGCAACAATCAATAAATGGGAACTCATGAAACTGAAAAGAATCTGTAAAACAAAAGACACTGTTGTCGAACAAAGGGAGAGCCTACAGACTGGGAAAGGATCTTCACCAACCCTACATCTGAGAGAGGGCTAATATCCAGTATATATAAAGAACTTAAATAGTTAAAATGCAACAAATCAAGTAATTCAATTAAAAAATGGGGCACAGAGTTAACAGAGAACTCTCTGTAGAGGATTATAGAATGGCAGAGAAACACTTAAAGAAATGTTCAACATCCTTAGCCATCAGGGAGATGCAAATCAAAATGACCCTAAGATTTCACCTTACACCCATCAGAATGGCTAAGTTCAAAAACTCAAGTGACAACACATGCTGGAGAGGATTCGGAGAAAGGGCGACCCTCCTACATTGCTGGTGGGAATGCAAACTTGTACAACCACTTTGGAAATCAATCTGGTGCTTTCTCAGACAAATAGGAATAGTGATTCCTCAAGATCCAGCTATACCACTCCTGGGCATGTATCCAAATGATGTTCAAGTACACAACAAGAACATTTATTCAACCATGTTTATAGCAGCTTTATTCATAATTGCCAGACCCTGGAAACAACCCAGATGCCCCTCAGTTGAGGAATGGATACAGAAATTGTGGTACTATTACAGAATGGAATACTACTCAGCAATTAAAAATGAGGAAATCATGAAATTTATAGGTAAATGGTGGGACCTAGAATGGATCATCCTGAGTGAGGTATCCCAAAAGCAGAAAGACACACATGGAATATACTCACTTATATAGACCTATAAGACCGGATAAATATACTGAAATCTATACACCTAAAGAAGATAAACAAGAAAGAGGACTTAGGGTAAAATAACCAATCCTCACTTAGACAGACAAATGGGATGGACATTGGATGTAGGAGAAAACAAGTAACAGGACAGGAGCCTACAGCACAGGGCCTCTGAAAGACTCTACCTAGCAGTGTATCAAAGCAGATATTAAGACTCATAACCAAACCTTCGACAGAATATATGGAATCATATGAATGAAGGGGGTGTTAGTAAGACTTGGAGAGTACAGGAGCGCCACAGGGACCAAATATATCAGGGCACAAGGGTCTTCATGAGACTGTTTCTCCAACCAAGGAGCATGTATGGATATAACCTAGAACCCCTGCTGGGATATAGCAGGGGTTCTGGGTTATATCCATACAGGGTAACTCAGTGTCCAAATGTGTTCTCTAATAAGGGGAACAGGGACTATCCCTGACATGAATTCAATGGCGGGCTCTTCGACATCCCCACCCCCAAGAGTGGAGCAGCCTTGCTAGGCCACAGAAGAAGACATTGCAGCCAGGCCTGAAGAGACTTGGTAAGCTAGGGTCAGATGGAAGGGGAGGAGGTCCTCCCTATTAGTGGACTTGGAGAGGGGAATCGGAGGAGATGAGGGAGGGAGGGTAGGATTGGGAGGGGAGGAAGAAGGGGGCTACGGCTGGGATACAAAGTAAATAACCTGTGATTAATATAAAAAATAAATTAATTAAAAAATAACTCTTTATAAATAACAGTTGCAGTGTCCTCACTTCTAACAAGCACATTTTCTTTCCAATCTTTATTAACATAATATACTTAGCCTCCCTGAGGGAGACATGTAAACTTTTTCCATCCAATCATTGCAGGAAGCCCAAAGGCTCGAGATAAGACACAGCCAAATATACACCATAATTAGCCACCTGATAAATTATCACACCATTATCAAAGCTTAGATCTTGTTCATTGAGATAGTTAATTCTGTCACCTTGATGGGATATGGAATCAACAAAGAGAAATAAGAATTAACTGAAGAAAAGCCCTCTGCTAGAGTGGGTAGCGTCTTTTAGCAGTTTCCAGATATACAGAGGTCACTTCTTGCTAGTGCTGCTGCTGAACCTGCTGCTCCTATCTTCACTGACATCTGACCACAGGTACTCAGCTTCAGGAAGAGAAAGTGGCCAAATAAGAGAATCCACCTTGGGTGCTAGCTTTGGGAATGTAAGCTAATGGTTTTGGTTTATTTTTCTTTTTTATTATTAACATTTATTATAATTTACTCAGTTTGCATTCCAGCTGTGGCCACCTCCCTCATCTCCTGCTAATCCCACTCTCTCTCCCTCTTCTCCCCCTATGCCTTTCCCCTTGGCTAATGGTTTTTAGCAAGGCATAGGGAATTGGGGGGAAATAGTGTGCCCTGCCAGAGCTATGTTTCTCATGGTTGGGCTGGATAGAGCCCCTTTAATTTCCATCTGCTTATGGGAGCAGCTGTTATTCTGTTAGCATTTAGACTAGGAAGCCTGGAGACGTTGTTATCCTAATCTGGTACTGAAGGATGAAAGAATGTCTGGGAGGTGATTGGTTTCTTCTTCACATTGGAACCTGTAAAACCTGTGGTCAGATGTCAGCAGTCCAGCAATTGAAAGCCACCTTTGGCCTACCTAATTATCACACCCAAGTAAAATAAACACTTCATCCTAGCATTTGGTTTCATTTTTACCTGTATAAACTGCCATTTGCCTCTGGCTCACACCTGTCTCCTCTCTATCTAGAGGCAGTTTTTTGTCCCCTAGGACAAATAACCACTCCGCTTCTCTCTTGTTCCCTTTCCTTTCCTTCTTGTCCTTTATCTCTTGTCTTTGTCTCTTATTTTCTGCCCTTTGTCCCTCTGGGTCAAACAACTCTTCTTTGTGCTTAGAACTTTGTCTTGGGGTGTCTTGATTCAACTCGAAGGTCCCCTTAGAAACAATTGGACTGCCATCACCTACGGGTAATAAATAATGTACTAAATCTCTCTCTCTTTCTCTTTCTATTTTTTATGTTCTTCCAAAGTATGCTGACTGATAACACCATTCTGTATTTTGATGTCTATGCTGCCCATTTAAACAGTAGGCTTTCTGTCAAGGTTTCCAACAGAACTACCAGAAGAATGGTAGAAAACTGGACAAAAAAGAAAATACCTGCAAGTTGTTTTTCATTTAGTCAAAACGAATCCCTTAATTTTTCCTAAATATATCCACCTCAAATTCTATAAAGAAAAGCTGCTTTATACATACATATATATATATATATATATATATATATATATATATATATGGTTCTGGTTTGGCTTCTGTTGTTATTTTTGTTTATCTTTTTATTTATTTTTTAATTTAATTTATTTTTTATTATTAGTTACAGTTTATTAACTCTGTCTCCCAGCTGTATCCCGCTCCCTCATTCCCTCCCAAACCCACCTTCATCGCTTCACATCTCCCTGCCCCTTTCCAAGTCCACTGATAGGGGGGACCTCCTCCCCTTTCATCTGACCCTGTTTTATCAGGTATCTTCAGGACTGGCTGCAAAGTCCTCCTCTGTGGCCTAGCAGGACTGCTCCTCCTTTGGGGGGGTGGGGATGTCAAAGAGCCTGCCACTGAGTTCCTGTTAGAAATGGTCCCTGTTCCCCTTACTATGGGAAACCAATTGGTTACTGAGATTCCATGGGCTTCATCTGAGCAGAGGGTCTAGGTTATATCCATACATGGTCCTTGGTGGAGTGTCAGTCTCTGAAAAGACCCCTGTGCCCAGATATAGTTGGTCCTTGTGGAGCTCCTATCCTTTCCACATCATACTAACTCCCCCTTCTTTTATATGATTCCCTGTACTCTGAAGAAGGTTTGGTTGTGAGTCTTAGTATCTGTTTTGAAACACTGCTAGGTAGAGTCTTTCAGATGTCTTCTGCGGTAGACTCCTGTCATACATCCAAAGCACACCCTCTCCCAAATGAGTATCCTGCAATTTTTCTAGTTCTACCAAAAAAATAAACAACGAGTAAATGATTTAACCTCTTAAAAAATCATTTACACTTAAAAAATGGGATGAGATGTGATTTCCTCACTTCTTAAAAATGTTACTAGAGCTACTGAAAAACTCACATTTACAAAATCATTGATAAAAATATTCCTCTGGATTATACAAGAAGGGAGACAGGGACTACTGACAGACACAATGAACAGTTAGATCAGCCTCTGAAGGAGAAGAGAACAAAGCATCTTACATTTTTGAATATACTTTTGGTTATAATCAGCACCACTTAATCCAAAGGCTTGTGTACAAAAAAGACAAAGTACCTGGAAGAGAATGCCACTCAGTGGTAGAGGGTTCCCTAACACATCAAGGGCCTGATTTTAATTTCAAAAAACACCAAGGAACTAAAAAGGAATGAATAGAGGAAGGAAGAAAAGAAGGGACAAAGGGAAGGAGGGAGGGAAGAAAGGAAGAAAGGAGGAAGGGGGGGTTATTCCTTACAATAAAGAATTGAGCGTTCTCATTTGCTTAGTGTGTAAAGCATTCAGACTTAAACCAGGCTTTTACTTTTACTGTGTATATTACTTTCTTAAAAACTTAGTCTCTGTAAATTTCATGATTTCCTTGTTTTTTTTTTTTTTATTGTTGTTGTTGTTGTTGCTGAGTAATATTCCATTGTGTAGATGGAGCACAAATTCTGTATCTATTCCTCAACTGAGGGACATATCCGTTGTTTTCAGGTTCTGGTTATTACAAATAAAGCTGCTATAAACATGGTTGAGCAAATGTCTTTGTTGTATACCTGATCATCTTTTGGATATATACCTAGCAGTGGTACAGCTGGATCTTGAGGAAACATCAGATTGATTTCCAAAGCAGTGGAGGAGGGTTCCCCTTTCTCCACATCCTCTCCAGCATGTGTTGTCACTTGAGTTATTCATCTTAGCCATTCTGAAGGGTGTAAGGTGAAATCTCAGGGTCGTTTTGATTTGCATTTCCCTGATAACTAATGAGGTTGAAGATTTCTTTAAGTGTTTCTCTGCCATTCGGTATTCCTCTATTGAGAATTCTCTGTTTAGCTTTGTGAACTGGAAAAGATCATCCTGAGGGAGGTATCCCAGAAGCAGAAAGACACACAAGGTATATACTCACTCATAAGTGGACATTAGATATATAATATAGGATAAACATACTAAAATCTGTACACCTAGGGAAGCTTATCAGGAAAGAGGACTCTGGCTAAAATGCTCAATCCCCATTCAGAAAGACAAAAAGGATGAACATTGGAGAAGGGAGAAAACACAGAACAGGACAGGAGCTTACCACACAGGGCCTCTGAAAGGCTCTACCCTGCAAGGTACTGAGGCAGATGCTGAGACTCATAGCCAAACTTTGGGCAGAGTGAAGAGAATCTTATGAAAGAAGTGGGAGATAATAAGACTTGGAGAAGACAGGAACTCCATAAGGACAGCAACAGATCCTAAATTCTGGGCACGGGGGTCTTTTCTGAAACTGATACTCCAGCCAAGGACCACTCATAGATATGGCCTGACATCCCTGCACAGAGGTAGCCTATGGAAGTTCAGTGCCCAAGTGGCCTCCATAGTAATAGGAACAGGGACTATCTCTGACATGAACTGATTGATTTGACCACCTCTCCCTGAGGGGGGAGCACCCTTACCAGGTGACAGAAGAAAACAATGCAGCCACTCCTGATGAGGCCTGACAGACTAGGATCAGAGGGAAGGGGAGGAAGACTTCCCTTATCAGTGGACTGGTGGGGGGACAAAGGTGGAGAAAAAGGGTGGGATTGGAAAGAAAGGAGGGAGGGAGGTGCAGGGGGGAGGGAGGTACAGGGGGGATACAAAGTGAATAAACTGTAATTAATAATAAAAAAAACTTAGTCTTCTCTGTGTGTTATTACAACAAGCAGCCTTTAATGAGAGCCTTACCTACTATTTTGTATCAGAAGACTCCTCCCCTGAATATAATTGTTAGTAATTGTAGCCTGTATTGTTTCCCTTGGAGAATCACACTGAAGTCTCTGTCCTCTGTTAACTTTTTCAATTGAAAGGATTAAAAAGGCTTGAACTAAACTACTAGAAGAATGAACATTGGATTTGAAAGCTTTTCTGTTAATTTTATTGTTGCTTCTAGGCAGAAGTTTAATCTTGTTTTGTTGTTCAAGTAACTTACTTGTTTACTGTCAGAGACAGAAAGGACTTTTTTCTTCTGAATCTGTCACTACCTGATTAACTACAGTATCTGTTTTCTTTATTTCTGATTGTGCACACTAGGTAACTCTGTTCTTTCATTTTCAGTGACTTCTCAAATGTAGTGGAAAACACAACTATTAGCATTCTATTCCTCAAAGAATCCCACTAAAGCTATGTTTTCATTTGGTGCTGGAGTAATCTGCAGGTTTATCCTGGCAACAGTTGTGCCAAATGATTTGCTACTGTTTCTTAAAGAATTTTATTTCCAAATGAATGATAGTCTACTGTCAATTAAAGGAGTTCTGGGGAATTGTACAATGTTGGTCAGAATTAAACTGCCCCAACAATCATCAAGGACATAGACAAGTCACTCTAATATGACCATGGAGAGAGGCAAAATAGGAATCATTTAGAACATACCAGAACTTCTTTCAGTGATACAGAATACCAGAAGTATGAATATTGCATGCATTAAACCTGGCACATTTTATCCACTGGAATTTCTTCTACTATTAGGAAGTCTGATTTAATTTTCTGAGCATAACTACACCATATTTCCCTGGTATACTAGTATTAACCAGTAGTGGCATGACATTTTTTTTTCCTCTGAGGGATGATTTTTAGACATTTTTGGCACCCTTTTCACCTTCTGATACTTCTGGGTCTGCCAGTTCTCTGGGAAAAATTTTTAAGCTTATGCTGCATGCTGAGGAGTGTGGGCAGTGTCATCGTATCTCCTTCAGTACCTTTCCTAATCTAATTGTCATGTCAAGACATGGCATGACAGACAGGGAAGAAAGTTATTTGTGTCGCACTGTAGACAGAGGTTGTTTTGATCATTTATTCACCAAAGTTTCCTTTGCAGATTTATTGCTGTGTTAGTGAATTTCTGTGACCAGTTTATTCCAGTCTACACTAAAACATGAAGAAGGAAGTTCTGGAAATAATTTCACCCCTCTGCAGGATATGTTGAGAAAGAAGTTTCTGGCCTTTCTCTGTACCTAGAGGTAAGCACGACACAGCCTGATGCTTAGGATTAGGAAAAGTTTGACATGTATTAGTATAAAGTGTAAGTGAACAATCATTCTGTTTTGATGGAGGACATCTAGTTGTTATGTGCCATAGTTATTAATAGTGCCCCATTTGCTTTTGACATGCCTAAGCCTTAACAGACAATTTTGTCATCTTTGTAGACAAAGGTCCTGAGGATATATGATACCTTTATCACTTTCTGATGCTTCTGGTCAAAGCTCTGGGAAGTTATTTTAAAGCTTTTGCTCTGCATACTGTAATTTCTTCTGAGTGGGTACTCCCTACCCCAGAGAAGTCTGTGCCACTGCTACACATCCCTCTCCCTCCTTCTAGCCTCTCCCCCCTTCTCTCTTCTCACCTCCCTGCTTTGTTCTTGTATGATTATGGTATCTAGTTGTTTGACCAAATTTTCATCTAGATGCTGTGAAACTGTTTTGTGGGTGTAATTAACTTATATGATTTGACTGAGTAAAGACATCTCCAAGTATAATGTGAGTGGATAATGCAATCATTTAGAGGTCCTAGGTAAAATGTCTCAGATTTCCTAGAAAAGGCATGCTGCTTTCAGTATTGTAAGATAAGAGCTTTGTCTGACTGTCTAGTTTGCCTGCCTATCCTATGAATTTTATACTTGTCAGTTCCCCACAGTCACAATCACACATGACAACTTGCCGAAATTTAAACCTCCTTCCAGTAAATGTATAGACACAGATAGACACAAGTAGCCTCAAAGACATGTGTCCTTGTTTCAGTTTTTCTGGTGAATCATGACTGCCAAGACCTGTTATCATGGTATTTCCTATCTGACCTTGGATTTGCTTATAAAACAAGGTCAGATTCTTTGTATGCTTGTCTGCTACTTTCAGTAATTAGTGTTAGATAAAGACTTCAAGCCTTCTCTTTTACTCCTGACCATTACATCACCAGATGATCCATCATAATAAAAATGTTTGAGGAAAAAAGGGAGTATTCAAATCTGCTCTTTGAAAATTTGCCAAACACTAAACTACTGGCTGAAGGGCTTATTTTAGGATGGGTGAAAAAGTACACCTATGACAGAATCATCCAGGCCTCCATGGGGTTAGGTGACTGTACTTTCAAAAAGCCATAAGCTGTGTCACCTGGATTGTGATCTGTGTGTTCTCTTTGGCTTCGGGAATTGGTGGAAGCTAACACATCCTGTTTAGGCACTTCATACTTAGACTCCACTCAAGCTGGGAGCAACAATCCACATTGCTAAATATTACTGACAATCTTGAAATTTCTCCACATTAGGTTCATTATTCAGTTCTTATTTAGTCTCTTCTGTATATTGTAACCTTGGCATGCTTTCTTTTCATGCTCCTAAGAGACTGATCTCCTGATCGTGAGTGACTCTCACTCTCAAGTTGTTGGAAGATGACAGACACTTGGAGCTGCTGCTGGCCTGCTGGGATTCTACTGCACCTAGCCTTAGGGCAGCAGCTTTACATAGCTTCTATGACAGAGATGTTTACATTAATATTATTGTGAAGATGTGTGTCTCTTAAAAGATCTTCTTTTCATCTTTAATCATCATTATTTGTGGTTATTTGAATACGTATGGCCCCCATAAGACTCATGTTTTTGAATGCATGGCCTCTGTAGGTTGTGGCACTATTAAGAGATGTGGCCTTCATCAAGTGGGTGTGGGTTTTTTGGAGGAAGTGTGTAGAGGCAGGTTTGAGGTCTCCTATGCTCAAGGTACACCCAGTGAGGCACACAGTCTCCTGCTGTCTGTGGATCTCAGCTTCTCCGGTAGCATGTCTGCCTGCACACTGCTACATTCTCCACCATGGAGATAATGGGCTATTCCTCTTCAACTATAAGGTGGTCCCAATTAAAAGTTTTTCTTAATAAGACTTGCTGTGGTCATGGTGTCTCTTCACAGCAAGAGAAGACTAATATATCATTGTGCATTTGAGCAAGGAGATAGAATATTGAGAAGGTTTTCTTTTTCTTTTTCTTTTTTTTTTTTTCCAGTGAGATTGAATACAATAGCATTTTCTTTCCAGGGTACATGCAACCAAATTTTCTTTGCTTTTTATCATTATTATATATTTACAGACCTTTTTTTATTATTAGTTACATTTTGTTAACTCTGTATCCCAGCTGTATCCCACTACCTCATTCCCTCCCAATCCCACCCTCTCTCCTCTCCTCCCTCTCCTTTCCAAATCCACTGATTGGGGAGGACTTCCTCCCCTTTCCTCTGACCCTGTTTTATCAGGTATCTTCACGACTGGCTGCAAAGTCCTCCTCTGTGGCCTAGCAGGACTGCTCCTCCCTTGGTGGGGGGAGGTCAAAGAGGCTGCCATTGAGTTCCTGTCAGAAATAGTCCCTGTTCCCCTTACTATGAGAAACCAATTGGTTACTGAGCTACCATGGGCTTCATCCGAGCAGAGGTTCTAGGTTATATCCATAGATGGTCCTTGGTGGAGTGTCAGTCTCAGAAAAGACCCCTATGCCCAGATATATTTGGTCCTTGTGGATCTCCTATTTTTTCCACATCATACTAACTCCCTTTCTTACATTGATTCCCTGTACTCTGCCGAAGGTTTGGTTATGAGTCTTAGTATCTGCTTTGAAACTGCTAGGTAGAGTCTTTCAGATGCCTTTTGCAGTAGACTCCTGTCATACGGTCAATGCACATTTCATTTGTCTTTCTAAGTGAGGATTAATCATCTTACCCCGTCTCCACTTTCTTGATTATCTTCTTTAGGTGTATAGATTTCATTATGTTTATCATATCTTGTAGGTCTATATAAGCGAGTATATACCATGTTTGTCTTTCTCCTTCTGAGATACTTCACTCAGAATGATCTTTTCTAGATCCTACTATTTGCCTGCAAATTTCAAGATTTCCTCATTTTAGTGCTTCCTCAAGACCCAGCTATACCACTACTAGGTATATACCCAAAATTGGCTCAAGTACACAACAAGAACATTTGCTCAACCATGTTTGTAGCATCTTTATTTGTAATAGCCAGAACCTGGAAAATAACCCATATGTCCATCAATGGAGGAATGAATACAGAAATTGTGGTACTTTTACACAATGGAATACTACCCAGCAATGAAAAATGAGGAAATCATGAAATTTGCAGACCTTTTTTTGATTGTATGCTTGTGTCAGAAGGGGAAATAGAATAGATCTAAAAAAATCTTAAACTTAAGAGAAAATAAGTTCATTATAAATTTTGCATTATAAGTGTTTAATTTATACATGTCTTGGAGAGTGTTCTAATACATATTTATTGCATTTTTTTCTGTCTAGAATGAAGTGTGAACATACATACTCTGTGGATGGGGACATCAAGCAAGTAGAGGTGAGATATTAAGATATAGAATCCAGCTTGTTCTTACTTCATTAACTTGAACTATTTCCATATAATTAGTAATAGTCACATCTCTGCAGAGTAAAAATTAACAGTCATTTTCCAGAATGCAGAGGCAATTTTAGGCAGTGCTTGTTTGCCAATCCCTGAGCCAAGTATTATATTGGAAAATCCTTTATTTAACATCAATATGTAGATTTTGCCAAATTTTTCATCAGCTTGGAAAAACTGCATAAAATAACTATACCAGAAAATATGCACTGACAAGATCAGAAAGAAGAAATGGTTCTCCTGATGTTATCATTTATTTTTACATAATAAGTATCTGTATCTCTGTGTGTGTGTGTGTGTGTGTGTGTATACACTGTGTCTATGAATGTCCAGCACCCACTGTATATATGTGGAAGTCAGAAGACAACTCTTGAGAGTTGTGTATCTCTTATCACCATGGTAAAATCCACAGACCCAAAGAAGCCAATGACGGCCCAAGGGAAGATGGCTGAATCTCACTCAGAAGAGAAAGTAAAATGTGTAGATGGAGGGAGAGCACCAGGTGGGAGAGGATATGGGGAGGGTAACAGGAGTAGGGATCAGATGTGTTTAGAGCAGAAGAGGGGACTGAGAGGCAGGAATGAGAGAGATAGAATGGAATTTGGATGGTGGGCATCTCTGGGGCTGGGGAGGCTCCCTGGAATCTGTAGGGATTACCATAGCTGAGACATCTAGCAGCGGGGGTTAAGGAACCTGAAGTCGCCATCTTCTGTAACCTGGTAGGACTTCCAATGTACAGAGGAGAGCATCAACCCACCCATAAAAATTTAGACCCAGAATTTGTCTTGCCTACAAGAAGTTTAGGGGTAAAGATGTAGCAGAGACTGAGGGAACAGCAAACAATGATGGGCCCAACTTGAGACCCATCCTATGGGAGAGAAACAACAACTGTCACTATTAATGATACTCTGCAGTCAGGAGCCTAGCATAACTGTCATATAAGAGGCTTCATCCAGCAGCTAATGGGAACAGATGCAGAGACCAACAGCCAAACAATAGGCCAAGCTCAGGGAGTTTTGAGGATGAAGGAAGGGAGGGACAAGACCTGGAGAGTAAACTAATATGGGCCCATAGAGGCTCCCAGAGATTGAACTACCAAATAAAGAGCATTCATGAGCTGGACCTAGACTCCCTACATATATATAGCAGATGTGCAGTGTAGACAACATGTGGGTCCCCTAACAATGGGAGTAGGGGCTGTCTATGACTGTGTTGCCTACCTTTGAATCCCTTTTTCCTAGCTGGCTGCCTTGTCTGGACTCAGTGGGAGAGGATGTGCTTAGTTCTGCTATGACTTGATTGGCTAATACCCTTTGAGAAGAAAAGGGGGGAATAGGAGGAGGAAACATGAGAATGGAACTGGGAGGAGAGAAGGGTGTGGCTGAGATCAGGCTGTAAAGTGATTAAATTTAAAAATAAAATGAAAGAGATGATCGAGACAATATTTCTCAGTTTTAATACTGGCAGTTCTATTTATTGTGCTACTTATCAGGCAGCATAATCTGGACATTTTTTTTCTTAATAGACTTTTTCCCCTTACAAATTAAAGTTCAGTTATTCAGGTTTAAATTTGAGAAGATGTATTAATTCTTTTTGAACTTCTCTAGTAGGATACCATAGACTGATTGCTTATAGTTCTGTAGACGGAGAAATCCATCAGCAGTGTATGAATGGATTAAGTGCCTGGTGAATATGACTCTTAATATCGTATCTTCCCCAGTGAGTCCTTGAAAGGGAAAATGTGTTCATACATGGAGAAAGGAGATATGAGGAAATTGTGTTTCTTGTGCTAAGCATGTTAATAAGGCACATAATTCCCAGACTCAGTCACTTACCACAGGTAAGGTTTTTCAACGTTTCACTGAGAAATAAAATTCACCATGAACGGGGAAGAGGGTAGACAAAACATTCAGTGCATAGAATAATACATTTGAATAGTTAATAGCATTACTCTTACAATTTTCAAATCATCTATAATCTATAAATGGATAAACAAGTTATTATCTGTTGAATAAGTCATTTATCTCAAACTTGATTAGATATTGGTATATAAAGTACTTAATTACCCCTTTGATATTAACCAATTTACTAAAACTTGAAAATATTTTATGTGTGAATTTTGTGACATTCTAGCAATTGGGCACTCACACCATAGGTTGGTAATTCCAGTGGTCAGTATTATGCTCTTGTCTCATTTGTCCTGTAAATATGAAAACCACACTAGGAGAAGTGAAATAATCTGGGATGGCTCTATTCAGAAATGTTTCATAACAGTAAAGACCAAAATGAAAATATGAATTATGTTCTGCTGACACTAAAAGAAGGAAAAATTCAAACACTACATTGAGCTTGTGAAAAGGTAGTGGCAATTGTTCAGGATAACTTGATCAATACGATGAATTCAGAAAATGTAATTTCTGAGTTTGTGACACTTTTTAATTACATGTGTTCCTGGAGTTTCTACATTTTTAAAATTTTTATTTTTAATTATACTTTATTTACTTTGTATCCCCCCTTAGTTCCCTCTCTCTTCTTCTTCCAATCCCTCCTTTCCTTCCCCTTCTCCACACACTCCCCTCCCCAAGTCCAGTGGTAGGGGAGGGATTCTTTTACTTCCTTCTGATCCTAGTCTGTTAGGTCTCATTTGTAGTGGCTGCATTGTCTTCCTCTGTGGCCTGGTAAGGCTGCTCCCCCTCAGGGGATCAAATAGCAGGCCAATCAGTTCATGTCAGAGACAGTCCCTGTTCCCCACTTGGACACTGAACTGCCATGGGCTACATCTGTGCAGGGGTTCTAGGTTATCTCCATGCATGATACTTGGTTGGAGTATCAGTCTCAGGAAAGAACCCTGTGTTCAAATTTTCTGGTTCTGTTGCTCTCCTTGTGGACTTCCTGTCCTCTCCAAATCTTACTATTTCCCACTTCTTTCATAAGATTCCCTGCATTCTGCCCAAAGTTTGGCCATAAGGTTCAACATCTGCTTTGATAGTCTGCAGGGCAGAGTCTTTCAGAGGCCCTCTGTGGGAGGCTCCTAACTTGTTTCTTGTTTTCTTCTTCTTCTGATGTCCATCCTCTTTGCCTTTCGGGATGGGGATTGAACATTTTAGCCAGAGTCCTCCCTCTAGATTAGTTTCTTTAGGTGTACAGATTTTAGTAGGTTTATCCGATATTACATGTCTATATGAGTGAGTATATATCATGTGTGTCATTTTTTTAATGTGGGTTCAAGGGCTTGATTAATAATAAGCTTGTCTAAACATCAGTCTGTAAGAAACTAAAATGCAGGCACTGTGGTCAGTCTTTCAGCATCATTTGCCATAGCTGGTCACACTACTCTGTGAGAACTACCTTACTTAGCTTGTGGTCCTTATCAGTGCAGGCTGGAGCTCAGGACAAGCTCTGTTACAGATTGTCTCTGTAGAAGAGTCTGCTTCAATTTTCATACCAAGATCTCACAAATCAAAGCATCAAGAATCAAAACTTATTTGGTCTATAGCTCTGGAAGTGGGATTTATAAGATTTAAAGATTTAAAGGCCTATAAGGTCTTTGTGGGTTGTTTTCCCATGATGCCTCTCTTTTTGATTTGCTCTCACTGTATCACATTCTCATATGGCCTTTCTTCTGTGAGATGAATCTCTTGTATTATTTCTTATGATCTCACTAGACTGGGACCCTATAGTTAAGACTGAATTTAAGCTTAGTATGTTTTTGAGGCCTTGTCTCCAAACACAATCACATGCAGGACTAAGTCTTTCAAATATATAAATTTAGAAATGGTGACATAATTTAGATTATAAAACTGACCTCTAAAAGTCATTGCAGTGGATAGGTAAGTTACCTCAGTGTGTGAAGCATTTGTTCGGCAACCATAAAGACCTGAGTTATATAAGAAGCCAGGCATGGCTACACATGCCCGTAACCCCAGCATTGAGGTCGTGGTTGGGAGAGACAGGTAAATGTAGAACCCTTCTGTCCACTCAGCCAGCCAAATTAAGATAGCTTCAGGTTCAGTGAGAAGCCATGTCTCAAGGGAATAAGGCATGGAAAAGTAGAGGCACATACTTCATCTTCTACTCTTGCCTCAACATGCATCAACTCTACACACTCAGTCATGACATATTCACAGGATTGCTCAAGACCACACACACACACACACACACACACACACACACACACACACTCCATACAAACTTTCTGTCTCTCTGTCTGTCTGTCTCTCTGTTTCTCTCTCTCTCTCTCTCTCTCACACACACACACACACTACTATCACACATACATCATACATCATAGCATCCATACAACATATACAAACTTAAATAGGCAGTGTGACAACTCCGATCTCCCCCTGTTCCTATTACTGTCCACTTTCTTGGTCACTGAACAAAGTAGTCTGTTATCATCATTACTTAATTGATAACAGTGGAAGTTACTGCCTCATCATCTATCTCTTGCTGAGATACACAAGTCCTTAAGCCATGTTCTGTCATCTTAATTCAGCAGTAATGAGGCCCCTGAAACACATGTTAGAAACTATGCATTTTCTTTAAGGCACACAATTAATTTTTTCTCCATCTCAGGAAGTGGTAATTGTGGTCCTTGATCATTCACCAAAGTATCTTCTTTTCATTTTCATGTTTCTTCTTCATTCATATCCCTAATCCAGGTCAGCAGCAAATCATCTTAGTTACACTTTCTAAACTATTTATTTATCTATTATTTATTTATCTATTTATTTATATAACTATCTATTTATTTATTATTGTAATTTATTCCCTTTGTATCCCAGCTGTAGCCTCCTCCCTTGTCCCCACTCAATCCCACCCTACCTCTTTCTTCTCCTTCCATGCCCCTCCCTCAGTCCACTGATAGGGGAGGTTCTCCTCCCCTTTCATCTGACCCTAGCCTATCAGGTCTCATCAGGACTGGCTGTATTGTGTTCCTCTGTGACCTGGTACAAATGTACTCCCCAGAGAGAGGTGATAAAAATACAGCCATTGAGTTCATGTAAGAGAGAGCCCCTGGTTCCCCTTACTAGGGAACCCACTTGGAGGCTAAGTTGCCATGGTCTACATGGGATCTAGGTTATCTCCATGCATGGTCATTGGCTGGAGTATCGGTCTTTGCAAAGACCCCTCTACCCAGAATATTTCATTCTGTTGGTTTCCTTGTTGAGTTCCTGTCCCCTCCAGGATATGTGAAAGTATACAATGAGGACATTTGCTCAACCATGTTTATAGCAGCTTTATTCATAATAGCCAGAATCTGGACACAACCCAGATGTTAATCAACTGAGGAGTGGATACAGAAATTGTGGTACTTTTACACAATGGAATACTACTCAGGAAATAAATCAATGAAATAATGAAATTTGCAGGCAAATGGTGGGAATTAGAAAAGATCATCCTGAGTGAGGTGACCCAGAAGCAGTAAGACACACATAGTATATACTCACTTATAAGTGGATATTAGTTATATAATATAAGATAATCATACTAAAATTTGTACTTCTACAGAAGATAAATAAGAAGGAGGACTGTAGGGAAGTTGCTCAGTCCTCACTCAGAAAGGCAAATGGGATAAACATTGGAAGTGGGGGGCAGGGAACAGGAACAGGACAGAAGCCTACCAAGAAGGCCTCTGAAAGACTCTACCCAGCAGGGTACCAAAACGTATGCTGAGATTCATAGGCAAACTTCGGGCAGAGTTCAGGGAATCTTATGAAAGAAGAGGGATACGAAAGCTATTTCTTAAATCTCACCTGAGGCCAGAGGGAAAGAGGTTTGATTCTGCTGCTATATCTTGAATCTGAAAAAATCCTCTAAGTCTCATAGGTTAAAGAGATGGTTACCAGCCATCTGAGAGCTGAGGGTATCATTTAGAAGTGAGGAGTGTTGGAAGGAATCTGGCATTAGAGGTAGGCTTTTGTAGAGGACACCAGGGTCCAAGTTTTATTTTTGCTTTTTCTGTCACCATGAGTAAAACCAGCTTCCTCTCCCATATGTCAGAATGTATTTTTCTCCTCAGGTGAAAACAAGGCGAAGTGATTGTGTTCAAGAACCTCTGAAGCAATGTGTCAAATAAAATCTTCTCTTTTTAGGCTGCTTATCTTGTATACTTTGTTATAATAATGGGAACAATACATTTTGGTTCTGGAGCTTTTAATTATGTGAATTTGAGTAATTGTGTTAACCTCTATTTTCTTTTTAAGATAAAATAAGCATTAAAAGACTTTCATTGCCAAAAATCAAGTGTTCATAGGTGTGTGGATCTGGTTCTTCTATTCGGTTCCATTGATCCTCCTTTCTGTTTCTATGCGACTACCATGCAGTTTTTATTACTATTGCTCTGTAGTACTATTAGTACTATTTAGTACTATTTAGTACTATTGCTCTGAGATTGTTTCTTCTAAGGTCTGTAAAGAATTGTGTTGGCATTTTGATGGGGATTGTGTTGAATCTGTAGATTGCTTTTGGCAGGATGGCCATTTTCACAATGTTAATCCTACCAATCCATGAGCACGGGAGATCTTTCCACCTTCTGATATCTTCTTCAATATACTTCTGCAGAGACTTGAAGATATTTTCAAACAGGTCTTTCACTTGCTTGGTTACAGTCACCCCAAGGGACTTTATGTTATTAGTGGCTATTGTGAAAGGTGTTGTTTCCCTGATTTCTTTCTCAGATATTTTGTCTTTAGTATACAGGAGGGCTTCTGATTTTTTGAGTTAACTGTGTTGACAACACATGCTGGAGAGGTTGTGGAGAAAGAGGAACCCTTCTCCACTGCTGGTGGGAATGCAAACTTGTACAATCACTTTGGAAATCAATCTGGTGCTTTCTCAGACAATTAGTAATAGTGCTTCCACAAAATCCAGCTATAAGACACCTAGGCATATATCCAAGAGATACTCAAGTCACAACAAGGACATTTGTTCAACCATGTTTGTAGCAGCTTTATTTGTAATAGCCACAATCTGGAAACAACCCAGATGTCCATCAACAGAGGAATGGATACAGAAATTGTGGTACTCTTACGCAATGGAATATTAAAAACAAGGAAATCATGAAATTTGCAGGCAAATGGTGAGATCTAGAAAATATCATCCTGAGTGAGGTATCCCAGAAGCAGAAAGACACACATGGTATATAGTCACTTATATAGACCTGTAAGATATCATAAACATACTGAAATCTATACACCTAAAGAAGATAAACAAGAAAGAAGACCTGGGGTGAGATGATCAATCCTCACTTAGAAAGACAAATGGGATGGACATTGGATATAGGAGAAAACAAGTAACAGGACAGGAGCCTACCACAGAGGGCCTCTGAAAGACTCTACCTAGCAGTGTATCAAAGCAGATACTGAGACTCATAACCAAACCTTCCGCAGAGTGCAGGGAATCCTATGAAAGAAGGGGTAGTTAGTATGACACAGAAGGGATAGGAGCTCCACAAGGACCAAATATATCTGGGCACAGGGGTCTTTTATAAGACTGATACTCCACCAAGGACCACGTATGGATATAACCTAGAACCTCTGCTCGGATGTAGCCTGTGGTAGCTCAATAACCAATTGGTTTACCCTAGTAAGGGAAACAGGGACTATTTCTGACAGGGACTCAATGGCAGCCCCCCCCGCAAGGGAGGAGCAGTCCTGGTAGGCCACAGAGGAGGACTTTGCAGCCAGCCCTGGAGATACCTGATAAAACAGGGTCAAATGAAAGGGGAGGAGGTCCTCCCTCATCAGTGGACTTGGAAAGGGGCAGGGAGATGTGAAGGGATGAAGGTGGGTTTGGGAGGGAATGAGGGAGCGGGATACAGCTGGGAGACAGAGTTAATAAACTGTAACTAATAATAAAAAGAAAAAGAAAAGCTGTATACATTTTCTTATGAAGTATAATTTCTGAAATATCAACTACGCTGTCTTCCTGGTGCCACTCTATTTCACTGATGTACTCATCTGTGGCATGCTCCAAGGCAGGGTCCACCTGCTCCACCATTTGCTGCCCCTGTGGTCAGCTACGTGCCATCATGGAACTTTCCTTCACAGAAGTGAATAAGGTAATTCTTCAATTGAGGTGTAGGTGTGCCTCTGTTAGTAATTTCTCTCCAATTCTTACTTTCTATCCAAGAGTAAGGTAGATACAGTAGTATTCATAGTGACTATTAAAAACATTACTGACACATTTCTACAAAGAGTAGAATTGCTCAGGTTTGCTGGTTAAAATTGATAGATGGAAGGTTTCTGCCACCAGAATGCCTGTCTGTCCTGAAGAGTGAGCAAGGCCTCCTCCATGAAACTTAACACCATGGATGAACTTTCCTCACATTGCAGGAAAGGAACTTGCAACACTGTAAGAGAGGATTTCACAAGATAATCTCTTTAGTGTGCCTGACACTTCTGGCCCTGGAGCTCTTGCTAGTGAGTAGGGCTGCCTGTTGTTGAATACTCTTGTGACATGAATGAACTCAGGTTAGAGAAGACAGCTTCATCAGGGTTACAAGATTTCTGGTGAAAGGGATTTTAGAGGCACACACACACACATGCACACATACTCACACAGGTGTTCCTACAGCATGTTTCCCAGGTGATTCCAGATCCTGTCAAGTCAACAATTAACAGTAACCATCACAGATATGAAAGTCACCAGTCCCCAGCTCATGGCACTATTGAGCTATGATTGGATGATAATGATAATTGCTGAAGCAATGTACTAACCTTTTGAATATTCACAATTGAATTGTATATTGGGGGTCAGTTGTAGGAAGTGGACCACTGGGGGAGCTTTTGAAGCCCTACTTCAGAACCTTTTCTCTTTCATGGTCTCTGCTTCCTGAATGCTACCCATGCGGCCTTTTTACCTCTTTGAGGCTTATCCACTATGCTGTTTCTACTTCAAGAATTAGAAGGAAGGAGAGAATGACTCTCCCCTATCAGTGGACTTGGGGAGGGGTATGCATGAAGAAGGGAGAGGGAGGGTGGGATTGGGAGGGGAGGAGAGAGGGGTTTATGGGGGGATACAGAGTGAATAAAGTGTAAAAATCAGAATTATGGAAAACAAAATGTAATAAAAGTGACAAGATTTAAAAAAAAAAAGAATGTGCTTCAAGCAATGGAGACAGAAACTAAAACGCAAAGAGCCTCAGTTGCTTTTGTTAGGTATCTTATCACAGGCCTGGAGCATGAACAGTATCTGGTCATATTTTCTTGGCAGTGAATTGAAAAGAGGTGTTGAAGTGGGATGCTGTACTTTTTTAAAACCATATGAAATAAATAGAAAAGGCAATAGTTTTCAAATGAAAAAATAATGAGCAACTTCTCCATTACTTCCCATTTCGGGTTTTCCCAGATGTAAATGAGCAGTAACAGATGATATTTATGACATTTTTTTCACTGTGTAATCACAGTGGTAGCTGTATATTATTCTCATTAATTCAAGCAAAAACATTGTGAGGTGGGAACTCTACTTATCACAATTCTACAGATGAGGAGTCTGGGTTTTCACAGGAAAGTAAATTACACAAGCCTCCAAAAATTGGTAACCAGAAGGGCCTCTGTGATGCTGAGATTTCTCTGCCACCTCAGCATCACCTTGAAACAAACAGGCATCACAGATTGGGGATGGAGAGCTCACCATTAGAATCTATGTCTGTTCTACCAATTACTAGCTCTGAGGGTTTTGAATTATCCCACTACAGCAAACATGGGAGCAACAGAGGTGTTCTTTTAATAAGGAAATGGATTTATGCACTGTTTTGATTTCCTGTGCTTATAAATTAGATTGTAGTTTCCAAAGAGGTAAATAGCAATGAGCATAAAAGAGTTTCATGTCTGTCTCTAAAGGTGATAAAAGAAATGTAGTCCTCACACTCAGGAAAGCTTGAAAATCACTCTGGTTATCTCTTTCAGCTGACTATAATTTTTGTTACATGTTTAAAAATTTTATTTTAAAATCAGTTCTCCAATCTTACACTTAGGTGAACTTCTTTTTTCTCAGTAAACAGAAAAGAATGAATACAGTAGCTCACAGATTAGCTGGAGGACAATTCTGGTTTTGAGAGGATTTAGTCTAGAAGTAGAACATATGAGAAAAATAATATAAAACTAACACTCTTTTTAAAATCATTTACATATATTAAAAATGGCCACAAAATGAGAAGGTTTTGTTTATAAATGCCCTCCTTTTGCATTATATTTCTCTGTTTCCTATCCAAGTTTTGTATATCTGTGACTGAAATGTTTCCTTATACTTTATTCTCTGAGAAGATTTAATGTGGCAAAATAGGAAGAGTCTTAAGTAACTTTACTATCAAAATTACTAAATAAAGCTTACTTCTCTTCTGAATCTACCTCAGGCTGAAATGAATCAATAAAAATTATTACATTTACAAATGCATCTCTATAGCTTTCTATTGAACTGCAATTTTTAAAGAATAAGAAAACAGTTTTTGTTTTTGTTTTTGTTTTTTTTTTTTTAGATGCTCAAACCCTTGGAACATGTCACTGGTTTCAATTGTCTGTTTCATCTGAATCAATGCACATGGTCACCAGTGATGCTCTTATTCTCTCAAAACTTTATTCTGACATCTAATAAATAATCGTTTCCAATCTTTACTCTATAAATAGGTGCAACTACATATACTACAAGAGGAATTTAAAGTGAGAGATCTGTGTGACATACGATCTTTCTAAGTGTTTCTTCTTTGCCCAGGTTGAAGTTCCATTACTGAATTGAAGGCATCTTTTAAAATTATTTATAAAAGGGAATTTGTTGCTATTCTATGTCTTTTATAAATATTTGTTTATGTTTGCATATGCTTATGGTAGATCTTTTACATAGATTTTGCATTTTAAATTTTTTTCTATGAAGTGTGAATTTGCCTAAGGTAATAGACTATCTTAGAATAGGATCATTTCATCCCTGTGTTTCCTAGAACAGCACTGACCAACAAAATTTACTTGGATGATGGAAATAACTTATATCCATGCTATGCAGTGTGGCACCATTTACCATGTAAGGCTGTTGAGCCCTTAAAATTGTTCTGTATGGCAAGGATGTAGAATGTTCACCATTTTTAAATTTAAATTAATGCAATTTTAAATAAACTTCTGACTAGAAGCTCTTGCCCTTCTGTCTTAGACAAAGAATCTTAATCGTTTCATTTTGTCATTCCTATTCAATACAATTTTTTTATGTATCATAAAGGTTATTCTCAATTTCTAGGTCCTAAAAATCAATCAATCTCCCATATATGAATTTCTTGAGATTTCAACAAATTATGAATCAAACAGCAAGTTAGATACTACAGTTGGGCTACTGGCATTTTGAGATCTAGTATGTGATAAACTTTATAAATACAATGGCCACGGTCCTACAAACAAAACTAACTGGTCCTCCATCTTTATTCATCTAACAGTATATTAGTTTGCATATAGTATATATAGTTCAGAATTGCAGAAATCATTATAAACAATTTCAACCAATTTTCATCTCTGTCTAAATCTGTTACAGCTGCCTGTCTCCATCCCTACGTAAGTCAAAGCACTGAACACACAAGTCACCAGTGGCCTGAATATAGTTTTTTTTTCTATTTCCCTCAAATTTCCAGCAAGATTTGATCATAAATATTTCCAAATTATTTCTAATACCTTAGACATACAGATATATTGTACTTAGAAAAATTCTCCATATTACATCATTGAGAGCTCCTGTTTGTATCATCTTTTCAAGGAAAGAATATCTTATTTATTTTTTGTTGATTTGGAATTTGACTTTGCATAGCATAAATGTCATATAGACATAGATCTTTATTTTATATATGAAACATTCTCTTCACTTTACACTTAGTCGCTTACTAACTTTAAATTAAGTTGGGCATTTCATAATTTAATTCTAAGAATACATTTATATTTTTAAAATTATTTTTTATTCTTTGACAATTTCAATATATATAAAGTTTTGCTTATTTTTACCCCATAACCTATTTTTTCACTTAAATCTTTTTAAACCTCTAATAAACCACATTCTACTTTGAAGTCTCATTGTGGCACTTATTGAGTTTAATTATGGCTGCTTATGTAAGCAGAAGTAAAATGGTTGTTTATTAAAAAATAAGCAGTTTACCAGTAGCTACACAGCAGAAGAAAAGAATGTCCCTATTAGCATTCATTTCCTGCACATATTGCCTTTGTTGGTGATAGAGACTCATGAGTCCTCCCCCAGTTCTTGATGAAGTGGTGATAATCACATCTTGTACAAATAATCGCAGTAAACGTGCAGTCGGTGGTCAGTCCTTTCCAGGAGACAGTGTTTTACAGCAGTGATTCCCAGTCTCTACCTATTACATTCCTCCTGTTTCTTCAACAATGCTCCTTCAACCTTAGAGAGGATGATAAACATACATTTAGGAAAAAAACTCCATTATCAATTTTTCTCCATGTGTTTGTCTATTATAAATCTTGATATTAGTCACCGCTCACTACAAGAGCAGCATCTCTGTGGAAGTCTAAGAACAATTCTAGTCTATAGGTATAAACTTAAATATTTAGAAGGAAGTTTGATTGTGTCCCTTCAACCGAAGAACAATAGTTTATTCTTTTTTTCCTAGGACATGAGATCGCCCTAGTCATGTGCTCTTGACTAGGTTTACAGTATCAGGCATTAATTCCTCCAGTGAGACACGCCTCAAATCCAAAAAGAAAGTGATTGATTATCACCATAATAGTCATGCCATTATTGCTCCACTGGACATAACTTGCTAGGTAGGTGATTATTTTAGCTTGTTGGGTCTAAAGCTCCGTAGGGCATTGTTGACTTTTTTTTTCCAAGAAGCTTGCAGAATATGCAATTTTAAAATTAAACATGTATGGAAAACACAAAATAAAAACATATTTTAATTATATATGTTAAAATAAATATGATTTTTAAAAGATCAAAATACTAAATTATTATTAATAAAATAGATAATTTCTTTGGAAAAATCACAGTTAACAAAACTACTACTCCATTAATTTCTTTTTCCTTCTCATCCAGAAAATAAATCCACAGGCTGGAGAATGTAGGAAGATTACCAAGATGCCCTGCTTCCCTGCAGAGAAAACAAACAAGTCATTTTGTTGTTTAGGTATAATTTCTTACGTCTTACACTTCTGTAGGACATTTTTGCTGTGAGTTCAAGGCAAATATGGCTAATAGATCATAATAGATCAATCATCTAATTTGAGCTTTTGCAGTAATTCAAAATCCATTATATGGTTCTTGCTGACTTTTGCATGGTGTTCTGAGTTGAGTTATGCTTCCATAGCAAATCTTTCTTTAATAACATACACAAAAGGGCAGTTCAGTGAATAAACTGTATGAAGCAGATGGCTACTGGTGAGTGGTTACAAATTTAATATCTACTACATTCGTATTTTAGTCTATTTTTTATCTCTCCTTCTCATTCTTTCTTTTATTTTTCTCCTCCATGCTGTCACACTCTATTCAGGTAAATATTCAGGTAAATAATTTCAGGTAAATATTTCAGGTAAATGTTTTTGTTAAGTATAGTCTTTCATCCAAAAATGAGCAAAATTGAAAACAACAAACAAACAAAGACTAGAAAATAAGTCATTGGTATTGAAAAGTAGATTCCATGAAATATATTGGTGCATTAAATGCTTCCCTGTCTTATTTAGTTTTTGAATTGAGATGAATAAGTGAAACATTTGTTACATAAAATAATTAATTTGGGGAGAAAAAACAGAATTCCTAAAATCAATGTCCAATTATTGCTTTAAATTATTTAAAAATAAGATTTTGGTAATACATGTTAGACCATGTAATTGCCACTCTTGTGAAAAACTAACTGGTAACTTCAGCGTGGATGTTACCATCATGCTTACCTAATCTCCACACTGTTCCCCAGTGATAGAACTTGCTTCAAAGATTTCTTTTAGATGTTTGTGATCCTCCACTACAGCATAATGAGCTTCATTTTCTTTCTTTACATAAGTTTTCTGTGGTGGAATATACATTTTAAACTGGTACTCTAGAAATGCTACTAAAATTAAACTCATTAATCAACTTATCTGCCTAATCAAATTGTATTATCATAATTTAATGGCCCTGGGTTCTTAGAAAACAGGTATGATGAATCAAGTATTCTGATATTCAGTAGGGTGGTAAAAGACCGTCTCTTCCCTTCCCAAAACATGATGGTGGGGTTGAGAAATGGCTCAGTGGGTAAAGTTTTAGCACACAAATACGATTGCTATGCTTGACTATGCAGAGACTATCTAAAAGCAAACAGAGTCCTGTAAATCTTTAATCTTGCACTGGGAGGTAAGGCAGGTATATCATCAGAGAATGCTGGCCAGCCATTCTAGCCAATCACTGTGTGACTGGTGGGGTTAGACACTAACTCGGAGGATAGGGTGGAAAATAATACTAGAAGATACACCACATTGAACTCTGACCTCCACAATCATGCACATGCACATAATACACACATTCACTCACACACACACACACACACAATTCATATATGCACATAACAATAATCGGGAAGGGTGATCACATTTCTTTTCCTGTCTCATTACTGACATACAGGCTACATAAACAATTTTGGCCATGACTTTTAAGAGTGAATAAAACTTTACATATTTTTAAGCCAAGAATGTTGTTATCACACTTGACTGTGGGGTCACATTTCTCTGCAGCAGAATTCTGAAAAGCACTAGGGAATGAAGTTCCTGTGGTTCTGATTGCCTAAATGGTGCTGGTCCAACTGGATGCCCACATGCAGAAAAATGAAAATAGATCCATACTTATCACCCTTCACAAAGCTGAAGTCCAAGTGGATCAAAGACCTCAACATAAAACCTGACACATTAAATCGGCTAGAAAAAATAGTGGGGAAGACACTAGAACTCATTGGTACAGGAGAAAACTTCCTGAACAGAACACCAACAGCACAGGCTTTAAGAGCAACAATCAATAAATAGGACTTCATGAAATTGAAAAGTTTCTGTAAAGAAAAGGACACAGTCATCAAAACAAAGCGACTGCCTACAGATTGGAAAAGAATCATCACCAACCCTTTATCTGACAGAAGTCTCATATCCAGTATATATAAAGAACTAAAGAAGCTGAAAAGCAGCAAACCAAGTAATCCACTTAAAAAATGGGGAACAGAGCTAAACAGAG
The DNA here is from genome assembly GCF_030254825.1 of Meriones unguiculatus. Lineage (NCBI taxonomy): Eukaryota > Metazoa > Chordata > Mammalia > Rodentia > Muridae > Meriones > Meriones unguiculatus. The sequence goes on from NC_083351.1 coordinate 102,295,284, forward strand.
AATTCTCTGTAGAGGAATACCGAATGGCAGAGAAGCACTTAAAGAAATGCTCAACCTCACTAGCCATTAGGGAAATGCAAATCAAAACAACCCTGAGATTTCACCTTACACCCATCAGAATGTCCAAGATCAAAAACTCAAGTGCCAACACATACTGGAGAGGTTGTGGAGAAAGGGGAACCCTTCTCCACTGCTGGTGGGATTATAAACTTGTACAACCACTCTGGAAATCAATCTGGCTCTTTCTCAGACAACTAGGAATAGTGCTTCCTCAAGATCCAGCCATACCACTCCTAGGCATATACCCAAAAGAGGCTCAAGTACACAAAAAGGACATTTGCTCAACCATGTTTGTAGCAGCTTTATTTGTAATAACCAGAACCTGGAAACAGCCCAGATGCCCCTCAACTGAAGAATGGATGCAGAAACTGTGGTATATCTATACAATGGAATATTACTCAGCAATGAAAAATAAGGAAATCATGAAATTTGCAGGTAAATGGTAGGACCTGGAAAGAATCATCCTGAGTGAGTTATCCCAGAAGCAAAAAGACACACACGGTATATAATTACTCATATAAACATACAACATAGAATAAACCCTCTAAAATCTGTACATCTAAACATACTAAGCAAAAGAGAGGATCCTAACTAAAATGTTCAATCCCCATCCTGAAAGGCAAAGAGGATGGACATCAGAAGAAAAAGAAAACAGGAAACAACCTAGGAACCTGCTACAGAGGGCCTCCAAAAGCCAGAAGAAGAAAACAGGAAACAACCTTGGAACCTGCCTCTGAAAGCCTCTGCCATGCAGACTGTGAAAGCAGATACTGAGCCTGATGGCCAACTGATGGGCAGAGTGAATAGAATTTTATTTAAGAAGTGGGAAATAGTAAGAGCTAGAGAGGACAGGAACTCCACAAGGAGAGCAACAGAACAAGAAAATTTGAACACAGGGAACTTCCCAGAGACTCATACTCCAACCAAGGACTATTCATGGAGATAACCTAGAACCCTGACAATGCAGCCACTTCTGATGAGAACTGATAGAGTAAGATCAGAAAGAAGGAGAGGAGGACCTCCCCTATCAGTGGACTTGGGGAGGTGCATGCATGCAGAAAGGGGGGGGGAGGATGGGACTGGGAGGGGAGGAGGGAGGGGCTTATGGGAGGATACAAAATGAATAAAGTGTAATTAATAAAAGTTAAATAAAAAAAAGAGAAAATGGGGTATGGAGCTAAACAGAGAATTCTCTGTAGAAGAATATGGAATGGCAGAGAAACACATAAGGAGATGTTCAACATCCCTAGCCATCAGAGAGATGCAAATCAAAATGACCCTGAGATTTCATCTTACACCCATCAGAAAACTCAAGAGATAACACATGCTGGAGAGGATGTGGAGAAAGGGGAACCCTCCTCTATTGTTGGTGGGAATGTCAACTGGTACAACCACTATGGAAATCAATCTGGCGCTTTCTCAGAAAATTATGAATAGTGCTACCTCAAGATCCAGCTATACCACTCTTAGGCATATATCCAAAAGATATTCAAGTACACAACAAGGACATTTGCTCAACCATGTTTGTAGCAGCTTTATTTGTAATAGCCACAACCTGGAAACAACCCAGATGTCCATCAACGAAGGAATGGATACAGAAATTGTGGTACTTTTACACACGGGAATACTACTCAGCAGTTAAAAATAAGGAAATCATGAATTTTGCAGCAAATGGTGGGAATTAGAAAAAATCATCTTGAGTAATGTATCCCAGAAGCAGAAAGACACACATGGTATATAGTCACTTATATAGACCTATAAGATAGGATAAACATTCTAAAATATATACACCTAAAGAAGATAAACAAGAAAGAGTTCAGGGGTAAGATGATCAATCCTCATCTAGAAAGACAAAGGGGATGGACATTGGAAATAGGAGAAAGTGAGTAACAGGACAGTAGCCTACCACAGAAGGCATCTGAAAGACTCTACCTAGCAGTGTGTCAAAGCAGATGCTGAGACCCATAACGAAATCGTCGGCAGAATGTAGCGAATCATATGAAGTTAGGAGGAACTATTATATCCTAGAGGGGACAGGGAGTCCCACAAGATCCAAATATATCTGAGTACAGAGGTCTTCTATGAGACTGTTTATTCAACCAAGGACCATACATGGATATAACCTACAACCCCTGCTCAGACATAGCCCATGGTAGTTCAGTATCCAAGTGGGTTCCCTAGTAAGGGGGGCAGGAATTGTTTATGACATGAACTCTTGAGCTTCCCCTCCCTGCTGAGGGAGGAGCAGCCTTGCTTGGCCCCAGATAAGGACATTGCAACCATCCTGAAGATACCTGATAAGCTAGGGCCAGATGGAAGGAGAGGAGGACACCCCCTCTGAGTGGACTCGGGGGGGGGGGGCAGGGAGGAGATGAGCGAGGGAGGGGAAGATTGGGTGGGAAAGAGGGAAAGGGCTACAGCTAGGATACAAGTGAATGTATAAAATTGTTTAAAAATTAAAAAATTAAAAAACAAAAAGGATAACCTGAGTGTTGATTCCCAGAACCCACATAAAATGGTGGGAGTAGCAGTGTATATTCATTATCCCAGCATTGGGGTCTTGAAAGCTAGCAGATTCCTATGCCTAACTAGCCAGTTGGTCGGTGTAGCTGAACTGAAAAATGTTCTATGAGAGAACCCCTCTCAAAAGATAAGAAGTGATTGAGGAAGACACTGATATTGACCTCTGCCTTACATACCTTATTATTGACCTCTGCCTTACATCCATTCCATATATGCACATATGCATAAGGTATATAGTGCCATATGCATGCATGCACAAAATAATGAAAATGTTCAAAGTACCAAGAAAACATAGAAAATCATTCATATTTTAGTTACATGAGTAGCAGGAACATCTATTTTGAATTCACATAAATTATGCGGTGTGACAAGACATTGTTTAAACTTGATAATATAGATAATATATTGATAATTAAACATTGTTTATTACAGAAAATAAAAATAACTCTTGTCGGAGAATATGTGCCAGCAGGACACTTGAGTGTAGCAGGTTGGAGGTGGACTTCTCCAGATAAAAACCTTAAAGAACTCAAAATTTGGTTATGACATGTTCCTACTGTTGTGGCCCAATTTGCTAGGTCCTTGAAACCTGACTGAGAATGACAGGAGACTGAGAAAGAAACACATGAACATAAAGTTAGGGCTGAGTGGGATGTTTGTACTTGGATGGAGGTATACCAGAAGCCCAGATACTCAATATGCTTATTATACACAAAATGACAGAGGAGGTGCGTCAGCTAATCTCAACAGGTGGAAACGCAATCTTCAAGTCCAAACACAGTAGTATAAATAATGATAGTAATAACTATGATATAGTAATTTTACAACCTTTTGTCAGAAAAAAATATGTGTTAACATTTTCAAATATAAAAAATATATTTAGAAGAAATATTGTGATCTCTCAATTACACTCTCAGGAGCTCAGCTACACTTTAAGAGAAGCCATCAGCACCTCAGGAGATTTAGAAAGGTGCAAATAAGTGTACTGGTCCCCACTCTGATTATAATGAAGAGTGTGCCTCATCCACTAGACAATGCATTCATATTACAGAGGAGAGGGGCTCCCTAACTCTGTGATTGTAATTGTTTACCTGGGAACCTCACTAGGCACAAAGTCAGGGCTCAGATAATCGGATTCATAGTTCTTCCACAAGCTGATAAACATGTATCTTTATATTCCAGAATCTTAGAAAATATAGACACCAAGGTCTAAAGAACATCTAAAGAAAGCTGTCCAACATTGCTGGACATCCTCTGGATCTGAGGAAAAGATGGAGCCCATGAAGAGACAGGTACTCACACACCTTCATATTACACTTTGGCATTCTCAAAGCTGATAATGTATAAAGTGGCATCAACAGCTTTGTTGAGTTAGAAAAATGAAAATTCATAGACTGTAGTGTCAAAAATATCTGGTAATAAATCTCAGCCAAGAAAATTACAAAAGGCTCAACATGTAAAGAACTGCTCACAATCTTTAGTAACCAGGAAAATGCAAATCAAAACTACTTTGAGATTTTTGTTTGTTTGTTTTTTTGGTTTATTATACCAGTCAGAATGACCAGGACCAACAAAACAAGTAACAGCATTTTCTGGTGGGAGTGCAATCTAATATTACCACTGTGGAAATCATGGTGATAGTTCTGCAGGGAGCCAGGAACTGTTTACCTCAAGATCCCATATACCACCATTGGTGGAATACCCAAAAGACCTTATATCCTACTACAGAGATACTTGCTCAAGCAATTGTTAATTGCTGTTCTATTCATTATAGCTGGAAATTGGAAACAGCTTCAATGTCTGTCAATAGATGAATGGCTAAAGCAAATCTGATACATTTACACAATGGAATATTAATCATTTAAAATGTTATATTATAAAATTAGCCAGTAAATGACTGGAGCTAGAAAAAAAATAAAACATTCTGAATGAGGTGATGCATATTAAAAAAGACAAAATGTCATATGCAATTGTTAATATGTGGATGTTAGCTGTTAAGTCTTTTTCTAAGGAAGCTTCATTACAAATAACTACAGAGGTTAGGTATAGAGCAAGGGACCAATAGGTGGTGAGGATCTCCCTAGAAAGGGGAAATGTAATAGATTATTATGGATGGACAGTGAAGGGTGATTGCAATCAACAGATCAAACAGGAAGGGGTAAGGAAAAAGGAGGGAAGAAAAAGAATACAGAGAGGACTAGCTAAACCTAAGTCATATATTTTTTTATTTTATTTTATTTTTTTCATATTTTTTTTCAATGCAGTTTATTCAGGAACCTTGAACAATCATCTGACCCTGGGGAAAGCCAGCCCACAGCTTAAATAGCCTCTGGGTAGCCAACCCCAGCGTGCCTCCTGGGCAATGCAGATAGGTCCACATATATGGAAGCAAGCCAGATCCTCAGCCTTAGCCAAATGTGGAGTTGTTTGTGACAAAGAGCACTCACCATCGGGAAGGTAGAAGGCGGAAACCAGCTCCATATTTAAGGTGCGGCATTACGCAGCTCTCTACAGTTCCCCCTTTTTGTTTTAGACGCATCAGGCAAGAGTAGAGGTCTGATCTCTGATATTAGAAATAAATTGGGACTTTGTACTGATGTTCATTTAGGTGTCATCCACCCAAAGAGCATCAGACCCGTCCGATACCTTTTTCTCAGAGGCAGGACCTGGGGCATCAACCCGCATGCAATCAGACATGCTCTTCTCTGGGTTGAAAGCAGCTGACCCTGAGTGCACTGCTTAGCCTCGCATCCTGAGCATAACATTTTAGCTTTTGATGGTAGCCAACCATGCTTGGGGAGACTGTCCTGCTTCAATGGCTGTAAAGGCCTGAATGGTTATGGCTGCATCACACTGTTGTGAGACTCTAATCTTGCATATATACCACAGTCAAACCAAGGAGACCAACACCAGAAGGCCTGCTAACGCTCCCATGGCTGCCCATTCCTTCAGATGATTCATGGCTGCAGCAATCCATGGTGATAATCCTGTGGCTAGTCCTGCGTCCACTCAGGTAGAATTTACCGTGATAATGGCCACTCTCAGCTGCTCCATTGTAGTATCGAATTCTCCAGTCCAATTACCTAAAATATAGCTAGACAATTGTTTAGACAGATTTGCAGCACAGGGAAAATTCTCATGTTGTATGCTAGTGACTCAAAGTCCAGCATACTTTCATTGACAACCAAGTTGAGCGATTTGCCATAGGGTATCAATTTGCTTCTGCACGAGGTCAATCCTCTGATTGAACACCATCAAGCCTCCTTTTAGTTGAGCATTAATTTCTTTTTGTACATCTAAGGCATGAGCTACATTGGCTAAAAGGTTATTCAGGGTCTGAGCAGTCTGCACAGTATGACTCCTGACTAATGCCGCGGTGGTAGCTCCAACAGCCGCCAATGAGATGGCAGTAACAGTGGCAGCTGTAGTTCCAAGATCCCTTTTCTGTCTGAAGAGAGTCATAGCGTGAGGGGCATCAACGGGCACAGGCACCCAGCGAGGCATGCAAGTAACCAGGGCATACCTAAATTCACTACCATTCCAGCATTGGGCAAAAAAGCAAGTATCATCACCACAATTACTTGGCTCTATCTGGCTAATAATGAATAAAAATGGGGGATATAAACAAACAGGTGTGGGCTTATAGGAAATATTATGAGAAGCCTTAAGCCCCTCGTTGGAACATCTTGCATCAGTTCTAGAACTAGCAGTGGTGGTGTCCGAGGTCTGAGTAGGTTCAGGAGACCATTGCCCCCAGGGGCGAGACATGCTCCATGTAAATTGACTAACTCCATGTTTTGCTCCACTTTTGAAAGTCATTTAAGGTTCTTAAATTATTTCCCCCCCCCTTTTTTTTAAATTTTTCCTCAATTACACTTTCTTCATTCTGCATCCCCCTATAAGCCCCTCCCTCCTCCCCTCCCAATCCCACCCTCCCTCCTCTCTCTGCATGCATGCCACTCCCCAAGTCCACTGATAGGGGAGGTTCTCCTCTCCTTTCTGATCTTAGTCCATCAGTTCACATCAAAAGTGGCTGCATTGTCCTCTACTATGGCCTGGTAAGGCTGCTCCCCCCCAGGGGGCGGTGATCAAAGAGCAGGCCAATCAGATTATGTCAGAGGCAGTCCCTCTTCACATTACTATGTAACCCACTTGGACTCTGAACTGCCCTGGGCTACATCTGTGCAGGGGTTCTGGGTTATCTCTAAGAATAGACCTTGGTTGGAGTATGAGTCTCTGGGAAGTTCCCTGTGTTCAAATTTTCTTGTTCTGTTGCTCTCCTTGTGGAGACCCTGTCCTCTCCAGCTCTTACTATTTCCCAGTTCTTACACAAAATTCCACTCACTCTGCCCAACACATGCCCATCAGGCGCAGCATCTGCTGTGATAGTCTATAGGGAAGAGGCTTTCAGAGGCCCTCTGTGGTAGGTTCCTAGGTTGTTTCCTGTATTCTTCTTCTTCTGATGTTCATCCTCTTTGCCTTTCCGGATGGGGATTGGACATTTTAGTTAGGGTCCTCTCTCTTGCTTAGTATTTTTAGATGCACAGGTTATAGTGGGTTTGTCCTATGTTGTATGTCTATATGAGTGAGTATATACCATGTGTGTCTTTTTGCTTCTGGGACAACTCACTCAGGATGATCCTTTCCAGATCCCACCATTTACCTGCAAATTTCATGATTTCCTTATTTTTCATTGCTGAGTAATATTCTATTGTGTAGATGTACCACAATTTCTGCATCCATTCTTCAGTTGAGGGGCATCAGGGGTGTTTCCAGCTTCTGGCTATTACAAATAAAGCTGCTATAAACATAGTTGAGCAAATGTCCTTTTTGTGTACTTGAGCCTCTTTTGGATATATGCCTACGAGTGGTATGGCTGGATCAAGGGGAAACACTATTCCTAGATGTCTGAGAAAGCGCCAGATTGATTTCCAGAGTGGTTGCACAAGTTTACATTCCCACCAGCAGTGGAGAAGGGTTCCCCTTTCTCCAGAACCTCTCCAGCATGTGTTGGCACTTGAGTTTTTGATCTTGGCCATTCTCATGGGTGTAAGGTGAAATCTCAGGGTTGTTTTGATTTGCATTTCCCTAATGGCTAGTGAGGTTGAGCATTTCCTTAAGTGCTTCTCTGCCATTTGGTATTCCTCTACAGAGAATTCTCTGTTTAGCTCTGTTCCCCATTTTTTAAGTGGATTACTTGGTTTGCTGATTTTCAGCTTCTTTAGTTCTTTATATATACTGGATATGAGTCTTCTGTCAGATAAAGGGTTGGTGAAGATTCTTTCCCAATCTGTAGGCAGTCGCTTTGTTTTGATGATGGTCTCCTTTGCTTTGCAGAAGCTTTAAAGTTTCATGAGGTCCCATTTATTGATTGTTGCTTTTAGAGCCTGTGCTGTTGGTGTTCTGTTCAGGAAGTTTTCTCCTGTACCAATGAGTTCTAGGGTATTCCCCATTTTTTTTCTAGCCGATTTAATGTGTCAGGTTTTATGTTGAGGTCTTTGATCCACTTGGACTTCAATTTTGTGCAGGGTGATAAGTATGGATCTATTTTCATTTTTCTTCATGTAGACATCCAGTTGGACCAGCACCATTTGTTGAAGATGCTATCTTTTTTCCATTGTATGGTTTTGGCGCCTTTGTCAAAGATCAGGTGTCCATAAGTGTGTGGGTTTATTTCTGGGTCCTCTGTTCGGTTCCATTGATCCACTATTCTGTTATTATGCCAGTACCATGCAGTTTTTAATACTGTTGCTCTATAGTACAACTTAAGATCAGGGATGGAGATACCTCCAGAAGATCTTTTATTGTAGAGGATTGTTTTAGCAATTCTGGCTTTCTTGTTACTCCATATGAAGTTGAGAATTTTTCTTTCCAGGTCTGTAAAGAATTGTGTTGGTAATTTGATGGGAATTGCATTGAATCTGTAGATTGCTTTTGTTAAAATGGCCATTTTTACTATGTTTATCCTGCCAAGCCATGAACATGGAAGATCTTTCCATCTTCTCATATCTTCTTCTAATTCTTTCTTCAGAGACTTGAAATTTTTTTCATACAAGTCTTTGACTTCCTTGGTTAGGGTTACTCCGAGGTACCTTATGTCATTTGTGGCTATTGTGAAGGGCGTTGTTTCCCTAATTTCTTTCTCAGCCCTATTGTCTTTTGTATAGAGGAGGGCTACTGATTTTTTTGAGTTAATTTTGTATCTGGCCACTTTGCTGAAGGAGTTTATCAGCTGTAGGAGTTCCCTGGTAGAGTTTTTTGGGTCACTCACGTATACTATCATATCATCTGCAAATAGTGATAATTTGACTTCTTCCTTTCCAATTTGTATCCCCTTGATCTCCTTCAACTGTCTTATTGCTCTAGCAAGGACATCCAGCACTATGTTGAAGAGATATGGAGAGAGTGGGCAGCCTTGTCTTGTCCCTGATTTCAGTGGGATTGCTTTAAGTTTCCCTCTGTTCAGTTTGATGTTGGCTATAGGCTTGCTGTATATCGCCTTTACTATGTTTAGATATGTGCCTTGTATCCCTGATCTCTCCAATACTTTAAACATGAATGGATGTTGGATTTTGTCAAATGCTTTTTCAGCATGTAGGGAGATTATCATGTGTTTTTTTTCTTTCAGTTTGTTAATATGGTGGATCACATTGATGGATTTCCGTATATTGAACCACCCCTGCATACCTGGGATGAAGCCTACTTGGTCATAGTGGATAATATGTTTGATGTGTTCTTGGATTCGGTTCGCAAGTATTTTATTAAGTATTTTTGCATCAATGTTCATAAGGGAGATTGGCCTGAAATTCTCTTTCTTTGTTGAGTCTTTGTGAGGTTTAGTTACTAAGGTGACTGTGGCTTCATAGAATGAGTTTGGTAATGTTCCTTCTGTTTCTATTTTGTGGAATAGTTTGAAGAGAATTGGTGTTAGCTCTTCTTTGAAGGTCTGGTAGAATTCTGCGCTGAAGCCATCTGGTCCTGGGCTTTTTTTGGATGGGAGACTTTTGATGACTGCTTCTATTTCTTTGGGGGATATAGGACTATTTAGTTGATTTACCTGGTCCTGATTCAGCTTTGGTAAGTCAAATCGATCAAGAAAATTGTCCATTTCATTTAGATTTTCAAATTTTGTGCCATATAGACTTTTGAAGTAAGTCCTAATGATTGTTTGGATTTCCTCAGTGTCTGTAGTTATATCCCCCTTTTCATTTCTGATTTTGTTGATTTGGGTGGTGTCTCTCTGCCTTTTAGTTAGCTTGGCTAAGGGTTTGTCTATCTTGTTGATTTTCTGAAAGAACCAGCTCTTGGTTTCATTGATTCTTTGAATTGTTTTATTTGTTTCCAATTGATTGATTTCAGCCCTGAGTTTGATTATTTCCAGCCATCTACTCCTTCTTGGTGTGTCTGCTTCTTCTTTTTCTAGGGTTTTTAAGTGAGCCATTAAGTTGCTTGAATGAGCTGTCTCGAATTTCTTCTTGAAGGCACTTAGTGATATGACCTTTCCTCTTAGCACTGCTTTCATTGTGTTCCACAGGTTTGGGTATGTTGTGTCTTCATTTTCATTGAGATCTAGAAAGACTTTAATTTCTTTCTTTATTTCTTCCCTGACCCAGCTGTCATTTAGTAACAAGTTGTTCACTTTCCATGTGTGTGTAGGCTTTTTGTTGTTTCTGTTATTGTTGAGGTCCAGCTTTATTCCATGGTGATCAGACAAGATACAAGGGATTCTTTCAATAATCTTGTATCTGTTGAGGCTTGCTTTGTGACCCACTATATGGTATATTTTGGAGAAGGTTCCATGAGGTGCTGAGAAGAAGTTAAATTTTTTTTGTTTGGGTGTAAAGTTCTGTAAATGTCTGTTAGGTCCATTTGATTCATGACCTCTGTCAGAGATATTGTTTCTTTGTTTAATTTCTGTTTTGTTGACCTGTCCTTTGTTGAGAATGGGGTGTTGAAGTCTCCCACTATTAGTGTGTGGGGATCTATATGTGCTTTAAATTTTATCAATGTTTCTTTAACAAATGTGTGTGCTCTTGTATTTGAGGCATAGATGTTCAGGATTGTGATGTCTTCTTGGTGGAATTTTCCCTTGATGAGTATGAAGTGTCCTTCCCCATCTCTTTTGATTAATTTTGGTTGAAAGACTATTTTATCAGATATTAGAATGGCTACTCCTGCTTGCTTCTTGGGTCCATTTGCTTGAAAAGCCGTCTTCCATCCCTTTACCCTCAGGTAATGTCTATCTTTGTGACATAGGTGTGTTTCTTGTATACAACAGATTGCTGGGTTTTGTTTACACATCCATTCTGTTAGTCTGTGTCTTTTTATTGGAGAATTAGGTCCATTGATATTGAGAGAGATTAATGACCAGTGGCTGTTAGATCCTTTGAATTTGATGTTGGCTGTGGTCATATGGTTGTGTGCTTGGTTGCTTTTTGTTTTACTGTAGTGGGGTTATTTATTTTCTGTGTTTTCTTGAATGTAGCTAGCTTTCTTGGGTTGCATTTTCCCTTTCAGTGTCTTCTGTAATGCTGGATTTGTTTGTAGGTATTGTTGAAATTTGTTTTTGTCATTGAATATCTTGTTTTCTCCGTCTGTGAGGACTGAGAGTTTTGCAGGGTATAGTACTCTGGGCTGACATCTGTGTTCTCTTAGGGTCTGCATGATATCAGTCCAGGCCCTTCTGGCTTTCATAGTCTCTGTTGAGAAATCAAGTGTGATTCTAATGGGTTTGCCATTATATGTTACTTGGCCTTTTTCTCTTGCAGGCTTTAATATTTTTTCTTTGTTCTGTATACTTACGGTTTTGATTATTATGTGGCGGGAGGATTTTCTTTTCTGGTCTAATTTATTGGGTGTTCTATAGGCCTCTTGTATTCTTATTGGTCTCTCCTTTAAGTTGAGGAAATTTTCTTCAATGATTTTGTTGAAAATATTTTCTGGGCCTTGGTGCAGGGAATCTTCTTTTTCCTCTATTCCTATTCTTCTTAGGTTTTGTCTTTTTATGTTGTCTTGAATTTCTTGGACGGTCTGTGTCAGGAATTTTTTAGATTTAACATTTTCTTTGACAGATACATCTATTTCTTCCATTGTATCTTCCACACCTGAGATTCTTTCTTCCATTTCTTGTAGCCTACTGGTTATGTAGTTCCTGCTTTCTTCCCTAAGTTCTTTCTCTCCACAATTTCTTCCATTTGTGTTTTTTTAATTTTTCCAATTCTATCTTCAGGTCTTGAGCTATTTTGTTGGTTTCCTTCCCCTGTCTGACTGTATTTTCATGTTTTTCCGTCAATTCCTTCAGCTGTTTGTTTGAACAATCCACTGTTTCTTTTATTTCATTCAGTGATTTAAGCATTTCCTTTCTAAAGGCCAGAGACTGTTTGGCTGCAGCTTCCCGTATTTCTTCATGGATGGCCATAATCTCCTTGTCTTTAATTTCCTCCATTTCTTTACATATTGCCATGATCTGTTTGTTTTTATCTTCCTCTAATTCTTTTCGTATTTTATTTGTTTCCTCTGTTATCTTCTTCATGAGCATAGATGTTAGGTCATCTCCTTGAATTTCATTTATGCTGGGGTGTCTAGGGCTATTTGCCCCTGGATAACTGGGTTCTAGAGATGCCATATTGCTCTGTCTTTTGTTGGTTGAGCTTTTATGCTGGCCTCTACCCATTGGGCTATCTTAGGTGTTTGGAGTTAGTTTTTGGTGGTTCCTGCAATCCTGTGGTGGAGAGAATCCCCTTGGCAGGAAGATGGTTTTTCCTGAAAGAATCCTTTCCAGCTTTTTGGGTATAGTCACTGGATGTCTGGTGTTTTTCAGGAGTTGCTACAGCTCACCTCAGGCCTAGAGACCTGGGTAGTAACTGTGGTCCTGATTAGTCGAGAGGGCTTTCCTCTCACTGGGAGAAGTCCTGGAGACAGTTGCCCTCCTTCTGGGTTTCTTGCTGTAAATTTAGTGATCAACTCCTGTAACCTGTGTGTCCCGTGGTTTGGTCGGTTTTGTTAGGGATAACTGGTTGCCCATTGGAGCAGTATCTGGGTGGTTGATCTCAGGGTTCCGGACTTTTGTAGGTCTGAGGTTGGGGCTCTGTGCCCCAGAACCCAAGAGGTAATTTGTGGTGGGTGAGTACTGCTCTGGGGTCTTGGGGCGCACAGTTCTGCCTGTAAGGTGTATTTGGTACAATGCAGGCCTCTGGGCTGGTGGAGCGTGCGCCCGCCTGCTACTCTGAGGAAGCTGAGTTTCCTATCACTCTGTGTTCCCTGTTTGGGCCCAGATCTGTGATGGCTTGGCGTACTCACCTGTCTGCGATCTGCAGGCTGCTAGACTTTCCCTAGGTGACCCCAGCAGCACGGTTTCTTCCTTCCCTGTGGGGTCCTCTCTGGACAGAGGTTCCCAATCCCTGTTGTACTGGGGCGCACAGCTTGTCTCTACCGCTGAGCTGAGCGCGCAGATCTCTGCGAGGCAGGAGCTCAGTTGTGTTGGTGGTGGGTATCCGCCATCCTAGCGACCTTCCGGGGATAGACTGGGTGACCGGTGATCAGTCTGGCAAGTTTGCTTCCCCGTGGGGTCCCCCCGCGGCTGGGACTCTCAGCCTCAGGCACCCTTGTGCTCACGGATCAGCCTGGGAAAGTGATTGGGACAGGGACGCTTGCGGCTCCAGCCCAGAGACCCAAAGCCCGCGTTACCTGGGATTTCTTCCGGGTTCTGGCTGGGTACCCGTGAGTGGACCCGACGGATTCCCACACCGTGGGAGCCTCCCCTCACCTGGGAAACACGATTGATGTAGTTTCAGGGCCCAGAGTTCAGTCTCCTGGTCTCTGCACGGCGAGTGCTTCTCAAATGCGGTGCTCTCCCGGCGCCGCCATCTTGGCTCCCCCCCCAAGTCATATTTTAAGGGTCCTATGGAAACCTATAGCAGTGATATATATAAAATAAATCTAAATAGAATAACTAAATAATCTGGAACACAAAGCCCCAAGTTGCTACCAGTGCTAGGAATGGGTTACATTTAATTGCGTTGTTGGCCCAAGGAACCACATGGAAACACTAATCAACCCAGTTTATTGCCAAGGTGCTTTGTGGCTCTACACACCCATACAAAAAGACTCTACACCCTTGTGGTAAGGCTCTACACACCCATACAATTCTTTGAACATGCAGTAGTGATCTGACACCTATCTGAAACCTCCATCCTTACTGACCAGTGTTCATGGTACCTTCTAGGTGCTCTGCAGGCTGCCAGAGGAGAAAGGTAAACACCAACAAAGCTATATGCGCTTCAGTGCACACTGATGAGCTGCACAAAGGATCTATTGGCAATAGTTGCACAAACTTTGTGGGAGTAACCAACCGCTGCCTGATGGGAATTAAGGCCCACTCCATGAGATGGAACACATACCTGACACTGAGACTAGGTAAGCCGTGAAGGAAAACCAAATACTTCTGTGCTGCTGAAGGAATGTAGCAATGAAGTGACTCCCAGCTACATTTGTATCTTGCTCAGCTTTCAGCAAAAAGGCTGCCTCCCACAGCAGATGGGAACAATTCTTGAGACCCACAACTGTACAAGTACACAGAGTAAGAGATCTTGAAACACTCAGTCCTAAATGGGAAGTCTCCATCAAATCCCTGCCCTCAGGACTCAGGACAAGGTTAGGGCAAAGAAGTAGAAAGATTGTAGGAGCCAGTAAAGGAGACAGGGCCTTCTAGACACAACGGAACTGACACACATATGAACTCACAGAGACTGTGGCAGCATGCATAGGGCCTGCACAAGTCTAAGCTAGATGGGGTCCCAGCACTGAGAGGGAAGTAGAAACAAGTCTCCAACCCTAACTCAGATTCTGTCTCCAATAGACAAATGCTCCAAAGGAAAAATCAGGTTTCTCCAATGGAGTCTCACTGGGAATACAACCACGCTTAAAGAAAGGCCCTATGCCATGTAACAGATAGTCCACACCAAGTGGACATGAGCAGTATTTTTGGAGGATTTTTGTTTCATAGTGCTTTGTATGGGAAGTGTTTCCCCTTGTAAGTCTTTTGCTTATGCATTGTTGTTCCTGATTTTGTGCTTTTATGGGATTTCTCTGGGTGCAAATGTGTGTATTTGCTGCTGTGTTTCTGGTGTTTTTACTTTGTTGCACTTTTTTCTGTTTCTTTGTACTATTCTGATTTATTTTTATACTATTTTATTATTATTAATTATATGATTGTATACTAATGAAAGAGAGAAATAAAAAGTATGGATATTAGATGTGTAGGGATTTGAGCTCAAATAAAATAAATAAAATAAAAATTAAAAATTTAAAAATTTAAAAAATTAAAAAAATACAATTACAAAACAAAACAAAAATAATAATTTACATACAGATAATTTTACCATACATATTTTCAATATATCATTGTTATTTTTGTTTAATGACTATTTTTTAAATTAATTTTATTTTTTTATTATTAGTTACATTTTATTAACTCTGTATCCCAGCTGTATCTCGCTCCCTTATTCCCTCCCAATCCCACCCTCCCTTCCTCATCTCCTCCCCCCTTTCCAAGTCCACTGATAGGGGAGGACCTCCTCCCCTTGCATCTGACCCTGTTTTATCAGGTATCTTCAGGACTGGCTGCAAAGTCCTCCTCGGTGGCCTAGCAGGACTGCTCCTCCCTTGGGGGGTGGTCAAAGAGCCAGTCATTGAGTTCCTGTCAGAAATAGTCCCTGTTCCCCTTACTATGGGAAACCAAATGGTTACTGAGCTACCACAGGCTTCATCCGAGTAAAGGTTCTAGGTTATATCCATACATGGTCCTTGGTGGAGTATCAGTCTCAGAAAAGACCCCTGTGCCCAGATATATTTGATCCTTTTGGAGCTCCTATCCTTTCCACGTCATACTAACTCCTCTTCTGTCGAAGGTTTGGTTATGAGTCTTAGTATCTGTTTTGAAACACTGATATGTACAGTCTTTCAGATGCCTTCTGCAGTAGACTCCTGTCATACATCCAATGCACATCCCATTTGTCTTTCTAAGTGAGACCTGATCATCTTATTCTGTGTCTGCTTTCCACATTGTAATATTATACCTATCCTTATTTACTCCTTAAATTTGCTTTCAACACTAAACAAATAAGTAAATAAACAAACACACACACATGCACATGTGTGCACATGCGCATGAATACCACAGGTTTGTTTCCTAAAAGTATACATAGAACAAACATCACACAGAGAAAATTATATTTAGAAATATATATGTATGTATATGTATTCATGTAACAATAATTAAGAAAAATAGGACATGAACTGAAAGAAAGCAAAGCAGGCACATGGACCTGTTTAGAGGGAGGAAAGGAAAGGGGTGAAATGATGTAATTACAATCTCAAAAATTAAAATACCAATAAAAAGGCTTCCAATTCTTAAAAAATGCTAGGCCATCCAACTGTGAGAGGGAAACACATTTTATTGTTCTGAGATTTAGTTTCCTCATGCATAAAGTAAAAATAATAAACAATTCAAATAACTTGTTATAAAAACTGAATAAATAGATTTGCTATAAGAGTTAAGTACAATCTTTGGTACATGAGCCCCTACTGTGGCTGGTACGCAGTGTGCGGTTCAGATAGGACCATTTAGCTCAATTCTCCTGCCACCTTAACTCGTTTGTTGTTTTTCTCCGTTTTAAACCTAAACCAACAGCTTAATTCTGACAGAAATTGTTTTCTATTTATTTCTTTTCTGAAGCAGTTATGGTAAGACTAAAGTGGACATTTTTCTGGGTGCAAGTAATTTTGACTGTCCAGTCAATTAATAGCCTCATGCAATAGTGTGTAAATACTACTTGAAGTTTTGTGTTGGGAACTCTGGCACTAGAAAATAAGTGTAACTTGTCTCTCAAAAACAACAAGCCGTGTGTGTGTGTAGTTGTGTGTATGAGTGTGTGTATTTGTGTTTTTATGTGTGTATACACATCTGTGTGTCTGTGTACGTCGGTGTGTGGGTGCGTGTGTCAGTGTGTCAAGGTACCAACTCCCTGTTTTCTTTTGTTTTTCTCCAATGAGTGGAACTGTGGTCACCCTTCATGCATGAAGCGTTTTATAGAACGACATCAGTTTTTCAGGGTGCAGTTTGAAAACAAACTCTTTAACCTTCTGTTACAGTCAGACCCCTGTCAGGTGAGGAGACGCCTGTATATGGGTATATGGGCTGGTGGACAGCTCGGGGGAATCATTGGTGGGGAAGATCACGTCTTTTAGCTCCAGGTCACTAGTTCCAATACACACCAAGCCGGCAGTGCTCAAAGGTGCTTGTTATTTTAGAAGTTCTTTTTCTGCTTTCTGCTGAGCAGAGGCTTTATGTCAGAAGAGCGTCTCCACAAAGGACAGTCTCAGAATAGAAACCACATTCAGTCAACATAGTGGAGAGGCTTCATTTTATCAATAGAGGTCAGTAGCTGCAATCATAGAAAACACAGTGTGCATAAGTCTATGCTTCAGATGAAGAGTGGCACCAGGGTTTATACTCCAAAAACCGGTAAATGAAATCAGTCTAATTATGATGACATTGCTCTTAAATATTTTATCTTATTTCTTATTATTCATGACATCAGATGTTAAATTGCCCAAATATGCTCCTTGTCATCCACATTTTAAAAACATTTGTGTAGAGGGTGTTCGTTTTTACACAGTCTCAGAAACAGGCATTATACTATTCCCCCCAAATCATTCTCTATGACAAAAATAATGATGTGTTTATCGTCTGTTGGCCTCCATGTATATTTGTAAGACATATGCTGTTTTGGTATTCCTACAACCATTTCTTCTAGATAGAAAAAACTTAGGCAACAATATATAAAATAGGTGTCCTCTCCACTGCAAAATATCTTGGTGCCAAGGCACTGTCACAGGTTAGAAATGAAATTCCGCTCAATTGATTATCTTTTTTAGGTGTATAGATTTCATTATGTTTATCATATCTTATAGGTCTATATAAGTGAGTATATCCCATGTTTGTCTTTCTCCTTCTGGGATATTTCACTCAGAATGATCTTTTCTAGATCCCACCATTTGCCTGCAAATTTCATGATTTCCTCCTTTTTGATTGCTGAGTAGTATTCCATTGTATAAAAATACCACAATTTCTGTACCCATTCCACCGTTGATGGACATCTGGGTTGTTTCCAGGTTCTGGCTATTACAAATAGAGCTGCTATAAACATGGTTGAGCAAGTGTCCTTTTTGTGTACTTGAACAAACTTTGGGTATATACCTAGCAGTGGTATAGCTGGGTCTGGAGGAAGCACTATTCCTATTTGTCTTAGAAAGCGCCAGATAGCTTTCCAGAGTGGTTGTACCAGTTTACATTCCCACCAGCAGTGGAGGAGGGTTCCCCTTTCTCCACAACCTCTCCAGCATGTGTTATCGCTTGAGTTTTTCATCTTGGCCATTCTGATGGGTGTAAGGTGATATCTCAGGGTCGTTTTGATTTGCATTTCCCTGATGGCTAATGAGGATGAGCATTTCTTTAAGTGTTTTTCTGCCATTCGATATTCCTCTGTCAAGAATTCTCTGTTTAGCTCTGTTCCCCATTTTTTAATTGGATTACTTGGATTGCTGCTTTTCAGCTTCTTTAGTTCTTTGTATATACTGGATATTAGTCCTCTGTCAGATAAAGGGTTAGTGAAGATTCTTTCCCAATCTGTAGGCAGTCGTTTTGTTTTGATGACGGTATCCTTTGCTTTACAGAAACTTTTCAGTTTCATGAGGTCCCATTTATTGATTGTTGCTCTTAGAGCCTGTGCTGTTGGTGTTCTGTTCAGGAAGTTGTCTCCTGTGCCAATGAGTCCTCGTTTAGAAAGACAGATGGGATGTGCATTGAACATATGACAGGAGTCTACTGAGCGCATCTGAAAGACTCTAACTAGCAGTGTTTTCAAAGCAAAGACTCATGACCAAACCTTTGGCAGAGTACAGGGAATCATAAGAAAGAAGGGGAGTTAGTCTGATGGGGAAAGGATAGGAGCTCCACAAGGACCAAATATATCTGGGCACAGGGTCTTTTCTGAGACTGACATTCAACCAAGGACCATGTATGGATATAACCTAGAACCTCCACTCAGATGTAGCCTGTGGTAGCTCAGTAACCAATTGGTTTCCCAAAGTGAGGGGAACAGGGACTATTTCTAACAGGAACTCGATGACTGGCTCTTTGGTCTCCCCACCCCCGAAGGGAGGAGCAGTCCTGTTAGGCCACAGAGGAGGGCTTTGCAGCCAGTCCTGAAGATACCTGATAAAACAGGATCAGATGAATGGGGAGGAGGTCCCCCCCATCAGTGGACTTGGAAAGGGGCACGGTGGAGATGAGGGAGGGAGGGAGGGAGGGACTGGGAGGGAATGAGGGATCGGGACACGGCTGGGATACAGAGTTAATAAAATGTAACTGATAAAAAAAAATAAAATAAATAAATAAAAAAAAAGAAAATAAAAAAAAAAAAAGAAATTAAATTCCTTGGCTGGCTCCTATGTTGGAATATGTGGTTGGCAGTTGGAGGCAATATTTTGGAAATTTGTTGATCACTTCGGTCAGGGGAGGCAGCTAAAGAGGCACCTCACTGAGTTTGGGTTTTGAAGGTCTTACCTGTTTTGTCTTTCCAAATGCTTATTTTCTGTATATCTGCCCATTGTAATATGAATAAGCAACCCACTCATACCCTCAGCACCATCTACAAAGCCTCTCCCCTTTGCCTTGCCTTCTCAATTAAAATGGGATGTACTCTCTGAAAGTGTGAGACAAAAGAAACCCGCCCTGCCTTAACACATTTTGTTAGGTGTCTTGCCTCAGCAATAAGGAATGCAACTAGCACATAAGTGGTTAATTTAGAGGGTAAACCAGATAGGAATCTTTGGGTTTTAATTTCTGCTCAACACCTGCTTTTTTTTTTTTTTTAAATTAGATAACTTACTCCAACTTTACCAAATCTGTTATTTTTTTTTCAGGTAGCCATAAAAATGTCAGTCTTAAGGGATCATTGTCAGCATTTAATAAAATAATATCTACAAAGGACTGTCCTTACCACAAATCAGCTGCTTTATGAGATGAGCAAGTTGTTGATTTACTTTAACTATACTAATCATGTGACCATCTATCCATGCCTTATAACCATATAATTTTTTCTTTTGGCTTTTAAAAGAATCTTTTGTTTTAATATGTGCATTACAGGAAACAAAACACAAGAATCCAAGAACTAAGTCACAAGCAGCTAAGCTCAGTGTGTCCTTCTAGAGCCTGAAAGTGAGATTATAAGGATGTACCATGCCCTCCCCATCGTGAATATTCACCAACTAAAAACCCCATGCTACACGAGTGTTTTGATAACCAAGAATACATCATGCAGTCTTAATCTGTCAGACAAAACTGTAATCCTGACTTTCTTGGCAACAAAAAATTCTTAGGTGACAAAAAAATATGACAGCAGGCCTCTAGAAAGATGCAGTGGTGGAGTTACAATTAAGTACTGCATTCCCTCAGTACTTAGCTTACAAGAATACACAAAGCAACAGACTACACTAAGTACAGCATTCCTGAATTAATCATCGGATCTATATACTAACATATTTATATACATATATATGTATATACATAACATACAAATTGTTCTCCACTCAATAAATGTATTCCTATGTAGTAGCCGGAAGACACACCTATGGCAGGGACTCTCATGATGCAAGTCTCAAGGCAGCACTGTGGATATTGTCCCACGAGCCTCCCTCTCCCCCTCCATAGCCTAGCAATGTGAATAACTCACACTGTCCAGACATGCCTTAACAATTCAGTGTTCAAGAGAAACATTTTCTGTCAATTCTACCACATTCTCTAGCTATACTTTTAATCATATGCTCTCCTTTAGGACATTTATAAAGTTCAGATGATGTGTAATGAAATCCATGCACAATAAACACCAGTATTTTACCAGAAATGCACATATGGATTCCTAAGTTTAGCTGTAAACTGTCCTCTGGGTGTGGTGAGAGGATTAACAAAGGCCATGCCCAGAAAACAGCCCTCCCAAAGGCTAGTGAGACATGTAGAGTGAATGTTTCACTACTTCTAACATCCTTTGGGCACTGGGTCTTACCCACTAATACCCGGCAACATTAACTAAAATGCAAACCTAAACAATGCATAGAGAACCTGAGCCAGCAGGAACAGTGACTTTCTTTGAGCACTATTCTCTTCCCCAGCCCACCTCCACCACCTGGTAACAGCATCTATTCAAAGATCAAGTTCAACAATTCCATTTCCCCAGTGTAGCCATTCCTATGAAATACCAAAACCACTTAAAGGTGTTATTAGCCTCCATTTCTACCACATTGTGCATTTTTTTACATTTATGAATTAGTGTATGCATGTGAGCACAGGTGTGCCACTGCATTTGTGTGGATGCTAAGAGATGTGTGAATCAGTTTTCTTCTTCTTTCACATGGATCCTGAATATCAGACTTGGGCCATCAGCTTGGTGGCAGGTGCCTTTACCTGCTGACCCACCTACCAGTCCGTGATGCACAAATATAAAATGTAAATGCAGTTTTTGAAAAAGAAAATAAATATCAAGAAATTTTCTTGCATTGGTGGATTAAAAAAAAAAAGATTAAATCTTTATTTTGAATCTTGATCATTCATTGGTACAATTAAATCTGTTATTCATTGTCAGTTGGCCTGAGATCTCCACAGGGATGTTCAGGCTTGTTTTGAAATGATAAGTTCTATTAGTATTGAAGCTGATAGATGCATTTCCTTTCTGTAAACAAACTATAATAGTAAAAAAGGCCCAACCTGAAACACTGTCTAAGTCTTTTTAAATAATCTTTAAATTTATTATTTTAATTTATTACAATTCATTCAATTTTTATCCCAGCTGTGTCTTCCTCCCTTGTCTCCTCCCAACTCCATACTGCCTCCATTTTCTCCTCCTATGTCCTCTTGTAGTCAACTGCTAAGGGAGATTCCCCTCTGCTTCCATCTGACCCTTGCCTATCAGGTCTCATCAGGACGGGCTGCATTGTCTTCCTCTGTGGTCTGGCAAGGCTACTCCCCTATCAGGGGGGTGATCAAAGAGCTAGCCACTGAGTTCATGCCAGAGACAGTCCCTGTTCCCATTACTAGGTATACCACTTGGATACTGAATCTGTGGGCTACATCTGAGCCTGGGTGTTAGGTCCTCTCCATGCTTTGTCCTTGGATGGAGTAACAGTCTCTGCAGGGCCCCCAGGACTCAGTTTTTATGGCTCTGTTGGTTTCCTTTGAGAGCTCCTGTTCTCTCCAAGTCTTTCTATCTCCCCCTCCTTTCATGAGACTCCCTGCACTCTGCCTAAAGTTTGATTATGAGTCTCAGCTTCTACTTCAATACCTTGATTAATAGAGACTTTCAGAGGCCATCTGTGGTAGGCTCATGTCCTGTTCTTGTCTTTGTCTGCTTCCCATGACTATAAGGGCTGTTATCCAGAATATATAAAGAACTTTTAAACACCAACAAACCAAGTAATCCAATTAAAAAATGGGGTGCAGAGCTAAACAGAGGATTCTCAATAGAGGAATATAGACTGGCAGAGAAACACTTAAAGAAATCTTCAACTTCCTTCAGGGAAATGCAAATCAAAACAACCCTGACATTTTACTTTGCAAGTATCAAAATGATTAAGATAAAAAACTCAAGTGACAAAACAAGCTGGAAAGGAGGTGGAGAAAGGGGAACCCCCCTCCATTGCTGGTGGGAATGTAAATTTGTACAACTACTTTGGAAATCAATCTAGTGCTTTCTCAGAAATTGAGAATAGTGCTATCTCAAGATCCAGCTATACCACTCCCAGGCATGTATCCAAAAGACGCTCACGTATAAAACAAGGACATTTGCTCAACCATGTTTGCAGCAACTCTATTTGTAATAGCCAGAATCTGGAAATAATGTAGGTATCTCTCAACGAGGAATGGATACAGAAATTGTGGTACATTTATACAATGGAATACTACTCAGCTATTAAAACTAAGGAAATCATAAAATTTGCAAGCAAATGATAGTAACTAGAAAAGATCATATTGAGTGAGGTAACCTGGAGGCAAAAAAAAAAAAAAAAAAACACTTATCTTATATAGTCACTCATAAGTGGAAATTAGCCAAATAATACAGGACAAACATACTAAAAATCTATACTCCTAAAGAAACAAAACAAGGAGGATGCTAGGGAAGACGTTCAATCCTCATTCAGAAGAAAGAAGTACTTTTTGATTAGTTTCTTGAGAAATCAATATCTTGAGAATAAATGGCAAAGATAATAAGCACATAGTTCACTCATTTCAGCAATAACCATGCACACAAATGGAAACATCTTTATGTAGCTGGTAGGGTACTTTACATATGAGTACTTTGTAGATATTCCAGGACCAATGATGAAAAAAATATCCTACCACTTGACCTCAATGGGTCATTTTTAAAAATTTTGTTTAATATGCTTTGTGAAAAAAAAAACAGTACAATGGATGGTTTCTACCTATAAACCATCTAAATATTTATAATTATTAACAAAAGTAACTAATTGAAATTTTCTCTATTGTATTTCCATTTCAGTGGCCATTAATATTTAGTCCATGATCAAAGTAGATCCAGCTTGCAGAGAGAGAGTTATTATAGCTGAATTGTCTCACATTGACTCATTCAGTTAATTCAGAATATAACCCATGATTTTACATTTCAAATTATATTCTACTCAATTATATAGAACACAGCTTTTTCTAATGACAACCTGATTTCATAGAACAAAGATTATGGCTGACCTCACAAGTAATTCCAATGTATCTTGACAAGGACATCACCAACAATAAATGCATGCCCCCATATTTACTCTGCCTACAAATACATTTTTAAACAATACAGAACATTTTCCTTGGCAACATCCTTGATGACTTAGTATCAAGTTATAAATCATACATGAAGTTAGTAGAGCAACATTGTTAAAATGCTTGTGCAGCATGCAGAAGAACCATAGCATTCAAACAGTCCTTGAAAAAGTGGAAATATTTTGTTATAGAAATTTGTACTTTTTAATTCAGTAAAAAATTTGTCTAATAGGGGGAACACGCATTACAATATTGGGAAATGGAGTTCTTATCAGTTAAAGACCAGACAGATACACATGTTGTTTTCTGCATACAGTAGATTCATTTAACTAATAAACAATGCTGGTTTTTAGGAATTAGAGATAACTGTTAATATAAATCAATTCAACAAAGTAATCATAAAATATTTTATTCAAACTTTTAAAAATTCAAATACAAACTAAACAAAATCCATTGTATCTTGGCATTTAAGTCCTTAACAAGTTAGTTCCAGAATAATGAGGGGAGTTTACTTTGATCAAGCCAGAAGTTAGAACCTGAAGATAAATCAACAAATTAATTGGTCAAATTGATTGATACAGCTAGTTGTTTAATTTTATTCTTGGTTATGATCTTTTGTTATGTCACAGATAGGGTGGATATGTTTCTTTTTGAACTAAAAAATGAAAGGGAAAAAATCTAGTATAACTCCCTTGCTCCTATTAAATCATAAACTACGAAGAGAGTAAGACTTTATTTTCAGGCTACCTAGTTACCGTTCTATATTTTCTATATTTTCCAACAAGAAAATAAAAGACTTCTGGGTTGAACAAATGCATTGTTCAATACCCAGTTTCAAATATAGAAGACAGAGAAAAACTTTGTAGAAGTTCCTTTTTTCCCAATCCAGTGTAGGGAAGCCTAGATGTTTTCAGGCATATATAACAGTAGTTTAACTTATTGTATAAATTTAGTGGAGCACTTATCATTGTGTATAATTAAGCAAGCAATATGAAGAATGATATCTCTGTAGAAAGCCCTATGGAAGCTTTCTACTTGTTATGAAAATAATTAAGATACTTGGAGTTTATATAGAACATTTGGTAATTTACTGTCTTTGGAGGAGGGGGAGATTGAATCATTTTTTAATTCACCTTTTATTTTTATTAATTGCAGTTTATTCACTTAGTATCCCACCTGTAGCTCCCTCTCTTCTCCCCTCCCAATCCAGCTTCTCCACCCATGCATTTCCCCTGTCCCCTGATAGGAGAGGACTTCCTCCCTTTCCTTCCTTCTGATCCTAGTCTATCAGGTGTCATAAGGAGTAGCTGCATTGTCTTCCTCTGTGTCCTGGTAAGGCTGTATCCTCCTGAGGGGCAGGTGATCAAAGAGCAAGCCAATCAGTTCATGTCAGAGATGGTCCCTGTTCCCATAGTAATGGGAACTGGACACTGAACTGTCATGGGCTACATCTGTGCAGGGGTTCTAGGTTATCTCCATGAATGATGTTTAGTTGGAGTATCAGTCACAGAAAAGACCTCTGTGCCCAGAATTTTTGGTTCCTTTGCTCTCCTTGTGGAGCTCCTGTCCTCTCCAGGTCTTACTATTTCCAACTTCTTTTATAAGATTCCCTGCACTATGCCCAAATTTTGGCAATGAGTCTCAGCCCTGGTACCTTACAGGGTAGAGTCTTTCAGAGGCCCTCCTTGGTAGGCTCTGTCTTGTTCCTTGTTTTCTCCTTCTTCCAATGTCCATCCTCTTTGCCTTTCTGAATGAGGATTAAGCATTTTAGCCAGAGTCCTTCTTCTTGATTACTTTTGGTGTACAGATTTTAGTATGTTTAGCCTATATTTTATGTATAATATCCACTTATGAGTGAGTATATATCCTGTGTTTCTGCTCCTGAGACACCTCACTCAGGATGATCTTTTACAGTTCCCACCATTTGCCTGCAAATTTCATGTTTTCCTTGTTTTTAATTGCTAAGTAGTATTCCATTGTTTAAATGTACCACAATACCTTTATCCACTCCTCAACTGAGGGGCATCTGGGTTGTTTCCAGCTTCTGGTTATTACAAATAAAGCTGCTACAAACATGGTTGAGCAAATGTCCTTGTTGTGTACTTGAGCATCTTTTCGATATATGCCTAGGAGTGGTATAGCTGGATCTTGAGGAAGCACTATTCCTAATTGTCTGAGAAAGCACCAGATGGATTTCCAAAGTGGTTGTACAAGTTTACATTCCCACCAGCAGTGAAGGAGGGTTCCCCTTTCTCCACATCCTCTCCAACATATGTTGTTACTTGAGTTTTTGATCTTAGCCATTCTGATGGGTGTAAGGTAAACTTTCAGGGTCGTTTTGATTTGCATTCCACTGATGACTAAGGACTTTGAGCATTTCTTTAAGTTTTTCTCTGCCATTCTATATTCCTCTACTGAGAATTCTCTGTTTAGTTCTGTACCCCATTTTTTAATTGGCTTACTAGACTTGTTGCTGTTTAACTTCTTGAGTTCTTTAAATATTCTGGATATTGGCCCTCTGTCAGATATAGGGTTGGTAAAGATCCTTTCCCAATCTGTAGGCTGTCATTTTGTTCTGACAACAGAATCCTTTGATTTACAGAAGATTTTCAGTTTCATGTTGTTTCATTTATTGATTGTTGCTCTTAGGGCCTGTGCTGTTGGAACTTGTTTTCTATACCAATGGATTCAAGGCTCTTCCCCACTTTTTCTTCTAACAGGTTTAGTGTATCTGGTTTTATATTGAGGTCCTTTATCCACTTGGTCTTTAGTTTTGTGCAGGGTGATAAGTATGGATCTATTTGCATTTTTCTACATGTAGATATCCAGTTAGAACAGCAGCATTTTTTGAAGATGCTATCTGTTTTAGCAATCTTATCCTAACAGAATGGAGTGATAGAACACACTGTCTTTTAATGGCAGAAAATTGTCTTTAGATCAATAACTCAGAATGTAAGCCAATATACCCAGACAAACAAAGAAGATAGAACCTATGAGTCTCTGGCAATAACTTTGTTTCGAGAGCCTTCCTTTTTCTCAGAAATGCAACATTTTGAACTTAAAACATTAATGCACAGGTGTCTTTCAAAATCTCCCATCCTTTATAAAAAGACTGTTTCAAGTAGCCTTTATATTCATTTTTCTTTCCTTTGTTCTCATGTTGTTCTGTAATATTAAGAGAAACATAAACATTTAACACATATAAGTTAACAGCGTTGTGGATAAAGTCAGTGAGTGGAAGAAATGTACTTGAATTTAATGGTAAAAGTTGTATTGCTCCCCCCCTTTTTTTTTAAAGATTTATTTATTTATTATGTATACAACGTTATGCCTGCATGTACATCTGAATGCCAGGAAGAGTGCACCAGATTTCATTATAGATGTTTGGGAGCCACCATGTGGTGGCTGGGAATTGAACTTGTGACCTCTGGAAGAGCAAGAAGTGCTCTTAACCTCTGAGCCATGTAAGAAGTGGGAAATAGCAAGAGCTGGAGAGGACAGGAACTCCACAAAGAGAGCAACAGAACAAGAAAATTTGAACACAGGGAACTTCCCAGAGACTCATATTCCAACCAAGGACTATTCATGGAGATAACCTAGAACCCCTGCACAGATGTAGCCCATGGCAGTTCAGTGTCCAAGTGGGTTACGTAGTAATGGGAAGAGGGACTGCCTCTGACATAATCTGATTGGCCTGCTCTTTGATCACCTCCCCCTGAGGAGGGAGCAGCCTTACCAGGCCACAGAAGATGACAATGCAGCCACTCCTGATGTGATCTGATAGACTAAGATCAGAAAGAAGGAGAGGAGGATGTTCCCTATCAGTGGACTTGGGGAGGGACATGCATGCAGAAAGGGGAGGAAGGGTGGGGTTGGGAGGGGAGGAGGGAGGGGCTTATGGGGGGATACAAAATGAATAAAGTGTAATTAATAATAAAATAATAATAATAATAAAGTTGTATTGCCTTGTTGAACAGGTAAGTATCTAAATTAATCTATAAACTATATCCTGTTCAGTTTAGTTCAGATGTAGTTCTATAGAACTATATCCTGTTGGTGTTTGTTGGTAAAACAAAGCCTTAATTGATTAATGTCTACACACTTGGGTTTCCTGTTGTTTGAAATGCATAGCACTCCTGAATCATGGGACATGTTTCTAGAGACAGTGTATAGATGAATGGATACCGTAGATATCCTTGGCAAACCTGGACAAGATGCATCACAGAGAGTATATTCCTTCCTGAGTCACTTCGAGCAGTTTAAATTCCACATAATCTTCATAAGATTTGGAGATACATGGTTTTTCTAATTTCACTATTAAGGCATCAAAAGGTTAGCAAGACTAGGTTGTAACCCTTGGAGGAAAGTATGATATACAAATGTGCTCTCTTTTCTTCTGAACACTCTACCATGAATGGGCATCTCCTGTTTCCTTCATAATTGGCAAAAAAGAAATGTATGTCCTCAAACCATAACCAGTGTTCCCGGTTATATTATAGCATATTCAGTTCAAAATTTTGCTTGTCCATGGTATTGCTCTATGCTTATTTCTTCAGATTTGCTCAACCATTTAGCTACTCTGATTCATTTGCTACTTTAAATTTTCCTCATATGGATAATAAAAAGAGAAAACCCAGTTACCTGAAGACAAATCTGACTATGTGGTCCAAATGCCACATTGGAGGTGACAAGGTATGTAGCCTAATAGATTCAGTTGGCTCAGGTAGCCATTATTTGTCTTTCACACTGAGAAATCTGCAGGTTTTGTGCACTGGATGGATTGTTAAATAATCAAAAAATCATTCCATCTCTGGATAACTCATTTTCTGCAGGTAAAAACTGCATTTCAACATGCATCTTTATAGCATGTTAATGCTTTCCAACTTCCACTAGGCAAGTGGTCACACATTTAATTTCTCCTCAATGTACCAAAATGTCATCAAGTTATCCATCAAGTACACATAAATGTCATCAAGTGTACATACAGCAGGTGAGGCAAGGAGAGTCATGATGACTGTAGCCACACAAACAAGTAATGAGCTATGTATTCACAAAGTTTGGCCACTGCCTGTCTCGGTTATCAGGCAAGTTTCCGAGAATAATTTCCCTGGCATGTTCATATTTTAGTTTCTATTGTGGATTAATTATTTATAAAATATAAAGATATATTATAAAGTACAATTAATGTTTTATTTTATTTTTGATGAAGTATTGCTTTGTAGTCCTGTCTGGCTTGAGACCTGGTTATGTAGACTAGATTAACAGAAATCTACCTGCCTCTCTCTTCTGAATGCTTGGATTTGGGGTTTGTTACAAGAAATCCAACAAAGTTTCTGATTTTTAATAAAAACTACATAAACATTTCCAATTCTTTTAGGGTAATTTATAATAGGTAGAATTAACACATATAAAATATAACACACATAAAAGGAAGTGGTTTATATAGAGTGAGAGCACAGATGTCTGATTGAGAAAGACATGTAGATGCTTCATAAAATGCTGTTTTAATTTTATAGTCATAATTAATCAGAATTTAATAATAAAGCACTAAATTTCTTCTGTTTTTTTTTTTTTTTTTTTTTAGTGAAGCATTGTCCCTAAAGAATTCAGTTAGGTAAAAATGTACTGAAATATGATAAACTATTTTAAAGAAATTTTAGTTTTGAACATTTTTTGTTTATTTTTTGCCCAAATTGAAGCAAATGCATTTCAAAACAGTCACCATTTACTCTAATAGCAGCATCCAGATTCAGAAACACAATACATAAAATTTCAGTTTAATTTAAATTGTCTTCCAATGAAAGTGAAGTCTGACTTTTATGTACTTTTAATATATTGTTTAGCCCAAAATGACAAACACACCTGAAAGTACCTCGCATAGTAATGAGTTCTTGTTGTGTACAACAGCTTCAGAGCTCATGGCAACAAACATCTGAGGAAGACCAACAGCAGAAACCACGAACCTGCTCCAGGAAACGTGTACACTGAGGATTGTTGGCATGTCTCATCAATATTCAATTGATACACAGTTTATCATGTGTCAATGAGTCTCTGATTAAATCCAATGCCTATTCCATATGCTCCAATAACCAATCAACTATTCTCTCTTTACCTTCCAACTTCATGTAGTTTCAAAAAAGAAAAAAAAAATGAACTCAGGGCAAGCTGCCATAAAGTCTCACCAACAAGGCGGCCGAGCCTGAGTTGACTAAGAACAGCAGCATGTGCAGAGGAAAACCTAAGAGGCTTCAACCCTCCAAAGAACTAGGGGAACTAAGGAATTCTGAGAGCAAGAGGTATAATCTTTACAGCAACATTATGCAGACTGAGTTGTATTTATGTATTTAGGATTATATGTATATGCATATACATTTATGTCTATAGCAATAATTAATGAAAAAAAGAGCCATTGATTTAAAGGAGATAAAGGAGGAATATATGAGGGGACTTGAAGGAAGAAAGAAAAGGTGAAAATGATATAATTATGATCTCAGAATATCAAAGAAATATTTTTTTAAAAAAATAAAGCTTTCTTTCTTTCTTTCTTTCTTTCTTTCTTTCTTTCTTTCTTTCTTTCTTTCTTTCTTTCTTTCTTTCTTCCTTTTAATTAAGTATTCTGTGAGAACCAGCAGGACAGGCATGCCTCATGCCAGTTGTTTTCCCTAATTGGGAGAAGCCATCTCCTGCTAGCAGGAAAAGGTCCCTAAGTTATCTTGGAGAAGATTTAATTTTCTCAATACAAAATAGGACGACATTTCTTTTCTTAGTATATTTTTTATCTTCAATTAACTTTGCCCTCATGCATGCTCTCTTTAAATTTTGTATATGAAAAATTTGAGTCTTCTACGGCCTGTAACTTTTAATACCAATGACACACACAAAAAAAACAAATTAAATGGTTGAAGTTCTATAAAGTTAGCTATGCAAAATCAGTAGGTCTTTCTTATCTTTATCTTGTAAGGACTTAGGTGGGGGTTAACAGCCTGGTCCCCTTATCCCATTCTTTCTCTGCAATGGTGTATATAACATACTGTAACATGACTTTCTCCCTTAATTAATGGCAACCTTGAGCTACTAGAGTAACCATACTCAGGCTCCACTGCACAGTTCTTTGTTGGTTTAGCCTTTAATCCATTCTTTACTCTGCTATTGGTTTGTGTATTCAGTCCCTGCCTAGGGAAAGTATAATGCTGAGTTCTGGCAGATGGTGAGAGCTGGATTGTCACGCACATTATTCACAAAACAAGGCCAAATGCCCTGGCAAGATATGAGTGTCGCCATGACCTTATTGTTATGAACACAGACATACTTTTGGAAGCTTCTCTTTGATGAACACTGGTTTTATTTTGAGAGGTTTGAACCATTCTGGAGGTAATTTATTTACCTAACCAGGTTTGTTTTAGAAAAAGCAAGGAAGACAACTTAGTTTACCCTCTCCAAAAATTATTACATTAGAATTCTTGCATTATATAGCAGTTCTATAAATCTATATTTTTGTTCTTTTTTTCCATTTTTTACCATATATTGTGTGTTCTATTTTTTTGGTTCTATTTTTTTAACTTTTATTAATTGCACTTTATTCACTTTGTATCCTCCCATAAGCCCCTCCTTTCTCCCCTCCCAATCACACCTTTCCTCCCCCCCCTTCACGCATGTCCCTCCCCAAGTCCACTGATAGGGGAGGTCCCCCTCTCCTTCCTTCTGTTTTTGAATTTTAATAGATTATATGAGTTTTAAGTGAGTTGTAGGGTTTAAAATTTCATATCATTGTTTGATATAAATAATATTATTGGACCCAACAGCCAGTTATATAGCAATGGTGAAGCAAGTTGTTTTATTTCTTTTGTTTCAAGGTTAAAAAGTACTGTGAAGTAGATATTTGCTTTATTTTCATGAATACAATTCTAGAATAAATTACTGCATATCTGTGAAGTACAGATGGAATTCCTGGCTTCAAAGGGTTTTTAAAATGCTTCTCTAGAAGCAAATAAATTATACTTATTTTACACATTACTTCATACAGAGCATTGAATGAAGTACTACTTCCAAAGTTTCATAATTTAATGTTATTATATTTATTGGGAATATAATCTTAGTCTTCGGAGAAGCACTTAATAATTCTATCAAGAAAGAACCAATTTTTACATTTTATTTAAAGCACTTAGTCTCAATCATCGTGCATTCATTTCATGAAAGGCTATCATCAGATAGTTGAAAAGAGCAACTGTATAGCTATTCAATTATAATATGTTACCACTTTTAAAGGACATATTCAAAGGACAGGTTTTTCACACTTACACATCAGTACACTTAGCAAGCCTGTGTCTGTATTAAATTCCCTAATCAAAACTATCTAGCTTTAAAATAGGGAACAATGTAAAACATGAAGACTTCTCTATAGCACATGGAGACACATTAGAGAATAGAAAAATAGACCTCTTTAAAGTAACTCAGTTACAGTTTAGAAGTCAAATGCCCAGTATGCACCCATGTGTTTGAATATGTGATCTTAGGTGATAGCTCTATTTTAGAAGGTTTTAGAACCTGTGGGCACAGAGACTATCTGAAAAATATGTCACCACAGAATCAGGGTTTGCACGTTACAGCCTAGCCTCTTCTTCCACTCCTGCTCTCAAAACTGTGACGAAAGTCTGATACGAGCTCCTGCTTGCCCGCACTGGGCCAGTATGAGATGCCATGCTTTCCCAGGCATTTTGTTCTATTTCCTCTGAAGCCATGAACAAAGTCAAATCTTAATCCATTTTTATTGTTGTTGTTGTTGTTGTTGTTCCTGTCAGGCAATTAGGCAGAGCAATGAGAAAAATAACCAATACTCTAAGAGTAGAAAACAAATATATTGGCTTTCAATATTAAATCTTTATGAAGCTACTTGTCTGTAGTTTATCACTCACTTCAATTAAAACACCTTCACTTCTGTTCTTCCTTAACTTTCCCCATGTTATTTTCATTTTATTTTGGTGAGAGAATTAAAAAGAAAAACTGCAGAATGACAGGTTTTTTTGTTGTTGTTGTTGTTGCTGTTGTTGTTTACAAAGTGAAAAAAGATAATATTTTGGTGCTGAGAGGAGTCTGAGGAGATGAGTTTATGTTTCTAAGTCGTGACTCAGAGAGAGATCATCAGTTTACATGTGTTCTTCAAGTCTCTTTCTGTATGTGTTTTGACTTTTCTTGAAATATTTATTTTCTAGCACACAACACAAAGAAGGAAATCTTACAAGGTTCCGTCCCCAAAGAACTACAAGTAAATAAGCAATGCTGAGACTTATTCAACTTTTCCCCAACGGTTAAGCTGGTTAATTAGCTATCCAATGTCAAGTGGTCAGGCCAGGGATCATATACTTACAAGCAAAAATGAACAAACTGAACAGAGGGCATTCATACATTTATATTATTATATATGAATATATATAAAACAATAACAAAAAAGAAAAATACAATGTGAATTTGAAAAAGGGGTTAAAATGTAGGAGGAGTTGAAGGAAGAAAGGTAAAGGTGAAAATAATGCAATCATATTTTAATTTAAAAATTGAATTAACATTTTAAATGATAACCTACACATGGGATTTCCACATTTAGTGCCAATAGCACCCATACAATGCTGGAAGGCAAAAGAAAGAGTGAAACACAGAAGAGAGAAGACAATCATTAAACATTTTCATACAGTTTCTCAAATAATATACATTTTTGTAAAATATACCATTGGGTAAGTCATTTCTCAGTTATCTGAAATAAGTGCTATAACAGAATGATTCTCTTTAAAGTCTATCACCAAAACTTATAGAGAAGTTCATTGACTTTTATTATCAAATCAGTCTAAGGGTACAAATTTATATTTTAACACTTATGTTAAAATGTTTATGCCAACTTAATCATTACTAGAGCATTAAATTAAGATGCTCTCCAATTGCTACACATTGCACGATATCCAGAATTCAATGTATGACTTCGCTGACATCAAAAGGCATCAGATAGTGCATGCACCAGGATGTGCCAATCTAGAATCACAGTATTTTTCCTCATGATAACGGCAAGAATTAACATCCTTAAACAAAATAATATTCTAAGAGCTGAGTATATTACAACCTTATCTTTGCTATCCTAATCCAAGATACAAAAATGCTAGGTGTTTACAGGGAATGTTGGAGGAAAGAAAGAAACTATTTTGTCAAAGTCTCTAACCAAACCTCCATACCCACTCAGTATAGCACTTTAAGTCTTAACTAGGACAAGGAGACAACTGAATGAGATCAATGGGATACAAATAGGAAAAGAAGTCAAATTATCCTTATTTGCTGCTGATGAGATTTTATTCACAAAAAAACTCTAAAGATTTCACCAAAAAACTGTAAATGCAAGGGAGGGATCTACAGTCGGATACAAAGTGAATAAAATATAATTAATAAAAATAAATAAAAATTTTTAAAAGATTTTGAAAATCATGAGACAAAATAAAATGTGATAATGAAATATAGAGACTTTTTTTAAGCCTCCAGGGTCACCTAACTCAAGGCCTGGGGTAGATTAGAAGCCAAAAAAAGGGAGGGGGGAAGAACACAAAACTTATTTTGACTCACAAACTGGCTGAAAGTCATCCTA
Source organism: Meriones unguiculatus (assembly GCF_030254825.1). Classification (NCBI taxonomy): domain Eukaryota; kingdom Metazoa; phylum Chordata; class Mammalia; order Rodentia; family Muridae; genus Meriones; species Meriones unguiculatus. The sequence continues at coordinate 102,329,366 of NC_083351.1, forward strand.
ATACTAAGCTACTGTAATTAATTTTCTCTTTAAAATGGAGGGATTCAGAGGAGACAAGGGAGGGACCCACAGCCAGGACACAAAGTGAATAAATTGCAATAAATAATTAATAAAAAATTTAAAAGTAAAAAAAAAACAAACAACTTTCTGAAACTTAAAAATTATCAGCAATGTAGTAGGACACACACACACACACACACAGAGAGAGAGAGAGAGAGAGAGAGAGAGAGAGAGAGAGAGAGAGAGAGAGAGAGAAAACCATTCTATATATAACTGGCAAAATGACTGAAAGACTGTGAAAGATACCAGAAAAACAGTATTTATGTAATGACATTAAAAATATACCTTGGGCTTTCTCTTCTGGTCCCGGACGCTGCGGGAGCCGCGGGTTACTGCGCAAACACGGCCAAGTCCAAGAACCACACCACACACAACCAGTCACGCAAATGGCACAAAAAAGGCATCAAGAAACCCCGGTCACAAAGATACGAATCTCTTAAGGGGGTGGACCCCAAATTCTTGAGGAACATGCGCTTTGCCAAGAAGCACAAGAAAGGCCTGAAGAAGATGCAAGCAAACAACGCAAAGACAATGAGTGCCCGAGCAGAGGCCATCAAGGCCCTTGTGAAGCCTGCAGCTGTTAAACCCAAGATGCCAAAGGCCCCTGGCCGAAAACTCAGCCGCCTGGCTTTCATCGCTTACCCCAAGCTTGGGAAGCAGATTCAAAGGTACATGGCTAAGGATTGTAGGCTCTGCAAATCAAAGCCCAAGGTTCAAACCAAGGCAGAGGCCACAGCTCCAGCTAAGGGCAAGGCTCCAGCTCCAGGTCCAGCTCAGGCTCCCAAAGGTGCCCAGGCCCCTGTGAAGGCCCCGTAGGAAATGGTTCTACTAATGTGACGACAGACGGACTGGTGAGACACACCCACCTACACACTATTTAATGATGACCAGTGTCCTATGCTGTTTTTACAAATAAACCTGAGGCAAGATCTGTTAAAAAAAAAAAAAAAAGAAAAAAAAATACCTTGGGAAACCTTAAACCACCAAGTGAAAGACTCGTATAACAAAACATTAAGACACTGAAGAAAAACTACATCAGAATATGAAAATATCTCCCATGCTAACGGATAAGTAGTATTGGTACTATGAAAACAACCATCAAACCAAAAGCAATTTACATATTGAATACAATCTCTATCAAAATTACAAAACAGTTCTTCACAGAAATTGAAAAAAATACTTCATATGGGCACACACACAAATGATAGAAAAAATAACCTTGAATAATAATAAACTGCTGATGAAGTTATCATTATCCACAATCTCAACTGTGCTACAAAGCAATCATAATAGAACCAATGTGTTATGACATAAAAACAGATGAACTGACCAGGAGAATTCAAGAACCAGAGAAAACTCTACCTGTGGACATCTCATTTTGACAAAGAAGATAAAAATTCACACTGAATAAAAAATACATCTTCAAAAGATGTTGCTGATGAAGCTGGAGAGCAGAATTTATGATGAAAATCGGTCCATATTTACCAACCAGCACAAAATTCAGCTTCAAATAAATCAAGGATCTCAGTTTAAAACCAGATTCTCTGAGTCTGATAGAAGATAAAGTGGGGAACAGGCTTACACTCATTGGCACAGACAGGACCTTCTGTACAGGACACCAATAGCAGACATTAACTGGCACAACTGGTAAAGAGGACCTCATGTAGCTAAAAAATCTGTACAGCTAAGGATAGCATAATTTAGAAAAACCTACAGTATAAGAAAAATTATTACCATTTGATGTAGGATTGATATCCATAATATATAAACAGAATTTTAAAAACTAAATGCCAAGAAAATAAATAATCCAACGAACAAATGAGGTAGAAAACTAAAGAAAGAATTCTCAAAAGTTGAAACAAAAACAGCAAGGAAAAAAAAAACACTTTAAAGGGTTTCAATACCTTTGGTCATCAGGGAAAGGCAGATTTAAACTTCATCTTGTCAAAGTCAGAATGAGCAAGATCAATAAAACAAACAAAAGCACATACTGGTGAGGATGTGGAACCAACAGTGTACAGACTTACTGCTGGTGGAAGTGAAAGACTTGTACAAGCCTTATAGGAATGATGTGGAAGTTCCTCCAAAAAAAGCTGAATATAAATCTACCTCAAGAAACATCTATGACACACTTGGGCATATGCCTAACGGACTGTACATGCTCTTACAGAGATACTTGCTCACCCATGTTGCTGTTCTAGCCATAATAATCAGAAATCAGAAAAAGCTAGATGTCCATTATCAGATTAATAGTTAATGAAAATGTGGTATTTTCAATATTGCACATGGAATATTCTTCAGATATTAAGAGAAAGTAAATTATGAAATTTGCAGGTAAGTGAGTGGAGCTAGAAACAGTCATCTTGGTAGAAATAACACAGATGTAAAAAGATAAATATTGTGTGTCTTCATTTACATATGCACAGTAAATTTTGTCTTAGATATTTTTGCATCATTCCAAATAATCATAGAGGTTTTGTAGCTGGTATAGTACCAGGGTGAGTGAGAAGGCCATCTTCCAAAGAAGCTGAAATAGACTACAGTATTATAAAGACATAAAGGGGAAAATTAAATGGGTAGGGACTGAGAGATATGGGAAATATGGGAAGGGCAGCCTTTTAGAAGCCATATGTAAATCTATTGTTATGAATATGTCCTAAAACATATACACATATAAAAGAAATGTAAATTGCATCATCATATGATGAGGGACAAAAATGTTCCAACTAGGCATCTTATGACACAAAAGACAAGTTAACACAGTGCCATGAATTAGCTACATTTTTTTGATTCACTGGCCAAAGAAGACATGCAGAACCCTCCAAACATCACAGAGTTTTGCTGAGGCTATTGGTTGCTCTCCACAACCTGATAGTAAGGCCCTTTTTCTGAAGATAACACTTATGTCATCAAACATGGGGAAATCAAGATTGTGCTAACTTCAAGTTTCACCACTAACAATCATTGTTTCTTGTGCTGGAAGTTAGCTTGGTTGCTACTGAGAAGGAATATCATTCATATCACCCTTCTACAAACCCTGTGACCTACAAGAGTTACCTGCCTAAACAATATATTGGTTCAGTAGTTGCACAAATATTGTGGTAGTTACCAACCATTTTTTTCTTTACATTTATACCTTAATCATGATATGGAACTGAGAGACCAAAAGATAAGCAGCAATTGATCGTTAAGACTAAGTAGAGTAGGTGCGGTATAGCAGTAGGTAAAGACCAGGGTGTAAACTTGTTTTTCCATAAACAAAGCAGCTTATTAAACAAACAACTCTCCACAAGAGACATTTTAAAAACTGCAATTTTTTTCAATTAGCACAAACAATACGGCAGGGTTTTATTTAGTAAAGTTGATAAAATACCTAAGATCATTGTCATACCCAAATGCGTGATAAACTTTAAACATTTTACAACCTTAAACATTTAAACATTTTTTAAAACCCGTTTTTGCAATATTAAAACAAAGTACCCCTTTTGTAGGAGAGAAGTCACAAGGCATAAACATAATCTTTAAAATAAAAACCAGATTTTAAAACCAGAATTTACCAGTGCAAGCAATTTAATTTCTAAAACCAATACCAATTTAAAATAATTCATCCTTTTAACCTAGAAGGAAATGAGAATTATTTGACCAAGGTTCCCTTTTTTTTTTTTTATCCATACCAAGATGGCGGTCACATTATAAAATTACATGGTAAAGTCAAGGTGGCGGCGAGACACTGAGGCACTTCATACCACGTGGTAACCTATGCATATGCGTTTACAGATTTAATAAACACATAGGCACACATTTTAAACAAGTTTCGTGAGGCCTTTCAGAACAGAAAACAGAAGGTAGACACACATACTGCACAGAGACATTGAGACAGCTGGCCAAATTTCCCAGGGTAAGGTACTGTAAAAACAGACCTTCAGATTCCTGCTCTGGCTCCTCTGCCACAGAAGCCTGAGTGGTGGGTGGTTCTAGACCACCTCCAGATACTGATGAAGTTGGGGGACGTCTCTCCCAACTTCAGTGATTGTGATTGTCTGACACGTCTGTCCAAATCACATTAGTCACTCATACAGATGCCTCGAGGCAGAACAGAATTCAGAAGATAGGCGCCAACGGGAGTATTGCACACCACACAAAGCAACAATGACCGACACTGAGACACAGACACCACACTTACCAGCTGGTATGAGACCCTCCGGATCAGTCCTGAGGTCTTGGGGGGCCCTGGAATTTCGGTGGGACCTCCAAATGTTATACCCAGTTCGCGAGCCCCCAAAAGATCTCCAGGAATCGACTCCGTTGCAAAACACATGAGGGTCTTTTTATTGTAAATTACAAGCTACAGCTTGGGCCTACACAGCCCCACCACCGAAGCGGTGGGAGCTGAGCGCGCCGCCCCCAGGTTAGTTGGGTGATATATAGATTCTGGTCCATCCCAGCATGCCCAAGGCAGGGGCAATTCCTGCCTGGCAAGCATCTATTGGTCAAGATGTTACATTTTGAATCGATTGGCTATAGGAAGGTTCCCAGACCATTAATGACCAGGTGTCCCTCCCTAGGGGGAGGGTCCAGTTTCCTAGCAGCTATATTTCTAGCTGGTGGGGAAAGAATGCAGCGAGGTAGCTCTCCCCTCAGGGAATTTGCTAACTGCTATACCGCACCTACTCTACTTAGTCTTAACGATCAATTGCTGCTTATCTTTTGGTCTCTCATTTCCCCCTTTCCCATGATCATTTGAAGACCCAATCTTGGGTCTTCCAGATATGACCCTTTGTATCTTATAAATTTATCTTTTTTTAATGGGATCTGGGGTCCCTTCAGGGTGGATATAGGGGTAGTAAGCCAAGGAGAACTATTATAGGGTCTCTCTAGGCTTTTAGCCCAGTTGCTGCAATATTAGTGTCCATTTCAGCTAAGCAGATGCCCAAGATAATAGCTAATGCCAGGGAGCCCCTTTTGACTTAGCTTTTCAGCCTGCTAGGGGGGGATTTGGGCGAAGATCTGTCTTCTGGAGCTTCTTTGATGCTGATCGTTGGACCGTAGGCATCAGGGGCTAGGGAGGCTGAAATGCCAGTCAAAGGCTGGGCAATGGGGAAGTCCCAAGCATCTGGTTAGTTGATACACCTGAAGAGGCAGGGAGCCATCATGTCAGTTTTCAGGAAGTCCAGATTTCAGCTTGCAGTCCACAGCTGATCCCGGAACAGAGTTAAATAGGTGAAAATCTGCTGAGACAAATTTAGACTGAAGACAGAAGTTAAAATTTGTCTATTAAATGGGAAAGATCAGGGAAAATCTCATCTGCGATCCTTTTGAGCTATGCCAAATCCAGGTCACATCTTGAAACTCATATGAAATTTTTTAGTACACAAAAGGAAATATACATAATTTTAAATACTCAGAAAAGTATCATATCAGCAAATCAAATATTTTGAGAGTAACAGGTAAAACTGCATCCCACTGAATGAGTATCAGTTAGCTGTTTGTTTTATAACCTTTATACACAACTTAAGTGTGTCCACAGTAACATTTTTTTTTGTGGGCATAGCTGTTGGTAATTAGTCACGAATGGAACTTGGCCATTTTTTATATACTCAGCATCTACTTTTAGCTCCCATTTTCATGTTTATACTGGAAAGTTAGGCAGAAATACATTACTGGCTTTAGTACTAAACCCTGGATGTTTGGACCTTTTTTTAACAAAGCAACTAAAAGGAATAGATTTAAGGTATTCCTGTGTCAAAATCTATCCCAGAAATGGCAGATATTAAGAATATTATAGTAAAAGCTATGACTTTTGGGTCAGATACACACATTAAACAGATGTTTTTAACATAACGAGAAGCACCTTTAAGTCTATCTCCAGAAGCCAACCAAAGGAAATTAAAATCTCAACCTGGTGACTGAATAATTGTATTGATCAATGCCAAAACTCTGAACTTTTAAAATCTTATAACATAAGCACAACAGTAGCAAAAAGGGGGGGGAGATCTAAAGTATCTCCCATTTTTAATCTGCTTTAAAATATTTTTTATCTCTTTATAACTTATAATTATATACTTTAAAAAATCTACTTAGACTCTCTAATCTTTTGCATTTATCAACCCTGAAACATTTTCTCAGACCAAATAACAACACTCTAGATTTTTACAACCTAAACTCCTGTATCCTCAGACCCTACATAAGCTCCATTTATTTATCTTAAGACACAGGCTACTAACATGAGTCCTGTGAGCAAGGCAAACCTGTTTTTCTTCTAAATAAGAGATCTAGTACCTAGTAGTTCTAGCTAGTGAACTGATCAATGAGCTAACAGTCGATCTAATTGTCTTCTCTCTAGCTGCAAAGCTACCATAAGCTTAGCATAGCCATCAAGGTGTTCAGAAACCCGAGAAGGATAAATTATAATCTAAATAAATATACCAATCCATGTGCCAACCAAAATGACAGGGATGACTAGTTAGTCCATTACCTAGGCAGTGTCCCTGGCTCCTGTGTCTCACGGCATCCTGAACAGAGGCAGTTCTGCCAGGCACATAAGATGAGAGACTGTTTCTGTGGAGAAAGAAATGAGAGAATGGCCTCACCTCGCCCTTAGCAACGTGAAACATTGACTTTAGGTGTCCACAGTTTTGGCTGGGCCCTAGCAGTGGGCCAGTTGAGGCAGTATTGCCCAGTGGTTAGCATACCACAATCCAGAGTCGAAGTCATCTGTCGTTGTGCCCAAACCTTCTCGGAGACCTTGGGGGAGCTACTGCCAGGATTTTGGGACTTTCTATCACAATAAGCTTACACATGTTAAAATGCCATATTCAGAACTCTGACAAGCTTGAGGGCCAGCATATCTGAGTTACTCTGTTTTTATCATCTGCTCTAAACTGTGTCCTATAAAACAGAATGTTATACTCTCTAGTTTTAGCATATTTCCAAGATGTATGTTCTAGAAGTATATATTTTAAGACAAATAGGCAAACTTTATAGTTATTTATCCTAGGCTTAACCTTAAAAAAAAAAAAACCTGAACAAAGAGACTAGGTGAGGCTCAACTGCAGTATTTAGCATGACTTTAAATCTGCTCTTTCTGAACTAAAATCAAAGCAAACCTTTTAATTGGATACAGTTCATAGAAAGGCTAGCAAATCTTGCTGCTCCTACCACTTGCATTAAAATTGAACAGTAAAAAGCTTTGCATTTAGCACTAATATGACTGAACATAACTGAGATACCTAAACAAAATGGTGGCAAACTCATAGCTCCACCCTCTTTATCTCCAGACCAGCATGGCGGCTGGCCATGTGTAACTGAACTCAGCTGGAAGCCCTAAACAAATATGGCAGCCAAACTATAGCTTCACACGCTCTCTATTGCTGAACTATCATGGCGGCTGTCCATGCTCTAGCATTAGCACAGGCTGTGACTGACAATACCAGACATAGCCATTAGGTGATGCTGATGATACAGCAAACACTGTGGAGCATCCATAATCTCCCACAACCAAAAGTGCTTAGTGATCAAATAAGTTTTAGAACCAACTGCGTAACAGAACAATTTTAAACTGTGAGAAATATTTTAGCCATACCAAACCTATCAGCTAGAATTTTTTCTTTAAAAGAGCATAAAAAACATTTTGCAATGAGGAATCACCAGCCCTTTAAATGAAGTACAACATATTTAAATACAGTTCTTTCTCAAATTATATTAACTCTCTGGCTTTTTATAACACATCCACTAACCTTCTGCAACATCCTATATACCTTTAGGTTCCTAGATTTTCTTTTCTGGCTTAACCAGACATTTTTACTTTTTTGCTTTTTCTCTTGCTTTTCAGACAACATAAAAACTCTTATCAAAATCCTGTCCATTCTGACATGATCCTGCTGAAGCCCAGAGTCTACGTACGATTTGCTTTCTATAGGCAAAGCAAAAACAAGTTACATTACTACAAAGAGGAGTTCTGAAACTGCCAAATTTTTTTAAATAACTTCCCTGTAGCAGATAACATAAATGTAACAAACAAACTCTAAGGAACTTAGAACAAGCTTTAAGGAACTTGGTGAAACTTCCTCTTTTCTTTGTCTCTGCCTTGGGCATGCTGGGATGGACCAGAATCTATATATCACCCAACTAACCTGGGGGCGGCGCACTCAGCTCCCACTGCTTCGGTGGTGGGGCTGTGTAGGCCCAAGCTGTAGCTTGTAATTTACAATAAAAAGACCCTCATGTGTTTTGCAATGGAGTCGATTCCTGGAGATCTTTTGGGGGCTCGCGAATTGGGTATAACAGAACCAGTACCGAATATTGCTAAATTAGCCAAGAACCTGAGACTCCATAAGCTATGGGCTCAGGGTAAAACCTACCACTACTATCAAACTAAAGGAACACAGCAATAAAATGATGCCCAATGGTGTATTAGTGTACACATTGAACAGTGGAACACAAAGCTCTCAGCAGAGAAGTTTCTTCTTGGAGTGGATGGTAATTAACACACAGACTCACATCTGGAAAACATTCAGAGAGTAAGAAACGTTGGAATGCTCAGCTCTAAAAGAAATGTATTTATCACACTATCCATTCAAACCTCGGTGATCTATTGTTGGGATCAGTAAGCAGGGATCTCTATGGCCAGCCCCAAGGGACCTGACAAACTGGTTATCAGGCATTTGTGAAGCCACCAAAAAGACTACCTGCTGATCACCTGGAACTACCTGCTCATGTCCTGGGTCACCTTATAAGAGAACTCCTGGTGCCCCTCCTCTCTCTCTCTTTCTCTTCTGACTCACCTCTCTGCGACCCCCTTTCCCTTCCCTTAATAAACCTCCCACGTGGAACCGGTCTCGTCGTGTGATTTGTGAACCCGTCGTGTAACCTTCATAGACGCACGTTTTCTAACATCCATGAATAGGAGAAAGAGGTAAGATTGTAAAAGCCAGAGGTGATGGATGACTGCAAGAAAGAGTATTTTCTAGACATAGTAAGGCTGATACACCTATGAGCTCACATAGGCTGTGTCAGCAGGCACAAGACCTGCACGGGTACAAAACAAACACCTGAGAAGGAGAAGGAGACACAACCACCTCTACCCCAGTCCTCCATAGCTTACCAAGAAGCTACTTTTTGTTTTGTTTTGTTTTTTTCTTCTGTTTTTTGTTGAGAGGACAAGACCATGAATTTGGATGAGTGTGGAACTGGGGAGGATCTAAAAGTTTGGGGGAGGGTGATTGTTTGAGTGAGAATGGCCCCCAAAGCCAGCCTCAAAGATTCAGATGCGTGGCCATCAGGGAGTGAAGCTATTTGAAAGGATTTGGAGGTGTACCCTTGTTGGAGGAAGTGTGTTACCAGGAGTGGATTTGATATTTTAGGAAGCCCATTCCAAGTCCAGAGTCTCTTTCTTCCTGCTGCCTGAACTTCCGGATGTAGAACTCTGAGCTACTTCTGAAGAGCCATGTCTGTCTGCGTGTCGCCAAGCTTCCAGTCATGGCAATGTACTAAACATGAAATGGTAAGCAACAATGATTAAATGTTTTCTTTTATGAGAGTGGTCATGGTGTCTCTTTACAGCAATAGAACACTGACCTACGTAGAACAAGAATAGGATTAAAATATTTTTAATTAAAAACTTCAACACTTCAATATAGATAAGAAAATTCTATAAATTTTAGTTGAGACTATAGTGGTTAGTTCAACATCATAGAAATAGCTTTTCATTAAGCTTCCTTTAATGTTTCAATAATTGTTTTTAAGAAAATCCATTCCTTTAGAGTCAAAAAACTAATCCCATCACCCCCAAAAGGCCCAGTAAGTATTGCAATGTTTGTTTATTTTGAATTTAAACTATTTTACTGGTTTAAAGTAAATGCAGAATGTTAACAATTTTGCAAGAACATAGAATTTGGAAGATGCTAGATTCACACATTCATAGCATGAAAACTGTCCTGAAGCATCTTCTGATAAAGGCTTTCAGTCATGCCCTACCGGAGCCTGCCAGCAGAGTTGAACGGTTCTTGAGTTGGGAGTGAGGATTAAAAATAATAAACTAACACAGGATGCATGGGACCTTTCCGAGGGGCTCTAGTAGAGACTAGACACCTGGCTTTATTTCAGACTGCTTTTAAGCCAGAGTAAAAGCAGCTTCAGTACAATGAGTTAAATTCACAAGGAGGTGAAACAAGAGGTGTGATTTTGACAAGGTTTCCCACCTGCTGTCTCAAACAAAAGGAGATAGACTTGGAAATTCTTCCTTGACTTCAGTGAAGGCCCGGTAAAAGCAGTCTTTCCATGGCTCCTAACAATCAATCCCCTTCCAAAAGAGTTTCTAATATATAGGATATTCAGAAAATACAGACGTTGCTGATTCTCTAATGAGAACATGCCAATAGGGAATTCAAGCACTTTTTTCCCTTTACTTTATACTTAACCCAATAAATTTCAATTATTTAGTAAAAGCACTGGTCTTCAAATTGCCAAAACAATGAAGAACATAATGGTGTGTGGAATACCTGGAAATTTGCCTTAGGGTTTTTTCCTCCTTTCCTTGATCTCCAGATAAAAGAGAGGAACCAACTCCAAGGAAGTCAAAGAAATTTCACAGGCTTTTGAAAGGTGTTTTTGAATCTTGGAAGGTATTATGTGAATGTAAAAATCCATTAGATATAAGGGTGATATTTCCAATGCTAACCTTCAGGCAGGTTGAACTGCTGATGTTATTTATGCCTGCTTTCCAGGCTTACACATTCCCAGTACGTGGTGGAGAAAATAATAAGGGCCATAAATAAAGCTGTAAATTGGCTGTAACAATTTCTGAGCTTTTCTCGGCGATTAAAAATGCTAAGACAGCTAGTGGTCTCTTTTATTAAGAGACCTTTCACCCAGCAAACAGGAAGACTGAGAATACAACTAAAGATTTAAAACTGTGCAGAAAAATGGAACAAGTGAAAATTAAGCTAGCAAACTAACTAGTCTTGATAAAATGACATCTAAAAAAGGAAATACCATGCAAGTAATAACATCAGCTTTTGAAATTTTTCTCCTATGATGATAAAGACTAAGGGTGAAGGAACTGAGGATGACAGGGTGGCTCCATTTTTTTTCTCAGACTCTATCTTAAGCTGACTGACCTTGGAGTGACTTAACCCCCACCTTTGGGTTCTGAAAAGGGCCACATAGCCCTCCACCCTGCAGGTTGTCATGAATGCCACAGAATGTGTTAATGGGTCCTCCACTCCACCCAGCAGGCTATCATACAGATACCTTAGATATTTGTCGGTTTGCCCAGGTGGCTTAGAACAAGTTGCCTAAAGGACATCTCGATTGTTTAACCCCCGACCCAAAACTTTCCCTTCCCTGTAACTGCAAGACTTGGAATTCCCTGCTTGCTATTTTTTCCTTTAAAAACTCTGCCCCCCTGAGATTCAGGGCCTTACTTTCTAACCTGCTGTGTCAGGGGAGATTGGAGGCCTGAGCTTAAGCTTGAATACAGATCCTCATGTGACTTGCAACATACTTGACTCCTAGTAGTCTTTTGGGTTCTCTTGAATCCGGCAGAACAAGTATACAGAAAACTTCCCCAAACATTGAAGTAGGTATAAGATTTACATATACAAATATGCATACACATATATACATATGCATACATTATTTTCAATTACAGTGTGATATTTCAGTGTGATCATGTTAAAAAGTTTAACTTTTATTTGACAAAGCTGTGATATCTCTCTCTGCATATGTGTGTGTGTGTGTGTGTGTGTGTGTGTGTATGAAATGCAAACTTTGGAGGCAAATAAAAAATAAACTAGATTTAGCATGATATTTTAACATACTATATTAATATATTTTCACTAATGTAGAGGTAAGACATGTTTAGAACATAATGAAATCTATTGGTATAGCAATTAAAATATTGTCTGAAATATATTATTGCAGATTTTGTTGTTACAGAAGAGTTTTTGTCTAATGGCATCTGCAGCCATGGAACTTGGACTCTGAAAGATGATCTCTCAGATTATTAATCTGTGTTGGTTATTTATTCTACTATTGTTAACAAGTTCAATCCACAATGTTGTTAGAAATAGGCAATGTATGTCACAAGCAATTCATAAATATTAGAAACATGTTGTAAGAGAATGCCATTAAAATAACAGATAGATAGCTCATTTTATGGAGAATTATGTAATTTCATTATATTACCAGTGCAAACTGTTAGGAGAGTATTAATTTTCATAAGCATATTGTAATATTTCTAAATTGAAGTAAAAATATGTTGGGTTTGCAGTTTTAAAGAGCATCTCAAATTAAGTTAGAAGGAAAATGGTCCATATAAGAGCAATTTTATGCAAACATAAGCAGAATCTAATACTTGGCCATCCGTAGAGAATACTAATGATATTCAGAGTCTAGATAGAGTCTATGTGTGAATTCTGAGGAAGTATGAAGGGGTATAGATCCATCTTTTTCTTTCAAATTCCAGAAACAAATGAGTGTTTGTTGCCTGAAGATCACCATCAGTGTATGATATAGTCAGTTGCTAGGTCTTTGTCTTTTTTATTTTTGTGAGGAAGGTAAAGGTATAAAGGTTGTGAACAAAAGCTGCCATGTTAAAATTACTGACAAGCCAATGTAATAATAGGAATGCACAGTATTTTCTTACTCACTTCAACTGGATTCAATCCAATTCAAGTTGACACATTTATAATCACTAATAAATATTGTAAAAAACTTGATTCATTTTAAACTATATTCATCTCAAGATAAAACACAACAAATGAAATTTTCACTATTAAATTCATATTAGAGAGTTTTTGTGATAAACATCACAAGGTATACAATTCTGAGCAAGGTTAGATGCACAGTGTGGTTGTGGATTCCACTTTTCCTTTTATTGCTCTGAAATCTTATGTTTGTCTCCTTGTTTTTAAATTTGAATCCCTTCTTTATATGCCCAACTGTCTAAAGTATAAAAGACTGCATTCTCACCCAATGAAAGAACAGTTGCTTATCACATTGCCTTTTAGTAAAGAGACATCTGTATGTCTTCTAAGACCCTTTATGTAGAAAGCAACATGACTTAGTGTTTAACTGGGAGCAGGAAAGCAAATATTTCTACATGTAGCAAGGAAAGTTAGCAAAACAAATGCTCAGGGAATACAAGCTGTTTTAAGAAGGTCACTGTTCTATTCATCTGTTATCTACGGTTAACATTCTTGGAAATGTCTTCCCCCCTTGGAGTAAGTCCCTGTGATAGTGTTGTCTATGTGAGGAGTGGACGGGAGTGCCAGGCTTTACACAGTGTAATCTCTTAGAGTCAGTCCTTTGCATCTGTCCTTCTCAATGACAGAAAATGATCTGAGGTTGAACTCTCATTCTTCTGGGATCGAAATTGGACAGCAGCTGATACTGGTGTTTCCTGAAAGGGAAAGGTAAGGTAATACTCACATTGTATTTTTAACTTCTTAAGACTGGATATTATATCAATACTATTCCAACTAGAGGAACATAAAGACCTAGTCTTTATCAATAGATTTAAATATTAAAGCAGTCTTGGTATTAGAAATTAGTGTGAGGGAATGAGGGAGTGGGATACAGCTGGGATACAAAGTTAATAAACTGTAACTAATATTAAAAAATAAAAAAATTAAAAACACAAGATTTAAAATATTGTTCAAATTACTAGTGCAAATTAGTTTTCATTTCCCAAAGCATCATGATACCAGAAATGTGTAAAGCCAACAATAAATAAATAAACACCCAAGACCAACAAAAAAAAAATAAAAATAGAAGCCAAGCTTTGATTATGTCCTATGAGCTCTTAAGTCATGCCTACATTAAACAACACTGGAATTGTTTGAACTTGGTTTCATGACAAAGAAAAGGACAGGAAATTAAGTCAGTGTTAGCCCTCTCTCTGCTCTCTTGTAAAACACAATAGAGACAACCTTTGTATTTAAAAGAAAAAAAAGAGCTGTCATTATGCTTAAAGTTCTAGGTATAAAACTGCCAGAAACGTAGCAGAATTACACCTGCTGCCTATAAATCTCATATGATGGGGTAAAAAAGATTGGATAGTCAATAATAATTTCAGTGGATTCCAATCTTGTTATTCCATAAAATTAGCTTACATTAAGAGTCCTTATTCCCACTTAAGTCATAATGAATGTGTTGGGTTTGTATCTAAACGGCGTTAGACTATTTTAAAAATGAAACACCCGAACTCTGGATCTTCAGTAATTTTCCCCTCTGTTTTTGTTTTAAAGTTCTGCATGAGTACCAAACCATCCCAAGTTCCTGTTTATTATGACCTAGGTTAAAAGCTATGAAGTTGTGACCATCTCCAGCATAAAAACATATTACTTCATATCTGTACTAAAAGTTTCCTCAGCCTAGATATATCCAAAGTCTCTTCTCATCCAAAGCGGAATCCTGAGCTGCTTAATCCAACTGCTTTATGTTCCCTCACCTTCATGCTCTTTCCAGAATCAGAAGGCTTCCTCCAGGCAGTCGCTGCCGTAAATTCACACATGAATGTGCAGAGATTAGTTTGCAACTTGAAATTTTTCTTAATTGAAAATTGTGGGCAATTTTTGAAACTCCCTGATATTTTTTGTAAAGATGTATAACAACCAGATCTATAGGTGAGTAAGGATTCAAGAGGAAGTTTGAAATCAGTTTAGCAGTGTAAGGATTATACGTTTTGGTGCCCTACATGTTTAAAAATATTTACCAAAAGTTTGCCTGAAAACACCAGTCTTCACTAGAGGTGCATTTAAATACAGAGCCTGTGGTATGAGGATTGTGAACTTTTATCTACCCTTACAGTAAATATGAATTTAAAATTCAGATGATTAAAAAAATTATACCAATTAAAAAAAAAGAAATTAGGCCCAAAACACAAGTTTTTACACATTTCCTCACAATCACCTATCAATTCAAAACATTATCAAGGCACATCAATACAAGCCATGAACACTGAAGCTTTCTAGTTAGCAGCATCATATTATACCAGATGTTTCAGAAGTCCAGACAAACTTTGATAAGTCCAGAAAAACTTATTATGCATAAGATACAAGAAAGATTGCATTGGGCTTTATTCTTCATATTTATTTTCTATGTGTTGGATAATGGACAACTTGTTTGGTAATTAGAGTACAACGTAGATGTATTTTCACTGATGTGTGGTATTCCCTTTGTTCCGATTATCAGTGTGTCTCTCATCCCTCTCAAACTGCAAGTAACCAATTTTCTTTTTACTATCTCCATAATTCTACCTTTTCTAGAACATCATGTAATTGAAATACTTCAATGTACAGCTTTTATAACTTTATTTCTTATCTTTAATAACATATATTCAAGGGATATTTTATTAAAATAAACAATCCATAATTACAAATATAGCACAAATGATTTTAATATTAAAGATCATAATTTCTTTTTAAAGTAATTTTCTTATATTTATGTGTGTATGTATGTGAGTGTGTGTATGAGTGTAGGTTCTACATGCAAAGTTCAGATTATCAAGCTTCACAGCAAGTGATTTTACACACCAAGCTTTTTACTGGCACTGTGTATCAATAGTTAAAAATTTTAGCTCATTTTTAAGTTAAAGGCTATAAGAACATTTGATATCCTCTACTTGCACTACATGGACATCCATACATGCTTTGCTGCTGTATTTGTAAAGATATTTTATTTGTGCATCACATTCATCCTTAAATGTGCTCATTTTTAATGCTTTTATTACATCTCAGTTCATATTTCGATTTCTACTCATCATTTCCCAGAGTAGTTCTCATTATTTCTTGCAATATTTTAAAAGTTTCTTGGTATAACTTCTTGCCTTCTTGATACTCACTCTAATAAACCATCTCGCTGATTCTCAGGGTATTCTATAGAATGTAATTCTGGCCATGTCTTCTTTCTGAAAAGAAATCATTAGTGATGTTCCACTCTGTGCCAAATAATGTCCAGTGGTCTGACCTGAATCCATCTTCTATTCCTGCTTTCACCTCATGTACTGCAGTTAAGGAGCTGTTCTCTCTGAATTTAACCTGTGTATCACTGACAATCACTATTTTACCTGCCACCTCAGTTTCTGCTTTACTCTAGTTCCTTTGACTGTACATACAATATTTATTCTATATGTTTGTGAACATCTATAGATTTGTATGCTGAGACCTAGTCTCAATGCAGTATTAGGAGGTCCAGGAATTATTAAGTCATGAGGGCAGAATGTTCACTGAGGAGATGAGGTCTTTGGGAATCTTGTTAGCCATTTTAAGTTCTATATTATGGCTTCCAACACAAAGTAACCAACTAGAAACTGACCCTCACCCATCATCTCTCAAACCACAGGAATAAAATAAAGCCTTTTTTAAGTTACTTTTTACCACAGAGACAAGAAAGGACTTATATAAATGCATACAGTGATAAAGGACAGATGTCAAAACCAGTTAATAACATCAAACTTCAAGGAGAGCAGTTATTTAAAAAGGAAGAAAACTGAGAAGGTTGGGGATTAGAAAAGCAGTGACAGTGAGTAGAATGTGAAGAAAGTGGAAGGCTGATGGAGCTGGAAGGTCATTCTGGAGTAATTTTTGTGGAATAATGCTTGTGGTAATGGAATAATGCCTGCATTTATAAGATGACCAAAATGGAAAATGAAAATAGAGATTTTCTTTTACAAGGCTTCATTGTAAATAGAGTGAAGTTGCATCTCTAAGTTTTTGCTTTCTAGAATGAAAAACCTACTGCACAATTACATGACCAAAGAGACAAAGATGAAGAAGAAGATGAAGAAAAAGAGGAGGAGAAAGAAGGGGAAAGGGAAGGAAAAGGGGAAATAGAAGAAAATGGAAAAAATAAGGGGAGGGAAGGGAAGGAAAGGGAATTGAAGGGAATGAAAGAGAAAGCCCCATTAGATAAAAGCAGCAAATGTATCACAACTTCTTTACCCATTCTTCAGTTGAGGGATGTCTAGGTCGTTTCCAGTTCTGGATATAACAAGTAAAGGTGCTATGAACAGCTAATTTCCTTGTTGTATGGTAAAACATTATTTGGGTATATGCTCAGGAATGATATTGCTGGGTCTTGAGGTAGAACTATTCCCAATTTCTTGAGAAATCACCAGATTAATTTCAAGAAAGGTTGTAAAAGTTTGCATTCACACCAACAATGGAGGAGTCTTCCCCTTTCTCCACATCCTCCCTAGCATGGGTTGTCAATTGATTTTTTTTTTAATTTACTAAATGGATATTTTTTTTTACAATTTTTTTCTATTTATTACAATTTATTTAATTTGTATCCCAGCTGTAGTCCCCTTCCTCATCTCCTCCCAATCCCACCCTCCCTCCCTCTTCTTTTCCCATGCCCCTCTCCCAGTCCACTAAGAGGGGAGGTCCTCCTCCCCATCTATCTGACCCTGTATCTCATCAAGACTGGTGGCATTGTTTTCCTCTGTGGCCTGGTAAGGCTGACCCACCCCTCAGGAGTAGGTGATCAAAGAGCCAGCCACTTAGTTCATGTCAGAGACAATCCTTGTTCTCCTTACTAGGAAGTCATCTGGAGACTGAGCTGTCATGGGCTACATCTGTGCAGGGGTTCTATGTTATCTACATGAATTGTCCTTGGTTGGAGTGTCAGTCCAAAAAACACCCCTGTGCCCAGATATTTTGGTCTGTTGCTCTGCTTGTGGAGCTCCTGTCCCCTCCGGGTCTTTCTATCTCCCTCTTCTTTGGTAAGATTCCCTGCACTCTGCTCAAAATTTGGGTATGAGTTTCAGCCTCTGCTTGGTGCTTTCTCAGAAAATTTGGAATAGTGCTACCTCACGATCCAGCTATACCACTCTAGGGCATATATCTGAAATATGCTCAAGTACACAAGGACATTTGCTCAACCATGTTCATAGCAGCTCTATTTGTAATAGCCAGACGCTAGAAACAACCTACATGTCGCTCAACAGAGGAATGGATCCATTGTGGTACATTTACACAATGGAATACTACTCAGCTATTAAAAACAAAGAAATCATGAAATTTGAAGGCTAATGGTGGGAACTAAAAGAGATTATCTAGAGTAAGGTAGCCCAAAAGCAGAAAGACACACATGGTATATACGCATAAGTGGATATTAGACATATAATATAGGATAAACATACTAAAATCTATACTATTAAAGAAGTTAAACAAGGAAGACCTTAGGGAAGATGCTCATCTTCATTAAGAAGGACAAATTCGATAGATATTGAAAGCAGGAGAAGACAGGGAACAGGACAGGAGCCTACCACACATGGCCTCTGAAAGACTCTACTGATGAAGGATTTTTTTTTTTTTTCTTAACTAAACTGGAACTTAGGACCACATAGGAGATGAGCCTATGGCTGTGTCTGTGAAGATGTTTCCTGAGGATTTATTCCTAGTGAGGGTGGGACCTTCTCTTGGAATGAGGTATCAGACTGCTTAGAAAGGTGAAAGTAAGCTGAGCACCAGTAAGATCTGCTTAATCTTCCTGACTGCGGTTCAGTGGGCTCAGCCCCTTCCTGCTCCTCTCCTGACAGTACGGCTATCTCTCCCCAACCTCTAAAACCAAATAAACCCTTTTTTCTCCCCCTTGCTTCTTTCCTGGTATTTAGTCACAGTAGCAAGAAAAATAACTAATACAGTTCCTTACCAAAAAATAAAAAAACATGTATGTCACATATCTAGAAATAAAAACACAGTGGATGAACTGTTAATATGTATCTTAAGTATTTTAAAATAAAAATACTAGCCTATGGTTACTTTTTGCTTCATCATTTTGCTTTTCAAGGATTTACTACATGCTGTATGCATTTTTTATACTAATATAATACTTTTTACAGTGCCATAGTTTGAAATACATACCTTTCAAAACAATTTCATATAAGTATAGTAAATTTTGGATAGAGAAAAGGCTCAGCAGTTAAGATCACTGACTATTCTTCTAGAGGACCCAAGTTCAATTCCTAGTACCCACATGACAGCTCACAACTGTTTGCAACTCCCGGTACAAGGCTTCCGGCACCAAGACACAGATTGCATACATACGTGCAAGCAATCACATTAAATAAAAATATTTTTAAAAAACCTTTAAAAAAAGAACAGTAAAGAGCACCCCTGTGCTCTTTCCAACTTTGTGTTACCATTTCTTTTTTTTTTTACATAAAATATTTTAATTATAGGCAAACTCAAAACTAACATATAAATTCCAGCTTAAAATATGTATTGTCAAGTAATTTAGGGGTACTGAATACAGCATCACATGTATAATGAAGATAATATCTATTATAGATTTCTTTATAATCACCTATATTTTACATGATTACTATATATGTTTCGTTCATTAAACATGTAAAATATGTTAATTTACATCTCATGCAATTCCTCAGTTCACACATTTTGGGCCGTTTATAGTATGTTCTTACTATATGATCACATGTACCACACATATTCCACAACAGAAAAACTATATAACATACGTCATTTTAAGACATCAAATTTAAGACTTTTTAAAAATTCTTTATTAATTACACTTTACTCACTTCGTATCCCCCCTGTGGTTTCCTCCCTCCTCCCATCCCAACCCCTCCCTTCCTCCACCCTCTGCATGCATGCCCCTCCCCAAGGCCACTGATAGGGGAGATCTTTTCCTTCCTTCTAATCCTACTCAATAAGGGGCTGGAGAGATGGCTCAGTGGTTAAGAGCACTGTCTGTTCTTCCAGAGGTCCTGAGTTCAATTCCCAACAACCACATGGTAGCTCATACCAGCTATAATGGAATCTGATGTCCTCTCCTGTCATGAAGGCATACACACAAATAGAGTACTCATATGTATAAATACATAAATCTTTAAAAAAATTTTAAATATCTTTGACAAGATCCTCAACAATTCAAACCCACCTAGAAACAGTGTTTCTTTACCTGTGAGGAGTCTTGCAAACTGATTTGCAACCTGTTAAGATATGTATGTATAGCAACTAATGACCTCTACTGTAAACCACAAAATTTGAATGGTAATGGTAGGCTAATACTGGACCATTAGTCCTAAGTAAGACAGCCCTCTGGTGAAGGATGTTGGCCATGAAATTTGTAAATGTGGTATAGGTTACAAGAGAAAGCAATGTACCTTCTATTGGATATTTTTTTGTGAACATAACCTTCTTTTAAAAAATTGACAGCTTTAAAACTTGAATTTGTAAGACTTGGGTGAAGAGGATACGTTGCCATGGTTGCCTGGGAAGATGGCCTTGGTTGTCTAGTATCAGCTGTATTCCTATGGTTCCTCATGGAGATCATACTCCCAGGTTGCCACTGTAATACTCCTTGACAAATTGCCTAAAGGATGTGTAGGAATACTTTCCACTTGGAAAATTAATGCATTATGTGTATTTCTAAGTGTGATAAGTACCAATGTTATATAGTAATGAGGTTTCACTTGGCTTGGGGACTCACAGAATAGAATATTGTAGTAACTTCTAATCCCCAGTTGGGGTAAAAGTACTATTTCTCCAAACTGTCTCACCAAATGTACCCTAATGTTTACAATTGTTTTATATTTTAAGAAGCATACATAAGCACATAAAAATCTTCTTCTAAGAGGCTGTACTAAAGTTGAAATAGTGATAGTGGTTTTTAAAGAAGAGGTCAAATAACTGTATGGAGTGATATAAAATATAAATCTACTGGTAAAACTGTATGGAGTGATATAAAATATAAATCTACTGGTAAAACTATACCGTCAATGTGATGGTGCAAGATGTCAAGGAAAGGGAGAGGAGAAACTTGTCTAGCTGACCCCTTAACCATCAGAATCTCCATAACCAGAGACAGCAGCCCCATTAAGTGAAACAGCACCCAGTGTGAAAGATAGAAGCTTGGTGAGGTTGGCTTGCATAGGAAGGAGTCTTATTTCTTGATGAGCATAATTAAAAATTATTAAACATTTTTAATGAAAACACGATTTGACAGAAGGTTAAAAATTATTACTCAGACTGTGCTGTGGAGACAGCCTGCAAAAAGGAAAGAAAGGGACAAAGAGGCAGATACACTTATCAACTATAAAAATGTGAATGCAATTTGAAAGATAGTGAAGTAGTCAGAACCACTGGAAATAAATATGTAATGGATAATAAATGTGCAAAACCATCACTGAAGCTCCATGGCCCTAGAAAAAGCATTCTAACTGAATATTCACAGAGTTTAGTTTTGCACAAGTATTTGAATGGCTTTTTTTCTTTTTTAATTTATGTTTTAAATTTATTACAATTTATTTACTTTGTATCCCAGTTGTAACTCCCTTCCTCATCCCCTCTCTCCCTCTTCTCCTTCCATGTCCCTTCCCTAGTCCACTGATAGGGGAGGCCCTCCTCCCCTTCCATCTGACCCTAGCCTATCAGGTCTCATCAGAAGTGGCTGCATTGTCTTCCTCTGTGGACTGAGAAGGATGCTTCCTCCTCAGGGGGAGGTGATCAAAGAGCCAGCCACTGAGTTCATGTCAGAGACAGCTCCTGTTCCCTTTACTAGGAATCCCACTTGGACACTGAGCTGCCATGGGCTACATCTGTGGAGGGGTTGTAGGTTATCTCCATGCATGGTCCTTGGTTGGAGTATCAGTCTCAAATTAAATCAAATTAAATCTCAGATTCATATTAAATCTCAGCATTTAATACTCTTCTGGGTAGAGTCTTTCAGAGGCCCTCTATGGTAGGCTCCTCTCCAGTTCTCTGTTTTCTCCCTCTTCCAATGTCTATTGTGTTTGTCCTTCTAAATGAGAATTGAGCATCTTTCGTAGGGTCTTTCTTATTGTTTAGCTTCTTAAAGAGTATAGATTTTAGTATGTTCATCCTATATTATATGGCTAATATCCAGTTATGAGTGAGTATATATGATATATGTCATTCTGTTTCTGTGATACCTCACTCAAGATGATCTTTTCTAGTCCCCAGCATTTGCCTGCAAATTTCATGATTTCCTTGTTTTTAATAACTGAGTATTGTTCCATGTGTAAATGTTCCACAATTTCTGTGTCCATTCCTCAGTTGAAGGGCATCTGGGTTCTTTACAGAACCTGAAGGAACAAATCTCAATTTCATATGGCAAAACAAAAGCCCAGAATTGCCAAAACAATCCTGCACAACAACAGATTGTCAGTATGTATCCCCATTCCTGGTCTCAAGCTGTACTATAGAGCAATAGTAAAATGCATGGTACTGGCATAGAAACAGAATGGTGGATCACTGGAATTGCATAGAAGACCCAGGAAGAAACCCACACAGCTACGGTTAACTGATATTTGACAAAGGAGCAAAACCCATTTAATGGAAAAAAGACAGCCTCAACAAATGGCGCTGGTCTAACTGTTTCTACATGTTTATATGTAGAAAAATGCAAATAGATCTATATTTATCACCCTGCAGAAAACTGAAGTCCAAGAGGATCAAAGACCTCAAACATTAAATCAGACACACTAAATCTGTCTGAATTGTTTCTTAAACCTACCGTGTGATATTTTCACTTGTAATTTTATTAAAATAGTCAGTTTATTTTTTTATCTTTTTTATTTTTTATTAATTACAGTTTATTCACATTATATCTCCCTATAAACCTCTCCCTCCTCCCCTCCCAGCATAAGTGGGAAATAGTCAGTTTATTTTTTAAAGAAACAAATAAGAAGGGAATATAGGAATATATTACAAAAAGAGCAGGGGATGAATAAGAGCCCAAGGCATTCAGTAGATGGAAGGATATTTTTCAGAGACATTTTTAATTAAAAGAATTCAAAAAAATATTTACATAATTTCCCAGTAAGTAATCTATTTGTATAATTTCTAACTGCTCCCCCTCCTGCTTTCTTCCACTCACTCTTCTTTTTAACTATTACTTTTATACATACAGAACAACCAGCACATACATACAAATATAACCTGACGAGTTCATTTCGTTTTGCTCATTTGTCTATGTATTTAGGGTTGAAAACTTGAGCCTGGACAACCTGTCAGGGATATCATACTTACAAAAGATTGGTTCTCTCTCTTTTGGAAGACATTACTTGCCTATACTTCTTCATCAAGTGGTATGTCCTTGTGAGGTTTCCCCCATTTACCTTGGATTGTGTAGTGGAAATTTTGTTTATGTTATATAAATATGTTTTTCTTGTAATTCCAAGTGTGACATGCAGGAATCCACAGCTGATAACTGCCCTTGAGAGGGTGTGTGTTAGCTGGAAACTGACTTGTGCAGAGGGTGTGGTTTTTGCCTAAAAAACATCCTGGTGGGGACTATGAGAAGGTATAAATAGGAGCCAAGAGAGAAAGCTTGTCTTCAAAACTCTCCTAGAGAGAAAGGCTTCAAAGAACATTTCAAGGAGGTTGCTATTGCCCCTGTTGCTGGTGCAGGTAGTTCTTGTTGCTATTTTTGCTCTTTTTGAATTGCTGTTTTGCTGGTCTTCTGGTTTGCTGGATTGCTGGCTATCCTGAGAACAAAGAGTGGAATCTCCCCAAGGAACTACAACTAAAGAGATCTACATCCCCTGTCCCCACTAACCTCGTTTCTCTCCTACCTAGGAACTGGAAGGAAGGTAGAGGATTAAGATAGCCCAAATAAAATAGATTTTTAAAAAATCTAAATCTACAGGATTGTCAGCTGATGTTCAATTACTATTTAGATATTGTTGAGAGCTGAGGATGAACAATCTCTGAGCCTTTGATGCTGGGTTGTATTGTAGATGTACCAGTTGAGATTGGGTACTACAGTCAGTTGTTCTTTTCATTTTGATTAATGGTGGATTGCTTTTTGAAGAAAGGGTAAGTCAGCCTTATTGACAGATTTGATGGACACAGCAAGCTAATGAGAGAAATGTGAAAAATCAGAATGGACTTTTTATTAGTGTTTCTAAATAGACTCCCTTGGGGTCTTGTTCCTATCTGTCCCTTCCAGCCTCAATAAATATTTGATTAACTATTCTCAATATGTTTCTCATTACTCCATATTTTTGGTATGTTGATTTCATTCATTTTCTTTCTAGATTTCATTTAAATTCTATGTGAAATACAAACTCTGTATATCTCAGAATCCAAAGAGCTCTTTGTTTACATCTCTTTAGCAATGACATCTTCCTGAAGGACCAGAGGCATGCAGACCTACTTGCTGTCATGAATGATTTGTGATCTCTTAGCTCATAGCTTTTCTTTTATTAAGTATGTCATAATGTTGGCAAATTTAGGCCCGAGAAACCAGTGCAAATTTTCTATATATTCCTATTGTTTTAGAAACTCTCTTTTGTCTTTGACCCAAGCATTTCTTGTCTTTTATAATCTCTATACAACTATTACAATGTAAATTGTTTTATTGCACGTAAATCTCAGAGCCTTCACAGTCTTTGACACTCATTACCAAGGAAATCTATGAAGTAAGAAGGCAACTCACTCTTTCTTCATTCTTACGCTAGACTTGGGAAATTTTTTAGTATAGTCTTATTGTACCTCAAGTTTAAGGTGGGTTTATAATGTTCTCTTTTCCCTTTTCTAAGAAGTGAGATTCCTCCCGCCTCTGATTTACTTTTTCAATTCATTTCTTTTGTTGTTTCTTCTTAAGGGGAATATATGTACAAAGAAAGAATGTACTATTGAAGTGTTTGGCCACAGAATTAGAGAGTGTAGCTTTAAATACCAGTTGTGACCCACAACAGCCATGTGAGCTTAGGAAGCATATTTTCCTTGCATGGAATGTACTGATTGACATTCTCTAAGGAAGTAGACCTTTTATCAAAATTTCTACAGACTCTTTAACTTTGCTTGACTAAAATACCAGGATCCAAGAAAGATGGAATGTTACAGGTTGAGAAGTAAAATCGTTTTGTTATATATCAAGTTTTTAATAACTACTAAATTCAAAACATTTTGTCTATGAAATATCCTTTTACGTACTTTCAGGATATATCACTAAGCCAAGCAGGAATTAAGCTTCCAGCAGCATCAACTTTAAAGATGCTATGACATGTGATTCTTGATGCCTACATAATGCCATTGTCAGTTCATTTATAGATGTGTTAGTTTGTAGCTGTCTTTGTTCTGTGTTTGTAAAAGTTCTTGTAACCCTTTCCATAGCAGAACTTGTCTTATAGGTTATCTCAAGTTCACGGTCTCAGGTCAGATCACTTGCATTTGCTACAGAAGAAACATATTTTTTTCTTTAAAGCAGGGTTACTTAATATTAGCAAATATTATGGGGAAAAGTATTATGGATCAAATAAATAGGAAAGCAACATTTTATTAAATATTAGCAAATACTGACCGATATTAATTAAATAAAGTACTTTCACAATTCTGTATTAATAAAAAGTAAGAAAGTTTTATTTTATTGTTTTTACCTTGCATATGCATAACAGTTTTCAGTAGTAAATATTATACTGGCATCAAAATAAACAACCCAGCTTTATTTGTAATAACCAGAAGATGGAAACAAACCAGATGTTCCTCAGTTGAGGAATGGATACAGAAATTGTAATACATTTACACAATGGAATACTACTCAGCAATTAAAAACAAGGAAATCATGAAATTTGCAGGCATATGGTAGGATTTAGAAAATATTATCCTGAGTAAGGAATTCCAGAAGCAGAAAGACACACATGGTACATACTCACTCATAAGTGGATATTAGACATAATATAGGATTATCATACTAAAATCTGTACACCTAAAGGAAGCTAATCAAGAAGGAGGACCCTGGGTAAGATGCTCAATCTTTATTCAGAAAGGGAAGCGAGATGGACATCAGAAGAGAGAGAAAACAGGGAACAGGTCAGGAGCTTATCACAGAAGGTCTCTGAAGGACTCTACCCAGAAGAGTATCAAAACATATGCTGAAACTCATAGCCAAACTTTGGACAGGGCGCAGGGAATCTGAGAAAGAACGGGGAGGTAGAAAGACCTGGAGTGAACAGGAGCTCCACAAGGAGAACAACAGAACCAAGAAATCTGGGCCTAGGGGTCTTTTCTGAGACTGATGCTCAAAACAAATACCATGCATGGAGAGGACCTAGAACCCCTTCAGAGAAGTAGCCCATGGCAGCTCAGTGTCCAAGAGGGTTCCCCAATAATAGGAACAGGGACCATCTCTGACATGAACTCATGGGCTGGCTCTTTGATCACCTCCACCTGAGGGGGAAGCATCCTTCTCAGTCCACAGAGGAAGACAATGCAGCCAGTCTTGATGAGACCTGATAGATTAGGGTCAGAAGGAAGGGAAGGAGGTTCTTCCCTATTATTGGACTAGAGGAGGAGCATAGGAGAAGAAGAGGGAGGTAGAGTGGGATTGGTAGGGGGTGGTGGAGGGGGCTACAGCTGGGATACAAAGTGAATAAACTGTAATTAATATAAAAAACAAAAATTAAAAACAAACAAACAAAAAATAAACAACTCTTATTTCTTTTTTTATTTTAATTTTCTTTTTTTCTTATCAGTTACATTTTATTAACTCTGTATCCCAGCCGTGTCCCGATCCCTCATTCCCTCCCAATTCCACCCTCCCTTCCTGATCTCCACCATGCCCCTTTCCAAGTCCACTGATGGGGGAGACCTCCTCCCCATTCATCCGATCCTGTTTTATCAGGTATCTTCAAGACTGGCTGCAAAGCCCTCCTCTGTGGCCTAACAGGACTGCTCCTCCCTTGGGAGGTGGGGAGGTCAAAGAGCCAGTCACTGAGTTCCTGTTAGAAATAGTCCTTGTTCCCCTCACTATGAGAAACCAATTGGTTATTGAGCTACCACAGGTTACATCTGAGCAGAGGTTCTAGGTTATATCCATACATGGTCCTTGGTTGAATGTCAGTCTCAGAAAAGACCCTGTGCCCAGATATATTTAGTCCTTGTTGAGCTCCTCTCCTTTCCCCATCATACTAACTCCCCTTCTTTCATATGATTCCCTGTACTCTGCCAAAGGTTTGGTCATGAGTCTTCATATCTGCTTTGAAAACACTGCTAGTTAGAGTCATTCAGATGCGCTCAGTAGACTCCTGTCACACGATCAATGCACATCCCATCTGTCTTTCTAAATGAGGATTGATCATCTTACCCCATGTCCACTCTCTTGATTATCTTTTTTAGGTGTATAGATTTCATTATGTTTATCATATCTTATAGGTGTATATAAGTGAGTATATACCATGTTTGTCTTTCTCCTTCTGGGATATTTCACTCAGAGTGATCTTTTCTAGATCCACCATTTGCCTGCAAATTTCATCATTTCCTCCTTTTTGATTGCTGAGTAGTATTCCATTGTGTAAAAATGCCACAATTTCTGTACCCATTCTTTCATTGATGGACATCTGGGTTGTTACTAGGTTCTGGCTATTACAAATAAAGCTGCTATAAACATGGTTAAGCAAGTATTCCTTTTGTGTACTTGAGCAAAGTTTGGGTATATACCTAGCAGTGGTATAGCTGGGTCTTGAGGAAGCACTATTCCTAATTGTCTTAGATAGCGCCAGATGGATTTCCAGAGTGGTCGTACCAGTTTACATTCCCACCAGCAGTGGAAGAGGGTTCCGCTTTCTCCACAACCTCTCCAGCATGTGTTGGCATTTGAGTTTTTCATCTTGGCCATTCTGATGAGTGTAAGGTGAAATCTCAGGGTCGTTTTGATTTGCATTTCCCTGATGGCTAATGAGGTTGAGCATTTCTTTAAGTGTTTCTCTGCCATTATATATTCCTCTGTCGAGAATTATCTGTTTAGCTCTGTTCCCCATTTTTTAATTGGATTACTTGGTTTGCTGCTTTTCAGCTTCTTTAGTTCTTTGTATATACTGGATATTAGTCCTCTGTTAGATAAAGGGTTAGTGAAGATTCTTTCCCAATCTGTAGGCAGTTGTTTTGTTTTGATGATGGTGTCCTTTGCTTTACAGAAGCTTTTCAGTTTCATGAGGTCCCATTTATTGATTGTTGCTCTTAGAGCCTGTGCTGTTGGTGTTCTGTTCAGGAAGTTGTATCCTGTGCCAATGAGTTCTAGGCTCTTCCCCACTTTTTCTTCTAACAGATTTAGAGCATCTGGTTTTATGTTGAGGTCTTTGATCCACTTGGATTTTAGTTTTGTGCAGGGTGATGAATATGGATCTATTTTCCTTTTTCTGCATGTAGACATCCAGTTGGACCAGCACCATTTGTTGAAGATGCTGTCTTTTTTCCATTGAATGGTTTTGGCTTCTTTGTCAAAAATCGAGTATTCATAGGTGTGGGTTTATTTCTGGGTCTTCTATGCAGTTCCATTGATCCTCCTTTCTGTTTTTATGCCAATATCATGCAGTTTTTATTACTATTGCTCTGTAGTACAGCTTGAGATCGGGGATGGTGATACTTCCAGATGATCTGTTGTTGTACAGGATTGTTTTGGAGATTCTGGTTTTTTTTTTGTTTGTTTGTTTGTTTTTTTTTTTTGTTTGTTTCTCCATATGAAGCTGAGAATCTTTTTTTCATCGTCTGTAAAGAATTGTGTTGGCATTTTGATGGGAATTGCATTGAATCTGTAGATTGCTTTTGGCAGGATGGCCATTTTCACAATATTAATCCTACCAATCCATGAGCACAGGAGATCTTTCCATCTTCTGATCTTCAATTTCTTTCTTCAGAGACTTGAAGTTTTCTCAAACAGGTCTTTCACTTGCTTGGTTAGTGTCACCCCAAGGTACTTCATGTTATTAGTGGCTATTGTGAAGGGTGTTGTTTCCCTAATTTCTTTCTCGGCCCTTTTGTCTATACAGGAGGTATACAGGAGGGCTTCTGATTTTTTGAGTTGATTTTGTATCCTGCCACTTTGCTGAAGGTGTTTATCAGCTGGAGGAGTTCTTGAATTTTTGGGGTCACTCATGTATACTATCATGTCATCTGCAAATAGTGACACTTTGACCTCTTCCTTTCCAATTTGTATCCCCTGGATCTCCTTTAGTTGTCTTATTGCTCTGGCTAGGACTTCAAGTACTATGTTGAAGAGGTATGGAGAGAGTGGGCAGCCTTGTCTTGTCCCTGATTTCAGTGGGATTGATTTAAGTTTCTCTCCATTGAGTTTGATGTTGGCTATAGGCTTGCTGTATATTGCCTTTACTATGTTTAGATATGTGCCTTATATCCCTGATCTCTCCAAGACTTTAAACATGAATGGGTGTTGGACTTTGTCAAATTCTTTTTCAGTATCTAAGGAGATGTGGTTTTCTCCTTCAGTTTGTTTATGTGGTAGATTACATTGATGGATTTCCGTATGTTGAACCACCCTTGCATGCCTGGGATGAAGCCTACTTGGTCATGGTGGAAGATATCTTTGATGTGTTCTTGGATTCGGTTTGCAAGTATTTTATTGAGTATTTTTGTGTCAATGTTCATAAGAGAGATAGGTCTGAAGTTCTCTTTTTTTGTTGGGTCTTTGTGTGGTTTAGGTATCAGGGTGATTGTCGCTTCATAGAATAAAAACAACTCTTATTTCAAAGGAAAGAAGACAAGGCTTGTTCTAGAGCAAATATGAGTGTCATTGTCTGGGAACATATATCTCAGTCTCCCCAAATTCTCCAATGTAAAAGTGGTTTCATGGGAGTCCTATATTAACAGAAGAAAAAGTTGTATAAATCAATCCCTCTAATATGTACATTGTTGGGTACATCAGAGAGGTATGTTAACACAAGACAGAGGAATCTATTCTGTAGTTTAGATGTTTCTGATGACATTGTTAACTTTTGGGTTGGTAGAATGTAGTGATCTGTTAAGTTAACAGACTCCAAAGGATTTTAATCTCTTAGTTATAGGATGTTAGGTCCAACATAAAGTTGGGGCAAGCTAGCCCAAGTTAAGGTAAGGAAAATCTGGATCTGCACCATTCTAACCTCTATATCTCACTGCAGTCTTAGTCAGTCAACTGGCTACACACACACTCACACACACACACACACACACACACACACACACACGTTAGCATATATATGTTATCCTCCTTCTGCTTTCATACCTGCATACATTGCATTACCCATTCTTGTTCTTACCCTTCCATTTATAGCTCCCCAACATACACACATATATATCAATAATTCCCAAATATACACTGGATAGAAGATAGTTTTTTTAAGAGTATGGGGATCTAATATGACAGTAACATACGGGTTCTGTGAGAAAGAAGGTCAGCTTGATTAGACCATCTGCTTGCTAAGTGGCACTTTAGAACACCCTCTCCTCCAGAGACGGGCAGTTGGAGACAATATCTTTCTGGATAATTACATTCTGAAGACATAGCTTCAAAGTCCTTGAGAGAAACATTTCTGAGTTATAAAACTGACAAGAGGCTGAGAGAAAATTAACACCTCAAAGAAGCAGGGAAAAATGTAATTACTAGTTTCCAAAGTGCTAAAGGAAAGAAAAAATAAGTCAGATCTCAGGGCCATGAGATAAGCTGTCCAAATATAGGACAGTCTTAGAGGACCATGGATCAGGAGATGCACTGTCCAAAGATCAAATGGGCTGAGAGGAGAATAAACACTATTTCCCAGACCTCTGCTTTATACTTGATGTTCCTTAGCAAATTGTTGTGAAGTTTAAATAAAATATGATATAGAAAGCTCTAGGAAGTACACAATTATTTTAATTTAATTTTCATTGTAAAACGTCTGATAAAGATTGTTTTTGATATTGGAATCCTGGCTCAGGAAAACATTTAACCTATTAGTATTAGATCAAGAGCACATATAGAATTCACATAAAATGGCTAAGCTTGCTTGCTTATTGGTTAAATAATTGCCGAGAAGGTAATGTTTCCTGGATATTTACACATTTGAAGAGTGTGGACAAGGAATCTTGATCACCTGGCAAGACAGGATGTAAGCTAACTGCACAAGTAAATCATCATCAGCTGAGAGAAGGTATATGCTAAAGAAGTATAGAATAAAGTTAATTTGAAGATGAGGTGAGAGAAGCCAAAAGAAAGATGAATATGGAAATGGTAGGAGAACCAGTCAGAGCAATTAAGATAGGGTAAAACTAAGGTCAGCTTCATGCAGTAGCATTCAGTCCGAATGTGTTTAGGGCAGTTATCAATTGCTACCACCCTGTTTAGCTAAATTAACTTCCTAATAGCTCTTGGGAGACATCATTAAGTAGTCAGAGTGCTTAAAAGTAAAAGCCTTGCTACTTAAGCTAGGTGCTTATTCTTGGTCACCAATTCCTTTCATCAACTATGGGAGAACAATTAGCCAATTAGACACAAGGATGAGAATCTGGATCAAAAGGGAAATGGTGTGTAAGGAGGATTTAATAAACATAGTTTGCTTATGTCAACTGGTTAGGTCCTCGTTCTCACATCTTGTAGATGTTGCTGTCTAGAAAGTTACCAGTGGCTTGTGGCTTTCGACTTCCTAGACACACAGGGCCCTCACACAAGTATGAGAAAGACACATCTTTTTGAAGAAACAGATGTGGTGAGCTGACCTGCGATTTCAGACAAGCATATTCTGTAACCTCCTGGGCTTTTGACTTGGAGATCCTTCAAAATGACTGTCGTGTGTCAGTCACCTATTCATTCGAATTTAATAAAGAAATAGTTGGAGCCATTCTTTCTAAATCTCTTTTAGTCATAACTTCCATAAGGATTTTTTTCTGTTAATTGGGTTTAATAAGATACATATTTCCAATTTCAAGTTAATACAAGTCAATGATATTAGAAAAGCTACTATAAGGAGCAACCAGAATGAAATGTTCAGCAAAAGCTTTGCTGACAAGTCTATGAAATTTTAAGAGTTGGTAGAGTCATTCCTGTATTAAGAATGACTCATTTTGAACCTGACCAAATTACCAAAAGTGGGTCATTCATTCTGATAAGCCTCAAGGCAGGAGTTGATAAATTTCTTTTTAATGCTCACACTAAGTGCAATCGTACTCACTGCTGTACTTCATTTAATCAGTGAAGAAAGTTCATGTCTTAATTTTTCCCAACCTATGTGGCTTTCATTCAGTCTGGTCATGATTCTAAATCCTGTGCCTGGTGGAGGTTAGGATGGTTCTCCTGACCTTCATTCCCTGGTGTCAAAACTACAGTTGTGGTTAGGTTATCTCACAAGATACATGAGCCTTTGAAGGCAGAGATTCTCCCTGCGTGAGGAAAAGTCAAGGTTAGAAATATAGGAAACAATTCATACATTGTTTGTAACCTCTGAGATGGTGAGGGCCATGTGCCAAGGACAGTAAGTGGCTGAGAGGAACACTTCACTTGATAGCCAGTAAGAGCACAGACATGTCAGCCCTAATGCTGCAGCGAAATAAGTTCTGACAGCAACGTGAATGATCTGATAAGCACAGTTTTACCTCAGAGCCTGCAGGTAAAAGTTCACCCTGTTAATTTTTTTTTATCCTGACTTTATAAGAACCTAATCAAGAACTTATCAGACCCATCCTGGACTTGTGCCCTACAGCACTCTCAGATAATAGACGCATATCCATTTGGGATGCTAAGCTCTTGGTATTTGTTAAGCAGAAATTTAAAAACTGATTACATAACCAATAACCTGGATTGTGATAGAGTAGCCCCACCTTTACAGCGGATGTGTTCTAATGCCCCCACCGAATGCCTAAAATCACAGCATATTTATGTGCTATACTTCACATAGTGCCTTCTTTCTGTCAAATTTGGTTACCTAGTTCCCTACTCTTATTGTGTTATCACCATTATTAAGTAAAATTATGAAAACTTGAATCCCAGAACTGTAGTACACACAACTGATCTGCTAACCTGGGAAGGTTACTAAAGCAGCTCACAGGCAGGTGATGTGAACACAGGGATGATTATCCAGTTTCTTTGGTATTACCTACGCCAAGACTTGTTTTAGCAATTTGAAAACATCAAAGTTGCATGATTTTCATGACAGCAGATCAGGTGACAGCTCCCTCTAAAACTGGCAGCTCAGCATGCTTCAGGGCTCCTGGGTCCTTGAGTAGGTTGCCTGGAACTCATTTTTGGTTCTACCAGCTACATTGTTTGTAGTCTTGAGTGCATTTCTTTATCTGTAAAATTCAGAGAAATGATATCTACATTACAGGCAGTATTAAGAAAATACTTAATACTTGTGTAGGGTGGTGGTGGTACACGCCTTTAATTCCAGCACTCACAGGCAGAGGCAGGTGGATCTCTGAGCGTGAGGCAAACCTATTCTACAGAGTGATCTGGCAATCTCCATTGTAAATTTTGTAACCTTAGCCAACACAGGAAAGCTCTTCACTGCAACTCAGTGCTGCCTAAGCCACCCACTGCAATGTGCTCCATTACCACCAGCTCTTACTACTTTCAAAAACAGGATTAAAAAAAAAACTGAGGAAATCCTATTTAATGTTACATACAAGTTTATATAACCATTTTAAATACTGGATTTATCTTTTAAATATAAAAATCATTTCACTCTATTGATGTCTTTTTTGTGAGTGCAAAAATGGTTTTCTTTGTTTTCACTATCTTTGGTGGTAAATTTCCTCTGTTTTTCAAGGTAAAGGTCTTGAAGTTGACTGTTTCCTGCTTGATTTCTGATGGATGCTATATGATTGTTCTAGTATGAAAGTGGCATGTTTGGAGTGGTGAATCTAGGGAGAGTTAGAGAGAAAAATGTGGAATGAATGTGTTTGTAATACAATCTGTACCTATGTAAAATTCTCAAAGAATAAGTAAAACATATTTTCTTATATTTTGTTTAGTTTTGTGTGTGTGTGTGTGTGTGTGTGTGTGTGTTGTTGTTGTTGTTGTTGTTGCTGGGTGGTGGTGGTTCATTTTGGTTTTGTTTTTGTTAGGTTTGGTTTTGGGAGTTTTATGTTTCTTTGTGTTGTGTTGTTTTGTTTTGTTTGGGGACAGGTTTTTCTCTTTGTAGCCTTGGCTATCTTGGACTCATTTTATAGATGAGGCTGACCTCAAACTCACAGAGATCTGCCTACTTCTGCCTCCATGAGTGCTGGGATTACAGGCATATACCATATGTTACCACATCCTGCAGTAAAACTTCTTAAAAATATGGCTCTTTGATCACCTCCACCTGAGGGGACAGCAGCCTTACCAGGCCACAGAAGAAAACAATGAAGCAAGTCCTGATGAGACCTGATAGCCTAGCATCAGATGGAAGGGGAGGAGGACCTCCCCTATCATTGGACTGAGAGAGGGGCATAGGAGAAGACGAGGGAGGTAGGATGGGATTGAGAGGGGATGGGGCAGGAGACTACAGCTGGATACAAAGTGGATAAACTGTAAATAATAAACGTAAAATAAAATTAGAAAAACAAAAATGAAAAAGAAGTTTGTTATGTGGGATTTGAGAGGATAAACACAGCTAGCCTTATTTCATGATGTCTGATATACTCATTTGTTCCACTTCTCTGCAAAGCCTGTGTTGACTTTTTACAGCCCTAGAAGAGTGTGAGTGGTTAGCTCTATGACAAGGAACATAGCTGCTACAAGACATTCAGCACATTAGCACAGACAGGGTTCGGGAAAGCCTCCTGAGCTCCAGTCTAGACTTGTGCAGATCTGATTGTCTTTATAATTTACTTCTAATCTTCTTTTCTTGTTGTTGCCATAAAGACTCAGACTCTTCCATCTGTTTTGCAGAGGCAGTGTAGCTTCTCCTAGAACTGTTATTCATTCTGTGGTGAGAAGAACTGAACTCTTAGGCATGGGACTAAATGAAAAGAAACAACAAATTTCAGAACATATGTGAGGGTATTTCTGAACAAGTGTCTGTGACCGTAGTTCACAAATATAGCATGAAATAACCAGACATGGGATCTATGACTATGCAATCTTTGAGAAGAGCAAAAAAGAAAACGTGACGGGTAAAAGGTTGGTTTCTACATCATCCAAATGTTATAGCTCAGCAGCACTGCTACTTAAATGAAAGTGGAAGATATGGACCTAATTAAAAGTCCTCAAAATAGTGAATACACACATACACTCAAATACACACTCATATACACTGTGTATTACACTTCCAGAGGTAAGAAGTCAGGAGGACCATCAATGATGGGGTCAGATTGTAGAAGGTCTCAGAAGTATTAATCTTTTTCCACATTCTCTAACATGAAGGACTTGAATTAAGTTATTCAGTAACTCTGCAAACATTACAATATTCAAAAATTCCCTCTTCTATGAAAAAGGCTGGGCATATGCCATCATTCTCTTAATATAAAATTTAACTTTGAAGGTAATATTCTGAGCTAGCAACTAAGTAAGTCAGAGATACCCCTTAAAGATCAGAAATATAAAATGTTTCCTTGGTGTCTGGGTTGGAAGGAAATGTTTATAATATCTTGTAAAATGCCTACATCTGTCAAGGAGGGTGAGAAAAATGGAAATAAAGACTTTGTTAAGAGTGATGAACTGTCCTGTTACTTGTTTTCTCCTACTTCCCCTGTCCATCCCATTTATCTTTCTAAGTGAGTATTGATCATCTTGTTCTGGGTCCTCTTTCTTCTTTATCTTCTTTAGGTGCACATATTTTAGTATGTTTATCCTATTTTAAAGGTCTATATAAGTGAGTATATACCATGTGTGTCTTTCTATTCATGGGATACCTCACTCAGGATGATCTTTTCTAGATCCCACCATTTGCCTGCAAATTTCACGATTTCCTTGTTTTTAATTGCTGAGTAATATTCCATTGTGTAAATGTACAATAATTTCTGTTTCCATTCCTCCATTGATGGACATCTAGGTTGTTTCTAGGTTCTATTACGAATAAAGCTGCTACAAACATGCTTGAACAAATGTCATTGTTGTGTACTGGAGCTTTTTATGGATATATGCCTAGGAGTGGTACAGCTGGATCTTGAGGAAGCACTATTCCTAATTGTCTGAGAAAGAACCTACTGCAGAGGACCTCTGAAAGACTCTACCTAGCAGTGTATCAAAGCAAATGTGGAGACTTATAACCAAATCTTGGGCATATGAGAGAAGGGGGAGTTAGTATGACCTAGAGAGAACAGGAACTCCAGAAGGACAAAATATATCAGAGCACAGGGGCCCTCTATGAGACTGTTTCTCCAACCAAGGACCATGTATGGATGTAACCCCTGCTCAGAAGTAGCCCACGATAGCTCAGTAACCAAGTGGCTTCCCTAGTAAGGGGAACAGGAACTATTTCTGACATGAATTCAATGACTGGCTCCTTTCCTCCCACACCCTGAGGGAGGAAGAGTCTTTCTAGACCACAGAGGAGGTCATGGCAGCCAGTCCTGGAGATACCTGATAAGCTAGGGTCAGATGGAACGATGCTAGGAGAGGACGTCTCCTAGCAGTGGACTTGGAAAGGGGCAGGGAGGAGATGAGGCAAGGGGGGTAGGATTGGGAGGAAATGAGGAAGGGGCTATGGCTGGGATACAAAGTAAACAACCTGTGATTAATATAGAAATAAAATTAAAATTAAAAAAAAAACAGTGATGAACTTCATCCGTGGAATGCCATAAGACATATATATTTTTTAGTCAGAATAAGCTCAACGTCATTATCAATTTCAAAGCTACAGATGATATAATGTTGTTGACACTGCAGAGAAGAAAACAGGCTTATTTGCTAAAATGGAAAACAAATGTTGAATTTCCCAAAATCTTAGTCAATTTATATTGAAACAAAGTTATTGCTATGAGAGCCTGATGTTAACTATGTGATCAATTTTTCCAGTAATTTTAGTTAAAGGAGTGTGGCAGAAAAACCGTGGAATGGCCTGATACTATCTCCCAATGGGTATCATGACACTGAGCTTGAGGATTGCCCCAGCAGCATGCTCAAAGTAAAGCTGCAGCTATTTGAAAGATGTAACTTTCACAAATTTGGTACAATGAGTAAATAATAGAATCAGACAGATAATCAGCTTGAGTTAAGTGCCCACAAGCCCGTGTTTCTTATCACCCCCTAAGACAAAAAGAAAATCGGGAACTATAAAAGGCCTGCTGATGTAGCCATGGCAGCTCGGTATCCAAGTGGGGAAACAGGGACTGTCTCTGACTTGAACTCAGTGGCTGGGTCTTTGATCACCTCCCCCTCATGGGGGAGAAGCCTTGCTATGCCACAGAGGAAGACATTGCAGCCAGCCCTGATAAGGCTAGGGTCAGATGGAAGGGGAGGAGGACTTCCCCTATCAGTGGACTTGGAGAGGGGCATGGGAGGAGATGGAGGAAGGAGGGTGGAACTGGAAGGGAATGAGGGAGGGGCTACAGCTGGGATACAAAGTGATAAAATGTAAATATTTTAAAAATTAAAAATTAAATTAAAAAAGGATTCAACAACTAATAAAAATCTGCTCATGGATAGTCAGTTTGCAACTTCAATCTGTCAGTAACTACCTTGAACTATGCTAGGAATTACTTATTCTCAATCCTAGTAAAACAGACAAAAATAGCTAACTGATACACATGAAAAAGAGGGCACAAAGATCTATGCAACTTGAGCTTTACAACTGATATGTAATCTTAAATAAATATTAAAATATTATTCTGATTTCAGCTTAGTGGCAAAATAGTGTCATCACATTCATAAGGACATTATGCTATGGCCATACATCAATTTTAGACAGCTATTTAAGTTGGGTACTTATTATTCTATGATGAGGTCAAAACTAGTAAATCATATCATATTTCAGCTCCGCTACTGATATGATATAAAATACCTATTAGCTATTTATGACCCTGAGTGCAAAGAAAAGAAGAGACTAGCCAACATCACTATTGAACATGATAGTCACAATTCAGTACTGTCCTGATGATTGCCAAGTTTTCATAAAGTCTGAGAATACTTGAGACATGCCTCATGCTTCCCAGAACATTCCTTTGCAAGATGATCAGCAGGAAAAGGCTCATGTAAGAGGCTTTTATCTTTTAACCTTCAGAATAGCTTCTTTTAAGGTATATTTTATGTTGCAAAATCTACCATTTTAGAATATACAACTCAGTAGAATCTTTTCATAGCTTCAAAAACTGTCCAACAAACAACACTGTATAATTCCAAACATAACTACCAATTACCAGGATAAAGCAACTAATAGCATAATAATATTAATACTAATATTAATAATAATAATAATAATAATAATGGAAAGCCCAAATATATTTTGTGAGAGATTGTGACAAGCAGAGGGATGTGTACTCTCTGTCAAAAAATGATGAAAAATAATCTCCAAGGACAACTGAATGATCCCAGTATTTATAGCCCCTTGATATACAGTAACGCTTGCTTTAGGTCTAATGGACAGATCAAGCATGCAGATTTTAAAGAGCAGAAACTATATTCATTGTCATTTTTTTTTTCAGGAGTTAAAGTTACTCTCACAACCCCTAGGCTCTAATTTGTTTACTGTTGTGCTTGATCTCAATCTGTAAAATTCCTAGACAAAAATAAAATTCCTGGTCAGAAAACCCATAGCCAAAATATCTATCTAGATTATATGGATTAGTATTGATTTCACATTTCATCATCTTGTGTATATTTCTGGATGTTATTAGCAAATTTGCGTCGTCTTTCATAAGTGTACAAATCAATTACTATATAACAACGTCCTGACCAATAGCTCTCTGGAGAACAGTTAAACAGAAGAAAGCCCTGCTTAACCATTATGAGTAAGGGAGCCTTCATTGATATGAGGGGCCAAAACTTTTGAACAAAATCTTTGACCAGGACAGAATGGACTGAGAGCTGCTGAAGAAAGGCCGACCAGGTAAAATCACAAGTCATGTTCCTGGGAAGAATGTTCACCTGAAATTTAAATGGCCTTCTTTTTGATTTCCAATATTCCTACTTCAAGCTAAGACTATATGTGTCTCAACAAATAGCCTTTGATCAGGTTTACAGTATTAGACATTGTGATGGCAATTCTTGGTTGTCAAGTTGATTATTTCTGGAATTAACTAAAACCCATAAATGAAGGAAACACCTGTGAGGGATTTTTGCTTAGTTTGAAGTAGTAAGATCCACTTCTAATCTGGTTCTTTGAGCTAGAAAGACACACCTTTAATCCAGATTCTTCTTTTTTTTCATTTTTTATATTTTAATTATTTTTTTCACAATTTATTTATTATATCTCAATTTAAGTTTCCTCCCTCAACCTCCCCCAGTCCTACTCTCCTTCCCTCTTCCTCTCATCCTTTTCCCTTACTATACTGAAAGAGGGAGTTCTCTGCTATTGCTATCTTCCCATAGCTTGTTAAGTCTAATCAGGACTGCCTGGATCCATACTAAAGGCAATCTACAGCAAGCCTATAGCCAACATCAAACTAAACAGAGAGAAAAAATAATCATGCTGAAACCAGGGACAAGGCCAGGCAGCCCACTCTCTCCTTGAAGTCCTTGCTAGAGTAATAAGAGACTTAAAGGAGATAAGGGAAATTCAAATCAGAAAGGAAGAAGTCAAAGTATTACTATTTATGGATGATATGATAATATACACGAGTCAACCCAGTTTCTACCAGGGAACTCCTATAACTGAGAAACACCTTCAGCAAAGTGGCTGGATACAAAATTAACTCAAAAAAAAAATCACATGAGCTCAAAAAAAGACAAATGGGCTGAGAAAGAAATTAGGAAAACAACACCCTTCACAATAACCTCAAAATACATAAAGTGTCTTGGTGTAACTCTAACTAAACAAGTCAAAGACTTGTATGAAAAAAACTTCAAGTCTTTGAAGAAAGAAATAGAAAATATCAGAAGATGAAAACATGTCCCATGCTCATGGCTTGGTGGGATTAACAGTAAAAATGGCTATTTTACTAAAAGCAATCTACAGATTCAATGTAACGCCCATCAAATTACCAACACAATTCTTTATAGACCTTGAAAGAAAAGTTATCAACTTCATATGGAATAGCAAGAAACCCAAAATAGATAAAACAATCCTCTACAATAAAAGATTGTCTGGAGGTATCTCCATCCCTGATCTTAAGCTGTACTATAGAACAACAGTAATAAAAACTGCATGGTACTGTCATAGGAACAGACTGGTGGATCAATGGAATCAAATAGAAGATGCAGAAATAAGCCCAGACACCCATGGACACCTGATTTTGACAAAAAATGCCAAAATCATATAATGAAAAAAAAAATAGCATTTTCAACAAATGGTGCTGGTCTAACTGGAAGTCCACATGTAGAAAAATCCAAATAGACCCATATACATCACTCTGCACAAAGTTAATCCATATTCTTTAAAGGTGTACCTTTAATCCAGATCTTTTAGGCTGGGAAAAGCCATCTCTAATCTGGACCATACCTTCTGCTGGAGTCTTATATGAGAACATGGAAGAAGGAAGCTTTTGTTCTTTGTCTGCTTGATTTCACCTTGATAGCAAGTATATTATTCCCCTGGCATTAAAACCTAGTTCTTCAGAATTCCAGTGTATGCTGAAGACCAGTGGAGACATCAGCTTCATGGCTTGAGCAACCACTAGATTCTTGGGCTCTCTATTCATAGTCAGACATTGTTGGATTAGCTGGACTACAGCCTGTAAGTCATTCTAATAAGTTCCCTTTCTATCTATATAAATATTCATTCCTTAAATTATGTTACTCTAGAGAAACCTGACTAATACGTTTACCATCATGTGGACTTACTTGTAAATTCTTCTTTTCAAAGTCTTCAATGCTCTCACATAATCAGGTACTTCTTTAAAAGTTCTAAAAATAACAACAGAAAAAATAACGATATATTGAAAGTTAGGAACCTTGGTTTGCTGAAATTTTCTCTAAGTCTGAGAGAAAACTCAATAACTCTTAAAAATGATCCAGTAGATTTTGTCTCACCCAGTCCTTCCACTGTTATTACTCTGATTGTATATACTCTTGAGTTCCTTCTCACTTTTTCATCCATTATCTCATCCCATTTCTCTGACTAATGATTGCCTTTACTGCATTTAATTGTCATTCTCACAATCTGGTTTTCTTTCTGGGGTGTCCTCCTCCCTAAAGACCTCAGAACTAACAATCTACTTTCTTCAAATTTCCGTTACTACCTTCTTTATGCCATAATTCTCAACCAATTCGCACTTTCTTCTGTCCAGAGAGTGGCTTTATCCTAAGTAGTATCCTCCTACATCCAAAATTTAATTCTCATATTAAAACTAACCATATTCACACAAATAAAAGACATAAAACCTAGTGTAATATAGTTTTATATTAAAAAAAACAGTAAAAATTTGATAATCAAGTTTGTAAAAGCATGAGCAGGTGCAAAAAAGATCAGCACTGGTCTTTATTGTGGCACT
This sequence comes from Meriones unguiculatus, assembly GCF_030254825.1. Classification (NCBI taxonomy): domain Eukaryota; kingdom Metazoa; phylum Chordata; class Mammalia; order Rodentia; family Muridae; genus Meriones; species Meriones unguiculatus. Next base: position 102,370,675 of record NC_083351.1, read on the forward strand.
GGGGTTTATGTGAATATTCATGTTCAGTAGCATGGACAAGGGTTTGCATGGTTTTATCTTCCCATCTATGCCAGTGTGAGAAACATCCAGGTTTCCATATCAGCTTGCTTATATGTAGAGCAGAAGGGGAGAGGGCTGTGAAGGGGCCTGCAAGCTGTCAGTGATTAAATGTCAAAAATGGAAGCAGGAGCTTTAGTAAACACCTTTCCAGGCTTTCATCGTCATCTAACAAAGAATTAATATACAGCTTTATCAGCCACAGCAGCACTTTCTAATTGTAGATAGAATACAAGTTCTTTTGAAATGAGCAAGGATGCTTCTGTGATGACTCTATACTATGCTACACCCAAGTTCCAAAACAGTACTTTCCAGGGTGGGAAAATGTAATCACAGCTGGGTTAATGGATAAACTCATTTTAGTTTCATCTGCTTGATAAGTATATTGCTTTTCATAGGAATTAAACATTTATTGAAAGGATGAATGAATGCATTGAAATATCTGACAACAAAGCATCTCAAATGCCCTCCTCCAAAGTAAGAAACTATTAGAAAGAATACATGCATCCTAGCCATTTTGTTATCAAATTAATTAAATCTTTGGAAAATTGGTACTTCAAATGGATTAGCATTACTAATAAAAAATTGTGTGTAAGTGCATGTAAGCCGTTTTTTTTTCAACAAGGCTATGCATATTGTGATTTATAGATTTTTAACTCAACTTAAGATTATCTTGTTAAATCTCCAAATTAAGACAACATTCATTCTAAAATTCTACAGTCTCTTGGATGTTTCAAGCTCAGAACTCCCAGTAGAGTGAATTATTTGGCCAGTCATGAGCTCATATGAATCATTCATATACCCAGGGCCAAGGAAGTCTTCAGATAGTTGTGGGCACAGTAATATTATGGCTGATTCCTTAAATGTTTTTTTTTTAATTTTATTTTTTCTTATCAGTTACATTTTATTAACTCTGTATCCCAGTCGTGTCCGGCTTCCTCATTCCCTCCCATCCCCACCCTCCCTCCCTCATGTCCACCGTGCCCCTTTCCAAGTCCACTGATAGGGGAGGACCTCCTCCCCATTCATCCGATCCTGTTTTATCAGGTATCTTCAGGACTGGCTACAAAGCCCTCCTCTGTGGCCTAATAGGGCTGCTCCTCCCTTTGGGGGTAGAAAGGTCAAAGAGCCAGTCATTGAGTTCTCTTAGAAATAGTCCTTGATCCCCTCACTATGGGAAACCAATTGGTTACTGAGCTACCACAGGCTACATCTGAGCAGAGGTTCTAGGTGATATCCATACATGGTCCTTGGTTGAATGTCAGTCTCAGAAAAGACCCTGTGCTCAGATATACTTGGTCCTTGTGGAGCTCCCATCCTTTCCCCATCATACTAACTCCCCTTCTTTCATATGATTCCCTGTACTCTGCCAAAGGCCATGAGTCTTCATATCTGCTTTGAAAACACTGCTAGTTAGAGTCATTCAGATGCGCTCAGTAGACTCCTGTCACACGATCAATGCACATCCCATCTGTCTTTCTAAATGAGGATTGATCATCTTACCCCATGTCTGCTCTCTTGATTATCTTTTTTAGGTGTATAGATTTCATTATGTTTATCATATCTTATAGGTCTATATAAGTGAGTACATACCCTGTTTGTCTTTCTCCTTCTGGGATATTTCACTCAGAGTGATCTTTTCTAGATCCACCATTTGCCTGCAAATTTCATGATTTCCTCCTTTTTGATTGCTGAGTAGTATTCCATTGTGTAAAAATACCACAATTTCCGTACCCATTCCTCCTTTGATGGACATCTGGGTTGTTTCCAGGTTCTGGCTATTACAAATAAAGCTGCTATAAACATGGTTGAGCAAGTATCCCTTTTGTGTACTTGAGCAAAGTTTGGGTATATACCTAGCAGTGGTATAGCTGGGTCTTGAGGAAGCACTATTCCTAATTCTCTTAGAAAGCGCCAGATAGATTTCCAGAGTGGTTGTACAAGTTTACATTCCCACCAGCAGTGGAGGCGGGTTCCCCTTTCTCCACAACCTCTCCAGCATGTGTTGTCACTTGAGATTTTCATCTTGGCCATTCTGATAGGTGTGAGGTGAAATCTCAGGGTCGTTTTGATTTGCATTTCCCTGATGACTAATGAGGTTGAGTATTTCTTTAAGTGTTTCTCTGCCATTCTATATTCCTCTGTCAAGAATTCTCTGTTTAGCTCTGTTCCCCATTTTTTAATTGGATTACTTGGTTTGCTGTTTTTCAGTTTCTTTAGTTCCTTGTATATACTGGGTATTATTCCTCTGTCAGATAAAGGGTTGGTGAAGATTCTTTCCCAATCTGTAGGCAGTCATTTTGTTTTGATGACAGTGTCCTTTGCTTTACAAAAGCTTTTCAGTTTCATGAGGTCCCATTTATTGATTGTTGCTCTTAGAGCCTGTGCTGTTGGTGTTCTGTTCAGGAAGTTGTCTCCTGTGCCAATGAGTTCTAGGCTCTTCCCCACTTTTTCTTCTAACAGATTTAGAGTATCTGGTTTTATGTTGAGGTCTTTGATCCACTTGGACTTTAGTTTTATGCAGGGTGATAAATATGGATTTATTTTCATTTTTCTGCTTGTAGACATCCAGCTGGACCAGCACCATTTGTTGAAGATGCTGTCTTTTTTCCACTGAATGGTTTTTGGCTTCTTTGTCAAAAATCGAGTATTCATAGGGGTGTGGGTTTATAGAAAAAAAAGAAGCAGATACACACAAGAGGAGCAGACGGCTGGAAATAATCAAACTTAGGGCTGAAATCAATCAATTAGAAATAAATAAAACTATTCAAAGAATCAATGAAACAAAAAGCTGGTTCTTTGAAAAAAACAAGATAGACAAACCCTTAGCCAAACTAACTAAACAGCAGAGAGAATCTATCCAAATCAGCCAAATCAGAAATGAAAAGGGGACATAACTACAGACACTGAGGAAATTCAAACAATCATTAGGTCATACTACCAAAGCCTATATGCCACAAAATTTGAAAACCTAAATGAAATGGACAATTTTCTTGATAGATTCCATCTTCCAACATTAAGTCAAGATCAGGTAGAAAGACTGAATAGCCCTATATCCCCCAAGGAAATTGAAGCAGTCATTCACAGTCTACCCTCCAAAAAAAGCCTTGGGCCAGATGGTTTCAACGTGGAATTCTACCAGATCTTCAAAGAAGTGCTAACACCAATTCTCCTCAAACTATTCCACAAAATAGAAACAGAAGATACGTTACCAAACTCATTCTATGAAGTGACAGTCACCCTGATACCTAAACCACACAAAGACCCAACAGAAAAAGAAAACTTCAGACCTATCTCTCTTATGAACATTGACGCAAAAATACTCAATAAAATACTTGCAAACCGAATCCAAGAACACATCAAAGATATCATCCACCATGACCAAGTAGGCTTTATCCCAGGCATGCAAGGGTGGTTCAACATACAGAAATCCATCAATGTAATCCACCACATAAACAAACTGAAGGAGAAAAATCACATGATCATCTCCTTAGATGCTGAAAAAACATTTGACAAAGTCCAACACCCATTCATGTTTAAAGTCTTGGAGAGATCAGGGATACAAGGCACATATCTAAACATAGTAAAGGCAATATACAGCAAGCCTATAGCCAACATCAAACTCAATGGAGAGAAACTTAAATCAGTCCCACTGAAATCAGGAACAAGACAAAGCTGCCCACTCTCTCCATACCTCTTCAACATAGTACTTGAAGTCCTAGCCAGAGCAATAAGACAACTAAAGGAGATCAAGGGGATACAAATCAGAAAGGAAGAGGTCAAAGTGTCACTATTTGCAGATGATATGATAGTATACATGAGCGACCCCAAAAATTCAACCAGAGAACTCCTCCAGCTGATAAACACCTTCAGCAAAGTGGCAGGATACAAAATCAACTCAAAAAATCAGAAGCCCTCCTGTATACCAAAGACAAAAGGGATGAGAAAGAAATTAAGGAAACAACACCCTTCATAATAGCCACTAATAACATAAAGTACCTTGGGGTGACACTAACCAAGCAAGTGAAAGACCTGTTTGAGAAAAACTTCAAGTCTCTGAAGAAAGAAATTGAAGAAGATATCAGAAGATGGAAAGATCTCCCATGCTCATGGATTGGTAGGATTAATATTGTGAAAATGGCCATCCTGCCAAAAGCAATCTGCAGATTCAATGCAATTACCATCAAAATACCAACTCAATTCTTTTCAGACCTTGAAAAAAAGATTCTCAGCTTCATATGGAGAAACAAAAAAACCAGAATCTCCAAAACAATCCTGTGCAACAACAGATCGTCTGGAGGTATCTCCATCCCCGATCTCAAGTTGTACTACAGAGCAATAGTAATAAAAATTGCATGGTATTGGCATAAAAACAGAAAGGAGGATCAATGGAACTGCATAGAAGACCCAGAAATAAACCCACACACCTATGAATACTGTTTCTTTAAATTTATTGTCACCAAAACTTATCTTTTCAAAATTAGCACTCATGAAGGCAGTGATCCATTACAAATTCAAAACCACACTTAAGAATATTTTCATCTGAAATCAGCTACTCTTAGAAAGAAAGAAAGAAAGAAAGAAAGAAAGAAAGAAAGAAAGAAAGAAAGAAGAAAGAAAGAAAGAAAGAAAGAAAGAAAGAAAGAAAGAAAGAAAGAAAGAAACGAATGTATCCAAACAGAAAATGCTTTACTTTTCGAACTTCTTGCTGATGTTTGTTTAGTTTGCTGCTTCTGTGTCCTATGCTATGCGTCAGCTTTTGTAAAAACTAAGTTCCAATGTGATGAGTTTAAAACTCTTAAAAATCTTTGTATATATTATAAATGCTGCCATTCAGTTTGTGGTTTTTAACTACCTGTAATGAGAAATCATTTAAAATAAATTATATGAAGTTTAAAAAATTAATTTATAAGCAAATGTTGCTCTTACTTGCAATGTATTAAAGTCCAAGATACCCAAAGGTTTTTCTTTTTCTTCTCCTTTTTTTTTTCTTAATTGTAGTTTTGTGGAAGGAGACAGAGGTCTCAGTCAGAAACAAAATCTCCCAGTGAATAGTTTATGTTGCTATAGACTAGGTAACCTCTAAAATGGACAGAAATAAACTATCCTGAAGACATTTGAGCCAGGTTTATAACCCTGCCACATCTATTATTTATAAATAAGTAATTGTGATATGTTTACTCTGTATTTCATTTTAAAGAACTTTCTTTTTATTTCTAATGTAGGGAATTATATTCTGACTTATGTGAATTTCAGAAAAGCAACAACAAAAATATCTTCACAGAAGGAATAAATGGGGACATAATCCCTCAGCAGGCCCTTGAAAGATGTCATTTGAAGCTCTTTTGTAGAGATGATGTTTCAATTTCTGAAAGTGTCATAAACTCTCGGAGTGCAGTGGTCCGTGTCTGCACAGTACCTAATGTAAGATGCTGAACAGGGTGTCATCTGTACAGCCATAAACATGTATTTTTAGTATGTAACAAATATCATTTGGTTGCCCACTCTAGAGATTTTTAAATTTCAAATCATAGTGCCAGCATTCTACAACAATAGATGGATTTTGCACTTCTCTTCCTTTAGCCAATTTTCTGAAATGATCTTTACCTTACAAATATATCCAATCTATCGTCCTGGCCCATGGCAATACCATACCAAGGAGCTGACAGGGGAAGATGATAAATGAAAGAAAGAGAGTCAAATGTAGATAACAGTGTGCAGCTGAAGGGCTCTTCATCGCCCACAAGTGCTGTCTGTTATGCACACGATAGGGCATCCCACTGACGGGGCAGGCCTCACATGGAGAGAGAATCCAGTCTCCACAAAAGCAACTCACCAGGAACAAACAGGACCTTATCTGAGATCCAGATTCATTAAAATATGGCCTCTTGAGTATCGACAAATCTTGTCCCAAACTCTGAAATGAAATTCTTGGCTCTCCACTTCACCACAGTTGAAACCAGTTATCACTTGGACATGTTTGGAAGGCAGGCAGTTCCTGGCTGTCACCCTCTCCATCTCTGCATACCATACAAACATCTTTTTCTGTCTCCTCAGCCTGTGTCTGGTCACTCACCTTCTCCTCCACGATCGCCACTTACGTTATCTCACCAGGATGTGAGTAGGCTTCCAGGGTATCCTGTCTAATTCCACATTCATAAAAATATATATCATCAGACAAATTTACTTGAAACTGTGTATATTTGATTTTTTATCTACCATGTTTAAAATGAAGCCTAGAACAATTGCTTCTTTGTTGAGATTTTTCAGGTCCCCAAACACAGGAGTAAAATTTATATGACTGCCTGCTTCACACTGACTTTAATCAGTGTGTGTGTGTGTGTGTGTGTGTGTGTGTGTATAATTCAGAGTCTTAGTTATAAATATTACTTGTATGTACTATATATGTGTATAAATATATAAATATATGCTACCATTTTATTCTATCTTTTATTGGTTAAGAGAGAATAGACATTAACTATATACTTTTTTGTGCTTTCTTCCTTATGTGTTGAAATTCTCCCCCCCCCAAAAAAAATGTTAGGTATAGTTAAAAAGAGTCATAATTTGTAGGTAAATAAAAACAATACTGAGTTGAGCAAAATGTTATTCTAATTTGTATAATAATGTACATTTGTCTCTATCTAATTTTATACAGTTTGAGAGTGGCTTTCCTCTTCTCACTCTTAGATTTAAAATTACAGAGGTAAAGGTAAATAAACTGGTCAGTTAATTCACAGTTTTCTAATCACCTTTCCGTTGGAGTTATTATGGAAGAAAATAACAACGATCACTAGATAAGTTAGTGAGTTAATGTAACTTATTGAGTTCAATAAAAATAAAAAGTACAGAAATAATTAGACTTCTATTTTTCATAAATCTCAAACCTTAGATGAGTACATGACTTGATGAAAAACCCAAAATGTGACAATAAAATTTGATGTAGAAATCATAGCTTTTTTTATTTTAATAAAGTATTTTAGTATAAATTTTATTTACAATTTATAAGTACCCACCTTTAGAGATTTTAAATTACTCTCAGCTTTAAAATGAAGTAAGATAAATAGATTCCCATGTCTTTTTACCATTTTTTTGCTCAATGATTTGAGATTTTATTTGAAATTATTTTACTTTTTTATTTTTTTAATTTTTATTAATTACACTTTATTCTTTGTATCCTCCCATAAGCTCCTCCCTCCTCCCCTCTCTATCCCACCCTCCCTCTGCATGCATGCCCCGCCCCAAGTCCACTGATAGGGGAGGTTCTCCTCTCCTTTCTGAACTTAGTCTATCAGTTCACATCAAAAGTGGCTGCATTGTCCTCTACTATGGCCTGGTAAGGCTGCTCTCCCCCAGGGGGAGGTGATCAAAGAGCAGGCCAATCAGATTATGTCAGAGGCAGTCCCTCTTCCCATTACTATGGAACCCACTTGGACACTAAACTGCCATGGCCTACATCTGTGCAGGGGTTCTAGATTATCTCCATGCATGGTACTTGGTTGGAGTATGAAATGGCCATCTTACCAAAAACAATCTACAGATTCAATGCAATTCCCATCAAATTACCAACACAATTCTTTACAGGCCTGGAAAGAAAAATTCTCAACTTCATATGGAATAACAAGAGACCCAAAATTGCTAAATCAATCCTCTACAATTAAAGGTCTTCTGGAGGTATCTCCATCCCTGATCTTAAGCTGCACTATAGAGCAACAGTAATAAAAACTGCATGGCACTGGCATAGAAACAGACTGGTGGATCAATGGAACTGAACAGAAGACCCAAAAGTAAACCCACACACTTATGGACACCTGATCTTTGACAAAGATGCCAAAACTAGACAATGGAAAAAAGAGCATCTTCAACAAATGGTGTTGGTCTAACTGGATGTCTACATGTAGAAAAATGAAAATAGATCCATATTTGTCACGCTGCACAAAACTAAAGTCCAAGTGGATCAAAGACCTCAACATAAAACCAGACACATTAAATCAGTTAGAAGGAAAAGTAGAGAAGACCCTAGAACTCATTGGTACAGGAGACAACTTCCTGAACAGAACACCAACAGCACAGGCTCTAAGAGCAACAATCAATAAATGGGACCTCATGAAACTGAAAAGCTTCTGTACAGCAAAGGACAATGTCATCAAAACAAAACGACTGCCTACAGATTGGGAAAGAATCTTCACCAACCCTTTTTTTTGACAGAGTGCTAATATCCAGTATATATAAAGAACTAAAGAAGCTGAAAGGCAGCAAACCAAGTAATCCAATTAAATAATGGGGAACAGAGCTAAACAGAGAATTCTCTGTAGAGGAATATAGAATGGCAGAGAAACACTTAAAGAAATGCTCAACCTCATTAGTCATCAGGGTAATACAAACCAAAATGACTCTGAGATTTCATCTTTTAAGAATTATCTTTGACATGGGATTCTTTGAAATGATCTGCCTATACTCTCATTTGAAAAATATATATAAGGACATACAAGGAAAAACAATTTATTTTATCTATTCTACTAAAAAACCTATCTCTTGTTCTGAGTCTCATCAAAAATACATATATTTTATAATCATTTTAAAAACATAGTCTGATCATCCAAATGCCCAAAGAAAAATGCCAGTTAGTTGAACAATTCTTTTAAAATTGAAAAGCAAGCCTTTCCCTGAGCTACAAATTAAAAGAGGAATTTTTTTCACCCATTGGTGATTTGTCATATCAATGATTCTCAATGAATATTGCTGCTTGTCAACTAACTGCTTTTTAAATACATAGACTTTGTAATTACTAATTGCCAATTGAAATTTTCAGTGAGGATGGTATAGCCTTTTGATATAAATCAATTGAACTTTCTCTGAAAGATCTTAACTGATTATACTTTATAGAAAATTAAAAAATGCATTTTTTTGGAATTTATCACGTTAAGTGTTAAGTATGGTTAAGGTCCTAGTGCTTTAATGTAGTACAGGATTTTCTATTTATATATTTAAAACAAAGAATGTAGTAAGCATAAGATAATGAAGAGAAAGGTGATTAACAAAGAATTAAATTCACTTTAAGCAGATGACAATGTCTATTACAGAATGGTATTTTTATTCCCATGGAAGAGAAGAAGGATCTGAATCGTGCATGCCCTACGCAAAACATTACTCCACTAGCTGTCAGCTGCATAATCAAGAGCATGTGGCCACATGTATGAAAAAAATTCTTTTCTTTGAACTAAACCCTAAGAGGAATTATTTGTCTGATTATTATCAAATAATAACCACACAGACACTGATAACTAGGGGCTCATACAAAAGGGGCTCATTATAGTTTAGCTTGAGTGAATTTGACAACATGAAGCCCATTGAAATGAAGTAATATGAAGCCAATAGTTGACTCTTCACACCTGAGAATAACTTAATTTGACAACTATTTTAAATAATCTAAAGACACCTAATACTCTCTATTAACAAAGCACTCAGCTCTCAGATCATGGCCTAAAAGGGAAGCATTCCTTGAATCTTAATCATCTCCCAGTTGCGTATATACACTCACAAGCTATTCCCTCTACCCTCCTATCATGTAATCATAGACTTCCTCTAATTTGTGAAATATTTATGTATGTTATTGCCTGATAAATATATCCTGTCTTCTTCCCCAAGATGATACACCATCTGAAGACAAGAATTTTATTTTTCTTTTTCCTTTAAAGTCTGTCAAAGTGTAAACACATTAGCAGAACTCAGCACACATATTTTAAATAGCTAAAAACTAAATAAACTAATAAATATAGATCAGTTAACTAAATTCTGTCAACCAGGTATTAAGATGCCAGTTAGGAGAGTATGCCACCCTAAAAATTAAAAGTGGATCATAAGAAAACAATATATCCTTTCTTCATTACCTAAACCGAAGAATGTCCATAACAAAATTTTCCCTAATCATGCTCTACCAGGGAAGACAGAGTTTGGTCTCTGAACATTAGTTTAAGTTATAGACATGACAGATTGCTTGAAAAAGTACCTAATATAGTGTAAATCATGCTTATAATAAAAAAATCATGTTTTTCAGTCCTATAGTGTCCTTGGTAAAATATGGATGCCTGAATGACAGACTCATGCTGATTTCAGCATCTTTTGCACACATTTAAGCTGACTAATATATTTCAAATCATAGATTCCTTTAGTAGAAATGTACCATCATTTACTTACTTATATTGTTGTCTGTAGGCTTAGATTTTTTTTCTTTCTTTCTTTTTTTTTTTTTTTACCAAGCCTACTTTTTGTAAGCTTCCTAAATACCTTTATCCTTTCCAACTCCCCCAACCTCCAAGCTTAGGTAGGAAATTAGTAAGGAAAAGGTATGTAAACCTCTTTGATCTCTTTTATCTACTTCCTGCTGATTGGGGTCAATGGGTCTTTAGGAGATTAATAAACGCAATCCTCAGGATACCAGTAGTCCAGTCTGAAAGCCAACACCAAACAGCAACAAGATTCAGAAGATCTGGGGAAATCAGCAAAAGCCACATGACTCACTTGGATTGTCCTGAGAAGTTCTCTGGAAAGTTTTTCTCTGTGAAGTGAAGTGTCATAGCATGAAGATCAGTGCAGCAGTGTCGACCCAAAAATGATGCCTTACTGTGTGTGGACCTCTACATCTCTTCTCCTCAGAGTCCACTCAAGAATGTTCTCAACTGGCCAAAGTCACACCCCTTGCACATGAGAGCTTACAAAAAAAAAAAAAAAAAAAAAAAAATCACATGCCCTCTTACCAGCCAGACTCCAGCAAAACCTCATGTGCTCAGCATGCAGCAAAATATCCCATGACAAAACTGAGTCTTCAAGAAAACCAGAAATTTCCACTTCAGTTGTCAGCCAATATTGTCTTTCTGCCATGACCCCAAAGATCTTAGCCACTGTCAGAAGAAAGAGCTATACTTCAGCAAACCCTGAACAATGATTGCTTCAACTTGAGGCCCATGCTACAAGAAGGAGCCCATGCCTCAAACTCCCTGGATGGATGAGAACCATGGCTAGATATCCCAGAGACTGAAGATTGAACCAAACACTACTGGCAAAAAAAAAAAAAAAAAAAAAAAAAAGTCAATGCAACGATTCTTACTGACATTCTTCTATGGCCATAGACCAATGCCTGGCATAATTTTCATCAGAGAGATTTCACCCAGCCAGTGATGGAAACCGTACTAGAGACCCAAAGCCAAACATTTGGCAGAGATCAAGAAGAGGGGAAGGGAGGATAATAGGAGCTAGAGGGATCAAAGACACTATGAGAATAGAGCCCAGGGGGCTCACAGCGACTGAAGCAACAATCATGGAGCCTGAATATAGGTCTGAACTAGGTCCTCTGCATATATGTATGGTTATGTAGTTTGGTGTTCTTGTGGGACTCCTAATTGTGAGAGTGAGGTGTATCTCTGACTCTTTCACCTGTTCTTGGGACACTTTTCCTCATACTGGACTGCCTCATCCAACCTTGATATGAGAGTTTGTGTCTTACTATAATTTATTTTTTTTTCAATTCAGTTTATTCAGGAACCTTGAACAATCATCTGACCCTGGAGAAAGCCAGCCCACAGTTTAAATAGCCTCTGGGTAGCCAACCCCAGCGTGCCACGTGGGCAATGCAGATAGGTCACCATACATGGAAGCAAGCCAGATCCTCAGCCTTAGCCAAATGTGGAGTTGTTTGTGACAGAGAGCACTCACCATCAGGAAGGTGGAAGGCGGAAACCATCTCGATCTTTAAGGCATAGCATTCCGCAGCTCTCTACAGTTCCCCCTTTTAGTTTTAGATGCATCAGGCAAGAGTAGAGGTCTGATCTCTGATATTAGAAATAAATTGGGACTTTGTACCGATGTTCATTTAGGTGTCATCCACCCAAAGAGCATCAGACCAGTCCAATACCTTTATCTCAGAGGCGGGACCTGGGGCATCAACCCGCATGCAATCAGACATGCTCTTCTCTGGGTCGAAAGCAGCTGACCCTGAGTGCAGTGCTTAGCCTCGCATCCTGAGCATAACATTTTAGCTTTTTATGGTAGCCAACCATGCTTGGGGAGACTGTCCTGCTTCAATGGCTGTAAAGGCCTGAATGATCATGGCTGCATTACACTGTTGTGAGACACTAATCTTGCATATACACCACAGGCAAACCAAGGAGACCAACTCCAGAAGGCCTGCTAATGCTCCCATGCCCGCCCATTCCTTCAGATGATTCATGGCTGCAGCAATACATGATGATAATCCTGTGCCTAGTCCTGTGTCCACTCTGGTAGAATTTACCATGACAATGGCCACTCTCAGCTGCTCCATCATAAAATTGAATTCTCCAGTCCAATTACCTAAAATATAGCTAGACAATTGTTTAGACAGATGTGCAGCACAGGAAAAATTCTCATGTTGTATGCTAGTGACACAAAGTCCAGCATACTTTCATTGACAGCCAAGTTGAGCGATTTGCCATAGGGTATCAATTTGCTCCTGCACAAGGTCAATCCTCTGATTGAACACCATCAAACCTCCTTTTAGTTGAGCATTAATTCCTTTTTGTACATCTAAGGCATGAGCTACATTGGCTAAAAGATTATTCAGGGTCTGAGCAGTCTGCACAATATGACTCATGGCTAATGCCATGGTGGTAGCTCCAACAGCCGCCAATGAGATGGCAGTAAAAATGGCAGCTGTAGTTCCAAGATCCCTTTTCTGTCTGAAGAGAGTCATAGCATGAGGGGCATCAACGGGCACAGGCACCCAGCTAGGCATGCGAGTAATGAGGGCATACCTAAATTCACTAGCATTCCAGCATTGGACAAAAAAGCAAGTATCATTACCACAATTACTTGGCTCTATCTGGCTAATAATGAATAAAAATGGGGGATATAAACAAACAGGTGTGGGCTTATAGGAAATATTATGAGAAGCCTTAACCCCCTCGTTGGAACATCCTGCATCAGTTCTAGAACTAGCAGTGGTGGTGTCCGAGGTCTGAGTAGGTTCAGAAGACCATTGCCCCCAGGGGCGAGACGTGCTCCATGTAAATTGACTAACTCCATGTTTTCCTACAATATTGATAGTCATTTAAGGTTCTTAAATTATTTTTCCCTTTTTTTTTTAGTTTTTCATCAATTACACTTTATTCATTCTGCATCCCCCCATAAGCCCCTCCCTCCTCCCCTCCCAATCCCACCCTCCCTCCTCTCTCTGCTTGCATGCCACTCCCCAAGTCCACTGATAGGGGAGGTTCTCCTCTCCTTTCTGAACTTAGTCTATCAGTTCACATCAAAAGTGGCTGCATTGTCCTCTACTAGGGCCTGGTAAGGCTGCTCTCCCCCAGGGGGAGGTGATCAAAGAGCAGGCCAATCAGATTATGTCAGAGGCAGTCCCTCTTCACATTACTATGTAACCCACTTGGACTCTGAACTGCCCTGGGCTACATCTGTGCAGGGGTTCTAGGTTATCTCTATGAATAGTCCTTGGTTGGAGTATGAGTCTCTGGGAAGTTCCCTGTGTTCAAATTTTCTTGTTCTGTTGCGCTCCTTGTGGAGACCCTGTCCTCTCCAGCTCTTACTATTTCCCAGTTCTTACCTAAAATTCCATTCACTCTGCCCACCAGTTGCCCATCAGGCTCAGCATCTGCTTTGATAGTCTGTAGGGCAGAGGCTTTCAGAGGCCCTCTGTGGTAGGTTCCTAGGTTGTTTCCTGTTTTCTTCTTCTTCTGATGTCCATCCTCTTTGCCTTTCCGGATGGGGATTGGACATTTTACTTAGGGTCCTCTCTCTTGCTTAGTTTATTTAGGTTCACAGGTTTTGGTTTGTCTTATGTTGTATGTCTATATGAGTGAGTATATACCATGTGTGTCTTTTTGCTTCTGGGACAACTCAGTCAAGATGATCCTTTCCAGGTCCCACCATTTAGCTGCAAATTTCATAATTTCCTTATTTTTCATTGCTGAGAAATATTCCATTGTGTAGATGTACCACAATTTCTTTTTTTGTCTTTTTTAATTTAATTTAATTTAATTAATTACACTTTATTCACCTTGTATCTCTCCATAAGTCCATCCTTCCTCCCCTCCCGGTCCCACCCTCTCTCCCGCTTCTTCATGCATTCTGTTGCTCTCTCTTTTTTTTTAATTTTCATCAATTACACTTTATTCATTCTGCATCCCAGCATAAGCTCCTCCCTCCTCCCCTCTCTATTCCACCCTCCCTCCTCCCTCTACATGCATGCCACTCCCCAAGTCCACTGATAGGAGAGGTTCTCCTCGCCTTTCTGATCTTAGTCTATCAGTTCACATCAAAAGTGGCTGCATTGTCCTCTACTATGGCCTGGTAAGGCTGCTCCCTCCCAAGGGGAGGTGATCAAAGAGCAGGCCAAACAGATTATGTCAAAGGCAGTCCCTCTTTACATTACTATGTAACCCAATTGGACTCTGAACTGCCCTGGGCTACATCTGTGCAGGGGTTCTAGGTTATCTCTATGAATAGTCCTTGGTTGGAGTATGAGTCTCTGGGAAGTTCCCTGTGTTCAAATTTTCTTGTTCTGCTGCTCTCCTTGTGGAGACCCTGTCCTCTCCAGCTCTTACTATTTCCCAGTTCTTACCTAAAATTCCATTCACTCTGCCCAACAGTTGCCCATCAGGCTCAGCATCTGCTTTGATAGTCTGCAGGGCAGAGGCTTTCAGAGGCCCTCTGTGGTAGGTTCCTAGGTTGTTTCCTGTTTTCTTCTTCTTCTGATGTCCATCCTCTTTGCCTTTCCAGATGGGGATTGGACATTTTACTTAGGGTCCTCTCTCTTGCTTAGTTTCTTTAGATACACAGGTTTTAGTGGGTTTGTCCTATGTTGTATGTCTATATGAGTGAGTAGATACCATATGTGTCTTTTTGCTTCTGGGACAACTCAGTCAGGATGATCCTTTCCAGGTCCCACCATTTACCTGCAAATTTCATAATTTCCTTATTTTTCATTGCTGAGTAATATTCCATTGTGTAGATGTACCACAATTTCTGCATCCATTCTTCAGTTGAGGGGCATCTGGGTTGTTTCCAGCTTCTGGCTATTACAAATAAAGCTGCTACAAACATGGTTGAGCAAATGTCCTTTTTGTGTACTTGACCCTCTTTTGGATATATGCCCAGGAGTGGTATGGCTGGATCTTGAGGAAGCGCTGTTCCTAGTTGTCTGAGATTGATTTCCAGAGTGGTTGTACAAGTTTACATTCCCACCAGCAGTGCAGAAGTGTTCCCCTTTCTCCACAACCTCTCCAGCATGTGTTGTCACTTGAGTTTTTGTTCTTGGCCATTCTCATGGGTGTAAGGTGAAATCTCAGGGTTGTTTTGATTTGCATTTCCCTAATGGCTAGTGAGGTTGAGCATTTCTTTAAGTGCTTCTCTGCCATTCAGTATTCCTTTACAGAGAATTCTGTTTAGCTCTGTTCCCCATTTTTTAAGTGGATTACTTGGTTTGCTGCTTTTCAGCTTCTTTAGTTCTTTATATATACTGGATATGAGTCCTCTGTCAGATAAAGGATTGGTGAAGATTCTTTCCCAATCTGTAGGTAGTCTCTTTGTTTTGGTGATGGTCTCCTTTGCTTTGCAGAAGCTTTTCAGTTTCATGAGGTCCCATTAATTGATTTTTGCTCTTAGAGCCTGTGCTGTTGGTGTTCTGCTCAGGAAGTTGTCTCCTGTACCAATGAGTTCTAGAGTATTCCCCACTTTTTTTTTTTTAGCCGATTTAATGTGTCAAGTTTTTTGTAGTCCACTTGGACTACAGTTTTGTGCAGGATGATAAGTATGGATCTATTTTTACTTTTCTATATGTAGACATCCAGTTGGACCAGCACCATTTGTTGAAGATGCTATCTTTTTTCCATTGTCTGGTTTTGGCGTCTTTGTCAAAGATCAGGTGTCCATAAGTGTGTGGGTTTATTTCTGGGTCCCCTGTTCGGTTCCATTAATCCACTATTTTGTTTCTATGCCAGTACCATGCAGTTTTTAAAACTGTTGCTCTATAGTACAACTTAAGATCAGGGATGGAGATATCTTCAGAAGATCTTTTATTGTAGAGGATTGTTTTAGCAATTCTGGGTTTCTTGTTATTCCATATGAAGTTGAGAATTTTTCTTTCCAGGTCTGTAAAGAATTGTGTTGGTAATTTGATGGGAATTGCATTGAATCTGTAGATTGCTTTTGGTAAGATGGCCATTTTTACTATGTTAATCCTGCCAAGCCATGAGCATGGGAGATCTTTCTATCTTCTGATATCTTCTTCTAATTCTTTCTTCATAGACTTGAAATTTTTTTCATACAAGTCTTTGACTTTCTTGGTTAGGGTTACTCTGAGGTACCTTATGTCATTTGTGGCTATTGTGAAGGGTGTTGTTTCCCTAATTTCTTTCTCAGCCCTTTTGTCTTTTGTATACAGGAGGGCTACTGATTTTTTTGAGTTAATTTTGTATCCGGCCACTTTGCTGAAGGTGTTTATCAGCTGTAGGAGTTCCCTGGTAGAATTTTTGGCGTTACTCACGTATACTATCATATCATCTGCAAATAGTGATAATTTGACTTCTTCCTTTCCAATTTGTATCCCCTTGATCTCCTTCAACTGTCTTATTGCTCTAGCAAGGACTTCCAGAACTATGTTGAAGAGATATGGAGAGAGTAGGCAGCCTTGTCTTGTCCCTGATTTCAGTGGGATTGCTTTAAGTTTCTCTCCGTTTAGTTTGATATTGGCTATAGGCTTGCTGTATATTGCCTTTACTATGTTTAGATATGTGCCTTGTATCCCTGATCTCTCCAATACCTTAAACATGAATGGATGTTGGATTTTGTGAAATGCTTTTTCAGCATCTAGGGAGATTATCATGTGGTTTTTTTTTCTTCCAATTTGTTAATATGTTGGATCACATTGATGGATTTCCGTATATTGAACCTGCATACGTGGGATGAAGCCTACTTGGTCATGGTAGATGATATCTTTGATGTATTCTTGTATTCTGTTTGCGAGTATTTTGTTGAATATTTTTGCATCAGTGTTCATAAGGGAGATTGGCCTGAAGTTCTCTTTTTTTTGTTGGGTCTTTGTGAGATTTAGGTACCAAGGTGACTGTGGCTTCATAGAATGAGTTTGGTAATGTTGCTTCTGTTTCGATTTTGTGGAATAGTTTGAAGAGGATTGGAGTTAGCTCTTTTTTGAATGTTTGGTAGAATTCTACGCTGAAACCATCAGGTCCTGGGCTTTTTTTGGATGGGAGACTTTCGATGACTGCTTCTATTTCCTTTATGGATACAGGAGTATTTAATTGATTTACCTGGTCCTGATTTAGCTTTGGTAAGTGGAATCGATCAAGAAAATTGTCCATTTCATTTAAATTTTCAAATTTTGTTGCGTATAGACTTTTGAACTAAGTCCTAATTATTGCTTGGATTTCCTCAGTGTCTGTAGTTATGTCACCCTTTTCATTTCTGATTTTGTTTATTTGGATGGTGTCTCTCTGCCTTTTAGTTAGCTTGGCTAAGGGTTTATCTATCTTGTTGATTTTCTCAAAGAACCAGCTTTTGGTTTCTTTGATTCTTTGAATTGTTTTATTTGTTTCCAGTTGATTGATTTCAGCCCTGAGTTTGATTATTTCCAGCCGTCTGCTTCTTCTTGGTGTGTCTGCTTCTTCTTTCTCTAGGGTTTTTAAGTGGGCCATTAAGTTGCTTGAATGCGCTGTCTCAAATTTCTTCTTGAAGGCACTTAGTGCTATGAACTTTCCTCTTAGCATTGCATTCATTCTGTCCCATAAGTTTGGGTATGTTGTGTCTTCATTTTCATTGAGATCTAGAAGATTTTAATTTCTTTCCTTATTTCTTCACTGACCCAGCTGTCTTTTAGTAGCAAGTTGTTCAGTTTCCATGTATGTGTAGGCTTTTTGCTATTTTTGTTGTTACTGAGGTCCAGCTTTATTCCATGGTGATCAGACAGGATACAAGGGATTATTTCAATTTTCTTGTATCTGTTGAGGCTTGCTTTGTGACCAACTATGTGGTCTATTTTGGAGAAGGTTCCATGAGGTGCTGAGAAGAAGGTAAATTCTTTTGTGTTTGGGTGTAAGGTTCTGTAAATGTCTGTTAGGTCCATTTGATTCATGACCTCTGTTAGAGATATTGTTTCTTTGTTTAATTTCTGTTTAGTTGACCTGTCCTTTGTTGAGAGTGGGGTGTTGAAGTCTCCCACTATTAGTGTGTGGGGATCTATGTGTGGTTTAAGTTTTATCAATGTTTCTTTCACAAATGTGGGTGCCCTTGTATTTGGGGCATAGATGTTCAGGATTGTGATGTCTTCTTGGTGGAATTTTCCCTTGATGAGTATGAAGTTTCCTTCCCCATCTCTTTTGATTAATTTTGGTTGAAAGACTATCTTATCAGATATTAGAATGGCTACTCCTGCTTGCTTCTTGTGTCCATTTGCTTGAAAAGACATCTTCCATCCCTTTACCCTCAGGTAATGTCTATCTTTGTGACTTAGGTGTGTTTCTTGTATACAACAGATTGCTGGGTTTTGTTTATGCATCCATTCTGTTAGTCTGTGTCTTTTTATTGGAGAAATAAGTCCATTGATATTGAGAGAGAGTAAAGACCAGTGGCTGTTAGATCCTTTGAATTTGATGTTGGCTGTGGTCATACAGTTGTGTGCTTGGTTGCTTTTTGTTTTACTGTAGTGGGGTTATTTATTTCCTGTGTTTTCTTGAATGTAGCTAGCTTTCTTGGGTTGTATTTTCCCTTCCAGTGTCTTCTGTAATGCTGGATTTGTTTGTAGGTATTGTTGAAATTTGTTTTTGTCATTGAATATCTTGTTTTCTCCGTCTATGAGGATTGAGAGTTTTGCAGGGTATAGTAGCCTGGGCTGACATCTGTGTTCTCTTAGGGTCTGAATGATATCAGTCCAGGCCCTTCTGGCTTTCATAGTCTCTGTTGAAAAGTCAGGTGTGCTTCTAATGGGTTTGTGATTTATGTTACTTGGCCTTTTTCTCTGGCAGCTTTTAGTATTTTTTCTTTGTTCTGTATACTTACGGTTTTGATTATTATGTGGCGGGAGGATTTTCTTTTCTGGTCTAATTTATTGGGTGTTCTATAGGCCTCTTGTATTCTTATTGGCCTCTTCTTTAAGTTGGGGAAATTTTCTTCAATGATTTTGTTGAAAATATTTTCTGGGCCTTGGTGCAGGGAATCTTCTTTTTCCTCTATTCCTATTCTTCTTAGGTTTTGTCTTTTTATGTTGTCTTGAATTTCTTGGACGGTATGTGTCAGGAATTTTTTAGATTTAACATTTTCTTTGACAGATACATCTATTTCTTCCATTGTATCTTCCACACCTGAAATTCTTTCTTCCATTTCTTGTAACCTATTGGTTATGCTAACCTCTGTAGTTCCTGCTTTCTTCCCTAAGTTCTTTCTCTCCACAATTTCTTCCATTTGTGTTTTTTTAATTTTTTCCAATTCTATCTTCAGGTCTTGAGCTATTTTGTTGGTTTCCTTCCCCTGTCTGACTGTATTTTCATGTTTTTCCGTCAATTCCTTCAGCTGTTTGTTTGAACAATCCACTGTTTCTTTTATTTCATTCAGTGATTTAAGCATTTTCTCTCTAAAGGCCAGAGACTGTTTGGCTGCAGCTTCCCGTATTTCTTCACGGATGGCCATAATCTCCTTGTCTTAATTTCCTCCATTTCTTTACGGATTGCCATGATCTGTTTGTTTTTATCTTCCTCTAATTCTTTTTGTATTTTATTTGATTCCTCTGTTATCTTCCTCATGAGCATAGATATTAGGTCATCTCCTTGAATTTCATTTATGCTGGGGTGTCTAGGTCTATTTGCTCCTGGATAACTGGGTTCTCGAGATGCCATATTGCTCTGGCTTTTGTTGGTTGAACTTTTATGCTGTCCTCTACCCATTGGGCTATCTTAGTTGTTTGAATTTAGTTTCTGGTTTTTCTTGCACTCTTGTAGTGGAGAGAATCCCTTTGGCAGGAAGATGGTTTTTCCTGAAGGAAGCCTTCCCAGCTTTTTGGGTATAGTCCCTGGATGTCCGGTGTTTTTCAGGAGTTGCTACAGCTCACCTCAGGCCTAGAGACCTGGGTAGTAACTGTGGTCCTGATTAGTCGAGAGGGCTCTCCTCTCACTGGGAGAAGTCCTGGAGACAGCTGCCCTCCTTCTGGGTTTCTTGCTGTAAATTTAATGATCAGCTGCTATAACCTGTGTGTTCTGTGGTTTGGTCGGTTTTGTTAGGGATAACTGGTTGCCCCTTGGAGCAGTATCTGCGGGTTGATCTCAGGGTTCCCGGTCTTTTGTAGGTCTGAGGTTGGGGCTCTGTGCCCCAGAACCCAAGAGGTAATCTGGGCTGGCACACGCTCTGCCAGCCCAGAGACCTGCTTTGTTACAGGCAGAACTGTGTGCCCCAAGACACCAGAGCAGTACTTACTGTAATTTATTATGTCATATAAAGTTGATATTTTTGGAAGGTCTGTTCTTTTCTGAAGGGAAATGGAAAAGGAGTGGATATGAGGGCAAGAGGAAGTGGGGACTCGACTACGAGGTGTGTAGAGAGAGGAAATAAAGGTCAGGGTCTAATATATATGATAATATATATATGTGTGTGTGTGTGTGTGTGTACGTGTATACTTCTCATATGTATACACATATGAAAAAGCTATTTTTGAACTTTCATATATATATATTTATATGACCTAGACTTCTAAAAGACTAAGATGTTCTACTTGAATTAACTGAGAGAGGCACTATTATTTTTTTCTGATTGGACATTTTATTCTTCTCTAGGACATTTACAGTTTATGCCTCACATGCTACTCTTACCCAGCATTACATATCCTATTGACTACACATCGCCAATCATTTTTTTTCTGAGCCAGTTTTCTTCATTAATAAACAAAATAACATGATATGCACATCCCATGCATTTAACTATGTATCACGCACAGCATTATTTTTGAGGTGCAGACGTGCATACTACAAACAAGCAAGCAAACAAAAAAAATAAACAAAGAAAAAAAAGACTTCTCTAGAATTTAAGTGTCTCAGTGAGTCAGATGAGCCATGTGGGCCACTGAATCTACCAAACCAGCTTATCCTGCCCACTTGGGCTCCTTAACCACACATGTTTTTCAGGGAGAGACTATATTGTCTGCAAGTGATTTCATTTCCTGTCCTGAATTAGAGCTGTTACTAGGACAATCAGTGAATTTGCTGTGAAATGAAAAAAAAATTAAATTAAATTAAAAAAATTAAAAAAAACCCAAACACGTATATATGTCTCCAATGACACCTGTTATAAGGAATTAGAAGTCCCCACAATGGTTCTTCATTGACTGTCATAAACCAAGCAGACTTCTTGTCCTGTCAGCCAGACATTTCAGCTCTAAACAAAGTTGAGTCTGCTGTTTTAGAGCATTATTTGTAATACTGACATTTCAAGTTCATAAGTTAGTGCATAGACTTTGAACACTAGGAGAGGTTATATCCCAGGGTTCTCTAGAGAAAGAGATAAAATGTGTGGGTTTGTGTGTGCATGCTTTTGTGTGCATATTTTAAAAGAAAATTTTATTACGAGGACACAAGGACTGGAAAGTCCAGTGGTCATATACATGCTGAAGAGGTGGAGAACATAGTATGTATTTAGTCTGCAAAGCAGGATGTTTCAGCTACTTCAGTGTAGCGCTGACAGCCTAGAAATCGCCTGGAAAGGCACTAGTATTGAATCTACACTGGAAGGCTACAGCATCTGGAGTTCAGCCAGAGGGGTGGCAGCAGCAGTGACAGATGCCAATGATCGCAGTGAAGGCAGGCAGGTACATTTATTTCCTGGCACGTCGTTCTGTCTAGCATCACTGTTAGAAGTTTCTACCATGGTGAGAGTAGATCTTCCACCTCTGTTAATCCTCTTTGAAAACACCCTCACAATAACCCCAGTGCCTCTGAATCTGGTCAAGGTGACAATCAAGAACAACCAACACAGAGTAAAGCTAATTTAGTAATGCTGATAATACGAAGTCACACTGGTAAGGCAACTCTGTAAGAACACCAAGTTTTTCAATGCATTTCAAAGTATTTTATACATTTTTAAAAAATTTATTTTTCTTTTTGTATTAATTTTTGTTTATTCATTTTGTATCCCAGCTGTAGCTCATTCCCTCATTCCCTTCCAGTCTGGCCCTCCCTCCCTCCCTCATCTCCTCATATGCCCCTCTCCAAGTCTACTGATAGGGGAGGTCCTCCTCCCCTTCCATCTGACCCTTGCTTATCAGTTCTCATCAGGACTGGCTGCAATGTCCTCCTCTGTGGCCTAGTAAGGCTGCTCCCCCCTCAGGGGTCAGTGATCAAAGAGCCAGCTACTGAGTTCATGTCAGAGACAGCCCCTGTTCCCATTACTAGGGAAACTACTTGGACACTGAACTGCCATGGGCTACATCTGTCCAGGGATTCTAGGTTATCTCCATGCTTTTAAAATGTACTCTCATTTAAAATTATAAATAATTTTTGTAATCACTAAAATAGATCTTCCCTCCTTTAAAAAAGAAACCTCTGTGCTTTGATTTGTAAATAGTCTGATGAAAACCTCAACGGTGATGTAAGATGCAGAGTATAAAACATTAATTGCTATGCAAATTTAACAAAATGGGATGACCAACAGAGATATAAGCTTCTAGAAAAACCTATACCAACAGCCTCTTATTTCTTCAAAATTATTTATAACAGTTTGAAATAATACGCTTGAATGCCACTCAATTTCTACCAAAAGCAAATTTAAATATGGAATTACAATTTTCATCTTTTATAGTGCACTGTTAAAAATTATATCTCGAGCAAAATAGTAGACACATACTACATGTAGGCTTCAAAATTTATATGCAATGCAACAAAAGCATGTAAAATTTCGAAATGCTTCCTGAGATAAAAAGTCTCATATGTAGATGCTAGCAGAGGTAGTATCTTCCTTTTTGTTTGTTTTGTATTTGCTTAAACTTTTGTCATTTTTTTATTTTTATATTTTTATAATTTATTCCATTTGTAACTCAATTTTAGCCCCTCCCTCCTACTCCCAGTCCTACCCTTCTGCTTCTTCTTATCTCCTTCCCCTAGAACACTGAAAGAGGATGACCTCCTCACCTATCATCTGACCCTTGCCTGTCAAGTCTCAACAGTAATGCCTCCATCCTCTTCCTCTGTGGCCGAAAGGCTACCCCACCAGGGAAAGTGATCAAAGAGAGGGCAACAGATTCCATGTAAGAGATAACACCTGCTCCCTTTATGAGGGAAGCCACATGAAGACTGAGCTGCCTATTGGCTAATTCTGAGCAGTGGGGTAGGTCCTCACCATGTATGGTCCTTGGTAGGTGCACTCTGCAGGATGCCCTGGTCCCAGATTTGATGGCCTTCTTGGTCTCCTTGTGGTACTGCTGTCCCCTGCAGGTTGCTATGTCCCTAACTCTTTCCTATGACTCCCTGTGCTCTGCCCAAAGTTTGGCTATGATTCTTAGAATCTGTTTGACTCCCCTGCTGGGTTGAGTCTTTCAGAGGACTTTTATGGTAGGCTAACATCTTGTTACCTCTCTTCAACTGTCTATTCTATTTGCCTTTCTGAATGAGAAGTATTCTCCCTAGGTCCTCCTAGTTATTTAGCTTCTTTCTGTCTAAAGAACCTAAAGGTGGATTTTAGTATAGTTATCTTGTATTATATGCCTAATAAGTATATAATAATGAGTATATGTCATGGGTAACTTTCTGCTTCTGGGTTACCTTACTCAAGATGATATTTTCTAGTTTCCTCCATTTGCCTGCAAAATTCATGATTTCCTGTTTTTAATAGCTGAGTAGTATTCCATTATGTAAATGTACCACAATTTCTTTATCCATTATTCAATTTAGAGACATCTAGGTTGTATCCAGATTATGGCTACTATAAATAACGCTGCTATGAACATAACTGAGCAAATGCCCTTGTTGTATTGTTTAGCATCTTTTTTTAACTTTTATTAATTACATTTTATTCACTTTGTATCTCCCCATAAACCCCTCCCTCCTCTCCTAATCCCACCTTCCCTCCCCCTTCTTCACCCATGCCCCTCTCCAAGTCCACTGATAGGGGAGGTCATCCTCTCCTTCCTTCTGATCTTCGTCTCTCAGATCTCATTAGGAGTGGCTGCATTGTCATCTTCTGTGGCCTAATAAGATTGCTTCCCTCTCAGAGGGAGGTGATCAAAGAGCAGGCCAATCAGTTTATGTCAGAGGCAGTCCCTCTTCTCATTAGTATGGAACCCACTTGGACACTGAGCTGCCATGGGCTAAATCTGTGCAGGGGTTCTAGGTTTTCTCCATGTGTGGTACTTGGTTGGCATATGAGTCTCTGGAAAGACCCATGTGTTCAAATTTTCTGGTTCTGTTGCTCTCCTTGTGGAGTTCCTATCCTCTCCAGATCTTACTATTTCCCTCTTCTTTTCATAAGATGCCATGCACTCTGCCCAACAGTGGGCCATGCTTTGATAGTCTGCAGGGCAGAGCCTTTCAGAGGCCCTCTGTGGCAGGTTCCTAAATTGTTTCCTGTTTTCTTCTTCTTCTGATATCCATCCTCTTTGCCTTTCAGAATGGGGATTGAGCATTTTAGTCAGGGTCCTCCCTCTTGATTAGGTTTTTTAGATGTACAGATTTAGTAGGTTTACCCTATATTATAAGTCTATATGAGTAAATATATGCTGTGTGTGTCTTTCTGCTTCTGAGATAGGTCACTCAGGATGATCCTTTCCAGTTCCCACCATTTACCTGCAAATTTCATGATTTCCTTATTTTTCATTGCTGAATAACATAACATTGTGTAGATGTACCACAATTTATGTATCCATTCTTCAGTTGAGGAGCATCTGGGTTGTTTCCAGCTTCCGGCTACTACAAATAAAGCTGCTACAAACATGGTTGAGCAAATGTCCTTATTGTTTACTTGAGTGTCTTTTGGATATATGCCTAGTAGTATAGCTGGATCTTGAGGAAGCGCTATTCCTAGTTGTGTGAGAAAGCACCAGATTGCTTTCCAGAGTGGTTGTACAAGTTTACATTCCCACCAGCAGTGGAGGAGGGTTCCCCTTTTTCCAAAGCCTCTCCAGCATGTGTTGTCACTTGAGTTTTTCATCTGATGGCGTAAGGTAAAATCTCAGGGTCGTTTTGACTTTCATTTCCCTGATGGCTAATGAGGTTCAGCATTTCTTTAAGTGTTTCTCTGCCATCTGATATTCTTCTATGAAGAATTCTCTGTTTAGCTTTGTTCCTCATTTTTTAATTGAATTATTTGGTTTGTTGCTTTTCAGTTTCTTTAGTTCTTTATATATACTGGATATTGGCCTTCTGTCAGATAAAGGGTTAATTTAAGATTCTTTCCCTATCTGTAGGCAGTTGTTTTGTTTTGAAGACATTGTCCTTTCCTTTACAGAAGGTTTTCAGTTTCATGAGGTCCCATTCATTGATTGTTGCTCTTAGAGCCTGTGCTGTTGGTGTTCTGTTCAGGAAGTTGTCTCTTGTACCAATGAGTTCTAGGGTCTTCCCCAGTTTTTCTTCTAACCAATTTAATGTGTCTGGTTTTATGTTCAGGTCTTTGATCCACTTGGACTTTAGTTTTGTGAAGGGTGATAAGTATGGATCTATTTGCATTTTTCTACGTGTAGATATCCAGTTAGACCAGCACCCTTTGTTGAAGATGCTCTTTTTCCATTGTATGGTTTTGACATCTTTGTCAAAGATCAGGTGTCCATAAGTGTGTGGGTTTATTTCTGGGTCTTCTGTTCAGTTCCATTGATCCACCAGTCTGTTTCTATGCCAGTATCATGCAATTTTTATTACTATTGCTCTATAGTACAGCTTAAGATCAGGGATGGAGATACCTCCAGAAGATCTTTTATTGTAGAGGATTGTTTTAGCAATTTTGGCTTCCTTGTTATACCATATAATGTTGCGAATTTTTCTTTCCAGGTCTGTAAAGAATTGTGTTGATAATTTGATGGGAATTGCATTGACTCTGTAGATGAGCATCTTTAGAGTATATGACCACAAGTGATATAGCTGGGTCTTACAATAATGCTATTCCCAGTTTTCTAAGAAAGCACCAGACTGATTTCCAAAGTGGTTGTACAAGTTTGGACTCACAACAGCAATGGAGGAGTGTTCCCCTTTCTCAACAATCTCACCAGCATGTACCGTCACTTAAGGTTTTTTAACTAATTTATTTTTATTAATTACAATTTATTCCTTTTGTATCCCACCTATAGCCTCTTTCCTCATCCCTACCATCCCACCCTTCCCCTTTCTTCTTCTCTCCTGCCCCTCCTCCAGTCTACAGATAGGGGAGGTGCTCCTAGGCTTTCCATTTGACCCTAGCCTATCAGGTCTCATCAGGTCTGGAGGCATTGTCTTCCTCTGTGGCCTGGTAAGGCTGCTCTCCCCTCAGGGGGATATGATCAAAGAGCCAGCCACTGAGTTCATGTTACAGACAGTCTCTGTTCCCATTATTAGAAAACCTACTTGGCTAGTGAGCTGCCATGGGCTACATCTGTGCAGGGGTTCTAGACTGTCTCCATTCATTGTCCTTGGTTGGAATATCAGTTTCAGAAAATACACATGGGCCCAGAAATTTTGGTTCTGTTGCTCTCCTTGTGGAGCTCCTGACCCCTCCATGTCTTTCATCTCCCTCTTTTTTTCATAAGTTTCCTTGCACTCTGTCCAAAGTTTGATTATGAATCTCAGCATCTGTTTTAATAACCTGCTGAATAGTCTTTCAGAGGCCCTCTGTGGTAGCCTCCTGTCCTGTTCCCTGATTTCTCCCTCTTCCAATGTCCATCCAGTTTATCTTTCTGAATGAGGATTGAGCATTTTACCCAGGGTCCTCTTTCTTTCTTGTAGTTTCTTTAGGTGTACAATTTTAGTATGTTTATCCTATATTATATGTCTAATATCCACTTATAATTAAACATACCATGTGTGTCTTTCTCCTTCTGGGATACCTCACTCAAGATGATCTTTTCTAGGTCCCACCATTTGCCTGCAAATTTCATGATTTCCCTGTTTTTAATTGCTGAGTAGTATGCCATTGTGTAAATGTACCACAATTTTTATATCCATTCCTCAGTTGAGGGACATCTAGGTTATTTCAGGATTCTGGCTATTATGAATAAAAATCCTAGGAACATGGTTGAGAAAATGTCCTTGTATATTTTAGCATATTTTGGATATATGCTTAGGAGTGGTATTGCTGAATCTTAAGGTAACACTATTCCTAATTGTCTGAGAAAGTGCCAGATTTAATACCAGTTTAATAACAAGTTGTACAAGTTTACATTCCCACCATCAATGGAAGAGTTTTCCCCCTTTTCTACATTTTCTCCAGTATGTGTTTTCTCTTGAGTTTTTGATTTTAGCCATTCTGGTGGTTGTAAGGTGAAATCTCCGGGTTGTTTTGATTTGCATTTCCCTGCTGACTAAAAACACTGAGCATTTCTTTAAGTGTTTCTCTGCCTCCTTTCAATATTCTTCTGTTGAGATTCTTTGTTTAGCTCTGTACTCCATTTCTTAATTGTATTATTTGGTTTCTTGGTGTTTAATTTCTTGAGTTCTTTATGTATTCTGGACATTAGCCCTCTGTCATATGTAGGGTTGATGAAGATCTTTTCCCAGTCTGTAGGTTGTTATTTTCTTCTGTTGACAGTGTCCTTTGTTTTATAGAAGCTTTTCAGTGTCATGAGGTCCCAATTATTAATTGTTTGTCTTAGAGCCTGTGCTGTTGGTGTTCTGTTCAGGAAGTTGTCTCCTGTATGAATGAGGTCAAGATTCTTCCCCAATTTTTTTTTCTAATAGATTTAGTATCTCTGGTTTTATGTGGAGGTCTTTAACACACTTGGACTTAAGTTTCACACAGGGTGATAAAAATGGATCTATTTGCATTTTTATATGTAGACATTTAGTTAGACCAGGACCATTTGTTGAAAGTGCTATTTTTTTCCCAGTGTATGGTTTTGGCTTCTTGGTCAAAAATCAATTGCCCATAGGTATGTGGGCTTATTTCTGGGTCTTCAATTTGATTTCATTGATCCACGAGTCTCTTCCTGTGTCAGTACCATGCAGTTTTTGTTACTGTTGCAGAACTAGAAACTTTCCATTATTCCACTTCTTGTATGGGTATATGGTGAATATATCATGAAGCGATATACTTTGTATAATTCCTTTTCTGTTTATTTTCATATATTGCCCATATATCAATATAAGTTTAATAACAAGTTCTCATATAGTTTTGTGTTTCCTACAAATCTAGATTCCATGTAATTTGGAGGTTGTTTGTATGAAATGATTCTCCCTACTATTGTAAACTAGAATCTTCTGTCCTAAAATCCAGTGTTCTGATTCTCCTGGTTTCTTCTTAGTCTTTCCTATGCCTTTCATCTATAAACCTTATACCAGCTTCAAAAGAGCATAGATGAATCACTCCAGGAGATAAAGAAGACTGAGAATCATGCCCAAGGGCATAGAGGAACTTACTGGAATAACAAGTTAAACAAGTAAAGGAGAATTAAACCTCTTGCTTTAATAAAAGTACACAGAAACGAGAAAGTACGTTAATAATTGTAACAAATCTTATTAAAACTTTAGCTAGTCTTTAACTGTGAAGGTTACCTTTGAATTATGAACAGTGCATAGAGTAAACCAACAAATGAACAGAATGAACAAGGTGGTGGATTTCAAAGGCAAACATTCTCAAGTACATCAATAGCATCTAGTTTTTCAGACAGTAAATGTTTTGTGTCAAAAAATAGAGTATGTTAGTGACCAGGCTTGCCTGCTTACTACTTGGATGAGAAAACATGAGCCATGTAGTAAATCCAGAACTTAACAGGACAGTGAGAAGTTGCTGTGTGGTCTTGACTTCTGGTCTAAATGGTATTGTAGGTAATATTTTCAAAATTAAAAATTCTATGTAACTAATTTTAGTAGAAATCTCTATTTCAGGAAAATGTCTTAAGTTTTTCTCAAATTATTGTATTACTATTTTGTGTGTGTGTCTTTGTATGTATGTGCATACATAGTCCACAGTGACTGAGTGGATGTCTCAAGACAACATGGAGGAGTCAGTCCTCTCCTTCTACAATGAGAGCTCAAGGACTGAAATCAGGCTGCTCCTCAGACTTGGAAGCAGACACCTTCCTTAGTTGGATCAAGTCACCAGCTCATGTAAGATACTTTAAGACATACTTTAACATCATCACATAAACAATCAAAGAGACAAAAAACTAGTTAAAATTATACCAAAAATGTTAAGATGCTTCTAAATCTAGACATGCTGTCACTTACCTGTAATCTCAGCCTTTGGGAGGAGGAAGAGACTTGGGCTACATAGTAAGACTCTGTGTCTAAACACAAGAACCACAAAATATACAACACACACACACACACACACACACACACACACACACACACACCAAGCAAACAAATAAATAAAAAGCCAGCCAAGCAGTGGAGGCTCATGCCTTTAATCCCAGCACTCAGAAGGCAGATGTAGGAGGATCTCTGTGAGTTCAAGGTCAGCCTAGTTTACAAATTGAGTCCAGGACAGCCAAGGCTACACACATAGAAAAACCTATCTAAAATAAATAAACAAATAAATAAACCAAATAAATAAATAAATAAGCCTACATCATCTGAAATCATGTAACCTTTCAGTTTAGATTGTAGCTATAAGAGCCAGAATGCCAGAATGCCTGCTGTGAGATTTTGTCTTCTGTATGTGACAGAAAAGAAACTGCTCCCATGAACATTCAACAACATGGCTGTCTGAACAATACCTTAACAGTGACAGCACCAGTTGGCAAGACAGTATGGACTGAGGAAATCTCACAAGGTCCCATCACAAATGAAGATGTCTAAGCAATTAACGATGACTGACACAAAAAGAATGAATCTATTCCAGGGATGAGGTCCCTAACTGATTATCCAGTTCTGAGTGGTCAGCTACGAAAACATACATAAAACAGAACTAAGTGGTCTCAGTATATTGTATTTATGTAGTTATTCATGTATATATATATGCATATATATATATGCAAGTTTGCACAACAATAATATTTTTAGAGGCTACAAATATGAGATAGATCAGAAGGTACAAGAGAAGTTGGAGTAAGCCAAGGGAGACGAGAAATGATGCAAATACAGCAGACATACATGAAATTTTTTTTTGTTTTCTTTTTAATTTTATTTTTCTTATTAGTTACATTTTGTTAATTCTGTATCCCAGCTGTATCCCGCTCCTTCATTCTCTCCCCATTCCCACCCTCCCTCCCTCATCTCCTCCCTGCCCCTTTCCAAGTCCACTGATGGGGAGGACCTCCTCCCCTTTCATATGACTCCCTTTTGTCAGGTATTTTCAGGACTGGCTGCAAAGTCCTCCTCTGTGGCCTAACAGTACTGCTCCTCCCTTGTAGGGTGGGAAGATCAAAGAGCCAGTCATTGAGTTTCTGTTAGAAATAGTCCTTGTTCCCCTTAGTATGGGAAACCAATTGATTACTGAGCTATCACTGGTCACATTTGAGCAGAGGTTCTGGATTATATCCACTCATGGTCTTTGGTTGAGTGTCCATCTCAGAAAAGACCCTGTGCCCAGATATGTTTGGTCCTTGTGGAGCTCCTATCCTTTCCACATCAAACTCCTCTTCTTTCATATGATTCCCTGCACTCTGCCGAGGGTTTGGTTATGAGTCTTAGTATCTACTTTGGAACACTTCTAGGTAGTCTTTCAGATGCTTTCTGCGGTAGACTCCTGTCATACGTTCAATGCATATCTCATTTGTCTTTCTAAATGAGGATTGATAATCATATCCCATGTCTGCTTTCTTAATTATCTTCTTTAGGTGTATAGATTTCATTATGTTTATCATGTCTTTTATGTCTATATAAGCGAGTATATTCCATGTTTGTCTTTCTCCTTCTGGGATACTTCACTCAGAACATACATGAAATTTAAAAAATAAATTTCTTTTAAAATATCATCTAAAGGTGAAAACTGAATCAATCACTTTGTACATCTATGCTTTCTGTTTTCAATGAGAAATTAGAAAATCATCGACCTTTAAAATTGTAGAAATGTGACATGGGTGTACTCACACATACATGCGCACAGGTACATGCAAACCAAACCTAAAACCAAATGTTGGATGCAGCAATCCATCACAACAAATGTTATAAATATGTTTTTACTCTGTTCCCCATTTTTAATTGTATTGTTAGTTGTTGGTGTCCTCTGAGAGGCCCTACCCAGCTGCTGGTCAAATCAGATGCTGACCCTTTCAGCCATGCATGAGGTAGGACTCGGAGAGTCCTGTGGAAGAGTAGGGGGGAAGGGTAGAAGGATCCAGAGGGGCCAATAAAGACACAGAAGTCCAACAGAGTCAAATAACCTAGGCTGCGGGGGCTTACAAAGATGAAAGGCCCAACCAAAGAGCATACATGGAATGGACCTACACCCCCTACACACATCTAACCTATGGGTAGCTTGATCTTCATGTGGGTTCTTTAGTAAGTTGAGCCGGTGCTATCTATGACGTTGGCTCTGTTGCCTGCCTTTCTATTACTTCTCCCTAAAGGGGCTGCCTCACCTGGCCTCCGTGGAGGATGATGAGCTCAGTGACTTGATGTGTGGTGGCATGTTGGTAGGGGCCTCCCCTTTCCTGCTGAGAAGGTGAGGGAAAATAGAAACAACAGGATGGGAGGGTAGGACCAGCATGAGAGGAGGGAGCGGTCTATGATTGGAATGTAAAGTGAATAGAAAATTTAAAAATATGTTTTTAAAAATGAGGGGACGGACAATAATGAATAGTGAATCCATAGTAAATGAACAGAGACATTGTAACCATAAAAATAAACAAAGTAGATATTCTAGAGCAAAACTACATTATCTGACATGAAAGATTCAATACATGAACCATAAGCAGAAAATCTGGAGTGGTAAGAGAGTCAGTGAGCACGTAGACATAGCAGTAAAAAAATTACCCAACTTAATGAAGAGACAGAAGGAAGATTAAAGGAAAATAAACCAGGGCTCAGAGACCAGTTTGAAGATATTATAAATCCATAATATCTATAATTGGTGTCCTAGAGGGAGAGGATTAAAAAGGAAAGAAATATGTATTTGAAAAATAATTTTGCAATACAAATTTTGTAAGTTAGCAGAAGACAGTATGTTACCAATTGATGCAAGATGCTCAAATACATCGTCTAAGATGTATTTACTCACACACACACAAACACACACACACGTATACACACATGCACATTGCTTAGTGATGTTATAGTAAAAGTACTACAAGCAAAAATGCAAAACCAGAACTTTGAAAGCAGCAAGGAAAAGTAACACGACATGATAGGAAAATAATGATACCCTAAACTGTGGCTTTATAGCATAAAATAGTCAGGCCAGAAGAGAGCAGAAATAAGGGTGCTAAGAGAAACACAATTCCAGAGGAGCACTTTGTAACCACTGGAAATTAAGATGATATGAAGGCGATTTCAAAGGAACAAACACTAACAAATTGTGTTTCTACCAGGTCTACACAGCAAAGCAGGCTAAAATCTCTCCAGCTGAAAACAAAGGACACTCTGATAGAAATGAAATATAAAATGTTCTAGTTGAGGAAAAGAGACTGGTGTTTCTTTTAGTTATCTGAGAAGATATATAAAACCAATGAAAGCAAAATTTCCAACAGCACAGGCTAAGGTGCATGACAGATGCACCCTTTATTGTACACTTGTTGAAATATGAAACGACAAGGTGACTACTATTGACACACACATATACACAAATACATGTATTTGTTAATACTGTATTTTATTCCTATTGTTTTTATATTAATTTTGAGTATGGTGTTAAAATCCAAAGATGCGTTTTATAACTTATAGAACAACCACCACAAGAACAATATCAAGACATACATCTAAAGAGAGAACAGTGGGTACAAGAGACCAGGATTGAGGGGTAGGTGACAATGGTTGCTTGGTAAGAGTCAATTAAGAATAAATCCAAATCATTTTCCCGTAGAAAAGAGGTTTTTAACCTGTGGGCTATGACTCACACGGAGTGGTGGTCAAATATCAAATATCCTATATATCAGATATTTACATCACAATTCATAGTAATAGTGAAATCACAGTTAGATAGCAATGAAATAATTTTATGGTTGGGATCACCACAATATGAGGAACTCTATTAAAAGGTTATAGAATTAGGAAGGTTGACAATCTCTGCCATAGAAGACAATTAACAGTGTATTGCATAATTTGAAATAACAGAGAAAAGTTCAGAGAGTTTGCTCTATAAACAATGGCAAATGTTTGAGATGATGGTATCGTAAGTGTTCTGAGATATTCAATATGCAATGCAAAAAGGGATCAGATCACCACAGTATAATCCAGAAAGACCTACAAACCTCAGCAACAAAGAGGCACTGAAAAAATAATATACTGGACAACTTCCAAGATGGTGGCGGCTAGTGTGCAGCTTAGCTGAAGGGGAGAGGACCCACAATGCAGAAATTGGTGACTGTAAGGGCTCATCAACTCAGAACAGAGTTATCTAGACTTCCAAGAAGAAAGAGACTAACCATGATCTGAGTCCTTCTAGAATCAGGTCACGGCAGACTCCTTCGGGAGGAGACACCCCCGAGAGGTGTCTCCCGGGCACTTCCCCGCACCTAAAACCCTACTCCCTCTTTGGAAGAGAAGGCGTCCAGCAGAATCTGCCACAAATCACACTGTCTGTACCCCAGCCCCAGCGAGAGCTGCAGTTCCCACCAAAAAATAAAAATAAAAAAATAAAAAATAATAAAAAAAAAACAACCTCGGGATCGGGGCTGAGAAAACCCAATCCTTTCAGGCACTCCCCAAACACCACCATAACCCTGCCCCTGTGGAGCTGGGGGATAGAGAGGCACACAGCAGCTTCACAGTACCCCGACCCCAGTGCTGCCAGCTGCTCCTAGCAAACAAACTTCAGCTCGGGATCTGGGACTGTGGTCATTCAACACATCCTGAGACTCTCCTGGGTCCAGTGCAATAAGGTCTAGCACCAAGTCCTACCACCCGCGGCCCCCCGACCCCTGGCAGAGAAACCCTGGCTCAGGATCAGGACTGAGAAGTTGCAACCCCTTCTGGCACTCCCCTGAGAGCTCTGCCTAGTGGAGGGAAGGTCAGAGGGAAAGGACAGAGAGGCAACCTGCCACAGGACAGAGCACCCCCTCTCCAGCTCACCCAGCAGCCCCAGGCAGAGAAACCCCGGCTCAGGATTTGAGGACACTCAACCATACCTGGTAATCTCTCGGAATCAGCAAACATAGGTTCTACCGTCAGGCTGCTTCTGGCAGAGAGATCTGGGCCCAGGATCTGGGATTGAGAACACTCAACCCAACTCCTTCCCGCGTTACCTCGGGACCAGTCAACATAACCCCTCCTGGCAGAGGGAAAGGACAGAGAGGCAGCACACAGGAAAGGTGGACGCCAAGTCCTACTGTCACAGTGACACAGAGCTGACTACCCACGCATTTTCTGCAGCAGGACCAAATCAGAGAGTAGAGAGCAAGGGGAACCCTTGTGCATTCCAACTGGTCCTGCAAGACAGTGAGTGAGTCTTCTAGGGAGAGTTTGCCCCAGACCGAGGGCCTCTCCACAGAAGCAACCAGACTAGATCCCTGCCACCCATACCCCTAGAGAGGACATCATAGGGATTCTTGGGATAGCAACCACAATGTTGAAGCCTCTGCCTTGTGGGTCCACCAGTGTAATCCAGGCAAACAATCCCTGGATCTCAGACAGAAATGCATAATAGTGGCCTGCAGGCCACTGCAATAGTCAGAGAATTCACGCATGCACACTGCGCCTGCTAAAAGTGCGTGCGAATAGTACCAGAGTTACATTTCTTACTTAGGCAAAACTGAAACCACAACACACACTCCCAAACCAGTGAACCTCTCTCATCTTCCTGAAAAAACAGTCCAGAAAACAGGAAGAGAGGATCATAGCCCGAACTACGAACTCGAGGAACAAACAGTGAGGGTTACAAATAACCAGATGTCTAGAGGCAGACGTAAGAACACACCTAACAAATATCAGGACATAATGACCTTACCAGTAACCCCACAAAACAATGGACACTTCAATACAATAGATATACAAGAAAACGAACTCAAAACTATGTTTCTCCAGCTATTAGAGGCCCATAAAGATGAAAAGAACAAAGCCCTCAGAGAAATAGCCAAAGAAATCAAGACGAACCAAGAGGAAACAAATAGAGCTCTCAGAGAAATGACCATGAAAATTGAGGCAAACAAAGAAGAAATGAATAAAGCTCTCAAAGAAATGTTTACACAAATGAAGGCAAATAAAGAAGAAACAAACAAAGCTCTCATAGAAATACAGGCAATTATAGCCAAAGAAGTAGAGGCACAATTAGTGATACATAGAGAGGAAATGGACAAAAAAATAGAAGCTGTCATTGAAAAGCAGGACTCCACATTCAAACAGATGAAGGAAATGGTGCAAGAAATGAAAACAAAATTAGAATCAATAAAGAAAACACAAATAGAGAAAAACCTAGAGCTGGAGAACATAGAGAAAAGATCAGGAACTACAAAGGTAAGCATCACCAACAGAATACAAGAGATGGAAGAAAGAATCTCAGGAGCCAAAGATACACTTGCGGAAATTGACACGTCTCTCAAAGAAAAAATAAAATCAGAAAAGTTCCAAACACAAAACATCCAAGAAATCAAGGACACCATGAAAAGACAAAATCTAAGAATAATAGGAGTAGGAGAAAAAGAAGATAACAGGCTCAAAGGTCCAGAAAATATTTTCAAGAAAAGTATAGAAGAAAATTTTCCCAACTTAAAGAAAGAGATCTACTGCTCCCAGATGTTGCCCATGTTCTTGTTCTTTCTCGATAGATCTAAGTAGACAAGGTAGGAAGACTCAATTGCTATTTAACAGGTCTATCACTGCATGGAAGCTCTGTATTCTTGGCTCCAATCTTCCCTGTCGATCTCATTGAAACATAAGTTTTCTTATTGGTCTTTTCTTTCACTTGTTTTGTACAGTATCTACACATTGTACACACATATCAGTACTGTGTCTTGCTACATCTTTCATTATGTCATAAGGCTCTTCTATAGCTTAAATCTTCTTGTTCTTAATCTAATAAGTACTCACTATATGTCATCCAAACATTGCATAAATTTTCAATAATAATAATATTTATATATATAAGTTTAAAAAAAGAAATAAGATTACTGAATAATTTTTCTATATTCCACAGATTTTTTGCTGTTAAGTTTTTACTTGCCTAAATGTTTCTAATTTGTTATCATTATTATTTCTGGCAGACAATAAAGATACATATAAGTTTCCATAAAAAAAAAAAAAAAAAAAAAGAAAGAGATCTACATAAACATACAAGAGGCCTACAGAACACCAAGTAGACTAGACCAGAAAAGAAATTCTTCACGTCACATCATAGTCTAAACACTGAACCTACAGAACAAAGAAAAAATTCTAAAAGCAGCAAGGGAAAAAGGCCAAGTACCATATGAAGGTAGACCTATCAGAATCACACCAGATTTCTCAACAGAAACTATGAAGGCCAGAAGGGCCTGGACAGAAATCATACAGTCCTTAAGAGACCACAGATTCCAACCAAGAATACTATACCCAGTAAAACTTTCAATCAATATAGACAGAGAATTCAAAATATTCCATGACGAAACCAAATTTAAACAATATCTACATAGTAACCCAGCTCTACAGAAGTTACTAGAAGGGAAACTCCAAACGAAAGAAAACAACTACATCTAAGGAAACAGAGGAAATAGATAACTACACAACAAAAAAAGCAAAAGAATACAAGCAATGAAACTCAGTGACACCACCAACCCCACATCAACAGTAAGTAACAATTGTTGGTCACTAGTCTCTATCAACATAAACAGACTAAACTCCCCAATAAAAAGACACAGACTAACAGAATGGTTGCGGAAACAAGATCCAACATTCTGTTGCATCCAAGAAACACACCTATGCAACAAAGATAAACACTACCTCAGAGAAAAGGGCTGGAAAAATGTTTTTCAAGCAAATAGTTCCAGGAAACAAGCTGGAGTAGCCATCTTAATATCTAATAAAATAGACTTTCAACCCAAGTTAATAAAAAAAAATGAGGGCCACTATATCCTCATCAAAGGGAAAATCCACCAAGAGGACATCACAATCTTGAATATCTATGCCCAAAATACAAGAGCACTTACATTAATAAATGAAACAATATTAAAGCTTAAATCACACATTGATCCTAATACCTTAATAGTGGGAGACTTCAACACTCCACTCTCACCAAGGGACAGATCAACTAGACAGAAAACAAATAGGGAAATAAAAACACTTACAGAGTCGCTTTGGTAAAACAGCCAGTGCTCTTAACCTCTGAGCCATCTCTCCAGTCCTACTTACAGAGTCCCTAAATCAAATGGCTCTAATAGACATTTACAGATCTTTTCATCCAAACTCAAATGAGTATACCTTCTTTTCAGTACCGCATGGAACCTTCTCCAAAATAGACCATATAGTTGGTCATAAAGCAAGCCTAAACAGATACAAAAAGATTGAAATAATCCCTTTTATTCTATCTGACCACCATGTACTAAAGCTGGACCTCAACAACAACAGAAATAAAAAAAACCAACACGCACATGGCAACTGAACAACTTGTTACTCAATGACAGCTGGGTTAAGGAAGAAATAAAGAAAGAAATTAAAGACTTCCTAGAATTCAATGAAAATGAAGGCACAACATACCCAAATTTATGGAACATGTTAAAAACAGTGCTCAGAGGAAAATTTATGGCACTAAGTGCCTGCAAGAAGAAATTTGTAAAATCACATACAAGCACCTTAATGGCCCAACTGAAAACCCTAGAAAAAAAAGGAAGCAGATACACCCAAGAAGAACAGATGGCTGGAAATAATCAAACTCAGGCTGAAATCAATCAATTACAAACAAATAAAACTACTCAAAGAATCAATGAAACAAAAAGCTGGTTCTTTGAGAAAATCAACAAGATAGAAAAACCCTTAGCCAAACTAACTAAAAAGCAGAGAGAATCTATCCAAATCAGCAAAATCAGAAATGAAAAGGGTGACATAACTACAGACACTGAGGAAATTCAAACAATCATTAGGGCACACTACAAAAGCCTATATGCCACAAAATTTGAAAACCTAAATGAAATGGACAATTTTCTTGATAGATTCCATCTTCCAACATTAAGTCAAGAGCAGGTAGAAAGACTGAATAGCCCTATATCCCCCAAGGAAATTGAAGCAGTCATTAACAGTCTCCCCTCCAAAAAAAGCCCAGGGCCAGATGGCTTCAGTGCAGAATTCTACCAGACCTTCAAAGAAGTGCTAACACCAATTCTCCTCAAACTATTCCACAAAATAGAAACAGAAGGTACTTTACCAAACTCATTCTATGAAGCGACTGACAGTCACCATGATACCTAAACCACACAAAGACCCAACAAAAAAAGAGAACTATCTCTCTTATGAAAATTGACGTAAAAATACTCAAGAAAATACTTGCAAACCGAATCCAAGAACACATCAAAGATATCATCCACCATGACCAAGTAGGCTTCATCGTTGGCATGTAAGGGTGGTTCAACATACGGGAATCCATCAATGTAATCCACCACATAAACAAACTGAAGGAGAAAAACCACATGATCATCTCCTTAGATGCTGAAAAAGCATTTGACAAAGTCCAACACACATTCATATTTAAAGTCTTGGAGAGATCAGGGATACAAGGCACATATCTAAACATAGTAAAGGCAATATACAGCAAGCCTATAGCCAACATCAAACTCAATGGAGAGAAACTTAAATCAATCCCACTGAAATCAGGGACAAGACAAGGCTGCCCACTCTCTCCATACCTCTTCAACATAGTACTTGAAGTCCTAGCCAGAGCAATAAGACAACTAAAGGAGATCAAGGGGATACAAATCAGAAAGAAAGTGGTCAAAGTGTCACTATTTGCAGATGATATGATAGTATATATGAGCGACCCCAAAAATTCAACCAGAGAACTCCTCCAGCTGATAAACACATTCAACAAAGTGGCAGGATACAAAATCAACTCAAAAAAATCAGAAGCCCTCCTGTATACCAAAGACAAAAAGGATGAGAAAGAAATTAGGGAAACAACACCCTTCACAATAGCCACTAAGAACATAAAATACCTTGGGGTGACACTAACCAACCAAGTGAAAGACCTGTTTGAGAAAAACTTCAAGTCTCTGAAGAAAGAAATTGAAGAAGATATCAGAAGATGGAAAGATCTCCCATGCTCATGGATTGGTAGGATTAACATTGTGAAAATGGCCATCCTGCCAAAAGCAATCTACAGATTCAATGCAATTCCTATCAAAATACCAACTCAATTCTTTATAGACCTTGAAAAAAAGATTCTCAGCTTCCTATGGAGAAACAAAATACCCAGAATCTCCAAAACAATCCTGTACAACAACAGATCATCTGGAGGTATCTCCATCCCTGATCTCAAGCTGTATTACAGAGCAATAGTAATAAAAACTGCATGGTATTGGTATAGAAACAGAAAGGAGGATCAATGGAACCACATAGAAGACCCAGAAATAAACCCACACACCTATGAATACTCGATTTTTGACAAAGAAGCCAAAACCATTCAATGGAAAAAAGACAGCATCTTCAACAAATGGTGCTGGTCCAACTGGATGTCTACATGCAGAAAAAGGAAAATAGATCCATATATATCACTTTGCACAAAACTAAAATCCAAGTGAATCAAAGACCTCAACATAAAACCAGATACTCTAAATCTGTTAGAAGAAAAAGTGGGGAAGAGCCTAGAACTCATTGGCACAGGATACAACTTCTTGAACAGAACAGCAACAGCACAGGCTCTAAGAGCAACAATCAATAAATGGGACCTCATGAAACTGAACAGCTTTTGAAAAGCAAAGGACACTGTCATCAAAACAAAACAACTGCCTACAGATTGGGAAAGAATCTTCACTAACCCTTTATCAAACAGAGGACTAATATCCAGTATATACAAAGAACTAAAGAAGCTGAAAAGCAGCAAACCATGTAATTCAATTAAAAAATGGGGAACAGAGCTAAACAGATAATTCTCGACAGAGGAATATCTAATGGCAGAGAAACACTTAAAGAAATGGTCAACCTCATTAGCTATAATGGAAATGCAAATCAAAACGACCCTGAGATTTCACCTCACACCCATCAGTGAGTGAGGCCAAGATGATGTGGTGATGGCCAAGATGAAAAACTCAATTGACAACACATGCTGGAGAGGTTGTGGAGAAAGGGGAACCCTCTTCCACTGCTGGTGGGAATGTAAACTGGTACAACCACTCTGAAAAGCTATCTGGCGCTTTCTAAGACAATTAGGAATAGTGTTTCCTCAAGACCCAGCTGTACTACTGCTAGGTATATACGGTATATACCCAAACTTTGCTCAAGTACACAAAAGGGATACTTGCTTAACCATGTTTATAGCAGCTTTATTTGTAATAGCCAGAACCTGGAAACAACCCAGATGTCCATCAATGGAGGAATGGATACAGATATTGTGGTATTTTTTCACAATGGAATACTCCTCAGCAATCAAAAGGGAGGAAATGATGAAATTTGCAGGTAAATGGTGGGATCTAGAAAAGATCAATCTGAGTGAAATATCCCAGAACGATAAAGACAACATGGTATATACTTGCTTATATAGACCTATACGATATGATAAGCATAATGAAATCTGTACACCTAAAAAAAAAAATCAAAAGAGCGGACATGGGGTAAGATGATCAATCCTCATTTAGAAAGACAGATGGGATGTTCATTGAATGTATGACAGGAGTCTACTGAAGGCATCTGAAAGACTCTAACTAGCAGTATTTTCAAAGCAGATACAAAGACTCATAACCAAACCTTTGGCAGAGTACAGGGAGTCACATGAAAGGAGGGGAGTTAGTATGATGGGGAAAGGATAAGAGCTCCACAAGGACCAAATATATATGGGCACAGGGTCTTTTCTGAGACTGACATTCAACCAAGGACCAGGTATGGATATAACCTAGAACCTCTGCTTGGATGTAGCCAGTGGTAGCTCAGTAACCAATTGGTCTCCCATAGTGAGGGGAACAAGGACTATTTCTAACAGGAACTCAATGGCTGGCTCTCTGACCTCCCCATCCCCCAAGGGAGGAGTAGTCCTGTTAGGCCACAGAGGGGGATTTTGCAGCCAGTCCTGAAGATACCTGATAAAACAGGATCAGATGAA
Organism: Meriones unguiculatus; assembly: GCF_030254825.1. NCBI lineage: Eukaryota > Metazoa > Chordata > Mammalia > Rodentia > Muridae > Meriones > Meriones unguiculatus. Next base: position 102,412,195 of record NC_083351.1, read on the forward strand.
TGGGGAGGAGGTCGCCCCTATCAGTGGACTTGGAAAGGGGCAGGGTGGAGAGGAGAGAGAGAGGGTAAGAGTGGGAGGGAATGAGGGAGCAGGGTACAGCTGGGATACAGAGTTAATAAAATGTAACTGATAAGAAAAAATAAAAATTTAAAAATATATATACCTACTGAAAATGTTTGCTTAGCATAAAAGGAGATTTTAAAAAAAGGATAATAACAGAATTGAGAGAAGCAGAAAACAACAAAAAAGTGTAAATGCAATGTAAATATAATTGTCTACTAACAACCGCTCTGAAAAAAAGACTGTTGGAGCCATGGGGTTGGATAAGATAGTCAAATGATTGCCATGCAAGCATGATGCCAGGAGAATAATCCCTAGTACTCACTTTAAAAATCTAGGCATAATAGAACATACCTGTAATTGAGCATTGATGGGAAGATCCATGGGGTTGATTGGCCAGAGGGTCTAGCTGTCTTGGGGAGATTCAAGTTAAGTAAGTAAGTAAGTAAGTTCTCTCAAAAACTATGGTGGAGAGTAACTGAGGACCACACTTGATGTCAACATTTGGTTTCTACATTCACTCACATACACAGATACACTCACACACACACCACATAAATAAAAATAAAATATTTAAAAAGAAAATAATTATCTAGTTTCTTTCTCTGTATAATAGACTCCATTCCTCCATCCCTCCAGATGCTGAACCATCATGAAGCAGAACCCAAACACAGAGAGGCAGATGGCTCATCAGTTCTTATAGTCTTGTCCTTCAGAAGAGAGAGCCAGAGGGGTTAGGAGGCATTAATCATGCAATGCTAAAATCGCCTCACTATCTACTCCTCAGGAATTATATAGGTGGTATTTTAATGAATTCCAGCTTTTCCGTTTTAAGTCGCACCTCGGGGCTTAGTGTCTGGATCATGTTCAAAGGATGTGATTCTTAGAGCCTTCTCCCTTGAAGCTTTTTATCTCAAGCAGAAGTTCTTGCAACCCATAGCTTGTTTCATTCACTGCACCTATGAAAGCCGGTGTACTCACGTTTGTTAGTCTGCCCAGGCACGGTGCTTCTTTGGTGGCATCTTGTGAAAGAAAGCAGTATTAACTCTTGTTCACTACAGAGAACATGAATTCTTCAATATGCACTCAAGGGAACTTTGTACCAACAAAGCTATAAATAACCAGGCATACTTACCAACCAGAGATATTGTGTACAGAACAAATAACACAAACTTGAAAAAGCAATGCTTCTTGCAACCTGAAGGGCCATTTTAGTTAAGGTACAAACAATAAAGCATTTGAGAAATGTTTGCAGGATTGTTAATTGCGCAAGGTAAACATGAGCATTGGGGTTCTCTGTTTTGCTTCTGTCCTCTGATTGAGAAAGTCCTTAACAACCAGAACTGAGAAAGTGGGGAAAATGTACTGAAGGAAATTAAACTCCAGATTGCTCAGGAAATTATAACAGTTGCTACTTCGAAGGAAATTAAGTCTCTTGTCTTAAATGAGTTACACTCTTGTTTACTTTGGGACCAAGTAAATGAAACTGCCGTGGAAATACAAAGCTAGAAGTGGTGACAAACGATATGGGGAGAAATGGTTACAAATTTAAATGACTGAAAATACTGATCTTTAGATCAAGTAAAGGTACAAAGTGGGACCATTACAGGGTAGAATACAAAAAGAAGACCTGACACTAAAAGTATTACTTGCTTTTGAACAACACAGATTAATACATGACTCATAATTAAACCAACTTTCCCCCTCACATTGAAGAGTTTTAAGCAAACCTCCAGTCTCCTCAGAGTCAATTCTGTATACTTCAGTTTGAAGCGTTTGCATATATAGTAGCAATCGTGCCATTAAACTAATTCAGCTAATAATGATTATTTCATGTATTCATTACTTTTTGCTGAAAAACACATTACAGAAAATGTAGTGGCTTGAAAGAGCACTTGCTTACTAAGTGTTGAGCAACACCACAGGTCGCAGAGTTGACCTAACTAAGCAGGACTCTGCTTACTGCTCACATAGCTGGTATCCTGCTATATTCTCAATGATGACTCTGGAAGGAATCCACTTCCATCCTTTGAGGTTACTGAGCCAAGGTGCCACTTTGTGGCTGTCAGCCAGAGACCAGGCTCATCTCCTCAGTTGGACCCAATCCTCACGTATGTAGGCTAACCCAATGCTGTAGAAAAATAACACTCTGGGAAGACTTTGGGAATAAATGAGTTTGATATATTTCATATAAATGTGATGAAATCGCCCCCCCCCGACTATTACTTTTAAAGCAGGGATGGAGGGGGAGCCGCTGGAGAAGATGGTTCAGCAACGAGAACAATTGTGGCTCTCTCAGAGCACCATGTTCATTTCCCAGCATGGCCACTTACAATCACCTCTAATGCCAGTTCCAGTACATTCAACAACCTCTTTTCAGCTCCACTCAAGACATTAGGTATACACAGAGTTTACATATATGCATAAATGCAAAATTGTCATATCCATAAAAATAAATATAAATAAATCTACAATTAAAAAAAAACATGGCTGGAAATTCCTTAAAGTTTCTGCAACTGTTAAATATAGGGTTTGTGCCTGTTTCCTTTAAACTTGCCACCTACTTTAGCAGATACTTTAGCAGATAGGATGCAAGAATAATACTAAGTGTTCTGAGATACTCAATAAACAATAAATAAATAAATAAATAAATAATAATAAAAAGGCACCAAAACACCATAGTATAACATGAAAAGACCCATAAACTTCAACAAGAAAAAAGCCTTGAAAAGAGAATATAGTTACCAAAAAAAAAAAAAATTGCTTGGCATAAAAGGAGTTTAGAAAGAAGCAGAAAACAAAGCAAGGCAGACTGATAGAAAAGCACGAAGTTTTCTGGAACATAATTTCTTGTGGATCCTGAGTCACCCCAGGACTGACTTGGATCTCTTGGGTCACCATTCTGGAGAGAACACATATCCATCAAAGGTACCAGCTGTGTCAACCTTTAAGCTTCCTTCCCTCCCCTAAACAAAACAGGCCACAGAGTGAAAATCACAGAGTGAGCTGTCATATGTGGTGAAGAAAACCTCACGGCCCTAATCTGTGGCGCACACAGGTCAATATGTAATGAAGTACTGAACTTGAGTCCCTAATTTTGGAGTGTTGTTTGTTCGGCAGCTATAAGATCTGGTGCCAGGTCACCTATGAGGTAAATAATCTGGATATGCTTGCTTGGATTTTAAAGCAGATATGAGAAAATACAAAAATTGTTTCTCCTGTTTTCCTGACATAAAGTCCTCATGTTCCTAATAAATTTAATGGCTGTGGTAAGGAAACAGATGGTACACTAAATCTGATGATGACCTAAATCTTTGTAAGGCTGGAATGTGACACTGTATGATAGAACATGAAACAAATCTAATACAGTGAGTCTGCTAAGAAAATTAGAGAGAAACTTTCATTGTGTGATTGATGATTCTGAGATTACTGTTATAGGACATGCATGAATTATGTTGCAGAAACCAGATAGCAATGTTAGCAAATGCAAACCATGATTTGTGGGCATTACTAATGAACAATAGATACCAATTTATTTAGTAAATGTACTGAATCTCTTGCAATAACAGAAATTATGTCAGCTACCATATTAAAAGGTTGGTAAGTGTTATCACATATAGATATATTATATACTATATGTGTGAAATCTTTTAAAAGTAGATGTTTTTATTTCTATTTAGAATGGTGCTCATGCTCAGAAAAATAAAAGAATAATCACAGTAGAAATGAATTGAATAACTAGAAAATACACAAGCAAAGAAGAAATCACAGGCCCAACAGACTCCTGTGGTGGTTTGCATGAGAATGACTCATATTTTGAATGATTGTGTCCCAGCTGCTGTAAGCACTGGAAGGTGTGGCTTTGCTGGAGATGTGTCACAAGAGAAGGAGGATCATGGAAGTTACAAAATGTCATGCCAGGCCCAGAAGCTCGCTCTCTCTGTGTCTGAAATTTATGGAACAGATGTATGCTTGCAGATACTACTGCTCCTGCACCCCACTTGCTGATCTGTTTGATGGTCATGGACTCCTCCTCTGAAACTCAAAGCAAGCCTCCAATTAAATGCTTTCTCTTATAAGTTGCTTTGATCATGGTGTTTCTTTTAAGCAATAGAACAGTAACTAAAACAGACTCCAAAGTGGTTTCTGTTCCTGTAATTCTGTTCCGGTGAAAGACACAGTGCTAGGTCTCTAGAAGGTTGTATTTTTCCTCCAGTGATAGATCATAACACCAACAGTTATGAGAAAAATGATTAATAATTAGAAATACCACAAAACTTAATCTGCAAGAGTATAGATGATCTCATCAAGCTCTCTCCCTATCTCTTTAAAAATAGGAAATGTTCTCAGAAGTGATACCTATACTGTCCCAGAAACATAAAGAACCATAGCTACAATGCAGGTGGGGAGAAAATCAGAATATAAAAGTCCAGACCATGAACACCAGCATACAAAAACAGCAAAACAGAAGACGCTTGATTAACAAATTTGTAAGGGAAGAAAAGAGAAACAGAGGGAGAAGAGGAAGTGTGGGCAGTGGGAAGAAGGAGACATCTGATGATTGAGAGTTAGGCTTACAAAGAATTTTACATCCTGAAGAAAGGGGTTTGAAGTCTCCAAATCATTTTTGTTCCCGTCTGTGGTCAGGGTCCTGGTTAGCATTTCTCCTTGGAGATAGCCATGGAGAAAAAGTTGGAGTGACCCTCAGAGCCAGGCTTCTTGAGATGTGCCCAGACAGACTGCTGAAGGGAAGTTGTTTGACTGAAACTTAGAGGTGACCAACCATGATTTCAAAACACATATTTGGATGTTTAGATTCTGAGAGTTTATTAAAAATCTCTTAGATGCCTTTGGGTAAGTGAAAAGATTAATAACCTCTATTGTCAAAACAGACATTTGCCTTTTCTAATAAACAGGATATTACAGTTCCTCTTAATAATATCCTTCAAATAATAAAAACCACTGAAGGAAGAAGATAATGAAACCTAATTTATTTGTTTGTTTGTTTAGCTTTTTAAAAGCATTGGTATGTCATGACTAGCCTAAAATTCAGTATGTAATCCATAATGGCCTCAAACTGGTGATAATTCTCCTGTTTTGGCTTCCTGAGTGCTTAGATGGTATATCTATATCACCATGTTTACCTCTTATTATTTGATTTTAGAAAAAACACAGAAGAACCAATAGCCAACATACATACAAGCATGCAAGTAGCTTGTGTAATATTAATTAAAATAAAAATATTGATACCATTATATGGTTGCTTCAATAAAATTAAACCCCAAATACATTAAAGTTAAGAATCATAGGACATAACTCAAAATGATGAACGTATAATTATATTAACATATAATTATCCAAAGGGATATAATTGAATTCATTGTCATGAAGTTAATTTACATGTCACTGTTCAATGTGACAACTGAATAAAAATATTAAAACTATGCTGAAGAAGAAAAGAACTGCAACATTTGTTTCAGTTTATGGTCAGCTGTGGAAACAATTCCACTGGCTGGGAACTCACACAAATGTGTAAGTTTAACATGCAGATGGTGAGTGGATTTCAGAGGCTCCAGCTTTCAGTCTTGTCTACAGCCTTAGGTAAGTTACACTGTGATACTATGAAAAGAAAGCTGATAACTTATGCTCAAAGAACTTTGCAAACACTATGCAAATAATTATCTATTTATTTTTATCTAATTGAAGAAAATATTAACATTTTTATCAATCAGAGATTTTAAAAATGATGTTTGTGACAAAATTTGCATTTTCAATAGAGATTCCAAGCTATTATTTCTCCCTCAAATCCTATACAGAAACATGGTTCATCAGCCAGACTAGGGATGAGTAAGATCAATGTTACAACAAATAGAATCCCTATTCTAACAGCTGGGAAACAAGATTATAACTTATCTCCCCCTCCTACATATGCATTAAATAATAGATGATATGCTTAATGAAGCTAATGCCAGGTTAATTGCTATTACTGCTAAGTCGACAGGACTGCCTACACTGATGTTATATTTTAAAAACCATAAAAAGGTGGCACTTTAAAAGCAATGAAACTTTTAACTCAATGTTGCCAGACAGAACCACGTAGCATCCATCACTTTAAGTATATTTTCTTTGTGTTTTTTTTTTTTTAACTATATTTTCATTCTTCAAATTTTAACAGCTTGCGATAAAAGATTCTGGAGTGAGTCAACTTATTATCATTAGCCCATTGTATTCTAAGAGAACTATGCTATGCTCCCATCACAATTAAACATTTTCTTAAGATCACTGTGGTTTTATGGAGGCTAATTGTTAACATTTTGCTGTGTTTTTATATGAAAAAAAGTGATGTTCAAGTACAATATAACACAGAAATATATACCTACCTTGTGTTTTAAGACAAATTTTAAATTATTGATTTGATTTAAAAGAAGTATAGGTTCCATTTCTTGATGATCTTTAAATCTAATCTTGTATAAAAGTCACTAAGTATTCCTGTCAGACTAGAATATTAGGCCTTTAACATTCAAAATCAATTTCTACAACTATCGTTTGCACTTCTAAACACTATATCACATTGTTCTTTCACTTTTAACCAAAACCAGACTATTAACTCAAGGGCATATAAAAAAATCAAACTTGAAATGTCTCTAATCTGTTATTTAACATAAGCTTTCTTGAAACATATGAAAAACAATAAGAATTGAAGAACTTGGGGTTCTCCTTGTTGTTTAGCTTCTTTAGGACTATACATTTTAGTATGTTTATTCTATATTATATGGTTAATATCTACTTATACGTGGGTATATACCCTGTGCAAATTTCATGATTTCCATCCTCATTCAGAAGAGTAAACAGTATAGACCTCAGAAGCAGAAGAAGATAGGGAACAGGGCAGGAACCTACCACAGAGGGCCTCTGAAAGACTCTACCCTGCGGGGTATGAAAGCAGATGCTGAGACTCATAGCCAAACCTTTGCTAAGTGCAGGGAATCTTATGGAAAGGAGTGGGGGGAGATATGAAGATCTTGAGGGAACAGGAGCTTCACAAGGAGAGTAACAGGGCCAAAAACCCTGGCACAGGGCGGCCTGCAGAGACTGACGCTCAGCCAAGGAGCATGCGTGGAGAGAACCTAGAACCCCTGCTCAGATGTAGCCCATGGCAGCTCAGTCTCCATGTGGATTTCCTAGTAAGGGGAGCAGGGGCTGTCTCTGACAAGAACTCTGATCACCTCCTCTTCGGGGGAGTGTGAGGGCGTGCAGCCTTGCCTAGCCACAGAGAAAGACAATGTAGCCAATTATAATGAAACCTGATAGGTTAGAATCTAGTAGGGGAGGAGATCTGCCCTATCAGTGAACCAGGGGAGAGCATAGGGGGAGAAAAGAGAGGGAAGGTGGAATTAAGAGGAGATGAAAGAGGGGACTACAGCAGGGATACAAAGTGAATAAATTGTAATAAATAATAAAAAGAAAATAGAAATGTAAAACATATCCTGTGCTCAGTAAAAATCACTGTATCAGTATGAGGAATAAATTCTATGTCTTCACTGAATCTAAAATGTGTCCTTTGTGTCTGGCATCAATCAAAATCTCCTCTTATAGTCTGAGCAAAACATTTACTATTCCTACTAACAGGAAGTACAACATCAGCTTTCTCAGAAAGAATCCAAATATATGGTAGTGTATGATTTCTATAAGATTAAGTACAAAAAGATGATAATAACATCTAAAACACCCTGGAAAAAAGAGAGTCACAGCCCTGTAAGCCTAATACCAGCTTTCAGACCATGCAAAAAGCAAACCGAACTGAGATCCAATCGGTTTCAGGTTGGAAACAAAATGAAGGAGGTACGGAGGAACAGAGAAAGGAAGAAAGATGGTGCTGGACAGTGTTACAGTTTGTGACATATTAGGAGAGCATACTAGGTCATTGAGAGTGACAGAGGAAGGAACACAGAGAGTGGCCAGAATTTTAACTCTCTAACAAATTTGATGCTTCTTTTCAGTCAGCGTTTTTTGTTTTGTTTTACTGGTCTTGTATACTAAAGATAAAACTGAGGCAAAGAAAAACCATCAACTGATCATTCATTGCTTTAGAATTACTCATGTGTTCATTTAACATCTTTTTGTTCTTAAATTTTAGTCTAGGATTTTTCAAAAAAAAAATTCTGGCCTGTACTTCCAAGTTCTTGATGTATGTTCCTTAGTTCCGTTCATGGTCATCAATATCATATTATGTTTGTATTATACTGCATATGACTGGATTTGTGGGAAATTTTGAGTCTGCCTTCTTTGCAGCTTTGATGTGAACATTGTTCCTGTTTTTCTTTGATGTTCGATCTTACTCAGTTTTCATTGACTTCCCACTTTCCCCACTGTGGTTATATTTGGATACAGAAACATTGGCAGGTCAGTAAGGAGAGTACAGACAGATCAGACATCACCAGGAAAGCCCTCAGTCCCTTGGTGTTAGAAAAGGCAGAATCCTCCTTTTCAGCTGCTTAGCAGGAGTTCTGAAAACCCCAGCTGTGCTTGCAATGAATAACTGCTGGTGATTTTCTGTTCATGAGTCTGTCATATGCTGCTTGCTGATTCATGTTCTTCTTATACAGACCAAACACCAATTCTATCTTACTGATTTGAACAACTTAGTCATTTGTAGGTTCATAGAAATATGTTATATAAAAGGTTAAGCTTTTCACAGATGGCTGCAGGAATATCCTTCATTCTACATGGTCACACACACACACACACAAAATACAATCTTGACATCATTTTGGGCACTTTCTTCATGAAATCTGACTAGCTGTTTTGATCAAAATGTATAAGCAAGTATGGCACAGATACCACTAGACAGCCTGGTTCTTATTGAGTGCTGCCTTCATCTCATTTGATGGGATTCTCTTGAAACACTGAACCATAATATAAACAAGGGGAGTTCCCCAAGATTACCAGTTCAAGTTGCCTTCATGTTGTATCATGGTTCTTGATGCAACGCAGAAAACTGCTCAGCCAATGCTGAGCTATCAGGTACTCATTATTCTAGCTCTGGCCAGCTTCTGGCTATAACCCTACGGGATCCCTGGACCTAAAAGCACCCATCCAAATGGTTAACAGTTTTGATCCCATAAGTGTTTTGAGAGCTAACAAAATGTTATTTTAAACCTTTTAATCTTTATCTGAATTGTTACTTAGCAATTAATAATCAAATAACCTGTCACCTAATTATTTTTGAAAATATGAGACAAAAGGTAATTTCATTTATTTCTCAATTACTATTGCTGGGTTTGTATTGAGATTTGGCAAAAGTAGGCTATGACAAGCATTACCTCCTCAGAATGCACAGTGTTCATCTTTCCCCCCTTTCCAATTTGTTCAGGTGACCTTAATGTATTACCCGGTCTAAGAACAACCTGCTTACATAAACAGGCTCTAACATAAAATTTCTGACTCTTGAAGGAACATTTGCAACTGCATATACCTCCTAGAGAGTACGATATAACCTCACCTTAATGCACCGTGCAGTGTGTGAAATTGCACTGATCAGCAGCAGAATGTATCCTACCATGTCTTTGCCGAACTTCTGCAAATGGACCTGCTGAGAACCTGATTAGTACGTGGCATCATGTCCATGGACAGTGATTGTCCTCTTCTTGTTGCCTTTCTTCCTGTTGTTTTGGAGTTGATGACTATATTCCAACCAATTGGATAGTGGAGCAGTCCATAAGCAATGGCAGAAATACTTCGCTCCTATGTTTGTCTCCAGAGCAGATGTGGCTCATCTGCTTAAAGTGGTTGTTTATCAGAAGGATGTTAAAGGTGTTATCAGAAGGATGAGGTAATTCTAGTGTTTCATTTTTTGTTTATTCAGTTATGTTGTGGCAGCGTCTCATCATAATGTAAGGCACAGTCAAACCATAGCTCATTAAATAGAGACAAAAGATCAGAAAACTATCAACTACCAGCCAAATCTAGCTGCAACTAGTTTTGTAAATAGAATTTACATCATTTTTTTTCTATAAATGTTTTCAAGCCTCAGTGTGTTAACATTAATTATGGCAATTATTATGACAAGTATGGCAAAAATCCTCAAGGCAATATTTATTTTATTTTTATTTTTCTCATCTGTATGTGTATATGGTGTATACAAGTATGCTGGCAAGGTTGATATCAAGAGTTTTCTGTATCAGAGACAGCCCCTGATCCCCTTACTAGGGAATCCACTTGGAAACTGAGGAGCCTAAGGGCTTCCTCTGAGCAGGGGTCTAGGTCCTCTCCATGCATAGTTCTTGGTTGGAATATCAGTGTCTATAGAACCCCCTGGGCCCAGATTTTTGGCTCTGTTGGTCTCCTTGTGGAGTTCCTGTCTGCTCTAGGTCTTTCTATCTCCTACCATAAGGTTGGCTGTGCAGCCTTGCTTGCCAGGCCACAGAGGAAGATGATGCAGCCAGCTCTGATGAGATCTGATAGGCTAAGGTTAGATAGAAAGAGAGGAGGTCCTCTCCTATCAGGGGACTAGGGAAAGGCCATAGGGGGAGAAGAGGGAGGATGGGTGGGACTTAGGAGGAGACAAGGGAGAGGGCTACAGCAGGAATACAAAGTGAATAAATTATAATAAATAAATAAATAAATAAATACATTGATAGATAAATAAATAAATAAGAAAGAAAAGAAAGAAAACAATGGAACAAAGAGTTTTCTGTGATTACTCTCCACATTTATTTATTTATCACTCTCCATATTTATTGAGGCAGGGTCTCTCACTGATATGGCTGCTAGTCTGGCTAACTTTCTTGCCTGAGGCAATCCCCTGTATCTACCTTCTAAGCACATGAATGATAGCTGGGCCACCAGCCTCATTCTCATGTGCATGTGATTGGGGAGTCAAACTCCACTTCTCATGGTGAGCACTTTAACAGGGAACTGTCTCCAGAGCCAAGCCCAGAATATTTGCATCTCACTGTAGTTTACTTTATAAGTGCGCCATGCAAGAAGCCACAACTGAGCCACTTACTCATGTATGCAGCAGAACTATGAGATGAGAGGCCCCAGTAGGAGTTGATGGAATGTTTACTCTGGCAAGGGAGAGCTTTCATCTGTGTGTACCTGATTTGCCTTTTAACTTTGAAGATTTTCCCACTCAGGGCTTGGATGTTTGTTTTGATTTATTCTGACTGTGTGCCTTGGTTTTAACCAGTAAAATGAAGATATACTAGTTCCACATTAACTCCTAAAAGCCTTGTGTTCTTCTTCCCATGTGTCATACAGCCATTGATTTGATGATCTAGCCTGAGAGTCTAAGGCAGAAGACAATACATAAGAGTAAAAACACATTCCAGAAAAGGATCCAACATTATACTTAAGTTAGAAAAACTGACACTTTTTCCCACATTTCCTTCCATTCCTACCATGAAGCCAACAGAAAAGTGACACAGCACGTGACTGAGGCTTCATGTTACTTTGTGGTAAAGCATCATTCAAGCCACATGCATGCAGCTAATGTTTCAAAGGAGATGGAATAATACTCAATATTTCTCATCCTTGGTATATGGGATCTATACTGAAGAGCTTAAGATAGCCTGAATATAACTCCATTTTGAAATAAAGATCTTGACTGGGAACTGAATTCAGGTACCAGGAAATATCACAGAATGTACACCTGGTAGAAAACAAAGTTAACTCTCCTAGCAACAGCCTCCAGGAAATATAACAGAATAAATGCTTCATAGAAAATAGAGACAAACTCCCTGGCAATAATCAATGGGAACTGGTTGAGAATCGGGTGGGAAAATTCTCCCCAATGTTTCAGATATGGTTTAGAAAAAATAGCCATTGTGATTATATGACTTAGCCATTGTGATTATGTGCCTCAGAAAAGGTCACCCCGCCCTGCTAAACTTCACCCAATTCTGTAACGCTAAGGCTTGTGCCCCCCTGCTTGCTGCCGTAGAAACCCCCGGCTCTCACAGACTTTCCCTTTATAAATCCTGTTCACTCAGAGCTTGGGGTCCCACTTCTCTACTGCTGCGCCAGTGAGACTTGGGTCCCGAGTTCGATCGCTCTCGTAATAAAGCTCTCTTGCAATTGCATCGAGTAGTCTCCTGGTGGTCTCTGAGGGTCCCGTGAACCTGGCATAACAATACAACTCGAGACTGTATATGATGAATTCAAAATTTACAGTTCAGGCATGTCATGTGGCACAATTAACCTGAAGAAATGGAAATTAACTAGGTTGCATAATCTGCTCCAATCAGCCTTTCTACTCTGGATGTTGATATTGGTAGCAAGAAGGAGTACCCTGGGTTAGATGCCCAGAACTTATTCAGAGAGGCGAACAGTATAGACATCAGAAGAGGGAGAAAACAGGGAACAGGAAAGGAGCTTACCACAGAGGGCCTCTGAAAGACTACCCTGCAGGTTATCAAAGCAGATGCAGAGACTGATAGCCAAACTTTGGGCAGAGTGCAGGAAATCTTATGGAAGAAGAAGGAGATGAAAGACTTTTAGGGGAGAGGAGATCCACACGGAGAATAACAGAACCAAGCCAGCTCAGTCTCCAAGTGGATTCTCTAGTAATAGGAACAGAGACCATCTCTGACATGAACTCAGTGGCTGGTTCTTTAATTACCTGCTCCCCTCCCCACGGAACATCCTTGCCAGGACACAAAGAAAGAAAATGCAACCAGTCCTGATGAGACCTGATAGGCTAGGGTCAGAGGGAAGGAGCAGAGGACTTCGTCTATCAGTGGACTTGGGGAGGAGCAAGGGAGGGATGGTGGGATTGGGAGGGGATGAGGGAGCTACAGCTGGGATACAAAGTGAATAAACTGTAATTAGTAAAAAATAAATTAATTAAAAAAAAACAGCAGACAGCCAGTTGCAAGTCAATGACATAATTTTCTCAGCAACAGCAGAAAACTAGTACAATGATTCAATGTCCTCAATGTACAATGTGAATTACAACTTTCTGTGCAGGATGGGAATATTGTAAGGGTTAAGGAAATAGTTTAAGAAACTTCACTCCATCACCAAACACCTAATAATAACACTTATTTTTACTGCTTTATTTTACTATTTTAATGACATCATTAATTAATATGTAAGTTCACCCAAACTTAATCAGCCTTGGCTCTGACAAACGAGAATGGAGGAAGAAATTTTGGATTACATAGATACACAAATAAATATTTACAATAAAATAACTTAAAGGCTTTTTCTGGAAAATGGGCCAAACTCTAGAAAAGAAGAAAATTTCTATTTCTTGAAAAGAAAAGGGTTGGTAATGTAATTATATGTAATGGAAATGTTATTTTGTATTATAGATTCTACACTGCACAATTATAAATTCTAAATTCAATTTAGAATTGAAATTATAAATTTCAGCACAAATGTCTTTACTATATAAACCCTCCCAATATTTATTCTGTAATGAACTGCTGAAATACACTGGGAAATTTTATACCTAATGTTATATTTATAGTGTCATGAGTTAATTAAAGCACAGATAATCCCCTAGCACCCTAGCATGCAGCTGTGCTTGAAGACAAATATCTTTAAAGGGATCATTTAGATAAAAATAAGAACATTCATGGTTGTTACTCTTATGAACTCATAACAACTATGATTATGTCACAAGATCTTAATGAGATTGGTTCTCCTCAATTTTCTGTCATGGAATGAGGAGAAGTTCATGATGTTTCCACTTCCTGAGGATTTATAGATAAGTAATCATTTCTATTGAAAAAGGAGACATGTTCTACATTATGTAGCATTGGTGAATTGCTCCTGTAAACAGCCCTCACCCATGCTCCTAATAGTAAACCTAACATACTCTGGCTTGTACACAACTATGTGAAAATATAAAATGAGCACTGTTTGAGAAAGAGGCGCAATTCTAGTGGAAAAGGAAGAGAGACTAGAAGGAGTAATTAAAGTGAATATGATCAAAATATATTACATAAATGAATGAAAATTTCATGAGATTCAATGTTATAGATAATTAATACATGCTAATAAAATAAATGTTAAAATGATAGAAATAAAAGATACAATAAAAAATAAATAAATAATGGCTTCAGAGTGGGCCCTAAACAAACAGAATTGGTACCTCTATAAGAAAACAATATTAGGACTCAGGATGACAGAGGCCATGTGGAAACCCAGAGGTAGAAAGTCAGTTGCAAGCCAAGAAAGGAAGTCTCAGAAGAAATCAATTCTGCCAACTTCTAGGTCTTGAATTTATAGGCTCCAGAGCCGAAAAATAAATTTTTGTTATTTAAAGCCCTCTGTCTCTGGTGCTTTGTTGTGGAAGTCATGGCAACCTGATACAGACAGGAATACAAATTCAATGTGAGAGTACATTTGCTTTATTCAGGAGGATTTTCACCTAGAAATAAAGATGGCTTTCTTTCCTAAAAGCACTCTGTATTGATCGCTACCAAGAAGTCTAAGCCAAAGACTCCTGAATTTCAACACTGAAGTGCCTGAAAGGTAAAACCCTCTCCATAGAGTGTTTAAGTAAGCTATATTCAGAGCTCTATGGCGTCAACATTCCCTAACTTAAGGATTTTTTCCAACCACCACATGTGTACTTGCCATTTACATTGTTTACATATTATAGCAGTTATTAAAATGAAGCTACACAGTGTGATTATCATTCTGCAGCTATGAAAATGTTTCTCATGTATGTGTTATATGATTATACACTTAGGATCAGTTCATTTTGCATTCCTTTGCTGAACCACAATTGACATTTATTGGATCATTAAAAGATGTCAATCCTTTTAAATCATCTTGCACTGAGTTTTAGGCTTCTAACGCTTCAAACAGCAACAATGCAGACACTTTATTAAAACTATGATTGAATAAATAATTATGTTGAGTCCCAAGCATCTAGTCCTGGTTTGTGATATTTCAACATATATCTTGGTAACTGAAAATCTGTAGCTTATGTCCAACATTAATCAAATCTTTTGTGTTCAGGATCAGTGTATATATTGATAAATCTGAGTCTGGAAAGGAATGTGCTCTGCTTGTGAGGTAAAATCTTCTGTTTTCACTTTATACCCACTGTGATGGACACTGTGATAGACACCACTGGTGAGGAACCGGATATCCTGGACAATGAGAATAAGCAAACTCCCAAAATAACAATACAAATCACAGTGCTTGACAGCAGAAATGCAAGTTTTTACTTGCATTTCCACCTCCTTTTCTACAAATTTAGAAAAGTTAAAATATTGGTCACAGAATTCTTCCAAGCTAATGATAGGAATTTCAGCATTACAGAAACAGGAGAACCTCAAGGTTAAGAGTTCAGAATATCCAGTCTATGCCTTCTGAGGAGCGATATCTTTGCTCAACTAAATATATATATATATTTATTTATTATTTACACAGCACTCTGCTTGTATGTATGCCTACACACCAGCAGAGGGCAACAGATCTCATTATAGATGGTTACGAGCCACCTTGTGGTTGCTGGGAATTGAACTCAGGACCTTTAGAAGAACTCTTATCCTCTGAGTCTTCTCTCCTAGTTACTTGGTTGCTTGATTACTTCCACTTACAAGTTCCTCTCAGCCCCAAATCCCTCATCTGTTAAACAGAGATGGTAATCTTTCACAGTATATTGTTTTTTAAGAATAAAAAGTCTACTTATTATAGAAACTGTCAATATGACTTCTCCATATTATGGTTAAGGGGAAAGTTTTCACTGTAGATATAAGAAAGAGAACTTGCAGAGGCAAATGAAAGAGTCTAGAGCAGAGGGAGAAAGAAGTATATTGAACATAACCAGTAGACTGGACCTGGCCTTGAGAAAAACAAGAACAGAGCAATAAAGAAGGGAAAAGGAAAGAGTAGGAGTAAGGGAGAAATGAAGAAAAAGAGAGAGAGAGAGAGACACAGAGTGCATACATGAAGATTATAGCAGGGTTTTAAGGATGATGTGTAGCTGAGGGAGGGAAGCCCATGAGGTGGAGAGTTTATGGTAGAGGAAGGGGTGAGAAGGACTAGGAAGCTAGCAAGGACTTTGAAATGTGTAACAGGTATTTGTGATACTGAGAGAACCTGGAGGCCAGCATGCACTATGATACTCTAATAAGCACTCTAATAAGGTAGCTATTTGTCCTTCTGTCAGTGATAAGGAAAACGACTCCTTTTAGTAGTTAGGGACCAGCTTCAGAAGTTCTGAAGGAATGCTGGCCTTTATCTAACCACCAGAAATCCTCCTATAGTCCAGGTTGAGCTTATTTCTAGATATTTGGACTACCTTTTGAAGTTTGGATTTAACATTTATACCACATGTATAACATTAACAACTACTGTCACTGCATAATTACACTGTGGCACAGCCTCTTAGAAATACATACATACACTTATACCTAAACAGGAATAGGTCCTGCCTAGGCACAGGAGTGAAACAGATTTTGTTCAGTCTTGATGTCAGTTTGTTGGTTCCAATGCCAATGGTTTCACCAACTGTAGAAGACATGAAATAATGCAAAAAAAAAGAAAGAAAGAAAGAGAAACAGAAAAACAATTTTTATATTGTAGAATTGTTTAAAGGAAAATATTCATAGGAAATAAAACCATTTTATAGACTTTAATATACTGAATAATTTCAACACAACCAATTTAAGCATAGAGAGATTTAAAAAAAAGACATGCGTACAGTACACGCAGCGTAGGAACTGTAGCTAACTGACCCATTCAGTGCAGAGTTGTTTAACCATCCACTCCTGCAATTATGTTAATAGAAAATTCTGGCTCCTGAGCAGCCATAGTGTCTCTGCCTTTTGTTGCTGCTTTCTTCATTCTCTTGATTCATTACAACCAATGGTGAAACACCCATGTGAGCCACAGCCCTAAATGCAGACTTAATCAGCTCACAAATCAGCAATTGCACGTTTCTGCGAGCAAAACTATGGCTCCCTGGATTTACCTCGTACACACATCAATAGATTCAATTCTCTAGCTCTAAATTGCTCCCAGCCCTCTTTCCTATGTCAAGAAAGCCCCCAAAATGGAAGAAAGTGAGCATGTCTCTCTTGACCAATAAGCAGTCAAGCTTGAAACCTACTATTTGTTGTTGATAAAAGAAAAAAAAAAACTGCTACTATAAAAATAATACTATGTTCTTCTTGTTCAATTTAGAAAAAAAATTAACTTTGAATCTAAAAAATATTAGCATATCTCTCATAAAACATGCTTTATGTGTCCATCTCCCTCTAGTAATTCTGAAAAAAGAGCAACCATTAGCTTCCAGATTGTGGAGGTTTCCTTTTGGCTTTGTGTATTCATTTACACACCAATTATTCTAGATATCCTTTAATAGAATTCTTACTTATGCTTATATTTCTCCAAATATTACATATAGATAGAAAGGTGATAGATGATGATGACTGATAGATAGATAGATAGATAGATAGATAGATAGATAGATAGAGAGAGAGAGAGAGAGATAGAGAGATGATAGATAGACAGACAGATAGATATTCTAAAGTCATACAATAAATTTTCCTGACTTTCTCTAAAATTAGTATTTTCAAAGAACTAAGCAAGTTCCTGGATTTCCTTGCCCTAATGCAAAGAAAAAAATGTAACATTGAGTCTCCAACTATCCTTTCAGTTAGTGCCAACCTGAAGCCAAGAAAACTCAAATGGATGAAATCTGGCAAGTATTCAACAGTGTCTCTGTTGATTCCCTTTAACATAGCAGCCTGGCCATGACAAGAAACTCGTTCATTCTACACTGAGGACTTGTAATCTCAAACAGCCAAAGAGAAGGAAACTTTAGGAAATTGAAAGGCCAGTTAGTCCAGAACTCTGTAATTGTTTTAATCTCTGTTCAAAATGATGTGTTTTGTCTTCTGTATTTGATGCCTTGTATTCACTGTTTCTGTTATTTAAAATACAAGTAATTTGATTTCTCAGAACAACACAAAAATCTTATCATTCCAAAGTAAGACGGGCCTCACTGTGCTACAATAAGGTTGTATGGAAGGCATGTCATAGTTTGTACGTGAAATGTACCCACACACCCTCCTCAGGCTCATGTGTTTGAATACTTGCTAGTCAGCAGGTGATACTGTTTTAAGAGGTCAGGGGCTTAGGCTATCTCGTGACTGGCAGAAGAAATTCACTGCATGAGGGCTGTGGAGGTGAATTAGAGTTCTAGCCACAGCCTAGAACTAGTTCTAGAAACAGACCTCAGTTTCTGTTACAGTAAGAGTGAAAAGAGCTATCTGTAAGTGCCTTACCAAAATGCCCCTTCTTACAAATTTGCTGAAATCATAAGCTAAAATAACCTCTCCTCCATTAACTACTTCTGACTGGTGTTTTCCACATCTTCGGCTTCTGCCCTTTTCTTCAATCCACATCCTTGGTTCTGGTCTCATCTTTCCATTCTGAGACTCAAACATTGCTTCAAGGTCCTCTGGTGATTCCAGTTTTCTAAAGATGCTAAAATTGTTTTTGAAGCCACCCACACGCATTATAATAATTATTATAAGAAAGATTTTCTTCTTTGTGGTCAGCTGATTAGCAGGCTTAATTCTATCCCTCACCTCTATTTCTTTTGTTTTTATAAACCTATTATATTAAAAAACATCCTGGGGATTAGGACTGAAGTATCTATGGAGGGAAAAAATAGACTAGCTAACTTATGCCTTGTGTGTGATCAGTTCTTCTGAAAATAACATTTTGACAGCCCAATTATAGGAAAAAGCTGGAACAATGACTTTTTTCCCACAATGAACAGACTATTTTTAAAGCCTGTACAACAAGGGCTAGCTCCTTTTATAGCCAAGTCATAATTTCATTTCCTTATTAATAATGGAAGCAAGACTATAATCAGTCTCAAAAGGAGTACTAAAGAACAGATCATCACAATTTAAAAAAAAATACTTTTTCCAAAAACATACACAAAGTTCAATTAATTGGGCTAATATGAAATTTTTTTTCATAAGAAATATGCATGTGATTTGCTTATGCTTGATCGCATCTTTCCAAAAATAATTTTAATGAAAATTCAGTTTCCTACACGGAAGAGACACAGAGCTTGCAGGAGACCTCATCACACAGAAAGCACAGATCAGTATGGATTGTCTGACCCATGGCAATACACAGAAAAGAACTTTTGCAAAAGAAGGCACTCTCTAATCTAATACACAAGTCACATCATATCCTAGAATCTATGCTTTCTAAAAACATTTTCATATTGAAAAGTAAAGGCAAATTGCAAAACACATTGAAGACTGATGGGTGAGAGGGTAATTCAAGCCAGAAGCAAGAAAATGCAAATTAAACTTTACCAATTGCTCCTGATGTTCAGTCATGAGAGCTTCAAGAGAAGCTGTGTATTCAAAGAGAAATTCAGTGTTCAAAATGTAACCAACTCATCTTGGTTCACCAGCTGTGCCTTCAAGGAGCACATCTGCTAGTGAACCTAAATAAGTAGATTAGAACACATCAATGCTCTAAAGTAAATATTGTGCTTGCTCTCTTATTCTGACCTGATCTTGGTTTGAACTCCAAAACAAGTACAGGAAATGTATCTATGACATGTCATGGAACATAATCCAAGTTACAGTAACTCCGAAGGACATGTGTAAGGTGATATATTTATCTTGTTGTCTTACTCATAATGATGAAATAATAGACTCCTTTTTACATCTTCCTCAAAAAGTTTTATAAATGCCTAAAAATTTGTCTGAAATAAATATCTTTGAGTTGTTTGACTGAGAGCATTTTTAAAATCAAGTATTTCTGTAATTATGTTCTAGAAGTTTACAACCAGTGCTAACAATGATCTCATAAATGAAACAGTAGAAACAGTTCCAACATATCAGCTATGTGGAACCATGGTAAATTAGGAATTTTAAATTTATCTACCACACAACCCAGACAAACAGTTGTTTGGGGCTTTTAAACACAATGTAATTGATTGAAATGTGCAAGTACAGTTCATAAAACCCACTCTAAGCACAATGTAAAATACTTAGTGCAGCACAAGAAATGAGGCAGAGTCCGTAGACCACTTGTGTAGCATTCATGAAGCCCAGGATTCACCCCCCAGCACCTCAAAACATGGACATGGTGGCACATGCTAGTATGCCAGCACTCTGAGTCTAGAAGCAACAGGATCAGAAGTTCAAGGTCATCTTTGACAATGTAGCATGTTTGAGGCCGTTCCAGGCTAAAGACCCTGCCTCAAAATATATCACTATATAATAAAGAAAAATACCGAGTTTCAAAAATCAAGCTCCTTTCAGAGGCCCTCTCTGGTAGGTTCCTGTCCTATTCCGTTTTCTCCCTCTTCTGATATCCATTTTCTTCGCCTTTCTGAATGGGGATTGAGCATCTTAGCCAGAGTCATCCTTCTTGATTAGTTTCTTTAGGTGTACAGATTTTAGTATGTTTATCCTATGTTATATGTCTAACATCCACTTATGAGAGAGCATATACCATGTGTGTCTTTCTGTTTCTAGGATATCTCGCTCAAATGATCTTTCCCAGTTCCCACAATTTGCCTGCAAATTTCATGATTTGCTTGTTTTTTTATTGCTGAGTAAGATTCCATTGTGTAGATGTACCACAATATCTGTTTCCATTCCTCAACTGAGGGACATCTGGGTTGTTTCCAGCTTTTGGCTATTACAAATAAAGCTGCTACAAACAAGGTTGAACAAATGTCCTTGTTGTATTCTTGAGCATCTTTTGGATATATGCCTAGGAGTGGTATACCTGGATCTTGAGGAAGCACTACTCCTAATTGTTGGAGAAAGCACCAGATTGATTTTTAAAGTGGTTGTAAAAGTTTACATTCCCACCAGCAGTGGAGGAAGGTTCCCCTTTCTCCACATCCTCTCCAGCATGTGTTGTCACTTAAGTTTTTGATCTTAGCTATTCTGATAGGTGTAAGGTGAAATCTCTGGGTTGTTTTGATTTGCATTTTTCCTGATGACTAAGGACATTAAGCATTTCTTTTTTTTCTTTTTTTAATTTTTTATTTTTATTATTAGTTACTTTTTATTAACTCTGTATCCCAGGTGTATTCCACTCCCTCATTCCCTCCCAATCCTACCTGTCCTCCTTCATCTCCTCCCTGCCCTTTTCCAAGTCCACTAATTGGGGAGGATCTCCTCCCCTTTCATCTGACCCTGTTTTATCAGGTATCTTCAGGACTGGCTGCAAAGTCTTCCTCTGTGGCCTAGTAGGACTGCTCCTCCCTTTTGTGGTGGGTAGGTCAAAGAGCCTGCCATTGAGTTCCTTTCAGAAATAGTCCCTGCTCCCCTTACTAAGGGAAACCAGCATTTCTTTAAGTGTTTCTCTGCCGTTGGATATTCCTGTATTGAGAATTCTCTGTTTAGTTCTGAATCCCATTTTTTAATTGGATAAACTGATTTGTTGCTGTTTAACTTCTTGAGTTCTTTATATATTCTGGATATTAGCTCTATTCTACATGTCTAAATTACTCTTTAGACATGTCCCTTTCGCTTTCATTTCTATGCAACATGAATAACTTAAATCCTGGCTCTAATTTTGACTGACTGTTGTCTATTGGTTAGGAGTTCTCCAGGTCAAATCCCTTCCCTGCAGCCTAGCTTCTTAGTCAAGGTTTTAATTCCTTCTACAACCATAAAAATGCTCCCCTTCCAAAACAATGACATGCTGTTCTCCAGAAGGATCAACACTCCAGCCATGTAGATATTAGCAGATGCTGAGACTTATGGCCAAACTTTGTCAAAGTTCAGGGAATCTTATGAAAGAGGGGGAAGATAGTAAGACTTGAAGAGGACAGGAGCTCTACAAGGAGAGCAACAGAACCAAAAAATCTGGGCACAGGGGACTAACACTCCAAACAAGCACCATTCATGGAGATAACCTAGAACCTCTGCACAGATGTAGCCCATGGCAGTTCAGTGTCCAAGTGGGTTCCATAGTAATGGGAACAGGGACTCTCTCTGACATGAACTGGTTGGCCTGCTCTTTGATCACCTCCCCCTGAGGGGGGGAGCAGCCTTACCAGGCCACAGAAGAAGACAATGCAGCCACTCCTCATGAGACCTGATAGACTAGGATCAGAAGGAAGGGGAGGAGGACCTCCTCAATCAGTGGACTTGGGGAAGGACATAGGTGGAGAAGAGGGAGGGAGAGTGTGGTTGGGAGGGGAGGAAGGAGGGATCTACAGCTGGGATATAAAGTAAAAAAAAAACTGTCATTAAAAATAAAATAAAATTCAGTTAAGGCTTTTGCTAGTTTAGCAATATACATATATATATATATATATATATATATATATATGTGTGTATCTGAGGAGGCATTCCCATTATTGCTGGGCTGTGAGATGCAACAATAAACAAAAAAATTGATATTATAAGCCAATTTTTACATTTTACATGACAAGATTTAAATTTGAATATCCATTTGAATGGAACCATGGAGAGGAAACACATAAAATAGGAGGGAAAAAAAGCAGGTGCAATGGCTGGAGTGTTGATCCTTCTGGAGAACAGCATGTCATTGTTTTGGAAGGGGAGCATTTTTATGGTTGTAGCAGGAATTAAAACCTTGACTAAGAAGCTAGGCTGCAGGGAAGGGATTTGTCCTGGAGAACTCCTAACCAATAGACAACAGTCAGTCAAAATTAGAGCCAGGATTTAAGTTATTCATGTTGCATAGAAATGAAAGTGAAAGGGACATGTCTAAAGAGTAATCTTTGAAATTAGTAAATGGAGAAGAGAACGAAGATAAGAGATTTTTGAACACGTTACGCTTAAAGCAAAAGAGCGTATTAGTGAAATTTATCATGGTTCAACAACAAACTGCCCAGTTCCTCTGATATTTATTCACAAAAGATTAAAAAATTTTAAGATAAAGCATGACAGGATTATAAGAAAAATAACAAGCTCAATTTAATATTAGGATACTTAGAATAACTAATACAGATCCAAAACTCTAAGAAAAAATAATTATAATATAATGCCAAAATCATCTACATTAAGATTTAGCAGCTATACCACTCCTGGGCATATACCCAAAGAATTGTCCATTTTACTACAAGGATAGTTGCTCAGCTATGTTTTTAGCAGCTTTATTTGCAATAGCCAGAAAATGGAAAACACTTAGATGTCCCTTAACCAAAAAAATAGTTTAGTAAAATGGGGTACATTTACACAATGAAGTGTTACTCCACTGTTC
Organism: Meriones unguiculatus; assembly: GCF_030254825.1. Lineage (NCBI taxonomy): Eukaryota > Metazoa > Chordata > Mammalia > Rodentia > Muridae > Meriones > Meriones unguiculatus. Next base: position 102,435,454 of record NC_083351.1, read on the forward strand.
AAAAGATAACATCATGACATTTGCAGGCAAATGGATAGAGCTAGAGGAAATCATTCTGAGTGAGGTAACAGACCCTAAAAGACAAACATTGTATGTACTCACTTATAAGCGGGTACTAGCTGTAAAGTAAAACACAATCATGATACACTCCAGACCCAAAGCGGCCAAGCAACATGGAGAGCTCAACAAGGGTGAGGTAATGAATCCCTCTGGGAAAGGAAGGTGGAACAGGTATCTCAGGTGGACTAGGGGTCTGTGGGCACAGGAATAGAAGGGATTGTGTGGGGAAAGGATGGAGGGAAAGAGTACTGGAAAAGACAGCTGGAATTGTGGGGCACTCTGGAGACAAGGTAGAAACCCAGTGCAGGGGAAACTTTCCAGAATCTACACTGGTAAACTTAGCTAAGGCTCCTAGTAAGAAAAATATAAACTGACCATCTCCTCTAACCAGGAAAGACTTCCAATAGAGGGAATGGGACACCAACCCAGCCACAAAACGTTTGACCTACAATTTTTCTTGCCTACAAGATGTGCTGTGTGTAAAGGTAGGGCAGAAATTGTAGATATAGCCAACCACTTGGAAACCCAAGACATGAGAGGGCACCCACCCCTGACACTTTCTGAATGGCAAGGAACCAGAGGCTGGGTAGTCCAGGGACCTAAAATGGAACCAAATATAATGACAAAAAAAATCAGTAAAATGGTTGCTAATGATAGTCTGCTATACTCATAACCAGGAACCTAACATTATCATCATCAAAGAGGCTTCATGCAGCAATGGATGGAAACAGAGACCTGCAGACAAATAGTGGACAAAGCTCAGGCAATCCTATAGAGGAGGGGTTGGAGAGTATTGTAGGAGCCAGGGGTGTCAAGGATATCACAAGAAAACCCTAGAATCAACTAAGCTGGGCTCATAGGGGCTCAGAGAGATTAAACTGATAATTAGGGAGTCTGCATGAATCTGACCTAAGTCCTCTGTGTTTCTATTATGGTGAGGTATCTTGGCCTTCTTGTGGGAATCCTTTCAGTAGGAAGAGGGGTTATCTCTGACTCCTTTGCCTGCTTTTGAGACCCTTTTCCTCTTACTGGATTGCCTTTCAAGCCTTAATATGAAAGAGATGCCTAGTTTTATTGCAACTTGATATGCCATGTTTGGTTGATATTTCTGGGAGACCTGGCCTTTTCTGAAGGGAAACAAAGAAGGAGAAGATGGAGTTAGAGAACGAAAGGAGGTAGGGGAAACTCTTGCCAGGATGTAATATATGAGAGAAGAATAAATAAAAAAATAAAAACACAAGAACAACACAAACTCTTAATAGGAAGAAAATCAAGGTCCAGACAAAAGGAATATACTAAAAGTAAAAACAAAAACATTCAAAACGTGAGCATAAAAATTTAGAAATAAACAATAAAATCATCCTAATAGAAAGGAAGGAAGTCTGAGAAAAGCTCATATGAACTCACAGAGACTGAAACAGCATTCACAAGGCCTGCATGGCTGTATATATTCTCCGTATATATTACGATTTCCAAGTTAGTGTTATTATGCAGTCCCTGAGGGTGCAAACATGTGAGTTTCTGATTCTTGTGACTTCTCTTAAGTTCTTTTTCTTCTTTTAGTTTGTTTTAAATAATAAAATATAATAAAACACTTTATAAAATTAAAAACAAATAATAAGTAACAACAAAATTTCTAAATACTGTAAAATGACTAGTAACAGAAAATATTAAAAAGCACATAGAACAAAAAAATAATAGATCCCTGATAGGTGACAAATGATGAAAAATGAAGGATGATAGACTGATAGATGATACATGAATTATAGATAATTAGGTTAATTATAGGAAATTGAAAGTTAGAAGATATATAGGAGATAATAGATAAATGGGTGGTGAATAGATAAATTTAATACATATACATATCTATATCTATATGTATATATATATATAGAGAGAGAGAGAGAGAAGACAGATCGAGAAGGTAGATGAGAGTAATGAAAATTGCCTCATATGACTAGAAAGGGTTAGGAAGTTCTACACTGTGCTATCTGTGGGCTGGGTAACCAGGGGATGATATTATAACTCAATGTGTGTTCAAAGATCTCAGAACCTCCTATATACAACAGATTTCCCCTATATAACTACAAATGTTGCCAAGGTTGAACACAATGGAGATGTTCACAAAAAATTATAACACCCGGAGATCTTCTGTTGAAAAGGGAAGCCAAAATGATATATATATTTAGGTATAAACACTAGAGGGTTTGCCAATTTCATCAAAAATTACCCACACTTTTATATCATAGCCCTTGGCTATTTCTCAGAGATGAAAACCCACATGCCCAAAGCCTGCACCTTGATGTTTGCAGCAGCTTTATTTATAAAAACTGAAGCTTATAAGCAAGCATGACGTGCTGCTTGGTAAGGAGACGTGTAGATGTTGATGGTCTCACACCGTTAGATATATGCAGCGACAAAATTAATGTTGAGCTATAAAGCCATGCAAAACCATGGGGAAACTTGCATGCATGCAAATAAAGAAGTCTATATACAGTGCTGTATACTATATGTTTCCATCTGTATGACATCATGTAAAAGGTAAATTATAGTAAAATACCAGTTTTTTTTTTTTTTAAGAATTAAAGAATAAGCAAGGGTAGACATGTAGAGCCAAGAAAATCAGGTATTATACAAGGTTCAACCCTACACAAAGAACCGTGGGCAACTGAGTGCTGAGAATGGGACAAATACTCTTCCCCAGATAAGAGCACAGCATTTTTTTTAAATACCAAATGATAAGCCCTGAAAACATACAAGTAACATTATACAGACTAAAAAGTTTATTTGTATGAATATATATGTATAGACATATATTAATGTAACAACAATTAATGAAAAGGGAGACCATAAAATTGAAACAGAAAATGGAGGGGTATACAAGTTTTATAGGAAGCAATGAGAAGGAAAACTGTGGTGCTTATAATATTAAAATAAAAATATCTCATAATTAGGGCTAGTGAGATGGATCAGCAGTTAAGGAGTGCATACTGTTCTTGAAGAGGAACCAGGTTTGGTTTTCAGCATCCACTTTGGGTGGTGCAAAACTGCCAGTATCTCCAGCATCAAGGGAGTCGGTATCCTCCATCTCTGTGGGCTCCTGCAGTCACATACCCATACACACATATTCACATGCACACAACTTAAAAAAGAAATCTTTTAAAAACAGCATATTACGTAAAGGAATTATACAAACTCAGAAGGATAAGTATAACATGACTCCATTGTTTGAGAGGTTTCCAGAAGAAGCAAACACAAGATCACTATCAGGAGCTTCAGGGGAAGGGATGGGAGTCGTAGCAAAGGTTGGGACGTCAGAGTTAGTGCCTATTACATGTACAAGAAAACTAGCTGTGCTTGGGGTGTGAATTGTGCCCCACATCCTCATGGTGGAACAGTTGGTCCCTACCAGAAAGAAGTGAGTGAAGTGTTATGAAAGTGTTTGAGGTGAGAAATCACTAGGGGAAATGGGTTACTTTGAGCAGACCTTATGGTTTATCCCTGGGTCAGCTTCCCATGTGTGAGGAAAGTTACCATAGTAATGAGAAAATTGATTAATATGGGGATAAGGGGGAAGGTTTATTTACAGAACATGCTAGCGGCTGTGTAACATTGTGACAATATTTAATTAAGCTGAATTAACCACTTACACATGGTTAAAATGATTAATGATATTTAGCATATTTTATCTTAATAAAACACTGTATTACCTATTAAGAAAAAAATTATTAGAGAGAAAAAGACACTACATGTAAATAAAAACAATCAAAACTATTTTTTGTAAAACTGTAAGAGCAGATTAAACAATAACAAAGAAAGCAAAACAACAACAAAATGCACAGTTATTAGGAGATAAATGATAAATATAAGTAATATATTTAATATTTTTATTTCATTATTACAGGAGAGTCCAAGCATAATCAAGTGGGGGTGTTTGCGTGGAACTCAGTAGATTTAATCCAAACCTCTTTGAAGGCACAAAGGTCCTGTCATGACACTGTTAAAACAAATAGTTGGAACACTGAACATTCTAGTTCTTTGTTCTGCTCCGTCCCTCGGGCTGTCACGGCCCACTCAGGCTGCACACTGAGCCTGGAAAAAAGATGCAGAGTCCAGAACAACGGGATCTTCAGGATCCAGGTCCAGTTGGAAGTGCTGGGGGTAGAAGCCTTTCTAAGAGGATTTTAGTGTAACAGATCTTTTGGGCAATTATAGCTCTTCACCAAGAGGAACAAGAAGAAAAAGAAGCAGTCAGGAGGCCAACACGCCTTGGGCAGGAGCAGTTCAGCGGCGGGAACTGGACCAAGGGATGACGTGAGATGGGACCCTGTTAGCAAGGCCTCAGGGTAGGCAGGTCCTAGAGTCCAGTGGTGAAGGTCCACATAGAGAAAGACTTCTCCAAAACAACCCTTTAAGCATTATAGCTCAGTGAAACATCAACTCTTAGACGAACAGCTTTGTTTGATATGAACAGGGACTTGGGGAGTGGGAATTCCCACTCCAGGGTGGGTGGACATCGTTGGTTGTGGCGGGGATGCTGGTGATGCTCTATTTGCATCCAGGTGCCAGCTATGTGGGGCTACCTTGAGAGCTGGGAGTCAGAAGCCTATGTGCCTCGGGCATGTAGGCTTAGAACAAGCAAGGACTAGTTTGGCTAGGTCTGTGACCTCACTCTAGCCCCATGTCTGTTTTCCCCCATAACTTAGGCTATGTGCACCAGAGAACATAGAACTCCACACCACAATATTGACTCAGTAAAATAATCTGTTAATAATACAACCATCCTGTTTGGGCCAAGAAAAGATGAACACTTCAGCAAAATACAATGAAGAGCTCAGATAATAGGCTCTGGTCATTTTCCTGTGAGAAATGAAAATGGATAAACATCTCCCACTGGTGTAGATTCATTGCAGTCTTTATGTGAAACAAAATATAACAAATTGGTCCATGACTTGGTGAGAAACCCTTTCTTAAAATGGTTCTTAATTAATTCATACTTGCACATTAAAGTAAAAATTCCTTTATGTGAAAAAAGCATAAATGGCCCAAATATATTACAAATGAGGAAATTTTATATTAAAAAGCTAGGATTGGATCCTATGACATGTCAATAATGAGTCAAAATCTATGTAAAACATCTTCCAATAGGGGAAAAAATACATGACCAAGCAAAGAAAACAACTTTGAAGCTGAAGTGATGGTTTAGCAGTTAAGACAACTTATTGCTTTTTCTAAGGACCCAGGTTTGCTTCCCAACACCCAAGCATCAACACACAATCATCACCTTTAACTGCAGCTCCTGAAACTTCGTTGCTCTATTCTATCATCTTCAGACACCAGGCACACATGCAGTGCACATACACACATGCACTAAAAAATCCACACACATAAAATAAAAATAACAAATCAATCTGAAGTAGAAAGCACAACTTTATTAAAGCAACATAATCCATAATAATAATCTGAACGTCTGTCTTATACCCTCAGATAAGTGTAGGCTTCACCCTCACCAGGAGAGTTCTCTTTGCAATGAATGGAGACGATTACAGAAACTTCAAACAGTCAAAAGGCAGAGTTGTAGACCCCAGTCCCAATGGTTACATCTACGAAACACTTCCACACAGTATTTTGTGTCTCAGGAACCATTGTCAAAAAGGGGTCAGAAAGATTGAATCAGAGATTCAAATAGATTGCTGTTAGACTCTGTCTCCTAGTAATGTCAAAAACCTCGCCCATAAAGTGTCACCAATATTACTACCTAAATATGAACTGAACAGGAATTATAACAGAAGACATGAAAAAGTAGATGGAAAAAAGTACAAAGGTACTCAGCTCTACATGAAGAAATATAGGTTACTGAGAAAAACAGAGAGTGGGTGAGGTGTTTTTTCCCAGACAAGAACACACCAATTCGTTATCCAATACCAAACAGTCATCCCTGAAAACATGCATACAAATAACATTATATAAACCAAGCAGGTTATGTTTAGAAATATATATATGTATATATATGGAGGTGCATATATGCATGCCTTAACAATTAACAAGAAGAGAAGTCATGAATTTGAAAGAGAGAAAGAAGGGATATATGGGCAGTTTGCTAGGATAAAAGAAGAAAATGTAATTATATTATAATCTCAAAATTAAAAAGTAAAAAATGAAACATTATCTTAGCCACTTTTCTTTTGCTGTGAAGAGACATCATGTTCATGGCAACTCTTATAAAGAACAGTATTTGATTTGTGTCTGGCTTACAGTTTTAGAGAGTACGTTATCATCATGGAGGGAAACAGCAGTGGTAGAAATGGCAGGCATGATTCTGGAGCAGTAGCCTACTCCAAAGGGGCAACAGCTCCATTCCTTCTCAAATAGGATCACGCCCTAGTGACTAAGCATTCAAATATATGAGCCTATAGAGCTGTCCTTATTCAGACCACTACAAACATCAAATTAGTAAAGGTATACATTTAGGACATATGCTTCAGTGGTAATTAGAATAGTATGTGGAAAGCTGAGATCGTTCACAAAGTAATTTATCATTTAGTAAATTTGAACACAGATATTCTCTATGTTCCTGAAATTCTATTCATACTAAAATTGCCTAAAGAAAAACTTCACAGAGTCTGGAGTTGACTTTTTAAATTTGATTTTAGTTAGAGGAGAGCATATGTGTTTACAATGTATTCAGATCATATCTACCCTCCACTCCTTCTGATTTCCCTCACAATCCCTCTCAACATCATAAACACTTCTTCCTCCATCTTTTTATCCTTCTCCTCTTTCTCTTCTCCATAACCTGCTTCCATTAAATCTACTTAGTGCTGCATTTCTTCTCCAGGGTGGAAGTTCACTGGCATAATTTTATGCAGGGCTTGTGCAGCCACAGCTGCTGTGATACTTGAAATGTGATACATAATAAGGAATATGGATTCATTGGTACATATAGATACTCACACATACATGGTATTGAAAGTCTTCCCAGTTGAGTCAAATCTACGTATTGATTTGTCGTTTTTATATAGAGATGTAGCTTAGGCGGAATACATACACAGTCATTAATGCATTAAAATATAACCTGAGTAAGGATAACCTTTAAATAACACATTTATTTTATATATGTTCATAGGAGAAAGAATTGTGTATTATACTAATTAAGAATAAGAACATATGTAATGAAACTACAAAAAGGCAAATAAATAATTAATGTAGCTCTCAGAGGGTGCTTACATACACAGAGAAGGTAAATGGGAAGGAAAATGTATTTCTAATGTGTAAGATCCTACGTCTGAAAATAGATAAGTGTTTGCAAAGATTCATGAATGCTTCTTCATTATTAAATTGTAGGTTTATAGATATCTTTAGTGCATACAGGATAAAACATATACTTAAGAAAAATACGTATAAGGTTAGATAAAAGCTTAATTAGACTCTCATAGAATCAGTGGGGATATTGACTACCAAATTTGAAATGTTACTTAGAAACTGGAAAAGTGTTGAGAAAACAGAGGACTCGCAATTCAGAAATGCTGGGTAGATCATTGGAGATAGGAAACCTTGCTCTCACTCTCTCATTCTCTCAGGTTCTCTCTTCATGCCCTCTCTCATTCTCACTTTCTCATAACATAAAAAATTTCAGCATCACTGCAAACAATAAAACCAACCTAACACAACAGCAAGCCATACATCAAATGGCTTTTTAGCTTGAATGTTCAGATACATGCTTTGTCAAAATACAGCTATGTGCCTTGTTGGGAAGTCCCAATTAATTGGAGAGGACTGTGAGAAGCTGGAGTGCTGAGACAAGTGATATGGCTGAGGCAGGGAGGCACCATGCTTCCTTATTTGTGTTGGAGAATTTTCACAACAGCATGGTGGCATTTTGTTTGTTTGTTTGTTTTGTTTTCCTAGCTTCCAGCTCTTATTTATTTTTTAATATAATTTTTTATTTATTACAACTTATTCATTTTGTATCCCAGCTGTAGCCCCACATTCATCCCCTCCCAATCCCACCCTCCCTCATCTTCTCCCATGCCCCTTCCCCACTGATAGTGGAACACCTCCTCCCCTTCCATCTAACCCTAGTCTATCAGATCTCATCAGAACTGTCTTTCATAGTCTTCCTCTGTGCCTTGGTCATGCTGTTCCCCTGTCAGGGGGAGGTGATCAGAGAGCCGGCCACTGAGTTCATGTGAGAGACAGTTCCTGTTCCCCTTACTAGCAGCCCTTTTGGAGACTGAGCTGCCACTGCCTTCTTTTGTTCAGGGTGTCTGGATTATTGCCATGAATGGTCCTTGGTCGGAGTATCAGTCTCAGAAAAGACCCCTAGACCCAGATATTTTTGGTTTTGTTGTTCTCCTTGTGGAGCTCCAGACCCTTCCAGGTCTTTCTATCTCCACCTTTTTTTCATAAGATTTCCTTCGCTCTGCCAAAAGTTTGGCTATGAGTCTCAGCATCTACTTTAATATCCTGCTAGTTAAAGTCTTTCAGAGGCCTTCTGTGGTAGGCTTCTGTCTTGTTCCTTATTTTCACCTTCTTCCGATGTCTATCCCATTTCCCTTTCTGAATGAAGATTGATCATCTTACCCAGGGCCCTCCTTCTTGCTTAGCTTCTTTAGGTTTACAGATTTTAGTATGATTATTCTATCTTATTTGTCTAATAATATATATCCACTTATAAGTGAGTATATACCATATGTGTCTTTCTGCTTCTCGGATAGCTCACTCAGGATGATCTTTTCTAGTTCCCACCATTTGCCTGCAAATTTTATGATGTCTGGTTTTTAATTGCTGGGTAGTATTGCATTGTGTAAATGTACCACAATTTCTGTATCCATTCCTCAATTGAGGGACATGTGGGTTGTTTCCAGATTCTGGCTATTATGAATAAAGCTGCTACAAACAAGTAAATGTCATTGTTGTATACTTGAGCATCTTTTGGATATACGCCTAGGAGTGGTATAGCTGAATCTTGAGGAAGCAGTATTCCTAATTGTCTGAGAAACCATGGTGACTTTTTAAATGTAGAGGTCGATGGCAGGGAAGAAATGTTTTTCAACATCAGGGAACTTATTTATAACAGTAAAATAAACAACAACAAAAAAAAAACAGACAAACATTGTGCCTTAAGAAGCAATTTATTACCCTAATGTTCACATAATACAAACATATTCACATATATACATATGCATTATTTTCTATATTTTTAATTTGGTTTGGTTGATGGATTTTATCCATTTGAAGTATAAATACACTTCTCTAATATTGTTATTCGAAAACTTTGTTCTTTATTTGTAAATATTTTATATGTATACATTTACTTACAATTTTACTAGTCAGTGAAATAGTATCATCTGTGTTATATGATGTGTTATATCATTTGAAAACACAGACACACATGCAGGCTTGGGAGCATTGGGACCCCCTGTTGGGCATACTTGTTAGTGAGTGGCTTCTGCAAGAGTATTACCTTTGTGATAGTAGTGATGTGTTTTAGTCAAACAATACATCTGTAGGAACTGATTTTCTCCATCCTGAACATGCCCATGATGTGCTGGTCCCAGAAAAGAAGATTCACAGTTAAGAAACTGCAGCAGTCCACAGCCTCAGGCAGAGCTCTCTGGGTCCCAGGGGAGGAAGCCAAGCTGCCTGGCAGCTGAGTTCTAAAGTCTTTTTAAAGACTCAAGTGAACCCCAGGCAAATACATCATTAAAGGAAAACACATATAAAGGGACAATTCATAAAATTATCATCTCAGTGCAAACATCTTAGTGAGGCTGAGACATCTGAGTACAGAAGGGCATCTCCTGCTCAACTGTTATCCCATTTGCCACACAAAACAGTGCTCATCACTGCATCTAAAAGAAGAACAAGAACAGTGTCATCAGAACTAACAGAACAGCCTTTGTGCTCTCCTATGCATCAAGATGGATGATGAAAGACAAACAGTTCTGCTGCAGTGCTGAAAGTATTGAGCAAAGGTTCTTAAAATGGATTTATCATATTCAATTAGATGCAGCAATAATAAATGGGCCTTTCAGATGCGAGTCAATTTACCAATACATCTTCAGTGAGGCTGTAATAGCTAACCTCTTTCAGTCACATCAAATGACAGCAGGTGAAAACAAGGCACATTCTTATTTATAATTGATTCGGAGAGAAAAACTGTGCAGCACTAGAGTTCTTACACAAGTAAATAAAATACACTTCAAACTAATATCATGGGAAGTGTTTTCAAAATGAATGAGAAAATCAATAGTTGTAAAATAGTTTCTAAAAAGTCAGTGTAACAACCAGCTAAGACAAGTATATGTATTTTAGTTTTTGTATTTAAAAACTAAATTATAATAAAGTAATTATATATGTGTGTGTACAAATACAACAAATTAAAATATGCATAAATCTATACATATTATATCTATTATTTAGAAAATATTGTATATTTGTTTGTTAAACTCTAATTCAGTTAAAAATACACCTTATAAATAATAAAAAAATTCAGATCATATTTTCTTCATAAGTGCTTTCATCCCTCAGTTTATAAATATACACGTATAAAATGTTTTGCTTTAAGAGGGAAACCCAGTATGGTCTTCTCATTGTTAAGACAGCTCTATGCTAAAGATAGAATCCTTACCCACAGAACATGCCCAGCACGCATAGGAACCGTCATTCTATCCTTAGCACCATAGGAAACAGAGAGAGAGACAGAGAGAGAGAGAGAGAGAGAGAGAGAAACTTTGCCTCACAATTCAATTGAGAACAGACATAATTCTAACTCTCTTTCCATGTGTAGGCATTTATTTCAGCATGCCTCAAAGTGAGTGGTTGAAAGAAATCACAGAACAGAGGAACCCCATATGGTTGCTGGGTTGATTTTTGTAGCACTTCTGTTATATATTTATAACATGTGCTCAGCAATGCCATTTTCTGACCCTTTCAGAGTGAGCTGTTTGTCTCCTGTTCAAGGTCAGTTGCTCAAGAGCATAGACTCAAGGTCTTGTTCTGGCTCCTGGAGAGCTAGTTGAGTAAATGTTGGCTGGATGAGTTAGGTGTGTGTTGATGGACTGATTTGCAATTCTAAATTCCTCTCCACCAAGAGATTAAAACCTTGCTGTTCCAATCAGCCTGTTAGCTAGCCTTCTTCACCATAGTTGGCTTCAGTTGCCCACGTTCAACAAAAAGAAGGTGAAGTATGACATATTAAGACATCGAAACAGGGATTCAGAGACTGCATTCACAAACTTTACTGTTGATTTTATTATTACTTACTATTAAAATCTTACTATTTCTCTTTTTTTGTTGTTTTTTTTCTTTTTTTATTAATTACACTTTGTTCATTTTGTATCCCCCCATAAGCCCCTCCCTCCTCCCCTCCAGATCCCACCCTCCCTCCCCTTTCTGCATGCATGCCACTCCCCAAGTCCACTTATAGGGGAGGTTCTCCTCTCCTTTCTGATCTTAGTCTATCAGTTCTCATCAAAAGTGGCTGCATTGTCCTCTACTGTGGCCTGATAAGGCTGCTCCCCCCCTCAGGGAGAGGTGATCAAAGAGCAGGCCAATCAGATTATGTCAGAGGCAGTCCCTCTTCCCATCACTATGTAACCCACTTGGACACTGAACTGCCATGGGCTACATCTGTGCAGTGGTTCTAGGTTGTCTCCATGAATAGTCCTTGGTTGGAGTATGAGTCTCTGGGAAGTTCCTTGTGTTCAAATTTTCTTGTTCTGTTGCTCTCCTTGTGGAGTTCCTGTCTTCTCCAGATCTTACTATTTCCCACTTCTTTTTTTTTTTTCTATTACAATTCTTGTTTTTTTTTTTTTTTTTTTTTCAATGCAGTTTATTCAGGAACATTGAACAATCCTCGGACCCCGGGGAAAGCCAGCCCACAGCTTAAATAGCCTCTGGGTAGCCAACCCAGGCGTGCCACGGGGGCAATGCAGATAGGTCCACATACATGGAAGCAAGCCAGATCCTCGGCCTTAGCCAAATGTGGAGTTGTTCGTGACAGAGAGCACTCACCATCAGGAAGGTGGAAGGCGGAAACCAGCTCCATCTTTAAGGCATAGCATTCCGCAGCTCTCTACAGTTCCCCCTTTTTGTTTTAGACGCATCAGGCAAGAGTAGAGGTCTGATCTCTGATATTAGAAATAAATTGGGACTTTGTACAGATGTTCATTTAGGTGTCATCCACCCAAAGAGCATCAGACCCGTCCGATACCTTTTTCTCAGAGGCGGGACCTGGGGCATCAACCCGCATGCAATCAGACATGCTCTTCTCTGGGTCCAAAGAGGCTGACCCTGAGTGCAGTGCTTAGCCTCGCATCCTGAGCGTAACATTTTAGCTTTTTATGGTAGCCAACCATGCTTGGGGAGAATGTCCTGCTTCAATGGCTGTAAAGGCCTGAATGATCATGGCTGCATCACACTGTTGTGAGACTCTAATCTTGCATATATACCACAGGCAAACCAAGGAGACCAACACCAGAAGGCCTGCTAACACTCCCATGCCCGCCCATTCCTTCAGATGATTCATGGCTGCAACAATCCATGCTGATAATCCTGTGGCTAGTACTACGATGGAGCAGCTGAGAGTGGCCATTGTCACAGTAAATTCTACCGGAGTGGACGCAGGACTAGCCACAGGATTATTTCCCACTTCTTACATAAAATTCCATTCACTTCCCTGTGTTTTATATTCTTATGTTCCTTTTGCTAATCTGAATTTTATTTTTCTTCCCACTTTTATCTGATTTTTAATTCTCCAAGAAGTGTGGAGGGTAATGTACATGTTAGTGAGTTTTTCTTTACGTTTAATTCTACATCAGTCTTTGCAGTAAGGTGGTAGGCACAGAAGAGCTCCAGACAACAGAATTTCTCTCAGCTGGGTCCAGAAATTGTTTTGGCTTTTTTGCTGTCTGTTTGTTTGTTTGAGACTAGCTGCTTTTTCCACTGTGGAAATATCACCAGAAAAATATAGGTTGGCTCACTTAGTGAGAAAAGGTTGACTGCATTGCCTCCTGAAAGAGGGTTCAGCTAGCAGACATGAACACAGGAAACATGGCAAGAGAACATGTAACGAGGAGGAAGTCAGATTGCCATGTCAAAAGGCTTCTTAGATACCATGCTGTCTTTACCTCTCACTAGTTTAAGAAGAAGAAAAAAATCTGTTTAAAAAACACAGAAAGCTTGTGTGCCTCCGAGGAAGGTGAAACACCATCCTGATGCTGCCCAGCTAGCTGAAAGGCCCGAGTCACCTTACCACCCTGCTGCAGTGGAACCTGATGGCTGCTGTCTACAAGGACACTTGAGCTTACAGCCCCATGCTGGGAGCAAGATTCCCGTGCTTGACCTCTGCAGTTGCATTCTCTTCAGTGCAGTCTCCTCTAAAATCAAACTTTAGTCATCCATTTGTAGCTGGTGGAGGCAGGATCATGTGTAGAACACCGACAACAGTAGGAGAAAGTCGGTTCCTGACCCACACTCTGTGAGCATGAAACTCAAATACAGAAAATTGTAATGCTTTTTAAGAGATTTTCAGGAGGTCCGGGGTAACTAAGAGTGTACCTGAATACATAGTAAATGTACATAAAAATAAGAAAGGCTTCACGTGCCAATGTTTATATACTAAAAAGCCAATCTCGTATCAAATGTTTGTAGTTACTATTACTTGTCAAGTTGTTCTCAGAGAAGAAATAACGGAAATGCATGAAATGACATAGATTCTGGAATGTGGTAATCTTCAAACTGGTCATCCCAGAACTCTGGCTTCTTTGAAAGCTGCCAGTGAGCCTGGAGATGCTCCGCATCGGCCAGATTGACAGGTACATGAGCTGCATGAGTCGCCGTTGACTCCTGGAAGCATCAGAGCTGTAACGGAACCGCACCTATGCCCACAGTATGTGAGCTTTATGCTTGCTTTTCTTCAGAAGACAGATGGCCAATAGATGTGTGTAACTGTTTTCATTCGTATCTGCTTCAGAAGTAAGTGAATTTCCTCCTGAAGCTTACTCTTTCATTCAGCCCTGCCGTCAACAGTCCTGGTAAACAGGTCATGACTGTACGGGATCCCAAATGGTGTATAATGACCCTTAACGTGGGCTGTTCCATCTTCCTATAATATTCTACATTTTCCATTTAAAATAGTCCATTAATTCCTCGAAAGTGCATTTAATATGACATTGTGTCTGTTACAACATGTCTACTTTAATAAATGTGTATCTGGATTATATCATTGACTCATTTATGAGCTCTGTCCCCTTTAGCAATGTGCCTTTGGGATCACGAGTCACTAAAATATCCCTTTATTCATAGAATACCACCAAATCTGCTATGTGAATGATGCTGTCATCAAGTTCAATTCATAAATGAAAAATTCCAACATACATTACTATTATACGTTTTATGAAAACAGCTTTAAACAGTGTTATTGCAGTGACTTTTACTGATCTGTCCAAAAACAGAGAAACTTTACAATATCACTAAGTTACATATAAGTTAAGTTAAGGCTACACTCCATTTGTCGAGAAATTAGCATTTTGTTTATCATGGAAATTTGAGGTTTTTTCAAGGATATCTCTCAGAATATTTTTATAAATTAAAATACTGCATATTTGAAAATATCAGGATGAGAATTGGAATTTTTTAAATGGAGGCTTGGATCCATATTGTGCAAGAATAAAAATCTATGCATTACTGATCTAAGAATTAAATAAAATTTAACTAGATTATTTGGCAAGCTAACATTTGTATTCCACTTTAATTAAAAGTGATGTGTTGTTTCCATTTGTGCATTTGTGGTATGTGTTTATATGTGTATATGAATGTGGTGTGTGTGTATGTGTGTGTTTAAGGTATATGTATGTGGAATTTGAGTGTGTATGTGTGCTAGTGTGGTGGATGAGTGTGTTTGTGTGTTTATGTTTGTGATATATGTCTATGTGGTATGTGTGTGTGAGTATAATATATGAGTATGTATGTGTGTATACGTGTGTATCTGTGTGTGTGTTGTAGGTGTGTCTGTGTTTATGTGTATAAAGATGTTGTATATGGATCTGTATGTATGAGTGCGAATTAAGCATGGAAGTATAGGTGCTTGTGCTCAAACAGAGGCTAGAGAAGGGCGTTGGGTGTCTTACTAATCTCTCCCTTCTTCCTTTAAAGCAGGGTCTATTCCTAAGCTTGAAGCTCAGATAAGCTGGAATCCAGGAAGCCCCAGCATCTACTTGTCTCCACTTGTCTTCAGTGATGGATTTGCATGAATGCCTAGGGATCATGCCCAGCTTGTCTTACATGTGCTAACATGTGAACATCTATCCTTATTAATGCTGGGGCATCCAGTGCTTTTAACCACTGAGCCACTCTCAAAGTCCAAAGGTAACACTTTAAAATAAAGGTTTTGACTCTTCCAAGGCTAAATTGAGGCTGTAAAGAAAATGGTTTGTATCTTCCTGGTGTAAAGTTGTAAATAGTGAGTATCATTTCATAAGGTCATAGCCCACTAACTGATAGCACTGAACTCTAATATATGAGAGTATCAAAATCTGTTGTGACACAGAACTCTTCCTAACACACACATCTGCTCATTCCAGATAGGATGCCCATGACATACCAAAGTATAGAAACGACCAAAATCCAATTTGGTGAACCAGTACTTTTCACTCTGGTTATTTACAGGGATGAGGGGTCACTTATAGGAGCAGAAATGACACATAGACTGCTACATCTCTAACGCCCATGCCAGTAGGGATGACAACTCATAAAGCTAGAAAATCTGGAGCTCACTTCATAGCCTGAAAAACATTTCAACGGGTCAGAAAGTGTCCTTTCCAAGTGACTATTTTCTAAACATCTTCTGGGCAACTCTACTGGTTTATTCTTCTTCCAAGCAGCTGGTCTGGTCTCAAGAGTCTTTTTTGCAGCTTGGCTTGTCTGAGAGAGCCCCTCAGAATTTATTCCTTGCTCTGGAAGTGAAGGGGCTAATGAATCTGGTCAGTTTCAGGGACTTCATGAAGTTATTTTGAGTTGGTTAACTTCCTACTACTTCCTACTTAACGAGTTACCTTACTGATGGAATGATTCAATCTCAGAGCAAACTATCCTGCATCAACATCCATCCTTCAGAGCCTGTGTCCTGAGCAGTGTCTCATCACCATCAGTATCCAAGACAGAACACAGACAGAAGACTAATTCTCACACACATCTCATTCTTGTTAGATGACAAATCCCTCAATGCTTTTAACTTGATGATCTTGACACAAAAGTAATTGTTAAAGGTTTCAGTGGGGATAGATATTAAATTAATGACTCCGTTCATTAGACCAAAGGACTTTTGCAGTTAAGTAGAATCCAGAGCTGTCTGGATTTTTTTAATACAATTTTATTTTCTCTAGGAAAGGAATGTTTGTATTTCAAAACATTCATGTTATTCTTTGCTACCTTATGATATGAGAAGGGACATAGAAGGTAAAGGCTGAAATGTAAATCTGAACTCGAGTCAGCTGGCTGGAACAATGCTCAGCATTTCTATGCTAAGGTGTGGAAGCTACCCCATGCTGCTGATCTAACCTCACAGGCCTAGCACTGTGTATGGTGAGGGAAAGGATTCCGAAGTCCTAAAACATCAAATAAGATGCTTCAACAAAAGTATTTTCTTTCTACAATTGCCATAATAAAGCACTAAATGGAAGTGATCTTATCAGTGAGCTGTCTCAGAGACAGAGTCTGGAGGTCAGAAACTGAAGAGCATGTAGGGGATCTCCTTCTGAAAGGTGTGAGTGTAGAATTTGCTCCAGAAATTTCATCTTGCTGTGCAGATGTCCACCATCCCTCTCTGGCTCTTCACAGTACTGTTCTGCTATGCACACATGTCATAACTGTGTCCAAGCATCCCTTGTGATAAGAGGGCCATTCATGCTTGATACCAGCCCAATTTTAACTTGAAAACCTCTGCAAATTTTCCTAATTCCAAACAACCTCATCTCCTGCTGAACTGGGAAGTTAAAAGAGCAAAGTGATGGGGGTAACTTAAACATATTAATTTGGGAACAACACATTGTCTATACCACTTCATGAATTATAGGATAAGAAACATCTCCTAAGCTGTCTGAAAAGTTTATAAGACACATAGTAACTCCACACAATGAAAGAACGAGGCTTATGCTTGCTCAACTCCACATTCTGCACCAATTCTAAAATTGACCTTTAATTAAATTTAAACGTTTTTGATATCTAGAAGCAATTCATCCTGGGTTAGTCTCATGTCTGCTGGCCATGTAAAAGTGCCTTGACATGGCCATTATTGCATGTGAATGTCTGACCTTGCTTATTGTAGTTTAGTGGTCAATGTAATTAGATAGTCTTTTTTATTAAAAAATGTCTTATAAAATGTGATATTAGAACTTTTTTTAAAAAATCATAATTTAGACAGGAAGACATGAAAAAGAAGGTAAAAATAAATCCAGTAAGATTGGCCTTTGAAGGACTGGAAAAAATACCATTTTCTTTTCAGAAAAATAAAACCAGAGTCACTGGCTAAGAGCAATACATTGTTCTTTCAGAGGTCCCAAATTAATTCCCATATTTGGCAACTTTCAAAACTTTCAACTGTTTGTAATTCCAGCTCTTGGGGAATTCATTGTCTATGGCTTCTGTGATCAACTTCACTTATGTGCCCTTTCCCACACACAGGTACACATAATTAAAAACAATAAAAATTTTAAAAGGAAAATAAAACAAATCTTATGAAGTCTGAGAAAGCATGAAACCAACAGGAAGATAAATGCCTGTGTTTGTGGGTAGCAGTTACTGAAAACACTCTTGAGTGGTCAAAGCGTTGAGAATAAATGTGATTGTTGAGTGCCCAGCACCAAATGAGACATCTACCAGCTGCTTGAAGGCTCAGGGAGCATTAATGAAGAGGGGGCAGAAAGGATGTAAGAACTAGGACATGATTGGGAGTGTTTGTTCTCCCCATAGTCATGAACTCACAGCAACTGTAGTTACCTGAAGCCCTGCACAAGATTAAGCCTGACAATATTCCCTTTCGTATAAGGAGGTTCTCATGTGGGTGCACCTCTCCATGAGGGAATAATGAAGGTTAATGATTACTAAGGAAGGGGCAGTTCTATTATCATCCTTGATGTAATCACTGATAAGTTACTATGATCCCGAAAATACCTTTAACCCATGCTCACACCAGCAACCCTCATTATACTCAATGCTTCCAGAAAGAGAGGGAAGGACAGGACAGGGAAGAAGTAAAGTCATGAAATTAAAAGTGAAGCTTGTTGGGAAGAAGCATTTCAGTGGAAAGGAGAGATGAGAGAGTACAAAAGGGTGAAAAATGGCCAAAAGCCATTACATACATTATTAAAACTGTCAAGAATATTTTTTAAAATGTTAAAAATTTCACTGGTGATGTTTGTGCTATGGAGCTGAACAGAGGCTGCATCTCTATAAAGACTAGCAAGGCATTCAATATCCTGAGAGGCTGTGACTGTCACTTACAGATGCTTTAGACAGGTTTCAGGTTTCAGACTCTGAGAGAACAAAGTCTGGGATATAGCTGGAAGCACTGTGTTCTCTGAGTAGAAAAAAGCTCTGCCTTATAACTGACAGAAGCTCACATTCAATGGAATTCAGAAGTTTCTATCTGAGGAAGCCAAGAAAAGACAGGAGGACTAACAACCTTTTATTCTGATATTTGTGAAGGCTAAAGAGCATTCTAGAAAGTGTTCAGTGCTGTCGATTCACCATAGGGATTCCATCCCAAGGAGCTTTCTCAGAAATCTTTCTAGGGTCAGAAGGAAGGGGAGGAGGACCTCCCCTATAAGTGGACTTAGAAAGGGGCAGGGAGGAGATGAGGGAGGGAAGGTGAGATTGGGAGGGGGGAAGGTGGGGGCTATAGCTGGGATACAAAGTGAGTAAACTGTAATTAATATAAAAAATACAAATTCAATAGAAATCTTTCTTCTTTTTTTCCTGAAATCTGCTATATCCCATTTTCTACTGGATCTGATTACTGTGGATCTGTGCAGTGCTCATTCCTTACCCAGCATGCTCATGATGGCACCTGCCTTCCAAGCCAAACACGCTAGATGAACTAAGTTACAGTCAATAACAGAAAATACTGAACTACACAGGTGAAACTTCCAGCTTGACAGAGCTCTAGGATTCTGTAGGCAAACTCAAAATAAGTATTGTCAGGAGGCAGCATAGAGCATAGGACTTCTCTCTCTTTCTCGTTCACTTACACACACACACACACACATACAGAGAGAGAGAGAGAGAGAGAGAGAGAGAGAGAAAATGTTAGTTTTTGGTGGATGACCTAAATTTGAACACATCATCACATTTTAGAGAAATTCACTTTTCCTTTTTCATTTTCTCAGGACCTACAATCTAGTGTTAAGAAAATTAAAGTTTCATAAAGCTTGAGTATTTTTATCTCATGCGCTTTAATGTTCATTGTCAACAAATACAACGATTTGTGGAGCCTGATTGCCAAGAACGATCTTTATTTCCAGGGAAAAAGAAAGAAAGAAAGAAAAAAAGGGTGTTGCCGTTTCTATTTTTTCCTTATCTTGTTTTCAGGCTTGTCTTATAAAGTACCCACAGGTGTTAAAATTACTTCGGGTGTAGAAAAAGCCAACATACTGTGTGTGCTCTCTGCCTGGGGACCAGGAATTTGCTTAGCAATCAGATACTTGGCTGTAGAACTAGCTTTGGCACTGTCTGGCGTCACACTGGAAATCAGATGTTTGCCTTCATAGACTGGCCTGTACCTCCTTTTTCTATACCCGAATTTAATCCCACTCAATCCACTCCTTAATCACTTCACAGATATTTACTTTTGACACAAAATGCTGAAAAGTTAAGAGTTCAGTGATGCCTAAATTATGCATTTCACAAACAGACATGAAACCCAGAGAAGAAGGAATTAAAAAAATACCTTCTTAATGATCTAAACATTATAATGCCAGTGGGATTAATTTTATTTTTAATAGAATCCAAAGAACGTAATAGCCCCAGTAAAGGAACACCATGTATCGGTGCTGGGTTTGTGCTTATGAAATTCAATGTTTAAGTCAAGTAAATGTGCTCTTTCTCTCAGTCCTTCATTTAAACAGATTGTTTTCTCTCCGTCAACGCCTCTCAGGCATCACTCTAAGTCTCTCCAGCATGACACATTAGAAATGTTCTAAATATTAACCTGACTCCAAAAGCTTTAAACAGAAAGCACAGACAATTAAAGGAAAACAAAATTTTATTGAAGAATTTGCAACATTTCTGTTTCATCTCTAAATTTTCCACACACGCAGCTCCATGCCCTCTGAGCCCACTTGCCAACTAGAGCTTTCCTTGCTGTTTTCATTTCTGTAGATTCCTAAGATAGTCAATAAGCAGTCCATGGTATTCTTCAGAGAGAATGGACACATTTGCTTTTTTGTTGTGTTTAAAGTGTTTAAAGTGCCTTTAACAGCACTTCTTCCCATTCTCTGACTTTTATACTCATTCTGTCTCCTCTTTTGAAATGTTCCCAGAGCCTTGGTGGTGGTAGTGGTGGTGGTAGTGGCAGTGGTGGTAGTGGTGTGCGCTGATGCAGATGTCCCATTTAGGATTGACAACTGTCTCTTATCTTCAGCACTTTAAACAGCTATGATCCTTTTCATTACATATTGTCTAGTCCACAAAGACGCTTCTCGAAACAATGTTCAGAACAGCCAAGGAATATGTGTATAAATATTTGAAGGCAATTTGAAATGACCCTCAGCCTTAGGGCCTCTGCCTTCTCTGGCCATGGGTTTTAAGCAGTATTAAAGTACCAGGAATGAAATTCACTCCCATGAGTAGGCTTTAAACCCAAACAGAAACTGTTTAACTAATCCATAGCAGTCATGCCAAGATGGCATCAGTGGCTGCACCTTCCTGGTAGGCTGATATTACAGTATGCAGAATCTGGTACTGGATAAGACCATTGATGTCTTTTTCCCTTCAACAGCCTACATTTTACATTCTGACACTGTGATTGGAGACTGATTTCTATATGTTCTGAAGTCAAAATGTGTGGACTGTAGATCTTTTCAACGGAGACTCTTTAAAAAAATTCCTCTTAAAATCTATCTCCTTAAATATGGTATGTAATGCATAAACAGTCAGTGTTTCCTTTGCACACATTGTCTTTACGTGACAAAACTAGACCTCAAGAGAGGCATAAGAGAAGGGGAGAAAGCAATGAGTGGCCAATCTTAAAAATCATGAGACTGGTTTGGCCAACACAAAACAAACTCAACCTATTTTTTAAGGTTTTTGGTTTTTGTTTTGTCACATAATGCTTTGTGTCAGCTCTCTCTCTCTCTCTCTCTCTCTCTCTCTCTCTCTCTCTCTCTCTCTCTCTCTCCTACAGGTCTTCTGTTTACATGTTATGGCTTCTGAGTTTATATTTTTAGGGTATTTCTGTGTCAGTGTGTATGTGTCTAGTTTATGTGTGTTTTTTGCACTTTGGGTTTTGTTTTTTGTTGTTGTTGTTGTTTTGTTTTGTTTTTCCTGTTCCTTTGTTTTGCCCTGTACAGGTTTGTTTATTTTTATTTTCTTTCCTTTATAGATGCCTGGTTGTTTTCTAATTAGAGGGATCAAAAAAGCGTGAAAATTTGGCTGGGGAAGTCAAGAGGACCTGGGAGGAGTTAGGGAAGGAAGAATCATACCCAGAGTACACTGTGTAGGAAACAAATCTATTTTTTAAAAAAAAACATGAGAATGATTTATTGGACCTTAGGAAATTGTGATGATTGACCTGAACAGTATTGAGGAAAGAAGTCTATTCTGCTTGAAACACAACACAACTTTTTTTTGGAATTCCAAGAAGGGATATTTGAAATCGTCTTCAGGCAATAATCATGCACTGTTATTCTTGAGAATGACCTGGAGGAAGAGCTGGACACAAGCAGAATTGTTTTAGCTGATGGAGACTATATTGCAGAAAATGGAAGAGGGACTTGGACAAAGGGGAAGGGAAGAAAAGGGAAGAGAGGGAAAGATGAAGAGATTCTACCAGTGCATGGCAAGGATGATGTTAAAGTGTGATCTCCAAATTTCACTGACTTAGACAGGCATACAAACAGAAAGAGCTTAGAGTTGATCCACAGAGAAAGAAAAAAGAAAAGAGAATTTTGTTGGAAATTAGAACTATGTTTAGAATAGCATTCTTACTTATTGCTTATTGACTTTCCCTTGATTCGTGTTTCCAATATATTAAGAAAACATTATAAAAGTATTGGCTTGAGGCAAAATTTAAACTCCATTCTCAGACACCTAGCAAAAAGGAGGATTTCTACTTCTAGCTGCTCATAGAATACCTGTCTCACTGATAATAATTTGTTACAAATATAACTATTCTTTAATGTGCTGAAGTGAACTACACTCTTTCAGTAAGACTATGAACTACTTTTAAAAGCAAATTAAGAAATTCTTTGTTGTAATGCAAATCTGAGTACTCAGTAGCCTTCAAACTCATGTAAACAATCTGGTCTCTACTGAGTTCCAATCTGAAAAACAGATGATTGCCTTGGAGTACACATTTTTCCATACATATTTCTGCTGGGGCATTACTGTCATGGTGGTTGTAGTGTTTTTCAACAGGCAAAGAGTCAGAATGAAAGGACAATGGTTAAGTGCCTCATTGTCTGTAAACGAATCACACAGGCTGGTCTTGAATAGTGACAGATTCTTAAATGTCCCTGTTGGACTGTTTATTTTCTCAGAAACATCTTTTGGAGAAAATCTGGTTTGTTTTACTGATAATAAACTTTATAATTTATCAGTAACTTTATAATTTATAACTTTATAATTTATCAGTAACTATATATATATACATATATATATATATATATATATATATATATATCTTATAACGACTAATACGTCCCTACGGACTATGTCTTTGATTAGCCATAGGCTGCCTTTTCCCTTCACTCCCAGACAGTCCTCATAGAAACAGAATCTTCCAGCTGCCTGATCCTGGGTATTCAGTCTGAAGAACTGTAAGAAAATATATTTCCTGTGTTCAAGCCACCAGATGATATGCCATATTGTCCATCCTTAGCAAATTAATACAGTAAAAATGTGCATGGATGTTTATAGCAGTATTTGTCATAATAGCCAAGAGACAGAAATAAATCACATCTCAACAAAATATATTACATGTATGTAGGGGAATGCTAGTCAAGTATAATAAAAAATTCAGTCCTCATGCCTATAGCAAAATGACCAAAACTTCAACAATTGGTACAAAGAAAATCTCAAAGACAAAACAGCACATCATGGGTGATTACATCTATATAAAACACCAAGAACTAAGCAAACGCAATGAAGAAATGAGGAGGATTAGAGTTTTCCCATGGTTGGAGCTTGAGGGAGAATAGTAACCAGTAAACTACTCAGGTTTGTTTCAGAAGCGACTAGATGTAGAGAGGAACAATAGTGGTAGTTTTTCACTCTGATGTCATATAAGAAGACTAATGAACTAACATCAAAATTTAAGGGGTAAACTGTAAGGCATATGATTTATGTCCAATGAACTTATGAAATTAAAAAGAAAATAAGGCTGTCCCTAGATTTTTTTTCTCTTTACCCCTATTTACTTTGCCCCAGCCTGTCCTACCCTGGCTTGCTTGAGGAAGAGTCTTTCTCTGTATTTCATGATCATTTGGAGACCTTCTTTTCCCCAGGTTGGCCTCAAACGCATGTCTTCACATCTTGAATGCCTGGTTAAAGGTGCGAACCAACGCAGTCTTGGATCCTTAACATTTAATTTAATCCATGAGTAGGAAACTGCTTCAAAAGAGTTAAAGGATTAAAAAAAAAAGTCTATCCTAATTCTTGGGAATGAATAACAAAATTATATTATGATAGACCATCACACTGTGGTTTTTATAAATTTTAAATAACATCGTATTTTTTCTTTTCTACATATTAGTGAAGTCACAAACATAAATGTAAGTTATAGGGAAAAGGCAGATTATACTAGAAACAAA
Organism: Meriones unguiculatus; assembly: GCF_030254825.1. Classification (NCBI taxonomy): domain Eukaryota; kingdom Metazoa; phylum Chordata; class Mammalia; order Rodentia; family Muridae; genus Meriones; species Meriones unguiculatus. Next base: position 102,459,543 of record NC_083351.1, read on the forward strand.
ATGAAAAAATTCATTTCCCATAGAGAAGCTATTTATATAATAGACTGAACTAATTGAAGGAAGCCAGGATGTATATTAGATGCAAAAAAATATGACAAAAAATAATAGGAGGATATCTGTCAATATTTACTGCAATAAATGAAGAGATGCATGACAGAACTTGTCCTTAACATTAAAACACAAATCAAGAGTTTGTCTTTTTCAAACCACACAAGTATGCCAAGGCAGTGACTTTGGAGTTATTTATGAGAGCATGGTGTTGCTTCCAGAAATGATAACCTTGTCCTTAGGGACTCTTCAAGGATCTAATGTGGCAGATGGGTTACAGTCTCGAGTCTGAGATGGTCACTGAAGAAAGAGGCAAATAAACAAATACATTTTTTTAAAAAAGCAATCAGGCTACATCTGAGTAGGGGTTCTAGGTTATATCCATACCTGGTCCTTGGTTAGAGAAACAGTCTCATAGAGGACCCCCATGCCCTGATATATTTTGTCCTTGTGGAACTCCTGTCCTCTCCCAGTCATACTAACTCCCCCTTTTATCATATGATTCCCTGAAATCTACCAAAGGTTTGGTTATGAGTCTCAGCATCTGCTTTGATAAGCTGCTAGGTAGAGTCTTTCAGAGGCCCTCTGCGGTAGGTTCCTGTCCTGTTTCTTGTTTTCTCCTACGTCCCATGTCCATCCCATTTGTCTTTCTAAGTGAGGACTGATCATCATACCTCAGGTCCTCGTTCTTGTTTATCTTCTTTAGGTGCACATATTTTAGTATATTTATCCTATCTTATAGGACTATATAAGTGAGTATATACCATGTGTGTCTTTTTACTCCCAGGATACCTCGCTCAGGATAATCTTTTCTAGATTCCACCATTTGCCTGCAAATTTCATGATTTTCTTGTTTTTAATTGCTAAGTAGTATTCCATTGCTGAGTATCCAAGTGGATACCTAGTAAGGGAAACAGGAACTATTTCTGACATGAACTCAATGACTGGCTCCTTTACCTCCTCCCACCCCCCGAGGGAGGAACAGCCTTGTTAGGCTACAGAAGAGGACATTTCAGCCAGTCCTGAAGATACCTGATAAGCTAGGGTCAGATGAAAGGGAAGGAGGACATCCCCTGGCAGTGGACTCGGAAAGGGGCAGGGAGGAAATGAGGGAGGGAGGGTAGGTTGAGAGGAAATGAGGGAGGAGTCTATGGCTGGGATACAAAGTAAATAACCTGTAATCAATATTAAAAAATAAAAATTAATAAAAAGAGACATTTTCTGATAATGAAAAAGATAAAAAAATAAAATTAAATAAGTATAAGATGTGAAATAAAAATAAATGTACTTTTTAAAAACAAACTAACAAAAAAGCAATCGTAATTTGTATACTACCATAACAAAATGCTGAGAACTCAGTTCCTTGTAGGTTCCATCTTTGGTTTCAGGCCAGACCATGGCTACTTGGAAGTGTAGTTCTTTAGGACAAAGTACTCTCCCTTTTCATTTGAACACCTCTTTTGTAAACAAAGTCTGTGTTCAGTAGTTACTGTTGATGTTCAAATATTGGTACTGCCTGACTGAGGCAATCTGGACTGGCACATAACATCACTATTGCTGGATTGTGAGAATGGCATTCTTTTCAATATTGGAGTCTTTCTCTGGTCCATTGATTTTATTAATATGACTACTGGCCACTTACTTCCCCTTGTTGACAATATCCCTCCCTAACACTTTTAGGTCACAAAAGTGTTTCTTCAGAAGTTAGTGGATGGTAACACATTTGAAAATAGTGAGAGACATGAATATGTCTTATGAGTCAAAAAATGTTATTTTTCTGATATTCATATTTAAAACTCCACATCTAATAGAAGGCCAGTTAATATTAACTATGTACACCAAATATTTATGCAAGGCAAATATAGTACATACTAAGTTTTTAAGAAGTTTGTAGGTTGTCTTTTCTATGGCATGTCATTAAATTGCATCTGCCATCTCTTTTGCTTTGTTATTGATTTCTATTAAAAAATGCCAAGGGCTGTTTATATAATAAGTTTCCCTATAAACTGCTTTCTCCTGAGACAATGAAATGAGAAATTTTCATCTATAAACAGTCCAGACGCTTCTGTGAAGATGTTGCATTTAATGATGTTGAGAACTTATGATTTCTGAAAAGAAAATAAAGCAAAATAAAGGCAGCTTCCCTTCCCCTGGTACACCACATCTTATGAATACAATGTCACCCATATTCTAAGACCAAATCAAAGTAAATGTGATTGCCATGGGGAATGGGATCTAACAAAGTCCTAATATTAAAATATTTAAACTTTAAATGCTTTAGTAATCAATGACTGAGATTGAATTCAGAGTAGGCTGCAGTATCAAGTTGCAGTTGAAATTCCATTCCTAATACAGAGATACTATGGAGACCTGACTTAAATGATTTCTACTCAATTCGTACCAAATTCAACTTGGAGTTGGGTGTATTGTTTAACCTGAATGCTTGATGAGATTTACAAGACATTACACCCAGAGAATCTTGTAACTTAACAAACTCCACTCTAGAAAAACAGTAATATTAGCATCAAGGGCAGAAGAGAAAAGCAGGTTTGTTATAAATATGTTGCATTCATCTGTGGAAATTACCTAAAGCAGTGAACCATAGAGCTTCTCTGCACCTATTTCACTTAAAATATGTGAAAATCCATCCTTGTTTTCTCTTTCCAGGGTCCAACACACTGAAGGAAATCTATGTCCTACTTCTGAGACTTCATGATGACACATAGTTTCCAAAGTGATATAAGAAACATAGTAATCTCTTATTTATTTTTTAATAATTGGGAATCTTTCTACTACAATGAACTAGATTTTTTACAAATGAAGTACCAAAATGTCTTCTTCATGGAATAAGAGTAGGTGGGAAGATGTGTATTTATGAATGACGAAGGTCATTCTAATGAAAATACAAACTATGAATAATTAAATCATAATAAAAGCTAAATGTTCTTTACCTATAGGGGGCTTATTAAATACATTGATCATAGCATTATTAATTTAACATTCAGAAATAGTAGGAGGATATAAGTGAACACACTAAATGAACCCCTTATCAGTTGATAAGAATATATCTACACAAAGTCAATTTACACACTAAAGAGACTGTGACAATATTTCCTATGTTTTTTTTTCCTGCAGATAGAATTCCTCCACCAAAGCTCTAAGAAGACACATTTCTTAGATGTGGATAAGCACTTTGGGGTTGAATAACATTTCAAATCATTAGCTGGATCTTTCTTCCTTTTCTGCACAAAAAAAATAAACAAATTAAAAAAAAAGTTCTACAGGCTAAGAGAGTTGCTCCTAATTTCCAAATGACTCAATTTCAGAAGCTGTTCAAAACCAGTTTGAATTATATCCATGATCCTTAACAAGAGAATTATGATTGCTTCCTTTAATTGTACAGCATGAAACTTTGGGACACAAAATGAATAAGAAAGAAGAATGAGGACAAGATAATAAAGACAAGGAGAAAGATTAATTATTCAATCCAAAACACCTAATATAACATGGTTTTACATTATAACCCAACTATAAAATAAATAGCCATTGGAATCATATTTATTTAAATAAGTGATCAAATGATGGATAATAAAGAACTGCTCTCAATGGGGTGGGTCTCAGGTTGGGCCAATCATTGGTTGGACATTCTCTCAATCTCTGTTCCCTCTTTATCCCTGCACTTACTGTAGGCAGGGTATTTTTCAAATCAAAGGTTTGGTGGGTAGGTTGTTCCCCTCCATCCACCAGTCCTGCCTGGCTATAAGGTGGACACTTCAGTATCCATGCTCCCCCCTGAGTAATGCCCATATTCTCCCAGGACTCTACCCAGTCACACAAAATCCAGATTGTCAAAGAGATGCTTCCCCCCCCCCCTCAGTTTTCCTTCTTATTCACAGCCCTCTTACCTCCCAACCCCATATTTATGTCCTTCCAGTTTCCTTTCCTCATCCACATCTGCTGTCTATTCTAGTTTCCCTTCTAAGTGTATTTCTGGTACCCTCTCTCAGACCCTCCTTGTTATTTAGTTTCTTTGGGTCTGTGAGTTGTAGCACATTATCCTGTACTATAGGTCTAATATCAGATTATAAATGAGTACATACCATGTTTATCTTTCTGGATCTGGGTTACCTCACTCAGGGTGATCTTTTCTAATTCCATCTATTTGTCTCCAAATTTCATGATTTTCTTATTTGTAATAGCTGAGTATTATCAGTCTCAGAAAAGACCCCTGTGCCCAGATTTTTTGGTTCTGTTGCTCTATAAGTGGACTGGGGGAGGGGCATGGAAAGAGAAGAGGGAAGGAGAGTGAGAATGGGAGGGAACAAGAGAGGGGGCTACAGCTGGGATACAAACTGAATAAAATGTAATTAAAATATCTGAGTAGTATACCACTGTGTAAATGTACCACAATTTCTTTATCCTTTCTTTGCTTGAGGGACATCTAGGTTGTTTCTAGTTTCTGGCTATTACAAATAAAACTTGCATACAGGAGCCTAACATGCCTATCTTCTGGGAGGCTCCATCCAGCAGCAGATGAAGACAGATACTGGGACATGCAGCCAGACATGGGGTTGAGTTCTGAAGGTCTGGGGGAAGTGTTAGGTGAGGATGGAAGGGCCTGGAGGAGACAATAACTCCACAAGAAGACCAACGGAAACAACTAACCCAGACCCATGGAGGCTTACAGAGACTGAAAAATCAACTAAGGAGCATGCATGGTCTGGACATAGACCCCTGCCTGGCTGATGGGTGGCTTTGTCTTCTTTTGGGTTGCCTGGCTAGTGGAGGGTGTTGGGGGCCTATTTCTAACATGGACTCTATTATGTGATTTTGGATCAGTTCCCCCTTAGCTACCCTCAGTGTATGAAGATAACTCAGTCCTGATGTGACTTGATGTGTTGGGGAGAGTAGATACCGGGGGAGGAGGACTCATCTTTGGTAGGGAAGGAGAGAAAAGAAGGAAGGGAGGCTGGGAGGAAAGGAGGGAGGGGACACCCTTGGGATGTAGAGTAGATAAACTTAAATATAACAAAACATTTAAAAACTCTGTCAAAGAAGTTACATAGGGACTACAACCTCAAAGAAGTGCAGAATATAAATGCTTAGTCTACAAGTAATAGCAATACATACTGACTGCCTTTAAAAGCTTATAGCATGAAAAGGTACAAATACCTTTGCAATGTATAAAGATATCAAACGTTTCCTCCCCCAGGCAAAATCGATATCATAATCAATAAGTCATTTTACAACATGATCACACCATAGACTGTGAGAAGTGTCCTTGTGAGACCACCAAGATTAGATTCTTAAAATTCTCAGGATAGAGTTTAATGTCAGACAACTTACTAAAGCCCTGGTTCTAACCCCAATACTTGAAAAACTACATTGTAGTTCTATCCTGTTTGTTTTTTTATTCTTGTTGAACTATCCTTTTTTGCAAAATTTAAATAGGTGCACGGCAAGATTGCATATGGAAATTTTACATGAATACTATGTCCTTTCTACTAGTTAATGTAATCAGAAAGTTGTAGGCAAATTCAAGAAGTAGAGACTGCCTTTCTCTACATGAAAAAGAAATCAAGATCATATTGTGAGACCTGAGTGTGAGTAGGAGATACTGTTGCAACTACTTTTGAAAAATACAGTCTTCCATGAGTGGAATTCAAAAGGAGAGAAAGAATTGAAAAGAGCTATAGGTGTCTCAAATGAAAATGATGTAAGGAATTTGAAGCAAGATTATATTAAAAATGACGTATGACAGGAGTCTACTGAGCGCATCTGAAAGACTCTAGCTAGCAGCGTTCAAAGCAAAGACTCATTACCAAACCTTTGGCAGAGTACAGGGAATCATAAGCAAGAAGGGGAGTTAGTCTGATGGGGAAAGGATAGGAGCTCCACAAGGACCAAACATATCTGGGCACAGGGTCTTTTCTGAGACTGACATTCAACCAAGGACCATGTATGGATATAACCTAGAACCTCCACTCAGATGTAGCCTGTGGTAGCTCAGTAACCAATTGGTTTCCCAAAGTGAGGGGAACAGGGACTATTTCTAACAGGAACTCAATGACTGGCTCTTTGGTCTCCCCACCCCCGAAGGGAGGAGCAGTCCTGTTAGGCCACAGAGGAGGGCTTTGCAGCCAGTCCTGAAGATACCTTATAAAACAGGATCAGATGAATGGGGAGGAGGTCCCCCCATCAGTGGACTTGGAAAGGGGCACAGTGGAGATGAGGGAGGGAGGGAGGGACTGGGAGGGAATGAGGGATTGGGACACGGCTGGGATACAGAGTTAATAAAATGTAACTGATAAAAAAAATTAAAAAAAAGAAAAAAAAATACAGTCTTCCATGAGTGGAATTCAAAAGGAGAGAAAGAATTGAAAAGAGCTGTAGGTGTCTCAAATGAAAATGATGTAAGGAATTTGAAGCAAGATTATATTAAAAATGGGAAACTTCAACATATATGAGATAAAATGAGTCAGTAATATAAAGTCCTTGCAAAGGTTGAGGGCGCTGGGACCAACCTTTGGAAAAGAAATCCTGTCCTACCTAAGATGATTCATTTACTGTGACAGAAGAATGAGAGTATGGGTTATTGATGCAGAGTGACACCCAGTATGAAGAAAGCAACTATTTTACATATTTTGTGTTATTCAGGATGTATAACAAAAAAGGAAAATACAAAGTGCAGGAAGAAAACATGGAGGAGTTTGCAAAAGAAAGCATCTGAAAATGACATGGGAGAATGCCTTCATTAATAGGGTACTGCAGGTGAAGTCAGTGTTTGAGTATTCACTGTAAAATCACTGGCTCTAAGAATTTCTTCAGAAAAAAAATTGTGCTTCTTGAATGTGAAAATATGAATAGTGTATTCTAGGATAACGAAATTTTTAAACAGACTAAATTAAAAACCAGAAGGAAGAAACTTAATGGCATTGCCAAAATGACACTGAAATACCAGCCTATGACATCAAATAAGTCAACTACGGAAAACTAATGAATTGAAAGAAAGCCAAGAGCTCAAATAAAGCAGAGTGGTTAAGGTATAACGAGAGTGGAGTTAGTTGAACAAAGTATGTTCTAAAAGTTTCAAAGATGAAGTCGCCATATGGTTCAGTGTGTGACATTAAAGGTGGGCACAGGGATGTAGGGGCAGTAGGAGAGAAGAACTTTCTATAACCACAGAAGTCACACAACATGGCTAGGATTTTTGTGTCCACCATGTGACATCAGTCAGTCCCCATAGCTTTAGGCTCAAGGTTTTTGTTTGGATATATGAAGAATTAATAAATATATGACTAAGAATCATGGAAATAGTAACAGCTGAAGGACTTCAAGGAACAGAAAATGAGTGGTTGAATGCTACAATTATCAGTCTTAAAAATTTGAAAATAAAATCCCAGTCTGAGTTTTGCTGTAAGACGCTGTGATGGAGCAGTCATGTTTTCTGATCTCAAAACATATTAAAAGATACCCTAATTAAAATAGCATAGAGCCTGGAGAAGTTGGTTAGAGGTTTCAAGTGCAGCTCTCCTGTGCAGAAGACCTGAGTTAGTTTTTCAGCACCCACACTGGTGGTTAAGAACCACCTGTAACTTCCTCTTCTGGAGTCTGCAGGCATTTGCAGGTATTTGCTGCACATACAGACAAGCAGGCACACACACTCACACATATGAAAGAAAGAAAGAAAGAAAGAAAGAAAGAAAGAGAGAGAGAGAGAGAGAGAGAGAGAAAGAAAGAAAGAAAGAAAGAAAGAAAGAAAGAAAGAAAGAAAGAAAGAAAGAAAAGAAACAAACAATGAAAGAACAAAAAATGGTCTTATCAATCAATGGAACAGAAAAGAAAGTTGATATTTAAGCCATGCATTTCACTACTTGATGATTTTAGTGTCACATTAAGATTATTTATTAGTACCAACATTTTATATAATGGAGAAACTTATATGGCACCACATTAACCAAGCACTAAAACTTAACACTACTAATGATGGAACAAAATATCATTATGTCTCTCCCTGTTTAATTATTTCTTTGATAATGTCAGTGTATTTAAATAAAATTCATTTCTCTCCTCCAATTTCTCCCAAATCTTTCCCGTTTGCTACCTACCAACTCTTGAGGCTTTTCTTTCTTTCTTTTACATCAGGTAAGAAGAATTTGTGTGTCGGTATTTTGATGGGAATTGCATTGAATCTGTAGATTGCTTTTGGCAGAATGGCCATTTTCACTATGTTAATCCAATCCATGAGCACGGGAGATCTTTCCATCTTCTGATATCTTCTTCAATTTTTTTCTTCAGAGACTTGAAGTTTTTCTCAAACAGGTCTTTCACTTGCTTGGTTAGAGTCACCCCAAGGTACTTTATATTATTAGTGGCTATTGTGAAGGGTGTTGTTTCCCTGATTTCTTTCTCAGCCCTTTTGTCTTTGGTATACAGGGGGTCTTCTAATTTTTTTTTAGTTGATTTTGTATCCAGCCACTTTGTGGAAGGTGTTTATCAGTTGAAGGAGTTCTCTGGTTGAATTTTTGGGGTCGCTCATGTATACTATCATATCATCTGCAAAAAGTGGTACATTGACTTCTTCCTTTCCAATTGGTATCCCCTTGATTTCCTTTAGTTGTCTTACTGCTCTATCTAGGACTTCCAGTACTATGTTGGATAGATAAAGAGAGGGCAGCCTTGCCTTGTCCCTGATTTCAGTGGGATTAAGTTTCTCTCCATTGAGTTTGATGTTGGCTATAGGCTTGCTGTATATTGCCTTTATTATGATTGTATGTACCTTGTGTCCCTGATCTCTCCAAGACTTTAAACATGAATGGGTGCTGGATTTTGTCAAATGCTTTTTTGGCATCAAGGGAGATGATCATGTGGTTTTCTCTTTCAGTTTGTTTATATAGTGGATCACATTGATGGATTTTTGTATGTTGAACCACCCTTGCATGCCTGGGATGAAGCCTACTTGGTCATGGTGGATGATATGTGTTCTTGATGTGTTCTTGGATTTGGCTTGCAAGTAGTATTTTCTTGAGTATTTTTGCATCAATGTTCATAAGGGAGATTGGCCTGAAATTCTCTTTTTTTGTTGGGTCTTTGTGAGGTTTAAGTATCAAGGTGACTGTGGTTTCATAGAATGAGTTTGGTAATGTTCCTTCTGTTTCTATTTTGTGGAATCGTTTGAAGAGAATTGGAGTTAGCTCTTCTCTGAAAGTCTGGTAGAATTCTGTGCTGAAACCATCTGGCCCTGGGCTTTTATTGGAACGGGGACTTTTGATGACTGCTTCTACTTCCTTGAGGATATGGGAGTATTAAATCTTTCTACCTGATCTTGACTTAATTTTGGTAGAGGGCATCTACCATGTAATCCAATCTTAGACATATCTCCCATTACTTTTGCTGTGGCCCTTCCACTAGTGCAGACCATCTCTGAGGGAGGATATCATTGTTGTTCTTGTCTTATAGCCATGGTAAACATTTTGATAAATATTCTTTTTCTGAGGAAATGAGCCAGTTCAAGCCAAATTAGAGTATATAAATTAGGTGGTGTTGGGGACAGCTCTTGGCGAGGTTCACCAACCTCACAGGAGGGGGGCAGTGAAGTTGCCTTGCAGAGGGAGACAAAAAAAGTGGGGGTGTGGGTAAAGGTGTGGACAGAGAAAGAGTGCACAGAAATAAAGGAGAGATGAAAAGCAGAGAGAGAGGGGGGAAGAGCCAAAATGTCTGGATTATACAGGGAAGAACCTCTGAGGAAGATGAAGCCCTACCCCTGGGCTGGAGAGTTCAGAATAGACTGTGGGGTATGCCAGCCCTTCCCTGTAACAGGTAGGAACTCAGGGATGCTGAAAGAACCTGGAGGCCAGGTTTTTTCATACAATAAACTCTGATCGTATTTGTTCCCCTCTTCCAACTTCTTTAAGCCCCCCTCCACCTTTCTGCCAACAAAACTTCCTGGTTTTTTTTTCTATATATATATATATATATAAATAAATAAATAAAATATAAAAAAAGAAATGAAAGACAAAAAACAAACAACAACAACAAAAAAAAGCAGCCTGCCCTGGAGTGTGTTTGGGATGTTAATAGTTGCTCGGTTGGAGAGAAATGTAAGAACATAAATGCTAATAGGCTGGAATGGTCTGATCTATCCTTCCTTTAGATCTTCCATCTTTGCTCCCTATGACCCACTTCCTTTTCCTCCTTCCTTTTCAGAAATTCAGAAATCAACCCCAACGCCACACCTAGAGGGCTGTGTGAGTGAGGTATGCTAGTGATTTTGTTGAGCAGAACGTTTTGTCATCAAACGACCTAGGCCTCCTGACTGTAACACCTCAACTGCCATCTCGTTGGTATGAGGAGAGCATATTGCAAGACCTGCAGAAGCTCTTCATGGTTCCCATTTAACACAGCATTCTTTCATCAAGACAATTCTAAATCTGTGATTCTAAAAGCAGAGATAAAGACATTCATCAGTCAGGCAGGAATGGACTAATGGTTTCACATTAGCTCCTTTCACAGAATCAACCTAAGAATTATTTGTTTTCACAGGCCATTAAAAATAATTACCTGATTTAAAACATGTCTTGGAGAAGGAGGTGCTTTTTTATTGTTTAATTTGTACACTTCAGTGCCCAAAGTTGATTTCAAGTTACCCATCCACATTCGGTCTCTGAAAAATCACCCTTGTGACTAAAATTCAATGTAAATTAACATATTTTTGTTTGTTTGTTTTTCTACCAGCTGTCTCATATCAGAACTTCAAGGTGCCATTAACTAACAGCTTAGCACCCCTAGCTCAAATGAACTTGCATAGACATCAGCATGACAAATATCAGCTTATAACACTGGCATCAGAATAGTTCATTTGTGTTCATGTTCCAGCAGCCGCCATTCTGGCTCCTGTTAACATGTCTGGATATAACTGCTACTGAAATTTTGTAAAGGTATATTGCTGAATAACACATTTGTAGTGGAGTGGTGATGAAAGACAATTAAATCTACTAAGTCTGAAGAATTTTATACTTTTAGAAAATGATGTGTACATGTGTCTTTGTGTGTGTGTGTGTGTGTGTGTGTGTGTGTGTGTGTGTGTGCAGTCCTACATGTGAGCATGTCTGAGAAGGCCAGAAAATATCCGGGAGCTAGAATTAAGAGTGGTTGTGAGCTGTGGATGGTGGGAGCTAAGCTCCATTCCTCTACTGTCTTAACTGCTCAGGTACCTTTCTAGGGTAAGCTTTCTTACGGTAAGGCTTTGAAGTTGGAATTTTGATAACATGTCCTCATAAGGCTAATGAAGAAGTATGTGTCCACACTCATCCACACACTGTTCTAAAGACACACTGGTGATATGTTTCAAAACTTCTTAGAAAATACTTGATTTTTGTGATAAAAGAGCTGCCCAAAGAATATTCATCCACTGATGGGTAGGTTGTCAGTTAACTCTGATTATGGTAGCATCAGATAATCTTGTGAAATATAAAGTATGTTAATGACCGAAGCAGTTTAGGTGATGAATGGCATAGAATGTTAAAGAAATTATGATGAAGGCAATAACTGTGATGAGAATCCACCAATTAATCCTGGCCCCAGAAGTCTCTGTGCTGACTTCAACTTTCTAATATCCTTGGCTCCTTGGCCAGTGGAGAAAATGTATGGAATAAAGAGATGCAAGACAGAGAGTGTGTAGCCAGGATAAGTGAAAGAGCAACACACTGGGAGCAAGTGCTACTGGGCCATCCAAGCCGCAAAGAAAGAAAGAAAGAAAGAAAGAAAGAAAGAAAGAAAGAAAGAAAGAAAGAAAGAAAGAAAGAAGAAAAACAACAGACAAGACAGTTGCTATCTATTTCACTTTTTCCTTAATTTTTGATGTGGCATAATTTAATGTTAATTAGGAATCTCAAGAGTTTGGTTATAATTGTCTTGCTTCTACTTTGTGAACATTTTGTATTAAATAATCAATCAGCACCCCAATTCTTTTCCATTGCCTGCTAAAATTTCAGCCTGCCTCTAAGAAACACATGTATTTCATATAGCATACAGAAATTTAAAAAATTTCTCTGGATTCACACCCTTCTTATCTATATGCATTTTCTTGTTGAAAATTTTTAGAGAAAAATGTATCAATTAGTGCTTGTACATACAAGGTATTGTAAAATTCAATAACTTAAAAATAAGCATTTAACACTTCTCCACAGTCTTCACTAGGCTATCAGCTCTTTCTTCTTGCAGAATATAAAATGTAGTCATCAAACTAAGTTTCTTCATGCATCTGGGGTCAGTGGAAGAGTGTGGGATTGCTTCACACGTGCACTGAATTGTGGCTGGCTGTTCATTGGGGTCAGAAGACAGCGGTATTCATAAGAAAGCAGCTGAGTGCTAAGAAGGACTAAAGAATTACACTAAATCTTCTGATGCCCAGCCTTGGAGCTGCTTCATTCAAGTCTCACTCAGCTCTCGTCACTGCAAACAAACACACACACATGCCAAAAAAAAAAAAAGCAAAGCTGAAGAGAAATAGTCATTTCAGTATACGATTTCACTGTGCTCCATTGTTTCTGGGCCTGGTGAAGCAGAATATCAGCACAGACTACTGTGGTGGAGCAAAGCACCTCATTTGAGACAGACAGGGGAAGAGGGGAAGGGACTAGGGGCAAGCAAGCATCCTTATAGCACATGCCTCACTGGCGTATATGGACACTGAAAAAAACATCTGTCATCTCTCAACAATGTAATCATCTGGGATCAAGACTTCAAAACATGAGTCTTGCAGAACATTTTAGATCCATACTCTAACAACCATATTTGAGGCTACGGAAAGTATATTCCACTCTTCATGGAGAAGTTACAATAACCCATTGCAAAGGGTGTGAAAGTAGGAGATTATAATGGATTGGGGAATAGATACATCTTTATAAACACACAAATTGACACACACAACTTGTGTAATTTATTCTGACAACATATTTTACTGTACGGAAATGTTAATTAAATTAAACATAAATGAGTTTATAATTTCTCTTCCATGTAGTTCTTACCATGTAGTTCTGAGAATATTAATTTCTGGACCTCAGGTACAATCCACTCAAATATTCTCTATTAAATAACCATAGAGTACTTGTTGTAATATCAAATTAAATGGCTTTGGTTTTGTCCTGTTTTTATGTGGTTTCTAGAATGTAAGCTTCTGGAAAAGAAGAGTCTTCCTGCTTTTCAGTTCTAAATCTTTAGCACCTGTGATGTTGTAGGTAGTCAGAGAAAAAAAATCATGTGAAGGTTGCTCTCTGGGGCTTCTTATGGATGCTGTGAGCACATGTGCTGCTCATCTGGAGCAGACATTCTGTAGGTTCAGCAAGGCTGTAGGCGACACTACGTGGGTCACACCCATTAATAAGCATATTACCCCACATTGTACCTGGTTGCGAGGGCTTTCGTTCCATGTAATGTTGCTTGGAGAAAGAAACCTCCTCTCTGTCCCTTTTTATGGCCTGAATTGTGTATTCTCATAAAACTCACCTGATCAAATGTTAGCTCCTAATATCTCCAGAGACAGGACCGTTAAACAGATAATTTTATATAAAAAAAACAAAAATAAAGCAATTAAAGTACAACACAATATTGATACAATATTGACCACTGTCCTTATGAAACAGGAAAATAGGGGACATAATTATACCTATACATGAAGTCAGTCATGTACAGGGCAAATGGAATCTTTATTTCATACTTCTAATATACAAAAAAAAAAGAAACATTCTGTTGGTTTCAGCCATGCAGTCTACATATTTTATTACAGCAGCCTCATAAAGTCATATTCTCCCCTTAGAGTAACATACAAATACATAGCACAAATAAAGACCATTGGCAGCCTTCCAAAGTATTCTTTGCTTCATATTCAAGCTACTGGCACAGACAACACCTGAGTATCAATCACATGAAATATGAAATCTCTCTATAAATCATTGTAGCTAATAATCTAAGGTACCATCCTCACCTGTTTAGGGATCACATGCAATCTTCTTGCATGACATGAGATCTTCAATATATCTTAGTTGGTTGCATAGATAGATACAAAAACATAATTTGTTAGCCTGGGGTGGGTGGGTGTAAATGTGGCTCTTGTGGCATAGGGAAGACAATAGAGAGAAAACCTGTCTGTGCTGCCAACAGTTATATTTGAGTTACTTACTTCAATCTTGATGTGCTCTATCCTGTATGAGGACATTTTTGATTTATGTGTTTAATGAAACCTGAACTGAAGCAGAAGAGTAACATGAATTTAAAAAAAAAATCTGCCTCGTAGGATAAAATTGAAGGGACTTGAATCCTACATTTATGAGAAAATGATAGATAATCCTAATAGATAACATAATGGTGCTATAATGAATTAGAGTTCTTCAGAAAAGCAAAAGTGAGATAAAATGTCTCCCAGAAGATTAACCAGTGATTTGATAGGAAGTTTTGAATCAAAATGTACACTAGAATAAGAGACATAAGTTATAGAAGAGTATGCATTTTTCAAGCTTGATTTACAAAATAACTTACATATTTTACATAAAATACTGAAGTATTATTAGCTATAAGATTAAATATAAATAATAATGGGATATCATTAAAAAACTAAATAACAACGGGCTAGAGAGATCCAGTTATTATTATTCCTGGAGGTTCCTGGGAACAGACTCAGAAGAGGAGATATTCATGGAAAATGATAGTAATTAAAAGTTTGTGCTAAACTCTGTGAAGGAGGAAAAGAGACAGTGATTGGCAGAAGAGATACCTAAGTGAGGTCAAGTTGCATACGGCCTACAAATGGTCTATTAGGGTTATTAAAAGAAAGAAGCTGTGACAATCCTTACATACCAACTTCTGGAGAAGGCACATAGGAACTTTAGAGGAAGGATGCTTCCTTCAGCTGAGGGAAGTGCTTAGCTTTCACCAGAGACAGACATCGCTCTCAGCAGTGGGAAGGGCATAGTCTAGGAAGTATGGAGGTCACCCAGTACAATCTTTCCCTTGCCCTGTCACTTATTAATTGTGTTCTAAGTATGTTGAGCCAAACTAGATTCAGGTTTGTCTTTTTTGCTACAGTAAATTCTGAAAGGCAGTGACATAACCCTGCACAGCTCCTGCTACTGCTAGTTGCAGAGCTATGAGTACATACCATTTTCTACCTCTATTGTCCAGTCTAGATTTTTTTCTCAACATGGGCTGGCAGCATTCCTTGTCTACATAAGCTACACAGTGAATGACCCCTGAATGGCTTGAGGTAGCTCAATTCCCCATACCCTTATTAAGTTAGAAAGACTTCATCTGGAATGAGAGTCTCAAAAGAGAATTCAATATACCTGGATACCAAAATATATTCTTTCTGTTCATAGTAGGTAAGAGAAGCCATGGTTATCTATCCGTTTTCTCCATCAGTTAAGTGGCCATTACAAACTGATCCTATACCAACATTTTGTGAGTTATATTGAAACCTATTAGTTAGGACTTTCAGAAAACTTTAGCAGATTTTCTTTTCTCTAATTTAAATTTTTTTATAGTTTATTCACTTTGCATCCTGATGGTAGCCCCCTCCATGGTCTCCTTTCTGTCCCACTCTCCCTTCCTCTTCCCACCTATCTCACTCCTCCATTCCTCAGAAAGAGGGAGCCCTCCTCCCCTAGCATTTGACACAGCCTATCAAGCCTTATTAGTACTGCTTGCATCCTCTTCCTCTGTGGCCTGGCAAGCAGCACACACCAGAAAAACGTGATTAAGAGCAGGCAACAGAGTCCATGTAAGAGACAGACCATGCTTCCCTTCTTAAAGAGCCTACATGGAGACTGAGCAGTCTATGGGTTACATCTGATCAGGGGGTCTATATCCTCTCCTCACATGGCCCTTGGTTGCTGCATCAGCATCTTCAGGCACCCTGAGCTCGGATATTTTTGTCTGTGTTGGTCTTATGGAGCTCCTGTCCCTGCCAGGTCTTTCTATTCCTATACTCTTTCCTACCACTCCCTGTGCTCTGCCTGAAATTTGGCTGTGAGTCTTCATATCTGCTTCCATCCCCTGCTGGCTGGAGTCTTTCAGAGGACATCTGTGGTGGGCTTCCATGATGGTCCCTCTGCAATCATTTCAGTATCTATCCCATATGCCCTTCTGAATGAGAAACAAGCCTCCTTTCTAAGGTCCTCCTTGTTATTTGGCTTCTTTATGTCTGTGGACTATAGTACAATTATCCTGTATTACATGGCTAATATCTGCTAAAGAGTGATTATATACCATGTGTGTTTTTCCGGTTCTGGGATATCTCACTTGGGTGATCTTTTCTAGAGACATCCATTTGCCTGCAAATTTCAAGATTTCTCTTTTCTTAATAGCTGAGTAGTAGTCCATTGTATAAATGAACTACAATTTGTTTATCCATTCTTCAGTTGAGGGACATCCGGGTTATTTCCAGATTCTGGCTATTACGAATAAAGCTGCTATGAACATAGCTGAGCAAATGTTCCTGCTGTATGGTGGAGCATGTTTTGGGTATGTGCCCAGGAATGGTATAGCTGGGTCTTGAGGTAGCACTAGTCCAAATTGTCTGAGAAAGTGCCAGATTGATTTTCAAAGTGGTTGTACAAGTTTGTACTCCCACCAGCAATGGAGGAGTGGTTCCCCTTTTCTACATCCTCACCACAATATGCTGACACTTGAGTTTTTTATCTTTGCCATTATGATGGGTATAAGGTGGAATCTCAGAGTCATTTTGATTTACATTTCCCTGGTGATTAAGGATGCTGTGCATTTCTTTAAATATTTTTCTGCCATTCAATATTCTTGTGTTGAGAATTCTGTTTAGTTTTCTGTACTCTATTTTTTAAATTGGAATATTTGGTTTGTTGGAGTTTAATTTTTTGAGTTCCCTATATATTTTGGATATTAACCCTCTGTCAGATGTAGGGTTGGTGAAGATCTTTTTCCAGTCTGTAGGCTATCTTTTTGTTCTATTGACATAATCCTTTGTTTTACAGGGGCTTTTAAGTTTCTGAGGTCCCATTTATTAATTGTTGCTCTTAGAGCCTGAGCTGTTAGTGTTCTGTTCAGGAAGTTGTCTCCTGTGTGAATGAATTCTAGGCTCTTCCCCACTTTTTCTTCTAGTAGATTTAGTGTGTCTGGTTTTATGTTGTGGTTTTGATCCACATGGACTTTAGTTACATGCAGGGTAATAAAGATGTATCTATTAGCATTTTCTACATGTAGATATCCAGTTAGACCCACACCATTTGTTGAACATGTTATCTTTTTTCCATTGTATGGTTTTGGCTCCTTTGTCAAAAATCAAGTATCTGTAGGTATCTGGGTTTATTTCTGAGTCTTCGATTCAGTTTCATTGATCTGCCAGTCTGTTTCTATGCCAGTGCCAAGCAGTTTTTATTACTGTTGCTCTATAGTACACCTTGAGATTAAGGATGGAGATACTTCCTGAAGATCTTTTATCACCCTGCTCACACATAGCCCATGGGCAGTTCAGGCTCCCTGTGGGTTCCCTGGTAAGGAGAGCAGGGCTGTCTCTGACATGGACTCAGTGGCAGGCTCTTTGATCAACTCCTCCTGGTGAACTGGCCTAGCTAGGCCACAGAGGAAGACAATGGAGCCAGTCCTGATAAGACCTGATAGACTAGGGTCAGATATTAGCAGAGGAGGACCTCCCCTATCAGTGGATTAGGGGAGGAACATGGGGGTAGAGGGAAGGAGGGTAGGACTGGAAGGAGATGAGGGAGGGGTATGCAGCCAGGATACAAAGTGAATAAATTGTAATAAATAATGATGATAATAAAGAAATTTTTTTTTAGCTAGGAAGAAAAAAAGGAATTGTGTTGACATTTTGATAGGAATTGTGTTAAATCTGTAGTAAAATTTCGTTAGATCTTTTGGCAAAATGGCCATTTTTACTATGTTAATCTTGCTAAGCCATGAGCTGGAGAGCTCATTCTGATAGCTTCTTCAATTTCTTTCTTCAGATACTTGACATTTTTTCATACAAGATTTTCACTTGTTTTGTTACGATTACACCAAGATATGCTATTTTTGTTTTGTTTTGGTTTGGTTTTGGTTTTGGTTGTTTTTTTGCTGTTGTTGTTTTTTGTTTGTTTGCTTGTGGCTTCAGTGAAGGGTATTATTTTCCTGATTTCTTTCTCAGCCCGTTTGTCTTTTGTATGCAAGAGGAGAACTGATTTTTTTTATTTAATTTTGCATACAGCCACTTTGCTGAAGGTGTTTATTAGCTACCGGAGTCCCCTGGTAGAATTTTGAGGGTCACTTAATGTATACCATTATAGCATCTTTGAATAGTGATACTTTGATTTCTTCCGTTCCAATTTGTATTCACTTGATCTCTTTTAGTTGTCTTATTATACTGGATAGAAATTCTAGCCCTATATTGAAGAGATATAGAGAAAGACAATCTTGTCTTTGTCCCTGATTTCAGTGGGATTGATTTAAGTTTCTCTCCAATTAGTTTGATGTTGGCTATAGGCTTGCTGTGCATTGCCTTTAGTATGTTTAGATATGTGCCTTGTATCCCTGATCTAACCAAGACTTTAAATATGAACTAGTGTTAGATTTTGTCAAATTCTTTTGCAGTATCTAAGGAAATGATCATGTGGGTTTTTTGGGTTTTTTTGTTTTTGTTTTGTTTTTGTTTTTTTCAGTTTGTTTATATAGTGCTCTGGTAGAATTCCACACTGAAACCATCTGCCCCTGATTTTTTTTGGGGGGGTGGTGGTTGGGAAGCTTTTTATGACTGCTTCTTTTTACTTAGAAGATCTAGGTCTATTTGGTTAAATTTTGGTAAGTGGAATCTACCAAGAAAATTGTCAAATTCTTTTAGATTTTCAAATTTTGTGGCTTTTAGACTTTTGAAGTGAGACCTATTCTTTGGAATTTCTCAGTGTCTGCTGTTTTATCTCCCTTTTCATTTCTGATTTTGTTGACTTGGATAGTGTCTCTCTGTCATTTAGCTTTTTTGACTAAAGGTTATCTATCATGTTGGTTTTCTCAAAAAAAATCAACTCTTAATTTCATTGATTCTTTGAATTATTCTCTTTGCTTCTAATTTATTGATTTCAGCCCTTAGTTTGGTTATTTCCAGCCATCTAATCCTCTTGGGTATATCTGCTTCTTTTCTTTCCTAAGGCTTTCAGGTGTGCCAAAAAGTTGCTTGTATGGGATGTCTCCAATCTTTTTATGAAGGCACTTAGTGCTATTAACTTTCCTCACAGCACTGTTTTCTTTTCTTTAATTAATTTTTTTCTTTATTAATTACACTTTACTCACTTTGTAGCCTGCCCCGTGGTTCCCTCCCTCCTCCCATCCTAAACCCTCCCTTCCTCCACCCTCTGCCTGCATGCCCCTCCCCAAGTCCACTGATAGGGGAGGACTTCTTTTCCTTCCTTCTGATCCTAGTCAATTAGGTCTCATCAGGAGTGGCTGCATTGTCTTCTTCTGTGGCCTGGTAACTCTGGTTCCCCCTCAGGGAGAGGAAATTAGGAGCAGGCCAATCAGTTCATGTCAGAGACAGTCCCTGTTCCTATTACAAAGGAACCCACTTGAATACTGAACTGCCATGGGCTACATCTGTGCAGGGGTCTAAGGATATCTCCATGCATAGTACTGGGTTGGAATAGCAGTCTCAGGAAAGACCCCTGTGCTCAGATATTTTTGGTTCTCTCCTTGTGGAGTTCCTGTGCTCTCCAGATCTTACTATTTCCCACTTCACTCCTAAGATTCCCTTCACTCTGCCCAAAGGTTGCCCATAAGTCTCAGTATCTACATTGATAGTCTGCAGGGCAGAGATTTTCAGAGGTCCTCTGTGTCAGGCTCCTGACTTGTTCTGTCTTTTCTCCTTCTTCTGAGGTCCAGTCTCTTTGCCTTTCTGGATAGGAATTGAGCATTTTCTCAAGAGTCCTCCCTCTTTATTAGTTTCTTTAGTTGTACAGATTTTAGTAGGTTTATCCTATATTATATGTCTATATGAGTGAGTATATACATGTGCATCATTCTGCTTCTGGGATAGCTCACACAGGATGATCTTTTCCAGATTCCACCATTTAGCTACAAATTTCATGATTTCCTTGTTTTTAATGCTGAGTAATATTCCATTGTGTAGATATACCACTAATTGTGCATCCATTCCTCCACTGAGGGGCATCTGGGCTATTTCCAGCTTCTGGCTACTACAAATAAGGCTGCTGCAAACATGGCTGAGCAAATGTCCTTATTGTGTACTTGAGAATCTTTTGGATATATGCCTAGGAGTGGTATAGCTGGATCTTGAGGAAGCACTATTCCTAGTTGTCTGAGGAAGCACCAGAGTGCTTTCCAGAGTGGTTGTACAAGTTTACATTCCCACCTGCAGTGGAGGAGGGTTCCCCTTTCTCCACAACCTCTCCAGCATGTGTTGTCTCTTGAGTTTTTGATCTTAGCCATTCTGATGGGTGTAAGGTGAAATCTCAGGGTCGTTTTGATTTGCATTTCCCTGATGGCTAATGAGGTTGAGCATTTTTTAAATGTTTCTCTGCCATTTGATATTCCTCTGCAGAGAATTCTTTGTTTAGCTCTGTACCTACCCCATTTTTTAATTGGATTACTTGATTTTTTTTTTTTTTTTTTTTTTTTTTTTTTTGCTGTTTTACTTCTTTAGTTCTTTATGCTGGATATTAGCCCTCTGTCAGATATAGGATTGGTGAAGATCTTTTCCCAATCTGTAGGCTGTCGTTTTGTTCTGAGGAGAGTATCCTTTACTTTACAGAAGCTTTTCAGTTTCATGAGGTCCCATTTATTGATTGTTGCTCTTAGAGCCTGTGCTGTTGGTGTTCTGTTCAGGAAGTTGTCTCCTGTACCAATGAGTTCTAGGGTCTTTCCCACTTTTTTTTCTAACCGATTTAATGTGTCCGGTTTTATGTTGAGGTCTTTGATCCACTTGGACTTCAGTTTTGTGCAGGGTGATAAGTATGGATCTATTTTCATTTTTTTACATGTAGACATCCAGTTAGACCAGCATCATTTGTTGAAGATGCTGTCTTTTTTCAATTGAATGGATTTGGCATCTTTGTCAAAAATCAGGTGTCCATAAGTGTGTGGATTTATATCAGAGTCTTGTATTCGATTCCGTTGATCCACCAGTCTGTTTCTATGCCAGTACCATGCAGCTTTTAGTATTCTTGCTCTATAGTACTGCTTGAGATCTGGGATGGAGATACCTCCGGAATATCTGTTACTGTAGAGAATTGTTTTAGCAATTCTGGGTTTCTTGTTGGTCCATATTAAGGTGAGAATTTTTCTTTCAAGGTGTGTAAAGAATTGTATTGGTAATTTGATGGGAATTGCATTGAATCTGTAGATTGCTTTTGGCAGGATGGCCATTTTCACAATATTAATCCTGCCAAGCCATGAGCATGGGAGATCTTTCCATCTTCTGATATCTTCTTCTAATTCTTTCTTCAGAGACTGGAAATTTTTTTCATACAAGTCTTTGACCTACTTGGTTAGGTTCACACCAAGGTACTTTATGTCCTTTGAGGCTATTGTGAAGGGTGTTGTTTCCCTAATTTCTTTCTCGGTCCTTTTGTCCTTTGTATACAGGAAGGCTACTGATTTTTGGTAGTTAATTTTGTATCCAGCCACTTTGCTGAAGGTGTTAATTAACTGTAGGAGTTCCCTGGTAGAGTTTTTGGGGTCACTCAGGTATACTATCATATCATCTGCAAATAGTTATACTTTGACTTCATCTTTTCTAATTTGTATCCCCTTGATCTCTTTCAGTTGTCTTATTGCTCTAGCTAGGACTTCAAGAACAATATTGAAAAGATATGGAGAGAGTGCACAGCCTTGCCTTGTCCCTGATTTCAGTGGAAATGATTAAGTTTCTCTCCATTGAGTTTGATGTTGGCTATAGGCTTGCTGTATATCGCCTTTACTATGTTTAGGTATATGCCTTGTATCCCTGAACTCTCCAATACTTTAAACATGAATGAATGTTGGATTTTGTCAAATGCCTTTTCAGCATCTACGGAGATGATCATGTGGTTTTTCTCCTTCAGTTTGGTTATGTGGTGGATCACATTGATGGATTCCCATATATTGAAGCAGCCCTGCATGCCTGGGATGAAGCCTACTTTGTGGTAGTGGATGATGTCTGATGTGTTCTTTGATTCGGTTTGCAAGTATTTTGTTGAGTATTTTAGCATCAATGTTCATGAGGAAGATTGGCCTGAAATTCTCTTTCTTTATTGGATCTTTGTGAGGCTTAGGTACCAAGGTGACTGTGGCTTCATAGAATGAGTTTGGTAGTGTTCTGTCTGTTTCTATCTTGTGGAATAGTTTGAAGAATATTTTTATTAGCTCCTCTTTGAAGGTCTGGTAGAATTTGGCCCTGAAACCATCTGGCCCTGGCCTTTTTTTGCATGGTAGACTTTTGAGGACAGCTTCTATTTCCTTAGAGGATATAGGACTATTTCATTGGTTTACCTGGTCTTGATTCAGCTTTGGCATGTAGAATCGGTCAACAAAAGTGTCCATTTCATTTAGATTTTCAAATTTTGTGGCATATAGACTTTGGAAGTAAGACCTAATTATTGTTTGGATTTCGTCAGTGTCTGTGGTTATGTCCCCTTTTTCATTTCATATTTTGTTGATTTGGATAGTTTCTCTCTGCCTTTTAGTTAGATTGGCTAAGAGTTTGTCTATCTTATTGATTTTCTCAAAGAACCAGTTCTTAGATTTATTGATTCTTTGAATTGTTTTATTTGTTTCTAATTTATTGATTTCAGCCCTGAGTTTGATTATTTCCAGCCGTCTATTCGTCTTTGGTGTGTCTGCTTCTTTTTTTTTTTCTAGGGCTCTTAAGTGAGCCATTAAGTTGCTTGCATGAGATGTTTCGAATATCTTTTTGAAGGCACTTAGTGCTATGAACTTTCCTCTTAGCACTGCTTTCATTGTGTCCCATAAGTTTGGGTATGTTGTACCTTCAGTTTCTTTTTTTGTTTGTTTGTTTGTTTTTCTTTTTATTTATTTATTTATTTTTTTATAAGTTACATTTTATTAACTCTGTATCCCAGCCGTGTCCCGATCCCTCATTCCCTCCCAGTCCCTCCCTCCCTCCCTCATCTCCACCGTGCCCCTTTCCAAGTCCACTGACGGGGGGACCTCCTCCCCATTCATCTGATCCTGTTTTATCAGGTATCTTCAGGACTGGCTGCAAAGCCCTCCTCTGTGGCCTAACAGGACTGCTCCTCCCTTCGGGGGTGGGGAGACCAAAGAGCCAGTCATTGAGTTCTTGTTAGAAATAGTCCCTGTTCCCCTCACTTTGGGGCCAATTGGTTACTGAGCTACCACAGGCTACATCTGAGTGGAGGTTCTAGGTTATATCCATACATGGTCCTTGGTTGAATGTCAGTCTCAGAAAAGACCCTGTGCCCAGATATATTTGGTCCTTGTGGAGCTCCTATCCTTTCCCCATCAGACTAACTCCCCTTCTTTCTTATGATTCCCTGTACTCTGCCAAAGGTTTGGTCATGAGTCTTTGCTTTGAAAACACTGCTAGTTAGAGTCTTTCAGATGCGCTCAGTAGACTCCTGTCATACGTTCAATGCACATCCCATCTGTCTTTCTAAATGAGGATTGATCATCTTACCCCATGTCCGCTCAATTGATTATCTTTTTTAGGTGTATAGATTTCATTATGTTTATCATATCTTATAGGTCTATATAAGTGAGTATATCCCATGTTTGTCTTTCTCCTTCTGGGATATTTCACTCAGAATGATCTTTTCTAGATCCCACCATTTGCCTGCAAATTTCATGATTTCCTCCTTTTTGATTGCTGAGTAGTATTCCATTGTATAAAAACACCACAATTTCTGTACCCATTCCACCGTTGATGGACATCTGGGTTGTTTCCAGGTTCTGGCTATTACAAACAGAGCTGCTATAAACATGGTTGAGCAAGTGTCCTTTTTGTGTACTTGAACAAACTTTGGGTATATACCTAGCAGTGGTATAGCTGGGTCTGGAGGAAGCACTATTCCTAGTTGTCTTAGAAAGTGCCAGATAGCTTTCCAGAGTGGTTGTACCAGTTTACATTCCCACCAGCAGTGGAGGAGGGTTCCCCTTTCTCCACAACCTCTCCAGCATGTTTTATCGCTTGAGTTTTTCATCTTGGCCATTCTGATGGGTGTAAGGTGATATCTCAGGGTCGTTTTGATTTGCATTTCCCTGATGGCTAATGAGGATGAGCATTTCTTTAAGTGTTTTTCTGCCATTCGATATTCCTCTACAGAGAATTCTCTGTTTAGCTCTGTTTCCCATTTTTTAATTGGATTACTTGGATTGCTGCTTTTCAGCTTCTTTAGTTCTTTGTATATACTGGATTTTAGTCCTCTGTCAGATAAAGGGTTAGTGAAGATTCTTTCCCAGTCTGTAGGCAGTCGTTTTGTTTTGATGACGGTAACCTTTGCTTTAGAGAAACTTTTCAGTTTCATGAGGTCCCATTTATTGATTGTTGCTCTTAGAGCCTGTGCTGGTGGTGTTCTGTTCAGGAAGTTGTCTCCTGTGCCAATGAGTTCTAGGCTGTTCTCCACTTTTTTTTCCAATTGATTTAGGGTATCTGGTTTTATGTTGAGGTCCTTGATCCACTTTGACTTTAGTTTTGTGCAGGGTGATAAATATGGATCTATTTTCATTTTTCTGCATGTAGACATCCAGTTGGTCCAGCACCATTTGTTGAAGATGCTGTCTTTTTTCCATTGAATGGAATTGGCTTCTTTGTCGAATATCAAGTATTCATAGGTGTGTGGATTTATTTCTGGGTCTTCTATGCGGTTCCATTGATCCTCCTTTCTGTTTCTATGCCAATACCATGCAGTTTTTATTGCTGTTGCCCTGTAGTACAGCTTGAGATCAGGAATGGAGATACCTCCAGATGATCTGTTGTCGTACAGGATCGTTTTGGAGATTCTGGGTTTTTTGTTTCTCCATATGAAGCTGAGAATCTTTTTTTCAAGGTCTGTAAAGAATTGAGTTGGTATTTTGATGGGAATTGCATTGAATCTGTAGATTGCTTTTGGCAGTATGGCCATTTTCACAATGTTAATCCTACCAATCCATGAGCACGGGAGATCTTTCCATCTTCTGATATCTTCTTCGATTTCTTTCTTCAGAGACTTGAAGTTTTTCTCAAACAGGTCTTTCACTTGCTTGGTTAGAGTCACACCAAGGTACTTTATGTTATTAGTGGCTATTGTGAAGGCTGTTGTTTCCCTAATTTCTTTCTCAGCCTTTTTGTCTTTGGTATATAGGAGGGCTTCTGATTTTTTTGAGTTGATTTTGTATCCTGCCACTTTGCTGAAGGTGTTTATCAGCTGAAGGAGTTCTCTGGTTGAATTTTTGGGGTCGCTCATGTATACTATCATATCATCTGCAAATAATGACACTTTGACCTCTTCCTTTCCAATTTGTATCCCCTTGATCTCCTTTAGTTGTCTTATTGCTCTGGCTAGGACTTCAAGTACTATGTTGAAGAGATATGGGGACAATGGACAGCCTTGTCTTGTCCCTGATTTCAGTGGGATTGACTTAAGTTTCTCTCCATTGAGTTTGATGTTAGCTATAGGCTTGCTATATATTGCCTTTACTATCTTTAGGTATGTGCCTTGTATCCCTGATCTCTCCAAGACTTTAAACATGAATGGGTATTGGACTTTGTCAAATGCTTTTTCGGCATCTAAGGAGATGATCATGTGGTTTTTCTCCTTCAGTTTGTTTATGTAGTGGATTACATTGATGGATTTTCGTATGTTGAACCACCCTTGCATGCCTGGGATGAAGCCTACTTGGTCATGGTGGATGATATCTTTGATGTGTTCTTGGATTCGGTTTGCAAGTATTTTATTGACTATTTTTGCGTCAATGTTCATAAGAGAGATAGGCCTAAAGTTCTCTTTTTTTGTTGGGTCTTTGTGTGGTTTAGGTATTAAGGTGACTGTGGCTTCATAGAATGAGTTTGGTAGTGTTCCTTCTGTTTCTATTTTGTGGGATAGCTTGAGGAGAATTGGAGTTAGCACTTCTTTAAAGGTCTTGTAGAATTCTGAGCGAAGCCATCTGGTCCAGGGCTTTTTTTGGAGGGGAGACTGTTAATGACTGCTTCGATTTCCTTGGGAGATATAGGGCTATTCAGTCTTTCTACCTGATCTTGACTTAGTTTTGGTAGATGGAATCTTTCAAGAAAATTATCCATTTCATTTAGATTCTCAAATTTTGTGGCATATAGGCTTTTGTAGTATGACCTAATAATTGTTTGCATTTCCTCAATGTCTGTGGTTATGTCCCCATTTTCATTTCTGATTTTGCTGATCTGGATAGTTTCTCTCTGCTTTTTAGTTAGTTTGGCTAAGGGTTTGTCTATCTTGTTGATTTTCTCAAAGAATCAGCTTTTTGTTTCATTGATTCTTTGGATAGTTTTATTTGTTTCTAGTTGATTGATTTCAGCCCTTAGTTTGATTATTTCCAGCCGTCTGCTCCTCTTGGGTGTATCTGCTTCTTTTTTTTCTAGGGTTTTCAGTTGGGCCATTAAGTTGTTTGTATGTGATGTTACGAATTTCTTCTTGTAGGCACTTAGTGCTATAAATTTTTCTCTGAGCACTGCTTTCAATGTGTCCCATAAATTTGGGTATGTTGTGCCTTCCATTTCATTGAATTCTAGGAAGTCTTTAATTTCTTTCTTTATTTCTTCCTTAACCCAGCTGTCATTGAGTAGTAAGTTGTTCAGTTTCCATGTGCGTGTGGGCTTTTTGTTGTTTCTGTTGTTGTTGAGGTCGAGCTTTAGTCCATGGTGGTCAGATAGTATACAAGGGATTGTTTCAATCCTTTTGTATCTGTTGAGGCTTGCTTTGTGGCCCACTATATGGTCTATTTTGGAAAAGGTTCCATGCGGTGCTGAAAACAAGGTGTACTCTTTTGAGTTTGGGTGAAATGATCTGTAGACGTCTATTAGGTCCATTTGATTTAGGGATTCTGTGAGTGCTTTTATTTCCCTATTTGGTGTCTGTCTAGTTGAACTGTCCCTTGGTGAGAGTGGAGTGTTGAAGTCTCCCACTATTAAGGTATTAGGATCAATGTATGATTTAAGCTTTAATAATGTTTCATTTACGAATGTCGGTGCTCTTGTATTTGGGGCATAGATATTCAAGATTGTGATGTCCTCTTGGTGGATTTTTCCTTTGATGAGAATATAGTGGCCCTCCTTATCTTTTTTGATTAACTTGGATTGAAAGTCTATTTTATTAGATATTAGGATGGCTACTCCAGCTTGTTTTCTGGAACCATTTGCTTGAAAAACAGTTTTCCAGCCCTTTACTCTGAGGTAGTGTTTGTCTTTGTTGCATAGGTGTGTTTCTTGAATGCAACAGAATGTTGGATCCTGTTTCCTTAACCAATCTGTTAGCCTGTGTCTTTTTATTGGTGAGTTGAGTCCATTGATATTGATAGATAATAGTGACCAATGCATGTTAGTTCCTTTTGTAATGGAGTCGATGATCTAACCCTGTTTCATTGCTTGTTTTCTTTTCATTTTTGTTGGGACATTAACTGTATGCCCTGTTTTCTTGGGTGAATTTCTTTTCATTGGATTGGAGTTTTTCTTCTAGTATCTTCTGTAGGGATGGTTTGCTGTGTAGATATTGTGTAAATTTAGTTTTGTCATGGAATATTTTGTTTTCTCCATCTATGTTGATTGAAAGCTTTGCAGGGTATAGTAGTCTGGGTTGACATTTGTGATCTCTTAGAGTCTCCATGATACTTGCCCAGGTCCTTTGGCTTTCATAGTTTCTGATGAGAAGTCCGGTGTGATTCTGATAGGTCTACCTTCATATGTTACTTGGCCTTTTTCCCTTGCTGCTTTTAATATCTTTTCTTTGTTCTGTAGATTTAGTGTTTTGACTATGATGTGACTTGATGTGTTTCTTTTCTGGTCTAGTCTATTTGGAGTTCTGTAGGCCTCTTGTATATTTATGGACATCTCTTTCTTTAAGTTGGGAAAATTTTCTTCTATGATTTTCTTGAAAATATTTTCTGGACCTTGGAGTCTGGAGTCTTCTTTTTCGTGAATTCCTATTATTCTTAGATTTTGTCTTTTCATAGCATCCTTGATTTCTTGGATATTTTGTGATTGGAACTTTTCTGATTTTACTTTTTCTTTGAGAGAAGTATCCATTTCTGCAAGTGTGTCTTCAGCTCCAGAGATTCTCTCTTCCATCTCTTGTATTCTGTTGGTGATGCTTACTTTTGTGGTTCCTGATCTTTTCTCCAAGTTCTCCAGCTCAAGGGTTTTCTCATTTTGTGTTTTCTTTATTGATTCTAATTCTGTTTTCATGCCTTGCACCATTTCTTTCATGTGTTTGAATTTGGATTCCTGTCTCTCTACGATGGCCTCTATTTCTTTTTTCATTTCCTTCTTATATGCCACTAATTTTTCCTCTACTTGTGTATCTATTTGTTTGGCTATGTTTGCCTGTGTTTCTTTAAGGATATTGTCTGTTTCTTCTTTCTTTGTCTCCAATTGACTGGCCATCTCTTTGAAAGACTTGTTCATTTCCTCCTTATGAGCCTCAAATAATTGGGCAAGCATGGCTTTAAAATCATTTTCCTGTGCTTCTGCTGAATTGGTGTGTCCATCGATTTTGGGGTTTGCTGGTGAAGTCATGATGTCCTGATTTATGTTGGAAGTGTTCTTTCGCCTACCTCTGGCCATTGGCTTATCTGAAACCTTCCCTGTTTGTTTTTGAATTTTGCAGATCAGACTGGTGCTGTCTCTCTCTGGTGTCTGGAGAGTTCTTCAGGAAGCTGAGCACTCTCAGCGTGTGCTGAGGACTAGCTGTACCTGTGGGAGGAAAGTACGCAGGCGCAAACGGGGCAAATGCAAGCTTTTGTGCGCGCGCGCGCGCGCGTGTGTATGTCTGTGTGTGTAAGTGTGCGTGGATGAGTTTCTCGAGGGACAGGGTGATGGCTAATGTTGAAATCTTGAGTGTGTGGGAGGGGCTCTGCACTGTATATGTTGCAGGCGCTAATGATGATCGCAGCGCAATTTCTGGCATTAACTGTCTTAGCTCCTCAATCAGGTCCACAGGGCAGGAACTTCAATGTCCCTAGTGCCCCTCTGTTTCCCAAAGTGGGTATGTGGGTGGGAGGGTGGTTCGATGCCTGGCTTCTGATTTAGAAGGACCCAGGATCTGGGGAACTGCAGATTCTCAAGGGTGCACTCACTTACAGGCAGGTCTCTTGGCAGAGATCAGGGTATCCGGGGCTCTCTGCTCTCTGGTTTGGCCCTGCTTCTTTGATGTGTTCCACCAGTTCTGTGCTGCTGTCACTGCCAAGTTCTGAGGTCTTGCTGCAGCTGGAGATTTCAGGGTGGTCACTTCAGCAGGGATGGGGTAACCAGGCTCTCTGTTCTCTGGTTTGTCCCTGGTTAGTCTTAAACTGGAGGGCTGTTGTGCCCCCCCCCCAGCTCAGTGCTGCTCCGCAGCCAGGTTACAAAGTCCCACTGTAACTGGAGACTGGGTCGCTAGTCCCGATGCTTTCTGGGAAGTCCTGGGGTCTCTTCACTGTGCTCTCCAAGCTTGGGAGGCCCAGCGCCTGGTGTGTCTAGCTTGCATGACATTTCTGCCTGGTTTTGGTGAGTATATAGCATATTCTCTGTCACTGTGGGATTGGGCGGGCCGTACCGTCAGTGATAGCGATCCTGAGGAGCTAGTATGGTGTCTAGCAGATTCGCCGTGCCTTTAGTTTCATTGAGTTCTAGGAAGTCTTTAATTTATTTCTTCTCTTATCCAGCTGTCATTTAGAAGCAAGCTGTTCAGTTTCCATGTGTGTGTAGGCCTTTTGCTATTTTTGTCATTGAGGTCCAGTTTTATTCCATGGTGATCATATAGGATACAAGGAATTATTTCAATCTTCTTATATCTGTTTAGGCTTGCTTTGTGACCAATTATATGCTCTATTTTGTAGAAGGTTCCATGAGGTGCTGAGAAGAAGGTAAATTCTTTTGAGTTTGGGTGAAAAGTTCTGTAGATGTCTGTGAGGTCCATTTGATTCATGACCTCTGTCAGAGTTGTTGTTTCTTTGTTTAATTTCTGTTTTGTTGACATGTCCTTTGTTGAGTGTGGGGTGTTGAAGTCTCCCACTATTATTCTTTGGGGGTCTAGGTGTAATTTAAGTTTTATTAAATTTTCTTTTACAAATGTGGTTACCCTTGCATTTGGGGCATAGATGTTCAAGATTGTGATATCTTCCTGGTGGATTTTTCCCTTGATGAGTATAAAGTGTCCTTCCTCATCTCTTTTGATTGATTTTGGTTGGAAATCTACTTTATTAGATATTAGGATGGCTACTCCTGCTTGCTTCTTGGGTCCATTTGCTTGGAAAACCCTCTTCCAGCCCTTTACCCTCAGGTAATGTCTATTTTTGTGCTTTAAGTGTGTTTCTTGTATGCAACAGATTATTGAGTCTTGTTTACACATCCATTCTGTTAATCTGTGTCTTTTTATTGGAGAATTGAATCCATTGATATTGAGGGAGATTAATGACCAGTGGCTGTTAGATTCTTTGATATTTACGTTGGCCATGGTAGTGTGTTTGTGTGTTTGGTTTTGTTTTGCTGTAGTGAGGTTATTTATTTTCTATGATTTCTTGAAAATAGTTAAATTTTTTGGGTTGTATTTTTCCTTCTAGTATCTTCTGTAATGCTGGATTTGTGTGTAGGTATTGTTGAAATTTGTTTTTGTCGTTGAATATCTTCTCCGTCTATGAGGACTGCAAGTTTTGCTGGATACAGTAACCTCGGCTGACATCTGTGTTCTCTTAGGCTCTGCATGATATCTGTCCAGGCTCTTCTGGCTTTCATAGTTTCTGTTGAGAAGTCAGGTGTGAT
Source organism: Meriones unguiculatus (assembly GCF_030254825.1). Classification (NCBI taxonomy): domain Eukaryota; kingdom Metazoa; phylum Chordata; class Mammalia; order Rodentia; family Muridae; genus Meriones; species Meriones unguiculatus. The sequence goes on from NC_083351.1 coordinate 102,490,540, forward strand.
TCTGATAGGTTTGCCATTATATGTTACTTGGCCTTTTTCCCTTGCAGCTTTTAGTATTTTTTCTTTGTTCTGTATACTTACTGTTTTGATTATTATGTGACGGGAGGATTTTCTTTTCTGGTCTAATTTATTAGGTGTTCTGTAGGCCTCTTGTATTCTTATGGGCTTCTCCTTTAAGTTGGGGAAATTTTCTTCAATGATTTTGTTGAAAGTATTTTCTGGGCCTTGGAGGAGGGAATCTTCTTCTTCTTCTATTCTTATTATTCTTAAGTTTTGTCTTTTTATGTTGTCTTGGATTTCTTGGATGGTTTGTGTCAGGAATTTTTTAGATTTATTATTTTCTTTGACAGATACATCTATTTCTTCCATTGTATCTTCCACACCTGAGATTCTTTCTTCCATCTCTTGTAGTCTGTTGGTTATGCTTACCTCTGTAGTTCCTGTTTCCTTTCGTAGGTTCTCCTTCGTGATTTCCTCCACTTGTGTTTTCTTTAATTCTTCCAATTCTATCTTCAGATCTTGACCGTTTTGTTGATTTCCTTTACCTATCTGACTGTATTTTCCTGTTTTTCCTTAAATTCCTTCAGCTGTTTCTTTGAGCGTTCCTCTGTTTCTTTTATTTCTTTCAGTAACACAGGCTCTTTGGCTGCATGTTCCTGTATTTCATTACAGATGACCATAATCTGTTTTATTATATCTTCCCCTAATTCTTTACACATTTTATTTGCTTTCTCCATTAACCTCTTCATTAGCACGGATGTTAGGTCATCTTCTTGAATTTCAGTTATATTAGAGTGTCCAGGGTTACTTGCCCCTGGATAACTATGTTCTGGGGATGTCATGTTGTTTTGCCTTTTGTTGGTTGTACTTTTTTGCTGGCCTCTACCCATATCTCTTTCTCAGGTGCTGTCTGTTAATTTCTGGTGCCTGCTGATTCCTGGGGTGGGGAGAATCTACTTGGCTGGGTTCTGAAATTCTCCTCTGCTTTTTGGGTATGGTCAACTGAATAGTGGTGCTTCTCAGGAATTGTCACAGTTCACTTCAGGTGTATGGACCTGTATGGTAACGGTGGTCTTCAGGAAGGCTCTCCTCTCCTCAGGAGAGGTCCCGGTGGTGGCTGTCCTACTGCTGGGTTTCTTGCTCTGAATTTAGTGAATAGCAGCTGTTGCTCTTAAGGTGTGATTGTTGGGTGCAGCCCTCTTGAAGGACCAGGGATTCCCACAGTTTTGTCAGTCTAGCTAAGGATAACTGGTTGATCCTTGGCACAGTATCTGAGGGCTGCTATAGTGGCTCTCTGGCTTTTGTAGGTCTGAGGATGCAGCTGTGCGCCCCAGTGCCCTAGGGGTACTCAATAATGGTGGCTGAGCACAGCGCTCCTGCCTGCAGTAAAAGGCTAGAGCCTCGAGTCTGCGTGAATCCAGAAAGTTTTTTAGTGCTGGGTGTCCTGAGCATTAGACCTGATGATCCCCCTGCTGTGGGGTTTCCTCCTGACAGGGACACCCAGTCTTTGCTTTGGGGACCACTGTTCTGTCTGGGGTGTTGAGTAGAACCCTCAGGCACAGACAGGTTTGGCTCTGCCTTTCCGGCCTTTGGGAGTCTGGGTGTCTGCCTAAACTGGGTAATTTTCCCGAGACCATTTTGGGGTGGGGATGTCGGTTGAGTGCTCTGAGATCAGACCAGCCGATTCCCTCCCTGTGGGTTTGCACCTGGCAGTGAAACAGTCTCTGGTCCCCTGGGGCCCACAGTTCTATCTGGGGCAGCAAATCAGGCACGCAGGCAGGGCTCTGTGCAGGAGCCTGGGTCCCCAGCTCTGGCTCTGGGCTGGCTCCTGAGCACCCGCGGAACCCGGAGTCTTTTCCAAGGGTTGTCTGGGTGACCTAAGGTTGGTCCCAATCGTTTGCTGCACCGTGGGGTTATCTCTGGACTGGAAATTTCAGTCTCTGATGTTGTGGTGTGCAAAGTCCAGTCTGAGACTGTGACCAGAACACACTGGTGTGTGGCTCTGGGCTGGCGACCAAGTGTCTGGTGGAACTGGGATCTCTTCCTCGGTTTAGCTGGGTGAGTTAAAGCTGATTGAATCCCCCACCGTGGGGTATCCTCTCACCTGGGAAACACAATCACTTGTATTTTATGGCCGCGAGTTCTGATTGCTGGCCACTGTGCAGATCCTGCAGTGCTGCTGGTCAGAATGAGAGTCCTCCCGGCGCCGCCATCTTGCCCCACCTCTCCATAGCACTGCTTTCATTGTGACAATTACTTTGGGTTTGTTGTGCTTTCATTTACATTGAAACTTAGGAACTCCTTAATTTCTTTCTTTATTTCTACCTGACCCAGTTGTCGTTGAATAGGTAGTTGTTAATTTTCCATGTTTGTAGGCTTTTTGTTATTTCTTTTGTTGTTGAGGTCCAGCTTCATTCCACCATGGTCTGATAGGATACAAGGTATCTTTTGAGGCTTGCTTTGTAATGTACTATATGGTCAGTTTTGAAGAAGGTTCCATGAGGTGATGTGCAGAAAGTATAGTGTTTTATGTTTGGGTGAATAGTTCTGTAGATGTTTGTTAGGTCCATTTGATTCATGACATCTGTTAGTGTCATCATTTCTCAGTTTAGCTTCTGTTTCTTGATGTGTCCTTTGATGAGAGTGGGGTGTTGAATTCTCCCAGTCTTAATGTTTGGAGATTTATGTGTCTTTTAAGCTTTATTAATTTTTTTAACAGATGTGTGTGCCCTTGTATTTGAGGCATAGATGTTCAGAATTGAGATGACATCTTTGTAGCTTTTTCATTTGAATATGAAGTGTCCATCTCTTTTGAATAATTTATTTTATTAGATATTAGAATGGCTACTCCAGCTTACTTCTTGGTCCATTTGCTTGGTAAAACTTCATCCAGCACTATACTCTTAAATAATGTTTATATTTGAGGCTAAATTGTTTTTCTTGTATGCAGCAGAATGTTGGACCCTATTTAAACATCCATTCTGCTAGTCTGTGTTTTATTTATTGGAGAGTTGAGTCCATTGATGTCAAGAGAGGTTAATGACCACTGACCATTAGTTCCTTTTATTTAGATATTAGTTGCTGTAGTATGTTTGTATGCCTGTCTACTTTTAATTTGCTGTTGTGAAGTTATTTATTTCCTGTGTTTTCCTGGGTGTAGTTAGTCTTCTTGGGTTGGATTTTTCCTTTTGGCATCTTATGTAGGGCTGGTTTTGTGGATAGGTACTGTTTAAATATGTTTTTGTCATAGAATATCTTGGTGTGTTTTTTTTTTTTCCATCTGTGGTGACTGAGAGTTTTGCTGAGTATATTAGTTTGGGTACATTGTGTTCTCTTGGGGTCTGCATGATGTTTGTCCAGGTCCTACTGGCTTCCATAGTCTCTGTTGAGAATTCAGGTGTGATTCTGATAGGTTTATCATTATATGTTACTTGCACCTTTTCCCTTGCAGCGTTTAATATTTTTTCTTTGTTCTGTATATTTAGTGTATTTATTATGTTAAACTCTTGTTATAAGAGTACCCAACTATTCTTCGGTTAGATTTGATCTCTGCTCCACAAGAGGGTATGTAGTACCCAATCAAAAATTATGGCTGATAAAACAACAGTTCTATAGGATAGAAATTTTACTGCTGTCATTGAGCTAAATTAACATTGCATAAAACTTCATTCTAGATATTTTTATGTTCATAGACAACTATGTTAGCCTTAATTAAAGATACTTCTCTTTTCATTGAACAGTAGTTTATACAAATGGTCATGGATGGTTAAGTTGTTCAAAGAGTATATACCATGTGTTTCTTTCTGCTTTTGTGTTACCTCACTCAGGATGATCTTTTCTAGTTCCATCCATTTGCCTGCAAATTTCATGATTTCTTTTTATTTAATTGCTGAGTGTTATTCCCTTGTGTAAATGTACCACAATTTCTGTATCCATTCCAGGACACATGTAGAATATGCTCACATATAAGTGGATATTAGCCATGCAATATAGGATAAATATACTAAAGTCTGTACACCTAAACAAGCTAAGCAAGAAGGAGGACCCTGGGAAAGTTTCTCTATCCTCATTCAGAAAGGCAAATGGATGGACATCAGAAGTAGGAGAAAACCGGGAACAGTACAGGAACCTACCACAGAGGGCCTCTGAAAGACTCTACCCAGCAGGGTATCAAAACAGATGCTGAAAGTCATTGCCAAACTTTGGGCAACATGTAGGGAATCTTATGAAGGAAAGGGGAGATAAAAAGACCTGGAGCTCCACAAGACCAACAGAACCAGAAATTCTGGGCCCAAGGGTATTTGGAAAGACCAATACTCCAACCAAGGAGATAACTTAGGTCCCCTGCTCAGATGCAGTCCATAGTAGTTCAGTCTCCAAGTGGGTTCTCTAGTAAGGGGTACAGGGGTAGTCTCTGACATGAACTCAGTGGCTGGCTCTTTGATCCCCTCCCCCTTGGGGAATGAAGACTTACCAAGTGAGAGAAGAAGACAACGCAGCCAGGTCTGATGAGACCTGATAGGCTAGGGTCAGAGGGAAGGGGAGGAGGACCTTCCCTATCAGTGGACAGGGGGAGGGGCATGGGAGAACAAGAAGGAGGGAGGGTGGGATTAGGAGAGTATGAGGGAAGGGAATACAGCTGGGATACAAAGTGAATCAATTGCAATAAATAAATAAATAAATATTTTTTTAAAAGAGATGCTCAGGGAGTGTCTCTTGAGCACTCAGACATACTACTCTAAGGTCTATGGAGTAACTACACTAAGGTCCATGGAATAACTCAGAAGGAGTAGAAAGAGTGTACAAGCTTGAATATGGGAATATGCTATCTTCTGGGAATGGCAGTTTTTACAAACACGTCTCACAGCAGCTACAGTTACCTGCACTGAGCCTACACAAGATTGAGCCTATCAACTGCTAGTCAGTCCTAACTTAGGGTAGGCCTCAAGGGGTGCAATCCTTTCCTTTCCTACTCAGCTAGTGCTAATGGACTCTATGGGGACTGTCAATGTCTTCAGCTGTGTACACAATGGTAAGCCAACACACATTGTCATACAATGGTCCTAGTTAAACTAGGTGTTAAAATCAAACAAAATGGAGAGGAATATCTAGGGAGGAGAGGGAGCTGATAAGGACAGGAAGAAGATAAACAAGATGGGGTAAGGACAATCAGAATGCACTGTTATATGAATGAAATTGCCAAAGAGCAAATTTACTGAGTAAACAATAGAAATGAAAAAAAAAGAAGGAAACTGTGTTACATACAAATGAATATAATTGCACAAGCAATTTTAACTTATGTCACACTTAGAAAACATCCATTAGAGACAACTATTCAGTCAAAATCATTACTTTTGAAAGCAGAAATACAGTATATCGTACATATGAATCAGTTTACATACAAGTATAAGAAATGACCTACTTGATATTTAATCTAATTGTATATTTAGTATTACATATGATACATGTAATATTAAATATTATATACTAAATATATAACAAAATAAGTGACAGAGCCTTTTGGTGAGATCAGAGCAAAACCAATAGAAATATCTTTGCAAAATATATTCACACTGTTAACACATAGTTAATTTGTAGCTTGAAACTACATTTTCAAAGTAGAGTTTCATCTTCTTGGACATATGTTTATGACTGTCTGAATGTAGAAGTTAATATGCTTGTCTAGGAAAGTATATACAGAATTTAGAAGAAATTAGATGGATACTATTGAGGTAGAAGAAATTTAGCAAGTCACAGACTGTTCTAAAAATGTTAACTGATAGCGGGAGCAAGAAAAGAAGATTTTGGGGAAATTGGGGTGAATTAAATGTTACATTTTTCACAAGTGAATTTGAAAATTCCCATTATAGCTTTAAGCTTAGGTGGTAGGTAGTTACATATAGAATTAGCTGCTGGTGGACAAGTAGTTACATATAGAGCTAGCTACTGATGGACAGAGTTCAAATATTTGTGCTAGGAAGTAATAAATAATATGATATGTGATATGTACACAATACAAGTAAATTAAGAAGTGTATATTGACTATAGTACTGAACTTCACCTGTTGTAAGAAGGGCTGACATTAGGTAGAAATCAATGCAAAGAAACAAGAAAGAAGAATACAGATTGCCTAGAATAAGTACAAGTTTCAATTAGGCAGGAGTAATAAAATTAGACAACTACAGAACACTGGAGCCACAGTTAATAAGATGTATGTATATTCTAACATCACGATAAGAACAAGCATGAATATCTTCAACACAAAAAAATAATGAGGTTGCATGTTATTTAGCTTGATTTGGTCAATCAAAAATATACACATATATCAAAATATGACACTGCATTACATAACAGCACACAATTATTATGTGTTGATTAAAAGCACATCTCATCGCCAGAGTAGCAAAAAAAAAGTCAGGCCTTGTTTCCAATAGATAAAGAAAAGGACACTTGAGATATGTCCCAAGGCATCTGAAAAGTCTAGAACAATGAGAGTGAAATGTCCACTGGGTTCAGCCGTCTGGAGGTCTGGAGCTATTTTGTTATTGTTTGTTTATGTCTACTAAAGGAAGATGCTGGTGCTGATGCTCGTGCTTTTTTGCCTAGATTTTGTTGTTGTGTAGTTTGTTTTTGATCATCCAAGAGAGGACACTTTTAGTAGAAGCCAAAGCCATAATCAGATGGAAATGCTAATTGATTTTGCAGTATAATAATTTAGTTACCTGTATGTGTCATTATACTGTACCAGAAAATATGGGAAATTGTGATAAGTCAATTAAAACTAATTTTCTTCTTTTAAAGAGTGCCTTGGCGAAGAGATGGTAGGTGACTGAATTGTAAAGTGAAGAGTAGAGAAAGTTGAGTATAGGGGGTCTGCCTGGAGGTTGTATTTGTTACAGACAGAAACTAATTAAGAGAGATAAAATATTTTTCCACTATATAATTTTATTTGCATGGATTTTTTTTTCATGTATGCAGGTACACCACATGTGTGCCTTCTGCCTCCAGAGACTAAAAGAAAGCATCCAATCCCTTGGAACTGGAGATAATAAATTAATAGATGGTTGTGACCCACCATATGGGTGCTTGGAACTAAATCGATGTGTTCAACAAGAGCAGCCTTTGCTTTTAATCTATGACCCACTATTTTAGCCTCTAGATAGCTTGTTTTTAATGGCTCTGGCATCCCTGAAAAATTAGTAATAGAAAGCAGCAAGACATATTAACATTTCTTTATTCATTTGTTTGTTCGTTCATTTATTCATTCATTCATTGTTAGTAAGGAATGTTCAAAGCACACACGTGTAGGTTAGAGAATAACATATGGAGTCAATTTTTTCCTTTACGACATGGATTCTACAGGTTAAACTTAGGTCCTCCTGAGCAGCAAGTGACTTTACCGACTGACCATCTCATTGTACAGGTAATAAAAAAAAGAAATCATAATATTGGGAATAGTTCATTAAAGACTGTAATGGTCTCAGGGAGAAAATTAGTTTTTGAAAACCAAAGATGATAAAGGAATGTATTTACATATCTAAATTCCAGAAGAAATTCCTCCACAAAATGGGGGGGGGATAAAATTTTTGCATTGGAGAAAGATATTTTGGTAGATATTTAGATAGAAAAAGAATACATATTACTCCAAAAGCTTTTGTGTTTTTATCATCTTAGTTCCTTGTATTATTAACTGTCTTAAGTTTTCAGTGAAGACGAGAGGTTCAGAGTTGAATTAACCAGTGAGGAAAACTTGTTATCAGAAGGACTGAGAAGAGGAAGAAGGTATCAACACACAGCAGAAATATTTTTTACATTTTTATGTTGTTTTGTTAGTCAGCATTTTATTATTGTTACAAACACCTGAGATAAGCAACTTAGAGAAAATTTACTTTGACACATCGTTTAGGAGGTTTCGTCCGTGATACAGTTCTCCCACTGACTGGGACAAACCAGCACAGCACGTAGGGAACACGTGGTGGAGTAAGTCCTCAACCCTTGACCAAGAAACACAAGAGTGCTGCTGCTGTTGCTGGTGTCATGAGCCTAAGACTGGGGCTCAAAGAACAAGAAATAGTAAACTCTCATGCAATGGCCAAATTTACTCAGGGTATCAGATAATTTACATTGAGGGGGTATTCTTGGGGGTTAAATAAGGTCCTATGAGCTAAAGCCACGTGAGTTTAGGCTGTATACAGTAATATGTGCTTGACAACATCCTTCTGAATAGTAATGGATAAGATGAGCGATCTAAAATAAAGCGCACTTTTATTATGACATCTAAGAGGGGCACAAAAGCCAGGAACAACACATGTTATAGAGAATCAGAAATTATAAGACTCATGTCTTATTTACTTGAAGTTTTCTTAAAAGTTCTCAGAGCTCTCCTCTCAGCTTCATTCATGGAATGTGTTCCAACAAAGAGAGAGTCCAGGTCTGATGACTTATTATAGAGGTACTGGGTAAGATACTATGTAAGACACAAGAACTTCCTGTGGAGAATCATCTTTAAAGTTCCCACTAAGTCTCCACAAGGCAAAGCTGGGTACAAAGTCTTTAAGCATGTGGACTCTGGGAGATGATGGTCCTGATCCAAATAGAGTATGTATGCTTAAATAATAAAGTTGTACATTTTGGAGAAGCTAGGGATTATAGACAATGGTGAAAACTTAATGGAAGCCACTCTTGATGATACTAAGCCTTTCCACAGTACTTTATGTGCCTCCTTTATATTATTTTAGTTTTAACAAACCTTGAATGAGGTATGATTTCACCCATTTTCCTGTTAAGGATGCTGAAGTGCTGTGAAGCAGTTTTCTTCAGGCTAAATCAATGAGTAAATGGGAAGATGTGATCCAAGATCAAGTTAACTTTAAAAGTTCATGAACATCTTTTAGACATGGGACGCTATTAGACATCTTAATTTAAGAAAGGCATATAAATAGACCTGTTTGAAGGAGGTAATTCTGATAAATGAAGAGCTGAATGGAAGACCAGAAACAGTAAAAGACAGAACAACTTCAAGAGTATTGCAGTTGGCAAGTACTTGATAAAATATGAAACACTGTAGGACACAGACCAGACATCTGTAGGTGTGCACATGGGAATTGAGAGGATAGACCCAATATGCACCTACTCGTTCTTTTTCTGCCATGTCTGATTACGTCTACCCTTTAATGGATTCATTTAAAAAGAAAAAGTCACCACCATGTCTCTGCCTTTCTTTTTTCCATTCTCTCCCTTGACTTCAGAAAGGCAGAGGAAGAACTTAATAGAATAAATAGCATAATACAAATTAAGATAAAGTCAATGAGCTTGACTTAAAAAAAATCAAAATAAAGTCAGCATAAGCTTCCTAATATTATGAAGCATTAGGAGGGAGTTGACTGGTCCTCTAGGATGTATGAAGCAGCTGTTTCAAAACCAGCCTCCTCATGAGATCATAGTTTTCTTAAATCACATCCCTCTCATTACTTTTTATATACTTTGAGTATGTAAGGAGCATCAAAAGTTGAAGAGTAGTTGAAGGGGAATGTTACACTATTAATTTTCAAACAATTGTGTTCTGTGATGGTGGCCTCAGTGTTCACCAAATCTTTGTAATAGGCAGAAGCCCTCAGTGTTCACCAAATCTTTGTAATAAGCAAAAGCATTCTCTGAACAGGTGCAGTTTTCCCAGTGAACACCACAACAGGCACACACACACAGCAATTATGTATGGTCAGGCCATTGAAACAAAGTCCAAAATAATGAAAATATATGACTGTTCAGATGTGTTTGGAGAAAGTCATTTGCCCAATGGTAGGTAATTCTTATTGAGGACCAGGAAGCACAAGGGAAGAATCATGAATCACTGCATATTTCTGTTGCCACCTGTACAACCACCAAAGAGGTAGAACTTAATAAAATGTGAATTTGTCTTTAGGGCAGAATATAATTTCCTGTACTTTTTCATCTTGGGGATACTTTTATTTCTTTTTCAAAAACATTCTCCTTGTTTTTTTTTTCTTTAAAATGTGCCATATACTTTGCATTTATTACTCTTTCTTGTTTCCCGCATCACTGTATAAGGAGAAAAATCCCTGAACAGATGTTGTATTAAGATTGCCAAACACATTTTGCTCTTGATGTTTCATGCTCAAAGCTACTTTTTGGAGAACACATTGGTGGAATGAGCTTCTTGTTGTATACTGTACATTTAAGAGCAGAAAGACAGTTGGAAAAAGAATGTAACACAGCCAGCTCTCGAAAACATCAGTGTCATTGAGCATTCAAAGATAAGCAGAAGGTAGAAGGTCCCCAAATGGAGACCAAAAGACAGCATTTCCAACATGGTTCTTATTTTGCTGTTAATAATTATGTCATTTTTTTTTTAAATATCCATAGCAGTGTGATGTTCACACTATGTAAAATTTTAATATAAGCCCAAAGATGCATCCTGAGGAACATTAAAAGTTAAAACAAACTGCACAAAAACAGTAAAAAAAAACAAAAACAAAAACAAGAGGCAGCAAAATTCCTCTTAAAGCCAGTTGACAATAAAACTGGATAGGTTCAGCTCTATCTGCAGAATATAAATATACATTTCTTTCTACTGAATATCCACAGCGGTAAAACAGAATACTGTGATAAAATCTTAGAGAAAAAAAAAAGATTCTCCTCTTAAAACACAGCACCTCCAGCCTGGCCACATATAACTAGAGTTAGTGATGTGCTGATAACAGAGAGGTGAGAAGCAGCCAGGTTGGGGTGCCTCCAGGCTTGTGAGGAAATGTCTGTCACACTTCTGTGTGTATTCCAGAAAAGCTGTAACAACAGAAAATGATGCTGGGATCTGTGGATCTCTGGGAGGCTGGTGAGACAAAAACATGTTTTTTTCAGAAGTATAAAGGTTTGTAAAAATGTGCACTCTGGGGTTCCTAGATCGGCCATGCTAAGTGCTACATACTTAAGGCCTTTTATACTAGAATTTCTGCCAGTGTCTCAGCTTTGGCAAGTCTAGGGGAGAATCTTGGACTGGATGCAAAATCCAGCATTCACTCTATCTCTTAGGTCACTGAGCTAATGGCTCAGGCAACATATCACAATAGAGGACAATTGGAACAAGAAGGAAGGCATGGAGCCCAGGAGTTCTCTAGGAATAGGAATTGGCTATTTGGACCAATAGGAATTGGTCCAAAGGAGGAAATCTTAAACTTACCACTTTTTTCCTGCATCCAGGGCTGGGAAAGGCAGCTTCTACAACCTCCCCAGCATGTGCACTCATTTGAGTCTTTGAGCTTAGCCATTCTGATAGAATCTCAGAGTCGTTTTGATTTGTATTTTCCTATTGACTAAGGATGTTAAGCAATTTAACTATTCAATATTCCTCTGTTGAGAATTCACTGTTTAAATCTGTACCCCATTTTTAATTGTATTATTTGGTTTGTTGGTGTTTAACTTCTTGAGTTCTTTATATATTCTGGATATTAGCCCTCTGTCAGATGGATAGTTGAAGATCTTTCCCCAGTTTGTAGGCTGTGGTTTTGTTGCATTGACATTGTCCTTTGCTTTACAGTTTCGCTCCCACTTGTTGATCTTAGAGCCTGAACTGTTGTCATTCTGTTCAGGAAGTTGTCTCCTGTGTCAATGAATTCAAGGTTCTTCCCCACTTTTTCTTCTAGTAGATTTAGTGTGTCTGGTTTTATGGTGAGGTCTTTGATCCACTTGGATTCAGGTGACAAGACTGTGCAGAAAGGGGAGCCCTCTTCTATTACTGCTTGGAGTGCAAACTTGTACAACCACTTTGGAAATCAATCTGGCATGTTCTCAGACAATTGGGAACAGCTCTACCTCAAGACCCAGTGATGCCAGTCCTGAATATACTCAAAAGATGTTCCACCATACAACAAGGACATTTGCTCAACTATGTTCATAGTAGCTTTATTCAAAATAGCCAGAATTTGGAAATAGACCAAATATCCCTCAACTGAAGAATGGATAAAGAAATTGTGGTACATCTACACAATGGAATACTATTCAGCTATTAAAAACAAGGTCATCTTGAAAAGATGAACTTGAAAATATCACCCTGAGTGAGGCAACACAGACCCAGAAAGACAGGCATCGTATATACACACTTATAAGCAGATATTAGCCATACAGTACAGGATAACCATACTGCAAGCCACAGACCTAAAGAAGCTAAGTAATAAGAAGGACCCAAGGGAGAATACCTTATTCTCATTCACAAGGGCAAATAGAATAGAGACCAGAAGTAGTTGAAAGAGGGAGCAGGACAGGAGCCTTCCATAGATGTCCTCTGAGAAACTCTACCCAACAGGAGTTCAAGGCACATGCTGAGACTCACAGCCAAAATGGGCAGAGTTCAGGGAGTCTTATGGGAAAGTAGAGGGATAGAAGGACCTGGAAAGGATTGGAGCTCTACAGGAAGACCAACAGAGCCAACAAATCTGGGACCAGTTGGGCCTTCAGAGACTGATGCACCAACCAAGGACCATGGATGGAGAGAACCCAAGCCTTCTGCTCAGATGTAGCTGATAGACAGTGCAGTCTCCATATGGGTTTCCTATTAAGGTAAGCAAGGGTTTCTCTGTCAGAAACTCCGTTTCTTGCTCTTCAGTCACTTCCCTGGCAAGATAGCCTTCCCAGGCCACAGAGAAAGAGGATGCAGGCAGTCCTGAAAAGACTTGATAGGCTGTGATCAGTTGGTAAGGGAAGAAGGTTTCCCATTTCTGAGGACTAGGGGACAGAGATGGGGGAGATGTAGGGAAAATGGGACTGGGAGGAGATGAGGGAGGGGGCTATGATTGGGATATAAAATGAATAATTTTTTAATGGTGGCTTCTACCCAAAAACTACAGCGGATTGTGAAAGAAGGCTTTTTGATCTGTGGATAAGCCTGTATGTGGAGATCTCCCAAACGCTAAAGTATGTCTGTTATTGGAGAGCGGTGATAGAGGAGCTCTAAGTCTGTTAACTATTTTCTGAATCTACAAGGAAATAAGAAATAAGAGAGAGATAGAAAATAGACCACACACAATCATTCAAAAGAAAAAGACCAAACTTTTTGTTTGGTCACAATTTTTATACTTCTAAGACAAAGCTCTCTATGCCAGAAAAAAAGAATTACCTCATAGCCAAAGAGGCAGTTAATCACAAAAACAGATGAGTTTGAAAACACAGCAGGTTACATTAATACTAAACATTTCTTATTTATATATCCTATGTACGTTCATAATAAGTTCAGAATGACAAAGTTTGACAAGGCCTAAAGTTTAACAGGGTTCAAAAACTTTCAAGAATATATGCCTTTTCAATTAGGATTGATCTAGCTACACATTTTCCAGCTATCTCTTAGTTGATAGAGAGTTCGGGACAATAATTTTATCTGTCTTCCATTCCAAGACACAATATAAATTTAGAATGGCAGTGTATTATGCCATAAGCTGACATGGTATAAGGAATTACAATAAAACAGTTTGTATATTTTGACATTAAGGTTTCACTTAATTTAGACATTTCTTGGTAGCCCATTATACTTTGGGTTCATGGGACGTTTAAACCGACTTGTCTATATTCATGCTGTATACCACGTTTCATGGTACTATCTCCAGTGAAAGCTATTTGAAGCCACAAATCTGTCTAAAGCCTGTCTCATAGTGAGGCATCTGGAGGGCCACAAATGTATTTATTGCAGCCATAAACTTGTTTGAATCATATCAGGAATTCCACAATCAGGAATTAATTCATCTTCAAAAAGATCCTGTAGGAAGTTTGGTCAGCCAGAGTGGATAAATATACAGAAAGTGAGAGTTCACCTAATGTCAGATTTTTGAGAGATACAGCAGCACCAAAAGAAGGGGTGTCAGAGGCTGGAAGCAATGCTGGGGCTGCATCACAGTACAGCCCTTGCAAAATACCTGATTTCCTTCTAGAAAGCCCATATGCCTACTGAACTTCACCAAATCAATGGCTCTTTGATATTATGTCAGAGTCTGGAAGCAATTCTGAGGGTGCATCAAGGTACAGACCTTACAAAATACCAGATTACCTTCTAGAAAGTCCACATGCCTACTGAACTTCTTTAACAGGATGGCTCTTGACAAATTTCCCTTAGAGTTCTGAGACAAGAAGTCTAAGATCAAAGTGTTTCTTGGGTAAGACAGGTTTCCTTCTGAGACCTCAGCTCTTGGAGGTCAGGAGAGCATTGTCTCCCTCTGTCTACATTGTTTTCCCCCCTCCTTTGTTTCTCTCTCTCTGCCTGGCTGAGTCCTAAACTTTTCTTATAAGAGCATCAGTTTTATTGTATTGGAAGAAACTGATAACATCTGACTGAGCTCAAGTCTTCATGATTCTTGTGATTTTAGTTTGTTACTTCATAGACAGCTGGCTTTGCGATGTTCCTTATTGGTGCTGTCCCTAGACTGACACACAAGTAGGCACATACAAAGGAAGACTGGACTTGAAATAAAGTAAAATCCAGCAACATTGAAGGTTGGGCCGTCAGTGTGTAATTTTGAATTGGTGAAGGGTAAAGGACTTAGACGCTCACTCGCTAGATGAACTGCCTCAACAGTGAGCACTTGTTTGTTCAGTTGTGAGAACCAAGTCATGTGCTTGGAATACAGAGAGTGGTCTCTGTTCCTTGTCCTCTGGAAGCAGGCAGAGCATCGGCTTTGCTATAAAACCTCATTTTAAACCCTCCAGACATCATTTGCAGAATAAGAGTCCACAAGTGTTAAATAAAGATGATTGGATAACTGAGTCTGTTTATAAACACAGCAAGAAACAGCACATGTGGCATTTGAACTATGGTATGAAAGTATACAGGAACTCACAGACAGGGAAATGTTAAGAACCATGTCAACTACAGTCTGTAACACATGTCAGAAACAGAGACAATGTTGTGAGAACCAGTCAGTGCTTATGATGTCCCAAAGGAGCCATCAAAGCACAAACCAAAAGAATAAGAGATGAAAGTCACTGAAATGTTGCAAGAGCTGTCATTTATTCCAAAGAATAAAAAGAAATTTTAAATTATGTATAAAGTTCAATTCTAAATCGAGTCCATATGGATTTTTCATAACAAATTTTTACTCAGGCTGCAGAGTCCAAAAGCAGTATTCCACACATCCCAAAAGCAGTTTCCATACAGTTAGGTTGATGATTCATCAGTAAAACAACTGTAACTCCAGCATGATGACATGTGAAAAGACATGAAACAATGAGCAACATCAGCAGCTAAATCCTTCGTGGTACTGTAGTATTGACCATTGGTGGACTGAGACAGAGACATCCCTGGCTCACTGCCTAGCTGGTCTAGCCTCCTGTCACTGGTTACTGGGTACTTACCTCAGATGATACGGTGTAGAAACAGCAAGGAGGAAAGCTAAGATTAGTATATGGCTTACACACACACACACACACACACACAAATTAGAGAGGCAGAGAGAGACAGAGAGAGACAGAGGTACAGAGTGACAAAATGACAGAGAAAGAGAGATTCTCAAGCACAATGAGCCTAGTCTTCTAAGAATTTGTTACCAGAAATATAATTGGATCAGAATTGGGATCACATTAACACAATCACACAGGTATGTATAGGGAGTTATATGAATAGAAGATATTCGTCTATTAGGGTCCTCTCCCCATGTGTAGACATTACTCAGGAAGGTTTGCCCTCATTCATCTAAGAGGTGAAAGCTCAGGGCATTTTTTTTCTGGCTCAGATAATAAAAAAGATATATTTTAAAGTAAAGATAGTTAAATTACCATCACATTCAACCATGCATTGTGTGCAGCAAGAGCCTGAGGACACAGTCACTTTTTAGGAAGATCCATTCCGACTTAGCTATTTCCATAGTCAGCTCAATCACATAGTCCTTGAAATGGCATTCATGTAGCACAAATGGAATATAAAGAACTGCAAAAGAAGAGAGCTTTTCACTAAGAAGCAATTACATCTGACTCTTGCTGCTACTCTGCCTCTTAATCCCCCATATTCTGCCTTAGTCTCTCAACACTGCCGTGCTTATTTGTAGCACACTTTATTTCAAACATCCAAGGCAAAAACAAACCTTGTTAACTAATACCTGGAGATATCTACCTCATAATTTACCTATCCCAGAGGCATGCACTTTTACTGTAATGTGCTGATACTTGTGTCCTGTCACAGAGACAGGAGCAAATACCAAGATCAGGAAAGCAGGTGTCTGCAAGGTAGCAAGTTATATTTCTTAAATAAAAAGAATCATGAAGAGTGAATCATCTCAGCCAACCATCAAGATTGTACAGTAAGTTCTCATATTTGTCCCCAGGCTATCTTCTTAAAAAAAAAAGTGGCTAATGCAAAAGTTTAAGTGCTGCATGTTTCTTGTTTTTGAAGTCCCTTGTAAGACCCGAGCTTCCTTGTTTGAGGGCAATATATATTGTGCTCACAGAGTTTGAAAATGCACTTGGCCAAGGTGTAGAGGGTAGACTGCTGAATACTAACATCCTAACCAGGCCAGGAGAACTTGCTTCTATGCAATAACATTTTTTAAGTCAATAAATGTGGTGGATTTTTGTTTGTTTGTTTGTTTGTTTGTTTTTGTTTTTTGTTTTGTTTTTGGTTTTTTTTTATGCAAGGCACCTACAATTCCACATCCTTGGTTTCTTAAACCTGGCAACAAGAGGAGAAGAACACTGGGTAAGCATAAGGATCAGAAAAGGACAGTGGTGTGAAATATTTTAAGGTATTTGCCATTTCCTACATGTCTCATTAAACACATTCCCAGAAGTACCATAACTAGGCCTTTAGTGGTTGATTATTTCACCCATAGTCTGTGATCCATCCAGTCACCAAGCCTCAATATATTCAACAAAGCACTAGCTAAAGTATTTATTAACCTTGGATGTAGTAAGTCCTGTTTTCTATCACAAATACATATATTTTAATTATTTTCATGGTAGGCAAGCATCCCTAAACCATCTTGCCTTATCTTTATGCCAACACAGAGCAGTTTAGATGTTAGTAAAAAATTTAGTGAACATTTCACATGATGTATAACATTCTGCACATATCTGTACATACACAGCTATTTACTTTCAAAATGTGATGGTGGTAGTTTTATTGGTCAGAAAAATAATTTCAACTTGTTAATTAGAGAAATTACAGACATAAATATATTTCGTCAAGATTGACAGTTACTAAAGATAATCAAAGATAAGTGCAAATTAGCCATTAAGTATATAAAATCTTTATTTAAGAACATGGAATAGAAATTGTAATAACAGCAAATTGCCTGTGTTAATGATCTTCTGATTTGTGCTATTATCCATTCTTGTTAACCATTATTCTAAAGCTGCATTTCTACTTAAAAAATAAAAGAAGAAAAATGTGCAGACATGTAAGCTGAATTTAGTGAATACTGTGATGGGAGAATATCTAGTTTCTAGTTGCCAAGGAAACATGATCTTCTGTATGCTGTGTTTAAACGGCTTTCTACATGGCAAACTGATCCTGGCCTTGTGACATTTTGAAAGAAGCAAAAGTTGAAATTATAATGTGTAAATATATATGAATCCAATGAACATCAAAATGCTGTCCTGTCTGATAATGAACATGTATATTCAGTCAACACATTGAATTATCTCACTGCCATTCCTAAGCAAATCTTAGTGTATTTAGTGACTAAAAATACTATGCAGAGGTAATTCTGAAGGACATGAATTAACAGCAGATAGAAGAACAAAAATTTTCAAAACATAATTAGATCTCACTTTAATATTATAAATGTATTGGCTTTACCATTAATTAATTGATTAACAAATGTATACGAGTAAGTACAGAGGTAACAGAATTAATAACTAAAGATGTTATGTTCTTCTTTCATCTTTACCTTTCTGTCAAATAAAATACAGGAAAGGAGAATCTGGGCCACACGAAGACACCATGAGCACCACTCACTACAGCATCATAAAATTAACACTGTGCTTATTTCTCGCCAGGCAGAAAAGCTCATAAACACTGAGGACATAAACAAGGTATCTCGGGTCATTTTGTGTACATCTGTGATTTTTTTCATGTATGTGGCATGACTTCTGAGAGTATACAAAATGAATCACTATGAAAGGAAAGCCATTGATAAAAAATTTCCACACACTTGTGGGTAGCATCTGGATGAATAGGCTGAGCTTTCTGACAGTTTGCCTTCTGAAGGCTGGATCACTCGGGGTTTTTCGTTCAAATCAGACTCTGTTCTCAACTGATCTTCTACCATGATGCCCTTTTGACAGGTACCACCTGTCTTACTTGCCTCACACTGCTTGATTTAAATAAAAAAAAATTATATTCATTCTCCTCTATATTTTTATTCATTTAAAGTCCACTTTTTAAGAGAAGTAAAACGTAAGAAGTGGGAAATAGCAAGAGCTGGAGAGGACAGGAACTCCACAAGGAGAGCAACAGAACAAGAAAATTTGAACACAGGGAACTTCCCAGAGACTCATACTCCAACCAAGAACTATTCATGGAGATAACCTAGAACCCCTGCACAGATGTAGCCCATGGCAGTTCAGTGTCCAAGTGGGTTACATAATAATGGGAAGAGGGACTGCCTCTGACATAATCTGATTGGCCTGCTCTTTGATCACCTCCCCCTGAGGGGGGAGCAGCCTTACCAGGCCACAGAAGATGACAATGCAGCCACTTCTGATGAGAACTAATAGACTAAGATCAGAAGGAAGGAGAGGAGGACCTCCCCTATCAGTGGACTTGGGGAGGGGCATGCATGCAGAAAGGAGAGAGAGGGTGGGATCAGGAGAGGAAGAGGGAGTGGCTTATGGGAGATACAAAATGAATAAAGTGTAATTAATAAAAGTTAAATAAAAAAAGAGAGAAGTAAAACGTGAAGTTTCATGTGAGCTAGGTCTGCAACCAGAGGTTTTCAGAACTAAATAATTCTCTGCAAGTAGTCTCTGAACTTTCGCTTTGAGAAAGTTCATTGTCAGAGCAATGTACACCTACCGCATCCATGAAAGAAATGGAGTCCATTTTAGATCAGCCCTGTTTACACCAGTAATTGAGCTTTCTTGTCTTAAATAATTACTTATATGGTTTGAAGGCTATATGTTTGTAGCTAATGTCAACTGAAGACTTGTGGTTAATTTTACAGTTAATGGTAGAGCAAAGAAAGATTAATTGTCCATTTAGGAAAAACATTTTGAGCCTGTTTAAGAATATATATATATATATATATATATTTTATACAAAAATGCTTCAAGTTCTTCTTATAAAAAATAAATTATATTCATCTATGTAGGAAAAGGCAGAAATGAGTGGAAAGACAAAATACATAAAAGAAGAAAATTAAAGAGAAAACGATCTGCCATGATGCATCTACACAAAGAAAAAAATGACTTTATATAGGAGTATCAGTTTTCTGGTATTTTCTCATCAGTTGGAACTGTCAGGAGTTATAAAAATGAATTTTGAAAGGAAAATAAAGCCATAAATTTTAATCATGGAATTTTCACAATTTTGGTGAATGGAAGGATCTAGAACAATGAAAGACGACTTGAACATGAAAACAATTTAAATATAAATGAAAAATATAGCTGTGAGGTGTGGCTTTTCAAACTTGGAGAAAATAAAGGAAACTGAGTTGTGGGAAGCAGCAATCAATTGTAGTAATGTATAATAATAGTACTTTTTAACCATGTAACAGCATACAATTTTTTTGTGAGCATTAGTTTTACTATTCTCATAATTCTTCATTTTAATAACAATATTATTTCCAAAGTGTAATACATATGTTGTATTTTTCCAAGCCATATTTAAGCAATTAATTATGATGTATCTTTTAAAGTTCCTATAGAACTTTGCTTTTCAGGAATGCTGTAGCAAAAACCAAAATGTACTGTCCAGCCTTTGAAAGGAAAGTAATTAATTATAGAACACTCAGAATAACACTAAACTGCCAAATACAAGCCTTTTGAGGAAAAAAAATTGTGTTCATATCACTTCTCCTTCTAAGGCTAAGAACCCCCATGGTAATGACACACCACACCAGCACACAATTCCAAATGGAGAGGAACTGTGGAACATCTTTGGCCTTAGCAGACATCACAAGTTTCATCTGAAACAGTAAAATTTACAGATATTTAAGGACCCTCAAGGTAAAACGAGCCCACACAACACCTACCAGGTCATAAACTCAGTTTAAAGTTCCAGAAATCCAGCCACTTAGGAGATTACAGAAGAAAGCAGTTTTTCTGTACTTCAGATAACAGACTCTGAAGTTTCAAAAATCAACTTGTCTCCCATCCAAGGACTAAGCTAAACACAGCACACCCACAAACACATCAAATGGCATGGTAGGGGGAATCCATGAGTCCTCAGTATTATACAAGAACTCCTGGCAACTGAGTAAAACCAGGATCAAACTGTCCCTCACCAAAGAAAAGCACGAGTGGATTGTACAGTTCTCAATTGTCATATGTGTGTGTGTGTGCGTGTGTGCAGCCTGATGTGTGTAATCTACATTCTCCTGGATTCTGATCACTCTGTGTCGTAGTCCTGTGTCCTGATCACAGGGAATGGAATAAGAAGATGCCACCTCTCTTGTGTTAAATAAATCAGTTCCTGCTAATAAGATCTTCTAAATTCTCATCTTCATTTATTCCTACAAAAACTTAATTCTTACGTGTTCGTATGTAGGGCCTAAGTTGCTGTGCGGCAGCAGCTGTGCTGCCATGGCAGGCTTCATAAGATACTGTAGGCCTGAGTTTCCTTTTCCTGGTAAAGTTCCCACAGTTGTTTGGATGCTGTTTCCATTTCTCAGAACATGACTATAGCCCATGGAAACTAAACCTAAAGTTAACCTCCTTAAAATTCAGAACCAGTAATTTAGTAACCAGCTTAAAAAGTCCCTAAGCACTTGTCAAATCAAATTAAACATTAGCTGGAATAGCTTTGCTTAGCTAGTCAAAATGGCATTGTTACCTGGGCACTTTTTGTTAGCACTCTTTGTTACCAGGGCACACCTTGTTATTTCTACACTCCATGAAGCGCCCCCCGCCCCCCACCATCCCTTCTACTAGCACCAGTCCATCAGTTTATGACAAGCTTGTTTCTGGCTAAGTGCTGACCAACCATGTAACTGCCAAAGTTGGAAAGTCCCAGTCCTTGCTCAAACCATAATAAAAACCCAGCTTTGCAGCTACTCAGGGTTCCCTCTGTGATTCCACTGCACTGGACAGTGAGGAGAGCAAGCGTAAGCCTGAAATAGAGGCTCTTTGTTCTTGCATACCTGGTCTCCTGGTGCTCTTTGGGGTCTTCGAGATCGGAGCATCACGCTTACAAGATCAAATTACATTAGGCATATATCTATAGATATTGACATTTAGTAAATGTCCAATAAGCATTGAATTACATGTAGGAAATTATTTCTTTCAGTAAGAATGTCTATTTGTTGTGATCAGTTGCAGGAAGCTTATTAAGTAGTAGGTTTTCACATGGCTCCTTCAAACATCTTTATAGTTGTTTATCTCTCCCCACACCTACTTCTCTTTGGTACCCTTTCATCCATCCACATTCCCACCCAAACATCCCTCCCCATTAGCCTTTCTGTGGCATGTAAATGTTTTACTGTTCCATTGTGAGTAACTGATTTATGATTTAATTGATTACTGATATTAGAGTCTCAAGAGAATATGTTCGTTTTTCCATTATTTTGAAAATTCAGCACCTTGTACGGAAACATATGACACTGGATGGAATTCTTTAGCTGTCAGCCACAGGCTGGGGAATTTATTAGTTGTACTACTGAGAAAATAAATGCCATTTCGTTTCTCCGATTTTGCCTTTAGTTTCATTCCTAACAGAAAACGGAGGCTGGAGTGAGCTGCCCTGGCGTGTTCCCCACTGCTTGTCTACCAGTGGTAGAGATCAGGGGTTGCATAACATGCCTTCAGTTCAGTGTTAGCCCTGGTGAAGAGTTTATTCCTGTGTAGAACTAAAGCTAATCACTAAAGGACAGATGAAGTTTGAGAGCCTAGCATAGAGACTATACATTTTGGCTTATGACATACCCTGTTAATGCTTAAATATGGTTTTAAAAATAATGTTAGTAATCATTTTGACTGATCTTATTGTTCTAAATAGATGAAAAGAGTATTGAGAACAGTTCATACATTCATCTTCTTGAATAGCACATTAGCTATCTGGGACTACTTGCATCAATTGTAAATGGAATTGTTTGATTAATGTATATTCAGATAATTTACTATTGATATATTGCAATGATATTGAAAATTTAAGTAAAATTTTTTTAAATTTTTTATTTAACTTTCATTAATTACACTTTATTCATTTTGTATCCCCCCATAAGCCCCTCCTTCCTCCCCTCCCGGTCCCACCCCCCCTTTTTACATGCATGCCCCTCCCCAAGTCCACTGATAGGGGAGGTCCTCCTCTCCTTCTTTCTCTGATCTTAGTCTATCAGTTCTCATCAGAAGTGGCTGCATTGTCAGGGCTCTAGGTTATCTCCATGAATAGTCTTTGGTTGGAGTATGAGTCTCTGGGAAGTTCCCTGTGTTCAAATTTTCTTGTTCTGTTGCTATCCTTGTGGAGTTCCTGTCCTCTCCAGCTCTTACTATTTCCCACTTCTTACATAAAATTACATTCATTCTGCCCGACAGTTGGCCATCAGGGTCAGCATCTGCTTTGATAGTCTGCATGGCAGAGGCTTTCAGAGACTCTCTGTGGCAGGTTCCTAGGTTGTTTCATGTTTTCTTCTGGCTTTCAGAGGCCCTCTGTAGCAGGTTCCTAGTTTGTTTCCTGTTTTCTTCTTCTTCAGATGTCCATCCTCCTTGCCTTTCAGGATGGGGATTGAACATTTTAGTTAGGGTTCTCTCTTTTGCTTAGTTTGTTTAGATGTACAGATTTTAGTGGGTTTATTCTATGTTGTATGTTTATATGAGTGAGTATATACCATGTGTGTCTTTTTGCTTCTGGGACAACTCACTCAGGATGATCCTTTCCAGGTCCCATCATTTACCTGCAAATTTCATGATTTGCTAGAAGTGGGCTTTGTGTATGCCCCCCTTGGGCCAAATTTCTTCAGAGTTTTTCATCATGAAGTGAATTTTGCCTAATAGCTTTTCAATATTAATTGAAATAATTGTATGGTTTTGTATCTATTTTGGTTAACAGGACAAAGCACATTTACTAACCTGTACATTTTAAATTACTCTTACATCATCAATTTTAATACTACATAGTTGTGGTTAATATTTTTTAAGTGGGATGTTCAATAGTAACTTACTGAGCATTTCTGCATGCGCATTTATCAGAGATATTCCTCTGCAGTGGCCTCTCCATGGCCCTGTCCCTCATCATGTCTGAGTAATGTTGACCATCTAGAGTATACTAGGAAGAATTCTCTACCATTGTAAACTTTCTGTGTACCTTAGGTAGAATAATTTATATGTTGTTTTTGGATTTTTATTATTACTATTTATTACAATTTATTCATTTGTATCCCTGCTGTGGTCCCCTCCTTTGTCTCCTCCCTATCCCACCCTTCCTCCCTCTTCCCCCTCTATGCCCCTCCCCTAGTACACTGATAAGGGAGGACCACCTCCCTTTCCATCTGAGCCTAGCTTATTAGGTCTCATCAGGAACTGGCTGCATTGTCTTCCTCTGTGGCCTGGCAAATCTACACCTCCCAAGGGTTGGTGATCAAAGAGCCTGAAACTGAGTTCATGCCAGAGACTAGGGAACCCACTTGAAGACTGAGTCTATGTACTACATCTGAGCCAAGGTTTTAGGTCCTTCCCATGTATTTTCCTTGGTTGGGGTATCAGTCTCTTCAGGGCCCCCAAGGCCCAGTTCTTTTTGTTATTGTTGTTTTGTTTTTGTTGTTGTTTGTTTTCTGGCTCTGTTGGTCTCCTTTTGGAGCTCCTGTCACCTCCAGGTCTCTCTATCTCCCCCTTCTTTCATAAAATTCCATGCATTCTGCCCATAGTTTGGCTATGGGTCTCAGCTTCTGCTTAGATATCTTGATCAGTGGAGTCTTTCGGAGGTTGTCTGTGGGAGGCTCTTATCCTGTTCCATGTCTTCTGCTTCCAATGTCGATCATGTTTGTCCTTCTGAATGAGGATTGAGCATCTTCCCTAGGGTCTTCCTTATTGTTTATCTTCTTTAGGATTATAGATCTTAGTATGTTTATGTTATATTATATGGCTAATATCCACTTATAAGTGAGTATATACCATGTGTGTTTTTTTGTTTCTGGGGCACCTCATTTGCCTGCAAGCAGCTCTATTTGTAATACCCAGCATCTGGAAACAACCTCAATGTCCCTTGATGGAGGAATGGATACAGAAATTGTGGTACATTTACACAATGGAATACTACCCAGCTATTAATTTACACTTTGAATGATTAGTAGAATTCATCAGTGAAGCTGCTGAGTTCCATGCTGTGTCTTTTGTTCTCTTTTGATATGAGGCTTCCTATTGCTGGTTGAATTTTAGAAGTTGGTACTGGTCCACTCTGATTTTCTATTTCTTCATTAATCATTCTTGCAAAGGTGGTTGTGTCCCAGAATTTGGCTGTTTCTGCAAGACTAGCAAACTCATTGGAATAAATTTGTTCATAGTTGTAGCAATTCATTAATAATAATATCTAGTGACCCTTTATATTTCTTAAAATTATAATACCAACTTTCATATTATTCTAATCTCCTGTTGGTCTAGCTAATAGTATATCAATTGCAGTGTCCTTTCAAAAACACCAATACTTTATTCCATTCATTTTTCTGTGCTTTTTTCATTTATTTTGTTATGATCGGTATGTTCTTTTGTTCTATAATTTAGAACGTAGTTTTTCCTTGTTTCTGTAGTTCCTTGATAAACAGTGGTGTATTTTTAACTTAATGTCTTTCTGTTTGTTTTGTGTTTTCTTTTTATTTTCTGAGTGTGTGTGTGGAGTCTGTGTGCATGGACATGTACATGGATGCACACAGAAGCCAGAGGAGAACATGGAGTGTTCTGCTCCAGCACTTTTTGTCTTATTCTTTTGTCACAGTGTCTCTTGTCTCTGACTGCACTTAAAGCTCACCATTTTTAAAATGCAGGCCCATCAATGAGCTCTCAAGATCTACCTGTCTTTATCCCCCAATGCTGGAGTTAGAAATATTCGTATTCATGTCAAACTTTTACATTGGTGTTGGGGATTAAAATCTGGTCCTCATGACTGCCAAGCAATTGCAAAATACCACCCATCTACTGCATCTTTTTTTTTTTAATGACTTTTTTTTTAATTTTTTTTATCAGTTACATTTTATTAACTCTGTATCCCAGCCGTGTCCCGATCCCTCATTCCCTCCCAGTCCCTCCCTCCCTCCCTCATCTCCACCGTGCCCCTTTCCAAGTCCACTGATAGGGGGGGACCTCCTCCCCATTCATCTGATCCTGTTTTATCAGGTATCTTCAGGACTGCCTGCAAAGCCCTCCTCTGTGGCCTAACAGGACTGCTCCTCCCTTCGGGGGAGGGGAGACCAAAGAGCCAGTCATTGAGTCCCTGTTAGAAATAGTCCCTGTTCCCCTCACTTTGGGAAACCAATTGGTTACTGAGCTACCACAGGCTACATCTGAGTGGAGGTTCTAGGTTATATCCATACATGGTCCTTGGTTGAATGTCAGTCTCAGAAAAGACCCTGTGCCCAGATATATTTGCTCCTTGTGGAGCTCCTATCCTTTCCCCATCAGACTAACTCCCCTTCTTTCTTATGATTCCCTGTACTCTGCCAAAGGTTTGGTCATGAGTCTTTGCTTTGAAAACACTGCTAGTTACAGTCTTTCAGATGCGCTCAGTAGACTCCTGTCATATGTTCAATGCACATCCCATCTGTCTTTCTAAACGAGGATTGATCATCTTAACCCATGTCCGCTCAATTGATTATCTTTTTTAGGTGTATAGATTTCATTATGTTTATCATATCTTATAGGTCTATATAAGTGAGTATATCCCATGTTTGTCTTTCTCCTTCTGGGATATTTCACTCAGAATGATCTTTTCTAAATCCCACCATTTGCCTGCAAATTTCATGATTTCCTCCTTTTTGATTGCTGAGTAGTATTCCATTATATAAAAATACCACAAGTTCTGTACCCATTCCACCATTGATGGACATCTGG
Source organism: Meriones unguiculatus (assembly GCF_030254825.1). Lineage (NCBI taxonomy): Eukaryota > Metazoa > Chordata > Mammalia > Rodentia > Muridae > Meriones > Meriones unguiculatus. Next base: position 102,516,724 of record NC_083351.1, read on the forward strand.
GTTGTTTCCAGGTTCTGGCTATTAAAAATAGAGCTGCTATAAACATGGTTGAGCAAGTGTCCTTTTTGTGTACTTGAACAAACTTTGGGTATATACCTAGCAGTGGTATAGCTGGGTCTGGAGGAAGCACTATTCCTATTTGTCTTAGGAAGCGCCAGATAGCTTTCCAGAGTGTTTGTACCAGTTTACATTCCCACCAGCAGTGGAGGAGGGTTCCCCTTTCTCCACAACCTCTCCAGCATGTGTTATCGCTTGAGTTTTTCATCTTGGCCATTCTGATGGGTGTAAGGTGATATCTCAGGGTCATTTTGATTTGCATTTTCCTGATGGCTAATGAGGATGAGCATTTCTTTAAGTGTTTTTCTGCCATTCGATATTCCTCTACAGAGAATTCTCTGTTTAGCTCTGTTCCCCATTTTTTAATTGGATTACTTGGATTGCTGCTTTTCAGCTTCTTTAGTTCTTTGTATATACTGGATATTAGTCCTCTGTCAGATAAAGGGTTATTGAAGATTCTTTCCCAATCTGTAGGCAGTCGTTTTGTTTTGATGACGGTATCCTTTGCTTTACAGAAACTTTTCTGTTTCATGAGGTCCCATTTATTGATTGTTGCTCTTAGAGCCTGTGCTGTTGGTGTTCTGTTCAGGAAATTGTCTCCTGTGCCAATGAGTTCTAGGCTGTTCCCCACTTTTTTTTCCAGTTGATTTAGGGTATCTGGTTTTATGTTGAGGTCCTTGATCCACTTTGACTTTAGTTTTGTGCAGGGTGATAAATATGGATCTATTTTCATTTTTCTGCATGTAGACATCCAGTTGGTCCAGCACCATTTGTTGAATATGCTGTCTTTTTTCCATTGAATGGAATTGGCTTCTTTGTCGAATATCAAGTATTCATAGGTGTGTGGATTTATTTCTGGGTCTTCTATGCGGTTCCATTGATCCTCCTTTCTGTTTCTATGCCAATACCATGGAGTTTTTATTACTGGTGCCCTGTAGTACAGCTTGGGATCAGGAATGGAGATACCTCCAGATGATCTGTTGTCGTACAGGATCGTTTTGGAGATTCTGGGTTTTTTGTTTCTCCATATGAAGCTGAGAATCTTTTTTTCAAGGTCTGTAAAGAATTGAGTTGGTATTTTGATGGGAATTGCATTAAATCTGTAGATTGCTTTTGGCAGGATGGCCATTTTCACAATGTTAATCCTACCAATCCATGAGCACGGGAGATCTTTCCATCTTCTGATATCTTCTTCGATTTCTTTCTTCAGAGACTTGAAGTTTTTCTCAAACAGGTCTTTCACTTGCTTGGTTAGAGTCACACCAAGGTACTTTATGTTATTAGTGGCTATTGTGAAGGGTGTTGTTTCCCTAATTTCTTTCTCAGCCTTTTTGTCTTTGGTATATAGGAGGGCTTCTGATTTTTTTGAGTTGATTTTGTATCCTGCCACTTTGCTGAAGGTGTTTATCAGCTGAAGGAGTTCTCTGGTTGAATTTTTGGGGTCGCTCATGTATACTATCATATCATCTGCAAATAGTGACACTTTGACCTCTTCCTTTCCGATTTGTATCCCCTTGATCTCCTTTAGTTGTCTTATTGCTCTGGCTAGGACTTCAAGTACTATGTTGAAGAGATATGGAGAGAGTGGGCAGCCTTGTCTTGTCCCTGATTTCAGTGGGATTGATTTAAGTTTCTCTCCATTGAGTTTGATGTTAGCTATAGGCTTGCTATATATTGCCTTTACTATGTTTAGGTATGTGCCTTGTATCCCTGATCTCTCCAAGACTTTAAACATGAATGGGTGTTGGACTTTGTCAAATGCTTTTTCGGCATCTAAGGAGATGATCATGTGGTTTTTCTCCTTCAGTTTGTTTATGTAGTGGATTACAGTGATGGATTTCCGTATGTTGAACCACCCTTGCATGCCTGGGATGAAGCCTACTTGGTCATGGTGGATGATATCTTTGATGTGTTCTTGGATTCGGTTTGCAAGTATTTTATTGAGTATTTTTGCGTCAATGTTCATAAGAGAGATAGGCCTAAAGTTCTCTTTTTTTGTTGGGTCTTTGTGTGGTTTAGGTATTAAGGTGACTGTGGCTTCATAGAATGAATTTGGTAGTGTTCCTTCTGTTTCTATTTTGTGGAATAGCTTGAGGAGAATTGGAGTTAGCACTTTTTTGAAGGTCTTGTAGAATTCTGTGCTGAAGCCATCTGGTCCAGGGCTTTTTTTGGAGGGGAGACTGTTAATGACTGCTTCGATTTCCTTGGGAGATATAGGGCTATTCAGTCTTTCTACCTGATCTTGACTTAGTTTTGGTAGATGGAATCTTTCAAGAAAATTATCCATTTCATTTAGATTCTCAAATTTTGTGGCATATAGGCTTTTGTAGTATGACCTAATAATTGTTTGCATTTCCTCAATGTCTGTGGTTATGTTCCCATTTTCATTTCTGATTTTGCTGATCTGAATAGTTTCTCTCTGCTTTTTAGTTAGTTTGGCTAAGGGTTTGTCTATCTTGTTGATTTTCTCAAAGAATCAGCTTTTTGTTTCATTGATTCTTTGGATAGTTTTATTTGTTTCTAGTTGATTGATTTCAGCCCTTAGTTTGATTATTTCCAGCCGTCTGCTCCTCTTGGGTGTATCTACTTCTTTTTTTTCTAGGGTTTTCAGTTGGGCCATTAAGTTGTTTGTATGTGATGTTACGAATTTTTTCTTGCAGGCATTTAGTGCTATAAATTTTCCTCTGAGCACTGCTTTCAATGTGTCCCATAAATTTGCGTGTGTTGTGCCTTCCATTTCATTGAATTCTAGGAAGTCTTTAATTTCTTTCTTTATTTCTTCCTTAACCCAGCTGTCATTGAGTAGTAAGTTGTTCAGTTTCCATGTGCGTGTCGGCTTTTTGTTGTTTCTGTTGTTGTTGAGGTCGAGCTTTAGTCCATGGTGGTCAGATAGTATACAAGGGTTTATTTCAATCCTTTTGTATCTGTTGAGGCTTGCTTTGTGGCCCACTATATGGTCTATTTTGGAAAAGGTTCCATGCGGTGCTGAAAAGATTGTGTACTCTTTTGAGTTTGGGTGAAATGATCTGTAGACGTCTATTAGGTCCATTTGATTTAGGGATTCTGTGAGTGCTTTTATTTCCCTATTTGGTGTCTGTCTAGTTGATCTGTCCCTTGGTGAGAGTGGAGTGTTGAAGTCTCCCACTATTAAGGTATTAGGATCAATGTATGATTTAAGCTTTAATAATGTTTCATTTACAAATGTCGGTGCTCTTGTATTTGGGGCATAGATATTCAAGATTGTGATGTCCTCTTGGTGGATTTTTCCTTTGATGAGAATATAGTGGCCCTCCTTATCTTTTTTGATTAACTTGGGTTGAAAGTCTATTTTATTAGATATTAGGATGGCTACTCCAACTTGTTTTCTGGAACCATTTGCTTGAAAAACAGTTTTCCAGCCCTTTACTCTGAGGTAGTGTTTGTCTTTGTTGCATAGGTGTGTTTCTTGGATGCAACAGAATGTTGGATCCTGTTTCCTTAACCATTCTGTTAGCCTGTGTCTTTTTATTGGTGAGTTGAGTCCATTGATATTGATAGATAATAGTGACCAATGCATGTTAGTTCCTTTTGTAATGGAGTCGATGATCTAACCCTGTTTCATTGCTTGTTTTCTTTTCATTTTTGTTGGGACATTATCTGTATGCCCTGTTTTCTTGGGTGAATTTGTTTTCATTGGATTGGAGTTTTCCTTCTAGTATCTTCTGTAGGGATGGTTTGCTGTGTAGATATTGTGTAAATTTAGTTTTGTCATGGAATATTTTGTTTTCTCCATCTATGTTGATTGAAAGCTTTGCAGGGTATAATAGTCTGGGTTGACATTTGTGATCTCTTAGAGTTTCCATGATACTTGCCCAGGCCCTTCTGGCTTTCATAGTTTCTGATGAGAAGTCCGGTGTGATTCTGATAGGTCTACCTTCATATGTTACTTGGCCTTTTTCCCTTGCTGCTTTTAATATCTTTTCTTTGTTCTGTAGATTTAGTGTTTTGACTATGATGTGACGTGATGTGTTTCTTTTCTGGTCTAGTCTATTTGGAGTTCTGTAGGCCTCTTGTATATTTATGGACATCTCTTTCTTTAAGTTGGGAAAATTTTCTTCTATGATTTTCTTGAAAATATTTTCTGGACCTTGGAGTCTGGAGTCTTCTTTTTCGTGAATTCCTATTATTCTTAGATTTTGTCTTTTCATAGCATCCTTGATTTCTTGGATATTTTGTGATTGGAACTTTTCTGATTTTACTTTTTCTTTGAGAGAAGTATCCATTTCTGCAAGTGTGTCTTCAGCTCCAGAGATTCTCTCTTCCATCTCTTGTATTCTGTTGGTAATGCTTACTTTTGTGGTTCCTGATCTTTTCTCCAAGTTCTCCAGCTCAAGGGTTTTCTCATTTTGTGTTTTCTTTATTGATTCTAATTCTGTTTTCATGCCTTGCACCATTTCTTTCATGTGTTTGAATTTGGATTCCTGTCTCTCTACGATGGCCTCTATTTCTTTTTTCATTTCCTTCTTATATGCCACTAATTTTTCCTCTACTTGTGTATCTATTTGTTTGGTTATGTTTGCCTGTGTTTCTTTAAGGATATTGTCTATTTCTTCTTTCTTTGCCTCCAATTGACTGGCCATCTCTTTGAAAGACTTGTTCATTTCCTCCTTATTAGCCTCAAATAATTGGGCAAGCATGGCTTTAAAATCATTTTCCTGTGCTTCTGCTGAATTGGTGTATCCATCGATTTTGGGGTTTGCTGGTGAAGTCATGATGTCCTGATTCATGTTGGAAGTGTTCTTTCGCCTACCTCTGGCCATTGGCTTATCTGAAACCTTCCCTGTTTGTTTTTGGATTCTGCAGATCAGACTGGTGCTGTCTCTCTCTGGTGTCTGGAGAGTTCTTCAGGAAGCTGAGCACTCTCAGTGTGTGCTGAGGACTAGCTGTACCTGTGGGAGGAAAGTACCCAGGTGCAAACGGTGCAAATGTAAGCGTGTGTGCGCGCGCGCGTGTGTGTCTGTGTGTGTAAGTGTGCGTGGATGAGTTTCTCTAGGGACAGAGTGATGGCTAATGTTGAACCCTTGAGTGTGTGGGAGGGGCTCTGCACTGTATATGTCGCAGGTGCTAATGATGATCGCAGCGCAATTTCTGGCATTAACTGTCTTAACTCCTCAATCAGGCCCACAGGGCAGGAACTTCAATGTCCCTAGTGCCCCTCTGTTTCCCAAAGTGGGTATGTGGGTGGGAGGAGGGTTCGATGCCTGGCTTCTGTTTTAGAAGGACCCAGGATCTGGGGAACTGCAGATTCTCAAGGGTGCACTCACTTACAGGCAGGTCTCTTGGCAGAGATCTTGGTATCCCAGGCTCTCTGCTCTCTGGTTTGGCCCTGCTTCTTTGATGTGTTCCACCAGTTCTGTGCTGCTGTCACTGCCAGGTTCTGAGGTCTTGCTGCAGCTGGAGATTTCAGGGTGGTCACTTCAGCAGGGATGGGGTAACCAGGCTCTCTGTTCTCTGGTTTGGCCCTGGTTAGTCTTAAACTGGAGGGCTGTGGTGCCCCACCAGTTCAGTGCTGCTCCGCTGCCAAGTCCCGCTGTAACTGGAGACTGGGTTGCTAGTCCCAATGCTTTCTGGGAAGTCCTGGGATCTCTTCGTTGTGCTCTCCAAGCTTGGGAGGCCCAGCGCCTGGTGTGTCCAGGTTGTATGACGTTTCTGCCTGGTTTTGGTGAGTATATAGCGTATTCTCTGTCACTGTGGGATTGGGCGGGCCTTACTGTCAGTGATGGCGATCCTGTGGAGCTAGTATGGTGTCTAGCAGATTCGTGCCCTGGGAGGATGGTGCAGCCGCTGCGCGAATCTAGGACTCCGGGGCACGTACTGCTGGCTTTTGTCTGCCGCTAAAGTGCTTTGGGCTCCGTCTCAGCGGCTGTATACCCCAGGCAGTTAGGTCTGCGCTGAGAAAGATGAGTCCGCTGTGCTGCTGTGCAGAGGAGGAAGGAGGTCTGGGGGAAGGGAGTGCCGCAAGAACAAAGGATCGTTTCTCTCCTTCCCCAAGCAAGTCTCCCGGTGACCGGAGGCCAAAATTTTCGCCTCCTGCGATGTTCTCTGGTGTTCAGAAAGCCTCGCTGTGGTTTTCCTGGGTTGGGGGTCCTTCCATTCTCCAACTCAGAAGATCAGGTATCCCACCGCTCAGAAACTGTGTGTGCTAGTCGCCATCTTGGCTCCCCATCTACTGCATCTTTCATGAAAAACAAAATGTACTGTAAACCTCCCTCTAATCAACCTATGTTGCAGGTTTGAGTATGCAGTCCTTCTGTTTTCATTTACTTTGAATAAATGTTTTTGTTTCCATCTAGATTTCCTCTATATCTGTTGATTGGTTGTTCAAAAATAAGAATTTTACTTTCTAGTAATTGTAAAGTTTTCTAGTGTTTTTGGTTGTTGTTGTTGTTTTCTTTCAGTGTATGTTTCTTGAGTCTTGTATTATCATATGATGTGACCAGGAGAATGTTCACCATACTGATGGAAACAGTGTGAGTTCTGTAGCTGAGAGAATGCTGTCTAGACATTTTTTTTTTAGATCTTTTTGGTCTAGAATAAAATCTGTTTGTTTGTTTGTTTGTTTTTATAACATGCCCATTGCTGAAAATAAGATTTTAATGTTTCCAGTTATTATTGGAGCATATGCATTCCTTAAAGTCTGTTAGTATTCCCTTTACATATCTTTATATACAAAGAAAAAAATATATATATAATTCTTTCTTGTTTAATTGACTCCTTTATTGTTACACAACAACACTTCTTGTTTCTTTTTATTGTTTAAGGTTCAGACATTATTGGATATAAGTGTGGCTATTCCTTATTATACATTGGCATGAATGATCTTATTTGTTTCCTTCACTTATATTCTGTACATGCCTTTTGAATGCAGAGTTTCTTGTAATAATATATAGTTGAATACTTTTTCAATCCCACCCAGAAACTCTGCCTACCTATAGTTAATTAGTTAGTTACTTTCTTTTGCTTTGGAGAAATTATTACAAAAACAATGGCATTCATATCATGGGGTCAGATTGCTGCTACTTCTGTAGCTCAATAAACTTTCCGTAGGAAAAAAAATAGTTCAGTTCTCTATACTGATTCTGGCTGCTGTCTACCAACACTTTTGTTTTCTGTTTCTCCCATGAAACTCTCACTGCCTTCTCTTCAATTTCTATGCACAACTAAGCCATATAACATACCATCTATTCAGTATCCTGCAAGCAAAACTTGTAGCCATCACGGAATCTTTTCTATTTTTTATTGGCTTCTGGATGCTGTGCTCCGAAATGTCACTATGTCACACACCTTTCAGAAGAGGAACTGGGAGAACCAACAGCTGCTCATTCGAAAACAATGACAAATTCAGTAATGCACTGCTTGAACTTGCTGCTTTCACAATTTCAATGTTATATACCAGAAGCATGACTCTCAGTTCATTAAGCTTCCACTGTAAATATATTCTACATGTTTCTTCTGTTTACGCAATAAAATAGCATTTTCATAAAATACCATTAGTATTTTGGAACAATATCTAGTCTTTTATCTTTCTTGTTTGCATTCCAGTCAAACTAAAACCCATCAGTATCCCCCAGACTATACCTAGAAATTTGTATATTGACTTATAATTTCATATCTTCCAAGAATTCCAAAACCTTCATTTTTCATTGAAAATTTTCTATACTTTTATGTTCATGATCAAATGTTTCTTTTTTCATAAATTTTTCCTAGTTGTCCTAAAGTAAATCATTCTTACTTCTCCATGAGACAGCTTACACTATGTTGTCCATCATCTATGCCCTCATTTTTAACTTCTCTTATATGATGAGCTCTTCTAACTTAAAGAGGGCATAATCCACTTCTGCATCATTGGCAGTATTCAGTCAAATTATGTGGATATGTTTAATTAGCTCAGAAGTTGGTTAACAAAATAGGAGACAGATCATCTGGCAATAATCACAGAAGCCAGGATGTTCTAAGTGTGTGAAAGCCAGGAACACTGAAAAGACTGAGTGAGGAAAAGGCCAGAGGCCAAATGAACTGATTCTGACTTCTCCAGTTAGCACCTACACAGTTTGTGTTTAATCTTTATCAACCTCTCATGTCTTCAGTCATATACAACATACAATACACATGTGTAGAAAATATATATAATGTCTCTATAAATGACGTGTCAAGGGTTATGTGCCTCCTAACGTGTCTAACCCCAGACATGTAGCCTCCCATCTTACTATTTTCATTCTTAATCACAAAGTCCTGGATTCCCACGTTAGCACTGAGGAAACAGTTCTAGTGTCATGGTCACAAAACCTGTGGTGTTCAGAGGCTCCCTCTCCTACTGAACAGAGAAAATACCCAGATGGTGACTTTAGAGGGCTAGAAGCCCTGTCACTTCCCATGCCACAAGACTTCAAACCATAGCACTTGACAGTTATAACCAAATGTAGTGTAGACATGAAAAGAAAATGTATCTGTCTTCATTGAGCAGTGTACAGAGACATTATGTCCCAAGAGACGTAGGGTACATAAAAGAAGGATGTGACTTTTCAGCAATCAACTTAGCAGAGAGTGTAGAAAATAAGCCCTCAAAGGGCTTTCATAGTGTTTTCTGTATTTATTTCTCTCATAATGTCTAAACAGTCTAACAGACAGTTCCGAATTCCTGGGAGATGATAAAGCAACTGAATAATACTAGCTCAGAGCACAAAACAGGATGAAAAGAGGAAGGAGTTATTTCCTTGTCTATAAGAAGGATCCCATTAGAACTGCTTTTGCTTTCTGTAATAATGTTAACATGCCGATTTAAATGCATCTTGTCTTCAAGTTTGAGAGCATGTCATCATAATAGAGGTTTAAGCAGTGTTTATAATTATATAAAATCACATGGCTGGGAGTAGAAGAGAACTGAGCAGTCTTCACCAACAATAAGAAAGCTTGATAACAACATGTTAGGAATCAATGATATGCCCCATGAAACACAGAATCTCACACTCAGGAACTCAAGCCCACTGATAGCACAAGCTACTGAACCCATAGGGAAGCAGCTCTGTGATTTTGTCTTGAACAAGAAAAAAAAAATCACTCATAGGGGCTGGAGAGATGGCTCAGAGGTTAAGAGCACTGGCTGTTCTTCCAAAGGTCCTGAGTTCAATTCCCAGCAACCACATGGTGGCTCTCACAACCATCTATAATAAGATCTGGGGCACTTTCCTGGCTTGAAGGCATACATGCAGGCAGAATACTGTATAAATAATAAATAAATTTTTTAAAAGAAAAAGGCTAGCTAAATAAAATCACCAAATAATTGGGAAGACTGCTAAAATTAAGGAGCATTTGAGGGGTACTATGGAAACATAACACAGTATAAATTTCCTAAATTATGTACATGCATGAAGGCAATCTAAATAAAATCACCAAATAATGGGGGAGACAGAGACCCAACTGGGCATCTCTTGTCACCAGTCAGATTCCAGTACCAGGACTGGGTTATATTTAATTAATTTGTTGACCAAGGGTCCACAAAGGGATCTCCAAACAACCCAGGCTGTTCCAAAGACTCCAGATTGCTCTCCCAATACTGACAACAAGGCCTCCTTGCTGAAGAAAACACCTATAGAACTCACTGAACATGGAGAAGTCAGGCCTGTTACATTGAGCTTTACCCCTATGCTCCAGTACCTTTGGTACAGGAAAATGCTCACTGCGCCATCAAAAGAGAAACATAAACACCAAGCCAGCGACAAACCTTTATCTACAATGGTGTACTGCCTTCAAGACAGACTAGGACAATGGTGATAGGAAGTCACCAATAACTGATTTGACTTAAGACCTCCTCCAAGAAATGGAAATCATACGTGACAATGTTTGTGTGACCGAGAACCTAAAACTACATAGCCTAGGGACCTAGGAACAAACAAACAAAAAAAAAAACAAATAATACTGGCAGAAAGAAAGGAAGGAAGGAAGGAAGGAAGGAAGGAAGGGAAAGAAAGAGAGAGAAAGAAAGAAAGAAAGAAAGGAAGGAAGGAAGGAAGGAGAAAGAAAAGAAAAGAAAAGAAAGAAAGAAAGGAGAGAGGGAGGGAGAGAGGGAGGAAGGAAGGAAGGAAGGAAGGAAGGAAGGAAGGAAGGAAGGAAGGAAGGAAAGAAATTAAATGCTAAAATGACTCCTGATTATATTCTGCTATACTCATATATCAGAACCTTGTTTAGCCATCACCATTTGTCCAGAAGTAGATGGGAACAAATATAGAAACCCACAGCCAGACATCATGCAGAGGGTGAGAGACTTTGGAACAATAAGCCCTAAAAGGAATATCTCCATCTAATCCCTCCCCTCAGAATTCAGGAAATCCTGTGGGAGAAGATAAAAATATAGTAAGGGCCAGAAGGGATGGAACACACCAAGAAAACAAGGCCTTCTACACTAACATGAGCAAAACTCATACAAACTTACAAAAAAAAAAAAAAAGATGTGAGCCACCAACGTGACTTCATTATTTTTTTTTAAAGAGTCAACTGGTAAAAATATTTGTGTTCATGAGAAAGAAAATATATCCCATGTATTATAAAATGAAGTAGATATTTAAATAATCAATAAATCATGTCAAAAAATAAAAAAAAAAACTAAAGCAGCATGAACAGGGACTGCAGGGGTCTGCACTCTGAGCATGCTATGCCTTCCAATTAAATGTTTTTACGGGATTTTTGAGTGTGTGAAGAATGGGTTTCTGATTTTTCGTGGCTTCTCTTTGGGCTCTTTTGCTTCTGTTGGTTTGTCTTGTTCAATGTCGACGTGATTCTTTTTTGTTTTATCTTATTACATTTTATTTTGTTATATTAAAAATATTAATGGGTGGATGGATTAAAGAACTCCTAGAGTAAAGGATAAACAATTAAATTGTCATTTATACCTGATGGTATTGCTTGTATTTATTGTCCTAGTTAGGATTTTTATTGTTGTGATGAAACACCATGAGCAAAAGGCAAGTTGGAAAGTAAAGGGTTAATTTGACTTACACATTCACATCATAGTCCATTATTGAAGGAAGCTAGAACATGAACTGTCCTAGCTAGAGAAGAAACTTGGAGGCAGGCATTGCTGCAAAGGCCATGGAGGAGTGATGTTAATTGGCTTGCTCCCCATGACTTGTTTAGCCTGTTTTCTTATAGAACCCAGGACCACCACACTGGAAATGATACCACCCACAATGGTCTAGGCCCTCACCCATCAATCACCTTTGCCTGTTCTTGGGACCCTTTTCTTCCTGTTGTCCAACCTTGATATGAGGGTTTAAGCATTATGTTATTGTAACTTGTTAAGCCATGTTTGGTTGAAATCCCTGGGAGGACTGCACTTTTCTGAATAGAAGACGAGAAAGGAGTGGATCTGAGGAAAAGGGGAGGTATGTTTGGTGGAAGTTGGAGGAATGGAAGGAGAGAAAACTACAGTCAGGTTGTAATGTATACAAGCAGAATGAGAAAGAAAGAAAGAAAGAAAGAAAGAAAGAAAGAAAGAAAGAAAGAAAGAAAGAAGAAAGGAAAGGAAAGAAAGGAAGGAAGGAAGGAAGGAAGGAAGGAAGGAAGGAAGGAAGGAAGGAAGGAAGGAAGGAAGGAAGGAAGAAATGCCCTGCAAGCCTGATCTTATGGACACATTTTCTTAAATGAGGTTCCCTCTTCTTAGATAACTTTAGCTTGTGTCAAGTTGACATAAAACTATCCAGAACATCCATATTAATTTAACAGTTTGAAAATTAGTTCTTGGTTCTTGTAAATATTCCAAGGATCCCAGACCTTACACGACATAACAGTTACAGTAATAAGAATAAAGCTATATATTCTGGGGAAAGCTAGTATTCTTGAAGGTCAGATTTATGACTATATAACAGTTAATCAATGAGTTTCAATCCTGGAATTTTTGTGCTTTTAATGCATCTATTCTTCCTAGAAATCAAGAGTTTGGCTCATCTACCCCCCTACTTGGTTGTGTCCTCTAGCACTGTTCTATCAGTAATCAAGCTTTTCTTCTGTTGCTAGCATTCTGAGATTTCAAGTGATACTCTACAGTTATTCCTAGCAATTATTGCTTTCAGTTTTTATGGGCAATGAAAGATGATTATATCTAAGGTAATGCAGATTTAAATATTGTTATTTTGAATTAGTTAAGACTAATATCAAAACTGTGATAGATCACAAGTCAAGTGAAGAAAGAAGACATGCTGGAGTCTCTCTTAAATTTTGAATATCCAATTTCAGGAATGAAAGGAACAGTAAGCTAACCTACATGTAATATATTTCAGAAGTATTAACAGTGGAAACCCTAAACACAACATGTGCCCACTGAGAAAGCTACACATTATGTGGAGAACTCCCAGTTCACATGGCTCAGTTAGTAAATTTCTCACCCTGAAAGCACCAAGACTTGACTTTGACACTCCACAACTTGTATATGGAATGGTTAGAAAACGGAAATGTCTGTACGAGCCTGTGAACCTAACCTACTAAATAATATCCAGACCAGCGAAAAGAGGAATTTTTGGGTTTGTTTTTATTTTATTTTATTTTTAAATTTTAATTTTTTTTCTTCAAAAGTTATTCATTATATATCCTGACTGAAGTCTCCTCCCTCAACTCCCAGTCCTACCCTTCCTCCCTCTTCCCATCATGCTCTTCCCTAAGTCCAGCAAAAGGGGGAGTTCTCCACCATTGCCATCTGTCCATAGCTTCTTAAGTATCATCAGGACTGCCTGGATCCTCTTCCTCTGTGGCCTGACAAAGCCACATTACCAGGGGCTAGTGATCAAAGAGCAGTCAACTGAGTTCATAATAGAGGAATTTTAATCCAGTAACATAACTGCTCTGGCAAAGGAATCACATCCAAAACCTTCTAGGTCTTTGTGATCTGGCTAGTATGCATCACACTCTGGATTACAGTATGATCTGGTAGGAATACAGATAAATACTTAGTACTCACCTTTAATCCCAAACAATGAAGTTAAGGTTAGTATATAAAAGGAAGCAGCCATATTTGAAAGTGATGTCTAATTGAGGGGCAGAGAAAGTGATGAATCAGAGAAAGGTTTGACAGAACGAGTCAGAGACTGGATATGACCAACTCTCATGAGTACAGGACAGGAAAAAGAGGCTACCTAAGAGCAGCATGGGAAGAGAGGGGAGTTTTTAATGGGAGTATCTTACTGGGACAGTTTTACAGAGACAGGTTGCAGGGAGACAAAGCTAGACAAAGGGGAAAATGAGCCAGAGAATGATAAGGAGCCAGAAGACTAAAACGTATTGCCAGAATTAGTCTGAAGCCAGGCAGAGAAAGTCAGCCAAAAGTGAAGAGAGGACAGTTTGAGTCAGTCAGCTTAGAGAGGTTAGGCCAGAACAGCTGAGTTGAACCAGACAGTGAGAATTCAGAAAGAGCCAGAAAGGCTTTGGAATGCGTCTCTTCCCAAGCTCCCATCTGAAGAAATAGAAACATTTACAAGACCTGAGAAAAGACACTTAAGGATGTCCTTTGATATCCACATGCATTCTTGTACATGTACATCTCCACATACAGAAACATGCACAAATATTCATATGCATAGCATATGTATACATATGAACACAGAATGATTATAAAGTTGTAGAAGGAATCTTCAAGGCTTATGTACAGACACCTTAAGATCACCATTGAGAAAACTCTGATCTGTTGGAGATTAGAAAGGTAAAATATTATAAAAGATGGACCCTAAGAATATCTATCTCATCAGAAAAAGATGAAGTATAGGGGGAGGCGTTGCTCACTTGGGAGAGGTAGGAGTGGGTGTGTGCACATGCATATGTTTGTGAATGTGTATGCATCTGTGTAAGTGTGAGTGCTTGTTAAAAATGGAGTTTGGGGATTTTAAGTACATACAAAAATTTTAAAATGATGACTGAAAAAAGTAGAGTTTAGTAAAGTATTTTCATTTTATAAATGCTCTGTAAAGGATTTGTATACATGGGTGTTCATAATTTATCTTAAAATTGGAAAATATTTTGGCGTCTTTTTAAAGACATTTCATGCAAATGTTAAGAATTTGGTTTCTCCAAAGTGAGTAAATTTACGGAATTTGATTCAGTCTTTAACACAGAAGGCTCATATCTCACAGAAGGCCCCAGTTAGTTAGAGAATGAACTTTGCTCCAATCCATCTTGTCTACCACTTTGTCTGGCTGATAAAAGGCAAGGCATCAATCAAGGCAGATCATAACTATCTAGTGCTTTAGAGAGAAATATAGGCACCTTAGCAAGAACATGAAACCATTATGGAATAATTTGAGTTTGGATGAGCATAGGTCAAAAGCATCACTTCTCCAAAAATGTCATCATCATAGAAATTAGACTCTATCCTGCTGGTGTACTCTTCCCAAAAAAGTTTCAAACTTTATTGCTTTTAGTAGAGACTTGTTAAATATAATTTTAAAACTTAATCGTGTGACAAAATGTTAAATTAATACTAAATTCAGGTGCATAAATATATTCAAAGCATCCACCTGCTCCCCCCGCCCCTAAGAATATCTTCTATAAAAAGTGTAAGCATTAACACAGTTAATCAAGGTTAGCCATAATCTTACTCTTTCTCATTCATCTCTTCAACCCTCACTGAAGTCTCACCTTCTTTCTATTCCTTTGGGGAACATCAAATCTAGGCGAGTAACATACACAGGTTACATAGAGAAAGGGGCAAAGTGGACGTTAAGAACTGGAGATTCTGTGGCCTGGCAAGGCTGCTGGGGAACAGCAGGCCACAGAAGATGACAATGCAGCCACTCCTGATGAGGTTTGATAGACTAAGATCAGAAGGAAGGAGAGGGGGACCTCCCCTATCAGTGGACTTGGGGAGGGGCATGCTTGAAAAAGAGGGAAGGAAGGTGGGATTAGGAGGGGAGGAGAGAGGGGTTTATGGGGGATACAAAGTGAATAAAGTATAACTAATAAAAGTTAAAACAAAAGAACTGGTGATACTAGTGTCTGATCTCTACAGAAAATAATTTGGTTCTTAGTTCTCTGTTCACCTTCTATGACCTTAAGAAGTAACATCAATTACCTAATCTTAATGTCTTCATATAAAAAGGAAAAAAAAAGAACTAAGGATATAGGTCAGCAGGCAGGGTGTTTGCCTACCATGCACAGAGCTCTGGATTTGGTCTCATTTATAGACCAGGTGTAGTGCTATACCTATAATGCCAGCACTCAGAAGGTAGAGACTGGAAGGTCAGAAGTTCAAGGTCATAACCATCTACTTAGGGAGTACAAAAACAGCCTGGATTATATAAGACCCTGTCTCAAAAAACTATATATAAAAGAAGATGAAAAAGAACTTTTTGAGTAATTTTGTGCTAATTCAGTAAATAAAGTTTATATGGTACTTGCCACATATTCAGTATTTAATAATATTTACTTTTAATACATTATTACTTTAAGATAATGAAATAAAGGAAATAAATTACCACACACATATTCATATGGAAATGCACAAGCATGGTGCTCTGTAACCTCATTGATCATCTAAACCTGTCAGATAAAATATGCATTTATCTTTTTCTGCCTTTTATAATAATGAAAATATAATAATAAAAACATTTGACATCTAAAACCTTAAGTTGATTTTTGGAAGAGTTGGAAAATTTAAATGACTCTTAATCTGGTGTATATTGTGAGTTGTTTGTTTGTTTTCCATGTCTTATTTAACTTTTTAACATTTAACATTTTAACATTTTTAACTTATTTAACATTTCATTAACAGGGATCAAAGAGGAAGACAGAATCCATGTGGAAAAGTTGTCAGGACCCCATTGAATGCCATTTAAATGATTCAGCCTTACTTATCCTTCATTTCTTTCCAGAAAACAAACCACACAATTATGAATTGACAATGTAGACTCCTGTTCCCCAATACACTCCCTAAACTGGAATTATTTTTTTAAATACAAAAGCTTGCAGATCCATTTTCTGTTCTGCAAAGTCCAGTGATTCTCACACTGACAAACCAATATGAGGCCACCATAATCTACTTCTAGTTCTAACCCAAATAATAAAACACAAACCAGTCCTTATTTACAAGAAATACCAATTATATATACTAATATTTTGGCCTATGCTTTTCACCCAGTTGGAAGTTCCTGGGAAGATCGTTACATTTTGTTTCTTCTACTCTGTCTCAACTATTCCATTTCAGATAGTCTTCCTTCAATGTGTATCTGAGTAATAGATCCCTCGTTTGTGGATGGAAAGTGTAATCACATATTTCCTCCTTTTGTATTTTTGCTGGAGACCAAAGAGAAAATAAAGATGGTCTATAGGAGTGGACATGGATTTCATATGTGTGGAGATTAATATGTTCCCTACTATTGAAATATTATAACATTATTCACAGTGGGGAAAGATGAAGACAGAAAGTAGTTGGGTAGATAGAAGACAGAAGTAGTTAGACTGAGTCCTGGAGATAATGTTGGAATGGACATTGGGATGCTATGACTGACCTGTTAAAAACATAAAAGGTGCATGTATGTCTTCCTAAATTGTCATTTGATCAGTATCAGTGTGTTCATGAGTTTCATTGATATTATTGGCTGCACTTTACAAATTCAACCTGATAGTTGATAGTGTAGCCATTTGGCAACTTTGGGTTCTTTTATTTCAATCTGAATTCACTCTCTGATCATATATTATACTCTCTATGATAGTATACAGGCCACAGAGTGGCTAACAAGAAGCTTTAAGGGCTGCAAAGCTCAGAGATGTCTGACAAAATGTAGGTAAAGCAATGACACGGATATAAACTGAGTAACTGCAAAGTGATTAGATAAAATATTAAGGGATCTGTTCAGAGGCCTTTTAGAGGCCATGGAAACCAGCTTGTTATGGTAAAGTAGGTCAAAGCCAAGATAGCTGCAAAACAAATTGAAAGGAGGAACAGGACCAAACCTGTCCAAATGAACAGTGATGATGATTTAAAGTCATGAGGCCCTGGCAATCAAACACACACACACACACACACACACACACACAGAGAGAGAGAGAGAGAGAGAGAGAGAGAGAGAGAGAGAGAGAGAGTTAGTTTGCATGCCCACAGGTGGTTAAGTGACATGTCAATGGATGCCAGTAGGCACCAAAGTTAGGTGGGCCTTCTTTTATTCAGTCAACAATCATAAGCACACAGGACTAGTCTTTCTGATTTAGAGTGTTAAAATTCTGTGCTAATTTATACCTGATCTACACTGACTAGTTCATAGGAAGCACTTCTTTTTTTTACTTGCATGAATAAAAGTTACTCATCAATCTGCATCAGGGATTGTGCTGAACTGGTAATAGTTGACTTTGTACAAATACTCATGCTGCCTCAAAATTTGTCATCCTTACAAGACAGAGCTTAAAAGCCTATGTTCTATACAGTAGTAGAACACAGGGTATAGCTTGTTCTAAAGCATTTGTTACCCAAATTCTCCTTCCTGAAAGATGTGCCACCTAGTCAGTAGAAGACACATTCAGCTGCTGGGTCCTTTAGTCTTTTTCTCAGCCTTATGTAGAGGACCTTGAAATCCTCCTTAACTCCTTGAAATCAACCATGGCACCCATAGTGACCTGCTTTAGCATTTAACAAAGGTAGAAATTTCAAGGGAAGCTGTAATCTTTCACTAAATTCCCTTTGCTCTGTTGCCTCTGTGGAAAATGATCAAGTGCTTGGTGATTATTACAAAGTTTGAGCAGAATTAGAAATTACCCCAGAGCGTCCAGGTTCTGCATCTCATGAAACTACATTCAATTAGCCTTCGAAAATTGAAAAGTCGCTGCTAACTCTATAATTTAAGTAACTGAGTGCCTGAGGAAAGAAAGGACACTGCAGTGGAAAAGAAATTTGGACTTTCAAAGATGCTCTGACAGTCAATACTCCAGAGCCAGGAAAGTGATGAGGTGCACCCTCATTCAGATAAGTGAGTAAGACTGGGACCATGGTCATAGATGATAAAGCCGAGCTTAGTTCACAGGGTAGAAAATCAAGTCCCCTAGACTCCCATGCTGACCTCATTTTCTACCTACTCAACAGGAAACCTAATATACTTCCATCTTCTAAATTAATCTACTAAGTCATTAAAAAATAAATTTTATGCAAACGGATCTCCAATGTAATGAAGGAGAGGAATTAGTAAGATCGCAAGGAAAAAAAGAGAGACAGTATGCCAGCAGCAGCAAAACACATATAAAGAGGTGCTCTTATGACCCCAGCTTATCATCAATCAATGGCTGTTATCACATAACATTTTTTAACACATTAACCAATCAGTTCTCACTGAATCCTTGCCATTGGCAGCCATCTCTTAACCTTTCCTAATTGCCCACATGCAAAGAAATCTGGGTGTTCAAAACAGAACCTTAAAATGCTATGCGCTTTGAATCTGTAGATTGCTTTTGGCAGAATAGCCATTTACACTATGTTAATCCTACCAATCCGTGAGCATGGGAGATCTTTCCATCTTCTGATATCTTCTTCAATTTCTTTCTTCAGAGACTTGAAGTTTTTCTCAAACAAGTCTTTCACTTGGTTGGTTAGAGTCACACCAAGGTACTTTATGCTATTAGTAGCTATTGTAAAGGGTGTTGTTTCCCTAATTTCATTCTCAGCCCTTTTGTCTTTGGTATACAGAATGGCTTCTGACTTTTTTTGAGTTAATTTTGTACCCAGCCACTTTGCTGAAGGTGTTAGTCAGCTGAAGGAGGTATCTGGTTGAATTTTTGGGGTTTCTCGTGTATACTATCATATCATCTGCGAATAGTGGAAGTTTGACCTCAAATACCAACACAATTCTTTATAGACCTTGAAATAAAAAAATTATCAACTTCATATGGAGAAACAAAATATTCAGAATTGCCAAAATGATCCTGTACAACAACAGATCATCTGGAGGCATCTCCATCCTTGACCTCAAGCTGTACTACAGAGCAATACTAATAAAAACTGCATGGTATTCACATAGAAAGAGAATAGTGGATCACTGAAACCGAATAGAAGATTTAGAAATAAACCCACACACCTATGGATACTTGATTTTTGGCAAAGAAGCCAAAACCATTCAATGAAACAAAGACATCATCTTCAACAAATGGTGCTGGTCCAAGTGGATGTCTACATGCAGAAAAATGAAAATAGATCCATATTTATCATCCTGCACAAAACTAAAGTCCAAGTGGATCAAAGACCTCAACATATAACCAGACACAGTAAGTCAGTTAGAAGAAAAAGTGGCGAAGAGCCTAGAACTCATTGGCACAGGTGACAACTTCCTGAACAGAACACCAACAGCACAGGCTCTAAGAGCAACAATCAATAAATGGGACCTTATGAAACTGAAAAGCTTCTGTAAAGCAAAAGATACTGTTGCCAGAACAAAACGACAGCCTACAGACAGGGAAAGGATCTTCACCAACCCTATCTCTGACAGAGGGCTGATATCCAGAATATATAAAGAACTAAAGAAGTTAAAAAAGCAACAAATCATGCAATCCAATTAAAAAATGGGGTATGAAGCTAAACAGAGAACTCTCTTTAGAGGATTGTAGAATAGCAGAGAAACACTAACACTTAAAGAAATGCTCAATGTCCTTATCCATCAGAGAGATCCAAATCAAAACCACCCTGAGATTTACCTTACACCCATCAGAATGGCCAAGATAAAAAACTCAAGTGTCAACTCATCCTAGAGAGGTTGTGGAGAAAGGGGAACCCTTCTCCATTGCTGGTGGGAATGCAAACTTGTACAACCCCTCTGGAAATCAATCTGGCGCTTTCTCAGACAATTAGGAATAGCGCTTCCTCTAGATCCAGCCATACCACTCCTAAGCATATATCCAAAAGAGGCTCAAGTACACATAAAGGACATTTGTTCAACCATGTTTGTAGCAGCTTTATTTTTAATAGCCACAACCTGAAAATAACTCAGATGTCCCTCAGTTGAGGAGTAGATACAGAAATTATGGTACTTCTACACAATGGACTACTACTCAGCAATTAAAAACAAGGAAATCATGAAATTTGCAAGCAAATGGTGGGACAGAGAAACGATCATCCTGAGTGAAGTATCCCAAAAGCAGAAAGAAACACATGGTATATACTCACTTATATAGACCTATAAGATAGGAAAAAATACTAAAATCTATACACCTAAAGAAGATAAACAAGAAGGAGGACCCAGGCTAAGATAATCAATCCTCACATAGAAAGACAAATGGGATGGACATTAGATATAGGAGAAAACAAGCAACAGGACAGGAGCCTACCACAGAGGGCCTCTGAAAGACTCTACCTAGCAGTGTATCAAAGCAGATGCTGAGACTCACAACCAAAGCCTCGGCAGAGTGCAGGGAATCATAAGAAAGAAGGGAGAGTTAATATGACCTGGAGAGGACAGGAGCTCCACAAGGACCAAATATATCTGGGCACAGGGATCTTTTATGAGAGTGTTTCTCCAACCAAGGACCATGTATGGATATAACCTAGAACCTCTGCTCAGATGAAGCCCATGGTAGCTCAGTATCCAAATGGGTACCCTAGTAAGGGGAACATGGACTATTTCTGAAATGAACTCAATGGTGGGCTCTTTGACCCACCCTCCCACCCCCCCACACTGAGGGAGGAGCAGCCCTACTAAGCCACAGAGGAGGACTTTGTAGCCAGTCCTGAATATACCTGATAAACCAGGATCAGATGAAAGGGGAGGAGATTCTCCCCTATCAGTGGACTTGGAAAGGGGCAGGGAGGAGGTGAGGAAGGGAGGGTGGGATTGGGAAGGAATGAGGAAGTGGGGTACAGCTGGGATACAAAGTTAATAAACTGTAACTAATATTTAAAAAAAAATTAAATGCTGTGTGCTGGAATGAGGGATATAGGATATGAAATAATATGACCTAGAGCCTCCAGGAGGAATGTGGTTCAGTGTTGACAAGGACTTCAGTGAGTATGGAGTTCTAAATTGATTTATATCTGGATTTTGCAACTAGTTCCAGTGTGTTTAACTTACTGCTTAGTGAAAGATTCAACAAAATAATATGGGTCACATGTAAATCAATGTCAACAACTGGGGAATGTGCTGTAAAAGTTTAAAAGGGCACTGTCAAATTTCATCACTGAGGTACAAAATTTTAACAAAATAGTAAAGAATAAAGTCAATATTTCTTTTTTTTTCATTTTAAGTAAAAAAATAAAATATTGAGAATTCTCCCCCCGTTCTGAGAGAGGGAAAGCACTGCAGGAGATCACTAAGAAATCACAGTGCCCCAGCCGCATCTGGGCCAGTACAGGAAGGAGGAGAACCATGTGAAAGGGCTGGTCTTCAGTCTTAATACCAGAGGGCAGATGCAGAGAAATCCATCGCAGGATACTTGGGTCAGGGAAAGGTGTGCTTGACCCACTTGCTAGCTCCTCAAAACTGGGAGAGAGAACCGTCCATTTCTCTGGTGGCATTCCTGCCATCCACTCATTTCTAACCCTTTTGGAGGCTGTCAGTTCCCCGAGTGAAGCTTTCATCCTGTAGATTCAGCACAGGGTTGTCAGCTGTAAGATAGTTGCAGTTCTGTGATGTGGTGGTCCTCTTAGAAATGTTCTGGTGGCCCGGATCTTTCTGAGTTTGATGTAGTCAGTATTCTTCCTCAGTGCTTCTCTGAGCATCTTGGCAGCCTTAGCCTGCTCCTCGGCCTGTAAGATCTTCTGTCACTGCTCCAGCTTTGCTTTTTCCGCCAAACCCTGGGCCTGCTGCGCTTCCTCCTGGGCCACTTGTTTGGCTTCTACAGCAGCTGTGTACTCTCAGCTGAAGCTCGGCTCTATGATGACTATATCTTCCAGGATGAGGCTCAAGTCCTTGGCTCATTCTGTCAGCTCTCTTCGGATCAAAAGGGACACCTGAGACCTACTCCTAACCGCTGGTGCCACTGCCTTCATGAGGATCAGACATGGCCCAGCACTTAGCTGGACTTAGCTGGATGCCTGTCTGCTGCTGGTCCTCGAGGCATGCACTGGGCTAAAGCTGCTGCTGGCAGCAGGGGCCTATGATGTCCGCAAATCCATATTAACAGTGGAAGGTGGTCATAGAGCCATCTTCTTTTATTTTATTTTATTTATTTACTTATTTTTATTTTTTATGTTAATTACAGTTTATTCAGTGGGAGGAGAAAGTGAAGCATGCTAGTTTTAGCCCTGATTAACAACAGTCTGTCCCATGCATGTTAGGTGAAAGCAAGACTCCTCTATAGCCAATTGTTGTACCAGGTTTCTATTAGGCTGATGTAGTCTTCTGAGAGTTACATTTGAGACAGGGCAATTGCACTTTTACCCCCTTTCACAGTTATCATAGATATGCTACAATAAGAATCTATGACTTCTCCGTTTCCCATTCAACCCGTTGCCTGTTGGCCTATCAGGAGTCCAACTACAATGTAACGTCTCCTAAAAGAGCCTAACTCCCTGCAATAAAAACAGTGAAGATCAGAGAAGCAAATCAAACAGACCTAAAACTCCTAGTCATAAAATGTGATTTAAACAGACCTGTAACTTCTTAAAGCAGAAACAGTTATTAAAAGTTTAACAACAACAACAACAAAAAAGCCTCCTGGGGCCAAATAGTCTTAGCACAAAATTTCACCAGACTTTCAAAATTTTACCAGAATTTGAGCATAATGCCAATACTGCTCAAATTATTCCACAAAATAGAAACAGAAGAAACAGTGACTAATTCTTTATATGGTGCTACAGTGATCTTGATACCTAAACGATAAAAAGACCCAACAAAGAAAAATAATTACAGGGCAATTTTTCTTATGAACATAGACACAAAATTTCTCAGTAAATACATGCAAACAGAATGTAACAACACAAATGACAGACTGAGAAAGAAATCAGGAGAACTACAATTTGACTCTAACCAAGCAAGAGAAAGATTTACATGATGGAAACTTAAATACATTAAAGATATTAGAAGATGGAAAACTCTCTCATGCTCATGGGTCGGTAGAATTATCATAGTAAAAATGGCCATCTACCAAAAGCAATATACATATTCAATGCAATCTCCATCAAAATTCCAACACAATTTTTCATATTTCTTGAGAGGGCAATTTTTGCTTCATATAAAGTCACAAAAACCCAGATTGGCTAAGCCATACTCAAACAAAAAAGAACTGCTAGAGGTATCACCTTCCCAGAACTGAACTGTACTGTAGAGCTATATTTATAAAAATAGCATAGTATTGGCACAAAAACAGACACTCTGATCAATGGGATATAACTGAAATGAGTCCATACATGATATATATGTATGTATATATATTAATTATATATATATATATATATATATATATATATATATATATATATATATGGAAGGCAGAAACACATATGGGGGGGGGGGAAAGACAGCATATTCAACAACCGGTGCTCTGGTGAAACTGGATGGCTGCACGTAGAAGAATCCAAATAGATCCATACTTATCACCTTATACAAAATTCAAAGTCAAATGGATTGAAGATGCAATAATAAGACCAGAGACACTGAATCTGATAGAAGAGAAATTAGAGAATAATCTTGAACTTGTAGCCATAGGAAAAGGCTTTCTGAACAGAGGCACTGAACAGAGGTAGAGGCACTAAAAATAATTAATAAATTGCATCTCATGAAATTGAAAAACATCTAGATAATAAAGAGAAGAGTACTCTCTTTCAGAGAAAATGACAGGTTACATAAAGAGAAAAGTCTTACCAACTACATATCCAACAGAAGATCAGTATCTAAAATACATAAATAATTTAAAAATTTAGATATCAAAAAGTAAACCAATTAATAATGATCTAATCAGAGAATTCTCAAAAGAGAAAACTCAAGTGGCTGAAAAACACTTACAGAAATGTTCAACATCATCGGGAAAATGCATTCTGACACCAGACAAAATATCCAAGGTATCAAACCCCCATCCCCCTAAAAAATTCAGATTTAACATTATGCTTCTCAGTTGAAGTAAGCTAAATAACTGCTACTACTTCCACTGAGACACTGATCTGTTTGTGGTATACAGATCCTGACTCTGTATTCTAGCATTGTCAATGAGGAATAATCCTTGCTTTGGCTGTGACAAAGGTATATAACTCCCAGTTAGTGTCAAGGACACTTGGCTGGATTGCATTTGGGTACAAAGGCACACAGCAAGAGCACAGACTCTGCAGGGTAGAGGAAGTCCATATCAGTGGTTCTTATTATTTTTTATTTATATACTTTATTCACTTTGTATCCCATCTGTAGCCACCTCACTCCCTAGTCCCTTCCTAATCCCACCCTCCCTTCTACTTCTCCTCTCATTCCCCTCCCCCAGTCCACTGTTACAGAAGGTCCTCCTTCCCTTCCCTCTGACCCTAGTCTAACAGGTCTCATCAGGACTGGTGGTATTGTCTTCCTCTGTGGCCTAGTAAGGCTGCTTCCCCCTCTGGGGGAGTGATCAAAGAGCCAGCCAATCAGTTCATGGCAGAGACAATCCCTGTTCCCATTACTATGGAACCCACTTGAAGACTGAGCTGCCATGAGCTACATCTCTGCAGGGAGTCTAGTTTATCTCCATGAATGGTACTTGGTTGGAGTATCAGTCTCAGAAAAGACCCCTGTTCCAAGATTTTTTTTCTTGGTTCTATTGTTCTTCTTGTGGAGCTTCTGCCCCTCCAGGTCTTTCTATCTCCCCCTTATTTCATAATATTTTCTGTACTCTGCCCATAGTTTGGCTATGAGTCTCAGAATCTGCTTTAATACCCTGCTGGGTAGATTCTTTCAGAGGCCCTTTTGTGGTCGGCTCCTGTCCTTTCCCCTGTTTTCTCACTCTTTGGATGTCCTTCTGATGTCTATCCCATTTGCCTTTCTGAGTAAGGATTGATCATCTTACCCTGGGTCCACCTTCTTGCTTAGCTTCTTTAGATTTCACCATATACTCATCGGAATGGCTAAGATCAAAAACTCAAGTGACAACACATGCTGGAGAGGATGTGAAGAAAGGGGAACCCTCCTCCATTGCTGGTCAGAATGTAAAATTGTACAACCCCTTTGGAAATTAATCTGGTGCTTTCTCAGAAAATTAGGAATAGTGCTACCTCAAGATCCAGCTATACTACTCTTACACATATATTCAAAAGATGCTCAAGTATACAACAAGGGCATTTGCTCAACCATGTTTGTAGCAGCTTTATTCATAATAACCAGAACCTGGAAACAACCCAGATTTCCCTCAAATGAGGAATGGATACAGAAATTGTACATTTACACAATGGACTACTACTCAGCAATTAAAAACAAGGAAATCATGAAATTTGCAGGCAAATGATGGAATCTAGAAAAGATCATCTCGAGTAAGGTATCCCAGAACCAGAAAGATACACATGGTATATACACACTTATAAGTGGATATTAGACATATACTATAGGATAAACATACTAAAATCTCCACACCTAATGAAGTTCTAAACCTTTTTAATGCTACAACCCTTTAGCACAGTTCCTCATGTTGTGGTGACCGCCAAACATAAAATTAGTTTTGTTGCTCTTCATAGCTGTAATTTTGCTACTGTTATGAATTGTAATGTATATATTTGACATGCAGGAGATCTGTATTGTGACACATGTGAAAGGGTCTCTGACCCCCACACACACTCACACACACACACACACACACACACACACTCACACACACAAAGAAGATACAACACACAGGTGAAAACTTCTATTCTATAGCTAAGTACACTGACTCCTTCAGGTGATTCTTTAGTCTTGGGTTAGATTTTTTTTTTTCAATCAGTCCCATCTAACTAACTGAATAAACCTTAGACTTTGTTTTTATTAAATTTCTTGTTTGGCACAGAGATGGAGAGATTAGTGTTTTGATGCCAAATATGTTTACTTCTATGGGAGTTAACAAAATCATTCCTTGCCAAGAAGCCTGCCACCTTGAAGACGTATCCAGAAATTTCTGTGTAGTAATTAGCACCTTCCCTGGGCCTTGGGGAATGTGTAAGGTTTGAATGAGCAGAAAACAGATGGAACTTTCACCTAAGAAGGAACTAATGTGAGCAAATTCACAGCCATGGAACTGGGAATCATTGAAATTCTAGATGGAGACAGAAACAGGATTAAGAGGTGATTCAGAATGGAAATATATCAATTTGTAAGTACGAATGTTGTAATACTATTTAATTTTATTTATCATGTGCAACAAAGATATGTTAAGTCATTTCATATCAGTATGTGTGTGTGTGTTTGTGTGTATGTGTGTGTATAACTCAGGATCCAGGAGGTAAAGATCATCCTGAATGAGGTAACCCAGAAGCATAAATATCATATATACTAACTTATAAGTGGTTATTAGTCATATTATACAGGCCAAACATACTAAAATCTATAGCCCTAAAGAAGCTAAACAACAATAAGGGCTGTAGGGAAGACACTTATTCCTCACTCAGAAGGGCAAACAGGATAGACACCAGAAGTAAGAGAAGACAAGGAACAGGACAGGAGGCTTCCACAGAGGACCTCTGAAAAACTCTACCCACTAGAGTATTGAAGGAGATACTGAGACTCATAGCCAAACTTTGGGCAGAGTGCCAGAATGTATATGGAAGAAGAAATAGAGAGAAAGACCTGAAGGGGACAGGATCTTAACAAGAAGAACAACAGAGCCAAAATACCTGGGCCAAGGGAAGGGGGGAAAGACTGATACTCCAACTAAGACCACACATGGAGAGGACCTAGATCCCCTGTTCAAAGAAAGCCCATTGGCTTCTCGGTTTCCAAGTGGGTTCCCTAGTAAGGGCTACAGGGGCTGTCTATGACATGAACTCAGTAGCTGGCTCTTTAATCACCTTCCCCTGAGGGGTGCAATCTTGCCAGGCTACAGAGGAAGATAATGCAGCCAGCCTTGATGAGACCTGATAGGTTAAGGTCAGATAGAAGGGGAGGAGGACCTCGATTATTAGAGGACTAAGGAAAGGGCATGTGGCAGGTGGGAGGGGAAAGGGGGCTAAGGGAGACTGGGTGGGATTGGGAAGACATGAGGGAGGGGGGCTGAAGTGGGGATACAAAGTGAATAAATTGAAATAAATAAATAAATATACAAATAAACTTTTAAAAAGAAAAAAAAAGAAGTAGCTAATGTTTGCACTGCTAAATTACTGACAGGCTGAAGATCAAATCAGGTAAAATGGCTAAATGTGCCTCATCTAGTTCCATAAAAGAAAAGAGAAGAAAATTAAAGAAAAAAAATTATAATAGAGAACTTCCTTTCTAAATAAACACCATGAACTCTATTCTGTATGCAAATTTACATTTCAGCAGTGCTATTTAATTTGTTTCTGACCAAAGACTCTAGACAGCTCAGGGGTTAAAGTGTCTGCCTTGCAAACATGAGTCAGGATGTCTAGCACTCATGTAAAAGGCTGCGCACAGGGCATCTGTAACCCAATCACTGAGAGGAAGTTCCTGAAGCCCAGTTCATTAATGAAACAAGGTAGTTGAACTGATGACTTCCTAATTCAATGAGAAGCCCTGTCTCAAAGCAAACAGGAGAGGGTGGTAGAGCCTGACATTGACCACTGGCCTTGACACACATGCACATGTGTACACATCCACATTGATATACCGCACACAAATAAATTCATGAGTAAATAAATAAACAATAGTTTCTGGGGGGAAGCATAATGATCACCTGGGGTAAGTTTATGGTCCCTAGATAAAAGGTTGTGTCAAAACAGCAGTGTCAACCACTTGCCTTACTGATTCGTCCTGCTCTCTTTACCATAACGAATAATTGCGAACATCAGACATATCCCCAAATACACAGGCCAGGGAACATTCCATTCCTCCCTAACTTTTTTAATTACTCAACTAGGCAATAATATTTTTGAATTATAGCTTTTGTTTTATCCACTCAACCTATACAAATTATCACATATTTTCATGTATTTCTAAATATTATATCACAGGCTAGAAACTTTTGTATTACATCATACATATTCTGAATATTTGAAACACAATTGTACAAGAAAGAAAAGTTCACTACAGCTTTATTCACTGTGATTAGCCAAGAGATGGAAGCAGCCTACAGCCACAGCGAAGGTTAAATGGATAAAGAAATTATAGTACATACTATTAATGGACTATTTATCAACTTAAAGGGAAAATTAAACCCTCCAACATACTACAGGACTGATGAACTTTGAGAACTTTGAGTAAAGGAATCTAGTCACTAACAGGTAAGCATTGTATGATCCCAGTTAGATAAAGAATATAAAGTTGTAAAGCAGAATGGTGGTCCCTAGAAAGGGGTGTGGACTTCTTCGAGGAGTGTTGAATTTGCACCTTGTAAAATGCAAAATTCAAGAGATCTGTTAAACCTCAGTATGAACTTAATTAATACCAAACTACACAATTATATTTTTAAAGAAGTAAAAATGGAAATGTTATATTCCTGAAAATGATAATTTTCTATCTTGTCAAGCAGATCATAAAGAGCTTTAAATAAGCAAAACTATGAGTAATGAAATGAAAACAGCACCAAAGAAGGTGCTGGTTGGAGCAGACCTTCATATATCCCTTGAGTGCAGGAAAGTGTTTCATGATGGCCCCAGGTATAAGGAGGGCAAGACCTGCAGCCCACAGTTCCAGCAAGAGGTTAACAGCCACAGCATTCACTGATACATCAAGCAAGCCTCCTCTGTGCTTCTGTTTGCTTTATTGCTTTTCTTTCTCCCTAGACCCTGAGCCTAAATGCAGACATGATGGATGCTCTTGTCACATTGAGTGCTGATAACTGTCACACTTCTCCTCCCATTCTCACTATAATTTCCTTTAGGAGGCTTGGCTTGCTGCTGCCTGAGTTCGAAAAGAGCCATTCTTGTCAAACTTAAGAGAAAGAAGAGAAAAGAAATATGGATTTGTGAGCCCCATATAAATGAAGAGGTAGCACTTTCCCTGGAAATATTAAATTAGAAGACATGATTCAGGCTTCTGGGTCTCACTCTAGTTACTGGCTTTCACTTAAGAAGAGGGCTTGACGAAGAAAAAATAAAAATTGAGATGCCAGCATTTAATAGGACACTGGCATGGAGAAACATTCAGGTGGCCTGGTGAGATTTAGAGGAGTATCATAAACTGCATTTACTTCACACATCAGGTTATTTTGGTGGCTGGCGATTTTGGATTCTTTGACTGTGTCTGTGAAGCTTTGGGTAAGATTAATCAAACAGTGTTTCCTCTTGGGAACAACCACACAGCAATTGGGAACTCCGGAGAAGGGAGTACTTGATAGGGTCTAATCTAACCCAAAGTCTTCCAAGATCAATTGATTGTGGTGAATAATGGAATAAGACTAGATGTTCCTCAACAAGGAGTGGATAATGAAAATGCCCGCCTTACAAACAGTGGAACTTTGTACAGCCAAAATGAAAAATTAAGTTATGTGAATTGTGGGAAAATGGATATTATATCTAGTGAGGTGATTCAGGCTCAGAAAGGCAAATACCACATGGTCTCTCACAAATGAACATCCTAGATTCTAAGGTGTATGAATGTGGGAGTGAGCGTGGGTAGAGGCCATGAAATTATATAAAGGAGCTGGTAAGAGAGGAAACAACTGTAGGGAGGTTATAGAACACATGTGTTGTGAAAGCAGAGTGGAGAGGCCTGGGGCAATAAAAATCAGGAGGGTCAAAAGGGAGATGAAAGCAAGGAAGATGAGAGAAGGAGCTGACTCAGCAGTTTACAGCCGAGCTTGCTGGAGAGCCAAGTTCCATTCCTAGAGCCCATGTCAGGAAGCTTTCGACCTCATAAAACTCTAGGTTAAGCTTTAGAGAGATCCAATATTCCTTTCTGATCTCTGTAGCCACTGTAATCATGTGCTCAAACACACACACATACACACACATCCATATACATTTATTTATATATACACATATACTAAAAAGAAAGTAAAAATTTAAAAATAAAGTAGAAATGAAAACTGAACAAAAACAGAAATTTTAAAAAGAGAGGCTACTTGGAGACAACCCAGATGTCCATCAATGGAGGAATGGGTACAAAAATTGTAGTATTTTTATACAATGGAATACTACTCAGCAATCAAAACGGAGGAAACCATGAAATTTGCAGGCAAATGGTGGGATCTAGAAAAGATCATTCTGAGTGAAATATCCCAGAAGGAGAAAGACAAACATGGTATATACTCACTTATATAGACCTATAAGATATGATAAACATAATGAAATCTATGCACCTATAAAAGATAATCAAGAGAGCAGACATGGGGTAAGATGATCAATCCTCATTTAGAAAGACAGATAGGATGTGCCTTGAACGTATGACAGGAGTCTACTGAGCGCATCTGAAAGACTCTAACTAGCAGTGTTTTCAAAGCAGATACAAAGGCACATGACCAAACCTTTGGCAGAGTACAGGGAATCTTATGAAAGAAGGGGAGTTAGTATGATGGGGAAAGGATAGGAGCTCCACAAGGACCAAATATATCTGGGCACAGGGGCCTTTTCTGAGACTGACATTCAACCAAGGACCAGGTATGGATATAACCTAGAACCTCTGCTCAGATGTAGCCTGTGGTAGCTCAGTAACCAATTGGTTTCCCATAGTGAGGGGAACAAGGACTATTTCTAACAGGATCTCAATGACTGACTCTTTGACCTCCCCACCCCCCAAAGGAGGAGCAGTCCTGCTAGGCCACAGAGGAGGACTTTGCAGCCAGTCCTGAAGATACCTGATAAAACAGGATCAGATGAATGGGGAGGAGGTCCCCCCCTATCAGTGGACTTGGAAAGGGGCAGGGAGGAGATGAAGGAGGGAGGGTGGGATTGGAAGAGAATGAGGGAGCGGGACAAGGCTGGTATACAGAGTTAATAAAATGTAACTGATAAGAAAAAAATAAAATTAAAAATAAAGGGAGGCTACTCACAGCAAATGTCAATCAGACAAAAATGTCAGATGGCCAGTATCAACAAATGCATATGATTTGAGGTGCAGCTGCAATGATAAACATGTCTGAGAAGATGTAATGAAAAAGACAGCTAGGAAGACATCCTTCCAACTCAATAACATCAGAAGAACACCTTTTTCAGACTCAACATATCTCATTGATTTGGGTACAAACACTCTCCAAGCAACTAAGACTAAAGACATTGTGGGGGTTTTTTTGCATATTTTTTATTTTAATTTTTATTAATTACACTTTATTCGCTTTGTATCTCCCTTGTAACTTCGTCCTTCCACCCCTCTCAATCCCATCTTTCCTTCTCCTTCTCCACAAATACCCCTCTCCAAGTACACTGATAGGGAAGGTCTTTGTCTCCTTCCTTCTGATCCTAGTCTATCAGGTCTCATCAGGAGTGGCTTCATTGTCTTCCTCTGTGGCCTGGTAAGGCTGCTCCCCCCTCAGGGGGAGGTGATCAAAGAGCAGGCCAATCAGTTCATGTCACAGTCTCCGTTCCCATTACTATGGAACCCACTTGGACACTGAACTGCCATGGGCTATGTCTATGCAGAGGTTCTAGGTTATCTCCATGAATGGTCCTTGCTTGGAGTATCAGTCTCAGAAAAGACCCCTGTGCCCTGATTTTTTTAGTTCTGTTGCTCTCCTTGTGGAGCTCCTGTCCTCTCCAGGTGTTACTGTTTGCCACTTCTTTCATAAGATTCCCTGCACTCTGCCCAAAGTTTGGCCATAAGTCTCAGCATCTGCTTTGATACCATGCAGGGTAGAGCCTTTTAGAGGCCCTCTGTGGCAGGCTCC
Organism: Meriones unguiculatus; assembly: GCF_030254825.1. Lineage (NCBI taxonomy): Eukaryota > Metazoa > Chordata > Mammalia > Rodentia > Muridae > Meriones > Meriones unguiculatus. The sequence goes on from NC_083351.1 coordinate 102,548,626, forward strand.
TGTCCTATTCCCTGTTTTCTCCATCTGATGTCCATCCTCTTTGCCTTTCTGAATTGGGATTTCACCTTATACCCATCAGAATGGCTAAGATCAAAAACTCAAATGACAACACATGCTAGAGAGGTTGTGGAGAAAGGGGAACCCTCCTCCACTGTTGGTGGGAATGTAAACTTATACAACCACTCTGGAAATCAATCTGGTGCTTTCTCAGACAATCAGGAATAGCGTTTCCTGAAGATCCAGCTATACCACTCCTAGGCATGTATACAAAAGATGCTTAAGTACACAATAAGGACATTTGCTCAACCATGTTTGTAGCAGCTTTATTTGTAATAGCCAGAAGCTGGAAACAACCCAGATGCCCCTTGACTGAGGAATGGATACAGAAATTATGATATATCTACACAATGGAATCTTACTCAACAATAAAAAACAAGGAAATCATGAAATTTGCAGGTAAATGGTGGGAACTGGAAAAGATCATCATGAGTGAGTTATCCCAGAAACAGAAAGACACAGAGGGTATATACTCACTCATAAGTAGATATTAGACATATAATATAAGATAAACATATTAAAATCTGTACACCTAAAGAAGCTAATCAAGAGGGAGGACTGGCTAAAATGTTCAATCCTGATTCAGAAAGACATTGGTCTTTGTAAAGGAGTTCTGTTTCAAGACTGAGACTGTGTTTTTGTCAGGACCCATAGTTACCATCTCAACCATCTGGCAGGGACAACTGAGCCTGTGAACCTGAGCTAGGAAGGGATTCCTGAACAGAACTCACTTTCTTTTACCCAAACCCCATTCACTGCCCTAGAATTTTGCAGATTTTCAGCCAACATGAAAAGGACAGAGTAGCACTACAGATGAGTTCTTAGAGCAGGAAACAACTTTGCTTTAGTTTCTCTTTGACCCTGGAATACTGTTGCACATTTGGAAATTACAGACCCTATCTAAGCTCAGGTGGCAATTTTTGTTTCAGCCTTTTGAAAGTCCACAGGTGGCTGCAATCTAAATGTCATTTGCATTAGAACCATGTTCAAGTTTAGCTGCCACAGGAATTAAATGGAGCCTGAGCTGTTATTTACCACTCTTTCTTTTTGTGCTTCATTTACTTATTTTTTTATTATTACATTTTTTTCACTTTGTACCCTAGCCCTCTTCCTCATCCCCTCCCAGTCCACTGAGAAGGGAGGTCCTCCTCCCCTTCCATCCTACCCTAGCCTATCAGGTCCCATCAGGACTGGCAGCATTGTCTTCCTCTGTTTCCTGGTAAAGTGCCATTCCCCAGAGGGGGAGGTGATCAAGGAGCCAGCCACTGAGTTAATGTCTTAATTCCCAAGTGTACAAGGCTGTCCATCAGATCATAAAGATGTCATACCTCATAGGTAAAGAAACTAAATACAGTTTCTGGGGTTTTAGCAAAAGAAAAAAGAAAACAAGCAGCTTTATTCAACAGCATTATCTGTTGGGACACACATAGAAATCTGAAGTATGCTTGTGAGCAAGACACAATAAGGCAGAGCAAGGACTTGTTTTGTTTTATTTTTTCCAGAACACAGAAAATTATCTAAGACCACAGAAAAGACATCTTAGAAAGACAAAGGAAATGTGCACATTTGTAGGCAAGTATGTGTGAGGAGGGATGTTTTGTGAACTTATGGATGATTCCTCTTCAATTTCAACAACTTTAAAATGGTACATAGGTGGGCTTTCATATTTTTCCATTAAATATGCAGGCAAACAAATTAAATATAATAAAATCTAAGCCAGGATTCCAAGGCATAATAAAACTTTCTTTGACAGATCCACAGTAAGTGGACAGTGCTTGCTGGCACTGTGATGATTCTGACCTTATAAATTACTGAATGTCATCACTTTATCCTTTCATGTGACACTTCTGCTAAGTTCCTTAAAGAGCTGAATAATATGATTTTAAGAAATGGTAGAAAGCACATAACCTACATTATAGTGTGAAATGTGTCAAAGTACGAGGGCTGAGATCCCTGCAAAAGGTGATTACTCAGGGTTGAGATGCTCCAGTCTCTGGCCTTGGCATAGGCTCCATTTTTTCTGGTTGTCTGTTCTCAGTGTATGAGTGTTTCCCTACTTGACCTCTTTTGGTATTTCCCCACTTGTCACCTTAACAGAGGCCTATTTACGACTACATAAAGAAAATGCACCTATACTCACATGTATTAGACGTGCTTAATAGCTACAGTTGACAATAAATAAGGATTAGGGATAAGTCACATGAGCATAATCCAATCACCTTTCTTTCTTTCTTTCTTTCTTTCTTTCTTTCTTTCTTTCTTTCTTTCTTCCTTCCTTCCTTCCTTCCTTCCTTCCTTCCTTCCTTTCTTTCTTCGTATTTTTCACTTTTGATTTTGCTATTGGGGGGTTTTAGTTTTTTATTTTGTTTTGTTTTTTTATTTTATTTTGTTTTATTTTGTGTTGTGTTGTGTTGTTTTGTTGAGGCAGGGTTTGCATAGTAACCTTGGCTGGCTGACATTAAACTCACAAGCCCCCGATCCTCCCTTTCTACCTTGCCCAAGTTGAGACATTGATTCCTGCCCAAGTTTTCATTGTGCTCTGCAGATTTCAGATTTAGTAGCCACAAAAATGCTACGGTATGTTTACTATTCCTTACAACAGTGTGTGTATTATGTACACACACACATACGCACACACACACACACACAGACACACACAGCTCTGTTTATCTGGAGAATTCTGACACAGCCTTTTTCCTCCCCTTGTTTCCCACTTCACCATTCTTCATGAGAGTAATCACACCACTTCGCAGACCTACACATGTGTTATCTACCAGAGCAACTAGCACTAGCAGCATCAACATGTGTGTTTATGGATGCTTAGATGGAATTTTTCTCTAGTCACTGCCTTAAAGGCTTTACATGAAAGTTCTTACTTATTGTCCCAATTGGACTGTAAGGCAGCCATTGCGCTTTGTTCCCATTTTACAGGAAGGGAGCTGGAGCATGACGTGAAACCTCAAATCCACAAAGTTGGCATAGTAAAACTGTTTACTGAAACGATGCAGCTGGACCCTGGAGTCCAGGCTCTCAAACCTAACATCTTACAGCCTAACTCTGACTTTTCAGCTGCACCAGAAACCCTTTTGGAGAAAATCTTTTCAAAGCTAGGAGAACTATTCATCCATAATAATGGGTTAAAATTCTTACTAGTCTGGGATCCTATGATGTGGAGGCACTCAGACTATAACCAAGAGATTTTTAATTTAGAAAGGAATAAAAAGAAAAAAGAAAGAAAGAATGAAACAAAGAAAGGCAGAAAGAAAGAAAGAACGAAAGAAAGAAAGAAAGAAAGAAAGGAAGGAAGGAAGGAAGGAAGGAAGGAAGGAAGAAAGAAAGAAGTTGAATACTGAATTTTGTGTTCCATAGATTTTAGTAAAAATAGATCTCATGCCCCTCAACTGAAGAATGGATGCAGAAATTGTGGTACATCTATACAATGGAGTATTACTCTGCAATGAAAAATAAGGAAATCATGAAATTTGCAGGTAAATGGTGAGACCTGGAAAGGATCATCCTGAGTGAGCTGTCCCAGAAGCAGAAAGACATACATGGTATATACTCGCTCATATACACATATAACATAGGATAAACCTACTAAAATCTGTACATCTAAAGAAACTAATCAAGAAAGAGGACCCTGACTAAAATGATCAATCCACATCCCGAAAAGCAAAGAGGATGGACATCAAAAGAAGAAGAAAACAGGAAACAACCTAGGAACCTGCTGCAGAGGGCCTCTGAAAAGCTTTGCCCTGCAGACTATCAAAGCAGATGCTGAGACTTATGGGCAACCTTTGGGCAGAGTGCATGGAATCTTATGAAAGAAGTGAGAAACAGTAAGATCTGGAGAGGACAGGAACTCCATAAGGAGAACAAGTGAACCAGAAAATTTGAACACAAGTGTCTTCTCAGAGATTCATACTCCAACCAAGTACCAGGCAGGGAAATAACCGAGAACCCCTGCACAGATGTAACTCATGACAATTTAGTGTCCAAGTGGGTTCCATAGTAATGGGAAGAGGGACTGGCTCTGACATAATCTGATTGGCCTGCTCTTTGATCACCTCCCCCTGAGGGGGGAGCAGCCTTACCAGGCCACAGAAGATGACAATGCAGCTACTCCTGATGTGATCTGATAGACTAAGATCAGAAGGAAGGAGAGGAGGACCTCCCTTATCAGTAGACTTGGGGAGGGGCATGCGCGGAGAAGAGGGAGAGGAGAGGGGAGGGGGGACCAAGAGGGGAGGAGGGAGAGGGTTATGGGGGGATACAAAGTGAATAAAGTGTAATTAAATAAATAAATAAATAAGTAAGTAAGTAAGTAATTGGTCCACTGCAAACAAACAAAAACAATAAAAGGAAACCCAGCTGAAAGATCAAGGGAGACATCTGAAATGAAAGCATGCTTACCATCCTACATCATTTTGGTGAGGAGGTAACTAAAATTGCAAGGAAAGAAATCAGAAAGAGTCAGAAACTTGGAGCAGTCCTCTTGAGCCCCCAAATACGGAAGAACACAATATTTTCCCCCTGGTTGCACCTTTCCACCAGATCCTAGAGCCCAGCCCAAGCAGTCAGGCTTGCTAAAAGTGTTAGCCAGATCTGTAATTTTGGAAGGGAATTGCACTGAATCTGTAGATGGCTTCTGGCCATCTATGTTTTTTACTATGTTAATCCTACCGATCCACAAGCATGGGAGATCTTTCCATCTTCTAAAATCTTCAATTTCTTTCTTCAAAGAGTTAAAGTTCTTGTCTTAACATTTTTTTCACTTGCTCGGTTAGAGTTAACACCAAGATATTTTATGTTATTTGTGACTATTATGAAGGCTGTTGTTTCACTAATTTCTTTCTCAGCCCTTTGTTGCTTGTATAAATGAGGGCTACTGACTTTTGTAGTTAATTTTGTATACAGCCACTTCGCTGAAGGTATTTATCAACCATAGAAATTCTCTGGTAAAATCTTGGGGGTCACTACCAATATTATCTGTGAATAGTGATACTTTGACTTCTTCTCTTCCAATTTGTATCCTTTTGATCTCCTTTGCCTGTCTTAATTGCTCTAGCTAGAACTTAGTACTATACTGAAAGAGTAACTATTAATTTCATATGGAAAAATAAAAATCCCAGGATAGCCAAAACAATTCTGTACAATAAAAGAAATTCTGGTGGGATGAATATCCCAATTTCAAGCTATACTAAAGAACAATAGTAATAAAAACTGCATGGCTTAGAAACAGACAGGTTGATCAATAGAACCAAACTGAAGGCCCAGAAATAAACCCACATTCCTATGGCATTTGATTTTCAACAAAGAAGCCAAAACCATACAATGAAGGAAAAAAGAAAGAACATTCAACATATGATTCTGATCTAACTGGATATCTGCATGTAAAAAAAATGTAAATAGACCTGTATTTATCACCCTGCACAAAACTCAAATCCAAGTTGATCAAATAACTTGACATAAAACCAGAGTCTAGAAACTTTAAATCTATTAGAATACAAAGTGGGGAAAAGTCTGGAACTCATTGGCATAGTAGACAACTTCTTTAACAGAACACCAATAGCACAGGCTCTAAGATCAACAATTAATAAATGGGATCTCAAGAAACTGAAAAGCTTCTGTAAAGCAAAGGACACTATTGAACAAAACTGCAGGCTACAAATTGGGAAAATATCTTCACCAACTCTATATCAGACAGAGGGCTAATATCTAAATTATACAAAGAACTTAAGAAATTAAACGTCAACAAATCAAGTAAGCCAATTAAAAATGAGGTACAGAGCTAAATTGAGAATTGTCATCAGAGGAATATTGAAATGACAGGATACACTTAAAGAAATGTTCAATGCTCTTAACTATCAAAAAATGCAGATCATATGACTCTAATAGTCTACCTTTGATACACTGCTAGGTAGAGTCTTTCAGAGGCCCTCTGCAGTAGGCTCCTGTCCTGTTATTTGTTGTCTACTTCCAGTGTCCATCCCATTTGTCTTTGTAAGTGAGGATTGATCATCTTAACCCCGGTCCTTTTTCTTGTTTATCTTCTTTAGGTGTACAGATTTTTAGTATGTTTATCCTATCTTATAGATCTAGTGCCCACTTATAAATGAGTATATACCATGTGTGTCTTTCTGCTTCTGGGATACCTCACTCAGGATGACCTTTTCTAGATCCCACCATTTGCCTGCAAATTTCATGATTTCCTTTTTCATTGCTGAGTAGTATTCCATTGTGTAAAAGTACCACAATTTCTGTATCCCTTCCTCTGTTGATGGACATCTGGGTTGTTTCCAGGTTCTGGCTATTGTGACTAAAGCTGCTACAGACATGGTTGAACAAATGTCCTTGTTGTGTACTTGAGCCCAAACCTTTGGCAGAGTACAGGGAATCATATGAAAGAAGGGGGAGTTAGCAATCTGGAGAAGACAGGAGCTCCACAAGGACCAAACATATCTGGGCACATGGATCTTTTATGAGACTGTTTCTCCAACCAAGGACCATGACCTAGAACCCCTGCTCAGATGTAGCCCATGGCAGCTCAGTATCCAAGTGTGTACCATAGTAAGAGGAACAGAAAATATTTCTAACATGAACTCAATGGCTGGCTCTTTGACATCCCCCGCCTCCCCCCAAGGGAGGACCAGGCTTGCTAGGCCACAGAGGAGGACATTGCAGCCAGTCCTGAAGATACATGATAAAACAGGGTCAGATGGAAGGGGAAGAAGTTCTTCCCTGTCAGTAGACTTGGAAAGGGGGCAGGGAGGAGATGAGGGAGGGAGAGTGCGAATGGGAGGGAATGAGGGAGAGGTCTATGGCTGGGATACAAAGTAAATAACCTGTGATTAATATAAAAAAATAAAAATTATATAAAAGGGTATCTTATACAAGTCAGAATGGCTAAGATCAAAAACTCAAGTGACAACACATGCTGGTAAGGATGTGGAGAAAGGGGAACCTCCTCTATTGCTGGTGGGAGTACAAACTTGTATAATCTCTCTGGAAATCAATTTGGTGCTTAATAAGAAAACTGGGAATAATATTGACTCAAGACCCATCTATACCACTTCTGGGCAAATGTGCTCTACCATACAAACAAGGACATTTGCTCAACTTTGTTCATAATAGCTTTATCCGTAATAGCCAGAAACTGGAAACAACCTAGATATCTCTTAACAGAGGAATGGATACAGAAATTATGGGACATTTACACAAGAGAATACTACTCAGCTATTAAAAACAAATAAATCATGAAATTTGCAGGCAAATAGATGGAACTAGAAAAGATCATCCTGAGTGAGGTAACCCAGACCCAGAAAGATGCACATAGTATGTATTCACTTGTAAGTAGGTATTAGACCTATAGTACAGGATAACCATACAACAATTCACAGACCCAAAGAAGCTAAGTAACAAGAAGGGCACAAGGCAGGATGCTGGAATGTCACTCAGAAGGGGAAACAGAATAGACAACAGAAGTGGACCAAGAGACAGAACTTGGCAGAAGATGGAATGAGGGAGGGACATGTGGGGAGAACAGGGGTGGGAGGTGATAAGGCTGGGAACAAGAAGGGAAACTGGGGGGGGGGGGCGCATCTCTTTGTCAAGTTGGAGGCCTGCCACAGGGTAGACTCCTTGGAGCTTACGGGTGTGAGTCTAGTGGAGGGTGGGGTTGAAACCTGAAGTGACCACCTCCTAGCCAGGAAGGAGTAGTGGAAGGGGGCAACAACAACCCACTGACAAAACCTGTGATCCAAAAATTATCCCACCTACAAGGGGTGCAGGGATAAAGAGGAAACAAAGATTGAGGAGCAAAGAAGGGGAAAGGAGGGGAAGGGGGGCTGGGAGGAGAGGAGGGATGAGGCACCCTGTGATGTAAAGTAAATAAACTGAATGAATTTTATTTTTTAAAAAAAAAAGAAGAAGAAGAAGAAAATGAAGGAAAAAAAGTTTTTGTCAGAGTTTCTAGGACACTGTCCCCACCTAGAGGCCAGACAGCAAAGAAAAATGGAATGTGTTCAACACTGAGCCATGAAACACAAATGACAAATTCAGACAAACATTTCTGGGTATCACCAGTGGAATTGCTTTTAAATGTCTAAAAACTGCTGCCAAAGGAGGTGGTCATACCAAAAAGCAATCATTAATAAGGGTTCAGCCATTTTAGAACACTGGCACTAAATTTTAGCAATATTTGCTTTTCAACAACAAATGCATGAATAGTCTGAGGAGCATTATAAAGAAATACATGCCTGGCTTACTTTCGTGTGGTCTAAGAGCTGATTCAGAAATACTGCACAAACATTGTGGATTACATACCAGGAGAACAGCACTGTGTTTCACTGTAACTAACGTGGAGGTCACAGTCACCATGAGGCAATGTGGTACCTGGCTGGCAAGAAACACTCTTTACCATCCAGTGACTTCTTAAGTTGAGCATCATTGTCTCCATGTTCCTGGCTTACATCTATCTGTTCTGCTACTGGGAGATCGTAGAATGCAGTCCAGCTGTGTAACAGAGCAGATTGCGACTGACCACACCTGCTCTCTGCAGATGACCAGCAATAAAGACTCAAGAAGTCAAAGCTCGCTTTCTTGGATGATTTGATCATGGGTTTCATTGGGCCAGACCTTGACGAAACTGTGCTACCCATGCTTCATAGTAGCCACCAGCGTGGTGTGGCTGCCTCTTAGTTACGTGCTCTGACATCCTGAACTGCGTCTGTCATTGCAACACTCAGCTCCCGGGCACACTGCTCTACTACAAAGTCCCTTCACTTCGAAAGGAGTTGGGAACGTAGAGATTGGCTCTAGATTGGGAGATATCAGAAAGGAACTGGCACTTTAGGACCAGCATTACTTGAACTTGGATCATCTTTCATTTTTTTAAAGTGGATTCTAGAAAAACCACACATCACAAACTCAAATCCAATAATATGTTTCTCTCAACTCTCTCTTGCTAAGAAGATAGACTGTTTCTCTGATGTGCTTTAGAAAGCTTTAGAAAAAGCTAAATAGGAGCTATCTTCATTTTCCTCAGCTGTAGCCCCTGTGATCCTCAGCTAACAAATGACGAAAGTGTAGTGCTGATTGCCACATATTCAGTTGAATATTTAATCTTCTAAAATTCAACATGCACATGAACCTAATGATGGTTCTGGATTGGGGGGGGTGTTTTGTTTAGTTTTGTGATGTAGAGTAAGGCTTATGAATGGCCATTCTAACTATATAGAAGTTTATTGAGTTGTACATAATTTGTAAGACAGTAAGAGTTTGAGTGTCTACCTTAACCTACCTGTTTGAAGGCATACATTCTGAATAGTAAGACTTTAGTTGAAAAAATTCAAGCCAGCAGCTTCTTTAAATCACTAGGATGGCTACAAAAACATAATACTAAAACGTGTCATAATTGTAGGTTTCCGATGTTATCTGGTGCCTTCAGGATGAATAAGTTTAAGAGAGAAATTTTCAGAAAAGTCAGAATTGGAGCCATTAAGACATGAAAAATTAAGATGGCAAATATACAATAGAGTCAGAAATTATCCAGAGGAACCAACAACAAGTGGGGAATTATTTGCATTTGTGAGATCATAAAAGTGAAGACAGTTCAACACTAACATCTATGTTCTATGTTAATCAATGAGGCTCTTATCTAATGATAAAGATGGTTTAACATGTAACCACATTTCCATTTAAAAGCCTATAAGTAGAGATATCATTCCAACATTATAGCCAGCAGCACTAGGAAAAGTCAAAAAGGACAATGGAGACACTGAGATACAGAAAAGAATGAAGACATAGAAAGAAATAAATTATTAACAACAGTGTTTAGGTGTGTGTGTGTGTGTTTTCTTTGAGGACTTATAGACTCTGTCCACCATAGCCTCCTCCCATCCCCCATCTCAGGTAAAGTCAGTATGAACCAGAAATTACACAGTTAAGTATGTCATCCTTCTCTTTTCAGTTACCACTTTATAAAGCAATGCCCATGCCTTCCTTCCCTTTGGTACCAGGAAAACCTCTCCTAGTTCACTTGTTGTTTCATTCCTTACCATCACCAGAGTGCTGGTTCTGATCAGAGCAAGGACTAAAATCAGAAGTCAAAAGAACCACCACTAAGTGCAGGGATGAATCCTAACTGAAAACTGACTCAGGGCAAGTACCCCTTACTCACAAAAGAATCACCACCAGCCATATGCCAAAAGGACAATACCTCTTCTGAAAGCAAATTTAACCCTCTCAAAAAAGTCTGCTGATGAATCAGACTAACCCACATTTACTTTTTTAACTATAATTTTTATTTTTATATTAATCACAGTTTATTCAATTTTTATCCCAGCTGTAGTCCTCTCCCTCATTCCCTCCCAATCCCACCTTCCCTCCCTTTTCTCCTCCCATGCCTTTGTCCAAGTCCACTGATAGGAGAGGTCCATCTCCCTTTTCATCTGTTCCTAGCCTATCAGGTCACATCAGAACTGACTGCATTGTCCTCCTCTGTGGTCTTCCAAGGCTGCTCCCCCCTCAGAGGAAGGTGATCAAAGAGCCAGCCACTGAGTTCATGTCAGAGACAGTCCCTCTTCCCCTTACTAGAGAACCCACTTGGAGACTGAGCTGCAAGGGTTCTAGGTTATCTCCATGCATGGTCCTTATTTGGAGTATCATTCTCAGAAAAGACCCCTGTGCCCATATTTTTGGTTCTGTTGCTCTCCCCTCCAGGTCTTTCTACCTCCCTCTTCTTTCATAAGATTTCCTGCACTCTGCCCAAAGTTTGGTTATTAGCCTCAGTATCTGCTTTGATATACTGCTGGGTAGAATCTTTCAGAGGCCCTCCATGGTAGACTCCAACCCAGATGCCCCTCAGTTGAGAAATGGATACAGAAATTGTGGTACTTTTACACAATGGAATACTACTCAGCAATTAAAAACAAGGAAATCATGAAATTTGTGGGCAAAAGATCATCCTGAGTGAGGTATCCCAGGAGCAGAAAGACACACATGGTATATACTCACTCATAAGTGCATATTAGGCATATAATATAGGATAAACATACTAAAATCTGTACACCTAAAGGAGCTAAGCAAGAAGGAGGATCCTGGGTAAAGATGATCAATCCTCACTCAGAAAGGCAAATGCGATGGACATTAGAAAAGAGAGAAAACAGGAAACAGGACACATACACTCTTTAATTTCAGAAAGACCTGTTTTCTGTGTTCAATTATATGAAAAACATGTCTTATGCTTGGTGTCTATTTAGTGTAGGTCTGAATGATGGCAAACACTCTCCTCCCTTCTATGTCCCTTCAGTTGACTCTATCTATTCTTCAGCTCTTCTTTATGTTTAAACAAATAACATGTAAATGAAGAAAGCCAACTTTCAACATTAAATACACTCATTTTATTTAATGCTGGTCACATCTCAGCTAAATAATTTCTAAAGACCTCAGCTATATAATGAAAATTAAACATATTGTACTTTGTAAGTTGTTCTGATCATCAGCTCTCCTTTTCTCTACTGATTATGTGTACAGTCCTAAAAGTGACCCCCACAGCACAAAGATCTTTGACCATCACTACCAAAGCCAAGGATAATTTATCCTGAGGCTTTGCTTCAGATCTGGAGGTGGAGATAGAATCTGCCCGTCTCAGGACGTAAATTTTAGAGTACCCAGACAACCTAGTTTCTTCTACTTGATGGAACAAACTTCATCCTTTGGCTAAAATACCAATAAATTTCAATTATCATGTGCATCCGTGTTTTGTTTTTCAGCTCAAGAGCAACCAAGAAGATGAACCTTTGAACACATAGAAACCGCTGAAGAACCGCTTTCCTTCTTTCATAAATCTACAAGTATAATTTCTTCTGGGGACCTCCCCACACTGATGACTCCCCTCTTCCCTCCAAGACCTATTTAGGAAGGAAAGAGTCTCAGATCCTGACAATTCTTTCAAAGGATAATCACTTAGTATTGAATGTTCTGCTCATCATTCTTGCTACCTTTAGTCATTTGAGAAAATAAGGAAGAAAGGAGGAAGGAAGAAAGAAAGGAAGGAAGGAAGGAAAGAAGGAAAGAAGGAAAAGCCACTGTAATCTAATCACAAGTGGATGTGTCATCGGCATTGTCGCTTGGCTGCTATCATTCACACCCGTCCTCTCCCACCCCTCTTTCTTCAAGGTTGTTCTCAGGCTCACAGCTCCTGAATAGTATCACTAAAAATAGTAACACTGTAAAACAGTGTTTTATATGTTGTTTTAGATAAATATCTTTTAAGAGCAGAGGAAGCATTTCCAAGCATAGAAATAGAGAGGGGTATTAAGTAAAAGACTGATAGGTTTTATTACGTGAAAATTCCAAATGTTTATGCAACAATGCTTTCCAAAACCAAATTCTAAAAAGCACATGCTAAGAGGAAACTGGTGTGTCATAGATAACACACAATGGGTTGTTATTCCTAATGCAAAAATGCTCTTACATAGATGAAATGAATATGCCTGCAGGAAACTGGCAAGATGTGAAAAACTAATGCACACACACACAAAAAAAAGGCATAAGTGGATTCAGACATGGTTATTATAGTTCAACTCACCATTCCCACTTTTAGTATATTGTGCATGCACTTATTTTTCTGATAATGTGAGAAAGTGAATAATTTATGATACAAAGATAAATGTTACATGCAATATTATTTTCCATAAATAATTTATCAATATACATCAAAACCCACAAAAATTTTACTAATTCAGCTTCTAGGGATTTGATTTAAACAAAAGATCAAAAACATAAAATCATTAATAAATATGTTAACCACGTGGTTATTTATTACAAATATGTAGCAGTCAAAATCTCAAGTATAAATACTATATAATATCCATAAGGAAGAGAATGTCACCCATTAAAATTTATATCAGAAGTGAGACATGTCAGCACAGATCTTTATTTGCAGCTATTTAGGAGCAGAGCCTAGCAGATCTCTGTGAGTTTGAGACCAGCCTAGTCTACACAGCGAGACCCTGTCCCAAAACAATTATATAAAAATAGCATTTCATAAAATAAAAAAGAACAAGTTTGAAAATTATGAACTGTTTAAAACATATTTTTAAATAAGTTGGGATGCTGAATGGGTGTGTTTATTTCTAAAGAGTATGGTATATGCTCATACAGTATGATATAGGAGTGGTAGAGTAGGTAAGAAGATTGAAGTAAGGGAAGAAAAGATCTGAGGGAGAAGAGGACAGGGAATAGTACTGGGTTAATGAACACACATGAAGTGAAGGCAAAGCAGTGCACTGTTTAATGTAATAATTAAAAACAAACCTAGCATTCGGGCTGTGGAGAGATGGACAAGGGCAATAGGGATTTGTACAAGATGTGCAAATCAAATCAAAATATGATGATGTACATATAAAATTGTCTTAACAAAAACTATTATTTTTGTCCTAATTTGATGACCTAATTCAAGCATGGCAATAGCTCAACATGAGGAAGCCAAGTTAGGAGAACAACTGTGAATTCTAAGCCAGCCTGGGCTACATAATAATTTTTTTGCTTCAAAAAATGCAAAAGAAGTAAAGGCAGCAATCAAAGTAATATCCTATTCCTATATTGTGTTCTCTTTCTATTGTGATGTCAAAAGTAATTAAAATTGTTCTATATTCATAATTTCTGTCTTTATTTTTCTCTCAATGACATTTTGAAAATTTTTGCAAGCTGACAAGTAAACTTTGGGCATATTTATGATGTTGAACATGAAGCTTACCATAATAGTCTTCATGTAAAATAAATTTCTTAGATTCATGTCTCCTTTTCCTGTTTTTGCATTACATATATATTCATTCATGTCTTTGTCTATGGAGTGTGGGAGTGGGGGTGTTTGTAGGCATACAGGTGAATGGCACTTCGAAGCAAGTCAGAAAACAATTTGGGATAATGGTTTCTTTTCTCTACTGAGATTGAGCTCAGGTCTTCAGACTTGAAGAGCCATCTCATTAGCCCACATTTTCCATTTCTAATGAAAATTTGATGCCTTTTGACTGATAAATACCCAGTCTTTCCATATCCAACACAACCTCTGGTAGCTACATTGGGGTTTCTGTTTTTATTGATTAGACATGTTTACATTGTTATACAACTGAAATCATGTGCTGCTACTGTTTTCTGTGCCTGGCTACTTCATTTAGTATCTTCTAGCTCCACTTTTATCATACTTTTAGAACATATCTATATTTTTAGAATTAATAAAATTACATATAAACAAGTTACATATAAAAAAATTTCAAAAGCCCATTTCTTAGCATCTATCCCACTACTCATAGTTTCTTAGCTTGTGTTTCCCTTGAAGGAAAAAATAATTGACCACTTCGTGATCTTGACATCTAAAAGCAGAGCTGAAAATTATCTGATTCTGTTGTCCCCATCCAATAAACAATATCCTCAGTAAAGTTGTTTCTTCTGGGAATGCTGAAATCATATCATCTCATTTCTCCAATCTAGAATCTCTGCCTAAAGACATGAAAAGAGGAAGGGCACAAAAACTTTATTTGCTCAGTTGCTAGGTAAAAGATTTTTTTCATTCTCTTCCTGATTTATAAATATACATTACCTACAAGAATCTCTCCACATTTTGGGAATAGAGTAAAAAAGATGCTATTCACAGTGCCTTTGTTAATTCAGGATCTTCATTATGAGCAGCAATTATGCAATGAACAAACTGAAATTCAAATTCTTGTTTCTCAAGTGACTTAATGTGATTGATGTCAAGTAAATTCACTTCTTTAAATCTTTGTTTCCTTTCTTGCCATCATCAAAATATTTTCCTGATGATTAAATGGCATAACGTCAGAGATAATTTGGCACCTGATGAAAAGCCACTTCTCTCTTCCTTCTTACTGTTGATAGTAAAATAAGTGGGTTGTTTGCACCTGTGCATAACACTCTTCAAAATATTATTTTAATATATTTACTAGATCATTGGGAATGTTGTACATTGTACTTTAACCATATTCACCCCAACTCGTTCTTAACCTCTTCCATATCTGTCCCATCTCTCTACCCCCAGTTTTTGGTTTGCCTTAATAACACACCAGCTCCAATTTGTGCTGTCCAAATACTTCTGGCTGTTGGTCCATTGAATGGAGCATGATACACTACCTGGAGCCATACTGACTCTCTTCTCCCAGAAGCCACTTCCTTAAGAGTGGGAGCTCATCATTCTCCCCACTTCGTGCTAGAATGTTGACGGACTTGATCTGGTCCGGGCATCCACCGCTGCTCTGAGTTGGTGGTCCCTATCCTATCAACAGGACTGTTTTACTCCTGTTCTTCAAATATTTTGTTCTTAGACTCTTTCTGCTCCTCCCCCATGATGGTTCCCTGGCCTTGGGGAGGAGTGTTATATACCTGTCTGAGCACTAATCTGCTACTTGAGCCTCAACTCCTAAGTCTTGGATACTGATCATATCTGTTACTATTCAGAACCATTTAAGGCTTTTCCCTATTCCTCTTTTTCTCACTTTTACCCAGGATTATTTACTGTGATGTTACTTTCTTAACTATAATACAACTCTCTTTTACTCCATTATGATCTCTTCTTCTGTATGATGCTGGAATAGGATGCTATGAACCACGCCTTATTTGCTGGGGCTCAGTTAGTTGAGCTCTCCCAGATTAGGGCTCTATAGTAAGATACAGAAGAAACGATCTCAAACACAATAAAGAGCATGCAATACCAATGAAGAACAAGGAAGGGCATAGGTCTATCATCAGGATCAATGATGGAAATAGTGGAAAGATTTTCTTCTAAGATCAAAATGAAGAGGTACTGTGAGTCTTCAGATGTAAAGTGGTAGTCTCCTAGCAGCTGAGCTTGTGCTGCTATCAGTCATTCAACCACCTCAGCAAAGTACTTAGTTATAATAAAGCAATTTATTTCAGTTTGAAGTCTTCAAACACTTGCATAACTATCCTTATTGTCCTCCTCAGAGTCAGCAACAGCCAGCAAGAACATGTGCTGGGGAGACTGTGTCTCAGGACAATGTTACCTTTTCTTTAAGCATTCTAATCAGCTAAATTATAATAATTCTGATCCTTTCTGTTAACCCTTAAACCCTAATGTCAGCATCCATTTTACAATATATTTACTTTTTTCTTAAATGTCTTTTCAGTTCCCTAGCCAGCAGTTTCTTACATCTAATTAGCAATTCTTTGTATAATATTATATTTGTTAAAATTATAAGTATGATTGCTCAACTTTGATATGATCCTGTCTGAAAATCCTTATTGCAAATCCCCTTTTCTCCTAGGTAAAGTCTAGTACTTAAGTTTCCAGTGACCATGGTCACTGGATCACAGATCTACAGTGAAAGGTAAAACAAATCCCAGTTCATCTGAGAGAGTTTTAGATCAATTGATTGGTTGATTGATCGATTGAGACAGGTTCTTGGCATATAATGCAAGCTCACCTTAAATTCATAATCCTCCTTTTGTGACCTCTTGAGTGTTGGAACTCTAAGCATAGACCATCACACTGAGAATCCTGGTATGAGCACTAAAAGTTTCTTAAAACAGACTTTCGTCAGTTCTAGGAAAATCAGACAGACCATGATATTTGTGGCCCATGTGTCACAAATCAAATGCATTTCAACATCATTAGAAGAAGAAAACACTCCACAGACTTCATCTTAAATATTTTAGTTAGAAAGATGACATAAAGAAAGAGTTTGAATACTTTAGTGGTCAACAAATATATACAGTATTAAATCAAAAGCACAAATTGACATTCCACATTCTGAAAATAAATTCTGACATTGTCCAGAATTTCAGATTTGGTATCTTCAGATTAGATTTTTTCTTAGTGAATTCTTATATAAGTACAACAAAATTGGGAAAACTCAGATATCTGAAATAAACATTTCAAGTGAACTATATACACTATAGTATTTAATATATATGAAATCTAGAATATCTGACACTGAAAAGTATGAAACTCATATTTTTCTTGTGCAAATTTTTTTATTTTTTTAAATGTCATACATGTATCTTGGTCATACCAGTCACCACTCCCCCCTTCCAAATTTTGCTACCCCCTACCACATCTTTCTTCCAACTTTATATCTTCTTTTATTTTACAATCCACTGAGTCTAATAAATGGTCCCTATGTATACATGGATGCACATTCAGTCACTGGGGTACACGTAACATACCAGTAAACACCTACTCCCAAAGAAAGTGGTTCTTCCTCTTTCGGCAACCACTGACTTCCAACAGCTTCTTAGCTATGGGTTGGACATTAAGAGCACCCTTCTTGGCATTCATAATTTTAACTGGTTTCATCTTGTACAGGTAACCACCACTGTGTTGAGTTCATATCTTCAAGAGCCATGTAATGCCAAGGGGCCAGCATTTCACAGCTCTCATCCTTATGTACTTTCTATGCATTCTTTCTGCTCCCTCTTCTGAGCCTTGTGGTCGGAGAAATGATAGAGATGCCCCATCTACAGAGCATTTTCTCTGTCATGAGACATTTCTCTGACACAACAAATGGTTGAGATCACAACAAATCTGAGGGCAATATTCCAAGATACAGGACATAACGAAAACAATCTTGAACTCAACAGAAAATTCTCCCTCTGCTGATTAGATTTCACAGTGCTGGAATATGCTATGCAGGCTGCTGGGGGAGAAAAGACATCGCTGGGCCTACCAGATGCTGAACCATGCATGCTACAATTTCAACTGCCAGGCAAGTTTTGCCTATCGTGCAATAGTGGCAACACTATGTATAGATAGGCTAGCATTCTTTTGCTTGGAAGTGAGATTCAGAAGGGAACCTATACCTGGTTATGTTAACATGGTCAAAATTCATGGCTGGGGAGTTCAGAGGCCTGAGGGGGGTGGTCCTATCAATACTGCTTTGCTAAATGGTCATGTTGTCAAATGGCTTTTTGAATGCTTATGTTTATGTTTGTATTTTACATTTGATCTGTACCCAAGTGACTACATTAGTTGGTTTAGGCAGCCCTGCGAAAACACCAAAGAATGGGTGATTAAACAAGAGAAATTTATTCTCTGACAATTTAGTTAAAATAATCATAAATCAGTTAAAATCCCAAGAACAAGTTGGGAGTTGATGGTGGATGAGACTACTACCCTTGAATAGCAGATCATTGTCACTTTTGTGTGTTCTTACATAGGAGGAAAAAGGAGAGAAAGAGAAGAGGAAGAGCAATAATAGAGGAGAGTGCGAGCATTGGTGTGGCTTCTTCTGATGAGGACCAGTGATAGCAGGCAAAAGCCTAGCATTATGACTTCATTTATAACCAGAACTGTCTCCTCCAACTATTTACAAAAACAGTCACTTCCAGAGTTAGTGCTTCCACATGCAGTTTCGGCAGCTTGCAGCTTAGTCTATATCAATGAATCCTGAAGTGCCATCTGAAAACTTTCAAATTTTAAATTAATAAATGTTAAATGGCTAGGAAAAAAAAATCCCATTTTCACACATAGTTTATCAGTACTTTCAGTGTATTAGGCATAAACTCATTTTCCAACTGCAAACAAATAATTTTCTTCAGAGAGAAATGAGTTTGTGGTCTCTATCATAGGCATGTGAGCTGACATCACTTACCCAGAGGAGTGATGCAATTCTCCCAAGACTAAACAGGAAGTATTTAAACAACCTTTTAGCAAATCAGAAGTAAATTTCAATGACTCCATTTTATGTCTAATCCTCATCCCATGTCTTCAAAGTGAATACCTTGGACTCTCTAAGTCTAGCTGTGAGTGCCTATCTCAAACAGTTCCTGAAATTACAGAAAGTGCCCCACGGCTATTGTAAAAAATGCATTATTCTGATTACAGCCCCACTTCTGGTGTCATTACACGGCATTTATCAATATGAGGTGACTCCTTAGTTAATTCTTTTTGAGTTTTCATACACATGAAAAGGGATGCCATCAGCAAGGAGAGGGGGAACAACATGTCCTACAGTTCCACATAAAACAGGAATAATTCCCATCCCTGCTGTTTTCACAGGGCCGGAAATAGAAATGTGAACAGGCTAAAAGCATCGGCAAATTGAGGATTGAAAAAAATCTTCAGGTCTTCATTTTGCAAGTGAAAAATGTGATTAAATTACAGTTCTTAAGTAACAAAGAAAGAATGACGGCTTAATCTTATTAAGCATTTTGCTTGTTTGTTTAGTTACAACCTGTCGTGTTTTGTTTCATTTCTGCATTTTTTTCCCAGCATAAAGAAGTTGTCAGAACAATCTAAAATAATCACTTCTCCCCAGGAGAGTGTGATTCGTTAATAGAAAGGAATCCACTCTTGCTAGTGCCAAAGCAAAGAGAAGCTGTGGCTGCACCTTCAGGATATGGCTTCCTAGTGTATTCCCAGCAGGAAGTTCTGACCACTATAAATGTCACTAATCTCATTGCTTCTGTCTAGCAGGGGAAATTGCAACTCAATTACCAGACTTCACAAAATTCTTCCTCAGCGAAACTGTTTACTTAGCCAAAAATTAATCAAACTACAGGCCCTAAATATTAATTCTGATGAGGAAAGCAAAGAAAAAAAATTTTGGATATCTACCTGCCTTGACCTCTCATCTCTAACACAGACATGGTTCTTGAAGTCTCAATTAGGATTTCAGTTTTTCTGAATATATCATCTTCTAGCAACTGAAATTGAAAAAAATAATACATTTTCATGATCTCCTGTCATGTCTTTTTTTTTTTTCAAGGTTCCACTCATTCTCTTTGGCTAATTATTTCCCTCAATTATGTACAATAGACTATGAGGTTTTTACCAATGCTTAAGTGGCTTTTTGGTTGTTTGTTTTGTTGTTTTATTTGTTCTTTTCCATGTCTATTCTCTCACTTATTTGGAGGGTCTCTGCCATGTACTGATTGTCTGCTGCTGGCCATACTCTGTCAATAAGTGAAAGGTATATAACCTGCAAAGTTCGTGGTCTAGCAGAATTTATAAATAGTAAGTCAACATACATGCATTCCAGGATCAAGTAGTAAATACCATGACTACCACGAGAAAAGAGTGATAAGGATGCTATTTATCCCAGGGTAGGAAGTCAGGGAAGAACTCCAGGATACAGTGAGATGAGTCATGTGATCATCAGAACAGTTAATTTACACTGCAGAGTGAAAACCAACTGTGTGTGATACTAAGTTAAGAACATTTGTGAAAGTTTGCTAAGAACAGAGTGATAGAAAGAAGGGAGTTGAGGATAATTTAGTCAGGATGCCAAGAAAATATGTCACTTGGCCACTAAGAACCACAAACAAGATTTTGGGGTTTACTACATGGGTGATGGAAAGTCCTCACAGGGCATCAATGGCTGAGGATTAGGCTATGAGTAGCGGACAGATGGTTGCTAATGGTCTGCTGAATAGTGCAGACAAGAGTATTCTAGAATAGAGTAGTTGGAACAGACTTTGAGAAACAATAGATTTGGAATATATTTTTAAAATGCTGCCAATAAATTTGTCAAGATTTAGGTGTTAGGGAAAGAGGAAATAAAGACGAGAAGGGGGTTTAGAATAGAATAGAAGGGACTATTTACTGAGCTGAGGAAAACTGAGTGAAGGATGAAGATGGCATAGGGAGCAGCCTCTGATCTGTCTGTGAAGTGTTCAAACTGAGAGTCTTGTTAATTTCCAAATACAGATATCAAAGAGCAAAATTATATAAATGTGTGTATGTGTTTGCCTTTTCCCTCTGTTTGCTGTGTTGTATACACTCCAATGTCATGAGTGGATGGTATTCAAAGATACCATATTCAAAGATACTATAGCTCTGTCTTCAGACTACTGTTTTCTTTATTCTACTCAACTCTAGGGTAAGATGGGCTTTTTATAATCCTTCAAAGACACATTGTTCCACACTCATTTCCATCACACAAGAAAGAGAGGCCACAGAGGGGATGCTCGATAGACACAGCTGAAACAGCCAATTAATGAATAAATGAGGTAAGGAAACTAATTTAAAAAGTAAACAACTGAAATATTTTTACTGTTGTCTGCCAATATGTCAACATGATTCTGTGACAGAAAGTGCTGGAGACTGCCCCAAGGTTGCTAGGAGAAAGAGAGACAGTTTACGACTCCTGTGACTAAGATAAAAACCACAAATTCAACTGCAATTGTGATGCTTTCGGTTTCCATTTTGATCCTGAAACCAGGTTCTGCATATTTATGTTGCAGAATCCAAACAGAGATGAGATCGCTAAAATGAAAGATTTGGTCTTCCTGTCTCTTCATATTCTATCACTGGGGAAGATGGGCACTTCAGAAGCCTGTCTGTGTAGTGTAATTTATCCCAGCCACCCAGCAGATATAAGTATTACTTTGCCCTCATTCATTCTCTGTGGTGTTTCATTTTATAAGCCAATCAGGACTTCTCCCATCTTAAACCTACAGTGGGTATCTAATACAATTCTCTCCCCAGGGGGCTATGAACACTGCCTACCAGGTTCCAGGCTTCACCAGAGAGCCTGTGCAACAACTGACCTGTTTTCTTGCATCCCCCTGAAGACTTTGCCGAGAAGTTTAGGTACTGTGAAGGTTAAGGGTGCAAAAAGCTAAGATTCTTAAACATTTCATGGGCTATCTTCCCATACTGCCCTATTTAGCAAAATAAAGCCTTCCAGAAGATATCAATGAATAATTGAATTTCAGTAGTTTCAATAATCAGTTTTCACTGCGAAGTTATATTATGATATGCTTAAAGTGCTTTCTAAGGTGGCTGAGTTTTGTTTCTATGAAGAATCATATGGGGCAGAGGAGATGGCTCAGTGGGTGAAAGCGCTTGTCACATGGGCATAATGACTCTAGTTCAATCCCAAGAACCTACAATAAAAGGAGAGAGTCAAATCTGAAAGTTGTTCTTTGACTTCCATACACAGATACACACATTCTTCACTCATTCACAAAATTTACAAACACATAAACACACGTGCATATACATACATGTGCACCACACTCATTCACAAAGGTACAGACAAATTAAAACATACATACACATACACACATATACAGATGGACATACATCTGTGTGTTTTACCATTCACCTTATCCCACACTTCTGTAGATTATAACAGTGACCTGAAAAAGGTTTAAGTAAAACACAAAAGAGATCTGCATGTTAAGTGAAGCCACTTATGAGTACATTCAAGTTATAAATTTCATAAGAATAATGCTACCCTCAAGTGATGCAATCTAACATCAGTGTATTACGCTGTGGTTAGCTTAGGTAGTTTTGTGACTTCAGCAAGCTGTCAACTCAGTTTGGCTAAGATCAAATAACTGTGCATAATTTAAAAATCAGTCATGGTTACGTGGATAAGCTTTCATTTCTACTGAACTTACTGCCAAGTAAATGTTGCTATGAAACCTCAGGGAGCATTTTCTTCCCATTGCTAATCATTCTGTTTACTCAGTGATCAGCATGCCTTGTCCCGAACAAGCACTTCCGAAAACATAGCTCATTCTTTGCAGTATATCTTAGGAATTGTAGCAGATGTCTCACCTCATAGTCTTTGAGACAAGTTTTCATCATTAATCTGCAAGGTTAAACCTTCATTTCACTTCTGTTCTCACACTTTCATTTAATCTTTAGTTCAGAGTGGAGCTATGAGCCTGTGAAAATTATATTTTATAATGTAAATGTACTCATTAAGTTTAAAGTGTGTGAGATAGGGTAGAAGGATGCCTTCTGATATGCTTCAAACGCTTACACTATTCCAAGGTACCTAGTCGCTCCCTAGCTTCAAGAAGCACAAATAGGTTCATCTGATTTCGAACATAGTCACTTTATCCACCACTTTCCATTTAACCCACGGTTTTTAGTCAGTATAGGTTAACAGAAACAGAAGATATAAAGTTGGGAAAAGGTGTGCTGGGGGTGGGGAACCTAGCAGTTGGAGAGGGCAGGGACACTGATATCATTTAAATATATTGAATCGTCTATGAGAGTTTCAAATAATAAAAATTACTAAAATCTAACTTGTCAAAATACTAGAGGTAAGAAAAATATAAAGAAAAGTAGCATTGACAAAATAAGGGACATGTCATAGTTTCCTAAGACTAGTGAGAAAGAATATCAGGGTCTGTGCAACTCTAAAATAGAAATGAATTTTCTGAGATCACAATACCAGCAAGGTACATACTCCTGTGCAGCTCTTAGGCTATGTCTCTTAGGCTTGCAGATGTTGCCTTCTTTCTGGGTCTTCATATGGTTTTTCTTCTGTATATATCTACATGTGAATATTCTCATTATAAACATGCCAAATATGTCTGATTAGTAGACACACTAATTACATAATTTAAACTTCATGTTAAATTTAAAGATTTCTGTTCCAATTGCAGTCAGTCACAGTAAGGTTCAGGAAGGGGATGGGACTTCAACACATACACTTAGGAAGACATGGATTGGCCCTTGAGAGTAGGGTAAACTGGGGAGAGAGGGGAATATGGCAAGTTTAGCCTAGAACCTTAATTGTTATGGTTATTTTGTAAAACTGTGTTTGTTTATCAGTTTCTCTTTTAACCCAGATATCACACAAATAATTGAGACTCTTATATTTGTTTAATAATAAGCTTCACAGCACAAGAACTGAGCAGTTGTTACTCTACTGTTAACTCTCTAAGCTAATCTGGTTTCCTCCCAGCATACATCCCAGAGATACTTGCACTTTGTAGCTTTGCTGATAAGATCTCTCTCCTGCTGTCTTCTGGACATTTCCCATGGCAGAATACCCTATTTCATCCTCTAACTCCTTGTCCTCTGGGGAGCAGGAAGTCCAGGCCTATTCTCTTCCCTGTTCAGCTATTGGTTGTAAGCTGCTATATTGCACATCAGGGGACAGTTTAAGAGCAATGTTTATACAACATTGAGATAGGATATTCTCAGAACAAGGATTACAACCAGAAGGTGCAGAAATCAGCATTTGAATTACACAATAACCTTATATCTACACTGAAGTAAAGTGATGTCAAACCACTTTACTATAAATTATATTGTGAAGATTTCTAAGCAGCAAACTTACTTCTGTCCACATGCATTATTCTCTTTTAAAAGGAAGTGTCAATAAAGGAAAATGTTGCAAACTCTGGAAGCCAATTCCCTGTGGATGCATCATCCTAAAAAGTTTCCCAACTTGGTGTAATGTTCTATTTTCTTTCAGAGACTGTCTCCTGGTGTGTCCCACACTAGCCTTGCAAAATGTTCTGCAATGTGAAACTTTCTGTGTCCAGAAACATTGGGGAGGCATTGATCCCCTGTTAACAAAGCTCTATGGATGTTTCCAGGTTCAGATGGCAGTATCACTCTTGCATAATTTTCATTTGCAATGTGATGTGGCCCTTTATTTTCACTGTCTACTGTACCTTACAGAATAGACATACACTGTGAGAAGCCGTTATTAGCAATATTTTGAAATTACATTCTGGCCTCAGTATCTTGTACAACAAACCCCAGAGTTGTGATTTTGAATGTGAGATCATTGAATGTTGAGTCACAATGGAAACACCCAACTCCAAGGATATGCAGAAAAGCACCAACATACAAAAACAATAGAAGACAGAGATAGTAATGATGTTTGCTCTTCCCTCTTACCTCATAGAGGACAGAAGAATTCCCTCCCCACAAAATACCCATGGCCTAGTTTTTTGATAACAGTGCTAGCAGAAGTTTGTAAATGGAATCAAGTTTGCTAATAATAAGGCAGTAAAATCAGAAGCTCATCTAGGTGAGTTCCATGTGGCCATAGTCCTCTTGAGCTGGAAAAGAGGGCAGAAAAAATGTCAGAATCCAACAGTACACCCTGAGAAGGTTAGACAGGGACAGAGACAGATAGACAAATAGACAGTACATCCTGAGATGGATTGCCATCTTGGAAGAAGAAAACAGGTCCAGAAAGCACAAAGTACAGATGGCCTCTCAAAGCTGGACAAGACTCTCCACTCGGCCTCCCAGGAGAGCACAATGCTTCCAACCACTTGCTTTTAACCCAGACAACTTTGTACTCCTAATGTCCAGGTTACAAGCGGTACACTTCCTTAAGCCACTACTGTTTTGCAATTTTTATAAGATAAAAACAAAGCTAAAATAAAATGTTACTAGGACAATTTGATGTACCTTACAAACTATTTTCCAAGGATAAGTTGTATGCTTACTAGAGACAAAATGTAAAACTAAATAAGGTTGTTTCATATTCCCTCTGTGTGCTGGCTGCTTCAAACAGACACAACTTTGGTTATATAAGCACTACAGAGCCATCCTAATTAACACCTATAATGCACAGGTCAGAGAATACTGCATGCATTATGTAAGATATAGCATTTGTTGTTTGGAGGTCATTTTCTGGGATTGATGTGAGATTTAGATGACAGCCTAGACTGCATAGAGAAACCTTGTCTCAGAAAATGTAAATCTCAGCCAATCCTATATAACATGGTTGTTACCCTGAGCCCAGTAGTAACCATTTCACAGGTGGGAATGATATTGAACCACTTGATTCCAGGAACTGTTCTAAGAACAGTGATGGATACTAAATAGGCCCCTGCTCATGTACAGCTTACATTCCAGTTAAGGAAGCAGATAAACAATGATGCTTTCCTCTTAAGCAAAAGGTAGTATATTCATTTTCTAGGGCTACTATAACAAGCTACCACAAACTGGGTGACATTAGAAAGGGGTATGTACTGCCTGATATTTCTGAAACCTAGAAATCTGAATTAAAGTAACAGTAAAGCTGCTTCTCCTTGAGGGAAATGGAAATCTGTTCAGCTTCCCCTAGGCGCCTGTTAGCCTCAGCATGTGGATGCCATTCTTCCTGCATCAGTTCCCTTTGTGTCTCTCTATATAAGCAAATTGACCTTTTCTGTAAGGACATTAGATTAAAGCTCAGTCTATAAAGCTCATCTTTACTTGATCATTTGCTAAAGGCCCTACTTCAAAATGAAAGTATATTTGTAGGCACTGGGGATTGTGTCTGTAAAATATTGGGCTAAAAATGTTGGCATATGCCTATAATCAGTACTCAGAAGGTGGGGAAAGAGGGTGGTGAATTCAAGTTCCCAGCTACATAGTAAAACCTTGTGTCAAAAGAAGAGAAAAAAAGAAAATGGGAACACTAGTTGACAGCTAGCAAACAATAGAAAGTTCTATAGTCAATTGTAAGAAAAGATCAATGGGCAGAACATAAAATTACTTGCAAATGCAATAAACCATAGTGATGAAGGGTGATAAAATACTGGAATATGACCCAGGATTCATCAGATAAATATTTCAACAAAGTCATTGCTTCAAGATGCCTCAGTTTCCCAGCAGATGAACTGAGAAATTGTCTCTTCAGGGTCTCAGTTCTATGTCAGATGTGTAGCTGGTAAGTCTGCTACTTTAGGAGAAATGTATCTTGAACATTGTCTTCCTGTGTTAAACAACTCTACATTTTATCACAAAAGGTATACATTCCAGCTTAATTCAATTCTATTTGTTCTCATTGTCCTCTTATTCATATTTTTTCTAAAAATATGCACATTGAAGGGAATTTTCAAAAGGAAGATTAGCATCCCCTCAGAAGAGGCTGTTCAGAAAGCATTCTGAGATGTCTTGATGCTGCCAGAGTCACTCAAAAGGACAGGGAGTCCATGGTGGATTAATTAAAAAGGATGTGGTGCATTAGCTCCAAAGAAAGGGAAGCCTGCCTTTTCATTACATCTCTGTGCTCTGTTGTCCCTATAACCTTTGTAGAAACTGGAAAAGTGTCAGGGCAGACCACAGGCTTCAGGAAAAAGGAAGAGAATATTTAATAGGTATAGGTCAAAGACTATTTTATTTCATAATAACTTCTCAGGCAGACACTTAATTCCAATGTTGGAAACTTTGAAAAGGTTAACAGTTGGAAGTTGAGGAACCTAGGTTTGGAAGCGATCACCAGACAACTTCTACCATTGTCATAATACCATCTACATGCAACTGGCACACATTTGCATGCACATGCACAAAGTGCCAGAAATCATCATGAAAAGACATGATACCTAAATTCCTAGATTATCTCTGTCCACATCCTTTCCCTTCATTTCTTTATTTCAGCTGTAGAGAAGTTAAATTGTGAGTTTATCCCCATGCACCTTTTCTTTTTTTAATTTATTTATTTTTATTAATTACAGTTTATTCACTTTGTATCCCCCCATAAGGCCCTCCCTCTTCCCCTCCCGATCCCATCCTCCCTCCCCCTTCTTCACGCATGCCCCTTTCCAAGTCCACTGATAGGGGAGGTCCTCCTCTCCTTCCTTCTGATCTTAGTCTATCAGATCACATCAGGAATGGCTGCATTGTCATCTTCTATGGCCTGGTAAGGCTGCTCCCCCCTCAGGGGGAGGTGATCAAGAACAGACCAATCAGATTATGTCAGAGGCAGTCCCTCTTCCCATTACTATGTAACCCACTTGGACACTAAGCTGCTATGGACTACATCTGTGCAGGGGTTCTAGGTT
This sequence comes from Meriones unguiculatus, assembly GCF_030254825.1. Classification (NCBI taxonomy): domain Eukaryota; kingdom Metazoa; phylum Chordata; class Mammalia; order Rodentia; family Muridae; genus Meriones; species Meriones unguiculatus. The sequence continues at coordinate 102,576,202 of NC_083351.1, forward strand.
ATCTCCATGCCTGGTACTTGGTTGGAGTATGAGTCTCTGGGAAGACCCCTGTGTTCAAATTTTCTGGTTCTGTTGCTCTCCTTGTGGGGTTCCTGTCCTCTCCAGATCTTACTATTTCCCACTTCTTACATAAGATCCCCTGCACGTTGCCCAACAGTTGGCCATAAGTCTCAGTGTCTGCTTTGATACCCTGCAGGGTAGAGCCTTTCAGAGGCCCTTTGTGGCAGGTTCCTAACTTGTTTGCTGTTTTCTTCTTCTGCACCTTTTCTTAAACAGGAATAAAATCTCATTCACTGCTCAATCTATACTTGATCTTGTTAATAGATTCATAATTCCAAGAAGGAAAACAAATCAAATGATTATTTGCATTCAAACCACACAAGACTTTGACCTAAAGGCTTATAGAAAATAATACAAACAGAAAATCTACTCATAATAAGGAACTTGACAGTACTGCAAAGTTTCTAGATTGGCTTCTCTCCTTACAATAGTGTTAGGAAGGAAACTTGTTTTTAAGCTAGTAGCCTCAATTAATCTCCTCAAATAGTATACAAATTGCTGTTTAATTTAGAAGTTGGGTGAATGGAAAGAGAAACAGAGACAGACAGACAGATAGAGACAGAGACAGAGCGATACAGAGAGGCAGAGACATAAACAGAAAGAAAACCACTATCGTTCAATTACACTACCACTTAAGAGAATTATGCTTTCAGAGATTTTGTTCAGGTTCATTTCTTCTCCTGTAACAAGCAGTGATCTTGTTACATCTCAGTAAATTTCCGTATAGATTACAAAGCTATATCTGCTTATCCTCCCAGTTTACCTGAATGAAAGACAGAGAGGAACAGGGATACTGAGACCCTCTTTTCATTGATTAGAAAATTGTTACTTGGAAGTAAACACAATTTGGCTTCAGTTTCAGACAGTAATCATCACATGTGAAATTAAGGTTTTTAAGACATGCTACAAGCTCAGAAGCAGAATTCAAATGCTTTCTAGACTATCTGAAGTTCCAATTCAGGAAGCGCACATACACAGAATAGACTTCACACAGGTGAGTATCTTACAAGGACTTTGAAACTACATGTATCTGAACCGGCTCCTTTTCAAATACTACATAGTTACAGGAGAGAAATAGTGCAAGGAAGTACTTGGAAGGCAATTTCTAATGCATCCAACATAAGTGGATGCCGCTTATCCTACTGATCTTACTCACTGCAAGATCTTACTCAATTTGTTAATTGTTATGCATTTGTATAACAATTAACGAATTGAGTAATTGTTAATTGTATAACAATTTGTTAATTGTTAATTATGCATCTCCCCAAATTCCAGGATGGTTGCCCATTGTGTCTCACCTCCATTTTGTAAAGGTTAGGAATTCAATGTCTATGCATCTGCCACTTGATAAACATGACGTGCAGTGATATAGCAAAGAGGGTCCCATATGCCTTACTCTTTCTTGTATCCGGCAGGTCACCGTGGTTCATTTGTCAGAATTAACTAATGCTGGTTTCTGTTAGTAAAGCTTATATATTAATCCTGCTTTATTTAACTCTAACCTAATTTTTGTTGCCTTCTCAAGAATTCCACATTAAACATACTTGTTGTAAGAAATAAATCGCCGTGATCCATTTTCAATATCACGTACACGCAGATACACCATCTGCTGGCAGCTGGTGCCTGCTTCTCTAGGTACCCTTGGTTCATCCTGGAGTTGAAGAATTAGAGGGAGTCTGCTATGCAAATCCACATATTGGAAAAGGAAGGAACCCCCAGCCATAGCACATGCATTAAATAAGACTTTGTGTCCTGAAGGGGGGAAATTCAAAGAGGGGGCAATGGACACTGGAATGTTTGAACATCTATGAAGAACTCTGCCAGTTAGGAATCAGAGTGCAGAAAATGCACTGAGGAATGCCCTTGGGAATTTAGGCACACCTGCCATTTTTGCTTTCCCCCTAAGCTGATGCACAACTTTTCATGGTCTTTTTTTCTTTTCTTTTCTTTTCTTTTCTTTTCTTTTCTTTTCTTTTCTTTTCTTTTCTTTTCTTTTCTTTTGCTCTTTTCTTTTCTTTTTCTTTTCTTTTCTATTCTTTTCTTTAAGACAGGGTTTCTCTGTGTGGCCTTGGCTGTCCTGGATTCGATTTGAAGACTACACTGGCCTCAAACTAACAGCAGTCCTCCTTCCTCTGCCTCCTTGAGTGCGGGGATGTACCACCTTGCTCAGCTACTTTTCATGGTGTTAAGGTAAACTGCCCACCTTTTGCTACTGAGTATCCAGTACTCTTATTACAAAACAAGATTCACTGTTTCTCCCACTTGCCATGTCCTCTTTCTAAATGTTTAACTACATTTATTGATTTGAAAGTGCACAGAGGCAAACCAGGGTACATGTGGAAGTCAGAAGACAATTTGTGGAAGTCAGTTGGCTCCTTCCAGCAACTGGGTTCTTGGGTTGCACTTGGGATCAGGTACCTCTGTTTAAGAAGTCATTTTGTCAACCCCCATCATGTCTTCCTAAGCTACAAGTTGCTGTCACAGTTCCTCAGACTCCTTATTTTTGTTAACCTTGAGATTATTAGAGAACAGCTTTGGTTTTTTTGTAGACTGTTCAATTTAATTTTATCTGAGTCTTCTCCCAAAGACTAGGAGGTTTTTGGTAAAAAGCCAGAGAGATCAAAATGTCATTTCAGTCATACTGATATGATATCAATATTATATGATATTAATATTTGAAAACAGCAGAGCTTTCTCAGCTCTTGAGGACCTTAAACCAGGGAATTAGGGTGCCGGATACTCAGTGTTCACCAAAGCTGCCAGAATCCAGTCCATTGTCTCACATTCTAGAAGAGTAAAGAAATACAAACAATGATTGGGCAGAATGACCACAGATTTATCCAAACGAAGTGAGAAAGAGTTTTCAAGAGTGAGTAGAGATCCAAGAGAGAAGTATCTATATTCAGCCCTACCTAGAGGCCTTTCATGAGACTCATGCTTGGAATTGGGTAGACTGAAGTAATGTTTATTAAAATTGCTCATTTTTAGCACACTTTGGGAAGAACTGTTAAGCAGTCTCCATAAGCTTCCATAATTTCTCCTTCCAATTGAAATGATGACCATGTGCTAACTATCCGCTCAGGAGAGTCGTCACACAGTGCGGTCACCTTGACCCACCCTGCCTCCCTAATCCTATATTTGTTTTATAAGTTATTGTAAGTTTCATTTCTCATGATTGCTCTAAGTCTAAATGACTAGTTTATAATTAACCATGTACGTACACCCTTACTGCCTACTGAAAGTTAACTCTTTCGTCTCAATATGATGTCAAGGATACATACTATCAATACAAGTTATTATGAACCATGATCATTTGACTGGAGATATTGGGTATTAGGGTTTCCACCAGGAAATCTCTCTTTTTCTTTCCCATTTCATGCTGTACTGTTGGGTGCAAGTCATTAAGAACAGACTTCTCAAAATAAACAAGTTAGGAACTGCCATACAGGGCCTCTGAAAGGCTCTACCCTGCAGACTATCAAAGCAGACAATGAGACTTATGGCCAACTGTTGGGCAGAGTGCATGGAATCTTATGTAAGAAGAGGAAAATAATAAGATCTGGAGAGGACAGGAACCCCACAAGGAGATAAACAGAACCAGAAAATTTGAACACAGGGGTCTTCCCAGAGACTCATACTCCAACCAAGGACTAATCATGGAGATAACCTAGAACCCCTGCACAGATGTAGCCCATGGCAGTTCAGTGTCCAAGTGGGTTCCACAGTAATAGGAAGAAGGACTGCCTCTGACATAAACTGATTGGCCTGCTCTTTGATGACCACCCCCTGAGGGGAGAGCAGCCTTACCAGGCCACAGAAGATGACAATGCAGCCACTCCTGATGAGATCTGATAGACTAAGATCAGAAGGAAGGAGAGAGGATCTCCCCTATCAGTGGACTTGGGGAGAGGCATGCGTGAAGAAGGAGGAGGGAAGGTGGGATTAGCAGGGGGGGATAGAGGGGTTTATGGGGGGATACAAAGTGAAAAAGTGTAATTAATAAAAAAATTAAAAAATAAAAAAGAATAGGCTTCTCTTCACAGAAAGAATTATCTCTGCCTTGATGAAGATAAGTCCAATATAATAGATTTATCTGTATAAAATGTGTCTCATTTCCCTTACTTTTAAACTTCACTTGCTTACTTAAGAGATTATTTGGTCACCTACTTATGTCAGTATAAACTCATTGATATTTACCTTACATTTTGAGTTAAAGTCTAATTTTTATTGATATATTTTTCATATAGTATAATCATATAGTGTAATCATAGTGGCTCCTCCATAGTCTCCTCCCAGATCCTTTCTACCTCATCATATACCCAAAATAAAAGAAAAAGCATGAGAAACACACATACAAACACACTTGCGCATGAGCACATGCACAGGAACACGTACAGCAAAAACACAAAATCAATAAGCAAAGTACAAGGTAAAAAAAAAATGCCCATACAAAGCATTATGAGGCAAAACATTTTCAAAAATGCCATTAAGTTTGTTGTGTGTTGGCCCTCTACGGCTGGGCATGGGGCCTCCCTTAAATGTGATCTGTTATACCCAGTGAGATTCCACTGGAAAAAACTAATTCTACCTTTGTGAGCAGTTGTCAGTTGAAGATAGATTCTAGGTTAGGATGGGATCTCATGTCTATTTCTCCTCTCAGCACTGGGACCCTATCTGGATTGGTCCTGTGCATGCTTTCACTGTCTCCATGAGTTCATATATGTGTCAGTTCTGTTGTATTTAGTAATCATTGTGTCCTTGGTGTCTTTCATCCCCACTAGCTCTTCTACCTTTCTCCTTTCTCTTTCCCAGAGTTAACTCAGCCTTGAAGAAGCAGTTTTATGGAGAAATCCCATTTAGGACTTTGTATCCTAAAGTGTTTCACTCTCTTCATACTATCTGTCTGTATGTCTCTGTATTTGTACCATCTACTGTTGGAGGAAGCTTCTCTGCTGCTAGCTAAACAAGACACTTATCTGTAGCAGAATGTTGTTAGGGGTTATTTTATTGCTATTTTATTATCTCTTTAGCAGAACTATAGTATTTTACTTTCCCCTTGGTTCATGGCCTATCTAGTCTTATGTCCTTGGCCACCTGAACAGTGTCAAGTATGGGTTCCATCTTGTGGGGTAGAGCCTTAAGTCAAATCAGTTAATGATTTGTTAGTGCCACAACTTTTGTGCCACTGTTAGATCAGAGTGTCATGTAAACAGGGCACCACTGTAAATCAAAGGGTTTGTAGAAGGTTTTCTGTTTGCCTTTCTCTTCTGTTAGTGTACAGACTACCTGCCATTACTATGAACACTAGTTGGTAGTGGTGAAGGCTCTAGGCAGGCACCAATTTGATGTCTCCTTGTTTAGTGAGTTGTGTAGGTATTGTCTTCAACAATAAGGCCTTACTGTCAGTTTGCAGAGAGCAAACAGTAGCCTTTGGCAATAATCTGAGTAGCATGGGGGTTCATGTGGTACACCTTTGGCCAACAACTGAAGTAGATATAGTCCATTTCTGGCACTGGAGGTTTTGTTTTATGGTGAAAGAGGTCCAGCTGGGGCTTTCTCTACCTTTCATTTAGCCATTCCATTTAGATTTCTTTCATGTACATAAATATACTAAGAAGCTTCTATGGTAGTAGGCTTCCTTCCATAAAACCCCTCAAATGACCTTTAGTTTTAGTTTCTCCTCCCTATGTTCTCTTCCTTCTTCCTCCTTCCTTATTCTTTTCTGTTTATTCCTCCCATTCCAATCTTTTTTCTCCTTGTCTTTCTAAAACTCTATATTCTGTTTCCCCTACTTTAGGAGCTTCTTCCCTTAGTCCCTTACTCTATAACTAACAACTGTGGTTATAGGGATATTAACATGTCTATCAAAGGTTTAACAGCAAATATCCACATATAAAAGAATACGTACAATATTCGTTGTTGGAGCCAGGATTACCTCACTCAGGATGATTTCTTTTTCCTAGCTCTACTCATTTACCTGAGTATTCAAATTTTATATTTTTGGAGGGGGTGTCAAAAGACTTCCATTTGAATTCCATTCATCGTTTCTGATTGTTACCTTCAGCAACATGCTAGAGTACATATAAAGAAAAGGTTGAAATTCTCTACTTTTTCTGCTTAAGATGTTCCATTTCTTGTAATTGCCAGACAAATGCTTGTATTCATAAAATTAAAATATGATTTCTATCTTGTTTTTAATGCGTCCCTTTGCCTGTTGGTATTTTAACAGCTCTAAAAATATGTAGCCATCATTTATTTTCATACTGTACACAACTAACCCTCACAACCAAGGCTGTAAGATATTGAAGGGTTTTGAAGCTATTTTATAGCTGAAAAACTAAGACACAAAAGGGCAAACTGGCATGCGGCAAAGCTTTGCACACCACATTAGGGAAATCAAACCCAGAATTCATCACGGAGCCCACCTGTGGAGTACTGGTCACCATGTTCTCAGCCTTCCTTGATTAAGATAGGCCTTGCAATCGATGTGACATTCGATGTTTTCCATGGCCTTTGCAAAGGCTGGCATTTCTCCCTCAAAGGTCAGCTGGTGCTCTGCACTTCTGAGGGTATACACTGCTCCCTTCTGCAAAAGGAGCCCTGCAGAGCAGGCAGTCTCAGCTGCTTCTTAGAACCACCTGGAGTTCTGAATCCCCAGCTCCCCAAAGAAGCTTCACAAACAAGCTCTTCATTTTTGTCCTTATCCCACAAGACCTTTTGTCAACATCCAGTTGCCTGTTAGGCTTAGCCTTCTGTTCAAAACAAACAGGGCTCATTTTTGCTCTGAGGAGTTAAGCCCTATTAAGCCATTACCAAACATTGGCAGGAGATGTGACTGGGATCTCCCAGTGCTGCTTTATTTGGGGATGGAAAGCAAAAGAGTGTGTACACATGACGCTCCCACAAGTACCTGGGTTTCAGGACTTTGCTCACAATTAGCTTCTTGACTTCAGCAGATGTCACTCTTGCGGGCCTCAGTTTCTCCATACCAAATGGAAGATGTGTGCTCCTTTCCAGTCTGGAAAATGAATGTCTTCACAATGCAATTTCATTTTACAAATATATCATTGGATAATAGTTTTCTCTGGAGCTGGGAATGTCTCCGTGGGAAAAGTGCTACAACATAAGTGCAAAGACCTGAACTGCACATCCTAGAAGCCACATGACAGTTGGGCCCTTAGCCCAGTGCTGCAGCAGTGAGATGGGAAGAAGACTCAAGGAGATATTTAGAAATGCTTGGGCCAACTAGAAAAGTGTATTAAACAAAAAATTAATTAAAAGACTCTGTCTTAAACAAAGATAGAAGAAGACTGACACTTGAGACCATACGTGAACACCGTGGTCTGTGTTAATATGTCACACACACATGAACACACACCCACACACAAGGTCTCTCTAATTAGTGCCTACAGTTTATACATTGTTTCATCTGAATTTTAATTTTGATGTTTAGCAGTTTTTATTTTTAATTGGTGATTAAAACTGTATGTATTGAGAATGTACATGAATTATATATATATACGTATAATATATACATATATATAGTGGTATAGTTAATGTTTTCTATGCTGATACACTAGTATTATATTTTGCTCCATTTCACTATTTTGAGGCAAGTCATTTGAGACCTAGAACAATGATTTCCTGAGATAATAATGCTGTAAGACTAGTATGGCCAGACGGCACTTGCTGTAAAATCCCATATTCACTTGGCAAGTTTTTGAGCAGAAATTATTATCAGATCCACCATGTACCTTCTATAATCCTACCTACTTAGACTGGTATTTTTAAATTTATTGAAATAAAATTGCATCCCTTCTTCCCTCCTTCCCTTCCTCTTATTTTACTTTTCAAAAATACATAATTACTGAATTCATGAAGAGGCAGCCCCTGTTCCCCATACTAGGGAACCCACATGGAGATAAAGCTGTCTATCGACTACATCTGAGCAGGGAGTCTAGGTCTTCTCCATACATGGTCCCTGGTTGGTGCATCAGTCTCTGCAGGACCCCTGGACTCAGATTGGTTAGCCTGCTCTTTGATCACTTTCCCCTAGTGATGTAGCCTTACTAGGCCACAGAAGAGGACCCAGGCAGTCCTCATAACCTAGGGGCAGACTGCAGGGGAGGAGAACTCCACCTTTCAGCAGACTAAGGGGAGGTAATAGGGGAGAAGAAGAAAGTGAGGGTAAGACTGAGAGGAAAGGGGGCTATGATTGGGATATAAAATGAATAAATTGTAAAAAATAAAATAATAATTAAAAAAGAATACCTAACTACATGAATCAAATGCCTTTAACCACATTTGCTGTACTATATAAGGTAGAGGAGTGAGGTCATTGAGTACATAAGGATTTAAATACCAAGAAGGAAGGGATCCAAGCCTAGAGTTGTAGAGCTTATCTTCCACAGGGAGGGAGAATGCCTCTTTGAGTATCGCTGTCCTCTTCACACAGGTATGCGGCATCCCTGACCCTCATACTAATTGCCTTAGTGCTATTAGGGAAAAGAATGGCATTTAACATGTCATTGTTTCCTCTCTTAGGAGTTCATCTAATTAGTCGGGTTTATGACCTGGCCAAGAAACCACTCCACAGCAAGGTGGGACCACGCATAGAAATGTTCTCTCACCTTAATCCATGCTGAGGAGATAGGAAGAATAGCCATGCCCTTAGTGGGACAATGTTCTCTTCCTTCCCAGAATTCCACCACACTCAGTGCAGAAGCTTGCCACATAATAGCCATGGAGCTCGCTAAGTTTAGCCACTTTTCTGAATCATTTAGGAGCAAAACTCATCTTTCCTCATTTAAAACTCGTCTTTCCTTAATTTTATCTTTGTTCCATGCATGCTTTCTGAAATATTTAGGATTTCATTACTCTTTTTCTAATATCCCACCCCACCCTTCATCTTTGTCACATGGACAAAGGCTGACTTCCATGCTTCCTTAATTAAGTGTGCTAGCTTATTTTTCCCTCTCTTTTTCCTTCTCCTCTTCCAGGTAGCTGCAAAGATTTTCTTTCAAATATTGACAAAATTGTCTTCAAGCTTCTTTTGAGTCCATTCCTACATTATTTTTATTAATGAAATTAAGAACCCTAAAGGGGGCTTGATTTTCCAAGTATCATCTAGCTACTATGAAGTGAACCACCTCCAATTCCTCCCAACAGTCCTACCCATTGTGACAAACAGAACTCCCCCTTACATTTTCAAATGCACTAATTCACACCGGTATTGCTGCTGGTCGGAAGCCATTGTAGTATCTGAATATCAAATTAACCACTGATTTAAAAAATACCACCCAATTTACAAATGTATTGTCAGAGTCAGGGAGATGGCTCAGTGGGTGAAACCCTTGCCCCCAAGCCTAGTGACTTGAGTTTTATTCCTAGAACTACGTTGTACAATAAGACAACAGACCATTTCAAGATCATCTCTGATCTCCACACACCTGTCATGGCATACACACGTTAATGAGTCCATGCATACACAATAAATAGGTGTGAAAAGGACTTAAATAATTTATTATTTTATAATAAAACATAAATAAAATATTTTATTTTATTTGAATTAAATACATACATAAGAAATATTTTCATGTAAAGGGAATATAAAAAAACAGAATTTTAATTCTTTAGGCATTCATAAGACTAAACTCACTATGTTTGTGGGTTAGAGATTCTGCAAACTTCCATTCAATTGTTTTGAAACATTAAGTTTTCACTTTCTCTCCTATCAGAACAGGACAATTGATAGACTAAGGTTCAAACTCCCCAAAGAATAGATTTAATTTAATGTCTTTACAAACTGTACTTATATTCACTGATACAAGAAAAGTTAATTGTGTCATTTTCCATTTTCATTACATTCCAAGATTGTGAGAAAATGGATTCATTTGATGCCCTTCATAGCTCTCCTCAAAGACACAATCAAAACAAGAGTGCATCACTGAATAGAGGCCTTTTCTTCTTGTTAGCCTTCATTCCTCATGATGAGATAAATTAAAAATAGAAAGGAGCCAAATAAAATCTATTCTATGTACCTTAGCATTCTTCTAGGACTATCTTGTTCATTAGAAAAGCTTCCTCTGTTAGTTGAAATCATTTTCTATACATTCGTTTAAAAAAAACAGGTACATCAGACCCTCTCCTCTAATTGTTCATAAAAGTTAATTATCATATAGATGAACTCAATATATATTTTGAAAACTTAGAAGTTTAAGAGTACTGTCATTTCAAAAAAAATTAAAAAAAATTAATAACACAAGATTGATTTTACTAACCTTGATACATGTCACTTTGGGCTGTAAAGTTTTTCAATATTCTAAGAGAAGAATATAGTAAAGAAAAGAGCAAGATGCAAGCGTAGGAGTATTAGTAAATAATCCTTATCTAGGCCTTTATCACTCACAGACAAACAAAACTATTCAAAATGAGGAACACAGGCAGATAAAGGTCTAATTAAAAAACAACACTGATCTTTTAAGGACACTTTTCTAACTTACATGCATGTACAACTCACTTGGCAGGGCTCAGCCTTTCTCCACTGGCTTAAGCATACAGTATAATTTAGCTTTATGCCTCAGCTTTCCCTGTGGTCCTGGACCACATGTTTAAATCACACTAGAGAGTAGTGCAGCCGATGAGCACCATCCCAGCATCTTACCTCTCAACTACACCTGAAGCTTTTGTGACTGGCATCACCACTCCCACTGTAGACCTTGTAAACTAGAATCTGCACTTCAATCTCATCTGGGAATGGAAGTCTCAGGAGTCAATTTCTAATTGCTTCCTTGACAGAGTGAGCTCTCCTTTTTCTGCCTCTTTTTGCGTTTCCTATCTATGTCTGGGCTTCTGTATATGGGTGGTTTCTGTATGTCTTGGATAAAAATGAAAGTAAGTATTTATTTCCCAGAGCATCCTTATGTATTTTATATTTCTTATTTTGTTTCTGAGACAACAGTAATAAATGGCCTCCAGAAACAAACAAAAGAAATCACTCTTCCATGAAAAGAAGAAAATAAAAATTAAAAATTAAGCTGACTTTACACCCCAAATATGCTTGACCTGTGACCAATGCTAGTTGCTCCTGTGGCATAAGGTAAAGCAATCTCTTAAGAATGTCAACACTGACTTTATTTACCTTAAAATCTGTGTCAGTTTTGCTGGAAAGTTCTCAAATCTTGCAACGCAAGGATATGGTGACGAGAAGAATAAGGATAGAAGGCTAGAAAAATAACCCTTGTCTCTGATACAAACAGGTGGGGAAAGTATAAAAACCTAATACTGGGTATCACCAACATTAAGAGCTCCACTGGTATCCTGAAGAAAATTTGCACATTGGTAAATACCCAGAATTCCCACACCTCTGAAAAAAAATGAGCTTTTAAGAATACTTTCACCCGATCTACTGGCACCAGTGTGGACTTGGAATACTAAAAAAAGAAACAACTAAGACTTGCACAAGCCATTTAAAAATTCCAGTATGGTGGACAGGGCATTAAGGCCACATGCCTAGCTGAGGAGCTATTGGCAGTTGTGGCTGTTGGAGGAGAAATGATCACTTTTCTCTGGGGGTATTGTCACTGGTAGGTTTCTCATGCTTCAGTGGGTGATCCCCACACCCATGCCTGTATGGGTATCACTGACTGAACTCTGCATTAACACCAAGCATCAATCAATAAAAAGTACAAATTCAACCAGAGTCAATACCAATTTTTTAAAAATATCATGGAATTGCAGAATTTTAAAGTTTTTCCTTAAATAAAAAATTGGGGGGGTAATTTATAATTTAGGAAAGCTCTTAAAACAAAATCCAGTTTATATTATCAAGATACATATTTTCAGATTTGACCAAGAAAACTGTTAATACAAGCATAACGTTATGCTGACTCTTCTGTCTGTATTCAGAGGACACCCGACAGGAATGCCATGTAAAAGGTTGAATTGATCAGAAGAATGTTACTGTAAACAACTTAGGAGAGAAAGAGACATCAAAATCAATGTATTCATGGATACAGCCTACCTACGCTGATATTGATGAAAAACTAAGTTATTACACTGTGTGCCAAAGAAATCAAAATTAGAAAACTCATCCTCTGCTTGAAGCAAAGTGGTTCGTAGAACTTATTATTAGAATATAAGAAAAAAAGTAACTGATTGTTAGCGATATAAAATTATAAATAAAGTCGCTAACATCTAAATGATGAAGAAAAAGAACAGCCCGAACCACCGAAAGACAGAGGTCTTTTAACAGTCTAGGTCACAAGCATTGCCACTCTGGAACTCTACCCTTTGGTGCTGCAAAGTGTGTGTTCCTATTTCAAGCACCATATTCCTTGTCTGCTATTTACTTTGACTGTTCTTGCTCTGCCCTTTTTTACATAAGAAAACAAAAAGATTCTTGCTGAAGAAGTTGGATTGTCAGCCCTATAGAAAACAATCCTTTGTTTATCCAGAGGAAAAAAAAAATAAGAATGGGAGTGTCACTGGCCTCCAGGATGCCCTTGGTCTCACAGCTGAATAGCTTTCAGAAAGCACTGCCAACACCATTCTATTTTTTTTTTCTCAGAGGTACTTATGCCCTTTGGAAGCAAGGAACAAGCCTAGTTATCAAATTTATTGTTACTGAATGTGGAAGGCAGATAGTCTGCAAGCAGATCACAGAACCCAAATGTCTCAGATGCATCATTTCATCTATTTCAACAGCTTTGGGTGTAGTATTACTCAACTCCTCCCAGAGAACTGAGATGCCCTGGGAACCTGAGAGGCCCTGGACACCAGCAAACAGCACATGAGAAACTAACACAAAGAAAATAGACTTAAGAAGGTCTGAAAAGAGGATTAACTCTGTCCCACCCCACCCCCCAAATGCCAAGTAGAATAATGGCTTCAAAATTGGGTGTATGCTTTGTTGGTCTACTTGTGGGACTCCTGTCCTCGCCATGTGTTTCTATCCACTCCAATTCTTCCATGAGACGCCCTGTGCTCTGTCCAAAGTTTGATTGTAAATCTCAGCATCTGCTTTGAGCCCTTGTTGGGAAGAGCCTTTCAGACAACCCTCTATAGTAGGTTTCCATCCTATTTCCTCTCTTCCACTGTTTCTGGTGTCAATCCTGTTAGCCATTCTGAATAAAAAATCTGAGTCTGGGGGGGTCCTGCAGAGACTGATAAACCAATCAAGGACAATGAATGGAGAGGACCTATATCCCCTGCTCAGACGTAGCCAATTATTAGCTCAGGATCCATGTGGGCTCCCAAGTAAGGAGAGCTGGGGCAGCCTATGTCATGAACTTAGTTGCCGGATCTTTGATCACTTGGCCCTGGTGATGTGGCCTTGCCAGACCACAGAGGAAGAGGTGGTCCTGATGAGACTTGATAAGCTATGGGCAGATGGCAGAGGAGGAGAACTCTCCCTTTAGGTTGATGAAGGGAAGGGGATGGGGTGGGGGAGAGGGAAAAGGGATGTGACTGGGAAGTGTTGAGGGAGGGGGCTTCAACAGGGATATATAATGAATAAATGGTAATAAGTAAGTAAGTAAATAATGCTTAAAAAAAGAAAAAATGGCTATATGCTTTATAGCTATACTCCTGGTGAACACTGTACAGTTTAAATTTGGCGACACTTGTTAAAGACAGTGGTGCACATCTACGAGGAAAACAAAGTTCTTTGGGAATAGAGGACCACCTCTACTGTGTGTTGCCACTTGGCCTGTAGCAGGTGATGCTATGAATATAATCAATGTCACATGAAAAGTAGATGTTGAATATAAACCTCATGTGTCTGTTTTCATAAAATGTGGCTCTGCAGAAAAGACTAGAAAATAATTTAACAGAACAATTTGTTACGGAGGGAAAAGATCAGACATGTTTATGAAGAGAACTTTCAGAGAATAAAGAAGAAGTGAACAACTGCAGAGGAGGGATAACCGAGCACCAGCATTCTCCAGGATGCTGGGGACTCCACAGTCTGAGAACAGACTAGGCCAGAAGCCAGCTTGTCTCTGAAGACCAGATCACACTGCAGGGAAGAAAGCTGACTGGAGAAACAGGCTCTAAGTGGCAGGGGCCCACTCAATACAGTGCTCAAGATGGTTTTTCACACAGTGATTTTTTCCATCAGGTGAAGAAAAGGAAAGGTGGGTCTAGGGTGATTATGTTCTACAAGTATAATTAGGTATGATTATTTGATCAATAATTATGATAAATGGAAGCAGCAATGCCATAAAATGTTTTAATGTTCCCATTATTTTAAAAATTATTTGTATTCTTCCACTGAGGTAAAAAAATAAAAATAAAGGAGCATTAGTGAAACTGCAAAGCTTTGCTAGTAGTTTTTTTAAGTTAATTATAACTCTGTCATCTTCTATGTATATTCAACATATTACTACAATTTATTCGGTGAGAAAAAACAAAATGAATTTTATTTTCAACTACACAATTAAGAAAACCTATTAGAAGAAAAAGTGGAGAAGAGCCTTGAACTCATTGGCACAGGTGACAACTTCCTGAACAGAACACCAACAGCACAAGCTCTAAGAGCAACAACCAATAAATGGGACCTCATGAAACTGAAAAGCTTCTATAAAGCAAAAGATACTGTTGCCAGAACAAAATGACAGCCTACAGACTGGGAAAGGATTTTCATCAACCCTATCTCTGACAGAGGGCTGATATCCAGAATACATAAAGAACTCAAGAGGTTAAACAGCAACAAATCAAGTAATCCTATTTAAAAATGAGGTACAGAGCTGAACAGAGAATTCTCTGTAGCAGAATATCGAATGGCAGAGAAACAAGTAAAGAAATGCTCAGTCTCCTTACTCATCAGGAAAATGCAAATCAAAGGACCCTGAGATATCACTTGACACCCATCAGAATGGCTAAGATTAAAAACTCAAGTGACAACACATGCTGGAGAGGTTGTGGAGAAAGGGGAACCCTCCTCCATTACTGGTAGGAATGAAAACTTTTAAAACCACCTTGGAAATAAATTTGCTACTTTCTCAGACAATTAGGAATAGTGCTACCTCAAGATCCAGCTATACCACTCCTAGGCATACATCCAAAAGATACTCAAGTATACAATAAGGACATTTGCTCAACCATGTTTGTAGCAGCTTTATTTGTAATCCAGAAGCTGGAAACAACCCAGATGTCCCTCAGTGGAGGAATGGATACAGAAATTGAGGTACATTTATACAATGGACTACTACTCAGCAATTAAAAACAAGGAAATCATTAAATTTGCAGGTAAATGGTGGGAGCTAGAGAAGATCATCCTGAGTGAGGTATTCCAGAAGCAAAAAGACACACATGGTAATTACTTACTCATTAGTGGATATTAGATATATAATATAGGATAACCATACTAAAATCGGTACACCTAAAGAGGCTAAGCAAGAAAGAAGACCCTGGGTAAGATGTTTGCCTTGGAGACTGATACTCCAACCAAGGACAGCTCATGGAGATAACATAGAACCCCTGCACAAATATAGCCCATGGCAGTTCAGTGTCCAAGAAGGTTCCCTAGTAATGTGAACAGGGAATGTCTCTGCTATGAACTTAGTGGCTGGCTCTTTGATCACCAACCCCTGAGGGGGAAGCACCTTACCAGGCCACAGAGGGAGACAAAGCAGCCAGTCCTGATGAGGCTGGTAGACTAATGTCAGATAGAAAGGGAGAAGGACCTCCCCTATCTGAGTACTGGGGGAGAGGCTTGGGAGGTGATGAGGGAAGGAAAATGGGATTGGAAGGGAACAAAGGAAGTGGCTACAGCAAGGCTACAAAGTGAATAAACTATAATTAATAAAAATAAGTAAATAAAATTTTCATTTTTTAAAAAAAGAAAGAAAAACCCCTGAGTAAATACACTTTTCTACCTCAATCAATGCTAAATTGTGGTTATACTAACTGGCAGTGTATGTCGTGTTCCCCTTTTATCCCAGTCTCTTCAGTTTCTTTGCTTCCCTGTGTGTTAAGAATCAATTTCAAGTGTATATTCTCTGAAAGCAAGCCTCCAGCTCTATTCTGAAAACCCTGATATTTATAGCCTGTTATGTATGTTGGTGGCAGGGAAGCAAGTAGAGAGTAAATACCATCACAGCACCCTCTCCATAAACTCCGGAGAGCACAGAAAAAAAAAAATCTGGATTGAGATAGGTAAGAGATAAAAAGCCTCTGTAGAAACTCCTTTGTCCAAAATGAAAGAGAAGGAAAGAAAGAAAAAGAAAGAAGGAAAGAAGGAAAGAAAGAAAGAAAGAAAGAAAGAAAGAAAGAAAGAAAGAAAGAAAGAAAGGTGGGAGGAAGAAAAGAAGGAAGGAAGGGAAGGAGGGAGGAAGAAAGGGAAAAAATAAAGTCCTGTTGCCATTACTTATAAATTATAAACAACACTTGACCATTTTTACTACCCCCATTCCAGTTCACTAGGCAATCCACTATCCATCACCTCTAGCATCAATATCAAGGAATTCCTCCAACTCTGTCAATGCTAACCTCCAGCTAGTATCTTGTCCTTTTCTGAAAATTCCTTCAGTTATTTTCTGCTACAAATCAATGTAGATATGCTTTCCTATTTCTGTCATGTATATCTCTTTCTTTTCAACCATATTAGCAAACTAGTCACTGATCCCACCCGACACAGAGGTGATAATTTATAACAAGAGAATAACATATCTGTCCAGTTCGTACGTACCTTGCCTTAACCAGTGTGAAGGTTCCTGAAAGGTCACATACAGCTTCTGAAACATTATGGAATTTCTTGTCTACAAAGAAAACTATATTCTTAAATCAGGTTTAATATAGCCTTATGCATTCACTTATGTTACAAGTGGCAACTTCCAGACACAAAGACAGAGATGTGTGGTTAAAACAGGGACTGAATAAATAGTTCATGTGTTGACCGGATGTCTAACATTATGAATAAAAGTGCCTGACTGGATCCTAGCATCAAAGGTTTCAGTCCATGGCCACTTGGCCTTGTGGCACTTGAGCAGACAGTGGTGCCCCATTTATGGAGAGAGCAAAGGATTTAACAAATCTGCCCAGGCTTTCACAGCTTAGAAGCAAAGACAGGGTTTGGACCTGATGTCTCTATATCACCTTTAAAGCTTTGATTCCAATGACCTAACTTTCTCTAACTGAACCTTTAGTCTTTTAAAAATAAATATTAGACATTTATTCTTAAGTACTGAAAATAACAAGTTTACAAGATAGTTCCACATAAATTTAAATGTAAAATAATAATCTACTTATGTATGAAAATAGCTTGTAGTCCTTCATATAAAGGTTACTACTACACAAGGGAAATTAAAAAAAAAAATATCTAGCAGCTGCACTCCAGAAATTATCTCTTGAACTCATTATATGTGAATGCATTTATTCC
The DNA here is from genome assembly GCF_030254825.1 of Meriones unguiculatus. Taxonomy (NCBI): domain Eukaryota; kingdom Metazoa; phylum Chordata; class Mammalia; order Rodentia; family Muridae; genus Meriones; species Meriones unguiculatus. The sequence goes on from NC_083351.1 coordinate 102,593,642, forward strand.
ATGTGGACAGACGAAATTTTTGTGTGCTTATGTGTGTGCTCATGAACGTGTATACATGTGTGGGTGTACATGTGAGACACACACACGTTCCTCAGCCACCCTTCACGTTATTTTTGAGACAGGATGGTAAACAGAACCTAGATGTCACTGACAGGCTGTGTGGGTAGGCCCTTTTTCTTAAAGGTGCTATCACGTTGCAATAGAGCCAAAGACTAGCAGTCAAGCCTGCAAGACACAGGGCAGCATCACATACTTAGAGGGGCAACCAAAGGAGATGGCAAAACTGAATTAGTGTTTATCTGAATATTTATGGAAAATATTGCTTTATTCTAGAAAATCCGAGGTTCTAGAATTCAGGGTCTAAACAGCTATGGGTCTCATTCCAGGATCTGCATGAGACTTCTAATCAAACTCATCTTCTCAGGCAAAGATTGTCCCTCGGGTGTTTCAGTATGTAATCATTCCAGACAAAGAGTTTCAGGAACTGAAACTACTATTTACACACATACAGAAGTCTAAGTCCTCACCCCAGTTGAAGATGGAGCCAGGGCTGGAAAAGAATGCGTCTCCACACTGCCACATTCTGGTGACAAACTAGAGTCAAGACTTCTACATTTAAACCTATTTGTCTTGATTATTCTAAAGCTGCATTTATCATCATTAGAGAAGATCACATACTCTAGATTTAGGGTTATATGTAACTTTAAGTATACAAACTAAAGAGATCTGACTCTCCCATGTACTTCTGCACTGTCCATGTTAATGGACATGTAGCAGGGAAAAGTTCTGACAGAGGTTAAATTTCCATTTTCTGTAGGTTAATTAGAATGGAAGTTTCTTTCAGTAAACACATAATACACATATTTCAGCACAGATAATTTATAACAATCATATTCTAATGAGCTCTAGACTGGGAGGAAGTCTGATTTGGCACTTTTGCAGAAGCCACATTTATTTGTCTAGTATTTTCTTTTTTATTTATTATTTAATTATTTTATACATACATACATACATACATACATGCAATGTATTTTTATCACATTCATGTTTCACTTTAATAACAATTCCTCATGGGTGCTTCTGCATCCCCTTCGCAGCTTCATGTCCTTTTTATTTTTGTTTTTTTGTTTTGTTCTAAGCAAACTGAGTCCAATTAGTGATACTCCTCTATACATCGATATGGGGCCATGTATTGGAGCATAGTCAACCTGCGAGAAACCTAAGTCATAAAATGTAGGAGGGGGGACTAAAACCTATCACCATCATCAACAACAAAACTCTGTTTCTTACTTTCCTAGCAGAGATTAATGACCAGCAGCCTTTCTGTTAGGTGTGGTGGTTTCTGCATCTTTCTTCCATTCACCCTGAAATGTTGACAGGCTTCATATTGTGTAGGTGTCATACAGGCAACCAAAGTATCCAGGTGCTCAGGAGTGATTCCACCATTGATTTCTGAGGACCCTGTTTTACCCCGATACTCAACAACCTCTGGCTTATACAAACTTTCCACCCAGTCTTCTGAGATGCTCCCTGGGCCTCAGAAAGAGGGGATATAATATAGATGTCCCATTTACGGCTGAGAAATCCACAGACACTTGTTCTCTGTGCTTTGCCCAGCTATGACTCTCTGCGTTAACCACCAAACCACTGCACAAAATGCTATGCTGATGAGGACTGAGAGCTGAAATGATTTCCAGGTGATAAGATCTGTAATTAGAAGGCAGTCTGATACTATGCTCATTTAACAAAATAACATCAGCAGTTTTTCCCCAGGACCTATAAGCTTCCCTGTCATATTCTTGGCTAGATTTTCAGGACCGAGCATAAGATTCCTTCTGTGGACTCAGCCTTGAATCAATCAGAATGTGATTGCTTATCTTTAAGCAACTACTGAACCAAGGGACACAGCTTGACAAGACAGTCTTTATTCTTGCTCACAGAGTTCACATCTGAGTAAAAGTAATAAAGAGTATTATCCCTTAGCAGGTAGGATAATACTTTAAGCTACTATGAACACTAGCTAGCAGGGAAGAAACTTCTATGTCAATATTAGTTTGATTTCTCTGAGTCCTGTGACAAAAGTATATGATGTATTTAGCAACAGAGTCTCACCTATAAATTTCTGTTGGACAAACAATAACAATGGAAATAGTTGCATTACTTGAGTGTGAGGGTGTTGCTCTAGGACTGTTGACCAACACTTGAAGGGAAGTATCCAGTATTTAGCTGTCTCTTTTTTTAAATTAGGTAGTCTATCACTGCTAAAAGAAACATTAACATTATTTCTTATGTGGGTTAATTCTATAGAGGTGTATAAGTGTATAAAATAATTTTCTATATAGTATTTTAATCATTAGGGGTAATTGTCTCTTCCCCAAATCCTCCTCTTCCCTACCCCTCATCTCCCTTTTTGTTACTTCTTATTTTTTACGATTAATGTTTTAAACTTTAGTACTTAGAAACATTAGAATGTATTTGACTCCAGAATGAAAGTCTGTCAACCTATAAATGCTTTTATAGTTCAACTGATATGATCAAGGCTTAGTAAAAAGATAGCTTTATCTAAGCTTAAACGTAATGTTTTTATTTTGTAGAAATCAATACTAATCAGAGTTAGTTTTCAGTCCAGGACATCTGCAGCAGAATTTTTTGTCAAAATTGAAGACATTGCTTTGCTCTCTTTTCCAATTCATCCATCAGACAGAGTTTAACATAAATTAAAGTGATTACCATCTTGCTGTTTACTAGAAGAGCCAATTATTTAACATCTACGGAGATTAGTTTGAATAGCTTACATGATAGGAGAGAGAGTGATCCAATGATAGCCTCCTATGCACTGGAAAGGCAGGGAAGAAGCCAGTCTCTGATATGCTCAAGGATCTGGAAACCTCACAACACAGAAGGATTGAGCAGCGATGTAGCCTGGTCCTGGGCCAAGAACCTGGAAGCTTCCCACAGAGTTGCTATTATGCATCTTCTCAGGGAACACTGAGAGGCTGAAGAATCTAGATTCATTTTGTTGTTGTTGTTCTTCTTCTTTTTTTTTCATTTTTATTTTTTTAATATTAATCACAGGGAACTTCCCAGAGACTCATACTCCAACCAAGGACTGTTCATGGAGATAACCTAGAACCCTGACAATGCAGCCACTTCTGATGAGAACTGATAGACTACGATCAGAAAGAAGAAAGAGGAGGACCTCCCCTATCAGTGGACTTGGAGAGGGGCATGCATGCAGAAAGGGGGGGTAAGGTGGGACTGGGAGGGGAGGAGGGAGGAGCTTATGGGGGGGATACAAAATGAATAAAGTGTAATTAATAAAAGTTAAATAAAAAATTTAAAAAAACTAAAAAAAATATTAGTCACAGGTTATTTAATTTGTATCCTAGCCATAGCCCCCTCCCTCATTCCTTACCAATCCCACTCTCCCTCCCTCATCTCCACCCTGTTCCTTTCCAAGTCCGCTGCTAGGGGAGGTTCTCCTCCCCTTCTATCTGACCCTAGCTTATCAGATATCTTCAGAAATGGCTGAAATGTCCTCCTCTGTGGCCTAGTAAGGCTGTCCCTCCATCAGTGGCAGGGGGAGGTAAAGGAGCCTGTCCTTGAGTTCATGTCAGAAAGAGTTCCTGTTTCCCTTACCAGGGAAAACCCACTTGGATACTGAGCAACCATGGGCTACATCGGAGCAGGGGTTCTAAGCTATATCCATACATAGTCCTTGTTTGGAGAAACAGTCTGATAGAGGACACCCATGCCCTGATATATTTTGTCCTTGTGAAGCTCCTGTCCTGTCCCAGTCATACTAGCTCCCCCTTTCATCAAATGATTCCCTGCACTCTACTGAAGGTTTGGTTATTAATCTCAGCATCTGCTTTGATAAGCTGCAAGGTAGAGTCTTTCAGAGGCCCTCTGTGATAGGCTCCTTTCCTGTTTCTTGTCTTCTCCTATTTCTCATGCTCATCCCATTTGTCTTTCTAAGTGAGGATTGGTCATTTTACCCCTGGTCCTCTTTCTTGTTTATCTTATTTAGGTGCATATATTTTAGTATATTTATCCTATCTTATAGGACTATATAAGTAAGGATATACTGTGTGTGTCTTTCTGCTCCTGGGATACCTCACTCAGGATGATTTTTTGTAAATCTCACCATTTGTCTTCAAATTTCATGATTTTCTTCTTTTTAATTGCTGAGTAGTATTCCATTGTGTAAATGTATCACAATTTCTGTATCCATTCCTCAACTGAGGGATATCTGGGTTGTTTCCAGGTTCTGGATATTCTGAATAAAGCTGCTACAAACATGGTTGAGCAAATGTCCTTGTTGTGTACTTGAGCATCTTTTGGATATATGCCTAGGAGTGGTATAGCTGGATCCCGAGAAAGTGCTATTCCTAATTGTCTGAGAAAGCACCAGATTGATTTCTAAAGTGATTGTACAAGTTTACATTCCCACCAGCAATGGAGGAGGGTTCCCATTTCTCTAAAACCTCTTCAGCATGTGTTGTCACTTGAGTTTTTAACCTTTGCCTTTCTGATGAGTGTAAAGGGTTGTTTTGATTTGCATCTCTCTGACAGCTAAGGATGTTGAGCATCTCTTTAGGTGTTTCTCTGCCATTGTATATTCCCCTACAGAGAATTCTCTGTTTAGCTTCATACCCCAATTTTTAATTGGATTGCTTGATTTCTTGTTTTTAATTTCTTTAGTTCTTTATATATTCTGGATATCAGCCCTCTGTCAGACATAGGGTTGGTGAAGATCCTTTCTCAATCTGTAGGCTGTCGTTTTGTTCTGATGACAATGTCTTTTGCTTTAGAGATAAACTCCTTCAGCAAAGTGGCTAGATAAAAAATCAACTCAAAAAAATCAGAAGCCCTCCCGTATATTAAAGACAAAAAGGCCGAGAAAGAAATCAGGGAAACTACATCCTTCACAATAGCCACTAATAACATAAAGTACCTTGGGGTGACTTTAACCAAGCAAGTGAAAGACCTGTTTGAAAACCTTCAAGTCTCTGAAGAAAGAAAATGAAGAAGATAGCTGAAGATGGAAAGCTCTGTCATGCTCATGGATTAGTAGGATTAACATAGTGAAAATGGCCATCCTGCCAAAAGCAATCTACAGAATCAATGCAGTCCCCATCAAAATACCAACACAATTCTTTACAGACCTTGAAAGATAAATTCTCAACTTCATATGTCGAAACAAAAAAACCCAGAATTTCCAAAATGACACTGTACAACAACAGATCGTCTGGAGGTATCTGCATCCCTGATCTCAAGCTGTACTACAGAGCAATAGCAATAAAAACGGCATGGTATTTGCATCAAAGCAGAAAAGTAGATCAATGGAACTGAATAGAAGACCCAGAAATAAACCCAAACACTTATGAATACTTGATTTTCGACAAAGAAGCCAAAAACATTCAATGGAAAAAAGACAGCATCTTCAACAAATGGTGCTGGTCCAACTGGATGTCTACATGCAGAAAAATGAAAATAGATGCATATTTATCACCTTGCACAAAACTAAAGTCCAAGTGGATCAAAGACTTCAACATAAAACCAGATATACTACATCAGCTAGAAGAAAAAGTAGGGAAGACCTTGGAACTCATTGGCATAGGAGACAACTTCCTGAACAGAACACCAACAGCACAGGCTCTTAGAGCAACAATTGATAAATGGGACCTCATGAAACTGAGAAGCTAGATTCTAATGTCCAAAGCTAAAGTACAGCAATACATGCACTTGTTGGTCCAGGCTGGCTTGTACCACCATGCAGTCTTTTCTCTTTAATTACTGCTCCTCATATCAATCTTCCCTGGAAGCATCCACACTGACACACCCCTGAAATGACTTTGCTAATCCTAATCATCTCTCAAAACAGTCAAATTAACAATAAATATCCATCATAGATTCTCATACCTTTCATTCAACAGATTTTCAACAAAGGTATGTGCCATGGTGTGCATATAAATAGAAGTGCTAATTGTGTACTGGCAGAGACGTTTAGTTCACATAGCATGATGTAGTTGAGCTTATGGTCCATTGGAAAGAAAGAAATGAACTCATGTCAATACAAAAATACATGCTTAAGTTTTCCTTAGGTACAAATAAAGGATCTGAAAAAGCGGTTATCAAAATGTAACCATTTTTTGGCAGTAAGTGTAGGCAGGTCAAAGAAAGCTTCTCAGAGGAAAGAGCATTAACCTGGGGATAGGGAGAGCTGCATAGATACTAGCAGAATAAAAACAAAGCTATTGCAAAGGCCCTAAAGAGGGAAAGGAGTGCTGATAACAGCACTGTCATTAGTAGGGGTGGGGGAAGTGGAAATGGTGTTAGACAAGCCTGGGACAGGTGCAAGACTAACCCAGAGAGCCTCCCCTTGGGGATTGACACATTTTTAAAATAAGGAGCCAGATAGTAAGTATATTAGAAATTATGGGCTAATTAAAAACAATAATGTTTTACATATCATGAAGCAGAACAAATTCAACAAATTCTCACCTTTTTCTGACAAAATTAAGATACAAAACTAATAAGGCAATTCTAAAAATTAATGAGGAAATGAAATTATTTTCTTCAGATGGGAATCACCTTCCACTAAAGGATTTCAAAGCTATTGTTTCCTCCAACCAAATTAATTCAATTTTACATATCTCATCTTCTAAAGATCTTTCTACACCCATGGGTTCCACCAAAACTCAGGATTATCTGATTTTTGTCTTGCATTTTCATCAGTCAGAGTCAGATATTATTATTTTATGAGATTAATGTTTTAATTTTTGTATTTTATCATGTCATTGTGTTGCTTATTAATCATTGAAAACCTGGAAACAGCTCTTCTGCCATGCCCCACAGTGGATTCTGAAACACAACAATGTCATTGTCATGTGCACTGAGAATCTGAAATGTTGTTGGCGTGGACAATGCAGTCTGGATATAGATGTTGGTTTTCCTCTTTTCAGTGATTTTGGATAATATTTCTACTGAATTCCTGAGAAGGAAAAAAAATCTAAGTTAGATTCTGGGTCACAAGTAAATGGTTGTTTGTTATGAAACTATAAACAGTTTCAATTTTGAAAACATTTTCCTAAATCTCTTAGTAGGAAGTTAACTTTCTACTTTGTACAATTCAATTAACATAGGAAACTGGTATATTCCTTCTGTGTTGATTAGAGTTTTCTTGACACTTTGCAGTTTTATATACATAATGATCAGGACATAAAGAACAAACAACTCAATTATATAATAACTTGAACAAAATCTGTGTAATTCCTAGGTTTGAATCTTTCTTGGCTGTTTTACCATAGGTGAATTCCTAACCTGGATTTTCTTTTACTTGAAATTCTATTCTCTTACAAAAATCTCAGTGGAACTTTCAAACAAGTTATGCTCAACTATTCAGTGTAAGAAAGAGAGCTATGAAGTGTTCACTATTATAACAGCTCCACAGAATTTGATTCTAAGGGCCTTAATGAAGACGATTTGAGTCTCCAAGTCATTGTACAACTCTATACCCTCAGGAAAGACTGAGATCCAACTTTTCATCCATATTGTGCTTTGGAAAGAGGCCTTTGTTTGTAGAGAATGAGGTTGTCTTTATATTCATTTTTTTTCTTTTAGAATTTTAGATTTCATTTCTCAATCTCAAAAAGTAATCTTCATACTAGAAATGGATTTGAAGTGTAGGATTTGTAGCTGAAGATACAATGATTTCATAAATATAAATCATAAACTCTCATAAGGCAAAAAGATTCATGAGTGCAAAATCACAAATAAAAATTTCATTTCTTATGCAAGCACCACTCTTCTCCCATGCAAAACTTCCTTCTTTTCTATGCAAATTTTCCTTATTGCCTGTGCAGTTTTCTTACAAGGTCTATGATAGGTGCAACATTCATCTGGGAGTATACAGGTCTGAATATTTGTGAGTATAAGAATATTTAAAATATTCAAATATTCAGGAACTGAAACCCAAGCTTTTATTCACAAAAAAATATTTTTGCAGTTGTAAAAAGTATTCTACCATGGGGAATGCCCTTGTATTATGTAGATAGAATGTATTACTGCTAATACAACAGGTACTTCTGACAGAGAGGATGATAAAGGTGAGTAATTTTTAAATGAGTGCTGTATTAAAATAAATTCAAATAGTCAATACACATAGATAGCTATCTATTTTAAAATCAAGTCAAATTTAAGATTAGTGCATAAATGCTCTTATTCATATACCGGTGAAACCATGGCTATTTCATATTTTACAATTTAATCTACATTAAATTTGGGGTTTGGCCTCAAATGTGTTTTATTAATTCATTGTTTCATGTAGATTTAAATTTTATTCAAAATGCTCTAGGCATTTATAGGTAGCTTTATTAGATTAATTAAAGAGTTTCTGGGTTCTTAATGATAATCCAGTACAAGGCTAAGAATAATGGTAAAAAGCATATTCATATTACTTTATTTATAAAAATCAACCAATTCTTCTGCATACAAAAAAAATCTTTCAGAGGGCCAGTGAGATAGCTTAGCAGGTATAGGTGCCTTCTATCCTCCTGATACTCAATTTCTAGAACATTTTCAAGCTTATGAAATGAGTAAGAACTAAAATAAGATTATGCAAAAATATGTTTCACTATTCTTTCACTTGTTATTTAACTGTGGTCATTTATTTCACTGGGTCTCTGCCTTCTTATCCGTATAATGAAGTAGTTGAACTTAGATATACTATGAAATATCAAAGAAATTCCACATTAAATGATTTGTTTCATTGTTCTACTTTGATCATTTTATTACTATACAGTTATAAATATGGAAAGCTTATAAACAAAAATCATATTTTGATATGAGTTTATTTATATAAATAATGGTGCATGAAGACAGTTTCTAGGTTACAACCATTTAGTTCAATTGCATATCACAGTATAGCCATATAATGAACATAGCACTTGGGTTTAAATTTTCCCTTCATTGTAATATGTAGTCATTTCTCTGAAATTAAAACCTTTTATCTTACAATATGCCTGAGCCTGCCGGGCAGAGTCGAACGGTTCTTGAGTTGGGTGTAAGGATTAAAATTAATAAAATAAACACACAGCACACAGGAAACTTTTTAAAGGTCCAGACTCGACAGCTTTTGCAAAAGGCAGACTGCTGCAGCAAGCAGCAAGTCTCAAGACTCTGCCTCCTCCTCTGCCTCCAGCCTTCTGACCACTTTATTTTTTGAGTAGTTACTTTTAGCCAGTAAAACATCTCGGAACAATAGGTTAATTTGCACAAGGAGCCTGAGGAAGAGGTATAACCCTCACAAGCTATCCCACCTGTTGTCACAAACAAAAGGAGATGGACTTGCAAGTTGTCCTCTGCCATTAGTAAAGGCCTCCTAAAAGCCATCTCTCCACCGAGATTTAAATATCAAAGCAGGTCGCTGAGTCACAGCTCCTTAAGAAACAGATGTTAGAAAAGTGATAAGCAACAGGCTATTTTAATTAGAGGTGAAACATTCCATCCTGTAGGAAGCTCAATAAGATTAGGAGGCAAAGAAAGAAAGAAAGAAAGAAAGAAAGAAAGAAAGAAAGAAAGAAAGAAAGAAAGAAAGAAAGAAAGGAAAAAAGATTATTATTAAAAAAAGTAAGATGCAGAAATGAAGAAAAAATAGGGAGCAAACAACTCAAAGTCTTCAGGAAGTCCCTGAAGCAGACCAGATTCACTAATCCTTTTTCTTATGTAAGCATGTATAAGCAGTAAGAATTGCTCAGAGACACTCTTAGACAACCAGGGCCTCTGTGAAAAGGCTTGGACCATTTGAATTTCTCGGAGAAGGTAAATACCTGCCAAACTTGCTAGAAGACTATGAGAGCACCTGAGATGCTCAGAGAGGTCTCTCCACCCTGCTGAGCTGCCTGAAAGTTGTGTGGTAGGAAGAAATTTTCCAGTGTGCCTGAGTTTTCATTCATGCTAGAGATTGATGACTTTTGGTGATGTAGTTGTCTTTGTGTCATTTCTTTCTTTTAAGTAACCTCTCACCCACAATCTTGCAAGTAACCCCAATAAAATACATTTAATATCCAAATTGGATTTTGGTCTTCTCCGTACTTTAGTCTGTCTTTGGTTTCATATCTAAAATTAGTAAACTTTTTTTTTTCCATGCCAACCCAAGAAAACTGTCTCCAAACTGAAGCCTTACCCACAATGAATAAGCTTTTTCTTTGAGCAAATGTATTCTGCAATATATTTTAGGATACATGAATTATACAGTCTGACATCCTGATGCATATGTTTGTAAAAAAAAAAATCAGAAACTGAATAAAAACATATTTTTCTCCTAAAACAAGTAGCAAATATTTGCTAATCAGCCAAAAGTAAAATTCTTTTGTGGCCTTAGTGTGGTCCATTTCAAATAAAGAAGTTTGTACATTCCAATAATCCTCCCCCACACACACACACAAATACCTTTAGACATGGATGCTATTTAGAGAGCATATGTCAAGTATACATGGTTTTGAAAATAGAAATGCCTTGTCAACCAGCATCACTGAAGACTGCAAGTGGTCTAGTGAATTTAGTTATCTACTAATGAGTGAGGTGCAGGTGCTGCTAACCCTATATACAGTATGGACCTCCAGTTAGAAATCACACCCATACCTTGAAACTTGAGTGGTTGAAGAAACGATATATTTATGTTAAATAAATCTATGGGTATACTTGCTGTACTTATAACTATAGTACCAGAGTGGGGATGTTTAATGCTACCAGATTAGAAGATGAAATCCTCTAGAGTTTTGCAAGGACATTAAGAAGTGAGATAACTTTGTGGCAAGTATCCAGGCAAGGAGCAGCCACAGTTCCATGCATAATCTGAAATAAATGAAGCATTGGCTATGAAAGTCAAGAGTTCATTTCTTAACAAGATGCATGAAATGTTGTATAAGTCGGGCTCCCTCCTATTCATCTCAACAGTATAATGAATTCCCTGATATCTAAAGTGTATACAATTTTTTATTTAGTATAATTGTTGTTTTCATTCCTCAGAAAAGGGGATGAGAGCCATATACAAGCTTTATGAATAAACGGCTTGGGCTAAGTCCACATTGTTTCTATCTAACTATCCCTAGGCCTAAGGCTGGAAACATCTAGCCTCCATACAATCTAATTTTCAAGCCTGGCTATTGAAGGCTTCAGCTTCCAGTCGGTCTGCCAACTTAGACCTAGAATGTTTTCAGCTTCCAAGACTTACTGTTGAATAAACTCAACCTTTCTATTTATTTCTAAATTCTGGCTGGCTGGTTCAACTCAGCTGTTCTGGCTCAAAACTCCGCTCCAAGCACAGTGAGTCAACTCCAATTGGGAACATTATTTTTAATTCAGCTTCCCTTGCACCCAAACGGTCAGGTGAGCTGCTTTGTGGAATATGAACCTGAATACTATGCATCTGTCCTGGAAAGGGACTTCTAAATTTTGGCTTCTCTGGCCTTTTTCTCCTCTATGCCGAATGAACGTACAGGGCTCCAAAGCCTTTCAGAATAAACATGAGCACTAAATCACTGCCAGGTGATGGCTACCCAGGAAAACCTGCACTGATTTCTTACACAGTAAAAATCAACTTCTATTGTTGTCTTCCATTACAGCCTCAGGGATTATCTGCTACAGAAGCTGGCATTCATTCAAACTAATAGTTTTTTTCCTTCTCTTTTACATTATGGCAAAACCACAGTGTCCTATCCCTCCACTCCTCCAGTCCCCACTTCCCCTTTCTCCAAAATCCACTACGCCTCTGTTTTCCTTTTTTAAAAAGAGAAGACCATTCAAGGATATCAACTAAACACTGCATAACAAGTTATAAAGAGACTAGGCACAAACCCTCATATTAAGCCTGGATAAGGCAGCCCAGTAGGAGGCAAAGGACCCCCAAGCACAGCCAAAAGAGTCAGAGACATCCTTATCCCCACCAGAAGGAGTTTCACAAAACTGTCAAGCTACACAATTGTAAAGTATATGCAGAGGACATAGCTCAGACACATGCAGGGTCCATGATTGTGTTTTAAAAGTGAACCAATTGGCTAATCTCTATTTCTTAATCAGTGATATTGAGACAGTAGTTAGTGAGTGAGATAGTATGTATTAGGCAGCTCAGTTGCTGCAGTGTAATGAATGTTCAGGAAATATTGTTTACAATCCCACTTATGTCCTGTTCACCACTCCTTTCAAATAGTTTTAATAGAAAACCACCAAAAGTAATCACAATGAATTCTATCATTTGTAAACAGTGCTTAGTTTCTATGATCATCTCTTTTTTAATTAATTTATTTATTTATTACAGTTTATTCACTTTGTATCCTGCTGTAGCCCTCTACCTCGTCTCCTCCCAGTCCACCCACCCTCCATCTTCTCCCCCTATGCCCCTTCCCCAGTCCACTGATAGGAGAGGTCCTCCTCTCCTTCCATCTGACCCTAGCCTATCAGGTCTCATCAGGGATGGCTGCATTGTCTTCCTCTGTGGCCTGGTAAGGCTGCTCCTCCATCAGGGGAAGGTAATCAAAGAGCCAGCCCTGAGATCATGTCAGAAAGACAGCCCCTACTCCCCTTACTAGGAAACCCACTTGGAAACTGATCAACCTATGGGCTTCCCCTGAGCAGATCTAGGTCCTCTCTGTGCATGGTCCTTTGTTGGGATATCAGACTCTATAGACCCCCCTGAGCCCAGGTATTTTGGCTCTGTTGGTCTCCTTGTGGAGTTTCTGTCCCTTCCAAGTCTTTCTAGCTCTTTCTTCTTCCATAAGGTTTCCTAAACTCTGCCCAAAGTTTGGCTATGAGACTCATTATCTTATTCAATACCCTAATGGGTAGAGTCTTTCAGAGGTCTTCTGATTCTATTGCAGCTGAAACACAGGAAAATGATCATTTCTTAAAGGGCATTGTGGTAAATGTTCTTTAACACTTTTCCTTTCCACCCACTAACACACTCACACATAAAATACACAAGCAATATAATCATAAATCTCCCTCTTTGGCTACTAGAATTGCACTTGCCATTGGTCTTATTTGAAAGCAAAAGCAGAAAGATGAGAAAAGTGAATAACAGAATGTTCATATCAAATAACTTTCTCAGTTTTTCTCTCCTAATTGCCATTACATGAAAATGCCTGGCCAGGCTTAGTAAACTGTATACACATCGCATGCACACAAAATACAGTGCAGAGCAATACCTATAGACTGTCTTTTCCTCTGTGGTCTGAATTGCTATGACAGCATTTATTCCTCTCAGCTGTTTCCACAAAAACAATGTACTTAAAAAAATAAATTAAGGCACAGTAATGGTTTTAATAAAAATGTCCCCTATAAGCCCATAAACAGTGACAATATTAGGAAGTGTGATCTTGTTGGAGTAGATGTGGCTTTGTTAAAGGAAGTGTGTCACTGAGGGTAGGCTTTGAGGCCTCAGAAGCTCCAATCAGTCCCAGGGTCGTTCTCTCTTCCTGTTTTCTCAGTAACCTTTCCAGCACCTTGTCTGCCTACTTGCTGCCATGCTTCCCACCATGATGATAATGGGCTAACCTTTTGAACAGTAAAACAGCCCAAGATAAACATTTTCTTTTATAAGAGTTGCCATGGTCATGGTGTATAAAAAAACAAATTAAGGCAAGCATCTTGAAAAATGTAGGGACTCAGGATTATCATTTGGTACATGTGAAGTACAACATGTGACTGTTAGTATGTGTATAATTTGTATCTTCTTAGACCTTAGACTCCGACCGTTGCAGAAGAAGGAGAAGGAAGGTATAAGATCCACAAGATCAGGGAGTTTACTGTGAAATTATGTCTCTTACTAATATCATAAACTACAATCCATAAAATCTCACCAACATTACTGCCAAACAGTGGCTGAACAAAGACAGCAACAATAGACATTCTAATATGAATAGAGGAATATCCATGAAGCCTAAATCCTAAACAAATACTACAGGAAACAAAGGAATGCTGAGAGGCAGTGAAACCATTTTCCCAAGGAAGAGCACAAAAATTGATTATCCAATACTAAACTGTCAGCCTTGAAAATATACAAGAAACTTTAAACAGACTGACCAGGTTGTATTAAGGAATATGTATCAAAGCACATATACATATATGCATGTCACAACAATTAAATGAAAAGAGGTCTTGAATTTGAAGGAGATCAAGGATGAGTATGTGGGCATGTTTGGAATGAGGAAAAGAAAGGGAAAACTGAAGTAACTATATTATCATCTCAAACATAAAATACAAATGAAACATTGTAAGTGTGTTTTGAGCTCCAAAATAGAGCAGCATAGTTTAGCAGTGTATAATCTTTAGACTCCGCCCCTCAGATTACATTAGGTGTGAACATGTATCTGAGTAGCTCTCCCTACAGTTTAGATCATACTTAGATATTATTTTTTTATCTTGGTAACTTAGATATTACTTTAAGCAGTTTTCCTGTCAGTTTTCCCCCACAGTTTGACCTCCATCATGTCCTGAAAATTTGTCTGTTCCTAGCATGCTGTGTTTTGCTATGATAGTCCCAAACATGCCTGGAAGACAGTCATGCAGTGCTGATGCTTGTTTGGCATTTTAACTTCTTCCTTGTATACTGTTTTCAGCATAAGTGCTGTATTTGATAATTGAGAAAACTGAGAGAAGGAAAATTAAATTTTCCACCTCGGTGGTACTGTTTGCATGTTGGCATTTTCCTCACTATGCATATTTTGCTCATATTTGTCATTTCAAAGCATATGAAACCTTTTCCACTGACATCTATTTCTACGTCATAATCAAGTACCTCTAAAGATCATCTTAGCAGATGGTTTACAATTATTATAAGAGTGAGATATTTGCTTTCCACAGCCAATTTGTGTGCCCTAACAGCACTGGCCTCAGAGAGTACATGCTGTGTGACTGGAGGCTTTTCTTTAAAACAATATAGAAAACTTGCAATAAAATGTTGTGCTTCAGATTTGGTATCATGTTGAGTGAGGTTAGTTTCTTAGGCATTTCATCCTATGGAAAATTACCAAATACCACATTATCGGGGTCACCTAAGAAATGGGTGTTTAAATTCTTCCCCCAGATGCCTTCAAAGTAATTTTATATGAAAAAATTGCAGTAAAATTGTAGTTTTGCACTGATAAACAGAAGAAAATTATGCCTTCTAAAAGATGACTGGAGAAAGAAAAATCCTCTCTGTTTCAAACACTCAAGTCATAGTAGGTAGTATTTAGCATCTTGAAAGAAATAAAAGAGAATCGTAGAAACATAAACTCATGAACTGGGCAAGTCTTGAAGCAAACTGTGTGACTAAGAAGCCACCTGGAAACCACTGAAAATAGAGAGGAACACAATAGAAAAAATCACACCACAAGTTACGATTATCTACAAAATCTATGAAATTTGCATGAGGTATTATTCATCAAGAATCAAAATCAAAGTTTGGGGCTAAGAAGCCAGCTGAATGGTAAAATGTTTACTATGTAAACATGAAGATTGAGATCAGAACTCAGAATGTGTATAAAAAGCTGAGCACACTATCTGTAATCCCAGAGCTTCTAAGGTAAGATGAAAGGTAGATGCAAGCGAACCTACAGGTACCTGCAGGCCAGATAGCTTGGCATGCATAGACGAGAACAAGGGATCCTACCACAAACCAGGTAGAAGGCAGAGGTCAAAACACAAGGTTGTCCTCTGACTTTTCATGACTTCTATGCAGTTGTAGAAACTGCACATCCATCTTATCCACCTCTCTTACCTCTCTCTGTTTCTGTCTGTATCTCCATTTTCCTCTCTCTCTCCCTTCCTCCCTCCCTCTCTTCCTCCTCTCTCTCTCTCTCTCTCTCTCTCTCTCTCTCTCTCTCTCTCTCTCTCTCTTATGCACACACCTTTAAGCCCCATTATTTTCCTGGGGCTGCCACTGAAAAGTCCCACACACTGGTAACATTACTGTCTCACCATACTAAAGGCTGTGGCTCTGCAGTCTACATGTTGGTAGCAGGAGATTCTTCGAAGAGCTGTGAGGAAGGACATGTTCTGTGCTTCTCCCCTAACATCTGGTCATCCTAGATATCGCTTGGCCTTCAGATGATATCTTTCCTGTGCTATCATCTTCCTATGTACTTGTCTCTATGCAAGGAACTTTCCTTTCCTCTGAGGGCAAGTATGATTAGTGACCTCACCCACTATAATCAGCCCTTTAAGGACACTGGACACTTCTGAGCGAGGAAGTGCAGAAGAGATTCTCTGCTAGCCTTGAAGGAGCAGCTGCCCTTTCTGCCCAGAGGGTCTGTGAAAGGACATGTGGCTAGGAATACATGACCTTACTTGAGACCTGAAAATGCTAACACATGACCGACAGCCAGAAAGGAAAGGGGCTTATTCTGATAGCTTCAAGGAAGTATTATTTTATCAACAATTTAAGAACCTGGAGATTATCCAGTCTCAGGACATACTTAGATGTTGATTTGGTAAACTTTTAGCAAATGTATGGCTGTGACATCCTGTCTCCAGATAATTGATGGATGTTTGTTGTTTAAAGCCCTTCAGCTTATGGCATGCTTTATACAGCCATGGATAACAAACACAGAAGCTGGTAGAAACGTAGAGAAGAGAGGGGAGGAAAAGCTCAAACAACAGATAAGGTTCACCTTTCTCTTCCATTCTGTTTTTAAATCTCTCATTGCACAGCACACTTAACACAGCTTGAGTCAGGAGGAACACATTGGGGAACCTGAAAACATGTCAGTATCTCACTCTTTTGTCCCCATGGCAATTTTTTACAATGACAAATGTTGCTGTGGCAACATCACAGGACTCTAAGTGATTTCTTCTAATTCATCGAAAAAGTCAAATAAGGCATGCAGTGAGCAGCGCTTCCACTCCATAAGGGCGCGAGTCACAGGCTGTGATAAATCTGCTTCCATTACCCGCCTGCCACCTGAAAATGTACCAGTAAAAACTTCAAGTGGATGGCATTGTTTCAACATAGATTCTATTAACCAAGACTTGTCTCCCACTGGAGACATACAATGTCCATACTATAGCTACCAAATTAAAATCACTGAAATTCATTGTTCATTAAACTACCTTAAAATGCAGCCCTAGTGAAATGTTTTCAATTCTCTTTAATTAAATATCAATTCAAGTCAAGGAAAAGCCATCTACATATTTTGCCTTTAATTATTTCTATCACAAACTTGAACTTTTATTAGAGAATTTATTCAAAGCAAGAGTATCAAGGTTTAATCATATCTATAGTGTGGGTTGTTTTAAGGCAAAAATAAAAATTAAAAAAAAAATCTCCCAAACATGAAGGACATCATTTTCAAAGAGCTTTGAACACAATTTTTTATTAATTATTTTTTATTTTTATGTTAATTACAGTTTATTCACTTTGTATCCCAGGTGTAGCCCCCTCCCTCATTCCCTGGCAAACCCATCCTCCATCCCTCATCCCTTGCCATGTCCCTCTCCAAAGTCCACTGATAGGAGAGGTCCTCCTCCCCTCCCATCTGACCCTAGCTTATCAGGTCTCATTGGGACTGGCTGTATTGTCCTCCTTTGTGGCTGGGCAAGGCTGCTGCCCCCTCAGGAGAAGGAACGGGGTCAAAGAGCCAGCCACTGATTGCTGGAGAGATGGCTCAGCTATTAAAGGCTAGGCTCAAAAATGAACACAATTTTATATTTGCTTGAGCCTTCCAATCTCCTTCAGGTTGGAAACAGGATAACATGAGGAACAACTCCGAGAGCCTTCATGTAGTGTGGTAGGCTCCTGTCCTGTTACTTGTTTTCTTCTACTTCCAATGTCCATCCCATTTGTCTTTCTAAGTGAAGATTGATCATTTTACCCCAGGTCCTCTTTTTTGTTTATCTTCTTTAGGTGTATAGATTGTAGTATGTTTATCCTATCTAGTATCCACTTATAAGTGAGTATATCCCATGTTTGTCTTTCTGCTTCTGGGAGACCTCACTCAGGATGATCTTTTCTAGATCTCACCATTTGCCTGCAAGTTTCATGATTTCCTTGCTTTTAATTGCTGAGTAGTATTCCATTGTGTAAAAGTACCACAATTTCTGTATCCATTCCTCCGTGGATGGACATCAGGGTTGTTTCCAGCTTCTGGCTCTTATGAATTAAGCTGCTACAAACATGGTTGAACAAATGTCCTTGTTGTGTACTTGAACATCATTTGGATATATGTTTATAAATGGTATAGCTAGATCTTGGGGAAGCACTATTCTAATTGTCTGAGAAAGTGCCAGATTGATTTCCATAGTGGTTGTACAAGGTTACATTCCCACCAGCAATTTAGGAGGGTTCCCATTTCTTTACAACGTCTTCATCATGTGTTGTCACTTGGGTTTTTGATCTTAGCCATTCTGATGGGTGTGAGGTAAAATCTCAGGGTCGTTATGATTTGCATCTCCCTGATGGCTAAAGACGTTGAGCATTTCTTTAAGTGTTTCTCTGCCATTCTATATTCCTCTACAGAGAATTCTCTGTTTACCTCCGTACTCCATTTTTTAATTGGATTGCATGATTTGTTGCTTTCTAACTTCTTTAGTTCCTTATATATTCTAGATATCAGCCCTCTGTCAGATATAAAGTTGGTGAAGATCCTTTCCCAGTCGGTAGACTGTCATTTTGTTCTGATGACAGTGTCTCAACTTCAAGTCTCTGAAGAAAGGAATTGAAGAAAATATCAGAAGATGAAAAGATCTGCCATGCTCATGGCTTGGCAGGATTAACATAGTGAAAATGGCCATCTTCCCAAAAGCAATCTACAGATTCAATGCAATTCCCATCAAAATACCAATACAATTATTTACAGACCTTGAGAAAAAAATTCTCAACTTCATATGGAGAAACAAAAAACCCAGAATTTCCAAAATGATCCTGTACAACAACAGATCATCTGGAGGTATCTCCATCCCTGATCTCAAGCTGTACAACAGAGAAATAGTAATAAAAACTGCATGGTATTGACATAGAAACAGAATGGTAGATCAGTGGAACTGAATAGAAGACCCAGAAATAAACCCAAACACCTATGAATATTTGAGTTTTAACAAAGAAGCCAAAACGCATTCAATGGAAAAAAGACAGCATCTTCAACAAATGGTGCTGGTCCAACTGGATGTCTACATGCAGAAAAATGAAAATAGATGCATATTTATCACCCTGCAAAAAACTAAAGTCCAAGTGGATCAAAGACCTCAACATAAAACCAGATACTCTAAATCTGTTAGAAGAAAAAGTGGGGAACAGCCTAGAACTCATTGGCAGTCACAGGAGACAACTTCCTGAACAGAACACCAACAGCACAGGCTCTTAGAGCAACAATCAATAAATGGGACCTCATGAAACTGAAAATCTTCTGCAAATTCCATCTTCTGATCGAGGTTTTAGCAATATTATTTTACTTTTCTTTTCCTTAATTGTTGTATTCAGATCATGGTAATTAGGTGGCTTCAGGTAGTTCATTTTTCAGGTGATGGTTTGCAATCCAAAGGTCCTCTTCCCTATCCATTCCCTAATCTGATGTTATAGAAAGAAATCAAAAGTTATCTTATTTGTCAAAATCAGGTGTTCTGTGAAATGTCATATCCAGGTTTGGGCTGCTTGTTCATTAAGAATTCTCTGGGCAATACACCCAGCAGTGGTCTGCTTGGTCTGCACGCTTTGGTGAGGGCAGTATCCTAAGAGTTCCTCAGTTTATAGGACCTCTGAAAGATCCAATAACTGAACCATAATTCCAGTGGAATGTTTCTGTGTGAAGTCACTACAAAGTACTGTCCTTCTCTAACATTCTTTTCTGGAAGTTGCAGTAAACACCGTATGCTTCAGTGGAATACAGGTACATTGATATTTCTTACACTCCTGGTGTTGAATATGTGCAAGAACAGCCCAGTCAGTTCCATATAGCTCTGGATCCAACATTAGGACCAGAGCTAAAGGCAGCTCCCACCAGCATTGACTCCAGTTCTAGCTTGTTCTCCAGCCAGCACCAGATTCAGTCAACCAAAGGCCAGCACCACTAGCAATTTGTGCATGAAATTACTTTCATTTAAAAAAGTTATGAGCTCACAAAGACTGTGGAGCATGCACAGGTCTGCATCTGATGGGCTTCTAGAGCTGTAGGGAGTAGACACCGTCCCAACTCTGCACCAGGAAGCTATCTCTAATTGATAACCGCTTACAAAGAAAATTTTATTTTTTCTCCCAGAGAGTCTCACTGGGGAAAAATTAAAACACCTTTATGGGAAGTGCCCATGCCGAGCAGTAGATAACTTACAGAAAACGAAGTCAACAGCATCTTTACAGGTTACTTGCCTCATATGTTGAATCAGGGCTTTTTTTCTTCTTCATTGGTCTCTGGCTTATGTGTTACGGCTTCAGTTTTGTGTTTTATAAGATTCCTGTGTGTGCACACATGAGTGTCTCTGCGTCTAGATGTATTTCTCGTACTTTTTCTTTTGCTCTTTGCCCTTTGGCTATTTGTTTTGACCTGTTCCAATTTGTTTATTTTTGTTTTGTTTTATTTTATTATATTATGATTCCTTAGATGCCTGTTTGTTTTCTAACTTGAGAAGAAAAGGCATGGATCAGAATGGGAGGAGAGGTGGGTAGGTGATGGGAGGAATAGGGAGAGGGGAAAGTATAATCAGAATATATTGTGTAAAAAAGATCTGTTTTCAAAAAAAAAACCTATCAATTCTGAACCTTTGTGCAGGTAAAATTCTCTTTTACTCTATGTGAACCATTGACTCACTGTCCTCTGTTAGATTATTTTTTTTGAAATTTCTTCTGTTGAGGGGCCACCTGGGAAAGAGGAGCCACCCGGGAATGAGAAGAACAACTGTGATTATTTGAATTGAAGCCAGGTGCAGATAGCTCTTGAAGGGGTGAACTGTTCTAAGAAACAACCAGCTCTAAACTATCTACAACCAGCTGTAAACTATAGAGCAAAAGTGATCTGATTTTCAGGTATAAAAACCCTGTGCTTTGCATATTCGGTGTCATCTCCTATCTTTGGAGGGGCGACCCTATTGTGATAGCAATAAAACTCTTGCTTTTGCATCGAGTTGTGGTCTGTGAGAGTTCCTGGGAAGGGCGCAATCCTGAGCTCCTGAGTAGTGGGACTCCAGGTCTTACACTGTCATGAATGGTAGTATATATAATTTAAACTACAGTGAATTTTTAATGTATACTGTTTTACTGTTTTTTTTTCTTTCTTTTCAAGAAGTATGCACCTTTAAAAAAAAATGAGAAAAAACTCCAGAGATATCTGAATGTTGTCTTTGCCTACATTTATGTAGGTATACCACATGTGTCCCCAGTGCTTGCAGAGGACCCAAAGATGTCACATTCTCAGGAGCTACCGCAAAAGTAAACTCCACTGCACTGCCTCTCAACTAATTCCCGACTGTTGACTCTCAGCTGAGTGTCTGATTCAACTCACTGCAACTAAAGTGCCTCTTCCTGCACTCTATTAAATTGCCTCGTTCCTTTGCTGTTCTCTGTCAAATCTTTCTCTGACTGATCAATTTGTCTGTCCCTCAATTAGACCTCCTTGTTTGGGATTAAAGAGCTGTAGTTAGGGCATGTCTATATTTCAGCCAGAGGGATTACAGGTGTATACTAAGGCTATGTCTGTATTCTAGCCAGAGGGATTATAGGTGTATACTAAGGGTATGCCTATATTCCAGCTGGATCACACAGAACTAGGTTGGATGTGATCCCTTTCCAGAGCAGCCATGTTACTGGATTAAAATTCCTGTACAAATAGGGCCAACAACCTGTGGCTAGACAGGTCATAGGCCATTCCCTACAAACTGGCCACAGATGGGCACTTTCTTACAAATGATCATTAAGTAAAACAAAGCTAACTGAACTTAAGCTTGGAAACACAGCCTTAGTCAGATGACCAATCATCCACAGTGAATCAATCCCACAATAGGAAGTAATGCTGGGATGATGGATGCTATGACAACAATATTTAAGTTCTCTTATCTTGCCCCAAATTCATAAAACTCAAATATAAGTACAGGAAAAATTCATCCCAATGGTCTTTTTTTGTTTCTGTTGTGGTTGTTGTAGTTTTGGCTGTTTTGAGATGAGGTCCTACTGTGTGGCTTTGGCTGTGTCTCTCACTCAGAGACAGGGTAAGCCTCTGCCTTCTGAGGTGTGCTCCACCAGTTCGCTTGGGTTTCTGTTTTTATTATGCACACTTATATTATTTTGACTTCTCTAGAATAATGGAACATTTTAGAAAATGTTTAATCAAATCTCCTAAGATCAAAGGCAAAAAAGAAAGAAAGAAAGAAAGAAAAGCATAGGAGAGCATGACAACCAACCACATTGATATATTTTTTTAATTTTTTATTAATTACACTTTATTCATTTTGTATCCTCACATAAGCCCCTCCCTCCTCCCCTGCCGATCCCACCCTCCCTCCCCTTTCTGCATGCATGCCACTCCCCAAGTCCACTGACAGGGGAGGATCTCCTCTCCTTTCTGATCTTAGTCTATCAGTTCTCATCAAAAGTGGCTGCATTGTCCTCTATTGTGGCCTGGTAAGTCTGCTCCCCCCTCCGGGGGAGGTGATATATTTTATGTGAAAGCATAGAGCTGAAATATTGACATTACTGGAAAACGTAAACAAATCTTTAAGAAGTAAAGTCTTTAGCCAATAACAATGTATAATTATCAGCTATTAATAATAACAAACATACTACATTTAGGTAAGAGGATTAAATGGGTATATGAGGATAAATGTTAAGGATAAATGAAAACTCTTTACTAACTATTAAAATTTCTATAAATTAAAATTGAAACATTTAAATTTTATTTTAAAATATCCTCATTAAAATTGACACAAATACACTTTACTTTGCATTTCAACATAGATCATCTCCACTGGTTGAAACTTGGGCTTATTATTTTCTTTTTCCCCAATTGGCTCCCAATACTCATCTCTACAGTAGGTTCTGTATTGTTTCTGATACCTATAGTTTAGAAAAAGATCCATTTTTCCAATGACTTTTTTCTGAGATGATGGTCTTTTCAACTCAGATTTCCACTCCAGTGATACTTCTAGAATATTCCAGCAGTGAATATGATTCTCAGCAAGCTGGTTTAAGAGCATTATAAATTATCAGCTATTAATAATAACAAACATACTACATTTAGGTAAGAGGATTAAATGGGTATATGAGAATTAAATTTATAATTTACTGTTATAAAACAGTATGTACTAAAATGGAATAAACAAAAATATTATTCAATTAAGTATAAAACACACATTCTCTTAGTTTCATTAAACTTTTCTTTTTAAATTTTATTTTAATTATTTTTGTGTTATTTTATATCTATTTATTTACTTTACATCCCAAGGGGACCCCTTCCCTCCTCTCCTCTCAGTCCCCCTTCCCTCTCTTTCCCGCTTCCCCTGTCCCTTTTCTCCCCAGCAAAGAGGGAGTTCTCCTCCCACCTTATCAACCTTCCCCAGCACATCTAGTCACATCAGGGCTGATCATATCCTCATTGCCTGAGGCCAGTCAAGGCAGCCCTGCCGAGGGGAAACTGATCCAAAAGCAGGCAATAGGTCCATGTTAGAAACAGTTCTGCCCACCTCCACTTGCCAGGGGACCCACACAAAGAGCAAGCTGCCCATTGGTCACATCTGTGCAGGGGCCTAGGTGCCATGCATGCTCCTAGTTTATGTCTCAGTCTCTATAAACTTCCATGGGTTTGGATTAGTTGCCTCTGTTGATTTTCTTGTGAAGTTCCTGTCCCTTCCAGGTAGTCCCATCTTTCCTTCAACACTTCCCCAGGACCCCCGGAGCTCTGTTCCATGCTAGGCTACAAGTTCCAGCATCTGTCTCTATCACTGCAGAAGGGAACCTCTCAGATGACAGTCAAGTCTGGCTTCCCTCTGCAAACATAGCAGAGCTTCATTAAGAGTGTCAAGGGCTGGCTTTCTACCCTGGGGTGTGTCTCAGGTTGGGACAATTACTGTTTGGACTTTCCCTCAATATTTTTCCCCTTTATCCCTGCACTTCTTGTAGGCAGAATAATTTTTGGATCAAAGGTTTTGTTAGTGAATTGTTGTTTCCCTCCCTCCACTAGATCCAATTTTTAATTGGGTCATTTGATTTGTTGATGTTTAATTCTTAAGTTCTTATATATTTTTCTCTGTCTGATATAGGGTTGCTTTTATCAATCTGTAAACTGTCATTCTGTTCTATTGATGGCATCCTTTGACTTATTTAAGTTTTTCAGTTTCATGATATCCCATCTATTAATTGTTGATATCAGAACCTGATGAAGTTGTCTCCTATGCCAATGAGTGCCAGACTTTTCCCTACTTTGTCTTCTAATACGTTTAAATTCTCTGGTTTTATATCCAGGTCTTTGATTTACTTGGACTTGAGTTTTGTGCAGGGTGATAAATACGGGTCTATTTCCATTTTTCTACATGCAGAGTCCAGCACCATTTTTTGAAGATGCTTTTTCCCCCCATTCTATTGTTTTGGCTTCTTTGTTGAAAATCAAGTATTCGTAGGAATGTGGGTTTATTTCTGGGTCTTCAATTCTGTTCCATTGATCATACCATTCAGTGTTTATTACTATTGCTCTGTAATATAGCTTAAAATCAGGGATGTTGATACCACCAGAAGTTCTTTTATTGTGCGAAATTGTTATGGCTATACTGGGTCATTTATTTTTCCATATGAAGTTAATGGTTGCTTTTTCTAGTTCTGTAAAGAATTGTGTTGGAATTTTTATGGGAATTGCATTGAATCTGTAGATGGCCTTTGGCAGGATGGCCATTTTTACTATATTAATTCTACTGATCTTTTGATCTTCGAAAATCTTTAATTTCTTTCTTCAAAGACTTGAAGTTCTTGTTATACAGGTCTTTCACTTGCTTGGTTAGTGTTACACCAATATATTTTATATTATTTGTTCCTAATATGCAGAGTGTTGTTTCCCTAATTTCTTTCTCAGCTATTTAGTTGCTTGTGTAAAGGAAGGCTACTGACTTTTTTCAGTTAATTTTGTATCTGGACATTTTGCTAAATGTGTTTGTCAGCTGTAGAAGTTCTCTGTTGGGGGTCACTTATGAATACTATCATATCATCTGTGAAGAGCAATACTTTGACTTGTCTCTTCCAATTTGTATCCCTTTGATCACTTTTACTTGTTTTATGGCTATAGCTAGACCTGCAAGTATTATATTTAAGAGCTATGGTGAGTGTGGGTAGCTTCTCCCTTATTTGTGTAGACTTGCTTTAAGTTTTTGTCCATTTAACTTGATGTTAGTTATTGGCTTGCTTTATAATGCTTTTATTGTGTTTAGGTATGTGCCTTGTATCCCTAATCACTCCAAGACTTCAAACATGAAGGGGTTGATGGATTTTGTCAAAGGCCTTTGTATTATCTAATGAGATGATCATGTTTTTTTTTTTTCTTTCAGTTTCTTTATATGGTGGATTAAGTTGATGGATTTTCATATGTTGAACCATCCCTGCATTCCTGGGATGAAGTCTACTTGATCATGTTGGATAATATTTTTGATGTGTTTCTGGATTCACTTTGCAAGTATTTTATAGAGTGTTTTTGCACCAATGTTCATAAGAGAGGAATTCCCTTTCTTTTTTTAAATTTTTTATTAATTACACTTTATTCATTTTGTATCCCCCCATAAGCCCCTCCCTCCTCCCCTGCCGATACCACCCTCCCTCCCCTTTCTGCATGCATGCCACTCCCCAAGTCCACTGATAGGGGAGGATCTCCTCTCCTTTCTGATCTTAGTCTATCAGTTCTCATCAAAAGTGGCTGCATTGTCTTCTACAGTGGTCTGGTAAGGCTGCTACCCCCTCAGGGGGAGGTGATCAAAGCGCAGGCCAATCAGATTATGTCAGAGGCAGTCCCTCTTCCCATTACTATGTAACCCACTTGGACACTGAACTGCCATGGGCTACATCTGTGCAGGGGTTCTAGGTTATCTCCATGAATAGTCCTTGGTTGGAGTATGAGTCTCTGGGAAGTTCCCTGTGTTCAAATTTTCTTGTTCTGTTGCTCTCCTTGTGGAGACCCTGTCCTCTCCAGGTCTTACTATTTCCCACTTCTTACATAAAATTCCATTCACTCTGCCCAACAGTTGGCCATTAGGCTCAGCATCTGCTTTGATAGTTGGCAGGGCAGAGGCTTTCAGAGGTCCTCTGTGGTAGGTTCCTAGTTTGTTTCCTGTTTTCTTCTTCTGGCTTTCAGAAGCCCTCTGTAGAAGGTTCCTAGGTTGTTTTCTGTTTTCTTCTTCTTCTGACGTCCATCCTCTTTGCCTTTCAGGATAGGGATTGACCATTTTAGGTAGGGTCCTCTCTCTTGCTTAGTTTCTTTAGATGCACAGATTTTAGTGGGTTTGTCCTATGTTGTATGTCTATATGAGTGAGTATATACCATGTGTGTCTTTTTGCTTCTGGGATAACTCACTAAGGATGATCCTTTCCAGGTCCCACCATTTACCTGCAAATTTCATGATTTCCTTATTTTTCATTGCTAAGTAATATTCCATTGTATAGATGTACCACAATTTCTGTATCCATTCTTCAATTGAGGGGCATCTGGGTTGTTTCCAGCTTCTGGCTATTATAAATAAAGCTGCTACAAACATGGTTGAACAAATGTCCTTTTTGTGTACTTGAGCCTCTTTTGGATATATGCCTAAAAGTGGTATGGCTGGATCTTGGGGAAGCGCTTTTCCTAGTTGTCTGAGAAAGCACCAGATTGATTTCCAGAGTGGTTGTACAAGTTTACATTCCCACCAGCAGTGGAGGAGGGTATGCGTGCACATGAGTGTGCTTATTACTGTGCATGTGTGACTGTCAAAGGAAACTTGCAAAGTTGGCTCCCTCCTTCAGCTATGAGTGAACTGAGAATTAATTCATGGTCATCGGGATCTGCAACAGGTACCTTCACCCATTGAGTTATCTAGCCCTCCTTGCCTGTGTTGTCAGTTAGTGCTTGAGTCTGCCGTTTTTCCTGAAAAGTGGGCTTTTTGAGAAGTGGCCACCTTTATCATTCCACTTAACACGTACTTGAAGCCAGTCCAATGGCTTTTACAACCTGGAGATGCTTCTGGGGAACAGCTTTTGTTCCCCAGAACAGGACATCTGCTGTGTCCTAATACATACTATCAAAATTAGTCAATAAATGAATAAAATAAAGAAGAAAGTGATGAGAAAATGCATTAGAAAAGCATATTTCATGAATTTGAAGGAAGAAGAAAAATTGAGCTAGAGGAAAGGAAAAGATGGCATCAAGGAAATTGTCTTGGTATGACAAGAGGAAACAAGTTTCATTCCCCAGCAGCCTCTCCAGAACATTCTCTCCTCAGAATGTGTATGCCTTAGGCAATCCCATCTTGCCTGTTGGCTGGGCAGAATGACTCACTTGTATAAAATACTACAGATGTAAAGAAGATTAGGTTACAAGAGCATCATGACTTACATTTTATTCACTCTTGTCTCTCACATAGGAAGAGGCCAGATGGCATGCTGTGAGACAACCTATATGAGAGCCTCAGGCAATGAACTTCTGGCTCCAGCCAACATCCATCCAGAACCTGTGGCCTTGCAACAATCACAGGAAAGGGTCTGGATATGGGTTGTTCTCCAGCCAGCTGTGACATGACTGCAGCTCCAGCTGAGACCAAGCTCAGATGTTGTGAGGGATCCTGAGCCTGGGGCACCTGGATGAGCTGCAGCTGGGATTTTGCCTCGTAGAAGTTAGAAGATAATGTGTATTGTGTTCAGGCACAACATTTTCTGTAATTTGTTACATTGCAATATTTGACTAACACATCAAGCCAGAAATTTTAGATGCATGTTTTGCTCTACTCCCCATAATAGACTGCATGTTATTATTAGTTTTACTGATAAGAAAACAAAAGCTGAGGTTACAGAACTTTACTAAAAGTATATAGTGAGCAGCCAATGCAGCATTCAAATGTGTGTTTTTCCAGCAACCACAGAGGAGGAAAAGAATGAACTAAATAGAGTGAAGTCTTACGAAAGAAAGTTTTCTGGAATCATGCTGCTAGATCTATTTTTTGTTTTGTTTTTATTTTTGAGTAAATTGGGAAAATATAATTGGTTTGTGAGAGTTTTTCACATTAGCAGGATTCCCCAGTATGTCTTCATGAAAATAGTTGTATTCTTGTAAAAAGGTTTCTCAACTGTCTATCAATCTTTGTGAAACCATCTTTCTTTCCTAGAATGAAAAGTCAACCAAGCAACACATCTGATTTTTGGTCATATTAAGATAAGAGAAATGGCTGTATTGTCCCAGGCATATCTAAAATTTGTGATCAGTAATGTCTAGTTTGGGTTGTAGAGATGGCTGAATGGACAAAGTACAAGCATGAGTTTTTGTGTTTGGGTCTCCAGCTCGTGCATAAAACTTGGCGATGCTCCCATGAAACCTGTAACCTCAGAATGGAGGAAGCAGGAATAAACAAATCATAGGTTCCTCCTGTCCCACTAGCTTTCAAACATCTCAAGTTGTAGAATCAATTAGAGATACTATAACATTGTCATCCCAACAAGGTAACTCAGCAGGTAAAGACAGACCACCGGTCTCAATGACCTGAGTTCTTTTCCAAGTATTCACACTGTAGGAAAGATCCCACTACCACAACTTGTCTTCTGACCACTACACACAAGCCACGGTGCACACAAGCACATGTGCCTGAATGCATGGGCACACACAGAACACACACAGAGAAAAAGTGAGAGAGAGGAGAATAAATAAATAAAAATATAATAATGTATAATATAAACAGCAATAAAAGAAAATACCCGACATTAACCTCTGGATTCCACAAGGTACCATAGACAATTGTATCAGTGCACACACAAACACACATAGGCATATACCACATATGCATACACACACAAACATATACAGAGAGAGTTTAACACAAACTCATCCCTTCAACCTACACCATCATAACCCCTCATCCCTCTATCCTTCTAGAAATGGACACCCAGTGTCTCCAGCCCTCACATAGCTAATATGAACTACTCTACTTATTGTTATCTGATATTTTTGGTGGCCTCAGACTGTGGTAGAAGCTAAAGTATGATTTCAACTGATCTCTTTTCAGACTATATTCCTAGCAATTTTCTCATACCTTTATGTAGTGTAACAATAATAATTAAAGATGAGTCATAAATTTGAGAAGGAATGGAGGCCATAGGAAGATTCAGAGAAAGAATAGAGGGAAAGAAGTTATATATAATATTCACGCATGAAATTTATATGTACACATATCTATACATTTGCAGAGCCTGCTGAACCCATTAATGTTGCTTGTATGTATGTGTATTCAAAAATGATCACTTAGAATTGGGTAACCCATCCATAATTTCCTTTGGAATTGCAAAAACTGTGATAGAAGCTACACCTCAATTCCAACTATGCTCTTACTATCTCTCTTTAGTCTCTATATCTAGAAATATTTCTTATTGTTCTTTACTTGGCTACCCTACCCAGATACCTACTATCTTAATTAGAAACTCCTTTCAAGCTGGGAAGTCTGATGTTTCTGCCAAGAGGAATTCTTTTTAATATTATCATCTTCACCATCATCTCCAGACTTCATCTTTCCACATCAAAAATCATATGGGTGGAGGATTTCACAGTCATGAAACATCCTCTGATATTTCCTCTGTAGTCTAGCACTTTGCAAAAATCTTCAATTTTTAACACCAACTTATAACACCAGCAGGGTTTTGCTTCAGGGGGACTCACATAGTTTGTGTGGGCGATATTGGAGTTTCAAGGCGCTGAAGAAAACAGACATTATAAGCAGCTATCAAATACTAAGCTATCTGCAAATGAGACATAAACCATGGCATTGTTAGTGGGAGTAAACATAGGAAGACTGTCTTCAGAGTCATTGTAGCAGTAGATAAATAAAAATGAATGAATATTAGCAGCAACAAGAGCTTAAAAACTTAAAAAGTCTGATCGTTATGAAAAATAAGAAATCAGAAGTAATGCATTTGAAGAAGGAATGGTGTTATCAGGCTTGTCCATACATGAGCACAACAGGATAAGCATGAAGAAATTGTGAGGCCTCAAAATGAGAGACTCTCCAAATTATGAGGCAAAGCTTGGTAAGAAATAAAACAATATTTGAGACAGTGAAGTTACTTGACAGAAAAAGATAGTATGGGACAGGGGTAATGATGTTTGATTTTGTGAAGAATACATATACATGTTTTGAAACCTGCACTGGACAGATGAAATGTTTAAAATAAGAAGTCAAGATGTTAAAAGATTTCTGATAAATCCTGAAGGTTCAGTGAAAACAAATCCTTTTAATTCTTTATTTTTTAATTTTTATTTTTTTTGTTGTTTTTTGTTTTTTATTATTTTATTTTATTAGTTACATTTTATTAACTCAGTATCCCAGCTGTATCCCACTCCTTCATTCCCTCCCAAGCCCTCCCTCCTTCATCTCCTCCCTGTTCCTTTCCAAGTCCATTGATTGGGGAAGACCTCCTCCCCTTTCATCTGATCCTGTTTTATCAGGTATCTTCAGGACTGGCTATAAAGTCCTCCTCTGTGGTCTAGCAGGACTGCTACTCCCTTGGGGGGTGGGGAGGTCAAAGAGTCTGCCATTGAGTTCCTGTCAGAAATAGTCCCTGTTCCCCTTACTATGGGAAACCAATTGGTTACTGAGCTACCACGGATTACATCCAAGCAGAGGTTCTAGGTTATATCCATACATGGTCCTTGGTGGAGTGTCAGTCTCAGAAAAGACCCCTGTGCCCAGCTATATTTGGTCCTTGTGGAGCTCCTATCCTTTCCACGTCATACTAACTCCCCCTTTTTTCATATGGTTCCCTGCAGTCTGCCAAAGGTTTGGTTATGAATTTTAGTATCTGCTTTGATATGCTGCTAGGTAGAGTCTTTCAGGTGCCCTCTGCAGTAGGTTCCTGTCCTGTTACTTGTTTTCTCCTAGGTCCAATTGACTAGTTATCATTAGTTGTGTCTTCTGCAAAACTGCCTTTCAATTCAGGTAGAAGAGTAGAAAACTCAGACAGAGCATTGCCCCAGGAAAGGTCTTAGAAAGGTATGTATAGAAGAGCCACCTGCTCTGGCTATTCCACATCAGTCATGTCAATGGACAATTTGAAAATGCAGAGGATGCCACATGGTAATAAAAGGACAGCAGGTAAGACTGAGAAAGCAGACTCCTGAGAGGTGACCGTATCTTTCCCCAGTGGCAGAGAGCTACAAACAAGGTGAATGCTTAGTCTAGCTGGAGCCTGCATGGAACTGTGAGGCTTGTCACATTCACAGTGAGTTCATAGTGCAGCTGTCCTCCTGTGTCCAGAGAAGCATTCTTCTTGCAGTCATCCACCGTCTCTGACTGTTAAAATTGTTATGCTTCCTCTGTCACAATGGCCCCTGAGCTCTGGTAAAGGGGTTGTAAAATAGATGCTGAGATGTACACAGTCATGGGCAGGGGAGCAGTGGCTCCAGGAGTTGGCTGTGACTGCGATCAAAATGCACTGGATGAGACCCTCGAAGAACTAATTAAACAAAACAAACGGAGTGTTTTCACAAGAAGCACAGAGACTGGGGAAAGACTAGATTTAAAATTTGCTTGCCACATGTGCAGCTTTTGTTAGAAGGAACGTGACTGTTGGTGTTTCCTTCCAGGCATTTATTAGCTCTGCCCCAGGAGGTATGCTGACATTTTCCTGATTGTGGAACTGGAAAGAGGAACGAAGTGCTGGTAAGGCTGTGTCTCTCCTTTCTCTATTCCATGATAGTGCCTCCTAGAAATCAAGTCTAGGGTGGGCTGCAACCAGGCACAAAATTACAGATAGTTTTGGTGTTCTGGTCTGCTTGACTCTTCTGTTAAACCACATGGTACAACATGGCTGTCATCCATCATTTTCTCCCCTATCTGTCATTGGGAGAAGATGAAGAAATGAAGGTTTCACAAATACATCTGAGAGAATTCACACAGGTTTGAAACCTCCTGACATCTTAAATTTTTAGGCTGTTTCAATTATAAACTGTATCTAGAAAAGCATCCAGTTAAAGGAAATGTTCCTCTCCAGATTGATTTTATGAACATTGGGAGTTGGTATCTTCACTCTTTAGGCCTCGAATGAATGACAAGTACTAGCCAAGTAGAATACATAATTAAGCCACAAAGAGCAGACTGGATCCCGATCCACCAGCCAAGGGATGCTTGCCAGTGACAGAAAATTATAGTTCTGGCCTGGTTTGTGATTTAAAAACATATATAAAGATGGATAAAATTGGGCATATTTTATTTAGAGCTGAAGAAAATACTAAATCTGCCAGTTTGAAAAAAAAAATTACAGTGTACTCAAAAAATTTAAATTTAGAGTAATTTATTTAAAAGCCTTTTTCACAAATTAAAATCAAGCTTTCTTGTACAAATCCAATTAGATCCTTGATTTGGAGTCCTATATATATTTCATTTCATGATGGCATCAGACATTGCTCCAGCCCCAAACAAATAAATAAGCTCGATGTGATTTTCTTTATTTCTTACTACAGGTGTATGAAATACAATCTGATGCTCAAATTAACTTTATATAATACATAAGAGACTTTGAAAATTTTATTTTGGCAAATGAAACTGTTGCCATAGTAACTAATGCATTTACAAAGACAGAAAATTGTATGCCAGACTTTCCCTCTTCAAAAGAAAAAATTAAAGTAAATAACAACAAATCACAGCCATTTCATTAAAAGGTCATTTTCTCAAAAATGGTATTATCAAACCTGCATACTTTTTTGAAGAAATAATATCTTGTTCCCTGACATTGTATATTTTCAGTTATAGTCATAAAATAGCTATTGAATAGTATGCTGATAGGTTCATGAAGTACTCATCAAGTAAAGAAGAATGACGTCATAATTTAATTGCCCACCACAGTTACGCCACCTGTGTTCTCTGAGATAACCAATTTAACAATAATAATGATAAACTTTATCTCATGTACAGGGCAGGTGCCTGTACAGCATTATATTTATGAAGTGAAATAATATTAAATTTTACTCAAGATTTTGTGTGTGACATGCATATGTATACATATGTGAATATATATGTACATATGTATATGTGTATAGGTTTGTGGGCACAAAAATATGTACATTGTTCCTCTCTGTGTCAGTCCTCACCTTCAACCTTGAGACATACTCTCTTTGTTTTCACTCTTCTATGTGCTAACAGATTTGTGAGCTTCTAAGTTCTCCTGCATTTGCCTCCAATCTCAACGTAAAGTAAAAGTATTGCCTCTTAAATGTGTACTGTGGTACCCAGGTTTATGGGAGTTCTGAAAACTTGAATTTTGATCCTCACACCTACACAGTGAGCATTTCCTGCACGGGACCTGAGATTCTGCCTAGACTTTAAGTTGCAGAAAACTGAAAGAAAGCCTTGTTGTGCTTACTGTAGAGCAGTGAGCAATCATAAATCATAAATCCCTTCCCTAGTTCTTAATTTGTTTAGCCTCTGCCTTGAGCGTGAAAAGTGTTTTGAGGAAATATTTACTGAATGGAGCTTATTAGAGCAATTTATCTTCTCCTTCATCATGTTGAATTACTGTGGTGTAAGAGGTAATAGTAATTTATAAATTTATATTGAACAAGTTTAACAATTTTGAGTTCACTGCTTATTTATATATTATAAAATAAAAGATCCAGGGCAAAAGTAAGAGTTTGTATTTGAGATGATTCTACATGACCTATTGTAATGGCCTATAGTAAACTAAATGAAACTGACCCTTAAGCTTAATACAGTGTTTCTGAATCCTGTATCCTCTCACTTGATCTTTTCACTTTTTTTCATTTGATATTTCGAACATTTTTGTCAGTTATAATACTATTCACTCTTTAATGTGCTGAGGTACCTTTTTATTATTTAGAAATAACAATTCTAATAAATACTGGAAGCAATGTATTTTGTATTTTATGTGACTACCAACTTCTAAGTGTGTTAAATGAAGCTTTACATGCCTTTGTGAAACCAATCCCATTGTCATCCAAATTGGAAATAAACATGAAGTAAACAAAGTGGAAACAATAAAATTACATATCAAAGGTGTGAAATATCATCATTATTGATTAATAGCTCAACAGGAAGAAACAGAAGTCCTTGAACCTACATAGTCATACCTTCTACATTCAAGTCACAATAACACAGCACAAAGAAAAACTAGGTTTACACACTGGACAGATGAATGACGGACATATGTTATTAGAATGCCTGCCATAAAAGTAGTATGTGAGCTTTTGGGAGGGAAATTATGAAACTACTTTGACTTCTTGAAAGAAAAGGGATGCGGTAAAATGAGAAGGGAATGGAAGGCAAAGGATTCCTCTGTCTCCTCTTAGTTCTAATAAATACTCGTGCTGCATTCCTACATGTGTCCTATAATGAGCTGAGCCTTTCAAAATATCAACAGAATATGATGATAAATTTTCAACCTTATGGTCACTATTCCCATTAAATGGTTCTGACTTTAATCCAACACAACTGGCCACATTTTTTTTCTGGGTGATTATTATTCATGGCATATGTAAGGAGTTATTAATGTTTTCTATCACCATGTGAAAACAATTTCCTTAGCTCCACATTGAGGAAGTCCAACCTATCAGAAATCCAGCCAAGCCCAGGTGACATTTTGGGGTTTTGCCATGCAGCTGACAGGTGATTGAAAGCCAAGGTTTCACTATAATGAGTCTCTCTAGTGTTGAATCTATCAATGCCACACTCATAAACATCAAAACTTGGCGCCTCCCATTAGGAACTATTTAACCTATCAGTCTACATGTGCAAGGGCTAGAGAGCTGTCAAGCTAAGGCTTGTAACAATGAAAACTTCTTTCTTCTTTAACTGAATTGCAAGGCTAAGTAGCACATCTGTGTCAATAAAAAGGACCCCTAGGATTGATGCATTAAAAACCAGCTTTCTCACATTTGTAGCATATATACGTAATTATTTAAAGTTTGTGTTTTAGGATTCCCCGAGTCTAAATACAGAGCTCAGAAGTAAGGCATACAAATATATTCTTGAATAATTGATGTTTAAATAAACTAAGGAAAATGTGTGAAGACATAGCACAAGCTCTGTTCACGATTGTTGAGAAAGTCTAAACTAAAAGTGAATATTTTGCAAAGGACACAAACTGATCTAAAAACATTGAAGCTGGAAAACAATCACACCCCCAAGTGAAGCGTGATCTCCAGAGCAAATGGATACAAACATGTATAGATTTCCTATATCCATGGAGTTCTCCCAAAGCCCCGCTGCTCTTAGAGTTACAAGGAACTATATGACAACCCCAGCCAATAGGCTGTACACAGGAATGGAGAGTGGTGCCTCTGGTTTGAGGCAGTGAGTGGAGGTGTGCCTTGTGTGAGTTTCCTCCTCTGTCATACTGATCTGTTTTATACCATGCCCTTGTCATCAAATGCTATGTACCTGCATCTCCAAATACCGCCAACAGCCTACATTAGATGAACATGGGGGGGGGGGGGGACAATTATGAATGACCATTGAGAAGCTGAAGCTAATTTGGGGCTACAATATGAGTTGACAGATAATAGCAACTTAGAAGATAATATTGAGAGGAATTCCTGAGCCTATGGAAAATAGTTCTGGAAAGTTCTAGAAAACAAGAGTGACACTTGACAGCTAAGGCATTGTGATAGGTATTCTGGAACTAGTTTTATTAATGGCTCCAAGTGAACCAGTAGCTGCAGGGCCTAGTCATGGCTAATTCTGAAGCATGAATAATTTTTTTCCCCAGTGGGAGATTTTTTTAATATTAGTTACAGTTTGTTAACTTTGTATCTCTGCTGTATCCTACTCCCTCTTTCCCTCCCAACCCCACCCTCCCTCCCTCATCTCCTCCCTACTCTTTTCCAAGTCCACTGATAGGGCAGAACCTCCTCCCCTTTCATCTGATCCTGTTTTATCAGGTATCTTCAGGAATGGCTGCAAAGTCCTCCTCTGTGGCCTAGCAGGACTGCTCTTCTCTTGTGGGATGGGGAGGAGGTCAAAGAGCCCACCATTGAGTTCATATCAGAAACAGTCTCTGTTCCCCTTATTAAGGTACCAACGTGGATACTGAGCTACCAAAGGCTATATCTGAGCAGAAGTTATAGGTTACATCCATACATGGTCCTTGTTTGGAGAAACAGTCTCATAAAAGACCCCTGTGCAAGGACATTTGCTCAACCATGTTTGTAGCAGCTTTATTTGTAATAGCCAGAACCTGGAAACAACCCAGATGTCCCTCATTTGAGGAATGGATACAGAAATTGTGGTAATATTACACAATGGAATACTACTCAGCAATTAGAAACAAGGAAATCATGAAACTTGAAGGCAAATGGTGGGACCTAGAAACGATTACCCTGAGTGAGGTATTCCAAAAGCAGAAAGACACACATGGTATATACTCACTCATATAAACCTATAAGATAGAATAAACATACTGAAATCTACACACCTAAAGAAGATAAACAACAAAGAGGACCCAGGATACGATGATCAATTCTCACTTAGAAAAACAAAGGGGATAGATGTTGGAGGTAGGAGCAAACAAGTAACAGGACAGGAGCCTACCACAGAGGGCCTCTGAAAGACTTTACCTAGCAGTGTATTAAAGCAGATATTAAGACTCATAACCAAACTTTCAGCAGAGTGCAGGGAATCATAAAAAGGGGGGGTGTTAATATGACCTGGAGAAGACAGGAGCTCCACAAGGACCAAATATATTTGAAGCATGAATTCTTAACCAGAACTGGGATTGCAACATGGAAGTATGTACTTAGAAACAAGAGAGATGCTCATTTATTCGAATAGGGACATGATGCAAGGACAAACACCTAAGCTACTAAGAGAAAACTCAGTAAAGCTCTCAGAGACAAAAGATAAAGGTTTTTTACCAAGGCCATGGCAGCATAAGACAGTGCTAAATTTGCAGGTAGATATCTGGGGGTCACAGATCTATACAAAAGATAGAAAAAAACATGTTTTTTTTGTTTGTTTCTATTCTAAGATAGAAATAAACATGTTTTTACTAATCAATATCTGAATGGTTTATGAAAAATGTGGAAGTTATAATGAAGCAAGAGATCCAGAAGTTTAAAAAGTATTTAGGAGTGTGTGTGTGTGTGTGTGTGTGTGTGTGTAACAACAAAGACAAAAGAGGCCATTAGAAAAAAAAGCAAGGAGTGGAGAATGTGGAAGAGTTTGAAGGGAAGAAAGAGAGGGAAAGATGGTATAATAATTATAATCTCAAAATATAAAATAACACATTTTAAAAATGAAACAATTAAAAAATGGGGTATAGCGCTAAACAGAGAATTCTAAATAGAGGAATATCGAATGGCAGAGAAACACATAAAGAAATGCTCAACCTCATTAACCATCAGGGAAATGCAAATCAAAACGACCCTGAGATTTCACCTTACACCCATCAAAATGGCTAAGATCAACAACTCAAGAGACAACACATGCTGGAGAGGTTATGGAGAAAGAGGAACCCTCCTCCACTGCTGGTGGAAATGTAAACTTGTACAACCACTTTGGAAAGCAATCTGGCACTTTCTCAGACAAATAGGAATAGTGCTTCCTCAATATCCAGCTGTACCACTCCTAGGCATATACCCAAAAGATTCTCAAGTATACAATAAGGACATTTGCTCAACCATGTTTGTAGCAGCTTTATTTGTAATAGCCAGAAGCTGGAAACAGCCCAGATGCCCCTCAGTGGAGGAATGGATGCACAAATTGTGGTACATCTACACAATGGAATATTACTCAGCAATAGAAAACAAGGAAATCATGAAATTTGCAGGTAAATGGTGGGATCTGGAAAAGATCATCCTGAGTGAGCTATCCCAGAAGCAGAAAGATGCACATGGTATATATTCACTCATATAGACATATAAGATAAACCTACTAAAATCTGTACACCTAAAGAAACTAATCAAGAGGGAGGACTCTTGCTAAAATGCTCAATTCCTATCTAGAAAGGCAAGGAGGCTGGACATCAGAAGAAGGAGAAAAGAGGGAACAAGTCAGGAGCTTGACACAGAGGACCTCTGAAAGGCTCTGCCCTGCAGACTATCAATGCAGATGCTGAGACTTATGGGCAACCTTTGGGCAGAGTGCAGGGAATCTTATGAAAGAAGTGGAAATTGTAAAATATGGACAGGACAGGAACTCCACAAGGAGAGCAACAGAACCAAAAAATGTGAGCACAGGGGTCTTTCCTGAAACTGATACTCCAACGAAGGACTATGCATGAGATAACCTAAGACCCCTGCACAGATGTAGCCCATGGCAGTTCAGTATCCAAGTGGGTTCCACTGTAATAGGAACAGGGACTGTCTCTGACATAAACTGATTGGCCTGCTCTTTAATTACCTCCTCCTGAAGTTAAGCAGCATTACCACGCCACAGAAGAAGACAATGCAGCCACTCCTGATGAGACCTAATTGACTAGGATCAGAAGGAAGGAAAAGAAGACCTCTCCTATCATTGGACTTGGGGAGGGGCATGAATGCAGAGGGTGGAGAAAAGGAGGGGTTGGGAAGGGAAGAGGGAGAGAACCACAGGGGGGAAACAATGAATAAAGTATAATTAATAAAGAATTAAAAAATAGACAAAAAAGAAAGAAACTTCATATCCAACTAAATCTCATGTTTAGTAAGGTTAGTATTTTCTGGTCACATCATTTGATCATTATTTTGATCAAATTACCACCCAATGGTTGATTTAAATTGGTTGCTAAAGGAAATGTCAGAAGCTGTTTTTTTCAATTAGTTAAAGAGATAATCAGTTTGCAAACAAATGTTTAATATGACTATTACTACACACAGACATAGACAAACCATGTTTCTATGTAAAAAGCAATGATTTAATTTCATTAAGTTAGCTAGCCAACTAAATGCTGGAAGCCATTTAGAAAAGTTCTTTCTTGTTTTATGTGCTCTTACTGACATCATAAAAATGAGGTAACTTTTTTCTTCTTTAAGAATTAGTGCAATATTTCACATTTCTTTCTCTCAAGCGGTAACATTAAACTGTCACTGTGGTTGTTCAATAACCTACTGGCAAATATATGTACATGGTCATACACATCGTATACACATGCAGTTTTAAAATGTCACCCCACTTACATCAATTGTCTAGAATTTACTGACTTAATTCCATTTTGAGTAGAAAAAAAGACAAGCAGTAGGGTATTCTTAAAACTTTTTGTGGTTCATACAATTTCAAACTTTTATGTTATTATATATTTAAAAAAATCCCTCCATGCCATGTCACATTGACAAACAAAGGGCCAAAGGAGATGTCAAGAGAACCAATTTTCCCAGAGTATATACATCAAAACACCAGGAAATATTTTGAAATAAAAAAAATAAGAAAATCAACCTCTTTTAAAATCACAGAGTATGCTTAATTACTTTCTTCTTGTTTTCATGTTTTCTGAATATTTTCATGGGCAGAAATATCTGTGTCAGTTTGGTTCACTGAAACACATTCATAGATAGAAGTTGCCCTGTGTGTTCAATGATTGCAATTTTTTTAAAGAAAAATGTAATCAAATTAAATCACCAAATGACAATAGTAAATGCTGTCTAAAACTATAATTCTTTGGCAAGTAATTTCTTTGTAAATACAACCTTTCTATAAAAATCAAATTCTCCTTCCAAGAAATTTACAGGTTAAGGAGCATTTATGAAATTACATCACTAAGTTTATACTTTAAGTCAATCCTAGATTCTCCACCATATACCTTGCCTCAAAATCCAAAGCTTTTGGCTTTGTAGGCATGTAGATGGTACTGCTTCCAACTTTTCTGAGACACAATATCAGGCCTTAGTAACCCCAGCCTGAAACTAAAGCATATAAATTATGAAACATCATACTCAGCAACTTTTCTTTAGAAACAAAAACTACAAATCTCAGTTGTCTCTACATTATAGCACAATATACCATGCGATGACTTTTACTTGACCCATCTTTTTTCTCACCCACGAGATCATTCCTATACACTTAAATCTATTCAAAATCTTATCGGCCAAACAATTATAATGACTATCATGCTTGAGGCCCTTCCCAAGTGTGCCCTGCTAAAGAATGACCTTAGACATATATGCCCACATTCAAGGATGATCCCTCACTTCTGTGACCCACAAGTAGAACATAATTGGACCACAAGCAGAAAGGCAGAAAGGTCATGGGTTCATCAGTGGACTTAAGACATTTTTACATCACACAGACGTTCTAAAGCAGAATAAGATATAGTAAGCTGAGTCAACTTATTTTCTATTCTATATATTTAATCACATAGAGCCAACACTGTAGGGGAAAGCATCCAGGCCAACCAAAAAAAAAAAAAAAAACTTCTTTATAGTCATCTACTTTTCCATATATATTCATCTTTGTGACTAACACAGTTGAAAAACTGTTTCACATCATTTGAGTGAATCTGGGAAAGTATTTAATATCTCTAGGGGCCAGCTTGCATCTTTGAAATGCTATCATTAGAGATGGAACTGAAAAATAACCCTAGTTTCTAGTCTTACACAAATAGATGAGAGAGATTAGGTGCCAAACATGGGGCTAACAGCACCTTTCTGAAAAGTTCCTTAGACTCATTTCATTGTGGTTTATTTATAACATTCACTACTTTATTTACTCAATAATAAAATAATAAATAGACTCTGCATTCCTAAAATATTGGGAGGCATTAAAGGATGTAATGATAGCCGATAATTTCAACAGAATGATATTATGATCCTATGTTTAATAATATCAATAGGGTACACACTTCTGGGAAAGGAGTCAAGCACACCCACATGAGAACAGGGATTTGCATGTTAACAATTCTAGCAGCACAGATCCTTAGTTCTAGT
Organism: Meriones unguiculatus; assembly: GCF_030254825.1. Lineage (NCBI taxonomy): Eukaryota > Metazoa > Chordata > Mammalia > Rodentia > Muridae > Meriones > Meriones unguiculatus. Next base: position 102,634,657 of record NC_083351.1, read on the forward strand.
TTGCCTTGGCTCCTTTGTTCCAGCTTCTATTTGAATAAGATATATGAATCCCGTAAATGGGCTCCTGAAACATCCCAGCTTTTGTTATCACCATCTTTTCCTCACTTAGCTCAGTTCTTCTCACCCATTTGACCAGGAATGAATAAAATATTCTTTGATCCAAAGAATGCCTAAGTGAAATATATTACATTTCATCAAGTATCTTCCCAACAAGACACAATGCGACAATGAAAATGTTCCATATATCGCTACCCTGCTGTGTCTTCAGAAACTAAATCATAGTCTAGTCTGCAGAAAGCGATCAATAGACATCTGATTAATAAATGAATTGATAACTGGTTGCAAGAAGTAAGGATTATCAATTAGCCTGTAGCCTGTTGAAAGATCATCTGCTCCTCAAACTAGTATTAATTAATTATTACAATTTACTCACTTTGTATCCCAGCTGTAGCTCCCTCCCTAATACCCTCCCAGTCCTCCCTCCCTCCCTCTTCTCCTCCCATGCCCCTCCCTAGTCCACTGATAGGAGAGGTCCTCCTCCTTTTCCATCTGACCCTAACCTATCAGGTCTAATCAGGACTGGCTGCATTGTCTTCCTCAGTGGACTGGTAAATCTGCCCCTCTCTCAGGTGAAGGTGATCGAAGAGCCTGCTACTAAGTTCATGCCAGAGACAACCCCTGTCCCCTTACTAGGGAACACACTTGGAGACTGAGCTGCCATGCGGTACATCTGTGTAGGGGTTCTAGGTTATCGCCACACATGGTCTTTGGTTGGAGTTTCAGAAAAGACCCCTGTGCCCAGAATTTTTGGTTCTGTTGCTCTCCTTGTGGAGCTCCTGGCCCCTCAGGTCTTTCTATTTCTCCCTTCTTTCATAGGATTCTCTGCACTCTGTTTTTAACATGTGTAATTTTGTGTCACAATTTCTAAAGTAAAGAATCACCTTACTATGCTTAGGTGAACATAGAAATAGAAAACACAAGCCTTGAAATAACCTCTACGACTCCATTCTGGTCCATGAACACCACAAAATGAACAGTCTGCTTTCCTGCAGCCAAGAAGGCTGCTTATGTAAAGGAAGGAAGAAGAAGGGAGAGAGGAAATCAGAGATGGAGGAAAGGAAGGACAGGGAGGCATCCTGAGCCCCTCCACCTACAGACTCTGCATTTGCCTCAGTCAACTTCTCCACCAGTCCACTCTCATCTCTCCCCTCTGAGAGGGTTCAATTTTACCAAGCAAAACAGTGCCTAATGATCTTCTAAGGACAGACTCTCTCCCAGAAAGCCAAAACTTAACCCAGACACCTAGAGCACCCAGGCACCTTTCACAACACCTTACTTTGCTTCCCTACTGACTCTGACAAACTAAGTCATAACTGCAACCTGGAATAACTGAGAAAATTGTTCTAAACCTGAATTCAAGCCGTTTTGATTGGGAAAGATGCTGCTCTTTCTCCCTTTTCTATTTTCTTAAATGATCTTTTTCTGCTCACAAAATAAGTAAAAGTGATTAAAGAAACAAGGAAACTCCCCATCCTCAGACCAAACACAACCCAGAGTTGAGATGTTCGTCTCCATGGGCTGATTGAGATGGGAACACAAATAATCACAGTACCGATTTTTATGATTGAAAGCTCTACTCTTTAAAGGACATTTGATTAATTCTGCTTAAGGGTTATAGTTAATAACATAATTAAATGAAACCTACAGGTATTGAATACTCCCTATATGCTCCTTATGTTGAGCATGAGAAAAGACTGAAGTATCACCTTGAGTCCATTTCTTCCACACAACATCTGCTGGAAGGTCGACAAGTATAAAGACAGGTTGCCAACTGTAAATTCACAAACTGTACTTGGGTTACAGTCATTCCAGACCTGTATTCAGTCCTTGATACCAAAGTTTTCCTGCTGATGTTTAACGTGGTAATTTGTGGCAGGTTACAAATTCTCATTGGTAACACCCTGACCTCTCAAAGGTTAGTTCAAATTCTTTAATCTTAGATGAATCAATACATCCTACCTGCACTGTAGTTTTGTTTTCATTGTGGATCTACAAAACACACAATGAGACAAGACATTTCTTTACAACTATAGAAGTACAACAATGAAACCCTCTTTCATATAAACTTTTTTTCCCTTTTGAAGCCTAAAAAAATGGTCAAACTAATATCCCCCCCAAAAAAAGATGGTTCATGAGTTTAATAACTTGTGTAATAAGTTATGTTTTAGTATTGCAAAGAGAGTTGAGAAACTGAATTATTCCATGGGGGGAGGGGATTAAAAAAACAATGCTATGATGGAGAGTTCTATTAGCTACAACTGTGTTGCACGTAAAATCGATAAGAACTTGGAAGGAACAGAAGTGTGTTTGTGTTTTCAGCTAATTTGGAAACAAAGAACATATATACATATATGTGTCCAAATTATGTATTATTCAAGAGAATGTTTTTATTTCTCTCAACAGTGTTAATGTTCAAATGTCATGTAAATATGATCCCGTAAGAGCATAACTCAAGTACATACTACAGAGAAAAGAAAGCTGGGTTAATACTTTTCATGCTATTTCTAAATAAATACCCATGCTTGTTGAGCTGGGTGTATTTTTCTAAAGCAAAACAGTTGGTTTTACATTTAAAAATAGCTAAAATAATAACAGCAACCTGAGATCATTATGAACAAGTCTATCTTAATTTTATGGACCAAGACAGCTTTTCTTACAAATTGAAGGCTTGCATATACACAGCAGACCAGGGCGTGACTCACTGTGGTGGACTGTAACAACCAAAGGTCACTTTTAAGGGAAGTCAACAGGTAGGATGTGGTCATAACCAAAAGGTCATATAACAGCTTCACCTCAAAGCTGTCTTAAACATCCCTAAACTAACCCTAATGCAGACAGAATAAATTTTTCTCAAGTAATTTCTTTATACAGACAAATCACAAGGCTCTGACCTAGTCTTGGAGGCATGCCATTTGGAGTAAGACAGGTTCTCCTACTTAATAAGTTCCTGACTTTGGGCCCGTTATTTGAAGGCTACTTCGCCAGAATCATCTTGTCTGATTATGATGTGCAGTTGTGACAGTTCAGTATCACATGTGTTTCTATGTGAAAGACAGATGATAAAGAAGACACCATGTTAGCCACTAAAAACAATCTTGACAGATAGATCCCAAACTTAAAGGCACATGTGTACTCCAAGATTATGACACTCTTAGAATTATATATTAAAAATAATTAATTATGGCAATTCATAGCTGATGGAGTCATGAGAACTGTGTAATAAAGCAGTAGAATTTCACACAGGGAAGAGAAAAAAGTCTAGGCATGGAAATAAAGAAAAAAAATATACTTCCAGATATGTAGCAATGAGTGACTGGCTGAATATTCACAGAAAAACATTTTTAGAATATTTTTTTTGTCAGAAACTAGTTGAATCAAAGGATTCAGAGGGCTTCCCTGTGAGCATACCTGCATGTTTGTATAGGTGATGTGTGACTTTTTTCTTTTTTTTCTTTATTAATTGCACTTTATTCACTTTGTATCACCCCTGTGGTTCCCTCCCTCCTCCCATCCCAATCCCTCCCTTCCTCCAACCTCTGCATGCATGCCCCTCCCCAAGTCCACTGATAGGGGAGGTCTTCTTTTCCTTCCTTCTGATCCTAGTCAATTAGGTCTCATCAGGAGTGGCTGCATTGTCTTCTTCTGTGGCCTGGTAATACCTCAGGGGGAGGTAATTAAAGAGCAGGCCAATCAGTTCATGTCAGAGGCAGTCCCTGTTCCTAGTACAATGGAACCCACTTGGATACTGAACTGCCATGGGCTACATCTGTGCAGGGGTCTTAGGTTATCTCCATGCATAGTCCTTGGTTTGAGTATCAGTCTCAGGAAAGACCCCTGTGCTCAGATTTTTTGGTTCTGTGGTTCTCCTTGTGGAGTTCCTGTCCTCTCCAATCTTACTGTTTCACACTTCTTTCATAAGATTCCTTGCACTGTGCCCAAAGGTTTCCCTTAAGTCTCAGCATCTGCAATGATAGTCTGCAGGGCAGAGCTTTTCAGAGATCCTCTGAGAGCAACAATCAATAAATGGGACCTCATGAAACTGAAAAGCTTCTGTAAAGCAAAGGACACTGTCATCAGAACAAAACGACAGCCTACAGATCGGGAAAGGATCTTCACCAACCCTATATCTGACAGAGGGCTAATATCCAGTATATATAAAGAACTAAAGAAGTTAAACAGCAAAAAATCAAGTAATCCAATAAAAAAAAATGGGGTACAGAGCTAAACAGAGAATTCTCTGCAGAGGAATATCGAATGGCAGAGAAACACTTAAAGAAATGCTCACCTTCATTAGCCATTAGGGAAATGCAAATCAACCGAAGATTTCACCTTATACCCATCAGAATGGCTAAGATCAAATACTCAAGAGATAACACATGCTGGAGAGGTTGAGGAGAAAGGATGTGTGACTTTTAGCATGAGACTGTGGAAATCTCAAGTCTCTATTAGGTGATTTTCTCTGTGATAAGATACAATGACTGAGACAACTTACAGAAGGGTTTGCTTAGGCTTATGTTCTAGAAAGAAAAGAATCCATCACCATTATGTAATGGATACATGGCAGCAGGTAGGCATGGTGGCTGTAGCTGCTTGTTGAGAGCTCACCACTTAAACCAAAGCAGTAAGCAGCCTGAACCAAGAATGGTACCTGGTTTAAGCTCTCAAGACACACCCAAAGTGGCATTCTTCCTCTGGGAAGGAAACATTCAAGTACCTGAGACTAAGGTTGGGGGAGGGGTATCTCTGATGCAAAGCAGCACACAGACCAGACAAACTTACCTCACCCTATTTTGTTCTGTAGAATAGTCTATAATATGAATGAATTTGAATTTACTTATATTTTCTGCTTGTCTTATTACAGATATTACAGTGACCCAGCCAATGTGTCTCTGAGTTTATGGCTTATTTTCTATAAAGTAACATATTAGAGAGTATTGATTACTTGTGTTTAATTGTTTGTGTTGTGATAGATTAAAAGAAAAAACAAAGACCAAAATCAATAGTCGCAATGTATATTTCTCTGCATGACAATGAGCCTAATATACTTTTCACGTATTTATAACAAGTTGTAATTTTATATAAGGTATTTTTGTATTCTGCTATTATTTTATGCACCTTGAAACATTATCAGTAATACTAGTTTTTATCTGTTATATGCATTTATTTTATTGTTTATAATTTTATTCTTTATTTTTTGAAGTCAAGTTTTTAATGTTTATATATCTAAATGAAATCAAAACTAAAATGTGGTTTGATAAAAGAGTTCAATTTTTAAATGAATATCTTAATTATTATTTAATAAATAAAGTGAATTTCCTAGGCTAACATAGATAAAAATTTTATCCTAGATACAATTCCTCATCCCATGTCTGAGTTCACATATTACAAATATATATACATACATATGTTTAAAATATGAGGTTATATTTCTTATTAAATTTTTGTATATGGTTGCAAATTTTATTTCATTGGCAACCACATTGACTTTATTTCTATGTAACTATCCTTTGCTTTATTAAACAAAACAAATATACTCTTATAATATGATTATAACATGTTAAGGCACCTCTATACCAATCAGAGTATTTTCCAAATTTTGGATGTTCTTCCTTGTTCTCTGCAGTTAGTTTTAGCATTAATTTTTCAGATTCCCTTTGATTTCTTTAACCTTTGTTTCAACATCAATGGTTTTTAGATTATTTTTGAAACAACATATCATTATCTTTTAGACTTCTAAAGAATTGAGTGCACATTTTTCCATTTAATATTTTAGCTTTTTCTACAGTAAATTTGTAGTATTTGTGTTTTGTTGAACAAATAACATATACTTCCGTGATTCTGAATAAAAAAAATGTATTGAGTAATGTGTATGTTTATGGTAATATTTTTTAAATCAAACTACCATAACAAATTTGACAGTGTGTCATGGAAACATCATTTAGAAGTCAAATAATCAGATTTTTATGTATTATTTAAGTATAGCTAGATATTTTATGAACATTTGGGTACTGTTTGTGCTATCTTTGACATCATCCCAAAGGGTACATTAGTTTAAAAAGTTCTATAAAAAAAGTGTTTTTATTTTATTCTTTTTAAATTTTATGTATATGAATGTTTTGACCACATATATGTAAGCGCACCATAGGCGTGCCATGCTCACAATGATCAGAATATAGATTCAGAATCTCTGGAGCTGGAGTTATAGACAGTTGTGAACCTCCATGTGGCTGCTGCAAACCAAATCTTGACCCACTTAAGATCAGCAAGTACTATTAATTCTTGAGCCATCTCTCTGGATCTTTCAGTTTGTTTTTAATGTATTTCATGACTAATAAAATCCATAGAATTTTCTTATAATGAAATACTTTCTGACCATTTGTCTCCTAAGTATGGATCATATTGTTTTTTAGTGAAATATTTCTTGTCTGTTTCTAATGTTTTCTATCAACAGTCTGCTCACAAATCAATTTGTGTGAGTCAAATGACTCATTTGAATGTTATTAACCCTGATATTACAATTAGTGGTACTAGTATGTTAGAAAAAAAACCTAAGTATTTAAGGAAATGATGCTAAGAAAGTCTATTGGGGATTTAATGATAAGAGCCCTCTTCACTAACAAGGCTGCTAGAGCTGGGTCGAGGAGGCCAAGAAAATCAGAAGCCAAGATTCTGTAATAAGCAGCAGATAATCCAATTAACATCAATATTTGATAACAATGTTAATCTCCTCATGAAGCAGGCTTACCCTACTATTAAAAAAAAATCATATGTGCCCTCTGATAGTTTCTCTCAGCTGATGCTATTGAGGAAGGTTAACATCTACAAGGTCCACAGGAAAAGAAATCCATTAGGAAGGATCAAGGACGGTTCCCAAGACTTCAAAACCTACTAATAGAAACCAGTTTTTTTAGAAACCACAAACCAGTATGTCAGGTTTCTGTCTTCTATAACACACCAACCATATTAAGAATCCTTTTACATCTGTATAGTTTAAATGTTTGCTGTCTCCCCAAGAGCAGGTGTTGAAGGCTGCTCATCCAGCATGCTGCAATCGGGAGTAAAGAAGACTTTAGGAGGTTCAGCCTAATGGTTGTTGAGCACCTCCGCCAAGGGTGATTGTGAGACCTTGGTCTCTCCCTTCTGTTCTCACATTGCAATCACACACACACACACACACACACACACACACACACACATCATTTTAGAAAACCTGTCCTACCACCATTCCCAAACAGAGACCAAAAGCAAAGAGTTATTCACCCATGGCTAAAACCTCCAAAATATTGAGCTAAAATGAGCCTAGCCTCTTGTCTCTTAGAAGTTGATTCTCCCAGGCACATGTCATAGTAACAAAACGATGAACAAAATGATGAACTAGTGATATCTAAGAATTCATGTCACTTCACGTCTCACGCATTAACACAGGAGTACATTCCCACCAGTGTTGCTGCATCTGCTTATGTGAAACTCTTCTACAGAGCCTCCTTGTGCCCACCTAACTTAAGTGAGGATACCATTTTTTGCTTATGTAGAGTATGTGAATTAGAGATGAGGTAACATTTTCTTGAGATGAGGGCTTACATATGAACAATGGCATACTGGGAAACAATTGATTTTAACTCCAATTTCCTATAGAAGCAGGTGTGAGCTTCATCTAGGAACAGTCTTAAATACAAGCCTGTGATAGAGATTATAATAACATACAAAGAGCAATATGCTTGATCTCTAGAAGTGAATCACCAGTAACTCAATTTGTCTAAAGCATGATCATATTTTATCAATATATTTTCTCTATAGGAAAAGCCCAGTTACTTAGGAGGTTGTAGTAACTACAGTACTGGGCTGGCTAGTCTTATGTCAGACTAGACTTATCCTAAAGGAGGGACCTTCACTTGAGAAAATAAGTGAAGATCCAGCTGTAAGGCATTAGTCTTTTACTATTAAGTTTTTATTTACTTTAGATCCAGATTGCAGCTTCCCCTCCTTCCTTTCCTCCCAGTATCTCCCTCACACTTCATCTCACCTCCATCTATCAGTTCTCCCTTCTCCCCTGAGAAGGGAGGCCTCACAAGAGTATCAACCTGCTTTGGCATAGTAAATTGTAGTTGAACTGGGTGCTTCTTCCTTTGAGGATAGACAAGGCAGCACAATGAGGGGAAGGGATACAAAGGCAGGCAATGTGGCCAGAAACGAACCCTGCTCCCCCTTTAGGAGTCCCACATGAAGACCCATCTGCACAACTGTTACGTATGTGCAGAGGGCCTAGGTTGTTCACATTCATGTTCTCTGGTTAGCAGTTTAGTTTCTATGAGCCCCTAGGGCCCAGGTTATTTGATACTCTAGGTTTTCTTGCTATGTCCTTGATTCCCCCTGGCTCTTTTGATTCTTCCTTTCCCTCTTCCACAGGATTCCCCAAGCTCCACTTAATGTTTGGCTGTGGTCTCTGCATCAGTTCCCATCAGTTGCTGGGTGAAGCCTCTATGATGACTATCAAAATATCATTAATAGTGTCAGGGGTGGGTTCCCTCTTATGCATGGATTTCAAGCTGGGCCAGTCATTGGTTAGCCTATCCTTCAAATTCTACTCCATTTTTTACCCCTACGTAACTTGTAGGCAGGAAAAATTGTGGGTCCAAGGTTTTGTCTCAAGAATGGTGTCCCAATATCTCCATTGGAAGTTTTGGCTGGTTGTCAGTGATGGCTGATTCAGGCTCCATATGCCCCATTGCTAATAGTTGTAGCTAGGGTCACGCTCATAGATTCCTGAGAGATTCCATTTTCCTATGATTTTAGCTTGTTCCAGAGTTGCTCTCTCCAATTCAGTTATCTCTCCTACTCTCTCCCTCCATCTGCCCTCCACCTCATCCCTCCTGTTCTTATCCCTACTCTCTCCCCTACCCAGTCTCCTTCCATCATCCATTGCTGATGTCTAACCTATTTCCCCTTCTCTTATACATCTTTTTATTATTTATATATATATATGTTTATTATGTTTTTAATATATATATATGTTTACATTCTTGTTGTAGCCTCATCCCTCCTCCCCTCCCAGTCCTATCTTCCTTCTTTTCCCCTCCTCCCCTCCCAGAAAAGGGAAGTTCCCTTTGCTATCCATACCAGCTCATCAAGTTGCATCAAAACTGAGCATGTCCTCATCCCTTGTGGCCTGGCAATGCAGTCCCACCAGAAAGATGTAATCAAAAAAGCTGGCAAGTGAGTCTACATCCAATGTAGTCTTCATTTCCCTTACTAGAGGACACACATGAAGCCTAAGCTTCCCATCTGCTACATCTTTGTAGGGGGCCTAGGTCCAGTTCATGCATGGTCTTTGGTTGATACTTCAGTCTCAGCAAGCCCCATTGGGTCCTGGGTGTAGTTGATTCTGTTGGTCTTCTTGTGGATCTCCTGTCACTTCCAGGTCTTTTTCTTTTTCCTTCCACTTTTCCACAAGATTCCCTAAGCATCTCCCAATGTTTGGATGTGAATCTTAGCATCTGTTTTGAGGTACTGCTAGGTAAAACCTCTCAGAACAGAACTCTGAGAGGGTTCTGTCTGCAAGCTTAGTATATGATTCATAGTTTCAGGAATTGGCACTATCTGATAAGGTGGCTCTTTGGTTGGGGCAGGCATTTGTTGGGCATTCACTCAATCTCTGTTCTATATGCTCTATTTTTATCCCTGTTCATCTTGTATGTAGGGTACATTTTCGGTCAAAGTTTTTGTGAGTGGATTGATGTTCCCCTCCCTCTACTAGGAGACTAGCCTAGTTAAAGTGTGTCCTCCTCAGTCTCTATGGCTTCTGTTACGAGGAATCTCTGCTTGAGTCCCCTTCTTAAGATTCAAGAAAGATCTGGAGGCGACAGAGCTCCACAAGGGGAGAAAAAAATTTGGGCATAGGGGTCCTTTCTCACACTGATATTCCAACCAAGGATAATTCGTGGACCCTAGGACCCTTAGGACCCCTAGGACCCCTGCACAGATGTAGTCTGTGGCAGCTCAGTGTCCAAGTAGGTTCCCTAGTAAAGGGAACAGGGACTGTCTATGACATGAACTCAGTGGCCTGTTCTTTGACCACCTTCCCCTGAGGGGGATACAGCTTTACCAGGCCACAGAAGAGGACAATGCAGCCAGTCCTGCTGAGACCTGATAGACTAGGATAATTTAAACAAAATGGATGATTTCCTTGTGAGATACCACTTATCTAAGATAAATCAATATCAGGTAAACAATCTAACTAGGTCTCTAATCCCTAAGAAAATAGAAGTCATGAATAAAAGTCTACCAACCAAACAAAAACAGAACAAATAAACAACAACAACAACAGCAACAACAAAACAGGGCCAGATAGTTTTACTGCAGAACTCTACCAGACCTTCAAAGATCCTCCATAATCTACCAGACATACCACTAATGCTCAAATTACTCTAAAACACTGTCAAATTCATTCTATGATGCCACAGTCACACTGATGCCTAAACCATACAAAGATTCAACTAAGAAAGAGAATTTCAGACCAATTTCTTTTATGAACGTTGATGCAAAAATACTCAATAAAAAATTCACAGACCAAATCCAAGGACACATTAAAAACACCATCGACCAAGATCAAGTAAGCTTTATCCCAGAGATACTGGGATAGTTCAACATATGAAAATCCATCAATGTAATCTGCCACATAAACAAAGTGAAAGAAAAATGAAATACTACTCAGCAATTAAAAATAAGGAAATCATAAAATTTGCAGGCAAATGGTAAGATGTAGAAAAGATCATCCTGGGTGAGGTATCCCAGAAGCAGAAAGACACACATGGCATATACTCACTTATAAGTGGATATTAGACATACATTATAGGATAAACATATTAAAATCTTAAAAAAGATCCCTATGCCCAGATATTTTGGTTCTGTTGCTTTTCCTTCTGGAACTCCTGTACTCTCCAGGACTGATACTCCAACCAAGGACCATTCGTGGATATAACCTAGAACCTTTGCTCAGATGTAGCCAAGAGGAGCTCAGTATGCAAGTGGGTACCCTAGTAAGGGTAATAGGGATTGTCTTTGACATGAACCCAGTGGTTGGCTCTTTAACCACTCCCCCTCCTTGAGGGGGAGCAGCCTTACCAGGCCACAGAGGAGGACAAAGTAGCCTGTCCTGATGAGACCTGATAAGCTAGGGTCAGATGGAAGGGGAGGAGAACCTCCCCCATCAATGGACTTAGAGAGGGGCATGGGAGGAGAAGAGGGAGGGAGGGTGGGATTGGGAGGAAATGAGAGAAGGAGCTACAGCTGGGATACAAAGTGAATAAACTGTAATTAATATGAAAAATTTAATTAAAGAATACTAAAATCTGTACACATAAAGAAACTATGCAAGAAGGAGGACCCAGGGTAAGATGATCAATCCTCACTCAGAAAGGCAAACAGGATGGACATTGGAAGAGGGAGAAAACAGGGAATAAAACAGGAGCCTACCATAGAGGGCCTCTGAAAGACTCTACCCAGCAGTACATCAAAGCAGATGCTGAGGTTCATAGTCAAACATTGGGCAGAGTACAGGGAATCTTATGAAAGAAGGGGGAGATAGAAAGACCTGGAGAGAACAGGAGCTCCACAAGGAGAGCAACAGAACTAAGAAATCCGTGCCCAGAGTTCTTTCCTGAGACTGATATTACAACCAAGGACCATTAGTGGAAATAACCTAGAACTCCTGCACAGATGTAGCCCATGACAGTTCCATCTCCAAGTGAATGCCCTAGTAAGGAGAACAGGGACTGTCTCTGACATGAACTCAGTGGCGGGCTCTGTTCAAATCACCTCCCCTGATTGGGGGATCAGCCTTGCCAGGCCACAGAGCAAGACAATGCAGCCAGTCCTGATGAGACCTGATAGGCTACGGTCAGATGGAAAGGGAGGAGGACCTCCCCTATCAGTAGACTTGGAGAGGGGCATGGGAGGAGGTGAGAGAGGGAGAGGGGGATTGGAAGGGAATGAGGGAGGGGACTACAACTGGGATAAAAACTGAATAAACTGTAATTAATATAAAAAATTTAAATTAAAAAAAAACACATGATAATCTCATTAGATGCTGAAAAAGTCTTTGAAAAAATCTAACACCATTCATGTTTAAAGTCTTTGAGAGATCAAGGCACATGCCTAAATACAATAAGGGCAATATACAGCAAGCCAATAGCCAACAGCAAGCTAAATGGAGAGAAACTGAAAGAAACTCCACTAAAATCATGGACAAGGTTGTTAACTGTCTGTATCTATTCAATATAGTACTTGAAGTTCTAACTAAAGCACTAAGATAACTAAAGGAGAGCAAGGGAATATAAACTGCAAAGGAAAAAGTCAAAGTATTGCTCTTCACAGATGATATGATTGCATACATAAGTGATCCCCAAAATTCTACTAGAGAACTCATACAGGTTATAAACACCTTCAGCAAAGTGACTGGGTACCAAATTAACTCAAAAGAAGAAGAAGAAGAAGAAGAAGAAGAAGAAGAAGAAGAAGAAGAAGAAGAAGAAGAAGAACAAGAACAAGAAGAAGAAGAAGAAGGAGAAGAAGGAGAAGAAGAAGAAGGAGAAGAAGAAGGAGAAGAAGGAGAAGGAGAAGAAGGAGAAGAAGAAAAGAAGAAGAAGAAGAAGAAGAAGCCCTCTTTTATATAAATAATAAATGGGTTAAGAAAGAAACTAGGGGAAAAAAACCTTTACAATAGCCACAAATAATATAAAATACCTTGGTGTAAATCTAACCAAGCAAGTGAAAAACCTGTGTGACAAGAGCTTCAAATCTTTGAAGAAAGAAATTAAAGAAGATATCAAAAGATGCAAAGATTTCCCATGCTTATGTATCGGTAAGATTAACATAATAAAAATGAACATCCTACCAAAAGCAATGAATTCAATGCAATTTGCATCAAAATTCCAACAAAGTTCTTTACTGACCCTAAAAGAACAATATTCAACTTTATATGTAAACAAAACAAAACAAAAACAGGATAACTAAAGCGATCTGGTACAATAAAAGAACTTCTGGAAGTATCACCACCACTAATTTCAAGATGTACTACAGAGCAATAGTAATAAAAACTTCATGGTACTAGTATTAAAACGGACAGATTGATTGATGGAATGAAATCAAAGACCCAGAAGTAAATCCACACACCTATAGTCACTTGATTTTTTACAAAGAAGCCAAACCTGTAAAATGGAAAAAAGAAAGGGTCTTCAGTGAATATCTTAATTAATGATTTTTGGGGTGGGCCTGGCCATTGTGGGTGGTGCCAACTGGGATGGTGGTCCTAGGTTCTGTAAGGAAGCAAGCTTAGCAAACCATGAGGACCAAAGCAGTAAGGCAAGGCCCTCCTTCATGGCCTCTACATCAGTTCCTGCCCTGCTTGTGTTTCAATCCTGACTTCCTTTGAACAATGATATGCAAATGTAAACCTAATAAAACCTTTCCTCCCCAAGTTATTTTGGTCACCACTGTGTTTCATCTTTCATGGCAATAGTAATCCTAACTAACACAAGTATAATTCAACTTTCAGAGTAGAGTATCAACTTAGGTACTGTTGGTGAAGAAAAGGAAAACCAATCCTATCCTGTTTGTCCAAAGCACTTTGCCCATCTGTAGACTAACCCAGCAGTCATAAATTCCCAAACACATGAGAGCAGCAACACCTTGAAATTTCTCACATCTACATACTCTAATATGAACTCCAATTTTCTTGATTTTCACACAAGTTACAAGTTACATCTTAATTTCTTCAATGATATAGAGCCCATGAGATGATTATAGATGGTAGATAGATAGATAGATAGATAGATAGATAGATAGATAGATAGATAGATTTTGGTTAGATAGATGATATATGATAGAAAGATGATGCATGATAGATAACAGATATATAGATAAATGAATAGATAGATGAGAGAGAGAGAGAGAGAGAGATACACAGAAAAACAGACAGATAGATAGTAGATCTACCTGCACACAATAGATGCACACAATAGATGGCATAACTGACTCTGATGACAAGCTGAGATTCTCCACCACAGCTGGAGAATCATATCTGTAGCTTGTCTCAGTCTTAATCAAAATATTTAAAAACAGTGACCGCTGAGAAAAGGAAACCCACTCCAACCAAAGGACAGAAAGTCTGAAATGATGCCCAGGAATAGGAAAGATGTGGATAAGCCAGCTCTGGAAGGACTGGCCAGCAGTCTGAAGTTAGTCCACCTAGACTAACACATATCAAACTCCTGGAAAAATGTCCTCAGAAACACCCAAGACAGCCTATACCAATTCTCTAGCTGTTCCTCAGTCCACTCAATTTGACACTGAAAATTAGCCAGCACTGTAAAAATAAATAAGTAAGTAAATAAATAAATAAATAACCTTGCAAATAATCGAGTTTTTAGCTTTTGTACCCTCTCATTTTCTTGCTTTTACAGTATTGCAAATGTAATATGAGGGGAAAGCAAAGACTAATAATAACACTCCATTTCTGCAAGTGAGAAGCAGAATAAAGTGGTGCGAGCTGTTTAACCACATTCAAAGCAGATTTGAGAGCAGACTCCAAATCCAGTTACCATATTCAAAACTCCTCCCTTTGGGATCTAAGTTCTTAGCATATGGCTTCATCCGGATTCCCTGGAAGCTAATTCTTAATCTATAATGCAGAACAATAGTCAAAGCTTCACACACACTGGAAGGAAGACACTTTCTATCCGCTACCAAATTAAAACTTAAAAACCTATTGAAATGCACAGCAAAATCCTTTATCACCAGAGGGCAAAAGTAGCTTTCAATACTTCATAAAAACTTACATATGTTATTAGTGCCTGGCACAGAAAGCAGCTCAAAAGCTTCCTAGACGTTTCTTTCCTAGCATAGAAAAAAGGGAATCTGCTTTTTTTGCCTTTTCTCCCTCAACAGTATTAAACTATAATTATTTAAAATCTCCTCATATTTGGGAGGGGATGAGAAAGGGGGCTACAGCTGGGATACAAAGTGAATAAATTGTAATAAATAAAAAATAAAATAAAATTTCCTTATGTTGTAACGAGGGGTAGAGAATGGCAATGTTTACATGTTTAAATGAAATTATTAATTTCCTCAAATTTTGCAACATTTAAAAAAGAGATCTGTTCCTTCACCTCACATACTGAAAACACCTGTGGCATCTACTACCTACTGCCTATGAATAGTGTTTTAAAACCCACATACTAAACATACTGCCATTCCTCTTTCTTTATTAATCCAGTAGAGCTTTCCACTGTAGTGAAACATGGCCAACCCCACACCAGGATTGTTTCAGATTTGTGTCAAATTCCTTTTTAACCTGAAACTCACAAGATTACAGTCTAATTTCTTCAACAAAAGTATCACAAAACCCAAAGCTTTCTGTAGCACAGCTCCATAGCACCTCTTAACCATTTATACAATAGCCCAAACAGCTTTTATTGAGTCTTTGTATACCTTTCATTCAGCTTTAATTCCAGAAATGCTTTGACCTTTGCATTGGCCATTTATGTCTGCTGGCCCCATCTTTACTGTAGTCAGCAGATTTAATTCCAAACCCATTAATCCTTAGTAGTCATCTGAATCCCGAAAGGATTACTGGCCAAGAAAGACACAGAGATGGAAGCATCTCTCCCTAACTCACTATCTCACTTCATGTTTCAATTCTTGGATTCAGGTCTCTTGATTAAACTGAATCATCCAAAAGAAGAGAAGGGAAATATGAGCTGAAAGGGAGGGAAGAGGTTAGAAGAGGGGATGCAGGGAAGGAAGAAACAAAGCAAGAAATGGAAGCTATTCTGAGAGAGGGGTGGTGGGGAATTTCTTTTCTCTCTCTCTCTCTCTCTCTCTCTCTCTCTCTCTCTCTCTCTCTGTGTGTCTACTTCTATGCTGTGGTCTGGTTGGAAGCTCAAATCACAGCTCTCTAGATATCTACTTAAATTATTTTCTTTTTCTTTAATTTTTTATTCACTTTACATCCTTCTAGTAGCTCCATCCCTCCTCCCTTTCCAGTTCCACCCTCCTTTTCTACCCCTTCCTCCTCCACTTTCCTCAGAAAGGTGGAGTTCCCTCTTATGCCCACCCCAGCTCATCAAGTTGCATCAGGACTGAACATGTCAGCTTCCCCTGTGGCCTGGCAAGTGAGTCTACATCCAAGGCAGTCCCCACTTCCCTTACCAGAGGACCCACAGGAAGCCTAAGCTGCCCATCTGCTACATCTTCGTAGGAGGCCTAAGTACAGTTCATGCATGGTCCTTGGTTGATACTTCAGTCTCAGCAAACCCTCTGGGCTTTGGTTAGTTGGTTCTGCTGGTCTTCTAGTGGAGCTCCTGTCAGCTGCAGACCCCTTTCTCTTTCCTCCCACTTTTCTGCAAGACTCCCTACTCATATCCAAATGGTTGGTTGTGAGTTTCAGCATCTGTTTTGAGGTGCTACTGGGTAGAGCCTTTCCGATGACAGGTCTGACAGGCTCAGCTCTTCAAGCTTAGCACAGTATCATTATAGTGTCAGGGGTTGGCACTCTGATATGGTGGGTCTTTGCTTAAGTCAGGCATTACTTGGGCATTCACTCAATCTCTGCTCTCTCTGCTCTATCTTTATCCCTGTACATCTTGTAGGTAGGGTAAATTTTGAGTCAAAGTTTTTGTGGGTGGGTTGTTACACTCATTTCTTTCCCCTTCTAATTTCCCACTCTACTGGCCTCTGGTGGTCTCTTATTACTATATCCTCCAAGTCTACTAGATTTGGCACATTTCTATATGTCCTAATTAATGCCACTCTCTTGACCTATTATCATACACACACACATACTACAACCTGCTACAGTTTTTACTTTCTTCTCTCCTTCAAGTCACAACCCCTACCTCCCCTCCACTCCTCCTCCATTTCTATTCAGAAATGGCCAGGCCTCCCATGGATATCAACCAAACATGTTATATGAACTTCAGTAACACTAGGTACTTCCTCTTGTATTAAAGCAAGAAGAGGCAACCCAGTAAGAGAAAAAGCTAGCAAAATAGTCAGAGACGGGCCCTGCTCCCACTGTTAAGAGACCAAGCTACATAACTGTAGCAAATATGCCTAGGTCAGTCCCACGCAGGCTCCCTGGTTGTTGATTTAGTCTGTCTGAGCACCTATAAGCCCTGGTTAGTTGATTCTGTGGGTTTTCTTGTTCTTGACCCCTCTGGCTCCTACAGCCCATCCTCCCCTTCTTTAGCAGGATTCCACAGACTCCACCTAAGGATTGGCTGTGGATCTCTGCATCTGTTTCCATCACTTGCTGGATGAAACCTCTTTGATAACAATTGGACTAGGCACCAATCTTTGATATTCTATAGCAGAATATCATTAGGCATCCTTTCATTGACATTTTATTTGCCAGTTGTCTTTGGTTCCATCCCAGGTCTCTGGGATATCTGGCATCTGAGTCCTGGCCCTCCAAGTAGTGTCAAAGGTGGGATCTCTCTTGTGTCATAGGTCTCAGGCTGGACCAGTGATTGGTTGACAACTCCTACAACTTCTGCAGCACCTCTACCCCAGCATATCTTGTAGGCAGGACAAATTGTAGGTAGAAGATTATGTGGCTGAGTGTTTCTCCCAATCCCTCCACTGGACATCTTGTTTCTTTGCAGGAGACAACTGGAATTGGGAGTGGGGTGGGCATCTCAAGGACAAGTTAGAAATCTAGTGCAAAGGAAACTCCCAGGAATCTATAAGGATGACCCTAGCTAAGACTCCTCTGATTGGGGAATATGGAGCCTGACCTTATTGACTTATTTGAAATCTGTTTCCAGACAGAATTTCATCTGATGTTCTAAGCTTTTGAAGGACCAATGAAAACCTTATAGAGAAGATAGAGAAGTCTCCAGTACCAACAAATAACCTAAGGCACTAGTAGTGTTCTACACAACATACAAAAGACATCAACACTGTCATTTATTAATAATGATATTAGATGGACTAATAATATTTCTCTAATTAACATTATGAAGAATGGATAGTTGTTATTAAGCAACTGGTTTAAGGCTTACTCTCAAAAGCACATTACTTTTTAAATTTTTACACCCCAGAACGTTTTCCATGAAATAGGCAGTAAGAGTCTACTTGAGTGAGAGATGAGGGTAGATCTGCCATCATAACTCTTTTTGATGCCGCAGTCTCTGCTGTGGGAAGATAGCAATCTGTCTTAGATATTAATATTACAGAAGAAAAACTTACAGTTGACAAAAGCTGCAGTCAATCATGCTACAATCAGAATAGTAAAAAGTTTAAGAAATTTTTATTTTTAGCTGTATGTGTGTGTGTGCACATGCACACATGCCTAGGAGATGTGTCTGTATGTGAGTAAAGATATACACCATACACGTGTAGAGATTAGAGTACAACGCAGTTGGTAACACCCCTCTCAGCAGGGGCTTCAGGGAGCACAGCGAGGCCATGAGATTGCGGAACTCCTCCTCGATAGTCTTCAGGCACGCAAGCACTGTTCCTCACTGAACCATCTTGCCAGATCAGAAAGTGAAGAATTCTTTCCTGAAAAATCCCTTTCTTGGTTAGCGTCTTGGAGAAATGGGAATCCATGTTTAAGTTATGTGCACAAAGCTTTTGCAGCAAAAACAAATGTTTGGCTTTTGTTTGTTTATGTGTTTTGTTTTGTTTTGTTTTGTTTTGAAGAGAAGCAAAATAATGTCTGAATCATTTAAGGCATATGTTCAATAAATTCTCTGTATTTACCAAAATATTTCAGCAAAAATTTTGAGCAAATGGAGCATTTCACAGATCAAATATTCACAACCACTCCCCCCGCCTCCCACACACAAAAGAGCTGCTTGTGAGAAAGAAAAGGTAACCCTGTAGCTAAGAATACCTAATAACGTTTGTGGTGGGAAACTGGCTGAAACTCAAGTGAACTGCTAAAATCAAGAAGTATAGAGTAGCAAGTAAACAACTGTCAAAATGTTTCCACTTGTTCACAGACCAATGCGATGAAGGCAGTTCCGGTCCCTTTTTCCAAGTTGCCAAGTTGATAAGGAAGGTCAGCCATTGCAACTAGACACAAGATTTACAGCAGATTCTCTACAGCCCAGGAGTCATATATAATCTGTAGTGTGTGCTCTAGCCAAAACTGTGCAAATCTGCAAAGATTTGGGGAAGGAGGGACTCAACCAATGTACTTGGGAGTTATTCCCGTCTCACAAGTTCACTGGCAGAAGCCAGTGGTTGGCTAATGCTATATAGTTCATTATCTTGCCTCTTTCACTCAAATTGAGGACTCAGAGTGTGCAGTGTATATTCAATTTATGCTACTGAGCATCTGCCTAGGGATTGGACTTTGACTCTTTCTCAATTTTAGCCCTGAATATTCTATAAGTTCCTCTGAATACTTCATTGCTTAAGAATTTCCATTTCACATTTGGCTTCTGAAGAACTTATCTTAACACATAAGCCATCAACTAAAGTGAGAAGAAAAAAAATTGCTGAAAACAGCAGCCAAAAGTTAATCAGCAAAAGGAAGAAATCGTGTTTGATTAACTGATCCAAGAAATTATGCGTTAAAATACACAGACCTCTTATTTCAAGCCCAGTTATTTAACCTGAGGGAATCATCACAGCTCTGTCCATTTGTCTTGTAAATCACAGTGCTTTTTGAAAACATAACTGAGATGAAATAACAGGTAGATGACAACGGTGCTTGAAGAAAATTATTGCTTCTACAAGTAATTTTTAAAACATGCTTATGTACATATTGTAAAAATAACATTTATCAGTTATCATTTCTGCCCCTGGATGTAACAGATTTTTTTTTCATTTAATTAATCAACTATGAGTTATCAGCCTCATTGTATTAGTGTGCTTTGATTCTACTCAAAAGAGTCATCAAAATCAGTATGATGATAAAAGAAAATGAGAGAGTATGCATATACCTACTCATTTGTGGATACAATAAGGCAGAATTTAATATGGTTTCTGGATGAGAGAATGTCCAATGAGAGAATGGAAATGGATCCTAGGTGTTAACTGGAAATGACATTTTCTAAACACCCTGATTTTTGTTGCCCAGACTTTTAAATGCACATTTGTGCTTGATGTTTTATAACATAAGTAAGCAAATACAATCTGACAGGATCTGCTTAGGACAGGGAGACTCTATGGGGCTCTGTCTTGCAGTATCCACAGAGGCCATGGGAGGACGGAAACACTGCTACAGCACCTGCTGCCGCCTGTGGTGTTGGGAAAGACCCCCCAAGGTCATTCCCATAGAATCCCAAGCTGAAACAGCCAGTGGGTGGACCTGGGGAGAGGCTTTCTTAGCAGATCTTTACCTAATGTAGAGCAGACAAACTCTGAGGAGCTCTACAACAGACATCCCTTTTCTTGGTCCATTGGCTGAAAAATGTGCATTCTGCCTGGAGTTTTTCATGTCATCTTCATTGACAGCTCTGAGTTTTGAGCTGTCTACCATCCTGGCAGCGATCCTTGGCATGGAAAAAAAAGTTCAGGCCCTTGGGCTCTAGAGCTCTCACATAGTAAGTTATAGCTTTCTAGCTTTCATCATTTTTTTGATAATTGATTTACATGTATCAGTCTAGTCTAAGTAACCATTGGAGAGGGAGAGATGGGATGCTATGGGATATGATATGGCTATCTCTTACTACCTGAAAGTGGATGACTAAAACCTCTGTGGTGGTTTCTACAGAACATCAGGCTTGGGCTTTTAACTGCTTCCCTTCTGGCTATTTTCTATTCTCTGAATTAACTTCCCCTCTGCCTCTGCATTTTTAATGTATCCATCCAACAATGATATTTGAATGACATTATTCCCTTTTCGTGTGCCAACAAAAATTCTCCAACAAAGCTCTTTCTTTCATCAACTAGTTGGTCTCTGTCAAATGTTAGACTTTAAGGGGAAGCTATAGATGCTTCTTTCTTCTCTTATTTACCAGTACCTGGGGTAATTACATGGTACCTTAATAACTCCAACTTGTAACTCCCCTTTTGAGGGGAGAAGGGTCTATCACTACAGTGCTATGGATTTTAATACCTCTTTGTGACTAAAAAAACCCATGGCATTTAAACCTATTTCAATTCATTGATTTAAGTACTATTCCAATCCACCATAGTCTTTATTCCGTTTTATGTCAAACTCTCCAAATTCTGGCTACTCCTCCAGATGGCTTCCTTGGCTTTTGTCAAGACCCTTTGTAGTCGCTGATACTTCCCTTATTTTATAATGCAACATGATACTATAGACATACCGCATAGGTTTGCAGACATAAAATCTAATGTTGTAGTTTGCTTTCTCTTGCTGAGATAAAAATCATGGCCAAAAGCATTAATAAGGTAAGGATATTGCTTAGGAGCATATAAAATATGATATTATTTTATTAAGAAAAAAGTCTTACTTGCTGATATGCTTTATTTTTAAATTATTTGTAATATTTTCCATAAAGCACACATGATTATATATTGTATTTAATATGTACAGCATGCCATGTTTAATGTAACAAACAGTGTATGTTCTATACCTGGAAGTGTCCTGTTAATGGAGGCTGAAGGAAGAATACATTGTTCTGTATTTGTTCTGTTTGCTTGAGAATTTCAAGCAGCACACTTCTTTTTCAGTGTTTGAACAAACAAAAGAGAAACAAACTCTTAGTTCCCACATTTCCCTAAAACATTTTCCCATTCAATTATATATTTTTCCTTTTTCTCAGACTGAAGAGCTCTGTACTCTCACTCTTGGTTTCTAAAGACCAAAGTAAAAAATGATGCAAGAATTTCAGAGGAACTGAGCACTTTCTTCTTGATCTTGATCCAACTGTCTGGAGAACTCTGACTGTATTAATTGCTTTCCTGGCACGTCTGACTTGCTCTGCCTTTGCAGCGAATTGTTAACACCACTGCCTTTCTGTGTGTCGTTGAGACAAGTTCCCTTCAGCGGTGAGTTTGAAATAGATTTTAATACAAGACCCATTTCCTCCCTACTAATTCAGTTTCACAAGGCAGAGTGGAAATGAGCAATTGTTCGAGGGGCCTGAGGCTATGACATATTTTCTCAAATATGAAATTAAAATATCCTCACTTTATATTTGTAAATGAGTCAAGCTAACAAACTCATTTCAAGTGATCAGGAATCCAAACTTGTATTTAGAGGACACTAACACTGGTATTCTGGAACTTCATTTAGCATCTCTCTGTGGACATATAAAAAATGGGAATTGCAACATAAAATATAATCTCTAAAGGACTCTAAATAGAACTTTCAAATGCATTAAAGTATCAGGCAAGGGTAAGTATGCAATCGGAGGCATCATATCCATACAGAGTCAGTTTCTACAGCACTTGCTTTTGAGATGCATTTTTCATACGATGTAGGACCAGAACAGCCTTAAAAATAATCACTCACCAACTGATCAAATATTGACCAAAGAGCACCTTGCATTACACAGACAAGTTTGAATGTTCACAATCTTGCTGGCCATCCTCATTAAGTAGCACCCTGTGGTGTTGTCTACTTCAGTGATGTTAGTATAGAAACACTGTACTTTGATGCAGAATGCCTACATCACACTGAAGATGATTACACTGAATGCTAACAATAACATGGCTTGGAACTTTTGGCTTCTCCAAATATACACTGGCATCTTTACTAAGCCACAAGGATAACTATGAATGGTCAAACATTGCAAACATGGGTTCAGACCCATGTTAATGAAAGTAATGTCAGTTTCTTACAGAAAAGCCGCAAGTCTCAATGTTTTAATAAATGAGATATTTATTCCCTGTCTACCTGTTCTGTACATGTTTTGCAGATAGTTTTTTTTTTCATGTTGACTCAAGTGTCCAGGCTCTTCCATCTTCACTTTCTACCACCCGGGCATCACTTACACCAAAAGTGAGGAGAGCAGAAAGTTGAGAAGACATTCATGCTTCGTAGGTAGAAAGAACTGGTTATCTAGCTTCACTTTTGAATATGTAATCCATAATTATAAATCAAGGTTCATGAATCTAGTTAGAAACCATTTCAGTATCTGTGCAGAATTCAGCTTTCCAGGCTCCATGTCTGGGATGGGTGTGTGAAAGCTAGTATTTGGAAAACAGTTCCCTGAGGATAATACAGAAGAGAGTCAAACTTTACTAGCCTTGTGTTTACCAAGAAATATTTGTATTTGGAAGAAATACTAAATTTGCTGTTTGGATTCTAAATAAACACCAAAGTTGGTGTCTTTTTTCTTTTCTCCTCCAAATTTGTTCCTCAAAAGGCTGACACATTTTCATTGTCCCATAGCCAGTGTTCCATCTCCCAGGCTTAAGACACGAAGATATAGTTTGAAGAAAGAATAAATGGAAGATTGTTCACAGTAAGAGGGTACATGGCATGGTTATCTGTCAAGTGGTCCTTACTAGCCAGAAAACATAGAAAGGTGCTAAGAAAGGTCCCAAAGAACACAATAGCATAAGATGCAGAGGTAGCTTACTTTACATTACTGAGACCAATGCAGTACAAAAAAAGCCACAAGAACAGCCACAGCACAAAACTGCATTAGCAGGGAAAAATGTGTGAAGGCACAAACAGTGACAGGCTTTGCAAACACTATCAGGACAACAAGGCAGAGATACTCAGTCCAAGCCACTCTAGCACACGCCTTTGTCATTTCATGCAAGCCTGGTACTATCCGCTTCTTTTGTGTTCCAAGGTTTTCTCTGCAGACTCATAATTCTGTCTCCTAGGGAAATTGCTTAGCAGCCTTCACCCCCTAACAAACTCGATATTGATGGATTGGCCCCCTCTGGGAGCATAGTTACTGCAGAGAGAGTAAATTTGTTTTGCTTGTCATTCAGACCTGTGCTCCTCCACAGCCTGACACACTTTCACTATCTCTAGCCTATGCTCCATCTCCCATGAGAAATGGACCAGCTGGAGGCCATGTCCATGAGGCAGACAGATGACAATTTACCTGGTGGATTCAGGCTTATCTGTTTTTCACCTTTGCCTTATTAAGAGTGCAACTTTGGATATGGCAAATAAAAATCTTGAGGAAACAAATAAGGTATAGTAAATAATGGGAAGCAAGGGGCCCAGAAGAGGGTTTCTGAGTCAGGTACAATCCACTAAGGATTCTGGGAAAGAACTTTTTCAACAAGGTCAACAGTAAATGATTATTCAAAAGTTATTTTATTTAATGTGGAGTAACTGAAATAATTTGAGAGTGATTTTCCCAAAGAACATGTGGTGAGTTTTCTTCGGAGTTCTTTTCTTTATTTTATTATCTTATATGCTTTTTCATTTGTGTATTTATTTATTTTCTGTGGGAATGTAGGAATGGAATGTGAGTGTAGATTTCCACATTATGGAAGTCAGAGGACAACTTGGAGAAATCAGTTTTTTCCTCCCACAATGTAGGTTGTGAGGTTTAAAACTCAACTCATCAAGATTAGCAAAGCATTATTACCCATTGAGTCTTCTACTTGTCCTGCTTTTCTGGGTACTTTTCATAGTATTTCCTTACAGTTTATTAACCTAGATGTAGGAAGTGGGAGAGTGGGAATTGGGAAATATAGAAGGATGGAAAAGAAGAGAGAGACTCCAAAAAGGTTAATAAAATGCCCTAATTCTATTTTTGACATGCAAACAATTGTGCAATTTTCATTTATGAAATCTTATCTATCAGTTTATTTTGTTTGATGTTTGTACATTTGTGCAAACGTTACCACAAGATAACTGGAGCTGAGGCATTCTAATTTGGCCTGCAGTTATTGTTCCTTTTTCTTTTTTTCTTTTATTCCACTGAGAAAAACGTCTTTCTTCAGTTCAATCAAGACACTGTATCTCTAATACTTAAAATTTTTTCCTGTAGAATAGTCTCTTGTGGTTTGAATTACAATGTCACTCATAGGCTCTTGTCTTTGAATTCTTGGTCCCCAGCAGGTGGTGCTAAGTGGGAAGGTTGAAGAACCATTAGGAGATGATAGCTTGCTGAGGAACCTTCAGGACAATCCCTGGATGTAGACCTTGAGGTTTTATAGCCCAGCTACATTTCCTCTTCACTCTTCACTCACAGTTTTCTGACTGAGCTGCAGTGTGACTAGTCAGCCTCTAGTTTCTGCCACTGTGCCTTCTCTGATTCCTATCACATCTTCCTTACCATCTTTCTTTCTCAGATATGTGCTTACAACAATCACAAAAAGACTAGCATATGATCTACAGATTAAATAAAATTCCCTTCAAAATTCCAATCCCACCCTTGACAAAAATGATCCTCAAATATATGGTCCCAAGCATAAAATGCAATGCTGTAGGCATCACAATAATTACTTCAAAATATACCATAGATCCATGAGAACAAAAGCTGACAAATGCTGCCACAAAACATACATGGAATAAAACAACAGATCTATAATAGTTTTTCCTGCTATAAATCTTAATTTGTTGAGAAAAGAATAAAAAATATAATCTAGTCTACAAATAGAGCTGTGAAAACTTAAAATCTGCTTGCAAGAGAATTAAGTTTTATCTGTATCTCTCATCTTGAATAAAAACTAATACAAAACAGTTCACTGTTTATGCCAGACCTGAAACTTTGAAGCTACTAGAGGAAAACTGACAAGAGACTTGAAGGTATGAGTGCAGGTAAGAAAAGTATGGAGATAACCTAGAACCCCTGCCTGGATGTAGCCCATGGTAGCTCAGTATCCATGTGGGTTCCCTAGTAAGGGGAACAGGAACTATTTCTGACATGAACTCAACGGGGAGCTCTTTGACCTCCCCCCCCCCGAGGGAGAAGCAGCCTTGCTAAGCCACAGAGGAAGACACTGCAGCCAGTTCTGAAGAGACCTGATAAACTAGGGTCAGATGGAAGGGGAGGAGAACCTCCCCTATCAGTGGACTTGGAAAGGGGCACAGAGGAGATGAGGGAGGGAGGGTGGGATTGGATGAGAATGAGGGAGGAGGCTATGGCTGGGATACAAAGTAAATAACCAGATTAATATTAAAAAAATAAAAATTATAAAAAAGAAAAATATTCCAAAAGCACAGTAAATAATCCCCAAAATGGACAAATTGGATTACCTTAAATAAAAAGCTTTTGAATAGCAAATCATCATCATCATAGCCAGAGGGAAGAAACAGCCCATGAAAGGGTATATATCTAAAACATAAATACATATAAAATAAATTGCCAATAAATATTTCAAAAGTTGGCCAATATCCTTAATCATCAAGGAAATGTAAATTCAAATGGCTTTGATATTCTAATTCACATTAATCAGGATGGCTATTATCAAGAAAACAAATGCTGGTGAGGACACAGCACAAGAATGCAAGAAAAGAAGGACCTTATTCATGCTGGTTGGATTCTAAGGTGGTCCAGCTACTATAAAATTCAAGAACACTTCTCAAAAAAAAAAAAAAAAAGAAAGAAAGAAAGAAAGAAAACAAACCAAAAACCCTAAAACTAGTGTGATTATCCCACTCATTGGTGTACACAAAGAACTCTGAGTCCACATGGTAGAGAGATTTTTACATGTCAATATTTATTGCTATATCATTCACACTGGCTGAGAAATGGAACAATTCTAAATGTCCATCAACACATGAGTGGCTAAAGGAAAAGTGAAGAAGATATGAGCAATGGACTTCTATCCATCTAAAAGTAATGGAATTGTTATTTTCAGGGAAGTGGGTGGAACTGGAGATCATTACGACAAGCAGAATGAGCTGGACTCAGAAACAGAAATGACATTTTTATTTTCTAATTTGTAAAAACTAGTTTTAAATTCATAGAAATTGATTGTTATGAAGTTAGAAAGGACACCAGAGTAGGGAAGAAGATATCTTAAAGAAATGGAGAATAAAGAGAAGGAGGAAATATAACATACAACATGAAGGCAAATAGAGCATAGTAAAGAGGGCTGGGGACCCACAGGAGTCAAGAGTCAGAAAATGGCAAGGAATAAGAGGAATAAATATTTCTAAAAAGTATGAGAACTTCATAATAAAATTCATTTAACTTCCTGCTAAAACAGAACATGAATGAAAATAAAACAATAAAATAAGATATATTTTAAAAACAGTGACTTCTACATACAAAGTGATAAATGCAGGCACATATAACCACAATCCAGCTTCACTTGCCTCCTTCCTCAACAGGATCCTGCCTTTACCCACCTAAGTCTATGGATACCACTACATGTCTGTCTTCTAAAATTCTTAGTCACTCCCTTGTTTATTCCCAGAACCCCTGTTAAGATAGCTTCAGCCCTGAAAAGCCTCCCCCTATAGTCTGTTTCTCCTAGCCTGTGACCTACATACAGAGTGAAATCATTTTTGCAATTAGACCCTTAGTACCTCTTAGGGCACTTGCTATTAATGATAGTTACAATAAATATTTATTGCATTAATGAAACTCACATCACATTGCTGTTTCTCAAACACTGAAGAATTAATTTTTATTTAGTTGACTTAAGAACAAAAGTAACAAAAATCAACCTTTTCATGTTAGCAAAAGACTCAAATTTACACACACACATACAGACACACACTCTCTTAGCTAATTAATTAATTAACACTTGAAATTATGATCTCAACTGGTATTGATTATCCCTCTGATATCCAGCGGAATACTCTTCACAGTAGACACTGTGAGGGAGAACACAGATGGCTATTGATCGGTAAGTGGATAAAGAACACGTGGCACATACCAACAGAGATGATGCTCAGCCTCGAAAGTGGAGGAATTCCATAGTATGTAAAACAAGCCATTCAGGGGGTGGGAAAGAAATACTACCCCATTTCACTGTCAGGAGATGCGGGAGAGGGAAGAGGCACTTGTGGACAAATGAGCTTACAGTTTCAGTCAGGAAAGACAAATGAACTATAAAGATGCATTATATAGTTGGCTTATAGTCATCAGTTACATATGATACAAGTAAACATGCTTTAAGAGGGTTGATCTCAATTATTCTCATCACAATAAAAAAAACAAAATAAATATAGGGTGAGAAAGCTTCATAGCAGAACAAATGTGTACAGAGGAACAGAGGAGAAGGAGTGGGCGGGGGGTGGGGGAGTCTACAGCCCTGAGGCAAATATTACATTGTCTACACTTTTAATTTAAAAAAAAGAAAACTGACAGACATGAACTTGCTGCATGAGTTACAACCTAAAATGTACAAATTCTGTGAAGTTGATGGTAAAATTAAATTTTGAATATTAAGCTAAATATATCTAAATACAGTTGACACTCCAAATATGGCATGCCCCACCATCTTAAGCTCCTAGACCTTCTTCAAAAATTCATCTCTGCCAGGGAATAAGGCAAAACCTTATGAAGGGTCCACATCTCTGCCGTTCCAGATTTTGATATGGAACAGTGTGTTGTCTTTATTTTGATCCATGGTGACAGGGATCGGCCCAACATAACATGACAACAGCAGAAATATGTTATATTCCCTGCAACCATTTTCAGCTGAATTGCTACTTAAACATACTGAAGTGTCAGTAAATTCCTTCTTCACCCATGGCATGGACTTCAGCTCACATCATAAAAATTCCCCTAGAGATGCCACCAGCTTTTCGGCATCTAACAGGTTCCGTCTCAAAAGAGACTTTCACAGCCCTTGCTCACATAAAGAACACATCAAGGGGCTGACAAGATGGCTCAGCTGGTAAATGTACTTGAGTCCAAACTGGACAACATGAAGTCAATTCCCTGGACCCACAAGGTGGAAGGACAGAGGAAGTTCTTACAAGCTGTCCCGTAACCTACATACACACACGGTACACACATGCTACATGCATACTCACACACACGCACACATAAAAACAGATAAATAAATGTAATTTATAAAGGGACACATTCATTATCAAGTTTATATAAGCTGCAAGAAGGGAGTTGTGCTTGTGGGGCCTCTGTGGTTCTAGAGAAGATGAGGAGTGACTTGGAGTTGTCTTGGCATCTACTTAAAGGTAAGTTGCTTGCTTGTTGTCACCTCAGTGGCCATTGAAGTTGAAGAGGGAGGTGACAATTTCTTAGACCTAACTGGAGCATAATGTCCCCCTTTCTTTTGCTCCTAAATACCCTTTGGGAAATCTGCGGTTTCTGAGGAAATTAAAAATAGATACCTCTCCCCCAGGCACTGCATCAGATGAGCTTGATCTCACCCTGTCGCCTCTGTGAAGGACAGGTAGACCCCCTACCCCCCAGCTTTTACTGTTGGTCTAAGACCAAGAATGTCTGGTACCACTCTTATTTCTCTGCCACTGAACATGAAAACCCTCTGTGAGTGAATAGTAAAGACGTTCTTTCATCAGAAGAAACATGAAGCATCTTAATGTGCTTTTTATTCTAAATTTTCTCTTATTTCTGGAAAGTTGTAATCAAAGCCATTATTTTATGAAATGATTTAAAATTAAGTACGAAGGTTTGAAAGAAGATACCATTTGATCAAACTGTTATCAAGAAAGGAACACTATGCCTTCATTATCACTCTGATTTTTCACAAAGACTATTATCACTAATTTAGAGAGAGAGAAGCAGATCATGAGTTCAACTGAATTGTCCCTAATTGGCTCTATCTAATAACTAGGACATATAACAGTGGAGCTTCTGGTGTTTTCAGTATGTGAGATTTTACCCACCTCTCTCTAAACCTTCAGAATGTGTGTCCTTGGACAAAAATCAGACTCAAAACTTTTTGGTCACTTTGAAGAAAGGCAAATCTTACAGCCTGTTCATGGCCACAGTGGGGAAATGACATCCAATTGGTCTCCTCCAGCAAGAAGTAAAGGAGGGGAACTCCTTCTTCTTTCCACATTACTAATTCACCTCCCTCTGACCTTGAAGCACCCAACCTATATAGCGAGAGAGTGCTTCGAGGGCCTGGAGACTCCCTGCCTGTTAGTTGGCCCCATTGACCATCTGGTAACAACCTGACATAGAAGAAATTCAGCTACACCTCTAACGGATGCCATCAGGAATGCTGAAAACTATTTCTCAAACCTCAAAAGTGTACACTTTCCTGAGTGTCCCTTTGCCCACCCTGTGAGAGTCTGACGAGGAAGCCTCTATACCAGAGACATTCCAATGATCACCTATTGAAGAAGCTCTCAAGAAAACTTACAATAGCCTAAGATCAGCTCTTCCATGCCTTCCCTCAAACAATCATGAAAAGTCCCTCATTATCCAGAAGCCACAGAACTCTTAGGTAGCCACAACCTCCGGAGAAAAGGATTTCTGAAGGCACTGGACAGCACCCTCAGGAAAACCATGTGGTATCTAAGAAACCTGTAGAAGCCTACACATCCTCATGAATAGCCTTAACAGCTGAGAAAATGAAATGAGTTTCATAAAATTGGATGGATTCTCTAAGATGTCCTTTCAAATCTTACTCCACTCTTTATTTAATTATATTTCTATTAATTACAGTTTATTCACTTTGTATCCAGCTGTGGCCCCCTTCCCTATCTCCTCCCAATCCCACTCTCCCTCCCTCTTTCTTCTGTGATGTCCCTCTCCCAGTCCAATGATAGGGGAGGGCCTCCTCCCCTTCCATCTGACCCCAGTCTATCAGGTCTCTTTAGGATTGGCTTCTTTGTCTTCCTCTATGGCCTGGTAAGGCTGTTCCCTGCTCAGGTAGAGGTGATCAAAGAACCAGCCTATGAGCTCATGTCAGAGACAGTCCCTGTGCCTATTATTGGGGAACCCTCTTGGACATTGAGCTGCCGTGGGCTACTTCTGTTCAGGGGTTCTAAGTTATCTTCATGCATGGTTCCTGTTTGGAGTATCAGTCTCAGAGAGAAAGAAAAAAAAACATAAAAACAAAAAACTGTGCCCAGATTTTTTGGTTCTGTTGCTCTCCTTGTGGAGCTCCTGTTCCCTCCAGGTTTTTCTATCTCCTTAGTCATCAGGGAAATGCAAATCAAAATGACCCTGAGATTTCACCTTACACCCATCAGAATGGTTAAGATAAAAAACTCAAGTGACAACAAAGGTTGTGGAGAAGGAGGAACCCTACTCCATTGCTGGTGGCAATGTAAACTTGTACAACCACTTTGGAAATCAATCTGGCACTTTCTCAGACAATTAAGAAGAGTGCTACCTCAAGATCCAGCTATACCACTCCTAGGCATATATCCAAAAGATGTTCAAGTACACAACAAGGACATTTGCTAAACCATGTTTGTAGCAGACAGAAGCTGGAAACAACCCAGATGTCCCTCAATGGAGGAATGGATACAGAAATTGTGGTACATCTATACAATGGAATACTACTTAGCAATTAAAAACAAAGAAATCATGAAATTTGCAGGCGAATGGTGGGATCTAGAAATGATCATCCTGAGTGAGGTATCCCAGAAGCAGAAAGACACACATGGTATATATTCACTTATAAGTGGATAATAGACATATAATACAGGATCATCATACTAAAATCTGTACACTTAAGGAAGCTAATCAAGAAGGAAGACCCTGGTAAGATGTTCAATCATCATCATGATGAGATGGACATCAGAAGAGGGAGAAAACAGGGAACAAGACAGGAGCCTACCCAGCAGGGTATCAAAACATATGCTGAGATTCACAGCCAAATTATTGCAGAGTGCAGGGAATCTTACTCTACTTGTTAAGAAACCTCTTCAGAAAAAAGCAGGCTTCCCAGTGATATGAACTGAACACAGCAGAACAAGATGAAGGGAAACAGAGGAGCAGTGGATCTAGGAGAGAGGAAATGTATGAGGAGAGACTGGGTGGAGGGGAGAAAGGGAGGCTGTAGATGGGATATATTATATGAGAGAAGAATAAAGAAAAAGAAAAGAAAAGAAAATAGTATGCCCAAAAAGATAAGCTGCCCTTTTACATCTTCCTTTGAGGTGATGTGTTTGGGAATTCATGTTACCGAACCCTACATATAACCTGTAAAAATGATACCTTCATCTCTAAATTCTCTATATTTTGAAATCACACTCAATAGTTACAATGAATCTTTTTCCATATGAGTGAAACTGACTCAAATCAGGACCTGGAGAATACAAAGATGACTTTTTCCCTACATTACTTTGCTGATACAAAAGGCTAAATAAAGATGGAAATGATGTGAGTTGCTGGTAGGCCTTGGCAATTGACAACTAGTGGGGAAATACCTTAAATGTAAAACAACAAAACAACCAACATTCTTGGTAACAAATGCACAAAACAGAGCCTCATCTAATATAACTGTCAGCCAGCTAACCAGTTTCAACAGTTCTTTTGTATTATTTTTTTAATTTTTATTAATTACAGTTTATTCACTTTGTATTCCCCCTGTTAGCTCCCTCCCTTTTCCCCTCCCAATTCCTTTCCTTCTCCACCCATGTCCTTCCCCAAGTCCACTGATAGGGGAGGTCTTTCTTTCCTTCCTTCTGATCCTAGTTTAACATGTCTCACTAGGACTGGCTGCATTGTCTTCCACTGTGGCCTGATAAGGCTGCTTCTCCCTCAGAGGAAGTTGATCAAAGAGCAGGCCAATCAGTTCACATCAGAGACAGTCCCTGTTCCAATTACTATGAAACCCACTTGGACACTGAACTGCCATGGGTGACATCTGTGCAGGGGTTCTAGAATGTCTCCAAGAATAGTCATTGGTTGTAGTATCAGTCTCAGAAAAGATCCCTGTGCCCAGATTTTTTGGATCTGTTGCTCTCCTTGTGGAGTTCCTGTCCTCTCCAGGTCTTTCTATCTCTGCCTTCTTTCATAAGATTCCATCTGCCCAAAGTTTGGCTATAAGTCTCAGCATCTGCCTTGATACCCTGCAGGGTAGAGCCTTTCAGAGGCCCTCTGTGGTAGGCTCCTGTCTTATTCCCTGTTTTTTTCCTCTTCTGATGTCCATTTTCTTTGCCTTTCTGAATGCGGATTGAGCATCTTAGCCAGAGTCCTTCTTCTTGATCAGTTTCTTTAGGTGTAGAGATTTTAGTATGTTTATTCTATATTATATATCTAATATCCACTTATGAGTAAGAATATACCATGTGTCTTTCTACTTAAAATAAATTTAAAGCCATCTCTGTGGTCCTTCAACTTATGGTGAAGAGAACAAAGACAGAAGTTGGTGAAAAGCCCAACTATATAATGGCAAAATGGGAAACAATGTTGAGTTTACTTGTTCTCTGCACCTTTTCACTTCACATCTGAAATGGCTTAGCATAAACTTAGACATTTTCAAAAAAATAAAATTAAAAGGATAGTAAATATGTTTTGGGAAATTACATTCTTAATGATGAGATTCAATGAAGATTTAAAGTATCATCTATATTGCCATTCAGTTTTGAATTATTTATTTTAGGCTGTTTTCTTAAAACCAAGATTCAAGAGTAATGCCTGCTAGATACCATGAGATATAAAATAGCTCCATTTTTATGCAAAAGCGCCCTGCACCATGAATTTCTCAGTAAAGATAATTTCCCTAGGTGTAATGAAAAATGAAGCTGAAAATCCAAAGCATCATTTATGCTCAGCGTGATATCCCAATACTGCACCGTGCTTAGTTAAAAAATAATACTCCTTTGCAGGTTTTATTTTTCAAGCCTTATTTACACATTTGTTTCTTATCTCTGATATATTTAGTTAGTTAAAATTGAAATTTTCTGGTTAAGATGAGAATAGGAGACAGAAACTGGTCAGGTAGATAAGGGGCCCCAAAGAAGCAGTTGCGAGACTATTTATTGAGGCCATGAATGCCAAAAATGGAAGATCATTCTACTTTCTATTTCTCTGTTACCTCCTGAAAGATAACCTCTGCCTACAGCTATACTTGAAAATAAGACTGAACTGGAAACAGGCATTAGAAACCTGTGGTTGGGCCAACTGGATTGACCAGCTCGTCACCCTCTCTACTATGCCTAATCCCATGTCACTGGTTCAGCCAGCTTTGGTGTCTGTTAAGTTTACTAAGTATACAAAGTACAGCCCCCAAAGCCAAGCACACAATGAGCCAGGGAAGGATCAGCCACTCTCAAAGACACCCCAATATTTCCTTATCAACAAGGCAAAATATTGTGAGTGTTAGACTAAGATAAATAAGTGTTAAAAATGTTTCTAAAGGATGATTAAGATGCAAATGCCTATCAATGTAGCAAGGCTCAAATGGGCTCACAGAGACTCAAGCGGAAAGCAGAGGACCTGAATGGCCTATACCAGGTCCTCAGTATATATGTTATGGCTGTTAGCTTAAGTGTTTTTGTGAAACACATAACAGTAGGCATAGGTATGACTCTTTTGCCTGCTCTTGGCTTTTCCTCCTATTGGGTTGCCTTGTACAGCCTCAATATGAGGGCTTTTGCCTTGTTTTATTGTATCCTGTTTTGTGGTTGTCTCTTGAATGCCTGCTGTTTTCTGAAGGGAAATGGAGGAAAAGTAGATCTGGAAAGAGGTGAGAGGAAGGGCAACTGGGAGGAGTGGAGGGAGAAGAAACTGGGGTCAAGATATATTATATGAGAAAAGAATCTATTTTTAATTTAAAAAAAGATAAATGCCATTTTGAGTTACGTACTAGAAAGATTGCTTTCAAACCTCACCAAGTTAATTTGATTTTTTTAATTCTTTTTTTATTTTTTATTTAACTTTTATTAATTACACTTTATTCATTTTGTATCCCCAAATAAGACCCCCTCTCCTCCCCTCCCGGTCCTACCCTTCCCCCCCTTTCTGCATGCCTGCCCCTCCCCAAGTCCACTGATAGGTGAGGTCCTCCTCTCCTTCTTTCTGATCTTACTCTATCAGTTCTCATCAGAAGTGGCTGCATTGTCAGGGTTCTAGGTTATCTCCATGAATAGTCCTTGGTTGGAGTATGAGTCTCTGGGAAGTTCCCTGTGTTCAAATTTTCTTGTTCTGTTGCTCTCCTTGTGGAGTTCCTGTCCTCTCCAGCTCTTACTATTTCCCACTTCTTACATAAAATTCCATTCACTCTGCCTGACAGTTGGCCATCAGGCTCAGCATCTGCTTTGACAGTCTGCATGGCAGAGGCTTTCAGGGGCCCTCTGTGGCAGGTTCCGAGGTTGTTTCCTGTTTTCTTCTTCTGGCTTTCAGAGGCCCTCTGTAGCAAGTTCCTAGGTTGTTTGTTGTTTTCTTTTTCTTCTGATGTCCATCCTCTTTGCCTTTCAGGATGGGGATTGAATATTTTAGTTAGGGTCCTCTCTCTTGCTTAGTTTCTTTAGATGCACAGATTTTAGTGGGTTTGTCCTATGTTGTATGTCTATATGAGTGAGTATATACCATGTGTGTCTTTTTGCTTCTGGGACAACTCACTCAGGATGATCCTTTCCATGTCCCACCATTTACCTGCAAATTTCATGATTTCCTTATTTTTCATTGCTGAGTAATACTCCATTGTATAGATGTACCACAGTTTCTGCATCCATTCTTCAGTTGAGGGGCATCTGGGCTGTTTCCAGCTTCTGGCTATTACAAATAAAGCTGCTACAAACATGGTTGAGCAAATGTCCTTTTTGTGTACTTGAGCCTCTTTTGGATATATACCTAGGAGTGGTATGGCTGGATCTTGGGGAAGTGCTATTCCTAGTTGTCTGAGAAAGCGCCAGATTGATTTCCAGAGTGCTTGTACAAGTTTACATTCCCACCAGCAGTGGAGAAGGGTTCTCCTTTCTCCACAACCTCTCCAGCATGTGTTGACACTTGAGTTTTTGATATTGGCCATTCTGATGGGTGTAAGGTGAAATTTAATTTTCTTGATAGCTAATGAGGATATTCAAAAGACAGGTAAGAGCTCTGTAGATACATAGATATTCATATAATAATGTTACAGATAGCTATATGTAATAAAGATATAGCATATCACTACCCCTTTAAAGAGAAAAAAAATAGTCAATACATTTACAATTACTGTGGTTTGTTTCATAAAAGCATGGATAAGAATTACATTCACATGTTAAACATGAGATATTTGATCTTTAGCCTTTCTTTTAGAACTGTATAACCTCAGTCTAGTCATAATTAAAACATTAGAAACTTCCCAATAGTGAGAAGGATATTGGGAAAAAAAAAAAGCTGACCATGTACTTTGGGAAAATCAAGATCATCCAAACAAGGAAAGGCTGAGAAACTTAGGCAGCTAAGAGGAACATATGAAAACATGAGAATGTAATAGTGAGAAATGCTTAGACAAAAAAAATGACATTAGATAAAAATTAATTAAATCGTAGTAAAATGTGTTTTTTAATCATGCATCAAGATGGGCTTGTTAATTATATCAAATGTAACAAATTCTTTGAAAAATATTAGTTAGAAGAAACTCAATGTGGGATGTTTGAAAACTATATTACCTTTGCCATTTTTCTGACAATGAAAAATTATTTAAACTTATAACTTAATTTAAAAATCTTTTATAAATGGGTGAGCAAGATGGCCTAATGCATAAAGGTATTTTGTGTCACACTTAATGACCTGAGTTCAATTGCCAGGACACAAATGCTACAAAGAGAAAAATGACTACTGTGTGTCTTCCACTAATTTCACATATATTCATGTTACTTTATGCTTATGGTACACACACATGCACACACATGCACACAAGTACACACTAAATGTCTCAAAGAATGACACTGGAGAGATTTGGGTGTTTGTATCGTAATTAGTAAGCATGGCCTGGCAGACATTGTAATGTAGAGCAAGGCGAGATCTTTCCAAGGTAATCCTCAAACAGAAGGATTATCCATGTCTACTGGAAGTGCCCTTCATTTGCTATTGTCTATAATGTCCAAAGATGTTTATTATGAAATATTCCTTCAAAACATTGTGATATTTGCCACAAAGAAAAGTCCATGTTTATTATACATTTACTACTAGATGGATTAATGTTTGTGTCCCCATCAAATTCACCTAATCACTGCGAATGGTATTAGGAGAGACAAATGGCAGCAGTTAGCTCATATGGTTGGGGATCTCATGAAATGAATCAGTGCTCTCTTCAGCAATGCTCCAGAGAGCTGGCTGCCTTGACCTTCTACCATATGAGGACACAGTGGGAAGGTGCGAAGAAACAGCTCTCACCACGCGTTAAGTCTGCCATCTCCCCAGTTACAGGTTATTTTCTTATAAAATAATTGTTATGTATCTATCCCACTGGCTGCATCAATGGTACCAACCAAATCCCATTCATCACTGAATTCCTGTGGCCCAAACTTTTGCTCATTTGATTATCACCCTTCCCTTCATTCTAAAATATCCTGATCTGTTTTCAAAAGAAATGACACAATTTACACAAAGACTCACACATTTAGAGAAATTGTCATGTCTATCATTTTTCTGAGCTGTCCTGAAATCAGTCATTTATACTTGCTAATTCATTTTAGGGAGTTTAAACATAGAATTTCATGTCCAGTGCCTTGACTGAATTCCAGAAGTATATAAGATTTGAGGCAGAAGAAATCGATTTGTATAAGACATAAAGTTCACTGTAATGGGAGTCTCACCTGTTACCTGTACTGTATTTATTTTTATGAAGTGAATGAAATGAGGAATATGAGTTTTTGATGTTTTGTGGTTCTTCCCTTCAGGGATTTGTGGCCTTTGTTGTAGTCATATCTGTTTTAGAATACCATTTTTATCCTTATTATTTAGACTTCTTGAAGAAGGAACTTGAAAAGATTCCTTACAACATTCTTCTAATCTAAAATTAATGAATTTTATCCATATCTCAGTATTTCCCCATGGATATGGTACAGTTGGCCAATACTTGCTCTTATTATGTTTCATTCTAAAATTTGGATGAAGTGAAACAACTTACAAGTAAAGTTCAGGTAAAAATTCTTAAATACTCTTGCTTTGTTAGAAAATAGACTTTCAGACAAAGCTTCAAAAGATGATATTTGGAAGAGTAATTATTAATTATGTTAGTGCAATTACAGTCACCTTATTCACTTGTTATTTCTCATTATTTTGTATGAACTACAAAGCTATAGAAGCTATGAAGTTTTTAGCACAGAGCACAAAATTTCATTAGTGACATCGTTTTCAAAAAGCGTACAAGGGAGACAATACAGCCAGTCCTGTTGAGACCTGATAGGCTAGGGTCAGAGGGAAGGGAGAAGGACCTCCCCTATCAGTGGACGTGGGAAGGAGCATGGGAGGAGATACAGGAGGGAGAGTGGGATTGGGAAGGAATGAGGGAGGAGGCTACAGCTAGCATACAAAGTAAATAAACTGTAATTTATAAAGAAATAAATTAATTTTTAAAAAAGCATAAGAAATAATCACATCTCTTATCCATGAAAGGATATTTCTATAACAAAATGAAGACCATGAACAGAAAAGATAAGAAAAACTTTAAATAAGCCATTCCCTCTGGGCATGGGAAAAGGGCTTAACTGTATTTGCAAGTTTTATTTCCTTAAGTAATTCTAAAATAAAACATAAATGCCAGAGGAAAAATTCAATTGTTTTAGTATTATTTCCAAATTAAACAAAACAAACCATAATGGAGTTGACCTGTATTAATTAGCTTATGTTAACTTTATCACCCTGCTATTTTCTCATTACAGTATATGTACTACAAAGCTATGGAAGCTGTGAAGTTTTAGCTTATAGCACAAAAGCTCATTAATCATTAACATATGATTAAGTACAATTAAAGCCATATATTGACTTTTCCTCATAATAGTCAATTAACTTATGGCCTGATCAAAGATAAAGCACAGCAATGAGCCTGTTGGGGGAAGAGTTGGTCTTTATTATAAGAATGAAACTCAATTTAGACTTAAGTGCTTATGATTCAGAAGAATCTAATTATTTCAGAGAAAAAAAAAAGACCACATATTTACCAACTGTGTTTCCTTACATTTATTTTATTGTGTTTGTATGCCAACTCTGTGAAAGGAAAGGGAAAAAGGAGAGCCTAGGGCAGGAAGAGAGTGAGCAAAGTGAAGCACTTTCGGATTAGATTTAAGATCTGTTCCACAAGTTGAAAAACTTACCTCACACTGTTATAGGGCCAAAAACCTGTGGTTAAATAGGTCATAGATTCTAAGGGAGAATCTACTTAACTCTGCTAACAGGCCAAGGTAGTAAACTAATGACTCATGGCTGTATCCATAGATTGGTGCATTTCTCAACCCTCATCAGACAAGCATTCTTGTTTTGTTTTGATTTTTGGTTTTTGGTTTTCAATAGATGGCAATTAACACAGAGACCCACTACTGGGAAACAACAAAAGAATCAGAGACTGTAGAATGCTCAGCCCTAAATAGGGCATCAATATCAAACCCACTGCTCCTAGGGCTCAGGGATCACAATGAGAGAGAGGGCAAAAAGAAAGTAACAACCAGAGGAGGTGGCGGGAAAGTTGCACGTATGAACTCACAGAAGTTATGGCAGTACTCACAAGGCCTTTGGAAACTCAAGGAAAAATCATAACATGGAGAAGAAAGGTGGTCACAGAGCCCCACCGCTAACAAAGGAGTTACTGGTGATTGATAGCTGATGGAAGAGGGAGAGTCCATTTTCTTCAATGGTGTGGCCCTGCTAGGCCATAGGACACAGATCCAAAATTATATTCTCAGCACAAATGGTACTTAATGGGCAAAAAAAAAAAAAAAGGACACAAAGTTGAGTGGGTGGAGAAAGTTGGACTTTTGGAGGGGAAGTGAATATTACCAAAATTCACTGTAGGAAGTCCTTAAACTTTTGGAGGGGAAGTGAATATTATCAAAATTCACTGTAGGAAGTCCTTAAAGAACTAACAAACTATGGAGAATGAAAAAAAAAAAAAGTAAAGGAAGAAGAGTCAGGAAATGAGAAGAAGGTAGTTATGGAAATACAGCCTGGAGAACAAGGAGGAGAGGACAGGGATAGAAAAACCAGGAGTGGGTAGGAAGGAAAGAAAATGGAAGTGAATCCTGTGATGGAGATTTCCTTTCCCTAACCACAAAGCACCAGGCCCCTCAATAAAAGAGATGCACAAAGATTGAGAAGACTTGGATTTTCTTTTCCTATGAGGCTTGAACATAATTGTATTGGCAGGAGGTGGAGGAAACAGAAACTGAAAACCATTTGGTTTCCATTGAAACCAATTGGTTGCATTTAATTTGGAAAAGATTGAATAGGTCAAGATAATAGTTTAAAGTGATGGCCTCATAAAACAGCTCTGTTCTCTATCAACTTATATTTTCATCAGTGAATTTTAGGGAATTCTAAGGAAATTCTCAATCTTAAGATCATTTTTCAGAACAATTTTTCCTAGTATCTTTATTTTCACTGTATTAAAAGTTCTATTTCCATTGTTAGTTTTGTATTAGAAATATCTTAATTTTAAGAAGTTATAATCCACAAGAAAATATGGATATGCCACTTCGAAAAACTAAGCACAAGCTAGTAGCAGCCATTCTTCTATTTTTGTCTCTTAGCTAAATACAGTTATATTATAAAATATAGAAGGTACATATGATAAAATGTTTTAAGTTGAACTTTCTACACAATTTTATCTTGTATCTTAAGGTTTTCTTCCTGATGTTAAAATAAAATAAAATCCCATTGTCAAATAAATCATTAATAAAAGTATTTTAAAACTTCATTATCCTAATCATTTGGAGGCATCTCTGACTATCTGCTGGTATTATCACATTCCAATAACCATTTCTAACAACAACAATAACTAAAGTTACCGTACTTCCTGGAGCTCTGCACCTCTGTATTGATGAGTACTAGCAACACCTCGATGCTCTAAGCAGATGAGTTACATCATCTGGTCTTCAATCTGCAGTTTCATGTTAATTCAAGCAGCATCCACACGTTCCAATTCCCATCTAGGGACCTGTATTTCCAGGATAACTAGCTGTCAGTGGATTCATGTAATTTTGAACCGGGAGAGGCCAGCTCATCGTCGCTGCTATTGCTCATTTATTGCTAGGAAACATTAGTTTCATTTAATTTGTTTTTTTTTTTTTCTTTCTTTCATGAGTTTCAGTGTACTTTGCGGTAACAAAAACTCCAAGAAAAGTGACCACCCTGAGGGATTCGCTTTTATGCCAGAGATGAGCAGAAGGCATTCCAACTTGGATTAAAGAACTAAAAATAGAAAATACAGATCGTTCTTCAAGGAAACTGAGAGGAGAGTGAAAGGTAATAATGAATAGTTGACACTACAGATCAGTGGGAAGGAGAACACAGTAAAACCAAAGGATTCTGAAAACATTACTCAGTCATGGTCTCACAAGCCTTTAATCCCAGCACTTGTAAGACAAATGCATATGGATCTCTGTGACATAAAGGGTAGCTTGATCCACAAAGTGAGTTCCAGGACAGCCAGTGCTACAGAGTAAGATACTATCTCAAAATAAATGAAAAAAAATTATTTAAATAATGAAATCAACTTTAAAGATCACATAGTATGGCTCATGAGAACACAACTGTTTGAAAGAAACTGACCTGAAGAGGAACTTTGGGTTTTTTTTATTACTTTTTATTTTTTTATATTAATCAGGTTATTTACTTTGTATCCCAGCCATAGCCCACTTTCTCATTCCTTCCCAATCCCACCCTCCCTCCCTCATCTCCTCCTTGCCCCTTTCCAAATCCACTGATAGGGGAGGATTTGACCCTAGCTTATCAGGTATCTTCAGGACTGGCTGCCATGTCTTCCTCTGTGGCCTAGCAAGACTGTTCCTCCCTCAGGGGTGGGGTAGGTAAAGGAGCCAGTCATGAAGTTCATGTCAGAAATAGTTCCTGTTCCCCTTACTATTCACTTAGATACTAAGAGACCACGAGCTATATCAGAGCAGGGGTTCTAGGTTATATCCATACATGGTCCTTGGCTGGAGAAACAGAAATAGAGGACCCCTGTGCTTCAATTTCCTTGTGGGATATAGGACTATTCAATCTTTTTACCTGATCTTGACTTAAATTTGGTAGATGGTATGTATCAAGAAAATTGTCCATTTCATTTAGATTTTCAAATTTTGTGGCATATAGACTTTTATAGTACGACCTGATGATTGTTTGGATTTCCTTAGTGACGTTAGTGATGTCCCCCTTTTCACTTTTTTTGCTGATTTGAATAGTTTCTCTCTGCTTTTTAGTTAGTTTGGATAAAGGTTTGTCTGTCTTGTTGATTTTCTCAAAGAACCAGTTCTTGGTTTCATTGATTCTTCGAATTGTTTTATTTGTTTTTAGTTGATTGATTTCCGCCCTGAGTTTGAGTATTTCCAGCTGTCTGCTCCGATTCAGTGTATCTGCTTCTTTTTTTTTTTCCCTAGGGCTTTCAGTTGGGCCATTAAGTTGTTTGTATGAGATGTCACAAATTTCTTCTTGAAGGCACTTAGTGCTATGAATTTTCCTCTGAGCACTGCTTTTATTGTGTCCCATAAATTAGGGTATGTTGTGCCTTCATTTTCATTGAATTCTAGGAAGTCTTTAATTTCTTTCTTTATTTCTTCCTTAACCCAGCTGTCACTGAGTAGTAAGTTGTTCAGTTTACATGTGTTTGTGTTAGGCTTTATGTTATTTCTATTTCTATTGTTGTTGAAGTCCAGCTTTATTCCATGATGGTCAGATAGAATACAGGGGATTATTTCAATCCTCTTGTATCTGTTGAGGCTTACTTTGTGACCAGTTATATGGTCTATTTTGGAGAAGGTTCCATGAGGTGCTGAAAAGAAGGTATTCTCTTTTGAGTTTGGGTGTAAAGTTCTGTAGATAGCTATTAGGTCCATTTGAATTAGGGCCTTTGTAAGTGCCCTTATTTCCTTATTTGACTTCTGTCTAGATGATCTGTCCTTTGGTGAGAGTGGGATATTAAAGTCTCCCACTATTAAGGTATTAGGATCGATGTGTGATTTAAGTTTTAATAATGTTTCCTTTACAAATGTCGGTGCTCTTGTATTTGGTGCATAGATGTTCAGAATTGTGATGTCCTCTTGGTGGATTTTTCCTTTGATGAGAATGAAGTGCCCCTCTTTTATTTATTTTTTTTTATTAATTTTGGTTGAAAGTCTATTTTATTAGATATTAGGATAGCTACCCCAGCTTGTTTTCTGGGTCCATTTGCTAGAAAAACATTTTTCCAGCCTTTTACTCTGAGGTAGTGTTTATTCTTGTTGCAGAAGTATGTTTCTTGGATGCAGCAGAATGTTGGCTGTTGTTTCTGTACCCATTCTGTTAGTCTGTGCCTTTTTATTGGGAAGCTGAGTCCATTGATGTTGCTAGATTATAGTGACCAATGAATGTTAGTTCCTCTCATTGTGTAGTTGGTGGTCTTACTGTGATTAATTGCTTGTTTTCATTTACTTTTTGTAGGGACATAATCTGTATCCTACATTTTCTTGGGTGTAGTTGTTTTCGTTGGGTTGGAGTTTTCCTTCTAGTATCTTCTGTAGGGCTGATATGCTGTGTAGATATTGCATAAATTTAGTTTGATAATGGAATATTTTGTTTTCTCCATCTATGTTGATTGAAATCTTTGCTGGGTATAGTAGTCTGTGTTGGTATCTATGGTCCCTTAAGGTCCTCATGACCTCTGCCCAGGCCCTTCTGGCTTTCATAGTTTCTGATGAGAAGACCGGTGTGATTCTGATAGGTCTACCTTTATATGCTACTTAGCCTTTTTCCCTTGCTGCTTTTAAAATCTTTTCTTTGTTCTGTATATTTAGTGTTTTATCAATGATGTGATGTGAGGATTTTCTTTTCTGGTCTAGTCTGTTTGGTGTTCTGTAGGCCTCTTGTATGTTTATGGACATCTTTTTCTTAAAGTTGGGGAAAATTTCTTCTATGATTTTCTTGAAGATATTTTCTGGACCTTGGAGCCTGGAGTCTTCTTTTTCATCAATTCCTATTATTCTTAGATTTCGACTTTTCATGGTGTCTTTTATACC
Source organism: Meriones unguiculatus (assembly GCF_030254825.1). Classification (NCBI taxonomy): domain Eukaryota; kingdom Metazoa; phylum Chordata; class Mammalia; order Rodentia; family Muridae; genus Meriones; species Meriones unguiculatus. Next base: position 102,678,599 of record NC_083351.1, read on the forward strand.
TTGGGTGTTTTGTATTTGGGACTTTTCCGATTTTACGTTTTCTTTGAGAGAGGTATCAGTTTCTGCAAGCATATTTTCAGCACCAAAGATTCTCTCTTCATCTCTTGTATTCTGTTGGTGAGGCTTATTTTTGTGGTTCCTGGTCATTTCTCTAAGTTCTCTAGCTCCAGGGTTTCCTCTGTTTGTGTTTTCCTTATTGATGCTAATTCTATTTTAATGTCTTGCACCATTTCCTTTATCTATTTGAATGTGGATTCCTGTCTCTGTATGATAGCCTCTAATTTTTGTTCGTTCGTTCTCTATATGCCACTAATTTTGCCTCTACTTGTCCCTCTATTTGTTTGGCTGTATTTGCCTGTGTCTCTTTGAGAACTTTGTTCAGTTCCTCTTTCTTTACCTCCACCTGGGAGGTCAATTCTTTGAGAGATTTGTTCGTTTCCTCTTTGTCTTTATTTGCTTGGCTAATTCTCTGAGAGATTTGTTTGTTTCCTCTTCATGTGACTCTAATAAATGGATAAGCATACCTTTAAGGCCATTTTCCTGTGTTTCTGATGAATTGGAGTATCCATTGATTTGTGGGGTTGCTGGTGAAGCTATTATTTCCTGATTTTTGTTGGGTGTGTTCTTTTGCCTACTTCTGGCCTTTTGCTTAACTGTAACCTTCACTGTTTGTTCTTGGGTTCTGCAGTTCAGATTGGTACTGTCTTTCTCTGGCATCTGGAGAATTCTTCAGGGAGATGAGAGACAACCAATGGTTTCAGTATATGCATTGGTGCTTCAGCTGTACCTGTGGGAGGAAAGCAGAAGCAGAAGGACAAATGCAGGCGGGCAAACATGTACATGTGCATGTGTGTGGAAGTCTGCCTTGAGGGACAGGGTGCTAGAGAATGTAGAGGCCTTCAGTTTGAGGGAGGGGCGCCTTGCGGTCAAGGGTGCGGAAATCATTGCCAGTGCTGGTGATGAATGTGTGTGCAAATTCCCTAGGTACATCAGTGGCCTACAGGCTACTGGTAATCATCTCTAACTGAGCTCCAGGAATTATTTGCCTAAACTCTGCTGGTAGCTCCACAGAACCAGGGCTTCCTTGTCCCAAGAAACCCTCTGTTTCCCACTGTGTATGTATGGGTGGGATATTTCTGATGTCTGGCTGCTAACTGAGAAGCACCCTGGATCTGAGGCTCTGCAGACACTTGGGGGCACACTCACTATCTAGCAGGTCAAATCTAGAGAGTGAGTGAGGCACAGGGGTTCTTCCTGTTCTTTTCCGGACATGTTTGGACCTGCTGAGCCAAATGTGCTCTCAGACCACTCAGTAGTGTTGCAGCCGTTGTACCAGGGAATCCAGTTGCAGCTGCAGAACTGGAGTGTCTAGGTGCACGCTGGGAAGTCCTGTGTAGCCACGGTGGCTTGGTGCTTGGTGCACCTGGGCGGTATTGCAGGTTGATGGACTTTGGTGGCTACACAGCCACTGAGGGACTGAGCAGCTCGTAAAGTCAGGCTCTGTGAAGTCGGTACAGCTGGCCGCTTGCAGGCGTGGGACCTAGGCAGGATTATACCATGGATATGGGGCTTGGGACGTGGGTAAAGCTGACTGCTGAGGCTGAGGTGTTAGTATCCTTGTCTCTGCTGTCTTGGTTCTCAGGTAGCAAGTTCTGTGACACTGGCACTGTGGCTCAGCAACTCCGAGGGGGAGGGAGGCCTGAAGAAGGAAAGTGCTCCTCTCAGTTCCCAGAGAAGATTGTGTCTGACATGAATCAAAAAGTTCTCCACTCCTGTAGTGTCCCCCCTCCTTCAGGAAGCCACAATGTCGATTTTCCGATTTCAGTTGTCCCTCCACTCACCAATTTTGGAGTTTCAAATCCTCTGCCTTTGAGAAATGGTGAGCACTGATCGCGGCCATCATAAATCCTTGTATTTATTTATTTATTTATTTATTTATTTATTTATTTATCTATTTGTTACTTACAGTTTATTCACTTTGTATCCCAGCTGTAGCCCCATCCCCCATCCCTTCTCAATCCCACCTTCCATCCCTCATCTTCTCCCATGCCCCTCCCCAAGTCAACTGATAGGGGAGGTCCTTCTCCCCTTTCCTCTGACCCTAGCCTATCAGGTCTCATCAGGACTGGCTGTATTGTCTTCCTCTGTGGCCTGATAAGGTTGCTTCCTCCTTAGGGGGAAGTGATCAAAGCACCAGCCCATGAGTTCAAGTCAGAGACATTCCCTGTTCCCATTACTAGAGACCCCACTTTTAGAATGAGCTGCCATGAGCTACAACTGTGTATGGGTTCTAGGTTATCTTCATGAATGTTCCTTGGTTGTAGTATCAGTCTCAGAAAAGACCCCTGTGCCCAGAATTTTTGGTTCTAATGCTCTCCTTGTGGAGCTCCTGTCCCCTCCAGGTCTTTTATCTCCCTCTTCTTTCCTAAGATTCCCTAAACTCTGCCCAAAGTTTGGCTATGAGTCTCAGCATCTGCCTTGATACCCTGCAGGGTGTAGTCTTTCAGAGGCCCTCTGTGGTGGGTTCCTGTCCTGTTCCCTGTTTTCGCTCTCTTTTGATGTCAGTCGCATTTGCCTTTCTGAATGAGGATTGATCGTCTTACCAAGAGTCCTCCTTCTTGTTTAGCTTCTTTAGGTGTACATATTATATAGGATAAACATACTAAAATCTGTGAATATGTAAGAATCTAGCTAAGTTTTAAAATCTCATAGTTGAGTGGGTGAGCATGAACCTATATTCATCACTGTAAATCCCTGGTACTTTTTTTGCATATAACAACCTATGAGCAAGTCCTTTGCATTCTTCTCACAAGCAAGAGAGCAGCTTCATACTTTGTGCTATGATTCTAGCCACAAAGGAACAAGCAGTGTTTTGTTTTCTTTTGTATTTTTTGTTTGTTTGTTTTGTTTTGTTTTTAACAAGCAGTGATTTTTCTAGTTCTAACTTACACAGTAATCCTTGGTGAGTTTTAGAGTATAGCAGCCTGTGCAATTCTTAGTTCATTTTGTCACCTTGGTAGCATCCATATCTTTTCTCTCACCTTGGGTTATAATCTTTTCAGGGAAAAATATCACAATTTATTTTCAAAAATCAGGGCAAATCACATTGATCTTTGTATCTCCTACACATCTTAGCAGAGCACCTGTCAAAATGAGCATACCCTATAAAGAAAGACCACTGAAACCAATAGCTCTGCAGCAAAGGTTAGGAGTCTGGTGCCGTTTTCAGCTATTCATTGTCAAGAGGACTGAAAACTTCAGAATAAAACTATGAACTGACTTGGATTGAAACACTGTAATGAATTTTAAATCCAGAAGCCATCCTATTTTCATTTTTCCTTCAAGTCAGAGCTTGCAAAGCACTTGCCAAATTGAATAGACCTTTATTTATTTACCTTTTCACACTGTTGGGTGAAATGTGAATTTTGAATAGTGGCTCTCATTGATTTCTGTCAGGCCAGAACAATGATTTGTAGAGTTAGTCTATCATTTCAGGAAGATAGAAAGAAAGCTGCTGTATCAACCCTTCTCCATTTTCAGAAAAAAAAAAAATATATATATATATATATATATGAAAAGAAATTGCTCTGCATTGACTCCTAAAAAGGATAAGATCTACATGTTGGAATATAAACAACATGGATCATCTCCTCAATAATTTATAATTTGCTATAAGTCATAAAAACAAAGACTGTCACATATTTACAGTTCCTTAGTAGTTTAATGGTGATCTAGAATGACTGTCTCTCCACCAATCAACCATAGGAAAAAACACAGTTCACAAATAGTCATCTGGCCTATCATCTGCCAGATTTCCTCTCACAGATGACTGAAGTCTGAACAAGCAGATAGATGTTAACAGAAGGACACAAGCCACCAGCAAATGGGGAACTCAACACAACTTTACAGTCTTGTGTCTTGGTCCCACCTCTTCCAATGAAAAAAGCTCAAAATAATAAAGTATTAGAGCACAATCATTATAATGTTTTGAGGATTTAATCAGTGATGTTGAGATGAAAATTATTCTAGGGCACCACATAAAATTTCTCAAAAAAAAAAAAAAAAAACACTCATGAATCCCACAGCTGACCTCAAATAAAGGGCACTGTCAGGAGTATGAACTCCTGGTAGGATTTATTAAGGTCAGAGACAATGTCCATGCACAGATAATGGACTTGGACAAGTGTTTCTAGGGTGGAAACAAAGGAACCTTTCCCACCCTGTTCTGATGCTGTGCATCTACTGAAATAAATGCAGTACACATTAACAGGAGGAAAAATCAATGAAGTTACCATGTACACAAGAGACTCGCAAGACAGTGATTGCCCAACAAACTGATGAGATTTAGAAAAGCGCATACCCCTCTTCAAAAAGAAGAGAATGGTATACATATTTAAGACCCAAAGACTAGGCAGGTATTTGCAAATGAGTCTCTTTGGATGCTGAATGGGGTCAAAGGACAAGAAACAGCTTGTGATATTGTCTGTCTAGGTTCAATTCCATTATACAGTTTTCTTTCCTGATCATGAGCATAGATTTTGTTGGTTAGTGGCATTTGGGGTGAGGGCTGCATGCAAGAGTATTCCTTTTGGAGGAGAATGTAATATTGGAGCTTCTGAGACTGGCAATAGATCTATGCTTAGGACTGAAACAGCAACAAATTCAAAGCCCTTTATCCCCAGGCTACTTATATGACCTTCTAAGTTTCCTTCACTCACATGCTCAATAGGCTCAGCATATCAACTTCTGATCACAGAGTCAACACTTGGAGTGCTCATTTCTGAAGGCACAGTGAAAACCAACTGCTTTTGTGTGCCCATGTGGATAGATGTTGATAACATGGTTGGTCCTTCAAGATCTCATAGTAATATGTAACCTGTAACCTCATTCTCCAGCCAAAGATAAAAGGAAAATCTGAAATGTGACATGGGCTATGTCATGTGTTTCTCTAAAACGAGGCTGAATTCAACAGATTGAATATATTTCAGGAATGATGTTCCTCCAGGGCGGCTCATTTCAGGAAAACATCTGGTTGCCAGTATTTCCTTTAAAAACTAAAAAGAGAAAGAAAGAAAAACTTCATTCTTTGTCATTTTCACATCACACACATCAGTCCCATTCATCTTCCCATCCTTTCATATCAGCCTTTTGCTCTTGCAACCTTCCCTCCCAAAATAAAAATCACACACACAAAGAAATAACCACCACCACTAACAACAAAATCATAGAAAACATCTTATCATGGAAGTTGCAGATTGTCACAGTATATCCCTCTGCCCATACTTCTTCATTGGCTTATAAATGTTTTTTGCAATGAGTCATCGGTCTGGTGACTCTGGCTTGTGTGACAATATTGGATCCTCATCAGGATTCCTCAGGATATCCTGTTGTTGCCCTGTGTCATTGAGATCCTGCAGGTTTGGATCAGCAGGGCTGGCCCTTTCATGAATCCCAACCATTCACAAATGATAAAGGTTTTAGGTTGGGTGATGGCCCTTTCATGCATCCCAACCATTCACAAATGATACAGGTTTTAGGTTGGGTGAACTCAAAGCCCTAGATCTGGACTGAGTGGTAGCTGAGCCGGCTCTCCTGCATCTGCACCATCAGGGCGAGCTGTTCAGCACTGCCTAGTGCCGCAGCAGAAGTCAGGGTCAGCTCTCCAGCTCTTATGCCCTCCGGCTGCTCACCCTCACTCATTTTCTCAGAACTAGCTCCACTGTACTTCTCAGTCAAGGCATGGGGCCCACTCTCCCAAGCACTACAGCCTGCAAGGGGCTGGGACAGCTCTCCCCCTGTCATATCCGCGGGGCTCTTCACCTGCTCTCCTACCACCAGGGTCGGCTCTGCTGTGCTGTCTAGGTGTGCTCCAGGACACGGCCCCCTGCCACTGCTGCAGCCTCAGACTCAGACATGGCCCTCAGCAGCTCAGGCTGGAACCTCACCGTGGTCTAAGGCAGGTCTGGACACTCCCAGCGAGCCACTCCTCTCCACCCTCAAGACTCCAGTTCCATTTCTTTTCACAGTGCTCAAGCTGCTCCGTGTCTCCTTTGCTCCCACCTGACCACCTCCTACTCACTCACTGTAGCAGCTCCAGCTTCGGGCTGGCCACGCAGCCGGCGTGCCTCTAGATGACCTCCTCTGTCCACATTGCGGGCATGGCTGCATGCAGGTGTCTATGCGCTGTGTCCTGCACTGGAGGACAGGTCTGTGGGTGGTAGGATGTCCACAGGTCTCTTGTCTGTCTTCCTCCTCTCTCTCTGTGCCACCTGGATTTGATTTGGTTTGATTTGATTTTTATGAGTTGTAGGCATAAAACAGCTTTGGCCACTAAGCGAGACATCAAAATAAGATGGAAAAAGGACTGCCATCTGTTCTTCCCCTGACTGATAAATAAGAAATAAGAACTACACTACCAGCAAGGTGTCTCTTTGCCCATTGCCAGGGGTCAGGGTGGGGAGGCTTTTTTTTTTTTAACTTAGGAGTCAATGCAAAATAGCTAAGGCTCCATTAAAAATAATGCAAATGTTGCAGGAAATCATTCTAAAGAAATAATACAGAGAGTTTCAGGCAGACAACCTACATCAGGTAAGAGCCCAGGATTCTTCAAGTGTGGATTATGGATGGATTTTACCTTATAGTTGTTTGAGGTCTTTTATTTTTAAAGTTAGTCATCTATGATGACTCACAATAGTACCTTCATTACTATCTCTGACAGTTTCTCTTTTATTATTATTATTATTATTACAATTTATTTACTTTGTATCTGGGCTGTAGCACCCTCCCTTATCTCTTCCCGGTCCCATCCACCCTCTTTCTTTTCTCCATCATATCCCTTCACTAGTCCACTGATAGAAGAGATCCTCCTCCCCTTCCATCTGACCCTAGCCTATCAGATCTCATCAGGACTGACTGAAATGTCCTCTTCTGTGGTCTGGCAAGAAGGGGGGGTGACCAAAGAGCCAGCCACTGAGTCCATGTCAGAGACAGTCCCGATTCTCCTTACTAGAGAACCCCCATGGACACTGAGGTGCCCATGGTTACATCTGAGTGGGGGATCTAGCTCCTCTCCATTCATGGTCCTTAGTTGACTGATTCCTCAGTCTCTGCAGGACTCTTGGGCACAGATATTTGGGCTCTGTTGGTCTCCTTATGGAGCTCCTGTCCCAAAGCCTTCAGGTCCCCTTCAATCTTTATGAGCCAATAGGTAAATCAGGAAGAGGAGTCACTTTGATTCCCTCACTTACATAAATAGTTCTATGTATACATTTGGATCATGTTTAGTCTCCTAACTCCACAACACTACTTATGGGTAAAATATCTTGCTCTTAGCTTCCACCCAACCAGTCCAGTCATGTACTTGAAATATGTGTCCTCTGCCTCTGCTTAGACTATGGTAATGTATGACTTGTTCATGAAGAACACCATCCCCTGGGTGGGTTTTACATCTTTTTTTTCCTTCTTTTTATAATTTTTAGGGTTTTTTTTCTTCACAATATATTCAATATATATCCATATTAAAGCCCCCTCCATTAACTCCCCCAGTCCCACCCTTCCTCCCTCTTCTCCTCATCTCCTTCCCCTAGTCCACTGAGAGGGGGAGTTCTTCACTATTGCCATCTGCCCATAGCTTGTTAAGTCTCATCAGGACTGCTTGGATCTTCTTCCTCCATGGGCTGGCAAGGCTGCATCTTGAATCAAGTGATCAAAGAGCAAGCAACTGAGTTCATGATAGAAGCAGCCTTTGCTCCCTTCACTTGGAAGGAGATCCAGATGGAGACTGAGCTGTCCATGGTTACATCTGAGCAGGGGGTCTAGGTCCTCTCCATGCATGGTTCTCCATTGTTGCATAAGTCTCTGCAGGATCCCCTGGGCTCAGATCTCTTACTTTTGTTGATCTCCCTGTGGGGCTCCTGTCCCCTCCATGTCCCTCTAATCTCACTCCTCTCTTCCTCCATAAGACCCCCTGTGCTCTGCCCAAAGTTTGGTCCTGAATCTCAGCATCCATCTGCTTTGATCCCCTGTTGGGTGAATCCTTTCAGAGGACCCTTTATAGTAGACTCCCATCTTGTTTCCTCTCTTCCATCACTTCCAGTGTCTATCTTGTTTGCCATTCTGAATGAGATTCAAGCATCCTCCCTAAAGTCTTCTTTAGTGTTTAGCTTCTTTAGATCTGTAGACAGTTGTCCTCTATTATACAGCTAATATCTGCTTATTAGTAAATGTATACTATGCCTGTCTTTCTGGGTTATCTCACTCAGGTTCCATCCATTTGCCTGCAAATAATAAATGGGACCTTGTGAAACTGAAAAGCTTCTGTAAATCAAAGGATACTATCAGCAAAACAAAACTATAGTCTACAGACTGCGAAAATATTTTAACCTACCCTACATCCAATACAGGATTAATATCCAAAACACATTAAAAAACTCAAGAAATTGGACACCAACAAACCAAATAATCCAATAAAAATAGGGTACAGAGCTAAGCAAAGAATTCTCAACAAAGGAATGTAGAATGGCAGAGAAACACTTAAAGAAATGCTCAACATCCTTAGTCATCAGGGAAATGCAAATCAAAACTACCCTGAGATTTCATCTTATACCCATCAGAATGGCTAAGATCAAAACCACAAGTGACAATAAATGCTGGAGAGGTTGTGGAAAAAGGGGAACCCTCCTCCATTGCTTATGGGAGTGTAAACTTGTACAACCACTTTGGAAATCAGTCTGGTGCATTCTCAGGAAATTGGGAATAGCACCACCTAAAGATCCAGCTACACCACTACTGGGCATATACCCAAAAGATGTCCCACCATTCAATAAGGACATTTGTTCAACCATGTTCATAGCACCTTTATTTGTAACAGCCCAAATCTGGAAACAATCTAGATGTCCCTCAACAGAGGAATGGATACAGAAATTGTGGTACATCTACACAATGGAATTTACTTCTTTAATGACCGAAGCAGATCCCAAATGGCACAACTCAAAAGTGAAGGGGAGGCTGCCTATAAAGTGAACCTTGGATCAATGGTCAAAAAGAAGTAGAAAAAGAAGAGGGAGCCAACTCTCTCCTGTTCCCACCACTCCCACCATGAGCTGCTCTGCAGACAGAAACTTTGCACTAGGAGCCTGATACTCTGAGCTTAGAAGATGCAAACAACATGAAGCTCAGGTCTTGGTGGATTAAATGTCAGCCTCAGGTTTAGTAAACCTGTCTCTTCATGCCTTCTATTCTTCTTTTCTCTTTTCCCTTGATACTGGAACTCCCAAACATCAGTTCTTTAAGTATTTGCCTGAATTTTTTTAATTTTTTTATTTATTTGAATTTTAAAAATGTATTTATTTATTCACTTTACATCTCAGTCATAACTCCAACCCCCTTCTCCTTTCAGTCCCACCCTTGCTCCTTCTTCTTCCCTTCACCTTCCCTCCTTTTCAACCCCTGAGATAAAGGGAGGCCCTATACCTACCCATCTCAGCACATCAAGTCAAATCACAACTGAGCACATCCTCTTCCTCAGAGGCCTGGCAAGTCAGCCACACCTGAGGGAAATGATTAAAAAGCATGCAACAGAGTCCTTGTCAGAGACATCCCCAGCTCCCTTTACTAAGGAACCCCCATGAAGACCAAGCTACTGATCAGATACATATGTGTAGGGGGCCTAGGTCCAGTCTATGCATGGCCCTTGAGTTCTTCAGTATCCACAAGCTCTGCTGGGCTCTGGTTAGTTGACCCTATTGTTCTTGTGGAACTCCTGTACTCCCTGGGACCTTCTATCCTTCCTCCTACTCTTTCAAGGCTCTGTGCACGCTGCCTGGTATTTGGCTGTGAGTGTCAGAATCTGTTTTGATCCTTTGCTGGGTGGAGCCTCTAAGTGGATAGAAATGTTAGGCTCCTGTCTGCAAGAATAGGAGACTGTCAGGGGTTGGCACTTTCTCGTGGTGTTGCTAGGAACTGGTTGGACATTCCCTTAGTCTCTGCTCTATCTCTAACCCTGCACAGCTTGTAGGCGGAGTAAATTTGGAGTAGACGTTTTTGTGGGTGTGCTGGTGTTCTCTCCCTCTTTAATTTAAAATCATGGGGTGAAACATAAGTAATAGAACTATCAGCTACTATACCAGATCCATGGGGAAATATTGAGATATTGATAAATTCATTAATTGTACTTTAGAAGAATGTTGTAAGGAATGTTTGTAAGTTCATTCGTCAAGATTAATGAGAATAAAAATTGTATTCTAAAACATAGATATGGCTACAAAGGCCACAAATCCCTGAAGGGAAGAACCACAAAACATCATCAAAAGCTCATATTCATCATTTCACCCACTTCATAAAAATACAGTAGGGCTAACAGGTGAGACTCCCATTACAGTGAACTTTATGTCCTACACAAATTGATTTCTTTTGCCTCAAACCTTATATACTTCTGGAATTCACTCAAGGCGCTGGAGGTGAAATTCTATGTCCAAACTCTCTAAAATGAATTAACAAGTACATATGACCACTTTCAATGCAGCTCAGAAAAATGATAGACATGACAAATTCTCTCTGAATGTGTGAATCTTTGTGTAAATTGTGTCATTTCTTTTGAATATTTTAGAATGAAGGGGAGGGTGATAATTAAAGGAGTAACAGTTGGGGCTACAGGAATTCAGTGATGAATAGGATTTGGTCCCCACCAATGCTGTAGTCAATCAGATAGAGGGGTAGATGAATGACAATTATTTTATAAGAGAATAACTTGTCATTGGGGGAGATGGCGGACTTGGCCTGTGGAAAGAACCTACTTCTTGTCACCTTCCCACCGTGTCCTCATGTGTTAGAAAGTCAAGCAACTTCTTTAGAGCATTGCTGAAGAGATTACTGATTCAATTCATGAGCTCCTCATCCATATGAGCTAACTGGTGCCATAAGTTTCTCCTTCTAAAACCACCATGGTGGTGATTAACTGAATTTCAGGGCAACACAAACATTAAACCACCCAGCAGTACATGCAAAAGAGGCACATGAAATTTTCCTTCTCATCAAAGATCCTAATATCTAAGAAAGACATTTCATAATAAATATCTTTGGGTATTATGGACAATTGCAAAGGAAGGGCATTTCCAACAGACATGGATACTTTTTCTGTTTAAAGATCACCTTAGAAAAATCTTGCCTGTCTTTGACTAAAATGCTCTTCTTCCATGCATGTATACTGATTATGAAACAAACATAAACCTGAATCTCCCCAATGCCTTTCTTTTTTCTTATTTTTAGTTTTCTTCTGAAGTCATCTTAACCAACTTTATTCACTCTAACAGTTTCTCTTAATTTTCAGTTTGAAAGTTCTGGGACATTAAACAAAACATAACAAAAAAAGACTCTTTTAAAAATATTATTTTACAGAGCTATTTGCTGCATTTATTTTATACACAGCACGATGATTACCTCTCCAGGCTTTTTTCTTGTTTTTGCTTAGAGATAACTAGATGGGCAATTTTTAGGAGATAGTCACATTACTAAATGCTGAGTACATTTGGGGAAGCTTCAAGACCATTTGTAACGCCACTGAAGACATTTTCAATAACTTACACAATTTTGAAATGGAAAGCACTCTCAGTGTTAAATTTTACAAGCAATTTTGTTTGGAAATATTAGTGCATTTTGAAAAAAAACATCAAGTCATACAGTGAAGGGGACAACAGCCTTTGTAGCTGTAGCTAGTGAGAGTTCTTTCTTTCTCCTCATTTGAGTTGTTCTCTTCCATTATTTTTCAGAGCTAATGTCATAATGTATTTTATGTACAGGAAGGTATGTAGATACTTTGGTTTATACAAGTGTATGCAAATATTTTATTAATTGTATGACATAAAACATTAAAATTTTAACTGGTACACGCAAGTTGAAAATATGTAAAACTTTAAGTTGAACTTTAGGCTATTTAGAAATTTGCAATATAGGAATTTAAGGAAGACTAGATAATTCTGTGATAAAAAGACTAGATAAAACTGTGCAAGGGCTCAGCCCTTTCTCTTGCTGCCTGCTGCCTGCTTTCACTTAGCAGGCATCATCATGACACTTACAAAGCAGCTGTTGCCATGAGCCGTGTCCAGACTGCAACTCAGGTCAGTGTGAAGGCTGATAGAAGAATAAGCCAACAAGTCAACATTTCTGAAGCATGCTACTTAATTTCAAATTAACACCCTCCAAAAAAAGGCAATTCTGAACTGAAACACAAAAATAAAGATGGGAATGGAATATTAGAGGGACATTTAATTATATTAAATTGTCTTGCTCCAACATTAGGAATAACCTTTCAAAGAAAACACACTTAACTGTTTTACCGGTGTGGTTAAATAATAGCATTTTTGTTATTGTATATGTATAAGTCAATACTAATTAAAACCCTAATTATTACAGAAGCTAACAAGGCAGACTTTTCTTAAACAAATGTTTCTTAAGATAGACTTAATCTTTAGCACAATTCCTTAAATTTTGAATTTTCCTCACTTTTAATCAGTTTTTCTACATCTGTTTTACAGTAAAAGTAAAAGGCCTACAAGTAAAAAAAAAAAAAAAAAAAAAAAAAAAAGACCTTACATAAGCATAAGCAACACTGCCTCTCTGCCCATGTGCAGGTCACTGTAAAACAAGACAAGAGGTCTAGTACAAACACAGTGAATCCCACTACCTCATGAGCATCTCCTATCTCTCCACTTACTCAGCCTTCACCAGTTAAAGATGAGCATCCTGCAACAGATGGAAAAATGGAGCTTGTCTTGTGGCCAAATGAAGTTTATAGTTAACGAGAACAAAGTGTGGCTTAAATCCAGCACTGAGACACTGCTAACTTCCAAGCTACACTGTTTATAAACATGTCCAGCCTGCCTCCCAGGACCCTACTGTACACCAAGCATTAAGAATTATATGAGGAAATAGTGCTTCTGAATGAGTTATGAAAAAACACAACAAAAAACCCCACTTTGATTTAAGGGTCCCAGGATGAAACAAAACACCTTAAGCTAATACAACTGATGAATTCATATCCAAGACACTTGGTGAAAAGTCACCTGATTTGGTGAGTGGAAAAAAATTGAGAAAGAGAAGAAAATACGTCTTGCATATTTCCTACTACTACTGACATTATTACTCACCATGAGTAATACAGAATTTGGAGAGTCTGAGAATCCTTTCTTTTTTAATGTCCTGACTAATCTATATGTGGAAACTGTATGTGTCTTAAACTGTGTTCCATGTTTTTCTTATTCACTCTTTTTTATTAATTACACTTTATTCACTTTGTATCCCCCCATAAACCCCTCCCTCGTCCCGTCCTAATCCCACCTTCCCTCCCCCTTCTTCACGCATGCCCCTCCCGAAGTCCACTGATAGGGGAGGCCCTCTTCTCCTTCCTTCTCATCTTAGTCTGTCAGATCTCAACAGGACTGGCTGCATTGTCATCTTCTGTGGCCTGGTAAGACTGCTCTCCCATCGGGGGGGATGGTGATCAAGGAGCAGGCCAATCAGTTTATGTCAGAGGCAGTCCCTTTTCCCATTACTATGGAACCCACTTGGACACTGAACTGCCATGGGCTCCATCTGTGCAGGGGTTCTAGGTTATCTCCATGCCTGGTACTTGGTTGTAGTATGAGTCTCTGCAAGACCCCTGTGTTCAACTATTCTGGTTCTGTTGCTCTCCTTGTGGAGCTTCTGTCCTTTCCAGATCTTACTATTTCCCACTTCTTTCATAAGATTCCATGCACTCTGCCCAACAGTTGGCCATAAGTCTCAGCATCTGCTTTGATAGTCTGCAGGGCAGAGCCTTTCAGAGGCCCTCTGGGGCAGGATCCTAACTTGTTTCCTGTTTTCTTCTTCTGATGTCCATCCTCTTTGCCTTTTGGGATGAGGATTGATCATTTTAATCACAGTCCTCCCTCTTCATTAGTTTCTTTAGAGGTACAGATTTTAGTAGGTTTATCCTATATTGTATATCTATATGAGTGAGTATATACCATGTGTGTCTTTCTGCTTCTGGGACAGCTCACTCAGGATGATCCTTTCCAGTTCCCACCATTTACCTGAAAATTTCATGATTTCCTTATTTTTCATTGTCAAGTAAAATTCCATTGTGTAGATTTACCACAATTTCTGTATCCATTCTTCAGTTGAGGGGCAATTGGGCTGTTAGCAGCTTCTGGCTATTACAAATAAAGCTGCTACAAACATGGTTGAGCAAATGTCCTTATTGTATACTTATGCCTAGGAGTGGTATGGCTGGATCTTGAGGAAGCACTATTCCTAGCTGTCTGAGGAAGCACCAGATTGCTTTCCAGAGTGGTTGTACAAGTTTACATTCCCACCAGCAGTGGAGGAGGGTTCCCTTTTCTCCATAAACTCTCCAGCATGTGTTGTCACTTGAGTTTTTGATCTTGGCCATTCTGATGGGTGTAAGGTGACATCTCAGGGCCATTTTGATTTCCCTGATGGCTAATGAGGTTGAGCATTTCTTTTAAGTGTTTCTCTGCCATTCAATATTCCTCTACAGAGAATTCTCTATTTATCTCTGTTCCCCATTTTTTAATTGGATTACTTGGTTTGTTGCTTTTCAACTTCTTTAGTACTTTAGATATACTGGATATTAGCCCTTTGTCAGATAAAGGGTTATTGAAAATTCTTTCCCAATCTGTAGGCAGTCGTTTTGTTTTGATGATGGTGTCCTTTGCTTTACAGAAGCTTTTCAGTTTCATGGGGTCCCATTTATTGATTGTTGCTCTTAGAGCCTGTGCTGTTGGTGTTCTGTTCAGGAAGTTGTCTCCTGTACCAATGAGTTCTAGGGTCTTCCCCACTTTTTCTTCTAACTGATTTAATGTGTCTGGTTTTATATTGAGGTCTTTAATCCACTTGGATTTTAGTTTTGTGCAGGGTGATGGATGGATGTATTTGCATTTTTCTACATGTAGACATCCAGTTAGACCAGCACCATTTGTTGAAGATGCTGTCTTTTTTCCACTGTATGGTTTTGGCATCTTTGTCAAAAATCAGGTGTCCATAAGTCTATGTGCGTTTATTTCTGGGTCTTCTGCTTGGTTCCATTGATCCACCATTCTGTTTCTATGCCAGTACCATGCAGTTTTTAGTATTGTTGTTCTATAGTACCGCTTAAGATCAGAGATGGAGATACCTCCAGAAGATCTTTTATTGTAGAGGATTGTTTTAGCAATTCTGGGTTTCTTGTTATTCCATATTAAGTTGAGAATTTTTCTTTGCAGGTCTGTAAAGAATTGTGTTGGTAATTTGATGGGAATTGCATTGATTCTGTAGATTGCTTTTGGTAAAATGGCCATTTTTTTATTCCACTTGACAAAGCTAAATCAACACCAGGTAAATCAATTAAATAGTCCTATATCCCCCAAGGAAATAGAAGCAGTCATTGAAAGTCTCCCATCCAAAAAAAAAAAAAAGCCCAGGACCAGATGGTTTCAGTGTAGAATTCTACCAGACCTTCAAAGAAGAGCTAATACAAATATTCTTCAAACTATTCCACAAAATAGAAACATAGGAACACTACCAAACTCATTCTATGAAGCCACAGTCACCTTGGGACCTAAACCTCACAAAGACTCAACAAAGAAAGAGAATTTCAGGCCAATCTCCCTTATGAACACTGATGCAAAAATACTCAACAAAATACCTGCAAACCGAATACAAGAACACATCAAAGATATCATCCACTACAACCAAGTAGGCTTCATCCCAAGTATGCAGGGTGGTTCAATATACAGAAAATCATCAATGTGATCCACCATATTAACAAACTGAAAGAAAAAAAAAAACACATGATAATTTCCCTAGATGCTGAAAAAGCATTTGACAAAATCCAATATCCATTCATATTTAAAGTCATGGAGAGATCAGGGATACAAGGCACATATCTAAACATAGTAAATGCGATATACAGCAATCTTATAGCCAACATCAAACTAAACGGAAAGAAACTTAAAGCAATCCCACTGAAATCAGGGACAAGGCAAGGCTGCTCACTCTCTCTATATCTCTTCAACATAGTTCTGGAAGTCCTTGCTAGAGCAATAAGACAGTTGAAGGAGATCAAGGGGATACAAATTGGAAAGGAAGAAGTCAAATTATCACTATTTGCAGATGATATGATAGAATACCTGAGTGACCCCAAAAATTCTACCAGGGAACTCCTACAGCTCATAAACACCTTCAGCAAAGTGACAAGATACAAAATTAACTCCAAAAAGTCAGTAGCCCTCCTGTATGCAAAATACAAAAGGGCTGAGAAAGAAATTAGGGAAACAACACCCCTTACAATAGCCACAAATGACATAAAGTACCTTGGTGTAACCCTAACCAAGCAAGTCAAAGAAAATTTTCTTGTATGAAAGAAAATTCAAGTCTCTGAAGAAAGAATTAGAAGAAGAATATATGAGAAGATGGAAAGATCTCCCATGCTCATGGTTTGGCAGGATTAACATAGTAAAAATGGCCATCTTATTCCCTCTTTTTTTTTTTTTTTTTTTTCTTTTTCTTTTTATTTTATTTTTTTTATCAGTTACATTTTATTAACTCTGTATCCCAGCCGTGTCCCGATCCCTCATTCCCTCCCAGTCCCTCCCTCCCTCCCTCCCTCATCTCCACCGTGCCCCTTTCCAAGTCCACTGATGGGGGGGACCTCCTCCCCATTCATCTGATCCTGTTTTATCAGGTATCTTCAGGACTGGCTGCAAAGCACTCCTCTGTGGCCTAACAGGACTGCTCCTCCCTTCGGGGGTGGGGAGACCAAAGAGCCAGTCATCGAGTTCCTGTTAGCAATAGTCCCTGTTCCCCTCACTTTGGGAAACCAATTGGTTACTGAGCTACCACAGGCAACATCTGAGTGGAGGTTCTAGGTTATGTCCATACATGGTCCTTGGTTGAATGTCAGTCTCAGAAAAGACCCTGTGCCCAGATATATTTGGTCCTTGTGGAGCTCCTATCCTTTCCCCATCAGACTAACTCCCCTTCTTTCTTATGATTCCCTGTACTCTGCCAAAGGTTTGGTCATGAGTCTTTGCTTTGAAAACACTGCTAGTTAGAGTCTTTCAGATGCGCTCAGTAGACTCCTGTCATACGTTCGATGCACATCCCATCTGTCTTTCTAAATGAGGATTGATCATCTTACCACATGTCCGCTCAATTGATTATCTTTTTTAGGTGTATAGATTTCATTATGTTTATCATATCTTATAGGTCTATATAAGTGAGTATATCCCATGTTTGTCTTTCTCCTTCTGGGATATTTCACTCAGAATGATCTTTTCTAGATCCCACCATTTGCCTGCAAATTTCATGATTTCCTCCTTTTTGATTGCTGAGTAGTATTCCATTGTATAAAAATACCACAATTTCTGTACCCATTCCACCGTTGATGGACATCTGGGTTGTTTCCAGGTTCTGGCTATTACAAATAGAGCTGCTATAAACATGGTTGATCAAGTGTCCTTTTTGTGTACTTGAACAAACTTTGGGTATATACCTAGCAGTGGTATAGCTGGGTCTGTAGGAAGCACTATTCCTATTTGTCTTAGAAGGCGCCAGATAGCTTTCCAGAGTGGTTGTACCAGTTTACATTCCCACCAGCAGTGGAGCAGGGTTCCCCTTTCTCCACAACCTCTCCAGCATGTGTTATCGCTTGAGTTTTTCATCTTGGCCATTCTGATGGGTGTAAGGTGATATCTCAGGGTCGTTTTGATTTGCATTTCCCTGATGGCTAATGAGGATGAGCATTTCTTTAAGTGTTTTTCTGCCATTCGATATTCCTCTGTCGAGAATTTTCGGTTTAGCTCTGTTCCCCATTTTTTAATTGGATTACTTGGTTTGCTGCTTTTCAGCTTCTTTAGTTCTTTGTATATACTGGATATTAGTCCTCTGTCAGATAAAGGGTTAGTGAAGATTCTTTCCCAATCTGTAGGCAGTCGTTTTGTTTTGATGACGGTATCCTTTGCTTTACAGAAACTTTTCAGTTTCATGAGGTCCCATTTATTGATTGTTGCTCTTAGAGCCTGTGCTGTTGGTGTTCTGTTCAGGAAGTTGTCTCCTGTGCCAATGAGCTCTAGGCTGTTCCCCACTTTTTTTTCCAATTGATTTAGGGTATCTGGTTTTATGTTGAGGTCCTTGATCCACTTTGACTTTAGTTTTGTGCAGGGTGATAAATATGGATCTATTTTCATTTTTCTGCATGTAGACATCCAGTTGGTCCAGCACCATTTGTTGAAGATGCTGTCTTTTTTCCATTGAATGGAATTGGCTTCTTTGTCGAATATCGAGTATTCATAGGTGTGTGGATTTATTTCTGGGTCTTCTATGCGGTTCCATTAATCCTCCTTTCTGTTTCTATGCCAGTACCATGCAGTTTTTATTACTGTTGCCCTGTAGTACAGCTTGAGATCAGGAATGGAGATACCTCCAGATGATCTGTTGTTGTACAGGATCATTTTGGAGATTCTGGGTTTTTTGTTTCTCCATATGAAGCTGAGAATCTTTTTTTCAAGGTCTGTAAAGAATTGAGATGGTATTTTGATGGGAATTGCATTGAATCTGTAGATTGCTTTTGGCAGTATGGCCATTTTCACAATGTTAATCCTACCAATCCATGAGCACGGGAGATCTTTCCATCTTCTGATATCTTCTTCAATTTCTTTCTTCAGAGACTTGAAGTTTTGCTCAAACAGGTCTTTCACTTGCTTGGTTAGGGTCACACCAAGGTACTTTATGTTATTAGTGGCTATTGTGAAGGGTGTTGTTTCCCTAATTTCTTTCTCAGCCTTTTTGTCTTTGGTATATAGGAGGGCTTCTGATTTTTTTGAGTTGATTTTGTATCCTGCCACTTTGCTGAAGGTGTTTATCAGATGAAGGAGTTCTCTGGTTGAATTTTTGGGTTCCCTCATGTATCCTATCATATCATCTGCATATAGTGACACTTTGACCTCTTCCTTTCCGATTTGTATCCCCTTGATCTCCTTTAGTTGTCTTATTGCTCTGGCTAGGACTTCAAGTACTATGTTGAAGAGATATGGGGACAATGGACAGCCTTGTCTTGTCCCTGATTTCAGTGGGATTGATTTAAGTTTCTCTCCATTGAGTTTGATGTTAGCTATAGGCTTGCTATATATTGCCTTTACTATGTTTAGGTATGTGCCTTGTATCCCTGATCTCTCCAAGACTTTAAACATGAATGGGTGTTGGACTTTGTCAAATGCTTTTTCGGCGTCTAAGGAGATGATCATGTGGTTTTTCTCCTTCAGTTTGTTTATGTAGTGGATTACATTGATGGATTTCCGTATGTTGAACCACCCTTGCATGCCAGGGATGAAGCCTACTTGGTCATGGTGGATGATATCTTTGATGTGTTCTTGGATTCGGTTTGCAAGTATTTTATTGACTATTTTTGCGTCAATGTTCATAAGAGAGATAGGCCTAAAGTTCTCTTTTTTTGTTGGGTCTTTGTGTGGTTTAGGTATTAAGGTGACTGTGGCTTCATAGAATGAGTTTGGTAGTGTTCCTTCTGTTTCTATTTTGTGGAATAGCTTGAGGAGAATTGGAGTTAGCACTTCTTTGAAGGTCTTGTAGAATTCTGTGCTGAAGCCATCTGGTCCAGGGCTTTTTTTTTGGAGGGGAGACTGTTAATGACTGCTTCGATTTCCTTGGGAGATATAGGGCTATTCAGTCTTTCTACCTGATCTTGACTTAGTTTTGGTAGATGGAATCTTTCAAGAAAATTATCCATTTCATTTAGATTCTCAAATTTTGTGGCATATAGGCTTTTGTAGTATGACCTAATAATTGTTTGGATTTCCTCAATGTCTGTGGTTATGTCCCCATTTTCATTTCTGATTTTGCTGATCTGGATAGTTTCTCTCTGCTTTTTAGTTAGTTTGGCTAAGGGTTTGTCTATCTTGTTGATTTTCTCAAAGAACCAGCTTTTTGTTTCATTGATTCTTTGGATAGTTTTATTTGTTTCTAGTTGATTGATTTCAGCCCTTAGTTTGATTATTTCCAGCCGTCTGCTCCTTTTGGGTGTATCTGCTTCTTTTTGTTCTAGGGTTTTCAGTTGGGCCATTAAGTTGTTTGTATGTGATGTTACAAATTTCTTCTTGCAGGCACTTAGTGCTATAAATTTTCCTCTGAGCACTGCTTTCAGTGTGTCCCATAAATTTGGGTATGTTGTGCCTTCCTTTTCATTGAATTCTAGGAAGTCTTTAATTTCTTTCTTTATTTCTTCCTTAACCCAGCTGTCATTGAGTAGTAAGTTGTTTAGTTTCCATGTGCGTGTCGGCTTTTTGTTGTTTCTGTTGTTGTTGAGGTCGAGCTTTAGTCCATGGTGGTCAGATAGTATACAAGGGATTATTTCAATCCTTTTGTATCTGTTGAGGCTTGCTTTGTGGCCCACTATATGGTCTATTTTGGAAAAGGTTCCATGGGGTGCTGAAAAGAAGGTGTACTCTTTTGAGTTTGGGTGAAATGATCTGTAGACGTCTATTAGGTCCATTTGATTTAGGGATTCTGTGAGTGCTTTTATTTCCCTATTTGGTGTCTGTCTAGTTGATCTGTCCCTTGGTGAGAGTGGAGTGTTGAAGTCTCCCACTATTAAGGTATTAGGATCAATGTATGATTTAAGCTTTAGTAATGTTTCATTTACGAATGTCGGTGCTCTTGTATTTGGGGCATAGATATTCAAGATTGTGATGTCCTCTTGGTGGATTTTTCCTTTGATGAGAATATAGTGGCCCTCCTTATCTTTTTTGATTAACTTGGGTTGAAAGTCTATTTTATTAGATATTAGGATGGCTACTCCAGCTTATTTTCTGGAACCGTTTGCTTGAAAAACAGTTTTCCAGCCCTTTACTCTGAGGTAGTGTTTGTCTTTGTTGCATAGGTGTGTTTCTTGGATGCAACAGAATGTTGGATCCTGTTTCCTTAACCATTCTGTTAGCCTGTGTCTTTTTATTGGTGAGTTGAGTCCATTGATATTGATTGATAATAGTGACCAATGCATGTTAGTTCCTTTTGTAATGGAGTCGATGATCTAACCCTGATTCATTGCTTGTTTTCTTTTCATTTTTGTTGGGACATTATCTGTATGCCCTGTTTTCTTGGGTGAATTTGTTTTCATTGGATTGGAGTTTTCCTTCTAGTATCTTCTGTAGGGATGGTTTGCTGTGTAGATATTGTATAAATTTAGTTTTGTCATGGAATATTTTGTTTTCTCCATCTATGTTGATTGAAAGCTTTGCAGGGTATAGTAGTCTGGGTTGACATTTGTGATCTCTTAGAGTCTCCATGATACTTGCCCAGGCCCTTCTGGCTTTCATAGTTTCTGATGAGAAGTCCGGCGTGATTCTGATAGGTCTACCTTCATATGTTACTTGGCCTTTTTCCCTTGCTGCTTTTAATATCTTTTCTTTGTTCTGTAGATTTAGTGTTTTGACTATGATGTGACGTGATGTGTTTCTTTTCTGGTCTAGTCTATTTGGAGTTCTGTAGGCATCTTGTATATTTATGGACATCTCTTTCTTTAAGTTGGGAAAATTTTCTTCTATGATTTTCTTGAAAATATTTTCTGGACCTTGGAGTCTGGAGTCTTCTTTTTCGTGTATTCCTATTATTCTTAGATTTTGTCTTTTCATAGCATCCTTGATTTCTTGGATATTTTGTGATTGGAACTTTTCTGATTTTACTTTTTCTTTGAGAGAAGTATCCATTTCTGCAAGTGTGTCTTCAGCTCCAGAGATTCTCTCTTCCATCTCTTGTATTCTGTTGGTGATGCTTACTTTTGTGGTTCCTGATCTTTTCTCCAAGTTCTCCAGCTCAAGGGTTTTCTCATTTTGTGTTTTCTTTATTGATTCTAATTCTGTTTTCATGCCTTGCACCATTTCTTTCATGTGTTTGAATTTGGATTCCTGTCTCTCTACGATGGCCTCTATTTCTATTTTTTTTTTGTTTTGTTTTGTTTTGTTTTTTTTTTCTTTTTTTATTTTTTATTTTTTTTTATCAGTTACATTTTATTAACTCTGTATCCCAGCCGTGTCCCGATCCCTCATTCCCTCCCAGTCCCTCCCTCCCTCCCTCCCTCATCTCCACCGTGCCCCTTTCCAAGTCCACTGATGGGGGGGACCTCCTCCCCATTCATCTGATCCTGTTTTATCAGGTATCTTCAGGACTGGCTGCAAAGCCCTCCTCTGTGGCCTAACAGGACTGCTCCTCCCTTCGGGGGTGGGGAGACCAAAGAGCCAGTCATCGAGTTCCTGTTAGAAATAGTCCCTGTTCCCCTCACTTTGGGAAACCAATTGGTTACTGAGCTACCACAGGCTACATCTGAGTGGAGGTTCTAGGTTATATCCATACGTGGTCCTTGGTTGAATGTCAGTCTCAGAAAAGACCCTGTGCCCAGATATATTTGGTCCTTGTGGAGCTCCTATCCTTTCCCCATCAGACTAACTCCCCTTCTTTCTTATGATTCCCTGTACTCTGCCAAAGGTTTGGTCATGAGTCTTTGCTTTGAAAACACTGCTAGTTAGAGTCTTTCAGATGAGCTCAGTAGACTCCTGTCATACGTTCAATGCACATCCCATCTGTCTTTCTAAATGAGGATTGATCATCTTTCCCCATGTCCGCTCAATTGATTATCTTTTTTAGGTGTATAGATTTCATTATGTTTATCATATATCTTATAGGTCTATATAAGTGAGTATATCCCATGTTTGTCTTTCTCCTTCTGGGATATTTCACTCAGAATGATCTTTTCTAGATCCCACCATTTGCCTGCAAATTTCATGATTTCCTCCTTTTTGATTGCTGAGTAGTATTCCATTGTATAAAAATACCACAATTTCTGTACCCATTCCACCGTTGATGGACATCTGGGTTGTTTCCAGGTTCTGGCTATTACAAATAGAGCTGCTATAAACATGGTTGAGCAAGTGTCCTTTTTGTGTACTTGAACAAACTTTGGGTATATACCTAGCAGTGGTATAGCTGGGTCTGGAGGAAGCACTATTCCTATTTGTCTTAGAAAGCGCCAGATAGCTTTCCAGAGTGGTTGTACCAGATTACATTCCCACCAGCAGTGGAGCAGGGTTCCCCTTTCTCCACAACCTCTCCAGCATGTGTTATCGCTTGAGTTTTTCATCTTGGCCATTCTGATGGGTGTAAGGTGATATCTCAGGGTCGTTTTGATTTGCATTTCCCTGATGGCTAATGAGGATGAGCATTTCTTTAAGTGTTTTTCTGCCATTCGATATTCCTCTGTCGAGAATTCTCTGTTTAGCTCTGTTCCCCATTTTTTAATTGGATTACTTGGATTGCTGCTTTTCAGCTTCTTTAGTTCTTTGTATATACTGGATATTAGTCCTCTGTCAGATAAAGGGTTAGTGAAGATTCTTTCCCAAACTGTAGGCAGTCGTTTTGTTTTGATGACGGTATCCTTTGCTTTACAGAAACTTTTCAGTTTCATGAGGTCCCATTTATTGATTGTTGCTCTTAGAGCCTGTGCTGTTGGTGTTCTGTTCAGGAAGTTGTCTCCTGTGCCAATGAGTTCTAGGCTGTTCCCCACTTTTTTTTCCAATTGATTTAGGGTATCTGGTTTTATGTTGAGGTCCTTGATCCACTTTGACTTTAGTTTTGTGCAGGGTGATAAATATGGATCTATTTTCATTTTTCTGCATGTAGACATCCAGTTGGTCCAGCACCATTTGTTGAAGATGCTGTCTTTTTTCCATTGAATGGAATTGGCTTCTTTGTCGAATATCGAGTATTCATAGGTGTGTGGATTTATTTCTGGGTCTTCTATGCGGTTCCATTGATCCTCCTTTCTGTTTCTATGCCAGTACCATGCAGTTTTTATTACTGTTGCCCTGTAGTACAGCTTGAGATCAGGAATGGAGATACCTCCAGATGATCTGTTGTTGTACAGGATCATTTTGGAGATTCTGGGTTTTTTGTTTCTCCATATGAAGCTGAGAATCTTTTTTTCAAGGTCTGTAAAGAATTGAGATGGTATTTTGATGGGAATTGCATTGAATCTGTAGATTGCTTTTGGCAGTATGGCCATTTTCACAATGTTAATCCTACCAATCCATGAGCACGGGAGATCTTTCCATCTTCTGATATCTTCTTCAATTTCTTTCTTCAGAGACTTGAAGTTTTGCTCAAACAGGTCTTTCACTTGCTTGGTTAGGGTCACACCAAGGTACTTTATGTTATTAGTGGCTATTGTGAAGGGTGTTGTTTCCCTAATTTCTTTCTCAGCCTTTTTGTCTTTGGTATATAGGAGGGTTTCTGATTTTTTTGAGTTGATTTTGTATCCTGCCACTTTGCTGAAGGTGTTTATCAGCTGAAGGAGTTCTCTGGTTGAATTTTTGGGGTCGCTCATGTATACTATCATATCATCTGCAAATAGTGACACTTTGACCTCTTCCTTTCCGATTTGTATCCCCTTGATCTCCTTTAGTTGTCTTATTGCTCTGGCTAGGACTTCAAGTACTATGTTGAAGAGATATGGGGACAATGGACAGCCTTGTCTTGTCCCTGATTTCAGTGGGATTGATTTAAGTTTCTCTCCATTGAGTTTGATGTTAGCTATAGGCTTGCTATATATTGCCTTTACTATGTTTAGGTATGTGCCTTGTATCCCTGATCTCTCCAAGACTTTAAACATGAATGGGTGTTGGACTTTGTCAAATGCTTTTTCGGCGTCTAAGGAGATGATCATGTGGTTTTTCTCCTTCAATTTGTTTATGTAGTGGATTACATTGATGGATTTCCGTATGTTGAACCACCCTTGCATGCCTGGGATGAAACCTACTTGGTCATGGTGGATGATATCTTTGATGTGTTCTTGGATTCGGTTTGCAAGTATTTTATTGAGTATTTTTGCGTCAATGTTCATAAGAGAGATAGGCCTGAAGTTCTCTTTTTTTGTTGGGTCTTTGTGTGGTTTAGGTATTAAGGTGACTGTGGCTTTATAGAATGAGTTTGGTAGTGTTCCTTCTGTTTCTATTCTGTGGAATAGCTTGAGGAGAATTGGAGTTAGCACTTCTTTGAAGGTCTTGTAGAATTCTGCGCTGAAGCCATCTGGTCCAGGGCTTTTTTTGGAGGGGAGACTGTTAATGACTGCTTCGATTTCCTTGGGAGATATAGGGCTATTCAGTCTTTCTACCTGATCTTGACTTAGTTTTGGTAGATGGAATCTTTCAAGAAAATTATCCATTTCATTTAGATTCTCAAATTTTGTGGCATATAGGCTTTTGTAGTATGACCTAATAATTGTTTGGATTTCCTCAATGTCTGTGGTTATGTCCCCATTTTCATTTCTGATTTTGCTGATCTGGATAGTTTCTCTCTGCTTTTTAGTTAGTTTGGCTAAGGGTTTGTCTATCTTGTTGATTTTCTCAAAGAACCAGCTTTTTGTTTCATTGATTCTTTGGATAGTTTTATTTGTTTCTAGTTGATTGATTTCAGCCCTTAGTTTGATTATTTCCAGCCGTCTGCTCCTTTTGGGTGTATCTGCTTCTTTTTGTTCTAGGGTTTTCAGTTGGGCCATTAAGTTGTTTGTATGTGATGTTACAAATTTCTTCTTGCAGGCACTTAGTGCTATAAATTTTCCTCTGAGCACTGCTTTCAGTGTGTCCCATAAATTTGGGTATGTTGTGCCTTCCTTTTCATTGAATTCTAGGAAGTCTTTAATTTCTTTCTTTATTTCTTCCTTAACCCAGCTGTCATTGAGTAGTAAGTTGTTTAGTTTCCATGTGCGTGTCGGCTTTTTGTTGTTTCTGTTGTTGTTGAGGTCGAGCTTTAGTCCATGGTGGTCAGATAGTATACAAGGGATTATTTCAATCCTTTTGTATCTGTTGAGGCTTGCTTTGTGGCCCACTATATGGTCTATTTTGGAAAAGGTTCCATGGGGTGCTGAAAAGAAGGTGTACTCTTTTGAGTTTGGGTGAAATGATCTGTAGACGTCTATTAGGTCCATTTGATTTAGGGATTCTGTGAGTGCTTTTATTTCCCTATTTGGTGTCTGTCTAGTTGATCTGTCCCTTGGTGAGAGTGGAGTGTTGAAGTCTCCCACTATTAAGGTATTAGGATCAATGTATGATTTAAGCTTTAATAATGTTTCATTTACGAATGTCGGTGCTCTTGTATTTGGGGCATAGATATTCAAGATTGTGATGTCCTCTTGGTGGATTTTTCCTTTGATGTGAATATAGTGGCCCTCCTTATCTTTTTTGATTAACTTGGGTTGAAAGTCTATTTTATTAGATATTAGGATGGCTACTCCAGCTTGTTTTCTGGAACCGTTTGCTTGAAAAACAGTTTTCCAGCCCTTTACTCTGAGGTAGTGTTTGTCTTTGTTGCATAGGTGTGTTTCTTGGATGCAACAGAATGTTGGATCCTGTTTCCTTAACCATTCTGTTAGCCTGTGTCTTTTTATTGGTGAGTTGAGTCCATTGATATTGATTGATAATAGTGACCAATGCATGTTAGTTCCTTTTGTAATGGAGCCGATGATCTAACCCTGATTCATTGTTTGTTTTCTTTTCATTTTTGTTGGGACATTATCTGTATGCCCTGTTTTCTTGGGTGAATTTGTTTTCATTGGATTGGAGTTTTCCTTCTAGTATCTTCTGTAGGGATGGTTTGCTGTGTAGATATTGTATAAATTTAGTTTTGTCATGGAATATTTTGTTTTCTCCATCTATGTTGATTGAAAGCTTTGCAGGGTATAGTAGTCTGGGTTGACATTTGTGATCTCTTAGAGTCTCCATGATACTTGCCCAGGCCCTTCTGGCTTTCATAGTTTCTGATGAGAAGTCCGGCGTGATTCTGATAGGTCTACCTTCATATGTTACTTGGCCTTTTTCCCTTGCTGCTTTTAATATCTTTTCTTTGTTCTGTAGATTTAGTGTTTTGACTATGATGTGACGTGATGTGTTTCTTTTCTGGTCTAGTCTATTTGGAGTTCTGTAGGCTTCTTGTATATTTATGGACATCTCTTTCTTTAATTTGGGAAAATTTTCTTCTATGATTTTCTTGAAAATATTTTCTGGACCTTGGAGTCTGGAGTCTTCTTTTTCGTGAATTCCTATTATTCTTAGATTTTGTCTTTTCATAGCATCCTTGATTTCTTGGATAGTTTGTGATTGGAACTTTTCTGATTTTACTTTTTCTTTGAGAGAAGTATCCATTTCTGCAAGTGTGTCTTCAGCTCCAGAGATTCTCTCTTCCATCTCTTGTATTCTGTTGGTGATGCTTACTTTTGTGGTTCCTGATCTTTTCTCCAAGTTCTCCAGCTCAAGGGTTTTCTCATTTTGTGTTTTCTTTATTGATTCTAATTCTGTTTTCATGCCTTGCACCATTTCTTTCATGTGTTTGAATTTGGATTCCTGTCTCTCTACGATGGCCTCTATTTCTTTTTTCATTTCCTTCTTATATGCCACTAATTTTTCCTCTACTTGTGTATCTATTTGTTTGGCTATGTTTGCCTGTGTTTCTTTAAGGATATTGTCTATTTCTTCTTTCTTTGCCTCCAATTGACTGGCCATCTCTTTGAAAGACTTGTTCATTTCCTCCTTATGAGCCTCAAATAATTGGGCAAGCATGGCTTTAAAATCATTTTACTGTGCTTCTGCTGAATTGGTGTATCCATCGATTTTGGGGTTTGCTGGTGAAGTCATGATGTCCTGATTTATGTTGGAAGTGTTCTTTCGCCTACCTCTGGCCATTGGCTTATCTGAAACCTTCCCTGTTTGTTTTTGGATTCTGCAGATCAGACTGGTGCTGTCTCTCTCTGGTGTCTGGAGAGTTCTTCAGGAAGCTGAGCACTCTCAGCGTGTGCTGAGGACTAGCTGTACCTGTGGGAGGAAAGTACGCAGGCGCAAACGGGGCAAATGCAAGCGTGTGTGTGTGTGCGCGCGCGCGCGTATGTGTCTGTGTGTGTAAGTGTGCGTGGATGAGTTTCTCGAGGGACAGAGTGATGGCTAATGTTGAACCCTTGAGTGTGTGGGAGGGGCTCTGTACTGTATATGTTGCAGGCGCTAATGATGATCGCAGCGCAATTTCTGGTATTAACTGTCTTAGCTCCTCAATCAGGCCCACAGGGCAGGAACTTCAATGTCCCTAGTGCCCCTCTGTTTCCCAAAGTGGGTATGTGGGTGGGAGGGGGGTTCGATGCCTGGCTTCTGATTTAGAAGGACCCAGGATCTGGGGAACTGCAGATTCTCAAGGGTGCACTCACTTACAGGCAGGTCTCTTGGCAGAGATCGTGGTATCCGGGGCTCTCTGCTCTCTGGTTTGGCCCTGCTTCTTTGATGTGTTCCACCAGTTCTGTGCTGCTGTCACTGCCAGGTTCTGAGGTCTTGCTGCAGCTGGAGATTTCAGGGTGGTCACTTCAGCAGGGATGGGGTAATCAGGCTCTCTGTTCTCTGGTTTGGCCCTGGTTAGTCTTAAACTGGAGGGCTGTGGTGCCCCGCCAGTTCAGTGCTGCTCTGCTGCCACGTCCTCCTGTAACTGGAGACTGGCTTGCTAGTCCCAATGCTTTCTGGGAAGTCCTGGGATCTCTTCGTTGTGCTCTCCAAGCTTGGGAGACCCAGTGCCTGGTGTGTCCAGGTTGTATGACGTTTCTGCCTGGTTTCGGTGAGTATATAGCATATTCTCTGTCACTGTGGGATTGGGCGGGCAGTACTGTCAGTGATGGCGATCCTGTGGAGCTAGTATGGCGTCTAGCAGATTCGCGCCCTGGGAGGATGGTGCAGCCACCGCGCGAATCTGGGACTCCGGGGTACGTACTGCTGGCTTTTGTCTGCCGCTAAAGTGCTTGGGGCTCCGTCTCAGTGGCTGTATACCCCAGGCAGTTAGGTCTGCGCTGAGAAAGATGAGTCCGCTGTGCTGCTGTGCTGAGGAGGAAGGAGGTCTGGGGGAAGGGAGTGCAGCAAGAACTTTTCTCTCCCTCCCCAAGCAAGTCTCCGGGTGACCGGAGGCCAAAGTTTTCACCTCCTGCGATGTTCTCTGGTGTTCAGAAAGCCTCGCTGTGGTTTTCCTGGGTTGGGGGTCCTTCCATTCTCCAACTTAGAAGATCAGGTATCCCACTGCTCAGAAACTGTGTGTGCTAGTCGCCATCTTGGCTCCGCCTCCCCCATCTTATTCCCTCTTAAGTCACAAGATAATTAAGAAAAGTATAAAGGATTATTGAAAATCATTCTACATTAATGTAGATAAAAATCATGAGATTTTTATAATTATGTTGAAACTTTAATAATTTGGCTTCTGGGGATGCCTTTTGTTGGTTGTGCTTTTTTGCTGGCCTCTACCCATCTCTCTTTCTCAGAGATGAGAAATTAAATGTCATTCATAGATTTTTTGAAACTTTCTTTTTGCTACTGTGATATGATGTTTTAGACAGATAATTTCTTCTCTACTGTTTTGTATAACCTTCTTAACCCCATCAAAATAAAGATCTTCACTCATCCTAATTTGAACATCAAGAACCTTATGAAGAGGGTTGTGGAGATAAAAGTCAGAAGCCACCCTAGGCAATGTGGCAAAAGCACAAAGAATCTCCCAGGTGTGTAATCCTTCATCCTTGCCACGAAGCGTCTGCCTACAACTTTCCCCTCCAATCATGTGTGATTCTTGTAATGAATAACTTTCAAGAAAGCAGAAATCTTGTCATTATTTATTGGAAAAATATATGTGGTAGTTTGAATTATAATGGCCCCCAAAGGCATATGTTTCAATACTAGGCTCCCAGTTTGTGGGAGTGTTTAGAAAGGATTAGTAGGTGTGACCTTGTTGGAGAAAGTGTAATTGGACTTGAGGGTTTAAAAAGGCTCTGGCAATTCCAGTGCTATCTCTCCATCCTTCCTGGGATCACGATGTAAGCTCTCAGTTTTTCCTACCACTAAGTTTCTGTTCTGCCATCATGGTCTCTAACACTCTGGGATCACAAACCCAAATTTAACACTTTCTTCCTTTTTTTTTTTTTTTCAATCTAAGTGCCCTATCACAGCAAAAGAAAAGTAACTAAGATAATACGTAATTGCTGTTTTGAGAGCTAAATAATATTCTAATATATATTGCACTAAAGGATGAAGTGATTGTTATATAGAACTTACTTAAACATAAGCTTTATGTTCATGCTGTATGAAGAAGGTCTTCAGTTAGGTGTTTCTTAAGTTGGGAAAATATTCTTCTATGATATTGTTGAAAATATTTTCTGGGCCTTGGAGGAGGGAATCTTCTTTTCCCTCTATTCCTATTATTCTTAGGTTTTGTCTTTTTATGTTGTTTTGGATTTCTTGGTTGGTATGTGTTAGGAATTTTTTAAATTTATTATTTTCTTTGATGGGTGCATCGATTTCTTCCATTATATCTTCCACGCCTGAGATTCTTTCTTCCATCTTTTGTAGTCTGTTGGTTATGCTTACCTCTATAGTTCCTGTTTTCTTTCTTAGGTTCTCCCTCCCCATGATTTCCTCCATTTGTGTTTTCTTTAATTTTTCTAATTCTATTTTCAGATCTTGATTTCCTTCACCTGTCTGACTGTATTTTCCTTAAATTCCTTTGCCTGTTTCTTTGAGTATTTCTCTGTTTCTTTTATTTCTTTCAGTGATTTAATCATTTCCTCTCAGAAAGCCACAAACTGTTTGGCTGCATCTTTCTGTATTTCTTTACAGATGGCCATAATCTGTTTTATTATATCTTTCCCTAATTCTTTACACATTTTATTTGCTTCCTCCATTAATCTCTTCATAAGCATAGATGTAAAGTCATCTTCTTGAATTTCACTTATGTTAGGGTGTCCAGGGCTACTTGCCTCTGGATAACAGGGTTCTGGGGATGCCTTTTGTTGGTTGTGCTTTTTTGCTGGCCTCTACCCATCTCTCTTTCTCAGAGATGAGAAATTAAATTAACAGATGTTGTCTGTTAATTTCTGGTGCCTGCTGGGTCCTGGGGTGGGGAGAATTCACTTGGTTCTGAAGGAGTTCTCCTCGGCTTCTTGGGTATAGTCAACTGAATGGTGGTGCTTCTCAGGAATTGTCACAGTTCACTTCAGGTGTATGGACCTGTATGGTAACTGTGGTATTCAGGAAGGCTCTCCTCTCATCAGGAGAGGTCCTGGTGATGGCTGCCCTGCTGCTGGGTTTCTTGCTCTGAATTTAGTGAGCAGCAGCTGTTGCTCTTAAGGTGTAATTGTTGGGTGCAGCCCTCTTGAAAAACCAGGGATTCCCACTGTTTTTTCAGTTTAGCTAGGGATAACTGGCTGATCCTTAGAGCAGTATCTGAGGGCTGCTGTAATGGATCTCTGGCTTTTGTAGGTCTGAGGATGCAGCTGTGTGCCCCAGTGCCTTAGGGGTACTCAATAATGGCGGCTGAGCACAGCGCTCCTGCCTGCAGTAGAAGGCTAGAGCCTAGAGTCTGCGTGAATCCAGAAAGTCTTCTGGAGCTGGGTGTCCTGAGCGTTAGACCTGATGATCCCCCCACTGTGGGGTTTCCTTCTGACAGGGACACCCAGACTATGCTTTGTGGACCACCTTTCTGTCTGGGATAGCGAGTAGAACATGCAGGCACAGAGGCAAGTGTCTCCGCCTTTCTGGCAATCTGGCGCCTGGGTGTCTGCCGAAACTGGGTAATTTTTCCCGAGACATTTTTGGGGTGGTGGCATCAGCTGAGTGCTCTGAGATCAGACCTGCTGTTCCCCTCCCTGTGGGTTTACACCGACAGAGAAACTCAGACCAAGTGCCTGGTGGAACCTGGATCTCTTCCGCAGTTTAGCCGGGTGAGTTGAAGCTGAATGAATCCCTCACCGTGGGGTATCCTCTCACCTAGGAAACACAATCTCTTGTGTTTTAGGGATGCGAGTTCTTACTGCTGGTCACTGTGCCGATCCTGCTGTGCAGCTGGTCAGAAGGAGAGTTGTCCCGACAACGCCATCTTGCAAGCTCCAGGTGTTTCTTAAGAAGTGAAGAAAGCTCCTATTGTTTTTCTCCACAAGTCTAATGACCACAGAGTAAATAGAAGGGAAAGACACTTTCCTAACAGTGAGCTCCTTTCTAACACACTTGAGACAGAATTCTTAGTGAGATAGGACAAAAGCCCATAGCTCACAATGAAAGGCTTAACAAAGGTGCCATTCTCTCTAGATCTCTAAATTGCCTCTGATAGTACCAAGATGCACTTTACCCTCTTAGCCAAGTTTCAAACCCTTAATCTGAATATTTTTTGAAAAAGTTATTAAAAGATTAAACAACTCTTAAATGCTTATGTTTGTATCTGAATAGAGTGTATAGACATTCGAGATTACTCATGTAATTAGTTTAATTTTCATGAAAGAGTTGAGCAACTTATAATTACTAGTTTTTGCTGTTTGTGTTTAGCAGACATAAGCCTCCTTCTTTCCACCTTAAAGTTTCACTGAATTCTTTTAGTTCTTGTATTGGAAGAATCATCATCATCATCGGTAGCTAAGTGTGCATGAATGCTAAACTTTAGTCCAAGTAGTTTATGTATGTCTCTCCAGGTCTTATAATAACCTCAGAGGGTATATGCCAGCATAAGCCCCGCATCACGGATGAGAAAGCTGAACAGGAATAAAATATTAATGCATTGTTATTCTAAATCACAATTAAAATATTCAGGAACCATGATTTTTCTTAAGAAGAAAAGCTTTCTAAATATCAAGTTCCCAGCTTATTGTGTAACACTATCCAAGGAGATGAAAAAAATTCTACTTACTCTAGATATGGAACCAAAAACAGGCCAAAATAAGGAAACCACCATGGTTTTCCTTAGTGAACCAGTGAATTTACTGGGGTTACTTACAGCAGTATAAGTGCAGTGTATTTATAAGAGTATAAATGACTCAAAAGATTCAACTGCATAACCAAAGTCCACTCCAACACTTGTGACAGCTCATGAAAACTGAAAACCTAGAGCTTGATATACAACTTGTAGGCAGCTCAGCAGGTTAGAGAGTGTCCGCTTCAGGTGCCTAGGCTAGTCTAAGTGTCTTCTCTTCTATACAGTTCAGCTTTTCCAGGAGTTCCTGGCTACTTAAGAGTCTAGTGTGTCTGGTCAGGTTCATGGATTTCTTGAAGCCTTGAGTTGTCTTTACCTCTGCAAAATGAGCCTCTGTGCAAGATAGATTGAATGGTTCACCTCTCTACATAATATTCTATCTCTTAAGGAGCTTCCCTCTAAGGTTTATCTTGGAGAAAATTGAGACATAACTGAGCTCTAGACTTCTCTGCTTTGCTAGACTCTGAAGCACATGAAAAACAGGAAGAGATGGAAATGGTAAGACCTTTTATTAAGATTATGCATCAGGGCCAAGGGGAAAGGACAGACATTACTCTTCCAGATGCACCCTGCAGTTCACATTGATGAGAGCTGTCAGGTTCCTGGCATGAGCGCTTATAGTGTATTGTGACCCTTGTGCTAGAGATTTTGACTATGTCATGTTTATGCATCAATTTAAATGTCAAATGAAGGGCATTCTCTGACCTGTTGAGCTTCTGGCAGGCTGTGCGGTGTGCTTCAGCTTTCCAGCCTTTGTGAGCTGCCATCCGTGATGGGTGGGTTTTGGTGATACAGCTGAGCTGTCTCTGAGTCACGTTAGCTCTTGCAAGTAACTCTCATTCACATTCCTATAAGTAACTCCAATAAAATTCATTGGTTTATCATGTTAGAAAAAATAAAGGGCTTTCAGGCCTTGGTCATAAATTTCACATATAATATAAAGAAAAGTACATAATACAAAGAAAATAATACAATGAGAAGGCCAAATCAACTTTCAGTTGAAGGAAAAGAGGGAACCCATGATCAGGAGACATATGTCTTCCTCTCACAGACCAAGTTTCACCCCCCACACCCTTCCAGCTCTACTTGTCCTCTCCAACTTGGATGACATTTTATTCATGTCTACACCCTGCTCAACCACGGCCTCCTCATCATTCTTCCATGTCCTCTTTGCCACTTACCAAAACCTGGGGAAAGCTGACCATCTGTTTTTGCTTATTTCTATCCCATTCTGTGCTCAAAGCAATTACCAGAAAAGAAATAAAGCCACAGCAGGGGGCTAGCCTATAAATTCTCATTATCTGCTTCACCCAAGGCTTTGATTCCAATCAGTAGCAATTTCCGTCCAGTTCAGTGTCATTTCCATTCCCCAACATGGCTCAAGCCATGGAACCGTTCCTCCTCACTCCATCTTTCATCTCTTCTGTACTGATGCTGAAGGCTGTGCCTATTCCTCCTTGAAGACTGAAATAATAAGATTTCAATTCCTTCCATTTCCATCTTTCTCATTACAAACTCTCTGATCTTCCATATATGAAAACACTCATTCTCATTCTAAAGAAATGCACATCTCTTCTTTTAAATATCAACAATTACATCTCATTAAACTCTTTACCTCTCATATTCCCAAACTCTCTTGCTTAATTCTTTATCATTTTTGCTTTTGAAGTATGAGTTGTACCCTTAGTTATACTTTCAAATTTGGCCTCCATCTGCCACAAAAACCAAACAAAAGGTAATTACATACTAACCTTCCAAATCAGAACCTTAATATCCTTCTCCATATTACACTTGGTCAAGCAATTCCTTATTATGATTCAATCATTTGGCAAACGTGTGTGCACTGTAAGTATCTAGACCCAATCTGCTACCTATAATGGACAAAACACCTAATATTTAGACCCAAGTAGAGAAACAGGCAATAAAATGTATTGAGAAGATAAACATCCACATCTTAGAACATTAAAGTGAGAAAATTAAATCAGTGAAGGATGAAGCAAAGCATTGAGGAATAAGATGTTGAAGTGACAGAAGGGCCAGCAGCTTGTGAATTCCTTGAGAAGACATTCTCATAAACAACTCCATTCTCATCCTCAAATAAATACTGTTTAAAATCACTGCCTGTTTTTATTTGAAATAAAGAATAAAGTACTGGAATACTGGGGGAGTATTTATCTAAGTATATTGGTACTCCCAGACATTCTGAGCCAATGTACAGAGAGTGGATAATGAACAAGCGTACATACTTTTTCAAACTTTTACCCAAATATAATAAAGTTCGATAACTTTAAAAGTCAAATCTGAGTTTAGTAGTCATTTTTAAATATATTAAAAATAAACAAGTAAACCAATTTTTCAAACAGTGTTCATGATGAGTATTCTAAGGGTGGAAAAATGTTATGAAAAGTTTAAGTTTCTTATTTGTGCTGTGGGAATGCAACAAAAACATGACTGTTAAAGAAAACAGGCAGAAGACAGGTGTCTACTCTATATGTACAATCATAGGCAAAATACTTTATTTATGGAAAATGATTCCTCCAAATTTGTACCATTTAATGCCCTTTGAAAAACAAGTACCCACAAATACACAAGAAAGATTATTGGGTTTGAGTATAACACTATGGACTTTAAATATTATGTATGTATATACCAGTATCACACAGAAGTCACGAAAACTAAAGTCAGCTGCAAGGCATACGGTAAGTTCTCACAGAATTAAAATGCTCAGGAAATATTACGAGAAAAGCAGGGCCTCTCTGATGGCCTGATGTGTAGCAAAGGTGAATACATGGGCCATTTCAAATCATTCTTAAACAAGAAACTCATAGTTCTTCTATCCCTGAGAGCCTCTGTTGTGGTCATAAAATCCCTTGAAGCCTATGGTATTGCTATTTCTAGGCATGACTTATTTTGTAAAATAATTCCAGTTCCTGAAAGGTACGGCTTTTTTCCCCTAGGACCAAACAACCTTCTTCCACTCAGAATAAGTTTAACCAGTATCTCCAGGAAGCAGCAACCCAGAGTCATTCTCTGTGGGCACTGAGTGAACATTAATTAATGATGACTGGAGGAGACTTTACCATCTGCTTTGGACTAATTCAAGATATACTGTTGTTACTTAATTGGATTATTTTTAGTCTTGTGGTTTCAGCTGGATGAACACTGATGGCTGCCACTGTGAGATACCCTGGCAAATACCAACTCCTATTCCTCACTCCTTGTCTGGAGGGGTGGCTGCATATTGAGTGACAGCCATATCTAAATAACAGTAAATGCTCTTTCTTTGACATTTAATTTTCTTAAAGTCATAAAGCATCCTTCAGGATAATAATTCAAGTCAAGTAATTGATAGCCTGGAGAATGGAGAGACATGAAGAAACATAAAGAAATATGTATTCTAATCAAAATATAATTATATTATTCCCACCTTCCTTTTCCTTCATACAAAGCCTCTCATGCCCCTTCCCTCCAGGACCCTCTCAAGGCTCCCTTACTCCCTTCAAATCCACAGCCTTTTTTCTTGGATTATTATTTTTCATATGTATGCACAATCTATAAATACAATCTGCTAAGTACTTTTAATGTTGCTAATGTATACTGCTAAGTTTATGAGTGTGGAGTATACATATGTGTGTCTGTGTGGGGGCTTGAAGAAATTTATCTTTAAAGAAAGAGACAAATGTTGGAATTTGCTTATGTGGTAACTAATCCTTTATGTCCTTAAACCACTGTCTCCTCCTAGCACATACTGTTGCACCATGTAATCTACCAGAGCTATGTTCTGATATCACTGAAAGCAGCAAGCCAATTTAGTCATGTC
This sequence comes from Meriones unguiculatus, assembly GCF_030254825.1. NCBI lineage: Eukaryota > Metazoa > Chordata > Mammalia > Rodentia > Muridae > Meriones > Meriones unguiculatus. The sequence goes on from NC_083351.1 coordinate 102,715,260, forward strand.
AAACTCATAGCACAGCTATTTCTTTGTGAAATGGAAATTCAGATAGTTTTTAACTACCTAAAGCTACCACTGAGAAGCTACATGCTTTTTTTTCAAACAAGAATTATGCCTATAACCAAATAAATCAAAAGGCATTATGTCTAAGAAGTAAATATATTCAGGTCTCAGGTTGGTGATCAAATTCAGTGTCTTGTTTTTAAATTCTATGGGTCATTGTTCTAAAGCAGAAGTTCTGGGGTCAAATGAGCCTTTCACCGGGATAGCATATCATAGATCCTGCATATCAAGAGCTTATAATTCATAATATTAGAAAATTACAGTTATTAAGTAGCAATGGAATAATTTTATGGCTGAGGATCACCACAACATGTGGAACTGTAATAAAGGGTCACAGCATTAGGAAGGTTGAGAACTGCTGTGCTAGAATAAATTTTCAATATCCCTGAATACCGCAGGGCCACAAAAGTTTTAGTGTGAATTTTGCCTTCTCTGCCTTGATCTACTTTTGCAAAACATAGCCATATGAGATACTTGTTAGCATTGTACTTAGAAATCATGAAGATAACACTCCTAAGAGTCTCATTCTGGTTAGCAGAATTTATGGCAAGGGTAATTTCTGGCTTTCAAATCTCAGATCCAATCAAATTAGATGTGTACTCTTGTTCAAGTTGCTTACCATCTATAGGTGTCAATTCTCTCAGAATATTAATGAAAATTTTATCAAAATTGACACCATGAAATTGCCTGGAATACCATAATAAAAGTTTACATAAGGCATTTTCTACATTATTTATATCTATGAGTCTATGTGCACCAGGGCAACAGAACCATTACAGTACTTACAGTTATAAAGAAAGCAATGCAGCATGGGAGACAGCCTTACAAGATTGTGGTATCTATGAAGCCCAGAGTCTTCTCTCAGAACACTAGATACAAGGGAAGGCAAATGGTGTTCTTCTGGTGTTAACCCAATGACACACTTTCTCCAAGTCTAAGGTCTTGTCTTGGGAAGCTAGATTACCAATACCTTTAGCAGGAAGATGGATGTACCTGCTCAAGAGAAGAGAGTAAATTTAGCCAAACTTTGGGCAGAGTGCAGGGAATCTTATGAAAGAAGGTGGAGATAGAAAGACCTGGAAGGGACAGGATATCCACAAGGACAGAAACAGAACCAAAAAATTTGGGCACAGGCGTCTTTTCTGAGACTGGTACTCCAACCAAGGACCATTCATGGAGATAACCTAGAATCACTGCTCAGATGTAGCCCATGGGAGCTCAGTGTCCAAGTGGGTTCACTAGTAAAGACAACAGGGACTGTCTCTGACATGAACTCCGTGGCTGGCTCTTTAATCACCTCCCCTTGATGGGGGAGCAGCCTTTCCAGGCCACAGAGGAAGACAATGCAGCCAGTCCTGATGAGACCTGGTAGGCTAGGGTCAGAGGGAAGGGGACCTACCCTTACAGTGGCCTTGGGGAGGGGCATGGGAGTAGATACAGAAGAAGGGTAGGGCTTGGAAGGGAATTAAGAGATGGTGCTATAGCTGGGATACAAAGTGAATAAACTGTAATTAATAAAAATAAATTAATTAAAAAAAGTTAGCCTTCTCCTGTGTCTTGGCCTTACCAAGGTCCTTTTACAGATTGGAGAATTCTCCTCACACATCGCAGGAGCTTACCTCCTGTACTTAGGATGCCAATAATTACCCATCTATCCCAGAAATATCCTCAGAGATATACATGTAATAATAGTACATTGCTAATATATATAATATATAATATTAACATATGGAAATACTTAGCACAATGTTTAGTATATAATTTATATATTTCTATATTATATATTATTAACATACTATAATATGTAGTAAAATATATGTTAATAATACAATATATTAACATATTGTAATTATAATATAACTATATTATATAATACACAATAATATAATATATAACCTAATATAATACATATTTTGTGCATTATATAATACGTGCTATATAATATTAACATATATAGTATATAATTATATAGCTAATTGATGTGATAGTTTAATATATTGTGTGTTAATATAATGTATGACATATAGTATATTAATATAATTAATATAATTAATGTTACATGATTATAATTAATTTTTATTATGGAGCAAATATTTGTTCTCTACAAAAAACTTGCTATCCTGCTTAAGTACATTATTAGTTTTAATATGACAAAAGAATGAAGAAGTGAGTGTTACCCTCATTTCTATACATGCATATTAAATAATTAATTGGCATAATAATATAATTAATATAAATATATTAAATTAGTAATATGACATATAAAACTAATATATTATATAATTATGATTAATGTGTTATATGCTATAAAATAATGATGGTGATGATGATGATGATTTTTATTATTACATGTCTATCTCTGTGGACATTTCTGTGGGAGATGAGCAATTGCACTGCTACATCAATTGCACTGTCTTCAATACAAAAGTTAAGCTCCTGTGATGTTTGTGGAGGATACTCGAATCTGCAGAGGACCTTTGTAAGGCCAAGACAGAGAAGGCCAAATTTGCTCTCTCCTCTCGAGCTGCTACATTTAGCTGCTAAGGGTATTGGTAATCTAGCTTTCCAGCCCTTGGACTTGGGGAAAGTGTGCCATTGTGTTAGTCATATTCCTAGTTCTATGCATTTGGGCTTACACTGAAACAAAACAACTTGATTTCCTATGCCTCTACTTATTATATGTACTATAATACACATATAAAATGCTTCATGTAGTATCTGAAAATTATTTAGTAAAGTCAAATTTAAACATAAAATTAATCAATTCTTTAGTTAGAATGTTTTCTATAAATCTGCATTACATATAGTTAGCTGAAATTGCTCTCAAACATTTGAGCTAAAGACTGCCCATTATTCTATAACTTCATGATAGAGTCAGCTCTTTTACTAATGGACTTATTCTTTTCTTAATGCAGTTGGTTTTTTTTTCTTGTTTGTTCATTTTGTTTTCTTCTGTACTAATATCTTGAGATATGCTACCATGAGAGTACTGGCTAATCATAACAACAAGAATTTTTTCCTCATATTTGTAGTGTGTGTGTGTGTGTGTGAGAGAGAGAGAGAGAGAGAGTATATGTATACACATACACACAAACCAGGCTGTTTTTGTATTTTGTATGTATAGCGTGTGTGTGTGTGTGTGTGTGTGTGTGTGTTTTCAAGACTAACAACTTTGCACTAGACAAGAAATAAAGAGACTTCACCCAATGGTCAGTACTTCTAGCAGCCAGTTTTGTGAAGGATTAGACATTTTCTTAGTAAGAAGTGGTAAATATAAGAAAGTAGAGCAAAACCTCAGCATTCCTATGTGTAAGCCTTCACTGCACATTAAAGGAACTGTAAGTTCTTAGTGAAATGGTGCTGGGAAATGTTATATATCAAGTTTATAACTCTCCAAGAGTAATTTAATAACTTTAATTCCCAATTTATTGGGACTTGCCTTATTAAAAAAAACACCTACTGACCATAACTAAAAAGAGATGCATAATTTCTGATATTTCTGATGTTACAGGTGAAAATTGAAGCTTAAATAAATTAAATGACTTTCCTGAAGCTTGCATCAAGAATTGGAGGAAAGTCACACAGGGCCTAGGAAAATCCAAAGTCTGCATTGTTTCTTTAACATCACTTAAAACTGATTTGGGCATTCTCTCATAGCTGGGAATAGCAAGAGGGAAAAAAAAGAGAGAAAAGTTGAATCTTTTTTCCTTCCTTTAAGAAGCAATTAGAAGGTCATTGAATAGTCCCAAAGAACTGTAGTCTATTATTTTCATAATAAAACTTCAATGTATGAACTAATTTGATGCAAATCTAATTCCTTTTATTTTTCTATAATCACCATCAAACCTTCTCATTCTCCCACAAATGACTCACCACTGAACCTCTATAAGCAGAACAAATATATGTCCTCCCAAAGTGCTCAAAACATGAATAAGTTTTAATTCTTATATTTTGCTTTCTGTATGTCTCCTCCAAAAGCTGGTCTTATCCTAGAAGGTTCAGGCTGTGTCTCAAGCAGTTTTGTATTTTCAGAATCTGAAACACTGTAACCAGCCCTTGAAAGATGCTCTTGAGACAATAAATTGAATGAAAGAACAAATGAATGAATGAATGAATGAGCAACAAACCCACACATGAGTGTGATGACCTATTAGTTGTAACTACTATAACAACAATAATAAAATACCAAGGACAGAGTTCCCCAAGATGGATTCCTCTTTTCTTCAGCTAAGCCAGTCAACAACTAAAAATACTGATTACAATTTACATTTAAATAGTAACTTTTTTTTAATTTATGGAACAAACATTTATTCTCTACAAACATTTTGCTCTGCCTTTTAGATACATTGACAAAAAAAAATGATGACGTGAGAGCTGTTCTGACTTCTGTACATATTAGCTGATGCAGCCTAAATACACTGAAGTGAAATCACAGTTAGCACAGCACCAGTAGGATTTAGACCCAGTGTGCCTTGTTCTAAAGTTCATGATCTTTACCAACTGACAGCAACACTGTTAAAAATGTTACTAAGTAAATCAAGTTCTGCGGTAATTCAGTATGGAAGAAAATAATAAAAACAGACCCAAAAGCTCAATGTTGCACTTTAGTCTCTGGCGCTATTTGTTTGGTGCTTGAGGGTGTATATACCTGTAATGGCAATTTTATTAGGGGACACTTGAAATGACTCCGCAGAGAATGTCTTTTATCACAGCAGCATTGCAGTTTGGCACTGCTTCCAGTTTCTCTTATGAAGCTGTTTCATCTGAGATTTCTTTGCAGTTATTATGTGTGTGTTTTCCACTGTGTCCAACCATTCTGGTAGTAGCATATGGCTAGTCTTGCTAATTGGACTTTCTTTTATGCTGTGTCTGCAAAGCCTCTTGTAATTTATATTCAAATGTTTGTCATGTGCTGGCAGGCTGCTCTGTGGTATCTATGTTTGTTTTGTGACCCATGACTATAGTATGTTTCTCAAGCTGCATTCTGGCAGATATTTTGAAGATGCCCTGCCACATGCTGGCTTTGTATTACAATGTAATTCCTGCTCTTTCCTTAAACTGACAGCAGAGTTGTTATGGGGAAAGAGTAGATAAGGGGAAGGGTCTTGTTTTAACCAATTCAAGAAAGTGGACTAGATAAAAGCTATTTTGTTTTTCAAAGGCAGAATGCTAGAGGAGTTGTGTAGCATTAACATTTATGAAAGCTTATATGTGACAAGCACAGGATATGATCAAGACTCAGAACATGTAAAGAATGAATATAGAGAAGCCAACAAGAACTGAACTGTGCTGGGATTCTTAAATGCAAATTAACTGAGTTCAACAGGGTAAGTTCAAGATTCACTGGACAAAAGATTACAACTCTCAGTGTTTTTGTTTTCTTCTCACTTCAGTGTGAGTGATCATAATATTTGCATCTATCTCAGGACTAGTGAGAGATAAATTAACTATTGTTTACAAGGAATTTAGAATAGTGGACATAATAACACTCCTGTTGTGGAAGACCACAGGAGTAATTTGAGTGATGCAATTTGATGAGATGTACACTCCTGGCCATGTTCCTATTTGTTTAAGATCAAATTCATGGAAATTTATATGAAATGGCAGTTGTGCAATTATGTAATACAAAGCACTAAGAGAGAGCGACAGAGAGAGAATTCTTAAAGCAATGTCACCACTAGAGACAAGATCTTGTGGTATTTGGAGTATATTATCTGTTGATAAAATGATGACATTTCTCAGAGAAGCCCAAGAGCCTCCAAATCCCCACAATAAAAAGGATGTAAAACCCATCAAAGACTCTTCAGCCTACTGGGACCTTCAGGCTGCTCATATAAAATCCTGAAGAGAATTTTTCCTCTCCATTTCTACTTTTAGGAAGTGCAAAATCCATTTGCTTCTTTACCCTCCGTTTTTCATGTGCTCTTCTGGTAGTGGGAGAGTTGGGAAAGAAAAGGTAAAGAAAGAGCCTAAAGGAATAACTTAACAATAGGCAAAAATTAATCATGTCTGATAGACATCATTATGTGAGAACATAACATCTCAGCCAAGGAATTCTTACATTTTTCTTTCAAAACAAAGTTTACATGAAAATATTTGGCCATCTTTGGTGTAAAACCTTACGCATTTGTTTACAATCTTGGACATTACGGAGAAACTACTCCTACCCTCACAAGGACAACTGTGAAATTCAAATGCAAATCTGAGCTGTGAGAACGGTGGATTGGGCACTTAACTCAAGCTGGACAGAGAAGTGACAACTAAACCAAGAATTGGAGGAATGAATAAGAATTAACAAGATTAGCGTGGGAGAAGCAAACAGAAAAGAGAGAGGCAGAGACAGAAATAAACAGACTGATTGCGGGGGATAGAATCAGGCTTTGTGCATGCTATGAAAGAACCCTACAACTTAGTTACAACCACCCCCCTTAAGAAGCAGCCATCAAATGCGGTAATGTCACAGGTATCTGGGTGCATCTATAGCAAGGTTACAAGAGGATGTTGAAGACTGAGGGAATAAGATGGGGCAAGAGGGCATGCACTCTCCAATGTGTGGGCTCTGACTGTGGAGAAGCGTAGAGAGCAATGGAGGAGAGCATGGTCACAGAAGGGTTTTCTCTTTGGTGTTTATAAGAGGAAGAAAATCAGCTGTGTAAATAGTATTGAGAAACACTAGTAGATAGAATAAAACTTTCACATAATGTCTCCAGGAACACCTCATAGGGGGTTGGGGAAGAAAGAAGCCAGAGCTGGACAGTGCTTGATTTTGTAATTATGGGATGAAATATCACAGATGTGTACAAATCTGTATAAGCCCACTCCTATTCCTCTAGGCTTTTTAAATATTCTTCATATAGTTGTAGAGAGTGAGTTCCATGTGATCAAGAACCAGTCTCTCTTTTTTATCAGTGCCTTCGTTGAATCTTATGGCATATGCTCAGTTGATGGGAGTTTGATATGCGGGGAAGAGTTTATGTATTCATAAACACAAGACAAAAGAAAGATGACCTATTTCAGGAGGACCAAAACATATTTCAAGGTCAAAATGTGTCAAATAGCAGTAGTTTATAATCATCCTTTTATAATTCAAGTCTTGGGGCTCTATCAGGTGGCAACATGGTTAGTATATAGTCAGTTACCTTTAGAACCTTCAGTGCTGAGTTTGACTCAGATTGTACAAGATATCTAAATGAGTTTTCTAACTGGAAGAAGGCAGGAAAAGAGACGTGATGGAGGAACACCTCTATGGGGAAAAAGAACCATCTATAAATTACCAAAACTGAAAAACAAGAACCAAGGCCTGTATATATCACCCAGAAATTTTCACTCAGAACAGTGAAACCTAACAGAGCCACCCAAATTGAGTATTTACATTTCTTACTTATTTATATTAATAATGCTTTTCAAAACTATATTTATATTATTTAAATATGTCCTTAAACAACTTCGTATATGTATGCAATTCTAATAATGCTTTTATGCTAGAAATGTAGTTAATGCTATGGTAGAACATCTGATCTCCTAAAACTCCTCTTGGGTTGATTCTTAGTCTAGCCCCACCTACCCTCATACAGATAATCAGTAATAGATAGCTCCCAAATCCACACCCAACAAAAATGTAATTGCAAAGGCTTCTAAGCAAAGGCTTCTAAAATTAAAAAAAAAAAAAGAAAAAGAAAAAGAAAAAACTATAGGGATATGAGTCTATCCTTTAACTGCTGAGCCATCTTAAGAGCGCCCATGTCTGACACTGCCTAGATGGCCAGGAACCAGAGGCTGGATATCCCAGAGACCTAGGAAAAACCAAACATGACTGGGGGAAGAAAAAAGTCAATAAAATTATTCCTAATGATATTCTGCTATATTCATAGACTGTTGCCTAGCCCAATCATCATCAGAGAAGTTTCATCCAGCATTTGGTGGGAGCACATGCTGACACCCACAGCCAAACATTAGGTGGCTATTGGGAACCCCACTAAAGAGTTGGAAGGATTGTAGGAGCTAGAGAGGTCAAGGACACCATGAGAACATGGCATTCATAATCAGCTAAGCAGGCCTCATGGGGCTCATAGAGCCTGAAAATAAATGTTCATGGAGCCTGTGTGTGTCAGAGCTAGGTCAACTGTATATTTGTTATTATGTAGCTTGTTGTTCTTTTGGGACTCTTAACAGTGGTGGTGGGGCTGTCTCTGACTCTTTTGCCTGCTCTTTGGACTCTTTTCCTCCTACTGAGTAGTTTGTGCCTCATCTTACTATAACTCACTACGCCATGTTCCGTTGATATTACCAGGAGAGCTGCTCTTTCATGAAGGGAGACAGAAGAGTGAATCTTGGGGAAAGATTGGGAGAGGGGACTAAGAGAAGTTGAGGGAGGGGAAGTATTGTCAGTGTGTAATGTATGAGAAAATAATTAATTAAAAAAAATAAAACCACAAAACTATAGAGCAAGAGACTGGGTAAAAAGGGTAATAGAGAGTATGTGTCCCTGAGTCCCAGATTCGCGCAGCGGCTGCACCATCCTCCCAGGGCGCTAATCTGCTAGACGCCATACTAGCTCCACAGGATCGCCATCACTGACGGTACGGCCGGCCCAATCCCACAGTGACAGAGAATACGCTATATACTCACCAAAACCAGGCAGAAACGTCATACAATCTGGACACACCAGGCGCTGGGCCTCCCAAGCTTGGAGAGCATGACGAAGAGATCCCAGGACTTCCCAGAAAGCATTGGGACTAGCAACCCAGTCTCCAGTTACAGTGGTACGTGACAGCAGAGCAGCACTGAACTGGCGGGGCACCACAGCCCTCCAGTTTAAGACTAACCAGGGCCAAACCAGAGAACAGAGAGCCTGGTTACCCCATCCCTGCTGAAGTGACCACCCTGAAATCTCCAGCTGCAGCAAGACCTCAGAACCTGGCAGTGACAGCAGCACAGAACTGGTGGAACACATCAAAGAAGCAGGGCCAAACCAGAGAGCAGAGAGCCCGGGATACCAAGATCTCTGCCAAGAGACCTGCCTGTAAGTGAGTGCACCCTTGAGAATCTGCAGTTCCCCAGATCCTGGGTCCTTCTAAATCAGAAGCCAGGCATCGAACCCCCCTCCCACCCACATACCCACTTTGGGAAACAGAGGGGCACTAGGGACATTGAAGTTCCTGCCCTGTGGGCCTGATTGAGGAGTTAAGACAGTTAATGCCAGAAATTGCACTGCGATCATCATTAGCGCCTGCGACATATACAGTGCAGAGCCCCTCCCACACACTCAAGGGTTCAACATTAGCCATCACTCTGTCCCTCGAGAAACTCATCCACGCACACTTACACACACAGACACACACGCGCGCGCGCGCACACACGCTTGCATTTGCCCCGTTTGCGCCTGTGTACTTTCCTCCCACAGGTATAGATAGTCCTCAGCACACGCTGAGAGTGCTCAGCTTCCTGAAGAACTCTCCAGACACCAGAGAGAGACAGCACCAGTCTGATCTGCAGAATCCAAAAACAAACAGGGAAGGTTTCAGATAAGCCAATGGCCAGAGGTAGGCGAAAGAACACTTCCAACATAAATCAGGACATCATGACTTCACCAGCAAACCCCAAAATCGATGGATGCTCCAATTCAGCAGAAGCACAGGAAAATGATTTTAAAGCCATGCTTGCCCAATTATTTGAGGCTCATAAGGAGGAAATGAACAAGTCTTTCAAAGATATGGCCAGTCAATTGGAGGCAAAGAAAGAAGAAATAGACAATATCCTTAAAGAAACACAGGCAAACATAGCCAAACAAATAGATACACAAGTAGAGGAAAAATTAGTGGCATATAAGAAGGAAATGAAAAAAGAAATAGAGGCCATCGTAGAGAGACAGGAATCCAAATTTAAACACATGAAAGAAATGGTGCAAGGCATGAAAACAGAATTAGAATCAATAAAGAAAACACAAAATGAGAAAACCCTTGAGCTGGAGAACTTGGAGAAAAGATCAGGAACCACAAAAGTAAGCATCACCAACAAAATACAAGAGATGGAAGAGAGAATCTCTGGAGCTGAAGACACACTAGAAGAAATGGATACTTCTCTCAAAGAAAAAGTAAAATCAGAAAAGTTCCAATCACAAACTATCCAAGAAATCAAGGATGCTATGAAATGACAAAATCTAAGAATAATAGGAATTCACGAAAAAGAAGACTCCAGACTCCAAGGTCCAGAAAATATTTTCAAGAAAATCATAGAAGAAAATTTTCCCAACTTAAAGAAAGAGATGTCCATAAATATACAAGAGGCCTACAAAACACCAAATAGACTAGACCAGAAAAGAAACACATCACGTCACATCATAGTCAAAACACTAAATCTACAGAACAAAGAAAAGATATTAAAAGCAGCAAGGGAAAAAGGCCAAGTAACATATGAAGGTAGACCTATCAGAACCACACCGGACTTCTCATCAGAAACTATGAAAGCCAGAAGGGCCTGGGCAAGTATCATGGAGACTCTAAGAGATCACAAATGTCAACCCAGACTACTATACCCTGCAAAGCTTTCAATCAACATAGATGGAGAAAACAAAATATTCTATGACAAAACTAAATTTACACAATATCTACACAGCAAACCATCCCTACAGAAGATATTAGAAGGAAAACTCCAATCCAATGAAAACAAATTCACCCAAGAAAACAGGGCATACAGATAATGTCCCAACAAAAATGAAAAGAAAACAAGCAATGAAACAGGGTTAGATCATCGACTCCATTACAAAAGGAACTAACATGCATTGTTCACTATTATCTATCAATATCAATGGACTCAACTCACCAATAAAAAGACACAGGCTAACAGAATGGTTAAGGAAACAGGATCCAACATTCTGTTGCATCCAAGAAACACACCTATGCAACAAAGACAAACACTACCTCAGAGTAAAGGGCTGGAAAACTGTTTTTCAAGCAAATGGTTCCAGAAAACAAGCTGGAGTAGCCATCCTAATATCTAATAAAATAGACTTTCAACCCAAGTTAATCAAAAAAGATAAGGAGGGCCACTCTATTCTCATCAAAGAAAAAATCCACCAAGAGGACATCACAATCTTGAATATCTATGCCCCAAATACAAGAGCACCGACATTCATAAATAAAACATTATTAAAGCTTAAATCATACATTGATCCTAATACCTTAATAGTGGGAGACTTCAACACTCCACTCTCACCAAGGGACAGATCAACTAGACAGACACCAAATAGGGAAATAAAAGCACTCACAGAATCCCTAAATCAAATGGACCTAATAGACGTCTACAGATCATTTCACCCAAACTCAAAAGAGTACACCTTCTTTTCAGCACCGCATGGAACCTTTTCCAAAATAGACCATATAGTAGGTCACAAAGCAAGCCTCAACAGATACAAAAGGATTGAAATAATCCCTTGTATACTATCTGACCACCATGGACTAAAGCTAGACATCAACAACAACAGAAACAACAAAAAGCCGACACGCACATGGAAACTGAACAACTTACTACTCAATGACAGCTGGGTTAAGGAAGAAATAAAGAAAGAAATTAAAGACTTCCTAGAATTCAATGAAAAGGAAGGCACAACATACCCAAATTTATGGGGCACATTGAAAGCAGTGCTCAGAGGAAAATTTATAGCACTAAGTGCCTGCAAGAAGAAATTCATAACATCACATACAAATAACTTAATGGCCCAACTGAAAACCCTAGAAAAAAAAGAAGCAGATACACCCAAGAGGAGCAGATGGCTGGAAATAATCAAACTAAGGGCTGAAATCAATCAACTAGAAACAAATAAAACTATCCAAAGAATCAATGAAACAAAAAGCTGGTTCTTTGAGAAAATCAACAAGATAGACAAACCCTTAGCCAAACTAACTAAAAAGCAGAGAGAAACTATCCAGATCAGCAAAATCAGAAATGAAAATGGGGACATAACCACAGACATTGAGGAAATCCAAACAATTATTAGGTCATACTACAAAAGCCTATATGCCACAAAATTTGAGAATCTAAATGAAATGGATAATTTTCTTGAAAGATTCCATCTACCAAAACTAAGTCAAGATCAGGTAGAAAGACTGAATAGCCCTATATCTCCCAAGGAAATCGAAGCAGTCATTAACAGTCTCCCCTCCAAAAAAAGCCCTGGACCAGATGGCTTCAGCGCAGAATTCTACAAGACCTTCAAAGAAGTGCTAACTCCAATTCTCCTCAAGCTATTCCACAAAATAGAAACAGAAGGAACACTACCAAACTCATTCTATGAAGCCACAGTCACCTTAATACCTAAACCACACAAAGACCCAACAAAAAAAGAGAACTTCAGGCCTATCTCTCTTATGAACATTGACACAAAAATATTCAATAAAATACTTGCAAACTGAATCCAAGAACACATCAAAGATATCATCCACCATGACCAAGTAGGCTTCATCCCAGGCATGCAAGGGTGGTTCAACATACGGAAATCCATCAATGTAATCCACTACATAAACAAACTGAAGGAGAAAAACCACATGATCATCTCCTTAGATGCCGAAAAAGCATTTGACAAAGTCCAACACCCATTCATGTTTAAAGTCTTGGAGAGATCAGGGATACAAGGCACATACCTAAACATAGTAAAGGCAATATATAGCAAGCCTATAGCTAACATCAAACTCAATGGAGAGAAACTTAAATCAATCCCACTGAAATCCAAGGCTGCCCATTGTCCCCATATCTCTTCAACATAGTACTTGAAGTCCTATCCAGAGCAATAAGACAACTAAAGGAGATCAAGGGCATACAAATCAGAAAGGAAGAGGTCAAAGTGTCACTATTTGCAGATGATATGATAGTATACATGAGCGACCCCAAAAATTCAACCAGAGAACTCCTTCAGCTGATAAACACCTTCAGCAAAGTGGCAGGATACAAAATCAACTCAAAAAAATCAGAAGCCCTCCTATATACCAAAGACAAAAAGGCTGAGAAAGAAATCAGGGAAACAACACCCTTCACAATAGCCACTAATAACATAAAGTACCTTGGTGTGACTCTAACCAAGCAAGTGAAAGACCTGTTTGAGAAAAACTTCAAGTCTCTGAAGAAAGAAATCGAAGAAGATATCAGAAGATGGAAAGATCTCCCGTGCTCATGGATTGGTAGGATTAACATTGTGAAAATGGCCATACTGCCAAAAGCAATCTACAGATTCAATGCAATTCCCATCAAAATACCAACTCCATTCTTTACAGACCTTGAAAAAAAGATTCTCAGCTTCATATGGAGAAACAAAAAACCCAGAATCTCCAAAATGATCCTGTACAACAATAGATCATCTGGAGGTATCTCCATTCCTGATCTCAAGCTGTACTACAGGGCAACCGTAATAAAAACTGCATGGTATTGGCATAGAAACAGAAAGGAGGATCAATGGAACCACATAGAAGACCCAGAAATAAATCCACACACCTATGAATACTCGATATTTGACAAAGAAGCCAAATCCATTCAATGGAAAAAAGATAGCATATTCAACAAATGGTGCTGGACCAACTGGATGTCTACATGCAGAAAAATGAAAATAGATCCATATTTATCACCCTGCACAAAACTAAAGTCAAAGTGGATCAAGGACCTCAACATAAAACCAGATACCCTAAATCAATTGGAAAACAAAGTGGGGAACACCCTAGAACTCATTGGCACAGGAGACAACTTCCTGAACAGAACACCAACAGCACAGGCTCTAAGAGCAACAATCAATAAATGGGACCTCATGAAACTGAAAAGTTTCTGTAAAGCAAAGGATACCGTCATCAAAACAAAACGACTGCCTACAGATTGGGAAAGAATCTTCACTAACCCTTTATCTGACAGAGGACTAATATCCAGTATATACAAAGAACTAAAGAAGCTGAAAAGCAGCAATCCAAGTAATCTAATTAAAAAATGGGGAACAGAGCTAAACAGAGAATTCTCTGTAGAGGAATAACGAATGGCAGAAAAACACTTAAAGAAATGCTCATCCTCATTAGCCATCAGGGAAATGCAAATCAAAACGACCCTGAGATATCACCTTACACCCATCAGAATGGCCAAGATGAAAAACTCAAGCGATAACACATGCTGGAGAGGTTGTGGAGAAAGGGGAACCCTCCTCCACTGCTGGTGGGAATGTAAACTGGTACAACCACTCTGGAAAGCTATCTGGCGTTTTCTAAGACAAATAGGAATAGTGCTTCCTACAGACCCAGCTATACCACTGCTAGGTATATACCCAAAGTTTGTTCAAGTACACAAAAAGGACACTTGCTCAACCATGTTTATAGCAGCTCTATTTGTAATAGCCAGAACCTGGAAACAACCCAGATGTCCATCAACGGTGGAATGGGTACAGAAATTGTGGTATTTTTACACAATGGAATACTACTCAGCAATCAAAAAGGAGGAAATCATGAAATTTGCAGGCAAATTGTGGGATCTAGAAAAGATCATTCTGAGTGAAATATCCCAGAAGGAGAAAGACAAACATGGGATATACTCACTTATATAGACCTATAAGATATGATAAACATAATGAAATCTATACACCTAAAAAAGATAATCAATTGAGCGGACATGGGGTAAGATGATCAATCCTCGTTTAGAAAGACAGATGGGATGTTCATTGAACGTATGACAGGAGTCTACTGAGCGCATGTGAAAGACTCTAACTAGCAGTGTTTTCAAAGCAAAGACTCATGACCAAACCTTTGGCAGAGTACAGGGAATCATAAGAAAGAAGGGGAGTTAGTCTGATGGGGAAAGGATAGGAGCTCCACAAGGACCAAATATATCTGGGCACAGGGTCTTTTCTGAGACTGACATTCAACCAAGGACCATGTATAGATATAACCTAGAACCTCCACTAAGATGTAGCCTGTGGTAGCTCAGTAACCAATTGGTTTCCCAAAGTGAGGGGAACAAGGACAATTTCTAACAGGAACTCAATGACTGGCTCTTTGGTCTCCCCACCCCCGAAGGGAGGAGCAGTCCTGTTAGGCCACAGAGGAGGGCTTTGCAGCCAGTCCTGAAGATACCTGATAAAACAGGATCAGATGAATGGGGAGGAGGTCCCCCCTATCAGTGGACTTGGAAAGGGGCACGGTGGAGATGAGGGAGGGAGGGAGGGACTGGGAGGGAATGAGGGATCGGGACACGGCTGGGATACAGAGTTAATAAAATGTAACTCATAAAAAAAATAATAAAAAATGTTTAAATGCTAAAAAAAAAGGGTAATAGATGGATAATAAATGAATCAATTGTGTGTGTGTGTGTGTGTGTGTGTGTGTGTGTGTGTGTGTGTAGAGAGAACAAGAGAGAGAAGAGGAAGGGTAGATAGGAAGTTAGGAGAGGATATGGGAGAGAGGGCTCAGGACTTGGAGGCAGAACCATGGCTGTAAAACATAGATATGACCTTAAACACATCCTGTTCATATATGAAATTAAAAAAATTAATTTTAAAAAGTGAAGTAAACAATTTCCAGAAATTAAAAAATACTATTTTTTAAAAAGAGACATAAAAATACACACATAGCTTTACTTTTATAACATGTTTAAAACACATGAAAATAATTCATACGAATAAGAGCCAGAATAGTGAATGGTTTTTTTGTTTTGTTTTTTTGTTTGGGTGGTTGGTTGTTTGGTTGGATGGTTGGTTGGTGGGTTTAGTTTTTCAAGACAGGGTTTCTCTGTGTAGCCCTGGCTGTCCTGAACTCACTTTGTAGACCAGGCTGGACTTTGCCTCCTCAAGGGCTGGGATTAGAGGCATGCACCACCGTGGCCAGCAGAATAATGAATTATTAATCAGACAATTTGTCACTGTGACAAGTGCCTGGCAAAAATTGTTTCAGGAAGGAAAGATTTCATTTGGCTTACAGTTTCAGAGATTTTAGTCCATGGTTGGCTGGTTTTCTGGTTTGATTCTTGAGGAAAAGATGAATATAGCGGTGGGAACTTGCAGAAGAAAAGGCTGCTCAACTCAGTGCAGCAAGGAGGAAAAGAGCCAGCACCTGCCATAGCCTGCTTCCTCCTCTCTCTGCAGGGCTTCCTGGGTCTGCAGCCTGTGCGATGCTGTTGCTGGCACTCAAGAAGAAGCTTCTTTGGTTAGATAGAGATCCCTGGAAGCCCTTACAGACACATGTGAAGGTATCTCACTAATCCCATAAATATTTCTCACCACAATCAAGCAGACAGCTCAGTCATCACAATCAGGCACCACAGTAAATGATAAGGAGAATTAGGACCTCTTGATCTGAGTTTACATGGAAGACTTGGTGTAATGATGTCATAAGCAGAGACCCCTAAGACCATTGGGGTAACAAGACACTTCGGAGGAACTTATTTTTCTGATTTATTTCCCTTTCAGATTTCCAACTGTCAGTAGGAGAAAATTGCATCTTTACTACTGTGAAGTTATTTATTCTATATTAATATTTATATATTTGTGGAGTTTTGTGTTTATAATCATGTACTTTACTGACCTGCATTATAGCCCAGTAAAAAATTTAAAAGCCAAAAAGAAACATTTTTCTGCATTTCTGCTTTGATAGTCTCTTCTCTCCTGATGCTTATCTATTTCCCCAGCAGGCAGCCATGGTTTGCGCTCTGGGACACTGGCTCCCGCCAGTGTTGCCTTCAGAGTGTGGCTGCGACTGATTCCGTGTTCTCTAGAGAAGCAAGCTTCCCTTTCCTTTCCTGAGACTGTTTCTCTCCTTCCTTAAAGAAACCATCTGCCTTTATGAGGAGTTTCCAGAGCCTCTTGCAAGACAGTAGAAGACAAAGCACAAAGGTGGCCCACATTGTGCTGGCTCCCCAAGCACATGTCATGTTGTCCCATGCAAGTCCATCAATTTCACAGAGACGCTGTTGTATTCGTGACTATTACACATGTTTCAAAAGTGTCCCAGCCAAAGGATCATCATCTGTGTGTCTCTAACAGACACATATACATGCACACATCCCTTGAATCCTGCACACATTTTGTCTTCTGTAAGCACATTTTAGGTATACCCGGTCCCCTGTGTAAGTATGATTTGAAACCAGGCTGCACTTTTTTTCCTATATGATACTTCAAAATACCTGTTTTATTACAAGTGTAGGAAAATAAAATAATTGTTTTGTTTCATTTGGGGACAAGGAAGTTTCTCTTGCTCTTCCTTTCTTAGTATCTTTCTCTGTAAAAGAAAAGTTCTTATATTTCACTAATAAGTCATCATAGAGCTCATCTAAGAAGTCCCTACCCCTGTGATTGCTTTTAAGGTTGCTTTGCTGACACCTACTGGATAGGCTCTTTTATACAAATATGCAACAAAGGCATGGCATAAGGATGCTGTTCTAGCTCTGATGTATACCAATAAATGAAAGATGAAATGAACTGGACTGACTAGGTTTAATTTTCTTGTGTTATATAAATAGACTGATTTTTCTTTATTCTTTCCTTCTTTTCTTTTTCATACAAGGAAAACTATAAAGGCCCAACATTTCAACATTTTTGACTCAGAAACAACAGTATTATCATGACCCTAGTACATTTAATGGGTGGGAAGACTGGAGTATACTTAACAGCTATCACAATGTTTTCATCTTTCTGCTGATAACTCTCCCAGTTCAACCAAACATATGAGATTAAAACTATTGTGTAAATGAGTCAACTGGCTTCTACTGAGAAGTTAGTGTGCTCTCATCAGTCACACACACAAAATAAGTTATAAATAACAATAACCCCGGCCAGGTACTTATGAGCCTCAGGAAGCTCAAAACATGGAAGCAGCTTATTGAAGGTTAAGCAGAGGTTATAGTGTTATTACTCTTAGTTGTAACTCCAATGCCACAGTGAATATGTGCCTATAATAGAGCCAGACATTTATCTGACCCAAACTCTTCACTTGTTAGGATGTACAAATGGAAGGTTCTAATAATGAGAATATCATAAAATGTTCACGTTAGTTCTGATTCTATAACTCAAACCGCAGGCCAATAATTTACAGTTTCCACTACACACTTGATCTTTAAGTGGTGACTTAAGTGTTTACGTCTCCATAGCAACGCCTGAAATTACATGAGGGATTAAGATCAATTATCACTTCAACTCACAGTTTTTACTAATAACAGGGCATATGATCTGGTGACAAACTTGTCAAATATGTAAATATGCATGAAATTTTAATAGGATTTTATAAATTTCACACATATTTATTACATACATGTGCAATTTGTTGCTGCATATCATCCAATATTTAGACATTCCTTTATGTAGTATCTACAGCTGCAGTGCCTCTGCAATCCAAGCTCAGCTTGGCTAGAGCCTGTCTCCAGGTTCCACAGAACTGAAATAAATAAGCTCCCTGGAGCTGAAGAATTATCTGACCTCATCAAGGTTCAACTTGGAGAGCATGTGTTTCCAAGTTCTCTTGGGGTGCCAGACTCGTTTTTGCATAGATTCAAAAGGGGGGTTTTCTTTCTGCAAGTTGTATATCAGAGATTGGCTCAGCAGCCAGCAGCCTGAGGTCCCTGGCACATGCACATCCCAGCACGGTCACTCACCTCATGTCATCCATCTCAGTCAAAGCCAACAGGAAAGAGGTTGCATCTAGAGAGTGCTATGCTTTTGTGGACCACAGCCACATTATGACATCCATATAACCATATAATACCCTTGCTAAACTCTGCACAGGAGTAAATGACAGGTCACAACCACATGAAAACCTGAACACCAGGGGCTGGAGACAGTGGGGACCACCCTTGACTCTTTCCTTGACTGAGAGCTCATTTTCATTTGAAAAACACAAAGTAATTTTGCTTTGGAAGTGCTGCATATACATTAATTTAATTGACAACATCTAAGTGATTCTGGATCCTTTCATCAAATGGAAGCATTCCAGGGAATGGACTAAAACTGAGGAAATTCCTGGGCAGCATCAAAAACTTCAGGAGAGGCTTGGGGTGTTGTCAGAGTGGCTACATGGCAGATCAATGCCCTGGCATTAATCCTTAGCTTTCTATTAAAAAATACTCTGGGGGCTATATGTTGCCTCCGGGAACAGAATACACATGTGCCCAAAGAAAACTTATCTCAGTGAAGTTGCAAGATTAGCAAAAAGATGGAATTGGAGCTGGGAGTATAGCCATTGATAGAGAACTGGGTATTATAGGTGTGATTCTAGATTCCATCCCCAGTGCAGTGGAAGTAAAAATCATAAAGGAATCAAATAGACCATTTTACATAAGCCTTACTCACAGGTAGCTATTTTAGCTTTTAAAACCGTACTTTCCAGAAACTACAGTCAAAAATATGCACTGCTGCGGATGCCACATATTTCAACACCTATTTCAGCAGTCTTGAGAGCATTTTTAAAATAGCGCCCACTTGAAAAGTTCTTACAACAAGCCAGGCATTTACAATCTTGCTAACTTATTTGTCCTCCATTAATTCTTGAAATTCATGGCCTTGGATTTGAGCAGAACTACAAACAATGCTGGAACAAATGTTGGGGATGTTTTATTAACATTAATAAGCAATGCAAAATCATTTCTGCTATTTAGAGAGCTGGGCTCTGATGATATGTGAGAGACATTTTATAGATTTAAAGGTGAGTTGCAGCCAGCTTAACATCAACTCATCAATGCAAGAACACTGCCAGGTTGATAATGAATGCTAAATATTCTGATTTAATCTTCAAGGTAACCTTGCAAGCCACAGTATTACCCTTACATTTAGATAAGGTAACTTAGGCAATAGGCCCAAGTAACTTAAGGTAACTTAGGCGACTGGCTTTAAGTGGATAAAGAAATGTATTCATAGATGTATCCTTGGTTTTGAAACATTGTCACATCAGTGATATGAATTACTAGGTAGGTTCATGGCTACTGGGAACACAGATTCTTGAGCCAGGCTATACAATACTCAGAAAACTGTTGATAGCTGGCCTTACAGACGCTTTCCTTATTTCCATGGAAAGAAAAACCTTCTAATAGTTCCAGAAACATGCCTTCCTGTAGTTCAGTTCTCATACCAGCTTTCCAGCTCATCTGTTTTATCATAACCAAATTCTACCCTATAAGCAACATCTTTTAAGACATGCTTCTCACATGGGAATATGCGCAGAGCCAGCACATTCTCCTCAAGGTTCTGGGAACTTAATATTCTCTACATCTGAATCTGTTAAAGAAGGAGAAAGGCAAAGTAGAGGAAAAGATGAGTATTAAGAACAAGGGAAGAAATAAAAGTTGTATGTAGCACACATTTTAAATAAATTATTTTAGTCTTGGGACGACATTTGAGCCCCAAATTCCTTTGAATTATGAAATCTAAAAAAGAGTTATAAATTTTAGAGACCCGGGGCTGCTTAAGTCACTGCTCAACCTTGCTGATTTTGAAAGTCAATCCACATTAAGGCAGAAAAATGATGTACTGATGGCAATCAAAATTAAACTCATTAAGAAAAGAAATCATGAATGTGTATTTTCCATTTTATTGTGCCTTATGCAAGATTTCAGCTATGAATCCTTATTCATTTCCCTCTTCCAACCCCCAATGAAATCTGTGGAGGTTACAGAAGCCTAGGGATAATAAGGAGGCTGTGAGTTATTATTCAGAAAGCTTCCATGATCAGAGCAACTGAGAGTTTATATTAGCATAAAATTCTCAGTAGCACATTCTGTGTTTACCAAAATGCATGAACAATGATGTCAACTAATTTGTACTTAATCCATTGTTGGAATAATTTATTTACGAAAGTTAACATGAATAACATCGCAATCAGTGTGGGAATGGAGTAAAGTGAAAGCGAAAATGGTTTAAATAAATAATGAGGAGAAATAGAAGAGGAATAAGGCCATCATTTCACACTTAAAAGCAAGTTAGACCTGTGTGTCATCACCCCATAAGGAAAGTGAATACCAGCACTTTTGTTGCCAACAAATGTTGTTAAAGGTGGAAAAGGTGGACTCCACCATCTTGGGGAATGGATTTACTTTATACTGAGTAATTGCTGCCTTCAAATATGCTGTCTGTTTTAATCTCCTTATCTTTTGAACATACAAGGATGTCATCATTTTTAGTTACTTTCAGGTATTGGCTGATTTCACAAGTCCTCACTTGAAGACCATTCATACTTCCAAGAATATGTGCAGTTCTATTTTCTTTTAAATGTACTTAATTTATACCATATCTTTGCATACCTATAAGAACAGGTTAAATCAAATTTGCAACTGTCATTTCTTCCATAAGGTCATTCTGTATCTTTCAGTATGAATCTTCACCAATAGAAAAGGCTTGCGAGTGGTTGGACCAGAGGGATACCTCACAATAAATTGAATTCTCAGATGTATCCAAGCACCAAGGCATTCCAAAATGGTAGACTACCATTCCCATCATCTTAAGACTCTTTAAAGGCTGTGCACTGATTTTGTTCAAGATGATTCCTTATGTGTAAATGATCAAAATTTCATAATAAAGGGTCTTTCCATGTTAGGTCTGAAGTAATTTGGGACTAATACATGCTGACAAACACAAGAATGAGACAAAAGCAGGTTTATTTCAGTCATCGATGGGAATGGCATGATTGGGAGGTTCTGATGTCTCAGACTTATATTTGCAGCTGTCCTTGTACCCTTGTCACACTAGGTTAGCATCCTCTTTCCCAAGAAGCACTATCATCCTCTGCCGTGGGATAGAAAATGGTTTGCATAGAGCTAATGAGTAAACCTGTGTCTGTGACCCAGAAAACTCAAAGAACAGTGGAAAAATTGACAGCACAGCCCTGTAGAGCCAACCGGAAGGTCAAGGAACGACTAGAGATGTTTGTCTCCAAGCTGAGGTTCAGAATAAATGGATAAAGACTACTTAAGATCAGTGCACAAAACACCAAACTGAATCTGGGACATTTGATAAATGAACATAAATTCCTCAGCCAAGCATTCTACACTTTTTTTTCTTACACTTTTAACTTTTGCTTCTATCCAGGTTAATACTTTTGAGCTACAGTTTTCTTATATGTAAAATAAATATCACTGTTGCCACATAAGGTTGTTCTGGAACATAAGGCATGATGGGTATACTCCAACCTTGCAAATGTTTAGATTTTTGTTTCTGCCATCCAAGCTTATAAAGTAGGTAAAAAAATAAAATCTTTAAAAATGAGCTATTTGATTTTTTTTCTAAGTTTTTGAAAGGAAAGGTGCTTCTACCTGTAAGGAACTCAATGTAGAGAGTCTGTGGCTTTCATTTAGAACAAAAGGAAGCTTGAGATGAAAACTTTGAATGTTCAAAGAGGCATAATGAGAGTATATATCTCATAGGAAAATCATGCCTGACCGGAAGTCCTACAAAATTATTAAATCAATGGTCAGATGTTAATTGAAAGACAGAAAATTACATAACTCCTGTGGCCACATTCACAGACAGTAAGTTGTGTGCCCTCTTGTAAGACAGAACCCACACGTCAAAATTCTAACCTATAGAGATGAACAGAATACAGGTGCCAAGGGTTACACTTGTTTTGCGGTTCTTACTGGCATTTTTAAAATGTTACACAATGTAAAATCATTTCACTAACCTACTTTCAATCAACTGACTTATCACTTTAGCGGAGACATTAGCAGATGGATGTTATGCAGGAATGCAAGCTTAGAGGAGCCCTATAGGGTTGGTAATGAATAACTTAACAGCTCAGTAATGTTTACAGTAAACTAAAAACACACGGGACTAACTAGTGGCAGTGGAAATCAGATTCTCATGAGTAGTGTTATCATTTGCTAGGTGAAGGGGCAGAACACTGTGGATAACTGATAGCACAATCTAAGAAGTGTGGATTCTGAATCCACCTGGAGCTAATGGCATATGTGTGAGCAAGTTACCCAAACTCAAAGCACTATAGCCAAATGCCTACACTGTATAATGACAAAGCTTAAATAAAAGTTATTACTGCAAAGTGTTTTCTCAAAATGGAATGTTCTCAACATGCAATGGAGACCTTGGTAAAACACCTTCTTATGAAGGAGGTGCCATGTAGGACACTGAATTCTACAATTCTTTTTTATTATTATTTATTACAGTTTATTCACTTTTTATACCAGCTGTAACCCCCCCTCTCATTCCCTAATAATCCAGCCCTTCCTCATCTCCTCATAAGCCCCTCTCCAAGTCCATTGATAGGGGAGGTCCTCCTCCCCTTCCTTCTGACCCTAGCTTATCAGGTCTCATTAGGACTGACTCCTCTGTGGTCAGGCAAGGCTGACCCCCCTTCAGGGGGAGGTGGTCAAAGACTCAGCCACTGAGTTCAAGTAAGAGACAGTGCCTGTTCCCATTACTAGGGAAGTCTGAGCTGCCATGGGCTACATGAGTAGGAGTTCTAGGTTATATCGATGAATGGTCCTTGGTTGGAGTATCAGTTTCAGAAAAGATCTCTGTGCCCAGATATTTTGGTACTGTTGTTCTCCTTGTGGAGCTCCTGTCTTCTCCAGGTCTTCATATCTCCTGCTTCTTTCATAAAATTCCATGTACTCTGCTCAAAGTTTGGTTATGAGTTCAGCATCTGCTTCCATACCCTGCTGCGTAGAGTTTTTCAGAGGCCCTCTGTGGTAGGCTCCTGTCCTGTTTCCTGTTTTCTCCTTCTTCCAAAGTCCATCCTGTTTGTCTTTCTGAGTGAAGATTGACCATTTTAACCAGGATCCTTTTTTCTTGCTTGGCTTCTTTAGTTGAACATATTTTTGTAGTTTTATCCTCTATTTTATGTCTAGTATCAACTTATAAGAGAGTATATACAGTTTGTATATTTCTTTTTCTGGGATACCTCACTCAGGATGATTTTTTTTTCTAGATTCCACCGTATGCCTGCAAATTTCATGATTTCCTTCTTTTTAATTGTTGAGTAGTATTCCATTGTGTAAATGTACCACAATTTCTGCATCCATTCCTCCGTTGAGGGACATCTGGGTTGTTTTCAGGTTCTGGATATTCTGAATAAAGCTGCTACAAACATGGTTGAACAAATGTCCTTGTTGTGTACTTGAGCTTCTTTTGGATATATGCCTAGGAGTGGTATAGCTGGATCTTGAAGAAGCACTATTCCTAACTGTCTGAGAAAGCAACAGATTGATTTCCAAAGTGGTTATACAAGTTTATATTCCCACCAGCAGTGGAGGAGGGTTCCCCTTTCTCCACATCCTCTCCAGCATGTATTGTCACTTGAGTTTTTTATCTTAGCCATTCTGATGGGTGTAAGGTGAAATCTCAGGGTCATTTTGATTTGCATTTCCCTGATGACTAAGGACATTGAGCATTTCTTTAAGTGTTTCTCTGCCATTTGATATTCCTCTTATGAGAATTCTGTTTAGCTCTGTGCCCCATTTTTTAATTGG
Source organism: Meriones unguiculatus (assembly GCF_030254825.1). NCBI lineage: Eukaryota > Metazoa > Chordata > Mammalia > Rodentia > Muridae > Meriones > Meriones unguiculatus. The sequence continues at coordinate 102,739,734 of NC_083351.1, forward strand.
ATTACTTGATTTGTTGCTTTTTAACTTCTTTAGTTCATTATATATTCTGGATATTAGCCTTTTGTTAGATATAGGGTTGGTGAAGATCCTTTCCCAGTCCGTAGGCTGTTGTTTTGTTCTGATGACAGTGTTCTTTGCTTTACAGAAGCTTTTCCATTTCATGGGATCCCAATTTTTGATCATTGATCTGAGCATGTGTGCTGTTGGTGTGCTGTTGGTGTTCTGCTCAGAAAGCTGTCTCCTGTGCCAATGAGTTCCAGGCTCTCTGAGCACTTTTTCTTCTAAACGATTTAGTGTATCTGGTTTTATGTTGAAGTCTTTGATCCACTTGGACTTGAGTTTTGTTCAAGGTGATAAATATGGGTCTATTTGCATTTTTCTACTCATAGACATCCAGTCTGACCAGTACCATTTGTTAAAGATGCTGTCTTTTTCCTTTTGTTTTTGGCTTCTTTGTCAAAAATCAAGTATCCATAGGTATATGGGTTTCTTCCTGGGTCTTCTATTTGGTTCCATTGATTCACCATTTTGTTTAACTGCCGGTAGCATGCAGTTTTTATTACTATTGCTCTGTACTACAGATTAAGATCAGGGATGGAGGTCCTTCTAGACAATCTGATGTTGTACAGGATCATCTGGGCAACTCTGGGTTTTTTTTTGTTTTTTGTTTTTTTTTTTTGCTTTTCCATATGAAGCTGAGAATTTTTCTTTCAAAGTCTATAAAGAATTGTGTTGGTATTTTGATGGGAATTGCATTGAATCTGTAGATTGCTTTTGGCAGAATGGGCATTTTAACTATGGTAAGCCTACCGATCAATGAGCAGGGGAGATCTTTCCATCTTCTGATATCTTCTTCAACTTCTTTCTTCAGAGACTTGAAGTTTTCTTTCGAACATGTCTTTCACTTACTTGGTTAGAGTCACACCAAGGTACTTTAGGTTACTTAGTGGCTATTGCAAAGGGTGTTGTTTCCCTAATTTCTCAGCTCTTTTGTCTTTGGTATAAAGGTGGGCTTCTGGTTTTCTTGAATTAATTTTGTATCCAGCCACTTTCCTGAAGGTATTTATCAGCTGAAGGTGTTCTCTGGTTGAATTTGGGGGTTGCTCATGTATACTATCATATCGTCTACAAATAGTGATACTTTGACTTCTTCCTTTCTGATTTGTATCGCATTGAACTCCCTTATTTGTCTTATTGATCTAACTAGGAATTCAAATACTATGTTGAAGAGATATGGGGAGAGTGGACAGCCTTGCCTAGTCCCTAATTTCAATGGGATTGCTTTAAATTTCTCTCCACTGAGTTTGATGTTGGCTATAGGCTTGCTGTATATTGCCTTTACTATTTTTAGGCATGTTCCTTGTATCCCTGATCTCTCTAAGACTTTAAACATGAATAGGTGTTGGATTTTGTCAAATAATTTTTTGGCATCTAGGTAGATGACCATGTGGTTTTTCTCCTTCAGTTTGATTATATGGTGGATTACATTAATGGATTAGCTTATATTGTACCACCCTTGCATGCCTGGGATGAAGCCTACTTGGTCATGGTGGATGATATTTTTTATTTGTTCTTGGATTCAGTATGCAAGTATTTTATTGAGAATTTTTTCATCAATGTTCATAAGAGAGATAGGTCTGAAGTTCTCTTTTTGTGTTGGATCTTTGTGTGATTTAGGTATCAAGGTAATTGTGGCTTCATAGAATGAGTTTGGTACTGTTCCTTTGTGGACTAATTTGAAAAGAATTGGAATTAGCAGTTCTTTAAAGATCTGGTAGAATTCTGTGCTGAAACAATCTGGCCCTGGGCTTTTTTTGGAAGGAAGGCTGTTGATGGCTGCTTCAATTTCCTTGGGGGATATAGAGCTGTTCAATCTTTCTACCTGATCTTGACTTAATTTTGGTGGATGGAATCTATCAAGAAAATTGTCAATTTCTTTTAGATTTTCGAGCTTTTTGGCATATAGGCTTTTGTAGTACAACCTAATGATTGTTTGAATTTCCTCAGTGTCTGTAGTTATGTCCCCCTTTTCATTTCTGATTTTGCTGATTTGGATAGTTTCTCTCTGCCTTTTAGTTAGTGTAACTAAGGGTTTGTCTATCTTGTTAATTTTTTTCAAAGAACCAGCTCATGGTTTCATTGATTCTTTGAATAGTTTTATTTGTTTCTAATGGATTGATTTCAGCCCTGAGTTTGATTATTTCCAGCTGTCTGCTCCTCTTGGGTGTATCTGCTTCTTTTTTTTCTAGAGCTTTTAGTTGGGCCTTTAAGTTGTTTGTATGAGATGTTTCAAATTTCTTGAAGGCATTTAGTGCTTTAGATTTTCTTCTGAGCACTGTTTTCATTGTATCCCATAAGTTTGGATATATTGTGCCTTCATTTTCATTGAATTCTAGGAAGTCTTTAATTTCTTTATATCTTCCTTAACCCAGCTGTCATTGAATAGTGAGTTATTCAGTTTCAATGTGTGTGTAGGCTTTTTGCTATTTCTGTTGTTGTTGTCCAGCTTTAGTCCATGGTGTTCAGATAGAATACAAGTGATCATTTCAATCTTCTTGTATCTGTTGAGGCTTGCTTTATGATCAACAATATGGTCTATTTTGGAGAAGGTTCCATGAAGTGCTGAAAAGAAGGTATACCCTCTTGAATTTTGGTGAAAAGTTCTGTAGACATCTATTAGGTCCATTTGATTTAGGACCTCTGTAAGTGCTTTATTTCTCTATATGGCTTCTGTCTAGATGATATGTCCCTTGGTGATAATGGGGTGTTGAAGACTCGCACTATTAAGGTGTTGGAATCGATGTGTGATTTCAGCTTTAATAGTGTTTCATTTACAAATGTATGTGGTCTTGTATTTTGTGCATAGATGTTCAGAAATGATGTACTCCTGGTGGATTTTTCCTTTAATGAAAATAAAGTGTCCCTCTTTATCTTTTTTGATTAATTTTGGTTGAAAGTCTATTTTATTAGATATTAGGATAGCTACCCCAGCTTGTTTTCTGGTTCCATTTGCTTGAAAGACATTTTCCCAGCCCTTTACTCTGAGGTAGTGTTTATCTTTGTTGCAGAGGTGTGTTTCTTGGATGCAGCAGAATGTTGGATCCTATTTCTGCAACCATTTGGTTTTCGGTGTCTTTTTATTGGAGAGTTGAGTCCATTGATGTTGATAGAAAATAGAGACCAAAGAATGTTAATTTCTGTCTGTGTGGGGTTGGTGGTGTTACTGTGTTTCATTGCTTGTTTTCTTTTAATTTTTTGTTGTGAAGTCATCTATATCCTATGTTTTTTTGGGGTATAGTTTTTTTTGTTGAATTGGAGTTTTCCCTCTAGTATCTTCTGTAGCACTGGTTTGCTCTGTATATATTGTTTTGTCATGGAGTATTTTGTTTTCTCCACTTATGTTGATTGAAAGCTTTGCTGGGTATAGTAGTCAGGGCTGGCATCTTTGGTCTCCTAAAGTCTACATGACATCTGTCCTGGCCTTTCTGGTTTTCATAGTCTCTTTTGAGAGAGCTGGTGTGATTCTGGTAGGTCTACCTTCACATGTTACTTGGCCTTTTTCCTTTGCTGCTTTTAGTATCTTTTCTTTGTTCTGTAGGTTTAGTGTTTCGACTATAATGTGACGTAAAGAGTTTGTTTTCTGGACTAGTCTATTTGGTGTTCTGTAGGCCTCTTGTATGTTTATGGACATCTGTTTTTTAAGTTGGGAAAATTTTCTTCTGTTATTTTCTTGCAAATATTTCCCGGACCTTGGAATCTGGTATCTTCTTTTTCATCTATTCCTATTATTTTTAGATTTCGTCTTTTCATGGTATCTTTGATTCCTTGGATGTTTTGTGTTTGGAACATTTTCGATTTTACTTTTTCTTTGAGACGTATCAATTTCTGCAAGTATATCTTCAGCACATGAGATTCTCTCTTCTATCTCTTGTATTCTATTTGTGATGCTTAACTTTGTAGTTCTTGATCTTTTCTCTTAAGTTCTCTGGCTCTAGGGTTTTCTCTGTTTTTTCTTTATTGATTCTAACTCTGTTTTCATGTTTTGCATCATTTCCTTCATCTGTTTTCAATGTGGATTCCTGTCTTTCGATGATGGCTTCTATTTTTTTGTTTGTTTACTCTCTATATGCCGCTAATTGTGCCTCTATTTGTGCCTCTACTTGCTTGGTTTTTGCATGTATTTCTTTGAGAGCTTTGTTCATTTCCTCCTTATTTGCCTCCACTTGTGTAGCTATTTCTTTGAGAGATTTGTTATCTTCCTCTTTATGTGCCTCTAATAACTGGACAAGCATAGTTATAAAGTCATTTTCCTGTGTTTCTGATGAATTGAAATGTCCACTGATTTGGGGGGTTGCTGGTGAAGCCATGATAGCCTTATTTTTGTTGGGTGTGTTCTAACACCAGCCTCTGGCCATCTGCTTATCTGTAACCCTCACTGTTTGTTCCTGGAATCTGTACTTCAGCTGAGGTTCATCTTTCTCTGGTGAATGGAGTAGGACGATGAGAGAAGTCTAGTGGTTGGAGAGTCTGTGTTAGTGTTTCAGCTGTACCTAAGGGAGGAATGTGATGCTGGTGCTGTTCATGGGCTCTGTTTGCAGGTGCAGATTCCCTGAATACCTTAGTGGCCTGCAGGCCACTAGTTCGCAGATCTGTCTGGACTCCAGGAGTTGTTTGCCTGGAATTCACTGGAAGACCCGCAGAGCAGAGCCTTCAATGTTGTGAATGCTGTCCCAAGAATTCTTATGTTGCCCACAGTGGGGGTGTGGGTGGTGGGATCTGATATCTGGCTACTTTTGTAGAGGGACCCTGGATCTGGGGCTCTGCAAGCACTCACTTAAAGGCACACTCATTCTCGAGCAGGACCAATCGGAAAACACAGGGGTTCCCTTTGTTCTCTACTCTCTGATTTGATCCTCCTGGGCAAATGCAGGTGTAGGCTATCAGTCAGCTCAGTGGTGCTGCAGCTACAGAACTTGGTGCCCATTGGCACTGGGCGCTGTGCTAGGAGCCTCCGGCACTGGGAGTTGGGTACTGCACACTGTGGCGGGTGCTATGGGTAGCCTCTGCAGCCTCCACCTCTGCCAGGGAAGGAGTATGGAGAACAATCATGGGGGATTGCTTGGGGGATTGAGTAGCCTCTGTCCCAGATCCTGTTCTGGGAGTTCTTTGCTGGGAGCAACGGGGACTGCAGAGCAGGCACTATGCTTTATGGCAGGCGCTGTGGGCCACCTCTGCTGTCTCTGCCAAGGAAGGAATAGGGAGGTGGCTAAGGGGATGTGCCTGGGGATTGAGTCCCCAGGAGAAGTCCCCAGAGAAGTCCGCAGGTGACTGGAATCCAAATGGTCTCAGTTCACAGTTAGTCCCCTTTCTCCCTGGAAGCCGCATTGTCATTTTTATGTGTTAAGCTGCCTCTCTGCTCACCAATTTCGAAGTTTCAGATCCTTTGCTACCCAGATACGGTGTGCATTGATGGCAGCCATCTTGGATCTTTCTGAATTCTACAATTCTAACAAGCTCCAGGGTAGCTTCAGCGATACTGGTCTTCAGACTATCTTTTTAATAATAAAGAGTTAGAAAATTATTTCAGTTCTGGCATAATTTAAGTTTCCAATAAATAATAGCTTTAGTGTTCTAGTTCATTATAATTACTGCTCCAAATTCAAGAATTCTAGAGGTTAGCGCACCCCCCCCATTTTTAATTTTGTAGTATTCCTTTGACTCTCTAATGACCCACAGGAGTCACTACTGAAAAAAAAATGTTGCTTATGGTAAGATAACTCTAGCATGGCAGTACACTGAATAAGCACTATCCAAAGCTATCACATCCTAAATCCAACAAACCTGCTTTTTGTAAGGAAAAGTGACATTTTCAGACTTGATTACATTTAGAGTTTTAAGATTAGATTATCCATGACTATGTAGGCTTACCCTAAATGCCATCACAGTGTCCTTAAGTGATAAAGATGGGAGGAAGAAAGGAGGTTGGGTGCTGCTAGCTGCTGGCATAAGCTGGAAGAGGCTGACAGGATATGCCCTGTGTTAGGTTTTGGGGAGAGAGAGGATAGAGGAAATTTAGTCAAATGAAATCATCCTTCAGAGAAGAAATTTATTAATACCAGAGGAAGCAGTAAAGCAGAACTTTGAAGTAAGAAGCTTTGATCCAGCTAGGCAAAGCAGTGTCTTTTGGTGTACTTAAAACAAAACAAAACAAAAACTCTTTTATTTACACTTCTTATATCTCTTTCTCCCTATTCCACCCCAATCCCTTCCAACACCCCAGCACCAGGTATGAGGGGGGTTAGTGGGAAAGGGGGTGCAGTTCTAATTGGTGAGGGTCATTGGCTTCCTGAGAGCCAGTCCAATCCTCCTTTCAGGAGATCTCCAACTTCTTGTCTCATAACAGCATCTAGGAGCCACAGGAGAGAAGTAGGAGCATCCTTGTTCTTTCTCGGACCTCCTCAACACTCTCTGGAATCTGGCATTTATTCTCTCTCCAGATTCCTAAAATTAAAACTATCTGCAGCTGGCAAAGAGCTCCTCTCACAGCCCACACAAGGCAAATAGTCTGCTGCTATGGGCCATCTGAATCAGTCCCACATCCCACACCTGGGATTAAAACAAAAACATGTTTATATCCACAACAAGCACCTGTTCTTGAACAGGCCCCAGGGAAGTAGACATCCTGTATTACTAAGAGGCAGGATTAGTTAATACAAGGCTATATTAACATCATGCCAAGAAATGCCAGGCTGAACATTACTGGGAATAAAACAGAATTTGCTATGCAATAACAAAGGAATGAATTCATTGTGAAGATGTAACAGTTAATGTGCACATCCCTGACAACAGAGCCTCATAATACACACAGAGGTATTATACAGTGTCATTGAGGCAGCACCGGGACATGGACATCTCAGGAGTTTTCCAGAAACACAAGTCACAAGCTCACTCCAGGCCTTAAGACTAAGGTCAGATGAGTTATGAATCCAAGTTTATAACAAGATGCCCATGTGATTCAAGTGCGGAAGAAAAGCTGAAGACACTGAAATAGTCCATTGTGGCATACATTCTACAACAGCATGGGGCATGTTGTCATAACAGCTTAAAAGAAAGAGTCGTCCCAGGGTTTTATAAGGTAACAGAATTCAGTGAAAATGCACTGTGATATAGATTCGGGAAATAAGAAATCCATAAAATAGAGATCCTTAGAGATTAATTTTAATTCTTTCTAATGATGTTTTTGTGTGTGTTCATATGAGTGTAGGTGCCTATACAGGCCAAGAGAGGGTGCCAGAGTCCCTGGAACTGGATGAACAAACAGTGTGAGTCACCTGATAGGGTACAGGACAGTAAACTCAGATCCTCTGCAAAGACAGACTATGCTCTTAACCACTGAGCCATATCTCCAGAACCACAGATTATATAAGAAAACTTCCAAATTGCTCTCTAAAGTGTAAGTTTTACCATAGTAATCCCTTCAGCTTCTGCATATGTAAGTGATTTTATTCTGGTATTTTCATACACCTCTATAAAATGCCTTAATGATATTCATCCAGCATAACCTAGGAATTAACACATACACACGTGTGCAAACCAGTTCCCAAATAATCCCCTTTCAATTGATCAACTATGACCATATCCTAAAATTCAAAATAGTTCAAGTAAAATAAACAAATTCCCAGAAATCCTATGAGACTGAAATTTAAAATCAAAAATATCTAGATTCTTCATATGAGAGAAAACATAATACTCAGTTTTCTAATCCTAGCTTCTATTGCTTGTGACATTTGCTCAAAATGTCATTTTGTTATTCTTCATGGCTGAATAATACTCCATTGATCCACTCACTGATGAATGCCTAAGCTGATTCTATAATTACCACGGTCTATTGACAAATACAGCAGCAACAAAGGTAGATATCTCTAGTGCATGCTGACTTAGCTTCATATACCAAGGTGTGGCATGGCAGGATCATGTGAGCCTTTTATTTGTTTAAGGAAATTCCACACTGATTTTCAAAATGGCTGAACTAATTCTCATCCCCACTACGGTAATGTTCTAGTATCCTCACAGGCATTTGCTGTTTTCTTGATAAAAACCATTCTGACAAGGATGAGATACAGTTACAATGTAGTTTTGATATTTATTTCAATTTCCTTAATGGCTAAAAAGGATGAACATCTCTATGTATTTATTGGCCATCTGTCTCTGAAGAACTGTCCAATTCATTTGCCCATTCACTGATAAGATTCCTCTTTTCTTTGCTGCATTATTCACTTCAGCTTTTTCTCTGACACACACCTTGTCAGATGATCAGCTAACAAAGATTTTCCTCCTTCTGTGAGTTGGTCATTGTTGTTGTTGTTACAAAGAAGCTATTTCATTTCATGTGATTTCATTTGTCTGTTGTTGAAGCTATTTCCTGAACTACTGGAACCCTTTTCAGAACCCCCTGGCCTACTCTGTTACCCTGTTTTCTTCTAGCAGTATAAAGTTTTTAAAGGTATTTAACCAATTTCGAAAAGATTTCTTGTCATGGGGAGAGATAGGGATCTAATTTCATTCTTTTACAAGTGAATATGCAGTTTTATCACAATGGCCTGTTGAAGAGGTTATATTATCTCCCAACATATATTTTGGAATCCTTATCAAAAGCTGGTGGCTATAGTTGTGAATTTGTTTCTAGGTCTTCTAATTTGTTGCATTCTTCAGTTTGCCTTTTTTGTACCTGATTTTGTATTTTTGGTTCTGAGCCAAGCTTTAACAGGTGAGCCATCTCTCCAGCCCAGTTGCGCCAGCTCTGCAGCAAACTTTGAAATTTTGATATCAGATACTCTGGTATGTACAGCATTATTCTTTTGTCCCAGTATAACTTTGGCTATTTCTAGTCTTTCAGATTTCCAAGTAGAGTTTAGAGTTTCTTTTTCTGGGAAGGGTGTTTGGAATTTTATATATATATTTTTTTTAAGGATAATTTATTTTATTTTATTTTGTTTTCCATTTGACCTACAGATTCCTTGATGGCCCTTGTTTTTTGTTTTTTGTTATTTTAGTAATTTTCAGGTAATTGACTTTGTATCCCCCATAAGCACCTCCCTCCTCCTCTCCCAGTCCTACCCTCCCTCCCCCTTTTTCACACATGCCCCTCCCAAAGTCCACTGATAGGGGAGATCCTCCTCTCCTTCCTTTTTTTTTTTTAATTCTTATTATTTATTCTATTGTTGTTTTTTTTTTTTTTTTTTTTTTTCTACTTCATTGATTTCTGCCTTGGTCTTAATTATTTCTAGTTTGGGTATTGGTTTGTTTTTGTTTATTCAGTTTCTTTTATTTATTTATTTTTTTTTTTTTAAATTTTTTATCAGTTACATTTTATTAACTCTGTATCCCAGCCGTGTCCCGATCCCTCATTCCCTCCCAGTCCCTCCCTCCCTCCCTCATCTCCACAGTGCCCTTTTCCAAGTCCACTGATGGGGGGGACCTCCTCCCCATTCATCTGATCCTGTTTTATCAGGTATCTTCAGGACTGGCTACAAAGCCCTCCTCTGTGGCCTAACAGGACTGCTCCTCCCTTCAGGGGTGGGGAGACCAAAGAGCCAGTCATTGAGTTCCTGTTAGAAATAGTCCTTGTTCCCCTCACTTTGGGAAACCAATTGGTTACTGAGCTACCACAGGCTACATCTGAGTGGAGGTTCTAGGTTATATCCATACATGGTCCTTGGTTGAATGTCAGTCTCAGAAAAGACCCTGTGCCCAGATATATTTGGTCCTTGTGGAGCTCCTATCCTTTCCCCATCAGACTAACTCCCCTTCTTTCTTATGATTCCCTGTACTCTGCCAAAGGTTTGGTCAGGAGTCTTTGCTTTGAAAACACTGCTAGTTACAGTCTTTCAGATGCACTCAGTAGACTCCTGTCATACGTTCAATGCACATCCCATCTGTCTTTCTAAACGAGGATTGATCATCTTACCCCATGTCCGCTCAATTGATTATCTTTCTTAGGTGTATAGATTTCATTATGTTTATCATATCTTATAGGTCTATATAAGTGAGTATATCCCATGTTTGTCTTTCTCCTTCTGGGATATTTCACTCAGAATGATCTTTTCTAGATCCCACCATTTGCCTGCAAATTTCATGATTTCCTCCTTTTTGATTGCTGAGTAGTATTCCATTGTGTAAAAATACCACAATTTCTGTACCCATTCCACCGTTGATGGACATCTGGGTTGTTTCCAGGTTCTGGCTATTACAAATAAAGCTGCTATAAACATGGTTGAGCAAGTATCCCTTTTGTGTACTTGACGAAATTTGGGTATATACCTAGCAGTGGTATAGCTGGGTCTTGAGGAAGCACTATTCCTAATTGTTTTAGAAAGCGCCAGATAGCTTTCCAGAGTGGTTGTACAAGTTTACATTCCCACCAGCAGTGGAGGAGGGTTCCCCTTTCTCCACAACCTCTCCAGCATGTGTTATCACTTGAGTTTTTCATCTTGGCCATTCTGATGGGTGTAAGGTGATATCTCAGGGTCATTTTGATTTGCATTTCCCTGATGGCTAATGAGGATGAGCATTTCTTTAAGTGTTTCTCTGCCATTTGATATTCCTCTGTCGAGAATTCTCTGTTTAGCTCTGTTCCCCATTTTTTAATTGGATTACTTGGATTGCTGCTTTTCAGCTTCTTTAGTTCTTTGTATATACTGGATATTAGTCCTCTGTTAAATAAAGGGTTAGTGAAGATTCTTTCCCAATCTGTAGGCAGTTGTTTTGTTTTGAAGACGGTGTTCTTTTCTTTACAGAAGCTTTTCAGTTTCATAAGGTCCCATTTATTGATTGTTGCTCTTAGAGCCTGTGCTGTTGGTGTTCTGTTCAGGAAGTTGTCTCCTGTGCCAATGAGTTCTAGGCTGTTCCCCACTTTTTTTTCCAATTGATTTAGAGTATCTGGTTTTATGTTGAGGTCCTTGATCCACTTTGACTTTAGTTTTGTGCAGGGTGATAAATATGGATCTATTTTCATTTTTCTGCATGTAGACATCCACTTGGTCCAGCACCATCTGTTGAAGATGCTGTCTTTTTTCCATTGAATGGATTTGGCTTCTTTGTCAAATATCGAGTGTTCATAGGTGTGTGGGTTTATTTCTGGGTCTTCTATGCGGTTCCATTGATCCTCCTTTCTGTTTCTATGCCAATACCATGCAGTTTTTATTACTGTTGCCCTGTAGTACAGCTTGAGATCAGGGATGGAGATACCTCCAGATGATCTGTTGTTGTACAGGAATGTTTTGGAGATTCTGGGATTTTTGTTTCTCCATATGAAGCTGAGAATCTTTTTTTTCAAGGTCTGTAAAGAATGGAGTTGGTATTTTGATGGGAATTGCATTGAATCTGTAGATTGCTTTTGGCAGGATGGCCATTTTCACAATGTTAATCCTACCATTCCATGAGCATGGGCGATCTTTCCATCTTCTGATATCTTCTTCAATTTCTTTCTTCAGAGACTTGAAGTTTTTCTCAAACAGGTCTTTCACTTGCTTGGTTAGAGTCACACCAAGGTACTTTATGTTATTAGTGGCTATTGTGAAGGGTGTTGTTTCCCTAATTTCATTCTCAGCCTTTTTGTCTTTGGTATATAGGAGGGCTTCTGATTTTTTTGAGTTGATTTTGTATCCTGCCACTTTGCTGAAGGTGTTTATCAGATGAAGGAGTTCTCTGGTTGAATCCTTAGGGTCGCTCATGTATACTATCATATCATCTGCAAATAATGACACTTTGACCTCTTCCTTTCCAATTTGTATGCCCTTGATCTCCTTTAGTTGTCTTATTGCTCTGGATAGGACTTCAAGTACTATGTTGAAGAGATATGGGGACAATGGGCAGCCTTGTCTTGTCCCTGATTTCAGTGGGATTGATTTAAGTTTCTCTCCATTGAGTTTGATGTTAGCTATAGGCTTGCTATATATTGCCTTTACTATCTTTAGGTATGTGCCTTGTATCCCTGATCTCTCCAAGACTTTAAACATGAATGGGTGTTAGACTTTGTCAAATGCTTTTTTGGCATCTAAGGAGATGATCATGTGGTTTTTCTCCTTCAGTTTGTTTATGTAGTGGATTACATTGATGGATTTCCATATGTTGAACCACCCTTGCATGCCTGGGATATAGCCTACTTGGTCATGGTGAATGATATCTTTGATGTGTTCTTGGATTCAGTTTGCAAGTATTTTATTGAATATTTTTGCGTCAATGTTCATAAGAGAGATAGGCCTGAAGTTCTCTTTTTTTTTGGGTCTTTGTGTGGTTTAGGTATTAAGGTGACTGTGGCTTCATAGAATGAGTTCAGCAGTGTTCCTTCTGTTTCTATTTTGTGGAAAAGCTTGAGGAGAATTGGAGTTAGCACTTCTTTGAAGGTCTTGTAGAATTCTGTGCTGAAGCCATCTGGTCCAGGGCTTTTTTTGGAGGGGAGACTGTTAATGACTGCTTCGATTTCCTTGGGAGATATAGGGCTATTCAGTCTTTCTACCTGATCTTGACTTAGTTTTGGTAGATGGAATCTTTCAAGAAAATTATCCATTTCATTTAGATTCTCAAATTTTGTGGCATATAGGCTTTTGTAGTATGACCTAATAATTGTTTGGATTTCCTCAGTGTCTGTGGTTATGTCCCCATTTTCATTTCTGATTTTGCTGATCTGGATAGTTTCTCTCTGCTTTTTAGTTAGTTTGGCTAAGGATTTGTCTATCTTGTTGATTTTCTCAAAGAACCAGCTTTTTGTTTCATTGATTCTTTGGATAGTTTTATTTGTTTTTAATTGATTGATTTCAGCCCTTAGTTTGATTATTTCCAGCTGTCTGCTCCTCTTAGGTGTATCTGCTTCTATTTTTTCTAGGTTTTTCAGTTGGGCCATTAAGTTGTTTGTATGTGATGTTACGAATTTCTTCTTGCAGGCACTTAGTGCTATAAATTTTCCTCTGAGCACTGCTTTCAATGTGTCCCATAAATTTGGGTATGTTGTGCCTTCCTTTTCATTGAATTCTAGGAAGTCTTTAATTTCTTTCTTTATTTCTTCCTTAACCCAGCTGTCATTGAGTAGTAAGTTGTTCAGTTTCCATGTGCTGGTTGGCTTTTTGTTGTTTCTGTTGTTGTTGATGTCTAGCTTTAGTCCATGGTGGTCAGATAGTATACAAGGGATTGGGATTGGGCGGGCCGTACCATCAGTGATGGCAATCCTGTGGAGCTAGTATGGCATCTAGCAGATTGGCGCCCTGGGAGGATGGTGCAGCCGCAGCACGAATCTGGGACTCCGGGACACATACTGCTGGCTTTTGCCTGCCACTAAAGGGCTTGGGGCTCCGCCTCAGGGGCTGTATACCCCAGGCAGTTAGGTCTGCGCTGAGAAAGATGAGTCTGCTGTGCCGAGGAAGAAGGAGGTCTGGGGGAAGGGAGTGCCGCAAGAACAAAGGATTGTTTCTCTCCTTCCCCAAACAAGTCCCCGGGTGACCCCAGACCAAAGTTTTCACCTCCTGCGATGTTCCCTGTTGTTTAGAAAGCCTCACCGTGATTTTCTTGGGTTAGAAGTCCTTCCATTCACCAACTCAGAAGTTCAGGTATCCCACTGCTCAGAAACTGTGTGTGCTAGTCGCCATCTTGGCTCCGCCCCCCTCTCCTTCCTTCTGATCTTAGTCTATCAGATTACATCAGGAATGGCTGCATTGTCATCTTCTGTGGCCTGGTTGTTTTAAACCCATAGATATCTTTGTTAATGTAGCCTTTTCTACAACATTAATTCTGCTATTCCATAAACATAGAGGTGGGAATCTTTTTACCTTTCCAGTGTTTTCTTTCATTTCTTTCTAACGTGGATTGTTGTCTACTTTGTTACCTATAAGTAAGGCTGAAGATACTCCAATTTCCTTCCATATTTGGCTGGTACTTTGAGTTTCATTTTTTTCAATTTCAGCCCCTTTGTGTCTTTACAAGAGAAGAGTGTTCCTTGCAGACAACAAACAAATGTTGTTTTAATGAAATCAAATAGCCTGTATCATTTCTTGACAAAGAGCATTTACACTTAGTGTTATTATTGCGAATGGCTGAGTCCTGTGATTTTGTTGTTTAACTGTTGGTTTCATAATTACTTTTTTATTGTTGTTGTTGTTCTTTCTCTTACCCAACCTTGGGATTTCCGGACCACTGAGTTGAACCTGTTTGATTCTTTCATAATTATCACCTGTTCAGGTATTCACTCTTTTTTGAGTTTTTCTGGGTATTGACACCACATTTAATCCTATCTAATTGTACAAATATTTCTTTAAATACTTTCATAAATCCTGGATATATGATCATGAATTGCTTTATCTTGGAAGATTTTATTTCTCAATCAATTTTAAAGGCTATCTTTTTGCTTCCTGATTGGCAGTTTACTTATTCTTGTCTGAATTTATCATTATATATATATATATATATACATATATATATATATATTTGAATGAGTTCTCCTCAAAAGACAATTTATAGTTTTTAATTGACACTTTACATTTTTTCTTTGTTCTTGTCATTTAGCTACAATTTTAAGTGAAAAAGTTCTGATTATAAATGTTTCCTGTATTATGAAGTCCATATTGTTCACAAGATTCAGAGATGTTTCTGCTATGCTTTTTTGAATATGTTCACTCTACCTTTATCTTGAATTTCAATTCCTTTTATACCATGGATTATTAGTTTTAAAATATTGATCATGTCCTAGAGTTCTTAAAAGCTACAGTCATTCCTGTTTGTTGGTTTTTACTTTATGGTATCTTCATGAGTCCTTGGTATTCTTTATTCCTAATAAGCTAGCTTCCTGGCAGTACTTCCTATAGTAATTTAAATTTTATTAATGGTTTTTAATTTATAGCATTTTTGTTTTGCCTTATTTGTTTATTTATTTTGTTATATCAGAATCTTAATTTCCTTCCTGTATTTCACATTGTACTTTAAAGTTTTTCTCCTTACTCCATTCCTCGATTTAAGTTCTATTTGAGTTCATTGATAACTCTTACTACTTGACTCTAGTGTTTATCCTGAACTACTTTATTATCTTTTGACTTAGCTGTTAAGGAGCTATGAGAATTTGCAGTGTCTTATTGCTCTGCTTGTTCATATTGATTGTGTCTCTAAGTTACAACTCATGTATTTTTTAGGATTACTCTCATTCCTACTAATTGTTTTTTATAGGAACCTTTATATGGGCAGCTTCTCATGGGACCATGATATACCACTTACTCAGAAGGGGGGGATAAAAATAGCAAAAGAAAAGAACTGGTATTTAAGTGGAATAAAAGGTGATTGAAAATATTAATTATTGATCTTAGAGCCTGTGCTGTTGGTGTCCTGTTCAGGAAGTTTTCTCCTGTGCCAATGAGTTCAAGGGAATTCCCCGCTTTTTTTTCTAACCAATTTAATGTGTCTGGTTTTATGTTGAGGTCTTTGATCCACTTGGACTTCAGTTTTGTGGCAAGTGATAAGTATGGATCTATTTTCATTTTTCTATATGTAGACATCTAGTTAGACCAGCACCATTTGTTGAAGATACTATCTTTTCTCCATTGTATGGTTTTGGCATCTTTGTCAAAGATCAGGTATCCATAAGTGTGTGGGTTTATTTCTGGGTCCTCTGTTTGGTTCCATTGATCCACCATTCTGTTTCTATGCCAGTACCATGCAGTTTTTAAAACTGTTGCTCTATAATACAGCTTAAGATCAGGGATGGAGATACCTCCAGAAGATCTCTTATTGTAGAGGATTGTTTTAGCAATTCTGGGTTTCTTGTTATTCCATATGAAGTTGAGAATTTTTCTTTCCAGGTCTGTAAAGAATTTTGTTGGTAATTTGATGGGCATTGCATTGAATCTGTAGATTGCTTTTGGTAAGATGACCATTTTTACTATGTGAATCCTGCCAAGCCATGAGCATGGGAGATCTTTCCATCTTCTGATATCGCCTTCTAATTCTTTCTTCAGAGACTTGAAATTTTTTTCATACAAGTCTTTGACTTGCTTGGTTAGGGTGATTCCAAGGTACTTTATGTCATTTGTGGCTATTGTGAAGGGTGTTGTTTCCCTAATTTCTTTTTTGAACCTGAAAAGCTTCTGTAAATCAAAGGACACCATGATTGAAACAAAACGACTGCCTACAGATTGGGAAAGAATCTTCACCAACCCTTTATCTGACAGAGGACTAATATCCAGTATATGTAAAGAACTAAATAAGCTGAAAAACAACAAGCCAAGTAATCCAATTAAAAAATGGGGAACAGAGCTAAACAGAGAACTCTCTGTAGAGGAATATCAAATGGCAGAGAAACACTTAAAGAAATGCTCAACCTCATAAGCCATTAGGGAAATGCAAATCAAAACGACCCTGAGATTTCACCTGAGACCCATCAAAATGGCCAAGATGAAAAACTCAAGTGACAACACATGCTGGAGAGGTTGTGGAGAAAGGGGAACCCTCCTCCACTGCTGGTGGGAATGTAAACTAGTACAACCACTCTGAAAAGCGATCTGATGAGATCTGTTAGACTAAGATCAGAAGGAAGGAGAGGAGGACCTCCCCTATCAGTGGACTTGGGGAGGGGCATGAGTGAAGGAAGGGGAGGGAGGAGGAGGTGCTTATGGGGGCATACAAAGTGAATAAAGTATAATTAATAAAATAAAAAAATTAAAAAAAATAATTATACCCCAAGCAAAGTTGAAAAGAAAGCTATTTACAGAATGAATTAGAAGTTCAAAAAAATACAAATGGTAATCAGTAATAGAAAGAAGAGGCTCACATTTTTCTATCTTGGTACTCATACACACCTCTCTGTGAAGTCACTCACCTGATTTTTGCTTCCGATGTGGAGATGCAGGCAAGACCTAGGTTACTCTAATGTACCCATTCCCTCCTTGGTGGGTGTTTGCAATAGAATTGATTAGCAAAACTTTAAATCAGTATCTCAATTCTGGCTGCTGGAACAGGTTATCCTGACTGCTCTTTCCCAGTTTGGTTTAATTAGGCTATGGAAGGGTCTTGTTAGTGAGATCCTTTAAAGGTCAGCCAAATTACTCTAATGCACAATTCCAATTAAGAACCATTACGCTTTTAAATTAACATTTTGTAATGAAGTAACAGAGTTTTTAACTCTGCTCTTCTTTGTTTCACATCTCCTTTTCATCATCTCTTGTGTATGACCACTAGTTTGTGAATGCAATTATCAGCTTCACTACTTTAGGTGAGCAAAAAGTTACCTCTGGATGATATCAGCATGAGACATCAGACATCAGCACTTAATGCCTCAATCTTATAATACTGATTGTATTTATATACTCCACATTCTAACTCTTCTTTGGAACTTACATAAAAAACACACTCTACTCAAAACAACAAGAAGAGGAAGCCCACGCAATCAGTTTGCACTCAAATCAAAAGGAGGAATCTCAGTGGGGGAGACAGGACTGAGACCAGTACACTGACTGAGTCAGTACACTGACTGGAGTTAAAGGAAATCCAGAAGGTTTAGTCTGTTTGGATATAAACATATTTTTGTTTTGGTCCCAGGTGTGAGATGTGGGACTGAATCAAAGGTCCACAGCAGCTGACTGTTTGCCTCAGGCAGGCTCTGAGAGATGCCAGATGTAAATAATTTACATTTATTGTAATTTATTGTCAGATGTAAATAATTTAAATCTGAGGAGTCTGGAGAGAGAATAAATACCCAGAAAGCATTGAGGAGCTCTGAGAAGGGATAAGGCTGCTGCTGCTTCCCCCTGCTGCTCCTGGTTGCTGTTATGAGACAAGAAGTTGGAGATCTCCTAAAAGGAGGATTGGACTGGCTCCAAGGAATACAAGGACCGTAACCAGCAGGAAGCAGCTAAGAAAACTGTGCCCCTTCTCCCACTAACCCTTTCTGTCTCCTACCTGGTGTTGGGGTATAGGAAGGTATTGGGGTGGAGAAGAGAGAAAGAGGCATAATAAACCTAAATTAAATAGTTTTTTAAAGGGCACAATATTAGTGTATTGAAACTTCTGAAACAAATCTAAATGGCATACTCAACATAATTTACATTCCTCAATCTCTGAAGGCTAGAAAGTCTAAGATCACAGTAGCAGAAGGTGTATTGTCTAGAAAGACTTTCCTTTCTGGTTCACAGATGGTGACTTCCTGGTGTCCTCACACAGAAGCAACAGTGAGTCTTTTCTAGAAGTTCATTCATCTCTTTAACACAGGATCTATCTGTATGAGCTAAACACTTATTTATTTATTTATTCACTTTATATCCCACTCAGATTCCCCTCCCTCTTCTCTTCCTGGGCCCACCCTTCTTCCCCCTTCTCTGTATCTTTCCTCTCCTTCCCCCGCCCAGAAAAGGGGAGCCCACATACCCATCCCAGCACATCAAGTCACTTTAGGACTGAAAGCATCCTCTAGGACAGTGGCTAGCAAGGCAGCCC
Organism: Meriones unguiculatus; assembly: GCF_030254825.1. Lineage (NCBI taxonomy): Eukaryota > Metazoa > Chordata > Mammalia > Rodentia > Muridae > Meriones > Meriones unguiculatus. Next base: position 102,758,199 of record NC_083351.1, read on the forward strand.
CTCCAGGGGAAAGTGATAGATAAGCGTGCAAGAGAGTCCTTGTCAGAGACAGTCCCCACTAGGGGACCCACATGAAGACCAAGCTGTGCATTGTGTACATATGTGTAGGGGGCCTAAGTCCAGTCCATACATGGTCCTTGGTTGGTGTTTCAGTCTCTACAAACTCTCCTGGGCCTAAATTATTGGCTCTGTTGGTATTCTTGTGGCAATCCTTTTTCCCTCCTGGTCCTTCTATCCTTCCTCCCACTCTTCCACAAGGCTCCCTGTGCTCTGCTCAATGTTTGGCTGTGAATCTAAGTATCTGTTTCAATCTCTTGCTGGGTAGAGACTCTCAGAAGACAGTTATGCTAGACTCCTGTCTCCAAGCATAGCAGATTGTCATTAATAGTGTCAGGAGTTGGCTCTCTCTAATGGTATGTCCAGGCATTAGCTGGACATTCCATCAATCTTGACTCGATCTTTATCCCTGCAAATCTTGTAGGCAGGGTAAATTTGGGAAAGTTTTTGTGGTAGGTTGGTGTTCCCCTCCCTCTAGAATGAGTCCTGTCAGGTTAGAGGGTGGCCTGTTCAGTCTCCATATCTCCCACTAGTAGGAGTCTCTGCTAGAGTTAGCCCTATATCCTCCCAGGAGCCCATCCTGTCATAGGTCACCACCCTGTCTCAGAGATGCCCCAGGCCATGGTTTCTCTTCTCTTTGAAAGTCCTCTGTCCTCCACTACCCTATCAGATTCCCAACTTCCTTTTTCTCAGCACTCCCTCTCCTATCCTGTCCTCTTCAACCATTTCCTCTGTTTGTTCTATTTCCTCTTCTTGGTGAGATTCATGTACCCTCCCTTGGGCCCTCCTTGTTACTTAGCTTCTTTGGGTCTGTGAATTGTAGTGTGCTTATCCTGTACCATATGGTTAATAACCGCTTATAAGTGAGTACATACCATGTGTGTCTTTCTGGGTCTGGGTTATTTCACTCAGGATGATCTTTTTTATTTCCATACATTTGAGAGAGAGAGATTAAAAAATACATTCTTCTAAGTGCCCTTCTCTAGGTATCATTGTACTCAGCATGATGTTTCAACATACAACTTCAAGATATAAACATCCATACAACTGAACACCATGGGTGCCTCCTAAAGACACTATCACACCAAGGAAGAAAATCTCCCCCCCCACACACACACATATAAAAAAATGGAATTGTGACAGATAGGGTGAAAGGAATTCACTCTGGTGAGGCGCTCCTTTGCCCTGGGCCTTCATTGTCTGAATATACTGTGGGATACCTAGAGTGCCAACAGGTTCTAGGAAACCACCATGTCACTGAACCTGGGAAAGTAAATAGTAAAAGTGGGAGAAATAGAACGCACACACACACACACAGAGGCAGGCAGGCACGCATGCACGCACGCATGCACACACACACACAAACCCCAGAGAAGAGCTGGAAAAGCTTGAAGTAGAAGTATAAAGGGGGAGTATTAGATTCATAATCTACAAGTGCCTGTGTCTTCTCTTTTCTCATGGGAAAATAGTAACTGTGCCCCATAGAAACTGTACACCCTCTCTACCTCTGATTATTGTCATGATTATATATACAAGTGTTCAAAATTAACAGAACCCTATTCTGTATGTTGGGAGCCCCAAAATATGAGATAAATAGAGTGAGATATTGAGACAGAAAGTTCCTGGCTGACAATATATTTTTTTAATTAGGTTATTTGGAACAAAAAGAAATACCCTAACTCTGGGTAGTACATTGTGTGGGTGACCCACAGATAAAAAGATGAAAGAAGGAAACTGCTTTTACCTTCCTGTCCTCGCATTTGCCAGAAATCCATCCATCCACTGCTGGAACATGTCTTCACTTACCAGAGAGCCGATTTCTTTGGAATCCCAACACAGAGAAAAGACCAGCAGTGCTCTAGTGCCCTCTAGGCCTTAAGCACTAGGCTGGGATTGCTGAGACATTCACCCTTATAAACTGGACAGGGCCCAGGTTCTCAGCCTCTCTATTGTGAGACATCCATGACTGGACCACCCACACCAATGGGAAGCCAATCTAATTATACATTTAGAATATTTCTATACATATGTAGAATTACATATATAGAATTATCAGTTCTGTTTCTTTAGAGAACCTTGAGTAATATAGACTTGTGTGTAAGATACATGGCTCTCTTTTTAAAAAAAATTTAGAAAAATAATATGGAATTTATTCATAAGCAAATTGAAATTAAGATTACCAAAAATACATTTTTAATAAGAGCATGGTCATAGTATTTAGTACATGATAGGACATTGAGGAAATGAGAAAAATATAACATTTTTGTTGCTGTTTTGTTTGTGGTGGTAGGATTAAAATCAAGACCAATCCCATGCTAATCACTGCTCTATATCCCCAGCCCAGAAAAAAAAGATAGATGTTGTAACAATTTTACTGGAGACAAGTTGGTGCCATATATATTTTTTTTTCATTGTGCTGATATTCTAAATATTTGCTTTCCTTCTATGTGGGGAAAGGATAATATTCAGAGTATTTCTTCAAGAGGCTATAATCTTAAACCTTTAGGGATCAGGATGTACCAGAGATGAAAATGAGGAAGATGAAAGAATATTTATGAAAAGACACCTGAGAAATCTCTTACCTGGAAAGGCTTCCTGAGGCCTGTACAATCTCCAACCTGTAAAGTCTTGTTGGAATCTGTATAATATCCAACTGGCAAAGGCTTTCTGGGATCTGTATGAACCTGAAAACACCCTGAGATTTAGCTCAGACTCGGAAATACCCCAATCCAGGCTCACCTTAAATGTCTCTCCAAGAACAGTGGCCTGTGACCTCTATTCCAGAAGAGCTCTTAGGGTATTATTGTTTCAAGGTAACATTGTACACTTTAGACTAGGTGAACATCTCTGGTCTGATTTCTACTGTAAGATGTGCTCTTTCAAATTATGAAATTAATTTCAAAATGAACAATATTGCTAATCTATTTAATTGCTGAATAACATCTCTCATTCTCTCCTACCATTCTCTTAAAGAGTGCTTCATGTCTTAAAAATGAAAGATTTACTTTTTAAAAACTAAGCTAATTGGCTGTGTGTGCATTGTCAGGCATTGATTTTAGAACCTATTTTGGTTTGAAAATCTACTTTAGCAGCTGGGCATGTGACACATGCCTGTAATCCCAGCACTTGGGAGGCAGAGGCAGATGGATCTCTGTGAGTTCAAGGCCAGGCTGGTCTACAAAGTGAATCCAAGACAGCTAAAGCTACACAGAGAAACCCTGCCTTGAAAAACATAAAAACAAAACACAAACAAAAACTTGTTTTAGCAATCTCGTGCAAGCATACAAACATTAACGAAAGTCTAAAGAAGTGAGTTTCCAACAATTCTGTGAAAGTTAATCAGAATCAAAATAGTTACTTAAATCAAACACCAACAAAAATAAGTGAAGTGAAAAGTTATGAAAGTTTCTCATTCCTGACTGTCCACAACTTCTACTTTTATTTCTACAGAAGCTTTGACAGAAAGATAACTTCACAGAAGGCTATCATAAACTCATACAAAATTAACTCAGCAAAAACACCAGTCTAGCAGCTCTCTACCAAACCTCCTTAGGCTAACATCACTCTTCTTATTAATGACTCCGCTCAAGGGCTGTTGTTTCAAAATATGCTAGGTACTCTAGCACACATTTGCCTTTTTAAAAAACCTGCCTCACCTCAGCCTTTGTAAGTATGATCTACTGATAACCGCTAATAATTCACCATGGCACAATGCAACTGCTCTCTGATCATTAGGCTGGCAATCCACACCACTGCAACCCAGAAAACCTCTCACTGTTCCACATCCATCCCAAACTTCCAGTGAAATCCTTACCCATGTAATATCCATATGGGTCAATAGTATGTTTTCTAGACTCTCAGCATGGGGAAAATAGATTAATAAGACAAATAATGAATAGGAATAAAAGAAAGAAAGCTAAATAAAAATAGATGTACACATTACTTACTGTACCAGTTAACGCTCGATTTTCTGACTTCTAATAACAATAATGAATGTTTTTTGCTTTCTTAGAATATTATTCAACTTGCACTGATGATCTTTTTAAAGCCCTTTATTTGTATCACTTATGAATCCTCAATAAAAGTTGTATAATGTATCAGTAGGTATGAAATGTGAACAAGTAATTTGCTATGTTCTCAAACTACCAAACACATTTCCAGTACTTGCTAGAACAGCAAAAATTGTCCCTGGTGCATGCAAACTTTGCAAATAATAAAACACTAAGATGTTTCAGAAGGTCTTTTTCTAAAAGTCTACTGGGATTTGCTCTATCTATTTGCATAAATAAATTATAAATGGATACATTACAGCTGACTGCATTCAGCAAGGTGAAATTCAGGAATGAATATTAAACAGTGCTTGGCCATAAAGAGGGGTGTTCAATACCCATTCCCAGCCCAGGTCTTGATTCATAATCTTTCCTGGCCTCTTCACTCTATTATTTTCTAGGTATTCTCTTTGGTGTCTTTCATCACATTTAATCTTCCTTTTCTCTCAGTTGCTCAGAAGGCACACTTTATGCAGACTTATTAAAACCGACTCCTGAACAAAGTGATAGAGAAAACTTAATTGGCTTTCCAAGTTGGTCTGCTTGGAATAACATTCAATATGAATTCTCTGCATATTAGCCTAAGCAAAGAAATAAATAAAGAAATGTATTACAGATATCATAAAACTCTACTTGAACAGAGCAAGCACCATGCTGTACAATGTGCCTTGGTTTTGCTCACAAGATGCACAGCAAGGTGCAGTGATGGATTACTCAGTGAAAAATACCACTTGGCATGCTAATTAAAGAGAGGACAAGGCAACCACCCAACATAAACTTGAAAACAATTAAGTATGCTTATAAATGCAGAACCTTGGAAAACTAAATTGAGTCCTAAATCAGAGAGACCCTAAAGACTCCAAGAAAGGGACACAGATTAGCCAGACTCCTGAGTGTTCTAAGGAGAGCATGGTTGTGGTCTAATAAGACTTCCTATTAAATCCTTTATGGCACTGAAGTCACAATATAAGATCACAATAGTTTGTCATTTGAAAATACCACATTCCAGAAGATAAGACATATTTTTGTACTTGCAAGTCAGTCATTCTGCCATGAACTGTCTTCACAGTTCCTGAAAGTCATCTTTGGAATATCATTTGAGGAATTATGAAATCATTCCCTGTGTCTTGATCTGTCAGAGATACAGTTATAAGCTCCACAGGAAAACTATGACAGTGTCTCAGGAAAAGCAATATGAAGCAACTTCTCTGTTGCTGCTCACATAGGACATGTCCTTCCTGGTATCTAGTCCTTTCTTCCCCACAACATCTCTTTAAAAGACAGGAGGACAGGAGTGAGTCTGTACTGCTGACCTCCGATCTTCTCAGAGTCATGGCTTCCCAGATCAGAACCAGTGAAGTTCACAGGTACAAATTGAAAACAACACATCCTTCCTTTGTATCAGTAACAATAAGTTTATGTGCAACCAAAAAGTCTTACCATTGAAGATCACTGAAAATATGTTTATGTACACTGTTTCTTGTGTCAAATAATGTATCTGATTCTAAAGCTGAGCCTCCTCCTGAGTTATTTATGGACAGATGACGAATATCTAGTAGACACAGTCCATGCCATTCAATAAAATAAAATGTTTAGACCTCAAGAATGAGGCCGATCACTTCCTGTTTTCAAAGCCTACTTGTTTGTTTGTTGATTGTTCAAAGCATTTATCCAATCTGGAGGACCATATTGTGAAAATTATCACTGTAAGGAACATTATTCTAATGCGTTGGTAGTGGCTAGTAATCAAAATTAAATAGTTACACCAAGTATTTTGAATTCACTTCTAATCCAGCAAAAAAACTACTTAAATTGGAGAAGTAATTATGTACCACATGAGGACCATGTCAGAAAGACAAAAAGAAGACTGCATTGCCAATTTTTGGGCAATAGTCACTTTGAGGGCATTGCTCACAAACATATATCTTAACTTTTGCAAAAATTTTCACGTCACTAAATCTTTGTCATTATGTATTTACATCTAATTTTATATTATACTAAAACTTCAAAGAAATGTTCATTGATAATAACATTCTTAATGCTGTGCTGTTTTGGACTAAATCTTCAAGCTGCTTAGGTATAAAATATATGGTTATCTCATTATGTCTCTTGATATGGAGTTCTTTCTCAAGAGATGATTATACTGCAGACAAAGTCTAGCAGTCCTCATCCCAAAGACTTAGAAATCGGATTCCCATCAGCTACACATCTGCCTCTGCGCCTGCTGAAACAAGGTGTGACCTGCCATTGACAAAGCAACACTCTGCTGCCCTCCACTTCAGGCCAGATGTTCGTGTCAGTTTTCTCCCTCCCTGGATTCACACAGACCCTTTAGGGAGCATCCTAGGTGGTTTTTCTGTTGTTAAAATAAAGCACTGACCAAAGCCAACTTGGGGAGGAAAAGGTTTATTTCCACCTAAAAGTTACATTCCATCAGGGGGAAGTCAGGCCAGAAGCTCAAGGCAGGAAGCTGGAGGCGATAACTGAAACAGAGACCATGCTTCTTGTTTTACTTTTCACAGCTTTTTCAGTTTCTTCTTTAGTGCAGATCCATCAACCCAGGAGTGGAACTGCATGTGGTGGGCTGGCCTCTACCACATCAATCATTACTCAAGAAGGGGCTTCCATAGGCGTGTTCACAGGCCAGTCTAAGAGAGGTGTTTTCTCAGTGAAGGTTTCCCATACTCATCAACAAAACCAACCAGCGCAGGCAGCAGGAGGGCAGTCCCAGCACTTGAGGGTTTGAGCGTCTTCCATTTTTCTTTGAGATCAAACTGTAGATGTCACCTCCTCACACCTACCTTTCCTGTCTTCATTACTTTATTGCTGTGATAAGCCACTATGACCAGTACAACTGACAGGAGAGTTTAGTGCTCCTGTGTCCTTCATTACTCTCAGAACCATGTGACTTACGCGGCCACTTGGGATGGAACCTCATCCCCTGTTTGAATAACATTGCGTAGACTTTGATTCGTTGTTGCTCTTTAGGAACAGATGATTCCTTAGATTTTTTCTTTTTTCTTTTTTTTTTTTTTTTTACAAGTTACAGGACTAGCTGTTTGGCATCTGCCCTCCAAGCACCCTGTCTTTAGTCCATTTTGCATCAGACCTCTCCTAATTTTTTCAGCATAAACTTTGGCTCCAAAATTACATTTTTGATGTTCTTCATCTTCTCAAATTGTGCATTTTGTATTTTTTGTCCTGTTCACTCTTTTTCATTGTAGATCTGCATTAAGAGTGATTGTTAACATCCAAGCAACAGAGTCAATATTAGGTTTTCTTTAAAAAAATAATCTATTCTGCAAAGGAAATCAGTCAAAACAATTCAATTTAACCTCTGGCAGATTTTTTTTTAGGACTAAGGAAGAAATCAACTGCATTCTTTGCCAAAATATCACAAGAATTGTGTATCTAGCCTGATTGTTAGTATTATTTCCTTCTGAAATTTCTTGAGCTGGGACTCTCTAGTCCACATGATTCTTAGCACCACTGTCTTTCTGGGTGCTAGGATGGCCTGTTACAGCCTGCTTACAGTATTAAACAATGTTCCTAGTCCAGAGTCCCAAAGTCTTAATATTCTTCAAAAATAAAAACAAAACACACATAAAGAAAAACAAACAAACAAACAAGCCAATACAATCAGCCCTGACATAGCAAAAGCCCACTCCATGGTTCCAATATCTGTCCCATTTGCTTTCTTATCATTGTGATAAGACACCATGACAAAGGCAACTTACAGAAGTATGAGTTTAATGGGAACTTACAGTTTCAGAGAGTTAGAATCTGTGATCCTCATGGCAGGGAGCATGGCGACAGGCAGGGAGGAGTGACACTAGAACAGTAACTGAGAATTTACATCCTGGTTCACAAACAGGAAGCAGAGAGTTGAAATCTCAAAACCCACCCCCAGCGGCACACCTCCTCCAAGATTACACCACTTAATCTTCCCCAAATAGTCCACCAACTGGGAAACAAGTGTTCAAATATGAGCCCATGGGAGGCAATCTGATTCAAACTACCACATGGCCCAATCAAAAATGGCCAAATGGCAAACCAGTCAAAAAGATCAAAAGACAAACAGCTTCCAGGAAGGAGACAATGTTCAGGGTCACACAGCTCTTCTTTGTCCCCTAATGAGGACATGATCTTCCTAATTCAGGGCTGGTTTGCTTTTCGTCACTGTCCCCTACAAAGGAATCTCAGGGAGATGATTCTGAGGAATTACACATCTGCCCCTGAATGAAAAGGTGATTTATAAAGAAAATCTTACTTTGTGTCTCAACTCTAAAAGATTTCTATGAGTGAGTATATACCTTGTGTGTCTTTTTGCTTCTGGGACAACTCACTCAGGATGATCCTTTCCACGTCCCACCATTTACCTGCAAATTTCATGATTTCCTTATTTTTCATTGCTGAGTAATACTCCATTGTATAGATGTACCACAATTTCTGCATCCATTCTTCAGTTGAAGGGCATCTGGGCTGTTTCCAGCTTCTGGCTATTACAAATAAAGCTGCTACAAACATGGTTGAGCAAATGTCTTTTTTGTGTACTTGAGCCTCTTTGGATATATGCCTAGGAGTGGTATGGCTGGATCTTGAGGAAGCACTATTCCTAGTTGTGTGAGAAAGCGCCAGATTGATTTCCAGAGTGGTTGTACAAGTTTACATTCTCACCAGCAGTGGAGGAGGGTTCCCTTTTCTCCACAACCTCTCCAGCATGTGCTGTCACTTGAGTTTTTGATCTTGGCTATTCTGATGGGTGTAAGGTGAAATCTCAGGATTGTTTTGATTTGCATTTCCCTAATGGCTAATGAGGTTGAGCATTTCTTTAAGTGTTTCTCTGCCATTCGATATTCCTCTACAGAGAGTTCTCTGTTTAGCTCTGTTCCCCATTTTTTAAGTGGACTACTTGGTTTGCTGCTTTTCAGCTTCTTTAGTTCTTTATATATACTGTGTATGAGACCTCTGTTAGATAAAGGGTTGGTGAAGATTCTTTCCCAATCTGTAGGTAGTCGTTTTGTTTTGATGACGGTGTCCTTTGATTTACAGAAGCTTTTCAGTTTCATGAGGTCCCATTTATTGATTGTTGCTCTTAGAGCCTGTGCTGTTGGTGTTCTGTTCAGGAAGTTTTCTCCTGTACCAATGAGTTCTAGGGTATTCCCCACTTTTTTTTTCTAGCCGATTTAATGTGTCTGGTTTTATGTTGAGGTCTTTGAACCACTTGGACTTCAGTTTTGTGCAGGGTGATAAGTATGGATCATATAGACATGCAACATAGGATAAACCCACTAAAATCGGTACATCTAAAGAAACTAAGCAGGGACTCCAAGATGGCGGCGAGCAGAGCGCACCATTTTGGAGAAGCAGAAGACATGAATCTCCGTAATTGGTGAGTGGAGAGTCAATCAAAGCTAGAATTTGGACTGTGGGGCTTTCTAAAGGAGAGGGGCCAACTCAGAAGTGTGGAGTGCTAGTAGATTTAGATCGGGCGCGGACTTCTCCGGGAAGGAAATAGGGCTCTAACCTTGTCCAGGCCTCCGGCGGGGAAACCCGCACACAGCACCTGGCAGGTGAGCACAAAACTCACATCCAGGAGACCAAGGCAGCAGAGACAGTGCTAGGGGCCCCTTACAGCAGCGGTCTGCTGTAACCACCCGTTGAACACCCGAACCCTCCTGGGACACGTCCCGCTCGGGGCCCTCCGGTCCCGAGGATCGTCCCCTCCCCCATCCCGCTGACGTGATCTTGCGGCTTAGACCGCAGCAGGAAGTGCAGCGGAGCTCACGCCCCAAGCAGCCAGAGCGCTATAACCCCAGAAACCTCTGCACAGGAGGAGCGCAGGCCCAATCACAGAGCTCCAACCACTGAGCCCTAACCACAGAGACTCAGATCCACAATACAATTCTTCCTGGATACCAAAGCCGCAAAGCTCAGTGCCTGGGACCCAAGACGGGTGGAGGCAGGACTCCAGAACCCGCAGCCGCAGCAGAGAGCAGTAACGGCCTGTTGAACGCCACCACTCAGAGGAGAACACACCCAACCTAGAGCCCTCTCACCGAGCTCTTGACCCGCGGGACACACTCCCCACTACCACCACCACCCAGCTCTGCAGGAGTGCATGCACCGCCGAAACTCCACCCCGCCAGAGCGCACGCCCAATACAGTGCTAGCCACAGAGACTCAGACCCACAGTACAACCCTTCCCAGATCCCAAGCCTGCAAGTGGCAGCACAGACTACACAGGGCAGCCCAGCCAGTGACTGTATGGGCCATCCAAACCCTCAGTGGCAGAAAACCAGCTGAATAGACACCAAAGACCAGCAGACCTGTAGAATCAATACGCGCACTCATTCTTCAACAGCGCTTGCGATCCCTTAGCGCCTGCAACAACTTCAGTGCCTGCAAAGCACCCTTCTCACACACTGAAGGCCTCTTCATTCATCAACACCCTGTCCCTTAGGACACACCCACAAGCACACGCTCAAACACATGCTACCCCGCATTTGCCCTTCTGTGCCTGCGAACTTTCCTTCTACAGGTATAGCTGAATAACCAACGCACACACTGAAACCACTAGACCTCACTAGACCTTCATTCTCCTGAAGAATTCTCCAGATACCAGAGAAAAACCAGTCTGACCTGCAGAATCCAGGAATAGACAGTGAACACGACAGATAACCAAATGGCCAGAGGTCAGCGAAAGAACACAACCAACGCAAATCAAGATATCATGGCTTCACCGGCAACCTCCAAAATTATTGGACACTCCAACTCAGCAGAAACAGAAAAAGAAAATGATTTTAAAGCTATGATTATCCAGTTATTTGAGGCACATAAAGAGGAAACCAAAAAATCTTTCAGAGAAATAGTCATAGAGATTCAAACAGTTAAAGAGGATACAAAAAAATCCCTTAAAGATTTGGCCTCCCAAATAGAAACAAAGACAAATGAGGTGAACGAAGAAGCTCTTAAAGAAACACATGCAAATATAGCCAAACAATTAGAGGCAGAAGCAGAGGCACTAAGAGAGGAAACAAACAAAAAAATAGAGTCCATCTTGGAGACACGGGAATCCACACTCAAACAGATGAAGGAAATGTTGCAAGACATGAAAACAGAATTAGAATCAATAAAGAAAACACAAACTGAGAAAACCCTGGAACTGAAGAACTTAGAGAAAAGAGAAGGAATCTCAAAGGTAAGCATCACTAACAGAATTCAAGAGATGGAAGAGAGAATCTCCGGTGCTGAAGATACACTCACAGAAATTGATACTTCTCTCAAAGCAAAAATAAAATCAGAAAAATCCCAAACACAAACCATCCAAGAAATCAAGGATGCCATGAAAAGGCAAAATATAAGAATAATAGGAATTGAAGAAGAAGAGGAGTCCAAGATACAAGGTCCAGAAAATATTTTCAAGAAAATCATAGAAGAAAATTTTCCCAACCTAAAGAAAGAGATGTCCACAAACATACAAGAGGCCTACAGAACACCAAATAGACTAGACCAGAGAAGAAACTCCTCACGCCACATCATAGTCAAAACACTTAATCTACAGAACAAAGAAAAGATACTAAAAGCGGCAAGGGAAAAAGGCCAAGTAACATATAAAGGCAAACCTATCAGAATCACACCGGACTTCTCATCAGAAACTATGAAAGCCAGAAGAGCCTGGGGAGAGATCATGCAGGCCCTAAGGGACCACAGGTGCCAACCTAGACTACTTTACCCAGCAAAGCTTTCAATCAACATAGATGGAGAAAATAAAATATTCCACGACAAAACTAAATTTAAGCAATATTTGAACAGCAACCCAGCCCTACAGAAGATACTAGAAGGAAAATTCCAATCCAATGAAAATAAATACACCCAAGAAAACATAGGTTAAAGATAATTTCCAACAAAAGTCAAAAGCAAACAAGCAATGATTCACAGTAACATCGCCAACTCCACAATAAAAGGAAATAACATTCAATGGTCATTATTATCTATCAACATCAATGGACTCAACTCTCCAATAAAAAGACACAGACTAACAGAATGGGTGCGGAAACAGGAACCAACATTCTGCTGCATCCAAGAAACACACCTAAGCAACAAAGATAAACATTACCTCAGAGTAAAAGTCTGGAAAAGAGTTTTTCAAGCAAATGGACCCAAAAAACAAGCAGGAGTGGCGATCCTAATATCTAATAAAATAGATTTTCAACCAAAACTAATCAAAAAAGACATAGAGGGGCACTACAAATTCATCAAAGGAAAAATTCACCAAGAAGACATCACAATTCTAAACATCTATGCCCCAAATACAAGAGCACCTACATTCATAAATGAAACATTATTAAAGCTTAAACCACACATTGATGGCAATACCCTAATAGTGGGTGACTTCAACACCCCACTCTCACCAAGGGACAGATCAACTAGACAGATACCAAATAGGGAAATAAAAGCACTTACACAGTCCCTAAATCAAATGGACCTAATAGACGTCTACAGATCTTTCCACCCAAACTCAAAAGAGTATACCTTCTTTTCAGCACCTCATGGAACCTTCTCCAAAATAGACCCATATAGTTGGTCACAAAGCAAGCCTCAACAGATATAAAAAGATTGAGATAATCCCTTGTATTCTATCGGACCACCATGGACTAAAGCTGGACATCAACAACAATGGAAACAAAAAAAAGCCAACACGCACATGGAAACTGAACAACTTGTTACTCACTGACAGCTGGATTAAGGAAGAAATAAAGAAAGAAATTAAAGACTTCTTAGAATTCAATGAAAATGAAGGCACAACATACCCAAATTTATGGGACACATTGAAAGCAGTGCTCAGAGGAAAATTTATAGCACTAAGTGCCTTCAAGAAGAAATCTATAACATCACATACAAGTAACTTAATGGCCCAACTGAAAACCCTAGAAAAAAAAGAAGCAGATACACCCAAGAGGAGCAGACGGCTGGAAATAATCAAACTCAGGGCTGAAATCAATCAATTAGAAAAAAATAAAACTATTCAAAGAATCAATGAAACAAAAAGCTGGTTCTTTGAGAAAATCAACAAGATAGACAAACCCTTAGCCAAGCTAACTAAAAAGCAGAGAGAATCTATCCAAATCAGCAAAATCAGAAATGAAAAGGGGGACATAAGTACAGACACTGAAGAAATCCAAACAATCATTAGGTCATACTACAAAAGCCTATACGCCACAAAATTTGAAAATTCAAATGAAATGGACAATTTTCTCGGTAGATTCCATCTACCAACATTAAGTCAAGATCAGATAGAAAGACTGAATAGCCCTATATCCCCCAAGGAAATTGATGCAGTCATTAACAGCCTCCCTTCCAAAAAAAGCCCTGGGCCAGATGGTTTCAGCACAGAATTCTACCAGACCTTCAAAGAAGTGCTAATACCAATTCTCCTCAAACTATTCCACAAAATAGAAACAGAAGGAACATTACCAAACTCATTCTATGAAGCGACAGTTACCTTGATACCCAAACCACACAAAGACCCAACAAAAAAAGAGAACTGCAGACCTATCTCTCTTATGAATATTGATGCAAAAATACTCAATAAAATACTTGCAAACCGAATCCAAGAACACATCAAAGATATCATCCACCATGACCAAGTAGGCTTCATCCCAGGCATGCAAGGGTGGTTCAACATACGGAAATCCATCAATGTAATCCATCACATAAACAAACTGAAGGAGAAAAACCACATGATCATCTCCTTGGACGCTGAAAAAGCATTTGATAAAGTCCAACACCCATTCATGTTTAAAGTATTGGAGAGATCAGGGATACAAGGCACATACTTAAACATAGTAAAGGCAATATACAGCAAGCCTACAGCCAACATCAAACTCAATGGAGAGAAACTTAAATCAATCCCACTGAAATCAGGGACAAGACAAGGCTGCCCACTCTCTCCATATCTCTTCAACATAGTACTTGAAATCTTAGCCAGAGAAATAAGACAACTAAAGGAGATCAAGGTGATACAAATTGGAAAGGAAGAGGTCAAAGTGTCACTATTTTCAGATGATATGATAGTATACATGAGTGACCCCAAAAATTCAACCAGAGAACTCCTTCAGCTTATAAACACCTTCAGCAAAGTGGCAGGATACAAAATCAACTCAAAAAAATCAGAAACCCTCCTATACACCAAAGACAAAAAGGCTGAGAAAGAAATCAGGGAAACAACACCCTTCACAATAGCCACTAATAACATAAAGTACCTTGGTGTGACTCTAACCAAGCAAGTGAAAGACCTGTTTGAAAAAACTTCAAGTCTCTGAAGAAAGAAATTGAAGAAGATCTCAGAAGACGGAAAGATCTCCCATGCTCATGGATTGGTAGGATTAACATTGTGAAAATGGTCATCCTGCCAAAAGCAATCTACAGATTCAATGCAATTCCCATCAAAATACCAACTCACTTCTTTTCAGACCTTGAAAAAAAGATTCTCAGCTTCATATGGAGAAACAAAAAACCTAGAATCTCCAAAACAACCCTATACAACAACAGATCACCTGGAGGTATCTCCATTCCCGATCTCAAGCTGTACTACAGAGCAATAGTAATAAAAACTGCATGGTATTGGCATAGAAACAGAAAGAAGGATCAATGGAACCGAATTGAAGACCCAGAAATAAACCCACATACTTATGAAAACTCAATTTTTGACAAAGCAGCCAAAACCATTCAATGGAAAAAAGATAGCATCTTCAACAGATGGTGCTGGTCTAATTGGATTGCTACATGCAGAAAAATGAAAATAGATCCACATTTATCACCCTGCACAAAACTAAAGTCCAAGTAGATCAAAGACCTCAACATAAAACCAGATATGCTAAATCTGTTAGAAGAGAAAGTAGGGAACAGCCTAGAACTCATTGGCACAGGAGACAACTTCCTGAACAGAACTCCAACAGCACAGGCTTTAAGAGCTACAATCAACAAATGGGACCTCATGAAACTGAAAAGCTTCTGTAAAGTAAAGGACACCATCATCAAAACAAAACGACTGCCTACAGATTGGGAAAGAATCTTCACCAACCCTCTATCTGACAGAGGGCTAATATCCAGTATATATAAAGAATTAAAGAAGCTGAAAAGCAGCAAAACAAATAATCCAATTAAAAAATGGGGAACTGAGCTAAACAGAGAACTCTCTGTAGAGGAATATCGAATGGCAGAGAAACACTTACAGAAATGCTCAACCTCATTAGTCATTAGGGAAATGCAAATCAAAACGACCCTGAGATATCACCTTACACCCATCAGAATGGCCAAGATGAAAAACACAAATGACAACACATGTTGGAGAGGTTGTGGAGAAAGGGGAACCCTCCTCCACTGCTGGTGGGAATGTAAACTGGTACAACCACTTTGGAAGTCAATCTGGCGCTTTCTCAGACAATTAGGAATAGGGCTTCCTCAAGATCCATCTATACCACTGCTAGGCATATACCCAAAATTTGCTCAAGTACACAATAAGGACATTTGCTCAACCATGTTTGTAGCAGCTTTATTTGTAATAGCCAGAACCTGGAAACAACCCAGATGTCCATCAACAGAGGAATGGATACAGAAATTGTGGTATTTTTACACAATGGAATACTACTCGGCAATCAAAAAGGAGGAAATCATGAAATTTGCAGGCAAATGGTGGGATCTAGAAAAGACCATTCTGAGTAAAATATCCCAGAAGGAGAAAGACAAACATGGAATATACTCGCTTATATAGATCTAAAAGATAGGATAAACATAATGAAATCTATACACCTAAAGAAGATAATCAAGAAAGCAGACATGGGGTATGATGATCTATCCTCATTTAGAAAGACAAATGGGATATGCATTGAACATATGACAGGAGTCTACAGCAGAAAACATCTGAAAGACTCTACCTAGCAGTGCTCCAAAATAGATACTAAGACTCACAACCAAACCTTCGGCAGAGTACAGGGAATCATATGAAAGAAGGGGAGTTTGATGTGGAAAGGATAGGAGCTCCACAAGGACCAAACGTATCTGGGCACATGGTCTTTTCTGAGATGGACACTCAACCAAAGTCTATGAGAGGATAAAACCTAGAACCTCTGCTCGGATGTGACCCGTGATAGCTCAGTAATCAATTGGTTTCCCATAGTAAGGGGAACAAGGACTATTTCTAACAGGAACTCAATGACTGGCTCTTTGACCTCCCCACCTCCTAAGGGAGGAGTAGTACTGTTAGGCCACAGAGGAGGACTTTGCAGCCAGTCTTGAAAATACCTGACAAAAGGGAGTCATATGAAAGGGGAGGAGGTCCTCCCCTATTAGTGGACTTGGAAAGGGGCAGGGAGGAGATGAGGGAGGGAGGGTGGGATTGGGGAGGGAATGAGGGATACAGCTGGGATACAGAATTAACAAAATGTAACTAATGAGAAAAATAAAGTTATGAAAAAAAAAAAAGAAACTAAGCAAGAGAGAGAACCCTAACTAAAACGCTCAATCCCCATCCTGAAAAGCAAAGAAGATGGACATCAGAAGAAGAAGAAAACAGGAAACAACCTAGGAACCTGCCACAGAGGGCCTCTGAAAGCCAGAAGAAGAAAACAGGAAACAACCTAGGAACCTGCCACAGAGGGCCTCTGAAAGCCTCTGCCCTTCAGACTATCAAAGCAGATGCTGAGCCTGATGGCCAACTCTCGGGCAGAGTGAATGGAATTTTATGTAAGAAGTGGGAAATAGCAAGAGCCGAAGAGGACAGGAACTCCACAAGGAGAGCAACAGAACAAGAAAATTTGAACACAGGGAACTTCCCAGAGACTCATACTCCAACCAAGGACTATTCATGGAGATAACCTGGAACCCCTGCACAGATGTAGCCCATGGCAGTTCAGTGTCCATGTGGGTTACATAGTAATGGGAAGAGGGACTGCCTCTGACATAATCTGATTGCCCTGCTCTTTGATTACCTCCCCCTGTTGGGGAGTAGCCTTACCAGGCCACAGAAGATGACAATGCAGCCACTTCTGATGAGAACTGATAGACTAAGATCAGAAAGAAGGAGAGGAGGACCTCCCCTATCAGTGGACTTGGGGAGGGGCATGAGTGAAGGAAGGGGAGGGAGAATGGGATCGGGAGGGGAGGAGGGAGGGGCTTATGGGGGGATGCAAAATGAATAAAGTGTAATTAATAAAAGCTAAATAAAAAATTTAAAAAAAGATTTCTAGATGCCCTGAGGGTCAGCAAGGAGCTGTTGACAATATAGGAGATAAAGAGGACCAAGAAAAAACTCCAGGGGAGGGACATAGGACAATGTACATAGGACAGGTGAGAAAGTACAGCTGTTGTCCAGCATATAGGAAATAGCTTATAAGAGACAGATTAAAGAAGACATCTTACAGGGGCACTTCAGTTCTGTTCTGTACACTTAGTTTAACACAGATGGTGAGCAGATGGGGGCAGTGGGGAACAACTCAGTGAGGATCACTCGCCTAGGTAAGACTTTCTTTATAAAGCACTTTTTCATTCAGGGGCATGGTGTAATTCCTCATGGGTTCAAACCAACAATACAAAGCAAAAATTAAGAAACAGGTGGTGTGGCCTCTACTTACTCATCCACGACATAGTGAGAATTCTGCCAGCCTGTGTTATTCATATCTGTGGTGTCCAGTAATTTCCTTCCCAGCCCTTAACTGACATTCTTCACATCACTTTCTATACTTCCTACACATGTCTTGCTACCAGCTCTAAAACTGAGATTATATATAATTGCATGCCTAAATAACTGCTTATTTTCTGCATCTACACCTGTTAGATCCATTGTATCACCAGAGGAGCAGAGGACCTAATACATAGGCACTGTGAAATAAGCACAAGTTAAATAACTCCGTAGTGACACCGATGGAAAAGATGGTCGCATCTCTCTGCAAGGACACAAGCCCCATGGAACAGGTTGTCAGCAGACTCAGACATTTTGCTCTCCCTCAGACATCTGATTCAGAATGCTGGGTGTCTTCACATCAGCAGGAAGAAATAGGATGGAACCAGAGTGGCCAGCCAAGCAGAACTGGGTCTGTGCCTCATCCTGGCTTCACAGGTATGTTAAGTTGACTTTTAGTGTTTTATGATTGTTTGTACAGTGTCCTTTTCTACTTTGGGTCCCTGGAACTTGAGAATCTATACTAACAGTTTGTGCCATAAAGTCATATGAATTATAAATTTTCAAATTTGATAAAATGCAGTTTTGAAAGCACTTTTTCTGAGTTCTTAATAATAATTATCCCCTTTCAGAAAACAATGAAGAATCCCAATTTGGACATTTACTAACATTCTTTTATTAATTTGCATCACACTCTAATTTTTATTAATTGTTCTTAAAAATAAAAATAATCAATAATATTTTTTCAAGCATCAAAAGATATATTGATCCATACAAACAAAGCTGTTCAACGGGAGTAGTACCACCCATCAATCAGAGTCACACTAACTAAACAGGCATAATGAGCATAAAACAATCTCCACCCACCATAGACATGGGAAACCCATTGTCTCAGAAGAGGCTTCAGTAATCTGACCTAAACCAAAATTCTTATCAGAATACCGATTACGTTTCCTGGTCAGTACATAATGGGTGAGGCAGAAGGTCATTTATAACCAAAACTTAAAGTAAAAATAAATGTGGAGATCCTTGGAGAACATTTTCCCTAATTAATAAAAGCCCACACATGCCAGGGCTTTGATTGTCCCCATTTTTCTTCTGACCATTACATCTTAAATTGCTGGTTTTAGTTTTCCATATTATTATTTAGTTTTTGTCCACATTCAAATGTATTTCATAGCTGCAATTGCAGACAAATCAATATTTTGTAAATTGTATTTTTTTATTTATTAGTATGTTTGTCATTTTCTTCTAAAGAACTCTTTAACACCACATTTTATAGTTGTCTGATACCTCCTGGTTTCTGTTAGCATAGCTTTACAGTTGAAGATTTGGAGCAGGTCCATTTATTTCCTTTATTAAATAACAACTTTTCATATAAAGCTTGCCTTCAGTATGTTTACCCCTTTGGTATAGAGTAATAAGAAGCAAAGCCTGTGAATGATTTTTTTTATGTTTCTTTCTCTGTTTAAATTATTTTACAGAAAGATTGGATCAATTTATATTGCCCTAACAGTTTTTGAGCATACCAGCAGTATAGATACCACACACGTTTGTTAGACTTCAGTCAGTACCTTGTTACTAATTATAAGTAAGACTGAATATTGCTCTGTGTGTTCTCATTCCAGGTTCATCTGAGCTGTCTATTTACAAACTTAATCCATCTTCTATTTGCTATGATTTTTGTAAAAGATCTTTTAATTACTGGCTTGAAGCCTTGAAAGTGAGCTACTTGACCTGGCAAAAAGCAAAAAGCAATAGAAATAAAATTGGCACAAGCTTCCCCATGTTATTTTAGGGAACCTGGCTGCTACCAGAACCAGAATTAACAAACAAGCAATCCCTTGGAGGAAATAGCATCTGCTTAACATAGACTTCAGGTAGAAATAAAAAGAAAATAGATGATTAGGGATCTGATGTCCACAATTCACTAGGAGGTTAGTAATTATGCTTTTAAATCAGTAATTATTTTTCAAAAAAATGCAAAGGTCAATGTCCAATAACAAAAGAAGTAAAAGGCAACTAGGCATCGAAGGAAGTGTATGGGACTGTGTTGCCTCGTTAGCTGCACAGAACACAGTCTGATTTATGCATCACTGACAGACAAACAGATTACAATAATTTGGACGGTGCATTTCTGTTATTTGACATCACAGAGAAGGGCTACCCCGCGGAGAACCCAGTGTTCAGGGTGTTGGACTGTCTTGAGATCTACAGCCGCAATGTAGTTCAAGTCAGTTCGAACTGGCTTCTTGTAGATGGGACAGCAGTACAGCAGAGGATCTCTTGCAGCTACAAAACACAATTTATCGCAGAAAGGACTTTGATTAATTTTTAGGTGAAGCATATCAGAGCACAAGCCAAGCTTGTATATTTTGGAGCTCTTTCCAAGGACAGACAAAGCCGATAGATGAAGAACTAACCCTCTGAGATTATCAGGTCCCTGCATGTGGCAGGCAGTATCACATCAGCCATAGCAAGACATTCAGCCTCTTGCTGGCGTAGTTAGTCTTTCACACACAACCTTGACAGCAACCTCCACTCACATTCTTCCTCTTTCTCTCCACATAGAAATTTGGCCTTCCCTTCTCATTCCTCTTGAACTCTCCTCCTCAAGACTCATGCACCCACTCCCTCTTTCTTCATTATACTTTTAAATCAAAAAGTATTTTTTAAACAAATGCAAGCCTCAATCACCAATGACAAAGCACTTAAAGCACAACTAAGCATCCAAGGAAGTGTGTAGGGCTTGTGTTTGGCTTAAGGATCCATCCACTTTTAATCACATTGTATAGTATTTACTTCATCTTCATCAGTTATTTATAATTCCATTTTCAACCTTCTGTGCTGTGCTTTCCATCACATTTAAATCACAGGAGAGGGACTATCCCCAGCCAAACGAAGTGCTGTGAATTTCCTTTGTAAGCAAAGAACTAAAAATGGCTGGGAAACAGAAACAGCCATGGTTGTAAGATTCAATTCCCCCTCGAGAATTGGGAAACAAAGAAAAAAAGCACAGTCTGAGATTCCGTTCTCCTGTTTGTTTGTTTTGTAATTATACTTTATTTACTTTGTATCCCCCCTCTAGTTCCCTCCCTCCTCCCCTCCCAATCTCTCCCTTCTTCCCTCTTCTCCACACACTTCCCTCCCCAAGTCCACTGGTAGGGGATGGTTTCTTTTACTTCCTTGTGATCCTAGTCTGTTAGGTCTCATCAGGAGTGACTGCATTGTCTTCCTCTGTGGCCTGGTAAGGCTGCTTCCCCCTCAGGAGGAGGTGATCAAAGAGCAGGACATTCATTTCATGTCAGAAGCAGTCCCTATTCCCATTACTATGGAACCCACTTGGACACTGAACTGCCATGGGCTACACCTGTGTAGGGCTCTAGGTTATCTCCATGCATGGTACTTAGTTAGAGTATGAGTCTCAGGAAAGACCCCCGTGCTCAAATTTTTTGGTTCTGTTGCTTTCCTTGTGGACTTCCTGTCCTCTCCAGATCTAACTATTATTTTCCACTTCTTTCATAAGATTCGCTGCATTCTGCCCAGAGTTTGGCCACAAGTCTCAACATCTGCTTTGATAGTCTGCAGGGCAGAGCAACCATGTTTGTAGTAGCTTTATTTGTAATAGCCAGAAGCTGGAAACAACCCAGATGTCCCTCAACTGAAGAATGCATACAGAAATTTTGGTACATCTACACAATGGAATATTACTCAGCAATAAAAAACAAGAAAATCATGAAATTTGCAGGTAAATGGTGGGACCTGGAAAGGATCATCCTGAGTGAGCTATCCCAGAAGCAGAAAGACACACAAAGTATATACTCACTCATATAGACATTTAATATAGGATAAACCTACTAACATCTGTACACCTAAAGAAACTAATCAAGAGGAAGGACTCTGGCTAAAATGCTCAATCCCTGTTCTCCTGTTTTAGAGGACAGGGCTAATGCAACTTCACAAAGTAACTATGCAGCCCTAATGCTCATCCATCTGCCTAAGATAACCCATACATCATTCATAGGCTTATTCTCTCCAGCATGGGACACCCCACACTCACAGAGAGAGCCAAATCTGAGGAGCATTAAACCCCACAAGTTATGCAGGCCCTCTTTAAGAAGTGTGAAAATTTACAAATATTAATTAGACCTGGGAGAACCTGGGAAATCAAGCTCCATTAATGTCCTATAAGTTCCACTCTGCCCACATGTCTGCCCTTCACGTCCGTCTACTGTCCATCTCAGGAAGTATTGTGTTCTCTTTGAAAAGGTAGAAACTTTGAGAACATCTCATTTACACTAATCCCTGCCCTACTTTGGAAAGCATGTGGCGTACTATGCTTTACTCTCATGTAAGTACTGAGATAGAACCATTTCTTCACCAACAGTACAACTTAACGTAGTGCCTTAGAATAACAAAGCTGGGCACTGGAGTAGTCAACACTTTCCTAACAAATTACAAAAGCAAGGTACTAGCTTGATTTTCATTATATCTCTCAATAGAAACTTTATCCAGAGACCTATGTGTTTTTAAATATCTACTTTCAACCACCTTGAAGGGTTATTAATATTTTATTATATGTATGCCTCTCAATATAAAATACAAATTCTGAAGTGGTGACTCAAAACAAATGCAATCCTACCCTGAGTGCACCTATGGGGGCGGTTAGGCTTATCACAACTGTGGATGTGCTTAGTATCTAGTGAAGAGATGCCAGGCATGCTGCAGGCAAGCCATAGTTCTGAGAATAACTCCCTGCACAAAGTTATCCAAAGCAAAAGCACACACAGCGGCCAGGCTGGCAGACCTCGTGCTAGAACAACAAAGTCACAGGCGTGACGGTGCTAAACAGCTCTGTGTGCACCTACTCTCATTAAAGCCATCATCAGAAGTAATCAAAAACAGCATGATACCTAATTCTTAAGTTTAGATGTTCTGTCTCCAGCTATTCTTAGTGTAATGTCAGCGGCACTGACTAAGCAAATACTTGGAATGCCATGTCTGTGGTGTGTGTTTGTGTGGAGTTTGGGGCATAATGCTCTTATCGAGTCAATGGCTGACAATGTATCACAGAATACTAGCTGTACTAACTGATATATTTAAATCCTTTAATTCCAAGATCTGTAAGCATCCACAAAACATACAACTAATTATTCTTGTAAATTTGATTAGCAGCCATTTTATAAACCTTGAAGTAAGCCATTAAAGTCTTACCTCTGAGCCTAATGATAATTATAATAATTGTACCTTGTACAGTATTTGACTACTTGAATTTTAAGTCTAAAACAAATTGGAATTATAAAACAATAGAATCCTTTTTAATAAGCAGAAAATAACAATTCTCTGAAATGTTTATTCAATTTTATTTGTTTTTAATTGCTTCTTCACTGAAGATGTGTATTCCAAGTCACAGCATGAGGCAGACGTCTGCGACGGGATTAGAAGTCACCCCAAATATAATTTCATATCGGAAATGCTGAGACAAAAACAGATTGTGAGTGCCCAATCCCCTGCTTAGACAAGGAACTGTGAAGACAAGTGTTTGAGGAGAACAGCTTAGCTACATATGTTCCAAGCCTTAGGGTCCCAGAAAACAGACTGGGGCGTGAGAACTGGTGGATCCCACACTTCAGGATCCTAGAGATTTTCATAAATTGCCTTGGAGAAATGCTATTTTTTACCCACTTACCTTCCCTGCCTGTCCCAAGCATTCCATCATATACACTACATGTGTTTCTGCCAATATCCAAAGTAACCACATTATTTTAAGTCAATCCTTTCTTTGACCTCCTGTTTCTAACGGCATCTAGGTTATTAGGCAATTTTCTCCGTGTCATTCCATCTTAAAAATCTTGTGATTTTAAAATGGTAATGTTAGTAATACTAATAAAATGATTTCATTCTGTGCTTTTTGAATATTAAACATTGCCTATCCAGTGATTAAAAAAAAAAAACTCTGCTGTGAATACTGTCACTAAGTAAGATCCCTTACTCACATTACAGATTAGGAAGCTGAAACATAAGGAAGTAATATATTTCCCCAAGATTATAAAGCTGTAAGAATCACACTTGGACAGAAAGCCCACAGCCAATTATACCCCTAATTTTTGCAAAACTTGTCATGGTGCACGCATGGCTGCCTCCTGGTCTTTGCAGGAAGATATGACAATGAAGAAGAGAAAATCTGAGTCTCCAGTTCAACTTGTGGCATATTCCAAAACCAAATGATTAAAATTTGTATGCATCCCACAACTGCATTGCTGCTTGGTAGCCATAGTCATCTGCAAACCTAACA
Organism: Meriones unguiculatus; assembly: GCF_030254825.1. Lineage (NCBI taxonomy): Eukaryota > Metazoa > Chordata > Mammalia > Rodentia > Muridae > Meriones > Meriones unguiculatus. The sequence continues at coordinate 102,782,281 of NC_083351.1, forward strand.
ACTTGAAACCTCAATTTCCCCTTCTATAAAAGGAGAAAATATTATACAAATTTATTGTTAAGTTTAAAAATGAAAGTACATGTGAATGTATTTTACTGTGTTATAACACAGTACTCAATGTCATATGTGCCATTTACCTTTCCTAGTCGCCTTTTAACACATATTCATACACACGTGCATGCTCACACATGCATGCACACATATTCTCATGTCCACATGGACATGCACACACACAACAAACACTTTACTCATACACACATACATACACAACCTCAAGTTCACACAAGTATGCACACACACAGGCACATCCATGCATGCACACAAGCAAACACACATATCCTGGCACATTTATGCACACCTATGCATGCAAGGCACTCATGCTCACACAGATGTACCGGAAAGTTTGCTTTTCGCTAAGAAAACTTTCCCCATACTCATGCTCCCCATTACTTTGATAGCGTTCCACACTTATAAGTCATATAAGTCAGAAGAGGATTAACTACTGTGAGGCCCAGGCGTCAGGAGGTTGCCCCCAGTCACCTTATGTGTCTCGCCCTACATCACAGAGGTACCTGCGGTCCTGGATGAGAATGGGTGACAAACAAATTTATCTGGCAGGAAATAACCTCCTATGCTTTGGAAATGCTAAAACTGCTCTCTCATCCCACTGATTATTCAAGAAGTCATGCCATAATACCCCAAACACTACAACGCTGTGTCCCTTTAAACTCTTTTTAGCTACAGCCCTGAAGTTGGATTAGACTCAACATTCTGCCCATATAAGTAATTCCATACAGTGGCACACTTTCTCCTGTATCTGCCACTTACAAGCTTCCTTTGAGAATAGAGAAACTAGAGTTTGGTTGGATTACGTAGTTTTCCCATTGTGGTGAATCCCATAAAACTTTAGAGTTTTTCTGTGATGTCAAGATATGTCACTCCCACATTTTATTGTTAAGGCAAATATCCAGTTCTCATCCTTTTGAAAATGAATACATCAGTCCTGATTTTGCACTTCAATAACTACTTTATTTTAAAGTGATAAATCACCTTCCATTTTAATGCAAAAACTATTAACTGATAATTCTAATTTTAAAATGCTACACTTGGAGTGTCCTTTGGTCATTAACGATACCACATTTCTGTATCTCAATTAGAACATTATTTAGTTATCAGAATGAAATGAAATAAAGTGTTCAGCATGAAAGCAGCAGTTTTAAGTTTTCCATTAGCAAATATTAATCTCTTCAACCATAAAGAAAAACAAGTTTCTACCTACGCCGGCTTAAAAAAGAGAAAGAAGGCAAGGAATAAGAACTAAATTTTATTTTTGTTTTCAGTAGCTTGAAACTGCTCCCTTTTCCTCTGCTTGTTTTACCGCCACCTTTTACCTGCTGCTAATGAGTCTTAGTACAGACTAATGCCCAGCAGGATGGGCACAGCTGCACTATAAAAATCTCTTACAAAATATTTTTTAATTGCCTGTATTATGAAGTTATTACTGCATTGTGGTCATGCTAAGATGTTCAATGTCAAAATGCCATGGACTTTTATAGGGTACTCACAAGGAAAGAAAAACAACACCGAACTCACTGTCGGAAAGTCATCTCTTTCTCGTTATGAGGAACACATTTTCACAGCACATCGACTAGATACGGTGATATGATAAAGCAAATTTCCAAAGAAGTATTTAGGGTAAAGACGGTATTTCATTAATATTTTTATAATATAGCTCCTGCACCAAGACTTCACACCAACAATCTAAAAACTGATAATCACAAAGCCTCAGTTGGATCTTGTCTCAACCCGTCCAGTCATACTTACTCTTGTAAGTTCAGGCATAAAACTGCAAGCAACACCTGTGCCTAGCAATGTGCTGAGAGCCTTCACCTCCCTCACTGGGGCTCAGCTTCTCCCTTCATGGGTGCCTCTTCCTTCATCCCTTTGGCACTAGATCTCACCCAAGGAAATTCTCACCTCCTTTAACAGAAGCACTCCAAGCTAAGCTCTTTCTAGAAAACTTCACAGAATGCAAGATACCTGGCAGTGGTCTGAGAGTACTTGGTACATAGTACAAATTCAAAAAGAAACTGGATTTTTTTGGGAGGGAGGGCTCTTTAATGTTGTCACTATTACTACAGTTACAGCTTAAACATTAACAAACAACTGTAACTGAATGTATTGGTGGATCCTCCATGTTAGGCTTTTAAAAACACATGTACATAAACGTTATCTCTTGGAATGATCTCCTCCTCCTCCTCCCTCTTCTCCTCATCTAGCATCTCTAGTCAAAAAGTTATAGATTTGTACTGAGAGCCCCAAAATCACCCCAAACTTCCCAGTGGTTGGAGTGTTAGTTCAGAACTTAGGAGTGGACAGTGGAGAGCTGAGCTGAAAATGTGAAGATGCTGAGGGTTTCCAGGTGCTGCTCTTCCTTTGCCTCTTGGCCTCTGCCAAGTGCTCTGATTTTTCTAGACTAGGTTGGATCACATATCCTATACCTACCACGCCTGTGTCATCAGAGATACCTTATTGACAGGCTGCATCGCTCTAGAATGGTGACATAAACTGAAACACGATAGGGTTGTGGTACTGCTGGGATCATGTTTCTCTCTCATCCTAGGCAGAACTCCACTTAGAGCAACACAGGGAATGCTTTTGGATGCCACATATTCTTGGAACACACATGCCGGGAACATTCTCTAAGATGGGCCACAGCTGTCCACTCTGTGACTTCATTACTCTGCACTTCTGGAGCTTGCACCTTCCAACTGAGGAACTCTGCCACCCAGGTTCACTGTAGTGATTTGGATGAAGTGCTCCCATGGGGTCATGTACTTGAACACTTGGTCCTAGTTGACGGTGCTACTTAGGAAGGTTATGGAACCTTGAAGAGATAGAACCTTGGCAAATATGTCACTGGGGGCTGTATCTACTTCCTGTTCCCTCTCTCTCTGTCAGTCTGTCTGTCTCTGTCTCACTGTCTCTCCCTCTCCATATACATATATAATGATATACATGATATAATAAATATTATTATGAAGCAAATTTTCAAAAGAAAATTTTGGAAAAATATTTCATTAAAGTTTCTATAAAAATAATTCCTGCCCCAAAACTTCACACCAACAATCTAAAAACTGATAACCTCAAGCCTCAGTTGGATCCTGTCTCAGCCTGACCATCCATATTTACTCTTCTAAGCTCAGCCACATAATCACAACACCTGTGCTCACCTCTCCTCTCCTCCCTCTCTCTCTCTCTCTCTCTCTCTCTTTCTCCTTCCTTCTCTCCCTCCCCATGCAACGTGCAGAAAGACAATCTGCTTCCAATCTGCCAGGCTGGCACCGTGCTCCTGCCTCCATGTCTTCCTCCACTGTGATCAAGTCTATCCCTCTAGAACTACAAACTGAAAAAACTGTAACCGGGACACTCACCGTGTGTATGCACCTGATGCCCCAAACCATGAAGTAGTTCTCAGTTACCTCCCTTCCTCCACCAGGCATCCTATAAAATAATTCATTCTACCTTAACTTTACATGTTTCCATCTTACTCTTCACAATTCTTTTGCTTTCCTGCAACCTGCCAAAGTGCGTTGTGACCTCTTCCTGGACCCCTCCCTTCCTCCCTCTCATAACCTGTTCTCCATCCTTGGGAATCCCAAATCTGGAAGTCAGCCACATCCTTCACACCTGGGTACCCTCTCCCTTACCATCCCATGTCAGTCACCTACAGCACACAGAATTTCTGTTCATTGTGTCCTTACTGTGTGTGGGTACTTCTGGACACCTACTGATTTCTTCCTGCCCTTTCATTACCTTCCTTAGCTGTATGTATGCTCTCACCATCATCCTGTTCTTCATACAAGACATAGCTGATGCCGCCTCATAATACTGAATATTTCCTTTTGCTTCTAGATATCAGCAAGCCTATTTTGTCTCTAAGACTCAGTGCATCCTTCGCTCTTCACTGAAATCTTAAATCATCACACACTCAACCATACGCATGTGTGCTTTCCTTAGATAAACAAGGACTGTCTGAAATCGTACACTCACACACAGTCAGCGCTCGGTAGTCACCTCATTTAAAGCCATCATTAATGCAGATTAACAAATGCTGAGCTGTCACTCCTATGGGAATTGCCAGGTGTGCTTCCTAAAAATCTCTGAGGATATCACACTTGTCATCAACCAATCGATATATAATCTTGTTTATGTGTGTTTCTGCTTGATAGAACCTTTTTAATGTATCCTGAAGATAATTTAAGGTTCATTCAAGATCACCAGCACCATAATTGGCACCTAAAGGAAGTCTGTCAAATATATACATTCTCTCCATAAGTTATGTTACAGAGACTTCCTATTCTTAAAAAGGTAAGCTTTCCTTAGGTACTATAATGGGGAGCAATCATATTAAAGAAAAAATTATATATAATATATATTATTATATCTAATATTTTCTGTCACACGTCTATATATTTTATATAATGTATAAAACTATACATATCATATATGTGTTTCTATATAAATGACATATATTGTACAGAAGTACATATAGAAAAGCATAACAGAAAATGGACCATGAAAATGTCATTTGTTTCTAATATAATAGCTCAAACCAGAGGGCCAAGCATTCCCATGTTCTGCCTCACCTGGGAGCAAAGGTGTTTATTAAACAGCTCAAATATTGTGCTTCTATGCACACATCTAGGGATGACTACAAGTGTCAACATCAGTATTATTAATAAACATTAAGTAACAAAATGACATTTGCTTCTTGTATCTCTCCAAACTTTGAAACTGAGCAGCAAGAATGGGGATCCTGTCTGGTCTTTGCTGTTGGAGCTTTAGCTTCAGAGTGACATTTGGCAGATAGCAGGAATCAGGTAGACAGGCACTGAATGACTGGCTGAGTTGGTGCTATGTCCCTCTGGGAAGAAAAATCTTTCTCCAGCTCCAAGCCATGCTCATTCTTGTCCACATCTCAGACTCAGTCTTACTAACCTAGTCTCTCGGTCACAGTTGTTTCCCTTCTATGTGTCCTAAGCACTGTGAAAACACCCATTATCATAATACTTTTCTAACTATATTTTAGTATTAGTTTTTATTGGTCTTATTCACTGGATTGTGTGTCCTTATGGGCAAGATCTGGTTCATAATTATCTTTTTCCACAAGCATGTAAGGTTGTACTAATATATGTTAAAAAAAAGTAGCAAGTGTTTGTTTAGAATTATTTAGGGGCTCCAGAGAAAGCCAAGCATGTTAGAGAACTTGCTCTTCTTGCAGAGGCCATGATTTTTTTCCTAATACGTGGCAATTTACAATCACCTATAACTCAGTTCTAAGGCATCCAGACCCTCTTCTGGCTTCTATGGATACCAGGTATGTATGTAGTGTACATAATACATCAAGACAAAACATTCATAGACATAAATAAATATTAAAATAAATATTTAAACCAGGTCTAATGCCACAGGCCTCTCAGAAACTTGGGACACTGAAACAGGAGGATTACAAGTTCAAGATCAGCATTTACCTTCTATATAGGAGGTCCTGAATTCAATTCCCAGAAAGAAAAATAAAAAGAAAAATGGAGTTCACAATTTTCTTTCCCTGATCCAAGTTTCCTAGTGTGGTATTTATCTATGGTATGAGAATACCATCAGCCTCTAGAGATATGCCATCTCTTCCTTTACTTATTAAAAAAAAAGCATAATTTGTGCTTATATCATTAAACACTTCTTTCTGGGCACCCAACATCATGGCAGTCTCTAGAGCTTGTAGCTTATGCTTCCAAATAAACATTATTCCCTGAAAGGAACTGAAGGGATGTTAGCTGGATGACAGTTAGATAGATGCAACAAAAACCTCTAGAAAATGTGAAGCCAACAATGGAAAATACTCAATGTGTTTTAGATTTCTGAAATAGAACATTGAAAATGTAGAATAAATGTGTGCTTCATCCAAATGATATTATAACAATTGCATAAAATAGCAACCCAACTATTTTAGCTATATGATTTGGCCAATTCCTCTTTAGATACAGTTTATATTTCATATCCTGACTCAAACCCACAAACAAGTAGAGTCACACTTCTTGGTGCTCCCTATGTACAAGAAAAATATCATATTACTTGCCTCATTTCTTCCTCCTTCCATTCTTCAAAACCAGACCATGCCCAACAGCTCATGATACTAACTTCCTGGTGTTTTTGTCCTATAGTTAGCAAACACTTCTTCATTTCATGTATTACTTTCTGATCTCAACAGTGAAACCAGATCTACGAAGGCTTCAGCAGTATTCATGCATATGTTATCTGCTTTACCGGGCAGGCAAGTACTGACTATTGTCTCTATAATAGCACCCAAGAAAGAGTCTGGAGATTAGGAGGTATTCATTAAGCATGAGCACGAATATGGAGCTGGTTAATAAAATCGTAAAATCCTTATTAACTGATATCAAAACAATGAGAAGATGTCAGTCAAACCTAGCTTCGAAGATACCAACCCTCTCTGAAGATACAAGAGAACTTACTGTTGTTTTCTGCAAAAATCCTTATGACAGGCATCAACTCAAAAAGCACTTTGGGTTTGGATTCAATGAGTTTCGCGTTCCTTTTGTCCCAGCTAGCACCCTCAAGATACAAGCCATAGACATAGACTCCTTCTGTGGGAGGAGCAGAAATGTCATCCTTCATCCATTTTGTAACTTCATTGCAAAGAACCATATTGTCCAAAGCCCATCCTTTGTTGGCCCTAGTTATTTCCTATTAAATTCAGAAAAGAAAAGAAAAGAAAAAAACAGAACCATTAGAATCATTTCTTAAAAGGAAAAACAAAATGATCAATTTATTCCAAATTATCCTCAACAAAGGGACTAAGGCAATATTTGAAGAATTTAAAAGATTCTCTTGTTTAAAAAATGCTCATGTCCTAATTTAGCCATTTGTACTTTAAAGGGGGAACTATAAAATTATACCAACATAGAAATAAAAATACAAACTTGAAATTCAAGCTAGCAACCTGGGAATAAGTAGTTATATTTATAATCACAACAAGCTAACTGCTAGTACCAAAGAGAGGTAGTCATTCTCTCTCTTATTATATTCTTTAAAGCTATCAAGAAAGAAGAGTGGTTGTACAGGGAAATCATAATGACACAATGAGCCCAAATCAGAACCATTACCTGTCGCATAGCAGTTAAAAATCCCTGGGGGTTAAAAAAGCCTGTCATCCAAAAGCAATGGGGTCGGCCATTGAAAACCCAGGAGGTGAACTGGCAATTTCTTTCTAGCAGCTCTGTAAACCAGAAGCCCAGGGTACTTGAAACCCATGATGCCTGAAACACATACATGAAAACAATACTTCTATATATCAAACAATTTAGATTCGATTCAGCCATGTAAACTGCTCACTGTGAGAAACAAAAAGGCCATGACTTCATTATTACAATGTGACTGTCCTTTCAACATTGAATTTCCATTGAGCTCTGACCTATAAATGTTTTGGATTATTCTCTCTCCTTCACATTAATGATGTGAAGATAAATAAATGATGTGAATTCACATAGCTGAGAAAGATGACACCACAGCCAACTAACACCTGTGGGTATATCCACCACTAATTATGCTATAAAGGAATCAAAACCATCTATGGAATAAAATTTAACAGGCTTTCCTCATGATCAGGCTACAATTTCAATAGGTACTGTGTAAGGCAAGATTTCTATTTACATAAATAAACTCATGCCATCATCAAGATAGGCCAACACTTTAAAACGCATTTTATGTGCAACTCATCAGAGAAGCCATTCTCTGCTTATTTTAGTGAGGTAAACAACAGGTGTTCTCTTGAGTGTGTGTTCCATTATGGTACAGAAAGGGAAACCTAGCTTCCTTTACCACCCACAATGTAGTTATACCTGCCTCTTCTAACTTTCTCCCCGAATTCATTTGAGCAATTTCCTTTATGACAATGGGCATGGATGACATTAATGCAGCGGGAGAAGCACGGTGGGGAAGAATTTGCAAATCATAGGTTATAACATTTCACTGTAATTACAACATTTTCATTAGGAATAAATGTTGTAATCAACTTGGGTAGGTATCCCACTTGAATTTCAAATATCATTACAATTAATTTGCCTATATTTCAAGAGTTTCTGCAACTCCACAGACTGATAGCAACATTAATAGAAGAAAAACTGTATAAAATGATCATAATTTAGGAATTAGGTAGCTCATTCTAACCTACCTTTATAGGTGTGTTAGGTAAAAATGTGCTAAAATCACATTTGGTCTCGAAGTAAAAGGAATCTTACATGAGAGGCTGGTGCCTACAAAAACTTATTCTGCTCCAGAGCCTCTCAGGGGCTGGCAGGGCTGGGTGAGATAGCATAGAGGGAACAAATCTCCATCTTTTGGCAGTGAGTGAGAATGGACAGTTCAAAAGGAAAATGCTCTGGCCTTTGCATTGAATTTGTGAACGGTGAGAAAGAAGGAAAGGGATTCTGGTCAATGTTGATACAGTGATCCTAGGTCATGTGACTCACGAAATGCATAGTGACATCATCAAATAAGGTGGTGAAGACATAATAAGAAGTCCTAGTTACCAAACACTGGGCAAGCTATGTGAGGCTCCGCCCTGATAAGTCTTGTGAGTGTGTGTGTTGCACTCATGGGCTACAGGGTTGTGCCTATATCCAATTATACACTTTCAGAAACCAGAGGAAGACACTAGAATGCCTTGGTTTATGACCCTCTGCTCTCCACCTTATTGCCTAGACAGGCTCCCTCACTGAACTGGACACCAGCCATCTCTCAGGATCTGCCCATGTACATTGCCCAGTGTTAAGGTTACAGGCATGTGAAGCCATGTATGACTTTTAACATAAGTACTGGGGCTTTGAACTCAGATCCTCATGCTCATTTACCAAGCATTGTCACTTACTAATGCAGCACTTTTGTTGTAAACAAATCCTTTCCAAGGTACTGCCAGCACTAATGCTGTCAAGATACCTTTCTATTTTGTTAAAGAAATGCAAGCCATGCAAAAATTCCTCCAAATTTTATCACTATCTGCTTCTTTCCTCTGCATTCACAGTGTGGTCCAATCCTCAACAAGCTTGCTCTCTCAATACACTTCACCTGTAGCATCTTGTGCCATTAACAGAAAGATGACTCTGGTTCCTCCACCTCTTCCCAAAGCATTGCCTCCACACCCAATATACACTGATGTCAACCTCCTAAAGGTCATACATACTGCTGCTTTTACAGCCTTCTGTCTTCTTTGCACACCACATCTCTCAGGGCTGTGTCAGATGCCCTTGGATGCTTTCACTTGGAAGCATTTTCTTTTTTGGAGTCTTGTGCGTACATAAACCACTTTACCCATTGTGGTTTCTGTCACTTTTAGTTATCCTCTGGTAGTCACGCTGGCTTACGCTTACACTCAGTAACACAAATGTTCAAAATGGCAATGGTGGTGATGGTATTTACAGTGGTTGAGGTAGAGGCATGACAGATGATTGTTGTGAAAGTGGCCACACTGAGGAAGAGCTGGTGCTGCTGCTGGTGCTGGTAGTGAAGACCACAGTGGGAATAATAGAAGCAGATGTGGAGATGGAACCATGTGTCGTGGTTTGATAGTGGTGGTGGAAAAACTAGCAGTTGTTAGTGATGGTCCAGTCTTGCTAATAAAAACCACAAGCACTCACATGACACTGGCCACATACCACAGGATCTTACAAGCACTGTACATCCATCCACTCATTTAACCCTCACAAAACTGCTAGGAATGCCACAAAGACATTTCCATGCTACACGTATGTAAAGGTAAGGAAACTGTGACACAATGAGCCAACAAAACTTATGCCAGGCTAGACATGATCTAAGTACAAATATTAGCCCAAAATCCACATTCACAGATACATATATTTTTAGTTATTTGAGGTAACATCAGCATCTGTAAAAATAACTAATTTAGCATAAAACTTGTTCAACTGGTGATTGTCTCAGCCTGAAGCAGCCTCCAAAACATATCTGTTTATTCTACTACTCCCACAATCATGCTTCATATAGTTCATCATCAAGTACTGGCTTGTTGTAAGAAGTGTGCTTTCTACGCTCATGAAATATCTTTATTGCCAGAGAGTTCTGTTTAAATAACTCTTCTGCTACTCTACATGCTTACTCTCATACTAACAACAACAACAAAAAAATAACTGATCTGGCTGGAGAGTGTTTCAAAAATAGGTTATCAAGCAACCCATGGGCTTTCTACAACTTCCAGATCCCCAAACAGTTAGGTAGGGTCCATGACTCAAATGCTGACTCAAGGACTCTAAGGTGGAAGATCATGGGAAGTCTGAACCCAGTGTTCCTTCCGCATTCATCTGCCCTCTGTTGTGATAACTTCAGAGTCCTTATGCTCCAGCTGGCACCGCTTTCACAGGGCAGGGGCTCAGCTGAGTTCTCACAGAGTAATTTGGTGGATCGAAGGACCTACTCAACTTCTGAGAAATATATCAAAGTGGGTAACTGATAAAATAGCATCCCCTGAAATACGTAAAAACATGTCTCAGTGTGTCACACATGGGCAACAGCTTTTAGGAACATCATTGCACGTTCACGAAATATAGAGATTACTTTTAGGAAAACTATCCCTTCCTATCTCATTAGAACCAAGTTTGCTCAGTAGTTTCTTGAGAAGAAGTTGACCATTGAAGTTATGTTTCTGCATAAGCCTGTCTAATTTTAGATTCTATTTTGAGAAACTTTTTGTTCAGCAAATATCATGCACATTCCCTAGCAGTAGCCTTTTTAGCAAATGTTCTACAATTTTCTTGTTCTGTTTAACCTTTTCCTTTTGAAACCAGGTAGAAAAGAACTAAATATTTAATCTCCAAAATCAATCTAATCTATACCATCCTCAAAACTCTCATTTCCACATTCTATTCTCCAACTTTAGCCTGTAGAATTTTTAAGAATTTTGCAAGTTGGGGTAATAGATAGTACTCACCCCAAGAGTCATGGACTGTCAGGCAAAACAAAACAAAAAACAGTGTCATGAATGAGATGACCTCTTTCAAGTGGCTGGTCAGAGGGATACAAAACAATATAGGCTATGCCTTTGCATTGGAGTGTCTCCCAGGATACAAAGTTTAGGCTTTATTGCACTTTTGATACAGGACTTGGAATGTGGATCAGAACCTGATAGAAGCCTCAACTTTGAGGACTCAGTCTTGTGCAAGCTGCCAAGGATAGAGGAATATTCAGTAGTTCTTCCAGATGTAAGACCAGAATAATGACTGGACTGACAACATTTCCAGAATTGTGAAATAGTGGCATATTCATCTTGGGGGCTACCAACAGCTGCCTAATTGAATTTAAGGCCTTATCCACAGGAAGAAAGTTATTTCTGATACTATAAAGATAGCCAGCTTATCCCAACAGGAGAGATCATAGACCTGTGAGAAGAACCTACTGTTGCCAGTTTGTTAAAACAATATAACTACCTATACAATATAAATACCTATCCTTACACACACAGAGGAGTATATATCCTACCCCTCAAAAAAAGGTTTCTTTGGCAGAAGACCATTACAGAAAGTTATAACTCAACAAAATGTAGAGAACAAAAACCCATGGAGTGCTCACTGCCAGTTGGTACATCTGAAATACAATTCCTGCACCTAAGCTCTGGGAACATCACATAGAGGGGAATGAGAAGATTGGGAGAAACTGAGGACCAGGAAGCCTGCTGTAAGATTGTGTCTCTAGCTATGGCAGGGAAAGTGCACCCAGGAAGTCTTAGCAATGTGGCAACCTAAGCAAGATCTATACAATGTCAACAATAGTTGATATCCCAACATACAGGAAGAAATATCATATAATTCCACTCCTACTTGAAGAGCTGCAACCTATTAACAGCTGCCGAGAGACTGAATGAGAGAGAGAAAGTCCTTCCAAGAGATGAAGCCCCTGATTTGTTGTGTAATACCTGGTAATCAGTTCTGAAAACATACATGTAGGTAACACTGACCAGACTCAGTGGTTAAAAAAGAGGCAAACCAGAGAACAGGGGTGTGGGTGCAAGGCAGAAGCATATGGGAATTCTGTGAAGGGACGTGATATGATTATATTTTAATTAAATTTTTAAAATAATAAATAAAGGGAGAGATGGCCCAGTCATTAAGAACAATCACTGCTCTTGGAACAAGCCTGGGTTCAGCTTCTGGCACCCATATTTGGTGGTTTACAATAGCCTGTAACGCTACTTAAAGGGGATCTGATGCCCTATTGTGACTCTGTGGGCACCTGTATGTATGTGAGTCATTATTATACACTTAGGCACATACAAATGGAATTTTGTAGACAGAGGAAGTGCTCCTAAGCATCACTAAGCATAAGAACCAAACCAAGTGAATCTTTGGTGCGTTGTGTCTGCTTTTATAGCTGCTCACAACATTGGAAGCATTTTCTTTTTTGGAGTCTTGTGCGTACATAAACCACCTTACCCATTGTGGTTTCTGTCACTTTTAGTTATCCTCTGGTAGTCACGCTGGCTTACGCTTACCTTTTTCCACCGAGCAGGGATTCTGCCAGTTGGTACATCTGCAATACAATTCCACTGCACTTACCTTTTTCCACTGAGCAGGGATTCTGGCATCAAACATGCAATCCAGAGCATCCCTCAGATTTTCGCTCATGATAATGGTGCCATCGACAGCTAGTTTCAGCTCAGTCAGGGTGCTGCGGACGAGGCTGAGCACCCTCTGCATCCTGTCTATCTCCTGCCTGAGGAAAATGTTCATGGGCTGGAACAGTCCCATCTTCTGCAGTCTGTCCTTCACCTTCCATGGAGACATTCGAAGCACATGTTAGGAATTAGATAGCTACTATGACAGTACAGGGCCATGCCCTGGGGCTTCTAAATAAGATTTTTACAATGCCATGAAGAATAAGCATTTCATTTTTTAAAAGTAACATAAAAAAAGAAGATATAAGAAAACAAATACATGTATACGACCAGATCCCATTTAGAACAGGGAGCCATTAAGTCTCAGAAACATGCAAATTGTATATAGCTACAAGCACTTTATCAAATGAACTTAGTGGGAATTATTTATTCCCTGCTGACATATGTGTGAGTACATGCAGACAGCAAGTACAGGGACACAACCACTCTGTGGGTTGACTCACATAACTAAACATCTATTCTTAAAGCACTCTGCTTTTTTCTATAATCATAGGTACCTTTTCACTCTCTTCTACTTTACAGGTATTTATTGAGAAGCTTCTGAATAGCAGATAGTGTGTTAGGCTCGACTATTTTATACTGGACTAGTTCTAACAAAAAAAAAAAAAAACATTCTTCAAAATCTGGTTACCATGTTTTGTTACATAATTATTCTATTTTAGATATTGTAATTGCTTCATAAATACTATGCCCCCTAGTAGATCCAACGACCTCTCTTTCAACACTGTAATGAAAAGACCTTACAAAAGCTGATAACAGTATCGATTTCCTCCAAGTGAGTGATGAGATTCTAGCAGGGAAATTATTCCCTTGACAAGGGGCCTTGAGTATTAGTAGCCAAAATGATCTTTTTGGTAGCAACAACAGGATGTGGAAGCTACTTGTGTGTAGATAGGAGCAGCATCATGCAGTTCTTAGAGCATACAGAAAATAAGTCACTGCTTGTTTTATCAAATATTTATAAAGCATATCATAATAAATTTTCTTAAAATATGCATTAGATGCTAAAACATTAACTTCCATAATTATGAATTGCTTAGAAGCTATTTATATACCAAAAAGATCAATTTTCAAATATGAACAACCAGCAGAGAGATGATGTTAGAAAATGCAGCCTGTGTGATTGATAGAGAAGCAGGCTGGCCCTTGTCCAGAATGGTCAGGGAGATGGTTTATGGGTTTTGTCTGTTAATTTGTTTAATTTTGTTTAATTTGTTAATTTGTTTAATTTGGGGGAAGGGAGGAGATTATAAAGGTGGAGGGCAGATATGGAAGGACTGGGAAATAAGTGGGATTGAGGTATATGATATGAAATTTACAAATTATCAATAAAGAAATTAAGAAGGCCTGGATTATAAGGTATGCATTAAATCACACACTGACACATAAGTATGTACATGCATACACATACAAGGATACACACATGATAACTGGTCCTTCAGTGATTTCATCTAAATGATGGCATTATAAAGTACCTCAAGGAAGGTTATATAATCCAGCAATACAAATATCAGTAATAAACATTAACGTTTCTCCATGGTTTTTCTTCTGTGGTTTGTCAGAAAGCTCCTTTGGTTCAAAATGTTATCTCTCACTTCAAAAGCTTTATTTTGTCCTGTTTCCTTCTTTCTTACTTCCTCACAAACAGACTCAGCCAAGACTGCTACAGGGACCTCATGGACTCACCTCAAAGGGACTATAATCTTCTGGAAGCTTCTCCAGCATATCATCAGCCAGGCGGGCCACCACAGCCTCCCGTGTCTCGTCCCCTCCACCAGAGCTGTCCTTGGGCTGGATGCCCAGGATGGTGTCCAGCACGTCTTTGGCCAGCTTGCTCTGGTAAGTAATGTCGGCATTGGGGTGCAGCCCAAACACCTCTGGGCTGTCGTAGGCAGGCAAGCTCTGAGGGAAAAAAAATAACAAATTAAACACGCATTGCTAACATATACATCAATTAAACTACAGAGTCAGGAAATAAAAAGGGTTTGGCTAGGATAAACACTTACTATGTCTCACTTGTGATTAGCCAAAAACCCCATTAATGTCTCCACATACCCAAAATGTAAAGTTGTAACACTGAGAAATACAAAATAGACTGAAGCAAAATTTAACTGGAGACAAATCTTTTATATAACATGCAAGATTTAAAAAAGGAGCTTTTTTGAGTAATCTAATTGAAATTATTTAAAAGAATTGTATAATTAATGGCTATTGTATTGCTACAAATAGCAAAAAAAATGAGTTTTAGGAAGCATAGGTCAAATAAGACTGAGAGTGGAAACTATTCTGTCCCAGGGAGAAAATGGAGACAGGGAAAAGAGAAATATTAAAAACACAACAGAGAAAAATAGACCGACAGAGAATCAGACACATCCAAGGACAGACCAATCAAGCAGGGAGTTTCCTCAACCACTGGGAATACAATTTGATATGTACTGCCATGTGTGAATCTCATCCTTAACTTTAATATCTTATTACTAGTCTGCCTCCCTTCCTCCGCCTTACCTTATTCCTTTCACACATTTCTCTAAGAGCTACCTCTGTTTCATTGTGAAATGGGGTATATACTTAGAAATATCAATGCAGGTATCCTTAAATTTATAATAAGCTCAGGCACTTTTCTGTTCATTGCTAATGATTTAAAGACACACCCACTATAGTAAGGCAAATGTTATTTGTTGATTTGAATTAATAAAAGCACAGAGGAGGTAATATATGATAAATCCAATATATTTATACATCAAAACCCTATAAATACACTGACAAATGCATCCTTTCAGGGTGCTATGCATTAGTTTGTTTACTCAGAGATAAATCTGAGACAGAGGCCAAGCCAACTGCCAAATCATGATCTAATGCATTCAAGGTATGAAGATGGAATGCAGATATCCTCAACAGTGAACAGTCCTTCTTTATATAGTCCTCACGGGCCTATCAAAATCCACATTAGTCCATCTTAGAGAGGGCACTCCTAAGCTAGGGACAATTCTACCAAGGATCACTTGGCAACACATGGAGACATTTATTGATGTTTAAATCAGGTAAAGGAGTGCTACTGGCATTTAGTAGACAGAGGCCAGGGACTATGCAAGATTTTCTACAATGCACAAGACAGAATAGCCTGGTAATAAATGCCAATGCTTCCAGAGTTAAGAAATTCTGTCTTAATCAAGACAGCTGCATGCATGTCCATACACAGCCTTAGGCCCGGGTTAAAGATGAGTGTAAAGGATTAACCACCTGGGTTAAAAGTAAAGTAGACTGGCTTCAGAGGTTTCCCTTGCTTTACTGGTATAGTACCTGAAGTCCCATGGGGAGAGGGTCCCATATGACTTACCCAGATCCCCTCCCTATACCCACCCAATTTGTCATCTCTCTCTCTCTCTCTCTCTCTCTCTCTCTCTCTCTCTCTCTCTCTCTCACACACACACACACACACACACACGTGCACACACACAAAGAATGCTTCCTAAGCCATTAAAACATAAGAAATATGTAAAAGGAGCTTGCACGAGACTGGTTCTCAGAGCAAAGATGAGCGAGGTCATCAAGAGATTATAAAAATATAAAGAAAGGAGGAGCCTTTGTTTACAACATTGTTACAATTAATTTTAAAAGCGGTAAGAGCAGGGTAAATAAATTTCATAAGGGTCAAAGAGCTGGAAAGATTTGTTCCTCAGTTAAAGCCAACACACCTGGATGTACTGAAGGTAGCCATCCACTGTGCTGCACTTTGGAATGTTGTATCCTTGGTAAAAGGTGAAATCTGGTCCAAACATGTTTTCACTGAACCAGACCTTTGCAAATGTGTTCAGCAGCCTCTTGTCATAGTCGTCAGTGACTCTGCCTCCATACTGAATCTCTCCTATCATGTAGCGGACAGTGGTCCAGGACACACCCTAGAAGCATTCACAAAACAGTATGTATCACCATGTATTCACCATCATCCATGTCTGCAGCACAGTCATTTTTCTTCAGTGATTCCATGATACAGTGCAAAAAAATAATCCAACAAGCCAAGGTAAGGAGTTACCCCAAGGTTACATTCATTATTTGAATAGATTCTTGTGAGAAATTCATGCATTCATACTTCAGTATTTCTAATGTTTACTTTTAATCGTTCATTTCTATTTTTTAATTATGTGTATATATATGTCTTGGGTGTGGTATATACATGTATGAATGCAGGTGTTGGAGGAGTACGGAAGAGGGGATACGATCTTCTAGAAATGGGGTTACGGGCAGTTATGAGTCGCCTGACATGGATACTAGGACATGAACTCACGTCCTCTGCAGAGCAGTGTTTGTTTTTCACCACTGAGTCATTTCACCAGTCCACAAAGTTTACTTTTTGAGAACATATAGACAGAAAAAGAAAAAAAACAAAGGTAATCTAAACTCTTGTCTTTATTTTTAGTTTTACGTCCTTCCACCCTACATTCCATTTCTGCCACTGGTCCTTTCAGGTTGTCTTATCAACTGTGAACTTGCCTTTGAAAAATAAATTGATAGTAAAATGTTTTCAGGGTTTTTTTTTTCCTAAAATCAAGAAGCAACTGTGACCCGTGTGAAGTGTACATGCCTTAAGAAGACCCTACAAGCTTATGGAATCCTCATGGGATTCGCCCCCAGTGTTGAACCACTGTGTCACATACACTGGCCACATATGGTCAGTATG
Source organism: Meriones unguiculatus (assembly GCF_030254825.1). Taxonomy (NCBI): domain Eukaryota; kingdom Metazoa; phylum Chordata; class Mammalia; order Rodentia; family Muridae; genus Meriones; species Meriones unguiculatus. The sequence continues at coordinate 102,799,716 of NC_083351.1, forward strand.
TCGGGATATGAAGCAGTAGGCACCGCAGTACCTTCTTGATATCCATGTCATCCAGATGGTTTTGAATGAACTGCACAGTGGCGTTGAAGTCTGCTTGATTGAATTCATAGGGGATGTTCCACCCCAGCGGACCAAACTTGCGCCGCTCCTGGACAGTGGAGTGTAGGAATGCCACTGCATACAGCATGGGCTTCCACTGGGTCCCCACACTCACGTCCAGTAGGTCCTGGCTCACGCCTGTTGTGGTTGGGCAAATAAAAGAACATCACACTTTCGTTTGTTCTTCCTTTTATAAGGAACCATTCCAAAAAATTGCTTGTACTAATCTCTAGTTATTTCACACTATTTTATTACATTCTTATGGTAATTATCATATGAATTCGGCCCTTTTGGAAATGATTTCTCTTTGAAGCATATCCGTGGAAGCCTAGGTCATGAAGAATGCTTGCTAACATGATAGAAGTTCTTACCAATCCAGCAAGACAATGTAACAATAAAATATAGATGGAAGGAAAATGGCTATAAAAAGAATACTATTATGAATTAGTAATAGTGCCTGTATTAATATCTGAATTATAAACTAGGAGCATACACTTAATTTAATATCAACTAAAATAATGTATAGAAAAAGTCCATTTCAATCCAAGTATGTGCCCCAGATAATTATTATGCATTAATAAATTATATTATACATATCAATTTTTATTGCATTACCTTTCAAGCTTTATTTTATCCTATTGTGTTATAGATTGGCAGGATTTGGCTCTTAGTGGTAATTCCTTTAAGCATATCTGTAGTTTTTATTTGGAATATGTTAATAATAATATTATTATTATTAAATATTCTCAGTTTAAGTTTATCCTCCTAGAAACCCTTTACTGATCCTCCTTTAGGTATGAAAAAATTGAAAGGTTTTTGAGTGAACTGAGTAAGTGATTAAGACGGCTATCAGGAAGCAGGGAAAGATGGGCAGGATGGGTGCTTCTGTCTCTACTCTCCAGGTGCCTTCTGTGACAGACGGGGTGAAGACGAAAGCACGGTCTCAGGTCCAGTTGTGACAAGAGGGTTCTTTTGGTCTTTTTTGTTAATATTTTATGATTTTTTTTCAGTTTTGTTTTCAGTTTGTTTTCTACCACACAGCCCTACCATGTGGCTCAGGATGTTTTAAGCCACGTAAGTCTTGATTCTCCTGCCTCAGCCTGCTGACTCCTGTGGTTACTGCGTGATCGCGCTCCACCATTGTCTGACTCTTCACCTGGATGATGCTCTGACATATGGATCCGGCCACACTCGTAACTCAACCTTCCATTTGGAGGAGGTTTTACTGCTGCTCTAATTCAGGTGTGGTGCAGAGAGACCACACTAACAATGCCACCATACACATATGATGTTAAAACAGAAAACTGTCTTACACAGGCACAGTAAAACAAAATACTGAACTGACAGGAAAAGTGAAGATAGAAAATCATGCGCTCAATTCACACAGCGATACACAATGCAGCTGCTTGGTCTCCAGGCAGCAGAAGAGTGGGCTTTGCTAATTTTTCTTTAAGAAAACAGTTTGTGTGTCAATCCTGCAGACCAGAAGCATTCACCAACTTACCACCATATGTTCTTTTCAGGCCTGCCCGGAGCCCCTGAGGTGGCTCATTGGCAAACCTGATGGACATCTGAAGGAGCGTGATAGGGAAGTGCTTGTGCCCCTCGGTGGTGATCCATAGGCGGAAAGCATCGTGCACAGTCTCTGTTTCTGTAATTATGTCCATTAATTCATCCAGGAAATCAAGGCCCAAATGGCAGTTTTGTAGAAGTACCCATCCTCCCTAAGAATACCAGCAAACAGATGGAAATCACGTTAGTTTCCTTCCCCTCCAGGTGAAATCTCCACATTTCAGTACAGCTCTCTTTAGAAAGTTAAGTCAATAAAATTTAGAACCAAAGCACAGTAACTGCTGTAACTTAATCTAGGCCAATTCGGTTCATTTGTTAATGCTTGATTAATGCAATATGGTTTTAAGTGTGCTGCATACCTTTGTTGCACAGCACACTGTCATGCCAAGACACATAATGATCCTTTAGATCAGTCACAACAATGACCAGAGTAAAACACAGAAGTAACAACTTACAAGTATAGCTGGGCTCAGCCCCCTCCACCAGTTCCACCAAAACTGCATCAAAGCATTTTAAGTCACAATCGCAAAGACAAAGACAGTGAAGATAAACGATATTGATGACATGTAAACAAGTTCCAGAAAACTGAACCCTAAAGGGCTGCCCTCAAGGTGCCCTGAGATGAAAACACAGCATAAACTGGCAGAAGGTACTTCTGGGGGTAGCCAAGACCGGCACAAGGACCAAAGAGCAAGACACCTGACCTGACCGGAGAGGAGGGGGAATCAGAACAAGAGGAAGTCCAGCGTGTCTCCACCTCTCAGAGATGAAAAGCTGTGTCTCCGGAGAGCAAACCAGACAGTGCCTGGACTGAGGAACAGCACTCTGGGTATAAAGCAACCACACTGAAAAACACTAGACAGAGTTTGCCCACAGAATTTTGAGAGTTGTTCCCTCCCTTCTGGATTCTCAGATATATACCCGCTAGAATATGGGAAAACTTCTCTGGAGTCTAACTACTTTTAAAACAAGAATGGTAAGTCTCAGTTTCCACGTGAATAATTCTGTAACTGTTAAGGATGTTCTTTACATCCAGCAACCCAGTCAAATTTGGGGATTATGCAACAAGCTCCCTGATATCCAGTCTATGGGATATTCTAAGTAGAGCCATCTACACTGCCAATACCGCAATCTTGGTGTGTTTTTAAATCTAGACATTTGCACTTACATTTGCCATGGTCTGGTGCAACAGCTTCCTCGCGTGGACCTCCTGACCCTGGCCCATGGACACATACCGTGTTTCTATTTTTAGCCTCTTTCCCAAAGCAATAATGGAATCCGTGGGGTCAGAGCCCATGGACAGAAGGCAGATGAGTGGTGTCCGTGGGTCAGACTCCTCCCAGGTCTTTTCTAAGTCCAGCATAACTCCCTCTGCATAGTTTTCGCCCATGGAGTCCATGATGTACTTGCGAGCCTGCCAAAAGTAGTACAAAGTCAGCAAAACCACTGTTGGCTCCTTTGCGCATTACAGTATAGTGTGGCTTCTGCAGATTATCTAAAAGATGTCCATATTAGCTGCTAGGGAAACAAGGCAGAGACTGCTTTTCCTGGTGTTTGTTTGCTGTTTATTTACACTTCAATGCTATACTTACAGAGGCTAGGTTACTTGCTAGACAAAATCATATACTTAGAACTTCAGAATCTAAGCTGACTGATCCTGGGTCCCATTTCAACACACTGATAGCTTCCTGTTGTGTGTATAAGACAGAGAAACTTTATTATTCCAAACAGTTTAACAGTACAATACTTAAAATTTAATGAGTATTTACCATAACAAATAACAAAAAACCAGTAGCTATTTATCACACTTATTAGACATTGAATTAATTAATTGGCTAATTGATTTTTAAGATATTTAGTGGATCATATGTCTGCTCATCATTTTCATTATCCCTTGCCACTTTTTGGTTTTGTCTTTCTGCTATTAATTTTGTTTGAATTTTGAGTAAAATCCAAACTCAGAAGATCTCAGGATTTCTTTAATTTTTATTTTATTTTATTTTATTTTTAATTACACTTTATTTACTTTGTATATAAAGTAAATATAGTTCCTTCTAGTTCCCTCCCTCCTCCCCTCCCAATCCTTCCCTTCCTCCCCCTTCTCCACCCATGCCCCTCCCCAAGTCCACTGGTAGGGGAGGGTTTCTTTTACTTCCTTCTGATCCTAGTCTGTTAGGTCTCATAAGGAGTGGCTGCATTGTCTTCCTCTGTGGCCTGATAAGGCTGATCCCTCCTCAGGGGGAGGTGATCAAAGAGCAGGACAATCAGTTCATGTCAGAAGCAGTCCCTGTTCCTATTATTATGGAACCCACTTAAACACTGAACTGCCATGGGCTACATCTGTGCAGGGGTTCTAGGTTATCTCCATGCATGGTACTTGGTTGGAGTATGAGTCTCTGGGAAGACCCCTGTATCCAGATTTTCTGGTTCTGTTGCTCTCCTTGTGGAGCTCCTGTCCTCTCCAGATCTTACTATTTTCCACTTCTTTCATAAGATTCCCTGCTTCTGCCCAAAGTTTGGCCATAAGTCTCAACATCTGCTTTGATACTCTGCAAGGCAGAGCCTTTCAGAGGCCTTCTGTGGGAGGCTCCTAACTTGTTTCTTGTTTTCTTCTTCTTCTGATGTCCATCCTCTTTGCCTTTCCCAATGAGGATTGAGCATTTTAGCCAGAGTCCTCCCTCTAGATTAGTTTCTTTAGGTGTACAGATTGTAGTAGGTTTATCCTATATTATATGTCTTTATGAGTGAGTATATACTGTATGTGTCTTTCTGCTTCTGGGACAGCTCACTCAGGATGATCCTTTCCAGGTCCCACCATTTACCTGCAAATTTCATGATTTCTTTATTTTTCATTGCTGAGTAATATTCCATTGTGTAGATGGATACACAATTTCTGTATCCTTTTTTCAGTTGAGGGGCATCTGGGTTGTTTCCAGCTTCTGGCTATTACAAATAAAGCTGCTACAAATATGATTGAGCAAATGTCCTTATTGTGTTGTTGAGTCTCTTTTGGATATATGCCTAGGAGTGGTATAGCTGGATCTTGAGAAAGTGCTATTCCTAGTTGTCTGAGAAAGTGCCAGATTGATTTCCAGAGTGGTTGTACAAGTTTACATTCCCACCAGCAGTGGAGGATGGTTCCCGTTTCTCCACAACTTCTCCAGCATATGTTGTCACTTGAGGTTTTGATCTTGGCCATTCTGATGGGTGTAAGGTGAAATCTCAGGGTCATTTTGATTTGCATTTCCCTGATGGATAAGGACATTGAGCATTTCTTTAAGTGTTTCACTGCCATTCGATATTCCTCTACAAAGAGTTCTCTGTTTAGCTCTGTTCCCCATTTTTTTAAGTGGATTACTTGGTTTGCTGCTTTTCAGCTTCTTTAGTTCTTTATATATTCTGGATATTAGCCCTCTATCAGATAAAGGGTTGGTGAAGATTCTTTCCCGATCTGTAGGCAGTTGTTTTGTTTTGATGATGGTGTCCTTTGCTTTAGAGAAGCTTTTCAGTTTCATGAGGTCCCATTTATTGATTGTTGCTCTTAGAGCCTGTGCTGTTGGTGTTCTGTTCAGGAAGTTGTCTCCTGTACCAATGAGTTCTAGGCTCTTCCCCACTTTTTCTTCTAACCGCTTTAATGTGTCTGGTTTTATGTTGAGGTCTTTGATCCACTTGGACTTTAGTTTTGTGCAGGGTGATAAGTATGGATCTATTTGCATATTTCTACATGTAGACATCCAGTTAGACCAGCATCATTTGTTGAAGATGCTACAAGTTTGTGCAAACATTTCTTTACATTTGTTCTCTGTATTGTCAATAAAACCACCAGCCAATGCTAAGCAATGGAAAGAACTGGGTGGGACATCCTTGTCTGGAGGGGAGGTGAAAGTGGTGAGTGGGAGGAGAGGAGAGATCAGCAGGAGGAGAGGACTTGGAATGAGAAGGAAAGATGAACTGGACCTAAGATAAAAGCAAATATAATGTGGGAAATCTGAATGAGAGGAAATTATGTGGGCTTGGAGATTTAGAACGGAGTAACTATTGCCCAGCAATGTGCTCTAGGTTAAATAAATCCTGATCTCTATGTGGTGACTTGGATATACAGCTGGTTTAGGAATAAATACTTTTTAAGTAAAAAATAAATCAGTAATAAATATTAATAATCAACAACACCAATATGAAAGGCTCTAACTTTGTTCTAAATGTCTTTTTTCTGCATTATTTTGCATTATTTTAATTATTTTAAAAGTGTGTTTATTATGTCCAGTGATGTTGTCAAAAATATACTCTATGTACACATTCAGAGCCACTAAGATCAGGAAGCAAATCAAAGGCTGGGTGTTGCACATTTGTAGTTGCAGCTCAACCACAGGGACCTGCCATCCCAGAAGAGTCTCAGAGTATGCCTCACCCACACGCAAAGACCAAATGTTTTCTGTTTTAAGTTAGTGGTGTGCTCCATACCACTGCACAAATCAACATGAACCCAGTACGAACTCCGCCATATAAGCCACTACAATATAGGAGGTGTCACATGACAAATCACTGAAGGTTTTCTGGCTAAAAAGTCTCTGTTGAAATTTATATAAAATTCTTGGTCCTGGGAAGGAGAGATGTCCTTGGGGTCACAGCTGCTGTTTCCAACTGTCTTCATGTCCAGGGGCTGCAGCTCATCCTGTAATGTAAGCCTCAAAGACAAAACTACAACATATGTAAGAAAGAAAATTTTCTCACCTCCATAACTTCAGCCCAACACAAACATCATCTCACAGGGCCAACAGGCATCAGTGAGTCTCTCCATGCCCGTATACCTCTGACTTACAACTGGTATGAAACTTGCTTAGCAACCTCCTCTTCAGTCCAAAGATGTGTGTCAGATGGCCCTACCGAGCAGTTAAAGAATGACTGCCTTTGGGAATCCTACTTCTCCTCGATTAAACATACAATGACCAAGTAAATACCCTACATCCTCCAGAGGATGTGTAACAACAAAAGCAATTAATACTGCAGAAATGGGTTAGGGCATGCACCTTACTTAACAAAGGAGCACTTCAGCTAACCATGAGAGCATGAGTAGGCTTTGTCAAGCAAGGAGAGTCAGATTCGTAGAATGTGAGTGGGCTGTATTCCGTACGTACAGCTAACACATGTGCAGGAATTTTGGAGCAGACAAGCATAAGTTGTCGAGGCTGCATAGAGGACATGCAGTGTAATTTGTGTAAGTGGTGGTTTGGTGTGCGGGCCAGCCCAGCTTCTGCACAGCCTGCCAACCTATAAAAACTTAACACATCATTGGCACAAATAAATATACAGTGCTCCATTTTCACAAGTGAATCCGTCCAACTCCAAAGGACATTTTGTCCCATCTGGTCTCAATTAAATATGCTCATCTATTTTTTGCGGGGGGGGGCAGGGTGAACTCTGAAGCTACTTCATATGGACTGACCTTCCTTTGTGTCATGTCTTTTAGACATAATTTTTTTACATAGCATTAGACACCCCCTAACAGAGTGGTTTTCTTGTAGCCAAACCAACTGAAATTACCTGTGGTGGACTGTCATACCAGACAAAATAAAGAGCATTAATTGTAGTTTTATACTGCTTATAGGGAGTGGGGACCAAGTATATCCACATTGTAGACCTTCTCCAGCAATAAATTTTAAAAGGACTTACACAAATAAAAATTTCAGGGGGTATAATATATTTCCAGAGGACCATCTAGATTTTATTTAGGAATTGAGTGTTATTGCAAGGGCCATGAGAATTCACTAGGGGACTTGAAAAGCTGATAAATGGAATGTCCTTTCTATTTATTTTTTAGAATTTAAAGGATGCGTCAAAGTGGGCAAGAATATTCAAAGTGTGTAGAGCAAAGAAGTCACACTCATGGCCTGCCTGAGGATGACAAAGCCTTACAAAGACGAAAATGTTGCGGAAAAATCTGCAGACCTTCACTGTAACCTTGAAACTAAATATTTCCTGTAGAAAAAGGAAGGAAGGCAAGGATGCAGGGATGGATAAAGAAACAACTATACTTACGCTTTCCCTCCTGTACCTCACTGAAATAAAGCAACTATTTGACCATTCACTGGGGCAGAGTAAAAATAATGAAGTTGAAAGGGAAAACTGAGTAGAAGGGTGACCTCAGTGCCCTATGTGGCAAAACTCCTTTCTCTTTTCCTAATGAGTCTGTGGGTCTAGCTGTCTTTCTGATTCAGGGTACCTGAGTTGAGTTGGTGATAGTTAGCCTGTACATTTTGTAACACTCCTCACAGGGAATAACATGAATACACAGTCGAGCAGATTTTACTCTATGATTGCTTTATGAACATCATTAAGAAGTCTGTCCACCTGTGCTGGATTTTAAAGTTTTAATTGTGAAAGCAAGATCTGTGCCTTTTCAGTGGGTAAATGCCTGTTTTGTAAGACCAGAATATAAAAGGTCTTGGGGAAGATGAGGCTTTTGGAAGAAGGATACACATTTAAGCCATGTGCAGAATTTAGTTAAGGGATGATCTGGTTCCTCTCTCCTGGAGCTGTGGCATTATCTTGAGACAAACCATGTCTTTCCTGCTAGATGGCTCTCTCACTGTTTCTGCAGTTCTCTGGCTTATACAAAAGCTGATTTACAGCTAGTAAAATAGAGCAGCTATATCATTTCTGAGTTATTATAAAATGATACATGAGAATAATATATTACATTTATGTTATTCTTACATGCCAAGCTCAGCATTATGATTTTCTCATTTGCTTTTGTTTTACCACTAGGACCTAAGGGGTTTAATAAATCACTTAGTGAAGTGTGCAGCTCAGTACTTCATTTGTTGTTTACGTTTCCATTTATCACATTTGTCTCACTAGAAAATTGCTTGGAAGCCCACAAGGAAATTCTAGTTGATAATCACATTTGAAATGCTTCTTTAAACTTAAAGAAAATTTCTGCTTTAGAAAATTCTCTGTTGTTTCCTTTTAACACACATTTTACCTGGGCAATGGTTCTATCGGGACACCAGGACCTAATAAGAAGGAGACGTCTGAAGCAGTCAAGAGATTTATCGTAAGCATTTGGAAGAGGTTCCTCTTCTGGGTTTTCTTTGTCAAACCAAATTTTCCACATTTTTTCATTCCTTGATATCTGGAAATACCATGGGATAAGAAGCATGTCATGTCACACAAAAGTCTTTCAGTGATTGTTCATTAACATTTTTTATCAAACTTTCTGACCATTCTAGGCATGTGTAAGCCATATACCTTCACTATTTTAAAGCTTTATATCACAGTGACAAAATGTCTGATTGTCTAAGATCAAATATCGCTTGCTCTCAGATCAGTCTAGGTTAATGCTCTCCTAGAGCAAGCCACCATGGTAAAGATTCCCAGGATACTTCATTTCACCTCTGCCTTTACGGCAATAAATTTATAAAGAAAGAGAAATCAATGAAGCCTCATTTTCATTATCTCAAGGTGGTCTCATTTGCTTCACAAACTCCTCTTATAATCAGGCACTCATTCCTGTTTCCTCGTTTCCGTGGACCACCCCTGACACAAAGGAAGACATTTAACACATATTTGTTATTGAATATACAGGTTTGGGGTCAATATTCTATGTATCTAGAGTAATTTGAGCTATTGCATTTAATATCACCATCACCTGGAAGATCAGACACCTGCTACTTGTAGGCTATTGGCAAAGCACATGGTGCATTACCCTTTGGGGTCCAGAAACCTCAAGGACACCAGCCTTACAAAGGCAATAGCATCAAAAGCTTCAAACAAACAAAAAACATCTATAATTAATGGAATCTTATTTCCTCTGATAAGCCATTTGATGAAAGCCTCAAGTATAGTTCCTGGTTTAATCAAAAGATTAATCTTTTGGGGTTCATGTTTAGAAAGCATCATATGAGAATAAAAATTTATCTGTTGATTTCATAAAAGGCTGCATAATGGGGCAGGATTTCAAACATGTGACACACTCTCCAATAGGCAGCAACCTCTCATCAGAGTGATCCAGGAAAGATTCCTGGGTGTATCCCGAAGAAAGAGTAATCTAGGTTACCTAATAACTCCAAAATTAAGTTATTTTACCTAAAATAATTGATTATGGCCAAATTACATGTTAGCAATAACAAACAACTCCAGTTCTGAGCCAACGTATAAAAACACATCAGAATTTAAGCGTCTAGGGAACTTGAATTATCACAGTTAAAAACCCATCTTGGGACATTTCCTGGTCAAAACAAATAGCCATAGCCCCTTCAGTCCTCTCCTAAATAAAAACATCAAGCTGCCAATCTCACTTCTCTATGATCAACAGATACTGAAAAACCTCCTTCTTCCACACTACACTGAACTTCCATAATTCCAGCACATACACAGATCATGGGCAACTAAATGGTTTAAAAAAAAGAGAGTTCTTCAGATCCAGAGATCAATGTTAGCATGATTTTCAGTCCTAGATGACTAACTAAAATGAACCTGGGAAGGAAAGCACAGGAAGAGGAAAGAGAAACAAAGGAAAAAGAAGGAAATTTAGTAGAAAAGGCTAAGTTTCTTTCCATCTCTAAAAATTATGCATGTATGTAATTATTCTAGCTAACTGGACCTATCAGCATTTCTGTATTTAAGCCTTCATTGATGACAGTGACATGTAGGCTGAGACAATGCCTATTAAACTTCCCTGGGCACACTTCTTCCCACATAACCAGCCTGCAGTGAGTGTTTTTTGTGAACAGGCTGTGGATGAGCTACAGGAAGGCCAAACATCAAACGCGTGCAATACTTTCTAAGACTGACACTGTATGAAGCATCAGTCTTCCACAAACACGTAGTGATGAGTAGGAAAGCTGCTCATGAGGACAGTAGCGTAAGCCCATTCAAAGAACATGTTACCTGATCAAGGATGTCTGAAAACTGCCTAAGTTTGCTAAGTTCCACCAAATTCAGCCAAGTCATATCTAGGATCCATTTTGCTGGTTTAGGAGGACAGGTTTTAAGATCCAGTGAGGCACCACCTTTAGAATTAAACATAGGAAGTTTCTAGTTCTTCTTTCTTCAAAATAATTCATTTAGAAAATGTTTCTACTTGGTGTGGCTTAATTTCAATGAATTTACTACCTTGACATTTAATAAATTTAGAGATATAAACCATAGTGAGGCACATGCTTCAAACCTAAATAAGCAAGTAGATGATTACAGAAAAAAAAAATTATTCAATTATCAACACTTTAGCTTTAGAACAAACTGATGCTGGATTCCCACCTACCTAGCTTGGCCAGCATCCAGGACAACCTATCTTCTCTATCTGAAACTCTCCTTCCAAATTTTGAAATGGAATGATGTGGCCTAAGTGTCATACTGTAAGTGCATCAGTCATGCAGGATGGAGGTCATAGCAGGTCACTAGCTGAACAGCTCTTCTAAGTGCTAAGAATGGCCTTATCCTGGCCTAAGCTAATATGAAATATATAATTTGTCTACAGATGTTAGTATCTTTAGATATATTTGAAGGATTCTCTTCTATAAATAATTTACATCTATTTTGACCACATCCTAGGGCCTCTGTCATATTGCTTACATTGGATAATCTAACAGCAAAAAAAATTTCCATTTGGTAACCAAGTCCTGTTTTTTAGGGATAACTGATGTTAGCACACATAACATTTAGCAACAAATAATAAAGGACACCTTCAAAATATCATTACTGCCGTTTCAAAAAAATCTCAGCAGGTAAAACTCATATTTTAATTCAAAGAAAGCATTAGGGAGTGTTCCAAATGATGATGTGTGTTGTTTAATAAATAACATCCATTAAAGCATTTCGGGGGAATGTTCACGAAAGAAAAACCAAGCCATTTGGCCATCTTAAAATTCCTTGTTTTACTGAGCAGGTATAAACAAATAATGTGCAAGGTATTTATTGAACCATTCTCTACTTAATCCAGGCACCATGTACTATTAAATTGTATTCTTTTGCCAGATCGATCTTAGTCCATTTGTAATAAGGTAAATGGGGCCTTGCAGCTATTTCAGTGGTGACATTAGCTCATAAAGTGAAAACAGCTTGCTGGAATGCCAGGGAGAAGCCAAAGACCTAATGATAAGAGCACCACGCTCAATAAATATCTCACCAATTTCCATGACAACTGCCTATTTTCCAACAAAATGGAAAAAAATAAGGTACTTACCAGTGAGTTAACAAAAGGTTAATCTTGGAAAGAAATGAGTGAGCCTTGTAGGTTGAAGCACTGTTCAATGTTTAATAGAGGGCAACTGTGATGGGACTATCTTGCCTGCCCAAATATGTACAATTAAGTACAAAGAATAACTGTATGTTGGGTGGAAAACTACTTTTGATAACATGACAGGAGATCAAATAGATTTCTTAATGAACATTTAATAAACAGCTGAGAAAACAATTCAAAGTAAATTCCTAGATGATCCAGTTAAAGTTTTCTCTTCATTCTTTGAAGAAAAAAAAATATCTTTTACATTCTCCTTAAATGACATATTTATAATGAAAATGTTCCAGTATTCCACCCCATCATAAAATTCAACAGCTAAGAAAAATTCAGAATGTCATATAAGCTTTGTTGGTCTCCTTGTGGAGCTCCTGTCTCCTCCATGTCCTTCTATACCCCATCCCCTCCTCCATAAGACTCCCAAAGTTTGGCTGTAAATCTCCACTCTGCCCAAAGTTTGGCTGTGAGTCTCAGCATCTGCTTCAATCCCCTGTTGGGAGGAGCCTTCCAGAGGACCCTCTATAATAGGCTCCCATCCTGTTTCCTCTCTTCCACTGCTTATGGTGTTTATCCTGTTTGCCATTCTGAATTAGATTTGACCATCCTCCCTAGTGTTTAGCTTCTTTAGGTCTGTAGATTTTAGTATGGTTATCCTATATTTTATAGCTAATATCCACTTAAAAGTGAGTGTAAACCGTGCCTGTCTTCCTATTTCTGGGTTACCTCACTCAGGATGATCTTTTCAGTTGCATCCATTTGCCTGCAAATTTCATGATTTTCTTGTTTTTAATAGCTGAATAGTATTCCATTGTGTAAATGTGCTACAATTTCTGCACACATTCCTCTCTTGAGGAATGCATCTCAGACTGAGAGCCCAATGAGCTCTTTCTCCCTTGAGGTATTTTTCTGGGGGAGGGGCAGTGGCACAAAGGGGCCTGGAGGGTGGGATGAGGGAATTTTATCACAGCAAAAGAAAAATAAAACACGCTTTTCCTCCATGTTTCTAAAGTGCTTTCTTGCTTCCCACATAGTATATTACTTGTTTCACTACTTTTTCTGTACTTTCCCTCAAAACTCAGGCACTCTATGAAGGGGCTGGATCAATAAAATGTCTGCTCCATGCCCTGAGATACAGTAGATCCTCCAACAAATATTCATTATTTAACAAATGTTCAAATACACTATCTCTTGTAGGCAAACGAGCAAAATGCAAAGAAACAACTGTGACTTAAAAAGTGAAATAAGATTCTGTGATGAGGAGCCACACCTGCACTGTGCACAGTGCTGTCTCCTGACCTTTAATGAGGGTGAGAAACTCCTCATGCTTGAGCCGGTTCCTCTGGATGTCAATCTTCAGGGTGAGCAACAAAGTGAACAGGAACTTGTGCTCCTCATATAGGCCTCGGGCTGCATACTTGAAAACCTCATAGGTCATGTGCTCAATGATATTAGCAATCCTCTTGCTTGTAATTGGGCTCTTGACAGACCTGAGGAAAAGACCGTTTGGGATGCGCTTATGCCACTGCCCTTTTCACTTGTCTTTAAAAACAGCATCTCTGGTGAAGATTAAGTAACTTTGGAGGACTAATTTTTACCTTCCACATCAAGAGAGGGCTCCTAAATCTAAATTAACATAACAGAATTCCTCGCTGTTGTCTAAATCAATTTTAGCCACAGGCCATTATTATTCACAACAATGTCTTAGAACTGTTCCCATTTAGTGAAACACATGAAACCAAAAGAATCAAATCTACGGATGAACGGCCGGCACAGCCTCCTCTGAGCCCAGGATGACAAGTCTGAATGATTTGTTAACATGGTGGTAACTACACTAATCTCCGATTTAGGAAAGGAAAATACTCTCACTGACAAGCAAAGAAGAATTCTGTTATCATTGTTTTCATCCACAGATAAAGAATTCGGCTCAACTTCCTAGGAAGAAAAGTACCTGGCTAAGGAAAGGTCAAACAAGCCCAGAAACTGACGGAGCGAAGTCTGATACATCTCATTAACCAAGCGCATCTCAGTGATGAGGAAATAGAGGATGCTGCCCCTTGTAGCAACTGAAAGACAAAGAACGAGGATGCACATAGCAGAGGAATAGAAAATAAATGAGCTATGCAGACACATCACCCCAATCTATTGCTGAAAACAACTTGTTTCTTTGCTTGCCTCATCACTAATAGCCTCCTAAAAATGAGATCTAGAACAATGCTTATTACTTAATCCTTTTGTATAAGTTTGTCATAGTTTATTTCTAATTACCAAATGGTACTAATGAAACCAAGACAGTTCTCATTTTAGAATCTCTATATTTCTTTTATAAATACAGGTTTTTTCTGTGTTTTATCAGAAATAGAAAATGTAAGAACTTTTTAAGTTTTCCATTTAACTCTTACCAAAAGATTTAGTAGGTCACACAGGACCTTATTCTGAGGCTCAAGAAGAACAAGCCTAGTGTTGGCCTCAGGCTCTCAATACAAGACATCACAATGACGGTGCCTCTGACTGGCCATCAGACCATCACATACTTTCAACTCTTTTTATTTTTTCCAGGAATATTGCTAAATAAAAGGATAGCCAATTGGATATTTATTTTACATGTCTTAAGTAAACAATGAACACCTATTTACAGCAGTGTTTTAATCTCTCATTTTAAAATAAATTCATGAGTACCTTAAAACACTTTCCAGCTGCTACAGATGATACCTAGAGTCGATACCATTACATAATGTTTCCATGGAACGGCAGAAACCATGATTGGCCACCCCACATTGCACTGTAATTTGTGTAATGTCCTTGCTTTAATCGGTTGCTCTAATTCTCATTTCTGCCTTGCTCTACTTTTTTGTGACATTTGTCTTCCATTACCAGACTCACCAGGTCGGTATTCCTCCCGGGCCGAGTTAATTTGAATTTCTGTCTCTCCAGAAATTTCCAGCTTCTGTGTCACCTCCTCAGCTGTCTTTTTGGTGTTGCTCAGCACAACAATGAGACTCTCATCTTCCACCAGGGACCCTTGGGTGCTTGTCAGACGATAAAGCAAATTATCTTCTAGCTCCTTCATCCTTCTTTTGTTTGCCGTTACATCCTCCATGAGATAAGTTCGTTCTTTCTCCAGTTCCTGTTAATTTACATAAATAGATTTTCATTATCAGTGGACCTATTTGAGGCCATTCCTTAAAATGCAGACCTGTCTGTCTTCTATGAAGCATCAGTAATGAACTACATCTACCAGCCTTGGCTACAAAAAAATTCATGAACATCAGAAAAAAAAAATAAGCAGAAAACAACATCTAATGTGTTACATACATTATATATTATATATTAATTATATATTATATAATGTATATTCATTATATGTTGAATATTCATTACATACTATGTGTTATATATTGTGTGTTATATATTATATATATTACCAATACTTATTCTTAGTTGTTTTTCCTAAATCATCATTGTAGTGTTTTGTTTTGTTTTTTTTTTATTATATACAGAGGTCACATTGAAGACAAACATACAGATCTCTAATTAAACATAATTAATTCTTTCAGCTTCTTGGAAAGAGTCCCACTGTCTCAGGGAGATTATGTCTCACTTTATACATTGAAATGGTACTCTCCTCTCTGTAAAACAACTCTTCTGTGATCAGGTAAGTAACCTAAGCTGTCACCACAGGTCCATTTAAATCGAAATATTTCACCAGTCCATCATGGCAGCATACACCTGTAATCACGGTACTCAGGAGGTTGAGCTGGAAGAATTTCAGGTTCAAGGCCATCCTGGACTACAAGAACCTTTCTGAGAAAAATACATAGATAATTTTCTTTTCAATTTAAAGCTTTTTTTTTTTTTTTTTGGCCTGAAAAAGTACCATTCTCTCTCAAACAAGAACAATGTTGGGACTGGGATAGTTTAATGGGTAGCATGTTTGCCTACAATGCATGAAGTCCTTGGTGAAAACCTCTACACCATCAAAAACCAGGTGTGGGTGCATGCCTGTAGTCCCAGCACTCAGGAGGTGAGGCAAATGATCCAAAGTTCGAGTCATCCTCAGTTACACAGCAAGTTTAAAGCCAGCCAGTGACACTTAAAACCTTATCTTAAAAAAATAATAATTTAAGCAGGACACTGTGTGACATGTCTGTAACCCTAGCTCTCTCGGAGGCAGATGGAGACTGATCTCTATGAGTTTGAGACCAACCTAGTCTACAAAGTGAATACAGGACTTCCAAAGCTATACAGAGAAATCCTGTCTTGAAAAACAAAACAAAAAATTTATTTATTTATATTTTTTCCAGAGACCATCATGAAAGAATGAGAAGAAAGATTATAAAACCAGAGGTTGGGGCAGGGTCTGGACATAACATGACATCTGTACTCATGAACTCACAGAAACTATAGTTGCCAGTCCAAGATCTGGACAAAATCCAGCCAGTCCACAGTCAGGTTCTAGCATGGAATAAGAAGGTATTTGGGAAACCCCAATCATAGGTGAGAAAATATGGCACTTAAATTGGGAGTGGGGGTGGACCTGAAAGGAGTTAAGGTGAGAAATTGGAGAGAATATGATCAAAATGCATTTTGTAAAATTCTCAATTAGTTATATATTATATATTACTTATATAATATATAGCATAGTTTCATATCACCTCTGAGATATAAATCTTATTTTTCAGATCTTATAATTCAAGAGGAGAGCAAATCTTTGGGAGACTATTGTCAATGGTGGTTCTTTCCTTGGAAGCTCAGAGAGAGAGAGAGGATACAATGCAACTGACACTGAGCAGGCCACAGGACTATGATATGCAAAGGTGAAAGAACAGCAGAGAAAATACACGGACACTTGGGTAAGCTGTGCTTGAAAGCGATGTACTCATGTGAAGGATCTTGAAGATAAAGAAAATAATCAAAAATGGAAAGGACAGTAAGTAAATAGTACATGTAATTTGTAAAAAAAAAAAAGAAAATGCAGAAAAAAATGCATTCCTAATTCTATTTGAAAAGCTTTTGAAACTATCAATTTCCAGTTGACACTATGACTAAATGTAACAGGTGATTCCATATTGCTACAATCTTGGGAAACACAGTCTTGCATGTGAGTTCAGCAGGGGAATCACACACCATTTCTTGGGTCTATTGTGACTCACTACATTTGCAAGGCCATACTGTGCACTGGTCAGGTTCCGGGATGAGCATGAGGAAGGGGGTTTACACAAGTGAGTGGTCAGCACATTTCCAAATCCTACTCCGTGTTGAAAGAGGCAGAAATCTATGCAGCAGTGAGTCATTTGAAATAATAGTGCATAATGGAAGTACTAGTTAATTACTGGATGATGTTATCTGTCTGTTAAGATCCAGTACTCTTACAAGTCTCATCAGAAAGAAGCCAACCAGACCTAGAAAAATGTCCTATTAACCAATATTCAAATCCCTACACTTTTATGGGTAATATAATTCCTCATTGCTGGGATGCATCTCATGATTGTGAGAAAGGAAACCCATAGCCAGTCTGAAAAGTAGGCCTTGATTTGATGACCATCTATATGCTAATCACTCAGCTGGAGAGGTACTTCAGTTAATTAAGTAATAATTCCTTACTACACACAATGCCCTGCGTTTGATCCTCTGCACTA
This sequence comes from Meriones unguiculatus, assembly GCF_030254825.1. Taxonomy (NCBI): domain Eukaryota; kingdom Metazoa; phylum Chordata; class Mammalia; order Rodentia; family Muridae; genus Meriones; species Meriones unguiculatus. The sequence continues at coordinate 102,817,260 of NC_083351.1, forward strand.
AAAATAAAATATAGATGTTGAATGGATGATAGCCAGGCAGGCAGGAAAATAGGAAGACATATGATAGATAGATAGATAGATAGATAGATAGATAGATAAATAGATAGATAGCATAGAGAGATAGATGATAACAAACATTGATATAAAGATAGATATTGATGGTAGGTAGAGGATTCATAAATAGGAAGTTGATAGACTGATAAATATATTATACACAGATAACATATAGATATACACCTACATATATAATACAAATATATATTTTATAGTGACCACTGCCAAATTGTGTCTCAGCTTTCCATCAGCTTCTTTCATTGTTTCTACTCAGGACTTGGAAGAAATGACTTCTACTTAGCCCTATCGGCAAACTCTTAATTTGTCTGAAATTCTGCTCAGCCTCAACCTTCCTCACCGAGCAAACAGCACTCTCTCCTTCCAGCTTCTCAAGCCAAAACTTCTGATTACTCTACTTTTTGAAGGCTGGGGAGGGGTGGTAGTGGTATGTGTGTGGGTGTTGTTTGTGGGTGCATGTGCCTGTAGTAAAAGCTGTTTCTTTTATGTGTTGTTTGTTTGTTTGTTTGTTTTGGCCCCAAATGTGAGATGTAGAAATGTTTTTAGTTCATCCTCATTTGAAAATAAACTCAACACATGAACTTGGTCAGCGGAATACAGATGTGTGAAAGGGCACGTGATGTTTTGCTGGAGGCTGTCTCATTCAAGGGGTGTAGTTTTTTCTAGCTGGAAAAAACAGCCTTGTGTGGATTCTGAGAACAGATAAATAGAAGACCCTGGACAGTGAGACAACGCTTTTGCATATGCTTTGTAAGGTTCACATCCCTTTGCTGGCCTTCATTTTTCTACACTTCTCTTCTCAGAGCAACACTTCTCAGAGTAAGTTCCAGAGAACTTCTCATGGCACTCCTGCTGAGTCCTGCCACTTTGGCTGCCCAATCAGCAGAGTCTTGCTGTCTCTGCTGACTCATGCTGCTGCTGTTGATCTACATTGCTGTTTGGTGTTTGCTATTTGATTGAACTGCTGGTATCTAGAAAACAGAGTTGAATCTCCCCGAGGAACTACGTCCAAAAATGTCCATAACTCCCTTTTCCTAATAACCTTCTTCCTGAACTACCTCTGGTCAGAGGGTTGGAAGGGAGGTCGAAGCTTTCAAGAACCCTAAATATCAGAGACAGTCACAGTCCCTATTCCCATTACTATGGAACCCACTTGGACACTGAACTCCCATGGGCTATTGTGCAGGAGTTCTAGGTTATCTCCATGCATGGTCCTTGGTTGGAGTATCAGTCTCAGAAAAGACCCCTTGGCCTGCTCTTTGATCACCTCCCCCAGAAGGGGGAGCAGCCTTACCAGGCCACATAGGAAGACAATGCAGCCACTCCTGATGAGACCTGAGACTAGGATCAGAAGGAAGGAGAGGAAGACCTCCCCTATCAGTGAACTTGGGGAGGGGCATGCATGGAGAAGGGGGAGTGAGGGTGGGATTGGGAGGGGAGGTGGGAGAGAGCTACAGGAGGGATACAAAGTGAATAAAGTATAATTAATAAAAAGTAAAATAAATTTTAAAAAAGAAAAAAAGAACCCTAAATAAAGTAGGGTTTTGGAAAATCTAAGCCTATGTGTGCCACTATGTGCATATAGAGATCAGAGGACAATTTTGTGGAGTTGGTTCTTTTCTTCCATCTTCAAGTGGGTACCAAGGACTGAATGAGGGTCTCTACCCTTGCACAGCAATCACTGTTAACTACTGGGTCATCTCATGGCCCCCAAGTCCTTTGCAGTTACGTCCTTTTCCCAAACTTCGCAATGATCAAACAATGAAACAATGATCAAGGCCAACCATCTCTACCTCAGAACCTAGCCTTTCCTCGTTGTTGCCACTCTGGTCCAATTGCCCATTTTCATCTCTCTTCTGAATTACAGGAAGTAAACAGGTCCTTTATACCTCTTATCCCCACAGCCTATTCCAGTGTAGCAGTGAGAATGATGCCCCTAAAATGTTAGAACATGGTTTGAATCCAAAATAACTCACACGGGCTTATCTGTGGGGCACTTGGTCCCCAACACAGAAGGCTGAAGAACTTTAGGAGGTGGGTCTAGTGCAAGTAGGTCCCTAAGGGTGAGTCTGTGAAAGTGTGTCATTCCTCTTCACCTCTTGGCCTGCAGCTATATGAACCATCGCATACCTGCTGAAACTTACTGAACCATTTCACTTTTCCTCCCCACCTTGCAGAAACTATAACCCAGAACAAATGCTTTCTCCAGTAAGTCTCTCCTGGCCAGGTAGTTGATCCCAGTGACAAATATATCTCTTCCCTCCAAATCCTCCAGTACCGACCATCTCACCTGAAACCTATGATGTGTCTCATAAAGTTTCACAAAATGGTCTCTTCACTAGTTACTACTGGGACCACACTTCCTACTATTTTCCCTACACAAGTCAGAAGTTGGTTGGTGGGCATAGAGTACTGTCAAGGACCTGAGATTCTAGCATCTTCCCAGACAACATGACACTGCTGGCTTGAATGTGAGACTCTTAGACCTGTGACATCACACACAGGCAGGACGTTCTCCTCTTGAGACCTCTCCACTGACTGCTGACTTATCAAGTCTGTTCTTCCCCCACAAAGCTGACTGTCGTCTCTTCTTAAGTCTTTTTTAAATGTACCTTGTTAATGAGGTCCGCTACTCACCCTAAATGTGCTACCCACTGCCTGATTCCCCATCTCTCCATCTTGTCACGCTTTGTATTTTTTAGAGCATGTGACACCTCCTAACAAACACGAATACTTGTGTATATGCTATTCCCTTAGCACAGTTGGAGGTTTGATGGTCGTTGTTGCTCTTTTGTGTGACTAGTATGTTTTGGTCATTTAGTAACATCTTCCAATTCTTATAATGATGCCTGGTACTTGTATGTACTCAATTAATATTATAGAACAAATAATCGGGTACTGTGTTCCTAACAAGTAAAGTGAACTGGAAATGTAAAGTGAACTAGAAAATCTAATCTCAGTGCCAGAAATATAAATGTGAACATTCTTTTTCTATAAAACACTAAAAGTAAGTGCAGTAGTGCCAAAACTACATAAAAGCAAACAACAAAAACCTCTGACTCTCTGACTCTACTTCATACTCTAGCCAATGAATCCTTATTCACTGAGTATTTTGATGGGAAGGACCCCACCAAATTCTGAAACTCAAGATTAGAGGCCAGTGAGCCAGTTACCGGGTTAGCATAGAAAAGAAATTCTTCTTGAAGGACAGTGAAGGTTCAGAACTTCTGAACGTCTACCCGTTTCTAATTTGCTGAGCTGTAGCCAATCACGGAAAACATGTTCTGTACATTATCACTGCTGTCTGCTGCATTTGAAGACTCCTTAATCATTAAGAATCCATTTATTCACTAAATGAGAATTTAAAACTTCCAGAATTATAGAAATTACTATAAGCAAGTGACATTTGCAGGCTGCTATAACACGGCTTTCCATCAACAGTTTTCCTAAAAGCCCACACTTAATGGCTGCACTAGGAGATAAAACAATAATAAATCATAAAACATCTAAGTGTATAACTTTCACATAATATGGCCTCTGAAAGTACTGTGAAGCCTTCACCTATAGGAACAAAGGGAATGTAAAAGGACAGAAAGAATATTACTGTTGACAACAGAAAGACACAAACTTGGATAGTTTTATGCATCACACTGGCCTCTCTATAAAGTCCCACAAGCCTTGAAACTCCCATGAAAAGGTCATATAAGGTGGTACAGGCATCTCAAGCAGTGAAGCTAAGAGAGGGATTGCATGCATAGCTGCTCAGATTATCTTTCTGCCCTTCCCAGAAATATGTTTGTTTCTACTAGAAATCATAGGTTGACTATTTCTTAATAAGTAGAATAGTGCACAAAATTTTATCTTTCTATATATATATATGTTTCTATATGCACATCTATCTAAATATCTGTTTGTCAAAAAAAAAAAATGCTCCCTAAATGAGAGAAGAGTTTATAGTTGAATTTATTTTGATTCAGTTTGGAGAATCACATTGGCTGAAAAATATTATCTTCTTGTAGATAGGAACTCAATTTATAATCCTGTGTCCAAAAATTATATAAAGATGGCTAGTTTAAATGTAGTTATTAGATTAGAGGAAAATGACTATCGGAGAGAAAACAGATCAGCTTATCCCCCCCTTTTCACCACCCGGACTGGGAAAATTAAGTCATATAAGGAGGATGCAAAGAATAAATGCTGGGGAAAAGACCAAAAAGAAATATTTTTGGATGAAAACAAACAATGTTAAAAAAGTAAGTCACGGGACTGGAAAGGCAGCTTAGTAGTAAAGTGTTTGCTTGTGTTCAATCTCCAGCAGCCACACAAAAACCCAGGTGCATGTCCTGTGTCTGTATTCCCAATGCCAAGGAGTTGGAGGCAAGAGGATTCTAGGGCCCATGGTATCATGGTACCATGGCTGGGTACCAGCCAGACTCACCCAGTTGGGTAGTTCCAGGCCAATGGGAGACAATGTGAATGGTGTCTGTGGAGCAACACTGGAGTTTGACCACACAACACACACACACACACACACACACACACAGAGAGAGAGAGAGAGAGAGAGAGAGAGAGTTAATTCTTTCATGAGTAGACTTTACTTTGAGAAAGCCAAGACAACTGTAATTATTATCATGGTGTATGGGATAAAATAATCCTCTCATGTTGTAAAAATAAATAAAAAATAAAACTGTCATGCTAGTCCGGTCCCCATTTTTGAAAGAGTTGCTTTTGTGAGTGTGTGTCCTACTAATGAGATGTTAGGATGGGAATGACTTTCTCAATTTTCCCCAGGAAAGGAAAGCTGCTGGCACTGAACCCACACTGACTTTGTAAGGATGATGATCGTTTTATAAGAACCTGAAATCACCCCTTGATACTGTAATCCTCTTCTGCCACCAAAGCTGGGTGCTAGTGTTTTTGTCGTTGCTTTTGTTTTGTTTTATTGCAACCAGCATCTGTCAGAGTGAATCATTGCTTCCAGAGTAATTGTATTCTCTCAGTACAACATAAGAAAACCAAAAACAATCACATTATGCAACCTCCCACAAAGGCTACTCATCTTCCTGAAGCCAAAGCTACAGGTGACATTGGAGCCTAGGTTGTTGTGATGGATGCTGGCCCAAATGACTGGCGGGATTTCGTGTGCTCAACATACATTCTGCTGATCAAAACCCCAGTCCTTACTGATATAATGGTGTGGCATGGCTGCATCTCTCAAGTCCCCTCCCTATGCTTTCAATCAGGCCGAGAAAGGAACAGGTGTGCACTGAAGGTTATTATTTCCTCAACAAGGAAATAATAAGGCGCTGAACCAGAATCCACACTGGCTCCTGTCACAGGGATGTCAACCGCCCATGCGAGCTTATGAAACTGGTTTAAAGGCTCCTCAAACAAGTTCTGAACTTGCGAGCATTAAACATATACCATAATTAAAAACACAGAGTATGTGAGGGGAGAGAGAAGAGGAAGAGACAATTTCCCTTTCCCTTCCAGTGGTTGAGCTCAGAAGAACAAGCGTGCTACCGTACGCAGAAAGCATGTAGGCAGAAGGAGGTGCAGATTCAAAGAATTTGCCAGTGGTCCTAACCTAATAAATCTTCAAGTCATCAGAGATTGGGCCATGAGGCAAGACCACCTCATTGCTGTCGAGTTCACGAGAAAGTCGATAGCGACTTCAGCCTCACTATGGTAGTCTCATTAAAACCTTCTACATCTCGTTGCTTAAGCCTCACACATTCTCCAGAGAAACTGCTGACTCAGAAAGGAGAAGTTTATAAATTATTGGTCATGTTTTCCACTGAGCACTAAGCTAGCTACCTCAAAATATAGTAGCAAAGGAAGCAGACACTGAGTTGTTTCCAGGGCTTCGTTAAGTCAGTGGCTGCTCTGGCTAACTTTAACTGTCACCATAACACAGCTTAGAGTCATGTGAAATGATAGCCTTGATGTAAGAACTGCCTAGATCAGACTGGCCATGGGCATATATATGAGGGATGGTCATGATTGTTACTTGATTTGGGAGAGCATAACCTCCTGTAGGTAGTACTATCCCTGGCCAGGTGGTCCTGAACTGTATAGGAAACCTAGGTAAGTATAAGCTGGCCTATGAGCCAGCAAGCAGCACCCACCATGGCTCCTTCTGTACATCTTGGCTGTCAAGTAAGGCCTTGGTCAGAAATAATAACGTGTGGAATAGCAGACAGGCCTGCCTTTAAGTTTCTACCTTGGGTTCCTGCTGTGATGTCCCTAAATAATGGACTGTGCTCTAGAATTCTAAGCTGACAGGAAACCTTTCTTTCCCTTGATGCTTTTGGTCACAGTCCTTGTCACAGCAACAGAGGTCAACCGAGAGCAGTTGTCTCCGAGAGCCTGCTACTCTTGCGGAGTGCCCAGGTTCAGGCCCCAAGGCTCATTTCGGTAGTCACAACTGCCTACAACCCCAGTTCCAGGAGATCTGACACCCTCACCTGGTCCTGCAGGCATGTCCATGCATGGAGTACATGTGTATGTTCATACACCACATAAATAAAAATCAAGTAAATAAGGAGGCTGAGGTTGCTTACAGTCTAAACATCTTATATGCCAAGAAGCATCATAACTAAAAGCAAACATGAAAATAAACGACAGAAGGTAAACTGATTTCATAATAGAATAAGCTTTTCATAAAAATAAAACAGTGGAGGAACAGAATAACAACACAAAATAATAATTATAATCTCAGAGTCACTTTGTCTGTACCTAGAAAAGTTACCTATGGTGGGCATAGTTTATGAAAAACCTATTGAACCTGCAGCTGGGGAGATGATTTAGTAAAGTGCCTGCCACGCAAGTGTGGAGACCTGAGTTTGGAGGCCAAAAATTCATGTAAAATACCAGGCATTGTGACATGTGCCTACAATTGCAGCACTAGAAGATGTGGGAGAGGAGGTTGCATAACAGGTGAATCACTGAAGCTGACTGGCCAGGAAAGCTAAAGTGACCAGCTTCAGGTTTAGTGAGAGGTCACATCTTAAAAAAATAAATAAATATAGGCGGTGGAGCTGGGAAGATGGCTTTGCAGTTAAGAGCAGCCCTTGTGCCTCTTATAAAGGACTGAGTTTCAATTCCCATCACCCATATGACAGGCACAACCATCTGTAACTCTAGTTCCAAAGGATCCAATGCCGTCTTCAGACCTACACAGGCACCATACATGAATGTGGAGTACAGATATACATGCAAGCAAAACATAATAGTTATTGTTTGTATATTATATAAATACTATATAATTATACTAATAACATTGTTTTTATATGTCAATGACACAAAAAGTCAGGAAGCAATACCCAATGTCTATATCTCACTTCTACACACATTTATACCTTTATAAGTATATATAAAGTATGCATGTGCACACAGCACAACACAGCACATATACAGAAAGGAATTCAGGTATACATAATTGGATAACATTTTCATTTTCATGAAAAAAAATAAAAAACTGAAAAAAATAATATGAATTTAGGATTCCAAATTAATGGGTCCTAAAGCAATTCCAATGTAATAAGTAAGATTCATAACACAGGAAAACCACAGGGATAAAGAGGAAGTCAATCCTATGACAACTGTCATATTATTTTTATCAGTGAAACACAGTGCAGTACAGAAATGAAGTGGGCCTTGAATTCCCCACCTGTTTCTCTGTGAGGATGACTCTCCCTAGTAACTGATCCTCCAGGCCTTTCATAGTAACAGTGAAGTCAATGATGGAGGTCCGAGCACTTATTTCTGGGGTGTAGGCTGGATTTGGCAGCTTGGTAGTAATGTAAAGTTTAAAGCCATCCATAACATCTACTTCCTTGTCACCAACTTTCACCTTTTTATAAAAAGAAAAGTAAACAGAGGAGAGATTCACCTGAGTCCTTTCCATATTGGATCAGTTATTGCTTTGATCAATGTGTAAGTGGTTATGATTTTTATAGTAAGACATAAAAAAATTGTCATTAAGTACTGATACAGCTTTAAGACCCTAGAATAAAAGAGAAGAGGCAGGGAGGGAAGGAGGAAGGGACAAAGGGAAAAAAAAAAGCAGAACAGCTAAGAGTTCTAATCATACTATGTAATGGGTACAGAATTTATGGTCAAAAGTGTTTTGAACAAGTCAGGAAGCTAAGAAAGAACTAGCCCAAATTTGACCAGAGGTTGGGAAGGCTTAATATCCACAAACTGAGGTTTGAAAAGTCATACAAGCAAGACCCAAAAATGTCTTGGGAGAGCAGGGCAGGGTCACTGCTAAAGAATTTATGGCAGTCAAGGGATGGGGACAGGAGGAGGATTCACATATATACATGGACTGTGTGGCTTGAATTTTTAACCAGTACCATGTAACTTAGTACCAAGAATTTCATAAGTGTGCCAATATCTGGACAGAAGGAAGATGGGATATGAAGGATCTTAAAGTTTTCAACAGTTAAGGATCAAAATATAATCGGTTTCTGTTACAGAAGTAAAGTAGATTAACTTTAAAGAACTATTCTTCAATAATTCAGCCTCTATTCAAGAGGAGCAGAAATACATTTCCCCACAGTTGCTCCTTCTTGAAAAAATTCTGTCGCATCTTTAATTGCTCTGCATATTGTTATCGAGGGGTTTAACCTACCTTAAATGTAGATCCAGTTTTAATGAAATTTTTTTCCAAAATATTGTCCAGAGCAGGATCTAATTCCTCCCCAACATCTTCTATCAGCAAAGGCCTTCCAAGGGAAAGGCTATCCTCCAGGTGGTTTCTAAAGTACTTATGGTTTAGAGATGTGATCTAAAATCAGATGGCACCACAAGGTTACTTTGGACTGATGGGCTCACGATGCAATACACAGTAATAATCACAAACGCTTTAAATACTGTGGCACAGGAAACAAAGACTTAGAAAGCCTTTGAATTGAAGCCATGCTATGTGAAAGGGTGCAGGAAGCTTAAACTGTTTCCATTCTACCTTTAATAGACTAGTCACCTAGCAGGAAGCATGTGATGGTGGTGTGGGATATCTCTGCTTCTTCCTGGCCTCCACCACCCCTGCTGGTGGACAACTAGAAGTCTGTCTGTAAGCATGGCACACGTAAAGTGACATGACTTTGCGCTTTCTGACCATCAAGGAAAATTGGCCTTAACAGATGAACCTGACTCACTGTAATATGGTGCTAGTACACGTGAACAAAAATGCAAACAATAAGGTCATAGAAATTTTGTTATTAGACATAAGCTTACATCTCTATTTAGGATTCCAAACAAAACCCGTAATATATTCAAATATTTCCCTCTTTTGGGGGTAGGAGGTCTCTATAAAGAAATACAATTTGATGTGTATAAATGTACTCAAAGAAATACCTGCAGTTCATTTTGGCTTTCTTTATTTTTAATCCAGATCTTCCCTTGAGTCTGAGGATCAATTAACAAAGGATAGCGCGATGCTTTTGTGACAATAATTCCATTCTGAATGGACAGGTCATCATTTGGAAGGCCTTGTAGGTTCCATTCGCTGATAGTAGGGGCATCAATCAACATCTCATTAAGATTTAGATCATTCCCAAATGGAATTTTACGGGCTTTCATTTCCTTCTTCCAATCATTTAACAGCAGATCTCGAAACTCTTGGTTAAATGGACCAGAATATGATAGAAAAGCCGTTGCGAGCAACACATCCCCTAAAATGAAAAGCAAGCACCCCTAAGATATTTTGTGACCATCCATAAAATTGTATAACTCACTAAAATTGAAAAAAAAAGGATAAAAACAACAACCATTTCTTTTAAGCTAATATCCACAAATCAACCTATAGGCACAGATTGCAAATGGCTTGAAAAATAAGCATGGGTTTGACTGACTGTTGAACAGAGTCTAAATGTCTTATCAAGCAAAACTGTCAGAAGTTAAACATCAGGTCATCATAACTTTGTGGTATGAGAGTGACTTTAAAAACCCAGAGAAGACAGAGCCTTCATCGACTTGCCCTTGATCAATATCCCCACACTTTCAGAAATATTTGAAACTAATAATAAGGGGTGTAAAGGTCGGTCATTAACCCATCAAGTCAGAACACATATGTACTGGACAATTACCCTCCTCCTTGAAATGCTTGCAGACACACAAACACACATATAGGAGTTTGAAATAAGCAAGTGTTGTTTGACCAAAGCTTAAGTCTTCTGATTCCATCACAGTCAACTCACAGTTTCACTAAGAAAAGATTTTACAGACCTACAAGTCGTTTCGTTTGTGCAGCGAACTCTTTGCTTTGTTCTGTCCATCGTTCCTTTTCACCTGCCAGGCCGCTGATGAGCGTGGACGCTGTCTGCATCTTATGCCTACACCGCTCTGCATCTTCTAGCAAGGTCTGGAGAAGGCCAAAGAAGAGGGAAACCTTTACTCAGAACAAAGCAGCAGCTGCAGGAGTGGGGTGGGGAGAGATGACCAGGATGTAAAATGAAAAAAAAAAAAAAAAGAAAGAAAGAAAACCAACAGCTACAACCTCAACTGTGTGACTTTAAAATTTTTACTGTCTGCCTTTCTTGGGACATGGAAGGCCCATTACACAGGTAACAGATTCTAACTCCATATATCTGTGCTGGCCTGGTCTTGACTCTGATTCCCTGCCCAATGCCTTGAACCCAGCAGCCAAATCCTCCTCAGGTGTTGTTAACACAAAAACAATGGACATTTTTACACTCATTACTAATGTCACACATGATACTATCATGTAGCACAAAGTATGTAAACTATTCAAATTCTTAGGAAAAGGCAATTAGGAATATCTCTCATCTTAAGCCCGCATGTCATCCATGCTTCATATAAGGCCACAACTCATTTCACAACAGAAGAAGCTTAAATTACCTTCACCTCACTGTACCCCAAGGCTCCTATGTCAAAGTCAGCCTCATCTAACTCATCATATATTCCTTAGCTGTTCCTTGAGACTGAAAAAATACTTTAATGCAGACTTCCACATATTATGGTCACTCAGAACCCAATCCTATCTCCAATTTCTGATGCTAGTGATAGAATACAAAGCCTCAGGCATGCTAGACATGTATGTCGCTGAGCTATCCTCCCAGACCCAAATACTTGTCATCTATGTTGAAGCGATGGCTTCTAGATCTACATATGAAGGTACAGAAAAGAAAGTAAGTGTGGACAGAGATGTGGACATCTATAGATGCTCATTTGTAACAAATACATACGCACATTCTTACAACATAAGTTCAATGGGAATACCTACAGTATTACGGAAAGTTTAAACTGCATCAATACTTTCCTTTGATGGAATTCCATCATTTAAATTATTATACCATTTAAATTATTACAGTGTGATGATATAAATACTCAAAACTGATTAAAAAGTTTTTATGACCAAAAAAGATCTCAATATTTTATTGAGGTAATAAGCTATAAAACAAAAACAGTCTGTACTGAATGCTCTGGTTTTAAGTGGACTTGAAGTACATGTAATATACATTGCATATGTTCAGATATAAGAGCAAACTGTTCCTCTCCAGGATTGCCTAACACAGTTTCTATAATTAATAGATTGTTTTTGTAAGAATAATACAACAGAGTGTCTTGCAAAAGAAAGATACATAATCCAATTTGTTCTCATCTTCCTTCTCAAGTTTTATCTTTCCCTTTAGTTAATGAAAACTAACCAAAACCCATATCCATGTCATATTCCCATCACATCTGCTTATATGCTTCAATCCAAGAATAAAGATAGCAGCTGTTATGATGTTTGATTCCACATAATTTATTTAAAACAATATTTTCAATGAAAATATAATCTTAATTGCATTTTTCCTGAATTTCCCATCCTTACTTATATCCAGCACCTTATAAAAAGTGTTAGACCCTCTTTCCCTGTCTCTGTTCTCTGGGTACCCAGGTTTCTCTGGTTACTGCAATGCAAAGAATGGTTAGCACTTATGATATATACAGGGAGGAAAATTGTTCCAGCTAAAGGTTGGGTACAGAAAATTTGGTCCACCGCTGAGGTCTTGTCTCTCTTAACTGGGCAGCAAGCTGGCTAATTCTTCAGAAGGCCAGAGAACTTGGATCCTAAAAAAAGGCCCTGGGTCCTTTGTGGAAAGTATTCAGGCCACTCTTTTAAGAGGCCACGCAGGCCTGGGCCATGATGAACTGCAGACTAGAACAACTTTGGGAGGTCCATGATCCTCCATAATCCCCTTTAAGCTTCAACTAGCCTTAGGGATGAAGAAAATGCAACAGAAATGACTGAAGATAATGTTCAGAAGTTTGATGGCAGCAGGCTCATAGCTAACATTTTTTTTAACCTAAACAAATTTGAAATTTGTTGAAACTCACTTTTTCAATCTATGATCAAATGTTTACAGTAGCAGTTCTTATGTAGTCCTTTATCTACACTTTAACAAACATATGTTCCAGAGTTCCAGAACAGCAACAAGAAAGAAAGAAAGAAAGGAAGAAAGAAAGAAAGAAAGAAAGAAAGAAAGAAAGAAAGAAGGAAGGAAAGAAAGAAGGAAAGAAAAGAATGAATAAGCCAGTGCAAACCTTCTAAAACTTAAACACAGTAACAATAAAAAGAAGTTTTTTTTATTAGGAGCACTTCTATTCAGGATACAAAAGGATATCCATAAAGACAGAAATTAATACTCTTTCCTCCTGCTTTTTAAAGTGGATGCTGGTATTGCAATGGTAATTTTCTCCTTATATACGTGAACTCTCAGTATAAATACACAAGCCCATGCAGGTGCTACTGGCTTATTCCTGTAAACTTCCTTCGGGATGCTTTCACACAGCTTTCAGGAGGCTTTGATCTTCATGAGAAACAGCGTGTATTCTATGTGCAATGAAACCACAGACTCACAAGCAGGTGTCTTCATTTGGACAGGGGCCACTTCCATGAAATATTCAAAGGAAGAGTCAATATGGCTCCCACTTGACAAATACAATACAGGGTTCATCCGGTGCATACACTGTGGGGCTCAAAGTTTATATAATCCTGTGTGGGCGTACGTTAAAAATATACGACATTTTTGGCATTCTTAAAATATGAAATGCAAAGCTATTTTAAATTATGGGAAAATCATTAAAATGGTCTTATGATTTAGAAATTCTAATGCCTTTTCTCTGCAATCTCTTCAGGCATTTTTACCTGAATGTTAATATTCAGATATCTGCTGAGTCTTGGTAACTAGAGCACTCATAGTCACCTATGTAAGTCAAGAACCCTGAAGCTTTAGCTATATGCACTCTATATTAAATCTCTTTGATTTTAAAAGGAAGGGTCCCCAGGAGAATGAGATTTGTATAACAGATGACAAGTGTATGGGCCTAGATTCTAAGTGTAAAAATCCTTTCTCCAACACCTTTTTCTCTGTGTGTGTCTCTCTGTCTTTGCCTCTTTGTCTCTTTTTGTCTCCCCTACCTCTTGTGCGTGCATATATAAAGAGAGCTGAGAAATTTGTAGACAATCACTGTCCTTGGAATATACTCCTAAGGTCAGCTACATCCACATAGCGGGGAGGCCTTAAGTCAACTTCAAAATATCAAAGTCCAGCCCAGGCTGTAACTGACCAGTTTAAAGCCAGAACTCTCCCTTGGCATTTCTGTGTCCTGGCTGCTTTATGAAAAATAAAAGTATCTGCCCTACCTTCTTCTTACACTGATCGAAATATTAAATGCAATGATGTGTAATAAGATTAATTGAGATCATCACTGTCCATATGCATAGGGAGACTTGGCACAGTTACCTCCTAAACCCAGTCTTTGTGTGAGTGGACCATGACACATATAAATACTTCTGGTGTTGGTTAGAATCAAAGTCAAGGACCCAGGGAAGGATTGTGTGCTGTGTGTACATGATGCATAGAAGTCAGTAAATTCTTGCAGACAACCAAGCCTTAACAGAAGGAAACCATAGGAATGAGAGCTCACAAGAGCCAATGCAATGAGTAAGCATCCCTTCTATGTCAAATGTAGGTTACCTGCTTTTCAGTCATGGCCTGTTCATACTCTGCCTGCACCACATCCAACTCTGCTTGCTTGGCATCCAGCTCAGCCTGGGCTTTCTGAAGGTCCTGCATGGCCAGGACATGACGATTTTCTTGCACTACCAAGTTGGCCTGCAGGGGATACAGGGTGAGGAAGAAACACCCCAAACAACCATAGTGTAGATGCTGGGAGGTCAGCAATGGCACAGACTTACAGCTGTGCTTTATTCTGCCTCTACAATCATCTTAATTTGCATTAATCCAACCCCAAATACTAATGTGAATTTATCATCAATGTTTAGAAGCATAAAATTATAAATTATTAGAATTGAAGTCAGTAAATTAATTTTCTATACAGTTCTAGGCCAAATAGTCTAAAAACTATTTCAGGCTACAGAGGCTAAAAGGAAAAATCAAAGCTTTTAGATATTTGTTTAAAAACCATTTCATGAACCACCAGTATAGATGACAGACAAGACATGTCCTTCAGTGGAGGCTGAAATATGAACCCCAGAGAAAAGTTTTTATTGTTCTGCCTTTCTGGAGGTCTCTGTTTAATAGTTTCAGTTTCCTATTCTTAAAATAAATACAATGAAAATATACATTATTATGTTTCCTTGGAAAATATAAAAAGAGTGCAAAGTGCTTCTCAAGGCCAACCTTGAGCTATGCTGGACTCTCCAACGATCAGTCTCCGTAATGTCAGTGAACATGGTATCAGTTATTTGCTCTGAACTTCTCTGACTTGACCCAGAGTCTTTGATCATTTACCCAGTTCTGGAAATCTGAGATTCACTCTGTAAATTCTGCACTATAACGTTGATACTCATGATTATTTTATCATAATTATTATGATAATTATTATTATTTGGGTAGCTGACCATTATAAGTAAATTTTGGCTTATGGTTGGGAAAGATCAAGTGTACAAAGCCAAAAGCCAAAATTGAGCCACAAGATATGATCTTTAAGAATATTAGGGTTTATGTTTGTAATATGTACTCACCTCTCTGTTTGCTAAAGACTTGGTGTCTTTTTAATAGTGGTGGCAAATATAAAAATAACATTTGAAAATTCAGCTACTTGAGAAAATGTAGGCTTAGTATAAAATTACAAATAGCTGACATTCTCACCTGATGTGCAAAGAAAAGAAAGAAAAGAGAAGAGAAGGCTACATTTTCCTTTATCAAAGACCAGAATTTTCTGGTCCCAGTGTCTATGACTTAACTCTATCTCATTCATAGGATTCCTTTGCTTCAGATCTTAAACACTGTTGGAGAACATTCTATGCTTTAATTTTCTGTTGTTGTTCTTATTGTTATTATTATTATTATTATTATTTACAATTTATTCACTTTGTATCCCAGTTGTAGCCCTGGTCCTCATCTCCTCCTGGTCCCACCCTCCTTTCCTCTTCCTCCCTCCCTCCCTCTTCCTCCCTTATTCCTCTGGTCCACTGATAGGGGAAGTCCCACTCCCCTACTCTCTGACCTAACAGGTCCAGTCAGGAATGCTTAGATCCTCTTGCTTTGTGGGCTGGCTAGGTGGCCTCACCAGTGAGAAGTGATCAAGGAGCAGGCACCCAAGCTCCTGTCAGAGACTGGTATATTTACACAACAGAATACTACTCAGCTATTCTGCTTTATTTTTAAGTGACTCACAACAGACTCTGTCTTCACAGAGAACTGGCTCATGCTTAAAAGCTCTTACAATTCCAGAGTCGTGTTATAAAGAAGAAAGAAACATGCTGGGCTCCATCTTTCAGAATCT
Organism: Meriones unguiculatus; assembly: GCF_030254825.1. Classification (NCBI taxonomy): domain Eukaryota; kingdom Metazoa; phylum Chordata; class Mammalia; order Rodentia; family Muridae; genus Meriones; species Meriones unguiculatus. The sequence continues at coordinate 102,833,097 of NC_083351.1, forward strand.
CACTCTCTATATTGATCTGAGGACCAACACACTGACTGCCAAATCTCCTGGGCTGCTGTGCAAAAACCAATTGACCCAGAGGCTCTCCCAGGAATGGCTCACAGGGTACCCTCTGGGAGGCCTACCTTCAGAGGCAGCACCTCCTTGTTTATAGAAAAAAAAGAAGCCATGGCTTTGGTCCAGGAACAAAGCCCAGCTACATTCCCACAGACGCGTTTGGCTGTCTCAATGTTGTAGTCGGCCATTTCAAAGTAAGGATTCAAAAATTCTATCACTTCTTCATTGATCGTGTCTTTGGGGAATTGCTGTGAAAGGAAAATGTAAAATGATGTCAAAATACTTATTTTTATGGTGTACATCTGAATTCACATTCTGTTTTCAATGTAACTGAAACTAGTAAGCATACAAAGCTAGAAAAATCGTATGGGTTTATTTTTGGTCAAAATCTTAGGATACTGAGTGAAAGTATTAAAGCTTAAAGTGTGGAATGATTGCAAAAGAGGTCTTCCATCATGCACTCTGTCCCCAGCGCAGACATCAGTCCTTGTTAAATACACTGGCTCTAGCAAAAGAGTAAAGTATTTAGGTGATGATGAACACTAATACAGTTATTAGAATTTCAAAAGCAATAAAACTTCTTTCCATTAATACTAAATAGGTGAATTATAAACCCATAATATCAACAATGAAAAACAAACAACACAGCTATATTCAGGCTAAGGACATATAGATTTAGCATTTATCAGCAACTAAATGCTTAATAGAGTCAGACAGAAGTTCTATTAAATTCACATAAAATGTGAGAGTAATAACTTGGACATTGCACCTTGAGAATGATGAATTAATTTTTAATCATAGAGCTATCACAAATATGAGAGAATTATTATATCCTGGAGAAATATAATTTTAAAACACAGCAGAAATGGATTTAGAATGCCTTCCTGCACCAGGAAGGAAAGTCCAGCCATGGTGAAATTGGATGTTTAAAAAATAATGTTTTCTCTTCTAAAAGGATTATTATTTTCCAAGTAGAAATAAACCTAGCAACTAGTAATTACATGGAATAAACCTGCACAAAACATGTATATATATAAACATATGTATATGCATATATATGCATATTATGTATATATGAATATGTATACATATAACAACAATTAATGAAAATGGAGATCATGAATTTGAAAGAGAGCAAGTAGAGGTGTACATGAGGGTTTTGAGGGAGGAAAGAAAATGGGAAGATGTAATTATATGTTCAAAAAAATGAGTAGAATACCCTCTCATTCTGACCTTGCATGTCACAAGTCTCTTTCATGAGATTTAGAAAATAGTAGAGACAGTGCTCCCACAAGCAGTGATCTTCCAGCAAACTCACAAGGGGAAATCTGTAGTCATTCACAAGGAATCTGTTCAAAGTCCAATTTCCCTGTTACTGTCTCACAGCTACCCGAACAAGCTATGGCTTGCTGATTTCATAAATGACTTATTTGTACAGCAGAGAGAAGGCACCTTCCAGTCCCATTGCCTCACCAGTTACTTGAATGACATTGAATTGAAAACTGAAGGAAATATGGTGCTAAAGTTGTAGCCTGTGGAATGGATGTGGATTAGGTATTTCCACTTGGTTGTCTCAAGGTCAATATCTGGTAGATAAGACAGTAAAACTTCTGGAAGAAAATGTAAAAGGTTTTATTCTTCCTCAGAAAGAAGCCAAGATCTAAATGGAACACAGAAAGTGCTATTAAAGAGAATATCAATAAGAAGTCCTACATTAAGATTAAGAACCCCTGCTTAGCAAAAGATAGTACTAACAGAGTGAACAATTAAGCCAGGAAGTGGTTGGAGATATTTGTAGCATTTGTAAAGTATTTGAAATCTAACAGACAAGCAACTTTAGCAATGGGCTGCAGAGATGGCTCAGTGTTTTAATGGTACTTGCCACTCCTGCAAAGGACCTGTGTGCCTCACACCCAGGAGGTGGCTCAGCCATCGGCAACTACAGGTCCAGGAAATTGACTTTCTTTTCTGGCCTCTGTGGGTACCAGACACACACATACATGCAAGCAAACACTCACACACATAAAATAAAAGTAATTGTCTCTTTAAAATTAGCATAATCCCTAACTGCATTGTATATATTTGTCCTGATACCCAGAGAAGAGAATAGTCATTTCTCTTCATCAAAGAAACTTTTCTTTGCAACAGAGATCATTACATAAAACCAAAGCAGATTATAATGCAGAGTTGTATAGGCCAGCCCCAATGGATCCAGTTACAAAACAGAAGAGGAGGTAAATTTATTGTAAGAGAAAAAGAATCAGAAAGTGTGCTGTGAGGTCATGTCTCCTAGGAATACCAGAAACTACACCCACAAAGTCTCATGACCCACATGGCTGCCCAATTGTGAGCTGAACAAGAAGGACACCAGTAGACACACCAAAGTGAACAAGAGAAAATCCATATGAGCCTTAACTCTACACAAGAAACTACAGGCGACCAAGGAATGCTGAGAGTGGGGGAAATAGTCTTCCCCAGGAGAGAAGAACCCAATTCTAAATGGTTAGCCTGAAAACACATATACAAGTAACATTATACAGACTGAGCAGGTTGTACTTCTGTATTTAGTGTTATATATGTATATACATATATGCATAGAGAAACAATTAATGAAAACCAATATGATGAACTGTGTACAAGAGGGTTTTGAGGGAAGAAAGAGAATGGGAAGATGATGTAATTATAAGTTCAAAACAAAACAAAACAAATTATTAAAGCGAGGGGGGTCCAAATAAGAACACAAAAATTGCTGAATAGTGTACAAACCCACCAAAAATTATCAGCATCATCAGTTGCCAATGAAATGCAAATTAAGCCCATAACACAAAGAAAATGCTACTGCCACAGGCACAAGGATAGGGAAAGACTGAAAACAGTGAGGATGTGGGGCACTGAACAGTCTGTCTTGCTGCTAAGTGTCTTGCTGCTAAGATGACAGACTTTAAAAAAAGAAAAAAGAAAAACTGTTTCATAAAGTCTAAAAATAAGTGACTAAATGTATACAATCTATGGCTCAGAAATCCTACTCCTACAAATAGGGCCAACAGCAATGCCTAATATTTCCCCCTGTGTATCAGTACAGACAGAAGATACATTTGTAATAGCCAAAACTTAGTAACAACCCCAAAACTCCTTCAATAGTCCAGTAGGCAAATCACAGCATATCACGTTCCACACTGGTGTTAATGCAAAGGAGTTCATGAAAATGACTGCAAACATTTCAAAAAAAAAAATCTAACCCCTAGTTGTTAACTCATTTTAATGTCAATTGCATATACCCACAAAGATTTTTATTTAAAATAAAGGCAACCTGTGGTCAAAACTCAGTTTCTTCTTGCTTTACTAGGCTTCCTATCGTCTGCACTTTGTAGGTCATTGGCACCAACTGCACCTGCCTGGCATAATTCTAAAGAATGCTGTGTAGTTTGCTTTTCCCTGATCTGTGTCCCCAGCATCATTTTTTGGAGCTTGAAACTGGTCTTCCTGGAGTAATTATCCTGTGCAAACACTAAAAACCATTATCTTTATTCTCATCTTTTTTCTTTATTTTCTTCCTCAAAATATAATCTAATCATTATATACTTACCACACCGCACTGCACATTCATATACTGGAAAGTGAGAACTGAAAATGAATACAAAGTTGCCTTTTGAAACAATAAGAATAAATCCACATAGTGAATGCAGGTCAAAGCAAGGCTTTCACAAGAGATGATGTCATATATGTTAATTTCCAGACAAGCAATAATGATGATCAAGAGAAAAGAATAATATTTACTTTTTGGGGAGTAACTGACTGTGTTTAAGTATGAAAGAAGTTCTAAGTATACTCTGCTTTTGGTGATGATTAATCTGTACATGCACATCCATCAAGTGGCACACTTAAAGGGTGTGCATTGCATTTGCAACAAAATTAAGAATATACAATGACTCATCCAATAGTATGACTATTGACATCAAACTGTAAAAAGAGCACAGGCAGTGGATTCTTGGTATCTATAGACTCCAAAGCAAACCAAAAATATTCATGAGAAATATCATGTCTGTACTGAACATATACAAGATTCTTTCTCGTCATTGTCCTCTAAACAATATAGTATAACAAAGTGGACATGGTGGCAATGGAGAGGCTGAGGCAGGTGTATTGTGATTTCAAGTAGGATATATAGTGAGATCATCTAACAAGAACAAACTGTATAGCAATTATCTGTGAAGCACTTACACCGTGTTAGGATCATAAATAATCTAGCAGTCATTTACAGCACTCAGGAGAGCATGCAAGGATATATGCAAAGCCTATGTCATTTTACATAAGAAACTTGAGCATCCTTGCATTTCTGCATCCACCAGGAGTCCTGAATACTGAGGGATAACCGTTTTTATATGCAGATTATATATATGTATATACACATGTGTGTGTGTATATATATATATATATATATATATATATATAAACTCACATGAAAGTTGACACCATATATATATATGGTGTCAACTTTCATGTGAGTTTATGTGTCAACATAGCTGACAACAGCCAGAAAAGATCTAACAATCATGTCTTATGTTTGAAAGAGAAAATTCTACTATGAGAGAGTACTCACTTGCGTTTCCAAAATATATATGTAGAATAAATTACTTTTAGAAATGAATTCTGTTAAAAGATTCAGCTATGACAGTTAACTCTTAGTCACACTAAGGTCACCTCATAGTTCGTTCTTATGGGAAGACCCACCTGTAGGTTCTGGAGAAAGTTTCCTGCAGTCATCAGTTTTAAAGATTCCTGCCAGGAAGGCATGGTGCAGTTTTTGTCCATGTCCATTTTCACTGCATTGACCTTCCTCTGAAACAGCAGCAGCACACAGTCCATAATCCGCATGATGAGGTGAGGGGGTCGGCCCAGTGTGCGCACTGTGGCAATGTCAGAGGGCTTGATGGTCTGTGGGATGGAAGGGGAGAGCATCCAAGCTCAGATACAAAAATGCAGGCAAACAACCTTTCATGTATGAATGCCACTTTTCAGCAAAAGTCAGGCAAAATTTTTAAGAGTCATAGGTGTAGGTCCACATTAAAGCCCAAAGAAATGAATGTCATACAAAGTAAAAATTCTTTACAATTTTTACATTATTATTATTATTATTATTATTATTATTTACAATTTATTCACATTGTATCTCAGTTGTAGTCCCCTCCCTCGTCTTCTCCCAATCACTTCTCCCCTATCCCTCTTCCTTAGTCTACTGATAGGGGAAGTCCTACTCCCCTACTGTCTGACCCTAACCTTTCAGGTCCAATCAGGACTGCCTGGATCCTCTTAGTCTGTGGGCTCACTAGGTCACCCCAACAGGGAGAAGTGATCAAGGAGCAGGCAACCGAGTTCATGTCAGAGACTGTCTCTTCTCCCCTTACTAGGGAACCCCCACAGAGACTGAGCTGTCTACGGGCTACATCTGAGCAGATGGTTTAGGTCCTCTCTATGCATGGTCTTTGGTTGATGCATCAGTCTCTGCAGTCTCCCTTGGTCCAACTTTTTTTTGGCATTGTTGGTTTCCTTGTGAGGCCCCTGTCCCCTCAGAGTCCTTCTATATCCCCCTTCTTCCATAAGACTCCCTGTGCTCTGTCCAAAGTTTTGCTGTGAGTCTGTGCATCTTTGATCCCCTACTGTGTGGAGTCTTTTAGAGGACATCTGTGGTAGGCTCCCATCCTGTTCCCAGAAGCAGAAAGACAAGCATAGTATATATTCACTTATATGTGAATATAAAGCATATAATATTGGGTAAACATACTAAAATCTACAGACCTAAAAAATCTAAACAGGGAGGACCCTAGAGAAGATACTTAATTCTCATTCAGAAGGGAAAACAGAATAGACACCAGAAGTGGTACAATTTTTTTTTAATTTGCTTACAAACCTGCAGGTTTCATTTTTAATTGTTAATATATTTTACTGTTCATTATGTAATGGGAGTGGTGTGTATATGAGAGTGCAGATGTCTGTGAAGGTCAGAGCTCCACATCTCTCTAGAACTAGAGTTACAAGCAGTTCCCATCCACCTACTAGGTGTGCTTAGAAACAGAACCTGAGTCTTCTGCAAGATCCACACGTGCTTTGAATGGCTGAGCTGTCACTTCAGAAACCTAGTTATAAGTTCCTTAATAACATTTTTCATACATACATAGATAGCTTGGTTGACCCTTGTCATTCCTACATTCCTCCTCTCTCCCTACCCTTCTGTCCCCCTTTTGAACACTGAACACTTATACCCCCAGCAGTCTCCATTCCATTCTCGTATCACACATATCCCAATACCCTCTCCACTGCCTTCCCTTAAAGCCTTGTTTATTAGTTTTTTAATTCACGGAAATGGGAATTTTATCTTTTGTGAGACACCCCAAGCTTGTGAGACACGCCCATGGTCTCTCCTGCTCGTAGATCCTAACTTCGGGTTTTTATATATGCGTGGTTTTTACTCATGTGGGGTTGGGTGTGCTTAGAGACCAAATTTTTACAATCCTAACAAGCAGCAGGAGGAGAGAAATGTTGGTGAACACATATGGAGCTGTGACAGCCCTGAACATGTACAGACTTCTTCGTGTTAAAAAAAACAGTGCTCTAAAACAAAACAGTCAGCATTTAAGTAGTTATCAGGGTTTGAGATGAGGAAAAATACTGTATTCACAGGGCCTTTTCCTCATTAGCTATGTAGGTCAAGAATCTGCCTCTCTCTAAAGCAACTCAGACTGTCACAGTGGACTGACACCAGAGGGTAGCCCTGGGGCTGACAGGTTGAATAATTAGAGGTTTCTTAGCTGGGAATTGACCTTTAAATGAAGGGAGTTGGGCAATTTGAAATTCACACAGCTCTCAGAAAGGTTCTACTCCAATTCCGGCACAGATATTCTTATGCAGCAAATTACTTAATAATCAGCTGCTTTTGGTTGGTAACATTCTCTCTGCTGAAGTTTAAATGAAATCAGCATTGGGGGAAAAAGATGCGTCTAGCACAGGCTTGTTTTCAGAACAGTTGATGTCCCTGTGTGTCTGTGTCTTGAAGCTCTGCATCCCCCGTCAGGGCATAAACTTTCTCCAGATGGAGTGCACACTCACACTCCGCTTGGTGATTTGCTCTGAAGAGCTGTGTTTCAACATACCAGCATTTCTGAAAGCTAGGCAGCTAGAAAAGAAAATTGGAGGAGACGAACTGAAAAATGTCAAACCCTTATTTGAGACGTGTGACTTCTGAAGAAAGGAGGGAGTGGGAGCAGCAGCCATTGGGAAACTAGGATTAAGTTACACTTCTACAAAAATGCATCACTTACTTATGTTGACAGTTGTGCTCTTATGACAGGCACTGGGTAAAGGAGCTGGTGCTGGTGTTGTACCTAGAGACCAATGCGTTTCTGATAAATATTGAATTCAATTTTCTTCAGGTACAGTAATATGAGTCTATGTAAGACCCTATACTTCATGTCAATATAACAGTTATTTGCCACTTGAACATACTTTATTTTTGCTGACAGCTCGTTATAGTCTGATTAAGGTGGGAAGGAACACATACTTCTTTTAAATGATCTATTTACTTGTTTATTTTATGTGTATGAATGTCTCATGCTTATCTAGTTCCAACAGAGGTCAGAGAAGGGAGTTGGGTCCCCAGAACTGAAATGATGGATAGTTATGAGCTACTGTGCAGGTGCTGAGACAAGATCCTCCAACAGCAAGTTCTCTAAACCATTAAGCTATCTCTTCAGCTCCATGGGACATATTCTTTGTTATTGGCTTTTTTCAGATAGACATAGTCTGATGATGCAGTGTTAATGTATCTGGAGTTTTCTAAGGACAGATTGGCAAGACCAGTTTTCAATATCTCAGAAACACAAAGACACAGTAAGATACACGTAGGGTCGATAAAGAAAATAATAACATTCTCTTCTATACATGCTCCTGTGGTTTGGTTGCAAAGTGTCCTTCAAAAATCCAGGACTGGTCCCCAGGGTGATGCTGGATGTGCAGGAGCTCTTTGTAGGTGGGACACAGGAGAAAACCATCACTGAGTCCTGCCCTTTTGAAGGGCACACTAGGACTTTAGCTGCTTCCCTCTTCTTTGTTTTCCTGGTCAAAAAGTGAGCAGTTTTGTTCCATGTTCCTCAGCCATATTATGCTGCCTCATACCAGACTCAAAGCACTAAAAATATAAGTTAAAAGAGGACTGGTTTCTTCACACCTGTATTATCTCTAGTACTTTTGTTATAGTAACAGAAATTTCACTGGCATATGCCTGACCTTACGTGCACATAGACATACTCCTTACTTCTGCTCCCACATATGTCTATACCAGGGGTTATATGATGCAGGATATTTTAGCTATAGAGAACTGCAATTTAGAAGACATCTTACAATATGAACAGAAGACGCCAGCTCTTAACTCTTAGGGAAATGCTGGCCTTCTTTTAAAAAGCAATACGTAAGAAGCTTTATGCTCTAGTTCTATGGTTTTAGGTACCCTGAATTTAACAATGTTTTAAAATTCTGGTGCAGTGCCCTTGTCCTCTCTGTTTATCAGATACAGCTGAAGTGACGATACTGTAGAAGAGGAAGACCCAGAAAGGCTTGATGAATAGAGGGGGCTGGTTTAGCCAGAGCATGGGGGAATGAGAAACAATTATGTAACAAATGTCAGATGCAAGGATAGTATAGACAGTCAGTGATAAAAAAAGGCAATATCTCCATTATCTAAATAGATGGGAAATGCATGTAGCTTTGTTATTGTTGTTTGTGATACTGGGAACTAAACTCAAAGCCTCATATATACCAAGCAGGAACTCCACCACTGAGCTATATTATTGGGCCATAAATGCCTAAAGAAATAAAAAAGCAAAACAAAATACAAACAAGCAAACAAACAAAACAGAAAGACTTGGATCAAAAAGTGTTGGAAATTTCTCAGGAATCATGCTAAGAAAGTGGTAAGAGAACTTAAACTCATTATCAAGCAATGATCCATGCCCAAATGAGGTCCAAAAACTTGAGTTAGCAGTGGACATGCAGCATAATTGGTTTTTATATATATATATATATATCCATTTCTAAGCCAGGATCAATAGCCTAAGGGAATAGATGAGTAGAAATGAATTAAAGGTAATCTTTAAAAAGGAACCCTACATCGATCCTTCCACACGGACCTGCCCTATAGGTCATTGTTTAGCACACAGAACTTATTATACTTCTCAAAATACCACTTTCTTTGTTATTTTATCAGTTCTATTATAGTCACACAATTGCACTTGACTGTGCTGGAAGCCACTCCACCTCATTAATGGGCTGCATTACATCAGCACTCTTTACTTGGACAATTCACAAACAGGATCAAGAGGAAGCTTCACCTCATAGACCACCCACTTCAAAGTCTCCAGCGGGTCAGGAAACATTTTGTAAATGTCATGCAACTTACCTGCTGTCACACAGACTTTTAATGAAAAAGTGGAAGTAACAACACAAGACTCTTGGCTGCCATTCTGTGACAGAGCTCATTATTCCCTTAAAAATGAGCACAAGATGTCAGTCTGTCTGTGTGAGATCGAGAGGGGTGATTTTGGTAGTCTCTGCAGACCCTGCGACTAGAGCTTTGGGTTTGCCCACATTACTTCCTTGGAAGTACCTGCCACTTCCCTCAGATTCACCTGGAGTGCGGCTTCTGCCTCTTCTAGGGCTGGCTTTGCTGCCTCTAGTTTCTCTTCCGCAATGGCTTTGTCCTTAGAGATGCTGTCCACAATGGCCTGTGCTTTGTCCTTCACCTTCTGTACCTCAGCCTTGACCTTCTCAGCAGCCTGTGCTTTCATTGTGACTTCTTTTAAAACCTAGTTGAATAGAAGAAAAAAAAAATCTCATCTCATTTTGCAGGCAGCACACGTTTCTTTGCTTTGGCATGTCGATTTTGTCCACTTACCTGTTTTCATACAGAACAATATGTAGTTTACTAGAACAGAGATACATATCTGAGAGTCCATGGCCACCCACCTACCATGTCAGCTTTAGCATTGGCCACTTGTAGTTCCTTTTCTTTTACTGCCAATTCTTTGCTCAGGGCTGCAACCGATTCCGAAGCTTCTTTCAGTTTTTCCAATCCAGTATTCATTCTGGGGTTGAAAAAATCCATGCAAGCAATGTTTAAATTTGTGGCAAGTGCTGTTGTTTCCAAGTGTCATTTCACTAGTAAGAACAGCAGCATTATACTTAAGGAGTGAGAATATATAATAAAGCAAACCTGAAACAGCCTCACCTAGGAGGTCTGTCTAGGTTTAGTTCCAACCGGCACGTGCATGTCCTTCACCAAATGAAGAATGAATGCACAAATGTGGGTGCACAAACGCATGTGCAGAGCATGAGGAACCACCATGATCAAGACTACACCACCCCCACCAGAGCCTAGTAACAATATACTTCAAGTGTTCAAAGCTTTGTTTTCGGTGGAAGGAAGATAACTTATTTTTCTTTTCAAAAATAGTCCAATAAAATTAAAATGAGTTAGGACTTGAGTTCAAGAAACTAAAATTTAAACTAGAACAGGTGTCAGCTAGCTACCTGCATAGATCTGAAATAATGTTTTCTAGAAGATAAGAGTCCTTGGAGCCATTTAGTCACCAACCCATGGACCACTCAAATGTAATCTTGCCTCCTACCCAGGGATGCACCACATGGCTATCTTGGGTAGTTCTGGCCACTTTCTGGCAGAAAAAAATGTGAATGTTGAGAAAATATGACACAAAGCAGTGATATTTGGGTTCCAACTTCAGTAACACAGGATATTCACTTTGCATTGACCATAAACATCAGCCCAACCCTTCTACCCTGGCCACAAAGAGGACTGGGATGCTCGGAATAAGAGGACATAGAATCTGTATTCTCACCTTCCTTTCACATCTGTTATGTAATTCTGTCACTCGCTATCATAAAAAGTGGCAGTCCATTTAAGACACCTGGAAATATTATCATATTGCACAACAATAGAGGCCCCAGGAGCCCAAGCGAATACTCCACACGGCTCTAAAAGAGGATTCCAAACCTCAGTACCAATGACATCTGGGCTGGATGATTCTTTGGTCAGGGAACTGCCCTGACCTCTGTCCTTTGGTGATTATGAAAACATCTGTTACATTCTAAGAGACTGGAACTTTTGCTGAACCTCACAGAGTAAATAACACGTTTTGTGTTCACGTAAGTCTGATCCTGCTGTGTAGTCTGCCTGTTTGTTTAACCTACCTTTAAAAGACAAATCTAATAACCAGCCCTACATGTCTTGGATTTCAAATTTAATCAGCTTTTACAATCTAAGCTAGTGTATAGCTTAAATCTTAAGATACGAACTTTTCCATGCCCCTGATCTAGAGAGAAATGCATGTGTATACCAATGGTATGGTAACAAATGCTCAAAACACAATGTTTTAAAAGCAACATTACACAATAAATATCCATTATAAATGCTGGAAAGAGCATACATATATTATTTGATAGTATTTGTTTGTTATATGAGTCAGTTGGACTCAGTTGATGTCAGTGATTTAATACCTTTTAAGACCCTGTTAAAAATTTCTATAAAGTATCTCTCATTTTTCCCCATTTGATACTTTCTGTGCTGTTCAATAAATAAAGAGTAAAAGCTCTTTCTTAGGGACAGATGTGTACATGAGGACCTACAAGACAAGACAATATTCAGACAAGTACTATTCAGACTCATACAACAGATAGATTTTAGACGAGAGAGACAATGGGAGATACAAGAAGAGGAGAAGAGAGCACAAATCTGAGTTCATTATTAACCAAACTACTCCAAGGGAAAGTGCTTTTATTTCTTTGCTTTATGCAACAATGATGCATTTTTGGTACACTGGGATTAACATTAATGAATTTGTAATAATGAATTTTGGTGAACCATATAAGGAATGTGCAAAAAGTGATGCACTGTCCTTTAGGTACCAATAGTGTTGACCCCCACACTACCCTAACTTTAGAAGCCCATCTGTGACAGCTGACAGTGTCTCTGGTCCTTTCAAACTGTATCCAAGCAACAATTTGGCCCTGGGAGAAGAACTAGTGCTTCAAGATGACTCTCATTTGACCTTCACACTCACCTGTTGGCCAGGCTCTGCACTTCCATGTGTTTTTCCCCATATATGAATTTATAGGCCTGAATAAAGGAGAGGTATGATTTGGGAGTCACGTGGGTAGAGCGCCGGAACCTCTGGAAATAATCAGCACACTTCTCAGCCACGCCATCCTGAAAGGAGCCCATACACTGGACCACTTCCTTCTTGATTTCCACACTGCAGTCAATATTGTAGGATGAGAGGAAGTGTTCCGACACTAGGAAAAGTAAAAAGATGACAGTGTGAAACAGGAACACCAATTGCCGTTTTCAAAGTTGTCTGGCTGTGTTTAAAAGAGTCCTTTATTTCCTAGATCCAAACGTAGTCTTTGTTGCCCCAGGAAGTAATAGCTCTCAGTACTTTGGGTCCCAGACCTAAGACATCAGCAACTTTATTGTCCCTTTCAAATATAACACCATAAAAACATTACACTTAATCACCATTTCCTTGCATTCTGAAGAATGCCTAGAGCAGTCTCCTCTATGCCAACCTGCTTTATAGGTTACCCAAGAAAAAAAGTGATACAAATACCTGATACATCTGTGCCCACCTGCCATTCAGACCCACTTATTCTTTTTTCTAACTTGGAACTTGTCAGTCCTTTAATTCCTTTCCACTCAAGCTGCCCTTGTCGTGTGGAAATGTTTACTGCATTTGTTTTTTAATGCAGTAATCTGCCCTTAAAAGCTGTGACTGGTCATTTGTGATCAGGCCTAATTTACAGCACCCTTTTAGAGATGTCTGGTTAAAACTCTTCCTATTAGAGACTTTTACCTTGCCGATGAGGTCTAACAGTGAATCTATTATAAAGACACACTCATGTTATAAGCACAAGCCTGTTATGGGCATGGTGGCAAATGCCTTTGATCCCAGTACTGAGGAGATTGAGGCAGGTAGATCTCTTGAGTTTAAGCCCAGTTCGGTCTATATAATGAGCTCTACTATAGTGAGCCCATGTCTCATGCAACCAAAAATAATAAGCCATAAAGTAAAATGAAATCTATTGTCATATATGTACTGTGTTCTCACTGTCTATCCATGACTGAAATGGATGAGAGAGAAATATAAAATACAGTCCGAACTCCATAAAATGTTTCAAAGATTATGTATAATATAGTTTTAAATTATTGTATTTTTATAAGAAATACCCTATGTGTATAAGAACTGAAAATGGAAATATGAGCAATATAAGTATCAGAGAAAGAAAAAATATCTAGTGAGCCAGAGATAGATAGCATAGACTATTCTTTTTTTTGTTTGTTTTGTTTTTAAATAATCACTTTACTGATTCATTCAGCACTGTTTCTTGGTAAACTTTATTTTGTCTTACAAAGGCGGTTCTTTTTTTTTTTTTTTTTTTTGCAATGCAGTTTATTCAGGAACCTTGAACAATCAACTGACCCTGGGGAAAGCCAGCCCACTTTAAATAGCCTCTGGGTAGCCAACCCCAGCATGCCTTGTGGGCAATGCAGACAGGTCCACATACAAGGAAGCAAGCCAGATCCTCAGCCTTAGCCAAATGTGGAGTTGTTCCGTGACAGAGAGCACTCACCATCGGGAAGGTGGAAGGCGGAAACCAGCTCCATCTTTAAGGCATAGCATTCCGCAGCTCTCTACAGTTCCCCCTTTTTGTTTTAGACGCATCAGGCAAGAGTAGAGGCTATTCTTAAATAGTAGCCTTTTATCACTAATATCTGATCAGTAAATTAAGTTCTCAGGGGAAGATAACAGAGACCACTCATCAAATTGCTTGAAAATAAAATTTACTAAATACTAAAAGGTGAGAAATTAAAAGATCTGTGACTCACTCATGCTTCCCAAACAAGTTAATCAAGTGTTGTAAAGGACAGCTCAAATCCCAGTAAGTTTAAATCTAGGCATTGAAAACAGGAAGGATTCATACCTATGAAAGAATTGTTTATTTTTGCAATGTTAGGCATGAAGGCCAGAGCCTCACATATGATAGACAAGCGTCCTGCCACTGAGCTATCTCTTCAGACACTCTAGGAAATGTTTACAGGTGTTAACCACTTAATGCTCTTTTAAATTGGAAATATTACCTGAAATCTAAATAAAATGCTAACATTAAATACAAAAGTGAAAATGGGTTAAGAAATTAAGAATGCTCAATCTTTATTTCTAAATTTTTTGATAGAGATAATACTAAATTCAAAATTAATATTCTTAAAAGGGGCATAAAGAGTTAAGAAGGTAGAGAGCAGACCTTGGTAGAGCAAGGTCAAGAAGACAGAATGACAGTAGAGAAAAGAGAAACTGGGGTTGGGGTATCTCTGTGACAAGATGGAGATCCAAGTCAGGGTATGCTCCTGAGAGGATATGATGGGGACTCAAGCAGAGACTCTTAGTAGCAGAAGCCATAGGGACTGAACAGGACACCTACTAACTAGACTAGCTCCCTAGAGGAGAGAGCGGAACACCAACCCACCCACAAAAACTTCAAGCCAAAATTTACCCTGCCTGCAAGATGGAGTAGAGATTGAGGGAATGCCCAACTGATGCCTGGCTCAACCAAAGACCCACCCTATGGGAGAGTGCCAACCCCTGACACCATGAATGATACTCTGTTAAGCTTGCAGACAGGAGATTGTCAGAGTTATCCTCCGAGAAACTCTACCCAGCAGCTTCAAAATAGATGCTGAGACTAACAACCAAACATTGGGCAATGCATAGGGAGTCTGGTGGAAAAGTAGGAGGAAAGAGAAAAGAACCTGAAGGTGACAGGAGCTCCACAAGAAGACCAACAGAGCCAACTAACCAGGACCCAGAGGAGCTTGCTGAGACTGAAGCATCAACCAAGGTCTTTTCATCAACTGGACTTAGGCCCCACACAAAGATATAGCAGCTGGGCAGCTTAGGCCTCATGTGGGTCTCTAGTAAGGGAAGTGGGAACTGCATCAGACATGGACTAACTCAGTAGCTTTTTGATCACTTTCTCCTGGTGGGACTGCCTTACAAGGCCACAGGGGACTAGGCCATGCTCAGTCCTGATGCAACTTGATGAGCTGGGGTGAATGGGAAAAGGAGTTCCCTTTCCTGACGAATAGGCAAAGGGGTAAGGAGAAGGAAAGAGAGTGGAACTGGAAGGGTAGGAAGGATGGGGCAACAAACAGGATGTAAAGTGAATAAAAAATAAATTGATTTAAAAAACACCCTTAGGACAATTGAAATAATACTTTTTCCAGAAACCTCATCATAA
Organism: Meriones unguiculatus; assembly: GCF_030254825.1. Taxonomy (NCBI): domain Eukaryota; kingdom Metazoa; phylum Chordata; class Mammalia; order Rodentia; family Muridae; genus Meriones; species Meriones unguiculatus. The sequence goes on from NC_083351.1 coordinate 102,848,511, forward strand.
ATTTTCTTTGTGTATGTATGTATGGGTGTGTGTGTGTGTGTGTGTGTGTGTGTGTGTGTGTGTGTGTGATTTATGTATAGGCTGAGACAGTTAAGTACAAGTGCAGAGGCCTGAGGAGGCCTTGGGATCCTGCTGCATCACTCTCACTCTCTGCCTCCTTAGTTTGAGACGGGCCCTTACACTGAATCTGCAGCTACGCTGGCATCCAGCAAACCCTAGTGGGTCCTTCCCCTCCTTTCCCCAACACACACACACAACGGTGGGATTACAGCAACACCTGGGTTTCTACATGGAGTCTAAGGATTATCAGGTTTTTTTTTTCATGCCAGGGCAGCAGTAAAGTCAATGAGAGAAAATTCTTCTGGTCAACTTGGAGACCTAACAGTTCAGGTGGGCCTGGTCAACCACCTGGCCAAAGTAAAATAAGAAGGTGAGTTCACTTTGCACTGTGGTAAAGGAGGGGAGAAATAATAAGTTCTTTAATGAGATGATGTATTTTTCCTTTCCAGAATTTTTCATCCCAAGCTTACACAGCAGTTCACTAGGCCACAACCAAGCAGCTCTATAAGGCTGCCTGTTTTTCTAAATGATCCAGCAAAGTCTAACTTCTCCTTCTATCTCTTTTCTAATCACACTTTCCCTAACAATCTGGGCTTCCCCAACATCTTTGGCTTCCTTACTCTTTCTCCAAAGTTCCCTTCCCCACAATCTGGCTGCTTGTATATCACTTGTCTGACCTCCATGCCAGCTTAGCCAAGGTCAGACAAGTGATATACAAGGGCAAACTCCGGCCTTCTACCTTTTCTCCTGGGCAGCTGCTGAGATATATAGCTCTCTCATTATAGGTTTTTGTTTGCTTTTAATATATAATAAAAGTGTCTTTAAGCTTATGTTTGAGTCCATTCTTAAGATCTTTCATTAATGAGACCCAGGTAGAGATGTGGATTTTTCCCTGTGTCACTTATCAACCTAATCTCTGTGTATTATAATACCTGTTATGAAGGTTAGGAGCCTGCAACAGAGGGCCTGTGGGGGGCTCTGCCCTGCAGACTATCAAAGCAGATGGTGAGACTTATGGCCAACTGTTGGGCAGAGTGCATGGAATCTTATGAAAGAAGTGGGAAATGGTAGGATCTGGAGAGGACAGGAACTCCACAAGTTGAGCAACAGAACCAGAAAATTTGAACATGGGTCTTTCCAGAGACTCATATTCTAATCAAGTACCATGCGTGAAGGTGGCCTAGAGCTTCTGTACGGATGTGGCCCATGGCAGTTCAGTGTCCTGGTGGGTTCCATAGTGATGGGAGGAGGGACTGCCTCTGACATGAACTGATTGTCCTGTTCTTTGATCACCTCCCCCTGAGGGGGGAGCAGCTTTGCCAGGCCACAGAGGATGATAATGCAGCCAGTCCTGATGAGATCTGATGGACTAAGATCAGAGGGAAGGAGAGGGGACCTCCCCATCAGTGGACTTGGGGAGGGTCATGCATGAGAAGGGGGATGGAAGGTGGGATTGGGAGTGGAGGAGGGAAGGGGCTTATGGGGGGATACAGGGTGAATAAAGTGTAATTAATAAAAGTTAAAAAAATACCTGTTATGTATGTATATATCATCCTTGCCTTCTGAGGCTTTAACCTAGTAAAATTAATCATCAAAACTCAAGAAACACACAACTAAGTACAAATCACAAACTGATCAAGGTAAAGCCTTTTGTGTATCATTGAAGAACTGAGGTCACTGAAGATTTAGTCAAAGAGGCAGAAATGGAAGACTTTACTCTCTGGCAACCATACTTTAGGGAAAAAAAAAAGATAACCAGCTACCAAGTTAAAAAGAGCAGTATCTTGAAACAAAAATCCTCCCATTCTGAGCAGAGGGAGTTGTCCAGCCCAGTACAGAGACAGCTGGTAGCATAAGTAATAAATAATAAAGTAAATGAGTCCCTGCGAACAAGAACACATGGCAGAGTTATTTCCATCACACTAACCAGCAACCAAAGCATCCTTGGGCCACCGGCTGAACCAGTCAATCGTGCATCCTGAAATCAGAGCAGGGAACTTCAAAGCTCGGTTCCGAAATTTCTCTCCAACAGGTGAGAAGCAGAGCACAGTGTGAAGGTTCCCTCGGACTCTGCTCATGAAATACTCATACAGGTTGTCATTGGTGGGAGGGCGCTTGGGGTGTTCCTTTTTCATGATTGCTGTCAGGTCACTATTAATTTCATCAATTTCATCCCGGGCAAATAGGTTGGAGACCTCAGAAAGAAATACAGGCATCTAAATTTGCTATATGCATAAGAAACACATCAAAATATATACTAAAAAGGTCCAAGACATTTCCATTTGTGCTTGTAAGTTCCACTTTTTAAAGTGAACTTAAAACTTTCAAGATGAACTATACCACATCTTTATGCACACAGATGGTTCAATGACTAACAGCAAAACTACAGCCCTGACAGGGGGTAAATGGGCATAGCAAAGCGCGCTTTCCCAGCCTTTCTTCCATTTAGTCATTTCTCATGTCATTGTCATAAATGTCAGGTTCATATCTATCCTTTCTTTTTAAGATTTACTTATTTATTATGTATACAACGTTCTGCCTACATATACACCTGCAGGCCAGAAGATCTCATCCTAGATGGCTGTGGTCCACCACGTGGTTGCTGGGAATTGAACTCAGAACCTCTAGAAGAGCAACCAGTGCTCTTAACTTCTGAGTCATCTCTCCAGCCTGGAAGAAGTTTATTCTTTCAAAAATCAATAGAAAAATCCATTTTTCATTTTGATTGTCAAATTCCTAAGAACTCAAATTTAACTCAAATTTCTAAAGGATGACAAAATGGGGAGTTCTATGTTAGAAAGAATCTAAAGAGGCAGTGGTCTGAAAACAACTGAACTCCCACCTCGCCTGAAGACAGAACATTGTTCATGTATTCCAGAAACGACTCTTCTTTAATCTCATTGTCTGTGAAAATGAAAGTAATTCCTTTGCCTTGCTGGCCAGCAGTCCTATACAAAACCTTCAGGTCTTCCATCAGATTTGATGTGCTGTAGGATCTGAAGAAACGTGGCCATTGTGTCAGTCACTAAAACATGTCCATAGAAAGGCAAGAGACTTACGCCATCAAACAATGCAGATTTTATTCTATCATACGGATACATACTGACTGAATTTTAGCTAGGTAACTGATTGTTCAACTTCATACATACTTCACTGATACTGTAATGCTTTGGTAGACAGAATCATCTGTAAGGAGAAGTTAAATCTGAAAGATCACAATTTAACACAAGCAAATATCATTTGCCTGCATACATGCCATCTGTGTGCAAACACCATTTTGAAGATACACATTTACAAGGGAAATATTTGTTGGACATAGTAATTAGAAGATTGATTAAGTACCCAGCAGTGAAGGGCATATTAGAAGAGATCTCATAGATTGAACTAAACTAAACTAAATCCATTCAAGCTTTCATGATATGGGAGCTAAAAGTTGAATTGTGACCTACTATGCCCTTCTCATCTTCTAAAATCACTATTATAGTCATATATTTGGATTCCACACAAAGAGTTGGTTTCAAGACAATTGGTACACTGCATCAGACTAGCTGGAAACTTTTGAAATAAACCCTACCATTAATCTCCTTCCATTCTCCAAAACAATCTACAGGTAGAAGTTATCCTACAATCAAGGAACGCTAGAGCAATGTCCACAGAGTCATCCATTACTCCCAAGAGTATAAAAGAAAACATTTCGTTTCTGGAGAGTTAGACTTACTAAATTGTGTGTGTGTGTGTGTGTGAGAGAGAGAGAGAGAGAGAGAGAGAGAGAGAGAGAGAGAGAGAGAGAGAGATTAAAACAAATCAGAATTCAGAGTAAAGAATCAAATAGCCACTTGATCTTTTTTTAAAGATATTAAGTATTTGGCATCTAAATTTTGTCTTTTTTAATAGCATAAACTAAATCTACAATCGTTGACTTATAGTTTCTATTGCTGTGATTAAAATGACCAAAAGCAGGTCAGAAACTTGGACTCAAGAACTGAAGCAGAAGGCATAGAGGAGTGCTGCTTACTGGCTTGCTCCACATAACATATTTAGCTGGCTTTCTTTTTTTCCTGTTTTTTTTTTTCTTTTTCTTTTTATTAATTACAATTTATTCACTTTGTATCCCACCTGTAGCTCCCTCCCTCCTCCCTTCCCCACCTGTACACCTTCCCCAGTCCACTGATAGGGGAGGTCCTCCTCTCCTTCGCTCTGATCCCAGTCTATCAGGTCTCATCAGGAGTGGCTACACTGTGTTCCTCTGTGGCCTGATAAGGCTGCTTCCCCCCATAGGGGAAAGTGACCAAAGAGGAGGCCAATCAGTTCCTGTCAGAGACAGTACCTGTCCCCATTACTATGGAACCCACTTGGACACTGAACTGCCATAGGCTACCTCTGTGCAGGGGTTCCAGACCATCTCCATGAGTGGTCCTTGGCTGGAGTATCAGTCTCAGAAAAGACCCCTATGCCCAAACTTTTTGGATTTGTTGCTCTCCTTGTGGAGCTCCTGTACTCTCTAGGTCTTTCTCTCTCTGCCTTCTTCCATAAGATTCCCTGCACTCTGCCCAAAGTTAGGCTATGAGTCTCAGCATCTGTCTTGATACTTTGCAGGATAGAGCCTTTCAGAGGCCCTCTGTGGTACACTCCGGTCCTGTTCCCTGTTTTCTCCCTCCTCCAATGTCCATCCTCTTTGACTGTCTGAATGGGGATTGAGCATCTTAGCCAGAGTCCTCCGTCTTGATTAGCTTCCTTAGGTGTACAGATTTTAGTGTGTTTATCCTATATTATATGTCTAATATCCACTTATGATTGAGTATACACCCTGTGTGTCTTTCTGCTTCTGGGATATCTCACTCAGGATGATCTTTTCCAGTTCCCACCATTTACCTGAAAATTTCGTGATTTCCTTGTTTTATTTTTATTGCTGAGTAATATTCCATTGTGTAGCTGTACCGAAAGTTCTGTATCCATCCCTCAAATGAGGGGCATCTGGGCTTTTCCAGCTTCTGGCTATTACAAATAAAGCTGCTACAAACATGGTTGACCAAATGTCCTTGTTGTATACTTGAGCATCTTTTGGATATATGCCTAGTAGTGTTATAGCTGGATCTTGAGGTAGCACTATTCCTAATTATCTGAGAAAGTGCCAGATTGATTTCCAAAGGGGTTGTACAAGTTTACATTCCCACCAGCAGTGTTGTCACTTGAGTTTTTGATCTTTGCCATTTTGATGGGTATAAGGTGAAGTCTTAGGGTCATTTTGATTTGCATTTCCCTGATGGCTAAGGATGTAGAACATTTCTATAAGTGTTTCTCTGCCATTCAATATTCCTCTACAGAGAATTCTCTGTTTAGCTCTGTAGCCCAATTTTTAATTAGATTACTTGATTTGTTGCTGTTTAACTTCTAGAGTTCTTTATATATTCTGGATATTAACCCTCTGTCAGATATAGGGTTGGTGAAGATCCTTTCCCAATCTGTAGGGAATCGTTTTGTTTTGACGACAGTGTCCTTTGCTTTACAGAAGCTTTTCAGTTTCATGAGGTCCCATTTATTGATTGTTGCTCTTAGAGCCTGTGCTGTTGGTGTTCTGTTCAGGAAGTTGACTTCTGTACCAATGAGTTCACGGGTCTTCCCCAATTTTTCTTCTAATAAGTTTAGTGTGTCTGGTTTTATATTGAGGTCTTTGATCCACTTGGACTTTAGTTTTGTGCAGGGTGATAAGTATGGATCTATTTTCATTTTTCTACATGTACACATCCAGTTGGACCAGCACCATTTGTTGAAGATGCTATCTTTTTTCCACTGTATGGTTTTGGCATCTTTGTCAAAGATCAGGTGTCCATAAGTGTGTGGGTTTATTTCTGGGTCCTCTATTCAATTCCATTGATCCACCATTCTGTTTCTATGCCAGTACCATGCAGTTTTTACTATTGTTGCTCTATAGTACAGCTTGAAATCAGGGATGGAGATACCTCCAGAAGATCTTTTATTGCAGAGAATTCTGGGTTTCTTGTTATTCCATATGAAGTTGAGAATTTTTCTTTCAATGTCTGTAAAGAATTGTGTTGGTAATTTGATGGGAATTGCATTAAATCTGTAGATTGCTTTTGGTAAAATGGCCATTTTCACTATGTTAATCTTGCCAAGCCATGAGCATGGGAGATCTTTCCACCTTCTCATATCTTCTTCTAATTCTTTCTTCAGAGACTAGGAATTTTTTTCATACAAGTCTTTGACTTGCTTGGTTAGGGTCACACCAAGCTACTTTATGTCTTTAGTGGGTATTGTGAAGGATGTTGTTTCCCTAATTTCTTTTTCAGCCCTTTTGTCCTTTGCATATAGGAGGGCTTTTGATTTGGGGGGTCACTCAGGAATACTATCATATCATCTGCAAATGGTAATACTTTGACTTTTTCCTTTTGAATTTGTATCCCCTTGATCTCCTTTAATTGTCTTATTGCTCTAGCAAGGACTTCAAGAACTATGTTGAAGAGATATGGAGAGAGTGGGCAGCCTGCTTTCTTACACTATTTGGGACTACCTGCCCAGAGGCAGCTCCACCCACAGTAGGCTGGTGCCACCCACATCAATCTTTACTCAAGAACATGTTCTATAGACTTGCCTACATAGAACCTGATGAAGGCATTTTCTCAATTTAGGTCCCCCTTTGCAAATAACTCTAACTTGTATCAAGTTGACAAAAAAAAAAAAAAAAAAAAAAAAAAAAAACTAACCAGCACAGTCATGTGTCACTATTCCTAGAAGACTACTAGAGACACAAGGACTAAGTGATTATAAAATTTTTTAAGATAGATACAGTTCTCCCATTAAAAGAGAAAATGGGGGTGAGAAGTAGAGAACAAAAACAATTGATAAAAAGAATGCATAGCTCATCTCATCCAGCTTCTTGAAAGGATGGGGGAATTACTGTCCTCAAATATAACCAATGGTTTTGCATCCTAGTCGGGAGGCTCCAGGGTCCAGCCTTGGACAAACATCTTTGGCTTATGGAATTAGATGGTCTTTAAGGTGAGGAAGACCTTGCCTCTCCTCTCATTGGTAATGGATCATTTTCAGTGTGACAAGCAGAGGAACAAATTTGTCACCGTGAGAGTTGTAGGTGTTTACTGAGCCATTGGGTTGCAGCAGGAGTCACACTTGACTAGACACCTGAATTGATTGCAAGTCCTGCAATGCAATCAATCCCCTACTCTGACTAATGTCAGGCAATTTGCGGGCTCTCTGAACTCCAGCTGCAAGATGGACTACTACTACCTAACCTCCTAATAAACTTCTTTAGAAAATCCAATTAGCCCAGATATGCAGAGGTGATTTAAAAACAATAAGGTTTTATACAAATGTTGGTGACAAAAATATGAATCAAATCGCCTTCCTGTGTAGGTTATCTGTTTCCCTGCTTGGCTTACACACACAGGCTGTTATTATACTCATGGTAACAAGGGCTATCTCTGTCATCTTCCTACATGTATTAAACAGCAATCTTTGGATTTATTCTCCAAAGAGAGTCCTATAATTCAGACCAAGTATGACAACCTCAGCTTGAATAACAGGATCTCCAACTCCAATATTTAATAACTTTCAGGCTCCAAGATAGCAGCAGGTGCATATGGGTCTCTCTCAGTGAGACAGGTCAATGGCACACTTCCTGCAGATGCCAGGGAAGTAGTGCTTCCTGCCCCCACTAGTCTGAATTAAATACTACTGAATTCATCTCAGCTAAACTCTTTAAACTGGCTTTATGAAACTTAGTTTGGCTTTTCTGAGTCACCTCTTATGTTTTCATGTTCACAGTTCACTTGCTAATGCAGTTTTCTACCTATTGCACATACAAGTGTGCACACACACCTGACATACCTTGAGTGCCTACTCTTTATGAATAGTGACCATCTATATCATTCTGTATCCCCAAAGAGAGGATTATCAAGAAGAGCTCCAGTTTGCTAACAATCTCCTGTATTTCCATCCTCCATCTTTCCCTTCCTTCATCCACTCCTCATAGTAACATCTTGTCTTGCCTAAACCCTTAAGATAGTTTTATAACTATGCCAGTTTTCCTTCCATCCATTTGCCAGACATACAGATATCTCACACACATACATACGCACACACACACACACACACACACACACACACACACACACAGCTTTACTGGTAACCCATCAGTGCTTTCCTATTACTCTGTGATGCTATATGAATTCATTACTATACCTTTAAATACCTCCATGATTAATTGCATTCCCACTTGCCATCTCACATTCCACATGCAGACATATGTGATTCTCCCAGGATCAAATGTAACTTGGCATAATGTTAACTTCACAATGCCAGTGTTTTTGCCTAGAAACTCAGAGGTTCTTCTTCTAGAATTCCTACTCAGATGCAGGTTTCCTTTTTAACATCAGTTCTTCTAGAAGGCCTTTTCTGATGTGTCTGCCTTTATTTCCCTATTAGACACAATAGCACCTCACAAGCCATATTCTGTTGAGTAAAATTCTCATCATATGTCTCCTTTGAATTGTTAGAAGCACCATGATATCACTGACTGGACTTATCTATGCTGTAATGGTTCAGGACTGTCTCCCAGAGACCCATGGGTTAGTGGTGTCATTGGGAAGTAACAGAACCTTAGAAAGTGCAGCTAGTGGAAGGAAGTTTGGTCACTGTGCCTTGGGGCTGTTCTTGAGGGGGACATTAAGATGTTCTTTCATGTTCCTCTTTCTCTCCCTCTATATCTCCATCTCTCTTTTCCCCGTGTCCCCATCAGTGTGTGTGTCTGTCTGTCTATCCCTCCATTTGTCTCTCTGTCTGTCTGTGTGTGCGCGCGTGCGTGCGTGTGTGTGTGTGTGTGTGTGTGTGTGTGTGTGTGTGTGTGTTGTTCTCCTTAACTACTTCTTTTTCTCCTTTGTTTCCATGAAGTGGGCAGTCTTGCTCTACCACACACCCATGAACTGCCAATCATGATTTTTCCCTCACTGCAAATCCATAGAACAACAGAGCTAGTCAGACATTATTTAAAACCTTAAACCAAAATAAAGCTTTCCTCCTTAAGTTGATTTTCAGTGATATTTCCCTAGTAACAGGAAGCTGACACAATCCTGTTCCCCCAACTAGAGTTGAGTGTCTACTCAATATTTAACAAATACCTTAAAGTGTTTGCATGGATGTATTTTTTATCTATTTCTCATTGCTGAAATCTGCATTAAGACTTACAATATATGAATGTCTTCTAAAATGTACAAAGGATAGATTTAATGCTTATACTACATACAAGATATAAACAAAGAAGTAGCAATGCTCTGTTGTAAGGGGCTGAACTGTTTAAAAAAGCAGGTTTCTAATAGAAAACATCCTTATCCATAATAAAGGTTAAAAGGGGAAGCTGTTTTCAAGGAGGAAAACTATTGTGATTCTTAATGTTCATAAAAAAATTCATTCTTAACTGCTGGTGACTTCTGAAAATCTTTCTTAAAATCCATTTTATGGTAACATAAAAGCCCTTACCTTGTCAGAGTGATCTGGAAAGAGGTATAGCCAGCAATGAACGAAGCCAACCTTGTCAGGCTCTGTTTTCCTGATCCGCCCACACCAACCAAGAGGGCATTTCCCCGAGGAGTGCGAATGACTCGGGAAATCTATGATATAAAGTAGAAAAGACTTATCTGTTTCAACATGTAAGCTCACCATTATATTTTGCACTTGGTATAAAAGAAGGCCAAAAACAAGTAATAACTGATGGGACATGGGAAATTAGCTCTCCCAGTGATGAACCAACCCTCTTATTGGTTATCTGATACAAAGTGGTCAGCCCTGAAACCATAAGTACACACACACAAAATGGATTCAAAAGGCCGTATTAAAATATATGCATACATCTATATGTTTGCAATAATAATAATCAAAAAAGGCTATCAATTTAAAAATGGAAAGACATTAGAGAGAGTAGAGGGAGAGTACTTGGAGAAATAAAAAAGAAAATGATATAATTCTATTTTAATAAAAATATTTTTAAAATAGTAAATAAAATATTTTTTAAAGGCCAGATAATCATTTGGAACACAAAGGTGTCTCAGGGTCAGAATAGAAAGCTGTACTGCTTAAGACAATGGAGCCCTTCTAACTATGACAGAACTTGGGCTGCACCACCTGGTCGCAACAGTAAGGCATGCCCTCACGATCCCATAAGGTACCAACATATTCCAGATTGAGGCTGACTCTGCTTACAAGAAGAAAACTAAAGGAGACTTTGATGTGTCCTTTTAGCATGTGCAACCTAAAGCAGCATGCTAGGAAAGACAGCAGAATGCTCAGACGACACCTATCCTCAGAACTTAGAGCTGGCCACTGACTACAATACTATCCACACGTGAACACAGATAGCTTCAATCACAGGGAAGATAGCTTAAGTAACAGAGATGATGGAAGGAAATGTGCATAAACATACTACTTGGCAAGATGGTGATTTCCAAGTTTTTTATCAAGAAGTGATAAAATATAGGTCAGGCATCTTCTCCACCCTGCTCAGCAGACACAGACCATGCCCAGTTGCCTCCTGGTAGTAGTTCATTAATTTAGCTTTCCTTCTAGACAGGATCCAGGAAAGAATTCTCAGTAATCATTTCACCTTCTGTGCAAGCCCTTTCCCTCCAAAAATATACATTTAACTTAGTACTGCTGTAAAATTTCCCTTAGTCCAATGACAGCAAGAAGTAAGGGCTAACCATAGCTCCTGCTAACCCTTGCTTTCCATCCAGACAAGGTTTTCTTAAGCATCCTTCTTCAAAATTTCTGTCTCTTAACTCAGTATGTTCCATTCCTGTTTGGAATACTACTGACTTTGCACCCAATACTCCAAACTTTAAACATGTGGGAAAGGAACTTGATCTGCCTGCCTCTGTATTCACCTTAAAGCTGGAGACATCTGTGTCCTTCAGCTTCTCTAGCTTCCTGCTCACAGCCTACCTAAGTCTGTGACTCTATAGAGGCAGAGAGCTGCATGGGTCTCCTCACACCTCCCTTTGGTGTAAATTCAAACTGTTGAAGCAAGACAGATAAGGAGCAACCCTAACTACACTAGTACGTTCTGACGTCCTTTGGTTGCCACTTCGCAGTGATAATCCTGTCCTGTTTCATGTGTAGGAATATATTAGAGGATTATGTAAATTTGTGTATTTGGTTTTAAGAAATCTTCATTGTATTTTTACCTGGAACTTGACTAAAGTATTAAATTGAAATTTCCATTTCCAGTTTCTGCCACAATAAATCCTCACAAAATTGGAAGGATGAACAGATACATGGACAAGTAAATAAAAGGTGTTAAAGTGAAATTAAAACACAAGATCATCCTTGTTAATATCAAAGATGCTAGGAGAAAAAGCACTCAAGGGAGACCTTTAAATGGGTTACATTGTCCAATGTGTAGACTGAGATAAAGATGTTCATGTTTTCATTTCATTAGCAAATGTGTAAAAAAAAAAATAATGCTCATTATCCTTGTAGCACTATGTCCCTGCAGCACTATGCTCCTGTTGACAGGAAATGTTTGAGTGTCTGAGAGAGAAAGCAATGACAACACTGGGATCAATGAACTCCATGGAGACATCACTGCTTCAGAGAGTTGAGTTCAGGTATGTGACTTGAATTTAATCTTGGTCTTGGAATATGACAAGAAGAAGTTCACAAAGAAGGTGGCTTTCTGGTTGTGGACCTGTGTGGAGGCACACACCCACAATTCTAGCAAAAGAATAGAGGGGTCAAGGCCACCCTTTGATATATGGTTGAGTGCAGGGCCAACGGAGCTACTCAACAAAGGCTTTCTTCTCTTCAAAAACAAAACAAAACACAAGGAAGGAAGGAAGGAAGGAAGGAAGGAAGGAAGGAAGGAAGGAAGGAAGGAAGGAAGGAAGGAAGGAAGGAGATAGAGGAGGAAGGATGGTGGACAACAGGTAAGACACAAATTATGAGAATCAGCAAAAGCCTGAGATGACCAGGGTTGGAACAGGAAATAGAAGTAGACGAGGCTGCAAAGTGTTGGGGACACACAGGGACATGTTTAAATTCCAGATAATTTGCCAGAGTCTTGTGTATTTGATCATCTCCCAAGAATTTCATCAGGAAAGACTGAAGTGACTCAAGAGGAGGTTTGCCTTCATGGAACTCATTGTCCATGGGAAGTAAATACCCAAATAACCGAAGGGAATTCATACTAATGAAGTATTCTGGACTTAGGTGTATTTGAACATAAACAGTCAATATTTCTAAATTATTCACTAGGCAAAATGTTGTGCATGGGTTGAGTACATTATCAGGGTCATGATAAGCCATTGACTCTGTAGTTTAAACTCACACACACACACACACGCACCCACGCACAAAAGACACATGTATCACTTTGGGATGTCTATTGTTGAAATATGGCAAGCCCTCAACCCTACACAAAACTACTGGCCCACTCATCTGCTCTGAGGTAGCTTGGGCGCAAGGATGATACCCTCCATCCCCTTGTTCCTTGTCATCTGAGAAGTCAGGAGAGCTGACCCTGCCTCTTGCTGATGGCGGCTTTGGGTGGGCTAGCCACAGCAGTGTTGGAGACCTGACCCTGCTGGTGCGGGAAGGCCAGCAGGCTGACCAGCTCAGTTACCACCCAGGCCCAGATCCAGAGCTCTGTGCTGGCCCACCCTAACATCTACATCATCTGTGAACTATTGGAGCACATGGTCCTGTTGATCCAAAACTGCTGGATCTCCATGACACAGGCAACAACAGGGTAACAGGAAGGAGTCCTGGTGAGGATTCAATACTAACAGTGTGACAGAAGCCAGATCTTGAACCAGACCAATGACTTGTTGCAATGAACATTTGCAAGGTAAAATGTGTGGACAGAGGGGTATACTGTGGGACACACTGTGACATGCTGCAGCTTCCACGAGATGTTTTCTATGCTTTGCTTTGGTTATTTTTGTTTATTTATTAATTTCTTTGGAGGAAGGGTGCAAGGGTGAAGGACAGATCCAAGGGGTTGGGGAGATAAGTGGGACTGAGGTGCAAGACATGAAACTCACAAAGAATCAATAAAAAGTTAAAAAAATACAGGAAACTAAGGAATGCTGAGAGTGGGATAAACAGTCTTCCCCAGAGAAGACCATACCAATTGGTTATCCAATACTAAACATTCATTCTTGAAAGCATACATACAAGTAACATGACACAGACTGAGCAGTTTGTGATTATGAATATCCATGCATAAATATATATGCACATCCATATACGATTGAAAGAGAGCAAAGAAGGGTACATTGGAGGGCTTGGAGAGAGGAAAGGGAAGGGAAAAGTAATGTAATTGTATTATAATCTCAATTTTTAAAAAATAATATTAATAAAGATACATAGCACAAAGACATAGTCTGCATTTTTTGAGTAAAAAATGTAAGCTGTGAGCTGGACCACAGATCACAGCCAATTGGACACAGATTTTTACCTCTTTTCTGTCTCTGACTTCTGTCATATCATATGACTAGGTCACACACATCAAAGCTCATGTTCTCATGACCTAGAACTTAGAGGTACTGAGCACACACATATATATACACACACACACATACTTAAGAGGGAGTCAGCCTAGAACACAGTGAGGGATGCAAAATTTTGTCTCAGATGTTCTGGATATGTATTCTTAGACCAATTCCAAGCTATCAAGCTAGTGAATGAGAACCAAGAAAAAGACCCTCAAAGCTGAGCCACTGTGCCTTCCATGGCATGCTCAGATAAATGAAGAAGGCTTACTGTTTATGTTGCAAAACAGAAAGTGAAGCCATTTTGAAAGACTGGCAAAAATACTCACTAGCAGTGTTAACAATGGGAGAACAAGACCATGTCTTCAGCAGACTCCTTTACAGGATGTAAAGTGTTGGAGGATTTTTTTTAATTATTATTTCTTTACCCACCCTTTATTTTAACTGTTCAACATAGCCAAAGTTCTATTCTTAATAAAACATCAACTTTTTTATTAAGATTTATTTATTTTATGTATATGAATGCTCTGTTTTTACACACACCAGAAGAGGAAATCAGATTTCATTACAGATGGTCATGAGCCACCATGTGGTGTTGCTGGGAATTGAACTCAGGACCTCTGGAAGAGCAGTCGGTGCTCTTAACCATCTTAACCAGCTGAGCCATCTCTCCAGCTCCAAACATAAACCCTTATCCAACTATAACTTTGAGGTTCATTTCATACTACTATTTACATTAGAATTTGGAAGAACATTGGGCTTTGTCATTCAGTCCATACAAATGTCACAAATTCTAAGAATTCAAAGACACCAATCTATGTGCCCTCATGCTAAAGAGACACAATTGCCAAGCAGTCTTTCTTCCTCTTTGTCCCAGGCTCACTTCAACCCTGCAGAAATACCCTTGCCCTCATTTGGAGAAAATACACAGAGAGCAAAGCCCAAATCACGGGAAAGGCTCTGTGGATGTGCTCTCAAACCACCTCCACTGCTCAGATCCAGCAACTATTAAACGAGGCAACTTGCATCCCCGAGCTCATTCTTTTTTTTAAAAAAAAAACACCATTTTATTACTCATTATTGGGAACAACACGAAATGTGTTTTATCTCCACTATATAAATATTTAATTAGCATGTTTTTAATTAAATTTTTATTTTTTTAATATTAGTTACAGTTTATTAACTTCTGAGCTCATTCTTCACACTTAAAACTAAATGACTGGCTGACTCTTTGACCACCTCCCCCTGAGGGGGCCAGGAGCAGCCTTACCTGGCCACAGAGGAGGACAATGCAGCCAGTCCTAATGAGACCTGATAATCTAGGGTCAGATGGAAGGGGAGGAGGACCACCCCTATCAGTGGACTTAGAGAGGGGCAGGGAGGAGATGAGGGAAGGAGGGTAGGATTGGGAGAGAATAAAGGAGGTGGTTACAGCTGGGATACAAAGTGCATAAACTATAATTAATAGAAAAAAATTAAAATTTAATGAAAAAAAAACAAACGATGCAGAAGACAGCCTGTTTTCTAACTAAAAGTATGTAGTCTGAGAAAGTAAATAATGTTGACGAAGTAAGAAAATAGATGGCATCTATTAAATGGAAAGTCTAATGACATAGATAAATAAGGTCATGTATGTTTTGGTATATATATATATATATATGCATGTACACACACACACACAAACACATATATTTCCAACATTTGGGAATGGATCAACCGTCTTATATGGCAAAGTAGCATGAAATTCTATGTACCTGGTCAGATTCATTGAAAAGAATCTTCATATTATCCTTTCTTCTTTTTTTTTTAGAACTATTAGCTTTGATTACAAAGTACATGTGATGGCTAATCTTTACTTTGCAATTTGAGTGGATTTTTATAGCCACCACAGAAGTGCATGTCTAAGACTACGGTGAAGGGTTTTCTAGATTAGGTTAATTGAACAGCAAGACCCATTCTAAAGGTGGGCATCATCATGCCCTGGGCTAGTGTCCTAGACTATGTAAGAACTGGAAAGCCAGCCGGGCACCAGCATACTGTTCTCTCTCTCTGCTTCCTAACTCAGCAACGTGATCAGCTGCCTCAAGTTCCTGCCGCCAATAGACTGTCCTCCTTCAAACTGTAAGCAAAAACAAAACAAAACAGATCCTTCCTTCAGCTATTTATAGCAGATATTTGGTTATAGCATCAAGCAAAGCAGATGATGCAATCAACACATGTAATAAAAGTCACTCAAAACTAATTAAAATGCATGATTTAATATTATCAAGTAAAGGAACACTGTTGTGCAACCATTGATGCCACCTGCTTGCATATCTCTTTTCTTCAGGCAAAACTAAAATTCTTTTTTATTATTATTATTATTAATTACACTATATTCACTTTGTATCCCCCTCATCAGCTCCTCCCTCCTCCCCTCCCAGTCCACCTTCCCTCCCCCTTCTTCACACATGCCCCTCCCCAAGTTCACTGATAGGGGAGGTCCTCCTCTCCTTCCTTCTGATCTTAGTCTATCAGATCTCATGAGGAGTGCCTGCATTGTCATCTATGCACTGACATCCCATTTCTTTCTTGATCCGGCTCTGACTTTCTCCATTCTACTTTGATCTCTGTGGATGATTTCACTGAGTGCCTACTCTGAGTGGAATGCTGTGGTATTTGCCTCACTTATTTCACTTGACGTCATTGAAGGTTAGACACTACTTCAGAGTGCTGTTCTTTACATGATGTAGATAAACAGACTTTAGTCTTTGAACTCAAATAAACCACATACATCCTGTGCAGCAAAAACACTGAGCTAGAAGCTGAATATCAACACTGAATAAAATTCTCACATCGCACATTGGAAATATACATGCTCTTATTTTAAGCCTGTAGCATGTGAAATGTTGCATTCAGCTTATAAATTCAACTGGAATATGACAGCGAGATTACATTTAAACTCATAGGAAGAGAAAATGAAGACGGGGGCAGTATTCTGGGTGAAGCCAAGTGTCTGTCACCTCCGACAAACTCCTTGGTGAAGCTACTGTACCTTGACTAAGTGGACCATTGCATCTAGGAAGAACACCATGTCCAGGCCAGTGCCACGGATGCTCTCATTATAGAGCTGCAGGAACATGCTCAGACGCTCGCTCAGGTGATTAAGGGATTGGATTGGCTCATAAAGTTTTGGCATTTCAGTGTCAGCCTCTTCAGAAGTTTCACCTTGGCAAGAAGCAATAAGTTTTCTTCAAATCACTGGACTTGACTACTTCTGCCTACATTAACACGCTAACAGGGGCTACAATTTAATATTAAATAATATTTTATCAAAATACCATATTGTAAACTTTTAAGAAAACAGAAAGCAGGTAATAGTAAAAGTATTGTGATTTTCATAAGCAGATATTCTTTCATGTCTAGAAAGAACCAGTTTTAAACAATGTGTTTTTTAATGATAACTCACAATTAAACCCTGTGTCTTGAAGATCATGCTAGAGACATGAGTCTAGCAGCTGAAATGAAATAGGTACTTAACATCAAAATCATGATGCAGGACTTTTTAGTAGGTATGTGATAAAGAAACTCTCTTATAAATGTTCAGTTGAAATGTCAAGAAATAGTGTTTTGAAGTCACAGGCCATTACACTTTTTTCTGTGGCCCTTGCTACACCCCAGATGGAGGGAGCAGTTGCGCTTTGCACCTTTAAAAGCTCTCTCTACACAGGCTCGATCCTCAATTTTCTTTTTCAGTTGGCCTTGCCAGGTTTTTCTACATGCTTGAGCTGATTCACAGGAATCCGGGATGTTCTCTTGTAGCTGTTGCTCAGAAACTTTTGATGTACCACACATACTGTCACAGCCACATATCAGAGATGCTGTAGTCATTCCAACCATTTAGAAGACATAAACTACATTAGGCCAGAGTGCCCTATAAGTCAGTGATGGCCTTAGCTCCTGCTGTCTCTGGCTCCAAACTTCTGGGAAAACAGGCTTGTGTCTGTGCTGCTTGTTTATGAAGCTTTTGGTGTCTAAAGCTTTGTGTGTGGTAGGCAAGCAATGTACTTATCAACTGAGCTACATCCCCAGTACCAGCAGCCTTTTTAAATTTTTATTGATTCATTAATTACAGTTTATTCACTTTGTATGCCAGCTGTAGCCCCCCCTCATGTCATCCCAGTCCCACCCACCCTTCCTCTTCTTCCCCTATGCCACTCCCTTAGTCCAGTGATAGGGGCAGTCCTCCTCCCCTTCTATTTGACCCTAGACTATCATATCATATCAAGGCTGGCTGCATGCTCTTCCACTGTATCCTGGCAAGGCTGACCTCCCATCCCCCACCCCAGGAGTAGGTGATCAAAGAGCCAGCCACTGAGTTCATGTCAGATTCAGTCCCTGCTCCCCTTACTAGGGAACCCACATGGAAACTGAGTTGCCTATGATCTACATCTAAGCAGTAGGTCTAGGTCCTCTTCATGCATGGTCCTTGGTTGCCACATCAGTCTCTACAGGTCCACCTGAACCCAGATTTTTGTGGCACTGTTGGTCTCCTTGTGGAACTCCTGTTCCATCCGAAGTTTTAGAAAGGGTTTTTAATGAAGAATAATATTCGTTTTAGCACAGGTTAGTTCTGATACGAAAGTTAGGGCACTGTCTATTCCCATAAATAAAAAGAATAGATCTCTACTTTTCATGGAACCAGTCACAAAAGGGAGACTGTGAATCACTCACTTCTTCTAAGTTATATACACTGGGTTTCTCATGTGATTCAGATACCTGTATGAGAATAACCATTGCCAATTTTGCTGACTTTTATTTGGCAGTGATGGTGGTCTGCAGATGCCTAGACATTCCATAGATAACACTTCATTTTTTTCCCCAGTTTCCATGATGTGATATTCACATTTCTATCTGCCAGCATGAAGGCAATTAGATACGAGAGATTCAGCCAACAGATATAAATTTTTTCTCCCTGCCTCTGATGAGCTGCGAGTCCTGGGCATGTTCCTCCTTCCTACCACTTCCTATCACCTTTAATATGCAAAAGAGATCAACATACTAGTAATTCACCTTTGAACTCGCTGATTTTGTACTGACCCACTCTTCCTGTACCTGCTGAGTACCTACTTGTCCCTGGCTCTTTCCTGCACAGGAAATGAATCTCTGTAAAGCATAAACCTTCTACCATTAGATCTCCCTTGGGTGCCACCTTTTGGAGAACTTCACACTCCTCCTCAGTAGTTTACCTGTAGCCTCTGGTGCATCCCTCAGGAAATCCACAAAGTAAGCATCAACTCCACAATCTACCACCGGTGTTTTCTCTTCACCAAACTCCTCCTCTACCAAACTGACTAAAGCCTTATCAAACCAGGTCACATCACCGGACGTGCTGAAGCGGTCAGCTATCACCCGTTTACATTCATGCTTCCACAGCCTGAGTAGGTTCTGTTGAAGACATAATTAAATGCATCATTAATTCCTACTGTGCCATAATTGAGGTTGCAGGCTGAAATGCCATAGAGCCTCATTTCGCTGGCTTTCAGATACAAAACTTTAAAGATACAATATGCCCACATTTCAATTTGAATTGATATTATCCAAGAATAATAAAGGGAAATCGAATTTATCCTTTTGGAGTCTTAATTAAGAAGAACATACTCCTGGATGAAAACATTACAGATTTATCAGATCAATCAATCAACAAACTATCTGATGTTGTGTGAAAAGGTGTTCATTTGTTATTAAATTGGTTACAATGGTTCCTTTCATGGGCCATTTATAGTGCAATATACAGTATATGAGGAACTCACATGTATACAATATTATAAGGGATATTTAATTACAATAAATAAGGAAAATTTGTTGCAAAAATAAATCTGGCATATCTAAATGAAAAAAATTATGGACCAAAATTTGCTGGTAGCTGGGAAAATTTATTAAACAACATCCCTATTCTACATCAAGAAAATAATATTTGATGAATTTCATTATTTATTGGTTTGATTATGTATTTCATGGTTTAAAATAATAGTAGGAATTATTTACCTTTCAAGACAGGTTTCTTAGTAATGACAAAAAGCTTTTGGTTTCCAGAATAAAAATATTCTGTTAAGAAAAAAGTTTACTATACTATCAATTGCTTAAATTGTTTGTATTGACCTAAAATAAGTGACCAGAATGAAGACTGAAGAATAGTAGGTAAGAATGACATTCCACAATTCCATTAGTTTGTTAATGACACTACAAGAGGAAAATGCAACCTGAGAGCAGGCCAGGTGGCTCAAAAAGTAAAGGTGCTTGTCATGGAAGTTTCATGACTTCAGCTTGATCCCTAGAACCCACATCAAAGTGGAAAAGGAGAACCTCCTCCACAAAGTTGTCCTCTGACCTCCACATGAGTAATATATTTAATTTTTTAAATCAACTTAAAATATTCACTTCTGCTAGACTAAAGGTCAGTTTTGTCATATGGATTATGAGCTTCCCCAAAATTTGTGTGGTTTTCAAGTTAGCTAACTTGGCTATTGGTGAGGATCGGTGCAAAGATGAGGGAATCTGAGAGAGAATACATGACATCATTACTGATTATTCCGTTACTAATTCCACCCTCTGAGTGCTTTGGTACCAATACTGCTGAAGCCAGTTGCCAAACTACATCCCCATCTCCAGAAAGGCCAGAAAAGAGGCCATCACTGACTTAAACTGAGTAGTCATGCTCTGAAGGCAAAAGACATACTTGATTTTTAACCTATTTTTCTAGTTTGGAGCGAACTGTCATATTAACATACATCCACAAATGCTCATTTTGGATTTTGTAATAAATGAACTGTCTACTCTGTTGCCTCTTTTCAATTGTAGCAAAATAAATAATTCTTTTACTTTATCTAGTTACAAGGAAAAACCATGGGTGGTTAACAAAAAAAAATGGTTTCCTTTTATTCTGACTGCTTATTTATAAATATAATTACATTTTTAAGTTTAAGAAAATGAAGCTTAAAGTATGTAGGCTACTATGAATAAACCCAGTCATAATTGTACCTACTGCTTTTTAAAGAAAAATAGCATATTATGAAAAAAAATTAAGAAAAAAAAACAGTAGTGTCTTCTGTTGTAGTCTGTGATTGATATCCACTCTCAACTTGACAGGACCTGGGGTCACCTAAAACACAAGCCCATGCCTGCATGAATCACCTAGATTGGGTCAGTTGAGGTGGAAAACCCCCTTAACTACAGACAGCATCATCCCGTGGGCAGAGATCCTGGACTGAGTGCCAGCATTCAGAGCTGTCTGCTTCCTGACTGTGGGTGCTTTGTAACCAGCTGCCTCACACCCTGCCACCATGACCTTCCCTCTAGATAGTCTACACATTCTGAGGAAGAGCCAAAATAAATCCTTCCTCCACTTAAATTGCTTGTATCGAGATATTTTACTACAAGAATGGGAAAAGAAACTAATATGTACCCCGTAGACAATAATTGTGTCTACTATTTCCTTCAATATAAATTAGCTTAACTGACATTATAATTCAAATTTTCTAAAGTAATATTTAGTTTTTCTTTTACGGATGTTAACCAGGGATGAAGAAATGAATACTGTACCAAAAAGATCTAATTTTTTTTCAGACTCCACATAAAAATTAAATTTAATCATAGCAATGTGAACTGTTTTTCTGTCTTCTCACTTACATCTGTGTCTTTGATGACCTCTGCAGTGATGTTCAGCATACCCTGCCAGATCCTGGAGAGGTCTCGAAGGTTAAACACATAGTGAAACTTTGCAGGTGTTGGGAGCATCTTCACTTTAGTCATCTGCCACAGGCGGCGTGTCAAGGCTACCAGCTTCATCACTGTATCCTGCACTTCCTCGGAGAAGCCCCGCTGGGTACAGTAGTAGCCAGCCGCAATCACACCTGGCAAGACGGAAGACCATTGGTTCTGACTAACTGCTCAACTCAGTTCAGAGAAAAAGCGTGGCAATGCAGAATTTGCACAAATATGCTCATATATTTTATCAGATGGCCACGCATTAAAGATGATCACATCCATTCATGGTCTATTAATTTTTCAGATACTCAAAAACCAGTTATATATTTAAGTAACTCAGCATTCCAAATATCAGTGTCAGTTTAAAAGTAGTTTTAAAATAGTTGGTTTAAAAATAGAGATAAGCGGCTCAGTGGAAGGGCAGTTGCCTCTTGAGTGTAAAGTTCTCGATTCTATCTCTAGTAGAGCTAAGTAATAACGATTATAGTAATAACAACAACAACGATAAAGAAAACAAACACTGCTGAAAACTCTAAATGCACAAAGTATTTTTAAATGAGTAACGGTGATAAATATATAAATTTGACATTAAAAGATGAGATGTTTTCCTGGGTCTTCTAGAGTTCCCTCTTCTGTTGCTGACTTCTCTTGCATTATAAACTAATTTCCCTTATGCATAACATTTTCCAGGCAACAAAGAATAATTAAAAGTGATAGTAGTCATTCCTTCTCATCTTCCTGACTTTCCCCAAATTTAGATAATTCAAATGTCATTTGGTCTCCAAATCTTTCCACTGCTGTGACTGAAGGCAGAGTGCCGTCACATTCTCCCAGCCTGGGGTGATAAGATGACATTTTATTCTGCCAGAAATTAATTAGGGTAATCTTAATGAGTTTTGTGTCAGTTTCAGTTTGTGGAATTACAAATTCATACCAACAGAAAGTTGTTCATAACTTCACACTCTTTTTCTGCAAAGAGTAATTCCAAAATCAGTAAAATTAGTTTTTCATTGCTCAAGTAAATATACTTGGCTATATATTTTTTTAGTTAGTAGCACTTCAATTAAATTGTCTCTGAAGAACTATGTACTTAATCCATCAATAACTGACTACAATTCTGTTGAGTTCACTGATGATCAGAGAGGAGTCTCTTATCCACTTTGGACACTGTTATTCCTATGGCAAAATACTCATTATTTGGGTTAGTAAGTGTATCAGCCACGTGGTCTACATAAAGGAATATATAGGCTACCCATGTGAAAACCAACTCCTGTATGTGCCATGTTCAACTTCCTTACTTGAGAAGGTGGTAACTGGTAGTTAAATGAAAATAATAATAATAATAATAATAATAATAATAATAAACAACCAGAAAATATGCACTAACGCATCTACCTCCATAAATACCTGTAATTATTCACTGTAGGAAACAAAATAAGACAGTGATAAGGCTGCAGTCTAAGGAGCCTCTCACACTTTCTGTTGACCTCTGGGGTAGATACTTGCTGAGAGTAGGTATCCCTCTTTTCCCTTGCTCTCTAATAACCATTTTACCAAAGATCTTGTCCATGGAAGCATCCGAAGGCAAGGTACAGTTGAATATGGAGAACTGTCTCTTCAATCGCTGCGGTATGTCATTGCGTCCACCCCCAGGATGGATCATGGCTGCCAAGAACTGGATGTCCACAATGCTAGTAAACTCTCCAGGCTTCTCTAGGTTATAGAACCCATTTTGCTCCATCAGCTGTCGGACAATCTCATTAGTAACCTAAGAAAAATAACTCTGAGAATTAAAATGGCATTCTTGCTTGCAGCTATTCAGAATCCCCAGCAGCCGTGTAAAAGCCGGGTGTGCTTGTGCGCATGTCAGACCTGGGGCTGGGGGTTGAGACAAGCAAATGCTGGGTGTAGCTCAGTGTCCAAATAGTCTACCAAAATGGTGAGGCCTAGATTCAGAAAGACCGATCTCCAGAAAGGTACAGAGTGGTAGAATACAACCTCTGGCCTCACAATTAGTCACAGGTTAGTGAATCTACACACATAGAGAGAGACACACACAGAGAGACAAAGAGACAGAGACAGAGAGACAAAGGCGGGGACAAATGGACAAATAGACAGCAGACAGCCAGACAAGACAGACATGTTTCTAGAACCTAATCCCTAAACTCATGAACCGAGTTTATTGTAACTCAGAAACTGCAAGCTGAAAAAATATTTTAAAAATTATCAATGGAAGAACAAATCAACCACAAATTAGCAAAATAAAAACATACAGTAGGCTCAGTATACCTGATCACCCCATTCATTGATTACTGGCATATTCAAATCATCAATAAATATGGCCATTTTCTTCCCTGCAGCAGGACCATACGTTGTGCCCATGCGTTTATCCACATAGCTCTCGATTGTCCTCTGTTAAGCAAGAACACCAACAGAAACATCTGTGAAGCATCTCCTAAGACCTGATCAACTACTGCGAATCAACAAAACTAGAACTTTTCAACTGACAAGACTTACTTATAAAAAGCCAAAATACCCTCCTTAACTTTAGCAAGCTAATTAGTGCTGAAATTATTTTGCTTAACATTTATAAGCTTTAAAAATATGATTTCATGGGGGCTGGAGAGATGGCTCAGAGGTTAAGAGCACTTGCTGCCCTTCCAAGGGTCCTGAATTCAACTCCCAGCAATGACATGGTGGCTCACAACCATTTATAAGGAGATCTGGTGCTCTCTTCTGGTGTGCAGGTGTACATGCAGGAAGAACACCGTATACATAATAAATAAATAAATATTTTTTTAAATCTGACTTCATTTACCATTTAATAAAGTTCTAATCAACGTAAATTCTGAGTAGATGATGTTTTTCTGTTTATTCATAAGGATTTCTTTTCATTTCCTGGCATCTATACCAATGACTCCTAACTTCAGTCCTGTAAAAGTTTTGTCACAGTCAGAGATATTGTTAAATAGGGCTATATTGTCTAATGAGCGTCTTAAGTCCATAGCCTGAGCTGTACAGCCTGCCTTTGACTGAAGGCTGTTACAATTCCAGTGGGGTCCATATGATCCAGATTCCCTGCTGTGGAGCAGATGCAGCCACAATGATTCTTTCCCATTCCACAAAACAGCATGAAGAACAAAGCCCACTGTCTCTCTCACTCTACTCCTTAGCGGGAGAAGAAGCCGTACTGTACTCTACAAATCAAAAGCAACGTAAAAAAAAAAAATCAAACCTTTTTAGTGGAGTCTTGAAAGGAGTGGGGAGAGTATACAAGAAAGATCTCAAACTCATTTCTTATTTATTCTTTGAGAAGTTTCTACAGTATATTTTATCATATTCTTTCCTAATCCCCAACTCCCTCCAGATTTCCCTCTTTATCCTCCCAACTTTGTGTTCTTTTTCTATCTTAAAAAGAATTTCAGAGTCTTGACAATGGCAATACATTTGTTTCCACGTCTGTCCACAGTGGCTTAGAAACAAGCCATTAAACCATTACTGAAAAAAAAAAAAGGTTAGTTTGCTAACCTTTGCCTTTTTCTTAGGTCTCACCAAGAAACAATCTACAGCAATAATCATTTGTGGTTTTGAGGATTAGCTTATTTTGTATTGCTATTAATAGTTAACAACTACACTTAAGTAAAAATAAATATATAGGTCAACTAATTGGAAATTACCATACAAGAAAAAACATGAAATGCAAAGTTCCCTAACTACAAGCTCAGCGTTCTAAAGTCTTCAAGTCATTGCTACAACTGTAGGATCTACTCATCCATGACTTTAAATCATTTTAGAAGTGTTATGTACATGCATTCTGAGTGAAAGAATAATACAATAAAAATGAGTTCTTCTATCCAAAATTGTTTTGTTACATCCTGTAAAGAACAAACCAGTTAAAATTATTTTTATAACCACTATATAACTATAAGATGTGCTGAAATATAAGGAAATGGTTATATACTTGCCTCCAGAAATACTCAATTTAATTGCAAATTGTAAGCTTCCGTCATTTTAATAAGCAATAGGAAAAGATGTGAAAATGTTTTCATCATTTTCAATAGAAATACATGTAAATATATCATAGCTCATTCAATTATAAAACAAATCCCCCATGAAATTATATAATAGAAATGAGACTTTCATATTCCCCTGACAGAACAGCATGCTTTTTAATGCACTAGGTTAAATTTAGCTCTGCTTTTCAATGAATTTAAATGCCTAAGCCAATTACTAACCTCCCGACAACCCCCTATGGCAAACCAGAGACTCCCAGACATCCTATGTCTATTAATGAGAACTCTTTGTCATGTGAAGATTTTGTTGTATGGAACTTTCCAAGAGCTAAAACTCCGTAGGTGGGATAATTAGAATAATACAGGTAAGACCCACACACCTGCACCTTCTCCCTCATCATTATGATCCTAATTTCTTCTAGATGACAGGAAATAATAAATGCATTACTTATCATAAAACTGGCTATGCTGACAACAACAAAAAGAAAGAGGAAATGAAAGAATTTGTAAATGTGGAGCTATTTTGTAACATTTCTCAAATTTCTGACCACTGAATAATTTCCTAATCAATTTTCCAGTTAGAAAAAATTGAAAAGTTTTGTTGATACTAAGCTGGTATCAACTATGTAAGAGCTGTGGAGGAAGCACCAATGGTTAAATGCTTGTCATGCAAGCATGAGATCTAAGTGGGGAGGCAAATGCTTGTGATCTCAGTACTGAAGAGGAGGGTAGAAGCAGGTGCCTGGTGATTTCTTAATACTCTGCCTTTCTTATTTGGTGAGCTAGAGACCTTTGAGACACCCTGTTTCAAAGTGCAAGGTGGAGGCCCACGTAGGAACAGCACATATAGGCCACAAATACAGGCCACACAGATGTACATACAACTCCACACATATGTGCACCTGAAAGCACATACAAACACTAACAGATGAATGAATACTGAACTTCCCCACTTGGATGTCCCCACAGCATCATGAATATCAACCTATAGCTCCAAGTAGGTGTATTCTATTATTTAGTTACCATCTGTTCCCCACTCTAGGGTGAAATGCTACATGCATCCTACCTATAATACTCCTCATTGTACCTTTAGTATCTAGAAAATTACCTGCGACCATGTACATTTGATACATTAGTAAGGAAATTCAGGAGTCCCAGAGTCATGTTTGTTATGTCTCTATCTCCTTCAACAACTTCCATTCAACCGATCATAAATTTTGTCTAACCGCAATGTGAATGAATCCATGTGTTCTATTTCACTCTCACTTTTGCATCTTGAGCCAGTCAACCTTCCTCTTGAATAGTTACTGTAACCCTTTCTGTCAGATATCATTTAAAGCAGTCAGCAATCTTTTCCATCTTCATCTCTGCTTTATGGTCAGGTTAATCTTTCAAAAGGGTGATATAACCCTGCCTACTATTCCAATGGATTCCCATGAATGACCTACAAGGAACTGCATGATGTTAGCTGCTTACCCTAGAAATTCCTCCTCAGTCTCTGAACTTAGATAAAAATACCTTTATATTATATATGTTATATAACATATATAATATAATTATATATAAATATACAAATATATTGTATTTAATATTATATCTTACATATTACATAATTATATATTATATGACATAATGTATTTATACTATAGTGCTAATATAATATATTATATATCTGAATTCAGATAATAATAAGACATGTACTATGAAATGTTGCTTATCCTATAGTCTAGGTTATAGTGCTAATTATGGAAACCTTGTTCACATACTCCTAGAGATAAAACCTAAAACATCTCCCAGGATGACTTGTGGTAGCCAAAATGTCTTGTGAAACAATTTTTCTTTTATTAATGCCCTTCCATAAATGTTACTTTGTTAACCCAGATACTGATTTTAAAAGATCTTAAATCTTTTGCAGAAGACTGGATGCTTTTTTGATAATCAATACAACAACCATACTCTGAAATTGGAGCTTATAATCACCATGATTTCCCAAATAACATACCACTCAAACTTATAGGACACAATGAAAGCAGTGCTAAAAAGAAAGTTCATAGCACTAAATGCCTTCATAAAGAGATTGGCGTCCTGTTCAAGCCACTTAATGGCACACTGGAAAGCCCTAGGGGGGAAGAAGAAGAAGAAGAAGAAGAAGAAGAAGAAGAAGAAGAAGAAGAAGAAGAAGAAGAAGAAGAAGAACAAGGAGAAGAACAAGAACAAGAACAAGAAGAACAAGAAGAACAAGAACAAGAAGAACAAGAACAAGAAGAACAAGAACAAGAAGAAGAACAAGAAGAAGAACAAGAAGAAGAACAAGAAGAAGACACACCCAAGAAGAGTAGATAGCTGGAAATAATCAAACTCAGGGCAGAAATCAATAAATTAGAAAGAGAGCAAGTCAAAGAATCAAAGAATCCAAAAGTAGAATTTTTTGAGAAAATCAACAATATTGGAAAACAATTGGAAAATCAACAATTTGGAAAATCCTTATCCAAACAAACTAAAGAGCAGAGAGACCCTATTTGAATCAACAAACTAAGAAATGAAAAAGGACACATAACAACAGACACTGAAGAAATCCAAAGAATAATTAGGTTTTACTTTAAACGCCTATAGGCCACAAAATTTGAAAATCAAAAAAAAAATTGGACAATTTTCTTGATGGCTAAGGTCAAAAACTCAGGTGACAGCACATGCTGGTGAGGATATGGGGAAAGGGAAAACTCTTCCATTGCTGATTGAAGTGTAAACTTGTACAACCACTTTGGAAATCCATCTGGTGCTTTCTCAGACAATAGGGAATAGTCCTACCTCAAGATCCAGCTATACCACTCTTGGGCATATACCTGAAAGATGCTTCATCATACAACAAGGACATTTGCTCAACTATATTCATAGCAGCTTTATTTATAATAGCCAGAACCTGGAAACAACCTAGATGACCTTCAACCAAAGAATGGATACAGAAATTGTGGTACATTTACACAATGGAATATTAATAAGCAATTAAAAACAAGGAAATCATGAAACATGAAATTTGCAGACAAACAGGTGGAACTAGAGAAAATCTTCTTGAGTGAGGTAACCCACAACCAGAAAGACACACATGGAATATACTCACTTACAAGTGGATATTAGCCATATAATACAGGGTAACCATACTATAATTCACAGACCTAAAGTAGCTAAATAAAAAGGAGGACCCTACGGAGGATGCTTAATTCTCATTCAGAAGGGCAAACAGGATAGACATCAGAAGAGGTTGAAGAGGCCTACCATAGATGTCTTCTGAAAGACTCCACCCAGCAGGGGATCCAAGCAGAAGCTAAGACTCACAGCCAAACTTTGGGCAGAGCACAGGAAGTCATAAGAAAGTGTGGGGGAATAGAAGGACCCAGAGGCACAGGAGCTCCAGAAGAAGCTACACAGTGCCAACAAATCTGAGCCCATGGGGGCCTGCAGAGACTGATACACTAACCAAGGACCATGCATGGGGAGGACCTAGACCCCCTGCTCAGATGTAGTGGATAGGCATGTGGGAACCTTAGTAAGGGGAGCATGAGCTGTCTCTGATATGGACTCTGTTGCCTGCTCTTTGATCACTTCCCCCTGGTGGGAGGACCTTGCCAGGCCACAGAGGAAAACCATGCAGGCATTCCTACTGAGACTTGATAGGCTGGGGTCAGATGGTAGGGAGGAGGGCACCCCCTTCAGAGGAATAGGGGAGGAGGGTACTGGAAAGAAAGAGGGAGGGTGGGGTGGGAAAGAGACAAGGGAGGGGGCTGCATTTGAGATATAAAGTGAATAAATTATAAAAAATAAATTTGAATTAAAATAATTAGGTGGTTAGAAAATCAAGTGGGCTTAGGAATGGAGTGAGGACAATTCTCAGTAATCCATCTGAAATATAAGACTGAAAGCTCAGAGCAGTTCAGTTTTCTGAATAAACTTCACAGTAG
The DNA here is from genome assembly GCF_030254825.1 of Meriones unguiculatus. Taxonomy (NCBI): domain Eukaryota; kingdom Metazoa; phylum Chordata; class Mammalia; order Rodentia; family Muridae; genus Meriones; species Meriones unguiculatus. Next base: position 102,877,803 of record NC_083351.1, read on the forward strand.
ACAGTTCAGTCTTCATAATTCCTAGATATCATTGAAACAAATGTCAACTCTTCTCTTATACAAAGTAGCCAATTATTCCATTATATTCATGTGTATAATTTTTCTACCATAATCATACCTTTATCCTCTGTGATTCATAGTACTTATATTATATCATAAGCAGTGTTTATCACATCAAATTGTAGATGTGTCTGCTTCTCTAACCAGAAAAAAAGAAGGAAAGAAACTTTCGCTGGAAGGGCTTTGTTAGATCAAACGATTGTTCATTGGTAGTTCTGGGAATAGCCCTTCATTCGCACAACAATCCCTGTGAGTGAGTGAGTGCAAATCTGCATAATTTGCAAAGGCTTTATGTCACAGCTCTCACGGGGCTTAGAGTCATAAAAAAGGTTAAACTGTTTCTCCCACTTATTAGCTTTGTGGCTTCATCTATTTCTTTTTTTTTTTAAGTCACAATCCAGAATCAATAAAACACAGAGAATTAAACATAAGTGATATATGAAAAAGGAAGTAAAAGTTTAAAGTTATTGTTAAAATACAACGATGTTTTTATTATTTTGGTATGAATGCCATTCAAGTAGTTAAGTCATTTTTTATAACTATCACATACAATTGAATTGAAATATAAATTTAATTGACTTTGATTCCATCTATGCATAATATATATCTTAAATATAAAAATTAAGAGGTTTTGCTCTTTATTTAAAAACCTACAGCCCAAATAATAGAATGTAAAATTTGATACTAAAACTGGAAATATTTAAATGCATGTCAGTTCTAATATCAGATTTTACATTTTAAATTTACTTGTAATTTTTTGTTTTATTTGCTTTGGTATGAGGGTGTCAAGTCATCTGGAGCTGGAGTTACAGACAGTTGTGAGCTGCCATGTGTGAGCTGAGTTGAACCCAGGTCCTTCGGAAGAGCAGACAGGGCTCTCAACCTCTGAGCCATCTCTCCAGCACACAGATTTTACATTTTAAATCCCCCATGAAATATTGTATATACATCTGTCTATCATCCACCTTCCCTTTCTTTTTTACTTTTCTTTTTCCTCTTTCTTTCTTTCTTTTTCGTTTTTGTTTTTGTTTTTGTTTTGAGACTGGATATCACTGTATAACCCTGGTTGGCCTTTTAAACTTTGTGAATATAAGACTGTTTTTAATAATTTACAGTGAAGTGCAAAGAGGAATTTCAGGTGCTAGCTAGTCATATCCTTAAAAGCTACAAGTAAAATAAGCACATTACTGATAAATCAGTTGTTAATTTTAAGGTAGATAAAGAAAATCCATAGGAAAAAGGCAAGAGGGTGCTATGAAAAGCACAGCAGTTTATGGGACCTGGCTTTTTTGGAGCACCTGAGCCTTATGGCCTGAGGAGCCTGCCCAGAGCAAGAGTAAGGTCAAGATGTGTGCAAACCCAAACAGTCTCATCTTGAGGTCGCCAGGAGTAAGACCATTTCCCTCCCTGTTCTGGGCCTGCATGCCCCAGTGCATGTAGCCTTGTGACCCCACCTCTGCCACTCCTGAGATAATCATGTAGGCTGGTGGTTTCTTGGTAAACTTTCTATTTCCTTATAAGGATAAGACCAGCTAGCACCTGGGATTCCTCGTTATGCAAATGAAGCATTCCCAGCACCTCAGCCCCAGCCAATGATGTTCAGTCACCCCAAAACCTCTACCCACTTCTCCAAGGTTGATATAGCCCTCATGACCCGATAAAGGAGAACTGATTTACTGAAACCCAAATTGGAGAAAGCTGTTTCTCCTGCATTTACCATGGAACCGAAGTCCTGCTAACCTACCCTCCCAATGAAGCTTCCTTCCAGCCTGGTGTATGGATACCCCACCCCGAGGGAAGAAGTAGGCCTGGGCCAGCAGGTTACAGATCACACTTTGCTACCAACCAATGAAGAGTTAGTATAAATAGTGAAATTTGACATGTTAAATGTGTGTCAGCATATGTTAGGAGTCTCCTTTGGAAACTAGGGTCAAGTTGCTGTGAAAGAAAAAAAATCCTCTACACAGAAGAGAAAACTTTAGGAAGCAAAAATGGGCCTGAACGGGCTTGAAGGACCCAGCTTCATGAGCATCAGAGCAACCCAAGCTCTCATCACCTCTACATATGGGGATGATATTGGAAAAGATGTAAAATGTGTTGGCAGGCCTTATGATTATCATTTTCAAAGTAAAAATTTATGGATATAAAATTATTGTTATATTAAATGAGGGACAAAGGCAGGATACGAACTGTATAAATTGTAATAAACGATAATTTAAAATGTATGTTATTAAACCACCCAGGGGCACTAAGTGCTGAGCCATGGTAGTGGCTACACAACACTTCCTGGCAGGCACCTAGACACCCCATTCTGCAGCCACAACTGGATTCCTGGGTACAGCAGCCGCAACACTACTGAGCTGTCTAAGCGCACATTTGGCTCAGCAGGTCCAATCCTGCCAGGAGAGAAGAGGAGGAACCTCTGTGCATTTCGATTTGACCTGCTAGAGAGTGAGTGCACCCGCAAGTGCCTGCAGAGCCCCAGATCCAGGGTGCTTCTAAGCTAGCAACCAGATATCAGAAATCTCCCACTCACACATCCACTGTGGGAAACAGAGGGTTTCTTGGGACAAGTGAGCCCTGGCTCAGTGGAGCTACCAGCAGCATTTAGGCAAATAACTCCTGGAGCTCAGTTAGAGATGATTACCAGTAGCCTGTAGGCCACTGACCTTCTCAGTGAATTTGCTGATGTTGTCATCACCAGCGCATGTGATAACTTCAACACCCATGACCCCTTCAGTGACCGCAAAGCACCCCTCCTTCACACTGAAGGCCTCTACATTCTCTACCATTCTGTTCTTCAAGACAAACTTCCACGAATATGCACACGCCCATTCACATTTGTCCTTCTGAGCCTGCAGACTTTTCTCCCACAGGTATAGCTGAAACACCAATGCACACACTGAAACCAATGGACCTCTCCCATCTTCTTGAAGAATTCTCCAGATGCCAGAGAAAGACAGTACCAATCTGAACTGCAGAACCCAAGAACAAACAGTGAAGGTTATGGTTAAGCAAGTGGCCAGAGGTAGGCAAAAGAACACAGCCAACAAAAATAAAAATATCATGGCTTCACCAGCAACTCCCAAAGTCAATGGATACTCCAATTCATCAGGCACAGGAAAATGACCTTAAAGGTATGCTTATCCAGTTATTAGAGTCACATAAAGAGGAAACAAACAAGTCTCTCAGAGAATTAGCCAAGCAAATCCAGGCAGTTAAAGAGGAAGCGAACAAATTTCTCAAAGAATTGACCTCCCAGGTGGAGGCTAAGAAAGAGGAACTGAACAAAGTTCTCAAAGAAACACAGGCATATATAGCCAAACAAATAGAGACAAAAGCAGAGGTAAAATTAGTGGCATACAGAGAAGAAATAAACAAAAAAAATAGAGGCCATCATACAGAGACAGGAAGCCACATTCAAAAAGATGAAGGAAATTGTGCAAGAAATAAAAATAGAATTAGAATCAATAAAGAAAACACAAACACAGAAAACCCTGGAACTGAAGAACTTAGAGAAAAGTATCAGGAACCACAAAAGTAAGCATCACTAACAGAATACAAGAGATGGAAGAGAGAATCTCTGGTGCTGAAGATACATTTGCAGATAATGATACTTCTCACAAAGAAAAAGTAAAATCGGAACAGTCCCAAACACAAAACATGCAAGAAATCAAAGATGCCATGAAAAGGAGAAATCTAAGAATAGTAGGAATTGATGAAAAAGAAGATTCCAGTCTCCAAGGTCCAGAAAATATCTTCAAGAAAATCATAGAAGAAAATTTCCCCAACTTTAAGAAAGAGATGTCCATAAATATACAAGAGGCCTACAGAACACCAAACAGACTAGACCAGAAAAGAAACTCCTCACATCACATCATTTCAAAACACTAAATATATAGAACAAAGAAAAGATATTAAAAGCAGCAAGGGAAAAAGGCCAAGTAACATATAAAGGTAGACCTATAAGACTCACACCAGACTTCTCATAAGAAACTATGAAAGCCAGAAGGGCCTGGGCAGAGGTCATGCAGACGTTAAGGGATCACAGATAACAATCCAAACTACTATACCCAGCAAAGCTTTCAATCAACATAGATGGAGAAGACAAAATATTCCATGATAAAACTAAATTTAAGCAATTTCTACACAACAAACCAGCCCAACAGAAGATACTAGAAGAAAAACTCCAATCCAACAAAAACTACACCCAAGAAAACATAGGATACAGATAATGTGCCTAAAAAAATTAAAAGAAAACAAGCAATGAATCACAGTAAGACCACTAACTCCACAATAAAAGGAACTAATGTTCATTGGTCCCTATTATCTATCAACATCAATGGACTCAACTCTCCAATAAAAAGACATAGACTAACAGAATAGATGCAGAAAGAGGATCCATCATTCTGTTGCATCCAAGCAATGCACCTTTGCAACAAAGATAAATACTACCTCAGAGTAAAAGGATGGAAAAATGTTTTTCAAGCAAATGGACCCAGAAAACAATTTGGAGTAGCGATTCTAATATCTAATAAAATAGACTTTCAACCAAACTTAATCAAAAAAGATGAAGAAGCACTACATTCTCATCAAAGGAAAAATCCAGCAAGAAGACATCACAACCCTGAACATCTATGCCCCAAATACAAGAGCGCCTACATTTGTAAAAAAAAAAACAAAAAAACAAAAACATTATTAAAGCTTAAATCACACATTGATCCTTGATCCTAACAACTTAATAGTGGGAGACTTTAACACCCCACTCTCACCAAAGGACAGATCATCTAGACAGAAATCAAATAGAGAAATAAAGGCACTTACAAAGGCATTAATTCAAATGGACCTAATAGATGTCTACAGAACTTTTCACCCAAACTCAAAAGAGTATACCTTCTTTTCAGCACCTCATGGAACCTTCTCAAAACTAGACTATATAGTTGGTCACAAAGCAAGCCTCAACAGACACAAGAAAATTGAAATAATCTCCTGTATTCTATCTGACAACCATGGAATAAAGCTGGACCTCGACTTCTTAGAATTCAATGAAAATGAAGGTACAACATCCATTAATTTATGGGACACAATGAAAGCACTGCTAAGAGGAAAATTCATAGCACTAAGTGCCTTCAAGAAGAAATTTGAAACATCTCATACAAGCAACTTAATGGCCCAACTGAAAGACCTAGGAAAAAAAAAAAAGAAGCAGCTACACCCAAGAGGAACAGACGGCTGGAAATAATGAAACTCAGGGCTGAAATAAATCAATTAGAAACAAATAAAACTATTCAAAGAATCAATGAAACCAAGAGCTGATCCACTGAAAAAATCAACAAGATAGACAAACCCTTAGCCAAACTAACTAAAAAGCAGAGAGAAATTATCCAACTCAGCAAAATCAGAAATGAAAACGGGGACATAACTAAAAACACTGAGGAAATCCAAACAGCCATTAGTTTGTACTACAAAAGCCTATATGCCACAAAATTAGAAAATCTAAAAGAAATGGACAATTTTCTTGATAGATTCCATCTACCAAAATTAAATCAAAGTCAGGTAGAAAGACTGAACAGCCCTATATCCCCTAAGGAAATTGAAGCAGTCACGCCATAGCTATTCAACATAGTACTTGAAGTCTTAGCAGAGCAATAAGACAACTAAAGGAGATCAAGGGGATACAAATTGGAAAGGAAGAGGTCAAAGTTTCACTATTCACAGATGATATGATAGTATACATGAGTGACCCCAAAAATTCAACCAGAGGACTCCTTCAGCTGATAAACACCTTCAGTAAAGTGGCTGGATACAAAATTAACATGCAAAAATCAGAAGCTCTCCTGTATACCCAAGACAAAAGGGCTGAGAAAGAAATCAGGGAAACAACACCCTTCACAATAGCCACTAATAACATAAAGTACCTTGGGGTGACTTTAACAAAGCAGGTGAAAGACCTGTTTGAAAAAAACTTCAGCTCTCACCATCCCACCCAGTAAATGATGCAGAAGGTACTACTGACACATAATAGACTAGGGTCAGATGGAAGGGGAGGAGGACCTTCCCTATCAGTGGACTTTGGGAGGAGACTGGGTAGAAAAAGGGAGGGAGGGTGGGATTGGGAGAGGATGAGGGAGGGGACTACAGCTGGGATACAAAGTGAAAAATTATAATAAATAAAATCTTTTTTTAAATACAAAAAAACAAGAGAAAAAACTTCAAGTCTGTGAAGAAATTGAGGAAGATATGAGAAGATGGAAAGATCTCCTGAGCTCATGGATCGGTAGGATTAACATAATAAAAATGGCCATCCTGCCTAAAGCAATCTACAGATTCAATGCAATTCCTGTCAAAATACCAATACAATTCTTTACAGACCTTGAAATAAAATTCTCAACTTCATATGGAGAAACAAAAAACCCAGAATTTTCAAAACGATCCTATACAACAACAGATCATCTGGAGGTATCCCCATCCCTGATCTCAAACAATACTACAGAGCAATAGCAATAAAAATGAATTGGTATTGGCATAAAAGCAGAAAGGCGGGTCAAAGGAACCTAATAGAAGGCCCAGAAATAAACCCACATACCTATGAATACTTGATTTTTGACAAAAAAAGCCAAAACCATACAATGGAAAAAAGATAGCATCTTCAACAAATGGTGCTGGTCCAACTGGATGTCTACATGCAGAAAAAATGAAAATAGATCCATATTTATCACCCTGCACAAAACTAAAGTCCAAGTGGATCAAAGACCTCAACATAAAACCAGAATCAGTAAATCAGTAGAAGAAAATGTTAGGAAGAGCATAGAACTCATTGGCACAAGAGACAACTTCCTGAACAGAACACCAACAGCACAGGCTCTAAGAGCAACAATCAATAAATGGGACCTCATGAAACTGAAAAGTTTCTGTAAAGCAAAGGATACCGTCATCAAAACAAAACGACTGCCTACAGATTGGGAAAGAATCTTCACTAACCCTTTATCTGACAGAGGACTAATATCCAGTATATACAAAGAACTAAAGAAGCTGAAAAGCAGCAATCCAAGTAATCCAATTAAAAAATGGGGAACAGAGCTAAACAGAGAATTCTCGACAGAGGAATATCGAATGGCAGAGAAACACTTAAAGAAATGCTCATCCTCATTAACCATCAGGGAAATGCAAATCAAAACGACCCAGAGATATCACCTTACACCCATCAGAATGGCCAAGATGAAAAACTCAAGCGATAACACATGCTGGAGAGGTTGTGGAGAAAGGGGAACCCTCCTCCACTGCTGGTGGGAATGTAAACTGGTACAACCACTCTGGAAAGCTATTTGGCGCTTTCTAAGACAAATAGGAATAGTGCTTCCTCCAGACCCAGCTATACCACTGCTAGGTATATACCCAAAGTTTGTTCAAGTACACAAAAAGGACACTTGCTCAACCATGTTTATAGCAGCTCTATTTGTAATAGCCAGAACCTGGAAACAACCCAGATGTCCATCAACGGAGGAATGGGTACAGAAATTGTGGTATTTTTATACAATGGAATACTACTCAGCAATCAAAAAGGAGGAAATCATGAAATTTGCAGGCAAATGGTGGGATCTAGAAAAGATCATTCTGAGTGAAATATCCCAGAAGGAGAAAGACAAACATGGGATATACTCACTTATATAGACCTATAAGATATGATAAACATAATGAAATCTATACACCTAAAAAAGATAATCAATTGAGCAGACATGGGGTAAGATGATCAATCCTCATTTAGAAAGACAGATGGGATGTGCATTGAACGTATGACAGGAGTCTACTGAGCGCATCTGAAAGACTCTAACTAGCAGTGTTTTCTTTTTTTTTTTTTATATATTCAGTAAGGAAGCTGTTGTTTTTATTTTTAATTAAAATATAACTACATCATTTTTTCCATTCCCTTTCTTTGCTCTAAAGTCTTTTTTTAAATGTATAATATATTTTTATTTTTTTTTATCAGTTACATTTTATTAACTCTGTATCCCAGCCGTGTCCCGATCCCTCATTCCCTCCCAGTCTCTCCCTCCCTCCCTCATCTCCACCGTGCCCCTTTCCAAGTCCACTGATAGGGGGGACCTCCTCCCCATTCATCTGATCCTGTTTTATCAGGTATCTTCAGGACTGGCTGCAAAGCCCTCCTCTGTGGCCTAACAGGACACTAGCAGTGTTTTCAAAGCAAAGACTCATGACTAAACCTTTGGCAGAGTACAGGGAATCATAAGAAAGAAGGGGAGTTAGTCTGATGGGGAAAGGATAGGAGCTCCACAAGGACCAAATATATCTGGGCACAGGGTCTTTTCTGAGACTGACATTCAACCAAGGACCATGTATGGATATAACCTAGAACCTCCACTAAGATGTAGCCTGTGGTAGCTCAGTAACCAATTGGTTTCCCAAAGTGAGGGGAACAGGGACTATTTCTAACAGGAACTCTATGACTGGCTCACTCAGCGGGGTCTCCGAGCCACTGACTGTATGGCCCGCCCCAATCCTCAGTGGCAGATAGTGGGCAGACCTGCCAAACAAACTAGGCACACCAAGCGCCAGGCCACCCATGTCTGGAGAACACAGTGGTGGGCCCCCAGGACTTCCCGGAAGGGATCTGCAGCAGTAGCTGGACTTCCTAACCTGGAGGCTGCAGCAGCACTGAGCTGGCAGAGCTCCTCAGTCCTCCTGCATGACTAAGTGGGTCCAGACCAGAGTTGGAGAGCCCCAATGCCCTGATCCTTGCGGAGGTGACCTGCTTGAGAGTGAGTACTACCCAGGTGCCTGCAGAGCACCAGATCCAGGATCCTTCTACACTAACAGCGGGACATCAGACCCCTCCCACCCCCACAGCCACTGTGGGAAACGGAGGGCCTATTGAGACAATGGCCTGCTCTGTGGGTCCAACAGTGGAGTTCAGGGGGATAATCAGGAGCTCAGACAGAGCCAACCTGCTGGCCACTGAGGTATTCAGGGAATTTACATAAGGAAATTGAGCTGCGATTAGCACCAGCACCTGCTACAGTGCATGCACAACCCCTTAGATGCCTGCAAGGCAGAGCCCCTCCCACACACTCAAGGGTTCAACATTCTCTATCACTCTGTCCCTCAAAGGCACACTTCCACACACATTTCCACGCGCATTTCCACGCACACGCTCGCCCACATTTGACCTTCTGCATTAGCATTTGTCCTTCTGTGCCCGCGGACGGACTTTCCTCCCACAGGTACAACTGAAACACCAACACACATACACACACACACACACACACACACACACACACACACACACGCACGCGCGCGCGCACACACACACTGAAACCACAGGACCTCTCTCAACTTCCCAAACAATGCTCCAGACACCGGAGAAAGACCGTACCAGTTTGAACTGCAGAATCCAAGAATAAACAGGGAAGGTTAAGGATAAGCCAATGGCCAGGGGTAGGTGAAAGAACACATCCAACATAAATCAGGACATTATGACTTCACCAGCAACCCCGAAAATTGATGGATACTCCAATTCATCAGGAGCACAGGAAAATGACTTTAAAGCTACACTTATCCAATTATTTGAGGCACATAAAGAGGAAACAAACAAATCTATAAGATAATTTTTAAAGAGATAAAGTTTTTTAAATTCCTCTTATTTTTCATTTTCTTCTTTTCACACTATTAGATTATTTAAATCACAAAGATATAAATCAATAATTTTCATAAGTAGAAAAAAATAACACTAGGTTAAGAGAAAAATTGTTCCTTTTTCTTCTAAAAAAATAATAAATTCTCTTAGCCAAAATGTAATTTGGGCTGAGTATAATTTTTTTATCCAAACTACACACCTTGACTAGCCTCAGGAGACATAATTAATTATTAATAAGAGACAGTGAATGTAATCCTGAGTATCCCAAGCAAAAAGGAACACATAAACCTCCCACTGATACAAGATGCTGAACCAGCCAGAACCATCGTGAAACAGCCTGGCAGGAGCAATGTTCTCGGTTTGACTGTGCAGTATCATGGTAACAGACAAGATGCCCAATATCTACTTTCCCATCTACAGTTTCAATTTTCTTGGGATCCACGTAAGTGGAAGCGTAAGAAATGAATGGCCTCTGCTCCATCAGCTCTGTTTAGTAAGAATGACTGGAAATTATAGCATGGAAGTTAATTACAGGATCTGGCTAATTGAAAGCTTTCTCAGACTAATGAGTCTAGCATGATAGGCAGCAGAGAGGTTCAGCAATCAAGTATCCCTGGCAAGAAGCAGAGTGGGCCATGCTGTTGTGTTCCTGGGTGGGAGAAAAAAGAGTGATATAAAGAAATAAAAACAAAAGAGAGGAGGAGACTTCCTGTCCTTGAACAATGAGAACGTTGACATCCTAGTGGACACCTGCCATATCCCTATATCACCAGGGACAGTGATGCCCCAGTCATACTGAAAGCCAAAGAGGTACTGAAATCTCAAGAACAGTGACTAGGTAGATAATTACCCTATGTGGTAAAAAGAAAAATCAAACTTAGATTTTTTTTAAATGTTTATTCGCAAGTAAGGCTATAATTATAGCTTTTAAAGAGAGCTGTCCCTTAGGAATAGCGCTTCCTCAAGACCCAGCCGTACCACTCCTAGGCATATATCCAAAACATGCTGAAGTACACAACAAGGACATTTGCTCAACCATGTTTGTAGCAGCTTTATTTGTAATAGACAGAAACTGGAAACAACCCAGTGTCCATCAACAGAAGAATGGATACAGAAATTGTGGTACTTTTGGGGGGTATTTTCTTTTTTTTAACTTTTATTAATTACACTTTATATCCCCCCATAAAATGCTCCCTCCTCCCCTCCTAATCCCACCTTCCCTCCCCCTTCTTCACACATGCCCCTCTCCAAGTCCACTGATGGGGGAGGTCCTCCTCTCCTTCCTTCTGATCTTAGACTATTAGATCTCATAAGGAGTGGCTGCATTGTCATCTTCTGTGGCCAGGTAAGGCTGCTCCCCCCTCAGGGGGAGGTGATCAAAGAGCAGGCCAATCAGACTATGTCAGAGGCAGTCCCTCTTCCCATTACTATGGAATCCACTTGGACACTGAACTGTCATGTGCTACATCTGTGCAGGGGTTCTAGGATATCTCCATGCATGGTACTTGGTTGGAGTATGAGTCTCTGGAACGACCCCTGTGTTCAACTTTTCTGGTTCTGTTGCTCTCCTTGTGGAGTTCCTGTCCTCTCCAGATCTTACTATTTCCCACTTCTTTCATAAGATTCCATGCACTCTGCCCAACAGTTGGCCCTAAGTCTCAGCATCTGCTTTGATAGTCTGCAGGGCAGAGCCTTTCAGAGGCCCTCTGTGGCAGGTTCCTAACTTGTTTCCTGTTTTATTCTTCTTCGATGTACATCCTCTTTGCCTTTTGGGATGGGGATTGAGCATTTTAGTCAGGATCCTCCCTCTTGATTAGTTTCTTTAGAAATTGTGGGACTTTTACATAATAGAATATTACTGAGCAATTAAAAACAAGGAAATCATGAAATTTGCAGGCAAATGGTGAGATCTAGAAAAGATCACCCTGAGTGAGGTATCCCAGGAGCAGAAAAACACACACAGTACATACTAACTTATATAGTCCTATAAGATAGGATAAACATACTAAAGAAGGTAAACACCTAAAGAAGATAAATAAGAAAGAGGACCCGGAGTAAGATGATCAATCCTCACTTAGAAAGACAAATGGGATGGACATGAGAAGTAGGAGAAAACAAGTAACAGGACAGGAGCCTACCAGAGAGGGCCTCTGAAAGACTCTACCTAGCAGCTTATCAAAGCAGATGCTGAGACTCATAAACAAACCTTGGTAGAGTGCAGGGAAACATATGATAAAAGGGGGAGTTAGTATGACCATGAGAGGACAGGAGCTCCACAGGACAAAATATATCAGGGCAGGGGAGCCCTCTATGAGACTGATTCTCCAACCAAGGACCATGTATGGATATAACCTAGAACCCCTGCTCAGATGTAGCCCATGGTAGCTCAGTATCCAAGTGGGTTTGCCCTAGTAAGGGAAACAGGAACTATTTCTGACTTGAACTCAAGGACTGGCTCCTTTACCTCCCCCAACCCCCTGAGGGAGGAACAGCCTTGCTAGGCCATAGAGGAGGACATGGCAGCCAGTTCTGAAGATAGCTGATAAGCTAGGGTCAAATAGAAGTGGAGAAAAACCTCCCCTAGCAGTGGTCTTGGAAAGGGACAGGAAGGAGATGAGGGAGGTAGGGTGAGATTGGGAGGGAGTGAGGGAGGGGGCTATTGCTGGGATACAAAGTAAATAACCTGTGATTAATATTAAAATTTTTTTAAAAAGAGAGCTGTCCTTCGAAAGTCAAAATTATTTAAATGTGACACAGCATCAATAATGTATGTTTGTGGTGGTAGTGTATGTGTATGCATGTGTGTGTATATGTGCATATAGAGATATAAATGTATAGACATATGTCCATTACCAGCTTAAGATAATCTCTCTCTCTTCTCTCTCTCTCTCTCTCTCTCTCTCTCTCTCTCTCTCTCTCTCACACACACACACACACACACACATGCACACACAGAAAAACAATATAAAACAATACTGAGGCTCTGTAATTTAAGGTTGACATTTCATCTAGACTTCCATGCCAAGATACTGTATACAGAGCATTTACTTAACAGAGGGCTAGCCAGCATTGGAAATTTCATCTCCAGCAGAGGAGTATAATGAAGTTGACAGTCTTATTTAGAAACTCAATCAATGATCTTAGCATATTGGCGCTCTGATGTCACTGATTAAATTAAGCAATAAGAAGTCATGAATTATCCATGCCTCCCACAATTTTCATTGAGCTGATATTTTGATTTCAATAAGGAAAGAACAGCAAAGTTCACCAGAAGCAAAGTTTTATGAGCTTGTTTTTCAATAAATATTTGCCTTCCAATTACAATTTTTTGATGACTATCTTTTTCTATTTGATTAATGTTCTAATAGAAACATTAAATTTCTCAAGTAATTGAGGCATAGACTGACATTAAGAATTTCTTCCCCATAATTCCCTTTCCAGACACCTTAGGCTATCAAACAAAATGACCAATGACAGGTGTGAGTTTCCTCTTTTCAAGTTATTGGTCTGTGGGAGGGACGGGATATCATAACAGTGCCATCACAGGCTAATGATACTGATTTGAATTACCTGCAGAACTTGAGGGTAGATCTTATTTCTGGAGACACAACATACCTGAGTTGCATGGCATGAGGAAATCAAGCTGGCTGTAACCCAGCTGCTTTATTCCCCACTGACTAACTTTTCTAGTGCTAGAAGGTGTAAAGTATGCTACTATAAGAAACTGATAGTCGATGCTCTTGCCCATGTGTGAACCTTGTAAGCTATAATAGTGACTGGCTTGGAAATACATATAGTAGTGCCATAAATGTTATAAAAATAACCAAATACTTTGTGGTTGAATTTAAAGTCTGCTTCACAAGATGGAATTCATTCCTGGTACTGTTAATTCAAGAACCTGGGCTGAGTTAAGTCACAGATCCTAGGGAAGAACCTAATACTACTATTCTGCTAAACAAACATAGAATTAAACTGATTCCTAAACCTATAGGTAAGTGCCGTTCTCCATGTTTATCAGGGAAGCTTCTTTTGGCAGCATATAGTAATTAATCCTGAGGCATAACTGGTCAGTGTGCAGGTATTAAGAGACTGTGAAGTGCTCGTCCTTAAATGCAATATCTCTCTCTCTCTCTCTCTCCCCCTAGATATATGTGTGTGTGTGTCACACACAGCTATCTATCTTTAGCTATCTATCTCTACCTCTAACTATCTGTCTCTCTCTCTAACACACACACACACACACACACACACACACGGGGGGGAGTTGAGCAAGAAGAAATCATATTAGAAGAGGAGGGAAAGGCAGTGGAGGACTACTGCAAGACAACAATTCATTTCCAGTACTTCCAGACACAACAGGGCAGTTACACACACGACCTCACAGCACTATAACTATGTGCACAAGGCCTGAACAAAATCCCAGCATGGAAGGGAGGGGCATTCACAAAGTGCCACCCCTAGCTGAAAAGCTATTGTCAGCTAATGGCTGCTGAGGGAGGGAGTGTGTTTGTTTGCTTCAGGAATGTGCCCCCCTGGTAGGCTGTCTATGCTCCAGTGAGTTGCCCTGGGCACATGCTGGAAGCACTAAGTAGGCTCAGTAGGCTTAAACAGAGCACGTGGGGTTGGGAGGGAACCTAGTGTGAGAAGAGTTAGAGGAGAATTTGATCAAGGCAAATTATATGCATATATGACATTCCCAAACAAAAATTTTAAAGATATATTTATTTTTTATGTGTTTTTGCCTGAATTCATGTAGATACACCTTATGCATGCATGGTGCTCATGAAAACCAGAATAATGTCAGATTCCCTGAAACTGGAACTAATGACAATTGTGAGCTACCCTGTGGTTGCTCATTGCAAGTCCAAAAACTATCCTTAACCACTGAGCCATCTCTCCGGTCTCTCAAACAATGTGTTAGAATGAGGATTAAAATAAAAGAAGAAGAAGAAGAAGAAGAAGAAGAAGAAGAAGAAGAAGAAGAAGAAGAAGAAGAAGAAGAAGAAGAAGAAGAAGAAGAAGAAGAAGAAGAAAAAGAAGAAGAAGAAGAAGAAGAAGAAGAAGAAGAAGAAGAAGAAGAAGAAGAAGAAGAAGAAGAAGAAGAAGGGTGACCCTAAGACTTCTAGCAATAAGGTATATGGAACAGGAAATGGTCACCTCCTGTAACCATGCAAGACTGCCAATGAAGGGATGGGATGCCAACCTAGTCACTAAACTTTAGACCAATAATTTTTCCTTCCTATTGGAGGTGCAAGGATAAAGAAGGAGCAGAAAGCGAGGGAATGGCCAACCAATGACTGGCCAACTTGAGTCCCATGCCATGAGAGAGAGCTGACCCCTGACGTTAATAGTCATATTCTGCTATATTTGCAGACAGGAGGCTAGCATAACTGTCATCTGAGTGGCTTCACCTAGCAGCTGATGAAAAGAGACACAGAAACCCACAGCCAAATATTATGTGGAGTTCTGGAATCTTGTGGAAGAGAAGGAAGAAGGATTGAAGGATCAAGAGGGGTCAAGAACACCACAAAATAATCTACAGAATCAATTAATCTGGGCCCACAGGGACTCGTAGAGACTGAACCACCAACCAAAGAGCATGCATGGGATGGACCTAAGACCCCTGCACATATGTAACAGATACACAGATTGGTCCTCATGTAGGACTTCTAACAGCAAGAGTAGGGGCTGTTTCTGACTCTGTTGCCTGCCTTTGGATTCCCTTCCCCTAACTGGACAGCCTCGTCTAGCCTCAATGGAAGATATACCTAGTCCTATTACAACCTCTTATGCCAAAGTGGATTGATATCAGTGGGAGGTCTCCCCTCCTCTGAGAAGAAAGGGAGTGAGGCATAGAGGGAGGGGAGGGGAGATGGAGATTTTGGGAGGAAAGAAGGGAGGGAAAGTAAATTAATTAATTAAGAAAACATTCTTCCTCGGTTTCCAGATATGATAATACATACCTTCAGTACTTGCACTTGGGAGTTAGAGGCAAGAGCATCTAGAGTTCAAGACGCACCCGGAATCCTTACTGAGGTCTATGCCATATATCTGTGACATAAAATCTGTTCCATGTAGCTACATGTCTTTTCTAACAAATGGAAATGTGGATGAACAAAAAGAAAAGCAGAGAGAATATGTTCAATGTACAATATAGACTCATATGAAAATATTCATATGTGACATAATACAACTTACAATGAATATATACAATGATCTTGGCAATAATTAACAGCCATCTAAATGAATTTAAGCCCTGCTCAACAAGAGAGAAGTCATGCCTGGTACTGAAAACCTAGCCATCTACCAGAGGCTCATAATGCCATGGATCTTAGAGAAGAACCTACTACCGCCCACTTTATTAGACTGGCATTGTTCCTAACTGCATTCTGAATGTGTCCTTATATCCACAGATAAATCTCATCCATCATCGAAGAAGCTTTTCTCTGCAATACAAAGAAAACCACACTGAAAAAATGCACAAAATACGTGATCATTGAATGCCTATCCCGAGCCGATACATCTACAACACGATTCCTGCAGCTAAGGCTCAGGGAACATCTCCTAAGAGGAGCCGAAAGATTGCAAGAGCCAAGGTACCAGAAAGTCTGCTGTGACAGGAAGCTACACCAATGATACTTAACAATATGGTTCTCTAAACAAAGTCTGAGTGATGACAGTACCCACAGATATGCTAATGTGGAAATAGGAAATCTCACAGGGTACAAAGACTACAGGCACCTGATGATTGCTGAGAGAGGGATAATTGTTGTTTCTAAGGGATGATCCTCCTAAATGTTATTCTAATACAGAGTGGTCAGCTCAAAATTGTGTAGACATAAGCAACACTAAATAGACTTGGAGGGTGTTTCTCTCTCTCTCTTTCTGTTTGTGTGTGTGTAACAATAATAAAGAAAAATAATCAGTTTGAGAAGAGGACTCTTAGGAGGGGTTGGTGGAAGGGGACCTGGAAGGAGTTGGAGGTAGGAAGGAAAAGGGGGCAAGTGAAGTAGCAGTATTTTGATTTTTTTTTTTTTTGAAGAAAAAAGGGGGCTGGAGAGAGATGGCTCAGGGGTTTAACATGTCTCTGCCAAGGACCTGAGTTTGTTTCCCAGTATTTATGTCAAGTGCTTGTAACTCCAGCTCCAATGGTATCTGATGCTTGACCTCCACAGTCACTATACTCACATGCACACTACACACACACACACACACATCATATGTGTGCACAGGTGTGCATGCATAATTTAAATGATAATAGTAACCATTGACAGTTATGTATAAAAGACACTGAGGAAAACTTTTCTCTAGTTTAATAGTTGTATGCAATTTTGCACCTGCATAAGATGGAAAAGTCAGCCACTGCAAACTCAGGTCTGTCCTTGAAGTTTCCCTGACTAAAGCAGCCCAAATCCAAGGTTTTTGTTGTCACTACCATATGATGTAAGGATCTATGACACAGTATATTTCATCTGGTAAAATTCTAAGATTTTATGCCTGTTATAGTTTTTCTTGGTTGTCATGTTAGAATGCTACACCATGAAGGAGAAGACAAAGTGGCAATTTAGGAAATAGTTGGGAAAAGGCATAAAGCTAGGCTAGAAGAAAATTAGAGTTGAACCAAGGATAGATCATGACTGTTCCCTCTATAGTGGAATCAGGAGATGTGGGTTACCCAGGGGCCAGGGAACAAATGGAGAGCTGTGTAGACCATTTCTTTAGATACATTAACATCCTTGAATTCAAAAGCTATCCATCAAAGATGACTCTAAAATTACTAAAGAATAAAAAATAATATACCAAAAAGGCAGATACTAAACAGAAAGTGAAAGTTTATACAGTAAAATGAGTGGTGATGGTTCAGCTTGTGACTTTGTAGATCCAAATGATTTTATTTCCAATACAGTATTTTTAAATTAATTGTACTGTAAATGTGTATTGTACAAAGTAATTTCATACAGCATTTCCATACATGGATTTTTTTACTGTATTCACTCTTTCTGTTACATTTTCTTGACCTTTTCCTTTACTCTTTCACATCCCTAGTAGGCAGAATTTAATTTTCATAAACTTTCCCTCACTAGATTCTGCCTATGAGAAGGAAGGCACATGCTCCCACTCCTAGCGGGAATGTATGCTGGTGCAACTGCTGTTGAAATCGGCATAGAGGCTCCTCAAAATCCTTCAAGTAGAACTTCCATACGATCCAGATATAACCAGCTCTAAGTATCTACCCCCCAAAAAATCAAAGCCACTTCTGAGTGTATTCTCTGAGTCTGGCTTATTGCACTTAATGTACTGATGTACAGACAATCCATTTCCATTCTTCTTGATGGCTGGATAAAACTCCACTGCATATGTATGCGACGTCACCCATTCATCTGATGACAGCTACATCAGCTGATTTTGTAACACGGCTGGTAGAAGTTGCACATCAATGGATATAGCAAGTGTGTCTATAATCCACTCACTCTGATTCTGTACAGTGTGGAAATTTTACTTTTAATGTTCTGAGGTGCCTTCATGCTGACTTGGATACCAGCAGCGCTAATTTAAATTTTCATAAAGAAAATTATGCACCCCTCACAAATGCTTGTTTTCTTAATAATACCCATTTTTATGCAGGACAGATAGAGGCTTGGTCTAGTTTTGATTTGCATTTTGCCAATTCCAAATATGCTGAACATTTTTCCATCATGTTTGTATGTATTTGAATTTTTTTATTTGAGAAGTGTCTGTTCAGGTTATTTTTTTCATATTGTGATTTAATTATTTAGGGTTTTTTTTTTGAGTTCTTAAATATTCTAGATGTTATTTCCCCATCCGATGAATAAGTGGTTTTATTCAAAATGCAGAGGTTTTCTTGCATTTTGTAGGCTCTCTCTGCACTTTATAATTTCTTTTCTGTACATATACTTAATTTCATGAAATCCTACTTGCCAATTCTTTTTTCACCTGAGCTTTTAGTGTTCTACTCAGAAACTGATTGTCTATGCCTCAGGTTTGAGATGTTTTTCCTAATATGTCCTACATTTCTACACATGCTTTAAACACCACTGAGGCCTGTGGTAGCTTATATACCTTTTATTAGTTCTTTGAGAATGTCTTATTTCTCCATAATTTAAGATTATATAGAACAACCTAACTAGAAAGAGATTTTACTTCATTTGAACAATAGAGACAAGAGAAGACATTGTTGACATGATGTCATGGTTACAAAAAGTCTGACAAGGCTTCACAGACACATGGAACACTTTGAGCCTCCAAAACTGACCCAACGGACCTGTGAGCAACAGCAAAGGCAGTACCTGAAACATCAGTGGGGTAGTTGCTGAAGAAAAGTTTAGATTCTTGACCATGTGACTTTCAGGGTCATATTTTGACAGAAATCCTTTTATTATGACTGTTTTGGCTGTTCCTTGTTCACCAATTAACAGCACAGCCTAAAATAAAGAAGTTCAGAGGGAATGAAATAAAACCAGCAATATGGTTGAACTGTGCCCCTCCTGCCCACTAACTCCTAAACTGAAGAGGAATCCTCAGTATCTCCCAATGAGACTGTACCTAGGGCCACCCCAGATGAGGCAGGTGCATGATCCCGCCTAATGATGACCTGATAGAAGCAACGGATCTAGATACACTGAGAAACAGCAGAGATACATGAAACAGAAAGGGGCCTCAGAATCTAGGTACACTGAGAAACAGCAGAGATGCATGACAGAGAAAGGGCCACAAGAAGACAAGGAAAAAGGCCAATGGAGAAAGCAACCTCAGCAACATCCCAAGCCTCATGGCTTTCAGCCTCCAGCTGAGAAAGAAACTGCCATTGTTTAAATCACTAAGCTTCGGTATTTTGTTAAGACAGCTACAGCAAACTAAGTTGGTAACCAAAAGAGAAAGAATTATCTTAACAAAAACAAGTAAAAAATTCACCTGCTTCAACTACTATTCGAGGAATGATTAATTGGGAATTAGGCCTTTTGGACACATTGGGTTGTCATTGTAAAATAACAAAAGGAGTTCCCTCATTTAGGCAATATTTCCACCTACTCTCAACAGAAACAGAAGGCAGTATAAAATAAATTCAAGGTAGTTTTGTATTTTCATAGGACCTTTTAAAGTACATTAAAAAGTATCTTTTAAAGAACATTATGTTTAATAGTAGTTTGAAAAGCCATACCTTGCCCTGCTTGGCAATGGTTTTAATTAAGAAGTCAGTCCTCACGTTGTCCACATTTGGCACCAGGATAGAACCATACTCTGGAGTGGTATCAGGTGGATACACATATTCCGGGGTACACATGTTCCAGTGCTTCCAGGTACCTAAGAAGGGCAGGGTGCTCACAGCTTCCAGTTAATAATGTATATCCCCGTGATGATCAGGCGCCTTCAAAACGCCCCAGAGCCAGCTTCAAATATTAGCCATAAAACAAAGATCACTAAGGGTATGTAGATATAGCCCAGCTGGTCTAGTGATTGTCTAGGATGTACAATGCCCTGGCTTCAACCCCTACCACTACATAAAATAGAGTCTTCTACTCTTCTTCCTGTTGCTGTAATAGAAGTCTGACCAAAACTAACTTAGAGAGGAAAGCTCATTTTCTGCTCTCAGGTCTCAGTCCACCACTGAGGGAGGTCAGAACAGGAACTCGGTGCAGGAGCTTGGAGCAGGTAGGAGTGCTGCTTGCTTGCTCACCCACTGTCCTGACTTCTGGCTCACGTTTAGCTAGCTTTCTTACACAGCTCAGAGCCACCTGCCTAGAGATGGTGCCGCCCAAGGTGGGCTGGGTCCCTTCTGCATCTGTTAGTAGTTCCCCACAGACATGTCTCCAGAGCAAACTGATCTACAGAACTTTTTTCTTTACTATCATTATTTATTAAAATTTATTCACTTTGTATCCCCCCTGTAGGCTCCTCCCTCACCTCCTTCAGGTCCCACCCTCTCTCCCTCTTCCCCACCCCCATGTCCCTTCCCTAGTCCACTGATAGGGGAGGTTCTCCTGCCCTACTATCTGACCCTAGTCTATCAGATCTCATCAGGACTGTCTGAATCTTCTTTCTCTGTGCCTTAGTAAGCCCACCTCACCAGGGGGAGTTGATCAAAGAGAATTCTTAAGTTGTGACTTTCCTCTCAGATGACTCTGATCTGTAACAAGTTGAAAATTAAAGCTAAAGAGGATATCAGGTGCAGTAGCATGTATTTGTGATGCCAGCACTTAAAATACGGAAGCAGAAGAATCAGAAGCTGAAGGTCACCTTCAACAGCATAGCAAGTTGAAGGCCTACCTGGACTATGTAAGACCGTGTGCCCCAAAAAATATTTAGTAAGGTTAGATCTCACTACATGTTAATTAGCTTGAGCAAAACTTCCCAGGGAACTATTTCAAATGGAGTCCTGTATCTGGACATACTCAGGTTTTAGAACTGTTTTCCCAATATGCAGCTTTTCAACAATATAGTGTACATAAAAATACAGAAGAGAGTGAGAAGCATGTACCTGAAGCCATTATTAGTTTTAAATGTCAAATCTCACGAGTTTTTCATTAGGCGAAAGATACTAGATGGCTTATGTATGGATACGCAGAAAATATAAAATTGCTTCTGCATATTATTGCATATGTATGTTTGTATGCATTATATATGTTTATGCATGTGTAAGTCATTTTAAAGTATATATCGATGTTCATAGAGATATTTATGTAGAGAGATCTATATATCTATATAGTAATATATAGATAAGTACATAGACATTTGTAAATACAGACACCTATATTTGAATGTAATTTCTACACCAACTGGTGAATGGTTCGTGTATACCTGAGTAGGAAATTGATTCAACTTGCATCAAGTCAGTAAAGATCCCACACACCACACCAATGGAACTCGTACCTGGAATCTAAAGTAAACCTTGGGAAAGAAACAATCGCTACCTTTCCTATGTACATTAAGATTCCTATTTTAGTTTTATAGCACACAAGAGTCTCACTTTAAAAACACAAAAGCATGCCGGAACTAACAACCCATCCTTGCATCCTGCGTGCAGTGCATGCTCACCATCCGGTGCAACATAGTAGTCAAACATCGTGTCCCCGGGATCCTTCGGCTCAGGCAGCGGCAGCGCGGGCACCTCTCGCGAGCGCAGCCAGACTTCCAGCCTCCTGCGACCTTCCAACTCCAGGACAGCGCCCACACTCCACATCATGGCAAAGACAAACAGCCTCCCCAGGTGCTCCGGGCCTATCTCCCCGGCCTGCTCCTGAGGATGCACAAAGTGTTCTCTTTTCGTTACTTGATTCTCAATCTCAGTCTAAAACTTTGCTAAATGAAAACAATAAAACTCAGAAAGAGATATTAGCTATCCCCAGGAGAACAAAAGATACAACTGGGTAACAAATGAGAAAGCAAGTTCCCTGCGTACGATCTGGCTTTTAAAATAAATGAAAGACTGCAAGCTCAGTGGGAAAAGGCACTCGGCATCAGTCCTCATGGCCTGAGTTCGATTCCCCAGATTCAAGTGGTCGAATGAGACAACCAACAAACCCACAACTTGTCTTCTGACTTCTGCACAAACACAAAATAAATAAATAAAAATACAGTGGAAATATTTTTAAACAAAACGAATGGCATTTGTTATATAGTTACGCTAACCAGCAACAAAATTCGAATCAATGGCTTGCTTTGTTGTAAGAAAGCTATGGAGGGGGGAAAAATTGGCGTGTCTGAAGGTTGTCCCAAGCCCCAGCACATTCCCACCCACCCTAACCAAAGCTGGTTTGAAATGCTACGCTCTCTGCACAGTGTGCTCAGAGGGAAGCTGATCCCTTACCTTCGGAGGGATCAGGCCTTGCAGCAGGTGGGTGCTCTGCGTGATGACGAAGGCCTCCAGCATCTCCATCTTGTACTCTAGGTTCTGAATGCTGAAACGATACAGCTCCAGGAAAGTGTCCGAGTACAGCTGTCGAAGGATTTCAGCCTCTTGAGGAGATCGTCTCTTGAGAAAACCCTGTGGGTTCAAACACCATGCATTGGTGAAACCAGGAAAGTGACCGCTGGGGCAAGAACATTCTTACGGCATTATTAATTGCTTACCATTAATTAATAATTGTGCAAATGGATATTGTAAGTAAGATGCACCATGCTTGGCTGTAAACTTTTTCATATAATAATTCGTTTAGATCTTCCAAACAACCCTCTGAGATATGAAGTATTTTATAAATTTTAATAACTTATTAAAATTTGTTATTTTGACATTTGACATTTCCATTTCCAGCTTCTATAAACCACCATGCATCCCATGGTTGGTGGGTGGCAAGGCCAGAATTAGAACTGAAAAATTTTGTCTGAGGCATTCACATGGGCACCTCCAATGCCATGCATGCAGAGACAGACCCTAACTTAACGACGGTTAAAATGTACTTAAAACAAACAAACAAACAAAAAAACCCAGGAGGCATCCACAGGGAGTTGATAAGCTGATGAAAAGCAATGAAAGATGAATGAAGAAACTCCATACCCAGGCTTTAAAAATCAAGAAACAAAACAAAAATGTACAATTGTTCCACTATTTTTTTTTCTGACTTAATAAGTAACATAGAAAATACCAAAGATATTCAGAAAGCAGGACAAATTTGTCATTTGGGGCTAAATAAAGAAATTTTTGTAATTCATAGAAAAATATCACTTAAACTTAAGTGTGGGTAATGCCACCCAGAGCTCTGCCACCCACAGTCCCAGACTTTCTTTAGGCTGGTTCTCAAGGGCTCAAGAAATGAGTGTTCCCGTCAACTCGGCAGCCCAGGAAATACTTAGGGACTCAAGACAGAAACAGTAAAATCTTAACTCTGAAGCAGTCATTAGCTCGTGGACCTGCCAGGCTTCCACATTAATGAAACATGACACAGGAATTTTTTTGAGTTAAGGAGGCCAGAGAATGGCTTTTCTCCCTGTGGTAACATCCCACCTCCACAGCCCTCCATGATGGTCCCAACATCTGGAAAGTTTCTTAGGCCACAGCATCCTGACCTAACATTCTTAGTCTGTTTTTTGGTAAATCCTGTTTCTTCATGATCGTGTCCAAAAGGATACTGTGATAACTTTTTAATTATTGCTTTTACTTTTGAGATAATAATAGAATTATCTCATTATCTCTTCCCTTTCCTCCCTCAAAAGCTTCCCATTTACCCCTCCTTGCTCTCTTTCAAATTCATGCTCTCGTTTTTTACTAATTGTTGCTACAGGCAAATATATATGCATGTATATTCCCAAATACATAAATGCAGCCTGCTCAGCCTGTATATTGTTACTTGTATGCATGTTTTCAGGGCTGACAGTTTTCCAGGGGATAGCCATGTGGTGTGCTGTTCTCTGGGGAAAACTCTCTTTCCCACTCTCCGAATTTCTTAGTTAACCTGTCATATTTTGTGTAGGGTTGAGACCCCCTTACACTTTGACCTATTTGTTATTTTTCTAGTACAGCTCGTGTTTACCGGGTCATGTTGATGAGATTTCATGGTGCAGCTGCTGACATTACTGAGAGACAATCCCACGGCAAGCTCCTGATCTTCTGAGGATACTACATCATTTAAACACACGTGAAAGTGTGATTAGGTTTAATGTTACTGTAAAAATCCAGGTGCGGTATGATAGAAGTGTACTTCCTGAGGTGAAAGCCATTTAGTACAATAAAAGTATTTTCAAACAACTTTGTGAATTTTAAATATTTTGAGTGGAAAAATAATGTAATTACAACTAAATTGCACTCTGTTGTGTTAGTGGTCACCCAACACAGATATATGAAGAAAATCTACTGTGAATCTGTAAGCATAAAGAGTCCTGGGTCTCCTCCCTGGAGATTCTAACTTAGTGGGATTTGGATCTGATACTATTGCCTGTATTTTTTTTAATTATCACTGACGAGTGCTTCTGCACACCTAAGAGCACCTATATTTCATTTTGATAGATAGAAAAGCTAATTATACAATATGAAATTCTTAAAAGTGATTTTATAGTCATATTCAAAAATATCATTTTGCTATAAAACATCCTTTTTTTGTATCTCTTTATATATTGTTATGGAGTCTAAACCCTTTTGTAATCCAGAAACATGTAGCTTTTGAAAAGATATTAATAAAAGTTAGAATATGTCCACATAGATATGAGCAAAAAATTATAATAGAAATATAAAATAATATCTACCTAATTTAAATTAAGAAGTTTTAAAATAAAATCATCTTCAAAATATAAAGGCAAATAAAAATTAAAAATCTAGGCATCCATGTCATAACCATGTCATAAAACATGGAAAACATGGGTTATCCAGTAGCACTTACTCTGCTCTTATATTATGGATTTAATTAAACATATATATAAGTGTATAACTATAATAAAATTCTAATTTATATAATCTAGAATATATTGACAGTAATAAACTACTATACCTAATTATAAACTGAAGTGATACCATATGAAATATTTCCAACCACATAGTTAAAATTAATATTATGACTACTGAATCTCATTTTAAAAATCTTTATATACAATTTTAACAAATTGTCTTTAAATTAAAATTCTAAGATAGTTATTCCCAAATTTTATGTGAACAAGTATCTTTCAAAAATGTCATGAATCCCCAAAGTAGTGAAATTAAATTGTACTTTTCAATCCTCAGCCACAGTTTGGCAGGATTATTGATTCATGCAGGCCTGACAATTATCTGGAAATCACAGTTCTAAGTGATCAGAAGGAGGGCTGGAGAAGCCTGTGAGGGGCAATCAGGGTCTGAAATCCCTGTGTGTTCAAGGACCTTTATAAACATTATCATAAAAAGGCAATTACACCACCAGCTGCGGAAGAATCAGCATGCTCACAACGAATGTGAGACTCTTTTCCCTTTTTAATTATACAAAAGGAAGGATTCAGTCATACCTCAAGAATAGGACTCCAGTCAAGGACAGAGGAACTCATGAAAACCATTCCATTTCTTGAGACGGTGGCAGGAGAAGCATTGTCGATATTATGAGGTTCAAAGACAATCTTGCAGTTTGGAGCCATCGGAATCCGATCACCATTGGCCAGTGTCAGAGTTTTATTATCATCCAAAACAGAATTCAGGTTTTCAATCCAGATGGCATCAACGGGACCATCAAGAACCATCCAGATATGTTCCCCTGGAATGCCACCCGGGAGAAGAGGGAGAGAGCACGCAGGCACAGAGGTGCTTACGTAAGGAGCTATGTAGCATCACAGAGACTAAAACCCTATATAATGCCCTTTATCTTTAGAAAAGTTTTGATCTCAATGATAATTAAGTTGTGTGAGCACAAAGGACCTTCTAAAGTTCTGTATGTGCCAGTAAGTTACAAACTATACTGAATCCAAAACTTCTTTGTTCCTTGAACAAATACTCACTGAGCACCTTCTGTATGCTACTGGAATATGAATGAGATAATGTACCACCTTCGGAGAGCTTACATTCTAAGTGAGGAAGACAAACGGATAATCAGAGAAACAACGTAAGAAATTTTAAGCAGATTGAGAGAAGAGGCAGTAGAAAAGATGGTCAATAAAAGATTTTACACAGAGAATGAAGTAACTTAAAGATCTGCAGGTAGAGTTTTTCACATCTATGAAAAGAAGGTACAAAGACCCTGGAGCAGGAACAAGCTTCAGGAGATAAAATGGACAGAACATTTTGTGCCCTCCAAGGTGAGATGTTGAAATCTTATTCTCTAACATTAGGGAATTAGTTAGTGCCTTCAGGAATGGGGTTAGTGCCCTGTGATGAAAAAGAAATCCCTCACTCTTCTGTCCATGAAAGGAAACAACCATAAAGTTGGCAGCCTTTAAAAGAGTGCAAGTTAAATGTCTGTCTGTTTGCAGATGGCTTCATCCACTGTGTTGTATTATAGCCATCCAAAGGGACGAAGAGAAGTAAATAAGACAGTCTGGGCAGGACGAAATCAGACCTAGCTAACAAAATGAGAAGGGATGGTATATCAGTGCAACAAGAAAGATGATGGGGAGGAGCAGGCAAATTCAGTTTTGCATGGGTTAAGACCCTGCAGAAATCCCAGGAGAGCTGTTGATCTGGAAGTTTGGAGGAGAGATAGGGACTACATGTTACAATGTAGAAGCTTTCAGCTTAGAAGTGGCATTTAAAGTCACGGGAAAAAATAGTAAAGAGAGACAGAAGGTCTGTGGACAGAGGCAATGAAGCATTCAGATTTCTGCCAGAGACTGCGCTGTTGCCCCCTCCATCCTCCCACTTTTTCCAGACATCTCAGTTCCAGTGAATGTGGGAGACAGGGTAGCCTGCAGGATGAGAATCTTTGAACCCGAGTAGGCAAGATTCAGGAAGAGTGGCCGCTTGTGAGAGAGATCACTGGAGGCAGAACTATAGTGAGAAGAAAAGGCACTCTGTATTCTATATGCCAAAAATCAACAAAGTTCTTCAGAGTAGTGTGATTTCAGGAGACAATCGAGACACCTGACAGGAGTCACTTAAGGAGATGATTGGAGCTAGAGAATGACAAACAGAAGGCAGCTCAGCAAGAATGCAAATGTAGGTGAAGGTTGTTTGGCTCAGTTGTACTCCTCTTCAGTCTGTCTACCTCTGTCACCAATGCTATCACTGTCTCTTTCTAAATTCCCTTTGCCTTACTGTGAGCACTCTATTCGGGTTAAATGCCTTGGGATCCCTGATGAAACCTTCTGAGCAATAGCAATAGGTGAAATGGTCATCTCAGCAAGGGTCACTTTGAAAGGCAAAGTTTGTGTTCTCTTCAGAGAAACTATTCTCCGAATAATTCTGGGAGGTAAAATTTTATCACTGCATCTACATTTACCCTGGGTTATTGAACATATTAGAAGCAATTTTCCAATTTCTGTTCAGTAGTAGTTACCAATAGGGTCATTTTCACTATCTTTTGACTACCAATATTAACAGGTCAGGATCCTTTCCTTTTGTGAGAACTTGGATGATGCTATCTCTCTTTTACGAATTTATTTATTCATTCGCTTTACATCCCAATCATAGTGCCCCTGCTCTTCTTCTTCCAGTCCCACCCTCCCCTCATTCTTCTCTCTCCCTCCCCCATTCCTCAGAAAAGAGGGACACACACACACACACCAGCTCATCAAGTCACATCAGGACTGAGTGCATCCTCTTCCCCTGTGGTCTGGTGAGGCAGGCCCAAGTCAGAGATAGCCAAGCCTCCCCTTACTAGAACACTGACATGAAGACCAAGCTGCCCATCTTAAACACATCACCACGGTTCTGCTGCCCAAAGTGAAGGCGGGAAGGACCTGCGAGAGCTCCTTCCTCCGGTGTTCTTTACCTGCCTTTGTGCCTCTTGCCCCTTTCTTTCTCAGAAGTGAGGTAGCACAGAGGGGTGAGCTGTCACCATCTCATCCAGCTGAGCTGATATTCTGAGAACACATTGTGCTGTTTACAGTGTCTATTTACAGTGACCATTCAACCTGAACAGCAAGCCCTTCAGTTTTGCTTTAACAATCCAACGCCACTGTCCCCAAAACAGAATGATTTGCCAGCTCACTTTTGGTATATATAATTTTCTACCCAAAGAAGCTCATTTCTGTACATGATTTCACAGGAGAATTGTTTTTTTTTTTTAAACAAGCTGCATAAATGTAAATGTTACATTTTTAAACTATGCAGTGGGTATAATCACAGCAAAAAAAAAATCACTTTATTCAATACTATCAACCTTCCTTTACAGCTTTTCTCTATTTTATTATAAAATATCACAAGGATGTGTAAATATTATTTTAAAAAACAAACATCCTTTAAAGAGGACACATTTGGAGCCAGCAAGATAGCTCAACAGAAAAATGTCCTTGCCTACAAACCCCAAGACCTGAGTTTCAACCCCTGAATCCATATGGTAGAAGCACAGAATCAGCTCCTAACAAGCACACTGTGACATATTATACACACACACACCACACTCCATACCATGTTCACAAAATAAATAAGTAAAATGCAATAAAAATGTTAAAGACAAGATTTAAGTGTAGTAATCAATAATTCCATTACTTCAACACTCAGAAATATACTGAAATCTTTGACTTAGTCTGACTAACATATTTTATGTACAGCACCACTGCGTGGTAAATCTGTCCAGCCATCTATGATTTTGTTTAGAAGGGCAGGTTTAAAATAATGTTTATTCCTCTACCTTTCTTTGCTTTCAGTGTTTTTCTCCAAAGGGTAGAGAATATTCCGTCAGTCCAATCATTTGTGGCCACATCGAGTCGACCAAACATCTGTGCGGCAGTGATTGCTTTGGGATTCATCCTCATTTCTCTGTGCGGTTTTCCACAATCTGCAGCAAGCGCATCCCAATTTTAAACATCTCAGATGTTTCATGAGTCAGTATGAAGCAACATTGCACTAATTTGTCGTGTACTGTCAGCAAGTGGTCAAATATGAGAAGTGAAAAATTACACTGAAAATATATGTCATTCTGCATTCCAAGTTATAATTAGCCTTATTATCCTTTATTGAGTGCAGCACTTTGCTGTCTGTGAAATAAATTCATATTGCCTTGGGGACAAAAGGGATGCCATGCTGGAATGATGTCAGTACTTTCTCAGTGTGTATAAGAATTTTCCCATGGGAGGAGAAGAGGGAGGGAAGGTGGGATTGGGAGGGCACAGGGAGGGGGCTATAGCTGGGATACAAAGTGAATAAATTCTAATTAATAAAAAATAAATAAATTTTAAAAAGCTAAAATAAAGTAAAAAAGAATTATCCATTTATTGGAGGATCCTAACAGAATTTGAGACATGAGGTGGGAGGAATCCCCCCCCCCCTTCGACCCTCTGCTTTTTCTTTTCTCTTTTGTGACTGAGCTTAAGTTGTTGTACATCTTCTGCAGTCTTCAGGCTAGGATTTACACCATCTTATCCTCTGAGTTTTGGTTACACAAGTGCATAACCAGCTCTTCTACATCTCCAATTTAAAAATAACAGGTGACAGGAGTTCTTGGCATCCATCAACATTAAGCCAACTCAGAAAAACTCTCTCTGTGTGTGTATGTGCGTGTTTGTGTGTGTGTATCCATCCCCTACTGCATCTGTTTCCCTAAAGAACGGAACCCAATTTCTAATTTTTAGAACTCACAAAGCAAATTAGGGTAATTATTTGCAGTATTTCATGATGCTAAAGTTCAATCTTACCACAGCTGAGCTTTTGCAATAATTGACATCCACAACACTCTGGCTATGCTACTTTTTAATATAATTACACTTTATGAAAATCTTTAAGTGTATGTTGGTCAGCTTCATGGGTGAAAACTGTATTTATTCTGTTGTACATAAAAGATAAACATCAAAACACAGTACAGTGGGTAAGGCTTTTATTTTCATTTAAGATACAATAACGTTTTTTAAACACTGTAAGAATAAATACTTGACTTTCATAACATTGCTTAAATGAATTCCTCTTGAGTAAGCCGGTGTTTCTGGACTGAGTTCTGATTGTTCCACTGACTGTGACCTACCATGAGCACCACTGCTTACTGTCGATCCTTACAAACCTCCCTCCATATTCTCTTCTCTCCATGGCCAACAGATGGTTTTCTGCAAGCAGGGGTAATCATGGCACACAGAGTTCAATGGCTTCTCTAAACATATGGAATGAAACCCGGGTACTTAGTATGATTAGAAAGCTTCCCATGATTTTGCAGCCAGTCCTGAAGACACCTGATAAACCAGTATCAGATGAAAGGGGAGGAGGTTCTCCCCTATCAGTGGACTTGGAAAGGGGCAGGGAGGAGATGAGAGTGGAAGGGTGGTGGTGGGAGAGAAAGAGGGAGCGGGATATAGCTGGGATACAGAGTTAACAAACTGTAAGTAATATTAAAAAATAAAAATTAAAAAAAAAGCTACCCATGTCACAGCTACTGCCCTAATTTGGGCCCAATGAAGGCAGAGACAGATTCTGGGAGTCATGAATAAAGGGACAAAGAAGGCAGAGACAGATTCTGGGAGTCTTGAATAAAGGGACAAAGAAGCAGCAAGTGAGTAAATGGCATGTCATGAAACTAGTCAACTACAGAATAGACTTAAAAAAAAAAAAGAGGTGGGACATTGGCCATCAGCTCCTCTTCCAACTGGTTAAAGATATGGCTATCTTGAGGACATTAATTCCTTTTCTTTGAGTTACTTCCTCCGCTTGAAATAAAGTATGGGACTAAAAGCTGGGAGGTATCTCCGAAGCTAGAGTGGGGCCTCTCCAACACAGTTACATCTTCAGCAAGGGAGTGCTAAAGAAGAGTGACACTACATGCCAAGACTAAGCATTTGCCATACCTCGAAATGAAGCCTCACCACACACAGCCCCACCACCACCCACAAACAAACTGTATTTCAGCCATGCTGAAGCACTGTGCCAGTGTTATCATACCCTTCCCAATCACTCTTACCCTTTACAGGCTCTTCCTTCTGCAAAAAAATCCTTTTATCCATCAGCTACTGAGCCTCGGGTCTCAGATGAAGTGGTGCCTTCTCTGTACGACTCTCTATAACTTAGAAAGTTTCCCATCCCCTCTCCCTCTGCTCCCATTATAGTTCAAACCTTCCTCACAACAATTACACATTCTGTTATAATTATCTGTGTCTATGCCTGCCTCCCTGCCACATTGTTTACATGCCTTTATATGCTATTTCTCTGCTTCTAATATAAAACCTGGCAGGATAGCACAGTACAGAATATTTAAAAATAATAATAACATTAATTGTATTGTGAATCAGCAAACAACATGCATGGGTCATGCACCTCTTTGATAGGGGTTCCACTCAACTATCTCCTTTGTCTTTTTGATAATTATACTTTTCAACATGAAACAGTGTGTTACTTAATATAATTAATGTTTACCCTATATGCTAAAGCCAAGAGTAAGTTAATAAACAGCAAATCATCTAATAATAAATTTAGCTTTTCAAGGAATTTCTCCCAAAACCACAATGCCAAGTAGTTCAGATATAGCATGCATAATGTATCCACATTGTTTAATGTTTAGCATTTCATTCTGTCCAAGTCACTGACCCTGGTGCATTTGCAGTTTATTGTTAACAGGAGTTGATTGTCAACTATAATAAATGTTGAGCATAATTATGAAAACTTCATCATTTAAAAAAATAAAAATCCCAAACAGAGGGCTTGCAGAATATACAAAAAAATGACATAATAAATCCTGAAGATGTGTGTTTTCAGTTTGGAGGACATAGCTACTGGCAAAGAACAGAATTTTGCACCATCCGAGGCCATCTGGAAGAGCCCTCACAAAATCCATGTTATCCAATAACTTCTAGAAATGAGACTAAACGGATCATACTGAGAGCCCTGCCACAGGTGCCATCAGTCTCCAACAACAAACAACAGTGTACTAGAGTCAGTGAGCTGGGCTCCACTAACAGGAACCCTACAGCACCCTCTCCCCCTCCAATGCTGTGGATTTCATCCCAACAGACAAAGTTCATAAAATTCTGGGATTTAGCTCTGCCACCGCTCAGGCTGCTAACATGTTTACAGTTGAGACTGGAATTATTTTTTGTTACTCAAAAGTAACATTGTATTATGGATTTAATGGGAAGCAGCATGGTATCTTGGAAATTAGCTGATGGGCCCTTACCCTAACTCTCATTCCCATCATTTACCATTTTCTGACCTTGGGCTTTTCTGAGTATGAGCCTCGATTTTTATGCAAAATAACAGCCTCTTCTCCAATTCAACACGAAGAGGAAATTAACTGTGTAAAACACACAGCACAATAAAAATGTCACTTTAAAACATTTCCTTTTTGTGGGTGTGAACACAATGTATTATTTCTTAAATGTTCTCAAATAGTGGTAAATTAGTATTTCTTCCCTAAAAGTGTGTCTGTCTCTCTGACTTTATGTCTCTCTTGAACACTCAAATGTGCTACAACTGTTGAAATGTGTCACCAAGGGCAATGAAATTGCTGCTCCGTACCTGTCATGGCTTTCATCAGGGTGTGGATGCAGGTGGTCTTCCCTGCTCCACTGGGCCCCAGGGTCATCATTCCATGCCTCACCCTCTGTGTTTCAAACAGCTGGATGACTTTCAGTGTCCAAGGAGGGTGGTTAATTAAGCCAGCTTCCTCAACCTGAAACACAACAAAATCCCCATATTAGACAGCATTCAGTGTGAGCCACACTTACTCTGTTGGAGGGTAGAGAAGTAATGGGAGATTGGGGTTAATTATGTGGAGCTTTGGTCTGGGAAGATAGAAAATGATCTGAGAATGGATAGCAGTGATGACTACATAGTAACTGTGTACACAGCCATAGTCATAGTGTGAGGTCACTGACTGCAATCAGACTGCCTCCTTCACAGCATTACGATTACAACTAATAAGCTGGACAGTGTCTACTTAACCACAATTCAAAAACAAAACACGCCTACCATACAGAAACAATGTATGCCAACACAGACAAAGAGTGGCCCACTAGAGGCAAACTATCATCTCAATCTATTAAGAAGTACTTGCTCTTCTCTTCGGGAACTGACTTCAATAATACTAATACTAATACTAATACTTTATTGAATGTAATTTTGAGGATAAACTTAAGAAAAGAGCATTAGGGCTGGTGAGCTGGCTGAGTGGTTAAGAGTGCCGTATGCTCTTCCGAGAGACCCACATTCAATTCACAGCACCTATATGGCAGCTCACAACTGTCCAAAAGCAGTTCCAGGTGGTGTGACATCCTCACACCAATGCACATAAAATAAAATTAAAATAAATTATTAAAAAGAGAAAAGAGCATTAAATGGCAAAAAGGAAAAAAATGTATAGTATGTCAGATTGATTGAAAGTCCATGTAACTTCTAAGCAATCGCAATACAAGTTATAGTATCTGTGCATCTATGCTTTCTTTCTTCTAAAAACGTGGAGTGTGGAAGCTTCCAAACACTGTTCTAATATTAATCTGCAAATGAGATGATGAGATTGTTACTATGAATAGGTAAGAAAATTGAAACATGGAATGATCAGTTTTCCATGAGGTATAACTTTTAGTCATGGAGTTGGGATCTGAACCCAAAAACAGCCAGGCCTAAGATCTATTTATAAAATAACTACATTATTTTTGAACTCTTTATAAATCATGGTTTTATGTTGACTAGACTAATGTTGAGTTCATGAATTCAATTACGTTGTTGAGCCCAGAAGATGGTATTTTGCACTTTCTCTTATCTGGTTCATGCATTCTTTCTGTACCCTCTTTCATGATGTTCCCTGAGCTACAGAGAGGAAGTTATCCACACACCTCCAAACACATTCTAACATGGTCAGTCCTGGTTAAACTCAGTAAGTTGCAGAACCAAACAAAAAAAACATGAATCTGGGAAGGGGGTTTATAGTAAAGAAGGAGGTAAATAGGGTGGGTGGGAAGGAGGAAAAAAAGCAAAGATATATATATATATATACAGAATATCATATACACTTATGAAATTATCAAAGAATTTAAGTAATAAAATATTAAAAACAAAAATAATTTTGGATAATGATCATGTACCATCATGTTATGAACACTCTTCAGAAAGTCCATGGCCTACTATTACCTTACATAAGCCATCTTATAAATTACTTAGCCTTTTAGAAGGGCTTTAATTAATTTAGCCAAATGATGAGGAAATATTTTTGCAGAATGAATTATTACTCTTTATTGATCAGTAAGTAAATGCAGACTTCAGTGCACAAATTCTTAAGCAAAAATATACAGTAACTACCACATCTGAATTACATTGAAATATTTTCAAGAAAATCAATTTTATGTTGTAAACTAAGGACAAATAAGAACAATAAGGACAAAACATTTTTTTTCTAAAATTGTTCTTCAAGGAAGGTAAACTTGGGCATATAAGTTTTACATGGTCCACCTCCACACGTAGAAAGATCAATTAAATAGCAGCAACTGTCCATAAATCCAGATGCCTGAGTAGGCACACTGCAATGGACCCCTCCATCACAGAGATTATGAAAGACAGAACAAGTGCCCAGAGGAAAAGAATGAATATATGAAGTTACATGTCATCACTTCAAGTAGAACACAGAAACACAAATCTGGAGACCACTGTGGCAGACAGCAGAGCCAAGCTGAGGTCCAGCAGGAAGTCATCGGAGTCCCCACAGGCCCTGACAATCTTGACATTTTATTCTAAATCTAGCAGAATGGGTCCCACTAATGCTGCAGCCATTTGGAAGTGACTCCCTGGACATGCGACTATGGGAAATCAGGAAAGCTCTGTCGGGGAGCTTCATCAATGACCTGTACAGACCTCTCATTTGAAAAAGCTGCAGCAGCATTGTCATTTTTGGAGACACAGGTAAGGTGAGGACATTTCTCTTGATCCCCCCAAAACTCAGACAAATGAGACACAGCCCTCATTTCACCATGAAATGCATTACCTGTTTCCTGATTGCTGTCTCCAGCTCAGGGTAGCCTGCTTTGTCCAAAAGAATATTTGGAAATAGATCTTCAATCAAACTCAAGAACAGGGGTTCATCTTCATCAATCTACAAAGAACAAAGAAAGAACAGCAATGAATTTTACCACAAATACAGAATATACAGAAAATTTGAAAATGCTCAACACAGGCCAGGGTGGCCATAAGTAGATAAATAGAACCTCTACCAAATTTAAATAATATGCTCCTCACATCTCCCATAATTACAAAGTTAAGATGAGCAAAGATAAAAAAATTTAAAAAAAAACAGAAGAAAAGAAAACCTTATCTACATAACAAATATTTCAGGAAAATCCCCCATTCAGAAGACAGTAGTCTTCAATTTCTAACTTAAGCTAAAGATATTATCTTAATGAAATATATTTGTAAATTAATAAACTGGAATCTGGTTTCTATTTCATTTTGAAACAAAAGCAGCATTTTGTTTGTTGATTGACACTACAGAGACACTGACACTAGACATTGATTTCTGGTAGTTACTGTGAGAATAGGAAACTGCATTGTCTTCCTCTATGGCCTGCTAAGGATGCTCCCCTCTCAAGAGGAGGTAATTAAAGAGCCAGCCACTGAGCTGATGAGACCTGATAGGCTAGGGTCAGATGAAAGGGGAGTAGGACCTTCCCTATTAGTGGACTTGGAAAGGGGCACTTGGAGAGGAGGAGAGGGAGGGAGGGTGGGATTGGGAGAGAATGAGGGAGAGGGCTACAGCTGAGATACAAAGTGAATAAACTGTAAATAATATAAAAATAAAAATTAAATTAAAGAAAGGAATGGGAAACCGTTACATCCTTATAAAACACAACCCCTTATCAGGCCCTGAGGACATTTTAAAAGCAAGATTTTTATCTACCACACAGAAATGATTTAACCTACTTAGGTCTTTATTGTGTGAGTTTTTAAAATAATTTATTATTATATTTTCTGGGCATGTTCTGTCTGTGTATATGTCTGTGTAGCATATGTGTCCTGTTGCCTATGAAGGCAAGTACCATGTAGATGCTGGGGACGAAACCTGGGTCTTCTTGAAGAGCAGCCAATGCTCTTAGGTATTCTTAACTGCTGAACCATCTCTCCAGCCCTGTGTATAGCTTGTCTTTTAATTGATTCAATTCTATGGAAATAGAACTATTTCTGACTAGAGGTGAGCTATTTGAAAGGGGGAAAAAACTTCTCAAAATGTATAATTTAAACTCTGCACTTGATCTGAGAACCGGGCATTTAAATAAATTTAAATAAATATTTCTAAATTCGATTCGTTAAACTCGTCCTGAAGCAGGTGGAATTAGTTCCCCCTGTGAGTCTCACCAATTTGGAAAGGTTCATGTCACGCAGCACACGCATCACGATGGTGGATTCTGTATCCGCGGGACTGGCTCTTTTTGCTGCCCCCAGTGTGCGCAGAACAGACAGAATGTTCCGCAGACCGAAGTCGTAGTGAACCTGAAGAAATAGAGATGCTGGGCTTATTTCTAATAATATCCTACTAGGGAAACAGTACAAATTTGGTTGAAAACACATTGCATGTTCCATTGATAAATTAATGAATTCCAAAAAAATTAAAATAAAAAAAATAATGTCATGGGTGAGCAGGTCCTGAGGATGTGAGCTCAGGGAAGCTGGCCCCAGCCCTCCCTGGCTGCAGCGCTGGGAAAGAGGGCCTCTGCACCTCACCTGGTCAAAGCAGGAGAGGGTGTGGGCACGGGAGAGCTGAAAAGCTGAACAACTCAACTACCTCCCAGGCCCAGGACCCAGGCCTTGAGTTGGCCCACCCCAACAGCTGCCCCATCTGTGAACTGCTGGAGCCCATAAAGAGACTGGTTCTGCAAAATCAAAGCTGCAGGATCTCCATGACAGGGCAACAACAGGATATCTGAGAGGAATCCTGGAGAGGATCCAGTATTGATGGTGTAGCAGAAGCCAGAGTCCTCAAACTAGACCAATGGGTCATTGCAATGAACATTTGCAAGCACAGCTGTTTGGGGCAGAAGGCAGACTGTGTGGCATCCCACAGCTTGCATGCAAGAGACTCTACTTTGGGTTGGGTTGGGTTGGGCTTGTTTGTTTGTTTGTTTGTTTGGGGGATGAAGTTGCAAATATGGAGGGTGGATATGGAGCAATGAAGACATAAGTGGAATTTGGGTGCATAATGTGAAATTCACAAAGAATCAATAAAAAGCTTTAAAAAACAATGAAACAATTTTTTTTCTTTACTGATACACTTTTTTAAAACTGAAGACCATCCAAGAGTCTCTCCTTTTACCATCATTAGCTTAAGTCCTTGGGTTAAAACTAAGTTGAGTGTAGATAACGGGAAAGGTACAAATTCCCTTTTAGACTGTGACATCCCTCTGCCTTCCTCTGAGTCATTCATACATATAAAAATGTATTTGTGTGTCTATGGTTAAAATTCAGGACCAGAACCAAACTCAGACACTGCACTCTCAAACATTTGCTAATAATATAGGGATATTAAGCATGAGGAGGAGAAGCCACATTCCAGAATTACCTGAAGGAAGAATCCCACTAAATCTGGAGCCATGCCCCAGTTTTGTGCTTAATATAATAATTATGAAAGTTCTACATTCCAAATGTTAGCATATATGAGGTGAATAATTAAAATCCCATTATCCAACCACTGTGGAATACAGCTGGCAGTTCTAAAAATTAAAAATGGAGCAAGCAGGCAGGTGCATGGGCTGAGGCCTGTAATCCCAACACCTGGAGACTGATGCAGAAGGATTTCAGAGCGGGATGGCAAGTTCCAAGCCAACCTGTGTACCATAGTGAGACAGTGTCTTAAAAAGGTGAGGAGACCTTCCATATGATGCAAGAACCCCGCTGTAAGCCCAATCTCAAAGTGATATTTGAACAACAATATAAAATATTTATACCTTACTGTTCACAAAACATAGAAGCAGGGAGCAGCCCAAATTCCTGGCTGCCCTGCACCAGATGAATAGAGAAGCAAAACACAGCATTTTCACACAGCGGATTATTATTTAGCCACATAAAGAAGGCCACATACCGCATCACAGAGGAACCTTGAAGAGACCACGCTGACTGAAGTATGTCAGCCAAAGAAAAACAAAAACTGTACGCTTTTGTTTATATGAGTTATCTATTAAGTTGGTAGAAAATTGGAAGAGTGATTACCAGGGGCTTGGAGGTGGGAGAAGGAAAGTGTCAAATAGTAGAGTTTAGTTTGTAAGAAAAGAAATTATGAAAAATTTCTGTAAATCTATTTGTTGTGATTACACTTAATGCTACTGAACTCTACACTTGAAATGGCTGATTTCACAAGTTATGTATTTTACCACAATAAAGTCCTGACTACGTAAAAACAAAAACAAAATTAAACATCATCAATTAATGTAACAGGGAGTACTGCATCTCACTCATTGCATATGCATTGAGGGTGGAGAATGTGAAAGCACTCAGAGTCACTTCCTGCCTTCGGGGGATTCAAGTTCTTTACCAAAAACAAAGATATGAAATGTAAGTAAATGTGCACAAAAGTAGCAATGTCTTCAAAGTATGAGTGGATGGAACTAATCAAGTGAGACTTCCTTTCAGAACTGTAACTGTGTTAAGAGCCTGAAGGAGAACCTTGTCAGGGGATAACTGCCCTGGGTGCACTGGTTGCTGTCATTTTGTGAGGGCTTTGTGATTGTGACAGCAGGAGTGAAGCAGGGGCAGGGCAGAAGCAGTGGAGACAAGGGCAGGAGTCACTGGCTTGGAAAGTTCTCTACATCCAAGGACTAGAAGGGACAAGATAATTCAGTAAGCTGAGGCCCAATCAAAAGTGAGATAAAATCCAAGCTCTAGCCAGTACCTTTACTGCAGTCTTGCGACATACACTGGACCCACTCAAGCTGGCTTCAGTTCCCCAGACATTATGAAATATTGTCCAACGCATCAGGCCATACAAACGTAATGTGATAACTCATATCTCCTAGCCGTTAACTGTCATGAGGGCCTTATCTGCTATCCCAAACACATAAGGAAACTATCAAGAAGTTTGCAGCAGAATAAGCAACAGAATCTGACTAACAGAATTAGTCAAATTAGTTAAACACCACGTTGGTGAGCTTAAGTGTAAGACGAGTCAATGA
Source organism: Meriones unguiculatus (assembly GCF_030254825.1). Classification (NCBI taxonomy): domain Eukaryota; kingdom Metazoa; phylum Chordata; class Mammalia; order Rodentia; family Muridae; genus Meriones; species Meriones unguiculatus. The sequence continues at coordinate 102,917,140 of NC_083351.1, forward strand.
CACAGTAGTTCCTGAAAACTATGCCAACATTTAGTGTACCATGATGTACACCCAAGACATGCAAACCGCCAACAGCAATATCATTCACATTCTAGCTCTTATATCAGTTTGCAGAGTAACCACATCGCTTCTATACTCGAAGTAGTAATTTCCTTAAATGTACTTCTTAACAAAAGTCCAGAGAAAATTTTGTTTGGGCTTCGGAGATAACTGTGCGGCCAAGTGCTGTGTAACCATGAAGATCTGACATCAGTCTAAAATCCCATGCCAAAAAGAAAGGAAGAGAGAAAGAAAGAACAAAAGAAAAGAAAAGCCAGGCGTGGTGGCACACACATGAATTCACGGAGACAGACAGGTCCACAGTTCTCAATAGGTTGCTCAGCTAGCCCAGGCCAGTGAGAGACCCTGTGTCCTAAAAGCCAAGGAGGACAGTGCCTTAGAAACAGTTCATGAAGGGAGGAGGGAGGGTGGGATTGGGATGGGAGGAGGGAGGGGCTTATGGGGGGATGCAGAATGAATAAAGTGTAATTGATGAAAAATTAAAAAAAAAAAAAAAAGAAAGTGAAAAAAAAAAAAAAAAAGAAACAGTTCATGAAGCTGACTTCCCATCCATGTGCATGTGTACACAATGCACGTGTACCTGCACACATACCCAGCAGGCGTGCACACATGCTCGCATGTATGTACACATACACACAAAGCAGCTGCTGTCATTTTATACTTAGCATCAAAGGTGCCTCGTCAAGATCTGGTCTAAGCTAAGGAGCTGTTGGCGATGGGTGGCTGCTGGGAGGGAGAGTTGGCTTCTAACAAGCGTACGGCCTAAGGGACTATCCATGCTCCAGTAGACAGCCCCGCACCATGCACACACTGGCGGCACTAAGTGGACCCGAGTGATTGTTTCAGGAGTGCATGAAATTGGGAGAGAAGACCAGTGAAGAAGATCAATGAGGAACCGGAGGGACAGAATCCAGGGTGGATTCATCAAAATACAGTATATGCATATGTGAAATTTCCAAACAATTTTTCAGAACAACTGAAAACATCCCAGTGAACAGAGAGATGAAATGTGGTTAGCTCCATGGAGACCTTCAGAATAACACACCTGCTTCGAGAGCTGCTCCTCACACAGCCGGTAGAGTGTGAAAAATTTCCTGGCCAGAACCACATTGTCGATGAAGCCACAGCTGGCCAACTTCACCCGGATGATAATCTGACGGTCGGGGACCATCATGGACACGGAGCGGAAGTTGATCTTCAAGTTCTCGGGGAGCTCCTGGCGCCCAGCGTAGCCAGGGTTCTAAATGGAAGCAAAACCCAAGAACGAATGACGTACTCCTGGGGCAACTGGGACACACCGGCGTGATAGTAAAAGATTCATTATGCACACAACAAATCTGGAATGTCAGCTGTGGAGCTCATTTATGTATCTTATTCTTCTTTTGCCTGGGCAGACTAAGTCATGAGTTATTAATATGAGCTTTGTTTAGCTCCTGAAGGTTTTCAAACAGAAATGATAATTACAATCTCAATTTTCATTCATGAAGCGCAGGTGAAACAGGATTGGGGAGAGGTTTGACAACAAGGCCGGGTTTCATTTCAATTGCTAGCTCTTCCAGCATTACGTACCATGGTTAGGAATAGTCCAAATTCTGGGTTCATAGTCACATTATCTCCATCAGTGAAAATAAAGGATTTTTTATGCTCCTTTTTACATGTGAGAATAATAGAGATTTGCTGGGCTGCAACGGAGAGAACTGGTAGATCGATGCGGTTGAATTCATCAAAGCAACCCCAGGACCCAGACTGTGCCAGCCCTTAGAAAGGAAATTAAATAGAAAATCCAATTAGTATATAATTTTGAAAATCCAAGAAAATGGATATTACACAGTTGCCAAGAACCAGAGATCGGTTTATTCAAAACTTAAGTTGGGAAATAAATGGTGCATCAAGAGGCCCCAAACAGCCAAGAAGTTGGCAGCCTGTCTGTAAACATCCAACCATATTACTGACGACAAGTTGCTTTACAACGGGGAACCCGCATGAGCATTCCATCCACCTAATGTTGCTCAAACTGAGCTTGTCAAATAAAACAAGCTGGGAAAAAAAGATGACACCAAAACATATCCTGTTCTTGAAAAAATATATACAAATCTTTTGCTGTTGTTGTCGCTACAGATTGAATCAAGTTTCCCACAAGCTAAGCATGCTCTCCCAGTGAGCTGCATCACCCATGCTGGCAGATGAATCTTAACAAGAAATTCACCTGATTTGAAATCTGTCAGCCGGTGAAGAGCACGGTGCTCACCTTTGAATATGCGTCCAAGTCCTCGGAAGTCCATCTGGTCTGAGCAGTTGAAAACCACAACGTACTTCCCAAGACACCGGCCCATATCCTTGGTGGTTTCGGTCTTGCCTGTTCCTGCAGGACCAGCAGGGGCCCCTCCCATGCTCATGCCTAGAGCTTGAGCCAATGTGATGTAGCACCTGCACGGCCAGCTTAGTGTTAGAAACTTGCTAGAGCATACAAAGTTACTCGAGATGTCACAGAAAAATGAACCAGCGCATGATTAAAAGATGCGGGAAGAGAGCCCATTTCCCTACAGATAATCTCCAAACCTTCATCCTAAGATAAATGTCTTGTGTGTGTTGAGATGTGCTATGGGAAAAAAAGGAGGTAGCCTCTGGTCAAATAAGTTTAAGAAGTCTGTAAATAGTTAAACAGATTTCTTTACTGATGTTTCTCGGGCTTTAGATATTTATGATAATTGAGAATGTATAAGCAGGAAAAAATGGTGTAGAATATTGCCAGCACTTAACTGATAGGCTTCCCTAGAAGTCTCTCCATGACAAAACAACAACATTGAGTCAGTTTCCCTGAGCATGAGGAAAATGCATGTGGCTATGTATCACCAGGCACCCTCAAGGAAGGATGTTACTCAAAAGGTAAAAACAAGCATTGGTGAGGGAATTGCATTCTGTTGATGAAGATGTGGCTTGGTGAAGTATCTATTGAAAACTGTTTGACTTTCTACTCCCCCCAAAAAACTTAAAAGCAACACTAACTTGTACCCATCCAGGTTCATACACAAATAAAGATGTAATCGCCCTTTCATGAAAATGTCTACTTTGCTATGATCACTACAGCCAAGAAAACACCCAGTTATCAGCCAGTGGATGTTCATAGTAGATATAAAAAAGACACAATTGATAGTTAATGATGAATGAACTTTTCAAAAAGTAGAATACTTTTTAGTCTTTAAAAAAGAAACTGACTCTGAGATTCCTTCCATCTTACACCTGTCAGAATGGCTAAGATCAAAAACTCAAGCAACAGCTCATGCTGGCAAGGATGTGGAACAGGAGGAATACAACCTTTTCTGGTAAGAGTGAAAACTTGAAGAACAGTTTTGGAAATAAATTTGTGCTTCCTCAGAAAATGGGAATCAATCTTCAAGACCCAGCTCTATCTCTCCTGGGCAGATGCCCAAGGGCACTCCAACATACCATAAAGACACTTGCTCAACTATATTCACTGCAGCTTTGCTCATAATAGCCAGAAACTGGAAACAACCTAGATATCCCTCAACCAAAGAATGGACTCGGCTATTAAAAACAAAGACATCATGAAATTTGAAGGCAAACGAATGAAGCTAGAAAGTATCATTCTGAGTGAGGTAACCCAGACCAAGAAAGACAAACATGCTATGTACTCACTTATAAGTGGATACTAGCCATAAAATAAAGGATAATCATGCTACAATCCACAGACCCAAAGAAACTAAGTAATAAGAAGGGCTCAAGGGGAGATGCATAAATCTCACTGAAAAGGAGAAATAGAACAAGCATCATGGGTTGGTACGAGGGGGACGGGCAACCAGACAGGGGTGGTATGGGGATGGGAACAGGAGTAATTTGGTGACTGGAAGACAGAGAGAGTACTGGGAGAGACAAATGGAATGGGAGCCATCTCTAGGACAAGCTAGAAACTTAGAGCAGGAATCTATGAGGATGACCCTAGCTAGAACTCCTATCAATGGGGGATATGGAGCCCAAACCCTCCATCTCCTGTAACCAGGCAAGACTTCCAATGGAGAAATTGGAACACCAACCAGCTACAAAACCTTCAACCTACAATTTATCTTTCCCATAAGATTTGCTGTGGTAAAGATAGAACAGAAACTGAGGGAGTGGCCAAGCAATGACCGGTCCAGCTTTAGACCATGTCATGACAGAGAGTTGACCCCTGACACTGCTAATGATAATCTGCTATACATGCAGACATGAGCCTAGAAAAACTGTCATCAGAGAGGTATCACCCATCAGCTGAAAAAAACAGATGCAGAGGCTCACAGCCAAACACTAGGCAGAGATTGGGGAGTCCTACGGAAGAAGGAGAGGAAGGATTGTAGGAACCACAAGGAAACCCACAGAATCAACTAACCTAGGTCCACAGAGGCTCACAAAAGACTGAACCGCCAACCAGAGAGCATGGATGGGACTGACTTAGACCTTCTGTACATATGTTACAGTTGTGTAGTTTGGTCTTCATGTGGGACTCCTAGGAGTGAGAGCAGGGGCTGTCTCTGACTCTGGTGCCTACCTTTGGGACACATTCCTCCTGCTAGACTTCCTTGTCTAGACTCAGTTGGAGAAGATGTACCTAGTCTTACTGCAGATTGATATGCTAGGGCTGGCTGATATCCAAGGGAGACTACACTTTTTCTGAAAATAGAGCGAGAAGGAGTGGTTGGGGGAGGGGAAAAAAGAGAGAGGAGGGACTGGAAGAAGAGGGGGGAGAAGAAACCACAGTCAAGAAGAAAACCATGCTATTTGACACATGGGGACATATCTGAGAAACTTTTGCCAAGTATTGTCCCCTTCTCTCCTCCCACCCAGCATTGGACCTACAGATTGTTGTTAGCTGTGACGGGGGACTAGGAAGTGAACCCCAATCCTCTGCAAGAGTGATAAGTGTTCATAACACTTAAGCTATCTCCCCAGCCCCACAAATCTTGGTTTTGAACAACACACTACTGAATAATGGCATTCCAGGTCGATGCATGAGCACCTGCAATTCCTTCTACATCTAATATGAGGATAACAAATGAAAGATTTGGTGAGCAAATATAAGAGCCTCTAAAGGAAGAATTTTACCCTGAAAATATGCTGATAGATTAGTTGATTCCCAGCACCACCTGGTGTTGCCAAAGAAAACAATTCATAAGCTGCTGCAGCTTTGTTTCCTAAAGCATTCATATGGACCGGAGAAAGAACTCAGAAAAAGGCAATTTGTCCAGCTTATAGGCAGAAGCGGACATCAAGTACACAGACTGCAGTCTGCCAGGTTCTCTACTAGAAATGAGTTCCTGAAAACCAGGTGAGCAACCATCCTGGCCAAGGAGGAAGATGCCTGGTGTGAAACCAGATGAACACTTGCACTCACATATATTTTTCTTCTAGCCAACAGCCTAATTCCGGCCTTGCATTTCACCAGGCCTTTTCAGAGCAGTCTTTAGCAACCACCACCTATACAATCAATGGTCTCCATGTCGACTCATTAAAACCCCCAGAGCAACCTGCAATAATGGAAGTCTCTGTTCTCATTTCACAAGTAGGACAGATGCTCACTCAGTAGAGTGAACCTGCTCAGGATCTCAGGAGGAGAGCTGATATGTAATCTAGTCTGTTGTGGATGTTTTGGTTTATGATATGCAAACACGCTTTTGTTAAAATTCCAAGTCTGGGATTTTAGTTTGTCCACACCTGTTATGTGTCTCATGTGGGGCGTTGCCTCTGCCAGGTGGAATTAGTTGAATTCTGCGGACTTTGAGGGGTATAAATATGACAGCCCAGAGGAAGAAGGCACAGCTGCTTGGAGGAGGACTGATTGCTGCTGGTTCATCCTGCTTCTGCATTAGCTGTTTGCTGATTTACTGGTTACCTGAATTTCTGGATTTCTTGACTACTGATATTGGTAGGGCCCCAAAAAGACTCCTACAACCCTACCCAGTGGCAAGTAGCAGAGAGAACCTCAACCCATGTCCCCACTAACTTTCTTTCCCTCCTGCCCAGTTTTGAAGGGGTTAAAAGGGAAGTAGAAACATTTAATAACCCTAAATAGAATAGGTTTGTTAAAAAAATCTCAAGGTCCTACCTAGCAGTGTATCAAAGCAGATGCTGAGACTCATGACCAAACTTTGGGCAGAGTGCAGGGACTCATATGAAAGAAGGGGGAGTCAGTAAGACCTGCAGAGGACAGGAGCTCCACAAGAAGAACAATAGAACCAAAATATCTGGGCACAGGGGTCTTTTCTGAGACTGATTCTCCAACCAAGGATCATTCATGTATATAACCTAGAACCTCTGCTTGGATGTAGCCCACGGCAGCTCAGTATCCAAGTGGATTCCCTAATAAAGGGAACAGGGAATGTCTCTGACATGAAGTCAATGGCTGGCTCTTTGATTCCCCCCCACCCAAGGGAGGAGGAGCCTTGCCAGGCCACAGAGGAGGATATTGCAGACATCCTGATGAGACCTGATAAGCTAAGGTCAGAAGAAAGGGGAGGAGGACCTCCCCTATCAATGGACTTAAAGAGGGGCATGGGAAGAGAAGAGGGAGGAAGGGTGGGATTGGGACGGAATGAGGGAGGGGGATACAGCTAAGATAAAAAGTGAATTAAATGTAATTAATGTGAAAAGTAAAAATTTAATTTAAAAATAAATAAGTAATGGTCCAATGACAATAATAATAAAAAAATAAAATCTATTATTGTCATTAAACTAAAATATGTCAATGAGGAAGTATAATTTTTTTGAGGAAGTATAATTTTAACTTGTGACTTATAGTACAACCCAGCCCTACAGAAGATACTAGAAGGAAAACTGCAATCCAACAAAAACAACTACATCTAAGAAAACATAGGATATAGATAACTACATAACAAAAAATCAAAAGAATACAAGCAATGAAACAGTAACACCACCAACCCCACAACAACAAAAATTAACATTCTTTGGTCACTATTATCTATCAACATCAATGGACTCAACTCTCCAATAAGAACACACAGACTAACAAATTGGTTGCAGAAACAAGATCACATTCTGCTGCATCCAATAAACACACCTCTGCAACAAAGATAAACATTACCTCAGAATAAAGGGCTGGAAAAATGTTTTGCAAGCAAATGGACCAGAAAACAAGCTGGGATAGCTACCCTAATATCTAATAAAATAGACTTTCAACCAAAATTAATCAAAAAAAGATGAGGAGGGGCACTACATTCTCATCAAAGGAAAAAATCCACCAAGAGGACATCACAACCCTGAACATCTATGCCCCAAATACAAGAGTGCCTACATTTGTAAAAAACACATTATTAAAGCTTAAATCACACATCGATCCCAACACCTTAATAGTGGGAGACTTCAACACTCCACTCTCACCAAGGGACAGATCATCTAAACAGAAGCCAAATAGGGAAATAAAGGCACTTACAGAAGTCCTAAATCAAATGGACTTCATAGATGTCTACATAACTCTTCACCCAAACTCAAAAGAGTATACCTTCTTTTCAGCACCTCATGGAACCTTCTCAAAAATAGACTATATAGTTGGTCACAAAGCAAGCCTCAACAGACACAAGAAAATAGAAATAATCTCCTGTATTCTATCTGACAACCATGGACTTAAGCTGGACCTCAACAATAGAAATAACATAAAGCCTACACAAACATGGAAACTGAACAACATACTACTCAATGACAGCTGGGTTAAGGAAGAGATAGCCAAACTAACTAAAAGGCAGAGAGAAACTATCCAAATCAGCAAAAACAGAAATGAAAAGGAGGACATAACTATAGACACTGAGAAAATCCAAACAATCATTAGGTTGTACTACAAAAGCCTATATGCAATAAAATTTGAAAATCTAAAGGAAATGGACAATTTTCTTGATAGATTCTACTTACCAAAATTAAGTCAAGATCAGGTAGAAAGATTGAACAGCCCTATATCCCCCAAGGAAATTGAAAAAAAAAAAAAAAAGACCCTGAGCCAGATGGTTTCAGCACAGAATTCTACCAGACCTCCAAAGAAGTGCTAACTCCAATTCTTTTCAAACTATTCCACAAAATAAAAACAGAAGGAACATTACCAAACTCATTCTGTGAAGCCACAGTCATCTTGGTACCTAAACCACACAAAGACCAACAAAAAAAAGAGAACTTCAGACCTATCTCTCTTATGAACATTGATGCAAAAATACTCAATAAAATACTGACAAACCGAATCCAAGAACATATAAAAGATATCATCCACCATGACCAAGTAGGCTTCATCCCAGGAATGCGGGGGTGGTTCAATACATGGAAATTCATCAATATAATCCCTCATATAAACAAACTGTAGGAGAAAACCCACATGATCATCTACTTAGAAGCTGAAAAAGCATTTGACAAAATTCAACACCCATATATAAAGTCTGGGAGAGATCAGGGATACATACCTAAACATAGTAAAGGCAATATACAGCAAGCCTATAGCCAACATCAAACTAAAGAGAGATAAACTTAAATCAATCCCGCTGAAATCAGGGACAAGGCAAGGCTGCCCACTCTCTCCATATCTTTTCAACATAGTGCTGGAAGTCCTAGCTAGAGCAGTAAGACAATATTGTAAATGTGCACATCTTGACTTAACAAATAAAATTATCGTGTCATCATAAAAAAAAAATTCAAGGTCAACACTAGTCCATGGCCACAAGTCAGGCCCTTTCTGTTAGACCCAGCCCTTTCTGTTAGACCCACGGCACATCTAACCTCTAGAAGTAAGGAACCAACTACAGCCATTCACTGCTGTTCTGCAGAGCTTCTTAAACTTGGGAACATCAGGCAACTTGTCATGACCGTTGAAATTGAACATCCATGGTATTACAGATGCTTCTTATTACATGTAAAGAGAAGTGCTTTCTGCACGTGTTCATTCTAAAATGCTCAAAAATTTTTGAAGGAAAACAACAGGGCACATGTACCAGCAAGGAACTCACTTTGTTGAGAACTGGAGTTAGTTACAGACTTTGAACTAGGTCACTCTTACGTGCTTAAGGAGAGCTGCCAGAAAAGATTGCTAAGCAATGTGCATTCCATGATTAAGAAAAGCAATGAGGCAGGCATGGTGATACACTCATGTAATTGCAGCTCTTGGTAGGCCAAGGCAGAACTGACAGTGCAGTAGGCTAAGGCAGGATGGATAATGATCATGAATTAAAGTCAGCTTGGGTTGCATATTTCCAGGTCCAACTGAACTGCATAGGAGGATCGAAGATACACACACACACACAAACACACACACATGGGGGAGGGGAGACAGAGAGGTACAGAGAGAAAAAGATAGAGATAGAGAGAAAAAGAGAGAAACAGACATAAAGAGACAGACAGGCACACAGAGACATAGAGACAAAGTGAAGGGGAGAGAGAAGACAGAGACAAATGAGGCAGAGAGACAAACAGACAACAGTCAGAAACAGAATCAGTGAAAGAGAGACAATAGAAGGCTAGCTACATACAATTACTTCTTACATATGCATTCAGTCTTCTCAAGTTGCCATTATCTAAAGTCTATTAAATTAATATCTTAAGAAACATAAAGATATATTTGTTGAACTTTTATTTTATCATATTATCATTAGTTATTGCTAATCTCCTACTATGTATAATTTATAAATCACATCGCAACATGAATTTGTATGTATAAGAAAAAGAGTATACATAGTGATGAATTCTTTTTGTGATTTCAGGCATCTGCCTAGCATCCTGGAACATACTCCCCCTCGATAGAGGATGTATCATAATTTTAATATGAAATGTCCCCTAAGCTCATATGATTGGTGGTATAGTTGCCAGCTGATTAACTTTAGAGCAATGTTTGACTTTCTGGGCCTCTATCCTAATCTATGGGTCAATACCTTGACAGATTCAGAATATTCTGGAATTATTGGGTGTGGTAAAGGTAGGAAGTGGGGTCTAGAGGAAGGAATGGGTCACTGGGGGTGTCACTAGAGATATAACTTGCCTTGTTCCCAATATATTCCTCCATCCGCATACCTTCTATTCATCATGAGGTGAATAAGCTCATCTACCACATACTATCATAATCATTATGTTCTACTTTAGTGCCTAGAGAAAAAAAGTCATGGACTGAGCCCTCTGAAACCATGAGCCAAAACAAACTCGCTGAGCTCTTCTGTTGGGTTGATGTCACATCTATTCCAAAGCAAATAATACAGGAGGACTTTTATGCATGAGCTATAGTTTGTAAAAGTATTTAAAAACAAAAAACTGAGAGGGATCAAGAATCCTGCCCAAGACTCCATAGCCATGAAGGGCAGGGTCAAGTAGTAACAGAAACTATATCACTGCATCATGAGAAAACATTGTGCTTCTGTATTTCTGTCAACAAGGATGCTGTATCTGCCCTTGGTTTCATCTTGCTGAGTAACAGCAGTCATGAGATCATTCCAGCTACCTCCATGAGTGCTCAGAAGTGGAAGGAGGGTGGTCATTAGAGTCACCATGAGTTTTATGGAAAGGTGATATGTATCTCTATCATGTGATGATGGCCATCTGACCATCTGGAATGTCAACAGGTCTGTCCATGTGATGCGAAGCTCCAGAGCTGAGAGAACTGCCTGTTGTCAAATTCCATAGGTCAAACACACAGACTGACAGTGCATTCCAGAGCCTCCAAAATTATACCTTTATAAAGTTTGTTTTCATGAGGAGCTTTCCTTCTGTAAAAGGACAGAAAGTCTTACACTCTGAGCCACAAGCCAAAAAGAATGCCTCCGTTCTCACACATTGAAGCTGAAGAAATGCAGAGTGAGAAATGAGTGAAAGCCTAAGATGAATGCTGATCTGAGTTCAAGGCCAGCCTGCTATAGAGTAAGCTTCAAGTAAGGAAAAGCTTAGCTTAAGGTGTGGTGGTACATGCCTTTAATCCCAAACAATAAAGGTAAAGTTAGTTTGTAGAAGGAAGTACCCATGTTTAAAAGTGATGTCTAATTCAGTGGTAGAAATAGTGACAAATAATAAGATTTGAAAGAATAGATACAAACAACTCTCAGAAAAAGAGAGAGAAAAAGGAAGCTAATTAAGGGGCAGGAGAGAGGGAGGGGAAGAAGAAAAAGAAGAGAGAGGGAGAGAGGAGGCAGTTTTACCTGGACAGTAATAAAAAGACTGGCTGCAGAGAAAGAATTCAGGTGAACACTGAGTGAGCCAGAGAGTGATAAAGAGGCAGAATATTAGAAAAGATTGTTGAAGTTAGTTTGAGGCCAAACAGAGCAATTCAGAGGCCAAGAGAGAAGCCAGATTGAGTAAGTCAGCTGGGAGAAGAGTTCGGCCAAAACAGCTGAGTTAAACCAGGCAGCCAAGAACTCAGTAAGAACAAGAAAGAATGAGCTTATTCAGCAGTAAGTATCAGAGGCTAAAAAAAATTCTAGGCCTAGGTTAGATGATATGGAGGCTAGACTCTTCCAGGACTAGGCCTAGGTTAGCAGAAGGAGGGAGTAAGCTACTGAGACAATTGAAACAGGTGAATAAAAATTCCTTTTACAACAAAAGGATACAGAAAAGGGTTTAAAAAATGCTGTCACAAAATCTAACATCCATTCACGTTTATATTGGAGAGATCAGGGATACAAGACACATATCTAAATGTAGTAAAGGCAGTATACAACAAGCCTATAGCCCACATCAAACTAAACGGAAAGAAACTTAAAGCAATCCCACTGAAATCAGGGACAAGGCAAGGCTGCCCACTCTCTCCATATCTCTTTCAACATAGTTCTGGAAGTCCTTGCTAGAGCAATAAAACAGTTAAAGAAGATCAAGGGGATACAAATTGGAAAGGAAAAAGTCAAATTATCATTATTTGCAGATGATATGATAGTATATGTGAGTGACCCCAAAAACTCTACCAGGGAATGCCTACAGCTGATAAACACCTTCAGCAAAGTGGCCAGATACAAAATTAACTCCAAAAAATCAGTAGCCCTCTTGTATACATAAGACAAAAGGGCTGAAAAAGAAATTAGAGAAACAACACCCTTCACAATAGCCACAAATTACATAAAGTACATTGGTGTAACCCTAACCAAGCAAGTCAAAGACTTGTATGAAAAAAATTTCAAGTTTCTGAAGAAAGAATTAGAAGAAGATATCAGAAGATGGAAAGATCCCCCATGCTCATGCCTTGGCAGGATTAACATAGCAAAAAGGGCCATCTTACCAAAAGCAATCTACAGATTCAATGCAATTCCCATCAAATTAGCAACACCATTCTTTACAGACCTGCAAAGAAAAATTCTCAACTTCATATGGAATAACAAGAAACCCAGAATTGCTAAAACAATCCTCTATAATAAAAGATCTTCTGGAGGTATCTCCATCCCTGATCTTAAGCTGTATTATAGAGCAACAATAGTAAAAACTGCATGGTACTGGCATAGAAACAGAATGGTGGATCAATGGAATTGAATAGAAGACCCAGAAATAAAACCACACACTTATGGACACCTGATTTTTGACAAAGATGCCAAAACCATACAATGGAAAAAAGATAGCATCTTCAACAAATGGTGCTGGTCTAAATGGATATCTACATGTAAAAAAAAAAATGCAAATAAATCAAAACAACCCTGAGATTTCACCTTACACCCATGAGAATGGCCAAGATCAAAAACTCAAGTGACAACACATGCTGGAGAGGTTGTGGAGAAAGGGGAACCCTTCTCCACTGCTGGTGGGAATGTAAACTTGTAAAACCACTCTGGAAATCAATCTGGCGCTTTCTCAGACAACTAGGAATAGCACTTCCTCAAGATCCAGCCATACCACTACTGGGCATATATCCAAAAGAGGCTCAAGTACACAAAAAGGACATTTGCTCAACCATGTTTGTAGCAGCTTTATTTGTAATAGCCAGAAGCTGGAAACAACCCAGATGCCCCTCAACTGAAGAATGGATGCAGAAATTGTGGTACATCTACACAATGGAATATTACTCAGCAATGAAAAATAAGGAAATCATGAAATTTGCAGGTAAATGGTGGGATCTGGAAAGGATCATCCTGAGTGAGTTGTCCCAGAAGCAAAAAGACACACATGATATATACTCACTCATATAGACATACAACATAGGACAAACCCACTAAAACCTGTGCATCTAAAGAAACTAAGCAAGAGAGAGGACCTTAACTAAAACGTCCAATCCCCATCCAGAGAGGCAAAGAGGATGGACATCAGAAGAAGAAGAAAACAGGAAACAACCTAGGAACCTACCACAGAGGGCCTCTGAAAGCCTCTGCCCTTCAAACTATCAAAGCAGATGCTGAGTCGGATGGGCAACTGTTGGGCAGGTGAACGGAATTTTAGGTAAGAACTGGGAAATAGTAAGACCTGGAGAGGACAGGGTCTCCACAAGGAGAGCAACAGAACAAGAAAATTTGAACATAGGGAACTTCCCAGAGACTCATACTCCAACCAAGGACTATTCATGGAGATAACCTAGAACCCCTGCACAGATGTAGCCCAGGGCAGTTCAGAGTCCAATTGGGTTACATAGTAATGTGAAGAGGGACTGCCTCTGACATAATCTGATTGGCCTGCTCTTTGATCACCTCCCTCTGGGGGGGGGGGGGAGCAGCCTTACCAGGTCACAGTAGAGGACAATACAGCCACTTTTGATGTGAACTGACAGACTAAGATCAGAAATGAGAGGAGAACCTCCCCTATTAGTGGACTTGGGGAGTGGCATGCAAGCAGAGGGAGGAGGGAGGGTGGGATTGGGAGGAGAGGAGGGAGGGGCTTATGGGGGGATGCAGAATGAATAAAGTGTAATTGATGAAAAATTTAAGAAAAAAGGGAAAAAAATAATTTAAGAACCTTAAATGACTTTCAAAATTGGAGGAAAACATGGAGTTAGTCAATTGGCATGGAGCACGTCTCGCCCCTGGGGGCAATGGTCTCCTGAACCTACTCAGACCCTCGAACACCACCACTGCTAGTTCTAGAACTGACGCAGGATGTTCCAACGAGGGGTTAAGGCTTCTCATAATATTTCCTATAAGCCCACACCTGTTTGTCTATATCCCCCATTTTTATTCATTATTAGCCAGATAGAGCCAAGTAATTGTGGTAATGATACTTGCTTTTTTGCCCAATGCTGGAATGCTAGTAAATTTAGGTATGCCCTGGTTACTCGCATGCCTCACTGGGTGCCTATGCCCATTGATGCCCCTCACGCTATGACTCTCTTCAGACAGAAAAGGGATCTTGGAACTACAGCCACCATTATTACTACCATCTCATTGACGGCTGTTGGAGCTACCACCAGGGCATTAGCCATGAGTCATACTGGGCAGACTGCTCAGACCCTGAATAATCATTTAGTCAATGTAGCTCATGCCTTAGTTGTACATAAAGGAATTAATGCTCAACTAAAAGGAAGCTTGATGGTGTTCAATCAGAGGATTGACCTCTTGCAGGAGCAAATTGATACCCTATGGCAAATCGCTCAACCTGGCTGTCAATGAAAGTATGCTGGACTTTGTGTCACTAGCATACAACATGAGAATTTTTCCTGTGCTGCAAATCTGTCTAAACAATTGTCGAGCTATATTTTAGGTAATTGGACTGGTGAATTTGATACTACGATGGAGCAGCTGAGAGTGGCCATTGTCACAGTAAATTCTACCGGAGTGGACGCAGGACTAGCCACAGGATTATCAACATGGATTGCTGCAGCCATGAATCATCTGAAGGAATGGGCGGGCATGGGAGCGTTAGCAGGCCTTCTGGTGTTGGTCTCCTTGGTTTGCCTGTGGTATATATGCAAGATTAGAGTCTCACAACAGTGTGATGCAGCCATGATCATTCAGGCCTTTACAGCCATTGAAGCAGGACATTCTCCCCAAGCATGGTTGGATAACATAAAAAGCTAAAATGTTACGCTCAGGATGCGAGGCTAAGCACTGCACTCAGGGTCAGCCGCTTTGGACCCAGAGAAGAGCATGTCTGATTGCATGCGGGTTGATGTCCCAGGTCCCGCCTCTGAGAAAAAGGTATCGGACAGGTCTGATGCTCTTTGGGTGGATGACACCTAAATGAACATCGGTACAAAGTCCCAATTTATTTCTAATATCAGAGATCAGACCTCTACTCTTGCCTAATGCGTCTAAAACAAAAAGGGGGAACTGTAGAGAGCTGCGGAATGCTATGCCTTAAAGATGGAGCTGGTTTCTGCCTTCCACCTTCCCGATGGTGAGTGCTCTCTGTCACGAACAATTCCACATTTGGCTAAGGCTGAGGATCTGGCTTGCTTCCATGTATGTGGACCTATCTACATTGCCCACGTGGCACGCCTGGGTTGGCTACCCAGAGGCTATTTAAGCTGTGGGTTGGCTTTCCCCGGGGTCCGAGGAGGATTGTTCAATGTTCCTGAATAAACTGCATTAAAAAAAAAAGCAAATAGATCCATACTTATCACCCACACAAAGCTAAAGGCCAAGTGGATCAAAGACCTCAACATAAAGCAAGACACATTAAATCAGTTAGAAGAAAAAGTGGGGAAGACCCTAGAACTCATTGATACAGGAGACAACTTCCTGAACAGAACACCAACAGCACAGGCTCTAAGAGCAACAATCAATAAATGGGACCTCATGAAACTGAAAAGCTTCTGTAAAGAAAAGGACACCATCATCAAAACAAAACGACTGCCTACAGATTGGGAAAGAATCTTCACCAACCCTTTATCTGACAGAGGGCTAATATCCAGTATATATAAAGAACTAAAGAAGCTGAAAAAAAGCAAACCAAGTAATCCTATTAAAAAATGTGTAACAGAGCTAAACAGAGAATTCTCTGTAGAGGAATATTGAATGGCAGAGAAACACTTAAAGAAATGCTCAACATCATTAGCCATCAGGGAAATGCAAATCAAAATGACCCTGAGATTTCACCTTACACCTATCAGAATGGCAAAGATCAAAAACTCAAGTGACAACACATGCTGGAGAGGTTATGGAAAAAGGAGAACCCTCCTCCACTCCTGGTGGGAATGTAAACTTGTACAACTACTCTGGAAATCAATATGGCACTTTCTCAGACAAATAGGAATAGTGCTTCCTCAAGATCCAGCTATACCACTCCTAGGCATATATCCAAAAAAGGCTCAAGTTCACAGTAAGGACATTTGCTCAACCATGTTTGTAGCAGCTTTATTTGTCATAGCCAGAAGCTGGAAGCAGCCCAGATGCCCCTCAACTGAAGAATGGATACAGAAATTGTCATACATCTACACAATGGAATATTACTCAGCAATGAAAAATAAGGAAATCATGAAATTTGCAGGTAAATGGTGGGAACTGGAAAGGATCATCCTGAGTGAGCTGTCCCAGAAGCAGAAAGACACACACAGTATATACTCACTCACATAGACATGTAACATAGGATAAACCTACTAATACCAGTACATCTAAAGAAACTAATTAAGGGAGATGACCCTGACTAAAATGCTCAATCCCCATCCTGAAAGGCAAAGAGGAAGGGCATCAGAAGAAGAAGAAAACAGGAAACAAGTTAGGAACCTGCCACAAAGGGCCTCTGAAAGGCTCTGCCCTGCAGACTATCAAAGCAGATGCTGAGACTTATGGCCAACTGTTGGGCAGAGTGTATGGAATCTTATGAAAGAAGTGGGAAATAGTAAGATCTGGAGAGGACAGGAGCTCCACAAGGAAAGCAACAGAACCAGAAAATTTGAACACAGAGGTCTTTCCAGAGACCCATACTCCATCCAAGGACCATACATGGAGATAACCTAAAACCCCTGTGCAGATATAGCCCATGGCAGTTCAGTGTCCAAGTGGGTTCTATAGTAATGGGAAGAGGAACTCCCTCTGGCATAAACTGATTGTCCTGATCTTTGGTCACCTTTTCCTGAGGGGGGAGCAGCCTTACTAGGCCACAGAAGATGACAAATGCAGCCACTCCTGATAAGGTCTGATAGACTAAGATCAGAAGGAAGGAAAAGGGGACCTCGCCTATCAGTGAACTTGGTGAGGGGCATGCGTGAAGAAGGGGGAGGGAAGATGGGATTAGGAGGGGAGGAGGGAGGGGTTTATGGGGGGGATAAAAAGTGAATAAAGTGTAATTAATAAAAAAATGCATTTGAAAAAAATGCTGTCACATTCTGGATATTGACCATGAACTGAACAATGAAATGCAAAGGAGCATAGGTTTTAAGGGTTCTTGGTGAGGTTAAGGTAGCAAATAGGAGATGGATACCACCACAGGGTAAATGGAATGGCCAACTACTAGAATGAAAACTGTAAGAGTTAAACATATCATAGTAGCTCAGTGACCAATTGGTTTCCCATAGTAAGGGGAACAAGGACTATTTCTAACAGGAACTCAATGACTGGCTCTTTGACCCCCCCCCCGCCCCCCAAGGGAGGAGCAGTCCTGTTAGGCCACAGAGGAGGACTTTGCATCCAGTCCTGAAGATGCCTGATAAAACAGGATCAGATGAATGGGGAGGAGGTCCCCCCCCATCAGTGGACTTGAAAAGGGGCAGGGTAGAGATATGGGAGGGAGGGTGGGATTGAGAGGGATTGAGGGAGAGGAATACAGCTGGGATACAGACTTAATAAAATGTAACTAATAAGAAAAAAATAAAATTAAAAAAAAAGAAAGACAAATGGGATGGACATTGGAAGTGGGAGAAAACAAGTAACAGGACAGGAGCCTACCACAAAGGACCTCTGAAAGACTCTACCTAGCTGTGTATCAAAGCAAATGCTGAGAATCATAACCAAACCTTCGTCAGAGTACAGGTCATCATATGAATAAAGTGGGAGTTAGTATGACCTGGAGAGGACAGGAGCTCCACAAGGACCAAATATATCTGGGCACGGGGGTCTTTTATGAGATTGTTTCTCCAACCAAGGACCATGCATGGATATAACCTAGAACCCTTGCTCATATGTAGCCCATGGTAGCTCAGTCTCCAAGTGGGTACCCTAGTAAGGGGAACACGGTCTGTCTGTTTTTGACATGAATTCAATGGCTGGCTCTTTGACCTCTCCCCTCCCCTCCTGCTAGGCCACAGAGAAGGACATTGCAGCCAGTCCTGAAGATACCTGATAAGCTACGCTCAGATGGAAGGGGTGAAGGACCTCCCCTATCAGTGGACTTGGAAAGGGGCATGGGACAGGATGAGGGAGGGAGCATGGGATTGGTAGGGAATGAGGGATGGGGCTATGGCTGGGATGCAAGGTAACTAAGCTGTGATTAATGTAAAAAAATATTAAAATAAGAAATCTAAAAAAAAGAGAGAGAGAAACATATGGTGGTTAAATAGTCTGTGAGCATTCAGATGGGCATGACATGGCAGCAGCTGCATAGGTATAAATGACAGACACGGTTGCCAGCCCCTAGTCAAGGAAGTTGAGGCCAGAACCAACATTGGATGTGATGGCCTGAGCTATGATTGACTGATTGAATGAAAAGGGGCTGGCAGGGGGATGTAATAGAATAAGGTTGCCCACAAAATGCCAATAATCTAACCCCTGGACACTGTGAGCATATCACCTTTTATAGCTAAAGGGGCTTTGCAGGCATTATCAATGTGAAAACTTTGGGGTGGACACATCATCCTGGGGTTCCCAGTGGATTCAGTCTATTCTGAGGAAACACGAGACAGAACAGTATGTCAAAGACACAAGAGGGACAAAGGTGACGGCCATGGGCAACATCTCATGGAGTCAGCCCACTGTTTGCACTTCTCCGGATGAAGGTAAAGATCACAAGCCAAGGAACAAGGCAGCTATCCAGAGCTGGGGTGATCTTCACCTAGGTCCTGCAAACATGAGTTCTGCCAACAACCTAAAAAGGTGGGGAACGGTGCCCCCTTGTGTCTCTATGAAGAAAATATGGAACAGTAAAAAAAAAAAAAATAGATTTGTATGGTTTAAGCTTCTGAACCTGTGATGATTTCTTATGGTGGCAGTATAAAATTAACACATCTGAACAGCATAAGTTTAAAACAAGCAAGGTAGAAAGAAATTGTACTTTTGAGGGGGCATGATAGTGCAAAAATGGGAAGGAAAATGGAGGGAGACAGGAGAGTTTTCCAGACAGAAATGACTGCAGTATGTAATCGGTTGAGGACAATGACATAACAGAATGTGCCCACTACTGGTGCGCTCAGAGAGGAAACCTTGAATCTCAGTGAGTCAGGGAAGAGAGAGATAGAATCTGGGACTCAGCCGGCTTTCTCCTTTTTCTTCCGATTCGTTCTGAGACCGTAGTGCATAGAATGGTGCCATCACTCTCAGTTAGTTCTTTGTGGGGAAATCCCTAAAGACAACTAGAGGAACTGATGATGAATGACCGGGGTGTTTCTTAATCCACTCAAGCTGACAATTGTAATTAACCAGCATAAGTGGCAAGTGACAGGCAAAGGGAAAAGAAATGACACGTCCCATGTCCCTACCCATAGCCCCATCCGTCTTCCTACTTTCAATTGTGTTGTACTCAAATTTTTATTCTGCCTTTTAAAAACACCTTAATTGTTTCTCTGAAGAACAACAGGTGTGGACGCTAATAAAGCAACCTTCGGTGCCCACTGAGATTCACACCCAGTGGCACACAGTAATTAATTCCTTTCTTGTCCATTCAGTGTTCACAGAGGCATTTACACTTTGCCTTTGTGGGACTGAAGGTAAAAGAAACCAGGCCTGTTTTAACCACAGGCCTGAATCCCATATGAAAACAGGTGCAAAGCTAGGAACACTAACTTTCAAAGGCCTTGCGATAAAAGAGCTGTTGGCAAAATGTCCCTGAGCAACCGAAGAGATAGAACGCCAGGCAGAGGAGAAAAGGGCTACGGAATCAGTATCCTCTCGTCACCTGTCTGTAAGCAGAGTTATGACAAGCCTGTCAGTGCAGCCTAAAAATTCATTCTGGTATATGAAAGCCACGTCTGTGATGTGGATCATCATCTTGTCAGAATCTTCCTTAAAATAAAACCTGCACTGCTTCAGCCACTCAAAGTCCGTAGGGCTCTTGACGTGCATGCGACACTGAAATTCAAAAAGCATGTGTTAGACCTGAGAGGAGTCACTTGCTAAACGGACACTTTAGCATTTGCACACATCACAAAGGAGAAAGGAGAAAGCCAAGGAGGTGAGAGGTAGCAAGCTTTTCATCATGTGACCCAGTCAGCTACTGATCAACAAAAGGTAAACTGGAGAGGCTGTGAGAATGGGAGGGATCAAGACCACTCTAGCTGTGCCCCTCAAATTGAGATGGCATTACAGTCTAATAATAGGAGACTCATCTCTATAGTTGTAGCGCTTCATGCATAGTTTCATACTATCTGAAGCATGATATTCAGTCTATGAGAACACAAAAACAAAACTATGAGAATCTCACTATCAAAAAAAATGGAATCACTTCAAGAAAAAAATTATTTTAGGCTATCTTTTTTTTTCCTCTTTTTTATTTTTTATTTTTATTAATTACAGTTTATTCATTTTGTATCTCCTCTGTACCTCCCTTCCTCCTGCCCTCCCAATCCCACCCTCCCTCTTCCCCACCCATGTCCCTCTCCCAGTCCACTGAAAAGGGAGGTCTTTTTTTTTTTTAAACCATTTTTTTCCTCTAAATTTTCGACAAGCCTAAAATCCTAACATTTCAATGGCAGGTTAATACCTGCCAATGGTTTTGTCTAAAATTTTTACCAAAATTTTAAAACACTTTAATCATTTCTCTTTAACAAATAAATCTAGAGTTATCCTGTGCCCTTTATTTCTCTGAGAGCCAAACATTGTGCTCCGCTATTAGGAGAGATTAGCACAAAAGAGCAAGAAAATGCCTTCCTTTGATGCCACTACATCAGAACCAATCTTTCATAATCTTTTTTTACATAATGGGGCTCAGACACAATCCAGAAAATTATTATGAATATAAGAGCTTCTTGTCTATCACCTAATTTTGCATTCTCTAGACGAGGACAACTCTAATTTCTCTTCATACTTTACATAACGGTAACTATGAATCTCCCACCCATCCCACTATCTTTTTCTTTACAGCATTGAAAGGCCACTTTGCAATCGACAACATAAAAAGCAGTAAAACTTGTGAAGAATGGAATTTGTCAAATCCCCCAAAGAAACCTTCAACAGCTTTATTATCTATGCATTCATAATATCTGCCCCCCAACCAGTGACCTTTGATCAATAACTACAAGGGAAACAAGACAGAGAATAGCTTTTGAGATGTGGCATGGCATTTTAGCACCTAAAATAATCATAAGGAATTTTAAAGTAATATCTAGTTACACCAATAATGTAGAATAGTTTACTGGAATATGACTGAAATCTCAGCTTAAGGCCGAAAAGAGAATTTGACATGTTTGCTCTGATATCACTATGGCTCTGACTGAATCTGACCTTTTCATAAATTCAGTCTAATCAGTCTGGTGGGTGAACACAGATGGCATCTAGAGTTTGCTTTTCTGTACATGATGCAACATTTATAAAGCGTTTACCAGGTCATCAAAGATGTCCCTTTGGTGCACATGAATAGTAATCAGAGTCTCGTATTTAACCCGTTCCACGGAGCTCAGGTCCTTCGTGGTGATGTCAATCAGCGTGTTCAGTAACTCTAGGAAGGACTGGTTGGTCTTCTGCATGATTTTTTTATCAAACTTGGCATTTTGAAGGGCTTCCTCTGAGTCTCGGGTCCATAGCATTTGAATCCCTAATAATCCAACCTTGTAGAGGTTTTAAACAAAAAAAGCTAAGGCTCTATGACAGTGTAGATAGTATATTTACAACCTGCATAGAATTCAAATTTCACATAGAAGTCACAGCATAATAAAACTATAGCTATTACAAAAATGGATGGTCTTGATTTATTTGATTTATTATTTTATTTATTTCAAAGTCCACAGATTCCATTTATGCTATTTATACAATGGGTAAATATAGGAAGCCTTCTGACATGCCTATGTCTCTCTTGGGATCTTAGGTCACATGTGTTTACATTGCACTTCTCTAAATAGATTCCTAAGCAGATAAGGAATTAAATTAACTTGGCTTTATCCAAGTGTTCATACATAGTAGGCACTCATAAAATATTTATTGATCACAAGAACTAAAAAAAAAGTTTCCTGTATTTTAATACCAAAGAATATTTTTACAGTTAGGTGTGCACCAATGGTTTTCATGATCTATGTATTGTTACATAATGAGATTTCATAAGAGAAAAACTGTTTTAAGTTAAAGAAGATATATCAAGTACCTCAGTAACCCCAAGTCATATTTAAGTTTATAATTGTATATAGCCAAATAATCAATAGTGGGAACCTTTCAGCTTCTCCATAGTTGGTAAGTCTCTATGAAAATCTTAATAATCAGTCAGAATAAAACTGCACCATTTATGAACCTTACAGAGGCAATATCTAAGATTTAAAATGACTGTTTTATAAAAAGTTTAAAAAAAAAAGACAGAAAGAAAAAAATACTTTCCAATTTCAATACACTGACCTGAGCAGGAAAGGAAGAAAGAAATTCAATCAATTGAAAGCCTGTTTCTTGAATATTTGCAGCTGCCTGGCGAATCACAAGATGTAATGAGGCCTGAGATTCCTCCAGCAGAGAATTAAGCCAGACTTCCACATTGCCCTCTGCCATCACGGGTTTGTCCAATTCAATCGTCTCACCCTCCCGAGAGGAAATTGACAGAATTCGATCATAGATCTGTGTTAGAAGAAGAAAAAGATAGCTATGTTCATATAAAAAGAAGAAATGCCTTTCTTCTGTGCTCTTTGTCAATTTTACCCTTCCCATAAAAAGTTAAGGCACAAATCATAAAATAGAGGGCAAAACAGGACATGAAGTAATTTCAAAGAAACAACACAAAGCTAGCTTTAAACTCTAAAGAAACCTAAATCAATTCCAACTCATCAGTACTCCAAAAGGCTGAACTTAGTTCTATATGGAATACTTAATACAAATGTGCTGAGGGAAGAAAAAGAAACCCCTAAAATCCTCCAAGCAACACGGAGCTTTCAAAGAGCTGTAATTCCACACCACGTGATTATTGGTTTGACATTAAAAATTACCTGATCAATGTGATGAAAAGAACAGAACCATTACGAAGTAATTCTGATTCTGTGCCAAGCACCGCACTCTCTCCAGGAGAGTGTCCACGCGTCTCCTGACCAAACTCCACCCTTTCTCTGCTCACTCGGTCTCCAGGCAACACACCCTCATAAGAGCACGCTGTCTAGATCCTGCTGGACCTCTTCGTGGAGGACAGAACTAAGAATAAATTTCTTGTCTATATTAGTCATTAAAAGAAGACAACTATTCTGCATCTCTACCCATGTGCATGACAAAAAAAGTGGCATAGAGTAAATGCAAATGTTTGCTGCTGTTTCTGCTCTTTGGTTTAAATGGGTAAACCAACAAAACACGATTCTTTTGGAAACGAAATGTAGTGCTGTGTTATATCCCCTTACACTGATGTCATCTCCCAAGAGGCTAGTGGGTCTTAAACTTCAGTCTTCTCATTTGCATTTGGTATTTATAATTCTGAAAAACTTGGAACCCACAGAATCAGGACCTGATTCAGGACGCACCAACCTTGTGGTAGGAACAAGAAAAAGTAAAGGCAATGATGTCTGCAGAAGTGTCTGTTAAGCAGAAGTTGAAGCTAAGTAGGCATTTAACTTACCAACCAGGAGGCAAACAACCTTTACTCCTCAGCCTGAGACTGTGAAAAGCTTTTCTATTGAACATGAAATCTGAGTACTATAGCAGAAAGATTTACCCAAACATCATGAAGGACTTTCTTCTTGATATAATACAACTTTTACTTTAAGAATTAAGTTGTTGATAAATATAAATACAAAGATAAAACACTGCCAGAAAAAAAAAAAAAAAACACTGCTGTAGACTGACTTCAGTGCTGGCCTTAATAAAAATTGCTAAGACAGGCCTGATATAATTGCAAATGTCTGTAATCCCAGCACTTGGAGGGCTAAGGTAGGAAAAACATAAGCTCGAAACCAGCCTGTGCTGCAGAATGAGTTCTGGGCTAGCCTTTGCTACACAGCAAGTCCATATCTCAAAAAAAAAAAAAAATAACAGCACAATAGAGCAAAAGTAGAATGTATAAAATAAAATGAAATGCATACAATAAAATACAGTACCAACTCTACTAAGAAGCAGCTCCTACTATCAGACAGGAGCATTAATCAACAAAGTCCATACGTTAGCATGAACCCTTGGTCCTGAGCATTAAAATCTACCCAGTCTTTGCTTCTCTGACCCTCATTCAAGCCTTATACAACAATTCTGCCTTCCCCACTTTTGCTTTTTTTCCATTCCACACAGCAACTATACTAACAAACTCCCTAAACTGAGTGTCCTACTTGGAAGCCCCCCATGGTTTGCTGATACATGCTGGAAGGAGTGAGATTCTATGGCATGCCTCACTTGGCCTTTGGAATCTACCCATGGCTCTGTTGTTTTGTTCATCATTTCTTCTAGTGACTTGAATTATATTTTCAAAAAAAAAAAAAAGATAGATTAAAGTTAGAGGCACCTGTGCCCATAGATTAGAAATTACTGGAAACTAGAGTCTTTGTAGGTCTCATCAAGTTATGGTAAGGTTATGATGAATTAGAGTGTCCTGATAAAACTAGCTGACCTTACAAGAAGGGCAGATATTAAACACAAAAGGCAAATATTGAAGTGATAAGTACCGGCCAAAAGCACAAAGTTCTCTCAAACACTGCGGAAAAACTATGGCAAATCAAGAATAAAGTTTTCTCTCGGGGTCTCTTATGGACAGCCAACTCTTCTACCCTCTGATGTCTGCCTTTGAGCCTCCAGAACTGTGAGAGAGCACACCGCTTTCGTTCTAAGCCATGGAAAGCTTGGCACTAGTGCACACACCCACAGTTCTAGACTGGGCTGCACACGCCTCTGGGCTCTCACTCGGACTTCTTTGTCACCAAGCCACACGGTCCTTCATCACCTACCAGCTTACATTCCACCCCTCCTCAAAACGTCCATCAAAATCCATTCACTTATGCAGAAAATCTTCCCGAGAACCCATGCACCCACGTTAGGGATCCCTGGCAGGATTTCTTATGCAACATGCACTTAGCACAAACACAGTAATAATTTGGTCCAAGTGTATCAACAGGAAAGAATTCCGTGTCACTGATGACAGGTTCTCCCCGGGAAACCCTACAGCCAGCTTCCCTGTGGCACACAGCAAGGTGCCTGACCGTAATGGCTGGCTTACCATGGAAAAGGTCTGCCACCGCACTAACTGTGCTCTGCGGAGTCCCCTGTTTATGTCTCTGTCTTTTCCATCAGAGCATGAGTTCCCTGAGGCTGGTTGCTATATTCCCATTCTTGAGCAAAACATCTGGCACATGATAGCTACTCAGTAAATTAAATTGGCCTATAGGGTGAATAAATCAGTATTATTGAGTTATTATGAGGCACCAGAGGACTGAGCACAATGTCAAAAGGGCAAGGTCATTTTCCTAGGAGTTTTAAATAGAAGGATGGACTGAATAGCATCTTCTGGAAGCAAATGTACTCTCCATCAAGTTGGATGACTTATATAACTCCATGATACCATAAATACGATAGAAGTATGAAACAATAATATAATATAATATAATAGTTATCAAAAACTTCTGAAGCATGACAAAAATAAACAAATCCATGCAGCACTTCTGTTTAGTCATGCCTTTATATATAAACAATTGATTTCTTTAACTCATTGCATCTCTGAATACTTAGGTATTCAGAAACTGTAAACATTATAACATATGTTTTTAAAGTTAGTGTTTATTTTGCTTTTTGTTAAACATGCCTGCGTGTTTTGAGACAAAGGCATAGAGTATAGTCAAGGTTAGTGCTCCTGCCTCAGAATATTGTGTTGTACAATAAATTCTTGATCATATTTAATATACATTTTGGATACTAACAAAACATAGAGATCTGAATGTAAATTCGAATCCTGGAATTTTCAATTAATTACTGGCCAAGAGTTAGTGTCGAGGAAGTAACTCTTTTGTAAACACAATATTACAGGGCCACTTGATAGAGACAGTTGGCACTAGGACGCAAGGGATTATGGGCAGTGATTAAAACTAGTCTGACCTTGTCATGGAACTTGACAGTTTTAATGTTGTCAAACACATTCAGCAAATGGGCCTGGATGGTGTGGGAGTCTGATGCCTGGCCCAGAATCTCTAGCAGAGCGGGATCTGAGACGAAGAAGAAGCGGGGAAAGCACAGCCGTTTCTTCTCCAAGTATCTGCAGGGGGGAAAACCACAAGGCTCTGTAAGCATGGCATGCTCATCTTTTGTAAACAGCTTCCCTGGGTGAGAAGAGGAGGAAGGATCATGTAACCATCTGCTTTTCCCACGTTAATGTTTTAGTGTTGTTTGGTTGTAAGTTTTATCAAATAGCATTTCATAGTCTTAACAAAAAAAGGGTGGGTTTTTTTTTCAGAGTAAGTGGTAGAATTTATTTTTTCATAAATGTTAAGTTTGTATATTACTTAGGATACCATATCATGTATTTTTTATAGACAGCAAGATAAAAATACAGTTCATGGGTTCATTTCAGATTTTGCTTTGCTTCTCAGCACTGCAGAAAGACTCCACATCATTAAAAGTCTCCCATAGGAGAGAAATAAATACATCCTTCCTCAGGACAGAGCAAACTCCAGGGATTCATAGCTCCATCACAGGGCTCCTGCCTCCCAGAGGTACCAAAATCCTTTGCATATGCCCATTATTTGGCAGCAGTTCAGACAGCCCATCTTCTGGGTTCATGTCAGAATTTAAACTGCCCATAAGTTATTCATGTAAGCCAAACAACCTGAGTTCAATCCCCAGGACCAACATGGTACAAGAGAAATAATGCCCAAAAGTTGTCCTCTAATATCCATAAGTAAACCATGGCTTGTACCCACTATTTGTACATACACAGAGACACACATCATCATTATCATCCTCATTATAACAATAAATATAATATAAATAATTTTTAATAAAAACCTCATGATTAAGGCTGGAGAGATAGCTCAGTTGGTATGGTGTTTATGATCTGAGTTAAATTCACAGAGCCAATGTTTTCTTAAAAAAAAAAATACAGGTTGTGATGGAATATACTTGTACTCCCAATGATAAGGAGATGAAGACAGCTGGATCCTTGGGACTCGCTATCCTTTTTGTCAAAAAGGCTATCCTTTTTGTCAAGTAATGGGCCAGTGAAAGATATTGTCCAAAAGAGAAATAAAAATGGTGAACAGCTAAGGGTGTTCTCTGGCTTTTACAAGCATGTGTACATACATGAACACACATGCACACCAGCTCATGGTACCTCTTCTGTGATGGGATAGAGGATACACAATGGAGCTTCCCAAAAGTATCAGTTCAAGGACGCAAAAGGGAAAAAACAAAAACAAACATTTTCCTGGAAACAAATATGTTTTATGCGATGGGTCTTGTGGAAGCTGTGGCTGAGTGTGTGTGGCTCTGTGCATCTCCCCTCCTCCACCCAGGCAGGACCTCTTTCATTTGACTAAGATCCACTTGTGCAAGTGGTGTACCAACTCTCCTCTCCAATATATTGTTCTTTCTTTGGCCTTAACTTTCTAATAACTTCATTATTTTGCAACAGCCATCTCAAAACTGGTCCTGAGTATATACAAGGAGTAATGGGTGGTCCATAGGTTTTATTTTTTCAGTTTCATAAAGTCATCCTTTCTTTACTTTATTAAAATAATTTCAAAATTCTGCTTGAAGCCCAGTTTTTTTACCTATCACCTATGTCTGTGAGAGGAGCCTAGCTTGGTAACTCGGGGCTCGGTTGAAGCTGGTTGAGACACTGTCACCAGTCATGAGGCTACAGAGAAGAGTGCACTGGTAAAGGCCATCTGCCCCCCCAAGTCAGCCACGGAGACATCATTGTTCAAGTTAAATTCAGATGAATGTCTGCCTGGAGTGCTGATATACACTTAGAAAATTACTTTCATCATGTTTCCAGTTACATGATTTTCTAGGTGTCACTGTTTGCTGGTTCCTAATTATTGTGGCTGCTGTGGCTGCTGCTGCTGCTGCTGCTGCTGCTGGCGGCTTGGTTTGCTTGTGTGTTTAGTATTTAATTGTTTTTGTTTTATGTATTTAGGTGTGTATATTTTGTTTGTTTGCTTAGGAGAGTTGTTTATGTTTTTGTGTTTGTTATTGGTTTATGGTGTGTGTGTGTTTGTGTATATGTGTGTGTTCATTTTGGTTGTTTAGGTTAACTTTTTTTTTTTTTTGCTTGCTTTGGTTTTTTGAGATAATGTCTCACTCTGCAGTCTAATCTGTACTCAAACTTCCTATCTTCCAGTCTCAGTTTCCTGAGTACTTAGACTACAGGCATGTATCACTGTGCCTGGCTTGAGGTTAATTTATTTTAAAACCAGTGAGAGTAAAGCAATGGGAAAGGCTATGAGTCTTTGAGTTTTCAAAGACTCCATGTTACATGTGCACTGGTTTTGGATACTAACAAACTGCATACACTCATTTCTCTATAGTCTTTACTGCTTATCTATCTATGTTGTTTCATATATAATAAATATAATGCAATATTTCAGTTCTGTCTATAACATAGAAGATAAACAATAAAAATGTCAGAAAGGGGGTAGAATAATTTTCAAAATGGGTACCGTATGAGAATGCTTACAATATTTTACTCCCTAAGGAAACATCTCAAGTCCTTAGTCCAACACCAGGATGGGTATAGAATGTGAGGTTCTAAATGATAAACCTCATCTATGCAATAGTTTTGTGTGTGAAACTAGTCTTAGCGAAACAGCACAAGTGTGGCTTTTATTACCTACCCTTTCTGTTCTCTTTTGTGTCCAAGGTCCTGAGAGCTTTCAAAGAACCACTGAACTCACCCTGTGAGGGACTTCTGGCAGATTTCCAACTGGTCCAGTAAGTGGGGCAGCAACTGTCCCATGGTCTCATCTCCAACACAGCACTGAACCACATTTGGTATCTCATGTGCCCGTGTCATGATCTTTACCCAAGACTTATCTATGTTGGAAAAGCGCTTGGCTTCCTGTAGAAATGACACATGGGATAAATCTGTGGTCTGTCTCAATAAAGAGGCATCGCACATGCCAAGAGCTGAGACCATCATTCCAACCAGGCTAGACACCCAAGACATATATGTCTGAGGTCCACACGGTCTATGTAAAGTCTCCTGTGTCTTTCTCATTATATCATCATCCTTATTGAATAAGAATCTCTGGCTCAACCCTGACTTTTCCACTATATTAAAAAAAACAGGAACTGAATGCAAAAATAAAAGTATGTACAAGATGACTTTGGAAGAAAAATGACTCTCAGATGTTCTCAGGGTGATCTCTAAATAGAGTGAACTTATTATTTTCAAGAGTTCTGTAGAGGATTAGACTGATTGTATGTTGAGAAAGCAAATACTAAGTATTAAATGCAGACACTCACAAATAGGGTGTGGAGAGGAAGTGTCAGTAGAGAGCTCAGCCACAGAAGGAATGCATATATCACTCCCTTTGCCCACAAGACTCAGGGTGTATATCATAATGACTGAAAAGAGCCAGGCATTGAAAGCCTAGGATAAAACTGTGTCCTCTGAACATGACAGGACTACTACACTTACCAGCTCACAACAGCTATAGTGGCCTCAAAATGACCTGCACAAAATCAAGCCAGTCAACATAGCATCATGGCGGTGGGGCCAGTGTTCATGCAACCCTACACTAATGAGGCACTATGAACAAGCTGCTGTCTTCTAAGGGAGGGAGAGTCAACTTTCTTTAGTGTGTTTCCTAACAGGTCAACCATGTACAGTGGGTGGCTCCATACCCAGGAGTACATAGACAGCATGAATTGGACTCAATGAATTATTTGGAAAAAAAATAGAACAATAAGGTGTTGCAGAGTGATACAGTAGATCTGGGAGGATTTAGGGGAGAAGAGATGACCAATGAGATAAAAGCACATTGTATAAAATTCTCAAAGAATTCATAAAATATATTTGAAAGAACACAAAATTAGTTCTAATATATTATTGTAAAAAAACAGACACATTTCTTTCAGAATAAATGAAAAATGCATACATTAATTTAGGATGTTTGAAATAATTATTTTTTCTTTTTTTCCTTAGCAGTTCCTCTATGCCACTAATGATCATGGGTTCACAAACATGAGAGAAAGAAACAGCATTTTAACCCTTAAATATTGTATATGGTTTCCATTGACATGTGAAAAAGAAAAACCAAAAATGTATAATGAACACCTAAAATTCTCGTTTATGAATGTGTTTCCTACTGACCAAAAGATAAACGTTCTTGCCTACAAATGGTTAACATATCCACCTACCACAGTTCACTGAAATAACCAAGGAGAAACTTACAGGACCTTTGTGAGAACAATGGATATAGCCATGCTTCTACAATTCAAATATGAGGTTAAATGTCCTAACCTTGCAAGAAAATCATAGTACTTAAATAAGATTTTTTTTAAGTTTAGTTTAATGTCTTTAAAAATTTCAAAATATGCCCAATATGACCATAGTAAGGTAATTACCATTTGATGAGAAAAAAATACACTCAATATTTCAGAAAGACAGCCTTTCCCACAGATTTCCAACCCTCAATTTTACAGCATGGATATAATTGGGTATATTCTATAGTGTGCATTATTTTAAAATGTCAGTAGTAAAAGAACAAATTATCCTACTATTGTCAAGATAACTATGCCATAAATTTACACTGTTCCAAACTCCACCTTCAAATTATCTGAAAGCTTATACCAATGACACAGAAATTCATTTTCTGCGTTTTTTTAACCCTCAGTTTCTTATCAGACATCATAGTTTCATAGCATTTTCACTCTGTAATTACCATAATTCCTCACTTCTTTTGAAAGATAATATCAGAAAAGGAAAGAAAAAAAAAAGATAAGTTGCCCAGAATCAAAGACTCAATAAAGATTACAATATTATTAGTTTCTTTAAGGAGTTATCAGTTCTTAGATCTTTCACAAATTGAATAACATGATAAAATCATAAAGAAAATTCCAAAACCTTGGGCAGCTGCTTGGCAATGTCACCTCCCACAAAGACTGCTTCTAGATAAATCCACAAGTTCTGAACAGTCATCCAGTTCTCAATGATGTCTGTCGAGTTGGAAAGGCATTGAACCCATTTTTGAATCTGGGCTTTGAATGGCATGTTGTACCTAAAATAAGAATCACTTATTTTGGTTGTGTTATTTTTTTAAAAAAAGACTTCATGTTTAATATATTTTCTATCCTTTACCACTTGCTTCCATCTTAGCATAGTAAACAGGATGCTGCTGGATGTTTTCTGTTTGGTTTTTACAGCTTCGATCTAGAGTATGGATAGCAGCAAGAGACAGATCATCTGAGAAAGAAATCTGGAATAAGACAACTCCACCCAGATTCCAGAGAATTGTTGTGATATCTAGGAGCATAACATTCTCTTTGCTGAGTTTCTGTGCCTATTCTACAGGGGGTATGAATTGTCATTCACTGGTGGCAATTACAAGACCATCAATGGATACTGAATAACGAATATAAGTTTCAACTATCACAATATCTGGACTCTCTTTAGCCTCCTTCTCCCAGGTCTTATTCTAACTTTCCACCTTCTTTTTGTCCAGTTGTTCCCGTGTGTGCATACATGTATTTTAAACTGTTGCTGAATCCATAATATACATATACAAGGCCTATAAAAAGCAGTCAATAAATATATTTGCATGCTTTTTCTGTCTCTCTAGGTGTGCTGCCATTCAAATAATCTTTCTTTCCAGTTGTAGAGTATAGTGTCCACGCTTATGAAAGAATTACCAAGTGCTGAACAGCCCAAACTCAACACTATAAAGAGTGCAAAAACTCAATTTTATAGCCATAGTACTCAGTCAGATGTGCCAAATAAATGAAAAAAAAGGAATTTTATTGAAATAATGTTAAATAGATAGTATTTCCTATATTTTAATTATAGACTAACACATGCTAAATGTCTCAAATCCCAGTGTTTAAGAGGCAGAGAAAGGAACAGCATGAGTTTAAGGTCATCCTGGACTACATAACAAAATTCTGTCTCAAAAACATATTTTAGACACACACATGGAGTGAGGTTTTAAACCCAGAAAAGCATAACACATTTATATCACAGTGATGGTATCCTTCAGAGTCTGGTGTGCAATAAATTATTTGAGGAAAGTACAGAGAAGTAAGTTCATTAGGGAATAGGAGTCTATGGTTTCCATGTCAACACAGAATTGCATCACTGCTACAATGAAATGGTCAAACAGAAGTGTCAGGCTGGTTTCTTTTTGCACCATTATTAATGTTGTCTTGGTCTGTGATCAGTAAAGTATGCATACAACTAAGTGCTTTGAGACCATGAATGTTAGAACAAAAGGTGTTTTCAGGCAGGACGTTTCCAGAATTCAGAATAGCATTCCCAATTGTAATCGGCAACTTGTTGCACTGTCAGCTTTTCAGGGAGATGTGTCAGCAGCAAAGATGAAATGTTCAAAGGGCTGATTGCAGGTGCTATTCAATCCAATTGATGCCTCAGACACATCCCACAAACAGAGAATAATGGCATGAAACCACTGCCACTTTAGAGCTCAAGAATGAGGAAAGTGGTTTTCCTACCTATTGCTCAAGAGAGAGCCCAGCAACATCAAGCTGTCCTCCATGCTGGCGATGACTTCTGAGGTGCTGTCTCCTCTCAGGAGGAGTTCTCCACGGGTCTTAAAGCTGCTGAATGTTAATGTTTTGTTGTCCCACTCATTGATCACTTGCTTCAGTTTTTGTTCAATGTCTCTCTCCTTCACTGCGCTGATACAAATGTCCTGTCATCAGAGTAAGCTCTTGGTTATCCTGGGAAAGCTATGTCATTTTAATAGTCTAAGTCCAGAAGAGCTCCTTATCCATTTTATATTTTTTAAAGCGTCGATACTCCACATATGAAATGCAATGTCATAAATGGTGTGGATGTGTAAACACAAATAGAGGGAGAGGAGGATACAGGTGTATCTAAACAGAACTTAAATTTCTAAAATTTTCCAACAGTGTCAGAAAAAGAAATGACAAAAAAAAGATTCAATATTCTGTTACAGTATAAAATATAATCATAGGCTTAAGACTTGCTGTCTCTGATTTCCCTCTCAGGTCAATCAGGTGCAGTGTGAGAGAAAAGAATCAGCAGATATCTGAGTTCATCCCTGTACTTTAGCCACAACCCCAGTCTCCTGCACAGCTTCTTCCCCCAAACCCATAGCTGAACCCCAACTCATGTCCTCTGACGGTGCTCCTTTTCTTGGTAAGCTCATCTCTGTGTATTCACTAACCTTATATCTCTAGGAAAAATCTACATTCATTTGCCTCTTCATTTCTCTGTGTGAATATTTCAAGCACAGGCACAAGCCATGAGCTTGCCAAAACTCAAGTTTGATCTTTGCACCCATCACCCAGTCTGACTTCTTACAAATTACCCATTTCTGTGATTCATGCAGACCTCTCAAAAAGAAAAAAATTCAGATCTTCATTGTTGCACCCTTACTTTTTCCCATCATGCTCCTTTTTCAACAAATTCTGCCCACTTTGACTCCCAAAAAAAATTACATTAATCTTAATTCTTCAGCTTCCTAACCTCCACTCTGTCAACAAATCATTCCCTCTTCCCTAATCTAATCTTACAATCTTTTAGTAGTTTTGGCCATTATTCTTATCATCATCTATCTGAATACAATTATCAGGTTGATCTTTCCAAAGTGCAAAGCTATGTCATCACCAATAAAAACATATCTCCCATGTGGCTCCACATTGCTCTGGAGACCAAAGCCCATGACATGCACTGTCATGTGGACAGTGTCAAGTGGACAGCACACAGTCCACTTCCCTGCCCGCAACAGTCTCCTTTCTCTCCTCACCCCTAGCAGAGGAACACAGAGACATCTTTTTTTTTTTCTTAATACACTTCAGACATTTCAAAAATTATGTTTAAGCCTGGCATGTGTCACACACCTGTAATCCCAGCACTCAGGGAGACAAAGAAGGCGTTATCTCTGTGAGTTCAAGGCCAGCCTGATCTATATAGAGTGAGTCCAGGACAACCAAGACTACACAGAGAAACTGTCTTGAAAAAAAAAAGTGAAACAAAGAATGATGCTCTTTCTGCCTGGAATGGCTTTCTTTGCACTTTCACAGATGCTAATCTCCAGAATAAAACCACTTTGCCTTCACTCAGACACACATGCACCCAGACAAGACAAGTCCTTTGTCACAGGCTTTCCTGGGCAAGCAGCATACCTTCCTTCCAGTGCAATTTGGTAGAGATCATAGCTGTACCTTCATTTGTATAACTAACTGCAGTCATCACTTACCAGTCTATAAAAGCAAGACTACATTTCTATATTTCTAACATAGATCCCTTTCCATAGTACACGTTCACTAAACAAGGGATTAGTAGATGGATGCCATGAATGCATTGTTCTACTCTCTGTCAACTGTACCTCTATTTCCTCTTTGTATTTCAGAAGAGGGGCCTCCATAATATTTCTTAACTTAAAGGTTTCATTGCCCACATCCAGACTGTGCCCAGTAAGAGCAGTTATCCTCTGCCAGTGTCTCTCCATCATGGCTTTACTGGCCATGTATTCCAGCAGTGGGCAGCACTCACTAAAATCATCAATGGTCTTCTTCAGATCCAGAAAAGCCTGCCAATCCTTCAGGGCCCGGGGCAACTTCCGACACCTGTGAGGGAAACCAACAGGAAAGTCCATTGAGTTATTCAAATCCAGACACCGCTAGAGAAAAATTGTCTGCTAACATTTCCATATACAATAATCTCCACAAATACAATCTCATTTTGAAGTTTAATGACTCATAACCTATATATTAATAAAACATATTGGCACATATGGAAAATCTTTCTCTAAATCAGAGATTTTTTTCCAATCTTTTATGACAATTGTCTAAATGGTGGTATTATTTTTAAAGGATGAGAAGTGTCTTTCAATTCATTTTAATTTTTGAACATAAAATTGAGAACTTTCCAAATACACAACACAGCATAAAGTATCCAGCTGCTGACTCACACATGACCAATGACCTTCTACTTTCCTTGGGATCAGCTATTTTAAAATGCTAGGAAAAAAATGTAGTCCATGTTTCTATTTCAGGAAACTACTGAACATAAACTTCAAACACTTTTAAGTGTGATTCAAACAAAATCATCTTTCTTCCAGATAGAGAAAAGGTCCTTAAAACACTTGACCAGCTTTGAAGAGAGTGATTCTTTCATGGTGCACACACTGGGGAAAACAGTAAAACAGCATTTCACACAGATGAAATAGATGGTGACAGCAGACAGAGTCAAAACATGCCAGGCACATTTCTAAAATGCCTGCAGTGAAAAGAAAACTTGAAAGCCCATCACACACATGAGTCATGTGGGCTGATGAGAAGGCTCAGAGAAAAAGTGCTTGCAAGAATAAGGTCCTGAGTTCAAATCCCCACCACCCCCATAAAAAGCTGATCATGGTGGCCAATGTCTGTAATCCCAGAACTGAGGAAGCAGAGACAAGAGGATCACAGAGATTCATTGGCCAGTCAATATAGCCAATCAGTGAGCTCCATGTTCAGTGAGAGACCTTGCCTCAAAATAAAAAAAAAAAAAAAATTAAAAAGATGGGTAATGAGGGAGGAAGACACTGATTTTGACCTCTGGCTTCCATTTCTCATACACACACGTCCTCTAGTCCCACACAGATGTTTAATCAATAATTCAATGTCTCTGGGAATTCAAAATCATTTGATTTTTTTTACCTGCTTTGGAATTCTAAGAGCTCATTGTTGATTTTTTCAATATTCACTTCTGACCAGAGGATATCTTGATAACTATTCACAGTTTCTATGACGCTGTTGTACAGACTGTATATTTTCTGTAGTAGATTTAGCTGCTTCTTTATCTCAAGAAGCTGGGGATACTGAGTAACTGGTAAGCCAAAAAGTTCCTCTCCCCCAGTGTAGGTAATATATTTACGATATATGTTGTCAAATTGATTCTGTTAAAAAAAAAATGTGAACTGTGTCAGAATGATGTAGACACGGGCTAGCACGCTGGCAAACAAGCAAGAATGCGCGAACTGAAGGCACATGTAAGTAGCGGCAGTAAGTGCGTATAATTATTTATCTGAAGAAAACTTACCTTTTCTGAAAATGCTTCTTATTGAAAGAACAGAAAATTACCTTACGTAAGCATATCCTCACTCAGAGGATAAAATTTTTACCCTGTATGTGTACTACAAACACAAGACCTTTGTGGGATGTGAAAGATTACCTGAAAAATAATAAGCCTGTCACTGGCTTCCTGGGGCTTCAGTCCACTTGCCATCGGACCGTTCTGATTAGACACAAAACACAAGACAAAATGAAGCATCCACACACAAAATTTTATGAAATCAACAAACTGGGTTACCAAAGCTCCCAGGGGTGTTGCACACGTGATAGAAAGTTGTGGGATCGTCTCGCCCCTGGGGGCAATGGTCTCCTGAACCTACTCAGACCTCGGACACCACCACTGCTAGTTCTAGAACTGACGCAGGATGTTCCAACGAGGGGGTTAAGGCTTCTCATAATATTTCCTATAAGCCCACACCTGTTTGTCTATATCCCCCATTTTTATTCATTATTAGCCAGATAGAGCCAAGTAATTGTGGTACTGATACTTGCTTTTTTGCCCAATGCTGGAATGCTAGTAAATTTAGGTATGCCCTGGTTACTCGCATGCCTCACTGCGTGCCTGTGCCCGTTGATGCCCCTCACCGCTATGACTCTCTTCAGACAGAAAAGGGATCTTGGAACTACAGCCACCATTGTTACTACCATCTCATTGGTGGCTGTTGGAGCTACCACCGCGGCATTAGCCATGAGTCATACTGGGCAGACTGCTCAGACCCTGAACAATCATTTAGCCAATGTAGCTCATGCCTTAGTTGTACATAAAGGAATTAATGCTCAACTAAAAGGAAGCTTGATGGTGTTCAATCAGAGGAGTGACCTCGTGCAGGAGCAAATTGATACCCTATGGCAAATCGCTCAACTTGGCTGTCAATGAAAATATGCTGGACTTTGAGTCACTAGCATATAACATGAGAATTTTTCCTGTGCTGCAAATCTGTCTAAACAATTGTCGAGCTATATTTTAGGTAATTGGACTGGAGAATTCGATACTACGATGGAGCAGCTGAGAGTGGCCATTGTCACAGTAAATTCTACCAGAGTGGACGCAGGACTAGCCACAGGATTATCATCATGGATTGCTGCAGCCATGAATCATCTGAAGGAATGGGCGGGCATGGGAGCGTTAGCAGGCCTTCTGGTGTTGGTCTCCTTGGTTTGCCTGTGGTATATATGCAAGATTAGAGTCTCACAACAGTGTGATGCAGCCATGATCATTCAAGCCTTTACAGCCATTGAAGCAGGACATTCTCCCCAAGCATGGTTGGATACCATAAAAAGCTAAAATGTTACGCTCAGGATGC
Source organism: Meriones unguiculatus (assembly GCF_030254825.1). Lineage (NCBI taxonomy): Eukaryota > Metazoa > Chordata > Mammalia > Rodentia > Muridae > Meriones > Meriones unguiculatus. The sequence goes on from NC_083351.1 coordinate 102,954,863, forward strand.
GAGGCTAAGCACTGCACTCAGGGTCAGCCGCTTTGGACCCAGAGAAGAGCATGTCTGGTTGCATGCGGGTTGATGCCCCAGGTCCCGCCTCTGAGAAAAAGGTATTGGACGGGTCTGATGCTCTTTGGGTGGATGACACCTAAATGAAAACCGGTACAAAGTCCCAATTTATTTCTAATATCAGAGATCAGACCTCTACTTTTGCCTGATGCGTCTAAAACAAAAAGGAGGAACTGTAGAGAGCTGCGGAATGCTATGCCTTAAAGATGGAGCTGGTTTCCGCCTTCCACCTTCCTGATGGTGAGTGCTCTCTGTCACGAACAATTCCACATTTGGCTAAGGCTGAGGATCTGGCTTGCTTCCATGTATGTGGACCTATCTGCATTGCCCACGTGGCACGCCTGGGTTGGCTACCCAGAGGCTATTTAAGTTGTGGGCTGGCTTTCCCCAGGGTCCGAGGATTGTTCAAGGTTCCTGAATAAACTGCATTGAAAAAAAAAAAAAAAAAGATACTGCAGCCCAGATTCAGCTGTTTGTGGCAGCAATGGGCTCCTGAGTGTCCTAGGGTCAGGATTTGCATGTACCTGTCAACTCTGATTATGTGACTAAATAGTGACAAAATGCAAAAGTGATTCAACTACTTGAAATCAATCAGTTTTCCAGATTGCACCAGTAGTCAACAGTAATGGCAGAAATCTATGTAAATTTTCTTAGCATTCATGTCTGTAACAATGCCTGCCTGGAGATAATCAATAAATGTGCATTGAGTAAATGAAAAAAAAAAAAAGAAAGTTGTGGGATTTTGTTGTTGTTGTTGTTGTTGTTTATTTTTAATTTCCAAAAAGAACTCTTAATGGAATCCATTTGGGAAGACATTCCTGGTCTAGTAAAGCCGAGGAAATACCACAGTGTCCAGAGGTTGAGAACCCCTGAAAGCTGTTAACTGTTTATCATCTACCTCTTGCATGGAACCAGAAAGGGAGGATCAGTGGCTGCTGTAGAAAGACCTTACAGTTCTGGTTTTGAACAAAAGTGCTGTTGTCAAGTATTTTCCGGACTGGCTGCAAAGTCCTCCTCTGGCAGGGAGGAGATGAGGGAGGGAGGGTGGGATTGGGGAGGGAATGAGGGATACAGCTGGGATACAGAATTAACAAAATGTAACTAATGAGAAAAATAAAATTATGGAAAAAAAAAAGTGCTGTTGTAACTAGCTCACAGAGTACCATGCTAACAGCTGTCCTGGAAAATGGAACATAGTCTCTGCAGTCCTGCTCAGTGCTCCTGTATCATGACGTGGCTGGCCCGTATGTATCCTTGGGCATGAAGTGAGTGCTCAGACCCAGCCTCTCACCTTGATGAGCTCTGCAGTTTGAAAAGCCCCCTAATAGCTCACCTAATAGACTCAAAACTAACCACATACTTACATATTTCCTCCATGTTTCCTGTTATAATTGACCAGTAATGCATCTCATCACACAACACATTTACACCACAAGTTCTTGCACTACAACCCCTATCCCCGATTAAAACATGGATAGCAGGGGAGAAAGGCTCCATCTGCCTTACCTACCACTACGATGTCTTCGGCACAAAGGACAGCACCTACCCAGGCTGAAAGCCTGAAGAATCAATGCGTGCTGTGGAAAGGGGGAATCGTGTTTGTATTTGAATGGTATTATTCCATACAAACTTACACACCATTCCGGTCTTCACTTCCGTTTGGTTTCAGGTCAGTGTAGCCTGGGAAGCAACTGAATGACTTCAGAGCATTTCAGTCCTCATTTAATGATAAACTTATATTCTGAATTAACTCTTATGGGGATGAATACAAAAAGAGAAATAGGTTTGCCCATGTAAATATAAAATTACTCTTCCTACGAAGTCGTATGGAAATTAACATACAGTTTTTAAACACTTGTACTTTTGGGTGTCCCATCATTCTCCCCTGAATTCTCACAGAGAAGAAAGGCAGCGTCATACCAACTCATAGTCCAGGTAAAACTGCTGACAGACTTGGAGGAACACTTCGACGGCGCCAATCAGCTCTTTCCGGAAAGCCGGCTGCAGAGAGACTAACTCATTCTGAACGTCACTGGCCCGCGTCAGCAGCTTCTCCCAAGCGTAGCGCAGAGTGTCGACCTTGTCCATCTCCTCCTTGGCTACCAGAAGTCCGTACTTGTTAAGGAGGGCATAGGACTCCTAGAGACAGGAGGGAAAACTCTCTCGGTCAAATGTGTAAATCCTCACACAGTCACAGGCTGGAGCCGGGAACGAGGGGACCGGCATGATGGAGAGGCCACCCTAAGGGCTCTAATTATTCTACTCATGAACTTCAAGGACCTAAGTGAGCCAGCGAGCCAGTCAGATCCAGTTCTCTCATCTGTGAAATGAAGAGACTCTGGCTATTTCACAGAATGTCTGGAAGTGTCTGAAAACATCATTTTCAAAACTGTAAAACATGACACAATGATATTTTTACTGGGTCCCAAATTGTATTTGAACACTATAAAATTATAACAAGTGAATGGAAAAACATAAAGCTTAACTTCTAAAGTTAGGATAACAAAATAAGACACCGTTTAAATTCATTCTTAGCTTACTTTTTTTCAGTGGAAACAGGGGCCTGTCTCTGCCTCGTTTGCCTGCTTCTGAGAACCTTTTCTTCCTATCGGTTACCTCATCCAGCCTTAATATATGGGGAGGTGCCTAGTCTGATTGCAACTTGATAGGTCATGTTTGGTTGATATTTCTGGAAGGCATGCCCTTTTCTGAAGGGAAACGGAGGAGTGAGGGACTGGGAAAAAAGGAGGGCTGGTTGTAATATATGAGAGAAGAATAAATTAAAAATAAAAAAGAATCCCTGACAAGGAAGTCTTTTTCAGCCAAAGCTTGAGCCAAGTCTTTGTTCTCAGAATGCAAAATATTAGAACTAAAAAAGATTAATATGGCAGGTTATCCAACTCCAAGTGCTCATAAATATACAAACCACTAAATGGACTTGGTACATTATATGTGCATGGTATATTCATATATATATATATATATATATAATTTTAAAAGAGGCTATAAGTTTGAGAGGGGAGACGTTAGACAAGCTGAAGGCGTGGAAATAGTGTAAATACTGATTGGTAATACACTAACTACTAATATAGAAAAAGATTTTAAAATTCAGATAAGCAAAGTTGATAATTTTTCTCCCTTGTTTTATTCTTTTCATAACCTTTCATGTGTATGTGCATTGTACCTGGTACTGGGCTACACACACAAAGGCATTTTCATATAATTATACATAAGCTACTCTCAGACAGACAAATATTGTGTGTTCTCTCTCCTAGATTTTATACAGATCCATAAAATTGTGTGTGAGAGAGAGAGAGAGAGAGAGAGAGAGAGAGAGAGAGAAAGAGATAAACAGAAAAGTAAAACTGCCAATGGAAATTAATGAGGAGAAAAGCAAGAAAAAGAGATGCAAGGAAATATGGATGGGGCATATGCTCAAAGTTTGTTTGCATTGATTACTTTCCCTGAATACCCCTGGCTTCTCCAACACTGTTCTCCCCAAATGCGTCTGGTAATATTTGATTGATAGTTTAGACGTAGAGGAGAACATAGATTTAGGCAAACATAACCCATGCCTTTCTCCTCTTCCTCCTCCTTAAAGACAGGCTGCAGTCCATGCTTCAGTATGAATAGGAACAGGGAAATGGAGATGCCTACAGCTGGGAGACCCAGAAAGGTACTCTACAACACAACTCCCAACTAAGACCATTGACTCTACTACTGTCTTAACTTTGAGGTAGGAATAAATTGGGTTGTGTTTAGACTTAAGGGACACCCCATCCCAATATCATATAGATAAGGGGCCATTTGCCTTAATAATTGCAGTCCCAAGAAAAGAATAGGCCATGCAATTCCCTGAAGATGGCTAAATATGCATGTGTCGTGGTTTGTACCATTTTCATGGCAAATGGAACTGTTCAAATTTCATAGAGATTAAAGAAATTTAAAGATGGAATCTGCTCCTGACCATGAGAGTACAAGTCCAGAGCTTTGAATTTAAAAAAATAAAAAATAAAAAAAGGTGATGTTCTTACTTCTGGATTTTTTAAAGATTTACTTCTTTTTATTTTATGTGGGTGAAGGTCTGCCTACATGAGTGCACCATATAGATGCATTGCCCGGGGAGACAAGAAGAGGACATTGAATCCCCTGAGCTGGAGATACGAGGGGGTGTGAGCTGCAGTGTGTGTGCTGGTAACAGAACCTGGGTCCTTTGCAAAGGCAGCTAGCACTCTTAACCACCGAGCCAAAGCTCCAACCCCTTAAATCTGGATTTTAATGGCAGAGTTACATTTAATTATAGTTAAAATAATATATTGAAAGCAATAAATGCAGTGAGCCACATGTAATAAAGTTTTTCAGCTGGAAAAGTCAAAGCACTGTGTAATAAAACAAAAATAGGGGAGCAGGGGGCAAGGCTTGTAGATAAAGGGCTAGCCAGGCAAGCGTGAGTGCCAGGCGTGGTGGTATGTGACTATAACCCTAGTGCAGGGGGCCTGAGATAGGTAAATAGAAAAATCAGACTGACTACCCAGCCTTGCTGAAATGGAGCACTTCCGGTTCCGTGGGAACCCTTACCTCAAAAAATAAGGTGGAGACATGATTGGGTTAGATATTTTGACATCAAACTCGGGCTTCCACATACACCCATAAAGGCAATCACACGCACGTGCACACATTCATACACCACACACTCAGCAACAGAGGAATATAATGCTAATTATGCTGTTTTACGTGATGTGTTTGACCTCTGTCTTTGCATAGAGGCAGAGCTGGGATGTTATCTGCATACCTGGGTGCTCTTAGCCTGACAGCACATACCAAATCTCTACTGAGCACCTGGGATTCCCATCCCCAACTGCTGAGGGTGCTGACTTTAGGGACTGTTGTTTCCGCCTTTAGAAAGTTGCTCTGGGTGGATGGGAGCCTGCTTATGGAGAGACTACGGTCAATGACCCACAGACTCAGCGTCACCCAGGGCAATATCTCATTCCTCCAGGAGGGTGTAACTGTGTGACACTTGTTCCATAGAGTCCCCATGGCATGAGTCTGAAGATGGTCTACAGCTGAGACCCCAGCCTCACTCAGCTTTTCTCTCATTGTCTTTTCCTTCTTCCAACCCAGAATCATTCTTTTAACCCAGAATCATTCATCCATAAATCATTTGCCCAGAAACAAAGTCTATCTCTTGAGCACATAAAGGAAAATAACTAAAGCCTAGAAGTTTCCCCACAAAGTGCAACCTCCGTGCTGAAATTGTTGCCTTTAGTGTTAAAGCCCATTTGTTGTTCAGGCCCAGACCCAGTTAATACTCCTGCTAATGGCATCAAAGGTGTAAAAATATTTCTGTGACAGACAAACTTCCCATCTACCTCAATGGGCCCCACTTGGAAGTCAGTGGAGATCTGCTGCTCCCTGATTTCTTTCAGGGCTGCCATTGCAATCCGAATATCATCCAAGTCTTTAACTGGCCGACTCAGTTTCTTTTGGAATTCTTCAACAACTGCAAAAATGTTTTCCATCTCACTCCTGTACTTTTTGTTACAGTGATGGCCAATAACAACCATCCAGGCTTTTGTCTCTGCAGTCAGAGAAAACTTCAAATCAGCTGTAAAAACAAAAGGCCCACAGGTCAGTCTGGAAAGCTTGAACCAACATAAAAAGACATGAGGCATTGTTCACTCACAGTAAATACTGAGTCTAGAACCATGTGAAACTAGAATTGAAAATGTTTTCCAAGCTGAGGATACAGCTCAATGAGTGAGAGCCTTTGCTGTACCATTAGCAGAGCCAAAACCTGTCAAGCTTTAAGTTCAGAAAGGGAACCCTAGCTCAAGGGAATAAGATGGAGATCGGTGTAACAGGACATTTGATGTCCCCTGGCCTCCATGCATGCACATGCATACACAACACAGACAAATAGCACACACCAAGAGACTTTCTTAATCCTTATAACTAATTCATCTTATAAATTTATTTTTAAAATTCATATCATGTTTTAAAATCCTCACACACACAATGTATATAAATGCATGTATGAGATAAGTTTCAAATGTTTTCTATTGTTACCTATAACAGCCAAATCCTAATTCTCCCTACAACAGACTCATCGCCTCTCTCTAAACTACCCTTTACTTTCAAGTAAAGAAGCCAAGTGTTAAGATAGACCAGAATTAATAATTATGTAGAAGAGAATTAAAAACAAATCTACAAATAGGTGTAAAATCATGAAGCCCATAAAAGGAAATGAAATCTTTAAGAAATCTGAAACTCTCTGGCATACTAATCTAAGTAAAGAGACAGAACAAGTACTGTTGGGTTTACATGACTGTCTGAGAGACAATAGACCAACCTGTATATAGAGCAATGGAACCCACACGGATGTATTCAGGCTCTGCATTAATTTCCTGCTCCAGGCTTTGGAAATAAAGAATCTTGGACTCAAATTCAGAAAGCAAAGGGTTTTGTGCAATAAATGTCATAATGGTATCTTCTTTCTCCTTTTGCCAAATGTGATTGTAGCATTTGAAGCGATCCATGGATGTGATAACTTCCTAGAATAGAAAGAATAGATTTGTATAGAAAAGAAAGACTCTGAAATAACATCATCATGCAACCAAGGATTGGTCCATTGTTGGTTGTAGCACAGAGCTATTGACATGTTTAGTTAATGATCTGGCAGGAAATGGAAAAACCATAGAAATAAGTTATACTCCATGACATTAACAGTACCTTAGGGCTAATTATCTTGTCACCCCTAGCCTAAAAGAAGAAAGAACTGTGCAGAAACTAGAAGCAAAGGACTACCTAGTTGGCCATTGGGGACAGGAACATCTTGAACAGTGATTGACCTTAGATCAAAAAAAGCAAGCAAGCTTGTGCCATCAGGAAATACAGGAGAAAAACACTGAGGATCATTCTCGCCTCAAGTCTCCTCCAAGGATCCTTATTGGTAAGACTCAGCTCCACATTAAAGAAGATTAGGATCTGTGTGCTTATTTTCTACAGTTAAAAGGAATACCACATTCTGAAATTTAAAAATAAGAAAGAAAGAAAACCCATATTTTGTTGTTGTTGTTGTTGTTGTCGTTGTTGTTGCTAGCCTTAGGTCATTAAAACTATTGTGCCTCATCCTTATATTTCCATGATAGTGGCTGGTTATAATCAGAGAAAGCATTAGACCCTACTGTTGTGGCAATTAGTTTTTACTGTCAGTTTGATTGGCTTTAGAGCCTCCTGGAAGGCACACTTTGGACAAGTCCGTGAGGACATGTCTGAGAGGTTTATCAGAGGGGAGAAAACCAACCTTGGATATCTACATCACCATCTGCATCTGCTTGGGCTGGAAGTCCTGGACTGAATGAAAATGGAGGAAGGGGAAAGCAGATGGAGTCCCAGCACTCATCTCTCCGTGCCTCCTGATGGCAGAGTCACAGTGGCCAGAGCCTCAGCTGTTGCAACCCTACCTTCCCTGCCTCGATGGACTGAGCTCTCAAACTGTGAACCACAGTAAATCCTTCCTCCAAATTAAATCCTTCCTCTCTTAAGGTGCTGTCATAAGGCATCTCCTCAAGGCGGACAGAAGAAACTAATACAAGGTCTGGCTTATTTTTACTGCATTCTCTATGATTACTGAGGCATCTGAAAATATAAATAATTGCTTCTTTCCATAATCTACTTGTTTCCTGTCCTTTTGTACAGAGCCTGATAAACCAAGCATGAGATAAGTAATTGTTGAATATGTGAACACTGTCCCTAGAGGAAAGTTAGACACAGGATCTTCAAAATGCTAAGAATAAAAGATTAAATATGAATAAATGCAAAGACTTGCCATTCCCTGGGGACTGCATTAAGCACAACTTATCAACATTTCCTCATCTTGTTATAGCAACAGCAGCTTTCAGGATGCATTCAAACAAACTTAGCTCATTCTAGTAAAAACAGCCATAGAAAACATGTACTTACTAAACAACAGCTACTCTCTCAACACTGAAAAACACCTGAGAGTCAACTGGTTTTAATAACTGTGTGCACAGACTTTAAACAAAAACAGATTTCAGGATCTTAAGCCTCAATATGGCACATTATCAGACAACTAGGGATAGTGCTTCCTCAAGATCCAGCCATACCACTCCTAGGCATATATCCAAAATATGCTCAAGTACATGACAAGGACATTTGTTCAACCATGTTCATAGCAGCTTTATTCGTAATAGCCAGAACCAGGTAATAACCCAGACGTCCCTCAAGGAGGAATGGATACAGAAATTGTGGTATATTTACACATTGGAATACTACTCAGCAATTAAAAGCAAGGAAATCATGAAATTTGCAGGCAAATGTTGGGAATCTAGACAAATTATTCTGAATACGAATAGACAGGCAAGTGTACCCATACAAACACATGGATGGACACACACATAAACACACACACACACTGACTGCACATCTTAGTCTGTTTTGCTCTTCGAAGGAGAACTGAGAAACTGCCACATCTGTCTGAGTTGTGGCAGATTTTTTTTTAATTAAATTCCTTTATGTTAACAAAAGAGGTTAAAGACATTAACCAGAACACAATAAGAAACAAGGAGTTCACAGCTCTCTCCCAGTTTATTCTGGAGTAAAGGGTCTTCAGTGAGTGCGCACTCACAGAACACAGACAAGATGCCTCTGGTTACTGGAGGGAGCTATCATGGATGAAATCAGGCTGCATGCAGGGTTAGCTTATGATGGAGTTCGTGCACACACGTGCTGGGCAGCCCAGGACCCATAACAGCCTCCTAACACACATACCTTCTTGGTGGAGTTGATGATTGTGCTGAGCACAGATACTAACTTTACAATCTCTTTATTCTCAGAAACAGTCTTATAGTAATTCTGGGTTTGCACAGGAATGGGCAAGTTTACAGATGCTACCTCCAGTGTTTCTGAAAGCAGAAGAGACAAAAGAAAAAAAAAAAGAGGTGTTAATAACAGCCTAGAGAACACAGACTATCAGAGTTTCTGCAATGATAAACTTAAAATCTGCATAAAAGCAATGAAAACAGTAGTGAAATTTACAACCTTCACTTTTTGGAGCTGACTAATCAAAGTCTGCGACAATCCAGAAAGTGTTTCTTCAAGAAGAAAGGCTGGGTTTCAGAGGCAATAGCAAGCTCTCCACGCTGAGATGTGCTCTTCTGTTGTCACTGTTTCCTCTCTGGTTACGTGACAGCCTTACACAGTTGTAGTCTTGGATTCTGATAGTTATGCTAACCCGCCTGACAGCACCCCATGGAGGGGTGTGACTAAACTTGGGTCTCTTTGGCAAATTCTGTTGTTAACAGGCATGGCTGAAAGCTCCCTGCATGAACTGGACCCAAAGAACTGATATTTGCCTAGTTCCTGAGTCAGAACTACACTAGATGGGGAAAGTAAAAGCTTTAGCCACACATCATTTTGTCAAAATAAAAGTTAGATACATTCACGATCAGCCCCAATCATTTAACTTCATCAGTAGTTAAGACAACGGTGTTAGTTTGGGGTGAAGAAAATCCCAGTGCATGGGTTTGATATGGTGAAAGTAAAGAGAAACCTGGGTGATGACAGTGACACAGAAGACTCTGGGAAGCCCTTGAAAGCTCTAAAAGTCCCCACACAGATGGAACTGCAAGCATGCCCAGGAAGGATAAGGAAATATCCAATCTTCATCTCTGGCTAACACTGAGGCAATCCTAATCATGATGTAAACCGTGGGTAGTGTTACTATGCTCCTCCACAGAATCCCAAGGCAAAGGGTGAATCTTTGGGCTCAAAAAAGAGAGGGCAGTGTCCACATAATCCTTAGCTGGCCCCTAAACAGCCAGACATTACCACAGCTGATGCTACGTATTTTTCTGTAAAAATATGAGTTTTTACAGAATTCATCCGTGGAAGTCAAAGTCGATGCATGATGTTCTTCTGGTGCCTAGCTAGCTTTTAGTTTTGTTTTATTTTGTTTTGTTTTGTTTTGTTTTGGTGGGGGGGGGTCCTGGCTTTTTTTTTTTTTTTTGGTGGTGGTGGGGTTGGTTGGTTGGTTGCTTAGTTTTGCTTTTGAAGTGCTAGAGTTCAGCAATCTGATTTTCGTTTTTTCTTTTCTAATTTTTACCTCAGTCTCAAGAGTTCCTCCTTTTTATTACTTTTTTTATTTTTTAATTACACGTTTTCCTCCCTCCTCTGACTCCTCCCAGGTCCACGCACTTCCCAACCCAACAACTTTATCTTCTCTCTCCCACCCTCTGTCAAAAGAAACAGAATCAAAACAAGAGAGCAGAAGACCAATGAGACAAAATATGCCAAAACAAAAAGTACACACACACACACACACACACACACACACACACACACGCACACAAGAGTTCATTTTCTGTTGGCGAACTCTTCCTGAGCACGGGGCCTGCTCTGAAGTGTGATTAATATAGCCAGTGATACCCCATTGGAGGAAACTGATTTTCCCTTTCCTGGAAGGTATCAATTTCAAATAGCATCTTGGTTAGGAGTAGGACACTGTGTTCCACTTCATTATCTCCATGCTGGGACCTTGTCTGGCATGGACTTGTGCAGGTCTTGTTTCTGTGAGTTCATATCTATATCCATCCTGTTGTGTGATCAGAGGGACATGCTTTATATAATTCAAATCCTCTTAAATTAAAATGTATCATAAGTTGATTTACAGATTCAGCATATTCCTATGATATTGTTTAGACTGTTTTTTTTTTTTAGAGAAACTAACAAACTGGTCCTAAAATTCATAAAGAAACATGAAGAATCCAGCACAGTTTAAGTGAGTTTGGAAAAGAGTAAAATGGCATGGGACTCGCAGTTCCTGAGCTCCCCCACCCATTGGGGGAGCTAACCCCACCCCGTGGAGTTAGAGAGAGTGGTGGGGTGGGCATATTCCTCCCTGCTGTAGCCCTGTTACCTTGCCTTGCTCTCACTCAAACAAATGAGAGTGGCCCCAGGACAGCCCTGATTACATGCCATGGGTCACAAAAAAAGAATGGCATGAAACATGGATGGGGGCACTTTGGAAGAAAAAAGAGTGATGGGAATGGAATAAGAAAGAATAAAGAGAAGGAACTTCGAACAAAGAATAATATAGATGCATGAAATTGTAAGAGTAAATAAATGACTTTTGGAAGCTAACTACAAAGCTATATTAGTAAAGACAATGTCGCACTAGAATGCACATGAGCTGAGGTTCTGGGCACACACCCAAAAGACACTCCACCGTACAACAAGGACACTTGCTCAACCATGTTCATAGCACCTTTATTTGTAATAGCCAGAATCTGGAAACAACCTAGATGTCCCTCAACAGAAGAATGGATAAAGAAAATGTGGTGCATTTATACAATGGAATATTACTCAGCTATTTAAAAAAAAAGAAAAAGAAATCATAAAATTTGCAGGCAAATGGATGGAACTAGAAAAGATACTCCTGAATGAGGCAACCCAGACCCAGAAAGACACACATGGTATGTACTTACTTGTAAGTGGATTTTAGCCATATAATACAGGACAAGCATACTACAAAGCACAGACCCAAAGAAGATAAGTAATAAGGAGGACCCAAGTAATGATGCTCAAATCTCAATAGGAAGGAGAGATAGAACAGACAGAGGTAATGGCTGAAGAGAGGGAACAGGAGATGGGGCACAGAGAGTTAAGACAGTGAAGATCAGACCTGAGGAGAGCAAAGGCAAGAGGACAGAAGGCCTGTAGAGAAGAGAGAAACTGAGAGTGGGACATTTCTGTGACAAGCTGGAGACCTAAGTCAGCATAGGCTCCTGGGACTGTATGAGGGGGATTCAAACAGAGACTCCTAATAGCAGTGATCATAGAGACTGAAGAGGACATCCTCTAACTAGACTAGACTTCTAGTAAAGGGCAGCAAACACCAACCCACCCACAAAACTTTTACCCAACATTTACCCTGCCTATAAGATGTGCAGGGATAAAGATAGAGCAGAGATTGAGGGATTACCCAACCAATGCCTGGCCCAAACAAAGACCCACCCTATAGGAGAGTGCCAACCCCTGACACTATGAATGATACTCTGTTAAGCTTTCAGACAGGAGTCTGTCAGAGTTGTCTTCTGAGAGGTTCTACTAAGTAGCCCCTCAAAACAGATGCTGAGACCCACAACCAAACATGGGGCAATGCGTGGGGAGCTTTGGGGAATAGTGGGAGGAAAGAGAAACAGACCCAGAAGTGACAGGAGCTCCACAAGAAGACCAACAGGGCCAACAAACAGGGCCCAGAGGGGTTTGCTGAGACTGAATTATCAACCAAAAACCATGCATGAACTTGACCTAGGTCACCTACAAAGATGTAGCAGATGGGTAGCTTAGGCTTCAAGTGGGTCCTCTAGTACCAGAAATAGCAACTCACTTGCTAGTTTTTAGATCACTTCCCCTGGCAGGACTACTGCCTTAATGGGCCACAGTGGAAGAGGACATGCTCAGTCCTGATGCAATTTGCTGAGCTGGGGTGGGTGGGAAAGGGAGCTCTCCTTTTCTGAGGAAAAGGGGAGGAGAGAGAAAAGGAAAGAGAGTGGAACTGGGAGAGTATGGAGGGGGCTACAAGGATGCAAAGTGAATAAAATAAATAAAGATTTAAAAAAGTCTAGAAATAAAGCTTTGGATTACATGTCTATTTAAGTGAGTTTCAAGAAAATTCAATTATAGATTCGTGATTTCTTCATTTAACAGTGGTGGTACAAGTATACACCCACATGGAAAATAATGAATTTGAACTCCAATTTCACTGAAAAATGAATCATAGACTGAAATATAAATGCTAAGCTATGCATTTTAAGAATATAAATTCTCCTAACCTTAATGCTAAGCAACTGTTTCTTAGGTACAAAATAAAAATGCAGCTAAATAGAACTTAAAACTCAAATTTTATTCTCCAAAAGACATCAAGAAAGTGAAAATGAATCTATAATGTAATAAAAAATTACTATTTTATTAAGAACATAAAAAATTCACGCAGAAATTTGAATGAATGACCCAACTTTTAAAAACATGAAAAAAGTAATAAGATATTGCACCAAAGATATGAACAAATGACCAAAAACCACATGAAAAGGTGCTTAACCTCACTTGCCACTGCAGAAATTTACACTAAAACTACAACGAAATAGCACTTTATCCATAGACAAAAAGCAGGCAAAAATACTCTCCTAGCTCTGGAGAGAAAAGGCAACCCTTCCCACATTGCCAGTGGGAAGATAGAATAGTTATACCTTCCAAAGGTAGTCTGACATTTCCTCCAATGTCAACCAGAAAATCAGCACATGTCCAGCAATCCTACTGTTTAGTATATCCCAAGAAAATAAAAACATAAAAAAAAATAAAAAACATGTCCACATAATTGGGCTTGGAAGCACTTGGTAAGCTGCTTGCCGCTTTTGCATGAGGACCTGAATCTGAATGTTCTTCACCCGTATCAACTCTGGGTCTGCAGCAGCTGCATGTAACGCAGCACTGCGTGGTATGGAGAAACAGACCCTGGAGCACTCTGGCAGCTTAGCGAGCTGATGACCTCCAGGATCAGAGAAAGACCCTATCTCAAAAAACGGAATGGGGTGCGATTGAGAAAGACACCCAACATCAGCTTCTGACCTCCACATGTGCATGTACATGAGTACAAACACCTGCACACACATGCACACACACATAAAAAAACAAACATCACTACATATTTGGCAGAATTCTTTAAAACAGTGCAAAATGTGAACAATCTAACTGCTCACCAACTTACTAATGCATAAATAAAATGTACTTTATAGTGTGAAATAGATTTCAATGATAAAAGTAAATGGATCCTATGTGCCTGCAATTCTAGCACTCAGAAGGTATGGGTAGTAGGATCTCGAAAGCAATACTAGCCTGAGCTACCTAATGAGTTCACGGGCCAGCCTATGCTACACAGTAAGAGCCTGTCTCAAACAGACAAGGTGTAAGGATGAAGCCAGCAGAGGACTTGCCTGGCATGCACAGGGCCTGGGATCTTCTCTATGGAACTACGGTTAGGGAAATGTGACATGAATGCTTCATGCTACACATGAATCTCCATGACAAATGGAAAAATCAGCCACAGAACACCACACATAGAATGATCTATAGCTGTGGAAAGAAGACAGTCTGTGGCTACTATTGGTATAATGTTCTTTTGAAATGTATACACCTTACCCTTGGTCATTCAAATGCTGATTTCTCTCCCCGACTCTCTGGTTTCAATCCGGACATTGCATTGTGATACTTTTTCTAAGCATCACCTGTCTCAACTTCGTGTAAACATGACAAAATAAAACAACCAGCCACAATGTTGAGCAATAGAGAGGAAGGAATAGAAGGAAGAGAGAGAGGAGCCAGAGGACAAGAAGGTGGGAGGCAGAGGAGGACAGAAAGGCGGGAGGAGAGCCTGGGAGAGCAGAGGTGGAACAAGAATGAAACGGACCTAAAATTTCACAAAAAGCAAGTATAATGGGTAAAATCTACATAACAGGAAACTATGAGGGCTTGGAGGTTAAGGATGGAGTAACTATTGCCCAGCACTGTGTTCTAGGTTAATTAAATAAAAACCAGTCTCTGTTAGTGATTTGGTTACACAGCTCTTTAGGATTAACAGCAGCATTACTAAAAGATAAACCAATAGTAAATATTAATCGCAACCTACAACAACCAAGGGCTGAGCAGGAAGAGAAAGCAAAATGAGTACTAATTGGTGTAGGGGTTCATCCTGAGATAATAAAAATGTTCTAAAATTAGACCATGATGAGAGTCTGAGTATACAAAAAAACTGTAAACTATACAGTTAAAGAAAAAGATAGCCAGGCTGTAGTCTGATGCTTCAGTTCTTTAATCATGTTTTCAGAACATATTTTTTTAACCTCTCAGATTCATAATTAAGCATATTCTCAGTAGAAGACTCTGAATTTTAAATGACTCTAGGAACTAGGCAATGTTGTCAGATAAAAATAAATTGGAGCTAATACAATACTAGCAAGTGCTTTTTAAGATTTATTTTTTTAATTGTATGTATGTGTTAAAGGTGCACATGAGTAAAGGTGCCCACAGAAGCCAGAAAAGGGTATCAGATGCCCTGGAGCTGAAAATGGAAGCACCTAACAGAGGTGCTGTGACCAAAATCAGGATCTCAGCAAGAGCAAAATATATTCTTAACTGATGGGCTATCTGTCCAGCTCCAGACAGTGTTTTTTAGTTTAAGTTAATAAGAGATAGCTATAGATAGACAAACAGATAGATATCTAGGTAGGTAGGTAGGTAGATAGATAGATAGATAGATAGATAGATAGATAGATAGATAGATAGATAGATAGAGATAGATATAGATAGATAGATAGATAGATAGATAGATAGATAGATAGATAGATAGATAGATAGATAAGCAGACAGAGGTAAATAAAGCAAGTTATGCGAAAGTTTTCCAGCTAACTCTACTTCCATCATTAGCGCTATTTCAAAGAGGCACTGGCTTCAGTTTCTTCCTCGTGGTTAGTCAATTTATCATCTCAAGGGAGAGCAACACCAACAAAATTATTCTGGGTCTGCTAACTATGATGCTTACTTAAAAGGCATGTGAGGACTGAAGATGACATCTGATGTCATTATCAACTTGGATGTCTGATGTTTCCCAGTTTTCCAGACTACAAATGAAAGCCGTGGGATGCTCAGCAACACACAGAATGTGTTAACAAAATGGAACTCATAATGGGTCAATAATGTCTGTAACATGCCAGGAAATACTCATTGAGATGAAAACCAATTTCTCAGTAAAGTGTGAAATTAAAAGCATTTCTTATCTTCAGCTACTAATAGGTCAGACCACACATCAGTTGGGTGCCAGCAATTGTGAACAATACAAGAGAAGCAGGAGATATTGTGACACTAACATATCAGTATGTGGATCCTAATGTTTTTAAACACAAAATGGGCTCAAAGATTAACACTCTGAATGTCCATGATTTGAAAACTGTGCAGGATACAGGAGATACCATAAATCCCTGGAAACCCTTGACTTGCAGTGACTTTGTTTTAAAAGTTGGGAAACAAAGCTCAGCACTTGCTTGTTTTGCAGAGAACCCCAAATCACTTCACAGCACTACATCAGATGCCTTTCAATTGTCCTTAGCTCCAACTCTCTCATCTTGCCTCCATGGGCATCTTCATGGACATATACACATACACACACAGACACATGCACGCACACACACACGAGAGACTTCTCAATTTTTATAATTTTTAAAGCATATTTACCTTGCAGTTCACTTCCCTCCACCTCTGCATCGGAATCACTATCTTCTTTGTTCTGCACAGCAGCCATTTTTCTTTCATGCATCTTTCTCTAGAATGGAAAAAGTACTTTTCAAATTTGCTCCATCTTTAAAGTCAGCAGCTTCCAAAGGAATCAGTTTTTCATACTCTACGAACCTTGGACAACAGCTCACTGCTCCACAGTCTAACCCCCTTGGGGACGCTGATGATGCATTCCACAGATTTGTTCAGCGTCTGCTGTATGTCTTCCAGGGCAGGAGTCATAGCAATGTTCGGAATGGCCAGAGTGATGTTTGCCCGGAAAATGGGAAGATGGCTCTGTTTTGCCTTAGATGTACTGTTACTGTCTGAGTTAATATGCCATTTTTAATTGAAAATGGTATACTAAAATTTAATATTTAACAAAATACTAAAGCATGCATAATACACATTTAATCAGAGAAATGTTTGTCAAATTATTGAGTGCATGGATATTTAAAGATATTGTTTTACTCAAATAACAGCAATTCAGTGCATCCCAAGTCATTCTGCTGATTGTAGTTTGCTGGTAAGTCTACATAAAAGAAAATCTTCAGTGTAGATTCAGGTTAATTGTGAAGTCTTACATAAGATTTTAAAATGGTGGCGGCAAGTAGCAAGATGCCAACAAAAAGTTAAATGCACAGTTAACACATAAGACATAGGAGCAAATACTATAATAGTGAAAGTTACAACAAGCAATTTTTGGAATTTCAAATAAAACACCTACCACAATGAACATATTCCAAACTTTGGAGCAGTTGCCACATGTAAGAAAAAATTAAATATAACTCATAATTTATAATAATGGGGTTTTATATGTATAAAATATCTATAGGTTTAAGCTATAGGTTTAAGTTGGAGACAGCTATGGTCTTAAGTATTTAGTCAGAGATGCATGCTCATAGCACATGCACATGAACTGCACACAACTTTATATTGTTAAAAATACCTGCAAAGCACAAAGCTATGCAATAACTATGACATAATGTATTAATGTATGAACCAACATTTTATGAATCCTTTTGCCTGCCTTGTATCTATGGAAAGAAATATCTTCCATTCTCAAGTAAATGAAAGCCTTGCCCCAAAACATTCCTTCACAAATCCTTCTTTTATTCATCCACTTTTAATGCAATATTATGCTCCCTTATAATTACAAATCTTCCAAGTAACTAAGATTTTATTATCCTACTGTTTTTGTTTCAGTTTATTACTATTTCCTTTTCTACTATTCTTCATTTAGATTTTTAAATTCAGAGTACCCCTACTATTCATGGGATTTTGTAGCCTTCCTAGAAAAGCCAAAACCTTTTTACTGAACAGTGTTGAGAAAAACATGAGGCCATTCAGAAAGAAGCCAGCTGAAGTATCATGAAGATAGTAAAATAAATTCTAATTTAAAAGAGATGATATCTAAAAATTACTCTGCCTATAAGAAGTGCGGGGAGAAATAGGAAACAGAGATTAAGGGACTGTGCAACCAATGATTGGCCCAACCTGAGACCCACCCCACGGTACAGAGCCAGCCCCTGACACTATTAATGATGCTCTGCTATGCTTGCTGACAGGAGCCTAACTTGACTGTACTCTGATAGGCTCCACCCAGCAGCAGATCAAGATAGATGCTGGGACTTGCAGCCAAGCATGGGGCAGAGCTCTGAGGGTCCTATGGAAGTGTTGGAGGAAAGATGGAAGGAACTGGAGGGGACAGGAACCTCACAAGAAGACCAATAGAGACAACTAACCCAGACCCATGGGGGCTTACAGTGACTGACACATCTACTAAGGAACACGCATGGTCTGGACCTAGGACACCTGCACATATGTGGCCAGTAGGCGGCTTGGTCTTCACGTGAGTCACCTGTCTAGTGGAGTGGGGGTGGGGGACTATTTCTAACATAGACTCTATTGCCTGCTTCTTGATAAGTTCCCCCTGGCAGGGCTGCCTTGCCTGGACTCTGTGGATGAGAATGATATGACTTGATGGGCTGGAGAAGGGTGAGATGGAGAGGCAAAATCTCTTTTTCTGGGAGAAAAGGGATAGGGGAAGGGAAAAGGAAGGAGAGAGGGGACTGGGAGGAAAGGAGGGAGGGGCACTCTTAGGATGTAAAGTAAATAAACTGAAATAAAATAAAACTTAAAATAACTAACTAAATAAATAAGGAGATGACATCAGTCTTTCCTCATTAATAGGATTAGTGAATAAATAAAAATTCACCACTGAAACAATTCCCCCATGTGTCATTTTTAAAAACTTCTTCTCTCTTGGATTAAATAATTTTCTTCACATTTTCATCTTATTACAGGAAATTGTTGAATTATGTTGATTTGGTGTCATCAAGATTTCAGTAACTTTGGCAAATTGATCTTTCTGGGCCCTGGGTTTCTCAGTTTTAACATTAAGTAATGAGAGAATCCACATCATAGAATGTGTTAGGATGACCAAAATTCATGCTTCTTAAACTTATAAGGAAGGACCCTTATAAGTTGGAGTTTTTTTTAATTATTTACATTTAACAGGAGTGTACACACACACACACACACACACACACACAGAAAGATTAGCCAATAGGCAAACTGTGCAAGATCATACCCCGGAAGTTAATCATGTGGGAAAGATGAATGCGCTTGCGAATGGCCTCAAGCGTATTCCTTGTCACTTTCAAAAGAGCATCCATGTTTTGATGGTTAAAATGGGAAAGCAGCTCATGGGCATCTTCTAACATCTCACTCTCTTTCTTCTTCCTTGCTGTCAAAGGCAGATGACAGGCCCCAGCATTAAACATAGATGCCAAGGCCTCAGAATGCCCTTCTCTTCCTCCAGAGAGAGAGAGGCAGAGAGAGACAAAGAGAGAGACAGAGATCCATTAAATTGCAGCGGGAAATCAAAATAAATTAGATGCAGGCTCAATATCAGTTAAATGCCCTGCATCTGAGAAAGTGAGATCACTGAAGAAAAGGAAGAAGAAATCAGAGCATAAAAGGCCTAGTAGAGACCATCTCAGTGTGAGAAAACATCCAATAACAGATCAAGGACTATAATTTTAAAGTTCTACTGGCCATTCAAGACCTGTGTTCTGGTGTGTTCTCTCCCAACAATAGCACTAAAGACCATCCTCCCCCTCCTCTCTGTAGGAAAAGGTTTGCTTTAATTTGCAGAGTTTAACACAAAATAATGAGAATAAGCAACCAAGTCGTTGCCATTTGAAAAGAATCATTTCAGATTTATAAATATTGGTATAAAATTGGGATAGTATTTATAGAAGTATGAAATTGATTGTTGTGTAAAAATTTAAGTTTGGGTTTTCAGTAAATTTCCTGGGGAAAAAAAAAAGCAGACCATTTCATTGCCTCCTCTCTTACCTGAAGTGTCACCGTAAGAACTGGCATTCTCACGACAGACATTTTCACTCGATTCTTCAGGCGGGACACCCACATCCAGTAACATGTTTATTAGTTCATTTACAGCTTCCTCCACCAGAGAGCTTTTAAAATGGAGCATCTGAGCACCATTCACACACAAGTCCTAACAACGAGAAGAACAAAAGATCATTTTTATCTAGCTCTTGAAAGTTCATCAGGAAGAGTTGGAAGAGTGCAGATTTAGCCTCCAACTGATAATTTAGCTTCAGTGATGGTTTGACCTTGTGGTGGTTAATCTCAGTTGCCAACTTGGGATCTGGAATCATGTGAGATAGGAAAATCTGTCTGGAGTGAGTAGTTCCATTCCTTGGGCGTGGACCCTACTCTATAAAAAAGGGAAGAACATGAACTGAACTTAAGCATTCATCCTTCTTCACTTCTCTAGCAACAGGAACACCCATCTTAAGCTCCTGCTGCTGAGTTCCCGCCATGATGGACTGTACCTCGAACCACAATCAGCCCTTCCTCGCTTAAGTTGTTTTTGTCATGATATTTTATCACAACAACATAAAAGGTAACTAAAACAGCAACATACTCCCTGTTGCCCTAGCCAGACATACTGAGGAAAAAAAGCATTAAAGAAAAGAGAACCAACGGGAGCAGGGTGAACAGACCAAAGCTGCATTGATTTCCTAGCACAGAGGGGATAACTCCCAAAGGCATCAGCGGCATCTGGTCCCATGAAATTTTTTTCATATGGTGTGAATCTACCCTTTCCAGCTGTCTTCCCTTCTCATCATTTCTGGCAAGCCATTGGCATGTACTTCATTTTGGATCTATACTCGCTTTAGGTAGGTTGCACCTTTCTTAGAATTGAAAACAAGACAAATATAGCACAATACTAAGCACTGTGGTAGCTGCTATGACAAATCTATAAAGACAGGTAAAACACACAGAAGGCTTTCTTTTACCACCTATTTGGAGGAAAACACAATGAAAATAGACTTTGTTTGTTGGTCACTGTTCCCAAATCCATCTCAAGTTTCACTGACTTATATACTGAGATTCTAACATGTTCATGTACTATTACATATCAGACCATCTGTGTTCCATACCTCCTCATTCAGCAGCCTTGACTTCTACTTACCCCTCTTTGGCAATAGACATGACATGTTGATGCCATTAGAGTGAATGTTTTAATATATCCTGGAACAAACTTTTAAACTTTGTTATTACCAAGAAAAATATCAAATGACAGCTTCACTCAACTCAACTTCCCCTAACGACAAATTTTTACCCTGGCTTTATTTTGTTTTGTTTTTGAAGCCAGAAGATAGGAAGTAAGTGGTGCTGTGAAATGCTGGTGTCTGGAGATGACATGACTATTACACACATAAAAACTCACAACAACTAGCTGCCTACACAAGACCAAACCAGTTAAAACTTCCGGCATGGAGAGGGAGTGCCTACTGAGGCCTCATCCCTAGCTGAGGAGAGCTGACAGCTACTGGGGGAGGAAGAGTCAGTTTTCCCTGAGGGGTAACCACAGGCAGGTTGCCTGTCCACAGGCATATGCATATGGGTGACATTAATTGGACTCAGTGTGTTATTTCAAAAAAAAGAAAGAAAGAGAGAGAGAAAGAGAGAGAGAGAGAGAAAGAAAGAAAGAGAGAGAGAGAAAGAAAGAAAGAAAGAAAGAAAGAAAGAAAGAAAGAAAGAAAGAAAGAAAGAAAGAAAGAAAGAAAGGGAGACTTGAATTTAGAAGGGGGACCAGGGGAGTTGGAGGGTTGAACTGACTGGGGGGGGGGGGTATGATTAAGATGCATGATATACATATATGAAATTTTCTAAAAATAAATTTTAAAAGTTTTATGTTGTTGCATGTACTCCATATGGTGACATATGAAAGCACTGGGAGCAGTTTCCAGAACAAAGAAAGTCTTCAAGAAGTACTATTGTTAACTAGCAAATGACATTCAACCAAGGATCCTGCTTGCCACGCTTGTTTGCCTCATTCTAAATCTGTTAACTCCTTGTTCCCTAAGAGAGCCTTAACATTTTTAAAACTGTCTCTTGAGTCCTTTAAAAAATCATAAGTATATATTTATTATAGCTCTTGGCAAAATTGACAAATTTTGGGAGCCATTTAATGTCCATTTAACTCTATGTTAAAGAGGCTCAAAATGGACCTTAATTTCCTCTCCCATCCTCAAGGCAGGCTCCCCCAGGAAGTAAACCCTCACAGTGGCTCCAGTTTCCTCAGCAGCAGGAGCATGTATTTGAACTTTGTCTTTGAGTCCCCACCATCCCTTTCTTTACTAAGCAGCTAGCATAGAAAGAGAAAAGCCCAAGAGGCTCCAGCCCTACACAAAGAGCTACAAGCAGCTAAGGAATGAAGAGAGCAGAAGAAATAGTCTTTTCCAGCGAAGAGCATACTAGTTGGCTTCCCAATACCAAGTGGTCTGCTCTGAAAACATGCATATAAGTAGCTGTATACATATTTAGCAGGCTATAGTTACATATTTTGGAATATATATATACACACATATGTATGTAACAACAATTAATGAAAAAGGAGCCATCAATTTGAAATAGAACAAGGAAGGGAAATGATGTGATTATATATTCCCAAAAACCAAACATAAAAATTAAAAAACAATATATATATGAAAAAATTAAAAATTATAAAGCAAATAAACAGTTTGTAGAAATAAGTCAATATAAAGCACTTACTTCTATTGGTAATCAAAATACAGATTAATTTAGGATGTATGATTTTGCTACTCAAGCTAAAATTAATAAATTTTATGTCAAATGGAAGTGAAATTGGTACATTGTATTATATCATTATGTATCAGGATCATCCTTTAAAAATCAGTTTGTCTATGACTGTAAAGAGTTGTGAAATAGATAAAGCCATACAGTTTGACACAGTAATCTTATTTGTGAGCAATGATCCTGAAGATCAAAAACAAAAATCATAAGTATATATTCATTATAGCTCTTGGCAAAATTGACAAATTTTGGGAGTCATTTAATGTCCAATAGAAATAAACAATATATATCATCTGAATAAAATGTTATGAAGGTATCATGCCTGCAAAAGCCATATAGTGCTATTATATACATATATATACATATATATATATCAAAGAAATACTAGCTAAGAGGCAAAAAGTAAAAGCACTGTGAAAACCTGCTATGAATACTATGAAAGTCATGAAATGCATAACAATCATAACGATAGTGATATGATTGCTATAAATTCTAGTTTCTCTATTTTTAAAATCTAAAACTTGGATTTCTAATATTTAAGCTACATTTTGTAAACAACAAAGAGCTAAGTGATGTCTTTTCAGATGAGAAGGGAATTTAAAAATCAGCAGGAAAAAAAATTAAGTTATTGTGAAAAAGTCAAACATAATTCTAAAATGTAGGCATTAAGTTACAATCAGCTAATAACAAGATAATAGAAATTGAAGTTCACCATCTATGCAAACGGGTGTTAACACTAAATGCCTGGTCCTGTCCTTTTAAAGGGTTACCTGTGAATGTGAAACCCTCCTCATCCAGGAGATCAGATTCAGGTAGGTTATCACTGCTATCTGGCTAAGAAACATGGATTTGTGACTAGACTGCTTCTGTAAGCAATATGGTTTATACCAAATACTTGATTCCTTATAGAATTCAGAGCCTTTTCATGAAAAGCAAACTGTTCCATGGTGGCAGAAACCAATAAAAACTTAGAGTATTGGGACTCAAGAGGTGGCTCAGTGTATAAGTTGCTTGAGCTTTTTTTTTTATCTTAGCTGGAGACCTGGGATGGAGGAGGCTCCCAGGAGTCGATGGAAGTGACCATAGTTGAGACACCTAGCAGCTGGAGATATGGAGCCTGAAGATGCCCCCTCCAGTAACCAGGAGGGACTCCCAGTGGAAGGAGGTGGACACCAACCGACCACAAAACCTCAACCCCAAAATGTGTCCTGCAGATATGCAGGGATAAAGACAGAGCAGAGATTGAGGGAATGGCCAACCAATGACTGGCCCACCCTGAGACCCACCCCATGAGATACTCTGCTGTGCTTGCAGACAGGAGCCTAGCATAACTGTCTTCTAAGAAACGTCATCCAACAACTGATAAAAACAGATGCAGAAACCCACAGGCAGACAATGGGCGAAGCTTGTGGAATGTTGTTGAAGAGTGGCAGGAAGGAGAAAGGGAGCCTGAGGTGTCAAGGATACTACAAAAACACCTACAGAGTCGACTAACCTGGGCCCATGGGGGCTAACAGAGACTGAACCACCAACCAAAGAGCATGCATGGACTGAACCAAAACCCCTACACATATGTAGCAGATGTGCAGCTTGTTCTTCATGTGGTCCCCTACCAATTGGAGCAGGGGCTGTCTATGACTCTGTTGCTTGCCTCTGGATCCCTTTCTCCTCCTAGCTGGATTGCCTTATCTGGCCTCGGTGGAAGAGGACACACTTAGTCGTGCTGTGACTTGATATGCCAGGGCAGGCTGGTACCCAAGGGTGTCCTCCCTCTCCTCAGAGAAGGGGAGGAGGGTGGGAGAGAGGGTGTGTGAGAGTGGGATTGAGAGGAGAAGCAGGGACTACAATCAGGCTGTAACGTGAATAAATTAGTTAATTAATAGGAAAAAAGAATGCTTACTGCTCAGAGTCAGAGTTCAGGCCAAAAGAGGCTATAAGACTTAGCTCCAGAAATATGATGTCCTCTTCTGGCCTTTGTGCACATGTACCCCACCCCCTACACCACATGCACACACACACAAATAAAATAAAATTTTAAATTAAAAAATTTTAAATTAAAAAAATTTGAGTGTCAAGCAATGAACTTCACTGAGCAGAAATTTGCGCATGGATTGTTGCAGTTTCCTTGTGAGTGAAAAAGAGTTCTCCATGAATCCTTACTGGAAAGAGATAGCATAAGGAAGACTGCACCAGGCTTTTCCCAGACTCGACCTGCCTTCTGTATCATCCGGCTATTGTCGCTCTGTCTTGGTGATGAATCCCAGCTACAGTCTATCCACAAGCTGAATGTAATGTAATGGGTCCTCCAGTAAGCACCACTGGACAACAGTATTAAAGCCATCATTGAAGAGTTCATATTGCCAGAATACCCATAGGGAATATTATAAATTAAGCTAACATGCCATTCCAAAAAGGTGTACAACCTCTCTGCTAGTACCTTGGTTCTAAGTAGGAAAAAGGTGCCCCATTTTCAAGGGTGCTTGGGAAATAAGGGAGACTTTCTGAGAGTTTTATTTTCATATACTGAAGTGTGATGAACCTGGAAATGCAGTCTCTGCCATGAATAGTTTAAACACAGCATCTGTTCTTTGCCAGCTTTCCTAGGGACTAGTCTAGAATGCTAGGCTTCAAAATACTAGTTTAGAAATGGCTCTTTGGATGTGCTTGAAGAAACCTTGCCAATAAGCTGTCCCAACTACTTCACAATCTACTTCAAACTTAACCCTTGCTAACTGAAGCTCTTCAAAACAAAACCCTCTGCCCTTCATACAACATGAAAAAATTGGAAATGTATGCCACAGCAATTCCCCTCCAACTGATCTGAAGGGAAGTAATTTACTAGCAGCTGCTTAAATAACATTTTCTTTATCTTCATGTTGTCAGGCGGTTCTACATTTGAATCACTTCTATCATGGAGCAAAATAGAATTTTTTAAATCTAACTATGCTTCAAATATGCCCTTTATCTTTAAAAAGGTTAATTCAAGAATATTTTTTTTAAATCAGCCTTCTGATAACCTTTGTCATTTGGAGGAATTCGTCACAAGTAAGGGGGTCCTCCTGAGGGAGCTGACAAAGCGGCATGCTGCTCATTTCTTCCAGGATGGCATTGATGCGGAACTCAATCAAATCATTGACCCGGTCAAGCAGCAGCTCCAGGTCCTCTTTAGGAAAAACAAAATGAACAGCAGATTAGGTAAAGCATTTCCTTAAACATGGACATGTGACTGAATGACAACGGAAGCATCAGGATTAAAACTGTTTGGGTCATACATATCTGCCTTAGTTACCTTTCTATTTCTGTGAAAAGACACCATGATCAGGACAACTTACAGCAGAAAGCGCTTAATGGGGGCTTTCTTACATTTTCAGAGAGTGAGTTTGTGATCATTGTGGTAGGAAGCATAGAAAAAGGAAGGCAGGAATAGCTCTGGAGCAGTAGCTGAGAGCTTACACGTTGAGTCAAGAAACACTAAGCAGAGAGCACACTAGGAATGCTATGGGTTTTTGAAACCTCAAAACCTACTCCCAGCAGCATACTATCTCCGAATTCCACAGAGGGTGAAGGCATTCAAACATATGAACCTGTGGGAGCCATTCTTATTAAAAGCACCACAGTGTCCTTCGAACCTTTGGCTGCTCCGCAGGTAGCTGCTGCACACGGTTCCTCCTTTAACACTTGCAATTTTCTTACCTCCCTGGCTCTGATTCATCTCCCCAGAAGGTCACCTATGACTGTGTGTGGAAACTGGTCCCTGGTCTTACATTACCTATCACCTGAGCATTCTTCCATTCTTCCAGCATGTGTGATCATGCTGGTTACTCTGGTGATTCATTGTTCTATCATTGTATCGTGAACATTCACGTCAGTGCCAATTCCACAGTTCAACAACTGGGATTGGAATTAAATTCTGAACATACTAAAATTTGTACACCTAAGGAAGCTAATCAGGAAAGACTCTGGCTAAGATGCTCAATCCCATTCAGAAAGGCAAAGAGGATGGACATCGGAGGAGGGAGAAAACAGGGAACAGGACAGGAGTCTACCACAGAGGGCCTCTGAAAGGCTCTACCCTGCTAGGTATCGAGGCAGATGCTGAGACTCATAGCCAAACTTTGGGAAGAGTACAGGGAATCTTATGAAAGAAGGGGGAGATAGTAAGACGTAGAAAGGACAGGAGCTCCACAAGGAGAGCAACAAATCCAAAAAGTCTTGGCACAGGGGTCTTTTCTGAGACTGATACTCCAGCCAAGGAACACTCATGGAGATGGCCTGGAACCCCTGCACAGAGGTAGCTTATGGCAGTTCAGTATTCAAGTAGGTCCCATAGTAATGGGGACAAGGACTGTCTCTGACATGAACTGATTGGCCTGCTCTTTGATCACCACCCCTGAAGGGAGAGCAGCCTTACCAGGCCATAAAATAAGACAATGCAGTCACTCCTGATGAGACCTGATAGATTAGGATCAGAGGAAAGAGAGGAGGACCTCCCTTACCAGTGGACTGGGAGAGGAACAGGGGTGGGGAAGAGGGAGGGTGGAATTAGGAGGGGAGGAGAGAGGGAGCTACAGGGGGGATCCAAAGTGAATAGACTTTAATTAATAAAAATAAATAATAAAAAAGAAAAAAAAAGAAATTAAATTCTTCTTTTTAATAGTCCCTTAAATCAATATCTTCACTACCTAAATAATAAATACCTAAGTTTCAATACTTTTTAAGCTAATTATTCAGGCAACTAGTCAATATACCAAATGGTTCTTACTGACAACAGTATGCAGTGAAACAAACAAACACTTCTACTTAAGTGTGCTCACTCAATAGAAATCTCTTGTTTCCTTTTGCACAAGGTCCTGCACAAGATCTTCAAAGACATTTGTGGCAACTTAAAATATATATATCCTAAGGAGATCTCTAATCCTCTGGAAATATTATCGTATGTGACAAAGAGACTTTGCAGATGTGTTAAGGATCTTGAGCTTGGAGGACTGTTCTGGATTATCCAGGCAGAGCTGTCACAAGGACATTATAAGAAAAAGTCAGGAAGGTCAGAGTGGGAAAGAGAAGAGTTTGGCCCTGGAAGAGTGGCTGAGAGAAAAGCTTGGCCATGAGACACAGCTAGCTCCAAACATGACACAGTCATTCTCCTGCAGATGAGGGCAGCCTATAAGACCCAGAAGGTGCTGAGGAAAGGACCCGTGGCAGAGTTTCTGGGAAGAATCTTCTCTGAAGATGCCTTGATTTAACAACATGAGACTCTGGGTTTCTGATGTCTGTGATTTGCATTATATGAAGCCATGAAATTTGTGGCAAGTAATTGCAGCAACAACTCAAGAAAAAGCAGCAGCACAGGGTACCAAATCAGGCCCACTCAAGTTCTGCTGATGATTTCAAAGAACAGAAATGTTTTTTACAAATGTGTGGGCCAATTAAACATCTGCAATTCTAAAGGTTGGCTCATTTATTCCAATTCAGTATCCAACTGTTCTTGAGAGTTAACGCTGTTTGTTTACATTCATCAAAGAAGCTCTTTTATGCAGCAGATTGAGACCATCACAGATAACTACAAATGGCCAAAGTACAGAGAACAATTGACCATGAGGTGCTCAACCATAATGGCTACATGTACAATGATGCTTAATTTTGTTCTTCATTGTCTTCTTAGTTTAATTTACAAAAGAAAACACAATTTAAAAAGGAGAATTGGGATTTCTTTAGAAGCTACCTACTTTTCTCTAGCTAACATCTAATAAAATATCCAAATTGCTAATCCTTATACCTCTCTAGGGAGAGTACTGTTAAGACCACCTCAGCAGCCTGTTCTAATTTGATTGTGTTAACTCTCACTATGAAGGCTTTATATGCCTTATAAATGCCTCCTTAGAGATTTTAGCCCATTTACTCTTGTTACATTTCCTAAGGAGAGATATTTTGGAGAGAATATTGGTTTAAAGGGAAGGAAACTCATCTTTATTGCTTCTATCTATTCAATACTGGATACCATTAAGCATCTTTGGATTGTTACTTTTAACCTTTAAATTAAGGCTCCTTTTTAAAACTTTTTTGATCCTCCTGATGCCATGGTTATCTAACTGTGCACCTTTCAGTATCCCACTGTAAACAGCGATGAGCCTAAAATACACTTCATTAATATGCAAACACTCTGTTACAATTTATCTTTGAAACTGGTTCCCACTTAAGCAAGCAAAATTTAAGCAAAAGTATGCAACTGTCTTAGGTAGACTTTCTATTGCTTTGATAAAACACCATGACCAAAAGCAACTTGGGAGGAAAAGGTTTACTTCATCTTAGAGCTTGTGATTCCTTTACCAGGGAACTCAAGACAGGAAGCTGGAGGGAGGAACTGAAGCACAAGCCATGAGCAAGTACTGCCTCCTGGATTATTCCTCCCAGCTTGCTTGGCCTGTTTTTTTACACGATCCAGGATCACCTGCCCAGGGGTGGCACCATCTGCAACAGCCTGGGCCTCCATTATCAACCACCAATCAATAAAATGTTCAGCACTGATATTCCTTCTTCCCAAATTACTCTAGCTTTTGTCAAGTTGGGGGGAGGAAAAAAAACTAGATAACTCACAACCGTAATCCCTTACTTCATTATCTGCCCCAACGCAGCACTTCTCAAATATCCTTCAATATAATGTGCCTGCTAAATTATCATATTAATTACTATATAGTTATTTGGAAGGTACAGTAAGAAACCACTGAGAAGACATGTTCCTAATAAGTAAAGTTATCAGTAGACTAAGTCCTACCAAGAGTAAGAGAAAGAAAAAGAGCAGTATCACAGCAGTTACCTAGAAGGCAGTCCCAGGAAAACCTGACCCAGAAAGGAAGTAACATGACAGAGTGAGTTGCAAAAGGTCAGAGAAGTAAAGGGATGGAAATTATGTGGTTTTTTGAGTCTCGAAGTACTGGTACACCAGATGGACACAAGAAAAGTACAGGAAATAGCCTGGGTTTTAAGCCCTTTGCAGTCAGTTTGGGAGAAAGACAGAGTTGGACTTCACCATTAGAAGATATGTACAATATTGAACCTCTAGTTCCAGCCATCAGCACAACAGAGGCCCTAGGAAGAGGTGGACATCAGGTAATGTAGCCAGACTAGGAACCTTAACTTCTTATCCTGGGTCATAAAAAGTCTTCATAGGCAAAATTGGCCCATGAAGAAGAAATAGATAACACCAAGTTGGAAAAAATAAAGAATAGAAATTTCCACTGTCTCACTGAAGAAATGGCCTTGTCCCTTGCCATCTGTGGTAGGCAGAAGATCACCCCACACCTCACCTGGACAGTGCAATAATGCTGGCCCTGGTGGCTGAATTACTCAGCTACCACCCAGGCCAAGATACAGGGATTTGAGTTGGCCCATCCCACACCAACCCCATCTATTCAGGATCTCCACAACACAGGGCAACAATAGGAGATCCAAGAGGAGACGCCATGAAGACCCAGTATTGATAGTGTAGAGGAAGCCAGGGGCCTCAAACCAGACCAGTGACTCAGTGAAATGAATATTAACAAATAAAGCTGTTTGGGCAAAAGTGTGTACTTTGGGACACACCACAACACACCAAAGCTTTTGTTTTTGTTGTTGGTTTTTTTTTTGGGGGGGGGGCTTGTTTGTTTTCTTTGCAAGAACAAATATTAAAGGATGGAGAGATAAGTGGGATTGGGGTACAAAATATGAAGTTCACACACAAAAAAAAATCAATAAAACATTTTTACAAACTTCTACCACTATGTTCCAATCCGCATGCCCCTGTTTACACAGGAGATCTGGAGGTAATACATTATAAAATGCAGCTATGATCTCCAGGAAATGTCTCATGAAAGAGCTCGCTTTTAGACAGTGAGAGACTACGAAAAGCATTCTATAAAACAAAGATTTCTAACTGTTTAATATCCCAGATGGAATTGAGATCAGATTTTCATTGTAGCATACCTATGCTTATTCTGAGAAACTGGATTAAAAGGAATTCGCCGTCTTACATATATTGTAAGCACTACATCCCTGGTTATGGAAAACTGGCACTTGCTTAAACTTTCCTCATTTAAGATGCCCTGTCCTTTAGCACTCTAGTCCATCCAAATCCAGGTGCCCCAAACCAGAGAGGTCTGCAAATAAGCTCAGTGGTACAGTGTCTTCCTACTGCATGTGCAGCTCTGAGTCTAACCTAAAAGAAAAAGGACAAAGATGAGGATAAGGAGGAAGAAGAAGGTGAGGAGGAGGAGAAGGAGAAGAAGGAGGTGGAAGAAGAGGGAGAGGGAAAGATTAAAAAGAAAACAGTTGTAATGAACTAATGAATTAGTGTAGAAAGTAAGGGGCCTAAACATTTTTCGGATGCTGATATACAGCAAAAAGAATCAACAAAATTGCACGGATAATCCCTAAGAATAAAATTAAATAATGAATATTTACAGTTTCTAAGAAAGTACTGAACTCATTATAGTTTGCTGCTATTCAGTGTGGGGGTTTTGGGCCTTATTCCTCATTTCATTATTTATAACAGCATATTAATAACAAATTATCCAGGAGGCAATAAGAACTTGGCTCCTAAAATGGAGAAATAAAAATCATGTGGACAGACTCACTGATCTTTGCAAAAGCATTTTCTAAATATGTCCCAATATTCAGGGACGTCCAAGTCAGGGCAGCCAGGCCGGGCTGGAGGGCTTCATCCACTCTAGCCAAGTGTGGGACCATCAACTGCTCAATGGCAGGAGGCATTTTCGACTTCACTCTCCGGTATTCGGACAGCATCATCTGCAAAGGAATGTGATTAAACAGCCAGGTTACATGTCACTTTTAATATCTATTAGTATTTTTATTTAAAAAGATAACTTTTATATCTGGGGTGAAATAATTAGGATCTAGTATCCTGGCAGGGCGAACACTGCAAACAAAATAAAACAGATACTCTCTGTACACCCACCAAATCCTAAGCCAGTAAATTAGAACTGAGAGCGAAAAAGAATTTGAGGATCATTTCTTGGCATCTACCCAGCCCAAAGCAGAGAAAAGTCAAGCAACTTTTGAAAACAATGCAAAGTTACAGGAAGAGTATGTCCATCTGTGCCTCACTGTACTTCCATTTTTTATGGGGACACAGTACATCTTCCTGCTATGAGTCTCCTATATACCACATATACCGTTAACAGTTTTGGCGCAAGACCCAAAGGGCAAAGGGAGAGTCAAGAATCAGTGCCGATTTCAAGCCGCTTTAAATAACACCTCTTGGCTAATAGAAATGAGCCTATTGAAGGCAGGGTAGTACGCTAAGCCACGCTGTTCATTAACTTCAGTGTAATAAATGCATTATTTACTTACAACACTTTCAACCTCACCATAAGTCAAAAGCAACTGCATAAAAATGCAAGGACAAGATTTCCACTTGTTTTTTACAATTTCCTTGAAACATTAGCTACCATACAGGACAGGATCAATCAGCATCTATTTAATTAATCAATTAATTGTTATGAGAAAAAGAATTTGTGATCTGAAATGTGAGGGGTTTGAGCTCCCCATTAAAAATCACCTACAATATAAAGTCAACATTACTCCCTATTCAGTCCATATGCTATCATTTTCAAACCCACCTAATAGTGCATCCTGACACACTCCTTGCAGGGGACATCAATGTGCTTCTTAAAGACAGACAGTTTTAGGTCCATTCTTGTACAGAAGGTATAGGTATTAGTAAAATGTTAGATCATTGCCAAAAAAAAATGTTCTCACTAGAACAGAAATGGCCTCTGGGTGATATGTTTGCAAAACTTTAGAGACAGCAGTGTTACAGCTTCTATTCATACTTTTACAGAACCTGTCAGAAGAGCATAGGAAGTCCTGCTGGGCTTTGAGATGGAAGTTAAACCTAACATCTCCCAAATGAGCTCAGACTTCCTATAATACTTTTCTATAGTTTCATTAATACCCTTTCATTTTCCCCAAAGGCCTCTTGAGAAAGGCCTATATTTGATGATTCTATTAGCAGCTGCTTCCAAATATCCTAAAGCTTTTAGCCACTGCTTACTGCTCCTTTTCTTTTCAATGTCCATTATTTATTCTATCAGAGAAATGGTTCTTAGAATCTGCATCCTCACCTTTAATCCTTTAAACCCAAGGAGTACCACTCATCCCTTTTACAAATGAGAAACTGAGGCTTCAAAGGTAAAATCATTTATCTAGAGATAATGGTTTGGATCCAGATCATATTGGTTTCACAAACTATATTCCACACTATTAGCTCACACTAAGCTCATCTCTTTCCAGTTCCAAATATATATTCCAAGAAAAAGATGAATAAGACAAACAGCCAGCTACTTTAGCATTTCTGTAGAAACTGAAAACTTCGTTAGATTCCTGCACAGCAGCTCTGAAACTTGAGAGAGCTTTTGTACCCCCCACAACCACCATGTGTGCCGATAAATCTACTTTCTACCAGCTAGCCATGCTACACAGGGATTCTAACTCTTTCCATCTCCAAGATATAATAAATACCAACCAGATAGTAATTTGCTTGTTCAAATCTTTGGTTGGAACAGTAGTAGCTTTCAAACATTCTTTGCCGCTTCTCTTCTTATGGAGTTGGGTCTAAGCACCCTACACTGAATCAGCATGTGCATTCTGAGAGTCGACAGGGCTCAACAGAAGGATTCTGTGAGACACCTGGGCTGGCACTGAGACCATGTGGACTCTTTATGTAGCACTTCCTCCTAGATAGTGATATCTTCTACTAGCCTGCAGAGCCCATGCCAGAAACCCTTGTCCATGCCTCAGTCTGTAATTCCACCTGGGGATATCATACAATATCCATTCAAACCTTTAGCATGGAACCATGAAAAGTATGCCAAAAAGCCCCTATGTTTTGAAGTTCTGTGTTATTTGCAACATATAACTGAAAAAGACTCTGTGAGGAAAATTATAGTAGTAATTGTATAACTGTATAAATATGATTTCTTAGTAAAACATTTCTCTCTTGTAAATATGTAAATTGACCAGGCATTTTTTTTTCTGACACACAAAAAAATTTAAAGAGAATATAAACATGCTGACTAGTGTTTTATGGGTCAACCGTAGAGAAATTTAACTTTTGAAGAGAATTTTAACTTTTTAATGTAAAAAGAGTAATAAGAAGACAGGAAAGAACAATCCTGGGTTCTGGTCCTAATTCTGTCACTTAGCTATGAGACCTTGACTCTCTCAATTTCTCTGAGCCAGATAGTGCTTTGTCCCACCCATCTTACATGGTAGTAAGACATTAGCTAAGATGACATTAGCTAATGACCATAAACTTAGAACAGAGACAGAGGTCTGCAATCCCAGCTCTTAGAGAGACTGAAACAAAGGATTGGAAGTTCGAGGGCAGCCTGGATTACAGGAGTTAGTGAAGTGTGAGTCCACAGGACCAAGACCCTGTCCTAGAACACAGTGAAAAGAGCTGAGGGGACAGCTTAGTGCAGAGCACCTGTTAGTGTGCAAAAGCCTCTGCACTCAGTGGGCAGTACAGCAAAGTGACGAGAGAGGGGCCCACGCCATAAGGCACTGTGCAAGAGGTGCTCAGTGTCATCACATGATGTTAATCACCATAGTTGCTTTTGAGACAGGGCAACCTCTACTTGCTCCATAGTCAAGGATGACCTTGAACTTCTGATCCTCTTGCTCTACTTGCCAAGTGCCAAGATTACAGCATACACCACCACGGCTGGTTTCCTGTGGCATTTTAGCAACAGTTTCTATGTGTTCCGGTACCAAGACTGCGTCTTTGAACTTTTCTTTTCATCCTTTTGGCAATGGCTTTGTCAGTGACAATCGGTCCTTCCTTGCAGCTCTTTCCTTACTCTCAGCTTCCTGAATGACAGTTCATCCCACCTGAAAGTCCATGCCTGGTTTTGTGGCTTGTCATCTACTACTAGATGTCATCTACTACGACTGTTAATAATGAAACAACCTTGAGTCTTATCCAATAGCCCTTTCTGCCTCTGTCCCTGTCCAAAAGTTTTCATCCAGGACAATGACATGACTAACAGCTAAATCTTCCACTTCCAGAAAGCATGATTCCAACTTTGAATGTTCCATTGAGCTCCAGGCTTCTAGATATAATTGCCTGGGTACCATGGCCACACTGATGTCTAAAAGTCATCTTGGACTTAGAATAGGAACTTGAGATTCTAATGCCCCCCCGAAAAAAAAAACATTTCAAGCATCTCTCATCTCAACAAATGATTTACAGTCAAAGCCACTGCATATCATTGTGCAAGTTGTATAAAACACAACTATCTGCCCATAAGTGGTCAACTCACTTCAGTTCCCCCTGAGTTTCCCCTTAACCTGTATGTGGACAAAACCAACACTACAGTCATTCAAGCTCAAGCTACCGTCTTCATGCTCTATCCTGGATCAATACAATAGGCCAAAATATTGGCTTCCCACTGGTACTCTTATCCCAATTAATGTCAGTCTCTGCCTTTTTTCCAGCCCAAGAAATCTCCCAGTAACTTCCTGAAACATTCAGAATTAAGCCCAGACTTTCCATCACAAGAACTGGAATTCAAATCTTAAGAACCCACATAAACATGGCAGCCCACCTGTAATTCCAGCCTAAGTTGGTGGAGACAGACAATCTCCAGAACAAGCTGACTAGTGATATTAGGCAAATTAATGAGCTCTGGGTTTGACTCATAGAGCCTGACTCAGTGAGTAAGGTGGTAGAGTAAACACAAACATTGTTGGCATTAGCTTTTCGTCTCCGTGTGCGCATGCACACATGGACACACACACAAAAATAAAGAAATGAAAGAAAGAACATAAAACAAAATAACAAATGTACTCTAGAAGCATCCAGGAAGGGGGAAATAAAGTACTCTACCTTCATGTCACTGAAGTTCTTTTTGTACACATCCCGCTTCTCGAAGAGGGCAGCTGCAAGTGGTGAGACCAGGAGACCCATCTGGGACATGCATTGAGTCTCTCTAAATAAGATTAATATCTGAGGATCAAAGTTCACAAACAATTCCCCTGTGGCTGGAGCCTTCACCAGTAAGGAAGCCTCAAGACCTCTGTGAATTTCTTCGATCTGTGGGAGGACGTCAGCATTATTACCATCAGAGTGTAATGTATGCATTGTACTGGCTCACCCATTCTCAGGCCTCGGTAAGTGTTTATTCAGTATTCTCCCATGGGCCTGACCTTGCAAAATTCCAGGAAATGGGGTCATTCACTCTACTTCCAAATTCCCTCTGAGAAAACAGCCTTCGGTTCTTGTTGGTGATGTTGCACAGTCTACTGAATGTATTATTTTCATTCCTGAGACTCTCACATGACAGGCAAACACTACAGTAGCCTGGGTGATTTTTAAAGAGACATTTAGCTCTTTATACCTAATTAGTCATATTTCATGATAAAAGTTACACAAACCTAGCTGATCTCACTTTTTATTTAACTAGAAAGTCAATAGACATAGCTATACAGCTATTGTGTCTTGCTGACCTTTAAAGAAATTTAAGTATTGGTGGGATATATCTTGATTCCGTACTAATACAACTAAATAAAACATAAGACTTCTTTCTACAGACACGCTTGTATTTGCTAACACATTTGTGATCTGTGTGTGTGTGTGTGTGTGTGTGTGTGTGTGTGTGTTCTGCTGCAGATAAAACCTAATGTCTCATGCCTGCTAAGTAAATGTTCCAGCACTGAACTATACCTCCAATGAGAATCTTACCAAATTTTTAAAGGAGGAAAAAAATAGGACCCCTAACTGGATGGTGACATGTGGCTTTCTCACTTAAGTTATAAATTAAACAATAAGCTTTTATTACTTAGCTTAGTCTTTTTTCAAAATTAATAAGTATCTACTTTCACTTTTATGTTATACACATTGATGTATTAAGTGCAATCAAACTGACATATCCATGGCAAATGCTGGAAAAGGATTCCCTCCATCTGGACAATAGACAGCATTAAGAAGCATTCATTCAGGAATTCACCTGCTGAAGCCACGCCCTATGGTAGAGGACCTCAAACTCCAATAGGACCTTGGCTATCTTGTTGTAACTGCGGATCACAGGCTTGGCCTCCTCTGTCTTCAGCACAGAGGGGTGCTGCTGGAAGAGTTGCATTGGCTGCTCCAGCCTGTGAAATAGCTGCCGGGCCCACAAGATCTGCCCAGCTATGGGAGGCTGGTTGCGAGCCAAAGGAGGGTCATATTTCTGTTTTGTATAGAGCTTAGAAACCATGTCGATGTCAGCCCCAAAATTCCGAAAAACTGTTTGGTATTTTTCCTCAATACGAAGGTTAGGTATATTCAATCTGATTGAAACATAAAAAAAAGTACAAAGTATTGGATTAATGAGAATATATATTTATTAAATATTACTTAATTACATTCATTTTAAAACAGTCCAGCTAGAAACAATGGAATAGTTGTGTGGCGTGTTTAAAGAACCAAAACAGTTTCATCAATCCTTACAAAGCCAAACCACTAACCTGAGAAGAATTATGTCAAATTATTCAGACATTAGGCAGTATTACTACAGGCAGCTGCAGACCACTTCAAAGCTAAGAGTATTCTCTATTGACAGAGATGAAGCAAATCCCTAATCCTTCCAGGGATTAATCCTCCTCAGCCTCTGAAAAACTTAAAACCTGTGACCTTGTGACTCAGACTGTCAAGAGAGGCTTTTCTTCACATTAGAAAGCAAAGTTATAATGAGAGTTATAATTACAACAAAAGATAAGCTATAAAAAGAAGCTAAACTGTGCTCACATTATCTCAAGTTTAGAAGACAGAACTTGGAAAGTTATTTCAAATCTTTACCTTTCAAACTTCTTCAGCATGCTCAGAGCTTGCCCTGTGCTTTGAATCTTTTCGAATGTGACATCCATGAACCTCTGCAACTCATTCTGAAAGTAGAACAAAACCCTATTACAAACAATGAATTAGCACCAAGATTTTTTTTTTTTTTTGAGACAGAGTCATCCTATGAGACCCAGGCTAAATTCAAATTCACAACCCTCCTGGCTCCGCCACCCAAAGGCTGAGATTAAAAACGTTTGCCACTGTTTCAAGAAACAATGCGGGTTTTCTATTTAGCCATAGAAGAAAAGAGATCCACATTCTTCACACCACTTTTAAAAGAAAAAAAAAGTACTAATGGGAGAAAGAACGAAAGAAAGGAAGAAAGAAAGGAAGGAAGGAAGGAAGAGAGAGAGAGAGAGAGAGAGAAACTCAATGAGCCTCAAAGGAATATAAGTGTCCAGAAGCCAGAAACTGAGACCTAGCTGTCCTGATAACCACGTCTTTTACTATTATGCAAATTTGTACCTAAAAAGATTGCATTAAAAAGTAAGCATAATATGTTGTTACTCATTAATATTCAGTTCAGGTTGTGTTTTAAATATAAATTTAATTAAGTAAAACCCAGAAAAATCATTGTATTACTTTAAAAAAAAAAAAAAACATGTTTCATCACCCTGCACAAAACTAAAGTCCAAGTGGATCAGCAACCTAAATATAAAAACTGACACACTAAACCTGTTAGAAGAAAAAGTGGGGAAGAGCCTTGAATTTATTGGCACAGGAAACAACTTCCTGAACAGAACATCTCTAAGGTCAACAATCAAGAAATGGAACCTCATAAAACTGAAAAGCTTCTGTAAAGAAAAGGACACCATCATCAAAACAAAACGACTGCCTACAGATTGGGAAAGAATCTTCACTAACCCTTTATCTGACAGAGGACTAATATCCAGTATATACAAAGAACTAAAGAAGCTGAAAAGCAGCAAACCAAGTAATCCAATTAAAAAATGGGGACCAGAGCTACACAGAGAATTCTCTGTAGAGGAATATCGAATGGCAGAGAAACACTTAAAGAAATGCTCAACGTCATTAGCCATCAGGGAAATGCAAATTAAAACGACCCTGATATTTCACATTATACCCATCAGAATGGCCAAGATGAAAAACTCAAGTGACAACACATGCTGGAGAGGTTGTGGAGAAAGGGGAACCCTCCTTTACTGCTGGTGGGAATGTAACCTTGTACAAGCACTTTGGAAATCAATCTGGAGTTTTCTCAGACAATTAGGAATAGTGCTTCCCCAAGATCCAGCTATAACACTCCTAGCCATATATTCAGAAGACACTCAAGTATACAACAAGGACATTTGCTCTACCATGTTTGTAGCAGCTTTATTCATAATAGCCAGAAGCTGGAAACAGCCCACATGCCCCTCAGTTGAGGAATGGATACAGAAATTGTGGTACATCTACACAATGTAATATTACTCAGCAATAAAAAGCAAGGAAATCATGAAATTTGCAGGTAAATGGTGGGAACTAGAAAAGATCATCCTGAGTGAGGTACCCCAGAAGCAAAAAGACACACAGGGTATATACTCACTCATAAGTGGATATTAAACATATAATATAGGAGAAACATACTAGAATCTGTACACTTAAGGAA
Organism: Meriones unguiculatus; assembly: GCF_030254825.1. NCBI lineage: Eukaryota > Metazoa > Chordata > Mammalia > Rodentia > Muridae > Meriones > Meriones unguiculatus. Next base: position 102,993,895 of record NC_083351.1, read on the forward strand.
GCTGATCAAGAAGGAGGACTCTGGCTAAGAAGCTCAATCCCCATTCAGAAAGGCAAAGAGGATGGACATCGGAGGAGGGAGAAAACAGGGACCAGGACAGGAGCCTACCACAGAGGGCCTCTGAAAGGCTCTACCCTGCAGGGTATCGAGGCAGATGCTGAGACTCATAGCCAAACTTTGGGCAGAGTGCAAGGAATCTTAAGAAAGAAGTGGGAGATAGCAGGACCTGGAGAGGACAGGAGCTCCACAAGGAGAGCAACAGAACCAAAAAGTCTGGGTACAGGCGTCTTTTCTGAGACTGATACTCCAGCCAAGGAACACTCATGGAGATGGTCTGGAACACCTGCACAGAGGTAGCCCATGGCAGTTCAGTGTCCAAGTGGGTTCCAAAGTAATAGGGATAGGGACTGTCTCTGACAGGAATTGATTGGCCTGCTCTTTGATCACTTCCCCCTGAGGAGAGAACAGCCTTACCAGGCCACAGAGGAAGACAATGCAACCACTCCTGATGATACCTGATAGACTAGGATCAGAGGGAAGGAGAGAAGGACCTCCCCTATCAGTGGACTGGGAGAGAGGCATGGGTGGGGAAGAGGGAGGGAAGTTGGGATTGGGAAGAGAGGAGGGAGGGAGTTACAGGGGGGATACAAAGTGAATAAACTGTAATTAATTAATTAATTAATTGATTTTTTTAACCTTGTTTCCTTGACTGGTAGAATCACTCATCACTTCTATCAAGCCGCCCTGTGCGACTGCAGCACACTGACACTCTTGTGCTGTTAGTACCACATGGACCTAACTGCAACTTACATCCCCTCACCAGCAGAGTTCTGATCTCAGTCATTCCTGGACGGCTGAGACCCCACAATCTTTCCCTGCAAACCCCTCCATTCCTTAATTCCTACCATCCATTAGCCCCATTAGCTCCACCTACTCCACTCAGAGTCTGGGAGGTGTGGATACTTTTACCCCAGTTTTACAGAGATACGAGTTAAATTCAACAGAATGGATTTGTTTCAGAGACAAAGTAAAAACGTATTAGTTAAGAGAAAAAGGAAGAGAAAGAAATGAACAAGTCAGAGGTTATGTAACCAGTAAACCAATTTCAGACCTGGCCTATTTTTGAGATAGAAGATGAGATAGACATATGGTGAACTTTAAGTATTTGTGTGTGAGAGTGTTCATGTATATACACACATGAGAAACTGTAAATGGACTCAGCAGGTTATGTATACAGATATACATATACATATGTGAGTATACATATATTAACAGACTAACAATTTGAGACAAAGGGGGAGAGGTAAAGTGCCGTAAACATGGTACTTGTGTACCATTCCTTAAAAAAAAAAAAAAAAACATTTTTCATTTAAACAAAGAAGAAAACTACCAGATCAGGACTGGAGCACGTGACTAATGCCTTAACATGAGGTTTCAGAGCATTTGCACAGCCCTGCTCTCAGCACTGTGAGGAGACATACACCTCTGCTCATGCTCTCGTCCATCTCACCCACATCACTCACAGCCTCCAGTTCTCAGCTCAGACGAATACAAAGACACTGTTATCTTCTCCCAGGTTCACATCCTGTCCTGTGAGGTACGCTAGTGACCAAGTTCTATGTGTGGGTTCTATGCACCACGACCCCCGTGAATTTTTATAGGATTGTGCCTTCTCACCTTTGACTTCTCATTCCGACACATATCTGAGTATTGTTCATTTATAACTGACTGTTTTCCCTCCTTTCTCGTCACTTTTGATATCACACCCACCCTTCCCCTTCCCTTTCGGTGCTACAACCATTCCTCTTTTCTAACTTAATGCATGTTCATATTTAAATCCTATCAGTGAGCACAGCAAGGGCAAGCCCATTTCAACGGTGTATTTATTTCTCCTTTCACAGTCTGCAGTGCTGAAGCCTGGAACACCACTGCACAGAGTAAACGGCTGCTTTTTTGGAAAAACTCTACACCTTCTTATTAAGCACCTGAGACAAAACACGACCCCTCCCTCTGGATGCCCACCATCTGCCTACCTCCCCAGAGGAGCTGCTGCTGTTGAGCGGCTAGAATCTCTAGAGAAACACACAGATGGAAGCTTGACTTACAGTCTCGTCTCCCCTCTGCAGAGTGAGAGCAGCAAGAGCACCCACTTTCTAGGAGCATTGTGATTATTAAATTAATTCACAAACATCAAAGGGAAAAAATGCATGGCACTTTCTCACAGCTCTGTCTTGAACTCACTCCTCCAGAAACACCTCACAGCATTTCCCCTCCGCATGCACTAAGTTAGGGCTCACAACCATAAATTTTAGGAAGACGGAAGCAGAGTAGCCATTTTATCCTTTTGCTTCGAGAGGAAGTATATGTGTGCGCGTATATGCATATTTATACGTGTGCAAGTAAGTATACAGGTGCTGTGAGTTCAATGCATGCACAGGTGCATATCTGTATGTGAAAGCCGGAGGATGACTTTAGGTATCATTCTTCAGTAACTATCCACCTCTTCTGGAGACAAAATCTCTCATTGGCTTAAAATTCACCAAGTAGACAGGGGACGACAAGATGGCGGCGCCAGGAGAACAGAGCGTCTGAGGAACAGGACAACATTTCCTGTACAGCAACCAAGAGACTGAACTCTGGTCCCTAAAACAATAGCAATCATGTTTCCCAGATGAGAGGAAACCCCCACAGCGTGGGAATCAGTCGGGCCCACTCTCAGGCCATCCAGCCAGAACCTGGAAGAGATCCCGGGTCGCACATGCACTAGGTCGCCGGACCTGAGCCACAGGACTGTGTGTCCTGATCACCTTCCCAGGCTGACTGGCGGGCACAAAAAACACCACAGACCGAGAGTCCCTGTCACAAGAGAATCCACAGGGAAGAAAGGAAATGGTTCTGACTTGGGTCACCCAGTCCTTCCCTGGAAAAAGTCTCACAGACCTGCAGGTCCAAGCCGCCATCACTGAACTGGGCTCCAGCATCAGGCACAAACAGTTGCCGCACGCCAGCTCTCCAACTGTGTGTACCAGGGCAACAGAGACTGGGAGTCACTGTCAGGAGAAATCCTCACAGGGAACTAAGCAAAAGGACAGACTTAGGCAACCCAGTATATCCCTGGAATAGGTCCCACAGACCAGTCCAACCCAGGGACCTGCTGTGCACCACATAGCCTGCTGTTACCAGGAAAGTGGTACCCACCCACCACAGATTACCGCTTGGGACTAGGACACAGAGCCACAACCTCAGACCTAAAAAAGCCCGGAATCCCCGAGATCAACCCCCAGATATGGCTCCAAGGGGCAACTAGTTATCCCTAACAAAACTGACCAAACCACGGGACACACAGGTCACAGCAGCAGATCATTAAATTTACAGCAAGAAACCCAGAAGCAGGGCAGCTGTCTTCAGGACTTCCCTGGGTGAGAGGAGAACCCTCTCCACTAACAAAGACCACAGTTACCACTCAGGTCTCTATCCCTGAGGGGAGCAGCGGCAACTCCTGAAAAACGCCAGCCATCCAGTGACTATACCCAAAAAGTTGAGATGCCCCTCAACTGAAGAATGGATGCAGAAATTGTGGTATATCTACACAATGAAGTACTAGTCTGCAATGAAAAATAAGGAAATCATAAAATTTGCAGGTAAATAGTGGGACCTGGAAAAGATCATCCTGAGTGAGCTGTCCCAGAAGCAAAAAGACACACACGGTATATACTCACTCATATAGACATATAACATAGTATAAACCTACTAAAACCTGTACATCTAAAGAAACTAATTAAGAGAGAGGACCCTGACTAAAATGCTCAATCCCCATCCAGAAAGGCAAAGAGGATAGACATCAGAAGAAGAAAACAGGAAACAACCTAGGAACCTGCCACAGAAATGCTCTGCCCTGCAGACTATGAAAGCAGACACTAAGACTTATGGCCAACTTTTGGGCAAAGTGCAGGTAATCTTATGTAATAAGTGGGAAATAGTAAGATCTGGAGAGGACAGGAGCTCCACAAGGAGAGCAACAGAACCAGAAACTTGAACACAGGGGCCTTCCCAGAGATTCATACTCCAACCAAGTACTGTGCATGGAGATATCCTAGAACCCCTGCACAGATGTAGTCCATGGCAGTGTAGTGTCCAAGTGGATTAAATAGTAATGGGAAGAGGGACTGCCTCTGACATAATCTGATTGGCCTGTTCTTTGATCACCTCCCCCTGCAGGGAGAGCAGCCTTACCAGGCCACAGAAGATGACAATGCAGCCATTCCTGATGTGATCTGATAGACTAAGATCAGAAGGAAGGAGAGGAGGACCTCCCCTATCAGTGGACTTGGGGAGGGGCATGCGCAAAGAAGGGGGAGGGAGGGTGGGACCGGGAAGGGAGGAGTGAGTGGCTTATGGGGGGATACAAAGTGAATAAACTGTAATTAATAAAAAAATAAAGTTAATGTACTTAGGAAAAAAATTCACCAAGTAAGGGAGGCTACTGGCCAGCCATCTTCCTCCCTCCACCTCACGACTGCTGAGCTTTATATATACCTAGGTTTAATATGTATGTGTATAAGCCACCATTGTTACTACCATCTCATTGACGGCTGTTGGAGCTACCACCAGGGCATTAGCCATGAGTCATACTGGGCAGACTGCTCAGACCCTGAATAATCATTTAGCCAATGTAGCTCATGCCTTAGTTGTACATAAAGGAATTAATGCTCAACTAAAAGGAAGCTTGATGGTGTTCAATCAGAGGATTGACCTCTTGCAGGAGCAAATTGATACCCTATGGCAAATCGCTCAACCTGGCTGTCAATGAAAGTATGCTGGACTTTGTGTCACTAGCATACAACATGAGAATTTTTCCTGCGCTGCAAATCTGTCTAAACAATTGTCGAGCTATATTTTAGGTAATTGGACTGGAGAATTCGATACTACGATGGAGCAGCTGAGAGTGGCCATTGTCACAGTAAATTCTACCAGAGTGGACGCAGGACTAGCCACAGGATTATCAACATGGATTGCTGCAGCCATGAATCATCTGAAGGAATGGGCGGGCATGGGAGTGTTAGCAGGCCTTCTGGTGTTGGTCTCCTTGGTTTGCCTGTGGTATATATGCAAGATTAGAGTCTCACAACAGTGTGATGCAGCCATGATCATTCAGGCCTTTACAGCCATTGAAGCAAGACATTCTCCCCAAGCATGGTTGGATACCATAAAAAGCTAAAATGATACGCTCAGGATGCGAGGCTAAGCACTGCACTCAGGGTCAGCCGCTTTGGACCCAGAGAAGAGCATGTCTGATTGCATGCGGGTTGATGCCCCAGGTCCCGCCTCTGAGAAAAAGGTATCGGACGGGTCCGATGCTCTTTGGGTGGATGACACCTAAATGAACATCTGTACAAAGTCCCAATTTATTTCTAATATCAGAGATCAGACCTCTACTCTTGCCTGATGCGTCTAAAACAAAAAGGGGGAACTGTAGAGAGCTGCAGAATGCTATGCCTTAAAGATGGAGCTGGTTTCCGCCTTCCACCTTCCCGATGGTGAGTGCTCTCTGTCAGGAACAACTCCACATTTGGCTAAGGCCGAGGATCTGGCTTGCTTCCATGTATGTGGACCTATCTGCATTGCCCCCGTGGCATGCCTGGGTTGGCTACCCAGAGGCTATTTAAGCTGTGGGCTGGCTTTCCCCGGGGTCCGAGGATTGTTCAATGTTCCTGAATAAACTGCATTGAAAAAAAAAAAAAAAAAAATATGTATGTGTATGTGTGTGTGTGTGTGTGTGTGTGTGTGTGTGTGTGTGTATGTGTGTGTGTGTGTGTGTTTGTGTGTTTTGGGGCTCAAACTCAGGTCCTCATGTTTGTATTGAAAGCACATCATAGACTGTGGTATCTCCCCATCCTGATCTTGTTCCTATTAGAATACTATATCCCTGACTCTCCCACGGGTGAAGGAATTCTGCATATTAACCTGGGGGCAGGTGTCTAAGCTTGTCTCCCACCTTAGCCTCCCTGACTCCCCTTTCCTAATAACAAAGATCCTCTCTGATTAGCCCCAGGCTACCCTGCCTATCCTTTATTCATCACATGGCCCCACACCCGATAGGCTATAGGGTGTACACTCACCCCTAAGGCTGGGACCCAAATCCTTTCCCCAGGAACCTGGAGCTGGACTGCGTCTCTGATGTGTTTTCTAATGCTGATAAAGGCCATGCTGCCCAGGATGGATGAAAGTCAGGGTGACTGGCCTGTAGTGAGGAAATATGATGGGAAGGAAAGCGACTGCCAAGAAGGGCCCCAGCACCACGGTCTCTAAGACCAGCTACAGCCCTGCCTTTAGAATTTGCAGACATAGCCGACAGTTAGGTCACTTCTTATCACAATTATTACTCTATGGTAATGAAAGGAAAGAAATGTCACAGCTTAATGAAGCTACGGAACATTCCAACAGAGGATGAACGTTACCTTCCTAAGAACTAAGACAGAAGATGGGCAGAAGTCTGATGATGAATCATTAGTCAAAGCTGTATTTATGACTGTCTAGACCAGGGAAAGGAGCCCTCAGTTATTCATCTGAAACCACCAAATGGAGGCTGAGATCGCTACCCCTCTTCCTTCCATCCCCTGTGATGGGGACACCTCTGTCTTCTGAATGGGGAATGATGAGCAGGGTAACACAGAAAGGACAAGGAGAACCTGTGTCTGTCCCCAGGGGTTTTACTATGCAACCTACATGAAGGTCATTAGTGCGCTTGCAAAACTCTTCATAATCTTGGTCAAAATCCATTTTCCGCTGGTCTAAGAAGTTATATTCCTTCTTCTTTATGGCAGCAACAATGTCCTAAAACAGATGGAAGAAATGACAGTGGCATTCCATTTTCCTTTCAGTCCTCAAGACTTGTAGCCTTTAAATGGTTCCCACGAAGATGTCTGTTTAAAGGGAACCTTATTTTCTGCCTTTCTCATTGGCTGGTGCTATTTGTCTTTCAAGCAGTAAAATTCTGTCATTTCCCATCCAAAGGAATCACCATCACACAGATTATTTGGACAAACATATACAATTAAAACCACACCTGAAAATAAACAGGTTGTTTCTCAAAAGTTTCATGTGTTAATTAAAAAGAAACCCAGAGCAAAATTTAATTAAACATTATTTTTGTTGAAAGGCTTAAATAATACCAAGGAATAGAGAGACAAGACTTTAACAGAATAAAAACCAGATAGGAAGGAAATGGAGGTTCTCTGAGACCCACAGGAGAGATTTCACCTCCCAAACAAAACACTTCAAGTGAACCGTCAAACACAGTCTACTGCTTTCCGATGATCTAGAGTTCATTTCTTTGCTCTCCTGTACAGCCACAGTCTGTGAGTAGGAGAGTATAAATTAGGTGATTCATCCTTGAAAACACTATTATCAGAAGTTTTGTTTGCTCAGAATGATGAGCAGTAATGCTTTGTGATCATTCTTAACCAGATACTAAGCCGTTCTCAAACTCACAGCCCCACATTGTTGACGGAGTATGTAATTTTTATGAAGAGTCTTGGGCCTCCTTCCAAGATCTCCTCTTCAAAGTCATTTCCACTCAGATCTCTCAACGCATGAAAGAAACGAAAGCTGCTAAACTTCTGGAGTCAAGTCCGCTAGTGAAAACATTGCACTCTTCCTCGTGCCCATGTGAACAAGCGTACTTACATATGGAGACAGTGAGTGTGCATGTAGCATGTGACATGCTTAAGACAAGTGGGGAGCAGCTGCCTTAATTCACTTTTTCAACATACATTCCTTGTTAAATTCAATTTTTTATTTTTTAAGAATTTCATATAGCATACTATTATTTTCAACATCTCCCCTTTTCAAGTCCTTCCATGTACTTTCTCACTCCCTCTCAAATTCATGATCCTGTCTTCTGAAATTATTATTATTACATATTGTGACATATATATGTGTGTGTGTGTGTGTATGTGTGTGTATATATATATATATATATATATATATATATATGTAGCTCTTCATCTAAAAGCGGGGCCTTGTGAAAATTCTCTCATCTACCTAGGCATTGTTGACTGGCACGGTCATTATGCAGGTCTTCAGGCAACCACATGGCTGAGACTGTGTGAATGCAATATCCCTGTCATGTCTGAAAGACACTGTCTGGCAGTAGCTAGCCCTCTGGCTTTTATAGTCTTCTGTCGTCCACTGAGCCTCGGCTGTGGGGGCTGTCTAGATTACCAACTAGGGCCAGAAACCCAGTGATCTCTTCTTATTCAATGGCTGTATACACAAGTGTGTTGGATAGGCGTGCATGACAGTGCAGGTTTTGTGCATGTCCCGGCCTGCCGTAGCAATCATGGAACAACCTTTGAGGATCTGTTATCTATTTCTACTATGTGTTCTGACAATCAAACTCAGGTTGTCAGGCTAGCATAGCAAACACTTTTTCCTGCTAAACCATCACACTGGCTCTTTATATATCACTTTAAGATGTATACAAATAAAATGTAAACAGATAATCAAATCTTGGTGTCAAATAGTGCCTGCGATACAGTATGTCCTTTATTAGCTATTTTTGCATGAATAAAGATAACATGAAAATCTAAATATGGGGGGATGAAGAAGAAACCGATGCAGGTAATGGATATTTGTAATGAAAGAGAATTCAAAGCTAAGTGTTTTTCTTTTTTTTTTTTCTTTTTTCTTTTTATTTTTTTTTTCAATGCAGTTTATTCAGGAACATTGAACAATCCTCGGACCCCGGGGAAAGCCAGCCCACAGCTTAAATAGCCTCTGGGTAGCCAACCCAGGCGTGCCACGGGGGCAATGCAGATAGGTCCACATACATGGAAGCAAGCCAGATCCTCAGCCTTAGCCAAATGTGGAATTGTTCATGACAGAGAGCACTCACCATCGGAAAGGTAGAAGGCGGAAACCAGCTCCATCTTTTAGGCATAGCATTCCGCAGCTCTCTACAGTTCCCCCTTTTTGTTTTAGACGCATCAGGCAAGAGTAGAGGTCTGATCTCTGATATTAGAAATAAATTGGGACTTTGTACAGATGTTCATTTAGGTGTCATCCACCCAAAGAGCATCACCTGTTTGTCTATATCCCCCATTTTTATTCATTATTAGCCAGATAGAGCCAAGTAATTGTGGTAATGATACTTGCTTTTTTGCCCAATGCTGGAATGCTAGTAAATTTAGGTATGCCCTGGTTACTCGCATGCCTCACTGGGTGCCTGTGCCCATTGATGCCCCTCACGCTATGACTCTCTTCAGACAGAAAAGGGATCTTGGAACTACAGCCACCATTGTTACTACCATCTCATTGACGGCTGTGTTTTTCTAGTTCTAATTATGTCAGAGATATTTGGGTCTTGGTGATGCATGAGTGCATAAAATATATTCAGTACTGATAGTGTAAAAACTAATGGGAAGCTTCCTTCACAGCTTCCATCTCAAATTCCAATTCTAATTGTATATAATTTCATTAAGTTGTCTGACTTTGGGTCTGCTTAGTTGTTTTATTTATTTGCATGTTTTTTATAATAAGATATGTCTTAGCAATTAATTTTAAAAAGGAAAATTTATATTTTAATAGTTCTCTTGTACTACTAATGAAAATGCTTTTGCTTAAAGATGATTAACTTGAAACGATTGCAACATCATCTTTGTACCCACATGTCTGAAAAAAATATACTAGTACCATTATACAATTCTCAAATAAATCCAATTTCCTTACTTTTAAAGAATCCAAACATTTTATATTATGTACTAATTATTTGCCTAAATATCACTGGTTTGTAAAATATTCCAGTTTAGTTATGGACAGTGACAGAAAGTAATATTTAAGCATGCAATACCTGGTATTTTGTCACCATATCTTCCAACCCCTCTATTTTAGAATCTTGCAGGACTGAGTATGTCTTGAAGGTTGTGAAGATGTTCATTATCTTAGTCAGACGTCGGTGGAAAGTTTCAAATTTTCCAAAAATATACATCTCACTAAAGTCAAATTGCTTTTCACTTGGGTTTTGCTTAAGCTTTTGTTTTGTCTCCTGGAAGCAGCGCTGGTATCCCTGACAACCAAGTACAAACAGTGGAGGAGAAGTGTGACTCAGGGAAGAGCATATCGAACATATACAAGAACTAGGTTCGACCGCTATCATGGAAGGGAAGGAAGGAAGGGAGAAAGGGAGGAAAGGAGGGAGGGAAAGGGAGAGGGGGACTCATTGTCTTTCTCAAGTGAAGGTGATAGCAAAATTGAACTGAAAATCTCAGTCTTTTCATAATTGCATTCTTTTGCATTTAGTCATCAGTCTGAATCATTACCTTTCCCTATCTTTTAATCCAACAAGATATCATTCCTAGTGCAACTAAACCTGTGTCTTGTCCTCCTAGGATCCACTATTTCAGTAACAGAATCACCCTAAGTCCATCGCCCCATCAGGCTAAACAATACTTAAAGAAAACTATCTAATATTAGTTACCAGTGTAGTTCAGAACTTTTGCAGACTAAATTGATAAACTTTCCCAGAATGTTCATTAACACTCAATTTTCTTAGCTGTAAAGTTATTTTGCAAAAAGAAAATAGTTACTATTCTGATTAGCAACCAAAAATATTATTGTCAAATGATTTAACATAGTCTCAGAAAAGCAGCAGAAAAAGAAAATACATCAGAGCACACTACTAATCTAAGCTCCATTACCTGCTTAAGTTTAATCGCAGAAGATATCTTTTGCATAACAATGTCCTGAGGCTGGCTCCAGATGGTGGCAGTCCCATTATTGGTGATATGGGCTTTGCATGCAGATATCATCTGATTTGTCACCTGGAGTTCCCCCAATAAAATCATGTTAGGTACATAAAACTCTAATGAATTATGAATCTGTATAGAGTCCTCAAGTCTTTTTCCTCCCAGAATCCAGTCTGGGACCTTCATCTTCAGCTTTGTTTCCCTCACAGCCCTGATGAACCCTAACCCTCTGATACAGTCAAAATCCACAGTCTGGATTGCTGTTGGCAATCCCAGAATGACAGAGGAGGAATCACTATTGCTGAAGAGTGGTGGAGACAGTGCTAAGTTACTCGGGGCAGTGACTGGCTCCATGCCTATGCCCAGTGAGTCACAAATCAAAAGCAAAAATAAAAGACGGGAAGTTAGGATGGGAAGTTTGGCAGGAGGAAGTGGGGATTGGCAAGAATAGACGGGGTATTATACAGGATAGAGATGTAATTGTGACCCAAATATATATGAAGTTATCAAGGAATGAATTTTAAAACCATCTGCAAAACCAGAGTTGGCCACACCATGAAAAATCAACCATGGGGTTCACACATTTACACAAAAATGAAGATCTTAACCAACAGAAGGATTGGCTCCCCTGTCTAACAGCAACTAGAATTTCCTCTGCAGATCCCGTTCCCTAATGTCTACCTCACAGTTAACTAGCACCAAGTAAAGTCCAATCCAACTTGATAGTTCATGGCACCATGACCTGCAGTGAAAATATCAAAAATAGGACACCAGAGAAACAGAGATGAAGCTAATGGAGAAAGTCGGTAACATTATATTCATCCCTCTAAACTTCAAATATCTTCAACAGTTTCCTTATTGTTTTTAAATAAATCAAGAGCATAATTATTTGTCTGTACAACATAACAGGGATGGTACCAATCAGGTCAAGAAGTGATGGTGAATGAAGACATGGCTCAGCAATTAAGAGCCCTTCCTGTTCTTATAGGGGACCCAGGTTAGATTCCCAGCACCCACATGGTGACTAAAAAAGCATCTGGAAATGCAGGTCCAGGGGGTCCAATATCCTCTCCTAACATATGCAGGTGCCAGGCATGCCCATGGTGCATAGACATCATACATGCAAGCAAAACATCCATGTAAATAAAATGAAATAAAAATAAATAAATCTTAAAAATTAGGGTTTATGCAAAGCAATATTAGCCATGCATTGGTGCCTGTTGGTTTTAAGACTGTGTGTGCAAGAACGTGTGTTTGTGTGTGTGAGTGTGTGTGTGTGTGTGTATGTGTGTGTGTTGGGAGCTGAGGGTTAATATACAATTTCTTCTCCCCTTATTCTACTTGAAAATGTCTGTTACAAAACTTTCTGACCATCATTGGTAGATCAACAAAGACATGAAATAATATGCATGAAATATCAATTAATCATACAAATAGGCTTTTGTGTATCATTTACCCAAGGGATATAATCTCTGACCCAAAATACCTACAGGTCAGAATATGGCTGTACAGTTTAAACATCATCATAGTTTGGGCCAGGAGAGTTTTAATTACTTTGTAGGTTACTGAAACATTGTGTCTTATTAACATGGTTACTATTGTATTAACACTAAACAAACATATGTGGCATAAAACAAACTTGGAGCTGCAAAGTGAAGAGAAATACAGAACAGCCAGTCAAATACAGTTTTTTCTTATATTCTTGATTGGTGCAGTTTAGCGAATGGGGTGTTCTTTTGTTATGGTTTGGGCACTTCTTGTTATTTTGACTGATTAGTTGGTTTTGTGACAGGATCTTATTCTGTTGTACAGGCTAGCTTAGAATTCACTATATAGTCCAATTAGTCATAAAAATCCTTCTCTCTTGTCTGAAGTGTGAGGATTGCAGCCATAAGCCACCATAACTGGCCTAATAATATTTTTCTTAATTAAAATAATTAAGAAATACAGGGAAGCTAAAAATCACACAGGAAAATTCTGAAAAACAACTTAGTTTTTCAAACATAAAATAGAAAGTGTATTATAACAATTACTTTAGGAAACAATGCTTTCTTTGCTAAAAAGTCACCTGTCAAGTGAATTTATATCCGTTGACAAATTAAGTCCTTTTAAATATAAAGTGCACAGATACTGGATGGAGCCAAGTTAACAAGTTTCAATTATAAAAAAAAAATGGCCATTGACAACTATGTGACCATAGACTCTCTCTTATACACTCACCTTTACAAACAGAGATGTGATCTTCTCAGAGGTGTTATAGTAGTGAGAAATGCTGTAGATCATCTTAATTGCATTTATAAGGGTGGGAATAGCATCTATCATAGTTATCTGGAAGAGATTTCAGAAGTTTTCAGGGGAAAAAGATGTCAAATGAAGAATGATTATGATAGTCTAGCCAATTTTTTCATTAAAATAAAGTTTAAGATTGTTACTAAAAAAATCTTAAATAGTACCTGATGCTTTACATTTATATATTTTACAAAAATTATTTTTACTGTTTTAGTCATGAAGTAAATCAAAATTTATTTCAATACCAAAGGCTTGCTGTTCATGACAAATAGGTTATGCTAACACTTGGTTTTGTAGTGTAAATGAGCAGATATTTCCTAAACCTAACATATTTTTAGAACATCAGCCAATCTCTTTCTCCATAGTGCTTTGCTGTAGAGTCTGGAATATCAGCTTCAACACTGAATGCAAAATGTAATGCAATGCATTTTTAATATATAACATTTTTAAATATACAACATTCAAGATAGATAGGTAGGTAGATAATGATGATGAAGATAGATAGATGATGATAGATAAGCAGATAGATAGATAGATAGATAGATAGATAGATAGATAGATAGATAGATAGATAGAAAGATAGATAGGATAGATATATGATTGACAGAAGATAGATTGATACTGTATGATGTGATATGATAAGGTGTGATATGATGGATGAGGACATAAGATATATACAGAGCTATGCGAAGTTATTTTCTTGAGAGTAGGAACTTTCTAAAATGTCCACAGCTGTGAGCTAAAACTCAGCATTTCGTTCTGCTAGTGCAAAAAGAGTAACCAGTGGACTACAGGAGCAGAAACCTCAACGCACAGGGTCACTGTTGTACAGAGGGTCACAACATTTCTCCAGGGTGTACAAATATTTGACATTGTCCTTTGCTTCATTAGCTGCATCCGTGATCCTAATGTCTGTCTCCCGCCAGACCTAAGCACAACGCAGAAAAACAGTTTTAACACAATTACTTCCAGAGGAGCCTGCATAACAAGACCTAATAATCGTCACCTCCTCGCTCCTCAGCATCTCCATTTGCTCTCTGCCTCCTGCATTTAGAAGCTGAATCTGAAAAGGATGTGGAAGAGCAAGTCCAAAAGTTTAACGAAATGTTTAAGGGCCTCTGTCTCCAGATTTGTCTTGGATACTCTACTCCAGCAGAGAGTACAGCAGGGCACCACTGCCCTGTGAAGTCACAGCTTCCTGTGCGGTGGCCACCAGACTAGCTTTGTGTCTCATACTCACGTTTTCCATATTCTCTCCATTCCAACCTGATCTCCCTTTTCCCTGGGCCCTAAACTTGTGTCCATGATATAACAAGCATTTATTAACTGCCAATGAGCTGTCCAGACAATAAAATAGAACAATACCTAAGAATTAAAGGGGATGTAACATGAATTGGCTTTCTATCGCATCACAATATGTAAAGTCGCTGTAAAATACATAATATAAGAAAAAATTATGACTTGCTGCTAATAAGTAGAGTATGACAGGAGCGATGATAACTTAATCCCAGGATTAGCTGGCAAAGACTCTGCCTGCTATTGGGTGCTCTTTAAAAGAAGACCTGCTACCCAATCAGCTGCCTGTCGGCTCATCAGGTGAGCCAACAGCCCAGACGCAGCCTCACAGGACCTTAGCTTGGCTAAGCTGTACCCCAATTCCTGGCCTGAAGTAAAAATACTATTTTCAGCAGTAAAAAAATTTCTCAGTTATATGCTTTGCAGTATAAAACTAATATATGAGGACTTCGGTTGTCATGATTACTATATCTATGTTGTCTGAATTTATTACATGTTCTGTTCATATATAGCCGTGCGATCACATTATATCTCAGTTACTTGCAATGCTCACTCATAATACATATAATACAAGTATAGCAGCCAACAAACATCTTTAAGTTGAAAGTTAATTCACAGTATCCAAAGTTCTGTGACTAACACTACAGTCTTAAAAGATTTTCATATGAATAAAATAACACCTCTCTATCCCGAAGTGCTCTGTGGAGTTGCAGATGGAGAACTTTCCTATTCACATAACATAAATATTGGCAAAATGGCTAAAAACCTTCAGAAGCTTGGACTTGGCCGCAGCGAGCACTGCTAGCACAGCCTTCACGCCGGGGCTTTTCAGCTGCTCTAGAAGGTAATTAAATTTGGAGAGCCTTTTTTTCCAGTGCTCCAACTCTGCTCGCGGACCAACATCATCTGCTTCTTTCCTCAGCTGATTGCTCTCAGCAAGGATCTGTAGGTGCAGGAGAAGAACAAGCAATTGTGTGAGACCTGAGGTGTGAAGCCATACATGAGCAAAAAAAGAAGTCGTAACAAAGAAGTTACACTATGGGAATCATGTATTTGTTCACTTCCGAGACTTCAGTGATGGGTTTTATCTAATTCAGTATAAACCCATTATTCTAATTTCAGGAAAGAACTGAGTTGACTTTTGCTACCCAACAGTGACTTGGGTGATGACGTTGAATAAGCACTGGATGCCATGAGTATATGCAGTTTCCTTGCCTGCTCTTTAAATGCGTGAACTGAAGCAACTTCGTGCCTTAAGCAGGGTAAGTTTACATGTATACACTGCTAGGATGGAATAGTCCCCTCCATTTAGAACTTTTCCAAAAAAATTTGAAGATTTGTTTGTTTGTTTGTTTGTTTATGTGTGTGTTTGTTGGGGGGTGTAAGTTAATGCAGATACCTATGAAGACCAGACAAGGTTATTGGAGCCCTGGAGCAGGACTTCCAGGCAGTTAGAAAGGATTTGATGTGAATGCTACAAACTGAACACAAGTCCTCTGCAAAGGCAGCAAACACTCTTAGCCACCAAGGGCCCCCCCCCGTAAAATACTTTGAGTGGTTAAGTCTCAGGCTCTCTCTTGAAGGACACAATGAATTAGTGACCTGCCCCAAAAGTCTATGGAAGTTTTCTCAAGAATTAGCAATGTGTAGCCTTCTAGTCACTTAAGTACACAAAATCACCAATTTCTACTTTCTTAATACTGATCATAAATAGAAGCTGCATTGAAGCGCCTTCTCTTTAAGAGTGTGTGGTATGCTATGTGGATAATGAATATGTCTGGAAAGGACTTTCTCCACTGGCGACTCCACTGACGAGGCAACTGAAATCATCACAGATTTCTGAGTTACCTGTTCTGTCTGTCTGATCCAGACTTTCATGCAACACTCCACTCTTTCCACAGTCTCCGGGTTACTAGCTAGAGCCAAGTAGTCCAAAGGTTCCCTGGGGGACTTCAGTTCCAATATGTCACATTTTTGAAGGTTCACCTAATTAAAATTAAGATTACAATAATAAGACAATGTTTACAAATGTCTATACACACTTTCTGGTCAGCTTGGGGTTCGTTGGAGCTCAATGGATTCTTTGCATCATTACTACCTTGATCATTCAAAGTGCTTATTGAAAAGGCAGCACCTGCTAATGGTAACAATAATACCCACCTTCCTCTGTGTCTTAAGTACTGAGCTCAAATTTGGCTGGATATAAGAGATAATACATCATGAAACAGAGAAGCTAATAAGAAAATTGGAAAAAGTCACCAAGTTATATCACCACAGAGTCTGAGTCAACCTGGAGGAAATTAGCATGGAAGGTGGAAATGGGTAGTTTTCACTCTATCACTGAGTTCCTTTTTGGAATTCATGAGAGAAAAGATTCCCATGTCTTCACAGTTAGCAAGTTCAATTGCAAACACTTGAGTACAGTTTAGAGGGCAGAGACCCAAAATAAGCCCAATATACTTTTAAGCACGCATGGTATACCAAATCATAACATGACCTTCTCTGTGTCTACGAATACTTTCCTTCTGATAGAAGTGTTCCTTAAAACTTGTGTGAATCTCAGAACTCAGTGCTCATACACAATTTGGCTTTACCTTCAAAAAAGATATGACTCATATTTCAGCATGTTCAGGGCCAACAAATGGGCTACTATTGGTCACTCATATAACCCAACATGGATTCGGTGCATTAAACAGAGCACCAAAGAATGCTCCAGAGAGGTGGGCATGGAAGTGTTCATGGAGGCACCTCCGCATACCAGGGTCTGCCTTGAGAAACACACCCACACTGTCATTCCTCCTGAAGGCTGCTCGTTGCCCCCGTGGGCTTCATAGTAAACCTTGTCAGCCCGATTTCTCATGGTCTCTGTGCCTGCCTTCCAAGCTGACTCTTTCCCATAGGATGGTTGTACAGGCCTTCAATTGAAAGCCAAGATCTGCATCTCCCCAGTGCAATCTGATTCCACAACGACCAGACCAGCCTTGTTCCGCACCTTTGCTGCCCTCTCACGGAGCTCTTATAAATCTTCTCAGGTCATACATGCACCCAAGCCACTCCCTGTACTTTTGCCGGCACTGATCTATCCTGGACAGACCTTCCAGCACTCCTCCATGGTCCCACACACCCTCAGGAGCTGGCCTAAAGTCCAGTGGCTTCTCCCACTCACTCAGAGGCAATGCCTCCACATCCTGCTCTGCTAATATCTCCATCACACATGAGGAAGAGTCGCAGGAAAGCCCTGCTTTGGGTAAGAACTTTCTTCCATTTGGTTTGGTTTATCGTGCATTTTGTTTTGGCCTGCAGCCTAGTTAATTGTGAATGCAACTAAAGATGTTAGCTAGAGGGAATGCCTACCCCTGTCTGGATAAAATTTTCTCAGTGCCACAAGTCTACATTATTAGTAAGGTCAGTTTCATTCACAGTACTGAACAGGCCCAGTATTCCCTGGTGAGGCGGGGATAGAGCTGCCTTGCTATGGTTACCATAGGGGCCACATCTCCCTACTACACATACCTGACCTCAGCTGGACATCTTCACTTACTCTCCTCTCTGTCTCTGTCTGTGTCTCTCTCTAACATACATGCACACACACACACACACACACACACACACACACACACACACTGCAAATACACATGAGTGTGCAACCAGCAACTTCTACTAAACCATTAAGGAAATGTGCTGCACAAGTTATATAAACAGCCAATCTCACATTTTCCAAGCTTATTATTAAAAGCTGCTTTAGCCATAAGCTAAACTACTATACCCAGCACCTTCCCTCCAGGAATAATAATTCCTCTTTCCTTCTTCTTCCACCACTTCTGTCCTGCCCCTTCTGATCCTGTCCCTTCCTACTTAACACACACAAACATACACACACTCTCCACTGTAGCTCTAAATCCCTTTTCATTTTAGGAAATACATCGGTGTCACAAGCATTCCATCTTCCATCTAACAGGCTAAATAAAACTTTAAGTTACTATAAACCAGGGCTCTCAACCTGTGTGTCACAACCCCTTTGAAGATGGAATGACCCTTGTATGGCATCACATATAAGAAACCCTGCATATCGGATATTTATATTATGATTCATAACAGTGGCACAATTACAGTTATGAAGTAGCAATGACAGATTTTATGGTGGAGGGGCACCACAACATGAAAAACTGTATTAAAGGGTTGCAGCATTAGGAGTGTTGAGAACTGCTGCTATAAACATTCTTACAGGCCTCAGAAGCATTACGCCTGTAGAACTGAAAGTATTTAAATCAAGCCACAGTCGCATCTTAAGAAGGTGTTAAAATTACCTACAAACACTTTGAAGGCTTTCAACACAGTAGAATAAAGCCCTTCCGTGTAAGAGAGACTCACCCCTCGTATTTTATGTTGTTGGGAATCTGGTAATCGTTTTTAATGAACTGCCTACTCCTTCTTACCTTCTCCTTCAGGCTCTCCTGTGCACCTGACAAGATGCCCACAAAACCATCCAGAGAGCTCAGGAAGTCCTGCCGAATGCTGGCTGCATCCTGAAGCCCCTCGAGCTCACCCCAGCCATGGCTTGAGGCCCTGAGAGCTGGGATGAAGACGTCAGAGAGCAGACGCCTCACGCTGTTCAGCAGGCCCCCATCCGCAGTGTCTAACGTGTTAAAGCTCACCTCCTGGAAAACAGGTCCATCACTCTGTGTTGTAAAACTTAGCCTCAACTGCAGCATAGCAGTGAAGTCACTAAACATGTTAATTAACCAAGTAGAGGGTGAATCTTTTTTTCATACTGAGAAAGATACTTTTATACCAGTTCAAATTATATTCCCCTAAATTAAAAAAAAAAAAAGAAATCGAATTCTAGTTTATTAGCTTATTTGCTACAAGAAAGTAATGAGGCCATGTGACCTCTGCTAGACAGAGAACATCCGAACAGTTGCACTTTGCTTTACACAGAACATCAAGTTGCATATACACTGTTAGAAGTCTTGTCATTAAGTAAGTTCTGGGTGGGAGCGTCTTTCGGAAAGAAAAGAACTCACTCTGTACACAGATACAATGTTCTGCGATATTTTATTGGTAAACTGAATATCAATTCCTCATCAAAAGATAAGAAGGAAATATCTTCTTAAGTGTCTGTTTTAAATGCTAAAAACAAAAATTGACGATAAGGGGACTTCCTTGCTCTCTGTCTGTCTATCTGTCTGTCTGTCTCTGTGTGTGTCCTGGGGATTAAACTGAGAACCCTGAATACTCTAAGCAAGAGCTCGACCACTAAACTAAAGGCCCAGCCCCAGTAAGTAACTTTAGACACTTTAATAATCCTGTGGTTATCTCCACAAAACGAGGCAGGTTTGAGCAATGTTTGTGGTTTGGAGGAATCTGAGGTAAATGATGGCCTTCTTACCCGGTGGATATTCTCAGCCGTGATGGCTTTAGAAGGGTCAGACCTGATGAAGAACACACAAACTCCTGTGAGAGCAACATCTTTTCCTTCCGTCACAAACACCTTGGGCTTTCTCGTCTTTCCAGGAACAGGAGTTACCCCTCCTGAAGAGCCAAACTGTCCTACAAATGCAAAACAACTTTAGTTTCACAAATGTTGTTTGTGGTGTACAGAGTTGCCACGTAGGGTGAAGATTCCTTGTAGAATTTACTATAGCTGACCTGCCGGAAGTTCTAGACAGAGCTGGCACTTGCATAATCTCTAGTCTCATCCTGAAAGATATCTAAAAAGATCTGATGGATTCCAAATCACAGGGTCAGTGATTTGGGTCAGAGACTGGGGTGGGGAAAAGGGTGGGAGCAAAAAGCACTGATTGTCATGCACTATTTCCAGGATCTCTCTTGGAAACCATGTCTACACTACTAAAGCTAAGAACCCTGAGGCACCTGTGAGCTATCCTGAGCTGTACCACCAACGAATGTCAGGGGCAAGGTCAAAAGCAAGCTCTAACTACAAAACTGAGGGCTCTTAAGTCTCAATGCTTCATGACACCATCATAATCCAGGCAGCTGGTTAATTGTGTATATTGCTAGCTTCAGGCTTGAACAGAGGTAGCATAACAAAGTAATTGATGTTCTGACCTTGAACAAGTTGCCTAAGCCTTCTCTGTCTCCATTTCTCATTTTGCATATATGGGTGTTCTGCCTGCCTGTACATGCATGACGGGTGTCCAGATAGGCCAGAAGGGGGAGTCAGGTCCCCTGGAACTAGAGTTGTAGATGATGTGAATATGAAGGACTTTATCTTCATCCTCTGCAAGAGCAGCCAGCGCTCTTTGTCAAAGCAGCCCCTCTCATGTTGTTTTTTAAAAAGTGGCATACGCTATTCTAATCTAACACTCTTTGTAGAACATTTGCTGAATTTTGTGGAAATTTCATAAACTTATTAGCTCAGCAAGCATTTTCAGAGATCTGAAAGCTCATGATGGTTGTCTAAGACTGCTGTTTGCAGAGTGGCTCAGTTAGGTTCAACAGAACATGCTCTATGTTGTTCCACTGTGTTCAAGTAAATTTTATATCCTTAAGTGAATTTTATACCCTAAGAGAGAGGGTGGTGTTCAGGAAAGAATTTGGGGGAAGGCAGTGAAATGGAAATTAAAATCTGAGTCCTGAGAATAGAGCCTCTCCCTCAAGTTGTTTCTGCCTGATGGTGCTGAGCTTCTGACTAGCAATTTGGGGAAGGACCCACTCCAAAGGGAAAGCCAGTTGCTCTCATATTCAAATGAAGCCCACTTCTGATGAATACACACAGGTCTAATAGCAGATGAGGGACAATAAGCAAGGCAAGGCATTTCAACCAAGGCAACAAGATATGAGAGATACCAGAAAACAGAGTCTCTAGGGAAAATCCGGTGTTCAATAGCACACAGGAAGTATGAAATACTTCTTTGTTTGATGGGGCCAAGAAACGGGTATTCGTTGTTTTCTCTGTCGCAAAGCTGAAGGGTTCTTGGGATGCTGAACTCCCAGTACTAGAACCAGGAAAGTCTCAGGCGAGAGAACACAGTTGCCAGTCTTAGTGAAAAGCAGGATTTCAGTCCAACCTCCTGCAAAGTCTGACCTCCTAGAGGTTAGGAACATGATAGGCTGGAAAATGATGCCTGTTGCCAATAAATCCTAACACAGCGTACAACCTACAGAGAAAGAAATGGGCAAGGGATGGGAGCTGACCAACTGCCCACAGTCCCAGATGCCCCTCAACTGAGGAATGAATACAGAAATTGTGGTACATCTATACAATGGAATACTACTCGGCAATTAAAAACAAGGAAATCATGAAATTTGGAGGCAAATGGTGGGAACTGGAAAAGATCATCCTAAGTGAGGTATCCCAGAAGTAGAAAGACACACAGGTTATATACTCACTCATAAGTGGATATTAGACATATAATATAGGATAAACATACTAAAATCTGAACACCTAAAGAAACTAATCAAGAAGGAAGACTCTGGCTAACGTGCTCAATCCCCATTCCGGAAGGCAAAGAGGATGGACATCAGAAGAGGGAGAACAGGGAACAGGACAGGAGCCTACCACAGCAGGTCTCTGAAAGGCTCTACCCTGCAGGGTATCAAAGCATATAGTGAGACTTATAACCAAACTCTGGGCAGAGTACAGCGAATCTTATGAAAGAAGGGGAAGATAGAATGACCTGGAGAGGACAGGAGTGCCACAAGGACAGCAACAGAACCAAAAAAAATCTGAACATAGGGGTCTTTTCTGAGACTGATACTCCAACCAAGGGCCATTCATGGAGGGAACCTAGAACCCCTACAGAGATATATCCCATGGCAGTTCAGTGTCCAAGTGGGTTCAATAGTAATAGGAACAGGAACTGTCTTTGACATGAACTCAGTGGCTGGCTCTTTGATCACCTCCCCCTGTAGGGGGAGCAGCCTTACCAGTCCACAGAGGAAGACAATGCAACCACTCCTGATGAGACCTGATAGACTAGGATCAGAAGGAAGGGGAGGAGGATCTCTCCTATCAGTGGACTGGGGGAGGGGCATGAGTGGAGAAGGGGGAAGTAGGGTGGGATTGGGAGGGGAGGAAGGAGGGAGCTACAAGGGGGATACAAAGTGACTAAACTATAATTAATAAAAGTTAAAATTTAAAAAAAAAATTAAATAATGAGAAAAATAAGAGCCTCTCTTAAATCAGGTGAGGGGACTTCTCTGAGGAGAACTTTCCAGAGAGTAACTTTCCATCTCTCAAGAGGAATGCTGGAATGGTGCAGAACAGAGGTAATCCAGCTGGCATGTGCCATGCGCTGTGAAACACTGAAACAGAGGTAATCCAGAACAGAGGTAATCCAGCTGGCATGTGCCATGCGCTGTGAAACACTGACACAGAAGGCTGCAGTTTTATGAGGACAACACGTCATGGGGAGCTATGCTGTCACTGCTGCACGGGAACCCGCAGAGCCACAAGAACATGAGCTCAGCAAACTCAGCAGTAGCAGTCGAGTACAAACTCCCCTCTCACCTTTACTTCTTGTGTGTACATGGCTTCAGACCTGACACAGATACTGACTGACCTGAGCTAAGTTCAGATGAAGGAAGAAAACAAGGAGAATCAAGAGTTCCTCTTGAGTCCCATGCGGAAACCTTCAGAAGCCCCAGACAAGGGTCAGAGGAAGCAGACGGTGAGTGCAAAGAAAGGTGACTTTGCTTCTGACCAACCAGATTTGGTCAACTGCATACTCTACTTGTTTTAATTAATATTATGTTTTCAATTTGAAATGATCATGGAAGTTTTCCTAAGAATGTTTAGAAAAGTCACTCAAGAGCCTGATTCTTACTCCAAGGTCAGAAGAACTAACCATGCTGAGAAGATTGAAAAGGGGAGTGAGAGGGAAACAAAAAATTCTTGCTTCTTTGTTGGACCCTATGAGCCCTTCTTATTCTGTGCAGTTTATACCAAATGGGTAATTTCACCCTGGGCATGGTTACAGCTGAGCACACTTCCCGCTGTAGCTCATGTTCTGCAATCTGAGATGGAAATCAAATCTTCTGTCTTTTGATTCCTTTTACTCAAAATGTAATGCATTTTCTGTGGAAAGATAAATTTATAACTAAAGAAACATCAGCAATTCAAAATTTTCACACATAATGTATGTGTGTGAGTTTTTTAAATGCACACGCATGTGCGTATGCACACGTGTGTGAACACATATGCACGGAAGTCAAAGTTTGACATTGAGTGTCAATGTTAATTAATTGCTCTTGTGTTTTTAAGCCAGGCTCTCTCAGTAAGCCCAGAGTTCAGCAATTGCCTAGGCTATCACTGAGCTCCAGGAGTCTTCCTGTTCCTGCCCTCCCACTGATGGAATGATGGGCACAGGATACACCCCGTTTTTGTTTTGTTTTGTTTTTTAACTAGAGCTCTGGGGATGAGAACTCAGGTCCTGTCCTTGTGCTTCGTGGCAATCAGAACATCTACACAGTCTCTCTCCACAACGATTTCTCTGAGTGTGAAACTAAGAAACATGTTCATGCTACCTGACAAAATCAATAACTATTTCCAATTTTTAAAAGTCTTGAAAGGATACATATAATACTAGAAGTGTGATATATTTAGTCAGGACTCTACTTTGGCCTTAAAATTATATTGATCTGATTAAAAGTATAATTCAGCTGAATTCATACAAAGCCTTACAATGTTTTAAGTGCAAGTATTCAATCTATCATTCAACATTGCACATAATCAATCAAAACCAGCAAAAAATAAAGATAATATTGTATTTAACTAAAGGAAGTTGATGCCATACTTACTGACAAGAATTCCTCTGTTAAAAACCCAGTGTTTGCTGGAAGTTCTAGAACATGGTTACACAGAAGGAACTAGTACACAAGAAAAGTAAGTCTCAGCCTGGCATGGTCACTCATGCCTGTAATCCCAGCACTCAGGGAGGCACAGGCTGGCAGATCTCTACAAGTCAGAGGCCAGTCTATAAAGTGAGTCTGCGATAGCCAAGGCTACCCAGAGAAACCCTGACTTGAAAAAACAGAAGGAAGGAAGAAGGAAGGAAGGAAGGAAGGAAGGAAGGAAGGAAGGAAGGAAGGAAAGTCTCAAGACAAAAATTTGCATGGTTGTACCCCCACTGCCGGCAAATCAAAAGGAGCACAAAACAATTACAACATCTAGGTTAACTACCATTCTCCATCCTCTAACCTGAAAGAGAAAGCAGACATCCTTCCACAGGGCACACACTATATATATACCATACATGCACACACATGCATATACACATACACTACACACATACAGGACACACACATACATACACACATGCAGTACACACACACTACATGTACACAATACACACCATACATACACACTACAAGGACATCTCACACACATAAAGCAAACACACACACTGCATATACACAATACACACATATACACGAACACTACAAAGGCATGATATATAAACACTGCAAAAACATCACACACATGTACTACACACATTTATACCACACATACACACCACAGAAACATCATGCACAGGACACACACACAACATACATATACACCACAAGGACCTCATACATGCGTATACAACACCCATGTACCACACATACACACCACAAAAACACTACATAACATATACACAACACATACACACACCCCTAGCACTCTAAGGCATAGGCCTGTTTAGTCCTTCATTACATTTCTTCTTTTTGCCGCCCTCAAATGAATTTAGTGACATTTCTACGCTATCTCATGCCAAATGACAATACCTGCTTCTGCTCCCTCCACATCCTGATAGTAAAACATGAGATGACGGAGTCCTCCAGTAGCAAAAAGCTGATCGATTCTTTCAATCTGAAAAAAAGTAAGGGAACATTTTTGTTCTGAATTAGAAAATGCATTTAAACCAGTACTGACGGCATATCAATTCAATTCACTCCCGTCTTCTTATAGTGCTGAACCCAATGCCTCTCCTAAGCAGGGAGTATTTTCCTAGCACAAAAAACAAAAAGAACAAATGTCTCACTCAACTCAAAGAAGTAATTTCACTGATTACAGAAATGTTTACTATGTGTGTACATTTGACAAAGACTTGTCTTTCCATTTTTGCTAATTCCCCAAAACACTGAGTTGTTAAAGACAGATATAAATAAAAGTGAATATTTTGTGCTCAGTAAATTGCAAATCAGAAAGAGAAAGTAAATCTTCAACACATAGCACAAGAGATATAATTAACATTTAAATGTAATAATCTTCTAAAGCTGCTTTAAGAACATATATAGCTGCCAACTATTCTTTCCGTAGCCATCTTGCACCTGATCCCATCCATGAGAGCCAGAGTTCATCTATCTCATACATGGCGTAATACCAACAGAAGTCTTGCAAGGAGTCTACAGCATGGTTTAGAGTTCATATGAGAAGTGTAGACTGGGAGGTGCTCAGTCTGAAAGGCACTTGAAGGATCTGGATAACCAGAACTCTGTCATAAGAAGCCTATTACCCTGACACATGCCTATAACCCCAGTGATAGTCAGGTAGGAAGTGAAGACAGGAGATTCTAGGAAACTTGCAGACCACACGGTAAAGTCCTAGGCCAGCGAGGAACTTGGTCTCTAACAAAAGGCTCCTAAGGCCCAACATCTAAGGTTGTCCTCTGACTTCCACATTCACATTGTGAATGCATGTGACAATATCCACATGTGTGGACATGTGTGCACATACACAAACACACACACACAAAAATAAGAAGACAGATGGTGCATATAGGTATATGGATAGATAGGTGGATAGATAAATAGAAATTAGATGATAGATAGATAGATAGGTGATAAATTGATATGGATGATAAATGAAATAGAAACAATAAAAAATCTACATACTCATTAGGATGGCTACTGCCAAAAAAATAAATAAACACACTATGGGAATGTAAAAATGTACAGCCACTGTGGAAAACAGCACAAAGTTCCTTCAAAAAGTTAAACTTGGAATTGTCACGAGATCCATCAGTTCTGTTTGTAACCACACATAGCACGTATATCGCCAAGCTCTGAAAGCAGGATCTCAAGGGGATGCTTGTGTTCTCACGTCTACAGCTGTTCTGCTCCACAGTCACCTCCACAAAAAGTGGAAATGCCGTGAATGAATAAACACAGTCTGACACCTGTGAGCAGGGACTTTTCTCGACTTCAATAAGCAAGAGGCCTCTGACACACGCCACAACAAAGATGCACCTTTGTGATGGCCAATCTTGGTCCTCTTCGCTAGATCTGGAATCAAAGGCAAGCCACCACACACTCCTGTAGAAGAGTTTTGTGACCAGATTGTTTGAAGTGATAAAACCCAACCCTGCATGTGCGTTGACCATTCTGGTGGAGACTAGACTAGGATCAGATGGAAGGGGAGGAGGAACTGGACTGGAAAGGGGCATGGGTGGAGAATAGGGAGGGAGGGTGGGACTTGGAAGGGATGAGGGAGGGGGCTACAGTTGGGATACAAAGTGATTAAACTGTGATTAATAAAAATAAATAATTTTTTAAAAAAGAAATAAAATAAAAACAATACAAAGAAGGAAACTTTACTTCTGCCTGATCACTTTCAGTCTTTGTGTCAAGTTCATCTAGCCTGTTGATGGTATTACTGCATTCCTTTGCTGATATTAGAACCAGATTCTTTGATTCTAACACAGACATAAGACTAACAGCTCTCCAGGATCCTCAAGGCCTTCAGTGCCAGATTGGAACTGTTGAGCTGTTCAGTCTCATGGACTGAACAACTGCTAGATTCTCAGCCTTTCCAGACTACCCAGACTGCACTGTACAAGCCAGATATGTGTGTGTGTGTGTTTATACATATATATAATCAGTTCTGTTCCTCTAGAGACCTCTGACTAATGCAACTATGAAACATTACACTAATGAAATAAAGCAATCCCTAAAGGACAATTACTGTATAGGTTCTCAAATATGAAGTATCTAGATGACTGTACCAGTACAGTGAGAAAGGCTAGGTAACCCACCCTCTGCTTCCTTTTTTTGTAATAGTATTATCTACCTCCTGGTAAGATGAATATGACTGAGATTGGAGGTGAGACTAACTCAGAACAGGAACTAATGTACAGTAGATATTAAGTAAGTGTCACCTGTACCAAGAAAGAGAGGCAAAGAGGAACTTCCCTATTAACTGGATCTGATCCCCTTCATTTTCTTCTAATTCTTGTTAATCACTTCCTACAGTTCCTACTAGAAGCTGCTAGTGTTGGCTAATGAATGAGTCTCGTTGGTCCCAAGGCCTTCCAACTGAGCATTTACAGCTACACAATGGCCATGGAGGCAGAAAGGTCTTCACCATAAAAACTGGATCTATCTCAAACTAGTACCTCCCTACTCTGCCCCTCATCCTGTGCAAACTGGAACATGTTATCAACAGTTTCTTTCTCCTTCCCTCTCTCCCTTCCTCCCTTTCTCTCAGTTCTTCTCCCTTTTCCTCTTTCCTCCTCTCTCTCTCCCCTCTCATGCCATGTGTTTAAAAAGTTAAGTCTTTGGGATTCTTTTTTTTTTCGATTTATTTCTTTCTTTTTATTTTAAATTAAATTTTTATTTTTATATTAATTACAGTTTATTCACTTTGTATCCAAACTGTAGCCCCTCCCTCAATCCCTCTCAATCCTACCCTTCCTTCCTCATCTCCGCCCATGCCCCTCTCCAAGTCCACTGATAGGGAAGGTCCTCCTCCCCTTCCACTTAACTACAGCCTATCAGGTCTCATCAGGATTGGCTGCACTGTCCTCCTCTGTGGCCTGGCAAGGCTTTTCCCCCCTCAGGGCAATGGTAGTCAAAGAGCCAGCCACTGAGTCTATGTCAGAGACAGTCCTTGTTCTCCTTCCAAGGGAACCTTCTTGGATACTGAGCTGCTATGAGCTACATCTGAACAGGGGTTCCAAATTATATCCATGAATGGTCCTTGGTTGGAATATCAGTCTCAGAAAAGACCTCTGTGCCCAGATTTTTTGGTCTGTTACTCTCCTTGTGGAGCTACTGTCCTTTCCAGTTCCCACTATCTCCACTTTCTTTCATAGGATTCCCTGCACTCTGCCCAAAGTTTGGCTATGAGTCTCAGCATCTGCTTTGATGCACTGCTGGATAGTCTTTCAGAGGCCCTCTGTGGTAGGCTCCTGTCCTGTTTCCTGTTTTCTCCTTCTTCCAATGTCCATTGAACCTGGGTCCTTTGGAAGAGAGCCAGTGCTCTTAGGCCCCCACCTTTTCTTTCTTTCTTTCTTTCTTTCTTTCTTTCTTTCTTTCTTTCTTTCTTTCTTTCTCTCTATATCTTTCTTTCTTTTTCTATCCCTGATTTATTTTTTTAATTTTATTTTTCTCATTAGTTACATTTTGTTAATTCTGTATACCAGCTGAATCCCTCATTCCCTCCCCTATCCCACCCTCCCTCCCTCATCTCCTCCCTGCCCCTTTCCAAGTCCATTGATAGGGGAGGATCTCCTCCCCTTTCATATGACTCCCTTTTGTCAGATATTTTCAGGACTGGCTGCAAAGTCCTCCTCTGTGGCCTAACAGTGCTGCTCCTCCCTTGGGAGGTGGGGAGGTCAAAGAGCCTATCATTGAGTTCCTGTTAGAAATAGTCCTTGTTCCCCTTACTATGGGAAACCAATTGATCACTGAGCTATCACGGGTCGCATCCGAGCAGAGGTTCTAGGTTTTATCCTCTCATGGTCTTTGGTTTAGTGTCCATCTCAGAAAAGACCCTGTGCCCAGATATGTTTGGTCCTTGTGGAGTTCCTATCCTTTCCACATCAAACTCCCCTTCTTTCATATGATTCCCTCACTCTGCCAAAGGTTTGGTTATGAGTCTTAGTATCTACTTTGGAGCACTGCTAGGTAGAGTCCTTCAGGTGCTTTCTGAGGTAGACTCCTGTCATACGTTCAATGCATATGCCATTTGTCTTTCTAAATGAGGATAGATCATCATACCCCATGTCTGCTTTCTTGATTATCTTCTTTAGGTGTATAGATTTCATTATGTTTATCCTATCTTTTAGGTCTATATAAGCGAGTATATTCCATGTTTGTCTTTCTCCTTCTGGGATATTTCACTCAGAATGATCTTGTCTAGATCCCACCATTTGCCTGCAAATTTCATGATTTCCTCCTTTTTGATTGCTGAGTAGTATTCCATTGTGTAAAAATATCACAATTTCTGTATCCATTCCTCCGTTGATGGACATCTGGGTTGTTTCCAGGTTCTGGCTATTACAAATAAAGCTGTTACAAACATGGTTGAGCAAATGTCCTTATTGTGTACTTGAGCAAATTTTGGGTATATGCCTAGCAGTGGTATAGATGGGTCTTGAGGAAGCCCCAGATTGACTTCCAAAGTGCTTGTACCAGTTTACATTCCCACCAGCAATGGAGGAGGGTTCCCCTTTCTCCACAACCGCTCCAACATGTGTTGTCATTTGAGTTTTTCATCTTGGCCATTCTGATGGGTGTAAGGTGAAATCTCAGGGTTGTTTTCATTTGCATTTCCCTAATGGCTAATGACGTTGAGCACTTCTTTAAGTGTTTCTCTGCCATTCTATATTCCTCTACAGAGAATTCTCTGTTTAGCTCCATTCCCCATTTTTTAATTGGATTACTTGGTTTGCTGCTTTTCAGCTTCTTTAGTTCTTTATATATACTAGATATTAGCCCTCTGTCAGATAAAGGGTTGGTGAAGATTCTTTCCCAATCTGTAGGCAGTCGTTTTGTTTTGATGACGGTGTCCTTTGCTTTACAGAAGCTTTTCAGTTTCATGAGGTCCAATTTATTGATTGTTGCTCTTAAAGCCTGTGCTGTTGGAGTTCTGTTCAGGAAGTTGTCTCCTGTGCCAATGAGTTCTAGGCTGTTCCCCACTTTTTCTTCTAACAGATTTAGCGTATCTGGTTTTATGTTGAGGTCTTTGATCCACTTAGACTTTAGTTTTGTGCAGGGTGATAAATGTGGATCTATTTTCATTTTTCTGCATGTAGACATCCAATTAGACCAGCACCATCTGTTGAAGATGCTATCTTTTTTTCCATTGAATGTTTTTGGCTGCTTTGTCAAAAATTGAGTATTCATAGGTAAGTGGGTTTATTTCTGGTTCTTCTATGCGGTTCCATTGATCCTCCTTTCTGTTTCTATGCCAATACCATGCAGTTTTTATTACTATTGCTCTGTAGTACAGCTTGAGATCAGGGATGGAGATACCTCCAGATGATCTGTTGTTGTACAGGGTTGTTTTGGAGATTCTAGGTTTTTTGTTTCTTCATATGAAGCTGAGAATCTTTTTCTCAAGGTCTGAAAAGAATTGAGTTGGTATTTTGATGGGAATTGTATTGAATCTGTAGATTGCTTTTGGCAGGATGGCCATTTTCACAATGTTAATCCTACCAATCCATGAGCACGGGAGATCTTTCCATCTTCTGATATCTTCTTCAATTTCTTTCTTCAGAGACTTGAAGTTTTTCTCAAACAGGTCTTGCACTTGCTTGATTAGTGTCACCCCAAGGTATTTTATGTTCTTAGTGGCTATTGTGAAGGGTGTTGTTTCACTAATTTCTTTCTCGGCCCTTTTGTCTTTGGTATACAGGAGGGCTTCTGAGTTTTTTGAGTTGATTTTGTATCCTGCCACTTTGCTGAAGGTGTTTATCAGCTGAAGGAGTTCTCTGGTTAAATTTTTGGGGTCACTCATGTATACTATCATATCATCTGCCAATAGTGACACTTTGATCTCTTCCTTTCCAATTTGTATCCCCTTGATCTCCTTGTCTTATTGCTCTGGCTAGAACTTCAAGTACTATATTGAAGAGATACGGAGAGAGTGGGCAGCCTTGTCTTGTCCCTGATTTCAGTGGGATTGATTTAAGTTTCTCTCCATTGAGTTTGATGTTGGCTGTAGGCTTGCTGTATATTGCCTTTACTATGTTTAAGTATGCGCCTTGTATCCCTAATCTCTCCAATACTTTAAACATGAATGGGTGTTGGACTTTGTCAAATGCTGTTTCAGCGTCCAAGGAGATGATCATGTGGTTTTTCTCCTTCAGTTTATTTATGTGGTGGATTACATTGATGGATTTCCCTATGTTGAACCACCCTTGCATGCCTGGGATGAAGCCTACTTGGTCATGGTGGATGATATCTTTGATGTGTACTTGTATTCGGTTTGCAAGTATTTTATTGAGTATTTTTGCATCAATATTCATAAGAGAGATAGGTCTGAAGTTCTCTTTTTTTGTTGGGTCTTTGTGTGGTTTGGGTATCAAAGTGACTGTTGCTTCACAGAATGAGTTTGGTAATGTTCCTTCTGTTTCTATTTTGTGGAATAGTTTGAGGAGAATTGGTATTAGCACTTCTTTGAAGGTCTGGTAGAATTCTGCGCTGAAACCATTGGGCCCAGGGCTTTTTTTGGAGGGTAGACTGTTAATGACTGCTTCAATTTCCTTGGGGGATATAGGGCTATTCAATCTTTCTATCTGATCTTGACTTAATGTTGGTAAATGGAATCTATCAAGAAAATTGTCCATTTTGTTTAAATTTTCAAATTTTGTGGCGTATAGGCTTTTATAGTATGACCTAATGATTGTTTGGATTTCTTCAGTGTCTGTAGTTATGTCCCCCTTTTCATTTCTGATTTTGCTGATTTGGATAGATTCTCTCTGCTTTTTAGTTAGCTTGGCTAAGGGTTTATCTATCTTGTTGATTTTCTCAAAGAACCAGCTTTTTGTTTCATTGATTCTTTGGATAGTTTTATTTGTTTCTAATTGATTGATTTCAGCTCTGAGTTTGATTATTTCCAGCCTTCTGCTCCTCTTGGGTGTATCTGCTTCTTTTTTTTCTAGGGTTTTCAGTTGGGCCATTAATTTATTTGTATGTGATGTTATAAATTTCTTCTTGAAGGCACTTAGTGCTATAAATTTTCCTCTGAGCATTGCTTTCAATGTGTCCCATAAATTTGGGTATGTTGTGCCTTCATTTTCATTGAATTCTAGGAAGTCTTTAATTTCTTTAATTTCTTTCTTTATTTCTTCCTTAACCCAGCTGTCATTGAGTAGTAAGTTGTTCAGTTTCCATGTGCGTGTTGGCTTTTTGTTGTTTTCGTTTTTGTTGATGTCCAGCTTTAGTCCATGGGTGGTCCGATAGAATATAAGGGATTATCTCAATCTTTTTATATCTCTTGAGGCTTGCTTTGTGACCAACTATATGGTCTATTTTGGAGAAGGTTCTATGAGGTGCTGAAAAGAAGGTATACTCTTTTGAGTTTGGGTGGAAAGATCTGTAGACGTCTATTAGGTCCATTTGATTTAGGGACTCTGTAAGTGCTTTTATTTCCCTATTTGGTTTCTGTCTAGTTGATCTGTCCCTTGGTGAGAGTGGGGTGTTGAAGTCACCCACTATTAGGGTATTGCAATCAATGTGTGGTTTAAGCTTTAATGATGTTTCATTTATGAATGTGGGTGCTCTTGTATTTGGGGCATAGATGTTTAGAATTGTGATGTCTTCTTGGTGAATTTTTCCTTTGATGAAAATGTAGTGCCCCTCTATGTCTTTTTTGATTAGTTTTGGTTGAAAATCTATTTTATTAGATATTAGGATAGCCACTCCTGCTTGTTTTTTTTTGGGTCCATTTGCTTGAAAAACTGTTTTCCAGCCTTTTACTCTGAGGTAATGTTTATCTTTGTTGTATAGGTGTGTTTCTTGGATGCAGCAGAATGTTGGTTCCTGTTTCCGCACCCATTCTATTAGTCTGTGTCTTTTTATTGGAGAGTTGAGTCCATTGATGTTGATAGATAATAATGACCATTGAATGTTATTTTCTATTATTGTGGAGTTGGCGATGTTACTGTGAATCATTGCTTGTTTGCTTTTGATTTTTGTTGGAAATTATCTTTAATCTATGTTTTCTTGGGTATATTTGTATTCATTGGATTGGAATTTTCCTTCTAGTATCTTCTGTAGGGCTGGGTTGCTGTTCAAATATTGCTTAAATTTAGTTTTGTCGTGGAATATTTTATTTTCTCCATCTATGTTGATTGAAAGCTTTGCTGGGTAAAGTAGTCACAGGGCATCTGTGGTCCCTTAGGGCCTGCATGATATCTCCCCAGGCCCTTCTGGCTTTCATAGTTTCTGATGAGAAGTCCAGTGTGATTCTGATAGGTTTGCCTTTATATGTTACTTGGCCTTTTTCCCTTGCTGCTTTTAGTATCTTTTCTTTGTTCTGTAGATTAAGTGTTTTGACTATGATGTGGCGTGAGGAGTTTCTTCTCTGGTCTAGTCTATTTGGTGTTCTGTAGGCCTCTTGTATGTTTGTGGACATCTCTTTCTTTAGGTTGGGAAAATTTTCTTCTATGATTTTCTTGAAAATATTTTCTGGACCTTGTAACCTGGACTCCTCTTCTTCTTCAACTCCTATTATTCTTATATTTTGCCTTTTCATGGCGTCCTTGATTTCTTGGATGTTTTGTGTTTGGGATTTTTCTGATATTATTTTTGCTTTGAGAGAAGTATCAATTTCTGTGAGTGTATCTTCAGCACCCGAGATTCTCTCTTTCATCTCTTGTATTCTATTAGTGATGCTTACCTTTGTGATTCCTTCTCTTTTCTCTAAGTTCTTCAGTTCCAGGGTTTTCTCAGTTTGTGTTTTCTTTATTGATTCTAATTCTGTTTTCATGTCTTGCAACATTTCCTTCATCTGTTTGAGTGTGGATTCCTGTGTCTCCAAGATGGTCTCTATTTTTTTGTTTGTTTCCTCTCTTAGTGCCTCTGCTTCTGCCTCCAATTGTTTGGATATATTTGTATGTGTTTCTTTAAGAGCTAATTCGTTCACTTCGTTTTTCTTTGTTTCTATTTGGGAGGCCAAATCTTTAAGGGATTTTTTTGTATCCTCTTTAACTGTTTGAATCTCTATGACTATTTCTCTAGAGATTTGTTGGTTTCCTCTTTATGTGCCTCAAATAACTGGATAATCATAGCTTTAAAATCATTTTCTTTTTCTGTTGCTGCTGAGTTGGAGTGTCCAATAATTTCGGAGGAAGCCATGATATCTTGATGTGCGTTGGTTGTGTTCTTTCGCTGACCTCTGGCCATTTGGTTATCTGTCGTGTTCACTGTCCCTGGATTCTGCAGGTCAGACTGGTTTTTCTCTGGTATCTGGAGAATTCTTCAGGAGAATGAAGGTCTAGTGGGGTCTAGTGGTTTCAGTGTGTGCGTTGGTTATTCAGCTATACCTGTAGAAGGAAAATTCACAGGCACAGAAGGGCAAATGCGGAGTAGCATGTGTTTGAGCGTGTGCTTGTGGGTGTGTCCTAAGGGACAGGGTGTTGGTGAATGAAGAGGCCTTCAGTGTGTGAGAGGGGTGCTTTGCAGGCACTGAAGTTGTTGCAGGCACTAAGGAATTGCAAGCACTGTTGAAGAATGCATGCGTGTATTGATTTTACAGGTCTGCTGGTCTTTGGTGTCTATTCAGCTGGTTTTCTGCCACTGAAGGGTTGGATGGCCCGTACAATCACTGGCTGGGCAGCCCTGTGTAGTCCGTGCTGCCACTTGCAGGCTTGGGATCTGGGAAGGGTTGTACTGTGGGTCTGAGTCTCTGTGGCTAGCACTGTATTGGGCATGTGCTCTGGCGGGGTGGAGTTTCGGCGGTGAGTGCACTCCTGCAGAGCCGGGTGGTGGTCGTAGTGGGGAGTGTGTTCTGTGGGTCAAGAGCTAGGCGAGAGGGCCCTAGGTGGGGTGTGTTCTCCTCTGAGTGGTGGCGTTCTGCAGGTCGTTACTGCTCTCCACTTCGGCTGCGGGGTCTGGAGCCCTGCCTCCCTGCCTCCGCCCGTCTTGGGTCCCAGGCACTGAGCTTTGCCGCTTTGGTATCCAGGAAGAATTGTATTGTGGATCTGAGTCTCTGTGGTTAGCACTCAGTGGTTGGAGCTCTGTGATTGGGCCTGCGCTCCTCCTGTGAGGAGGTTTCTGGGGTTATTGCACTCTGGCCACTTGGGATGTGAGCTCCACTGCACTTCCTGCTGCGGTCTAGCCAAGGGATCGCGTCAGCGTCAGCGGGATGGTGGAGGAGACGCTCCTCGCTCCTCAGGACCGGAGGGCCCTGAGTGGGAAGTGTGTCCCAGGAGGGGATTGGGTGTTCAATGGGTGGTTACAGCAGACCGCTGCTGTAAGGGACCAGGAGCACTGTCTCTGCTGCCTTGATCTCCCAGATGTGAGTTTTATGTTCAGCTGCCTGGTGCTGTGTGTGGGTTTCCCCTCGGGAGGCCCAGACACGGGAAGCACCCTATTTCCTTCCCGGAGAAGTCCTCGTCCGATCTAAATCTACAAGCACTCCACGCTTCTGTGGTGGCCCCTCTCCTTTAGAAAGCCCAAAAGTCCAAATTCTAGCTTTGATTGACTCTCCACTCACCAATTACGGAGATTCAAGTCTTCTGCCTCTCCAAAATGGTGCGCTCTGCTCGCCGCCATCTTGGAGTCCCCTCTTTCTTTCTTTCTTTCTTTCTTTCTTTCTTTCTTTCTTTCTTTTTTCTTTCTTTCCTTCCTTCCTTCTTTCTTTCTTTCTCTTTCTTTCTTTCTCTCTCTCTCTCTCTTTCTTTCTTTCTTCTGAGATGGGTTCTCTCTGTGTGTAGCCCTGGCTGTTGTCTGTTGTATAATCACTTTTTTATCTTTTTTATTTTTATTTTTATTAATTACACTTTATTCATTTTGTATCCCCCCATAAGCCCCTCACTCCTCCCCTCCCAATCCCACCCTCCCACCCCCTTCTTCACATATACCCCTCCCAAGTCCACTGATAGAGGAGGTCCTCCTCTCCTTCCTTCTGATCTTGGTTTATCAGATCTCATCAGGAGTGGCTGCATTGTCATCTTCTGTGGCCTGGTAAGGTTGCTCCCCCCTCAGGGGGAGGTGATCAAAGAACAGGCCAATCAGATTATGTCAGAGGCAGTCCCTCTTCCCATTACTATGTAACCCACTTGGACACTGAACTGCCATGGGCTACATCTGTGCAAGGGTTCTAGGTTATCTACATGCATGGTACTTGGTTGGAGTATGGGTCTCTGGGAACACTCCTGTGTTCAAATTTCTGGTTCTGTTGCTCTTCTTGTGGAGTTCCTGTCCTCTCCAGATCTTATTATTTCCCACTTCTTACATAAGATTTCATGCACATTGGCTGTAAGTCTCGCATCTGCTTTGATAGTCTGCAGGGTAGAGCCTTTCAGGGGCTCTCTGTGGCGGGTTTCTAGCTTGTTTCCTGTTGTCTTCTTCTTCTGATGTCCATCCTCTTTGCCTTTCAGGATGGGGATTGAGCATTTTAGTCAGGGTCCTCCCTCTTGATTGGTTTCTTTAGATGTACAGATTTTAGTAGGTTTATCCTATATCACATGTCTATATGAGTGAGTATATACCGTGTGTGTCTTTCTGCTTCTGGGACAGCTCACTCAGGATGATCCTTTCCAGGTCCCATCATTTACCTGCAATTTTCATGATTTCCTTATTTTTCATTGCTGAGTAATATTCCATTGTGTAGATGTACCACAATTTCTGCATCCATTCTTCATTTGAGGGACATCTGGGCTGTTTCCAGCTTCTGGTCTATTACAAATAAAGCTGCTACAAACATGGTTGAGCAAATGTTCTTATTGTGTACTTGAGCCTCTTTTGGATATATGCCTAGGAGTTGTATGGCTGGATCTTGAGGAAGTGCTATTCTAGTTGTCTGAGGAAGTGCCAGATTGACTTGCAGAGTGGTTTTACAAGTTTACATTCCCACCTGCAGTAGAGGAGGGTTCCCCTTTCTCCACAGCTTCTCCAGCATGTATTGTCTTTGGGAATCTTAATAGGGCTCCTAATTTCATGACTCAGGAAACTCTACCTTCTCATGCATTTGCCTTCACTATCAAGGTCACATTACCTAACACACCTCATCTCAAATATTGAAAAGAAACCGTAGCAGAGAAATCAAAGTTAGGAAGAGAAGAAAGCCATTTCAGATGCCAAATCAAAACCAGTCAGAAAACCATGGCACAGTTCAGTATCCAATATTCAACCTAGAATAGAACCAACAGATAGGTATGTAAGTAGGTAAGTAGGCAGATAGATTAGATAGATAGATAGATAGATAGATAGATAGATAGATAGATAGATAGATAATGATGGACAGACAGAGTGCCTCTGTATCTTATCAAGACATGGAATTGTCACAGAAGAGTGGGTGGAAAGATTCTAAGTGAATAACTTCAAGCACAATGGGGCATATATGCTCATGAACTGGCAACTATGACGACGTGCACAAGGTCTGTTGGTTACCTTCTTTCTGGTTCTCTCTCCATCCCTCTCTCTGTCTCTTTGTCTCTCTTTGTGTCTTTCTCTATCTCTTTGCCTCTCTCTCTCTCTCTCTCTCTCTCTCTCTCGTGCAAGCCCAAGCCAAATGAAATCTAGCATGGAACGGAGAGGTGGTCAAGAAGTCTCACACCTAGCTAGGGAGCTACTGGTGGCTGCTGGTGGTGGGGAGAGGAAGAAGTCGGTTTTCTGAAGGATTAAGTCCCTGAGAGGAACCTCCAGCAGGTGGTTCCAAACCCCGGCACATGCTAGCAGCACTAAGTAAATGTGATGGATTTAAAAATGGGGGAGGGGAGACGATAGTGGTAGGAGGACAGGGGACAAATTCAAAGAGGGAATGGGGGTGGACTTGATAAAAACACATTACACAGATGTACAAAATGTTTAAACAATAAAAATAAATGAATGAACAATGCATACATACATAGTTACATACACACATGCATGTATACATATACACACATATATACATACACACACATACATACATACACACACACATACACACACACATACATAAATAAGCAACTTGAAAGATGGTTCACTCCCTAATCTCAGGTCCCAAACTGGCATAAGACTCAACCTCACTGGCCATAAAGAAACTCAGTTATCCTCATCAACCTGTAGAACTCAAATGATGACCACAAAAGCCAACCGAGAGAGCTGGAGACTCAGGAGTCTGATCTGCCGAACCCAGAATGGAGCCCCTGAACTTTAGGTTGGCACCTCTTCAAAGGCACAGCACTGGTGCTTGCCACAGGATGGTAGGGGCACAAAAGTCTCCTACCTGATTACCCTCAAGAAGGGCATCTTCCACTTCCAGTTTGTTCAGGTCCAAACAGGAAGCTACAATTGCAAACAGGTAGTCATGCCTCCCATCCAAACGAGCCCTCTTGGCTTCCTTCTCCTCTTTCAGCCGTTGCTAAAAGAGAGGAATAAAAAGTTATATTGCAACTGCTGCTCTCAGATGGTTCACTTTATGACAATTTCACACAATCGTGGTTTTTGAGTCTTAGGGATCCGCATAACAGGCAGCTTAATGGTAGCAGTGTTTATGTACTCTCTTCTATTTTTAGAAATAAATTGACTTCTCTTATGAAAATAAGGTGAGCCCATTGTTTTGAAATGCAAACAACACAGACAAACAAAAAGAAGCCACATAAATCATCAGCCATCCATAAATTATTACTGTTAACATTTTATTATATCTTTCCAGACTTATTTCCACATGCATAAAAGAATTTAACAGATGCATGCAAAAAAATAAAATCCCATTTTTGTAAAATTCTTCAGCCACAAAGTAACATTCTTATCTCTTATCTTTGCTGTTTATAGGTTCATATCTGCTCTTGGAATTCATTTTGACTTCCACCACTGATGCTTTGTTCTGTTAGCTGTTAATTACAGTAATGAGGAATGCTCAGTATAACCAGGCTTTGCAGCTTAATGACCACCCTACCATACTCTTTGCCCACACGAAATATTCAAACATTTGCATTTGTCTATGTTTATATTGACATAAAATTTCTTTGTGTATTCCTCCCTTAACAATGCATCAGTGTTGTTTGTAGTTTGGTGCAGATTTTTCCAGGGCTTCAAAAATAACAGCTACAAAATATTGCATATGGGTATACCATAATCTGTTCAAATATTTTGCCATTAGTACACATTGTTCCAATCCATTCCTCAAATCAGCCAATTACCTTTAATGCCAATCAGTAAATCCTAGCAGCAGTAGAAGGATTGTCCTTTCTGATCAACACTGTTTAAACTCCTATAAATGCCAGTGGCAATAAACAATGGCAATAAACAAAAAAAGTACATGAGCTGGTTATTAGGGTAAGTGAAGAAAATGTAACTACTTATTAGAATATGTGAAGAAAATGTAACTACTGCAAGGTGACATAAAGGTTAGGAAGAAAATCAGATTTGAGGGTCCCAGAAAACAGGAGGCTTATATATCTTCAGAAAAGGAGTAAGAAAGAGATTTCCCAGTCTAATCTACAGTTATAGAGGGCCAGAGGGGAGAATAACTGAAGAGTTTCAGGAAAAGGCAGCTTAAGCCAGAGTTGAAGAAAAATTGACATCACTCCCTAGGAGAAAGCTGCACCTGCAAATGTGGGAGATATAAGTAAGCTCAGTGCCATCTGGAAACACAATGAAGCCAGGGGTGGCTGAATGACAGACAAGTAAACATAGTAGGAGATAAGAAAGATGTCATAAGATAAAATACCTTCTTGGACACCTCATAGCTTTCAAACGTTATCTAGAACCCATGGGGAATCAATGAGTTTCAAATAAAGGAAGACAAATGGTAGCTCTCTCTGTAGTACCAAAAGCTCCATCACCCTGGCATCAGGGTGAAGAGTAGATTGCCTTGAGACAGGCCTAGATGCAGGCAAATGGATCTCTGCAGCATGTCCAGTCTGTAAGATTGTATCAGAAGGAGCAAACCATTGCATCAACACCATTAGTGGGCTTCTGGATATGCTGGGTTCGCGTGTATCAACATGTATCAACACATACATGGAAGAGACAGATCAACTCTTGGAAATGGATATCTAGAGTTTAAGGGAATTTTATCACATGCAGATAAAGAGATATACATACAGGCTCCCAATCCAACCCGAGCAGTGTGGGCCAGATCATTCTTATGAGGGATATCCTATACTAGTCAGGAGCCGCCTGGTACTCTACTTCAAAGATGCTGGAAGTTCCTTCTCATCATCAAGATACAGGAATCAAAAACGTCTCCAGCCACTGCCAAACATCTCCTATCAGGCAAAGTCACACCCACTGAGAATCACCAAAGGCATAAAAATAGACACACACATGGTCGCAGATATATGCAAAACATAAGATACTGACATAAAAACAAAAATAAAGGTATTATTTGTTGTGACTGTGAAAAACAGAACCTGTAAAACTAAATATCAGGCAGGTAAGATGGCTCCGTGCGTAAAAAATATCACACACTGTGCAAGACTGGCAAGTTAGCTCACATCTCTATAACTCTGGAAAGTTGACCTCCATGTATGTACTATGGCATGGGCATACCAATACACACACACACATACCACATCATCACACACATCAAATACACACACACACACACACACACACACACACACACATGCACTCATGCACATGCACACATTTGCAAACACACACATCATACATAAACATTTTTTAATAAAACTTAATCAGCAGCAGTTTCATCCAGTATAGTAGCTATTCAATAAATGTTTACCAAGTGAATAATTAAATCAAAGTTAAGACTATGAGCACAAATAAGATTTTCTTGAAAGGGGGCTAGACAGATGGCTCCCCAATTAAGAGCACTTGCAGCTCTTGCAGAAGACCTGGGTTTGGTTACCAGAACCCACATGACAGCTCACAAACACCTGTAACCCACAGAGCATCTGTTGTCCTCTTCTGGCATCTTGTGGGCCCCAAGCATTCACATAGTACATTTACATACTTGTAGGCAAATACTCAGAAACATAAAATAAATAAATCTATAGGAAATAAATGTTTTCCAATGAAGATATGGAGATAAGAGACAAGGAAGTGAATACCTTGGAGCAAGGAGGGAATGAAGTGTAAAAAAGGATGGCTGAGAATGTGCAGCAGGGAGGATGCAGGAGACAACATCATCAATCAAGCATAGCCAGTGACCGACAGCACTAGTTCTATAGATGATTGCTCACACTAACTGGAATGTCTGTAGGGACTCTGTTTACAAGATGGCTGCAGCATCTCACAGCTGTTTTGCAAAAGTGAGATGGTAAAATTTTCTGGGCCAGCCATTAGAAAACTTCAGCTTTGCCTTTGCGTTTTTGCATTTCAGCCAAGGTCATGAGCCACAGGACCATGTAGCTGAGTCCAGTCACTCACAGAGCCACGAGCAATGATTGTTGCCACTTTAGACTCACAAACATTGATGTGGTTTACAATGCATCAATAAGCATATAGTGATGCTGTTAGAGAATTTCCACTGGGTAGACAAAAAGCAAATGAATGTGTGCTTGAGAAATGGGTAGTTGGGGGAAAGGCAACACAAACAAGCTAAACGCAGGCTATTCTTTTCAGAAACTTTACTGCAAAAGAAAAAGGACGCTGTATTAGTTGGAAAGAATTTAAAGTTAAGGAAGGACTTTTCAAGCTACAGAAGGTTGGCAAGAAAGGAAAGTGAAAATGCTAAGGATTTCAGGGCATTGAAAGATAATGAGACAGGTAGGAGGTACACACCTACATCCCAGCACTCTAGAGAACAAGGGAAGAAAATCGCCAAGGTTGAGCCCAGCCTAGACTACACAGATGTGAAAGAGAGGGAGGAGGAGCAAAGGAAGAGGGCAGCAGAGAGAATGGAAGGAGGGAGGTTAGCTGGACATCGCTGTCCCTGTACACTTGACATTCATTTCTCTTAACCTGAAGGACTGGCTAGAGACAACGTGAGGAAAAGAGTCCAGACTGTGGCTAATAAACAAACAAACAAACAGTCTGCCAATTTCCTTGCTCTTTATCCAAAAAGGTCTTGACATAAAGTACACATTCCATAAACATCAAAGAGAGGACCGTGTAAGTGTATTTTCAAATATCACTAAAACCAGGACTATGCCATTTCTTCAACTACTTTCTACCTTCCTGGCAGGGGAAATAAAACACTTTCCTCAGAGTGATCTCTTGGAGTGTGTAGTAAATGTTTTTAACAGCTTGAGAGCTTGGGGGTCAACCAGCAATGAAACAAACAGCAGATGTGCAGTAGCCAAACAAAAAATAAAAGGGATAGAGGCAGGAGTCAAGATTAAGAACAAATGAAGGCTTTCAAAGAAGGCGAAATCCTAAGTAAGATTCTACCATAGCAACACATTACTCCATGACCTGATTTTACTAAATTCCAGAGGGGGAAAGGAATTCAGAGAAAAGAAAGATTGGTCTCTAAAACAGAACTCTAATTATTCTATTTTTACCTAACTATCACAGAAGGGAAAACTTCCAAAGCAGTTTTGTGTGTACAAAGAAAGTGGTCAGCATGTTTTTAAAGTAAAAGTTTTAAAGGCTATTTTTAAGTATGTTCATTCCCTAAAAACAAGAAATATGAAGTCAACCCTGGCATCATCAAGACTAAAGTTTGCCTGTCTCTGTTTTCACTGACTTCCACTAGGTACATCCTGGTAAAAGGAGAGGATTTTTTATCCTGTTTTGTTTCTATTACCATGATATAGTAAATAACATTAGACTTAGCAAACAGGTAAGTACGCTGTCAGGCTATGAAGTTATTATGCCCCTTTCTGGCTATTCAGGGACTGCAGCAACAAGGTGATTAGCTTTCTGGGCTTGTTTGCTGCTGGACACTTGGAGAGTGAAAGTCAAATGTAATTAAGAAAGCAAGAAGCGCAGTGGGAGATGGTTGGTACAATTGTATAGTCCCAGCATGTGGAAGGCAGAAGAGGGAGGATCATGACTTTGAGGCCATCCTGACCTTCATGGCAAGTTCAAGATCAGACGACTTCTGGAGTATTTTGAATGAGAATAGTGCCCATAGGTTCATGTGTTTGAATGTTTGGTCCCCAGTTGATGGAACTGATTGGGAAGGGTTAGGAGATGTGTCCTCGTTAGAGAAGATGTGCCACCACAAAGAGACTTTGCACTTTCAAAATATCATTCTGTCAGGTATTTTGTCACAGAAGAGTAACAGCTGTACCACGTGATGAACTTTGTTTCTCACTCTGCTGAGAATAAGCCTCCAGAGACTCGCACATGCTATGACTTCACCACTGAGCAAAGGAGATGGATATTTTTAAGCATTCCATTACAGTTGTTTTACACTGAATAAGCAAGCACCAAACTAAGGGGTTTGGAGGGTAGACAGAAACAACACAGAACACCAGGAAATCTACCTGGTGTTAAACACTTGTGCTGAGGTTTGCTGCTGATGTCTTGGGATGGGAGGGTGAGTACACACTGGCTTACACTGAATTAGTGCTACTTCTCAGGCAAGCAGCTCCCTGCACACACAAAAGCTACTGTCAGGGTCATGGGTTCTAGTCCCAGCTCCTCCATCAGTTGCAACCCCTCAAGCCTGTTATTTAACCTCTCTGGCCTGAAATTCCCTCAATAACAAGATCCCAGCATCGGATGACATCACAGTGAAGACACCTTCCTCTTCTATGTGACAAATTACAATCCTGACCCAGATCCCAGTGAAGTTCCCAACGCTGTACGCTTTCACAAAGCCCTGTGACTTTTTCCCAAGACCGATCTCCCCATTTTAAGTCCTGATTATTTTGCCTTGAACCAGGCAAAGTAGTTCATGTCTGAGAACTGCATGCTCTCAGTCTTCTATTTCACCTCTGGCAGAGAGACATTACAGAAATGGAGACAAAGGTCCTTATACAATGGGGATCTCCAAATCAACAAGCACTGCCACTTAATGTGTGAGGAAAGTTATACATGGCCTATTGTCTTGATCTTCTGGCATGAAGATAGCAGCATCAGCTTTGAAGGGTTTGTTTGGTATCACCATAGCAACAATGTAAAGATGAAGTCTAGGCAGCAGATTAAAATCGAATGACCAAATATTTGGTCCAAGCATCAAAATTTAAGTGAAACAAAACTTTCATTGATGATTTTTCAATTATGTAAATGTTTAAGCTCTTCCCCTCATTGGCAGACTCACCACAGTGACCACACTGACACCCTGCAGAAGTGGGAGAAGGATGGAACTATGAAGCTGAGGGCACCTTTGTGACTGAGCACAGATGCTCATTTCTCTCCCAGAGGACACATTTCATAGTTCATCCTGCTCGCACTGCTACCTAGACTTCATCTTTGCATTGTTGCTATGGTGATACCAAACAAACCCTTCCAAGCAGAGGCTGCTGTCTTCATGCCGGAAGATTGAGACAATGGACCGTCTACGACATTCCTCATACATAAGTGACAGGCTGGCAGTCAAGTGGTAGAATCACAGAGTTTCAAGGGAGACTAAGACTGGTGAATCCATTCCATAGACTTTCTTTAAATTAGCAGTTAAGTTATTCTA
Organism: Meriones unguiculatus; assembly: GCF_030254825.1. Lineage (NCBI taxonomy): Eukaryota > Metazoa > Chordata > Mammalia > Rodentia > Muridae > Meriones > Meriones unguiculatus. The sequence continues at coordinate 103,038,595 of NC_083351.1, forward strand.
TGATGTTCTAGAAGGGTACCCAGGGACTGTGCGCAGCTTCTGTAGGGCGCTATGGGCAGACACTAATACTTGCATTCCTAGTCATACTGCCACCTTGGGATTGTCTCCCAGCTTAACTGCCATATGTCCAGCTCTGTCATTCCACCCCTGAGTTTCCCAGGAACTAGGAAATCTCCTACCTCGCCCTCTACTCCGAAAAACTCCGGGAGCTGAGTTCTCTGCTTGTGCATACAAGAGACTGGGCTCTGTGCTTTCATTTTATAGAGCGTCCCTCCCAGACACTTCTCTTCCTGGCTGCTGCTCCCAATGGGAAGATGCATCTTTCACTTACATTGTATTTTATACACTATGATCTTTATACAATGAGGAAGTAACTAGGCAAAAGAATGGGTTCAATAAAAATATGATGTAGATAGATAAATAGATGATAGATAGATGATAGACAGATGATAGATAGATAGATAGATAGATAGATAGATAGATAGATAGATAAATGATGGATAGATCGATGATAAGCAGATAATAGATAATGGGGATCTTTGTTAAAACCTTTTCTCCATGGCATGATCAGCCTGTTACTTGTCGAAACCTGACAGTTCCACTTTAAGATAAAATCTAGCTCTGTTCCTACTTGTTTGATGTGTTTTGTCCTTTTGTGTGCTTGTAAAGGTGTCACAGTACGGTTGCGATGCACCTTGGGTAGCAAATTCTGAGATAACTGTAAACAATACAAAATCTATGGATTGTTTTCCAGTTCCTTATCTTAAATAACCAGAGTAAATACCCTGATGATTGATCTTGATTAAGCTGTCCATATCAATCTTGAGCCTGTGGATAGTTAATCGCTTGATAAAGACATTGAGCTAACAGGGCCAAGGACACAGGTCTGGTCAGGCCAGTTAGCTTCACGTTATTCTGCTTTCCCTGGCTAGATGAAACAGGACAATCCATGACCTTCTGCTCGTGGAAATTTATAAGAAGCACCTATGCAGATAAAATGGCTGGATACTGACAGAATTTATTTTCTTTTTCTAAGTATACCCAAATGACCACCTGGCTTAGCTTATCTCCCTGCCACAAACATAACCTGACCCTTCTTATCTATCTCCTGAGCACTGAGGCAAAGCGAATCCCAGCTCAACACTGTCCTTACTGCAAGGGCACAAACACCCTACAGAGGGTGGTTCTGTTTTGAGTTTTTGTGATATCCTCAATGCCCAGAACACATGAGAGCCTCAAGTAATATTTCAGGGCATCTCAAAATGATACTCTAAAGGAGTGGGTCTCAACGCGTGGGTTGCAACCCCTTTGGGGATAAAATTTCAGATATCTTGCATATCAGATATTTACATTACAATTTCTGAGTATGGAAATTGAAGTGGCAATGAAATAATTTTGTGGTTGGGGGATCACCACAACCTGAGGAACTGTATTAAAGGGTTGCAGCATTGGGAAGATGAGAACAACAGCTCTACAGCATGGTGCCTTCTGGGAAGGAGAAGTGGACACAAAGTCCCACCCTAACCAAGAAGCTACTTGCAATTGCTACCTGCTGGGAAAGGAAATATCAGTTTTTGCCAATGGTGTGTCACTGGGTTTATGAGCCACACACCAAAAAGAACAGAACTTTGTCAAAGTAAGCCATAAAAACTAGAAAGGTCACTCTCCCTTCTTTCTTTTTGCTCAGAGAACTTCCCAACCCATATCCCACACCCAAGGGGAAAGACACACAGAAAAGCCATAAAGGAGCTGACCAGACAAGTCTGGCTGAGTTTCCCCACCCATGAGCTTACACCCTTTTTGATCATATTTCCACCTGACTGTCTACGAAAAGGGAGCGTTTTCTCTTTGATTCTTTATTTCTGAAGCTTTCATTGTCATACAAAACTTTGATTAGGTAACTCTGCTTTGCTTTTCCTCTTCTTAATCTGTCTTTTGTTATAGCCTGTGATGATGACCTTTAAAAGGAAAGGTGCCACACCGTCCTGCCCTGTGATTTGTAATCAATGGATAAATTAACCAGGTGATTTACTTTACAAGTCACTTCTTCCAGGTAAGGGATGAGCCAATTACTTCACATCAATGTGGTTCCGTAATTGCAGACCAGGATTCAGTCTAATGCTGATGGGACCCAAATAAAAATGACCCCCGGAAATGATGCTAACGGAACCAACATCCTATTTAAGTGTATTGAATTATAGACGCTGAGGGAAGCAGATCTCTTATTCTTTTCAGCCTCCCTCTTTGTCTTCCAGCCTTTCGTTATTACTCACGGGCCCACTTCTCCCAGCTCAGCAGGATGCTTCCCAACCAATCCTATCCTGCTCTTTAATTGGCTGAGATAACCAATTTAAAAACTCTCTTGGCTGCTTTCACATGCTCCCTTTTTTCACTCAGCTTTCCTTTTTTATTTTTCCAGGTAAAGGGCCGCAGCCACCAAGAAAGCAGGGTGATTCCTTCCTGAATTAAGAACTCTTCTGTCTCCTGAAGAGAAAGAACTTCCCTACTGGCTAATCCCACTCACAGCAGGTAGCCTGGTGAAGCCCTCTTTTATTCAGCACAACTGCACTCCCTGTCTCAGAGACAGTACTTAAACAGAGGAGGTGCCATCCAGTCTGTGTCCAAGAGTATGCTTTGGAAGTTCATCTATTTCACTTGAGCTTCAAGGGGCCCTTAATCTCATTTGCTAATTCCCTTTTCTATCATCTTTTCAGGAGAATGAAAGATTCTATCTTGAAGAAAGGATACTAAAGGTAGATTTTTATAGCACACCCACACACACATACAGCTTGCGTGCACCCTGAGAGTTAAGAAAAAGAAAAGTGTTCAGAAAGACATACCTGAGAGCATGGGGTTGGTTTTCCCTAAAAGACTGTCACACTTCACATGCCATACATAAGACTTGTGTGAGTTTCAAAGTTACCACCTTCTAAAGGTGGCAAAGGAACCTAGATGAGGTAACAAGATGACTCCTTTTTTAATTAAATTTTTATTTTTATATTAATTACAGTTTATTCATTTTGCACCCCAGATGTAAGACCCTCCTTCATTCTCTCCCAATTCCACCTTCCCGCTCTTGTCTCCTCACATGCCCCTCTCCAAGTCCACTGATAGGGGAGGTTCTCCTCCCCTTCCATCTGACCCTAGCCTATCAGATCTCATCAGGACTGGCTGCATTGTCCTCCTCTGTGGCCTGGTAAGGCTGCTCCCCCTACAGGGAGAGGTGAGCAAAGAGTCAGCCACTGAGTTCATGTCAGAGACAGTCCCTGTTCCCCTTACTAGGGTACCCACTTGGATACTGAGCTGCCATGGCTACATCTGTGCAGGGATTCCAGGTTATATCCATTAATGGTCCTTGTTTGGAGTACCAGTCTCAGAAAAGACCCTTGGGCCCAAATTTGTTGATTCTGTTGCTTTCCTTGTGGAGCTCCTTATTATTATCTCCCCCTTCTTTCATAAGATTCCCTGCACTCTGTCCAAAGTTTGCTTATGAGTCTCAGCATCTGCTTTGATACACTGCTGGGTAGAGTCTTTCAGAAGCCCTCTGTGGTAGGCTCCTGTCCCTGTTTTCTCCTTCTTCCAATGTCCATCCCATTTGTCTTTCTGAGTGAGGACTGATCATCTTACCCAGGGTCCTCCTTCTTGCTTAGCTTTTTTGGGTGTACAAATTTTAGTATGTTTATCATATAATATATGTCTAATATCCACTTATAAGTCAGTATACCCTGTGTGTCTTTCTGCTTCTGGGATACCTCACTCAGGATGATCTTTTCTAGATCCCACCATTTGCCTGCAAATTTCATGATTTCCTTTATTTTAATTGCCGACTAGTATTCATTGTGTAAATATACCACAGCCTACAGCCTGGGAAAAGATCTTCACAAACTCTATATCTGACAAAGAGCTAATATCTAGAATATATAAAGAATTCAAGAAGTTAAAAAGCAACAAATCAAGTAATCCAATTTAAAAACAGGGTACCGAGCTAAAGAGAGACTTCTCTGTAAAGGAATATAGAATGGCAGAAAAACACTTAAAGATATGCTCAAAGTCCTTAGTTATCAGGGAAATGCAAATCAAAATGACCCTGAGATTTCACCTTACACCTATCAGAATGGCTAAGATCAAAAGCTCAAGTGACAACACATGCTGGAGAGGATGTGGAGAAAGGGGAACCCTCTTCCATTGCTGGTGGGAATGTAAACTTGTACAACCACTTTGGAAATCAATCTGGCACTTTCTCAGACAGTTAGGAATAGCACTTCCTCAAGATCCAGCTAAACCACTCCTAGGCAAATATCCAAAATATACTCAAGTACACAACAAGGACATTTTCTCAACCATAACAGCTTTATTTGTAATAGCCAGAAGCTGGAAACAACGTAGGTGTCCCTCAGTGGAGGAATGGGTACAGAATTGTGGTACACAGGATGACTCTTAAGGCACCCAACTGGAGCAAAGTTGATGAAGTAAACTACAGCCCACAGAGACACTGGAAACTAGACGATTGTCACTCTCACAAAGCTACTTGTCTTGTTCACGTGCCTCAAAGCCTGTATCATTGCTAGTTTAACATAAATGTTTCTGTATGAATATATTATCTCTACATCAGCAGCCCTACAACAAATATAATATCTCTTTACTATTCAACATAAGTGAATTCTCCTCAAACCAACTTTAAGCCCGCTATAGGAATATTACCAATACCAAATATCCCTCCCCACCCCAATATTCCATACTCCCAACTCAACTCTTCCACCCAGCAACAGATTGAAACAGATGCTGAAACTCACAGCCAAACACTGGGTGAGATGCTGGGAAACTTGCCGAAGAGTGGGGGAAAGATAGAAAGAACTGGAGGGGACAGGAGCTCTACAAGAAGACCAGCTGCCCAGAGGGGCTTGCTGAGACTGAAGCATCAACCAAGGACCAGGCATGAACTGGACCTAGGCTCCCTACAAAGATGTAGCAGATAGGCAGATTAGGGTTCATGTGGATTCCATAGTAGGGGAAGTAAGGACTGCATTGGCGAAGGACTCACTTGCCAGCTTTTTGATCACTTCCCCCTGGCTGGACTGCCTTACTAGGCCACAGGGGAAGAAGGCATTCTCAGTCCTGATGCAACTTGATGATCTGGGGTGGACAGGAAAGGCAGCTCCCCTTTTCTGAGAAATAGGCGAGAGAGAAGAGGGAATAAGAGAGGGTGAGATAGGGAAGGGAGAAAGAATGGGGCTACAACCAGGATATAAAGTGAACAAAAATAAATAAATAAAATTTTAAAAAGCAATGGGGAAGTGCTCACTACATGGCTCTGGCTAGCTTCAAGCTCACTGTGTAGATCAAGGTTGGCCTGCCTCTGCCTCCCCAGTGCTAGTAATTAAAGCAGCAGGGGGCCACCACACCCAGCCAGCCAAAAGGGAAGCCAGAGTTATAGATACTGATGGCATGAGGGCTAGGAACCCAACTTGAGTCCTTGGAAGAACAATCCACTCTTTTAACCAGAGTCATCTCTTCAGCCCTCCTCTTGATGCTAACAATATGGTTTCTGCACACTAAATATCGGGATGTAAAAGATTTAGTGAGAGTTCACAGAGTATATTTTACCTTCCCCCCCACATTTAATGGTATTTTTACTCTAAAATCAGAAACACCTCGCTTACAGAATTCTTCTCTTACACGGTTTCTTCTGGCAACAGGGGACATTAATTCAGGTGGCTCTGATCCAAATACTTAAAATATATATGTCACCATTGACATTTTATATGACACCGGGGTAAAATTTCCAAACTTCCCTCATTCATAAAATAAATCATTGTGCTTAAAGCCATCTGTCCTCCAGAATCACTCATGAACTCCTGATGCCTGCACCTCCTGTCACAAGAAGGCCTTACTTGCCTGTCCAGGAGTGGAGTTCAAGTACAGCTAATCCTCAAAACTCCCCGCAATCACTGAACATAAGTCATTCTCTGAAGAGACAATGATTGAATGGTGCTAGCAGGTTATTGCTTGAATATGATCTTAGGATAGATAGTCCAAGGACAGAAATTGTGGGGTCCCTCTAATTCTTAGCCTCTCTTTTTCTGCTTCCTGGAGCAGCAGGGAGCAGAGAATAACAGAATAAGGTCAGCTTTAGTTCCACGAGGTCTGGGGAACCCTTTTCTGTCATATGCTGAAGCACAAGGTGGGCATCTAAGCCGCAGCTGTAAAGTCAGTGGAGTCTGACATGTTCTATAGGGCCTGCCTCTTCCATGGTTACAGTGTGTGCACCGCTGGGGGCTAACGAGTTCAGACCCGAGGATCCTTGCTTGACAGGCCCTATTCACCCCTTCCCACTTCCCTTACGAAACTTCAAGCCATTTGCCTTCCTTGGTTCTTCTTCAGAAAACATTTTGACCTGCTCAACATGAAATGCGTTCACCAAGCCAAACAAGTCTAGGCTTGTTTAACAATGGACACTAGCGTGGCTATAGTGCCAAAGAATAACAACGCTGACAGCCTCTCCGCATTGCCAGGTGTCAGACAGCTTAGGTTCTTTATGTCTTGCCTCCACTGCAGAGCACACTGAAAACAAAGTTTGGCCTCCTGCAAAGGATCTCAGTAGGAGACATTATGCCTCCCCAAGGGAGCACTGCTCTCCCCATCAGCCTGTGTAGAGAAGCCTTGGGAGCAATCTGAAATCCTCCCAGCAAGGCACTATCTAACATGAACGCATGCAAGCCTAACAATAGGTCTATCTGCAGCTGAGAGATAGAAGAATTCAACAGTCAAGATGACTGTCACATGCTGTAGCTTTTCTTCGGCATTAGCAAAATCAACCTACAACATTATGCACTTTCACTTCATTTTAGACAGGAAAAAAGGATTATCAGGTCTGTAATTCATGTCCATTGTAAATAAATAGTGAGCATTTTTTTTCAATCTGAGAAAAAAAAAGAAAGAAAGCAGATATCATACTGGGACCAGGGTTTTGCTAATAAGGAAGTGAATATACACAGAGTTATTTCAGGTGTTTGTTGTTGTTGTTTATTATGTAAGGAAAAGAAAAGATAGCCTGTCTTTCCCATGACCGTAGAACTTCTGCTACATTGTGTTGCTGCTGGCATGGATACATGTGGATAAAACCAGTTAACATATCATTGTAGCCTAATTATCATACAGCACCATCTTAGTGAGAGCCGTAGACCAAGATTAAATAAAACCCTGTCTGTGGTTGCTACGCTACAGGTTATGCCTTGGACTCTTTTTCACTGAGTATGTCAGCCCAAAAAGTTATTAGTCAATAATTACCATATCAGTGTACCAAACAGGCAATTTATATTTATATAATATATTGCAATGTCATTAAGATAATTCTGTTCCTATCATACTTCAGCATCCAAGAAACATAAATGAAACTTCCCAAAAAGATTTACTCCCAAGAGGTAGGACATATTGAGGAAGAGTTTAATTCACTGATTATATTTTAAAATTTACATTTAATTTTAATGTCTTAGACATGGTAGAGGAAAATGAGAAAACTTTTCAGAAATGAGAGAACACGAGCATTATCAGTACTATGTCCCAAGCTCTATAGTAACAGAAAATCATTTAGAAAACAGAAACCCCTAAAGAAATGATATGCAAGTGATGGACATGCTGGATTGCCTCACTCAAAAATGCATGCATGTATTGAAACATCTTCCATTCCCCCTAATTTACAATTTTTGCCATTAAAAATTAAATTTTATAGCTAGGGGTGTAGCTTAGATGAACCCAGTAAACACACAACCCTGGATTTAATCTTCAGCACAATGCACACTGAATGTGGTGGCACTGGGCAGATGGAAGGATCAGAAATTCAAGGTCATGTTCTTGGCTACATAGGGAGCTCAATACCAGGCTATGCTAGAGACCCAGCCTCATATGATAAGCAAATCATAAAGTTGGTGAGATGGCTCCATAGGTAGAATAAAAGAAAATTTTGCATCAAAATCTCAGGGATAGATGGCAAGTAGCAGAGAGCTCAGAAAACACAGGATTGCCATACCTACTCTTTCATAGTGACAAAACAGGCTAGATGGCTACATTCGGGTTGTTCCTGAGTTCTAAATTAGTATAGCTCATCCCTGGGATTATTGACTTAATTTTTGTGATTTACTGCTTTGTGTCCTCATTTTAGTATCCACCCATACTCCCTGCTGTATTGTGGGGCCTGAAACAAATGCTGGCCCCAGGCAGGCCCACTGTGAGTCAAGGTCAACCCAGTTTAAGAAGTCACTGGCAGAACAAACAGTCTCTGGCCAGATGTGGAGAATCCGTTGCAAGTCCTGGCTTGTTTGCAGTTCTGAAAGCAGTAACCTACTAGAGTTTGTCTAGTTGCTTCAAGATTGCAATTATAACATGTTCACCCTTCTGTCACTCTGGGCCAGGTCTGCCATTGACTACTTGCAGGGAGACCCCTTCCACAAGTACCTGGACATAAAGATCCTTGATGAAGCCTGACAAGAAGTAATATAGTACTGTTGGAGGAGAAGTCCTTAGGACGCTGACTGGCAGTGGACAGTTCAAGGACCTCTCTATGAGCAGTCAATGCACAGCTGCCAAGGAAGGCCGTGTGGGGAAGCTGATTCTTGTTCCTTCATCTCCCTGTTCACAACCCCATTTCCAGAAACACAAGACTTGGGAGGAGGCTGTTAAAGATCCTAAAATGATATTGTATCCTAGAATCTGCCTTAACCATATCTAATAACCAGAGTATATGTGCCCTAAGGAATATACAGTGCCCAAACCAGGAACCCAAGTGTATTTTTGATCCCAGAGAAGCATCTTCTCTAAAGATCAGTGGTAAATGTCTACAAGTAGTTACACTCCAGCAGAAAAAAATGCACAGTGAAGTCAAAAGGCGCAGTTCTTTTACAAAGTGAAATATCAACACATGCAACCATGTTTAAAAAAAATTGATCAAACACATTTTTCACAGATTCACTGTGTATATTTTTGAAATCGGTGTTCATACCAGCTCCTTACCGATAGAACACGGGTGACACTCTGCCTCCAGAGCTGTCGCCTGCCGATCCTAAACATCCCAGCCGTCGGCCTGCTTTATGCAGTGTCAGAGTCAGCCCTTCCAGAACAGTCTTCCAACTCCAAAGAGAACTGTTCATCTATTCACCATCCAATGGAATTTTAGATGAAAAGACCCTAAGCAGGTCACAGCATCACTCTCTTGTTTCTCCTGGGTATGAGTGACTCTCCATGGTCACAGAAATGCGGAGAGAAGTCTATCTGTGCTACTCATATTTTCTTCTCAGAGTCTGCCCTTGGGCCTTTCTTCACTTCTGAGGTCCCACGTTGTTAGGGTAATACTGTTTCCATGCTGTGCCGTTTAAGCACGCCTCTTAATCATGTTTAGCAACAGGAGAAAGCATTTTAACTGCTTGGTTGCAACCACAGCTTCTCATGTTCCATTCTACACACTGCCCAACAATAAGCTTTGAGTCAATAAAGAAGTTTAAATTATTTCTTTGAACAGTAGGAAACCTTAAACCAGATCAAAACAGAAGGCAGGCAAATCTCAGCTCTGGATATATTGCTCAAGCTAAGAAATTCGGTCTCACTTTGTCTAAACAACTTTGTGCGCACAATTAACTGCCAGCATTGTGACTAATTGTGACTAATTGCTTGATAGGCTAATTGTGACCCAAAGGAGCCATTTTCTCTCCCATAAAGAGCAAGCAGCCTATTTCATATGCAAATGGCAAATGGTGTCCATAAATTACTCGGGTTCACATGGCTACCCAAGCATGGAAAGCAAAGTAATTCATGCCATGAGGCTAGATCTTCCTCACTGCACAGACAAGACAGGGAAACATGGCCAAGTGCTTGGGAAATTGCTCACTTACAATTCCACCCATCAAGTTGCATAAATGGCAGAATATTTAAGGTCAGTGTCATTGGATCTGGGGTATTGTCCTTGAGATTAAAAGTCCAGCAACTAGCCAAGGCAGTGGTGGTGCATACATTTAATCTCAGCACTCAGGAGGTAGAGACAGTTGGATCTCTGTGTTCGAGGCCAGACTGGTCTAGAGAGGAGTTCCAGGACAGCCAGGGACACCCAGAGAAATCCTGTCAATCTCAAAAAATAGAACAAAGTCCAGCAACTAAAATCCTAACAGATCATCCAAAGATCAGCAGGAAATTCAGGACTGTCTTGCAGTTCACCCTCATCAGAGACAAAGCCGAAAGCCAGGGTACTAGCTTGATAGCAGTACAGGACAGTCACCTAGCCAATAGCCAAAGCTATGGTATGGCTTCCATTTGTAGTATTAATATGGACACAACATCTGAGGCTGAATATTATATTGCAAGCAAATAACAAAGGCACATAAATTTAGATGTGTATGCATGAAGAAAACTTTATTTTCTCTCATGAGTTCAATGTTTGAGTCTGATAATGGCAGTAGACAGGTTGGCAAGAGCCTTGCATACACAGGCAACTACATTGGTGCCCAGCAGTTCAGTAAGATTTAGAAGTTCACATCTGTTTTTCTTAGAGGAGAGAGGAGTATTGGGCAATTTCAGCAGAAGAGTAAAAAGTATATATATATATATATATATATATATATATATATATATATATATTTTGTTTTTCAAGACAGGGTTTTTCTGTGTAGCCTTGGCTGTCCTGGCCTTCCTTTGCACACCAGGCTGGCATTGTACTCACAGTAATCCACCTCTGCCTCCCTGAGTGCTGGGATTAAAGATGTGTGCCACCAGGTCCAGCTAGAGTAAATTATTTTTAGAGGAGATGAATTGACTCAAAGAACAGACAAGGCCTCCGGGTAATGCTCATGTGGGTTTCAGGTGTCCTTGTCATCACTCCTTCCTGCCTTTTATATCAGTCTCCTCTCTCCCTGAGAGGGCTGGAGAAGGCATTTGCAGCAAATGATATTCGCTGCGCTATGTGGACTTGAAGATAGATAAGAACTGGGAGAAAGCCCTCACTGAATGTGCTCCTCTTCGTGTGCTCCCGCTTTAAACTACAAAGCTGCGTGTGTCAGGGGTATCACCCTCTGGGTGAAGATTGTGTGTGAATTCATTTGGGGGAATGGCAGCCTTAACACAGGGCCTTGTGCAAACTAAGCACACAGCTTGCCTGACTTATACCAGCTCATGTGTGTTGATGAGCAGCTGTTTGCTGTTACAGTGGGGAATGGTGGCCACAGATCAGGGGAGACACACAGGCATGAGGCCGGACAGTCTGACTGTTCCTGCTTAGCAGTTCAGATCAGTCCCAAGAACTATCAACACGTGACCCCGGGAGAGAAGAAAGGCTCCGTGAAGCAATGCTCGTCTTTCACTAGTTAAGCTAAACAGGTGCTACCTCTGTGGTATATGAGGTGCCACCCTCGTTTCAGCAGCAGCCATTTACAACATGATCCTCTGGGGGCCATTACTTCCTGGGAAATTTTCCACACGTGACTGGGCGCATTCATTTTGTGTTTGGCATACATGCCTACAACTCTCCTGAGGTTTCACGGCGAACTGCGGAGTCTGGACTCTGCAGCTCAATTTCAACCTCTTTGAGCTAAGCAGCGAAAGGCTGAGTGCTTTGAGGGATCTCCTTGAGGGTCCCTGAACCTGAAAGAGACTCACTGAGAGCTGCCCTTAAGCAGAACAAACAGAGTCAATGTACAACTTACCCACTCTGCAGGCCTGATTTTTTTTTTCTGGTAGTTGGAAAAAGAGTTATCAAAGTCAGGACGGTTCTTGCACAAGCACAATACACCAGGCAATATGTGAACGTGCATCTTGCAGGCTGAAAAAGGTTAGCCATACAAAAATGCTGTCCTTGGGATGACGGTGAGACAGAAATGGACAATGGCCATATACAGGCAGAAGATTTCATCCTGAAATCCAGGTACTTTCAGAAAATGTGACATTTCACCTTGATTCATTCACTCATATAACAAATGTTTGTGTGTGCCTTCCATGGGGTCAAACATTATCTACTACAGGTAAAAGAACTAATAAAATGCACGTTTACTCAACCATTAAAAACTATTGATTGTAGAAACTGGAGAGATGGCTCAGCACATAAGAGCATTGTTGCTCCTGCAGAGGATCTGAGTTCAGTTCCCAGCACCAGCGTTAGGTAGCTCAGACAACCTGTAACTCCAAGGGATCAGATGCCCTTTTCTGGCCTCCATGACCTCCACACACATGCACGAGAGTGGCATATGCTCTTACACACATACACACAAAGAAAAATAAAATAAATCTATAAAAATTAATTGTAAGATGCATAATTAGTCTACACTCAGGAAAAAACATAAAATGCTGTTAATTTTTACCTCCTCGATTTGAACATGCACTCTTATTTCACTGTTCTTAAAAAACAAAAATATATATCTCAACAATGAAAATGGCAACTTCTGCCTTCAAGGCAGGCCAATAATAAATAAATAGCATAAGTGCATAGTCATGAATAAAATACAATTACAAACTGAGGAAAGTGTCATTTTCAAAACAAGAATAAGCTTTACTTGAACTTGTATTTTGAAGCTTTACCTTTTTATGTTTACAGTTGAAAGAAAACTCATCTCTTGTTTACAGAGCCATGCACTTTGGATTTTGGAGCCCTGTATGTGCCACCTATTCTGTGTGTCATAACGGAATGGGGCAATAACAGGGTCCAACAGACATGACTGTAAATCTCAACTCTGTTCTCTTCCTAACTATATAACATTTGTCTTCTTCCTGGCTAGTGTGTCAGAACTTTTGTTTGCTAAGAGGTTGTGTGTGTGTGTGTGTGTGTGTGTGTGTGTGTGTGTGTCTGTAACTATGTGCAGTATGTAGGCATGTGGTTATGTATATCCATGTATAGGTGGGCCCACAAGTACACATGTTTGTTTTTATGTTTGGGGCCCAAAATTGACATCAAGTGTCTTCCTCAAATCGAGTTAAGGTCTCTTACTGGACACAGAACTCACCAATTTTGCTAATCTAGCTAGCTGACTTGACCCAGGGATTTCCCCATTTCTGCCTCTCAAGTGATGAGATTCTAAGTGACTACTCTGCCAGCCTGGTTTTTAGGTGGTTTCTGAGGAGCCAAACCCCAGCCCTCACACAAGCATGGTGAGTACTCCACCTACTCTCCACAGAGTCACCTCCCCAGCCCTTTTGCTAGATTTTACAATAGAACTAAAACTATCTATCAAACTCTGAAAACTCTTGTATCATGAATATTTGATAAACCAAACATATCACCTCATTTTTAAGTTACAAAAGAGTTATAACCATAATTATCAATGATAACAACAGAGGGAACAAATTCTCCAGGAATGAGTTTAACCCACAAATTCCATGCTAGAGCTGTTTAGAAGCTTTTGCTTCTGACTATGTCCCAAGAAAAGAGAAATCCAAGTTCTATCTGTTATCGCTGACATATTCTCCATGAACTTTCATCTTCAAGATGAAGTTCTACTGAGGCTCAACAGAATGATTCTACAAATGATGATACAAGGGTCATCATATAAATTGCAAACCCATTCTGATTTGCACATTATTTTCCATTTGTACAATATGGAAGCTGAGTGTGGTTTTTTCCTGGGTAGTACAGGTAGACCCAGTGTTTCCCATAGGCTAGGCAAGGGTTCTACCAATGAGCTACATTCCATCTCTGCATGGCTGCTTCTTATATTCGGTACCCTCTTGTACCTACTATTTGCAGACAACAATCGTGTCATGGCTGGCAATTGTACAGGTACAACTGTCACCCCAAATATCAGGGCCACTACAGCATCTTCTATGACAATCCGCAAGCCACTGATACTCCTTTCGCAAGCCACTGATACTCCTTTTAAGGAAGGCTCATTGTCCTGGCTGTTATCTAAAAATCTTCACTGACATCTTCTGGGAAGATTAGGAAAACACCAGCGTTGTAACTTAGACAGTGTTGCCATTGGCTTTGAAAGAAAATCCCTGAAGAGTCAGACTGTAAATGTGAATAGGTTTAGGTATTTCTCAACAGATTCAATGTACTTATCTTTGCATGGATCCACAGAATAGTATATGATCTTTTTAAATCTGTATTTGAGTCTAAAAGAGATTTTTTTCAAAGTGAAAAGAAACCCTAAGAAAGCAACATACTGTACCCTGGATTAATCGATAGCTGTACCTCAATGGTGAATGACACAGTGGTGTGTCTTTCTCTGATGGTGGCTTAGGTTGGATGAAAGACAGTTTTCTGAGCTCTTCTGATCAAAGAAACTTACCAAAAGAAGATGTAACTTAAGGCAAGCCTTGAAGCAGGGTTAGATTTTTAAAAGACAAGGCATGAAAACATGTCTGGAAAATATCAAACACAAGGCAAGAGATTGGAAAACTCAAGACAGCCTGTCTTGTGTGACATCTGAAGGTAAAAAAAAAAAATTGATTAATCTCTGAAAGGTATCTGGAGGTTGAACATGGCTATCTAGCTAAGGAAGGGGCCTTTACATGCTTTGGGAGCTCAATGAAGAATAAATGGTGAAAGTTTTGCTTAGAAAAATTATGCTTGCTTAGGAATGCAGTGGAGAGAGACTGTAGATAGACATTATCCAGGTCTATGAAAAAAGATTATATGATAAAAGAAAAAGAATGGTTACCAAGGCTACCCAAAACTGAAAACGCAAACAAACTGAATTTTAAAAGTAGGTTTCTCTTCTTTCATAAGATTCCCTGCACTCTGCCCAAAGTTTGGCTATGACTCTCAGCACCTGCTTTACTACCCTGCTGGGTAGAGTCTTATGAAAGAAGAGGATAATAGAAAGACCTGGAGAGGACAGGAGCTCCACAAGGAGAGCAACAGAACCAAAATATCTGGGCACAGGGGTCTTTTCTGAGACTGACACTCCAACCAAGGACCATTCATGGAAATAACCTAGAACCCCTGCACAGATGTAACCCATGACAGCTCAGTCCTAAAGTGAGTTCCCTATAAAAGGGAACAGGGGCTGTCTCTGACATGAATTCAGTGGCTGGCTATTGGATCACCTCCTCCTGAGGGGTTGGGGCAGCCTTACCAGGTCACAGAGGAAGACAATGCCAGTCTTGATGAGACCTGATAGGCTAGGGTCAGAGGGAAGGGGAGGGGGATCTCCACTATCAGTGGACTTGGAGAGGAGGATGGGAGAAGAGGGAGGGAGGGGAGAATTGGGAGGGGACAAGAGAGGGGCTACAGCTGGGATACAAAGTGAATATATTGTAATAAGTTTAACAATAAATTAAAATAAAAAAATTTTATTAAAAAAAGGAGGTTCCTCTTCCTCCATCCAACACTTTATTACTCCTAGAAACCATTGTTAGGACAGGAATGAGAAAGAATGGGTAGAACAAATCTGTATACATACACACCACAAAACAAAATGTAAACAAATACATTTATGTGAACCAGTAACTAACAGTGGAAGAAAAGAGATGCAATGTTGTAAGATGAATCTATGTTTTCTGGCTTAGGTAAGGTGAAAATAACAGCTCCAACAGAAGGGGAAAGTGGGCAGAAGAGCTCAGTTTGGAGAGCAGATGACGGTGACAAAACTTCAATTACTCTCCCACCTGGTTTTCTCACAAAATGTGAAAGGAACTATAGTTATATGTGACACCTAAAACATGAATTATCTTCCCTTTTTAAAAATTTTTGTATATTTTGAAATTCAACTATAATTTATATGATTTCCCCCTTCACTTTCCTCAATTTAATCCTTCCCATGTACCCTGAACTCAAATTCACAGACTCTTCGTGTTTAATTATTTATATTATAGAAATGTATTATATATTGATGATATAAATATATATCACATAATGTAATCAGTTATTTCTCAATCTTTAACTATAAAACGCTCAGTCAGTATAATATTACTTTCATGTATATGATTTCAGACTGACCACTCAATTCTAAGTGTTTTAAAAAGAGTTGGTTTTGCTACCATTTACATGAATTGGATTTGTGCTAAAAAAAAAAATATATATATATATATATATATATATATATATATATTTTAGGGTAAAAAAATAATGCAGTTTTTATAAAATACTTTTAGGCAAAAACTTAAAAGAGGGCGCTGTAATAAGAGGAGGAGTCTTAGAGGACACAGAAAGCTGATGTTTCCAGAAAAAAAAGCAGAGGCTGAACAGAGCAGCCCAGTTCTGCGGAGATGTGATTGCGGAAGAGAGGTAGGTGTTAGATGACAAGTATGCACTCCAAGTGTGATGTAGAACAATGCATTTCCTGTCAAAAGTCTGATGAATAGGACTGGCTTGTTCTGAGAGAGGGAAACTCAAGGAAATACACTCTCAGGGGCATCTTCCCCCCTCCTCTCCCTGTCTTCCTTGGTGATTCTGCCATGCATCTCTGTAGAAACACTGTTGTCGTGGCAAAGGGAGCTGTGTGTTCACATCCTGCCTCATATAGACTGGTTAGTTTATGGCCCTTGATAAGCTGCCAGTCCATGTTGGCCCATGTCATCCGTGAATAACACGCAATGATGTAGTGATCTTTTGAGGACCATCCAGCTCATGAAAAAAAAAAAATCCAACTTAAGCAAGTGATCTCAGATACAGGTGTGTTTCGTTTAGAAACACTTGCAACATCATTTTAACCTGAATGCTATGTGTGTTATCTAGTAACTTAGTACAGAAAGCATTGCAAAAATGTCACTTGACTCATCAGAAATGAGGCTGATCATTCTAACATTACATTCCTATATTTGTTACTTTTCTGGTTGATGTGACAAAATGTCTGACAGAGGCAACTTAAAGTTGGAGGAGTTTATTGTAGCTCAATTTTAGAAGGTGTTTGCCTTCTTGGCAGGGAAGGCACAGCAGCAGAAGCAAGAGGCAGCAGGTCACATTGCACGGGCAGTCAGGAAGCAAAGAGAGATGAATGGTGCCTCTCAGTTTGGGTCCTCCTTCTTATGCTGTCTGAAATCCCAACCAATCATACGGTGCTGCCTATAATTAGGATGAATCTTTCCACTTTAGTTAGTCTAGAAACTAAGTCTTAGACATGTTCAGAGGTTTGTTTCCATGGTGATTCTAAATTGCATCAAATTGACAACCAAGATTACTCATCGCAGTCCTATTACGTCTGTGGAAATATTGCTTTCTCCCGAGAACATTTTTTTCTCCCCAGATGCCCATAACTTAATAAAATGACACTGTCTGTCCCAAGATACCTACTGCAACTCTTTACAAAATTCAGCTTCCAAATCACACAAAACTAAGAACCCTGGATAAAAATATGAAAATCACACTTGAGGTGTAACCAGGTATGATGGTGCATGTCTTTAATCCCAGGACTAAGAAGGCAAAGGCAGATGGCCCTCTGTGAGTTTGAGGCCAGCCTGGTCTAGATAGTGGGTTCCAGGCCATCTGGGGCTGCAGATTAAGACCCTGTCTCAAAAAACAGAAGACATGAGGTATAAATTATTTAACTTATGTAGTATGTCTGGCACTCTGCTTCTGGTTTTGTTACTTAGCCTGTTTATAAGGTTGTACATTCCTGATATGAGGATCTGAAGTCTAAAATGCTCCAAAATCCTTAACGTTTTTAGTGAAACTGCAAGTGAAAAACTCCAAGCCAGACCTCTGAGCCAATATGTACTTGCACTGGAAATACTATATAAAATTTAGTTTCTGTGTATAGCATATCAACAGGAAGCACAAATGCAGTTTTCACTCAGACTTGGGTCAGATATTAAGAGACAGTCAGCCTGTAAAGTACTCACAATGTGAGCATAAAAACACCTCAATTCTGATCCCCAGAGCCCACATACAGCAGGTGCAGAGGCGTGTGCTACAATCCCAGCCCTTGGGAAGCAGAGGCAGGAGGATTCCCTTGGGCTCGTTGGGTGCAGTTCACTGCAACTGAATCATTGAACTCCAGGGGCATTGAGAGACATTGTTCTAAAAACAAGTATACAGCAGTTGTGGGAGACACCTAATGAAGCGGAAGTTTCTGGTTCCTTTGGAAACTCGATTGTGTCATGTGAAGAAGATTTTTTTTGTATTGGTACCAAGTGTAGGAATGTCACAGAGAGAGAGAGAAAGAGAGAGAGAGAGAAAATCACCCCCATGCAAAGGTGCCTGATGTTAGTTGGCGGGAAAATGGGCATGGTTTTTGCTAACCTAGAAAACGTCCTTGTGTAGACTCTGAGAAGAGATAAGTAGAAGGCCACAGACAGTGAGACAGTGCTTTTGACATATCTACACTTTGGAACAGAAAAATGCTCCAGAGAACTTTTTGTGCTGCTTTGATGGATTTTTGCCTCTTTTGCTGAGTGGTGCCATCTCTTTTGCTGTGGCTTGCTGTTTGCTGCTGCTGCAGCTGCTGCTGCTGCTTTGCTGTTTGGCTGGACCGCTAGAACCCTGACAACTGAGACTGGTATATCCCCAAAGAACCCAATGACCTAAATCAGCAGGAAGTACCTTAAAGAGGTCTACAGCCCCTTTCCCTACTAATCTCGTACCTAAGGTCAGGGTGTGGAAAGGGAGATAGAGGCATTTAAGAATATTAAATAAAGCAGGTGTTTGAAAAAGCTAAGCCTACAACCTAACATTGACCTCTGACCTCTGCACACATACACACACACACACACACACATGCGTGTGTGTAATAGAGACACATAGAAAGAGACAGAGAGAGCGATCCTATTCCAAAGACATCTCACTATGTATACAACTATTCAAAAAAATTTCACGCAGATCTTAAATATTTCAGTCCCAAATATTTCAGATATAAAGTACCTAACCTATAATTTCTCATTTTGAGCCTGTTGAGCTTAGATGGTATAAGTTAGTTGCTCAAAATTTTCCTTATTTAGAACAAAAATTACAGCATTTCATCATACAAAACAACACTGTCCAAATAAGAATCTTATTGTAATTATAATTTGGAGGGATAAATGGCACTCCTTAATTACTTGGGCTTTCAGAAAGTCAAGATTTAAATATATGACCAGTATTAATTAGGAAAATGATAAGACCTTGACTAATGTGGTAATTTTCACCTACTGAAAGCAATGGGTGCTAATAATTCTTTATGCTGTCTATTAATATTTATTATTCCATTCTAGGCTGAACATTTTCCCCTTCTTTCTTTGTTTGTATGTACATATTTGTGTTCATGTGTAGAGGCACAAGCATGTGTGTATGCATGCATGTAGAAATTAGAAGTCAATGCCTTCCTGAAGTATTCTCCAAAGTGTGTTTTGAAACAGGATTTCTTACTGAACCTGGAGCTCAGTTATGTTAGCTGTTAGCAAGCTGGTCAGTGAGGTCCGGGAGCCACCAGACTCAAGGCTGAGGTTACAGAGGGTCACCTTCAATGTGCTGGAGATTTAAACTCAGATTCTCACAGTCGTGCTACACTTTATTTACTGAGCCATCTCTCCAGTGGCCACTTCATAAAAATACTAAAGTATCAAGGTACAATTATTTCCCCAAATAGAAAGAATAAAAAAAAAAACACTCATATTCTCTTCCTCAGAGGAAGGAGGGTTCTCATTTAGCCATCACGTTTTCTTTGGAGAAAATATGTATTTCACTATATACACCATATTTTTATCAACATGGTGAAGTATCTGTTGTAACCAACTTATAAATATGAAAGACATATGTTGGTTCACAGTTTTAGAGATTCCAATCCAAGATCAAGTGGACCCACTGCTTAGGACCAGTGCTGGATGGAACACATGGCAAGTGGCAAAACAAACTTTTCACCCCAATAGAAAGAAAGCAAAAGAAAATGAAGAAAGATCTGAGGTCCCACAAGCCCCTTTAAGAGCTCAGCCTAATTAACCTTAAAACTCTCCATGAGGCCCCACCCCTATAGCTTCTACCACCTCCTAAGAGTGCCTCCAGGAGTCATGTCCATGATATATAGACCTTCAGGGAAACAGTTATCCAAGCTTAAGCATGGCCATAAGAAACTTTGTCCTCTGGTATAGAAGATAGCAAGGAAAAGTAACAAGCGCTAAGGTGCTCACTCAGTGGACTAAATGCACGTGTTCATGCTAAGCCCCTATTGCAGACCCATAACCCCGCCAACACCCCAGGTAAGACCCATGGGAATGGAGACCAATGGTCTGTTATCATAGTCATTCATTTTTGTTAAGCAAAAACAGAAAAAAAAATAGCGTTAGGTTCACCAACAAGCTGTAATTCTCACTTCATACTTAGGTCTTTGCCTTTCTCTTGCACTGGCAGGAATTCATAATCTCAAAATTGTATTCCTTTTCTACATGAGAAAAAAGGAATTAAGTGTTATTTAGTGTAAAATAAAATGCCAATATTAGGAATTGTTCGCTGGTTTACCCAAGACATCCCTTCTGAAAGCAGCAAGGAGTTATCAAGCCTCAAGCCTCATCCCATCAGAAGCACATTGATTATCCAGAAACATATTCCTAGAGGAAGCTGCCAACTAGTTGTAGCTTGACTTTGCAAACACCCCTGCTTTTTCTCACAACTAAACGCATTAAAAACAAGTAAGATATTGCAATAAATACCAAAGATTAGAGCTCACACATGCCATGTGCGTGAGCAATAAAAAGAGATGTATTGATCTGAGAAACAGAAAACCTTTGACAATTAAGACTGCGATCAAGGACCAGAAAACCCACTGATCTTAAACCAAGCAGTAATTTTTGCAAAAAAAGGTTAAAAATGGGTGTAGGAAACATGAAAGGAATATCTTTCAAGAAAGGGAAAGAATGGCTTCATCATTTTGGAAAATAAAAAGTTGGGGCGGATTTAAGATGTGCAAACGACCCTCTGCTCTGCTTACAGGAGCCTAAATTTCCACCAGTCCTGCTGTAAACTCAGAGGGTGAGCATCTGCCCATAGCCAGACCTGTGTGTCTGCATCTTCACACCACTAAACGAATAGCCTCATTCATAGCCTCCTCCTGGAGTTAGATGTCTTCGCACCCCACCTACCCACAGGTACAAATTACCTGTGGGTCAGTTATTCCAACATTGAGAAGGCTACTAATAATACCAAGGAAGACAAAAACAACTATTTACTGTTTAATGTTGTCTCTGTTTTACCTTTCTTCAGCACCATAACAAAATTTATAATAAACATCATTAATCATTACTACCTAGAGATTCTTTCACCAGCAACATTGATGCAGTATTAGTTTGGAAATCAAACATTATTCCTACTTGCTACACACACACACACACACACACACAAACAAAGAATAAACTCATTATTGCTAGGAAAATTATATTACTGAAACGCCATACAGGTCAAATATACCTTCAGGCTGCTTTGAGAATGGGTGTCCACACTGCTTACATACCAAAATCAACATCACAGCTTCCCAACAAGGCAGAAGTGGAAGAGCACCCAGTTAAAGTAACTACGCACACAGATGTCCTACTGTGGAATCATTTAGCATCATCCTTTTGAAGCAATATCTAGTTCCTGTGTCTTTTTCCTGTATCTTGATTGTTCCCCATTTGTGGGTCTACCACAAAAAACCACTGAAGTTAATATTCAAACTTAGCCCCTGGGTATACTCCATCATCCAAATGAAATGGCACAATTAGCTACACCAATTAACCTTCATTGACTGAAATAGGTTCCAGTCTGGGACTTGAATGTACCTACGTGTGAAAGCAAAAGGCCACATAATTCAAGGATTCTTTCAAATGTAGCCTTCACATACTGATAGAGTACTTGATGTAAAGTTGTTCAGGACAATCTATTTGAATAGTTTTAATATTAAGATGGAATGGCATCAAAAGCATAGAATGGCTCTGCTTTCTGTAGCTTGGCACAACTGTTGCAATTGTTAACTCACAACAGCCAGAGTTAAGCTGCACCGGGCCCACACAAGACTGACCCTATTGACTGTCAGTCAGTGAAGGGGCTCACAGGGCCCTATCCTTTACCCATGCTCGCACAGCAGATGTCCCTGGCTAAGCTCAGTGGATCACAATACAGAATGAGCATACATGAGCAAGACAAGGGTCCAAGGGAGCTATGAACTGGAAGCTAGAGAAGTGGAGAAGTAGTCAATGTGCAATGTGTCCACGTGAAAAAATGTCTAAGAACAAATTTAATCAATAAAAAATAACTTTTAACTTATAAAAGGGAACCAAAGAGAGCAAGAAAAATGCTGGGGGCATGGGAAGGTTTTTGAATATGACTCTGAAGATCAAACTTTGTGGTATAATGCCTTTTTTAGGTAACCTTGGCGCTGATTCATGTCTTAAGCATTCTCATGGTTTCTATCGCCAAGCTAAAATACCATGACCAAACAAACCAGCTTACGGGAGAAAAGGTTTACTGAGGTTCCCGGATCCGGAAGACTAAGGAACTGGTATGTCAGAGTGGCACGGCCTCAAGCCCCAGACGTGGTGGTTACAGCAGGAAGGTGAGAGGTCATATGTCAACCATGAGCACAGAGCACCGCGAACAATCTGAGAGCACAATGCAATTTGTGTTTTCTCAAAGCCTGCCCCTAGTGAAGTACTTCCTCCATCAAGGCTGCCCCATCTCAACCTCCCCAAACAGCATCACCAACTGTGCATCAAGTGTTCAAACACAGAAGCCTATGGTGGACATTTGTCATTCAAAAAGCCACAGGCAAGTCTCTAACAGAAGATTAATGTATTTTAAGAAAAGTTTTTGCTGAAGGTCCTTAATGTCACCAAAGGCAACCAATGTAAATGTATTTATTGAGATTTTATAACACATTAAGGATGTTATTAAAATGTAAGGTAACTTGATGCCTGAAAAAGCTTTTAACACAGCAAAGATGTTCTTGGGGTTCAGTACCCAACAGACACACACAGAGAGAAATCAAAGATGGTGCATGAACCTTATAAAGCGAAATATGTAAAACCTATCCTTAATATGCTTGAAGACTTAGTTTTGAAGATAATAACATCTCATAAAATTCCATTTTGACAGCAAGATAAATCATTTGGATGAGTAGGAGCAGTAACACAGCTGAGAATTTAAGGGAGAAATTAAAAAGATGAAATCTGTGAGAAGAAAAGGTATATGAAGCAGGAGTTCTAAACCTGAATGAGAAAGGCCTGAGAAAAAATGATTTCTCTGTGAATTTCCATTCCATTCCTCTTTCCTAAAACATTGGGTAACATTGGAAATTAGAAGGAAGCTCCACATGAAACCACTTCAACGTCCACCTTCTGTCCAGCTTTTCTCCTCCCCCGCTGCCTTTCTTTTCCCTCTTTTCAGAAAGGCCAACAAGAAACCACAAAGGAAAAATCACCTCTCAGATGGATCCTCCCACCATCATCCTTTCTTGTCACTGTGACCCAGACTGAGCTCATACCACCCACACGAACATGGAGGCAGACCCACAGAACATCACCTCAGTTCATCCCATAACAAGGAAACATCACAAAACCAAGCAGAAGGGGTTCTTCACAGGAAAGAAGAGGAAAACTCATTGCTTGCCCCATTCAGAAAGCACAACAACTGTGCAGTCCCCGAGGCAAACATATGAGGCTGTTACACAAAAGAAGCTATCGTTGAAGACAGCTTTTCCTAACCCTGTTATCAACATTGCAAAACTACATTTCTACCTTTTTTTTTTTAAAGAAAATTAATGACATAAAAAAATACCTTTAAATCACAAAAACTCTCCCTTGTAGAAAGTGCTTGGAATCACCAGCAACCTGTTTGGAGTCCAATTTCTCCTAATTAGTTGGATTTAACTCTTGTATATATTGGACCTTCTTAAAATCAGTTCAGAATTCTAGCTTTACTGTTAAAATATTTTACTCAACATTTGTGGAAAGGAAATGATGACAGCAATCCCTGCTCTTTTCCACTTTACCCAGCCCCCACCACAGGAATCCACTTGAGCCAATGGGGATGCAGGTGTGCTCCCAGATGCAGTGTCAGCATCTGCCTAACATCGCTCTCCTTCTTCTGCGGGCACTGCCTCATTCAAGTATCAAAACCCTTCTTACATTCTTTCCTTAAGGGGAGAGTCCAGAATCTCATGGCTTCTGTCTGAAATTGCATTGACCATTCACTGAGTCTGATATTGAGTCTAATTGTTTGTTTGTTTGTTTGTTTGTTTGTTTGTTTTAAGACAGGGTTTCTCTGTGTAGCCCTGGCTGTCCTGGAACTCGCTTTGTAGACCAGGCTAGCCTCGAACTCACAGAGCTCTACCTGACTTTTCCTCCCAAGCGCTGGAACTAAAGGCATGTGCTACTGTGCCGGCTGAGTCTAATAGTTCTCATAGTGAATAATAATGATATTTTGAGACATGACCTCTCCGAGCTTAGACCGACCTGAAACTTGTGATGTAACAGAAGTGACCTTGATCTTCTGGTCCTCCTGCCTCTACCTCCTGAGTGCTGGGATTACCGACAAGCACCACCATGCCTGATGCGTACAGGGTAGGCAAGCACTCCTCCATGTGAGGCATATCCCCAGCCCAACAATGATATTTAAGAAATAAAGCATAATGAGGGTTTTTCAAACAGCAACTTTAAATGCTGTCACTAACACAGCATCTGGCACATTCCAAGCACTCCTGAAATATACACTGAATGACAATTTTTAAACTGTTTGCATTATGATACTAAATCAAAATGATATTTCTTTTTGGTTAATAATGATCTCTATTTTTCAATGTGACAGTATCCCTCGTGACATTTCGGTTCTCATCCTTCTTGTTTTCCTTTCTGATTTGTTGGGATAAAATAAATAGTGGCAGAGATGTGGGGACGTACAGTAGAAGAAGATGCTGAGGAGTGGAAAGGCCCATCCCAGCCTCTCCTTCAAGCCCACCTTTCCTGCTGTGGGCCTTATCAAACAGAGGGGATAAACTCCCAATTCTCCTTTCCTGCTCTCCTGTATTAGCATGAGATCACCACTAAGCCTGACTCCCATGTTCTTCCCTGCCTTGAAAGACACAAGTAGTCCCTCTTACCTCTTACCAGATGGATTAGAAATGAAAGGTAGCACTTTTTTAATTGAATCGAGCATAAACGTGAATTTGAATGTAAGGAGCATCAACCTGCCCTTGCTCAGAGCTACCAGCCTGAGTCACGGACTTCCCTTTCAGAGAACTTTCGCATGGTGTTTTTGGTACAGGAGCGTCACTTTGGGAAAGTTCTGTTATTAATGATGGATCTATAAACACATGAAAAGACCACTGTACCAGACATCAGCAGACAGCTTTGTCAGGCTTTCTCCTTTTAAGAAGAAATCTTTAGAATTCCAGTTGCAAGAGTTACAGCCTTCAGTCTCATGCCCTATAAAACCTTATGTTCAGAGGTTAATAAAATGAGATTAAATCGGAGATGCTACATGTTGTGTTCTTTTCTTCATTCCTTTCAAGCAAACTACATTAACCGCAGCTGGGTCTGCGCTGGGGAAGGGACGCGAGCACAGGCGGCTGCTCGTGGAGCTGAGCTGCCCTCCAGCGGCAGAGAGGACAGCACGGAAAACACGGAGAACCGCGGAGCCAACAGCCCGGCAGCTCTCAGGAGCACTGTGCAAATTAAGCTTTATTCATATCGACTTCCTCGCCTTTACAAAAGAGATGGCCCAGCAGAAGGTAACGATGCTGAACCCTTTAATCCTGTTTGACAATTCCTGGCCTGGAAACACATCCTTAAGCCTGGCAGGTTAGGGCATGCGCATGTAAATCTCAGTAAGTCTAGATTGCGAAGCTTCAGATCTGTAGGAAGACCCTGTCTCAGAACAGATCTTTGCCTATGTCCCAACGATCTCCTTTTCAAAAATTCCCAGTTTAGAACTTTTGTCCATGTTAGCAAATGGGCTAAGGTAAATAATAATTGTAAATAGTAAAATACGTTTCCTTGCATAAAAAGGTGGTGGATTAAAGAGACAAAAGAGTTACTATCAGTCTCAAAGAAATAGTACTCAAGAAAAGGTTCATCCGTTAAAGCACTGGCTACTCTTCCATAGGACATAGGTTCAATTCCCTATATTCGCATAGAGGCTCAAACTCCATAGAGGTTCACAGGCCAGTCCCAGGGGATCCGACACCTTCTTCTGGGCTCTGTGGGCACCTGCAAAGTGCACAGACATGCATGGAGGTGAAACACCCAAATACATGGATAAGACAATCTTTAAAAAATCGATAAGTCCACAGCAATACCAGTGTTTAAGCATTGAATTGGTTGTTTTCATGAATGTAAAATAGTGTTCTCTTTTTGTTTCAATAATTTTAATACTGCTTTTGAAATATATGGTTTTTTATCTATAAGAATAGTACGAACTTATTGGGGAAGCACAATAATTATTCACCATATCCGAGCATTAATGAAGAGATATTTTTCCAATCTGTGTAAAATGCACAAGCTCTGACTTCCTTTGGAGAGAAGAAAAGACAGACCCAAGGGTGTGAATCAGAAGAGCACATGCTTAGCATGCATGAGGCACTGGGTTTGATCCCCACCAAAAATAAACAGATGAATAGCTAACTGAATAACATTTAATAACGTTCACACACACACACACACACACACACACATCTTTAATTTTACCTTAAGAAGTATGGAAACTTTTTGTCTCTAAATAATTAGCAGAATGTGAATTAATGGCTATAGTTTGCATTAGCTTTAATTTATTTAGCCAATACTATTTATTTTACTTTCAGATTGGTTCTCATTTTTCACCATTGTAAATAACACTATAATAAATATCCTGGTATACAAATCCTTGCATAGATCTCTGCTTATTTATTTCAGTAATTTACTAGAAAATCATTTATTAAAAATTATGCACTGGTTGCCATGAGAATCATCTTAATGAGATTTTATTTCATCCTTGCCAAATGGTAGATGAGAGACAGTATGTCACTATTATCCCCTTGTGAATTTAATCTATAAGCTCTTGACAACAATGAAGCTAGCATTTTAAAAATATTTATTGGGCATTTGTGCTTTATGGTTTGTTTTCTTTGTGCCTTTTGTGGATTGCCTGTTTATGCCTCTTCCAGTTTCTCCCCTGATAATTTTCCCTGATTTGATTTTTTAAGGTAAAAATACAGCACACATTCAGGAAGTAAATAGCTACTTCCATCTAACATCACACAAAGTGGAGGAAAGTCACTGACTTACACAGGAAATGTACACCCTGAAAGCAGGCACTGGGCACACTGAGAACAACCAGTGGGAGCACTGAGCAGCCTTGGAAGCAGCATCAGAGTCATGATCCCTCTGCCCTTCTCTGCCCATCCATCTCTTGCTCCTCTGTCTCCCTGGGGCAAGCTATTCAGAGCAGAACTCCTCTTTCCCAGACAAGAGCCAGTCACAAAAAGTGGAACCGTTTTCCTCAAAGCCAGCCATAAAAACTAGAATTATTACCCTAACCTTTCCCTGTCTCGCTGTCTAGTCACTAACCATAAAGAATTCTCTGACCTGCTCTTGTCTCATAAGTCATGAGATCCTCGCTCCAAGGAAGTCATGCCACATACCCAGGAGGAAGGGATATTGCACAGACAGGACCAGGATCCCTCATACTATTACATCAGCTCATACCTTTTTTGCCCAATCACACTTCCACCCTCCTTTTTTTCTCCCTCCTTTTTTTTTAATCAGGAGGAAACAAGAGATTTGTATTGTGTGCACACACTTAAACAGAAGTGTTGTTTTATCTGCACTGCGTACTGTTGTCAGGAAGAACCATTTGGTATATTGACCAGTTGCCTGAATAATTAGCTTGAAATCTATTGAAACTTAGGTATTTATTATTTAGATAGTGAAGGTATTGATTTAAGGGACTACAAAAAGTTGCAGAATTTCATTTCAATCACAGTTGTTGAATGCACCTTTGGAATGGACACTGACATGAATGCTCAAGATGTAACGATGGAACAATGAATCACCAGAGTAGCCAGCATGATGCACACAAAGATGGAAGAATGCTCAGGTGATAGGTAATGTAAGAACAGGGACCACTCTCCACGCACAGTCATGGGTGACCTTCTGGGAAGATGAATCAGAGCCAGGCAGGTAAGAAAATTGCAAGTATTAAAGGAGGAACCATGTGCAGCAGCTATATGCAGAACAGCCAAAGGTACGAAGGACACTGTGGATATTAGACATATAATATAGGATAAACATACAAAAACCTCTACACCTAAAGAAGGTGAACTAGAAGGAGGACCCTGGGTAAAATGATCACTCCTCACTCAGAAAGACAAACAGGATGGGCATTGGAAGAAGGAGAAAACAGGAAACTGGACAGGAGCCTACCACAGAGGGCCTCTGAAAGACTCTACCCAGCAGGGTATGGAAGCAGATGCTGAGACTCATAACCAAACTTTGGGCAGAGTGCAGGGCATCTTAGGAAAGAAGGGGAAGATAGTAAGACCTGGAAAGGACAGGAGCTCCACAAGGAGAGCAACAGAACCAAAAAATCTGGGCACAGAGGTCTTCTCTGAGACTGATACTCCACCAAGGACCATGCATGAAGATAACCTAGAACCCCTGCACAGATGTAGCCCATGGCAGCTCAGTATACAAGTGGGTACCCCAGTAAGGGGAACAGGGACTGTCTATGGCATGAGCTCAGTGGCTGGCTCTTTGATCACTTCCCCCCGAGGGGGGAACAGCCTTGCCAGGCCACAGAGGAGGACAATGCAGCCAGTCCTGATGAGACCTGATAAGCTAGGGTCAGATGGAAGGGGAGGAGGGCCTTCCCTATCAGTGGACTTGGAAAGGGACATGGAAGGAGACAAGGGAGGGAGGGGTCTGATTAGGAAGAAATAAGGGAGGGAGCTACAACTGGGATACAAAATGAAAAAACTATAATTAATATAAAAAATAAAACTTTAATAAAAAAATAATAATAATCAAACCTAAGCACAAAAGCAGCAGGTTCTTTTTTGGGATGCATGGATGCATCTTAGACTGTGATTACAGCTTCCGGTTTAATTAATGGTCATTGTTTTAGGGGACGGTTCACAGTCATTCCTACCATAGAGACCCATGGCTTGGTGTGTGGCGTTTCCTCTGTAACAGAGGTGATAGACTGTCCCTAAGGAGATTCCACTGGACATCTGCTTAGTGGAATCTTATAAACCTGTCATTCTCTCTTCCTCCCTTGATGCCTCTACATAATTTCAGGAAAACTAAGCTTCATCCCAGACACTGGGTATATACTTCAAGCACAATTTAATGAAAGAGTTGGCATTTGGTTAAGTATTTCCTTAAAAAAAAACAAAAACAAAAAAAATTTTTTTATTGATTCTTTGTGAGTTTCACATGATGCATCCCAATCCCAAACATCTTCCTATCCCTTCCTATCCACCCTTTACCTATGAAATCTCCCCCCCCAAAGAAAACAGAAAATAAAAATAAACTAAAAGAAAATAAGCATCTTGCCATGGAAGCGCAGTGTGTCACTGTGTGTCAAACGGTAAACCCTTTTGCCCAAACAGCCTGACTGACAAATGTTCGTTGCAGTGAGTCTCTGGTCTGGTTCAAGCCCTCTGGCTTTGCTGCACTATATTGGATACTCCCAGGACTGCTCTCAGTTAAGTGTTTCTGGTAAATTACTACCATAACCTTCAAGAGCTAGAAGCTGCAAACATAACGCATCTTAGATCCTTTAACACATCCTGTTCAAGGGGGCTGTAAGAGGAAGGGCCAGGGGACACCCAGGACCAGGAAGTGGCAGGTGGCATAGATCAGGAGGGATGTCCTGGTCAATCTGAGTGGCTAACAGCATCTGCAGTTCAGAAATGGGCTCTCACATCATAAAGATCATAAAGCCTTTAATACTTAGGAATGTTTGTACAGGAAAATAAGAATATGTAAATAGAGCAATATAGGAAAGACTTGTGGGGTTTGTAGGTTTTTGGATAATGAGAAATCAAATTAATGCACAAATGCAGGTTCCTTTGACTACAACCGAGACCCCTGGATACTCACCTGGGTATATTTCGATGCCTTGAACTTTTATTTGTTGGTATCCTCATATTTATATGTTTATTATTTAATTTAAGTTCAAATCAAGTGCCAAGGTGGGAAAATGATAGTTTTTTTTTTTACTTTAGGTTTTCCTCTATTATTAATACTTTCATTGAAGTATAATTGATATTTTAAAACTACACATATTTAAAGCAACAATTTAATGACTTTGAACTCGTGCCCAACAAGCTACCATCCAACCAAAGTAACAAACATAGGTATCATTTTGTTTCCATTACCCCAAGGAACAATGAGAAATCATGTTCTGATAGCAAGCTTCTCGGGGCTGGGAAGAAGCGCCCATCACACAAACAGGGCAACTTGAGTTTGGATCCCTGGCACCCACCTAAAAGTCAGGCATGGTGGCACAGACCTGTAGGTCCAGAGCTGAGAGCACAAAGACAAGTGGAGCCTCAGAGCTTTGTTGGCCAGCCATCCTGAAAGAAGAATGAAAGAAGAAAAAGAGGAGGAGGAGGAAAGATCATAAAGCCTTTAATACTTAGAAATATTTGTAAAGGAAATATAAGAATATATAACTATGGCAATATAGGAAAGACTTGTGGGGTTTGTAGGTTTTTGGATGATGAGGAATCAAATTAAAAATCCAAAATCACTAGATGCAGTGGCACATGCCTTTAATCCCAGCACCTGGGGAGGCGGGAGGAAGAGGCAGGCAAATCTCTGTGAGTTCAAAACCAACCTGGTCTACAAAGTGAGTCCAGGACAGCAATAGAAACCTTGTCTCAAAGGGGAAAAAAAAATCTCATCAATCCAGATAGATGTTAATGAGCAAATCTTCGAGTTTCTTATTCCACCAATAAAGCAAGGCCGTCTCATGAGCCTATGCCTGATGCATCACCCTATCCTTAACCTACCACATCTCTGCCACAGAGGAATCCTTATTTAAATTTCCAAAATCATCAGCACTCCTTGTCTTCAATTTTAACACTAAATCACAGAAATATACTAGAATTCAAAGTAATTCTTTGTGTGAAAAAAAAAAATGGACGTGTGGGTATTTTCCCTCAAGGTATTGATAAAATTTCAATGGTTTCTTATTTATGAAAAAAAATTTTCATAAATTTCACTTGTTACACTGTCCTGTAAAAGTACATAACTTGATATGTAACATCTATACATCCCATCATATAAAACTTAAAGATAAGGTGTTTTCCCAAAAGAGCTATAATATTAAAATTGAAATGTGTTCCTTAAGTCTAGGATGTGTGGCATGCTAATATTTCAGATTTGTCCACAAGGTGGGGCTGCTCTCCAAGCTATGCTGTGGCTGAGCACCACTGCTTAGCTATCTATCTGGACATTTCACTTAATGTCACTCACAGTAGCTGTGTGGACAGGGTGGCTCATTAACAGTCACTCTGAGACTCATAATTAAAAGTAAAATGGCAACATTTCTAGAACCATCATAAGAAAACCACAATTCTTCATTCTCTACTCACTGGAGAAGAGACGCTCACCCTGAGGCTTGCCTATGACACCACCAGGTTTCCCAGCGTGAAGGATATAAAATGCTCATTGCTCCCTGTCTATTTCCAGTGTCTGTCACTTTGCCAGCTCTTGTCTTAGTCCCATAAGATGCTATAACTTAGCAGCACAAATTGGTGTCTTATAAACAAAAGTAACATATCTCATCGTTCTGGAAGCTAGAAAGCCGAACTCAAGATGGTTACTGAGTTTGTGTCAGGAAGGGTACCTTTCCTAACACATGGATGATGCTACTTTGGCAAAAGAGAGAAAAGAACTCTAATTTATAAGGACACAATTCCATCCATGAGGACTCAGCCCTCATAACATCACTACCTAAAGGCCCCACACAATATTACCATTACTTTGGGATGAGGGTTTAATCCAATTAGTTTGGGGAAGATACAAACACGTATTCTGCAGCACTCTGATTCCTTCCTAAGAAACTCTGTGCTGTGAAGCACCAATCCTGAGAATGCTCGTCCCATTAGCTCAGGGGAAACAGAAAGTCTCAGGCCTGGTGGGCAAAAAAGCAGCACAGAAAGAGAGAAGGGAAGGGGAAGACCAGTAACCCTAGCTCAACAAGGATGGTGTGCCAGGAAAATGTCTACTTCATCTTCTTGGAGCCCCACAGCTACCTTGCATTGCAGCTGGACCCAATCTTGCTGAGAAGAAAACCAACAACTTGAAAGAACATCTGGCTGTAGATCATATAGCCAAAATAAAGGGTCAGTCTAAAGGCAAAGCCTTCATACTTTTTTGTCATTCCATGCTCAAGGGGTTATCTGTCTACTCATTGTCAGAGCTAGGGTGAACTTGGCCCAGTCTCAACATGGACTCCTTTGTTATTGTTTGCCTTTGGTTGGGGGGTTAGTTTGCTCTGTGTGTGTGTGTGTGTGTGTGTGTGTGTGTGTGTGTGTGTGTGCATGTGTTCTGCTGAGTGTCCTGTTTCTATTGTTTCGAAGAGACATCATGTCCATGGCAACTCTTATAAGAGAAAGCATTTAATTGAGGGTTTGCTTACAGTTTCAGAGGGTCAGTCCATTGTTGTTTTAAAAAAACAAATGAAACAACCACTCTGGAAATCAATCTGGCACTTTCTCAGACAACTAGGAATAGTGCTTCCTCAAGATCTAGCCATACCATTCCTAGGCATATATCCAAAAGAGGCTCAAGTACACAAAAAGAACATTTGCTCAACCATGTTTGTAGCA
Organism: Meriones unguiculatus; assembly: GCF_030254825.1. Classification (NCBI taxonomy): domain Eukaryota; kingdom Metazoa; phylum Chordata; class Mammalia; order Rodentia; family Muridae; genus Meriones; species Meriones unguiculatus. Next base: position 103,071,255 of record NC_083351.1, read on the forward strand.
GCTTCATTTGTAATAGCCAGAAGCTGGAAACAGCCCAGATGCCCCTCAACTGAAGAATGGATGCAGAAACTGTGGTACATCTATACAATGGAGTATTACTCAGCAATGAAAAATAAGGAAATCATGAAATTTGCAGGTAAATGGTGGGACCTGGAAAGGATCATCCTGAGTGAGTTGTCCCAGAAGCAAAAAGACACACACGGTATATACTCACTCATATAGACATACAACATAGGATAACCCCACAAAAATCTGTACATCTAAAACAAACTAAGCAAAAGAGAGGACCCTAACTAAAATGTTCAATCCCCATCCTGAAAAGCAAAGAGGATGGACATCAGAAGAAAAACAAAACAGGAAACAACCTAGGAACCTGCCACAGAGGGCCTCTGAAAGACTCTGCCGTGCAGACTGTGAAAGCAGATGCTGAGCCTGATGGCCAACTGTCGGGCAGAGTGAATGGAATTTTATGTAAGAAGTGGGAAATAGTAAGAGCTGAAGAGGACAGGAACCCCACAAGGAGAGCAACAGAACAAGAAAATTTGAACACAGGGAACTTCCCAGAGACTCATACTCCAACCAAGGACTATTCATGGAGATAACCTAGAACCCTGACAATGCAGCCTCTTCTGATGAGAACTGATAGACTAAGATCAGAAAGAAGGAGAGGAGGACCTCCCCTATCAGTGGACTTGGGGAGGGGCATGCATGCAGAAAGGGGGGGTGGGACCGGGAGGGGAGGAGGGAGGGGCTTATGGGGGGATACAAAATGAATAAAGTGTAATTAATAAAAGTTAAATAAAAAAATTAAAGAAAAAACAAATGAAAATCCCAACTGTTCTATTTTACCAGTAAACACTCAGGAGCCAGATGCTGGGGTGAAAACCTGCTAGCCCAGAGAGGCAGAAAAAGTACCGAGCTAACCTTCCTTCTCAGCTCAGGTCCAGATAGAAACAACCCAAAAGGCTCACTAGCTCAGCTGACAGCCCAGGAGAAAAAGGCCCGAAAACTCAAGGCCTAAGCTAAAGCACCAAGGAGCCATCTCAATAAGCCCCTTCTTCTCCATGCTGTCTTAAATACCCCTCAACTCAAAGTCCCTCCTACTCTTTAATCCCTGTCAGCCGGTTTCTTGCTGTGACTCTTTATTAAATCCTGTGTACAGAAAGTTCTTAGATTAAAGGTGTGTGATAGGGCTTAACCACACCAAACAAGAAAGAGAGTTTTACAGTTCACAATTTTGGGGCTCACAATGGGATCAAATATCCCACAACAGTCCATTATCATGGCAGTGAGCATGACCTCAGACATGGCAGGCATGGTACGAGTTTCATCCTGATCTGCAGTCAGAGAGAGACTGGATCTGGCATGAGCTCTCCCATGACACACTTCTTCCAACAAGGCCACACCCCCTAACCTTTCTAATCTTTTCAAAGAGTTTTACCCCCTGGTAACTTAGCATTCAAATAAATGAGCCTATGGAGGACATATTATTCAAGCTACCACACTGGACATCTCCACTAGACAGTTAATTTCTCACTGAGCTGCATCCTTCTTGCATTCATATATAAAGGATCAGAATTATGAAGCAAAAGTGTTTGCTTGCCTGCTTGCTTTTTTCTAAGTTCTAGCTATTACTAGTATTAACTCTAGAAATACCTAAAGGAACTCAGTGCATAGTCAGTAGCAACATGTCTCAAAATCCCTATTCTGCTCATAAGACTTTTTTAGAAGTTGGTGCTATATGAATCTTTCAAATTTGCTTCCCTCTCTCCATCATGCCCCCTTCTTCCTCCTTCCTGTCTTTGACTCAATCCTGACCCTTTTCTTGCCTCTGTTTTATAGAACTATACTGGTGACTCCAGATCCTCCCTGAAGAGTGCAAGGGAACTTCATAGCTCTCTCAGCTGTGTCCCACCCCCAGCCTAGGTCAATGGAACTTAACACAGATTGACATGTATAGATATGTGCAGTAAGCTGTTGAGTCCTCAGGAAAAGTCCGGAAGAGTTTAAGTTAGCTTGGGTATAGTTAGCCTGAGTATAACTCCATTTTGAAATAAAGAGCCATCTTGACTGGGAGCTGAATTCAGGTACCAGGAAATACCATAGAATGTACACTTGGAAGAGAACAAAGTTAACTCTCCTAGCAACAGCCTCCATTAAATATCACAGAATAAATGCTTCATAGAAAATAGAGACAATCTCTCTGGCAATAATCAATGAGAATCGGTTGTGAATCGGGTGGGAAAATTCACCCCAATGTTTCAGACACAGTTTAGAAGAATAGCAATTGTGATCATGTGCCTTAGGCAATTGTGCCTCAGAGAGGCATATGCCTTAGGCAATTGTGCCTTAGAGAAGGTCACCTCACCCCTCCAACTTTTACATCAAGGCATATGACCCCCTGTTTACTGGCATAGAAACATGTGCCCCCTGCTTGCTGTCATGAAAACCCCCTGATCACAGACTTTCCCTTTAAAGACCCTACTCACTCAGGGCTCAGGATCCCACTTCTCTACTGCTGCATCAGTGAGACTTGGGTCCCAAGTTTGATCATTCTCATAATAAAGCTCTCTTGCTATTGCATCGAGTTATGTCCTGGTGGTCTCTGAGGGTCCTGTGAACCTGGCATTACAGTCCCATGAGTTGACTTACATGAGGTTTGGATATATAAACCCCATGGGGTTTGTCATATATTGGCCATTAGGTAGTCCTGCCTTCAGCGACGAACAGCTGAGTCTGTCACCTGAGGATTTTTGCAAAGGCTGATAGACCCGAGCCTGAGGTCAGGAGGTAACCAAACTTCAGGAGCAAGCAATCTGCAATAGAGACTGAGAACTAATCCTAAAATATGTAAATTCTGCAACCTCATCCCTCCAGCAGAGGTAACTAACCTGAATGGATTTTTTAAAACATGGGAAGTAGTTCTCACATATGAGATGCCAGTGCTCAGTTGGTTTCTCTCACTCACAAGGCACTCAAGACACATCTGGCACATTCCACCAGAAAGTCGTGGAATGTGCAAGAGCCTGCCTGGGCTGCATTATTCCAAATGGTAGTCAGTTGACTTCTAGGTGTAAAAGAAGGCCATTTCTAAAAGAAAGAGACATTTGACACTTGGCAGATTCCAGTTTTAGAGGACTCAAAAAGCAGATACTCACACATTCCACTTATATTCTTCTATTCCTCTTCTTTTTCTTTTGACTATCCTTTTATAATTTTTGTTACTTTTTAAAGATTTTTTTAATTTCCCATGTTATACTTCTATATGTTTATTTATGTATTTTTCTAAATTTTTTTCGATAATTTTAAGTGTATACATGACACATTCTGGTCACATTCATCCTTTCACCCTCTAAAACCTTACCCTCATACCCAGCAGCTCCTTTCTCCTTCCATCAGGTCCCTACCCCATTTTCATGTCATTTTTGTTTTATTTTGCTTTTCCTTTGTGGCTCACGGATTTAACCACAGACTGTCATATGGACATTGGTCTTTAGTTAACTTAAGAGCATGAGTAACTCATAGTGGCTATTACCAAAGTGGTTGTCTCACCAAAGACAATGACCTTGTATCAGCAGCCCCAGACTACCAATATCTCCCCTGAGTGAGGCAGAACCCCATGACCCATCTCTGACTGCCAATGGGCTCAGCCTTGTGCAGGCCCTATGTAGACAACCATAGCTGCTGTGAATTCCTGAGTGTCGTGACCATGTCATGCCCCTGAGACAGCACTGTACATAGACTCTCCACCCTTCTCTTTTAATATTCCCTAAGTTTTTAAAGAGACCGTAGACTTGCCCTGTTTAAGACTGAGCACTCCAAAGTGACTCTTCTTAGCGTCTTGACTGATCTTTGTATAAACCTTCATTTGTTGCAATGAGCAGTTTCTTTGATTAAGGCTAAGGGCATCAGGGCTCTAGTCTCTAGACATAAACACAAATATTTAGGGGACAGTTTAACAATATGTCTCTTATTTAGCCAAATAATACTAGTAGGTTAATACATGGTTCCTAGTAATGGGTCTTGGACCAGGTCCACAGACTCAGACCTAATCTGAAATCGGTTGGTTATTTCTGAAACAGTCGTGCAACTGTTTTACCAGGAATTACCTCTTGCCCTGCAAGTGGGTAGGGCAGCATACAAGGTCCAAAACTGAGAAAAACACGGCTGAAATTTCTCCTCAGCTACCTGCACACCGACTTCCAGAACTGCAAAGGCTGGCCAGCAGGGAGGGAGCTTCCAGTTTCCTAGTGGGTTAAGTTTATTGTTTCTGTATAATATAATCAGGATTTTAAATTTTTCCTTTCTTTTATCTCCTTCTCTAGAACTTTCTCCTCTATAATTATGGATATATCGTCATCCATTGGAACACGGTCCACTTATGAGAGGCCACATCCCTAAAGAAAACTGACTCTTCCTCTCCCAGAAGCCCCCAATAGTCAAGAGTTCGTCAAATAGGGATGTGAGCTAATGAGTTCTTCCCTTCTCCACGCTGGAATGTTGTCTGGCTTGGTCTTGAGGGGGTCTTGTGCAGGCAACCACAGCTGCTGTGAGTTTGTGTGTCTAGGAGATCATGAGCTCCATCGTGTCCAGAAGACACTACTTTAATCTGGTCCTTCCTGACCTCTGGCTTTTATACTCTTTCCACCCCTCTTTCTCAATGGTCTGTAAGCCTTGAGGGAGGCACTATGATATTGATGCCCCATTTGTGGCATTCCACAGACAGTTATCTTCTGTGCTTGGATTCATTAGGTTTCTGTGTTGGCCACCATCCACCACTCAAAGAAACTTCTCTGATAAGATCTGAGAGCTGCACTAATCTATAAGTATAAAAAAAAATACGAATTTAGAGGGCAGTTTGATACTATATATATTTAGCCAAACAATTCTAGTAGGTTAACCAGGGAGTTTGCACTGACTTTAAAAAAGAAAAAAAGAAAAAGAAAAACAAAGCCAGATGCTATGGTTTGGAAATTCCCAAGCCAACTGCCTATAGTCATGTAGGCAAAACTTAACTCACCTAGCTGCATATGTTTACACCCTAAACATAACTGAATATGTCCTTGCCAGCATGACTTAGTGAAATTAAAGCTATCAGTTATAGACCATTGTTAAAAGCATTTCTCCACCCTTCCACACTCCACAGAAAAACAACAAGGAACATACTGAAAAAGAATAAGCTACTTCCTTCTCTGTGCTCTGCAAACTGTGGGTGACTGGAGCCTCCCACCACATGGTCTGAGATCCCCTGAACCACAGCCTGTATCTTATTGTGTAACAATAAACATGTCAGTTTTTCCTAACTTTATTTGACTTGGTTTTTGATGGAGGGGGCTAATTATTTGTTAGCCCTTCACTCCAAGATCCATTGTCCTAATCTCTCTTTATGCCCTGCCATTTTTTCTTGGGCTTTAGATGACTATAAAGTATCCAGATGTGTACACTGGTACTTAGAAGAGAGTAGTGACTGTCTGTTTGCACAAGGCAGAGAGAAAGTAACAAACCACTCTCCTCTGGAGCAAGATGACAATGGTGAGGACTCATGGTAGACACAGCCTTTAGGGGTCCACCATTCTACTCTAAGTTGCTTTTCTTTATATTTCTCAATGAATTTGGAATGCCTCTACAACCTCCATTTCCTGCAAATTATGCACCCATGTGCAAGCCTGGCTGGTGTGTATGTGTCTTATCTGAGATGGATGGTAAAAATACTCTGGCCACTGTACAGAGAACTTGGAGGAATTTGTGCAAACTCTAGCAGGGGGTGGGGAAGGAAATGTGGAAAGAAGTGGATGGTTGATGGCTTCTGGTTTCTCTAGGTGAATGACTGCTTGTTGGGAGACTACATTCCAGTACGATGTCCTATGCCCTGAAGCATATGAAGTTGTTGGAACAGGAAATTAGGAGTGATCTGACTGAAGTAAGGGGAGGAGCTTGGTGTGAATATGATCAAAACACAATATATAAAATTTTCGAGAAATTAAAAAAATAATTAAAAAAAAAAAAACTCTTAACAGAACTGGGGTTTGAGGATACCATCAGAATGGGATCAAGGGCTCAACCCAACGTTCTTAATGAATTCAGGACCAGGGGCACCTTCCAAAGTAGAATCTATTTCTCTTTAACTGAGCTTATAGGTGAGTACATCCCTCTAGGCAAGGCTCCCAACTGCTAGCTACCACACAAGTCTGTAGGCTGAGGTCATTAAACAGTCTCAATATTTTAGGCTTCTGAATATTTCTCATTCTTAAAATTTGCCATAAACTCTAAAATATATTTATGCACATTGATTTATATGCATTGATATTTATGATACAGAAGTTAAAACAGACACAATGAAAATATAAGGATCACAAACACGTTTCTCCATCATCCACCAAAGTGCTAGTAGAGCTTCTTGGGGAGATGTCTAATGTAGGTATGAACACAGTTTGGACCTCAAGGACTCCCCTGAAAAGATTTGAGACTGCACAGGGGGTTCTGAACCATGCTTTGATTGCTCTAGGCTATAGGAATAACCCATCTCCAGACTTCCTGGGGCTCATCCCCTGATTTGTTGGAAGGGAATAAGGTCTCAAAAACTACTTCCAAGACAATCAGCTAAGGTTTTACAGAAGGTGGAGAACCTGCAATTCTATAAGCCTACATCTGTCTCAGACCCTCAGGAAATATTTGAAAGCAGGTTTCTGACATCAACAGATACCTGTTATAAGAGATAGAGTATGGTCTTCTGAGAGTACATTGTCTTAACTCCCAAAACCCACAGGGACGTTCCCTCACATAGAAAGGGAAATTTTAAGTTGTAGGTGGAAGTAGAGCTGGTGGAAGTAGTTCTTCCCTGAGCCTCAAGGAAGAACTATGCAGCTCTTGTAGGCCCAATCTTACCCCATGAGACTCATGTCAGACCAATAACCTGATATTAAAATATGTTAAGTTGTACAGCCCCTGAACCCTGACCCTGACAAGGAAAGGTTGAAGACTTCACCCAGGGAATTCTTTTCTATGGGCACAGTTTAGTAGGCCACTAGCAATTAGGTAATTCATGCTACTCTGTCAACATGAGAATGTCCCCCTGAATAAGAAGTGTCAATGGGTGTCTTAGTAACTCCTCTGTTGCCATGAGGAGACATCATAACCAGGGCAACTTTTAAAAGAAAGCATTTAATGAAGGCTTGCTTGCAGTTTCAGAGAGTCAGTTCATAACATCATGGTGAGGTGCAAAGCAGCAGGGAAGCTAGCACATCACAGAAGCAGTAGCTGAGGGTTCACATATGATCCAAAGGTTTTAGTCAGAGAGAGAGAAAGACCAGGCCTGGCACAGGGTTTTTGAAGCCTCAAACCCGTTCTTTGTGATATACCTCTTAATCCCTTCTAAACAGTCCCACTAACTGGGGACCAAGCCTTCAAACATACGAGCCTCTGGATACCATTCCCATTCAAACCACCACAATAGGTAGACTATTCAGAATTCCAGGTTTCCTTCTCCTTCCTTATAATTTCCCCTCAGAGCTAACAGAAAATCATAACCAGATCCCTCACCCCACAAATCTGAATAGATCAGAGGAAAACATGTGACCAACATTTCAGTGGCTCAGAACATGAGGGCTCTTTAAGGTATGAGTTGTCTGTCTCTGCCTACAGAAAAACCTTGGACACAAACAAAGCATCCTACATAAAGAACACGAAGAAACACACACTAAAAGAACACAGAGGTGAGCGGTTCCCTTTTTTGTTTGTTGGTTTTATTTTGTTTTTAAGTTTAATTTTTATTTTTAAATTTTAATTAATTAATTTACTTATTTACTTTACATCTAGACTACACTCTCCACTCCCTCCTCTCCTCCCAGTCCATCCCCTACACTTGTCCTCTTCCACTCCCTCTTCTCCAGACATTCACTCCTCCTCCCTTTTCTCTTCAGAAAGGGGGGGGGTCTCCCATAGATATCAACCATTATCAACTCAAGTTGCAGCAAGACTAGATGCATCTTCTATTAAGGCTAGACTAGGTAGGATGCCCCAGTAGGGGGCATCCCATTTCTTGACAGTCCTGGATCTTATAGCTTTCTCCCTCCTCAGTATTGTTCCTACCTATGCTGTGATGCCATGGAACCCTGCTGACCCTTCCTGTGTACCTGCTCTACTTGTCTTCTGCATCTTGCTGCTAAAACAGTCCTTGCCCATACGTGACACTACCATGACCAGGGTCTAGAATTCAATAGGAAGTGCTTACTATAAAACAAAGTGCAACCTACACATAATTTTTTGGTTCACCATGAATTCCTCCAAGCAAAATATGGAATATAGATGATGTGTCTTTTCTCTCTTGGCCCAAGAGTTTCCTGTTGCTACAAGACACTTAGGATCTGCTTGTCACCCATAAAACACAACTTAAAGTGCAGGCGAGTTAGCACAGATAAACTAAAGCATTCACCAAAAGAAACATGGAGCTCAAGGTGCCAGACCCCATCCTTCCTGCTCACACCCCCTAACACACACACGAATATCAACACACGAGTGTATGTGCACTCACACAGACATGCACACACATAGACACACACACGAATATCAACACACAAATGTGTATGCACTCACACAGACATGCACACACATAGACACACACACAAATATCAACACACAAATGTGTATGCACTCACACAGACATGCACACACATACAAAACAAAAAATAAAAAAAAAAAACAAAGAAAAAGAAACCCTATACAAGAACACATTTCTATGCCTGTAATGGAGCTATACAGGTACAACATATGGCATGAAGACCTGAGAAGGGACTGGTACCCATTCTCAGCACTGTTCTCATCTCCTAAGACTAAAAGGAGGTGAAGGGGGTAAAAATACATTATTAACCTTTTTAAAATCTTTATAATAAGATCTAAAACTTTAGCTCACTGGACATACGTCAGCATAGTTACCAAGACATAAATGACGGCCCCACGGTGAAGCTTAAGCAGCTTCCTCCATCCCACGCCAGTGGAGTATAGAGATGGCTAGGCAATGACCCACTTACTGCCCCAGGTGCTTTAATTAGTCCCAGAAACACCAGAGCTCCTGTTTGAGAAGTGGAAATCTATTTCTGTTATTCATTAGCACCCTGAAAGCATTTCTGCAGGTATTAGATGCAATTCAATGGCTGGGCAATAGAATGTCACAAACACAGAGCTTGATAAATGTCCTCCATGGAGCCTGTGGTACCCCTTCTTCCCAAGGGAGCTGTGTGTGTGTGTGTGTGTGTGTGTGTGTGTGTGTGTGTGTTCAGCTTTACACAAGAAATGCAGAATTTCAGCTAGGATAAAATTAGATTCCAAAGCCATCATTGAAGTTAATGAACAAGTGTGATCATGAAGCAGATGCCGGCACACGTTAGGAAAGGAGTTAAATACCCTGTGTGTTTATTGCGCTCTAAATTTTCTCTTTAAGCAGGTGGAACATATTTTCAAGATAAATGAATTGACTGGGTAGTTTTTCACGTTTAACTATCTGGGTCTATACAAGCCTGGGCAAAAAGTCTATGTATATAAAGGCTCTGAAATCAATTCTCTGAGCAAAAAGAAAATCAAACACTCTGGCCCCTATATTATCGATTGGAAAAATAAGCAAATATAGATTGCATAGCATTTAAAGTCATGTAAGAATTGTATGATAAGGATTTTTAATTTTTCCTAGGATGCTTTGTGCTGGGATGCACACAAACAGGTGTTTTGCCAGTGGAAGGACACAAAATGAATCCCATAGACCACCTTCAGGAAACAACCTATAAGAAGCAGAAACGCAAGCATGAAAACAGATTTCCTCCTGAATAGCCCGGGGTCAGCCTTGCTGTGTGTGGTCATGCTCCACAGAATGACTCCTGGGCCACTTGAGAGCTATATTCCCTTCCCGAACAAGAGCACACCCAGGAGACTGAGGGGTTCGATTCCTCCTCTCCAGCTCTCACGTGCTTCATCTGGGGTTGCCAGGTATACAACACAACCCATTGCTCAAATCCCACAAAATTACAAAGGGCCTTGGAAGGAAGGCATCTCCTCAGAAGTCCAAAGGGAGAAGACAGCGTCCAAGTAAGTTACATATCCACAATCTTGGGATGCCTCCTACTCACCTCTGTTCTGGGGGATCCTCCTGTGTGTCTCCCATCATCCACACACTAAGCCTAAACTGTCCTTTCTGTCCTGTGCCCGCCTTTCTCCTCCAGCTGCCTACCATTCAGCCACCACTCCCCATCCCCAAGAAGCCGTTCTCCCTCTTTCATAGTGCTATGCCTCAGCTCTTATCTCTTACATCTAGTTACATGTCCAAGATTTCCTCCACAGCCAAATATAACCTTCTTCTGAACTAAATGCTATCCTTCAAATCATCAGGTTCAGTGACATTTCTAGGAAAGTTTCATCATCATTCTGTAATGAACCAAAAAGTGAGCTACAGCTATATTGACTTACAATAAGACCTTGGTGGATAGGCACAGCATGAAGAATACACACAAAGCATTCTAACCCCGTTACACATGACTAATTGATTACACATCTCAAATACAAAAAGATGGCTAACCCCTGGCACAGCAGCTACATAAGATGAAAGCCCTGGTGTAGCAGGGAAAGCAAAGTGATCTTACTAATGCCAAAGAGCCATACAGCATTTCCTATGCAGAAGGTTTAAATGGGTTGGCTGACTGTGGCCAACTGCGGTTGGCTGACTATGGCAGACCTCAGCCTGAGAGCCCCTTGTTCACCTCTTTCTTCCTGCTCCAGGACAGCATTCAAATGGCTGCTCACCTAATTGTCTGTCAGCTGCCATTACTGCATTTGCCTGTCAATTTTCTGCTGTCACATGGCTGGCTGGCTGCTTGCTTGGGGCCAGTGAGAACAGCTGCTTGGGTTCTCCGCCACCACTCACCTTCAGCAGCAGCTGTCCATCAGGAGCTGCTGAGAACTGTGATCTTGTGCAGGCTGGCAGAGCATGATCAGGAGCTTACAGGCTTGAAGCTTCACAGACAAGTCCCAGAGTCGCTGATAGAGGCCAATTTGAGGCTTCACCGCACACTGATCCCCTCTGTGCTTTCATGCCAAGATAATCACGGGCATTTTGTGCTGAGCTGGCTTTAACTCGCTCAGGATTTTCAGTACCGATTGGCATGCTGTTATTCCCAGTGAGAAGGTTAAACCTTTTCAAAAACTAAGACCCTCATCATTGATTTCTTTTTTCTTTACTTTCTGTATTTGTGTAAGTATATGAACATGTGTGAAAGAGAGTGAGTATGTATATATACAGGCCAGAGGTTGTGTTCAGTGTCTTGTTCAATTGTTCTACTGATTTTTTTGAGGCAGAGTCTCCCTGCTCAGCACTGAGATTACTTCAGGCAAGCAGCCCCATGCCTGATTTTTATAGGTGTGCTGGGGATTGAACTCGGTCCTTCATGTTTGCATTTCTCTAGACCTCACCTCTCAATGGTTCCACCACCTTAACACTGCCCCACTGGAGACCAAATTTCCAGTACATGAACTTTTGGGGACTCATTCAAACCACAGCAGATGTTTGTAATGGTACAGTTACATCATCAGAAAGGGTCTTGGGGTTCGAAGATACCTCCGGGCTTAAGAGCACATACATGGTCCCTTGCAGAGGACCATATTTGGTAACACAAGCTCCAAGGATAAAAATTTCTCTTCTCGCCTCCACATGTGCCTGCACTCTTGTGCACATAGCCACACACACACACACACACACACACACACACACACACACAAATATGCACAAAAATTACTAAAAATAAATCATGAAATAGTCTTAACAGAAGCACTCGATCAATGAGAATCCAAGTTTCTGCTCCTCTGGTCACATTGATGACTGAAAGGGTTGCCCATATACTGTTTAAACACCAGTCTCTCCAAATAGCTATCATATTCATGAACTCACAGCACCAGTGGTTACCAGCACAAGACGCACACAAGATCAAGCCAATCAAATTCCTCGCATAGACAGGGACGATGTTCTCCAGGAACTATTGGCAGCTGATAGCTGTTAGAGGAGGGAGAAGCATTCTTCCTTGAAAGTGTGGTCAGTGGTAGGTTTCCCAGGCTCCAATGGGATGGTCACACACTCATGTATTTATGACATCACTAAGACAGTGGATAAAGCCTGGTAATAAGTAATAGCTCATCCAAGAGACGACCATTAGCCCTGGTCACAAAGACAAAGCCATCCTCCCCCCTCCTCCCTGTTCCCATGCTCATTCCATGCCTTTGGGATTACAAAGACCCCAAAACTCATCTCATCCCACATATGCCCCCAATGAGAGGGAGTATGGTGTTTCGAATAAGAAAGACTCCCATAGGCTCATATGTTTGTATGCTTAATCCTCACTTGATGAACTGTTTGGTAAAGATTGGAAGGTATGACCACGTTGGAGATGTGTTCTTGAGTGCGGGCTTGAAGGTTTCAAGAGTGCAAGCCAGGCTACCCGAACCCCACCAACCCTCTGTTATCTGTAGCTCTGCATGTAAATCTCTCAGCTACTGCTCCGGGGCCATGCTTGTCTGCTTCCCAGCATAAAAACAATGGACTAACCCTCTGAAACTGTAACCAAGGTCCCAATTAAACATTTTCTTTTATAAGAGTTGGCCTGGTCACGGTGTCTCTTCGCAGCAACAGAAAACTGACTGAGACAGAGAGACTGTCACTGCTTTCACACAGAAGTAACTTTCAGCTGCCACCTTTCACACCTTGTAGCTTTCTGCCACCTTCAGAGCTGCCCCTGCCTGAAGCAACCCTGCTGTAAGGGACCAAAAGCACCCCCTGCAAAGACACTACATAAAGCTATGTGAATGATGGCATGAGCCAGCTGCTGGGCTAGGCCCAGGTACCCCAAGTGTCCAGGGGGAACATGGTAGACGCCTCAAGCCAGGATCATGCAGCTGGCATGCAGCAATGGGAGGCCATGAGACAACTGCCATCTTTAAGTCACTAAGCCTGTGTTTGATCTGCTAGGTAGCAATGATAACCAGAACACCCTCCAGGTTCCCAGAGCTTTGGAGTTGCTTTTATTTGAAAGTAAACACTCTCTTTCTCAGGGGTGGGAGGAAACTTGGGACTGAGCCCAGGGCCTTGTGCATTCTGAGCAGCCTTCTGCCTCAGAGCTGTAACCCCTACCCAGAAATATTTGAGTCTGCTTAAATATCTGTTACTGTGAAATGGGACTATCAGGTCTAGGTTGGGCCTAGCTGTCCTCGCACGGCTATCGTTATCTGAAAGCAGAACTGAGAACCCTGCAGCACACCAGGCCACATGGAAGGCAAAGGGAGAGGCCAGCAACAGCCACCCTTCTCTGGTGAGCTATGAGCAAACTAATTAAAGGCCTTTGTTGCCAAGTACAGAGAGGGCAGAGGGGAGAAGAGGGGAGAGTGATAAACCACAGAGCTCTTCTGAGATCCAAGCATCATGGAGGCAGCCCTGCCCCCGGGGGCTCTTTATCACCAAATAACAGCAGTTAGGCTTCGGCTAAGTTTATCAACATGGTATTTTCCATCCCTTTTCCTACCAAAAGAGGTGCCCTGAGCTGTATAATATATAAGCTAATCTTCCCATGGTTCTGAAGGTCTGACACCCAAGATCAGGGTGTCTGCCAGTTGGTTTATTTGAGGCCTCTCTCCTAGGCTTACAGATGGCTATTTTCATACTAGGACCTCATGTGGTCAGTCCTTCCCTCTGTCTGTGTGTGTGCATATTCTAATCATCTAATATATAAAGAAAAGCAAGCAGATAGTATTGGAACCCACAGTTAGGGCCTCATTTGATCTCTTTTAAGAAGACACTATGTCCAAATACAGTCACATCTAGGGGCACAGGGGGTCGGACTGGGAAGTTAGAGATCACCCTGTGAGCGTGAGGACAAGAGTGTGTCAGCCTGGAGCACACGCTGCGGATCTGAGCTGCTGGCTCATCAGGGCCTGCCTTGTTGGCTACAGTACTAACGCCTTTGTTCTTAACAGTCACTGCTTACCGCAGGACCTGGCATCTTTCCCACCCTCTCGTGGATGTTCTTCGAAGCCCTGCCTGTCCCTTAGCCACTCCCAAAACATCACCTGCTGCCTCCCTCCATAGGGCCCTCCTCTTGTCTCTGCTGGGCCTCAGCTGCTCATGAGGCCATTTTTTCTAGACTGCTCTGCCCTTTGCCTCTTTCTGATCCACTGCTGCCTACAGGAGTGAGGGCCCCTGTCCTCAAAGCTGTCCTCACCACTGTTCGCATAGCACGCATAGACCACTGTCTGTTCTTTGATGATCTCTAGTCCCCATGTAGCTCCTGAGTTGACCCTCTTGAAGAAGATCATCAGTCAGCAGTGGTCTTTTCTCAGAGGTAGGCCTTGTTTTGTGTTTCAGTAGGATGCCCTATGGTATCAATGCATCCCAATCCAGAACAGGATGCTCAGGAATGACCCACAGAGCCCACAGATTTCCAAGTGGAAGATTTAAAAAAAAATTTTCATCCAAAAGTCCAGAACCACTCCCTGGACTTTTGTGGTAGATACCATCAGAAGACTCAGCCCATGGCCCATGGTCTTACTCTATTGGCCCCACCTAAAAGCTGCTTCAAAACAGCTGATCCTTCAGTTTTGCTTTGAAGAGAGAAGTGCTGGCCTGTGGGAATTTAGTCATAATGCTGCTACCCAGTCTGGGGTGGGTTTCACCTCAAGCTTTCACTGTTAATCCAAGGTAGAGTATTGATTCTGTACAGATGCCTTACCAGGGCTTGACCAAGTACCACACCATCTATACCTCATCTCCTAGAGTCAGTGCACCTGTCATACTGCAAGTCAGTCATAAACAGCAAGCACGGTCCATAAGTGTTTCTTATTTATTAAAAAGTAAAATGTCACTAATTATATAAGTATCTGAGGAGCCTCAGAGTCACAAAGGGGAATTTAAGAAAATGGTTTGTGAGAACATGTGAGCTGCAGACATGACTCAGTGGGGAAAGTGCTGGCTGCACAAGCGAGGCACCTAAAATCAGACCTCCAGAACCCAGGTAAAATTTGAGTGCAGAGGCTCACACCCACAAACCCAACCCTAGCAGAAGGAGAGAAAGAAAGGTCCGAGAGATTCTCAAACCAGCTTGCCTAGCTGAACCATCACTGAGCTACAGGTTCACTGAGAAACGCAGTCACAAAATATAAGGGAGAGCCTGATAGAGGAAAGACACCCCTTGGCCAATACACACAGATGCGAAGCAAATCATACACACACAGAGACTAACCAATACACATGCATGCAAAGGAAAGTTCCACAGAGAGACTAACAGAAAAACAGACAGACTCTGCCCAATATATGTAAACCTGCACACACACACACAGAGAAAGCACTTAATGTATATGAAGAAAGAGAAAGAGGAAAGAGAGACAAACAAATGAGGGAGGAGGAGAGAGATGAGGAAAAGATGACAAAAGAAAAGAAGAACAGAGTGAAGAAGAGAAAAGGGGAGAAGGAAGGGAGAGAGGAGACAAAAGAGAAAGAGATAAAGGAATAAAGACATTAATAAAACAAAAGAGAGGAAAAGAAAACGAGAGAAGCACTCTTCCTCAGAATGAGCCTGTTACACTTTAAACACAGTTGGGGCTTAACAAGTGCTTGCTAAAAGGGACTGAACTGCTCAAGTGTACTTAATACCTTCCCTGTTGTAGCCTCACTTTCTAAGTATTTTCTCCAGAGAGATGGGGAAACAAAAGAAAAGACTTTAGCTAGCTCCAGTCCCTGCACAGCCAGGTGGGGCATGGCAGGAAACAGGAGCCACAACAGGTCTCCAGGCTGGTTCCCTGGAAGTGAAGCAAATCAGGAGAGAAAAATATCCTTGGCAGATGATTTACTAGCAAACTCAGCCACGCGTTTTTATTCCTAAACAAAGTAACCTAGAGCTGTTTCCACTCTTTTTTTTCCCGCCTGTTTGTTGAAGGCCACAAGACAAAGCCAAATGCAAACAGCATAGTGGTATAAATAAACTCCCACTATGGCCCTGAGCCAGGAAAAAGCTAAGCATGACAAAATGGGAAAGTGTAACAGGTGAGCTTCTGCCTGGAGTCTTTTAAGCAGCCAAGAAGATGTGGTTCCTGGAAATAGCCACGCTCACAGGATCTTCTCTCTGATACTGAGGCTGGCTTTATAAATTCCATTACAGGGACATGAGGGGTTTGAGGAGTTCTGCCCTCCCTAGGGAAGGTTAAGTTCTGTGAGATCAGTTTTCAGGAACATGACACTGTACGCATTATAGTTCGTTGCAGTGTCTGTAACCACAGAAACACACCTTTGCAGTATTGATGATAATTCTCCAGGGCTCCCAAAATCTTGTCCCTGTGGACGTTGGCTTTGGGGCAATGCTAACACTGAGTAGTGCTGAAAGAACGATGCTGTGTAAGCAGCGAAAGTGAGCCCTGCACTTGCTTCACTCTGGGGGTCCTGCACGCTGGCCTGGAAACATTTCCCACCTTCTGCCAACCGTTTATGTAAAGTCGGAGCTGCTTGCTTAGTGGGGAGACAGCTAAGTTGCAGAGTTGCAGGGAATATTTACAAAGATGTGACCCATACACACAAAGTATTTACCAAAGGATATTTGCACAGTGTGTAAATTTCTAGAAAAGGTACTCTATTTCTTTTTTTTTTCAACTTTTATTAGTTACACTTTATTCACTTTGTATCCCCCCATAAGCCCCTCCCTCCTCCCTTCTTAATCCCACCTTCCGTCCCCCTTTTCACGCATGCCCCTCCCCAAGTCCACTGATAGGGGAGGTCCCCTCTCCTTCCTTCTGATCTTAGTCTATCAGATCTCATCAGGAGTGGCTGCCTTGTCATGTTCTTTGGGTTGGTAAGGCTCCTCCCTCCTCAGGGGGAGGTGATCAAAGAGCAGGCCAGTCAGATTATGTCAGAGGCAGTCCCTCTTCCCATTACTATGGAACTCACTTGACACTGAATTGCCATGGGTGTTCTATTTCTTACGCATTTCATTTTTTGGAGACAAAGATGCCTGATGTAGCCCAAGCTGGACAAAAACTTAAGTCTTTTTGCCTCAGTGTCCAAGCTCTGCGATTACTGGTGTTTCTTCAATCTAGCAATGTTATTGGAATATACAATCAACCTAGAAACATTATTCTCTGTACTTTCTCTAGATACAAAACTGTATATACTTGAATTCATTACAGAAAAAAAAAAAAAAGCCAGGTTTTGTCTACATAGCCCTGACTGTCCCAGAACTCACTATGTAGACCACGATGGCCTCAAACTCACAAAGATCCACCTGTCTCTGCCTCCTAATTACAGAGATTAAAGGCATGAGCCACTTCTTCTGGCAATTACAGAACATTTTTAAATAAAGAAAAAATTAAAATTCTGCTTTAACATCACTGGCCAGAAAGGGTACCAATATCTGGTTGTGTGCTTTTAATTTTGTGCTCTATGCATATATTCGCATAAATGTATTCCACTAGTAACCTATTTTAACTCATTCATTTACAAGAATTTTTATCATACTTCTTTGTTTGTTGTGTGCGTGCATGCCACACTGCACATGTGAATGTTGGAGGAGAACTTGCAGGAGCTGATTCTCCCACTACGTGAGTCCTGAAGATTGAAATCAGCGCCTTCACCACATAGCCTTCTTCCCAGCCCATAAACATGATTTCCAACTACAGTTTGGGAGCTGAAGGGTTTGCAAATTTGGTAGATAAAAAGACATATAGCAAGTTACCTTTTTTGGTGCCCTGTTGAAGTTAAACAAGACACATTTGTTCTTGTCTGGAGGTTGAGGCAGGAAGGGAGTCAGACGCCCGCCTGAGATATACAGTAAAAACACTACCTCCAAAGAACAAAACCAGAAGCAACAAAACCCAAGGGTTGGGAATGTAACTCAGTAGTAAGAGTACCAGAATGTGTGAGGCCCTTGGTTAGATCCCACCACCACCCAGAACTGAAATAGGATACCTGATCTCTTTAAACCCTCCAACTTCAACAGAGTCACACTGAAAGAAAATTAAAGGCACAGAACACAGCAGTGAAATTTGAAAGCAGGTCCAGTTAACAATGCAGAAGAACACATCATGAAGCTAGCAGGTGTGCTACATATCCTTAAGGATGAAACTTGGAAAGCAAATGTGATCTCATAGCATGCTTATTTGAGTTAAGAGTCATTTGTTGTTTTTTTGTTTTGTTTTGTTTTTTCCAGTATTCACATCATTTATCACTCCAGGGGCTCTACTTTCTTTGACAGACAATGAAAATTGAAGGGTCATTGAGAAGATTAAAATCAACCAAGTATTTACTTTTGCTGAAAGAGACTTATTAGAAACAGCAGGTATTTATGACATGCCAACTATATAAAAACAAGAATATTAACATGCTTTCCACAATGAGAGGTGGAAAACAGAACAAAACAGCAGCTTTTAAACAAGGAAAATATTTACAAAGGAATTCTTCGTGATCACGCAAGCAGAATCTAAAAGTGTTGAATGGGTGAAATCAGATGGAGGCTGGGAGAGATGTTAAAGGAAGGATACAAAATTTCGATTAGAAAGCAGTAGTAAGATTCAGACATCTGTTCTGCAAGAGAGTGACTAGAGTTTGTAACAATGTATTATATTCAGGTGTTCTCTTAATCAAAGAAGATACTCAGAGTAGCTTCATTTAGCCACTCCACAAGAGTTACTTTTGCAATAATTTCTTTTAGTCTGGGCTGCAACTCAGTGGTAGAGTACTTACCTTGCATGTGCGCCCGAAAAAGGTGTACAATTAAAAAAAGTGTACAAGTTTATCAACTAAAATAGATCAAGAATTTTACAGAGGAGAAAATGCCAAAGTAGGTGAACTTAGATATGCACCGTTCTTCATTAAGTATGTATTCACATTTATTCAACCAAAACAGACTGCATATTTTATTGATTAACAGATTTTTATGGTAGCATAGCTATATATGGTGTGGTTAAATGAAATAGATACAATATATACAGTATAAATACATAATATACAATCTTCCTTGAAGACTAATACGATTTACCTAGATTCTTTTATTACTCTTAAATGGTCACTGAAATGAAAGAGTAGGCTTAGGGTGTGGCTCACTGGAAGAGTTCTTGTCTGCCTGCATTCAGAGCCCTGAGCTGGATCCCTAGCCACAAAGAAAAACAAACGAACAACCTCACACTTACAAGGAGTAAAACCAAATGAAAAGAAAGTTGGTTTGCTTGTACTTGCCCTCTGCATCTTGCCTGCTGTGCGAAGAATAGGAAACCACCCAGAGGAGCTTTTAACTTTAACCCAACCTAACCCTAACTCTAAACCAACCCCTAACCCTGCCCTATCCTCCCTCCCTCTCTCCAAGAGAAGTAAACATTTGCTTTTGTCCAAACACAAAGGACTAGTAAGAACTGGTAACAATCAACAAACTCGACACAAAAGCGACCTTCGCCACACCTGGGTATCTGCGATGCACGTCGTGAGAGCTGTGGAACAACCCGGTGGCTTGAGTCTAAGTACTGACCAACAGCGTCCCTTTAGCGCTGAGAGTAAGAGGGGTAAAGACAGGGTGAAGAACCTGGGTGGGGGGCCTCCACATTTACATTTAGTGCCGCAATAGGCGAGGCTACCCTGTGCTGCCCTGGGAAGTCAAAAACAAATAAAACCCAGCAGCTCTAGGTTTTTTAAAAGCTCATGAAAGCATTTTCAAGCCCGATGGAGTGTCAGACCCCTCGCCGCTACCGCCGCCGGGCCCGCGAAGCGGAGGTCTGGGTTGTCTGGGGGTGGGAGCCGCGCGCGCACCAAGTGCGCCCAGTACCAGTTTGTCCATGACGCAGCGCTCCGGGATTCTGTGCAGCGGCCACGACCTTGGTGCAGGTACCCTGCCTTCGTGGTCCCCAACACACAGCCCTTCTCTATAGACGCCTCAGGCTGCCAGCTGTCCCGGTGTGCTGGGCTGTTTGCTGCTCTCGGGTTGCCATAACGACAAGCAATGCTACATTTGGACCAGCTCCCTCCCCCCACCTCGGAAGGCAGAGCACATTCCCAGCTCCTGCTCCTGGACCCCAGGCTCCTCGCTGGGAAACAGAAAATAGTACCAGAGCTATTTATTGATTGTTAGACATCAGGTTTCTTAGATCCCGCATTAACGTTATTTTTAGTGTCGTTATACATAGCCAAATCCTCGTATTGGAACCTGTTTGAACGAGAAATTTTAAGCCTGACTAGCTTTAGGAGAAAAGATGTTCAAAATAAAATTGGAAGTTTCTAACACTAATGCGCAGTTTCTTCCCGCAGCTTGGAATCAGTCTTAACGTCCCTTGCTTCCTGGTGAGTCATTTTCATCAATAGTTTACCAGGCTAAGACCTCCGTGCAAGTGTTTAAACCTGAGGATCAGTCCTACGTGCCGGCTCCCCTTAGTTTCAACTGCAGTGGCCGGTGAGAATTCCAGAGGAGTTTAAACAGAAGCATTTCAAATGTGCCAACACTCCTCAGCACCGTTCAGTATGGAGAGAACACGTTACACATGTGTGCTTGCATTTTCTGGAAGTAAAACTTCTAAAAGTAAAAAGTACGTGAAATTAATAGTGTTTTTCATTTAACCTAGTATATTGGCTCAATGTAAATAACGTATTTTTTTTTAAGTCCTAAGGTACTTTTCACAGAGTCCAGACTTCTGATATGTTTTTGTTATTTATAACACATCTTGGATCCTGGGGTACCTTTCCTGTTGCTGGAATACCAAATGAATCATTGCTACTATCTGGACAGAACAGATCTTCTCAAGCTATCAGATCAATGGTGACCAACCCCAAGTCCATTTGTCCATAAGGCCTGACCATCCTCATTCTCATCAGAAAAAAAGTCCTTAAGCATCAAACACCATTTTCACAAACAAACAAAAAGTAAAAATGACAAAAGTGGTTGCTGTAGTGTGTGTGCGTGTGTGTGTGTGTGTGTGTGTGTGTGTACAAATGTAAAATAAATTAATGGCATTCCAACTACCTGAATTTGTAGATAACATGTGCATAAGAAAGGCAGGCACCTTTGCTATGCAATGCCTTTCACATTCAGGTATAGAGGATGCTCAGGAAGGGTTAAACATCACTGAGTTTGTCCACAAGGCTATATGTCATTGTCCAGTCTCCATCATTACAATGTCATCAAAGTTAATATCCTACAATTGCCTCAGAAACAGTTAATCCCAGCCATCTTTGTTTTTTCAGGGTTTCTCTGAATGTTCTGTTTGCCCCACCCCAATGCATACACCCTCGGAAACTGCCCTGCCCCATGTTTGTCCTCTGGAAACTACCTAGTACAAGGGGCTTGGGTTTTGCTGCCTGGAAAACATCCTCCTGTGAACTCTGAGAAGGGATAAATTAAAGTCCACAGACAGTGAGACAGTGCTTTTTTGTTGCAGCTCTATACTTTGAAACAGTTTGGCTCCTTTTGCTGATTTTCACAAAGAGACACCCTCCAGAGAATTTGCCGTGCTTCTTTGCCTCTTCTGCAGACTCCATTTGGGTGGAGTCTGGCCACTTTTGCTGAGTGGTACCCCCTTTGTTGCTGTTGTTTGCTGTTTGCTGCTGCTGCTGTGGTCTGCTACATTGCTATTTGACTGGACTGCTAAAACCCTGATGATTGAGACTGGTATATCCCCAAAGAAACTAGTGACCCCAATCAGCAGGAAGTAGCTAAAAAAGATCTACAGCCCCTTTCCCTACTAATCTCCTACCTAAGATAGGGGCATGGGAAGGGAGGTAGGTCACTTAAGAACATTAAATAAAGTAGCTATTTGAAAAATCTAAGCCTTACAGATGTCACCCAACATGCCTTAAGTATTAAGGGTAACTTAGTTTCTGGGGATATTGAAGAAATGGCAAGTTACTATAGGATAAAAATATGTTTAAGGAGGTCAGCAAGATGATGTCTGCTGCAAGATGGTTTCTTTCTCTCCCACTTTGCTCCCAGAGGGGATTTTTTGTTTTGTTTTTTTGTTTGTTTGTTTGTTTTGTTTTGTTTTTGTTTGGTTTTTTTTTTGTATCAGCATCTTCCTCTGTTCTGTTTTAAACCTTAGATTTCTCCTTTTCTTGGGGGGCAGTTTTCCAAGAGTTGGGGCAGAGGTAGTGGACATTCCTACACCCCACACTTGGAACTAAAACAAAAGCATGTTCACATGACTCAGCTGAGTTTCCAAAGAAATCAGAAATTTCAACTTCATGCTTCTGACTCCCAAGAGCTGGGACTAAACGTGTGTGCTACCATTCTGGGATTTACCCAGCCATCTTAGTAGACATGGAAATTGTTTCGTGACGGAATATCAGGTGGTTAGGCCTGAGACCTAGGAGTGAGAAGTCACCCCTCTCCACATGATCACTGTCCACTGACTCCCTTCATCTTAAGATGTTCCCGAGTCTGTCAGCTACCAGCATCCTCCTCCTACAGAAAAGACTCAGAGAGAAAAGTGGCTTGCTCAAGGCTATACAAGGAGAAGGGAATGAGCATCAGCCCTGGCAATTTATCTATCCTGCCTCCCATCCTATAGTCCATACTAGAAAAAAGAAGATACTGGGAATCTGGGTGTGAAGGTAAAGGGCTTTACAACAGCACCCATCTGACTAAATCCAAAAAGTGGGGCTACAGCTAGGCTCCTACACTCTACAGTTCCCTGATTTGTGTCATCTTGGGTAAAAATGTGTAGTAGACATTGTTATCTTTGAAGGTCCCTTCCAAAAAATTTGCTTGCAGTGGAGTGGTGTTGGTTACAATCCCCAAGCTAGAAAATCCTGGGTTGTAGAGTAAGCCCCCAGCCTTCATTAGTCATGCCTGTCTGCCATTTATATTTAACTCTTCTCACTCCTTGGTACTGCAGTATCAATGGCCACCCATAGCTGCAAGGCAGGATGAAAAGAATTTACAGTTTCTGTCTCCGTAGTAGAAGCAGGACGAGGAGAAAGAAGCTAAAAGGAAGTGAGTGAGCTCTACAGAAGAGAGTGACTTCTGCCATTTCAAAGTTTTATAATGTAAATTTAATGACATGTAAGGTGTTATTTCCTTCCTCCCTTCCTTCCTTGTTTGTTTGTTGTTGATCCTTGTCAGCCTATAGTTTATGAAAAGCAATGAAAGTGTCACCTAAAAGTCATGTAAATAACACAGTTAACAAAATTCTATTAGATATTATCTATGTGTCTGACTTTCCATCTATTTTCCCTTTTCTTTTCATTAACATTCCGCTCTTTTGTAAAATAGAAAAACATTACTACTATACAACTGTAGCGATGTCCCAAACCGAGAAATTTCATGGAAAGCCAAGGAGCTGATATAGCATTGTTAAGTATTTATATTCTGAAAATTAGATTCACAGGAAAAAATATATTTTTTGAGTATCACTATGTGTTAAAACATAACACAAAAAGGCCTGGCGTCTAGCATTGCACCAGCAAATAGTTCTGTGGTTTTCACTGAGTCTATCTCTGTTTTCATTTCCGTAAGTGCCTATCTTTTTATAACAAATGAAGTCATTGTCTAGATCAGCTCTCCTCAGATCTGAAGTGTTCCAGCTCTGTGTAATTAGTCTTAGCACCTATGTCACAGTGTTCATGAGGTTGGTCTTCCTAAATTCAACAGCTGGTTTTTGCAAACCTAATTTGTGTTAAGTTAAAAAAGCCAGGTGCGGTGGCACATGCCTGTAATCCCAGCACTCATGGAGGCAGAGTCAGGTGGATCCCTGTGGGTTCAAGGCCCACCTGGTCTACCAATTGAGTCCAGGACAGCCAAGGCTACACAGAGAAACCCTGTTTCAAAATCACACTCTCCCCTCCCCGCAAAAAGAGAGAGCACCAAGCAGGAATTTGTTGTTGAAAGGTCCAGTGGGTGGGGGTAGACTGAGGTTTCCTTCAAAATCTTTTAAGAAAAGAAGTGAACTGCTTTCTTGAAACAGGGAGTACAGCTCCCTTCCATGGTAGCATGATTTGAAGCCAAGATCAAGGAAGATAAGAGCTGAGGAATTCCTGCATACCTAGCATTCACCTCCATCTATCCAACTAACCCTCTTGAGTCAGCATTGCCTTGCCTAAGCTGACGCTATCACTGGAAGGTACAGTTTGAGTAACTGAGCCAGCTGCCTCATTTAATCTAACAGTTTTGCACTGAGTAGAAATTAATCTACTCTGTTATCCAGGAAGCCACCACGACAGTCTGCCAGCATCCTGGGAATGTTCCCACTTCTCTAATGAAAGAAAAAGAACCAGCTATCCCTTTCACACCTTAGCTGGAATGTAGCCATGATATCTGAGGTGTTTATCTTCTTTCGCCCAAGCACCATCTAAATCTTCTTTTGCCTTTGAAGAATTTCCTACCAACTAAAGCCTTCTATCCTCTACAGATATTAAAAGTACCCACTATTTTCCCAGGGCAACTAGGGCAACCAGACATGTTCAATCTGACGCATCCCCTTTGGGCTTCAATCAGAAGTTAATCATGACTGCCTAGGCACAAGCTAAACAAGAACAGTACCAATAGACATACTGAAGTAGCTGGGAAAACCCACAGAGCTACAGGTAACTAAGGAGTACCGAGAGCCGGAGAAACAGTTTTCCTCAGGAAACGCACTCATCGGTTACCGAGTACTGAACGGTCAGCCCCGGAAAAACACACACAAATAATATAGCACAGACGAACGATTCAAGTTATGTTTAGGAATATATGTGTATTTATAGATTAGCATGTAACAATAACAATCAATGAAAATCAGAGGCCAAGAAGGTGAAAGAAAGAAAGAAAGAAAGAAAGAAAGAAAGAAAGAAAGAAAGAAAGAAAATATGAAAAGGCTCAAGAGAAAGGAAAGGAAAGGAAAGGGAGAAATTATGTAATTATAATCGCAAAAATAAAAGGTTTTTTTTATTTGTTTTGTTTGTTTGTTTTTAAGAAGTTAATCAGCAAAACCACAATATAATAGGCAACACATTCTGGCAGAGGTCAAGTAGCAACACTGACTGGCATTAAGTTTCCAAGGGCCGCTGTGGTGACGAGGCCTCCTTATTTGTATACTTAGCAGCCAGAGCGGTAGCAATGTCTTTCAGGGACCAGTTTCGCAGCAGGATGTCTGTGTTCCTGGCAAGTTTTCTAACCTTCAAAGAACATCTTCCTCAGCTACTATGAGCTACCTGACAGTCTTGTCATTTTGTTGCATTCTTTATTTTTATATTTGGCCTTTTGGGCTGTTTTGTTTCAATCAATGATGATCAGTCTCTGTTGTTTGCAATTAAGAGTCTTGACTAAGGATCAATGAGATGGCTTAGCAAGTATAGGTGCTTGCTGCCAATCCTGAAGACTGGAGTTCAATCCTCAAGACCCACATGTAAAAGGAAGCTGACTCCCAAAGGTTGGCCACTGATCCCCACATGCTCTGAGGCACACACACATGCTAAATAATTTTTAAAATTTTAACTGCTAATTGATCCCACTACATACATTTAACATTCTCACATCCTTCAGTCTCTTTAACAACGCTAACCAAGGTGGTTTCTGCATAATACTCCCTATAAAAGTTATAGAGAACCACAAATTATAGAAGTGGAGGAGAAAAAATGTAAATCATCTTAGTAACATAAATCTCAGATTTAGGGGACAAATTTGTTCGCTTCGAGGTCTTCAAAGGGAGTTTCTTTTCAGGGAAGAAAAGCAGCTTTGACTCCTTTGCAGCATTGTCTAGCAGCAGCAAATGTGTACGGTCAGTCATGACTGGATCAGGACAACACAGTGGATAGGACAAATATGCATAATTATGCACATGTGGGAGAACACATGTACATGAAAACTATATAGATCTATTTCCAGGACTGGCTCATGTGATTACAGGGATTGGCACCGTGGAGAGCCATCGTGGAGGCTGCAAATCTGGGCAGCAGTTGAAGCTGGGACTCACAGGCAAAGTTTCTCCGGCCCCTAGGAAAGCTCGGCTTGTTCTTAAGCCTCCTGTCAATTGCTCCTTGCTTACAACCATCTGAAGTGAGCAGAACAGACGTAGGCATAAGATGTAATATTTATACAATATTAAAGATGAAAATATACAAAGAGCCGTCTTATTTTTAAATTGTATGTATTCCTATGTGCCTGCACACGGTGGTATATGTGATACATGTAGCTGCATGCATGTGAGCTCAGGTGCCTGTGGTGGGCAGAAACATCGGATCCCATGGGGCTGGAGTAAGAGGTGGTTGTGAGCCACCAGATGTGGATGCTTGGAATCAAACTCTGATCCTCTGCAGAGTGAAAAGTACCTGGTGAGCCCTCTCTTAAGCCCCCAATTAATATATATATATATATATATATATATATATATATATATATATATATATACACTTAAGGTGGACTTTACAAAACTAAAATCTTATTTCATAACAAGCAAAACACACAAGGTGACTGTTCTTCATGCAAAGGAAGCATTACTTACACCAGAAGGATTTAACTAAAGGGAAGCCTGCAGAGGACGCGCAGAGGCAGTGCCACCTTGCTGTGTGTGTGGAATCACAGATCGCCAGGAATACTGTGGCTAAGAAGGGAGAATGTATTACCCAAAATGGGTGTCAAGATTTAGAATGTCTACTAGAAAACTTTAACAAGTAATTTGAAGAGAATGTGTCAGAATATATGAGAAGGAGAGGAAGGGAGGGAGGGAGAGAGATTATCCAAAGTTGTAATATTTCAATAAAAATTATAGGCTTTGATGGCTCAATGGTTAAGAGCACTGGCTGCTCTTCCAGAGGGTGCAGGTTCAATTCCCAATACCCACATAGTAGATCAAAACTCACACCCTCGCACAGACGTACACGCAGGCAAGACAGCAATGCACACGAAATCAAAGCAAATTATTTAAAAAAAAAACATTTAAAGCATTTTAAAGCTAAATTTGCTATTAATATTTACTGGTTTATTAAAATTATTTTCCACCTACATATAAACATTCATTGTTCAAACAGTTAGAAAATGTTTAGAGACTTGGTTTTTACTCTGTGTGTCTGTGACACATGTGTGTGTATGTTTGTGTGTGCACACATGTTCGCGTGAAGGCCAGAGACAGAGGGTAGGTATGATCTCCAGTTGCTCTCCACCTTAGTTTTTGAAAAAAAGGTCTCTCACTGAAGCTGGAGTTCATCGATTCAAGAGGGTTAACTGGCCACCAAGATCCAGAAACCCTCCGCCTCAGTCCCAGGACTACACGCACTCCATGGGCAGGGCCGCGGCTGTGCACAACTCCCAGCACTGGGGAGGGAGAGGTTAGGCAGATTTCCACGAGTTTGAGGCCAGCTTGGTCTACAGGAGTTCTAGGACAGCCAGGGCTACACAGAGAAACTCTATCTCAAAAAAGTAAAACACTATAAAACAAAACACACACACACACACACACACACACACACACACACACACACAGCGTTCACCCAGATCTTCTATATGAGTGCTGAAGGTCCAAAGTCAGCCTCTCATTCTTATGCTTTAGATGCTTTACTCGCTGAGCCATCCCATTCTAGGCCCAAGTTGATTTTTTCCCCCAATGGGGAATAAATGCACAAGTTTCTTGTTGTATAAATTATCTATACACGCTATGCTTTAGTTTGTGCCTTCAAGGTTCAGTCTCAGATTATCAAAAAACAAGTCAAACAATCTACCCACCAGCTGCTTGCTGGTTCTTGGATGACCATGATAATAAGTTTTAGACTTGGAATATTAAAGCAATCTCTCAGCCAAATTGAGAAAAGTCTGTGTCGAAGTTTTATTTTGAATTCTCTGTAGGAGAAAAGACAGCCAATTCAAAGATGTTCCTTCCTTCTGTTAGAGATATTTATAGAAAAGCAAAATTTGACAGTTTATTAAAAAAATAAAAAGTTCCAAATTTTGAGACTCAGAAAGAACACTCCTTACCTCTGAGCCTCAGAGCTGAGCAGGAAAGCTTGGTGGGACAGAAAGGTTGGTTCTTCTGGGATGTTCCCTTGCTGTAAACGAATATCAGTCAGGCATACACTGTGCTGCAGCGGGTCTTCGGTGCAGTAAAATTACAAAAGCTTTGCTGTCAGAAAAACATCAGCAGCTTGGTGCTAACGTTACATTACACCAGAGAGGAACATACTGGGTAATCCCTGTAATTCTTACTCTAGCTGGGTCTTCATTAACTGTTAAAAGTCATGATGTATTATTTCATGCTTATGTAAGCATCATGTTTTAAAACCTGTGCATTATTATGATGCAATATAAAACATGTCTAGTGGCCTCAGACTCCCCAAAAGCAGAAGTCACGGGGAAGGCATGCACAACTTCCCAGAAAGGTTTCCTAAACTTCTTCAAATGTACCAGAACCCAAAAAGGAGTTAGGCATTCTATCTTCAGGGAACTTCTGTTCCGGCCATCACAGCAACAGGTACAGAAGAATAGAATAGATCCACACAGCTGCAACCATGTGATTGTTTACTAAGTTGTCAAACATATACACTGGAAAAGAAACAGGCTCTTCATTAAACAATGCTGGAAAAAAATGCATGCCCACATATAAATAAGTGAACCTAGACACCCATTGCCAAGCCTCTGCAAACTCAATCAAAGACTGTAATATAAGATCTAAAATGTAGACAATATCAGTTTAAGATCTAAAATGTAGACAATATCAGGGCAGGGGGAGAAACAGGACAAATACTTCAAGATATATGCCTGTACAAAGACTTTCTGGATAGGACTGCAATTGCTCAGACACAATGCTAACCATTGGCAAACTGGACCTCATAAAATAAAAAACTCCTGTACAGTAAACAAAATAATCAAGTGAAGAGACAGCCTTTAGCTAGAGACAGCTAGCTACCTATCTGAGGAGTAATAGTTGAAATATGCAAAGAACTCAAAACACAAAGCAAGACCTCAAACAACCAAAACAAATAATAAACGGCTATAAAATGAACAGACTGTTTTCAAATGAATGACACTTGGAAGGCCAATAAGCCTGTGAAAAAGGTCAACATTTCTAGTTATCAGAGAGATACAAATTAAACACACCTTGAGACTCCATCTCACCTCAGTCAGAACGGCAGTCATTAAGAAAATAAAAGCTGGGAAGAATGCAGACAGAATGGAGCCCTTACCCAGTGCTGGTGAGAATTTTAGCTAAGCCAGCTGCAGTGGAAAGTAGCATATGGGTTCCCCAGAGGACTAAAAATACATCTATCATGTGACCCAGTTATATCATACCTGAGCATTTCTCTGAATTACTCCAAGTCAGGATGTCACAGGGACATTTCTTGTCAATGTTTATTGCAGCAGCACTCACAACTGTTAATCTATGGAGACAGTCTGGTGTCCAGCAACAGAGGACTAGCTAAAGAAAGTGCAGTGGGTATACACAATGGAATGTTTCCTGCCAGAAAGAATGAAGTTGTTGGAAGGGAGAAATGATAGCAGTGTTGATTAAATAATCTCAAAAATAAAAGGAAAAAGGAGCAAGGATATGCCATCAATAGGAAAGTAGGCACATTAACTCAATTCCAGAAGGACTGATAACGCTTTCGCTCACATGTGGTTCCTTCGCTTTGTACAGACATGTAAATCCGTGTGTGTTTACATGACATGACATGAATTAGAAGCAAACTTGAACTGAGGAACAACAACAACAACAAAAGAAGAAGAAGAAAAACAGCTGGAGGGGGAGGAAGGAAGGAAAGGGGAGGAGCTGGGGAATGTGCTCAATTCACAATATATGCTTGCTTGTATGAGATGTACATCCACACACAACATCATACACAATGAATATATGTGTTGATTAAGAAAAATGTTGCCAGGCCTTGTTTGGGACAGTTTTCTTTCTCAGTTGCCATTTCAAAGCTAGAAAATGTGTATACCATCTACCATCACTTGACAGAAATAACCGTAGAAATACAGTCTATCAGGATTAAACTGGGAAAGGAATATCAGGGAGAGACTATGCCAGTGAATGACTAGAATTGGGCACTTAGAAAAATATCTCCTGCCAATAACGAGGAGACTTTATCCACACTGTACATGTTTTGTAGTCTATATTCTCATTGCTAAAAACTCAAGCCAGAGAGGGAAAGTGAACTTCAAAGAGCTTCATCGTTGTCAAGATGTTTTGATGAAAAGGAAGCAAACCCCACTCAGTCTGGATTACGGGATAGCAGGTAGACTAGGAAACCAGATGTGTCTTGTAAGCAGCATGTCCTCGAGGCAGGGCAAAGAGAGACTCTGGCTGGCACCTCCTACCACCCAAGTCACCAGATATGACTTGCTTTGAACTCTTCCCATGTAGCTCTTCATAGCCTTTCTCTTGTCCATGCACAAGACAAAGGGGTGCTGCTCTGTGACATTCCTGTTGACAAAACCTTACTCTGAGCAGACAAAACAGATGTACTCTCAAGCGTAATTAACCCTAAACCCTCAAGAAATAATCTTGGGTCAAGTATTCAGCTTGATTCCACCATCTTTAACCAGTAAAGCCAGCAACAAGGATAGTCCCATCCCTGTATAAGGAAGAACAGTCAGGAAAAAAATATGGGAAAGCTATGGACCCAACAAGGAGGTGTCTTGGCATGCCCTAACTGGCATGACAGAACACCACAGAATGGGGCTTAAGCAACAATATTCATTTTCTCACAGGGAATCATTACAGCCAGTTCTGAAGAGGGCCATCTTCCTGACTCACAGATGGCTTCATGATACATCTCTACATGGTTTTCCCCAGTGCCTGTGCATATACACAATGTGTTTATCTCCTCATTTTTTTAAAGATTTATTTATTTATTATGTATACAATGTTGTGTCTGCATGTATACCTGCATGCCAAAAGAGGGCACCAGATCTCATTATAGATGGTTGTGAGCTACCATGTGGTTGCTGGGAATTGAACTCAGGACCTCTGGAAGAGGTCTTAATCTCTGAGCCATCTCTCCAGCCTCTTATTTTTCACAAAGCCACCACCCCGAGTTCTGGCAGATTACAGCCCTATGTTTATGACCTTGCTTACTCTTATTGTCCTCTGCAACTACTGTCTCTATATACAATTGTTATGATCAAATCTTAGGATCCCCAAAGATCACCAGGAGCCAAACCACATGTGCAAGAGCAAAAAGTTTTATTTGGGCTTAAGCTCAGTCTCTCCACCTTCACCAATGCAGTGGATCAGAGAGGAGAGCCACAAGCAGATATACCACAGGGTTTTGTTTTGTTTATTTAATTAAATTTTTATTTTTTATATTAATTATACTTTATTCATTTTGTATCCCAGCTGTAGCCCCCTCCTTCATTCCTTCCCAATCCCACCCTCCCTCCCTCATCTACTCCCTGCCCCTCTACTAGTCCACTGACAGGGGAGGTCCTTCTCTTCTTCCATCTGACCCTAGCTTATCAGGTCTCATCAGGACTGGCTGAATTGTCCTCCTCTGTGGCCTGGCAAGGCTGCTCCACCCTTGGGTCACTGAGTTTATGTCAGAAAAAGTCTCAGTTCCCCTTAATAGGGTACTTGCATACTGAACTGCCATGGACTACATCTGAGCAGGGGTTCTAGGTTATATCCATGAATGGTGCTTGGTTGGAGTATCAGTCTCAGAAAAGACCCCTAGGCCTAGAATTTTTGGTTCTGATGCTTTCCTTGTGGAGCTCCTGTCCTCTCTAGGTCTTACTATCTTTCCTAAGAGTCCCTGCACTCTGCCCAAAGTTTGTTTATGAGTCTCAGCATCTGCTTTGATACATTGCTGAGCAGAGTCTTTCAGAGGCCCTCTGTGGAAGACTCCTGTCCTGTTTCCACAGGGTTTTTGTTGGGATCTGAGGAAGAACCTGGAATTACCCAGCTTAGCAGTTAGAGGGTTGGGTGACACTCAGAAAGGGCAAGCTTGTTACAAAGTGACTGGCTAACTAGCATAACTAATATTGAGCAAGATATCTGTTGACCTCAGAAATGTTAAGTGGGTGGGCTGCCCAACAGATGCCCTACCCTGAGATAAAATACCTTCCCACTGTTGTGGTTACCTCCAGGCTATTCCTTGGGTAGGAAATTTTATGGTTTTCTTCCTGGAATTGGTGACCTATGGCCTAGTTCCTGGGACTGATGACTTTTTTGGGGAAAGGGGGTCAGGCCTGGTTCTCTCACAGTCACAGTCACACTGAAGGCATAGGACACAGCTCATTCAGTAGCAGATGTCTCAATGGCAGGTGTCCTAGTTTCTTTCTGGTTTCTGTCATAAAAATACCCTAAACAAAAGTAACTTAATAGAGGAAGGGGAATAGTTCAGTTCATAGTTCAAAGTCTACTATTATGTCAAGGAAGTTATCAAGAACTTGAAGCAACCGGCCATATTATGCCCCAGTAAGAATAAGCGAGTAATGAATACATACATGCTGTTCAATTGAAGTCCAGAATCCTACCCAAGGTATGGTGCCACCCACAGTAGACAGGTCTTTCCATGTTGATTAACATATCAAGATAATCCCTCACAAATATCCCCAGAGTCCCATCCCCCAGGAAATTCTAGATTCTGTCTAGTTAACAATTAATATTAACCATCATAGCAGGTGTATATTGTAAGCCATGGGGATTACTGTAGGAATGTAGAAACTCTCTTCTCTGGCTTTCAACCTGTGTTTCATGCTGCAAGGTTTTATTCATTCATTCATCAGTCAGCCAGCACTAG
Source organism: Meriones unguiculatus (assembly GCF_030254825.1). Classification (NCBI taxonomy): domain Eukaryota; kingdom Metazoa; phylum Chordata; class Mammalia; order Rodentia; family Muridae; genus Meriones; species Meriones unguiculatus. The sequence continues at coordinate 103,103,935 of NC_083351.1, forward strand.
GCACTGCACATGGTGTAAAAATGAATGCAATACAGGGTGCCCTTGGCTACGAAAGAAGGAAGATGGGAAAGAACGAAGAAAGAGTCCAACACTGTGGCATCAAGAAGCCTTCTGCGCAACATTTTGTGGGACAACATCTTGTGCGGGACAAGATGCCACCAGATATGCCAGGGACCAGAGACCTGCCACAGAGGCCTTTCAGGAAAACATACACAATGAGTAAGACCTATTTCCCACCTCAGATTTCTTTAGCCATCTTGATAATTCTGCGATGTTGTTAGTTTTGTTTTTTGTTTTAGTTGAATCGAAAAGCCTCTTCATCCTGTTAACAAAGGATGTAACCCATTTGATTCTTCAAGGAGGAGCATGTGTAAGTCCCATTGAATTCTGTGAATAAGCAAAAATATTGTAGGTCATGGAACATCATGTTTCTTCTCTTTAAGCCCAAACATGCCTACACTTAAAGTTTCCCTCAAACCAACACCCTACCCAATTCATCAGCTCAGAACAGAAAATCACTGCAACCCCTTCTTTATCTACCATGCTTTCTTTATCTCCAAGACTCTCAGATTAAGCAGCTCAGGGACAATCTGAGGGGGAAAAAAGTTTGAGTAATTTAGTTATCAGGTTAGAATTTAAGAGAAACCTAAATAGTACAAAAAGACTTAAAAAATATTTTATTTTAATCAAATTTTTAAAACATAAATTAATCTTAGGCCTGTGAGATGGTTCTGTGGTAAAAGTGCTTGCTGTCAAGACTGATGACTTGAGTTAGAGTCCACTGTAGAAAGAGAGAACAGACTCCTTAGTTCATCCTCCGACCTCTCCATGCACACCGTGGCATGTGAAAACTTCGATTGCTGTCATCTTGTGGCCTTGTCATAATTCCTAATGAGACAAACAGTTCATTCTCTTGCTTTTGTTGACCAGATAAGAAGAGTCTGAAAAGGTCATCAGGGAAATGCTTTCCTCTTGGGGTGACTCTGTAAATCCACCGTTTTCAGATAAACACAGGACAGACTCACTCAAGCTGTACAAAACCCCATGTTTCCAACTTCACGAAAACTAGGTGTTTGTGACAAGACAGGCAGGAGCTGGACTCAAGTGTATCTTTTCCTCATTTGTAAAGAAGGGATTTGCTAAGTAAACAAATGGTGCCTATAACATTTATTTGAACAGAGAAAATTTAGCTTGTTGAATTCTCCTGTAAGTAATTATGTTTTCCAAATATTTGTAAGCACTCCAGAGAACGATGTATTCATAAATCATTGATAAGTTAATTGGAAAGCATTCTTATGTATTCGTCAAACGAGCATCCCTACGGGCTCCTGCTAAGCTGAGCTTCGCTATCCTGGGCAAATTGCTGTATTTATTTAAAAGTAATAAATACTGCACCTTTTTTCTTAAAAAGCTTAAGTTTCTTCCCCTGAATCGGTGGTTGATACATATATATATATGTTATTATATATACATGCAAATATTTAAAAATCTTTTTTTTTCCTTATCAGATTTCTTCTTGCCTCTCCCCAACAATTATAAAAGAATGAAGACAGTGGGGTCCCTTACAGCTAACAGAGCTGGATAACCCTTACTTCACCTTAAAAGTTAAACTCCAGCAGCCAATTTCCTGTTGTTCCTTCTAGGAACTTTCATTTAGAGCCTCCATTTGGTGTGAGCAGCTGAAGGAAGAAATAAGCTTAGGATAGGCCCTTGGCGATGGTATTCACCTCTACCTCCATTTCACACTAACTACATCTCTCCCTGGTCATGGCTGAAGAATGGTAGATAAGGGAATGTTTCTTTTCACATTAGGTGTTCTTACTTATTTCACATTTGTTCTCTAGTGTGTGAATGACGTCATTGTCTGGAAAAATTCACTGCCAACAACTAAGCACACCATGCCCTTTCCCATCCCTAAAATGTTTATTTCTTTTCCTCCAAGTCATTGAAAAGGAGTCTATGACTATTTTGTTATGGAAATAGTCAATGCTGAGAGTAAAATCTCAGGAAACTTGCAGACCTGGTTCAGGTTAAAGAACATGATGGTTATATTACTCTTTTTCTCAGGTAGGTTTTATTAAATGGGTGTTTAAAAGTTTTAAACATGATTCTGTGTCTATCAATAACAATCTCATCAATATACAATGACACTTGATCCCTACAAAGTGGCATTATATACTTTCTGGATTACACAGGCAGAAGGTATTAAAAGGTGCTGGGTTCTCAAGTTACTGCAATGTGATGATTTCCATTTGCTTAGAACTGTGCCACTATAAGGAGATGTAATGAAGAGGTTAATGTTCACGCCGCATTGAGTGTGCATATTTTAACAAGAAGTGCAGATGGTTGATCAAGTAAAGAATTGTGATGGATGGAAGATCGTATCAGAATGCTGAGCCCAATTATAAAATCAAGTAGCAGTTGGATTATCACTCACCGTCTCCTTGCTCTGCTTACTCTGAAAGCAAAAGCTAAGAGCAGATGACATTGCCACTCAACGATATATCCATCAGTTTTTGAAGGACTCACCTTCTCTGCTTGCTTTCCTCCTTTCCCCCCCAAATTTAATGAAGACTCTAACGTGTGAGAAATTCAGTTGTCTGTTCATGGTAGAGAATAATTCGTTCTTTCTTTCTTTTGTTCTTTCTTTCTTACTTTCTATCTTTTATTTGTTTTTTGTTTGTTTTTCTGTTTATCCAAAAAAGGTTTCTTTGTGTGACAACACTGGTTTTCCTGGACTCACTATGCAGACCAGGGTGGCCTTGAACTCACAGAGAACTGCCTGCTTCTGCCTCCCAAGTGCTGAGATTAGAGGTGTGCACCACCACACCTGGCAGTAAAGAATATTTCAAACACTCTTTACAATTAAGTCTGCCAATATGGTGTTATTGAAGCCATAACAAGCGCCTTGGAGTTACTGGTTTATTCAGTTTCCATCTTTCTTTATAATGCTGTAATACTTATTTCCAGGTTCTCAGAGGTGGATACAGTCTCTTTTTGACAACTAGCCTGTTATAATCCTAGTTTTGTCTTTCTTGTGGCTGTGATTTAAAAACAACAATAACAAAATTTTCAAAAGCAACTTGAGGAGAGAAAGATTTATTTTAGCTTAGAGTTTGAAGGTCCTGTATGGTGGGAAGCCAGACCTTTGGGAGCTTGAAGCAGCTGGCCGCACCAAACTCACATCACACCCACTGTCAGGAAGCAAGGAAGGGTGGACATAAACTAATAGCCAATTTTTCTCCTCCATACATAGTCCAGAACCCTATCCAGGTAATGGTTCCCCTCACATTGCACAGGCCTTACCACCTCAATTAGCACAACTAATATAAACCCTCCCAGGCATGCCCAGAGGTCCATCTTTCATGTGATGCTAGATCTTGTCAGTTGAAATTTTATGCTAACTCTCACACACTCTCTACCTATGGAATAAGCTCACTTGTAGGTCTTGCCCTTTCCCAGGCCTTGAAGATGCAAGAAGGAAAAATACAGGAACCCAAGACCAACAGCTCCATTTGAAACCTGGTTAGCATCACTCTTTTGTTCTAGACACCGGGCTGGCCCTCCCACCCTCATCTTGCTCTGCACAAGCCCTGCTCTTGTAAGGTTATGCCCGCTCTCTTGGACACTGCAGTCAGTGACTCTTGGATATTTACATGAGAGAAAATAGAAGCTGCACATATCTCAGGGATATGATTGTAAGCATCTGAATATGAATAAAAAGTTTGAGTGATTCTTCCTTCTATGGCTGGATTCCTAAGAGGTAGATACCTTTCAAAGAGGAAAATTTTTTTGCACCTAAATTAGCTTCTAAATAGGAACAGTATCTGTGCTCTGGCTCCTCTTCATATAGTTCAACATTTTCAATTTAGATACAATTCAGGAGGCAATGAGATACAAAGAAAGTAAAGTAAATGGGGACTCTGTTTTTCAGTGACACAACAGTCAGTCAATGAGTACACCACAGGAAAACTCCTAGAACAGCAAAATTACATATGTCCTGGACACAAGGATCAAGGAAGAGAAGGATATTTGCTAATGATAAGTTAATTATGAACACATCTGTATAACGACAGGCTAAGATGTGAACATATAAGCATGGATACATGGTATTCAGAATCTAAGGATTGATTTTCCTAATTCAACATCATCCTGAAATGATCATAAAACTGTGGTGTTCACTATGGAGAGAATGAATGAGAGTGTGAATAAGGGAATAAAGTTTCAATTTCGTAAGATCGAGTTGTGTGGCACACACATTCATTACTGCTGGAATTTAAAATCAGTGTCTTCACTCTGGCACTTCATGCAATCCAACAGTTCCTCAAGATGTTAAAAGTATAGTTTTTAAGTCATGGTCCAGCTATTCTATCCTTGTGGACCTAAAACATATATTTACATAAGGAGTTAGACACATATGCTCATGGCAACATTATTCATGCCATTAAAAGGTAGAAAGAACTAAAATCGTTAAATAACACTCCACTGTGTAGAAGTATTATATCTTAACCCACTTGATGAGTGAATAAACAGAACATGGCCCAGCTGTGCAATGGAATATTATTTGTCCCTGGAAAGAACATTGGCACAGAGTGGGCCCTTTTTCCAGTCAGGGCAATAGGGCCAATTGGGTGCTTGTCCTCTTATTTCTTCCTCCCATCTGATTTCTCCCACAAATCATTGGGGAGAATCATGAGCCACCACACTGAGTTGGCAAGATGACCCAGGGGGTAAAAGTACTTCCCTCCCAAGCCTGACAGCCTGCAGTTGATCCCTGGGACTTACAGAAGTCTGAATGTGGCAGCTTGTATTGTAATCTCAGCACTTTTACAGTGGGATGGGAAGTAGAGATAAGAGGGCTGACCGGAAGCCAGTGAGCCAGATGGCCTCAGATATGTAGAGTGGCAGAGACAAGAGAGAAACTGTCTTAGCAGTTCCTAACTCCCCAAAATGTTCTCTGACCTCTATATGTATACCATGCACACACTCACAATCACCCCACACTCACATTTGCACACATGTACACACACATGTATAGACAAAGCCATACATGCACACACATGTGCATACACATCTATGCAAATATTTATACACATATCTACAGGCTCATGTAAACACACATGTTCATATATGCAAACACATGCACACATCTACACCCATGTATACACACACAAACAGAAAAGAAAAGAGCCACCACAGTAGCCCCAGGCTCCACGGCTGAAGAAGTCTTCAGTAGTAAATTCACACCACGATAGCTCACATTTCTTCCCTTCCTCTTGAGGCTTTGGAGTGGAGAACTAAACGCCATCCAAGCATTCAGAAGAAAAGTGAAAGAGAGCTAACAGGGCACTAATATCTAACACCCACAGTTCCCAGCGAGAGGGAAGAGGTGGTGCCGCGACAACGGATTTGTAACTGCTTTATAACTGCCTAAGTGCTGATGACCAAAAATTTTTAACTAAGCTGAATGATTCCACTACAGATTCACACTCTCTGTCCCACAGCTGGGTTCTGAATGCTCCTTGACAATCATCCTCCTAATCACCACATGATTTCCTTTCCCTCCCCTCTGCAGCTGTTCTAAACCACCCCACCTCCACCCTGCTCTCCTGCCTCCTCTCAGAGGATGCCATAGTGTGGGGGAGACACCACAGGCTGCAGCCACAGGCAGCAGGCTTTCTTCAGATCAAAACCCATTTCTCTCCGCTCTGACTTGGGTCACTCTTGCTCTTCTTTTCTCTCAGGGAAGGTCCTAATAAAGGTCTCTAAGAATCACCCCTCCAACCCTGCATATATATACATATATATACACACATATATACATGTATATAATATATATAATGTGTATTTTGTATATAATGTATATTTTATATATATACACACACACATACTATTCAAGTACTGGCACCATCCCTACCACCTGGGCAGCCTTGAGAAAGCACAGACTACAAACTCTGATTGAGGGCTAAGGAGATGGCTCTGTGTATGAACGGTTTTCTGCACAAGCATGAGGACACACGTTCAGATCCCCAACACCTATGTAAAAGCTGGGAGTGGTGGCATATACATGTAACTTCAGGGCTTAATAAAGAGAGACTGGCAGATCTTGGGAACTGTTGAAACAGTGAGCCCCAAGTTTAATGACAGACATGTGCTAAGATGAAGATCAATAGGAGGAAGACACCAAATGTTAACCTCTGTGCTTGACACATGTACCCAAGGTGAGTGCAACTGCACCCAAGCATGCTCACACACACACACCCGCTGTCTCACTGCTACCAAAACAGGCTAAGGACACCTGTCTCATCCAAAGCTACTGAGTCTGAATTAACAATCACTTCTTAAATAGCTACCATTCCAAGCATTTGGGATTGTACAATAAACAGAAAACAGTGCCTACCTTCATGGAGTTTGAGGTCTAGATTCACAACATGTGAATCATTAAGTAGATATTTTAATCGCTCATGGAAAAAGAAGCGATGAAGAAAATGGCAGAACTGTCCAACAGATGGGACCTCAGACTGGAGATGTTTTCCTGAGAACATGAAAATTAAAGGGTCACCTATAGTCAGGCAGAGGTTAGGGCATGAGGGCATGGTGAGTCATTAGCCTTAGAGGAAGTGAGTTAAGACTCAGGCATCTGGAATGCACAAGGCAAGGGGAAATCAGCAGGGAAGGGTCACGAAGAAGCTGTGATGGAGAAAATGTGGTCCCATGAAGTTGGAGGGGTGAGGCGTGCGTTATAGTCAACCACAGCAGAATCTGAGGGAACAGAAAGGTTGCAGAAGCCAAGTATGTTGATCATTAAGAAGACAAGGTAAGAAGCAGATGCTTGGAAGTAACTACAAGTCAAAGCTCTGCTTCATCCTGTGGAAGAGGGCTAGCAACCAGTTTCTGGAACAGCCAAGGGCCCAGGCCCAGGACTCAACCAGGAAGATCCAAGTAAAAAAAGCTCTTCTGTTTAAGCAACAGTAAAATGTCATGGTATGTCAAAGCCTTTTACCCCAAAGCCCCTCCCACATCCCTGTCTCCTTCGAAATGCAAGTGCCTTCTAGTGAAGAATCCTTGCCACCAACCCCTTGAATTGTGTTCTCTTTTTTTTTCTTTTTTTTTCAATATTGTCTCTAATTTCCCATCCATCATTTAGTTCTCACCCAATCTGACTTTAATCCTTCTGATTGGTTGGTTGGTTGGTTGGTTGGTTGGTTGGTTGGTTGGTTGCTGCCCAAGACAGTCTCAAACTCCTGAGCTCAAGTGATTGTCACACTTCTGCCTTCCAGGTGACTGGCAAGAGAGACATCTGCCACCATAACCAGCTTGATTTCTGCCCTTGTCCACTGATGAGACCTTTGCCTACAGCCTCCTCACTGCTGATTCCAGGGTATTCCTTTCAGCACTTTTCCTGCTTGGCCTCTCTGTCTCTTCAAACCTGTTGGCCTCAGTAGTCACCCTAGGATGGTTTCATTGACTTCATATGCCTTCTGTTCCCTCATCGTCCCTTCCCTAGTCTCTCCTCCAGTGTCTGTTCCTAGTATACAGTCATCTAGGCCAGTAGTTCTCAACCTCTAGATCACGAACCACTTGGAGTTGAATAACCCTTTCATAGGGGTTGCATACCAGAATATCCTTCATATAAGATAGTTATGTTATGATTCATAATAGTAGCAAATTTACAGTTATGAAGTGGCAATGAAATAATTTTATGTGTGGGGGTCACCACATGAGAGACTGTATTAACAGGTCACAGCATTAGGAAGGTTGAGAACCACTGCTCTAGGCACTCCCAAAGCCTGCTCCTAAGTAATCTCATCCATCCCTGTGCTTTCTGCTTTCCTTCTCCCCTCCAAACTCGACAGCAGTGCATTCAATACAATTTTGTGGTTCTTATGAACTGAATTGTGTGCCCCAAGAGACTTGTGCGAGTCCTAACCTCTCTCACCTGTGAGTGGGGTCTTATTTGAAAACAGGCTCATTGTGGATAAGCTCAGTTTGCTGTGATGAATTAAAGAAGGCCGATAGGTTCAGGGTGTGCTGTACTTTTAAGAAGTGACGTATTTGACAACATGTGGTCCACTCAGGTAAAGGGAGCAGACCCATGCTTATAGAGCTAAGGGATGTTGATGCCTGCTGGCGATCTCGGAACTGAGAAACAGAGAGTGTGCCAGCACCTCCAGGGGGAGCACAGCCCTGCTGAGACAGTGACTCCAGACTCCTAAGTACACAAATACAGAGGAAATGAATTTCTGTAGTTCCAAGCAACTGAGGTTCCAGGCCATTTGTTTCAACAGCTCTGAAGAGAATGTTCTACGTCTGCACTCTCCAGTATGACAGCCACTGGCCACAGGTGACTGCTGAGTGGAACTAGTGTGACAAACAGGTACATTTTAGCTTGTATAACTTTTTAATTAGCTTAAGTTTAAATAGCAGCTGCTGGCTAGCATGTCAGACAGCTGCCTGCTGGGTGGGTCAACAGGAATATCTTCTTCACAGCTCAAACTTGAAGTATTCACACTGGAGGCCCTCCCTTCAAAGCCTCTCCTCATGTCTCAGGAAAGGTGCCTATTCTACCAAGTGCCACAGCTCAAAACTATAGGTATCCTCCTCGACCCCCACCTTCAGCACATCATCACGCCCCCTGCCTCAGTGTCTCCACCACTTCCTGTCTGTGAAGCTCTGCTTCATCTGGCTTTGCTTCCTTCCTCCTGGCTCCCAGACATATCCCACTCTATACACCCACTCTTGTGACCCTTTGTTAATCTGCTCTTCATTCAACACCTCATCCTAGCTGAACTCTAGTTACCTCTCAGTATTCACAAGGGGTTAATTTTAAGACCCCTTCCTCCCATGAAGGTACCAAAATCCCTCATGTAAAACAATGTACTATTTGCAAATAACTTAGACCCATCTTTCTATGTACTTTAAGTGGTCTCTAGATTGCTCATGGTACCTGATTAAAATTAAATACTATATAAATAGTCGTGCAATACTGCATTAGCTACAGGATGAAAACAAGTTACAAAAAGGTCTGTGCACACACACCTTTTCAAATGTTTTACATCTGATGTCAGTGAACTATGAAGATACAGAGACAATGCAGAACTCACAGATACAAAGTCAGCTACACTTTCATTTCCCCTAATTGAAATCTTAAAACATTATAACCTTCACTGCATACTCTTGCGATGCCTGAAGTGTCCTGTTCCTGGGAGGCTAAAGTTAAAATAAGCCCTCTATCTTCTTTGTCTCACCATGACCATTCGAGCCTATAGTCCGAAGCTTTTGTTTGCTATACAGTCAGTACCCAGTAACTATCTCCTGAATAAATGAGTGAGTGAGTTAATGAATGAATGAATGAGTAGAACAAAAATGGTATGGATTGCTAATAATGGTAACCCACACTGTTGGTTAGAATAGCGGCTAATATTGTTGCTAATTGTGGATACTAGAAAGGATAACAAAAGTATAATAAATTAAAATTTTGCTGTGATAACACCCAAGTGCTACTAATTACAGTTATTTCTGTGAAGTCTTACTTTAATGCCTAATTGCCAGGCAGTGCAAATAAGGATTATGTATATCATTAAATGTGGTGGATCCACTCAGTTGAGTTTCATTTCCTTGTAACAGTGAATTATACATATGCTTAGACTATGTAAATTATGGTTGATATCTGCTGTTTATTCCCATCCTTAAAAAAGCTTAGATTCCTAAACTGGCCTTCTTTTTTTAAAAACTTATTTATTTTTATTTCATATGCAATGGTGTTTTGCCTGTATGTATGTCTGTGTGAGGGTATCAGATACCCTGAAACTGGAGTTACAGACAGTTGTGAGCTACCATGTGGGTGCTGAGAATTGAGCCCAGGCCCATAAACTTGCCTTCTTTTATACCCTAGTAATTTTGATTTTTCTTGTCCCTTTCTATGAACTAGGAAACATGTAGGGGTTAAGTTAATTTGGTCAAGGTCTCAAAGGTAGTAAATGATGACTTTTGAATGAGTCCTTTGGCTCAAGAACTTAATGCTTTTCTGCTAGATTTAGTTTATTCCTTTTTTAATTTTATTTTTTCTTATCAGTTACATTTTATTAACTCTGTATCCCAGCCGTGTCCCGATCCCTCATTCCCTCCCAATCCCACCCTCCCTCCCTCATCTCCACAGTGCCCCTTTCCAAGTCCACTGATGGGGGGACCTCCTCCCCATTCATCCGATCCTGTTTTATCAGGTATGATGCATGTTTCATCAAGAAATCAGGTAGAGGCCTCTGGTAGATAAGAGGTACTAGGCTTGAAGACTCAAGAAAGAAAGTAAGTGACAAGCAGGAGCTGTAGAGTCTCTTCCAGACGCAGGTTACCCAAACCTAACATTATAGCCTGGACCCTTGATGCCTCTCCTCTCTTCTCCTCCCCTTTCTATCCCTTCCTTTCCTTCTTACTTTCTCTTCTTCCTCCTTATCCTCCTTCACCATCTCATCATTATCATCATCATCATCATCATCATCATCATCATCATCATTCTTGTTCTTCTTTCTTCTCTCTCTGTCTTTGTCTCTGTTTTTCTTTCTGTGTGTCCCTGTCTCTGTCTGATTATGTGTATCTGTCTCTATCTGTCTCTCTCTCTCTCTCTCCCCTCACAAACTAGTGACCCCAGTGTTGGCACTCAGTCAACTCCCAGATGAGCTCAGCTTTCCCTCCATCCCCACTGAGGTGTTAGACTTTTGAGTGAAGCTGCCTCCAACCCTTCAGACCAAACCAGCCCATCTGCCAGCCAGATACCACACGTGACCTCAATACCACATGGCACAGAATAACAGAGCAGCTGAGCCTGACCTGAATTCCTCACGCACAAAATCATGAGGCATAAAAATGGCTGCTGTTTTAAGCCTGGAATTTGGGAGATGGATAGCCATCGATAGGCCACATGCCACAAGTTCATTTTATAGTCTCTTACTTAGCAGTGCCAAATAAATTGCCAAGGGCCAAGCTAGTAAACTGTAGTAATTAGCAAAACAAGCTCCCTTCTCTTTCATATGGCAATCCCCACACACAGACAATGACAGCAATTTTGAATTTCAAGCAAATAGCCTATCTGTGGACCTATCTGAAATGTCAGCCATAAAATAATTTTCCTTTTGCAATTTATAAGCTCTGACAGAAAGGAGCTGTCTGTGAGAACCCAGCCAGAAAACCCTTGGACAGACATTCCGTTGATAATTTTCCCATTTCCATTTTTGACACACAGAGCCTTTCACTATTCAAGTGAACTTTGAAAGGAAACACGATAGCATCCATTTCCTTTGCTGTCCTTCCACGCATTTAATGGCACCCAGATATACAGGTGCATTTCCCTGGAGTTTTGTGTTATTCAGGCTCACCTTCTGGTGATCCTAAGACAAAAAAAAGTGGGGGGGGGGGGGCATTTTCTGAAGTTCCATCTAACAGTCCAGGCCAGGAATGCAAAGTAGCTAAGGAGGGCTGTGGGGGAGATTCCTGTAACCTCAGTGGACCCGTTACCCACACTGCACAATTAGCACAGCACAAGCCCTGCAGCTGTCTGCAGTGGCACCAGCACCGCAGTATTTCTGACAAGGCAAATCATGCTGATGATGTCAGACTCTTTTCTTAAACAGTGAAATGTGAGAAGGTGAAAACACGGGGCTGTTGGAAGATGTTTGTCCTTGTTTGGGGAACTATATTCACAAATGACTAGATTACTCACAGTTCTGCGTTTCCTCAGCTCTTTGAGAACCCACTTTCCTGTAGAGTCCTTCTTGAGGGCCTGTAGTTGGCTCCCTGGGCTCTTGGTTATCTCACCAGTCTGCCATGCAAGTCACTGAACAGGGAAAATGACTCAGGGCTCTAAAGAAAATCTAATTCATTAAACTAAACCTTGGAAAAGCTTCTCAATGAGTCATTGCATCCTTCCCCCTGCTTCTGGGCAGCACCACACCTAGATCATTTGAGCCAAAGGAGAGGTAATCACATTTTTTAATAACACAGTCAAAAAGGAATCATGAACAATATTGCAAAATCCCATTCCTATATATAACTATGTTCCAAGAGCCAACTAAGTCATTGCAGAGTTGGACCCAGGACTCTTAACGACAGAGCCAGGACTCCGGCTCACAGAGTGCTTTTGTACAGTTTTTAAAAGGTGGCCCCTTGAAGCAAAAGACCTAGGAAAAGCCATTCCCTGGGGAAAGCAACTGGCCTGAGCTAGTGTACAGCTTGAGAAAGAGCACATAGACTGGTCAGTGGATTCACTCCTTCTGCCTTCCAAACCTCACCTTTTGTGTAGGAGACGAACTTGCAGGACCACATGCAGAGACTTGGGAAGAGAGCGATAATATTGTATGTGAAACTTCCTCCTCGTTTTTCTTTTTTTAATCTATCTTTTTTCTCTTGTCATCCCCGTTGTTTGTTACTGCCGACACTGTATAACACTGATTTTTTTTTAATTTAATCTGTCACCCTTCTCTAATAACCTGCAGCTGATGGGTAATATATCTTAATCTCTCCAGATACCTGGCAGGTGCTCAATAACCATTCACTGGCAAATTGAACGACTCTTGGAGACAATGAGCAGAGCCTTAGACCACCAACATCTAATGGTTTCTTCCTTTAAAATGAAAAGATGATTGACCTCACCTCCCCTAAGGGAGAGCAACCAACCAGTTGGCTCACTGCTCTTTAGAGTAGAATTCCTGGTTGATAAAAAGAAATTCTGAAAGTACAGAGCTCTCGACTATGGGCTCAGACTCCCAGGCTGGGGCTCATGATTCTGTCCTGGCTTCCTGTCTGAACACCATCTCTAACTTAAAAAGCATGAGAGACTGATCATAAAGAATAGCAACATTCATTCTTATTTATCAGAGTACTCTTACCACGGAGAAGAGGCTGCCGCCCTTTGCTTATAGAGAGAAGACTGGTTTCCCAGAACACTCAACAGAGTCTTTTGCCCAGGACACACACGCACGCACACACACACACACACACACACACACACACACACACAGGGGCTCTACCCTACCAGCACCTTCAGCAACCTGATAGGTTTTTGATACCTGATACCATTTAAAGCATCTTTATTTTTGCAATTATCATTCCATACAAAAGCAATAGAAATGCAAATATCGACAAGTTTACAATTGAATACATGAACAGAGTATCTGTACACATTACCATTTACAGCAATATTACATGGGAAATTAACTGACCATTTAAAACATGTTTCTAAATTCCTCTTCTGCCTCAACTCTCAGAGCATGTGCTAAGATCCTACCTCACACTAACACTATTCCAAGTTCCAAAAATTAAGATTATATAACTTACATAAAAGCCCATTAATATAACAGCTTGACATCTTTGTTCAGAGCTTTGTATGAGGAAAAACTACATTCACATTGATAAAAGACCAGAAAATAAGTTTTTACAAAGCCATTGCAGCTGCCTGACTGAGAATACTTTATCAGTTACCTGATACCATTTTGATAGGAGAGGCCATTCTTACCAGGGCCAAGGTCAAAAATTTGCAAGTCCGAATGCCAGCTTATTTGCTCCGTGTTATTTGTTGTCTTTGTTAGCATATGAAAGTTGTCAGAGTTAAAGTGGCTCACATATGAAAAGGTCCAATAAAAATAGAAGCAGAAGGGTAAGAAGTACACATCTGCCTGATAACAAGAAGATTCACACAGAGCTGGGGACCTATCTTTCACTGATGCTCTAAGTTCAGTTCCCAGAACCATGAAGAAGGGGAAGCCAGGAGAAAGAGAGACCACTAGAGCTACGACCTTGCACAAAGGCCACCACAATCTCACACACACGCACACACACACACACACACACACACACACACACACACAAAATACTTTTGAGGGCTGGAAAGATGGCTTACAGGTTAAGAGCACTGGTTCCTCTTCCAGAAGACCTGGGTTCAATTCCCAGCATCCACATGACAGTTAACAACTGTCTGTAACTCCAGTTCCAGGGGATCTGACACCCCCCTACAGACACACACAGACAAAACACCAGTGCACATAAGATAAAAATAAATAAATTTTTAAAAAGAGAAAAATATTTACTAAAAAGGAAGAAAATATTTTTGCAATGACATCTGACAAATTTGCCATGAACATCTAACCATGAACAGAAGCTGCCCTTTCAACTGATTTTAAGAGTCAAGGGTCGTAGTTTTGAAACATGTATTCCTGCCTGGCATGCTTAAGTGTTTTACATTAATGAAGATTCCTGACATGAGAGTTCAATTGCAAATACCTAAGCTTCAGTGAGGGCAGGTTCTAGACTAAGTAAGAGCTATAAAACTTTAGGAAGACTTAAACTTGCCATGAATTCCTACTGGGGTGATGACTGTGTCTGCTGCAAGCCAATCTCAGGCTGCTGCCTTACTGGAAAAGAGAAACCCAAACACCTACTTCAGAATCGCCTACAGAGCGTGCTTTAGAGATGCACACTCTTGGGCCTTACAATCAAACCAAAATTCCAGGGAGTCCTTCTCAGATCTTCCCATTCCTGTGAAGCTCTTCTAAGATCCACTGACATTCTGATCTCTGAGAATAGGAACTAAAGAAACACGAGTTCTTCTCACTGTAAGGAACAGACTTTTTCTCCACCTCAACTGTGAGCATCTCACAGTACGGGCTGTTGGTGGTAGCCACTGTCCTCAGCTCAGGCAGGTAACTGGCTGGTATGACCTGGTATTATGCTATTCCTCTCTATTGACTTTATCACACCATCACCAGAGCTAGGACATAGCAAGAATGGCATTATGTCTGACTTTTATGGTTTCCCCATTGCCAAAAATCGGCACCATTAATTGCCGACCCAACATCCATCCCTTCTTTGTTTTGTATTGATGTCATGCAGTTGGTGAGGAGAAAATGTGTTCATAGAAGAGTGAACTCTGTTAACCACTTCAGGAGACTAACTGTGACTGATCTCAAGTCAGTTGCCATCATCCTACTTGCCAGCAACTGGCTCAGCATTGTCTAATGGATCATGAAGGGCACATACTGGAAACATCTAGGAAAAGTTCTCTAACATAAAGAGTACCTCCCCCACACCATTCCTATCCATTTAGAAGCCTCCCATTGCCTGCATAATACCACTACTGTTCCTTAAGGTCATCTGCAGAAGATTCTTAGTTATCTTGATTGTCCTCTTCACCCTATTAGTGAAGGAGGAGATTCTAGGGCTATGGGGGTGACTGAAGGAATGCTCAGGTCTAACTCTAGATGGATGAGATTGATAGCAGCTTGTTGGCCAAATATACTCACAGCCTCAGGGAAAAGAACATCATAACCCAAGGAGGGCATGAAAGAGCCTTGAAAGATGGGCTTGGGGTGGCAGCCTTACATCACCAGGAAGGTGGAGTGCCCCCAGTGCCCAAAGAAGGAGGAGGTTCTCTTCCTTGCTTAATGTTGTATTCTAACAAGGAACTGGAGCCTTTCTTACTCAGGGACCAGCAGAAGCAATCCCTGCCCCCATGACAATGTGGGTTGCTTGGTTGGAAGAGCTTATACATGAAGCCAAGTAGAAAGGAGCTCTTTGACTGTGCTTTAGAGGTCAAGGCATCGGACACCAGTGGACCCTTACCTCAGACTCGCTCTGAAAGGGCAGCGTGCCAATTGGGCCCAACACTGACCGCCATTTCATTTCTGGTTTACAATCCCACTGTGCTCCCCCTCCTACTCCTTCTGTGTCTGCGCTCACAACCCTTCTAGCGACTGGGGAAAAAAGCAGTGGTAAAGGCTTGAGGAGCTCCATCCTGCGGGTGGATAACTCTGACCTCAGTTTGTATGCATCCCAGCAGATTCAGGCAGGATGTAGCTCCCAGCATCCACAGGTACAGCTCCAATGACAAACCTTTACCTTCGCTTTTTCTTGTTCAATATCTCATGTCCTCCAATCATTCATTTCTGTTTCAGAATTAGTGCCTAACTAAGTCATATGAGG
Organism: Meriones unguiculatus; assembly: GCF_030254825.1. Taxonomy (NCBI): domain Eukaryota; kingdom Metazoa; phylum Chordata; class Mammalia; order Rodentia; family Muridae; genus Meriones; species Meriones unguiculatus. Next base: position 103,119,904 of record NC_083351.1, read on the forward strand.
CCAAAAGAAAGCAAAGTTCCTATGTGGACTCACAATTCTACGAGGACATGCATCCTGTGAATGTAAGAGAACGAAGCTGAGGATGAAAGCTGATGTGCTGAAGATGGTGAGATCAGAGCATGGACATATGTGGAGGTCCCTGGTGAAAACCCTGGGTGCTCTTTCATTAATTATGGACTTCATTGCCATCTTTCAGAAGACTTTCTTTGGATCATCCTAAGTTATCTTGATGGTGGTCCAGGAGCCACACATTAGAAAGTCTTTAAAAAAAAAAAAAAAAAGCAGGTGATGTCAGTGGCTGTGGCCATTTTATGGCGTTGGAATCTAGCAGAGGGGCACTATGGAAGTCTTCCTGGCCCATCACCTATCAAAGCCAGCCTGGAGTCAAAACGTATGATGGGCGTAATCAGTCTCATCTTTGGCCATTCTCACCCTGTCTCCTTATCCCCAGCTGTCACCTGAAATTCACTAACATAACTATAGATACAAAATTGTGAGGCAAGTTCTTCTTCATAGCTGTAGCAGGACAATTACACCCACTAACAATGACGTTGCTTTTTACCATAGCCTTTTAGAAATCAAGCACACTCAAGTGTCTCAGTGGTGTGTCAGCTACTGCCGTGTGATTGTCATGTGAGATTTTATGTAAAATGAGGAATAAGATTCAGAGAGTGAAAATGTACCTCCCAGTTGTTACTCTCTAAACACAGAAGAAAGGGAGAGAGAGAAAGAGATCAGAGACTTATTTTTTTTTAATGAGAAATCTTCACAAATGTATTTAGCTATTTCTCTTCTTGCTGTAATTAATACCTGAGGAGACATAAGGTTTGAAAGATACGGAAAGTCTAAAGAGATATAATTCATCACAAGGGGAAACAAGACAGCCAAGACTCCTCGCCCCCTCACCCTTTGGTGGAATAAGGATTAGAGAGCAGACAGGAAATAGGGCTGAGCTGTGAAATCTGAAGACATGTCCCACTGACCCACTTCTTCCACTGAGGCTCTGCCTCCTGAAGGTTCCGAAACCTTCCACACACCACCACTAACCTGGGAATGAGGTGTTCATGAGCCCACTGGAATGTTTCACATTCTAACCACACGAGTTAGTCAGCTCATGCTCCCCCTCCCCGTGGGGGGGGGGAGGAAGGGGGTGTATGTGCGTAACGTTGGTATTGCAAGAATCTGGCGATGTGCACAGCCCATGTTAGTCTGCGGGAAACCCTCACTCTGCCTCTTCCACCAGGTAATGTGGGCCTTGTTTGATGTACCCTAGTGACGAAAAAGCTTACACCAGTGTCCTAGCCCTGCTGGCATCCCAGACCAAGAACAGCTTGCCCAACAGCATCCAGCAACTTCCCTGGCACTGTCAAGTACAGTCGAGTTAAAGGAGTGAGAAGCACAGCCACATCCTATTGATCTGTATCTCCTGGATATTACTTTCTCCTCCACTGACTGTTTATGTGAATCTGTCTATTCTTGGAGAATTTTGTAATATAGTTATTTTAATTTATTACAGTTTATTCACTATCCCAGCTGTAGCCTCACCCTTGTTCCCTCCCAATCTTGCCCTCCACACTCCCATCCTCCCTCATCTCCTTTCATGTCCCTTCCCCAGTCCACTGATAGTAGAGGTCCTCCTCCCCTTCCATCTGACCCTAGCCTATCAGGTCTCATCAGGACTGGCTGCATTGTCTTCCTCTGTGGCCTAGTCAGGCTGCTCTGCCCTCAGGGGAAGGTGATTAAAGAGCCAGCCACTGAGTTCATGTCAGAGACAGCCCCGGCTCCCCTTATTAGGGAGCGCATTTGGAGACTGAGCTGCCAAAGGCTACCTCAATGCAAGGGATCCAGGTTATCTCCATGAACAGTCCTTAGTTGGAGTATCAGTCTCAGAAAAGACCCCTGGGTGAAATATTTTGGTTCTGTTGTTCTCCTTGTAGAGCTCCAGACCGTTCCAGGTCTTTCTATCTTCCCCTTCTTTCATAACATTCCCTGCACTCTGCCCAAAGTTTGGCTAAGTCTCAGGATCCATTTTAATACCCTGCTGGGTAGAGTCTTTCGGAAGCCCTCTGTGGTAGGCTCCTCTCTTGTCCCTTATTTTCACCTTCTTCCAATGTCTATCCCATTTGCCTTTCTGAATGAAGATTGAGCGTTTTACCCAGGGTCCTCCTCCTTGCTTAGTTTCTTTAGAACAAAATGACAGCCTACAGATTGGGAAAGGATCTTCACCAACCCTATAGCTGACAGAGGGCTAATATCCAGAATAAATAAAGAATTAAAGAAGTTAAAAAGCAACAAATCAAGCAATCCAATTAAAAAATGGGGTACAGAGCTAAACAGAGAATTCTCTGTAGAGGAATGTAGAATGGCAGAGAAACATTTAAAGAAATGTTCAACATCCTTAGTCAACAGGGAAATGCAAATCAAAATGACCCTAAGATTTCACCCTACATCCATCAGACTGGCAAAGATCAAGAACTCAATTGACAACACATGCTGAAGAGGATGTTGGAGAAAGGGGAACCTCCTCCATTACTGTTGGGAATGTAAACTTGTACATTTGGAAATTTATTTGGTGCTTTCTCAGACAATTAGGAGTAGTGTTTCTTCAAGATCCAGCTATACCACTCCTAGGCATATATCCAAAAGATGCTTAAGTACACAACCAGGACATTTGCTGAACTTTGTTTGTAGCAGCTTTATTCATAATAGTCAGAATCTGGAAACAACCCAGATGTCCCTCAATTGAGGAATGGATACAGAAATTGTGGTACATTTACACAATGGAATACTACTGAGCAATTAAAAACAAGGAAATCATGAAATTTGCAGGCAAATGGTGGGATCTAGAAAAGATCATCCTGAGTGAGGTATCCCAGAAGCAGAAAGACACACATGGTATACACTCACGTATAGGTGGATACTAGACATAATATCTGATAATCATACTAAAATCTGAGAAATTTATATATGTATACAATGTATTTTGAATCACTCAAAAAATTCTCCAAGATGTCTCTTCACGTTTCATATCCTCTTTTTTTTTTCCTTATGACCCACTGAGTGCAATAGCAGCTGTGCATGTGCACTTGTGTGTCGAGCAGTCTAAAAAGGCTCTGAAGAAAAGTGACTCCCTCCCCACCACAGCCATCAGGTGATAAGAGCTCTCATGTGGAGGTGGTGGGTCTCAGAGCCCTTCCCCTATTGTGTTAGTTTCTTCTTGCTGCTATGGCAAGTTGCTGCAATGTAACAGTTTTTGTTGTTGTTGTTGCTGCTGTTGCTTTTGTGTTTCAAGACAGGGTTTCTGTGTGTAGCCTTGGCTGTCCTGGACTTACTTTGTATCCCAGGCTGGCCTTGAACTCATAGCGGTCCTCTTGCCTCTGCCTTCCTGAGTGCTGGGATTAAAGGTGTGCACCCCCAACCAGCTAATTTAGTAGTTTTAAATAATACAAATATGTTATTTGCTATTCATTATAATCATAATCTGAAATCAGTTTCACTAATCAAAATCAACCTTGCCTCAGATCAGTCTTCTTTCTGGAATATCGAAAAGAGAATTTGTTTCCTTTTTCTCTCTCTCACTCTTTTTTTTTCTTTTTTCATTAGAGGTTACTTGCATCTCTCTCTCTCTCTCTCTCTCTCTCTCTCTCTCTCTCTCTCTGTCCCTTTTCTCCATCCTCAAAGCACATTTTCCCAATATAGTGTCCATCATTACATGGTCCTCTCTCTTCCACTGATTCTCATGTATTCTCCTTCTTACAATAGCCTGTGGGCCAGGCAGTGATGGCACATCCCTTTAATCCCAGCACTCAGGAGGCAGGGGCAGGTGAATCTAGCGGTTTGAGGTAAACATGAGTGAGTTCCAGGACAGCCAAGACTACATAGAGAAACCCTGCCTCAAAAAAATATGTATATGACCAAAATTACCCTCACCTCAAGATTCTAAAAATAAATTATTAGATAAAATATTACGCCTATTTAATTTATCTGTGTGTGCATGTATGTGAATGTATGTAGTCATCCATGCCACAGCACACATGTTGAGGGCAGAGGAAAATTTACAAAAGTAGGTTCTCTTCTTCTACCATGCAGACCCTGAGGTCAACTCACTTCATCAGGCTTCAAAAAGGCACCATTATCTTCTGAGCCCTCTTGTCAGCTTCCCTACCTTAAGATTCTTAATCACATCAGCAAAACCCCTTAGTCAAAAAGACCAGCCACAGGTAACAGGGACCTTACACTTCCATGGACCTCTTGCTAGAAAGAAGCTATTTAGTCAGCCCAGCATACCCGAGTTCACATTAAAATGATCACAATCTGACAGAGTTATGAAGAGCCAGAAGAAGATAGAAAATACTTCGGGCTATTAGTGGCAGGGTATGCATAGAAGAGAACAGAGATGCAAGCTGTAGAGTGGTGCCGGTGAGGATGGATATGGAGATCTGGCTGCACGGACAAGGGACAGGTCTCTTTTTACCTGTCTTTTTACCTGAAACAGCCTTAGCAATCCTCTCTACCATGCTCCAAAAAGTGCTGAATCAAGTATGACAAATAATTTATTTCAGTCATAGCCAAGTTTTTAAGAAGTAATAGAAAACTCCAAGCATAAAAAAATAAAGCCAGATCCTAAAAATCACAGGAGTAAACATGAGTGGATGCCGGCAGTGCTCTTTGGAAACGAAAGAGGAAGCAAGCCTTGGGAATCAAAGAACTTGCTTAACGTCTAGATGTGGAGAAGACAATAAGACTTGGGTGTATTCCAGACAAGAATTTTACACGTCTCTGAAATAGTCTAAGAAAGCAAATGGAACTGTTGTCTCAGCAAATTATTTAAAAAAAAAAAAAAACAATGCATAATTTGGACTTATGAAGAATAGTAAGAGTTCCTATAATGAATTTTAATTGGGCTTGTCCTCACTGTGACTTAGGATCTAAATTTTGTGTGATTTTTATGACCCCAGTAACTCAAGCCAAAAAAGCAATTAATGTAACAAGTGGAACACATCTTCTCCAAAGGAACTCTTCGTGGACTGCTATTCTCTCTACCCAGATCGAGATATCTTTCTACAAAAGGAAAAAATAAAAATAGCACAAAATAATAAAATTAAAGAGTATTATATAAACATCTCATGCCATAGTAGACATAATTGGCTATGAATACAACACTTTTGCTTACAAAGAACCAAGTATCTTATAGAATAATGTATTTTGAATTCCAAAGAACTTTCCTTGAATCCATAATGTTTACAAATAATCATTACAGAGCTTAGGGAAGGAATTAAGTATCTTACTGGGTTGGGAGAAAAGTCATTGGACAGAGAAAAAGAGAGAAAGAGAAACATGATCGTGGGCTCTAGGGGGAATTAAGACCTTAGGAGAGGAATAAAGGGATGATAGACAGCACCAGGGCCACGATCCCACAGACAGAGCTGAAGAAGTTTGATGTAATAATTACTGATTCTTCAGTTGGCCCAGGGTTTGGCTGGACAGTCCCTCCAGCTTTGTTCTATATTTATCTCTGCACATCTTATAGGCAGGGTAAATTGTAGATGGGTTGGTGTTCCATCTTCCTCCACTAGGAGTCCTATGTAGTTAGAAGGTGGCCTCTTCAGTTTCTGCTACTAGGAGGTTTCAGCTACAGCCACCCCATGACCTCCACAGAGCCCCCCCCCCCCGTTGCAGGTTTCCAGCTTGTCTCAGAAATACCCCCTCCCACCATTTCTCTCTTCTCTGCAAGCCCTCTGTCCTGCTTCCACTCTACCCATATCTGCTCCCCACCCTTGTTTCCCTCTGTACTCCCTCTCCTCTCCTATTTTGTTTCTTCAAGCATTTCTGTTGCTTATTCTAGTTCCCCTTCTGAGTGAAATTTAAGCATCCTCCCTTGGGCTTTCCTTGTTACTTAGCTTCTTTTGGTCTGTGAATTGTAGTATGGTTATCCTATACTATATGGCTAATATTGGCTTATAAGTGAGTACATGCCATGTGTGTCTTTTTGGGTCTGGGTTACCTCACTCTGGATGGTCTTTTGAGATCCACCCCATGGGTGAGAGCCAATCCCTGATGCTAACAATGACACTCTGCTATGCTTGCAGATAGAAGCCTAGCATAGCTGTCTCCTGAGAGCCTCCACCCAGCGAACAGATTGAAACAGATGCTGAGACTCACAGTCAAAAATTGGGAAGAGTACAGGGAGCCTTGTAGAAGAATTGGAGGAAGGCTAGAATGATTCAGAGTAGAGAAGAGCTTCACAAGAAGACCAACAGAGCTAACTAACCTGGGGCTAGGGGCACCTACAGAGACTGAATCACCAACCAAGGACCATGAATGGACTGGATCTTAGCCCTGTACATATATAAACCTCATGGACAACCTGGTCTTCCCTAGTAAGGAGAGCAGGGGCTCTTTCTGACATGGACTGTGTTGCATGCTTTTCGATCACTTCCCCCTGGTGGGGCTGCCTTCCCAGGCCACTGTGGAGGAGGACATGCTCAGGTCTGAGGAGACTTGAAGTGCTGGGGTGAGTTCATGGGGGTGGGGCTTTCCTGAGGGCTAGGAGAGGAAGGAAAGACAGAGGGAGGGTAAGACCAGGAGAAGAGGGTGGGGACTACTATTGGGATGTAAAGTGAACAACTAAATAAGTAAAGTTTCAAGAAAAGAATTTCTGATTCTTAGGTATTCTGGTATACCATTCTTTGAATGAAGAACAAAATACAGAGGGGCTGTTTTGTCTGGAGGTTTAATAAAGTTAGGCCAAACATAAATCACCAGCTGTGACCCCTTCGATAAACTCCATGTCTATTCCCAGGAGTGACAGAGATTATCCAACATGCACAGGGCCCTGGATTCCATCTTCAGCACTAGACAGGTTGGGGCTCAACCTTCATCTCAGATCATACACAAAAGTTTATGTACACAAATTTATACCTCTAAAACAAAAACACAAAACTTAAAACTATTACAAAACTTGATAAAATCTTTGTGATTTTAGTTAAAGTCTAGATTTCTTGGCCAGGAATAAAAAGTATTAACTATAAAATAAAAAAAAATGGGGACTGGAGAGATGGCTCAACAGATAAAAACATACACCGCTTTTGCAGAAGACCTGAGTTTGGATTACAGCACCTACATCCTAACCACCTGAAACTCCAGGTCCAAAGATTCCAACACTGTCTTCTTCTGGAATGTTGTGAGCACCAGCACTCACATTTGCACAGATAAGGACATATACATACGTATATAAAATAAAAGTAAACAAGAAAGAAATGATAGATGAGATTTTATGAGAATCTAAATTTTCCAGTCTTCAAACTGTTATTAAAAATATGAAAGTCCAAGCTGGAAGTAGAAAACACTTACTGCCATGGTTTGAAAAGGTCCCCATAGACTCAAGTGTTTGACTGCTTGGCCCAGAGGGAATGGCGCTATTAGGAGACGTGGCCTTGTTGGAGGAAGTGTGTCACTGTGGGAGCAGGCTTTAAGGTTTTCTGTGCCGATGTTCTTCCCAGCGTGGAAGTCCAGTCTCCTCCTGGCTGCCTGTAGATCAAAATGTAGAACTCTCAGTTCCTCCAGCACCATGTCTGCCTGCAAGCTTTCATGCTTCCTGCCATGATCATAATGAACTTTGTAAAACACCCCAATTAAATGTTAGCCTTTATAAGGGTTGCCTTGGTCAGGCTGTCTCTTGACAGCAATGGAAACCCTAAGACATTCACAATACTTATAGCTTACAATTACTGTATTGAAAAAAAAGCTAATAAATCTTACAATTGAAGAAATATTTGAGTAAACAAACCACCGAAGAATATATAAAAATGTCCAAGTACATGAAAGTTTTCTTACTATCATTAGCCAGTAGGGAAACAAAAGCTAATTCTATAGCAAGGTATCAGGATTGCAGCTAAAGGGTAAAAGGACTGATAGTATAAAAGGATGGAACTGATATGGTGCGAACAGAACTCTCACATATTAATGATAGAAGAACAGAATGTCACAATTGCTTTTAAAAACAGAGTCTTAAGAGCTTAAGAATATACTTAATCATATGACCCAGCAATTACACACTTGGATATTTGCGTAAGGATAATGGGGCCTTGAGAGATGGCTCAGTAGCTAAGAGCACTGGTTGATCTTCCAGAAAACCTGGGTTCAATTCCAAACATCCATTTGGCAGCTTACAACACCAGCCCCAGAGAAACCAATGCCTGCTTCTGGCCTCCACAGGTACTGCGTGCATGTGGGGTACAGACTTCCACATAGCCGTAGCATCCATACTAATAAACAGGGTATATCTACACAGTACCTTTACTTGAATTTTTATAACAGTTTTATCCAGATTAGGCAAAACCTGAAAACATCTATCTCTCAGCAGATGAATAAACAAACAGATAATGGTATATTCATTAAATAGAACATACAAAAAGGCTAAGAGTCTCTATATACTCAGCCCATAAATACAAAAGTTTTCTGAGGCAGGAGTATTGCTACAAGTTAGAAGTCAACCTAAGCTGCACAATGAGCGCCTACTTGATCTTCTTTTTTTATTATTAGTTATATTTTATTAACACTGTATCCTGTACCCACATTCCCTCCCAATCCCTCCTTCCCTCCCTCATCTCCTCCCTGCCCCTTTCCAAGTCCACTGATGGGGAGGACCTCCTCCCCTTTCATCTGACCCTGTTTTATCTGGTAAGACCCCTGTGCCCAGATATATTTGGTCCTTGTGGAGTTCCCATCCTTTCCACGTCATACTAACTCCCCCTTCTTTCATATGATTCCCTGCACTTCTAAGGCTACATAGACAGATCTTGTCTCAGAAACTGAAGCAAAGCAAACAAAAACCTGAGAGTCTGCACTGAGGATGAATCTCAGAAACATTATACTAATAATCTACATTCATGAGAATATATGCCATACGGTTTCATATATTAATTTTGACCAGGGAAAACCTAATATAGACTGGTAGAAACAAGATGAAGGCCTGACTTCCCATGGAGGATTAACTATACAGGGCATGAAGTGAAGTTCTAGGTGATGGGACTGATGGGCTGTAGAGGCTGATACAATTACTACAATTCATCACGTAAGCATTCCATGTACACTTTATTCTGTGTAAATGGTTTCCAAGCGAGTATGATTTCACATTTTTGAAAGAAATGACGGAAACACCGGCTAGCCATGGGGTTCGCACCTGTAGTCCCAGCAACGTGTGCCGCTGGATTAGATGCACAGTAGGAAAGCAAATAAAAACTCAGTGCAAACTGCAAGGTTTTTGTTTCCTTCGCTTGGGTTTCTGAGACAAGACCTCTCTTTGTAGGCCTGAAAGATCAAGTAGGTGCCCACTGTGCAGCTCAGGCCGACTTCAAACTTGCAGCCTGCCTCAGAATAATTTTGTTTTTATCTCAAAAGCTTGAAAGGCAAATTTGCAACTCATAAGACAAAAAAGGCTGTAGAAGAATGAGATAAATTCTGAGCTTTGATTTTGAACAGGTTGGAGCATCCAAACAGAGATGCTGAGTAAGCAGAATGGCACATAAGTCCAGAGTACAGGGAAGCAGACATCAAGGTGGGAACAGAAATCGGAATGTGAATGGTATTTATACCAGGGGACTGAGATCACAGATCAGGGAAAAGTTTTTAGGAGCACACTCACACGGCAAGCCTATACAAAAGGATAAACAGAAAAGGAAAATAAATGGAAAACCTAGGAAGTGTGTGGACTCAAGATACGTGAAATCTTTCCAGGAGAGTGCTTGGTCAGGCAGCAAAGCAGTAGTAACTTGAGTCAAAGAGAGGGTGAAACTTAACCGTGAGATTTAGTAAGGCAGAGACCACGGGCTAGCCTAACAGTGAGAGCTTTGGTGGAGTGATGGGAGTGGGAGTCTATCTAAAGTGGCTCAAAGAAAAAGAGAAGAAACAACGCAAGTGTCTTTCAAAATATGACTGGACCACAAAATGTAAGTACATCAACACAGTGGAATGTTGGTCAGCTATAAAAGGAAAAGATATACTGTACTCAGTGTTCTCTTAAGGAACACAACTGATAGAATGAACAACCATGTATTTATTTAACATATGTAATTCATATAGATAGATAGTAAAAGAAGATTTACTAGACCAAATTACAGGATATGGACCAAGTAGCGGCTGGATGGCAAGAGGAAAGCTCAGTCTGTGAGGCTAAATGTCTCAGCCACCCAGTGTAGTGCTGGAGTACTGGAATGGTTCCTGGAGAGATACTGGCCTTCAGGCTCGAATGGAACCTTGAAGAAGTTGAATGTAATACAGGCCACAGCAATAGGATAGGTGAACTTGTCAATGAAAAAGAAGACAAGCAGGCAAAAAGCAAGCTTTCTTTCTCCCATGTTTTTATGCTGTGGGCTGCCACCAAAAGGTATGGCTAGATTTAGGGTGGGGTATCCTGCTCTAAATAATCTAATTAAGAAAATTCCTCATGCACATGCCCAGCAGCTTGGGTTTTAGTTGATTCCAGCTATAGTCAAGTTGACAATAAAGATGAACCATCAGAAGTATCAAAGCATTGGAAGCCCAGGCACAAAGAACCACATGGTGTGTGTCGCTCCTCTAGGAAACATCCAGTACAGACAAACAGAGACAGATAGAGGAATTCCTGTCTGCCACAGACTGGGAGGATCATAGAAGCAGAAGAATCTGAAGTGATTACTCAGTGGGCATGGAATTTCCACATGGAGTGATGAGATCTCTGAAACTCTGCAGAGCCGAGGTGGCATGAAACAGCAACTGAAGTTAAAGCTACTCTGCTAATGCACTTCCAACAGTCACATCCATCAATGTCATGTTGTAAATATTTTACCACAACTGTCTTAGTCACTGTTTTATTGCTGAGAAGAGACACCATAACCAAGGCAACTCTTAAAAAAAAAAAAATTTTTGACTGGGAGCTTGCTTACAGCTTTAAAGGTCTTCATCGTGATTTTTATGTCAGGGAGCAGACAGGCATGAGGCTGGAGTGTAGCTGAGAGCTTTACATCCTGACCCACAGACATCAGGAAGAGAGAAAGAGATCCTGGGCCTGACTCGGCCTTTCTGAAACTTCAAAACCCACTCCCAGTTATACACCTCCTCCAACAAGGCCACCCTTCCTAACTTTCTCAAACAGTTCTATTCTCTGGTGACTAAAAATTCAACCACATGAGCCTAGGGGAGCCATTCTCATTCAACCCACAACAGAAGTTCTGTGCATGTGTTTGTATGTAGGTAGTATATATCTTCATTCGTGTGGATGTGTACACATGTGTGTGGAAAAAGGAGGTAAAGGTGAACATTGGACATCTTCCTCAATCCCTCACTACCCTATTTTTTTTTTAACAAAGTCTATCTCTGAACCTGGATCTCATTTGATTTGTCTAGGCCAGTTGGCCAACGAGCTCCAGGGATCCACCTGTCTCTGCCTCCCTGATGCTGAAATTACAGAGAGGTACTGTTTGGCCCAACATTTAGGTTGGCAAGGGAGTCAAACCTCAGGTCTTCATGCTTGCATGACAAGTACATCATGGACTAAGCTATCTCCCTAGCCCTACAAGGTTCTTAATAGAGTAGGAAGAAAGAGATTGAAGACAGCAAAAGTAGAAACCATTCTATAAACAATAAAAGAAGTAGGATGGATTCTATCTAGCTGAGGTCAAGAAAATTATGAACAATGAACAAGTAAATTAAAATGTAATGATTCTGAAGACAGAGGGAAGGCTTTGTTGGAGAGTAAGCGTGAATGAAGATGGGTCAAGGCTTGGGTACTTCAAGAGCCCAAGTATTTAGTCCATGGTAAGAGGAGAACAGGAGTGTACATGGTGCTTCTAGGTGGTAGATGTGGGTTAGTACCTGTCAGTGTCCTGTCAGGTAAGGGAAGCTTGCTGCCCACTCCCAGTACTTGTATCTATGTAGGCTTCTCTGGGAAAAGAAGGGTTTTTCAAGGACTACCTAGGAAGGAGGAGACGACGAAGGAGAGAGAGAGAGAGAGAGAGAGAGAGAGAGAGAGAGAGACAGATAGGAACACACAGGTGGCTGAGAATTAACTGAAAACGGGCTTTTTTCATCACCAGAAAACACAGTATCACCTTGAGAGGCGAGATTGCTTTTCTGAGTGGAAATGGAGCATGATGGTAACAGAGATTGTTTTTATTAAGGAAAGACTCCTGCAGCAAATTGCAGAAGTCAGGCTAGGATGTCCTTCTGTACATGTGAGTAATGAGTCTAAATTCTCACTCCTCTAGATAGCGAGGAGGAAACTTAAACAAAATGGACTATAATGTTGTATGAAACTGTCAAACAGTGAATTCCAGAATAAATTCTAGATCCTTGACCTGAAGACGAAGCAATGTCACATGAAGCTAGCCACCTTTATGGCCTACGATTTTTTCACAGAACAACGTCAAATCTCCTGTTTCTTCAATAGAAGTGGTTTGGTTAGCAAGGACACATTTGGCTTCATAGGGCAACTATTTTATTCTTACAACTGGTCGGATGCTACTGTCCCTAGGGGGAGGAAGTCAGGCATGCAGCTGAGCATGCTACAGTGCACAAGGCAAACCATGCACAGCATAGAATGATGTGGTCTCTATGGTGTAGAGAGCTAAGGTTGAGAGATCACAGCCGATCACAGCCAAATCCAAAGTCCTTTCTAACCGCTAATTTTCTCAGAGAAATAACTTCCTCTTAGGTCAGTCTGCCTCAGCTTTAAGTCTCTAAGGTAATTGGCCTGCTGACTACAGTTTTGTGGCAGAGACAGCCTAACCCCAGAGTCTTCTTAAATAGGCTGCCCTGTGCTACATGGTCAGTCAAAGTAAAGACATTGTGGGTCCTATAAAACCACATGAGAGGCTTTGGGGAAGTCTCATGAGAGCTGATTCTCCCAAACTATTCCACCAACCTGTGTCAGAACCAGGACTCCATTATCAATCCTTTGGATACCTTCCTCTGGGGAGCATCCTTTGGAAAGACAGGTAGGTAGGCCATTCTGTTTTAAAAAGATAACTCCACAACATAGTCTACCATGGTAGCTTGTATTGTTGAACTTGGACAAGGAATTTGACCTCTGTATTCCTCACTATGCTGATCTGTAAGATTCATTCTTCACTGTGCATGTGTAACAAGTTGATGTAATGATTAAATGATTGTATGCAAAACCCTTAGAATATGTCTGTCATGTAGCACGTACAGTGTGTAGTTGCCAGTTGTGTTTTCAAGCATTCATGGGAAAATATGAATGGACCCTTTAAAAAGCCTGGCAGAAACCCAGCTTCAGAAAAATTAGCAACAGAAAAAGTGCAGCTTCTACAGTTTCTTTTCAAGTGAGACAAACCATTTGAAACTGAGTAAGCATTAATAAGAAGTTGAGGAGTTGAAAGTGAGAGTGACTATTAACTTGGTTGCCAAGGAAACAATCCAGGTTGAAAAAAAAAAGATTATTATAAAGGTCAATGCAGAATCAGGAAGCAACCCATGAGACTCTGTCCTTTTTTCCTGGCCACAAAGAGACAAGAAAGCAAATAGCCTCACATGGTGTTCAATACCCAAGCCTTGTGGTCTAGAGAGAAAAAGTCTCGCACATTATCAGACAGCCCGCCTCACAAAGTCCGACACCCATTAGCCCCGTAAGTTAGTTACTTTTCACATTTGTGTGACAGAATCCCCGAGAAAAGCCGCTGAAGAAAGGAAGGTGTCTTTTTAGCTCACCTTTGAGAAGAGATGCAGTCCACCATGGTAGGAAGGCATGGCAGGGGCACCCTGAGGCCGCTGGCTGCACAGCGTCTGTAGCCAGCAAGTACAGGCGGATGGCTATGAGGTTTCAGCTCCCTTCCGGTTCTTCCATGTTTTCATTCGGTCCAGCACCCTAACCCGAAGGACAGTGCCACCCATGATGAAGTCAGGTCCTTTCTCACTTGAGCCTTCCTGGAAGCCACCTGCGCAAGCATGCTCGGGTGTGTTTCCTAGACGAGTCTAAGTCCAGTCAAATGAACAGCAAAGATTAACAATCGGTCATAGCTAGGAAGAGTGAGATGGTGCCCAGCTAAGCAGTGAGCAGAGGCTAGGGCCCAACGAGGCTGAAATTCACACAGGCAGATGCTGTCTCTAGGCCATTTATACCCCTCCACACACAAAGGTTAAGTCAAGGACAGATTCTTTGTTGAATGGTTTTCTCCTTTCTGCACAAAAACATCTGATTGAAGCTACCTAAAGGAATGGAGGATTTCTTTAGGTTTTAGAAGTCTTCGTCTGTAACTGTGGGAAAGGCATGGCAGAGTTCGCGTGATGGAAGCATGCAACCATGTGAGACCTCCCTTCATAGCCACAGACAAGAAGCAAAGAACACTGACCACAAGCTGACGTGGGTTACCCTTCCAAGCCCCACCTAAGTGACCAAAGTCTATCAGTTGGGAGCCATTCTAAAGGCTCCACAGCCTCCCCAAACTGAGCATCTAGCTAAGAACCAGGTGTTCAGATACATGAGCCTGTGAGGGACATTTCACATTCAGACCAGAGCAGCTGACTTCTGAAAAAAAAAATTTTTTTTTTCAAGAGAAGAAAAAGCACAAGATGGGTCTTGGTAAGAAAGGACTATAGAGTGTCTAGATGGAAATATTTCTGAAAAATTATTTCTTTATCACATTCCTGATTAGTAGTGGATTTTCCACTATGATAAAATATATAAAGATATAAAACACATCATTTACAACTTTAAAGTGATGCATATCACTAATGCATTTGTAACATCACACAACCATCATCTAAGTCCAGAGCAAATTCATACAAATCTCCACTAGCAGTCACTCCCCGGCCCTCAGCCCCTAGCTGGCTATCAGTAACTTGTTTTCTGTCTCAGCAGGCTTACCAATTCTGGGCATTTCATGTATGGTCTCACGGTTCTGCTACTTTTATTCACCTTATGTTTCAGGTTCTAGCCTGTATTTGAATATTATTCCTTTTAGTAAGAAATTTAATATTCTGTTTTATAGATAAGCGTCATCTGATTTGAGTCAACACAGTGGTTCTCAACCTGTGGGTCGTGACCCCCACAGATATCCTTCATCTCGGAAATTTTATAT
Source organism: Meriones unguiculatus (assembly GCF_030254825.1). Classification (NCBI taxonomy): domain Eukaryota; kingdom Metazoa; phylum Chordata; class Mammalia; order Rodentia; family Muridae; genus Meriones; species Meriones unguiculatus. The sequence goes on from NC_083351.1 coordinate 103,134,981, forward strand.
TATGATTCATAACAGTAGCAAAATTAAAGTTATGGAGTAGCAACAAAAACAATTTTATGGCCAAAGAACTGTATTAAAGTATCACAGCATTAGAAACGTTGAGGACCACAGCATTGCCAAACTCAAAATGAGAGACAATGGTAGTTTGCCTGAGGCTGAAGAGAGGAGAGAGACACAAGCAGACAGACTTAGAAGTCAGACTTGATGAGTAAGAGAGGAATGTATCAGGCCAGCATCAAGGTTCCTGGGTTGCTTCTAGGACTTTGCTGTGGGTTGTGAACCAGAACAACAGAATCTACAATAGCTTCTTTGTAATGAGAGAAGTTTGTATCGCCATTAGAAAAGTAAGTTTATCATGGGGAGAGAGGGTTCTGTAAGACTCAAAAAAGCATATTGGGTTCCAGGCTTCAGAGAGAACTCCCTGGAGGAGGTGACAAGAAGCTGCCAAGGCAGTGCTGGCTCTGTCATTCCTGTACTGAAGATCATAGAAGTGACGGTGTCTGGTTCTTCACCTCCTTTCACTTAGAACCAAAGTTTCATGTGGCTGCATTTGATGTGCAAAAGCCATCACATGTCTGAGTCCTGGAAGCAATGGAGGGCTAGAAAATGTAGTTGATTTTGCTTTGTGCTTCGGCTTCTATACTAGCAGAGAAATCGGTTTTAGAGATAGTATCTCAAAGATTTTGGACGGTTATGGACTGTTTATTTTATTCATCCAAAATAAATTTTGAAAAATTTATACAACCTGGATTTCAACACTAGAAAGCTGCAGTCATCAAGAGAATGGAAGAGGGGGCTGGAGAGATGGCTCAGAGGTTAAGAGCACTGACTGTTCTTCCAAAGGTCCTGAGTTCAATTCCCAGCAACCACATGGTGGCTCATAACCATCTATAATGAGATATGAGGCCCTCTTCTGGCATGCAGGCTGAATACTATATAAATAATAAATAAATATTTAAAAAAGAGAGAGAGAGAGAGAGAATGGAAGTGACAAAGGATAGTCAAGGTGAATGAAAATGAAGGAGTACAGCCATGGAACCACAGACAGGATCAAATAATGCTCAAGAAAGGTGGTAAAGAATCCAACAGAAAGAAGGTAGGCCCTTCAACAAAGGCTGCTGGACCAGCTGGGCTTTGTAAAGAAAAAAGATCTGTACCCTTATCAATAACTAACACTAACGGTGTCATAAACTTGTAAGATTTAAGCCTGTAAAAAAACAGACAGACAGACTGACTGACAGAGAATTGTGAGCTTGCAGCAAACAAAAACTCTTTAGGATACACATACACCATACAAACAATCACTAATCATCAAAGAAATTATCAAAAAATAGACACATTGAAGCTGAAGGCTCCCCTTTGAAAAAGACACTGTTTAGACCATGAAAAAGCAAGCCACCCAGGAGTAGAATTTACACACATACGTTTCTGTTCGTGGGTTTGTATTAAGAACATATAAAATGTTTATAGCTCAATTATAAGAAGACAAACTACTCAGATTTTAAATGGACACAAGATTTCAACAAACTTTACTAAAAGGGATATGCAAATGGACATCGGGCACATGAAAAGATTCTCAACATCATTAGTCATCAGGGAAATGCAAATTAAAAGGCGCAGCGAGCTAGCAGCATACACCCACCAAAGTCTAAAATTAAAGAGGCTGGCACCGGAGTGCTGGCGAGAAAGTGGAGCAACTGGGGGTGGGAATTTGCTTTGGAAAACAGTTTGGCAGGTTCTTAAAAAGTTAAACACACACTTAGCATATGACCCAGGAATTCTGCATCTCCGTATTTATCGGAGAAAAGTGGAAGCATGTTTATTCAAACGTCTGAATAAGAATGCTTAGAGTAGCTTTCTTTAATGAAGTTGTATTAATTCCAACACTAAAATACTTCCTGGCAATGTTAAAAAAAATACATACACATGTGCTAACATTATCAATATCATAGTAACTTTTATTTTAATTTTATTTATTCATTTTACATCCCAGATATACCCCCCTCTTCTCTCCAGTTTCACCCTCCCTCCCTGTTTCCCTTACCCTGTCCTCTACTCCTCAAAGAAGGGATGCCTCCACCCACCCCAGCAAATCAAGTCTCTTCACAACTGAGCCAATCCTGTTCCCCAGTGGCCTGGCGAGGCAACCCTGCCAAGGGAAAGTGATCGAAAAGCAGTAACTTTATGTAGTGACCCTAAAGCAAAAGTTACACCCTATAGTTTTTCTTACTGAATCAGTAAGTCTGAAAGAATTTTGTCATAGTAGTCCTACAATGTCTGCGGATGTCTAGGTATTTATCTCAATCGTTTAAAGCATCCAACTGGACATGGTGATGCATCCTTTTAATCTTAATACTAGGAGAGGGATCCTGGCGACCCTTGAGTTCAAGAACAATCTGTGCCCCCTTTATCTCTTATCCTGTGTGTATACTCTCATACATACACATATATATACACACATACACATGAAGATAGAAAGACAGACGGATGGATAGACAGACAGATGGACAGAACAGATGGACAAAAAGATAGATGCAGCTCACTAAATAAATGAAATGAAAATTCTGTGGTACACTGAGTTTGCTGGAATGTGCCAGAAGGCCATGGCAAAATTTGGAAAGGCTGAGGCTAATTAAAGAGTAGTGATCACCTTGGGGTGGGCCATCAAGGAATTTTCTAGATGACTTTTTAGAATTCTTCTAAATTCTGACTGTGGTGCTAGTTACACATGTGTATAAATGTATCAAAACTCATCACAACGTATTTCCAAAATAGACACATTTCATTGTATGTAAGTTATATCTGTACAAGGATGACTTCAAAATAAAATTCAAAGGTGTCCATCCACCTTGGATATGAAAGCGTATCTGTGGACACACACACGAAGGGCAGACTCACGTTCTGCTTGTGAGTTCTGAATTCACACACCGTGTTTTGTCACTGTGACGGGCCCTTTGAACTGAGAACTGACTACAACTCTCTCCTTGTCTCCCTCCTTGCCCTGTTAGTGCTCCACTAACACCAACTGAAGACATTTTCGTTTTTAGTCCATTTTTGTCCAATGTGCATTGGTTTACGTGTATTGAGTCTGTTGAGACTCAGTGCTTTCTGGGGTAGGATTCCATTATTACTAAACACCTTGAAAATGCCTCCTCTACAGGCCAGAAGGCAATCACTTTATTGAGCATCTGCATTTCTGATAAAAAAAAATTGTGGTGACTACTGTTTGCGTTTACTTTGTGAAACCTCCCAACACACACAATAGACGTTATCAGCTTCTCTGTTCTAAGATGGCAAATGGAGACTCCAGGAGGTTTATTAAGCTCATTTGTTACATAGGTACTGGCAGTGGGGGCATACTGTGGGGAGCACATGTACTTGGGGAAGACATGGATATTGGGGAGTCACAGGTACTGTGGGGGTTGGGGGAGGGTCATGCACTGATGGGGTCAGGCACTCAGAGGGAAAACACTACAGTCTGTATTCCAGTGTGTCTGCCAGATGAGTTCACTACTCCTCTATGGCTACCTAACTGGTACTTCTTGGCATTGATCTGATAACTACATTGTAAGTGTCTAAGTATTGATAACGTGTATGCTTAGATTGTCACCATTTTCAAAGTTTCTGCATAGCAATGATCTCCCCAAACACCACAGCCATCCTCATCAGGTAAACACTGTTGATGCCACATCATCTACCTAACGCCAACGATTTCTCTGAGCTCACCACTGTGACCCATTCTTCAGACTGGTGATAATGTCAGTAATGACATGTGACCCGCCTAGCCAAGGAGACATGAAGTAGTAACATGGCAAAGGCTACGAAAGGCTTCTGTTTTGGTTCCAAGTCTGGATGGAATTGCTAATGCTTCTTGCTCCCATGCCAGCCAGCAAATAATGACAAACGAGATGGCAGCATTGAAATACAGAGAACAACTGGCCCTCCATACTTGTCAGTCTACTTCCCCAAGAGTCATTATGCTTCCAGCTTTCCCCACAGGCAGCACAGAAGATGTTTTCACTACTAAACCAGTCTGACTCTGTCACGTGCAGAAGAGCCACCTCTGATGCCTTTGCTGCCTTTGTGCTGCCTGGAACTGCAAGAGAGTAAGCAACTCGCTCTATGGGTTGGAACTGGGGTTCCCATTCCGGGCAGCTGAGTCACACCTTTCACTCCGCGGCTGTTGAACCATTGAAATGATCTTGCCCAGTTTGGCTTATTAGTGAAACGCTACAGTTTGTGAAAATAGGAAAATTTAAATCTAGCCGATTTAAAGGAGGAGGGCAGGCAACAAATGGCTGTGGAGTGTGAGACCCTGTGGTGCAAACGCTTTGCAGTGGTGTCGTCTTACAACACAATGGCCAGCTGAAGACATTTGTTTTAACACAAGACGTGAAATGGGAGCATCTTCGTCTGCATGCTCAGGAAAACTAGTCTTTTTCAAGTAAGATGCGTGAAGTTCTAATAAAGACTCCTTTCCTCATAATTTTTATTAAATTCCAAGTAGATCACTTACAGGATTGTTTCTTTCTGTTACAAACAGTCACTGAATGTTTAGGTTTGTGGTTTCCCCACTAATGTCAGTGTTTCAGTGACCCAGAGATTTGTGACAATTTTTTAGCTAAATGATTTTGTCATCTTTGGAATATTTTACAACCAATGGTCTTATCTTTTATTGGGTTCTGGAGCTAACGGGGCTTAGACAGCTGCTAATTCATTATACTCTTCCAGCAGGAAGTTCTCTGCCTGGGTTGGAATAAATCCATGGTGCTTTTAATGCCCCAGAAGCACTCACACATTCATCTCTGAGTGGTCTTTTCTTGCCAGGGAACTCTTTCCAGGTCTCATATAAATCTTGAATTCTGCAGTTTAAGCTAATTTTCTTTTTTCATACTTGAACAGTTGAACAGAATCTTCTTTCAGCCTGCATTGAAATCCAAATTCTCTACATTGGCACCTCTGGGTATATCTCCAATTCTTTTGCTAAGGTCTCTTGCTACTCTCTCCATGCCCAGTGGACCCCTACACAGACTGTGACCTCAGGGCCATGTTCCAAACTTCTTCTGATGGAAACCTATAACTAAAGTTACATTGTGTCTTTGTCTGCCAGTCAAGTGCTGGTGAATGCCTGTTGACTATACAGTTATCATGGGAGAGCCCCTATGACTGAATGGTAGTGTCTGTATAAGAAGATAAGAGAGTCCAGAACAGACTCATAGTCCTTGTCTCCTGTCACATGATGCTCAGCAACACTTGGAGCTCTGATATCAAGAAGGTCATTACCAGCAATAGCGGCTCAGCCTTAGACTTCCAAAACCAAGAACCTTGAATATGTTATTACAGAAGAAAATATTGACTAATACACTTGCTGTTTGAATGAGAATGACCCTCATAGACTTATACATTTAAGTGTTTGGTCCCTAGTTGTTAGAATTGTTTGGGAAGGATTAGGAGGTGTGGCCTTATTAGAGGGAGTATATAAGTATATCAATGTGCATAGCCACAAGGTTTCAAAAGCCCATGCCAGTCCCAGTTAGTGCTCTCTCTCTCTCTCTCTCTCTCTCTCTCTCTCTCTCTCTCTCTCTCTTTCTCTCTTTGTGTGTGTGTCTGTCTGTCTATCTGTCTGCCTGCCTGTCTGTCTGTCTGTCTGTCTTATGGTTGTATCTTGAGATGTAAGCTCTCAATTACTGCTCCAGGACCATGCTTGCTTGCCTGCTGCCATGCTTCTTACCATGATAGTCATGGACTCTAACTCCAGAACTGTGTGAGCCCCAATAAACTCTTCTATAAGTTCCCTTGGTCTTGTCTTTTTAAGGCAATAAAAAAGTAACTAAGACAACACTGCTAAGAAATTAGAATTCTCATGAGGAATTTTCTACTGGATGGAGCTACCCTAGATCAAGCAAATCCCTCTCAGAAGTGGTGCTAATTTTCTTCTACAACACGCTAGCCTTAGGCTGTCCATGAGTGGATGGTGAAGTTTTTGATATTACTCTTAAATGGCATTTACCTAGTGACCATGCCATTGTTATTTACACCAAGGAAGTCTGGGATAGACAAAGGACTGTTCTCCAATTGAAAGACTGGGGTCTATTCTCAGCACTGCTGGGGGTTTCAGAACTCTTCATCTGTTAAAACAAGCAAAGGCCGTAGCTACCTGACAATTGGAGCCCCCACCTTTTCATGTTCTTTGTAAGAAGCCTGAGCCAGATAATGAACCCTGGGGCTATTTTATGTGTGCTTGTGGTGTTAGGATTTAGTAAAGATCCTCAGTTGCCTTTTAAATCGTACACTGTATGCTCAACTGCCATAGACCCAGAGTCCACCAGCCACCTCTCTTCCTGCAATGGCCAAATCAGAATCTGTTGGATTAAAACTGCTTCTTCAGGTGTTGGGGGTTGGCCTAGTGCTATATATTCTAATGCTAACTCTTGGTCCCCAAGATCTGGTTGCTGCCCAAATGAGTAGACAGTCACATGCCCCAAATGATGTTTATAATCTTGCCTAAAAACTTATTCCTGTTTGACCAATAAAAAGCCAACACACCTGGGCAGGGCAAATGGGGTAGGTGTGGCTAAGATTCAAGGGCTTGGAGGACAGAGAGGATCTTGGGAAAGGGAAGAGAGGAGGAAGAAGAAGGAAGGAGGAAGCCATGATGGTTTAGCATGGAAAAGAGACCATGTAGGCCCGGAAGAATGACTCTGAGAATGGCATAGAAAAGGAATGGCCCAGATAAAGAATACCTTGGGATTGTAGATGGAAGGTAGCCCAGATAGGAATGATTAAAGCAAATGGCATGGGATGGGACCTAAGAGATATGAGATAGCATAGGTGGAATTATCTGCCCAGCCCAAGGTGTTACAAGGCAATTATAAAGTCTATCTATCTGTGTTCTTTATTGATTATAAAAGTGAGTTAGATAATACCGCTGCAATAATAGTAGAGCTAATAATAAAAGTTATTAGCCTGATACCATTTCTTTACCACAACAGACAGGTGACAGTGAGGGCTGAATAAAATATATAGGATTAAGATGAACTTTGAAACTGAGCAGTAATGGATCAATTGCAAGTCATCAAGCAAAGGAAGAATTATCTTGAAGCAATAGTCATCTTCCCTTTTCTCTCACTAGTGTTTTCGTGGAAGTCAGGTGGGCTAAAGCAGACCCTGTGACTCCCCATGCTTCCGGGGCTTCCTGCAGATCAACCACCTGACAACTCCCTGAGATGAGCAGCATGGAGAAACTGAGGAAGGAGGATGGGTGCTCAGTGGCCTTCCAGACTCTCAGTCATGAACAACGACAGCAGGAGAACCAGGAGGCCCAGAGGATCTAGGAAATGGCATGAGGAAGTGGAATTCTAGGACACCAGGGGATAGAATGGGACTCAGGCTGACCCTGACTGAGGGAAGGCAGAAGCCTCCCTGGAAGGTCAGTGGAAGATAAAAGCACAGACAACATAACTCACTTCCTCCCTATCCTGGGCCATCCCTGCTGCATCCTGACAGTGCCTGCTTCCTTTCATCAGAGCTATTATGTAAAGGCCAGAAATAATCTGAAAAATGTATACATTATAGTGAACTGTTTTCCCTGTGTCTCAGTTACTCTAGTGGGAACCATGGGAATCCTGTCTTGCTCCATTTTGGCTTTTCCTGATCAATGGTGAATATGCAGAAAAGGGACTACAAATGTTTGGAAAATGATCCCTCCTTACCTGAAGCCAGATATCAGAATGAATAGTGGGAAGGAAATATGATGGGGTTGGAAAGGGAAACACACTATGAATTAGAAAAACAGATAAAGAAAGTAAAGACGATAAAAGGGGAAACAGAAAGGGAAATAGAGAGGCCAGAGGGCTAGAGGCCCAGCAGGTCTTGGTAAAAGTAAATAGTTCAGATCTCACATCTTGTAACTCAAATGAGAGTGCCAGGCATTTGTCCCATGTGTCCTCATCCTGGAATAAAGTCTCCTGGTAAGGGAGAAGCTATAGTAGGTGTCTTGGCAGTAGCAGGTACAGCTGGTCAAAGGCTATAAGATCAGCAATCCAAGAACTGAGGGTGGTTTCCAGAAACTGACAATGTGCAGGAGCTTATATCAACCTGACACAAGCCAGGATCATCTGAGCAGAGGGAATTTAACTGAGTAAATGCCTCCATAAGAGAGGGCTGTAAGCAAGGCATTTTTTTAAGTAGTAATTGATGGGAGTGGGCTCAGATCACTGTGAGTTGTGCTATTCCCAGGCAGGTGGTCCTGGGCCATAAAGAACAAGCCAGTCAGCAGCACTCTTCCTTGGCCTCTGCATCAGCTCCTGCTTCCATGTTCCTGTCCCTGCTTGACTTCCTGTCCTGTCTCCCTTCAGTGATGGCCTATGATATGGAGTATAAGCCAAATAAACCCTTTTCTCACCATACACATGTTCACATACACACATATATACACATAAACAAATACACACACACATACACTCTCACACACACCTATGTACAAACACACACATACACACAGATACTTACACAGACACAGACACTCACACATATACAAATGCACACTAAATTAATTAATTAATGGAGTTTTTATTTTAAAAGAAGAGCAGTCTATACAAAAAACAGTAACTCACAACAAATCCCGAAATCATCAAGTACATTACTAGGGAACAGGGTAGCAGGGAAAGGTTGCGAAGTGAACCTGATTCCTCTAGATGACTAAGACTGCTTCCTACATCCTCAAATCCCTGTGACTCAACTGACTACAGCAAAGCTTTGCTTCCCACTCACAAAACGCTCAATGCAGCAACATCCTCTTACCCCTGTGGCCTCTGGAAAGCGCCTATCCCTAAGGTCTTCCAGCACCTAGTGGCCCAGCTCTTCCTTGGGCCAAGGCAAGGTACCTCTAATCTGTGCTAAATCTACCTCTTCTCAGTCTCCTTATGTCTAGTTTCCCTAAACTTACAAAGACATCAGTCATAGTTTTAGGCCTATCTTATTGGATTATACCTGCAGCGATCTTATTTCCAATTAGGCCACATTCACAGAAAGAAAGATTCAGGATTTCAACACAGCTTTCAGAGGGGCCAATGTACAACTCACCTACCCCTGGCAAGGCCACCAACACAGGACAGAGAGAGCCTACCATGGAATGATTTGAGAAGCTTGAAGGTCAACTGAAGAAGGGAATTCTGTCACTCTTCCTCCGTTGACAAAAACTTGTCATGTGTTTCTGGCCTCACCATAGGAGAGGAAGGGGAATGTGAAGGGCCACGTGGACACCACTAAACTTCCACATGACAGTGTTGTCTAATCAAGCCACTTTACTCTTCAGGCAACAGAAAGCCACTGCATGGGGAAGTGAGAGCACGGAAAGTGAGGGGCTGAATGGCAAAAAGGAAGAAACAACTCAGGGCACTCCACTTAAGACGCCGTAGAAATCCCACAGAGTGGGGGTGATGTGGGTCTGCAGCAGCGCTGTTGCTGAGAAGAGAGAAGAATCTGCTGTGGGGATTTCTGGTGAGGGAGAGAAAGGAGGAAGGTCTCTTCCGGCCTCCAGTCCCTGACATCAGAATGTTAAAGAGTTTGAGCCAAATGAATACATCCTGCCTTACAGACAGATTCTTCTAAATAGTTTGCAAAGCTCCATAAAGCTCTCCATGCAGTAGCCCTCACCAAACCCAAGGCACACTTCTGTATCCAGAAGCCAGGACAGAAGGCAAAGGAAGAAATGTCCAGAAATGTCTCTTGAGGACTTTGCCCTCTATACAAGGGAATCACAGAAAGAAAGAAAAGTGTCAGAAAAAAAAAATGCCCCAAAGAATTTGAGGTTTGTCCTCTGGTGCCAGTCCTAAAAGACAGGATCACTCGTGAATGAGAGAAAGGACCTCTGAGCCTAGCCAAGATTGTCCAGATCTTTGCTGCAGACAGTGACTTCCCACTGATTCCTGATGGAGTTTTTTTCCTTGCAGGAAAAAAAATCCTCAAAAAACTTCCTGTAGGACAATGTATTGTGGAAAATAAAGAACTTTCCAGGCTGGAAGGTGTCCTCTGCTTCCCTCACCGTTTCCATGTTCATTTCTGGAGAACATGCACTCGAGTTTCCTTCCCATAACACTACGGTTATTCAAAACCAATTAGCCTGTTACTTATCGCCGAGAAGACTTTTGAAGCACAATGCCCAGAGGAGTTTATTCTTCGAGAGAAGCCACAGCTCCTGAACAGAGACAAGCTGAGGGCCCCTCCCTAAGTGCCGGTTATCCAAAGGCCTGGAGATTGTACACAAAAGCTGTCTGTGTGGTTAAGGGCTTGGCTCACAAACACATATTCATGCTGGTATACATACTTTCTCATCACTGATTTTATTTTTTGAGAAATCTCTCCCTTTTCCTTTCCCTCCTTCCAAACCTTTCCATATCACCTTCTTTGTTCTCTTTCAAATTCAGTCTTTTTCCTTAATTGTGGCTACACACACACATGCATGGGCTTACATATACTTTGTTCCTCCATCTTGCTGTAATCCAGAAAGTGATCTTTTGGTCCAGTATGGCACTGCACAAAGTACCACAATGCCATTCCCCCAGCCCCTGCATGGAGGAACTGTGCCCAGCTGGCCTCTGCTGAGAGTAACAAATGATTGTGTTCCAATAAACAGTCTTCTAAACTCACCAGGAACTCCCAGAGTCAGTTAGAACTCAAGAAATTCCCTGGAGTTTTGTAATTTGAACAACACCCAATAACTCGAAGATGTCTTTGCCAGAATTCTGTCCCCGAACCCCTCTATTTCCCCTATTCAAATATTGTTTCTACCAAATTCCACCCCACTGAGCACAGTCTGGTCAGGGAACCACTGTCCAGTGTGAGGTGAAAGGCAGGTCAGATGGAAGACAGGATGGCAGTGACTCGCCTGCAGCAAGCAGGTCCGCCCTCCCCTCCTCTGCTCTCAAGGTGCCGTGCCAGTGCTCTCAAGGTGTCCTGGGCCAGTGCAGTACTGCATCAAGGGTAAAGGCTTTCATCCTTCCAAGTGCCCTCCGTACCGAAAAGCACCTTGTGGGTCCTTGTTAAGTGGCTTGTGACTAACTGAGCGCTTTTGTTATGCCTCGGCTGACTTGAAAGCAGTTAATTAAAGAGCCAGAAAGGAAACCTCACTTATCAAAGGGCTCAACCCCTGTGTGCACCCACTGGAGAAAATAGTTGGGTAGATGCTTCTCTCCAGCAAGGACTTTTGGAACAGATTGGAAATGCTCCATTAGGGTGCGTTTGTCTTTCATGCCTGCAGAAGTCTCTAACGTATTTTAGTCACACATACAAACACACATTTTAGGTTAATGATTTTTTTAACACCTGGCTTGACTTGGAAATTGCGTTATGTAAAGCTCTTTGGAGGCTCTTCCACACATTGGCTAGGATACCTCAGGCCCAAAGTCTTCAAGGTTTTTATATCAAACGTTTGCAGAAATTTTAATCTCAGGACTTGTTGATATGGATCTGGAGTGTAATTCAGTAGCTGCACATGCGCTTAGATTGGACAATGTCTCAAGACGGTTGGAGGTATTTAGGAGAAAGAAAGGAATGGGGCGGACGGAGTCACTGCATTTGCTTTCTTTTAAGATTTGTCAACGAATTTAAAGGTAGGTAATTACTGTACTCTTTTGTGTGTGTGTGTGTGTGTGTGTGTGTGTGTGTGTGTGTGTGTTATGCACATATTTGTATACAGAAGCCAGACAGGACATTAGGTATTCTGCTCTATCACCCCAACTTTATTTCCTTGAGTTCTCTCACTGAACAGGGGCCAGCAAGCCCCAGTGATTCTCCGGCCTCCACTCATGACAGCACTAGTATCACAGGCATACATGTGGTCAAACCCATTTTACTAGGATACCCTCCATCAGCCCTGTCACAATTTGCAACTGTATGTCTACCTTACCCTTTATGTACACTCTCCTTTCCTCCAATACATCATGTCTGCAGAAGAAAAAAAAATGAGGACCTTGTATAATTTTTACCAGTGTAAAATACAGCTCTTTTCTCAAAAGGAATAATACTATTATTTATTCTTGAGCCAAATATAAGTGACTGTGGCCTAGGAACAGGAATTCTCCAAATTCCATGTTTTATCGCAGAAGTGGTTATATGAGGTTGTATTAGTTACATAACAAACACAGCCATCAATCAAGGCATTTACCAAATACCCTGATGGGGACCACAGTCAGGCAGATTACAACAAAGCAAGAAAACTCTTCTGTATGGTCTCAGGTGCTCTCTGTTACATCCTCAGTTTTTAGGCTGGTGGAAACTAGTAGTTTGCTAAGAATACATCTTAAACCTTTTACCTCCTCTCAATAGGACATTATATCAGACCAAAAGGTGGGCAATTAAAGAGCAACACAAAGTGGTTATTAAGTGGCTAAAGATAACCTAAGACCATTTGACTCTGGACCTGCAAAATCCCAACTTTGCACAGTCATGAAGTCCTAATTGGTCATTTAGTCTGGTCAAGTCTATAATATGGGTGTGCCTTTTTTTTCTGAGACCTTTAGATTACAACTTGTTTCCTGCTATTGTAGCTAGAACATGTTTGGCACATGTATGCTCGTTGTACATTTGTCGAGTGTGCTTATGTTTTAGTTACTGTGCTATTGCCGTAAAGAGACACCATGACCAAGGCAACTTATAAAAGATAGTACTTAATTTGGAACTTGCTTACAGTTTGAGAATGTAAGTCCATGGTCATCATAGTGAGGGGCATAGCAGCAAGCAAGCAGGCATGACACTGAAGCAGTAGCCAAGAGTATACAACCTTGAATCACAAACCGCAGTCAGAGAGTTGGCCTGGCATAAGCTTTTGAAACCTCAAATCCAACCCCAGTGAAATACCTCCTCCAATAAGTCCATGTCTCCTAATCCTTCCCAAACAGCTCCAGTAACTGGGGACCAAGCAGCCAAATACATGAGCCTAAGGGAGCCATATCATTCAAACCGTCACAGGTGGTAAGTGCAAAAGTCTATAAGAAGCACATAACTAGAACAATTCAAAAGAAGTCAATGAGACATTAGAAAATCCAGGTGCTCTGTGGTTCATCCTGCTTAGTATCTGAGCAGTGGTTTCTCGGTAGCCGGAAGAATCACACTCTCATCCTGTGAGGGATCCAAGCTCAATAGCAGAGGAGTATGGCTCCGGGGCAGGCCCCTCTTGCTTCCCTCACCCCCCAGTTCACTGAAGATCTGATTCGTTATTAGGAATCTGATCCGACAAACACACATGTGCTGGCTAGTTTTGGTTTCTGTTTGTTTGTTTGTCAGCTTCACACAAGTTTGGTCATTTTGGGAAGACTCTCAATTGAGAAAATCTTCCCCACAAAATTGCCCTCTAGGCAAGTCTGTAGGGTATTTAGTGATGGATGTGTGAAGGCCCAGATCACCCCTGCAGTGCCACCCCTGGGTGGGTAGTCCTGGGTTGTATATGAAAAAATCATGGGGAGCAAGCCAGGAAGCAGCATCCTTCCAGAGCCTCTACTTCAGTTCCTTCCACTGGGTTCTGCTTGAGTTCCTGCTCTGACTTCTCAGGGCGGTAGACTATAAGCTGTGTGATAAAATAAACCTTTCCTTCTCAGTTTGTTTTTGGTCACGGTATTCTCTCACAACAATAAATACCCTAAGACCCCTCAGGCCCACACCCCCACACACATGCTCCTGGAATGAGAAGGGAGTTCCCAGGGAAAGATGCTTGGGGTGCCCTGATTCTGAGAGTCCTCGAAGCTTGAATGCTGCTTCTCATGAAAAGTGCCAACGAAATCCAAATGAACAATGAATGACATTTAAGAAAGCCAACAGAAAGCTAGGTGTGGTAATATACATCTGTAATCCTGGAGTCAGGAGAATCAGGAGTTCAAGGTCATCCTTGGCTACATAATGAGTTCAAGGCCAGCCTGGACTACCATGAGACCCCTTTTCAAAAATTCAGTGGCAATGGAGAATGGAAATATGGTAGGAGAAACTTTCCTTTCTGAATTTCATACAGATTCTGTTTTTGTTTGTTTGTTTGTTTGTTTGTTTTTTTCAAAGCAAGTCACTAAGACATTTGGGAATGTAGAAGGTAGGTACTGGTGGGGGTGGGGGCGACTGCTTCTTTGCAGCCACAACCAGAAGAAAAACTTAATAAAAGGACCCATGCAGATCTTCTCAAAGCACACTGGGCATCTTCTGTCTGTTACAATTTTTGACGACCTTGCTGGCAGAATAAACATCTCGATAATCACGTCATTCCTTCACCTGGCGCTAATGCCATGAAGCTCTGTGATGAACAGAAGGGCTTGAAAGCCCTTCTCCAGGGTTATTAAAACTGCTGCCAGGAAAATGCTAATTCTTCAAAGTTCCTTTTCCAGCTCAGGCCTGTTGGAAACTCAAGCCCAAGTTTAAAGGCCCAGGTGCATGATTTCATATGTATGTATGTTGAATAATGGTGCCTGTGCTTGGGAAACTCAAACAGAATTAGGAGAAGCAATTGCTGGAAAAGATTTTCATTTTGTATTAGTGACATGAGATCATTCATATGCCATGGCCTTTCAACAATTCAACATTGTGGAATTAGAAACCTTTCCACAAATCCACCATAGAATTTAAAGTGTTCATTTTCTCCCTACTACCCAGGGTAAAGGAAGAAGCTGGTCTGAAATGCACACAGCGACAAGGTAAATGTGGAAGCATTTACTTGGTGAAAAACATATGTGTATTGTTTTTTCTTACAGGAGGGAGTCAATATTTGATTTTAATTATGCCTGTAGTATAAGAAGTGTTGTGTCTGGGTCAGAGAAGCCAAATAACCTCAGCAAAACAAACTGGAGTTCCAGAGAAAGGCAAACATGAAAAGGGAGAGAACAGCACAATAACTGAACAAACATAGCCTGTGCCACTCAGTAACCAAAGCACTGCCTTCTCCTGGCTCCCAAACACCAAGCCTGCTTTCTGTGTTCTTCAAATGTCTGGAACCCCAACATCCCAAGAGTGGCATCCTTAGGCAGGCTCTCCATTGCAATCATCGAGGCCTAAGGAAATACACAATAGACACCAGGAGGTTGCCCCTGGCTCTGACATACAGAAAATTTTTTTATACTCTGGTGATTTCTTTTTTGCCTCTGACTTTCCAAGACCTTTGGGGACAGTCAAGTAAGCCCATATTTGGAAAGCCAAGGCCCACTATCACGCCTGCTGAAAGTCAATAAGTGGAAGGGGCCCCTTAAACGAGCTTTTACAGCATCCCAGAGACTCCCTGTCCTCATAGAGTAACACGCTGGCATCTGCCTAATGTACACAGAGGCTCCTGAGTCCAGCTTTACAAGCATGGACTCCCAACCCTAACGCACAGCATCTTGCCATTTCCACTAAAAGCCTGTTCTTCCGTGCCTTGGTCCTTCTTCCTCTGCGTTGTTCTTTCTTGCGGCTGTCTTCCTCACGAGTCCCTTGTTCCTAATATCTCCTCATAGACTGACCCCCCTTGCTGCTGAGTGCTCTAAGAAGCCAGCTTGCCTAACTCATGGGCAACTGCCAGATCTTCACAGATGCTAGGAACTCAAGAGGCCCAAAGGATGGAAATTCAGTTCCATCATCTTTTTATTATAAAGTCACAAATGTTTCCAACCCTCTAAGGGTTCTTTAGCATCTTCCCTGCTCACAAAAATCATCAGAGTTTTCAGCTCTTTTTGGTATTAAAAGAAGAACTAAAACAATCTCTGAAAGTCTGGTGCTCCTGGTTAGAACTTTATATGCCTATATGTTTATGGAATCATTCCTGATCCCACCAGCAGTTCAGCTTTTGGTGCTGGCTCTGTTGCTATGTGGTAATGTATGCTGACTGATCTAAGCCTCACACACTGTCACTGGGTACAGGAGCCATGAAAATATTCATCTTAAAAGTAAGGACATGGAGATGTAAAGTAGTTGTGAAAGTATTACAGACAGCACAGCAGAGCCTGAATTTCAAACAGGACAGGGGTCTCTGGAGCCAGAACCAACTCACAGTCAACAGATAATGAGGTGAGGGAACAAAGGGCTTGGATTTTTTGTTTATGCTAATCCATTATTTCTTTGCAAGAGGAGCTTAGAATCCCATTTTAATCATTCATTTATGTATTTAGTACTTACAGTTTGGAAAGTCTATATGCTTCACAAAATTAATCAAACAGCTATAAATAAATGCACGATGTTCCAAAACCATAAATGAGACATTTAATTCAGAAAGGTGAAATCTGTAAGCCTCTGTAATGCAATCTTCCTGCCCCCAACAACTGACAATTACTAACGGATGCCTCCAGGCTGCACTCCGAGATCCTCACCATCCAGATGCCTAATCCCCATTCTCACAGCAAAGCAATTAACCATGAGCGATGAGGGCCTAAGCGGGGTGTGTCACCTGTTTATTAACAAATCATTTTTAAACTGAAAATGAACACATTGCATCACTGCGTGCTGTGGATAAAGAAGCTAATCAAATTCTCAGAGAACAGATAGTTATTGAGCACGTTCTTCAAGCAGTGACTGGAAGAGCTGTAGGAAGATCAGGTGAAGGACACCAGTGAACTCAAGTTGTTCCTTCTGGAAAGCAGGCTGAATGACTGTATAAATAACAAGTATGAGATGATTCATATCATGACATTTGTAAAAATGTAGGAATTAAAGTGTTTGCCCAAGGAACACCAGAGAGAGACGTCTCATACAGACTGTCACTAAAAGAGCTGGCGATGTGGCTCAGCTGGAAGAGTGCTTGCCTGGCATGAAGGAAGCTCTACTCCCACTCCAGGACTACATAAACCCAGTAGAGACAGAGCCAAGAAAGTCAAGGGTTCAAGATCATCCTGTTCACAGTTGTACAGCAAGGTGGACAACAACCTTGGCTATATGAGACTCTGACCCAAAAAGAAGTAACAACAGAACAGTTGAGAAACCAACAAGAAAGAGATAGGGTCTAAAGAATATTTTAGGAACTTTATGAGCGTGGGAAGGGCTAATGGGATTTGACCTGTCTCCCTCCCTACCTTTTTCATGTTCAGACTGAGCTTGCATGGGGAATGAGGTTGGTGGCTCATCAGTGTAATTTTTCTGCTACTTCTGGCTCCAGGCAATCACTTGTGTGGGCACAAGAAGGTACGGATTGCTACCAGAAGTATGTGTTCTTCATAGACACTCAGGAAAACTGCCTCTTATTAGAGAAGCCAGCACCCTGGAATTTGAAACTAAGGATGGTGAGGAAGAGATGATTTTGTAAATAAGAATGCTATTATAGAAAGGGGACAAGAAGGAGTTAAAAAAATAAGCTTATTTATTAATGACCAGCCTATTTTCTACACAGATTCAAAAGGGAAAGGCTCTAATGTTAGTGGCAGATTTAAGGCATTACATCTGACTCTGATTGATGCTGTCATAGTTATGTCATTTATGAATTCATTGAAGTTTCCACGCTACATTCACATATATGATGCCCTCTGAAAGAAAAGAAAGGGTTTGAACATCTATCTTCTATCATTTCCAATCAACATCAAACACAGGAGTTGCTTTATTTTGCTTTGTTTTGTTTTTGCATGGTTCTTCTCTGGGGACAATGATCTTCCAAAGGTTAAACCTATTATGTGATGTTTCTGCCTTGTTTAGAGTAAAATCTACTAGTCACACATTTTATGTTGTAATGAACACTGTTTTAATAGTTTGATGTAATCAGTTGATGAGTAATGTGGTTTTTCTGTATTAGCCAGTTTTCTGAAGTATGATAATTCACAATACCATCAATTTGGAATTTTTATATAAGAGTGAGTAAAATGTGTTTGAGCATATTGTTCCTCAGAGTGCTCATGATAATGTTATTAAACCTGAGTTATTGAGCTTGTGGGCAACATTTTCATCTAAATTAATACGATTCAGCCTGAAGGTAAAAGAACATATTAACTAAGGCTCCTTGGAGAAATAGCTTAATTCCAGGAGTGGAAGAAGAAAGTACAGTGTGAGTCTGGGGCAACTTGATATGCCAAAAGCTACAGGAAATAAAAATGCACTTCAAGAACCCAGGAGCTACTTTGCAGGGTTTCCTGACTTTCCCTTATATGGGACAAATCGAGCACCAAAATGAACTATTAATAATGCATTATATCCTATAATCTGCCGAGTAAAAAGAGAATTGAATGTTGATACCTATTGAATAAGTGAATAAAGAAAGGGAGGTACTTACTCGAGGTAAGATGTTACCCACTACGTATGAAAAAGCAACAAAAGCAAAAGAGGGTCATAGAAGGCTCGTGTGACAACCCCTACCCTCCCTCCAAAAAGTAACAGCCTAGACAGGAAGCCATTGGAGAAAACTCTTAAAACTTGTGATGTGTAAGGATGCTGAAGTATAGCTCTCCACAGCTGATGGCTTCGGGGAAGGGGGGTGCTGGTGGGGAAGGACTCAGTTTTCTTTAAGGTACTGGACACTGAGAGTTTGACCATGCTCTAGTGAGTACATGGGCAACACAAATTGGACTTGTGTTTTTTGAGGGTGAGTCACAAGAGTGGAGGAGCAGACCTGGGAGGTCTGAGAAGTGTGATTATGTGAAATTCACAAATAAGCAATAAAAAAAAAATATTATGTTGGAAAGAAAAATTGCCCTTTTAAAGGTGTTTAAATTAGCATTTCTATTGCTGCAATGAAACAACACAACCAAGAAACAAGCTGAGGAGAAGAGGGTTTATTTGGCTTACGCTTCCATATTGCTGTTCACTGTTGAAGGAAGTAAGGACAGGAACTCAAATGGGGCAGGATCCTAGAGGCAGGAGCTGATGCAGAGGCCGTGGAGGGCCTCCTGGCTTGATTCCCATCACTTGCTCAGCCTGCTTTCTCATAGAAGCCAGAACCACTAGCCCAGGGATGGCACTCCACACCACAGGCTGGGCTCTCCCCATCAATCACTAATTGAGAAAATGCCTACCTCTGGATCTTATACAGGCATTTCCTCAGCTGAGGCTCCTTTCTCTCCAATGACTCTAGCTTGTATCAAGATGACACAAAACCAGCCAGTACATAAGAACCCGAATAATACAGTTGTTCCTTGGTATCCCTGCAGGATACCAAGGCCCCTAAGTGGGAACTAAAGTTCCCAGATGTTCAAGTTCTGTAATTATATTTATGTAGGGCTTGTATAGACCTCTACAGATTTGTTCACTTTAAACCCTCTCTCAGTCACTTACAATGTGTGACACCACATAAGTGCTAAGTATCAGCTACACTGGGTTATTTGGGAAATGATACCAAGGGACCATGTACAGGCTCAAGAGAGATGCAATTTTCCATTCATGGCTAAGTGACTCCATAGATGGATGGAGTCATAGATGGCTATAACATCCATAGATATTCAGAGCCAACTGCCATAGAGTCAGGCAAGCATCAATGACTATGTAAAGTCGAACAAGAAGAGTTGAAGATACCCTGAAACAAAGACTGAACTTTCCCCAAGCAACTATGTCCCTAACCAGCAGGAAGTGGCTTAGAGATGTAAGCCCCCTCTCCCTACTAACGTTCTTCTCCTACCTGGTGTGGGGATGTTGGAAGCAATTGAGGTAGAAAAGAGAGAAAAAGATATGAGGAACCCAAATCAAATAGATTTTAAAAAATAAATGCCTACAGTCTATAACATGAAGGATGATGAAAACTGAAGAATTGTTCTCAGTCAAAGCTGAGGGGAAAATTATATCAGCTAAGCACAAGGTAAATGTTTAGACCACACAGATGGGCGTGGTGGTGTTTGCCTTTAATCCAAGCACTTGGGAGGCAGAGGCAGGCAGATAGCTGTGAGTTCGAGGCCATCCTGGTCTACAAAGTGAGCCCAGGATAGACAAGGGTACACATAAAAACCCTGTCTCCAAAAACAAACAAACAAAAAAAGTTTAGATCAAGCTCAGGGCTGGAATAGGGAAAAATAGACAAGAATCATTAGAGCCAATAATGAGGTATGAACAGGATCTAAATAATTGATACCTATATTGTCTCAATGTTAAAGTTTCTGGATTTAGTATCTTACTAAGACAATTTAACAGACAGTCCTTATTTGGGGGAAATGTACCTGACAGCATTCATGGGCAAAGAGCATGATGTTTGGAACAAAGTCAAATTGTTTAAGAAAAACAATATGGATAAACATTAGCAATTAAAGAATTAAGCAAAGTTCTCTGTGCTGTTTTTGCAACCTGTGCATATCTCAAATTGTCAAATGGCCCCTTAATATGCTCTTGAGTCACAAGTCATGCCACAAGTCTATAAGGTCACGTTTGCTGAAGAAAGATAGTAACTGCCATTTCAGGATCCCTGGCTGAGGATCCCCACTGCACCTCGGATGTGCACTATACTGCCTTGTTCGTCTTCACCACAACACAATGGAAAACTGTCAGGAAGACTGACTAACGTGTGCGGTGAAAGGGCTTCCCTGTCAACAGGCAGCCACATCCCCGCTCTCTGTGGGAGAGGCTCTTTCCTTCCTCATGTTTGTTGTACTTGGGTCATGGGATAAACTTGGAAAATAGTCTGTTGGTGAACAAAGTACAAGTAGAAAGCTGAAACACGCTTGTCTTTTTAGCCCTTCAGAACTTCTGCCACTATTACTAGGAAAAGACACATTGGGTAAAATGCTGCCAGCTCAGGGATCTTGAGAGAGTAACATCAGCTTTAGCTAACTGTCACTCAGAGCCAAGGCCATCTGAATCCAGCCGAGGTCATCCCACACTGAACCATACATGGATATGTCTTACTAGATGTGGGTTTTAGAGTGACGTGTTAAACAAACTTAGAGAAAAAAATAGATAACACAATACAACTTACATTTCTGAAATCCTACAGATAATTATGAGAAATAGAAAGCTCAACCAGACACGTTTTTGTGGTTCCTCATATCACATCTGTACTAAAGAACGTTTCCAAAATACACACAGCCTTGTTACACATCATGACGGCTTGCGACCCTGAATACTTCTTACATATTTTCTGAATCATAAAACAAGTGTGATTAGAGTATAACAGGCAACTTTGTTTTTATTTTCATTTTTTAGTAATTGGTAATCACAGCATATTTAATTAACCTACCTTTTTACTAGCTTAGTCAAGTGGTACTATAATTTGTTAACTTTAATAATCATAAGAAATATTAAATATGCATGGATTCTTGGTGTTATTAAGTAGAGGCATTGCTTGAATAATCACTAGTACCTAATGTCAGATGAGGAGGAAAAATCAGTTCTATTAAAATTTGAGTAAATTTTCCAGCATGGGCTTTTACTCATCTGTGTCCTAAGACATAAGGGAATAGATTTGTGTTTTTTTATATTTAATTCTCTGAATTCAAAATAAAAATACACCTATTTAAATTTTAGATTTAAAGCAAGTTTCCAATTTAAATTTAAGAGTAAGTTGGTTTCCCCAATTACTAAAAACTGGTATTTTTGCTATAATATCAACGACAGTTTCTCTTACAATAACAAATATTATTTTATCTTTTATTTCGTTCCATTTCCCTGAAAAGTAGATCCTATTACAAAAAGCATCTTGGCATCTCAATTATAGCATAATGGTTAATCCTTGAATTTGTAACCCTTTTTGGTTATGCCATAGTCTAGTCCCCAGTGTACTTTGCGATAAGCAGTCTAGTCAGAGAAAAGAATACTGATGGCTGGAAGATGGTTCAGTGGATAAACCAGAGTACAGATCCCACAGCCTGTATAAACTGATGTGACAGTGTGTGTCCCAAAGCCCCTAAGGCAAGATGTAAGGCAAAGACAAGTGAATCCTGAGATGCTAGCTTTCCTTAAGCAGCAGTGAACAACAAGAGATTCTGCCTCAAAACAAGCTTGAAGGCAAGAACCTAAGGTTATCTATGCCCTCCACACAGGCACTGTAAGTGACTGCACTCACATACAAACAATCAAACACACATACACATTCCAAGGACACACACACATACACACACATAGACAGAGAAACAGATACAGACAGACACAGAAGACTACATTCATACACTAACAGTAAACACACATGCATACTACACAGACACACACACACACACACACACACACAAAACCACTGTTAATTCTTTTCAAATAAAGTACCTCAAAACAAAAGGAGGGAGAAAAGGAGAGAAGCAACAGGGATAGGAGGAAAAAGTAGAAAGAAGGTGGAAAATAGAAGTGCAGAGTTAACACCAAGTCAAGAACATGCTGTTCCTTCTACGCACACAATCGATAATTCTGGACTACAAGAATTCATGTGTTTTCTGTTTGGGTTGGTTGGCTATTTGTCATTCATTTGTTTGCTTTTTAAGACTGGGTCTCACAATACAAACCTGGCTGGCCTAGAACTTGCTACATAGAACAGGTTGGCCTCTAATGTGCAGAGCTTTGCCAGCCTCTGCCTCCAAAGTGCTGGCATTAAAGACGTGTGCCACCATGCCCAGCCTGGTTTTTTGGTTCCTTTGAAATAACTTGCAAAGTATATATTATAATGAACTTCCTAAAACACAGTCTGATTTTCAAAATACTGGCGGGTGTTTTCCTCTTATGTGTGAGTAGGAGATCATTTACAGACACTGGAGTTTAAAATAGCTCTAGAGATATTGTTTACAAAGCTGAAATGTTTTTTTGTTTGTTTGTTTCATGTTCGCATTAAAGAGAGAAGTTAAAAGGAGAGTGAAGTAAAAGGTGAGAAAACAAACACTCCTAAAAAAAATAGAACACAAAAGTGACTGACTTATGAAAAAATACGCGAATCATATATTTGGCTAATTTCATAATAACACAACTCTGGTAAATGACTAAAGAGATGTAATTAATTTTTACAAGGTAAATGGCAGAGTCTGTTTTTATCCTGTCATGAAAAATAGTTTTCCATTTAATTGGATAAAAAGAACTTTCTGCTTCAGAGATTAAAAGCAACTGTTCTTTCCAAAGGAGCACACCCCCAGGTCTTCCCATCCTAAATGTGTCTGCATTATATGCAAGCAAGAAGCATATTTAAGCCAGAAGGTGGTGGTGCATGCCTTTAATCCTAGCGCTCCCGAGGCACAGACAGTTGGATCTCTGAGTTCCAGGACAGCCAGGCTACATGGAGAAATCCTGTCTCAAAAAAAAAAAAAAAAAAAAAAAAAAGAAAAGAAAAGAAAAAGAAAAAGAAAAAAGAAAAAAATCAAAGTCTCAGGAGACATTGCAAGAGAGGGTGTTGGAAAGATTGTTAAGAATCAGAGAATCGGAGAGTTGGCTGTAAGACTGTCTCCTAGCAATGTTAGAAGCTACACCTGTAAAATCTCACCATGAATGCTCAAATGTGAGCTGAACAAGGATACCAATGGACATACCAAACTGGACAGAGAAAAGTGCATAAAGACTCAACACTGCACAAAGAACTACAGGCAACTGAAGAAAGCTGGCAGCAGGAGGGGTGGTCTTCCCCAGGGAAGAGCACACCGATTGGCTGTTCAGTGCCAAGGGGTCATCCCTGAAAATATGCATACAAATAACCTTATATGGACTGAAGGGATTATATTTAGGAATAGATATGGTGATGGTGTGAATGGTAATGGCCTCCATAGATTCATGTGTTTCAATGTATGGCCATAAGGTGTGGCACTAGTAGGAAGTCTGGCCTTGTTGGAATAGGTCTGGCCTTGTTAAAGGAAGTGTGTCACTGGGGAGGTGGACTTTGAGGTATCCAAAGCTCAAGCTATGCCCAATGTGACACACAGTCTCCTGCTGCCTGCAGATCACTCCTCCAGCACCATGTCTGCCTGAAGGCTGCCATGCTTCTCGCCATAATACAATGGACTCAACCCATGAAACTGTAAGCCAGCCCCAATGAAATGTTAGCCTTTATGAGAGCTGCTATTGTCATGGTGTCTCTTCACAATGAAACCCTAAGTAAGACAGATATGTAAGTATAAATATATATGTACTCACACACACATATGTGTACAATAACAATGAAAAAAGAGGCCATGAATTTGAAGGAAAGCAGAAGGGAGTATAGGAGAGAGTTTAAAGGGGGGAACGAGAAGAGAAAAATGTCATCATTATATCATCATCTCAAAAATAAAATAAATTTTAAAAAAGAAACATCCAGTTGTTTTCTACCAACAAGAAAAAATAATGGCAACAACTTCAACTGAGTGGCAAAGTTTAGAACCTATTGTATGACCTCCAATAACAACCTTACCTCGTAAGGCACAGGATCATTTTTACTACAGAGGAAATCAGAACTTGATTTTATAACCATTGCAGAAGAATGATACTTAACAAATGTTGACATCTTAAATGAGATGTAAGCTTTATATATATTAATCAATTGTCTCATTGCTATAGCCAAACATGGGAAAAGAAGCAACTCAAGAGAGAAAAGATTTAATTGGGGTCACTGTTTGATGGTAGCCCCTCAGGACAGAGAAGGCAGCAGGCAAGGCACATGGCTGTGGGGGAAGCATAAAGGTGCTTGCTTACATCTGTGTGGATAAGAAAACAGATTGGACAGGGAACAGGGCCAGACTATGAGCCTCAAAGCCTAGTCCCACCTCATCCTCAAAAGATGCATTTCCTCCAGTCAGCCCCACTTCCCAAAGGTTCTATAACCAATGCTACGGAGAAAGCTTTTGGATTCTCCCCATTAAGTGTGCTGTTAACTGTACATGATTTTTTCATATTGATATTCTCAATTTCACATTGAAAGATTCCTTTTCCTTCCTAATTTGTTGCCAAAATTTGTTTACATGCCCTTTGTAGGATAAGGAACAGTATGTTGATAGCACTTTGTTTTCCTTATTCTGCTCCATTTTCTTTTATTTTAATTAAAATTTTAGAAGATTTACATTTTTAATCATGTATATGTGGGTTGTGTGTACAAAAGTGTGGGTGCCTGTGAAGATTAGAAAAAGCTTTTATACCCTCTGGTGCTGAGGTTACAGGTGAATGTGAGCTGCCCAATGTAGGCTTTGGGTAAACTCAAATCCTCTGCAAGAGCAGTATGTGACTTTCACTGCTGGAGCCATCTCTCCAGCCCCTTTTTACCTGCTCAATTTCATCTACTCAGAAAATACTTACTGGGATATTTACTACTAATAAAACAATTTTAAGAAATTACTGGAGGTTAACTGTTCTGTACAGTCCATTTTTCCCCACCCTCTGATGACACTGCTTTTCTCTTCATTTCCCTTTTCTTTCAGTATGAGTTACAAATAATTTATACTTTGTATAGAGCTAAATTAATGTATTACTAACCAAGAAGGATTGCATTTCAAATCTTTAATTGATGTATGGAAGATGTTTTCCATTTACTGAACTTGAGACATTGATGATAATCATTTAGGCCGCCAGCTACTCAAGTTATAGGGATAAATTGCTCTGCAGGAGGAAGTCACCTTTAGAAAAGTGGTAATATGGAATATGAAGGTAAAAAGAATACTTTTAATATTGGGTGAGCTCATATTAGCTCCCAGTTTTTTTGCTTTGTTTTGTTTTGTTTTTTGAGTGTTTGGGATCAAACTAAGGTTATTGCATGCTCTCAGTAAGTCCAGTGCCGTGGGCAACATTCCTAGCTCTGGGAACTGCAATTGCTTTTGAGTGTTGTGGGATGTATGTAGCAGTTTGAAACAGAAGCTTCTTTTATGTTAGCCCAGTCTAGCCTCACACTCAACAATCCTCATGATTCAGCCTCCTGACTGCTGGGACCACAGGTTTATGTCATGATGAACAACTGTCAGCTGCTCTTTGAAGTAGACCTCCCAAGTGTTGACTTTAGTGACTTTTGTTGTGATATCTAAATACTCAGTGTCATGAATGAGGCTGCGTATCATGGTGAGAGGAGACAATGTTACTTCAATTAAGTGATAAGAAGATCAGGATGCTGGAACAAGGAAGGCAGGAAAGGCATGAGAGTCAGGGGATATTGTTCATCCTGAAATGTCAAACTTTGTGGAAAAGGACCCTTTTCTAGCATTCTTGTCTTTCTTGCTGAAAGACTGGCCTGTTTGAGGAATTTATGCTGTCATCACCGATGAACAGAAAATGTTAAAGGAGCTAGGATACCCTGTTTAGTTTGCCCTGGTGCGGTAAAGTGCTTTGAATATCCCTAGTCTGCAGCAATGCCGGCTTTCCCAACTTTCATGTGTAGTGCCCTGCATGAGGTACAAAATCTGAGAAGTCACCTTCCAGCATTGATCCTTCTTTTAATTCAGGCCACCTAGTGGGGTTCTATGGTGCAATATGGTATCTTAATTCATTTATGTCTCTACAGTAGAACATCACTGCCTGAGTAACGTACAGATATAAGTTTATTGTTTAAAATAAGGAAAATCCCTTATTGGGTGGAGCTTTTCATAGGACCCTGTTTCCTCTCTTCCACCACTTCTGGTGTCTCTCCTGTTTGCCATTCTGAAAGAGATTTATTTAAGCATCCTCCCTAGAGTACTCCTTAGTGTTTAGCTTCTTTAAGTATGTAGATTTTAGTATGGCTGTCCTATATTATATAGCTAATATCCGCTTATAAGTGAGTGTATACCATGTCTGTCTTTCTGTTTCTGGGTTACCTCACTCAGGATGATCTTTTCTAGTTCCATCCATTTGCCTGCAAATTTCATGATTTCCTTATTTTTAATAGCTGAGTAGTATTCTGTTGTGTAAATGTACCACAATTTCTGCATCCTTCTTCTATTGACAGACAGAGTACAGGGAGTCTTATCGAAGAAGGGGGAAGGGATAGAAGGACATGGAGAGGACAGGAGCCCCACAAGGAGACTAATGAAGCTACAAATCTGAGTCTAGGGTGTCCTGCAGAGACTGATGCACTAACCAAGAACCATGCACGGAGAGGACCTAGACCCCCCTAGACCTGGTAATGCCACCGAGCAAGAGGATCCAGGCAGTTCTGATGAGACTTGATAAGCTATGGGCAGATGGCAGAGGAGGAGAACGACCCCTCTCAGTGGACTAGGGGATGAGGATGGGGGGAAGAGGGAGAGAGGATGGGACTGGGAGCAGCTGAGGGAGGGGGCTTCAATCAGGATATATAATGAATAAATTGTGAAAAAAAAATAAAAATAATTAAAAAAAGAAGGAAAATACCAACTGTTCTATTTTACCAAAAAGACTCAGAGCCAGCTGCTGGGGGTAAAAACCTGATAGCTCAGAGAGGCAGAGAAAGTAACCAGCTGACCTTTCTTCCCAGCTCACGTCTGGATGGAAAAAACCCAAAAGGCTCACTAGCTCAGCTGACAGCCCAGGAGCAAAAGGCCAAGGCCAAAGGCTTGCCAGCTCAAAGGCCAAAAAGCTAGGGAGCAGAGGAGCCGAAGCCTAAGCAAAAGCCAGAGCTTGAACTAATAGCCCTTTCTTCTTAAATATCCCTCAACTCAAAGTCCCTCCTACTCCTTAATCCCTGTCAGTTGGTCTTTTGCTCTGCTTCTTGAACTAGTGCTAACTTTATTAAATCCTGTGTACAGAAAGCGCTTGGAGTAAAATTGTGGGCTAGGGCTGGGTGAACCACACCATAATCACAGGTTTACAATAGTTTTTGGATTAATGGTGTGTGTTAAGGCTCAACCACACCAAAGAAACAGGGTTTTAAAGTTCAAAATTTTGGGGTTCACAATGGAACAATGGAATCAAATATCCTGCAACATAAGTTTATTGGCAGAAGCCCTGGAAGCTGCAAAGCCTCAGGTAGAGACATCAACAGTTTCAGTATTTGGTAAAGCTTTCTGTCTTTTTTTTTTTTTTCCCAATATGGCAACTTGTAATTTGCCTGAACCCTTACATGGCAAAAAGGTATGAGACAAGAGGGAGCCAAACAGGTCCTTTCATAATGATATTGTTTCTACCTATTATAGTGGAACCCTCAAGACCTAATTGTTTTTCGAATGTCACACTTCCTAATTCTATAAGGAGATCAGCTTGGGCTATGAAGCAAGCTTGATAGCAATCAAGGCTGTGCTATGAGACCTTGCCACAAAACACAAAACGGAGTCGAAAAGATCCTGTTAAGCACCTACTAGAGGCAAGATTGGTGGTTTAAGCCTTTAATCCCGGCACTTGAGAAGCACAGACAGGCAGATCTCTGAATTCAAAGCCAGCGTGGACTATACAGTGAGTTCCAGGCCAGCCAGAGTTATACAGTTATATAGTGATACCATGTCTCAAAAATAAATAATATGGATGATAGACAATATCATCTATGATATAGATAGATAAACGATAGATAGATAGATAGATAGATAGATAGATAGATAGATAGATAGATAAGCTAGATAGATAGATAGATAGTCTAGGACCTGAGAGATGGCTGCTTTTACCAAAGGCCTATGTTCAATTCCCAACGTCTACGTAGTGACTCACAACCATCCGTAACTTTGGTTCCAGGGAATCTGATGTCCTTTTCTTGTGTCCACATGGTGCACAGACATCATGCAGACTAAATACCAACACACATAAAAAAATAATTTTAACAAATGTGCTAGAATTATTAAATGATTTCATCAACATGTCAGATAAAAGCTCAATATGTAAAAATCTATATAATAGTAAATATCAATCTAAGATAAAAAATTTAGAGACTATAAAAAATTTCTGTGTGTTACTTTAACACAAACAAAAAAAGTTCAAAAATTTGACAACAAAACATTATTGATATAAATTATAGAAATGCCTTTCTATAATTTCCTCATCAGAAGCTAATATTGATAGGATAGTAACACTTCCAAAAAAATTGATCTATAAATCATATGAAAATTCTAACTGTAATTGTTTGCAGAAATTGACAAATAGATCCTAAAGTTCAAATGGAAACGTAAAAGCCTAGAGCAGTCAAACAATGATAGAAAAGAAGGAAGCTGAAAGACACAATTAGATCCAAGAACAAAGACCTGCAGTGATCAAGACATGGTGGTATGACACAAACATAGATTGGTAGGATAGAACTGAAATACAGAAATAACCCTTACACTTGTGATTAATGGATTTCATAGGATTCTAAAACAATTCAATGGGAGACAAAATTTCACAAATACTTCTGGATGAAAAAAATACATCTAACAAGAAGAAGAAAATAAAAAGTTGAGTTTTTAATCTCATATACACAAAAATAATAATACTCAAAATGAAACATTGCTAAATACAAACAAGTAAAGTTCTAAAATTCCTAAAAAAAAAAAACATAGTGGGAAACTGAATTAGACAGTGATTTCTTGGATACAAACAAAAGCATGTTATTAAAAAACACTTTAATAAATAGACTACATCAAAATTGAAGACTCTTGTGGTTTAGTGGAAACTATCTAAAAGCAAATGGACAATGTAAAGAATGAAAGAAATATTTGCAAACCATATACATGACAAGGGACTTGTAGCTAGAATATAGTGAAAACCCTTAGAAATTAATAATGTAAAGAAATAAAAACCAATTTATCAGGAAAAGGGCTTGAAATGATATTTCTCCAAAAGAATATGTAAATTGTCAATAAATATGTTTAAAAAAGGACAAAGTCATTAGTCTTATGCAGAATATAAGTCAAAAACCCTAGTAAGCCAAAACATAGCTCAAAACAAACAAACAAACAAAAGACAGGCAATAACAAATGAGTGTGACGAAGTAAAGAAGCAGAGACCCTCTTTCCTATTTCCTACCCCCCACCACTTCCTGTGTCTGTGGATTTCTTCTTCTGGACACATACATAACCAGAATCACACAATTTGTTATCATTGGAATATAAAATCATGCAGGGCCTTGAAAAATAGCCAAATTGTCCCATCACTTTCATGCCTAGATATGTAACCTAGGAAACGGAAGAAAAAAAAATCAGGGGCTTGCATGCAAACATACGTAGCAGAAGTAGCCAAATTGGCCATTCATAATGTGGAACCACCTAAATACCTATCTGTTGAGAAATGGTTAAAAAATGTGAGGTTCTCTTAACAGAATATTATTCAGAAATCCTAAAATGAATGTTGTAGTGATGCATACTATAGTATGAATAAATTTCAAAACCACTCTGCTAAGTTACTGTCCAAATGATCACAACTAATGCTGCTAATATGATGTGTCTAAAATCAAGAAATCCAAAGATACAGACATTAGATTAGTAGCTATATAAATTAGTGAGGGATAGGAAAAATGAAAGAATTATCTTAACATCTATGAGGACCCTTTGTAGTGTGATGGAAATATTCTAAAATTGTTATGGTGGAGACTGTATGGTTGTGGAATATACTAAAATCAACTGTATCCCTTAAGTAGCATATACAACAAATTTCTGAATTAAAAAAAATAACATGATTATTTATGTCTGTAAATCCCAGCACTAGGGAGGCTTATGGAGGAGGCTCATGATGAGCTCAAGGTCAACTTGGGCCACAAAGTGAACCAAATAAAATGACAAGCAAAACCCAGCCCAACAAAGACACCTATACCTCAGCATGTTTTCTAGTTTGCCTTCCGTTTCTATGATGGAGTACCATGACAAAAGCAACTTGGAAAGAAAGGGCTTGCTTCACCTTACACTTCTAGGTAACAGTTCATCACTGAGCCATGTCAGAGCAGGAACTCAGTGCGGTGGTTTGAACAGGAATGGTGCCTGCCCATAGGTTCATACATTTGAAAGCATGATTATTGGGGAGTGACGTTACTTGACAGGGATTAGGTGGTGTGGGCTTCTTGGAGAAAGTGTGTCACTGGGGGGTGGGCTTTGAGGTTTCAAATGCTCAAGCCAGCCCCTCCTCACTCCCTGCTGCCTGCCAATACAGATCGAGAACTCTCAGCTCCTTCTCCAGTATCGTGTATGCCTGAGCATTGCCATCCTTCCCATCATGATGATAACGGACTACCTCTGAAGGTAAGCAAATCCGAGGTAAATGCTTTTCTTTGTAAGAGCTGCCATGGTCACAGCATCTCTTCACAGCAACAGAACTTTGACTAAGACATAAAGGCAGGAACCTGAAGACAGTAACTGAAGTAGAGACAGTGGGAAAATGCTGATTACTGGATTGCTCCCCCTGGCTTGCTTGGCTACTCTTCTTATACAGCTAAGGCCCACCTGGACTGACCATAATGGACTGAGTTCCTCCTACATCATTAAGTCATTAAGAAAATGCCTCACAGACATTACCACAGGCCAATATGAGGAAAGAAGGTCTTCACCTCTTACTAGGCTTGTGTCAAGTTGACATGTGAAGTTCACAATGATAGTATGGAAGCATGGAATCTACGAAAGAAAGAGAGAGAGACAGAAAGAAAGAAAGAAAGAAAGAAAGAAAGAAAGAAAGAAAGAAAGAAAGAAAGAAAGAAAGAAAGAAAGGAAGGAAGAAGGAAGGAAGGAAGGAAGGAAGGAAGGAAGGAAGGAAGGAAGGAAGGAAGGAAGGAAGGAAGGGAATAGAACCATGGTGGACTTGTTTGTCTAACTTATATTAAGCCTCTGTGCTGTTTATTCCATAATCTCTTCCTGCTTCTGAAGTAGAATCACAATAGTTTTGTTTTGTTTGGGGGAGGGGAGGTTCCAGGTGAGAGGCAATTATGTGCTAGACTCAGGCACATGTATTTCTAGACCCAAGCTCAAGTCCATCATGGTATTCTAACCCACTTTTGATAGTGACTGGTTTACAGGTGGCAGGTAACCCTAGCCTGGCCAAGAGGATTCTTCTGCTAAGAGTCTTATTGGGTAAAAACATCTTGGATGAAAAAGAAAACACCCTCTATTCTCTACTTTTATTTTAGATTTCATTTTGAATAGAAATGGTGCTTGGGAGAATATTTATGTACCATGCACCCTGAGGGCTGAAGAGCTGCCCACTGTTGCCTCATTAGCCTTCTCTGGAACCGCTACCTGCCTCTAGACCTCTCATTAAATGAAATTTATTACTAAACCTAATTGTTTGTGCCTCAGCTTATTAGATGGGGTGTTTATGGTAGTCAAAAGCCCACTAGTTGGTCCATTTTCTCTTAAATAGACTGCGAGTGTGTACACATGTGTGTGTGTGTATTCTCATAAAATTACATTGAGGTTCTTTATTAAGGACCCTGTTTAGAAGATGTTTTCAGGAAACAGGCCCAGCATTCGTTGGAGTTGTAAGAAGGCAGCATTTCACTCAAAAGAAGTATCTCCATTTAAGAAGGACGCTTTGGTGCTTGTGGGTGTCATGAGATACAGGCACCAAATACAGGGAACACTAAATTCCACCTTTCCATCCTCGCTTTACAGCTTCTAAGACCGTGAACTCACTTTATGCAGAAGAGGAGTCCATCACTCTGCTCCGTTGTGTCACTATCACATTACTAACGTCTCTTCTAACTCAGCACCAAAAGCCAATTCTGTATTGATACCTAAATCCTTATGCAAATATGAACAATACCTTAGCATTCATCCTTTAAGAAAATTTGATAAATTATTTTAGAAGTGACCAAAAATAGATCACACACCTGTTGTTTTTAAACAAAATCTCAAAAGTTCGATTTTACCAATAAAGACTCTGGAGCCAGATGCTGAGGTGAAAGTCTGCTATCTCAGAGTGGCAGAGGAATCACCCAGCTGACCTTCCTACTCAGCTAATGTCCCAGAAGGTAAAAGCCCCTCTCCTTCTCCACCCTGTCTTAAATACCCTCAGCCCAACGTCCCTTCTTTCAGTTTCCTGTGTGTGTCTCTATTCATCCTCTGGACTTCCTACCATTCTATAATTTTTTCCCATGTTTACTTCCTGTCAACTAGGTGTTTGCTCTGCTTCTTGACCTAGGGTAAACTTTATTTAATTCTGTTTACAGAATGCTCTTGGATTAAAAGTGTATACTAGGGCTGAGCCACACCACAACTAAAAACAGGTTTTTCCAGTACACAATCTCAGGCTTCACAGTGTGATCAGATATTCTGGGAAAAAAAGAAGAGAGAGAAAGAGGAAATTTTAAAACCAGAAATAGTGGAGCATACCTTTAATCCCAGCACTTGGGAGGCAGAGACAGGAAGATTTGAGTCCAGCCTAGTCTATATGTAGTGAGCTCCAGGACAGCCAGAAACTACATACAGAGAACCTGCTTTGTTTCAAAACACAAAATAAACAAACAAAAAGAACAAAAATTATGCTAGACATACAGATATAATAATCCTGAAAGAAAATAGCCATTTTTCCTCAAGTTGATTATCATCATAGAAGTTAAACTGTAAAAGTGTCTACAATTATTAATGCTAAAACAGAATTTGCATAAGCCTGTAGGCATGGGATTTACACTTGTCTCATAATTGTTATGTAATTCTTCATATATGCAATTTTCTTAATCACAATAATTTGGCATAAATCAATGTCAAATTTAACTGTGAAAAAATAAGGCAACTTCAGAGTTTACTTAATGATAGAATAAACACTGCAGAGGGAGGCTTAACTATTGGTGTTTAGCATTTGCATACACAGTTGAAAGTGTATATATCATTCTAGAATGATAATAAAAGTTATAATAAATTATAATAAGCTATTATAATAAATAATAACGATAATAAGAATAATAAAATATGTAGCCACAGCTAGTAAAGTTCACTTTTTGAAAATTCATTTCAGATTTTAGGAATAGGTTTAGGGAGTTATTTAAAGGCAAGCCTAGTCCCTGTGAGGTCATGGGTTTTATCCTCAGCACAAATAATAATAATAATAAATATTATTTTTATTAATTATTATTTAAAGACAGCATCCTAAGCAAAGGAAAAACCACATATTCTGTGTATTAAATAAATCCCAGTGAACACAGCAAGAATGTGTGGTTCTCACTCCACCATCTGTTCCCTCTTCCCAGCTCAGCGTGGAAGGAGTTCTATTTCAGATGGGCATGGCCAAAAAAATAGAGCTTGCTCTCAACTCACCACCAGACAATGGCTCCAAAATCTCCCCGGCAGAATGAGGTTGCCAAACTTCTTCATCTTTGTCCCCAGGTCTGCATTGTCAAGGATTAATTCCAAATAAGCATGCTGAGAAGTCAAGAGTTCTTTCCCCCCATTGAAGCCTCCACTCATGGAGCAGAGGCTCTTTCCTAAGCACACAAGACTGAAAATGTAACATTCAGTTTGCATTCACCCTAGTTGGCTCATGAGCCAGAAGACCACATCAATAAAAGCTAGCGCCACAGACAGCCTGGTATCACTTGGAGTAAAACACATCTACTTTTGGCTTCAGAGCAATGGCTACAAGATTTTGCCAAGGAGGATGAATAGACACTAAGTCAGAAACCTTGTGTGGTTCTCCAAGAGAACTGACTTTAGTTTAAATAGAGTTTGGGGCAGTTCAAGTTAAGGGTGCTCTCAGTAACAGTGGAGATCTTGGTGGTAGGCAGTTAAGAGCTGACTTGCAATTTCATAAGACAGAAAAGCTAAACCACAAAATACCCAGTTTTCCAGAGAGATTGGGGAAAATTATAGCTAATGACAGCACTGTCAGGGTCAGGAACAAATTTCAAAAGTTAGCCTTAGAAAGTTCACCTTGGAGCTGGAGAGATGCTCAGCGGTTGAGAGCACTTGTTGCTCTTACAAAGGATCTAGTCTTGGTTGCCAGTATCCACAAAGCAGCTCATAATTGTCTGTAACTGTAGTTCCAGTGGATCTAAAGCCCCATTCTGGCCTCTGAGGGGACCAGGTAGGCATATAATACCCATACATACACAAAGTCAAACACTCACAGACATTAAAAATAAATAAATCTTTTGGTAAGTACTCCCCAAAGATCTTTTGGGATGGCTCAGTGAAGAGCATCAGCTGTTCCTGCAAAGGACCCAAGTCTGGTTCCTATCACCCACATGGGTTGTCACAACCATCTGTAACTCCAGCTTCAGGGGATCAGACAGTCTCTAATGGCCGCTATAGGTTCCTCTATGTGTGTGGTATACATGAGCTCATACAGGGGCACACACATACACATCAGAATAATAAATATTTTAAAAGGCATTCCTCAAAAGAGGCCTGCACATAATTAAATCAGACCAGGACAATCTATGCATCAAGTCATTGTCAAAAAGTTACAGCAGCTGCAGTCAGTAGAGTATAACAGCTGGTGTAATGTCAGCCGAGGAAGATGGTCTTGGTGAATGGGCAGAAAAACCTACACATTCACCCAAGCATGTAGTCTTTTATACCAAAGGCTGTTCACTGCAAGAAAGGTAGACCTTGTTGAAACCTCCCAGCCAAGATGCAAAAGAAATAAACAAGAAAAGAACTGTAAATTATAAAATAACCAACTTCCAGATATGAAATGATGATATGAAACAGGAAATTATGATATGAGGGGCTTGTTTCCTTTTAGTTCTTGATTGTAGCCTCATAAGTAAAAACCACAGAAATCCTCTCCAAAGAAAACTTCCGGCAAGGTGGTGGTGTCACACACCTTTAATCCTAGTGCTTGGGAAGGAGAAACAGGCAGATCTCTGTGTGTTGGAGGCCAGCCTGGTCTACAGAGCTAGTTCTAGGACAGCTGAGGTGACACAAAGAAACCATGTCTTGGAAAACAAATAAATAGAGTGAGAAATTAACTTCATGTGTAAATGAAATGTAATAGTGTCTCCTACTCTCTCCTCAAGTTTTCTCCTACTCTCATCCCTTGTTTTTCTCAAAAAATAAATAAATAAATAAAAATAAAAGTAATACTGTGCAAAGTAAAGTAGCAAGTAATAGAGACTACCTGTGACAGGAACCAGATACCACACACGATGGACAAAGAGCACTTGATGCTCTTGCAGAAGGTCCAGGTTCTGTTCCCAGCCCCTACATGGTGGTTCACAACCATCCATTAGTCTAGTTTAAGGGACCTAAAAACCTCTTCTGGCCTCATTGGAGACCAGCTACACATAAAGTGAACATACATAATATTGGTGAGCGCTCTCCCGCTCTCTCTCATAAATATGTGTGTGTGTGTGTGTGAAAAATGGAAATTTATACAGTCTAAAGTTTGAAAACACAATAACCTCAAATAAGAACTTGAACCCACAAGAGAAGAAAGTACAAGTGTATGAAAGAGACTTGACATTCATCTGTTAGCAAAATCAGTAAATTCAAAGATAAAGCTATAGAAATTATCCATTCTGAAGAGAAAAAAAAAGAGTGGAAAAAGATGAGCAGAGCCTAATAATACAGATTGCCAACACACCAGTAATAGAACTATTGAGGTGGGCAGAAACAAGTCCTTATATTCAACAGAGGCTCTGTATCTCCCTCAGGTGGGCTTTGCCTCAGAATTTAGGGTACCAGAAGCCCACAGTCATGCAAACCTTCCACTGTCTCATGAATTCAAAGATTGAAGTTCATGGACCACAGAGGCAGCGTTTAAGAAAGAAGATTTACTATTGAGATCTGAGAAGATAGAAAGAAGACAGAGCTCCTAGATAACAGGATCCAATCCCAGAAAAATGGGGTACCACCTGGGGAAGAACCTGGGGTGAGTTGAGGCATGGGGTGAGGGGCAAGCAGGTCAGTCTGGTTGACCCAGTCAGGAGGTACATTTCAGCTGGGATCATATCATCCAGCTGCAGGCACAGGTGCTTACTTAGTAGAAGAGCTCTTCCTGCATGCCTGGCCTCCTACAGAACAGAACTGCCAACTGCACCGCAGACATTTCTGGACTGCTGAAACTAATCAGAAGAGACAAAGAGGGAGTCTTCATTCTAATGGGATGAAGGGGGAAGGGGGCCAGTCAACCAAGGAGACATTACTATCCTTTATATACACCAAACTCCAGGTGCCTAATGTCAACAGGGGGAAAAAATCCACTACATAGCCAGGCGGTGGTGGCACACACCTTTGATCCAAAGACTCGGGAGGCAGAGGCAGGCAGAACTCCGTGAGTTCAAGACCAGCCTGGTCTATAGAGTGAGTTCTAAAACAAACCAAGTATAATGTTCTTATGGAATGTATACAATTTGCCCTTGTTCATTCAAATGCTCCTTTCTCTACCCCACTATCTGGTTTCAATCTGGACATCGTCTCAAGTTTGTGTAAACATGCCATTTGTTCTCTGTACTTGTCAATTAAACAACCAGACAGTGCTGTGCAATGGAGAAAATAGGGTGGGACATCCCAGTCCAGAAGGAGGAGAAGGAAGCCAGGGAAAGAGTAGGAGCAAAGATCCGCAGGCCAGGACTTGGAACCAGGAGGAAGAACTTGGAACCACGAGGGGGACTTGGAGCCATGAGGGGAGATAAACCGGACCTAAGATAGGACTAAAAGCAAGTATAATGGGGGAATGGTAGGAATCTGGGTGGGATTGGAGGTTTAGGATGGAGTAACTATTGCCCGGCATTGTACTCTAGGTTAATTAAATAAATCCCAGTCTCTGTGTGGTGATTTGGATATGCAGCTGATTCAGGAATAACCACAGTTTAACTAAAAGATAAATCAATAGTAAATATTAATATTCTACAACAACCAAGGCTACACAGAGAAACCCTGTCTGTCTATTAAGGACACAGATTAACATAAAATCAATCCATTAATTGTAGCTAATCTTAATAACCCCACTTTCTCAAAAGACAGGCAATGTGTACAAAACACAGGCAGAGCACATCAGAAGTAACTGGCCTCATACATCATACATACAGAATGCTCCATCCCAACATCAAAAAATATACATTCTACTCAGAGTCACACATTCTAAAATAGGCCACATCCTGGGACACATTTGAATTTACAATTTCAGAAATATTGGAATCACTCTTTGTGTCCTATCTTACCACAACACAATAAAACTTAAAAGTAGAAGCAAACCAGTCTCTGATAAGTACACAGATTCATGGGGGTTAAACAGTTCATTATGGAATGATGAATGTGTCAAAGAAGAAATCAAGTAAGGAAGAAACGAAAATAAAAACACAACATAGCAAAACCTCTGGGACACAGTGAAAGCAGTCCTGCAAGGGAAATGTACAGCTGTAAATGCCTACGTAAATCAGAAAGAGAAGGTTAAAAGCACTGCCTGTTCTTGCAGAGTACCCACATTCAATTCTCAGCACCCACAGAGAGGTTCACAACCTTTAGTAACCCCAGTTCCAGGGGCTCCAATATTCTCTTCTGGTCTCTGTAGGCATCAGGCAGTAGGCAAAGAGGTGGTACACAAGTGTGCATGCAGAAAACAAACAAAATCCTTCATGTAAAATAAAATAGCATAAAAATTTTAATCAGAAAAAGTATAAATAAGTCTCCTAATGATGTAGTTCAAAAAGAAAGAAAGAAAGAAAGAAAGAAAGAAAGAAAGAAAGAAAGAAAGAAAGAAAGAAAGAAAGAAAGAAAGAAAGAAAAATTGAACACAGTTGATGGTAAGAAATAGTAAAAACCAGAGTAGAAATCAATGAAATAAACACATAAAAAATAATACAAAAAAATTTCAACAAATTTAAAAGCTGGTTCTTTAGAAAGATAAACAAGATCAACAGGCCATTGGCCCAACTAACCAAAAGAAAGAAAGAGAGGACCCAAATTAACAGAATTAGAAATGAACAGAGAGACATTGCAACAGGAACCAAAGAAGTTCAGAATATTATAAGAGAATATTTTAAAAACTTGTACTCCATTAATCCAGAAAACCTTAAAGAAATGGATGAATTCCTAGATTCAGTCAAACCACAAAAATTACACCAAGAAGTCTGCAAACAGCCTAAACAGAACCAAAATAAATGAGGGAATTCAAAAATAGTAATAAAAAGCCTTCCAGAGGGAGAAAAAAAAATCCAGAGCCAGATGGATTCACAGTACAATTCTATCAGATGTTCAAGGAAGATCTATAGCCAATCCTTACCGCTAAAAAAGAAAGAAAACAAACAGTAGTTTTCTCAAACTCCTACCAAGCCAGTATCAGTCTAATACCAAAATCAGGAAAGAAAGAAAGAAAGAAAGAAAGAAAGAAAGAAAGAAAGAAAGGAAGGAAGGAAGGAAGGAAGGAAGGAAGGAAGGAAGGAAGGAAGGAAGGAAGGAAGGAAGGAAGGAGGAAAGAAAGAAGGAAGGAAGGAAGGAAGGAAGGAAGGAAGAAAAGAAGGAAGGAAGAAAAGAAGGAAGGAAGGAAGGAAGGAAGGAAGGAAGGAAGGAAGGAAGGAAGGAAGGAAGGAAGGAAGGAAAGGAAAGGAAGGATAGGAAAGGGAAGGAAAGGGAAGGAAAAGAAATATACTTGATGAATATTGACTCAAAATTTCTCAATAAAATACTTGCAAACAGAATGCAGAATACATCAAGTTGACTTTATCCCTGAAATGAAGGAATGGCTCAACAAATGCAAATCAATTATAATAACCACACAAATAGATTAACGACAAAAATTACTTGATCATCTCAATAGATGGAAAAAGAGAATCACACAAACTTCAACATACCTTCATAATAAAAGTCCTAGAGAATGTAGGGCTAGAGGGAACAAACCTCAACACAATAAAAGCTGCATATGAGAAACTTACAGCCAGCAAGCATCATTCTAAATGGGGAAAAGCTTGAAGCAATCCCACTGAAATCATGAACAAACCAGGGATGAGCTTTAACCCAACTCCTTTTCAGTATTGTCCTTAAACCCACAGATGAGCATAGTCTCACCTGTCATCAATGAAATCTCTCTTTATGACAGAGACCATTATAGAAAACTATAGCCAATCAAAATGCAGAGTTGTGGAGCCCAGTCTCAGTATGCACATTTATAAAACAACCCCTGCATCTAAAGTTTAGAAGGACATGGGAGAACCTGGCAGTGGTGGCGCAATCTTTTAAATCCAGCGGAGACAGAAGCAGGCGGATCTCTGTGAGTTTGAGGCCCAGCCTGGTCTACAAAGCGAGTTCCAGGACAGTCAAAGCTACATAAAATAATCCCGTCTCCAAACTTTCCCCCAACCCTCCCACCCCCCACAAACAAACAAACAAAAAGAAATGGGGCTAGAAGAAGAGCATGGATTGGAGAAGAGGGGAATAAGAGCCCAAGGGTCAGGGACGTTGCTGTGAGATTTTGTCTCATAATGATGTCAGAAGCTATGCTAATAAAATCTCAGCAAAATGATGCCTCATCATGAGCTGAACAAGGACAACAGACAACAACGTCAAAGTGAGTGGTACGGTGAAGCAGCAGGCCTCAACTCTACACAACGAACGTCAGCCAATTAACAAATGCTGAGAGAGTCTTCTCTAACGAAGGAGTCACCAGTTGGTCATCCTTGGGAACATATATTCCGGTAACATTAAACAGATCAAGCAGGTTATAGTTAGGAACAGATATGCATATACATATATGCATGTAACAACAAATAATTTTAAAAAGCCATTAATTGAAAGAGAGCAATAAGGAGTATAGGGGAGGGTTTAGAGAGAAGAAAGGGAAGGGAGAAATGATGTAATTATAACCTCAAAAAAATGAAAACGTAACAATAAATTTAAAAAACACAGCTCTGTCTACTGATTAAAGTCAACATCAACAACACGGGCATAAATCTGAGTTAAAAAGTGTAAAAATTTAGGAAAATCAATGGTCTAATTGTGAAGGCTTGTATCTGTATTAATTTGTCTGCTATGAACATCATTATGTTTCAAATAAAAAATACAACTGACCATTAAAAAAGTAGAAGGAAAACAAAAGCCTCCTCCCCCCCCACCCCACCCCCCAAAAAAACCTGTAGTGGGACAGACATAGACCGAACATAGAACTTCCGCTTGGTGCTCCCCCGGCTGGAAACTGGCTGAGCCCCCTCCTCCAGGGTGAAATTAACAACATTCACTTTTATGGAAATTTTGACCTATTCAAAGGCAGATGGTGCCCTGGGACTCTAATTGTTTTATGAAGAAGGATAATAATGTTTCCTAAAGATCTTACTAGAGACTCTAACCTCATCTCAGCACAGCTTTTAAACCAGCGAACAGAAATTACCACACTTCTCCTGGATAAAACAACCAAAATCTGTTTGAGTTCAGCGGTGAACATTTTACTTATTTTCCACTCTGAGATCTCGGGGCTGCGTGTACTCAACAGAATGCCCAGAGTAAATTGTAAGCCCTTTCACCAACCCACAGGCTCTTTATCTTCTGTTTTTGTTTGTTTGTTTGTTTGTTTGTTTTTTGAGAGTGGGTTTCTTTGTGTAGCCCTGCTGTCCTGGAACTTGCCCTGTACACCAGGCTGGCCTCAAACTCAGCTCCAACACATATGTTGTTACACCCAGTTCGCGAGCCCCCAAAACATCTACAGGAATCGACTCCATTGCAAAACACATGAGGGTCTTTTTATTGTAAATTACAAGCTGCAGCTCGGGCCCACAACACCCACTGCTTCGGCGCACCGAACTGAGCGCTCGTGCCCAGGTTAGTTGGGTGATATATAGATTCTGGTCCCTCCCAGCATGCCCAAGGCACGGGCAATTCCTGCCTGGCAAGCATCTATTGGTCAAAATGCTACATTTTGAATTGATTGGCTATAGGAAGGTCCCCAGACCATAATGACCTGGCATCCCTCCCTAGGGGGTTGGGCCAGTTTCCTAGCAACTGTTATCTCTAATGGGTGGGGAAAGAATTCAGTAAGGCGGTCCTTCCCCTCAGGGGGACTTCACCCACCTAGTTCAGGCCTTAATTAATAATAGCTGCTAATTTTTAAATTTTTTGGTCTCTCAATATTATTCTGCTTCTGTCTCTGGAGTGCTGGGATTAAAGGCATGCACCACCGTCACCACCAATCTTTAAGCAGTTTCGAATGTACTTGTCTTCTAATCTGAATTTCATTTTTAAATACTTTTCCTAGTTTATAAAGAGCTTATCTTCTTTTGTCTGTTTTCTACACAGAAAGGAAAGGCAATCTCCCACTGTATCTAGTTCTGTAGCGGGATTTAATGAGCAATTTCATGAAAACAAACTAGGATGTATGTGGATAAAGAAGCTGTAGTCTATTAATATAATGAAATATTCTTTTTACAGTTTCACAATTGAAGGTTCATTTGAGAATATAAGTTTTATTTAGAGACCAGAGAAAACTTTACTCTTGTTTTTGAGTTAAAAGTATCAAAAATAAAAAAAATTAAAAAGTATCAAAAATAATAAACATGTAGACATATTTCAAAAGATACAACAAAGTTTTAATTGAAAAAAGATATTCATCTATCTTTGGACATGCAGCCACTCAATTGCCTTGATTTCTCTAATTCTGGTCAGTTTTTCTTTTTATTACTTAATTCCAATTTGCATTCTTTATTTTTTATGGTAGATTAAGTTTTTTTAATATTTATTTATTATTTATACAATATTCTGCCTGCATCTGTGCCTGGGCATGCCGGAAGAGGGCACCAGATCTCACTATAGATGGTCATGAGCCACCTTGTGGGTGCTGGGAATTGAACTCAAGACCTTTGGAAGAACAGCCAATGCTCTTAACCTCTGAGCCATCTCTCCAGCCCTGGTAGATTAAGTTTATGAATGGAAATAAGCAGCTTTACTTATCTTAGTTTTGCATATTTCAGTATCCATAGATTCAGATCATTCATCTAGTCTAGAAAATTCTTCAATCATTTTTTTTTTTTTTGAGACAGTTTCTCTGTGTAACAGCTCTGTTTTGGAACTTACTCTGTAGACCAGCCTGGCCTGAAACTCACAAAAGTCTACCTGACTCTGCCTCCAGAGTGCTGGGATTAAGGGCGTGCACCACTACCACCTGGCTGCTATTTCATTTTTCTTTTTAATTTAAAACCATATTTTTTATTTTTTATTTTAATTTTTATTCATTTTACATCCTAGCTGTAGTCCCCTCCCTCCTCTCCTTCCAGTCCCACCATTCCTCCCTGTTTCTCCTATCCCTGCTCCCCTACTCCTCCTCAGAGCAGGGAAGACCCCCTACCCATCCACCCCAGCATATCAGGACTGAACACATTTCTTTCCCCTGTGGCTTGGTGAGGTAGCCCCCAGGGGAAGTGATCAAAACAGAGGCATCAAAGTCCATGTCAGAGTAAGCCCCTATTCCCCTTACGAGGGAACCCATATGAGGACCAAGCTGCCCATGGGCTACATCTGTGTAGAGGGCCCAGGTCCAGTCCATGCGTGGTCTTTTGTTGGTGCTTCAGTCTCCACAGGCCCGCCTGGGCCCCGGTTAGTTGGCTCTGTTTTTAACTTTATGTAGCAAGCAGTTCACATATTAGGTAACACAACAATAGGTTTTATATGTTTCATTTTATTAATATTATTATTTCATTTACCTTCTCTCCAAGAAATGTGTGGGAGTAGGGTCAGTCAGTGGTGATGCATGCCTTTAATCTCAGTACTTGGGAGGCAGAAGCAGGTGGCTCTCTG
Source organism: Meriones unguiculatus (assembly GCF_030254825.1). Classification (NCBI taxonomy): domain Eukaryota; kingdom Metazoa; phylum Chordata; class Mammalia; order Rodentia; family Muridae; genus Meriones; species Meriones unguiculatus. Next base: position 103,178,234 of record NC_083351.1, read on the forward strand.
TGAGTTCGAGGCCAGCATGATCTACAGAGTGATTCCAGGATACCCATGGCTACACATAAAAGAAGAAAAGAAGAAAATTTCATCTCAAAAGAAGAAAAAACAAAAAACGGAGGAAAGAAAAGCAAAGAAATATGTAGGAGTAATTTACCTAATCATCTAATCTATGTATTTTTGTTTCTCTGTTGGATTTGCTTTGTTTTTGTTTGTTTAATTGTTTGTTTGTTTTTAAGTCACAATATAATCATGTAGCCCTAGGTAACTGAGAACTCACTACACCAGGCTGGCTTTGAACTCATAGAGGGCTGCTTGCCTGTCTCCCAAGTACCAGAATTAAAGACATAAGGCACCAACCACAGTTGGCCTTTTTATTTTCATTTTAATAGAAAGACATTTTTAATGGATTTATTTACTTTGTTAAAGTAAAAAATATTTTAATTATTGACATAATTTATAAATAACCAATTGCAAATTATGTATTTTACTGGCCATGTTAGATTCATTTACTTTTTTTATTTCATAACTTTTGTCGGAAATTGAAACTAGGTGTAGTAGCACACAGCTGTATTCTAAACATTTAGGAGATAGGTGCAGGAAGATCTGGAGTTTGAGGTCAACCTGGACTACAAAGAAAGAGATTGTCTCACACAACAACAACAAAAAATTAAAATAAATTTATGGTATGGTTTACACTTTTTTTTTCCACAAAATTTTAGTGAACATTGATACATTCTAGCAAATGTATTCATCCATGCAGGCAATACATCATCCAAGTTATAGCTTCCTGGTTTTGATTAACCACCACACCCTGGCTGTTCTGGAACTTGCTCTGTGCAGGCTGAACTTGAACTCAGAGACCCTCCCACCTTTGCCTTCTAGGTGCTGCCATTAATGGTGTGCACGCACCCACCCCCACACACACACACCAATTATTTTCTCCTTTTATGTTTCTGGTGTGGTTTGCTCAGAATCACAGGTGGAATATTCTTCCACATTGTTACAGGAATCAATACTTTGTTCCTTTGGAATCTAAATAGTATCTCATTGTATTAATACATATATTAAAGTGCAACTTGTTTATCTACATTCATTCCATCCATATGCATATATATATATTCGATATGTATGCATAAACTCTAAATTTTCACTCTGTAAGATGCATGTATTCCATATATGCTATGACAAACACTGTTGCTTCTGTCTCTAGTACATCATCACTGTCTGATTCAAGCCTGCCTTTCTCTTACAATCTTACAATCTTACAATCTTACAATCTTACAATCTTACAATCTCTTACAATCTTCTGTTTTATTTGGCACTGGTTCACTTTAGGGAACAATCTCTCTGGCTTTCCAGTTTTTACTTTATACATTATATCACTTTCTTTTCGGGGGTATCCATCAGAGAAGACTGCTCAGACATGGGTTTAAGCCAACAGAAAGTCTTTATTAGCTGGTGAGCCAGTACACTAGGTGTTTGTGGGTGGCATGTGCCATCACTGCCCGGTCCTCCCAACTTCTTGATCAAGAATTAGAATGTTGGGCCAATGAATTAACTCAGGAGTTAAAGGTGCTTGCCACCAAGCCTGATGACCTAAGCTGGATCTCTGGCACTCATGGTGGGAGGAGAAAATTAACTCCCACACGTTGTCCTCTGATCTCCATGTGTACCCCACCCCGGACACACACAAACAAGTAATTAAATGTTAATTTAATTGCCGGCTACCTTTGTCACCAAAGACCAACTACAAACTACAGTTGTCGATGGAGCCCTGTAGGGAGAGGTGTGCCCATAGTCTCCCACTAATAGTGAGGCTTTGCTATAGCTAGGGAGATTGAAAGAAGCCGCATTGCAGACCTGTGGGCTTTGATTCTGTAAAACCTACTTTATTTAAGATTCTTAAATGCCACTACCTCCATTCAAACCACCGATCTTAGGTAGTGGAGAAAGAAGGTTAGTAGGGGTTGGGATGTTGACCTTTTAGAATTAATTCCTTGGGGCAATTCCTCTCTTCATCGATAGAATTCCAACAGTCCAGCAAACAGCAAACAGGAACCGGCAGCAAAAGGCAGCAGTGGCACCATTTGGCAGAAGCAGCACAGAAGAGTTCTGCAGAGCAATTCTCTCTAGGAGCAAAGTGAAGAGTGGCGCTCGCTCTGTGTGTGTGGGTTCCAATGTATACCTTCCTAATGTCCTCACAAGCATGTTTTTCAGCTGAGCTACACAGCTTCCAGCTGACAAAGATCACACACACTGCTATTTTTTAGCTAGCAAAGATCACTCACCCTTTCATGAGGCTGTATTCAGCAGTAGATAAATCAAAAACATTCCCACTTGGAACCAAAACAAAAAAACATATTCACATGACACAATTGAGCTTTTAAAGAAATGGAAGCTTCTCTTACACGGACCCTCTTGCAGCATACAGAAATAGATTGCTGGCCAGTGGTGGCTCACCTCTTTTAATTCCAGGTCTGGGTAGGCAGGGGCAGGTGGATCTCTGTTCCTGAATAACCAAAGCTACACAGAGAAACTCTGTCTCAAACTCTCAAAAAGCCAATTAAAAAATAAAATAAAGAAAAGAAAGAGAAAAAAGAAATAGAGAACACTCCAGCTCCACCTTCCTCCCCTCCTCTAATCACCACAAACAGGCTTATGTCTACTAGCCAAAGTATGACCATATCAGCCCAAATCACAAAGACACTTAGTTTTAATCTGGAAAGATCTGACTCCATTTGCCTCTTCATAAAAAACAAAAACAAACAAAACAAAACAAAAAAGCCCTTACAGGTTGAGGCTAACATCTATGTTGGTGACTTGAAAACAGTAATGGAAATTAGAAGTCTAGCTTCTTTAAAAGAAAAATGAAATCTATGCTGCTCCTGTTGTTATTATTATTTACTGCAGCAACTTCCCTCGGCTTAGATTTTACAACTGTATTTTGTACAGTTTACTGACCAGTAATTGCCTCAATAACTCTAGGCTTAACATACCCACTTGACTTGAATCGTAATCATTGGTTCACATGGTCACACCAGAAGTGAAATCATCTGGAAAGACATCTATGTAACATCACCAGGAAGGAAAAGGTGGCTCATAGGGGACTCCACAGAATACAGTTTTCAAATCCTAATGCAGTGGGAAGGGACCTGTCTTTTGCACAGGGTCTGGGGTGAGGGGTGAGGAACATCTGGGAAGGTCAAGTAAGACCAGTTAGTGATGAGTTGGAGCCCAGGACCCAGCCAATGGGACCTGCTTTGTATATGAGGCTCTTTGTCTACAACACATTTGTTGCTAGAAATGGTGTCCTAACCAGGATGTTTTCTGCCTAGGCTCCTCACAAACACACTAAGAAGGCAATTCAAATGTTGGATCTTCTTAAATCTCTAGAACACTGATTCTCAACCTGTGGGTCACGACCCCTTTAGGAGTCTCATATCATATATTTACATTGTTTCATAACAGTAGCTAAATTACTTATGAAGTAACAACAAAATAATTTTATGGTTATGGAATCACCACAACATAAGGAACTGTTTTAAAGAGTCACTACATTAGAAAGGTTGAGAACCACTGCCCTACAGAGACAGATAGACTTCAGATTCTTATGGTTGCCTCGTTGGTACATTTTGTTTGTTTGTTTTAGAAGCCAGGCTTTCTATGTAGCCCAACTGGCTTTAAACCTACAATGCAGCCTAGGCTGGCCCCAAACTTGTAATGCCTAGCTCACTAAATGTTTTTAAAAAGATTTTTTGGCCAAGCTTAAGAAGTAAAAACTCAAACTCTATCCACCTCGGGCATTGTACCCGTTAGTGTAGATTCTGCTCCTTTCCTTAGTGGTATTTGGACATCTGGGGAAACAGCCAGGAGATTTCATTGTATTAGGAAATTATACGTCCCTTGAACCTCCAACGTATGTGTACAGCTCATATTTATCAGAAGCAATATAGAAATGTCAAAAGGCATGCTAAAAATAGTGCTACAGCAGGAGCCAGCTATGAGACACCTTTAACCTGGCTGACATAGGAGGGTAATGACTTCCAGGCTAGCCTAATCTACATAGTGAGATCCATCCCCCTAAAACTGCAGCAGCATCAAGTAAATAACAAATAAAATGGTGGTGCTTAATTGCCATGGTATTCAGAGCTTCTGTCTGTTCTGATGATGGATATCCAGGCACCTGACAAATAGTCGTTACATTTCACCAGGATTACTATGAATGGGTATCATATTGTGGTGATTTAAAAGTTTGTCCAGTGTCAGGCGCAGTGGCAAAGGTCTGTGATCCCAGCATTCAGGGAGGCAGAGGTAGTCAGATCTCTGTGAGTCTGAGGCCAGTCTGGTCTACAAAGTGAGTCCAGGACAGAGAAACCCTGCTCTCAAAAAACCAAAATTATGCAAATCAAAACGACCCTGAGATTTCACATTACATCCATCAGAATGGCTAAGATGAATAACTCAAGTGACAACACATGCTGGAGAGGATGTGGAGAAAGGGGAACCCTCCTCCACTGATGGTGGGAATGTAAACTTATACAAACACTTTGGAAATCAATCTGGCGCTTTCTCAGACAATAAGGAATAGCGCTTCCTCAAGATCCAGCTATACCACTGCTAGGCATACATCTATAAGATGCTCAAGTATACAACAAGGACATTTGCTCAACCATGTTTATAGCAGCTTTATTTGTAATAGCCAGAATCTGGAAACAGCCCAGATGCCCCTCAGGTGAGGAGTGGATACAGAAATTGTGGTACATCTACACAAAAATATTACTCAGAGATTAAAAAAATAATAATAATAACCAAGGAAATCATGAAACTTGCAGGTAAATGGTAGGAACTAGAAAAGATCATCTTGAGTGAGGCATCCCAGAAGCAGAAAGACACACAGGGTATATACTCACTCATAAGTGGATACTAGACATATAATATAGGATAAACATTCTAAAATATGTGCACCTAAGAAAACTAATCAGGAAGGAGGATTCTGGCTAAGATGCTCAACCCCCATTCAGAAAGGCAAAGAGGATGGACATCAGAGGAGGGAGAAAACAGGGAACAGGACAGGAGCCTACCACAGAGGGCCTCTGAAAGGCTCTATCCTGCAGGGTATCGAGACAGATGTTGAGACTCGTCGCCAAACTTTGGGCAGAGTACTGGAAATCTTATGAAAGAAGTGGGAGATAGTAAGACCTGGAAAGGACAGGAGCTCCACAAGGACAACAACAGATCCACTCTGGGCACAGGGGTCTTTTCAGAAACTGATAGTCCAGCCAAGGACCACTCATGGAGATGGCACAGAGGTAGCCCAAGGGAGTTCAGTGTTCAAATGGCTTCCATAGTAATGAGGACAGGGACTGTCCCCAGCATGAACTGATTGGCCTGCTCTTTGATCACCTCCCCCTGAGGGGAGAGCAGCCTTACCAGGCCACTGAAGAAGACAATGCAGCCACTCTATGAGACCTGATAGACTAGGATCAGAGGGAAGGGGAGGAGGACCTCCCTTTTCAGTGGACTGGGGGGGAGACACAGGTGGGGAAGAGGGAGGGTGGGATTAGGAGGAGAGGAGAGGGGGAGGTACATGGGGGATACAAAGTGAATAAACTATAATTAATAAAAATAAAAATAATTAAATAAAAAAACCAAAATTAATTAATTAACCAATTAATTAAACCTTGAAAAGAACCTGTCCAGTAAGTTTAGTTTTTAGCTCTAAACTATTTATTTGTAGCTGTGCCAGATCTTATAAATTACCTTGAGAATTCTTCTCAGGAATAAGTGTCTATAAATTTAAATTAGATACTAACTAAGTGGCTGACTTAGGAACAGAACTCATAAGTCCTAGGTTCATCCAAAAATACACACAAAGAAAACACCATCTGAGATCCCAGGGGTGAGACGTGTGTGGCAACTCACGGCAGAAAAAGTGCAACTTCATAAAAACACAGCTGTTCTTTCCTGAGCTGTCACTATTAAAAATTAATCTAAGAATTCAGGTTTGAAATGAGGTAGGAGGATGGGGGGGGGAGGAATCAGAGAGCAAGGAGCACCAGACAAAGACAGTTAAATATTTATGATTTTTCATTTGAAATGAGAAAAAAAAAATTCTACATTCAAGACTCAAAGTGCCACGGTAATTAATACTTCAGATTATTTCTATTAAGTCGGATGGGTTTTGACTTCAAAGGAGCATGTGAGGCAAACCATGGGCTAATGGGGAGCTTGACTGCAGCCCTGAAGCTCATCAGGCTTCAGTTCAGTCCTTCGGCAGGGGGAGGGAGACTAGGAACTGCTGGAGTACATTATTTCAAGTGTATAGTGGATGATGAGATGCAAGCGTAACGCAGATATGGCCCCTGGGAAGAGCTTCTAGAGCTGATTATGGGGGGGGGGGGCTGGGGGAGATTTTTATTTTATTTATTTATTTATTTATTTTATTTTTTGGCTGTTTTAGTCCCGTTATTCCTATCTCCTTTTTCCTGTCTGGAAAGTAGACACAATGAAGCTCCCATAGCCATTTGAGATCAAAAGGTACCTGTACCCCTGATAACTGTGTTGTCATGCCCCCTTGGACTACTCCACTATCTAACTCAGAATTTGTTTTACATAACAGAAAAAGGTCTTACTTAGGTTTCTGCTGTTAATTCACTGACACAATAAACTCAATGGCCATGAGAGGCCATTTCTCTCTTTCTCACTCACTTCCACTCTCACTCTTCCTTTTAATCTGCCTTCAGCTCTTGAGGACATACAGCCAGCAGTACGTTCCTTGGTTTTAGGATAGGACCCTTCATATCTCCATCCTATAGAACTCCAAAACACACCATGTATATACAATGGGTCAATGGACAACTTTCGCTTAGATGATAATGAGAAAATAGTCCTTGACTCTTTCCTTGCTAAATGAAGTGGAGATTGTGCTACTGATCATAAAACATAAAGACAGCTAGAGAACTTACTTCCTGTCAGAAAAACAAAAACAAAGACGTGATAATAGTAAAAATAATGACTAGCACTTTTTGTGACATAGCTTACTATGTGTTTGTCCTCTTGCCAACTCTCCTACATATAATGTATTCTCCTAAGGAGTGTCCGAAATACATGGTATTAGTATTATTCAGATAAAGAAATCGAGGCACGGAAAGCTTGAGCAGCTTTCCCAGTTTCTCACAGTTGGTAAGACAGGATGTGAAACCAGGCTTTATCTGACCCCTGGGTTTACCATTATTCACAGTTAACTGCATGCTGCCCCACTCAATTGAAAATAAGCAATGCCATAGTACCTCCTAAGATTAGATCTTGATAGTAAGCTCTGTGGAAGCAGGATACTCGTGTTCATTGCCCCCAGAAGCCCAGTGCCTAGAATCATGTTTGGCACGTGACTGGCATGAAGTAATTACTAGGTGACTGAAGGAAAGAATGTGGGCATCAATGAATATAAAAGATAACTAGCAGGAGCTGAAGAGTTGGCTCAGTGGGTAAGAATAGTGGCCAGTTTTCCAAAGGATCCAGGTTCAATTTCCAGCATCCACATGGTAGCTCACAGCTGTCTATAACTCCAGTTCCAGAGGATCTGACACCCTCACACAGACATACATGCAGGCAAAACACCAATACACACGAATTTAAAAAAAAAAAAAAGGTAACTAAGAAGCCCAAGAAGGGTACTTGTGATGATGCCTGAATACTTACTTTTGGGGTTACCATGTGTAGTGGTTTGAGTGAGAACAACCCTGATAGGCTCATATATTTGAATATTCAATCCCTACTTGTTGGAACTGTTTGGGAAGGATTAGAACTACAACCTTGTTGGAGGAGGTGTGTCAAAGCCTAGGGGCAGGGGAGGTTTCAAAGGCCCCTGTCATCTCCAGCCAGGTCTCTATACCTTGTGGTTGTGTCTCAAGATGTAAGCTCTCAACTACTCCTCAAACACCAAGCCTGACTGTCTGTTGCCTTGTTCTCTGACATGATAGTCACTGACTGTGGCCTTCTGAAACTGTAAGCCCGAATAAATTCTTCTATAGCTTGCCTTGGTCATGGTGTCTTATCAACAATAGAAAAAAAAATATTAATACACCATGAGAGACAGAAATGGTCCTTATAAATCTTTATGAGGTAAAAAAAAAAAAAAAAAAAAAAAAAACTTTCAAAAACTAACAAGCCACTAATATCCAGGCATCCGTAGAAATCCTGACTCATCATGGTGTTGTGGAACCCCGTCTGAGTCTCCAGGTGACACCAAGAAAATCTGCTTTCCCTCTAGGGGTTTAGTCTCATTAACGAAAGAATTTAGGAACAGAGTCAAATTGGAAGCCTGAAGACAAGTTTATTGGAGTTTAAGTGAAAAACCCTAGGGCAGGAAAATTATATATCTCAGCAGCTGCCCAAAGGAGAATGGAGAAGAGTTGTGCTGTTTGAGTTTAACCAATATGGAGGTCAGTCACAAGGTGGACAAGCATCCACTTGACAGGAAGGGGAGCTTTAAAGAAAGAGTAAGGGGGCTGGAACAACAATTCAGGGGCTAAAAGCACTGGTTGCTCTTGAAGAATTGCTAGGATTAATTCCTAGCACCCATTTAGCAGCTAACAACTACCATAACTCCAAGAGCAAGGAAAACACACCAGTGGCTACAGCACTGAAGCAAACATCTCCTCATCCCCTCCACTCTCTGCAACAGTTAATTGCCTATATGTACTCAGGGGAAGGGGAAGGCCATGTCAGACTAACACAAGCTTCTCTTTGCCATCCATAGGACAGTGTTAGTGGAACTGGTATTATTTAGGTCTTATTAGTACAATTACAGCTGCTGAGAGTTCAAGATGATGAAGGTCGTATCATGCCCAGAGGATGTATGAGGATGAGCTGTCAGCCTGGCTGATGACCTATGAGCCTCTTCTCCCCTGAGGACTGAACTGCTCACACTTTGTGTCTTGGTATCCAGAGGGCCATCTCAAGAACAAACATTTTACATGGCAGGAGATGAAGCTGCCAGACCAGTGAAATGTTTAATGTAGAGCTGTCACAAGGCTATTTCCATTGAATCCCATTGATCAAAGCAACTGTGGGCCCTCCCAGATTCCAGGAGGTAGGGAAATACTTTCCACACTGCTGGGAGAAGTGGGAAGACCACATTGCTTAAAAGAATGTGGTATGGTGACATTGCAGCCATCTTTGGAAACTGTGACCTACCACACTCCATCTTGGCACTAACCTACGGTATCTGGCTGCTGTTGGTTTCCATTTATAAATCATAGTAAGTTTAATTGGCTCCAGAATGGTGTTCAATTAATTTTGCTAACTGTTGCCTCGTTACATTTTAGGTTCTAACTGTTATTATTATTTCATATCATTTTAATCTCTTATTTATTTATTTATTTATTTATTTATTTATTTATTGGTTTTTTGAGATAGGATTTCTCTATGTAGTCCTGATTGTCCCAGAACTCTATGGACCAAACTGAGAAATTCTCCCTGCCTCTACCTCCTGAATGCTGGGATTAAAGGCATGAGCTACTACACCTGGCTTAATCCATAATCTTTTAAAGCTTTCCAAAGCTATTTCATTCAAATGGGCATTTTAGGCAAATGAAAGACAGCTCAGGGGGCCCAGGGCACCAATGACACAGTTTATAACCCATCAAACAATGTCAAGCCTTAACCTACAGACACATCAGTTCAAACATGTCACTAAATGAAAACTCACAAATAGGAGACCTGTCCTTCCAAACATATGTTCCAACAGATCCTTCCCAGCATCCAAACTGGACTTGTCATCTTCATCTGCTGGCCTTATTTGTTCTTTCTCAGTGTCTGCTACCCTATCCCAGCTGAAAGTATCTTTGAACATATTTGAATTTATCCCATCTCTATGGGTTAAGTTATCCTATCATAACATGTCACATATTTATTCTTATTTTGTCTCCTTGAAGATCAAGAGATGACCTTTGGATCTAAGCAAGGCTATTATGCAAAGACTAAAAAAAGAAAAAGTTCATAATTTTTACTCCTTCTTTTCATGTTCTTCCTCTTTGACATGCTAAGGATCATATCCAGAGTCCCCATCTTCCTGCACAACATGCCATTGGTAGGCCAGACTGAACCGCCTCCCAGATGTTGCCTTTTCTGAGAGCCCCACAAACATGAGGATGTTTGAGCTGATCTTACCTCTGATTTTGCTCCCTCTACACTGAGTTGTGATAACTCACATTTTTCACTGATCACCAGGCTCATTTTTCCTATATTTTTATTGGCCAGTCTTTCATATAAGGAGAAAGAGAGCAAGGGAAGTCTTTTTGTGGACATGTTAGTTAGGGTTCTTTAGAGAAATGGAAAGCATGGGCAGAGCTGTGGAAGGGGGGTATTAATGGGAATCGGTTCACATCATTGGAAACATGGACCCCATGAGTTATCCTATCCAAGATGCCACAGAAAGGTCAGTTGTGAGATGCAGCCTGAGACGAAAGACCCAAAAACTCAAGCTTCATATACAGAAGGATATGAATGTTCCAACTCCAGAAGAATAGGAAAGAGAAAAAATTAAATTAATAAACTAGAAAAAATAATCCCTCTTTTTCCAATCTGGGAAATGATTCAAATGGTGCTATCTACTTTGGTGAAGACAATCTTCTTAATTAGTCTACTAACTCAAATACTGGTCTCTTGAACATACACCACACACACACACACACACACACACACACACACACACACTGTATTCTATCACCCAGCAAATATCCCTTAGTGCACAATTTTACATTTTCATGTAAAATTGACTGCTACAATGGAAGACAGCCTGAAGTACACATTTCAAAGTGGAATAAGTATTCCAATGCATAAAAGAAGGTTACTTATTAATCTCATGTCACTGTTTCCTCAGTCAATGATGGGACCAATAATGGTCCCCATTTCAGAGACCTCTGAGAGTACTCAGAGAGTTAATTCACGAAAACTGCACAGCTATGCTTCATACAGAAGCAGTTGTAAGAAGCCAGTTTTCTTGCTGTGGCTAAATTGCTGTATTTGGTCTGTGAAATAGAAAACACAGGCAGCCACTGCTCTGTACTGAGCTCCTGCACTGGGCCCAAGAGACTAGACTAAAAGTAAAATGAGGTCACTCATGCCTGAGTTCCAGGCCGCTGAACTGAAACTAAGCGGGTTATCTGACCTTTTGAGAAATCAGGATTAAAGAGATAACAGCGAAATTTCCCAAACAGGCCAGTTTCAGTTGGCATGGTAATGGAGTTTACTCTTGCTTTAATCCTTAAAAACAACAAGAGAGAGACATGGAGTAACCTTATGTTAGCATTCACTTATCCTCCTCTTGTTCTATCAACCTTTCCACCTTGCAAGGAAAGTAACTTTGAAAGGATTGGTCATCTTTTGGTCCTGTGGAAAAAAAATTTTTTCAACTTACTTTCTGTGAATTCCATATATGTATTCAATGTAGTATGATCATATGCACCCCCATTTTTCTTCCTTGGCTCTGAACATGTTTCTCTTCTAGCTTGATGTCATATATATTCTACTGTCTCCAGGTAGTGTGGTCTGTATTCACATGGGGTTGGCCTTCAACAGTAGCATAGGTTACTACCAGTTAACCACAAACTCAAAGATAACTAACTCTCCCTCCCCAGCAACCATCAACTGTCAGTAACCTCTCACCTAGGAATTTATTGACTTGATCATGCACAGGTAACTGCACCTGTTGTGAGTTCCTGGGTCTATAGCATGTCCTGAGCATTTTAAAAATAAAGTACCCTTCCCTACCCTATGGTTCTCATATGTTTTTCTGCCTCCACTTTAGCAATGTTTCTTGCACCTTGGGCTGGGGCAGGCTAGGGAGATGGATACAGACATTCTATTTAGAGCTGAGCACAGACAGTGTTCTCAACATTTTGACCAGTTATAAGTCTCTGCATTAACCACTGCCACTGCTCAAAACAGCTTCTCTGACCAATGTTAAGAACATTCCAGTGATGGAGAGATGGCTTAGGGGTTAAGAGCACTGGCTGATCTTCCAAAGGTTTGAGTTCATTTTCCAGCAACCACATGGTGGCTCACAATCATCCATGATATGATCTGGTATCCTCTTCTGCTGTGCAGGTGTACATGCAGACAGGACATTGTATAATAAATAAATAATTAAATAAGAAAAAGAAAGAAAGAACACCCCAATCATGGGCATAAACATAGTTAGAAGGAGTTCAAAAATGTGACTCTTAGTAAAATAATTATAGTGGATTTCCCCCTAGAGCCTATATCTTCTAGGGCTATGGGCTTTTGGCAAGGTTTCTACTACCAGGCACCAATTCTTTCCAGTCAAATTTGGTTGGTTACTTAATAATGATCATGCTACTATTGAACTAGTAGAAATATCTTGCCTCCAGGGTCTGATGCATAGTATCTTCTGGAGCAACGGGAGCTAGCCAGGGAGGAGGAAGTAACCTGGTCAGGTTGATGTTGACTTCTCTGTGTTTCACAACCAAACATTGGTGTCTCCAGGAACAGAGTCTTCCCATCTAGTTATGGTGGACAACCAAGAACAACGGTGAGAGCCTATCTATCCTACCAAAAGCAATCTACAAATTCAGTGCGATCCTGATCAAAATTCCATAGCCATTCTTCAGAGAAACAGGGGGAAAATCTCAAAAGTTACATGGAAACACACTGGAACAAGGATGAGCAATCTTGAGCAAAATAATAGCTTAAGAGGTATTACCACACTTAGTTTCAAACTCACTTCATAGTCATACTAACAGAATCAACATGGTACTGGCATAAAAACAGACACACAGCTCACTAGTATAGAATACAGGACTGAGATATAAACCCATGCAGGAATAGCTACCTGATTTTATTTTTCCCCACAACGATACACAAAATATAGATTGGTGCTGGGCAACAGGTTTGACATGAAGAAAAGGAAATTAGATCCTTACCTTTCACCTTACACATAATTTAACTCCAAAAAGATCAGGAACCCCAACATAAGACCTGATACTCTGAAACCTCTGGATGAAAAAGTAGGGAACATCCTTAAACTCATGGACATACGATGGGACTTTCAGAGCAAGACTCCAAGAGAACAGGAAATAAGGTCAACAATCATCAAACTGGATCTCCTAAAATTTAAATCTTCTGTGCAGTAAAGGGCACTGCCAATCAAGCAAAGAGGAAGCCCACAGAATGGAGAATATTTTTACCAGCCATACATGTGACAGATTACACAAGAATACAAAAAGAACTCAAAAATATAAACATCAAGAAAAGAAATAGAACCAGATAGCGAACACTTCTTAAAAAGTGTTCAACATTGTTAGCTACCAGGAAAATGGAGATTAAAAGTTTTGTTAAGGTTTTATCTCACCGTAGTCAAAATGGCCATAATTGAGAATACAAATGACAACAAATGCTGATATGGATATGCTGAGAGGGGGATGCTTCTACGCTCTTTGTTAGGACCATAAAACTAGTGCAGTCACTATGGAAATCAGTCTTGAAGTTTCTCCAAAAGAGTAGAAAAAGAACAGCCATATGACCCAACTCTTCACTTATGGGCATGCACAAATATATATTATGTCCAACTACAGAGATACAGAGATACTTGCACATTAATGTTTGTTGCTACTCTATTCACAGTTGCTGGTAAATGGAATCAACCTAAATGTTCATCAATAGCTAATGAAAATGCTGCTCAGGTGCACAATTGAATTTTATTCAGCAATTAAAGGCAAATAAAATCATGATGTTTGCTGGTTAAATGGATGGATCTGGAAAAAAAATTATACTGAGTGAGTTAACTCAGGCCCAGAAAGACAAATGCTAAGAGACTTTTCTCATATCTTCTCTCGTATGATCTTTGGTTTTATATGCTTCACTTAGAGCACAAGAAGAAAGCAGGAAACTAGAAAGAAACCATTGGACAGAGGTTGTAGAAAGGGGACTAATAGAGTGAATGAGGAGAGGTAGAAAGCTGGCAGTGGAAAGGCTTAAGCAGGAAGAGGTGCTGGAATAAGGGAAGTCAAGAAATTGGGGGAAGAGCAGCCAAATGGAACAGTTATGGAAAAGCCTTATGAAAGTCTCCTGTCTTGAAACCCAATTTAAAAACTATAAACTGAGATGATGGTAGGACACATATGAGATAAAAGAAGGTAAAAGAGACTGGGGCTTAGAGGATTAAACAGGGATGTGGAGGGTGGGCTATGTGGGGGAACACAGGGCAAAGAGGTGGGTTTAACAAAACTAAACATGGGGGGGAGTCAGTGAAATGATTCTTAATGATATTCTGCATACTCAGAGATTGATGCTAGCCTGGTTGTCATCAGAGAGGCCTCATCCAGCAACTGATGGAAATAGATGCAGAGCCCCACATCCAGATGTTAGGTGGAGCTAGGGAATCCTACAGAAGAATGGGAGGAAGGACAGCACAGGAAAACCCACAGAATCAACTAAGGTGGGCTCACAGAGGCTGAACTGACAACCAGTTAGTCTACAGGGGACTGACCCAGGCCATGTTACACTTGTATAGCTTGGTATTTGGTGGTATTCCTAACAGTGGAAGCAAGGGCTATCTCAGACTTTCTTTGAAGGCTTTGGGACCCTTTCCCTCAGACTGGGTTGCCTAATCTAGCCTTAATATGAGGAGAGGTGCCTTACTCTGACTTGATAAGTTATGTTTGGTTAATATCCATGGTAGGCCTGCCTTTTTTTTGGATAGAAGGAAAAGTGAATGGGACAATGGCAGAGGAGAGATGAGGTGGAGGGACTGGGAGGGAGGAGGGAGGAGGGAGGAGAAACTTCAGGATGTAAAACAAAACAAAACAAAAACCTAAGGATACATGAAAAGGACTATGGAAACCCATTAGTGTAAGCTAATCTTGAAATATAACTTTTTAAAAGGGAAGAAGTATCCTAGGTGGGTGAACAGTGCTACTCCCAGAAGACATGGGTATTGAACAAACATCCCAGGGCCAGGTCTAGGATACTTTCCTATGAGTTATTGGTCAGGGAGGCCCCAGAGGTCTACAAAACAACACAGGCTACCAGCTAATGTTCTTTTTGTTCTTTGTTTCTGCCGTTTGCATCTCTCCTCCATCTATTAAAGCAACCTCTTCTGTGGGCTCGTTGAACAACTATTCAGTATTACAGAGTGAAATGTGACCTGATCTGTAGTCACAAATAAAGCCAATTAAGATCTTCAAAGTAGATTTCCCCACGTTTGTCTCTTGACAAGCCAGGTTTCTGGGAAGCAGGATTTGAGACAAGCAAAGGCATGAATTCTGATGCCATCCCAGGGAGAGCAACTTCAACTCAAACTGTCATGGAAAGTCAGGCCGACGTGCAGGGCACCCCTGGGCACAGAAGTCCTTGGCACTGCCTGAGCTCCAGCCTTGATAGGCAGGTCAGCTCCAGGGTCCCAGGAGCAGTCCCCCCAATGGAGTGACAGGTGTGAACCTTGAGAAGCAAATGCGTGCTGGAGCTGGTGAGGAGTGAGCAGGATTAGAGCTACCTAAATCAAGGCTGGTGAGACCTGTCACAGCTGTCACTTGCAAAGCATTTCCAGAGAATCTCCTTGTGTCTTTTGCCTTTAAGCTTTTCTCTCTCCTTTGCCCTAATTTTTTTATGCTCTAGGTTCTTTGGCTTCTCCTTTCCATCAGTTCTGCAAATATTGACTGAGCCTTACTATGTGCCAAACACCATGCTAGGGCCTGGAATATATTGCTGAAGAAATTAGGAAAATCTATGCTCTCATGGAAATGGGTAGCAGGGGTGGCAAGTCTTGTCACTTTGCAAATGGGGTCTATCTTTCAGAGAGAGCCAAAGCCAGAGAAGATGTGATTAATTCCACCACATCAATTTTTACCCTGGGTATGTTGGAATTATAAATTAATAAGACTGGCTTTCTTCTAAGCCCATTAGACTAATCTCTCCTGTCTAATAATTATCACAGGACATCTTAAAAGTTATTTATTTAAAAATGACAGAGACAGAAGGATGGAGGGATGGCTTATGAGGAAAGTGCTTACCCTGCAAGCATGGGAAACTGAGTTCAGATCCCTAGCACCATATAAAAGTTGGGCATGGCAGCATGTAGCCCTAGCAGTGGGGAGACAGAGCTTACAGGGAGTAGATCTTAAGGGCTCACTCGTCAGTTGGTGTAGCAGAAACAGCAAGCTCCCAGGCCCAGGGAGAGACTGTGTCTTAATAAATGAGGTGAAATTGTCATTGAGGAAGACACTGGACATCAACCTCTGCCTCTACACATAAACATACAAGCAGGTTCACACACACACACACACACACACACACACACAGAATACACCAACAAGGAGACAAATAAAGTGACATAGGCAAGCACACTACTTAAATGGAAAAATAATCACTAATCGTCTATAAACCACAGTTACTGATAACATTAAGGATATTTTTTCTTGGCTTTTTCTTTCCCTCTAAATTAGAAATCATTTAAATATACTCATGATTCTTTTCTCTCTTTGTGTTTTCCATAATCACAGTATGTACCACAACCTGTGAGCAATATTTTAATAACATAGATAGACAGACAGACAGACAGACAGACAGACAGACAGACAGACAGACAGATAGATAGATAGATAGATAGATAGATAGATAGATAGATAGATAGATAGATAGATAGATAGATGATAAATAGATAGAACCTTACCATGTACACAGCCTGGCCTCAAGTGATCTTCTCCCACAGTGAGACTCTAGGCATCCTACTGAAGGTAGTCTTCCCTAACTCATTCCTTAATATTCACTCTTAGTTTCTGGCAATTTTTCTACAGTGCATTCAATACATAATTATTGAGCCAACTAAGCCACAAACACTTGTGAAAGAGGAGTACCAACTACACGTGGATGGTGGAATGGTGGATCCTGAGGATTCCTGTCAAGGCCGATTCCAATCTGGGTCCATCAGCTTTGTCTCAATGCCTCAAGAAAAGTAGTACCCTTGGGGGCAGTTTCATATTTCACAAGTTCAAGTCCTTATATATTTATCAGAAGGCCCCCAAGATAAGAACTCTTAGGATGTGATGTTTATCTTCACCTAGCACCAATAACTAACTGAGTCCTAAAGCCCCTTTAAGTGAGTGTGTTCTGTGGTCTTCGGAAGAGAGTGACAGGGCAACAGTGATGGCCTGCCATTGTTGCTGCTACAGCAAGCTCAGCTGACCCTGAAGGTCTGTCACCATGGTTTTCCCGGAAGGGCTCCTTGTCACTGGCTCTTCTGGAAGTCCCTCCAAAGACAGAGAGATCCCTTAGACAAGAAGTAAGACAAAGACAGCTGGGAAAACCCACAGGGAAGGAAATAGCCCCATGAAAGGCGCTGAGGCCACAGTCTTTGAAAGCCATGGCTGACTATTGTCCAGAGACAAAAGCCCCATGTTAAAAGCTGCTGCTGATTCCATGACTTGGAGGTCAGTATCTTGGCCCTGTCTGTTGGGAAGGGACACAGAAAGGCCTGTGTCCCCCAGCATGGCTGCCAGTGTCTGATGAGGCTGTAGCTGAGCTGTGGCCAAGAGCTTGGGCTCCCTTGAGAGGGCTTAGCCCCCAGGGGACTAGGCCATAGGCACCAACAATGGTCCCTTAGCTTTCTGTGGCTTCTGCCTGCCTAACTTTGGCAGTTTTTGTGTGTTCCACATACACCAGCCTAGAAGTCCATGGAAACGGTAGTTAAGTTGCAGCAGGAACTTTCCAAGGGCCACCTGCATGCATCCCTGGCTGGATGAACCAACAGAATCTTTTATCTTCCTCCTTATAAGGCTAGAAAAAGGAGAGACATTTTAAAATACAGAAACTATGAACTTTTGTGGCTGGATACCACATCATTTTCTTTGGCACATACTTGGCATCCCTACGACACAGCACAGTGGGTGAAAAGAACAAGATTTCCCTGCAGGAAAAGGCTGTTTAGAAATGAGCACTCTTCCAGGTGCTGTGCACCCTGACGTGTCTGCAACATTTCCGAACATGACAGTGATAACTGCCCATGAAGGAGCCCCTTGCGCACAGGGCCATCTAGATACTGGCATGAAGGAGGGACCAGTGCGAGTTCTCCAAGATTCAAACTGGGAATCCTCTTTCTGGATTCATCCCAGTGACTTCTATTTTTACTCAGAGTTGAGGGAGCAGCCATTCCTTCAAGCTACCTTCTGAAAACACGAGAAAGACTCTAAGATGTTTCCAAACTGAACATACAACTTTTTTCTGTCACAGTGTGGATGAACTCAGAGAGCTGATGTATCCTAATGTCTTCTAAGAAACTTTATCTAAAGAGACATCACAAGGCCTTTGTGTTAACAGCCTAATCTGCAAGCCAAGACCAAGAAGGTGAACTAAAGCTCCGTGGCTCTGGCCTGGTAGTAACCATATCAAGTAGCGTCAGAGGTGAGCTTCCAGAATGTAGAAAAAAAAACAAAACTATAATGGACATTTAGGATGGTAGAGACTAAGGCATGTTCATATATGGCTGGTACCTAGAAAGTAGGCATGTTTATGTGAGATGGAATCTGGTTTTAAAATGATGACAAACATCCCTGCTGGCTAGCAAAGGGCTACTGTCCCAAACCATGTAATTTGAGTTCTCCTTTTTTTTTTTCCTTTCCCTCTCCCAAGATAAAAGGCCAATGATGGCCACCAGGGTTTAGCCAATTCACTAACTCACCATACCTGAGCTGCCTCCTCCTTGTGCATCCCTCTAGTATAAATGGCCTAGACAACAGCACAGGGACGTACTGAGGTGTTCCCCAGTGTTCCCCAAGACTGAGGACATTCAGGACATCCTGGCTGCCACACAGTAACTTCTGAATCTCAACCCTCTCTTTATAAATGTGCTTAATGACAAGACTGAATGCCACATTTAAGACTTTCTTGGTCCTTGGTCATGTTTTGCAAAACATGAGTAACTACACTATGCTTTGGTTATATAATCAACATTCACATAGCCTGTAAATAGTAAATTAAACGTTAGCTGAGGTGGAGGCAAGATCCCTGGGACCTTCAGACCACTGAGAACCATACCATAGAGTGGAGGCCTCCGATTTCCTCTGTTTGTGTGTCTCCTATTTGTATAAATTCAGAGAAGGGAGGAGAGAAGCAGTAATTCTATACACATGTATCAATCTCAGTGATATGAGTGGTATCCATTCACTAGAAGTGGTGTGCTTTCTTGTTTCTGCAATAATATTACCAAGGGACATCAATCTTAGTGTTCTGTCTCTGTGAAGAGACACATGACCACATCAACTCATGTAAAGGAAAACATTTAATTGGGAATGGCTTGCAGTTCAGAGGTTTGGTCCATTGTTATCATGTTAGACAGTATGGCAGCATGCAGTCAGACATGGTGCTAGAGAAAGAGCTGAGAGTTCTACATCTGGATCCATAAACATTAGGAAGAGAGAGATTGGACCTGGCTTGAGCATTTGAAACCTCAAAGCCTACCCCCAGTGATACACCTACTCCAACAAGGCAACACCTCCTAATGAGCCTCTGAGGGCCATTTTCACTAAAACCAATGCAATCTCTAAGGGCTAAACCAGCCTCTCCTAACAATTATAATTATTTTTTTCATGACAGCCTTGCATTTCTACAATGTGTTTTAATTTTTTTCAATAATCAAATGTATTGTCTTATTGCCTTGACAGCGAATCCTCCCACTGTATCTTTAATAATAGAACTGAAAAAGAGCTGAACCCCAACTCCATTACCTCCCTCATTGCCCTCAGCCTTCCCTTGTTTTCCAGTTTTCAGAGTCACACCTTATTGTCTTCCATTTGATAACATCTTGTTACTTTTTAAAGACCCGAATTCAAATCCAATTATTATTCGTAATATGTCAGCATCTGCCATTTCATTAAACCATGACACTCATTAAAGAAGGATAGAAGGATAATTATTACTTATACTTACTCTGAAAAAACAAAGTGGATCTTTTTACCAGCCAGTAACATGTTTAAGGCGGCCTCAGCCCAATCACAGATAGATGCTAAATATAATATTTTGAATAACAAAGTCTTTCATTACTTGCCCCACAACTTGCTTGGATTTCTACAAGATGGCAAAACCAGTTTCTATCATCTCTTAGGGTGCTACTTGGGACAATTTAATCTTTTTTTTCTAATGTAAATGTCATATGCTAACTACAGAAATGCAACCAGTTTCTTCATTTTAACCTGCATGCCTTACAACACAACAGAGGATGACCTGTTATCATGAGTGAATAGCTTAGATCAACCTCCAAGAGTCAGAATAACCCATCAAGTCTGGCTATGAGAGCGAAGCCATCATACTCCAAAGCATTCTATATATGGGCTTCCTTGGGAATGCGTGAGAGCTTGGGGAGGAGGAAGCAAATCCTCAAGAGTGTGGCAGCTGAAGACTGTCTGCCGACCATGCTCCCAGCAGCTTAAGCAATAAGTCTTTCACTGAAAGGAGGTCTGGACTGTGCAACTCAGGGTCTACCACAGACACACAGCCTTGTTAGGAAGGGCAAGCAAGTACAAAGGACATTACTGAACAATGCAGTGGCCAGAGGACAGATCCAAACACAGGGCTCCATGACAACATGTAAGAGACTTACTATGCACAGTTTAGGTCCTGAGAAAAGCTTCTTCAGAGTTGGTACGGCCAGGCTATCAGGGTATGGGACAGTGAGCTGCAGCAATGACATCCTTCATGGGCCAAAATATAAGTATCTTGGCATGATGGAGGAGATAGAGAGAGGTGAGCCTGAAGGAAAATGTGGGATGGAGGTTTTTTGACTCCCAGTAGGCAGCCTCTGAAGGATCATAAGCACGAGCCCATCTTCTAAGTAGTGGCATGAACAGACGTGTACTTCAACAAGACTGAGATCTGCAATAGGGTGAATAAATTGTGAGGGAAGTCTAAAAGTTAAAGTGTTGGAGTAACTCAGGTCAGAGGTGACGGTAGCCTGTGAGGATGGAAAGAGGGAGACAGATCAAAAAGATTATCTAGTGCTAAAATTGAGTGAATCAGATGCTTAGCTGGATATAAGAGGTGTAGATGGTGGGAGGAGTCAGGATGATGTCCAGATGGTCATAGATATGATGACTATTTCAAGGAAAGAAGTGCAAGCAGATGATGACTTTCAGGTGTTTTGTGGTCCCTCTGTCTGACCACTACATAGTTATAGTATGTATTAGAAGCTCAGACGCCAGCTGAAATATCACCAGCATCCTTTTGGAAAAAGACATCTCCCAAGGATTTATGCAAACAATAAGAATAGATGGAGATCCAGAATTACTGAAACTATCAGAATTACTATGGCTAATGGTTGTAGGGAGAGAAGGAAGACATGGGAAAATTGGAAGGAAACCCAAGAAAGTTTAGAATAATACAAGCCAAGGCTGTAGCAATTAAGGAAAGTTGGTAAAGCATCCTTGGGTTTGTAGGGGCTTAATAAATGTTTTCTATTGTGCATGATTGCATTCTGTAGTGATTAAGAGACGATAAGGGAATCAGTGTTTGGAGAACAGACTGCTGCCATCGTTCCTAATAAAAATGCAGTGGAAGCTGAGGCTTAGTTGTATGCCAGCAGAAAATGCAGTGAGCTGAAAGTCGGATTTCTGGCTCAGATAGTGGTGGCCCAGCATAGATCTCCTTACAGTGACATTAAGGAAGTATATGGGAGAATGCCAGAAACCAGTCATAAAAGAGGGAGGGGTAAGACAAAAGTCTCACTTTCTGAGATCATCAGTAAGGTAAATCAGCACACATGGACAAAAACATCAAGACTGGGGCATGACCATCTCCAGTCCTTCCATTCATACATGGGCAGTCAGGACCAGAAAGGGCCCATTGTTTGACACCAATGTTGAAGAAAACCAGATGCAGCAGGCTGAGAGAGAACAGGAGAGGAGGATGGGTGACAACCAGGTTGTTCAACACTTTCAAAGAGTTTTGTTATGACAACTACTCCAGAATGTAGAGCAGGGGTCTGTAGAGGTGGATCTGACTCATTAGCATCTGTTAACATAATCTAGGCCTGTGGAGCTGAAAGACCCTGATGAACTTCCTAGGTTCAGTACACTAAGATGTAAATACAGAGCCCTGAACATGTGTTCTATGGGGTTGGGTTTTAGTAAACTAGTGAGGAATCTACCTGGCTCACCCCATGGCAAGTCAACAACTCCTCAGTGAGTTTGCACACCTAATTGCAGAGCCCTTATCGGTTGATGGCTCCTTGGGGAAGGACGGTCAATTTTCTTTAAGAGTGTGGCCCTTGGTGGGCTGACTATGTTCCAGTGGATAGCTCCATGCTATAAGTATGTATGTGCATATGTATGTGTGCATGTATGTATGTATATATATACATATATATGCATATGTACTATTTATGCAGCACAAATTGGACTTGATGTGTAATTTAAACAACAAAAAAGAGAGAACACAAAGTTGGAGGGGTAGGAATGTAAAGGGTAAGTCTGGAAGGAGTTAGGAAATGGAGTGAGGGTAAGTAAGAGCAAAATCCATAGCATTAAATTCTCAAAATTCTCAAAGAAATAATAAAAATATTGTGTTTTTTTTTAAAGTCAGGAAATAAAATTAGCACTTGATATCTAAGACATAAGTGTTTCTTCTCAAGTGTATTTATTTCAACAGGTTCATGACGTGGAGAAAAAAGATGTCAGGAAATTGAAAGAATGTAGACCAGCTAAAGAAACAATCGAAAGAGAAAACTGTCAGCTGGAGAGGGAATGGGTATTAGCCCCAGGTATGTGCTAACAGATAGAGCCTTCCATTTCAGTGACTTAGTAAAAGCATACTGTACAGATGCCACTCTCCATTCCAAGTTGAGTACCACTGTCCCCTCCTGGAGGACATGTGGTCTGCAAGGATAATACGAACAGGGGAGAGAGAGCAGTAGGTACATGGATCCCAGCGGACAAAATGGACAGTGCCATAGCCCTACCTAAAAGCATAGCAGGTCTGGAAACTGTGGTTTGTGATCCAACGGAGAGAAGAAAACTGATTTCAGTGAGCATCAGCATGCCTGGCAAAAGTCCGTGTTAATACTTCAGGAGGTGGTGGAAATGTTAGGTTCCTGGGTATGTTCTTGAAGGAGATACTGAGCTTGCAACCTTTTTCTGTTCTTCTTTCTCCCGTGATGCCATGCAATCAGGCTTTTCTGTCACACATCCTTCCATGAACGGTGCTGTTACAGGCCAACTGCAATAGGGCTAGAGGACCACACAGTGAAACTCTAGACCCTTAAGCCAAAATAAACTTTTCTTTCTCTTAGCTTACCGTAGGCATTTTGTCCCAGTAATAGAAAGCTGACTAACATAGCAGCACAGAATAAAAACCTCACATAAATAAAGTAATTCCTTACAGGCCCTGTGGTAGGTTTTTGGTTTCGTTTTGTTTTGTTTTTAGGCACAAATGTTAAAGGGAAAAACAACATGGAATTGTGTATCACATTCTACCTCATTAATAGCACAGTACCTTGAACATAGGGCTGACCAACATTGGTAATTCTATTATTAACTGATGAGTGCTGACATTCAACAGAATAAAACAATATGAGGTGTTTTCTCCAAAGGCTAAATAGTTCCATTTTGCCCCTCTTCTTCCTGTTTTCCCACACCCTATATTTTTAGCTGCTGGTTTGCAAGCCATAATCAGGGGCAAGGAAAAGAGGGATGTTTAGAAAAGCAGAGTGGTGTATCCAGGTGAAAATTAGTCCCTAAACTGTCTTGGTTTGGGAGGCATGACTTTGTTTTGTTTTGTTTTGTTTGCAAAGGGAAACCTGAGGAAATGGATTTTCAGCCACAGTGGTGTGCTTCCCATCACACTGGAAGGGTTTCAAAGGCCGACCTCAGGACTTGTGTGGATGGAAAAGCTCTTTCAAACCTTCTGCTGCTGAGCTGGAGCAAGGTGAACTGAAGAAAGGGTTTTAAAATCATCTCTTGAGCTGGAGAGAT
The DNA here is from genome assembly GCF_030254825.1 of Meriones unguiculatus. Lineage (NCBI taxonomy): Eukaryota > Metazoa > Chordata > Mammalia > Rodentia > Muridae > Meriones > Meriones unguiculatus. The sequence continues at coordinate 103,202,203 of NC_083351.1, forward strand.
GGCTCAAGGTTAAGAGCACTGGCTGCTCTTCCAAAGTATCCTGAGGTCAATTCCTAGCAACCACATGGTGGCTCACAACCGTGTTTAATGAGGTGTGGTGCCCTTTTCTGCATGCAGGTGTACATGCAGGCGGAACACTGCATACATAATAAATAAATAAATCTTAAAGATAGCTTGTTATGTGACTCTCCTGGTTTTGTTTCTTTAAAATGAATAAATAAATAAAAATAAAGTCATCTATCAAGAGGCAACAGTATGACTAACATTCCTGCCCCAAATGAAAGATAAAAATCAGATTCCGTCATTTAGGATATCAACAGGCAAGTATTATTAACTAAGTCTGCAGGGTGTTATATCAGATGCTGTGTTAGATACAAAGCATAACTGAGCTAGATTCAGCTCCTTAGGTGTTAGAGGGAAAGAGTCCTTCAAACACCTCATGCAGTCATAAGGGACTATGACTCTGAAGAGAGTGACTAAAAATAATAAAATAAAATAAAATAAAATAAAATAAAATAAAATAAAATAAAATAAAATAAAGTCAGCCTGGAACTGGAAAAGAAGAGGCACTCTATCCCAGGCCTCAAGAGCAGAGGCCCTATGGAGGACACAGGTTTGAAAGAAGACTGTAGGGCAGTGAGGGTTCTTTGGCTGTGCCACACCAGCCCTGTACACACAAGGCAGAGATCCTGGCCTGCTCAGATCGGGTGTTCCAGTAGGTGCTTCCAGATGTGATACCTGGGGGGCGGGGGAGGACTGTGAAGCTTCAGGAATGTCCTCTGACATTCTGCTTGGAGCAGCTTCCACAACTTGGATTTAATATAGGTGCTTCAGGTTGGCCATAAAACGCTGTGGTCACTTTCCTTGTCACTTGTCACTGTGACAAAATACCTGACAAAAACAGCTTAAGGGAGAAGAGGTCTATTTTGGTTCACAGTTTCAGAGGTCATATCCTGTCACAGTAGGGAGGGTATGGTGATTTCAAACGAGTCCATCCTTAACTGTAGGAGCTTTGCAATGGTGACTTATTTGCCTGTCAGTGGATCAGAAAGCATAAAGTATGACAAGAAGAAGCCAGGAATGGTTCTATCTCCCAAGGAGCTGGCCCCGTGAACTTCCTCCTCCAGCTAGGCTCTGACTCCTAAAGGTTCCTGTGGTGGTTGGAATGAGAATGACCCCCCACAGGTGCAGATATTTGATGCTCAGTTGATAGAACTATTTGGGAAAGATTAGGAGATGTGGCCTCCTTAGAGGAGGTGTGTCACTAGAAGTGATCTTTGAGGTTTCAGAAACCTGTGCCATTCCCAGTTAATCCCTTTTCTCTGCCTCATGATGTGGGTCCCTGCTCTAATGCCACATCTATCGTTTTGCCACCAATTCCCTGCAATGATAATTATGAGTTAACCCTCTGAAATTTCAAGCCCCCTTTAAACATTTTCTTTTATAGGTTGCCTTCATCGTGATGTTTTGCCATGGAAATGGAAAGTCATTAAGGTAGTTCTACAACTCCCTCCCTCCCTAAATAGTGCCAGCACTTCAAGACCAAGTGTTCGAGTACAGAAGCCAGTGAGGACCATTTCAACTCAAATTGTAACATCTATCAGGTACATGGTCCTGCATTCACTCCCAACAGATTTCTCCATCCAATCAAGTCATCTAACATAAAGTCCCCAGGAGACTGAGGTTTGAGACATTAACAAATAAATCCTTAGTGTCACACTAAGAATCTGAAGGCCATTCTTAAGTTTAAGGGGTGAATTAACATTTTTGAAGCCCTTCAGGAGGCTCATCAGACTTGCAGAGAAAGGAGGAGGGACCTAAACTTTGAACAGGTGCAGAGGGGCAGACCCTGCCTGCAAGACAGAAGACTGCATTCTATTCACCTGTGGTCCTTTCTCAGATTTTCCCAGCCCAAGACACCACAGAGACAAATGACATGGCAGGATCATGAATATTCAATGTTTCCTGGCTAGTTAACTCACTACTACAGTGCAAAATTCTAAATCCTTGCCAAGCAGCCCTTGGCCCCAAAGTGCTTGGAGAAACTGCATCGGTGTCACAGAAGGGTGCCCCTCCTGCTGAGCTCAGCATGCCCGTTTTGTGCCCAGCATACCCACCAGCTCCTCTGCTCCCTCCAGAAGCATACCCCTGAGTTACTAGTCCAACCCTTGGAAGGTTAATGCTAGCTATGGGCTGCAGAAGAATGAGGGTCGCTGGATCTATAGCTCAAAGGAATTTCATAGCCACACATACTTGACTCTTAATAATCGTAATCAGATTTATGGACCAACAACTTCCATTTTCATTTATGACTGCCTTTGTCTTTGCACTTAAGACTTTGGACTGTACGAAGCTCGTTGTTTACCCTAGTCTCAGCTCTTTGCCTAGTTTTAGTCCTGGTGGAAGCCCATCTCCCCTATGATGAGGTTTTTGAAGAAGTTCCAGGGGTGTTTGAAGAAGTCTCTACCAACAGGCCATTACACCCACTCCCTGATCATCAGAATCTATCAATAGGCACAACATAGGTTCCTTCCCCAAATATATTCATTAAAAAATTTAAATAGCCAGTAGTTTATGAGTCACACCTAGACATAATGAAGCCTCCAAAGTACTGAAAACTACTTCATGAAACTGATCAGAGAAATGACATCTCTCTTATTAAGTCTTACTAGTTAATATTGGCAGAATCAGAGGGTTGAATTAGCTAATTCTTTCAATTCTAAGATTCTTGATTCTAAGATATATTCAAAGGTCATTGCGCAAAAGGATGAGTACCTGGAGAAGAAACTGTTAGAGTAGATGAAAGTAGAGTTACACCATTGAGTGATACTAATGGCTGGCATTCATTGAACCTCACCTGTCCTAGGTAGACCATATTCAGCAATCGCATGTCCTAGAAAAATTAAACCTCAGGACAACTGTATGATGTTGGAAATACAGCTATTCTCATTTGACAAATAAGGAAACTGAAGGTAAACTTCCTAAATGAATTTTGTTTTATTTGTTGACTTATTATAGACTTGGCTTGCCTGTAACTTGCTATGTAGACCAGGCTGGCCTTTAAGTCATAGAGATCCTGCTACTTCTGTCTCCTGAGTGCTGGCATTAAAGATGTGTGCCACCATGCCTTGCTAAGCTTCCTGTATTTACACAAATACACTAGCTAAGTTGGTATTATAGCATAAAGGAAGATAAAAAAGATTAATTTTTCAGAAGTCAATCTATCTCTCTTGCTAAACAATTGAGTTGAACTGGTGATATAGTTATCTATTCATCCGTCTCTCATGCAGCCATCTAGATTTGTTACTTTTATTATTGCTGTAGCAAAATACCTGACAAAGTCAACTTCAGGAAGGACTTATTTTGGCTCACAGTTTGAGGGGAAAGAGCCCATCACAGGAGGGAAGAAATGCCAGTGAGAATGTGATCCAGCTGCTTGCATGACAAAGAGAAGAATGCTGGTACTCATGCTTGTTTTCTACTCTACTTTTTCCTCCTTTTTATTCAGTCTGGGACCTAAGCCCATGAGATGGCACTGCCCACATCCAGAATAGTTCTCTTTTCAGAGAAACTTCTCCGAAAATATTCTCATAGATATGTGTCAGGTAGATGGTTCTAAACCAGGCCAAGCTGACAATGGGTTTAACCATATTCCATCATGCATCCATTAACCATCATCCATAGCACCCATTCATTCATCCATCCACCCTCTTGCCCCCAACATTTTAGGGGAGGATCTCAAAGAAACTTGAGGTGAAAAGAGAAGTAAAAACTTAAAAGAACAAAAGTGAAAGGATAAAATCCACAACACAAAGGGGAATTCATTGTAAAAGCAAAGCAGATAAGCACACCATTCAATTCTGGGCACTTCCAAGGTATAAAAAGAGACACCGTGAGCCGCATGGTCTGCGCGAGCTCAGGAGAGGAAGCACAGCCATCTGTCGGCAGAAATAAACTCTCCTACTACCAGGCTCTGAAACAGTGAACACACGGGTTTTTATTTATGATTTGGAAATTAAGTAACATAAGGCCAGCATCTACGAATACAGCTTATGCATAATCTAAAAATCTACATTATCTCTGTAGGGTTCCAGGGCAACATGGTCTGGGCATGTTCTGTCTATGGTTGTTTTTAGTATTCCGGATTGAGGGTTCTCTGTAGTTCATTACAGACTCATGCTACTAGCACTTTCACCTTAGCGCTGGCTTCTCCATCCTTCTTAGAGGAGAAGTAGAAGGGCTATCAGTTACCTGACACCAGAGAAGGGGGCTAGAAAGAAGGACAAAACAATAGTGCACAAGAAGATGCTGCCAGTGTGAGGCTTAGGATGAACAGAACAAATGGATTAGGAAAAGAAAAGATTTTAAATGGCTTCAATGTCAAACTCACCACATGAACAAAAGTCACCGTGTTCAGGTACTAGATGGTGGTTGCTTTCCTTGAGTCTGCATGGTTGGAAAAAGGTGATTAGAGAACTATCTTACTGGAAGGACACAAGCGAAGCTTCATTCTGCACGCAGGAGGTACCTACCTGAGTCTCTCCTCAGGAAAGTATCTGTGTCTTGGAACAAAAAGCAAAGGAGGTGGATTTGACATCTCCAGAATATGTGGACCCCAACACATGCATGAAGTGCATTGCAATCTGAAAGGTGCTGTTTGCTCACAGCCAAAAAGAAGTTTTATATGCGGCTACATCTGACTCACTCCCAGTGTCCTGGATCATCAGGGATGTTAGGAGCTCTTCCTGAATGCTTAAAGTTGGCCTATTCCATTGTCTTCAAGGGCTCCTCCTTATGGGATGGAGGTTTCGAGCAGTCATCCTATTATTCTCCCTGGTATTTCCAAGCTTCATATCTTACCCGCAGTGACCATGTGAATAGCTGTTGTCTCCTATTGGAACAGTCGAGTACTGGATTTTATATCTTTCTGTGTAGGTGACAGTTCTCTCCTTGCATTGCTACTGTCATTGGCCTAATCATTCCTTCATAACAGTGCTTCACAACTATGGCAGACTGGTACATACAGAAAACGCCATTATTTATTCAGCTCACTAGACATGCTGAAGCTGGCAGTCAAGAGCCACTGTAACTTTGCCCTGATGTGTCTTTCTTAGAATTGCCTCACAAAGCCTTGAATGCATTTCTTCCCTGTCATCATTGCCTCTACCTTTGTCATGGGAGCTTCTTTTCTCATCTTTCAGTTCTTCTCAATCCCACCTACCCCTCTACATTTTAGGTAGGTTTTTCTGGGCATAGTGGTGCAGTCCTTTAATCCCAGCACAATGGAGGCAGAATCAGGGGGATTTTGAAGCCAGCCTGGTCTACAGAGTGAGTCCCAGCATAGCCAGGACTACATAGAAAAACCCTGTATCAAAAAAAAAAGAAAAAGAAAAAAGAAAAGAAAGAAAGAAAGAAAGAAAGAAAGAAAGAAAGAAAGAAAGAAAGAAAGAAAGAAAGAAAGAAAGAAAGAAAGAAAGAAAGAAAAACTAAACATGTCCCCTCCATTGTACTGTCCAATAACTGGGCTTTTAGTGATAACTGCTATTTAAAACCTTCCCTCCAGCCTGGTGGTAGTGGCTGGACTTACCTTTCCAACTTGGCCTGTTCACTTAGTGTTCTGTGTAGAATGTCAGGCTCACAGAGCTGTTGGATGCCCTGGATCGATTTGTGACTTCCAAATACTGGAGCAGTACATGACAGAACTAAATGTTCTGCTTTGGCCTAACAGATCCATTCTCTGCTACTGTTCTCATGAACCTGGCCTATAGGCACATCCACAGTTCCTTTCCCTCTTGGCTCCTGGGTGGTTGTAGCCAATGGGAGCAGGGAAGGTGGGACATTGATTCCCTGGTTCTCTCCTTTGTAAGCTATGGGTTGATGGTTACTTTCAAACTATTACCTCCAAGAGCTGTTTTAGAAGCTACATTATCAGCCTCATGTTCCATAATCTCTGGGAACTTTCTATTGTTCTTCTTTCATGATTTTCCTCTTGTTATTTTGCAACTTCTTCAGGACTTGACTGAAGATACACTGTCATCACCAGCTGCATTCTCTACATCAAACTGCAGAGCTTGATGAAAACAATTAGCACATGCCTTTTCTGTAGGAAAGTGGATGAGAGATCCCTACTCCCTGGCTGGCTCTTGGAGAGTAGCACCATACATCACAGCCAAGGATAGCACCTGCCACAGCAGATGCCAGCTGGCCCTGTGAGGACTGCACTTTGAGGATGGTGAAGCTCATGTTCACACTCCTGAATCTCACGGTGCTTGGTGTGTGCTGTCTACTGGGAGGAAGCCTGAATGGCAGATACAAGTGTTTCAGCACTGCTCACTTCTCATCAGGATGTCCCTGATCTGCCTTTTGTGGACATTTCATGTGGAAATGGAATCATGCACTCTCTGTCCTTTGTGTCTGGCTTCTTTCACTTAGTAGAATGTTGTCTTGGCTTACCCATCCTATAGAAAGTACTGGTACTTCCTTTATAGGGATGGATAATCTCCCATCATATGGAATGACAAATCTTTATAGATTCATGTAATGGCATTTGGGGTCTTTCCACTTTTTGGCCACTGTGAATCCCACTGCTGTAGATCTCTACAGGTTTTTGTGTGGACATATGTTTCCTTTTTCTTGGGTGCATCCCCTCCATTGCCAGCTCATATGGTAACTCTATGTTTAACTGTTGGACAAAATTCTAAAATGTTTTCTGAAGTGGCTACGTTTTACATTTCTGCCAGTAGCCAACAAGGGCTTTACTTCCTTTATGTCCTTGTCCCTTGTTTCTGTCTTTTTATTTTGAATACAGAGTGGGTACAGAGTGGGAAATCACTGTGGTTGGGTTTGCATTTCCCTCGTGGATCATGTCACTCAGGATCTTTTTATGTACTTACTAACCATTTACATAAGTCCCCCAGACCCTCCCACCCCTTCCCTCTAAGATAGGGTCTCATTTCCCAGGCTGGCTTTGAACTCATGATCCTACTGCCAAAGTTTCCTTTGTCTTGCAATCCACCTCCAGAGGAAAGTCAGTCTGTGAGGCAAAGGCTCTGGCTTATTTTGTTCACTCTGGCAGATTACACAGTAGGGACTAAGCAGTTGTTTGCTGTATAAATCAAGGCTTCTGAAATAGCCCCAAACTGGAAATGAAGTCTTTACATGGCTTTCCCCATACAACTGTGATGATTCAGTGTGTAATCAGGGACCTAACATTAGCAAGACCATCCTTTAAAAAAGCAGAGTAGATGCGATTCTTATTGGTGACTTTCATTGCTCTTTTCCTTCCTTTATCCATCATTACTCTGAGTTGATGTTCTGCTAAACCACCAGTCTTCTCTAGAAGGGATTAAGTGATAAAGATTTAAGGTGTTGGGCCCTCCTGGGAGTATTTATCCCCTGCTGAGAAATCCTGAAGGCCAAAAGGTGGCCAAGAATGAGTGGCTCTTTCTAGGCAGAATTTCAGATTCTGCAAATGTAGCAAATGTAGATGGAAAAACAGTATCAATTTGGGACTTTTAAAATTACTGGCAGGGAAGTAGAAGTCAGCAGTTTTTAACTGCTAGAACATTGATCAGCTGGAAGATTACAATACATTACAAATAATGTCCCTTCTAATACTTCTCTTATTTATATAACAGTAATAACAAAACTTAGCAACTTCTAAGCTCATTTCAGAGCTCTTTTCTGAGTTCTTTTCAGAGACAAATTTACTTTTACCTTTTGGTTCTGGTATTGTTTTTCCCTGTTACTAGACCACGTCTTCCATAAGAGAACAGCCCAAAGGCAGGCGGGCAGAGGCACGGGTGCTCACATGTGCACACATACACATGCTGTCTTGGTGACTTTGCCTGTTGCTTTGATAAAGTGCCCTGACAAACTTAAAGGATATAAAGGATTCTTTTGGGTCACTGTTAGAAGTTATAGTCAATCAAGGCAGGAAAGTCACAGCAACCAGGAACTGGAAGCAGCGGTGACATTGCATCACAGCACAGAGGGTCACATTGCTTCACAGCTCAGCAACAGTGATGAATAAATGTGCTCATGTCTCCCACAGTCACACGCCTCTGAAGCTGAGCTCCCAGAGGATTCTAGATCTCAGCTTGACAACTGAGATTAACTATAGCACACACGCATACCTCTTTCTACCTACCCCATCACCTATCTCCTATTTTCCCTCTCTACCCAGCTTCTCCAGGTTCATTCCCCATAACTTCCACACTGGTATGAAAAAAATGTTTACAAAACAATCTTGAGAGCCAATCAGTGATTCTTGGAACTCCATATTTATGAAGAGAGGTGCAGAGCAGTGTGGTCTGGGCTCTAGCTTGGGCCTTTCCAGTTTTGTAGCTTCATGGTCATCCTCAACCCAAGAAGTTGAAGAACCCAGGTTTATCTGGTTGTATTGCTGAAGTGACTTGGCATGACCCTAGCAGATGGAGAGGCCATCCATGGCCCTGAAGATTGTCACCTTTTCTCCCATGTTTCTTAATCTGGTTCAGCACCAACTGGAGAGTCATGGATCCACCCCAAGCCTGCACATTTTGGCCAAAACTTTTGGTAATTAGAAAGTGACCTCATGTGGCACTCACTTTCTAGGCTCACAGCCATGATTAACTAGACAAGTATAAAGAGACCTGGTGTCTGCCTCTGAGTTCAGATTTGTAGCTGTGGTTCTACACTTTGGATACAGTTGCAATGTGTTCCTGAAAGATCCATGTGTTCAAAGCTTGTTCTCAGCACTGAGAAGTTGTGTCGAGTCCATGTTTAAGAGACACAGACTAGTGCAAAATGACCAGGTTCTCATGGTAACCTGGCTAGCTAGATCTTTGGAAAGGGTTACCATAGAAGACTAAGGTAGTTACCTTCCTGGTCTCTCTGTCTTCCTCTCACACAGGCTCAAGTTATGATGTCATTTACTTTGATATGGCACAGACAGGGTGCCTCACCGGAGATCAAACTGATGGCACTATGCAATCCAGATTTTAGCCTTCAAAATTGTGAACAAAGCAAACCTCTTTTCCTCACAGACTAGCCAATCATAAGTATTTGGTTATAATAGCAGAGAACAGAAGAATACAGGTTCCACACTGTGGTCAAATTTTGCCAGGTAGACATTTTCACAACATGTTTCTATTCCCATCTATTCCTATAGTCATTTAAATTAGGTTGAATTTCCCATATTCTTTTTTCTTTTTCCTTCCTTCTCTTTCTCTCTCCCTTTCTTTCTTTCTTTCTTTCTTTCTTTCTTTCTTTCTTTTTTTCTCTCTCTCTCTCTTTCTTTCTTTCTTTCTTCTTTTTTCCCATAGGCATCCAACAAATATTATCCACATATGGCTCTGTTCCTAGAATGACACTGTCACTCCAAAAACAAACAAACAAACCTCCAAAATACTAGACATGTATATTGGTTTGTGTATTAATTTTCTGGGGCTACCATGACTGTCAAGTACTTTGAACCAGGAGACTTTACCAACAGAAGTTTATCACCCCAGGTTTCTGGATACTTCAGACTTTATTAGTCCATAAGTTTGAATCACACCCAGGCAGAGGCATGATTTTCTGAAACCAGTAGGCCAGCCCTCCCTAGACTCTTCACTGATTTGGTGATCTGCCAAGAGCCTGTGACTCAGTTGCATCATTTCATCTCATCTTCAGGTGGCAGTCTCCACTTTTGTCCCCACTAGGCCATCCTCTTATAAGAACACCATTTCAGCATAATCCCAGTCTTGAATAATTATATCTGTCATGGCCTTATTCTCAAATAAAGTTACATTTTAAGGTATTCGGGGCTATGAGTTCAGTATATCCTTTTGAAAATGGGAGACATACAGTTCTATCAACTAGGAAGCAATTTAAGACATAATATTCATATTAAAATAAATACAGATGAATGCGAAAAAGAAAACATTTCACATTTGTTTTGAAGGAACCCCACCAACACCACCACCAATTTCAAGACATATTTTTGTCAGGTGGTGGCTCCGTGCAGTCCACTCCAGATGCTCAAGGGAGTGTCTGTGTCCTGCTTCTTCATTCACCGTATTTTAAGGTTTCTGTGGTGAAAAAAGTGAGAAACCAGTAAAGGACCGTGGCTGGGGATCCGAAGAGTGGCTCAGTCAGTAAGGCTTGCTGAACAGGCATAAGGACCTGAGTTCAGATTCCCAGCAACTACATTAAAAAGAAAAAAAGCCACTCACCATGGTGGTCTTTACCTCTCATCCCAGCACTGGGGAAGAAGATACAGGAGGATTTCTGGAGCTCACTGGGCATGCAGTCTGGCTGAACCAGTGAGAGCCTGTGTTGCAAAAGTGAGGTGGAGAACGATAAATAGATGGAGACAACCTACACTGACTTCTGAACTTCATACACGTGTGTGTCCCCCAAGCTAACATACAAGCACACACGCCTACCTCCCCAAAGCCCACACTGTGTGACTGGCCTACTGTGTAAGAGAAGGCTAGCCGGCCTACGCTTCAGCACCTGGCAGATTAGCCGCTTAAGCACTCAGGGCCTTCGTGGTCTTGTGTTACAAGCAGTCGTCTATTTGCACCATGTACTCTGTTTCACAGTCACACTGTTGTCCCTTTACCCTCACTGGTGTGCCCAGGTTTTTAAAGGTTGAATACAAAGGACAATGAAAACAGAAGTGATGAATCTGCCCATTTTGCTTGGGTCTCACAGGGCTCGGTACAGTTCTGAGGACACTGGAGCTGGGAAATGCGTGTCTTTGGGTTGGGCCTGATGTCTACCAAGGAAAGCAAGAGTGTCGCTCTGTCTACCACAGCTAGTGTTTTGTTTGCATTTTGTTTCATGTCTTTGGGCTTCATATAGCTCCAGGTACACAGGCAGTTTACTGGCACTTTCATGTTAACTGCAAAGGATTGCTTCATCTCCTAGGCAAGACACTGAACACAAAACTTATAAATAATAGAATGTGGCACACGATTAACTGCCCAAATAACTGAAGTGCAAGTCAGAGAAGGGAGAGATCAACTTGAGTCATGTAGGAGCTTCATGAAAGAGGATGAAATTGGAGCCGGATTTTGAAGGTTGGGTAGGATCAACAGCAGCTGTCATGAAACCCTGTTTAGATTACTGCTGCACATGCTCGGATGTCAAGGACAGCCAGCATGTGTGTTCCACATCCACACAAACATTTTCTCCCATTTCTTTCTTGGACTGAGTACCTGAGGTAGAAGAATTGGCCAGAATTTCTGTCCTTAGAACAGAGATCTTCTCTTGTCAAATACACACCAGTCATTCCCTATCCGCTCCAACCCCCAATGTCCTGAACAGTAATGTGACCACTCAGTCACATCTCCCTTGAGGCCATCTCTCAGAACCCTGAATTTGCCCTGACCAGGAACTTTCCAACAGGAGTTAGCTTTTTCCAGCTGTCACTGCCTGGGTTCACTACCAACATGCTGTCAATCTGCCTGTGGATGCATCATATCATCCAGCATGTCCTTCTCATCCAAACATTTTCATTTTTCTCAAACTTCAAACTTTTCTCCACAGTTTTGGCAGAAGAGAAGCGACAGTGTATTTACTAGCTAAAGGTGGGATTATTATGGGAGGGATACAAATAAAAATGTTGGCCCTTGGCTTTGAATTTTAAGAAATATTTTTAGAATCCCTGGTAGAGAGAATTGGAAAGAAAAGTTTGTTGGGTACTAAAAGCTGAGTCTCTCTAAGGACAGAAACGTTACACCAAAGCAAACAGATAAGGAAGAAAGAATGATGAAGCTGGAACTCAAGAAGGGTAAGTATTCTTTCATTGGTTTGGGAGTAGGTTGGGTAGCGTTAAATCTTAAAGTAGGTCTCTGAGAAAGCCCGTGTTAGGAAGCCTTGAGGATCTAAGAGAGGAGACTGTGGCTGCCTTTTTCAGAGGTTGGGTTGGGACTGAGCACCACAGTGAGCAGCTGAGTATTTTCCTGATGGCTGCCAACAGAACTGGGTTCCCATGGGTGGATAAGGCGTAACATAAGGGCTGGCCTCAGCAATGCCCACAATCTGGTCTCAGCAATCCTGGCAATCTAGGCAGGATGTCCAGGTTCAGGAACAGACACGCCCGCATGGTTCTTGATGTCCAGAGACCAGGTACGACCTCTCTGTTTTCACTCCAAAAGCCTCTGGGGGCTTGGCTATATAAGTGAGGGAGGGAAAGAAATTATAGGCAGGAATTAACTAAGAGTGAAAACTAGAGAAACATTGTCAGCACATCTGAGCTGAAGGCCTGAGATGTGGACCTGTTAACTTGAATTGCTTTGTTTTGTAGAGACTGCTCACCTGATTAAAAGTAAGCTTGAAACACGCTTTTTATCTCAAAATGAGGTTGACATTTATTAGAAAGTTGTGGAGAGAGCTCCCCTGCACCCCAGGCCCAGTTTCTCTCTTACGGTGGGTTCACTGTTATTGTCTAATACTGCCACATGTTATTCAAATTTACTTAGTTTTAACCTCAGGAATTTTTTTTGAGGCCCATCAAGAGCCCTACTCTGAGCCAGACATGGTGGCACACAACTGAATTCTTTGTACGTACACTTCTAGTAGTTGGGAGGCTGAGGCAAGAGAATGGAGAGTTCAAGGCCAGCTTGGGCTACAGATGGAAAACCTGTCACAAAACAACACTAGAAAATGACTCCATTGCATTCGGTCCTAATACTACCTTACTGTTCTTATTGTTCCATGCCTGTTTGTCAGCCTTTTCTCATTCTATGGTGACCTTGAAAGTTTGAGAGAGTGCTGGTGATCTACCTTATAGGAATGGCCTCACTCACAGGAAGTTGTTCTATTCCTTTGGAGTTAGGAATTCTGGAGGGGATGACCACAGAGGTACACTGTCATCCTCATCACAGTTAGTATACACTGTGAAGGTGGCTTACTGAGTCTTACCTTGATCACTGGGCTAGGGCGGGGTTGTGGTTGCTCACGGGTTTTGTTCTATTTGGAAGGAAGGTACTATGTGCAGCCTGCATTTCATGAGAGGACAGTTCTGCTCCATCTCACTCAGGACATAGTATCTACACAAATTACTTGTAATTCTGCACTGGGGATTTGTCTCTTCTACCCCATTTGCTTATTCATTGACATCAGTATGGACTCAAAATTATTTATTTTATGTGCTTATAATCAGATAGTGATGTATTTTCTTACTCAACTTGTTCCAGTTTTGACCATTAGAATCTTTAATTGTTTCCTATGTCTCTTGAACAAGCTTTAGCCCCACTGATTTTTTTTTTTCCTTGAGACGCCACTTCCTTACCTTCTGGCACAACAGGATGCTTCAGGCTCATGTTAAACATTTCCTGTCCTACGACCAGAATCAGCCATTTCCCCAAAGAGCCCTACTTCCTTTTATTGGAGAAAAATATTGTATTAAAAACAAGATCTGAGGGCTGAAGAAATGGCTATGGTAAAATACTTGCTCTGCAAGCATGGGATCTGAATTCAGATCCTCAGCATCCGCAGTATAAAGCTGGGTGCAGCAGTTCGTGCCCTATGATCTCAGCCCTAGGGAGGCAGACACAGGAGGAGCCTTAGAAACTGTGTAGCTAATGGAGGAGTTCCAGATCCAGTGAGAGACCCTGCCTCAAAAAATAAGGTGAGGAAAGCTTGATTGAATTAGACACTTGGTATCCACCTCTTGCATTCACATGAACACAGACATGTGCCAACAGATATGAACACGCGCGCACACGCGCGCACACACGCGCACACACACACACACACACACACACAGAGAGAGAGAGAGAGAGAGAGAGAATGCTAGATGTGTGGGTTGTTTCAGAAGTGTCTCCAGGCCCAGTTAATTTACAGAGCAAGAAGATACGGGCATTTGTACTCTTCTTGGCACATGTACTACACACAGCTGTAGATCTTTACACAGATGTGCAGTAACCTGAACACCAACCAGCTTCTGCGGATGTCTTCAACCCTCATTCTGAAAGAAACTAAGCCCTCTAGCCTACTCCCCTTCTTTTCTGAGACTCCCAAGGCAGAAAGCTCTAGTGCCCACTATCCGCTAGTCGTCCATGGTTCTCCCGTTAAACATAGGTAGTGGTGTAGCCTGATGAAATCTGTTGCTCTGTTTCCTCCAGTATCCGACGCCCATTCCTTCAGCACGTTCGTTTTGCAGCCCTGGCATAAAGCAGAATTTGACATTTCACATAGCTGACTTACGGTGCGTTTTCTTTAAAGGCCCCTTTTCTCTTTTTCCCCTGCCTCCATCATTTTCTCCTTACATCTGGGTTGGGGAGATGGGGATTCCCCGCAAGCCACCCTCCCCCACCTCCCCGCTCCCATTTTTTTTTTTTTTAACAGACGGTAGACTACAGCAGGTAATCTGTTTTCATTGCCTCTCTGCTCCTTCAACAATTATCGAGCCCCTCCTACGTTCCAGCGCTGCTCCTGCGAGGGACACACCAGCCCTGTGCACTAGTCATCTGGTCCCGCCGGGGACATAAAAAAAAGAAACCTCTCCAGCGCCGGGTGCTGCTTTCAGTGACTGCGCGAGAATCCTGGCAGGGGGCGCAGTGCCCGGCCGGGAAGGCCATTGCGGGTCGGTCACACTTGTTCCTGCTCCTCCCAGGTTTGAAGCTACCCTGGAGGAGGAGACCTGGCCCGCTCCACGTTACCGCAGCCACCCCATTCCGCCCTCAGGGCTCCCAAGCGGGGCCCCGCCCCTCCATGGTCCCGCCCACAGCAGGCCCCGCCCACCCGCCGAGCCCACGCTCCGACCCCTAACGAAGCTCTCCGGAAATTCCCGAAGCCCCTCTTTTTCCTTCCTCTCCTTTCCCTGCTCTCCCTTTCCTTTCACCCGGGCTTCCTCGACTGTGATTTCTCCCTCCCCCTCCTTCCTTCCCCATTGGAAAGCAAGATGGAGGCTCGCGGCTGCCGCCGGTGTCCGTGATCGCGGAGCTTCGCCGGCCGCGGCCCCCGCCCTCGCGTGTCCGCGCCGCTGCCCGCGCTCCGGCCGGCCACGCCGAGGCCGTGGCTCCGCGCGCCCGCCCCGCGCCAGGCTCGCGGCTCCCGGGCGGTGTCCCCGTCTATGTGGGCGCGCTCCTCGGGCCGAGCCGCCGCCGCCCGCCGCCCCGGGGCTGTGCGTCCGCGCGCCGGGCGCGGGCAGCTGGGTGCTCGGCGCCGCCAGGCCAGGCGCGGGCAGCTGGGTGCGCGGAGCTAGGGGCGCGGGGCCCGAGGCGGGCGCGTCCGCCGCCGAAGCCATGAGCGGCAGCAGCGGCGGTGCCACCGCCCCGGCCGCGTCCTCCGGCCCCGCGGCGGCGGCCAGCGCGGCGGGCTCCGGCTGCGGGGGCGGCGCCGGCGAGGGCGCCGAGGAGGCCGCCAAGGACCTGGCCGACATCGCGGCCTTCTTCCGATCCGGTGAGTGCCGCGGTTGCCTCGCGCGCTGGGCCGTCCCGGCGCGCCCCGGTCTTTGGCCCGGTACAGCCCTGCGCGCTCTTGTCTCGGTCGCCGCATCTGGGCACCGCGATCCACGCCGGCGGGTCAGGCTGCCCACGCCGCCCGTGTGCTGCGGCTCGTCCCGGACGCCTTCACTCCCTTTCCCGGCAGTCGCCCCTCGTGCCAGGCTAGACCCCCCTCGGCCTCCCGCTGCAGCGGCCACGGCCCCGCGGGTTGGGGCGCCGGCTCTTTGTCTCTCGCTGGAGGGCCGAGGAGGCGGCGGCGGGGACGGCGTGGGCGGAGGCCGGTGTCCCGGAGGACGAGCTCTCCGGGACCGGGGACAGCGGGCTCTGCCCTGTAAATGGCCTTTGGGCCGCTGGTAGCTGTCTCCCCGACCCCATCATAACCTAGTGTCCTGGGCCGGGGCTCTAGCCTGTCATCTCGCCTTGGCGTAAGGTTCTGTGAAACCGAGCAGCCATCGCACCGCTCAGCCCAGGGACCGAGGACGGTGGCCGAGCTGAGGCGGCGGTCGGGTCGAGCCATTGTCTCTGGGGGAGGCCGGGGCAGGACATCTGGGACCCTGGCAGCCCCGGGGAGAGGCGTAGGGCCAGGGCTGGTGGGCGTTGCGTGGGTGGTGTGGACCTGGACGCAGTGCCGGGTGCCTCGGGGTCCGCTCTGGCGAGCCAGAGGTGGCCGAGGAGGAGGCTAGCGCGGAGTCCGGCGTGCGGGAGGGGTGCGGGTGTGCGGCTCAGGGGGCGTGACGAGGCGTCCCGGGGACCCCGCTGACGGCGCCTCCTCCAGGCTTGGCCCGGCCCAGATCCCGCGCGAGCCGGGCGCGCGTCCCGCGTCCCCGCGTGTAGTCCGGTCTGCTCGCGCGTCCGGGGAGCGGCAGAGGGCACCGGCGGCGGGCGGGACCCTGCGGCTGGGAGAGCAGTCTCTGGTGTGCCGGGCTGGGGAGTGAGGATGCAGACTCCTCGCTGGAGAGCCGGAGAGGGCGTCCCAGGTCGGGTCCCGGGGGGACGGACGGGCGGGCGGGCCGGGGCGGGAGCGGGGAGGCTGTTCGCCCTCCTCTGGGAGGACGGCTGGGAGAGCCTCGGGGTCTGGTGAGCGGCCTGCACCCGGGTGAGCGCCGGAGGCTGACAGCTCAGGTTCAGTTCTCAGATTGGGGGAGATCAGGACGGCAATCCGGGTCATTGGGAGCTAGCAATTGAAGCGACAAGCCTTGGGCGAGGCAGAAGTTAGCAGGGCCGTTGCGTCCCTGGTTTAGTTCTGTCTTCTTGATCTTTGTCTAGGTTGTTTTTGATTCATCTTAGCCGACTGGCTGTGACTGGAAGTGACACGGCCCGTCTCAGCGGTATCAGCTTGGGTTTAATATACTCTACAGTTCTCCATCTCTGGTGAGGGCCTTGCAGAAAGCCAAGATTAAAAAAAAACCAGCAACCCCTTCAAATGAAGGCCTGAACAGTTTCTAAAATTTATTTTTTATTTTTTGGTGGTTGACTGGCTGGGTAGAGCCGAAGTGAGCCATGCTTCCTCTGTCCTCAGAAACTACCATTCTTTCTTTTTTCTATCACCTGTCACAGAATAATAATGGATTTTGTGTAGAATGCAGCTTCTCAATGTTGGAAAGGTCCTTGTGCCCTACGGATGGATTTTTATTTATTATTATTACTGTTATTATTATTACTGGTGCTAGTTAGACTAAATTTCCTTACACCTTAATGCACAATTGATGAATGGCTTGTTTCCAAGATTCCCCAAAGATGTGCTGGTCATGATTGCCTCTCTTCACTCTGTTCCCTTCTCTTATCTTTTCGTAGTCCTGGGTTGCCTGTTCACATTAGAGTTCCTGTCCAGCTACTACCATTTACTGCTCTATTCCTTTATTTCACCCTCCAAAGTGACTTGACAGGCTTCTTTTTCAGGGAATTGACTCACGGTCAGGAGCCAGGGCAGATTTTCGGTTGGCTTTAGAACTGTCCCATCCCAGAGGCAGTGTGTACCCCGTTTAGAAGTTCCTTCCCTGCTTTGGGCAGCTCTGAATCCCTGCCCCAGATCTTAGTAGTTGGCATCTAGGCCAATGATGCCTGGTACAGGATGCAAAGGGGCTGGTAAGTTTGAAGCATGGGCAGCAGGATTTTAAGGGTGGCCTTGGCTGGGGAACGAATGGAAGAGGAGATCTCCAGGAAAGATTGCTTAAATGTGAATGATGAGAACGCGTTGTCAGATCCTCCTGTACTGTCTTTATGATGTGCAAACAGGGAAAATGCGTTCCCATTGACTGGGGAGGACAGGTCAGGGTGTGAATATTCTCCAGGGTGGCTGAGCCTGGCCCTGAGGTTGTCAACATGCTGTCTGTTGCTTCCCGTTACCTTCCCAGCTCTGCAGCTGTAGTTGCTTATCCTTTTTCTGTTTATTGGTTGCTTCTTTATGAAGCTTTAGTTTTGTGGCCATAGACTGAAACTTGTACCCTGGATTGGATGAAAGAAAAAAGATACCAGCTTCACAGAACTTTTTAACAGAGCAGCTCAAAAATAGAATGAGTTACTGTGTCACCCCCACCCCCAATAGTGGAGGTGTTTGAGCAAAGATGCTGCCACCTGCCAAGATTTGAAGGTGGGTGCTGGGGACTGGATTTGTGCCCTAGAGGGTAATGAGATAGCCCTTGAGGACTGTTCCCCTTTCCTGTGTACTTTGTAGTTGTTTCAGAGCTGTTAGTACCTATACATTGTTTTTCCGTTTTCTTTGAATTCTAGGGCAGCAGTCACCTGGTATCCATCCCACTCAAGGTCTCACCTCCTATGCCGCTGTTTCATTCTCCACTAAATGCTTTATTGTTAGAGAACAGCCCCTATTCATTTTGGTAATCCTGATCAACCATTCTTAGGCTTGGTATATAGTGCCAGGCCAGTTGGTGCTAAAGTGGGTTGAGTAGGCAGGTTTTTTTTTTGCATGTCAGTGGAATTTGAATTTCACCTTTCTTTGTTTAGAGTGGAACACTGAAAAAGATAAAGTAAATTTCAAAACCAAACCAACACAGAGAGATGTGTGGAATCGAGTGGGGCAGCTGCTGTCTTTTACAGATGAGGAAATTACAGGACAGTTAGGTGACTTTCTCACAGAGCTGGGTAGAGATGGGATCATGCCTGAGAAGCCTGATATGGCTCTGGGGCTCTTTCCCGGATGCCTGTCATGGCCAGGATGTTGCTTACATTAGTTCTCAGCACCCCTGGGACCAATCACTTTTATTGCCAATCTATTTTGGGTCCCTGTCCTTGTGGCAATAAATCATTCTTTCAGAGCTCCGTATTTAACCTTCCAAGAGTGTGTGTATGGGGGGGGGCACTTACATAAATGCATTATTTTTAACCTGCCTGGCATGCTTTGGTTAGCGTTAAATGAATGTGTATGGAGAACAAAGGTCTGTGGTTATTCTGAAGCCATCACGCTGGGTTTCTTTCTTGCTAAGTCTTATTCTGGATGCCTCTCTGCAGCCCCTGCCTTTCCTAGGACTACATGAAGAGAACTGAGTGTGTCACTTTGTGAGTGAGTGATCAGCATGCTTTTTGTGCTTTGATATGGCAGTATTCATATGGACTATGAGGAAGCTTTTCTTTATATTTATTCTCTTAGTACCAGTTAAGTGGCAGGCTCCAGATTTGTGACCATGCTTAGAAGCTGTGGTCATTTAAGTCCTAAAACAGCAATTCTGAAGTAGGTCCTTGGTACCCTCAAAAATTTGAAAAGGAAAGCTGAAAAAAAAAGTGTTATGTGCTAGTGAATGTTGGTCTTTCCTTTTTAGATGGCCTATGTAGCTAGCTAAGCTGTTTCAGGGAAAGTAAGGAATCTTAAAAAAAAAAAAAACAACATTCAGAAGTGATTTTTGCAAAATGACAAGAGAGCAGTAAAATATTTCGGAACACAGCCTTCCAATGAGACACTGCAAACCTACTTTTTAAGGTGTTGTATTTTCTTTCCCATTTGCAATTTAACTGTCTTAAGATTCAAGTGAAGATTTAGGGGAAGCTATTTTAACTGTTTAAACTTTTCATCCAAGGTTTTTAAATGAAATTAGTGGTGATGTTCAAAGTGAAATGTGGTTTAAGTATGATTTTTAAAAGTATGATTGAAAAATAAAATTAAAGCTGGGCTTGGTGGCCCAACACTCTGGAGGCAGAGGCAGGTGGATCTTTCTGTTTGAGCCTGTTTTACAGAGAAGTCCCCGGAAAGCCAGGGCTACGCAGATAAACTGTCTTGAAAAAAAAAAGAAACAAACAAAAAACAAAACACACACAACCAAACATAAACAAGATAGTTTTTTTTAACTTAAAATGTTATGATGAATTTGGAATTTGTTCCTAAATGAAAGTATTGTTTGACGTTATCAACTTAAATAAACTATACCTGATATTTATTTTGTTTACTTTATTTCTATAACGAGGAAATAAAATTTTATCTCTCATTTTTGGCAGAATTCCAGAGAAAAGCCAAATTCGTAATCAATAGCCACACTTAGCTAGAAAAATTACGTATGTTGCTAGGAGTGAGTCGTGTTATGCTATAAAAAGCAGAAATGACCTTCCCCATCCTTCATCAGTTCCACGGTGGAGTGGTCTTGGTTGCCTGAAGTGAGTTATCTCAACAAGACTGCAGGCAGACAGGTCCTGTGTGGACATGAGAGAGCACTTGAGTAGCCCTGCCCCTGCATCCTGGTGGATGGTGTTTCCCGCTTGGGTGTCATTTCCCTTCTTCTTGCCTCTTGTCCTTTGTCCTGTACTTGGTGGTTGAGCAAGCTACCTTGAGGGCTGGTGTTTATTGATTCTTCTCATTCTGTCTGATGGGATGCAGTGGCCGGGAGGGACCCACAGCTGAAGCAAACTCTTTCACAGTTTGTTGAAAGAGGAGTGCCCTTCGTTCTTTACTGGGGCTCTCTGAGGAGCTGTTCGTCTGAACAGCACAGGGATGAATTCAGTGGTGGGGAACTTGTCAGTGACCACTAGGGTGCTGCCCACTTTACTCTTTATCCCAATTTGGGATAATCCCTGCGTGTGTCTCTGAATTAATAAAAGCAGCCTACGGATGTGGCGTGTGGCTGTCTTCTGCCTTTGGTCTGAGTTCTCTTGATTCCTGGTGTTAGATTCTTCTTCTCCTAGAGAAGCTTTGTCTTAACCAACCCTCCGCTAAACCCCACTGAACTCCTTCCGTTCAGCTCCCTGACAGCTTAAAGAGCCCAGTGTCTCTGATAGGCTCTCCCAAGGTTGTGATGTTATTATGGATCACACACAGACCTTCTTATTTATGGGGAATCTCGCTCCTAACAATCATGGTTAAGGATGTAAATGTTCAGTTTGAATTCTTAGTGACTAGTGGAAACCTTAAATTTCCTAAGATCTGAATGAAGAGCTGCCTGCTTTCTTGGAAAGGTTTCTATGCATATCACAGGATAAGGAGCTGGTGAGAGATGTTTACTTGGGGTGAGGTGAGTGGAGCTGCATCAAAAGGATGGCCTCTTGAGTCGTCTCTTGGCTGAGACTTTGCGCCTGTGCAGTGGTTAGTCCAATGGCATGTGTGCTGTGGAGGTCAAAGATCTTTTGTTGGTAAATGTGCTTGACTTTTACGTTAGAGCCGCATGTCTGTGATTCTGGGGGTTGCAGTCACCTATTGCAATGTATTAAGTACAACACCCGGTTTGGCTTTTTCTTGGAGATAAAAGCCCATTCCTGGGTGTCCATGAGGAGGGTGGCTTAGGGAATCCGTCTAGTGTGTAAGTGATAAGTAAGGTCTGGTATCTAGAGCAGCTGCCGCCTGTATCTCAGTACTGATAGTTAACCATTTCTGCTGCTCTGGGTTTAGAGCAGAGCAGCACACACAGCATGGTCCGCAGTGCCTCGGCACTCCTGGCAATGAAGAACACTTTCTAGGGATGAGTGGTACTTTTGGAGACAGGCTCTTCTTGTCTATACATCACCGGCTTTGCAGCTACCTATTTTGAATTCTGATAAGGAGTGAATTGTTAATGTGTCTGTATGTCCCTCATGGAAGACCTGTAACCATGAAATAAAAAGGTGTTCCTGAACTTGCAAAAACAGTTCACATGTAAAGGGTAATCTTTGATAGTTTAGGTAAGAGTTTTTGGTCTTACTTTTTTCTTTGTTGATTTCTGTTCATTTTGTTCCACTTCCTCTTCTTAAGTCATACCTTTCAATTTATCTGTCTCTGTCTGTCTCCCCGCCTCCCTCTTGACCCAAAAGCATACCTGTTATTGTGAACCTACCACAAAAGAGCCACTTAACACGAGCCTTGCCCTCCAGGAAAAGCTGGCAGTCTGTTGACACTTGGTGTTGTGATTGTCCAGGTCCTATGTAAGACGTCTTACATACTTTTTTCTCTTTTGAACTCAGATCCCCTGTTCAGCATGTGGTGCAGTTTTGGGTTACAGATGGGTCTGTCAGCTTCTTCTGAGGATGAACGACCTGCCCCAGTTCCCTCTTATAAAGGCACCTGTTCCCTTTATTTTCCTAACAGAGGGAGAGAATAAAATGACCTCACTCTGTACAGCATGCTGCAGAGTCTAGATTGTCATTTTGAAAATGTAATGCATAGATTCTTGGGTGTTGATGGTCAAAGCTATCATTTACCAGGGTAGAACCAAATAAAAGTTGAGCAAAGGTTCCAGGATATAGCAAGCATTTCCCCTGTGTTGCTTTGGGCTCTATAATTTAGTTTCTGTCTCTTTTTCTTACCTAATTACATCAGATGTTACTTCTACACAAATAACACAAGTAGCCCCAGATTTCCAAGTGAGGTGTGATGGCCGTGTTCTTTTATTTGACTTGTGTCTTTTGCAGACTAGGGGGAAGTCTTGATTGAGGTGCTGCTCCCTTGCATTTCACTGTCTGGACTGGAAGTAAGTACTGGGAGATGTCTGTGGCTGCAAATGCAGTGTTGGCAGGATGGGCTGGGCAGGGCGAGTTAGCCAGGAGGGAATTCTTTAGGCCATCACTGTGTAATACTTTATAATGAGTCCTAGGGCTTCCTTTCTAACTTAGGGAAAGGACAAGTCAGGCGTGGGGAGAAGAGAGGGCTGGGGAGCTTCTTTTGAATGGGTGGTTTTTTTAAGTTGCCATTGGAGTCCTGGCTTGTCTGTGTAAAGCTATTTTGTTCTGTCCACTTCTTCCTTTGCTGTTTTTCAAGCTGTATACAAGCAGGCTGTGTAGTGGGAGGGAGGAAGGTCATTTTTCTCTTTTTTCTGGTGAGACAATTCTTAGGCGTTTGTTTTGCGATTTTCTGTTTATTGGATGCATTTGTATCAGCCTCAGTTCATCTTGTATCCTCATAGTTGATGGATATCATGATCCTAATGGCCTGTTCAAGTTTTTTCACTTTTTACTTCAGAGTCTTTGGCAATTTTGAGAATTAAAGGAAGAGCATTTGGGTGGATGTTTCGTGTGAAATTGTGGGTTACTTTTGACCCATTATGAAATTAAAGTAAGTCTTATTACAAAGTAACCAAGGTAATACAAAGGAGAGGTCCATATGGGCTTAATTGAATTGTAGCTTCAGTGTTACTTTGTGTTTAGTTGGCTGTCTCTTCATCATTAAATACATTTAAAGTTACATTTGCTTGGAAGGGGAAGAAACTACTTGGGAAAGTCAAAGCTCATACTCTTCAAGGAGCAAGGCTTTGTAGTTGTTATCATTTCACTCTGCTTTCTTTCTCTCTCTGTGGATTTAGCTACATCATTTCTGTTCTGATTCTAAACCAGTTGAAAGTAAGTAGTAGATGTGATGATGCCCATTGTCTGTAAATTAGCAGTTCTCAACATGTGGGTCGTGACCCTATGTGTGGGGGTCACACATCAGATATCCTGCATATCAGATATTTACATTATGATTCATAACCATTGCAAGATTACAGGTATGAAGTAGCAAAAAGGTAACTTTATGGTTGGGGTCACCACAACATGAGAATTGTGTTAAAGGGTTGCAGCATTAGGAAGCTTGAGAACCACTGCTCTAAATGGTTCCATATGTGTTTCTAGTAGCAAGAAAATGTCCTGACATGAAGATCAAAAATTATTGTCACTTTTTTTTTTTTTTTTAGACAAGGTCACATTAAGTAACCTGGGTAGGCCATAAATTTGTGATCTTCTTGCTTTGGCCTCCCTGACACTGGAATTGTAGGCCTGGACTTCATGAGTACAATGCCATCATGTAATCTACCAATTTAATACAATTATATTTGTTAATGAAATGTACTTTTAACAATTAAGAAGTAAAATGGGAGTTTCTTTCAGACCACCAGCAGATGGGATAATGCCATGTAGACCTTCCATATTTTATATAAGCTTTATGGCACTATATTGTCAGATTCTCATGAAGCCCATTACCTCTTCCTCTTATTCATTAGTCCTGGCTACTTCCTCAATGTCTGGCAGGTGACAACCCCATTTGAGATTCCTTCCCACAGTCCCTGTCTCTGCTGGAAGTCCTGCCTTCCTTTCTTACCTCAGTTATTGGCCTTTCAGGTCTTTATCTAACCAGTCAGAAGGTGATGGAGGTGTATGTTTACAAAACATTCAGACAGGTGATGCTTCATAATTCCAAAGTCTAATCTGTACTTAGCTCTCTGCTGGTACATAAATCAGCATTTTAATGGACAAGGTGTACAGGGTGCACAAGAACATTACTCCAACAAAGAAAAAAATGATGATTTTAGGATTACACATAGCATTTAGTGTGTATAGCTCTTTGGATGCCATTAATAAGAACCTCTTCATAGTCTATGTGTTTTGTTACCTTGATGCTATTGAATATTTGTACTGATGATCGTTTTGTCAGTTTGAGACATATGATTCCTCATTAGAGTCAGGCCATTCAGTTTTTGTCAGAAGGGCTTCCTTCCCATGACAATGCATCTAGCAACAATCCCATTGCATCCAGCTTCCCCCCTGCATCTCTCTGCCCACTGCATCCAGCTGCCTCACTGCTGGGCAGCTTCCCCACTGCCTCCAGCTTCCCCCTCTATCCAGCTTCCCACTGCATCCAGCTGTTTCACTATGTCTAGCTTTCCCCACCAACCAGCTTTCTCACTGCAACTAGGTGCCTCACCGCCATTCAGGTGCCTCAGTGCTGTCCAGCCATCCCACTGCATCTAGCTACCCCAGCATGGTAGTGTCACTTTCATCGCTTGGTTCAGGTATTGACTCCAGGTCTCTTTCCCTTTGTAATTACTTAGCATTTTGTGGGGAAATAATTTGAGGCTACACAAACCCTCTTTCTTTCCATCTTCCACTGGTTAAGCTGTGGCATTTCTTGTAGACCTTTGTCTGAATTACTTATTACTTGAAGGTTTGAAAAATAGTGGTTTTTCTAACATCATTCTTTGTTGTTGTTCTTTTTCTACCATAAGGAAGAGATTTTCCTTCTGTACAACTTATGTGTGTTGATATGTATGGCCTCATGAATTGCTTTCTGTGCATTGTGTTAGTTATAGCTCTACTTTCATTATCTTGATGCTCAAATTGTCTGCAATTTGAGCAGCAGCTTCAGGCTGCTTCTGTTATCTTTTGTGACCTGTCTCCGTCATTTTGTTTTATTTTTAGCACTTTCTCACTTCATGGCACAATAAATAGTTCAAGGATCATCTTATTTTTCCCTTGCCCCAGCCCAGGGATCAGCCATTACTGATTCATTTGGGCACTAAGTGTGCTCATAGCCTGTAGAGCCTCTCAGTAGACTGAGCTCATGATTGTGTGTATAAATACTGCATAACTAAACACACACTTAACATAATTACACAGTTGCATTCATACTCAGGTCTCTTTCTTCACCTAAGTGTAAGAAAAACCATGTGGTGCATGCACTCAGGCCTCCAGCTTACAGGGTACTGTGTTGCTGGTTCCATGTCTGTGACTCCTCTTGCATAGTAAAGTGTCTGGCTTCCCTTATCTCACATACAGGAAGCAATTTCAGGATGCTTGCCTCCACCGAGGAGATGCACAGATGTCCTCCTTAAAGTTGAAAGTGTCGGTCAACAGTTCTGGTCAGCTATTGTTCAACATAGAGCCTTGACAGGTAGTCATCCTAACAAGCAGATGAAGCTCTGCCGTTTAGCTCTCCAGATGCTGCCGGACTTCCCCAGCAGCTTGCTTTCCTATGCTCCTGCAGCAACCAAGTTGGAATTAAGGAGTCACCAAGAAAGAAAGAGACATCAGTTTCAAATAGATACAGTTTATTGACGTGATACTTATCATGGGGAAAAGTTTATCTTCTTCATCCCACTGTACATTAGTTGCCAGAGAGAGGAACTAGGAAGGAAGATGTAACATTAGTAAGAATGCCTGATGAGGTATCTGTTGAGCTGGATGAGGCGGGATTGAACCTGTCTTGTCCCAGGACTCCAGTGCACTCTGCCCCTTGAAGTCACGGTGTGAAAAAGCGCTGCTTGCTACCTCCCCTTGACTTTCTCAGAGACCACATGTGGTAAATGTAAGCAGTGGCTCTCCTGGCTTATTGCGTGGTTTCTGGGAAAGGTGAGTATATATGCATGCATGTGCACAGAAATGCACTCAGCTCTAGGAATCATAAAACAGTGGGTGAGGTCTTTGTGTCACTGGAAAGTGTTTGCCCTTCTGGTACTGTCTGCTTATTTATTTATCATTGTTATTTTTGCCTTAAGTCATATTGTGGAATTTTGGTCCCTGATTTGGAGAGATAGCTTTAATATCATATATTGTGTTCTGCACTTTCTATAAATATTCTCATTCTTGCTAAACTGTATTCTGGAAAGTTTGGCTGCTGTACCCCCCTCAAGTCCTAAAAGGAGGGTGGTTCCTTAACACTTTCAGAGAGAGATTTCTGATATTTGGTAAAATTGGAAAGGAGAAGTTCATGACTGAGGTTGGGATGGTTGCCAATGGGCCAGACACACTAGGGAAAGTTTTTTTGGGAAATGGTAGAAATGTTTTAGTTAAGAGAATCGTCATCATTTCACAGCAGTGTTAATACGTAAAAACCACTGAATAATTGCACTCTTTAAATGAGGTTACTTTTATAATACCTGATTACAAACCAATGAAAGAAAAGGTGCATGGGTGGCAGATTTCAGTTGTCTTCAGTTTGGGGGTCTTCCTGTGATCCCCTTCGAGGAAGGCAATGAAAATCCAGTTTTCTGCAGGAGGAACCGGAACTCAGATTTTTCTTTTCACAGCCCTTTGGGACAGACTTGAGGTTACCGAGTAAGTGGCATTTTTTTAGGAAAGGTTGGCCAGAGTCCTGGGGACAATAGCATTTTCTCGTGATTTTCCTGGTGGCTTCTTCTCTGACATTCATCTTATGACTTGATCCTGGTTAGGGAGTTTTCAACTTACCCTTCTGTTGTCCAAGCATGGGAGAATCACTATTTGGTGGGAGATTATGGAGCTGATCTGACCATTGCTTTTAGTGTGGTGGCATATTTAGAAACTTTTTTTTTTTTTGAGAAGGGATTTTTCTGTGTAGCCTTGACTGTCTTAGAACTCACTCTGTAAACAGGCTGTCCTTGAACTCAGAGATCTGCCTGCTTCTGCCTTGCAAGTTCTGGGATTAAAGATGTGCATGGCCACCACTCATTGAGAATTTTTTTGGACGACCTTGGATTAATTTTGCAAGTTTCAAATGAATTGGATTAGATTTCCTTCTTACTGGTGGTCTCAGACCTGATGAGTTGTTCTTTTGGGTAGGGAAGGGCATAGCTGAGCACAGTGAAACTGACCACAAAATTCTGGGGGAAGTTGATAGAAACAGCTTTCTGCTTTGCTCCATCCTGATGAGAGAGAGAGAGAGTGCTAGCATGACATTAGCATGAAATGTCACAGGCAGTCCATTCCTTGCCACACTCGGTGGCAAGGCTTTTTATTGTACTTGCTGTGCAGGTCAGTTGCCACTACATACAGTATATTTTAACTTCACTAGAAAGAACACAACTCAGAAGGAAGACAAGATTTTCTGAGGCTTTGAAATTGCTCTTGCACATAGTGCCTGAAAGAAGTGAACCTTCACGACTTTTTGTTCTTTCAGTGCTCTGAAATTCTCTGTTCTGGTGTACACATGAGATGTACATGAAGTGAGGAAGGGCATCCCCTGTGCAGAAAACCTGCAAAGGGACCAGAGGCATAGGAAGGACAGCCTCTTAGCACAGTGCCTCCTCTTGGGCAGTCACCTTCTTGGGATGTGTGCTCTGTCATCTTTGTTTCTTAGTTCCAAATGCCTAGCTTGGCATTAGTTAGCACTTGAAGTGGTTTTCATCTTCACAGGACTTTATGGGCATTATTTAATACACATGGCACTGTAATGAATGAGTTGTTTATCCCCTGAGTAGCGTCAGTATGCCGGGTGCCATGCAGCTGGAGAAGACAAAAATAATGTTCTGTCCAGTGGGAGTTTGTAGTCCAAAGAGGCAAGATGATTAGGCAGGTTCTCTTTTGGCCTCCTTTTAAAATATGCTGGGGAATAATGTAAAAGTTAAAATTAAAGAGATGATCAGCGAGCATAGGCGATGTAATTGAAATTGCCCTCAAGGTGAAAATGAATTTTGAGATGCTCTTAAAAAGACATAGCGCATTAGGTCTCATTTCTAACACATTGATTGGTGGACGTGATATCTTCCTCTGCTCTAGGCAAGGGCGGCAGGGTAAACCAGGCAGAGTCGGCCTGGATTCCCTTCCCCTGCTCATCCCAAATGCCTGCTTTAGAGTGCTGATTTACAGTGGAGAGCCCGTGTGAGGGCGGGTGGATTTCTGGGCTGCAGACCCGGTCTGCTTGCTCCCCAGGCTCGGCAGAGCCAGGCTCTAGTTGCCCATCCACACATTCTGCAATGTGTCCAGTGTCTCTCCCTTTGTGCTGGCTGGTCCTCCCTGTCTTTGGTTTGCTTTCCTGACTTGAGCTCTATTGTCTTTGGGAAGCTGCACTTGCCTGTCCTATGTGTGCTTGCTTCCTTCCGTCCATTGGTCATGTCATGGCATCTGTGTACAGCTAACTTTTGCTCTGGTTCCTCTGGGTTGTATTCCTTCACTTGGGAGTGTGAACTTCTGGGACCTCTGATCCCACTGTAGCTTCCAGAAGCATAGTGCTGATTTATACCCACATTTCCTTAACTCAGACCAGCACAATCACCTGGATTTTATTTTTAAGACACAGGATCTTTCTATCTGATATAGTACTTCTAGGATGATGCTCTGGAATCTCTATTCAGAAAAATATCTCAAAGGAATGCACATATAGACAGGTTCTGTAAGGCATGCTTAGATAGCTGTGGGTTTTGGGGATATAACCATCCAGGTTTGTTATAATAAAGAGATACCTGAAGCCAGGACTTACCAGGAAAGTGTGTCTATTTACCTCACAGTTTTGGAGGCTGAAAGTCCCAACCAAAGACTCTGGAAAGGGTCTCTAACTGTCCCCCATCTTGGCAGATGCGTGGTGATGAGAGTACCTGCAGGCAATGGAAACCCCATTGCAAGACAGGAAGATACAGAGATTCAGGGTTCAGGCCCACTCTGGACAGCTACTTCTTACAAGAACCAAGTCAGGATCTTAGGAGAACTACCTGAGTGCTTTCTGAGGTTAGAGCTTCCTACAAACTGGGCACTTCTCACTTCCCAACTGAGGACCAAGGCTCTTGCTGGTATATATCCTTTAGGGACAAGACATGTCCTCACTCTAGCAGGGATAACAGCAGGTATTGAGGAAGGTGCTGTAAGTGCCATTTGTAGATGCCTTCCATTAGCATACCTGGTACAAATGAAGAGCATGAATGTGACCATCTATGAGGTACACATGCTTTGTGAAGGAGAAGACACAGTTGGGCCTCCAAACTAAGGAAGTGACAGTGTTGCCATAGAGATGCTGCACAGTACTGAAGGCGATTGGAGCGATCATATCGTAAATTATCAGAACAGATGGCTTGCCATCTACATTCTCCCATCTTCTTTATGCTGATAATCAGAGTGCTGCAAATGCCAGCTCTTTGTTCTTTTACTGTAGAGACGACAGAGTTCACACTGAGTAAGATCCAAAATGGGTGCTGAATGCCATAGACATGGTTATAAGTGGTTGTAAGTGATAGAGGGTGTGGATGTGAGGCGTCTTGGAATCTCCTCTTTAACTCTGTGCTTAGAACACACATATAATTTCTATTTTTTTCAGTTTCCACTTAATAAGTTTCATACCGTCTCTTAGTATTATTTTTGCGATACTGAAGAATTAAATCCAGGATCTTGTGCAAGTAAGATCTACACCATCTATACATCTATACATGTATATTTGATAAATGTGTGTGTATGTTTGATTTTAGGGTTAGGCCTCAGTGTACAGCTTTGGTTAGCTGCTTTGAAACCATCCTCTATCTTAGTCTCCCAAGTGCTGGGATTCTTGAGAGGACCACTAGCACCTGGCTAGTTAGGGATAATTTTGTCACCTGGTTTGATAGAAACCGAGATTTGGTGTGAGAAGTTTGTTGGTAAAAGAATACTGTAGGACCACTTTGGTGGTCATTTAGGCAATACATTTACTTCCACAATATTTTCATATATGGTCAGCCGAAGAATGGGTATTTTTTTGTGAGGCGGTCTCTGAGGTTTTTATCATTTCTGGGTGTTGTGCACCTGCTGAAGGTTGTAGCTCTTCTTAAAAACAGTGCTCTTTCTGTAGGAGCCTGACTGAGGGCTGGCAGATAACAGACACTTCATGCAGCCTGTTGCTTCTTGTTTTGACCATGACTACAGAGAGTGGATAGGAGCTGACAACACGACACACTAAGGAATTGATAATTCTGTTCATGTCACTTGTGTTGGAAGCCCTGGTTGTTATTAATATAGTTGTAGATTCTTATAACTTGTGCTTGAAAGTGCTTAGAATTCTCAGCAGGCTTTCCTGTGTTCATTTTTATGAGTTTACTATAGGAATGAACAAGCAAGTTCTGCAGTCTCCAGACCTGCCTGTACTGCCTGTGCATGACTGTGGGTTCTTGTTGATGCCCCTCTGCCCACAGAAGGACCATTGCTGTTTCTCTACAGCTGGCTTCCCATCTTTCCAGCAGAGAAGTCCTGGCCAGTTAGCTTGCCTTTGTTGGATTCAGTAATTCTCTACAGTGACTCATTCAAGGGACTTATGTATTTTGACACTTTTATGTCAGTGATAGATTGTTTTAAAGCATTATCAAAATGCTTCTGGGTTTCCCAGGAATGTAATTCAGGACTAGCTAGCCTGCAGGAAGCCTAGGACTGAAACTTAGCACTACCTAAAACCAGGGTTTGAGACTAGCCTGGGCTAAAAGAAACAACAGAAAGCACCACCACTGCCACCTCCACCACCTTCGTCACCACTGCCTCCGTCTCAACCACCACCACCACCACCACCACCGCCTCCGCCAAGTCCACTACCTCTCTACCTCTGTCATCACCACCAAAACTCATCTGGAAAACGGTCCTAACAGATAGGTTCAGCCATGAGAGTGAGGGAAGTGTGGGAATGAGCCACAGTTTCTTGGGTGGACATGTCAGACCACTAGTCGAAGCTGGTGCAGCTGCCTGGTACCTGTGCTGCAGAAGGGTTAGTGCCAGTCTGAGGGAATTAGAAAGAAGCCGCCAGATGTTTAGATGCCCTATGTGAGAGGCCGTTTGTTTTGGAAGAGCTGGTGGCTTTGTTGTGGCCAGCTTTTCTCAGAGTATTTTGTGAGGATTCAGACAATGGCCTGCCAGCCAACAATATTGCTGTTACCTCTGCTCAGCTTTGGGACTCCCCTTTCCCTCAACCGTTCCCTTGTCAGCTACTCTACAGGAGAAACTTCCTCTTTGTGTGTTTAAGTGAAATTCAGCCTTTCACATACAGGCTCCATATCTTGCAATAATGGTCCATTTGCATGTGAGAGACTTAAAAAAATACCACAGCGAGGGCCTGAGAACTATGGAGCAGGCATACACTGAGGCAGAATGGATGGCCGTTTCATGGTGGTCTGAGCATGTGCAGTGCTGAGGAACCCTGGTTCCCAGCAAACAAAGACTGTGGAAGAAAAGTGGGCTAATCAAAGCGGTCCCTGCCCTACACCGCCCTCATGAGCCTCCCTACAGCTGTATTTTCATTGTACTTTTTCCTGGTGTCCATCCACCAGGTGTCTTTCTGGTGTCTTTCTCAGGCTCAGCGCTTCACCTACTTTCCAAAAGGACTTTCCTCGTTCTGGAGAGTGATTAGTCCACAGGTCACTCTCCCTGCCTCAGCCCTTCAGAAATAGCCTCCTCTGCCCAGAACTAAGCTTTTCCAAGAGGCCTCGCCCTTGTCAAGAGCTCTCAGAAACCCCTCCTTGAGAGCTGTGCTGACCCTTCCTGGTGGTAGCATTCTTAGGCCTGTGTCTGGGCTTTCTGGCCTCCAGAGGTGGCCAGACAACAGAACGAAGAGAGTAGTCAGGGGCCGCTGTGTGTACCCACTCCTTGCTTGCCGAAATGTTGCTCTTCCTGGGATGGGCTCTTATCTTTATTTTCTCACACTGCTTCCTTTCTCCTGTGCTTTCTCTCTCTCTTTGACCCTGTTAGGGCAGCCGCTGTGCTCATGGCTAGTCATGGCCAGTCACAGAACATGAGGGCAGAGTTGGGAGGTTTTTTTTTTCTGGGCCAGGAATTTAGGAGCGATTCCTGTAGAACAGTGATTCTGAACCTGTGCGTCATGACCCCTAGAGGGGTCACATATCAGCTATCCTGAACATTTGATATTTGTATTACGGTTTATAACAGTAGCAAAATTACAGTTCTGAAGTAGCAATGAGCCAATTCTATGGTTGGGGTCACCACAACATGCGGGACCGTAGTAAAGGACCTGAGCGTTGGGAGGGTTGAGAACCGCTGCTGTAGTGCCCGATAGGTTGTTTCAGCCCCTAAGCACAGTGATCCACTGGGAGGAGAGTGTGAGGAGAGTGCTGCTCAAGAGCCAGCACCTCCTTTCCCTCCTCTTATCTCTACTTTTGTGCCCTGGAAGTCACCTGACTGAATCTCCTTTTGTTTGAACTTTACTCTTTAACCAGTTTTATATAGTTTAAATGAGCTTATGATGATCCTGATAAACTTGGCTTAGCAAAGCAACCTGATGTCGCTATTTTTGGAGTAATTTAGTCCCTTTTGTCAAACTGTATTATTTCTTGAAAGTGATTTTTTTTGCCCACCTGTGTCCTAGCACATAATTTCTCCTTGATATTTTATTTCCAAGCTAATTTACTTATTGTCATTGAGCCTGAATCTACTCCTGTTTGTGTCCCTTGTAGTTGGGACACAGCTGGTGCTTGTTATGTCTGCTGAACGAATGAGCAAGGAATGCGGTATCCCCAGTCTCAGGGGCCAGTTCCCTTCCTATGTTGGGAGTCAGGTGTTCTGTGGTAACTATTGAGTCAGCAGACTTGGGCAGAAGTCCCAGACATTTTATGGTATAATGCCCTCATGAATAAAAAATTTTGTGGGAGTGGGAAGGAAGGGAGAGAGAGGGGGATAGCTAGAGAGACATGTTCTTGCAGATGAATGCAAGGGGAGGCAGCGTGGGGGAAGAGTGGTGAAAAAAATGTCTTCCTGCTTGATTGGTAGGTGCACTGTGGACCCTATCAGTCTTGCTGATTGATCCCCAGGGTGGGTCAATCAGAGTAAACAGTGAAGGAGCCTCCGTTACCACGTTTCCCTTCAGACTCGAGATCTCATTGTCTGTGGGTGTTTTTTTCAGTGTCTTAGTGATCACAGAGTGGATAGGTAACTTTAGGGGAACAGCACTACTGGGGAGACTTCCTGAAGATATTTTTGTGGGAGTGTGTTCCACAAGACAGTCAAGGATGTTCCAGGACCTTCTTTGTCCTCCCTTTCTTTGCCCTTCAGTCCCATCTCTGGGACTTTGCCCCACTCCTCCTGTCTCCCTTGAGGCTTTATTTATGTCAGCCTGAGAGCAGGCCACAGGGCCCTTTAAAATGATGCACACAGATATGAGGGCAACCCAGTTTTTCATAAGTAGGCCATATTGTTTCTACTAAGTAGGATCTTAAGAACGCCTTAAAATAAAGTATTTTAAGGAGGGTGACTAGCATCTAGTTTCAATCTTGTTTATGGATGGGCCTTGCCAAGAACATGGTGGTTTCTGGGAATGCCTGGGTAAGCCGAGTACAGCTAGGGGATTACCGGAGGCTCCCAAGTCCACCTCAGTAGGCCAAGTCGGGAGGCCAGTGGTGGGCCTGGAAGGAGTGCTTGATCCGAAGCTGGTGACTTTGAACCTGCACAGCTAGGGTCAATTCTCTCAGCACTGTCTCTACGGAGTGTGCTGTGGACTTCTGTCTTCCTAAGCTACAAACTCTTGCCTTCTTGGTGACTAGAAAACCACGTACATCTTGCAAGTCTTCTTGAATA
Source organism: Meriones unguiculatus (assembly GCF_030254825.1). Taxonomy (NCBI): domain Eukaryota; kingdom Metazoa; phylum Chordata; class Mammalia; order Rodentia; family Muridae; genus Meriones; species Meriones unguiculatus. The sequence goes on from NC_083351.1 coordinate 103,236,006, forward strand.
AGCCTTTCTCTGTAATTCTAATCATCTGATACTAGTGTATTCAATCCCTGGGGAATCAGGAAGGGAAGAAAATACAGTAGAATTTGTCAGACAGGTCCCTAAAGAATGGGAATAATTGCTGGAATAATCCTTGGAAAAGTTCTAGAATTTTTATATTTGTAAAAGTGCAAGGAAGCCTGACTAGGGCTTCTCACACAGGTGAGTCCCTGAGAGAACCAATTTTTAATTAAATTAAGTTTATTGTTATTATTACTTTTTTTGCGGGGGAGGCATGATCTTACTACGTACCTCTATCTTGGACTGTGAGTCCAAGATGGTCTCATTCTCAACAGGCCTGCCTCGGCCTGAGCGCTCGGGACAAAGGTGTGCACCAGCACACAGCACGGACCTTTTCAAAGTAGGACATTGTCCAGTGGATCTGAGCATTTCTAAAAAATTATTTTGCTTGTGTGTGTGTGTGTGTGTGTGTGTGTGTGTGTGTGTGTGTGCACGCGCACAAGCAGAAGCCTGAGAAATCCAGAAGAGGGTATTGGGTCCCCTAACTGGAATTACTAATTCTGTGAGTGGTCGGCCTAATGTGGGTGCCAGGAACTGAACTTGGGTCCTCTGTAATAGCGTGCTCTCAGCTGAGCCATCTCTTGTCCCGAAATATCAGGTCTATAGCTTGCTGTAGAGCTATCTGTTTTTCCTCATGCTTAGTTCCAGGAAGGCTGTGTTTAACTTTTGTAGACTAGCCAGCAGCCTTTGTATTATTGGGGTATTGCTTTCTAGTGCTGTGGAGGTCTGTTCGTTTCCTGCTGTTCCTCTCCCCCTTTTAGCTGGTGTTCACCTTGGTGGTGGGCGGCATGGTTTTGCTGGGTTTACAGTTTGAAACACTAAATTCATGTCACTACATGTGAGTATTTCTTTGCCCCAGGAATGATGTACTAAAATACAGGCTGTGCTGTTGGAAATGTCACCAAGAAACCCAGGTCTGTCTGGAAGCCCTCCTAGGGCATGCTTTTTTCCTGGGTTGAGGATGAGCCATTTTAGAGGGAATTCTCCACAACTTCCCAGCCTCAGCTGATGGGCAGCTCGGAAGGTGCCTTGTGTCCTTTGCAGCCGGTGTTCCTAGAGATCCACTCAGAGTTTAACCTTGTTTCCGCCACTGCTGCTTGTTATTTGAGAAGAGTAAAACTCCTAAAACCAGCTGCTGCATACCCTGAATCCTTCTTTTAGCAGATTTATTTTGCACAGTTCAAGAGTTGTAGTTTTAAGACCTCCTTCTTTCTCATTGGGTGTATCTGAGTCTTCCTGTTGGGTCTGGATTTTGTTAACTAGCTTCTCAGCACGCAGTGTGTTGGAAAGGTGGGAAACACAGGCTGTGGTGTGAGTTTACCACTGAGTCTCAGAGAACAGGTTGCTTTGTTTCATAAATTCTTCTACTTTGGTTTCTCCTGTGGGCAATTATCAAGCCTCTGACATTCTTTTTATTACACTGGAGTGTTTGCCTTATTCTCATAAAACACATGGTGGAATGCAGCGTAACTGGTCTGTTGTCATTCCAAGCAGCAGTGGTAAGGAAAATGTTTCCAGGTGTTAATTGTAGTTTTTTTTTTTTTTAAATTGGATTTATCCTGAGTTTGTTTATTTATTTATTTATTTATTTTAAAGAGGACCACCCACCAGTAGATTAAAATCTACCTTTGGAAATTTGAAAGTTGTGGCATTTTAGAACTAACTTGAAAATTTCTGTAAGTTGGTTTGGATAATAGTTGTGCCGAAACGAAGAGTAGATTTTAGAAATTAAAGGGTTTTTAAGGAAGGGTTTATCATTCAAAGCTAAAGGTGGACAGTTTTCACAAAGCAGAAAGCTGTCTTGAGAGTCAGGTGATGTCAGATGAAGCTGCTGAGAGCAGGGCAGAGGCGGGTGGCGTGGGCAGGTGAGCATGGGACACTCTTAGGCTCTTAGGAATGGTCTGTGGAGCTCATTTGGAGTTTAGGGGTGAGTATTCCATAGGTCAGACAGACAAATGGACTTTCTGTCTATGTAACATGTCCTGGAAGGCTTGTTGTTTTGTTTTCTTTCATATTAGACATGGAAAAGTTGAGAACACCAATTCTTTGGTGATGTTTATAATATAAATAATATTTAGCTTCTTTTTTTTTCCTCTTTTGCATAGTAGCTTGGGTAAATTGTGATGAGAAATTTTTGGTTTTGTTTGCAAGCTTGCATTTATTTTGTTTTTTTCATCTTTAACTTTGCACCATTATCCTTTGATTTAATTAGTAATTAAAAAGTCTTTGATGGGCATTCATTTAAGGCATTTAGTGAGTACACAGTATATGCTAACTAGCCAATAAAACCAGGACATCCAGTAAAGTTGATTTATGGCCCTTGAAATGAAATACCATAGTTTATGTTTGTATGTGTGACATAGCTAGAAATTTATATTTTAAAATTTCATTTATTTTTATGTTTATGAGTGTTTTGCCTACATATAGGTCTGTATCACATGCATGCCTGGTGTCTGTGGAGGCCAGAACAGAACATTTAATTTCCTGGATAGTTGGAAACTGCTATATGGGTGCTGGGATTCAAACTTGTGTCCTCTAGAAGAGTAGTTAGCACTCTAAAACTCTGAGCCACCTCTCCAGCTCCCAGAAATATGTTTTATCACCTTCTTCAACTAACTGCATTAAAATATTAAAATGAAATTGAGATACAGGCCATTTACAAGGTAGCACAGATTGCCAGTGGTGGGTGATACTGACAAGACGGCATGTTAGGGACTGACTGCCAGGTGAGGACTGTTGAACCTTGGTTGTCAGCATCCCAGTTCTTAAATGGTCTCCATCATTTCCCTAGACCCAGATATCAGTTACTTTGGGGGAAGGATTGGAAAGTCATAGAAACCTATGGTATTAGTGATAGTAAGAATATTCTGAAGGTACAACCAAGCCAGTGTTGCCGAAGGGGGGCTGGGAGCTCAAATGTTAGATTGTTACTATTTCAGTATGCATGGCCACAAAGATAGAATCGGTTTGTTTATATTTAGCAAAAATTATATACATGGCAAATTAATGTACTGTCGTAAAAGAAACAAAATATAATAGCTTGCTGAATTACAAGAAAAGCCTGTTGGGGTTGCCTCTCATTGTTGACCCTAAGAAGCCTCGGCATTTGAGCAAAACTTACAGGCCCCAAGTGTTTGAAAGACTATCAAGGTACACATTTTAGGTAAGAGCAGCTCCATGAGCTGGCCAACATGGTGAGATCAGGAAGCACCATATGCAGAATAGCCAGCTGGGGGTGGCACAGCTGGAAGGAGTGCAGAGATGCAGGCTGCTGTAGTAGAAGTTTAGTAGGCTGCCAAGTAATTGTTTCCAACCTGACCGTTTTAAAGGGCTACTCAGCTGAACTTCCTGGGTTTTGTTGCTGCTATTGCTTGGGTATTCTTTAGACTTGAGCTTCTCTGATTAAAAGATCAAGAATGAGAAGAGGAGGGCGTAAGAGAGGAAAAACAAAATAACCATAATTCAGTTTGGAATAAATATGTAACCAAGTATTATTCAAACTTTTTTTTTTAAAGATTAAGAAGTAGGAAATGAAATACACTCAGAAGTAGCAATGCCTGGACAAAGCTGGCATCTTGCTTTAAACTGAGCTGAATTAGAAAGTCACTAAATTCACTGTCATAGCCAGTGACAGGAACCCTATTGTCTTGGACACAAAGGCTCCTGTCTTCTGGGTGACAGTCACCTTCAAGTGGCAGTCAGGGTTGCTCAGCATGCAGAATGAAGCCCTTTTTGTTGCAGAACTGGATTAATGGAGTGGGGGCACTTAACAATGGACAGTTAAGCTACAACACAGCCGGGCAAACCCGCCTGTGGTTGCAGTAACCGGAGCAGCAGTGTCAGGGTTGCAACTGCACAGGGAAGTGCAGCACTGTGTCGCTGCAGCAAAGGATCGCTAGAGGCTTCTGGCTCCAGTTAGGCTGCTGAGGCGGGGATGGTGCCTGTGATGCTGCTGTGGAGGGGTCAGGAATGGACTCCGGAAAAGCTGGCCTGGACGGGATCTGTGCAGATGGAGGTGCAATGGAGGAATACTGCAGCCTTATTGTGGGGCACAACTAGCCCTTCAAATAGCTTCAGATACCTTTGCAAGGGACAAGTAAATCTCCCCAGTCTCCTTAGATGCTTACCGTGGTGATGTCTTTGGCTAGCTGTGAATCACTAATAAAAATCACCACTAGAAGGGAAATCGGGTCACTTGAAGGGTGTTAGGAGAATCAGTTGAGAATCATTGGGTACTGGAGGAGCCCTGATTTCATTAAGAACAGCATTGTGGGACAGCTAATCCACCGTCATCCCCTAGTACTCGCACTTCACTCTGGTTTCCTGTTTGCCTGTTATAAACTGAAAACGTTGGCACTGACCTAAAAGTTTCAAGGCTTTGTTTGGTTTCTACATGTAAGTCAAAATTGTCTGTGTCTGATGAATCCTCCAAGACTGTTCAGTTGAAGTAGAGGCTGCCTGTCATCTCTGTGTCTTTGTGCTATTAAAATATAGTGCAGGGCTGAACAACAGACCACCGGTGAGTTCACTAAGGGTTGTTCTAGAGAAGTGAAACAAGGGAATGTCTGCAGACATTGTGGCATTACCAAAGGAAAGATTTTTTTTCTTGTACTTTTAAGAAAGATACACGTTATAATGCCGCTGAGTTGTGAAAAATCTGGAGGTGACTTCCAGCCAGCACTGTTGATGTGTTACTAGTGGAGGTGGGTTATTAGATCTCAAGTTGAGTAGATATACACGCAGTTCTAAAACGTTTGGCACCTGGTTTAGTAGATTGTTGGTTACTGCAGTGAAACTAGGAATTTAGCTAATCTGAGGGAAGGAACAGGCAGTCTTGCCTCTGGCCTAGAGGAAGGCTTCGAGGGAGGGGCTGGCAGGCCCTTAAATAGCTGATTAACCTTGTTTCTGTTTCCTGTTTGTGTGTGAAGGTCGACTTTGCACTAGTCAACTTTGGCACACTTTGTGGTAAGAAAGACGGACCAACAGATCTGAAAACGTTCAAGTGGCTTATTGTTTAGATTGGTTAGGAGAACGCCCACACACTTAGAGATGCTACTGCAACAGTTTAAGGTCCCCACGTTAAGAACTTGTCCTTAAAAGGGAACCTGTTCATCCAGAAGAGAGTGGTCACACAGCAGAAGGAACCTGAGCTTGTACCCCTATGTCCTTGAGAGGCAGAAGTGGGAGGATGAAATGAGCAAGGAGGTGGTGACTAGCTTGGATAATAAAGTGAGACCTCGTGCCAGAGCAGTGACAAGGAAAACTCCCAAGCATGAAAACAGACGCAGCCACTGAGTAGATACTTGTGTCTGGAGTCAAGATCCATGACTTGTGGACAGTGATGAAATGAAGTATCCCTGTGTTTTATGAATTTCTAATGGAATCTAGCTTTTCTTTCAACTGCAGAGCTGACACAGTGCTTTGAGTAGCATCTCTGGCTTGCCATCTGTGGGTATTATGGTATTTTTCAGATAATGTTAGCTATTGCACATCTCAGAACGTAAGCTCATTTGTCACTTCAGAACTTTAGCACATACTGAACTGACAGATCTTTTTCATCCATGTACTAATAAAACATACAGTGCTTTAAAATCTTTTGACTTTTTGAAGATGTAACTGGGCTTCTCTTTAAGTTTCTCTGTTTGGTACTCTCCCAGTACCAGAGCCAGGGATCTGAGAAGTGATCTCTAGTTCTGCTAGACTGATACTAGCTAGATGGCTTATTGCTCTTTACTGGCAGAGTGCTCTTTGGGATGTAGCTCATTGTTTTCTTATCTATTTTTGGGTGTGAGCCTAGCCTCTAATAGCTGAGCCATCTCTCCAGCCTGATCAGTGTTTTCTCGATAGCTATTAGAGTCAAGTATTTTTTTAGAAGGAATTTTCAATTTTGTTCTTACTTTTCTACTTTTTGCTTAGAACTCTGCCCTTTTCCATATTCCATACTTTGTCGTTCAACATCTTAGATTCCCTTTTTGTTGCTGGTCTTTTGTATGAATTCTGTTCTTCGCAGGTTCAGATTCTAGATGTAATTCAGCTATGCAAGTGTGTTGTGTTTATAAACCACATCTGAAACTGAGGACCGACAAGACTCCACTGTGCACGGCCACGTGATCTACCTGGGCCTCTTAAGTTGTCAATTTTATCACATCCATGACTACATGATGGTTTGGATATGCCTGTATGTAATAATGTAGCCCACTCTGGTGTGGTATATTGAATCTACTTATTATGACTCAGCTAAATGTATTTGAGTCATAAAGATGTGTAGGTTGTGTACACTACAGTGCTGGGTTGAAGAGACACCCTTTATGGTAGAAAAACATTGTGCTACAGTTCACAAAGATGTCACATCGTAGTCAAAGTGTCCTTGTGTCTGAAATATTGACTTCTGACAATCCGAGACAGAAGTCAATATTTGGAAACAAGAATCAAGCACGGTTTTCATTTACAAATACATGTGGGCTGAGGACATAGCTTAATGATAGGCATGTACTCAGTATGCCATGAAGCCCTGAATTCAATCCCCAGCAGTAAAAACAATCTCCCCCCAAAACAGCAACAAGCTAAAACAAAGCAACTTAAGCTAATTCTTTATAAAATGAAACTTAAAATTGCAGCTTATTCCTTTATAGACTTTAAAATTTAGAAACATGGAACTTTTCAAAACTAACCTTTTCACATTTCCAAGCAAATGAGAACCAAACATTTAATTCTTCTTTAAGATGCCCAGCTATTAGAAAAATAGGGTTCATAAGCTTTCTTTATGGGCCATTCATTTGTGTGTGTGTGTCTGTGTGCCTGTGTGTGTCTCTGTGTGTACGCATGTGCCTTGATATGGGTATGGAGGTGAGATAGTAACTGTTGGCAGTTACTGACATTGGGTGAGGGTCTGTCTTGTTTCTGCTGTGCTGTGTCTCATAGGCTGGCTGACCCAGTAGCTTCTGGTTGGTTTTACTGTCCTTGGGAAACCATCTATTCTAGCAGTGTGGGATTATAGAAGCGTGCCATGTGTGTGTGTGTGTGTGTGTGTGTGTGTGTGTGTGTGTGATTTCTGTCTCTGTAGGAAGCATGTTTCAAACTCTGGTTGTTGGGCTGCACTTTTCCCATTGGGATGTCTCCCTGTCCCTTCCACTGAACAATTTACACACTTGCACGAGTGATGTTACACATGTTCGTTTTAGAAAAGAAACAGCAGAACTTCAATCTATTGTTTGCAAGGATATTTTTAGATCAACAGAGACAGCCAGGTCATAGATGCCTGTGTGCTCATGTTATTATGGAATTTACTTGTGTGGAGAACAGATTAATATTCACATTCAGTGTCTGAAAAAAGAACTTTCATAAATAATCTGCCACAATTAAGTATTGCTTTCAGTGGTTTGTTGCTCAGTGCCTTCAATGTTTACAGGGCACATTTATTTATCTATCTATCTGTCTATCTATCTATCTATCTATCTATCTATTTATTTTTGTAATGATTGGAAGTTGAGCAGGTATTCTGGGAAATTCCTTGTTTATTTGTTTCTGGGACAGTCTCATTCTGTAGCTCTGGCTGGCCTGAAACTCACTTATAACCTAGGATGGCCTATCTTAAATACACAAATGTCTACCTGCCTCTGCCTCCTGAGTTCTTGGGACTAAAAGCGTGTGCTACCATGCTGGGAGAAAAATCCCTTCTTTAGGGAAAGTGTCTAACACAGACCTCACGGCCTGCACCTCAGTGCCTGGCATTTCTGTGCTCCTGCTGACATCTGACCTGCAATATTGCACATGAGGTCTGAGCAATCCTTGCTGGAACCTCTGTCCTATAATCTGGGAGTTCACCAGGTGGGAAACTGTAAAAGGAAATAGAAAAGTAAAAGCAGGTGGGACTTGAAGAGTGGGTAGGGAGGGAAAATGTTGATGGACTAATTGCTTTGTACTCCAGGCAGTCCTGAGCTCCGGGCCAGGGCTACTCACTCCTGTCTCCTGCTAGGAGTCTAGAGGCAGTTTCTGCTTGTAGGAGGGTCTCTTCCTGTTGGTTGCTGAGAGCTTGTCTGCATGAAGGAGATGCTGCCAAGCATCCTTATGCAAATCTGAGACTTGTCTGAAATTCTTGCAGGCCCATGGTTACAGAAACAAAGGAGAGCAAGTTCTTCTGTAACAACTTGGCTCAGTTTCTGATCTACTTTTGTCAACATAGTCTGAGTTTCCTGTTTCATTCTATTTAGTATTGTAGATCACTGTGGCTGAGCCTGTGCAGGTGCATGCATGTGTGTGTGTTACTGTTATATGTGACTGCTTGTATATACTTGATACACATGAACTGAAGTCCTCATACTCTTGCAGCAAGCACTTATCTAAGATTGAGCCATCCTTTTAGCCCCTGTTTGTTTGACAGCAACAGTATCAAATGACTTTTGCAAGTTCATGGAATAATTCTTTTCCCACTTTAAAAAGAAAAGAAGAAAAGCTGTTCTACTTCAGAGTGCCTCACCTCAGGCAGAGGTTCCATTTGGCCTTACTGCTTTAGATTTGCCGAACAGTAGCCATGGAGTTGGACGTGTGATGCTAGCACCACACTGGTCAGATCAAACACTCACAGGTGATGGGTGTTCCGGTCTGCTGACTTGCTGAGGTTTGCTGAGGTCCTTAGGCATGTGTAGTGTCCTTAGTTGGCCCTGTGCTGAGGCACCCTTCCCTGCATGTGCTGTGGTTAGAAAGCTGGCTGCTGATGGGTGTTAGAAGGGTGACAGGTGTTGCTGTCTGGTACTGATATTTGCTGTTGATTATTAAGCCGGTCAGTGTGATCATCGCTGTCCAAACAGAGATGCTTTGAGAATGAAACAGGGTGTTGCTGCTAATTATTGTAGAACAGTAGGTTTAAGCTGGAATTGTTCTGTCAAGTTGGAATGGATGGTGACTCACTTTACTGACTACACTTTGATCATCCTAGTGTTGTGTGCAGAGGTGGAGAGAGTCACTCTCAGATATTCATGACTCAGCGGTAGTTTTGTGGGGCTTATCATCTCCCTTGGCCGAAGTGATATTGGTTCAGTCCTAGACACATAATGGTGTGGACAGTTGAGCAAGAACGGGTCAGAGATGTGATGCTGAGTCAGAGGCTCAGCTGGGAGGGAGCCATCTGAGAAAGGACCTCCAGTGCATTCTCCCTCTCTTTGCCCAGCTCCTGGAGTGCTTGGATTGGTTGTTTTGCGCTCAGTGAGCTAAGTGTGACTTGAGCTCTGAATCAGGATTTGTCAGCACTTGAGACCTGGCCTGCTTCCCAAACTTCTTCGTAAGAGCTGATCCAGGGGGTCTTTGTACTCCCTGCACTCCCACAGGACCACAGAGGGAGCATGGTGAAAAAGGCCTTTTCACTGCCCACTTGGAGTGGAGAGTTATTTTGGCCTCCATCCCTGCCTGCTCCTGGGCAGCCTGTCAGCATCCCTGCCTGCATTTCCCCCAGTAGGCTTGGTGCCCCAGAATGAGAGAAAGTCCTGACAGCTGTTAGATTTCCCCAAATAAAACCCTGACATTCATTCCATACTTATTCTTTTTATTATTATTATTTTTAAATTAAATTTTTATTTTTTACATTAATTACATTTTATTAGATTTGTATCCCAGCTGCAGCCCCCTCCCTTCCATACTTATTCTTAATTAATCACAAAGTTAAACGCATCTAACAATAAAAATATTCTTTAGTCCTGAGAATTCTCGTATTAGGTTAGGCATTCATATGAGCACATCACAGTAATGCATGCTAAGACATCTTTTTGTCCCAGTCTGGATTTTATAGGTTTTATGCCTATTTAAGTTCACCTGAGCGGCAAAAGTGTGTGCTTGCACACTCCAGCCAGCTGCTCTGTGGATGTAGAAGGGTCTGTCAGTTACATTCCCCAGGTTTCTGGCACATTCTTGCAATAACCTAGATAAGAGGGTGGTTACACGCTGGTATTTTCAGCCTTTGTGGCCTGAATTTCCAAACTTACCACTTCTTCCTGCTTGGAGCCTCCTGTCCTCATTGGATGAATAGAAAGATTGCTTTGAAGGAATGGGCAAAAGAGGCTTGCTGACCTTAACACCTTCGCTTTTCCTTAGTATGTGTATGCTCTGAGCCTACAAATGTCCTTTTGGAAGAATCTCCTTTTTAGTGTTATAGATGTTAAGCACTCAGCCCCCTTTTCAGCCTCAGCCCCTTATCCATCTGCAGGGTACTCATAGCCTGCGTTATGTGGTGTGCTGTGCTGGGGACTGAGCCCAGTGCCTCCTGTGTTATACACATCTGCTCCACCATGGAGCAGCCTCAGCTTTTCCCCAGCAATAAAAGCTCAGGTGGGAGAGATAACCTAATTGTCAAAAATACTCACTGTTCTTGCAGAGGACCAGAGTTCAGTTCTGAGCACCCACATGGTCATTCACAACTACCTATAGCTCCAACTTCAGGAGATCCAAAATCCTTTTCTGGTCTCTGTGTGTAGCCACATGCATGTGCACATACAAACACACACACGTAAATATAATAAAAAACTTTTTTACAGGGTAGTTTATTTGAAGAGGATGGGATCAACATTTATTTTCTGCAGATAACATGCTATTCTTAAATGTCTGGAAATATGAGAACATTGCGAAGGGATAAAGCCCTGCCACGAGTTGACATAGTTACCGTGCATCAGTACCTACCTGAGGGTTTTGGCTTTTAGAAGACAGAGGTTGGAGTGAGCCGCGTTACCTGATCTCGCCACACTGGAGTTTGGTATCTCCCTCATTCTCTGGCCCCTGCTGTTCACCTGAACCATCATTTCGTGGGCTCTGCATCTGGCCCATCATGGGATGGCTGTGATGGGAGGGTCACATTACCTGGACTGCCTACAGTGGCGCTAGCACACCTGCATTTCAGAACCCCCTTAGCACCGTGAAGGTTGCTTATGGCGTATGCTCTGTCTGTGTAGGATGAAAAAGGAATTCACCTCTGCTAAGCCTGTCTGCAGAGGTCCCATGTGACCCTCTCTGTTCCTGTGACGTCTGGCCACTCTTCTCTCCCTTTTAGAGAGGGTGAAATGGAAGTCAAAGGTACCCACTTTATTGCTAAGGCTCGTAAGTCCAGTTAGTGAAGTTGGGATGGGCTCTAGCCCTGCCCTAACTCGGAAGGTGATCACATTCTCTTCTGCAGATGTTTCCTCTTCCTCAGGGTTTGCTGCTCCTGATGGCTGAGTGCTGGGACAGGGGTGGTGCCTGGAGAGTCACGATGCAGATGCGTATCTGAGGCTCCAGCCACTCATGGTATCACAGGAAGCAGAAGTTTCTGAGCTTTAGAGTCATTGCATAGGATTGCTGGTGCTGAAATAGTGCTTGGTGACCCTGCACTATCAGTGATTGTGACTCAGTTTGCTCTTTTTTCTTTAATAGCAGTTTTTCAGTAAATATGAATAATAGGAAGCTCCCTAAGAAACCTTTTAAAGAAAGATGGTTCCAGCCCTGAGGTGGTGGCTTGTTCCCTTTAGAGATGTTTTAAAGATTGTTCAAAACGTATCAGTTAAAAGTTAAAAAATAAAACAAAACATTGTATATATTGTTTGGGCACACATGTGCCATGGCAGGCGTGTGGAGGTCAAAGGTCAACTTGTAAGAGTTAATTTTCTTCACATGAGGCCTGAGGATCCAGCTCAGGCTCTTCAGGCTCAGCAGATGGTATCTTTATCTTTATTACCATCTCCAAAAGGTATCAGTTTGTAGACAAGAAATTCAGAATAAATCAATGCATCTCCTAAGTGTCTACAAGTTGTTGTAGCCCAACAGGTGAGAAGTCATTCCCCTTAATATAAAATATTGCTTGCTAAATATTTCTCTGACCTCAAAACATAATAAGGCTTTCTGGCCAAATACCTACAGAAATGAGACAGGTCAAAGAACACAGTTCAGCAATGCTTCTTAACTGTGAGAGCCTCGTGTTTCCCCATCGTATAAAAGGCTTAACTTCAAACTCGTGCTGGACTGAGCTCAGCTGTCTCTCTTCCATTTGCCAAGGAACATTTGGGAACAGTTGCTGGCTGCCTTGCCTCACCTTTCAGACTCCCCAGGGCTGGGTGGTTTTCTGTGACCCCAAGGGAACACGCCATCCCTCAGGTTTAACAAATGTTAAATGTTTAACGAACAGTCACCACCTCCTGGCTGGAACAATCTTTTACTTCGACCTTATTTTCACACTAATCATTTATTTTTTAAAATGTGATCCGAGAGGCAAGGTTTCTAAGGGAGGGAGATTGATTCCAGACTTAAAAACTTTCACACTCCTTGTTGCAACTCTCTGGTTGGAGCATAACGGTTTAGGAAAAACTGGATGGATCAGGATTCAGGGCTTCAAAGTCAGGTGAACAGCTGGTAGGAGACCAATGTCTGTTTACATAGTGGCTTCCCTGTCTGCTGAACCTCCACCCTCAGTGACTGAATGCTGTGCAGAATTTATCCCAGGGGGAGTTGGAAATGTTTTTATGAAAAGAGCTTTGCTGCTCACCTTAGCAACAGCAGGTGAGGTTTGAGCATTGAAGGAAATACTTCCTGTGTTTGACTGCCCTCAGCAGAGAGATAGACAGACAGCTGCCTGACAAAGGGGTGTATGGGGCCACACAGGCATGCCGTCCACAGTTTTTCGGTCATCAGATCCTAGACCTTCATATCTGCTGTGGCTGAGGCTTTGAACAGGTGTTTTTGTTGGTGTTGTTTGTTTTTAAACAGAAAATCATCAGGGTCCTTCCAGTGTGCGGGAGCATGCTGGCATTTGTTACCTGTTAGCTCTGTTATATATAACCCATTTCCCTCGCTAACAATTCATATCTCAGTACAGTACATGCATACTTTCAGAGGAAAGCATGCTTCTTAGCCGAGTCTCACTGTTCCTTCCCTTGTCTCTTCATCACATGCCGTGTGTACAAGGCTCTTGGTGCTTCAGGAGGGAAGCTGTAAGTTAAGTCTGTGGGAGTGAAAGGCAACCTCAGGTAGTGCTGAGCTTTTCAGTGAGACGACAGGCCTATTTCTTAGCCCCTTCTGATCTAAACAGATAGTTCCCTGGAATACTTTTGTCCTGCCGAGCAGTCCTGGTATGGGACAGGGACAAGTCTTCTACGCTGCCACTTTCCATCTAACCCAGCCCCAAGCCCTAGGAACCATGGTCACTGGTTGTGTGTAATTCCCATCCTGCAGTCTTTGTACAAGTGACCCCTGTGGCCTGTGAGTGACCAACAGTATCAAGGGGTAAAACTTGTTCATAATAGAAAATACTCACATTTTTCTGTTGGCTCTTAGGCACTGTTATTTTTCTGTCTATGTTGTCGCAGAAAACTCTTAGGAGGTCTTAAATAAGATTCTCCACAGCAATAGGAGAAAAGTCTATTTAAATGAGAAATAGGCATGATTGGGATTTAAAGCCACCGGCCGTCTGAGCTTACCTGTGTTTTTAGGGCTGAACACGTGGGTTCTTGTGAGTCCTCTGTGGCTGGAGACCTCAGTGGCTCAGAACAATGGGATTTCAGCTCCTGGACCCTGTAGATGGCTGTAAACACTCTGTCAGCACCTTCATGAGCATTTATGCCCTTGTTTGTAACTGCCAAGTAGTTCGGAATCTGAAATCTTTCTTCATCCGTCAAAAGAGACTTTTTGGTGTGTTCAAATTTCTCTACCCTCCAGTGAAAGCTGTTATTAAATTGGGTAAGGTTTGCAATTTGTAGTGGGGAGGGAGGGAGAGAGAGAGAGAGAGAGAGAGAGAGAGAGAGAGAGAGAGAGATTAAAAAGAAACCTTTGGAAATGATTCTGAGGTAGGGCCTAGCATAGCACAGGGTAGGAATGAGATGGATTGCAGGCCTAAGGCTGTCTGGGATTTGACTTTCTGTAAAGCATACCTGGACTTTGCTGTAGCTCAAAGATCTCAAAGGTCGTTTCCAGGGACCCTGAATTTTGAACACCCAGGCCTCCCCTGACCTGTGTTAACCCCCTCCTTTCCTCAGCCCCTGCCCCTTGCTCTCCTGACTTTTGCAAAAGCTAATGCAGACTATTCTTTGACACCAACACAGCTAACACCGGAGGGTTACAGGAGAATGTGCTCCTGTTTTATTTATACAGATTGACTCCTAAAGACTGAGAAATAAGGACTGAAACATAAACCTGAAAAGACATTGACTGCACCTGCCTGCCTGTCCTTTAGTTGGGTGAACATCCCCTTACCAGTGGACCAGCCCTGTGACTCAGCCAGCGTCACTTCTAGTAGGGCAGTGACAGAGGGTGTGGGAGTCACCTGCCACTTTCGCTCCTGTAGAGATGCCTCCTGGCTGAACACCTGGGACAAATTTGGGGGATATTGCTGATCCCATGCCAAACACTCAGCAAAGGTTGCAGAAGGACCAAAATATCAGTGAAAGTTATTGGGAATGGCAGACAGGTGGTGGGTGAGAGGACCTCGCCGCTGGGACCTCGCCGCTCTGCTGTGTCCCTCCTAGGCTGTAAGCTCTGCAGTTACTACCAGAATCATTGTGTTGTTTTGCTTAAATCATGAGTGTGTATTAACAATTGTGGCTGTGCTAGGACTTTTAATAGTGGCAAGAGTTGTTTTCTGTTTATTTAACAGTGGATAAGGCTCGTCTCTAATTCTTTAAAATGCTTTCTACTGGTGTTGTGTTTATAGTTGGCATACTGTACTTGGGATATTCTGACAGACTAAGCCAGAGTGGGGAGTTGGGAAACAATGTCTCTGTAGAGAGCCTGGCTGTGGACTCAGATCTGATGGCCTGTCTTACAAATGGGTTGCTTTCTCTCATTAGTAAAATGAAGTCGTTAACTTGCATGGTGATCTTTGACACTGATTGGACAGACTCATGATTGAGGGTAGATAGGAGGCTCTGTGTGTGTGCATTCATGCATGTCTGTGTGTGTGTGTGTGTCAGAGAGAGAGAGAGAGAGAGAGAGAGAGAGAGAGATTTCTCAGTCTTTAATGACAGAAGGCTTTCTCTGTTTTGAAGTCCCCAGTCTGTGAAGAATTGCAGAAACTGACTCCTGGTTGTGCCATAGTAAATAGTTTCAAAATATTTTTCTAGGCAGCTTGGTGCCAGGGTGTTTTGAATAACTTGTAAAATAGAGTTTCAAGAGGCAGGACTAATTAGCACTGTTGAGGAGTGTTTAAATGTAGAAGAAATTCATGAGACCACTGGAAAAGAAACTGTAACCTCAACCAAGTGTGACATTTTTAACTAGCTCTTGGTCCTTAAAAACCACTTGGCCTGAGCTGGAGAAGCCAGTTTTGTCCATGTTTTTCTTGCCTAGTCATCAGGCATTCAAGCCTCAGACTAGCTGCCCAATGCTCAAACATATTCCTTTTTTAGAAATAAAAGTACCTGGCCTCTGATACATAGCTCTGAGTCATCCAGTGGATATTAAAGAACTATAAAAACATGCTTCAGGATAGTTTTTCACTTTGTTCCAGAGCACAGTCTAAATTTGGACTTATTTGAAGTTGAATGGAAGGCTAGATTCTTGGTACCCCATGGGAGCATTCTAGTTGATGCCTTCTTTGAGTGGCCTGGCCAGGGGTGGGATGGGAGAGGGACACTGATGGGGGACAGGCAGGCTCAGTTCCACCTGGACACTATTGGGTTAGTTTGCGTTCAGTTCCTACTGACAGGAGTTGTGCACTCTCACTGTTTTATCATACTTCATTTTCATGGCAGATAAGCCCACGTTTATTTGAATTTCCATGTTAATGTCTAGTAATACTTTGGCACAATAGACTGACTATAACTGCTTAATAACACCAAGAAATGTAAACATAGGAAAACTGTAAGATAAAGATTCTTGGCCATAGCAGCCCTTGGTGATGGAGGAGTGATAGATGAATGGGGAGCTTGGAGGAGTGATAGTTTTGATCACTCCTACAGGTGTGGAGATACAGTTAAATTACAGATACAATGAATTGATAGGTACTGGAATGTGTTATAGGCTTCTTAACCTCTCTCCTAATTCTAAATGTCTCTTGTACTGTTAACAAGGACTCTAAATCTAATACTCATCCCACATCTAACAGGGGAGTAAAGACTTTCAGGAAGCAAATTTTGTTGGGGGCTGGAGCTCCGAGAGACTGTCACTTCCTATGTGTTACCATGACCTTTGTTGTGGGCTTCTTTGATTCAGCTCATCCTTTATAGTGTGGCACGTGGCCTGCCACTGGCTCACGGGCAAACCTTTAAGTCAGTGTTTGGAAGATCTTCTCACCAACAAGAGTGCACCATGGTCCGCCTCAGCTTGGGCAGCTCAGCCCGCGTAAGTTATGGAGTTTTAAAATGGTAGCATAGTGAGTGATGACATTTACAGATCTGTTTTCAGAGGGTTAGCACTGCACTCCAGGTGAGGAAAAGGCAATACAATGCTGTGCCGTGTAAAGTGTTCTGAGGGGTAGCTTGCTGGACAGATGTTGACTTGGGAGGCTTCCTGACTTGAGAAACCATGGCAAGAGGAGAGACTCCTGGAAGTAGGAAGGAATTACTGAAATAAAAACAGGAAGGCTGATGCCTCTCTTGTACTGGGATCAGAGTGTTTTGTCATTTGTTTTCATTTTCATTTGTCTGTGGCTGAGCTGCTAAATACTCCCCTCTGCTACTAGGAGCTGGAATCTACCTGCTTTTGCTTTTTCTCCTTCTCCATTATACCTCTCTTCTTTTGCCAGCTAAGACTGGAATATCATCAGGAACCTGAAAGTTTTTATTTACAAATGCAAATTTTGTCAGATTTCCAGTGCTCTAATTGTGAAGGTTGCCAGCTCCCCCTCCCCCATTTTAGAAGGCATTTTGTGAAAAGACAAACTTGCTTAAGGGATGGGATGGGGCAAACCTGGCTCCCTGTCTCAGTTTGAACCGCTTAGTTAACTCACTGAGTTTCACAGTGGCAGGTGTGAGTGTAAATAAATGATTGGATTTTTGTATAGCTTGTGAAATCAGACCCACTCTTATTTCTCGTGATGATGTGAAGAGCATTTCTAGTTTTTAATGTTCGTCCATCCTATCTTCTCTTTTTCCTTCCTTTGTTCCCTTCCTTCTTCCTTTCTTTCTGTTTTTGTTTGTTTATTTTATTTTATTTTATTTATTTTATTTTATTTTATTTATTTTATTTTATTTTATTTTATTTTATTTTATTTTATTTTATTTTATTTTATTTTATTTTATTTTATTTTATTTTTGAGACAGAGTTTCTCTGTGTAGCCATGGCTGTCCGGAACTGGAACTGTGTACCATGTCGTCCTTGAACTCTGAGACCTGCCTTCTGAGTGCTGGGATTAAAGGCGTGTACCACAACCACCTAATTTGATGTTCTTTAGTCTCTCTTTCCTACATGCCCTTGTTATTGTTAACCTATAAGTGAATACTAGCAGGAGAAACAGTCCCGCCGGTGGTATGGCTGTTGTGTTTTCCTCCCTGACCAGTTTCCAGGTTTTTTCTCTGGACCAAATTGCATGTTGGTCTGTGGAGTTTGTTCTTCGTATCCTGGAGAGTTTGGGTTCAGAGAGTCAGGTGATGTAGTTGCAGCTGTGAAATGAGCACTTTTGTAGATCTGGGCACTGCTCTGCACATTAAAAACCCATTTAGCTCATTGTAGTGAAAGTGTTTTTCCATGAACAATTCTCTGATATTGGTCTTGGTGTTTTACTACAGATCTTAAGTTCGGCCATGGATTTCTCTTGGAATAATCACAATTTGCCATTTCAACAAGGCTTGCAAAGGCACATTACATTTAATTCTGTGTTTAGTTTCAAGTATCTTGCAGTATTATTGTAAAATGTGTCTAAAGTTGAGTTAGCTCACATGAAGCCCAAGCCCTGTGAGGCGGTTGGTCTGTCCCTGCTTTGCAGCACCTGCAAGATTGAGGTTTCTGCTGCGAGAGGTTTGACAGGGCATCTGATATGACACCCCCAATGCTATGTTCATTGAATTTATAATAAAATCAACACCCTGACTAAAAGGGAGATGTGTAAAAACTTGTCTCCCCCTCAGGCAAGTACAGTATACCTGGAAGATTCGTTGAGGGTTGGAGGAGATGATTCTGAAAACACCAGAGAGCAGTTTCTTTTATACAGTGAGTGTGTGCATGGGAGATAATGGTGGCTAACCCTTGTCTGAGATTGCACACATGTCCAAGTCACTGAATACAATAAGTTCACATATGCGCATAGTGAACTCATTTTTTAGCTCATCCGAACATTTTTTTGTGCCCCACCCCCAGGCAGTTTAAGCTGTAATAGGCCCACACCTCATTTGGAATTGTAGACAGGAAGGGGCTGCTGTTGTCAGCATTGTCACAGACTGTGTCCTCTTGTAATCAACAAGCCAGTTTTTACACAGAACTGATCTACGGAGAGAAAAGACTTGGGGTGTGGTCAGATGCAGGCTGGGAGTTTGGAATAGAAATATGAGGAATCTGTTCCAAGGTGGGGCTTCTCATCACCCACTGGCCATTGCTAATTCATAGTCCTCCTGAGAGGGTCCACACCAGGGATGAGACTGGTGGGGACTAGCTCAGCTAGTGGCAAACCCAGTCAAGACCAGGAGGCCTGCGTAACAGGAATAATGTCAAATTTAGACACTCTGAAAAAGCAAAGGAAAAATGCTGTCCATAAAAATTAAATACTCTTTGATTGGATTTCTGTTGCTGCGGTAAAACACTGACCAGTAACAACTTGGGAAGGAAAAGGCTTATTTCATTTTACAGCTTACAGTGTGTCTTGAAGGGAAGTCAGGCAGAAACCTGGAAGTAGAAACTGAAGCAGAGCCCACGGAGGATGATGCTTACTGGCTTGCTCTTCATGATTTGCTCAGCCTGACTTTTTGGTACAACCTGGGACCACTTCCAGGAGTGGTATTGCCCATAGTGGCTGGGCCCTTCCACATGGATTATTAGTCAGGGAAATCCCCTACAGACTTGCCCACAGGCCAATCTAAAGGGGACATAGTCTCTGTTGAGGTGCCCTCTTCCCAGGGGACTCTAGTCTATGTCATGTTGAAAACAAACAAAACAAAAACCCAAAGGAACCAGCATAACTACTTACACAAATATTACTTACACAAATATTTAAATAAATAGTTTTGGTACACCTCTTTGTTAAATGATCAGAAGAGATAATTTACAAAATACGAGTGGGTATGAGAAATCTGTTTCTGCCAGCAGTCTGAGTCAGCTCAGAGTGGAGGCAGTGGAGTCTGAAGTCATTCTTCATCATCCCTGCAGTCTCATGCTCTTTTTATCATGTCTTGTTTTGTGTTAAGATGTGGGGTCTCCTTGGTCAGCATCCTGTGCTTGTGCCACTAAGAATGCAGGCTGAGCAAGCCACCATGAGGAGCAAGATTATAAATAGCATCCCTCTGTCAGCTCCCGGGTTCTTGCTCTGATGTCCCTCAGTGATGGACTCTAATGTGGAATAATAAGCTGTTTTCCTCCCCAACTTGCTTTTGGTCATGGTGTTTTGTTCCAGCAATGGCAAGCCTCTCCAGTGCTGGAATTGCAAGCCTGTACTCCTTGGATACACACTCCTTCTTCGTCCACTGAGGTTTGCAGCTGATCTGTTCATGTTAGTTAAATGATGCGGGTGCATGAAGCCTTAGGACAAACACTGTGTTATTTCACTGTTTCTGCCCTTGTTCATTTATTTGAAGACCTGCTCAGGTGTTGAGGGCAGTGACTTGAGTTTTTCTGACCCTGGGCAAGCACTAGGCTACATTCTAGCAGAACTCACCAAATTTTAGTGATTTCTTAGAGCAAGTGAATGGCTGGCGCAGTCTGTGGAGAAGATCTGGGGCAGGCCTGCACACGTTGCCATCGGGCACCCGTGCCTCTAGAGGTGGGGAGCCCCATGACACAGCCCTTCAGTCAGATGACATCCATGGAAGTGCTTCTAGGATTTCCCCAGGACTCCTCCACGTGCTAGGTAACAATACCTGTTGCCTGAGATTGATACGTGTTTACTTAATAACTGGCACAGCGTGTGTTCTGAAGGAGGCACTGTCTGGAAGAATACCATAGCCTCTTCAATACCCCTCCCCCGAGTCCTCAGCAGGATCAAAGCACTTGCAGAGGGTCCACCAACAAATCCATCAATTGCATAGCTGTAATCAGACTGGATCCCCTGTATATATATGTTACATTTTACATTACAAACATCTAGAATTTTTTTTTTAGGAATTAATAAAAATCAGTACCTACAAATATCTTGATGACCCTGTAGTGTATATACAATGACTATTCTTTTACCACTGTTTTTAGAATGGACACAGCAGTCTGTTGATGCATTTTAATATTATTAACACTTACAATGTTATTTATAATGCTTTCTTAGATGTTCCCCAGCCAGGGAAGTTTTGCTCTTGAACCTCATGGTTTTGCTGTTTCCAGGAGCCCTAACTGTGCTTGATTAGCTTCTTGACTTAGCTCTAAGTAGCTCATTTGTAGCTGACGCTAACATTGCCCCTAACATCAGGGGTGTTACCATAAAATGTGGATAAATCCATGTTCAGATAGAGTGAAGCATCCGCTCTCTAGCAGAGGTAGGTGATGAGGACAGAGAGTGCTTGTATTTGTGGTTTACCAGTACTTCCTTCACTAGGAGGTTATCTCTTCTTTGCTTTTTTTGGTATCTGTTACCAAGGTCAGCGGTGGTCTGAACGTATTAACTGGGAAACTCCAAAAACAAATAAATAATTCATCCTTCCTTAGTCCCTTCCTTCCTTCCTTCCTTCCTTCCTTCCTTCCTTCCTTCCTTCCTTCCTTCCTTCCTTCCTTCCTTCCCTGTCTATCTATCTGTCTGTCTGTCTGTCTGTCTGTCTGTCTGTCTCAGGATCTCACTATGGAGCACTAGCTGTCCTGGAATTCACTGTGCAGACCAGGCTGGCCTCAGACTTACAGAGATCCACCTGCAGTGCACTACCCTGGCTGGCTGTAATTTGTGTTCTCAGGTGTACCTCTTTCTGGGTAGCTCGATGAAATCTCATGCTGCTCTTGCTCTGCCTGGGATGTGAATCAGCTTTTCTTCCAGTGTGTCTGTGCTTTATGTAATAGCAGCCTGTTCACCCGCTTTGCAGCCATCTTGGTTATAAGTTTGACTGTTAGCTTAGCACAGTGCATGTGTTTAGTGTTCATACCATTTTGGGTTTCAGGCATGACTTAGGGATTTTGCCACATGTCACTGGGATAAAAGAAAGATTATCTTATACCTTATTTTATTAAGATATAAGAGATGTTCTGTCAGTGACTTTTTGGAAAGCTAAAGTAGGCTTTCATTTAATTTGTTGTACAAATTATTCTGAATAAAATAGTGTTATTGTTTATTATGCTGGGATAGTAAGGCAATTGGTAAAAGGAATATAATCCAGTCTTGCTCAGATCATTAACCAGAAATCTCCTGAACATGTGAATAATACAGAAGAGTGGGTAGCCTGCTTAGTGGAAGGAGTACACCAAGTTTGGGTCTGAAGCTCACAAGGCCTTGGGCTTGATCTAAAGCACAATAATCAAACTAGCAAAAGCAACTTCATTTGAGGGTCTTTTAACAGAACTGAGCTCTGTGAAGATGCCAGCCACCCTCAGAGCTTAATTTGGATTTCCCTTTTAAAAATGCATACATAGTGTGGTGTTTCTGGATTGGTTTATTGTCATCATTCATTTTTGTTTATATAGCCAGCCTGGCTTAGACCTACAGTGATCCCTTTTTACTTCAGCCTCCCTAGTGTTAGGGTTACAGGCACGAGCCCCTTTCCAGCTTGACTGGCATTTCTGATGATGTACAACTTAAATTTGAGCCTCTTGTAAGGCTCAGTTTACTGTAAAGATAAAGTATTGATTATCACCAAGGAGGAAATGCCAGATATGGCACTGTACTTTTCAACATCTTGTGGGATTTGGAGAACTGTGATTCTTTCTAGAAATCTTTCTAGCTTTCTGCTGGTGGCTAGTGAAACAGAGCCTGCTGGCAGGTACCTGAAAACCTGTCAGTAACTGCTCTAATTATGAAGGTACGTATTTGGAAACAATTTCTGAAAACCATCTTGCTGTGCAGCTTTTCTGGGGGTCAGTTTTGAGCTGCTGTGATGCATCTCTGATTTGAGTAGTTGGCTACAGCCTTTGGGTAATGTATCTGTTGGAGAGCTGCATAACCATACATTGTGATCTAGGGGGGATGCTCACTGTCAAAAGGCAGACAAGCAGCATATAATGCAGTTGCACATTACTTCTGCTTTCTGCTTGAGGAAGAATTTACCTATAGGTACATATGTGTAGAGAGGACTATTTCAAGTTTAACTGCCCATTTTCGGATTTTGTTGTGACCTCAGGGCCTTGTGCATCGTAGGCAAGCACCTATCATTGAACACTATCCTAGTCCTCCTGCTTACATTTTTTTTTCTGGTTGGTCATAAATGGCCTATATTCTGTTTATGAATAAAGTATTATGACACTAAAATTATATGTCTCACTTTATAAAAACAGCAATCTGCATTCTGAAATTGGTTGACTCTATATCTGGACAGTATTTTCAAGTAGAGTATTGTTTGCTATCATCTCCTCCTTATGGTCCAAAACTGTAAAGTTCAGTCACTGTGTGGTATGCAGAAAATGCTTTGTAAACTAACTGTTCAGGCAGTTGAGTAGTTCAGAAGATGATCTCTTACCACGCTATGGGCTTTACGTCCCCAGCTGTCAGAATATGCCATGTTGGAAGGACATCTATTAATTATTCCCACGGGTGTTTGTGATCGGTTTATGTGAAACTGCGTTTATGTGAAACTGCGTGCTAATACCTCATGCACATTCCTAGAGCTTCCAGAAATTTGGTTTTGATGGTGCTAAAGATGCAAGCCTTTCCGAATGTGACAGCGACCGTGTACTGTGAGTACTTATTGCAGGCCTAAGCCCAGCACTTTAGTCTCTTTATACCAGTGTTATCTTTTTGTACTGTCTTAGACCTGCATCCAAGTGAGCCTTCTAGGTCCAAGGAGATAAACACAGCTTTTGTTTGCCAAAATACCAAGCATCTCTGAGTATTATTGCCACTACTGAGTACCTTTCTTCTTACAGATGTTCCTAAAATCCTTGAGCTGCCTTTGTGCTACACTGTCCTGATCTATGCTGTTCCACTCTAAATGTGTGTGAGTGTACGGGGTGCCTTATTTTGCCTTTGTGTCTATGGTTTTAGTTTTTGGAATCTTGGGTGGAAATAATAAGGCAGATGTTATGCAGTCTTCCTTTGGTTGGGAGTACAAAAGGCAGTATAGTAATTGTTTTGTTTCTTCGCTGTGCTGCAGGTGTTTCATAGAAAGATAGAGAAAGGTGAGTGCAAGAAATGAGCATCTTCAAGATCAGGGTTAGGCTGACAGGACAGTGCCCCTAGGTGTCCAGCTAGGAAATTCGTTTTTCATATTTGGGTGAATGGAGTTTTTTGCTGTTGTTTTGGTTTTTCAATACAAGATTTCTCTGTGTAGCCCTGGCTATCCTAGAGCTTTGTAGACCAAGCTGGCCTTGAACTCACAGTGATCTTCCTGATCCTGCCTCTCAAGGAGTGCTGGAATTAAAGGCGTGTGCTACTATGCCCAGCCGAGAAAATGAGTATTTTAATTGATGGTGTTCTTCTAGAGAGTCTACAGAAAGAAATGGGCCCCTGCCTGAGCATTTAGGGCTGAGGTGGCAGAGTTGGCAGTGCTAAATGACATTTGACACAGTCAGCAGGAATTCTTTATAGACGGGGCACCCTAATCCAGAAATCGTGAATGTCAAATGCTTCTGAGTCTTGATGTGATGCTGCTGTGTGCTGTGGACATCTGATCATGTGACAGCTCACAGTCAAAACTAACGTACAAGGATATACAAGATTACCTTCAACATGAATGAACTTCACCTTTAGGCCTGACTCCTCACTCCCATGGAATCTCATTATGGATATGTAAAGATTCCAAAATCTGGAGAAAATAGAAGTATGACACATTCTGGTCCCGCCTTTAGGATTCAACCATTACAGTCTTACAGTGTTTTAGATGTGTTCTTAAAGGAAGTTTCCCACCCTATGTACATGGGTACATTCATACACACAATAAACATTTTTAACTTTTTATTTTGAGGCTTGCATAAACGTGGCAAAATTTTTACCAAACCAAACCAAACAAAAGTCTTATATACCTCTACCTAGATTTTCTAAATGTTGCCATTTTGTATTATAGTTAACATAACTAGTATCAGTTTTTATATCAGCTATGGCTTTAATTTTTGTATTCTTTTATTTCATGTCATGTAAATCTTTTTCTCAGACAGGGACGGAGACTGATGATATGAACTTTGGTCAAGTCACTAAATGATAGCTACCAATACCATTGGAAAATTTTCATTTTCCTATTCATAATTTCCTGTGGGGATGTTTTAGAAAAGGTTCAAGAATGTATCTTACTTTTCAGACTTTTACCCATTAATTTTATGCTCGCTAATGATTTTTGCCTTTAACAGTTGTTCTCACAGTGTTTGCCAAATGCATATTGAAAAATGCCTTCATTTATTCTACTTTTTTTTACTTTGCACTCTAAGAAACAGCTTCTTGTTGAGTTACTTACTGTAGAATAGGTTCATAGGCCCCATTTACTGTCCCAATTACTGTATAGTCACATTGTTGAAGTTGCTATAGTGGGCTCCAGTATCATTTGTCCATGAACTTCTGGTCCTCTGCTGACCACATTTTCCTTTGTGCCTATGTGGTTTGAGTTGGGGATAAAAGGATTGGTTGTGGTGTTTCACCAGGTTCTACCCAAATGTAACTATTTGTGTCCATTTAAGACTTAAAAACCCAAAGCAAGTAAATATTACTGAAATGTTTGGGTACTATTAGCTTTTTCCCCTTGTTTTTAAAATTGCCATTTATTGTATATGTTTCCTATATCAAGGAAAAGATACTTTTTGAGAGCTCAGTGAAGATTTGCTGTGATTGGGAATCACATGCTTCTAAGCTAACTGGAGTTACCACACATATTTGTGCCTGCCAATTGGGAACATTCATGTTTTTCAGGACACTTACATGTGGATTGCAAGTCTAATGACTTGACAGAATTACTCTGCATTTAAAAGTAAGACAGTCATAATAGTGTGGTTCAACTCTTTCTGACCCCACTCGAGCTGCCTGCTCTCTGGGAGGTAGGTGAACGTCCCCAGGTCACACAGTGCATAGCACTCATGATCTGGATCCGGAGTTCTCAGAAAACCTCAAGTACTGTTGTGTTTGTTAGCTGTCTTCCAGAGTTGGAGCCTGAAGCTTGACTGAGCATCCGTCCATAATTAGCGCACACTGCAAGGCTTCATTTCCAAAAGTCAGGAAGTCTCCTTGGCTGTAGTTAATCGTTACAGTTTCAGGTGACAGCATTGTTTTCTTGGTAGATCGTAGTTACGCAATGCCTACTGTCTATTGTGTAACTTCCCCTGTGGCCTGTTATTGTGAGAACTGTGGAAGCATCTGAATGGAGATCCAGCAAGTTTGTGCTGAGTTTTGGAACTTGATGGTTTCTCTGCATGAAGGCAGTTGTGTCAGAAGGAAGAAGTTGTATTGTATGAGGCTAGCTGACATATGGAGAAAGCAAGGGAAGACTTCCTTGACTCTCCAACTTGCTTTGCACTGTCTTCTGCTCCCAGAGCACCTGGTGCTGGCTTGTGGTAATTATTTGCTGGGTAATTATGGTATCCAGGTGCTTCCTGTCTGTCCTGATTCCATCTCTACCCTCAGCTTTTGGTGCAGCCGTTTGCTCCGAGCAGGCCCACAGGAAAAATTAGAATGTCCATTGCCCGGCTCAGGCTGTCTGATAGCAATGAGTCCTCTTGGTCCTTGATTCTTTCCCTTGTTCTTAAAGAGAACTTGCAGTCATTCTTAAGCAGTAGCAATAGTCAGGGCTTCTGGTGCATGCCATGAAGCCTGTCTTGAGCCAGTGACAAGCAAGCATCTTACACGACAACAGGAATATATATTTGTCAATATATATTTGATTTTCAACTTCTTCCTTTATCCTCCCTCCTGTGATGACAGTCTGCTTGCATTTGCTGGCAATTAGACTTGAAACTCCTGGGTTAGAGACAGAGGACTTTACTGCTCATGGGAGTAGCAGTAGTGATGGTAACATTTTCCCCACAGTTCTCTAAGCCCCATTCCCCACAGGCTATATAGAAACCCAGTTGACATTTGCATGCCCTGTGGGTTGTGCTAGAGTAAGGAATCCTGAACACAGTCACTCTAGTTTTTTATGCATAACTGTGCCTACTTGCTTGCTCTTGTTTTTGAAAATGGCCTGTGTTCTAAGGCTATGAGCAAGAAACCTTGTGATCTGGAGGAAGATACTGTTTCTATGTCTTCTCACTAGTAACCCAGTCTAAACTAATGACAGCCTAAAACAGATAGTGTCTTTGCTTGGATGATGTGCAGACACGAGAGGACTATAGAGAATTGTCTTCCAAGACATATCATGGCAATTTAGACAAAATAAGAAAAGTCACTGCAATTCAGTGATCTTATAATTTTGAAATACATACGTTTAGAATTATTTCTGTGAATATGTTTGTCTATGGCTTATCTTTAAAACTGGATAATGCTGTCTTCTGCCTTCTAAAATAATTTTTTAAATGATTTATTTATTTTTATCTTATGTGCATCAGTGTTTTGCCTGCATGAATGTCTGTGTGAGGGTATCGGGTCCCCTGGAACTGCAGTTGCGGACAGCTGTGAGCTGCCATGTGGGTGCTGGGTTTCAAACCTGGGTCTTTTGGAAGAGCAGCCAGTGGTCTTAACCACTAAGCTGTATCTCCAGCCCCCTAGCATGTTTTTAAAACCCAGCACATTGTACTCATTTCCTTCTCCATGTAGCATTTTTGCAGTCTCCTGTTTCTGGGTCCTACTTTTCTGTCTAGCACTTAGTTCTGCTAATTGTAGAATTGGTATCTTAAAAACTTGGTGACTTTAGAGATCGAAGAACAGAGATTTCAGATAGTCTTTGCAGCTTTTCATTTAATAGATTAATTAATTTATAGTGATTAACATTCTGCCTTAGCCTTAGGAAAGCAATACCGCAGACTTCCCATGGAGCTGGAGCAGCATCAGTTGGGGTTCTGAAGAAGTTGTGCTAGGAACGTTGCTGAGGTGACTGTGGTGGTAGTGTTGCACTTTGGAGTGAGGACCTTTGCATCACACTGTGACTGGACTGTATAAACTTGAACTCCTTCATGGCCTTCAGTCAGCCCCACCATTTACTGTAGGCGGCTGAACTCCCCAGGGCTACTTTCACTTGCGCCTAACTTGATCACTCTCCCCTCTCCTAGCATCTTACACCTTTTATCTTGGGAGTAATGGCTGGAAGCTATCTGCCCAACACAGCTGGCTTTTAGTCTTTCTTCTGATGAGACTAAACTGTTTGAATCGTAGCAATTATGGCTTGTCCCCAGACATCTTATCTTGAAAGGCACCTCAGGTCAAGTGTTTCATGTCCATGTTCCACAAAAGGCAGAGGAGAGCTATTTATAATGGTAGAATTTATCTTTGCTTTGGGAAAAATAATCAGTATATTTAGATTTTGAATTATTAAGAAAGAATTCCTAGCCTGGCCTGGTGGCACATTCCTGTAATCCTAGCATTTGGGGAGGCAGAGGCAGGTGGATCTCTATGAGTTTGAGTCCAGCCTGGACTATAAAGCAAGTTCAGGACAGCCAGGGCTACACAGAGAAACCCTGTCTCTGAAAAAGAAAGAAAGAAAAAAAGAATTGCTAAATAATTTATCTGATTGACATCTCTCTTTTGAATGGCAGCAGCTATCTTATCTTGTTTCAAAGAAAATACTATTCTCTCTTGAATGAGTTAATAAGCTTATTGTTTGAGACTTCCAAGCATGATCAGCGTTCAGACAGTAGAAGCAGCTCCCTCCCTGGGAGCCGAGACCCTGTAGTTGAGGACCATTTCAGCTCCCAGAGGTGGCCCTCTGAGCCAAGTCAGATGGTGCCAGAGAGGCTGGCTGTCGGCATTCCGTGTCCTTATAGCCATCACTCATTTGTTTTCTGCTCCTTCTTGCTTTCTTGCCCAAAGTGTATTTGCTAAAGCTCCTCTGCCCTTGTACACTGATTTACAGTTGGCATCACGAGGTGCGCTTCACCTTGTCCCAGACCATTCCCTAAGGGTAGCATGTCCCTGTGTCAACATGAAGGAGAAAGGAAGAGAAAGAGGGAGAGGGGGAGGGAGAAGGACAGGCTAGATCAGGTCTGTTAGAATGAGTTTAATGGACTTCTAGGGGAGAGTACAGCTAGTATAGGGAACTGTGGAATGCCCAGCATGAATGGCTGTGTCTTAGGGTGATGGTGGCCACCACTCTGGGTATACTTCTGCAGATGAGACTCTGAGGGTCCTTTCTCATTCAAACCACAACTATTCCTAACATTTTTGCTATTTGGTTTAAAGGCAGAATCATACTTGATAGTCTAGGTTGTATAGTCTAGACATACTTTATAGTCTAACAGACTAGCGCAGGCTAGCTTCAAACTCCCAGCAGTCCACTTACCTTGGCTTCCCCAGGCCTGGATTACATGTGTGAACCTTCTTGTTAAAGGCTGGAAATAAATTTGCCAATTCCATTCTCCTCTGTTGACATGGGGCCATTTATTTCCCAAATTCTAGTATAGTCTTAAATAGTAATAGTTCACTGAACAAAGGGTTTTCAGAGATGGTGCCACAGGGTATTCTAGGCTCTGGCAGGTGTGTGTCTTGGACGGTCACTCATAAGCAGGCTAGAATCTTCATTTTGGCTTGTTTGTAAAAAGTAAGTAGAAAACAAAGACAAAGTTCCATTCATGTTCTCAGAAACACTCTCCCCGCCCAGTGGTTAAGAAGCCCTGCAGATACTTGGTTCTCATAGTAGTAGGATTGTTTCCCTGGATTTATACTTAATGTGGTAAACACTGAGACAAGCTTTTTTGTGTATCTGTAAGCTTTATTAAACTTTCCTTTCGTAGTTACAGAATAAAAAGTAGTAAGTTCTAGAGACAATCTTAAAAACAAACAAACAACAATAACAAAAAAACAGCCGTCTGAGACAATGCTCAGTGTCCTCAGCATGTAACATGAGCTCCTGTGGTCCTCAGTGACCAAGCCTTGGAGGGCCACATCCCTGTTGTCTGCAGAAGGGGTCTCCTGGGGCAGTTGTTTGCTTGACTGGGAGCCACAGCTGTCTGAGGCTTGGTCCTTTTTCTCAGTGTTCTGGGAAGTGTGGGCTGGTGGTCTGTTGGGAAACATGAGCAGAAATAGTGGTGTTCAGGATTCATGGGGTTGGGGGAAAGTGAGTTCTCGTCAACCCCATGATGATAGGGGAGTATCAGTTACTTTTCCATTGCTGTGAAGAGATACCATGACTGAGGCAACATAGAAAAGAAAGCATTTAATTGAGGGTTTGCTTACCATTAGAGAAGATTGAGTCCATGGCCATCAAAGTGGGAAACATTGTGGCAGGCGGGCAGGTGTAGCCCTGGAGCAGGTGCTGAGAGCTTTCATGTTAAGACAACAACCAGAGGTGCTGGGGGTGGGGATCAGGGCTGTTGGTAACTGCACCCCTAGTGACACAACTTCTCCAACAAGGCCACACTCCCTAATCCTTCCTAACCAGTTTCACCGACTGGGAAACAAACATTCAAATATATGAGTGTATGGGGACCATTCCCATTTAGACCACTACAAGGAGGTCCTCCCCTCCCCCCGCCTTTTTGTTTAGTTATTACATGACACCTCAGAACTTACTTGGAACTTTAAGTAAGACCAGCAGCACATGTAGGGAGACTTGTAGCTTCTTTTCAGGACTTTGATGGGCACCTCAGACATCTGCATACCTTGCTAAGAGTGCTCGAAATGGTCTACAGCAGCAGGCTCTTGGAGGCTGCCCAGGCTTTCTTATTCTTGGGAGATGCTTAATTAGAAATGCTTGTCTTGCTTGAAGCCAGACAGATGTCATCTATGGTTGTGCCACTGCCATATTTCTCCCTGAAAAAGCTGACTTCAAAGGCAGCAGCCGATCTTTGCACTGCAGTGTTGCTTTGGAAGGCAGGCTCTGCTGCCAGCTGCTTAGGGTCCACGGGAGGAAGCAGGCACTTCTGTGGTAGGGTGTGGAGCAGGAGTGTGACCCTGCTCTTCTGCGAGTTGTCTGGGTCTTCAGGGTGAGTGGCAGCTTAGTCATAAGCACACCAGTTCCTGTGAGCAGGTAGACCTTGATGGCTGGTGTAAAGCAGCCCATGGCGTGGGAGTGCCTGCTCGAGTACACTGAAATAGCTCCATGTAATCCAATAATTAAAACATGAATGCTAGAGTGGTTTGAGCAAGGAGAAGCGGTTCCTGAAAGAAGGTCCTGGGTGCTATGCTGTTAGATGCTCAGCACCCAGTGATATGCCGGTTTTCAGAGACAAAAGCAGGATAATGGCTACAAAATAACCAGGAGCCTAAAGGTATTCTGATTCAGTGTAGAACCAGCTCTACCCCAAGGGCACTTGGCCTCTCTACCTCAGTGCTGTACAGTGGAGATTGTAAGACCACACACTGGGTTATTCTGGTGCTTCTGCACTCTGCTGCCATGCATGCACTGTGTATTAGAAATGATTGTTGGAGGGTTTTGTCAGGTTTGAAATCTGGGGCAGTGGTGCCCTCCCCCTATTCTAATATTCATTCTTAAGCTCCTTTTCCTGTATTTACCCTGGCCAGAGTGGAGATAGATGTGGATGTTCATGGCACAAAAGGAAATACACAGAGACTGAAGAAGGTGCAGAGGTGTGCTGTCCTAGTCATCAACTGCCAGAAAGATCCTCAGGGTCTCCTTGTGCCAGCTGCAGCTGCAGGAAGTGTGCCGTCAGCCTGAGTGCTGGGGAAGTTGACAAAGTGACAGAGTGTCTCCTCGTACTGTCCTTGGCTGCCTTTGGTGGACTGGAGGTTCTTTGGAAGACAGAATACATGATAGACAGAAACAGGAATTGAGAATTCATCCGCGTAATGAAACAGCTCACTGTTTGACTCAAAAGCACCTACACAGCCACTGCCTCTCAGCAGTTGAAGTAAGCGAATGTGTCTTCACCACACTTGTTGGAGTGTAGAATGCTATTGTATCTGGGTGGACACAGGCTGAAGGGAGAGGGGTGAACCCCTGAAAAAGTTGGGATCCCGCCAGCACTTGGGAAGCAGAGACAGGTGGATCTGTGAATTTGATGAGAGCCAGGGTTCCACAGTGAGACCCTGTCTCAAAGGAAAGTGGAGAGAGGAACCTTCCAGCTGTAGTGACAACCTTTGAGTAATGAAAACTATGTAAGACCTCCGTAGAATGCCATAATTATTTTTATTATTTGAATACCATGTTGTTAAAAACACAGCATGTATTAGTATTCTAGAAGTTATCTTTAGAAAAAGAAACATAGCAAGCAAATAATTAAAAAACACCCTTACTAAACCAAAAAATTGTTTTGTGACAGCTTTTTTTTTTGGGGGGGGGAGGAGAGACAAAACACATTTCTTCTCATCCTAGATAGGGAAATAAAGACAGACCAGAGTACAAATACCATCAAAGTTTGACTTGGTGCATCATTGTGTTTTATTGAGATTACTTACAGGAATATAGGTGAGGGTTCCTTACAGGAAAAAAAGTGACTCAGGACAGCTGTATCACCAAAGCCAAACCCAACATGGGTGACAGCATACCAAAGCTGCAGGTCTGGAACTTACCTCACAGCCTGCAGGCAGCTCAGCAGGTTGGAGAGTGCACTTTCCAGGTGGTCAGAGCCTCTCCCAGGGAGCATGGATGGTCTTTGTTTCATGCATTTCTGCCAATCTGCTTGGCTCTGACTTCTTCCAGGCAGCATGCTTTGTTCTGAAGTCCTCTTTACAGCTTCTCTTGTCTGGCTTTACTGTATACCTGCTCTTAGGGAAGAAGGGAACTAGTGAATCTGGGCAGTTTTGGGGACTTCCTGAAGCTGATTTGTTGTTTACTTCCTGTCATAAAGAGTTTCTCTGAAGTCTTTCACCACCCCTTAGACCTATTTATCCTTGTAAACATCCTGCATTAAGCCCCAACCCTTACCCCCAAATGACTGCTTATAGCTTAATTGATCCATGGTATGGCTGTCTCAATGACACTCTGTGAACTAAACCGGTAATCAGAGTACACAGATTTTTCTTAGTCCCAGGAGTTCATTCCTGATAGTTTCTCCAAGGCCCCAGTAGTCCTGGCCTGCAGTATCCTGTTACTCTACTTCTGGCATTCACAGAATGGATATAGAAGTGTCAAGTGTTGACTGAGGATGTAGAGAAAGGACTGGGGTAACGAACTGGTGAGAACATGGAATAGTCACCTTGGAAAACAAATACAAGCTGCAGTTTCTCTCCTAGATCTGCTTTGATGGAAGTGCAAAGACATGTAGCAGCATAGCTTGTAATAGCCAGAACTAAAACCATCCAAATGGTCCCTGGATGAAGGGGAGAAACAAAATGTGGACTGATAGCATAAATATTCAGCAACAAGGAAGAAGCTTTAGACATGTGCCAGTCTTGGCAAACTTCAGTATTATGCCCAAGGACAGAAGCCAGGCCAGGAATCTCTTTGTTCTATGGTCCTGTGGCAGACAGAACTGGGGAAACAGGTTGTATTTTTGGTAACTCTGGGCTAGGAGTGGGAGAGAGGTTTGGTTATAGTTACGAGGGGAGATGTTGAGGGTAGTGCATGTTAAACCAACTTTGATCTGAGCATGCCTCCACACTGGTATTTGTGTGTGTGTTAACTTGTTTTCTTTGTTTTTGGTTTTCTTGAGACAGGGTTTCTCTGTGTAGCCTTGGCTGTCCTGGAACTCACTTTGTAGACCAGGCTGGCCTCAACTGGCCTCAAACTCACAGAGATGCACCTGCCTCTGTCGCCTGATTGCTGGGATTAAAGGCATGCGCCATCAAGCAGTGGGCTCACATTGGTTTTATGTGAGGACGCCTCCATATTGGCCTTCTTATATAATTAATCTAATTGAGTGGATTTGCAACAAGGAATAGGGTCTCATCAAATCACAATGGCTGAGTTTCAGCCAATCAGAATGGCCAGGTTTTAGCCAGTTAGAGATGGCTGGTCGGACTAAGTTCAAATAAGACACTTTCCTATCTGTACTCTGTTCTACAAATGCTGCCTCTTCACAGTTGGGAATAGAGCTGTCTGACTCTTTGATGATTTGTGAATCATCCTGCTTAGTTAAACTCTACTGGATCTAATTTGTCTATAAAGTTTTTATCTTAACACAGGCATTCAAACTCTGGGTGGCAGTGTTAGTTGCACAACCATAAATTTACTGACGCTTAACAACCCACTTAATGTGGGTGAACATAAATGAACAATCAAAGGTATTAGAAGGATGGCAGTTTACAAAACCCTCTGCTGTTTGCTGTTTCATCCGGTTCTAAGAAGTGCATTCTGTCCCCATTTTCAGAAGAGGAAATTAAGCCACTGGTTGCATGCCCGTGTTCTGACCACTGCACCCTGTGTGCTGAAAGCAAAGCTTTATATCTTACAAATTTTGGGAGGTGGAGAGTCATCTGAAGCCACTGAAGAGATTGTTGACTGAAGCCAGCTAGCTTGGGCCGTCAACCTTTCCTCTGGAAGACCTTTCCCATGTGTGCAAGCTTTACCACAACTCACATGAGTCACCTGGCCACAGTGCTCAGGCCTTTACCAGAGCCCACACAGAGAGTTCACTGTTCTAAGTCAAAAGGTGGTTTTTGCAGTAGTTTTACTTTGATTTTTCATTTACGTCCCTTAGAAACAGAGTTTTTCTTGTTTTTAGAGGAAATCATGAAAGAAAACAGAGCTGGTTGAAGTTTTATTTCACCATGAATCACAAACAGCTTATTTTTATCAGATATAGTGATTGTTATAGTGTTTTAACACTTAGTGTGTTTAGCCTTCTTTTTGTCTGGTAGTTCTAAGTTCAATTAAAATTAAAATTTGATTTCAGCAAAAATGACCCAGTCATGAAAAGGCTTTCTTTACTTGCTGCTAGAACAAGGGAGTACGTGGGAAGTGCTTGCTGGAGGGCGGAATGAGAAGGGGAAGGATGTAGTTACCCTTTAACTTAAAAAAAAAATCAAATAATATAAAAGTATTTTCACTTTAAATAGATTTATTTCTTTGAAAAAATTAAGATTTTTAATTTAAATTTATAGGGATGCAGAAATGAAACTATATAGTATACATAAAGGACACATAGCCTTTCTTTTTTAAATGTATTTCATTTATGGGACTTTGAGCTCAGAGATTAGAAAATAAAGTGGGAGGCTTTTTTGAAATGTAATATATGCTAAATTTGTTTCCTTCCAATGTAATTTATCATGTTTTCCCTTCCCCACTCTTCTCAGAACCTTTGCTACTTCACTCGCCACCCAACTCTGTTTCTCTCGATCTCCCTAAGCTCCCCAAACACAAGAATACAAAATGACCATCAAAACAGACAAACTAATGACAGTAAGACAAAAAAAAAAAAAAAAAAAAAAAAGCCAAACAAACCAAAATAGTAAGTCCACCCCCCACCCTCCTCCTACACCCACACCAAGCAAACAGACTACCAACCCAAGCAGCTCGTTTGTGTTGGCCAAGTGCTCCTGGGCATGGGATTGCCCTGGAATGTTGATTCACTGGAAACAACTGAATTTCCCTTTCCAGTAAGGTATTGACTGCATATAGCGTCCTGGTTAGGGGTGGACCCTGTGTCCCTTCCTCCTCTCAGTGCTGGGACCCTATCTGACTTGTGCTGGTGTGTGTGTGTGTGTGTGTGTGTGTGTGTGTGCATGTGTGTGCATGCGCGCGCACATTATGAGTTCACTATGAGTTCCTATGTGCATCAGTTCTATTGTTTCTGGAAGACACTGCTTGGAGTCATTTATCACCTTTCGCTCTTAAAATTCTTTCTGCCTCTTCTGCATAGATCACTGAGCCTTGAGGGGGCAGCTTTGATGAAAACATCCATTTAGGACTAAGTGGCCTAATGTTTCTCACTGTCTGCACATCGTCCAGGTGTGAGTCTCAGTGTTAACTCCCTTCTACTGCAAGAAGAAATTTCTCTGATGAGGGTGGAGTCAGACGTTGATCTGAATATAGCAGAAAGTCATTAGTCATTTTATTGCTATGTTCCTTTAGCACAGCAGTTCTCGACCTGTGGATTGCAACCTCTTTGGTGTTGAATGACCCTTTCACAGGGGCCCCATATCAGATCTCCTGCTTTATCAGACAGGAGTAGCAAAATTGCAGTTATGAACTTGCAACAAAATACTTTTATGGTTACGTGTCAGCACAACATGAGGAACTGTATTAAAGGGTCACAGCATTAGGAAAGTTGAGAACCATAGCAGAATGATAATAGGCTTTCCCTGGACCTATGGTCTTTCTAGTGTCTGGTTCTTGGCTACTTTAGCACTGTCAGGTATGGATTCTATCTCAGAGAGTCCAGTAAAAAGGTGGACAATGGCAACTATAACATTTGTGCCACGGTTGCACCAGTATATTTTGGAGGCAGGTCATTGTTGCATTTTGCAGGGTTTATAGCTGGGTGCTATTGATGATTACCTTTCTTGTCCAGTAGCATGGCAAGTTATATTTCAGCACCATGAATGCTAGTGAGTAGGGCTGAAGCTCTTAGTTAAACACCAGTTCAACTTCTCTGTGTTTGATGTTTTATTTCAAATAATAATGTATACTAATTAAAATAATGAGACACACTTGGTAAGAAGCACCAATGCATTTTGCCCTTCCCTGCTGCCTTCCTCTAGCCCCTTCCTCTATTCTGTGACCTTTCTCCCTACTACTGCCCTCATAAGCTTGAGCACTTGGTTCTTTCAATGCTTTTGGGAATTGCTTAAGCTTATGAATGGCCACTTGTAGCTATGACATAAAGACTCAGCAATAATGTTGAATAACTTGAGTTTGCAAAATGCTTAAAGGAACAGAGATACATGTGCTTATACCTGGTGGAAAGCACACTTTCTGGATTGATGAACTCTACGTGTACTAACATAAATGGTCTGCTGTAAGCTTGCCCCTGCTGGAAACTAATCTGTGAAAGCACAAGCTTGGGCAGCAGTTAATACATGAAACCCTGAACTGCTTCATCATATTCACCTGAACGTGGAGAATATTTGGCAAGCATTTGCTGAGGTATACCTTGCTGGTTATGTATTCTGATACATTCTATTATGTGTGGTGATTTAAATTCCATTCTTCAGCAATTTATTTATCAATATTTTTGTTGCTATTTTGACTAGATCGCCACATATATCAATAGCTTGTTTCTAAGACCCTCTGAATCTTTCCTCCTTCCTTCCTTCCTTCCTTCCTTCCTTCCTTCCTTCCTTCCTTCCTTCCTTTATGTCTTTATGTCTTTCTTTCTTTCTTATGATAGAATTGGAATATGAAGGAAAATTTCTCAGTGAATATAAACAAGTAAAACTAACACAGTGGTTACAGTGTGTTGTTTGTTTATGTACAGTGCCCTGTTAGGACAGAGAGTGGTAGCAACTCCATCTATTCATTCAAAGCTCCAAGATTTGTGATAACTAGGCAGATTCCCACCCTCCATGAACTGACTGGTGTCTTGGGCTTGTGACTCTTTCAGAATTCACACCCTGTCCAGCTATCCTGGGTTTCTGCTGAACCTTGGAGAGCTCCATCCTGCCTCTCTGCAGTTTCCACACAGAGTTTGTAGGGAGAACACACAGACACACACACACACATATACACACATACACAGTGTTAGTGCTTTTGACACTTTTTAAAAGGAGGGTCAGACTTATACTGGTTTTATTTTGGGATGTCTTTCAGTTAGAAGGTTCAGTCACTAAACTTGTCGAATGATAGGTTTAGTGACTGTGTTTGGGGGGCTGAGTACAAAAAAGTGTAATGTATGATGTCTGGAAATACACAGAATAATTGCAAAATATATGGCTGTGTTTTGATATCATTATTTTTACTGTCATGTAAATAATTAGTAACATTATTTTGTAAAACACAGCCAACTGTAGGACTGTCCTTACCTTCCTTATCTACAGACAAAGTGGGGTTAGCCCCCTTTTCTCTAACTGGATCACACATTTATTTTTTTAAAATGTAGTCCTCTGACATAATAAGATTTGAACACATGGCACAGAAATCAATTACGTATAGAAAGAGCAAGCTTATTTTTCTAGAGAAAAGAACGGTACAGAAATAGAATATTGGACTTTTAAAAAGTAAAAACAGTTTTAAATTGCTAGTTTGTGTAGTTTTATATGCTAAGATATTTTTAATGTGCTTTTAATAAATATCACTTTTAAAGAGGGAGATACTTCTTAAAATTATTTTTAAATTGTTGGTCCCATCCCTGGCTTTGCCTCCTCCTAGCTTCATCCTGAAAGGAAACCGCTGCTCCTTCTGACGCTTGGGCCACAGTTCTGAGAGAGCCCAGGTCCAGCAGGCTGGCATGGTGCACAGCATTGCCTCACACGGAGTGTTTTCCTCTTTCCAGCAAACGTAGACATGTGCTCAGACATGCCTGTGTGTCTCAGGCATGCAGGGCGGTTGACCACACCTGCCCACAGTTTAAATTCTAGCTCGGGCCAATAAAAACAGCCAGAGTTCATGAGGAAGAGCTGGTACGCAAGAGTTGCTGACATCACTAAAAAAGAAAGAGCTATTCATTCCTCATCCCAGGAAGAACTGCAAGAGCCGAACACTGAACCCTTTCTTGGCCAGGGTGCTAGGGCTGTAGCCAGAGATGGGCTTTATTTATTTTTTTAATTTACATGTTATATTTGGATTTAGTTTGAGGGTAATTTTAGAGAAACCATTTCTGGTAATGTGTTTATATGGTATTTATCACACTTGTGACCATCAAAGTCAACATTAGGACAAAATATGGACCCCTGTGTTTGTATGAGGAAAGGTGTGCAGCTAATGTGTAATAGCAGTTATATTTGTGGTCTAAGGTGCAGTTGAGGATTTTTCTGTGACCTGAGAAAAGTTTGTTGTTGTAAAGCGCTGGTGAGGTAGATTGCAGAGCAGCCTTGGCTAGTCCTCGCCCCCCCCCTCACGCCCCACTCTTGTGTGCTCTGTGTGAGGAGGAGGAGGAGGAAAGGGAAACGTGTTTATGGAAGCTTTTCTTGGATGAAAAGAAAGGGGAGAAAAATCCACCCCATCTTCACCTCATCAGTGGCCTGTAACCTCCCCTATTCCTGCCTATGACTCTTGAAAACAAGCAAACAAACAAAGAAACACACCCGGGTAACCCTCCCAATGACTGGCGGGTAGTAGAGGAGAGCAGCTACTCTCCAGGTCTGGCTCGTCGTGCCAGCTGAGAGCAGCATCCTCGTGCAGGAGTTAGCCCTCTTTGTTCCACATCTGTTCATACCAAGCATATTTTTATTACCAGTGTATTGTCTGAATGTTTGAAGATAGGAATAGGGGTAGAACTGTGTCAGAAAAATCGAATTGATTTGGAAAGATCTGATAAAGGCTGTACAGTTAGAATAAGTGGGGGAGGGGGAGAGCTTTTAAACATCTGTGAGCAAGCTCCCATGGGCCTCTTCCCGGGGTGTCTTCTTCTGGCTCCATGGGGTGGG
Source organism: Meriones unguiculatus (assembly GCF_030254825.1). Classification (NCBI taxonomy): domain Eukaryota; kingdom Metazoa; phylum Chordata; class Mammalia; order Rodentia; family Muridae; genus Meriones; species Meriones unguiculatus. The sequence goes on from NC_083351.1 coordinate 103,274,704, forward strand.
GGTGGGGACTATCTGATCGTTTTTCTAATGTTTGTTCAAGAAGGACTGAACCCCTCCTCCTGGGGATTCCTGCCTGAAGAAGGCACTGTCCAGAGCCTGGAGCGCAAGTCAGGACTGACGGTCGGAGGGAGGGCAGCTAAAGTGCAATCAGCCGTAAGCCCTTGTGAAGCAGGAGAACAGAGCAGTGTTTACTGTGTCTCTACGGTGACTGCCTCCCTCCTCTAGTTATTTGAGAATTCTGTATATAGATGTTGGTCATATTCACTCCTCCCTCAGCCCCTCTTCCCTACCCACCCTCTTTTGAAGGCCTCAAGCTGGAGAACATGTAGGAGACACAAACTGTACTTGGTAGAAGAAAGAGGAGGAAAAGTCTCAGAATCTAGAGACTGATTCAAGCAATTCATTTTAAGCCACCTGAGCACATGGACAGAGATGGTACTGAGAAAGTGCAGCGAGGGAGCCACAGAGCATGGTGGAAACCCACTGTGGGCTGTCACCAACCGTCAGGGTGCTTGTGAATCCCACATGGTCCACGTGGGCATTGTGGAGGCTGGAAATAGCTTGTGTTTAAGTCATGGCATCCAGGACAGTACATACATTTCCTACACCCCGAAGGAGAGACCTTCTGATGTAGGGAAATTGTTGCCCAGTCTCTTGTCCAGGCTAACATTGGCAGAGGCCACTGTGACTAGTTGGCACTGGCTGCTGGCCACTCCCTTGCCCCTTTTTAAAAGAAGGTCATGGGGTAATTAATATCAGTGTGGAAACACAGGTTAATCTAACCCACACAGAGTCCGGTAAAGCTTAGGGGGAAAATTATATATTGAAAATGTTTATCTACCACAGCTCCCCAGAAAGGATGGGAGATCACAGTAGAAGCAGTGACGAGCTTTCATAATCCAAACCAGAAATTGATTCCTCTGTTGCCTTGTTTCACCTAATTATTTTCTAAATTGGATAACTTAACCCAAGTGTTATATTCTAGTTTGATGATATAGGAGGACTTCAGTGATTTGTCTGTGATACAGTCAGGCAGCGTGTGGTGTTTTATTTCCTCATTTCTGACCAAGGTGAAGGAAACATCTTAGGTAATGAAACATATCCTGTCTTACAGCATTTGTCCTCACCCATTGATCTTTAATCAGCAGATAGTGATTTTCATTTCCTTTTATAGTTTAAAAAATTGTCACGTTAAATATAGTACCTAGAAAACCTGACATGCTGGAAGAAAGCAAACTGATCACGCTTCTAGAGTGTTTGTGCTATGTTGGAGAGATGGCTCGGTGTTTATAGTATTTATTTCTTAACACAATTTAAAAGGGGCCTAAAAGCTTAGAAAAGGAAGACCAGAAAGTATTGATGAGTGGTGGAGACATTCTTCGGTTCTGCTTTAGAGAGGTAGTTTGAAGTTTGCCATGTTGGCTTTTATTTTTCAATCCCACATCGTCTTTCTAATTAAGTTTTTAAAAAATGAGCACGCCACATCTAGTGGGTAGCATGCCTCTTCCCGCTCTGCTGGTACAGTGTGCTCGTGAGCACTGTGACCTTCCTGAGTACGTACCGCTGGCTGTTGCTGATGGCTATTTACACTGTCCAGCCTTCTTGCCTGCACTGACATACCGTGACCTACATCTGAAGGCATATTACATTGTGTTAGGACTTTTGTATCATGCTAGTGAAGAAACTGTGATTTTTACCCCCGTTAGTTTTTTTTTAATATTTATTTATTATTTATACAATATCCTGCCTGCACACCAGATCTTACTGTTCATGGTTGTGAGCCACCATGTGGTTGTTGGGAATTGAACTCAAGACCTTTGGAAGAACAGCAAGTGTTTTTAACCTCTGAGCCATCTCTCCAGCCCCCTCCCCTTTAGTTTTATTTCAATATATTTTGTTTTTGTTTTTCTGTGAAACTCTGAAAATACTTTTCTTACTGAAGTTTGGTTTCCTGCCCATTCTAAATACTACTGCTTAATGCCACACAATCCCTTTTGCCTCACAAAGCATGTGACTTAATGTGTATAACTCTTTACTTGCAGCTTCACCAAGGGTATGAGTTAATTTCCTCTACCCCAAAGTGCATGTGGGATTCAAGAAGCTAAGTCACTAGTTTTATTTCTGCTGAAAGAGTTTAGTTATAATAGTAGAAGCTACATTGGCACTTGTTGACCGGCTCCAAGTAGATTATTATTTACACTTCACTGAGTAAGAGCTTGTGTTCTCTGATGAGATTTGACTCTCACTTTGTGGTTTTTAGTCGTGGAAATGCTTCTCGTTTTCTGCCACTGTTCCCATTTGCAGCAACAGTGGTGTTTGCAGCTCTTAGAGTTACAGTGTGGCTTCACTGAGCTATTTTATGCAAAGCTGGGAACACTGCATGGTGTAACAAATGTCTGCTGATTTTGTTTGGAGCATTTTCCCCAGGACTGCAGCAAGTCACCAGAAATCTCTCTCGTTGTCAGAGTTCTTGAACCTGCTCTTAGCACTAGTCCTGCAGTCTGGCTGTGCCTGCTGCAGAATTTGCAAACTGGTTTTATGCTACTGGATTTGCATTTGCCTATGTCTGAGCTAGCAGTGGAATTCACATGCTAGCTGTTGTTAAGTTTTTCCCGTGCATTTATTTACATGTGTACTTGAAAAAAGAAATGGTATTTTAAACAATAAGATGGGTTTTATCTTCTGTTTTGAACTCGATCACCTTTGAGCTCTTAGAATTGGTGTTGAGTGTTCAACTGCCCAGAAAGGAATGAGTCTTTGGAAGACTGCTTCTTGACAGTGCTGTTGCTGTCTGTTCTAATTCTGACATGGGTGTATCTTATTCCAGTGCATGTGTGATGGCTAATCTTGGTTTTCAGCTTGGCAACAATCTGGGAGGAGGAAACTCAATTGAGGGAATGCCTACATCAGATCTGTGTGTGAGCATGTCTGAGGAGTTTCTGTGATTGTTAAATTGATGTGGATGCCCCAGTCCGCTGTGGGTGGTTTCATCCGTAGACAGGTGGGCCTGGGCTATAGAAGAAAGGACCTGAGCAACCAGGCAGCCGTCCTCTGTGGTCTCTGTTTAGGTTCTTGCCTTGAGGCCCTGCCCTGGCTTCCCTCCATGATGGACTCTAACCTGTAAGCTGAAGCAAACTTTCCTCCAAGTTGGTTTTGCTTTTTTTTTTTTTTTCCAAAGCAGCAAAAGGCTAACAGAAAACATCTACAGTAGACTGGAGTCATGCCTCTTAGCTTCTAAAGATTCCACGTGTTGTCTTATCACTGTGTAATTCACTTGCTCTCTGCTGGACTGGGAGCAGCGTGGCAAACATCCACATGCTGATCTTGTAGCAGGACCCAGTGGTTTATGGAAAACTAACTCACTGGTTGTGAAACTTGGTCAATACATTCATTTCCCTGTTGTTTGTGTCTTCTCTTTATAACCAGCCTGTCATCTTGTCTAGTCAGGCTACCATGGTAACCTTGAGTAATGGGTTGCTATCCTGGAACCCACATCTAAGGAGAGCATTAACATCATCAGCCTGGCCCAGGGCTGGGCTCTGTCACTGCTTCCAAGAATTAGGCAGCAAACATGAGCCTTCTGTGGGATGAATAGTATTCGGGCCAAATGTGCAGGCACATTGGCAGGTGGCTGGGTGTAACCTGCTCCTGTAGCCTTTTGTGCCAGTGTGTCAAATGGTCTAGAGATGTAGGCATTCCTGTACACACTTATTAAAGATAGTCTATTGAGAATGCCTAGAGTCCAAAATTAAACAGCAGCAATGTAAACAAAAAGCCAGAGCCCGAGCCCGAGCCCACAGTGTCCAAGAGCTGATTGCCACATGGTGTAGTGGTTTCCAGGCCATTTGGAGCCTCTCTCAGGTGTCTATAATGTGCCAGAGTTTACAGAGAGGAGCTCCTCCCAGGTCTGTAGCCCCTTTCTTAACCTCAGTCTTCAGCTTTGGGTGCTTAGGAGGGGTGGGTGGGCCTTGATCATCTGAATGATATACAGCCTCTCTTCCTGCCCCACCCTAGAAAGCTGGGTTAGGATTCTGGGACCTTCTCTTGCCAGCCAACCTTACATGCAATTTGCTCAGCTACAGGCATATGCCGTTCTTAAAATGAGATGTCTAACTTACAGGAAAACTGTTACAGTGATGGAAAAGGAACACTGGGCTACAGCAGTGAAGAGACGGCAGTGGTAAACCATCGCCGCTTTGGTGTGGTCAGCACTCATTGGAGGCCCCTGCAGACTGTCATGGAGCTCAGTCCATTGTCTGCAGGTGGTCTCAGCATGACACACTGCCACCAGAGATTGGCCGAAGGTAGTAGGAGATTCAGTCATCTTTTACATTATTTGCTAACAGAGTTAGATCTCCCAGGCGTTGGAAAGTACTAAAATGTGATTTACATGTTTGAAGTTACGCATTTAAACTGGTAACATGCAAAGAATTTGCTCTCCTGTTGAAGAACCAATGCTTCTTATGCATTAACCTTGATAGAAACACACTCTGCTGCAAACAGGAGAGGTTCATGTTTCTCAAAACAGCATTTTAGCATGTATGTTTTGCCTGTATAAATGTTTGTGCATAGTGCTGGAGGAGGACAGAAGAGGTGGTGGGATCCCCTGAGACTTGAGGCACAGCTGATGGTTAGCCCCAGTGGGTGCTAGGAATTGAACCTGGGCCCTCAAGAAGAGCAACCAGTGCTGTTAACTGCTGAGCCATTGCTCTGGCCCACTTAGCATTTTTAATCTAAGGTTATATACTTCAGATCAGTCTTTTTAAACAGAAAGGCTAGCACTATGAGGAAAGGCCTGTTCAGTATGAACTGGGCATATGAATGGATTCAGCCTGTTGGAGCTGAGTTTCCACCCCCAGCTTCCTGCTGTGTCAACTGGCCAATTCCTGTCCTCTCTGAGTTTCCAAAGGTAAATTATCCACCTTGTGGGCTGTCGGGATGAATCAATGGAGAAGTCTGTTAAAATGCTGAGGATGGTGCCTGGCACATAGTGAGTGTCTAATGAGTGTTAAAGTGATCTTCAAAATTTTATTATGAAAGCATAATGATGTACATAAAAGGCTGATATTAAGAGCACAGAAGAAATACTGTTCCAATGATCTGGTGTCATTTAATTGGTAAAAAATTCTTAGTTGATGATCTGAGCCAACTGCCTGCTGACATCTGGCCACAAAGTTGTTATCTAAATAATCAACAAATAAATAAGAATAGTTCGGAAGGCTGGAAGGATGGGAGCCCAGTGCCTGGCTCTGCCTGGTGCTGACTCGCTGCCCACTCCTTATGCCTCATTGCTCTGAGGCAAGTGCAGCGAAGGTTCCAACTAGGTTCCTGTGGGCTCCATGCTTCTACTCGGTGCCCAGCCCTGCATCCCAGTCAACACTTTTACTGGGAGATGTGGGAGACTGTAATTTCCAAAGGCCATTAAGAGCCCACCGAGGCAGCCCTGGATGCTGTAGAGGACCCTTACAGAGCTGTAGTGCCATCAGCACCCTGCATTTCTCTGGGGTGGGTGTGTGGCTGCTCTGCCCACCGAGCTGTGGCTCTGCACCGCAGCTCCAAGGTTTATCAGAAGTGTCATAGCTTCAGATGTGGTCACGGGCAGAGATAAGTATAGGATCCAAGGTGAATCAGGGACCCCAGGCTGCAGACATAGCATGAGGCCACTTTCGTAATGTGCCTTTGCTTGTGTGAGATGGAAAGTACTCATGGTATCTGACCCAAGCCACAGGGACGTGAAACTGTGTGTAGTGCCAAGTGCTTCGTGTATGTATGTGAAGTGGAGAGATGAAGAATACTTACTTGTTTTGCCATAATTACTCTTCATTTGTTTTTAATTTCCCTGTAGAGTAGGGAAGCTACTTAAGTTTCTGCCTCTGGAACATCCTTGTGTTCAGAATGAGAATCCCAACTTCAGTGCTAAAACTAGCTCTGTTGTCTAACACCCATGAGAACATTGGTGTGTTGGAATAGTTCTCTCAAAGCTTGTTGCTGTTTCTAGTTTTCTAGGAGACACTCAAGGCTGCAACTCCCAGTTTCAGTGACATTCTGTGCAGGGCCGACCCGTCCCTGGGCATGTTCTCCTGAAGAGGCTCCTTGTGCACGTGAGCGAGCGAGATGTTCTGCTAGGCTAGTGCCTCACCTTCATCAGCATCCCCAGTGGTACCTGTAAACTCAGGGTGCAAAGCCTCTGTGTCTCCACAGAGGGACTAACCATAGAACTACTTCTGAAAGGTGGTAAAATTGATCTGTTTTTCAGGTAGTGACCTGAGATCAGCAATTCTTTTTAATAGCCATGATAGGAAGAACACACAGAGAAGGTCTGTCTTTTAAACGGGCAACATTTTATGTCTAATTCTTTCATTTTAGTCCTAATCTCAGTCAGATTATAGGGTTATACATTTTAATGCATTTTATAAATATTCAATGCTTAATATTCCCAAACCCTTGACTTGGACCCACAAGTGACCTATATTTGTCCTGAGAATGTATTTTTTCTTTTTGATGTACTAGAGGTTGAAGTCAGGGCTTTATGCATGGTAGACAAATGCTCCACCAGTGGGCTACATCCCTTGCCCCCTTTGAAAATAAATTAATAAATTAATTAATGAAGATGACTGTTTTTAAGTCATAGATTGCAACTTTGTTTATTTGCTTGTTTATTTATATAGTTCGGACTGGCCTCAAACTCACAATCTTCCTGTCACAGCCTCCTGAGTCCTGGGACTGAAGCTTTTTTTTTGATACTCCGCTAGATGTTATCTTTTCCACTCATTGATTATTTTGTACTAGAAGAGTGGATTTCTTTTGTTTTTAGAAGCACTCGGCTAGAGTCCTGTATCATCTTGGGCTGACTGGACACTGTTCACATTAAGCAGAGACCCCATTAATTTTTCTTTCTCTAATTTTTAAGATGCAGCAAAGGTCTAAGTTGTTGTAGAGAGCTGCGAGCTCTTTCAGGATGTTACGTTACTCAGAATGTAACAAGAAAGGGCTGATGAGGCTGGACTCGCCGAGCCTCTGGTCTGCTGCAGTCAGAATGGAGTGAAGAAGGAAGGTGCTAAAGTTTCACGGAAGGTGACAGTCACAATGTGAGCACTCAGAGATTCTGAAGGCTAGAGAGTAAATGTGGGAGATGCTTGCCTACTTGCTTTTGTGAATGATTTATAAGGGGTGGTCGTAGGGTATTAGCAGATGACATCAGGCAAATACCAGCAAATAGAATCTGGTAGAAGGACTTAGAGTCTCAAATTAGTAATCCAAAAATCTGAACGCAGTCTTTCAGGCCAGTCAGATGGGAAGGTTTATCAGAGGAGTTTTCTTTTGTGTAGTATTGCTTTATTTTAAATTGTGTGCTTATAGGAAACTAGAAGATGTAGGGATTCCAATCTCAGCGTTATTGTCTTACCACTGTCCCTGAAACTTGGTGAAGCATGGTGTCTGCAGTGACCAGACAGTGGTTTTGGTAGCCTAGCATCCTGCAGCACTTACTTCACACTGGGACCCTGTGGACTGAACTTCTGGATGACAGAAGGAAGTAGGAAAATGCTGGCTGCAGCTTTCCACCCCAGCTGAAGGGGTTGAGGATAGGTGTGGGACAGCATTCCTAGTGGCAAAGTTGCTGTTTGCCAAACAGAAGAGTCTGCTCAAGGCTTCGGGATATGAAGAGCAGAGGCTCATAGGACACCTTTGGGGAAAACATTCAGAAATAGGAAAACACTGTGCTATTTTAAGAACCCAGCTTGCCAGCCCGGTTGTCTTGTTCCACACCCCGCAGTCCACGAGGTATTTCAGGGACTTTGGCTATTCTATCTTTAAAGCTTTCAGGAAGTACATGGGTGCCAGTAGCTCATACTGTGTCACAAATGTTAGGACACTGGCTGTGAAGTCATCACCTGGAGGGTTAAAGTGAGGACATTGTCCATCGGTCACATTGGCATGTGTACATTGGTACCAGGAGAAAGCAGAGGATAAGCTCTGACGGTAAAGGAACAGGTGCTGATAGACTTATATAAGGGCTGCCGTACATGGGACTATGGCTTTGGAGAGTTTGCCAATGACCCGTCCTAGCTATTTATTTAACGCCATCAGCTGAGGAGACACTCAGTACATCTTCTCAGACCACATTTCTCTAAACTGTGCAGGCAATCACAACTAAAGGTGGCTCTGTGAAGAAGGAAGACCTGTGTGTAAGGGAATCACCTACAGCCCAGAATGAGTGCCCGGAGCTTCAGCCAGGAGTGACATTGCATTGCATTAGGGGGAGTCACATTAGGGGTTTGAGTCATTTCACGGAGATCTCTACTCTAAGTGGCTTAGTAATGTGGACAGGGAGTTGAAGCAGCAGCATTCACTTGTCTGCAGCCCTGAGGGGCTAGACTACAAGGTGGAAGTTCGTTTGCCAAAGAGTGGAAGCTTTTACCTAGTGAGTGAAAACTCCAGCTCTGCCCCCAGCACACTTTCTACACCCGAACGTCACCGTGAATGCAGCTGTCTCTAATATTTAGCATGGATTCTCTCACAAGGCCCCTCCTTTGTGCCTGGGCTCACCTCTGTGGGGCCTGTGCCAGTAAGCAGGCCCGTGCAGGGTTCCTAATGGAGGAAGCCAAGCCCCCCAGTGTGAGAAATGGGGAAGGTGTACGTGTGCTTTTCATGAATGCCTGTTGCATTTTCATAGGGGAGTTGTGCTTCTACAGTGGTACTGGAGCGTTGGTCTGGTCTGTTTTGTGGGTGTGTCAGGACAGAGTCCTTGATGGCTATCATAAGAAAACCACCCACATGTTGAGACCTCTTTCTGCTAGCCCTCCCTTGATGTTTCAGCTGGAGTGCTGAGCAGAAGCTATTTTTGAAGCATACAGAATGGTCTGCAGCCATGGCCATGTGAGCCTGTGATTGACAAAAGTATGTCAGGCGTTTCTGAGGCCAAGTGGCTGGGGAATGTCAGAGAAGAAGGCACACATCATAAGCAGCCACCTTGAAGGCGCAGGAGCACGGAGGACTGGAAAGAGCCTCCCCTCCCCCTCCCTCCTTTGGTGCCCTTCTGTGAGTCTCTGGCAGTCTGGCTTGTATCAGGAGGCCACATGTGGACTTGAACCAATTCAGATCACATGATGACTAACTCCTTTAGATGACCTGATGCCTGTGTGCTTTGTTGTCCCTTCTGCTGGCAGAATGCCTTCGACTTTATAAGAATTTACTTGGTAGGAAAAAAGCTTGCTTTCTTATCAAGGTGATTTGAATATCTCATATTGTAATTTATAGTGTTGAATCATTCTAATGGTAGCCTGGGACAAACCAAAAATTAGTCAGAGAATTTTAGGTATGTGCTCGCAAAATGAAAGGCAGAAATTCAGGTCTCTTTAATTGAACTCAGACTACTCCGCCTCTCTCCTTTATATTTAAATTTATAACTAATTGTGATATGTATTTAAGTGCTAAAAATACATGTAAGGTAAATTTGGAACATGCTGAGATGTTTGGACTGGTGATAACAGTTTCATACCCAGCTTTTCTGGGCCCTGTGATGCCCAGTGGATCAGTACGTACCAAACACCCCAGCACTGCATTTTTGTTAGCAAAGAACAGGTGAAAAAAGATGGCGTTTGTGAGCAATTGTTGAGTTGTGTGAATGTTAGGCTGTCTGTACATGGGTGCTGAGAGTGCTGGCGTGCTGTGAGAACACAACCCACAGGTGACTCAGATAACGTGAGCCACGTTCCCACCAGCGCCGTGACTTTCTCCAGTGGGGAGCTGCACTCGCTTCCTCTGTCTGTCCGTTGGCGTTACGTTCTGGAAGAAGCAGTGCGCAGAAATGGTGCTGGAAAGGGCTCTTCTTCACAAGTAGAATGGAGTTAGGTTCTGAGCTTAGGGTTTCCTCCTGCTTGAGACTGTCAGAGAAGATCCTGGGGAATCGCTCAAGATGTCTCTGGGAGTAGAGAGTAGGTGTGTGGTGGGTTGCCCCCCATCTTTGTGACAACTGCAGATGCCCCCACAGAGTAGCAGATATAAAATAGAAGCACGGAGCTGTGGGCTGTGGGTGATTAACCACTTGGCTCGTGCTGGATGAGTATGCAGGCTGTCGGTGCAGGTGACACACAGGTGACAGCACCCATGCTGCTCGGAACTTCAGTTGCTGTCCTGGCCTAATGCTATTTTCATTATCATGTTTTCCTTCTCTCTCTCCTTGTCTCCTGACTGTCCCACTTAATTTGACAGTTTTTCTTTCATCTCCTTCTCTAGGGTCAACTTTCTCATCACCCAAGTTACCAGTGAGTTTTAATCATTTGTGAGGCATGTGTGAAAGAACCTAGGAAGGTTGCAACCAAGGCTAGCATCGTCAGCATCTGTTCTCTACCAGCCACTTGCCTACAAATATTTTTGTTTTTCACTTAGAAAGAAAGTGGCAGGTACAGCTTATTGCACACTGTGACTACTGTCTGTATAGGTTCCTTGAGGGTTAATTTTGTAAGCCTTGTATACATGTTCATTTAACTTAAACAGTAGATGTAACAAAAGAAAAGGAAATCCAATTGCTTATTTTCATCAACCCAGTTTGGACCCAGCTTCAGCAGCTGTTACTCACTCTGTGGCCTGTTATGCACAGCATTCCTTAAAAGTACTGTTTTAACCAGTGGGCCGAATGCCCCCAAGACCCTGATCGTCTTTGGATATGACGGTTAAAGTGATAGCAGAATGGCCTCACGCTCTAAACAAGAGCAGGTTGGGCTGTTTCCAACAGACGACCCCAGTTGTCATTTCTAAATTTCAGTGTTGAATCATGACCCGTGTTTCCCCTGGCCAGAGGACAGATGCATTTGTGCTTGGACCTTGCAGGCTTTCTGTGGAGAGTTGGGTTCACAGTCTGTTGCTAGCACCTGTTCTGGGGCTTGCTGGGCATGGCTGTTTCTAGGAGCCTCTACACAGGAGAAACATTTACCAGCTTTGCTCATGAACTCCAAGTTCTCTGGGTTTCATAAGTGACTAAAATGGAAAATATGCAAGAGTAAGATGCCACTATGACGCTTCTTTCAAAAGATTAGATACAGTATTGTAGGTAGTTTGTAGAAGGGCAGATAACTTATTGAGAATCTACATGCACTTGATTATTCCATAAAGGCTTCTGGCCTTACAGGTGTTAAGAGTCTGGTGGGAAAGATAGACCTAATTATAAGAGCCACAGCCTCCAGCAGCTCTAGGGATGAAAGCATACCTGTGTTTTCCCACTCAGTGGTTATAGCGGTTCTTTGAGGTCATGTCTTGCTGTCCTCATGTGCGACGATAGAGCATTATGACATAGGCCGGAGGAAAGAGGCTGTGGCTGCTTTAGATCAAAGAAGCAGCAGAGCTGGGCCTTCACCACCATCTTCCCCAGTGTGTAGCCCTTTATTCTGGGCTTTGCTAGTTCCTGGAGGACATGGACAATGCCTCTGCCACCATTCCTTTTGGTGTAGTGTGTATGCTCCTCATAGCGTCTCCACCACATTGGCGTGTGTCACTTGCTTTCATGTTAGGTGATCCTGCACTGAGAGGTCCTCTGTGCGGACTCTGTGTCCCTGTAGTGTGCCTGTCTCTACTCCCAGCTCCACACTGGGTTGTGTTTGTGGTATTATTTTCAGGTGTTCCTGCTCTCCTGAACGCCAGTCACCCTTCACGAGGCAGGAACTGTCAGTCCTTGTTGGCTGGCGCACAATACAGTGCATGGGGTAGGAATGGCTCCTAAGTGAGTAAATGCATGTTAGCACTTACGGTTCACATGTTTTCTATTATAGATGTGCAGAATAGAAGCTGAGAAGTGCTCTTAGGGAGGTGATTATTCTCCCAGTCATAAAACAGAGAAGTTTTTTTTTAATTTTCAGTTATTCTGTTTAGTTAATAAATGATGCAGATTGTAAAAATTCACAGCATCAAAAAAGTTGAAAGGCTGAAAAAAAATCAAACATGGAATTTTTATTTATTTATTTTTTTAAATATCTCATGGTCCATTAGAACAGGGGTCAGCTTTCAGGAGTCAACTGTAGAAATAAGTCATAACTGAAGAAGTCTGAATAAGATGTTTACAAAAGTGGGAGGTATCCTGTGCTCTGAGTTAAAAAATTAGTCTTGAGAAAGTGTTTGGTGCAGTAAGTGGAGGAAAATACTATGAAAACTGTTTTAGAGCCGGGTGTGGTGGCACAGACCTTTAATCCCAGCACTGGGGAGGCAGAGGCAGGTGGCCTGTGAATTCTGGGGCAATCTGGTCTATGTAGGGAGCTCTGAGGGCATCCAGAGATACAAAGCAGAAAGATACTGCTTCAAAACAAACTAAACCCAAATAAAATTGTTTCAGTTTGGAGTGTAACAGGCATTGCTTAAAGTGAAACATTGTATGCCTCAGTGGTTACAGACTTTGCTACAAAATGTACCTAGCCCCTCCCTTTCCTAAGAACTGTCAAGAGGTGGGCTTGGAGCATGCAAGGCTGCCTGTTTCCCAGTGGTACGGACTGCTGTTTGTAAAAAGACCGGAATGCCTGAAGATTCTGATTTAGTCTGTTCACTGCTTCAGAAAATGACAGTTCTTCATTTCCAGTATATATGGCATTATTCTACTTCATGTGAGGAGTGAGGCAAATTTGTTTAAGACAAATCTCAGAAATTTGGAGATTTTTTTGTAAGTCTATAATGAAGGATATAAATAAGAACATTTGTTCTCTTTGAGGAAAACCATGACATAGTAAGGAATTAATAGAGAAAAATGACATCCATATAAAACAAAACCAAACCAAAGAGGACATTATCCTTCCTCTGGTATGATGTTAAAATGTAATAGAACCTAGGAAATAAATTTTGTTATTAGTGAAACATTTCAAATACTGTTTTTGAGACAGTCTCAGTAACCAGATTGGCCTTCAACATACACTGCCCCTGCCTTAGTTGGTGCCACAGCACCACAATGCTAAGGCTTTTCATGGAACTTTGATACTTTCAAAGACCATTTTAAGCATTCTGGGTACTGTCTAAAACACTTAACGCAAATTAGCAATTTCTAAAAGTAAAATTGATCAGATCTCAAACAAATTTAGCCTCTAATTTAGCACAGTGAACAGAACAGGTAAAAGATGGCTGTTCTTCCCACGGTGCCCTTTTAGGAGATCACTGGGCCTGTCCCAGCATTTGCTTTTCTCAGGTGTAGACAGTAGAGGTGCGTTTATTATAGGCTAGGCATTTGGTGAGCTAATTAGTTTTGTGAAGATGCTTTGCAAACCAAAAAGGATTACATAAATGAATGTTGGAGGCTGTGGTGACCACTTGTAGCTTTTTGTTGGGAATATGCTGGTGGCTGCACATGAAATGGAAACACTGCAGACACATGAATCAGCTTGATGCTTTTCATTCTAACCTACGAGCATGTGTTTGTGGAATGAATCCATGGGGAAGTTGTCTAAAGCTTTGGGGTGAAGGAGATGAACTTTCCCTGGTTTCTCTGATAAAAGGACAAATTAGGACTGGCAGGTACAGCCAGTGTTTGTAGGAGCTGGTCAGATCATCTAGCAAACAGTACTGAGGGAAGCAAGCTATTTATCAAATGGTTTATTTTTAGAGTGAAATATAAAGTGACATATAACTGTGGTTGTTGGACCATTAAGGAGACCATCTAATGAAAAGCATTTTCTGAGTTTAGGGTCTAGCTCAGTGGCAGAAACCTTGCCCAGCATGTGTGAGGACAGGGACTCAGTATTTGATATGGCAGATATATGAAGAAACAAACAGACATGAATACACATTCGTGCATATGATTATTTATTTTTCTTTGAATGTATTTTTAAAAATCTTAAGCGTTTTTATACAGAGACAAAAACAGCCTATAAAAGCCATGCTTATGAAATGTTACACGCTCACCCTTCAGGGCTCAGCCTTGTATTTAGTCAGTGACTGAAAAGCAGCAATGAATGCTTAGATGGCCATCTCTGTGTTTAGAACACCAGCCACAGTGAGGTTCAAAAGCAGTTAGGTTGGGAGGCACATACTTAATTCTCCACAGGAATATCTGCCCAAGGCATTGAGCAGTAGGACTGTTTTAGGTATTGTCATTCTACATCTGTTCATCAGAACACCGGAAAGACAAAAAAGCCTACTGTATCTATCCAAAATGACTGCTCCCTGGTCCTGTTTGTTGTGTTAGCAATTAATTACAGGATAAAGTTTTATGTAGAATGTCTTAGTAACATTTCCAAACAGTCTGATCATGACTGTGTGCTTTTATATGTGACCTACACAGAGTAGAGTACACCCACCAGTACTTTCTAGTATCTGCATCGGCTGGGCCACACAGCTATCGACATAGTTCATTGTTAACAAGATTTCCATACAGAAAAGAAAACCCCAAGCTCCAGTCTCTACATCTTATTCGGGTGTAGGCAGGTTCCAAGCAACTTTCTGCCCTGTAGATTTTGCTTAAAAAACAACCTATTTTCTTTTTGTGGTTGAGTTTCCCCGTGTAACCTTAGCTGTCCTGAAACTCACTCTGTAGACCAGGCTGGCCTCAAACTCGGAGATCTGTCCGTCTCCCAAGTGTGGTGATCAAAGGTGTGCATTACCACCTGTTTTCATACCTTATGAAAAATATCCACAGAGAAGCTTCTCTGACTCTTCCTTTGCTTGGTGAGCAAGCTGGCAGCCAGAAGGAAGTGGGAACTGCCGGCTTCACCCAGTTCATCTTTTTCTTCAAGAGTAGCCAAGAAACATTTTACTTTGGCACTAATATGGTTGTCAGTGTGGAGGTAAAGAGATACTGGGGACTGATGTCATGGATTGCTGTAGATGTTGGTGTGACAGGGTTCTTAAGGAATTTCTTACATATGTTCTTGCACCTCAGAGAGTCGGGGTTAGCACAGGCTGAGCTGGCACGCATGCATGTGTCTTTCTTGCTTGGGTACTCTGGAGCCAAGGTGTGTTTATGCACACACCTGCTATGACCCACGGTTGCTGGCTGGGAATCAGCAGTTGCAGCCCTGACACACATGGCAGTGAACACAGACACGGTTTAATAAGCGGTGTAAGACCCTCTGTGCAGTCACTGGATTTCTGCTGTGAAAAGGTGGTGGTAAGGTCCAGAGTTAGCCTCCTCATGCTCGTACAGGTAGAGTCTTTCCTTGATGCACAGGCTGTGGCCAGTTGAATGATTGGACATGTTAGGTAGGTTCGGAGAAGTGAGTTAAATCTGCATGCTTGGTGTGAATCTGAGCTATCTCCATACTAGAGAATCTGTGACTTGCTATCCTCTCTCTAACAGCATTATATTTGCTGATTGCATTTATCTTACAAATGCTGCTCTGACCAGTTAACTAGCGTGATCCTTGCCGACTGGAATCCTGCTCATGGGAGAAATGCTAAGATACAGTTTTCTCTTTATGTCTAATGATTTTATAGTGACTGTAATGAAGCTGCAGAGGAAATTGCTCCTAAGAGGCTAGAGCTTGTGTCTTGAGATAGTGGGCATGTAAATGATTTTAGTACGGAAAAAAGTTAGAAAATGCAGTCATTTTATTTCCAAGGAGGAGAGTGCTGGGGGTGAGCTCTCTGCCCGCCTCTGGAAAGGATTTCCTGCAGTTGAGAAAGTAGTTCCCATAGTTGTATAGCTCTGTGTTTTAGGTGCTGCTAGTTTGATCTCATGTGTTTTTATGTTCATCACTTTAAAACATCTGGAGCAGCAATAATAGTACCTTCCCACCACATGCTGCAGTGTGAGTAGGCCCAAGCTAGGTGTCCTCGGTGTTGAGAGTGTTCTCAGCAGCCTTCAGCCTCCTCTGGCTGGTCCTGCCCACCCGGATTCCTGGAGGCTGCCTGTCCTAGAGACCCTGAGCAGACAAAGAGAAGGCGGGTCAGATCAATCATGCCTTTTCCTGTGCTTTTCATTGTGTCCATTCTCTGACTTGAATGTAACCTTTTATATCTCATTTGGAAATAACTTGTGCAGTAGTTCTTTTATTTAAAATCTTGTAGGACTCTAATAGATGGCCTTTATAGAAGTAGGAAATAGTTTTGTAGAGCATGTATGAGAGTGCAACTGAGGTACTTCTTTTACGTCTTGAATAGATACATATAGCTTGCCTAGTTTTACATCTTCTTTCTTGGGTATCAGGATACCTTGTTACTTGTACAAGTAAATTATAACAACTGTCAACCTTCATTTTTATGGGAACAGGGGACTTGCCTCTCTTGATACCATCGTAGTGGATGCTGCTGCTGAGTCCTAGAATCAGGTATTTCTTGTTGGAGGTACTCTTGATATAGATGTTACAGAAAAAGGTGAAATCATGTCCACTGAGGTATAGAACAGTCTGCCCAGGGGGTTCGAAATAGCCATTAAGGTTCAAAATACTGAGGACTTCAACTATTAAAGTATCAGGAATAGCTCTAGAAAATAGGAATGATATCCCCACTAGTGGGCTTAACTCCTAATAACAAGTGGAGCCCCTGTTCTCTGATTCTTCTGGTAGCCATACAGGAGGACTCTTGTTCCTCCCCACTCCACCCCCACGGTCCCAGCACTTATGTAAGTGGTCCTTCAAAACACAGTGACTTTGCCCTTTTATTCTAGACCTGTGGGTAGTGCAGTGCATCAGTTGGCAATGTCAGACATCTGTGTCCAGAGTGTTAGTCCTTTGTCTTGGTCTGAAGAGCAGTGAGCAGTTGCAAGCAGGGATGCGCAAGAGGAGTTGCATCCTTGAGCTCCTAGGTCTTTGCACACATCTTGACTTCTATGATTGGCTATTGGTTAGAGCCCGGATGCACCATTTAATCCCCCCGGCCTCCCTGGGCACCACTGCTGCTTCTTCAGAAGGAGGAGGTGTGAGCCCACCCACCACAGCCACCTGCATGCTCTGGTAAGCTTAGACCAGCTCTGAGACTCATGCTCCTTCTGCCGTTGCTGAAGGGGAGGATGCAGGAGCAGAGATGAGCTGATGGACCTCTGTTCAGCAAGGAGAAAAGGACCTAAGAGGAGAGCGTTCTTTCTAATCACGAGGAAAAGGCCGTGTGAAAAGGATGCTTTTGGGCAGTGGAAACAATGATGGAAGTTAAAGGAACATTTCCTGGATTGTGAAGCATTCATACACAAGTTACATACAGTTTCAGGGAGCTCGTTTTTGTTATTAGAATGTCCCTTAGTTTTTTTCTGTTTCCCCAAGTTCTTTCTTACACTTTTACTCTGGCTTTCCTCTTCTTCTAACCAATTTTTTTTTAATTTGTCTTTAGTTTTTGACTAGCAAGTTTTCAGATGATCCTGAAATTTATAGGAATGTATGATTTTGGAATAATATTTTAGAAACTAAGTGAGATATAAAGTTTAATATCTTTACATAGCCATTGCTACATTTCCTAAATTCATTTTTTCAAACATGTAAGTGATTTCTAAAAGTGAGGTCAGTTTTCTGTTAATGAACCTTAGTAGGGATAAATGAAAAGATGTGAGCTGGGAAAGACTGAGGCATTCCTTCCTGCGGGGATCACAGGACTGGACCTAGGCTACTGCGAGGCCCTTCCCCACTTGCTCTACATTAAGCCAGATTCTCATTCTTCTCACTCCTTCCTTTGTAGTGAACAGTTGTATTTCAGCATTATCAGCATTAAAAACATTTGGAAGCAAATCCAAGCCAGGCATCTGCTGAACAGCTAGTGTCTGAGACTCGGAGCTGCAGGGAGTGGGTATCAGTCCCTCCAGGACTGGGTCTGACATGGGGTGGGCTCATCCACATTCTCAGGACAGGCTTCCTACCAGATGTGGACTCTGAGCCAAGAGGAAAAGACCATTTACGTGCCACTGAAAACGAGAAGCCTGTAGTTGTGCTTATTGGCTTGTATTTGAAAGAATTCTGGATTTGGATTGTCTTTTCTTCATTTTCCCTTCCATTTCACAGGCAAAACTGCTTTCTTCTTCATTAAGAGATGCTGACAAGCCTCATGCTGGAATATGATATGGTAGAAGTTTACACTGAAATGAATTGTGGAACAAGTTTTTAAGAGTTCTTGGGTCTCTAGAACAAGGATTTAAAGTGATCAACACTAGAGAGAGAGAAATAGATAGATTTGATAGTATTAGAATTAGGCTCTGTTGGGGCTGGAGGGATGGCTCAGAGGTCAAGAGCATTGGCTGCTCTTCCAAATGTCCTGAGTTCAGTTCCCAGCAAACACATGATAGCTCACAACCATCTGTAATGAGATTTGGTGCTCTGTAATGGCATGCGGGCAGAACACTGTATACATAATAAATAAATAAATAAATAAATAAATAAATAGATAAATAAATAAATAAATAAATAAATAAAATCTAAAATAAAATTAGACTCTGTTGTCTATTCCTCTTCCTTGTTTTGCTTTTCATGTAGATTATGAGCAAACAAACAAATGATGGCTTTAGCAAAGAAGACTCTTTCCCAAGTACCTTTCTTCCATATTAACTGCAGATGTCTTTTTTGTCGATACTGTGGTGTGCATGCTCCACTTCTTAATGTGACTCTGTCATCAGGAATTAAATGGTCCTGCTGTAAAGAAATGATAAAAATGATGGGGTAGGCAGGGCTTTTGAGGCTTTCTATAATTCTGTAGTGTTCACAGAATTTCTGCTCAGTAAAACGGCTTGCTGAATTAGGCTCTCCTGCTTTCTGAGAGCAAACAGAGAACCTCCACCTTTGCCCCTACTTAACTAAACTGTGTGTCTGAAGACCCCGAGAACCTTTTGTTTACTGAAGCATGCATGCAGCACTGGGCTAAAATTAGTCTGTTGTTGTGGATATGATGTTTTTCTTTCCTAAAACTGCCCCTGGACAGCTTTAGGGAGTAGCCAGCCAAACACTGTCTTACTTTGGTTTCTTGGTTCTTGTTTCGCTGAGATACTGTAGTGAGCTATACTTCTGGTTTCATGAGCTTAGATATGCCACTTATGTTAGCAGTGCAGCCTGTTGGTGCCTCAGGTGTGAGATGAGTTACAGCCCGTTGGCAGCTTGGAACATCTCTTATACCAGTTCAATACACTTGAGTGCCATATTTTTTTTTAAAGTAAACTTAAATTATATGTCATGATTCCAGTAGCGCTTTAAATAATGTTGGTGATTGGGGTCCATTACAGCGCTTACCACATGCACACAGTTGTGCAGCTGTAGCCTGAGCTACTCCAAGCCTCCCCATGGCACACTAGTAGATGGGGTACAGTTTTACACACGTGTGTATGAATGTGTATATGTATATGTATATGATGTATGAAAGTGAGGTGACACCAAGGCTGCCCATGTGTAAGGCGCAGTGATGTGGCCTGTCGTCTGTGTCCTCCCGCCCAGATAGACTGCCACTCCACCCACTCCATTGGCATGGGCTCAGGTGTGCATATGTTGGTCGTTTTCATAATGAAAATGGAGGCATCCTCTTTTCTTCACCTTTCGATCTGAGCACAGGGAAAGGTCGTTGCCATAGAGCACTATTATAGGCAAATTTCACGTCTTGGCAGTTTTCGTTTGTTTGCTTGTTTTTGAATACTATTTAGTCTAGCAATAGCTTTTTCTATTGGGAATCCTCACAAGAGATTCCCATGTTGTCTGCCAGTATGGAGGACTTTCAGGTTTGTGTTCACACTCTCTAACAAATGCAGGTTTAGAGGTTAGAGGTGAAGATGATACAAGCCAGAGTACTGTACTAGTGGAGAACAAACCAGAAATGTAAAGCAAGGTCCCCACCCTTTGTACACCTAATTTTGTGTGTTAGTGTGTGCATGTGCATATATGTGATATTTGTGCGTGTGTGTGTGTGTGTGTGTGTGTGTGTGTTAGGGACGTCAGCATGGCCTAGCTGGAGACCTCCTCTTCTCACGCCAAGCAAGAGGAGTTCAGGTTAAGCTCTGTCCCTCCCTGTGAAGGCGCCCATGCAACCTTTTGAAGTTAAATTAACTGTTTTAGAAAATATTCTTCAATGCTAGTAACCCCCTCTCTACCTCAGTGTGTGTGTGTCCAGTTTAAGGAAGCTTTTATTCATCCTTCTGCATGTCCGTGGCACTTTATTAGAAAGTGTTGCCATGTGCCCGCTGCATTGGTCTCTTTTACTGTAAGACTGTTTAGAATTAGTTAGAAAATGACTTCTGGAAAGAGGTTTGTCACAGAGAGAAACAGACAAGAAATACAAGCAGGTGGGTTCTCTCCCAGCATTTGCTGTGAGTCAGACGCCCCCTAAATGTGATTAGGTTTATGAAAAGACCATGTTGACTTTTGAGAGTTGGCAGTTTCCTCCTTAGTTCGGTACAGGTTTTGTTGTTTGCCTTTTTTTTTTTTTCCTTTTTCCTTTGTCTTCTGTTGTGATTGATTCTGCTCTAGGTGTGCCAGCAGCCTAGTGCTCCTAATTCATCTAGAGGTACTTGTAGGAAAACCAGCAAAGGCCTCATCTGAACTGCTTCCTTGCTGTTCAGTAAGCTCTCCGGTACAACAACAATGCCATATGTGGACCATGTGTGGCAGAAGGGACGCTCTTACGGAGGAGTGACTCAGCCCAGAGCCAGGCCATTTTGGCTGCCCTGTTCAGCTTTTGGCGGTGGCAAGGCATTTTTAATGTATAATGCTTTGGGTGTATTATTTATGTAAAATAAAGCCAGGAGTCATTATGGGAAAATGAGGTCTTTGGGTAGAACATACTAACTCAAAGATTGATGTTTTCATCCAGTTCATTAGACCTTAAAGACCTTAATACTGGGGAGGGAGGGTCCCTGTTTTTCAATAAGACACTTACAGAATTGGATGATAGGTGCTTGATATTTGAAACAAGCAGTTTCAGAAAAGCCCTCTGAATGTGTGATTGCTTCTTAATTTATGATGCAACACATAAAATGTGCAGGGTTTTCTGTTTGTGGTTGGCAGTCATGGAGAAGGCTGCCCTACCTGCAGTGTGGCATGTGATGTGGGTCCATATACTTTCTTTAAGGCTGGCAGACCTGTTTTTGTTTGTTTGTTTGTTTGTTTTGTGAGAATATATAGAATATCTAAAAGTAAACATCTTAAAGCCTGTTTTCTGAATACTAAATGTGTGGAATGTGTTTTTTTAATGGTTGGGAGACTCAGTATAGCTAGAAATAATCTTGTCCCGTATTGCAGCAGCACTCTATAGTATTAAGGCTGTTGAGAGTAAGGATCAATTACTGAAATAAATATGAAGTTCTCATGGACCTACGGAACCACGATTGTCCCAGGTGCTCCCTCAGAGCCAAGCGTTGAATCCTTTACCCATCACACTGACCAGGAGCTCCATGCTCTGATCTCTGCTCCCAGGTTAAGGACTGCCGATCCCTCCTTGGGTCGGGAGGAGTGGGAAGATTTCTAGAGAGAGGCTGCAGACACTGGAGCTGTGTGCATAGGGAAGAGAAGGTGATAGACAGGTGGGTATGGCTGTATTAGGGCAGCCAGGGGAGGTCCCAATGGAGGCGCAGAGTCTAAGGTGGGCCAGGAGGTGGGTAATGCCAAATAAATAGGTAGGCTTAGTGGAGGTGGCAGCTGCCGGCCGGCCTGCCGAGGTGGTCAGAGAATCAGTGGAACTGTTCTGCCACTAAAGGGAACTTTGTGACTGACATAGTTTTGACATGGAGCCTGAAAATACCAGTGTGTGTTTGTGGAGTCAGAGAGGAGACAACATTTGCCATGGTCAGTTTCCCTGTTATTGTGGGGCGGCCTCACACGCACCTGTGGAGTTCTCTCCCAGTCTGTGGTGTGCACATTTGTCCCAGCATTTAAGTCGGGCTATTGTGAGTCTCCTTTCACCTGTTGCAAGGCTGGCATGGTTTCTCCATGAGTAAACCAAACCCCAGAAATCTGAGCCCTTCTTTCACTGAGTTGTTTTTTTTTTTTTTTTTTTTAATCTCAACTAGAAGATTCTTTTTTAATGTGTTGTACGGTTTTCTAATGGCCCGGTCTCTCTTCGGCACCACAGATTTTCTTATTCAGGGAGTAATTGCAGTTTCCTTCACCCCTACCCCATGCTTCAGTTAGAAGAGAAAGGCTTGTGTTGTTTTTGATGCAGCAGTTAACAGCAGCCTTATTTGTTTTAAGATCTGTGCTTGCATTGCTCAGTGACAGAGATGAGAGAAGCTGGGGACAATTCTTCCTGAGTGAATAGGAGACGCCTCCAGATGCAGTTTTCTCTGTGGAGTCAGAAGTCTCTGCAGAGGACACGGACTGATTGCCTTGAGTGGACTTACTGTTTGGCTCTCTCTGACCTGGATCCCTGAGAAGAACAGGAGTGAAACAGGGTAGTTTGGCTTCATGCTTCAGGTCTGAAAAATTTGAAGTTCTGATGAGCGTAGAGGACTCATGACTGCATGACACATGTTGTCACAGCTCCCAACTTGGAGGTTTTCCAAGTGACTGGCCTTCCGAGGAGATGATTCCAGCGATAGGAGTAAGCACCTACTGTGAATGATGGACAGTTTTAGTAGCTATTCCAAAGAGAACAATGTGGGAGCAACCTAGTGCTAGTCTGTATTGAATATTTCTTGATTATTGTGTAGAGTAACTTCTACTTTATGATAGAGTCAGAAAAACAGGCCGAATGACTTGACTTCCTTGTCAATTTTATGTCTCTTCTCTCTTGAACCATCTCTTTGATCTCACGAGCAGTAACAAATGCCCGTTTGCTGTATCCTCTTAAGACAGTTCGGACCAGGAAGTGAAAGTTCATGCTGAAACAAGAAGCCCTTTGGAAAGAGAGAGACTCAAGATGAGCGGTATCCTACTTCTGACGTGGCATCACGTTTTGCTTTAAAGCTTGATTTGCTCTGCATTGAAATGGTGGGAGAGGATCGGGTGGTCAGGTATACCTGGAGGCGCATGTGTCCTGGAACTTACTTAGTGCTTTATTTTGAAGTAGTAAATCTTCAATAAAGCCATAAGACCACTGTTCTGAACTAGTGTCACTGGAAAAAGCATGGCCAGGAGTGAGTTCCTCTTTTGCCTTTACTTTGGGTGACTCCTGGGAAGCCATGTAGCTATGTAACTGGAAGTTCTCTACGCCTGTCTCCAGAGTTGTGCTGTAGGTAACCAAGGGTCCAAAACCATTCTTTGCCAAAACCTACCTCTTGTTTCTTACTCTCTGTCCTCTGTTCATGCCTGTTCCCCATCTCTGCCCTCTATTGACGTGATGGGGCATTACGGTAGTTTATTTATTCTTCAGCTTTGCTCTCTTTCAGCATCCACCATCCTGGTTTGTTTTGGTTTCTTCAGGTGAGGGCTGCGGACCAGAAAAAGAAATGGATGGCATCCCTTGCGCGCACACTCTGGATGAGTGACCCTTCCTACCATCTGCTGAAGCCCAAGCTGCTCTGAGCATCTCTCCTGGCCTTTGCCCTTTGTCACTTGTGGCTTTGAAGATGGCAAACAGTGTTGCCACTGTCTTTGCCACCCTCCCTGCTCCCTCCACCTCAGCCTACTGAGCCAAGATGCCTCGGGGTGTGCTTGGTTGAGTTGCCTGTCAACAAGGCCTGTTTATATGCCTGGCACCAAGGTTTAGGACGTGTGGGATCTTCCCTTTCTGCCCTTGGCTTTGAGTTCTGAGCCAAGTTAAGAAACTGAAATGTCTTGTTCAACTCACACTTGGAGAGTTAGATGTTGCTGCTGCTGCTGCTGCTGCTGCTGCTGCTGCTGCCTGTTACTGCCTCTTACTTTGATGTGTGAATGTAAACCTCAGAATTATGGTGATCATCATTTTGAAATAGGAAAACTTTTAATGATAAGGGATTCCATTATGTTGAAAGGCGGCAAAGCACAGCTTCAAGTAAAGCTTTGTTAGTTTTCAAATCCTATTATGGTAACATATTCACATTCTCCTTAGGATTTGAATTTATAGGAAAGAAAAGCTAGGTTCTTTTCACCTTTTTCTCTTTTGAAAATCTGCTAAATTTTATGGTAGTTTTTTTTCTTACAAGTTACACACTTGATCTATCCATCTCTGTCAATCATCTGTGTATATATGCATTTTATTATTAAATAAATTAAAATGCTTGCTAATTTGTTAATAGTTTACAAATTAGACAGTGGTTGTATTACTAAGAAAGTGTGGTATTCATTAATATTTTGCTTTGGCCTCTGAGTTTAGGAACTATCAGTGGATCTTGTATTTTGGTTTTAGGAAATCACAGAATTAGAGAGTGTCAAAATACCAAACTAAACGAGCAAAGGGCTTTGGAGAAATCATGTATGTGTATCTATAGCCTTCCCCCATTTGTGTCTTTAAAATAATTAGACATGAATGGGAAAACTGAGCACCTGCTCCCGAGCGTTCTGTCTGCAAAACCTTTTGTCTAGCGTTGCTGCTGAGATGTGCACCGGGTGTACTTTAGAAGCCTCCGCTGCCAGTTCAAAGTGACATTGACTAGATTAGTAGTAGGGTAAGACGGATCAATTCAAGCCACTCATTTCTCAAATGGTTAATTCTGTGTTGACTGTGTAGATTAAATACACACAGGGCCCCTGGCAGTGTCCTTGTAGCCAGTGCCTCAGGGGGCAGACAGAGGATCTCAGGTCCAGCCTGGAACAGAGGCAGCTGTGTCCTGGGCACCAGTTCCAGGGTCTGAGCACCTTGTTCTCTCGTGCACTGTACAGTGTGGGACCTGCCTTCTGAGAACCTCTCACCTATCCCAAGCTGGGTCCTGCTTGGGAGCAGATGGTCATCAGTCGAGCTGACGTGTGCTGGCACTGTTGTGGCACAGTGTGCCAGGCACTCTGCTCGGTGTTTTAAGGCTTGCCTATTAGTGCTTAGAGCAAGCCTGCTTGGAAACTCTAAGGAGTTTGTTAGGCGCAGGTGGTAGCACTGGGGTATGGTTCCAAGCCCAGCTGACTCCGGAAGGTGATGTTCTTCCTCATGAGGCTGAGCCCCTGCAGGTGGTCTGAGCTGGGGACTGTGTGGGTGAAGCACAGGGGTCCTGCTGAGGGGATGCAGTGCACAGGCTGGGTCAGGCAGCCTTGAAAAGCTGCCCTTGTCTGGCTTCAGGCTGCAGGCCTCCTTGCTTTGTTCTTCCTTCCCAAGGTGGGCTACATACCGGGTGGCAGCATTCTCAGGACGTCTCTGTCAACCAGACCTGCGAATGCCAAGTGTCAGAATACTAAGGAAGTGGAGTGGGCTGAGGAGGAAGGAATCACCGATGGAGTATGTGTCTACGGGTTCTGGCTTCATTTATTCCTTTTTTTGTAAGTTTAATTTGCATTTGTTGATGCAACTGAACATGCCCCTAGGCACAATTACTGTGCTGCTGTGGTGGGGTGATGAGGTTTGAATGACTGTAAAGGGCAGGCCTGTTTGCTTGCAGGACACATTTTGTGAGCAGGCTTCTTGGTAATAACATCATTCAGAGCTGCATCCAGCCCCCACCCCAGCTTTTTTTTTTTTTTTTTAAATGGAGTCACTGTAAATGAGTAGAGAAGCATCCTGGTAAGTCCTGCGTGGGGCTGTGCCCAGCACTGCTCCCCACACCAGCTCTTCAGGGTCTGTTGGGAGTGAATGCTGGGACTAGGTGTAGGTCACTCAAGCGCCAGGACTAGGAATGGAGACCTGGAGGCTTTGTGAAGTGAAAAGGGAACTGTCTTTTCCTTACCTTCTTCTTGAAACAGTCAGTGCATCTGACAACTCATAGGGAAATGATGAATATGAGCTTGGTAGAAAAATCCACCTGCTTGATTGTATCCTCTTTTGGGGACATGTTTTTAGTTCTGACACAGAAGACAAATAAGGGCGATTTTTCCACAGAAGCGCAGCTCTCTGTTGCAGCTCCCTGTGGTGCTTAAAGAGCGGAGCAGCCCCTCCTGCAGTTCGTTTTTTGCACAAAGGAGATGATGTAATCCCTTTAGCTCAGGCCACGTGGCCAGCATGCCGTCACTGTCTTCACAAGGATGCCTCTGAGCTGCCAGTGCTGTATTGGCTTCTTGCAACCACGCATTCATAATTAAATTGCTTTTCCTTTGTCAAGGCTGTCCTTCACCTGGGGTCACAGGAAAATGAAAAAGGGTATCCTGCTTTCAAGCAGGGGTTCCACTGATGAAAATTACAGCCAGAAAAATGACTAGAGTGTGCAAAGCTGTGGAGCTGCTGTGAGTGCTCATGAATTAACACTTGGGGCAGGTATGCTTGGTTGCCAATAGCAACCACTTGCTTCATTATTAGAAGAGTGAAAGTCTGGGCTTCCAGCTTCATTCTCCCTTCCCCTGCTTTGCTTTGGGTGCTCCAGAGAGGAGCCACCAGAGACATGTGCTCCAGAGGGGTGGAGACAGCTGGGTGCAAGTACGAGCACAGCGTCCCCAGCACCCGAACCCTGCCATGTGTGTTTTCTCGGCTATGCCCATCCCCACTGTCGTGCCTGTGTCCTGTGGCAATCATAGCCATATGACAGCTCTATGACTTGTGCCACATATGCCCAGCTCTGTGTTAGATGCTTTCATGTACTTTCTCTTTGGATTCTCCAATGATTCTCTGAAATGCATGACTCACACAGGAGAAAACTGCAGCCAGGAGAGGTGAAATGATTTGCTCCTGCACAGGAGACAGAGAAGGGCCAGGATGACACTGAATTTGATCCATTTATTTAGTCTTGGTGCCTTCTTCTTCATTAAATCAGTTAATAGTCTCAGATTTTGTGAACCCCTGACCACTTAGGCTTAATTGTGCAAAATAGCTCTGCATGCAAGAGTTTATTAACTTTCTCTGCAGTGTTAGATTAATGATCATGTGGTACTATCATAAAATTTAGACAATCACAAGGTGAGAATGGAGAAATGGCTTATTTCAGTAAGAGCACTTGCAGCTCTCACAAAGGACCTAGGTTCAGTTCTAAGCAAGTACCTGTAATTCCAGTTCCAGGGTATCTGACATCTTCTTCTGGTCTTTGCAGGCATCTGCACACATGTAGTGCATATGACAAACACTCGGTGCACTGTTTTAGTTTTTGTCCTGTTTCTGTGAAAAAAACACTGACTAGAAGCAACTCCAGGAGGAAATAGTTTATTTGATTTAGAGTGTAAAGTCAGTAATTGAGGAATTCCTAGGCAAGATCTGGAGCAGAGACCACGGAAGAGCACTGCCTCATTTTCCATGGCTTGTTCAGCTTCCTTTCTTATACAGTCCCAGAGTACATGTTCAGAGGTGGCACTACCCATAATGAACTGGGTACTCCCACATCAGTCATTAACAACAGCCTCAGAGGCTTACCTAAAGGCCATTGTGGCAGAGGTTTTGTTGTTGTTGTTGTTTGTTTTTTTCCGTTCATTCTTCCCAGATTACCCTAGTTTGTGTCAAGTTGACAGGAACTAAGCAGCATACTTGTGTGTGTCACACACACACACACACACACACACACACACACACACACACACGTAAATCTCAAAGGAATGATAAGATTTGTTGATGTCATGGTGACAGCTTTTGAAGTGAAAACATCTGGATTGTGTTAATCAAGCAGCTTCTAGAAACACAGTGAGACGTCCCAGGCTGTTGGCCCTGTGTCTCCAGGGACCTTCCTGATAAGTAGTGTTGGGACTAATTTTCACACAGAGTGGCCGAGGTAACTCCATAAAACTAGAATCAGAGTCCCTTGCCCCCAGGCCTCTGAAGTGCTCTCCGCTCTGAAGAACTTGGAGATGGAAGGATTGGATGTGGAGAGGAAGGCTGGAGCACTGCCATGTTCCCATCAGGCCCTGGTGCCGTGTCTCCTTCTTGAGGGCCACAGATACATTGGCTGTGTCCGGCTGCACCGTTTCTCTGAAAATGTCCCTCACTCCTGTGGACAGTGGAGACTTGGGACTGTGTGGAGGAGGAGGAATGATGTGGTGACTTTCTGCTTTCTGAACCCTTGCCTCTGCCCATTAGGTTTTGGTGTTTTATGCCTGTTGTCCAGGGAGGTCATTTGAGGTGCTGAGTTTACCCTTGTGGGTGTGTCCAGAAGCCTTGGTGGCCTAAGGAACAGACAGAGTTGTGCCAGCAGACAATGGGGGTTGTGGGAGAGGTTATTTGAGAAAGTAGCATCTGTCACCTTTCAGAAACTAGAGGGGGAGTTTGCCACGGAGGTGTTTGATGGGGAGGAGGGAGCTCAGCCTTCTTAGCTTGCTTTCCTGGTGGAATGAGTGCTGGCTGCCAGCTGAGGTTGGAGACTGAGAGAGCCAGGCAGGTGGCGTTACAACGGTGGCGTGTGTGCTGTGCTTGTCTGTTTGCCAGCTGTATGGTCCTGCTCATAAGAATGCCATTAAGGTGGCTGCATCAGGCCAGTGTGGGAGGTGACAGTGAGGTCTTAACTAGAGTCCTTTCCCAAGCTACCGAGCCTTAAAATGAGACGTTGACATAAAAACCATCAGTTTGGCTTTGTTTATAAACAAATGTGTTTATAAATGCAAAGGACCACTTTCTTGGCTCTAAACTCTCTTAGAAATCTGTATCCTGTTCATGATGTTGTGTAATGAAAAAACCCAGCCTCTTTGTGCACATGGCATTTCAGCATGCACAGACACAGTGGTTTTTCCTTCATGGGGGCAGGTCTTTACCAGTCCCTTTTTGTGTCTCTTCAGCCACACCTAGTCAACTGCCTGGCACCTTCTTGTTGAATTTTAGGACAACTGCTCAAATTTGCTGCTCCACACCTGATGAGAGCCAGACCTTCAAAGTCATTGGCCTAGGATGAGTACTGGGAGTTTCCTGGAAGGCTGAGTCTTCAGGTGGTCATGCCTGTTCCACTAATGTACTTAATAAGGTACCTGTTTAAGACCAATCTTTCAGTTGTTTCATATAGCACAGTGCATTTTCTACTTTTATTTCTCATAGAAGCACCCAGTCCTGGAAGCAATTAAAACTGTTCTGTTTTTGTTTCTGAAACAGGGTCTCACTATGTAGAACTGGCTGTCCTGGAACTCGATATTTCAGATCAGGCTTGCCTCAAACTCACAGAGATCTGCCTGCCTCTGTCTCCTGAGTGCTGGGATTAAAGGCCTAGGCTGCCATTCTTTGCTAAACAAAAACAAACATTTTAATTTTGTGCATGTGTGTGCACATGAGTGCAAGTGCCTGAGTTACACGCAGATGTGAGTTGCCTCATGTGTGTGCCATGGATCAGGAGCACTATGTACTGCTAACTACTGAGCCAACTCCCAGTCCTTCACACCATTTCTTGATTTCTTGGGCATCCTCTTTGCACCAGCCTTCCAGGTGTGATTACTCCCTGCCATAGTCAGGCTCTGTTTGTTACTGTGAAGACACTATGGCCACGGCAACTGTTACAAAGGAAGCATTTAGCTGGAACTAGCTTATACTTTCAGAGGTTTAGTCCATTGACATCATGGTAAGGAGCATGGTGACAGAGTTCTACAGAGAGAGAAAGGGGGAGGGAGAGATGGAGAGAGGGAAGGAGGGAAAAAGGGAGGGAGAGAGAGAGACATACAACATATAGAGAGACAGACAGACAGACAGACAGACAGACAGACACACTTGCCCCTGAGCCTGGCTTGGGCTTCTGAAACCTCAAAGCCAGTGACACACTTTCTTCAACACAACCACACCTTCTAATTCTTTCAAACAGTGCCACTCCCTAGGCACTTAAACATATGAACCTATCTGGGGACACTCTTATTCAACTACCATATAGCTGTTTTCACAGTAGACACAGTTTAAGCAAACACAGCAGGTAAAAGATGAATTTAGATAGATTTTCTTGGATAGACAGTAAAGGGAGTCTCAAGTACAAACTGTGCCAGTCTGCTTTGTGAAGGTCTTTTTTTTTTTTTTTTTTTTTTGCTTGTTTTGGTGGACTGGGAGTGGGATGACAATTGATATTTTTATTTAAAATGCTTATGCTAAGATAGAATGGATGCCTTCTTGTATTTGAAGAAATTATTCTGAGATTGAATTTGTAATTGTGTATATACATGTGGGTTTGCTCATGTGTGTGCAGTGTCTGTGGAGGCCAGAGGAAAGCACTGGATTCCCCCTAGAGCTGGAGTGGCTGGCAGTTGTGAGCCACCCAGTGTGGGTCCTGGGAACTAAGTTTGGGTCCTCTCCAAGAGCACTGTATGCTCTTACCAGTTAAGTCATCTCTCCAACCTCAACATAGTCATTTTGAAAATCTCTCAGATTGAAATTTTAATGTGATGAACACCCATGAATTACTTGACTGTGATATGGACAGAACAGTGGTTAATAGTGGTTAATAGCTAGAGCCACACAGCTCAGGATCCTCACCACCTTTTAGAGGGTATAAAGAAGTCTTTATTGGGTAAAGAGATGAAGGCTTCCCTCCATCAGTGCCAGGCGAAGCTCCAGTGACAGAAGGACACAAGAGAGAGAGGCCTGTGGAAGGCTGTTACCATTGCAGAATGGCAGGAAGGTTTTTGACCTTGTCTCCTGTTTCTGCTCCAACTCACACCAGTAGTTAGTGTGCATTAAATAGGATTTTATGAGCTCCTTGGGACTGTAATACCCATTTATAGCATTATTAATCTGAGAAAATTTATTCCTGAAGTTGAGAAACAACATGCTTTCCTGGGGAAAAGTTTGGAAAGTTCATGGCCATTGGAAGTCCAGGACTGGGTTCAGGCAGGTCCCCAACAGTTCCTTTTTGGCAGTTATTGTTAAGCATCTTAAGTAGGTGGAAATAATAAGGGAATTCAGTTAGTACAGAAATAGAAAGGGAAACATCTGGAGTATCCTGTTCTCTCAGTCAGATGTGTATGATAAAATAAAAAACCCATTTTGGAGGTTGGAGCCCAGAAGTGATTTCAGATCATTCTCTTGGGTATTAACCTGCATGTTTTATTTTTGTTTTTTGTTTTTTGTTTTTTTTTTTAAGTTAATTTGGCGAAGGGAAGCAAATGATTACATCCATGAAAAAATGACTTCTCTTCCAGACAGTACACGTTTTGGGAGTAGCATGTGACGATCTTGAATAGGACCATGAATTTACCTTCTGCCCAGAAGTGCCTTCTAGATACGTAGCCAGGACGGTTCACTGCAGTGGTGTTTATCATGACAGGGTTGGGAGACAGTTCAGTGTGCAGGGAAAGGCTCTGGACTGCAGTGATAGTGCACTGAGTAAAGGTCAGCATGCAGGTGGGTCAAGGTGAGCCACAGGCGGGTGGGTTGCAGTGTGATTGCACACACATAAAGACCAAAGGCAGGTAAACGAAATGGAGCTGCAAAGAAAAGCAAAGGGATGAGTGATTATCCTAAAAGTCAGTATAGGCGTAGTCCAGAGCCAGAGGCTGGATGAGGGCCACTGAGGTATTGGCAGTGCTAGATCTTCTTAAACATCATGGGGCTTCAGACATGTACATGTAACACATACATATGTCTATACCTTCATGTATGAAGGTTACTCTGTGCTTTCTTTTCATGGCTGAGCTCCGTCTTGGTGGGCTAGAAGACTTAAAACAATTGACTTGAAAGCCCTTCTGTTTTATTTACTGTTAGTAAGTGCATATTTGGAGCACCAGCGCTCTGAGTGTGGCCATTTACTGTAATAGCAGCTCCTTTAAGGTTTGGAAAGTTGCAAACTGTTTTGGTTGCAGAGATGACTGATGTTATGCTGTCAGCTTCCAGGACTTTCAAGAAAAATGTAGTGTGTTTTCTCATCACGTTAAGGAATTGTGTCCAAGGAGTCCTGTCTGCAGAGTGGGCTAAGGGTGTGATATGGAAGCCGAGTGTACCAAGGGTAGCAGTTTTGTTCAGCAGTTTACTAGAGAGTGAAGCCAAGGTTAAGGTCACAGCCAGATAAAAGCTTCCCTTGCTGAGGTAGCAACAGTTGTGCTGTCTCTCTCCCTCACATCTTCAAGGAGGAATGACATTCCTGACACTAATCCACAGGCTCCTATGAGAGACAGATAAAGAGAGACCAGAGGCAGGTTGTTAGGTTTTGTTCCCTTAGGCACTGACTTAGGCTCACCTCCTTTAACTTCCAATTTTATCTGGCGTGCTCTGGCCCTGGGAAGAGAGTGGAACCGAGAATGCACTGGTGCAGGTGGGGTGGCTGCAAATGATTGCTTTGAAGGAGAACTCGGAAGAGTGCTGTACTGTTGGGATTGCCTCACAGTTGGTCAGATTATTTACAGTCAGGGAACTTCCAAGGTTAATGTTCCACGAGACTTCATTGAGTTTTAAAATACGTCTTTGTTGAGGGGTGTGTGTGGCCTTCAACAGTGACTGTGTCTCAGACCTGTCTTTCCTTTGTAAGTAATGATCCCTTGCCTTCTAGAACACTAACCTCAGGTGAGTGAGCAGAAGGTTCCTCAGGCAGCATGGCATCCAAGCCCTTCCTCAGGTGCTGCTTCTGATTGTGGGAGTGAGTGGCTTTATCAGCGGCAGTCTTGGGAGCAGCCAGAGAAGTACATTTCAGAGACCCTTGTTAGGATTCTTGACTTTGCCACAGAAAAGAATTTCAGAATTCGTCAGTGTGAGGCAGACTTGGGATTGGTAAGGGGTTTTGATATAGGTTAAGCATTTTAAGCTTGGTGGTTGTGTGTTTATGTGTGGGGGGTTGTCTTAGAGAAAAGAGGATACCCATTAAGTGTCTGTGTGTGTGTGTGTGTGTGTGTGTGTGTGTGTGCGCACGCGCGGTCTTAGAGAGAAAGGAGAGTATCAGTAAGTGTGTGTGTGCTTCACAGGAGAGTGCCTGAGTGCCTTGCCTGTAAGCGTCTCATGAGCAGCCATGTGGGGACTCCTGAAGTTATACCTCAAAAAAGGTACTAAGAACTTTGATCTACTTTTCTTTTTAGTTTTTGGTAAATAAGGCTGAAAGATATTTCCTGAGGTTCATCAGGGAGGTTTACAGGCTGATAAAACCATAGTGGTTAAACAATGAGTTAAGCCTTTTTTTTTTTTCCTTCTGTAAGTGAAGTTTATATAGTCTTGTTTATGAGATTTCCAGAAAATTACAGGTTTGCAGCTGGGAAAGGAGTTACGGCCACACTATGGTTATACACGCTTCAGCCATAACCATGTGTAACATGTCCCTGGTTGGAAGGTAGATTAACTCTGTGTGGGCAGATTTTATAGCAGATTTGATAATTTGGCTAGAATGCTTCATTCTCAGTTGTCAAGCCTCAGCCAGACTTCAGAGTGAACTTCCTCTTCCTTATGCCAGTGGTTCTCAACCTGCCTAATGCTGTGACCCTTCTCACGCTGTGGTGACCCCTAACCACGAAATTATTTTTGTCACTACTTTATAACTGTAAATTTGCTGCTATTAAGAATTGTAATGTAAAATCTGATACACAGGATATCTGGGATGTGACTCCTGTGAAAAGGTCATTTACCCCCAAAAGGGTTGTGACCCACAGGTTGAGAACCGCTGCCATATGTCTTTTTCTTTTTGTCCTGCCTCAGTCCCACCTTTAACTTTTTTATTTTCCAGCCTTGTAGGAGGTGAAGCCATGCCAGGCTCCCCATTTCACAGATAAGGAATGGAAGGCATGCCAGTGTCTCTCACAGGGAGGCAGGCAGCTGACCCAGACAGCTCATTCCTGAGCCCTGGCTTGCAGCTAGACATCAACTCTGACCTGTGAGATGGTACTCTTAAAATTTGCAGTGCTTGCTCACCTCTGCCCCACTACTGCTCCTGAACCCTGCTCGGTATACCCTCCCTCCTTCTCTGCCGCCTTGTCTTCGTGGCAGTACCTTGCAGCATATAGATGCAGGCCCTGCAGCAGGGAACTGCCCAGGTCTCATGTAGAGCGTGATACAAGGCTGTAGAACCAGAGTGTAGCCATGCCACACCCACTTCAGTATCCCTTGGCATCCCCACTTCTTCCATCCAGACTAGCTTTAGTTTGCCAGAAGATTCCCTAAAAGATACTGATAGTGATATGTCCCATTGTGAGTGACAGCATTTAGGAGAATGAACAAGGAAAACAGAATTGCCACCACACAGCACGCCGCCCTGCTGAGCTAAAAAAGATGCCACTCACCTTTTGTACCCACTCACAGTTTATTGAAAGAGACCTATGACAAGAGGGAAGTAGAGGCTGGGTGACCCCAGCATGAGTCAGTGGCCACCCGTGCCTTTCCCCAGTGTCCTGGTGGAACAGTAAGCAAATACAATACAATTGAAGCCCATTCTATGTTAGCTCAGCCATCTTGTAACTCTTCTATCAGGTCAAGATGGTTGCCCCAACTGCTCAGAGCCAGCAGCCCTGCTGTGAGGTAGCCACAGAGCGCCATGGGCTAGCCTGTACAGAGCGTGTCCTGGCTTTGATTGTCCAAGTTCCAGCATCCCCAGGGAGAATCAGGGAAGGAGATACACTGTGGAGGTTTACTGAATCCTCACTTAGAGGATTCTTCGAGTATCATCCCTCCTCTTTTCCTCCTCAGACACTGCTGGCCTCTGTGCCCAGC
Organism: Meriones unguiculatus; assembly: GCF_030254825.1. NCBI lineage: Eukaryota > Metazoa > Chordata > Mammalia > Rodentia > Muridae > Meriones > Meriones unguiculatus. The sequence continues at coordinate 103,309,054 of NC_083351.1, forward strand.
ATGCATCTTTTTCTGTACCAGTGAGTATGCATCATGATACTAAGAAGAAGGCCAGTCATTCCACAGTTGGTCCATTCTTATGCCAAAATTTTTTGCCAGTTTAAGGAGAGAGATAAGTGGCTAAGTTCTTGCCCCTCAGCAGGAGGGATGGGTGACCTGGTACCCACATGAACGCTGATGGACATGGAGGGAGACCCTGAAGCAAGCTGGGAACTAGACCAGGCTAGCCAGGAAGAATGCTGCATTCAAGAGTGAGACCACGCCTCAGTGTAAGGTAGAGGGCAATCAGTGAAGGCAGCTGAAAGCAGCCTCTGACCTCCAAATGCATGTGTACATATGTACCCACACATACTCAAACACCCATGCAGGTGGTATGTGAACCTCATGAACACAATTATTTCCCCATGAATTGTTACTGGATTTTTTTCACTTAACAATTATATTTTGTTCTGTCTTTATAAAGTCCTTGATTCGAGGCCAGCCTGGTCTATCTACAAAGCGAGTCCAGGACAATCAAGGCTACACAGAGAAACCTTGTCTCAACAACAACAACAACAAAAAAGTTCTTTTTTTTTTCTATGTGTGGAGAGGGTTTGAAGTGGTAGGAGACTGTGAGATACTGGATTGAGGATGATGGGTAAAGAATGGAAACGATGTTCCCCCTTTTGTTACTGTTAGCAGATACATTTCTATTCTCAACCTTCTTTGTAGTATCTTAACCTTCTTACCAGGATTCAGCAGGAAAGTAAGTCACCAAGGCCTATCTGAGGTAATTTCCCCTGCTTTGAAATGGGTGTAGGGCAGGGCACGAGGCCTGAGTGAATTCGACTAAATTAATGGCTAACTTTCAAGGCTGCATGCCGCCTACGTTGGTATAAAGCTATAATCTTGAGGCAGCTGGACAGGTTCATTACCCATGAGCAAAGTTAGGCTGGTCCTATTGCTTCGACAGGAAGACATTAGCCTGCGGGATTGCCTCAGGGCTAATATTTCCTCAGCGGTCATATCTTCCACCACTTGGAAGGATCTGGAAGAAAATGTCAGGCTTCACTTCAGCACTTAGAATTCAGCCTAAAATCAAACAGGTTACGAAGCATGAGTTGTGCGTTTGTGTCTTGAGTTGTCTCTGTTTAGGGCCACAGAACCTCCCTCTCTAGGTTTCCTATCCGCTTCCATGTGCCCTGGAAACAGCTAGAGGACCTGTCTTGGTGGTAACTGGTTCTTCATAGCACAAAGGAACTAGGAAAACAGGAACAGAGTTGTCAAGGTGAGTAGACTGGCTGAAGCATGGAAGCAACAGTGTCAGTTTCATCTTGGGCCTCCATGTTCAGAGTCTGATGAATGTCTGGCATTTATTTTCATGGCTGCAGTGATACAGTGCTTCACTGGAAACAGTGATGTTTGCAGTTGAGTCTGTCCAGCTAATCACAGCGTCCCCACCTCAGGCCTGTAATGGCAGCATGGGTCCGACTGGCCTGCCTGGGGTATGGAGTCAAGGCCAGTTTTTGCTCTCATGCATGTTGTTTTGTTTTTACTATTAGATGATAAACTTCTTTAAATAAGGACTACAGAGTTTAGGGGAATCTCCAGTGCTTAACAGATCAGCATGTGTAAATACTCTGAACATGAACACCAAGTGAAGCAAAACAGGCCATAGCGCCAATGGCTAGCAGGCTGATAGAAAGTTCTGTCACATTCTTGGATGTTGTTAAAGGTGGATCTTTCTAGTGAGTTTCATGTTGGGATTAAATCCATGACTATTGAAGTGGAAATGGTTTTTAGTATTCAACCAAACTTTTGATTGTTAATGGTTATTTACCTTATTTGTACTTTAAAAATTTTTAAAGATTTATTTATTTATTTTATGTACATGAGTGCTCTATCTGCATGTATACCTGCATGCCAGAAGAAGGCATCAGAGTCCCAGTATAGATGGTTCTGAGCCATCATTTATTTGCTGGGGATTGAACTCAGGGACCTCTTGGAATGATGATAGTGTTCTTAATCACTGAGCAATTTCTCCAGCCCTTATTGATTCATTTTAAGGGTCAATAACTTACTGGAGTGTTTCGTAGTGGTAGCAGACCTACAATATCTTAATTTTGTTTAATGTTTAGAAATTTTGGTTTATCTATGAATAAGATAATAATCAAAGTGTTTGGGTGTAACTAGTGGTTAATACAATTAATTGATTACTTGTTAAGGCTCTCAGTGTTGAGTATATTTCCTCAGGAATGGACAGTATCTGAAAGGCAGAGGGATTGCTATGAACGTGTCAGCAGGCCCCTGGAGCCTAGGAGAATGCCCACTGGAGGAAGTCCCCACCCACAGCACAACTCTCAGTGGCTGAGAATTTATCAGTGTTAGTGGAGTTAGATATCTCATTGTTGGTGTTTTGAGGACAGCCAGGGCTACATAGACAGACCATGTCTCAAAAACAAACAAACAAAAGAAGACTTGCTGTCTCACAGTGGGCAGGAGCTGAGGTGGGGGTTGGGGACACTGGTGTCGAGATGAACTGTAATATTCTAGAGCTTAAGTCTACAGCTGGCTTCATCACTGGGGTCAAGTCCTCCATCCCGTGGAAACTTGGCGTCCCTGGAAGCCCTGGCTCCCTCATTTCTGTCTTTACTAGTAATGGTCAGTAATTGGCAGTCTTGACTGAAGCAAGCCTGTTTGGGACACCTGGCACTCAGAGAAGCTTAAGTTGTGCTCTGTTCTCTAAAACATATGGCAGAAACCTGTGGATCCTGTCAGCTGTCCCTCCTGAGCCTTCTGGTCCTGGGGGATGTAGGACACGTATGTGCTGACATGTAAAACAAAGAAGTTCTGTTTTGAGTTGTGTGGCATTGACGTGGCTTGCTTCATTCCCTCGTGCCTGGGCTGTTTACTGAGCCTCATGACTAAAGCATTTCCTTGCAACTGTTTCTAACTGCAGAGAAGCAGGCTTCTGACTGCTGCATGCCTCCTGCCTCCCCAAAGCCTGCCACCCTCCTTGCTGTGGAAGTGCTGAAACAGCAGCCTCCTCATTCTTCCTTTAGCATGCTCCAAGCTCCCCCCTTCCCTTCCTCACCAGAGAGTTGGGGGTGGTAGATAGTGATGAAGGCAGAAAGTAACTTTTTAATTACATTGTAAAAACCTCAAAGTATACCAATGTTAAAGTATAAACAAAGGAATTGTGAACACTGTGTTATGTACATCAGACAGAGAGAGAATGAGCAGTGTTAACTGCCTGGCCATTGGGAGCGGTTGGTGGCTTCAGACTGTGGTTAGTTTTGTGACTTGGTGAACTCTGCTCAGGACCCCATTTGTAGACTGACATTGAAAATTGCCAGCTACCAAAGGTGTTGTTTACCTAGGGCGCAGTGGCCGGTTGAGATCACCCCCTTCCCAGTTTTCTGCTGTGCTCCCATGCAGTGGGATACAGTGCCTTGTTACTGACCCTCTGCCCAGTGACCCTGTGACCAGTACTGGATCACTTCCATATTCTGACAGAGGTTTGGGTGCTATGGGAGTAGAGTGAGTTATGAATCCAGCCACAGGGTTCCTGGTGTATGAATGTGCGCAGTGACAGGAGTGGGGTTCAGTGGGGTGTAGGATTCCAGAGGGCCAGAGGTTGAGCATGTTTTAGTTTTGCCTGGGGAGAGAATACATATGATTTTATGTCATGTCAGGAATCTAGAAGCCACTGAAGGGCACTTTGAAAAACTTTTAGGGGGAACAGTAAAAGGAGATGTGTGCTAATGACCTCATTTTGAGGACAGTGGTAGGATCAGAGGACTATTGAACACTTGATTAGGATATGTATTACATATATATGCACAGATACATGCTGTACATATATTATGCTATGCATGCATACATACATATACATAGCAAGGCCACCTGAAGGAACACTGGCAAGAAAGATAAGGATAGAGATGAAGGAAGCCCAGGCATAGCTACTTAAATGAATGAAATGTTTGATGTAATAATGGAACAGGATTTCTTTTAGCAATCAATATTGGTTGGGCTGGTATCCATTCACACAGCTCCAGGATCAGGTTTTTCCACTCTTGTTCAATTCCCTGGGCTCTTCGCTGCAACGCATTCCGTGGATCAAGTTGGCTTTACAGAACTGTCATGTATATGTGCGTACATGAATAGGATACACTTATGTCACTAGGGTGGCATCTGCTGTCAGGCTTTATAGTGCATACACACGCGCGCGCACACACACACACACACACACACACACACACACACACACACACAGTGCTAAACCTGCCTCCCAGTACTGGAGCAGCACCCTGCAGGCCCTACAGTGGAGCGGCTTGCTCAGACAGGGTGATGTCACCCTCTCTGCAAGCAGCACGAGGGTGGGGCCGCCACGCAGATGTGCAGTTTTATCACCCTGCCCTTTGTGTTCAGGAGCTCTGCCAATTAACTAATGAGTAAAATTCAGTAATTACCACCAAGGCTCGTCAGTAATCGAGAAGCCACCAGCTTACTACTTAACATTTTTGCTGTGCTTGCCTTAGAGTGCTGCCTTATTTATTAGTCTTATTTGTGGCACAACCTGGGTTTCTGGAAGATTTTCCTCAGTCTTTCCCACAGATGATTTTTCAGTTTAATAAATGTGACGTGGGGTAGCTGACAGGCTAGTGAGACCCGGGAGATGGCTGGGAAGCAGTTAGTGGGCGACATGACAGACAGTTCAGAGCAAGGCACTGAAGCGACTTTATCAGCAGCCCCGTCTGTGGAGGAGTAATTGGGGTTTAAACACCACGTTCTACTGAAAGAAAAAAACTAACTAGGTGAACCATTATGTGAAATTCAAAATGACTAAATTCTGCTGGAGGTTCTGAGAAAGGATTTCCAAAAGAAAGGGTTTTAGGGTAAAAATTGGCTTCCTCAGTTGATTGGGCTCATCTTAGGTTTGCTTCCACGCCTCTGTGGAAAGTGCTCCTGGGTAATGAGCTGCAGCTCCCGTATTCTGGAGATGCTTCCATGCCACTCATGCTCCTGTGAGGGAACAAGATGGAGGACTGTTGTTCCCTTTTTCTTGTTTGATGTTGAAAATTGAAGGCCACAGTGGCAACTGAGAGAGTGAGCACCCTGACCAGCTGGGAAAGGTGCTGTCAGTGTGGCCCTGCAGCACTTACCTCAGGCTCTGAGGACCAGAAGTGGGCAGCTGATCTGACCACTCTACTGTTAGGATGTTGACATTCTGGCCCAACGATTCATCTAAAAGATTTCCCATCATTAGAGGACAACTGTGGGACATTTCCTTCCAGGGTGAAGAGGGTAATTCTCCCTCTCACAGTTGCAATCATAGTATGATTGAAGGCTAAATACATAGAGCTGATCTTTTACAAACTGAAAATAGAAAGTCCTGCGGGACACTGGGAGAGTGCCAGGAGGAGAGTTAGTCTGTTTGTTCATTCATTTGTTTGTTTCCATCCTGCACCCAGAGGCTTTGAATACTTTGCACCTCGTTCTGTCCAAAGCGAATTGGCTCAATGAGAAGAAGATGGAGAGTATCCATTTGTCAACGATATAATATTTGGCACTTGAAGAATCAAGAGCGGTTGGGAGCATGGACTAAATATTATTTATCCCAGACTGACATGCTCCTGACCAGATAGCATTGTAAATATGAAACAGTTCACAGGGACACTTACCATGATGTTTAACTTCAGGGTCGAGCTCTCTTAAAATGTATATATTAAAATATGTAAATATTCACATTTGGAGAGAGGGAAGGAAGGAGGGGAGAGAATGAACTTGAAGCTAGAAGGAAATTCACAGAGCCCTACTTACACAATCATTTCTGATGATAGCCAAGGCCTAATTGCAGATGCTGTCATGTGAGTATTCTGAACACACACATTGTAGGCTCTGCTCAAAAAATAGTTGTCGCTGTCATTTAGTCCTTTTCTGGGACTCGTCCCCAACCCTGGACTAATATTTCATTAAAATCTACCCTTCTTTATTTTTCTGCACACTGTATTGTAGGTTTTATGTAACTTAAAAGTTATGTGGTTCAAAAAATGGACACAACTAAATGCCATTGGCCATTGATCTTCCACACCTCCTGTCCATCCTTCTCTCTATCCTCTTCTAAATTTACCAGCTTTCTGTGTGGTCCCTTGTCTATCAGCAGACCCTCTTGGTCACAGAAGTAAAAATGCTGCTGCCTCCTGGTCTCTGGCACAGAGATGCCATGTTAGGTTTCAGAAGCATCTCTTCAAATGGTGTTTGTTGCTGGGTAACCTCCCCGTGGCCTCAGGAAGTGGAAATGCTTCCAGGTGAAGGTCATTGAGTCTAGCAGCTAAATCCCTTTAATTCCTATGTCAGGAAGGTCTTAGGAATTGGGTTTTTCTGTAGTATAGTCTAGAAGCCCTGCGGCAGTAAAAAGGTCTTTACTTTTGATTTTTAAGAAAACTTTTTTTTTTTTTTGAACAGTTGCACACTGTTTTCATAAATAGCTTTCTACGGCATGGATAACCTGTCTTTTTGATTAGAGGTGCTTTTGTGGTTGGGATTTTACCTCTTTCTGCTTTTTATTGAATTACATGGTCTAGGGTCTAGTCAGTGTAGTTTAGATCTTAGCCATGCTTCCTGAGTGGGTGGGGTTTTAAAAACTGGAAATGTAATTTAGAATAACACTTGGTGACCACCGTTATGTTAACCACACACTCAGTTTCTTTGAGTGATTATCTTTATATTTCTTCTTTCTTTTTTATTTCTTCCCTCCATACCATTTTTGTGGAATAATCAGTCAGATATCACAATAAAGCTGGTGGGAATTGGTGCTCCAGTCTGTGTCTGGATATATGGATGCATAAACGTGAACACGTAACAGGCTTCACATAGTTTGTCACTTGGCTGTGTGCCTTTTCTGTCAGAAAGAGTTCTGTTTAATCGGACTGCAAAGTTGGGAGACTGATAAGACTCAGTAGCTGCAGCTCTAAGAAGCTAAAGATAAGGTCACATGGGGGTAGTGTGTGGCTCACAGTGGCACATGGGAAGTTGAGGTTTTCTAGAAAGCTTTTCTCTCTGCTTACGAGCTCAAATTGGTGTGCTTTTTCTTCCTGTGTGGAAGCCTGAAATACAGCAACTCTAACTTGTGTTATTCACTCCATCATGGTCATCAGTAGACATAAGTAGTTCAGAAGGCTACCAGTCATTCTCAGGGTTTTGGAATTACAGTCCAAGTCACGCAGCCCTTTCCTGATTGGAGACAAGTGAAGCTCAGGGAATCTGGTGGTGACGCTCACTTCATTGGGGGGTTTATCATGTGGACAGGACTAGGTAAACATTGGCTTGTGGGAATGGTGGGAAGTATATACCTTTGTCCCTGACCAGTAGACAAGGATTCCCTTGTCTGACACCTTCAGCTTTGATCTTTAGCTGTCTTCATTCTCACAGGGCTCCTGCTGCTCACAAGCCTTCTCACAGGCTGCCGCCTCCTTTAGAGGGCTGTCACCAGGCTGACATCTTTGCATCTGCCGCACTGCCATCTTTACCCACAGGAGTCAAGTCCTCATGGTGACCTGCAGTGACAGACAGGGAACTGTTGAGACTAGGTGGAATTAATTCACTCAAGAATTTTGAAGGAACTGGGATGAAATTGTAGACCTTTTGGCTCAGGTGTTTTGCCTTCTAGAAATAAGCACTGTTTCGAAGTCTGGTGTGTTGTTAGCACACAGCAGTGGTGCTTTAGAAAGAGAAGTGGCCTGGTGGTCTGGAGACCTAACCGCTGCCTCAGGTCTGTCAGTACCTGGCTGGGGCATAGCAGGAAGTTCTTTCTGAGCCCTGCTGCCTGCCTCTGCTTCTGGAGTGCTGGGATTAAAGGTGTGGGCCACCACTGCCTGGCTCAAATGTCTGATTACTTGCCCTTCATTTTCGAGGCTCAGGAAAAAGCTTGGGCCACTGAAGTTGCTATTTAATTTGAGTACTCTTTTCCCTGATTTCTCCTTGCTGTTTCACCTTCCACAGTGCAGCCCAGAGTGTAAGGTAGTTCTTATTTTAACAGCTCCCCAGGCTTACACTGAGCCCTGTCCACATCAGCAGCAGGAATGGAGAAAGGAGGACTCAACGCTGTCCCTGTTCTCCAAGTGCACACCCCTGGTTTTAATGACACTCCTGGTCCTTGAGAGAGAATTGACACGTAACCTTGACCTAGGGATCCACCTGCTTTAGCCTCCTTGTTGGGGTTACAGCTGCATGGCAGCATGCACGGTGAAAACTTATGATATATAGATCTGTCAGAACTGGGCTAATAAGCACCAGAAATTCTTTGTACTTCTTAGACTACATCTTTCACCAGTTGTGTGACCAAGATCACATTTTGCATTCTTTTCTTGTATTATGTGGCAAAAACAGAAAACTGGGGATGGGAAAGCTACTTTATTTTTTTCCCAGAGGTCTATTAATGATGGCAGTTGCAGTGCTAGTTGTAATGGTTATCCAGCCCTAGACTGGCTACCTCTGTTAGAGTCCAAGACCGTGTCCTAAGGCGTGGCCAGGAGTAAGAAAGATGCTATCCCACATTCCAAGTGCCCCCTTAGGGTGCTCTCTTGTGAGCAGACGGGGCAGGTTTGGGCTGCAGTTCATTCTACTTAGATATTGGCTTGTCTTGAGTTGCAGGCTGCGTGCTGACTTCTCATAAAATTGTTCCATGGCTTTCTAAGATCTTCTGTTTTTAGGGAGTGACCTTGACCACCTTGGAAACTGGAGTAGCAACAGACTACTTTGGCCATTGGTAGTCCTCTGCAGGGTACAACCAAAAAAGCTTAGAAGGCGCCTTGGCCAGTGTGCGCTATGCGTAAGCCTCTCTGCCTGCCAGGCAAGGATTGTTATCCAGGCTTGGAAGATTTGAGGGGAGGCAGCATCGAGCTCCCCCTAGAGGCTTTCCTGTGCTATGACAAGCAGGCTTTACAAAAAGCTGCTAATGCTGCAGTTTTCTTTGGCAGTTACCTAAATTCTACAAGGTTAAAATGAAGATTTGGCAGTGAGTGGGAATGACTTCATATTGTGTCTTCTGGGTGACAAATTATCATTGCTAGCATGACTGGGAGTATTTTGGGACGTGGTCTATCGATGTGTGTAAAGGCCATTATTCAGCATTAAAGTAGAGGAAAATGTTGGGGTCATAGTCTCACCTGTTCACACACAGTCATGTTTCTTAATTGATTTACTGGTTCTGGTGAAGGTGGATGTGTTGGCACTGGGTAGAATGGACATTATACGTCAGTCAGGCAGCTCAATGACTCTCTTTGTCTCTTTCAGGGTTTCGGAAAAATGATGAAATGAAAGCTATGGATGTTTTGCCAATTCTGAAGGAAAAAGTCGCCTATCTTTCAGGTAAAATCTGACTTTATGATCTTCTATGCTTGACTTCTCTGACAGCACAGTTTGATTAAAGTAACTTATTTGCCACAGCACATGAAAGCACCAACATTTCATGGATTTTAAAACTCTTTTATTCTTGAAAAATTAATGCCCAAGGCATTTTTGAGGCAGTGTGTACATGATAAGCCAGTAAGCGCTCGTGATCAAACTATGTCTGCTGTGCCTGAGCTGTTAGGTACAACAGCTGCTTGTTAAACACCTTAGTGTCAGCAGTTGGGAGTGTGACGGTGAGGCACAGTCAGGAGTTTTTAACCTCTGTGTTTTGTCCCACTGGCTCTTTGTTCCCCAGTTGGAAAGGCAAGGCTCTTGTCCTCTAGCTCTTCCTTCAGGACTGCCCGTTCCTGGAATTGTTAGTCTCCACATCTTGGGCTGGCTGTAGTGACCTGGCAGAGATGTCTTCCTGAGAGAAGATACTGCCTTTCCTCACCAGCCCTCCCTCAGTGTGGAGAGGGACAGCCCAGCCCCCTGCCTGTGGGACATCCTTCTTTTCTCTCCTCTTACAAGGAAAGGCTGTGCTTCTGGCCTTTTAGCTTTCTTCCTGGGATCGATGTGCAGCTTCAAAGATGGTACCAGTGAACACGAATGAGATTACACTGTGCTCCCAGGCAGTCCTGCTGGATGCTGTTCCCTTGGCACCCACCCCTTGCACTGTCTAAAACAAGCATGTTGTGCTGGCCTGAGGCAGCCTCTGGTGGCCTCTCAGGTATAATTTACAATGCTGTAAGCTTCTGGGTGTCCTAAGGGCATGTGGTTCTGTATGTATTTAAGATGAAGCTTCCGTGGTGTTTTTGCTTGTCGTCTTTGCTCACTCTTTTAGTCTGTCTGTTGATTTTTGGAGAAGTGTATCTAACTCATAATAAATCTGCATGGTTAGTAAAGATTGTAAAAGTATACAGAAGGAGGGGCTTCAAGTTTTTGGCAATACCTAGGTAGGTAGGTAGATAGATAGGGAGCTAGATGATAGATAGGTAGATAGATAGATAGATGATAGATAGGTAGACAGATAAATAAGTAGTTGGGTAGGTAGATAGACAACTGACTAACTCATGGATTACAATCCACTGAATTTTGAAAGAAGTATCTTATTTACTTTTTGCAAGTAATTTCCGACAGTTTGCATAATGGCTTTACCAGTTTATGAACTACCAGTTTTGTACTTAAAATTGGAATAACAAAAAAATTCTACTTCCAAATCCAAGAGGTATCATGAGGAAGTTCAGCAGGTCTGTCTGGAACCCCGAGCCTAGGTCTGAGAAGGAAACCCACTGGCCATCTGCTCCTGGGCAGTGAGAACTCTGTGGACCACTCTGTGCTTCCTAGAAGTGCAGGAGTTGGGAAGACAGAGAGGAGGATGGTAATGACCTCTGGGTTTTATTCACTTGCTATTAGGTAGTTAATTCAGAGTTTATTATAATGGTATTTTTATTTAACTTACTGTAAAACCTAAACCTTTCTTTTTAACTAATCAAAAAATAAAACCATTGGTCTTAGGAGTTTCTCCTAAATCTTCAATGAAAGTTTACTTGTGCAAGGTTAGGGCTTTGGTGAAGAGAGATGGTTTGCAGTGACCACAAATGAGGACAGAACATTTTAAATTATTAAGGACAGCCAAGCATTAACCAGCTGTGCAAGCAAAGTAGTATAGAAGTGTTGCCTCACTCTTAGTGTTTCCTAGCTTCTGACCACAACTAGCTGGGTCACTTGAGCTTAAGACAATTTTAGGCCTATTGTTATCTTGTAGATAAAAGGAGGAGGGGGAATTATAAAAATAAGTTGATTGCATATACTGTATTTTTAGGAAAAGTTCCAAAGAATGAATGGATTCTCAGAAATAATTTCTTCTTCTAACTTCATTTCTCTCTTTTTTAAAATCACGGTATAATTTTGCCTACTATTACAGTCTTTTACAAGTAGATTTTCATGTACTCACAGATTGTGTAGCCATTTCAATGGTCTAATTCTAGAGCATTTTCATTATTTCTCGAAGACTCCCACTTCCTCCCTTTTTCTGCCCTGGAAGTCACTCATCTACTTTGTTCTGTGACATTATCAGGGAGTATTGTGGGACCTTGGCAAGAGCTCTCCATAAGTTGGTGTATTATGGTGGACCTTGCAGTACAGTAGTGAGACGGTTCAATCCCTAGAATTATAAAACAATAACAAGGATAGAAGTACTCTTAATTACACTAACTTGTCCAGGCCCAAATCTGATAACTGTAATGGCCAATACAAATTTGTAAACTACTACCTTTGTACTTAAAGTTGGAGTAACTAAGATTCTGCTTTTAAATCCAAGAAGCATCTTGAGGAAATTCCACAGGTCCATCTGTATGGAGTGCTGAGCCTAGGTCTGAAAGAGAAGCCCTCTGCCCATCTGCTACTGGGCACCCAGACCTCTGTTGTTTTTCTTTGAAGATTAGGGGGTGGGCATCCAGACAGATTGCAAGTTTGAGGGTAGCCTGGGCTACATAGTAAGACTCTGCCTCCAATAAAAGGTTCTCCATAGGAATGGAATTGCCTTTATTAGTTAAATGTAGTTAGAGCTAAAAAGACTTTAATAAAAGTGGGCCAAGTTTGATGAGTTGTTGTGAGTTGCTGAGATATGTTTATTTGATTGATGTCTCTAAAAGCCAGTTAGGATTTCTTGAACATGAACATGAACTTCTCAAAGTACACATTGCTCTTAAGACCGCACACACCATGTGACTTTTTACGGGGGATGGGTTAAGTGAACTTAAATGGCACATCTGCACAATGTATAAAATCAGGAGGGTGGTGGGTTGAAAGACACCTCCAGAGGCCAGGTGTTGACTGTGATGGTTTCATGAGTTAATTAGCCCATAATGATTCCTCTCCATCTGTGATATGATGACCCTGGTGAAGATGGCTTGCAGAGTTCCTTCATGGTGAAAGATGTACCTTGACTTTGGATATCCTAGCAAACAGAAGCATAAGAGAATGAATTTCTGATCTCCATAAACCATCCACTTTTAGTAAGAAGTGAGGGCAAAGACCATGTTTGGACCACCAGTGACAGCCAGCATAACTTATAAAATAGATTATTCTAGGATGTGGGGATAGGTCTTGACAGGGTAGTCAGGGTGGGATGTGTCATAGAAGGAAAGGTGAGATCATCGATTCAGCAGGAGTGGTGGTTCCCTTCTGGGGGAGACTGCTGAGTAATGGAGGGCAGCCTGATTCACAGAAAAAGTTCTAAACGAGTCTAGGTAAAATAAAATTCAGTACTCTAGCTATAGTTAGAGCGACAGGAAGAAAACAAGGAGATCTATTCAGAATAGGGAATGTCATGATTTCTAAAGCCTGATATCTTAACCTTTTATATAGTTAGGGGTTCCATTTGATCATGTGAGTAACATTGACATTCACATGGGCCTTTAATTTGTTTTTTAATCAGGTCTCATCATGGGAGGAAGTCCTCTGCTATCAGGGCACTAGGGAAAGGTGTATGGGGAGAAGAGGAAGGTGGGTGGGACTAGGAGGAGATGAGTTCTATGATAATGGCACAAATAAAGAGTTAGACCAAGCCAGTGAAGAGGTGTTCCGCTGCTGCTGGGGCTGGTTGGACCATTGCCCTGCGTCACTTCACTCATGGGCTTCTGAGTCCATTACAGTAATGTGTTTGATTCCTTCAAGAGAGGTGATACTATACTCATAAAACTTCTAAAGGTTCTGTCTTGTGAGTTACCTTTGCTTTCTTTTGCTCACTTTGTAAATTATACTTTATGAGAAGTATGCAGGAAAAGCATAATTTATACATACCTAGGGTTCAGTAAGTACAACCTGAGGTTCTGGGAGTCCTGCTGAGGTGGTAGCAAAGACCTCTGATGATGAGAGAGTGACACCAGTGAGCTATGTGCAATGTCAGCTGCTGCATATAGCTCTTCCAGTTTGGGCCTAGACAACTGCTAATTAAAAGCACTTCTATTTTTGTTATTACTGTTTTGCAAGTCTAGGGACTGAACCCAGGGCACTTCATGATGTGCTCTACCACTGGGCCACATCTCCAGTGCTAAGAGTATGTTCTTCAATTCCACATTTGGCTAAGGCTGAGGATCTGGCTTGCTTCCATGTATGTGGACCTATCTGCATTGCCCACGTGGCACGCCTGGGTTGGCTACCCAGAGGCTATTTAAGCTGTGGGCTGGCTTTCCCCAGGGTCTGAGGATTGTTCAAGGTTCCTGAATAAACTGCATTGAAAAAAAAAAAAAAGAGTATGTTCTTGAAAAACATTCATCATGATATCTCAGTATCAGAAGGCAAGAGGACAGGAGCCAGATTGCCAGGGCTGTCTTCAAAGTCTTTCCCATCTCTATTCTCTGTTCTCCTCTACACTTACTCTGGATAATTTTGATATTAATTCCAGCTGTCATATCACTTATTTATAAGTATTTAGTATATATCTATGAAAGAGAATTTAAAAACCTTACCATATCAGACCTAAATGTTTATATAAGTTATTAAATGTTAAGTAATAATACTCTTCATTACCCAAACGGACTCTTTCTCTCCACCCTGACTTGAAAAAACTTTTAAAGACATTAGGAAATGAAAAACAATTAAACTGTTATATGTCCTATCTTATGAATAAGAGATATTTCAAAAACTATAGCCATTAGCATTACTATAAAAATACTGGCCATTTTCGAGATGACTTGCTGCTAATCACTGGCCTGTCACCTTCTTTCATAAGTGTTGCTCCTGTATGAGCAGGACCCACCCGCTGGTCATCTTCTGCCTCCTCCACTGCTTTAAAAGACAACTTAAGCAGCAGCGTGAAAGCTTGTTCTTGTCTATGGCCCACCTATGGCAGTGCTCTGTTATCCTTTTGTCTTGATTTCACCTCTTGGAAGCTTCACCTGCAGCTGAGACAGAAAACCTGGCTCGTTGTGAAGATGACGTGAGGAAGTGCATGTGCAGCCTATGGAGCCGCACTGTGATACTGTGGAATGTGGTGTCTGACTCAGTGTTGCGCCTGTTGAATTTATGTTATAAATGGCTTATGTGGGTGCACAATGCATATGGATCAGTTTAAGCATTCAGGCTCCATCAAGTCTCATTCCTGATTAGAACGAACATGCAGTCAGTCGAGGACACCATAAAAGCCACATGAATATTCCCCTCTGATGATGTTTTGTTGGTGCACAGAAAACAAACAGTGAGAGTTCCCTGTGGTGGCTTGAAGTCTGAGATCTGAAGAGAAATGATCAGAGTTGTAAATTTTGTTTCTGTGCCTTTCTACCCTTGATGGAAATAATAAAGTAAGGTGGACATCTTTGTGTCTATCCAGCCAGGCCAATGTGACTGTAGAGAAAGCTGCCTGCCATTCTGTCAAGGTCAAATGCTCTGGCTGTCCTCTTGTTCTCTGACCTGTTATCAAATCTGCTTTTACTTTATTTACAGTTATACTCGCCTGTGATTTTGTTTACATGTTGTTTTTCTTACTTGAAATTTTTTTCATACAAGGTATTTTGATCATGTTTTTCTCCTTCAGTTCTTTCCAGATCCTCTCTACTTCCTTACCACCCAACTTGGTTTTCTTTCTCTTTCAAAACAAACAAAACCCCAGAACAAGACCTCCCAAAACCTATGAAAGCAAAAATCAAAATGAATAAGCAAAAGTCCAATACGACACCGCCCACCCCCAATAAAAGCCCAGACAAGAATCAAAATAGAACGTCCACAAAAACACCATGGAGTTCAGTTTGTGTCAGCCAATTATTCCTGGGCATGAGACCTACTCTGGGTAGTGGGTGATATGCCCAGAGAGACCTCATATTTCATTTGACAAACAGAGGATATCAGTTGCAGATCACTTCTTGGTTAGGTGTGGGACCTCGTGTCTGCTTCCTCTCTCAGTGCTGAGACTCCATCTCACTTGAACCTGTGTGGATCTTACAAGTGAGTTCATGTGTGCCTTGGACCTGTATGGATGATGCTATTTCCTTGGAGTCACCCATCTCTGGCTCGTACAGTCTGGCTGTTCTTCTCTTCTGTGTAGCTCCTTGAACCCTGAGGGGAAGGGGTCCCCGAAAACATCCTGGCCACTGTGGTGAGACCCCACCGCTCCTAGTTTGTGTACAGCCAGACATTGGTGTAATGTTTGAACAACATTCTTGTTTTTCCTTTAAGGCTGAGAAAATAAGATTTTTCTTGGTAGAAAAAAAGAAAATTTAGAATTCAAGAGAGGAAAGAAAAGAGGAGGGTAAGGGAGCTAGAGGGAGGGGAGAAAGAGAGAGAAAGCAAGAGAGAAGGGGCTGTTAAGGTAAACACAGCATGTGTATTAGAGTGCCAGAGAACTCATCTCTCCAAATTCTAAAGAAAGGCATTTCTTCCTGCACATTAGAGGAAAAGACCAGGTCATCCATGATGTCCTCCAATTACCCCTGAGAACCCAGACATTTTCTGACTCCATGAGAGCTCAAGGTGGGCAAAGATGACACAGCCCCTAGGGTTGTATCATCCTTCCTGACTGGTTGTAGGCTCAGCTACAGCTCTGACTGAACGGATGGGTAAAGTTGCTAGACTTGCAAGGGCATGTAGAAAGTTCTGTCTGATCTTGCTGCGACTAAGTATGTTCCCAATGTTTATTTTGTAGGTGGTAGAGATAAGCGTGGAGGTCCCATTTTAACATTTCCAGCCCGCAGCAATCATGACAGAATACGGCAGGAGGATCTCAGGAGGCTCATTTCATATTTAGCCTGCATTCCTAGGTAAGTTCTATGTGACTGCCTTGTCAACCTGTCCTGTAGGTCTAAGAGGTGTAGCCTTTCTCTACATCTAAATAGTATGTCTACTTCCAAAGAGATATAAAATTAAGGTCATGATCTTGATCTTTATTGCCATTTTTATAACCATTATCGAATTATTTGAAACCCTCTGGACCAGGAACCAGAAGGCAGGCCTTTGTTACTGCAGACCGTGTGGAGTTTTGATGGTGGATTTTGGATGCTCACTTAGCTGGGATTTTAGGATTCTACACTGCTGAACTGGAAAACAGACCACCTTCTTGCATGAGTCTTAATACCAAAGCCCAGTTGCCCGGATTATCAGGAACTTGTTCTTTTCAACAGCCTGCATGTATCTTTCTTATGCTGAGCTTCTATGTGTTACAAATATTCTTTTGATTTGTAGTGTGAAGTTTTTGAGGCATTAAAAGTCTTTATCATCAGCCAATATACTGGCTCACCAGACACCTTGGGGAAGCAGGGTTCTAATTCTCAGTGAGTCTGAGAGAAGCACAGTGAATATGTGCGATTATCTGAGGAAGATGTGTGAACAAGAGTCAGGGTAAGGCAGGAACAGCACCTGGCAGAGAGACTGAGGACAAAGACAGTTGCGTAACAGCAGTCCTCTTTCTCTCCTTCCTGATGGCCCACTGCACAGCAGAACTCCTCCCTCTCTCTCTGCTTCCCCATTCTACTGTGGAATGGTCCACAGTACAGCCAGCTACTTCTTGATCCTGCTGCCATAGGCCAAGGTGAAAACTTTCCTTGCTTCAGTGCTTCTGTTAGGTGTGAGAGAAGTAATACTACTGTTGATATCAGTGCAGTGGGTTTGAGGGAAACTGAGCCAGTGAGGTGGCCCTGCAGGTCAAGCTGCTTGTCCTTAAGCCCAGCAGCTCAGCTTCAGCCCCTAACACTTACACAGCAGAAGGAGGGAACTGAGTGTGCAGCTGTCTTCTGATCTCCACGTGCACACACACCTGCACATATAACCAAATGGAAAAATGTTGAACAAATTTTTTTTTTTTTTGAGTTGAGGTACCTGGAACAGACCAACCTACTTTCCCACCCTATTTACAATGATGCCAGGGTAGTAGGTACTTGTGCCTCTTCTACCAAGCCTTGCACTGGACAGAAGTGCCCTTGACGGTATAACCTGCTGAGGATATTCTTGAGTTTTCCCATTAAATATTCATTGGACTACAGCCACTGTGTGTGCGCAGTGACCAGTTAACAGCCTGCAAGGCTGGGGCTGCAGCTGCCTCACCACGGTGAAATACATGCGAAGTATGTGCAGGCCATTGGGCCTATGCCTGGCACCTGAAGTTGAATTCTGTAGTCATTCAGTGACTCAAATAATTAAGCAACTGGAAAAGTATTTGCAACTGATAATTGATTATCTCCATTGGTGCAATTGAAAAAGGTTTGCTTTTCATTGATACTGTACAACCAGGCCAAGCACATTGTAGCTCATCTGGGTGAAGTTCTCTTCCAACTGATTTTTGTGTCAGTGGACAATTATGAGCATGCATATAGAGGTAGAAAGAATAGTGCAACAGAAACCCTTCCAGTTATAACTGAGTTTAACCACTTATCAGATTTTACCCATCGTGGTTTTATCTGTAATTTCTCCCTGCAGTATTTATAATCCCCCAAACATCATGTAATCACTTGAATGTGTTTGATGGTGCTTCATCTACTGAATGCAATCACTTCATTTTATTACTTTGAATTACTTTTTCATGTACAGTCCCAAGTGACAAGAAATGGCATTTTATTTGACTCTGGTTAAAAGTAAATTAACAAGTAAGCAGTGCACCTACCTAGTGATAATGGAGAAGATCCATCCATGGTGGTCCTAATGGAGAGAGGTGGACACAGCCTGAGTCCCCCTCTCCTCTGATGTCCTTCAGGTTCAGTGCCTCCTGGGAGCATGCTAAAACACATGTCTGCTTCTTTATAGATAAACACCAGAATCGATAAATGTCATCAGCAAATTAATAGTGTGCTCATTTTCTTGGACGTAGAGGTTTGCTTGTAATACAACTCATGTGATCATTGTTGATGTTGGTGACAGACAGAAACCTACTTTCCCTTTTGGTATAGGTTCTGTGTGACCTTTTTATATCTATTCCATCAGTACTCTTGTGAGATGGGAAGGTAGCTTAGCTCTTGAGCAGGCAGTGTAGGGCTCGTGGTCCTATGTGGAGAAGGCCTAGGCTGGTGAGCTGGGACTCCTTCCTCAGTGATGGCTCTTGGTTTTCTGCTATGGGAGAGGTATTGATGAGCGGTATATCTTAGGGTCATTGTGAGTGCTGAGTAAGGTTGTTCATGTGCGCCTCTCATGGTGCTTGGTGTGTAGTAGCTGTCTGAGAAACAGTGCAAAATCTTCTTCTTTCCACCTATGTTCTTCTGTTTCCCTTTGCCAAGCTTGTCATTAGGTAAACCAGTCTGTGTTCTTTGGCCACACATCCCGCTGGTGAGCATTAATGTGACTTATGCTGCTGTGATGTTTGTGTTACATCTTTCTTCAGCAACAGTTAGGGACTTGCCATGCAAGTGTGACAACCACTTTGTATTCCCAGCATGCACAACTGCCATTTAGGTATGGTGGTCTACTTGAGATTCCAGCCTTGGAAGGCTGAGATGGAGATTCTCTGGGCAGGCTGAGTAGTGAGACTACCCTGTCAGTGAACTCCAAGTTTGAGGGAGGGGCCTTGCCTTAATGAATAAACCTAGAAGAGGGATCCAAGATGATTCCTGAATTGGCCTTTGCCTTCCACATGCTCACACATACATGTAGCACCCATATATGTGCAAACATGCATACCCAGACACAGTGATGGAAAAGAAAAAAAATCAACAGTTTTGAGACACAAGGTAGGTCTGTAGGGACTAATTTGTAGTCGCCTTTCCAACCTATCCCTAGGAAGAGCACTGACAGCAGTATTGGCACAGCACCATGGGGCTCCTGCGGTGGTAAAAACAGCCTCCTGGGGGCTTATGCTATCACTGCTTGACCTTTATTTTGTGCTCCCCAAGTTCTAGGCTGTTTACCTTCTGTAGGGTGCTTTCTGGTAGCTAAGTGGATAGGCTCTCCTGACTCGCCGACTCTAGTTGCTCACGAGTAGTGTGAAGACAACCCATTTGATACACTGATTTGAGACTGCTCATGAAGGCTTTCTTCATCTTAGAACTAAGGAAAGAAGTTCTTCTTTCTTAAAGATACAGCTCAGAAGGGGCCTTAGCTTTAACTAAGTTTCCTTTGTCTTACAGATACCATGATGCTCTTAGGTAAAACTATTAGATTAATTAGTTAACAAAGTCACATTTTCCCAAGACCAGTTTTTGTCATCAGGCGGAGGCAGGGCTTGGAGACCAAGTTGCATGTGTTCCTTTGATCACGGTGGACAGCAGACTCAAGGGTGTTTGCAGGTCAAGGCTCTCCCTAGGATACCTGGCTTTCAGTGTGAAGAAAACACACCCAAGAGACTCTGCATGCCCAGCTGGGTTCATGGGCACTGATTACCACTCTGGGAGGAAGCTACTGGGTGGGAACAGTTGGATGGTGAGAGAGCAGGAGTTAATCCTCCTGTAAGCCATGTGGGCCAACCAAAGCACCTTAGGCTTTGTGCTCTGCTTGTTCCTGTTGTTAAGCCCAGAGTTATAAAGGATTCCCTTTAAACTCCTTTCAAGTAGAGGGGCTTTATAGTTTATATGCCTGCTGCCTAGAACCATGCCTAGAAAGACAGGTTGCAAGGTAATTTTAATATCTTGGTTTAGTGATGACTGACATATGAAATGTAGTCTGTCAAACACCCCATAGTAAAACAAACAGGACAGATTGCTTCAGTTTTCTGTGGGCCTGGAGGGGGTTGCTTCAGCAGGGGTCATGCTTCTTCAGAGACTTAGCAGCCAGGCATGCCTCCTCCTGGGATGTAGCTGTCCTAGCTCCATCTGGAGATTTGCACTTTCTATACATGGAACCTTGGAGGATCACAAGCCCAGTTTGAACCCTGGAGATCCAGGATGGTTAACATCCATGAGCTGGGGACACCAGGCTTAAGGAGTGGGGCCAGGAAACAGCTGATGCCTGCGCCTGGGATGTTAACAGTGTTGTGGCCCTGGCCCTGCCTGGGGTGAGGATCAGTGTGAGAATTGGAACCACTTCTCAGCCAGAACCAGTTGATAATGTGTACGGGTAGTATATTAGCTACCTTTCTCATTGCTGCTGTAGCCAGTTATCTGACAGGAGAGGATGTTTCTTTGTATGTTTGTTGTTATTGTTTTGAAAAGATTTATTTTCTTTTTGATTGTATATATTCTGTGGTCTGTGTTGGGTGTACAAGCAAAAGTAGGTGCCTAAAGAGGCTGAAGGGGGTGGATCCCTTGAGATTCAGTTAAGGTGGTTGCTGGATATGGGTGCTGGGAACTGAACCTGGTCCCTCTGCATGGACAGTATGTGCTCTTAACCACTGAGATATCTCTTCAGTCCCAGAGTTGAATTTTTAGTCATGGTTTCAACTAGTGTCAGTCTGTCATAGTGGGGAGAGCTGCCAGAACAGAGCATTTCCATCATGGTAGGCAGGAAGGAGAGTGAGCAAGGATACAGGAAGGGGTCAGAGCAAGATACAGTAAGGATGTGCTTAGTACCCTGCTTCTTGGAATCATATCATGATGAACCCTGCAAGGGATGAATCCATTTATTAGGTCAGAATTCCCGTGATCATTTCTGGAAATTCTGTCAGGTACTTCACTGTTTGTCACTGTACTGACCCTATCAGTGTAGGCAGGTTGGCAAGATTAACCACCCCAGTGTTAACTGCTTATTCATAACATTGCTTTGAAGCTTTATTAACATCCTAGCTGTGCTGTAGTTTTCTTTTTGTCACTGTGATACAACACCCTGACCAAAAGCAGCTTGGGAAGGAAAGGGCTTATTTGACTTATATTTATAGGTCACAATTTGTCATTGGAACTCAGGGCAAGAATTCAAGGTAAAAGTCTGGAATGGGAACCCTGGAGGAGGAGTGCTGCTTGCTGTCTGGGTCAAGTTCATGTAGCTTTTTATTTTATTTTTGTGGGATTTTTTTTATTGTTGTTTTCATTTTGCTTTTTTTTAAAGATAGTTTTTTATTTTATTTTATTTATTTTTATTTTTTTCTGTGCAGCCCTGGCTGTCCTAGAACTTGTTCTGTGGACAAGGCTGGCCTCAAACTCACAGAGATCTGAACGCCTCTGCCTCCTGAGCTCTGGGATTAAAAGTGTGTGCCTCATCTAGTGTCTCGTACAGCTCAGAACCACCCATCCCCCTGCAGTGTACTAAGACTTTCCATATCATTGTCCATAGCTCCTTACAGACTCACCCAGGAGCCGATCTGAGCTGGAAAATCCCTCAACTCAGATTCCCTCAGATGACTCTAGGCTACGTCAAGTTGACAGCTAAAGCTAATTGGGACAGGTGATAAGCAGCTGTTGGACCATCTGTCTTCTCTCCCAGGCTCTAACCACTATGCTCCTGTGCCTGAGAACCAGATCTCTGTTGAGTTCCACAATAGATGTTTCTGGAATGCTTATGTTACACACCTTCTTAGAATCTTGTGGCTGTGCTGTGAACTTTGTATTTGTGAAACTTTGAAAACTAGTTACTGTGATGGTATGAGACAGCAGAGGGAAGAAAATGAGGCGCATAGATGCTTTGGAAGGGTTAGGACAGGGGAAAGGCGAGCGAAGTCTGTGCAAGAGAGGATGAAGGTAGCTTTGGTTGAGACTTATTTTCTTTTCTTTTTACCAGTCTCCAGGAGTAATAACCTTGTTGACTTTCAATGGAGAGTAGTTTGGAAGACAATTACACAGGCAGAGATTTACATGTAGGCTATTTATGTTAGGTGCAGACCTCCCTCAAGCCTTGGTGAGATTTCATCAGGTGTCCGGTATGTATCCAAGACTTGCAGGCAGTCTTTCCCTGGTTATGGTCTGGTACCAGCATCAACACAAAGTAGACCATTGGAGTCTGTAATGATGGGTTATAGCGGTGCCTTAGCTCTGGAGTCATCTGAATTTCCATGAATATCCTTCACATTACAGTGTAGCACAAAGATGTATTTTTTTCTTCCTCTTTAAGGATACCGACTCTCCCTTTTTGTTTTCTTGGTTTTGTTTTTTTGTGAGACCAACTGTCATGGAGCCCAAGGTAGTCTGGAACTCAGTATATAGTTGAGGATGACCTTGAACTTCTGAACTCCTGCCTCTACTTCCCAAGTTTTGAGATTACAGATGTGTCTCTCACATCTAGCTTATGTAGTCTTGGGATCAAACCCAGGGCTTTGTGCATTGAGACAGACAGGCTGCGGATGGAAATGCAGCCCTAGCCCTTCTCACCTAGTGAATATTTGTTGTAGGTGTGCGCCATGCTCACATTCCGTCTCTTCCAGTGTTGAGATTTAATGCAATTAGCAAGTGCTCCCCCCGTCGCCTTTGAGGTAGGTCTTCTTGTTGCCTATGCCAACCTGGCTCCCAGACCCTCCTTCCTCAGCATTGTACATCCCGGAACTGCAGGTACTAACCCCATGCAACCGACCTTTTTGTTTGTTTAACTGCCAAGAGCCAAGAGAAGAGCATGGAAGTCCTAACACAGTTTTGATTGGTGCCAGGAGCCAACGATGTTACTTACTGCCACAGTCACATCATCTATTCAGCCATACATAAAGATAATGCAATCTTGGTGTAGACCTAAACCTAGATTTTCCTCACAGAGCTTGCCAAAATGATGTCAAGAGTCTCTGGTGGGACAGCACTAGAGGAAAGGGACCAAAACTGGACTTCAAAAAGTTCCCAGCACTGCCACCAAGGCCAGTGGGTTGTTGGCTTTGCTTGTGTTGTTGGGAATTCTGAAGTAACTGTTATCCCCATCCTGGGCTCTGGATGCCACACTGAGTTTATTCTCCCTTTCTGCTCCCCAGGGGCCTTTGCTGTGGTAGTTACTGAACTAGTGTGTCAGTTAACAGCACAAAAGGCCAATGGAATAAGTGCTTGTTGTTTCCTACTGAAAAGGACAGAGTGCAACACTGTTTCTATGAAGAATTAAAATCTTAAAGGCTTTTTTTATTTTTAAATTTATTTATTTTTTTATTAATTACAGTTTATTCGCTTTGTATCCCACTTGTACTCCTCTCCCTCTTCCCCTCCCAATCCTACCCACCCTCCCTCAGCTCCTCCCATGCCCCTCCCCAAGCCCACTGATAGGGGAGGTCCTCCTCCCCTTCCCTCTGACCCTAGCTTATCAGATCTCATCAGGAATGGAAGCTGAACCCTGCCTGAATCCATCCTTCTACTTGATTTCTGTCCTCTTTTGGTGTCCGTCTGTCTCTCTCTGTGCGCTCATGTGTGAGTGTGCAAATGTGCATTGTCTGTCCACACGAGCATGCCTGTTGGGTGTGTGTGTGCATGTTTGTGTGTAGATAGATGTATCTGTGTGGGTGTGCTCTTGGAAGGTCAGAGGAGGGCATCAGATGTCCTGCTCTAACATTTTTGGCCTTATTTCCTGGAGTGGGTCTAAACCTGGAGCTAGGCTGGCAGCCAGCAAGCCTGAGGATCCTACTGTCTCCATCCCCCACAGTGCTGGTTTACAAGCATGCTTGGCCATAATCACTTGTTTTTCGCCCGATTTTACTTTGTTTGAATAAGTGTTTTGCCTGCCTGTCTATCTGCACACCCCTCTCCTGTGCAGTAATCACGAAGGCTGAAAGAGGGCTTTGGATCCCCTGGGACTGGAGTTGTAGAGGCTGTGAACTACATGTGAGCACTGAAAAAGGGACTTGGGTCATCTGGAAGAGCAGCCAGTGCTCTTCTGCCTAATGTGGGTGCTGGGGATTTGAACTCTGCTCCTCATACTTGTACAACAAGTGTTCCATCCAACTGAGCCATCTCTCTCACTTATCGGCTTCTTTCCTTGCCCACAGTGAAGAGGTCTGCAAGCGAGGTTTCACAGTGATTGTGGACATGCGTGGCTCCAAGTGGGACTCCATCAAGCCTCTGCTGAAGATCCTGCAGGAGTCCTTCCCCTGCTGCATCCACATCGCCCTGATAATCAAGCCCGACAACTTCTGGCAGAAACAGAGGACGAATTTTGGCAGTTCTAAATTTGAATTTGAGGTAACGTTCTCTGGGTAGCCACATCCTAACTCAAAAGGCATGGTTTATGATAAGCGCTGCATCCTCACCGTGGTGGGCTGATGACAGAGCTTTAAAACCCTGTATTGAGCAGGACCTAGATGTCAATTTTATATAGATCACACACACACACACACACACACACACACACACACACACACACACGCTTAATTATTTTATAAAGAAGACGGCTTCATTCCTTATCCCAGTGCAGTGGCTTTTGACACAAAGGTTTGTTTTTTTCTTTATTAATTACACTTTATTCACTTTGTATCCCCCCTGTGGTTCCCTCCCTCCTCCCATCCCAATCCCTCCCTTCCTCCACCCTCTGCATGCATGCCTCTCCCCAAATCCACTGATAGGGGAGGACACAAAGGTTTAGATTTCAATTCTCAGGGTTTAGGGTGTCGGGTATCTTGGAAGAAGCCTGTTTCTGTCACCTCACTTGAATAGTGCCTCCTGTCAGCACAGAGCTGTGTGTCTGCAGAGGTGTGCTGGGTGCTTCATCCTGGAGATGAGGGAATGGCAGAGGGATTGAGTTTGTCTAGTCCTTGACAGTGTGGAGATTCGTCAGACACTTTAGGTGTGATCTTCCATTTGTAGAAGTGGAGGTAGTCTTTTAGAACTGTAGAGTTCTGCATTCAGCTGAGCCTGGACGACGGCTGTCAGATGGTTATAAAAAGCAAACCAAAGCCTGCTAATTTATTTTCTTTCCCACTGAGAGCCTCCTCTCCTTAAGCCACTGCCGTTCTGACAAGGCTTTTGATGTGGTCAGTTTAATGTGATGATTATGGAGGGAAAGTATTCCAAACAGCTTGAAAGCTTGGCTCAGGTTCTGTCTGTGATAGGACTGGAATAGTTTCTTGTAATAAATTATACCCGTTCCTGGTGGAGGAGCTTGCTGTTCCTGCCATCTCTACCAGAATATCAGGTTTCAATGTACAAGAATCATGTTTTAATGTAAATAATATTATGTAATGAAGAAGTATCAGTTGTTTACTTTTCAAAGTGTCTTCTTGTGTATACTACTTGATTTGAAAATGTCTTTCCATAGTGATGATTTTTCTATCTGGAAGTGGAATTTGATTTCAATTTAAGTTTGAAACTGCTTTGAAGTGGTTTAAGTGAAATATATAGTACGCTTTTTTATTCTCATACAAAATAAGTATTAATTTTGAAAGATCATTGCATGTTAGGATTTGCCTAACGGAAAATCTAAAGTGTGATATATTTTAATTAAACATATTCTAAGTAAAAAAACAGTAGTTTGAGGAAATCATGAATTTTTCAGGCAAATGGTGGGATCTGGAAAAAAATCATCCTGAGTGAGGTATCCCAAAAGCAGAAAGACACACATGGTATATTCTCACTTATATAGACCTATAAGATAGGATAAAATACTAAAATATGTACACCTAAAGAAGATAAACAAGAAAGAGGTCCAGGGGTAGGATGATCAATCCTCATTTAGAAAGACAAAGGGAATGGACATTGGAAATAGGAGAAAACAAGTAACAGGACAGTAGCCTACCACAGAAGGCACCTGAAAGACTCTACCTAGCAGTGTATCAAAGCAGATGCTGAGACCCATAACCAAACCTTCGGCAGAGTGTAGGGAATCATATGAAGGAAGGAGGAATTAATATATCCTAGAGGGGACAGGAAACCCCACAAGGTCCAAATATATCTGAGCACAGGGGTCTTCTATGAGACTGTTTATCCAACCAAGGACCATGCATGGATATAACCTACAACCCCTGCTTAGACATAGCCCATGGTAGCTCAGTATCCAAGTGGGTTCCCTAGTAAGGGGGACAGGAATTGTTTCTGACATGAACTCATGAGCTTCCCCTCCCCCCTGAGGGAGGAGCAGCCTTGCTACGCCACAGATAAGGACATTGCAACCATCCTGAAGATAAGCTAGGGCCAGACAGAAGGAGAGGAAGACACCCCCTCTCAGTGGACTCGGAAGGGGGCAGGGAGGAGATGAGGGAGGGAGGGGAGGATTGGAAGGGAAAGAGGAAGAGGGCTACAGCTGGGATACAAGTGAATGTATAAAATTATTTTAAAAATAAAAAATATTTAAAATAAAAAAGAAGTTGATGATAAAAACTGTAATCATCAATAAGAAATTTTTACCCTTGATAGTGCAAAAAAGTATTAAGAAGCATTAAAAATAAAATTATACTGATAAGATATACAGCATACTAAACATTAGAAAAAATAGAATGTAGTATCATGTCTATTTTATAAAAATATAAATATGTAAGGTAATCATACATTAAAATTTCTGGACAAAGAAGTAAAGAAATCATGAGAAGCAGAGATTTTTTTTTTACATGTACAGGAATATTTTATTTGTTTTAAATGAATATAGCCTTCCTAACTAGAAAAACTTAAATGCTGAACTTGATATATTTGAAGTTATGAATAAAATCCTATTCTTTGGTTCATTAAAAAACAAAACAAAACAGTAGTTTGCACTCATACAAGTATTTACTAATCTTGTTCACTAGTCTCTTAATCTGGGCTCCTGAAGGGATCTGCCCGTTTTCCTCCTGGTCTATTTGCCTCTTCGTGGTTGCTAGCCTCTCTCTGTGTGACTTCCTCTGTGGAAGTTACCATTGGCCCAACATGGATAAGAACAAGCCCTGTAGGCTAAAGGCAGTTCTTCCCAGCTGTTTCTTATGCCAGCCAGCACAGAGATGGGGATTGTAGGCTTCTGTCTGGTTAGAGGTGGCAGAGGTGGGTTAGCCAGCCTATTTATCTTTCAGTTCTGGACCAGCTAGCTCTTCCTCCTTCATATTTGCATTTTATCACCCAACCTCATGTTTTCCTTGAGGCATCTTATCAATATCAGTGTGCTTCCCCTTCCATTAATCAGGTGAGGTTGAGCGTTCCTGCGTAGACTGTGGTAAAGTTTCATTAGTGTTGAATTGGGATGCAGGACAGGTTATATACAGCATTCGGACTACACAGGATTGTAGCAGGTTACCACAGGGAAGATGGTATTTACTCTGTGAAATCACTTTCACCAGCCCTCCTGTGAAGCTGGAGATACTAGTAAGCCTAAGATTTAGATTCTTCTTATTCTTCAAGTGGAATCTAGCTGATTTGGGGCTTGTGAAAGTCAGAGTACTAGGCTGCTAGGCATTCTCACTAACGTGCTACTTTAATGGAGTTTTTCATCACCTTGATAATGCGTCTCACCTCCATATTTGTTCTGGGGAGGCAGAAACAGACATAGACTGGGTGTTCTATAAGCAGGTTACCTTTAACTTTGGAAACTACATGTGACCACTGTAAGTTGCAGGATGCTATGACCACATAAAATTGGTTCATCTTCTCATACATAATTTTTTTTTCCCTTAAGACAAATATGGTCTCTTTAGAAGGCCTTACCAAAGTAGTTGATCCTTCCCAGCTAACTCCTGAGTTTGACGGCTGCCTGGAATACAACCATGAGGAATGGATAGAAATCAGAGTAGCTTTTGAGGACTACATTAGCAACGCAGCCCATATGCTGTCCCGGCTAGAGGAACTTCAGGATATTCTCGCAAAGAAGGAGTTGCCTCAGGACCTAGAAGGGGCTCGGACCATGATTGAGGAGCACTCTCAATTGAAGAAGAAGGTGATCAAGGCTCCCATAGAGGACTTGGACTTGGAGGGACAGAAGCTGCTTCAACGGATTCAGAGCAGTGACAGTTTTCCCAAAAAGAACTCAGGCTCAGGCAATGCGGACCTGCAGAACCTCTTGCCCAAGGTGTCCACCATGTTGGACAGGCTGCACTCCACCCGGCAGCACCTGCACCAGATGTGGCATGTGAGGAAACTGAAACTGGACCAGTGCTTCCAGCTGCGGCTCTTTGAACAGGATGCTGAGAAGGTAAAGGCGGGATGGGGGGCGGGGGGAGGGGGTGCTTGCCTGCCTGACAGAGGGAAGCTGCTGGGGCACTTGGTTTTGAAGCTCAGACTGATGTCGTAAGGTGAGAAAACAGAGAGAAGGAGGAAAAAACCCACACATACATACAATAGTTGTATATTACAACATTCATGCCATAGCAAGGGCCATATCAAGACCATGCTTACGTCTATGCTTACGTCTGGCTTAAGGCTTTACCTACAGTGCAGTGCAGTGCTGTTTTAGAAAGTCTGAGCTAAAACTGTTAGTGCTTTGATGAAAAGTGCCTAGAAGGCAAAGGTGATTTATTTTTTTATTTTTTATTTGTTAAAATACAAATCGTAGTGCAGGGAATCTTGTGAAAGAAGGGGGCGGGGGGAGACTTGGTGGAGACAGGAGTTCCACCAGGAAAGCAACAGAACCAAAAAATCTGGCCCAGGGGTCTTTTCTGAGACTGATACTCCAACCAAGGACCATGCATGGAGATAACCTAGAACCCCTGCACAGATGTAGCCCGTGGCAGCTCAGTCTCCAAGAGGGTCCCTAGTAAGGGAAACAGGTGCTGTCTCTAACATGAACTCAGTGGCCGGCTCTCTGAACACCTTCCCCCTGATGGGAGAGCAGTCTTACCAGGCCACAGAGGAAGATGCAGCCAGTCCTGTTGAGACCTGATAAGCTAGGGTCAGAGGGAAGGGGAGGAGGACTTCTCTTATCAGTGGACTTGGGGAGGTCCATGGGAAGGGATTAGAAGGGGACAAGGGAGAGGGCTACAGCTGGGATACAAAGTGAATAATTGTAATAAATAAAAAAATTAAAAACTAAAAAACATAGAAACATAAGAAAAAAAGGTACAAATTTCATGATTATATTCTCAAAAGCAATGATTATGTATAGATTTTCTGATACCTTCCATCTTCTCAAAAAAAGCCATCAAACTCCATTCAGACATATAACAGTGTTCTTTATAACCTAAGGTGAGTAATGCCATTAAAAATACGCTGATTGATTATATAAGACTTCTCAAAGTGTTGTATTTTTCACATGCATGTGCATGCATATGTTACATAAATTATAATTTGCCCATTAAAAAAAATACGTTTCTGAGTGACCTAGGTAATAATGCTCGATGTTCTCATGTTTTATTTTTGTGTACTAGAGACACCAGCTGGCCAAAATGAATGCTCGTTCATTACCAGCTAATGTGTTCTTTGCAATGTGCAAGAAAAGAACACTTGCAAACAGGAATGGTTTGCAAGCCATAAGCATAAGTGAAGTAATCACTCTTAACTTGGGGTCACTGAGGTTTTTTCATGGACCGGTAAACATTGTAGAGTGAAGAACTCTGAAAATTTTGATACAGGATGCTAAAGAGACTTACAGGAAAGTGACAGTCAATATCACTGAGACCTAATCTTAAAACTCTCAAGTCCTTTAAAATATTTTGGTTAATGTCATTGTTTGCATTTGCTCAGGTTTCTGTGTCTGTCGTACCCTGTTTCTACTGTTGGTGCTGTTAGTAATCTGCATGGATCCCAGTACAGAGATCCTAAAGCCACAGTTCCAGCCTTGTGTCTTTGGAGGGAGAGCAGTGTGACACATGGGCCACTTTCTAAAGGAAGAGGCTGAGGCATAGAACACAGGAGGTCCCGTTAGCTCGAGGGAGGGGGCTGGGGTCCTCCCCATGAGATGAGACTTTCTTGGGGATCTGCTGCCTCAGAAGCATTGCTTGTTTCCCAGAAGCATAAACTCCTGAAAGCTTAGAGATCTCAAAGAAGCTACTCCGTTCGCCATCTTACGTCCTCAGCCCTTTTTCTTTTGCAGTGATTGCAGGTTTTCTTTTTCCTTCTGCTAGATGTTTGACTGGGTCACACACAACAAAGGCCTGTTTCTAAACAGCTACACGGAGATTGGGACCAGCCACCCTCACGCAATGGAGCTTCAGACGCAGCACAATCATTTTGCTATGAACTGTATGGTAAGCAGAACCTACAGGTCCTGGCCTGTGAAAGGTTTTTAGCAAACAGGAGGCAGTTAGTGGCTCGAGTACCCACACCTCACACAGGCTGTGTGGGGTCTTCAGGATAACAGTGGATGTAGAGATTCTTCACTGTATGATTTTAGACAATCTGTTTGACCTCTTTGACCCTCAGATGCTTAATCTCTGAAGCAGGTACAATGTCCATCTTTGATGTGTTGTGCTATTTACTCTGTAAGTCTAAAACACTTTAGTGTGGCTTTCAAGATGTACTTAGAGCTCAAGAAATCATAATTAACACCTGTGATGTTATCTAATTAAAGCAGGTGAGGAACTCCTAAAAATATGAATGATGTCTCTTTTCTTCCCTCCCTTCATTCCTCCTCCCTCCCTCCCTCCCTCCCTCCCTCCCTCCCTCCCTCCCTCCCTCCCTCCCTTCCTCTCAAAATGGTGCTTATTCCATTACACACACAAGTTTGAGGATAAGAGTCAAGGTATAGATACTTGTAGTAGGGATAGCACATGGCCAGAGCTGGGTACAGGCTCTGTGGGGCTGTGTAGATCACCATGCCTCTATGTGCTGAAAGTGGTGGAATGAGAAGTAGGAAGAACAGAGACTGGTATAGTCTGCTTAGGAGGTGAAAGTGAGAAAGGAATGTGGAATCTGGTCTATGGATGAGGTGCAGAAGGACTATTTCAGTGGATGGCTCTTCTCTTACTCTCACCATTCTAAGTGAGAGCCTCTGTGTGTGCTCTCCTGACAGACTGCAGAGGAGCCTTCACTCTTAAGGATTCAGAGAAAACAACATTAGCAAATCCAGCCACTTTAAGGAGAGGTGAGGGACAGGGTAGGAACATGGATAAAAAATGGAGGGTGTTGCTTCTGAGTCACTCCCTGTGGTGACAGTGTGCCTGAGATCCACATCCAGAGTAGCAAAGATACGGGCCTCAGAGTACCCAAGATCTATAGCCAAAGCAGAGAAGACACAGGGCTCAGTTTCCCCATGGTGACAGTGTGCCTGAGAGCCACAGCCAGAGCAGAGAAGATACAGGGCTCAACTTCCCTATGGTGACAAGTGTGCCTGAGAGACACAGCCAGAGGAGAGAAGATTTGGAATTCAGTTTCCCCATGGTGCCAGAGTACCCAAGATCTATAGTCAGAACAGAGGAGACATGGGGCTCAAGTTTCAGAGCTGTCATCCCATGCTTGCTTGCCTCTTGGTTCTGACACTGATAATTCTAAGGCAGGAAGTGTGTGTGTGGATCAGAGCTGCTTCATGGGAGCCAGGAAGCAAACAAAGGGAAGGGAGCAGGGTTCCCAATAGACCCTGCAGAGAGGCACACCTTCTTCCTGTAGCCAGACCTATCTCTAATAGTGCCATTAGCTGGGGACAGAGCTTAGCAAACGCTCAGCATGTGAGTCTTTGGCAGATCCATAGTACATTGCTTTTAACTTAAAGGAAGCTAGTTAAATTTATTTTAATTAATTTATCCACACAAGCCAGGAAGTGTGTTCTCACCTACTCTCAGAGCCTCATGAACTACCCTCTGCCTTTGCTGCTTTGGAACAGTAAGGTCGGTGAGTCTGTAGAAAAGGAATGTGGGTTGGACTTGTCTGGCATCTCAGCCCTGTATGAAGTCAGCTCTACCCGGCTCTATTTGGATGATAATAGAAAAAAATCAACAAAAAGGACCAAAAGGTAGAATTCTGTAGGGTTAGGAGCTATGGCAGGTTGAGGCTCCTGCAGGGTGGTGACAGTGTGGCTCAGAGGCCTGGGGAGGCAGAGAAGGGACCCCAAATGAAGGAATTGGATACCCTGGCTAAACCAGTAGTGAGTAGCAGGATCCAAAGATTTGTCTTCCACTCAGGGGGTTCACACAGAGGAACAAGACAAGGTCACAAAAGCAAAAATACATGAGCAGTTTGGGATTTGTTAATTGTAGGCCGCACTCCAGAGTTGTTATCCCACAACTCTGAATGTTACAACAATCGGAAGAATGGAAGCAGAAAGACACACCACTATCAGATCATGCCTTGCAAAAAGGAGAAAGCTGCTTTATTTCATTTTTAAATTCTGTATACTTGTTCTTGTCAGTCAACTGGTGGACTCACAAATTTCAGCAAAGAGCTTAACTTAAATCTGAGTACAGCGTCATTCCTGCTACACCTTAATTCTCACTCCTGAGCGAAAGCGGATCCCTTTGAAGGAGGTTTCCATTGGCACAGAAAGATGGGTTGGGTTTACACAGGAAGGAGAGCTGGTCTTCACATAAATAGCCTTTGGCTGCTAGGGACATATTTTTGAATTCCTGGGTTCTAGTCAGGCCACTTCAGTTCTTGTGATTATTTGTCAGCAGGCCTGCCATCTGGATCACTGTCAGGGTTGGAAGCCAAGAACTGAGTATTTGTGTGTACCCACTTGTGTATTTGATTGCTTTGTGGCTAACAATCATGCCTTTCGGTGAGTTGATTATTTTACAGTTTTAAGAATAGAATTTGGAACCCAGCTCAGGGTTTGTGAGAATCCTGAGAGTAAGGTGTTTGACAGGGGGCGCCAGGTGATTGTGCTCTTAGAACTGGGGACCTGTTAGCAGGCTGTCCACAAAGCTCTCTGCGTTTCTTAGGGAGGAGTCTCCTGTCCACACTCCCCCAGTGAGCCTCTTCCTCTGCCTCTTCTCTGCAGAACGTGTATGTAAATATAAACCGCATAATGTCAGTGGCCAGTCGCTTGGTGGAGTCAGGCCACTACGCCTCCCAGCAGATTAAGCAGATTGCAAATCAGTTGGAGCAGGAGTGGAAGGCGTTTGCCGCAGCCTTGGACGAGCGCAGCACCCTGTTGGACATGTCTTCCATCTTCCACCAGAAGGCTGAAAAGGTCAGTGCCCGCCCCCTAGACCACAAGACGCCAGCCAGAGTGTGTCTTCCTTCAGTCATCTTGTGTTCTCCGCTGTCTTCACATAGGATTTTCTCTGCCATCTCCAGCCTTCAAGTTGAAATCCATACTGTCTTACTTGTTGCTCTGTGAGTTTAGGCGGCGGCATGTTTCACCCCTTGATGTTTTTTTGTTTGTTTTATTTGCTTGCTTATTCATTGTGTAGACGAGACAGGGTTCTTTGTGTAGTCCACGCCTGGGCCTTGCTGTGTCACATAGCCTGCTTCAAAACTGGCAAGACCCCATTCCCATGCCGCCAGTGCTGGGATTGCATGTGTGTCCCCAGTGCCCAACTTTGGTTTTCGGGGTTGTTTGTTTTGTTTTTTGTTTTCTGAACTATAAAAAAAAGCACTTGCTTGGAGGATTGTTTTAGGGCATGAAAACAACTACTTGTCTCTGTGCTCTACAGTATCTGGTGTACGGTAAATACAAGTTATGTATGTCTTAGCTGAAATACATGGAAATAGATCAGTGTCCAGGGTTATAATAAAGACTCCATACTTGGAGAATCCAAAATGATCTGATTTTTTTTTGTTTGTTTGTTTTGCTTTTGGTATATAGTTCAGAAGTTTCATATTTCAGTGTTCTCACTAGGAGTGTTTGGCCTATTAGTAAGCAGTAGAGTAGCTGCTGGTCTTTCTGTTTTCTTTCTACTCCTTTTCCCCCTTTCTCTTCTTCCTTCTTCCCCTTCCTTACACTTCCTATTCTCTTTATTATTTACATTGGGACACTGCAGGCTGTAGAATGCCTCTCAGTAGCTTCCATATCAGGGACTTGTGGAGATACTCATGGCCCTTGTGGCCAGCTGTGCATCTGTGAGTTGGCTGGGACTTTCATCATGTTCTATGATGTGTGCCTAACTGCAAGCCTAGCCTTTCAACAATACTGTCTCCTCTTGGCAGAGGTGGCATTAGATGTTTTGCCTTTCTTTGTCAGACAAAAAGTGTTTCCAGGAGGCCCAATGCTCACTGGTGTTCCGCGTTAAAAAGGAGAAAAGGGTAGATCCAGCCTTTTGGCCTTCTGCAGCCATAGGAAGGCTGTACCAGCAACAGCTATGTGGGAAAGACTTTTGTGCTGGCAGCTTGCACACTGCCCCCACATTCGCTTCATGGGCTAAAGTTGAAAGAATCTTGTTTAAGAGAGGGCATGTAGATCCCACAACATGTCTCACAGCTCAGCGCAGGCACACCTGTCTGAGAAGACCCTGGGAAGGCAGCAGAAGTGAGAGATTGCTTATGACTCTGATGTTACTGCAGGGAGTGTGCTGTCGACGAAATACCTTTCTAAGACATACATGCAGGGGCGTGTCACTGTGAAGGCTGGGGAAGAGGTGGATGGTGGCTTCTTTACTGGCATAGCTTTCTGTCTTTTGAAGGGAGAGGGCTACTTCTCTAAGGCTTTGCATGATGGGATGGTGGTTCTGAGCAGGAAAAAGTATCTCTTTAATCTTAAACTAGTCTCTGTTGATGAGAGAAGCTGTCAATAAAACTCAGTAGAGGCCCAAGCTTGCCCAGGATTTCAGCAAGGCAGTCTAGTGTTGCACAAGATAGTAATTAGCAATGATCTCAACCCTAGATCTCAGCCTTTAAAGTGTGAAGCAAGGAAAGAAGCTAGTGGAATATAAACAGGAAAAACATCTTAATGGTATCATATAAAGACTGTGTGTAAGGCCTTCAGGTCTTACTGTTAGAATCTCTTAACTGTGAACTTAACTGACTCTGTGACCAAAGGTAAACAAAACCCACACATTGAATATGGTTTAGAGCAATAGGACTCTTCTTTGGCATGAATTAGCATGCTCTACACAATCCTGTGGCTGGCTCCCTCTGCTCCTTAGGGTACAGAGCAGATGCACTTGAACATATGACATCATTGCTAGAGAAAGGCAGCTGTGTATCCCTTACCTGGGTCATCTTTAATAGCCATGCTGTGTGGTTGTTAATAGCCTCTTAAGCCAAGAGTTGATGAATTGCTGTTGAGGGATGAGATGATAGGAGCATTAGAAGCAGGGCAACTAGTTTGTAGTAATGGCAAACTGTCTGTAGTCTGTATGGAGGGATTCAGAACTGTGAGTAAACCCAGGAGAACAGTTGCTGCTCCGACTTGCTTAAAAACAATCCAGAAATATGCATGTCACAGGGGCATCTACTCACCCATGATTTACTACTAAAAATTTCAAACATGCAACAAAGATGAAAGAGCCCGAGGTGTTCTTGTTTGGGTAAAATGAGTGACTGTGATTTATAAATTTGAAGGAAAGTAAACAAGAAGACTGCTACTGAACAGAAATTCATGGGATCCCGTAAGAGCTTCATAGCACTCCTGGTCTCGACATATAAAATGGCCAGAGAAGTTTGGCTTGAGTCTTTGCATCTGCTTCAATCCCTTGCTGGGTGGAGTCTTTTAGAGGAGATCTGTGGTAGGCTCCTGTTCTGTTAACTCTCTTCTACTGCTTCCGTTGTCTGTCCTGTTTGGACAGAGCATAGGGAGCCTTATGGAAGAAGGGGGAGATACCCAGAAGGGACAGGAGCCCCACAAGGAGACCAACAAAGCCAAAAAAGCTGGTCCCAGGGGGGACTGCATATACTGATGCTTCAACCAAGGACCATGCATAGAGAGGACCTAGACCCCCTGCCCACATGTAACCCATAGACAGCTCAATCTCCAAGTGGGTTCCCTAGTAAGGGGAGAAGAGACAGTCTCTCGCATGAACTCAGTTGCTTGCTCTTTAATCACTTCTCTCTGGTGGGGAGACCTAGCCAGCCCACAGAGGAAGACAAAGCAGTCAGTCCTGATGAGACCTGATAGGCTAGGGTCAGGCAGTGGGGGAGGAGGACTTCCCCTATCAGTGTATTAGGGAGAGGGATAGGGGAGGAAGAGGGAGGAAGGGTGGGACCAGGAGGAGATGAGGAAGGGTGCTACAACTGGGATACAAAGTGAATAAATTGTAAAAAAAAAAAAAAAATTAAAAAAAAAATGGCCAGAGAAGGAAGCACAGCTGAGCTTAGGAAGGGCTGGTGAGGCACAGGCTCTGCTTGTGTTCTGGCACTGAGTGCTGCTCCCGGATACCCAGCGTGTGCAGGAGGAGCAGCAGGGTACCATCACAAGTGTTTCCTTACTCTCTTCCCCCTTATCCCACAGAAGAGACACCCAGGGATTCTTGTAACTGTGCCAAGCAAGGTAAGCAGGGACAGGTGGCCTTCTCTTTAGGCTTAAGCTGTTTCATAGCACATCTGGAGAGGACCAGAAATGTGGGCTTCCATCTCAGTCACCTCTTTGAATCTGATATCGTATTTTCATGGGGAGCTTAGATCTGAGTTGGGGGTGTAGTGCTCAGATAACTGCCTTGCTGCTGGAAGCAGGCTTCTCTGTAGGGGTTACAGGCCACAGTGACATGCTTAGCATCCCACCTCTGTCTCCATAAGCTCTTGTGTTGGTGTTTAACAATGACATCATGAGTCAGCAAGAATGGTGTTTTGTAGATGTGTTTTCCAAGGATGTCCACATCATCCTCTCATGTCTATCTCCACTGATGGTCAAGTCAGGGTGTTGATTTGTAGACAGGAAAATGAGCGTCTGGTTTTAGTGACGTTATAGTAGATGCTGCCTAGGGTCTGCCTGTTTTTTAGCTTGGAAATGTGGCATATCCACTGGGTAGTCCCTTTGTGTTAAGAATATTTCATAGCAAGTTATTTTGGGGATTACATTTTTAAACAGCAAATTAAAACTACTTGATTCTTGCTATTTTTTAAAACTCCAAGTTTCAGTGTGAAGAACAGTTCAGAGCTTGTTGACCCACGTGCTGGTCTGTCACCACACATGGCAGTTGAAGCCGCTTGAGGTTAAATAAAATTAAGTAATAAAATTATAATAAAAATAAACATGAATTAAAGGAAAATTAAATTTCTGTGTGGAGTTCACCAGCGCATACAACCAGCCACTGTGTGGTTCGAGCGCCGACGTGTCTTCTTTGCTGCTGCGCTCCGTGAGCCAGCTCGTGTGGAGTGAGCTAGAGTACTGATTGCCCTGTTTTATCGCAGACTTTAATGGCTGTCTGTGCTCAAACAGCCCGAGACTAAATTAACAATCAGTAATTGTATAGTTCTAGAATATTTACACAGCTCTGAACAAATGAAATAAGGCTAGAGAGCATTGCTTCATTTTGTCCTTCAGTCAGCCTCGTGGAATAAGTGGCACTAGTAACTGTCCAGACAGTTTGTAGAACAGGTTTTGCCCATACTCCTCAGCATGGCTTGTGTTGAGGTCGGTGATTGAGTCAGTTCTCATCAGACTAACACACAGCTCTGCATGTATATTCATATGAAACTGCACTTTTCATTGACATGTAAAAAGTAAACATTTATTGTTAAAGTGATGTGTGTTCATTCTTACTAAGCTAGGATATGGCTTGCTAAGTGGCTAATGCACTTGCCCTGTAAGAACGAGGACCTGAGTGCAGATCCCCAGCACTCATATAAAGCTGAGTGCATTTGTGCGGATCTGCAATCCCAGAACTCAAGATGAGAGCTGGAGATGGCAATCATCAGCAGCCTGCAGGCATGCCAGCCTAGCATATGCAAGCAAGGACCAGCAGTCACACACCTGAACTTACACACACACGGCTTGCATAAAAGCAAAGGACAATGATTTACACATGGTGTCCTCTTGTAGACTACACATTTGGGTGACTTAGGCATGAGTCTCAGTTAAATAATTAAAAAGAATAGACTACCATTTCAATATTTCTTTAGGAAGCAGACAAAGAATACCGAATTTCCCATTTTAACTTTATTTTATTTTTCAAATAAACCTTATTTGTGAATGCTTTTCTTTAGAGCCTACCCTTAATTCTTAATTTGTGGTAATAACAGTGTTCACATGAATAGGAAGGATTTAGGGTGAAAGCTACATATAAAAGCAGTCATGTATCAAGAAGCAGGCTGGTGGAGTCAGAGTAATTACTAGCCTATTTTGGTTTACATCAGACTTGCTGAACTGCTTTCTGTAGGATTCTGTGTTGGAGCCCCAGAGCTGGACTTGTGGTATGTGTGGAAGTGCTCACACGCCCTGTGATTTTCCTGGGCAGAGAAGAGAAAAGCAAAG
Source organism: Meriones unguiculatus (assembly GCF_030254825.1). Lineage (NCBI taxonomy): Eukaryota > Metazoa > Chordata > Mammalia > Rodentia > Muridae > Meriones > Meriones unguiculatus. The sequence continues at coordinate 103,347,280 of NC_083351.1, forward strand.
CATTCTAGAGTGCAGTTATCACCTAGAAGTGAAAACAAAATGGGATGGAGCACAGAATGGAAGCCTGAGTTGTGTGCACTTGGTTTTTCCAAGGGTGGAGCGGTCTCTTTTGAGTGATAATCAGTGCACAGTCTAGGGAGCTTCAGTCCCTTCTCTCCCCACTGCCATGCTCTGTAGAGCCATCGGGAGGTGGTGGGGAGGGTACATTGAGGAATCTATTGCCTGGAGGACCCTAGCTCCTGCAGTACACATTTAGAGTAAATCGGTCTGCTGAGCAATTACTCAAGGTCTTGTTTTGAAGCCTCATCAGTCATCCCTCCCTCACCCACTAGACTCAGATTTGCAAAGATCTGACTTAAATTCCTTTTCACCTTCTGCTCAGCAATACTTAGGGAAAAAAAAAGAAAAAAGAAAGACATATTAAACTGGAGAGATGGCTTGGCAGCTAAGAGCACTGGCTGCTCCTCCAGAGGACCAGAATTCAATTCCCAGTACCCACATTGCAGCTTATAACCATTTGTAACTCCAGTTCCTAGGACCCTTACACAGACATACATGCAGAATAAAAAATAAATAAACTTTGAAAAAAAAAAAAGACATCTCAGAAACTAGTTTTATTTAGTGTTAGAAGTATCACTTTTCTCTCTCCTTTACCCTGTGCTAGGCTCTCATTGCCTGGGCCTACTTTCTCCCATTGACTGTGGAGGGGATCTTGGCCTATCCTGTGTGTCTTGGAAGGCATCCTGCTACTGACTATAGCCTTGCCTGAGGTACACAGAAACTGAAATGTGGCATCAGTTTTTGTATAAAGAAAACTCTAAAAACCCTGTAGCCCCCAGAAAGCTGCTGGGAGCCTTCTGCAGGAGAAGGGATAGGGGGCTTCTCTCTGGGAAGCTTTCCTGTTCCTTTGCCAGGTGCAGATACCTACCTCTTCACGGTGGTGTCATGGTTCTTTCCTGAAGGGGTTATGTCTTGGGAGGAGGATTCTGACCTAGTGCTATGAAAATGTCATTGCTCAAGCTGGCTTCCTCTTCGTGTCCATTCTTGGAAAGCCCGTTTTTAAAACCACCTTTGAATTGATCTTGGAAGTTTTTCTTGAAATACAACTTAAGTATTTTGTTATTTCAAGCATCTGTACTGGGTCTCACACTGTTTCCCATTAAATAGTGAACCAACATCACATCTAACTAATGCAGGTGCCATTGAAGAGCCACCTTCCTCTTATTAGAAGTATACTAAGTTTGTGTTTGGGTACTTGGAAGTAGCTGTTGTTGAGGAAATAATTAATTGCTGACTTGAACCTGATGACTTATTTATACAGGTGGCTTACTCCAACCAACTCATATTTGAAGAGGGTTCACAATGACTTCTTAATTTACACTAAGTACAAGAAAGGAGGAAGAGGGGATAAAGTAACGCTAAAGACTACTCAGCAGTACTCAACCTGTCCTGGATGACGTTTATAGAACATGCTACCCAAGAAACACTTAAAATAAGCAGGGACAGTTATATGTGTCTGTGTGTGCGGGAGGAGAGTATAGAGTAATCTCACTATTGCCTTCTGTTGCCTTGACAGCATTAGGAGGATACCATAGAAGAGGTCTCATGGTGGTTGAAGGATGCTCAAAGCCACAAGAAACCAAATGCTGTCTGTTGATATTGCCATATGTCCTGATCTAAAACCCTGAGGCTTCCGTGTAGCTTCTTTTCTGAGACAGCAGTAATAGTACAGGGTTTTCACGAGCAGCTGCTATGCAGGCAGCTTGACTGTTGAAGCTCCTGTATACTGTGAATAATTTGAAGTTCACTCTCCTTGTACCCAAGAGTTATCTGCCTTTCCTCTCCCTGCAGCCCACCCTCTGCATTTCCTGCTGAGCACAGAGTGTGAGGAACTGGCCTGAAAGAGAGTGATTACAGCATTGCCATCTAATTGGCTTAACTGAATTAGCCTCTTTAATTGGGCCTTCTGTGCTTCCTTTTGACACTCAACTGTGAAGGATTCTGATAGCATCTCCCTGGGAAATTTGGCAGTGATTTATCACCATTGATGAACTCTGGAGATGTGGATGGCAATGGGGAAAAGTGAAGCGAGATCAGAACCGAGGTCAGCAGCCCAAGCTGCTTCCTGCTCCTGTAGTTTCTTTTTCTCTCGAAGCCCAGAGGAGGTTGCCTGCCCTTCCCAGCCTGAGCTGATTGGTTTGAAATTCTCAGTCTTTCCTGTAAGCATGTCATAGGAAAAGGAAAGTTGTAGTCTACCCCCCCCCCCCCCACGAAGCCCACCCGGCTGCTCAGCCCTCCTGGTCCCCAGAGAGGTGTGGGGAAGAGTGGGCTCGATGCTTACTATTGTTGAGGTACAAGGCAGGCAAGTAGAAGACAGGATTTCAGCATGGGCGGGGAAAGCCAGCCAGGAAAGGACAGACAGAGAAGGCAGGACAGTGTTGCTCTGGGGCCATGAGCAGCACACACCAAGGGTTCCATTAACTACAGCTGCCCGCACCAGCAGCGCCCCTCTCTCCCCTACCCCCAACCCCTGGGATGTAGTGGAGAAACAGAGCTGCCCTTTGCAGTGATATCCAGCCATGTTGTTTGCTCTGCCTCAGCTACACCACCTATAAAAACCATGTTGTAAAATCCCTCCTTTCAACCTAAATGATCTGTAGAAATAATGTTTTGAAATCTCTTTAACCTTCCAGTACATGAGCAATGTGGACTCCTGGTGTAAGGCCTGTGGTGAAGTAGACCTTCCCTCGGAGCTGCAGGACCTGGAAGATGCCATTCATCACCACCAGGGCATCTACGAGCACATCACCCTCGCTTATTCTGAGGTAAGTGTGTGCTTTACTTAGAGTGCAAGGCGGTGACGGTTTTAAATCATGGCTCTAAAGTTGCAAGAAAGGAAGGAAGTTTTGGGCAGCTCAGGAAAAGTTCTTAAACTGTAGTTTAGTCACCCTGCATTTGGATTCCTGTTACATCGGGTGTGAAGGTGGGGATGCCAGTCTTTCCTGTAAGCATGGAAGACTCCCATGATGCTTGGCCTGGTTGTAGCCAGAAAGCAGTCTTTGCCTGGTTTGAGACTTTTGGAAATGGGTGTACCTGTATTTTTATCTATTAAACAGTCAAAATCCCAGCCTTCTTTTCTACATGTATTTGGGAAGTCTCCATTTGTGCGCTATACAACTAGTCAGGGACTCTTTTGCCTGTTCCTCCATCCCTGTGACAGAGGAAGAGGATGCTTGATAGGCTGCGGTCAGTTTGTAGAGGAAAAGGATATCCCCTTTCTGAGGACTAGGGGAGAGGGATGCCGGGGGAGGAGTTAGGGACAAAGGGACCAGGAGGAGATAAGGGAAAGAAATTGGGATATAAAGTGAATCAATTAAAAAAATAAATTAAAAAAATTCAATTTAATATTCATGAATGACACGTGTCACATAGGAAGGAAACCACGCTTCAACCTCTTGTTCTGGATACAAAACATTCACTGTTTTGCCAAGTGCACAGAGCTTGCTGTCATAGACTTCCAAGTGGTATTAGTTACTAGTATGTAAGTGTGATCACAACATCCAACAGAAACAACCTAATGGAATAAAGACTTATTGTGGCTCATAAGTTCAGGGCTCAGGGTGCCTCAGAATATTGTCAAACAAGAAGCAGGGAGACTGAGGCTGGAACCATGGCCAGGCCATAACCTCAGAGGACCTGGTGCCCTATTCTTACTTGCTAAGTGCTCCTTCAAATTTCAGAGTATCCCAGTGGTTCAGCAGCTGGGGAGTAAACATTTAAGACAGGGGAACATGGAGGACCAGACATTTTGTTTGAGTCTCAGGGCATGACATATTCTGTTTAATGCACACTCGTCTCACTTTTGGCTTCCCACTTCTGTACCATGCTTTGTGGTACAGATTTTAGGCAGATTTACCAAAAGCAGGGGAGGAAAGTGTTTATTTGGCTTACGCTTCTCTCTCACTGTTCATCACTGAGAGACGTCAGGAAACCAAGCAGGGCAGGAGTTGCTGCGAAGACTGTGAAGCACTGTTGCTTACTGGCTTGTTCCTCGTGGCTTGCTCAGCCTGCTCTCTTACAGAACCACCAGCCCAGTGGTGGCACCACCCTCAGTGGGCTGCTTCTTCTGCATCAATCATCAATTAAGAAAATGCCCTACAGACTTGCCTACAGCTTAGTATGATGGATGCATTTTCTCAGTTGAGGCCTCCTCCATTCAAATGACTCTAAGCTTGTGACAAGTTGACATAAACCTAACTGGTATAAGCAATCTCTGTGATAATGGTTATACTCCAAAGGTAGGGGTGGGGCTTTTTTTTTCTGGAAGATTTTCCCAATTCTCCTAAATAGGAAGCATCTGCATTATCCTATGTTGATGACTCTGAGACGCCTCAGTGAAAAAGACCTCAAACCTCCTCACAGCAGGCTGGGCACGGAGATAAATGCTTGCTGGGTTTAAGTCCTTCCTTGCTCTGAGCTGCATTTGCTTCTATCTGGGTTGCAGAGAACTTGGCATTTGCATTTTGGTGTGGTCATGCTTCACTCACCGCTGGCACTGCCACGTCCTTGGGTCCAGGGCTCCCAACCCCTAGTGTCTGTGGGCAGGTTAAGTGGACATGCAGAGCACTGCTGTTCTTGATTCAGATGTTGCGCAGTCTCCTTTTCTGCTAGAGTCACCCTCTTGGCCAACAGGAGCCTCCCTTTGAGATCTATTTTCTGTTTTCTGTGGAATTAAAAAGTCAATTGTGCATGCATAGCTAGGGCTTATAAGTAGCTGCTTTCAGGAGGGATGGTCCTGTTGTATAGTCAAACTGAATACTGGATGAATTTCTCATTTTTCAAATCACATGGACTCATGTAGATTATGGCTTCTGAAAATCATCAAGTTTCTTCCCTAGGGTACCATTCTATGCAGCATCTAGTGCTGACCTGTGAGGAGGAAGATGAATGGTGCTGATACTCCCAATGAAGCCTTCAATTGCCTACTTGGACACGAGTCTTTTTCTCTAGCACACCCCTCTGATTCCAGTGCTGGGCCTGTACCAGGCACCTGCACCCTGTCCTCACCAGAGTAAGAAGGCATCGAGCAGCATTTGTTCTCAACACAGCTGGTTATGCTCCTCTCTGGAAGCAGCTGAGAAAATACACAAGATGTCCCAGAATATTTTGACCTGACTGTTGCCAGCTTCCCTTGCTGCTCCTAGCTACCCACAGAATCTCAAATTATTTTCCCACCTCCTAAAACCATGAGCATCTTGATTTGGAACATACATTTACCTATGGCATTGTTTTGTGGGTTTTTGTTGTTGTTGTTGTTGTTTTGTTTTGTTTTTTTCCCAGCATGAATTGGTACTAATTATCCAAAATAATTTGATGGGAAGGAAGAGCCTCCTAGACCGAAGTCTTAAACTGATTTTTTTAAGCCTAACAACATGTTAACAACAGAACTATAAACTGTAGAAGACAGTATTTGTACTCAACTAAAAAGATTTTCAGAAAACATGATGTAATTCTTTTGCTTGAAAATTACAAAATAGTTTCTGACCAATTGAAACATGGTAGAATGGCACCTAGTTCCCACATTCCCTGGACTCAGACGTGCCCTTGTTTAGCATGTCCCACAATTCTGCTCTCCCCATTGCCCCTCTCTCAGTACAGACAACTTATTCGTAGACCCATTCAGAGCTTCCTACTTTGACTTTTCTGATCCCTGGATGCTGTCTAATATTGCACTAATATGTCTTGGCTCGTCTGTTTTCCTGCTTTTTATGTCTTAGAGGGTCTCAAAAGAACTTTGATTTTCAGCCAGACTCTACCCCAGGCCCAGGTAATCCTCTACCCCCAACTACTCAGTGCATGCCCTCCCAGCAGGTTTTGGCCACTATGATGTCACAGCAGAGACCCTCACACAGTTACCACAGGGTTGCTGTAACATAGCATATTGATCTCTGTTCCTCATGATGCTATGTTCCATGTCACAGCATCCACAGAGGACTTCTGCTTCTCTGTCCTCATCACAGTATGTCCCACGTTCTGTCATCCATACAGGACTTCTGCCATGGTTGCCAGGCTCAGTAGACTCATCACTTTCTACTGTTCTTTCTGTGTTTGTTGGTGGTTTTCCCTCTTGAGGAAGAAGCAGTCTCCATCTTTCTCTTAAAAGAGCTTACACTCTATGGGTTGTACCAATACTCTATTTTGACACCCACATTGCTCAGGTTTGGCCAGTGACCTTTGGCAGATGTCCTTTGAACACCCCTTTACTTTCTAGCATAACAAGATGCCCCAAGGTCACCTTGCGCCTTCCCTGCTCACTCCTAGCGTCAGCTGTCTCAACTAGTAATGTGGATCCTTGTATTGTTTACGCTGTAAAACAGAATCAAGAGCATAACGGATACATATGTGAAGGTGCACCTGCCATCTTTCTGCACACTACTCACCTGCCCTTTTACATGCACACACACATGCATACCCTATTCATTCACCTACCCATTCCCTCATCCACCCATCCATCCATCCACCCACCCACCTACCTACCCACCCACCTGCCACCCTCCAGTCCCTCCACCTGCGCAATCACACATGTACATATAAAATTCTCCCTGAGTCTGTTTGTGAGTTTTACAAACACACATGCTGATGCTGATTCTTCATTCCAGTTCCTCTAAACAGCCTTCCCTTTCAGTGCTCATAAATCTCTCGTGAGGCAGCAAGAAACCTTCTTCATTGGTCATCTGATATTTCCACCTTGTGTCACTGCTCTCTCCTAGATGTGTAGTGTGATTTCTCTATAATCCACTTTTCTGCTGCCTCCTCTTTAGGAGGCCAAGGGCTACCATTCCCCTGCTACCTCAGCCCCGCATTTTCTCCCTGAGAGAAGATGAGAAAGACTGAGTTGCTTTGTTTTTTTAAGTAATTACCCCCCTCCCCCCATCAGTGTTTTCAGACTTGCTTTAGAATGCAGCTTCTTGTGTTGTCCTTAAGAGGTGGCAAATTTCTTATCTTGGGTTTCTGTAGTAACAGGGTAACCGCTGTGTACCTGACTAACTGAGAAGTAGCTCCCTTGTCTTGTTCTCAAGCTACAGGCTCCTTTAGGGTAGTCGTGTCTGTAAGCAGGCTGACTCTCATCTGTGCTGCTTTCTCTGCCTCACTGTCTTCTTTGCTTTCTCTATGCATTTTGTCTTTAAAGAACAGTATCTATTTACGTTTAGTCTCTAGCTTGCTGTGGGAAACCTTCTGACTCTGCTTTCAAAACTCAAGCACCTGCTTTACTTTGTCTTAGTTGGTCTGTGCCAAAAACATTACTCCTGTTTTTGTCATAGTGGGTTGGATTTATCAGTGAAGTCATGCTCAGGCACTCTGACCTCATACCAGACTTTTGAAAGAACCACAGAAAATGCAGGTAGCACTGCATCTGTGCAGATAGTGCTCTCAACTCACAGAGCTATGAATGAGTGCCAGTGTTTGAGGCTGGGATACGTGGTGTTGTGTATTTTGCCCCTGTAACGTATATGTCTTTGGACCATCATTTCCTAACACTTGTATGTCAACACCATTCCTTTGACCTTGCTGACCTTTCTCAGGGTAGTATTTGCATGCTCTTTGGGTCATTGTTGATCTTAAGGCCTTGAGCAGTGGAGTCTGGGTGTGTCTTCTTCCAGCAAATGAAGCATCTTCCTGCAGGGCTCTCAGCTCAGGATCTGACTTACTGAGAAATGCAGAGCACCACGTGCTGCAACTAGGCTAGTCCAGCCCCAGGAGGTCTACGGGGTGTGTTTTCAGAGCAGCTTACCAGGATCCACATAATAGAGTTTTTGCTGTTTTGGAGCTCCCCAGGAAGCATGCCAGTAGGGATTTTATACAAATCTCTCCCTAAATGTTAGGGACAGACACACATTTGCTACAGTAAGTTTGTATTTATCTTTAGTTACACTTGGCTTTTGTCAGTACTTGCATTTTCCCAGCCCAGGTAGGTAATAGACTATGTTAGTTTGTGCATATATTAATAGTGTCTTTATCTTTTTAAAATGTGGTTCGATTGCCTGTCAAATCCCATAGCCCCATATTCTAAGAAAACAAAGAGCAGAGTGAAAACTGAGCCGGTGTGATCCTTAAACAGTTGTGGAAAATCTTGCTGTTTGCTAATGAACTCTGACTTTCTCTTCGCAGCTGCTTTGCCTTGTGGGACAGGGCTGGAGCCCTGGGTGCCTGTCCACCTGATGTTTACTTCTTTATATTTTTAAAAATTGTTTTGCTTGTCTGTGCTGCTGTTGTGCATACAACTGCCTTCCACTATTACTTCCTTCTGGTTATTGTGTACCACTTAAAAATCTTTCTGCACAGACAGAACAGCTGCAGTCTTTATAAAACATGTGGTGCATTTTTTATGCGTTACTTTATTTCCAAAAGACATGTACATTTTGATCAAAGTTGCTGGAATATATGTGATGGAATGTTGTTTGATGGTCTAAGTACCAAATCTGTGCCAGCTAACTGAAGTAGAATTGTTCTTGTAAAGGGCTGTAGAATCGCCACTGTGGACTTGCTTCAGGAACTCTGTGCTGGCCTTTCCAGAGCAGAGGGAGGGGTTTGGCCTCAGAGTTCTTGATGTAGGTGCTATTGCTGCATTCAAATCATGTGCTGCCTTGTCCTAAGTAACAACTGGAGCACAGGAATTCTTTCTAGGGCAAATTCAGTGAGAAGTCAGTAATTTGGAGCAACTGTTGAGTCCTAAGAGAAGAAACACCCTAGGGTATATCAGGAGCATTGCTACTGACTCACCCTGAAGTGAAATGTGTAGGTAATTTAATCCTTCACATGTAATCAACATGTACAGAAGTAGCATATATGCCATAGTATGTTGGACACAATAGAAAGGTGATTGATGACCAGACACATTCCAGTTTGTAGACATCCCAGTATATGCTTTTACACTAGAAGAAAGTACAAGTTCAGACTGTCCACACCTGTAAACCTGTTGTGAGTACAGCCAGTCAAGACAGCACTAGAGATGAGTTCCATCAGGATGTACATCCTGAGAAGGAGTTGGCAGGGGGATGTGGCGCTTTGAGTGGTGAGTGGCTCTCAGTGTGCCTTTTGTTCTGTAAGCATGGTCATGTTCCTGGTGAGATCAGTGGTGCTGCACAGACACAAGAAAGGGGAAAGGGCAGTCCCTCCCTGTGCTCTGATGGCCTCCTTAGCTGAGTGTGCATCCTCCCAGTCTGCAATGGGATCCCAAGTCTCCCCTCAGTCACTGCAGAAAGGCTCCCAGTGGCTTCAAGGGCAGCAGCTTTCTCCTGTTGCTCTCACCTCATTTTCTTTCAGAGGGCACTGTCTCTGGTTAAGAGGGCTCTTTCTTACCTGCTCACTGTGATTTAAGTTTTGATCCAAGCATGTATCAGATGAGTTTCAGACTGGCAGGCCTCTATAAGAACAGCCCACCATGCCACAAGGGCGTGGAAAAGCACTTGTTCCATTGTTGCATAGGAAGTGCTGGGAGGCTTAGAGGAGTGCCGGCAGCCGAGTGCTGATGCAGCAGTGTGCAGGCCCTGGTAGGCAGCCTCTTCCAAGCTCCTCCACAGCCCAAGTCTGCTGCAGTCTAGGTTGCTGCCTGCCCCCTTGACAAAACTTCGAGCAGTCACAGTCTCAGGTTTGGAAGTGTTGAGCAGGAAGGTCTTGAGGTTTTTTACGGCAACCCATCTTGCATACATACTCCCCTGTTTTGTCTCATTGGGTGACTTTCTTTTCTTCTACTGCCTGTGGCATAATTAGTCATAATCTGAAGAATCCCAAATGGGAAAACACATATTGCTTATTTTACGCATCGAATTTCCCTTTGCTTGTTTCTGCAGCTAGTCCTAGACCTTTTCTTTTCGTTGCAGTTTGATAGTTAACTGTCACAGTCTAAGAACATTTTGGCATTCCAATCAGAATTACTTCTTTAAAGTTAATTCATCAAATGGTGGTGTTTTAAATTTGTAAAATAAAGTTGTTCTGGGTCCATGAGAAGGTTGGCTTCTTACCTGTGTTCGATGGCCACTTTTTCTGACTGAGGTTTAAGATCCAGCATCAAAACTGTGGTGACCTGCTGTATTTGCTTGTTAAAAAAAAAAAAAAAAAAAAAAAAAAAAAAAAAAAAAAAACCATGAGAAAATTATTGTTGTAAGTTTCAGTTAACAGTTCAGTTCTAGCAAAGCAAGCTGATTTGTAGAGAGATTGAAAACAGTGTCTCCTGCTTTATATTGTTAGAAGTAGGTTTGATTTTAACCTGGTGTTTTACAATGTTTGGGTCTGTGATGTCATTGGATAACTGATGGATGTTTTTCATTTTACTTTATTCACCCATGGTTGCAGGTGGCTGTGTGTAGCATATGTGCACCTGGTCACAGGGTCTGCGTGCAGCCTGGGCAAAGTGTCCATCCTGAATAATCTCTCCCATGTGTCATGAGCAGGTGAGCCAGGACGGGAAGTCTCTCCTTGACAAACTGCAGCGACCCCTGACTCCCGGCAGCTCTGATTCCCTCACTGCCTCTGCCAACTACTCCAAGGCCGTGCACCATGTCCTGGATGTCATCCACGAGGTGCTGCACCACCAGCGCCAGCTGGAGAACATCTGGCAGCACCGCAAGGTGCGGCTGCACCAGAGGCTGCAGCTCTGTGTCTTCCAGCAGGATGTTCAGCAGGTGGGTGCCTGCCCTTCCCAAGGAGCACTGGGCCCTAGTTCATGCCCAGTGAGGGTGAGGCTCTGGCTTCCAATGGTGACCGGATGCTCTCAGCCACTTTCTCTGCTCTGCTGACATGTGGGGTGAGCTTTGCTGTCATGACTGCTCCCTCTCACTTTTGTTGACTTGTGAGAATTGTTTTTTAAATGTTGCTATTGTTTCTACAAGGTAAGATAGTGCCACCAATGGTACATAGCAGGTCTTGGTAATGTGTGGACTTTGTTGGCTGTCCATTTCTGAATAATCAGCACCTCTTTTGTTACTTTGGTGATAGAAAACAGGTTAAGCGGGGGTTCTCAGCCTGCTGTGTCTGCTGCTGAAGAGCACTCCAAGACCTAAAGCTAGGGGTGAATGCTATGACAACAATTAATTCATGGAAATTGGGGTTACAGTGTGGGAGTCCTGGTGACGAAGGTGTCGGTATCCACAGTGCTGTAGCATCCCAAAGGTTGGCCTGAAGCCGCAGTGGCTGTCCTCTGGTCAGACCACTCTCCTCTTCTGAGTCCCTCGGAGGGTCCCTGTGCAGGTTTCAGGCAGGTTCAGGGTCGTCAGATTTCCATCTCCCCAGGAAACCTGAGAGTTAAGTGTGTTATCCCGCTTGGAGTTGTACTGCAAACTCTCTGTGGATGTCATTTAATGTAAATCTGGTGACTTCACAGTTATTGTGACCATTCTGTGACTGGTACTTCTCGCCTACTGTGCTGTGTCTTGTTGTATTGTTGAGTTCTCTGAAGATCATATATATATAATGATTTTTTTTTGTTCTTTGAGACAGGGTTTCTCTGTATAGCCTTGGCTATCCTAAACTTGCTTTGTAGACCAAGCTGGCCTCGAACTCAAAAACATCCACCTGCCTCTAGTCAGAGTGCTGAGTGCTGGGATTAAAGGAGTGTGCCACTATACCCTGTCTTAGCAAAGATTATTTTGACATTACTGCTACTTTTTAACAGGGGAAGAATAGAGAGCTGGGGGGAGAAGAGGGTAGAGCCAGCCTCCTAAGAGGCCTGTGGGACAGTGAGTACGACAAGGTGAAAGCATCAATTCTCCTTCCTCCAAACTGTTCAAAAATACCTGCAAGCCAGGACAGATTAAGTACATCTCAACTCCCTTGATTCTCATTTGGAGACACAATTGTGAGTGAGTGCACTTTCTACCAGGGCCCACTGGAAGCAGAAGCAGGGTGGTCTAAATTTGCCAGTCTGTTTGAGACCCTTGTTATGTGGGAGTAATTGCTGCAACAGTGTAGGCTAAGAGAGGACACCAAGAAGGAAGCTCTTCAGAAGATCCTCAGGGTCCAGCTATCTGATCTACCAAGAACTTAATGTACCTGAATTTGAAAACAGCACATACTATGTGGGAAGGTAGGCATCACCCTAAGCTCACATGGTTCAGCTAGCATTTACAGATTATTAGGTTGGATATCAGGAGGAGAATGTGTTTTCTAATCACTCGCTAGTACTTCCATTAGCACTTCACAGAAACAGATGTTGCCACTAGGAAAATACTTCTTCTTGACTTGTAATGCTTTGGACCTGCTAATGAAATCAGGAAATCTCTATGTAGGTTTGACTTGTGATGCCAAAGCTCAAAACTAGAAAGATTAATCATAACAACTGTGTTGACAGTAGAACAGCAAAAGCAAAAATGCTTCTCTGGAATTCAAGAGATTGGTAACAGAGTAGTAAGCCAAGACAGAATGAGTAAAACCCAGGGCAGCATTTTAGAAAGATGCTAGCTGGAGACAGATTTGTACAGATGAAAATAATCTAAAGGGATATAATAAGACCGTTAGCGATCCCATAAGTGTTTTACTTGTTTGGGGTAACAACAACAACAAAAACAGCAAGTATTTTGCAGAAAAAAAAAAGAAATGTAGACAGGAGTGCTCCCCTCGAGGAGAAGCCTTACAGAAGCGTTGTGGCAGATGTCCAGGGACTATGCCTCAGGGGAATGGCTGGATAGTTTGGCTTAGTTTCCCATAATTTTTGTATAGAAGTGCTGTGGGATGGCTATAGGGTGTGGTCACACAAGTGCTGGTTTCTAGCCGCTCTTACCTTTGGCATTGTTAGTTTGAATGAGACCTTTGCTACATTTCCTGACAGTCACATAATAGAAGTTTTCATTTCCTCTCTTTCCTACTGAGTAGCCTTCATGGAACACTTATTTGCATTAAGTAGCAAATAATTGTGTTGTGTTTTGACTGTTTTCATTTAAGCCTATGCTTTAGGTTTTATGTGAAGGCAGTGGTGTTTGCTGCCTCATGCTTAGGTTAATTAACAGTTATTTAAACACTCACCCAAAGCAGGATGCTCTCAGACTTGCTTTTCTGCCTCACCTGTCCAGTTTGCCTGGCTCTTAGGTTGTTGGAATTCAGATAGCCAATACAACAAAGTACATGGCTCCCCATATGAGCTTTCTTGAGGCAGACCGCCCCTCAGATGCTCATCAGGTAGGCTTCCCTGAGAATGTCCATTTGCTCATGATAGCCTCACATGTGGGCATCATCCTGGAATTACCCTCTGGAACCCTTCCTTCTGCATAGACACTGTACTGTCGTGATACGTTTTCATAATCAGGCAGTCTGGTGCAGTGCTGTGCACTGATGGTCCCAGCTACTCAAGAATCTGGGGCCAGGAGACAAAGGCCATCCCAGGAATCACAGTGAGACCCTGTCAGAATAAACAGCCAGAAACTTTCTTTAAATGACTGAGCAAATCTGGGCTATTGTAGATTCTTTTCATCTGTATTTCTTTCTCCCTTCTTTTCTGTGCTCTAGGCGTTCCGAGGTCCTGTGTTTGTTGTGCGAGCCCATTTTCTAGGGAGATATAAACAGATACAGGCTGCTGTCAAGAGAGGGCACCAGAGTTCACCTTGGGGAACCCATAAGTTTATTCTGCTCCTTAAAGACCATGGGTGACCCAAAGAAAACCACATCTTCAGAAATCCTCACCTCGTCATGGATGACAGTTTCCCCATAGCTATATAGCAGAGTCCCCACTTCAGTTAGCCTTCCATAGTCTGTGTATGTCAGTGCCTCCCGAGACCACAAGGCCATGCACAGTTAGAGCAAATTACATGCTGTCTTTATCTTTATGTCCACAACATGTGACTTAGAAGGAGGCTCCATTGAAAGGACAGAAAACACTATTAACTTGGCGTGTTGAGGCAGAGAATCACCACCAGTTCAAGGCAAGCCTGCAGATACGTGGTGAGTCCTAAGATAATTTGTGTTATACCATGAAGAACTTTTTCAAAAAACAAACATGTTATTGTGCACTGTGTGTCTTTAAAACAGTTGGAAGGGCTGGGAGTGTAGCCCATGGGTAGTATTCTTACCTAGCACAGGGAAGGCCCTGGGCTCCATCCCCAACAGCGTACACATGCACAATTCCACTTAGAGATGGAAATCCAGTTAAACAATACTGCCTCAGCTTGCAGACAGACCTTCTACCCTGTTGTGTAGCATGCTGCTGCCTGAGAGCACACACTAGGTCGAGCTCTGCACAGCAAGTGTTTCTTTTGAGCTAACTTCCTGGAGCCTTGTTTCTAGTTCAAAAGGGACAGCAGTGAAAGTCTACAGACACTGCTTCCAGGGAAGAGAGATTTAGGGCCCACAATGTCTTCAAAGTTTAGAAAGAATAGAGCATGTGATATGTGACTTGCAGTGAAGTCTGGCCACCTCCAATAATCGGATGCACGAGTGTTTTCAAAGTCGTGTACACACGAAGGCACCCTGTGAGGCTTGCTCTCCTTGACAAGGTTTAATACTTTTCCACAAGTTCTTAGAGTAATAATCAGTGAGAGATACATCCTGGTAGATCAGGTGGTGGTACCTTCTTACAGAAAACTGATTTGCAGATTGGATATGGTTTTCAAAATGGCCAGAACCCTGTCCCACGAGCAGAAGAAAGTATCAGGGGCTTGTCTTGAGTGCTCACTAATTGGCCCTGACCCAGGTTAGGTCTCTACTTTGACAGTGCCATTTCTCTCCAGTAGTCTGAATTGTTCAGATGTAGGAATGCATTTCTCCTTCCTGCCTGTACCAGCACCTGCCCGTCAGCTGTGCCAGCCCAAAAAGAGGCAAAAACAAAAGCTTAAGAAGAATGCTGGGAGGCTGCCTTCCTTCCCCACACACTGGCTCCTCCACACAGTGACCAGTTCCCTTCCTGACTCTGTTAAATGAGAATGACGCAGTCAGTTTGACCCAGCTCATAGTTCTTTGGGAAGTCCAGCCAATACTGTATGCACAGCCATATGCCAGGCCTGCTTTGACAGCCCATGCTCAGATGGCAAGATAACTATTAGTTCATATAACCACACTTGCAAGATTGTTATTTTTCAGTGATTTCCTTTTCATTACAGGAGTCAGGCCATACCATCAATATTTTTCTTTACATTTAGCTTAAGTATCTAAGGGATGCCATGTGGTTTTAGTGCCTGGACCTTTGAGTTGTCATTTGTGTCCATTAGAGGGCACTGATGGACAGCAAAGATGTGCACACCCTGCCTTCTGCATGGGGAGGAGGATGGTAATTTGCCTCCTAGATTTTTTTGTTCTGCTTCTGCACCAGTAGCTGGGGAAAAAGACTAACTTTTGAGTTGTTCTCCAACTTTAGGGAAGGGCAGACCTATATAAGCCTTTCTTGTGGGGCTGGGATTTTTTTCATGGCACAGACTTGACAACCATTGGCTACAAGTGTGATCAGAGATGGCTGGCTGGACTGGGGTGATAAAATTCCCACACTAATCTTTTTGTATTTAAATGGAAGGGTTTGTGCACATGTGTTTAAGATGTTGTTACTTCCATAAATATGTTAATCCATAATCTCCTTGTCAAGAAGGAAAATCCATCCAGACTTGCTAAAGAGACAGGAGCCTTGTGGGAGAGTCAGCCAGTGAGCAGGATTCCATAACCATCTGCTGTTACTTTAATAAAGTGCTTGGTACTTGTACACCACTTGAATGGCTTTTGTGTTTGTTAGAAACACAGTGTTATCAGTGTTTTTACGTTTCTGTTTGAAAGAACCTTTGTTAAAGGGAAAATGCCTGCTATCACTCTTCAGAAGCCATTCACAATAGATTTTTTTTTCCAAGCTTATACTTCCTGAAATATTTTTTTAGGCTTAATAAAAATTAAAATATAGTAATCACTCCAGCAAATGTTTATCTCTGACATTATAAAGCAATGGCTTTACATCAAGGCTCTGTGAGTTGATAGTAACTATCAAGCTTTTGTCTTCCTCATGGCCTGTTTTGTTTTATTTTATTTTGTTTTGTTTAATTTGGTTGTTTGTTTGCTTGGTTTGCTTTTGTTGTTATTGTTAAGGAATATATAGAATATACTGCAAAAAGTTGGGGTGTTTTTTTTGTTTTGTTTTTTAAAGTCTTCCCACGCACTACACTCCTAAGAGTATCTTAGAGGTAGGTGATAGGTTGGAGCTTTTAGATGTTAGTTTTGTACTTCTGAACCTTTTTCAAGCTTAAAATATCTTATTTTGTTTATTAAAACTTTACTGTAAAGAACTTACAAATAAAAATGTCATGCACTAAAATTAGCTAGAGCCAAAGTCTGTGCTTCTCTGTGAACTTCTGTCCAGCTAGGATGCTGTCCTGAAGCTGTGCGGCTTCACGGTCGACTTCCCAGTGCTGTATGGTGTTGCCCACGTTCTCTGAGATAGTCACTGAATCGTCCGAGGTTGAGACATTGCTTTTCAGAAGGGAATGAGGCATGCTTTCTAAGCCTGGGCAGCAGGTGGGTCGTGCAGTTCTGCCTCCGGGTTCTTTTGCTGTGTTTCTGTTTTCAGCAACAGCAATGGCGTGCAAAGAGCAGTAGTTCAGATGCAATGGAGTATTTACAGCCTTTGCCATCAAAGAGCTGAAAATTAGATGGCGGCAAGCCCAGATGTTCAGGCATGCTGTGCATCTGTCTTGTGGCTGCTGCGACGGTTCATGTGGACACATTTAAATTCTCTACTGCGTTTGATTATTACTGCTATCAGGGAGGGAAATGGAAGCTTAGAGAAACTATGGAACTTCCTCCAAGCATATAGTCAGATCAGATCTGTGTGCAGAGGGGCAGGTGTCAAAGAGGCAGAAATGTGGTGCCTCTCAGAGACAGAATCAGCAGAATGGGTTGATGAATTAGGCCATACTGACAGCATACAGATGGATCCAAGGAGCAAGGATGATGCACAGACAACTAACTGCCAGAGAGTCGCTGTGGACAGCAAAGTGCTGGGAGTGGTTAGGTAACAAGGACTTCACCCCCATGGATGAGTTGATGCCTTCAGAAAAGGAGCCTGGAAGATTTTGTTCAACTCCTGTGCTGTGTAAGGACCCAGGGAAGCTGCAGTCTGAGGAATAGGCCCTCACTAGACACTGGCACCTTAATCTTAGGCTTACTCGTTTCTAAGCTGTGAGCAGATATTTCTGTCACATGTAAATTATCCAGCTCAAAGTATTTTGTTATCCTAACAGAATAGGATGGCACCATAATCACAACAGGTACAATATAAATGACCCATCTTTAACAGTGTACTAGCAAATCTGTGTTGTGGATTTGTAATGTTTTAAAAGAGATCGATTACTTGTTTTTCTGCCGCATCAAAGACTAAGTGATGCAATGTAAATACTTGTTAGATAGTGTTAGTGTTGTGTGATTTCTCAAGCTCACCTCCCAGGGAGCTGTGCTACAGAATTCACAGCACGTCTGGCTGTTGTGCCACCTCACAGCTTATAGGACATGTTATCCTCCCTCAGCACAGAGTGCATTAGTGCTGGGTTTTCTTTGTTTGGAATCTTCTAAAAAGGAGATTAAATTAAAAAAAAATCACTGCATAGTTTACCTTAAATCACCCAAGTTAAAAGGTTTTGAACCATGAAAAAATGTGAGGTTAGCTGGCCTCACATAGTGCCATATCTGCCCTTTTACACAAAAAACAGTCAGTTTGGTGGCTCTGTCATGCCTCAGGTAAGATGAGATTTAATCTAATCATCATTATATACAATGTTTATATAGAAAATAATTTGCTCTTTTAATATAAAAGCTGGTTACAAACCCTGTGGAGAAGCTGATGTAAGATTTAATTACAGGGTGAGTTAAATCAATATTCAGAAACATCTTCTAAATTTATTTTGTTTTGCTTCATGTTTGCTCTAGAATTTTGAAAGAAATGAGCCTTTCCTAGACAGGCCTGAGCAGTGAGCAAAGTGGACGCCATGCTTATGGCCCATGTGTCTGTTTTCTTTGCAGGTGCTGGACTGGATCGAGAACCATGGAGAAGCATTTCTGAGTAAACACACAGGTGTGGGGAAATCCCTTCACCGGGCCAGAGCTTTGCAGAAGCGCCATGAGGACTTTGAGGAAGTTGCACAGGTACAGCAGTGCCCTGAACATCCTGGTGGCCGGGTTGGAAGGCAGTTTTAACAAACCTGTGCCACCCAGCCCTTGCTAGGCTGTGTGGTGCGGTTCAGTTAACTTCAGAATGAGCAGACCGCCATCTAGAGAGAAACTAATGTACTCAGTTTACCCTTGGAAAGGCAGTGGTTTTGAAAGAGTTTGTCTTTGATGACTCTGTTGTACTTGCTGGGTAGTTGGTGGCTTCCACTTCACAGCTGGAAACAGCAGCCCTTCTGAGCTTTCCGTAGTGACAGGCCTGGCATTTGCCTTGTCCATTCCTAGGTCTGTTAATGTGCTCGGGAAGCTGGAGTCGGGTGGAGGGTGCTCAGAACACAGGATTTGTGGAGTTAGAGTGTTGGTTGTGATACTGACAGGCAGTATGAGTCCTTGATCGGAGAAGTCACACAAGCATAGTCTCCTCAGTTGTATGGAAATAGAGGGAAGCTGCTTTCAAAACAGGTCATCTGAGTGGGAGTTTGTGGCATGCTCATTTTGGCAGGCAGATAGCTATGAGTATGAGGCGAACCTTAGCTACATAATGAGTTCCAGGACAACCAGGGCTGCATGGAGAAACTGTCTCAAACAAAGAAACAAACACCCCAACACACGTACACGCACGCACACACACATGATTCCATCTAAGTAGTACAAATACAAATTCAGACCAAGCATGGTAATTGTAGATAGAATATCATGAAGTCTTACAAGCAAGAAGCAGAAAATGGCACCTGTGAGAAGGTCTATTAGAAACATGAGCTTCTTCAGCAGTCACAGGTCTGGTCTGTGGAAATACTGTCCTGTTTTGATATGATATGTCCTGATATGAAGATGTTTGAGCCCACAGATACTGTTCCGTAGTGAAACAAAGTATGCACCAAACCTGGGAGTTTCCCACTCAAGTGTTTATCAGAAAACTGAAAGCATTTCCTGAAGTAAGAGTGATATTAAGTGCCCCTAGAACTGAGACCCCGTGAGAGCAGATACTGTTCCATTCACACTCCTCTAATGGACACATTACCCACAGCAGCATTGAGCATGTCAGCAGCTACCTGTTTCAATGAGCTAGCTAAATCAGTAAAAAGAAGTATTTAGAAAAGGGTGCTACCAACAGTCAGCAAAGGAGTGACAAATGCATTTGTAGATTAAAGGACTTACTTGAGCAAAGATAAATCCAGGAGGTATTTAGGACTCAGACAAAGCTGAAGATTCAGCCAGCCGACTCAGACACAGAGGGGCAGACATGTGGCCTAAAGAGGACAGCAAGAGGCCTAATGCAGGCCTGTTGGCACATGTGCTCCACCCCCTCCTGGTGCCACTCTTGAGTGATGTCCTCTGTTGTCAGCATTCTGGCAGCCACCTCCTAGTATACATCCCTTATTCTTCTCTTGAAAAGCATCATTTGCTCTATCGAGGGTAGCTAGAGAAGCATGTCTACTGCTTTTACTCTCCCCTCTGGCCACCCACTTCCATATCTGAGTCATTTGATGCAGCTGCAAACATCAGGTGCTTAGCAGTTTCCTTTGCTCAGAGTAGACCTTCTACACCCATGAATTGGGTACCCAGCTGCTTACACTGCCATACACTTTCACTGCTTCCTTTTTTAATCTGCTTATATTTCATCAAGCCATAACTCACTAAGTTCAGTACAAAAAAAAATACTTAATTAAGCATTAATTCGTGTGTGTGTGCCCCTCCTCTTACTTTTGAGTGACAGTATCCCACCCACTCAGTCCATCTGTGTGCATCAGTCTCTCTGTGTAACAGACATGAGTGGTTGGTAAAGGGGAGGAACAGTTCCTTGCCTCTTGGCTCATGCTCACACCTGTTCATGCGGCTATACCAACACTCCGAAGACTGAATCCTCTCAGACTATTCATTCTGCAGGGAGTTTGCTCTACCATGGAAGCTTGCCATCAGATGTTGTAGGCAGGGAGAGAGGCTTCTCCACAAGACAGGGTATGAGGCAGGCACAGAGCTACAGCCCCGAACCATGAGATCACCTTGTCCTAGACCTCCTTGCTTCTGTGCTAACAGCTCCAGAACAGCGTTTCCAGAGGCCCTGAGTGTTGGGCAACTGCTAGCCTGGCTTTACTACAACTGGGTGTGGCAGATGCGTCTAGACGGGTGTCTCTGACAAAGAATCACATTTTAGGTTTAAAGCTTCATTCATCAAAACCTATCTTTTCCTCAAGAACAGAGTACCTTGCCTTAGTTAAGCACTGGGAGGGTAAGAAGGGGGAGCAGCTTTGTCTCAACCCCTCATCTTTGCCTGCTTCTTGTTGAAACATTGCAGTGGCACTTACGGTGTCCACATCCATATTTTAGACTTTGATATGTTAGGGGTCAGTAGGCTTTAAACACGGAGAGAGGAGCTCTTAGCAAGTAAAATGTATTCCCAAAGGGAAAACAAAGTTTGAGATGTAGAGAAAAGAATTCTCTTCTCTTTGTTAAGATGAGTTTTGTTTTGGAGGTTCTTTGTAGCATTAATTCCAAGTTGGTTTTTGTTTAGAGCTCTTTTTACAAAAATATTTATTAATTTTATATGTGTCTGTATTTTGTCTGCATGTATATCTGTGGAGCACTTACATGCCTGGCACATATGGAGGCCAAAAGAGATTCTTAGACTCCTGGACCTGGCGTTACAGGCATTGTGAGCTGCTTTGTGGGTGCTAGGAGACAAACTCTAGTCCACTGTGCTTGGCTGCCAAATTATCACTCCAGCCCCTTAGAGATCTTAAAGTAGCAAATTGCTTAATTAAGTATTTTTTTTTGTACTGAACTTAGTGAGTTATGGCTTGATGAAATATGAGCAGATTAAAAAAGGAAGCAGTGAAAGTGTATGGGTTCAGTTCTCCAAAAATGTGCTAAATATGGGTTAATTCTTAGAGCAGTTGTAGGAAGGAGGAACCCTGAGGACTTCCCATGTTTACATGGTGGAAGTGAGCCCTAGGCCCAGCCTAACTTGTTTAGGTGCCCACCCTTGCAGTAGGTGCTCAGGGCTTCAGTGTCCGTTTCAGATGCTGCTGTGACCTCCTCAGGAAGCACTGGGTCACTGGCTTACAATCTTGCAGAGCCAAGAACTTCCTGGTGACGACTGTGAAGGGGTCCTTTGTTTGTGCTGTGATTGTGAGTACATCCTTGCTGTTGCGTGAGCCCACTCCGGCTGCTGTGAACTGTGTAACCCACACAGCTATAGAGCATTCTCTGGTGCCACTGTAAAAGTTAAGGTGACTGGTGGAAAGGAAGCCACTCCTTGGGCAGCGATCTTTTACTTTCTGTATAGTTTTTTGAGTCGTTGTGTTTAAAGTTAATAAGCTATGATTTCAACAGGCAAGGGAAGCCCAGAGAAACCTAGTTAATGGCAGATGGTTCTGAGAGCAGCAGGGTCCTGACGTCATTACTGACTCTGGCGTCACATCCTCCATATGTCCACCTCTCTGTGAGTGCTTACACTACTCTGCACTTTACCTTCCAGAGTCATAACCTGCCTCAGGCATTCTCTTGGGAACATGTCTACGGATAGCCTTTTGTGCCACACAATTACCTCGCCTTCCCGGATAAGGATCTAAAAGTTGTCACGTGGCTAAGTTCTTCGTAGAGTTCCGGAAGACCGGAAGTGTCCCCACTTTGCCCACTCTTTTGCTAAGAGAACACTGTTGTCCACATGGGCATACAGTATGTCCAATTTGTAGTACAACCTGAACTTCTCCGCACATAGAAAACTCCCATTGTCTAATAAATTCCACTTTCAATATAAGATATGTTGTGTTTACTCTTTTAAAATTAGCAATGTGGAATTCGGTGCAGATTCGTTATAAGCAAGCGCATCCCTCTGGGCTGGAGGTGGTGGTGGCACAGCCGCTGCCCGGCATTAGGTTTCTTGAGCCTGCTTTCCTCTTTACATTTCCTAAAACTAAATGGTGTGACTATGCCTTTCTGATTGTGTGACAGTCAGCTTTCAGAAAGGCGCTTAGTCTTTCTGAGTCTCTTTCCCCTACCTGTAAAATGGTATTACTATCTCCCTTTACCAAGCTGCTCTAAGAATACACTAGGAAGGAAAGAATGGAGGGAAGGTATGACAGATGGTGTTCAGAATTCCAGTTCTTTGACTTGGAACATCTACATGATTGAAAATACCAAGTTTTCAGGTGAAGACTACAGAAGTACTTCTGCACTAGCTAGCCATGTTAGGACCTAACGAAGATGATGTTGCCAGGATTTACCCTCTGCCTGCCTTAGTTTATTGAACCCCACCTACCCTGGGAAAGTAATGGTTGTCTCTGGTCAAATGTTAACAAATGCGGACAGTAGTTAGGGTTTCTATCACAGTGATGAAGTAGCATGGCCAAAGCAACTTGGGAGGAGAGAGTTTATTTGGCTTATGCTTCCACAGCACTGTTTGTTATTGAAGGAAGTGAGGACAGTAACTCAAACAGGGCTGGAACCTGGAGGCAGGAGTATGATGTGAAAGCATCCCCATGGAGGGGCGCTGCTTACAGGCTTTCTACACATGGCTTGCGCAGCCTGCTTTCTCATAGAACCCTAGGCTCTCCGCCTAGGAATGGCACCACCCACAGTGGGCTGGGTCCTCCCCCATCAATCACTAACCAGACAGTACCCTCCAGCCAGGTTTTACTGAGCTAGTTCCTCCATTGAGGTTCCCTCCTTTCTGATAATCTCTAGCTTGTATTGACATAAAACTATCCAGCACAGCTGCTGTCTTACCTCATCTGCCAGACAGAATTTTCCAGGGACACTATTAATAATTTTAGTTTGCTCATGCCATGATTAAGGCTGACTTTTTTCCCTCTGTGGCATATTTATGCTCAACATTTATGAGTGACAGTGGTGAGCTTGCCCCATATCCACTGTGTTTCTCTTTCCTGGATGAAAAGTAATCCTTAGGGTATTTGTGTCTTTTAAACAGCAGTTGAAGTTACCCACAGCATCTAGTTTGCT
Organism: Meriones unguiculatus; assembly: GCF_030254825.1. NCBI lineage: Eukaryota > Metazoa > Chordata > Mammalia > Rodentia > Muridae > Meriones > Meriones unguiculatus. The sequence goes on from NC_083351.1 coordinate 103,370,359, forward strand.
CTGTACTGGCCCTTTCTTCTTTTTCACCAGTTCTGTAGTATTAAAATACCTTGGAGATTTTTTTGTATTTATATTTTCTTTGCTCATTGTCTTTAAACAAAACAAATGGAATAGGTGTAATTAGGGCTTCCAATACTCATTTTCTGTTATCTGGGAATTTGCATTTCCACTTGCTGAAAAAACAGTTTCTACCATCTTTGGTGATAGTGGCTGAGAGCAATAGGAAGAGGTCCACTCTGCATTGCAGCTGCTCATATCCCAAATTCTGCTGGTTTCATAATGTAAGCTGTTTCTCAAGAATGAGGAAATGCTTTGCTCTCTGTGGCCCATCCCTGGTATTATGTCCTCCCTGATGGAGATAAAAGGAACGTGTCAAAGGGGAGACCCTCAAGCTGAAGGAAAGAGATTCCCCTGACTCCTACCAGCTTTACTTCAGCAGGCCGAGGGTCTTTAACAGCTGCTGCTCTATTGCCTGGCTTGGGCAAACCTGAGTTTTGTCACAGGGAGGTGGGAGTGAACTGGTGTCCCTGTCTCAGGGCTTCCATAAGGCTTAGAGGCGCTGGTCTAAAGCCAGTGTTGATAGGATGGTTTGACAATTCGCATGCAAGTCCACTCTCGGTCCAGTCCACTATAGAAGGACTCAGGAGGGCTTTGTTGCTAGGAAGGCCTAGCTGGGGTTTTGGATGCCAGTGATGAGTCCTTGCCTCCATCCCCCGGCCCCTCCCCCCTTCCCCTGCACCACATGTGGGTCAGTGCCAGGGAAAGCCCTTACCTCCTTTGTACAACATTTCTTTTTTCTTTTCTTTCTTTGAGTGTGAGATGAGACAGGGAATGAGTGGTTGTGATTTAGTGCCACTCAAAATACACTTGTTCCTTTAGCATACTTATTTTTTTTTCAGTGTTCCTTACTGCTGATGAAGTCATAGAAAGGCTCTTGGCAATTCTGTAATACTTTCCTGTTGGGAGCCACTGTCAACCGAAGATTCACTTACCAAACAAGAGAGCTCAATTACTTCAGAGCTGTGATGACAGTCACTGAGAAAGCAGATTCCTCTCTTCAGAAACATGATTGCAGGGTTCTGTTTTCCAGAGGGCACACTGAGCTAGTAACTGCACTCAGTCCCTAACTCCCACTGTACCTGAAACAGTTGGTTGATAAGTGTAAGTGGTCTCCTAACTTGGAGTCTCAGCAAGAGTCACCCATATTCTCCCACAGGTCACCAGCTTGCCCACAGTTTCTCTTCTCTCTGCAGGTCCTCTGTCCTCTCCACCTCCCCTCCCCCTTCATGACCCTTCTTCAGGCTGGAGTGATGCTACTTCATGTGCTGGGGTGGGTTGATGAGGGAGAGGCCCTCCTTTTCTGAGGAGTAGGGGAGAGGGGAAGAGGGAGGGAGGGAAGTACCTGGAGGAGAGGAGGGGAGGGGCTACAATTGGGATGTAAAGTGAATTAAAAAAAAACAAAACAGTTGCACCTACAGCCCCACTCCTCAGTCCCTGGGTTACTCAAAGACACACTTTTGACAGAATTTTGGATCTCAATCTCTGTCTGGCTTCATGGTTTAAGATGTGATTTCATCCCATCACCCCTGTGACACACAAGGTCACACCATTGGGAAGCCCTGATCTTGAACTTTTGATTTCCAGAACTGTGGGCTGAATAAATGTGTATGTAAGGCTAGTCCCTCTCTGGTGTTCTGTGGCCATGGGGACATTTCCTGACTCCACCTTAGCAAAAATCGGAAAGCCTTTTCTGAGTCATGAGCCGTCCTGGCCAGTGCTTACAAATCTGCTTGGCATCAGAAAGGGCTGCTGATAGGGTTGCACGGGCCTCCTGAAACCCTTGCTTCTTATCATATTTTTTCTGTCCAACTTGAGTAAGCAATCAGAAGCGCTGCTAACAGGTTCATTGTTGCTGTGAATTATAACTCCGATATGGGCTGGTTTGTTGAACATTCGCTCACCTTCCATTTCTCTGGGAACCCGATGCTGTGAATTATGGCTCCCGTGCCTGCTGGTTTGCTGAATGCTCATCTGTTTCTCTGGGTATTCTTTTGTGCAGAACACATACACAAATGCAGACAAGTTGCTAGAAGCAGCAGAACAGCTAGCTCAGACTGGGGAATGTGACCCTGAAGAGATTTATCAGGCTGCCCATCAGCTTGAGGACCGGATACAAGATTTTGTTCGGCGAGTTGAACAACGGAAGATCCTGCTGGACATGTCTGTGTCATTTCATACGCACGTAAAAGAGGTAAGGCGTCATATAATGACAAGATAAAATCTGGGTGATAGGATCTTTGAATTTGTTGGAAGGAATCTGAGTTTGGTCATAATGAGAGACATTGGATACAAGATGGCAGGTTGGGAGCAGACAGGAAGAAAACTTGCTGTCTTCTGCTTCTGCTGCTGGCTGTCCTTGTCACATGAATGAACAGTTGCTTTTGTTGGGGTTGTCTGCAGTAGGGTGTCGGGGAGACTTGTGGTTTAGGACATGAGCAGGGGAAACAAGAAGTGAAGGAGATCCCTTCACCTTAGAGAGGAACAGGTCCTGCTTGCTGTGGGCTTCACTGCTGGGTGTGCTCTCTTTGTGTAGCCTGATCATGGGGTGAAAGTCATGATAGCCTTCTGGTCTTAACAGATTACTTTCTCACACTCCTTAAAGTTATATTACATTGTGTTGAGTTTAAATATACCATAGTCCACATGGTAGGGGTGCTAATGTCCTGTGTGTGCTTATGGTAGCATAATATCTTGAGAGGTAAACGTAATTTGCAATGTGAAAAATAGGTAGATACTAAGTGTACCATTCCTACACTGTACATATGTAGTGTAAATAATGATACAGATCATATGCATAAATACAAAGTACTCTAGGTACCATAAAGTTGCATTAAAGAAACTATTATGTTACCTTTTATCTTTATCTTTGGAAATAGAGTTTGCTATGGAACCTATGGTGGCCTTGAATTCACTATGTGAACTTGAAGAAATCCTCCTGCCTTCATCTTTTGAGTGTTCGGATTATATGATGGCATTATTTTTTAAGTGGTTTTTGAAATAAAATAATCATTGATTTTTATTAAAACATAATAAAATCAATCTAATTTTTGGGGATTAAGAAAAAACTGCTCCATAGAAGACCTTCACAAAATGCTGTGTGACACACATGATGCAGCTCTCCATATATGGGAGTTTTTAAAGAGCTGCTTTAGAGTAATACGGGCTTATGTACACAAAAGCTCACGGCAATAGAAGAAGGAAGATATGGAAAGATAAAATCACTGAGAGACCTTGGAGAGGCAAGTCTGGCTTGCCTTGTGGAAAAAGACATCCAGGGTCAGGTACCCATAGGCTTCTTTAAGGAAAGTACCTTCAGTGTGGTTCTGGATCCTTGGGCAGCTTGTTCACAGCCTGGTTGTCTGTAGCTTAGAAGTTTTAACTGCAGGATGATGGTGTCCCCTTCCTTCGAGCCCCTGTGAGTCTGAGAAGTGGGTGGAGGGAGCAGTCGGTGAATTACAGAGACCCTGGGGTTTGTGCTTCACTGGCCAGGTGGTTGGCACTCAGTGATTTCTGCAGAAGGGCTGGGACGTCTTGGTTCTGAGATAGACATCAGAATAGAAAACACAGCCAGTATCTTCCTCCACAACTAAGACAGACTTGGAAATATTTACTGTTGTTTTTCCCTGGAAACATGTTCAGTGTTCAGATATTCTTCCGGGCAGTTTCCAGCTTGGAGACTATCACTGGACTGAGTTCCCCACTCACCTCGTGACGAGCAGGAGCCTCCTCTGCTTCCCCAGCCCTGTCCTGCTCCACAGCCACCTCCTCATAGCTGTTCAAACTTGTTTTTCCTAACCACAAGCCCGAACTCACAGAAATCTGCCCGTCTCTGCCTCCCCAGTACTGAGATTAAAGGCGTACGCCACCGCTGTTTAGCTTTCTTTCTTTCTTTTTAATTTTTTAATGTTTTTTATTTTTTATTTTTGTATGTTAGTGTTTTTCCTGTACTGCATGTATGTCTGGGTAAGGATGTCAGCTCTTGGAGTTACGGACAATCATGAGCTGCCATGTGGGTGCTAAGAATTGAACCTGGGTCTTCTGGAAGAGCATTCAGTGCTCTCAACCACTGAGCCATCTCTCCAGCCTGCTGATTATAATTCTGACAGCCTTTCCTATTGAATGGCCTTTTTCATGATTTATTTGGTCATTGACTCATTCTTTTTACTCAGTCATTTTGAAATGTCCCCTGAGCCCACTGTGATGTATGAGGAGGTGATGCCACAGCAAAGACTGCAACTGACATTGTCCAGACGTTGATCTCGCTTCATAGTTTAAGGTCTGGTTCTTTTGTGTTCCCACTACTCTCCCTCTGCAGCCTTAGCTACTTAGTACAAGTTTGTGAAATAATAACATCAGTCTGCCATCTGACCTCAAGTTTAGTGCCTTGAATTCTATTTTTATTTTGGATCCAGTAAAAGCAAAACCACTTTCACCCGTTTCTATTCATTTAACTTCATTTTCTAGATTATTTCCTGGCTTAATTACTAACTGCCTTTGACACTCCTGGGTCATCTGAGGTAACCTGGTGGCAACATCAAGCTTGCTGCCAGTTTGTTTCTGGGGCTGACTCAGTGAGCCTGCGCTGGCTTCTGTTCTCAGAATCCTTGTCCCCAGGAAGGATCACTCCCACTGAACCAGGCTGCTGCTGTCCTGCCTGGGTTAAACAAAGGAACCTGGCCGTGCCTCTGCAAACTTGACTCTGTGCTGGACACAGTTTTGTTTATGAGCAATGCCTTAGAAAAGAGACCTTTCATTTTATTCAGAAGTCAGAAGTAAAGGTCCACCAGAGACCTAGAGATGTGCTTGTCTCAGAGTCCCAGTCTGACTTCATTTTCATTCCTAGCAAATGAGCAGGTCAAAAGGATTTTTTTTTTTTTTTTTTGCTTGCTGGAGCCAAGCCTGAGCTCTCCCAGTGAGCAGCCGGGAGAGGAGTGCAAGTGCTCTTGGGGAAAAGGAATGCACCAGGCTTATCGCTGGGCTCTCGAAGCTGCCACCCTGAGCCCTGACCAAGTCCACTCAGGAGCCATGCCCCTGCACCCAGTGCCTGCTCGTGCAGCCATTGCTAAAGGCCACAGTTTTTACCTCTCCTTCTGTAGCCAGAGAACCTGTCCTGCGTCTGGTGGCTTCCTGTCAGCGCACAGTGCTTACTGCATGAGCCAGCCGTCCTGCAGCAGAGTCTCCTGATTGTTGGTAGCTCTGGTGCACAGCCTGTTTGCTGCCTCACTTCCTTCCCCAGGGCTCTCCGACAGAAGCTTTGCTTTGCTCTCCATGGAAACGGTCTGCAGGCCACACCCTACCAAAGGAGAGCTGTACATGTATCCAACCTACCACATGTACATGCCTGTGTGTGTACATACGCACATGCTTCATCATTTATACAGGTTTATGTAACTACCACAGTGTCCAAACTGCAGTCACACAGAACCATTCTGCCATTCTCGTGCTGGAACACATTCTGCTCTGTTTCTGCAGAAGCTGGCTCCCTCGGTGCCTAGTGCACTTCTACTTGCTTCCTCCTTATAGCTGTCTCTAGCCTCCACAGTAAGCAGCATCTCACATCTCTTATGATTTTACATTCTATTGCTATTATTTTTGGTGTTTCAGAAATGTTAGATAAATGGAGTCACGGATATTTTTGTGGTTGTTTTTTCACCTTTATACTAGAGAATCATTTACTTTCTTACATGTATCAACCCTTCTTTCCCATTTGTTGCTGGGTAGCATTTTGCAGTATGAACATATAACACTTTGTTTATCATTTATTCATTAGAGAACATTTCAGTTGTTTCAAGTAAAAGCAGGGAAGCTATGAACAGTCATGTAAAGTTTTTTTTCCAATAATGAACGTTTTCAATTCTCTGGAATAAATGAGGGTCCAGTGGTAAGGGCAGTACAGATAGATGGAAAGTATCTGTCACACAACTTTCTAGAACAAAGTTGCTACATTGTGCTTCCAGCAAACATAAATGTATAGCCTCCAGGTTCCAAGCACCCAGAAGTCAGCTTGGTGGTGGGAAGGGTAAAGGTCATCCACACAGTATCCTAGGAGAGGGACTTTACTCACTGTGCACAGCAATCAGCAAGTTCTGCCTAACAGAGGGAATCTTGCTGCATTGAGGTATTTGTCTGTACTCTTGATTTGTTTACTTACTTGACGAAACAACAAACAAATGATTAAATAATGTAACTCAAGGAAAACAAACAGCTTTGGGTGGGTAACATTCAGTCTGACTTGGAGCAACAATTGTCAAGCCCTATGTCTTTCATATCTGCTTTGGCATCCTCATTGTCTTCTAGAGATAGTTTATTTTAAAAACAGATTTTGTCATTTGTACAATTTCAGTGAAAATGTAACCTGCACTAAAATCATTTACAATAACTGTGCCAGTGTGACACAGTGCTCTGTCTTCCTCAGTGACCCAGGACAGATGATTCTGCTGTCCCAGCTTCAGCTCCAGTCTGGAGACAGTTCAATGAACTGACATATACAAGCTCTAAACATAGCACTTCCCTTATAGTCGCTGCCAGTACACGCTTCTTTGTCTCTTCCTGGCTCCTGACTTAACTTACTTGATAGGTACAAAATAATCCAGATTTTAAAATGAGATGCGGAGATATATCTGAGTAGGCTTAGACTACTCTGAGCCTCACTAATCTCTGCTGAACAGTAAGTGCTTAATCTGTGTTTGCCCCACTCCTCCTTAGAATTCCCTCACTCTGACCTGTTCTTCAGACCCCAGTGAAGCCTCCCCTCCCCCATGAGACCTGTGACTCTACTGTTTCCATCTTCAGACTCCTGAGCCCATTCTACTGGGAACAGGCCTTCACGAGCCCATTCAGATTTGTGTGAATCATTTGCATATATCACCAAGTACTTCTTATCCCAGCAAAACAATACATTGTGTTGGCAAGTGAAGAAGGACCATGCAGTGCTTCTAGAAGGAAAGAACTTTATTCGGAGCAATTCATGTAAAGCAGCTGTCTTTCAAAGGTTTCTTTTTTAAAAAGTGTGAGTGTGAGAGAGAGACGGAGAGAACTCTCAAGCATGTGCTTGAGATTGAGTGTGCACAACAGTAATATACACTTGAGTACACTTGCCCATGGAGGACAGAAAAGGGTGTTGTGCTCCCTGGAACTGGAGTTACAGTTCTCACCTAGTGTGGGTCCTGGGAACGGAATTTGGGCACGTTGGAAGAGTGATATGTGCTTTTAACCTCTGAGCCATCTCCCCACATTTCCCCCGAAGAATAATTTAAAACTGACTTAGAATCATGAAAGTTATTTTAAAACACTTCACTGACATTTTCAAATAAAGAAAAATTATAGGGGTCGGAGAGTTGGCTCATCATGTAAGTGCGCCTGCCGCAAATATTGCTGGCCAGAGTTTCATCCCAGTTTAAGGAGAGAATAGACTCCTGCACGTTCACTCTGTTCTGCACATATGTGCACAAAATAAATAAGCAAATGTTAAAAAATAATAGGCCAACTGAAGTTAGAAATTATTCTGGAAAACTGTAGTCAGCTCTAATATATCTAATACACACTAGTCACTAAATTAATTCGTATCTTCTTTTATAGCAATGTTGTAGCGAAGACTGTAAATACAGGACTGTACACTGATGCCACTTTCTTCTAGAGTCCCATTGAAGGCCTTTAAATAGAGAGTTGCCTCTAAGCCTTTCATCCGTTGTTTACATTACAGCTTGTTAGTGCTGTATCAAAGTGGAGGACTCTAATGCATGACCAGGAAAGGCAATTTTACACGTCTTCAAATGTGCAGTGGAGCATGAATATACATGTGTAATCTTACTCAACTTCATCTTGAAAGGCATCAAGATACTCTTGGTTTCTTACTAGTTTTATGAGCTACATATTATCACATATCATACAGGTTTTGACTCATTGAGAGACAACTGAAATATACCATTTGTGTCTCTGTCATGTACATACTTTTTCTGACTCCCTTGTACGCAAGCTGAAGACCCAGTTCCCAGACATATTGGATTTCCCAGTGCTGGCAGAATTGGGCTCCTAGCTCACAGTTTGGTTCTGCTGGTGACCTGTGGGCAGATACCAGCACTACAACATTCCTGTGTGCTGGTAGTTGTTGCTGCTGCTGATTTTAAATGAAGCCGCTGTATAGCCCTGGCCCACCTGGTACTCACCAAGTGTCCCAGGATGGCCTCAACAGTCCTCTTGCCTCATCATTCTGACTCAGTATCCTGAGTGCTAAGATACAGATGTGTGCCACCATGCCTTGATAACACTGGGAATAGAAGAAGGTGCATTTTATGCATTTGCTCAGGTTGAGGTTAGTCCTAGGCAGAGATGCAGACAGTAAAGGATGAATGAAGAACTGGAAGAGAGATTTGTAGACTGCATAAGTCAACTGGGGGTTTTAGTATAAAGCCAAGACAGATGTGCTGATGGGAGTGGATGACTACTCGTCCCAAACGGTCTGAGGGCAGCCTGGCTTAATCACTTGGTGTCAGCTTCTGTAGCAGAGTTTTCCATTGAGACCTTTGAATTAACCTGTTAAGTTTTATGTCTTTGGGTAAAATCTCGAAGAGACTGTTCAGATGAGCTCAGTCATCCTTCAACTTACTATGCTGAAAACCTCTTTATCGTCCTTTGAGGACAGACTTGGTGCCATAGCAGAAATAACTCCATTCCTGATTTTACTGTAGAAGTCTGTTTTGAGTGAGAACAGTGGCCCATAGAAGGCAGTACTTTGTGTTTAATAAAGAAGTGCGCTGTCTGTCTGCTGTCCACAGTGCCATGCCCAGAAGAACCCATTTAGCTTTAGTTAAGGAAAGACGAGGATGGTAAAGGGAGCAGACATCTGGCTGCTCTTGGGCTGCTGTCTGAGTCCCGCAGGCGTGGCATGCAGTCCCTCCGGAAGACCAGCATGTTCGGGTGAGTGAGCGGATAGCAGAGGAGCCCCGGGGTCTTCTGCCGTGCCAGCAGAGCTTGAGGGATGAATCGGGAGTCTAGGAAATGAAGGATGGGCTGCAGGAGTGTAGGCACAACCTCCGGGCTTGAAGATTTGTTTTCACAAGAGGAATTCACTTTTGACATGTGACAAACTGTTCAGGATAGCAATGGTCATTTTTAAAATGGCCTGGGAAAGAGGAGGAGGGTCTTTTGCAATGTTTATAGCTGCCAACTATGCTGAGGGAAGTTTTTGATTTGTCAAGAGAATTGTAGAATAGAAAGAAAGTGTCGATTTCTATTTCTGTTGTAGAATAGAAATTCCAAGTGACAGACCCTTAGGATAATACAGCATGCCTGATGTCTAGGTAATTGCAATCCATTTTGATGACACAGCTCCTCGGCTGTCAGTCATGTTTCATCTCTTGTCTCTGGCTGGTCATTGCCATGTAGCCTCATCCTACCTGTCTACAGGTGTGCACCGCTAGGGCTAGAATGCCCATGTGTTGCTCCCTCTCACACACAGAGCTGCCTTGGTGCCTCTGTGGGTTTTTTCCTTGTTTCTTCCTAGTCCCAGCAGTTGACACTTGCAGTGGTATTGTTTTGTGATGCTTAGTTTGTCCTCTGTTCTGTCTCTACCGCATACGTGCTTTATTATGTCCTCTCAACATACAAAAACACCATTTACCCCACCACACAAGAATAGAGGGTCCTGCTCAATGCCTACAGCTCAGGCAGGGCAATAGCTCAGGGTATGACAGTACCTGCTTCTCCTGCACGGGAAGCCCAGCTCAAAATCCCAACACTCAAGTACAAGGTCCATTGCTGTGGGCAGAGATAGGAGGGGCCCTGGGGCTTGCTGGCCACGAGTGTGGCTCCAAGTTGAGAGAAACCGTGCCACAAGTGTATTAGGTGGAGAGAAGTGGAACAGGACATCTAAAGACCCCTGCCTTTTGCACACACACCCAAGGGCATGCTCACCCCCCCACACACGGACATACACTATACACAGAGAAGGGAAAATACACTATAATTCCTGTATCAAGACACCAGGTGTATGTACTCATCATCCAGTTGGTCATTTTCTGGCAGAGAAGGAACAGTTCCCGTTTCAGCCTGTTCCTTGTGTCTGAACTGAATCACACACTGTGTGCATAGTGGCTGCCCTACTGTGTTTGCACCTGCAAGTTGCCATTGAAACCACTCACTTCTGCTCAGAACTTGCAGCAGCAGCACCTCTGGGGAGCTATGACCGTGACACTGACACTCTGCCTCCACAATGTGCACAGCCCCACTGTACCAGGGGACTGCCCCTGTCTGCCGAGGGCAGCGGCTTCCGTGTACAGGCCCTTGCAGTCAGCGAGCACATCTCCATGGTGACACTGACTGTATAGCCTGTATGGCTCCCAGGGCTGCACAGAGATTGCTGAGTTTCTCCCAAGTCTCAGGATGCCCTGAGCACCTGGAGCCCAGTCCTTTACAGAACCATCAACTTGTACAGAAATTCCCTCCCCTCCACTTCAGCAGCCCAGCCTCTGGTTCCTGGAGTGGACCCCTGTTCTTTATGTTTCAGGGGCTTTTGGGGATCGGAGGGTGAAGGGCTGAGGTGTTCCTGATGCCAGGGCTGGAACAGGATCTTCCCACATCTCAGAGCCTTTCTCCACATTTTTTCATTTCCCAAGACCATCTTTTCCTTGTACTTTGGCCTGTGGCCATGCCTCCACATACATGCAGCCCAGTTGTGGGTGAGTCTTTTCCAGAACGTCCACCCCAGCCTGCTTACACATCTCCAGGCCAGCTCTCAGTACTAGACTGAAGGCCCAGCCATTCCTCTAATGGCCTCTAGGGGGCAATGTTGCCTACGCCCATGTATTGACAATTCTATGGTTCATAAAAACAACCCAGGTTGCAGCGAACTAGCATAGAACGTACCTTCTCTCACTGCTGAATAGAGATGTATCTTTTCACTTAGGTTATCAATTTGCCCAGAAGTATATTCTATTCTCATCCTTAGGAAACTTTGACTTAAGACTTTCACAAACATTCTAGAGACTTAAAATTTCTGTTCAGAGTCTATTTTTAAGCATTTAAAATGATATAATATAGGATGTCATTTTAAAAGCTTAAAAATAGACTTTGTGTACCTCAGCCGCAACAAGATGCATCATTCCATCCTCAATTGGCATCACAAATGGCCTTACTCTAAGACTTCTCTTCTTCAAATTAAGTGAGAATATTTCCTGAAAACTTCTGAGGGAGCAAAGGCCTTTCAGGCTACTGACATCATGCTTTTTATATATAGCCTTGCTTCACTCCCTCACTCCCTGCTTCCTTTTCACATGTGCCATCTCAGAATCACTTCCTGCAGAGGTCTGTGTGGCTTTATCTGCACTTCACTGGCAGGCCAGGTGGGGGAGGCACAGTCTGCCAGTGACTACAGTCAGAGTATCCAGGATGTGATGATGTGATGTGGAGGGGAAGTGCGTGTGTGTGTGTGTGTGTGTGTGTGTGTGTGTGTGTGTGTGTGTGTTAAGCTCTGCCAGGTGGAAGGGCAAAGCTTGACCCCTAAGTATTTCTGGCACTTCCCCAAGAATTCAGAGGAAGCGATTTCTGTAGAGTGCGACAGACACTAGAGTGTGAGGCTCTTTCCTCACCCTGCGGTATCTTACACTACGTTAGGGGTAAAAGGATTTAAGTGGTAAATTTTCCAGACAAAATGCCTCATTTTGGATAACTGAGAGAAGCCATTTTGAAAAGTACTTATAAAAGGTGTAAAAGTTGATGAATTTTCTTATTATGAGATTTTCTTAGAAGAAAGCCAGCAACAGAGACTAATGTTTACTGATGTATTCTCTCTGTGTTTATATAATCGCATCACATCTACCACACAGCCCTGAGTAGGCATTCTCATCAAACCATATCCCATGAGTAAAACTGAGTCATAGACCCAGGGAAGAAAAGTGCCAGCGCTTCTGCCCTGGATGGCAGGATTAATTCCTCTGTCACTGTGGTGTTGCCTGCATGCCTGTGTGTTTCACATCAGGGCAGCCCCAGGGGCTGTTTCTGATCCCCTTTACCAATGTGTGGAAGAATGTTTAAATCTTTCGCAACTTAACAGGTACCTTTGGTAGCACTGTGTTCAGACAAGAGGGATTTGGCAGATGTCCCCACCCGCATAGGCACCCCACTCTCTCCTCATTCCTCAAGTGGAATTCTAGAGTTAAGCTACAGAGAACGGAAGAGAGCTGTCAACCCCTCCCTAGGCCAGGCCAGGTGCCCCAGGCTCATACCACATCTCTGTGTAGGAAGGACACTGGCCAGTGTGAAGGAACAGGCTTGCCAGCCGTGACTCTTTTATTCATTTACGCAATAACATTGCTGGGGCAACTTCAGCAAAGCACCTGAGCTCGAGCAGAAGATAGTGCTGAGATTTTAGGAGATGTGAAGTCAATGATCTTTTTTCCATTGCATTTTAACAGAATCAGTGCGATGGAAAGAGATACATCATTACTGTCCAGCTTGAGAGGGAAAGGGCTGTAGTAGCAACGTGATCAAGTGTGTTTGTCATTGAACGCAAATGCGTGAGCTCTATGTGTGGTTAGCTACCCACCCTTTTAGGTGCCACCTGTCCTGAGAAGGTAGGTTGCTAGCTTCAGGAGAAGTCCTCTGATTTGATCACCACAGCTGTGAGGTTAAATATTTTGACTCTTTCTGTAAAATAGTGCAATCTATTTTGCTAAGTGGTTGGTTATTTCTTGGATCAGCATATGCTTCTTTTTTTCTTCCTTTGAGAAAATCCTGCCAATTTGAATAAGTTGAATCCATTCCTATAGTTAATTACAGAGCATTTAGCTTATGGAGCACACCTGTATGCACAGGATGCCCCTCCCCCACATCTTCCTTGTCTTAGTAACTAGCTCCTCTGTGGGCACTGATATTCTTTGCATCCTCATCCCACCAAGCTGGGTCTTAGAGAGATTAACTGATTCATGTGGACCACAGAGCTGTGTTTTGCTGAAGAGGCTCTCAAGCCCAGATGGCCTCACTCCGAACCATAAGGCGGTAGCTGTCCTGTAGCATCGGCTGCTGTGCACCGAGTGTTAGTGCAGATACCATCAGATAGCACCAGTGTGGTGCTCTTGTCCAGTCCCGCTATGGTGCTGGTTGCACCTGCACTAGAGTGCTCTACAGCGTTACCTAGAATGAAAGAACAGCACAACCTAGGCAGCTGCGTGTGTTTTCCATAGGGAGTCTTAGAACCAACTGGAAGATCCTCGGTGTCAGGTGGGATGCTGTTATCCTTTTTATCGTTCCTAAGTGCAGCCACTGTGTTGATGAGCAGGTAGCGCATGACCAAATGAAAGTGCAGGTGAGGTCCTCATTGACGGTAGACCTCCAGGGATGGTGCAGGGCATCAGGAAGGGTTTGGCAGGCTCCTTCACTGGGGCCCTTTCCCCCTGATCTACAGGATGAGCTGAGCACCCCATCTAAGACTGCTATACATAAAATTATTGTTGTATGAAACAGTGTCCACAAAGATGGACAGGGGGTGCAAAAGAAGTTAACAGACACCTTAGCACCATGGATAACCTGACTGAAAAATAAGCCCTTCCTTTACCAGTCCTTTTCTTATTTTAAACTGGCCTACCAAGTTCAAAATGCCTTGATTTGCAAGCAACAAGAAGAGCATATTTTCTGTACATGGTACTTGCTATCCAGTGAGCAGGTACAGAGTTGATGCATTGGGCTTTTATGTATTGGAAAATAGAGAAATGGATCAGGTTCTAAGTCCTACTTGGGAGGGACCAAGACCCGCTGTGAGCACACCGTCTTCCCATAGGGAGATGATCGCGCTTTGTAACAGGCCAGCCCTAGGTCTGGTCATCTCCAGAGCACATGTCTCCATCACATAGATGTGGTGGAGTGGAGAGCCATTTCACTTCAGCGTGCTCTCCTCTGCTCCGAGGGCCCAAGGCACTCCTGTCTGAGTGGTGGTTTAATAATGGAGTGTAATGCCTTTGCTGAAACTGTGGCAGGAGCTGTCTGAGAATGCCTCTGTGCTTGGAGGATGTTCCTGTTGTCTGAGCAACTCTTGGTGTTCCCACTGCATTCCAGACTGAGCCTCTGCAGAAGGGGAGAGTGGCTCCTCTTCCTTTTCCTTTTTCTCCTTTGTGACAGCCTCTTCCGCTTCACTGCCTGTTTATTTTTGCTCCACGCTGCAGTGACATGTTGCTGTTTTTGTGTGTGCGTTCCCCTGGTTGCCGGACTCTCCAGGATGCTGTTTCTTCTCTTTCCTCCCCCATCTTCCTTCCTTCCCTCTCTCTGGGAGCAGCCGGCCACCGGCATGCTCCCTGCATTAGTGGTCCAGTCTCTGCAGCACTCACTCACTGTGCCCTCTCCTGTCTGCAGCTGTGGACATGGCTGGAGGAGCTACAGAAGGAACTGCTGGATGACGTGTATGCCGAGTCAGTGGAGGCTGTCCAGGATCTCATCAAGCGCTTCGGCCAGCAGCAGCAGACCACCCTGCAGGTGACAGTCAACGTGATCAAGGAAGGGGAGGACCTCATCCAGCAGCTGAGGTGGGCTCCCTCTCCCCACCCCCACCCCGCCTGACCCCACACCCATCCAAGCTGCAGCGGGTTCCTGCCCTTATCACTCTTCCCTCAAATAGCTCCAATGTGCTCTCCTGAAGGCCAGGGCAGTTCTCTTCTCATGCTCCACCCCCGCACTCCCCTCAGTGTTTCAACTGAGCGATTGTTCAATTTAACACTAAGAACTGCCAGATTTTAACTTTTGTTAGTATTTCCTCAGTGTCACCTTCTTACTGAAACTTCTTTATGAATTGATGAGTTTGAATCTCCTGAGACCCTGTCCTCAGGCCCCAGGGTACCTGCCTTTCTAGAACAGGGCAGCCTACCTGTCCTTCTGTCAGCTTGAAGGCCAGGCAGACCTGGAGGTATCAAGACGACATCCGTATATGCTCCTCTGGGCAGGAGGCAGGGCCAACTTGCCTTTGCTTCCTCTGGAGGCAGATTTGAAAATTCCTTTTATTGAGTCATGAGGGACACTAAAGGATAGTCCTCTACTCCCTACTCACACATCATCCAGAACAGCTGAAGAGTCACTGACTAAACATCCTTAGGGTCCTCTCCCCTCTTATTGTTATCCCTAGGAGAACATTAGAAATTAGCCTCAGTCAGGAGGACCACCAGTGCGGTCACCAGGTGCCAGCTGTTCCCTGCTTAAAGCTCTCCAGTGTGGTTTCCTGTGATAGTTGACGTCTGTGAGAGAGCCCCGAAGAGCATGCCATGGTTCTGCTGCCTCAGGCTTGGTGGAGCAGGCCCCTTGGAGGAAGGGGGCTGGTGGTGTTTTGCTAGAAGACAGCGCCTTCCCTTTTCTGAGACAAAGTCCAGTTTCCTGCCAGCCTTCTTCCCCTGAAGATTTGCGCTGCCGGATCTGGTGTCTAACAATGTGAGACTTTCTCATTCAATTCCTGTTTGTCTCACTGAAGTCCCGTCTCCTTCTACACCCACCCAGGGACTCTGCCATCTCCAGTAACAAGACCCCACACAACAGCTCCATCAACCACATCGAGACCGTGCTGCAGCAGCTGGATGAGGCTCAGTCCCAGATGGAGGAGCTCTTCCAGGAGCGCAAGATCAAGCTGGAACTCTTCTTGCAGCTGCGCATATTCGAGAGAGACGCCATCGATGTGAGTGGCCAGCCCCTGCCCAGCCTTGTCTGTCTGTGGTCACTCAGGACCTGTGGACCCCTGGGTCTAGGCTGTGACTGCAGGAGTCCGACACTGCCCTATCTTTGGGCTCACTGCCTCCTCTGGATTAGAGCTCAGCGACAGTGTTTGTGGGGTACTTGCACTGGCTAGGCACTGCGGTGTCACCAGAGGCTTGGAGATTGGTACAGAGGAGGCAGAAAAGGGCCACAGACTGTCCTTGCTTCTCTTAGCTCCAGGAAGACCCTCTGCAGGCAGCTCCCTCTGGGCTGCCCATCAGCCTCACCGTAACAGCTCTATAGGTGGAGCACTGTCCACGCGCAGACACTGTCAGGTGGCTGCTTGTCTGAACTCTGGCACCATTTTCCACACACAAAACAGTTGTTCTTGATGCTTCTTATTGTTATCATCAGTTAATAACAAGAAATGCATCAAACCTCCGTAATCACAGTGGCAGACAACCTGCTCCTTTGCTCTCCAAAGCTTGGCCTTCAGGTCCTTGTTGAGACACACACAGATGATATGCTAGGATATACCAGTGGGGACTCTCTGGCCTGGGCTCAGAGTGGCAGCAAACAGAGCATTCCTGTTTTCTTCTGGCTGCAAGTAGTGTGCTGTTCTGAAACTTAGGTGCTGTTAAATATTTTCAGTCACAAGGCAGAGCAATTGTTGAAGCATTCGTTGAAGATTTTTGCTTAGAACCTTTTGGTAGTTGAAAATAGTTCTTATTTTATTTGTTGTATCGATGCTTCTTAGTTGTAATTTAACCTTCATTAAAACCTGACCAGGAAACATGAACAGATGTTTTTCCCTGCATGGGAACTGCAGAACAAGTACCCTAGGGGAAAGCCTGTGTGCCAGGCAGCATGTTATAGAAATAGCTGTGTGTAGATTTAGTGCGCTTTAGTGTGTATAAGAAAATGGCCTTACGTTTTAGAGATTCTTAGGCTTGGCAGTCTTTAGGACAGAGAAGAGAAGCAGATAGAGTCTACTTACCAAAAGTCTATTTGTGTCATCACTGCTAAGCTGATTCAGCATCACACCTAGTATTTCCCATCCCTGGGGTCTGAAAACACGTGTATGAAAGAAATTCCCGTAAGTAGATATTAAGGTGGAACTTCCAGTCATTTTCCCAACTTCTAAATATTAGTTTCCTGGGCTGTGGATGTGGCTCATTGCTAGAGCCCTTGTGAAGATATACAGAGCTCTAGGCTTGACTCCAGGTACCTCAAAAATATAATCGTTGTTCTCATTTATCTCATGGCTTATATCCAATTCATTAACATTTAATGTTATTAGTTTTATAAAGAAGTGCAATTTAACAGTGCTAATACAGATTGTTGCAAATTCCATGAATAAAAGAGTAAATTGGGAAGATCTATACTGTACATAAATCTCTTTTACCGAGATTTATGTAAGCATTGTCACGTGCTCAGATCTTCATACCGGCTCAGTTCATGTTTACATGCATAGATAAGTGAGGAATGCTAGCGCACTCAAGTAGACTGAATATATTTTTCCTCATTACTGGATTTTGTGACTTAAGCTTTCAAACCTATACAAAAGCAGAGAGCAGTAAGATGAAGCTTCCATACACCAGTCCCCCAAACTCCACAAGACCTTGTTTCTTGGTTTGTTTCCTTCATTGAATGTGGTGCCATAGCATTTCAGATAGACTCTGCCTGTCCATCATTCCTCTCTTAAAGATTTTTGCATCGTAACACCATTTCATACACTCACTCACATCACCAAATACCTCACCCAGCCGATAGTCACTTCTTGTATACAACATGTGTTCAGGTTTACATGGATGCCTTCATTAGGAGGCATACAGGTCAGTTCCTACATTTGGTGACCGGCCTGGCCTCTTAGTTTAGGGTCCTCTCCCCTCTGACAGCCCACATTGTGTATTTCATGACTTTTTGACTGTCACGGGTTCAGTTGTCCAAGAAGCCAGGTCCTACATAATACATTTTCTCACTTGAGTCTTATTTACCCTTTTTTCTCTGGTACTTCCTATAAACACAGAACTCAGGTGGAAAATCTGCTTTGACCAGATTCTAGTTTTGTGCAGGGATGTTCCAGAGGTGGTTCTACATAGCTGCCACTCATGAGCAGCCAGCTGTCCCACACCTGTAGGGCAGCTGAGATGCAGAGCTTCATCAGGTGGCATCCTGGTGGCCGGTTGTTTAAGTCCCTCTCGGCCTTTGCCATGACAGTTCACCAGGCTCTAATGACTCAGACACAGTGAGATGTGGCAGCGTTTGTTTTCAGGCCTGATCTTGCAGAGATGCTCTCCTCTCTCAGATCATCTCAGACCTCGAGTCTTGGAATGATGAGCTCTCCCAGCAAATGAATGACTTTGACACGGAGGACCTGACCATCGCTGAGCAGCGCCTGCAGCACCATGCTGACAAAGCCCTGACCATGAACAACTTGACTTTCGATGTCATCCACCAAGGACAGGATCTTTTGCAGTATGTCAATGAAGTCCAGGCCTCTGGTAAGAAAGGTCCTCCATCCTGTGACAATCATGGCTTCCTTGCGTCACCACAGGACGGGGATGACTCTTAAATACTATGGCTTCTGTTATGGGACATTACCTGCCCAGATGGGGTCTTTGAAAGAGAGTGCTTTTCATTTTCTTTCATATAATACAGTCACATTTAACTTTATGCTTAGCGATCTTATACTTACATTTTTCAAGAATTGTTTCAAGTAATAAGAACTCTACTTTTGCAGAGCAGTTTGTTGTATTGGTGAGGGAAATGTAATGTAAAAACCCAAGAAAGTGTTTTCACTTTATTTCTCACTTTCAGTGTCCAGCAGATGTCCCCGTAAGCCCCAGTATGTGATTGTAGTATTGAGAGTTTATATAGCCACATCCTGCATGCGTTACTTGCTTTACACATAGTAAATACTTCCTGAAGCATGTACCACTCATGCATTTGTAAAAACTGCTACCCTGTCACTAAGTCCTGGAGGTAGGAGGTGTGGTTGGCTGGGTCATCTGTGCACCCTCTGACACCGTAGTGTGCAGGTTATATGTATAAATGTACCAGTGCTGGCCTGGGCCTCTCCGAACTTGCTGGCTAGCGCAGGTGGCCCCAGTGGCAAGTAACTCTGGGTAGAGCATTAGGTGAGAGGAGAAGCTGACAGGGTCGCCCGCCGCTGTTCACAGGTGTGGAGCTGCTTTGCGACAGAGATGTGGACATGGCTACTCGGGTCCAGGACCTCCTGGAATTTCTGCATGAGAAGCAGCAGGAGTTGGATTTAGCCGCTGAACAACATCGGAAACACTTGGAGCAGTGTGTGCAGCTGCGCCACCTGCAGGCGGAAGTGAAGCAGGTGTGTGACACCGAGAAATGATGGCATGTTGGCCTCGGAGAACTTCCCATGATCTCCATGTAGTTGTCCTGATTTGTGAGGTTATACATGGCCCAAAAACTGCATCTCATGGTAAAAGTAGAGCCTGCAGTCCTTGAGGACATCATCCTTGCGTTTGTTTTACTATTTGGTGGTCCTTGGCTTAAATTAAGCCCATTACTTCCTAGTAAGGAACTGCAGGACTTTTCCGCTAAACTTTTATTAATCTGGGCACAGCCACAGATTGCAAGGCTGGGCTCTTCTTGAGCTGTCTGCATGGCACACATAATACCACATACAGGGGCTAGGCGAAGATAGAAGTGGGCCAAATGCCAGGAGGAGTCATGTGTAGAGGTTGCACTTTATCCCCTGGTAAGGGGATAAAGGGGAGTTCCCTGACGAAGGGGCTTGATGGAGAAATGAGGCTGTAACAGTCTGTCCATGGCACCGGAAGCCATATTGAGACTGGTGTGGTGTAGACACAGGCCATGTTCATAAGAGAGTGCATGGTCATGGCACCAGGGTGGTGATGGTGGCAGGGATGGGGGGTGTCTACTGCTCTCTTGTGTTCCATTAGTGCCACCAGTATTTGTACATTTGAAGGAAACACAGCATTGTAACCTGTGAGTGTTTCTTCTTGCTTCAAGAAACACACACACACACACACACACACACACACACACACGAAATGAAGTAGGCCAGGTGGTGGTGGTGCAGGCCTTCAATCTCAACACTCAGGGAGGCAGAGGCAGGTGGATCTCTGTGAATGAGGTCAGGACAGCTAAGGCTACACAGAAACCATGTCTTGAAAACAAAACAAACAAATAGCAATAACAAAAGAAATAGTTATATCCTTTACCAACTGTCTTTGCTTGGACTATGAAAGTGGCTTTTCAAGGCTGTTTCTCTGTGTCACATGAAACAACAGCAGTGCTTACCTGGTCAGCATCCCTGTGATACACCAGGCTGAGATTTTACTGATGGGTAGTGTCTTAGGGTTACAGTTGCTTTGATGAGACACCATGACCAAAAGCAACTCAGGAGGAAAGGGTCTATTTATTCACAGTTCCATGTAACAGTTAATCATCAAAGCACTGAGGACAGAAACTCATACACACAGCAGGAACCTGGAGGCAGGAGCTGATGCAGAGGCCATGGAGGGGTGCTGCCTCCTGGCTTGCTCTCCTTGGCTTGCTCAACCTGCTTTCTTATAGAACTCATGGCCACCTGCCCAGGAGTGGCCCCCTCACACACACACACAAAGGGCTGGGTCCTCCCCATCAATCACTAATTAAGAAAATGCCCTACAGGCTTTTCTGTAACCCTGTCGAGTATGAACTTGAGGGTCTCACTCAGGGTTTGGCCCCTGACATTGTAGTGCAGCCTCTTTCACACCTGGGCTGTTGTGTCATTTAACACTGATACTACAGAAAGGTCAGTGAAGCAAGCAAATTGCCCTTACCAAGCAAGTGACCAATCTTACTGTGGATTAGAGTGAGTCTGAACAGGAAGGAGCAGGACTTCTCCTCAAGCATCAGAGAATTCATTCTGTGAACAGATTTGCTTGTAATGCGAAGCCTGACCTGTTCTGGTCTGTGTTCTCATACCCTGCCTTCCACTGTCTTCTAAAACAACAGACTTGCAAGAGCCTTGAGGCAGTGTTTGTGACGAGAGCCTTTCCTGGTTGCAGGCTGTGTTGGTAGGATAGAGAGGAAGTCAGGGCTGCCTCCCTACCAGGAGCCTCTAGACCAGTGGTTCTCAGTCTTCCTAATGCTGTGACCCTTTAATGCAGCTCCGCATGTTGTCGTGACCTTCACCCATAAACTTATTTTCATTGCTATTTCAGAACTCTGGTTTTGCTACTGTTACAAATAGCAATGTAAATGTCTGTGTTTTCCAATGGTCTTAGGTGACCCCAAAAGGGTTGTGACCCGCACTGGACCACTGCTCCAGACCACTTGCAGACCCATCTCCTATCCCAGATGTTTTCAGGGTTCTTTGGAAGGTCCATTGCATAGAGTTGCCTTCTGTCCTGTTTCAGGTGCTGGGTTGGATCCGCAATGGAGAGTCCATGTTAAATGCTGGGCTCATCACGGCCAGCTCACTGCAGGAGGCCGAGCAGCTGCAGAGAGAACACGAGCAGTTCCAGCATGCCATCGAGGTAAGGCAGTGTCTGTGGGTGGACCTTGTGGCATGGAGCCCAACCTGATAACTTTTGCTATTACACCACCCACTGGAGCCAGCCATGGCCTGTGTGGGAGACACATGACAGCGCTCCCAGTTCACAGTGGGGAAAGGAAATAGCCACAACTGTAGGGGATTGAGGACAGCCTTGCAGCAAATGTCCAGGCCTCCTTTCTGTTCCGTAAAAGGACCCTAGTAGGAAACATATATTACTTAAACCTCTAATTAGAAAGGTTTTAAATCAGGGAGTTCAAATTGGTGCCTGAGCTGAGGAATTTTAATATCTTCCTGGTATCGTAGATGCAGTTTGAACAAAGCAGAGTGATGGGCTAGAAGGGTCTCTCACTATGACCCGGAATAAATAATGCTGCTTGCTTAGTGGCAACAGGATTCACTTTGATAGGTTGAGGGTCAGTACCATACCAGGCAGCAAAAGCCTTGGCCAGTCTAGGCAACTCACCCTCATTGGTAGTGGTGCACTGTTTTAGAATTGGTTTCTTTGAAGGTGGGTAATAGTTGTGATAGATGAACCCAAAATGTAAGCAGGGTTTCAAAAGGGGTGTTTGATAATAGAAACCTTTATGTTTCCTGGAGAAAAAGCCATGGAAGTCAGCACTAATTTACTCCTGAGAACTGTGTGTTGTCAGTTGCTCTGGCTAGAGGCTGCCTCTTCCTGAGGCTCCAACTCCAGGCAGCTTTGTGCAGATAGCTGTGTCAGCCGTTTGGGAATCTATATGTGGTCAGTATTTTAACACATCATTCCCACTGTATTAGGTGAAATGCAAAAATTTCCTTTGCTCTGAGGCCCTTGTACTGCCCTAGCAGTACCTGGTGTTCTAGATCTTTCCTGGAGGACCCCGGGCATCAGCACTTGCCATGTGATTTTCTCTGTGTGTGGCATGGAACATTCTCAGTATTTTCGATATTTATTTTATTTCTTTAAAAAAAAAATCACCAGTTCTTCAAAACTCTTTTCACTGGCATCCAGTACTTCAGTTGAAAATAAAAAGCATTCACTATGGCCTCTGTTTTTCCATTTGTTCTGCCTGCAGTGGCTGTTACAAGAAAGCCAGTAGGGATAATAAACTTGGCACACTGAACAGAGCTTTAGAATATCAGTTGCTAAGAGTTGTTCCTGTTGCTTCTCAAATGGAAAACCCCAGAGCTGAGTGCCAGTCTGTGAAGTATTAATGCTTTTCATCCTTCATTAGATAAATTAAATATCAGCCTGCCTGGGGCAAGGCCTAGAACTACTTTACAGAGCTACCCACCGTATTTGCAAAGCACACAGTAGCTAGGGTTGATTCTGTTAGCTGAGGAGAGCGTCCTAGTCTCTGCTGTTAGTGCATCATACCCTGCTGAATGAGCCTTCCCATCTTCCTTGTGTCTAGAAAACACACCAGAGTGCACTGCAGGTACAGCAGAAGGCCGAGGCCATGCTGCAGGCCAACCACTATGACATGGACATGATTCGTGACTGTGCAGAGAAGGTCGCCTCACACTGGCAGCAGCTCATGCTCAAGATGGAAGACCGCCTCAAGCTCGTCAACGCCTCTGTCGCTTTCTACAAGACTTCAGAGCAGGTGGGGAGAGACGGCTGCCTAGGCTCCTGGTGACTGACTGTTCTGGGCTTACCTTTAGGGACAGCTCTGCCACCACCCATGTAGCAATCGCTAGCAAATCACTCAGCTCCGAATTAAGCAGGAAAACGTACTCTGTAGTTATCCTTGCTACTTAAGCTATCAAAGAATAGCAGGTTGGCAAGTAGCTGGGAAGACTTTTCTTTTCCCTGTTATGCAGAACATCAGGGTCATGGGAAATTCAGCTCAATTTTTGTTCATATTCGGAAGTTCCTCCCTGCTTGCCTTAAGCCAGGTGAAGCCCATGGCGGTCTGTAGCATTCTTGTTCTTTCTTTCTTCTTTGCCTTCCCCAGAGCCCAGATGAGAGTGCTGCCAGCTGTGCTGGTGAGACAGCAGATGTGAGGTGATGTCTTAGCCTGGAACTTTATTCCCTTAGGTCTGCAGTGTCCTGGAGAGCCTGGAGCAGGAGTACAAGAGAGAGGAGGACTGGTGTGGTGGAGCTGACAAGCTGGGCCCCAATTCTGAAACTGACCATGTCACCCCCATGATTAGCAAGCACCTCGAACAAAAGGAGGCCTTCCTGAAGGTATAGGACTGACTCTGTTGGGTATTGCTGTCATACTGATCGGCTGTTAGGGCCACGGGGTCTCCTGACTCATTTAGAAGTGATTCTTGGAGGTTCCTGGTCTATTCATGGATGCGTAATCTATACATTCAGAGAGAGGTCCCACACACATGGCCCTAAATCTGGCCTTGTGTAGACAGTGGCCACAGCAGTAACATCAATGATAGGTGATCCTGCTTTAGAAACTCACACTATCTTAACAGTTTCACGGGAAATGAACTAGATGCCTCTGAATAAGCATTGGCTGGAAGTTACAATGCTGTATAACAATAGTATAGTCATGAGATTTCTCTGAGGCAAAGTTACTGCTAACTGGAAACCCTATGAATTCTGCAGACAGAAAATGATTGACCAGCTGATTTGGCAAAACACAAAACCTATAGGTTAACAAATCCTTGTTTGGACATCCAGCCTCTTTAGGCCTGTAGATTGCAGCTCAGAAGATGTAGAAACACATCATGGGGCGACACCAGCGCCCAAGGCTGAGGGATAGGCGCTAGCATCTGCTCTGGAAGCAGCCTGGGAGCCAGCCAGTCCCTGCAGACAGACTCACTGTGTTCTCTTTGAGAAGGCTAAATGTGGCCTCTCAGCAGTGCGTTTTCTTATTTTTTATGTACGTGCTATTTGGTCACACAGAAGTCACAACTGTGCCTGGAAACAGTTAAATTTTTTAAAGTGGTCTAGTGTTCAGAACCTGGACACATGAATGCATCTTACCTACAAGGTAAGGGCAGAGAAAGCAACATGTGCTCCTCTAGCCTGGAAGTGTTTAGTACTGTCTGGCCTTTACAGAAATCCAAACCCGGTATAGCTGGCCCCTGTGCTTTCCATTTCCCATTAGGCTGCAATCATTGCATGCTGGGGATACAGTCACCTCAAAGCTCGATTGGGAAAGGGCTTCACTTCCTCTTAGGTATAGGGCAGTGGCTGCCCTCAGTATCCTGCCACACAGCCTGTCCACTTGAATTGATGTAACATAATCTAACCTTACAAAGCCAAGGAGTCCAAAAGCCCTTCCTTCTTCCTTCCTTTCTTTCTTTCTTCCTTCCTTCCTTCCTTCCTTCCTTCCTTCCTTCCTTCCTTCCTTCCTTCCTTCCCAATTTTAAATAGAATTTGATCTCTGCATATTGTAAACCACAAATTGGCCAGATGGCTGTTAGGTAAAACGTAATGATATTGCCATCTCTATAAACTCAAAACACATACCTGCCCCAAGTCACATTATGGATCCATTGTCTCCTACTGTTTCTTAGGCTTGCACACTGGCCAGAAGGAACGCAGATGTCTTCCTGAAGTACCTACACAGAAATAGCGTGAGCATGCCGGGAATGGTGACGCACATCAAAGCTCCAGAACAGCAAGTAAAAAGTGAGCTTGCAGCCACTGGGCTTCCCTGAGCCCCTGGGCTCCCCTACACCTTCGCCCTCAGTGTCTAGTTCATGCAAATGACATCCGCAGTAGCTGTCAGTTCAACAGCAAAATAGGAAGAAATATGTAGGCTGGCAATCACTGAGTAAGCTAAGTATAAACATGGCATCCAGGAAGGTAGTTACTGCAATTGCGTATTAATATCTGTGCGTGAGCATATGGCCAAAGACAGAAACTACAGTTATCTATATGCAAAGTAGTCTTAAAAGATAAGGCAAGAATTCATATACTGCTTTTGTGGCCATAAAGTACTTACATGTTTTATTCCTAAGACATGGTTAGTTAATAAAAGCAAATTGCAAAATGTTACGTACTTTAATACCACTTGAGTGTAAAACAATGTTTTTATTAACTAACTTGTAACGGCATAGAAAAAGGTAGGTCTAGGGAAATGTACACCAAAATGGACATAATTGGGTTGGTATGTATAGAAAGTTAAATAGATAAGATGAGGCATACAGAGTAAGTAGCCCCCTTAACCAATTAATTTGACACAGTAGAGACTGAGTTTTATAGGCAAAAATTGTGAAATGGAGTCTTGTGTCTTGTCATAAAGAAGAATGTGGACTACTGGAAATATTTTGTTTCTCTTGCAGTCTACTTGATGGCAAAGGGTTTACACGCCTCTTAACACGAGGACAGGAGGATATGGCCATGTATGTTTGATAGGCAGGCTGCCAGTTTAACCCACAGGGTACAGCCAGGGAGTCAGACCTCATGGTCTCAGCATCTCTCAGGAGCTAGTGCCACCCTGAGTCCTTGGGGGCAGTTAGCACTGTGCTTAGCTGCTTCGTGGAAAAGTTGCTACTCAGAACCTGCGGCGGGAGCGGAGAGATCTCTTCGCTCATGAGCTGGCATATGTTTGCCATGCTGGTGTGAAGGCAGGGGCTGAATTCTGTGGCTTAAAGTTTCAAAATCATCTTTTAAAAACTGAAGTGAGTATGTTCCCTGTGATTTCACTAGCCGAAATAAAGCCCAGGGGGCCTTATCTCTTTGCCCTTGAGCTATTGGCTACTCAAGATAGATCTGGGAGAGGGGACAGTCACTGTCTTCACTAATATTCCCACTGATGAACCTCAGTGGAGTTCAAACCCAAGGTCCCATGATGGCCTTGGTTAAACTCAGCAGGTCACTAAATCAAAATCTTAACTGGCTTTGCTGAACTGGTTGAGGTTTTTGGTGGAGTAGGGCAGGGCAGTGAATCCAGTCGGCTGACACAGAAGTGAGGCTCTGAGTGCTTTCTCACAAAGTCCATAAGATGCTAGGAACCCAGTGTTTGTGAAGGACTCACTGCTTTTAAGCGTGTGTAATGTAACAATTATGTTACAGGTATCATTGATTTGACATGGAATTTCTTGGTGTCTTCTTTTCTAAATCTTTTTCTTTGTTTTATTAACTTCTAGAGTACTCTTACTGTAAACAAACTTAGGGGTTAGTGAGGGTTTGTATTGCTGTGACAAGAAACTGTGACCACAGCAACTCTTTAAAGGAAAGCTTTTCATTGGGGCTGGCTTACAGGTTCTGAGGTTTTGTCCATTATCATCATGGCAGGAAGCATGGCGACATACACACAGACATGTTGCTGGAGAAGGAATGGAGAGTTCTACATCTAGATCAGCAAGCAGCAGAGAGAGAGAGACAGAGAGAGACAGAGAGAGCCACTGGCCCTGGCTTGAGCTTCTGAAACCTCAAAGCCCACCCCAGTGCCACACTTCCTCCAATAAGGCCATATGTCCTAATTTTAACCACTCACTATGAGCCTATGGGGGTCATTCTTACTCAGATTAGCACAGGTTCCCAAGTGTACAGAAATTTCATAATCCTCTTGTTACTTACAGTCACCCTTAGGACTGTTGTGTGTCCTGTCTATGAGCTTTTAAAAAATAAATATAAAAAGGACTCTATTCTCCTATGAAAAGCATGGTACACTTTAAGATGCTACATCTTGGTCATCTTTGTTAACCACTGTTTAGAGACTGGATTTCTTCAGTCATTGACTTCATCTGTCTTTATGTCTGCACTCCCACAAAGTTCATATCTGCACTTCTGGGTTATTCATCTCAGCACCAGTACTTTTGCTTATTTTTATGGCACCATTTGTCCGGAATAAACTCTGATTCAGTGGTATGCACATTTCAGTGCCATTGCCTAGCGGCAGCATGCGTTGTGCTAAGGTTGCACTGCAAAGTACAGAATCCTACGTCCCCATACCCTGCCCCTCTCTCCAAGCCTTGAGTACTGTCAGTCTCCACCAGTAAAACAGCAAATAATGCTCTGTGGTTTGTGTGAAGTTAAGCGCGTGTTTGTATGTTTAACTGCCCAATCTTTAGTGTTCAACATTATCTTACTTCAGGACTAAGGGTGTAACTCAGTAACTCAAAAATGAAATGTGAACCATGGGAATATAGATCTTTTCATAGCCTGCCTGCCCAGCATTCAGGAAGTGTTGGGGTTCAGTCCCTAGCACTGCATAAAACCAGGCGCGATGGTCTGAACATTGGTCCCAGCACCCAGGAGGTGGTGGCAGGACATCACAAGTTTGAGGTCATCCCGGCAGCTCTCTGGAGTTTCAGGCCAGATGGGGTAGCTGTTTAGGAAATCGGATCTGTTACTTACACATCCCCAGTAGTTTTTCCTGGTTTTGTAATGTGTGCAATGCTTTGACATTGTATTTCATATCCGTTTTAGTTTTTATATAAATGAGACATTTTTGCCTTCACAGCTCCATGGTCCTCTGCTTCCCTCATTCCTTCCTTCCACTCCTAAGGCTTTATGTTTACAAAGTATGAACAAACAAAGTCTTATTTTTTTTTATTTACTGCTCTATTGTGTTGTTGTTATATTTTTCTTAAGACAGAGTCTCATTTCTATCTTACATTGGCTTTAAATTTAAGGGCGAGAGACTAAGGAATTTGCTTCTGGTGCTGACTGAGACATTAGACAGGAATGCTATCCTTTCTTAGCACATTCTGTCTAGCTGTGACATGATCATAAACATGTAAATGAAAACAAGTAGGATTTTGCAGGTGTTTAAATGGAGAGCCAGTACTAACATCTTTTCCTTTTTCATGTCAGATATCTTGAATGAACTCTTCCAGCGGGAGAACAGGGTATTGCATTATTGGACCATGAGGAAAAGGCGGCTGGACCAGTGCCAGCAGTACGTGGTTTTTGAAAGGAGCGCCAAACAGGTCAGTGCATCCCTGGTCCCTCAAGCCCTCTGCCCATGCTCACACCTCCTTTGCTAGACTGGCAGATTTTTGTTACAAAAGCCATTTTTAACACTACATCCTGATGGTAAACCAACGATGCCTTTCAATTAAGTTTGTTATAAAAATAGAACCGCAGAGCCCTGTATGTTTCTCACTCCACAGTGTGCCATTTGGTTTTCCTGAGCTGTCTTTACCTCACACTTGGAGCTGCCAAGTGCAAGTCATTGACACAGTTACCATTTAAAAATCTTTGTCAAGTCCTCATTAAGGGCTTATGGAAATACAGCAGGTGTTTTCTTTTTATACTGCTGTGTTTATATATTGAAGGAAAAGTTTTAAATTTCAGATAGATTGAACTAAAACTGGGGAAGAAATGTGACAGAATTTTAATAATCCAGTATAATCATAAACAGTTTGTGAATTTGGCTGAGGCAGAGACAAGAAGGGGTCCATTTTCCCCTTCTGAAGGCATTGTGGAATGAAGTGCTTCTAAGGAGACTGTCAGTCATAGAAGATCATTTTAAAGTAAAATCTATTTACTTATATCTTAAGCGTTAAAATTCATTTCATTTCTCTTTGACTTCAGTAGTACCACAAGAATACATGAATTTTTCCTTCTGTGATGACAGGGAGGGACAGCCGAGAAACACAGGAGTAATTACATTCCCTCAAAACCCGAGTGTGACTAGGGTTCTCTGTGTAAATAAAATGAGAGCCACCCAGGGCTGCTCCCTGTGGTCATCAGTGCTGCTCTCCGTCTTGACAGGGACTCAACTCTGGTCTGTTTCCTGAACCCCTGTGCACCACCACACTCCTGACAGAGGAGTCATTCCAGCCAGGTCTTGTTAGCCAATGAGGAATCAGACATCAGCATGGTTTCTCACATTGGGTACAGATTTTGTTTCAAGTTGATCCAGCCAGGTCTTGTTGGCCAATGAGGAATCAGACATCAGCATAGTTCTCACATTGGGTACAGATTTTGTTTCAAGTTGATGTACCAGTCTCACAAGGATAGTCACATCCAGAACTGCTCAACTACATACGATTGGAGTTCCTGGACCCTAGGTTCGATGCTCTGATGACCTTCTCTCAGCTGTGGTCAGATCTTCAGAGGGAAGTGACGGGCTGTGCTGTTTCTGCACACTCCATTGCGTTTTCCTAGCCTACTGATAACAGTGTTCCGCCGTGCTTCATTATCATGGAGGCGGCTTCTGTTTCTAACTAGGTAGGATTGCGCATCACTTCACGTTCTTATCTCTCGGTATAAGATGAGGTGTGGCCTAGCTGTAGAGAGCCACAGCTTCAAATGCTTCTCCTGTCATTGCAGATAGGGACCTGTCAGGCCTGCTGTCCGCCTGAGCTCCGCTCCATACATAATCACAGCACTCTAGAGCACCTCAGTGCTCACAACAGACCTTGGTCTCTCAGATTTTGCAGTTTTCAACGAGGCACACTAAGATTACTGAGTGGATGCCACTGCTCTTAAAGGCAGTGCAGAGAGGAGACATGGCCTCAGTGGCACTGCCTGTGGACTTGTCATTCCCCTGGCCTTCCTGCTTCCACCTCCCAGGGCCTCCCACTTCTATCTCCAACACTGAGTGCTGTGTCTCGGGACTGAGTTTACACTGTTCTTGGTTCTTCCTCCTCGCCTCCTATCTCTCTCTGGGCATTTCCCAGACCTGGCCTCACCGGAAGCAAAACTGTACTCCTGAATCCCTGTGTCATGCCCTGCTCTCCCCATACTCAGTTAAGGGTGACAAGATCTGTCTTCGACCCCTGACTTTCCTTTAAAGTCCTTAAGAGAATGTTTCCCACCTTTGTTTTTTTTTTTTAGTCGGAGGGTGCTGACCTCCTGTGCACTCCACTTACCCTCCCTGCATCCCAGCAGAACCATTTCTACTCAGTCTCCATTCCACCCCTTTTCTATACAGCAGCCACATTTGCTTTTGCAAAGAGCTGCAAGCTCTGCCTGTGAGCTCTGAGCTCACCTGCTCTCCACAGCACTGCTCTGGCCTCTTCTGCCTTCTTTACCTGCGGGAGGCAGAACTAACCCCTGATCACACAGGTGCTGTCCCGTGTTGCTCCTTAGCCCTTAGGTCCCACCTGAGCCTCCTTCTGACAAGATCTTCCTTCTTTCATCACTGCTGCTGCCTATGGCTTGCTTTTCATGT
This sequence comes from Meriones unguiculatus, assembly GCF_030254825.1. Classification (NCBI taxonomy): domain Eukaryota; kingdom Metazoa; phylum Chordata; class Mammalia; order Rodentia; family Muridae; genus Meriones; species Meriones unguiculatus. Next base: position 103,400,647 of record NC_083351.1, read on the forward strand.
GTCTTCCTTTGTAGTCAGCAGGGGAGCAGGCAGGCATGTGGTTCCCTGGCTCCTCATGGAATCTGCCTGCAGCCTGGGGTTCGAGCAGCTCTCACTGCTCTTATTCTTGAGGGCATCTGCCTCCACCCTGTGTGCTTGAGAGCACTTTACAGTGGAAGCTGAATAAACTGATGGATGTGACCTTCACGTATATCAGCGTAAACATTGTTTCACAGATGGAGTGACCATCTGTAAGCATGCGGAAAGTGAATGAAAGCTGATAGCAGAAGTGACCCGTGACTTGAGATTTCCTTTTTTCCACAAATGGGACTAGCAGAAGGGAGCTATGGTGGCTTAGGAAGTAAAGTTCTTGGGACTAAATTTGAATGCCAGAACCAACATTTTCTTTTTAAAAAAAAATCCAGCTATGGCTGTACACTTACAGTCACAGCACTGAGGGAGGCCGGGCCAGGCAGATTTCGATAAGGTTTTGTTGTCAGCCCACCTGGCCTACTTGCTTAGTTCCAAGCCAGTGAGAGAAACTATCCCCAAAAAAGGATGGCTCCTGAGTGATGATAGCCTAAATTAACCTCTGAGCTTTACACAGGTTCATCTACCCACACAGGGATACACACACACACACACACACACACACACTCTCACAGATGCACTAATGTATCTGAAAGAGAAAGCAAAGTGGTTGTTCCAGTGCATGTTAGAATGCACATCTTGAGGATTCTAGAACACATAGACACGCTCTCACTAATGCTGGTTTTTCTTAGCACAGCCTATTTAGATATGTGCATTTGAATAAGTCCGATTACATTTAAGCATTGGTACCTGAACCTCTCCGACCCCCTTCTTCAGGAGTTGTCATTAGACAAGAAAGTTAAAGCCCATCTTTGTCTTCTGCCCAGTGGGGAACATATGCACAGTGTGGAATGGGGTCCTCTGCAGGACACGCCCCAAACACAAGTGAAATAATCAGCAATCTGGGGGTGCAGGTAGGCACAGTAGTCTGGGAAGGAAAACAGAGGCTTGGAAAAGCACACACCCGCTTCTGTTTTCACCTGAAACACAGTTAGAGTTAGGAAGCTTTGGTTCCATCTGTGTCCAGACCTTTGGCATCACAGTTTCAGACCATCCTTTATCCACCTTTATTTTCCTAAAAAGAGACATTGGTTATGGGTCCTTCAACTGTCCTGTCATTAGGCCTGTGGGCTCATGGTCATAAGAAACTCCGGAAACATTGATGATGGTTGCACCAGTGATAGGATTCTTTTTCCCCTGCCCTGCTCTTTAACCCTGGGGCTATGATGCCCTTTTCAGAAATGTGTCTGTACAAAGGGCTGCTTGCTGATGCCTGCTGACTGTGGCTGACAGAAGCAAGGCATGCAGAAATGTCTGCTTCCCTGAAATCTTTATCCCGCGAACATCTTTGTATTCCTCTCCTCTAGGCGTTGGAGTGGATCCATGACAACGGGGAGTTCTACCTTTCCACACATACCTCGACAGGGTCCAGCATTCAGCACACACAGGAGCTGCTGAAAGAACATGAGGAGTTTCAGATAACTGCCAAGGTAAACCTGCATGGAATGGGCTTCTGATCTGCAAGTCTGCTGGGCTCCCACAGAATAACCTAGAACACACACTCTAGGGAAAGGAGGGACTCCTCAGAGGCAACAAAAGGCCTGTGACCTGCAGAAATGGCTGCCAGTTACAGTGGTGCCGTCAGCTTGGGTGATGGGATGCTCTTCCCTGGAGGGGGCTGCTAGCCCTCTCCCTTTGTTTACCTGTCTGTGTTCCCCTGGTTTCTGTGACTACCCCCATCTCTCCTGCCTTTTGCCTTTATCTTTCATGTTTTTTCTTGGCTGTCTTTCTCTTATTTGCTTTATGAGATGTTTTATCAAGCCTTGCTGTTTTTCTGAGACCCTAAGGGGTATGTCCTGATTCTGTGTCTTGTCCTTTCTTATCATCAGTTCCTAGAAAGTGTCACATGGCTATCCTCACTGCAGTCCAGTTCCCTCGCGGTCTGTGTGTACGGCTGACAAAGCTGATTACTGTTGTGTTTTTTTGTTTGCTTATTTGTTTGTTTTATGTTTGTGGCACTAGAGGTGTGGCTACTTTTCTCTTGAAAAGAAAGTGGATACTTATTTGAGAAGGATTATATCTTTCTATCTACATATACATGCACTATGAATAAATACAAATCTGTAAGAATACACACATTGTCACAAACATTCCCAAAAGCATGCTTCCTGGGAACTGGTCTTTATCTTAGGATGGTTTTGAATTGCTTAGAATTAGTTCCCTTCTCTATAACTGTTGTTCTGTTTTTCAGAGTTTGTTTGTACATTACATGTAATTTAAAAATGTAATTATGTTAAATTTGTGTTGGGCTATACCTGCTATTCTGAACACATGGAGGACAAGGACAACTTAGGGGAATTAGTTCTCCCACCCTGTGGATCCTGGGAATCCAACTCATATTTAGTGCCTTCACTCACTGAGCCCTCTTGCTGGATATCCAGGGGTTGCTTGGGGTTTTGGTTTTGGGGTGTGTGTGCCTGTGTGTGTGTGTGGTGTACTCTGAAATATTTTCAAAAAAAATATTTTTTAATGATAGACTTGAGTTTTTAGACGATGCTGACAATTGTTTCAGATTTAAGAGTGAAAAATAAATGACCAACCTGAATAACATTTTTGTTAAAAAAAAAAATCACCCACCCCCCCCCCAAAAAAAAAAAACAAAAAACAAAACCCACAAGTGTTCCTACAAAGGAACAAGAATAATTATCTTGAGATGGAGTGGGGGTGGGGTGATACCGCACCTTTAACCCTGGAACCGGGAAGGCAGAGACAGATGGATCTCTGTGAGTTTGAGACTATCTTTGAGGCTAACCTGGTCTACAAAATGAATTCCAGGCCAGAGAGGACAACATAGACAGACCCTGCCTCCCCAAAACAAAATCATCTAGAGTAACAATCTTGTGTGGCCCTTGACCAGCTTTGGAAACATAAAGAGGAATTTTTCAACCAACTGGAGTCACAATAGTTACTTTGTATTATTTCTATTTGTGTTTTTGCTCCTGTAACATTTCTGGCTCCTCCCCCTGTCCTTCCTGGTGAGACTCTCCTCCCTGCTTCCCAGCAGCTTCTGAGGGAGCTGGGCCTTGGGAAGCGCTGGTCCTATTCATCACGCACTGGGGCCACCGCAAGCTGGTTCCCCAGTACACTGCGTGAGGCATGTAACACTTGGGAGGGTGGGCATGGTGGAAGATGTCCCCTCCTAGAGACACCAAGAACACCCAGAGAGCTGACTGGGCCTGCGTCTAAGGTGAGGACCATACTTTTACTTTCTCTGGCTACAGTGCAATCAGCCATATGATTCTTACTTTGTTAGTACAGATACAAACCCTCACTACTATGGGTGTAACAATTCTGTATTTATCCAGAGATCCTATGGTTGGAAGGGTGTTATGGAAGTGTCTAACGTTACACCCAGAGGTAGAGCAAAGTCCTGTTCTTTTCTGCCACTGCTCTGCTCCCCCGCCATGTGTCTCCATAGCCTGTTCAGAGCCCTGGGACTGCACTCCTTTTAAGAGCAGTGACAGGCTCACCTTGTTCACCAGGGGGATATGTGTGCAGAATTTTTCCCATTATTCCTAAATGACCCTTTCTTTTTAGTTTGGCTATAGTTGTTGGAAGTATAAGACAGTAATATGCTTATCTTTAGCCTTATGTTTTGTAAGATCTAAAATTATAGGTACCATCTGACCATGCTGTTTCCCAAGTCTATAGGACTATTGCTTTTGTTAAATATATTGAATTAGTTATATCAGGGGGAGGCCGGGGGTTTGGAAAGAGTGCTCCTTGCTCTCTTCTTTACTGTGCATTGTTAATGGTGTGGGTCACATCCCAGTCAGAGGGTCCCGTTGCTGGTGGAGATGTCGCTTGTGAGGATGGCTCAAGGTTTTCCCTAGCCTGCACCCATCATTCCATCTTACTGTCTCCTAACAAGTTATGTCTCTTACATCCCATAGCGAATCCTTATCTCTATCAGGACAGCCTCCCCATCTGTTAAAGTAATTTGAATTAGAACATTTTTGGTGTTAAAGCCATAAAACCAAGAACAATTCCCTCACCTCTGTCTTACTAAGACTTCTTAGTCCTTTTGTCATCCTCAGGGCAGTCATTTCTTCAGATGCCGTGCAGGCACAGTCCATGTCCAGCCCCTGGGCTTCATTTTAGGGTAGAGATTTCAGTGTTCATGTCTGAGGGTACGTTCAGAACAGCCTGCCACACTGTCTTCGCACACAGTGACATTTGCAATCCACTGCCTTGCTAAACCTTTCACAGTCTTGCTGTCATCTCCCGGTGCCTCCCTGGGTCCTCATCAGCAATGTTCCTGGTGCCACGTGCTGTGCTCTGAGAGGGCAGATGTGAGCACAGGCTGTGTCCTTCACCTGAGAACATGATAAGGAGAACCACTGTGGGAATTTAGCTCACTCTCATTTTCTCCCACTCCTTGATGCCCACACAGGAGGCGGTTTAGTCATAGCACTTATATACTCTGTAAGCTAAAATCTACTTTTATAATAGTAGCTAGAGTTAGCACACAGGATGCGGGTTAACATTACTTAACATATTTCACATCAAAACTAATGTTTGTTTTTTCTTTAGTGGTGCTGTATAGCCTTTTGGAAAGAAATATTTCTTTCTCATATTCCTATTTCATATTTCTCCTTGACACCAGAAGGAGGCCAGAAATTTAAATGTTAGCAGTATTTAGAAATCTGATTTCTAGAACTTTCAAGTTTTTACCGCTAGTCATAATTGGATTTCTAAAATCTCTCCTGGTGTGTGGTGGTTTGTCTAAATGACATAAAATCCAACTCAGTGCAAAAAGATTGATTAAATTCATGTCTAAACAGTACTTTACCATTAGCAGAGTCTAAGGATGGAGAACAAATGGCAGGTTTTCATATTATATCCATTAAACTGTTAGAATTTTGGATCTCTTGGATGTATTTTCACAATGCCAATTATAATTAAATATTAGGACAAAGGAACTATTCAGGGATGGGGAGATTGCACCTTGCTCTTAATTGCACCATTTGTTTGCTCTTTGCTTCTACTTCTACTGGGCCTTGATTGATATTTGGGTGCTAGTTCATGGCTTGCACATACCAGTAAGAGAAACAGACTGGTGGATGGTAAATGTGTAAAATACATCTAATGTAAATGATAAGTAAGAGGAGAACACGTGAAACTGTGGGGGCAGGGAGGGGTGTGATCTTTGGTGATGATGGGAAAGGGAAGCTGCTTTGAGAAGCCTCTGACTCTGAATGCCATTGCTCTTTGCTTTGTCTGTAAAAGGAAGTCGTGCAATGAAGTCTTACTATCTTGCTTTACCAGTCTTTCCATTTAGCAAATCTTTCCTACTTTAAATATTGTAATGTAATTAATATCAGCCTATTGTGTTACTGCTGGTTATTGATACATTTGTGATGTGATTTCCACATACAAACAAGTTTCTTGGTGATTTTGTTTCCTATATAATGTAGGCAAGCTATTTGTTTTATTTTATTTTTATCTTTATGTATTCATTCCCAGCTCTTAAGATGCTAAGCCCTTAAAGATTTATTTATACATAATTTGCATTGTTTCCTCGTGTGGCCAATACCACAGTGAAAGAAATATTAGTACACAAAATCCCCTGTTTCTGGAGGGGACATTCTCACACATAAGCAACAGTCATACAGAAGTTAATAATTTACACTGTTTTAGAATATGTTAGGTAGACAGTGGAGAGAGGCTGACACACGGAGCATACTATGCTGTTAGGTGACCATGGCACCGTTAGGACAGGGGTCCTTACTGGAGAAGAGATGTGAAGGGACCGGGCGCGATCTAGGGAAATAGGCTTCCAGGCAGAAGCACCTGTGCACAGAGCTGGAGGAGGATGTGCACCTGGGCTGGGTAATATGCAAACTAGGTTCATCCACATACACAAACCATCTTCCCAAGGACCCAGGTTCAATTCCCAGATGATGGCCCACAGATGTCTGTAGCTCCAGTTCCAAGGAGTCTGATACCCAAGCATTCAGGTAGCTCACAGCTGTACACACAAGCAAAATACTCATGCACATAAAATAAAAATAAATAAACATTTTTTATTTTTAAGTTTAACTGAAACAAACAAACAAACAAACAGGTTCCTTGAAATAATAGCTTGTTCCTTTGAAAATGTCAGATTGCGAAGAAAATCTAGCAGTAACAGTCAGGGAAATGTTGTGGAAGATACAGTGAGAAATCAGGGCTGGGTAAAGCTTTACATATAACCGCGTACATATAACCTTTCCTGTATGCTAAGCCCTAACTTTAGGGAAAGTAGACAGTTTGGATAGACTTTCTACTTTTCTGGGTATGCAGAAAATGAAATAGCCTTTGTTATAAAAACAGAGCTGCTTTTCTGATTGGTGAGTTCTCCTTCTGGTCTCCAGGGGCCTGTTGTGCTGCTCTGGGTGGTCTGTTACCTGGTTGTCCCTGAAGATCTGGGGGTCTAAGTGATGCACAGAAAAAGAATGCATATAGCAAGGAGCTGCTTATGGAGTGCACATGATGCCCAAGGAAGAATAGGAAAACCAAAGGCAATCTCTTCCCTGGACCTCCTTATTCATTCATTCATTCATTCAGTCAGTCAGTCAGTCAGTCAGTCACTCAGTCAGTTATTTATTCTGTAGATTCTTGTGGCCAGAGGAGACCCTTGACAGATAAGTTCTACCTTTGTGCTGATAGAAAAACCACTCACAGTAGGAAAGGTAAATGGTCCAGACTCTGGGTGGAGGCGACCTGAGTGGATTTGGAGCTGTGGATGCAGGCAGGGTGCCACTTGCTCTGTGCTTTGGGTTTCTGGCATTTAGGTTCCTGTGCTTCATAGTACTTGCCTGTTGTTTTTGCAGCAAACCAAAGAGAGAGTGAAGCTATTGATACAGCTGGCTGATGGCTTTTGTGAAAAAGGGCATGCCCATGCAGCAGAAATTAAAAAATGCGTGACCGCAGTAGATAAGAGGTACAGAGATTTCTCTCTGCGCATGGAGAAGTACCGGACCTCTTTGGAGAAAGCTCTGGGGATTTCTTCAGATTCCAACAAATCGGTGAGTTGCTTTGTACACGCTGGACAAATGCTGATCTGGGTCCCACACTGCGCTGCTCTTATTAACTGGCCTCACTGACCTTTGTTCACAGAGCAAAAGCCTTCAGTTGGATATCATCCCTGCCAGTATCCCTGGGTCAGAGGTGAAGCTTCGGGATGCCGCTCATGAGCTCAATGAGGAGAAACGGAAGTCTGCCCGCAGGAAAGAGTAAGCCAGCCTTGTCCGCAACAGGGAACAGAATGTCAGAGCCTGCAGGCATGCTCCCGGGAAAGCTTTGCAGTTAAGCGCCTGAGACCTACTTGGCTTTCTCAGCCGCCTTCTCTGTGTGCTGGCCCCTTATCATTTGCCTCACTGTCTTGTCCTGTTCTCTCTATGCATTCCTAGCTTGACAAATTGCTTACCATTAGCAGCAGAGGAAACTAAAAACGCAAATGTGGGTATTTAGAAGTTTGTAAACTGTCTTACTAACTGAAGATGAAAGATCTCCCCTACTCCCACCCAGTTCTCACTCAGGTATTAATGTGGGCCAGGAACATTTGGCAATATGAGGAGAGATTTTGGCTGCCATTCAGTAAGAGGGACAGGGAGGGAAAGAGTCTGGAATCCAGTGGGTTCAGACACTACTGAGCCACTCCATAGCCCACAGTAAGGCTGAGCAGCCTCAGTGTCCACTGTGTGAGCTCTCGTGATGTGTTTTTAAATGTCTTGGAGTTAGTAGATGGCTGCCATTCTGTCTGTTCTTGATTTAGCTCCCCAAGTTATTACTTTAGGCATAATGCTTCTAGGTTCTCCATTTTATTTCATAAATCTCCATAAAATAGATTATAATAAAGAATAATATGCATACAACTTAACTGAACCGACCTATCCTCTGTTCATGTCAAGGTTCATAATGGCTGAACTAATTCAGACTGAAAAGGCTTACGTAAGAGACCTTCGAGAGTGTATGGATGTAAGTCATTGAGCGTTTATTCAGACTGGGTAAACTTGCTATTTTATTACTCTCTGTTGCTGGTTGTTGGAATGGTGACAGGGTCTGTGTTCCTAGTGTTCTGTGGTGTTCCAGGAGTGCTTTGGCTCATTACAGAGATGACACAGCACTGACCCGTCTCACACCCTTGCCACATGATGGCCTGGCTGGCATTCTCTTTGTGGAGAGCAGCAGCTTCAGACAAATGAACCTAGCAGTTACGCTGGCGCCTGGTACTCACTCCGTCACACCCTGAATGTTCGTTGTACCTTGTGACAGAGATTCATTCCAAATTGGAAGCTGGGAATAAGCTAAAAGCTATAGTAAATCTTCCCAAGTGTTAGCAAGAACTACGGGTTATAACAGACACATTTTTCATGTTTACTAAAAGGGCCTCCTTTCACATATACTTGGCATTCTTATGGAAGCTCCAAGTCTGTGTTTATCGTGTTAGGAGTGGCTGCTTCTTGAAAGGTCAGGTTGATGTTTTGTTTGTTTGTTTGTGTTTTAATCCCTTTGTGTTCTCCCCTGCCAGACCTACCTGTGGGAAATGACCAGCGGAGTGGAGGAGATCCCACCTGGTATTGTCAACAAAGAGCTCATCATCTTTGGGAATATGCAGGAAATCTATGAATTTCACAACAAGTGAGTGGCTTTCACCCTGCAGAGTGGTCTTTTAAAGTCTAGTTTCTGTGATGACATTCCATCACTACAAGAAAAGATTTCTCCTGAATTTAATAGAATTCAGTGATTTTGTTAAAATTTGGATAGAGCCAGTCAGCCTTGTATATTTAAATTTCCTTTTCTACTTTAAGACACGGTATTGGGTGTTTTTCATGTGTTCATGTCACCATGGCATAGGCCAGAAGGCACTCCTGGTCTCTTGGCCAGCCTGTCCCCACAGCCCCTCCTGACTCTCCCAGCTGCTAAAACCACCATTTACTCTCATTTTCTGGGATGTGACCTATTTTTTGTTCTGCTTATGGGTGAGATAAGTGTTTCCTTCCCTATTACCCAACAGTAGTATCTTCCCAGAGGAGGCTGCTGGTGTCAAGCTTCTGTTAGAAGGGATTTGAAGACCACACCAAATGCTTGATTACAGTAACTTACCCGAGTTAGGGGCTACAGATTTTGGTCATCCTGAAAATGTAGAGGACACAGGCATTTTCCATCTCTGGCATGCCTTACAGTAAAGTGTCCTCAGCATCTTCATAACAAGAGTCTTTTTTTTCTCTGCAGCATCTTCCTGAAGGAGCTGGAAAAATACGAGCAGCTGCCAGAGGATGTGGGACACTGCTTTGTCACCTGGGTAAAGAGCCTCCACTACCTGCTCTCTCTCACTTGCTAAAACTGGAGCAGGCACACGCTACGTGTTGCCTGCTGACTCCTCTGCCCATAGAGGCATGCCCCTTCCCTCAAAGACCAACTCTCTCTAGAGTGACAGTGGGATGAGTTGTTAGTGCTGTACTGAGGGCTTAAGCTAGAGCACTGAGGCTGGGGAGTAGACTAGACAAGAACCCAGGCCTGCTCCAGGAAGAGGCTCTCGCCCAGCTGAGCCCAGGCAATGCCTTAGTGGGATAGCTTTCCTTCTAAATTGCCAGTTCTCTTGTTTGAAGCATTCTTAGTCCAGAGAACTTCTTCTCATGTTAAAGGTTCTTATAGTGTGATTTTTTTTTATTTTGAAAAGATATCTAAATAAAATTTTTGTTTCTTCTCCCCCACCCTCTATCTCTTTGTCTCTCTCTTTTTCTTTTTTGCTATAGGCAGACAAGTTTCAGATGTATGTCACATACTGCAAAAATAAGCCTGACTCCACTCAGCTGATACTAGAACATGCAGGGTCCTACTTTGATGTAAGTAGCAGATAACTGAAGAAGCTAAGGAGAGTGGCCAAACCAAATTTAGTGTATGTAAAATGCAGCATCACTCTAAATATTTTACCACAGTGCTAGTATAATATTTTATTTTCATTTTTCTTATGTATAATGGGATATCCTTCTATGTTTTTATAACGTGTTCAGTGTGCTTGTGTACATGTGCGTTCTGCGTGTGCCCATGGACACACATGTATGTAGATCAGAGGACAACTTGTAGGACTTGGTTCTGTCATTCCACTAGGTGGGTCCTGGGCATGAACCTTGGATCGTCAGGCAACTGCCTTTACCCACTGAGCCATCTTACCAGCCCCTCTTTCGGGATATTCTTATATGTTCTTTTGTTTCCATTGCTTTTACTTAAGTATTAGAAGTCATATACCCATAAGGCATTTAGATCTTTAACATAGATGTGTTCTATATGTACTCATTAATTTTATATTTACTCATTAATTTTATAGACAAGATTAAATATAAAAGATAAAAACTTATTAGTTTTGTGCATTTCCCAAAGTAAAGTCCTAGCAGTTTGGCCTCCTGGTCAAGTAGATGTTCATCAGTTATGTGCTTCAGCAGACTTGTGCGTCATCTCTTTTTCCAGAGATACTACAGAAGGGTTGTTTGTGAGCATGGTAGGGGGGGATGGATACAATATTATTAAGTGTATTTTGGGTTTTTAGAACTAGTCAAATATGTGGCAGATATAAACTCAGTGGTGGGCTTTTTGATCCCCACCCCCTGAAGGGGGAGCAGCCTTGCCAGGCCACAGAGGAGGACAATGCATCTAGTCCTGATGAGACCTGATAAGCTAGGGTCAGATGGAAGGGGAGGAGGACCTCCCCTATCCATGGACTTGGAGGGGGCAGGGAAGTGATGATGGAGGGAGGGTGGGATTGGGAGGGAATGAGAGAGGGGGCTACAGCTAGGATAAAAAGTGAATAAACTGTAATTAAAATAAAAATTTTATTTTTTAACTGTAAAAAATAAAAATTTAATTAAAAAATATGTGGCAGATGATGACTGGTGAAAGGTACTGCTCAGCACTATGTAACCTTGGTGCTAAGGCCATGAGGACTGGAGTTAGAATTCTGCCTTTGTAGTTGTGCATGTTCAGGTGAGGTAATAGCTGGAAAGGCTAGAAGTTGGGTTCGATAGGACCTGCCTGTGGGTGTCCAGCAACCTGCTCCAGCTCTTGTTCTCGGGAGCTGCGTACAGTGCTGCCTTGCCCAGCCCAATGCTAGGCACTCTTGCTGATGTTTCACATGCCTCTAGAGGCAGCTTCTTGGTCAGATGGCACTCAGCACCACAACTACATGCAGACTGCAGAACACAAAGCCCTAAGCAGCAAAAGTACATAGCCAAAGGTTTTTTGTAAAAACACCCTGTTAGACTAACAAGATGGCTCACAAGGTAAGGCGCTGCCACCTGGCCACATGCTAGAAGGAGAAAACCAACCCCCACAAATTGTTCTCTGGTCCCACACAGGTGCCATGCATGTGTTTGGCCTCCAAATAAATAAATAAAGTATAACTCTGAAAACCCTGTGTGTTTAAACATCTTTAAAGGATACAGGGAGTTATACCTACCTGACAGATTTCATAGTCACATACCTTTGGTGTTCATTATACGGATACTTTGACTTTTAAAATGTTTTTTGATTATAGTGTCCTCCATCCTTTGGGCATCTTGTGGCCTTTAATTGTTCTTTTCCCTGACAGCAGGTACTACAGAACTCCCATCATGTGCCTTACTGGTTAGCTGATGAGCAATATGAAGTGCTCAACAGCATGGCGGGGCTTCCTGCCTTCCTATGAGGAATACGAGCACAGTAGCCTCAGATCTGTAAGCACCGGTACTGCTTGAGGCACAGGAGAAAGGCACACGCTAAACATGCTGTGGCTCAGCGTTCTACCTCCTCCCATCTGCCTGTGTTCTGCCGTCCTCCCATGCAGCATAAACCTGTAGACTTGGAGAAAGTTTGCACTGATACTGTAACAGCCCTTTAAGGGGAGGAGAAAGGCTTATTATTCCAGCAGGATCAAACTCTTGTCATGGATTTAAATCAAACACTTGTCACTAATGTGGCAATGTAGCCATTTTTAACAGTATGACCCTATGACGATGCTTCCCCTTTTTTGTTTTATTTAAATTCAGGAGATACAGCAGCGGCATGGGTTAGCCAATTCAATCTCTTCCTACCTGATTAAACCAGTTCAACGAATAACAAAGTATCAGCTCCTTTTAAAAGTAAGTATGAAACAGCTTTAATCTGCAAAATTTCCTATTGTATGTTACTGTGTAACATTACTGTGTTGACATCTGTTCTCTCTGTATATGTATAGGTGGTTTCCTTCACTGCCATGTCTTGACCTGTCTACTTTCTTACTGAAGCAGTTACATAAGATCATATTCCCTGGTTGTGCACCAAAGACACTGGCTGGCACTTGTCTGTGACATAGAATGGCCTTTGACTGAGAAGTTAGTTGTCAGCTCTTAGTCCTTCAGTATCCGCAGACTCTGATGACAGTGAACCAGGCACTGCGCACTGCAGCCTGTACATGTTTACCCCACAGGAGTGTCGATCAGAAAGTGTGGACACCAGCTGCCCAGGCTCAGGAAAATATCCACACTCATGGCTGATACCATCTTTGAGCCCAGATCTAGCTGATGCCCAGGTTTTCCGTTGAATCCATAACACCCTGCCCTCGTGCAGCTCCCTGTGACTGCTAGCCATTTATTATAGATTTTGTAGAACACGCTCTTACAGATCCAAAGGGCTTCCATCAGACTGGCCTCAGCTTTTTGTTAAAAATAAGTATACCTAAAATTGTCCTTGCAAAAAAAAAAAATTTAAAAAAAGATATTCATTCATTTGTTTTTAATTTTGTTGAGACAGGATTTCTTTATGTAGCCTTGGCTGTCCTGGACTCACTTTGTAGACCAGGCTGGCCTCAACTTACAGAGATCCACCGGCCTCTGCCTCCCTGAGTGCTGGGATTACAGGTATGTGCCACCATGACTGGCTGCCCTTGCAAAAATTTAATTATGATTAGTTTCAACAATGTAAAGGGGAACAAACTGACCACAGGTGCTTTGTGCCATTAATGTACAGTTTCTTGCTACATTAAAAGTTACTTACAGCTTTTGTCTGGTGAAAGTGCTGTGTTTCCTTTGCTGGTGAAGTGTGTGAAACTTCAGCATGTAGCTATCTCCGCTGCTGGCCTGGGTTCCACAGAAGGAGACTGAAGCTGAGGGTACCTAAAACACTCTCAGTAAAAAAGACCTGGAGACCATAAAAAGTGGCTGTGTTCTTTTATGCAAGTGATACTATTATGTGACATTTCTATTGGAAAAACTCTGCTGTACACATACCCTAACATATGTGCGCATGCACATACACACACACACAGAGTGCAGGGCCAGGGTTCAAACCAAGGCCTCACACATGGCAAGCGAGCACTCTACCATCAGGCCACACCACATCCCCTCTCCTGGAATGCTATATTGACTCTTACTAGGTGACTTGATGGGCTGTCCCTACAGCAGTCTGCAGCTGCTGTGAACATGAAACAAGCCAGAAGGCCAAGTTTAATTCTGTGCATTCAGGCCATTTCCCCTTTGAATCCTAATTCTACAAAAGCGCTTTGTCTCAGTAATCTTAGTGCTCTTTCAGCTCAAGGCTTTGTTCTTAGTTTGTGTTTCCTCTAAGATTCTAGTTCTGAATCTTTCTCTTCTGCCCAGCTTCTCAGAAACATAAATATCAGACCACAAATGAAGGTGCCTGTCAGAGGACTGAGTTCTTCTAGGCCAGTGGCTCTCAGCCTAATGCTGTGACCATTCAATACAGTTCCTCATGTTGTGGTGACCCCAACATAAAATTATTTCCACTGCTACTTCAAAACTGTAATCTTGCTACTGTTATGAATCTCAACGTAAATATTTTTGGAGATAGAGTTTGCCGAAGGGGTTGCAACCCATGGGTTGAGAACCACTGCGCTAGACCACACTGGTCTGTTTCTCTTGAGCACCACATACACAAGATTGTTGTGACTAATAATGGTCCTGCCACCCCACAAAGGAAGACCTCAGAGTGTGCGCTTCCTGCTGTCCTTTTCACAGAGCAGCTAATGAGCGTCCATGTGGTCAGGAGATGGAATTATACACATTGATCCTTCTGAGAGGCGTGGCTCTCCTGCGCTCCCTGAGCACCCTGAACAGTTAAAAGGTGTTCTGTGCAGTATTGTAGTTCCGATGCAGGGTCCGGATAGACACTGACTATGGGGTTCTACGGCCAGTAGGGCAGATGGACTCTGGCATGGCCATCCGTTGTTACCTGTAGCTACTTATTCCTTGCAAACCAGTAATGTTTTATCTTCTCATTTTGGAGATGTGGCGGTTGACAGGTATACCAACCTATTCCTGAATGGTGACTGGATCTGTCTTCCTCCAGTGTCCTCACTCAAGTAGAATAAACACTGTTGTCCTTTCAGTAATTCGCTTTTTTAATAAGAAGAGTCCCCAGTTGGTTATTTGGGTTTATTCTTGAACAGTGTGAGTTTTCATGGATTTCTGGATGTCTGCTAAGGTGTTGCCAGCAGAGCATTTTGCAGTCCTTTGCTAGTTCATGGTATCGATCTTCTGCATCTACAGGAACTGCTCACGTGCTGTGAGGAAGGGAAGGGGGAGATCAAGGACGGCCTCGAGGTAATGCTCAGTGTGCCAAAGAGAGCCAACGATGCCATGCACCTCAGCATGCTGGAAGGTAACAAGATGCTCACATCCCAGCGCACACCTGCACCGTCTCCGCTGGTGTTGTTTGCAAATGAATTGTCTTCTCTCTTAACCTGGTAACAACCATGCAGAAGCACCTTGTGTCACTTAACTCTTATCTAGTAGAACCTGGTTTTCCTACTAGTGGAGGTGTAAATGATGAATGGATACATTGAGACCCAACGTTATAGAAGATCTTGTTATTTCCCCGTTTCCATATCTGTTCCTAGATGTTTACACAAAGCAGATGTCTGCAGAAGCAATTGAATTTAGTGTGTAATATGATAAAAAGAAGTTAGACAAATGTGTCCAAGTATGTTAGCAATTCCAATTTGCATGAAGTTGCCCCTGCATTGTCAAGGTTAGCATTGCAAAGGGCCTGTCCCAAATGCTTTTGCTAGTTTATGCCATTTCATTGGCAGCACCAGAACACTTACTAATTAGGACACACACACAATGCCACTATGTAATAGAAACTCAGAGATGAAGCAACACTGACTTTCTTCCTCTGATGTCAGACTATATGGCTGTTTGTCATGATGCCATTAAAGGAAGAGCTGAGTTCTGGTCATTTCTGCTCTGTCTATTCTCCTGCTCGGATAGGCCGAGTGAGCTATGGGAGCACTGTAACCTCCCACCTCACAGGAGTTACAAAAGCATGTGGTAGGGAACCCTACTAGCTGTATACATTTGCTTTCTCGCCGGCTCAGAGCTAGGGTGCCTAGGTCTTCCTAGCTGGAAAGGGACAGGCCAGTGATGGACTAAGTTATGGTGGCCCTAGTGGGAGCATCTGCTGTAAAGAAGAGGGAGAAATGGAGGGAGTGAGCAGCTTCTGCCCCAAGTGCTGCTTTGCTAAGTCCTGGTGGCCACATTTGTGATAAAAGAATAGCCAGGGAGGCCACCATGTGGCCCAGTCCAGCCTGACTCACTGGCAGAGAATTGCAGACTCATCGAAGATGGGTTAGCAAAGCTGTCCCCACCATTCTGGGACCTGGGCAGAGAGCCTGGGAGGGGCATTCAGGCTGAAGAGGAAATGAATCAGAGGCTGGAGGCAGTGCAGTGGAGTTGCTCTGGTTAGAGGAGGTGGTTGCCAGGGCAAAGGCTCCAAGTATGGGACAGAGATGGGAGTTAAACCAGATCTCAGATGATGTACGCCAACCGAAAGGAATGGAAAATAAAGAATAAAGCTACGAGGAACCCCTGAATTTTTTTTTGAACTTGGGAAAATATATGCAGAGTAGTTTTAGGAAGAATTATCCTTTGATGGGGAGTGGGGGGAGTATTGTGAAGAGCATGGAGTCAAATTGAAAACTAATCCGAGGGCGTTTTACAGGTGAAATAGCAATGCTCCCTTCTGAATCATGCTCATTTTTCCTTTGAACTGATTTGCCTGCTTTTATTTCATGTTGCAGGGTTTGACGAAAACATTGAGTCTCAGGGAGAACTCATCCTGCAGGAATCCTTCCAAGTGTGGGACCCAAAAACCTTAATTCGAAAGGGTCGAGAACGACATCTCTTCCTTTTTGAAATGTCCTTAGTCTTTAGTAAAGAAGTAAAAGACTCCAGTGGAAGAAGCAAGTACCTGTACAAGAGCAAGTTGTTTGTAAGTACAGGCATCAAGAGTTCACAGCTACAAATCATGTGACTGCAGCGTTCTTAAGGGGAGAGAAAATGTCTGTTTGTTGCTTTTAGCTGCCTCTCAGACTACTCTGAAATGGGAACCTGAGTTATGATGTTTCTATCTTCATCAGCTTCTGCAACCTGAGTCCACTAGAGGGCATGCTGGCATTCTGTGGACCTGGGGATGCTGTTCTAGAGTGCTAACTGTCCTAGAGTGCTCACTACAGGGTGAGGAAACACTGCAGGACAGTTTAATACAATTCCTCATGCTCTGGGGAACCCCAACCATAAAATTACTTTTGTTGCTGCCTCATAACTGTAATTTTGCTGCTGCTATGAATCGCAGTGTAAATATCTGATATGCAGATCTGAAATGCAGCCCCTATGGGAGCAGCGACCCCCAGGTTGAGAACTGCTGCTGTATGAGGAAACGAAGTCCGGTATTGTCTAGGTGCCCTAGGCAAGCACTCATATCATTTTAATGATTTTTTAAAATCCATAAACATCAAAATGTATGCAAGCAGCCTTATGGGTAAGCTCACTACAGAGTCATAATCATGGAGATTTGATTTTTTCCATTAGAAATTCATTTACTGAAAAGTCAATGTAAAAATGAATTTGAAATTTTTACAATAGCAAAATACCATTATTAGATAAAAATATATGATAAAAAATAATGTTTGAAAGCTCTGCCAGCCCTACCCATGCAGAGACCTTCGGAGTGTTCTGGCAGTGCACTTTGACTCCTATCCAGTGTCAGTATGCTTCTGGGGAAAGGCGCACCCTGGAACTACTGTATCGCTGTTCCCCACCAGCCAGTCCTGGGTGTGTGCAGCCGCGCGCCTGTTCCTGGGAGTCTCAGGCCAGGACAAAGTGTTATCCCCTGCACTCTGAGCTTTCTCAAGGTCATTGTTCAGAGGACTGGCAGTACAGAGTTGTTGGGCAGAGGCTGGCAGTGAGAATCAGTGAAAATGAAGCTTACTATCTAGCAAGGAACCAGAGTGCCATGGAGTTGCCTTCATGTTAGATCTCTTTAAAATATTTTTAAATATCTGACATTGAATGACTTAACATTACAAATTTTGGTGATATTTGTGTGTCAGTCAAACTCCCAGAAGAAGAGATTCCCAAGTGTAGAGATTTTTTTTTTTTTTTTTTAAGAATAATCTGGAATCTGAGAATCCCCAGTAATGTTTTCATTCCACTGTCATTGGCCGTTAACCTGGCTGGATTATCTCTTGGATCTGTCTGTGGCCTTACATCAGTTAAGTCACACTCCAGCTGGAAATTAAAAAGTTCAGTCTTGCCAGGTAGTCATTTTATTGCTGGCTTTAAACAGCCCTTGGAGTCAAGCTTGTGTGTTCTAGAAATTGATACATCTTAGTTTAATTTATATTTTAAAAATTAAGATTCCCACTGAGGCCACCTTTAGAGTTCCAACCTATGAGTCACTTCCATGGCTGGAGGGAGAGGCATCCGGTGGATCTGATCGTGGGGGAGGATGCCATGTTCTGGATATGTCCACACAGAAGGGTTTTTGTCCGAGTCCGATGAAATACTGAAACTTATCTTTGCCCTCTGTCAAGATGTGCTGCTGCCCAGAGTCTGTTATGAGAGCTCTTTTTAGCTGAGAAAGCCCAGGCATGTTTTTAAGGTTGGCTTTCTCTTCAGCACATCCTGCTTGTTGAGCTCCATTGCAGTCTCCAGCAGTGCTCCAGTGAAAACACTCAGTGTGGCCCAACTGCTACCAACTGCAGCACCAGTTCTCAGCCTTCCTAACTCTGCGGCCCCTTAATGCAGTTCCTCATGTGGTGGCGACCTGCAACCACAAAATTATTTTCTTGCTGCTTTATAAACTGTAATTTTGCTACTATTATGAATTATAGTGTAAATATCTGTGTTTTCCAAGCATCTTAGGCAACCCCTGTGAAAGAGTCATTCCATCTCCGAAGGGGTTGGGACCCACATGTTGAGGGCCACTGAACTAAGGGATTTGTGTGGCCATCAGTCACCAAAGGCTATTCCTTTTCTATGCTCTAATCCTACCAAAATTGAGTTTCTAATTATCTAATTGTCTTTCTATCCAGACCTCAGAATTGGGTGTCACAGAACATGTTGAAGGAGATCCTTGCAAATTTGCACTGTGGGTGGGGAGGACACCAACTTCAGATAATAAAATTGTCTTGAAGGTACGTTAATTCACAGCTGGGGGATTGCTATATCTGGGTTTATTGTGGAGATATATACTATTTTCCTTGTTGAATTGTAAAAATCCATGTCATTTTATTTGACTTTTTTGTGTTTTGTTGGTATTGGTGAAAGCAAAAAAAATCTCTCTCCACCCCCCCTTGTCTTCTCTTCTCTCTCTCTCTAACTCACTTTTGATTTAAACTCTGTTTTGAGTATACCAATTTTTTCTAGGACTTGCAAAGAAATCTAAAGGCATCTCATGGGCTAACCCCATCTACATTTTGGAAACTACAGACATAATTATCTTCTTGATCTGTCTGGAAATACTGTGGGTGGTTTAGGGATGCTTTGGGGAAGTTGGCTCATGATTTTCAGGCTGTTAGAGGAGCTAAGGTGTGGTGAGATGCTGAAGTATAACTGGCATTAAGTTACAGTATCTCCTCTTGCATGCCTTTTCATCTTGCTGTGGTAATTTCAGAAACTGAGTTGTTCATTTGAAGATTACTCTTCTTCAGCCAAGTCTTGTTGACCATCATGAAGCCACTATTTTTCTAAGATCATTACTCATATGTTCTCAATGGATTGTTTTCAGTGAATGTACGTGGCCTACCTGGTGGACTCTTGCTAGTTAGTGCTGACACAAAGCCCTATAAAATATAAAGTGTACCAACAAATTTAGATAACTCAAATTTTTCTATAGTTTAAACTTGTGCAAATGTATTCAAGACTCAAATTTTCCAAAATGTTTAGGAAAGTTTGAATAACACCTTTTGCCTTTCAAGGAGGGCCAAATGGAAGTGGCGTGGGCTTTGAGATTAGATGGCTTTGATGGGCCTTCAGCACATTTCTAGTGTGCCCACCACTACATGGCTCCTTTGTAGAGTCCCTGTGTGGTGAGTAGGGTATGTCATCTGAGGCGCCTTGGCTGGCTATGGAGGAGGCCCTCAGCAGCCATCCTAGCAGTCCAGGGGCAAGCAGCAGGATCAGGGGGCTCAGGGGACTCATTCACATCCCTGCTGATGGTTTCCTGGACACTGACCAAAATTATGCCTCAGTGGCCTCATTGAGGTTTCAGATTGGGAATGCATCTGTTTTTATAATGATGATGGATTACTAGACTAGAGAGAGTGAGGAAGCTGTAATCACGTTCATTTGTAAAAGAAAAATGCTTTTAGTAAAACTATGTAAAATTAGAGCCATTTGCTTGAGAGTAAATTAAACTGAGTTGCGGTTGCTCTACTGGAGGCCCTGGGAACTGGGGAGTCTGGGAAGCAGGGGAAACCTGTGTGTGGTAGGCACAGGATATGGGAAGAACACTCTGTCCTGATGTCTCTGCCCCCTGCATAGGCATCCAGTATCGAGAACAAGCAGGACTGGATAAAGCACATCCGTGAGGTGATCCAGGAGAGGACAGTGCACCTGAGAGGAGCCCTGAAGGAACCCATCCATATCCCCAAAACAGCGCCAGCAGCGAGGCAGAAGGGGAGGAGGTGAGTGTGCGATGGCTCGTGACTGCTTATCTCTTGGGAGCAGGGTCTTCACCTCTGTGTTTCTCAAACACTTTGAGCCTGTGTGGATTAGATGCTCTGCTTTGTCAAGAAAAGAGGATCACTGGCTAAAAGCAAATAAAAGACCACATGCAAGCCCCTCTTTTTCCCTCATCCTACCCAAGGCATTGAGACACTTGGTTTGGCTTGGTTTATTTTTATTTTTTCATTTCTCAAATAGAAATGAACCTGGGTTGGGCAGTTCACCATGTGGAGAATTCAGTGGGAAGATATAGTGGACACTTACCATATAGCCAAGCCAAAAGCTGCACTCAGCACAGAGTGGCGCCGAGCTGCAGAAGTGGCTCGATGGTTGAGAGCACTTGCTGCTCTTGCAGAGGATCTGGATTCTCTTCCCAGCACCCATATGGTGGCTCACAACTACCTCAGTTCCTAGGACCTGATGCTTTCTGACCTCTGGGTGCACCAGGCACGTACATGGTTCCCATATGTTCATGCAAGCAAAACACTCCTACACAGAGTGTATAAAATAAACAACCCAAAACAACGTAAGCAGAATGGCTTGCCATTGTGTGTAGGAAGGAACTGGTTGTAGGAAGAATTGTGGTCTGACATGGGCCTTTTTCAGCTGGGAGATGGATTTACCAGCTTGTAGGGTTGAGAACACAGAACTGAGGGTTTCTGTGTTCTACTAGGGATGGAGAGGACCTGGACAGCCAAGGGGATGGCAGCAGCCAACCTGATACCATTTCCATAGCCTCCCGGACATCTCAGAACACGCTGGACAGTGATAAGGTGAGCCCTGCCTCTTTCGGTCAAGGTATGTTCAATAAAAGACAAGTGCTGGGTTCTAGGAGGGGTGGCAAGCTTTAGTGGCAGGGAAGAACCTTAGAAATTAAAGTCAGACTAGTGCTGAAAACTCAGAAGAAATCTTCTCAGTCATGTGGTTTTATGTCAGTGTCTCTCGAAACAGTATACCTTATTTAAATTTTATCTGTAAGCCAAAGAGTAATTAAAATAACCTTTTACCCAAAACCCCATATGTAAATGTGGAGCTTTGTCTTAGGCAGGAGTGCTAACATCCTCCAAGGTGTACCCTGAGGTTTCCCCTCAGAATCTGGGGTACACAGAATGCGGAAAGCTCTAGAACACCGAACTTGGCTTGGACAGTGATGAGCACTGAAATCACAGAGCTGCCTTTCGTCTAAGGCATGTATACAGGTGTACCTCTTTCCAAAATGGGCCCAAATGTCTCAGGATGCTTCTTGTAGAATCCAGACACCTGCAGAATAAACTGACGGGTAGTACAGCTTGTTAGTCCTGGATTTATTATGTACTATACAGAAAATAAGAAAGCCTTGTATCAAAGCCAGAGACATGTGTCTTGCTGAATGTTCTGTTCCTACTGAGATGAACATATGTTCTAGCTCTAGAATGCTAGACAAGATTCTTAAAAAAAAAGAGAGAGAGAGCAATATATAAGCATTTCCTTTCAACTGTGTCAATTCTTGATTCATTTTTTCGCTACTCAGTGTGAGCTGCTTTATCACTGCATGGTGACTGTGAGACTTGGATTCTTGCAGACCTCTTGTGCTTCCCTGTCCTGGAAAGGCCAGTGCTGGGGGACTGTTTTAGATAGTGCATTAAATAGACATTGGGTATGACTTGCTTGGGTTTGTGGATTCACATTGTAGTTTCCAGGACAGAAGTAAATATGTTTAAAATACTCTGCAGAGTACCCCATTTCCAGAGCCCTCCCAGTGTGAGTAAATGGGCTTTCTTTCATTCTGTTTTTTTACTCTCCCGAATGGGAAGTTCCTAAAGCTTAGAGTACCTTACATAGCAGGACAAAAATGTGCCTTTTGTTATATTCAGGGATGGGCTATTAGTTAAGTCAGCAGACATTTAGCCACTGAGGCAGCAGCAGGAGATAAGATGGATGACACATATGGTCAGCCATTTGGTCAGAACATTTCTCCCAGCCTGGAGCAATTTTGTTTAGAAAGATACAGTTTGCATTTGGAAACATTTTATTAGAAAATACCAATTGCTTGGGGATTTTTTTTTTTTTTTTTAGCCTTTATAACTGAAGAAGTTAGCTTGTCAGTTCTTTTGGAACTGTCACCTAGAAGAAAAGGCAGACAAGATAGTTACCAAGTGTGGCAAGGATAGCAATTTACATCCAGACAACCTTACAGGCCCTTGGAGAATTGTGCCCAGGCACCGAGTTCACATCCTTCCCAGAAGTACTCTCACGGGGCAATTCTAGGTTACTGTAGATGAAGTTCATGAGAAATAAGTCTTTGGAATGAAATCGCAAAAAGAGATGAATGTAATAAGTTTCCTCCTAGAAGGCTGGTGAAGGCTTTTCTCAAGGTTAGCCCAGGAAGCAAGACCAGTTGTTGTTTAGGTACTTAACAGGCAAATGGGTGGTCATGGAATATAGAAGTGCCCTCGCCATCCCAGAATGGGCTCCTTGTTATAGGTTTGCCCATTGTCACACCCCTGTCACAGCCCTGGTTCCCTAAGGCATGTCCATTATAACACGACAGGAATTATGTGAACTTGCAGTATAGCAGATTCTGATTTTACTTGATATGTGAAGAAGAATAATTACTACCAAAGTGTAGGTTTATAGTAACTGGTTATTCTGCCTTGAGGGTCCCCTGGGACATCAGAAGTTGCAAGAACCACCCCTACCCCTTTAACTATTTCATCTGTGAAGATAATGAACCAATTACCATTTTCTTCACCCAGTGGTGTCATCACTGAGGATTGCTCTGGAGCTCACAGTCCCTAAAGGACTGCTCTGCATGGCTGCCCCTCCCCAGTTTGGGAAATGAAGCTAGTACAGTTGATAGACTGTCACTCATCAGCACCAGTCCTGGACCCCATAGCACTTCGCCATCTTGAGGCAGTGACACTCCAAGTCCTTTCTTATAAATGTGACACGCTTTCCTTTAGTGCCTCTGGGTGAGACCAGGGTCCTTAACAAGCTGTGGGGACAAATAGGCATGATCTGTGTGCCCTTGCTGTTAGAACTGAGTAGCTTTCTTAACTTCCGCTCCTATGTTGGGGACTAGAATTTCTTAAAGCAGGCTCACTCAGTCCCAGTAAGAAGGTAGGGGTGTTCACGTCCCACCGTGCTTGTGGCTTCTCTACTCTGGAAGGCTTTCTTTTAGTCATCCTTCTACCTGTGCTTCTCTGGCCAAAGATTTTAGTCTGTAGAAGATTCAAAAGAGTGCACTGTGTAATTGAGGAGCTGCATCTCTCCCAGTGCCCCTGGTCTCCAGGAGCACCAGCTTTCCCATGCCTCAAGGTTCTCTCTACCCTACATACTGAACATTTAAGCAGCCCTTGATGCTACAGGCAGATTCTTCTGGCATGGAAATAATTCTGCCTAGTTGACTCAGTTCATCATGTCTGTTATGAATTAGTTGTGTCATGGAATTTGGTCCCAGTTCAGAAATGGGGCGGGGATATGTTTTGTGCTTAGCCTCTTAGGTAATTCTAATGGGAAATTGTCTGCCAAAGCTGTTAGCAATCCTCAGACGAGGCTCCAGAGGGTTAGGACAAGAGTCAGCTGGGGAGAGGCTCGGAGACACCCTCTTTCCAGGGCACAGCTCCATTAGGCTGCTCTGGATACAAACCCTGTTCCACAAGCCCATTTCCTACTCAGAGAGCATCAGTTTTAAAATAAGTCATCTTTTTGTTCCAGATGTGAGTTTAACACCAATTCTTGCTGATATTCATGGTACTTAGGCTGATAAAATGATCTTATAAAAATGTAATTTGTGTTTAAAAGGAAAAAAAAAAAGCCAAATGCTTTCCAGAATCTTACCTCACCGCCCCTGAGTGCATCTCCTGAGGTAGGGAGGAGATGCTGACCCAGTGCTGATCCAACCCCGGGGCACTGAGGTTAGCTACATGAATCGGCACAGCCACATGAATCGGCCAGACACAGATCGTGGGTTTATTCATCTGACATCTTCCAGACCTTCTTCTTTTACAGCAGAGCTGACTGTGCTGCAGAGAGTCTTTAGCATAGCTCCTCACTCTCACCCAGTTCGTCTGTGATTTCTGATATTCAGCGAAATCTGTGTCATGAGACACTCATACATATACACGGAGAGAGAGAGAGAGAAGAGAGAGAGAGAGAGAGAGAGAGAGAGAGAGAGAGCACGCAAACAAAAGAACAAAAGCAAGAACAAAGTGTATGGAAGAGCCCTCAGGTCCTGGGACCCTCTTTCCAAGGATTGCATGATACAATTGAAATAGGTTCTTTGCATGAACTCCACTTAAGCTTATAAGAGGAATTACAAATCTGCATATCTTTTTTTTTAAGGATGCACATATTTTAAAAAGTACCTGTTCTCCTAATAAAGCTGAAGCCCCATGTCAAGGACATTCCTTTCTGTGCAGTTTTAAAGGTGTCTTTTGTGCCACCTGAGTATACACTACGCTTGTTTACACTTCTGTAGTTTTAATCAAGGCAGTCTGAAAAGTAGCTGAAGCCAGTGCAGTTTAAAATATGGCTTCCCTGACAGTCTTACCAGGGAAGCTGTGTCTACTGAGCTCCTCAGCATGGGCCTGCATCCCCTGCACCAGCAGCCTGCACTCAGGGCTCTCCCATCCCCGCTCAGACAAGGCACAGGGCCACCTGACGTGGGGCTGGGGTAGATTTGCCACATATAATAGAATTGGGTCATTGAGTTAGAAAGTCTTCCATGGGGTAGGATGTGGGGCTAACCTCCTCAGGGACCTCACTGCTTAAATAAATGTTAGTGGTCTCTGTTTTTGTGGTAAGAGGACTTCCTGCCTGTTGTACAAACGGTGTCCATTGCTGCTGATGCAGGTTAACTGTCCGTCTCAGCTTCACCCCCTGGCTGGACACTAATCGCCGTGGATGTAGAAGCTAACTGTGTTGTTTCGGAGCTATCCGCAGTCTTGCAGCGGAGTTGCTCAGCTTCAGCGCCTGTGCACTTTTTAGCCCTCCAACAGCATAACACATATTAAATGGGTAATGCCATTAAAGTACTTCAGAAAAGGGAGTCTCTCGCTCAGAGTGCTTTGCTAGCTGGTCATCTCCCATCTTACTAAGTTAGCTGCATTGTGGCAATGTATACAAACAGTACAGTGAGAATGTTCACATGCTATATTCATGCATTCGCAGATACCTTTGATCACCTATTGTGGGCTTCCTTGGGCAAGGTCTTTCCTTCTTCCTGCAGAGAGGTGTTTTCACATGGAATTGTCCCAGGAGATTTGCTGTGCTGCCCTGCCCTCAGCCGACCCGCTCACACTAAGAGTCCTGACTTGCATGCTGCCCTGGCATCTTGGCCTGTCCTGCATGCTCCCGCACCCCCTTCTGCTGCATGAGAAGCATGGCAAAGACAGCCTCTTCTGGGTGCTGCTCGCAGAGCCTGGAAGCCTGACACACAGCTGCCGCCTAATGTTCCTTTTTACATTCACAGTTTGCCTTTTTATCTGTAGCTTCTAAATTCATCCTTCTACAGCTAATAATTCATTTGAGTCCATACATTCTGCTCCCTCAAGGAAGCCTCCCATGATTTCTAGTCACAGCAGAAATCATGTGATTTCTGCTCACATGTGATCATGCAAATAAAAGAAGGTTAGAGTGTGGAGAGCAGTGGCTGCTGCTCTTGAAAACGTTTGCCACTGATTTACTTTCTTGCTTTTAAAAAATCTGTGGTAAAGAAAGCTATAACCCAGAATTTATGATTTTAATGATTTATAGACTTTCACAGGTGTCTGTGAGTACCCTCTGTGTCAGAGCTCTCTTTAAATGCTTTTAAACCCTAAGCCAGAGGGTTAAACACCTCTTCCATCTTGGCCGTAGGTAAGCTGGCTTCCCTGCTAGTGTGAGCCTGTGGGGCCGCTCTTTATACTGTTGAGGTAGGAGCCGATCTGCCAGCCTCCGCAGAGCTGCTGAAGCAGTGAGAACCTGGGCCATAATGGCATTTATTCCAGATATGTTCCAGCTGCCTCTGCTTTTGTGTTCGTGACCTACAGTGGAGCTGTATTCTGTAGTCCCCATAAACCAAGTAAATCATTGTTTGGACTGCTCTGTGTGAAGCCACAAGACTCTTTTGTGGAGTTTCTGAATGACAGAATGTAGGGGGCTGTGGGGTACAACTGTTCACAACACTTTGTTCTCAAGGAGGAATGGCCTTTATTAGACCACATCCATCCTGCCTCACCCCACCCCTGCCTTTCCACTCTCACAGAATCAGCCAGATAACTCGCTGCAATTGATCTTCTTCTGGAAACAGAATCCCTGGAGAGGGGACGATCTCGCCCACCACCCCATTTATCTCCAGCCCTCTTCAGTACAACTTCCTCAGAATGCTTTCTGAGCTTCATGATTCAAACCAGGTGTTGGCTATTGCCCATTTAACTGTCTGTCCTTGTAACACACAACTGCCTTGTTAGAGTGCATGGGGTGAGGGTGTAAGAATGTTGAGGAGCCCATGGCCAAGTCCACTACATGGACATCTCAGCCATGGGTTGAGACAAGGCAGCACCAATCCTACAAAGATTATTGAAGTGCACAAGACTTTGGCCAAAAGATGAAGGAATGGAAACACCACAGACTGTTTATTTTCCATTATCCTGGAGAGAATTCAGGGAAAGGCTTGCTTTGAATCCACTCATGGCTTTGGTCTAGGTCATCAGTGCTTTCCCGTGGCCCTCTCCCAGGGCAGTGGCTTTGAGAGGAGGAACACCCCTGATGATTTCTGTGGCTATGGTCTGTTTAAAGCCAGCTGTGTTTTCCACACTTGATGGCTACCACAATAGTGGAAAATTGAAAGATGTTTTGAAAATGTGTCTTTCTATTTTCGGAGGTGACAAGGGTTAATGTGAGTCTGGGGATAAGTTACATTCCTGAACTCAGCAAATATGCCTGGGAGCCTGTGATGGAAGTCTATAAGATGTGCAAGGTGAAGAGAATGCTGCAGAGACTTCCAGGGAAAGAGGCTAGCACAGAAGAGTCAACTATACAGCTAGACGAGTGAGATGGGAACAGGGACACTCAGCAGAGTCATGCCCTCAGGTCTCCAGATTCCACGGACCTCGAAACTCCTAGTTAGGAATTTCATTTTTAATATCAATAGTGACGTGCATCGCTTCCTCAAAGTAGTTATCACAAATGTCTGCACAACAAAAACGTGTCTTTCTAAAAACGTAACAAGCTTCATTTTAAAGAGATGCTTTGTAGCTCAACACAGTTTAAGGGGGGAATTAGAGATAATAACACTCTGTGAAGAAGCCACAGAAAGACATTATTTTATAAGTTTACTTAAAAATACATAAATCGGGCTGGAGAGGTGACTTAGCTGGACCTGGGTTCAGTTTCTGTCACCCACATGGTAGCTCACAGTTATAACTCTAGTCCTAAGGGATCCAAGGCCTGCTTCTGGCCTATGTGGCCACCACACATACCAGTACACAGACATATACACAGGCAAAGCACCCATGCACATAAAATGAAAAAAAAATACACAAAGTACGTGTGTATATACAGTTTAAGTGCAATCTGGAACATGGATACTCCCCTCAAAAGCAACAGTCTGTATAACAAAACTCCAGTGCCAAGCACGAGAAAGGTTCCTGAAGGTTGGATAGACCCCCTCAAACAGTTCAGGATATTGTCATTGTCCTAAAGCCCCAGTGAGTTTGAAAGTCCAAGAGACCCCTCAAGTAAACAGTATAGGATATTGTCACTGCCCTTTGTTGTACCCCAGAACTTGAAGCTAAGTCCATATTGCTGAAGACACCATGCACTTTGGTCACGGGACATAGCGGAAGTGATCTGGAACTGTCCTGGAACCCACACCTCCACCCCCACCCCCAGCACTGGCTCTCACAGCATAGGAAGCTGCCAAGGGAAAACACCATCAGTATTAACCGGTTGTAAAGTCTGTGGACCATGACAGTGACCTGCCTGGCACCATCTCCCCAATGGTACACTGGGACATTTTATTGTGGGGTAACTACCAACTGTCCCTTTGGACTAAATTTAAATATGTAAATGTAAAGCTTGAAACAGAAGCCTACTGGGTACTTCTCAGGCAATTATCCATTTAGTTCCCAACCTTAATTGTAGGTTCTTATCTCTTCTGATGGGCAAAACCAGTTGACTGAGGGACATGAAAATTGTGGGGCTGATAATTTTTCTGAAATATTATTCTGGCACTCTGTTTTCTTAAGTTCTGGAAAGCCTTTGCATGTTTTTTAACATGGTTTATGATTCTTTGTCAGAACAAGCTTGATTTCTACTTCTTGTGCTCTGTCAAGTACACAGATGTTTCCAATCCTTTTTGGTTACTCTGGAAAGGTCTAAAAAAAAAGTGCCAAAAATATAGTCTAGCTTAACTCCCCTTCCTGGGCAGCCCTCCCCCAGCCCCAGCACATTTGCTTGAGTGCACTGACAAGTTAATGAGACTCTGGAAGGGGAAGCAGCCAGCTCAGGGCTGGGGTGAGATAGAGTCCTTCCCAGCGCAGCAACAAAGGCCACTGGGGAAAGCCTGGACTTCTAACCCAAGAGTTCAGTAACAGAGCTGGCTGCCTGTAACCATGGGGTTATGGAGCTGGGCCACCAAGGCCCACAAAGGGCAGGATCTGTTACAAGCCTGACCCTGTCAGGCTTCACTGGCTGGCTCTGTTCACTGAGAAAAAAAGCAGTTCCCCTCTTTGTTGAGGAGTTAACCACTTCCATATCGTGGGGTTCTGTGAGGAAATTTTTTTTCCCAGGCTGGGTCTCTGCTTTTGGCATTTTTATGGCTTCTTTATATGCTCAGGAACTAATGTAATATTTATCATGGCTTTCCCACAAAGGAGTTTATAAGAATTTAGAAGGGAATCGAAACAGTTGTGAGTTTTCGTTGTGCCCTAGTGAAGATACTAGGTCTTTTGTCTGGAGTGGAGCTTCATGTTGAAAAGAGCTGTGTTGTTTCTGTCCTTTGTGGTTGTCGTCAGACATGTTTTTAACTCTGAATCTCCAAACTCATTGAGAGACTAGGATGGAGGGTAGAGCATAGGAGCTTTTCCTGTTGCCTGCCCAGCATTCTGTGGGCTTCGTATACTGTGCATACACGGATCTCACAGTAATCTGCAGGCCCTGTTCTGCACTTACCAGCCTTATTTCTGCCCTCAGTCCTGACACAGTCACAGGAGAGTGGCCCAGACCTGCCTCCTGCTGAGGAGGGTAAACACACATGCACACACACACAGATTCACTTCAAAACTGAAGTATAAGTTGTTTCAGGAAAAAGCCCTAAGGCATAGCAGAAATGGGAGCAACTTCCAAGACACAGTGGATGGGGAACTTAGAGAGGGAAAATGGACACAAGGGCTCTAACCTCAGGGATGGTAATGTCGACCAAGTATGCATGGGACCATCTCAGGAGCAACTGTCAGCACATAAACCTGGGAAGGCAGATGGGGACTCAAGCCCTGCATCAAGAAAGTTGTACCTAAGGTTTTGAAGAGGAAAGGCCATGCATTTTAAAAGATCACCCTGCTGGCATTGTTCTCATGGGCCAGAAGAGAAGAGCTGGGAGAACACAGGGAGACCCTAGAACCACTGCAGAAACTCACATAACGTAACCAGGGGAAGAAGGTCATTAGAAAGCCACCCTGGAGTCCACGTGACTACTTCTGGTAGAGGAAAAAGATTTATTTAATTTGGGTAACTTGTTGGTGATAGCAGCTCCCAAGAGCAATGCCGGAAGAGAAACACAAGTGGGAACATCATTAGTCATGTCCCAGCACCCCTAGTAGGATGAAAAATCGGAAGCATGGGGTCATCAGATGCTGGGTCCTTGGGAGTACCAGCATGAGTGTGAGGCTAAGGAGCCCACGTGGTGTAGGGAATAGTGGAACCTGGCATATCCTGAAGAAAGAAAGCCAGGCACAGCATTCCTCTGTAGGAGATATGAGCTCTGTCCCCGAGGAGCTAACAGTCCAAAGTGACCTACCAGGATGCAAGCCATTCAGGGGCATCAGTAGTGGGAAGATCGTATTTTTATTTTACAAACACAGATTGTGTGTGTGTGTGTGTGTGTGTGTGTGTGTGTGTGTGTGTGTATCTTCATGGAACTCATGGATGTGTCACAAAAGACTGAAGGACTAGTAGTTGAATCAGAAGGGAAAAAATTAGGAGTGATCATAGGGAAATGAGATTATGGGTTAAAGGATTAACACAATCCGGTGTGGAAAGGCTGGAGCCCAGGGCAGAGGGCCAGTTGGGCACATCAAGGAGGCACTGTAATATGGATCTGCTGAGATGACTTTTGTGAGTTCTACAAAGCCTTCCAAGACATTCATTCTTCATCTTCAGAAGGCGCTGTAAGCTCATGTTTTAATGCACAGAAAACTAATTTAAAAAAAAAAAAAAAAACTGTACAAAGAGTCCTTAGGGATAGTTAGGATGAAACACAGGAATTCGGGAGGAAGCCAAGTCCTCAGAAGGTCCTGAGGAGAAGCAGTCCAGGGTCAATGCCTTGGGGCCTTTCTGTTCTCTTTGTGGCTGCTTCCTTCCTGATGTAAGGGATGATTGGAGAGCCTGTGCGTTGCAGTGTGGAGTGCTCCCTTACCACTTTGAAAGTCTGGAGAACTTCAGCTGCCTTTATTATCCATCTTGTGATTATTCCCTAAGCAGCCTTCAGGCACTTTTTATTACTCTGTTCTAAGTTTAAAGATGAGTGCATAGCATTTTTAAAGAGGGAGTTAAAATGTCTCAGGTGCAAAGAGATTTGGAAGTGCATGAGAAATCGCAGACAGTGAATCCCTCATAAAACTCCCAGCATAGAGAATGAGAGAAAGAGCATGTGCCTCTGATGGCTCCAAAGGGAAATGACAGAACAGAGCCTTCACCCAGCTTTAGTGATGCTTTTAGTCCTGCTGTGGAATTTCAGGTGGAAGAGGGAATTCCTGGCCAAGTTCGCAGCCCTGTGTGACCCAGTGTTTTTTCTTGCTGACCTGTCTTTCTTTCTCTGTCCCTCCCAGCTTTCTGGTGGCTGTGAGCTGACCGTAGTGATCCATGACTTCACGGCTTGCAACAGCAACGAGCTGACCATTCGCCGTGGCCAGACGGTGGAGGTTCTGGAGCGGCCTCACGACAAGCCTGACTGGTGTCTGGTCCGCACCACAGACAGGTCCCCTGCAGCAGAAGGCCTTGTGCCCTGTGGCTCCCTGTGCATTGCTCACTCCCGAAGTAGCATGGAGATGGAGGGCATCTTCAACCACAAAGGTAAGTCCCTGGGAGGCCTGAGAGAAAGCACAGGGAAGCCTCACCTGCCCTGCAGGTCAGCACACAGGACCTATCAGTGTTCTTCAGCCCAGTGCTCTATCCCATCTCCTCGGCTCTGCAGGGGAGATGGGATTCCACCCAGTACTAAAATGGTGACCTCCTTTCCTGAGGTGGTGGAGTAAGATGGGACATCAGCTTCAAAGGGACGGCTCTGTGAAAGCCAGTGCCATTCATACGTGGAGAAAGAGCAGGCACTGTTTTTCTTCTGGTTTGCTTGAAGTAGGTAGGAGAAGCAACAGGTAAGGGAGGTGGGACTGGACCCAGCCTCTTTTGAATCAGATTTTCACATGGCCTTTCTGTGCTATCATTAAATTCCTAGAGATCAGTTTTGGTTCTGAGAGTTACTCAGCCACTCCATTTTATAGTTGTGTAAACATGGCGTTTGGAGACCTGCTTTAATATTTGCAAAGCATGTAGCATTCCCAGGCAACTCCTGGATTAAAGTGTCAGCAGGACCGCTCTGCAATGGAGTGTCAGTATTCCTGTGGAGACTGTGAAAGCCTTTACCCCAGATGCTCGACATGGAGGCTGTAGGGCTGAAGGCTGCTGAGCACTTGGCTTGCCTTGATTGACTCCCGCTGGAGTTCTTGGGAAAGCCCCTGGATCACTGTTTTATACTCATTACATGTTGAAATGACATATCCCACAGAGGGGTTGAACAAACTGCTGTTTAAATTAGCATTTCTTTTTACTTTCTCCAGTATGGCTACTAGGAAGTTTGGTCGACAGATGCAGCTCATGCTCTGTGCTTGTTGACCGGGGCTACTACTTCTTCACCTTCGTGAGAAGTCTCTGGAGACTTCTGCTCTGTGAGGAAGCACTAATGTGCAGCTCACCCATGGTGCACAGGGCAGGGTGACCCAGTGAGTAGTTCTTTGAGCTTTGGGGGACATAGCTGATTATCTTTCTGAGAGAACATCACTCTATTCTGCCATATTCAGTTACTTTTCTAGCAATCATGGACTATTCTGCAGCTTTCCATGCTTGCCATCCACACCCTCCTCACATTCATCCTAACAGTTTGGTACCATCCTCTAGCTGCCATGGCTTAATTCCCTTGATCTGAATGAAGCTGCACAGAACACAGCTTCCAGGTAGCCCAGCTCACTCCTTATAGCCACACTGCGTCCCCATGGCCCTGCATGTGAACTCACTGCCGCCTAGTGAGAAACAGGATGAATGGGACTAAGAGAAAGCTGGGTATCGCTTTCCATCTCTAGAGACTTGGTAGTTTAGAGCAGTGTGGGCCCTTCTGTGACCTGGAGTTGGGGGTCAGGAGAAGTCCCCCAGCACTGAACTGTACTCTTCCTGGCTAGTTCAGTGTTGCCTGGGCCATTTTAGTCCTTAAGTTTGGATTGGAAATAAAGTTTCTCTGTGCCCCCTGAGGAGCCTGGTGGACTTGAACATGCTGCATATAGCTCTTGCACTGAAAGGTTGCATTTGTATGTGTATCTCCTGCCATGTGTTCTTTTCATCCTGGTGCCACAATTGCAGCTTAGCTGCGGGGAAGAACTCCTCCATACCCAGCTCATTGCCTTTGCTCTGAAAGCTTCCAGTGAATCTTGCTTGCTTGGAAGTAGCTGTTTTTTTTTTTTTCTAGTTGAATAACTTCTGTGATGTCCATAGCACTCTAGTCCCCCACCCTTTACAACCATAGCTGCTGTGAGCACAGTGGATGGATAACAGTCTTCAGGTTTCTCCTTTTCTCATTTGTTTGAATTTTCTCAGAAGAGAACTGAAGACTGTCTGTCTGTCTGCTCCCTCAGTATCAGGCCTTGGGCAGCAACAGAGCAGTAGATCTGGAGAGGAAACACCACCTTCAGGGTTTTCAGCAGGCCTCTGACAAAGAATCCTGTTGAGGTCAAACCCAGTTGGTGTCTAGCCTTGACTGGCATCTTTGTCTAGCACAGCAGAGGCCATTGTCAGGAGGTCCAGGCAACAAAGGAGTAGGAAGTAAAAATGATGCCCAGGAAGGATGCATGTTTCTCCAGAGGCCTCTGCATCTTGGGAAGCACAGTCCCTTGATTTGCCTCCGGCCAACCCATAGCCCGTCCTCTTACCTGTGTGTGGAGAGAAGGACTCGTGCCGCTGCAATTGCTGAAATGTTAGTGTGTACTAGGCTGCTGGCACCTACTGTCCCATGTGTGTGTTCCCGCCTTTTCCCTGCTGTATCTCACTTTAAGAACTCTGGGTACAGCAGTGAGAGAGGGGAGCCAGGAGCCAGAGCTTTCTCATAGAACTCCGCTCCATCATTCTGTGGCTGGTCAGACCCCTTTGGTAACATCAGATATGTAAGCTGGCTTTTGTGCTCCACCCCACAAAACTCCTGAGCGTGAAGATACTACTACTATTATGTATCTGTATCTCTGTCAGTTATCCCTAAAGGTAGTTTCTTAGTGGTCTAAGTCATAGCACTCTGCCCTTCCAGGGCAGGAGAAGAAGAACGCTGTTTTCTAGTTCTGTCTTGGAAGCTTTTTTTTTTTTTAATAACTTCCTGTCCAAACAGCCTAAATTTCGATACACTTTAAGTGCCTGAATCTATGGTGACTTAGGTTAACTATCTAGTTGTTTATGAAGAATCATCTGCTTCAAGGGTCCCCATGAGCTTGCCCATATCAGCTGGGGAGGTCTCCACATTGACTGTGGGAGAAGCACAAGCTCTCTTTGTGGCCCTGAGCTTGGCTAGCCCTGGGACTGTGTTGGACAGGGCGAATGCTTGGGATTCGTGAGGGCCAGGTGTCCTATCTCAAGACATACGAGTCTGTGTGGTGATTCAGGAGGATAAAGATGCATAAAATCAACTTAAAAAGAAACTGAGTCATACATTTTAAGATGTTTGAGTCTGAAATGACTTTGACATGAACATCACTCCACAGAGAGAGCTTTCACTTGTGTGTGGGAGATCATTTTAGAAGATTGCGTTTCTGCTACCCTCTGCAGGCAGACAGATTGCCTGGGGTGTCAGCGCTACCCTGGTCTGGCTGCCAGTCCTCTCCCTCACAGCATCTTAGTCACCGACGCAGCAGACAGACAGTGCCTGCCCTAAAATAGAATGTGGCTTCAGGAAATCCACACTTGACCAGTCTTCTCTGTCTGTGGTCGGTGCCATCTGCTCTGACTTCAGAATCTGGGGCTGGCCTCACTGCAGGGGGCCATGCCTTAGCTCCCAGCACGCACAAGGTACATCTCACACTGAGAACCACCAGTAGCCCTATTCACTTGGGAACAGTCTTTGACTGGCTGGAAGTAGCTGTCAGGTAATCTCTGCTAAACTCCAGTAAAGCCAAGTGTTGTTTCCTTCCCAGTGTCACAACCTGTAAAGCTTGTATTTACCAAGTCACAGAAGTAAACAGGACTATCAAAAATGTCTGTATTTCCTATGACCATTTCAGAACGTCCTCTTTACCTTATGATAGCTCCGTGTGGGCTGCTGGTATTCCTGTACTTACATTCATCTTATGTGGTACTTAGGATTGAATCTAGGCCTGGTGAGTGCTAGGCAAATGCTCTACCACCAGCTGTACCCCAGGGCTCTGTTTTGCTTCTTATTTTGAGATAGGGACAGTGCCCCCCTCTCTCTCTGTCTCCCTGCCCTGCCATCTTTCAACTTATTCAGCTTTACTCTTGAACCTAGGCAGGCCATCTCCCTGCCTCAGTTTATTGAGTACCTGGGGTTACAGGCCAGCCCCTGGAAGCACTTCTTTGTTTTCATAACCAAGAAGGCTCTGGTACATTCCAGGCTGTGGGAGGGTCGCTCTGGCTGCAGTGCTCCAAGGCGAGGTTGGCACAGTTGAGGATGTTCAAGAAAACACAGTGTTGTCTGTGCCCCTCAGAAAGGGGTGCTACCGTCACTGACTGCCTACCAGCTGGGTGTCTGCAGGCCAGAGCGGGGAGGCTGATACTATTAATTGTGTGTTTTATTGTTGTACCCTGATAAAATGTGAATTTGCCTCGGAATAGTCTTGGCAAGCCCTTTCATGGTGCTCACCAGTTCACTGCATCTGGAAGACCACCTGGATAGCCCATACCCCAGCATGGACCCCTGTTGTCCCTCTTGCCTTCACAGCCCACTGCCACACAATATGACGTGTTAGAACAAGCCGAATTGTCCTCTACCTGACCGTTTCAACAAAGCAGGGCTTTGAGAGCCTCCCTGGTGCTGATTGTGGCCTTGTGGTTGTGCCTTCAGTGGGGAGTGCTCACAGCTGCCTCCTCCTGCCAGGGGCCCAGGTTTCTGATCACCTCTCTGACTGTTGATTTCACATCTGTAGGCTGGGTCTCAACATTCTTACCAGCAATTGCCATCATCAGTTTCTGTTCCTTAGAAAGTTGTTTTTTTTTTTTTTTTTAATAAAGCCAATTCAAAGCTTACATAATCTCCGTATGCCAACCCATAATGAGATGACAGGTGGGCTTTTGCTAGTGCTTTGATGTGTCTAGAAAAGAAAAAAAGAAAAAACACCTACTTAGCTATGTCTTTTAAGGTGTTTATAATTATAGCTTTTTTTCCCTCCTCCTTTGGATGAGAAAAATAAGGAGTACAAACAAAGGAAAGAAAACCTCTTGTCTGGTGACTGAGGCCTGAAACCAGTGACTGTAACTCAGTATTTACCCAATACCACAGCAAATCATATACCAAAAAGGACTGTCTCTGGCTTTTGGCTTAACCACAAAACCTGTGGAGGCATGGGTAGGTCCACATGGGCAAGAAAGCACAGGATCCTCACCCACAGATAGCCCTCTGTTTAATCCAGATTAAAAGGAAGGAAGCCTCCTTGTCTTTGTAGTTGCTCAAAATGTACTTTTCCTCTGGGCTCAGCCTGGACCACATCTCTTCTCTCTCTAAGCCTCAGCTGAGGTTTGCTTCTCCAGTCTCTCCTCAGCCGATGATTTCACTTGTTTGTTGTTTGCCCTGCCACCTTTTCAAACCTAAACTGCCCAAGTTCCCACTCCATGTTGCTAACTAGTAACATGGCCACATGCCTGCAGCTGCCTTCGTATGTCCTCAATGATCTGTAGTAAATGACATGGCATGTATTTATTTGTGAGTTTGCGTTTCTCTATTGTGTCTTCACAATCCTGTGCCTTTGCCAGCATCTATCCCCCATCATCTTACACACCTGATTCGCTGCACCCCTCAGGTACCCGAAACCATTTGCCCTTCTTGCCACATCATGGCAACCACTTGTTACTTTCTGTTTGAGGAGGACTGGCTTACTTTATTTAGTATAATGTCTTTGGATTTGTCCTCTTCCATCATGTTTCTGAATATCCTTCCTTATGGCTGATCTTCTTTTCTGCATGTATCCATCACTTTGACGGACACTTGCTGTCCACAAGGCCATGCAGGCACCTCTTCGAGTCTCCACTGTGGGGATTGAGGGTGTGCAACCAGAAATGGAATTACTGGACCTCACGCTGCTGAACAGTGTCTTTCCTCAAGGCGTGTGTTGAAATCTAATCCCCATTGTGTTGGTACCAACAGAAGGAGCACCAGGGCAGGGCTGTCATGAGCAGAGTCAGTGTCCTTATGAAGAAGCCCTAGGAACCCTTTGCTCTTTCACCAGATGA
Source organism: Meriones unguiculatus (assembly GCF_030254825.1). NCBI lineage: Eukaryota > Metazoa > Chordata > Mammalia > Rodentia > Muridae > Meriones > Meriones unguiculatus. Next base: position 103,437,624 of record NC_083351.1, read on the forward strand.
GAACACAGGCGTCATCTCTGAGGAACAGGTCCTTACCAAACAATGAGTCTGCCATCACCATGATCATGGACTTGTGCTGTCTTTAAATACTCCATTTTAAGATAGCAGGAATGAACAGAGAGGTACATTAATCCCATCCTCAACATTCTGTGAATGTCCTGTCTGTCTTGTTGGTTTGGTGTCAACAGTATATTTCACATACATTTCTTTTCTCCATCTCTGCCATTACCTCTTCCCTGATCCTCCAGCCTAGCTGCTCCTTGCCCATCCCACCTGTTTACCTTATATACAGATACCATCACACAGCTCTTCTTGACACTTCAGTAGCTTTCTGTTGATTATAGAATAAAAACTTTTTCCAGTCCCCTAACATGTCCTACAGACCTTTATATTTCCAACATAAATGTGTTCACACACAGTGGACATGAGGACACACACTGTCGTCATGGTGCAGCCTTCTCCAGCCCAGCCCCAAACATCACTGCTGGTCTCGTCTCACCAATCAAAAAGCCTTTTGGAAAAGCCTAAAGATGAAAGCCATTCATCAAGTGATTATGTGGAAGGGAGGCCAGACAAAACAAACCTTGATCTAGCTCACAGGCATTTCACCACATCCGGGCAACCTGGAAAGAAGTACCCTAGGTCTCGAAGCTCCAGTGATGACTGAAGACACAGGACCTGTTAGGGCAACTCAGTGGAAGACCTTTAAACATAGTTTAGTGAGTGATGGCTGTGTGTATCCAGCTTATAAAAATTATAGCAGACAGAACTACAAACAAACAGTGGGTGATAAAGAAGAGCAGAGAAACTCAGTATCTACCCTCACTGAAAAGTAGCCATAGACAAGGAAAATGGACACATTGTGTGGGAAACAGAGTGGTAAGGATTCCCCAGTACACCTGGAGTAAAGACTCAGCAGGGTGGTGATGACAAAAGCAGGAACACTTCAGTTCTAATTCCACTGTCGACTTCTGCTCTTTCTTTTTAACATCACCGTTATACACTTTATACATTTATTTACTAGGGCCATCACTGGAAATTCAAAGAAATAAATACTGTTCTGCCAAGGGCTACTCCTAAAGTGACTTGTAATTTCTTGAGCTGGATGGCCGAGGCCTCATGCTGGGGCCTGTGAGCTCCTCAGCTGATTCTGATCCTGACCACATGCAGAACCACTTTGTCAATATGAAATAAGGGTGTGTCTCTACTGGGGTACAAATTATAGTGTGTCTAGGGCTTATCCTCCCTCCATGGCTACTTTCCTCAGCTCACCTCTGTCCACGGCCTCCCTACTGTCTGGACAGGTGAGGTCATGGCAGTGCCTGATGACCTGTGTTCTCTTCTCTACCCTGTGGATTTAGGATGAGGCCAGGTTTCCTCTTTACCCCCATACGAACACTCCCATTTTACAGATGAGAGCAAGGGACAAGACCTTCCCTGAGGTCTACATATGGTTACCAGGTATGTTTACACTCAGGCATGAACACTCCCAGCTGACCCCAAAACAGAGGGTATGCCAAAGTGCTTTTCCCTTGGAGAACAAGAATAGCAAAGACTACTGTACCCCCATCCAAACCACATCCCTACTCCTCAGGAAAACCTCAGCCCTCTGGTCACGTATAGATGGCTGAGAAAGACTAGCCACACTCACAGAGCTCTGGCCTGGCCCTTCACTTCTACTTGGATGGCAGATTCAAGATGTAGGTTTCATTAGCAAGGACCGCAGTAGCCAGTCCAGGCTGCACATGAACACCCAGTACAGATTCAGTTTTGGAGCCTGCTCTGACCTAAGTATAACTTATGGCACAGACCCAGTTCCAAACATCATTGTAGAAGCAGCCCCTCAAACAAGGACGGGTACCCGTGGCCATCAATACCCCGATCTGATCCTCAGGCTTGTCCCCATTTGCTTCCATTCACTTGCCCAGCATGTAACTCATAAGCTTCCAATCTCAGATGAGACTGAAATAACTCATGACTTTTAAATGACCTAAAGCAGTTCCAAAAAGTGTAGGGTATGAAAGTCTTTAGAGGCATTGCATTGACAAGCCATTCCAGTGTGTTTATGCATTTGCGTCATACGACATGGTCACTGCCACCAGAGAGCACCCCAGGTTCACTAACTCACTTCAAACCCATACCTGCCCACATATTCTTAAAAATACATATAATGGAAGATCTGTGTGTGGCTTTTAATTCACTTGGAAAGAGCTATTTTATTCTGTTTGAACAGCTGCTAATGTAAATCCCTGTGGGAAGAAAAACTAAAGAACATGGAGTCGCACTGAGAATTAAAAACCTTGTCCCCCTCCTGAGCACTGCATATCCAAGACTGAGTAATCAATCCCAGGCCCGTGATTAAGAAGTGCTTTCTGCAGAGCATGTAATTATGGAGCTACACAAGCAGCTATTATTCTACAGAGTGCCTCATATTGGGAGCAGTTTCCCATTGCATCTTTACCTTCAAGTACTTCTCAAAACAGGAACAGTCCGGGAGCACGCATTGACAGTATCCATATTAGGTCATCACAAAATTATAGATGTTACTAAGGCATAAACAGTGAGTGAGAAACTGTCTTCCCACACCTGCTGTAAACGGCCATGGCTTGCTGGGCACAGCAAAGCACGCCAGTAATTCTAGCACTCAGGAGATGGAGGTAGGATCATGAGTTCAAGGCCAGCCTGGCCTACCTAACAATACCGTCAAAGAAGGAGAGAGAGAGGGAAGGAAGGAAGGAAGGAAGGAAGGAAGGAAGGAAGGAAGGAAGGAAGTAAGTTAATTATGTTATGATGCTGAATTAGGAAAAACAAATAGAAACTGTGGTGGGCAAGCATGTCAGGGAATGTGCAACAGGACAATAGGGCTATGGCCAGAGCTGGACCTTTAGACCAACTCCTACCTCTCAGTCTCCACAAGATAGACTTGAACAACGCCCCATTTCTGACATTACATAGACACCAGAGTACAGTTAACCAGTCATGAGGGCTTCTTCCTTAAGTGCTTACTTCCTAGTGCTGTCAAGATCAGAGGGTGTGTTTGATGGACGCTCTCCACGTTCAGTATGCTTTCTCTTTAAGATGGGTCAGGGGACTGCAGCTGCATAGAGGAAACCCATCCCTCTGTCCCTCATGTAGATTCCTGGTGCAGCTTAGCTGGTCACGGCCCCGAGGGTCCTTGGTAAATGATTCTCAGGCCTCAGGATGTGGGCCTGACAGACTGGACCATGTGCCCTGTGTTCAGAAAGGTGTGACGTGGTACTGTGGTCGAGGTCCTAGAGTAACTTCCCTGATAGGGCAGGCTGTAGGTGCACACACTAACCTGACAGACGTGAAGAAGGTACTGCAGCTGGCACCGCCGAATTTTTTGGAATAAGAAAAGGAACCTACATCTGAGAACAAAACCATGAACTAAAAGTTCTACATTCGTGGAAAAGGAGAGGAGTAGGCATGCACAGGGCTCTTTCCAGACATAAAAAATGCTCACAGTGTATATGAGAATGAGCATGTTTGAAAAGCCCTTCAAATAGTCAACACCTGCTGTCCTTGTCCTGTGCTTCCTTTGAAAGTTTTAGAAAAATCATGACCTTGAGTAGTCAGCAGTGTGGAGTGGCCATGCTTCCTGGAGTGTCCCAAAATCTGTTGTCAGCCCACTCTGAAGCTACTCAGCACACAGCATGACCTGTCAGCCCACAGTGTGAAAAGACTTCTTAGACTCCCACACAGATCCGCTGGAGTCCACCCGGAGCACAAGAGGAGGAGAGGGCAGAAGTCTGTGCTTTAAACCCAGCTTTCTATAACTCTTAGGTTCCCTCCAAAATCCATCAGCAGACACAGAAGGTGTATGTGGGAGGACGCTTTACATTGTATTTTCAAAATTCATTGTGAAATATTAGGCATAAGGAACTGAACTGTGCAGAAAGCTAAGACTCCAAAGGAGACAGGAGGGTGTTGAGGTCACAGAAGAGATGTCTGACAAGTTTCCCATATGTGACAAAGTGGTTTGATTCATAAGTCATGAAGACTCATAACTTAGGAAGATTCATAACGTTGTTCAGTTTGGAAGAAGAGGTCCAAAAAGCTCATTTTCTGCACACACTGAAAGCAGGCACAACATCTCCACTCTAAACTGCCGCTTACTCTGTATGGGAGACGCCCAATTTACACCTCCTCCATTAAAGTACAATAAAGATGTAAACATTTTGGGGAGGTTAACATAAATATTTCCATACGTATGCCTTCTCAGGAAAATTTTTATCAAGAGTCTCCCTGACAGACAAAGATAAGGACAGACTCATGATTCAGTCCAAAGGAATTGTGTGTCTCCCCCTCCCAACCAGGTTGGTAAAATGGAAGGAGCGAATTCCAGAGGCTTAGTACACATCACATTCTATGGATCTTGGCAGTAAAAATTATATTTAGGCAAACATCACTGCATGGCAAGTTTTATTGAGATTCATACTTGCTTATGACTCATTCACGTGTTTTTCTCAAAAATTTTCTTTTCCCTTTACCCATCAATTCTCTTTTATTTTTTTTTTTAATTATTCTCTTTACATCTCAATCTTAGCACCCTCCCTTCTCTCCTCCCAGTCCTTCCCATCTGTCTTTGTCCCATTATTCCCCTCCCCCGCCTGTCAGAAAAGGGGAGTCAGCCCACCCCAGCATATCCAGTCACACCAGGACTGTGCACTTTCTCTTTCACAGTATCTTGGCAAGGCCAAGGGGGAAGTGATTAAAATCATGCAGCAGAGACCATGTCAGAGACAACCCCCTGTCCCCTTTTTAGGGGACCTACATGGAGGCTAAGCTGCCCATTGGGTATATTTCTGTAGAGGGTCTAGGTCTAGTCCATGCCTAGTCCTTGGTTGGTGCTTCAGTCTCTGCAAACTCCTCTGGGCCCAGGCTAGTTGGGACTATTGGTCTTGTAGAGATCCTTTCCCCTCTGGGCCCTTCTATCCTTCCGTCACTCTTCTATAGGACTCTTTTTGCTCTAAACATTGTTTGGCTGTGAGTCTCAGTTTCTGTTTCCATCAGTTGCTGGGCAGAACCCCTCCAAGGACAGCCATGCTGGGTTACCATCTGTAAATACAGTGGAGCATCATCAGTAGTATCAGGGGTTGGCTGTCTCCCATGGAGTGGCTCTCAGGTTGTAGCCCATCAATTCTCTTTCTGTACTTCTATAAATATATGTTTCCATGAATCCAGTGATCTACACGCAGTTACCCATGCTCTAGAGGTCCCCCGTGAGTCTCAGTACTCAATGAACTGGGCTTGTGTGTGCTTGGAGCATTACACCGTCATGAAAAAGACAGGAACAGACATGGAGTCAAGCTACAGAGAAGTCCTGGATATCGGGAATGGGGTGGATACAAATTCATTTATATTTGCTAACAAAATACCAGGAGTATAAGTTAAAAGAGAAAGTATAAGTTAAATGGGAAAGAGGCTTATCCATGGGGCAAATAGTACTGTAGAAATAGACTGAGTATATGCTTTTGTACTGTATGAAAAGTTTGCCTCAGGCCGGGTAGACACGTGAGCTTCCACATTTGCTCAGGGACAAGTGACTGTAGCGCACTCCAGCCCCAAGAGAATGTGTCTGTTACAGAGTACACACTTGTCAGGAGAGGAGAGTGTTTGTTCATCTACTAAACTGCCATGGTTCCCTAGAAAGCCAACTCTAAAGGCCAGAGTCTAAGATAAGTGGTCAGCATGCTGGCGCCTCAGGCTTTGGCTTACAGGCAAGCAGCCTACACTGCTTTGTGTGCACCCTTACCATGTCCATGTCTAAACGTTATTGTTAGAATGCTATCAAACTGGACATAGGGCAGTCTATGTATGTGCCTTGTTTTGATCCTCTTGGAGACTAAGTTCTTCTGAGGTATATTGTTTAATAACTTGAGCATAAGAGTTTGGGGAGAGGTACATTTCAACCTATGGAAAGTTGGAATCTTAGAAAAGTTGGAGTCTTAACAGTACTGGGCGTGATGGCTCACATCTGTAATCCCAACACTCGGAGGAAGAAGCAGGCAGATCTCTGTGAGTTCAAGGCCAGCGTGATCTACAAAGGAAGTCTAGAATAGCCAAGGCTATGAAGAAGAAGGAGGAAGAGGAGGAAGAGAAGAAACAGTAAAGATAGACCAGACAAACTGAGGATTTAAAACGACAGCATTGCACAGCTATTTTTACATTTCACCCTCAAGAATAACCTCTCTATGGCTCTGTGTGTGTGTGTGTGTGTGCGTGTGTGTGTGAAATAGAAGCACAGAGAAGTTAACTAACATAAACAAGCTTAGCCCTTGATATAAGATGGGTTTTTAGGAGCAGGAAGCATCTCCCTGATGGACCATTACAACAAAGCTTTAATCCAAGGAGGCAGCTGAAGCCTTTGTAGGCAAAAATCTGATGCCCAAAGCTGATTCCAGAAGCTGGTGTAGGAGGCCACTATACCCTAAACTCACCCCGCCCCCTGGGGCTTTGCTCCTGAAAGGTGGGGCCTTTCTACAACCTCCCAGAAAGGATCAGTTATTTGAATTATAGCATGACTGTTCTAAAAGCCTGACACTACCTAAAGAAAGCCCTTATGGGAAATGCTTCTCTTCCCTTTACACTTTTGCTTTCCTGTCCTAGTGAATCATAGGATCTATTCACAGGCCATTCTGGAGTGTGTGACTAGAAGATTGCATCATGAGTGGAAGCCATGCTTTTCCTTAGCATCCTTCATGGGAGAGTTAGAGGGCCTGCCATGTTCTGAAACCTCACTGCATAGTCTCCTATCCTATTCTTTGAAAGACCTAGGGGATTCAACTGCAGGTACTTTCCCTACAGTGTGCAGACATATGCCTCACACTCTGAAATGTCACACAATTGAGGTATCAGAAGTACTACTTGTTTTTTTCAGGACTAGCTTCATTGCTCTGATATTTTGAGGGTGGGGAGGGGAGAGGGGTCACTGTTCTTTGTATTTTTAGAGACTATCTGTCATCTTGCAGTTCTGCAAAGAACATACCATGCTGAGGCATCAGAGAATGTCACAGAATGACTTAACATAAAAGGAGAGTCTGAATGTTTTGTCGAAGAAAGGAAAACTCACATCTTCTCTGAAAAGATAGTAAATAGAGCAATGAAAAGGAGCCTATCTGGTGTTTTTGGCTCTCTGTTGCTGGGTTTGAATGCCTCATAAAGGTGCTTTTGTAGACTGACTACTGCTCAGAAAGCAGTGGGAACTCACATGTGAATGGGGCCCTAAGAAGTGGCGGTTCTGTCATTCCAGCCCCCAGGGCAGGAGTATTATCTTGGGGAAAAGAAACTGGGAGCAAGCTCCCCAGGACAGGAGTATCTTTGTGCCTGGAACCTGAGAGATGGCATCGGGAGCCACAGCTGTGCTTCAGGGCAGCACTGGGCATATTGTGCAGAGCGGAAACACCGGGAAAGAATGGGGGCCACAGAAATGGCACAAGGAAATGTGTCGCTCCACAGGCCCAGCACCCTCATCCCAGGACCATGTGCACCTAATAAGTAGGGTTTGAGGACCCCTGAAAATAGACAGACTGTGACCTCGCCTGCCTTTTTTGGTAACTCTTTCATGTTTCTGTTTCTTTAGCTGCTTGCACTAGCATACTTGTTTTTAACTTTTAATTGAAATATTATGAGGTTTTTAAGACAGCTGAAGAAATAGAACTCTACCTTCTGGGTGCCCTCAGTAGTCTACATAACAGCAGACAACACAAAGCATAACACATCCTAACTCAAAAGTGACGGCCGAGCCTTACTGGCTCTTTATGTTGTAGGATGCCCCACTTTGAGTTTACTTGATGTTTTTTTCAGGGTTATGTATCTGGACCGTTTGGGCAGGAGCAGTACTGAAACAGGGACCTCAGGAGAGGTCTGCTGAGCCTTGCTGCGAGCTGGCCTTCAGCACTGCTTAAAGTGCCTCCCCACCCCAGTTACTGGTTTCCTGATGGTTATTAATCAGTGCCACATGTTATAAACTATGCAAATATTCTTTCTCCTGGTGCTTTTCTGCTGTTTTTGGCACCCGTCAGTAGTTCTGCCTCCAGCCGTTATTCATATCATGCTAGGCGAGTAGCACTGTCTTTTTTCTCCTTCCTTCTAAACTTATCAAGTGTAATTTTTCTGTAAGGAAAAGCTGTCCCTTATCACATTCATTTAGTTATCTGTTACTCAGTTTTTTGATATTTTTTTACTTTGTCAGGACTTTCCCATTTTCTGAAAGAATTCCCACGTTGGTCACTAGGAACCCCTCTGGGAGCTGTTTCCAATCACGGGCAAGAAGTATGTACTTGTGAGGCCACCATCTTGAAACCACCCATTTTCATAGGAACCCGGTTCCTTCTACTGCAGGAGGCTTAGACACTGAGATGTGCAAGCTGGAGGGAGCCATTATCTGAGGTCTTCGCAGCAAGGTTCCCTAATTCCTGCCTTGATTGTTTTCTTCCCCCTCCTTTTCCTCTCTGTTCATACCACATTAAAGCCACCAACTGTAGCTGTCTGGTAAGGCTGTGTAGCCTTCCTCCTTTTCTTATATGTAACTTCTCTCTTTGACAGTAAGATACCTGGGTCCCATTATCCACATTCATTCAACTAGAGTTAAACTTGCGTGGTCTCCTGGTGGAATATTTTTGTAGGTAGAATATATACCCTGCATCTCACCAGTCGGTTTAGAAGCACTAACCCATTCTTCTGTGAGAAACAGGCCTCTGCCCGTGCTTCTGGCTTGGTGTGGGCTTGCAGTGTCCTGGGTCTGCTTGGTCTGTCCTTCCCTTTCCACTTGAGTGTGTGCTCATGTGCTCCACTCTGGGCACATAGATGTACACACCTCACCTTCTTCTTAGTTGGCTAGAACTCCCTGGCAGAACAGCATGCGCCAACTGATTGAAATTACAGAAATTACCTTATTGCAAAACATGTATTTCTGGAGGCTCAAGCTTCGGGATGAAGGTGTTGACAGGGTTGGTTTCTTCCTAGACCTGTCATTGACTGTCACCTGTGGTTACTGTGAGGACATGGTCTATAAAGATGCAAGCCATTGACTTAGAGTTCAGCCTGATGACTTCTTGTGTTCTTGTTTTTTGTTTGGTTTGTTTGTTTAGCTGGGGTCTTACCTTATAGGCTATCCTGAAACTCACTATGTAGTCCAGGCTAGCCTTGAACTTGTGGCAATCTTTCTGTCTCAGCTTCCCAAGGACAGTATTACAAGCATGAGCTACCATGGGCAGATCCTTAGGACTCCATCTTAACCTAATTGCCTTTTGAACTCTGTCTCAAAACACAGTCCTATTCGAGGGTACTGGAGGTTATGACTCTCCTGTGTTAATTTGGAGGGGTTCAGGTTAGCCTATAACATTTGCAGTCCTTGTAGATTATAATTACTTATTTAGGGTTTGTGTGAAATATAACCATGATCCCAAGAGTTGAAACTCAGTTTTCTTGGATATGCTACTCAAGTTATGGCATTTATGACCCAATAACCAGTAAATATATGAATATCATCTCCCAGTAAACCCTTTACAAGTTCAAAGTATTGAAAATTGAAAGTGCGTTTAATATACTTAGCCTACTGAACATCTCATTACCCATAGCTTGCCTGAAACACACCCAAACTACTTCCATTAGCCTGCAGTTAGTCTAATCATGTAACATAGTGGCTGTTTTATGTCTTATGTAATTCACTGACCGCTGAGCTGCAAGGTTTTTTGCACAGGCATTACCAGTGCTTTCACACCATCATAAACTTAGTCCCCAAATCCTGACATACATAATGTTCTAAGTCAGAGACCCATTGTGTTTATATCCGTACCTGTTCCTTGCATTTGGTCCTTATGAACAAACAGTATGTCTTTATAACACTACCTTAAAGAGTGATCTTCTATTTTCTTTGCAACATATTAAATCATATACCTAGCCGTAAAACCAAAATGTCAAAAACAAAAATACCCCCAAACATTTTTCTTTCTTTAAGTGTTCCTTGTGATTTCTGCGTAGCATCCCTGTTTCTCTGCCCAGTGCTTAGTATCTAAGCTGACTCACTTCATCTGTTTTCCTTTTTTGCAGATGCCACCTCTATCTGTTCTAAAGTGATCTCCCCACCCCCAACCATTTGCTAGTCCCTGGTCATCTAGAGTCCAACCTTACTCCATGGCTGGCTGATGATTCGGTGTAGACAGGTTCTCGAGTACACAATGAGAATGGACCCAACACTGTAACAGAAGTTCTCAGCTCTCAGTGGCCTCCAGTACCTTTCCTGTTTACCCCACATGGCCACCTCTAACACTGCTGGCCTCTCAGGGCACCCACATCTGTATATACATTCTCTCCCTGCTTCCTTCTTGTCCTCCCTCTCTCCCTCTTGCCAACTCACTCCCTTTCTCCCCATTTACAAACTGTGGGTCCTAAGCTGAATGTACTCCAGTTCTCACAAGAGTCATGGTCCTCCCTCCATGACCCTGAAGAAATAAGGAGCCCTAGCGTTCTTGCCTCTAGGTGCTTTGTCTGTTGGTTGGAACTCCAGCCTCTCTGAGTTCTTCTGTGCCTCCTATTTGCTGACCTTCACATTTCTGCTAGCCCTACTTCCCCGTCTAGTAGATTCAGGGTCACTGGAACCTCTGCCAGGTATGCCCCTTGACTGTGTAAACGGCCCAGTTACAAAGCAACACTGTGGCTCCAGGCTTCCCCCCAATACCAGGAAGATGAGATGAGAAGGCTCCCTGCACCCGGTACCCCTCTCTCCTGCTGTACTGCAGCTTTCCAGCATATGTGAGCTTGAGATTTGGAAACATAAGTCTCTGGGGAAATTTCCCATACCTCTGAAGCCAAGATTACTATACGCACTTTTAAGCTTCAGCCCGTTCCTCCTTCATAGAGAACTTACTTTTGCACATGAGGTAATTCACTGCCCTGACAGCTCTTTCTCTAGTTTTAATTAATAGTCTGTCGTTGGCAGCTGGTATTTTTAGACAGGGAAAAAGTAAGCCATGTAATAAAGGTGGTAAACGAAACTTTAGAATGTCAATTAACTTGATTTCTGTAGATTGTAATTTTTAGTGTTTATTTTGCCAACAGACGGGGCTATTTACTTGGTAATAAAGTTTCCTTCCCTTGTATAAAAAGTGTTCTGTGTGGGTTACACAGCTCCCTTGGTTCTGGTGTAAGCATGCCATCTGGATCCATCATACACAGGATCATTACAAGGAAAGCAACCCTTGCATCTTGCTTTTTCTCTTTAAGAATATGAGGCTCATTTTGAGTCTATAAATGCCAAATTCCAGCCATAAAATTAAAATATGAAAAACATACAAAAGGCCCAAATTTTGTTGAAGCTTTTGTTCAGTCATTGGTCTCTGAAACCATTTTCTTTGCATACTATGAATGTGTCATATAATTTTTTACAGAAGTCTATGCTGTTTCCATCTTTTCTTTCTTTGAGAATTTTTAAAGTTTATTTTGCAGCATATGCAGGAAAGTCACAGGCAAACAAAACAACACTAACAAAAGTTCATACACACCAGATGAGAACATAGAAATTATTCCAGGTGATTCCAAAGCAAAAGTGGTCCCTCAGTTCTGGAGGGCACACGTTTGCCAGCAGGAGCAAGGGTCCAACATGACTCAAAGGATATATTCCCCCTTGAAACCACTGGAAGCTGTCAATGGCAGCTATACAGGCGAGGGAAAATACCCAGTTTCCTAAGAACACATTATGAGAGCCTAATATGTGATTTACTAAGCATGCCTTTACACATCACATATAAGGATATTTATTTTCTCTTGTCTGACTGCTTCCTGGAAGAAGGAATGAAGCTGTTTTCAATAAGTGGAGTGTAGCATTGCAGCCCAGTGATGTAACCAGTTGGCTCTCAGACCACATTACATCCCTTTTTATCAAGTCTCATCAGGAGGCCCTGTTTGTTATAGGTCTCTGAGAGGACCTCCCTCCAGATGTACACAAAGCGCAAGTCAGTGAAGCTGTCCAGAAATCCCAGGGCTGGGAGGACATCTGTCACTTTACATTTCACCGAGTAAGGAAATCCAGTGTTGGGTAGCGCAGGAGAGGAGAGACATCTGGTTCCCAGGGTGCCTGAAGAATTTCCTTGAGCTCCAATTAGAGTCAGTGTGGTAGAGTGTAGTCTGTGCCTGGCTATTCCCACATGTGAGCCCCAACTGCTAGGCAGTGCTCAGAAGGCAGGAGAGGAACAGGCGAGAGCTATACTCAGTCCCAGCCATGGGCTGCTGCTCTCAGGGCTGCACAGCCTCTGCCTTTACTGCTGAGTGAGTAGCTCTGGCTGTTTCCCGAGGAGAGGTAGATCGGGCTCTGGACCGTGAGACCCCCACTCACCATGCCAAACGGAATTAAGCCAGTTGACACACTGGACTCGATTTCTTCTGTCGGCTCAGCCTACTGCAGCGGCAGACAGCCAGGCACCTGCAAGTACTGGATCCTCGACCTAGGTACACGGCTCTGTGAATGCTCATTCTGCATTGCTTTCTCTACCTGCTTCCTTCCGGGGGCTGCTTGCATGGTCGATGTGTGCTTGGCAGCAGAAACGCTTCATGCCTGATACAGAATCCTGTTCTGTGCCCAGTGCCTTGTAAAAGGGCTGGGCTGGGTGGGAATGGCTTGTGGGAGACCCTAGAAATATGGCCAGAGACCAAGAACAGCACTTTTCTCAGACTTTAGATGCCCTGAGGCATGTCTAAGGTCTGTGCTCTGCTCCTGATGGTCTTTTTTCCCTCTGAAATTACGCAGAAACAAGCTAATGTGATCTATACTACAGTTTGCCTTCTTGTGACTTTAGCTGGTTTTGTGTCTGTTTCAGCTTTAATGTAATCTGGGGTTTTTTCAGAATAGCTGGGGGGAAAAAAAGAGCGGTGTCATAGCACTGGTGTTTAGATTTTGTGATTCTCTTAAGAACTGCTGTGTGTAAGATAAAGTTAAGTAGCATGATGAATTATCCAGCCTCCACAGTCTGTATTAAGGGCATGTGTGAGCTAGGTTCTGGCTTAGTCCATAAGATAGAGAAGCAAAGGTGATCTCTACAAAGGTCTCTTGAGACAAGCTCTAGTTTGAGGAAAAGATACAAAAAGTCAAGGAAGGGAGAAATTGGATCTGCCTCATGCCTATAACACTCTCCCCATCTACACGCCAGGGTTGGCTGGCTTCTGGTCCTCACCTCTGGCACTGGGCAACACTGTGCATCTAACCAAATGATTTCTCAGAAGCTCTTCCTACCTGCCAGGGGGGGTTTCTGCTAGAATTCCAGTCCTGGCCTGGTTCTCTTTCAATATCTGGCAGTACTCACTTCTAGCAGCTGTCTACACGCACACTTTGGGAGCTGCCCAGCTCTCTGGGTCCTTCTCATTCACTGTAACCTTGACTGAAGAAGGATCAGTTGGGGTGGAGGGTTCCCCAGTGAAGGAGGCAAACCATAGGTAAAGGGGAAACTGAATGGGGGGAAATGGTACTGCCTACACCAGTGACCTTGGGAGGTCCTGGAAAACAGCAGAGCTGTCTTTGATTTATGGGCCTTTAAGGAGGTAAGTATTGATCCTGTGTGTGTGTTAAATTTGTTGCTGTAAACATGATTTTCCATAACTTTATTCATGGTTTTCATTCACAAAGCTGTCACTGGCAGGTAGTGGTAGTTGTTTTTATCATACTTGTATTAATTATATTCTCCCAGAGTGGTCTTTCTTAAGAGGTGATATCCTAACTATGTGAACATTTATGACCTGGATCTGCCCATTAGGGACACTGGGCAGTAGGCATTCCTGTGATGGGAGAGGAAAGTAGATGAGGCATGAGCTCACTTGATTAAAAATAACTGATGCGGAAAAAAAAATTGTTAGTGTCAAAGTCTGATGCAAAGTCTGGACCACTAGGGAGCCCTGGCTCATGTGCAAATTACCTCATCTCTGTGAACTTTGTCATCTTTATGTGAAAGCAGGAATCCTGATAGAGCATCCCCCCGAAGCGACACTGAGCACCTCAGGCATTTCAACAGCACTTGAACAGAAGGGTAATAGATCTTGAGACATCACATTATCTTCTCATCAGGGGCCTTTGAGTCCCAGAAGAATCTGGTCCTTTAAGAATTCTTACTACATGGTATTATCAGACTTACTTTTTCATAGGAAAAATTTTAAGAGAGACTTTTTTTTCTAAGATAGAGTTTCACTGTGTAGCCTTAGCTGTCCTGGACTCACTTTGTAGACTAGGCTGGCCTCAAACTCACAGAAATCCATCTGCCTCTGCCTCCTAAGTACTGGGATTAAAGGCATGCGGGCCATTATGACCAGCTAAGATGTGTTCTTAAAGTGGCACCACCAATTTTTTTAAGTTGACCTTGATTTTAAAAAGAATTATAAAAAGAAAAGAAAATGCTTTTTCACACTAAAGGATGGATAAAAGGAAATGAAAGTTCAGTTTGTCTTTCCTGAGTCATTCAGCTGGGGGGGGGAGGTGAGGTGGCAGCTGTTCCTCATTTCCAAAATTTTACAGCAATGCCAAGACACCTTCCCCAACATTGTATCAGACTGATATTTTAATATGCAGTGGTTCTTCCTTCTACATTGATTACAGAGGGACATGTATCCATCAGACTTGAACAGGAAAAAAGGTTTGGACTCGTAGCCAGGAAATAAATTCCAAAGCAGATTTTTATGCCTGCCAAGATATCCAGAGTGGTCGCAAACCATTTTATACAGCTGCAAACGATCTGGGTATCAAGCTTGGGGAAAGGCCTGTACCAGTACAGAGTGTGGGGTGGCATCCTGCGGCGAGGGGGCCATTCTGCTTGGCACGTCTGCACAGAAGCGCATTTCACTGTTGAAGCTGCAGTGTGGCACCTTACATATCCATAGCCAGGAGAATTTAAACACTTGTTAAAGTGAGGCCAAGATCCAAGTCTCGAGTTCTGTGCCAGCCTGGCGTAGACAGCTTTTATATTTTTTAATGTTTTTTTTTCTTTGATAATTTCATATGGTATAGTTTGGTCACATTCTTCCTCTTCCTCCCCCAGCTCCCCCCAGACTTCTCTGCCCACCCACTTTATGTTCTTTCTCTCAAAAACAAAACAGAGAAAAACCCATGCATGTGCGACAGATACACCTAGGGTCACTCCGTTGAAGAGAAGTGATTTTCCCCGTAGCTATCAATTGTGAATAGCCTCTTGGCTAGGGGTGGGCCTTAGTGCCCACTAATGCTCCATTGTGCTGGGGGTTTGCTATGCACTGTCTTAAACAAATAAAAAAAAAACCTGTAAATTGTCTTTTAGGCAGCGAGAGTACCCTGTTGCATATAAGATGGTGGAGGTATTGAGTCGGTTCATTCTGAAGTAGCTATACCCTGTTAGGTCTATGCATATCTCCCGTAGGAGACTCTGGGAGAGTCCTTCATAGCACTGAGCAGACTCACATAGGAAGCACTGTGTTTTCTGGAATTCCAAATTTGATTTCAAGTCCTTCTGTGTCTGTTCTCAAGGGTGGGAGCACATAGCTTCGTAACTTCAGGGTGAATAAACAAAAACCGTAGCCTCCTCCGAGTACTGTGTTGGCTGTTTGAGACTGGCTACTTCACATAAACCACTGAGCAGCCTGAATTCTCTCTCCAGTGTTTTCCCCTTTGAACACCACTAACTCATTTAGGGTTTACAGTGTGGTAGGTGTAATTGCATGGGGCACCAGGGAGCAGTGCAGGACTGTAGAAACCAGAACCAGTGTTTTATCCCTACTCAACTTAACCGTGACCTTGGATGAGTCTTTGTTAGTTGGAGGTCTGCAATTACATCGGACCTCTCCCCCTCCCCACCCCACCCTACCCCACCCTCACACTCACCTGCACTGTTGGTTGTTATGCTCTTTGGAATCCTCATTGAAATGTGTTTATTGATTGTTTTAATCAATGTACATTTATAAAATAATTTTGTTCTCTCACCATCATAGGAAAGGTTTTATAACCAAGAAAAATGCTATGAAATTTTGTTTCATGTTATAGCTGATTTTGCAGTGAATGTAGAATTCCCTGAAGTAGATACTACTAATCAGACATGGAACACCCCTTGCAAGGAACCCTGGCCACAGTGAACTGATTTTTCTAGACAGGCAGGCATCTTGCTGGTGAGCTGCAATCTCTCTGTTTGGTGTATTTTTCTAAGCATGCCGCAGCAACTAGGCTTCAGGGAGAACACAGATTTATGGCTTTTCATTCTGAAGAATTTCTTCCAGGTGCTCAGTGTTGGCCTCTGGGGTGAGTGAGCAAGTCCATAAACATAGGCAGCTTGGAGTAATGAGCCTTGGAATTTGTCCAGGGAGCTTCGATTTCCTCTTCCTGCCTGCAGGAATTGGGGTGGGGACTGGGCAGCCCCAGCACAGATGCACCAGTTAAAATTTTTTTTTTTTTTTTTTTTTTTTTTTTTGCAGTTTCCTCCTAAACCCATGCAAATATGAGGGAACAGATCAGGATGCCTAACTGTAACAACCGGAAAACTCCCAGGCGTGGGAGCAGCAGACAAGAGTCCTCACAGGCGACTGTGAGAATGTTTGGATGTGTCTTCCTCCAGTCTTTCAGTGTGCAAATCAGTATCTCTCTTATTGATGCTTTTAATATTTGGCCAACTGTTTTTTTCTCTCTCAGAAGCACAACTAAAAATGCTTCTGCATCACATCTTACAGTTAGCGCTAATCCTGTAGTAAAAAACAAACTCTTAGCTAGTGAAGGAAAACTGAGGATTCAGGCTTGAGACGCACAAAGCATGCATTGTAAAGCAATTTCCCTTTCTCTTCTATCTCCTTAAGCCGATGGTCCCAGTGGCACTGCAGTTGAATCTCAGACCTCTGTCATGGCAAACAGGAACGTGCTGTGCTTAGGGTTACATAGGAACTGAAAATTGCAGGAGTTTTTCTCTTTGTCTCTCTGCAGCTGAAAAGAAAAGCAGCACAGTGCCTGGTCTAGTCATGTTCTACCCCAGCCCCACGCAGAGGCTGCTTGATTGCTTCCTGTGGTCGCTTGCTCCCTAGAGGTGGCAGTGCCACATTATCACAGGGGCACTGATTAAAGCCAAGGACAGGATCCTGCTTTAATTGGTGTTCCTAGCAGAGGCGGCAGTTCTTTTTGTACCCTTTGTCTCCAAGCCTGCTTTGTTTCTTCCTGGAATAACTCCAGGCCCTTCTCCCCTCCTTCCTTCTCACCAGTTACCAGTAAGGGGCTTGAATATCACAGAGGGAAGAGTTCTTGCAGAACAACAGTGGATTCTGAGAAAGCTGCCTGCCTAGTCTTGAGGCTCAAAAAGCAGGGGACACCCAGAATTTTCAGCCGCCTCCATGGATAGGTTCCCCAGCCTTCTTTTCTTTGCATTCTTTGGTTTGTGCTGCTGTTTTAGTGTGTGATCACCCCACCCTACCCCTTCCAAAAGAAGGAACAGTACTTAAAAAGTCACTAAATGATGACTAAAACAAAAGCATGTCATTTGGGCCTATGAGGGATGTGGAAAGCAAGATGATGTAAAGTTAGGTGTGGCTGGCATGACCTTGAGCATGCTTTGGGGTGAACTGTGCTGTGTGCATCCCCAAAGGCATGCTGGCTTTTCACCCTGGAATCTGTGGGCAATGGTCGTTTTCATATCTGTTCACATGCTGTTAGCTTTAGTTGCGGTACCATTTTGCTTTTGTTAGTGTTGCTAAAATACGATTTGGAAGGAATTCCTAATGGGTTAGGACTCTTCTGTTTCTTTGTTTTTGAACTAAACCAGGAACCCTAGCGTATGATGTGCTGGATATTTGCTTTGCGGTTGTGGAGAATCATCTGCTTCCTCCCTCTACAGAGCTATAACTCTTCCAAGCTAATATTCCATCCCTTGAGACTGAAGCTGTAGTTAACCCACCCTGTGGAGGATGTGGAGAGTGATAATACTTGGCAGACTCTCTGCAGAACATTCCAGGGCCTCCCCACTGCCCCTTAGTGCTGGAGAGAAATGAGCATATTGGTATGGGCTCTATGGCAACAATTGTAAGTTTGCACGGTTCGTGGCTGGCTCAATTATGTGTGTGCTAACACAATTCTGACATTTTTGAGGCAGTAAAACACTTCTCTCTGCTGACATTCTGAATCTGGTTTTAATTTTGAAAGAATAATAATAAATTTATGTATGAACAGAGCATAGTCTTATCACGTAGTTTAACTGTGGAATGTCCCTTTAGACTGTTATATTGGGAGGTCTTTGTCTGTCCCCTGCTTCTCATGGAGACAGGTTTTAGCCTTTAAAAGCATCTGCCTCCCCCCTACACACACACTGTAGACTTCCCCTTTTACAAGGCAAGCCAAGTGACTTCATTTTTTAACAACAAGAAGAAAGTAACCAGCAGTGCAAATGCTCGTTGTAGAAAGCGTCCCAGATGTAGGCCTTCTGCGGATAAGGTTAGACAAATCTGTGCCTGTCACTTTTGTGTGGTATTTCAGGGACCATGGTGACCACAAGTCAAGTATCCATGATCCCTAACAGCATTGGGATTGTGAAGGAGGAATGGTGTATGGGCACCACGTGACTGCCTGTTATTCCCCCAAATTAACTGTTTTCCCATAAATGATGAGTCGTGTGTCTGTTCAGGCAACAGCAGACACTGCAATGCCCTGGGAATGGCTTCACAAACAGAACTTAAGAATCAAGACACCGTTACTTCATAACAGAGATCCTCCTTATCCCCCTTCAACAGTGACCTAGATACTAAGTCATCCAACCCCTGGGGGGAGGTTTCTTGTTTTTAGTAACTCTTTTTTAGGTGACACTAAGACTATTTCATGAAAAAGAACAATTTAATTTGGGCCCCACAGAGGACCTCAGGCTAACAGAAAACGCAGGTACACCGCAGAGCATTCAGAAGGGCTTCTGCTCTCGGGCCAAATAGACCAGATCACATCCTTGCTCTTCAGCGTGTCACTCTGCCTCTGTGGTGGTGTCTGGCTGAATGTGGGGTCCTTCCCCCACACACCCCAATCCTCAGCCACAGAGCCTCAGTGGGAGGCTAGCATCAGGCCTCCCAGAGCTCCTGTAGGTCCCCTCCTTCCCTTTGTTCCAAGGAGCTGTGTCCCACACAGCTCACCAGAGAACGTCTGTCCACAAGGGCTACTGCAAGGACACTGCACATCCTTCCAGTCTTAGCGTCCACCACCACACACACCAGTGATTACTCACATCACCAAGGAAGAATGGTGCCAGGCTCGAGGGGACAGAAAGCTGATAGTTGGTAGAATTCATGTCTTTCTAGTGCCTTTTTTCTTTTAATGAAGAGAGAAAGAGTATGATAGCATGCAGCGCTGCTATCTTGAAAAACAAAAATCTGCTTTTGACCTTGAACCTGAGATCCTTCTATTCATCGGTGGCAAAATAGCCCTCAGGGATGTTTTCCCTGACAATTTAGATGTTTGTCTTAAGAAAACTTCTACTGTTCATCTCCCCCAAAAGTAAGTAGGCCTGATTCACATGAAAGGCACTGAAAATGGCCCAGCCATTCTAGGCTGTAGAAGCAAGGGCTGAAAAAATCCTTCAAGTCAGTGTTTGTCCAGAGTAAAGGATTACATTTAGAACTGAACTCTTAACACCAAGGTGGCTTAATAGAAGTGGGGTTGGGGCTTCTTTTACAACTTGGCTGTTGTTCACAGGTGTGATTGTTAAGCAGTGTCTGTGTGTCCATCAGCTGAGCAGTATGCCCAGGGATGCTCTCCTGTGCCACTGTTACATGGAAACATAAAAAGGTGGGCAGGACCTTCCAGAGAGGGCATAGGAAGGTCTCACCTCGCTCCCTGCTTCAATTTGAGGCCGTGTATACAGTAGCCGAGACAGTGCCTGGGAGAAGCTGGTTGAATTTCAGTGTTCATCTTGTCCCCTTGTCACTATGTTGACATCTTCAGGGCCCTGATTTATAAGGCTGCCTTTGCCTGGAAGCAGAAAGCCTGGCCATAGCCATTCTTACAGATCCCCATATTCTGATAGTCCTGCTCTACCATCCCTTGAGTGGATGGAGTTTGAACACCCATGATAGCTCAACCTGTCCTTCCATGATGACCTCTGACATGTTTTTAAATTTCCATTTTGGTGATGAATGAGATGCCATGCATCAGACTAACCAACTGAAGGATTGTGCCGTTTGTCTCCTGTTTGTTTCGTTTCCTTGTGTCTTTACCTGAGACTTCAGTGATGACATTTAGAAAGACCTTTGAAATGAAATGGCTTCCCAACTAGAAATGCTGACATCTAGTATCCCTCTTACAGGATAAAGCCAAGAACCGTGTTTCCTAATGTTCATAAAGTATTCAAGTATATCAGGAAGAAAACTGAGGACCAGTCCTATTTGAGAGTTTTCTATGGGTGCACAGGCCCCAGATCACCCTGTTTGGCTTGGGTATTAAGGAGGCCACACATAGCATGACCTGGTGACACTGAGACTAGAGTACAAACCAGGGGGCATATGTATGTGTTCACATGCTTGTGTGCAAGCATGCTCCTGTGTCTAGGCATGGTTCTGCTTTTAGCCTTCATAAAGAAAAAGCCACAGCACTTTTGTTCTGGTTTTTGCTTTTTGCTTTTTCGGTTGCTTTTAATTGGTGGCCATGACTCTTTTTGTGTTTTAGGACTCAGGGGACATGAGAGTTGGGGGTGGTGGAGGCAGCACCGTAAGCTCCCCCTCCCCCACCCCGTGAGTGTGGGAGGCTGCTGCTGAGGAGCACGGCATCTGTTGATCATTTATGCGCATTTTCTCAGGCTGCAGGGACATGTGTTATTCATTACAGCGTGAGCCTTGGCAGTACTGTGCTAGGGCCTCTGGCTCAATCTGGGCTTTTATTTATTTATTTATTTATTTTTTAAAGACAAGGAAATTTATCTTTTTCCCTTGTGTCTTCTGTGTTCACTTCATGTTGGATGCAGAAACAAAAGTTTACATTTTTGCGTCATGGACCCACTCTGCACCACACTTAAAGAATGCAGAATGCATGTTGTGTCCTTTCTCCACCATTTTCATTAATTGCCCTTCTTCATGGTGCTTCTCCACAGCTTCTGCCTTTGGAGAGATTACTTCCTGTGCTGACATAGCAGCAATGGCAGTCACAACCTAGCGTGAAGCCGGGATCCCGGGTGTGTGGGAAATGCCTAGAATTCTGGCACACAGCCTCCAGGCACCACTGCCATCCCAATGGAGCCTCAGTGCTGGGGGACAAATTAGGACTCAATGGGACCACTGGCAGGAGAGCACAAAAAAGAGCAAGGAAACTAGGATAGAAAATCGGAGCCAGGCAAGGGAAGGTTTCAGATACATACTAAAGGTAGAAGGTAGACTGTAATTTGGGAAATGACCGGGACAATGCATCTGTTCCTCGCCACCAGCACTGTACGATGTCACTAAGCAGATCAGTTCTCTTCCTTAGTCCTTCAACTGATTCCCCAAATGTATCACCACCATTATCTGCAGTGTTTGTGGACTGTCAGGCCATTGAAACCAAGATGAAACATGGTCCCTGGAGAATACATCTGGAGGAATAGCTTACCTATTGACTCACTTTTTATGTCATCTTGAGAGGATCTCTAGGGCACTGTGGACTTTTTTTTTTTTTTTAATTAGGAAAAAAAAAAGAATACCTTGATTTTAAAAGCAGACTTCAAATCCCACTTGAAGAATGTGGGGATCAGGTGGAATGTCCCAGTGGGTTCAGTTTGCCACAGAACGAGCAGCCTGTTTTCTCTCTGCTTGGTGAACACTGCATCTCCAGCTCAGTGTGTACAGCGCTGCCTCCCTTTCTGAACAGAAGGTCCTCTGCACTCAGCTCTTGGTAAATCCAGTTCCAGAACATTAAAGCCTGGCCGGCTGGCCTCAGACTTTGCAAGCGAGGCCCCAGGTTTGTCTTTCTTAAATAGATCACAGTGCCTCCCATTACAAACATTTCTGCAGTCCTTAGGACACGAACTGGAAATGAGTTCTTTGTGTTAGAAATTTCTCTCTGATGTATGTGTATCTTGACTGAAGATTAGGAAGACGTCATGGCACAGTTCATTTGACACATATTCTTCAATCCCCACACAATGGACAGCAAAGTGGAATAATGTACATTAACCAGGAACTTCAGGTTTAGTTCAGTGATACAGTGCCTGGCTAGGAATGTGAAAATTGGCTATCTTCCCCAGCACTTGTGTGAGTGTGTATGTGCGTGTGCGTGCACACACACATAATTTGGGGATACTGCAAGAGAATTTGAAATGTGAGGCAGATGTTTACTGGAACGTTTCCCAATGCTGAATGCGTCTTGTGGTGGCCCTGCCTCCTCACCCGTGACTTGGCTGTCAGCAATTGTCCCATGTATGTGCTTGGTTGATGTGATATGGATGAAGCAGCCTGAACAGCAGATGCAGAGGATTGAGGGGCCAAGGCCTGTGTAGTCACGACTGCTCTCCCCATTGCAAGCCTTGAAGCAGGCCATCTTGATCCATTTTCCTCGATCAGTTTGTCTTGCATCCCCACTTGCTGTTTGCTCTTTCTTTCTTGCTTGCTTGCTTGTTTGCTTTCCTCCTTCCCTTTTTCCTTCTTTCTTTTTTCTTTCTTTCCTTCCCTCCCTCCCTTCTTCCCTCCCTCCCTCTCTTCCTCCCTCCCTCTCTCCTTCCTTCCTTCCTTCCTTCCTTCCTTCCTTCCTTTCTTCCTTTTTTCCTTCTTTCTTTTTGCAAACATGAGTATTGCCTCATATATCTGTTAGGTTATATGTACAAAAGCCTGATTTTATAACCTCCCCACCCAGGAAAGGGAAAATCATTACCATTTTCCACCTTAAGAAACTAAAGCAGAAGGCCATGGGCTTTAAAGATACTTACACCCTACAAGTGACAGGCAGGGTTGGAACTCCAGCCTCGTAGCCTGTCCACAGTTGTGTGGAAGCAGGTCTGTCAGCAAATACTTGCAGGACCCCTTCATATGCCAGTCAGGCCCTGGCCCCCAGGTCTGCTGGCCGCACGCAGCTGCTTAAGCGCTCCCACCCTACTTGTGAGCTATTGACACTGTGAAACCAAAGAACTCTAGATATGGGTGAGTCATTTTCAAGCTCAGAGTATGCAGTACTTAATTCTAAAAGTTTGCTAAAAATTATCAGCCATCCAGTGTTGTTCCATTACACTGGCAGCCTCTGAGACTTTCTTCCACTGTGAAAGTGGGGAGAAAGCAGGGGGAGGGGGCTCAGTTTTCCTTAGTCTGCAACTAGTAGGATGTGATCTTATTTTTTTCTTACATTTTTAAGTGCTTTTATTAATCACAGATGTCCAGATTTACAGACTGGGAGTCCAGAGATTTCTCTTCCCCATGGGTCTGGCCCTATGTGCACATGGTGAAACCCTCCTATGTGGGGGTCAGCCTTTACTTCTTCCTGGTTTTTATTCTGTCTTTACTTTAAAAGGAAACCACCGTAGCCATTCAATGACCTCAACCTCACAAAAAATCAACTTGGTTTTCCTCCTCAAACCCACCCTGGCTGACAGTGGTGGCCAGGGTGCACACTTGCATGGATTTTTAAGCCTGCTAGAATCTCTTTATCTTTATTAATAAGGGACTTTTTCTTTTTAATAGAAATAGGATGAAGTCACTATCTAGGTCATTTCTACCATGCATATTTAGTATTTCCTAGACACCATGTTAAGCCTGCCTTTAATTCCTCTTGCCCATGAATTCTGGGTATTGTCAGAGTACTTGCTGTTTGTATAAGTACAGTGTACTCATTTGTATACCACTGGGGAATCCCAGATGCCTCAGATCACCTCCATCTGAACGCAGCTTATTACAATTCATATAGCTGCTTCATTTCCCTTCTATTGTCAGGTGCTTGGAATGTGGCCACTTGGTTCCTGATTGCTGGCTCTCAAGTTTACAGAAACATCCCACCTGACTCTGGATTGGTTCAGTCATCTAAACCAATACACGCCGATGCTCCATGACTAGACTGTGTTTAATTTTGAAATCCAGTGAGAAGCTTGATATAGACATCCTTTCTATAGAGCATTTTGGTTAACTGCAAAGACTTTTCTGATACTTTTGATTTAAAAAAAATATCTTTGTTATGATTGCTAGTATTTACTCAAACATAGGAAATAACATTGCAAAGTCACCAACAAAGAAGCTGTGTATCTGTATTGTCTATGGGCAGATGGCTGTTGGTCTCCCAGGACCCCTGCGTTCATTTCTTCATCATCAAGTTAGTCCTGAACAACAGCCTTTGCAGATGGGTGTTAGTGGCATAGAGTCCAACCTTTCATTGCATCGGCAGGACAGATGGATAGACAGTCAGATAAATCCTATTTACTTATAGTGTGTCTAGCCAAATATATTTCTTTGACTAATTAGTTTATGATAATTTATAATTGAAACTTTTAAATTTTTCTCTAAATTCTTTTTCCTGGTTTTATTAATCAAGCAAATGGGTAGAAATAATTTTAAGTTGTGTCCTCCAGCATCTTAAACTTTAAGTAGTTACTGACTTTATTTTAGTTTGTGTTTATGGGTGTTCTGCCTGCCATGATGCACCCTGTACTTGTGGAGACCAGAAGAGAGTTCAGATACCTGGGGACTTGAGTTTAATTCAGTTGTGAGCTGCCATGTGAATGCTTCAAACCAAACTGGGGTCCTCTGGAAGAGCAGCCAGCACTCTGAACTGCTGAGCCATCTCTCCAGCCTCCGTGATAACATTTTAACTCTAAGCATTTGAGTTGAGGGAGCATGTAGTTTTGTGATCCTGGCACTCTGGAGGTTGGCGTAGAAGAATCGGCAAGCTTGAAGCTAGCCCAAACTACATGAAAACTCCATCTCAAAAACAAAAACAAATGAACATGATTGGATCTGTGCAGTGGCCACATTGGTCTTCAGGATTGCTGCTGTGACCTACTTTGGGGCAGTGTATCTTGAGAAACATCATCTGTAGCAGAAATGCACCTTGATAATCACCCTAGAAGAGAGGTGTCCGTTTTGTTTCAACATCTAGGTAAAGACAACAAAGTTCCCATCTGGCCACCTGAGAGTCTGTTAAGTTGGGGAATAAGTATGGTGGCTGAAGATGCTCACTTGACCCCAATGTTGGGGAACTTTTGTCATGTACAATAAAATGCATCCTTTTTCTCCCATCAGACTCACTGTCAGTCTCCAGCAATGATGCCAGTCCACCAGCCTCTGTGGCTTCCCTTCAGCCACACATGATCGGAGCACAGAGTTCACCAGGTCCCAAGAGGCCAGGCAACACCCTGCGCAAGTGGCTCACAAGCCCTGTTCGGCGACTCAGCAGTGGCAAGGCCGATGGGCATGCAAAGAAGCTGGCCCACAAGCACAAGAAGAGCAGGGAGGTCCGGAAGAGTGCGGATGCTGGTTCCCAGAAAGATTCTGATGACAGCGCTGCCACCCCGCAGGATGAGACCATTGAAGAGGTAGGCCTGTATAACAGCCCTGTGACTGTAGGCATTTACGTCATGAAGTCTACGGCGAGGGGCCTTCCGATTATTTCGTTCTGTCAAGATAAGGGTAGTCGTCTTGGGAAGTAATACGTTTGCTGTGCAGGACACACCCATATTGCAGAGCCCATTTCGGCTTTGTTTTGCAGACTGCTAAGTTCAGGGACACGCTGAAAGACGTTGTTGGAAATGCCGTTTCATGGCTTTTATGGATCCCATGGGACTCTCCACATTATTCCCATGTCGCCAGAGTGGTGACAGAACATCCACGATATTTTTTGCTTCCACTTTTGTCTCAGAAGGCTCTGAGTTCTACTTGGAGAAATTATCTTTTATGTCCCTAAGACATCCTCAGTAGACAGGGCCAGTGGGGATTTTAACTTGGACTCAAAGCGGGGGAAAGGCAGTGAGAACAATGTCACGTTTGTTTTATTTGATTGCTTCATGCGCTTTCTGGTTTGTTGGGGGTGTTTTTGCTGTTGTTGTTTTGTTTTGTTTTTGTTTTTCTTTCCCTGAACCTATTTTTACCACAGTATGGGGGTCATTATGTATTCACATACCTATTTTATAAACTTGTGTTCTCTCACTGAAGCTAAAACTCAGATTTGTTTTCATAAGAACAGAGGAAATGAATATCTGCTTGGTTCTGGCCTCGCCATGCTCTTCTAGTTAACCCCTGAGGGCCCAGAGTCCAACTTGAATGAACAATTGTTGGTTTGCTTTCAGAGAGGACGGAATGAGGGCCTGAGCAGTGGCACATTATCCAAATCCTCCTCCTCGGGCATGCAGAGCTGTGGCGAGGAAGAGGGCGAGGAGGGTGCCGATGCTGTGCCGCTGCCCCCTCCCATGGCCATCCAGCAGCACAGCCTTCTGCAGCCAGACTCGCAGGATGACAAGGTAAAGAGAGAGCCCGTGCTCGCCCAGGCCAGAGGCACAGAACACTTCCCTAGTTTCCATGCCAGCACATTGCAAAGGCCAGGAGATGGAGGGATGTGGGGTGGGCACTGGAAGTCTGCTGCTTTCCCAGCAGTCAGCTTGTTTATATCTCAGAAGGATGAACAGCAAGTCCATTGAGAACAAGCACCAGGCCGGCATATGCTACTCCCACACCCTTGCTCATGTAACTATGTTTGGTGTATTTTAATGATGCTTCAGTCATTGCTGCTCTTAAAGTAATTTTTAACGTGCTGGTTAGCGTCGCCAGGAGAGCAGACATCTGGTGCAGCCTGCCCAAATACAGCTTTCAACACACAGTAGGCCGTCATGTTTCCTCCATAATGTGTTTTTACACATGTTCTAGTTAAAATAAGGTTGTGTTGCTCTCCAGTTACTTTTCCCGATGTGGAGGATGAGAACCCCAGTGAATGCATTGTTACAAAACACTGGGAGTCACCTGATTGCCGTGGGGCTCCTCCTCAGTCTCTGCTTCCCTTCAGTTCTTACATCATCTAGATTATTGTATCCACACAATTGTTAAATCTCAAAAGTAAAATATCAAAGAACTGGAAACCTAATAAATGAAGCTTGCACAGCTTCTCTGCACGCTGGTCCCATCATGACCCTCTCCATTTGTTAGATGCTAAAAATAGAGCCAGGAAGTCATCACTGGGGGTTTTCTGTTATTGTTCTTTTGTTTTGTTTTGCTTGGCAATAAATAAGTTTTCCAAAGAAAATAGATGTGCTTTCAACATTTTTTTTTCCTTCACATTTTCCCCTCTTCCTTTCCTGACCTCCCTTATTGATATTGTCAGTCACTTGCTAGATTTGTCAGCCTGTTTGACGGCGGACGCTGTACTGTAGTGTTTGCAGCAGTGTGGCCACCACACTTGTCTTTCTCTGCTCATGGCATGGACACCTCACACAACTGAGCACAGCCTGGGCCCCGAGGTCTGAGCACACAGGTTGTGAACTGCAGAGCTACCGTTTGTCCTCTTAGAGTTCAGGGTCACCCTTGGTGCAGGCTGATCTGAGAGAGAAAGTAAAGGCTCTGAATCCGGCCACAAATCGGGCTGTGTGGGTGTTGTGACAACTCCTGAGCTATTTTGTAACAACCTAAACTAATAGCCTTTTTAAAGCAGGAAAATAAATTTCTCAAGTCTGGGTGGTTATCCAAGCAATGGGGAGCTGGTTTTATTGGCTCATTTTCCTCCCTTAAAATGACTGAATTGCCTGAATCTTGTTTACTGGAATCATTTGCTGTTTACCATGCAGCCTGGTTGGGTATTATCAGTAGCAAATCTTCATTTTAAAAAATCTAGCGATGTTCCCAGACAGTATATTATCTTGAACTAATTTTTTGTTTTGTTCTGTTTTCTCTTTTTGTAAACTGTCGCTGCAGCATTACGTTGATTTGTGTTCTGTGTCTGTTTTGGCTCAGTTTCCTTACCTTTCCATTTGATTTTTTTTTCTCTGTTTTGTTCATCTCATATTCCAGACGTCATTAGAGCAAACCAGTGTTTGTTTTGTAAAGTGCATCTTTTGGTCCACATACATAAAAGCCTGTTGTAAAAACCCATATCTGTTGACCGTGAGAAATGCATCTCTCGGACAGCCAGCCATGTGTCGAATGCATCTCTGCTGTCCTTAATATGAAGCAAGGTTCATATTACCTGTGCCCCTCAATCCCCACCTACTCTACAGCAGAAGTAATCTGCAAACAGTGTTTGCTAATTACTGAAACTCAGCTCAGTAGCCCCTCCCTCAGACTTCCTTACTGTCACCCCCTGACGACCTCGATCTAGCCATAGTGGCATCTCATAGCTTGTGAGGCTTCAGCTCTTCTGTCCTCTGCAGTAATCATTGGGGAAATGGATGGCACAGGAAATGGTGAGCTTGTCCCCCCTCCCCTATCTGGTCATTGTACCCTGGCTCCCTTCCCTTTCTTAACCCCAGAAACAAACATAGTCAAGCCATTATTAGTAGCCCCATTGTGTTTCTTGGTTATTTGAGGATTCACCCATTAGACCTTAAGCCTCTTTCTCTTCTGCTGACTGGGTTCTGTCTCTCTCCATAGCTGAGAGCCTAAACCAGCACTTGCAGAGTTAGTTAGGATGCTCCCATGCCCAGTCACCATTCAGAAAAACATCACGATGTTACATGACTAAGGATTAAAAACAGACATTGTCTGTTTCCCACATGTATCCTAGACAGGCTTTATTTAATGTTTCATGTCAGAATATTGTAAATATAAAAGGATGACTCTAAATAAATGAAAACAAAGACAAACTTGTGGTCTTTTTGTCTGGACTTACTTTAAAAAAAAAAAAGCTGGAGTTTGTGAGGGAATTTACTGTCTGTCCCATTACTAACGTGAACCCTCTCCTCCCCATTTTTTGTCTTAACTTCTCCCATAGGCCTCTTCGAGGTTACTAGTCCGCCCCACCAGCTCTGAGACTCCCAGTGCAGCTGAGCTCGTCAGTGCAATTGAAGAACTCGTGAAGAGCAAGATGGTGAGTAAGGCCTCTGCCATCAAGCATGAGGTTTGCAAGCCACCCTCCTGCCTGTGCGTAGAGGTGTACCTTTGCTAGGGATTGCTCTCAAATGTAAATATGGCTATAGACTCCTCTCACTATGGGGACTGAATCTGGAGGTCTGCTTTATCGTCCTAAGGTTCATTGGTGGTTTTGAAGGACTCACAGAGCTCCAAAGAGCTGTGGCTCTAACAGCTGCAGTTTATTACATGACAGAGCTCAGGTTAAAATTGGGCAGGGTTCAGGAAATACCAGGTCCCAGCACTTAAGGATCTTCACATGAACGAAGCACACTTGGCATTTACATAGTGCAGCACAGAGAACACTGATAGCTATATGGTTTATCTGAGCCCCTGTGTCCAGTTATGCATGCTCAGTTATGGATGCTGTTCAGCTACCTGCATGGCTGACTCTAAGGTGCTCTGTGATGTCCTCCCTCTTTTTCACTCACTGACACACACACACACACACACACACACACACACACACACACACACAATTGCATTTAAAAGAAGGGTTTGTAAAAACCTTCCCATAATACGGCCAGCAGGAGGGGATTTCACAGGCAATACATTCGAAATCCCTGAGGTCTTGGCACTGCAGCTTTGGGGCAATTCCCACTTCAGCTTTCTTGTCACACACACACACACACACACACACACACACACACCTGTGTAAGAGACCAGTAGGGACCACAGCCAGGTTGAACATCAAAACTGTCACAAAAGCATATGATCCTATGTCCTCATCAGAATGTCTGTGCCCTGTCTAGTGCCACCTCAGGCAGGTCACATCTGAGGACATGTTGCCAGCAGTAGCATGAGACTCAGTCGTTTCAGGGCCTGGCAGCTGCTGCAGTTATAAGCGTGTGTCTCTGTGGACACAAGTGAGGTCCATGCCTACTCGTTTGCTCTCTCCTGTCTTTCTCTTTTCTCTTTTTTCTCATTATTGAAATAAACAGAGTTCAGTCTAATGAGCCCCAGCTGTCTAGACAGCACAGGGCAGAATGTCTCCCCTCAGCCCCGCCCCCTTGGCCTGGCTTCCTGTCATCACCCACCTGATCCACAAGCATGACGCCAGCCTTGACACTTATGGAAGAACATGTACTTCCAATAAAGGTCAACTGCTATTTATCTATCACAGTGCAGTTTTTGGAGCAGGCTCCATTTGTTAACTAACAGTGCCCTGATTTTCATAAATCAGAGCCATAGTTGGTGTGATTTTACAGCTCTGTGGGCGTCCTTTAAGAAGGTTGCGTGCACAGACATGCAACCTTCACAGCTTCATGGTGAAGAGTCTGTTCCCATTAAGGGAAGAAAGCAGGACACATATTGGCCATCACATTGCTAACTGCAGCTAAGTAAATGAAGCTAAGGGCTCTTGTACCTCAGCATTCTGTTTATAAGTACTCCTGTCTTTCAGCTAAGCCCTTCTTTGTCTAGCTAGAAGCCTGTGCACAGTTAGAGGGTCAGATAGTCCCTAGGCACTCAGTGAGTCAGGGGAAGAAAGAGTTGAGGCACCAATTAGGTCACCAGCCAATAACCAATGTTCAGTTCAAAGACCTTCTTATTTTTTTCTTTTTACTTATTCTTTTCTCATATATTACATCCAGCTTCAATTCCCTCCCCCACCACTATGCCCAGTCTCTCCCCCCCCCCCAGATTCACCCCCTCCTCCATCTCCCCTCAAGAAAGAGCAGGCCTCCCAGGGACATCTACCAAATACGGCAAAACAAGCTACAATAAGACCAGGCACATACTCTCATATCAAGTTTAGATGAGGCAAGTAGTAGGAAAGGGGTCCCAAAAGCAGGCAAAAGAGTTGGGACAGCCCCCACTCCCACTGTTAGGTATCCCACAGGAACACCAAGCCATACAACTATAAGCTACATGCAGAAGACCTAGGTCAGACCCATATATCTCTGGTCTGTATGAGTGTACCTTCATACTTTGCATGAGGCTCTACAGTGGTAGAAGCATGTGAACCATCTCCTTCAGCAACTGAGGGGAATGTTGCACAAACACATATACATTGATTAATATTTTTATTCTAATATACCTGTTTATCTAGCTCCTCTGACTCAACATGGGTTGTTGTTGGTCTGTATGAGCAATTTTACCTTCGTGTATGTTCACCACATGCATGCAGTACCTACAGAGCACAAAAGAGGTTGTCCAGTCACCCTAGAACTAGAGTTCTGTATGGTTGTCGGCTGCTGTGTGGGTTCTGGGCATAGAAATAGTCCTCTGCAAGAGCAGCAAATGCTCTCAACCACTCAGCATCTCTCCAGCCTCTTCGATGTGTTTTTAGTAATGCAGTTTGATCTGTTGTTAGAAATCTTGTAATTCTCCAGTCACATCCTGTGTGTCTTCTAAGTTAGATTTTCAGCCACCATGGACTATGAACTCAGCACTGTCGTTTGCTAAATTTCTTCCAGGCTCTGGAGGATCGTCCCAGCTCACTGCTTGTTGACCAGGGAGACAGTAGCAGCCCGTCCTTCAATCCCTCAGACAACTCCCTCCTCTCATCCTCCTCGCCTATTGATGAGATGGAAGAAAGAAAATCCAGCTCTCTAAAGAGAAGGCAGTAAGCAGCTTCTGATCCATCCCCACTTTCCTTAAGGCTGCAGCACCCCCAAGACAAGAGTGGTATTCACCACTGAGATAGCCAAAAGGAGATCCAGGGCCTCCTGCTGAGAGAGAGACAGACAGACAGACAGAGACAAAGAGGGAGGGAAGGAGTGCAGTCAGTGCTCATGCGTGTGTGTGTGTGTGTGTGTGTGTGTGTGTGTGTGTGTGTGTGTGTGTGTAAAGCTGCAGTAAGCCATACCCACAGTTTCAATTGTTCT
Source organism: Meriones unguiculatus (assembly GCF_030254825.1). Taxonomy (NCBI): domain Eukaryota; kingdom Metazoa; phylum Chordata; class Mammalia; order Rodentia; family Muridae; genus Meriones; species Meriones unguiculatus. Next base: position 103,469,417 of record NC_083351.1, read on the forward strand.
CCATGTCCATAATGCTTCATAAATAACATCTCGTGAAGAGAATATTGTCTGTGTGTTTATCATGAGAAACTCCCATACTTTCTATTGATTATGTAGCCATGAAGGGAAAAGAAGGCAATATAAAATTAAATCAATATGAAATTAGTCAAAATGTGAGTATTTTAAAATGTGACTTAGTGGCAGTGTTTCTCAATTCTGGTAAGCCCACATATGACAATGAATGTCCTAAATTAATCCCAAGGGCTTACACTTACCCTGATGAGAGGAAGACCATTTGCTGCATGAGGGTAGCGACTTGGTTTGGGTCAGTAATAAATCCCAGTGACTTGAATGGCACTGGGCATATGGAAAGTGCCAGGGTGATGTTGGCTGATGGAATGAATGAGGAATTTGGAACTTTCGTGTCACGTATATATGTGCAGACAAATAAATACAGCTTGTTGAGTCCAGTTAGTGCTGTGTGTGATCAGCCCTGAAGTTGTATACACATAGACAGCACCCCTTGGGATGGCTGATTTTCCCTCTCGCGACCTTAGTGTTCTGTAGTTGATTGACTAGGATTGGGGCCCTGTGAAACTTTCCCTTCCACACTAGCATGCTCATTGGTGTTATCACTGTTCCAGTCTTGTGTAGGCAGCATGTTGTTGAGGTGTCAAGAGTGACGCTTCCTGACCTTTCTAGGGGACACAACATGGCAGCAGACTTCTTCATCCTCTGGCTTTTATAACCTTTCCGCCCTCTTCTGCAGTGTTCCCTGAGCCTGAGCTGGGGTGCAGGGAGAGAGTGAGGCTTGTGTCGTGGATGTATCTCTTGCAGCTGGGCACTGTCAACAACTATCAGTGGTTCTCTGCTTCTTGACGAGCTGTGGCTTTCTGTAGCGATCTCCATATGCTCCAAAGAGAAGCTTCTTTGATGAGGACTGAGAACTAGACTTATCTGTGGGTATAAGGCTAAATTTTTAGAGTGCTGCTTCAGTAAAGTGGCAGGAGTGGGTTTTTCCTACCAGCCCCACATTGTTGGCTAGGTTTCCAGTACCAGGCACGTTTGCCCTACTGCTGTGTGGTCCTTCAGCTCACTTACACAGCCATTGCTTACCATGTGCCATGCTGGCACCTTAGAGGTATCATGCCATGCTGGTCATCATGGTTCATAAGCCTGGGAGGATCATTGATTGTTCCCCTCCCTTGGCAGCTCCATAGCGCCTTCTGGTACTGTGAAATCTGTAAAAGCCTCAGATGGAGGCTTTCGGGTCAGATCCAGCCCAGAGCCTCTGAGTCCTGTGTTCCACGTGAATGGTGGCTTCAGCAACAGAGATTTATCTTCTGGGGGGCCACCCACTAGCAACAGGGATTGTTCTCTTTTATCCGCACGCCCTTGGTTGTTACGGGGGAGAAACACTTCAGTGTGATGCGCATGCTCTGAATATCTGAAATTTGAAACTTTCTGTATGTCCACTGAAGCCTAAAAAACTTAATTAAAAAACAACTGCACCCTCTAATGTCACACCTTCCTAACGAAGTTGCGCCTGTGCTTTTTGTATTTTCATCTTATTCTGTCATTACAGCCAAGTGCCCGCCTGCGTGTCCTTGGCTGTTAAAGTGTTCATAGTCACTTTTCCTGTTAGAGCCAGTTGTGTAAATCTGATACGTTAGAGTACTGTCTTAAAGGACCCCATTCTCACAAAAGCAGACATGTATAGGACAGCTCCTTCAGAAAACAGATCCTGTATTTCTCTTTTTCTTTTTTTTTTCCAGCTATGTTTTGCAAGAATTAGTGGAGACAGAGCGAGACTATGTGCGGGACCTTGGCTGTGTGGTTGAGGTACGTATCTTCAGAAACTTCATAGCCAGAGTCATCTGGTGAGTTGCTGATTTAAACAGCAGAATGTTGATACCTTCCCAAAAGCCATAAAAATGGAGCTAGCTGTCTTAGCAAGCTGTATCCAATTTTAAAGAATATTTTTTGCATAGTACTTCCTGGTATATGTTTTATATATAATTAAGTTTTTAACTTGTTACTGCCAACAATTTTGTTATTTTTGTATTGAAATTTTGACCTTAGTTGGGCGCACTGGTGCATGCCTTTAATCCCAGTGCTTGGGAGGTAGAGGCAGGCAAATCTTTGTGACTTCAAGAATAGCCTGGTTTACAAAGCAAGTCCAGGACAGCCAAGGCTACACAGAGAAACCTTGTCTCAGCGGGGGGAAAAAAAGTGCCCTTAATTAGTGCATAGGGTTAGATGCTGCCACAGAAACAACAGTAATAATGGCTGAAAAGTCAGTGTGTCCAAGCTATGGATCCAGTCCTTTCTACATCCATGTGCTACCAGCACTGGCCCAGGCCTCTACCAGGGCCTTCATTTATAGCTTTGCACAGAATAGCCGTGCCACCATTTCTGGTCACTAGTGTTTGCTGAGTGCTGTGTAGCTACAGCAAAGCCACTGCCTTCTGTCCTAGTCAGTAACAGGCAGGCGCTCAGCGATTCATCCACAGGCCTTTCTTGGTTGGTTAGTTGGTTAGTTTTTATATTGTATTCCGCAGCCTGGGCTAACTTGGAGCTCACAGTGTGGCCCAGACTGTTCTCAGACTATGCTAGTCCTCCTGCTTCAGCCTGTTGAGTGCCATGGATACAAGTAACCACACCCAGATCAATTTGCTTAGACCTTGTTTTCTTGTTTAGCTAAGGCTGGCCTTGAACTCTTAACCCTCATGCCTGTACTTCCCAAGTTCTGTTTTTACAGATTTGTGCCACCATCATTGGCTCTAGAGTAGATGTACTTTTTTAATAGGATACGTGTTGCCATTTCTCTTTCACCTTTACAGACATGCGCAGAACAATACCTTTTGTGTGCACAGAGCTATTGGGCTATAATTTTACCCAGTGGCAGACCCTTTGCTCAGTGTGCAGAACACCTGGGTTCTGTGTTCAGCACTGCTGGAAAGCAATGGGGATGATAGTCACTGTAGTTTCCCAGCATAAAGGTTTAGCATGCTTGGTTTCTCTGCAGTCATTGGCAGCAATAAGGTTTTTGGTACAAACTAGGTCTCATTAGAATTGAATAGAAGTTTAATTTTGTGTTTCAACCTGGGTCTTGCTATGTAGCCTAGAATGACCCCACACTCACTCTTCCTGCCTCAGCTACCCAAGCTACACAGCTGCACACCACATCCAGCTAGACTGAAAATGGAAAGCACATTTCAGCTATACCGTTAATCAGCCTCTGTTAACAAGCAGTTTACAGAGAGAATATTATTACATCCTTCTGTAATATGCTATGTAACAATCTCAAAACATCAGATTTTTTGTTTGTATGATGTAAATACTCAAAACAGAGGGACTTCTTCTAGATGACCAAGTCTCTAATATGTAGTAGGATTGCTTGCTTTCTGAAACCATTTATATATTGTAAGCTGTTCAAGTTCCTTAGAAGAATTTTCTGTTATTTATAAATGCTTCATGGTTCAGGGAGAGGCAATTTTACAGCAGTGAATATAACAATATATTTGAAGCAGTTGCTAAGGACACTTCACATGCAGGGTTTTGGTTTGTTTGTGGTTTTTTGTTGTTTTGTTTTGTTTTAGATTTATTTATTTATTATGTAGACAATGTCCTGTCTGCATGTAGACCTGCATGCCAGAAGAGGGCACCAGATCTCATTATAGATGGATGTGAGCTACTATGTGGTTGCAGGAAATTGAACTCATGACCTGGAAGAACAGCCAGTGCTCTTAACCTTTGAGCCATTTTGGTTTGTTCTTAAAGAAGAAAGAGAGAGACAGACAGAGAGAGAGTGTGTGTGTATGTACATGCTTGTGTGTTGTGTGTCTAGTACATGATACAGGTATTTCATGTGCGAGCTCATCTGCCCACATTGCTTTGTAGGGCTACATGGCACTTATGAAAGAAGACGGTGTTCCCGACGACATGAAGGGAAAAGACAAGATTGTGTTCGGCAACATCCATCAGATTTATGACTGGCACAGAGAGTACGTCAGACGCCCGTTATGCATGATGCTGTATCAGGCCTGGCCAGGGCTAAAGGAAATGTCTGGACTCATTTTGTTCTGTAACCTGGGTGGCTTCATGGAAGGAGTTCAGGCTGAGGACAAAGTGCTGTACTGTTGTAGCATTTTATGGAATGGAAAAGATTCATATGTTTTTCACACCAGTCTATGCCAAGATGCCAGGTCTTTGATGGAGGCACTCTACTTGGGGTCATGATCTGCCACTTTGAGCCATTTTCTTCCCCTATTAATTAGCTCTGTATTATTGAACCAAATTACCCACCATGCCCAACTGTGGGAGGGAAGATCAGCTTTGGCTCATGGTTTCAGAGGTTTTGGTCAGGAGGCACTGTGACATTTGGACAAGACATGGTGGCAGTAGAATATGGCTGAAGAGTCTTCACTTCATATTAGACAAGAATTAGAGAATGAGAGGGGAAGGGGCCAGGATAATAGCCCCGAAGAACCCATCCCAGTGATTCACTTCTTACAGAAGTTCCCTGTCTTCTATAGTCTCCACTATCCCCAGATAGGGCCACCAGCCGGAGACCTAACTGAAAAGACAAGCTGTGAGGACATTTTGTATTCAGAAAGACCACCAGCCCCACAGGCCCAGGGTCACCTCATTCAGTCCAAGTTGAGGAGTTCTCAGATTCTCTTCTAGACTCGGTGAACTCCTTCTCAGAAAAGTAACCAGAAAGTTTCATACTTGTAACACACAGGGCCAGGGTTCACATCCCATTCCTGAAGGAGGAACAAGAGACAGCAAGGAAGAATGCAAAAGGGAACACTTTAAGTCCTGTAGATCCATGTAGAGCACCAGCACACCATGGTGTGGCCTTCCCATTTGCAGCCCATGGAGCAGCTCTCTTGGGCTGACTTCCTGGCGCTGCAGGTTTTCTTAGTAGAGGGTCCTGATTTCTGAAATCTCCCAAATCCCAAGCTCTTTCTTATAACTTGTCATTTCTCTGATTGCTTTCTGCATTTCCCTCCCAGAGTCCTTGTTGGGAATCTGACCCTAATGTCTCTAGCATCCCATTTGGAATCTCAGTTAAAGCCCCACTAACCAGTAATTCTTGTGTTCTTCTAGCCAGGGTCTGCTGCTAACTTGAGCTGTGTTCTGCTCGCTTGGAGCATGGCTGCAGTACTGTCAATATTCTTGGTTAGCTAATCCAAGGAAAATAGTTTTCTAGGTGTGAGCAAAGCACCCCAGCAGCTCTTAAAAAAGAAAGGTCTTGCAAATGAGTTAACCCTTTCATTCCCTTGAGCCAACCATAGCTCTTGCCTGGCTAATTCTTGAGATGCCTTCAGGGCCTCTTTCTATATTGTCCAAGTATAGAAAGGTTTTCTAGTGAGTTTCTCTTTAATGACCCTGTCTATACCTTAAACATGTTTTTTAATGTTTCTGCTCTTTTTGTTTCGCATTCGCATAATAAACCTGCCTAAGAGCAGCCCTAAGAGCAGCCCACATTAACTGCCACACTTACTGCCTCGCTGTCTTGAGAGTTTCTCTACCAAATTTATTAGTTCATTACTTTTGCATCCAGCCTTGGGCCGGTGGCGGAGCTCAGAGGTAGAGTGCAAGCCTCTGGGTTAAATCCCCAGCACCATAGAAACAAAGCAATTTCACCCTCATCAAGGTGTCATGAGCCATTGTTGTTGTCAGAATGCAATGGGAATGGCTTGTAGCCCAATTCCCCAGAGTCCTCACACCATCAGACACCTCATGAATGCATCCTTTCCTGTCCACATTGTTCCTCTGATTCGCTCTAGACATGTGCACTGTGCTCTGTGTGTAGCATTCTGGGGCTTCTATAGCCCACCATCTCCAGACATTTCCAAATTCTCCCTACAAACCAGTTCCAAACACCTAAGAGCTACATGATGAGGCTTACTCACAGGAGCAGCCTGGGTCCAAAGGTACCAACTTTGAATACCTTCCATACACAAGGCTTGAAAGATTTGTTTTGGCTCATGGTTTCAGAGGGTTTACTCTGGGAGCAGAAGTAGAAGATGCTTTTTAGTGCTAGTGCTGCCTGTCACAAAACCCACGTGTACCCTTCTAGGAACTTCCTTTCAGGTGTGGCAGGGATCTTGACTTAGGCTTCAGGAAACAACTTTAAGATGTGCTGATAATATAATAGGTCAAAGGGATTATTGCTGTGTAGAGGTCCCAAGGAGATTAGGATGTATTTTTTTATGGTTAACATAACTCAGCTCACCTGTAAGATCTTCTCTGAGAAATACAGGATTATAGATGAGAAAGGATCACTTCCGGCCCTTGGGCTAAGGTGAAGTATACGTGGAAGGGCTGCAGATAGTCCTTCAGATGATGTTAAACTCACCTTTACACAGTTTCTTACCTGTTTGACCCACTAGTTAGATTTATTGGATTGATTTTTTTTTTCATTTTTCCATGCTTTGAGAATTTCATACATGTATATAATCTTTTGATCATATCTACCCCTCTCTCATAACTTCTCTCAGCCCACCCCTACATCATCCTCCCAATTCATATCCTCTCTTTTGTTCTCACCAAGTCAAGTTGGTACTGCCCATATGTGCGTGGGTGGAGGACCATCCACAGGAGCATTGGAAACCTGGGAGATGCCACCCTCCCCCCCCAAAAAAAAAATTAGCTCTCCCTACCCCCAGCAGCCACCAGCTCTCAGCTAGCCTTGTTTGTGATCTGTCTCAGGAAAGAGAATGTTGTCTCTATGTAAGCAAGCCTCACTGTGGTTTTTGCTAGTTATGCTAAAATTCTTGTATCTGAGCCAGTAAGAAATATAAACCAGACCCCAGGAAATGAAAGGCTCTTTTCCCCCATCTGGCCCCTTGACTTTCCCTGTTTTTCTGCCCTGCCTCAAATCCACAGTCACTTGTCCTCACAAACTCAGAAAGACATTGTGGCAGCAGGAGTGTGTAGTTTAGGGGATTCTTCACTATCTTAAATAGAAAGAGAGCAACAAGTACCAAGGGTCTCCAGCTACGGCCTAGCTCCAAAGGCTCCTATGACCTCCCAAATAGCATGGCCCAGCTGGGCATCAGGCATTTAGAGCAGAGCCTGTCCGCCAGGGCATTTCATAGTCTCACTCTCACTGAGCCTCCATTCTTCACCCCATCACACACACAGCAGTATCTTCATACCCAGTGACTGGGTTAATATCAGCACAGCATTCAGCAGTGTCTGCATACAGTGAAACTGCTTCTAATTAGAACTCTTTGAGTCCAAGTAACAGTTTAGAATTCACTTGCCTAACTCGGTGTTAATGGAAACACAGACAGGGTAGCCCAGGAAAATAAAATTTGTCTTGCTCATGCCTATCCTACTCAGGAGATGAGTGGGAGCTGGGGTGGGCCTGACAGAACTTGCCCCCATACACCCAGCCCTCTGTTTACGGTTTGAAAACTCTTAGTTGTCTCCGGCTGCTTCACACTGGCCACTGAAAAGCTGGGGGGGGATGGATGTTCAGTGAGGAAAGTCCATGCTACACAGAGTGAACTGGAACTTAGATCTCCAGGCCCATGTAAATGTTGGGTGGGCACAGAAACCTGCCTCTAATACCAGCATGAAAGAAGTGGAGACAGGAGTGAGCTGGGTAGCAAGACTAGCCAAATCAATGAACTCTGGGTTCAAATGAGAGACCTTGCCTCAGTAATCAAGGTGCGGCAGGGTCAAACTAGATACCTGCTGTCCGCTTTGGGTCTTCACACACACGTGCGGAACATAGACTTGCACCTTCCATACACACGTGTAGCCATCATTTGTAAACACACATCACACATGTATACCCACACGAAAGCTGAGACACAGACCTGCCTGGTTATTAGGCCCGAATACTCTGGTTAGTTGCTGCTGCTGCTGCTGCTGCTGCTGCTGCTGCTGCTGCTGCTGCTGCTGCTGCTGCTGCTACCAACAGACACATCTGTGCCCTTTATACCTTGAAATATCACACAGGTGTGGGAAGGTGTTACAGTTGGGCAATTCAGTGTATCCTGCTTTTATCTCTCAGAGGGGAGTATAAAACATAAAACCTCTGGACTCGTGAAAAGTTCTTCATCTGCACCATCTCGGTAGCATCTAATTCACTAGAAGTCATAGATAAATGGTTGGGCAGCTTTAAACAGACTTCACATACCTCTACGGGTGTAGTACAGCCAGCTCAGGTAGGGGTACTTGGGGGAGTGAGACGGCTCAGCGGGCAAAGGCGATGCCACCAAGCCTGAAGACTGGAGTTCAGTCCTCCGTATGCACACTGCTGCACATGAGCACACACACAAACACGTGAAAAACAAATGTAAAAATAAAAGGCGAAGATATTTGGTACTTTCATTTCAACTTCTCCCAAAGCTGGTTCTTAAAGCTGTGACAGGGAGAGGAAAAGTAATGAGTGCCTGACATGTCCTTTGAAATTGGATTCAGAGATGCTATACTCTGCGTGTTTGTGGAGCCAGGGAGATATTGAAACCCCAAATACTACAAAGCTCAGCACAACTTGCTAAATAAAAACATATATAGGTGATAGGTAAACACACATCCTAGAGAAGGTCAGAACAGTGGGGCCACAGCCATGCTAGCAATATCCTTTGATGCTGTATGAAGATAAAGTTTCTAACTACAACTTGATTCCAGTAGTATTAGAGTAAATTTCGTAAAGCTGGCACAAGTGAACTCATTCTGTGTCTGTCGCCCAGTTTGAGCCTCTAACCCATCATAGGATAGACTTGAAATTCACAGATAAGGCCGAATTCTCAGAAATGAAAAGGACCTATTGCTTTGGAACATTTGTTTTCACTCAGTATCTGGCCAGATGTTAGCGCATGTGTCCTTGAAAGAAAATGAGACAAAAATATTAATTGTCCAAAGGAGTCAAGGGGAAGTTGCTTCCCTGACTTGGCTTTTTACACTGTTTTTACACGGTGTCCTAACCAAGTCTTTTCTGCCTGGCTTATCCTTGTGAGTACGAACTGTAGTCTTCCCAGCAGCCCGGCTCTGAACAGACTGAATCTACAATTAAGAAGTCAACTTGGAAAGAGTTCTGATATTCCGCTGTCTCCAGCTTTTTTTTAGGAGAGTTGGAGAAGTGCCTTGAAGATCCAGAAAAACTAGGATCCCTTTTTGTAAAACATGTGAGTACAGGCTCATTATTTATATTCTGTTATGTTATTGGCATGTTTAGTGACTTGAAGACGAGGCCTCTTGACATTTATAGGATTGCCTGCTGTCAGTCATTTGTGGTTTTAATCTCCTATGGTTTGTCTGCCTCTGAGTACCTGCTTTCCCAGTCCTGGCCCTGTCTGGCTACTTGGATTACAGCAGTATAGGACAGAGGGCACCGAGCCAGACAGGCTTGCTTGACACATTAACTTTGCAGGTGTCTAAAAGCAAGTATTTGGTAAATATGTAACTGCTCATGCTTGCAGTGGGCTTGTTGTAATAGCTAAATATATGTGTATGTCTAAAATAAGTGATATATATTCAAGTTGCTTTAAGGGAAAAAAATCACGATTTTCAAAAATAATGAGGATCTTTATTTTGCATATCTTTATTATTGGGCTTAATAGAATTTTCTATTAATAAAATCTCAATAGAATAGATTTTCATATCTTTTTGCACTCAACATATTATGGCGATTTATTGTGATTGTTATTGTAAACCACACAAAACATCCATCTTCACACAGGTAAGAAATGAGGATGAATAAATATCTTATATATCCTTTTCAAGTAATTGTACACAGTTCATCTTTGTCGTATACCAACATTTGGTAAAGGGCAGTTTCTGGGCTGTGGCAACACGGGATCTGAAAAGGCTGTGGTGAGATCCTCCCTCGTTTATTTATCTGCCTGGCCTTTCAAGCTAGTTGTTCCAGGCACAATGTTGAGAATCATGAACCAGGCAGTTGGAAGCTGGTTGCTGACTTGGCAGGTCCTTTCAGGTGTTGATAGCTCATCACACATCATCCCAGTCGGACTTTTAGCATCATCACTGGTCCTTCAGGAGAGTGTCTAAGTATTGTCAAGCTAAGGCACTTATTTTCCAGAATTCTTTTTTTTTTTCTTTCTCTCTTCTTAAACTTTGGATTTTTCACTATTCATCTGCACTGCCAGCTGTATGTCTAGCCTTGAGATGACAGGCTTACTTCATCTGTGCTCAAGAAAATTTCTACCAGATTCAGAATAAAAATAATTACAGCGTGTGCCCATCATTCTGTCAGGTTCGGTTGTGGCTCATAACAAAAGCTGAATGCACATCAGTCACATGTGCTTTTCCTTGAGGCAGTTGGGAATAACCAGAAGAGTTAAGTAGACTTGTATCCTAACACAAAAGTGCTGAAAGGAATGCTGTGCTGAGTGACTTTTATTACTTAATCAGTGGCATTCAGAAGTGAAGTTGGCATTTTCCATGGCAGATTTGCAGTGGTGACAAATACTTGCTGTGATGTCAGCAGTTTCCCCCACTGAGGACCCATGCTGCATTGGCACAGATGTCAACACTACAAAGGGGCAGTGGTATCTTAGTAGAATGTTAAAAATTATTTTTGACCTAAGGGAATTACAAATAGGCCCCAGGGACCCTGAGGGATCTACATACATAGCTTCAAGAGCCATTGAATTAAGGGATGGCTTGTTGTCCCTAGTTTCCCTCCCATGGGATTTGAGATTAAAGATTTGCCAAAAGCAGACTGGTCACAGGGACTGCTGGCAGCCTTGGAGGGATGGAAGCGTGTTCTTGTGCTGCCACTGGTGTTGCTGGTACAGTAAAGTAAAAGACCCGCTCTGTACCAGGAATGAGAACAGAGGCTTGTCTCAGGGCCACAGAGCCAGGGCAGCCTATTGCCCTGAGTCTGGATTGAGTTCCCTGGATTGAGCATCACTATATGATGGTCCCTTTTCTGCCTGTGATTGTCTATGTGAACTGTCAGTGGTTTAACCATCTGTTTACCTTTTTATTCCTAGGAGAGAAGGTTGCACATGTACATAGTTTATTGTCAAAATAAACCAAAGTCTGAGCATATTGTCTCTGAGTACATTGACACGTTTTTTGAGGTAAGACTCAAACAGGTGGTGTCTGAATTTACTTCATAGTGATTACTAAAAAGGAATCTTCAGGGAACTGGCCATAGAGATTAGAGTCCTGAAGCTTCCTTTATAGTCTATAAATCAGAGAAATAGGTGTGGCTTCATCTATAGACACAGCTCCTGCTATTCAGAAGACTGGGGAGGTTAAAAATAAACAGTTTGAGTCGTGTGTTGTAGCTCATTCCTGGGAACCCTGCTGTGGGGTAGAAAGATCACAAGTTTAAGGCTCACTTGAGTTACACAGCAAGATAAAGTTCACTCTGGGTAACTTAATGAAACCCTATCTCAAGATAAAATAAATGAATTAAAGAAATATATAATGGCTGAAGGCAGAGCTCGATGGTAGAGCACTTCCTGCCACGCCTAAAGCTTTCCATTTAGTCCCCTCTAATGGGTAGGAAATGGATCTAGATTTTTGTTTTGGTTGTGGTGGTGGTGGTGTGTGCCTGGTGCCAGTGGAAGCCAGAAGAGAACATCAGATTACCTGGAACTGAAGTTATGGCAGTTGGGCAGTGTCTTAGTTAGGGTTTTATTGCTGTGAAGAGACCCTGTGACCATAGCAACTCTTATAAAGGCAAACATCTAATTGAGGCTGGCTTATAGTTCCAAGGTTTAGTCCATTGTCACCATAGTGGAAAGTACGGTCATGTGCAGGCAGGATGGTGCTGGAGGAAAAGCTGGATCTGCAGGCAGCCGGGAGGAGACTATGTTCCACACTGGCAGAGCTTGAGTATATGTATTAGACATCAAGGCCTGCAGCAGTAACACACTTCCCACAAGGCCACACTTACTCCAACACACCTCCTAACAATGCCACTCCCTGTGGGCCAAGCATTCAAACACATGAGTCTTTAGGGGCCGTACTACTCAGACCACCACAGGCAGTTATGGAGTTGGGCAGTTAGGCCAGATGAGCCCCCAGTGGGTTTTCTTAAAGAACAGCCAGCACTCTTAACCACTGAGCCATCTCTCCAGTCCTGGGGGAGAGATGGTTTTTATTGTTGTAAATTTACAAAGAGTTGTTGATTACAAACTGAGGCATTCATGATCTAGACTTCTTGCTTACAATGACATATGTGCTTGTGTGAATAAAGAAAGCAACTGGGGGAAAAGTCTTTATAATCTAAGATCCAAAGGCCAGCCTATGCTACATACCTTTTTCCCCTGAGGTGGGCAGAAAGAAGCCTTGAAATAAATAGACTTCTCTGAAGACCCACTCAGGATTCAAACCAGATGTTTAAATCCTGAGAGATGGGAAGCTTCGTTGCCTTTGCTTTTCATTACCTTATCAACAGGTCTGTCAGAGGTAATTATAAGGAGTAAACTGTTGCCTCTTAACAGACAGCACCTGAGTTCCCTTGTTCTGTTTCCCCCTTAACATCCCACCAGGACTTGAAGCAGCGCCTTGGCCACAGGCTGCAGCTCACGGATCTGTTGATCAAACCCGTGCAGAGAATCATGAAGTACCAGCTGCTCCTGAAGGTGAGGGCTGTGGTGGGGGAGGGCAGGGTCAGCAGTCATGCCCTGAAGGGGCGGGGCAGTCTTCACCTTCCTCACCTCCACAGGAGTGGGAGGAGGCTTTCTTGCCTCCCTAAGGAGGTGCCTTATCTCTGGTAAAGGTTTAAAGGTTTTGCGGTGGTTCTTTACATCAGTAGACCCTGTGCACTGGTTTTCACCTAAGTTCTGAGGGTCGGTGAAAACAAACTTGATTCTGTGCCGTATGCCTTGGAATGCTAGTGATGTTTCCTCAGCTCTATCAACTTCTCTTTAAATATTTGAATATGAATGTTTTATGGGTATGGTGTTCTGCCTACATGTATGTCTGTGCACCACATATGCCTGTTGTCCATCGAGGCCAGAAGAGGGTCCCTGGGACTGAAATTACAGATGGTTTTGATTTGCTGTGTCATAGTATGCATCAACTCAGGTCTCCTGGAAGAGCAGCCAGTACTTTTAACCCCTGAGCCGTCTCTACAGACTGTTATCAGCCTTATTTCTTAATCTTGGATTTTTTTAAAGAGTTTTTTAATTATTATTATTTTATCTGTGTGTATGAGTGTTTTGCCTGCATGTATGCCTGTGTACCACGTGTGCCTGGCACCCATGGGAGACCAGAAGAGGGTGTGGGAACCCCTGGAACCACAGTTACAGTTGTCAGTCCCCATGTGGGTCCTCTTCAAGAGCAGCCCATTTTTAACCGCTCTTTAACTGCTAAGCCATTTTTTTCAGCCCCCCTTACATTCTTGATAAAACTAAAGTTTGAGTCCACATCCATCTGTTTCTGTTGATCTAGCAATAGCTAGGAGTTGTTTTAGGTTAGGCACCAGCAGAGCATCAAGTGAAACAGAACCTGGGCATGAAGGAGGCCACAGCTAGTCTTGGGATGGATTGGGAATGAAGGGTGGCTTCGCCATCAGGACGCCTTTGTGCTATGGTTCTGAGAGGAATGCATGAGAATGTGGAATGAATGCTCTGAACCAAGTGCCTGTTGCAAGAATGGCAGTCAAGAGCCAGCTGCCACTGTCAGTGCTTTCACCACTGTCCCTCTCTTCATTTCACTCACAGGACTTCCTCAAGTACTCAAAAAAAGCCAGTCTGGACACATCAGAATTAGAGGTACTGTGTGGTCCTGCTACACTCCTGCAGTCCCCTACATGCATGGGGTCTGGTCCTGGGAGGGGCTGCCCCTGGGGTGGGGGTAGGATCGCTGGTGTATCTTATGCCCTCTCTATGCTGGAGCCTGTGGAGGTGCAGTGGAGGGTTAGCCCTGAGTTCCCTGGAGGAGCATGACCTTTGGCCCTACTCTCTCCCACCCGCAGAAAGCCGTAGAAGTCATGTGCATAGTGCCGAAGCGGTGCAACGACATGATGAACGTGGGGCGGCTGCAAGGATTTGACGTAATGCAGTTGTTCTTTGAGCGGCTCCTCTGCCTCCCGTTCTTTCTCTGCCTGGATTGTTTCCCTTCATGCCTAGAAAGCTGATCATTCTCATTTGGGTCTTGTTTTGCTGTCTTGTCTTCTCTCACTCTTCTTCAGTGTGACTGACTCTCTATCTCTTTTCTATGCCTTTGATTTGCTTTGGGGAACCTTCTTCTGCCTGAGGCCTTTAGAGGCAAGCAGGGCGGTGCTTTGTCTCTGATAGCCTCTGCATCCTTTCCAGGCATCTAAACTCCTGAAAGCTAGGGATGAAGGCTCCTGCCCTTCTCTGTTCTCTGGGAGAGTAACTTCAGGACCTGAGTTCTTGAATCTACCTAACTTGTAAAGGTTGCATGCTCCAACTTTTACATACTATTTAGTCTATATGAAAGGGTGAATTCAGACCAGAATCTGTTCCTCCAGTTGAGTAAAGAGCTGGGAGATGCTTTAATGTTTCCTGCCACCTGCTCACTGGAGCGTTAGGGTTTAATGTCCCAGATCTATATTTCTCAGACTGAAGCTCACAGTCTGTACCTGGGGGGCTTCTGCTGATAGGTGGAAGAGAGGAACAGCTGCCTTTTGTCAGAACCACCCCCAAAGAATCTTGTTCTTACTCGCTGATTCTGAGGCTGTTGGATACACAGGGTTGGCAAGACATTTAAGTTAAAGAATTGTTCTGCTTGGAGCTAAGAATTCATTTCAGTAAAAGAATTAGTTCCATAGCTCCTAGAAAGATACATCATTCTGTGGGAGGGAAAAAAACAAAACAGATGATTGGTCACTGAGAGTACAATGTTTTCTTCCCTCCATTTCTCCCTTCTTTTTTCAGGGTAAAATTGTTGCCCAGGGTAAACTGCTTTTGCAGGACACATTCTTGGTCACAGACCAAGATGCAGGACTTCTGCCTCGATGCAAAGAGAGGCGGGTTTTCCTCTTTGAACAGATCGTCATATTCAGTGAACCACTTGATAAAAAAAAGGGCTTTTCCATGCCAGGATTTCTGTTCAAGAACAGTATCAAGGTAAATATATGTCTGTGAGCCTCATGTGCCAGCAAGTGTTGCTGTCATGCTAATGACTTCTCTGATTATGGTAACATTTTCCAACGCTTGTTTTAGTAAATGTTTACAAAACCTTCTAGTACATTGATGAATTTTAAAACTGTCCCCTGTCTCTTTCCATACTCCAGAGCTGCTGTCTTGAATACTGACTGTATTGAATACCAGGGTGACTAGCCATCTGCAGTGTGCAGTGCTGCCCTCAGCAAGGCCATGTAAAACTTAAACTCAAAGCCACAGCTTTAGAGTATTGGCCTAGGGACCAAGGGAAAGAGCCCACTCACTGTCACATTCTCCATTCAACAGAGAGATCCTGATGGTTCTTCCAGACTGTCAGCTTCAGAGATAGGGTAAAGATGCTCTCTGCAGTAGGGTGCCCTCTGGTGGCAAAAAGGTGAACAGATGGAAGCCATTGTGCGTTTATGATTCTTACTCTGTTAAAGGAGAGGAATCAAGGCTGACAGAATAACAGAAGGGAACCCTGAAGGCCCAGCAGACGGTCCCTAGGAGATGCATGCATGCACCTCCCCTAAGCTCTTGCCATCTGCAGCTGTGCTCCCCTCTCTTAGGACGTCTTGCATTATCAACACTAGGTCTTCATCAGAGACCAAGGAACTACTTAGGCCCTTTGAGCCTGAGGTTTCACAGTGTACTGGTGAGACACAGCACTCTGTCCTGTGAAGTTTGCTGCTTGTGATGTCATAGACTCTGGTGGTTCCTAGTGCCTGAATCAGGACAGGTTGCTCTGCAGGCACAGCCTCCCAGCCAAATGATCTTTTGCTCACAAGGACCTACAAAGGCTTTAGAGCCAGACAGCAACAGAGGAGCCAGAATGGCCTGAAGCTGAGATGCGAACCCATTGTGTCTCATCCATTGTGTCTCAGGCCAGTGCTCACCACTACAGTCCCGTCCTCTCTCCCTCCGAAGCCAGGCCTGTACACTGACTCACCCCTGAAAATTCCTGTTCTTCAGACTTGTCTGAAGAACCTTCAGTCAACCCAGCACCTTCAAAGTTCTGTTCGTGCCTTCTGTTGTGTGTCTGCTGCTTCTGTGGGGCGCTTTTCTGTATTTTAGTCGTAATGTCACACACACGTGCATATCCTTTTTGATATTTGAAATGTTAATGCCTTTTTCAGTACATCTGTTTATTTTTATGTGTGCACGCTGTGTGCTGCAGCACGTAAATGAAGGTGAGGAAATTTTCTCTTCTATCATGGCATCGCTGGGATCAAATTCAGATAATGTGCTTGGGGGCAAGTGCCTACACATGACGGGCCATCCTAATTTGTACTTTTATTTTCATTCTTAATTTTTATTTTTATTTAGAGACAGGGTTTCTCTGTGTAGCCCTGGCTGTCTTGAAACTCACTCTGTAGACCAGGCTGGCTCAGAGATCCGCCTGCCCCTGCCTTCCACGAGTGCTGGGATTAAAGGCATGCAGCATCACGCCTGGTGTGTTCTTATTTTTACAGAAGTAAAGAAGGAGTGCTGGCTAGTTTTAGAAATAAGTAATCCCGGCGAGTTAACATAGCTGTTAGTCAAGCCATTAAACTCATGATAATAGCCTGCGCCTGAGGTTTTAAATGGCTTTGAAAAGCTTCCTGGTGCAAACTTAATAGTCTTTATCTGAAGTGCAGCAGACAAAAGGACTTGCTGGTTTTAGGCTTTTTTGGTTTTGGTTTTTTGTGGTTTTTTTCCCAGTTTAATGATAGTTACTATATACATAAGGACAGCTTAGCAGTGATACCCAATTGTGTTTATGTGTATGTATAGGTGTGCATGGGGTGTGTAGTTGGGCATACGTGACACATTGCATGTATAAAGGTCAGATGAAAGCTTTGTGGAATTGGTTCTCTCCTTTCCGTTTAGGTGGACTCCAGGGCTGAACTCAGGCTGGCAGGCTTGGGCTACAAGCCCTTTTATCCGTGGAAGCCATCTCAGCAGCCCCCAGGATGGGGCAGGATTGTAAACAGAGCCCATTTCTGTGTCATGCTCACTTCATACACCTAACTCGAAAGCAGTTATATGTAGAAGCTTTCATGAGCCTGTGTCTTCACTGCAGGCCATCACAAGAGAGCCTTACAGTGTTTTATTAGTTTTAGATTTCAAAATGCTGTGGGCTTGGAGGTTCAGTTTAGGAATGATGGAATGATGTACTGATGCCCGAGGCTGCCCAGCTAACAGAAATCAGCTAAAAAGTTGGGTGAAATTCACTTCATACTTTAATTTTTATGTAAAATATATATAACATAATATGCCATTTTAACCGTTTTGGGGGAGCAGCTCAGCTGTCATAAGTACATCCATGCTGTGATTCTACCCTCAGACTGCCCATCTTGCAAAAGTTAAACTCTCCACCCACTAAACATGGCATCCCATATCCCTTCCCAGTAGCCC
Organism: Meriones unguiculatus; assembly: GCF_030254825.1. Taxonomy (NCBI): domain Eukaryota; kingdom Metazoa; phylum Chordata; class Mammalia; order Rodentia; family Muridae; genus Meriones; species Meriones unguiculatus. The sequence goes on from NC_083351.1 coordinate 103,486,873, forward strand.
TTGGCAGTCTCCATGCCTTTCTGTCTCTGAGAGCTTGACTGCTTCAGGATACTATGTAAGTGGAGCCTCACGTTTATCTTCATGTGTATAGCTTACTTAAGTTGGCAGAGGTTTTTGAAAGTTTGACCATGTTGTTGCAGTATATCATAGTGCCCTCTCGTGTTAGGGCTGCATAGCACTCCAGAGCTAGTCTGCTGGCCGTCCTTGAGTCCGTTAAGTCTCAGGATACTGCTGTATCTTAACTGTTGCAAATAATGATCTGCTGTTTTAAAGGTGAGTTGCCTTTGCCTGGAGGAAAATGTGGAAAATGATCCCTGTAAATTTGCTCTGACATCAAGGACGGGTGATATGGCGGAGACTTTCATTTTGCATTCATCTAGTCCAAGTGTCCGGCAAACATGGATCCATGAAATCAACCAAATTTTAGAAAACCAGCGCAACTTTTTAAATGGTAATGTACCCTCTTCCTAGCTGTGTCTTCTTTCTCTAATGCATGCTTTTCTGTTTTCAGCACTCTCGCTACATATTAATAGTGACAGAAGTTAACATTCACTGTATCTCTTGCAGATCAGGAAGCTGAGGCACAGGGGACTGATAATGTGTCTAGAATGCCACAGGGGTTTTGGGGGTTTGTTTTTGTTCTTTTGGCCGGCAGAATTGGAGCTGCCCTACTTTTAGTGTGTGCTCCTCGGAATATATTGTTACATTCCACTGTGCATAGATTTTTTAGTAGAACCCCATCCTAAGAAAACGAAGTTTGAGACGATTGTAAAGATGTGAAAAACTGCTCAGAAATGCTGGAAACACTGGCAAGTGCATTGCACACCCAATTAAAAAGCCAGCCATAGGTGCATGTGATAGGGCATACCTATAATCTTAGCACCAAGAAGCCAAAGCAAGAGCATTGCAAATTCAAGGCCAGTCTGGGCTATATAGCAAGACCCTGCCTGTAGACAGACCAAGACTTACCTCCCCTGTGTCTGGGTAGGCTTCTAGAAAAGCTGAGATGCAAACAGTGGTTAGAAGCCCTCTTCCAGCCCCAACTATCTGAAGTAGTCCCTGTGACTGCCAGCTCTCATTTTAACTTGGTGGATAATGAAGAGTTGGAGAATTCCATTGGGAGCTACACGTTTATTGAATCAGTCCTCACTGTGACCTTTTCTGCATGTCCACATTCTGTGTCTAAGCCTAGTCCAGGGAGATGGTGCAATGTTCCTGTCTCAAAAAAACCCTCTGCAGGACATTCCAAAGTCAGGAACAAAGACACTCAGTAGGTGGCAGTGTTGGCCTGGTAGCAGTCTGCCTGGTCGACCCCCCGATGCTGTCTAGCTCACTCACTGACCTATCATATTGACCCCTGCGGTGGGAATGGGCTCCTATGACTATAAGCATTTGCCTGAATTAGCTCACTGACTGTGGTTAGACCTTCCATGTATGTGAGCTTTTTTTCTTTTTTTTTTCCACTCTGAACTTTTCTTGGTACCCTAACTGACTTTATTCTGTTGAATTGCTTGCTTGCAGCCTTGACATCACCCATTGAGTACCAGAGGAACCATAGCGGGGGCGGCGGCAGTGGCAGCGGGGGCAGCAGCGGCGGGGGCGGGGGCAGCGGCGGCAGCGGGGCCTCCAGTGGAGGCAGCAGCCATGGCAGTGGCCCCAGCAGCTGTAGCAGCGGCCCCAGCTCAAGCAGGAGCAGGCCCTCCAGGATCCCACAGCCTGTCAGACACCATCCCCCCATGCTGGTCTCCTCTGCAGCCTCAAGCCAGGCAGAGGCAGACAAGATGTCAGGTATGTCTGCTCCCAGCCCCTCACTGCCTACCCCCAGCAGCAACCTGGCCCTTGAGGCCAGCCTTGGCCAGCCCAGCAGGCTCCCCCTGAGTGGAGACTCCGAAGGTCATGAACGAGAAACAGAGCCCATTCCCAAGATGAAGGTGATGGAGAGCCCCAGGAAAGGCCCTGGGAATGCTTCTGGTACAAGCCAAGATGGAAACACCAAGGATGCCCGGGGGAACCTGGGCCCATTGCCTCTGGGCAAGACTAGGCCTGGGGCCATCTCGCCGCTGAACTCTCCTCTCTCCACTACGTTCCCTTCTCCTTTTGGCAAGGAGGCCTTTCCTCCCAGCAGCCCCCTGCAGAAGGGGGGCTCCTTCTGGAGCTCCATTCCTGCTTCCCCTGCCAGCCGGCCAAGCTCCTTCACCTTCCCGGGGGACAGTGACTCCCTCCAGCGACAGACACACCGCCACGCAGCCCCCGGCAAGGACACAGACCGCATGAGCACGTGCTCCTCAGCCAGCGAGCAGTCCGTGCAGTCCACTCAGAGCAATGGGGTAAGAGCGCCAGGGAGCCTGCGCCCGTCCACCCCACCGCCTCTGTCCCGCCAGCTCTTCTAAACCTCCGTACTAACTCCAGCTCTCCAGCACTGTGCAGCAGTATTCGCCTTCTCCAGTTCTCCCTGCATTGTCTCAATAGACACGTCTGTGGCCTCTGTGTGTGCACTCGTGTCTGTGCCCCGTGGGGCTGCACTGGCCCGCAGCCACCAAGTGAATGCAGCCATCGCTAACCCCTTGCGGGACCACGGACAGCGCCTGCTCTCCTCTCTACTAACTTGCTTCTTGCTTTATTCCTGTCTCCTTATTAAGAGAAAATGCTCCATTAACCTCCTCAATGCCACATCTATAAGTCTCTTCAGTTTCTGACCAGCAGAATATCTTGGGACTTGCTTTTTTAGGCCCTGCCTTCCTCACACTTTTTTTTTTTTTTCACTTTTTGGAGGGCTTTTTTCTGTTCTCTACTGCTCACAATGAAATGTATAACTTTAAGCTTTTTCTTCATTGCTTAGTTTTGCTTTTATGCCATAAGCTACCTTTGCAGCTTTTTTGAGTCATCTGATGAAAAAAAATATCCTCAAGAAAACTTCCAACAGCAACTCAAAGCAAAATAAAATGGCTTAGGGGGCAGGAATCTCCCCAGTGGGAAAGTTTCCTCCACCCCAAGTCTCCTGGAGAGACACTGGCCCAGGCACTTGACACCCGGCTTCTCCAGAGATGGCTGGGAAAAGCGCCTCCAGAGGGAATGCCGGGGGCAATTCCAGGGCCTCTGCAGTGGGGCTCCGGCTCGTTTTATGGTCACTTGCATTGTGTTCTCAGGCTGAAGGGCGCGTCTGCTGGGTTTCCCCCACTCTGGCCTCCTCACTGTCCTCCGACTGTTTGCTACAGGGCAGATGACCTGGCCCGTAACACTCCTGAAGGCATGCGTGAGTGCACAGAACTGTTCTAATGAGTGTATGTTTGATTGCTTTATAAATTTTTAAATACATTTCCCTAAAAGGGTCTGTGTCTCTCATTGTATATACATTTCTATATATAATCTAGCTTTTGCATGTGTCTTTTCTCTGGACTCCTCTTAATCCCTCATTTGGACTCTTGTATCCTATCTTCTTCTTCATTAGGTATTTTGATTAACTCAGCCATCATCTTTATTTGTGGAAGAAATTAAGAAGTGGGTCTTGATGCATTTATTTACACCTGAGTGAACCATGAAGTGGTTAAGCCAGTGTCCCACAGTGGACATCCCACATGTCCTTGCTATGGACTTGTCCTACAGAGCAAGGGAGCTTCCAGCTAGACTGGAAACTCTGGGTGGGCCGACAGCCCACTGACAAGTCATAGCCTTAGCCGTCTGCTCAGTCATCCAACCTGTTGTTGGCACCGTGACCTGTACAGAACGGGCCTGCTGACATCCCTTACACCCCCTAACCTTGGACACATTCCTGGTGAGCAGAGAGGAGCTTTCCGGTCTGTGTCTCCAAGCAAATAACTGCTCTCACAGGAGCCAGGCCCTCATCTCTTGGCACCTCTTCAAAGACATGGGTAGACCCATAGCTCCACCCTGAGGGAGTCATAGTCCATCACATGCCACCAGTGGGTATTGCCCTGGGGAGTGGTCTTTGATTTCTGCCTCTTACTGCTGCTTTTGTGGAAGGCATCTTGGAAAAGGAAATTGACAGGCTGAGTTTTCATCAGAATGCCTCACATCAGAATGGGGTTGTGAAATGCCCTCTGTCCCTCTTCCTGGCTCTGGCTAAAGGGGCCATTGGAGCTCTTAGTTGCTGGCATGTCATCAGGGCCTCCTCTGCTGTGACTACCTCTGTGGAACTGTCTGGGCCTGTAGACAGGCTACTGCGTCTGACCTCTAGACGTGCCCTTCCGCCCTCTGCAGATGGCACTTTCTGCTGAATCCTGCTGAGATCAGGGTGGGGTGCACATAGATGGCTGCTGACTGGGGTAGCCTGTCTGCTGTGCCATTAGCTGACTTTCCCTCCCATCACCAGGTGGGCAGCACCAGCCCTGCCTCCTTGTCACTAGCTCGGTGGCCCATTCACACTGTCACTCTACTCTGAGGAGATGGTCGTACTCTATGGCAAGGAGGTTGTGGGACTTGAAAGAAACTGATTTGAAGTGCCTGGTGCATTTCCAGGCCAGAAATCGAAGCAGAAGTGACAAGAGTTGTGACACTGCAGATTGTTCCAGTTATGTGATACAGGCCACTGAGATGCCCTGACCATGGCAGCTGTGACGCAGCATGTTTTAGGTTTCGTTTCCAGCACATTTGCTTCTGCCATCCCAAAACTGCTGGGGCATGCCAGGCAGATCAAAAATACTAAGGTACATCCTGAAAGTACAAAGTGAGCGCATATGGCCCCCTGTGAGCTGAAGGGTCATAGGCAGGTAGTGGGGACCATGGCAACAAGAGCAACACGATTCATCATGAGCACAAGCGGCAGGCAGCTATTCTGTATCCGCAGCAGCTCACATGCACATCCCATTCATGCAACTCCCAGTAACGGCGTGTTAGCTTCCCGAGTGTGACCGTACAGAGAAGAGCAGGTGGGTCTGGTGCCCCCTCGGCCGTCCCAGGTCAGTGGTCAGCAGTCTGAAGAGGATGGCCGGGCCAGGTGATCGCCCCTCAGAGTGTCCGTAAACACCCAACAGCTGCAGCAGCATAGGAGCATTTGAGAGCAAGCACACAGAAACCAGGGCCTGGAGGCCATTTCCGAAGAGGGGCTGTGCGAGATGACGCTCAGGAATCAGCAGCGGCACCTCTCTCCGTCCCTGGGACAGTAGGTCACTAGTCAGATGAGAACACAGATAGGTGACTGCCATTGTTCATTCTGTTTGTGTGCCCAGGCTGGAGCCCTTAAAGAAGCCAACTTGGTTTTATGGCTGCAGTCTTGTTCCACTGACTGAGTTACTGAACAGGTGCTGCTGAGGCCTCCAGATAAGGGCAGTGGGAGAGATCCCCACAGCCACTCAGAGGTCTTCCCCAAAGCTTCAAGGCAGCTCTGTGATGCTGTGCCATGTGTTCCCATGACATGAGCAACATGAAGACCCCTGAGGCAAGCTCAGTCACAGGAGCATCTGCTGAGGGCCGTAAGGGCGATGGAGCGCATTATCATAGAGAGTTGGTGGGTTGGCCTTTCAGGTGTCCCACGTTCTTGTTTTGTGGGGTTGGGAGCAGCAGAGTAGTCAAACAACAACCTGTAACCTGGAATGCACATTCCCAGTGATTATCATGTTAGGAAAACTGGGGGGGGGGGGGGGCACATCTCAACCGTGACAGTGGCTTAATTATGTCAGCCAAATGGCTACTCTACAGCCTTCAAGCTAACTCTTGTTTGAATCTGAAACATTCAACATGGCGTCGATATGAGGACTGAGCCGCTTGTGCAGGGCACGATGAAGATCCAACTGTTCCCATCAGTCTCCCAGGGCGTCAGCACTGAGGTGGATCTTGTGGAATTGTTTCTCGGTTGCTGGCTGAGTTGTTGCGCAGGGGCACTAAGCTGAAGAGAGTGTGAAGGAAGAGTGTTCCACCTCCCTGTCTGACTGCCGAGCCCTCCTGTGGGCCGCTGCCATGGCACGCGGTGACCAGTGGCTGTTGCTGTCAGATCTCATCTCAGTCCCTGTCTGCCTTGTTTTCTTCATCTTTCCCTCCAGAGTGAAAGTAGCAGCAGTAGCAACATCTCCACCATGCTGGTGACACATGAGTACACGGCGGTGAAGGAGGATGAGATAAACGTCTATCAAGGAGAGGTCGTTCAAATTCTGGCCAGTAACCAGCAGAACATGTTTCTGGTGTTCCGAGCCGCCACTGACCAGTGCCCCGCAGCCGAGGGCTGGATTCCGGGCTTTGTCTTGGGCCATACCAGTGCAGTTATCATGGAGAACCCCGACGGGACTCTCAAGTGAGTGCCAGCAGTGAGGCAGCCTGAGCATGGACAGCTCGGGATAGGAGCCAATGCAGGGAATGCTTGAAGGCCCCGGAGGGAAGAAGCCACTGAAGGGAAACCTGTGTCTATTCATGGAGGTTTGCCTCCAAGCAAACTGTGTGACCCCAAGTGAAGGTGGGGTGTCCTTACCTCTTCTGGCCGGGTCACTAAATAGTCTCTGAAGGTCTTAGCTAGGGATCAGGACCTTTTGAGAAACACAAACCCTACAGGGAAAGGTCTACGTCAGCAGTTCTCAACCTGGAGGTCATGACCTATTTGGGGAACAACTGACCCTTTCACAGGGGTCACTGAAGACCATTGGAAAACAGATATTTACATTACGATTCATAACATTAGAGGAATTAGTTATGAAGTAGCAACGAAGATAATTTTATAGCTGGGGATTACACGTATTAAAGGGTCACAGGAAGGTTGAGAACCACTGTCTCTGTGATGGCTTTGCTCTGAGCTATTACTCGAAGGCTCATTGACGTAAGCCTGAAGCCAGCTTTGCTGCACTGAGCATTATCTTAAAGAAAACTGAGGTTTGAAACATTTCTCTTCCTGGAAACCCCCTGAAATGGGAGGGACTAGCCATTTTTTTTCTAGACTAGAACTGTCAATGTCTCTGGAAGACACAGTGCTGCCTGGTCCCACAGGCACCTGCAGGAGGCTGACACTGGAGGTAAATGCATCAATCCATCTCCTCTTCCCTAGACTGTTAACCTTCCCCTTGTCCTGTCTCCTTGATAGGCAGAAAGAACTGACTGTTCAGGACCCCACTCTACTTACTCTCTGTAAGCCTTGGCTTTAAAAGAAACATAAGAGATGAAAGTCCCGTGTTGTGCTTTGTTTCCTCAAAATACATTTGTAAACCTGGGATTAGTGTTCTTTGGGGAAACAGGCCCAGTGGGGTAGGCTGTAGATAGGCAGACCAGAAAACAGACATGCTGGCTCACACAGTTGTGCAGACAGGCAAATCCAAACATCTGGTACCCATCGAGTTTGAGGTGGGTTCCTGGAGAGTTCCCGTCATACACCTTCAGCTGGCTGGATGGGAAAAGACAAACAGCTTCATCAATCCAGGTGTTCTTACCAACCGAAAGTACCCTCGAGGGTACACTGGAAATGTTTTGACTGTCTCAGCAGTGTGACAGAATTAACGATTACAGGAACCCTGGAATTGCTGGCTTTGTTACCTGCTTCATGGGCATCCCTGTGAAGTTAATTTTCATGGGATCTCTGCTTCTAGAGACCTTCAGTTCCTCTGAAGCCCAAATTAACAGCAGCTTGGTGCTTGATGCTTCTACTGACCATGGGGAAGGAGGGATATGAGCAGTGTGTCTGTTTCCTCCCTAGGAAGTCAACATCTTGGCACACAGCACTCCGTTTAAGGAAGAAGTCTGAGAAGAAAGATAAAGACGGCAAAAGGGACGGCAAGTTGGAGAATGGGTACAGGAAGCCACGAGAAGGGCTCAGCAACAAGGTATCTGTGAAGGTGCGTGTGAGAAGCCGGGCCTGGTGCTGCCGTCAGGAGGAGGGTTGGGAGATGAGCTGCTGCAGACCCTAAGCTGGGGCTTGCCTGAGGATGCCCTTCCTGCTCCCAGGGGCAGCATGACACTGGCTGCACTAGTTGGGGGACCATGCTGGCCTTGACTTCCTGAGAAATCGGTTTACCCCTGCACATGGCACCAGGTCTGTGTGTGGCTTCAGGGATGTGGTTAAGTCAGTCAGCCTTTGCCTGAATCACAGGACAGCTTAAATAGCATGTTTGTGAAAAGAAGATAGACCTCAGCTAAATATGCATGATGTGACATGCATATTTAGGGGCCTGAAACAGCAATAGAACATGATTGGTTCTCATTGATTCCAGACAGCCAAGCTCTTCCAACAGTAATGGTAGCCTTGGAGTCAGCATCCTACCTGAAACCAGCTCCTGGTTTCATTAATGCCTGTTTGCCTTTTCCGTTTCAGCTTCTCAACCCCAACTACATTTATGACGGTGAGTTCCATTGTCTTTCCTCCGCTCTGAGGGAGCTCAGACCTGAAGTGTCTATGTCAGAGCATCTTGCCTGTGCCCTGGGACATCTGTGGGGTCTGGGTTTCCTCTGCGCACATGAGAACAGTGTAGAGACATGCTGTGGATGACTGGCACTGACCAAACTCCCTTATCTTGCAGTTCCCCCGGAATTTGTTATCCCATTGAGTGAGGTCACATGTGAGACAGGGGAGACCGTTGTTTTCAGATGTCGTGTCTGTGGCCGCCCCAAGGCCTCAATCACCTGGAAGGGCCCTGAGCACAACACTTTGAACAACGATGAGCACTACAGCATCTCCTACAGGTGAGGGGCATGATTGATCTGGCTACTCAGTGGCTGGAAATGCACTTTCCTTTGTGGTTGGAGTCATCTCTCTCCTCCGTCACCTATGGGAGAACACTTTATACCTGGGGAGGAAGGTAGAGTGGTGCCTAACGGTGCTGGGTGCTCCTGACACCAGTGTATTCTCACCTGTGTGACAGTGACATTGGGGAGGCCACTCTGAAGATCACGGGTGTGACCACAGAAGACGATGGCGTCTACACGTGCATTGCTGTGAACGACATGGGTTCAGCCTCATCTTCGGCCAGTCTGAGGGTTCTAGGTAAGCCATCACCAGGGCCACACCACCTCTGCCAGCCTTCTCCTGAAGACGAGTATATTGGCCATGCTTAGAGTGGCCTGAAGTTCAGAACAAAAGGGTGCATGTGTGAATGTCCAAAAGAGGCTCAAATAGCAGACCGTGTCACAAGGAAGTTGGCACCTTGAAGGAGCTCAAGGTGAGCTCGTAAGTGAGAGTGTGTGTAAGGCCTGTGACCATACCATTGGACATGTGAGTCACGAGTGACTGGACTGAGCTGCAATGTGGTGCTTTCATATCCAAACTACCTAAAAGCATGTCCTTTTATCCAGTCTTCCGGCTGAGGCGAAGTTCATGAGGCACTTGAGTGAAAAGGCAGTGGTATCGTAGGACTCCAGGCTTGGGCTGTCACAGCTCAGCGTCTTCCCCAAATATCCAGCTAGGAGAACGTGCCCAGGGACCTGCTTGTTGGTGGCCCTGGCATGCCCACAGCCCAGCAGGATGCTGCATTCTCTGCAGCCAGCCTTCCAGCCCTCTAGACAGGATCCTACCTGACCCTGTTCACTTCTGTAACTGCTTGATATGAGTAGGCACTGAGAGCAGGCCATGCGTGGACTGGTTTCCAGCAATGCCCACTGAGGCCGGCAGTACTATAGCAGACAAATATAAGTGGCCATCTGTCCTCAGCTGCTTCGGGTTTGGGAAACTGCCTCCAACAGGGAAAATAAAAATCCCAACTAAATGGTGAAGTGAGTTCTAGAGTACCCTATATGTAGACGGTAAGCCAAACTTCTGTAAAGCTATAATCTCACATTTTGACTTTGTTGAGTCATTGAAAGCTTATGTTACAATTATGGGAATGTGACCTAAAAGAAAGCAAGATCTTGAAGTTAAGGGTAAAAAATCACTGATTTTTCTCATTTAAAAAATGTATACAAAGTGTAGAGTTGGTTCTTAATAAACTACTGCTGACAGCTCAGAGTGTTACAGAGCTGTTTTTCCGATGTGGGGATCTGAGCAGGACAGTAACAGGAAAGGAAATGGGTAGCTATTTCTATCACAAAATCTTCAAGGTCTTTAGAAAAATGCCATCTTGTCAGACAGGCCATTCTACCATTTTCTTAGCATTTCCAAACCTCACCCATTTAGTGAGTGTTGCTTATATATTTATGTGCTTAGAGATGACCACTTGGTATTTGATAACCTGTCAGGGCTCATCCCTGGAAGACACCAATTCCTCCTCTCTGACTCACTAATTGCCTATAGCTCTTCATCTAGGGGTGGACCTTTGTGAAATTTCCTCCATATACATTGGCATGTCAATCCACAGTGTTGTTGTTGTTTAGTCTTGTTTAGGCAACCTTATTGTTAAGGTTTCATTTGTACAGCTTCTCTGTCACATATAGAAGACACTGTCTCACAGTAGATGTCCTGGACCTCTGGCATCTTCCAGGGTGTTCCCTGAGCCTTAGGTGTAGGGGCTGTGTTGTAGGTGTTTCAGTTGATGCTGGGTGCCCAATGGTCAGTTGTTCTCTGTATCTGACCAGGTGCCAACTTTTGTAACAGCAACAAGAAGCTTATTTGATGGTGGACAAGAACTACACTTACTGGTAGGCATGAGGATAAGTACTTAGAATACAGTTGCGAATTATATTGGCTTAGAACAATAGGTTCTCCTTTACAGTCCATGACCTCAGCAGCTATAGGCAGTTGGCTGGTTACAGTATCAGACACTAATTCCTTCAGGCCTTAGATCAAATTAGATGAGTGTTGGTTACCCCAGGATAAAAGTACTACTCGTGTGCCCTTGTGGCCATTCTGCTGTGCTGGCCATTGTGTGGTGCATGGACTTTAAAGAGGGTGGGATTGTTGTGTACTTACCTCCATTGGCAGCTTGCAGAGCTTGCTCAGATCCAAGGAGAGCTAGTCTTCACTATTTCTTATTGGAGCTGGGCAGGGGCTTCAGAATTGGTGATGCACTGACATCGCTTTTCTAAGCAGACTATCAGGACTTCTAGGTGCTAGGAGCTGTGACTATGTACTCATCTATAGATGGCATGCTTTAGTGGCATAGCCAGAAGTACCATTTCACCATCAAAAACAGCACTTGAAACTGGACACTGATGGCTTATGCTTATGATCAAAGCACTCAGAAAACTGAGGCTGGGGGCTGGAGAGATGGCTCAGAGGCTAAGAGCACTGGCTGCTCCTCCAGAGGTTCAGAGTTCAATTCCCAGCAACCACATGGTGGCTCACAACCATCTATAATGAGATCTGGTGCTCTTCTGGCCTGTAGGCATACATGCAGGCAAAATACTGTATGCATAATAAATAAGTAAGTAAATAAATAAATCAACTTTTTTTTTTTTAAGGAAAAAGAAAAGAAAACTGAGGCTGGAGAAAAACTGAGTTTGAGGCTGATCTGGCTCATAGAATGAGTTCTAGGCCAAAGTAAGCTACATATAGAGTAAGGCTCCATCACAAAACAAGAAAAAGGCAGGCAAGCACTTGGAAAAGATAGGAACGCCCAGGAACCACGGAGTAGTGTGCACTCCAGTGTCAGTGACTGAGGTGACATCATCTCTTCATCTGAGTGTCCTTCAGTGAGGACTGAAGGCTCTGGGGGTACTCTGGTGTCAGTGAGGTATAAAGCTGGCTTAGAAGGGTCTGTATAGCCACACTAGCACAGGGCTCCAGCAGTGGCAGCCTTGGCTGAGGAGCTCCTGTTCCTGGGAAGTGTTTGTTTGCTGTGGGAGACATGATGTCCACCCATTAGTGACCCGGAGCAGACACATTGGAAGGGACTACAGCCCAGGAGCCTTGAGAGACCAATCACATTGGGTGTGATTTAAGGAACACATGCTTGGTAATGACTTAGAAAACAAAGGAAGAGGAAGGGCGAGCCAGTTCTAGCCCAACTGGACTGGAGAAGACAGTACAGAAAGAACAGTGACTAGGGTCCCTAATGCCTGGTCATGGTGTAAGGCTTGATGGGCTATCAAGTAGGCTATCAAGTAACTAGGTTGAAAATGCCAGGACGCAGAGGCAGGAGGATTGCAGCAAGGTCAAGAGCAGCCAGAGCTAATAACGCAATCTTGTCTTGGGGAGGAGGGGAGAGATTAGCAATTTCTTTTTGTTGTTAATTTTGTTTTCTTTGGATTTTCGCTCTCCAAGCAGCTATTGTTTTTAATAGCTTCTTGGGTGGAGGAGGTAGGCCTTTGTGCATACCTTCTCTCCTCCATGCTGGGATTTTGTTCAGGTCTTCTGCATGCTGTCCCAGTCTCAGTGATTTCCTAGGTGCATCCACTCCGTGATCTGGAAAACACATTTTCCTCAAAATTGTCCACCATCCCTGGCTCTTGGATCCCTGTGCCTTGAGGGGAGGGATGTGATAAAGATACTGAGTGCTTCCTAGTCTTGCTCTCTCTGCACACTGTCCAGTTATGACTGTATTAACTACTGCTTCAAGAAGTCTCTCTGATGAGCACTGACCAGCTCACTGACCCATGCTATAGAAACGTCGTTAGGAGTGTAGAGAAGCCATCTTGCTTCTTTAGGGCTTTTATAATACCACATCTGCTACTAACAAGTGACTTTCAGCTGGCACGTTTATGATAAAACTGTCCATGTTTGCAATGTTTATAACTTACTTATTCTAAAAGGCTGTGAGCATTAAGAAAACATAGTTGACCCCTCGATTTCTGACGGATGGGAAAACAAGTTTGCAGGCTTTAAGTCTGGGTGAGCAAGAGGGTAACTATTAAGTCAGCTTTGTCAGGCTGGGGAGATTTCACTAGCATTTGACTTAACCTAATATTCTCACAGTATTTGATTCTAATATGAAATCAGGGCCTATGAATTGTTCATGAGATATTTTACATCTTCAGTTCGTGTTAAATCCAGTGTCCTGTGCATCTGTCTTAGTGCAGCATGAGAGTGCTACTTCTCAGAGATGCTTGGTAGCCATGTGTGGAGGCTATATTGGACAGTGCAGATTTGTGACTTCTTACCAAGAAGCTCTGCTTTAGGTACACTTGGGAGCCGAGTGGTGACTCACCCTTGGGAAGCTGTTGACAGAGTGAGACACTATTTAAAAAACAAAAAAAAAAAAACAAACAAAAAAAAACAAAACAGATGCACTCAGGTGAAATGGTACTCTTCTTGCAGGTCCAGGGAGTGATGGGATCATGGTGATCTGGAAGGACAACTTTGACTCCTTCTACAGTGAAGTGGCTGAGCTCGGCAGGTATGACGTGAAGCCCAGTACACTCGCTGTCCCAGGACTGAAAACAGGGAGGGTTGCCACCAGTAGAAGTGACTGTCTTGTGCTTGGTGTTAGGGGCTTTATGACAGAAACAGCTTAAAAGAGAACAGGTTGCTTCTAGATCATGGTTTTAGAGGGTTTCAATCTATCCTGACAGGAAAGATGCCATGACAGAAACCAAGAACGGTATTCTCTACTTATTCCAGTTAACAGTCACTGGGCAGCCACCCACTGACCCTTCACCTCCCCAAGGGAGAAGGGGCAAAGAAAGTAACTTACCCCACAGCCTGCCCTGCCTATACCACACTTTCATTGTCCGTGTGTGCAGAATATGCAAACTCTGAGAGCAAGGTCATCTTATCCATAGGAAGTCAAGGTGCAGCCCAGACTCTCAGTGTGCATGTGAGATACTGTGCCCGAGATTTGACCCTCAGTTGAAGGGACAACTTGCCTACTGTGCAAGCAAGCTTAAACCACCTGAGCATGATCCTTTGCTCAGTCAGTGGTCAGGAAGCCCAAGGCCTTCCTAGTCCCAGCATGAAAAATGGAGGCTGCCATTTGTAGGGAGGAATGACAGTCCCGTGGTTGATTTGGCATTGCATCCTTTCCACACAGCCCAGCAAAATAGGATCTGTGCAAAGGTATCAAGTCACCATTGCACAGACTTGGCCCCATGTCCTTTCTCCTTGACCAATTTTACAGGGGCAGATTTGCTGTGGTTAAGAAGTGTGATCAGAAGGGAACCAAACGAGCAGCGGCCGCAAAGTTTGTAAACAAGAAGTTGATGAAGCGTGACCAAGTCACTCATGAGCTTGGCATCCTGCAGAACCTCCAGCATCCCCTCCTTGTGAGCCTTCTTGATACATTCGAGACCCCCACCAGCTACGTCCTGGTTCTGGAAATGTGCGTACCCAACCTCCCTCCTCCCCATTCTTACCTCGGCTCCCAGCACTTTTGTTGATCCTGTTTGTTCTCTGAGAAAAATAGGCTCTATGGTTTTATTAGCATTCATAGAACTTCTACAAAGATAGGTTTATTATCAGAGTGTTTTGGAACCTCTAGTTATGGAAAAGTCATCTGACCCTGGGTCCTGCAAGAATAACTAGTGCTCTTAACTGCTGAGCCGTCTCTGCAGCCACCTCATCCCTGCTGTCTTTAAAGGCACGGCTGCTGGAGAACTGTCATGAGCTAAAATGATGCAGTATGTGTGAAAATCCAATGTCCAAGCCCAGGTCCAGCGTGAGAGCCCCTGTGCTCTTGGAGGTTCTCTGGTTAAGCTTAATGACAGCAGCTACCACCCACCTTCTGCAGGGATTCTAAACAAGAAACCTCACTCAAAAGTCCTTGTCAGAAATCAGCACAGTGGGGTCTAACGCTGCAGTGCTTTCAGCTATAGGTTTGCTGTGGATGGGGCAGGGAAATTGAAGGGAGTATGTTTGTTTTGCAGCGCAAAGTTGGACCCATTGCCTCACAGGCGCCTGCCAAGGACTGGACCACTGACCTATACTCCCAGCTTCCCAGCTCTTACTTCTTTTTGCTGGAAAGTTGCATGATGTATTTCTTGGCTACCTTTCCATTGCTATTAGCAAGACAACTTAAAATACAAAACATTGAATTTAGGGGTTCACCATTACATAGGTTAGAGTCTATGACTATCATGGCTGGAAGCATGATGGCTGGCAGGCAGGCAGGCATGGTGCTGGAGTAGTAACCGAGAGCTTACATCTGCCTGATCCATAAGCACAAGGAAGAGAGAGAGAGAGGTAACTGGGAATAGTGGGGGCTTTCTTGAAACCTCAGTGTCCACCCTCAGTGATACGCCTCTAACAAGACCACACCTCCTGATCCCTCCCGAACAGTTCTACCTGCTGGAGACCAAGCATTCAAATATATGAACATGTACAGGCCATTCTCATTTAACCACTACAGTGTAGCCTCACAGACTACAACAGAATTAATTTTTATGAGAATGTCGTAATTTCCCACGAATGACCACTCCTTGCCAGACAAGTCATCAGTCTTCCTATAAACTGCTGTTTTTAAAACGGCAGGTGTGCAGAGCAGCCTGTATCCAGTAGCAGCTGTTCCTGAGCCATGGAACCTTAGAAAACTTTTAGTCCTTGTCTGCCTCTGCTTCCTCATCTCTGAAATGAGGCAGTGACACAGCCTTCTCAGGGTATCCAACGTTGAGTAAACAGATAATACTGAACTTTCAGTTTAGAACCTTGTATTTTTTTAATATCAAAAATTAGTTCCGATTAGGATAACCTTTGAATAAGCATGTATGTATCTATTGCCCTAGCGCATGGCTTTTTACAACATGATCTCCTCCCATCTTCACAGGGCATGCTTTATACTTAAGGAAGGGAGCCTAGGCTCAGGGAGGTGGATGGCCTGTTCCTGCTTGTACCGGTTATCTACATCAAGGTGTCTGCCGTGCATAGACACTGCCCAGCAGCTTCCCATAGCAACACACAGCAAGGTTGCAACCCCTGACTGCAGCTCTCCCCCAGCCATTACCCACTCGAATCTTCTCAGTGAGGGGCCAGAACCCCCTCCTTGTACCATGCCGTCCAGTAGAGTTACAGTCCTGACACCATGGTCCTAAAATGGTCTGTGCATTGAAAGGCGTCATGACAAATGTCCTTCTTGTCTTGTAGGGCTGACCAGGGTCGCCTCCTGGACTGTGTGGTGCGATGGGGGAGCCTCACGGAAGGGAAGGTCAGAGTGTACCTGGGGGAAGTCCTGGAAGCTGTCCGATACCTTCACAACTGCAGGATAGCACACCTGGACCTAAAGGTGGGCAGGCCCGGGGCTGGGCAAGAGCAGGTCTAGATTGGCCACATGGGATGCAAGAGCCCCCTCCCGGCCTGAGCCTGGAAGCAACCAGGGGGTGGGGGTGGGGGGTGAGCACCTGAAGCTCAGGTTGCCTTCGGTATTGTTCACAACTGGGAACTGCTACAAGTTAAATCTGTTGGACGAGGAGGTATTTAGAAAGTTCCTGTCAGTGCTGCCGAGGTGGCATTGGATCTAACCCCTGAGGGGGCCTTGGAGAGAGGACAAAGTGTTGAGTGAGGCCATTTGGACCCTAACTCCGAGAGCCACTCCTGGGGGCGGTTCGTCGAGAGCATGCTGGCCCCAAGAGCTGCCTCTGGATGGCACTTGTGCGGCTGACTTCCAGCTCGCATGGGATCCTGACAGAAGCCAGACAGGAGCACGGGCTGGGGATGTTTGCAAATGATGGTGTCTCCTCCTACGTTCTAGCCTGAGAACATCTTGGTGGATCAGAGCTTGGCCAAGCCAACCATCAAACTGACTGACTTTGGAGATGCTATCCAGCTCAACACCACCTACTACATCCACCAGTTGCTGGGGAACCCCGAATTTGCAGCCCCGGAAATCATTCTCGGGAACCCTGTCTCCCTGACCTCGGACACATGGAGTGTTGGAGTGCTCACATACGTGCTGCTCAGCGGCGTGTCCCCCTTCCTGGATGACAGCATAGAAGAGACCTGCCTGAACATTTGCCGGCTGGACTTCAGCTTCCCAGAGGACTACTTTCAAGGAGTTAGCCAGCAGGCCAAGGAGTTCGTATGCTTCCTCCTGCAGGAGGACCCGGCCAAGCGGCCCTCGGCTGCACTGGCGCTGCAGGAGCAGTGGCTGCAGGCAGGTAACAGCAGCGGCAAAGGCGCGGGCGTCCTTGACACGTCCAGACTGACCTCCTTCATTGAGCGGCGCAAACACCAGAATGATGTTCGACCTATTCGTAGCATTAAAAACTTCTTACAGAGCAGGCTTCTGCCTAGAGTTTGACCTATCCTGAAGTTCTCTCTCATTCTCTTTCACCTGCCAATCAGCTATTAATTTGAATCTTGAAGAGGAAATTAAAACAAGCCAAGTGACCGGCTGCCGGCTGTTCATCGTGTGAAATTGCATTCCAAGTGAGCTGTGCTCAGCGCTTGGGCTCAGAGCTGCAAGCTGCGCTGGGGTGGAGGACCTGCAGTCCTACTCTGCGAGGGCAGAGATTGCATTGCTGTATCACAGTATTTTATTCAGGTATCTGCAAAAAAATAAAAATAAAAAGATACTTTTTTAAATGAACGTGGATAGAATTTTGCAAATTTAACATTTTCAAGATTTATTCAAGGAAACACATGCCTATGTTCAAACCACTGGTGTTACACAAAACAAAGATACTGTGCGTTTCTGGGAAAGATTCGCCAGGTGGCAGCCACTCCCGTGGCCTCGGCCAGCGCGTGGGTGTCCACCTGGCACTGAGCTTTTCTAGCTGCCTTGTCTGCATACATCTTGCCAGGCACCAGACTTGGCTTCTGAAATGTGCATTCAACCTCAGTCTTTTGCATATAATACAATGAATGGTTTTGCTCTGATGAAATGTAGGCCTTACTTGTACATAAGACTCTTCCTGCCTTCTGTCTGGCATCGCCCCTCTTTCCCTCCTACCCACCGCCTGGGCCTTCCTCTGGGGGGGTTGTGATGGGATCTGCCCATCCAATGAAAACTCTAGGTTGGGTCCAACCCCACTGCCCCCCTCCCCGGGTCCCACCCCAAACCGTCAATCAGATTGTTGAACGGTATACAGTCAGATGAAAATACTGTAAATGCACTCATTGGGGTTTTTTGGTTTTATTTCATATCATGTGCAATGTTGTGGCTTTAACATTTTCTGCAACTATTTATGAAGACTTCTGTTGTACCTGTGATAAAAACATAGAAAAAGCACATACTTCGCAAGTGAGCTTTATGATTCTGTGTGTGTTGGGGATGGGTCGTAGCCCTGTGCCATCAGTCAAGGACACTTAACTCTTCGTGAAATTTGTCAGTTTTGAGGACTGTAAAAAGTGATTTCATACTCTGAATATAAAACTGGATAATAGGGTAATGTTTTAAATTTTATTATGCTATTATTCAGAATGCCAAAGTATTATTTTTTTCCCAAAATCAGTCTGAACATTTAATACTTTTTAGACTTTTTGACATTCAACTTTCTGTATAAAAATTGGCTGGATTTTAAGCTTTTGGTAAGAAAGCCAATTAAGTACTGGCCACCCTGAGGCTGGTATGCGGTGCCCGAGTCACTGTGGCAGAGCTGGCGCTGGTGGGGAAGTCCTTCAACACAAGAAGTTGGATTTCTGGCACGCTTGAATTTTTCTGGGCGTCTTTTTATCTTTATTGTGTGAAATTCACTTTAAAAAATTAAAAAAAAAATTAAAAAAAAAAAAAAAAGACCAGCTTGCTTCCTAAGCCAGCCAGACATCTGGGTCTTGAGCCATAAACTGGCATAATTAAGTTTTGCAGATCCAATGTATTTTATTTATTCTTCTGTTGGGTTTTTGTTTGTTTCTTGTAAAATTGTACAGAAACTTTTTAAGAGAAATTGGATTCAAAAACTGGATGTGTATCTGTAACCTCATAACTTTTATTTGTGTACTGTTTCTTTGATTATTTCAGTTAAAATTTTTACATTATTTTTTGCATGTATATTTCTTTGTACAGAGACCTTACATGTTTACACAGTATGATGTGATGTAAATATTTTATTTTGCCATCAGTTATTTTAAAAAATTAAACATATTTGCCTGATTTTGGTATTAGGGTTTTTATTTAAATTATTCAATTATTTAATTATTAAATTAATTAATAATTATTTAAATTATTAGAGAGGTCTGTGAAATTAGAGGGGTCCTCTTTGGGGGTGCGAGGCAGATTGTCATGGACTGAGGCATGAGCTGGTTCTGGCTGGTAGTGCAGAGTAACCATGGCAGGCAGAGCCTGCACGTGGCTGGTTTGTAGCCAGCAAAAAAAGCTGTCTTTTGGTAAAGGGGCCTTACTCATCCTGATGCAAGGTACCTCATTTTCCTGATGAAGGAAATTTCATTCTAGCCTCATAAAAACAAGTGTCATCATTTACCCAAGAAAGACAAATACATATTAACGCAGTGCTGTGCAAGTAAACCAAAGATCCTGTACCTGTCAGGGAGCCTTCAAGACCCTGCTGGGGTCATCCACCGCAGGGCCCCCTTCCTAGCAGCAAGTCACTGTCCCTCATCACTGATAACATCTCTCTTGGTTCTTTTTGGGGTTTCTTCTGGGATAGCAACTTGTACCCATGTGCTAAGTTAGGAGTATGGAGAAAGGTCCTTGGCAAGATTGGTTTGTCGTAATTTCAGGGTTGGCCTAAGTGCTTAAACGTAGTAACACTAAGAGCTAACAACACCAAAATGAGCTGGTAATGTCAAGAACTATGTTTTGCCTCTTCCTAATGTCCCTTCTGAACCTAGCTGAGAATTTAGGCTCCCTGCTTGGGCATCCTCGAACGCAATCTTGGCTAGGCAGGGTAAAGTCATGCCTCTGCATTCATCTTTACTGGTTGTATTGGAATTGAGCTTTCTGCTGTGGTGTGTCTAGAGAAGGGCAGTCACCCAGTTGCTGCCTGAAAGGCCAGTGCATGGCTAGGCTGTGCCTTGTCCTCTGTGCAGGCACAGGCTTTGTTGGGTCTTTCAGTCTGTACCTGTTGGCACTTCCAGTCTGCTGGCTACTTCAGCTACAAGTATGGGTTGATAAGGCAAAAAAGAAATCACAAAGACCTCCTCTCCACTTTGCAGAGACCTCCTGTGCTCTTTTTGCATACAGGGCTGTTTGTTGTAGTTAGCAGGAGAGAGATCGAGAAGGTGACTTCATCCTCCCAGAAGCTGGTCTGAGATCCATCCTTCTCTTGAAGCTTGGTAGCTTTGGAGTTATATAACGTTAGCCTCCTAAGACACACATAGAAACCCTGCTTGGTTTTCTTTTCCACAGCAGGGACCACACTGGTGAGTTTCTGAAGTTAAGCTCTTTTTGCATTCACTATCTGGTTCCTTCCAGGGACTTATTTCTTAGGTAATTAGCACCTGGCACCTACCACTGTCTCACAATACCCGATTAATAATGATGCGAGAGGCAGGCAATGGAAGACTGGCCACTGAGGGTCACGACTGGGGTGGGCTATGCACAGTGCCCAGTGAGGACTCATGTATCAGGGCAGAGTCTTGCCTCTGCTCTTGAAAAGGATCTGGAGAGAAGAAGAAAATGGACGGAAATGATTTCTAGGACACAGTGCAAAGGATTGTCTCAGAGGTTTGAGACAACAGTTGAGCTGGGCCTGGAAAGGGAATGAGTCTCCAGAGGGTGGCTTCCAGTTGGAGCCAGGTATCACACTGTTCAGGCAGTGGTTTGGAGCAGAGGGCGGGAGTCTGGGGAGGTTGGATCTGACAACATTTGTTTCCGAAACTAATCTCTCTTCATCTGGCCCTTTCTTACCTGCAGTTCAGAAATGTTGCATCAGTTCTCTTTGCTCTGTCACTCTTCTGCTGACATCCCAGCTCAGGACTTCTATCCCAGACTTCCAAGCTCCTCCCACCCCACCCCACCCCACCCCACCCCCCATAGTGAAGGGTAAAGGTTTGTCACCCAAAGGCTCTCGTGAAAGTTCAAGCTGCTGTCCGTACCAACATCTGAGAAAACACACTTCCTGCTCTCCTCTTAGAGAGCGAGAACATTTCCCTTGGTTTACCTGCTGGTTCTTTAGGACTCCATTTACTTACTCCTGTTACGGAGCTCAAATAGCAAAGACTGTCGGAACGACTGCTCTAAGGCAGGGCAGGAGGCACAGCCGGCTGGTCACTGGAACACGGGCAGCTCAGGGTGATGGCCTGCTTTCCATGTTGATCTTTTAACTGCTTACACCAAGAGAGAAAAGATGCAAAGCGTCTATTTTTTTTTTCCAAACATGAAAATCACCTTGTAGTACTAGGCCCTTCTAAACAATGGATTTCCACCAGAGCTCACCCTCAGCAAGGACGTCAGAGGACTTTGATTTCCTGTTTCAGTTTTACGGCTGAGCAGGCAAAGCAGGGGCTGTAACTGAGAGTAGCACCACTGTGGCAGACCCCACCTTCACTTGCCTGGCCTGCATTTCTTTGGGGCCTCTGGAGGAGACAGGGAGTCAGTGGCCACCTCTTCTTACCACAAGTTTTCCCTGAGCCACCTTTGCAAATACAACTTTTATTTCCTCAGATGAAGTGATGAGAGCTGGACCCAAGCTGTGTGAATACGGTGCTCGGGTTGAGCCCAGGGTGCTTCTTTCTCTGTTCTAACTATTCCTATCCTAGGCCTGGAAAATTGTAGCCTCCATACAATCAAATCTTCCAAGCTGATTGATTCAGTCTGGCTTCTCTCAGCTTCTGACTGAATTACTGTTTGGCTTCAAACTAATTCTGGCAATATGTTCTAATCTTCTGGCTCCTTCTCATTCTCTGGCTCATTTTGTCTTTACCTGTGTCTAGCTTATTCTGTTTCTAAAACCTGTCTTTGTAAAACTGTCCTAGTAACTGCTTCTTCCTCCTCCTGCTCCTCCTCCCCCTCCTATTCCTCCTGCTTCTCCTCCTTTTTCTCCTTCTCCTCTTCCTCCTCCTTCCTCTCTCCTCTTCCTTTTCTCCTCTCTCCCTCTTTCTCTTCTTTCTCTCCCTCCTTTTCTCTGTCCTCTCCCTTTTCTCCCCCTCTCTTTCCTTCCCCCCTCTCTCTCACCCCTCACCCTCTCTCCTCTCTCTCTCTCTCTCTCCTCTCTTTCTCCCTCTCTCCTCTCTCCCTCTCTCCCCATCTCCTCTCTTTCCCTCCCTCTTCCCCCTCTGTCTGCCTTCTGAGGTCCAATAAGAAGAACCCACTCTTAATTATTCTACATTCTTGTACAGACTTGGCTTGTGGTCAAATTCAGTCTCAGGGCTAGCACTTTCAAGTCCTCTTTGTTCCATTTTCTCATTGCCTGCGTCTATGTTAAATCTACCACTGTCTCCCTGTTTTAGGGAGACTTGTGATAGCCTTTAGGGGTACCTAGATAATCCAGAAAAATCTCTCCATCTCAAGATCCTTAATCACTTCTACAAATACTCCTGGGCAAAAACAGTAGAGCTCACTGGTTCTAAATATTAAGATGCTAATAACTCCTAAGAGGCCATATTCAATCTGACACACCCTTTCCATGCTGAGAGCTCCTAGCTTTGTCCCCTGCATGGGTCCATTGTGGGTAACTACTTAACTCTACATGTACTTCTAAAACACAGCTCTCATCCAAACTCTACATGCCAACCACTCATTCAGACCCTCAGCCAGAAATCTCAGCACCCTTGTTTGTCCTCCATGTCCCCTGCCCTCTGTGGGTCCATCTTCAAAACAACCCTCTTGAGAGAAAGGAGATGACTTGCATGCTTGTGTGGGCAAAACAAGGGTATTGTTAGCCAATGGCAAGGGCCACAGTCTGACAGCTCTGGTTGGTTTCAGCACTATACATTTGGAGGTGCGTCATGAATAAACCCAGGAAGCCTGAGCAGAGGGATAGGCATGTGTTCCCCAAAGCCCACCCCCCCTCCAAATCTAATAGGTTCTGTGCATCCTTAGTCAAGTTTTATCTCAATCAGAGCTATACAAGAGAGCTTCCTGTAATGTTCGGCATATCTTGTACATATGCTGTCAAGTACAGTAGCCACCAGCTATGAGTGGCTATCGGTGGCTTAAAACGTATCTGGTGGTTTGAATGACAATGGTCCTCATGGAGTTGTATACAGTCCCCTGATGGTGAGCTTTGGAAGGATTAGGAGGTGTGGCCTTGTTGGAGGAGGTATGTCATTGGGAGTGGGTTTTGAGGTCCCAAAAGACTAAATCAGTATAGCGTTCTATCTCTCTCTTTTTCTGTCTGATGTCTGTCTCCCTATGTGAGCTCTCAATTGTTTCTTCACTCTGCCATCCTTGATTCTAAGCCTCTGAAATTATAAACCAAATTAAATGCTTCTTTTTATAAGTTGCTTTGATCATGGTGTTTTATCATAGCAATGGAAAAGTAACTAAGGAAGTGACTTTCATTCCACATGGATTATTTTAAAGTCAAATTCTCCCTATATTAGACAGCATAGCTGGAGCCTTCTTGCCTGTTGCAAGTTAACCTCCAGAGGCCTCTTGAGTGAACACTGTGCCTCTGCATGTCCCTAAGCAAGTGAAGGCTCTTAACTCTACTTAGGTAAAAGTTACAAATAGGCTGAGCACAGCTTCCTTGGTTTTACAGCTCTGAACTTCAAGCATCAGCAGCCCTTGGCTCCTGGTGTAGAACTTCCTCAGTGCTATCCTATGCCTTGAGAACTAGTGGCCTCACCTTTGAGTGGCTGATGTCACCAGCTCCGTCAGCCACCCATGGTGGCTCCTTAGCAGCTAGAATTAGTGGCTCATGGCAGATCTCTGGAACAGTGGCCCAAATCAGTTGTTCCCTGTGCCTCTTCTGTACTCCTTCAGCTACCTGCAGCTCTTCACCTTTCTCAGACTTCTGCAACTTTGCTCTTCCACAAACCTCAGCCCTCTGGAGCCCTTCACCTCTGCAGGTCACTCTTGACCTCTGTCAGAAATTCTTCAACCACTTGGTAGCTCAGAGGTGTCCTTGCAGCCAGCAGGACCTGGTGTTTCTGCCCTTTGGTAACCAGATCAGCCTACCACCAAGATGAGGATCACCGCTAAGAACAGAACAACCCCAAATCAGATTTCGCTGTGTCTATACTGCACCGTGGCTGCTGTGTGTGGGGTGAGGGTCTCTCTCAGAATCCTCTGTAAGAGTGAAAGGATAGCTGCTTCTATACCTAGAGGAAGGCGGACTACATCTGTGTAGTCTCCTACCTACTAGCTTAGTCACACTAAGTGGGATCTGAGTGGGGACACTGAGCCCTGCTTGTCCTTACTGTCATGAGGGGGGAGGGGCTCCTCCTTGACTAGAGTGGGGGCACTTCCAAAGTGAGACATCCAGCACAGCTGTGCAATGGGGGTCATCTGAAGCTGTGACTGTGGCAGCAAGGCCTCCTGAGCCATTGAGGGTCATCTGAAGTGACTGCAGCTGCCAGACACGTGGCCTCTGGAACTGAAGCAATGAGTTCTGCCACAGCCATGATGGCTGCTGTGGTTAGAGAAGGAGTCTCCAGGGATGGTCAGACCTCAAAGTCCTGGGGAAGCCAGAGCAGAAGCAGGGCCGACCAGATATTTGAAAGCAGCCACCCTGTCATGATGACAGCCTGCTGGACTGTGGGAGAAGTGGATGCTTGGTTAACAGTGAGAAGACTGTTGGAGAATGGCTGCTTTGTTAATAGGGAGGTCAAAGTTGAAGTTGCTTCTGTCTGTAGTGGGACTTCAGGAGCTAAGGATAAACCTATCACAGCCAGAATGGTTCTGGCCTTTGTCACTGCCAGACCAGCGTTTATCACCTGTTTGAGCTTCAAGGCAGTTTCTATGGTGACAGCATTTGATAACCGAACAAGCATCTAAAAAGCTCACACTTGTGCCCTGACAGCTTCAAAATGTTAAAGAGTAGGAAGCATTTGTAACCAAGATCTGGCCATACAGTCAACATCCTTCTCCAAGTAACATCTACAAGATTCCACCCTAGCTACTGCCCTTGCTGGATAATGCCTCCTCTGGAGGAAAATTGAATCGTCCTTAATCTGCCTCACTTTCTTCAGGAAGTGTGATTGGGACAGCAATGGCCTAGGTACCTAAGGGAGGGGCCTGTGGTCTGGGAAGAAAGGCTCCAAACTGTCTCCACCTGGGTGTGTTCCATGCAAATGGAACTTTCCCTAAGCAAAGGAAAACCCATGGATGTGCAGAGAGATGGTGGATGACCAGCTTCTGCCGTAGGCGGGATTCAAAAACAGATCTACAGCAGTCCCGGTGGACTGGGAGTTGCTGGAAAGTCTCCCCAGAGAAGACAGACCTGGGTCTTGAGAAGGGCAGGGTACAGGCATGAAGAGTGTTCTGGTGAGCAGGGTTGCTCCGCCAGCGCAGCATTTGGGGGATGCAACAGCAAAGGGATTTATTGAACGCATCAGGGGCAGAGGAAATACTCTACCTCTCCCTGCCGACACACACACCCCAAACAATACTTGCTGCTCTACCCCAATGGCCAGTCCTTAACAGATACACTCGAATAGACTCAGCTCTGCCTAGGAAACATGTTTTTTTCTGTTTAGAGGGTAAACAATTAAGCCCCCAAACTAGAAATGAGCTTTTTAAATGGGCCTGTGGGGTACCGAAGCCTAAGGACTGATCAAGTCTCTTTAGGGGAAGGTAGTTGGCTGTGTGCAGTGTTTCCGCTAAGATCTCGTTGGGGAAAAACATGAGCCACCCAAGTAGTAGATGTTGAGAGTTTAACAAAGGGCTGTTGAAGTGTGGATGGGGACTTCAGGACAGTGTCCTTATGTGTTCCAGGCCCCTTGTACAAGACTTCTATTGAAGAAAGGTAGGAACACTGAAGCTAGTCCATTAGAAAGAGGAAGCTGAGACAACTGTAGTGCCTTCCCTCTCTTGGTCCTCTTGCTGTATTCCCATTGGCAAACTTAGCCAGAAGGCAAGACAGTGCCTTGATAAAAGTCCCTGGATTTGAACCTGTAGAACATAGAGAGGGTGAGAAACCATCTAAGGGGCACCTGAGGAAAAGGTAGATTTGTGCAAATGTGCCACTTATTTGAATGGCCAGAACCCACAAAATTGGTATGGGTGTGGAGCAACAGGAAATCTCCTTTCAGAAGGGAATGCAAAGCAATTCAGCTTCTGTGGAACTCAGTCTGACCTGACCGCCTCCTACAAAACTAAGCAAGCCCTCACCGAAATCCAGTGAGCTCTCTCTTTTGCACTTGCCCAGAGAAGCAAGTGCACGGGGACAAAAGCAGCCACGGGGACAACAGCTTTAATCCACATGAACATCTACATCAGCTTTATTCATAATTGCCCAAGTCTCAACCAACCAAGATATCCTCCAATAAGTAAATGTGACGCTGAAGAAGGGACCCATCTCTCATGGGGCATGGAGCCAAAGACTAGTTCTTGAAGTTCTTCTCAGATCATGATTTCAGTCTGGATAGAACAAAATGACCAACTAATTGGTGACAAATGAACAAATAGTGAAATATCCAAAAACAGAGCATTACTCAGCATGAAACATAAATATTAAATAAGCAAGCTATTGGGCCACAAATGACATGGAAGAAGTTTAAATGCATATGTCTAAAAAGAAGACACCAATCTGAAATGGCTATGATACTGGAAGAGGCAAAGATAGAGATCCAGTAAAAACATCAGTGCTTCCTGGGATCAGGGAAGGAGGGGCACACAGACAGAGCATAGGGTTCTGAGGGCTAGGAAGTTCTTCTGTATTTATGATATTATTATTACAGACAGATTTTATATTATGCACACACCAAAAAACTATTAAATGCACAGCACTAACAGTAAATCCTGGAGTTAGCTCTGGGCTGTGGGTGACAGTGGCACGTCAGCGCAGGCCCACTGACTCTAGCCAGCAGAAGGCCCTGGGACTGTATGCTGACAGTGGGGTGGCTGTGCACATAGGGGACACAAACCCTCAATACTTCCCCCTCAGTTTTGCTACTAGCCTGAAGCTTTTTTTTTTTTTTTTAAGTTTACTGTGAGGAATGGAAGCATGAAGCAATGGCTCCTGGAAAAGGTAGAAATTGCAGTCCAAAGCCAGATAGATCCCTGTGTGTGACTCAAGCTCAGGATAATTAAAGGAGAGAGAGGAGAGTTAAGGCTGACGAAAGTGGGGAAGAGCTGGGAGAGGGGAAGAAATATGCCCAAAATACATTGCATGGAATTTTTCTTAATAAAAAATAAACTACAAAGGTATTTTTTGTTTTGTTTTTTTCAAGGCAGGGTTTCTCTGTGTAGCCCAGGCTGTCCTTAAAATCACAGAGCCACCTGCCTCTGCCTCCTGAGTGCTAGGATTAAAGGCATGTGCCACCACTGCCCTTCTACAAAGATATTTTCAAAAGATTCATGTACGCAAACAGCTACTTGGTAGAGAGATACTGGGAGTCCGGTCCACATACAGTGAGCAGAGCATGCATGAGGAAAGCCCACAGTCAAGGGGAGGCAGGTGCTGTGTACTGTCCTATGCTGGGGCGTGAGGCTAGCAGCCCGTATTTCAGGACTCAGACTTTCTCCCCAGCTCACTAGCCCACTCCATTCTCAGGAGTCCTTTCTTTCTTAATAAACTATCTCTATTTCGTGTATCCCTGGCTGACTCTTAACTGTGACACAGGAGCCTGGGACTCCAGCACGAATCCTGGGATTCGCAGCCACATTTAAAACAGAAAGACCTTCCTTACGTGCAGCTCTCACCCGGGGTCTGTTCTTGACCACATACTCCCTGATTCTGAGAGCAACTCCTGATAGCCACATTGTCAAATGTCCCATGGACAAATAGCTGCCAGGACCAGTGCCCAAACAGTGACTATCTCTCCCAGTTCTGCAACTTGGCAGTCCTCTGAAGCGGCTTCTTTCAAAACCCTCCAGCAATCCCTCGAATCCCAGTGTCCTTCTGCTTCTTTCTTCTTCCCCCCTGGAGAGGGCAGTGCAAGCCCAGGTCAAGGTTAGCAGCAGGACAAGGTTCCTTTCTGCTGGTACCATGGTGCAGCACATTGCCTCTTCTTACTTCACACCTCCCAGATTCTCTAGGCCCGACTCCAGCAAAGCCACGCTGAATGCACTTCTCCAGGGAGAGTCACACCAGCATTCACTGCCTTCCCCATGGCGAATAGGAAGGAGCTGCATATGATTATGGTAGCTAGACTCCTCCCACCTTCATGACCCCACCCCCACCCCATCTCACTCCTAAAAAATAAACCACTGAGTCCAGTAAGTACTGCTTAGTCAGCATGGGCAACCTACCAATGGCCACACCTCCTGAAGAAACATGACCCCCTCTTCCTCAGAAGCCATCAGTTGTAAGGGTGGAGCCTCAAAAGACCCGCCCCTGTCCGTGGTGTAATGTTGATGGATATGAACTTGGGCAGGTCTAGAACAGGTTACCACAGCTGCTGTGAGTTCACAAGGGCAGCAGCCACACAGAATTTCACAACATTTCGCAGCATTCCTCCCTGTCTTCCAGTACTTACTTTCTTCCCTTTCTCTCTTTTGTGACGTTCCCTGAGTCTTGGGAGAGTTTTGCTATAGATATCCCATTTAGAGATAAGACCTTAACAATCACTTATTCTTAGCACTTTGACTATTTATTGGTGAGCCTCTGCATTGACTGCTGCCCACCACTAAGGCTGATAGCAGCAGCTACAGGTATCAAGTATAAATATAAATATTTACAGGGTAATTTGAAAGCATGACTGTTCAGCAAAACAATAATTTTAAATTCCATTGTATGCCTATGACCTCACTAGCTATGTGCTTTTTAGCCAAGTTTAAGGTACTAGGCATGACTTTCTTCCTGTCTTCCAGGCCTCAAATCCAACCAGAAAGCCATGGGTTAACCCTATAACAGTCATGCCAATATTGCATCAACAGACTCATCTTACCTGGCCGGTCAGTGTGGTAGCGTTCAGGGTACACTGCTGAATATGTCCACTGATGGATTTCTGCCAGTCCCCAGTGTCCTGCATAGCACCTTTTGGTACTATCAAAGTTAGCCATCTGCAGGCCATTTATAATAATGATACTACTTATATCAAATTTTATAACTGTGTTTGCATTTTTATTACTTACTAGTGTAATTAAGTTAATATTTTTAAATGTTTGCTTAAGAGTTATAGTCTGGAAAAT
Source organism: Meriones unguiculatus (assembly GCF_030254825.1). Lineage (NCBI taxonomy): Eukaryota > Metazoa > Chordata > Mammalia > Rodentia > Muridae > Meriones > Meriones unguiculatus. The sequence goes on from NC_083351.1 coordinate 103,515,675, forward strand.
GATTTTTCATAGACCTAGTTATCATTTTGAAGGTGCTAGAAAACATGAAAGTATGGGTTTATTAACAACAAAAAAAAAAAATTCATACTTTTAAGTGGAAAAGTCCTTCTTCCTATGTGGGTTCCATGTGTATTTTGATACCCACCCTTACCCTTTGTTTCCCACTGGTAGTCAGAGAAATGAAGCTGCCCTGGGATTAATTCTAGCTGCCAGCTGGTCATTTACCAGGGAAGCTGGCTGTCATTTAAGCTGAATGACTGTCATTATAAAGGCGATGCCTTGAAAATAAGCAAGACACTTATGCAAAAAGAAGATTCAAAACTAGATTTGGATTCAGATGAAAGACATACAACTCATTTGCACCCATGGGAAGTTTGGTGGCCCCTCCCTGCCTTTAGCCTGTCTTTCATCATGACCAAGGGAGTCTTGATTCACTTCACCCAGCAGTGACTATGATCAGTCTTGCCCCATGGCTGAACTGGACATATTCTCCACTTGCTGCCGAACAAATAGTCTTAAGTCCTAACTCTGGGCAAGAATGTCCAGCTCTATAGCACTGGTTACCTATTCACTCTTCATGTCTGTCAAATGACAAAATTGCAAAAGCTTAAGTTCAGTGAGCTAAGTGGGTTTTATTTGGATTCAACTCTCAGATGCAGGATCTGCTCTGAAATGTTCTGATTCTGGCTTTGTAGGCAGAAAAGGGTAAAAACAAAAACAAAAACAACAGAATAAAAAGCGGATGGGATAGGACCAAGTTAATCCAGGTTGCTTTCTTCAAAGAATTAAAAGTAAAGGGAACTTTATTGGGCTATAACAAATTGGTGTGTGGGGGGGGTGAGTCATTCTTTTTTTTTCTCTCATTTTCTCATTTCCCAGATCAGATCAATGTGCTTCACGTTGGTGATGCCAACCTGTGTCCTCATGACCTCCATTTGGGTTTTCTCCACTTGCCCAGTAAGAGAGCTCTGTCCCCATCAGTGGCCTCTCCTGTATGTGTTAGCCTTTCCTGAACTTCTCCTGGGTTTGGATATCAGACCAACCTAAGAATGCTGAAGTGATTCTTAAGAAGGATTTCGGAAGTTGAGAGGGCCAAGGATTGTGCACCTTCATGAGAACTCTCTAGCTAGCTGTGTGTTCTTTGCCTACTGGGATCTTTGACTCCTTGGGATACTTAGTCATCTCTTTGGGGAGTTACTTTGGAATGCTGTCATTGCTACTCATAGTTCCATACTCCCAAGAGGACAATAGGCTAAAAAATAAATAAATTCTAAGTTAATGACTTACATTAACTTAGAATTTTTTTAAGCCAATAAAAATTACAGCTAGAGGGGAAACACCTGGGTGAGCAGTTGTCAATGCACTTGATAAAAGAAAACCAGCTAATCTGTAACACGTCAGGAAAAAAGCAGCAGCAGCAGCAGCAGCAGCAGCAGCAGAAGAAGAAGAAGAAGAAGAAGAAGAAGAAGAAGAAGAAGAAGAAGAAGAAGAAGAAAACAGATGCTAGAAAAGGCATTTAAAAAGCCTTGAAAGAATCCTTCATTGAAAACTATATAATGTTGTGGATAACTCCTAAAGGTACTAAGTAAGTGGAAGCAAACACTAAGATTATGGAATTGGACAGCTCAATATTATAACATGTCAAGACTCAGATTCAATATAACTACAATTAAAATCCTCAGAGAGTTTGTGTATATGTGTGTGTGTGCTTACAGAAACAGAGTTCAAGACAATATGAATGGACTTGGGATACAGGAAAGCAGTTGAAATGTTACTTTTAAAATTGAAAAGTAACCCATTTGTCCGACTAACTGGGGAACAAACAGAAGTTCATGGCATTGTGGGGTCTGCTCCCTGAGGACTGGTAACATGTATATCATACAGCGGTATCTTATGGAAAAGTTGACTGTTACCTTCTTGTCCATCCCATTACCCTTGCCACCTGCCTTGTTCTCTCTTTCACTGCTTAAAATACAATCCTCAACCCATAGCCTCAATGGGGACCTGGTTGTTTCCTAGCTGGCTTGTTCATTCTTGCCATTTTCTTCCTTTCGGGCACAGCAGAGACCAGATTCCTAGGCCAGGGAATGACTGCAGAAACTCAGTCATCAATGGGAAAACAAGAGGAGTAAGAAAAAAATGTAGAATGTAGTGAACTATGTAAGACCCACAACGGGCTACACAAAAGCACATATACCTATAGAGATAACAGGCATTAACAGTCATACTCAAATGAAAGCCATCGTATTTGGGTCTTCTCATTCCTTCTTATCTCATTTCTGGCCTAGTATTTTTGTTCATGCATAGCTACAATGAACAAAGAAATTTTTAATTCTTTTTTTACATGTCTGAAGGTTTACATGCACTGTGAAGCTGGAAGACAACCTCAGGTGTCACCCTCAGGAACGCTGTCCAGCTCCTCTAACACAGGGTCTCCTATTGGCCCAAGGCTTTCTGGTTAAGGAGCCCCAGGGATCTTCCTGTCTCTGCTTCCATGGAACTAAGTGCTGGGGTTGGAAATACTTGCCAACACACTCACCATTTTTGTGCATGGGTTTTGAGCACAGACCTTGGGTCTTTGTGTTTATGAGACAGAAACTCTGCTGCCTGAGTTTTTCTCCTTGGCCTCAATAAAAACACATTTCAACCTGAAATAAAAGGACCAAAACCTCAGAGTGCCAGCTGCATCCCACTGGCTCAGACTCTGCATTTCAACCAGACCCACAGGTTTTGTTTGTGCTCATTAACATCTGAGGAAGGCACAGAGTAGGTGGAAGGCCAATGCATCCGTGTTTATATTGATCTATCATCCCTTAGTCTAGTTCACAAGCTCCGAGGGTCCGACCACTGTCATCAAAAGCATAGAGACAAACATGAAATCTTTTAACTTCACAGTTCTGGGTCTTACAGTGATGAGGACAAGAGTGAACACTTCACTGGGGACACCAATCACCCCCAGAATACACTTCCCAAGATTGCTAGTGCGGATTTTCAAAATGGGTTAGGAATAAAATCAAAGTTTCGTGGAAGCAGCAGTGAGTCAAAGCCACATGGGCCTGTAGCCACTTTCTCTTTGTGCTGTCCCTAGAAGCCGTATCTCCTCAGAGGAGGTAAACACTCCATGCTTTGTTAGTCTTCAGTGATAAACACAGCAGAACTCTTGTGCACAGTACATCAAATAATGTTCTCCAAGAGGAAAGCATTTTTAATCCACAGATTACAGAGCAACTTGGAAGCAAACTGAAGCCTTTGGCCAAGAATAAGACTCTTGGGAAATCTGTCTCTTGAATGTACAGCCAGCCAAGGCCTTGTCATGAATAAATAAGACGCCGGCCTCCATGCCGCCAAACACAGCTGTGTCCATTCTTGATTGAACTGATGATAAAACTGCCTTGAAATCACTGGTGCATAATCAAATCAAGACATTTAATATTTAACTGCTATGCTAGACCCCCTGCTCAGATGTTGCCTATTGGCAGCTCAGTCTCCACGTGGATCTCTGAATGAGGGGAGCAGGGGATGCCTCTACAGGAACCCAGTTGACTGCTCTCTGATCACTCACCCCTGGTGATGCAGCCTTGCCAGGCCATGGAGGAAGAGGATCCAAGCAATCCTGATGAGACTTAACAAGCTATGAGCAGATAGCAATAGCGGAGAACTCCCCCCTCACTGGACCAAGGGAAGGGGATGAAGGGAAGAGGAAGGGAGAGTGGGACTGAGGGAGTTGATGGAGGGGTTTCAGTTGGGATATACAATGAATAAATTGTGAAGAAAAAATAAAAATTATAAGAAAATGTAACTGCACTACTCATTAATTTGTATTTTCAGAGTCAATCCGTAGTTTCAAGTAGGAGAGAAGTGATATTGAGCTTCATGCTCTCATTTAGACAGAACTTCTACCAGTAGTGGGTATCATTTGGTGAGGGATGTTAGGAGGAAGTTAAGAGTTAAGATGCTGGGAAAGAGGGACTAGGATGCCAATGGGCCAGGGCTGAAGCTGTAGTTCTGTGATAGAAAACATGCCTATCATATATGTAGCTTGGGGTTCTGTTCACAGCACACTACCAAAGGGATGGGGATGGGAGATGGAGTTTGTGGGGGTGGCATCAGTGTTCTTGTTAGTGTCAACAGGTAGTTCCAAGGGAGGGGTGGATAAGAGCAAATGGGCAAATGGCATCTGTCTGGGCTTCATATCAAGGTAACTACTTCATTCCTATTTGCATGAGGGTTTTCTGTTTTGTTACCCTTTAAGTATGTGTGCATGCATGTGTCTGCACATGTGTGTGTGTACATATTTATGTGAATGTGTGCATGTGTGCCTTCAATTGACACTGGTGTTTTCTTCCAGTTCTCCACTTTATTTTTTTTTTTATTTTTAACTTATTATTTATTGCAATTTATTCACTTTGTATCCTGGCTGTGGCCCCCTGTCTTGTCTCCTCCCAATTCCACCTTCCCTCCCTCTTCTCCTCCTATGCCCCTCTGGGAGTCCACTTGGGAATCCACTGATAGGGGAGGTGCTCCACCCCTTCCATCTGACCCTAGCCTCTCAGGTCTCATCTCATCAGGACTGGAAACATAGTCTTCCTCTGTAGCCTGGCAAGGCTGCAACCCCCGGGGGAAGTGATCAGAGAGCCAGCCATTGAGTTCATGCCGGAGATAGCCCCTACTCCCCTTTTGAGGAAAGGTCTCTCACTGAACCAACCACTTGTTGGCTCTATCAGTGAGCTCTAGGATTCTGCCTGTTTCTGAAGTCCTAGCACTAGGAATACAGACCTGTACCTCTGTGCCCAACTTTTACATGGGCACTGGGGATCTGACTCACATTCTGATTTTTGCATAGCAAACACTTTCCTGACTGAGCCATCTCCTTTGTCCCAAGGTCTCCAGATTCTTTTTTTTTTTTTTTTTTTTTTTTTGTTCTGGGAAATTCTTCCCTACAGGGTAAGCATAGATAAGCAGCTGTTTTCTTGCTTGGCTGCAGAGAAATGGGCAGCAGGCATGCACACCAACACTGGTTCCTGCTCAGCAGCACTCTTGCTTTCTGGGTCTGCAATCAATCATGCATAGCCACCACTGTCTGACAGACAGGCTGGGAGAAGAAGAGTAGGCGCCGGTAAGTGATCACCTCCAAAACAAAGACCCTTGGTACTGAGAAAAAGCTCTTCATTGAGAATGGTGTTTTTTGAAAACCTGCTTTTCCGTGGAAGAAGTATTTGTGAAAACATCCTTGGAAATATTTCCTGGATCTGATGCAAGGGGTTCAGTGAAATATGTACATGCCATCATTAGCTGGAACTCGTTCTTTTCAGATCTTGTTAATACTGAAAAAGAAACCCAAAACATGGCCCACACGTGCCCTGCAGGTGGCGCTCATCAATTCAGGTCAAGAGCCATTTACTAAGGAACGCAGGAGCTCATACCCTACCTCTCGAGTCTCAGGCCTGCAATTCTCAGTCTCAGTGAAGGCCACCCTGGGTGGGATGAGTCACCTAGCTCTCAAATGAGGAACAAGGCGATGGGGACTTCAAGCCACAGGAGCCTCAGAAACCTGCAAAAGTTTCAGCTTCCAGACCTGCAGATGACCTTGCCTGTGAGGCCTCCTCACGTCAGTGATTCCAGGAGCCCCTCTCTGTCTGTGTGTGCAGTTCTTGTCTACAAAGTGATTTTCTTCTCCTCCTTCTCCTCCTCCTCCTTCTTCTTCTTCATAATGGTGTCTCTGTCTTGACTACACACATCCTCTCTGCTCATTCCTGACACTCCAGCCTCACCCTCCTGAGGTTGCTTGCATGGAAGACAGGGGTAAAGATGGGGAATGTAAAGAAAGTGCCCATCTTTTTAAAATTCAGCTGAAACATCCATCTTCATAGTCTCAAGCATGCAGCCTTGTCCATATTCCTACTGTCAAGCTAACAAGATGGAAGTTTCTTTTTCCAGTTGTTGTTTTGTTTTGTTTTGTTAAATAATAATTTCTCCATGAGCATGGAAACCAGGCAAAATATCTTTAGCCTCAGTATGTTCCAGGATTCCTCCTTCCATCACAGGAGGGGTGGATGTGGTGGGAGCTAGTGACAGACATACAAAGAAGAGAGCATGAGGGGAAAGGGGAAGAAATGGAGATTAATCATGATAGTTTAAACATGAGATCAAGCCACATCTAAAAGCATTCAAGCCAAAGGTGTTTATCACAGGAGCCAATGAATCCTTTTTCCATTTATGGCAGACTGAGTTGTATCTTTCTCACTCTGTCACTCACCAATGAAAAAATGTGAAGAGTTTGTCCACCCATTCATTCATTCATTCATTCATCCATCCAACCACCCACAAATGACTACTCACTGTGTTTTTCAATGGGTTCTATGATAGATTAGACTAGAGTTCTGATGGCAGCCAATGTGAAAAAGGCCAACTATATGTCCTGTCAGGACCCTCTTTAGTATATTCCAGATCATGTGGGTTTGCTGGACCATTGCCTCCCTAACATTGTACAGAAAATGAATTACCCATTGCCCTGTCTCTTATCCTTTAAGCACTTACTCAACCACAGGGACAGAGGGCCTGACTTTGGATGTCAGTTTTCTTGGCTTCATACCTGCATTCTGTAGGCTACAATGGCACGGGAAACCATGTGTGCCTCCCTCCTGTCGCTTGCAAGCTGCTAAACTGGTGCAAGAATGCCTGGCTGCATAGCTAGGAACTTGGTGTCCCCATTTGCAGACATCTGCAGATGGTGATGTCATGTCTGTATGATGTGACAAGCCTTCACAGTCCCTGGCAGTTGTTCTCTGTGCTAGAAGTTAAGCAAGGACACTTAGGAAGTCTAGAAATCACCTACGAGCTCCTCACTCAGCCTCTCAAAGAGGAAACCCAGCAGACAACCTTAGGTGATCATTTCTCAGTTTCCTGCCACTTGCCAGAAGGCTGAGGGTGAAGAATATTCTGGAAAGTCTGGAGAGCACACTGTCCTCTTGAACCTCTAATGGGACAATAGTCTGGAGCAGCCTGAGCCAGAATGGTGACAGCTGTTGAAGGGGAAAGATCTGGATCCACTGGCTTCCTCTTCCTGCTTGAGCTTATGTGGCACATGTTGGAATTCCACTCTTTGTTCGGAGAAGTCGGGTGACAGAGGGTCATATGGCACTTGTGGCTGATCCTTGCAGAGAGTGAGGACTATGCAGTACTAGGATTCTGACCAAGGGAGGGCTCAGAATGGCTGGCTGCTTGTATTTGATCGCTCTGTCTGAACTTCACACAAAGCTGTCCTGTCACCACAGGAGAGAGATGCAGAAACACAGTTCAGGGCTCCAGTCACACTTGCCAATTCTCTCAACCAGGACACTTTCTATTCTTGTGATATACTAAACAAAGAAGCTGGTTTTGAAATGCCCACTAATGAATTTCCTCCTGTTCATCAGAAATGGATGCTCCTTCTTCCTCTGTCTTCCTCCTCTTCTTTCTTCCTTCACGTCCTCATCTTTTTTCCCATCTTCTTTCTCTCATGCTCCTATTACTCCTCCTCATCTTCTGCCTCTTCCACCCCCCTATGACTTCTCCTCTTTTCTCCTCCTTTCCTCCTCCTGCCACCATATCTCTCCTGTTATGACTATGATATCCTGGAACTGTAAGCCAAAATAAACCCCTTCCTGCTGCTGCTGTTGTCAGTTGTTGTCATTAGTTGTTGAAGAACAGCAACTAATGCTCCACCAAACAGTTCGTGCATAAATATATTTAATTTTTTGCATAAAATTTCTTTCTCTTTCAGATGAGCTTAAGATATAAATGCACCTTTAATACCAACACTCTGGAGGCAGAGGCAGGTGGGATCTCTGAGTTTGGGGCCAGCCTGATCTACAGAATGAGTTCCAGGACAGCCAGGGCTACACAGAGAAACACTGTCTCCAAAAATAAAACAACAACAAAAAGGTATAAGTACATCTCTTATTGAGTTTCATCTTCAGAAAGCTCATTGAATTGTGCAACCACATCAAAATAAAACAGATTCTGAAATTACTTCTGGTCTGAAGAGTCTTTAGGTACTCAACCTAAACAGAGGCCTAGGGCATCATAGAAGTAACATTGAATTTTGGGGATATCCTTTTCCAGCTCTCTTCCCCACCCCTTACTTTCAAGACATCTCATAAAGCTGCTTACTTCATTCCAGACAGAACATGGCAACCATAGTTCGATTCTCCATGCTTAGAGAGTCTATGACTTTCAAAAGAAATGAAAATCTTTCTCTTTAGTGCTGGCAATTGAAGCCAGGGCCTTATACATGTTTGGCAAGAACTGTACTGCTGAGCTGTCTCACTGGCCCCTAAAACACACCTCATTTGAAGTCAAGGAGGTTGGCAGTTTCATTTTTGGTCACTTCCTGGTACCAGGTATATTCTGTTCAATATTTCTGAGCTCAAGGAAAACTGAAATGGTAAGTGGCAGATGAATGAGGACCTCAGAATCTGAGTCATTGCTACCAGCTCAGAAAGTTGCCTCTACAGTAACAGAAGTATTGGGAGAGAGGCTTATTTTACTCTTTGTCTTCCCACCTACCTGAGGCCTCAAGGGAAGGCTTGATCTTTGACATAAAGGAAGCTGTGGACAGAATTCTAAATACTGTTCCAGAGAAAACCCTGAAATTGGGGAATCTACAGACAAAACTTGAGAACAAGCAGCTAAATGTTGCTATCCTTAAAGCAAATCAACAAGGCCAGGAACCACAGTACAATGCAGGGCGAAGTCTTAAGAGGGGTCAGGCTGATCTGGGAAGTCCGTGGAGGTGGTGCATGGGTAGGTGACGGTAACAGACAGAATTCTTGGCTGACTTGGGCTTTTCGAGGAAAGGGACTGAGAAACGGGTGTTCTTCCCAGATGGAAACAGATGCATGGAGTGCACAGGTCCTGAGGTGACAAACTAATGAGTCATTGTCTGATCACCCACCCCCTCCTGTGGGACGTTAAACTGCCAGGCACGCTTATGGCACTTATCTGACCCGTGTCCGGGACATGCCTGCCCTGACATCATTCTGGTGCCGGGAGCCCAGCCTTCTTCCCACCAGTATGTCTGGTTTCTTTAGGTGGAAGTTAAAAGTCTAACACACTATCGCCATAGTACCAAGTTAAAAGACTCTTATTTACTGAACCTGGACAAAGAGGGTGTAATGAGTCCAGAGATCAGGGCTGCACCCAAGGTCATGGAGAAGCAAGAAAGGGGCCAGGCAGTAAGAGTGCAAGGTAGCATCCAGCAAGCAGTACTATCAGGGAGCAGGAGGGGTCGTTTTATGTCCTTGAGTGGGGTTGAAGGATGGGAAGGCAAGAAGTCAGCCTGTAGGTGATGAGACTGGGTGTCTTGGGCCACTGAGTGAATGTGAGACAGAGCTGGAAGGGGTGAGCCCTGCAGATAGCATGAGGAAACTCAATCTCTGCTTACCATGGATGCCGAGACAACCTTCACTGCACCAGGATACAGGACAGTACCTTGGAGACCAGGCGGCAAAAGTGGGAGACATGTTGTTGGAGCCGCACACACACTATTGCTTTTTTCAACTCAGGACAGCTTTCAAGTTATTTTATGATTTATTTCTTGATAATGTGTGTGCTTGTGCGTGAGTGTGAGCATGCTCTTGTGGAGGCCAAGAACACCTAATGGGAGTCGTTTCTCTCCTTCTTTCAAATGGGTCATGGTGATCCAACTTGGGTCATCAGTTTTGGCAGCAGGCACCTTTACTGCCTGGGTGATCTCACTGGCACCTTGCAGCAGCTTTTGATCTGAATAATCTTTTCAGGGATGCTTGCACAGCAAGCAGCCTTGGCCTCTAGATATTTGCCCCTATTGTGTCCTCAGGCAGCTTTTCTTAGTGAGCAGGACTATAAAGACCCCGTCTCTGCATAGGAGAGAAAGTACATAGTATTTGTCTTCCTGACAAAAACCTTCTAGATTTTAATACACTTTACGTAATAATTTCCAATTCCATCTGTTTTTCCTGACAATGTTATAATTTAATTTTGTTTTGTGGCTAACTAAAATTCCATTGTGTATATATGCCACATTTAGAGTTTTTGTTGTTGTTGTTTTGTTTTTACATTTCTGTATATATGTGGAGGGGGTCATAAGACTAGAAAGGGGAAAAGAAGATCTTAGAAGAGGAGAGATATAAAATAGACGGTAATAGGATGCAGGTGAGATAAAACAAGGGGGTACCATTTTGAAAGGAAGGAAACCCACAGAAGGGAGTCAGAGGGGCATGAGAGGACAAATAACAAGAGTGAATTATGAAAATGCCATAATGAAACCCATTACTTTCTATGATAATTTTGTAATTAAATTATTCTTAAGGATGGGGAAACCTACAGCTACCTCTTCGACCAAAGCTGGGCAGATGTGGCTGCAGTAACCTCATAAGTGGATGTTCCTGGGGCTGGGGAGACAGCTCCGTGTTTAAGAGCACGTGTTGCTCTTGTAGATGACCTGGGTTTGGTTCCTGGCATCTACTTGGTGAATCACAGCCTTCTTATGACCTCTGAGGGCACCGTGCACACGGGTACTATACATGTGTATAGGCAAAGGACACATACACATAAGATAAAATAAATAAATCTTTTTTAAAAGTTTAAAATGAGAGTTTCTAAACTCCAGGCTTCTCAGTTGTGTCATGGCTGTGATGATGTTCATATCGCCCAGCTCAACGTCATCCCACAAGACTGAGAGGAGCTGATGTGAACACATTTACCTCTCCTCAAGTGACTAGCAAAGCCCCATCATGTCTTCTACCATCACCCATGAAACCATGACAACCAACTTGCTGGCTTGGAAGTGGCAAAAAACTCAGACCCTTTGCACTTTCTGACATGCACATGTACTGGCATATTTTAATTTTCCTTTCCTCTATGATAAAATATACTGACAGAAGTAACTTATGGGAGAAAGGTTTTATTTTGGTTCATCATTCAAGGGTGTGCCCCATCACCGCACGAAAGTCAAGAAGGACCTTGAATCAGCTGGTCACATTGTGTTCACAATCAGGAACCAGAGAGTGTTGGATTCATGCTGCTCAATACCTTTCTCTACCTCAGTGTCCGTGGAATGTGATACCCACAGTGGGTGGGTCTCCCCACTTAATTAGTCTAATGAAGATAACCTCACAGGCATGCTCAGAGACTCAGCTCCCAAATGATTCTAGAATCTGTCAAGTTCACAATTAAAACCAACCGTCACATTTCCTGTATCATAGCATAAAGAATGACTAGTAGAATTCTGTGATGATTATGAATGTGAATCCTAGCAGGTCACTAAATTTATAATAATGATGAGCATGTCACTCATTTAACTACCAGTTTGTTATTAGTGTGACCTACGTCTAGTCTATTTAAGCACGTCTGGGAAACTGATACATATTTCACTCATGTCACCTCACTGCGTTTTCACAAGAACACTTTGAGGTAGAAGCTGTCATCAGTGTCAGATGAAGCCGCCGATGAAGCGGGGATGTACTGCTGGGCTAACAAAGCCTGATGGAAGCTGTACTGACCTGAGAGAAAGGATAACTACAAGCTCTGGGAAGTAGCTCAGTGGGTAAGAGTTCTTGCTATGCAAGCATGAAGACTCTGGTATGAATCCCCAGCACCCACGTGAAAAGCTAGGTATGGTTGCACGTGCCTGTAACCCCCACACAGGAATTAGAGACAGACAGATCCCAGGAGCTTGTGGCCAGCCACTCAGCTGAAACAGCTTTCAATGAGATGCTCTGAAGGGAAGAGAGTAGAGTAAAATCCAGATGACTCCCGATGTCTTCCTGTGGCCTTTTCGTGCATGTACATGGAAGTAAACACACACATAACAGACACACAGCCAAGAGCAATTACCAGTGATCTTCTCTCTACCATTTAATCAATAATTATCTCAGGGTTGTTAGGAACCCTGACCTGGAAAGCAGAGGAGAGACCTAACGGGGAGTGTTGGGATCTGCCATTTACTGAATGCTGTGTCCCCAGAGCCATGTGTTGAGCCTCATCACTGAGGTGGTGTAGGTGAGGCTAGGAGGAAGTCATTAAGACATGTAGGTAGAGCCACATGCGCAGAAAATGCCACCCCAGAGGATACCCTTGCCCCACTTGCCAAATGAGAATGGCAAACACACAGCTGTGAACCGGAAAGCAGCACTCACACGCCAGAATCTGCTGACACCTTGACCTTAGATTTTCCAGCTTCCAGAAGAGTGGGAAATGAGTTTTCTCAGCCATCCAGTGTGTGGTTTTTTAAAAGAGCAGCCAGAGGGACTAAAGTAGAACCACACAAGCAAACATTGTTGCTAGAAAGTTGAGCAAAGTGGGGAAGGGAGAAAAAAGGAGGGAGAAGGAGGAAGGATGGGAGAGGAGAAGAAAGGAAAAGGGAGAAGAGGAGGAGGAAAAATCAAGGTGCTCAGGGGGCAGGGTGGGAGGCACTTGAGTTCCTTTTTCCCTTTCCCTCTCTGCCTGCCTGCGTGAGTGGAAAGTCCCTGTGACACTCCTGTTCTAAACACAGAGAAATTTTGTGCGTCTCCAGCTCCCCTGAGACTGCAAACAGCAAATTACAGAAGTTGTGCATCTGCCTCTGATAAGCCACACTCGAGAGGATTCCCCCTCCTAAATCCTCAAACCGTGGTTTTCAGGCTGAACCGTCATGTGAGGCTCTGTGGGAGCCCTGTGGCTGACAGGCTTTGGGAGGAAGAATCTCAAACAGGAAGGCTGCTTCTGAATGTGCTTGCTGTGCTGCCGAGTCCCATCGGGGTTCCTCTGTGAAGGCCTGTTGACTGTAGGAAGCCCTTCAGGAGGTGGGGTGAGGAGCAACCGGGCGAGCAGTGCCATTTGCCAAAAGCCTCAGAGTGGTACCAACCCCCAAGCTGAAGTTCTCTGGTTACCAACAGCTGCTTGAGAGAGAAGATAAACCAAAACAAAATTGCACCCTCAGCTATAAGGATCTTTCTGAAGGAGGACATGCTAGTATTTATTCCACACTTTGATTCATTCTTCCAGCTGCTGTTGAAATGTTTTGTAAGTCTGCCTCGAGGCGAACCAGTTGCAGCCCCGAGCATGATGTGGTTAGGGCAGTTCCTCTCTGGTTTCCTGTTGGCCGTTCTGGGTGACATTTCCCTCTGTACGGGCCCACCAGCCCCTTACCCCATGATGAGCCAGCCTGCCATGTTCCTTCCTCCTTGCTTTATGTCTTCTGGTCAGGGTAATCAGGGCTCTCCCCTACCTTACTGGACTAGGGCTCTTTGCCCAAGCTCCTCTGCTTGCAAACACAGATGGTTCAAACCAAAGCAATAGTGTCCCACATGCAGAGAGTCACACACAAAGCGTGAATTCTGCAGAGCAGAATCTGAAATGGGTGGGGACAGGCCTAACTGCAAGTAGGTGTTCATGCTGCCCACTTGAAAAGGAAAATCATGTGACACTTTGTCAGCAAAACTGTCTTCATCCATGTTTGAGAATGCCTATGTCACGCAGGGAGGCTGTTCCTCCTCCCTTTGTGCCCCCAGCTGGCTGAGACTGTGTTCACAAGTGTGTGAGCAACTTAGAGTCACTGGTCTTTACAAGACCCAGGAAAGAAGGGTCCTAACTTATTGTATCTTCCATTCTTTTGCAGAGATGAGTAAGAAATGTAGGAAGATAGATAAGAGTAAAGGTGTCAATGAATGGCATGGACTCCAAAGGGACTCCATGCTTGCTTCGCATCATGTGACGTTGACTTAAATATCAAGATCATTCTGTGAGCAAATTTTTGAGATTATTGTACAGGAAATTGTAATTTGAATAGACTCCAATGATCACAGAGGAGCCACACGTGACGACACTAGGTATGCAATGGTTGTGACATAGGTGGAGGATATAGTGTTGATAAAAATCTGGTATGAAAGAGAGGGAGAGGGGGAGAGGAAGAGGGAGGGAGGGAGTGAGAAAGAGGGATGAAAGGAGGAAGGGAGAGGGAGAGAGCACACATGTGCTCTCACAATTGCCATGAGGTTGTGAGGAGACAACCTCGGGTCCACCTCCACTGTTTGAAATAGCAGCATCTCTTTATTGTCACTGTGTACACCAGGCTAGCTGACCCGCCACTTTCCAGCAATCATCTTGTCTCCTTGTAGGTTCACTGGAACAAAGGACCAAACACACATGGGTTCTGGGGATTCGAATTCAGGTCCCCACATTTGCAGAGCTTTGCCACTGGGTCATCTCTCCAGCCTAGGAGACGTTTCTGAAGTGCTAGGACTTTTAATGTTAAGGTGGAAGGCAGCATCACCAGCTCACTACCTCATCTTTGGCTGTGAATCCTGTAGCTCTAAACCAATTTCTGTAGCAGTAAATTTGGGGGGTTCCTGAAAGCAAGGAAGTCTTTAAAATGTAAAACACAGGACCTATTTATAACAAAGCCCATTAAGATTCATTGATTGAGATTGTCAACATGGGCCAGCCATAGGCTCCTAGTTTTACATGAGGTAACTCCCAGTACTATGAGCATCTGCTCAGTTAGAAACAGAACCAATAAAATGATGGAAGTGACTTGGCCAAGGATGGTAGTTAGCCTGAGAGCTTGGTTGCTCAGGATGTAAAGAGGGCCCCTGCTTCTGCTAACCGTGGTATAGTTGCTGTTGTCATCAGAGCCCATCTTACTGGATGTTTACTGGGTCTCAGGCCATCACTTGACTCCGCATCCCTGGCTTTGTGTAACGTTATTTGATCCCATTAAACATAGTCAGAGAGGTGCTACAGGGTGAGACCTCAGAGGCTCAAGGAGACTGTCTTGAGCTACAAAGCAACTTAGTGCTGACCGCAGGGTGGATATCAGCGTCTGACTCTGGAGACCCAGTCTCTAATGACATAACTCCTCTCACAGTGATGTGCTAAGACCTTCCTGTTCAGTTCGTGCTTGGACTGACTTGTATCTCCAGTCAACTTGGTGCATATAAATTAAATTTCTCATCTTGAGCTCCAAAGATCCCAGTGGTCTACACATCACTTTGGCCCAGGAGGTTCCATGAAGAACTCATGACCTGAAGGATCTTAACACAAGGACTTGGTTCATGTCTATGCTGTTCATAAACCTTCTGGTTGTCCTTGCTGACAGTGTTTATACTATCCCAGCCAGCCTGGATTGACATTTTACCGAGTTCACTAGTTCATGCTCTTGCTTCCTAAAGTGAAGGTCTGTTTCTGTTTGACTTAATTTCTGCTGATGTGGTCTCCAGTCTCTGTGAAAATGCTAAAGCTACTACTGCTACTAAAGCTACTACTGCTACTAAAGCTACTACTGCTACTAAAGCTGCTACCGCTAAAGCCAGCATACTCCAGTCTTCCGTGTCTCCACCAACTGTGCGTGCACAGTCCTGCAACAATGCTTCTACCTGTAATAGGGCTGTGGACAGTTGAGGCTTCCTCTGCCTCTTAGAGGGTTTCTTAACACACTGTTTATCGTTACTTGCCTGCTACCAATTCAATATTGACAAAATGGATGTCCTGGGCCAGGAATTCGGAAAGGGCAGAGCAGGGATCATTCTTTCTTCCACATGTGAAGTGAGGCACTTCTGGTGGGAAGACTGTTAGGAAGTAGCTGGAGGCCGACGTGTTACCTCAAAGTGTGTCTCACCTCTTTGTCCTACTATAGCAAAACACCTTAGGGGATTTTTGAAGAGTTCTTATTTTTTATTTGTGTGTGTGTGTGTGTGTGTGTGTGTCTGTGTGTCTGTGTGTGTCATATGTGTGAATGTCTGAAGAGGCCAGAAGAAGGTGTCAGAGCCCCTGGAGCTGGAATTACAGGTGGTTGTGAGCCACCCTGCATGGATGCTTGAAACAGAACTCATTTAAACATTTGTACCCACTCAACCATCTCATCTCTCTAGTCCCAAGGCTGGTAATTGCAAGCAGAAGAAACGTGTTGCTCATAGTTCTAAACACTTGGTAAGTCCAAGGTCAGGGCACCAGGGCCCACTTTCTTTCAAAGACAGTCATTTGTTGTTGTGCCATCAATGGTGGAAGGAAAACAAAAACAAAACAAACACCCAAACCTCTGGCAGCCCCTTTGACAAGAACACTAACTCCATTAGAGAGGGCTCTGTGCTCCTAGACTAAACTAGTCAGCTCCCACAGGCCTCACTTCTTCATTCTGTAGCTGTGGGAATTCAGCATCAACTTATGAATTTTGGAGGTACAATCTCCTGCCTGGCATGGGCTAGGTGGACCCATTGACTAAGCTCTCCAGACCTTACTAGGAGTCCCTCAAAGCAGCATAGCTGTCCTCCTCCTAACATGGCAGAGCTGCCAGTATCTCAGATCCCAGGACGAAAGCTGCATCACCTGTTAACAATAATCCTGGCACTCATACTGTATCACTTCCTAAACTATGTATGTGTTTTCACCATACCCTCAAGTCTGTCCAGATACAAGAAAAATAAAATGGACTGCACTTCTTGATAAGAAGGTATATTAGTCCATTTTCCATTGCTGTTTCCATTCCATGCCCATGGCCAAGCAATTTATAAGAAAAAAAGAGACTTACTTATCTCATAGTTTTGGACTCTAAAGGTCCAAGGTAAGGTGACCTCATCTATCAAGGCTCCAGTGAAGGCCTCGTGATGGGTGACCTCATGGTGTCAGGAGCATATGTGAGAGCAATCACTTGGTGTGATTGGGAGCTCCTTTTGCACCATACCCTCACTTCAACCATGGATCTGCATGATCTGTACCTTTCTGAGGACAATGGCCAAGTGCTCTAATCACTACTTGCTCACCCTTTCCTTCAGAGTTTGAGCACCTCAGCACCCCACACGGATGACCATGCACCCAGCTCATGAATCCTCTGAGACAAAATTACATTGAAGTCACAGAAGACTTAAAAGCAGAACCATAGAACAGTATTGGGATGGGAGCTGTGCTGTGGCTAACGCTACAAATCTGCCATGTAAGTAAAACAAAGAAGGCTCTATCTATATCAATGAGTTGCACATACATCCAAAAAGGTCATAAAAGTTTGAGGGAAATTTCTTAGAAAGAGTTCATCAGAAGGGGGAGGAGGGATGAGAGAGGCAATGAAAATAGAATTTGCTAAAACCTTTGAAGGCAAGCTGACGGTCCAGTGTTCTTGTCTTCATAGGGCTCCTTTTGAAAAAATTGTATTTGATATATATGAGTGTTCGCCTTCATGCTTCTGTGTAAACCACATGCATGCCTGGTGCCAGCAGAAACCAGAGAGGGTGCCAGATCCTATCGAGCTGGAATTTCAGGTAGCTGTAAGCTGCCGTGTGGGTGCTGGGAACCGAACAAGGTCTTCTGCACGTTCTCTTCACAGCACGCTCTCTTCACTATCTCAGCCATCTCTCCAGCCTTTTCATAGGGTTCTTTCTGCAAGCTCGTAAGAAGAGGCAGATCAGGCAGCACAGACATAGTTCTGGTGCTGACCTGGTGCTGTTCTGGTGTGGGTACCAGTCAACTGTAGGCAGAGAGGCTCACATCTCTAGCTGTGCTGTCAGTACATGAGAGCTCTGTAGCGGGCCAGGAGTATGATTCAATGAGAACAATGAGTAAGAAGGACAGGGCAGAGATGGCCGGAACAGGCCCAGGGCAGAGCACTGTTTGAACTCCCCGTTAGAGTGTTTAATCACAAGAACCACAGCCTATTAAAGACGCTCTCTGTTTAAGTTACATTTGTGAGGAACACAAGGATTTCTGTAGCTTTGCTTGCCCATAACCCCTCTCCTCCCCTTTCTTTTGGTAACAGACTGATATATATATATATACACACACACACATATGCCTATACATACACACACATACACTTCCTTTCCTATGTCTAAACAACATGCCCTTTCTAGTCTTTATCTTTTTAGACACTGTCGTCTGACTTCCTGTTGCGGCAGATGAGATTCAGTCCCTGCCACTCTTCCCTTCCTGTGTTTTTATCTTCACCCATCCTGCCAAGATATGTCACAATATTGTTAACCTTCTTCCAACTAGTGTCAGTGTCGCTTACCAATCAGTCAAGGGGTGTAATGTAATGTTTCTCTCCTCAGACAACTGTTTGTTCTTTCAGGGGCGGGGGGCAGGTCTCTGTCTCATTTTGTTCCCTTGCTGGGTTTTCTCTGTACCTACCCACATTTAGCTTTTTTTTTTTTCCTTCCAAATATGACAGCCGCTTTAGCAAGTGTCCAGAATGTTACTTTTCACATGCTCACACACTAATAATTAATAATAGGCAACCAACTCCGTGTTTCTCCCTGGGCCCCTCCCTTCTAGAAGCATGAAGTTTCCTGTCTCAGTCTGGGTTGATTTCTCCTACAGCATTTTCACAGCAGGAATCTGGTTGTAGTGTTATCAGGTTCCTGTGTCTCTTTCCATTGCCCAGGTCTGCCTGGTGTCAGCCTCCCTATGGTAAGATAGCCAAAGAGACCTGGTAACTCTCAACTTCAGCAAAAGACATGTTCTAGGTGTAAACACCATGCTCCAACCCCATGGTGTGTCCTAGCTGGTATGGGTCATTGGTCTTTTGTTAAAAAAAAAGATAGCCCCTGGGCTTGACATCTTCTTTGAGAAGATAGGAATCCAGGGAGGCATCACTATTCTTTAAGAGAGGCCAGACAGGCTAACCATACATGCCTACTGTAGGGCTGAACCAAGAGAAGATAGATGGAGCAGGCAAACCTTGGGAGCCAGAGGATCAGGCTCTTTCTAGTAAGTAGTCACCTGACCTTAGGAGAATTAGCTGTTATCACTTCACTTCAGTGCCCACTCCTCTCAGTGGTAAGACCTAGATTTCTTGGTGCAGTTCATATCCCAAGTTTCCCATATGCCAGCAAACTCTTGGGTTGGGGTTAGGAATGGCCTATACTTACAGCTTGCTCTTCCTGAGGACCTGACTTTGGTTCCCAGAGAGGGTATTGGGTGACTTACAACCACCCATAACTCCAGCTCCAGAGGAGTGAATGCCTCTGGCCTCCAAGAGAGCCTGCCCTCATGTGTATGTGCATGCCCACACATAGATCACATACCTCCACAAAATTAAAACTAATAAGATAAATATTTTTTAAATGCCATGTTTATAAAGCATGATCTGACTTGGACATAAGTTACCAAATAATAAAAGAAGACAAATGTGTAACTGGAAAGTCAGTGATCCGAACAATAGTCTCATTTGTTATGCTTTTACTCTGGATTCATCAGGCACTGCTGAATGCTTATTTGGATTATCACATCTTCAGTTCCAGGAACTCTCTCAAAGTCTCCGGTTGATCCATTTCAAAGCATTGCATGTCATTCACATACCTCTTTTTCTTTTTCCCCTTTTTTATTATTATCATTTATTACAGTTTATTCAATTTGTATCCCAGATGTGGCCCCCCTCGTCTGCTCCCAATCTTGCCCTGCCTCCCTCTTCCACATGCCTCTTTTTCATCTATACAAGAGGCTTTTAACCCTCCATGCTTCATGAAGATTAAATTAAGCGGTGCTGGACTTCCTGGTTCATTTATTGTAATTTCCTATGCTTTATTGAAGAAAAAAATTAGACTGTGCTTGGTAAACACTGGGATGTGCAAGAAATATGATTAACATCCAGCACATTTTATCAGGATCATTTTTTGCTACCCTTCTTGGTTTTCTTCATAGTATGACCTTTAAGTGGAACTGTATTCTCTCTGCTCAAGTCCCTTCTGTATCTGTCATCCCTCTCGTGTGAGCTCAAACAAACAAACAAAACACAAACAAACAAAAGCCCTGACAAGGACTGTCTCTGACATGAACTCAATGGCTGGCTCTTTGACCTCCCCCACTCTCCTCCCCGCAACCCCAAGGGAGGAGCAGCCTTTGTAGGCCAATGAGGAGGACATTGCAGCCAGTCCTGAAGATACCTGATAAGCTAGGGTCAGATGGAAGGGGAGGAGGACCTCTCCTATCATTGGACTTAGAGAGGGGCAGGGAGGAGATAAGGGAGGGAGGGTAGGATTATGAGGGAGGGGGCTACAGCCGGGATACAAAGTAAATAAACTGTAACTAATAGAAAAAATAAAAATTTAATTAAAAAAAAAAAGCCCTGATAGTTAAATGTTAAGGATTTATTTGGACTCATGGCTTTCAGGGATTTCAATCCATCATGACAGGAAGAATGACAGGAAGAAGCTCAGTTGGTGTCACCAAGAGTGTGAAGTAATTAGTTATACCCTGGCAGCCAACCAGAAAATAGAGATTAGACCAGAAGCAGAAAGGGTCTGCCGCTTTCAAAGACCCATGCCAGTGAGCCAACTCCACCCAGGCAGGCTCCATTCCTTTTGGGACTGGAGTTTTCCAGACTTCCAGAAGAGTGGCATCGTCTGGTGGCAGAGAGTTCAAACATGTGAGCCTAAAGAGGTGGCTTCAGATTCAAACAATACTATTTTATAAAAAAAAAAAAAAAAAAAAAAAAAAATTGTAATTTTTGGTCTACTTGAATTTCTTCTTTTTTTTTTTTAATGTCTTCTTTTTAAATTGCTCTTTGGGATAGAAAATGATAACAAATGTGCTCAGGCAGTCCACCCCGTCAACAGTTATCTACCGATTATAGCTTTTAGTAATGATTTTTCAGACAGCTTACAATGAACTGTGTGATTTTTCTCTTTCTTATCAGTAAAAAAAAAAAAAAATGATAATTATATGTAAAATATTCAACAGGCAGCTGAAAGACAGGAAGGGCCGAATGGCCTTTTGTGGCATTTCTTCCATCTTCATTATCTTAGTATGTCTCATGGCTTCCAGTTTTAGGTTACCCCTGAGGCTTCATTTAAATGGTCATGCTGTGGAAAACAGTGCATCTCTCCTCCCATGCCAAGAAAGACATGAGTTAAAAAGCAGAAATCCTCCAGGGAGGCTTCTGGGCAGAGATAGCCAGCTGGGCTGTGTAGAAGGTTTCCAATTTTATGGTACAACAGTAAGCAATGGTTGAAGGCAGAGCAGAAGTAAGTAAAGCAAAGAATTCTTTTGATGCTACAACTAGATAATCTGCTAACTTTCAAAATGGAGTTTCTAGGAGACCTGACATTGGCTCATTCATTCATCCACTCACTCTTTCTGCAAGTACTTATTTAATGACTACATTGTTTGGTGAGGTGAAATACCACAATAACTAAGACAGAGGGAAGCTATTTCTGCAAATATCCCATTCTATTGGTGTGAGATAAGAGTTTCACCCTTTAATTTCAGCATCCCTAAATAAAGTATTATTGGAACCCAGCCATGCTCATTTATAAGTCATCTCCATTCATGTTGGTGCCACAGCAGAGGAGATCAGTGACTGGCACAGAAGGCACGTGGCCTGCAAAGCCTCAGTTGCTGGCCATGTCTGAAAATGTACACTGCCACATTCTAAGCCTGAGAGCATGAGTGACAGCCTGCCTCACAAGTTATATCAGTAATGCATCAAATCCTAACTTCTGCTGGGTTCAAAGGTCAAAACTATTAAAGGAAGATTCCCTATGATACAGCAAGTTCCTCAGAAGACACTGTGCTAAGTAATAATTAAAAATTAGACCAGTCATAGTAATTTGATAAAGTTTGGACAACTAGTCAAAGATGTGCAAAGAAAAAGAAAAACAGACTTTAATCCTATTATTCACACATACTAAATAATTTTGTTATTTATTCTTTCAAGATTTTTCTGTAGATCCTTTTTTTTCTGTAAAATGTGCTAAAGTTGGGGTAGGGCTTGAGTGCATCCATAAGGGCTCTCTCTATTGTCTATCTAATCTATCAAAAAACGAAGGCCCATGAAGGCTGATGATTTTCCATCGCCACTCAAGGAGCTGGTGGTAGGGAGGCAGCACTACAAGACTCCAAGCTGCAGTCTGCTTCCACCACTTTCCACCCTCTCTCTCTTAAACAGCAGCCTTGAAGCAACATTTGTTCTGCCGGCACATCCGTCCGTGAATAGAGTTTGTCAACCCAAAGGGTCTCACCAGATACACAGGCCAGGGAAGAATTATAAGCTGGTCTCTTTGTGACTCCTGGATATACTTTGAAAATGGGATGGGTCGGAACAGACAACCACAACAGCTGTGCTCGCTTGTTCCTCTTTGACTAAATATTAAAAATATGCTTTTTTGTTTCATCAGTACTTGAGCCCAATAAAGTTTCTTCAGGACTTTGGAGCTTGCCGCTCTCCAAATTGTTTTATTTGTCTGAGCATTTAGCAATACTCTCTTCTCATTTGTATGTTTCATGTGGCCAGATGCCTGCAGTCCCTGCCAGGCATGAAAGAGGAAGTGTTATCCATTGGGAGCTGACACTGTTGACAAGAACAACATCTGAGAACTGAGCCTGTTGGCAGGGGGTGGGGGTGGGGTGAGGAACAGGTCGGCAGCCCTGTGGGTATGCAAGGAGGACAGTGAGAGAGAGCTCCATGAGAACACGTGCTCGTGGAGGGACCCCAGACAATGTGCCGCAGAGCCAAGGGAACAGTTCTCTGTTCCTGCTCTCTGGAGCAGGACTCGGACAGTGCCTGGGAAGGCATAAGTGTGACTGGGTAGCAGGCTGACTGGAGGTGGAGGGTTGGAGCTGGAGGGAGAACTCACCTTTGGTGCTTCCAAAGGTATCTGAGGGTATCTGAGACTGGGGTCCTGGAGGAGTCAACTGGGAAGGTCCAGGGCCCGGGGGCTGCCAACACCAGGCGCTGCCAAAAGCTCAGAGGCGGCAAGTCAGCACAGGTGTTAGGGATTTGAGGAAGAGCAAATAAATCAAATTTCATAAAAATAGCAATAAAAAAAGAAGGAAATCCTATGGTCTGTTTCTGGACCGCCTGAAAGTCACAAAGTGCTCCACCTACCACCCCCACATCTTCCGATTCCTCTTTGGGATACAAGCGGATTCCCCCCATCCCACTAGCCAGCTCTTAAGCTCTTCCTGCTAGCAACATCTGCTCTAAAAGGCTTATTGGTGCTAAGGTGTAAGTGAATGACATGGCAGTGTTGTAACTTACTGACTCTTGATTTTCAGGATTCAAAACACATGTTCTAATTGCTATGTTGTTAATAATTACAGTTCATTAAGAAAACAAACAAAAAAAAAAAACAAAAACAAAACCAGCACAGTTTGTGGCATGAGAGCCCTGCTGGGACAGGTGAAAGGCTTCTATCACAGGAGTTGCCCATCACTCACTGGGCAGTTCTGCCTTGCTGTTGTTCCTGACCCCTATTCCCATCTCCAGGGCTCTCTTGCTTTCTCAGCCTCCACACACTTCATGCCTTGGCTTTCATGTTTATGCCTCTTCCTGCTGGAACTTGGCTTTACCCCACTCACAGCTTCTGCTCACCTTCAGATTGCAACACTGGGCTTAGGGTATCACCTAGTCCTGGACAGGCGCATTGCTGGGTGTTCCAGGCTTCTCCTAGTTACTGGTCAACTTGGAAAGAAGATTATGTGTGGGTTTTAGAGATAGTTGAGAACCTGGGAAAGGTTTACACTTTGGGGGAATGCTTTCCATGTGGACTTGAAGGCACAGTTCAAGTCCTAGACTGTTCTGGTTATATAGATGACCTAGGGCATGAGACAGCAAACCCTTTGTGCTTCCATTCTCTGTCTATCAGTGGGGCTAATGATAGTGATTATCAGTTGTAGGATTAAAGAGGAAACACTTGTAGAGGCCACTCTTGCAAGAACCAGGTTACCTTTTGGTAGGATTATTGTCATCATTACCAACTTACACACTGCTCTCTAGTACAAACACATTGGCCCTAACTGATACTTGTATAAAAGATTCTGCAGTTATTCAGGAACTCCAGGTAAATAAGAAATAACATGATAAGACACAACACAGAATGCAAGGAGGGAAACAAAAGAATTCCCCAAATTCTCAGGTGCAGAAATATCAAGTTGATGACATTTTGTAAAGTCAGTGAATGGTCCAAAGACCTGACAATTCTAAAACCAGTAAGCACATGTTCAATGCATCATTAGAGAACCATAATCCCAAACACAAGGAAGTATCACCTTACATTTGGTAGGTTAGTTATCATTAAAAAAATATTAATTAATGCAAGGAGCAGGTGTAGCTCAGAAACACATCTGCCTATTAAGCTCAAGGCCCTGTAGTGACTCAGTACTGAGATGATGGAGATGATGATGACGATGACGATGACGATGACAATGACAATGACAACAATGATGATGTTGATGACAAGTGTAGGAAAGAAAACACAGCATTAGAACCTTCAACCATTGTTGGAAGCGTTTTCTACCATGGGACACTATATAGTGATCTCTCAGGAATTTCTGCATATCATATTTTCTGATAATCTCATTCTGGGGCTGCAAAAACATCAGATTCAGAGAGGTGTGTGTCCACCCCTGTTCACAGAAATATTTTGTACAATGACCAAAAAGTGTCTATTGATGGAATGAATGAACAAGATATGGCATTTGCATAGGAGGAAATATTATACATCCCAAGAATGAAGTTCTCAGACATACCACCATGTTGATAAAGTTAGGAGATAGGCTAAAAAAGAGAACCTAGTCACAAAAGAACAGATTTTGTATGATTCTCCTGTCTCATCAAGACAGGAAATACAATGATAATTGCCAGGACTGGAAGGAGGGAACAATGAGAAGTCAGTGTTTAGAGGGTGTCAGCTTTCCATGTGTGAAGATGAAAAAAATTCTGGAAGTAGATGGTTGGTGATGGTTGCATTTCACGATGATGTTATCTTTTTCTTGTCTGAGACAGGGTCTCACCATGTAGCCTTGGCTGGCCTGGAACTTGCTATGTAGACCAGGCTGGCCTTGAACTCATAGAAATTCTGCCTACCTAACCCTCCTGAGTGCTGGGGTGAAGGCTTGCACCACATTTGGTTAATGTGAATGTTCTGAATGCCAGTGGACCATATACCCACAGACAGTCAAACGGATGCTTTTTTAAAGTTTCTCATTACATATATTTTGTGTGTGTTTGTGCACAGGCATATGTGTGCACAGGTGTGCCAGAGAGCATTGTGTGAAAGTCAGTGAAGGAGTAGGTTTTTTTCTTACCACTCAGGGATCGATCTCAGATCATATGCATTTCAGCAAATGTCTTTACAGTCTGGGTCATCTTAGCAGTCCATTAAAATAATATATTTTATGTTCACTTATTTGCCACACCCACAAATACAATGGTTAGAGCTGAGAGAGCTGGATGGGAGGATAAGCTAGGACTTGTCACTATTTCTTGGTTAGAAGCCTGATAATTGCCTGCACTCACACATTCGCTCGAGGAATTCATTCCTCGAGTACTAAGGAAGTCCATTGTATGTTCTATTCTCAGTATGCAAATTGAACCAATGGACCCTGCATCTCCCTTTGCAAATTTCCCAGTAGAGGAAAATGTTTAAGTGCAAGCTGGTCTGTAACCAGACACAATGAGTTCACATGTTGGTGAGTTCAAAGATGAAGCATAGCCAAGAAGAGTGGAGAATGGCTTATCACTGGAACAAGTAAGGGGCTCCTGGGGCCTATTTTCAAAGCAATGCCCTTCTCCAACAAAGGAAGTGTGGGGCTTTTTATTTCATGAGCTTTTACATATTCCTAAAGGAAGGCTTGTAGCAGTGGGCACACTCCTGAGCATACTCAGTTAGGGATACCTATGTGAACATGCTCCATTTGGGATCATAACTTAAGAAGAAATGTAATAGACACAGTCAGGGGTGTGCTTGATTCAAGGTTAAGGAATACATGATTGAAAGGCCAAAATGGACAGGAATTCCTCTGTGGATGCACAGCACACCTTATCAAGGTTTAGCTAAAAATAAAAGAAAGGACTCTTAGAAGGTGTATAACGTAGGAGTTGGTTCTTAAAGGTACCTGACTCACTTACTGGCTAATAAGTCTACCAAGGAAACTTTCCGTGGAAACGGTTCATAATGATTACAGAAACAAAGTGCAATGGGTTTCACTGCTCTCGTGACCTTGTCACCTTGTTCTAGCCTGAGGCTGCCCCTAATATGAATAAGTAACCCTAAGTAAAATGCACGGTTTGACATAACAATGGAAAGCACGTTTGGCAACACCTTCAACGGTTCTGGGCATTCACATTCCATCTTCAGCAGTCAAGTGGTCGTGAAAACAAAAACTCCAAAGGGACGGTTGCTGGGAACTGTTTCCCTTGTTCCCTGTCCTCTCGCCTCTCATTTGTGCAGCACCTATCTTGCAGCCAACCTGCACAGCCTTTGCCTAGCTGTCCATTCCGACGGCTCCAGCGTAACGGTTGCAGCGTAATGGTTGGGGTCCCTGAGCATAGCTGTAGGCACATTTGTGCCTATGGGCATTCTCAAGTGGATATCTTGCTGACTGACTGGATTTGTGAGAAGACAGTAGAGTCTGTAGCCTCGGCATGCGCATTCCCAAATACCCAAGTTCTGAGCTGAGTACTATGGATTCTTGACTAGTGTTCTGTCCTACAAACAGTGCATGAGCTCTTTTGTAAAAACCGAAAGCATCCAGTCTCACTGTTGTTAAGGCATGGTAAATTGCACAAGAGTAGATCAGAAAGCCACTCAGCCATCTCTACGCTTTAATTCATGTTAATGTAATTGCTTATATGAGGAGCATCGTTCCAAAGGGGTTTCCCACATTCAATTCCCATGAAAAAGAGAACCCCCACAAAACAGTCCTATGGGCTCCATTTTACAGTTGGGGAAACTGAGGCACAAAACATGTTAATTTATGAAGTCCATGCAGCTGATGCCCAGTCAAGCCTGGTGGTCTGGCTCATGTCTTTCAAGTACTGCCCTAAAAGGCTGCTCGCTCAGCTTGGGGAACAGAAGGGAACTTTAGAGACACAACCATGAAATCTTAAATGTGGACCAACTGAAGGGATTTTAGGCCAGTCTAAACAACAGTGTTCATAAATACTTTGTGGGAGGAGGGGAGGAAGACTGGTGGCTAATTTGTTTTGTAGTTAAGAGACTCCAGTAAATTTTATCATACCACAAGAAATTAGAGTCGGTTCTTTCAGTTTCTAGATCAGACAATTTGTTCTGGTCACTGCTCATAACCTTGTTTAGGGTAAACAGGCCCAACAGTCTTCACTCATTAATTTTGTGTGAGCAGTGTGCCCCTATACACGCAAGGATGGTTTATGGCCATAGAAAACTACCCCCTCAACGTTAAATGGCTGAGTTGGACAAGAGATATTTAAACACGCAGCGAGCTTGGGAGCATTTTACGGCCTTCTGTGAATCTTGTGCTGGAAAATGTTTGAGCGACCTCGGTCAGACCTTGGTCTGAATTCTGTGCTAGCACAGAGAACCGGGGTCACACTACCCATCTCCCAGGCAAGTGCGGCGATTAGTGAAGCACACCAACGGGCAAAATGAGCATGTGGAGCGCATGTCAGGTGCCAGCTCTCCTAATTGCCTGGCATCGAGTCATGGGCTCGTGGTCTGACAGGGATTTCAGAGGCATGATTAAAGACCTACGACACTCTGATCCTTTGTTCTGAGGCCCAGAAAGGCTTGCAATGTTTCAAAATTTGCTGACGTTGTCCTGAGGCTGTTAACTCACATGAAATTCCAGGCTGTTTCCACATCTTTCTTTAGTTATGGAGCTTGTTTTTCCAGAGGCTGACAGAATATTCCGTATGCTAGTCTGTTTGTATCTAGAATCTGTCTAAACTCGAGAAAAAGGAAGTACTCGTCGGATTTTAATTTTCTTCCTTTTTCTTTTGGCGGAAAAAAAAAAAAAAAAAAAAAAAAAAAAAAAAAGGAGTCCACTAAATTAGGAAATTAGGAACGAATGGATCTTGTGGGGTTTTTTTGGTTTTATTTTGTTTTTGTTTTTTCTTGTTAGGTCATTTACTTTTCCGGTTAGCTGTTTGCTTTTTTTTTTTTTTCTTTTAACTTTTAATAAATTATTTTATGGAACCACTTTCTGTCAAGAAGGCACTTGTCCCGTCTCTAAATAGTTCCAAGCGCGCGTTAGCCGGTTCCGCTGACCCACGGAGAAAGACGAGGAAGCCTGCCCCACTTAGTGGAACACGCCCCGGGGCGCAGCTGCTTCTGGATTCCACTCTCTCGCTCTCTGGCGCTCACAGAGCGGGTTTATTCCGTGGTGAACAGGGAATCGAGGCACCGCAGTGTCCTGGGCCGGTGAGGGGCATCGGCCCGTCGGTGCAGAACTTCCAGCAGGTGATGCCCCGGGGTGTGCCGGGAGGAGCAGCTCCGGGGACAGGGCCGACGCCACCGCAGGGCTTGGCTGGGCTCCCGAGCTCTCCACCGCCCGGCGCCCACCACTCGGACCACGCAAGGCGGAGGCCCCGCCCCCAGAGCCCGTCCCAGCTTCTGAGTGGCTGCTCCGCGTGTCTGTTTGCTGGGGGGCGGGATCACGGACGGCTGTCACCGCTGCAGAGCTCCGGACTGCGGCTGCCGGGAAGCGACTGGTCGCGGGGCTTTAGCCAGGAGGAGGGTGCGCGCGGGTGGAGGCGCGCAGCTCGCATGGAGGCGCCGAGGAGCGCGCCGCGGGAGCGGGAGCACGCTCCGACCACAGCAGGTGGGCGCCGGGATGGGCACGGTCTCCGAAGGGTGTGGTGGAGGCGAGGGAGGGCGAAGGGGACCCTGGGTGCACGATGCGCGTGGCGGTGCGTGGGTTGCATCTGAGCCTCCGGGAACCAGAGAGAGGCGGGTTTGTCCGCGAGGACCCGGGCGCGTGGACCTGCTCCTCGGGGAGAACTAACTTTGTTGTCAACTAGGCTGCGGGGGTTCACGCTTGCAGAGGATGTGGCCCACACATTTTCAGTAACCAGACTTGTAAACCGCAGAGAACACTCTTGACTTTAAAAAAAAAAAAAAAAAAGACACATCAAAGGAACAGTATGGCAGTAGATCGTTCTTGCAGCTCTGGCCCCTGCGCCACTGGGTAGCTGTGATCTCTTCCTGATCCAAAGACATTAGAGGTGAAAGGTGTTTTTCCTTCCCATCCCTCGGCTGTGTCCGGATCTAGTTGTCACTACCAGGGGAAATGGGAACCTCTTGGTTTTGATGGCCACGCAGCGACCCTGTAAGTCTCTATCTACCGCACCGGGGGTGTGACCTCGCAGTGAATCTGAGCAGTATGTGTTCTTGCTTTGGATGCATTTATGGGGTTGTTGGACACCAGGAATGGGTCTTTATTGCGCTTCTCAGTCCCAGCAGGAGCTTCTAACTGCCAGCAACATGTTGAGTGTCATGGAAACCACCTTGTTCTAGGAGTCAGGATGTGTGGTCTGGACGTCAGTCCACGCTAGAGTGTCTGGATAGGAGTTAACTATTTCAAGACACTCAGCCGTTCCTGAGGTGAGTGTGCCGGACAAGTTAACACCTAAGGCTTCTCCTAGCCCAGCAGTCTGCAATTGACTTACCTTCAGTCTCAGAAGCTTAGAGAATGAGCTCATTTTTTTTTAACCTTTATGTACCTCAGGTTATTATAGAATTATCCAAATATTTCCTGTGGGTGTATCCAGTTGAACTTTTTTTTTCTTTTTTTTCTTTTTCTTTTTCTTTTTTTTTCCTTTTTTCCCTTCTCCTGCCTTAGTTTGGCAGAGAAAAGAAAGCTGGAACAGAGGTGAGGACACAGCTGGAAAGAGCTGGTTTGTGAGACTGCAAAATGCCTACTTTGGCTTAGCATAACCACCAATAATTTTTTTTCTTTCTCTCCACCAAGTCTAAGGTGTGTCTGTGCCATGGGCCAGGGAGAGAGTCCTTTTATTTGTTTCAGTCTGTGGAGTCTCCAGTAGGTTTGCAGAAGGTGAGATTCAAGGATCGAATTGTGGAAAATGTTTCCCTTCAAAAATATAGTTTCTGAGGGCTTGGGAGCATAGATGACTATCGTTCCTGGTTCTGTTTGCTAGAACAAACAAGCAAGCAAGGAACAACAAAACCCCCAGACACAGTGGTTTTAAAGTCACTTGCTCAAGCTGAGATGGAGATGGCATTTAGTCTGCCTCTTAACTATTTGCTAAAAGAGAGACATAGATTCACCTTTAAGACAAAAAGTAACCTTTGACAGAAACCAAAGAGACAACAGAAGAGAACCTACAGAACTGTTAGGGATGGAAAGGTGGTTGGGGGCAGTCTTTTTTAAACTATTGTTAAAAGTGTTTCAGGACACACATATGTGTGCAGTGTTACTGGAAAGGCGCTGTTAGAATATTGAACAAGGATGAAGCATCTTGAAGGTCATTTCACCCAGTGCTCCAAAGCCCAGAGAAGGCACCATCACCTGCAAGGAGGATAAGATAGTGCTGTGAAATAAGCTCCCCTTCCTGCATCTTTGGCAGACATCTGTGATTAAGGATGACGTGTGTTTTCCCTACATCCACCTCCAGCTCTGCTGCTTCATGGTCTTTAACTGTTGGAGAGGTTGAGGTGCTGCAGTGGTATTGTCTACTACTGTCGCCAAGTGTACTGGCAATGTGCACATTCTCAGCCATGTTCCCAAGAGCCACTCAGCTCCTTGATGGACCTTTGGGGTTGGGATTGAGAGACAGAATGCTCAGTATGTAACAGAGGAATCCCCTGAACCGGGTCTCGACTTCTAAGTTCAATCGAAGCAGCTTTGCTCTTTGTTATTTGTTTTATGTTGCTGTTGTGGATAAGATTTTTGTCTAAGCAAAGTGTTCTAAGGTTAAACCGAAATTTAACGACTAGTATTTTCTTAGTATTCCTTGTGCCTTGGAGCACATATTATGTGTAAAGCTGTTCTGATACTCATGGCCAACGGTAAACTTCGTAATGCTCAGTGTTGCTGTTATTGCTACCGGCCTTGCCTTCTATTATGAAGTTGCTTATTATTTATCCCTAGGATACAAAACCACGTTAAACATGAACTCGTCCAGCCGAGATCCCCACCTCATACCCAGACTATTCTTAACAATTAAAAGCTGCATTCCAAACATCCGGGGTCCCCTTATGCGAAGCCCTTCACCAGCCACTGGCTGTGTGTGAAGCAGGTGTTGCACGCCCACTCTAGGCACCCTGTTTCCATGGATGATCACAGGTCATCTCTAGGCAGGTAGGTGAGTTCAGGTGGTGAGCATGACTGTGTTCATGGAGAGAGGCAAACTGGAACAGTTACCAACCAAGCGAGGAGTGATGGCCCTGGGGTGCATGCACCTTATGTCCGCAGGGACTCCAGAGGATGGGTGCTTATTCTCCAGGGAGCTGCTTGGTGATAGGGTGCTCGGGCAGCTCATAACTATCCTGAGGATAATAAGTAGCGGGAGGTGTTCCAAATCCTGGTTCTAACAGAAAGGGAAGTATTTTCCTTCTTTGAAAAAAGAGTGGTTTAAAGACTTAGGGGGAGAAAAACCCCACTGCATTGCACACTCGTACACACACATACATACATACACACACACACAAGAGAGAGAGAGAGAGAGAGAGAGAGAGAGAGAGAGAGAGAGATGTTTTTTAAGCCTAATGACCTATAGTTGACATATTTTGTTATTTGTTTGCCCCTGCTTTCATACTTCACTTATTTCTATGGTATGATTAGCCAATGGCATGTATCTTAAAAGTCTATTTCTTATCCATAGATATCTTTGACTGGGGTAGTTATTAATGGGAAAACATCCTTTTGGGTTACCTGATGGACTTTGGCTCACCAGGGAGAACTTCTCTGGCTCGCAGGCAGGGTGAGCACACTGATGGGCTTGTCCAGAGCATGGCTTGTCTCTTCTCAGCAGTGGTGAGTGCTTCTGTTCTCTAAGTGCTAAGCAGGGAGACACTGGAAACAGAGGCAAAAGTCATGTGTGATTCTGCCAGCCATCATTCCATGACACCTGTAGAGTGTGTAGAGGGTGTGCAGTCCCAGCTAGCTCCAGGAGGCAAACAAACGCTGGCCAGGACATACTCTTAACCCGTCACCTGCTGGGTCCTCTTCTGAAACAGTCCTGGCATCTACCTCAGCAGTTGTGAGCGAGGGCCTCTTCAGCACACTGAACCTGTGCTCAGGGAGAAGGCTGCGCTGCCATTCGTCAACACTGTGTTGACTGAGGTGGCTGACAGGCTGGGTATGTAAGGAAAAGAGACTGGAAAACACTTGTTTTTTTTCTTCCGAGCTTCCCATGGCTGTATGGTTCTTTCTGTGTGGCTGTTGAAAGCCACTAACTCTCAGGAGTTATTAGGCTAGTGTATTCACCCGGAGGTTCTCCTTTCTTCTCTGTCCATATGACTCATCCAAGGAATGTACAATTACTTAGATCATCTGTGTTCAACAAGTGAGGTTATACCTGGCCTGGTGATGTATGCCTTTGATCCCAGCACTAGGGCGTGAGAGGCAGGTGGATTTCTGTGAGTTCAAGACCAGCCTGGTCTACATAGTGAGTTCTAAGCTAGCCAGCATTACACACTGACACCCTGTTTCAAAAAGAACTGAGGTTGTGTGTCCATGTATTTGATTGCAATTAACTTCATACAAGACTGATGTTTCTTCATAACAAATCAGCAGGGAAGTTTTTGTGTATGTTCTTGTTTTTCTAGCATCCTTTTGCTCTAGACATACTCTATTCAAAAAACAACTTTTCTGTTTAATCAGGAAGAACAGACAGGTGGCATCATGTTTAACTTTAAAAGATGGAAAAAGTTTATGTTTATATTTAAGAGGTGAAGGAACACCATCTGTCATCACTGTTGCCAGGATTCCTAGGAAATAAAAATCCCAGGAAGTACAGAACATAAAATATTATGGCTGATGCATTTCTAAATTATGAATTTCATAGTAAACCTTTTGTTGTTATCGTAACCCAGGACCACAGCATTTTCTCTAGAAAGCCCTCCCCAGATAAGTCAGAAGGGGGGTACCATGGAAAGTCAAGGGC
The DNA here is from genome assembly GCF_030254825.1 of Meriones unguiculatus. Taxonomy (NCBI): domain Eukaryota; kingdom Metazoa; phylum Chordata; class Mammalia; order Rodentia; family Muridae; genus Meriones; species Meriones unguiculatus. The sequence goes on from NC_083351.1 coordinate 103,548,487, forward strand.
TGAGGCAGCTGGGAGAAAACTCAGTTGATGAGTGTTGCCATGCAAGCAGCAGGTCCTGAAGCTGGGTTCCCAGCATCCGAATTAAAAAGCCAGGAGCAGTGCTGTGTGTCTGTAAGCTAAAGAGGCAGAGATGAAAAGATCCCTGGGGCTTGCTGGCTGAGTCCCTGAGCTTGATTAAGGAAGGCACCTGATGTCAACCTATGGCCTACACACACACACACACACACACATACACACACACACACACACACGGGAGTGGGGGGGCTTTCTACCTTCCCCTGTCCCATCACTGTAGAGGTGAGCTCCTTACCCTCTGTGGAGGTAGGACAACCTTCTTGGATACAAGCCAGCTTCTGAATGGCATGGAACTGTGGGTGGCCATTCACCTGGTGGTAGAAGCTCACTAGGCTTGCTGTCTAGGCCAGTGCTAGAGTGCTGCCCATAGCTTGTAGTCTCCCCAGTTTAAGAGAAGTGAACCAAATCCTTTCTTGCCTGGCACTGAGAGAATCTTTTTCCTCCGTCTTAGGGTAACACCTGGTAAATCCAAAGAATATCTTTATGATGTGTGACAAGAAGGTTTCAGTTTGCCTTCAGGCGTGTAGAGTTACAGGAAAGCAGTGCCCCTGAGTCAGCCATTTGGATGGGTTGAATTCCAAAGTGAGCAGAATGTCTGATGGGAAAGAGGAAGTGGAGGAGATGGTGAGCCAATGCTGAATGCAGTCAGCCACCAGCTCCGTAAGAAGTGTGGAGTGAAGTGCAGATAGCACCAGTGGCAGCTCGGTGTCCTTTGGCTTGGTGTTACTGTAGATGCCAATGTAGGTGAAGAGTTAGTGGGATGCTCACCTTGAAATGGAAATACAATGAAAGGACTTAATAATACAGATACCGAGTCCCTTAGTCTTGTACCTGAGTCTGTCCTGGAGCTCAGAACAGGAATCCCTTCCCTAAGAATGAAGGTAAACATCATTTCAGCTGATGTCAGCTAACGTCATCAGTTATCCATTGTATAGTCTCCTATTTTGTGTTTTAAATATTTGTTCAACTTAAGTTTGGGCACTTTGGTGATCTCCACAATAGCTGACTGTTGCCTGCCTCATCCTGCTCTTCATGCTTTCACATTCTAGTGTCTTATACCAGACATACCTCACTGACCGCAGTTCCTCTTCTCTCCCCCACCCCCAACTCCACAATTAGTTCTTCTTTCCCTCTTTCTCCTCTCCATGTGCATGAGGCTCTTTACCAGAACTAATGGGTTCAGGACACCTGGTCATCAGATCTGCAGAACCAAGCTCACCCCTTCATGGTCGCTGCTCTGCAGACACTTGTCAAGATTGGGTGGGTCTTCTCTCCATGCCCAGAACATCCAAGCTGTGGTGCTAGCTTTGCATAATGTTTCGAGTTTAGGTGAAGGTCAGTTAGATCCCAGCTACTTAAAATGTGTGCTAATGTCTTTCCCTCTAGCACAATACACAGACATGCTGAAAGGAAAGAGGTCTCTGGAAGAGGGGAGGTGGTGGGTGACAGGCTGGCCCCCTGACATTTCTTTACTGGGGAGGAAACTGAGGTCCAAGGCACTTGGCTTCTTCGGGCCAGACTCCCAGTTCCCTCCTCATTCCACTACATTAAAACCTTCCTGCTGGGTGACCACTTCACGTTCTCACTTCCAGCTTCTGATTTATGTGGGACATATAATTAAGGGAATAGAAACATACTGGTAGCTCAGGCTTCTCGAATGCACAGTCAGAGCTGGAGGGGACCACGTAGCTAGGCTTAGGTACATTGGAGTGCCAGAACTATACCAAATGAATGAATAGACTTTTTTTCTTTGTTGGAACTCAGAGGCAGCTCCCCTGGGCTGGGATGGGTTCCATGGTGCCTGGAGTCCAGGGCCTTTTCTTTTTGGTTTGTTTCTGGTTTGTATCTGTTCTTTCCATGATGTTTCTACACTGAATGTGGCTTCCACGCCCATAGTCACTTTTTGGAGCATCAGTCATCACAGGTACCTTCCATGTGTCAGAGAGGAAGGAGGGTGAGGAATCGACCACTCTTGATAAGCCCTTTCTGGTATTTCTCTCTCTCTCTCTCTCTCTCTCTCTCTCTCTCTCTCTCTCTCTCTCTCTCCAGGGCTTCATGTATTTCTGGCTAATGTTGGTTTCTTCATGTGACTTAAGATGGCCTTGAACTCCTGATCCTCCTGCCTCAGACTCTCAAATGCTGGGATTGCAGGTGCTCTCCACTATGCCTGGCTGATGCCTCTGTTTGAAAGTTGGGCATTCTATTACATGCAGAGTCCACTCAGTACAGCTGTACCAGTGTCCAGAGAGGACAGAATGAGCCTTTCCTCCAAGAATGGGCCCAGCCAAGGTTCAGTGTTCTGTGTCTGTCAGCAAGAGCAAACAGACTCAGGGCAAGCTGGTATCTGTGCCATGGAGACCAAAGTACTGGATCCTGAGCTCACAGTTGCACTGGCTCATTCAGCCAACATTTATTAACTATCTCCTTTGGGCCTGTGGTGTGAAGAGAACATGGGAATATAGTTCTCAAGATGTTCACAGTGGAGGGATAAAGGCCACCAAACACAAACACATCTGTAAACTGACAAGTGCTGGAAAGAAACGCCATGTGCCCTGCAGAAGCAAGTGGGTTTACTCTGCCCGGGGTTGGAAATGGGCCAGATGAGTGACATTTGAGTTGAGAGCTGGAGGGAAGTGTGACCTAGGCCGTGGAAGGGTGTTCCGACTGACGGAAGAACACAAATGGAGTAGGGGTATGGGCGTGCTATGGGGCATCAAAGGCTATGCAGGAGAGGGGGAGCCAGGGTGGACTGAGGGGAACCCTGGGTGACCAGCCAGCCTCACATGCTTGGAACTCAGGTAAGTCTCAGCTATGACACTTTCAGCTCTAAGACTAGGAGAATCCCAGGAAAGTTGGGGTTAGTTGGCTCTTGCCAAGGGGCCCCACAAACAGTGGTTCATCTTCCCCCATTACTATTTCAGAAAAAGTTCCTTTTCAGATAGCAGTAGCTTCTTCCAAAAAGAACAATCTACTTGTAAGCTGACTGAGCCCCTCACATGGCCAAAGGGAAGGAGCATAAGACAGAAGAACATTCTGGAGCTGGCTCTCTCAGTGCTATTTTTCTTTGTCTGGATTTATTTCTCCTCACGGTAGCTTTGGCATTTAACTGGTATCTGGTATATTTGAGGGGACATAAATGGCCAGGGTTGGAGGAAGCCCTTTGTGCCCTGTTTTCCAACACTGTCAGTACATTGAAATCACTTGGAATTGTCAAGTGAAGGGTGGGTACAGCCCAGTAAATCAGCCCCAGGGGAAGCCAGCATGACTCTCCCAGGACAGTGGCCTGAGACACTAGCATCCATGCAGGCCTCCAGTCATCCTGAAAAGACACAGATTCGGCTTCACGGAGGCCTAAGAGCCTGTTTCTAAGGAGCCCTGAGGTGGTGCTGACATGCTGTTCTGTAGAGAGTATGCCAATGCTCTACCAGGTTTGGTAGATTTGCCTTGGAAGCCTTAGGCTTCTTTCTAGAGATCAGGAACATGGGCATATAACGTAGATGAGTCCACAGGTGAAGAAAAGGTGGAGGCGGAAGACGTGAGCAGTGGGTGCTCTGTTCGTAGCCCATCAACAGGATCACATAGAGTCCCACCTGGGACAGATCTTGACTTCTCAGTGAGTTGTAGGGTCTGGTTGGGTGTTCCAGGATGACGCTTACCTGTCACACTGACTGGCACATGGATTCTTGGTTACTGAACCTGTTCCTGGAGCCTCCGGTTAGGAATGTTCCATAATGGACACAGGCTTCTTTTCCTTTCCCATTCCTTGTTTATGGGTCCTTCTTTCTCACTCAGCGGCTGTCAGGATGCAGATATCCCCTACCAATCAGACAAGCTATAGAAAGAGTTGCAGAACAGAACAGATGATACATTTATCAAAAAATTTTTATGTCAACCAATACTATCTGTAGACTAAAGAGCAGATTTGGGGAAGGAAAGCCATTTAGGACTAATAGCTAGTCTAAACAGTACCCAGTGATTCACTGGGAAGATTGCCACTATCAGAGCATAACTTCAGTAGCCATACTCAGAAATGATTGCATTAGAACATAACAGTCTAGTATTGAGGCCTGAGAGTGGAGCTGCACAGGCCAGTCATCTGAGACCTAACGGGATAATGGTGGGCTCGCTGGCTCTACAGGCACAGAACCCACCTGCATGATGCAGATAACCCAACCCATCTACTGACTGGAGAGCTGGGCACCAGTGATGGAGAGCAAGGAAGGTATTGGTTCAGCTCCAGGGCAGGTAGAATCCATGTGTCTGGGTTGTGTGGCTAGATGGGATTTCTCACCATTGCTTAGCTGGACTTACTTCCTAAATGCCAGTCACTCCTCTTAGAAAGAGAGTAGGCCTAAACCCCCTTTCTATAGGCTGTTTAGTTCTGCAGAGAGGAGGGACAGAGCTGAAGAACCTGCGAAAATCTGGATTACTCACCATCAGGAAGCAGTAAACCAACAGAGAGAAGTTGGTGACAGCAAAGCAGAGACATGAGCTCAGTCGGATGGTTTGTTGTCTCTGTTTTTTGTTTATTTTTCAGCATGAAAAATTCACAGGCCCCTATAAAATAAAATAAAAAAAATTAAAAGATTCATCATTAGCTTTAGAGGAGTTTGCAGTCTAGAAGACAACACCATCATAGGTGCACAGAACAGGCCTGCCATATGTATAGAAAAGGCCAGGAGGGTGAACAGAACAGACCCGCAGCATGGACAGGACAAACCTACAGTGTGCATGGAGCAAGCCTGCAGCTCAGACAGGGCCTTGAGGATGCTCCGAGGCCTGCAAGCCTGCCTCTACCTAAGATGCTGGCTGGATTCAGGACTTGGCGATGCAGCAGAATTCTAACCCTTTGGTCTGCTCTTCTGTGGAAGATGGGGAAAGTTATACCATGAAAGAGGAGTTAGACTCACTCTTCATGACTCCAAGTAATACCATTGCAGGCTGTGGTCACTGATCTGATTCTGCGTCAGGCCTGCTAGGGCCTTTCCTTAAGACATCAGCATGTTGACTAAGAACCCATGGGCCAGCTGCACTGTTGCACTGGCCTTCCTCAGTTTCCTTGCCTTGCTAGCTCCTCCATCCTTTGACCCTAGGTCAAACTCACAGCCCAGGGAAGCCTTCCCCAGCCTGACCTCTGTCCTATGCTAGGCTACCTTTCCTGCCCCCTGAGGTTGCCTCAGTGGACTCCATCTGTCTGAGGTCCCCCTGGGCCCTTCTGTCAGTGCAGTCCAGCTGTTAGGACACTGACTTATCTGCAGGAGTAGCTCAGTCTGTGTTAATAGACTGAGGGCAGACTTGTCAATAGGGAAATGATGAGAAAGGAGAAGTCAACACCTATAAAAGGAAGGGTGTTCCCAGCTCCCAGGTAGCCCAGCCCTGGTTATGTGATGGTGCTGGCGGGAGTGTAGCAGACACTTTGCTGAGCTTTACACCATAGGTGCACAGAACAGGCCTGTCATATGTATAGAAAAGGCCAGGTTCATGGTGGATAGTGCTGTTTCATTTAATTTTGATCCAGCCTTGCTTCATCACCACATGCTAATAGTTAGGTCATGGTTTAGGACAGTGGCTCTCAGCCTTCCTAATACTGCTGCCCTTTAATACAGTTCCCAAACCATAACATTATTTTCATTGCTTCTTCATAACTGTAATTTTTCTACTGTTATGAACAATTGTGTAAATATCTGAAATACAGGACATCTGATATGTGACCCCACATGAGAGGTTTGTTTGAACCCCAACCCCCAAGGAGTTGTGACTCACACAGGTTGAGGTTCATCCAGGATATATGATTTCTTCAAAGTCTAAGAATCTAAGAAATGTAAGAATGAAGCTAAGACTATTTCACTTCCCCTATTTCACAATCAGATGTCTTTCCCAGACCGAGCCGCTTGGCTGGATAAAGTGGTCCTGGACTTCTACAACTTCACAGAAAAGCAACAACTACTTGCTTTCTGATGTTGGCTTGTCTATACCTACAGCTTTTTTGTTTTTATCACTTGTGGGCTGCCAAAACCCTACCACAATTAGAAAATTAAACGTATCTTTAAGATCACAGGTCATTCTTGATAGACCTGTAAGATAAACCAGGTAAAACGAGACAGCTCTGACTTAGTTCTTTAAAGAACATACATAGTCCTTCCTGTGTCAGGCAGGAAACAATTTCCAGGTGCATTCTGGGTACTTTCGGGGCAACGGAGTCCCAGGGTGTGAGAAGCTGAGGAGACTGTGCTACCAGCTTGAGTAGGTTGCATGTTTTACTGCTCCTGACTTTCAAGATAAAAGCCTTCCACTTAGTTGTCTTCCTTGGAGATAATGAAATGGCCTTGCAGTGGCTGGCTTTATTGCATCTCTAGGGGGAAGGACTGGTCTTTTTCTAATTGAGCAGAATTAACATCTGCAATGCAAAGTGAAAAACCTCTCCACCTCACCCTGTGGATGAGTGACTAACCCTGCTCTCTCCCAACCATACGCAACTCGTTGAGAATACTGCTTGTGAATTTAAGTGCCGTGTTATAACACACCACATTTTTTTTTAAACAGGAAGATATTTACCCTGATCTGTTTCACTGCTTCCTGTGCTAACTCAAACATTAAAATTAAATTGCCCTTCCCATCCTTCTAGCTCAAATTGAACGTCTTCTTCCTGGCCTACATGTACTACCACTGCTCAAGAGGTCATGGGGCTGGATGCAGATGAGGTGTTGGTGTGTGTTTGGAGAGAAAGAGCTCTCTGGTAGTGACACTGTCAAGTGAAAAGATTGGCAAGACTGGGAGAGGGCTGAGGGCATAGCTCATTGGTGGAATGTGTCTGGTTAGCGTGCCTGAAACATGGGTTCAAGTCCTAGCACTGGAAAAGACCTTTGGAGAGGAAATAGTTGAGATGGAAGATTGTGGTAGCTCATGGGGAGGTAGAAGCAACGAATTTTCTAGAACAGCTCTGGTAGTTTTGAGATGAGCCAGAATCACTGAAGAACTTCCCTGGGAGTCAGGTCACCAACTTGCACAAGGCTGCTGAGCTGCATCTGCTATCTGTATCCTCACTCAGTTTCTGGATTTTCAGTGTCTTTTAGTTTTGTTTTTAGAACATAGTGTTCTCCGCCCCCTTTGGGGTTTCCTGTTTTAATGTTTGAATTACCTCAGCTTTGATATGTTGTAGAGAACAGAAAAAAAGAATATAAGAATTTTAACACACACAAATACACACACACACACACACAAACCCACACACACACACAAAACAGAAAACCCAAACCCAGTGCCTTCTTATACTTCCAACCAGTGGTCTTGCTTGTCATGGAATGGATGGGACCACAGACTGGGCTGTAGGTCCTCGAGGAGCCTAATGCCTGTTTCTTCTGATTGTTTGGGGCACACTTTAATCCTGTTGGTCAGGTAATACATAAGACATAGTTACATATTAAAAAAAGAAAAGAAAAGGAAGAAATGCATTGTGCAGCCCAAGGGTTCAGTACAAAAGCATGAAAGGGAATTTTGCTTTTTTTTTTTTTTTTCTTTTGACAGGCATGGAAGAGAATCAAATCCCCAGTTCCCAGCAAGGACTTTCTTTTCAGCCTCCTCTCACATCCTACACTTCCCAGAGCTGTCTTTGACGAGCTTGGGCTGCCCACCTCCCTTTGTTCTTCCAGTGTGTGGGATGACTGTGTCTGTGGAGGCAGAGAATTCTCTGTCTCGTTCTCTGTTTTCCTGAGTCCCACTCATGCCCAGGCAGGAACCTTTCTGGGACAGGGAATGGAGGTTGGTGATTGCAGAATTGCTGGGAAGGAAGGCCCTCTGATACAACTTCTTCTTCCTTCTGTTCCTCCTTCTTCTCCTTTTCCTCTTCCTCTTTTCCTTCTCTTCCCCCTTCTTTCTCTCCTCTCCCTCCTCCTCCTTTTATTCACCATAGGGTTTCTTTGTATAACCCTGGATGTCCTGGAACTCATTCTGTATATCAGGCTGGTCTTGAACTCATAGCTCTGCCTGTCTCTGCCTCCCCAGTGATCAGATTAAAGGCATGAGTCACCACTGTCCAGGACCTATGAAATATGTTATGTCCAACGTGTTACCTTCTCTCAGTTGGAGAAATGATATTTGACTCAGTAGTAGTTCATCAAAAATTATCCTCATGCTGATTTGCAGTGTCTTGTGGTGGTATATTTGTTTGCCCTAGATCTAGATGTGTGTGCATGAATGTGTGTGTGTGTGTGTGTGTGTGTGTGTGTGTGTGTGTGTGTGTGAAGTAGGATGTCAGGTGTCTTCCTCTGTTGATCATTGCTTTATTTACTTACTTACTTACTTAGATATACGGCCTTTCTCTGAGTCTGAAGCTCACAGCTTCGCTAGGCTGGCTAGGAAGTAAGCTACCAGTATCTGCCAGGCTTTGCCAATGCTGGTGTTACAGGCCCGTGTGACCATGCCCAGCTTTTATGTGGGTCCTAGGAAATAAAAAACAAGTTTTCATTCTTGCATAGCAAATCTTCTTATCTGCTGAGCCATCTCTGTTGCTCTAAGAAAAAGTTTAATTTTTTTTTCTTTTAGTCGTAATTCTAGTTACTATCAGTGCTGATGTGAAAATCCATTCAGCTTCATGATTCACTGATAGGGCAGCCAAGTGCTCAGGTAGGTGGCTTCCAGAACATGGCCACTGCCTTTGAAAATCAGCTCTACCATTTATTGGGCAGCTCCCATTAGGTGGCTGCCTAATCTTTTCCTAACAGTTCTCTAATCTACAAAGCAAAGATTATAGCAACCACAGTGAAAATAGCTGCTAGTGTCCGTTGTATGCTTAGTGAGAAAGACACTGTGGCTAGCTCTTCTCTGACATTTCCTTTAAGCCCCACAGCAGTTCTGTGCCTCTGTGTTGTGAAGCTAAAACAGGCAAGCATGTATTAAGCACTTGCTATGTACTGGGACCTGCTATATACTATCTTCTTTGCTAGATTTAGAGATAAAAGTGTGTATGGGGGGAAGGGGGTTCTTGTGAGGACTCTGGGATCCTCTGTGGCACTGTGGGATTCACAGGCAAGAATGATGAAATCCATGTGCAACACTCATAGCTACTTTGTTGCAATGGAACAGGCAATTCTTCTACCAGGTTTTGGTGTCTTTTGACTTAGGAACCCTGCCCTACTAACATTACCAGAGAACAGCATGTGCAGACCCTGACATGTACAGCTATGTCTGTCTCATACATGAACACATGTCATCCTGCAGAGTTCCATCCTACCCACCTCTGGATGACACCCTTCTAGCCACACTAGAACTGTGGTTACGCTTCTTCACCCTTCTTGGCTTGAGTTACTGAATACAAAAATGTGGGCAAATAGGATATGATGTCAGCTGAAAGATGAATGTAAATACATATATATGTATGTATATTTGTATATATAAATATATAAAAATGTGTAGACAAATATATAAACATATTTTTGTATATATATATGTGTCCATATGTACTTATATATGTGTATTTATATATGTCTATATTTACATACATATATCTCAGCCATAAAGAATGGATCCATGTTATTTGTAGGGAAATGAATGAAATCTGAGATCATCATGCTATGTTAAATTAGCCAGAAGCAAAAAAGTATTGTGTGTTTTCTCACAAATGTAAAAAGTTACAAAAAAAACAAAAGAAGATGATCTGGGTGAATGGGGGAGGAGAGGGGAGGACAGGAGAAGATGGATACTGTCAGAGCACAAACATGTGTGGAGCTGTCATGGCAAGCCAGCAACATGACTAGTGGGCACCCCGAGTCGAGGGAGACCAGGAAGGGGTGCATGCCTGTGGTCCAGATTGTTTCACGGTAAGGTGCTAGTAACACCTGCCTTCTGGGTGGACTCATTTTGAGCATAAGGGCAGAAGGCTGGGGCAGGATCGGGAGAGAACGAGACAGGAAAGAGGAAGAGATGTGGGGAGGAGGAGGCAGGTAGCGGGAAGGCAGCCCGAGACAGAGAAAGGTATGACCAAACACAGGAAAACAGTTACCTTCAGCGGGTTTTAGGGAAAGGCCTTTTCCTGAGGAGAGAAGCCCCAGGGGATGGGTGTTACCTCAAATGAATGCTACACAGCAGATGGCACCTGACAGGAGAGGAGTGTCGAGGGCAGTGGCTGGAAGCCTTCTGCTGGTCCCTAACATACACGTGGGCACCAGACTGTGAATAGCTTCATGTCCTGTAAAAAAGGCCCCTCCCTGAAGAGAAATGTGATTGGCCTGTGCATATTGAAAAACTATTCTCTGGGTTAGTTCAGAAGCACACCCTGAAGCTAGCAATTCTCCGAAGGGTAGAGTTCTCTCAGAGCGGGTGTCTCTGTGTGTGTGTGTGTGTGTGTGTGTACGTGTGTGCATGCACATGAGCTCACTGACCTATTCTGAAGCCTGCACTTGTCAGAACTGAGTGTGTAAATCCTTTGATCTAGCATCTTATATTTAATTATCCATAAAGGCAAACTGCCAGGACTCCTAAGGGGATGTTGGTGATGAATGTGGGATGCTTGTCAATGCAGTTTGTAGAGGAAGAATGCAGAGCTGCTCAGATGCTCAGAAGGCAATGTGCGCAGGACCAGCTGCGCTGAAGAACTGGGCAGTCGTTACGAAGAGCACCGTCAGGGCTGAGAAGCACGCTCAAGACACTGGCTTCAGCCCCCAATGTTGGCAGAAAAGGAGACAACCTACAAGTCATGTGCACTGTTACACTTTTCTACGAAAATCTTTATAGCTACCGTAGAAGTTATGTATTCATAGACAATCCTATTCTGTGATTTTGACAAGTTACTAAAAATAATTGTGTGTGTCAGAATTATCAGTCGAGAAAAACATCTAAGCTAGTAAAAGTGGAAAACCTAAAATTTAACATCTACAGTAGTTACACAGGATAGCTTTCTATTAAAAAGCCTTTTTAGGGTTTTCAAATTGTTAAGATTTATTTTTATTATGTGTGTGTGTGTGTCTGTCTATGTGAGCAAATAGCATGGTGAGCAGGTGTCTACAGAGGCCAGCCTATCAGATTCCTTGGAGCTGAAGTTTTAAGTGGTTGTGCACCATCCAACTTGAGTGCTGAGGACCAAACTCACATCCCTTGGAAGAGCAGCAAGTGCTCTTAATCACTGAGCCATCTCTCCACTCTCATATTTTAATTGTTTTTTTTAATTTACGTGTATGCATGAATATGTTCCATGTATGTACACGTGTCAGAAGAGAGTGTTAGATCTTCTGAAACTAGAGGTTCAGGGGTCCCCGGAACCAGGCTCCTCTGGAAGAGCACTGTGGCCTTGACCACCCAGCCCCAGCTTTGTGTCTTTAAATAAATAGTTTTGCTAAATTTCTGGGAAATAGTTTGAGCAGCCAAATAACTGCTCTAGCTAGATGGACATTTTAAAAATGTTCTTTTAAGTAATGGGAAGTATATTTTAAAGTTTGCTAGTAGCATTTTTTCCTTATTTGTTAGCAAATTCTTTCTTTATTGGGAATATAAATACACATGAAATATCCAGATGACCAAATATGCTGAAATCATGCTTAATGAGAGTTTTACTGCAGTTGGTCACTGGAATTTTACTCAATGATCTGCTGCGGAGGAAATTATTTCAACACAGATCCCAAGAGGTTTGGCCACCGTTCAGAAGTCATCTTCCTCATTTGTACTTCTGTTCATCACATGCTCTGGCAAAGTGTGACCAGGAATCTCAGGCACATATACGTACATACACAAAAATGTGTCTAAGTCAATGACAGATGCTTTGGGGCAAAATTATCCAATGTCATATGTCCCTTAGGGCAGCCATTTAACTATGATTTGCATGTCTGTTTGTTTTGTAGGAAGTGACCAGGTTCACTCCTGGATACTAGTTATGAGCCAGGTCGTTAGTACTGCCTGGAGAGTAGCGAGGGCCTCTGTGATGACGACGTTGTCCCTCCTGTCAGCCATCCTCTGCTACTTCAGAAGTCTGCATTTATATCTGGGGCACCAGCTGAAATGGTGGGTCATCTTGTCACCTTTCCTTTTCAAAAACACCCTTGCCACACCAAAAGATTCAAATATAATTGTTTCCTTTTCTTTTCAGGTGGATTGGATATCTACAGAGAAAATTCAAAAGTAAATACTTCGTGCATATGTTTTCTTATTCTTTTTTTTAACCTAACTTTATTTTTTATATTTATTTAGCTTACATCCCAGTTATAACCCCCTTTCTCATCTCTTCCCGGCCCCACCCTGCCTCCCCCCTCCCCGCCCATTCTTCCGCCCTATTTCTCAGAAGTAGGGAGTCCTCCTTCCCTACCATCTAACCCTGGCCTATCAAGTCTCACTAGGACTGCTTGCATCCTCTTCCTCTGTGGCCTGGCAATGCTTCCCCCCACCACCAGGGGGAGTGATCCAAGATTGGGCAGCAGAGTCCAAGCCAGAGACAGCCCCTGCTCCTTTTACTAGGGACACACATGAAGACTGGGCTGCCTATCAGCTATATCGGACCAGGGAGTCTAGGTCCTCTTCATGCATGGTCCTTGGTTGGTGCATCAGTCTCTGCAGGCCCACATGGGCCCAGATTTGTTAGCTCTGTTGGTCTCCTTGTAGAGATGCTGTCTGCTTTGGGTCCTTCTATTCCCCCAGTTTTTTTATGACTCCCTGTGCTCTGCACAAAGTTTGGCTGTAAGACTTAGCATCTGCTTCAACCCCTTCCTGGGCATATACCCAAAAGATGTGTCACCATATAACAAGGACATTGCTCAACTATGTTTATAGCACCTTTATTTGTAATAGCCAAAATCTGGAAACAACCTAGATGCCCCTCAAAGAAAGAATGGATTAAAAAAAAAAAAGTACATTTACACAATAGAATACTACTCAACTATTAAAAACAAGGGAATCATGAAATTTGCAGGCAAATGAATGGAACTAGAAAAGATCATCCTGAGTGAGATATTCCAGACCCGGAAAGACACACATGGTATATACTCATTCATAAGCATATATTAGCCATACAGTACAGGATAACCATACTACAATCCACAGACCTAAAGAAGCTAAGTAACAAGGAGGGCCCTAAGGAGGATGCTCAATTCTCATTCAGAAGGGCAAATAGAATAGACATCAGAAGTGGCTGAAGAGAGGAACAAGATGGGAGACTACCATAGATGTCTTATGAAAGACTCCACCCAGGAGGGATTGAAGCTGATGTTTTCTTATTCTTAAGGCCAGAGAAGGGTAATGAAAGAAGAGGGATGGGAAAATTAACTGTCTTTTATTTTTTGTTTTGCCCAGGAAACCTCAGTGTGGAGGCAGAAGTAGATTTACTCAGTTATTGTGCAAGAGAGTGGAAAGGAGAAACACCGCGAGCGAAACTCATGAGGAAGGTTTGTCTGCCTATGGGGGCTAAGGAAAGCAGGCAGTGTCCATCAGAATCATGGTAGTTAGTTCTGCTTTACCAAACCCATAGGCCAGCCTGCGCCAAACGTGGTGTAAGTCAAGGCTGCAGCCTAAGTCCAAAGCTGAGTAACTGCTGGATATTGGCTTTAGACCTTGATCGGGTTTGCTTTTCTGTTGCTGTGGTAAAACACCCTGATGAAAAGCAGCTTTGAGAAGGAAAGGGTTTATTTGGCTCACACTTCCCTGTCACGGGCCATCCTTGAGGGAAGCCAGGGCAGGATCTGAAGCAGAAACCATGGAGGAACACTTCTTAATGGCTTTGCTCTCAGGATCTGGCCCGAGCTTACCTGCCTAGGGGTGGTGCCGCTCACGGTGGGTTCAGCCCTTCCACATCAATCCTTCATCAATACTGTTGATTACAGACATGGCCACAAGCCAGTCTGATATGGCCAGGCCCTCCAGTAAGTCTCCCCCATTCCAGGTGACTCTGGGCTGTTGAATCAAGCAGAGAGATGATTCAACCAGGACAGCCTGGACCTCAGAGTTTCTCACTCTGAGGCTAGAAGTCAGTTAGGCCTGTACCCTGAGAAAACATGAGTCGGACTGAACTGTCCTTAGCTCTCTGCCTCTTCCACTTCTGCATGTGCTGTGGAGACCCTTCATTGGAGGGATTAGACACCATGGCATAAATACTCTGAGGAGCTTTAGAGTTCCATTGAACTGGTCTCGGTAAGTACCCCAATAGTGCTGCCCACTCCAGTCTCAGGCAAAAGACAGGAGGTGGAGGCCCAAAGTTCTTTTGGTGTGGTCTTAAAGTATATGGTTTTTCACTGCAGTTGAGTTGTGTTTATCACCAACCCTAAATAACCTGTCTTGGTCTTCCAAGATTAGCCAGCTAAATAAAACAGCATGAGGACCCCATACATACCAGAGTCCCTGTAGAGTCGTATGCATAGGGTGGCTCAAGGAGAAAAATCTGATGTCATGAGCTCAAGAGAATTCTTCTCTGGCTTCCAGAAGTGCACTGGCTTGTGTGAGCTGTAAACACACACACACACACATCACATCACATCACATCGCATCACATGCATAAAATAGTGGTAGTGATGATGGTAGTAATAAAACTTAAAAACAAAATAGGGTCTGGAGACATGGCTCAGCACTTACGAACACTAGCAGTTAGTGCATAGGACCTGAGTTCCATCCCAGTACCTATGTCAAGAAGCTTACAACTAACTGTCTGTAACTCCAGCGCCAGGATATCCAATACCATCTTTAGGTCTCTGTGCATGCGCAGGCACACACATAGACACATACACCATCTAAAAATAAATCTTCCAAAAAAAATTTAAAACAAAGAGCTAAAAATAAAATAAAATTCCATGCCCGGTCATCATTTATCACTACTCCACTTACTTGCGTTATTTGGGAACCATACATAGCCCATTGGAGACCCACTCTTTCAGTGTGCTCGCTAGGGCCTTACTTCCGGTGTGAACACCGAAGCTCAGCGTCCTCTGAGCGCACTGCCACAAGCATCCACTGCAGTGGAGTTCATTTGAACTACCCTTTCGTGCTGACAGGCCTATGAGGAGCTCTTCTGGAGGCACCATATTAAATGTGTCCGGACAGTGAAGAGAGACAACTATGACGCTCTCAGGTCTGTGTTGTTCCAGATCTTCAGCCAAGGTCTGTCTTTTCCATCATGGATGAAAGAAAAAGACATCGTTAAGGTACGAGTCCTCACTGGGAACACAGTCAGTGGGGGCTCCCTGTCCTGTCTAGGTAGCTTTGTGCTGAGGGTTCCCATCCTGAAGGCGCTTTGAAGGTCATTTAGCTAGTTCCTTCTCACCGTCTCTTTGACGAGGAGCCGTCTCAGCATTTGCTGGTGTTCCCAGTTTTGTTTGTCTTTAATGCTCTCAGCTTTTCTCGAGAGGTATCAGTCCTTCGTAAGTAAGGTAGTCGGATAACGTGAGCCTTTTTACTATAACACAAATGGTTATTAACAAATGCATACAGCGGGTACTTCCACTCCAAAGGTTTTTGGATTCTAATAGGTATATTTTGTTTCTTATTATTTATTTAGGTGTGTGTGTGACGTGGGGGAAGGGGCACATGCCATCGTGCATGTGGAAGTCAGAAGACAGTTCTGTGGAGCTGGTTCTCTCCTTTCACCTCTGCATGGGTTCCAGGGACTGAACTCGGGTCCTTGGGTTTGCACAACAAACACCATCACCCACTCAGCCATCTTGCCTGCCCTCATTTGCTTTTAATGAATAGATGCTGAGTATCTCTTCATGTGCCTATTTGCCATCTATAGCATCCTGGAAAACTGTATACTTAAATCTCTTGTCCATTTTTATTGGATTGTTATTTTCTTTCTTTTCTTGTTTTTGTTTGTTTGTTTGTTTGTTTTTTGTTTTTGTGAGAGGGTTTCTCTGTGTAGCCATGCCTATCCTGGACTCTCTCTGTAGACCAGGCTGGCCTTGAACTCACAGAGAGCCACCTGCCTCTGCCTCCTCTGCTGGGATTAGAGGTGTGCACCACACTCCCAGCTGAGTTATGGTTCTCTTATTGTTTTGAAAATCCTTTATATATAGTTAATACAAGGGCTTTATTAGATACGTGACTTGCAGATGCTTTCTCCTAGCCTATGGCTTGTTTTATTATTTTTTTAATAGTTTATGGCAGCATATTTTCTTATCTATCTTATGTGTATTGGTGTTTTGCCTGCATGTATGTCGATGCACCATGCAGTGCTTGAGGAAGCCAGAAAAGAGCAATGGGCCCTCTGGAACTGGAGTTACAGGCAGTTGTGAGCCACTGTGTGGCAGCTGGGATCTGAACCTAGGTCCTCTGGAAGAACAGGGCCCTTAACTGTTGAAACATCTCTCCAGCCCAACCATACGTTCTTGATTAACAACTTGAATTAATTGTTTTGAATGCAGTATGCCCAATTTAGTATGGCAGAGCAGGGAATATGAAGTATATGTATACATGACCTCAGTTTGTTTGTTTGTTTTTTTCTTCTTCTTGATGTCTTTTGTTTAAACTTGTCTTCAGCAGTTTCGTTTCTTAGAAAATGTTTGTCAAATATATGCAGTGTGCTAACCCTGCTAGTTAACTAGGATAAAGAATGAGACGCAAAACCTGGGCTGAGCCCCTGAATTTGTGGAATGAGGTCCTGACTGCCAGCAGTCTAATCTTTGCATCTTCCAGAATTTAATGTGGAGCTCTGTGGAGTGAGTGGCATTGCTGTTCATTTATTACTGTTCATTTATATTCATTTGTAGCCTCATTAGCCTACAGGGCAAGAAAGGAGGAAGTACTGGCTAAGCCCATTTTCAGCTGCTGAGGGACAGCCAGGTTTGGGAGCCAGCTGCCCCGTTGTGTAGCCTACCTGTTGCTTGGTGTGCCCTGCTTTTCTAACAACATTTCGTTATAGACAGTTTCTAAAGGGTTACGTCAGGGCTTATGGTATTTTATCCAAAAAGATTGCTTCTTTGGACATAATCCCAGGGTTAGGTGTTTGTCTAGAATATATGCTAAAAATCACTTAATCCACAAATCTAAAGCAGAGACGACTGCGTGCTTTTTATTTAACTGGCTGTAGTCTTTCCGAGGGTTGCTGCGTGAGATAAGATTGTGTGCTGTGGCATTCCAAATCGTGCGAGCTAAGCCTTGAGACACTAATCGTTGTCGGCATCTACTTCCTTTTCAAGCTTCCTGAAAAACTGCTCTTTTCTCAAGGCTGTAACTGGCTCCAGCAGTACAGTTTCGGACCTGAGAAGTATACAGGTCCCAATGTGTTTGGAAAGTTACGGAAATGTGTGGAGTTACTGAAATCGCAGGTGAGCATTTAGGGATGAAAGCACCCATCTCAGATGCATCCATCTCTCTGTCATGTGGGTAGGGAAATGAAACTGAGTGGAGAAGGCTTCCCCTGGAGGAGGCTTGCTCTTTCTCCTATCAAGTACTAGAGTACTGTTCTGTGTGATGGCTTTGCCAATTGTGGGGTAGGAGCTTCAGTGGCTGCACTGGAAACCTGACACATGAGAGAACTTTGTTTCCAAAATGGCACAATGTCCAGGCCTCAGAAATGTGCTGCTGCAAGCATCCTGCCCACGTGGTGGTGACGGCACAGGTGCAATAAGTTCGCTACCAAGCTCTGCCTGGCTTTCAATCATGAACAGTCTTGGGGTGATGGCAGTGCACTATCCTTATCTCTTGCCGGCCATCTCATCTGGAGGAAATGTCTTTCTGAGTCATAGCTTTCTTCTCCCTGAAGAACTGTGACTGGTGTGTAACCTGCACAGTTATCATGAGGGTATGAGTTACTCCACATAAGTGTGTTGCAGAGCGCTGGTTACACACCTCTCTTGCACTGTTCTTTTTTTTTTCCCTAAAAAATTTATCTCTCTGTAAATACAAATTTCAACATCAACAAACAATAGTCCAGTAGAAAAATACCAGCCATTAACATTGATAACTCTTCTTAGTTTAATAAATAGAACTTTGGCATTCAAATTTCTAGCTGTAAACCCTATTCAAAAAACAAAAACAAAAACAAAAACAACTTCTTTCAAAAGAAGGAGGTAAAAACAAAATGTCAGAAGGCATAAGCCAGCCAGTCTTTACTGGTGTAGCCTTTGTGTGACCCAGCAGCCACAAGCAGCTTTAGAGAACTGACATGTTTGGTAGTTTACCAAGTAGTGGTATGTTTTGAGGAAAGTAATTTTATCTTGTTTATTACAAAAAATTTAGGCATTTGTGTGTTAGGTTTGTACAGTCGCATGTACCCTTCACACTCACGCCGTCCCTGTGCTTGCAGTGGGCGGAGTTCAGTGGGATGAGAGATTACCACAAGAGAGGCAGCATGTGCAACAGGCTCTTCTCCGACGCCATCTTGGAGTATAAACTGTATGAAGCGTTGAAGTTCATCATGCTTTACCAGGTCACGGAAGCGTACGAGCAAATGAAGGCAAACAAGACCATCCCCAGCCTTTTCAGACTCCTGTTTTCCAGGGAGTCGTCAGCAGATCCTTTGAGCTTCATGATGAACCACCTGAATTCCATAGGTGATGCAAGCGGATTGGAGCAGGTGAGTGGGGCTCCCAGTGTGTGGGCCAAGGATGACTGAGGAAAACTCAAACCCTTGTGCCTCTGGGGCTTATGTTTCGAGTGATGGAACCAACTGCACAGAGGTAGCTGGCTCAGACTGCCAGCCCCATGGGTGTGAAAGAAGAACAAGCCTCATTTCTGGGTGCCAGTCCTGTAAGTCCGAGGACCCTTGGGCCAGAGTCCTGGTTCATAGTGCCTTGTGACCACGTGGAGACAGGGCCAGTCAGAAAGCCAGATCACTGAAGGAAGGCATTAGGTTACTCTGTCACAGACAAAAGTTAGTAAGGACATTAAGATCACAGGATGACAAAGGTCTTCTGTCTATTGCTGTTTTCGGTCCAAAAGGAGTGGTGAATCAGATGATAGCTTTACTAAAAGGTCAAATTGGATGGAAAGAAATTCAATTCTTAATAGCGAACACTCTCCCCTCTCCTTCCCTCCCCCTTCTGCCCATCTTCACCCTTCTCTTCCTCTCTTCTTCCGTTCCCTCCCCTCCTTTTCTTTTCCTTACCTTTCTTCTTCTTTTCCTCATCTTCACCTAACTTCTCCTCTTCCCCTCCATTCTCTTTACTCCCCTGAGATAAGTCTTACTCTGTAGCCCAGACTGGTGTGGAACTCACTATGTTCCTAGACTGGCCTCCAGCTCCTGCTATTTTCTTGCTCCAGCCTCCCAAGTGCTGTGACTGTAGTCAGCTTGAACATCCCTCTCTGTTCCTCATCAGTTTCTTCTGGCTTCTTCTCATTCTCATGGTCCCACATT
The DNA here is from genome assembly GCF_030254825.1 of Meriones unguiculatus. Lineage (NCBI taxonomy): Eukaryota > Metazoa > Chordata > Mammalia > Rodentia > Muridae > Meriones > Meriones unguiculatus. Next base: position 103,567,817 of record NC_083351.1, read on the forward strand.
CATTTCCACACTGTGGTCCCTTGTCCCTAAGCCATGCTCCCTTGCTCTGTGGGTGAGTCTGTCACAAAGCAGGTCACCCCATAAACTGTACCAAGCCGGAATGTGGTGGGAGCATAGAAATACATGTCTATGACCTTGCTTTCTTTTATCTCCAGATTGACATGTTCATACTCGGGTACTCCCTTCAAGTAAAGATAAAAGTGTTCCGGCTCTTCAAGTTTAACTCCAAAGACTTTGCAGTCTGCTACCCGGAGGAGCCTCTCAGGGAGTGGCCAGAGATCTCCCTGCTGACCGAGAATGACCGCCAGTACCACATTCCTGTCTTCTAAGTCTGCCGCAGACTGAACAACATCGGCTCTTCTCAGTGACAGTGGTCATGCTTGCAAGGAAAGTGTCTCTGAAAAACCCATGGTACTGTTTCAGCCAAGGAGGACGCCATGACCTACAGGAACACCAGATAGAGAGAGCCAGCATGGGTCACCTTTCTTTTTCAGTGGTTCCCTCCAGAGCAGCACGCATTTGTTTTGATGGTTGACTTTGTGCATAGAGATCTGCTGGCTTGGTTCTTTAAGACAGAGAAACTTAATATGGAAAAAACAAAAAAACAAAAAAAACAAAACTGGAAGGTAAATGGCTAACCGGAGCAGCAGGAATTTTTTTTTTATCTCTGACCTTCATGTTCTTTAATAAGAATTTCTCTGTTTATTTGGAACAATCATAAATAAACAGGGCCAAGTTTTGTAAGCATTATCCTCCTGGGAGTCTTTGTTGTTTATTAATTATTTAGAAGCACCTAATTAAGGTTAAAATATTGTGTGTGTTTATGTATATGTGTGTTTATATACACTCAAATGTATGTATTCATTTATGCACCTACATCACAAACAACCACCGGTTTGTAATCTTGTACAATTTCTTTATCTCTCTCTTTCTCTCTCTCTCTCTCTCTCTCTCTCTCTCTCTCTCTCTCTCTCTCCCTCTCTCTCTCGGTGCTGTTGAATCTGGCCAGCTTAAATCAGTTTATTTAAATAAAAGGAGATAAATTCTATGGATTTGGACAACTGTACAATTTTTGAGCTGTCACAGAAACATCAAGCATTGGTTTATTTAGCCTGTATTTACACATCCATTTAATAAGTAGAATCTTGGTATTGGCTGAGTAACATCCCAGATACAGAGGGGTCTGTGTCTTCATCCCAGCATCCCGGAAGACTTTGGCTAAATGGCACAAAAAAGAATACAAGTGCAAGTAGGACTGATGGCTTTGTCCTCTGAACCTGAAGGGAGTCCGTCCATCTGGACTGTCCAGGTGGCCCCAGTGTGATGGAAAGGCCCACAAACTGAAGAGGTCCTGTATGAGAGGAAGCTGTGAACTATGGAAGCAACATTATCCTGGAGGATAGAGGAAGTGGCAGAGCCAGTGGTACTGATGTCTCTAGGAGGTAGAAAAGAGCAGAGACAGACCCTCTTCCTGAGCCCCAGAAGGAACATGGCTGCTCCAGGCCCTTGTTCTGGTCTGCTGATATCAGACTTCCAACCTCTTACCTTTAATCCTCCAGGACCTTTTCCACAAACCTTCCTAATGCTTCAACCTGTTTATATAGGTCCTCACGTTGTGGCGACCTCCAACCATAAAATTACTTTGTGCTACTTCATATCTGCAATCTTGCTCGTGTTATGAATTGTAATATAAATATCTGATATGCAGGACATCTGATAAGGGACCTCTAAAGGGGTCTCGACCCACAGGATGAGAACTACTGCTCTAAGAAAATGGATTTGAATTTAAGCCTGGTTTTACTTTGTCTGGGTGGGGGGTGAGGAGAAGAGACAGGGTTTCTTAATGTAGCCCTGGTTGGCTTGTATGGTTTGGGGGCTAACAAGGCAATGCATATGTCTGTGTCTATGCATACCCTCTTCCTATCGCCTGAGCTGTCAGAAGGGACTCCACATGTTACTGTAGCTAAGAAAGGTTGATCTCTACCTTTTCTGTTCCAGGCAGGCATGATGACAGGAAGCCACAGGTTGCCATGATTGATATTACAGACTATATAAAATGCCTACTCTGAACTCTGGGTGCAGTTGAACTCAGGCACCTGGCATTTGCATGTACCACTCTTTTTGGATTTTTCAGTGTGGTTATTTCTACATCAATACAGAAAGGAAAGGAAAAAAGTTTTCCCTGGGATTAGCCTGTGACTCTGAGACAACCCAGTATTGATATACTTCTGGGTGAAGGATGGGGTTTTCTATAGGGCAGGAATTTTGGATATTTTTACAGAATAAAGACAAGAAAAGCAAGATGACATCTATCTTAGAATCTGCACTGCAGTGGCAGTGTGCCCAAATTAAACACCTTAAGGAGGGAAAGATTATTTTTGACCCTTGGATTCCAAGGTTTCCATCCACAGGATTTGGTGCCACTCATTCGGGTCCAAGACAAACATCATGGTGGAAGAAGCATATGGTTGAAGCCCCTTGCCCTTGATAGACAGGAAGTAAAAAGAGAGGAAGTAAGCAGAGATGAAGTTTAACGTTTAAAGGCACACTCAGGGCTGCGCTGTCCTCCAGCTAGGCACTTCTCCTAAAGTCTGACTGTCTTCTGAACATTTGGCAGCTAGGGATAAAGCATTCATCATATGAACCTACATGGAACACTTCCTCTTCAAGCCACAACAATATTCAAATAGTGGCATCCAAACAAGGTTCTCAGGAAGGAGATACTGGATGTTTTTGCCTGTTTTATTTAGTTGTCTAGTGGATATATCAAACTAAGTCACCAGAAGGATCTTCATGTAAATTGTAGCCACTTTTATACACCATGCTGACAATAAATGAGAGGTGAACAACTTTCACGATGCCAACATTTAAGCATCCTCCTAACCCTCTATGTTTTGAATGATAAGAAGTTTATAGCAAAATTGTTTTCTGATTTTACAGTTTCCCAACTGTGTTCATACTGAGGGAAATAGGAATGGTCAAAGACCGGCCTTTTAAAGACTTTGTTTTAGTTTTGACTATGTGAATGTGTATATGTCTATATACAGGTATGTGCACATGAATACTGATAACCAAGAAAGCCAGAGGCATCAGATTTCTCTGGAGCTGGAATTCCAGGTGGTTATGAGCTATCTGACATGGGGTCTAGAAGCCAAACTTAAGTCCTCTGCAAGCAGTATGTGCTCTTAACCACTCAGCCATTTCTCCAGTCCCAAGACTGACTTTTTGTCATGGTGAAATATATATATTAAAATTTACTCCTCAACTGAATTATGGATACAGAAATTGTGGTTCGTCTACACAATAGAATATTACTCAGCAATTACTCAACAAACAAGGACATCATGAAATTTGCAGGTAAATGGTGGGAACTGGAAAAGATCATCCTGAGTGAGCTATCCTAGAAGTAGAAAGACACACACAGTATATACTCACTCATATAGACATATAATATAGGATAAACATACTAAAATCTGCACACCTAAAGAAACTAATCAAGAGGACCCTGACTAAAATGCTCAATCCCCATCCTGAAAGGCAAAGAGGATGGACATAAGAAGAAGAAGAAAACAGGAAACAAGTCAGGAGCCTGCCACAGAGGGCCTCTGAAAGGCTCTGCCCTGCAGACTATCAATGCAGATGCTGAGACTTATGGGCAACCTTTGAGCATAGTGCATGGAATCTTATGAAAGAAGTGAGAAATAGATCTGGAGAGGACAGGAGCTCCACAAGGAGAGCAACAGAACCAAAAAATCTGAGCACAGGGGTCTTTCCTGAGACTGATACTCTAACCACGGACCATGCATGGAGATAACCTGTACAGATGTAGCCCATGGCAGTTCAGTGTCCAAGAGGATTCCATTGTAATAGGAACAGGGACTGTCTCTGACATGGACTGATTGGCCTGCTCTTTGATCACCTCCCTCTGAGAGGGGAGCAGCTTTACCAGGCCACAGAGGAAGACAATGCAGCCAGTCCTGATGAGATCTGATAGACTAGGATCAGAAGGAAGGAGAGGAAGACCTCCCCTATCAGTGGACTTTGGGAGGGGCATGCGTGGAGAAGGGGGAGGGAAGGTGGGATTGGGAGGGGAGGCAGGAGGGGTTTATGGGGGAATACAAAGTGAATAAAGTATAATTAATAAAAATTTTTAAAAAATAAAAAAATGCCTTCTGAATAGTTTCCAAGTGAGCAGTTCAGTGGCATGCTCACATTATCACACAGCCATCACCACACTCAGAACCTTTACCCTCTGTCTTCAAGGCAACATTTTCTGTAGAAGACAAGTCTAATTCTCCACTAGTAACCTGGATTTTCTTTACTTTTCACATGTCTTACTATGTCCTTCTAAACAATCTGTGTTTTCTCTATAGGTTCAAAAGATCCTTGAGGGCTTAGAGAGATGGCTCCTTTGGGAAGAGCTCTAATTGTTTTTTTCAGAGGATTCATCTTCAATTTCCAGAACCCACATCAGGCAGCTCATAACCAACTGCCCATTAAACACAGCCTCATGAGATCTGGCGCCCTCTTCTGGCTTCTAAAGGCACATGTACACCTGTTTGAATACACATACACACAAAATAATAATTAATAATAAGCCCAAACCTTAAAAATTAAAGATCCTCAAAGATCCTAGAAGTCCAACGTGGAGGTTTTGGTGGCCAAATGGGTTTTCATTATCTTAAACCAAAGTACCTATCCCAGTCAGAGACAAGAGAAAATCTCAGGGGCTTCTTCGAGGCCCGGGGAACCCCCAGATTGAGCAGGAGCAGGATGGGCCCACCAGGTAGGGCAAAAGAAAAGTATGGCTGAGGGACATTCATGTGAACATTCCTAGAATATTCTAGGAGCAGAGTTTGTGTGGAAACGCTTCTTATTGTTCTCAATCAGATGCTCCTGTCTCATGGAGATCAAAGAAGACAACTTGAACTCTGAAAGCTTTGTGTGGGAAAAGCCCAGAGAGAGAGAGAGAGAGAGAGAGAGAGAGAGAGAGAGAGAGAGAGAGAGAGAGAGAGAGTTCATGTATAGTGAAGATGCATAGCCATAGGGGCAGAAATGTCCAAGCCTGTTGGAACCCACATCACACCATCACATATACCCCAGATGTTAGATACAGAATTATGGACCTTAATGTCTTAACTCCTGATCTTGCTTTAGATCAGTTTTTCCTTCCTCCTATCTTCTCACTTTTATAATGGAAGCGTTTATTTTTTTGCCATTATGTTTGGGAAGTATACAACATTTTTTTTTCTTTTATAGGGATACACAGACTTGTCTTGAGTCTCAAAGAATAGTTTGGACTTTTGAACATTATTGAGATCTTTGCACAGAGAAAATCTTGAGTTGGACTGAAGATTTTTCATTATGAAATTGCCATAAGCCTACATGGGCTGTGATCAGAATGTCAAAGTTTGAATGCAAAATACCCACCACACACACACACACACACACACACACACACACACACACACACAGAGAGAGAGAGAGAGAGAGAGAGAGAGAGGTTAATATGTCTGACCACCTGCTTCCCAGATAGTGGTGCCATTTGGGAAGGTTGTGGAACCTTTGAAATATGGATCCTGGCTGGTAGATGTGAGTTGCTGGCTGTGAGCCTTTGAAGGTTATACTCATCTGTGATTGCTGCCTCCTTTCTCTACTTCCTGCCCCTGTGACCACAACAAGCTGCCTTATCCCTACATTGACCTAAAGGCAGAGCCACTCCTACTGCCTTCCCCACAATGATGGCCTCAACTCCCCTGAAGCTCTGAGCCAAAACACCTCTTACCTCCTTTAAACTGCTTTGTCAAATATTTTGTCACAGTGGTGAGAAGAGTAACTAATAAATGTGCTTCTCTACTGGAAACTAATAAACATATCCTTACATAATGGAGAAAGCATCATCAACATACAATTCATACCTAGCAAACGTCCTTTTAAAATTTTTACCTTAGGGTGAACAAACCTACCCTGAGGATGTTGTCATCATCAGATCTGCTCTGTAACTAATGCTCAAGAAGTTCTTCTGGTAGAAGAAAATGAAACCAGATGGAAACAGCCACACAAAGAAGGAAGAACACTCAGATTCTCAGCACCCTGTCCAGACTGACCTTGAACTCATGCTGTTCTTGTCTCAGTCTCCGGACAGAATGCATTATTCCCTTAAAATTTTATGTAACAGGATGCTAGAGGATTATTTGAAATAATCCTCAAAGGTTATACCCACCTGTGATTGCTGCCTTTCTCTACTTAATTAGAATGTATGCTATGAACATCACAACCAAAATAACCAACTATAAACATAACAAACCAATACTAGGAAATAAGAAAAAAACCAGAACAAACAACAGAATGGTAGGTGTAATCTCAACACAGCATTGATATGTAAATAATAAAAATTTTCCAATTAAAAAGAATGGATTTGATTCAATTGATTAAACAAAAGGTTTGATAAGTTCTGAACTGGAAAAATGTAACATGCGGAGTTGACATATAGAAGTTTAGTTTTAATGTTTGGGAAGAAGCATGTGTGTGTGTCTGTGTGTGTGTCTGTGTGTGTGTATGTGTGTGTGTGTGTGTGTGTGTGTGTGTGTGTGTGTGTGTGAATCAGCCCCCTCTTTGTATGGATTCTCCATCCAGAGATTTCTATAACACGTGTTAAATTTATAAAATATGTAGTTAGAAGATGTACACATTTATGGCCTATGTTCCTTCATTAGTGTTTTACAGCATTCTTCAAATCTCATATTTTATGGAAGGAAAGAACACTCTTACACAGTGATTCTGAGTAAGCTTCATCACAAACTGGTTTAAAATGTTACAATACTCTAGCTGGTTTTGGAACACACACACGGACTATTATTGCATGTAGTCATTAAAAAGCTACCCAAAGTGACAAAAGAAGTGGTCAGCTTTCTTGACTTAGAAGTAGGAGGAATGAACATTGGCTATCCCAAAAGAATGGAATCGATCAATAATCCTAGAAAATGAGTCCTGTGATGCATGCAGCTTTAGTAAGGATGAAGCAGGAACCCAGAAATGGCCCTCCACTGAAACAAATTGGTCAGCTTGCCTCCACTGGCAGCATGAATGCATTCTAGTCTTTTGAACATATACTATAAGCACGAATGTCAAAGTGCTGGAAGAGAGAGCACTGCCTATTTCTTGTATATATATTAACATATGTAATTAGATAGATAGATAGATAGATAGATAGATAGATAGATAGATAGATGATAGAATTAATCACTGAAAGAAAATGAATACCCAAAGAATTGGAGGAAAGCCTTTGTTTTTTGAAGCAGTTAAACTTTAGATCTAACTTTTGAAAATGTTAGAGGCTGGTGTTTGTGCCTGTCCACAGTAACATACCTTCTTTCTTCTGTATGTGATGAGCAGGACTGTAGTGGAAATGAGCTCTAAAGAATTATACTATATCCATTCCTCGATGGAGGAACATCTAGGTTGTTTCCAGATTCTGGCTATCACAAATCAAGCTGCTATGAACATAGTTGAGCAAATGTCCTTGTTGAATGGTGACACATCTTTTGGGTATATGCCCAGAAGTGGTATAGCTGGATCTTGAGGAAGTGCTATCCCCAATTTTCTGAGAAAGCACCAGATTGATTTCCAAAGTGGTTGTACAAGTTTGCACTCCCACCAGCAATGGAGGAGGGTTCCCCTTTCTCCATCCTCTCCAGCATGTGTTGTCACTTAGTTTTTGATCTTAGCCATTCTGATCAGTGTAAGATGGAATCTCAGAGTCGTTTTGATTTGCATTTCTCTGATGTCTAAGGATTTTAAGCATTTTTTCAAGTGTTTCTCCACCTCTGTTAAAAAAAATCTCTGCTTAGCTCTGTACCCCATTTTTTAAGATACAGAAATTGTGGCACATTTACACAATGGAATATTACTCCGCTATTAAAAACAAGGGAATCATGAAATTTTCAGACAAATAGATGGAACTAGAAAAGATCATCCTGAGTGAGGTGACCCAAAAACAGAAAGACACATATCATATACACTCACTTATAAGCGGATATTGGCCATATAATATAGGATAGCTATACTAAAATCTACAGACCTAAAGAAGCTAAACAACAAGGAGGACCCTAGGAAGGATGCTTAAATCTTATTAGAACGGCAAACAGGACAGAACCAGGGGAAAGGATGGGAATAGGATGGGAACCTACTATAGAGGGTTCTCTGAAAGGCTCCACCCAAGAGGATTGAAGCAGATGCTGAGACTCACAGCCAAACTTTGGGCAGAGTACAGGGAGTCTTATGGAAGTATGTGTCGGAGGATAAGACACGGAGGGGACAGGAGCCCCACAAGGAGACCAGCAAAGCTAAACATCCTGAAGGGGTCACACAGAGAATGATGCATGAACCAAGGACTATGAATGGAGAGAAGCAGGGGTCTACCCCTACTCAGATGTAGCCAATGGGATGCTCATGTTTCCATGTGGGTTCCTGAGTAAGGGGAGCAGGGGCTGCCTCTGACATGAACTTGATTGCCTACTCTTTGATCACTTGCTCCTGGTGATGTGGCCTTGCCAGACCACAGAGGAAGAGGATCCAGGCAGTCCTGATGAGATTTGATAAGCTATGGGCAGATGGCAGAGGAGGAGAACTTCTCCTTTCAGTGGACTAGGGCATGGGGATAAGGAGGAAATAGGAAGGAGGGTGGGACTGAGAGGAGTTGAGGGAGGGGGCTTCAATCATAAAATCATTTGTAATATATATATATATTGTAATTATATATAGTAATACATACAGTAATATATATATATATATATATATGTATTCCCCCCAAAAGGAATTACACTATGTTTACCCAGGCAGCATAAGGAAATCAACAGATGAAGGCCGTGCCATATAGTCTTTTCCTTTTAAGTTTTGATCATTGTTTTTGTATTTACTTTTCCCTTGGGGAAATAACATTTGTATTTTTTAAATAGAATTTGGCAGATGTAGGCATCCCTAATAATTTAGAGATTTAAATGAGGGAAAGATTAGCAAATTGCAGAGTTAAGTCAACTGAGTAAGAACATAGCAGGAAAAGCTGAAATGGAGCTGGGCATAGTAAGGCACACCTTTATTCCCATCACTCAGTAGGCAACAGCAGGTGGATCATGCCAGTTCCAGGCCAGGGGCAATAGAGGGATATCTGTGCCAAAGAGAGTTTGGGCATGGGGAGAGCATAAACCTCTAGTTAGTCCCCTGAAGACTATATTGTCTACTTCTCTTTCAAATTGCCTAGATGAGACTATGAAGATCAGGGACATTACATAATTTCACACAGTTTTTTCTCCTTAACTATTTCTGGAATACTTTTTTTTTTCCTTTTTAAAGATTTACTGTGTGTGTGTATGTGTTATGAGCGCCCATGGAAACCAGAAGACGGTAGATACCCTGGAGGTTATAGGCTATTGTGGGCTGTCCATTGTAGGTGATGGGAACCCACCTCAGGTCCTGTGCAAGAGCAGCAAGCTCAGAGCAGTTAAGCTCAGAGAACACACTTAACTGTTGACGTATTTCTCTCTCTGTCTTATATACAGTTTCTCATTTTGATGTGGTAACTTTTATAGAAATATAAGCAATGTTATCTGGGGGATAGAATTAGCGTATCTCTTATATTTTGTTGATGGGAACGGTCATATGTAATTATACATAAAGAAGTTGAATCTGCAGTTTGGTTATTCAAACTCAGGATATAAAAGACTAGAGACACAGCTGGCAATCTTTTTCATCTCCTTTAGAAACTTGGGAATTTGCATAAATCTGAAGCATGCCCAAGAGTCTCATTCTGGAAATAAAGGGTTTAAGTTTAATTAATCTTAGGCCTTGAGTATATCCAGGATACTTGTCTGGATTTCTACTGTCACAAAAATATTTCCAGAAAGAAAAATTACCTAGTGACTTGTTCAAAAATTAAGTAACAAAAGCACTTCATTGATCACAGGTGATATTTTATATATGCTGTCTTGTTTTATTATGTGTATGTAATCAATCACAAAGTTTTGGATGAGAAAATAATCCTAATAGAGGCCACAAGTAAATCTTGTTGTTTAACTGAACTCCTAGCATATATTTGTTAAATAAATATATGAATGAGATTTTATAATAGATATTGTGTTTCCTAAGCACGTGCTCACAAAATGTACTTAAGTCAATAATGACAACCATAACATGGAAGTTCTAAGAGGAAAAAAATAATAAAATTTTCATTTTTGGAATACTTTAACAGGATTTGGTTAGCCATTCACATGCTTTTTCCAAGAGGACAGCAGTTGCTTGGGACCTGTCCGTGGTGCTGAAAAGGTATGACAGATGTTCAAGGATGCCCTGAAGCTGTGATGCATGTTTTCTTCTATACCTCTGTTTCCAGTGACAACACTACAAATAAAAATTATTATTTGGTATATATTGTTTCTTTCTTAATAACTGGAAATAATTTAAGAATAACAGTTTCATCAGCAGTTTGCATTACCAATGAATTAATATTTTGTGAAATATATACCTCAGTAGACTTTAGTGAACTCATAAAGCTTTTGAGCTGTCATTTCTATCTAATTTTAGGATATTTTTACTACTAGAAAATAATTTTTATAACTATAAGTGGAAACTCAATATTTTCTGTCGTTTATCCTCTGATACTTATAGAACCACTTCCTATCTATGTAGATTTGTCTGTTCTGGATATATCATGTGGAGACAATCACTCAGTGTGGCCTTTCATGACTGGTTTCTTTCACAAATTATGTTTCAGGGATTGTATTTGGATTGCTATGATTTGGGGCTTCACTACTTTTAATTGGTCAAGCTGTTGTGTGATCATATCACATTTTATTCATCTGGTCAGCAGTTGGTGGGCAGTTGAGTAGTTTCCACTGTTTGGTTGTAATTTTAACTGCTTCCATAAACATTCATGTGCAACTTCTTGTGCACATTATTTTCAATATTTTAAAGTCTATGTGCAGGAGGAGAATTGTTGAGCTATATAATGCTTTTAACATCTAGTGTAATTTCCCCAAACCTTCCCCAAATATCCATATCATTTTAGCTTTCTATTATCAAAGGATGAGGGCTTCAATTTCTCCACATCCTCACTGTGCTAGCTCGTTTTAACTGTCAGCAAGGCACAACCTATAATCAAATGAAAAAAGGCAGGTGGTGAATCATCTAGAACAGCTGGCCTGTAGGAATGCCTATGGGAAGTTGTCTTGACTGAGAGCTGATGTATGAAGCCCCAGTCCAGGGTGGGTTGCATTCTTCCCTAGGTCAGACTCCAAAATACAAGTACAAGTGAGAATACAGTTAGTAAGAAGATGTAGCAGGCAGCCTGGGTGCTTTTGTTTCCTTCTACTTTGGGCTGTGACTGCGAGGTGACCTGTCGACTCAAGCTCCTTCCTCTGAACTTTCCTTCAGGATGTTACCTGGAATTACAAGCTAAATAAACCTTGTCCTCCCTTATGTTATTTTTTTATTTGGGTGGTTTTTGTTTGTTTGTTTTGAGACAGGGTGTGTGTGTGTGTGTATGTGTGTGGTGTAGCCCTGGCTGTCCTGCAACTTGCTCTGTACACCAGGCTGGTCTTGAACTCAGAGATCCACATGCCTCTGTCTTCCAAGTGCTGGGATTAAAGGTGTGTGCTACTACCACCTGGCTGCTTTGGGTGTTTTTAACACAGCAGCAGAAAGGAAACTAAAACACATACCAATATTTGTGACTGTCTTCCTTATGTTAGACAACCTAACAAGTGTAAAGGTGTGTCTCATCTTGATTTTTATTTTACTTGCACTTCAGTAGTGACTATGATTTTGAGCACTTTTTTATTTTTGGTATTTACTGGCCATTTGTTATTTTTGTGGTGAGATGTCTGTTCAATCCCTTTACTCATTTTTAAAATATTTGTTTTATCACTGTTAAAGTGAAAAAGCTTTTAACATAGGCTGGACACACCTTGCTTATCAGATATAGATTTCTCTACCATTTTATGGGGTTCTCTTTCTATTCTTTCATGGTGTGAAGGATCAATTTTTGCATCCTTCTTGAAATTTTCCAAATATCTGCTCCCTCAGTAACTGTTAAAGAGTTCATTAACCGAGTGTAAAAACAATTTCATGGCTCAGGAAGTGGTGCAGTCAGTGGAGTACTTGCTCAGAAAGCTCAAGGACCTGAACTTCTTCCTTAGCACCTACATTAAAAGAGAGGCATGCTCAGCTGTGCACATCTGTAACCTGAGCACTGGGGAGGAGAGCCAGGAAAATCTCTTGGATTTGCTGGGCATCCAGGTTAGCTGAATCAGTGAAGTCCAGGTTTAATTTGAGATCCTTTCTAGATAAAACAAAGGGGAGGTACTTTAGAAAAATACCTGACATTGACCTCTGACCTCCACTTACACATGCACACATATGAAAATGCACAAACATGCACACAAACAGGTATTCATGTAATCACTCCAATATCATTGCTTTGGATAGGCTGTTACAAAGCACTGAGCTTAATTTGTAATTGGTGAATACTAAATGTAAGAAAATTCATAGTGGACTTATGGTAAATATGTACATTTGAGGCTAAGATGCATTTGTAGCCTACCGAAGAGGCACATCTCTGTGCTTTGCTTTTGATTCTACTGAGCCTACTTGCTTCTCTACACAAAAAATTTTATTTAAAATGAAAGTGAGGAATAAACAAAAACAGAAGCTTGAGGCTGTTTTATATGTAAAAATTTAAGTTTGTATTTTCATAATCTATTCTTTGGCAAGAAAATGTATTCATTTTATACACACACACTTTTCAATGAAGAAAATTAAGAGTTATTCTGATCTAAATGAATGGCTGCATGTAGAAGAATACAAATAAGCCCATATTTATCACCCTGCACAAAACTCAAGTCCAAGTGTATCAAAGACCTCAACATAAAACCAGATACACTGAACCTGATAGAACAGAAATTAGGGAATAACCTTAAACCCATTGGCACAGGAGACAACTTTCTGAACAGAGCACCAACAGTTCAGGCTCTAAGATCAACAATTAATAAATGAGACCTTATGAAACTGAAAAGCTTCTGCAAGGCAAAGGAAACTGTCAGAAAGACAAAATGGCAGCCTACAGAATGTGAAAAGATCTTCACCAACCCCACATCTGACAGGGAACTGACATTCAAAATATATAAAGAACTCAAGAAACTAGATATAAAAACAAAACAAATAATCCAGTTAAAAATGGGTGATAGATCTAAACAGAATTCTCAGTTGAGGAATCCCAAATGACTGAGGAACACTTAAAGGAATTTTCAATGTCCTTAACTATCAGGTAAATGCAAGTCAAAACTGCATTGATGTTCTATCTTACACCTGTCAGAATGGCTAAGATCAAAACCACAAATAACAACATATGCTGGCAAAGATGTGGAGCAAGGGGAACACACCTCCACTGCTGGTGAGAGTGAAAAGTAGTACAGGCACTATGGAAATCTATATGGTGGTTACACAGAAAATTGGGAACCAATCTACCTCAAGATCCAGCTATACCACTCTTGGGATATACCAAAAGGACAGCGCATCCTACCACAAGGACACTTGCTTAATCGTATTCATAGCAGCTTTATACATAATAGCCAGGAACTGGAAACAACATAGATGTCACTCAGCCGAAGACTAGATAAAGAAAATGTGGTATATTTACATAATTGAATGTTGTTCAGCTGTTGAAAAAAATGTCATCATGAAATCTGCACACAAATGGATGAGGCTAGAAAAATTATTCTGAAGCATGTGAACCAGACTCAGAAAGACAAACATGGTACATAGTCACTTATTAAGTGGATATTAGCTGTTAAGGAAAGAATAATCATGCTACAAAGAGGCTTAGTAACAAGAAGGGCTCTAGGAAGGATGCATGGATCTCCCCTGGAAGGGGAAGTAGAATAAATTCTGTTGTTGGACTAAGAGCAGGTGGGAATAGGAGGGATCAGACTGGGGAGAAGCGATGGAGAGAGAATACAGGGAAAAAGATGATTGGAATTGGGGAGCATTTGGAAGGCCATGTAAAAACTTCCTGGAATCTACATGTGTGACCTAGTGAAGACTCTTGATCAGTGCTGGAATTTTTGTTGCTGTTGTTTTTGCTTCATGGTAGGAAACTAAAAAACAAAACAAACAACAACAACAAAACGCTTTTTCTAGGCACTTTCTAGTACAGAAAAAGAAGATTTACCCTGGACTCTGCTAACAAACTGCTGGGTTTTTTTTTTTTCCAATGCAGTTTATTCAGGAACCTCGAACAATCACTAGCATACAACATGAGAATTTTTCCTGTGCTGCAAATCTGTCTAAACAATTGTCTAGCTATATTTTAGGTAATTGGACTGGAGAACTCGATACTACGATGGAGCAGCTGAAAGTGGCCATTGTCACGGTAAATTCTACCAGAGTGGACGCAGGACTAGCCACAGGATTATCATCATGGATTGCTGCAGCCATGAATCAAACTGCTGGGTTTTTAGAAACTAGCCCAGGAGAGGTCTTATGATGCCCCCTAGTGTCCAGGATTTGACTTATAAAGAGGTTATGTCTGTAGTCAGAAAAATAATTTATTCAAGGGAATTGCCATGAGCTAGTGAAATCGAAAGTTATTTTAAGGTCATTTATTTAAAACTAGATATAACCGTTGTAAAGTAGAAAAGTAAGTAGGCCTACTGCCAGAAGAGTCTGACCAGTTCAGGTCTGAACACAAAGGAACAGTGTACGAAAGATGCTTCATGAACTACGACATTCTAGGCAAGTGTTTGGTACAGTTATTATCTTACAAATCCTGGTCCAGACCTTTGATCCAGTGTTTCCGTGTCTCTGACTTAAGATGAAGGTGTTTCCCACCCTAACATGGAGAACTCAAAAAAAAACCCCAAACAAACAAACAAACAAACAAACAAAAAAACTGCACTACTGAAGAGTGCCCAGTGCATTTATTTTATCTCGGGGAGGGAATGGAACTGGCACATGGGAGCCACTTCTGCTAACAAGCATTTGAAGTTGGATCAACAGGTAAATTAGAAGCAGGATGGACACTGACATCTTTGTCTTGTTATGTCGGTCTTCTTTATTTTGGCTGAAGCCACATACATAAGTCATTGAGTAGCTGGTCTTTGCTACTTTGTGGGTTCTTCTTTTTCCATCCTTTGTCCCTCCAGTTTCATCCCCTATCACCAGATAGGAGAGAGAGAAGGAGAGGTAGAGATAGAGATTCTTAAATCTCATTTCTTCCTTCTTGTTTCTTCTTTGAGCACGACTATCAACAAACCACCAACCAACCCTCTCAGGGCCCTAGCATTTATATAGCCTCTGTAAAGCTCCCAGAATTCCAAACATCACACAATAGCAGAAACTGTGTGCAGCTGGAAAAACAATGCCTCTGCTAGAGGCAGTTTGGGAAAGCCCCATATCCCCATACCTGGGATTTTTTTTTTTTTAAGAAACCAAATTCCAGAATTCTCACTACATCATTTGCCCTAACCCTTGTTCTTCAGTGACCTTGGATTATGGGAAGTATAAAGGCCCACAGGACAGAGCCTTAGAGCCTTACCAGGATGAAAGCAGTAACTCCTGAGCATAAGGGTGCACCTCAGAGCAGTAGTCATCTCCTGAGAACCAGACTGAAATTCTCAAGTGAGGAAAGCCATAAGGGATTCTCAGTTCTTAGAAAACTGGAAAACAAGGCTGCAATCAACCAACCACGCCTTTACCAGAACTGCTTAATTTATCAGCTATGACCTCACATTTGAGCAGAACAGGAAGCAGAGAAGGGTGGATGATGGCACTCATCTGACATTTCTGCCCCTTTCCCTCTTTCATTCAGTCTACTCAGCCTACTTTTAAGGTGGGCTAGAGTCCTGCCCCTGGCAGCTCCGAAAGAATAGGCTCAATTATCATTCCCAACACACACATTCAAGAGATGAGTAATGTTGAGTGGCAAAGGGAGAGAGTTTGGCCAGTGTCTTAGGGTTTCTATTGCTGCAATGAAACACCATGTCTGAAAAGCAAGCTGGGGAGAAAAGGGTTTATTCAGCTTGCACCTCAATATTACTGTTTATCACCAAAGGAAGTCTGAACAGGAACTCAAAGAAGGCAGAATCCTGGAGGTAGGAGGTGATGCAGAGGCCATGGCTGCTTACTGGCTTGCTTCCCCTGGTTTTGTCAGCTTGCTTTATTACAAAACCCGGGGACATCAGCCCAAGGATGGCACCACGCATAATGGGCAGGGCCCTTCCTCATTGATTACTACTTTAAAATATGATTTACAGCTGGATTTCATGGAGGCATTTCCTCAATTGAAGCTCCTTCCTCTCTGATGCCTTTAGTTTTAGTTTATGTCTAGTTGATACAAAACCAGCCAGCACAGTGACCATGGGATTAGAAGACAGATGAAAGGGTCTACTAACCTGTCTTTCTACAGGTACCCACAGAAGCTTTGAATTTCAATGGAAAGGGGATTGAGGGAAGAGACGAGAGACATGTGTAATGAAGCCAGGGCTGGTTGCCTTGGTGATTCTTAGTTCTGGTCCTGAAAGGCTGTGTTAAGAAGTCTTTACTGTTTGAGGGGATAAAACTAGTTCTTGGAGGGTGATTGCTATTGCCCAGGGTCCAGCTTTAACCCTCATGAATAGTTCACCATATTTGGAGGATGGTGTGTGTTGGGAAAGGCTTGCTGTCCCAGGAGTCCAAGGTGACTTCAGTTTTGGATTCATGGATGGGGGCCTTCATCTTTGAACTGTGATTAAATGGGCTAGATGGACAGATACTGAGGCTGAGGGATTGACACTCCAATGCAAGTGAAACCTGACCTAGCACAAGGGACCCCACAGAAGTTGAAGGCAGAGTTGCCAGGTTTTGGTAGCCTTGCTTCCAACTGTTTGTGGGAATAAGATTTCAACCTTTAACTCATAGTTCATCTCAGTGTTTTGGGAAGAGAAGAACAAACCTTCAAGACTGGAAGCATGTCAAAATTCTACCTGTGTTTCAGATACAGGTTCCTGAGATTTCACTAAAACATAAAGTTATTTCACTTTTTTGAGAAAGCAATTTTTCAAAAGTCAGAATTTTTTTTAAAAATTAATAAAGACAGGATATTTGGAGCATAAGGCAAAAATATGATAGTAATCAGCATTGAATATATTTTGATGAAAGAGATTAAAGAAAAATGTTTTATGTGAGAAGGAATTTTGTATGGTAAAATGAGATTTTGTTCTAAAGTAAAGAATTTTTACACACTGGAAATGAAATGTGAGGAAAACACTAGAAGATAAAAGTATTTCTTAAGGATTGTGGGAGATAAAAACACAGCGTGTACTTAGCTATTTGTGGAGGTCACATCTCTAATCCTCTGGTGCTCAGGAAGCAGTCACAGGCAGATCTCTGTGGCTTTAATGCTAGCCTGATTTACATAGTCAGGAAAGCCAGGGCTACATGTCAAGACTTTGTTTTTTTTTTTTAATTTGGCATAATGAAAGTTATTAGAAATTTCTTAGATCAAAGTTAAAATTAACATCAAGCTAAAACCTAACTTCCTGTCTTAGTTAAGGTTGCTATAATGAAGCATCATGACCAAAAACAAGTTGGGGAGAAAAGGGTTTATGAGGCTTACACTTAGTCCATCACTGAAGGAAGTCAGGACAGGAACTCAAGCACAGAATGTACCTCAAGGCAGGAGCTGATGCAGAGGACATGGAGAAGTGCTGCTTACTGGATTTTAAATCATGGCTTACTCCACCTGCTTTCTTAGAGAGCCAGGACCACCTGCCCAGGGATGGCACCACCCACAATGGTCTGGCCTCTACTTACAAATCACTAATTAAGAAGATGCCGTACAGGTTTGTCTGCAGTCCAGTCTTACAGAAGCATTTTCTCAATCACAGCTTCCTCCTCTCTTGATTCTAGCATGTGTCAAGTTGACATTAAACTAGCCAGCACTCCTGCTACTTTAAGTGCTTACAGTTTAACAACAGAAATAGCAATAAAATCTGCCTTAGTGGTGTGGAAATATTAATATTTAATATTGATTCATATAATTATTAAGTCATATGTAAAATAATTATTCGTATTAATTAAAGCTGGTTATTCATAAAAGAGCAGTTATTCCTTAACCTGTCATTTTATAAATAAAAGACACAGAAATGTGTTGGATTTATTATAAGTCTCAAAACTGGAGCTGGACAGATATTAACCCTCTGAGCTATTTTATCTGCTTCCCATCCAAAAACCCCATAGATACCTGCATATGTTCCACTTGGGCTGTTTCTGCTTCATCAGGCAAGTCCTCAGAGCAAGCTGTTCTTGGCCGTGTGCTCCTGATTATGCTAAGCCATGGCGATCTGCTTCTTCCTCCTTCCTCTCTCCTCCTCATGGTCTTTCTGGGAACTTTCACTCCACCTACATCTTTTACCCTAACCAGGCTTTAGTCAGTCAGGGATAATTTGGGAGGCAAGGTTCTCACACCTTGTCATTTTGGATACATGAGAATTCACTTGTTGGACAGTAAGGATCTTGAGGTCAAGCAATTAACATTTGAATACAAACCCCAACAGAACAGGAATTCTGTTTTATCCTTTTACTGAATGATATGTTTATGATTAGATTTTGTCCAAATGGTATTTTTTCTTTCAAGTGGGTTGAAATCTTCCCTTATCAAAACCATTCTTTAGCAGCAGAAATTTTCTGTTACAAAAAACAATGCCTATCTGTGGCACTCCTGATAAATTACATAGTAATAGTGGACTATTTTAATAGAGAGATAGTCAAGCATATTTGTTAACATCTGGCCTATGGTGTAGAATTTTCTTTACGTCCCTGACCTGCATTTAGTCTGAACTGGTGGTTAATTGAACAAATAGCATACTACACACACACAAACACACACACACATACACATACATTTCTCTTAGTTTTCTAAATCTAAGATTTATTCCACTTGAAAAACATCATTTACCTTTTCATTATTACTAGTGATTCAAGAAAAATAAAGACCTATATGAGCCATTTGTACTGAAGGGAAATATTAAGTTCTATAAGGAGAATTTTTAAAAGGATAATGAAATATTCAGAATTGGTTATAGTTAGAGTCCTTCCAAAGTCAACTCCCAGAAAGTGACTGAAGGTGGATTTCTGTCCACCTTACTTTGACACTATTAATTCAATTTTAAATCAAAATTGGGTCATTTTGTCAATTTTAAAAAGACATTGCATCTAAAAATCTTTTTCAACCTAGATGTAAAGGACACTATCAAATACTTCTAGACACTTCCTGTGCTACAAGACCTCAAAAGACAAATTCTTGGATTCAAATTCTTCATCTCAAACTTGTGCTAACTTCTGAGGATATGTCCATGTGGACTTCAGAAATGCCGGGTGGTGCTCATCCTTCAATCAGTATTTTGACCACGGAGTACTCTGGTTTGCTGAACTCAAAACATGACATTTCTAATAACTCCCCCCAGTATTACATTTTAAAAATTCTTTTATTTAGTCTAAAACTATCTGCAAAATTTATAGTTTAGTAAGATGATAGAAATAATATTGACCTGGCTTTAGGATGATGGTGTTAGGGCCTCTTATCATCGTGTTTTTGTCATGAGTGCTGGTTTCCGCAGACTGCCTGACATACTCAAAGAACATCTTCACAGTCTATTTATTTTTTATTTTGTTTTAATTTTTTTTTTTTTTTGAGTTTTCAAGACATGGTTTCTCTGTGCAACTTTGGCTGTCCAGGAATTTGCTCTATAGACCAGGCTGGTGTGGAACTCAATGATCTGCCTTCCTCTGCCTCCTGAGTGCTGGGATTAAAGGCATGTGCCACCATACCCAGGTCATCTTCAAGTTCTAAAAAGGTTCATTCTTTTTTACCAGTACAAAACAATTCTCATTATTAAGTATAATTTGGAGAAAAGCCAGCTTTTAGATGGGTAGAGACCTACATTAAATTTTCCAAATGGATCTCCACTTGGCAGTAACTTGACATTAAACCTAAACTCAGTGCTAAAAGCAATAATCTTTCTTGCTAAGGAAATAAGAATATTAAATAGGTCCAACCAATTGGATTACCATGTTGCAGTTGATGTTTAAGGGGCTAAGATACAACAAATTAAAGGTTCTAGGAAGTCTTGCATTGTGCTCATATTTCTGCCTATTATTGACTCTATTATTTCTGGTTTGAGACAGCCAAAGATTTACCCAAAAGAAATCTCTGATGACAATATAAATTTGTTTTTTTCAATAAAATTGGCTTATTCATCACTTTTCTGTTTTTGTGATAGAATACCATGCATGACCAAGGCATGGTCAGAAGGAAGGGTTTATTTTAATTTAGAATGAAAAGGGTAGGACTCCATGATGGCTGAATAGAGACATAAAGGCAAGAGGAAGCCGACAGCTCACATCTTAAAACATAAGCACAAGCAGAGAGAGCAGGCTAGAAATGGCATGTCTTTAACCTCTCAAAATGTTTCCCCAGTGACAAATTTCTTCTGGCAAAGCCATAGCTCCTAAACTTCTCCAAACAGCACCCCCAGCTGGGGCAAGTATTCAATTACATGAGCCTATGAGGGGAGTTCTCATTCAAACCTCCAAAACTGGCCAAATGCTCTAGCCAAAAAGACCTCTCTGGAGGTATAATTAATGGGCTAGGGGTTTTAGGAGATTGAATCTGCTGGATATAATGAAGAAGACCATGGCTTAAAAGGGGACTCATGCTCAAAAACAGAACATGCTATTTCAAAAAAGGAGCAAACTATAACCAAAACAACTGCATAACTTAAGAGCCCATATTTACCAAGTAAGTGAATTTGTAAAGTGGCTATGGCTCTTACAGTTAGCTGCGCTTGGAAATATACCAAATATATTGGTTACTTTTGTGTTGCTGAGAGAAAGCGCCATGATCATGGTAACTTACAGATGAACTTATTTTGGCTTGTGGTTCTGACTGGCAGGAGGCAACAGGCACGTCTTTAATGACAGGCAGAAAGCACAAAAGACTGGAAGGGGCAGGAGGCTCTTAATCTCAAGGCCTGCTACCACTGAAAGACTTCCTCCAGTGAGGTTGCACCACGTAAACCTCCCTAAACAGTGCCATCGCCTGGGGAACCAGTGTTCCGATGCCTGGGACATTTCTCATTCAAACCATCATACCAGGCAATATTCCTATTTTGCCAATAAATAGGTGAGTAATATTACAAAAAAAAAAAAAAAATCCCTGTTGGATTCTTATTTCCCTTGGTGATTGTAAAATAAGAGATAAGATTTTAGAATCTTATCTAAAATAAGAAATCTACAATAAGACAATAGAATCCTGGTTTCCCCCAAGTCTGGCCCATCACTAATAATTAGTAGGTGGGAAGTACACTTCTTGTGATGAAGAAATTTAAAATTACAGTGCGTTATTATTGGATTTCTTTGTTGTTGTTTGTTTTGTTTTGTTTTGTTTTGTTGAAACTGGGTTTCTCTCTGTAATAGCCTTGGCTGTCCTGGAACTCTCTTTGTAGACCAGGCTGGCCTTGAACTCACAGATATCCGCCCTCTGCTTCCTGAGTGCTGGGCTTAAAGGCATGTACCACCACACCCAGCCTGATTTCTTTTGTAATGTGAATATGCGTTTACCTCAAATGTTGGAATTTGGCATAATAAACAAAATAATAGCAAAAATAAAACTATGAATTGCAAATAACAGCTACAATAATTTGACACTGGGACCTTCACAAAAGTTGTAAGTAGACACTCCACTTGAGGTTATAGCTATAAAATCAAGCTGCCCAGAAGAAAACCTAAAATTAAAACAATAAGTTATTTCAAATACTCCAAGCATCCGTATAATATTTCACAGAACATTAACAGCTATAGAAATGGAAGAAAGCAACAGCTAATCTGGTTAAATATTATGACCTTCGAAGGATGGTGATTAATGTGTTTTTCCCACTTCCACCTTCACTTTGTAGGCCATACTACATTTTCAACGTTTTAGCTTTAGGTATGACATTACCCAATCAAAGTACAATTTATGCCAGATGAAGGAAGGAGAGAGAGAGAGAGAGAGAGAGAGAGAGAGAGAGAGTCAGCCTCTGGGTCATGATGGCCATAATGATCAGTTTAAAGATCTCACTGGATATCTCTGTCTGTCCTGGAATTCAGAGAGATCTGCCTGCTTCTGCTTCCTGGGATTAAAGGTGTACACCACCTTTGCCAGCTCAAGGACTTCTCAATGTCATAACCCTGATTTCCTTTTGGGGCCTGCTTTCCTGGCTGCTCAGCTTCATCTTCCTCAGATCCTAGGACTAAGCCTTCTCAGTGCTGTGAGACATAAGGCAACATTTGTCCTTCCCATGTGAAAATGTAATGCTTGTCCAAAAAGGGGAGGCATGCCTATGTTAAAGATTCTACAAGTCTGATCGACTGATTAGAATCCATGATTGGGGAGAGTTGGAATATCCCCGATTCAGACCAAATTACAACAGGTTGTGTGTAGTTACCTAAACAGCCATTCATTGCTTATCTCTGAACAGTCTTTCAACTACCAGGTAAAACTTCAAATATGCTCACTTAGCAGATCACTAGTTTCCACCATGTCAGAAAGTAAGAATATTGTCAGCTAGCATCAGAAAGCTATTGCTGAGACTCCTGCTTTGTTGCAATCTGTCTCTAGTATAGATGGAAAATGGCTTGACTTACAAAGTGTGTGTGTAGACCAAAGGCTAACTTCAAATGTACTTCCTTAAGGACTACCCATCTTAGCTTATTTGTTTGTTTGAGACAGAGGCCACTGGGATGTGGACTTGCTGATGAAGCTAGGCTCGACAGGCCGAAAGCCCCCAGGGATCTGTCTCTGCCCCTCCAGTTGTATCTCAGGAAGCATAAACATGCACCTCCATGCCTATCTTTCCACACGGGTTCCGGGCACTGAACTCAAATCCTTTCACTTCCATGGCCAGCATATTATCAGTGAAGCTATCTCCCCATGCTATGCCTTCTTTTGTTTTGATTATAAAAGTTAATGTAACCACTTACCTGTTGGAACATCTAATTTGGGACACATGAATTTTAGTTTTCAAGATATGGTCTTTCATATCTGACTCAGAATAAGCTGTATCTTATCTCTTTGAGGGAATATATATTCAGCTATGTACTGATAAGGCAGTGGAACCACATTGTACTAACAACCCACTTGCAACACACAACAGTAGGAGCGAGGCTCCTGTTCATTCCATGTGTGTACAAAATGGGTTCCCAAAGTTGACACACAGAATGAGCTTTGTAAGGGTCTCTTCATTCATAAATAAGAGTATAGACCTACTGCTGACCTTATGACATCATAAGCATAATAATTGATTATCTATTAAAAATTTTATAGACATCCCTAGATGTTTAATTTTAAAACATGCAATTTATATGATATCATAAATGAATACTGGTATTTTTGCATTTGGAAAAATTTTATTACTTAAAATTTCTTGAAGGTTTTACTTATTGTAACAATTAATAGTGTACATTTCACCTAAACAACACACTGCAACCTTTCATAATTGCTACACACACGAGAACGACTGACCTAATCCAAAGCTTCTTGAGAAGGTTAAGGTTAAGCAATAAAGATCTCCTCACCCTTATTTTCTTAGGAAATGGCTAGAGTTTGCACCTCTAGCTTCTTCGGAGTTCTAGTGCACAGTATGAGTCATAAACTTCCTCACCACAGGAAACAAACGTCTCATCGTTAAAGGTACTGCATTGTGATACAGTTTTAGCTGGCTGGAGTTACCCTTCCACCCTCAGTGCTGTGGCCTGTAACCAAGACCAGGCTGACATTGTTTCTGGTAGGGGCTTTCTCCTTGATTTCAAGTGGCGACCACTTTGCTGTGTGTTTCCATGGCAGACAGAGTAAGCTCTGGTGTCTTTGTCTCTTGTGGTAAGAGCACCAGCTTCATTGTCTTGCAGCCCCTGCACTGCCATACTTTCTAACCTCAGCTAAACTTCATTTCCTCCTCACACAGCCCTGCCTCTCAGCAGGGCACAAAGTGTCAGGACTGTAGCATACGAATTCAGAGAGACCCAATCCAGGCCATGGCACATACTCAAATACAGGGGTAGGCAATTTCATTTTAAATTTTCAAATAAATCAAGATCATCTTCTGCTTGGATAACTTCTAGGAGGAAATTCTGTTTAGGTAGACTGGTTTAATGTTTTTAGAACCACAAGTCATGGCTTATAATGGCATCATTCTCTCCTTTATATATGGAACTTTCATTTCACAATAAAATTAATTTCATTATGACCTATGCTTCTCCCAATAAAGACTCTTGGGGAAGTTTTGGGGTTTCCAAGTAAACCAATATTTTTGCAATGTATATTTTTAATTGAACACTTTCTTCTCACTTTTTCTCCTATATGATTTATTTCAGACTCAGAACTACAAAGGCACAAGTTTTTGTTTGGTCATTTAGTCCTGTTTATTTTCTTATATGAACATTCCATAATGCTGAAAAGGGAGGGGGCCTTTCAGATTAATGAACGGGAATTCCTAGAGCAGTTAATTTCTATGTGAAACTAAACGTACTTCCTGTTAAGGCTGAGTATTGTACATCAACCTGTGAAACAAGAATACACTGAAAAGTACCTTTTGGGTCAACACTTTAGATAGTAAAGTACAGAATACACTTAAGATCTATTTTTTCATTGCTGTGGCTTTGGGGAAGTCCATAGACTACAAAAGAGAACTTTAACCTGGCTTTAAGAGTTAATGATATTGAAAAGGTGTGTGTGTGTGTGTGTGTGGGGGGGGTAATGCATCCAATTCTTACAAAGTTAGAGAATTAAAAGCCAAAAGTGAGAACATTATAATGGCCCAACAGTGTTATTTGTCAACAGTAATCATAAGGGTTGAAAACCTCAGTGAAAGATAACTTAAGATCTTTTACACATTAACTATTCTAAGCAAGGCTCCTCAAGTAGTTGGATTAATTGAAGGTGATTCCAAGTATTACCCACTAAGTAGTAACAAGTTATAATAGAAGCATTACAGTTAATGAAATTCAAGGAGAATGCTGAAATTGGGGTCATGTCCAGCAGTGATGTTACACAGGCTTTTATTTATGATTACAATATTTTTTAAATTATTTATTCACTTGACAAAGAATAGGCTAGTTATTACACATATAGAATTTTAAGATACTTTAAAATTACTTTAAATGTATTATATATATGTGTGTGAAAATATGCTTGTGGGAGCACATGTGGAGCTCAGAGGACAACTTGTGGGGGTTGGTTCTCTCATTCCCCCATACAGGTGCTGGGGATTGAACTCAGGTTATCAGATTGATGGCAGGTGACCTTAGCTGATGAGCCATCTTGCTGGTCCTAGCCTTTCTTCTCATGATGACTCATTTAGTCAAACATACATACAACCAATAGTTTTATAATAGTCAGTAAAAGATAAACTTAGTTAAAAAAATTGTCCTTAACAATCATGTTGAAAAACCACATACATACTTTACACATACAGAGGAGCAGTAGTATAGAAAAGGTGAAATGAAGTTGAAATAATTCACATTTAAGTTCTGAGCTTGGTGACTGTAATCTGAGCACTTTGGAGGTGGCAGCAGGACACTCCTCTCCAGGTCACCCTTGGGCTACACAGTGGAGTTTGAGTCTAGCCTGGGCTCCAACAAGTCCTCTCTCAAAACGCCAAAAATAAATAATTTAAATGAAATGTACAACAAGAACAATATAAATGCATAGGCATCACTATTTTGGAAAGTTTTGGTTTTAAAATTTTATGGCACAGTGAGTTGAGTGTGACTTTTGAAAATATGACAGATGTGGGCCAGCAAGATGGCTCAGGGTTAAGAAAGGCGTTTACTTGTCACCGAGGACTAGACACCTAACATTGGTCCTTTGGGAGCTACATAAAGGCTGAGAGAATGGACTCCATTAAGTTGTCCTTTGACCTCCACGTACATGTGTTTCCCTATACACACTACTATGTGCATGCACACATGCGCGCACACACACGCAAACAGTAAATAAAAATTAAAATGTAAAAGTACAATAGAATCTAAGAGCAGTTTTTATTTACAAAAAATGTACTTCACATAGTTCTCATAGGCTTCCCACCTATGAGAACTAAAATGTCTGAACACTAAAATGTTCACGTTCACATGTGATGTTTACTATCATCAATGAGTCAATATTTACACTTAGAGTTCATGGTTTTCAGACCTCTCTTGTACAACTGGAAAGTCTTTTTGTGTTATATGGGTACCACTGCATATTTAGCTGCTGTGCCCTTACACTACCTTTGGCTTCCTCAAATTTTTTCCTTTTGATCATCTTGAGGAATTCTGTCAGTAGTTTCCTAGATTTATTTATTTTACTTTTATGTGTCTGAGAGTTTGCTTGCACAGATGTTAAGGGTGCCATGTGGGTGCAGTGCTGGAGGAAGCCAGAAAAGGGCTTTGATTCCTTGGAACTAGAGTTAAAGGTGGTTGTGAGCCATCGTGTGGGTGCTGGGAAGCAAACCCAGGGCTTCTCCAAGAGCAGTGAGTGCTCTTCGTTGCTGAGGTGTCTCTCCAGCCTGATGAGATAGTTTAGAGGATGCCCTTTTTTTAACTGTTGCCTGAATGACCCCCCACCCCCATCCTGTTACTCTGGGACTAAGGGTTTTGGGAAAGAAAACCACAGAAGTGCAGCCAGATCATATCAACATTATTTACTAGCAAAATGACTTGTCACTGAGGTCAGACCACATAATGAACTGGCATCTATGTCCGAGTGCTCAGTTCTGACCAACATCCAGCATGAAACTAAAAACAAAGTAGTTTTCCACAGAGGATGTGGGGCTTTACTCCAAATGCTGAGTTTGTATTGTGATTCACCTGTGTGTGCCTGCCAGAGGGCAAACAGTATCTAAATCTGCCAGCATTACATCAAGCACAACTGGATTTGCTAGATCATATTACTCAAGTGGCACAGCGATATGCTTACTAGCCCAGACCTGCTGAGGTCTTCTCTTCTCCCACTGGGCACAGAGATTGCCCTCCCCACACCCTACTTTCTGTAGGAAGGGCCAGGTTCAACAACTGATCTTTCATTTTAGAAGTGACATCCACACATCTACAAATTTCAGCTTCTTTCCCAACATCTCACTGAATTAGAAGTTTTGGGAGATGGTCCATATCCATGACATTGAAAGAGTACCAATAAGTCTGGGGTGATTGCTATTGATAAGAACAAGAGAAACTGTTCAGGCAGTTTAGGAAGGGGCCTGGAAAAAAGACAACTCGGCTTCTTCTCCTTGGCAAGCAGTTCAGTTTTGGCCAGAAGCTGGGACTGCTAACAGTAGTTCTGTCCTGGCTGGAGGCCAGGAATGCCAAAACAACTGAGGGGTCTTGGCTCATGTTCTGGTTTCTTACCTTTTTTCTCCTTGTATATAATAGGGTGGTTCACTTTGTCAAGTTGGTACAATCTGGTATCACCTGGGAAGAGTCTCAATGACCGGATGCCTAGATCATGCTGGTATATGAGAATGTTCGGGGGAATTGTCTTGACTATGCTAACACTATAGGGAAAGATATGCATAAATGAGGGCAATACCACCCCTTAGGTTTGGGTCCTGGGTTGTATGAAATGTGATAAAGTAAGCTGAACACAGGTAAGCAAGCATTCATTCTTTCTCTACTCCTGATTGAGGGTGTGGCTAGCTGCTTCAGTTTCCTGCTGACTTGACCATCCTGCAATGATGGAGAATTTTGGGCCAAAATAAACCTTCTCCCCTAAGTTTGTTTGTTTTGTTTCCTCTTTTGTCAGCAATGGGAATAAAACTAAGAGGAATAACAAGGCAAGGAAAGAGATGTCCAGTTGCTATTTGTCCTGAAGGTGTGTCCCAAACTCCAATTGCACCAGGATGGATAAGCACATAAATAACTTATGGGTAGGCCAAATGCCCTGATCAGCTGATTCCCCATGTTTCAACCCAACTTAGCCTGCCTAAATTAGACCTCAGTGGCAGCCTTTCTTGGGATTCCCCTCTTGCTATAGGAGTGCTGCTTGCTTCCTTTGTCTTGAATATATAACTCCTTTCTAATCTTCAGCCTTAAATTCATTCTTTGAGTTTTCTGGAAACTGCTCAGCTTTGGGAGGCTTTGGTGACTGTTGGTTTTCCAGCATTCTAGTCCTCTGAGTTATGAATGCTTGAGATGAAACAGCCTCTGTTCAACTCGAGGATACCCCTCACTTTGCTCCCATTTCATTACTTCCCGCATATTTTCATCAGTGTAATGGAGAAGTATGAGATTGGTGGGAAGGAAAAGTGAACATGGAGGCTGCTATGGATTAGATTACAACACAAAGCTCAAGAGTTAATTGAGTTCCATTGGGGCAGTAAAGCTTCTTTCTGGTCTTGCTGGTTGAAAGTAAACTCCTTCCTCCTTCTGGCTCCTTTTTTTTTTTTTTTTTGTGGACCAGGCTGGCCCCAAATTCACAGAGATCCTCATGCTTCTGTGTCCCAGAGTGCTGGGATTACAGGCGTGTGACACCCCAACTGGCCATTTTCCTTTCTTTCTAACAGGCATAGAGGGGGAAAAAGCACTTGCTAAACTCATAGTTAGCAATTATTGATAGAAATATAAATGGAATGACCACATACTTGAGTTTGAGCCTTCAGTGTCATTGTCAAGGATCCACTTGTGATCTGTAGATGCTAAATATGTGAGCAGGAAAGAGATATGGTAAGTAGCACAACTGCTGCAAATTTCATGTCTCTGCCAGGACATTCATCTTTGCAATCCCTCCAAGAATGATGTTGCATCTGAGTTAGTTATCGCCTAACTAGAATTCCCTACATTGCTCATCTCTTTTCTAAGCCTTTGGATACGTTCTATGGTACATCCACACAGTTCTCATTCTTCTACTTCCTTTAGCAGAAGGACTTCTGAGTGGATGAAGGTTAAGTAAGCCACGGAGTTTTGCTCAGGTCTTTCTCACAGTGGATCCCCAGATGAACCTTGTGGTTATTTTCCAAGTTTAACATAACAGAAAAAGATCTATTCTGTATCTAAACATATCATTAAGGGTTTTTTTTTGTTTGTTTTTTGTTTTTGCCTATGAAATAATAAAATACTGAATCCAGGATCTTTACCTGTTATGCCCAATACAAACATATTTAGCATGGTAGAATTTTAGATATTTCCGTCTTGAGCCTTGTATTAGTTCCTAGGATTGTTATAACAAAATACAACAAACTAGATGGCATACAACAAAAACTGAAAGTTTTGGAAGCCAGAAGTGTAATATGACATTGCTGGCAGGGACAAGGGTTTTTTGAAGGGTCTTTGG
This sequence comes from Meriones unguiculatus, assembly GCF_030254825.1. Lineage (NCBI taxonomy): Eukaryota > Metazoa > Chordata > Mammalia > Rodentia > Muridae > Meriones > Meriones unguiculatus. The sequence goes on from NC_083351.1 coordinate 103,597,185, forward strand.
ATAACCACTTTTTTTTTTCTTTTTTTAGCTTCTGGTAACTTCCAGCATTTCTTAGCTTACAGCTGCATCCCTCCATCTTCCTCACATCCCTTATTCCCTCTGCCATTTATAGGTCTGTGTAGCCTCTCCCCTCAGAACACCAGTCATTGTACTTTACAGGACACCCTAATCCAGCATGACATAACTAATTTCACGTACAAAGATTCTTTCCTGGTAGTCACATTGTGAAGTTACAGACATGAACTGGGTGACTTCTACAATCCCACTTCTTTAAAATCCACAACTAGTTTGCTTATAATTTTATGCTTTGAATTTCCAGCATGTGTGTTTCCTACATTTTAAAGAAAAAAAAATTAAAAGCATACCTGTGAATTCTTTGTCTCCACATTTTTTTTCTATAGTTTACCCTCTTATGTTAACACTTCTCTAAGTTTATCTGCCAGCTGTCTTTCCAAAAAGGCAGAAAGAGATAGTTCATTCTAGAACCAAATAAATGTGAGGCACATGGTCCAGGAACACAAACTTGGGTTATCTCAAATGGAGCGTAACAGTTTCATATTTTTTTTCGTCTGTTTTTAAAAATAGAAACAGAATGAACAAAATAGCAAGTCAAAAGTACTTTGAAAATACATCAGGTGATGGTAGAAATGTTTGCTATGGGTTTCAGGTGTCATCTGGTGACATTCTCCACTTTGGGGTTGGTAAAGTTAGGAGTTTGCACATGTCAAGGATTTAGTTAATGTCCACAACGAGGTTACCTCCGCACAGAGGCTGGCAATAAATGGCTATTAAGGAGAACTGAAGATAGCTCCAGACGGTGCAGCCTGTTCCTAATCAAGGAAGTTTTAATCAGCCAATCAGCCTAGGAGGATGTCTAAAACGAGTGTGCTCCCCGCCCCCTGAACATCAGTTGAGCCCTATCCTTTAATATTTAACTGCAGGCAAAAGTGACCTTCAAAATGTTCTCAAGGGACCTCAACGAAGACCAAGTTCAAGCTTATCAAGCTAACTTGGCTTTTCATGATCTCACTTCCAATATCGTTCCATACAATCTACCCCTACCTACCTACCTGTTCTGCCCCTGAACCTCTTGCAGGCTTCTGAACTGTCTCTGCCACGCCTTTGCTCCACACTCAGTTTCTGAGCTGGAGCCACACCTATTCACACTCACTTTGGCGTCTGCGCCTCCACTGTCAGATCTTGGAAGTCTGTTAATATCAGCCTTTTGTACTTATTCTTAAATAAAACTACAACATGAAATTATAACTCAAGATTACACACAGTGCTGCGCTTGCTCAACTGTGACCCTACAGCCGAGGCCAAGGCCAGGCGGACTCTGGAGGCTGCGCTGCCACTCAGAAACAGGTGCCAGCCAGAGTTCTACAGGGACGGAGGGTGAAGTTCGGAACAGAGGGAGGTGCCACCGGCATCCCAACTCACTGGGACCTTTCAGTACCAGGACCTTCCATCTTCACACCTCCGCGCCGCGGGCCCTGACCAGCCTCTAGCACCCACTCCCCAGTCTGCACCCGAGGTGCTAAGCTGCGCCTGCAAGCCCGATCTGAACATGCGCAGTGCCCGCGCGGTGCAAGCCGCTTCAAGCTCTGCGGATGAGTCCGCTCTGCGCAGGCGCGCTGCCTCCGTTTTCCCCGCCCCCTCCGTCACCCCGTCCGGTCGCCTCGCCTCCCGTCACGCCCCTCTCGGCAGGTCAAAGGTCGAGGGGCGGACCTCAGTGACACTCGCGGAAGTGCTTTGCGGACCTCGCGAGGCGCGGGGCAGCGCAGCCACGGCTCCGGGCGGTGGCACGGCAGGGCCCGGCGTGGCCGCGGATGAGTCGGGGAACCATGCCCCAGCCCGCAGCGTGGCCCGGAGCGAGCTGCGCGGAGACGCCGCCGCGCGAGGCAGGGGCCGCGGCGCGGGAGGGCGGGAAGAGGACGGCGGGCGCGCCGCCCGGGGCCGCGATGCGGTGCCCGGCCGAACAGTGAGTGAGCGGGGCGGGCGTGGGCGCCGGGCTGCGTGTGCTGGCCTCCCTCGGGCGACCGCGAGCCGTAGGAGACGGGTCTGACATAGTCGGAGGACGAGCCTGTCACAGCTGGGTCACCCAGGCCGCCCCATTCCTGCTCTGACAGCTCACCACCCCTAAAGTTAGGAAAAGCTCTGGGAATTTGGAAAAGAAGCCCGGAGAGGCTTAATGATCCTGTAGCTCTTTCCTCCAGCCTCGCTGGAAGGAAGCCCCCAGCTCGCCCCTGTCACAGCCACACAACTGCCCCGCGACGTCTTTGCTCTGGGAAGACTAGTCACTTGAAGAGTTTCCCACCTGTTGGACAGACTTTGGCTACAGGCTGGCCCTCTCCTTTTACCCTGTCAGAGCCTGGCGAGACATGCCTTCCGCCCGCTGCTTTTAAACACACACACAAAAATCAGTGCGGTTTTAGAGCAGTTCCTTATTGGGTAGGAAGAAAAACAGCGTTTAAATTAGAAGCTTTTACACCGTGCAGGGTTTGGAGGTGTCTACTGAGCTCATAGGTCAGTTATATGTGCCTTTGAACTTACAAAATTAAAAGCTCAGGCAGCCAAATTGACTAATTTTTTTATTGACCCAAAAGATAAAAGAATGGACCTTTAGAATTCTTTTAATTTTCTAAGAAAGGATCTTTTGAAGCCTTGTTAATGAAGATGTGATAAAATAGTTCATTTGCACAGTGCTTTGTGGTGGGGCTTTGAACGATTTCATTTAGCACCCCTATGTGATGATAATTATTCGTGTAATGAGCTAATGGTTACTGGGGAAAGGTTTAGAGTAGGAGGCCTTAACCTTCTCCTGGAGCTAGGTTGGCAATTAGAGTTAGTGACATTGGGTGTTAGCTTTGGGACTTGGAGAGCTTTTAGCTCTTAATTTGGGTCAGCGTTCTCTAAGCTTCTGGCATAGTTGTTGGGTCTTCTGTAGTTAATGAATCTAGATATCCTGGCTTTTGCATGAAATGTCTTGATTCTTAAATAGGGACACTTATTTTTCTTTAGGTTGAACTCCACATACAGGTTCGTGTGTGAGTTGATCTCATCTATGGCTGCCTAGGTTAGAGATGTCTCTTGCCTCTGCTCTTCTTCCTGGTTCCTAACTGATCCTGCTGACAGCCTTCCTATCCTGAGCCCTTCCCTAGATGCTGTGCCTTCTAAGTCCTGCACCTCACTGTTACCCTAGAAATTTCATATGTCTTGAAAATACCTGAACTTTTGAGGCCAGAACCACATTCCCAAGAATATGCACAGTTGCCTGGTAGGTTTTCTGGTGTGGTGGTTCTCATGAGCATCTTGGGAAATGGACCTCAGAGGGAAGGAGTTTTCACCCTGTTGCTGAAAGCCTAGGTTGTCATCTCTTGAGGAAACACGTGTACATTGGGCAGACACAGCTTAGCCAGGGAGCCACAGGTAGATTTCAAGAGCAAGTTCTCACCCCACCCCCTTCTTCCTGACCTCAGCAACACCAGACTTCTAGAGAAGCATGATTTATAAGGACAGCAAACTTTAACCCCCACCCTGTGTTTGTAATTTGTGGTTTTATTAGCTCAATTTCTTTTCTTTCTTTTCTCTTCTTTCTTTCTTTCTTTCTTTCTTTCTTTCTTTCTTTCTTTCTTTCTTTCTTTTCCTTCCTTCCTTCCTTCCTTCCTTCCTTCCTTCCTTCCTTCCTCCCTCCCTCCCTCCCTCCCTCCCTCCCTCCCTCCCTTCCTCCCTCCCTCCCTCCCTCCCTCCTTTCTTTTTTCTTTTCTTTTCTCTTTTCTTTTCTTTTCTTTCTTTTTTAACTGCCTCTGCTGCCTTTAATTACCTCATTCTCCTTTGACTCTTGAGGTGGGAAATGGGGGTAGGATAACTTGAAAATGTTACTGTTTAAGCATCACATAGCTTGCCTGTTTATCTCTCTGAATCAGCATTATATGAGTAGTTCAGTGGGCTGTTTCTCCCTGTGGGGCTTTCTTAGGGTCATGTATCATAGAAACATTACACAGTTTACAGTATAATATGTGCACATGTGATATATGCAGCTCAATAGTTTTTGTGTAAATTTAAAATAATGTTGTTAAAAGTGTGCTTTTAAAATCTGTGTTAGGCCCTGGGGTCAGACCTTTCTTTCCAGTCAGAATTATTGAAAATATTTGTACCTTAAAATAAGGAACGCAATAAGACTAGATATGATTGAGATATTCTATGGAGTCATGTTTACCACATTTAATGGGAAATTAATTATGAATACAAATAATAGGCAATCTCCTACAGCTGAATTATGTGTTTGGGATGTGAAAGGCATGATGGTTGGCTCTGGTAGCCCAGGTTGTTCTGGCTTCTTTCTAATAAGCTCACTGCATGCCACACGGGAGAGAACTGGGGAAGAGGGACACACAAGCCACATGTATACACTGCTTAGTGAACAAGCCTCAAGGATGGCTTACAGGACAACTTGGAGTACCATTTGAAGAGGCTTACATTAGACCTGATTAATTTGCTTCTGCAAGTTCGCTGGCTCCTCTTTCGTCTGCTCATTCCCCCATCTTTTCATGTTTGACTTCTGCTACATCTTTGGGGAACCCTTAGACAGGTATACCACACCAAAAGTGATTAGGGGATTCACAGACTACCCCATGCACCTTCTCAGTCTACTTGAGGATGGAACTAGAGTGGAGTCTGGGATTCACGGTGGCTATGCTGTGTGTGGAGGTATACAAGTAGTCTGTGAAGCCCTGTGATATTGAGGGCAAGCTTTTGTTTCCAAGCTAAGGTACGAATTCTTAAAGGGTCTGTGAGTACCACCTGCTCTGTAAATGCTAGGCTGTTTTCAGGGATTGCCAAGCCTACTTTTCTGGTGTTTTTCTGCCCTTCCCCAGCCTAGCTCCCAGAGAGGGGGGTGAGAATAGGCATAGTGGTGGCATACTAGTGCACTCCCTCTCCTTTCCTCACTCAGAGCCAACTTAAGGAATCTTGTAGCATATCTGCAAATCTCAATGTTGAAGGTGGCTATGTTGTCCCTAGCGCTTCTGGAAGTCACGTGGAGCAGCATGAGCTGGACATGGAAAGTCCACTTGTAGAAGGGGGTGGAATTTTGGCCTAGGTGCTGGTACTTTCCTGCATTTGCTGTATTGTTTACCTCTTTCTGCAGTCGCTGAACAGTGGTAAAGGGCTAGGTTGACTGGTCGTGATCTTTACTTTTCCTGTATTTGTGTGGGAAGATGTGTTGGTGTCACATTGGTTGACTCTGTCTTACCAATACCGCCTGAGCCATTAGTCTCTAGGACAGGTGGAGTGAAGTATGAACTTCAAGGCTCCAGTTCAGACCTGAAAAGACTGCGTCCTGGGTTCTTTTTCTTAGATTACTATTGCCTTGTCAAATGCTCAGTTGGTGAGTTAGGAAGATATTTTGAGGGCTGGAAAAATGGCTAATGGTTAAGAGTACTTGCTGCTCTTGTACAGGATCTGGTTAAGTTTCTCAGCACCTACCCAGTGTGGCTCGCAACCATCTGTAACTCCAGTGCCAGAGGATCCTGCACCCTCTTCTGGCCTCAGGCACTAGGCACATATGTGGCATACAGGTGTGCATTCAGGGAAACACGCATAAAATAGTAAAAATCAAAATAATACATATTTTTAAAACAAAAAAATCTTGTCTTGTGAGCTGTATATATACATTAGAATTGATTGTTTTCATGTGTTGAATCAGAAATTGAAAATATGGCTTCACAGAAATCTGCTTCACCGAACTCTACCTTTAGTTTTATAGTTTTCTTGGAAATACTATAATTTGTTTGTACTAGTGAACATTTACAAACATGGATTTAGTGGTCCATTCCTATAATGCTGGTACTACGAAAGTGAAGGCATAGGAGGATTAGGAATTCAAGGTGGGTCTCAGCTTCATGAGACCATGTCTGAACCTCCTCCCACAAAACACACACACCTTAAAATTTGATATGGAAATCTCTGAGCAAAGTAAGAGGTACTAGTTATAATTTAGAAGTAGTTATAATTTAGAGTGCACTGGCTTACTCAGATTGGCATATTGGCTTCAAAATAAAATAACTCAGCTCATTAGAAAAAGGGTAAATAGTATTTAATGGGAACTTGAAAACAGATTATTTGAAAACACCATTTCAAATAATGCCATGGCACTAAACTGGAAAATTTCTAGTTCGGAATTATTATCATTTTGGTTTTAAAATTAACTGCACAGTTTAAATATAACTAGTATGTCTGGACATTGAGTCGGTTTTATTTTCTAGCTGTTTTATTTTATAGGAGAGAAGCTTTGCTGTGCTGTTCATCTGAGCCTATAGGGTTCACGGCCTCTGTTCTTTGCCAGAGTGGACATGTTTTTACAGTAAAAGTTGTCATCCTTTTAGAGCTGTCATCATTTTGACTTTATCTTGATAATACCCCTTTCCTTGCATTGTTTCATTATCTTTCCTTTCCATTAAAAAAAAAAAAAAATCAGACCCTTAACTGCTTCACATTCCCAGCCTTAGCTATAATCTCCTTCTGTAACTTTTTTTACCGTAATATTGTGACACTCAAAATATCAAGACAATAGAACAAAACAAAGCTGAGTTTCAGCCCCATTACAGAAGTTGAAGTAAAGCCATTTTATTTTATTATTTACAGTTCTAGGGAGTAAACTCCAGAGACTTGGGCTTACTAGGCAAGTGCTCCATCCTTAGAGCATTTTAAAATGTTTTTAAAAAATATTTATTTATCTTTATTTTATGTGCATTAGTGTGAAGGTGTCAGATCCCTTGGAATGGGCATTACAGACAGTTGTGAGCTGCCATGTGGGTGCTGGGAATTGAACCCAGGTCCTTTGGAAGAGCAGACAGTGCTCTTAACCACTGAGCCCATCTGTCCAGCCCCAGAGCATTTTAAAAATAATTTTATTTCCTCCCTTCCCTCTGCTTCTTCCTGATTGTCATAGGTGGGTGGATATTTCATTTGGGCTCTCACATGCTTTCCTTTCTGACTGTGTTGATCTTCATTACTTAAAATTGACATTTACCTGTTCTCCAAGGAGACACAGGTTTGGGTCATTTTTAACAGCCATTTTAACATTACAGCTCACTTTTGGTGACCAAGAAAATGAACAAATACTGGTGTAAGGATCTGAGTGAAATCTCCTGTTGTTGAAGTTATCTGTAGATGCTGCGGGCTCCTGAGCAGCTTCTGCTTTGCCTTGCTTGTGAGAATTGTGTCCAGAGTCACTGTTTTTTATTTCCACCAATTCCCATGCTGTTTTGCCTTTCCTTTGCACTCAGTTCTCCTGTTTGTTTGTTTCAGTTCTTATTGGCACTTGTAGGAATTTATATTTGTAAAATGCTTATTTGGATTGCCTCCTTTGGGCTCTGAGTTGTGATTATGCTTTTGGTTATTTTGTAAATTAAGAACAGAGAACCTAAGGAGAGCCAAATGTTCATGCAGCTAGCCACATAATTTGCCTGAAATGCAAATATATGACAGGCGGTTAGGACTTAGCTGGAAGAGGAACCACAGATCTTATAGATCTTACCAGCCTTTCACTGAAGCTGAGAAGACTGAGGGCAAGATTAGGGAAGTGTTGTCCAAACACAGCTTCTGAGAATTTAAGTATATTAAGAAAGTGATTTGTTTCAATGACTATTTTAGAGGATCAGAATTTCTGTGATAGGCATAATCGTTGGGTTTGACAGGAGGTATTATTAAATTTATGAAATTTAAAATGAAAACAAGTTATCATATTTTATTTTTGGCCTTTGATCCATTGTCCTCATGCATCTGTTTGCTTTTAACTTTGGCACAAGCTCTTTGGGTGACATCATGCCTGTTACTTGAAATGTCATTGCAGCATATGATATTTGCTCTCTGGCTATCATACTGCTAACACATATCCATACCCACTAGAGAAAACAAGGATCACTAGAACAATTGTTTATTAATACTCCACATCAGTGGATATGTGAAAAATAATAGTAAGTAACTCTTAAGTACTCACTATTTTAAATACATCATTCTCACAACAGTCTTATGAATTAAATACTCTAGTAACTGCTGTACATAGACTCTGCCAGTCTTATTTGAATGCCCATAGTGACTATTGCTCCCTGTAGAGGATGTGCCTACATAGCAAATGTCAGGATGTGTTAACAAAGAGGCAGTTCAGGATTCTAAACTGGACAAAGGATCATTCATACACACACACACACACACACACACACACACACACACACACAAATGACGAGGTTTTTCTATACTCCAGGCTGGCCTTGATATCAAGATCTGCAGCCACAGCTTCTTGAATATCTGGATTATAAGCATGTACTACCACATCGGCAAGGTGCAGATGCAGACATTTGTTCGCCCATAGTTGGGAAACATTGGATGAGTTCATGAGGTTCTTGTTAGTTTCCCTCTGTAGTTCACTCTCTTAGCACCCTTCTTCATCTGTCTCTCTTGATCTGTCTGCTAGGCCATATCCAAGGATGAAGAGATTGGAAGCAGAAGTACCTTACTTATTTACTTGGTTCCTTATTTTGAGCCTGGTACCTTTTCCTTTCTGGATCCCATTGTGTTTGAAGCTCCTCCCTCCCCAATCTGCTGTGAGGATGGGGCACTGTCGTGGGAAATACAGGGAGTTAGAAGTCTTTACACTCTGTATGTAGAATCTCCTGATTCTTAAGCTCAATGTGTTGATATTCCTTCAGAGGTACTTGCTTCTCCTAGTTCCTGAGCCTTGGACTTCCTCCTGGCTTAATAGCTTGCCTTGCATAGCTGCCCCTCCAGAACCCTTGGGCTTCCCTGCCTACACCATTCACCCCTCTGCTTCTTATTGGTCTTTCACATACGTGTTTTTTGCATTCAGCAAAGATAATTTGTGTTCTTTTCCCTTTATTGTCAATTTGGGGTTAATATTATTTTCAAGGTACTGGAATTAATACTAAAGCTGGAACATGCTGGGCAGCTCTAGGCAAGCCTCTAAATCTTCAAACAAATGGCGGTGTTTTCAAAGTGGGAGCCATGTTCATTAGGAAGCTATTATATTCTTGAAGTTGTTGGTTAGTGGTAGTCAATAAAGCTTGAGGGAACATAGCAGCATCTGGGTGGTTGATGATTGCTGGTGAGGGAATCCAGTTAGAAGCCTTGAGGATTTTTAGCTTTAGGGTTCTGTGACAATCAATTCTCTCTTTTCATGTCTTTAGAATAGTTGCTGTCATATTTGCTTGTAACATGTTATAAAGATCAACATTCTATGTAAATGCTTCTATAGCGCTAGTCCGTCCTTGGAACATAGAATCATTCAGAGCCTCATTGATTAGGATGCATGCCAGTAGATTTTAGTTTAAATGGTCTTAGAGTCATGTATGGTAATGTATGAGTGGTTGCACTTAAAGGAAGCAATTCTGAAGTGGAAGAGTGTGTTGAGATAGAGACATGAGCATCCTAGGACCCATATTTTATTACAGTGGCATCCTATATGTGAAAACAGTTAAATTTTCATTTTGTAAGCTGCTATTTATTGTCATACAATGGGAAATGTCAGTGCAACAAGAGTTTGAAAATATCTACTTTGGTGTGATTTCAGCGAGGAGGACATGTACCGTGCTGCAGATGAAATAGAAAAGGAGAAAGAATTGCTAATACATGAAAGAGGGATATCAGGTATGTTTGGAATTGTTTCGTTTGTAGACTTTCTTTGTGCATAGAAAATTCAGTTAGATTAGTATATCTGCTTTCATGAAATGCGGCATGTATTTCCTCTCATGCATACAGTCCTTTCTACATGAAATGCCCACTTTGTCAAAGTAGATTTAGGGAAGACTCTCCCTGCATCTCTTGACTCTGCCTATTCTCAGCTTGTTCCTTTAAATTCTTAGAAGAGTTTGGATGTGAATACATTCGTCATCTTCAATTGCAAGATGTTTTGAGAAGTTAGCTGTACACTATCCTTGAAGAAGGCCTTGTGTGTCTATTTGACTAGAGCGGAAGGACCGTGTGCTTGGTAGCATCAGTCATTGTATGACTGTGCAGTCTGCGTTGTTCTGTCGGCCTTGCTTGTCAGTTGTTTGTCAGTCCCGCCAGTGCTTCTGGTGTGGACTTGGTGCTCCCTGGCTTTTTGGTTAGTGGTGATCTTTTGCAGGTAGGCCTCTGCAGAGGCTGAGTGGAAAGCTCCACAGAGTGTGTATGAATGTTACTACCTTTCTCACTGCTTGAATAATGCACATGTTTTGCTTTGAGAACTGGCTTCTATTTTCCTCACAGCTAACAAAAACACTATTGTAATTAGCATACATAAGGCTTTGATAGTGGTTTTTGATTTCTTCTTCAGAGCCAGTCAGCGCTTCCCTGTGTGGACAGCAGAGATATTTTATAATGGTCCTCCCTAGAACTTTATAGGATGCTCAGTCTCCATGGCTGTGTTGCTCCAAGTCACTCAGGGCACAGAATGCTGTTGGGTCTCATTTAGATATCAGGCTTTTCTGTGGTGTACCCATTGTTTGATAATGCTGAAGAATCTCCTGTTTTCCTCTTCCACTTTCTAGGCTGTGTTTTGGTTTGATTGTTTTCTGTCAAACATTGTTCCCCATACAGGCATCCAAGCTTTTTTGTGAGTCTTGCAAGGTGCAGCTTCAGTCTAGCAGTACTCGTCAATCTCAGTCCTGCTGAGTTTATTGCCCTTCCTGAGTGTCCTGTAGCAGCTCTGCCTCCTCCACAGCAGAGCACACACCAAGAGCAGTAAGAGAGTTGTTGTTCTAGTTGTGGGCGAAGAGACATCACTAGCTGGCTGAGCTCCACAATGGCTTTCCACACCCTGCCCTCCGATATAGCTTTGTGAATACAGTCCTGTTGGAATAATTTATGTATACGCTACAGAGGCCATGTGCCCCTAAAACCCAGGTTATTTTCTACTAGACCTATTGTAGAAGAAATTTGAGATTCTAACCTAGTCTGTCCTCTGAGAGTCCCAGCTTCCTGGAGGAATTCCAGCTTTGTTTCCTATTATATTCGTCACTAACATGGTGCTTAAGGATCAAAGCTTACTTATTTGTGCCTGCTTACCACTCTGGTTTTTACTTCCCTTATTTAATTTTTTTTTATGGTTTTGCAATAGAAAAAGTCTTCTTCCTGGAAGCAGAAATAGAGCCTGTGTAGTTTATAGTTAGAAGGAAGGTATTGTACTCAGTGCGCGGTGAGGTCAGGCCCTGTGCCTCCGTCTCTCAGCCTAGTCAGCATGCGGGAACTGCTGGTATGCTTTCAGACACAGTAGCCCAGTGGAAGTCAGGCAACATTATGCTGTCGCTCTGCAAGTACTTCATTTTCCAAGCCTCTTGCTTCATACAGACTTCTGACTCAGGGCAGGATCAGGCTTCTAGCTTGGCTTCTGTTTGTCATAAGACCCTTGTGCCAGCCCTACCTGTGATCTAAGATGGTACGATTCCCTAGTCCTCCCCAGGGGTCAGGTCTTAGTGTGACTGGGAGTGAGGACAGCAGAGAGGAAGACAGTAAGGGAGACTTCCTGTCTGGAAGCACATTCTCTGCTGGTAGCGTTCATTCTTTGCCAGGCTCACATCCCTCCCTGGCAAGAACTTATGGCCCAGAAAGGGTCCTGAGTGTATATTAGCAGTTCTTCCTGTTTGTGGGGGGAGGTGAGTGGAAAGGCAGATTTATGGGAGTACTTCCTTATTCTGAGTAACCTCCTAACAAATATCGCTTGAATTTCAAAGATGAAGGGCCTTTGTTTAACGGTTGGTTGTGCAACAATAATATTTGTAGTTTCTTTCATTTCTAGGTTAATCATGATGTATTCCACACAGAAATGCATCTGTGTTACCTACATGGAGTATTTCTCCCTTTTTGTAAAAAGATTTATTTTTCTTTGACAAATGATGAGCAATGAGGCATTTTTTTGAATAGACAGTTTTTATAGTTTACTTACAAAACAAATTGCTCTCCCTAACTCTCAGGAGGTGTTGGTGTCCCTTGTCTACTCTGGCTTCCACTGTGCTCTGGCTTGTAAGTGCTTGTGATCCATTCCTTTTCCTTCTTTACAGTGCACTGGGGCAGAATCTCTGTCCTCACTGTCTTCACATCCGTAGTCCTGGCACAGTGCTTGGCAGGGTTAAGATCTTCACTGAGTGTTTGTTGAATTAGATGAAACACTTATTTCACGTACAAGATACACAGGCTTTGTGTGTTCTGAAGTACTTCTGAGGTCTTCTTGTAAGATAGTGGGTATCTTATGATCTATATCTGTAACAGTTTAAAAAAGAAGCCAAGATGAACCCAAAAATTTTCCCGATTTTCCTCTTGAAATATCAAACTGTAATAGGCAAGCACACATCAAGAAGTCAAACTTCATCCATTAAATCAAGAAAATCTTACTTAAGGCCTTAGGTTTAATCTCAGGTACACACACATACACACACGAATAGGATATTGAGGGGGAGAAGTGTATATAAATGCATTTTTAAAGAAACCTGTAACATTTGTTGGATGCTGAGTTGTAATTTTTGGGACATCAAAGGAAGTCTGCGAATTAACTAGCAGTGAGAATGCTGATACTTTCTGATAGTCTTAGGGAAATAGCATGTCACTTTTGTTAGTTGTTATCTCTGTCTGATATAAAAAATTACAGATGGTGAAACTATTTTCTCATGCTTCATATGCTTGCCTCTGATTATTAAAGTATTCACAGACAGCTGTGGGTCAGATGAGTGTGAGCTGGGACACAGAAGCACCCCTCTGAGCACATGGAGAAGGGCTGCCACTTGACTCAGGATTTAAATGAACAACCTGACTAGGTGCTGTGTGGAGAATGGTCTGGAGGCTGTGGTGACAGGAAGACTCATTGAGAGACCACTCAATGGTTCCTAGAGCTAGCATGGAGGTGGCCTGGACTCCAGGGATTGGCAGCAGTGGGATTCAGGAATTTTTTAAATAGAGAAAGTAAGGAGTGAAGAGTGGACTCCCCCTCCATCCTCAGTAAAGTAGTACCTTTATTTTCGTTACTTTTTAGTCCATTATGTGTTTCGTTTTATTGTTGCCATTTTGATTTTTCAACAGAACCCAGGTTAAGTGTGGCTCCTGAAATGGATATTATGGACTACTGCAAAAAAGAATGGAGGGGAAATACTCAGAAAGCTACATGTATGAAAAAGGTACAGCCATGGTACACCTATTTGAGTTCTTCAAACCATCTGTCATAAGTTACATATCATATTATGTTTTTAGACGTTGGTTAAGACAACTGCTATAATAAGACAATGCTGTAAATATTGGTGTTCTAAATTTAGAACTGAGGAAACAGACTGCAAAGATAAGGACTTGTTTGGAGTCATAGTATTAATATAGAAGCAGCATCAGTTCTTTAGTAACTTACTTTCTTTGAAGAACACATAACTGTTCTGTAGAGAGTTGAGTAAGCCATTAGTGGTTCTCTTTGAGACAGTTGGGAATGCCCTTTTTAGCTGCTGTTGTAAAAGCCTCAAGGATAGGCAGGGGTGATTCTGCACCTTCTGCACATGCTGGCTAAGTCCTGTGTGTAGACTCCCCTGTACTCTCTCTGTAGAAGGGTCTTGAGCCACTTCCTTCATTTAAAGTGTGCCGGGAGCTACTTTCACTTTGCTCCATTGCATGGACTGGCAACCCTAATATAGCCTCCGAGAGTGTGGGATGGTCCCAGCACTGCAGCATACCCTGTGTGCTCTACCTACAGAATGTATTCCCATCCAACATTCCTTCTTAGCAGGGTAAACCCTGTGACGCTGATTCTGTTTGACCATTCCTGAGCTACAAAACTGGCAGTGACAAACTTCTACCATGTACAAGATTGTGTCTTCTGCTTATTTATTTTTTTTTGGGGGGGGAGATTATTTACATTTTGAATTTGAATATAGTTCTTGTGTTTTGGAAATACTGACCAACCTTTTGTATTTTTATTATTTATTTGTATGTGTATGGGTATTTTGCCCTCATGTATGTGTTTATACCACATGTGTGCAGTATCTGCAGAGGCCAGAGGAGTGCATTGGATTCCCTGAGGCTGGAGTATGATTGTGATTATGATTGTGGGCCACCGTATGGGTACGGAACCAGGTGTTTTAGAAGAACAGCCAGTGCTCTTAACCACTGAGCCATTTCTCCAGCCCATATTTGATAGAATTTGTTGGAATCATATTTGACAGGGTTTTAAAATTTTCAAAATTTAGTTAATTTCCCTCATAGCTTGTTTAATTTATTTCAGTTTTTTAAAAAATATTATTTGTCTTTCAGGGTTCACCTCAAGTTCACAAATGCCTTTTGTCCCCAGAAATCTGAAAGAAAATGTCAGCCTCAGCCCTAATTCTTGTAAATCAATATTCTCAGCCAAAATAGAACTCAGTCACAAGATACCTGGATTCTCAGTGCCTAAGTTGAAAGACTTACTTTTCAGAGGCTTTCTGCTGGCTATCAGCTACTCAGGGTTTCCAACTTTTTGCCCAGAATGCCACATTGAACCAAATGTATAATTTCTCACTTGTCCTAGAAATGCCTTCACTGACTAATAGTTTTATTCTGTTGCCTTAGTATCTTTTAAAGTTCTTTTTTAACAGTTGGCATATCCAAGTCCAATAATGAAGATACTCAGGTTACCCAAATGTACCATTGTTTAGAACTTATGGGAAAATGATTCCTCCATGAGATTGGTTTCAGTAATCAAATCAAAACATCCCACTTAGGGGTGCAACTCTCTAAGAGCTGTGGTGTAATCTTGCCATTTCTACTGGCTGTTAACAACGTTGATTCTTGATTTTATTTTAGTCCCTATTTGCCAAATTTTTGTTTGTTTTCGATATTCTGTTGGAAGTGTTTATAAATCCACATTAATTTTTTAAAGAGTTAGCTTCATCTCTGAAATAATAGACTTCATATGCAGTTATGGATCTATAAGACTGTAAGAGAGCTGAAGCTTTTTTATCACCTGATGATGTTGCTGTGGTGTGTGGGATTGTGGTGCATTACTGTAGTTTTTGTCATGATGCTGTTATGAACAAACTTGGACTGTCAGCCGTGTAAAAGTATAGTGCATACAGTCATGAGGTCACAGCACTTGATAGCTAACTATCACTATTCTATGTAGAACAGTGTGTGTCTTATGCCAGCAGCAACCTTAGACATCTCATGCTCACTTTATCTCTTGATTGTGTTGTTGTCTCATACTTGATCTCCTTTTTTTTTTTTTTCTCATTGTGGCTTGTTATCACACTTCACCTGCTGACACTCAGCAAGAGAGTATATAACCCAAGTATGTAGTAGGATATACCAGCTAGGTTTGTGCAAGTGCACTCTGATGAATGCACAATGATGACATTGCTTAGTGACATATTGTGAATGTATTATTATTACTAAGTGACTTATGCCTGCATGTATACACATACCTGTTGGAAACTCAGGATTTCTGTATGTTTTAAAATCTGGAGATAGAAATACTGCATGCCTCATCTGCTGTTCTTTTTATTAAAGCATTTGGGATCAATGAACCACAGATTAAACCAATCAAAATGTCACCAGTGAGTGTGTGAGTGAGTGAGTGAGTGCTCCCTCAGATGCTTAGGAAGGGATTTTGACGATGACTAGTGCAGGTTCATTTTGTATGTCAGGTCTGCTGCATTTGTTATAGATCAGCAGTTCTCAACCTGTGGGTCACAACCCCCCTGGAGTTGGCATACCAGGTATCCTCCATGTCTGATACTTACATTACAGTTCATAACAGGAGCAAAATTACAGTTATGAAGTAGCAAGGAAATAATTTTATGGTTGGGGGTCACCACAACATGAGGAACTGTATTAAAGGAAGGTTGAGAACCACTGTTATAGATACTGAGATTTCATAAAGCATCACTATTTTAAAATTAATGTGGTTGTGATCAAAGATTGGAAATGTCTTACAAGAAAGACTGAACTGTTCTTTTCCATTTCCCAATGATTTAGGACCCTCCCCCCTTAGGGATGAAACAAACTTTTCTTGCTATCTCAAGCCAGTAACCACCATCTGAACCCTTTAATGTTTTCTCCCAAGGGCTATGAGGAAGTTTCTCAGAAATTCACTTCTATAAGGCGAGTCCGTGGTGACAATTACTGTGCACTGAGGGCCACACTGTTCCAGGCCATGAGCCAGCTAGCCAAGCTGCCCCCCTGGCTGCAGGACCCCGAGCTCATACTGGTATGTTGCTGCATGGATTTGTGGTGAGATGTTTCGTGAGACTTCTCTTTTCTGCTCTTGCTACCTGATGGTATTGTATGCAGCATGACTTCAGTGTATGGATTTATTGAATTTGCATGTGTAAGATGGTTTTATATTTTAAAAAATGACTAGAAATAACCAGTATTTTCCAGAAGAGAAAAATGACAAAACTTAATACAGCTAAGCCAAATTAGAGACCAGATGTCTAAAATTCATTAAAAAAACCAGAGAAACAATTTGACTTTATATTAGTATTTCTATGAAGTAGATTATATAATTTTTATTAGGGTCTAGCCAGGGTTTTAGGTGCAGTTCAAAAATGAATATTCCTTCATGATGAGATGTTAGAGTTACATGGAGAGACCTTTCCTGGACCTGCTGTCTTTAGTGCTTTAAATCTGCCACATGATGGAGAGTTCCTGGGATCTGTGCCTCCAGGTGTCTCCATACAAAATGCTGACATTTTGTGTAGTGGTTTTTAAAAGGAAATTCTGTAAATTCTGGCACTATTTCACATGGCTTTGCTGTTGTTTATTTACATGTCAGATGAAGGGCTTTTGGGGGTGGGAATGGACAGTCTTAACTCTGTAGCCCAGGTTGGCTTCAAACCTGAGGTACTCCCTCTGTTTCAGTACCCTGCATGCTGGGATTACAGGTGTGAGCCAATATGCCTGGCTGATATAAACATGGCAATGATGTTACTTCTGTGTGGTCCAATACTTATCAGTGAGGACTGCCTAGGAGCAGCAGGGTCACAGTGTCAGCTGCACTAATATGTGGCAGGTGTGATGAAGGAGTGACTGTATGCTGACTAACTCGTTCCTGCCACACTGGGGTTCTTACACAGCTATGGACTGTGTTTTCAACAGAGCCAGTAAATGAGTGAATGAGTGAATGTGTTCTACAGCTATTACAAAGACATATAAGTGCTTTTTATTTTTAGATGGTATTATTCTGGGAATACTTTGCCCACCCTACTTTAAAAAAAAGTGTGTGCTTTCAGAATTATTATTAAATCATATTGATACTTTTGAGCCTTTTCCTTTGTGTGACTCTTAGATTTCTGGGCTTATTCAACAAAAATTTAAATTTCTATATTTTTAAGAGCTTCTGATCCAAATAATGTCCTAAGTAATTAAATATATAAATAAAGTGTACCCCAAAAGTAAAGCAACACCTTCTGCTAATGAGGTGCATTTGGATAAGATCATTACCATGTGGAAAACAGATGAGGTAAGCAAGGTGGGGTGGTGCATGCCTGTAATCCCAGCACTTTTGATGTGGGGGCAAAAGGATTGTGACTTTTAGGCCAGCCTGGGAGATATATATATAGTGGCCTTTTCTCAAGAACTGTATAGCCTCCACCCCCCAAAAAAGTGGTGAATAGATATTTTGCATTTGATGTTGATCAGTATTAAAATGTGTTCGCTGTAGGAGTGATGAGATTGTTGTGTGGTTTTCTGAGCCTAACTGCAGTAATGTACAAATAGCCATTAAATTCCCAGTGGCTGTGTTGTTTCCTCTTTCCCATAGCATCACACATTTGCCTTTCTGAGGGCACGGGCACTGTGAATTCAGTGTTCACATTGACTGGATTTGTGTTTTGCTCATCTCCACTGAAGAAATGGCTTTTGTTCTTATGCCCTCAGAAAATTAATGTGGTTTGGACCTCTCTTGACAGTTTGTTTTATTGTTCCTAAGACTTGAGTGAAATGCCTGCCTCCAGCACTGCTTGAAGTACTAGGAGAACAAGCAAAGATGTACAGATGCATGATTGCACTGGAGATTTACTGAGTGAGCAAGGGTGCCTGCTTCCATTTGTAGACTGTGTGACCCTCACAGGATGCCGGGACATCAAAGGGGGACATCTAGGCTCAGCAGTCCTCCTCACTTGAGACTGTTGTAGGGGACAGGCTTTTTCTACTGTGCTGCTGCTTAGCTTCTCCAACCTTGCTGTTCTCCTTAGAAGCTGAGCTTTGTCCTCCTTGCCCCTCTTGACCTGCAGCTGTCCTGTTTATCCCTGCCTAGGCTTCCTGTTTGTTGGCGTCATTTCTGTCCAGATCCTATCTTGACTGCAGGCAGATTATTTGACCCTAGCCCAGACCTCAAGAAAGCTGGCCAAAGCTGGGCTAGCTTTTCACCCACTGAAAAGGGACTATACTTTATATAGGGGCTTTTTAGTTTTTAAATGCACTGTAGTTTAAAAGATCTCTAAATTGCTGAGACCTGTGACAGTATTTGGTAGAGAAAGACACTAAAGGTCTTTGTGATTTCATTTTGGGGATGATGCTTTTGATACTTGCAATTGTCATATTGTCAAGATCATAGATATTTGTTAGAACAGGTCAGTCACAGATGATATTGTACTTAAGCTCTCTAGTGATCCTTAAACATCTACCATTATCCTTTCTTGTGTCAGTCTTTTCCTTCCTTCCTTCCTTCCTTCCTTCCTTCCTTCCTTCCTTCCTTCCTTCCTTCCTTCCTTCTTCCCCCTTCCTCCCTCCTTCTCTTCCTCCTCCTTCCTTCCTTCTCTTCCCTCCCTTCCTCTCTCTCTTGACAGTTTCTCTGTAGCCCTGACTATATTGGACCTTGGTCCTGTAGACCAGGCTGGCCTCAGACTCACATTCTCTTTCTTGCTTGCATCTCTTACTCCAACAGAAGGCAGGCCTATGTACTTACTAGAAAGGAATGGTGATTTATGTGGACCCCACGTATGACCTGTGAAAGCATTTAAGTTATCTTCTTCTGAATAAATAAATCCAACTCCATTGTTCTTTCCTAATAGTTCCTTTAAATTTTTATTATTCGTATGTGTTTGTATGCCACAGTGACTGCATGGAGGTCAGAGGACAGCTTTGTGGAGTTTGCTTACCTTCTACATTTACGTGGGTTCCTGGGATTGAACTCAGGACAGCAGGTGTTCATGGCCAGTGCTTTTCCACCACTGAGCTGTCTTATTGACCCTCTAATAACCTACTAGTTTCTTTTCTATGTCTTATTTTTGGACTTTTTCCCCCAAGATTCCCGCATTTGGAAGTCTGTACTGGATAAACTTTTTCAACTGACTGATGAGTGAATGAAAGGAGGAAATTAACTTGTTTATTCAGAAAGTAAACAACTTGACTGTTGCACCTATGTTTTAGATAACAGTCCAATGTGACAGAGTCCTCATTTGTTCTTCTGGGCTACCATTTATCTCCCTTTCTACCTTACACACCTTTGGGACAAGACAATATTTTCTGTTAGATTATAGTTCTTGGAGGCAGGTTGTAATTTCACTTGTTGCCACTTGAGGGCACTTTAAATTCTGGTGATAAATCTGAAACTAAATTAAGAAATTGTCCGTGGTTCAGCAGTGCAGGACAGTGTGGGCAGAGTGGGGCTGTTGCAGCTGTAGGGGAATGGTCACTTCTCATAGTAAGATGATGGTGGTTTTGCCCCTTGAGTGATGCACAGCACTGTCACTGTGATTTTGATTTTTGGAGAGACAAAAGCCATCTTAGTTGTACATGATTATCATAGGCTGAGAAAGCACAGACAGATTTACTGTCTCAAAGTCTTAAGTTCCAGTGGAGCTGAACATGTCTCATTCTAAACTCTTTGTTACTGATAAACAAGTTCAGCATAGGACATTGGGGATATGATTTTTTTTTTTTTTTTTTTTTTTTTACTCTAGGAGTGAAATCTCTCTATTTCCAAAATATTTAATTACATGTGTTTGTGTGTGTATGTGTGTGTGTGTGTGTGTGTGTGTGTTTGTGTGTGTGTGTGTGTGTACCTCTCCTGCTGAGCCATCTTACTGGACCCCAGAGGTGAAATCTTAGCAGTGCAATGTAGCCTAAGTCTATGGATTTCATCCTGACACACCCAGGATTGTTGGGAAGATTCAGTTTCTCATGCTGTAATCAATCTAATTGTGGTTAGATTCCAGATTCTAATGGTATGTAGAAATAGTCCAGGAACAAGAACAAAAAATATAAGAACCATAATCATTACTTGTTGTCTGTCAATAAGTAAGAAAGGTACAGCTTCCTTACCCTCCCATTGCAGCTGAGTCTCAGTCATCTTTTCTATCTCATGGTATTGATTGTGGGGCTAATACTGCTTAACAGATAACTATTGTGCTTTTAGTGATTGTTTTTAAGAATCAGAAATTAGGTTTTACTGTCTATCAGGAAAAGGAGTCTATATCTATCAGTCCATGTCTATCAGTCACCTTGCTGAGCCATAAACTAATGAGTGCTAAGGCTTCCAGTGCATCCAGAAGCCAGAGGTGGCTACTCTGAAGGCCCCATGTGGACACTTCCTTAGCTTTTCCTCACATTTGCATGTTATGTCCCTGCCTGTGGCTGGTGTCCTACAGGCTGCACTCCTGTGGATCTGAACTAAAAGCATTCAGCCTAACAGCCCTCTCTGTGGCAATACTTTCTGAGTCTGTGACTTCCAGGTTCAGATTCTCCAACCTGAATCCATGTGATGGACTTGCAGGAATTAATTCTGGAAATAAAGTGGGTTTTATATGAAGGCTTGGTGCTGTCTTCCTTTTAGGTTGTGTCATAGATATCTTGCACCGTTGACAACTACCTCTGTTTCTTGATATTCCAGTTACCAGAAAAGCTGATAAACAAGTATAGCTGGATCAAGCAGTGGAAACGTGGATGGAAATTTGATGGGAAGAGTGAGGACCTGGTTGAAAAAATTAAGGAGTCCCTGGTTCTGCTAAGGAAAAAGGTTTGATGCATGTAATTTTCTGTCTCTGATAAGTGCAAAGCTTTTTCTTTTGTTGGTCCAGCAGATTCACTTCTAGGCTCATTTATTTATTCGTATTTATTTTTAAGTTTATAACAAATACTTTTTTGGTTCATGGTTCTCTTTAGGGGTCAGCATTTGCCAGTTTCAGACAAAATAATTTTGGGCTGGAGGAATTGTGTAGTCAGTAAAATACATGACAAGGAATTGATTTGTTTCCCCAGAACTAGTGTAAAAATACCAGATTTGCTGACATGTGATTGTAACCCCAACAATGGAGAGCGGGATGCAAGAGGATCCCTGAGCCTCACTGGTCGTCCAGTCTAGCCTAACTGATGAGTGTGAGACCCTAGTCTTTGCCTGTGTGCATATACATGTACATCCTTACACTGTGCCCACATACACTTGCACATACATTGAAAAGAAAAATTTAAACGATCATAAATTCCTCCCATGAAGTCTTTGTTAAAATGGAGAAACACCACCATTGTGTGTTCTTGGAGGTGAGAAACAAGTATCTCAGAGACCTTAATAAATTTAATTTTTATTCTGAGTCATATTCTTAAGTTTAAGGGTTATCATTTAGTTCATTTTCATTCTTAAAGATTTATTTTTTTATTTCTGTGTGTGTGTGTTGGTGTGTGTGCATAAGTGCATTCACACACATGCATCTGGGTACCTGTGGACACTAGAAGAGGGAGTTGGATTCCTGGAGCTGGAGTTAGAGGTGGATGTTGACATCCTCTGCAAGAGCAGAAAGTGCTTTTAACTATCCAATTCTTTAGCGTATATTCATATTCTCAGAGACCACTCTGTGTTTATGAAGTTCTTTCCAGTTATTCTTATCCTTCAAGAGTCTACCCAAATGTATTAAAAATTCTTTGTGTCAGTAAGTGTCTTTTGAAACCATCCTGAGAGTTGTCTGAAACAGAGTTCACGGATAGGTTGATATTCTAATATGCTGTGGTGTAGTCCCGCCTTTCTGTGGTAGAGTGCCTGTTTGGAGTGGAGTGTAGCATTTAGGGGCTAGAAGCCTGCATCTCTCCAGCTGCTAGCCTGGTAGAGTGGCGAAGGCAGGCTGCAGCTCTGAGAGGGAGGGGGTGCTGAGTTTGTCAACTTAGTTGTAGGTGCAGTTTCTTTTTCAGATTGTTTTAGGATCTGGTGAAAGTGTTAGTTTTGTTTTATTATGTCGACTCTAATTAGACCCTCCTTTCAGGAAATGTGTACATGATGCCAGTTTACAGTAAATTGGTCACTAGTAATCTGCCAGCAGCTGTCATACTTCTCTTTGTCATACTTGATGCTAAAAGTTACTTGGGTTGCTCTACCCAAAAAGTGGTATGGTTGTGTTGACCCCTTGTATAGATGAGAACTGCAGCCTGGAGGGTGACATCTTTTTTTTTTTTTGGTTATGTTTTTTTTTAATTTTAATTTTTATTATTAGTTACATTTTATTAACTCTGTATCCCAGCTATATCCCACTCCCTCAGTCCCTCCCAACCCCACTCTCCCTCCCTCATCTCCTCCCTGCCCTTTTCCAAGTCCACTACTTGGGGAGGTCCGCCTCCCCCTTCATCTGATCCTGTTTTATCAGGTATCAAAAGCCAGATCTTAATTGTATCTTGACTCTGATTCTAGAGCCATGCTCCTTGCCAGCACCATAGCCTACTTCTAGAAGATACTGTAAGTGTACAATATAGTCTAGCTATAAAGTACTGGAGAGAGTTCCATATAGTCATGGTCTTTTCTCTCAGCTTTAAAGTCTGGACTGGCATTTGAAAACAATGCTAATTAGTGCTTAAGTCATGAGGACTGGTGTTTATATTGACATCTCTTTCCATGGTAACTTAGCAGCACACATATTTATGTTTTCTTCTTCATTTGAAGAGTTTGCCTATTGTTTGAAAACCTTTATTTTTTTATTAGGAGTCAAGAATTCTTGATTGGATTTATTATTAGGCACTCATGTATATTTTTAAGACATAGGGTTAATCAGTATTCAGGAGATCCATTAGTCTCCCTTGACAGTCTTCTGTTGGAGGCTTGTCTGTGTATGTCTGGGGTAACTTTCTGAAAGCTCCTCCAGGTGTGGCAATCACAGCTGTGCATCACAGCTGACACATGTTTTCTGTCAGGTATCTCTGATTGTTGGTGTTGTCCTGTTGCTTGGAAAGTAAGAGTGAGCATTTCCACCCCACACCCCATGCTTCCCCTTAGGGTGGTGTACTTCCCTTTCACATTAACAAGGAAGAAGCCAAATAAGGGCTTCATGTAGTTGTTTGAGGTGAGAACTTGAAGATCTTCACATTTGCATGTGGCTTATGGTCCCCTACTTTTGAAAATCATCTTGTAATCATGGCACAGAAGTATGCCAGGGATTTTCAGGACACATTGTAATTGTGACACAACTTTCTTATTGCAGTGGGTGAGCCTGGCTGAAATGAAAACTGCTGAAGCAAGGCAGATAGCTTGTGATGAACTGTTCACCAATGAAGAAGAGGAGTACAGCCTCTATGAAGCTGTAAAGTTTCTAATGTTAAACAGAGCCATTGAACTGTATGATGATAAAGAGAAGGGAAAGGACGTCCCATTTTTCTCTGTGCTCTTGTTTGCTCGAGACACATCAAATGACCCTGAACAGCTACTGAGGAACCACCTAAACCAGGTGGGACACACTGGTGGCCTTGAACAGGTGAGTTGTACCTTCGAGAGTATTTTATCTCCGTGCCAGCCATCGAAGGGGTCTCACAGTTTGTAGGTCAGTTCAGTAGCGGCTTATCTAGATGCTTCTGGGCCACTGCTTTGTGAGCTTGCAGTCATGGCATTTAAAGCTACAGCTTTGACTGGGGCTGGAGGGCTTGTCTTACTCACCTGACTGTTGGCAGGAAATCTTTGTTCTTCATTGGTTGCCAGAGGACCATTCAATTCTTTACTGCACAGACCTCTCAACAGCCTCTCAGTGTAGAGGAAGTTGCACACTCTCGCTTATCCCATGTTCTGTTTGTTATAAGCTAGTCACTAAATCTGTCACTTAATCAGGAGAGGGTGACATGTCAAAGACTTATGGACATAAGTTGTTACTCCTAGGATCCTAGTGGTACTAGGATCACTTTTGCAAAGTGATGGATAAGGTTAGTTCTCTTTACTCTCTGGGAGGCTTTAAATACAGAATGTAAATATATTTACTTACATGCGTGAGTGTGTGTGTGTGTGTGTGTGTGTGTGTGTGAATGAGTGATTAGCTAATGACTGAAGTAACATTAAGGCTCTGAATCTAACCTACTACCTTCTACTTGGACTACTGTGCCTACCTTCCTGAAAAGGCCCAAGTACCAGAACAGATGTTTCAAGGAATAGAGAGCCAAGTTGGGTTTCTCTGAGTCTTTCTGGCAGGTAAAAATCTATGAAACCTGTTCTGTTGTTTTGCTTAAAGTGTAAAATAAAGCAGAAGATTGGTGGTTACTGCTAGGCCAGAAGTATTTATGGTTACTTAAAATAACTGTTTGTACTTAGAATGTAGGTTGTTCATATCTTCTGAACTGTAGCACAGATCTTGTGGCAGTCTAGGAGGACTTGTGCTACACGATAGACTGAAGTTAGTCATTTCTGAGACCCAGCAGGCTCTGCTGCAATGGTGAATCCTTTTTAAAACTGATCCTTTTGAAATGTAACTTAAACACTGTTAACTCATCCTTTTAAACCACCAGTATAGTCTAATCTTAGACCATGTTGGAACTTCATAAAGAAATGCAACGCCTGTTAGCAATCTGGCTTTCTTTACTCCAGCCCTAGGCAGTCATCTAATTCTGGGTAAAGATCTGCTTATACTGGACATTCTTAGTAAAGGAATCATACACTCTGCAGCATTTTGTGACTGCCTTTTTGATTTAGCATAATGTCTTAAAATCCATCCATGTTTTAGAATGTATTGGTACTTCATTCCTTTTTATTAGCAGGTAAACGGCATTGTACGACAATATTATATTTTACTTATTCATCAGTTTGGTGAGTATTTGGGTAGTTCCTGCTAATTACTGTGACCATTTATTGACAGTGCATGCGTGCGTGCATGCGTGTGTGTGTGTGTGTGTGTGTGTGTGTGTATGTGTTTGTGTATAGACATGTGTATGTGCATGTACGTGTCTGTACACATTTTACTCTTGAGTCCCAGAGCAGAATTGCTGTGGGCAGATGGTAGTGTTGTGATACTTTGAGGAACTACTGTACAGTTCTGAAATGTAGCTCAGTGCCAGAACACTTGCACAGCACGGACGAGGCCCTGCATTTGATCCCTTGTATTGCCAGAAGCAGAAGAAGAGAAGCAGCTGCCCCACTCTGCAGTCCCAGCAGCAGTTTATCAGTATCCCATTTTCATGTCTTCATGATGCTTTCACTGCCTTTTCAAAACTGAGGTGAATTTCACAGAACATAATTGAACCATTTAAAGTATGTGACTAATCGACAATTAGTATATTTTCAGTCTCCATTTTCATCACTCAGAAAGAAAATACTGCATTCATGTAACAGTCATCTTGTATATATTCTCATGAGCATTAAGTACTGGCTCATAGCTTTGGCTTGCTTTTCTCTAAGGGCTTATGATTTAATAAGGTTATTGTCCACTTATTTATCTTCTATAGAAAAAATGCTTTCCAAATCCTGTTCAATTTTAAACTGGTATTTTATTATTTATGTTAATACATTATAATAGTTATATACTCCAAGTGTAAGTCCTTTATTACCCTCCCTCTTGACTAGGCTTAAAGGGGAGGAGAAAGGTTAAGCTAAGCAACTGCCTCATGGTCTAGAATAACGGATGCCAGTTTGGTGCGAGGCCCCATCTTTCCCTGGGTCCCCGTAGAACACTCATTTGTTTTTCCTTCCCAGGTTGAAATGTTCCTACTTGCCTATGCTGTTTGCCACACCATCCGGGTGTACCGGCTGTCCAAGTATAACACTGAGGAGTTCATCACAGTGTATCCCACTGACCCCCCCAGGGACTGGCCAGTGGTCACCCTCATAGCTGAGGACGATCGGCACTATAACATCCCCGTCAGAGTGTGTGAGGAGACAAGTCTGTGAGAGACACACATATGAACAGCCAAGTGATGTGCACATGCAGCTCCTCCTCTGGGGACCTCAGGTCTGCAGATCTCCAAGGACAATCTAGGAGAACTCTTAGGCCTCTGGAGCCATCTTTGGACTGTGATGTTCTGAAGACTACCTGCTGATAATGCAAATTAATTAGCCAAGTCTCCCCTCATTGTTCTCTCTGTTACACAGTGTGTTTCACTGGGGGCTTCAGCACGTGCCTTTAGAAGGTGCAAACTGTGTCTCTATATGGCATTTGCTCTTGTGTTAGAGGAAACTGTTTGGAAGGGAATGTGTCTAATGAAAGTTCTGATGGTAAACTGGTTTTACTTCTCTTTTTAAGACAGTTTTGATTTTTATTCTTTTGTTGGGATGGTGGTGATGGGTCTCATGAATGGTCTTTCTATGAGATATGCCTAAGTGGTAGTGTCCTGGGTTAAATAGTTACGGTATATTTTCATAGCTCATCTGCTTTTGGAGGGATGGGCAGTGAAATTAATACTATTTTAAGTAGATTGTCTCTTAGAAGCCTAAGAACTGGGTCCCAGAGTAGACTTTTTGAAGGCTGGAAGAGGTACAGGTAAGAGTGCAGAGGAGTCTAGACTTTGGATTTTGAGGCTTGGTGCCCTGCACATGTGCTCTAGTGTTGGAGTTGTGGATCATTATAAGTTGTGGATTATTATTATTATTATTATTATTATTATTATTATTATTATGGTGCTATAGTCAGAACTGGGTTTATATCCACCTGTTTATAAAGTTGGAAATCAAAACTGTCAGAGGTGGGGCTGAGCTGGCCTCCTATGCCCCTTTCATGCTGTTGAAGATTTCTTGCACTGCTGAACCCATCTAACTCATCCTGTGACAGAATGGGAGACAGCCAACTATCTGGGATGGCTGATATTGCAAGTCAAAGCAGAAGCATGTGGTAAGCAAAAGTGTGATGGAGCTACCTGATTGGGCAGCTGAAAGGCAGCCATGCTGCGTTAGGTCTGTCTGTATGGCACAAGCCATGGTGCTGAATCAAGCAGAGGTGACTGGGGAGATGTGCTCAGCATCTTGGGGCCTTTGTTTCACTCAAGGGACATAGACTGTGGCCTTTGTTCATGGGGACCAGACACATCCCTCTTTAGGATTCCATCTGTAACACCTGAATCAGTTCAACATTTGTTGGTGGTGTTATTTTGATGTGTTGAGCTTATTTTATGATTCTTAAAATCCTTAATTTGATTAGGTTTCATATAGATGTAAGCAACTTGTTTTGAGAAGAAAGACAACCCTTTAAAATACAAATTTTTGTTTCATTAAAAATTAAGTCTAGGTAAGAAAACTCAGGATATAAAAACCAATCAGATCCTTATAGTATTTCTTCCATTGCCTCATGAGTAAAATCACCACATTTTGTTAACTATTTATTGAATAGAGTGCTGACATAGCAAATGCTGTTCTGAATGTGTGTGATGATGCCGAGAGGCTTTGTGGTTTCACTGTGAAATGCTGTGGAAGCACCTCGCAGCAAGTTCATAATAATGACTTAATAATTGACTTTGACACTTTATTTTGTTGCTTGTAATTAAATAGTTGTTTGTCATTCATGTTTGAACAGTTTTGGAAGCAGAACTTGAAATGTTTAGATAATTCCCAGCAGTAGTGATCTCTTGAGACTGACCATTGGGTGTCTATTGCTGCTGATTTTAGTAATGCTCTTGGTACTACTCATGATTATCTACATTTTAAAGATACTTTAATTTTAGTAAACTTGAACTGGTTTTCTGGGGAACGTTTTTATTTCTCATATTTCTTGTTCTTGTTTGGGATATTTTTGGATATAGTTTCCCTGTAGTATGTCCTATAGAATTAATGTTGGTTTTCAGGATATTTTCAGATCTTCTTGCCCATTTGTGCTTGTTGAGGATGTGCAGCACCTGTTGGTTCACTCAGACATGGGCTTACGAAAACAGCATCAGTGCCCCTAACTTAGCATTTGGGTCTATGTGAGTGTGATCTTTCTGAGGTGGCCGCATCTCCTCCTGTGTGCATCAGGAAATCTTCTAAGTGCACAGAGAAGGATTCACCCTGTCTTCCTTTGTAGCCACCGGCGTTCGTTATACTGTAGAATGTCCAGCAATGTCTGATAGAATGTCCAGCAATGTCTGATGTGCTTTCTCTTGAAAGAAGATGGCATTGCATGTCCTTTTGTTTATTTTTCCCTACTAGTTTTAGGATTTACCAAGTAAGGTCTCAGACCATATACAGTGATAGAACTTGTGTTGGAAGAGCATGTATTGTTCTTACTTTAGTTGATTGGTCTTGACTTTTTCAGACATTCTCTGTGTGCCACCGTACTAGGTGAATTTCTACCATACATTTGTGAGTTTTATGTGCTTAGGTTTTTTTTTCATCCCTTTGTGGTTCTGTGCTGTTTTTCCTGTCCCCTCCCAGTCACTATATGTGCTGTGTCCCTAAGAAGCAGTAGTCTTGTTTTTGCAGTTCTTCTAGATGTTTAGATGTAGCACTAACAATGAACCTCTAATGGTCAACACAGGTGCAGGACTGACACACTGTTGTGTTGTCTTATGGTATAAATGTTTAATTTGATCTGTTTCTTAATTTTTTTTTCTTAAGCAGTAATTTGCAGGTATTCCCCTTTGAAGGCCAGAGAATATTTTTAGAAGCACAAACCATTGAGTAATCTTGCTTGTAGGTATACATAAAATAGATAGCTTTGTTTTAATACCTGTTGTTTCTTTAAATAGCAGTAACTGCAGTAGAAACAGAAAACCTTCATCTGTGTGCAGTTCATCTGAAAGAAACACCAGATCCCCAGTTTGGCAAAGGCAGAGCACAATGTCAGTTTAGAGTATTAAGATGGTCTAAGGAACTGTGAGAGGTGAGCTGAAGGATGAACTGGCTTTCAGAATAGAAAAGATGATGTATGTCTTAGTTGCTTTCCTGTTGCTGTAATAAAAAGGTCTGGCAAAAACAATGTAAGGGGAAAAGGTTTTATTTTAGCTCATTGTTCAAGGATGTCCATTATGGCAGGGAAGTCAGGTAGCAGGACCTTGAAGTAGCTAGTCACATGACATCCACAGTCAGGAACAGAAAGCAGTGAATGCATGCCGTTGCCTAGTTCTCTTTTCCATTTATACAGGCCTGGATCCCAGCCAGGACAAGGTGCCACCACAGTGAATGGATGCTCTCTCCACAGTAAGGGCAGTCAAGATAATCTGCAGGTGTACTCAAGATGTTCATCTCCCATGTGACTCTAGACTCTTGCGCTGGGAATTAACACTTAGCTACCACATCATATAAAAACAAAAGCAGTAGACACCGAACAAACATATGCTTAAATTACAAAAGAATAAAGCTGAATGAATGTGAAGAGTTAATGAGAATATATTCTATCAATTCCTGTCTCCAAATTTAAGTCTCTTATTCTAAAGTAAGTGTACTACTTAACACCTAACTATTTTAGGACAGTGTGTATCATCTTTTTAGAAGAATAGGGGTCTGGTACTTAGCTGCACAGCAGGTTAGTGGTGTGTGAGTAAGGAATTTCAGAAGCCATGAAAAGCACCAAAGTCAGCTGCTTAGGATATAGTTCTATACCCTCCTGCTGGTTTTTCCCAAGTCAGGATGGCTTGACAATGATCAGGAAAAGGCTCTGCCTATATATGTGTTCTGTAGGGGAAAGCATGCATATTAGCCTGCAGTATACATACAGCATTCTTCTCTATATATGTCCTATGTCCTACAGCTTAGGAACTAACCATTCTAAGATGGAAGCAACCTGACCAGGTGATTGTGATTTTTCACAGTAAATAGAAACTTAGCTATTAGAGGAGATAGAATGAGCCTTTTTTTTTTTTTAATTTAAAATGAATGCCCTTCAAGTTTGGCAACGTTAATTGGATTGGCTGTCACATCTAGGCCATTTATTAGATGTGTCTGTTTTAGGCCTCAACAGTATCTGTAATTCTGCATTTTGAATACTTACAAGAACATGTTGGGATGGTAATTGAGGAAGAAACTGACTCAGGTTAATATCGTGCTTTCTTGGGTTTAGTTTTTCATCAGGAAGTAAATTGTTGAAACATAAGTTAGTACAAGAAAAGGACATTGAGCTGAAAATATCTAGTCTTGGTCATCATTTTTTCTAGTAACCATGGGTGCTTGAGCCTTAATTTTTATGTATCTACTGAGAATTACCTTGATATGGATTCACATAAATGGTGCTGAAAATGTGTTAGTCCTGTGAGGGCGTGGCAGGCAGCGTGATGCTGTGACTTCAGAGCAGCCAAGCTGAATGTGTGTAATGACCTCCCTTCATTTCCATTCTGTTTATGAAAAGGCTTTGTCCTGCTTTCCTACCTTGTAGCAGCTTGGGGAGGATGGCTGCCCAGCTTTAGATTCTGCCTGTGGGGAAGGTCTTTTCCTTCCCTGGGGATCATCATGACAGGAGACTGTACTATGAACCTTGCTGTGCTCTTGCTGCCTTGATCAGAAAAGCCTGCTCTTAGCACACTATGACATGGCAATGTTGGTCAGACATTCACTGCCCTGAAAAACATAACCCTAAGCTGTGCGCAGTTTGGGGTCTTGCTTCCTATATGAGAATTCATCTCAGATGCCTGGCTCACAGGCTAAGGGGTTCCTGTTACTTGTCGTGTCCTTGTCTTCACTGTTAAGAGGTCAAGCCTCCTCTAGGTCTTGGCTTCTGATTCCTTTGACACACTCAGATGCCAAGGATTGTGAAACACCTAAAAATAAACTTAGAAAACAAAACCCAGAAGCCTGCCCTGTTGCTGTGGTTAAATTCTGCTCTTAGGGACCTGTGCTTAAACTTCCCGCATCTTATTGTAGGCCTGTGTTGTGCTGAGGCCAACTCCTTGCTGCCTCTGTGGGCAGAAGGATTGAGATTTGGTATGTTACTGGGCGGTGCTGAGTTAGCTGAGATGAAGTGATGAGCGCAGTGCCTATAGGTCCATATTTCTGGCCGAGGGTCTGCGGTGAACAAGATGAGAAGCTTAGGTAAGTCACTGACCCTGAACCCTTCTGTTTTGACCCTGCAGTCTGTATTAGGCAGCGGGGTGGACCCTGAGCTGCTAGCACACCACAGATTTGGAGAAAAATGCTCTCCAGCAGTAAGCCTTCATGAGTTTGCTGACGAGAGACCTGCTCTGCACAGAACATGTTTCATCTGTGCTGACTACCTAGAAGTGAGATAGCACGAACTACTGTAGGACTGTCACAGAGAAAGAGAAAGGTAATGGGGACCAGGGAGCTACTCTTTTTTTCAGTTGCATGCCTCCTGACCTTTTAGGAATGGAGAAAGAGCAAGCCAGTAGAGATCTTGTTTAGCTGAGGAACTAATAGGTTTTGTAGCCCTCAAAAGGCATGAGCAGTCTCTTTTACCAACAGGCAACAAAACCTTTTCTACCTTGAGTAAGAGTCAACAACTCTTTGTTGAGCTCTGGCTCTCTAAAGTTGGGATCTGAGGAAGGAGGCAAGAGATAGAGCCAAGATCTTATAACATGTACTGCCCTTAACCAGCCTCACCCCTGGGCCTGGCCAAGGCTGAGCTCATGATCTCTAATTGGGGTACATTCAGAGACCCCACTATCTCTCACCTTGTTTCCAGTTCATGGCCCCTCATGGACCGCTTGATGTGCTAATGCTTTCTCCTTGTTAGCTCCTCAGAATCCATTGACACCAAGTGGTGTGATAATGGAGCAGGCTAAAGATGATCCTTTCTTTCCAACTAGCCTAGTTACTGACATGGCCAGGACTGAGCCAAATGAAGATCTTTGCTACACAGTCCTGTCATGCTTGCCATCTGCCAGGCTGGACAGTGCGCTGGCATGAAGAAACCATCTCTATGAATTCTTTTTTGTCATTTCGTGCCCTCGTGGACATGAAGTGTCAGTACAAGCTTTGTAGGCACCCAGGGCTAGAGGAGAAGGGTCAGCCCAGGAAAATAACATGCTTACCGGCCTAATAAATTCCAGAAATTTCTCTTTAGTATATAAAGGAAGGGGTACGGGCTGCCAGCAATGGATGTGCAAGTTGGAGAACACAAAATACTAAGTCATAACATCCCTGTCCTGAGGACTCATGAGGAGAGACTTAGACTGTTCTAAAGGCTTCTCTGGTATCTAGCCCACACCTTGCCTGATGACCCAGGTGCTGGAAGGAGGGAACTGACTCCTACAAGTTGTCCTTTGGTGATGCTCCTTCCCAACTCACTCAAATTCACACCAATTTGAAAATTAATACATTTTAAGACAAAAAGTAAGAATCCTGGGGAGTAACAGGAGTAGGATGAAATACGCAAGTGCTTGCCTGCCTTCCTCCACTGAGTGCTGCCTGTGATGATGTAAGAAGGAGAAGTCAGAGAGGGTGGTTGACTCTCCATATGTCCTAAGCTGAGCCACACAGGAAGGGGCGAAGGGAAAGTTAGCAGGAGGGGGCAAGGTTAGTGGGACCTTGATTGTGTGCGTATACACGTAGGTGATGCATGAAACTCATCTAGACAGGGATGTCATGGAAATGGGGGAGTAGTGCATGCCATTCTTCCCCAAGAAAAGCAACTGTTACTTGGGCCAATGCATCTTCATACTGTTTTTAAGACAGGTACTGAGCTAACCTTGACTCTAGCTGGATATAAACACACATATGTCCCACATACCTTTGTGGAAGCAAAGAATGTGACCTCTTAGGATTTCAGAAATGCAATGGATATAATAACCTGTGTCTATAATCAGCATTTAGAAAGCAGAGGCAAGAGGATTATGAATTTCAAGCCATCCTCAGTTAATAAGACTGTACTGTATTTCAAAAGGCAAAACAAGAAAGCAAAGAAAAGCAAGTACAACTCACAGCATATACAGAATAGAAGATGTAAAACTTCCAACCTTTTTTCCAATTTTTTTTTTTTAGACAGGGTTTCTCTCTACAGCCCTGGTTATCCTAGAACTCACTCTAGACCAGGCTGACCTGGAACTCAGATCCACCTGCTTCTGCCTCTTGAGTATTGGGATTAAAGGTGTGCACCACCATGGCCCAGCTGAAAACCTCCAGTCTTAAGCAAAGCAGTAGGATGTTTATAGCCAAAATGCCACATGGGTATGTGATATTAATAAAACACTAACACATGAGGAATTTGAAAAGCTCATTTTTTAGGTTATGATGTCACAGTTTGAAAAGCAGGGCTTTTCCTCCAAAGGCTACAGATAAGACTTCAGATGGCAGTAGCTACAGGTTTTCTCAGACCTAACCAACATTGGGATTTTCATATCGTGAGTAAGGCAGAGAAGTTGGAGGAGGGGTCAAAGAAGACTCTCAGTGTGCCTGAAGTGGTGGAAAGTAAAAACCATGATAAGCAGAAAGAAACCTACTCATCAATGTTATGGGCAAAAAATACCCCAAAACCTCAAAACAAAAAGACATGGATGTCAAAAACAACAAAACTCACATCGGTTAAATACCTAAGCAGGACTGTTTAACTGAGACCTCTTTTATACTGACTTCTTTATGACAGGATTCAACAAGGAAATGAAAGCTGCAGTTTGCTGTGAAACTGAAGAGCTATAAACTGACAGTCACAGTGCACGTGGAGGAATGACTCCCAGTGGACTTAATTTCATAGAGCAGGGAAATATGGATTGCTATCAATGGTCTCACCTTAGAAATGAGGCCATTTCCCATTGTCTGATTGCATATTGCATTCTAAAACTGGATCATAAATAAAATCAACATCAGGCCAGCAAGGAGCCTAGATTTTGAGTGGGTAGTGCCCAGAGGCTAGAAGTATGGAAGGTCCTGCCACGGGCCTCAGGCCTCCAGGTTGGAATGTTTTCTTCAGTGAGTGAGTATGCTGGTATTGGACAGAATCTCTTGTGTGTCTCTGTCAGATTTCTGAAACTCAGACACCTTAGTCCTAACAGCTCTAGACATTCACCTTAGTAAGAGCAAAGCACAACATATCATCGAGAACAAGGAACAAGGTTCTTGCCTTTGTACACCCTGTAGATGAGGTGCCCTGGGTAATGAGCCTGCGTCATAGAACACGGCTGACACTGTGTAGTGCTAGTCCCTGTGATGTGGACTCTGCCTTCAGAATCTGGTTCATGCACAGCTGGGCCTTGAAGTTCAGAGCCTTATACTGCAGGGAACCAGAGTTCTCCAGCTCCAAATGCTCCGTATCCTGGACTGACGGTTAGAAACATGTTTCTGACTTTTATAATTATCACCACTGTGCATGACACTGACTTTCCATGAAGTTATATAGTGTATAACAGCTGATACTGACGAGGGTGTAGAAATGGCTTCCTTTTTCACTGCTGATTAAGGAATTAAAAGCAGGACAGTTTGAAAGTCAAAACCAAAGTTTACTCGAAGAGCAAAGGCCTGTAGTACCCTCTTGGGGTTCTTAATCTCATTAATAACAATTTTATTAAAACGGATCAAGTGGAAGCTCGAGGACAATTTCATACAAGTTTTAAAAGAAAAACCTGAGAGCAAGCAAGCTGTAAATCTCAGTAGTTGCCTAGAGGGGAAAGGGGAAGAGAGGGGAAAAAAAGTTGGACACTGCAGCAGGCAGCTACATGGTATGTGTGTGGGGGGGGGAGCTTTAGAAAAAATATCAAGGAATCTCGGAGTACTAGAAAAAGCACACCTACCTGCTTGCCAGCATTTTAAAGGAGACAGAAGAAAGAAAAGTGAAACGTTGTACCTTTTGGAGTGAGGCTGAGCTAAACCCCACAGTAGCTTGTGCTATGAGTCAGGAACTCTGGAAGTAAAAGTATAATATATCATTAAAATTTTTTTATTTTGCCTGTCTCTTTGGCATGGCTGAAGGTGCTCCCACCTTCCTTGTGTGGTCTCTTGGCCAGGTGGTTGGCATGCTGGATCGTAGAATGCTTCGTGTTGGGTAACTTCTATGTTCGGCTTCCACTCAGGCCTGACATTTTTATCCTCTTGACCTGAAGGAGCAGTTTTCTCTTAATGCGACTTTACTGCTGCCGTGTTCAAATCATTTTCAGCTGTTCTGGCCTCATCTCCTTTCTTCTTGTACATTAAGGAACTTTTGTTTCTGGAGTGAGAAAGCTCCCAGTTCTTGTGTGTTGTTTCAACGTGAGTATTAGTTGATGTTTGTTTCTATGGAGTGGATGTCAAGTCTTGCTAGTAAAGTTACACGGCCTAGCTGAAAAAAGGTGTTGTAGGAAAACGTTCATTAAATCTATCCATTAGTTTCTACTGTACGAAAACGTCCATGAAGTATTTCCATGTGTCTGAAAGCCAACTCTTGAGTCTCCCTTGGTCGGTTTTGACAGACTCTGGTTGATGTATTACTGAAATTCTTTTTTCTTTTTTTTTTTTTTTGATCTAGTTGCTTTTCCCAGAAGGGAACCACATCAGTTAACCCTGCATCTTGTGGGGGAAAATGAAGTTTAAAGTCTCTTTGTCTTCTCATCATTTTCCCTTTGAGATCAGACAGTAAACTATGCAGTAGTTTTGTCTCCTCGCTTCTAAGTGGAGTTTGGGTTGTTTTGATTACAGACTTGTTTCTGTCCTGTTTAGCTTTGCTGTGTTAATTTTAGTCACCAGCCTTTGAATGAGCAGGCGACTCAGGCCTTTTCTTACGGTTTTCTTCAGATTTCTACTACATCCTGTTTCATGTGTGGTTAGGTCAGCTGATGAGTCACCTGATGTTTTGCTTCTTGGAGTTGACAGAAATAGAGGTTCAGAATAACCACACAGAGAAGTAGCTCTCATGGTTTCCAAATATGTTGCTCAAAGCCATGCTTTATGATGCTTCAGATGCTTTTTACAAAAGAGCCTGTGTGAGGGGCGTGTGGAAAGGCAGGTCACCTCACTTCCTAGGTCCTATCAGAGACAAGGCTATACTTTTGGGTATAAAAGTGTGGGGCAAGATTGAGAACACCCCTCTGCTGGTGGTGCACAGAAGTTTTCATTCTAAGTTTGGTTGTGAGCTTTCTTGCAACACCCTAGGGTCAGAGGCTTGGGCCTTCCAAACCAGCATGTGATGTTCTGGTCACCACACTGTGTTCAGAGCTTTACTGAAACAGAAAAAAAAGTACAAGGAAACATTTCTCAAGGTAAAATAATTAATTACAAGAGGCCCGATGTGGTGGTGCACACCTTTAATCCCAGCACTCAGGAAGCAGAGGCAAGTGGATCTCCGTGAGTGCAAGGTCAGTGTGGCTGTCATGGTGTATGTCAGGACAGCCAGGGCTATGTACAGAGACCCTGCCTCAAAAAACTAAAACTAAAGAGTAATTACAAGAATATCAGTATCTCCTATTTTGTAGCACACACCTCACTCTGGCTTCATGTTGCTTAATCTAGAACAAAGTTCCTTTCCTTCTGCCTATTTCAGTGGAAAATATCCCTATACAGAATAGCTTAGGAGGTCGGGAGCACTGGGAGCTGGAAGTATCGTTCTGCAGTGTGTCTGTTTGCTCTCCAGAACAGGCACACCCACACTCACACCTGCACGAAAGGAGTGACTGAATTCTCACTTTAAAGATAAAGTGGAGTATCTTTTCCCATGATGAGGATCACTGTCTCCGTCCTGCCAGATCCTGAAGGGGGCTGCACTGCAACAGTGCACTTAGAGTCAGTGGAGTTTAAAGCGCTGTAACTATTGCAGTCTAAAGTTGCTCATTCTCCTGGTCACAGCATCAAGTGTTTTCATTTCTGAGGCCCTCCGAGAACATTTCCAAGTCAAACCATCAGTGAACGCCAAGAACCAGATGGTCCCAAATGGGAGAAGAGTACCTGTGATGCAAGAGAAGCCCAGCACAGGCCACAAGGAGAGGCTGACTACTAGCTTTTGCCCACAGATGCAAACAGGTGGCTTTTCCAGTGAAAGGATCCTTGGTGACAAGTTTCCTGCCAGCCTCAGGCCTCACCCACTCCCCCAGCCCTGCAGTGGGTAAGCTTTGTCCTTCATGAGTCACAGCAGTCCTGTTTACCAGTTCCCAGGCCCTCTGGACAGGCCCTGTGTGCCAAGACCCAGTAAACAAGGGCAGAGCAAAGGGGTGTGCACTTAGAATGACCCCCTGTTGTCCCTCAGAAAAACAGTCCTTTCTGCTTCCTGAGAGAACACCCTCACTAGAAAGGCTTCATTTGAGCCATCCCAACTCACTTCTCAGTATTTTGATGGAAAGCTGCCTCGTGCCCTTGCAAGCTTAGGTTGTATTTGTCTTCACTTAGCCTCGAGGGAGTCATAGCTGCTCTTACCACAGTCCTTGACAGGCATGGTCCTTTTCTGTCAGCTGAGTTAACTGTTTACAAATAACAGTCCACTGGAGAGGCAGAGAGGCAGAGAGGCTGCCTTTTATGCACTTGGAGAATGGAGAAAGTGACCCCCTTCCCAAGTCCAGGCAATAGAATTCTTGGTTCGAACAGAACTATAGGCCAGCTCAGAGTTCTGCCTTAGGATGTCATGTTACCACACAGGCCAAAAGAACGTGATGTGTGGAAGAGCCAGCCCTGCATGGCAAAGATCTGAACAAAATCTGTAAAAACGCAGGTCCATTGCTAAAGAATAGGCCTCCCACTGCGGTTTAGCTTCTCGGGAAATCTAATACAGCTTGAAGGCCCTCTCATCTTGGTCAAATAACATGGCTTTGGACTACATTTCCTAATTGAACAATGAAGAATCACCACTAGCTGTTCTGAATTTAGAGGGAAAGGATTTTGTTTTTGCAATTTGATATTTAAGCTCCAACACCCCAGAAGCATGAAAATAGCCACACATTTTAAAAAATACTGCTGTTTAATTTTCTAGTCATGTACTTTAAAAAGCCAATACAATTAAGACTTTCAGTTATCTTCTCAGATCTGCCCCTGAAATTACCCACAAGCAGCTACAGAAGCACATAGGACCTGCTCCCATGGGGGCACAAATGAAGGACATTGGGTATCCAGAAATGGGAATGCAAGCCTGTGTAGCTGACAGGCAACCTTTGCCTTTGTAGTCTTAACATTAGGATTACACAACAGGGAAAAAAAATAAACACAAGAGGCCTGCCTTTTTGTTTCCCTTTTTCCCTTTGCCCTTCCAACTTTTACTTGTCTATACTAGTGGACCCATTTTCTCCCTAGGTTGCCCATCACGTAATATTTTCTTGGCATTACAGGCCCTTATATTCATACATAAAGGACTTGTAAAACTGGTGTAAGTAACATACAACGGTCACTGGTACAACATAAGTGAGCTGTAGGTGTGTGGAGGACGCAGGCCATCACTGAATTGTATTAGAGACATTTTATTGAAAATGCGAAAATAGGAAATGTATTATAGCCTAAAATAAATTACATAACATATACAGCATATATTTATATCTTTAAAATATTTGTTTTGTTTAGGTTCTTTCAGTCTAGTTATTTTGTCTAAATCAGGAATTTAGTGTACTGTACCCATAATTTTTTTTAAAGGAAAAAACCCGCTTTCCAAAACTTAGAAAAATATACTGCACTAAATGAATTTCCAATGCATTATTTCAGGGGTATCACATAGTGACTTTGATACTGTCTATAAAATGTCTTGCTTTATGGTGTGGAGGGGAGTACGGTAGGACATTCAGTTACCTGTCCTGCAGAGCTGTGACTGAGAACGGCAGAAACAGGGAACACATCTAAATCAGAAGTTACAGACAAGAACCTGGCATTAGAATGCTAGATTACAACTTAAAGCTCTGCTCACTGGAAAAAAAACACGAAATGGACAGTTAGAACGCTCCACTTCTCTCGTTCTAGTGCCATCTTCAGGGAAGGCAAGTGGAAAGCAAGCCTTCAGGGAAAGTCATGCGGAAGGATGCTAACGTTTGGAGCCCCACTTCTGTGACAACTCTGAAAAGTCAGCTCATGTATATACACTGTAGGGTGCGGCAACTCAGTGAAACCAGGAAAACAATGTGAGATGCTGATGATCAAGTCAGTTTGTGACTCTGATCCAATTTCTACATTAAATTTCCATTAGGTTGGCCCAGTGTGGCCGCCAACTCTTCCTCTAGGAGCCCACCGGTGTGTATGCCGTAGATAGTTCATGACTCCAGAGCGAGAGGGGGTGCAGTGGCCAGCAGGTCATACCTCTTACAGCCACAGTATTGGGGAGCAAGTCAGAAGAGGCTGAACTTCAACTTGTTGATTCGTAGGAGGCAACCGCGAACAGGAAAGAGTTTGTGGCCCAAGAGGGAATGACACAACCCAAGTCCTTTGGTTCCAAAGTGGAGATTGTCCAAGGGAGTAGAAACGTCGACCAAGATGGGGCTCTATCTTTTGGGTTTTTATGAAGCAGGGTCATGAAGTCAGCGGTTCTGTGTTTACAAAGTGACAGTAAAGACCTTTCTTTAGGTCCCCGCATCAGTGAGCATACCCAGTATGCTAGAGAATTTATACGAAACCTTTAAATCAAGGCCTCTTTCATAACCAAAAATAAAAATTAAAAAAACAGAAAACAGCTTGATGATGGGAGGAGGAAAGAGATGACGCTGTTGTCTTGACTGTCCCTGCAGTGCCCCTGGTGGCCTGTGCTTACTCATTCTCCTCTCTCATTTCTACGATGTCTGTCACCTCCTCTGTTGGAGGCATGTCAGTCATTGCCGAGTCTTCCCCCTCGGTGGCTGACTCATTCTCCATCTTCTTTTTCTAGATCAAAGAAGAAAGATCAGAGTGGGGATGTGGCCAGGGGACACAGCAGCACTGTGAGCCGGAAGGACCCTGTATGGTTGGGGTGTCCCAATCCAGGCTGAACCTAGTTCACTGTGCTTGTTCACATCCCTGTTGTGTGCCCCTCCCCGCTAAAGCCCCACGCTTTGAGTTTTGTGTTCTTGGCCAGGCCTAGAACACCATGATACCCTGTCATTGGTGGGTGTCCCCTACGACAGATCTGGGTTCACTCTGTCCTGCTCGTTGCACATCCTGATTCCTGGTGGCCTCACTGCCATGCTGCTGCGTCCTTGCAGAAAGTGGCTTCTCAGCAATCAGCCAGCACTCGGTGCTCTTCAGATCCATGCAGACCTTGTGTTCTCCATGCTCTGAGCAGCAGATCAAAGTGAGAAGGCTGCCTTCTACGAGGGCCTCTTCCAGTGCTTCCCTTTCAGGACCTGTCTCCCTTCAGTGCTCTGGCTATTATGTCTCCTGTGGATCCTCTCATGCCTCTTGGACTGGCTTAAATGTAATGTTCACCTTCTTCCTTGTTTTCCTTGAGTCCTATCTGTCATACAAGACCGGGATCTCAGGCCCACATCTCCAGTGCGTGGCAGTGGGGGATGGGGGCACAAGAAGGCATGAGGTATAATGTCCACTGCAGGGAGTCATCCTCTCTGTGGCAGGGGCCTCCTCACACTGCTTTCCCAGCTACTCACTCTTAACTCTCCTGGCCAGCTCAGCCTTTCACATACCCTCCTCCTCCACCTTCATCATGGCCCTTTCTCAGGGACAACTTGGTTTCGACTTAATTGACCCAAGCAAAATCAACCAGAAGATTCCCAATCTTGGCTGCCCATGCCCTTTGGTATGCACTTGGCAAACTGGCTATGCTGTCCCTTTTCCCACTAGTGTCCCACTCATTGGGCCAGTCCCCAAAACAAACACTTCGCTGAGCTTTACCCCATCTTAACTGGTTTTCTGAAGTTTACTTTTATAGTTCTCTCCCCTTTACTTACGGTCTTCAACATTTTTGCCCTTTTCTCCTGAACCCCGAGGCCATGAGGTGCACGGGCAAGGCCGCCAGTCCAGTCCCCTCACTCTTCACCCTTCTCAGTGAATTCCATCATCATTCCTGGCTCTCTGGACTGCCTCCCTGGTCTCTTCTTAACAGTTTTGTTGGTTTCTTTGCACCCTGCCCCCAGCCTAAAGATATACCCATCAAGGCTCTACCTTTGGCTCCTTCCATCTCTACTTGTATCCACTCTCTAGCTAATCATCTTAGTGAATAAGATGGAGCTTCTGACCCCAGAGAACTCATAAATCATGGAGAGGAAAGAAATACACAGCATGCAGTTTGAAAATGCTGCCTTTGGGGCAGACTAACTCTGAGCTTTCAGGCTGAGGGTCTGTAGTGAAGTGGGTATGGTGTGGAAGGTGTAGGCCCACCAGGATTAGAACAGATTTTCTGAAATAGAGCTGAAATTATTTGTGAAGGCAGAGAGAGGTGCTGCTTATCCCTAAAGTTGTTAACGTAGTGTCTTACCTGTTTCCGATAGACATAGCATGCTGCAATGGCAACCATGGTAGATTCTCCCACAAACCCTGCTAGAAGGGAGCCCACACCTAGTGTGGCTCCATGGACCCTGGAAATGCGAACACAGATATTTTGCATGTTAAAACCAAGTTATGACATAATTAAGTTGGTGACAAACTCAGTCGATATTGCTTAAACACAAGAATACTGCAGACCAGTGAGGCATGGAGCAATAGTCTCCTCCATCCCCTGGCCTCAGGGCAGTACCTACTGACCTCTGAGGTAGACTTGTGTGACTCAGGGCTGAGCTCCTATTCCATTAGTATCATCACAGCCTGTGTCCCTCTCACTAGAGATGGAGAGTTCTGAGGGCAGGGCCTTTTCTGCCTCCTGTTGGTTTGCACATTTCTCATCACAGGAAGTGAGACCTTGATTCCAGGAATCACCTGTTTCCAGGCTAGTGTGGATCTCATAGGCTCACTGGTGTGAGCAAAGAAACATCCTTCTGAATTCCCCGCTCTAATAGGCTTGGGGACTTCACTTGGTTATGCAGTTTTTAATCCTCTATACAGAATACTTTAGTGGCAAAAGCCTCTAAGCCACATATATATGCCAAATGCTGCAAACACATACCCCAGGTAAGGCAGGACCACGAGGCTGGTGATGAGGACGATGATCCGCAGCACGGAGCTGGGTGCCAGGACAAAGGTTTTCTTAAGTGTCATCAACCATCCAGTAAGGTGGGCTCTCACAGTCACTGAGAGGAGAGAAGGACTTATCAGCTGTATGGCCTGCTTCCACTCTGCCTCATCCAACCCTTTGCTGCTGGCCCAGGACAGCAATTCTAAAAACTGGCAGGAACTCCCAGCCTAGCTGTTATGACCCAGGGCTGGTCACTCATCTTCCTGTGGCGGCTGATCCCTACTTTGGAACCTAACTGGGGTCAGGCATCATTCCTACCCAGCTTCCTGCCTCCTCAGTCCTATGTCTAGGTGGCCAGCTGCAGGCAGCTGCTGCCTTACTGCTCCATGATAACAATCATTCTGGTGGGCCTGCCTGTTCCCAGGATGTCCTTGCCAGGTCCTGCTACTCTTTTCCCTTTCTCTCTCTAACCACCCTCTTCTAGAGGGAAAGCTTTGAGAAAAGGGACAATGTTGTTGCTACGTGAACAGAAAAGCTGGGACCAGAAGCTGTCACCCTTCTACTGTCTTAGGGACCAGAGGGGATGGGAACAGTGGAGAAATGAGAATGACCTCATCCCTATATCCCACCATGCCTTCCAGAGCCAACCTTGACCACCTCATCCTTAGCCATTTTCTTTTCTCCCTCCTGTCACGGTGCCACTGCTCACTCAATATGTTTCGACTGCACAATGACAGGCACACAGTTCCCATTCTCATTCCTGTGCGTGCAGACTGAATGTGTAGGAGGGCCCAGGTGGATAGTGCATGTGCTATGAGAGGTGTAGCTGTGCAGAGCACTGAACTTTGCCCTGGTTGGTAAGAAGCACCCTGACCCCTCTGGGCAATGCAAGTAAAGTCTCCTGGAGAAGATAAGCTTGCTCTGGGGTAGCACTCACTCCCAAGGGATGAAAAGGAAATATAGATGAGGGTCATTTTCTTCTCTTAGGGAAAAGATGGCTCAGTCAGTGTGTGCTGATCTGGTGGCCCAAACCTAATGCTGCCAAGAGCCAGTGGGACCTGACAGCTGTTGAGGAGACTGAAGATACCCAAGAAGACCTCACCACCACCCCAGAGACCCCTGGTCTCTGCTCTGCTTGTTTGGGCTCTCCAGCCCTTTTCATATCACCACTGTGGGAAATGAAACCCACATGGCTGATCTCCAACTGCAGCCTTCTCCAGCTGCCACCAACTTCCTAGAGCTTGGCTCACCCAGTGTTTACCCAACACGGGCCACACACCAGCCCCAGGCTGTCTTTTGTCAATTCCTTTACTTCTGCCCCAGCCCAGCCCGGAGGGTGACAGCCTTAAGAACTGGCCTCCAGAAGCTTCTGGGTCTCTGTAGGGGCTGCTTGTTCCCAACATGGGGCTGGAAGGCATGCCATTGGCCCTGGGAGATATATACTGAAATGGATTACCCCCTACTTATGGTTATGGTTTCTCCACCCACAACTCCCAGATCTTCCTCATTTTTCCACCCACCCAAACCCACACTGTTTCTCTATAAAAAATAATAATTAAAAAATTAAGTAAGGGGTCTGGAGAGATAGCTCAGAGGTTGAGAGCACTGGCTGTTCTTCCAAAGGTCCTGAGTTCAATTTCCGCAACCACATGGTGGCTCATAACCATATATAATGAGATATGGTGCCCTCCTCTGGCCTCTAGGCACACATGCAGGCAGAATACTGTATAAATAATAAACAAATCTTTAAAAAAATAATAAAGTAAGATAAAATTTTAAAACTAGGACATAAAAACAAAGATCATGGCTTCTCTTAACCTAAATGTGGACTTATACACCCTGGCTTCTAGCTTAATAGTTCAGGTAGGTTCTTTATTTCCTTCCCCTCTTGTTCAATATGCCTTTATTTTGCTGTGGATTGGGCCTAGCATTTAGCTATACTCCCAGCCTTGTATATATTTTGACTAGTTGCCATTAACTCAGTATAGAGTTTAAGGGAGCAGAAGCAAACTTACGAACAGAAGCAAATGCCTTTGTAAGTGATTGGCTCTTGTGGCCCCATTCCTGCTACCCATAGGCACCCCTCTTACCAGCCTAGATTACTCTAGACAAGGGACACACTTATGGAGCACAGATAAACACTTGTGATGGCATCAGCTGCACCCTAATCACTCACCCACAGCTTGCTTTTCTCAT
The DNA here is from genome assembly GCF_030254825.1 of Meriones unguiculatus. Taxonomy (NCBI): domain Eukaryota; kingdom Metazoa; phylum Chordata; class Mammalia; order Rodentia; family Muridae; genus Meriones; species Meriones unguiculatus. The sequence goes on from NC_083351.1 coordinate 103,641,308, forward strand.
GCATTGTCTCATTCTTGAATACTATCCCTCGTAATACAGAGTCTGTGGTGATGTTTCCCTCTGGTGTGTGGTTTGACATTATCTTTTTTGGCCATGAGCCATTTGGACCATGTCTTCGGTTCTAAGTGTCTTTTTCTTTCTTTATTCACCTTTAGGTTTTAGCAGTAATCTCACTGTACTTTTCCTTTTACTTTGGAAACTATCTTATTATAAAACTGAATTTCTGGTGTATGTTCTATGAACTGTAGTTCAGGACCTTGATGTGAAGAACCTTGATAATCAAGACAAAGACCAAGTCAACTGTTTCCTACAGATTCCACCTACTGCCCCTTTGGGTCTACTTTCTTTTAATTGTGTTTACATCTTACAAATATAAGTTGTGCTGTTTGACACATTTGTAGAACATTCAGTCTGCTGGCTAATGTCTTTGCATCTTTCTAGCCCAGAGTGAAGTAATTACACTTTTGCTGGTGACATGGTTCTGTTGGGCAGGAGGATGGACAGGAACATGTCCATTCTCTGTGTCTTACCTGGCACTGGGAAGAAGGAGAAGATACGCAGAGGAATGACACAGAGTTCTGCAAAGGCAAAGTCCACTCCAATGATGTCTATCAAAATCTTCTCAGAGACGTTGGGGGTCCAGAACATCACAAAACAGAGCTGGAAGGTGGGACAGAACAACAGTGAACAAGGTTGTGAGGAAAAGGCATAAATAAGTGAAACGACAAGGTCAGCTATGCCATGGTCCCTAAGCGTTCTGGAGGATGGCAAACGTGCTCACTGGGCATCTAACTGGCACCCTAGGCTTGCAGCTACACGTGCCTGCCTTGCTCTCATCTGCCAGTACCAGGGAGGGTGACTCTAATCTGTGTGCTGCACTTGCCCCAGAGGAGTAGCTAGTGTGGCACATCCACTAACTATGGCACATCCATAGTTAGTGTGGGTAGCTGGACTGAGAATGGAGACCACCTCGCTTTTACTGAGGCTTAGCAGGGGTCTTCCCTCAATCAGTTCTGAGCAGACATGTCCATTCATACGGCTTTTACAGTTAGAGCGAAATGTGAGACTGTGACCTGAAAGCAGTTGGATGGACTGCGCCACACTGCAGTCACCTGCAGCCTGCTAGTTTTTAGTGTTAGGAGGGTAAGGAAAGAAACAGCAGGGTGTGGTGACCCGCACCTGTAATCCCAGCACTCAGGGAAGCAGAGGCAGATGGATCACTGCGAGTTCGAGGCCAGCCTGGTCTACAAAGTGAGTCCAGGACAGTCAAGGCTACACAGAGAAACCCTGTCTTGAGAAAACAAACAAAAAATCGTGCCTAGTATGGCTGAAGAGTTCTTGGGCTACAGGCAGGGGGACATATTGTATGTCCCTGTTTTTTTCTCAGCTCTCAAAACACAGGGAACCAGCTGAGTCCCAGAGGCAGGAGACCAAAGCAGCTCTTCATTGGCCTAAAAAAGACCCTGAGTTCCTGAAAGTTTCAGGCTCCCAACCAAGCATTCCCACCAGTGAGACTTGCACAGGTGACATAGCTCAGCCCTGTTTTGATGTCCACAGCTTCCAAGCAGCTGCCTGGAAGTTCCCTGCTTAAAACATGAACACACAATTGGGGATCCCCAGACTTCCATTACAGCCTCAAGGCCAAAACAGAAGAAAACTAAGACAATGCAGAAAGAAGAAAACAAAATGACAAAACCCTCTCTGTCACGGTGACATTCTCAGGGAGGGAAGAGACTGTATCCATGGATCGAGAACAGAATGGAAATGTTCTAGGAAAGACATTCATGGAACAATAAAGAGCCAAAGATTAGGAGGAGGATCAGAGACCTGAGAAAGAAATTAGCTGACATGGGATCAGAAGTCAGCTGCAATGACAGAGCTGAGAAATAAAAAGGCGGGAGGAGACTATGTTGTTTTTCTTTTGATCAAATAAAACAAGTCTAATATTCTAATTCCCAGAGTTCCATAAAGAGGGAACAGTGAACCTTTCAGAGCTGAAAGAGCAATTTTCAGACTGAAAGGAACCACTTTTGGGAGGCAGATAGTAAATGGGAAGAGACCCAGCAGAGCTTACTACCATCAGTGATGCTGGCCACAGCAAAGACCTGCAGGAGCAGGGTTCAAGGGAAGGTGATTACTCTCCTCCAACTCTGAGCCAAACTGCCACTGAGCAGTAGCTAAAAGAAAGACCTCCTCATTACGTAAGGCCTCCACCAGTCGCCTTCTGTATTAGTTACTTGTCCGAGCTCCCAACAAAACACCTGACAAGGGCAACTGAACTGTGGGCTAATTTCAGTTCATAGTTCGGGGGTTCAGACCATCACTGGGGAAGGCATGGGAGTATGAGTGTGAGGCCGCTGATCATGTCCTGTCCAGTCCAGAAGCAGAGAGCTTGCTTGCTCTCTGCTCCCGCTCAGCTTGCTCTCTCCTTTGTAATTCAGTGTGGAATCCCTCAGCCCGTGGAATGGTAACATGAATCTTTAGGGTGGGTCATCTCACCTCAAGTAACAAGGTAGAGAATCCCTCACAGGCACATGCAGAAGTCTGTCTTTTCAGGGATTGTAGAGTATGCCAAATTACAGTATCAACCATCACACCTCTCATACGCACTTTCCTAGAATGATATTAGGCCATGATCTGCCAGATCAGGGGAGTCAGGGAAAGAAAGGGAAACACACTGACAGGAATGTGGGGGAAATTGTCAGGGGAATCCCGGAGAAGGAGGCACAGGCCAATGCTAGCCCATGCCAGGTGCACAGGTCAGCGAGTTATACTGCAGCGGAGGCAGAAGCAACCTGCTGAGGCTGAATGCATTGGAAGAGATTTACACAGAGAGGGAATGTGGAAGTAAACAAGGTTAACACAGAGAGCTAAGAAAAACGGTAAGAGAATTATTAGCTGCTTAAGACAGGCAGGGATATGATAAGATGTTTAATGGCTGTTTAAGAATTAGGACTCGGCTATTATAGTTAATCAAAAGAATTTCCCACAGTATCATTATTCACCACAGTTACAATCCACCCAGAGGACAAGTGGGGTTGCGTTAGGGGTGGGGGTGGGGCCATGCCTCTAGGAGAAGAGGGAACAGGGCTGGAAAGAGAATGGAGGGGGCAGTGGGCTGAGACAAGCTTATTAGGAACAATCCTAATAGAACCAACTAAATTTCGTGCTGATTAAAAAAAAGAAAAGCAACTTAATTTAAGAATGCAATAATATAACTCTGGAGGATAATGTTCAATACATGTCAGTTCCATCAAATATTTATCTCCTTTTCCTAAAATACAAGCAAGTCTTGTCTAAAAACTGAACACATTAGAAAGTTTCAGTCATGTGAAAACAGCACCGAAATCTTATAATGTCAGTTCCACTTGGGTAATCTAAGTTTCATGGAACTAGCCTGGCCACGGTGAGGCACTGAAAAGAAAAATCTTGGCAGATCAACCACAAATGTTTCATTTTCACATTCACCAGGCTCTTCCCAGTGGCTCATCAGCACCTGGGAACATACTCACCTGGTCTGCAGCAGTAGGTATGCCACTCAGTGGCCACAGAGCTTGCTGCATGGATTCCCTAAGACCTAGCAGCTTAGAGGATTTCAGGACCTGAGTAGCATGGGCAAGGGACCTGCCACCTTTCCCCACTGCTGTTTTCAAATAGTGTGATATCACTTGTGCCTACAGCCTAGACAGAGCAGCAATTTCTAATAACAACTCCCAAACAGCACGGGGTGCAGAGACAATTTATCCCCCTGTCTATATCACAACCTATGAACAGATTAAAGAGTCCTCTTTCAGGGCTGCTTTATGCTAGGCCCTAAGTATTTCCCACAGCAGTAAAGCTACGAGCCAACCCTCAGGTCTGCCATGGATCTGTGCTTTGGCTCTTTCCTAGATGAGCCATTCTGTGTTTCCTTAGTGGACAGAATGTGTCACAGAGGCCATATTCCTCTCAAAACTCAGGCTTCCCAGAGAATCATTAGTGTGCTTTGTTTTGCAGCCAGAGGTGATCTGAACATGAGACAATGCCTCAAACACAAGTTGCAAACTCTTTGAGCTTTGCAAAATCATTTTCAAGTGACCTTTAAGTCACAACATGCCAAAGAAAAGGAGAGGACTCTTGCACATCAGGAGTATGGTGGGCGCAAGTTTGTGCAACAAGAGAGTCTGGTAACTCCACCCCTCTGGCCTTTCCACATAGATGATGCCTATCACGATGCCTTTCCTGTCTTGTAGGAAGTGGTTGTCTCTCTAGGGGAGGGCAGTGGATAAGAGGGCAGATAGGGAGCATGACCCCAGAGTTGTCAACCATGCACATCCATGTAGGGTCTCGCTTGTTTTTTAGGAATGTTGAGATTAAAAGCCATTGCTCCAGCTAGCACAAGGCCATCAAAGGCCAGGAGCCCTACATTTGGGAAGCCCCTTCTCCCTCTCCCTGAAGTCTCTGAAGCCAGAAACTTCATGTTTCTAGTAAGAAAACGGTGCGATGCCTTTCAACCAGTCTTCCACAGAAAGTTTGCTGCACTCTCTAGAAATGAATATGCAAACTACTTAAAAGCAGAAGGCTTTTTGATAAAAGCTAGGACACCTACCTGCAGGTCAGATTTCATGTCTCAGCATGATAACTGGACTCATTGTTTCAGAAATCAAGACTTGGGAGCTCACTCAACAAGGGGTGTTTTAGGAAGAGTCATTCTACCTGGTTCACATAGTGTAGTCTTAACCCAGAACATGCCCTCCTGGATGGCATACTGTGTTCTTCAAATATTTACAGAGGCCAGTGACACTGGCTTTTCCAAACCAGAATGAAAACCCAATGAACTACTGACAACAGATGATTTGTATCCCGGAGTAGCTTCAGGGTTGGATTCTCTTCTGCAGGGTTTGCTGCCAATATCATCTCATTAGGAAGAAGCCTTCAAAAACAGAACAGCCCAACTTGTGTCCAGATCTTGGGTTTTCTATTTGTTGTTCAACCAAAGGACCCAAAGTTCCTAAGAGAAATGACTCAGTCTAAGACTAGAGCTGGGAATATGCAAGACTATCCTCATCCAGGAAGATCTACAGTGCTAGGAAGTAAGGAAGTACCCAGAAAGCAAAACAAGACATAGCAAGGGAACAATAGAGCCACTGGAATCCTCAACATCCAAGGTAGAAATATGAGCAACACAACAGAACAGCCTTGAAATAACACCAAGCATAAAGCTAGCATCTAAAAGCCCGTGCTGATAGGGAACTAATCTGTGTGGACTCCTAGACAGTTTCTTAACAATTCTCCTGTGAGGTGGCTAGAACACACCTTCCTGCCCTTTTGTGTAGGCTGACCAAGGACAAATCATTTCATTGCACACACAGAGCAAGAAAGCTGCCAGACATCATTACTGGGTCAGGCATTCAAGGTCAGGGTGAACAATGGTAAAGCCTGGCTAATATGGTTTGACAAGCCAGCTGTTCCCTTAGCATGTCAATTCAGAGAACACATGAAGCTACTGTTGAGTGAGAGAGAGCTGTGCCCCTTGCTGGGTGTCCTCAGAGCCCATTGCTCTACAGTGCTGCTCACTGAGAGGGCTTTTGAATTTCCTTAAGCTGATGGCTCTACTTTTGAGGAATTCACAAAGTTTTCCCCATGACCCAGTAATGAGAGTTAGCAGTGAAGGGAAGATTCTGGTCTCATGAAGTTAGGAAAAGAGTAAAACACACCCACAGCTATTCTGAATTAAAATACCTGGTTCCGGCCAGAACACATGTGCAATGGAGTTGAATCCCCCACTGGGAGGCCAATGCTTACACATCAGATCAGAAGTTATGGTTAGTAGGTGTTTCCAGTAACTAGAACTGAGTCCTCCCAGCCTGGGGTGAATTCCTACTACTGTTTCTTTATATTTTGCTTCTGGGCAAGAATGCATCATTTTCTAGATGGGATGTTGCCCCCTTACAGGACTGCTACAAGCACTCCCTTCCTTAGAGGAACCTGGATGCTGGGTTGAGACTGGTCCACACTGTCATAAGGTTTAATGAAGAAAGGAAATCAATTGGAAAGTGCAGCCATGGACACAGTGCAACTGTGCAGCTCGCTACCCTTAATTCATCAGTGTCTGCTGCGACTGTTCCAGCTGGCTTCCTGGGAGCCCAACAAACATCACTAGTGGACTCAGCTAGATATGGTGAGATTAGAACTGACTTCATTGCCTGGTTTGTATTTACCCACGGTTTCCTCAAAGAATATTGATGAGAATGGGAGGAAGAACTTGCTAGGCAGTTAAGGGTAAAAAGACCCTAAATAAAAGTAACCAGTTTCTTTCTTAGCCTCCTAGCTGGAGGCCAGAGATGCCAGAGAAGGAATGTCTAAGCCAAAAAATGTCATGGCCAGAGGCTTGAAAAGCCAGTAAGGAGTCTGTTACTTCCTTATCTCTTTCTCTAAAGGAGTACTGTTTCCAGGAAAGTACATTGAGGCTGTAGCTGAGGTTGCAAGGAGCGGGACCGACCAGCTCTTCCCACCACCTCTGTCCACCTCATGACTTCACAGCTGTGTGGTTAATGGTGCTTTTCTCCTGGGGACCCTCCTGCACATCGCTGCCTTCTTCCTCTCCTAAGCTCCCTAGAGTAAACCACTTCTTCCTAAAACCACCCTCCATAGTCTGTGAATTTCATTCCTCAGATTCATTTTCCAGGAAGCTCTGGTGGCCATGGAGTTCCAGAACTCTCACCTCTCACACTATACACAGCAAAAGCAAAGAGAGGTGTCCTCACGTTCAACGACACCCTGATACTCTCCTGTTAATCTCTCTCTCAGTCAGAAACAACTTTAAATAAAACAGATCCCTGCTTATGTCATTGCAGAAAAATGACTCTTATTATATGTTTTGTCAGGGACATGAGAAGTCATGTTTGGGAGGGAAGAGCCGTCAGAAGGAAGCTAGGGGCCCATCACACAGCCAACATGATGTGTCTATCCCAGCTGCGAAGGAAAAAGAAATGCTGTGTTGCCAGGTCAGAAATGCCTTGTGACAACAGTGTGTGAAGGCAGCCAGTACGACTGACTTATCAACAATAAGGAACAAGGCTGGAGTGACTGTCACATCCTACACAAATGCTAAGCTGTCTACTAAAGGGTGACTTCATGGAAAACCACAAGAAACAGCCCCTGAAAAGACAGTGGGAGAAGGTGGCCTTGGAACAGGCAGCTCAGCAGGAAAGAGGACACAGGTGGGAAAACCTAAGGAGGGAGGATGACTACAGCAGCATGCAGTGTGGAGAGGTGAGGACCTTCTTATGTAAGGTCAGGCTGGCAAAATGTCAGCCTGCAGGATATAGTAGCCGATTATATACATCACAGAAACAGAGCTTGGTTCTCCAGGCCTGAGTGCTGGAAAAAGCATTTGCTGGCACACACAGCAATCACACACCCATCGTGAATAATCTGTGAAAAAGCTGATGCTCCCATTTCCTGTTAAAGCATGTTCATGGTAAACAAAAGGCATCTTCAGACTTAGTTTTATAATCCCTCTTTTTCTGTAGAGTAAGAAGATAAAAACCATCTTTCGGATTGAGGTTTGAAAAAAATGATCAAGACTTCATTTTTCCTGAGGGCCCCCAAGTTTCACCGTTAAGAATATCACAAGTATAGCCTTATCACAAAGCACTGCTTGGTAGAAACATGACATTTCCAACAGCAGGGGGCGCCATGCACCAAGCACAGAGCGGGTCCTGGGTGTCACCGGCCTGCCAGCTCCACAGGCTGTTTGGTTCCGGTTCTTACCAGATCTGAAGGATGTTCAGAAAGCTCTACACACTAGCTTCAGTACAGTTTTAAACTGATGACTTAACAGTAAATTCAGAAATGGGGCTCAGGGGAAGGGGTATAACGAATACAGGTTCAGTTTAACAGGATGAGAGCTCTCGGTATAGGGTGGGGTTGTACCTCACAGTAGTCACAATGGGCAAAATGGTAGTTTTATATTTTGAACATCTTACTACAATTAACATGTTTTCCAAGGGGGCTGAGGCGATGGAGCAGTGTGAAAGGTCCTGCTGTGCAAGCCTAAGGACCAGAGTTCAGGTAAGCGGCTCCCACCTATAAAGCTGAGGAGGTTTGTTGGATGCTTGGAACCTCAGCACTTGAGAGGCAGATCTCTGGGGAAAGCTGCCTGACTACACCGGCTGGATCTGGCCAGCTCCAGCTTCAACAAGAGATCCTGCCTGGAAAAATATAGTAGCCTGTGGTGGTGGCAGCGCAGGCCTCTAAGCCCAGCACTCCCGAGGCAGAGGCAGTGGATCTTTCTGAGGTTGAGGCTGGCCTGGACTACAAGGAGAGTTCTACCAGGGCTACATAATGAGACCAAATCTCTCTGTCTGCCTGCCTGTCTGTCTGTCTCTTTTTCTCTCTCTGTCACACACACACACCAAAAACAAAAACAAAGAAACAAAAACTTTTGGGGGTTGGAGATTGGCTTAATAGTTAAGAGCTGCTTTACCAGTGGAGACAAATTCAATTCCCAACTATCTGTGAGTCCAGCCCCAAGGGAGCTGATGCCTTCTTCTGGCCTTCTGGCGCTGCATGCATGTGGTGCACAGGAATACATTGAGGCAAATACTAAAATACATACAATAAAAATTTAAAAATAACTAAAGAATACAAAGTAGAGAGCAACCGAAAGAGACAATTTACTTCAACCTCAACATGAACACACATGCATACACATGAATCTGTATACACCAGGGCCCTCACACACATACAAACACATATACATAAATGCCAACAAATTTTGAGAAAAAGGATCAGACCATCACAACACACTTGACCATCTGCTTTTCCAAAGCACAAGTGGATAAGCACAATCTATATGAGGAGGGCTTAGGGACGGCTTAGGGTCCAATTTTAATTGTTTAAATGCTGCTGAGTATCTCCAACAAATCAAACTCCCAAATCTGCAAGGGGTACTGAATTAAAACCAGACCTTAAGTTTCCAGAGAGAACCATGCGTTCAGGGAGGGAAACAGTTCTATGGGAACAAACTCTGACCAGCTCAAAGCAAGAGCTTTCCATCTTATTTCTCACAGTCCCCCTACAATCCTGGAGCAGTGCCTCCATACAGCTCCTTTATGATGAGGACACAGGCCCTTCTCCTTATTTCCAGGATGCCCTGAGGCACTGGAAAGAACCCCATCCTGTGTCTTGGTAAGAGAAAGCTGCAACCTCTGTTCTTTTACCTTCTATCCCGTTCCTACCCCTATGCACAAGGGAGTCATTTTCTTCTGCTGGATAATGGGAACAATGAAGCAGCAGTCTCCACCTCATGGTGCGGGGGAGGGGCGTGCAGCAGAAACAAAGGCTGACACAGGCAGCCTTTGTTCTAGACAAAGGGTCAGCATGGTACCAAGGCTAGGACAGGCCCCAGCAGCGGCCCAGGAAGGCTGAGTGACAGCTGCCCAGGAGGGTAGTTCAGCAACAGGGAGGTAAGACTGGGTCATTCATAGGAACTCAACAGCTAAACTGGACTGAGAGGCCACCAAAACACAAGCAGTAATGGTTTTTATTTTTAATCTTTAACAGTTGCTTCGGTGTTGCTATTTTCTAGTATATGGGGTCTGAGGAGAAAGTAGTACTGAATTGCAGCTTTCCTGGGATAACGGGATGATACCAGCATGAGGTAGTCTTGGGTGTGGCCAGCACATGGAAGACTCTACCAATTAAACAAGAGTAGCAGACAAAATGGGGAGTCTGGTAGCCCTTGACTTACGGCAAGCTACTCTGAGGTGGGGAAACTGAGGACATGAGATGACTTGTAGACCATGATCCCAGCTTCTGACTCCTAAGCTGGTCATTTTTCTCCCAGTGCCTCTGCATCTACTGGTGGTAGGTAAGTCACACACAGGCAGACCTTAGGAGCAGGCGGCCCCTGGCTCTCCTAGTGAATCGGACAGTATGTAGGTGATCTCACTGCCTTTCAAAGGTGGAGGCAAACTGGGGGTTCAGAGGCAGAGCTCCTATATCTTTGAATCCACTGAACCCACCAGTATTAGATTACCGGGGCCCATCAGCATTGGAGGCGATCCTCCAAGACTTATGAAGAGGGATCATGTGTCAAAGGAAGACCTGACTGCAGATCTTTAAGCTGCTTCCTCTGTTCTGCTTTCTCTTCCTAGGCACATCTCTCTGAAGCCTGAAATTCTAAAGCTTTTGGACTAAGGTCTTCAGAGTACCCAATGTCTTCCTCCACAGGTCTGGGTGGCCTCTGCTGGGACATCTTGGGGCTTGACAGACTGACTAGTTGTGGAACGAGTACAGGCTTGGACCTCAACAGGTGCCTGGCTGCCCTCTCCTCTCCAGGGGCTCCAGTACCTGTTCACTATATAGTGTCCAGACTGTGGCACCCTGCAGTAGCAGCAAGCACCAGACTTGGAGGAGGGCACAGCATCTCCTCAAAGCCAGAAAGGGATGCTCAGTCAGCACCAAGGAGATCTGAAGGAGGGGCGCGGAGCATGCTGTGACAACTAGACGCTCACATGATGCCGGCACCTTTCTGAAAGACTCCCAAGTGACAGCTGACTTCAGGAGATGGCAGGAGCTGGAGCCCAGTAGGATACTAAGGGAGGATTCCAGGAGGGGCCAGTTCTGGACTGCCAAAAGAACATGGCTCTTGGATCTTACTGGGCTCTGCCTTAATTTGGCGCCCCATGGCTAATTTATAAACACTGCGGCCTTAGGTTAATAAAAACTGTGACTCAAAAGTGGCTTTGCCAGGTCAGACCTGATTTATAGTTGGTGTTTCATGTTCTCAGAAGAGCCACAAGGAAAAAAGAAAATGTCATGGGCTGACATTCTTGCACATTCTACTAACATTTATGTGGTCCTCACAGAGGGACATCCTGAACATGTAAGAAATATCAAATAGAAGTCCTTATATCAAATACTGTAAGATTTGTATTTTAGGGCAAAGAGTTAAATTCTTTTTATTTACCTCATCTTGCAAGACTTTTATGCAAATGTTTAATCCTCTTCACCCAGTACAACATCTGTTTACACAAAAGCCCACTGCTCTGTTGTAGGAATTTGACACCCTGGAGCAGTCACCCTTTTCTCCTTGTAACAGCAGCCCCTTTCCTATTCCTCCTTCATTTCCTGTGCACCAATTCTTTTCAAACTAGGCAATTGAATAAGATTGTGGGACTGGCCTCCCCAGCCAGTGGGGAAAGGGTCAGCTACCAACTGGGTTAGTAAAAACCTGTGTGCTTCCTGCCTCCATGTGCTTCCTGCCTTGGTGTGTCTGCTGGTCCCAGGTACACCCTCCTGATCAGGAGCAAAGTTTGCCTTGTCCAGACACTTCATTTGGAACTGCTGTTTCATTCTTTGTGACCCTGAGTTTATTTTTAACAATGCCATGCCCATCACCCTCTTTCCTTTCATAATAGTTTCCCTTTATCCTCAAGGGACACACCCCAGGACTCTCAGTGGATGTGTGAAACTGTACATAGTAACAACTCCTATAGTCACTTTTTCTTGTGCCTCTATGCCTAACACAGAGTTCAATGTATAAATAAAAGCAGCAGAAGATTAACAACTAATAAAGTTATATCATAGTACATATACACTATACACTATAATGTGAGCTAACATCAATATGATAAGGTGAAGGGAGGTGAATGACACAGGCCTCATGACACAGTGCTACAACAACTCAAAAATATGGCACATACAGAATCATTGTTATGTGATATGTCACTGGCGCTCAACCTCACACACAAGACAGCTAGCATGGTCCTCTAGCACGGTCACACGTTGCAACAATCAAATAACAGCCAAGTACAAATTAAGGGAGGAAAGACTTATTTTGGCCACAGCTCCAGAGGGCATAGTCATGGCTGTGATGGGCAGCTCCCATCACAGTGCTCAGGAAGCAGGCGAGGAGGGTACCCCTACACTCTAAAGGTTTCTCCCTTTCCTTCCATCTGGGTCCGCAGCCTACGCCATGGTGGTGCCTGGCGTCAGGACAGGTCTTCCTCCCTCCCTTCCTCTCTGGAGAAAACACATTCCCAGGCACGCTCAGAGGTATGCTTTAATAATCACCAGGTTGTTTCTGAAGCCACTGAAGCTGACAAGTCTAAGCCTGACACTGACTAACATGGCCATAACGCATGCAGAGGGGTAACACTACACAAAGGATGAACGCATGACCTGGGCAGCAATGAGCATGATGGCACTGGATTTCATTGTGTTACTCAGAAATGTAGTTATAAACTATCTGGAACATTCCATATCATGTTGTTGGGCTGTGGTTGACCACAGGTGGGTGAAACTACAGGGGGGAAAACCTGTGGATAAGGAGGGACTACTGTATTTTATTTTTCTCTAAAGTACCTGTAGTTGGAGGTATAAGGACCACCCAGAGATAATATGCACTCCCTAATCCCCACAACTAGTAAATAGACTTCCTCTGGTAACAGGTGTGATTAAACGAAAGATTGTGAAGTGAGATCATCTGGGTGGATCCTAAATGCTTCATTTTCTTGCTGAGGATCTATGTGTTCTTCAGCCCAGCAGTTAAGATCCCCCTCTACACACACAGGGATCTCTGGCAGCTCTCAGTGACTGGCAAGCAGGTTGTCTTGTCATTTGTCACATATGCTGTTTTCCAGTATAGTTGTTCTTTGGGGCTCAGAAGAGCTGGCAAGGTCCCTAAGAACGGTTTCAGGGGACTGTTCAGAGCTCTTTATTGGGTCTGAACAAGTGGTCCATCTGCCCCAGAGCCCTTAATGCAGAACCCATGGGACAAAGCCCAGGGGCACCCCCTCTCCAGCCTGGATTCTAAGAATGGCTGTACTAGGTCATGCTGAGGCCCTGGCAGAGCAAGCCAGACAACCCCCTCTGCTAGCCCAGGAGGGTGCTGATTGCCTCATTATTGTTCCTGACCCAAGTGATCTCTCACTTCAGCAAAGGTTCCCACTGGCAACTTAGCATTTGGATCAGATGCTCTGGGTTTTACCCTAAGCTTACTTTGTAGGTTTTGAGATAACATCTTGTTTTTCTTTTTGAAGTCTCATGTAATTCAGTCTGGCCTTGAACTCCTTACATAGCCATGGACTTGAACTTCTGATCCTCTCTGTTTCCAACTCTAGAGTGCTGAGATTCTAGGCATATGTCACCATGCCCAGTTTATATAGTGCTGGGGATGGAAGCCAGGGCTTTGTGTGGCTAGCCAAGCATCCCACCAAGTAGCCATACCTTCATCCCTGTATTTCTGGGGAAGCAGGCCAGCTGGCTTCAAGCTCATGGGGAGATCTATCTGTCCCTGAAACATCATGCCCAGTGAGATAATATTCAAAACAACAACAACAAAAAGAGATGCCTTCAGTTTTACAGGGTCCCTATCTGCTCTGTGAAAGGAAACCAATCTGTTCCAGGCTCCCAAGGGGAAGGAGGAGGAAAGCTGTCACAGGAGCAACTGCTAAAATGGAAGCCTTGACACAAGAAAAACTAGCACAGCATCCTGTACTCTCTCTGACATTTCTTGAGGGTTGTCAGTGGGGCTGGACCCAGTCCCATTGAAGCTGAGAGATGTTTCCTAAATACTGTGCTCCCATTAGTGTCCTGGGATATTTTTTTAAACTGATATAATTTATATTTCCCATGGGCACAGAATATCTCTAAGCATGCTTCCTGGAAGTATGCAAGTTATCTTCCCATTTCCTTACTCTGTGACATGACAAGTGCTTCCTGGTCTAGCCACTTCTCTGTAGGATTCTAGACTTTGATGGTAAGTTGAGGGAGGAACAGAGCCTGTGCAGTGGGACTCAGTAGGTAGTGCTATGCCTTGGTGGGTGATGTATTGACATACAATCCGCACTGGAAGGTTTTAAGTGGGTTGATATATAACCTGACAGGTGTTTCAGGTGGGGCTTCAGGGAGGTGATTACAGTTAGAGTGGACCCTGGTCAGAGAAGGACCAGACCCAAGCATAAATGTACTTGCTGTCCCCCTGCTATTTGAGGACCTCCGCCAAAAATCCTGAGCCAAAATAAGTCTCTTTTCATTAAAACTTACTAGTTTTGGCCCATGTTATTAGCATTAGGCACGTTCTAATAATATTTTCTAAGTTTCAAGGTAGCATGGGCAGGAGATAGGGGCTTTTCAAGGACCCAGTGGAAGTGCGGTAATTATTCAGAAAGAACAAAACCAAGCAGACTTTCCTATGTCTAACATTGGTGACTGTTTTCTCTCAGATCCCCCTAAACCATCAGCAAGGACACAATGAGGCTCCAAAGGGCAATCAGAGTGCCCCCTGTAAGCTCAGTGTGTCCCAGCAGCCTCTGTAGAGGCAAGTACAGCATTGCCCGCAATCTGGGTTCTTCTCAGCAAAACCTCTGCTCATATGAGACTTGAAACAAAATACCAGAGATGTCCTACATAACTGAAGAGATGGAGAGTTGAACAGCTCGGGTCTGATGAGTCAGCCTTGTGGCCTCAGGTGACCATCAGAAAATTCCTTTCTCTTAGAAACATCAGCAGATTCGATTGCCAGGGCTACAGTGAGTGAAGATCTACATTTGGGTGTCTTTTCTTTTTTGGTTTTTCAAGACAGGGTTTCTCTGTAACAGCCCTGGCTGTCCTGGACTCATTTTGTAGAGCAGGCTGGCCTCAAACTCACAATAATCCACCTGCCTCTGCCTCCCAAGTGCTGGGATTAAAGGTGTATACCACCATGCCCAGCTACATTTGGGTGTCTTAGAGCAATAAGAAGGGACAGTCTCTCAGACATGAGGCTGAAATCAGGATAGGTGACTCCAGGCCTCTCTATAGCAAAAGAACCCTCAATAGCACCAAAGGCTTCTTGTGTCCATATTCAAATGTGCCCTTTTCTAAGAACACTAGCCAAAACAGTTTTGGGGCCAAGCTTGCCCACAGAACCTGGACCCCATTTCCAAATAAGGTTGCTTTTTTTGGTATTGGGGTTAACTTTACAATGTATGAACAGACAAAATTCAACCTATGGCACAGAATGGAAAGTTCTAGGTGGGTTCAAGGTCTCCCTCCCTTTTTATTAACTGCAGAAGGTAAGAGAAGGTTTAAAACCTAGCGAAGTAACCCAAATCTAATACTGGTTCCTGCTTCAAGTACTTGCCTTTGCCAAGGCTCAGGCAGATCACAGTGACAATTTTAACTTCTTTTTGTGTGCGTGTGCACACATGTGTGTGCAGGTAGGTAGGGGTATGTATGCAGATACACAAGCCAGGGGTTGACAGATAGTGTTTCTCATCACCTCATATTTTTCTCTCTCCAAAGCCAGAGCTGGACCATTTGGCTAGACTGAGCCGGTGAGCCCCAGAGAGGCTCCCGCGTCTTCCCTCCTTCACCTCCCTCCATGTGAGCGGCTGTGCATGGCTTTCATGTGGGTGAGATCAAGCTCTGCTCTTCATGGCTATGGGGCAAGTCCTTTACCCACTGAGCCATCTTCCTAGTCCCCTATTTTAACTTCTCTTTGAAGAACGAGACCTAAATTACCAACAGGTCCTAGGCTTGGCTACCTCTGTACTCCACTACTGGAGCCTTTGCCATCTGACGGCATCCCAGCAGGCTTTGTTCTCTCTGCTTTAGGTGGCACTGACACACTCCCCACACTCCTGGCCTCTCCCCTGAGCAGCTCTGACTGGTCAAGCTGAGGGCTTGGTTCTTATATGGACAATGGGATGCAGTGTGGAGGCCTGGCAGTCCTCCAACCTTGGCATGGCCCAAGTTCTCTGTTCAAACCCTAGTGAGAGTTGCATTCCACACTTGCATTCTTAACATGGGTCAGTTCACCAAAAAACAAACCTTAGCCAAAAACATTACATTATGCCTAATTACTGGTTTCTGAATTACACATCTTTATAAATTCTTCTGAGATTCTATTGCACTGGAAAGACTCACAGAGCCCCAAGGACTGGGGCAGGGGGAGGTTGAGGGTTTGGGGCCCTCCATTCTCCTGTTTTGTGTGGACCACTACCTCTGTCATTTTGCCCATCTTTCTGTGCCAACGTCCTGTCTCTTTTTCAGGCCAGCTGACCCTTCCTCTTTCTCACTTTCATACCCTCTCCAGCTGTCTGACAGTCTGTCTCCTCTCCATGATCCTTGCTTTCTAAGTCTGACTTTCCTGGGATCTGGCATTCAGGGGATGTTGGAGAGGCTGGGTAGGCTGTCTATACCGAAGTGCCCCACTGGCTGTACTTGCCAAGATCCATCTGGATCAGGGCCTGTTTCTACTGTATACAAAGGGGCTAGAGAAGGCTTCCAAGGCAGCCAACCCTGGGTTTTGCATAGATTCTTCTCTACTTCTCCTGGAGCTGAGGGGCCCCATTCTTGGCACCAGCTCCCCAAAACTACTGCAGCAGTGGGCAATCTGAGAGGAGAAATACCCAATGCTCTTAAAAGGCCATTGTGAAGTCAGATGGAAGCCAGGCAACTGTTAGCAGCTGAAACTGTTAGGGCTCTCCTGCTCACCATGATCTGTTGAGTGTCAGAAAGAGTTGAAAGGAAAAGGGAACCCCAAACAAGTTTTGGGTTAATGAGCAAATTCTGTAAATTTAGCACCCCGATTTACTGGCTTTTATTGCGCTGGGCCTGGGTTCTGGAAACAGGTGGCTATCACCTCTTTGGGACACTTATCCGCCACCAACAGTGCTATTGGGAAGACATGTGTCACTCTGGTTAGCAGTTTTTACTTCAGCCCTAGATCTAGAGGCCAGCAGGAACTATGAAGAGCTTCATAGGCCATGCATGTGGTAGGAATTTTCAGCCCAGGCAGCCAGTTCCTTCCCCAGCATGGGACATCTTCCTCATTGCCTACTCCAGACCGTGCTCTCCTCATGCTCACAACATAACCCATCAAGACAAGCAGCCTTCTACAACACACTAGTCGTCACGGGACTTAACACAGAAAAGTCAACACTACTGTGGTTCCACAGGAAGGTTCTCGCACAGTGCTCACTGCACAGATGACCACAGTCTTTGAGTTTGGCTTCTTCTCTGGACCACTGGTGTGCAGTCTCCCTGGTATGGCTGCAGTACAGCATTCCCACAAGGAAGCCATTCCTTGACACTGTTCGTGTGTATTTTTGTCCTCTTTTCTTTAAAGAGCAGCTTGTGGTATGCAGTCAACTTGCTCACTCCAGTCTACTCCCTCCTTGCTCTTAGGGAGTTAGTTATCTGGCAATCTACCCTTCAGAACTGGATCCTTTAGACTCACTAAAGACTCAGAACCTTTCTTTTATCTCACTGGATCAGGTGGTTTACAGACTGGACGGTTCTCCTATGAAGCATGATCTGAAGGGTGAACAGCAAGATGCTAATGCATTGCAACAGCAATACTGCTTTTCTGCTATGCACTCCTCCTGCATGCACTTCCTCAGAGAGAGCAGGTGCCACAGATGAGAAGTGACAGCTGATTGGTGGATTCATGGGTTACCATGGATGGGTCCCGTAGCCCTAGGTTACATAGACCTGCTTTGTGATTGGCAGAGACTAAGGGCACCAGTAGATGTGCAAGAATTGGTGTGTGTCATGGGATATTAAAAGATACACACACACACACACACACACACACACACACTGACAGTTAAAGGTTCAGTGTGGGAATTTTACATTTTCTATGTGTCTTTTAGCAACAGCTCCTCCAGCCATGATGTGATGACTCTACAGACTGAACTATTATGAGTTCAAGCAAGCTACAAGTCAAATACTGTAGCTTTCAATGTTGAAGAAACAGTTTCTTCAAGCACAGAGTCACCGGCTCCTGTCTGGAGACTTGGGGGAGTTAACGGGGACAGAGTTCCCGGCAGCTGAGCTCCAGCAGGTTCTATTGCTGGGGTGTATCATATATCCTAAGCTGGTTCTTTTTCTGAATATTAAAGTTTTTTTTTTTAATTGTTCATCTCCAAGTCCCCTTCCAATAAGGGCTTCTGAGTCCTTATTTTTAAGGTAGACTTGCAGTAAAGCAGTCCGACTTAGTATTTTCTCTTGATCTGGGAAAACAACAAGAAATCAGCATGTGCCTGGACAAGAGCTCTAAGTATTCTCCCAGATCTGTTATTATTTTAAACTTGCTCATGGTCAGACTTGCAGAGGTTCAAACTATTGGTCGTCCATCACGCGGTGTGGCCGTATTCTCCTTCACTTCCCTCCAGCTGTGAGGAGGTATGTCCACGTGAGAGAAGACAGGCTGGGAAGCCCTGGCAGCTGAGCCAAAGATAGCCCCAAGCTGTCAGCTCTGAGCAGATGAGGCTCAGTCCCAGAATTTGGCTTCAAGTCCACTTTTGACTCCAAGTCATTTAACAGACTCCTCCAAAAGCTGAGGTCTGTTCCTGGAACAGAAACTTCTCTGGTTTTTTCCTAAAATACTCTTTTGAGCAGTTTCAAAGTTGTTCAGTGTTTTGCTAACATTTTAGGGAACTATGGAAAAACTGGCACACCATAGGAAGAAAGGAAAAAAATGCCAACAGGGAAACAGGTCGCCCAGGGTCACTGGTAAACTCCAACCACAGATGTGATCAGAAGTTCCTTCCTAGCTAGGAGCCTTGAGTTTGGTGTGTCACCTGTCCCACAGGGACAGGTCGCTGGAGGGGTAGCGTTGGTGGTGATGGGTGCTGAGGGTATGATGTTGTGACTCAGTGGTTCCAAAGGCTTTCTGTGATCCTATGTCTTGTGTTGTTCCTGTCACACATGATCCAGGTGTTGGACCGGATATTAAGCTGTACATTCTGAGTGACTGCTGGAGATCTGAGACATGCTTAGGACCTACTTCTCAAGGATAATCAGTGCTGCTCATCAGGCCCAATGGCTCTGAGGACTATGATGAAGGGGCCAGTTGCTGTCTTCCTGGTCTCAGGAAGACACTTCAGTCTTGGCTCTCTCGACTGGCTGTTAAGGATGACTGCAGAACACATTCAGGTGATTAGCACATGGTATGTATAAAAGGAAAATAAGTTCTACAGGATTTTTAGGAGTAGCATAGCCATAGCAACAAAGGAAAACTGAGCTGAGTTTAAAAAGCCATGTTCTTTAATGCCTTAAGAACCTCACAGCACTGGTACCACGTATGTTGGTTTGTTTTTCCCTGCCTTTAGTAAATGTTTAAACTAGCAATCTTAAATTGTATAGTATGTCCTTTGGCTTTTACAGCATGTTCATTGTCCCCCATGTTTTTTGAATATTATCTTTCCATATGGGAGCTTGGTAAAGCCGGGATGTGTTGTTTACTTAAGAATATATACCCAGATCAGGTAGTGGTGGAACACACCTTTTATCCCAGCCCTTGGGAGGCAGAGGCAAGCAGATCTCTAGGTTTGAGGCCAGCCTTGTCTACAGAGCAAGTTCCAAGACATGGAGAAACCCTGTCTTAAAAAAAACCAAACCAAAGCAAAACAAACAGACAAAAAAAGAATATACACTCAAACTCCTGAGTTGCAGAGGCAGATAAATCTCTGTAAATTCTAGGCCAGCCTAGTCTACACAGTGAGTTCCACTCTGCCGTAAACAGTGAGACCATGCTAAAAAAAAAAAAAAAAAAAAAAAGATGTACCTAGATAAAAAAAAGCTCAGTGTTTTCCATCCTTATTCACAGCTGTGTCTTTTGTATTTACACAGACTTTTGGGGACTCAGGAGGAGCCCCCATTAGTTCTACTAGAAAAAAATATACTAGGTAAATTCAGGTAAGAGCAGTGGTATTTGCAAAGCTGACTTGAAGTTTAAAAGATGAATCAGAAATTATATAGCAAGGGAAGGGTTCTGGACTGCGGGTACAGCTCCAAGACAGAGAATTCACCTGGCGTATGCTAGGTTCAAGTCCTAGAAACATGTGATGCCTGTAACCGAAGTAGGGTGGGTATGACAGCGGGTCTGTAGCCCCAGCAGGAGGGAGATGGATACAGAGGATCCCTCAGGGCAAGCTGCTTAGCCACTCTCAGAATCATCAAGACAAGGTTAAACAAGAGACCCTGACTCAGTAAATAAAACAGAAAGGGGTCCGGGAAGGGGGTATTCTCTCTCACACAAACACACACAGACAAACGAAAGAGTGTTATTCAGAATAACACTGTCTTTCTTGATCATGTCAGTGGGCCTGAGAAGCACTGTAAATACTTTCATTCCTAGAGTCAATGGTCTTGAACAACAGTCATTAATTAAGACAGTGAGGCATCACATTATGGAATACAGGACTGTTTCCTTTACAATGGCGAGTTCCCTCTTTGTGGGCATACCCACTCATGCTGAGAAAGAGAGGGTGTACACTCTGCCCTGGTCCCCGCTCTCCCCTTACCGTCAATGACAGTGCCATGCAGACAAAGGTGAACTTTTTGATGTGGGCCGAAGTGACGGCGTTGCTTGTGTTCGCCAGTTTATTGCTGGGGTTATTCTGGGAAAAGAGAACGGCAGTGATGACAAGACTGGGTCACCCTTGGCTGAGCCCCCAGATCACAAAGAGCACCTTGTTTTATTTGACATGCCTCAAGTACCGATTTCAAGTGACAGCTTGGAAGATGGCTGTCACAGTGGGTCTCTGAAACAGCTGTCAGGTTCCTGCCCAGAGACATTAACCAGAGGGAACTCTGGGCTCTTTCAATTCTCTGCCCTTGGCACCAGGCTGCCACCTCACCCTGAAGGGCCTTGGCTCTGAAGCCTGTTTCCTGACTCATGTGTCCCCTTTTGGCTTCAGCAGACCCTGTGCCTGGCCACCAGGGTTGGTGTCTCCTTGAATGCCATGGATCACTGACCTCTCCTCCCTACCAAAGGAATGAAACTTCCCCTGAGCACTTAATGGCTGCTCTGTGCCCCAGACACATCTTCCCACCATCACTTCCATCTGCATCCCAAACAGGGCTCCCACTCTCCCCCACATCCATGCATTTGTCTCTCCTCCCCTTCTGGATTTTCTGGTTTTCAAAGTACCCCTCTTTGAAAGGCCCATCCCCTCCCTAGCCCATCTGCTTGTGAAAGCCTCTCTAACCTCTGGCTTACAGACAGTTTTCTGGCCTCCTTCCCGATGATGCTGGAGCTGTGTGGATAGATGGGGTATCCTCACAGGCTTGACCCCTATGTACTCTGCAATCAGCTACTGCAGGTCTTGCCCACTCTCTGGCCCAGAAGCACTTAAGTAGAACAGGATATCAAGGAGCATTTGCCACACTGAGCTGTAAGCCAATCCTGCGAGGTGCTTCATGTATGTGCTCATGGGACACTAAAAAGTACACTGAGTGAGCAGGCCTGCTGAGGCGGTCCCAGCTCACTGCTGGGCATGCTCCTTGGAGCATCTGGCCTCACTCCAAATCAGAGAAGAACCCAGCTTCATTATAGATCAATTCATCTCCAGAGCCGAGGAACAAAAGCCATTCGTGAGACCTGGCTCCCCATTGGCTTGATGGAGGGTGAAGGGGGGGGGGGTCGACACTATAAAAACCAGACAGCCTCACCCAAACAGTCTCAGCCCACGCTGATGGCCATTGTGAGCACTCCTATAGGGCATCATTATTTGTAAGAAAGCATACACATATCTTTGCAGAAGCAGTTGAAATGAACTGGCACACCAGCTTTAAACTTTCATTTTACTTGTCTAATGAACTCTTTGATACACAACAACTAAAAAAATAGAGAATTTGCACACATGGTTTATATTTAGTCGAATCACTCCACAGTATGTGAAAGATTTTAGGTCTCTTTTTCTGGAACCTACAGAGAGGTCAAAGACTTCAATAGGCAAAGCAAGGAACACTGGAAGCCCACACTGAGGGGTCTAAGATATTGATGGGCAGATAGCATTCCCAAGCCAAATGTGGCTTGGGACTGCTCGCTGGAATGTGTGCAAACAATGGTGAGGTTTTAAAAGGATCCCAAGTAACTCCAGTTTCTGGCCAGAGGTAGGCTCATTAAAGAAAAAAAAATTCATAGCTTGTAACCTCTGTGATTAAGAGTAAAACAATGTTTTTCTTGGGTCCTCCTGCTGAAGACATAGAGGGTGGTATTGTTTAGTTTATTATTATTATAAGGTAGCCAAAACCAACTTCACAAGGGGCCGTCCCAGCCAACAATTCACACACTGCAGTGCCTCCTCTCTCGTCTGTAAGTTGTGTTATATAATCTTACTTACCAGAGGGAGAACAGAAATTCAGCAAAGACTGACATCTGCCTTGGTTTTCTAGGACTTATTACACACAGTGTTCCATGAAATGAAGGCAGTGTTCTATCTATAGATGGCATTAATTCACTAAACAGAAAGTCTTAAAATGACTTAGACATTGTACAGTCTCGGATCTGTAGGAATCAACCAAAAATACTACCTAGGAGAGGCTCCTCATGCTGGTGCTGCATCAAATGTTGGTGACTGGTGCAGGGTGGGAACCAATAGGCAACTAAGGGAGGGCCACATCAGCGCAGTCCTGTGTAAGGTCACCATCTCATGCTATGATTCCAGAGGGACCCCTGCAGCTGAGAGGCAAGTCTAACTTTGTGAAGAGCGTGTGCGCCCAAAAACAGAAGGAGAGGGGAAATGGAAGGCCAGCAGGAGGCTGGTCAGTATGGAAGAACACTGTCATGGGAGGTGAGAAGAGAGAGAGAGAGAGAGAGTGTGTGTGTGTGTGTGTGTGTGTATGTGTAGGGGGTGGACTTATGGTGGCCTTTGTGTAGACTTGGGAAATACCCTGGGCTTAGGGTGTAATGGGGGATGGAAGGAGTCTCTTGCAAGCTACGTTCTACAAGTCTGTCCTTTGAGAAGGAGACCTTTTTGAGGGTGTGATTAAGTAGACCTTTACTAACTGACAAGCAGGACAGTTCCCACCAAGCCAAAGCTGAGGTCAGAAGGGGTAGATGCCTCCCTTGGAGGGGCCAACAGTCGCAGGAGGGCAGAAGTGCTGGCCACTAAGGTTTTCAGCTGAATAGGAGGGTGGAGGTATGGAGCTGCCGAGGGAGCTCCAAGCACCCACACGGGCACCCCCACAACCACCTGTAACTCCAGCTCCAGATGTCCTCTGGCCTCTGTGGGCACCTGCATGCCTCTGATGCACAGAAACTCATACATCACATACATGGACATAAATAAATACACCTTAAGGAAAAAAAAATCCAGACAAACAGGAAGCAAGTCTTGCTACACAGACACTGTCTATGTGTATCTCCCTGCCATAGCAAGACTACCATATGTCCATGAGCCCAAACCCCTGCCTCACATGTCCACAACTTGGACATCTAGTACAGGATCTACAAGTTATGACTGAATAATAGCAAGTCACAGAAACAAAGCCCAGTGAACTTTATGGGGGGGGGGTGTTTACTTTCCCCCTTGAAAATCCTTACTCAAGAGGGATAATGTGACCCCGGGAATACCAATTTGGAAAAAAAACAGTCCCGAATCTGTAGCAAGTTAAGCCCCACTCTCCTCTGTTATTCTCAGAGGAAAATGTCCAGTGTTTCTCCTTGGAGACCCCTGTCCATCAAGTAGCAATGTTATGAAGTGTGTTTCTGGCACTGTACCACAGAGGTCTCACCTTGTCAAAAGCAGGGTAGACAGCGCGGATTTCTGTCAACCAGCCATATGGCATGTGACCCACGGGGTACGTAGCTGTCAGAATTGCCACTGCCTGCAAGGGAAGAGCGGACAGTGTTAGTGTGGGCACCCACAGGAAGCCCTCCAGGAGCTGCCGGCCAGGCGACAAGGTGAGTGGCACAGCTGTCCGTGTATTCACTAGCCACAAGAGGGTCTGAAACCCAGAAGAGGTGTGTTTCATATAAATCTAAAGAGGAAACAGGCCAGATCCCCTGCTTAAAAAGCCAAGACTTCAATGCCCCTTCCTCAGGCCCCAGAATCTTGGTTCTTCCCATTGGGCCTAACCAAGCTCCCAAGTCAATCACAATCTTACATGGTGCTTTGCACGTGTGTGTAGTATGCATGCGTGTGTGTACTCACATATGTGTGAGTACATGTGTTGCACATGTGTATAGGCCAGGTTGACCCTGGGTATCTTTCTCAATTGTTCTTCACCTCATGTGTTGAGGGAGGGCCTCTCACTAGAGCCTATATTTGGCTCATCTAGCCAGTCATCTTGTTCAGAGGCTCCTGCATCTCTGCCTCCTGTGCTCTGGCGTTACGGGTAGATGTTGGTGATCTTGACTCTAGTCCACATTGTGCTATCTCCTCCAGCTCAATGTGGGTCCCAAAACTACATTAGGAGAAGAGACTTAGGCTGGCTCTGCTTCCCCACCTCCATGCCGATCTTTAGCACGACGGACTTGTTTGTTGGTGACTTTGTGCTACTGTCTTTTCAACTCAACACGTTTCAGGCTGCTTGGTCCTAGTGGTCCAACCCACAACTTTAGTTCAGTGAAATCAATAAACATTCACACAGGAAAGCCTACTGATGGGTTTCCATGAAAAGGGTTTTCTTTTCTTGCATGAATGAAAAGGAGGAAAATGAAAATTTGGCATCTATGGCTGCACTCTGGCAGTTGTTTTTTTAACTCACTGGTGGAAGAGGAAGTCAGGCTTCTTTTGATTTAATGGACAGAGCAACTGTGCCCAGAACACAGGGACATGATACAGTCAGCAGCTATGTGAGGAAACTTGTGTGGTGTGGCATGATATAACATAAAAAGAACATCATGCTAGGCAGGCCTACATCTAAACCTCCCTTTCACTCTGCAGTGAGATGGGAACCTTCCCCTGTTGGACCCCCATCTCAGCTTCTTCACAGAAATGTCACTGGTAATATTAAACACACAGGGATGATGGGAAATGACTAAAATGCAAATGAATGCCTCAGCATAATCACACAATATATATATATATATATGCTGAGCCCCCCATATGTTGAGCTTCTATGCCATAGCTGGCCATTTGGAAATGCCTAATACAAAATCTGTCCTCTTTTGGTTAATTTATGGGAAGATGGTATCCTATCACATAAGCGATAGGAGTTCCATACATTTTACTTGGAAAGTCAGTATGTGATGGGAAAAACTCCTGTACTATAGCAGCCACCCAAGATGCATCTGTGACTCAGATACCAAAATCCAGGAACGAACGGGCGCCAGAGAAAGTATTCTGACTTTGATTTATAGGCATATTCTCCTGGCCAACATGGAAACTGGCAGGATGCTCTGGGCTGGAGAGCTGCTGACAGTGCAGTCAAGGCCAGGTGTAAACAGGAGGCCCTAATAAGAAGCCACCAGCCTTCCTAAAGAATCAGAGGTGCCAGCAACAGAATTAATTCTCCAGAAGGCAATGGAGGAAGAAACAAATGAAGTCATTCTGCCTCATCATCCCCTGATTGAAAGAAGGATGAGTCAACTGTTTTTGTGCAATGGCAGCCAGTTTCTAGATCCATTTCTGGAGCTTTGAGTGAGTGCATGCAGGAGACCCTCCTCTGGAGGAGGGCTGACTGTCAACGAGCCCATAGGTGGTATGGCATGTGTGTAACACAGGGGCAGAGCAGGTGAGGCTAGGCTGGGTCACAAGAGACGTGCTAGAGTTCCTACAGGCATTTCCCACCATCCTTTGCAACAACAACGAAGAGGCCGCATCCTGACACTGTGGAGAAATGGAAGGGCCATGAGAAGGAGGCCAGCAAGCTGGAATGTTCTCACTATCCCAGCTTCTAGCAGGTTCTGTCCCTGTCTGCTCTCCTATGCTTCAGTTCCTCATGCATTAAGTGAGAAGGATGAAGTAGGTATCTTCTTCCATAGTCACAGAGATGTAAACTTCAAAAGTCACCCCCTTATGGCTTCAACTGACACTGTGTCATATGACCTATTACCTTAGAACTGCATGAGCTCCTGAAGCAAACTAGAACTAAATTTGTATCATTTCTATCCCCCCCATGCGTGCCCACAAAGTGTCCTACCTCTGTAGCAGCAGAGCTGCCACCAAGGTCCCGGGACACAAAGAGGTTGACAATGGGCCGACTGATTCGCTGTGTGGCCAGAATCAGAGCCAGAGGCCACCAGAAGCTCAGCATCTTTCTTATGGTTGCATCGCCCTGTTTTGAGAGACAAAGGTCAAAGCTCATTAAGTTACAGAAGTAGAACAGAAAATAGCCTAAAATCAGAGCTTGTCCTTCTTATACCAATCAATAGCAACTTCATTATGCCTAACAATAACATACAGAAAAGCCTCTGTAGACATGCCAAGTTGAATTAAAATTAAGTGTACAGTCCTATTAGAAATTAATTCAGACAGCTGGCAAGCTACTGTGAAATCAAAGCAGACACTGAGTAGAGCTTGATAGATCCTGACCCGTGTTTTCCATGTGTGGAACCAGCCTCCATACAAGGTGGAGCCCAGTTCCAGGACCTGAGAAGCAGGTTTGAAATGAGTCTCTGTTTATGTCATCACAGTGACTGGCTTGAAGCCATGTCTGTAGGAGGTAACTCTGAGAAATAAAAACCTATTATAATCTGCTTTGGAATCTGGCAATATATACAAATGTGTCCAATTAACGCAGAACTATTTAGCTCAGCCACAGAGACTCCCACCTCCTAGAGCCTTCACAGGAACCACACACTGTGTGGAACAGTAAGCGAAGCAAAAGCAAAGGACAAGGCATGCCTGAAGACATCTGCAGCCAAGGTGTGTGTTATCTTTCAAGTGTGGCTTCTGTTGCGAAATTTTGGTTTTGTTTCTTAAGAGGTTAAGAGTTACATCATAGGACCATCTCAGGCATTTTGATTTCTTTCCCTTTGTTAGAGGCTGAACATAGGGAGGGAGGGAGGAAAGGAGGGAGGGAGGGAAGGAGGGAGAGAGAGAGAGAGAGAGAGACACAGAGACACACAGAGAGAGAGACAGAGACAGAGACAGAGAGAGAGAGAGACATTGGTCTCATCCCATCAAGATAATTGTGACCGGTCAAGTGGTGGAAGTAAGTAGGTAGGATTTCAATGGTAGCTTGATGGAGGATGAGGCACACGGTTAACACAATTATTTGTGACACAATCAAAGCATTGCATGGTTAAGCTGGGGACTGGGGGTGGAGTGTGGTCAGGGTTAGACATGATCCTTCCTCTGCCTTATAGCTGGATGGAGAGAAATGGCGTCTAATGCATGTGGGTAGAAGTAAGTACGCACACAAGCCCAATACTCTCCATGACTTGTGATGAGAATGTTTGGCCTCATGTGGAACATTGGGTGTTTTACTCTTAACTTGATTCTTTTTTTTTTTCATGTTTAAAGTTCAGTGATTGTATTTTTTTATATATTTTTTTAATTCTTTATTAATTACACTTTATTCACTTTGTATCCCCCCTGTGGTTCCCTCCCTCCTCCCGTCCCAATCCTTCCCTTCCTCTACCCTCTGCATGCATGCCCCTCCCCAAATCCACTGATAGGGGAGGTCTTCTTTTCCTTCCTTCTGATCCTAGTCAATTAGGTCTCATCAGGACCTAATTGTCTTCTTCTGTGGCCTGGTAATGCTGCTTCCCCCTCAGAGGGAGGTAATTAAAGAGCAGGCCAATCAGTTCATATCAGAGATGGTCCCTGTTCCTATTACAATGGAACCAACCCAGTTGGATACTGAACTGCCATGGGCTACATCTGTGCAGGAGTCTTAGGTTATCTCCATATCTTAGTCCTTGGTTGGAGTATCAGTCTCAGGAAAGACCCCTATGCTCAGATTTTTTGGTTCTGTTTCTCTCCTTGTGGAGTTCCTGTCCTCTCCAGATCTTACTGTTTCCCACTTCTTTCCTAAGATTTCCTGCACTCTGCCCAAAGGTTGCCCATAAGTTTCAGCATCTGCATTGATAGTCTGCAGGGCAGAGCCTTTCAGAGGTCCTCTGTGTCAGCCTCCTGACTTGTTCCCTCTTTTTTTAACTTGATTCTTAATTGGCTTTTAAGGCCCAGGACAAACCGAAACTTCTCCAAGGAGGCTTTTTAGACATCAGGACCAAAATTGGAGGCCTTTGGGTTCCATGGAGTACCGACACTGTTTTGGACTCATCTAGGTTTGTTTGTTTGTTTTTCCCTAATAGTTGCTTCTTTGTTGGTCTTACCTGCCTATTGAGTTCTAAATCTGTTTGAAAGTAGAGGCCATATTGTAAGGTTTCCCATCACACTACGGTGCCTAAAGTTCTTCGTGGTCCCTAGGACATGCTCAATTAAGAAATTGGCCTTTACAGCCATTGAAGCAAGACATTCTCCCCAAGCATGGTTGGATACCATAAAAAGCTAAAATGATACGCTCAGGATGCGAGGCTAAGCACTGCACTCAGGGTCAGCCGCTTTGGACCCAGAGAAGAGCATGTCTGATTGCATGCGGGTTGATGCCCCAGGTCCCGCCTCTGAGAAAAAGGTATCGGACGGGTCCGATGCTCTTTGGGTGGATGACACCTAAATGAACATCTGTACAAAGTCCCAATTTATTTCTAATATCAGAGATCAGACCTCTACTCTTGCCTGATGCGTCTAAAACAAAAAGGGGGAACTGTAGAGAGCTGCAGAATGCTATGCCTTAAAGATGGAGCTGGTTTCCGCCTTCCACCTTCCCGACGGTGAGTGCTCTCTGTCAGGAACAACTCCACATTTGGCTAAGGCCGAGGATCTGGCTTGCTTCCATGTATGTGGACCTATCTGCATTGCCCCCGTGGCACGCCTGGGTTGGCTACCCAGAGGCTATTTAAGCTGTGGGCTGGCTTTCCCCGGGGTCCGAGGATTGTTCAATGTTCCTGAATAAACTGCATTGAAAAAAAAAAAAAAAAAAAAAAAAAAAACAAAACAAAACAAAAAAAAAGAAATTGGAACTACCAGTGCAGAGAGTATATAAACAGAGTCTGGGCCATGCTATGATATTAAAAATTATAAAACATGAGCACAAAGCTTGAACCTCAAGCTTTCTGGACTACAAAAGAGGTTACCATAGAGAGTACAAGGAGGTACAAATGCTGTGTCACCATTGACCTGACATGACATGACACACTGTCTCCTCCTTTGGCGAGGCTGGATAGTCACTTCTAAGATCATTCCTATCTGTAGAGTTCATGATGCTCTTGACTGCCATCCCCTCAGAAAGCCCCTAGCACTTGACCTTTGGGCTCGTTACACTGGGTTCTCATTTCATATTCTCTGGGTCTTGGTCACCCCATGGCTGAAGAGGTAAAGACAACCCTGCGGGTTAAGCAGAGAGGGTAGGGGAGCAGAGAGACAGTAAAACGGGAGATTGAGTATGACCAACCCTTGATGCATGCCAGAATGAAAACAGGGCATCCTGTTACTTTGTAAAACCAGTATGCGTTAGTATTTTGAACAGTCAAACCGTGCACGCACCCCCAGCTCTGGGCCGCTCCTGTCCGGGATGATGTCGTGGATGTTCCTGTAGTAGCCCAGGCACAGTGTGGTACAGCGCACAAGCGCACCCATATACAGAGACAGGATGGGGATGAGCAGCGGCTCTCGGCATTCCAGGTGACTGTGAAGAAGAATGGCTACAAAGACAACCTGCGGGAGGAGAGCAGGGCAGGTGAGCAGGGGAGTTGGTCCACAGAGGTTGGGCTATTCTCCTGAGCCCAGGAGCTGACACAGAGAGCTGACCAATGGCTTTGGCTCAATTCTGACCTCCTATGACCCAGATGCAGATACCCAGGGTTGACTGGGGGTTCACAGCCGTGGTTTTGTTAGATCCACCATTGAGAGTCTTTAAGTCAACTGTACTCCTTATTAAGATTATTTGCTAAGAAATGCCTGGAAACTCTGGCCTCTTAGTTGCCTCTCCAATGGCCACTGTAGGCTTTTTCCATAGCAGAGAAAAAAAGCTGTGATAGTCAGTGATGTGCAGGGGCAGATAGGCAGGGACATTTACAGGATAAAATTCACTAAAAATGCTGTTCCCAACAGTACTGCAAATTAAATTTTTAAAAATAACATACTACGCTGGGAAAGTTATTAAAATATTAGCTGCAGTGTGACTACAATGCCCATTTGTTTATGCAGTAAGAGACCTGGATGTCCTGTACTGGAAAGTAGCAGGCTTTGTATTTACCATCTACAAAACTTTTGCTCCAAGCCACAGTGGTGATACTTAAGAGGCTGAAAAACAGGTTGTGTGGTTAGTAAAGTGACCATAGTCAGTAAAGACTGAAGTGTTGATGACGTGTAAATCTCTCTTGGATGGTGAAGTTTCGAAATCAGAGTTTTACAAAGTTTTAACCACCTCATCCCACAGCTGCCAGAAACGTGGCAACTCTCACCCACTGGGTTCTCAGAGCACAGAACACAGAGGTGCCACAAGGATACGTGGCTGTGAGCCGGCCACCGAGAACACGGGCGACTCGAGCAGACACAAGTCGGGGAGGTGTTCACTGTCACTGTCTCATTCACCCAGTCTCATACACATTTGCCATGCCGGGAGGACGTGCTGAGGAGTGGCAGAAGGAAGCATTGTCCCCATGCTGCTTCCAACTGGACCAAAGGCAGTGAACTGAAAGATGTGAGGAGCAGCGGGAAGAAGCCTTGCTAGGAAACACTGGATGGCCCAGAAGCTTGGGCATCTGGGTTGTGGACACTATGCTTATTTGTAGTGAG
This sequence comes from Meriones unguiculatus, assembly GCF_030254825.1. Lineage (NCBI taxonomy): Eukaryota > Metazoa > Chordata > Mammalia > Rodentia > Muridae > Meriones > Meriones unguiculatus. The sequence continues at coordinate 103,671,826 of NC_083351.1, forward strand.
CGTTGCCTAGGATGCCCTTGTAAGTATGCTCGGAGTGGCATATCCATAGCAAGCCTCACATTTTTACCATCAACAGAAAGTGCACTGTAAGCTACAGTGGTGGTATGTACAGCCTGGAACCTGGTGTGTGGAGTGAAAACGAGAAGCTCCATGTGTCCTCTAAAGCCTAAGCTGTCAGGACAGTTCTGCAAGATAGAAGTCAAGGAGCAGGATTATGGAGGAGGATTTGAGGAAGAGGGAGGAGAGGGAAGACATGCAGCAAAGAGAAGTAACCGTGGGGGGTGACAAGATACCAGCCCATACAGCAGAAGGGTGATGGGTAGATGAACTTGTCCAGGGGAGCACCCAAGGCCAAGGTGAAGATGCTGTCAGCATCCCCCTGAAATTGTAACAGACCAAGCAGGTGGCCCAACACCTGTCAGGGCCTTATATCCTCATGGCAGACCACATCACTTAAAAACTCAAAGCGCCTATGCGTTTTGCATTCTAGTTGAGAATCACAATTCTGAATCTGACATGGCCACCCAAAGCATGTCAGGTTATGTTCAGAAGGAACCTGCTGCTTTAGTTCTGAGTATGTTACCCTTGAAAGCTGATACTGGCCCCAGGCAAGGTACTGCTACTCAGTGATAAAAGTCGGCCCCAGACTGACTTCTTGAAGCTAACAGTCTAGTGGAGAGGACAGACACACTAACCAAACAATGGGCTAGTGAGCTCACACTGCCTGTCATGACAGCAGATGCGAGGGAGGGAAGCATTTCTGTGGGCACTGACCAGGCTGAGCAGACGTGGGAGGAGTGGGAAGGAGGTGTGGGTAACTGAGGTAGAGTGCTTCTTCCAGGCTGGAGGAGCTGTGGTAGGTGGACTGTGGACCAGGGAGCAAGGTGGGACAAGAACCATGAGTGAGCTAGACAGGCGGAAGGAAGTGGGATGTCAGCCCTTTATCAGCCAGCATTAGGACCAAGAGTTTCAAGTATCCCTTTAATTGGAAGCTGAGGTGGTCAGGGTTCCAGTGGGCGAGATGGCTGTGGCAGTATCAGGAACTGTGGAGATCCAGGGTGGCTGGGTGGAGTGGGTGAAGAGACCACTCACTACTGTGGGTAGGAAGGGGTGATTCTCAGTCAGAGTGAATGACAGCAGCAGAGAGGGGCACAGCAAAGGGAAGAAAGGCCGAAGCCTAGAAGAGAACCCTTCATGACAAAGGGAGACGCTCCCAAGGTGGCTCCTAAGTTTCTAACCAGATGAGTGCACTTGCCAATTTACTCAGCAAAATTCTTGCTATGGAAGATCTTCAATTCAGGTTCGGGGTATCTTTGGAGGACCTAAGTGGGAATGTCACAGGGGCTCTTGGGTAGCATTGTCTGAAATTCTGAGAAGGCAAGGCGGTAGCTGTTTAATGGGGGGAATCACGGTCGTGTGGTAGATGTTATAAACCTAGACAACATGATGTTGTCATTATAAGTGGGCCTATTTAATGCAGATTTAGAGGCTAGGCATCCTGGATAGCATGCAGGCTCTGGTGCGACCCCTCCGCCTACCTTGGCTGTGTTACTTCATGGCTGATGGCAATAGTGGGAATGTGTATGACAGGAAAAGATCACTTAAACATATGAATCCAGAGAGACTAGAATCCTATAACCCTTCCAAGGGCAGCCATCTATGATCTAAGGATCATAGTGGGAATCCTCTCAATGCCGTCAGTCCTTCCTGGTACCTCCTATACCCCAACCTCTGCTGAAACCCCCCTCTGCCTTCCGGAGTCAGCTGGGAACCTTCTCTGCATTACCACCTTTTCACCTCAGCCTTTGGCAAGACCCTAACCTTGCCTGACCCTGGCAGCAATGCTTCTGCAGAAACTATAAGTCCTCCACCTCTCAAATAGACCAACCCTCCTGTATGTGAAATGGGGATGGGGGCAAATCACATCCAGATCATTATGGGCATGAGTCAGATTCTTCATGGCCATAGTGAAGCCAGTACCAGGACTGAGTCCTGGAGAAGGGTGGAGCCTAATGTGAAGAGCTGGTGAGGTGAGACATTGGAAACTGCCTCCCGGGTCTAATGGCCCAGTAGCTGTCCAGGTCCTTAGTAAGAACCGTCTGGGAGAGCTGACAGAGGTGTAGCCAGACTTATGTAGAGAACACACGGAAAAGGAAGTAGAAAAAAATGGAGGCAGTGAGTAGAAACTGTCCTTCTAAGAAGTGGTGTGGAGTACTAAAGAGAAAGGCAGGATGTGGCTGAAGATGTACATTGATTGGATCCAGGGAAAGCTGCTTGCTGCCCTGTGTTTTCTGTCTATCTGAATATGTGTGTGTGCCCAGGAAGTCATCCAGGGAAACAGAAGGGTCACTGAAAACAAATTAATAAGGCTTCTAAGAAAGCAGGCTTGATCAGGACCTGAGGTGCAGGTGGAGAAGATGAAAGAGAGATACCACCTCTGCAAATGGGGGAACATAGGGGAATTGTGGCCACAAGATAAGAATGTGGATGCTTCCGTTTTCCCTGTGAAGTGGGAACCGAGGTCATCTCCTGGGAGGTGTGACGGGGAGTGGCCTCCAACAGCTCCCCAGGGTCAGCTGAGGTGACTGCACCCCTGCACTTACAGTTTCTGCAGAAGAATTGCTGCCAGGGTCAGGCAAGGTTAGGGTCTTGCCAAAGGCTGAGGTGAAAAGGTGGTAATGCAGAAAAGGCTCCCAGCTGACCCCGGAAGGCAGAGGGGGTATAGGAGGTACCAGGAAGGACAGACGGCATTGAGAGGATTCCCACTATGATCCTGAACAAAGTCTGGATGATCACAAAATAAAACAAGCCAGTAGCATTTTCATAAAGTTCACGACGGACACCTGGAATTACAGTTCCATATGGAGGTGGAGAACAAGTCACATGCTTCAACTTGTGCTATTATATGAACCAATAAACTTTGAGGCAGTTTTTTAAGAGTGGGAGTGGCTGCTAGAATTCTAGGTATTATTAAGCAATTTTCTCGCTGATTTATTTTTCTCAGCCATTTATTCGCACTGTGAAAGTTCCTGGAAAAAGCTGCTCCTTCCATTGAAGCTTCTGCAAGGCTGACTGGCTGAGTAGAAGTGCAGCGGCTGTGGAGAAGTTGAAATAGTGCAGGTCCTTTAGCCTTGTAAGTAGCCACTCCTTGCCCACCTCCATCTGGCTGGACATCCTGAGACTAACAGACTCCTTGTGGAATGTAGTAACAGAGCCCCAGTTTCTACCAACTAAGGCCTCGACGGTTTGTAGCTCGGTTTTCCCCACTCTGCTTTGCTGTAACCTGCCTATGTACTGTTTCCACCAATGTATTTAAAAAGTGTCTTCATTTATGATTTTCTTCAAATTATTTCACCAGGCATGGGATTTGGGATAACCTAAACATATAGTCTTGGCCTATGATTGCCTGTATTTAGCTTCAGAATAAACCATCTCTTATTCCTTTGGAGATGAGAATTATGTTTTTGGATGGACAAAGTAGATAGTTCAAAGTGCTTTGCATGGGGCCTGTTCACATATTATCAGGGTGGGTGCCACAGATGCCTGCCCATAATGAGCAGAATAAAACAGGGCGGGGTGGAGGGCTGGGGTAGGGGGCAGGGAAGAGGGGTAGAAGAGAAGATTTAGGAATAAAAATTATATTTATTCCCCCAAACAAATTGTGGCAGGAACTCAAACAACAAGGTTTAAAATTACTCTACCAGGAACAGCCCGGGGCCAGACGCGTCTGAATTCAGCTTCCCTCCCTTCTCCTCACCAGATTTGTTTTTTCCAATAAGCAAGGGCCAGGACTAGGTTGAAAATGAAGAAGGAAAATGGCTGTAGGCGTATGGCAAACTATTTTCCATAAGCATGTCTTTTTTTTTTTTCTGTCCCCAGATGCCTACTATATTTATCTTAGGCAGTGCTAAATGCCTTCTTCCCCCTTTTAGCCATCTTTTGTCTTTTCATTTTTGAAATAATACACATCTACAGTCTTCCACTGAATTGCTGCTGCTGTTTGAAAAGCAAGATGTTTCTTTCACTTCAAATTAAATAGCAAGTGAACAAGACAGCCTAGTTCAGCTCTCAGAGGATGCCGAAAGTAACGCTGGGACAAAAGTCTAATAGCTGTACAGGAAAATTAACAAGATATATCAAAGAATGATGCCAGCTGGTATTCAGGCACACGCACACATGTTAGTCAGAATTATTTTCAATTACTTTTCCTACTGATCTTCAGGGTAAATGCAATTAATTTGGGAATTTAATTCTTGGTCTTTAGGGAGGCAAATGTAACAGTTTAACTATGGATTGTTTCCAAGCATTGGTTTATAGATGAGGGTGTACAACAGGAGCTAACAGTTGGTGGAATTGAGAATTTGCAAGTGTGGCCTAGATGCTCGTCCAACCCTTCCTCCAGAAGCACGTTATACTCAGGCCCCACGTGGAGTTGTGCTCAAACTGATACACTGTAGGGATTACATCTTCTTTCCCAGGAACTTTTCCTGCTCTGTCTTTGGAGGGAAGAAGAGGAATGGAAACCCTGGGGTAGTCCAGCCTTAGAGCTACCACAGCGGAGGAGAACGCAAGCCTTCTTCTCAGACAATGTGGTCAGACAGTGGAACCAACTTCCTAGTTCATTTTAAAATGTGGGTGTGGCGGCTAGTTTTATGTCAACTTGACAGAAGCTAAACTCATCTGAGAGAAGGGAACCGCAATTAAGAAAATACCTTCATAACATCCAAGCTGTAGGCAAGCTTATAAGGCATTTTCTTAATTAGTGATTGATGGAGGAGGGCCCAGACCACTGTGTGTGTTATACCCCCGGGCTGGTGGTCCTGGGTTCTATAAGAGAGTAGGCTGAGCAAGCAATGATTTATAAGCCAGTATTCCTCCATGATCTCTGCATCAGCTACTGCCTCCAGGAGCCTACCCTGAGTTCTTGTCTTGACTTCCTTTGATGATGGACTAAGATCTGCAAATGAAAGCCAAATAAACCCTTTTCTCCCCAATTTGCTTTGGTCATGGTGTTTCATCATAGCCATAGTAACCCTATTTAAGACAGTGGGAAATGATGTGTGAGTGACAGAACTTCACGGTACCCACAAAAAGAACCATCCCAGTGCTTTGGAGTTTGAGGCAGGAAGTTCAGAGTGTTCAAAGTGAGCCTAGGCTATAAAGAGAGAGAGAGAGAGAGAGAGAGAGAGAGAGAGAGAGAGAGAGAGAGAGAGAGAGATTGTGTAACAAATAAATAAACAGAAACCCAAACCAAAGCCAACAACCAAAACCCGGGTTGGTAAGATGGCTCAGTAGATAAAGAGCTTGCCATCAAGCCTGCTGGCCTGAGTTCAATTCCTGGAAAACTGACAAAGGCACAAGGAAAGAACTGACCACACAAAGCTGTCCTATGATCTCCACACGCGTGCCTAGTATGTGTGCCCCTCCTACAATAAGAAATAAATAAAAGAAGGAAAGGGAAAAAAAGTATAATCCCATCAGTCCCAAGTGCTCATTCTGGAGTCAGCTGACAGAATGCATTCTTTCAGGCCCTGCAGAGGGCATGAAGACAAGCACTTGTCCTTGACCGACCATACATGACTGACCCAAAACATAGTTGGTGTTATCACTGTATGTTAGCATGTGTGCATATGTGTGTGTGTGTAGGCCAGAGGTTTCTGCGGGTATCTTTCTCCATCACTCTCCATCTTTGGCTTTGAGACAGGTCTCTCACTAAACCTGGAGCTAGCTGTTTCAGCTAGACTGACTGGCTGGCCAGCAAGCCCCCAGGATCCTCCTGTCTCTACCTCTCAAGTGCTGGGGTTACAGATAAACACTGTCATACATTTTACCAGTTCTGGGGTTTGGTACTCTGATCCTCATGCTTGCATAGCAGGGCCTTTTCCCACTGAGCCATCTCGCCAGCACTCTTACTAAGCATTTCACATTTGCACACTTCAAAAATGATGGTTCAAACATTAGGCACTTAATTTAAATCTGTTACAACGCCCATCCTAGCAAGATTGTACATACTTTTTTCACAGGATATTACCTTTCCTCACTCATCAAACAACTATCATAGTCCATATGTGATGTGAGCCAAATGCTGGGAAGCACCACATATACACACATAACCGTGAATATGGCTTCAACATCTCAGTTCCATCCAGTCGGCCACTTATCAGAAGGTCACTCTGAGAAGCTGTGACAGACACACAGAGCATAGTTACCTGAGCTATGACATCTGAGATTGAGGCACATCCCACCAGGAAACTGTATTTGTGTTTTAAGAGAATGCCAGCATGGGTCCACGCCTGCCGGAAAGAATGAAATTTTCAATGAGAGACACAACTGGGATCATGGTATTTCTTACTTACGACTTAGTAGGTATTCCTAAAATGCACTGTATACCTCAAAGAGTCATAGCAGTGGGTTTGACAAGTCTTTGTTGGTAAAAGGAACTTCATCTGATGACCAGCCCCACACAGATTTTGAGTGGAATGAGTGACGATGCACATTTATTCGGTATCACTAATAAGGAGATATGCTATCTGGTTAGGCTGGTGTCCATGGTTAGAAGCTAAATGACTAGCAAGAGTGGAAGACACAAAATCTTCTCTGGAGCAGTCTTGACCCAAATGGCTTTTCCTTCCAGAAAGCATAGAGCAAGGGTTCTAGAGTGAAGTCCTCAGCTCCTGAGAAGATCAGGGCTCTGGGACTATGTTGTCTCCAGGGTCTGAGTGTTGGGGGTTAGTCTAGTGCTATGTGTTCTAATACTAATTACTGGACCCCAGGATCTGATTGCAGCCCAGACAAACCCATTCTCATGTATGCTGTACACTGGTCTTTGCTGGGTAAACTTTGATCTATCTAATTTAAAGTTATTTGGTTAATAAAATTGCTGAAGCCTGTGACTGGGCAGGGGAGAAGTAGGCAGAACTTATGTTCCTGGGCTTGGGATCTTTGAGGGACCATGAGGATGGGGGGAGGGAGAGAGGAAGAGAGGACTAAGAAGATGTAGCAGAAGAGGAAGCCAGAGAGAACCAAGTCACCATGGGGCAGTAAGGACCATGAGCACGTGGACATGAGGGCTGGCCTGGTAGAACAGAAGTAGGTCAGACAGGAACGTTTAGGGCAAGTAACTTGGGTTGTGTCTCGAAATAGCAAAAACCTTAGAAGGTTGAAACCTGCTCAGTTACTATGCTTTAAAACTTTCATAAACTCAAGGTCTCTGTTTCAATTATTTGGGAACTATCTGGGATAGAGAAGCCCTCTAGAGCCTAATAGCCATTCAACAATATCTGAGCTTGGCTTTGTGTGTTGGAGGGAGACTAGGAAAGTCCTAGAATAGAAGTAGGCAACCCAAATCTCACCTGGGTGTGAATAGGTGTGGAGGTTGACGCTCACACAGGATCTGTGTAAGAACTTCACAGAAACTTAATGGCCAATTTGGACCGGTTAGATTGTTGTCAACTTGATACAAGCCAGGGTCATCTCAGAAGAAGGAACCTCAAATGAGAAAAATGCCTCCACCCAAATAACCTGTAGGCAATTTCCCTGTGGGGGGAGTTTTTGATTGATGGTTGATACAGAAGGGTTTGGCCCACTGTGGACAGGGCTTGGCCCTCTGTGGGGCAGTTTTCCTGTGGGGGAAATTTTTGATTGATGGCTAACACGGAAGGGCTTAGCCCACTATGGACACGCCACTCCTAGACAGGTAGGCCTGGATTGTGTAAGAAAGCAGGCTGAACAAGCCATGGGAAGTAGGTCAGCAAACAGTGTTCCTCCTTGGTCTGTGCGTGCTTCCTGCCTCCAGCTCCTGCCTCCACTTCTTCAATGATGGAGTACAACTGGGAGTAAGATGAGATGAACCCTTTCCTCCCCAAGCTGCTTTTGGCCATGGTTCATCACAGCAACAGAAAGCAAACTAGAACACAGAGAAATAAGAAGACACCTGAGCTGGGCACAATGAGCAGCGAACCAACAGGTGTAGGTAAAGAGTGTGTGTAACAGCTGCTGCCTCTATGCCCTTCCCCAGCTCTGAGGTCCCCAGGTATCAAGTGTTTGAAAGAAAAAGGAGCTAACATTTGTAAATAGTGCCTTGTAGGTTTTCTTGTTGTTTTAGTGCCATCTGGGTGGAAAGTTTCACAACGTCTAAAAACCGCCCCCCTCCCCCAACCAAGTTATCAGGATTGTGCTGCAGGTATGTATGTGCGCACGTGTGCATGTGCAAGTGAGGGGAGATGACCGCTTTAAATGTGAATGTTTATTATCTGTCTATCCTCACCTATTTCTATCTGTATCTACAGACAGAGAGACAGACAGACAGACAGACAGACAGGCATTGGAACCAAGGTCTAAATACAAAATTTGTATTTCTTATACAAAGAGTCTGAGGTAAGTTTATATTAATATATTAATTATATTAATATTTAAAGGATTTTTGTACATGAATCAGAGCTTCACACATGAAATTTGCTATGTGACTTCCCAGATGTGGTACCATTCAGGAAACTTTCTGAATTTGAAAAGTTGGGGTCTGGGATTTGGGATAAGGGACGCTCAACCTGTGCTGAGCTTTAAAAATGCTGTTCTGGTAAATAAAACAGCTGTTAGGGGACAGACGGCAAAGCATCCAAGGATCTGCAACTCCCTTCTATGAAAAGTCCTGAGTTCCCAAAATTCACTGTATAATTACCACTCTCTGTTTAGATCCATCCCTACTTCCAGTTGACAGGAAGGACAGGGTGACATCATAGGCTGTCTATCCAGAGCAACCTTAACTCTTTCATCACTGAGACAGTTCTAAGCTCTGATGAAGCCATCTATCATCACTAGGCTCCTTGTGTGAAGTGTGGGGTGTGGAGGCTGGACAGCCCCTTTGACTTTTCCTTGGGTTCACCTGCATCAGCTACCAGAGGCAACACAGCTGGCCAAAGTCATCAAAAGAGAAATTCAGTAGCAGTTGTTCACAGGCAACCCAATTTTCCCTCCTGTAGTAATTTACAAAGGATCCAATGAAAGAATTTATTATTAGGTATTAAATGTTACTGATTTTGTATTGTCTCTATATCGCTACATGAATGTGAAAAGAAAAAAAAAAAGCCCTTTCTTTACCACCTTTGACACAGGATTCATGAAAGTCCTTGCTTTATATAGTAAGCCTGGCAACTAAATGATAACACCCTATCAGTATGTTTAGGAGAAGCAAACTATGAAACTCACATGTTTACATCACAAAAGTAGCAAGTATATGAGAATGTTAGCCCCATCTCCTATTACTGAACCTATCAGAAAAAAAGGAATACTTAATAGCTGAGTCAAAAAGTTCAAATGTGCTTTCTTCTGCCATATTTATATATGATATAATAAATTGATTGATGAGAGACACTAGCTGAAAAGCTCTAGGGTCAGTTAGAAGCCACCTACACTGTAGATAAAACTGGTAAGCTGCCATAGAAATGAGCTTGATGGTTCTCCCCCCCAAATTAAAAAAATATGAGTACCAGACAACCTAGCAATCCCCCTTCTGGATGTGTACCCCAAAGAAATGAAAGTAGAGACTCATAAGGACCTTTGTACACTCATGCTCATAATTTTAATCACAGTAGCCAAAAATGGAGAAGTAATATAAATGAGTAGATAGGCAACATGTATTTTGTCTATACAAGGAAAGATTATTCTGCCTTAGAATGGAATGAGAGTCTGGCACAGTCTGTAACATAGAACATCGACAATATCTAAAATGAAATCAGCCAGTCACAAGAGAATGAATATGGTTTGAGTTCTCTATTGTGGTATCTTAATATAGTCACATTCATAGCAACAGAAAGTAGAGCATGGTTTCTGGGATAGGTTGTGGTAAGATGAAATTACTATCCAATGGGATCAGCTTTAATATGCAACATAAAAGGCCCTCTAGAAATTGATTGTATACGAACGTGAATGCTCTTCTACTATTGAACCATACACATAAAAATGTTTAGTGAATCCTATGATAAGCATATTTTAACATTCCTTCTACTTACCATGGCATCCATAAAAGGGAAGGCAGCGAGATACAGGAAGGCCCTTCGTGTTTTGCTCCCCACAGACTCATCCACATGATGTAGCTTGTTGATGATGTAGTACCCTAAATCACTGTAGGCTACAAGGGACCAAAATAGACACGGTGTTTAGAAAAAAGATAGTTCACGTGATTTTTGTCTAAAAACCTTAAAATAATTTTAAATGTTGTATCTGCCTTGTTATAGAAAAGTCAGAAAAACTATGAGACTCATGTATAATCTCATTCTTCTATTGGGTTGGCGGGCTTCAAATTACCCACACTTTTATTAGTGTGTGAGTTTCAACATGCAAAGGAGGTCAGACCATATACTTCCCTATAAACCACAACTGGTTATTGTCTCACTCTTTGAAAGACTCTCAATGAGTTGATTTTCCTCTGTATTTGCTAAGTATTGGTTTACCCAGTTTCTTATTAATACATTTGTGATAGTATATAATACTACAACAGAATGCTTGGTGGAAATAGCTGCATTTAAGCATTTTTAGGTATTTAAGCATTATTAGGTATTTACTAAGAGAAAATTTCCAGAGTTTAGCATATGATTTCAGCACAAGTTTTAAAGTGAGCTTTTGATGCTTGCCAGTACTCAGTGTCACTTCTTGGGAGGAGGGTGGCCAATACCGAAAACTGTCCTATGCAGTAGAAAGTGATATCCATAGGGTGTTTTGGAAGTCCTCCTGTGTCAAGACTTATGCTGTGAGGCTGAAGCACAGAGAGTGTCCAAAACATACATATGCAGGGTGTATACAAACCCAACAAACAAGAGAAAGAGATGCAGGACTTGAGGGACAGCTAGCATCCTGATAGTTGTCATTAGCAAGGATGAAAGGACAGGCCATGCTAGCTTTGACCTCACTGATGCAGTTTAAGACAAAATGGATCGATGTTCTTCAAATGCTCTACCATGTAAGTCATACTCTCATAACTATCAGTGTATATACATATGACACCCAGACATAACTCTGACATCATAATGGAGCTGAGGGGAAAATTGAGACCCTCATGTTAAAGTTAGAGAGGTGACCTATTGCCACACAAATTAGTCAGTGGAGAGAGTGCTCTTCCATCATCATCAGTCTTGAGTCACAAGGATTTTGCGGTAATGCAACATTGAAAATGACCTTTAGGAACCTTAAATGTATCATTGGGAATTTCAGAGGTCATACTGGGTAAGCAGCTGAGTTCAGGGTGAAGGAGCTAAAGAGTTCTGATGTTCAGAGAACAAGGTAGGGTTGAGGTGAGAACTAAGAGACAGCTGCAGAGGTAAGATGTCATCTTAGGAGAGTGGTGGGTCTGTCAAGGCCACTGAAAAGCAAGAAAAGAAGCCGGCAGAGGACATCCTGAAGCAAAAAAGGAGCAATGGGAAGGTAAGACTTGTCATAGCAAGGGGTGGGAGGGAGACAGCTGTGCTTGGACCTGTCATGTGGACCAGAAGCCCTAACAAAGATGAGAAGCAGACAGGTGGCCTGAGTTGACCCCAGAAGGCAGTGCGAGAGCTTCAGTCTGAGTAAGAGGCACATTCAGACCAGCGCTCAGCTGACACAGAGCCAGAAGGCAAAAGTCCTGCATCTCACAGTCTATGCTGGGGGTGGAGCCACGGACACTTTCTCTTTATTACTGCTGCTGTTATTTTATGTCATCGACAAATGTTCACTTGGCAGAGTCTTGCAAGGAGATAGTCTTGATATATCCATAAAATGCCCCTAATTCTAGCAGAAACCCCTGGAATATAAAGGTCAGTGATGCCACATACAAGAGCAATGGGGCTGATATGAATAGCTGTAGTGAAAATCCCCTGGTAAAGGTTACAGTCCTTGGCATATGCCAGCTGACAAGACCTGACTACAAGGCTGAGGCTGAGGATCAAGGGATAGGGAAAGGCCGAGGGCCAGAATGGTGGTGACTTGGGCAAACCATGTCTCCCTGAAGTTCAAACATCAAAGTCCCGACCTCTGGACCTCAGAATGTGACCTTATGTAGCCACAGGATTATTGTAGATACAATAAGATGAAGTCATGCTGGAGTGGGTGGGTGTCCAACCAAATATACCTAGTGACCTTGTAAAAAGGGAGAGATTGAATACAAAGACAGCTATGCACAGGAAAAAAAAAAAGTCCTTGTGAGGATAGAGCCTGGGTGATGCAGTTCCATGCCAAAGGCTGCCAGGAAAGTCTCAGAATCAAGGGACAGGCAAAGGGCAAGTTGTCCCTCAAAGCGCTCAGGAGAAATCAGGCCTGTCTATCACTTGAGCTCAGACTTGTTGCCTACAGACCTGTAAGAATGCACATGTCTGTCATTTAAGCTTTGCAGTCTGTGGTGTTTTGAAACAGCAGCCCTGACAAATAACTACAGGTAGGTTCCCAGAGAGGTGCTTTTGTTTTAGGCTCCGGTGTGGCAGCAAGGAGAGAAGGGGTAGTGAAAGGGCGGAGCTGATGGCAGAGCATGTGGCCTGCACCTCTTGCCTGGTAACAGGGAAATAATAGAAGTGAGCACTCTTATGCTGACAATAATGTATTTTAACTCAAGCCCCAAGATGGGGACTTTTTGTAGGGAATCTGGGGTAAACATGAAAAGATTAATGATGGTTTAAGAACTGTGGGGTTCTTGAACCTTTTTCCCAACCATTGTCTCCAGAAAATAAGTACTATTTCCAGCTTATCCGAAGCTGGTGGCTGGGTGACCTGTGTAAAATGTTTTGCATGGAGTCCCTAATGACTACTCTAGCTGCCTTAGCTATATTTGGTAAGCTTCAGCGTCAAACAACTACTGCCTACCAAGACTGTTCTGAAAACTAGTCTTCCTCACAAAGAGAAAGCTATCGAACAAAATTAAACAGAGCTTCTGAACAGACACAAACAGTAGGACCCTTACTTGACCTATGTATGCACTAGTACGAGGCTTCAGACCAGACCAAACAAAGAGAAAAACCCTTTAAATTCACTGATCCTCTAACAACAGCCCTTCTTACAATCAGTGCTTCTCAAAGTTGCAGGGCTCGTAGCTACTGGCACTTATGGCAAACTATGAAATACTCACTTTAGTGAAAGACACTCTATGAAAGAATATCTTCTGGGAACTGAGGCCCCATCCATTTTAGAAGATTATAACGTGCATTTCTAAACTCAGAATACCTGTTCTACTTCAAATTCCCAATGTATCAAGGTGTAAAAGTCTCCTCAGGACTATTTGTTGACCCAACTGAGTTCTATTTATGAGACTTTTTGTAGGAGCTTGCAAGTTCATCCTGGGTTTCTAACATATGTATTGTTGCCAAAGGGTATGTGTGTACATGACTGCTAAACCACATTTAAATCGCTTCAACAAATATGTACTGAATGACTTATTCATACGAGGCACTGTGCCAATTACCCAGCTGTGAAGGGGACAGCTTTCTGCATGAGGGCTGGGACATGGGTGTATAATAGATCCAATTATATTCTGGATCTGTACTGGGTAGTAATTTTCTGTAAAGCATGGGGATGAGAGGTGCACACGTGGCTAAGGCCTTGGAGAAATACCCTGGAACCATGCATAATAATATAAGCAAGTAAACATGAGATTGTAACATGGGAGCCAAAGCCTCACCAGTGTAATACTTGGCCAAGTGGGACTCATCATGAATCACTACGGGTGTTGTCTTTTCACTAGAGGGTATGCAGTATTCCTAAGTGAAAAAACAAGATGTAACCCAGGTTTTCATAACTTTAGATTAAAAACATGGATGAATTCATCATGCCCCAAGAGAAGTGACTGTAAGCACATCCTTGGTTCCCCTGCCTTTTTATAGCAACAACTTTATGATTTTTCAGCTTCCTTAACGACACACTCTACAGTTTATGTGCCCACCCCTTGGCCCTGGGCTGGCCAGCAATGTGTTCTAGTCAATAGTGTGTGAACACAGTGATGGAGTAGTGCCTTTGACTCTTGACTTCAGGATGCTTGTGCCTCCACCTGCCTCCTGGAGTCCAGCCACTGATGTCTAAAGAATGATGTCCAGGCAGTGCGACTGGACTAGGAGAGATACACAGTAAGGAAAAGAGCTCAGCAGAGGCTGCGTGGCCATCCCAGCAGAGCCCCGCCCAGATCAGCACATCCACATCCTGATTTCAACTGAGAAAAGGCATATGAGCTCAGTAAAGTCCAAAAGTACCATCAGCCATAATCAGAAATACAAAAGCAAATGCTTGCTTCCTAAGCCACTAAGTTCTGCAGTGGCTTTTGTTTCTCTTTTTCTATTTTGCTATTTTGAGACCAAGTCTCATGAAGTCCAGGCTAGGCTCAAACTCACTCCGTAGTGAGGATGTTATTGGCCTTCTGTTCCCTACCCCCATCCCCACATCTACCTCTGAAGCGCTAGGATTACAGGTGTGCAGCACGGCATCTGGAGCTCAGATTCAGAGCTTTGGGCATGCTTGGCAAACATTCCACCAACTGAGGAACATCCCCTGTCCCTGTGGTGGGGTTTCAGGCAATAAATGAAACTGCTTATTCCTAATACCCTGACTGCTGTGGCTTTCCATATGGAACCCATTCACCCTTCCAAGGGCTAGCCTGTGAATAAATGGGAAGCCTGACGAGACAAGACACACAGACAGAGCCAATCAAGAAATTACTATTTAGTTAGCCATGGTAGGAGCCTGTTTGTTCAGTTCCCCTGCTGGTTTCCTCGGCTCCTACAGAACATGAAGCTGGTTCCCACTGGGAACAAACATACAGACAGCTAAATCCACAGCCATAGCTCATCCGTCTAGATGAACAAGGAAATCAGAAAGACTCACCATGCCCTTTTGGGCTCAACCAAAACTAACTACAGTATCAGATCAGTGACCTGTCCTCATTCAGGCTGGATGTTTCCTGTACCAAGACCAGGCTTAATTCAAGTATGGTGGTGGCAAGCTCTGTCTCTGCAGTTTTTAATAAGTGGAGTTTATGGCGAATCCAAAGAAGTCATGGCTATGATTAAACTCCAAAAGGGATGCTAAATGGCAGCCACCCAACAAATATGTTCAAAGTTCCTGCAATTCTAGCTAGAGCCAGGCTGTGGGTGTGCATGGAGCTGACAGGAACTTCACAGATACGGACTCTTCTGGATTTAAAGCCTGCCAAATCTGACACAGTTCCAGCTGTCTACTCATTTGCTCTATGGCATGAGGCCTGCGATGGTTGGCCACAGAAGAAGAACTAGCGCCATCTTTTCCTGATAAACTCCACCAAGCTTTCCCGCGGAAGAGCCTGTGTGGTTGGTGGAATCTGCTCCAGCTATGTCTGGAAACCTACTCTCATGTGCAGAATTATTAGGGATGACAGACTGTCTCACTCTCCAGTGGTGAAAAAGAAAAGAAAATCAGAAAACAATGCGCATGAAACACAAGGAAGAGGATGTTAGCAACTGCACATATGATGAGAAGACACACAACAGGTTTTTTTTTCTCTTCCTGTGATGAGAACAGTTAATAACAGATGATGCTACAAGAGCATATCGTGACCACAGTCTTGTAGCCACTAACTGGTGCACAGAGATGACATCAGGTTGATGACTCTAAGGTACTATATCTGTAGCCAATTTCTCATATATGGACATGGTTAAACTTGAAGGCCCTCCTACTGGAGATGATCCCCAGGGTCATTAGTACTAGTCCTTTGAAGAGTGGCATGTGTTCAAAGTCATTTAGCTAAAGTTCACACTAGTTGTTAGAGGGTTCTGCAGTTTCCAGAAACATCACCAAATGACACACAATATTCAAAAACAAAACAAAATGAACAAAACCCCACAAAACTTCAGAGACCTGACCAAACTAGGCAGAGTTTACACTACAGACAAAGCAGACTTAATGAAACACACACGATTTTTCTAAATGTAAAATAAGATTTTTGGAGACCATGAGGTTTAAAAGATGTGTGTTAAGAACAGTGACCTCTACTGCTTACAGTTATATTTAACACACATGAACACTAGAATAAATCTGCCTTATTCACTATGGATGGCCTTGAGGCATCACAAAGCTGCCTGACAGGATACAGACATATGGGGTCAGGCAGCCCATCACAACTCTTCCCTGTACTGCTTTCCCCGTGTCCCCCACCATCTCCCTCCCCCTCCCTGACCTTCCTTGCTATGTATCCAGCAGATCTCTTTTTAGGCTCAGGCTCTAAGCTCCTCTTCTTGGTTATGTGACTCTCACTCCAGCACCTGGCAGCCATCTTACACCTGTTATCTTCAGGTCTAGCGCCATTTTCGCATGTTTCCTGTGTTATAAACACGTTGCTAGGCCCACCTTACCTTCATTTTCTTCTCACATGCTTGTCCTTTGTTTTATTGCTACCAAACCCTAAGCTACCTCAGCTCTGTGGTGGAAGAAGCCCCCTGCATTGCCTTTGGTTTACTCTGTCATCTTTCAGAGCTTTCACTGGCAGAAATCAGGTTATGCCAGAGCTGATACCAAACACACACACACACTTTCCCATTAGCTACATGGGCTTAGGAGAGGTGTGCAGCGAGCCACTGTGTCTTTTGTACATTTCACTTGTAGTTACTTTAGGTTCTAGAACGCCGGCATAATCTGCTCAGTACACATTCTGCTGAGCACTGACAGGTGGGGACTGAGTCTTTTGAAGTGAAACAATGGTGATTCTAACTCTCATTCTTATGTAGTCTCAGAAAGGAGAAGTTATTGAATAGGATCCCACCATTCAATGAGGAAGACAGCAGTTATATAAACGATGCGTTTTGCACAGATAAAATGACCTACATCCATTCTTAACATTACCATATAAGAAAATGGATGAACTCTGCTAGTAAGAACGTTCATTAAATACAAGGATGGCCTCATACTGGGGACAGTAATGTCTTAAAGATAAAACCAACAGGTGAAATAAAGAGCAAAGATAAAAGGAACCACAAAAAATTGTTTTTCTGGAAAAAAAAGCAGAAAATATGTAGTACTGCTAAAACTGTGAGTCAAATGTTAGACAGACACAGTAGACATTAATAGACAAGAAAAGTGATTACTAGGAACTTAGATACAGACAGGCAGGCAGACAGACAAACAGACAGACACACACACACATGCACACACACACATACATACACACACACACACAAACATACATACTTTTGTAGCACTAGGGAATGAACTCAGGGCTACACAAGGCAAATGCTCTTCCATTGGGCTAAACCCCAGCTTTAGCAAAATGTTAGCGAACAGGCTCAAATTCTTGACTCCATTTTATATAGAAGATGAAAATCACAGAAAAGGTTATATTCTAATACATTCATCCCTTCAGAGTCAGTTAGTAAGAGCTTCCAGTCCCAGCCCTGAAAAAAAAAGGATCCGTCCTGCTGGGTGCTCTTGGGTGTCTTTATAAATGCCATGAAAAGCTAGAGAAAGGGCTGGGAAGATGGTTCAGAGCCTGCTTCTGTTGGACACCAACTGGCGTCCTGCTTCACAGACCCTGACTGGGGTCCCTAGTAACACGTAAAAAGCTGTGTGGCAGTGTACATCCACACCCCTAGTGCCGCTGAGGAGCAGTCAAAAAGATCGGTGGAGACTGCTGGCCTGCCATACTAGGCAGGTTGGTGAGTCAAGGTTCAGTGCGTGCTCCTGCCTCAAAACAGTGTCAGGGGAACTAAAGACGGCACCTCATGTTGATCTCTGGCTCCATGTACCCTCATGCACAGGCCCTGGCACAGATGACCAGGGAGGCACAAGATGGCACCGTGGCTTCCTAATTTAAGAACTGTTGAATGTCTGAGGGTTTCACATCTATATCAGTTTACTGGTCACAAGCCTGTTGCAGGCCTCACTAAGAGGTGAAACGGGCTTTCAGTGTCCACTACAAGTACGGTGTATCCATAGTAGAAAATGCCCTGTAGAAAAATGTTTGCTGATGCAAGAAAACAGTAAGAGGTAGGGGAGGCTAGGTGTGTATGTCGGGGGAGCTGTGGTCCAGAATGCAGGGGACAAGGCCGGCATGAGCTTGACTCCTGAACAGAGTGAGGGAACAAGGTGTACAAAGAAGCCTGATGCACAAGAGCACGGACGGGAGAGCTTGACAGCCAGTCACCAGAGAAGCAGCAGAGGGAAGCCCTGAGAGTCTAGATTCAGGGGCGCAATGTCAGCTGCTGTGATTACAACCGCTGCATGCCCGCTTGTTAAGGAGTAGACGCAGTAGCTGTAAAAACAGGCCAGGTATAATAAAATACTTATCTAGCGTAAGTGGGATAACAGCGCCTTCTATTTAAATTTAAGATCTTATCATTTTAAAATTTTCATTTTTTTAAGATTTACTTTATTTGTTTTGTATACAATGTTGTGGCTAAATGTATGCCTGCAGGCCAGAAGGGGACACCGGATCTCATTAGAGATGGTTGTGAGCCACCATGTGGTTGCTGGGAATTGAAGCCAGTGCTCTTAACTTCTAAACCATCTCTCCAGCCCCTTAAAATGGAAAACAAAACAAAACAAAACAATGGGCTGGGGCTTTATCTCAGTCAGTAGAAAGCTCGCCCGCCATGATTGTAGCCCTGTAGTCAAGCCCCCTTGATGCAAAAAGGGTTATGGTGGTAAACACCTGTAATAACTGGGTAAGAAGGAGAATCAGAAGTTCAAGGTCAATCTCAGCTAAAGAACTTGTCTGAGGTGCCTTGGATTCATAAGACCTTCTCTCAAAAATATAATCCAATACAACACAGTACAGCATAGTACAGAACAATACAATATGACGGCAAATCTTAGATTTAGCATCTTCCTTATGACTGCCAATAACAGTCTGCTCAGCTTTTCTCTTTCCTGGTAATTGACATGCAGTCATGAGCTATCATCTGAAAGTCTCACCCAACCATGGCTAAAACAGGGGAAGTTGGATTTATTTAGGGTACAAATAAAAAGACTAATAGCAAAAAGGAATTAATTTACCCATCTAGACAAGACTCTTATTTTTACAGCGGATGACATTTTTTCAGTACATATGCCTTCTTTGGAAATGACTCAGATCAAATGCAGCAGCAGAAAGTTTTTCCTCCACCACTCACCACCAGGGTGTGAGTGGATAGAAAGAAAAGCCCTGCCCTTTCCCGAGCGCTTAAGCACAGATGAAAGGGTGGATATCAGCGCCCTGAGGAACACAGCATCGGCACACCGCCTTTCCTCTGCCCTGCTCTTAGAACAAGATCCTTGCTGCATTAGAAAGGAACACCATGAAGGCCTTTCCCTATTTGCTTTCTGATTCACAATTACATGGGTAAACACTACACCGTAAGTGGCTTGGGTTAATCCTCTGGCTCCTTTACTTTGTGACATTCATGCTCCTCATACAACCAGCAGCCATCACGATGGGCTTATGAAGCAGCACTCCCAGCCCAGTAGGCAGCAGGCTTCAGCAGATGCACCCTGCAGCTTTTTGACGTCAGGTAGAAGAGACAAAGCTGTTTTAAAGCCGGGATATTCTGAAAACACACCCCATGGGGCTGTAGGACCACCAAAGAGGGAGCCGCAGAAGCCCCTCCTGGATTCAACATGCTTTTCCTGGGTCTTTAGGAACCCGTAAACAGCCACTAGAGCCGGAATCTGGCTTTCTTGTTTCAGGAATGGATTTGCCAAGGGTATTTAGTCATGCTTTTGAATAAAAGAGCATACAGGAACCCTGGGAGCGAATTAACTTCAAGGAAACAATGTGTCATTGATTGGTTCTCAGTACCGATAAGCATGAATTCAGAATAACAGCCGCCATACTTTTATTCTCCAGCTGCTATAATATGGGCATGTCTGCTACTTTGTGTACCTCCTGGAATGTTTTTTAGGTACAGTCACCTACTGATGAAACCACTCACTTTCTGACTTTGGGAATCATAGGCAAAAAAAAAACCTATAGCTTTCTAGAAAAAAAAAATGTTTTAAAAATTTACCGATCCAGGAGCACAAACTCCTTCTATCTGAAATTTTCATGAGAAAGTTTTAATAATTACTAAAGAAGCCACTTGGCCTGTGACTATATTTAAAGCAACGGAGAAGAACATGAAATGACCGAAATGAAATGCTGAGTGATGGCAGGAGCCTTACCTATCAAGGTGTGGAAGACGGCGGCGACAGCACCGGCCACCACCATGCACAGGACGGCTTTGGTCCTGTCCCTCTTGCTGTTCACAAACACCAAGCCCACGTTTTTGAAGTCACTCATGGGCCCCGTGAAGAACTTCATCAGCGAATACGCCAGCCCATAGCTGGCCAGCATCTCCACTGCATCCTCCTTGACTGCAGCGATGCCCCGGTTCAAGGCCTGCAAGGAAGAGAAGAGCCAACAACAGCATGAGACTGGCGCCACCTCTCTGCGGAGTCTCACCTCCAATATCGAACTCGGTAGATGTGTTTTCCAGGGAAACAATGAGCAGTGTGTAGGGTGAATCTACTCTGTAGAAAATACTAGTCTGTCTGTCTTTCTTCCTTCCTTTCTTTCTTCTTTTGTCCACATTAGCTTCAGTCTGAGTACCTTTTTGGGAGGCAATGCTTACCCTTTGGGGAAAGTAATAAACCCAACAAGTATTTTATCAAAAGATAGTTCTAAGAAGTATTATTTAGAAGCTGATGTTCTAACACTCCTAGCCTGGCATGGTAATTCATGCCTGCAACCTCGACACAGCGTAGGTTCTCAGGTTCTAGCTCAGGATGAATTGCTTTACTCCCACTCACCTCCCCACCTTCACCTGACCCCTTTCTGTGATCCACTTTCTCCTGAGAAAGTCCCCTTCTGCTTTCAGGTTACATGCATGTGTATGTATTTAATCCAGATCCACATAAGAGAAGCATGCAATATGTTGTCCTTCTCTCCACTGCCGTCTCTTGCTCCCTTTAGACCCTTTTTCCTTTCACACAGCAGTTATACATTATTATTATTATTTTTTTTACAACAGACTTTATTGTTAGAGAAGTTTTAAGTTCTTGGAAAAAGTGAGTGAAAATGACAGAGTTTTCTCTTATCTCCTCCCCCAACAAACACACTGCCTCCCCAATTATCAGCACCATGGCCCAGAGTGGAACTCTGGCTGGAAGAGATCAACTATAGCGACACACTGCCATTACTCACATGTAGTCAACAGGAGGGCTCATTCTTTGTGTCCTATATCCCAAGAGTTTTTACTAATGTCTAATGATATGTACTTGCCATCACAGAGTCATCTTTTGGAATAATGACACCCTACAGCCTTTACCTGTTGTGTTCCCTCTTCCACCAGACACACAGCCCCATCATAAAAGCTTTGCTACTCTGCTAACTCAAAGTGCAGGTCCATTTCCCTGCCTGCCCCATTTCTACTGAGCATATAGTGGCTCATAATCTTCTCCATAAACAGTTGCGGCACAGCCTAAGTGCCACTTTGTAACACTCCTTAAAGATGACACGCAGAACATTAAGTGATCCAATGAGTTTGAGAAAGAAGAAAAGCTGGACCTAACAACCAAACCCACGATGGCTCTTCAAACATAAACTACTTAAGAACCATTATACTAAACTTGCACAAAGCAAACTCATTCTACATTTCCCTGGCTCTCAGGCTGTCAATCATAAGTATGTTATTTAGTTTATGTAGCACTAGGCAGGGATGAAACCCTTCCAATTTTAAGTGAATGCCAACAGCTTGTAAGATACATTCAGACTACAGACGTGCTATGTTTTGTGTGTGTGTGTGTGTGTGTGTGTGTGTGTGTCTGTTTGGGCTTCACAGGAGGGCAGAAGAAATAAGCAAACTCAGGGGCTTCAATTCCTCGTGACACTGTGTCTTTACTAGAGACACTGCTGAGTCCCACGGCAGCGAACGCTTTCAGAGCACGGCATTCGGGCAGGGGTCTACTGGGAGGCAGGGGGTGCACTTGCAGGGAAATACCACAACATAAAAACAATTTTAGAAAAGCCTGGAATAAACATGTATGACAGCTGTAGGAATTCATTCTTTTGCTGACAAAGTTGGAACTATAAAACTAGTTTTTGACAACCTTTTTTCAATTATATTTCAAAGTCTTTTCTTTTTTTTCTGTAATAACTTGAACTTTTCTACAAGAACCTTCTTAGTGTTTGCAGAGCAGTGGTGACTTTTTTTTGTTTTTTGTTTTGTTCTTTTTTTAAAGAAGCAAACTTTTCCTTCCATCAATGTGGATCAAATACTTTAACATCATAGGGCAAACTGAAAACCAAGGAACTCCCTGGAAATGAATCCTGTGTTGATAAGGATCTTGCTCTGCTTTAAAGCTTACCAACTTGCTCTCCGACTGAGTTCCTCCTCTGCGAACCTGGGAAGGAGGTGGGTGGTCCCATCATGTTCCATGGACTCCCAGGTGCTACAAAGCTAAGCACTGATAGGCATGGGCTATGAAGGTGAGATCCCTGCTTCCGGGTGGGTTGCTCTGGTACAGTTCCCCATGGGACCTCGAAATAGACTCCAGCAGACACCGGTCCTTGCTTCTCGTCCCCAGCACCCTATCCTGCTTGCTCCACTCTCTTCAGAAAGCGCTTGCTCAGTATTCACAATGGACAAGAATCTATTCAGCTCGGGGTCTTACTCCTCTAAAAGCCAGCTCAGAATAGATTTTAAACAGGTTCTTAACCTCCCAGAATCTGGATAAGCCATAGTGCCAACATCACACCATGGAGCCCCTTCTCAGACTCTCAGAACTTGTCTAGCTGAAACCCTCCCCCATTTTTCCTCAAATCCATGATTTTGAATTTTAAAGGTCCTTTTTTCTAAAATATATATGTGTGTATGTATACATGATAGGGCACGTATGTGAAGACTAGAGGGCAGCTTGCAGGAATGAGGTCTCTCCTTCCACCACACAGGGTCCAGGGACTGAACTGAAGTTTTCAGGCTTGGTGGCAAACACCCTGCTGAGCCTTCTACCAGCCAGTGAACCGTTTGCTTCTAGTGCATTAAAGTGCGTTAAAAGTTAAATGACGCTATTAGCACAAGCTTCAGATACACTTCGCAGCATACCTATATCATGTAGGAACGACTGTTTTCATGTTTCCTTCACAAACCTTTTTTTTTTTGTTATTGTTGTGAAAAACCAAACAACAACCCAAGAATCCATCACCTTTGGCTGTCCTTTCTATTTCCACCAACAGTTTCCCATTTGAGTTTTGACCTAGAGCTGAGGTAAGTGGGAAGAAAGTCAAAGCGAGCAACAGCTGCTGGCAAGGCTGAGGAGCTTCACTGAGCCCAACAGTTACAGCACTTTAGGAAAGAGCATTCACACCCTCAGACTTCAGCGGAATCTGTTTCTATCTTTCAACTGCTGAGTGGGTCACTCACATGACCTTGAGAGAGAGAGACAGGCTGGGCAACGAGCACCAAGAACTTACTAGTCTAGAAAGGACACTGAGAACAAGGACTTCTAATTATGAGATGTTACTGCCTGTCAGACCATCCCACTGATCTCATGCTTGGGGTGATGGTGTTAAATGTATACTTTGTTAAGAAAAACTAATCCTGATTTTAATATTAAAATACACAAAAATCTTCAGTATCAAGAACATGTTCTACATTCATGTTTTAATGCTTTTTGTTCCCATTTACAGCAATTCCTTCCAACCTGCCCAATTTATTAACTTCATGATTTTCTTGATACCAGAACTACTGTTACTATGAAGCACCACTGATCGTTTTACTGAATTTGTTGGAAGCATCTTTCAGTCTTTGCTATTCTTTAACCATCTGTGATAAGATGATTTTGTTCTACTTTCTGGCTTTGTTTGCACACTTAGCTTTCTACTCAATCTTCCTGGCACTTTTGAAAGATGGATCAAAATTAACTTTCTCTGAGTAGTTTACATTCTTCAAAAGCACAGCATCCATCTTCCATTTATCTGTGATGGCTTCTTCCCTTCTTTACATTTTGATGTCCTGCGGCCACCTGTTGTTTGTGCCTCTATCACCACCCCTCCCATCTTTTGTTCACTTCCTGAAATGTTGTATATTTACTTGTTGTCTTGCCTAGAGTCTGTCTCCCTGAGTTCCACGGAACAGAGCCCTGCATTTCATTGCATTGTACCCAGAACCACAGCTTGGCAGGGTATCCCATGCATGACAGAGTGGAGAATGAGATAAGACACGTGTAAGAAGTATGAACATCCACTGTGATGTATATTGAAGAAAAACAATAGGCCCATGAGCTGGGCAGTCCTAGGAGGAACCCTTTCAGAGAGACAGCAGAAGCGTCATAAGCAGAGCTGCAGCTGACACCAAGATGAGGAGCCAGTTGGGTGAGGAGCAGTAAGAAGGCAGGACAACCATACTAAAATCTACAGACCTAAAGAAGCTAAACAACAAGGGGGACCCTAGGGAGGAAGCTTAAATTTCACTCAGAATGGCAAACAGGATAGACACCAGAAGCAGTGGAAGAGAGGGAACAGGAATGGAGCCTACCATAGAGGTCCTCTGGAAGGCTCCACCCAACAGGGGATTGAAGCAGATGCTGAGACTCACAGCCAAACTTTGGGCAGAGCATAAGGGAGTCTTATGGAGGTGGGAACACGGAGGGGAGAGGAGCTCCACAAGGAAGCCAACAAAGATAAAAATTCTGAGCTCAAGGGCCCCTGTACAAACTGATGCACCAACCAATGACCATGCATGGAGAACACCTAGACCCACTGCTCAGATGTAGCCCATAGACTCAGTCTCCATGTGGGGTCTTGAGTAAAGGGAACAGGGGCTGCCTCTGTCATGAACTTGGTTACCTGATCTTTGATCACTTCCCCCTGGCAATGTGGCCTCAGAGGAAGAGGATCCAGGCAGTCCTGATGAGACTTGATAAGCTAGGGGCAGATGGCAGGGGAAGAGAACTCCCGTTATCAGTGGACTAGGGAAAGGGCATAGGGAGGAAGAGAGAGGGAGGGTAGGACTGAGAAGAGATGAGAGGGGGCTACAGTTAGGATATAAAATGAATAAAGTGTAAAAAATATAAATAAATAGATAGATAGATAGATAGATAGATAGATAGATAAATAAATAAATAAATAAATAAATAAATAAATAAATAAATGGATGAAAAGAAGACAGAGTCCTGCGGGAAGCTGAGTCTAAGGAGTGAAGAGCAGCAAGGAGGGTTTGAAACCAGGATCATCCCATATGGGGTGAAAAATATAGTTCTGTCACCAGCTGTGAAAAGAGAGGCTGCAAGGAGGTCAAGAGCCATGGTGATCCACTAGCGGTGTTGTTATAGAAATGTAGTGTAGTTCAGACAGACAGAAGCAGATATTTTGGAGGCACCTAGAGCAGGAGATAGTCTTGGTGATGGGTGCGAGGCAAATGGGAAAATGAGTGACTGGTGAGGTTCATGGTTTGAGTCACTATTGAGCAGTGTGGTGTTCACTAAGATGGGGACAGAGGCAAAGGAGAGGCTGAAGGATCTGGCTGGGGGTGCGGCAGGCAGGAGAGCCCTCTGAGTATATAGACTTCCTTTGTTAGTCATCAGAACAGGGACAGCATTTAAAGCTGGTGGACTGTGTGAGATCCTCTGGGAAGGCTATAGATAGAAAGGGAGAGAAAGCCAAGATTCTTCTGCGTAGTTCTCTGGTGATAGAGCCAGGCCTGTCAAGGACATGCATGTCTAGGTCCTGCTGGCATGTGACTAGGATGAACTGTAGACCAGACAAGTCTGCTAAGCTGCACAGTGAGATCCATCAAGAAGAGACACCTGCTTCCTCAAACCTGCTGTTATTCCACACCCATGACAGCGCATGCAGTCCTTCTGAGCCCCCTTCATCAGCCCCCAGAGGTCAAGTCTGCTACTGTCTCTGGGACTCAATACTAAGTTATCCCGGCAACACTTACCTGCATCTGTAAGCTTTAACTCGGAAAACCACTGGAATCTAACAGGCTGACAGCAGCTTGGCTGGTTCCAATTCCCCTTACAGTAGTCCTCATTCCCTCTTAGGAGGACCCAACCTAACTTGCCATTCTTTTGTAATAAGACCTTCAGGTAAGACTAAATTTCTGATTGCTTGTTCACTAATGCAAAAAACCTAACTCAAACACCCATGCCCTAGGCTTTTCCTCACCACCTCACCCCTGTTACAGTGTAAGGGCCAGTCTGATCAAGTAGGTCAAGGATATCTATCTAGGGCTTGGTTTAGATGTCCTCTGCACTTCTTCTGTGAAGCCTTGTTCATATCCACAGTTTTCTTCTCCTGCTTGACCTGACTTCTTCCTATCAAGGTTTTACACTGTACACATCTCAAAAAGGAACCTCTGAACTCCGGAGCAGCCACCCTCTCTTCTCCCCCTCTCTCCTTCCTGTTGTGCAATGCTCCATATGCAGCCCAGGCCCCACTGCTGCACATACGGTGTGTACTGTAGTCACCTGGAGGCTCAATCTGACTTGGCTCCATTTTCTTGCATTGATAATACCATGCATGTGAGTACAACACAGGAACAAAGACAGGTGGTCTATAACACATTATGTGACCATTCATGGGTAAAAGCCTAGCTTTTGGCTTGGTTTTATAGGTTACAAAGAAAAAAGCAGTCACTATTCTTGGTAGATATTATGGACTTAAAATATGCAAAGTAATGATAGGTATACTGCACCTGTCCTTGCAGTTCTGATATGTGCTGAGTAGACAGGCAGGGTATCCCCTTATATTTCTGCCCCATCACAATCTCACCCAACACAACTGGGCACCCAGTTGGCTCTTAACAGTCACAAGGACACAAACAATGTAGCACTGGGCCACTTGGTTAGCTCTGTCAGCATAAAGCTCAGACACAATATTTTCCCAATAGAGAGTAGAGGCCAATATCAGTTGCTTTGGAAGGCTCTGGAAAACAGGCAAACTATTCTCTGACAGAGTCAAATCGTGTTGAGGAATTTAGTTGCTTAAGAAGAAAATGAAAATTTAGAGGATAAGACATAGAGAAATGAGAGAGCAGGCTAGGAGCTCAGCTGCTGGGCTGGCAGCCTGGCCTGAAGGTATACACAAGACCTTGGTTCAACCCCAGAAGAGCAAACAAACCAACAAAAGTAGAGTGAGCTGTGCCACTGTGGACCTCCAACTTCTGAAGATGGGGAGGGTGAGGAAACAGGGCATTCAAGAGGCATGGCTACACAATCCAGTAAGTGCCTAGACTGAGGGCTCAGACTCCACCTGAAGGCCTGGGTCTTATAAGGAGGAGCTCATGCTGTTCATTCAGAAATGGCTTTTCAAATTCCTTTACAAAGTTTCCAGCTGGGGTATGCTGTTCAATGCTAAAAGCCCCATTTTTTAAAATTTTTTATGTTTTTAGTAAGATGTTTCCTTCACTTGTCTCATCTTGGAGTAGAGAAAACTAGTGAGGCTTACAGGCTAGACAATCATTAGTTTTGTGTGGAGACAGTCCAGGCTGTTTTCTAAGTCGTTTGATTAAAGATGATTCTTCTCTCTATAGCTGCAGGGTGCCTGTCACACCCATTACATCATGAAACAGTTAAAGGATAATTTTAAAATCTTTCCTGAACTCAACGTCTTCAGGAAGGTGACATTTGTACAGGTGTGGGAATTAAAACAGCATGGCTAGGCACAGCCACCTGTGGGGTCAGCGTCTTCTAATGACTGGGGATGGTCAGCCATTTTAGATGGTAGTCCACCCCAGGACTCTGGGTTCCTGTAATTTTCCACTGTTATTGTTCTGTTTGTCTGTATTTTAAAAAGTGGTTTGAGTTAAATTGGATCATTTGTCTTCCCAGTAGTTTTCCAGCTACATTTTATTTTCTCAAGGATCTATACAGCTCTGTCTAGCTGGAGCTCCAGCCAAAAGCCCGACACCCACACATGAGGCTGTGGTTTGAAGAAAACAGCAGGCAAATGAGCCTGGTCTCTTTAGAAGTCAAATGTGGCTTTGCACTGTATGTCCATATTTAGTGCTTGCTGGAAACCCTGAGATGACCTGCTCCAGCCAAGGGATGACACTGGTGCCCCCTGCCATTTGTGTTGGAAGGAGAAGAGCTTATAAAAAAATAGAGACCAATTTGTGAGGCAAACGTAGGCACCTTCCTGTGGGTTCCAAGTCAGCCTGGTCTATTTGGCAGGTTCTAGGCTAGCTATAGTTACACAGTGAGACCCTGTGTCAAAAAAAAAAAAAGAAAGAGTGAATAGATGGATAGATAGATAATATATATACATATATATCATATATGATATATACATATATGATATATACATATATGATATATACAATAGATATATATCTATCACATACATATGTCAATCATACATGTATGTATATCTAGATATACATATATGATAGATCGATAGGTGGCGACCACCAGATAAGGGACAATGAAGTGTGGCCTAATTCAACGTGCTCCTCTCAGTGTCTTCATAGGTCTGGGGCAATCAAGTATTTTTTAGTTACCCTCTTAATTTGAAAACAGTCACAAGAGGAAATATTTTACTGTCACAGAACTCTTCTCACCTCTCCTGGTCCTCTGTTTAGATATAAACCTCATCTGCTCAGCCAAATTTAACTGGGGATAGTTTTACAAAGAGGGGATATTACTAAGAGATTCTGGTGCTAGCCACTTGCATGCCTATAATCCCAGCACTTGAGAGGTAGGAAGCAGACAGATCAGGAGGAGTTCAGGTCATCCTCAAGCTACATTTTTATCTAAAAAAAAAAAAAGGAAAAAATCAAAAAAGAAAAAAGTAGAAAATTCTAGTGTCCTTTAGAAAAACACTAAAGGCTTCCTGTGCTCTTAAAAAAAAACAACACATTTTTCACCATGATGTCACATTTTTACTGAAACATCTTATTTCCTAGTAGCTTTTTATACTTATACAGACACATGGTGCTCAAATAATATTTCCTGGTTAATATGTCACCATGATACCCCTGCGCATGAGGTCTAAACAACAGGAGGGTTGGGGGGGGGGTCATTGTTCAGTTGGTAGAGTTCATGCCAGGCCACCATGAGGACCTACTTCAGAGCCCTAACATCTAAGCAAAAATGTGCTAGTGGGGACATGTGTCTGTAATTTCAGCCTGGGTACAAAGGGACAGGGGGCTCCTTGGGAATTGTCAGTCAGCTGGTCTAGCCTAATTGGTGAGTGTGGGTTCCGTAAAAGAAAGCTCTTGTGTGCAGCCCACTAGTGTTCTAGTATTATAAAAGTTACAAGGATAACTGAAGATTTTGGATAGAATTTGGAGGCCTCCTCCATGGTGGAATTCATGCTTGGGTACTGAAACCTTGCTCAAAGGTCCTTGGTGTGGGAAGTCAGAGGCCATAGGAGACCCTGCTGTTACATCATCAAGGTGCTTTCTAAGTATTTGTACGCACTGGAGCTGCCTTCAGCCACTGCCACAGAAGCTTCCCTACATCAGTCAGAAACTGATGCAAAGATTCTTAACTGGTCCTCAAAATGTTAAGAATAAGCGAGTATTGAATATTCAGCCCTAAATGGAGCATCAATATTACCCTGCTCTGAGGCTCATTATGGAAGAGGGGACAGAAAGAATGTAAGAGCTAACGATTGGGGAAGAGGGTTGTGAAATGCTGTCCTCTGATATAACATGGCCATTGCACTCATGGCTCTCTGCATCTATGGTTTCCTGCGCAAGATCCCATAAGATCAAGCCAAGCATTTTAGCAGGCAGTACTAGGTAGACTCAGTGGTTCTCCTGACTCACCTTCCAAGAAAACAACAACAAAAAAAAGCAAAGCAAAAACAAACAAAACAAAAACTAACAAATAAAAAATAAGGGAGAAAGTCCAGACTAGATAGATGGCTTAGTGGTTAAGAGCAGAGGACCCAGGTTCCAGCACCCACATGGTGGTTCACAATCATCTGCAACTCTGAGTTCTAGGGGTACTCTTTCTTCTGATTTTCAAGTGCCCCAGAAACATACACACACAAACAGGCAAAACACTCGTATACACAAAATAAAATAAACCTATTTTAAAAAAAAATAGAAATGATATGATCAAAATAGAAGGGGATGGTGACCCGGAAGAGTATGAGGGCAGAGTTGAGGGTGAACAGGATCAAGACACACTGTTTATATGTATGATATTGTTGACATACATATAAAAGATATTCTATTAAAAACAAAGTGGAGAGAGACTGAGACACATGGGTTGTGTCAGCCTCTGGCCTCCATATGCATGCACACACACATGTGCACAGAGATTCAAACAAACAGAAGGATAATTATGGGATGGGAGGAGCACCTCTACAGACTCTCCATTCTTGCTCTGTCCCCTCTGGCCAGATTTTTTTTTTTTTCTGATTACTCTGCCACCTTATCCAAATCTCCACATCCTGCTATTCTAGTTTCTGACAAATACATATTGAGACATGCGGTCTATTGCCTTCCATGTCTGCTATAAATGTAGTTATACTAAGTGGCTATCAACTTACAGTGGGCCCCAGTGACAACAGAGATGATGAAGACAGTTCTTGAGCAGCCAGCCCCTGCTGTGGGAAACCCTGTTCTAGAGTCTTTTTTTTCAGATGTGACTCAGATCCCCAAATTAACGTCTATTTCAGAGCACTGTTTGTGCAGTTGCTACCATTTTTTATTCTGCCTGTGTGTTGTGTGTGAGGGAGCATGTGTGTGTACATACATGTGGAAGACCCAGGTCAATATCAAATATACTTTTCATTTTCTCTCCACTTGATTTTTTTGAGTCAGGAAGGAGTGGGGTCACAGTGTCTAGTGACAAGCCCAGGTCTGGTCACTGTCCTGAAGACTGGGCTCAGTGACCCTCCCAGGCTGAAGCTCCCAGGGAGCTCTAACATGAGCATTGGCTCCTGTAAACAACAGTGGACGTTGGTCCCTGGAAAAGGCTTCCATGGACATTAGCACAACCCCAGTCAAGGCCTCACTGACTCCAAACAGAGGGAGACTGTGATGTCCCCATGGATAGCAGGACAGTGGCCTGGCATCAACTGGCTACACAGTGGTCTGTGGGTTATTCCCAGTGCCCTTGCAGCAGATCCTACCCTGATAAATCTTCCACAGGTGATGGGCTTGAGGTTTTCCTACCGTCAATTCATCTTTCTGACAGCTGAAGGCTAAGAACAGCAAAGTTCCCCTCAAGGCTTCCCACTACCCAACCACGGTTATTTCTGTCTTTATGGGTTCTGCAACACTGCTGCTCAGACTGGACCCCAAAGAAAACAGAACTTACATGCAGAAGTATTAAATCTTCCCTGTAAAATAGAAATGTTTTTACAGTATCACTGAGGACAATAATAATGTAACTGTATACTAGGAGAATTAGGCTCTCAATCTTTTTTAATAAAACTCCCTACTGTATATTTATTATTTAAAAGGAACTGGTGTCAAGAAAAAAAAGAAAAATTAAAATGTATATTCTTTCTCTGTGTCTTATAGATACATAACTCTTGTTCTATTAGACCAATGAGCTTATTAAAACTATATCAGATTCGTAAAATATCTCTCATTAGACATTACTAAATTCTCGAGAATACTTGCTTGAAGTATTGATTGATTAATTGATTGATTGATTGATTTCATGTGAGCGTGTATGTGCTTGTGTCACAGAGCATGTGTGGAGATCAGAGGACAATTTGAGAGAGTTGGTTCTCTCTTTTCATGATATGGGTACCAGGATCAAACTTGGGTTGTCATGGTTGGTGACAAACACCTTTACCTTTTGAGCCATCTTTTGAGCCCCTAAGACAGGAATTCTTAAATTAAAAACAAATTGTAGTATTTGGCTCTTCAAGGACAAACATTAAGATCCAAGTAAATGAAGAATCAAACTATTTCTTGATGAGAAAACAACAGAAATTCATGAATGTTCTTGATGGAGTTATCTGTAAGTCTCATGGAATCTGAGTTAGCATCTAGAAGTTTGGGTTTTCACTTGGACTTAAGCCAAATGATTTTTTAATTTTACCTTTTATTTATTTTTTTATTTATTACAAATTATTCACTTTATATCCCAGCTCTGGCCCCCTCCTTCATGCCCTCCCAATCCCACCCTCTCTCCCTCTTCTCCTCCCATGCCCTTCCTCCAGTCCACTGATAGGGAAGGTCCTCCTCCCCTTCCATCTGACCTTAGCCTATCAGGTCTCATCAGAATTATCTTCCTCTGTGGCCTGGT
The DNA here is from genome assembly GCF_030254825.1 of Meriones unguiculatus. Classification (NCBI taxonomy): domain Eukaryota; kingdom Metazoa; phylum Chordata; class Mammalia; order Rodentia; family Muridae; genus Meriones; species Meriones unguiculatus. The sequence continues at coordinate 103,703,968 of NC_083351.1, forward strand.
AAGGCTGCCTGCCCCCCCTCACCCCCATGGGGAGGTGATCAAAGAGCCAGCCACTGAGTTCATGTCAGAGACAGCCTCTGTTCCCTTTACTAAGGTACTCACTTGGAGATTGAACCAACATGGGCTACATCTGTGCAGGGGTTCTAGGTTATTTCTACACATGGTCTTCTGTTGGAGTATCAGAAAAGACCTCTAAGTCCCTTGTGGAGCTCCTGTCCCCTCCAGGTCTTTCTATCTCCTCCTTTCAAAAGATTCCCTGCACTCTGCCCAAAGTTTGGCTATGAGTCTCAGCATACCCTGCTGGGTAGAGTCTTTCAGAGGCCCTCTGTGGTAGTCTCCTGTCCTGTTCCCTGTTTCTTCTTCTTCCAATGTCTATCCAGTTTGCCTTTCTGAATGAGGACTGAGCATCTTACCCAGGGTCCTCCTTCTTGCTTAGCTTCAGTCTACAGATTTTAGTATGTTTATCATATACTATAAGTCTAATATCCAGTTATAAGTGAATATATACGTGTGTCTTTCTGCTTCTGGGATACTTCACTCAGGATGATCTTTTCTAGTTTCTGCCATTTGCCTGCAAATTTCATGATTTCCTTGTTTTTAATTGCTGAGTAGTATTGAAGAGCCTTGAGCTCACTGGCACAGGAGACAACTTCCTGAAAAGAACAGCAATAGCACAGGCTCTAACAGCAACAATCAATAAATGGGACCTCATGAAACTGAAAAGCTTCTGTAAAGCAAAGGACACTGTCATCAGAACAAAACGACTGCCTACAGATTGGGAAAGGATCTTCACCAACCCTATATCTGACAGAGGGCTGATATCCAGAATATATAAAGAACTCAAGAAGTTAAACAGCAACAAATCAAGTAATCCAATTAAAAAATGGGGTACAGAGCTAAACAGAGAATTCTCAATAGAGGAATATCAAATGATAGAGAAACACTTAAAGAAATGCCAAATGATTTTTAACTTCATAGAGGAGGAAAGACTAGAAACACAAAATGAAATCTACAAAGGAGCCTGACACTGTGGACAGGCAACTGCAGAGAAGGAGGCTCATAAAGGGATGGCACTGTGGCCCAACCAGAAAAAAAGATGCCACACTTCAATGGGAATTAAGGAAATGAAACAGACATGCTATCACCATCAGATTAAAAACTGAAAACAAGTGATTAAATCTAGTAGTAGCAAAGATAAGGCATAAGGGGAAATTTTATACAATATTGGCAGGCAGTGTGAACTGCTGTAGGTATCAGGAAGAGGTAATATGAAAGAAGTATTAAAATCAAGCTAGGAATGGTAGTGCAGGCCTGGAATCCAGGCACTGGAGACTTAAGCAGGGGATTGGGACTTTGAATCAGCTTGGTCTAAAGAGTAAGACACTGTCTCAAAAAAAAAAAAAAAAAAAAAGCAAACACAGAAAAGAGGAATAGAAATTAAAAGTACATTAACCCATCGATCCAGCAATTCTCCTCCATAAATGGATGCAAGCCAAAGTACCATGGCAGAACGGAATCACAAAAGCATGTTTATCACAGCAGTCTGGAACAGCAGACAGCTGACAACATGACCGTCCACTGATAGGGAAACACTAAAGGATATGGTATCTCCACACAAGGGAATAATAGACACAAAGGCAGAGGGGGAAAAGCTCAGTATATTGAGCCAATAGCAAGTGCAAGCAAAAGTAAGCAAAGTTATGTGTATGAGCAGGGAGAAGAATTAAAGAATTAGAGAGTTACATATAGCTAGCTGTGAATACGGCTATTTTAGAAGGGCAAAAAAATCATTTTAACTTTACTCATATCTGCATTACTTACAAAAAGACCACAGGGTACTTTCAGTGGCTTAACCTGGGGAAATAAACAGCTTTATCAAGGCATACAAAAATCAATGAGGTACTTTATTTCCTGGCCTGAAAATGTAAATACCACCCTCCCTCAAGCAAATGTTGACCTGTTGTCAACACACTCTCAATGCTCACCTGGGATGCTATCTAAGCAGCTTCCTCCCTGCTCACCTTGCCTGGAAAGCACCGTGATTTTTGACATACAAGGCTAAACCCTAGGAGTTGTGTGCTTCCCAAAAGGCTGTAGCTCCTCAGGCCATGTCCCTTCTCTTTCTGACTTCAGTACCTAAACTGTGAACTGCCTAAAAGAAGTAAAACAACCCATAATGGAGTCTCCAGAGCATAAAGGCATCTTGGCCAGTCTGCAGGTCAATAAAGGCTTCCTAGAGCCCTAAAAACTGTACAGGACTATCAGTGTTGCCTTCATGGAAACGATGAGAAACCAGGCATGCTGAGTCACATGTGTAACTCCAGCTTTTGAGAGACAGGAGGATTGCCATGAATTTGAGGCCAGCCTGTGCTACTTAGTGAGTTGCAAAGTGGCCTGGGCTACAGTGAGACAGCCTCAAAAAGCACAAATCACAAAGCAAGGTATGGTGGCCTGTGCCTACAATAGCAGTCTTCCAGAGGCAGGAGGATTTCTGCAAGCTCAAGGCCAGCCCTGTCTATAGAATGAGATGCTGTGGCAAACAAAGTCATAAACATACACAAACTGATGAAAAACACTACCACCAAACAACAACAACCCCCCCCACAAACCCCAAACTGAAACCCCCAAATTCCCGGATGAAGCCCAGTCTTTTAACTTCTTCAGTTGTCTCCCAACTCATCTAAAGAGCAGTGAGTGGCTTCCTCTCACCTTCTGCCCATCTTCTGAGAACAAACTCAAGCTGTAACCCCTGTCACCCCTCTAACCACTTAGTGCCCTACAACTGCTCCTGGCACAGCGACTGCTGGCAAGTTTATTTTTTTTTACTCACAGACGTATTTCATTTGCCCAGCTATGCTTAATGATTAGGCCTATCTGTCTAACACCATGTTTGCCACAGTGAACATCTTGATTTTCTATGGACAGACAGTGCAGCATATACATGAGCTGGGAGCTAGAAAGACACACTGTATGCACTAAATATGTCTGCATCTTTCTTTGGTTGGTTCGTTGCTTTGCTGGTCGGTGTTACGTATCCCAGATACTGGCCGTGAAGTCCCTCTGCAGCCAAAGATGACCTTGAATCCCTGATCTTTCTGCTGCTACCTCAGAATTCCTGGCACTGCAGGTATGCATAACAACTCAGTGGTTCTGTACACTTCTTTATAGGCCTAGCAAACTTGAGAGCCAGGGACACATTTACTGAGGATTAGACACTAAGGAGGACAGACTCAGTGAGCTGACAAAGAGAAGCCAGGGGAAGGGCAGAGGGAAATATGCAAGTGGAACAAGCAGTGAGCAAATGGTCAGATGTGGGCAGGATAGCTGGATGAGACCCACAGCTAGGACTGTAACTCTAGCTGACCAAAATGGACAGGATAAGCCTTTATAACAAAGGACTATGGAATGTGCCCAGTGGGGCTGTACAGAAAGAAAAAAAGTGTTTAATGCTTTAAGAGGTCACTGTGTGTATATATGAGTATGACCACATCTCAATCTATCCTGCATTATATATTATATAGAATGTAGAATATATATAGAATATATAAAAATTTATATATAAGTTTTTATATATTATATATATAAAACAGTATTTATTCTAAATGTAAAAAGCATTCTAACTCAACACTGGTACGATTTAACTAGCATTACACTGGAGCTTTCTATAGTTTAACTGTAGTTTTTAAAGGAAACTTAATAGTCTCTGCTGACATTCAGGTTCAGGGCAATCACTCAGACTCATGTTGTACTTCTGGAGTCCTGGGGACTGAAAGGCCTAAGCTAAGTACCCACTATTTGGCCTTCACAACTTTGTGTATGTGTGTGTGTGTGTATGTGAAATATGTGCAGGTCCTTGTGTGTGCATATGTCTGAGAATGTTTATGCACTTGGATCTCACCATTTCAACTGCAGTGGCTGACCAGCGAACACCAGGGACATCTGCCTCCCTCGCAGTGTGTGCCACCACTGATCAGTTCCATAGAGTAAACCCAGCAGGTTGTCTAAAGTACACTCAGATTCTATTACAGTCTTTCTAAATTTACAGAACAAAACTGTCTCTTCCTAAGTATTTTCTCCTATTTGAATATGGAAGTACACCAAACAGAATAAAACAAGCCATTTTATCAACTAGTTTTTAATCCTCACAAAAATATATGGAATGTGAGAGTTATCCCATATGACTGTATTGAGTGTTTTCTTGGCTGGTGCAAAAATTGAAGAATTCAAAGAGAAAAACATGGATGAGGAAAAACAGGAAGTCCCAACTTTGAAAAACATCCAATCTACCTTCTATGCAAACCACAGAAAGATTACACAAACCGAGTACTTGTTGACATTGGCTGTAAACTTTGCAGAAAGGGTAGAGCCTTAAAATACACCTGGAACAAGACCGAATCACCTCCTCACTGGTTCTTTTCTATCTCTTTGTAAATTGTATTTTAAAGGAACTGCTAAGTAAAACTTTAAAAATATCCCTTAAAAGAATGGTGGGAAGATGCCACCATTATCAAGTGCCTTCTTGCACATCTCTGGGGTCTGGCTGGGCATCTCTCATGAGTTACCACATTTAATCTGATCCTCCTAAAATGCTGGAGAAGTAGTCAGTCTTGGTTCCTGGGAAAGGTGGGCAGACAGGGGCTCAGTGGGGAGAATAAGCTCTCAAGGCTGAAAAGCTCCCAAGAGGTAGGATCGGAACTTCAGACACATGCAAGCTGAGTGATTGTAAGTATGTGACTCAACTTCTCTGAGATAAGTAACCTCAGCAAGATAGGAATATCTCTAAAAGTCTTCTTCATATATGATAAATTTGGGGTTGACTGAGTTCACATTCTATGGTAGTTTGAATGAGAATGGTCCCCAAAGGCTCATGTATTTGAATGCCTGGTTCCCAGTTGGTGGAGCTATATGGAAAGGATTAGGAGGTGTGGCCTTCTTGAGGAGGTGTCACTAGGAGTGGAATTTGAGGTTCCAAAAGCCTATGTCAATGAAGTTAGGTCTTTCTGCCTCATATTTGTGGATCAAATGTAAGCTCTCAGCTACTGCTCCACCACCATGCCTGCCTCCCTGCTGCCAGGCTCCTCAAAATGATGGGAATAGCCTCTAACCCTCTGGAGCCATGAGCCCTCAAATTAAATGCTTTCTTTCTAAGTTGGTGCGATCACGGTGCTTCGTCACAGCAACTGAAAAAAAGCTAGGACACATGCCACGCACCTTCTTACTTTCCCCAAGCAAGAACAGCACAGATGATCTGAGGCAAGAGTTCCAAATCCAAGCCCTGGCACATAGGAATCTCAAGGCTCCCAGCAACACTCAGTGTGCAGTTGTGCCTCAGGGCAGACTAAACACTCATAAAGACCCACGGCATAAAATTCCAGGGTAAATCTGCTAGAATTAACTTCCTTTTTAGACTAGCTGATAGCCAGAGTCAGACCATAGTCATTTGGGTCACCACACCTGTTAGTAAGGTCTTGGGAGGGTGGGCAGGGATTGCGGATGGGGTAAACCAAACGAGCTGGGTCTTCTAGAAGTGACCATGCTGCTGCTCTAAACTGCCTGTGACTTGGTGATTCCAGTCCATGAAGGGAGACAGTAACAGAGGAACTAACTAGCTGCTCTGCAGTTTCCATGCAAAAGGCAAACCAGAGAGACAGAAACATCAATCCTGCCCCTTCACTGAGGACCCCCAGAGGTCATTTGATGTTTTTCTTTAAAACATGGTGTCATGGCTAAATAAGAGTACACCCTGGTTTACTGCTGGCAGCCAGAGCAACGTTAGTGAAGCTTCTCCTCACGCAGTAGTTGCCCACTTTGGTTGACATGGTGGAAGGGAATGCATACAATACTTGCTGGAACACTGGGAGTTTACACCTGTAATCCCAGCATGCAGGGGAAACCAGAGGACGATCACAATTCCAAGGCCAGCCTGGGGTAAATTCCCGTCCAGCCTAAGCTGGAGAGCAAGATCCTGTCTCCAAACCAAAACCAAACTAAAGCAAAGCAAGGCTGTTTCCAATGGGACCCCTACACATTCTCCATAACACCTGCAGGGGCCGCCTGTGGGTTCACTCCACATCAGGCAGCATCAACCCCCCAGGTGCACTGGGAAGGGACCTGTCTGCAGATACTTGATTAAGAAGAATGTGGTCAGACCCTGTGCCTGTTTCAGTCCAAGACAAGGGCCATGGAGCTTGGGCAGGAGGTCTAAAAGGTGATTCCTGCCTTCCCAGCAATGACAGGGAGCACAGAAAGAACACTGGTTTAAAGAGCATGCTCTGTGTTCAGGGAAGAATCTTAAACATACAGAGAGGGTCATAGAGAGGAGTCAGGAGAGCAAGTTCTGCCTGCTCTGGGAGCAGGAGGGGAGCAGGAGGAGCAAGCAGAGAAAAAGCCTAGGGTCTCTGGGCCAGATGGGAGAGTTCAGCTTCCATGTAACAAACAGAAGGGGGCAAACCTGTGAAGGAATAGTACTGGAAAACTGATCTAGTGAACTGTGTGTATATAAAAACAGGCCTACAATAAAAGACAATAGGTAATAGAGTTAGATCTAGCATCCATGCTTGTAAGCCAGATGGGTGCCAACATGTGACATGACATAAGTCAAGGCCCCATTTTGTGTCTGCCTCTATTATCAGTCATGCCTGTGTTATGCTCCCTGAGGGAAGGATGTGCCTTTTTGTTCCATATAGAGGCTACATATTAACATGCTGCAAGGAGAGGGGCATTTCCGGGCTGCTAGCTGTGGCAGCAGAGTGGTGAGTGAGTGAACACTTCTGCCAAAGACAGGGTATGGAGACCACAGTACTGCCTGGGTTGACCACTCAGCATTGAAATTAAATAAGAGACAACTAGGGTGATGTCTACTTATAGCAAAGCCTCCAGTAAAGGAAAGAGGGGTGACCCATGTCTACAGACCAAAGAAGGTGTCGGCTGAGTCTGGCTGTCTGCTTAGACTATACTGACCCTGGCATCAAGCTAAGGACTCTGAGCTGAGAGGTGACTAGAAGACACTGTCAGAACCTTTACACTCAGTGTGACATACTCTTCTGCCACTCAGAAAGCCAACATGGGTTCCACATATGTACAGTGATAGTTCCTAGGACTGGACTTCTCTTGAACTCTCACACTCCTGATGGCCCCTAAAGCCTGCCGCTCTTGGCAGCTGTGCCACGTACCTCAAGGGAATGCTTCCAACTCAAAAGGTCAGGCCCAGGCAGGGCAGGCAGCCAGGTGAACACTGTAAGGGACCAGATACCAGCAAGACCATGAACTGAAAGGCTCCCTGAGGATATACAGTTAGGTATGGAGTGAGAGGTTGAGGAACCAGAGATACCCAAAGGATGAGGCAGCAGATAAGATAGGCAAAGGATTAGGCAGCCAGAACCAGCCCCTATACAGGGTTCAGAATGAGAGTTCTGCTGTCCTTACCATCGCTGCCTCGGCTCCTCCACTCCAGGGAACTCTGGTCCTAAATGGGTCATTTTGCAAGAGACACCTAGTGGGCCTGCCACTAGCTGTGTGACCTTTGGCAACAGCAAGCTAGGCCCTGGAAGGTGAGGCCCATGTGCAACCTGCAACGTTGAGCCTTCTCCCTGTATATTTGCTGTCACTGCACTTCTGTGCTGCTGATGGTTGAACAATGAATGGAGCGGCCACCCACTGGAGGAAAAATGTTTTTCTCTAAGTGCAAGAAGTAATGCTAACCAATGAGCCATTTTGGCCTGCACAGCAAATGTGTTTGCTAAGCGAACGCTTATCTGATGGCAGAGTTGTGTTGGGGTAAACAGAATTAATATCTCTGGGATCTGTTTACACTGGAGAGAACCCACTCTGAAGGACATGGACAGAGTAAATGTCTGTGGGTGCACACACTCCCCTGTCAAGCAACAGCAAACTGGCGTGCAAACTCCAGGAGGGTGGTGGGACCTGGGCAGGAAAGCACCAGCCTGTCCCAGAGCAGCAGAGCCTGTTTGCACAGGACACTTATTTCCGCCACAGTGAACACCTAGTATAGGCTGAATTCTTCAAGCTTAAACTGCAGGCAGTCTTTTCCTGTGTACCCGGCACTGGCAATGATACCTCACGCAGCAACGGTGGAGACACACAGACAGGGAAGTGGGGTCACCGAGCAGCTTCCACCATGAACGTGAATTAGTGACAGCTGGTGCATCACAGGAAGGCTGTTCAGGGAGCACTGCAGGATGATCCATTAAATGCCTTCCCTTTCCCCCCTCCCCCTTCCAATCCGAATTACTTAAGAGCCCTCCTACCATAGCATCTCCTTCTGCTTGCTGTTAGATCACAATCTGAAGATAAATGTCGCCAGATCTATTAACCGCTCTCATTTGCAAATGTGCTGTGGTTAAAAGCCATCCTCCCTCCCCCCCCATCCCCTTCCCCACAGGCAGATCTCTCGTAAAGTTAGTTAATTATCTTTCCCATTTAGGTGACAGGCGTGATAAGCAAATGAGAGCACTTGCCACATGTCATCGTGTAACAGGCTTGCTTTTTTTTTTTTTTTTTTTTTAAATAGGAAGCCTTCAGATTTGTAAAGTGAAGCTTGGGAGGAAGAAGTTTCATTTTTCTTGGAATTACGTGAAGGTTTATTTAGCTTGTCCCAGAGCTTCGAAGAAATGTGAACTGCATTCGCTTCAGGACAAGGTGAAGCAATATATGGATTTCCTTCTGGCTCTGGAGGGCCCACACCTGCGTTTCTTTTGCTGGGTGCATTTTCCCAGGTGTGAGAATTAGAACTTGGTACACAGGAGTAGAGCACTGCTTCATGCTGCTCATGTGAGTGGAGCAAAACCACCTGTCCCCAAGCCTGACCTGGGTGCTTGCCCAGCAGACACCACAGCCAACAGCTATGCTCTCTTCTGGCCCCAAATTCTTCAGATTTGTGCACGGAAACATTTCTATTTCTCTGGTGGCATGGGAATGACCACCGAAGCTTGGTTGTTGACTCAAAGTCATTACCACCAAATATGAAAACATAGCAACAAAAGGATAGGGGGGTAACAATGCAGCTCCAGTGCTGATAGTACAATCCAATCCGGACCACCTATACACTTATCATTTCAATAGGAAGCATTTTAAAGAAAAAAAATACAACTTTTATGTTGACCTGTACAGACAGACCATATGACAATACCCTGGTCATTAAACTCCATCTATAATCTCTAAATCATATACACTGATTACCAGGAATCAAAACACCAAAGAGAGAATGCGAGGTTCTTCACACAACCCCAGACCCTCTTCAAACCAGAAACGGTATCAATAATGGCCAAAAGAGTGCTTAAGACCAAGTGTCCCGAGGTGAGTCCAGCTGCGGCATTGGCTCACTGCTCCTTTTGCAACCTGAGAGCTCACCAGTGTCCTCTTCCATGGAGCCCTTACAATTACAGTCACTGTGGACACAGGTTCCTTCTACATGTTAGCACAGACAGAAGAAACTAACATCTCTGATGTGCTGCTGTCCGTGTGCCTCATTGGATATGCACGGAGCAGAGGAGTTAACAGAATCACAACGGACAACTGGTTCTTTGGGTTGTTTTCTTTCCCTCTCTCGTCTTTACCTAGGACTTTCTCAGACGCTTTCAAGTGTCACATCCTGAAATTATCTATAATCTTCTGGAAAACAACCACCACTGTTTACAATCCCTGCCCACACGTAGCCTGGTTTTTACCAGCATTCATTCTTTTTGTGTTTGTTTGTCTGTTTACTTATGCATTACTGGAGAGTGAACATAGGGCCTCATGCATGCTAGGACACTGTACCACTGTACTGCACTTCAGCCTTTATTTATTTATTTTTTTTAATTTTTTAGTCTCTCTTTCACTATGCTTTCCACACTGGCCTTGAATTTGTAATCCTCCTACTTCAGGTGAGATTACAAAACTCAATACCCTAGATGTGGACATTGACAAGCTAATGTTTTTGAAAGTATGTCCCAAGAGACTGTGCTTCCTCCAGATATGGACAGATGTAAATCATGTGAGGATCAGAGGTTGAGCCTCTGTACCCATGAAATGCTGGGTAGGCATGGCAAACTCTATAGTTCTCAAACTTAGCACCTTTCTCAGAGCAGGCTGGCTAGAGACTAGCTGAATCAGAGAACTTCGGCTTTCAGTGAGAGACCTTGCCTCAAGAAGTAAAGCAGAAGTCAATCAAGGAAGTCACCTGACTTCAACTGGTGGCCTTAAGTTCTTACCCATCCATACAAGTGTTCCCACAAATACACAAACGTGCAGACACACATGCGTGTACACCAGCCAAACAAAGTAAGGATTGGATTAACTGTTTTAATGAGTGCCGCAGAGACGGTTATGTGTTGTGAATCTCCAAGTGACAATGCATAAGAGCTTCCCAAGTTTTTGCCTGTAGAACCCTGTTTTTGAGATTCATGTCACATAAGCATGCCTGGGACATTCTGCTGCCCTCTGTGACTTCTGATGAAGCGAAGCTGGCAGAGACAGCTCTGACAAGAATAAGGAAATTGAATGCTTACACCAGCACCAAAAATCCTGTCTTCCAACTGCACCATCTTCTCAGCCTGCTTCCTTCACACACACACACACACACACACACACACACACACACACACACATTCCCCACCTCAAGACATGAATCTGTCATGAAGAGGACTTAGACCATCACAACCTGTAGATTTATTCTTGTAAACAGGATGGATCCTGCCACTTGGTACGTGTGCTATGTGTGTCTAGATATGTGCATACAAGGACTGTGACCTAGGCCAAAGCACAGATGTATGCCTGTTTCCTCTTGTCACAGCTGCTGGAAAGCTCAGTGGTCATTTCCTCAGGAGCGTACCACCTACTTCAACCTTTTCCATTCTTGACTCCGTGTCAACAAAGCCCACACCTGGAATATACTCATTCCCTGGGGCTCTGTCTGGCCTCAGGTCACCATCTACCATATACAGAGACAGGCCTGGCAGGGGTCCTCATCTCAGTGTGTTTGGGATAGATTCATTATGTATTCTCTGACACCCCAAGGCTTTTCCTTTTTCCTTTTCTTTGTGACTATCTTCCTCAAATCTTGGGTGTGGTCACTACCATTTTCCTCTCCTGTACTCCTCCATTCCTAACCCCACTCCATGCTAGAATCCCATCCTGCTCACCATCCCTTTCCGTCCAGGTCCATCTCCCAGTGTCCCACTTTGTTTTACTTTGTTTTGCGCAATGTTTTCCAGTGTCCCACTGTTATCTTGCTTCATGCCCTCAGCCTCCTCCTGCTTCTTCCAGTCTACTTTCTGCTTCACCTTAGAAGAATCTTCTGAAGATTTGGAACTCTGTATGTGTCTCCTCGCACAGCTCCCCTTCATCTCTAGACCACAGCTTAGGCTTCTCTGCTTGGCTCCCAAAGCCCTCTATCCCCCTCACCCACCTGTCCTTCCCCAGCTCTAGTCTCCAGATTTAGCACCTCCTTTCAGACTGTAGCCTTTTCCTTCACACTCAGGCCTGTTCACTCTTCCTCCTTCCTCACTACATGCCTTTGCCTTGCCTCCTCTCCTCCTTAGGCCTGGTAATTTGCTCTCATCCCATTCCCATTCTTCTGTGGTATGTTTGATGCCATGGAATACCATTCATGGCTTACTGAATCTCATCATACTCAATAGGTGTTTGATAAATATTAGCTGAATGGAAGTATGATTTTCTCCAACTCTTCTAATAGTACTCTTGGATTAGTAAACTCAGTGGCTTCAAGACCAATGTGTGGAGGGATGCCTGGCAGGCACTGTCAATCACTGCAGATAGACACTTCCCTTATTTCGAACAGCAATCCCTGGTTGTCAAGTAATCAATGTAGTGGGTCCCATGCAGCCCTTAAATTTGTTTTGGTTGTTTGAGTGTCAGGGCCTGAAGTCTAGCACTGTATCTGGCAGTGGGAACTTAAAACCCTACCTGTACAGTTGCTATCCAGGACAGGAACTACAGATCCTGGTCTTGATGCTTTCTAGGCTTATCTCAGTGTCCTTTTACTTTGTTTTCATTTCACCTTCTTATTGACTGTCCTGTCCCTTTTATACGCTCATGATCTGAGAGAAATCAAAGCTTCAATTTACTATACATCAGATCAGATATATCTTCTCTCCAGCTCAGTGTGCTTTCCTGAGGCCCTTTCATGACACTTTTCTCAAACTCCCTACAACTGCTCTCACAAAAACTACCATTACCGCCAGAGACCATCAGTTTTGACAAGCACATAATGAATGAGACACTCTGTCACTTGACTCTACAGTAGCTTCATGAAGCAGATCTTATTGTTTATCAAATTCCCCAGATCAAAGACAAGGAGCTAAAGATTCCCCAGATTAGTCCCCAGTACACAGCTACAGTCCCACAGCTGGGTCTGCTGAAGAGTTCCCTCTCCCATCACACTTTCTCACAGGCTTCCGGTTTTGCCCACCACAGAAGCCTGAAATTTCAGGCATGCAGACAGGTGGGCTACTGTTTACACTCCCGGCACTCAGAGCAGCCCGCGACTCCAGATCAACACTCAAAGGCAGAATGAATGGATTTTTAAAGTCAGTGACTGAGTAGCAAGTATGAAGCAGGGCCAGAGTAGCCAGAGTGAGAGTGTGTGTGTGCTTCGTGTTTACCCTGTCCATTCAGCAACAATGATGTCATCGCCAGCAGAGGACAGATGACCACGGTTAGAACCTCACCTAAGGTAAAGACTGAAAGTTTACAAAATCACAGCTAACTTCTCTAAATAAGTTATACCCTTGCTGAGTGTGTGCAAATAGGAAATGAATGAGCAAGGAAAGACTCATTATGAGGGCTCCCTGATGAGAGTAAATATGCTGCCAGGGGCTCTGCATTCTAGCCCTAGGGAAGTCACTGGGTCGACTAACATGACTTGGATAAGTCAGCCCAAGCAACTAGAAATGACCAGAGTCTAAGTGCCTAGGTTGGTACCTCCTTTGTCTAGATTACCATTCTGAAGCAGCTAGTTCACACGGAATGTGCCTGGTCTCTAGTGGCCTTGCCTCATACACTGCTTCCCTTAAGGAGGGCAGCTCACAGGGATTATTCCATTCAGCGTTGTCAGTGCTGCGGGGAGCTGGGCCGTGGCTCTACACTCAGCTGGCCTTGCCTTGGAATGTCAGAGCAATGCTCACTGGAGGTTGGCATAAAGCCGTGTGGGCCCTATCTAACCAGGTGACTCATTAGCACAATAAGGAATCCTCCAGACCCAACGGCCTGTACTTCTAAGCACTCCCATTAGCACACAGGTGAGCGTTCTGAGAAGCCACACACAACACTGAGTAATTTCTGACTTGTTTACACTGTAGAGGGGAAGACAAGCTAATGTATCAAAGTCATGATGCAAAACAGACACATAGTTCCAGTTGAGAGCTGTTCCAAACACACATGCTGGGTACAAACCATACGAATCAGTTTTCAGCTCTCTCTTCTTCCTGCCATCACAACGCGTTGACTGCCTAATCCATCAGCTATGTGAGAAATGTAACATGATCAGCTAACATGTACTATCTGCTATGTAGCTCCTCTTCCTCACAATCACCTCTCCGAGCCTTAAAACCTTTAAATATCATATCATATCATATCATATCATATCATATCATATCATATCTTTTGGTAGGAAAAAATTCTAGACGCCTATTGGTTTGGTCTTTTTTTTTTTTTTTTCAGGATTGAAACATTGGATTTTTGAGTGGAAGGTTTACATTAATTTTAGTAATTACCATTTGAGGATATCTGGAAGTTGATTGGTGTAATCCCTGCACAGTGGTCCCTGGTCTGCTACTTCCTCATCATTTGTGAGCCCTTTCCTGAGGAGGTTGGGGGAGCCCTGGCTGTGGCTATGGCTGTGGCCAGCCGGTGGGTCACCGTATCCCCTTAGGAGGGCAGGGATGACTGTAAGTGGTGAGGAACACTGCATGTGCGCTGTGTGGACTTTGGACACTCTTCCACTGGAACCAGGCCACAGTGGCTTTTCCATTAGATGTGGTGGCTTAGGGCACCATCAATTTAGTCATCCTCTTGTCACCTCTTGCAAATGAACAAAGGATATGCTGGAGAAGACATTCAAATTCTTAAACCAGATTCCTGATAAAGTAACAAAAGAAGAACTGATGCTAAAAAGTACTGCCTTCTCTTTGGAAAGCCCATGTTATCTTAGATATAAAATGAGCTCTTCACATTCTGAATAGTGCCAAGTCACACAAATTTATATATATTATATATATATATACACATATACACATGTATATATTAAAAGATAATTATAATTTATTCTTTAAAATATAATTATATCATTTCCTTCTTTCTCTTTCTTCCCATCAACCCTTCTTATCCCCCACCCCCACTTTAATGGGCTGATTGTATGAGATACATATTTCTACAGGTAGGTAGTATATTCCTCTACTTAAGTCCATAAGCCTGGCCTGGGAAGATAATTTGGTTGGGAAAGTGCTTGCCTTGCAAGCATGAGGGTCCTAAGTTTCCATCCCCAGAAACACACACACAAACACACACACACAAATGCCAGCTCTGGTATCATGTGCTTGTAATCCTAGCACTGGAAGAAAGATCCTCAGTGCTTGCTGGCTAGCCAGCCAGCCTATTTGACAAGTTGCAGGCCAGTTAGAGAGCATGTTAAGAAAAAAAAAAAAAATGGTAGCTTGTTTGAGGAATGACACTTGAGGTTGGATGTGTGTACACATAAGTGCATGCATACACATACACACACATACACCAAAATCTGCACATCATAGTGAGGGCATATCTTAAAAAAAATTTTATATACCAGTCAAGGGGTGTATTTAAGAGTGTTTAAATGCTTGATGAGACAAACATACAATGTGTTGAAAAGGCTCTGAAGAGCCTTCAATAATCTGGCTGACATCATTTGGGGCTTCCCAGCCCTTATAGGCTATGGCTAGGGACCACTTGCCTGGGAGGCCTCTAAAGAAAGCTAAGGGCCCACAGGAAGTGGGGAGATGAGTCAACAGGAGGGGTCCTTCCTCTGAGTCAGTCTGGGCTCAGGATGACTCTGGAGTGGGCACTGGACTCCCAGAGCCAAAATTAAGATCTGAAACCAAGATTTAGCTCACAACAGAGCCTTCACAGGAAGCTGGTTTGGGATGCCAGCTGAAGGTGAGCCACAGGCATGTACTCAGGCTCACTCTCGAGCTTAGAGCCAGTTATTCTGACTTCCTGGGAACTATGTGCCACTAGCAGCTTCTTAGTCTATAACGGAAAGAACAACCAAGATGCAGTTCTGAACTTCACGGGAAAGGAGAGTATCTATTCTGAAAGCATAAAATGATTAACTTATTAACAAAACCTGAAAGGCAGCAGTGATGAGCGTGGACATACACAGTGGCACTAAGTTCAGAATTAACATCCACGGAATCAAATGTAGAGTACACGGGTGACAGGGCTAACCACATAGACTGTGAACACAGTCCTCAGCCATTAATCACATTATTTCCAGAAACGAGATTTCTTTTTCCCAACTCTAAAAATGAGACAAACAAAAAGCCGTTATGTTTCACCTTTATGTTCCTCTCAGAAGATTCTAACTTATTATTTACGGATGAACATTTATCTCTAAATTTAAATTTAATTATCTGCAAGAGAGAAAAAAAACCCTTAAGATGAGCTAAAATCTTTCAAATTGCTGTCATGCTGTGTTTTGCCTCTTCTTTCCCTACACTACTAGGAAGGACAATGCATTCATAAAACTGTAGATTCAATACTATCATTTCCATGGTGACAGAAGGCCACTTCACAGAGAATTACGATTTCATCAGGGCACCTTGAGGTAAAGAAAGTAGGTGGGAAATAAATGGACTATAAAAATCAAAAGATAAATCATGTTTGTGTAAGTACAGGCCACGACCTCTCTGCTGGAACCTACGCAGCCTTCTAAATGAGTTAACTCCCATGCCCCAAGCTGGGAATTGCATTCTGAGCACTGTTCTATGGCTGCTAACAGAAGAGATGCTTGGTTTTGAAGAGTCGTAACCCTACCAGAGTAACTAAGGCACTTCATACAGCAAGGGGGAAAAAAAAACCCTCTGGCCTTCCTAGGCTCTGGGTTCCCCTCTGACAACTCCATCAGACACATCACACTCTCGGAAGGAAGGCTCCACGTGCAGCTGCTGTCAGTGGTGGGAGGAAGGATTGCTGGCTTCAGCTCACAGAAATCTCAGCATACTGTAGGCCCTTTTGAATTGCCTAGTGGGCGTACCATCAGAACAACAGCTTAACAATGTTCTAATTGTGTAACGCACAGTTCCCCAAAGACAAGTGAACAATTAACCCTGAGTGATAAAGTAACAAAAGAAGTTTGACTTCCAATCCGATGAATTGTTAGTTCACTAGCATTTCCACATATTTTTTATTTCAAAAGAAACCAACCTCACCCTCCTTCCCACATTCCCATGGGTTCAGTCAAGGAGGGAACTATGCTACAGTCTCTTAGTTCCTGTTTTCTGCAAAACAAATGTATGGGCAGTTTAAATCCTTTCCCAACCTAAACACCAAGGCAGCTGCTATGACTAGGCCCAAGGGCTTGGGGCAGGCCTTCGCTTTTATCATAGCCATGTTAAATATAATCCATCCTAACTCAATTTCTTCCTCTGTTCTTAATCCTTCAAGGCCTAAAGACAATAAGAAAAAAGAAAGGCACTATTGTGGCCCACTAAAGGTACTGTGTCAAGGTTGAATGTTCTTCTAACTCCATTCACGGTCTCTTGTATTTCCTGCTCCCATCTTCACTTATTCTTGCAGATACTTTTAGTCATGTGTTCATGAAGATATTCTTTTTGTTGAGCATATTTGCCTATAAAAATACACAAAAGGCCCTACAAAAACTGAAAATGATCAAGAGAAGACAGATTGTTGTTTAAGGATTAATGTTTCCTTACGTTAAAATGAGAATTTAACTTACTTGGTTTTCCTCCCCCAGCTATAAGCAACCTGAGTGTCTGATGGGGCCCTACTCTCTAGTCCTCCATTCTTTGCTCAGATCAATGTACTATTTGCCTCTACCGCTGTGTGCTCCTAGACTGTTATTCTAAAGTCCATCAATGACCATGCTCGCTAGCTCACGCACTGCCCAAGTTGTATATCCTGCCGCCCCTGTGCTCCTTGCCTGCTACTATAGAGTCCAGTGGTGCTTCTTGCTCTGAAAGTGCCGTACACAGGAACTTACAGAGCCTGCCCAAATGCTTTTTTAAATTCTGACCACACAGTCTTTAGGCTTTGTGGGTGATAAAGACTCTTTGACCAAACTTGAACAAGTTCCTCCAGGCCCTCTTGCCCACATGTTTCAGGGTGCAGCCTTCAGCTCAACTACCCTAGATATAACAAGGATCCTCACAGATCCCTGGAGCTAACATCCAAGTACCTATGACACAGTATCAAGTTTCTCACCCTATACCCTTCAGACCATCCTGGTTGGCTTAGCAAGCAGCTCGGGATCATGGAGCATTCTCTCAGCAAGTCCAGGCCACCGGCCCACTACTCTGCTCCTTGACTATGAAACCTTCCTTCTTTTTCTTTTGCCTTTGCAGTTAAATATCTCACTGGAATTACCCTGGTAACTCCACAACAGTACTGAGTGAGGTTATCTATAAGTATCATAGTAATGTTTTCCTTGAACCTTTCTTTGTTTTCAAATGAGTGAAGTACTACTCTTTCCTCAATTAGCGGACAGTCTACCAAGACAGAGACTTTTGACAAACCAAAGTAACTACAAGACAGCCAAGAAGAAGTGCAGCCTGCAGGAACAGACTCAGCATAATGCTGATTTGATTTTTATTCAGCATAATCATCCTGGTCATCATGCACAGGTCCTTATTAGCATAGCCCATTTCTCAGTGCATAGGAATATATTTTAGCATGATACAAAAGGTTATTGAATATAGGCCCTTAGATAAAAAGTGTGTCCACAGAGAATTCCAGCAAAAATAGTATGCAGATTAGTCATAAAATGTCACCTGAATTTCCTAGGGAAATATTGCGTTGAGGTGGCTATTGAGCAGTCATTTTGAGCCCAAACGCACATTTAGAAGAGTCACAAGAGATAATGACTATAGCTAGAGCTTCCCTACATGGACAGCAAGGGAAATTCCGGGAGCTGGAGAGATGGCTCAGCAGTTAAGAATGAGCACTGTTTTTACAGTTCCCCATAACCAGCACCCATGGTGGACATCTCATAAACACCTGAAACTCTAGCTCCAGGGAGGTATGGTGCTTCTGATACCTTCTCTCATGTGCACATATAACCCCCCCCCCCACACATACACACACATAATTAAAAACCAACAGAAAAGACAATGCCTGAGACAGAAGCCACAAGGCAGAGGCAGGCAGCAGAAACCAATAGTACACAGGTTCTGGAAACTTTAGGAACCAAAAACAGTTATCCCTTGGATCAGTTCAAGAATCCCTTGGTTACCAAAACCCATAGAAATCACAGTCACTCACACAAAATGGCAGTAGCTCTGCATGATCTTCCCAGACTCCCCTATGTACCTCGCATCATTTCAAGATGACTTGTAATGCAATGTAAATACTGTGCAAATGTTTGTTCGGTTGTTTGGGGATATGAAAAAAAGGCAGCACATGTTTAGCATAGATAAGCTTTTCCCCCACATACTTCCTACTAGAGGTTGGCTCAGTTTGTAAGCTGTGGTGCTACTGACTGGGCTGGGGTGGGGGTGGGAGGGTGGGGGGAAGAGATAGAAGATTTCCCTGAACTACTAAACTCAAGTAGAAAAGGAGTCTCAGTCTTGCCTGGTTGAGTCTCCGACCACTTCAGGTAAATATCAAAGACTCTGATCAATAGCGAGTCACTACCCAGGGCGCACAGTTTACTTCAGAGAATACCAAGACTGAAGTCCTGCCCCGTAGTCTTCCATCTGCATACTCACACTCCATAGGCCACCTGATCCTGGCTTCCAGCGGAAGGTTGTTTTGGGTACAAGTTTGGAAAGCTCTGAAGCTAAACAACTGGTTTAAAAAGTTCTTGCCTACGTTCAATTATTACTCTAACATGAAAAATTATATCTTATGGAATTTCTTTTTCAAATGATTTGTTGACTGCAAGTTGTTAGCAGGAGGAGGAATCTATCTTAAGAGAGAGGGAGAACATTTACCTCAACCCACCACACCTGAGGATGTGTCCCTGTCATGTAACACCTCTTGACTTCAGGTTCTTCCAATAGAAAAGATGGGGTTGGTTGACAAGCTTTAAAAAATGAGGGCCACGGATGGAGAAATGGCTCAGATGTTAAGAGAGCAAGCGCTTTTCCAGAGGATCGTAGTTCAAGTCCCAGTACCCACCAGGCAGCTCACAACTGCCTGTAATTCCAGTTTCAGGGCATCTGACGCCCCTGGCCTCTGAGGGAACCCGCCCTCATGTACATACACAGGACTTAAAATAAGTCTTGAAGAGAAGAGGAAGTAGCAGTAATGATAATAGCTGTTAACAATGATGATGATGATGATGATGATGATGATGATGATGATGATGATAGGCCAGTCAAGCCCGGAGACCTGAGTGTAATGCCTAAAACCTACAGTGTGGAAGGAGAGAACTGACTCCTACAAATTGTCATAAATCTCTGCTTTTGTGCTGTGGCACATGCATACACATCCATTTTCAATCTTTCTCTGATAAGTAAGTAAAATGCAAACCTGTTTTTTTAAGCTTGACTGTGGGGATTGGGTAGAAGGAGGGAACCAACTCCCAAAAGTTGTCCTCTGGCCTTCACGTTCATGCCATGCATACACACACACACACACACACACATGCACACTCACACACACACCTCTCTCTCTCACAAACATACACATACACAATCTCACACACATTCATCTCTTATACACACATTCATCTCACACACAGACTAATAATAATAATAATAATAATAAAGTTTACCAAAAACCATGAAAAGGTGCTTTTCGCAGCCCCACACAGCTCCACTGATACAACTCTTTCACAATGCTTTCACTACAAATCTGATATCCCACCAGGGAGGGACTGAGGCAAAAGAAGGAGTAGAATCTGATAGGAGAGGGAGAAAAGCGCTGGGTTAGACACTGTCAAATGCAGGTGAGAATGAATCTCACCTGTAAACCATGTAAACGGGGAAGAGAAAGAAAGCCTTAAGACGCTGGAGCCTTTGCTTCTGCTCTCACAGATGCTTTTTGTATCTCACTGTTTTCCAAAGGCTCAGGTCAAGTCCACCTGGCTGTTCCCACAGTGGAGCCTGTGACAGCTTGGGCTGGTCCTGAGCAAACTCAGAAGCTCAGCCGCCCAAGAACAAAGCAGTCACCCCCTGAGCTTTGCCTAATTCGATGCTAACAAGCAGCCCAACGTGAAAAACAGAAGATTCCTTTTGGGATGTGACAAAAGATGGACTATGTGGCAAGTTGCTGATGCTCTTTATTGATTCTGTGTATCATTAATACATGTGGTATTGCAAGATTCCATTGGGTATGGGTTCTAAACTAAAAAGTGAAATAGAATCTTCTTTATCAATCTGTGGCATTAGGTTTTCTAAATTCAAATATTTCACCAGATAAAAATGCCCCGATGACTGTAGACCCACGCTCTCATTTTTCTGTTGTTTTTGCCAAGTAGGCAGATGGAAAGGATGGATCAGCAAGACTAGAAGTGGCCATTGCAGTCCAGAGCCGATGAATCAAAGCTTATAATTTTGTTTGGCTTTCTGGGGTTGTCTGTGGCAGCCTTATGCTAACGATGCATCAGATGCCATCTGACCATGCATGGTGCTCCTTGATTAACATATAACTAAAGAGTGCAAAGGTGGTGGGCTCCTATGTGTGGTGCTAACATGATAGACATTGAGTGGATACAAGTGCAAGTACAAACAGAGAGTGAACAGAACGCACAGAGGAGGTAAGTTAAGAACAAAGATATTTCTACGCTACCATGAGAATGCGTCTGTGGCGTTAACTCAATCTCCCACCAGCTCTTGTTATATACTCTACATTCCCCAGAGACAGTCTAACCAGCTTCCCTCACTCCTCATCTTCCCACTGCATCTCACCCCCACGGAAGCATCGGGGCAGACAGCCTCTGCTTTGGAGACGATGCCACCTGATTCCCGTTTCCGGTTAGGGCTCACATGCGTGAAGGACTGGAGTGTTGTTCATCCTCCAAGAGAATTTATCCAGAGAGCCTTTTCACAGTGGCATCAGTGTCACAGCCAAGGCTGCACACCTGCAATGCAGCATGCAGCTGAGGCAGGCTTCAATCAGACAGAAGTGAGCTCAATTTTTCAGTTAAAAAAAATAGTTTATGGTAATAGGAGTATTAAAGTTTAAAAGTGTAAAAGCCGACGTAAAGCACACAAAAAACTTCTTTGTGTGTGTGTGTGTGTGTGTGTGTGTGTGTGTGTGTGTGCACCAAAGGATAACCTTGGTTCTTCAGTTGTTCTCGACCTTCTTCTTTTGATACAGGGTCTCTCTCTAGTCTGGAGTTTGCCACTGGCTACACTGGCTGCCTGGCAAGGGAGCACCAGGTGTCTTTCTGTCTGCCTCCCTAGGACTGGGATCACAAGTTTGCATCCTCACAGCTGGCTTTATCATTAATTATTAACCATACTAATTTATTTTGTGCACATGATGTATGTGTGTGTATGTGTGTGTGTCATAGCACACATGCAAAGGTCATCGGACCACCTGTGGAAGTTGCGTTTTTTCTTCTACCGTGCTAGTCCTTGGGATCAAAGCTTGACACCAGATGCCCTCTGAGCCAGGTCCCTGCACTGCCCTACCACTCAACCTGGATTTTTCAAGTGTAGGCTTGGGGGATTGAACTCTGGCCCTCACATCTGCAAAGCAAGCATTTTACAATGGAGCCATTTGCTCAGCCCTGGAGTGGGCTGGGTTAAGAAACCAGAATCAGCTCTCCATTATCTGTATCCCTAGTGCTGTTCCATCTCTTTTTCTTCTTTTTCCAGTGGAGGCAGAGTGGGGGGGGGGGGCGTCTCATTCATATAAATGTGCCCATGACTGAGCTTCAACAGTGCTGCCTTCCTAATGGAAATGTAACTGTTCTTGATTCTCTCACAGGAAAACGGAATCCCTCCCTGAGAGGTGTGGTCCACTACAACATATTTGGTAGAGAATGCCTGGAACAGAGGTTTTAACCAAGAATTAAATTTAAGTTTTGCTTCTGGAGAGAGCTAAGTCCCTTAAATCACTAGATGCTCCATTCTAAAATAATTACACAGAAATTTACTAAGGTTTAAACATACACGAAAGCATCTTCCCCAAGAGGCACTAAATCCTCAAGTCCCAGCAGAGGATCCCAAGGAGGTAGAGGATCCCGAGGAGGTGGCAGGCCAGCAGAGGCCCTTCCTAAGGTCCAGAGGCTGACACAGTCTTGGGAGGAGACTCGGGGAACTCCTAGAATCATCTTCACAAAACAGAGGTACTGAAATCACACAGTCTGCCATTCCCTCAGCCTTGCTTGTGTAACTTGTACAGTAACTACACATTAAGTGAAGACAGCTGGGCAGGGAAGAGGCTGTCACACACATCCATGCCTGACTGGGACCACGCTGCTATCACCAGGTCAGGAAAGCCTTTGCAGAGAAATCAGTTCTCCCCACGGGGCCCAACAGGTATCCAAGGAGAGCTTTTCCACAATGACAGGGACTGGATGAGATTCCAGCACAGTCCCATGTCACCTTCCTGTGGGAAGTGACTGCTGCCAGAGAGCCACTTTCTACGCAAACTCACAGTGGCTTCCCAAAAGTGAACAACAGCACATTAAACCTCCCCCTTAACCAGCACCTGCAACGCAGTGTATACCAACTGTGCGGGACATGTGTCTGCGTATTTTGAGCCACGGTGTGAATTAAGATTGTCTTAGAAGTGTATCATTTCCCATTGGCCAAACTGACTCAAAACATAAGCACTCCACAAGATTAAGTGAAAATCAGTATTTTATTTTATTTGAGACAGGGTCCCACTATACAAACCTGGCTGCTTAGGTTATTCACTTTCAGCAACAGGCTGGCTGGTCTGCCTGCCTCTTGCAGGGATTAAAGCTGTGTGCTACGGTATGGCCAGCAAAAATCGGCATTCTATAAGTTGTATATAGTATTTCTCAGACAGTTTCTCAGCTTGGAGGTAAGTACAATAAGATGTTGTATAATGATATTGGTATGTAACAAATTGTCTATGTATGAGCTTCAAATCTAACCTAATTCTAGGCTAATGTGAACTGTTTGGTTTGGAATGAAATAAGAGTTTACCATTATATACTAAATAAAATGTACTGATACTATAAATGAGCTTTTTTTTTTTTTTCCACTTATGGATCATTTTGTTAAAGCAAAAGGAGCAAAGATCTTTGGGTTTTCATTAACCTATACAGCTTGAGTTCTACTGCGGTAAGAAAAAGGGACAAATTTAAGTCTAAATACAGGGATGAGAAGAGCAAGGAAAACAGGGGACTGAGTATTGCTAAAAGGTGACCTCAAGGATGGAGGAAGTCTTGAAGGCAAGTAAGGAATTTCTGAAGAGCAAAAGGTAGCTGGTCAGAATCCAGGTGCACTCTGGGAGGAGTTTCCCTAAACTGACTGATAGTGGGACTCTACAGTCAGTCCGGGTCAGGGCAGAAAGAGAAAGCTAATGCTGGGACCACAGCTTCGAGGAACCTTAACAAAATCTGCTCAAGAACAGATTTACTACTATTATATAATAATTTACCAGTTACTACCATTCAATAAATGTATTACATTTCAGGATTGTGCAAGCCTGCATGAGAGGCTGACATTGTATGGGTGATAGATACATTTCACGTTAGATATATTTCACGTTAATTCCACCGCTACGAGTCCCTCGAGCTCAATAATCTACCAAAATGTTGAGCAACCAGCAGCAAAAAAATCCCAAAGTCAGAGATTGCCAAAATGAGGGTTAACTTTTTCCAGCCAGAAAGACAGTTTGTCATCACCTCACTTAGAATTTACAGTCGTTACTCCTTTCCTCTGAAAATGAAATGGCATAAGGCAGCCTGGACTCCAGAGAAGCATCGGGGAAGAAAGCCAGATCAGTGTCTAGTGGCTGTGACTGAACACTGATTACTGACTGTGGTTTTATACAAGTGAGAGCCGGGACGTTTCAGAAATAGCATCAGCGCTACATTTGATCACCGGCCATACTAAATTAAAACCTTAACCTTTCAGGCTGAAGAGATAGCCTGGTGGTTAAGAATACTCTCTGCTCTTCCAGAGGACCCAAGTTTGGTTCCCATTTCTGGCAGTCCACAAACATCTGTAACTCTAGCTCCAGGGGATCTAACACTCTCTTCCAGCTTCTGTGAATATGTGCACATACATACACATGCATGATATTCACCCACTCACATAGGCACATGCTTAAGTACAAATAAATGAAAAAACCACCTAAAACAATAACATTAACCTTCTGCAAATAACAAAGGAAAACTTCAATACTTTCAGAGGGAAAATCTGATTGAACAGAAATATCTTCCGTTGGAAAGCAAGCCAAGAATTAAAGTGCTAGGCTGATAACTAGAATTTAATCTAAAATTTCCGTAGCCCATGTATGTAACTATGGCAACACAAGACCCAGATATATGAGTGAGAAAAGGATTCCTTCATATTATGACTCTGTGATGTAGAGTTTTAATTTCCTTGAAGAAATGACTAACATTAAATCAGTTCTTTTTTCCCTTTTCCCTCCATGAAAATAGTCAATTCTGTGGGGTAACACCATTCCACCTGGGCAAATAAACATTAGAAATATTTTTACTTTTTTTTTCTAGAAAGTTCTGTCCACATTTCCCTATTCAAGAAGTGGTTTTTCTTTATTTATTCTACATATGAGTGGACATGTCTTGTGATCCATGTCTTCCTATAGCCAGAAGTATCAGTCAGTTAATGAGTTAACTTTATCACAATTTCAGACCTGTACTACCCACCGCAGCCACCTGCAAAGTCACTTGACTAAGTTTCCAAAGCCAAAAATATAAAAACACTGGATCTCAAAGACAGACTTAAAAAAACAGAAGAAACAATCCCAACAATAATTCTTTTTTGACTTCATGTTGAAAAGCAGTATTTTAGATACATTAAGCTAAATAAAATATAATACTAAAATTATGTCAACTAGAAAACTTTGACTTTCATATGTGGCTCATCTGGCCTTTCTGTCGGACAGCCCGGCATGAGATGCTTCCGTGGGGAGGCGGTTTCCCCCACCATCTGAGCAGAGTGAGTATTTCACACTTCAGAAATAGCACACAGCAGAGACACATGATGACCCTCCCCTGGGCCCATCTGCTCAGACAGGGATTCAGCTATTATAAAATCCTTTTTCCCATGTCTAAAAAGGTAGTTTCCTTTACTTCTCATGACGATTCGGTATGCATCGAGCATCAATACTAACCACAAAACTTGCACCGATTCAGAAAACTCACAACCATACATCTCTAATTGTAGGAAAGACATGAGAACTGCTTTTGCCCTTTGCATGTGCCCTCTGTACCTGCTATTAAGGGGACTAATGCTGTAATTAATTTGAGGTCATCTGGGCTTCATGATACTAATCAGCATATTGTGCAATTTTACAATGGAAAGTAAGGCCTAACACTAGATTGTACACCTTGGATTGGCTGGTTTTTTTTTTTTTTTTCAAAGAGCAAAGTATGAACTTCAGACTGGACTCACTCCCTGGATAGTCTGACAGCCAGATCTAAACTATTTATACTATATCATGGGGAAATAACTTTGGTTCATTTACTTTATTGCGCCTAAGTGCCTTGAATGCGTTTAAATGCGAATGCATTTATCCCTAGGACACCAGACACCAGGACTAACAATAATGCAAGATACAAGAGACTCTGTTTATAAAATGAATAATTTACTATGGGAATGTTACATGGCAGCATAGCGTTTGGGTAGGTGCCCATCCTACAAATAATCCTGTAACTGGGAGACTGATAGAAAACAAGCAGCTATTCTGGAGCAAATTGGGGATCACAGCTCACAAACGACTTGAGTTGGCGGCCTCCGACATGCCAGAAGCCGTTTCTACATTTAAGCATGCCCTTCTTCCCGTGCTGCTGCCCAGGTAAATAGCGGGTGGACAGGAACCCGCTGAACAAGTAGGTGGCGTGCAAGAATATCCCACACTGACCAAGTCAGCAGGGTCCTCCGACAGCGGGGAAGAGTGCAGGGCAGAACAGGCTCCGTCCACACAAAGGCTGAAGCCACCTGTCTACAGAACTGCCTTCCATCAAGGGGTGTTCGGATGAAATATGAACAGGAAAACACTGAAAGATGACAAAAGTGGAATTTTCCCAGAGTTTTTAAATGCAGGTATGTAGATGATGTATGGTAAGCATGTGCGTGCGCGCGCGCACACACACACACACACACTGTGCTGCATGTGAAGGTTAGAGTACAACTATGGGGACGGTCGGCCTTTACCTCCCTCCTTGTCTGAGACACGGTCTCTTGTTCACTGCTGTGAATGCCAGGTTCCCTGACCTGATCCACGAGCCTCTCTTTGCCATAGCAGCAGGATTCTGGGGATTTGAACCCCGAGCCTCATGCTTGCATGACAGGCACTTTATCTAAACTCCCAGTCTGCCTCCTATCTAGATTTCTCATTAGAAAAAGAAGAAAAGAAGGATACAAAGGAAGAGAGGCGTTATCAAGTAGATCTAGCCTAGAAATGATTTGTGTACTACAGACGTACCTGTTGGTCCTGTCTGGAAATAAAAATCGATTGTGAACTAGAAGCCTAAAGGGCAGTGGTTACCAAATCGTTTCCCCTCCTCCCATAGCAATAGAGATATGAAAAGTAATTTTATTTGTAATCTTAAGATTAACCTTAATGTAGCTTAATTAGCTAATTAGCTATGATAACTAATTAGCTATGATAACGCACGTCCACAGCCATGAGTTCCAAACTGCAACTGTCCTTCAGGCCAGAGAACTAAATGAGACCCTTTGCTCCAGTGCATGGAATGAGGAACGCCGTGCTGTAACCCGGAAATGGGATGGCCATTTCCAAACCCTGCGAGTTAATAAATACAATGAAGAGCCCTGCAGCTTTGGGATCATGTAATCCTTGTTATGTTATAAAACACTCCTCGGCTCCTAAGAAGGAGATCTCAAGTCCAAGGTCTGTACTGAATTAGTGCTCCTGCCCAAGAACTGGCCCTGGGTACTTGGTTTTTTTTTCCCCTGGCCCCGACTTCAGCTTAGCCTGACAAAGATTAGATCATTGTTCCAAGCCTCTAGCTTCTACCCAAGAAAACTGAGTATGCTCACCTTCACAACTCGGTGAAAGCTACATTGAAGAACAAATACAATAAAGAATATGCACACAAAGTCTGGCTTGGTGGTTCAAGCCTGCATTTCAGCGCTTGAGAGGTGTAGGAGGAACATCAGTTCAAGGCTACTACAGTGAGCTGGAGGCCAGCTGGAAGCTACAAGAGACTCTGCCTCAAAAACAAGCAAACAAAGATGCTCTGGGATCTGGAGTGGACAGGGCATGTTGTTATGGCTGTCAGTCACAGACAGATTGGACAGTTTGCCTGTTTCTATAAAAGCCAATTGGAAAGTAGATGACCAGAGCAAATATGAAGGCGCTTTCCTTGTTCAGCTGCCACCGTGGAGACTGTCAAGTTGTCACGCTGATTGCGGCAGATGAGGCTGCAAACATCGAGGCAACGCTCAATAGCCTTGTGACTTTCTCCAAGAGCCTGAGCAGATGCTGGCACACGAAGTCTACTGACTCAGCGATTCCAGCGGCTCACTGCCCTTTGTACTGGTACACACAGGCGGTGGCTTCCACCAGACCTGTGTAAATCTCCACTTCTTAGTGCTTTGCAAACAGCTCTTAGCTCCATGTAAGTAAGGGGCTCGAGTCTGTGGAACTGATCTCATCAGCAATGAGCTGACTCATCCTAACTGATCACAAGGAAACTTTTTTGTTTGTTTGTTTTTGTTTTTTTAAGAAATGCCTAATTCAAAGGTCAATCTATACACAGTCCATCCCTCTGGGGAGTAGCAGATCTATGTTTTATCTTTTGTTGTTGTTAAATTACATTTCAAATACCAGTGTCATCAGGTACTTAAAACACTCGAGATCTACTAACCACAGAGCCATGGAAGGACCTGCATTATTAGCAGCAGAGGGTAAGGCACTGAGGCCGGTTTTGCAAATGAATGCACGCACGGTTAACCTGATAAGCAAATGAGAGTAACCCAAATGATAAAGTACACACTGATAAGTGTTTTTCCATGCACATGAGAATTATGCTTTCTTGGCAAACCAGCCAGCTCATGACAAATAAGTACGGTGCTGCTCCGGGCAGCATGAGCACGCTGTGCTGCTATTCTGCACTATGTCTGGATGTAGTCTGCATAGAAAACAGAAAGCCAGTAAGTTTACTTTTCTCTAACATGCTAGCTGGCTGATGAAAAGCTCAGAGACCCAGAGTATCGCAGAACTATTCAGGGAATTATGAACCCTAGAGCTATGTGTGAGACCTCGTCACCTTGTGGTTTAGGGCTGTGGCACACTTGAGAAAGAAACCTTTCATGGCGACATGGCAAGAGGTCAGCACTGTGTGCTCAGGCTGGTGTATGCTTGGGTCTATAGTTTTTCTGTCACTCTCCGTGCCTTCCTTTACCGTTTACAATGCTCCAAATATTCTGAGTGTTTTCCATATGGTCATTAGCCTCACAATACAATTTGCTAAGGGAAAAGACTTGTGTATGTAGTAGGCTAGACGGTACGACACCTACTTGTGTAGTAGGCTGCACTATTTAAGTGTACCAGATACAAGCTGATGTCCATCAATGACCACACTGCCCGATGACACATTCTGAATAACGTATCCCTATTGTGAATGACATATGACCAAATAGCCAAAACTTTACACTTCTTCCACTCAAGAATCAAACACTTGGCTCTCTGCCAGCTTCTGGTTCCATATCATCTTTACCCTTGTTTAGATTTATTATTATTATTTTTTTAATTATGGGTAGGTGTATATATCTATCTGTGGGTATGTGAACATGAGTTCAGGTGCACATGGAATCTAGAACCTTTGGATCCGAAGGAGATGAAATTAGAGACAGTTGTGAACCACCTGATATGGGTGCTGGGAACTGAATGGAAGTCCTCTGGAGGAGTAGCAAGTGCTCTTTGAAGCTGAACCAACTCCCCAGCTCTATCACCTTTCTTCTCACCTATACTCACTCAAGGTCTCAAGGTCTTACTTGTGGACTACATTTTGCTAGTTCTACCTGTGACCAAACAGGTGCCCTTCAGCAAGAATGGGTCCTGACCGTTTTGATCCACATGAAATGTAGACACTCAGGTGAACCAATCACATTAGAACTGAGGCACTTTTAGAGACTGTCTCTTGAGCTTTATAAATGATCAGCAAGTATTTAAACACTAGTAGGGAAGCTGGAGAGATGGTTCTGAGGTTAAGAGCACTTGTGGCTCTTTCAGAGGACCTGGGTATGGTTCCCAGCACCTACCTGGTGGCTCACAATCATTTCTAATTATAGGTCCAGGGGATCTGATGCCTTCGTCTCATGACTGCCAGGCACACACGGGGTACACATATGTACATGCAGGTAAAATGTTCAAACATATAAAAACAAAACAAATAAACCTTTTTAAAAAAGTTAAAAATACTAATTTGGGCTAGAGAGGCAGTTCAGTTGGTAAACTGCTTGCCATGCAGACACAAGGATCTGAATCTGATCCCCAGGATCCACCCAATAAAACCAGGAACAGTGGCATGTACTTGTTACTTCCCCACCCCCCATACTGGGGAGGTGAGACAGGCAGGTGCCTGGAGATCAGTGGCCGGCCAGCCTACCATACTTAGTGACTTCTAGGTAATTAATCAGAGATCCTGTCTCAAAAATAAACAGAGACACAACCTAAAAAGGTAGAGCCAAGGTTATCCTCTGGACTTCATGCACATATAAAAAACATGCATGCTCACCTGGACACATATGTGTCAGCAAATCACCAATAGCAAAGGCCAGGCAGCCTGGTGTCCCAGGGGACAAGAAAACCATAAACTGTCTTCGCTGCAGACATTTGCAATACTGACAAAACACGGGAGAAGGCTAGGATAAGAAAATGGCCCCCACGTCTGATGGACTCTCTTACCATGAGCACACTTGGCAACCAAGCCTAGGAGTCTGTCGTTTCGTGGGATAGAGGAGGACAGCTGAGTGCTGGTGAAGAGAAACGGGGCTTGGGAGATATATCAGCTCTGTCTTTTATCATTGTGAAAAAATGCCCGACACAGAACCTAAGGGAGGAGAGATTTGTCCTAGCTCATGCTTTGAGGGTACAGTGAATCATAATGGGGAAGGGTGCGTCTTTAAATCTCAACAGATTGGGAAGCAGATATGGGATAAGAAGTAGACTGGGCTCTAACCCCCAAGGCCCACACTCCATGTCTCAATTCCTCCTCTGGTGAAGGTCCCACAACTTCCCAAACAGTGCCACCATATGAGACAAAGTGTCCAAACACATGAGCCTATGGGGGACATTTCATATCCAGTGCTAACAAGAGTTAACCACGGGGTTTGGGGACATCTGCTTCATCTTCCCTCCAGGGTAGAAGTTTTCACACAATACTATATCTTAGTCCAACAGCTTCCAAGGAAGAAAATAATTGGTTTGAAGCACAAATTGCAAACGTTTGCACAAATGTGAGTTGAAAGAACGTTGCTTTTAATGATACTATCAGCACACCATTAATCAGTACATCTTAACTTCTGAAGGCAGATGAGCACTTGGTTGCCTGTGACTTGTCAAATAGCTCTCAGTATTCTTGGATTTGTTACCTGATGTATGGTACAACACTGGGAATTATCAAAGGAGGCATAGTTTCCTTTCAGCAACACTCGTAATGAGAAAAGTCATTTATCTAAGAACATGGCCTCAAAATAAAACCATGGGGAAACTGAGCCACCTTTCTATTGACATGTACTGTGGAGAGGGTTCAGCACCAGGCCTCTGGGAAGTGACTGGCTGACTCGGTTTGCCCAGCTATGAGAACTTTCGGGGAGGTGGCGTACACCTGCACTCCTAGCAGGGAGGATGAGGTAGAAACATCGCACTTCTCACGACCAGTTGTGTGGGTTAGTGCATTTAAGCCCAGCCTGGGCTACATAATGCGTCTTCTCTCTTTTCCCTTTCTTTTTGTCCCCCTTGTTTTTATGACCAAGTTTTGTTATAGCCTAGGCTGTACCCCAAACAGGTGGCTTCTGAGCGCTAAACAGGCTACAAACTATAGGCAAAGTGGTGATAACCTCAGTTCTCAACTAGTGCCTGCCTAGTTTCATCTCTGGACAGTGCTGGTCAGAGTGGCCAGTGTGGAGGCAGTTTGGAGCAAGAGGCCTCCAACCCTGAGCTCCTGACAGCTTCTTTTTTGCTTGCTTGGATTTTTTGCTATTAGTCTATTTTAGTTACACTCAGATTGTTTTTAAAAGTTAGTGAAGTTTTCATCCATCTCTAACACACACACACATCATGCTCCCAGCCCACAATGTTTACATATCTCAAGCCCTCAAGGAATATCATTCCAGTCACTTCCTGCCCCCACAGCCTAGAGATGTTTGGTTTGGCCTCCTTTAGGAGGCGGTGGGCACTCTTTCCTTCCGTCCTATTCCTGCCCTGTCCTGCGGTGCCCACCTTGGGTTATTCTGGCCTGGTGGGTGGGTGTACGCAGCAGGAGGTGGCAGGAACCTGGAGGCCAGCCATAGGCAATACTGAAGTTCTGATAGGGCCTGGCATGAGGACTCTTGCCCCATGGGCCCCAGCTACCAAAGATGAATGGACTGAAGGGCATCCTCAGGGCACAGGATGGTCTCTATGGAACTCTAAACATTTGGGCGTAGTTACAGAGCAGAGCTAGAAGAACAACCTTCCCTTGTAGACCCAGATAGTGTGAAGGCAAGTCTGGATATCACACGGCGACAGTTTCCTAATGTATGAAACGGTCACCTTACATTCAGAAAACCATCATTTTAGCGGGTAGGTGGATGTGCTCCTGGCTGAAGTTTCTCATCAGTTATGATGATAAACTCTTTCAAAAACACTAATCTTACTTGTGAAGTCTATCTCATTATCCCATGTACAAGAGGACAGCTCATGTGTCTCAGGTCTCAAGAGAACGCGGAAACATGCAACAGCCTTCCCAGCTGCCCTTCGCCCTCATCCCTCCCCTTTCTTCCACTGCCTCTCATTTTCACACAGGCTCTCACTATGGAGTCCATGGTGGCCTCAAACCTTTGATCCTCCTGCCTCAGCTTACTGAGCACTTAGGGTTACAGGTGAGTGTGCGGCAGCATTTTTATTTACTGGGATTCTGCATAGAGGTTCTTCTTCCAAGGCTGGTTCTTGAGTCACACAAGGCATGTGATGGCTGTGGGACGCCAGCCTAGCAGAAGTGGTTTTAGGATTGTACTCCTGCTGACATGCTACACGAGAGCAGGCAACCTGCCCAAACACACTTCCCAAGCATTTGGCAGTTTATTTATAAAGTGGGGATTTGACACTTTCTCCCTTCCTATCTCAGAGCCTATATCATATTTGTAGGACTTTGACATTTTTTGGTAGAAGCTGAGTTCTAACTGCATAACATATTCAGCTTTTGATAAGATGATGGAATTATTTCTAGAAATTGGAGTTCCATGACTGAAGAAGAACAGAAAGAGGGTGTGGGGCAGCTCTTCATGAAAGTAATTATTTCTGGCCTTTACAGTGTAGTGAAGGGTGAAAGGGAATTATCCTGCATTCAAGGCCTGAGAATGATTCGACCTTGGGTGGGTCACTTTACTTCTACCACTAGCCCCATCCCCACCCTCCCCCACTCCCATACCCTGTCAGCAAGTGGCCAAGAGAAGGCTCTGAGGTGCTTTTTCTAGGGCCGCTGTGAGGTTTGGAGTTAAGCACCCAAGCACTGTGCTTAGCTAGAATCCTTCCAGATTCTATAGCCCTCCTTGCTATAACTGGCAATATGAATCATCAGTGAGGGCTGGCAAGACTGCTCAGTGGAGCAAAGCTCTTGCTACTGAGCTTGAAAACCTGAATTCAATCTTTGGGACCCACATGATGACAGAGAGAGCCTGTACACTGGCCTCTGTCATCTGCATTCACTCTGTGGCATGCACTGTCCCTCCCTCCCCCTGCCAGAATAAATAAATGAATGCAATTAGAAACAAACTTAGAGGATCATTAATGAATTAAAACTGCCCTTGGGGTCTAGGCTTGGTAAGGAAATCTTCTGTGTGGCAGCTAGGTAAGAATCTCAAGAAGAATGCCCTTCAGAAATGTACAGTGGCCCCAGGAGAGGAACTCTCTAAGCTTATTCTTTTCCTTCTGATCTGGATATACTGCATGGAGAAGCACATTGCTTGATTAAACTGTATTCTCCAACCATGTGTCTTGGGTCTAGGCTGTGCAACATTCTCATAAGCACTTTGTTCTTTCTTGAGGGTTTGATCCAGGGCTTGGGTCTGAAGAACTGCATTCTAACAGTGAGCTTCTCAGGATATGACCCTGATCACATCTACACTGCTTTGTCTCATGGCATAATGCATGTGCCAGGAGCCCTTTTGAAGGATTAAAAATTAATTGCATTTATTCTTACAGTTATGCTATTAATTAATAATAGCATAGAGTAGGTGGTAGTTTAAAGAAAGGCTGAGGATGTGGCTCAGAGGTAGAGCGTTGGTCCAGTACATGAAGGCCTGGGTTCCAGCCCCAGAACCACAAAAGACATAATGAAGTAGGGTGTGCCAGTAACAACCTGGAAACAAGGTGGCATGTTTTAGTCTGTAACTAGGGTGTGGGCACAGAGGACCACCTGGTATAACCTGAGGTGTGCCGAATCAAAAAAAGACATGGCCCCTCCTTTTTCTTGGAAATTACTGGCAATCCCCGTTTCAAATATGGCCTTATATCCCAAAGAAGGCCTCTGCTGAAATAAAAGATAATTTAAGAGATGGAGAGGGTGAGTGTATCCAATTGTCAGGTTATCAACTGTCTCTGACCAGGAGCCCAACATTAAGAGTGCTGAAAATAAAATAGCACGTCATCTGAAGCAAGAAGGGAAGGCCTAGGGGCACACCTGTGATCCCAGTACTTGCGGTGCTGAGGCTGGAGAGGCACGGCTTTGACGCCTGCTTGGGCTACAGTGAATTTGAGCTCAGTCTGGGTTATAGTGTGTGTTTTTGGCCAGCTTAGGCTCTACAATAAAAGCCTGCATTGATCAAACAAAGGGAAACAAAAAGAAAGAAAAAGTGTGGGGGGGTTAGAGGAGGAGAGAGAAAGCAGCCAGCTTTAATGATAAATGTCACCCCTTAAATCCACAGCCCCAGAAAGCCAATGGCAAGGCTGAATGAAAAGCTGCTACCTGCTTCCTGGTGAGATGACAGGTTCTCAGAAGAAGAGGGTGGGCTGTGAGTGGCGGCTTTGCAGGGGTCCTTTACTCACACAAGCCTTCTCTCTTCTTTGGATCCATGCATAATCCCAATTGTGTGTGGTTACTGAAATTTAAATTGGTCTAGACTATTGGTTGATTTTATAAGCCCTGGGGAAGGACTGCTGTTTGCACATGGTTCTTCAACTTCCCTTGGCTGTGTACTCTACAGTTCCTTAAACTCCGAGGCTCTCGCTTGCTCTCTCTCTCCATATACATATGGCTCATGGGACCGTAGAGAGAATTTAAAGTTTGTATCACTTTTTTTTTCTTTTTTTTATTTTAATTTTGAAATAATTTTATAGGTTGTATCACTTAACAATGGGGAAACATTCTGAGAATTGCACTGTTGGGCAATTTGGTCATTGTGTAAACATTCCAGGCTGAACTTTTACAGTTAAAGTGACTACAACCAGGGGTTGTACATGTCTGTAATCTCAGCAGGAGGAGCGGCTGAGGCATTATTGAAAGTTAGAGGCCAGCCTGGGCTATCTACCAAAACCTTGTCTCAAAAATGAGGGGGGGAGGGGTGTCCTGGAGAGACAGCTTAGTAAACTGCTTGCTATGCAACTGTGAGGATGTGAGTTTGAACCCTAGCACCCATGTGAAAATCTGGGTGCAGCAGCACAGGCCTATAAACCCAGCACTGAGGAGATGGAGACAGGTGGATGGCAAGTGCTCTCTGGACAACCTGCCTGGCTGAATCTGGGTTCCACGTTCAATTCAGGACCATGTATGAGAAAATAAAATGAACAGTGATAGAGGAAGATGTTCAGACTTCTGGCCTCCACACAGACATGTACATACACATGGATATCTATATACCTACATACACACAGACACAAAAGGAAAGCAAACAAAGATAAAATGACTACAGTGTCACTATACAATACTTAAGGGACCACTGCCATACCTGCATTCTACAGTTGACTAAAATGCTTCCCCAGCAAGGAAGCTTATGGCTGAGATTACTACAAATGTCAGGGACAGCAATGAATACCATGCCCCATGAGGAAAATTGCAGGACAGGAAGCCATCTGCATGTAGTCAGCCTTAGAGGGCCCTAACTCACTTGGTCACAGTTTTCACTGAAGCCTTACTCTTCCATGGTGCAGGCAGGGAACATGCTCATCTAAGATAGTCACAGAACAAAGACAGTCTTTCCTTCACAAGAGTGCGTAAGAATCCCAACAACTCAGGCAAAGCAGTTGCTTCCATAAATGAATGAATCTTGTTCATCACCAAATTAAGTTATTTCTCAAAACCTATTCTTTGAGAAGTCCATATGTGTATGCAATGAATGTGACCATATCTATCTTACTGAATGGCTTCTTTTCAAGAAGGAAGGAAGGGAGGGAGGGAGAGAGGGAGAGAGAGAGAAGGAGAGAGGAAA
The DNA here is from genome assembly GCF_030254825.1 of Meriones unguiculatus. Taxonomy (NCBI): domain Eukaryota; kingdom Metazoa; phylum Chordata; class Mammalia; order Rodentia; family Muridae; genus Meriones; species Meriones unguiculatus. The sequence goes on from NC_083351.1 coordinate 103,739,910, forward strand.
GAAAGAAGAAAGGAAGGAAGGAAGGAAGGAAGGAAGGAAGGAAGGAAGGAAGGAAGGAAGGAGGGGAACAAACAGGACAATGGAACAAAGCCCACTAAATCTAATTAGCATTGTCCATTTGTGTAAGAGTGTAGGGTCATCCACTGGGGCATGGACAATCTACCAGTGGCCACTCCCACCCCAAGAATGAATCTCTCTTCCAATAGCTGTCAACATTAACTGCTCTTCTGTTAGGGGCAGGACTTCATGAGCTCTGCTCCCATCCATGCTGGAATTCTGGCTAGGCTGTTTTTTTTACGGACCTTATATAGGTAACCACAACCACAACTTCAGGAGTATAATAGCCATGTCACTGTCATGGCCAGAGAGAGTGTTTCACAGCACTTCTTCCCATCCTCCAGCTTTTTCATTCTCTCTGCCTCCTTCTGAGATGCTCCCTGGGCTCTGACAGGAAGCTTGCTAATGATGTCTCACTTTGAGCCCAGTCCTCAAAGCCAGAGATTCTCCGCACTTTAACCACTTGTAAGTCTTATAACTGACTCTTTTCACTGCAAAATAAGTGTCTCTATCCAGAATTGAGAGCAGCCCAGGTCTATGGAGATAAACATAAATATTTAGCAAAAAAGATCCAGGGACTTAAGGAGCTCAAGAAGCAAAGATCACTTATCTACAAAAGGTATTTTACTTTTAAAACTTTTCTATTTTGGAAAGGAACAGGAGAGTCTTTGCCTAATGAAATAACCAATTTCATATTTCTTCCCAGCTCATAATTCTCAGTGTGTTAGCTCTACTCAAAATCACAGTGAGAATTCCTGGCACTTCCACGAGCTCTCTTCCAAGAAAAGCAACTTTTAGATCAATGATCTCCAAATGTGGGGCTTTAAAAATATTTTCTGGCCTACAATTCAGCAGAGTGCCTTCTAAAACTGAGCATAATTCAAAGACTAAAAACATAATAAAATACTTTAAAAGTACTAAAATATGCTGTTCCGAGAATAAATCTTATTGTTTCTGTGAAAATTCTGATTTTTATTTTCCAGGTGCAAATAAATATCATTTCCACTATTGCGATTTGTTTTAAGTTCCCAAAAAAGTTTAAAGAAGGGGGAAATACTCCTTGATTATAGGCAAGTCTAAAACTTCAATAACTAAAAGTTGAGTATCAAATTATTGACTACTGAGACCTAGGGTAGCTACACACTGGGCAGAAGTAAAATATAAACAGGGCATATTCAGCAACTAGGCCGGTTCATAGAAACAGCAGGCTAACTGGAAAAAAGCTGTAAAAACTAGAGAACATTTCTAACAGATAATTTGAAAATGCTGAGGATCAGGCTGGATCATGTAAGCTACCAATGAAGTGTCAACCACTTCTAACTCTAGTTCCCCAGCTCCACGGCTCTCATCTCTTGCCTGCATAGCTCGCTAGGCTGTTGGAAATAGTCATCATGAGCAATGTTGGCTGAAGCCCGGTTCAAATGGAGGATAAAGACATCTGCTCCAGGGATAGCAATGAACATCTGGGGAAAAATAGGGCTGTTGAGAGGCTGAAAACAGCAATGCCCATTTTTTAAAAACTTGTAGCCCGCAATGATCATTTCCAGGCTATCTTTTCCAATTAGCAAAGAAAAGGCAAGGAGCTACAGCTGAGTGACAGCTCGAGGGATTGCACAGGTTTTCCGATTTAGGCGGGGTCCCAGTGCTGCTTGAGGGCCCTGAGCTTGAAAAGCCTACCCGTGGGCCAGCTCCAGTCCCTATGCCGCTTTTCCTATTGTCTCAGCTGGATCCCTAGGAGCACACAGACCAACACAAAGGCAATGGCTCTTCTGTTCATTTGAATGCCTGTGATGGATCCTCTGTACAGACGTCCTAGTGCAAGCAAAACCCCATTCTGTTCTTAGGTTGTGGCGTGGCCACATGTTTTGGAAATTCTAATGGAGGCTTAACACTGAAAAGAATTAGCTTGCCACACTCATGCTCATTAAAAATGAGTTACACGTCCTGTCAGATGAACGCCCAGCCCTGGAATGCTCAAACCTGAAAACACTTCACTCCCACTGAGGCTGTCAGCCATTTGTGGTAATGGGCAGGCTAGTAAAGGCACTGTCGTTTATCACAGCATGGAGGGCTGATACAGTAGGGACAGAGGGAGAGAGAGAGAATGAGACAGGGACAGAGAGACAAACAGATAGACAGACAAAGTCAGACAGTCAGGCAGAGACACACAGAGAGATAACTGCTTGCTTTTTCCCTCCTGTGGCTACGAGGCCCTGGATGAACTCAGAAGTGAAATAAGCAAGGATTACATTGAACATTTGCTGCTGCACAACCTCCAGGCCGGTACATCATGTGTAGAGGCCTTCACGGGCCGATAAAATGTTCCTCTGCATGGACTGGCTGCCCTATGCTGGCAGTGAGAGTTAAAGTGACCCCTAGGCCTCACTGAGCTTACAATACTGTGCAAAGTGGGAACAGTCTCTTGCACAATGGTACCCCCTTCTAGATTGCTCCTTCACTCAGAGAACGTAAACACAGGTCAGCAGTGGCAGAACAGGGCCTCTGCTCTGCCCTCTCTCTCTTTTCTGAAAACTCTTTACAGCAGCCTCAGGGTTGGCAGCAGGAAAGAACTGGGAAACCAAACAGGATCTTCATGGTGATTACGTGTGGTCACAATGATAGGCACTCACTCTGTATGGACCTGGACTATGTTTAGAAAGTGCTCGCCTTCCATGAACCTCACAAGCATCTGTGAAGGACAAAGGCGGGCCAGAAGCATCCTCTCTAAAATGTGAAGAGGGTCTAACAAAACAGCTAACAACATGTGCACTGTTGGCCTGCTGGGCACAGATAAGAACTGCTGTCCGACCCTGGACAACTTATCTGACATCCTTGGCCTCAGCGTCCCCACCTGGGAAATTGAGATACTTCCAGCACCCCTCGCAGGCTACAAACGCTCACTTTCCTGGAGGGAGCTATGGCTTCATCGCTGTTGCTGGCTATACAGGTCATCAGCGAGAGACTGGAAAAAGGACACTGTGTGCGGGGAGAGGGAGAGCTCATCTGTTCTGGGGCTTTATGTGGCGATATCTTAAGATTCTTAAAACACGTAAAGATGCGCTGCGTAGTCCTGAACAAGTCAAATTAGTCCTTCTGCATGTTGGGATCCTCATGGGGAGACAGGATGGTGACAGCAGCTACCTCTTAGGGTTGCTGAGGGGATTAATGAAGCGATCACCACAAGGCACCATGACCAAGGCTGTCACCATCGCCATCTAGGCACAGGAAAGCAGTATTCTCAAGACACAACCCAAAGGGAAAGAAAAAGTATGTGTTTCTTTTTTAATAATGTCGGTGACACTAACACATCAAGCGGAACTCATCACCACTACACATACTCCTACAGTGATTCATTTTCATGTATATAACGTTTCTAATGAGTTTTTTTTTTTAATCTGGACTTGTACAGTTTGTTAAATTTTAAAATATTTTTTGTTGTTGAGACTAAAGGAGATGGATGTTGCCAGTAAAGATGAATGCCATACCTCTGTTCCGTCTTGGCCAAGTGTGACCCATTGTAAAGGGAACCTTTTGAAAACCCTGACAGGCCACAGCCAGCCTGGTGCATGCTAAAATGCTTGCTTCTCCAGTCCAGCACTATTGACTTGAAGATCATTTTCACAGCTGGGTCATTAATCTTCATTGGCATCTTCGTGTGTTAGGTGGTCAGAAGAGCATAGTCCCACACTCTCTCTTAATTGGCATCTGCTCATACATTCTGTGTTTGGATGCTAGGGTTCTGGCAGATGTATCTCCTGGCTATTAATTATTTTCCTGTTTGTCTTTCTGCCTAACCAGCTACACTCTTTGTCTCCTGCCAGGATTGTACTCATGGACAATCCTCTCCAGCTCCAGAAAATCATGCCATGCTGTGCCTTTTCTTCCTAGGGACAAGCTGGCCTATGCCACTACACAGGGCACCCCATAGGGGCATGGGAGATGTAAAAACACAGACTGTGAGGTGCTTTTGCTCAATTCCAAAGGGGTTATGTCATTTGGCAACTAAATCCTTGTATGCTCTCTGATAAAGGGAATTTTAGAAACAATCTACTTTTGTAATAAATCATCTAATGAGCATAACAAACCACTCCACAGTGTAAATTTTATGCCAGGATAAACAAACTGCAGGTGGGGCAAAAACCGGGCCAAGCCTCCCCTGTCCTCTGAGTGAAGATGTGTTGGTCATGGAACAAACCACTGTCCACATGGGGCAAAGAGTACCCCAGACCCAAGCACCAAGGAACTCTCTTTTTCTTTAAACAATTACCCAAATAAATAAAGAGTGGAAAACCTTAGCAATGACCCTTGAGTAGATTTTGACCCAGTTATCCTAACAGATATCCCGAGTGAATTCTTACTTTTAGCAAGCTATTGTTTTAGTGGCTTCAAAGATCAGAAAAACCAAAGTATGGATTGTATATAGGAGCCCCCGAGTATGCACAAAGGAGCCACATGTCTAGAACCCACTGACAGGAAACATTTGTATTTTTCACTTCCTGATTTGAATCTTTGTGTTAAAACCCAAGTGCTCAGTTCAGTAACATCCAGGCTGAGCTCTCAGTTCCAGCAAGAAGAGACTGTTCTCCTTTTATCAACTTAATATTGAGATAAGACAAATAAGAAATTCTAACTTAGAGGAGTTAAAACTTACAACTTAGCACATCACTGATCTGCACATGAATATGGCTTCGTGTCTTCTACAGAGTGATTTGCCTCCATTATTCTCCACGCTACTGAGGCAGAGTCCCACACTGAGCTGGAGCCCACCAATGCTGGGTAGCCTGGCTAGTCATCCAGCTTGCCCTTAAGACCCTGTATCTGCCTCCTGAGTGTTGGATTACAGGCAGTCACCACACCCACCCAGCTTTTATCTGGGTCCTGGAAATCCAACTCCAGCTCTTATGCTTTATCCCGAGACATCTCCTAAGACCCTCCTGCTCGGTCTTCTTTTAAAAAGGTCTATTAATGGTTCTCCCATGGCCAGGTATCTAACCTCAAATCTTTTCCTCTTCGGAATAAAGGGAAACAAAAGGGGAGTTTTGTTTGGCTTATTTGCCAGGGTGGCTAGATGTGATCTGTCTCCAAACTCAGATTACCTTCAGGCTGAGAGTGAGATGGCAATCACCAAACCTGGGTTTATTTCCCAGAAGAAACTACAGGATACCAGAAAACACAATGGAAGTTGGGGCTCTCACTTCTCCACATTTCATCATTGACATTCTAATTTTGCACTGTAAATGACATAGATGGTATGTCATGAATGTATGTGGGAACTAGTATTTATTTTGATCTTGGAATGAATATGAAAATATAAGAGCATTTAGAGACAGAGGCATGGCATGGCATGTACTAGCAAAAGCACCCTCTCTCTAACCTGAAAGTGCCATCTCTCTACACGTGAAAGTGCAGAAAATGGCCAGTATCTGACCTTTCTGTCATTGAACTCCATAACTGCCCAGGCTGGGCCTCCAAGAATTTGTCTGAAGATAGGAGCAAAGGAAAGGGAGAGGAGATCTGCATGTTTTAAACTGAGAGCTCTTGCTGTGTTCACGATGGAGATGGCACATGCACCCTCACCATACCTTACTAACACACCAGGCCTGCTCACGGTGATACCCTGTATCTCCAAGGCTCAACAAGTGACTGCCTAACTGCAGCCAGAGATTTTTATGGCATTTGGGTTTCTTCAGGGCCTTTGGAATAAAGGGAAACAAAAGGGGAGTTTTGTTTGGCTTATTTGCCAGGGTGGCTAGATGTGATCTGTCTCCAAACTCAGATTACCTTCAGGCTGAGAGTGAGAACACAGGGAAGTCCTACAGCACTGAGAGGCACCTCCAGCTACAGAGCATTTAAAATATATATATATATATATATATATTTTTTTTTTTTTTTTTAAACTACATCCAGAATGAAAGTTGTTAAAGAAGGAAGGCTCTGTCAGCACTACAAGGTGGAGGTGCCCACTGTTTTTCTTTTTGGCTTAGGGCAGAAACACATTTTTAAAAGTTGCTGCTGCTGTTAAGGCTGTTCCATTTTCTGGAACTGTGCATTTTGTTATCAGTAACAGGTGATCTCAAGGTCTGTTCAGTGACCCATTTAAAGCAAAGGTCAGTGCTTAGGAATCTAGGACCGTTTGCAGAAGTGGCAAGTGACTGCATTTTCTTTTTAGATTTCTATTGGCTTGGCAGAGGCATGGCATGTACTAGCAAAAGCACCCTCTCTCTAACCTGAAAGTGCCATCTCTCTGCACGTGAAAGTGCAGAGATGCAGAGATCTAATGATGCCCAGACAGCCACAGTCACTCACTTCCTGTCCCACAGGGGGTCCTAACACCTACAGATAGCCTGAAAGGTGAATCTAAGGACATCTCCAGAAAAAAAAAAAGAAACTAGGAAAAGGAGGCTTCTATAGGAAGCCACGGGAAAAGAACTGACAGCTTTTCAGCATTTGTACACCACTTGATGCTTCATGACGCCATACACTGACACCTTGATGGCAACTGTGTCCTTCCCCCTTCATTAAATGACAGCAGCTATCCTGCACGTTCTGAGAGGAGATGTACCTGATTATTATGCACAGGAACAGTAAGTGGTACTAAGGGGCAAGTGAGGCTTTACAATCATTGGGTAGAATCCAGAAAATAAAATAGCTTGAGGATTACTGAGCCATAGAATATTTTATTAAAAAACAAAACAACAACAACAACAAAAAAAACATAGACCTTTTCAATTTGCATAAAAAGGATCCCCGAAAGAGCAATGAGTGCATACGTAAAAGTACGTGATTTTTTTCCTTTTTAGATTTTATTCTCGTATCACCGTAAGCATCTGTAACAGCCACCACATTTTGGCCTAAAGCTCCGCGGCACTAAGTAGATCCCTGTTACTAGGCAGTAGTGACACATAACCCTCTCCAAAAGCGCCCCTCTACTCACTTCCCTCAGCCCTATCTCCGTCTCTGTGAATGTGCCACTTGTCTTTCTGTGCCTGGTTTATTTCACTTAGCCGAGCATCTTCAAGGGTGATGATCTCTGTTGTAACATCTGGCACAAAGGGGTCACTGAACTCCCACATCCTAGAATTCCAGAATCACAGGGAATGCTGGAGCTCTAGGCCAGTGCACTGCTCCAGGACAACAGGCAACTTGAGATGGAAGCTAGGAATGTGACACAACCCAAAATTTAGGACTTCCTTAAAATATTAGGGGTTATTTCTTTTTTGCTGTTTCGTAAGTTGATCATGCAGTTCTTGAGGGAGAACTATCAGAATGTCAAAAAGGTTGGCCCTGCCTGCAGGAGATGGTGTTAAGAAAATAAAAGAGATTTGTGTTTTACAAAGGGGCAATAAACCCTAAGCAATTTCTAACCCCCAGAACATAATAAAAGGCTAAAGAGGCCAGAGTTCTCACTAAACTTGGATGAATTCCTAGGAAATGCATCTGTAAGAGGCTATTTGCTGTGAGGAAGTTGGAAGTACCCTTCTAGCCTCCTTTGAGGTGAAGATGGTAAATAGCTAATTAGTGTCCTCTGTACACTGTTTCACTCACCTGAGAGCTGCCTGGTCACAGGGTGGGGCTTCTTACTTGGCTGAGAGCCTTGTCAATCATGTCCACACCTGCTACACGTAGAGACTGCCAAAGTGTTTCAGGCCGGAATGAACCACATCAAAGGCTCAGCTCACTGGCACATTGGGAGGCCAGACATAGAGGCAAGGTCCAAGCAAAAGCCCCAAGAGACCAGCCTGGGAGGTCTGAGTTGGCCATGCAATCAGTCCTATGGAGCCCTGGGTGATCATGGGTGTTCAGTGGTAGGTAGCTAGTATTCTGCAGAGTCTAAGACATAAATCGTCTTCTATAGGAATCTAGCTGTGCCTCCAGCCGGAACTAGTCATCCAGTCCTGGCTGGCATCAAAGGCTTTGGTTTAAAGATTCTGAGAAAAGACTCGTAGGCTGGGCTTGGAGCAGATAAAGCCTGCAGGAGCGAAGAGTACCACTTTAAATCTCTAGCCCCTATCTGAAAGATAAGCTCAGAAGGGTCCCTTCTACCCTATTCTACATACTTGTGATCCCGGAAGGAACATCACGTCACACGTGGATGGTGGTCACTCTTCCCTTCCTCATTCAGTAGCACCCAGAGCAGAATGTCCTGAACAGGCAGAGTCCATGAAGAGAAAACCCGCTCCACCTAGGCATGGCCTGGGTTCAGCATGCTCTGTTCCACAGCTCTGCTGGCGTCCAACTGTTTCAGTTTAGAGAATTTCAGAGTATTTCAGAGCCTTGAGCTAAATTGTGCCCAGATGCCCCAGGGCGACGAGGACTTCACAAGAAGTCCTTTGCTAACTATGGAACTGCCTACAGCTCCTCAATAGATAGCCTGTGTCCTGGGCAGCTCCGCTCCCTCAAAAAGGAGCCTTTGCAGAGCCCTTGGGGTTCTTTATATGAGACACAAGACACCAGCAGGAGCATTCCTCCCAAATAACTCAGGGGATAGCCAAAGATGAGTGAGTATGCAGAGGCAAATGTGGCAAGAGCACACAATACAATGGAGGACAGTCAGAAGATAGCCTGAGCAAGAAGGGGAAAAAACTTCTGTTGCGCCGCCCCACAAACTTCTGCTTACTTCCTCAAGGGATCCTGGCTCTTGGCTTATTCTTCAGGTGAGGAGTGACAGGGCTACCATTAAAGAGTAGGAAGAGCAGGGCGTATAACACACACACCTGTAGTCCCAGTACTGGGTAAGTAGAAGCAGCAATGCTAGACCTTGAGTTCTGCCTGGGCTACACAAGAACCTGCACCCCAAATAAACAGAAAGTAACAAACAATGCCTTTAATTCAGGTACTTGGGGTGCAGAGGCAGGCAGATCTCTGTGAGTCTGAGGCCACCATGGTCTATGTAGAGAGTTCTAGTTCAGCCGCAGCGACAGAATAAGACCCTGCCTCAAAATCAAAACGAAGAAAATAAAATCCCACCAAAGAGACACACAAAGAACAACAAAGGTGTGGCACGGGTAGGTCAAGGGTTCCAATAATGGAGCCCTGACAGATGACTCACAAGGCATGCATCACTTACTAAAGAAATGCAAGCACAATTATGAATGACTTCAGACACACGGCTGTGAACTTTTGGAATGGACACTGTGTCTTCTGTTTCCGTTGTCTTCAAGTCTAAGAAAAGATAGAGAGAAGGAGCAGAGTGTACTTGAGACACCCACAGATCTCTCCTGGAGTCAAGTTCTCATTCAGAGTGGAGGATGGTTTTGTTATCTGGGTGGCAGGGATCTGCCTCACACTGCAGAGCAGCCATTGCCCTGATTCCCCTGAAGGCAGGGGTAGCCTAAAGTCTTCTTAATTTTTAAATACACCCTTGTTGGCAACCTTAGGAAACCCCGAGTCTTATGCACCTCTCAAATAGCCATTCTTCCAATACAATAAGCAAACAGGCTTTGCTTGGTTTAAAAAAGCACAACTACATTCTGCTTTCCAGGTTTCTCTGAATTTACATTGGGCCAAAGATGAGTTTCAAGCAATGCAACAGGACTTCAGTCCTCTTCCCTAGTTTCTTGGCCACCAGCTTAGAAGAAACAAAGTTCCGGTTCAGAAGTCTTTCATATCCAGGAAGACTACTGCTATTTCTAGCTCTTTTATGCTGCGGACTGGCTCCTTGGAGATGCTTCCTCTGTTTTGGGTACAGCTCAGAGATCCTGAGAAACAGTAGCGCTCAAAGGCAACCTTCGATTCCTCCATTTCCAGTCACAAATGTGAACTGTCCCATCTAGACACAGGTAGTGGCTTACAGATATGTCCTTTTTGCCTTTTGTTTCATGGTGGTAGGACCTTGCTGTCTCAGGACTTGGAGACACATGCCTCAGACTTCAAGGAGTTTTCATGCTTGAGTCTGAAGGCTGTACCGCCTCAGTCCCCATCTCCTTTTTAAAGGCAAAGATCAAGCTCTTTGCCTTTGCTTCAGAAAGTTCTGTTTCTCTGTTTCTGGGAACATCTTCCAGGGAAGACAGGAGCCATTGTGTTTGGAACCAGTTTTCTCCTTAAAAATATTTCCCCCAGGAGGAGAAAATTCTTACCCATGTATCATATTATCGATTTCTTCATGCAACTCAACTCCTATTTACCTAAGTGAACAAGGAGGGGAAAGGAGAATGAAAGGCAGCCACTAAAAAAAAAAGCCCTTTGTCTGCAACTCAACTTTCAAAGACTTCAGCAAGCTATCTGACCACTTAGCATCCAGATTAACAGTATCAATAGAAGCATGTCTCCCAGTGACTCCCTGGATTGTTACCTTGGTAACAAACAGAAGTGGAAAAGTTCAGTTCAGATGAGAGAGTAAGTCTGAGGTTTCTTTTTCCATCTACTTGTACCTGAAACTCTACTGTGCTAAGGGTGAAGCCATCACTGCTGGCTAGAGTCTCCTTTGAGTTTTTGAGACAGGGTCCCACTACTTAGCCCTATCTGTTCTGGAACACACTAACTAGACCAGGCTGACCTTGAACTTACAAAGATCTGCCTCTTCCTTCCGGGTGCTGGGATTAAAGGTGTACACCACCACGCCTGGCTGCCTGGCTTACTGTAAACACTAAGAAAGGACACGAAGTGAAGACAGTACAAAGTAAACAAATCAGCTTTGTTCAGGTTGTGTGTCAAGGAAAAGCCTTCGTGAGGGTCTATAGTGAGATTTTTGTCCACTTGCCTTCACTATGATGCCTTACAACACCGCAGATCTTCCAGGGACACTACAGAGTCAGTCTGACTACAGGCTCCTCCCCTGCTGAGCGCCAGGGACTATCAGCGACCACAGAAACACAGAGACAGGAGAGATCCAGTTACCTACGGTATGGTAAAGGTGATTTCTACATGACACTGCAAACCTTGTCCTTACAGTCCTTTGTACACAGCTGCTCACTAAGACCATCTAGTAAAACTCCCGCTTTCTAAATACAGCTGGGTGTTAGTAGAATATCTTTCAGTAAGCATGCTTAAGGCAGATTGCCATGATATAAGGATGATGGTTATGATTTCTTAAAAAATTTAAAGTCTGTCACACAAATGTCTAAGAATACTACTCCCAGCTGGGCCTGTTGGTACTCTCCTGTAATTCCAGAACTTGGGATGCAGAAGTGGGAAGACTGGGAGTTTAAAGTCAGTCCCAGTTACACAGCAAGCGCAGTTATCCAGGGGTCCATAAGAGCCTTCCTCAAAAACAAAACACACACACAAAATAACATTCAAGGTGCGAGACAGTATTTCTAACTGTGTGTGAGTTCCCCATCACTCTACAGAGAGTGGAAAGGAAGCAGTAATGTCTACAATCACACTCTTCAGCATGAGGAGAGAGCAACAACCAGTAGCAAATATAAGGACAAGGACCTGAGGATTTATTAAACAGTCAGTTTCATGCAATTTTTATTCCCTCAATTTTTAAAAAGATTTCTTTCTCCCTCTCTCCATCCCTCTGCCACTCCTTCCCTACTTCCCTCCCTACCTCCCTCTCTTCCTTCCTTGCTGAAAATGAGTCTAGGTAGGGCCAACGCCTTTTACTACTAGGCAATGTCTCCAGCCTTTCGATTGTTTCTGTGTGGGCAAAGGGATGGTAGCTCGAGGGTAAACAGGAAAGGCTCAGGTAGCCAACTGATTATTGTTTTGGGTAATTTCTACCAGAGACATATTATCCAACACTAATAACTTAAGAGAAAGAACACACACACACACACACACACACACACACACACACACTTGCACACACCCCTGACACCTGATGAGAAGAACTGCTAAAAATGAAGTGAAGCCTTTGGTTTTGGCTATAGTCTTACAGGTCGCCTATGGTAAGCCCGTTTTCATCAGCACTGTGCCGTTTGCCCAGACAGAAAGGAAGCCAATTATCTACTCAAGGTGGAGCTCCCATCCACACTGAGGCAAAGAAGTAAGCCTCCAAAAGAATGAATAGGTGGCTAGTCACAAAAACGTGGGGAAGATAAGGGGAGACAAGGCCGTGGCTGGTTCTGACAGAGACTCCTTTGTAGTGGAGGCCAGCGATATGCGACTGATACCTGGCTGCAGAAGAAAAAACTACCCTTGGGTCCTCAGGGACCTGCCACCTTCAGCAAAGGCTAGGAGCGAGCTCACAGAGCAAAGAGCAGACAGAGGCAAGCAAGCATCGAGGGCTTCCTGGGTCCTTCCATGAGCTGGCTCCGAGCAGGGCTGATCCTTCAGATCCCATGCCGCCCAGGCTTCCAAAGCATGCAGGCTGGAAGAGTCTGACAATCTTAGGATAAAGAGATCTTTCTTCTCAAAATGTAAGGAACATATGCTTTCAGACAGCCACCATTCATTATGAGACTGGGAAATTAACAGTAGAAAACCTAGCAAGGGTTTTTATTCAATTTTTAGGTTTATCGCTGTGTTCTAGAAAGAAGAAAATCTTTGTCACTTCTGTACCTTTTTGCAATAAGCAGTAATAGTTACTGATAAGGGAACCCTGTATTATGAAGAACACAGCCTGTTGAAAGAACACTGGATGCATGCATTCCCTCCCCCAGCCTCTCTACCACTTCTCCACAAATGGCCAGAGCACACATCCCCAGACCCTCAAACAGGAGAAGAAGAAAGAAAAGTGTCTTCATGCCTCTGTGTTGTCTACTCCCAGAAAAACGGCAGCACATACATGAGGTGCGGGAAAACGCAAAGACATGCAACTGTGGATTCGGAGCCACCAGAAGCCCAGCCCACTGTGCTCTCTCCCGGAGGGGTTTCAGGGTCAGTTTAGAAGTCCCACTACCACCTTCAGGGCAAATCCCTGCTTCCCTTTCTAAGGTCTCGGTTTTTGCATGACAGTCCTTGTCTAACATAATCTAGCCTATTTCAAGCCCTCTGTAAATACTTTAGTTCAAACTAACGGCAACCTCAAACAAAAGAAAACCACCAAAATGCTGCCAAGGTTGTGTAACCAATGATTTAATAATCTCTGTAAGGAAACATTTGCTTTTAAAACAGTCCCAAACGTGTAGGGATCATGATCGTGAGGGAGGGGGAAGAGAGCTTTAGTTTACAAATCAGAGCTGTGTATTCAAACACACCACACCTATTCCTGCCCCTTTCCCCTGAAACTTGCACCTGCTCCGCAGCCACAGTTCAGTGTATCCAAATTCTTCTGTCAGATCTACCTACAGGTGAGTCCCAGACATATTTCTCTTTCATCACCTCTTTTGAATTCAGGAGAGGGAGGGCACTCTGGTTCTATTTCTGACCACACTCTCTCTTTTTGTGTAATAGTGAGAAAATAGTCATGATCCTCACACCAAAAGGGACATTGTCCCTCCAATGTCACCCACACACAGACTGCCCAAAAATGACCACATTACTTGCATAGAAAATCACTACCATTTATTAAGGTACATATTAGATATGGGAGAGGGAAGGTGAGCCCCAAGAAGGAATACTGTGTGTGAGCCTTGTTCACACCCATTCCCACCTCCTATCTTGCTTCCCTACAATTGACCGCCTGGGACTGACAACTTGTACTGTCTCTGCTCCCTCAAGAGAAAACGCCTCACAATACATGGGCTCTGTCTAATGAGAAAAACCTCCTCACTGAACACGACAATGCAGCTGATTCCAAACCAAGTATGGTGTCCACATTTGTAACCAGCCACCTCAAAAGGCTGAGGCCAATTCAAGGTCGACCTGGGCTACACAGTTAGACACAGTGAGTTGCATGCCTGCTGCAGAAGGGCTTCGTAAGACAGCTGTTTTCACTGCACAGTAGAAGCAGATGCCAAGCCTACATGTCCCGCAACGTAGCCCATCTGCTTGTATTAGCTTCTACCTCAAAGCAGCCTCCATTTTCCTGACATACACCCTAAGCTTACCTTGCACGCCGAGGTTACCGGGGTGACTGTGTGTTTGTTTAGGGAAACATCTAACAAACTTGGTTCACTGACCCTCCATTCACAGAGAAAAGCATGCTCTGTCTGACAGAGGTAGATGTGTCTACACTAACCTCAACAAAATTTATATCTTCACCAAACACTTCCACAATTTCCTTCACTCTTTAACTTATGCACACTCATGTGAAGTTCCTACTGTGTGCAGAGCTCTATGGAAGAAGAAAACCTCTGTGATCATGGAGACAGCAGGCAACGTCACACAGCAGCCTGCCCTAGGGGATCATGGGAAGATGAAGGAGGTACTGCTAGATGGTCCAAGACAGCAGCACTGCAGCACTTCCCGAGAGGGTGGGGTGGGGTCAATGTGACTCCTCCTCTGCCTCCTCTAGAGCTGGCTGCCTGAGGAGAGGAAAGGAATTCATCCCAGTGGCAACCAGGGCAACTCAATCTGAAACTAATGAATGCTTGGCAGAAAAAGAAAAAAAAAAAAGAACCTTTAAAACAGACTTAACTTATGAGAAGGTGCTGAAAAGCAAGGGAACTGCATTGTGCCAGGAACCACAGCCAATTAAAGTCCAGAGAGCCCACACCATCTTTTTCTTTTCACACTATGGTTACATTTTAAGAAAGTGGTACACTGTGTATCAGAGGGAAACTGTGCCCACGTTAATTTAGGAGAGGATAGAGATGGGGCAGAGAGAGATGGTGGAGCACAAGTCAGAGCCACATGTTAGGAATGTTTGGGGACAGGTTGGGGAGGGGCAGAGCCCTCAGTGATGCTGAATCCAGCGTGGTTCTGGGGGTAGCATGTGCCTTAATGGTGACAGGGAGCCTCACTCACCTCCTCCATTGTGATGGTACATGATCCTGAAAAGGGAATGGAAGGAGACTTAGGCACCCAGAGGGAGAAGAGGCTAGCTTGAATGACCCTTAGATAACTAAGTCAGGTCCCTATACCATTGGCACAGGTCTTCAGACTCCTCCACAGTCCAAGGCGAGCCCTGCCGGGCAGCACCAAGCAGGGTGAAAGGAGATGTTCTTGTCTTAGAGGAGGAAAATTCAGTCAGGTGCATGCTCCAGGGACATCACTCTACCCCTAGGTAGGGCAATGAGAATGTGCTCCGAAAAGCAGAAGTGGCCTATAAAGATTAAGTGCCAGTTGAGAAAGCCCAATTCACATTTTGTCACATACTGAAATAATGCTGCATACCCTCTGATGTGGAAGGTGACACACACCAGGAAGATCATTGAGAGTTCAAAGTCATCCTGAGCTGGAGAGTAAGTTTGAGGATAGCTAGGCTACATGAGACGTTGTCTCAAAGAAAACAAAACAGCAATACAAAAACTTCATTTCATCTGAAATTAAAGGAGGCAGGGAAATCATTAAATATTTGCTTCCCCCCCATTTGTTTGTTTGTTTTTAAGACAGTGTTGGCTCTCAGTATCTCTGGCTAGCCTGAGGCGCATTCTGAAGTCCAACTTGGTCTCAAACTTACAATTCTCACCTTTAGCCTTATGAGTGCTGGGATTACAGAAGCACACCAATATAGCCCGTAGTTGTTTTCTGTGCTGCAGTTGCAAACCTGTCTTACACTGTAGATGACACTATTGAGTCTCAAAAATATAGATGTATATTAAAGATCACCCTTTTATTAAATGGTGTGTTCTAATTATAGAAAATATTTTCTTTTGCTCAGCTTACTAGTACCTCATGAATCTCTTGCTATAAATAGTGCTTTTTGCATTATTTTGCAAGGAAATAGCAAGTTAAAGGTGCAGGTAAGCCTAAATCAAAAGTTACAAATAGGCAATTTTAAATGTACTCTCAGTAAAAACACAGTAGCAACATAATAAAAATAGAACTGAGTGCCCCCTGAGGACTAACTGAGGAAAAGGAAACACGATATGAACGTGTCGGGGACCTGGAAAATCTGCTGGGCATGTAGGACAGGGCTAGGTCAGAGTGAATTACAGAGCAGAGGATATGACTGTTAAAGTCCAAGTAGCTACTGACAGGGGTTGTCAGAGAAAGCGTCTCTCTAAGAAATGAGATTTATGTTCAGCATTTAAAACGTCTCAAGTGGGGGAGAGACGGCTCAGCAGTGAGGGCGCTTGCTGCTCTTGCAGAGGACCTGGCTCTTTTTCAGCGTCCACATGGTGGCTCATGGCCATCCATTAACTCCAGTTCCAGGGAATCTGATGTCCTCTCCTGACCTCCATGGGCACCAAGCACAGACATGCAGTACATACATGTACTCTCGTGTAAAATAAAACATATAAATCTAACTTAAAAAAAAAATCTTAAATGTTCTTCATTGTGACCCCAGCATCAGAAAATGTGCCCATCCAAAAACTGTCAGCAGGTTATAGGCAGGGAGCTGTGATCTCTCCAAAACAACGTGCTCTCCCCCAGCAAATGGCACATTCCTTCCTTTTGCCCTGCTCTCTCTGCACCCCAGCAACCCAAGCAAGATGCCCCAGGGGGGCAATTCTACAGCATCTTGCAGAAGCCATAGCTCACCCAGCATAGTTCATCCCAGGTTCCCAATCAGTTCCACCCCAGGAGGTCCATGTCACAGAATCCTCCTGGCTTCAAGTCTGTGTCAAGCTGTCCCCTAGGAGGCTGCCTCCCACTCACTTCTCAATTATGAGGCTTTGAAATGATTATTGTCACAACTGTGAGTCCCATGCATCAAGAAGACATTCTGATTTTAAATTAATACTATCTCCATGGCCCTTGGCACCAACTAGCTCCCCAGACTGCCATCACTCTCCTCTATTATAATCAAACTAGTTGTCTAGGTTCAGAAGGACAAGGCAAACTTTTTTTTTTCAGCAACACTGCTTTTTTCAACATTTTTTTTGACAGTGTGGAGTTTCTAGTATTTCTCACTGCATTGTACACCCTAGGACAGCCAAGCACTTTTGATCCTTGTGTGTCAGGCTCCTTGGTGCCGGGACCATAGGTATGTGCTACCTTCCATGCTGAGCTTTAATAGTGACAATATACAACCATGGCAGAGTGGCTTAGAGACCTAGTCACGCGGCTAGGCATGGAGGCACAAGCCTTTAGTCCTTGGTGGAACTCTGTGGGTTCCAGGCCAGCCAGAGCTATACAATGTTTCGAAAAGAAAAGAAGGAAGCAAAACCTAGCCACAATTTATAGTACCATTTTTACGGGGATTGGGGGGAGATGTGTTCTAAACGATTTTTATGATCACAACCAGAACGTAAGGTGCAAATAATACAAACAAATAAATATAGAAGGGTACCTGCCAAGGCTGGTCCACCTGCGTCGGCTTACACAAGCATCTAGATTACAGAAAGACAGATAAGTAGCTACACTGAGCTTAACTCCAGATGGTATCTCTCTGCTGTCACCGAGCTCCAAAGTCCTAATGCAGCCCCAAGTCAAATAGTCACAAATAGTTTCAGCCCTT
The DNA here is from genome assembly GCF_030254825.1 of Meriones unguiculatus. Classification (NCBI taxonomy): domain Eukaryota; kingdom Metazoa; phylum Chordata; class Mammalia; order Rodentia; family Muridae; genus Meriones; species Meriones unguiculatus. The sequence goes on from NC_083351.1 coordinate 103,757,299, forward strand.
CCATATCATTATTTCATTAAGGCAAATGGCTGGGAACTGAGTGTATCATGAAAAAGCATTTTTACATTTTAAAGGAATAAATGAATATTCATAGCGTTTGCAGTTAAGTGAAAGGACCTCTAAAAAGATCACATTTACATTTATGAAGAATGTAGTGGAGTGCTTGAGTGCTTGTGTGTGTATGCATGCGTGTGTGTGTCTGTGTGTGACAGAGAGAAAGCTTAGAGCATCTACCATTCATTTATAATTTGTATTCTTTCAGTCAAGCAATTTAAAATAGTCTCAATATCTATTAATAAATTAATAATGGCTAGAAGAGAACCTTTTTATAAAACATCTTATTTAACTGTGTGTGTGTGTGTGTGTGTGTGTGTGTGTGTAGGTCAGAGCATAACTTTCTGGAGTTGGTTCTCTCTTTCCACCATGGGGGTCCAGGGATTAAGTTTAGGTCATCAGGCTTGGTAGCAACTGACTATGCACTGAGCCCCAGAACAGAACTCTTTATCCTCACTTAGCTCAAGCCAGAGCTGTGGTCATGTCCATCTGAATTTAGACTGCCTTCTCCTCCAGCCTCTTTGGCCACTCTGAGCCCAACAAGGCTACAGCCACCTAATTGGTGGTATCCACAGTAGCTTCCTACTTTGTTCACCCCATTCATCAGCTACAGGGAAATCAAAATTATATGTCAAATATGCATATGCAAGCACACTACACCCTTTTTTGTTCCATAGGGCTCAGGGTCAAGTCCAAACGTGTGCCCTGGCCAGTCCAGCCACCCTCACTTCCTGCAGGCCCAGCCCCAAACCCAGGAAAGGTGTGTGTCATTCTTCAGTTGGAATGTTGCATTCCAAAAGAATTTCCACTCCCTCCAGGTGTCAGCATGAACTGAGGCCACACTGCCTCCAGGGATGGAGCTAGGGCTCCTTCTACAGGATTCCAGGTCCCACCCACCCTTCCCTGCCCTTTCTCAGCCCAGATTCTATCATCTGAAGGCATTCTACTAGGTTGCTTCAGGCTTCTTCCTGGCTTTCCCCAACCCCCTTTATGGAAACCAGGCCTCTCTATGTTGTCCAGGCTGGCCTTGATCTCCTAGGCTCCAGAGATCCTCCTGCTCTATCTGGGACCATCATACAGCTGTCTCATTGTTACCATTAACTAGATCTTTACCTGGGACATCATGAGTATCCAAGAAACTCTTTCGGCCACTATGCTTCTGAGTCTCCATCCAATAACAAGAACACTCCAAAATAACATTATCAAGTGCCGGGGGAAACCAGCCACAACTTCTAGCTCATTAAGCAGCCACCATATATTGTCTCAAAGCACTCTGGTGTGGTCCTGCCATGACTGTTAATGAAATTCAGAAATGCTTGATATGATTTGTATGTGAAGATCATTGAAGGGGTTGGTGCTTATGGTAACTACCATCCCCAATCCTGTGTCAGACAGTAGCTTCACATGAAAAGAAAATTGAATTCAACTGACATATCCAAAAAAATCATATTACACAAATTCTAGTAACAAAATTAAAACATACACACAGATGAGAAAATCCAGTCTTAAATGCTTTTCCACAAGGTTGGGGAAAAAGGGCCAACATGCCATAATATCCAAATGTTCCAAGCACCTGCCGTTTGCATGTTTTCCTGTACCCTTAGCTCTAGTTTAAGAAATCTTCTCAATGGGAATCAGTGGATGGACACAAGGAAAAGAATCATCTGCAAAGATAAGCACAGCCAACAGGCAAGACTGCATTCCATACATGTAACATTTCCTACTTTTCAAAGCACTTCTGGATTCATGTGTTCATTCTGCACTCCCCCAAAGAAAGCCATATTCCCTCCCTGTCCCCACTACTTCACAGTGGGAAAGGTCAAGTCAGGGACACCAAGTTCATGTCTCAAGGTCACAGACTTAGTGAGTACAAAAACAGGAGCCAAACCTGGTGTCCTGGCTCCCAGGAGTCTGTGCTGTTCCTAGGCAACGTGACTGTTTGCGTCCACTTGTTCCACTACTCAGAGAAGGGAGAACAATCCACAGGGACAGTAGTCGCATCTGCGTCATCAACGTGGAACCCTTTCTGTTTCCCCTCTTCCCTTCCCTCCTTTTCTAGCCTACAATAGAGGCAAGCTCAGGAAAACTAGAAGCTACAGTCTTCACAGTAGGAAAGAGGACATGTTCCCTTTTCCATTTCCTCTAAATATTACGCTTGCATTTCTCTAGTAAGTCACCAACAGCACTCTCCCAAGGAACTGCACAGGCCAGAAGACCCACAGGCCACATGTGTTCACCCATTCCTCTTGGGGCAGGGACAGTGGGACTCTTCATGCTCCTTACTCAGGGCAAAGGCTCCATATTTTCCTGTCTCTCTCCAATGTCCTCACACGGAGGCCAAACTTTGGTAATTTTGCCAGAAAAACCAACACAATCCTCACTTTCTGGCACTGACACCTAGCCTAAGGTCCAAAACTGAAAAAGGAAAATTCAGAATTGGTTTTAAAGTAATACTACACCCTTAATCAACTAGCATTTTAAAGTGCTTTTAATAAAAGAAACCATGGAGATCAAGACCACGTGGTTTGACAACTAAAATGCAGAATATCAATGTAAAAGTCACAGGCCATGAAACAGCTCCCAGGTGGGAAACCCTCACTCTATGCCAGGAACAGAGTAGTTCCCAAGAGAAACAGAAGCAACTTTCCACAGGGAAGTGTGGCATCTGCAGAGGCCTTGCACACACATTACACATACATGTGACCAAAGACATAATCAACATACACAAGGATTTCTACACAAAGAAAGGTTTTCATAGCATTACCAGTAACAGGGGCAAAACAGAATCAATGTAGCCACCGAGGAGAGGCTAAAGACACTGCGGCATGTCCACGTGACTGAAGGCCAGACGCGCCAGCCCTCAGACTTCAAATGAATGTTTAGATCTAGTAGAGTAAGCTATCATAGAAAGTTGGAAAATGCCACATTTTTTCCCCTGAAGCATATGTATAGAGAACAGATGAGCATGTACACAGAAAGGACAGATCTGGGGGTGAGCGTCCTAACACTCTTATTTTCTGTTTGACGCTTGTCTTTTGTGCTTGTCATCCTTCTGGGGACAGGTCTCACTGTGCAGCCCTGGTTCCCTGTGAAGATGGGGAATGGGAAGCAGGGGTGGGGAGGCAGAGCTCAGACACCCTCCTGCCTGCTGCTGACTCCCAAGCGCTGGCATTCACGCCGCCGCCGCCCCCCCCCCCCCGCCATGCCACCATACCCAGCCTTTTCCTTCTTTTATAATTAAGAGGACTTCCGAGAGGACGATAAAAGAACCACATGTAATTTTAAAGGGAGATCTTCAAATACAGACTTTCCTACTAGTTCATGGTGATTACTTAAATGTTTTAACTGAGGAAAAAAAGGGATAAACATTTATGCATTAAAACATGCACACCAGTAAGGTAGAATAGATTCACATTGGATAGCCAGCACCGGGATCAATTTCCAGACTTTTTTTTAACACCTCATGTTGAAATTCTACACTCTACCAGACAAGCAGGTCCAATCCCCACCTCCTTTGGCCATCAGTCTATACCCTATGTCTATCACTGTGCCTAGTGTAGATGTCTCTTATTAGTGGAATCACACAATTATTTTTGTGTTTGGCACATTTTATTTCACATAATACAACAGAAACCTATGTACACCATATTTTATATTCACTTTGAAAATACATTTAAAATTTAAGCCACATATTTAAATGATGGCACATATTTTCATAAATGAGTAGCTCCAAACTTAGTCACTCAGGGACTGAAGACATATGTCAATTGCATGAGCAATTACAGTGACCAATATAGGAACCAGAACAGAAGCTGTCTCCAGTGCAGGCGGTCAGCAGAGGCACCAAGGAACCTTCCCAGCAGACAGGATTGTTCTGGATCCTCATGGCTGTGGAAGGTACACAAGCATGCATTTGCCCTTTGTCAAACTGTGGAGTTACATGCTTAAGAGCTGTAAATGTCTCATGTGTGTAAATTACATGTCCCTTTCTAAAAGAGGAGAAACCCCTCTGAAAGAAGGCGGAGAGGAAGAACTCCTGAAAAACAAAGAGGATTCTGCAGTTCAGCAGGAGATGCTTCCTGCTGCCTTCACCCTTTCCCTTCACTGTGGAAGCGCCACTTTGCTTAGGAAATCCGCTCAGGACGCTGTGGGCTGGCCATCCACACTGCTGCAACACCTACCCAGGCTCGCTGGTAGTCTAGAGCACGCCACTCCTCCACCTGGGAGCACAAACCAGGTGTGCCTTGTTGCAGGTCGAGCTCCAGGACAGCTGTTCCTGGTGATGCAATGCTGAGGCTGAGGCCATCACAAGAACAAGGTCCCCGGAAGGTCCTAAGGCAAAATGATGGCTGGGAGGTCTGAAGTGAAGGCAACGATACCTTGGCCCTTACCAAGGCTGGCATTGGATGTATCTAAAAGCATGAAGTGGTAATGTTAGCTCTCTCCTTTTAATCATGGCAACATGACTCTATTCTGTGCATTATGTTTAGACCACACCTAGTCATGATGAGTTTCCTGCTAAACTACTTGCATCGCTCCTCAGTCAGAACGGTTTTTGTTGTTGTTGTTTGTTTTTTGTTTTTTTTGTTTTGTTTTGTTTTGGTTTTGCTATGTAAATTCTCCACCACACTGCAGGACCCAGGGGCTCACAGTCTAAAGCAAACAGAGAAGATGACAGCCAGGGCCTCGCATGCTTCCCTGGCTCACCGTTCTATTTCAGAAAAGCAGGGCATATAGAGAGCTTCCTGCTACAAAGGAGACACACCATCATTCAAGTTGAAGACCCACAGGCAGTCAGCTTTCCTGCAGAATAGCTCCCATGGCTCCGAGAATCTGAAACCTCAGGACAAAAACACTGTTCTTTGGGTCCCTCACATTCTCAACACTACAATCACAACAATGACTTCTGCCCTCCCATGCTTGCTTCCTTTTGCTTCTAGGGAAAATCTTCTCCCACCAGACCTTCTGTCGTCTGCTCATAATTCCAATTTTGTGTCCCAGTTACATTTTTTTTTCTAGATACCTTTGGAACCTCCAATCTAGGATTCCCACTCTTCACAACTCCTGATCCCCACACACCTCCTCAGGCCCCCACCCCATCTCAGTGTGGGTGTGGTGATAGCCAAGCGCTGTGTGGGTGGAGCCTCACATCTGTGTTGTGTGATAAGGGTGTGCACCCTTTGTCGGCCCAGGGGACAGTGAAGTCAGCCCATGCGGGTGAGTAGACTGCAGATTCTTACTGAACAGGACCCAAGATGTCACAACCAATGAAAATATTATTAAACAAAAAAAATTAAAACTCAGAGCTGAGTGTACTGGTGCATGCCTGTGATCAGAGTACTGGGGAGGATGTGGCAGGAAGCATGTGAGTTCCGGGACAGCATGGTAGAAATCCCATCTCAAAAAAAAAAAAAAACAAAAACCAAAAATAATTAAAAACTTGGAGAGTCCTGTGGAAAAGTGGAGGAGGGGGAGGACAGAAGGACCCAGAGGGGACAAGAACACCACAAGAGTGAAACCAACAGAGTGAACTACCTAAACCCATGGGGTTATATAGCGATGGAAGCACCAACCAAAGAGCATGTATGGACTGGACCTAGGCCCCATACACACATGTAACCAACGGGAAGTTTGATTTTCATGTGGGTGCCCTAGTAAGTGAGCAGGTGCTGTCTCTGACATGTATTCTGTTACCTACTTTCGATCACTTTGCCTAACCAAGCTGTCTTGCCTGGCTTCGGTGGTTGAGGGTGAGCTCAGTCCTGATGCTACTTGATGTACAGGAGTGAGTTTGTGGTGGGGAGGAGGGCTCCCCTTTTCTGAAGAGAATGGGAGGGGGCAAGGAGGAAGAGGGTGGGAGAGAGGAGCCGGGAGGAGAGGAAGGAGGGGGCTATGATCAGGACATAAAGTGAATATATAAATTGAAACTAAATTTTAAAAAGACCTACAAACCAAGAAAAATCTAATATCCACTAAGGGCCCTAAGTCCTACATTCCATGAGCTGTTTCTTCCAAGAAACAGACCCGTCAGCTATCCCCACGGACCCTGTACCAACTCCTGATCGGGATGTACAGGCCGTAAGATAAACAAGCCCTCCACGCTGACAAATGGTCAAGTTATTTTTTCTTCTCAAGACAAACTTCAAAATCAATTTTGGCATGAAGCAGCAGCCACACCCAGTGAGAAGGCAGAAACCTTGTTACTTGAGCGAGATAACTCTTAAATGCTGCCACTGTCCTTTTCAGCTCATCTTCTCTCACGGTATCTCTGTGGAGTTTGGTAGTTGGACTAGAAACAAAATGCTCCCAGAGCCTTGAGAGTAGCAAAAAACAAATCAAACCGAGCCTAGGCTTTTCAAGGCTTGGTCTGACGCCTGTCTTTACCCTTCCGGTTCCCTGTCTTTACCTCTGGAATCCAGAGCTGCCCGCTTTGATGACAAGAGCACTTAGAAAGAAGAGGCAAGGGGCTGCTGCCTTGTCCTGGTGAGAACGGCATACAAACATCTTGCTGTTTCTTTGCCAACGCCAGATTACTGCTCAGCTGTAATTACCCAGGCTGCCTGCCTGTGCAGCATGAGCTGGAGTAAGCTGTGATGCCCAGTCAGACAGGCGCTGCAAAGGCACTCCCTTCATATGGATTTTCTTTCATTTATTTTATTTTAGGGGTGTGTGTGTGTGTCCACATGTGTGCGCATGTGCCTGATGCTCCATCTCGCTGCTCATGTGTATTTTCTTAAACAGGATCCAAGCAAGTTGATGGAGGGTTTTTTTTTTCAAATATAGCAATACTTTATTATCTTGTAAGATCATGTCCTTGAATACTCAAGGCTAACATCCACAGATGAGAGAAAACATACAATTATGTCTTTCTGGGTCTGGGTCATCTACTTCAGAATGACTGTGAATTTCATAATTTTGGTCTCCATAACAGCTGAATAATATTATGTTTTGTAAATGTGCCGTACTTTCACTGTCCAGTCATTAGTTGATGGACATGTAGGCTGTTTCTATTTAATAGCTACTGTGATTAGAGGATCAATGAATATAGATAAGCATATCTCTAGAGTAGGATATGGAGCTCTTTGGGTATATGGCCGAGACAAACCTACTTCTAGAGAAACCGCCACACTGATTTCCATGCTGCACCGACCCCCAGCAGCAGTGAGTATGTATTCCTCTTTTCCCACACCCATGCCAGAATTTGTGATCACTTGTTTTGGCCGTTCTTGGGCGTTCTGATTGGGATAAGATGAAATCTGAAAGTACTTTCAATCTAATTTCCCTGATGGCTAGAGATGTTTAATTTCTTTTTACATGTTTATCTGCCATTTGTATTTTGTGTTAAGAACTCCCTGTCCCCTTCTGTGCCCCATTTTTAAATTGGGTTCTTTGCTTTTGTTTTTGATGCTCAGTTTTAAAAAAACTTACTGTATATTTTAGATAGTAGCCCTCTGTCAGATGTATAGCTGGTAAGGGTACTTTTCCCATCCTGTATGTTGCCTCATCACTTAAATGATGGTGTCTTTTAATGTACATAAGCCTTTTAGCTCCCTGAGGTTCCATTTATTAACTGTTCTTCTTTTTGTTTGCTTGCTTTTTTAAAGGCTTCTGTTTATTTGTTTGTTTGTTTGTTTGTTTCAAGACAGGGTTTCTTAGTGTAGCAGAGTCCTGGCTGTTCCGGAACTTGCTTCATAGAGCAGGCTGACCTCAAACTCACATATCCACCTGCCTCTGCCCTGGTTCCCAAGTGCTAGGATTAAAGGCAGGTACCGCCTCCACCAGCACCAGCACCAGCACCACCACCACCAGGCTAATTTTTGTTCTTCTACTGTGCTTTTGGAATCCTTTAGGAATCTTCAGGTATGTGTATTGCATTTAGAATATGCACAAAGTTCAGAAAATAACTAAGGAATTATATGGAGGCTTTCAAAAAGGAGAAATAAGCCACAGTGGTATAAAGGGCTAAAGGGGATTAATGGTACAGGAAGGGAAGAGTTTAATAGAGGCAGATAGAATGGCAAGAGAGATGATGGAATATGGGGAGGAACAGCTAACATTACAGATATTTTAAAAAGTCTACTACTATATAAATTTTCTAATACATACATACACTCAGAGTTTAAATGGAGTTACCCTATATAAAGGCTCAACAATGCTCCTTCTAGACATCACAGAATAAGAAATGAAAAGCCTAGTTCTTGGAATGGTTACCTCCTTTGGAGTTGTTGGCCAGTGAGGTCCCACAGACTCCCAAACATTACAGTGCCCTTGTTATTCGCCAGAACTTGAAAGTATGACCCAACTGCTGAAGATACCACACCTTTGAGTCATTGAACACAGAGAGATCAGGCTTTATTCCTACTGGCTAGCTTTCACAGTGCTGGGAGGTGCTATCCACACTCCTTGGGGGAGAAAATGTATTATCCATCTTACCCAGCTGTGAAACCTATGAGTTGTATCAATGACCAACCTGGCAAGACATGCCCACTGGTACAACAGTGGCATGAATGTCATAGAGCCAACCGCTTTCTGATTGGATTTAAGTCCCACTCTACAAGATGAAACTCATACTTGGCACCATTATCAGGCCAAGAAACGGTGTCTAGATAGGCCGTAGACACCGGGGGAGAATACTTTTACTCTGCTAAATATACATAGTGTATTAAACTGATTCCTAATGACTTACCTATAGATTAATGCATCTTTCAATCATCATTGGAGAAACTTTCTTTTGTAGTAAATGGTAATCCACACAAAGACCCAAAACTATTCAAGGTGCATAAAACAAGAAACTGTAATGCTCAGCTCTCAAAGTAACATCTATATTATACTCCTTCCAGAGATCAGGAAGAGGGAGAAAGAGTGTCTCAGAGTCTGAGGCAATGGATGACTGAAAGGAAACTGTTTTCTGGACACAGCAGGGCATTTGCACACATGAAATCAATGTAGTTAAAAGACCATATATGTAAGACCTGGGAAAGCTCAGGCCAGACAAAATTCCAGCATGGAGACAGAAAGCCAAGGAAGTTGACAGATGCGGAGAGAGAATCAATTTCTTTAAGAATGTGACCCCATGATGGTTTGACCACTCTCCAGTGTAAGGCCACACATATAAAAGGTATGAGTAGCACAAACTGCACTTGCTGGGTTCATAAACTTAAAAGGGGAGGGGCAGAAACAAAGTTGCGTGGATAGGGATGGAACAATGTATCTAGTTGGCATGAGGGAGATAAATATGATCAAAATACATTGTTTGCTCTGAAAGAACCAAACATAAAGAAAAAAAAAATTACTTCACTGACAATGACTTTAGATCTCTTTAGAGATAAAAACAAAATGAACAAAAGAAAACATGTTATTCATTCTTTATTTTGCCTGTCAGTCTAATGAATTTTGGTTTCCTGAACACAGACCAGACCCAAGTGTTGGAGGTTGGTCTGATGTGTGTTACTGGCCCTCAAGATCTGGTTACCCCTCTCCTTTTTATGGTAAGCCTTCCTAAGTTATTATATCTGATTGGTTGACTAAATAGCCTATACCTGGGCATGGCAGAATGGGGTAGGCATGGATAAGGTTTCCCAGGCTTTTGGGTTCAAGAGAGAATCATGGGAGACAGACGGACAGGAAGAGAGGAGGAAGGAGAACACCACGATAGATTTGCTTGGAGAAGAAATCAAGTGGACTGGAGAAAGGATTCCAATAATGGCATGGAAAAGCCCAGATGAAGAATACAAGTACCATGGGATTATGGTTGGAAGGTAGACCAGATGAGGAGGATTAAGGAGGCTGGCATTGGATGGGGGCTGGGAGATAGATGGTGAGGATATTGAGACAGTATAAGTGAAATATCTGCCCAGCCCAAGGTAAATAAGGCAATTATAAATCTAACAGGTGTCTGTGTCTTATCATTTGTGATAGTGGGCTAAATAATACTGCTGTGATAATCATGGGGCAAATAACAAACATTATAGAGCCCAACTTTTTTTTCTTTACAACAACACCCAAGCCAGAAAATTAAAAAGAAAAATTGACAAGTTGGCTATTTTAATTGCATTTTGTCACTGTTCTTAAAAAGGTTGGATAGGCACACTGCATAAATGTCAGTTACCAAATGTCTGGTGAAAAACAATGAAAGCAGATACATAACTTAAAATTAAGAAAAGAAAGAGAGAAAGAAAGAAAGGAAGAAAGAAAGAAAGAAAGAAAGAAAGAAAGAAAGAAAGAAAGAAAAAAAGAAGGAAAGAAAGCTCTATCATATATCCAAGGGCCTCCAAAGCTCAGAGTCAATTCCTATTGGTTGGTATGATGTTGTGGAGATTTTGAATGTCACTGTCAAGGGCAATGGGCAACCTTGACTGCCTAGCACAAGACATTCACAGGCTGCCAATAGATTGCAATATATTTTGCAAACTACATTCCATAAGGTGGAGAAATAGACAATATAGACATATGTTGTTCAACTAGACTCATTTTTATATTTTAAAAAAGAAAATATTTTGTCCTTAAAAGGACAAGCTTCAGTTGTTAGGAAAATTCACTGGTATGGGACACTTGTGTCCAGATAACACTGATGAAAGTAAGCCTTTCTTTAATCTCCAAGGTAACTAGTAGCCACAGTTACTCCCAAGTACACCTGGACATCACAGGCACTTACAAGAACACTTGAGTCTTTTTTTTTTCTTTTTTTAATGAGCTCCTAATGACTTACCTATAGATAAGGTATATCTGGTAGAAGGTATAAGGTATATCATGGTATGTACTGGGAATTTTTCAGGGTTTATTGTCTCCAGCTCACATACGACAGTGAAGGAGTTAAGCATCCACACCCCACCACCACACTGTGTCCACCTCTATCACCCCACTATACCCCCATGACAACATGACCACTGCCATCACCCCACACCAAACAACAGAGAGTGGGAAGAATGAAAACCAAATTACCACTAATACACAGCTGAGTATGCCCCATCTCACCAGTTTTCCCATACTGTAAATGATATTACACTCTATACCACAAAACCACTGTTAAGGACTCTATTTATTATTACGAAGAGGTGTAGATATGATCTGCATGTATGAAGGACAGGCTGGGAAAGAAGCGAACCGACAAAGTACCCTTTAAGCTGCTCACCAGAGCACTTAGACCAACCAACCTCAGGATTACACTTTTGCGGCTCCCCAAACCACCTGCTTTCCCAAGTAACCTGGAGAAGCACTTTAATGCTGATGTACTGCTGAGGAGAAGTGGAAGCACAGGAGCTCAGTGATGAAGAACACTGTGGAGGCCACACTGTCCTTGACTAAATATGGGCTGTAAGAAAAGTGTGACCTCATTTTGTACGTAAGAGTGGCACACTGAAATAGGCACAGAAGCATGCCAGGCATAGAGCCCGGGGCCTTAGACAGAGTGCAGTACGCAGTTGCCAAACAGAGGTGTCCACTGAAACTTTGTTGCAAAATGACACAACAAGAAACTGTAATGTTTAAACAACAGGGTAACACTCAGCTAAGAGACAAGTTGTAAGTAAAATGAAGTATTATGCTGCCATTTAAAGCTATACTTAACACTGTTAGGGCTTCTGTTTAGTTTGTTTTCTTTCTTTCTTTCTTTCTTTCTTTCTTTCTTTCTTTCTTTCTTTCTTTCTTTCTTTCTGTTTTTTTGTTTTGGTTTTTTTGTGCAGTAGTGGTGGTAGAACTGAGGATTGAACCCAGGGCCTTTAAGTGGTCTATACAGTTAGTCAGTCTGCCACTGAGCTCCAGCCCCAACCCCATACATACATTTAAATTATTTGGGGAAAAAGCTTCTGTGCCAACTCATTAAACATTTCTCTTCATAGTGGAATTAAAAGTACCATCCTCCTACCTCCTGCTTCCAAACTTTAACAACTAATATATTTTACATTTTATGAATTGAGACACATTCTCATGATGTGACCCAGCTTTCTGAGTGTGGACTCTAGGCATGCCCTATAGCACCTGGCCATAAACTGCTTTTATAATTAGAAAAAAAATTACATTGAAATTTATCTCACCAACACAGAACAGATTGAAAGGGTATACTGTCTCACCTATTGTCTGCTAGAAATTTAGCTTGGAATTGACACTTGGTTTTTTAAGCACTTTGATGGTGTCCCCAAAAGTTAGCAGATCATGACATCAGGGAAACCCACCCATGAGGACCCTGCATGGCTCAGCATAGTGACCCTGAATGAAGGAAGAACCCTTTCCAAGCAAGACATCAGGTACACACTCATTCTTACCCTTTCTATACCTATACTTCTTGGTTATAATGGAAAAATTCTATTTTGCAAAGAAATGAAGATGTATGTTAGAAAGATAGAACACTGCAAAAACATGACTGCAAAAACTCTTATAATGGAAAACACTTAGCTGGGGCAGGCCAAGTTCAGAGTTTTAGTCCACTATTGTCATGGTGGGAAGCACGGTGGCATGCAGACAGACATAGTGCTGGAGAAGGAGCTGTGAGTTCTACATCTGGATGTAAAGAGAATGCCACCCTGGGCCTGGCTTGAGCATCTGAGACCTCAAAGCCCACCTCCAGTGATATACTTCCTCCAACAATGCCACACCTCTTCCAACAAAACCACACTTCCTAATAGTGCCAGTCCCAGTGAGACTGTGGGGTCATTTTCATTCAAGCAACCACAACTTACTTTTTTCCTGGCCCTTTCATTCTCCCCTCCTTCATTTATGACACTGATAATTCAACACAACCTTAACTTAACAGAAGCATAATTCTGGGTTTCTTTCTCTATTTTGAAGCACTTTTTAAAGAAGTGCTGGGCTGTGCGACTGGGGACGTGGACAAGCAATACAGAACATACCCTGCTCTTCCAGAGGACCAGAGTCCAGTTCCCAGCACCTACCTCAGGCGGCTCATCATGTGAGGATGATGACACTGAACTCGACCAAACTCAGTGCCTCCTTTTGAGCCATTTGAAATATCTGCTTGGCATAGAGCACATACCTCTAGTCTCACAGCTTAGGAGTCTGAGGCAGGAGGATCCAGAGTTTAAGTCTAGACTGGGCTACATAGCAAACTCCTGTCTTTGGTCGGGGGAAGGGTGTCTCTTATCATGTGAGGACTATCTGGCACTAGGTAGAACAAATTTCATCTTAAGAATGCTATAACATTTGTGCACACCTTTAATCCCAGCACTCAGAGGCAGGTGGAAATCTGTGAGTTTAAGGCCAGCCTGGTCTATACAGAAAAATTTTGTTTTGAAAAACCAAAACAAACAAACAAACAAACATACAAATAAATGCTGTAACACTCTTTACTCAAGTTGCCCTTAACATTTTAAGTATTATTAAGTATCTTTCGATATAGTTATTTATTCTACATAACTTGCTATACCATCTGGGTATTTTTTTGTGAACCTAACACAATATATAGTCATCTGAGAGGAGGGAACCTCAATTAAGACAATGCCTCCCTAAGATGGGGCTGCAGGAAAGCCTGTAGGGCATTGTCTTAATTACTGACTGATGTGGGAGGACCCAGTGCACTGCAGGTTGGGCCACTCCAGGACAGGTGGCCCTGAAAGCAGCTGAAAGCAGCTGAACAAGCCAGTAAGCAGCACCCACCACAGCCTCCGCATCTGCTCCTGCCTTGTTTGGGTTCCTGTCCTGATTTTTCTCAGTGATGGACTACAACGTGGAAGTGTAAACCAAATCAACCCTTTCCTCCCTTATTTGCTTTTGGTCATGGTGTTTCATCACAGCAACAGAAACCCTGACACTTGGTGTGCCTGGTTTCACGAAAATCGGGGACTCTGTAGCTAGGACCAAACAGACTTGCAGGGAGCATAAAAGAAACATGCTGTTTAAAATATACCCTGAAGGGAAGGTGTGTGAGGGGGTGCAGCTCAGTGGGTAAAGTTCTTGCCTTGAAAGTCTGGTAGCAGGACCCACCCAAAGGCAGAAAGAGAGAAGTGACTCCACATGGTTGTCCTTTGACCTCCTCATATGTGCCATGGTATGCATTCACACACATACATGTCTCTCTCTCTGTCTCTGTCTCTCTGTCTCTCTGTCTCTCTGTCTCTCTGTCTCTCTCTCTCTCTCTCTCTCTCTCACACACACACACACACACACACACACACAGACTAATAAATACAATCTAAAAGAAAATATACCCCAGCATTTTGCTTCTTTCCTTAGGAGTCTACATTGTTCTTTGGTAAAGTCTGATTTCAATAGCTTCATTAAGAAGTACTGGCTGTTTCTCAAGCTTGGTCTTAGAGCAAAGACTAACTGAACCTTACTAAAATTAAATATTGTGTCCACTGAATTATCTGAATGATCCATCTCTTTTAACATGAACTTCTGGGTTACAATTTCCCTTTCCTGGGAGCACTCTTATCATTTCCCTTCATCTACTGAGACTTTCAGGTTCAGAATGTGGGAGCTGGCCAGATGGCTGAGCTGCTAACGGTGCTTGTGCCAAGCCTGACAGCCTGAGTTCCATCCCTGGGGCTCACATGATGGAGGAGGGAGCACAGCTTCCCCAAGTTGCCCTCTGATTTTCACAGGGCCCCTCTCCTGTATGTCCCACTAAATAAGTGAAATTCTAAAGGTTCAAAATACAGCAGCTAAGATTAAATTTTGGCCTAGGATAAGATCTGGAAAGCTAGAACTTATTTCTAAACATCTAAAAGAACTGGGAAAAGAAAAGATCACTGTGAAACCTTGATGGGAGGAGCCTGACCATTAGAACCTGCAAGGGCCAAGGTGGCTGTAGACCTGAATTTCAGGTCTGCCATGTACTAGCTATGTTTCTTTGGGCATGAGATTCACCATGTCTAGGCCTGTCGTTCACCCCTCAAGTAGACATGCATAAATATAACATGATTTTTTAAATCATGTACTTGATTGGAAGTGATTCATGCCTTATTCTATCAACCAGTAATAATGGGGATAAAAGGACAAATACACACACACACACACATATATATAATTATTTTAAATATCATTTTAAAATATCACACAGAAATTGGTATGAGATTTAAAATTATAATATACATAATATGTATACATATACATATTATATATGTATACATATATATTATATATGTATATATACACATATGTATACATATACATATCAAAATATATGTATACATATACATATCAAAAATAGTTTCTGTGAAAATAGATATATTCTCATTCTTTGCTATAATGCTTATGTATTGTATTTTTAAAATTATCATTTTGGTCTAGATAACTTTCTTGTTAAGTGCAGAACTTAACCCTATCCCAACTTCTCAAGACTATCAACATTTTTTAAATATGATAATAGATTGGTTTGTGGGTTTTATTTGTTTTTGAGACAGAGTCACACTGTGTTGACCAGGCTGGCCTTGAACTCACAGAGATCCACCTGCCTTTGACTCTTCAGTGCTGGCATTAAAGGCCTGGCTGAAAACAGCTTTTGTAATTGCTGGGACACTCTGCTGTATTACCTCCCCAATTGTAAAGCTATAAAATGGTAGAGAAGTCCATGATGTCCATGCAGAGAATCAGGGAGCTAGAACGGACTTACAGGTCTCTCAATGGGCACCCTTTAACACACATGCTCTGCACCCCTTGCTGTGTGATTGCCTGTGTGATCACCTTTGTGGCCAAACCTTTCAGCGGAATATAAATTTCCACTCTGAAAGTTCTGTCACAGTTCCTAAAGAAATCACTGATTAATGTTTATAATCATAAAAAAAACCTACCCAAGAAACATTTTAAATGACTTCCCTAGTCTTTTGTTCTTGACAAGTCAGAGGCTTAAAAGCTGATGATATGTTTTGATAATCTTGCATTTCTTAATCATCTCCAAGGCATGTGAAGCAGAAACTTCGGTTTCCTTTCGCTCCTCTATGGCCTCTTCACCTTCGCACATGAATCATCATTTCCTACACAGATGTGGTACACCTGCCTACCCAGCTACTGTCTGGACCTCCTCACTCCTGCCTCCATCCCCTAACACACAGACCCCATAATGAACAAAAGAGTATTTATCCTACTGCTCCGAAGAGAATGGGGTGAGTCCATTTGCAAAAGTGGGTCTCTCTTAGACTTTTGAAAAGATGCAGCTCCCATCCCCAAGTCCTCTCTCGGGCCTTAGGATGCAACCTCAACTGCCTGGAAGCCCTACAAAAACCAGTTCCCACAGGCAAAGTGGGTACCAGTGCCTCACCGCCGCTGGAGAGGCTGCAGCACCAGATCAGCAATGACGCCACACGGAGATAACATGAAAAAGAAACAAGGACGAGAAGGCAGCACCAAAAAGCACTCCTGTTCTTTACCAGTCCAAGGGATCGGGAGAAAAAGAAAGAAAGGCAGGAAGGAAGGAAAAAGAAAGGAAGCAGAAACCCCAAAGTAGAGACAGGCAGTGGTTCTCTGAGCAAGGTACCTTCAGGGCACCCCTAAACCTTGTCTAGGCTTCAGGCAGAGATGTAAAAATTGGAAGTACATGGGAAATCAACTTGGAAACGCTGTAAAGCAAATTCTCCCACCATCACTATCACCACCAACCGTATTCAAGTAAAAAGCCAGCACTCAATGTTACTAGAAACTACATGGAGTTCTGGGCCTGGGGTTTACATAATCACAAATTACATAATACTCATCCCGAGCACGAAACCCCCTTCTATAGGTGAAGTTCCCCCATCATCCCGTCGCTTGCCATATTCCAGAGAAAGCTAGAAAAGTCTCCAATATTTGCGGAGGTAGGGAATGGGGTGCTGCAAAAGTCGCCCTTCAACAAGCTGCAAAGCCATGTCAAATGTTCCAGGTTAAAGGGGGGCTCGGAGCAGGTGACTCCCGTCCTCTCACCCCCCTTCCCCCGGCTCCGGGCGTTCAAGGCCGAGGCTGGGTGAGTAGGGCGCACCGGGCGCGGCTGGGCTTACCTGCTCCCCGAAGTCGATGGCTATGTTGGTGATGCCGAGGGGCACCAGGAACCGGATCAGGGGCCAGTAGTGCGTGAGCGCCGGGAATTTCACCATAGTCCCCGCCGTGGGCTGACCCCACACTCATCTGCCGCCGCGAGGGCACTGTGCTGGGAAGCGCGCGGAGCGCGGAGGGCGCGGGGACCGAGGCCGCGGCCGGCGGGGCCTGGGGCGGCGGCTGCTCGCGGCGGCGGCGGCGGCGGCGGCGGCGGCGGCGCCCTCTCCAAGCGCGGCTGCTCTAGCAGGAGAGCCGCAAGCTCAAGTCCATCCCCGATGCCCTCCCACACAACAAAGATCTGCCGGGGAGAAAGAGAGGAGGGACAGGGACGGCGGCGGCGACGGCGGCGGCGGCAGCGGCAGCAGAAGCTTCTGCTGACAGCGGCTCCATTATAAGCGCTCTGGGCCCGGAAATAAATAAATAACCGCGCGCACGAGGCGCCTCCGCCGCTGCCGCCGCCGCCGCCGCCGCGCGGAGGAAATCAGGGGCGGGCGGAGGCGCGACACCGCTGGCGACCCGGGAGGGGGCCGGCCCGGCGCCGCCTCCCCGCTCCGCTGCGCCCGGCCCGGCCGCCGGGGGCGCTGCGCTCGCGCAAGCCGCTCGGGTCCGCGTCCGCGCCCGCGTGGGACCCGGCGCTGCCCTAGCCGGGCGCGCGGACCCGGAGGTGGCCGGGGACTCTCGGCTGCACGGGCTGGATGACCCGGCCCTGACAGCCCCACGCGGCCCCCGCACCCCCCCGGAAGGCTGTCTCCAGAGTTGGAAACCAGGCGCAGAGCTCCGGGGACAGCCAGGCTGGGCAGGCCCCGGCGTCTGGGTGGCCTCGAGGCGGGCGGAGAGGTTGCAGGGAGAGGGTTTAGACTGATGGGGATGCCGATGCCTCAGACAGAGGGAAGGTTTCCCAGAACGAAAGTCTCCCTAGGGGTTTACAGGGATGACGGAGATCTGCCGCCCCTGGGGGTCAAATACACGAGTGGCAGGGACTGACTGGCTACGCAGTAGCTCCAGGGCTAGGGTTCTGGGATGCTCCGTACCGGCCTCCAGCTTTTGCTAGGAATATGCAACTATTTATTCACTTTAAAGCCAATCGGTAGATCTGCCTTTAAATTAGGAAAAAATGAGAAAGGAAAAGAAAGAAAAAAAAAAAAAGAATGAATGAATGAAAATCGGTTCGGCCATGTATGATACGCCCTCTGCGATTTACAGAGAAATTAGTTGCTGTGCTGAGACTCGTCCCTAAAACTGAACAGTTTGACAAAGCCAGCATCAACCGCAGTACAATGTATGAAAAAAGGGTTCACAGCAGGGCGGGGCTGGCCTTCTTGCGACACGTACGGCCACGGAAAACCCAGCTTACAGCAGGGCCTGTGCTTGCTTTGGTACTCTGCGCTTGTCTCCTGTAATTTTTTCATTAATATTTTTTAATCTTATTATTTTATGTGTGGGGGCGTTTTTGCTTGCCTGTGTGTCTGTACACCATGTGCGTGCCTAGTGCACTCGGAGGCCGGATCTCCTAGATTACAGAACGTTGTGAGCTGCCATTTGGGAGGTAGGAATGGAACCAGGGTCCTCTGCAAGAGCAGCCAGTGTTCTTAAGAGCTGAGCCGCCTTTTTGATGAGACTCTGGTGTTGCCCTCCGGAAATTATTAATTTTCTGAACAAGGGGTCTTGGGTTTTCATTCTGTAGCAGTTAAACTAGGTGGTTTGTTTTACTAGTATCTTCATATGCATCTCTTTAAATAAGCATAATGAACTAAAGTGATTCATTATCTAAAATAATCATGTATTTTGTGCTTGGGAATGAACCCATTCCCGTTTATTGTCTTTGTAAGACTCATGTTAATACTGTATTTGAATGTGATCAGAGGCGGGAGGATTACTGTAAGGTCCAGGCCAGTCTGGGCTGCATAATGAGTTCAAGCCTGCTAGACTGTATGTAGAGACCTTGCCTCTGAAAAATGAATGAATGAATGAATGAATGAATGAGCGAGCGAGCGAGCTTGGTACATTAACTTTCTGGTGCAGATTTTTCCAATTGTATTGGAAGTATTAAATATTTCCATATTTGATGTCTTTTCTCCCCTTCAATTCTATATACTCTGAACGTGGCCCCCCAAAACCAGGAAACCAATTTACCCACAGTTCCATGCTACCCCAAATTATATCATCTATAATTAAAACAAAATTCTGGTAATTGTTCATTGCATTTGATATGTCAAACAGCTACCTTTAGAAGAGATTTTCCAGCAAAACAGGAAGCTCTTGTGTACAGGGCTCTCTTCGGGAGCAATTCCTGAAAGGCATGTTTCTGTGTAGTCAGTTATTAAGTTAACCATACCAAAAAGGAACAGTTATTTAAAGGGATTCACTAAGAAAGACTTCTGTTCTAAAGCAAATATGGTCTGCTGGTTTACCCATTCTGTTAGTCTAGCTTTTCCTAAGCTCGTTTCAATTAAAGTGATCTAATTGTGCTGACCTTTGTCTGGGATGTGAATTGATGAGGTCTTCAATCAATGCTCCTGGAAGCCAGTTTGCTCTCACTGGTCTCTGAACGAAGGCTGCCACATTTCAGCTGAGCAGCAGTGAATGCAAACTTTTGGTCTGAAGGGCATGGTGAGAAAAATCAGGCAAAGGCCATTATCCCTGAGTATTTTTAATGAGTGAGTTAGTGTCATCTTTGATTAAGAAAAGAACACCTTTTTAGACTTTAAGTGGGTATGAATTCCAATTAACACCAGAGCAACTTGAAAGGGGAATAGAACATTTAATCATCTTTTTCCACTAAAGAATCTCAATCAGGGCTTTAAAAAGATGGCTTAGTAGTTAGGAATGCTTACCCTCTGGAAGAGGACTCTAGTTTGGTTCCCAGCAACCAAGTGTAGTGGCTTGCCACTGCCTGCAACTTTAATTCCCCGGGATCCAGTGCCCTCTTCTAGTACAACAAACACCTATAGTCATGTGCACAGCGCCCCTTCTCCCCCACTCATGTGACCACCCCCCCATACTTAAAAATAAAATAAGTGTTTAAAAAATAGGACCGTAATCACATAATAAACTTAAAATGACGCCTTGCTCCTCCACTCTTATAAACTTGGTTGTCATGTCAACAATAGCCCCAAATGTACGTGATGCGGATAATTAAGAAGTTTTCTAAAGTATAAAGAAACTGAAATATCCCAGCATTACATCAGTTACACTTAGAATATAATATCTTTAGAAAGGTGCAGCTTTATTTTTTACTTATAAAGCCTTAGATTTTATTGCTTTTAACCCACTATTGTTATTAGGTTTACAGACACAACACTGGTCATATAACAGATAGAAAAAAAAAGTCCTGAAAGAAAATATGATCAATTATTAACAGTAGCTGTATTTGCATGATACGCAAATATGAGCACGAATTATTTTTAATTTTACATTTCTTTGTGTTCAACAAAATGAGCTTGTATAAATCTATGAAGAGATAATGTCTTTAAAAGGTATGGAGGTTCAAGTGTGACTGTCCCTGTAAGAGCAGGTATTTGAACTCTTGGTCCCAGGTTGGTGATACTGTTTGGTGTCTTCCTCCACTTCCTGTTACTTCTCTGTCTCATGCTTGTCATTGACAATCAGGTTTCTTGCTTCTTGCACAGCCGCTATGACTGCCTGCTGCCATGCCTCGCCACCATGATGGACTCCTACCCTCTGAAGCTGTAAGCCAAATAAACCCTTCCTGTATAAGCTACCTACGTCATGGCATTTTATAACAACAGAAAAGTAACTAATACAAAAGAGCAAGAGCAGCATCGCTTTCAGAGTAAGGAGAAAGTTCTTGTTCGGAAAAATAGTTTCATAAGTGGCTAGTAATATTATTTTATTGCATAAAGTTATTGCTAAGCCCTCACCCCTTTTTAAATTCATAGTCTTACTATGTAGTTTTGACTGGTCTCATACACATGATCCTCTTGTCTCCCAAGTACTGTGATTACCATCATGGCCATCTATCTGCAGTACCAATTTTTATAAAAAAAAAAAAATAGTACAAAAGAATGAATGTCACATACATGTCTGACTTACCTCTTTTTCTGAATTAATATTACATTTGTATGTTCAAATTGTCCCCCCAAGCATTTGCTGAGAACGACAGACTGAAATGACATGTTTAAGATTACCCAGTTCTAGGGCTATGTGAAGATGTCCTTTACTTAAGGGGTCCAGTTACGTCAGACTGGGATGATAGCAATGAAGACAGTTTGGCAGCAGATGCCACGCAGACTTGTGTATGCTTGACTTGACGGAGTTACCTACCTCTGTCGCCGCAATTACACTGTAGCCTGTGTTTAGCATAACCAAATTAGCAGTTTGCTCTGATGGAAGACTTAGTCCCAGAGATTGATGCCTGGTATTCAAATGAGTCACATGCCCCCTAAAATAGGGTAGACCAGATATACATTCCAGTCTTGGAGCACTGCAGCTGGGCTTGGTGCCAGTTTGCTCCTTAGTTGATTTCATATTGGAGAAGAGGCAATTTCTGAAGATGTTTGTGTTCATATAAGCATCAGCCTACTGATGAAGGCTACTGGCCAGGTCTTAGTGTGCAGAGACAGAAGAGAGAATGTTTGCTTCTTCCCACCTGGAAACTGTGCATGCCATCGTTGTGTTGGTCCAGCCCAATGCCTGATAATTAACCCGAGGGAATGATCAAAAGTAGGTTTCGAGCTCCCACCATGTGGCAGTAGTTGGAGGCAGGGGGTGAGTGACAAATTATCCCAAATTGAAATTTGCAGTAGATAAGCCAAATTAAGCCTGATGAGTTACAGTTCCCACTTTTAATGAGTTCTTTAATAATATATTTAAGGGACCACACAGATGCTTCAAACTCTTGTGCTATTAAAAGGAATGGGGACGATTTCTACCCACAAATATGAAGTGATCTGAAGAATAATTTGTTAACTGAAAAAGCAAGGTGCCAAAGCATAAAATGGCAGGCTATTCGAATGCTTAAAAAGAGAAAACGAACTATAACTATGGAAGTAATTTTTATGCATGTGAGCCTGCTTTTATTTGCAAATTGACGCTGGCAGAAGAAGCCCAAGATTAATTAAATGTGTGTGAGGGAAGAAAGAGACCAGAGTGGAACAGATGAAGAAAAGGCTTCTCTAAATACACCTTATTTGGAAACCTTCCAGGCTTAAAAAACCAGAAACAAAAAGAAAAAAGAATATGGATACAAGGCAAAGTCATGCAAGTTTTTCTCCTCCTTTTTTCTTCTTCTTCTTCTTTTTCTTCTTCTTCTTCTTCTTCTTCTTATTATTATTATTCTTTTTCCATGGAAAAGGATTTTCGGTAACTTCAATCAAAGCTCAATTATGCCTTTTGTGGCTTTTTAGATTTTTATTTCTCTATAATTGCTAAACTGTAAAATATTTGGAGAGATTCTTGCTAGGATAATTATGTAATCCGTTGGCCTTGTATATTGGTAACTATTAACTCACTCCTGCCTTTAAAAGATGGTCTGAAAACAAAAGTCAGTTTGGGGTAGATTCTACTGTTGCTGTTCAAAAAAAGTCACCACAAACGACAATGGCTGAGAATTTTGGAAGTGAGGTACATGCTGATCAGTCACTGAGTGGCTCTTCTGGAGAAATGTAGTTTTTTCTGGTTGCAGAGACCCCTCAGCTCTGGTAATTCTTTATGAACAGAATGGGACAGAGGTGTGTCACTGAGATCAATGTGAAACTGCTTTTTCTTCTTGCATTTCCTCTCTTATTCACCTTCTGCTTGCTGGGTTTCACCCTGACCACATAATATAGAGTGCCCAGGACTTAAAGCGTGTAATAACATTTGCATTTGTATTTTCGCTCTCTGTCCCGGCTTTACTGTTTTGTTTTAAGCTCTTTGATGGTAGCATGGCTTTTACAAAGATTTCTTGGGTAACTCACTTATATCTTTTGTTTTCTGTGTTGTATTTGATTAAAAAAAAAAAAAGAGTTGCATTATCCCCTGTTTCTAGTGCATAATTTTGCACAAAATATTACATTCCCTGATGTGAGACTTATTTGCAATAATTCTTTAACCATATCCTACTTCTTTTCCATGCCCTAAGATAATAATAGAAATGAAAACACCTATGTTTGAATTGAATCTTTCTTTAATTTTTCATGCTTAATCTCCGGTGTAATAAAGTGTTATCTTTTCATGGCTAGTGCTAATCAGGCTTCTATAGTCTTATGATAACACATAGAAGGACTCTTCTGTTTTCAAGACTTCTTAAGAAAGAAGAAGACAAACAAGAAAGGACAAACTTTGGCTTGGCACCATATTTCAACCTGATCTGCTTCCCTCTTTAGAGTTACCAATTTCTTGAGAATAGTGTCAGTTCACTGGATAAGCAAGACGTGCGATGTCACTCACACATCACACAGCTCACCCCTATATTCCTAAACTCCACCAAGGAATTTTCTACACTTGAAATTATTCCTGATTTCAATGTGTTATCTCCCACTAATTGCATGATTTTATTTGTGACTAAATAAATAGCTGAGGTGCTAATGAAATCGCTCTTTGTAGATCAGTTAACTGTGGTATAATTCATTTAGTAGCATCTTTTGTATACCTACTGTACAATATGCCTAGTAAGGCATACTATAAGATGCTGTGTATATTATGGTACTGGACAAAACATACTTCTTTTCAAGTGGGAAAAAATGAATTATATCTCTCTGATTACTTCTATTTAATACTCAGTAATAGTGCTAGTCATTACAATTGGACATGTGAAAGAAATAAAAGGTACACATTTAGAGGGAAAAACACCTAATTCCTGAACCGGGCAGAAACTTATAATGCCAGAATTTAGGAGACCAGGGTAGGAGGCTGCACAGCCAGAGCTTGCTGTAAAACAAACACCTAATTCTTTATTTGCAGATGATGTGATAACTTTCACAGAAAGCCCCAAAACTTCTAAAAGGAAGCTGTCGGACTCATATCTGCAATTTTCAAAATCATAGAATACAGCATCATAATATCAGTTCTCAAAATAATTCTACAGAAACAGGACTATCACTTTGTATGTGTAGGTTGAGGCATTAATACAAAGAGGAACGAAATACAAATAACCTAAAATGTTATAACTGATGTGTAGCAAAGTGGTACCCCAACCCTGATATTCACCACTCAAAAAACAAAACAAAACAAAACAAAACAAAACCAGAGCAATTGTTTTGCCAGGTTCCTTAAACTTCATATATTTGAAATGCAGCATTTCAGTCCTACTGTGACTCAGACTCTAGAGAGGCTTCATTCTGAGGAAGTTCATTTTTACAAGAAGACCAGGAGATCCTGAGGAAGGGCCTTCAAGAAACTATGACTACATGAACTGTATAGTTCTGTGTGCATAAGGAGTCCTCTATATACAGAGGAAACACCTTAAGCCTCTTAGTGAATGCCTGCAACCTTCTACAGCACCAATATTTATATGTACTGGTTCTTCCTTCATATACACATATACCTGTGATAACATTTAATTGTAGATTAACAACAGGAAAAAATTAATGATAACAAAGTAAACATAATTATAAGAATATACTGTGATAAAAGAAATATGATGTTTCTCTTCAAATATTTTTTTTCTCTTTTGTGAGGTAAAATTTCACAGTGTAGCCAGGGTAGCCTGAAGCTTACTATGTAGCACAGGTTGGCCTTGTTTTGAGATGGTTATCTTATAATTAACCCCAGCTGGCCCCAAACTTAAGCTCCTCCTGCTTCTACCTCCTGAGTGCTGCTGGGATTACAAGCACCTGCTGCTGCACTCAAGTCTGGAATAGTTCAATGAGCAGCAGATGTAGTGAGATGCTGGAAGAGACTGAGGGGCTGGCAGCGTCTGCAGCTGAGAGGGGAAGAGGTAGCATTAAAGGCTGAGCCCCTGGTGAAGCCCACAGCAGAGCTTAAGAGTCAACTCTGTGGAGAGGACCTTCAGGGAACGTCCTGCAGTCCTCAGCCCCGCAGCCCCGCAGCCCCGCAGCCCCGCAGCCCCGCAGCCCCGCAGCCCCGCAGCCCCGCAGCCCCGCAGCCCCGCAGCCCCGCAGCCCCGCAGCCCCGCAGCCCCGCAGCTCTGCAGCTCTGCAGCTCCGCAGGCACAGGGTCGGAGAGAGAGCAAGCAGAGCATGGAGTGTGAGTCCTGAGCTCAGAATGCACTAGAGAGTGCACATGGTTAGCAAGCAAAGACTCACAGGGGCTAGGGAGAGATGTGAGGGCAAAAGTCCCCGCTGCCCATTTTACTGTTATCATTGACATAACTCATGGATTATTTTCCCCAGGAAAAGTTCTGTTCACACTGCAGGCGTGAGTACATGCAAGCCTTGCAAGTCCCCATGGTGGGGGTCATTCATAGCTTCCATTCCCCAGATCAGCAAACTGAGGAATGCAGAGCTTATAGGTGACTCCCATACCTTAGTGCTTGACTGGAACTACTTTATCAAGGTAGCTATGCTTTGTGTTTGTGAAAGGGTCAGACTAACTTTGCAACCTGTATGTCTTCTAAAGCCTATAGTTTTGAGTTTTAGGTCCAGGTTAAACTAAAGCCTCTTAGTACCTTTCCAGAGAACGGAGGAATGTGACCCTATCTGTGAGGACATATATATATTTATTTATTTATGTATATTTATATATATTATATATATATATAAACAAGCAAGCAATGACCTTCACTCAGCAAAAAGAATGACCAGACCCTTGTCTTCGAGATAGTGTTTCTTAGCAACCAACCCAGAAGGCCCATCTGAGTATTTCCTGACCTCCAGCCAAAAGCCGACAGCCCTGATCTTCAAGGATGAGCTAACCACCACCACCTTTAATTGCAGCTGCATCCACACTTGGCAGGACTGGCCAAGCTTGAGCACCTAAGACTAACCAATTACCTTTATAGCTTCCTCATCAATCCTAAATTGCTAAAACTGCAACTTCAAAATTCCCACGCTTTGTCTTTTAAAAACCCAAGGCCTTTGTCTCCCAGTGCCACTCTTTGCTGACCGGCAGGGGTGACCCCATTGTGCAATGGTTAAAAATAAACCTCTTGCGATTTTGCAATGATGAGATCTGGTCTCCTGAGTTCTCTTCATCGCTTCTGAAAATTAGGCTCTTGCTGGGCCTAACATTTGCTTGTTTGAGGAAGAGGTAATAGAAGTCAGACTGTGCCAGCGCTGTAGGCATCAAGGCCACCAGCTGGAACAGCCATGGGACAGCTTTCACAGTGATTGCACAGCCACCGTCTCGCCAGTGCTACATTTTTGGTGATGGAGTCTTTAGGTTGGTTTTGGGGTTTGCTTTTTATCCTTGTTAGCTTTAGCTGTAAGAATCTCCATTTAACAATTATCTTTTTTCAGGTTAGTCTGTGGGAACAACCTGTGGGGGGCTGTGTGGATTGCCTTTACTTATGTGGGAGCCCAGTTCCCAGTGGCTGGCCCTGTTTCCTGGGCAGGTGGTCCTGAGCTGTATAAGTGCACTAGCTACGCTGAACTAGAGCAAGCCAGCAAGCAGTGTTTCTTCGTAACCTGTAAATGTAAGTAAATATCCTTTCCTTGACCTACCGTGCTTTTGGTCAGAGGTGGTTTTTTGTTTTGTTTTGTTTTGTTTTTAACCATCACAGCAGAAAGGAAACTAGAACATTTTGGGTCTTCGTTTCTCTTTAGGACAGTGTCTCCTGTAACCCAGGCTGTCCTTGAATTTACTGTGTAGTCAAAGTTGACCTTCTTTGAACACCTTTCATGTGTTGGAATTGCACCACATGCAGCCTGCAATGTGGCCTTTTTGTTGTGTTTTGTTTATTTGTTTGTTTGTTTACTGGTTTGTTTATTTTGAGACAGGGTCTCACTCTGTAGCTCTATCTGTCCTGAAACTCATTGTGTAGACCAGGCTGGTCTTGAACGAACTCACACCTGTCTCCCTGCCTCTGCCTCCCAAGTGCTTAAGTTTAAAGGTGTGTGTCACTATGCCTGGATCCTGCAAGGTATTCTTTATAGCAATTGTGTTCATTGTCCTAAACTACATGAAGGTATCTTTGTTGGTTCTTTTGCTACCATGTAAGATAAATCAGTTTAAATAGTTGATTTTAGTTTGAATACAGGTTGTCTTTCCTGATATTCATTTAATATTAAATCCCCATTGTGAAAATAAAAAGATGAAAAGTTTAGACCAACTGGAGTCTATAGATGCTTTTGCAAAGTAATGAGGATTGGATAAGACCATTAGTTTTGTCCTCCACTGAATCCTTATGTGCTCTGTTACTATAAGACCTTAACCAGACATAGGTCATCAATCTTGAACCAGAACTATGAACCAAAATCAACCTCTTTTGTTTATTGGACACTTAGCCTCAAGCATTTCATTATAGAAACAGAAACCAGACTTACAGACTGTCTAAAGTAAAAGGATTGATTATGAAGATATAGGCATGTTCTGCGGAACCCACGAAAACTGGGCCTTCAGAAGGGAAGAAGCTGGAACCAGGTAACAAAATATTACTAGGACACACTCTCTCTGTATCGCTAATCAGTATCTTATTATCCTCCTCCTCCCCCTTCTTTACCTCATCCCTTTCCTCCACTGCTTCCTCCTCTTCTTTTGTTCCCACTCCATCCTGCTATCGTCTGCATTTCTTGTCTAGATTTTGGGTAGACAGTGATGATGCCTGTCTCATATTGTCATCAGGTCTCTTTTGCTACTCTGTCTATATTTGAACAAAGGGGCCTCTGAGTTGCTCAGCTTGGGGATGAGTCAGGAGGTTGTCCGCTGTGACTCCTGGGCACTCGTGAGAAGGCCAGCTGCATGCACAGCTCAGCTGGGGTGTTACACATGACACTCCCCCTCTGACTTTGGAGTACCCTATTTGTAGTTCTATATCATACCCTATGTAGATTTTCAAAAATACTCTACCTAAGAAGGCCCAACTTTTCTAGTTAGAACGGCACACTCCATACTCTGCAGATAGAAGGCAGCCAAGGTCACATCAGTAACATTCAGCACTGGGTGCACGGATAATTTTGACTTTTAATACATAAAGAAACATTAACCCTTTGATCATATAAATTGATGTTCTTTGGTTCTAGGAATTAGCGAATAGATGTATTTGGAACATATAATTAGATTATTATAAAAATCACTGACATGATAATGGAATTAATTTTACTATATTTTGTTTTATTTTTATTAATTTATTCACTTCGTAGGCCCTGTTCATCTCCTCCTGGTCCCATCCCTCCTCCCTCTTCCCTCCTATCTCTGTCCCCCTAGTCCTCAGAAATGGTGAATCCTCCTCCCTTACCAACTAACCTCAGACTATCAAGTCTTTTCAGGACTGACTGCATCCTCTTCCTCTATGGCCTGGCAAGGCCACCTTACTGGGGAAGTGATCAAAGAGTGGGCAACAGAGTTCATGTCAGAGACAGCCCCTGGTCCCCATACTAGGTGACCCACATAGAGACTGGGCTGAATCTGAGCAGGGGGCCCAGATCCCCTCCATACATGTTCCTTGGTTGGTACATCAGCCTCCACAGGGCCCCCCTGGGCCCAGATTTGTTGTCTCTGTTGGTCTTCTTGTGGAGCTTCTGTCTCCTTCAGGTCCTATAACCAAATATTTCAAGAGTTTATTATTACATCTTATAAATATGCAAATATCAACGAGATGCTTTGCCTTCTGTTTTCTTATAGTGTTCAAAATCTTTTATGTACACACATGTGCCTGATTCTCTCTGTATTTGTGTGTTTAGTTAGTCTTAAACTGCATGGGATTAAGTCATAGCAGATAGGTCCTATCTGGGATCATTCATTCTGTAGAAGATGAGTACCTTTGCCCAGAGGAGTAAGCATCCTAAGTTCAGTTGTCTGGTTCTCTAAGCCTGGGGATAGCTGTCTAGAAGTAGGTTGTGAAGGTCAACTTTCTGGTCCCAGGAGACTTTGCTAATTCTGGTAGTTGCATAGAAGAGGAGAAAGTGATCTGTCAGGGTGTAGTTCTTGGATCCTATCATCTTTGGCCAGGACACAGAACACAAGAGAATTCCCATAGTTACATAGTGGGTAGCCCTGCTTGTCCATGCAACTGCACATGGCAGAAATAAGATTTTAGTCTCTGATCCTAAAGCCAGTTCTCTGCATTGCTAGGTCCCCTGGTTTCTTGGAGGTTGACCATATATATCTCTGCAAAGTACAGACTGGGGTCACCTCTAGACGAGGCTTGAGGTAAAGCTAGCTCAGAAAGGCAGCTCTTGAATAGAGATCATAAAAGCCTGGTGAGGATGGGGCAGGGGTTGGGGCAGGCTAGGAGTTGGGAAAAACACAGGTGAGATCACACAGCCTCTATAAAGCCTAGTGCCTTGGGAAGAGCCTTCAGGTGTGGTCAGACCCAAGGTGTCTGCTATGGCTGGGCTGCTATGGCTAGGAGACTTGTTTTGGATGGCGATGAACTGCCAAGCTGTTTGCTTTTCAGTGAAATGCCCCACCCAAGAATGTTCCAGTCATCCCTCTAAAGTCTCAGCCCCTCCAGAGAGGGTCTGGTTTCCCTGAGTCAGTAATTGGGTCTCCTTCTGTCTAAGGAGTCTGCCAATTTGTCTCCAAGAGTGTTTTGCCCTTCGAGCAGATGTGGCTGCAACTAGCTCTGGATTGGTACCAGTCCCTTTCGGCCCTTGGTGTAGTAACTTTCCAGGTCTTTCTCGACACTGGGGCCACAGGTGGGCATTGGGTTTGAACTTGACACTCAACTGGTCAGCCCCAGTTGCCAGAATGTTTGCACACAGAAGGTAACCATGAACTTGCTAATGGACAGCCCCTATCTGCAGCAGTTTGGTAATCTACCTGCCCAGAGAACTGATTGCTGACTGCCCCCAGCCAGAAGGTAAAACAAAACAAACAAACAAACAAAACAGCATCTTGTTCTCACTCTTGGCAAGGATTCTGCTAAGTACTTTAATGTGTGTTTGCCAGATGTGTTGAGGATGGGCTGGCCTGATGTTCCCACCTTGATCATGTGTGTGTGGCAGGGGAGGAGGTAAACCAGTCACTAGTTAAGACTTCTAGTCCAGTTTCTGTTGCTTTTCCCAGGGTTTACTTAACTTTCTCCCATAAAATTGTACACACTGAAGCTTATATAATCTCCAAATCAAACATACTAATCTTTAAAGTTTGTTGTTGTTGTTTTTTTTAAGACAGGGCTTTGCTATTTAGCCTCAGCTAACCTGGAATTCTCCTGGTAGCCCAAACTTATTTCAAACTTGAGTTTTCTGTCTCCACTGACACTGTAGCCATGTACGACGACCATTCTTGACCTATATGTTTTGCTTTTCTTTTCCATTGCTATCTTTCAGAAGACATATTCAAACTGGCTACAGTGTCAGTAGAGACAGAAAACTCAAGTTTGAAATAAGTTTGGGCTACCAGGAGAATTCCAGGTTAGCTGAGGCTAAATAGCAAAGCCCTGTCTTAAAAACAACAACAACAACAAACAAACAAACAGGGATGGGAAGAGAAGAGGCAGGAACATGGCACCGATGGGTTATCGTGGAGAAGAAACCACATGGGCGGGGAGGAAGGACTCCAGTCATGGAGTGAAAAGGCTCAGATGAAGAATATAAGCAAGTGTCTTGGGATTATGGGTGGAAGGTAGCCCAGATAGGAAGATTAAGGTGGATGGTGTTGGATGGGGGTGCGAGATGGATGATGAGGTTATTGATATAGAGTAGGTAGAAATATCTGGCCCGCCCAAGATAATAAGGCAATTATAAAACAAAAAAGCAGTCAAGGCTGTAGCTTCACCTCATCTAGCCTCCGTCTATCATAGCCTCTATCTACTTCCTATCACTACAGCTCCCACTTCCCACAAAAGAAAGTACATTTCAGCATCTGGGAAGTATTAGGGGAGACAGAAAGGGCATTTTAAGAGTTATTTTTCTGAGGCAGTGGCTCATGTAGCTGTGCCGATGAACCCATTGAACTGGTTCTTCTGCTTGGATTACAAGTGTGCGCCCGTGTCCAGCTTACATGGTGCTAGGGATGGAATGTGGAGCTTCATGCATGCTAGACAAGCACTTCACCAACTGACCAACATCCCTAGCTCTGGGATGCTTTCTGACATGATGACAGATGCATATGTCGAAAGAGTGAGGGAAGAAGCGTTGGTGGCAACTCAGAGTTTGGCTTTGGCTAAAACTAAAGAGGTCACTTCTCTATCTCCACAGCAGAAGAGCAGCCAAGCAGGTCCAGAGATGGAAACCAAGAACTTGGGGGGTTGTATCAGCTTTAGAATGCTCGCTAGACTCCAGGAGGGGATGGAGTGGAGAGTGGTGTGTGGATGTAGTGGTCAGAAGCTGAGAGACAAAGAGGGCTGGGCTTTGATTCTGGGGCCTTCCGCAGGAAGGTGATGAAGAAGATCATAAGAGAGGGATGAGGTTTAAGGGACAAAAACCAAACTCTCTGCCCCAAAGCACAGGCAGAAAGGGGACAACAGCTGCTTTGGGAGCTGTTCAGGGAGGTGGGAGAAAAATGAGAGGGTTTTCATTTGAGTCAGTTTTACTTGTAGCCTTGCCTGGCCTCAAACTCTCAATCCCCCTTCATCAGCCTCCTTGGTGTTGGGTCTGAATGTATGTACTACCACTCCTGGCTGAGGGGATATTTTGACAGCAGATGGAGAAAGTGGCTAAGAACAGTAATAAGCCAAAGAAGCAAGGACTGAAAAGTGACCGCATTGTGGATTTCAAGATTTTACACAGCTGACAAGATTGTTATTCTCATCATAGAAACAAGAAAGCTAGGACTCAAGGAAGCTGAGTAACTTGCCCAGATGGAAATCAGTGTGGGGGGTTCCACAAAAATTAAAACCATATGAGCCTCCAGTGCCAGCAGTGGCTAATGCACAGAGTGTGTAAAGTCGGTGTGATAGAGAGACGTCAGCACTCCTGTGCTCAGTGCAGCTCTGTTCACAGTAACAGTGATTCAGAAGGAACCTACCATCCATCAACAGATGACTGGCTGAAGAAAATGTGTAAATACACAATGGGACACTGTTCAGCCTCTTGCCATAACATGGGTGATCCCAGAGTACATTGTGTCAAATTAAATAAGCCAGGCATGGAAAAACACCTCACAGCACCACTTGACTGTGGGGTGTAAAAAAATGGTATAGAATTAGGAAATAATGCAGTAGGAGTGTTGCTGTGTCAAAGGACACACAGTTTCAGCTAGAGAGAGGAATGCATTCAAAAGATGCAGAGCAGGTGAGCACCCACCGCTTGATCCCCCAGCAGCAAGCACGAGTCCAAACCAGTTCCAAAAGTAGTCCTCTGTCTTCTGTATGTTCATCATGGTACACTACACGTACATCCGAACACACAGATGTTTCATATACACATACAAATGATAATTACAAAGCTATATTTTAGAGCCAAGCATGGTGCCACACACTTATTATAATCCCAATACTTTGGAGACTGCGGCGGAAGAATAAGGAATTTAAGGCCAGAGACCTGATCTCAACCTACTTCCCAAATCTATTATGCACCGTGGTGTCTCCAGCTGATAATATGTTTTATGTTTCAAAATTGATAAGGTAATGTTCTCACCACAAAAGATAAATGTGGGGTAATGCTCACATTAAATAACCCAATTTCTCATTCCATGATATAACCATATGTCAACACATTGTATTGTACACAATTAAGATACACAATTATTTTAACATGGCCTTTTATAGCAGAGGTTGGCCTTGACTTTTGATCCTCTGCTGCCACTGGGGTTATTAGCATTTGTCCCATATCCCACTAACACATTTTTTCCCTTTTTCTTTTTGGGGATAGGGTCTTGAAGCTGGCTTGGAATTCACTGTGTGTGCTGGCCTTTCATTAGTGATAATCCTCCTGCCTCAGCTTTCCAAGTGCTAGGATTCTAGATATACTGTAGCACTATGTCTGGCTCCAAACATAGTTTTTAAAACATTAAAATTTTGCCTTCATGTTTTGTGTGTGCATACTACATGCATGAATGTGCCCAGGGAAGCTGGGAGTGGGCATCAGATCCCTTGAAACTAGAATTACGGGTGGTTTGTAAGCTTTTCAATGTGGGATCTGGGACTCAAACCTCGGTTCTCTGTGAGAGTAGCAAGTGTTCTTAGCCATCTCTCTGACCCCTTTAAAACAAGGCTTTGCAGCTGCTAAGCATGTGCTTAGCATGGACTATATGCCAGCAAACAGAGTACCTTGAAGTCACACCCTTGAGGCTCACTGCTGTATGACCTACATCTCCAGGCTCACAGTGCTCTTCCTACTCCAGGGCCCTTTTCTCCAACTGCTGTGTAAACTCTGGCAGGGCTTCCTCAGAGAAGTGGCATCTACTTGGAGGATGGCTGATCAGTGCAGAATGTTCTGAGAATGATTCCAAATGAGGCCGGCAGAGAACAAATGCAGTGCGTTTAGTGGTGGCTTCTTTACCACTTTGATTCCGTTTTAGCACAAGATTGCTCGAGAAACTTCCTATTAGCATGAGAGAGGGAAATGGCTCGAAATAAAAGTGTTTATACCCAAAACTGCAGGGTAGGATTTCAGGCCCCTCTCACAGATTTCGGGCAGAGATGCAGATTGTGAGGGAAATCTAAGCTCTTTGTGTTCAGTCCTTACCCCCACCCACCCACCCCCCTTTTTTTTTCCTTTCATGCTCAGCACTCATTTTTTTTAACACTAATCAGAATACTATGAAGTTAACATAAATAATCCTGCATCCCTTAGCATGTTCTCAAGTCCTCAGGAAAACTATTTCAAGTGAGAGGCATTTTCTTCCTTGAGAACAAAGTAGCTAAGGAACTTCCCTGCTGCATAGATATTATTTTCAGGCTGTGTGTTCTAAAAATTTCTGAACATAGGTTTCTCAAATCTGGGGTTTTCTGACCAAAGCTGAGTGGGTTTAGAATAAGTTGTACAGGCTAGTCGTACAGATAAAGATTCTTTTAGGTCACCCTTAAAACATGGACAGCCATTCATTTCCATTTAAAATCATTTCCTCAGGACCCATAAGAAATAACCAAAAACCCAGTGGCTTAAACCAGTGGGAATTTATTCTCTCACAGTTTGGGAGATCTGAAGTATAAAATAATGGCCACAGACTCTCTGAGTGCTTCAGGGAAAACTGTGGCCTTTCTGTCTCAGTG
The DNA here is from genome assembly GCF_030254825.1 of Meriones unguiculatus. NCBI lineage: Eukaryota > Metazoa > Chordata > Mammalia > Rodentia > Muridae > Meriones > Meriones unguiculatus. Next base: position 103,791,470 of record NC_083351.1, read on the forward strand.
TGTTGTGGTTGGAGGTCTTCCTGATATTTATCTTCATGTGCCTTTGGCCAAATCTCTGTTAAGTCATTCCCTTCGGTTTTCTGGAAAGGGCACTGTGATGGGGCTTAGCAAGCACCTAGATCCAGGAAGAACTTCTCTCCAGACCACTAGCTTCTTTGTCTGCAAGCATTCCTTTTTAAAAATAATGTTACAGCTGGGTGTGGTGGCTCACACCTTTAATCCCAGCACTTCAGGAGGCAGAGGCAGGAGGGTCACTGAGTTCAAAGCCTGCTTGGTCTGTTTATTGAGCTTTGGGACAGGTAGCACTACACAGAGATACTGAGCAGTAAAAATAAAGTAAAACAAAATAGAAAGTAATGGTCATACTCCCTGCTGGGTGCAAAGGATTTGATTGTACAGTCTGGGGGGGGGAGGGGTTGCCGCCCACTCTACCGTACAACATGCTAGTGGAGAGTGGTGGCAAGGAATTGGGGCCTTCAGCTAGACTCGCTCTGATGCCCACGTTCGTGTTTGGGCATGCCACCCCTTCGAAAGCACATAGCCTGAGTGTCCCTAATGCAAAATGGCTTGGGACCAGAAGTGTTCCTAATTTGGCAATTTCTTGGGTTTGGGCTTTTATTGGATGCACATTTCTGACCACCAAAACTGAAATGCTCCTAAACTCAAAATTGCTTCTTGGTGTTGGGCCTCATGTCTAGGGAGCATAAGGCGCCACTGAGATACACGCCGAGCCCTACAGAACCCACCCTGGTTTGTTATTTTCATCTGTCTCTTCCTTTAAAAATTTTTTTTTCTTTCTTCTTATTGTTGAGGGCTTGCTATGTAGTTGAGGATGGCCTAAGACTTGTAATACTCCTGTCTCAGTTTTCTAAGTACTGAGATTTAAGCACGTGTCATCATGCTTGACACCAAAATTTAAAACCTTTTTAAAACAAAGAAAAACAAAACAAAACAAAACTGAATCTTGTGTAGCTCAGGCTGGCTTCAAACTCACTTATGCTGATGAGACTGTCCCTGAATCCCTCCTGCTTTCACCTCCCAAATGCTGAGATTACCGGTGTGTTTCCTCATTCAGCTCAGAATTAGAAACTTTTTTGAGCACTGTATTATCTCAGTCTTCACAGAGTTCTGAAAGGCTGGGGTGGTGGCTCTGTTCAGAAGTGCTTACGGGCATACACAAGGGCTCACATTTGGGCCCCAGAACCCATATAAAGAAGTCAGTAATAAAAAATGCCAGCTCTGGGAAGGTGGAGACAGGATCCCTGGGGCTCGTTAGACAGCCAGTACAGACAAATCAGTGAATTTCAGATTCCGTGAGAGACCCCATCTCAAAGTATAAAGTGGAGCTCATTTGATGAAGAAGCTGATGTCAGCCTCCTCCACAGTCACACACTTATGAACATGCAGTGGTATGCATACACAAATGCCCGCACATACATATGCACACAACGCTGGATTCCAGAATCCAGATACTCAGTCCGAATCACAAACATTTAGAGAGGCTTACAGAAACAGCTGAGGGATAGTGGCTGATACAACTCAGTCTTTCCTCCCACCTTGTGGGTTTCTGGGTCCCACGGGAGAGTCAGGAGAGAAGGTTGCCCCAGATTAGGCATTCCTGTCTAGGAAGTGACTGTTGGTGACTAGCTCTGTGACCTTGAGGGCTTTCCCCAGTCCAGCCTCAGTCTCTTCTTGTGTAACCCTGAGGCAAAAACTGACATTGGATTGTCACTGGAAAACCGTGAGGTGCCTGCCGGCCGTAATAACTCTAGCACACTGGCCATATGATCTGACAAATGCCAGCATCCCATGTAGAGCCAGATATCTATACCTTCCTGATACAATTCAGCTTTCAGTTGCAGCCCCTGGAACTCAGCAGCTGCAGAGGAGGTGGCCTCGCTCCCCTGGCCTCACATCTGACAGCCAGGCTGCCAAAGACTGCTCCTCAAGGATGCTTCCACTTACCTCAGCCTCTCGCTGCTTGCGCCTCTTGTAGTGCAGTGCCCTTTCTCACCTGCTTGTTTGAAACCTGTGATTTCACAGTCTAGGCAACTCCACTTAGCTCCGTGAGACCCAGAGGAGGCTCAGTCTCCAGTCTTAGGATCCCCCAGGTGATCACTTAAATGTCTCTGAATTAGGTGATGAATTGACCCCAGAGCTGGGCATCCAGGAGGCGTGTGAAAACTAGGTTTTAAAAAGGGCAAAGAACTAAAGGTTGGGAGGAAGAGACTTGTTGGAGCGGCTGGGGTGGAAATTAAAGCCCTGGAGCCTGAGACAGCCCCTGAGAGTAACTGGTCCTGAGTGACCAGGAATCTGATTGGCCCGTATGGACCCTCTTCTCAGCTGTGGCATCTGATGGGCTTTTTGCCATCATGAAGGAGTTCTGAACTTGAACCTGAGTGATCCAGGCAACACATCTAAGGTCTGCGAGCTCTCCTATGAAAGCACAAACAAGAAAGAGCCAGAAGTTACACGTTATTGGCAATATTAGTCTTGATGAGGGTTTTCCGACCAAAGCTGAGTGGGTTTAGAATAAGTTGTACAGGCTAGTCGTACAGATAAAGATTCTTTTAGGTCACCCTTAAAACATGGACAGCCATTCATTTCCATTTAAAATCATTTCCTCAGGACCCATAAGAAATAACCAAAAACCCAGTGGCTTAAACCAGTGGGAATTTATTCTCTCACAGTTTGGGAGATCTGAAGTATAAAATAATGGCCACAGACTCTCTGAGTGCTTCAGGGAAAACTGTGGCCTTTCTGTCTCAGTGTGTTGTGGTTGGAGGTCTTCCTGATATTTATCTTCATGTGCCTTTGGCCAAATCTCTGTTAAGTCATTCCCTTCGGTTTTCTGGAAAGGGCACTGTGATGGGGCTTAGCAAGCACCTAGATCCAGGAAGAACTTCTCTCCAGACCACTAGCTTCATTGTCTGTAAGCATTCCTTTTTAAAAATAATGGTCTTTGTAAGTAATGTAACAGGGCAGTTATAAGACTCCAGGGACAAGCTCTTCTGTCTCTGGGCAGCTGTTATTCTTCATACACAAATGAGCAATATATGTGATCAAAATAAGGTGGGTGCTAGGAATTCAAGCTCTTGCGGAGGGCTGTGAAACTTGTCTTAGTTAGGGTTCTATTGCTGTGAAGAGACGCCATGACCATGTAACTCTTACAAAGGAAAACATTTAGTTGGGGCTGGCTTATAGATTCAGGGGAGCATCATTATCATCACAGCGGGAGTACTGGCAGTGTGCAAACAGACAGGATGCTGGAGGAACCAAGAGTTCTGCGTCTTGATTCGCAGGCAGCAGAAAAAGACTGAGCTCTAAACTGCGTGGAGATTGAGCATAGGAGACCTCAAAGTCTGCCTCCATTGTGACTGGCACACTCCCTCCAACAAGGCCACACCTCCTAATAGTGCCCACTCAGCACAAGCATTCAAACATATGAGTCTACAGGGGCCAGACCTGTTCAAACCACCACAAAACTCATCACCTCTGGTGTATTGCTCTTTTATTTACAGAGCTGAGCCAAGATTGTTCTTCTTATATCTTAATGTACTTTCTTACTATTACCCTGGGGATCTTGTTAAAATATAGACTTGCCATTGGCCTGTGGCCTTGTGGCTGCATGTGAGTTCCCTGGTGATGCCATGGTGCTCACCAGAGGACTTAACAGAGATGCAAGGGGTCAACTAGGACCCTGTTGCCCATGCACTATAATGTCCTTCCTCAAAAGCTCTGTGCAGGATCTACCAACATCTGTCTGCTGTGATCTCTCTCTCTCTCTCCACACACACACACTGGAATCACCTCTTCTTTCTATTAGCACTAGAGATATTTTTTCCCTAGGGTTGCCCTAACAAACCGAGGTTGGGTAGCAAAGTGAAAACAACTGCTTTGACCGAGTGTGATGGTAGAGCGTTCAGGCTGCTGGACTTTAACCTGCATGAGCTAGACATGTCACTGTCACTCACTCTAGTTCTCATCTAACAGCCTACTTCATTCCTTTGTACAGATATGATATTCCCTAACAACTCTGATACCTCACCTCCTCTGTGGGACATCTTCTAGACCCCTTTCTTTCCATGACTGGTGGTCCTCTGCCAAACCACTGGCCTCCAGGGAAGTCTGTCTTTCCTAATGCTATATTTTTTTCTGTCGTTGGCCTTCCTTTGGTGGGCCTCCTGGTGACTGTGAACTCTTTGAAGGAAAGTATGGAGACTTTGACTCAGTCTTGGGGGGAGGGTCTCACAAACTCTCTGGCCCATGCACCTTGTCCAGGGATAGTTAACAGTTGCAAATTACACTTCTAGTAACCAGCCCAGCAACAAAACAGCAGTTCTAGCAATAAACTACAGGTTTATTGAAGCAAAGGCTCATTGCTAATCCTCATTTAATCCCCCAAACCACTTAAGTATTGTTGACTCTTCATTCTGTAGACTTGGCCATAAGAGCACAGAGAGGTTAAGGGACTTGCCCCAAACCTTGCAGAGAACCTGAGTTCTCATATCTTTAACTAAAGAATAACAGTGTTGGAGAAGGGTCCTATGCACTGTGTTTACAGATGCTGATTTCAGTGCCTGAACATCTGGTTACCACCCTGCCTCAGGCATTGTTATGAATGTTGAACAATAACTCTATCCATATGATGTAAAGAATGTTCCCCAATTATTCCTGATTGGTTAATGTAGATACTGAAGTCGGTGACTGGGCAGAAGAGAGGTAGGTAGAGTTTAGATTCTTGGTTTGAGGTGAGGAGACCCTGGAGAAGGAGGAAGAGAGGGAGCAGAAGATGTAGCAGGAATGAGGACAGAGACAAGAAGTCACCATGGGGTAACTAACCAGGAGCACATGACCAAGAGCCACTTGTTTTGAGGACTGACCTGATGGAGCAGAAGCAGCCCAAGTAGAACATGTGCTAGTATTTGGAACTTTTGGATGGGAAGCTTAGAGAGTTGATATCTGCCCAGCCCTAGTGGCATTAAGGCTTATTATAAATCTAACAAGTTTCTGTGTCTTTTATTTGGAAAATAGCTGGTTACGGAATAACTGCTGCTGTGATAATTTCCTGTATTAATGAATATATGCAAGCCGGGCACTGTGGCACATGCTTGTAATCCCAGCACTCAAAGAGGCAGAGGCAGGTGGATCTCTGTGAGTTCCAGGCCAGCCTGGTCTACAAGGTGAGTTCAGGACAGCCAAGGCTACACAGAGAATCCTTGCCTCAGAAAAAAAAAACAACAAAAAATTAATACATACAGAATAATTAATTCATTATAGATAATAGTGTTCATTGATATGATGTTTATTCTTTTTCTTGTTGTTATGATAGGATCTCACTGTCAAGGCTGACATGGAACTCAGTGTATACCCAAGGCTGTCTTAGAATTTATGACAAACCTCCTGCTTTACCCTTCTGTATGCTGGGATTAGAGGAGTGAGCTACCATGCTTGGATTTGACCATTCTTTGTGTGTGTGTATGTTCACTTGTGAAGGCCAGAAGTGAATTTTTTTATGTCTCTCTTTATCACTCTTTTTCTTACTTTTATGTTTAAAAAAATCTCCTTATTTTATATGTACATATGTGTGTCTGCCCCTGGAAGTCAGAAGAGGGTATCAGATTCTTTAGAACTGGAGTTACAGATGGTTGTGAGTTCTCATGTGGGTGCTAGGAATTGAACCTAGGTCCTCCTCAAGAAGAGTAAATGCTCTTAATTGATGAGCTGTTTCTCTGACCCTTCCTTTTGAGGTCACTGCACCTCAAGCTCATTAATTACTCAAGACTAGGTAGTCAGTAATCTCCAGGGATCCTCCTATTGCCATTTTCTCAGCATTAGGATTACAGGTGTGCCAAGGTCTCCACGCTTGGCTTTTCACTTGGGTGATGGGGATCTGAACTCATGTTTTTAAGGCAAGTATTTTAGTGACTAACCCACTTCCCTAGCCTCGGCTAGTCTGTTATGACCTTCCTTTCATGGACTGATATAATAGCAATAGTACTGGATGTTTTTAACTTTCTCAACAAAACGCAGTGTATACAGGTTGGAATTGCTTTCTTTTTAAAGACCTTGTGAAACAGCGGTGCTTAGGAATGAATGGCTACTCTAGAAGTATCAGAACACAGTGACTAGTGGGCTTTTGTGTGACTGCAAGGAGATAGGTGATTTTAGTGGGTGCTTCTGAAAATGCAGTACAAACTTATGCTCCTCCCACCACACCCAGTTTGCTCTGAAAATCTCCTGATGATCAGATCCCCATATCTGTGAAATTGTAATGAGATCTGAGCAAAATGGCTCATGGATTTTTTTTTTTAACTTTCTGTTGCAATAGGCACCCTGTGAGAGTAGGCCATGTGGTAGCAGGCTTGTCCACTCCCACAGTGTTCTAATTCACTCTGACTGTCATCAGAAAGGAATTTCAGTCAGTGCAGCTTATTGCTCACTGTTCTCAGAACCAGAAGCCCAAGGTTAGGGTGCTGGTAGATTCAAGGTTGGGTTAAGGGCCTTTGTCTTCTGCAAAGATGATGCCTTCTTTGCTGCATCTCAAGTGCTAGAAGTGAAGCTAGCTGTCTAGAGCTTCTTTTCTAAGAACACAATTCTATCCACAAGGGTGGAGCCCTCCTGACCTAGTCATTCTCCAAAGGGTCCTCCTTCTAATGCTGTAACCTTAGAGGTTAGGTTTTTCACACGAGAAATTGTGAGAAGAGAAGCATCCAGGCCATAGAAGACAACTCTTGGATTCTCTTAGAATGTGTATAAGACTCTTGCTTAGGGAGTGTTGGTTTCTAGGGGCTTAGAGCAAGATGGTTAGAATGGTTCTAATGGTGATGTGAGTGCAGCACCAGGACTAGCAAGAGCTAGTCTTCACCAATGCAGATGCCTACAGTAGAGCCGAACAAGGAGATGGCAGGGAGAAGAAAAAGGGACATTTTACTTGGTGACTCATCAAGGCAAACACCAAACACACACACACACACACACACACACATACACACACACACACACATATACATGCACACACATAGATACACATACATACAGACATACACAGATATATACACAAATATACATATACACACATATACATATACACACAGATACACACACACACACACACACACACACACTCCAAAGAGCCCTGATGTTGTCAGGAACAGGTCACTTTCTCAGTGGCAGGTGAGCTGATAGAATCCTCATTTTCTCAAATTGAGGAAGAACAGACTCACATGAGTTGTCTTCCTTTCTCACCCTGTTCATATAATCACCAGGTGATCAGAATGACTGCCAAAATAAATACAGAAATTGCAACCATGTCCTTTCCCACATGTCATACCGTGATCAGACCCCACACCTATGAAAAGCACATCTCCTGGTTCCTGCACACCAGAATCCACCAGATCCTCAGGGCTGCAGAGAGTATCCTTGTATAAAGTAGCAGACCATTAGAGATAACACCAATTATGCAGGAACAATGACCCTAGGAAGGGCTCTGTGTGGGCCTCTGTGACCCCATCTTTATTGTCCCCGAGGTGAGTCATTGCACCTGGTGAACCCGCGGCTAAGTAGCTCAAAAGTTAAGAAGCTTCAGGGCAACAGCAGAAAAGACCATGTGATTGGTGTCACTAGAGCTATCTTGCTAGGTAATAGATTGATTGTGTCTGTTGCATAATAGCTTTTTTCCCCTTAAGCTAGATGATGTTGAAATTGGCAACGGTCAAGTTTCCAATCTGGTAACATTTCACCTCTACCAATTTCTCAGTCACAGTAAGGAGGTAAAGATTTCTGGGGATATTTCTTTTACTTTGACAGATGGGACCCAAGGAGTAAACCCGAGTTTGTACTAACACGTTCATTGATTGATGTGAAGGGGAGTACAAGATTCAGACATTCATTTTTTCCCCTGAAACAAGGTCTCACTTTGTAACTGACAGTGGACTTTAGTCTCCAACTTACTGTATAACCTTAAAGGGGGTCTGGAATTCTTAAGAAATGCCTCAGACTCCTTGGCACTCTCTCTCTCTCTCTCTCTCTCTCTCTCTCTCTCTCTCTCTGTCTCTCGCTTTCTGTCTCTATCTCTCTTCCTCCTCTCTTTTTTTTGAGATGGGATCTCTAGCAGGCTAAGTTGACCCTGAGCTTGCTATGTATCTAAGGATGACCTTGAAATTCTGATCTTGCCTCACCCTTCCAAGTGCTGTGATTTTAAGTATGAAGCACCTCTCCCCAGCTGATTTTTCCCCTTTGGTAATCTAACTCCTCCTGGAACCCCCTTGAAGCTTTCTTCCCAGTTTATTTCTTGTTTCCTCTCTTTTCCTCCTCCCAGCCACTGAGTCTAACTAGTGCTGCTTATATGTACATAAGAGCAGAGCCATCCACTGGATCATAGGTCACATTGCTGAAGAAAACTGACTCTCTCAGCAGCCCTCACCTGCCCAAGGCTCTTCAGTTAGGGGTGGTGTCTCATGAGACCTTCCCCTGTGAAAGCTGAAGTACTGATTGGCTTGACCTTGGGTAGGTCTTGTTCGGACAACTGCAGCGGCTGTGAGTTGGTGGATGTAGTGACTCTGAAGACAGCCTTTCATAGCGGTTCCCTTTGGTTTTGTTCTTTCTCTCCCATTTCCACGATGTTGCATAAGCTTTGGGAGAGGGCATGTGTTATAGATGTCTCAGTTAGGGCTGAACAATCCACAGTCCCTTAGCACTTAATTCTCTATGCTTGACTAGTTGTGAGTCTCTGTATCTATTACATACAGAAGCCTCTCTAACAGGGAGTGAGAGCTATACTTATCTCGGAGTATAAGGACAAATATGTAGAAGCAGTTTGATAGTATGTTTCTTTAGTAAAATTATAGTAGTAGGTTTTCTCCTATGGCCTGTGACCTCTCCAGCCAAGGTTTTTGGCCAGGTTTACAATATGAAGCCTGGGTTCTCTTTTGTGGACTATTAAGTCTAATGAGAAAGCTAATGGTTATACCCATAACACTGTGCCACTGTAGCACCAATGAACATATCTTGCCAGGTCTATTGTTACTCTAGAACATGTGCTTCAGAGCTGGATAAAACTATTGATAGCTTTCCTCTCCTAGCACTAACTGGAAGGAAGCTTCCAACTCAGTACCAGCTTGAATCCTTTCAGTGTTACCATAACACAAAAGCTAGATTTAAACACACACATACATGTATGCACACACACACACCACAGAGACCAATATATAAATATCCTAATGAATATAGATTTAAAAATTCTCAATAAGATATTTACAAATTGACTATAGACACACATAAAAAAGATCATCTACAATTATCAAGTTGGCTTTATCCAGAGATTTAGGTAAATTTCAAAATATGCAGATTGTTAAATGTAATTAATCGTTTAAGTGGGGTTAACAACAGAAACTATATATAATAATTTAAATGGAGGCAGAAAAGGCCTTTGACAAAACCTAACATTCCTTTGTGATAAAAGTCCTAAAGAGAATAATACTAGAAAGACTATACCTCAACATAATAAACACTGTGATAAACCCATAGCTAACACCATCCTGAATGCTAACAATCCCATAAAAGTCAGGATCAGACAAGGCTGTCCAATACAGGGCTAGGCATCCTGGCTAGAGCAACAGGACAAGAGAAGGAAATAAAAGGAATACAAATAGGAAAGGCAGATGTCAAATTATCCTTGTTTGCAGATGATACGACACTGTTCATAAGAGATTCCAAATTTCCACCTGAAAATCCCCAGCACTTTTCAAAAAGTATCAGGGTACAAAATTCAGGAAAATCAGTGACTTTTCTATATGCCAATAAGAAGTGTAAAGGGAAAGAAGTGAAAGAAACTATCCCATTCACAATGGAGTAAAAAATAAACAACATTGAAATAAACCTAACCAAGGAGGTATAAGATCCCTACAACAAAAACTTTACATTTCTGAAGAAAGAAATAAATCAAGGAAGGCACTAGATGATGTAAAGATGTTCCATGCTCATGGATTGGTAGAAGTAAAAGTGTGAAAATGCCCATCCTATCAAAAGAAATCTACAGATTTAACACAATCCCAACCCAAATCCCCATGCATTCTTCACAGAGATAGAAGAAAAAAAAATCGTAAGATCTGTTTGACAGCCCAAAAGACCCCAGAGAGCTGAAGCAACCCTGAACAAATTGAATAATGCTGGGGGAATACCATGCCTGATCTCAAGTTAAACTACAGAGCAATGTAACAAAACTATCATGGTACCATCACAAAAGCAGACCTAGAGATCAATGGCTCCAGACGCCAGTCCATGCAGTTATCCACAAAGATGCCAAAAATGCACACTGGAAGACAGACAACATCTTCAGTAAATGGTGCTGGGAAAATGGAATGTCCACATGTAGAAGAATGACATTAATCAGTATTTCTTTCTGCACAAGCATCACCTCCATATAGACCAGTGACCTCAATGTGAAGCCCAAGACTCAGACTGAGTCAGCACGCTCTACCACATAGGCATAGGTGACCTTCTAAACAGCACTCCACCTGCATAGGAACCAACACCAACAAATAATAAACGTGATCTCATCTAATAAAAGTGTCCATAAAGCCATCAAGTCTGAGACTATGAGAAAAATTATTGCCAGCTGTGCATCTGGCAGAGGATTAATATTGAGACTATACAAATGGGTAAGATTAAGAAAGAGATGGCAACAAATGATTTGATGCTTTCTAATGGATAGCTTAACTCCACTACTGATAAAACTGAAAGGTTGCTTTTCCCATTCATAACTGTACCCTGTAATGACCATATAAAGATGGACCTTACGCCTCCACCTCATGGTCTTGGAAGCTTCAACAGCGTCTGTAGTTATGCTCTATGTAAATGAGTTGTAGAGGGTTGAAAATTCCAGGTCCTCACCTTCAATGCTTCTGGATATGACCTGATTTGGAAGAAGGTCTTTCCACATATATTCAAATGCAGATGAAGTCATACTGAAAAAGAATGTGCCCTACATCTGTTGCCCTTAGAAGAAAGAAACATTTAGATTGTATGCAGAAGGAAGACAGACACAGACAAGGGGCAGACATTAGGAGGCAAGAAGGCCAGGAATGTCAAAACCATTTGAATCTAGGAAGAGGCAAAGATGCATTCTTGCCCAGGGTCTTAGCAGAAGGGTATGGCCCTGTTGTCTTTTTGTTAAAATAACAGACTTATTGGTTAAAAATAGAAAAACAACACTTCATTTGGAAAGTACTTCCCTCTTAGATTTGTAAATAATTTACACACTTCATTTGATCACTTGCATAGTACAAACAACAAACGACACAAATGAGTAATCAGGAGTGTTTGGCTATATTTTCTTTTCTTGTGTGTGCATGCTTGTGCATGTGTATGGAAGCCAGGAGCCAACAAACTTAGATGTCATTTCTCAAGTACCATGTCCAGCATGACTTTTGAGGCAGGTCTCTAAGTGGTCAGCAAGTACCATTGATCCACTTGCTTTTACCTACCTAGCACTGAAATTACAAGCATATGCCACTGTGCCCAGCTTTTGTATGTGGTTTCTGGGAATACAATTCATGTTTTTTCATGTTTTTGTGGTAAACAAAACATTTTATCAACTGAGCTATCTTCTCAGTCCTTGTTTGTCTTCCTTCCTTCCTTCCTTCCTTCCTTCCTTCCTTCCTTCCTTCCTTCCTTCTTTCCTCTTTCTCTTGTAACAGGGCCTCAGATCTTAGCATACCTGACACCATGATGGAAATAACATTTAGGCCATAAAACTCAGCGTGGAAACAGCACCATCTGCCAAAGTGAAAAACAAAGACGAAATCCATCAAAGTCCATGGTTCTGGGAAGGTCTCTAAATGTACCAAATGCCCTTCCTTTTGGCTTCTGTAGTTCCACTCCTGGCTAACTGTTCTTGCTAACTGAAGTATGTCAACACAGAATAAGGTTTTTGTGCTTAAAAACTTACCTCCAGAAAGGCTCAGGGCTACACTGGGATCCTAAATACACAGTGCAGTTGCCAGCCAGCTAATAAAGACTTTGTGCTGGTCTTAAAACCACATCCAAGTGGCCTTCTCTGGTGGATAACCCACAACACTTACTCTCTTCCTTTTTTTTTCCCCCCTCCCCCTCTCCTGCTTCTCTCTTTCTTTCTGGTGCTGGGGATTAAACAAAAGGCTTTGACATGCCTGCTAAGCAGGTATCAGCAGCTGCGTCTTCAGTCCTGGATGGATGCCTTTTATGGGTCAAGCACAACTTGCACAGCGAGTGCAGCCAGCCCTGGGGCTCTGAGGAGATCCAGAAGCCATTTACTCGGAATGTTTTCATTTATGGCGCCACCTCCTGAAGAAACCCTGGGGAGGTGCCTCTGGTATTTTTTATTTTTGGAGACGGGGTTTCACCATACAGTCCAGGCTGGCCTTGAACCAGAGCCAGTGCTCCTGCTTCCCTGCTGAGGTTACACATGTACACCACGTGCCTCACAGTACTTTCAACTGCCTTGTCCTTCAGAAGCCAGATGGCCAAGATTCCAGAGGGCTAGGTGTGGTGGTACACACCTGTAATCCCAGTACCCAGTAGGCTGAGAGAAGAGGACTGTGGCAGGGTCTTGGCCACTTGATTTGATTTTTTTAGGTGTTTCTAAGGTATTAGTGAAGCCCATTTGGGCCTGTTCCAGTGAGAGAATATTAAGAGGATAGAAGATGCAGCCTAGATGTGGGCAGGATTCTTGACTGAATAAAAGAAGGGAAAAGAAAAAGCCGGGTGATCACCCTTCTCCCATGTCTACTTCCTGATCTGCCCAGATGTGGTCAAGCTCCTGCCTTCATGCCTTCCTCACCATTAAAAACATAAAAACATAACGTATCCTTTTAAACTGTGAGCCAAGACAAGACTTTCCATCCCTGAGTTGCATTAGTTAGGTTTTAAGATACGTGCTTTAAAAAAAAAATTATTCTTTTAGAACTTCATGAGAGTGAAGACATGAGAAATGTGACTGATGAGGAAGGTGACTGATACAATTGCTTCAAGTAATGTCAACATTCCATGGTGGGTCTCCGGAAGGAAGGACAGAGGTGGGGAAAATGGCCAGTCCTTCCCTTTTCATACACGAAGGCCTGTTGTGTGATATCAGGGGGATGGGGGGACCCTGCTACCTCCCTGTAAATGCAAATGAACAGAGAGACTGGACCATGCACTGGCTTGGTCCTGCCTTCAGGAATTGGCCTTAGGTGACAATGCCTTTCCAAAGTGGCTGTTCCATGGGGAAAGCATCTTCTGTTGCCAGGGGTGAGCTGTTGGCTGGCCGGGCTCCACAGGCACCTGTTTCTGCCCTGTACTAACAGCTTTCCGATCTTTTTTTCTGGCTTGAGTTACCTTCTTTAAAGACTCCCTTGCCTGCCAGTGGAATACAATCCAAGCTTTTGTGTTTACCTTTTTACAGTCCAAGGCCTCTGCAAATGCAGCTTTTTTGTATCTGTAGCAGTATCCATTGCAGTCCAAGAAACACAAACCCTTAGAAAGTCCTTATTGAATAGGTACATAATATGCCTATTTGATGTGTGTGTGTGTGTGTGTGTGCATTCCACAGTGTATATGCAGAAATTACAGGACCACACATGGGTGTCAGTTATAACCTTTACACTCTATTCTTAAGACCAGGTCTCTTTATCATTGTACAATCCATGCTAGCTGGCTCATGAGCTTCTCAAGACTTTTGTCTTGAGCTCTCTTTTCCCCATAGAGAACATTGAGATCACTGAGGTCACAGATGCTTGAGCTGCAGGGTTTAGCTTTTCTCAAAGGGTTCTTGGGATCCCAACTCAGGTTATCAGGTTTGCACAGCAAGTGAGCATGTTTTATCCACTGAGATCTCTCTTCCTTCCTTCTTTCCTTCTTTCCTTTTTTCTTTCCTTTCTTCCTTTTGCCTTTTTAATTTTCTTCCTTTTTTAAAATGACAGCAAGAATTGATACTGATTCTACAGCACTTCCAGAGCCTAGGAGAAAACACTTTGGCTCAATGGCTTGGAAAGTAAAGTCCTGACTTTTGAAACAGGTTAAGGACACCTGGAAAATAGCCTGGACAGTGCCACCTAGGAGCCTACCCTGATGAGAAATGACAATGAACCAGAAGACTGAGGATCACCCAGGAGAAACTGCTCTGTGCTATACTTGTCTGATGGACAAGCTCTCTTTAAGTTCAAGGCATTCTGATTTCTATATGAGTTAGCATGCTTTCTTTGGTTGAAAATGAGCTATATGTGCTATGTATACTTGCTAAGACCTAGTAAATAGTAAAGAAAATATGTAAAAGCAAGGAGTCTTCATTGGTTCCCTGCCTGAGTTTGGTTTTTGTTTTTTATTCTAAGAAGATCATGTGACAAACACATAAAATGTTACAGTAGATTTGTACCAAATGCCATCTTTCTTTGTCCTCTTTCCCCATAAAATGACCACATGGCTGAGATTTGGAGGCATATACTCCAATGCTCCTCTTCAGTTTTTTTTTTTTTTTTTTTAGGTACTATAAATGAAATCAGGAAGGAGGCAATCCAGCTCTGAGGAGATGAGTTCAAAAAGCTTTTGCAGGGGCAGATGCTGAAGAATTCCAGTGAAGTCCTAGGGTTTAAGCCATGATGTCACAGCACCTTGCTCTTACACTTCAAGTACCCAGACCTCCAAGGAACCGATTCTGCTGATTCATGGAGCTGAGTTTGGGATCATTTGCTGTAACAGTCTGAGGGTCCAAGGTGTGGAGCAAACAATGCAAGACAAAATTTCTCAGGCTGGAGGAGCTGCTACTCAAATGTGGTCTATGAGAGGCATGTTTTGAGCAGAAGGACATAAACCTTATACACTAATGAGCAGAGTGGCGTTTCTACATTAGTGTCAGGTCAAAGAGACTATAAAGTGAGCTCTGTCAGGAGGCAAAATCAGCTATTCCAAAGGATCACATAACAATCCTACAATGTAGACAACTGATAACAGGGCTTTAAACCATGCAAAAAGAAACTTGGCATAACTGCAAGGAGACATATAAGCAAACCGTATCTGAGCTGTGGCTTTCCCCAAACCAGTTCTCTTAGTAGTGGACAGAGTATGCAGGCAGAAAGGAAACTCAGTGTGCACAGGTAATATGAGAAGTAATTTGGCTGGTGCCATTTCCCAATCTGTTGTCATCAACACACACAGCGATGAGCTCAACAGTAATTAAAAACAAAAACAAAAACCCACAAACATGCACAGCACCCAAGTCTTTCCAAAGGTTGGCAGGTCTGATATATATTATTTTCAGAAGTTTTTTTATAGTGATTATGTGGGTTTCTGTAGAGACAGAGTCGACATAACTTACAAGCTCCCCACTTTCCCTATTTCTACTTTGGAGGACATGATACTTGCATCCCAAGAGGGAGAAAGAGGCCAGGACTGAGAGGCTTAGAGTGTATTAAGAAATACATACTTGATGTAATATCCAACTTGCAAACACAAACATTTGTTTGGGGAATTATGGGTAAGAGTTCAGGTTGGCGGTAACTATACTGAAGAGGCAGAGTTCAGACCTTGGGCAATCTGGCTCCTTTCCCTTGAAGCATGGGAGAGGCAAGGCTGTAAAAGGGAAATGAGATAAGGGTTGGAACGGTGGAAAATCATGGGAGGCAGCACAGATGTTAAGAATGTGGACTTTGGAGTCATACTGCCTGGGGTTGACTCTAGCTCCTTCTTTCCAAACTCTGTGACTCTAAACAATTTTCTTAATCTCTCTGTGCACCATCCCCCAACTAAAAATATGGGAACTGTGATGGTGCATGAGCTGTTTGTAGTGATTAAGCAAATGGGGTGGTTGTGTCCCAAACAGTGCTCAGGCCCTTGCTTGGATGACAGAATGTGAAAGCCCTCTTCATGCATGCCCCGCTGTTGAAGTTGTAGGTACAAAAGTATAGGTCTAGTGCAAAGGGTGCCTGTCAGTGGACCATCAGGATGCACGCAGAGAATCAGGGAGCACTAGGCAGGTGGGCTCCCTTCCCTGCAAAGTGAGGAGGAAACTCCAGCCATGGAAACCAGCATTCTTGGTCTTTCATTGTTTCTTGACTATGAAGAAGAACAACTGCAGCATTGTTTGAAATAGTTAAAAGATAGGAAGAGCCTACGCAGCTACTCATGGATCTGTTAGATTTTGTATACATGGTGGTTTGAATGTTAAACGTCTCCAGGAAACTCCTGTGTTTGAACACTTACTTCTTCCTCAGCCAGTGGAGCTGTTTTGGAAGGGTGAGGAACCTGGAGGAGGTGGAGCCTCACTGGAGGAAGTGAGCTATTGGAGGGGGAGCTTGGTTTCATAACCTAGTCCCATTGCTTGCTTCCTGACTGCAGATGCAAAATAGTCAATCACCTCTCGTTGCTGAGGCCATGCCGTCACCCACGATGGACTGAACTCCTCTTCAACTCTAAGCTAATGTGAATTCTTCCCCCTTAAGTTGCTATTGTCACAAGGACAAGAGAAGTCCCAGTACACTATGCTAGCTTGGTATTATGTATCCTCCAGTAGTTAAAATAAGTGAGTAGATTTGTTGCAAGTACCTAGCTGGCTGGCAGATATCTAATGTTTAGTGAAAGTATGGCAAAGCTCATGTAAATTTAGAAGAACACAAGAAGTAGAATTAGATGACAGCCTTGAAAGCAGGAATTTAAGAAAAAGAACAGGGACTGGAAAGATTGTTCAGGGGTTAGAGTGCGCTGCTCTTGCAAAGGGCTGGAGTGCAATTCCTAGCACCCATGTTGGGTGCTAACAGCTTCCGGTAACTCCAGCTCTAGGGGATCTGCTGCCCTCTTCTGGTTTCCATGGGCATATGTTCCAGTGTACAGATACCAACTCCTACACTAGAAACAAAATAAATCTACACTCCCCCAATAAAACAAAATAGTAAATGGAGATCTACCAGTTTTGGGGCTAGGGACAAATATGACTCAAGCTTCATGTATAATATTCCATTCCTTCATTAAATACCTGAAGCAAAACAACAATTAAGTTTGGGTTGGAGAGTTCTTATTGTCCTAACAATGTCCTTCATGTACATTGTTCAAATTTTACAAAGTAAGAAGTATTTAAAAAATAATGATTATTCAGAAACAATAGCCATTGTCCTTTTCTGTACCCTGATATGTATAAGTTTGGATTTGAAGTGTCATTGTGACAGTTTTATAAGACACCTTTTAAACTGACTGACTTGTAACTCTCCATGTCATTAAATGTTCTTTTAAGATTATAGGCCTTTCTCCCTCAGCTCTGCTCTGGACTCCTGCTAAGCAGCAGTGTCTCCCTCCAGCTGCCAGGGTCTATTTACACTGCTTTACAATGAGATGTTTGCTCTCAGCTGTGCTT
Source organism: Meriones unguiculatus (assembly GCF_030254825.1). NCBI lineage: Eukaryota > Metazoa > Chordata > Mammalia > Rodentia > Muridae > Meriones > Meriones unguiculatus. The sequence continues at coordinate 103,808,829 of NC_083351.1, forward strand.
GGAGGAAGGGGAGAAGATGCTCAGCAGGGCATCCAGACAGCCAGGGTTCCTTCTGTGGAGGAGATGCCTCAGCTAAAGCCCAAAGGCAAAGCATGATCAGCCCTGGTATTGAGACTGTCACATCATGAACTTGTAAGAAACCCGATTCCTGCTGGGAGCTGTGGTGTATAGTCTCAGCTATTCTAGAGGCTGAAATAGGACAGCCAGGAATTCAAGGCCAGCCTGGGCTACATAAACAACATAATGAGACCCTCCAACCAACGAATCAATCCAAGCACAAAGACCAAAACAGAAGTTGGCAGAATACTTGTGTAGCCTGCATGAGGTCTCAGGACCACATAATCTAGGTCTAGTGGTATATGCCCATAATCAGAGCATTTAGGAGGTAGAGGCAGGAGGATCAAACCCACAAGGTCATCTTTGGCTATATATAGAGTTCCAGGCCAGTCTAGGATACATCATACGTGGGTGGGGTGGGATGATGGTTATAGAAGAACGATATAAGCTGTATACACAAATTCTTAAAGTTCTAGGGATAAAAGGAAGTTGGGCAAGTTTGGCCTTAGGTTTATTGTATTCAGCTGTGTTCTGGGCAATATAAAGGATTTTATGTGGAGGAGAGAGCAGGGTGTTGAATTGCCACTAAACCACTTGCCTAGTATATATGAGCCCCTGCTTTCTACTGCTCACCTTGCAGAACAAAACAAGAGTCATCGAAGAGCCCAAAACATACACCAAGAGGCCAAGGGCTGCCCTATAAAGAACTTCAGGCAAGGTATATACATTCTTGCTAACTTACGAAACCACCAGGTCTAAGTTGGGTGCATTGCAACATGCCTCAGTACTGAAGAGGTAGAGGGAGAAAGACCACACAGAGAAGGCCATCCTAAGCCATATAGACAGACACTATTCCGGACAAACAGACCAAACAAACAAACAAACAAACAAACAAAAAAACCAAACCAAATCTTACCAGATCTTTATTATCTTTGTTGGAGAAAGTGTAAATCAGATGTAGTTTCTGCCTTATGGATGACAGTGAGGAATGTTGGAGTTCCTTTTGCCCACTTGTGCTCTCTCTTTGTCTCTCTCAAAACAAGGTCTTAGATTGTCCCCTAGGCTGGCCTTGAAATCATAGTAATCCTTGTTACTCAACCGACCTCCTGAGTATTGGCCTTTATACTTTCCCTTAAGTATAAAGGGAAATGGAAAGACATGAGCAAACTTGGCAATGACCTTGGATCTACTGCCCATTGTTAGAACCAGGTGTGGCCTGCCAACCAGGTGATTCTTGGCCTGTCACTTGGACCTCCAACAAGTTGGGCTGATGTTATTTTGAGCTCCGTGCATATTTTGGTCATACTGTATCTGGAATGGAGGCACTGTTTCTTAAGGAAAGGAATCTCAAGTCAGTTGTCTGAAATAAACAAGAGCAAAACTTATCATGATCAGTGTGGCTTTAAATCATCTTTTGGCAACACTAACGTTTACTCTCTCTTTTGTCTAGCTGACTGCACAGACTGTTTCCAGCTTTGGTCACCCTGTGTAATAGGATTTGTGGATATTGACTACTTTCTGTGATAAATTTCTAGGAAGGAATTACAGACAGAAAATGTATACCCATCTGAAAGCCCCCCATTGTTACAGACTGCCAATTGACTCCTGAAAGGCTAGACCGCTTGACACTCCCTACAGGGGTGTAGGGGATCATTACTGGTTGGCCTTGAATTCCCTGCAATCCTCCTGCCTTAGGCTTCTGAGGGCTGCGATTATGTGTGTGCATCACTGTCCCTGTCCCTTAAACTGAATATCAATCAAGACTCCTAAGTTCACTCTCCTTCTGCTGCAATTTGTTTCTCCTGGTCCTTGGAGCCTGTTTTCTTTTGCATTTCCTTTAGCAGACTCAAAATTCAGGAAAGGAGTGGCTTTTGGCTGGAGGACAGGCTCGGTGGGCGATTTCCCTAATATTTGCTCCTGTGGGAAGCACAGAGTCAGCCCCCTCCCTCGGCTGAAGTCAGTCACTTCCAGTCATTAGGGGGAAGGCCTGACTGGCGCAGCACCTCCCACGCTGTGGCTAACACATGGACGCAATCTTCCTTCTCAGAGGAAGGACAGCCTGTTATTTTGTAGCTGTGGCTGTCTTCTATCAATAGGAGGCCAGGAACAATATTCCCAGTAAAAACACGTATCCACCCTAAGTAGCTGTTGCTCTTTAAATGTTACAATGAGCCCCTGATGTTCACTGTGCTCAGCCGGAAACTCTTCTAAATAGAGCATGTCTGAAACTGATTCAGATAAAGGGGCAATCAGGGAGTCTCAAGTGGCCTAGTAATGAACTTATGGTATAGTCTTATTAATTTACATGTGACAGGTGTTGGTTAGAGCTCAGGTACTGCTTGGAACCTGGGTCTCAGTTCATTTTCTCATTTACATGATGAAATATCTGATAGAGAGTACTTAAGGAAGAGTTTATTTGAGCTCTCTGTTATGGATAAATTAAAAGTATGGCTTAATAATGTTTATTATTAGCCCTATAACTAATACGGCAGTATTACCTAACCTGCTGTTACAATCAATGAAAGACAGCGACACATGATAGATTTTGGAATAGCTTTATCCCACCTGGGTCAAGGCAGGTATCACCTCCTAAGCTACCTTTACCTGCCAAGCCCCCATCCCACACCATCTGCTGTAATAATTTTTATTTGGGCTACTTCCCATTCATAATTCCACAAATACTTGTGTATTCTCTCATCTGGGCCTCTTTCCTCCATCCATGCTGTCTAGTCTAGCCGTGTGCAGGCACACATGCTAACCCATCACAGGCCTCTTCCTTCGTCTTTTTCCCATGATCCTCCTGTCCTCAAAGCCTCAAACTTTGGCCACACCTACGCCATTTTGCTATAACCGGGTTTAGGCCTTTTAATGAGCCAATCAGGAATAATTTCTTAGTCCATAATTCTTAGGAATAATTTCTTTTGGGATGAGTGAGTGTCTGCTTGTAAAAGACAGCAAACTAATTAATTACCTCAGGAAGCAAACGAATTAACGATCAGCTACAAAGCACCTGACCATGCTGTTCCAGCTCTCATCAGCTTGAGGAGGTATAGTCCATGAGAATGGCTGTTGCACTGACAGACAGGAGAGGGAGCTGATCACATTGCGACTACAGTCAGGAGGCAGAGAGAGATGTGTGCCCCTTTCCCCTATTTATTCAGTCAGGGATGTTGGCTCATGGGGTAGTGCTGCCCACAGGGTCTTCTGTACAGTTAAGCCTCTGGGCACATACCTCACAGGTGCACCCAGATGTGTTTTTCCAATGTGATGATTGAGATTAACCATCAGAGCCTAAGTATTTAATAGAAATGAACTCATAATTTAAAAAAAAATACATTTGTTTTGTTTTTCAGTGTGTGTGTGTGTGTGTGTGTGTGTGTGTGTACATGAATAGAGGTGCCCAAAGAGGCTGGAGACGTCAGATACAGTGAAGCTGGGTACTGGAGATTAAACTCTCTGAAAGAGAAGTGTCTGCCTTTACCCACTGAGCTGCCCTAAGCCCTGACTGTACTGAAGGAGCATTTTGTGTTGTTACTGAGATAAAGCAGGGATCACATGAAAACCCCACAGTCACCACTAGATTTCTATTCACTCATCATTTTAAAACTAACAGAGGCCTCCCTTTACTTTCAGAGTGAATGAGTTCTTCACCGTGGACTTGTCTGGTTTCATTTCATGTACCTCTCTTCTTCAGGTCTCCTCCGCACCTCTTCTTTAGCCTGGAAATCCAGAATATTTGCCCTGCCTCTGGGCCTTTGCACATTCTAATGTCTTTGCCTAAAATAGACTGTTTCCTCTTGTAAATCATCCCTGACTCAGCAGCTCCCACCCCAACTCTCTCCTGACCCGAGTCTTACTGAAATTGTCAAACTGAACTCAAGCATCACATGCTCAGGAACGGCTGTCCCTGGATCCCCAGACAGCATCTGGCCTCTGGTTTATGTTGTCAAGAGTGTCCTGTGGCTCCTTTGGGGATGCTCTGTAGTTTGTGAAGCTATGTTTATCTGGGTTGTTCATGTTTGATGTTGGTCTCTCATTGGTGTGTGAGTGAAGGAAAGGGAGGGCCTGCTGTTTCTTACCAGCTTGAGCATGGCTGCCAGCTCAGTGCTGGGCAGAGTATTGCGGGAATGTTGTTCCTTGGATACTTGAGTACTGACTTACAACTGCTGATGGCATGGCTGAGCTGGACTGATAGCCGAGTACCTTAGCACAGGGCTCCTTCCCATGGTAGTCATTTCTTATTCGATATAAAAATTCCATGAGAGAGGAGGCTATTAGGGAGATATATGGACATGGATGGAGAGTGTATGTATGTATGTATATATATATATATATATATATATATATATAAATAAAATTCTACATATATATCCTACTGAGGAGACCTTGTAGTACCTCTGAGTCCCATTAAAACAGACACTATCTTTACATTTCCTTCGTCCTAAGACTTTTCAGTGAGAAGAAACAAACCATGCTAGTAAATCAATCAATCAATCAATCAATCAATAACCAAAACATATAATTATTATTCCCACCCCCAATCTTCTCATCATCACTCCTACAATAAATGCATACATTGATTTAAAAAATACCCATATTAAAAAGAAAAGAAAAAGAACACTTGCCGATTTAGGCAAAATGTGACAGTACTCACCTGCATCTGTGTTTGTTCTTGTGGCCAGAAATCTGGCACAAACAACTTAAAGAGAAGAAGAATTTTTTTTTTCTTTTTTTTTTGGTTCGTGGTTTCAAAGGTGTCAAGTGTGCTTGGGAGAGAATGTGGCAATGCAGTTCACACTATGATAGCTAAAAAGTAGATTACAAGAAAGGTTCAAGGTAAGTCACTGCCTCCCAGAACATAGCCCCACTGACCTGCCTCTTCCAACTTCTGCCCCACCTCCCACTTTCCAATTAGGAGTTAGCGTGCTGGTTAGATTAGAGCCCCCAGCATTCAGCCGCTTCCACAAGATCTATTAGCTGACAACCAAGCATAAAACATGAGGGCCTGTGAGGGACATTTCACACATAAACCATAAGGACTACTGTGGAAGACAGTTGCTGACTGGGTAAAGTGGGACTTGCCTATAATTCTAGTACTTGGTAAACTGAGGCAGGAGGCTCATCAGTTCAAGGTCAACCTGGGCTACCTAGACCCTGAATTAAAATGAAAGAGCTGGTAGTTATAGCTCAGTAGACGAGAACTTGCCTATCACGTTATGAGGCTCCAAGTTCAGCTCCTAGTACTGGAAAGATGACTGTGGATATTGAAAGTGGTAAGCTAATTGTTTACTAATGTCTGAGATACCCATTTGCTACTACTAACACCTCATCTTGAGCTGGATAGATGGCCCAGAGGTTAACACCACCTCTTCACGTTGAAAGATCTAGCCTGTGTCCAGCTTGACATCTTCTTTCTTCATGAGCTTGCTCTCCACACCAAACACAAAGATGTGGTGAACATGGAACACTTGATAAATGCTGATAGTGGAGCCTGAGCAGTAACAGCTGTGAAGAGCAGAGCTGTTTGGGGGTTACCTTCTACATCGGGGGAGCAGCAGTGGAAGAGGCCAAGGGCGGGGCTCTGCCTCTTCCAGGCTAAACAGTCGAGGGCAGAGAAGGCCTCATTTTGTGGGCCTGCATTTGCTGCTTGTCTGTTGTGGTCAGGATGTTATTGTTGTCCTTTCTGTGTTTTCGGGGAATGACATGGGCACATGTTTATTCTAAGAGGCCACTGCTGGGTGTTCCCAGCTCCAGAGCTACCACCTGGTCCAGGCCTTCATTATTACTTTGTGCTTTGCCCTTGCCTCCCAACTCAGTCCTTCCCAACCTTCTTCCCTGTAGCCAATTCAATTCCACACAACACAAAGGAGCAAAGGACATGACCCCACAGTCATCCATTTCAGTCCTGGCACACTCATTTCAGTCCCCTGGATTTCTGCAGAGGGGCTTTGCCAAAGAGAGAACTACAGAAGGTGGGGTGCTCCAAACTCGTAGAAGATGCCGCCAGCTCACCTAGTAAGTCTGGCCCAGTGTTTTCCCCAGTCATGTCCTGTTTCCATTCACTAGCTGTTGTGGCATGAATGAGAAATGTCCCCAGTAGTTTCTGGCCCTGGAACACTTGGTTCCCATTTGGTGGCTCTGTTTGGAGGGGTCTAGGAAGTATGGCCTTCTGGAGGAAGTGCATCACTGGGGGTGGGGTTTGCGGGTTCAAAGTCTTGCTCCAGCCTCAGTTCACTCTCTCTGCGTCTTGCTTGTGAGTCAAGGTGTGAGCTCTCAGCTAGCTGCTTCAGCCGCCATGTCTACCATCTCCCTGCCACAATGAATGCTTCTCCCTTTGGAATTGCAAGCCCACATAAATTCTACACGTTGTCTTGGTTATACTGTTTTGTCACATCAATAGAAAGGTAACTAAAATTAACCTAATTAATTTCAATGTGTGATTTTTAAAAATTTCAATGCTTTTTTTTTATAATCAAGGTTCTTTTTTTGTTTCCTTTTTAAAGAAAAGAAAAGTAAATAATATAGTCTCTTTCCCCTACTTGGTCTTAGATTATTCCTTACTCCCTCCTTGGCTGCAGGCTCAGTCAAGTCCAGTTTCCTCCAATTTATGGAATATTCTCCTCCTTATCTCCTCTCTCAGGTCTAGAAATCTCCATATCTCTTCATTCCATCTTCCTATCTTTGAACACAGGCAGACACACACTGGTGTCCCGTTCGGAGTACATAAACTTGGGCCATTGAGATGGTTCTGTGGATAAAGGAACGTGCTGCTAAGCCTGATGATGACCTGAAGTCAATCCCGGGGACCCATATGGTAGAAGAAGAGATCCAACTCCTGTAAGTTCTCCTCTCACTGCATATGTGTGTATGGGCACATACACATACACTGCACACACACGCAAACACACACACATTAAATAAGCAAATAAATTTAATGCACATGATAAATTAAAAGAGTTCAGCTATATAAACCCCTTGAGGGCAGGGCTTCCACCTTACTTATATTCACGTTATGGCATTTCTATATAGTCCACACACTCAGATGCTACTAAGCAGTGACAAAATGTCATTTGTCACAAGAATCTTCAGAAGAAAAAAAATTTGCTAAGTAAGTTTTCCTATAATAATAATATTTTACTTTTTTTGAGTGTTCTTCCTTTGAACTACCTCAAGGGTACAAATGAGCCACTCTGTTCTCTGTTGGTCAGGGGTGGGGTGCTGGTGCTGTTAGTGATGTGGATTCAGTCAAGTGCATCCCTTCATGCATGGACCCACGGGTTAGGTTATGCTAGTGCAAGTTTCAGACCAACACATGTCTGCACAGGGTTTGATTATGATCTTGGATATGAGATCAAGAAGGTGAAGACAGGATCAACTGTGGCTTGGAGACCTGGACCTTAGGTCCCAGAGAGCAAGGTCAGCTCTGCTGGGGAAGGGCTCTGAACATCAGCATCTGTAAGAGCTTTCCTGACTTTCCCATATTTTAAGAACTTCTTATCATAGGGAATCATCATCATCAATCATCATCATCATCATCATCATCATCATCATTTTACAGGGAATCATTATGAACCAATGATTATCACACTGAAGGTAGAAATTCAATGGTGCCTTAGAGTAAGCTAAGAGAATCATTCGGTGAACAGTGAAGTGTACAGTGGTTTCTTTGTTGTGTTTTGTGGACCCTTAAAGTTTTATATGTTTTGTTAGATGTAGTGGTATTTTAAAGATTTTCCTCCCTGTCCCCGCTCTCCTCCCTCTCCTCTACTTCCCTCTCCTCCTCCCTCCTCCTTCTTACTCTTCTTTGTGGTACTGATGATTGAACCTAGAGCCTCATGAAAGCTCATAAAACACTGCCACATCCAGCTCTTTTTGTGTTTTTCCCTTTGAGAACATGTCTGTGACTTTCTAAATTGCCCAAACTAGACTTAAATTCATTCTGTAATATGGTCGACCTTTGAATTTTCAATCTCCCTGCCTCAGCTTCCTGAGTAGCAGAGATTATAAACCTGAATCACTAGACCTGGCCTGACATTTTTTTTTAACCCTCCTCCCCTTTAAAATAAAAGTTATGTGCTTATTTAAATTCAACCTCCGAATTAGATACTTTTCTCATTTCTAAGATAACATACTTGACAGAAAGCAACTTGAGGGAGAAAAGAATGTTTGTTTGTTTGTTTGAGTAGAATGACTAAAGTATGCTGATGCCAAAATGTTTCTTAATATAATAAAGTCGACAGTGGTTAGCCACCATAACCTCTTCCATCTACCCACAAGATTTATTTACTTTTATTTTATGTGTAAGCTTGCCTGCATGTATGTATGTGCACCATATCTATGCCTGGTACCCATGGAGGCATAGAAGAAGGCATTAGAACTCTTGGAACTGGAGTTACAAATGGTTGTGTGTGCTGGAAACCAATGTCCTCTGCAAGAGTGTCAAATGCTTTTAACTGCTGAGCTACTTCTTCAGTCCATGTCTTTGTTTTTTGGAGTTTCTTGTGACTCAGGCTGGCCTGAATTCTGTTATGTAGCTGAGGATGACCCTGAACTTCTGATCCTCCTAACCCACATCTTCTGAGTGCTAAGATTATAGTCATGTGACACCATACTTGGCTAATGTAGTTCCCAGTGTTTCATGAATATTAAGCTAGCGCTTGACCTTCTGAGTTAATGTCTTTTCCAATGACCAAATTACCATGACATCTTTCTCTTGTGGCGTAAGTGCTTTGCAAGGTTCCCACTGCCAATTAACAGTAGATGATTTTCAAGTCTATCACCAAGAAGTCAAGATAGTTTAACTTTTCTTGCATTATTTTAGCCAGATGAATAGAAACCATCAAGTGCTGACCTATCACCAGATTTCTTAAGAACTCATTCAGTGAGAAATGTCATTCTTCAGGTTTTTCCAAGCCTGGTGATTCTTGTGAGAATAAAGTTATTTTCCTTTCAGTTTTCCCCAACCCCATTACTCTTCTATAAAAGACTCAACTGTAGCAATGCCCTTCTGATTCTAGTGTTGCTTTCAATGCTAGAGCCAAACATACTTGAAAACGATTTTAAATTCTCATTCAAGGACCATTTTCTCCTTTGTACATTCACAAAGAGTGATGGAGACTGTTTTAACACCTTGCTGGTGTATTAATAAAATCCAGGTATACAAGAGAGGATCCTTTGTCTTAGGATCCAGTGTCTTTTAGAAATGCTGAGTAGTCGTCTGGCTTCTAATTGAGACACAAGGTCATTATTCAAAGAGCTTCGTGTACTGCTCCTAATGACCCCGAGAAAGTATGAGTGAGCTTTTCTTTCTAATCTCAGAGGCACTTCTGCAGACTGGCTTTGTGGGGAAAGCCACACTTACCATCTGACTTTTTAATTTATTTAATTTTTTTAACATAATAACCCTGGCTATTAAGGAGTTCTCAGATCATCACTGTAGGAATTATTGTATCTGAACTCTCATCCCTTCTGCTACAAAGCTTCCCTTGGAAAGGGACTCAACTGTGCCTCGGAGCTGCCAACCCCGGGTGGTGACTCAAAGGCTTAGGTAGCCCTGGACGTTGAATCTCACTCCACCTGACCAAAGAGCCAAAACCATTGTTCAAAACAATACCCAGCAGGATCTGAAGAATTTGAGCTAACATTGTCATATGGTAGCCAATGCTTTAGTATTCTCTGTACAGACAGGAAGCTGATGGGCAAACAAAGGAATTACTTAGACAATTTGTTTCTGTAACATATATTTTCTTTTTACTTAAAAATAGTTGGTAAGTCAATGTCTAATTGTTCTCTCCCCCTTCCTGGGAAGGACGGCATGGCTGTCAGGAATATTTATCTTAATCTTATGATGTGAGTGCCTGAAAATAATACGGTGTAGTAAGGAGAGAATGCTTTTGGTCTGCTACAACAAGGCCATGTCTTTGCTGAAGACAGGAATAGAATGAATGGCAGCGTGTTGCTGAAATCCCTCAGGGAGCTTATGATTTCACCAGCAGGATTATCCCAAAGTTCTGTTTTTGAACTTTTAGGACTTTGTGTATGTTAGGAAAAGGCCCTAGCACTGAGCTACACCCTCTGTGGTTTCTTTAGGATGGGCTATGATATAGCCGAGGCTAGGCCCAAAGTCCCGTTAGAGGCTGGCCTCCCCCCCCATCCTCTTTCCTCTAACCTCTGAGTTCAAGAGCCACTGCACCATGCTGTTTCTATTGTTTTTGTTTTTTGTGTTTTGTTTTTAAGCAAAGGGTTTTGATTGAGCGAAGCTGCCGGAGATACACGCCCCAGCCCGAGGAACTGCTGATGGCTCGGTAGTGGATCTGGAGGAGGATAGCTGACAGATCCTCTGTAAGCACCTTTCAGCACACGGGGAGGTGGGAGCGGGGTTCCCACTTGCAGGGCGAGTCGCAGCAGGTTTCAGCACCCACATGGAGAGTCAGTCGGCAGAGATGTGTCACAGATCTTGCCCCTCCTGCAAATCCCTTCTCAAGGGAAGACTGTCATGTGTCTACGATGGAATATAGGTGGGCAGATGAAAAAAAGCCTTTATTCAATATTGCTGAGATCACATCAATACTTGTGTTACACTCCTTTTTGAGGTCTCTGTATGTGTGTGTATGTGTGTGTTCTCGTGTGCACATGTGTGTGTGTGTGCATGCGATTACATGTAGACATATGTGAAGGCCGGAGGACAACTGTGAGTATCATTCCTCTGGTTCTTTCCACCTTGTTCTTTTTGAGGCTGGGCTCTCGTTGCAGGGTCTTGCCCCTTTGTCTAGGCTGGCTGGCTGGTGATCTTCAGGAATGCTCTAGTCTTCACCCCTCCAGGGCTGGGATCACAAGCATGTGTCAATACACCCAGATTTTTTTGTGGGCTCTGGGGATTGAACTCAGGTGCTCAGACTTGCACAGGGAGCACTTTACTGCTTGAGCAGTCTTCTCGGCCTGTATAATTTTGGTTTTCTAGTATGTGAGGGATGGTAACTGCTCACTGATATAAAAGCTTTTCTGCGAAGGAAATCAGTAAGATGCAAGCCTTAGGACAGTGCTGATGAATAAGTGCCCTCGGCATCTTCATCTTTATTTTCAGTTGTCTTTCTTAAAAATAGTCTGCAAGACAGCAGATCTTCTAGCCTGTGAGGGTGTTTGATGGCAGTCCTTAGCCAGTTCTTCTTAGAATTTTACTGGACCAAAAATGTCAGTAATGTTTTCATGGAGAGAAAATGGCACTATCAATGTTGGCTGTATTAGCTAGTGTTCTCCCAAGAGACAAGATTAACAATAAGTTTATATATTTTATATATGTATGAAGAAGTTCATGGTAGTGACACAGGTCACGTGATCATGCAGCCTGTCAAAATCTGTGGTTTGTGTCAGTAGCATTGAGACAGGAGAGTCACTGAGAACACCCATAATGTGCTGAAGAACTCTCTCTGCTGACAGTCCTGTTCTGTGCTCCCATTCTGTTCACGCCGCTTGTGGTGTGGGGATTATTTACATCTGGCAAGGCCACTGCTTTACTCAAAATCTAACAATTCAAATGATCAAAGCTGAAAATACCTACTAAGTTGACACATAAAATTAACTGGTTAGTCATTGGAGAAAACAAACAAACAAACGAGAGTGAGAGAAATACACTGTATGTTATACCTCAAAATATCTGAACATAAAGACCCCAAGAAGTTCTGTGATGAGGATATCTTTGTATATATATGTGTATCCTAGTCTGTCCCAAACACATTTTCTCATAGAAGCTTCTCTAGTAAACCAACAAGTCCAACAGCCATATCCTAACACTGCTTTTTCCTGGAGTCAGAGAATACAATCAAAGACGTTTAGCAAGCTGACTAATTTGGAGATGAAACAGATGGCACTAGCTTGATTAGTAGATTCTAGAAGTCCTGGTGGTGTGCATCTGCTTGGTGTATTTGATGCTTACCACTTACCATTTATGATGGCTAACACTTGGTGCCAAGGGATGAACAGCACAGGTACAGTGAGATGAGGGGAGGTATATACAGAGGTACCTGGGATGGTTGTGTGAAGTCCAGATACTGTTTTGCCTTATCCCCTGATGAGAAACCCTGTGGAACCAATGGCACTATGGCAGAAGGTAGTCCCTGACTGTTCAGTTGCTGTGGAGCATCCCCTGTGTGGAAGTCCATGCACAACAAGGATGGTGTGAGACACAGGTGCACTTCAGTGTCTCCATCTCCAACACAAAATAAACAAATGGTATGGATTCGAACATAGGCTGTAGTGAAGCTCAGTAGTACATGACTGCCTCACATGCACAGAGCCTCAGACGGAATCCCCATTATGGAGAGAGAGACAGACTTTAAGCTAAAAACATAACCCGAGTACCTGGTCCCCACGAGTTTGGATGTTTACATCTAGTCCCCATTAGGAAGAGCTTAGAGAGTATTTAGAAGTGGAGCCTGTTGTATGTGATTAAGGTTTCTAAAATCGTCAGGGTGAGTGTCCGTGACTGAATCCTGGTCTCTGCATGGAAAGGGAGGAAAGCCAGAACAGATGTATGTGTGCTCCATTTTCTTGTCCTTCATCAATTTGGAACTCTTTGAGAAGGCCATCCACAGCTCTTCACCATCAACTCTGAACTTCCAAAACCAGAAGCCCAAATAAACCTCTTTTCTTTTTAACACACTTTAATACCAGCGTCAGGTATTTCATAATAGTAAAGTAAAATGAGCAAAGAAAACAAATTGGTACTAAAAAGTGAGGCTGTTGCTAATTTTAAAAATGCCCCCCAGATTGTATTAATGGCTTTTGGAATTGGTTGGAAGAGTTGGAAGAAACAAATGAGAATGCTGTAAATGGTTCCAAGTGATACCAGTGAGGGACTAGAAAACATGATTAGGGGACTGATCTCAGATGGAAATGAGGATGGTGCTAGAAAGTAGAAAGACCATCTTATAAGACAGAGAACTTGGTTGCATTGTATATGCAGGCTTTCTAGAGGGCCCATTACTTAAAAAATAATGGGCTAATTTATCTGTTGGAGCTCTCAAAACAGCAAAGCACTGAGATGGTGACATGGGAGTCCTTGGCTATTTGCAGGGTAGATTCATAGAGAGACTTAAAAGAAAAAGGAGACAGCAGAAGAATCTAGTCACATAACTGCGTGCTAGGAGATAAATAGGAATGTTGACCTTAGGGACAATTGGTAAAAGGCCTTTAGGGTGTTACCAAATCTTTCAGGCTGCATCCTCTATCCCCCCTGACAGGCTTGCATAACTTGCAGGGAGGAGGGGTTTCAGGGACTGAGCTCAGGGCAGGGTCCAAGGTCTTGGGACTTTTCTTTCTCTAGTTTCCGTGGGTGAGGCACTCTACAGATGGTTCAAATGTGAGCACTATACTAATGTGTAGTGCTACGGTAACTTCCACCTGGACTTCACAGGAAGGCCGGGGAAGCCTAGACATTTGCTACAGGGTCAGTCTCTGCAAAGAGTCTAGTGAGATGGCAGAGGGCAGGATTGGAAGGGTGGAACCACAGCAGAGTCTTCAGAAAAGGTCACACAAACATACAGACACATGCAGACAGACACACAAGCGCTGAGATATACAGACACATAGCTAGACAAATACAGACATAGATCAGAGATACACAGACAGACACACAAGCACAGAGACACACAGAAACATAGAAACAGACATGGAACAGAGACATGCAGACAGATGCTCAAGCACAGAGACACACAAACACAAAGACACAAACACAGAGACACACAGACAGATACATAAACACACAGGCACAGAGACACATGGCCACATAGAGACACAAACACATAAACACACAAACAGAAAGACACACAAGCACAGAGACAGACAAACACATAAACACACAAGCACAGAGACACACAAGCACAGAGACACACAAGCACAGAGACACACAGACAGATACACAGAATCTCTGTCTCTCATCATGTGACACTCTGTACTACCTGAATCTTTGCCAACAATAAGACCATCACCAGACAAAGGCCCTGGAGTTCAAGGACCAGAACTTTGAGCCCAAACCTCTTTATAAGTTATCCACACCTATGTACTTAACTATAGTAAGCAAAAGTGGATTTTCCTTTTGTACACTCACAGGCTTCAGACATGTGTATTTTAATGCACAAAAACAGTGAAACACCTTATTTATCATTCTGGAAAACTTGAGGAGGCCTATAGTCAAGTGTGTGGCAATGCTAGGTGAGTCATGGAAAGTTGCATAGCTTGGTGTACAAACAAGTGCTAAGTCCATACAGCCAGTCAAGAGATAAGGATCATGATGAAGCAGTAACTGCCTCATCATGAATGCATCTGTTTCATAGCTTTCTCCCTACCACATGCCCAGCAGTCATTTTCCTTGGTCTTAGATGGCAGAAGTGGAGAACCAGGTAAGCTGAGAACCAGGTAGGCAGAGAGCAGAAAGAATAGGGAGTAAGCAATGAGGGGCTTGGCAGCTGCAGGTAGTTTTGATTTGGGGACAATGCTCTTGAAATGGACAGCTCTCGACAGGTGAGCTGTGTGCATGTGCTGGTTAGTTTTAAATGCCAACTTGACACAAAGCAGAATCACCTAGAGAAGTATCTTATGAGACAATAGGTATGTTTGGGAAGGACTGTATGGATTATTAATTAATGAAGACCCAGTCAGCTGTGGGTGGCAACATTCCCTAGGCAGGACACCCCGACCACTACAGCAAGAGAGAGCTAGCACAGGTAAGCAGGCAAGTGAAGATACATATATCTTCTCTCTCTGTGTGTTTTTGACTATGAATATGAAATAACCAGCTGCTTGAGTTCCTGCCTTGACTTCCCTGAAGTGATGGATTGTAATATGAATTTATAAGATGAATAAAATCTTTCTTCCCTTAAAAAAAAAAAAAACAAAAAAAACCCTGCTTTTGTCAGGATAGTTGCTATGCATCAGATATGAAACTAAAACAGTACTAAATTAGGTAACATAGTTATTTTCCCACAGTGACAACATGGAGGAGTTCTGACATCTTTTAGGACAGGAGTGGAATGAACGGATATGTATAAAAACATTCTGATGACACTGACATAGATTCATGTGCAAAGGAGTAGGAGTTCAGGTTTGCCTCCCATCTTACACTGTAAACAAGGGAGCAGAGCTCCAGGAGGCCGCAGAGATGAGTATCTTTACAGCATGGTTTGCTTTGCTGCAACAAAAGCTTTTAGGACCCATTTTCCCCCACATGTAATCTGTTCATAGGGAATAATGTCGATATTAAATTCGGTTTTACAACTTTCCGAATCAGACTCTCCCCACCTTCTGTCTACAGAGGGCTCTACGACAGCTAGTGCTGTCACTATCACAGAGCTAGCTGCTTCAGTCTCTTCTGGGTTCAGGGAAGATGGCCTACTATTAAAGAGCTGTGATGGCTGCAGTACTATCTGCTGCTTCTTCAACAAAATTGACAGGTAGAATTCGTGGTAGGTAGGACAGGAGACAAGAAACTGGCTGATAGATTGCTCTCCTCTCTCCATTTTTGAGATGTGGCAGCTTCCTGTGACCTTTCTGAAGATAGTCCGCATGACCCAGAGTCCTAGATTGAATAGCCTGGAGGAAGTCATGGCTGTTTTGGCAACCCATAACCTTAACTTTGATTCCTTTCTCTTTTTCATTCACCTTGCCTCCTCACTCTTGTAACCTCTCCAATAACCTGTAGGCTTTGCTCCAGCCTCTGTTCTCTAGGGAAGTGGTGCAATTATAAAAACATGGAAGTCATGCTGGCTCATGGGGGACTTCTAAACTTAAATTAAATAGTTAAATCAATACTTCATTAGAAAAGGGAAGAGCCTTCAACACAGCCCTGACCTGCCAGCAAGAGCCATTGGCTGCCTTCTAAAAGAATTTAACTACAAACATGGTTGAGCAAATGTCCTTGTTGTATATTTGAGCATCTTTTGGTTATATTCCTAGGAGTGGTATAGCTGGATCTTGAGGAAGCGCTATTCCTAATTGTCTGTGAAAGCGCCAGATTGATTTCCAAAGTGGTTGTGCAAGTTGACATTCCCAACAGCAATGGAAGAGGTTTCCCCTTTCTCCACATCTTCTCCAGCATGTGTTGTCACTTGAGTTTTTGATCTTAGCCATTCTGATGGGTGTACGATGAAATCTCATCATCTTGATTTGCATTTCCTTGATGGCTAAAAATATTGAGCATTTCTTTAAATGTTTCTCTGCCATTCGATATTCCTCCTTTGAGAATTCTCTGTTTAGCTCTGTACCCCATTTTTCAATTGGATTACTTGATTTGTTGCTCTTTAACTTCTTAAGTTCTTTATATATTCTAGATATTAGCCCTCTGTCAGATAGAAGGTTGGTGAAGATCCTTTCCCAATCCGTAGGTTGTTGTTTTGTTCTGATGACAGTGCCCTTTACTTTACAGAAACTTTTCAGTTTCATGAGATATCATTTATTGATTGTTGATCTTAGAGCCTGTGCTGTTAGTGTTCTGTTCAGGAAGTTGTCTCCTGTGCCAATGAGTTCAAGGCTCTTCCTCACTTTTTCTTCTAGCAGGTTTAGTGTGTTTGGTTTTATATTGAGGTCTTTGATCCACTTGGACTTTAGTTTGTAGGAGCTTTATTTGTAATAACCAGAAGCTGGGACAACCCAGATGTCCCTCAATGGAAGAATGGATACAGAAATTGTGGTCCATTTACACAATAGAATACTACTCAGCAATTAAAATAAAGGAAATCATGAAATTTGCAGGCAAGTGGTGGGAACTAGAGAGGATTATCCTGAGTGAGATAGCCTAGAAGCAGAAAGACACATAAGGTATATACTCACTTATAAGTGTATATTAGACATATAATATAGGATAATCATACTAAAATCTGTATACCTAAAGAAGCTAATCAAGAAGGAGGACCGTGGGTAAGATGATCAATCCTCACTCAGAAAGGCAAATGGGATGGATTTCAGAAGATGGAGAAAACAGGGAACAGGACAGGAGACTACCACAGAGGGCCTCTGAAAGACTACCCAGCAGTGTATCAGAGCAGATGGGGAGACTCATAGTCAAACTTTGGGCAGAGTGCAGGGAATCTTATGAAAGAAGAGGAAGATAGAAAAACCTTGGGGGAAAGTAGCTCCACAAGGAGAGCAACAGAACCAAAAAAAAAAAAAAATCTGGGCACAGTGGTCTTTTCTGAGACTGATAATTCAACCAAGTACCATGCATGCATATAACCTAGAACCCCTGCACAGATGTAGCCCATGGCGTCTCAGTCTCCAAGTGGTTTTCCTAGTAATGAGAACAGGGACTCTCTCTGACATGAACTCAGTGGCTGGCTCTTTGATCACCTCCCCCTGAAGGGGAAACAGCCTTACCAGGCCACAGAGGAGGACATTGCAGCCAGTTTTGATGAGACCTGATAAGCTAGGGTCAGATAGAAGGGGAGGAGGACCTCCCCTATCAGTAGACTTGGAGAGGGGCATGGGAGGAGAGGAGGAAGGGAGGGTGGGATTGAGAGGGGATGAGGGAGGGGAATACAGCTGGGATACAAAGTGAATATACTGTAATAAATAAATAAATTTTAAAAATTAAAAAAAAAAGAATTTAACTGAGAGCCACATCCAGAGGGGTTTGATGGCCCCAGGACAGCCCTGTTCAAGCTCCTGCCCCTGTGTCTGTGTGAGCACTCTCCAGCTCTGCTCTAACTTTTTCTTTCTTTTTTTCATGTATGTATTTATTATTTGTTTAATCACTTTACAGCCTGATCCCACCTCCCTCCCTTCTCTCCTTCCAGTCCCACTCTCATGTCTCCTGGCACCCCTCCCCTTTCCCTTTTTCCTCAAAGGAAGGGATACCCATGGGAAGCCCATGGGTATCAACCCACACCTGGGACCTCAAGTTGCAGCAGGACTAAGCACATCCTCTTTCACTGAGGTCAGCCCAGCTAGGGGAAAGGGATCCAGAGGAAGGTATCAGCGTCAGAGACAGCCCCTACTCCTATTGTTAGGGGACCCACAGGTTCCCCAAGCTGCACATCTGCTACATATATGCATATTTATGTAAGGGGTCTAGATCCAGTCCATGCATTCTCTTTGGTTGGTGGTTCAGTGTCTGTGAACCCCCATGGACCCAGGTTAGTTTACTCTGTAGGTCATCTTGTGGTGTCTTTGAACCCTCTGGCTTCCTCTATTCTTCCACTCTTCCTAAAAACTCCCTGAGCTTGGCTTATTGCTTGGCTGTGGGTCTCTGCATCTGCTTTCATCAGCTGCTGGATGAAGCCTCTCAGAAGACAATTATGCTAGGCTCCTGTCTGTTTCTAAGCTAAGACATCCTCCTGTCACTCTGTGCATTTTTTTATGGCCAGTGCTAGCCCCTAGCCATGTTGAACTGCCTGCTGGTCTGTTCCAGTTCTCTCCAGGAACCAATTACGGTTGCTATGAAGACTCCACTTAAAAAGTTGCATTGGTTTGGATCCTATTTTTTTTTTTATCATAAATGCTATCATTTTCATGCATGATTTTTGAAAATGTGAGATGTGTTTGGGATATAGATGTAATGTAGCAGAAATGTTAGCATCTTAAGCAGATGTGGCTTACAAAAAAAAAATGAAGCAGAAATCATTTCTAGGGAGGCCAAGAATGGCATTCAGATGATGGTATGATTATTGGTTTTCTTTCTCGTTTTTATCAGGTTTTAAGAACTTAGTCTCTCTAAGACAGAGATGACAGGCATGCCTGTTATTCCTAGTCCTTGGGACATGGAGGTGTAAGGATCAGAGCTACACAGAAAGCTGAAGTCCAAACTGGTCTACAAAACCTCCAAATGGACAAACCAACTGTGTTGGTTAGAATTTTTGTCACCTTGACACAACTCATGATCACCTGGGAGGAGATAACTTTAACAGAGAAAATGCCCCATTAGCCTGGCTTGGGAGCAAGACTATGGGGTGTTTTCTCTGTCAGTGATTGCGGTGGGAGAGGCCAGGCCACCTTGGGTAGTGCCAGCCCTGGATAAATGGTCCTGGGTTGCAGAGGAAAGCAAGCTGAACAAGCTACAGAGAGTAAGCCAGTAAACAGTGTCCTTCCATGCTCTATGCTTTAAGTCCTGCTTCCCGGTTCCTGCCTTTCGTGCTGTAACCTGTGAAGCAAATAAACTCCTTCCTCTTCAGCCTGCTTTTGGCCACGGTATTTTGTAGCAGCAGTAGAGAGCAAACTTGGATACAAAGAACCTCCTCACCTAGTATTTCTCCATGGCAAGGGAGAACTCTTGGGTAGATTAATAAAAACACTATTCTGTGTCACTGTAGGCCTCCTGGATCCAGCCTTCTCCTTTTCCCATATGTTTTGTACCCTAAAAGTCAGGCTACATCAATGGAGACTCTCTTGTTGTAGGGTTTACTATTAGGTCCAGCCAATGTCTGGCAAGAACAGGAGACTGGAGGGTTGGTGACAATACCAGCAATGCTTTCCTGATATCTCCTGGCTGATGTGCCACCCATGTCTTGCTGCATTCTTTAACCTTCAGCCAGTGAGAGAGCAAACCAGACTCATAAACGCTTGTTATTATCCTTCCTACCCATTGTAGTTAGAAATTAACAAGAACAGGTGTTTCACTATGTCTTCAAATAGAAGAAACACAGTCTCCTCCTCTTGTAAATGGGCATCCAACAAACAAACAAACAAACAAAAACCATCATGGTATTCTACACTTGAAAGCATGCCATTTAAAACATCATCTGCTCTGTTTTCCAATGATTCAGAAGATAGCTCTGGTAGACAGCCATGTCTCCGGGTCATGGTCATGACTCACAATTATAATTGTGTGAAGCTGTGCGCACAGTCTGATGCTCAGGATACTGGAAAGCAACAGGATATTCTATGTGGCAGGACAAAAATCGTATAAACAGTGATAATTGCTGCTAAGTCATTAATAAAACAGACACACCGGAATATGATTGCACTGGAAAGTTTGTGTTTTAAAAATAAAACCGGAGGTATTTGTTGATTGTCTGTTGTAGCCCAGACACTTTTCTGGTCTAGTTATCATATTGTCTGTCATCTTTGGATGGGCTTCTATCATGACCTGAATCTTGCCTTGCTGTGCCTCAGAGCAATCCAACAGAGAGGGGTTTTGTTTTATCTGTTTTGTAAATGAGGGGCTGACAAGAGGAGCAGTATATCTGGTGAGGGATAGAGCTGTGGCTGGAGCTTTATCTGCTTCCAAAGTTGTTCCTGTGTCACTAGCCCCCTACTGTCCTAAGCACTGTTGGAAGAGAATTCGAGAACTCAACAACGCGTAGGCTGTTCTGCCCTGGCATGGCCTGGGCCATCATCAAGAGGTTCATCCTGGGATTTAGTGAGCAGCCACAGCTTTTCCTTCTTCCTTCTAGGTAGAACTCACTCAGGCATTATAACCCTCATTCCTGCTGCCGTGGAAGAGCACACCAATATTAGACACCAAGACAATCTTTCAGGGTAATGGCTGGCAATCATTACAGCACACGGTCCTGGGACCAACTTTTCACCTGAGGGAATGAAGGGAAGCCATTGCAACAGAAGATCATTGTACATGCTATGAGGTGAATCATGGAGCTTAACTCGGAAGGTGCATACTTATCATGAAAGCAATAACTTTGATTCACTCTCAAAGACTTGCCTCCAAATCGATCCTCTTGGCAGGCACGAGCTTGTGTTTTCAAGTCAGGCAAGATTTTGAACAAGAAGGTAAAATAAAAGCTTATGTTTCACTATTTAACACTCTGCAGACATCTGGCTGGTGCATGTTAAATCTCTAATGGTGTCCCTATCATTTAACTCCTTTGGGGAACAGCAGGGAGGATTGTACCCAAAGACTATGTTGGTCTGCCTGTTCTTTGCCTCACAGCTGCTGTAGACAAGCCATCCCGGAGAATGTGGTTAGAGAGTTTGCACTCTACAGTGATGCTTCCTGGGTTCCTAGCCTGGCCCAATGTGCCTCAGTTTCCTCACTTGTAAAATGAGAAGCAAGCACAGGGCTTGGAGAGGAACCTAGTTGCTTTGCATCAGGTAATGCCCATGTGGCATGGAGAACGGTATGTCCATGTGTTTCAGTTTCCTGAGGCTCAGAGATGCAATCTGCTCTCTAAGGGCACATAATAGCAAGAGGACTTGGGGTGTAAATGAAGTCAGAGCCAATTCAAAATTTCCCCTCTCTTACTCTTGGGAAGAAATGAACAACATAGACAATCTAATGTCCAGCTGGTACACCTAGAGACACAGCCTACGGAAGAGTGGGCACAAGTGCCCCCTATTCTAAGATTGGCTAGAGGTCCTAAAGGTAGACTAGGGATAATGTATGGAAAGTGTCTCTACCCATTCAGGACCCATAGGAGGGCTTTTATGGCATGTAAGCAAAGAGAACCCTTGACATAGCAGAATGGCTCTTAGGTAATGACCTGGAAGCGTGTTGCGTGGGTAGAGGAGTGAGTTTGGCCCTGCAAGTGGAAGGAGTTTTCAGTGATTCAGGTGAGAGCTGAGGGGAGCTTGGCGTAAGTATAGGTGCTGAGACTGGCCTGGAGGTGGTGTGCTCTGGAAATATTTGTTGGGAGGATGTCAGCACTTATTGAACTCATCATATCCTGCCCCGAGGCCTTAGTTGTCCCCAAATAAAGTGAGTTTATAGTTTCCAGCTGAGAATGTTGGACAGCTACCAGCTATTGCTAGGAATTGACTGTTAGGATGGCCACTATATTCTTTGTTTTTAATTTCTCAGCACCATCTGTTGGGCTCTACTGTGCGTTCCTTTCCATACTTAATCGGGACCTATTGGAACGGTGTTTAAATTCAGAGCTTTTGCCTCTAGGAAGTCGCTGCACACTTTTCCATTAATCTAGCTCCACAGCACCCCTAACACATGGTGTGCTTTCTCTCTTTCTCTCTCTTTCAGCTATAAATGGCTCCATGAATTACAACAGCTGACTGACCTATATCTCTGATTATAGCTCCAGGAAGGGCAGACTCTAGTAGCCTAGAAACTCTTGTAATGTGTATTAATAACCTACTTTGTCCCAGGCCATAGGATTGCAAGAGTCTGCAGCCTTGGCTACGACAGGATTTATCCTGTCTTAGAGATCTGAGTGGCTCTCTAGCAAATTCCCACTTCTTCCCTTGTTCCTCTCATCAGCTCTCTTGTTAGCTAGAATAAGGAAGCACAGCTAGAGATTGGCTCCCCTGGGTATCAGCCTCAGGGCCTGCTTCTGTGCTGCTGGTTGAGTCTGTCTGGCAGCCATTATTGTCTGCTCACACCAAGAAGGATGCTTAAAATGTGTCTGAGGGCAGACAAAAGTCAGCGTCCAGTAAGTGACTTTAAGCCTTCTCCAAACACCTGCTTCCTGTTGGTATAGTGTCCCTTGCTTAGTTTATTTCTCATGTGTGCTTTCCTGTTTTACTTGGGCACTTGTCTTGGTTTCAGGTCTCAGCTCACCCATGTTCTCTCTGTTTAGGCTGCATGTCTGAATGGAATCTTTTGATTTAACCACAAGGACTTGGAGACTCCTCTGTCCTCTCTGGTATAGAGACCTAAGACCTGATTGTGTCTATGCCCTTGTTGGTTCTGCTCTGAGGTGCTTTGTGTCTTGGGGTGGCAATGGTGCAGTCTACAAATAGGCCTATGTGGGCTAAAAGAGAAGCTACAGCTTACATCATTTTGTAGGACATCCCTTATGGATACCTCTCAGGCATTCCATGTTGGACCTCAGATTTCCACTGAGGTCTCTTCAAACTCATGATCATCCCGTCTCTGTCTTCACAGTACTGAGATTAGGGATATTTAATATAATTTTAAGGGACACATGAGCCTTTAGAAATTAAGACCCCAAAGCACAAATAAAGTCATACTTTTTTTTTTTTTTAATTCTAGATATCTTAGTTAGCATTAATTTTCAACTTGACACAGTCTGGCATCATCTCTATCTGAATTCATCTGAAATCTTGAAAACTCAACATACATCTATAATTTTTTTATTAAATGAAACCAACCATCTCAATGCCATATTTTAGGCTGTGTTCATAGGTTTATGTTTCAGGAGTATCTCAGCTTTCTCAGGTATGATGGGCTTCAGGACAGCATGTTGGCATTGCAGAAACAGAAGTAAGAATGCATCTCTCACCATCTCTATCCTGTCCCTACCCTGCAGCAGGTCATAGACTCATACCTGGAGAAAAGCATCTTTATCTCTGAGGACAATGGAGCCCAGAGAAGAATTTGAGCGAGTGTGTCCCGCTATGTTCTTTTCAGTCTTTCATCACTAGATCACCACCCATGTTTGTCCAGTTATCCTTTTCTATACTTGCCCATGTCTTTAGCAGACTGAATATTCTAGTTTTCTTTCTGTTGCTCTGATAAAACACCGTGACCAAAA
This sequence comes from Meriones unguiculatus, assembly GCF_030254825.1. Classification (NCBI taxonomy): domain Eukaryota; kingdom Metazoa; phylum Chordata; class Mammalia; order Rodentia; family Muridae; genus Meriones; species Meriones unguiculatus. The sequence goes on from NC_083351.1 coordinate 103,832,273, forward strand.
GCAAGTTGGGGAGGAAAGAGTTTATTTGGCCTATACTTCTAGGTTATTATCTATTCACCAAGGGAAGTCACAGCAGGCACACAAACCAAAGCTTGAAGCAGAAACTGCGGAGGAACTGCTTGCTCGCTCGCTTTATAGCTTGCTCTCACCCATGCTCAGACAGATTCTCTACTGAGCCTAGGAGCACCTGCCTAAGGAATAGTGTTGCCCACAGTGGGCTGACCTTCGTGTATCAACTATCAAGATATTATAGGCATGTCCAAAGACCAACCTTATAAAGATAATCAAACATCAGAACCCTCATTTCAAGTGATGTCAAGTTGAGAATTAATGCTAACTAGGACATCTAGAAAAATTGTAAGGGTTTATTTGTGATTTGGGGGGTCTTAATTTCTAAAGGCTCACATGTCCCTTAACATGATATTAAATATCCTTAACCTAAGTACTGTGAAGGCAGAGGCAGGTCGATCATTGATTTTCAAGTTAGTTTGTGCTGCATAGCAAGTTCAAGACCAGCTTGGGATATATAGCTAAATCCTGCCTTACATGACATGTACACAAAAGGTTATATTTAATAAGTTTGTAGGACTCTCTGCTTTTACTTATCTTTTGTTATGGGAGCCTTAGTTATGATCCCCAGATACAGGCAAGATATTTTTCATTTTCTGTTGTAAGACCTGGGGTCTCACAGCTCAGGAGTTCAAGATCGCGCCCTTCCCAGAAACTCCCACAGACCATGGACTCGTTGCAAAAGCAAGAGGTTTATTAACCATTGTGCAATGGGGTCACCCCTGCCGGTCAGCAAAGAGTGGCACCGGGAGACAAAGGCCTTGGGTTTTTAAAAGACAAAGCGTGGGAATTTTTTTTTTTTTTCTATCTGTCCTCACAGATAGGGTCACATTTCTCCATTCTCTGGAAAGGTACTAAGAGGTTTTTGCTTAACCTGAACCTAAAACTCAAAACTATAGGCTTTAGAAGACATACAGGTTACAAAGTTAGTCTAACCCTTTTACTATGAATTCCATTTTTCTCTCCCTTTTCTTTATAGGGCAGAGGTTACTTGTCCTCTTAAGTCACTGAACAGTGTGACCAGTGTAACATTATGTTACTATACCAACATGCATAGGTTGGAAGAAGGTTTAGTGTCAGTGATGGATGTAAAACTGAGTTGTATAGGCTTCGCGTTTGTATTCTTGGGTCTACTGCCTTGCCTTGCTCAGCCCAAAGTGTCTATCTTCATCTGAGGTACAGCCATAAGATAAGTAAATGGCAACCTGCCCCCACACCAGAAATGTCCAGGGAAATTCTACAAAATGAGTGTTTGACATTTAAACGAGGCATTTGCTGCCAAACTGTAGGCCTGAAAATAAAGCTTTGTCTAGAGAGGATTTCTTAAAATCCACCCCAGTTTCTCAGAGACTTGAGGGTGAAAAAGGTACAATAAAGGAAAGGAAGATGGGAGGTGTTCATCACATCTCTCTGGAAAACGATCTGGAGGAAGGAGCATTCTGGGGAGGTAGACACTGCTGAAAGTGTGGGAATTTGCCTCAACGTGATACTTCAAGTTTTGGGTGTGTCCTCACAGGCAGCTCTGTCTCAAGGTTGGGACAGCAGTTCCACTGCAGAAGACTAGGAGGCAGGGAGGGGCCAAGGTTTCATTTGTGTGCGTTGATCCTGAGTTCCCTCCTCTTCATGGTGTGGATTGAGGAGGGAGCAATTATGGAGTATGTACCAGAGAAGACTGTCTGGACACAGGTTTAAGCCAATAGCAAGTCTTTATTATCCAGCTGTTGACTACACTGGCTATTCCGGATCCCAGTGTAGCACTGAGCCTTTCTCAGGGTGAGCTTTTAAACATAGAAACCATGTTCTGGGTTGACATGCATCAGTTAACAAGAACAGTGAGACAGAAGCAGAACTACTAGAGCTAAAAAGCAAGGTTAGTACATTTTGAGACTTTGCCAGTACTATGGACTTTGATGGATTAGGCCTTTGCCTTAGTTTTGGAAGTTGGTGCTGTCTACATGCTGAGTTTTACAGCCTGAGTTATACTTCCATCATGGAGACAGTTGTGCTAAGATCTAGAGGCCTGTTAAAGGAAGCAGATAGGCAAGTGGGTAAAAGAGGGGTGATGGTGACTCAGAGGGGCTCCTTTGACTCTGAAAGCCAGGGAGGTCAGGTCAGTGAGGAAGAAATACCTGACTAGGGGCAATGAAATCTGTTTCGACCAGATAGGGGAGTTTGAAGAAAAAGGCACACACCCACTTTCCTTTAAGCAGGCACAGAAGGATCTGCTCAAGAACTTGGTAGTGACCACAGCAGGTGACAGGATGAGAGATAAGACCCCTGTCTTCTGTTTCTCTGGTATATTTCTCAGTGAAGAAGTGTATATTACATAAAAAGCAAAAGCAAAACTGGCAGCCTCAAACCACAGAAATAATACACTAGATCCATTATTTATTTCTTCAGTGTTCCAAAGTCATCAATACATGTTTACAAACATAAATCTTCCTAGTTCTAATTTCTCTAATACATGTGTGTAATTTTACAAAGTCTGCTTATTTGTTTCTTTTTCTTCTACCTTTTCTCTTTCTGCCTTGTAGCCCCCACCCTTCATCTCCCAAGGAAAAGTGCTAATTACCAAGTGTGTCCCTGTATAACCATGAGACTATGCATATGGGCATGTGTGAACTACACACACACACATTGTACAAACATTAAGACACACAGACACAGGTGACTACATTAAATTTTATTTCTATCATAAGATGGGCTCAGTGCACCTATACCCTACATCTTAGCTTTTTAAAAATATTTTAATTTTGCTTTATGCATTTGAGTATTTTGCCTGCCTGCATGTCTGTGCACCACATGCATGTCTGATATGTGTCAGAAACCTGGAATTACAGATGGTTGTGAGCTGCCATGTAGGTACTGGGAATTGAATCCAGGTCATCTAGAAAAACAATCTGTGCTCATAACCACTGAGCCATCTCTCCAGCCCCATCTTATCTTTTGTTCTCACAACCGCCTCTTGGAAACCCTCCAGTTCGATGGTGTAACTCCTGTTCCCCTCAAGTGGCTTTAATAGTCTACAGTGCAAGTGTATTACAGCTTGCTTACCACCCTGACACGCACTCCGTTTCTCTCGATTCTCTGACATGGTGGCCATCATACCACTGCTGTTTGAAAGCTTATTACACGTTCTGCGTCACAGCAAGTCTAGCAATTAAGCTTTATTAACCTGATACTATTAACGTTCCCTAGATTAAACATTTCAGCATTTGTTTATGTGCGTGTGGGGTGGTGGTCGTGGTGCAAGTATCCCATAAAGTGTGTGTGGAGGTCAGATGACAATTTGCAGGAATCGGGTCTGTCATGTGAGTTCTGGGGACTGAACTCATGTTCAGGCCTGGCAGCAAGAGTGTTTACCCAGTGAACCACCTTAAAAAAAATTGTTCCCTCCCCACACCACCCCCTTGTGTGTATTATATGCATATGAGTTTGTGTGTGCCCATGTGTACGCATTTGAAGGCCAGGGCAGGGTTCAAGATGTCTTCCTCTATCACTCTACCTTACCCCTTTATAAAGTGTCACTCACTGAACAGACAGCTCACTGTTTCAGGTGGGCTCTCTGGCCAGTGAACTCTGGAGGTCCCCCTCTTCTCGGGCCCTAGTTCTGGGAATAGGCAAGCACAGCCATTCACAGCTTTTTATGTGGGTGTTGGAATTCAAGTTTGGGTTCTCATGCTCGGAGAGCAAGTGCTCTTACCTACTGACCTACTGCCTAGCCTATTTCAACATTTTCATTTACTTATTTCTAAGTAAATTACTTATTTACTTATATTTAGGTGTTGCAGACCTCCGGCCACTGGCTGAGATGACCCCTCATTATATATGTAAATACAGATTTAAAAAGGATATGTGTAATATACATCCATATATGTATATTACTAAATTACACATAACTAAATTCCCATTTAATTTTTTTAACCATTCGGGATTTTGTTTGTTTGGTGTTGTGTGTTTGTTTTTGAGACAGGGTTTTTCTGGGTAGCCCTGGGTGTACTGTGGATCAGGCCAGCTTCAAACTCAGAGATCCACCTGCCTCTGCCTCCCAAATGCTGGGATTCAGGGTGTGCACCACCACCACCTGATGCCAGTGGGATTTGAAACATTGTTGGCTAAGGATGGGTAAGATCACATTCCTCCACTCCAGTACTGGTAATTAAACTGGTAACTACCTGGGTGAGCCCGGTAAGCACTCTTCCAGTGAGGCAAGACGTGTCTTTAGTTTTCCAAGTGTTTTTATGCCATGCTAGCCAAATGTGAGAAAAGCCCACGTTTAGCTAAGCTAATCTGGTGACAGATTACAAATCACTTCCTGTCATTTTAACTACAGAACAAGAGTCTGTTAGTTTGTTATATTTGCTTTATTGTCTGACTGTGACTTTCATTACAAACAGAAACACACTGATCCACTGTCATAAACTTTTGACTGTTAGAAACAAATACATAATAAAACCTTTTTTTCCTCATGCTTAGTTTTAAAACCAGATCCATTATTTATTTCTTCAGTGTTCCAAAGTCATCAATACATGTTTACAAACATCAATCTTCCTAGTTCTAATTTCTCTAATACATGTTCAGTCTGCTTGTTTCTTTTTCTTCTACCTTTTCTCTTTCCGCCTTGTAGCCCCCACCCTTCATCTCCCAAGGAAAAGTGCTAATTACCAAGTGTGTCCCTGTATAACCATGAGACTATGCATATGGGCATATGTGAACTACACACACACACATTGTACAAACATTAAGACACACAGACACAGGTGAGGCTTGCTAATGTTGAAGGTGAACCTTCAGCCATGGGGCGGGGGCCGGGGATGTATGGTGTGCGTGCAATGGTTGAGGCTGATAATTTAAAAAGAAAAATTGACTCGCTTTTAATCAGGAAGCAAAAGCAGAATCGTGTGAGACTGTCCAGGGCTGTCTGTGCTGTCATTCAACTCTGGATGGAAACCGTGCCATTCTTAATACACTGCCAAGAGACTTAAAGTCTCAGAAGGTCTGGCAAAGTTAACGGTGTGGAGAGAGGCATTCAGCCCTTCGCAATTACTGGGCTGAGTCACCTCCTTTGCACCCTGAATGTTTTTCTACTCATGGAATCTCATCTCCAAGGACAGCGAGTTAGGTGAAGCCCAGACAGCCGTGGTGAAAAGTTCGCTGTGAGTGATCACTGTCCACCACCCACTCATCCCTAGCCAGTGTGGGCTGAGTTCCGGCTGGCTCTCCCTAACCTCCGGCTGACTCAGCCCGTGCTTGCTACCGAGTCACTCCCCTGTCTCTACACTGTCTCACAGGCAGAGCCAGTCCCCTGCCTCACCACTTTCCTCATTGGGAACACTCCAGAGGCCTCTTGGGATCTCCCAGTGCCGGAAAGAGAGAGCTTCCTGGCCGCCCCCACTTCTTCCTGGGTTTGGTTGAGGATGGCGTTGAAACCCAGGGAGAAATGTCTTGTGGTCAAGTCCAAGTGGGTATACATTTCCTGTTTGTCAGATGTGCCCACTCTGCCCCACTAGGTTCATTCTGCTAATTGTCTGTGACTGTCCTGTCTAGAGGCCAGACTTTCTGATTCCTGCAGTTGTGTTCAAGCAAATCCTCGTCGACAGGGAGTAGACACTGCTTCACTTCAGTGTGATCGTACATACTCAACTCACACAGGTGTTATATCCTCCGAGGGCTCATGTTAATGGTATGACAAGGTCAGAAACTTCATCACATTACCATATTTAATGACGCTGTGGGAAATCATTAGATTTGATTAGGTAACGAGGGTGGAGATCTGGGATCAAATCTTGGTAGCACTGGAAGGAATGGGAAAGAGACCACATAGATAAATGGAGATTCTTTTTAAAAGTTATGTATTTATGTATTATTGTTGTTATTATTATTATTATTTATTGTGTGTTTGCCATGACATATGTGTAGAGGTCAGAGAGCAATTTTTTGGAATTGGCTCTCGCCCTTTGAGCCTAGGTCTTGAGATCTTTGGAAAGTGCCTTTATCTTTCAAGCAAGCCATCTTGCTGACCTGACATGCCCATTCTTAACATGAAGTAATGTACCCCAAGGGGGTGCCAGAGCCTGTGCCATGTTGTTTGCACTTCTGGATTCTTAAGTTATGAGCCAAATAAGCCTGGTTTTGTTATAAACCAGCCTTCCTCAGGTATTTTATTGTTGTGGTGAACAATGGATTAGCATACCTATCTTAACAGGAACTATGCCTATCAGTTAAGATGGAATGTTTGTTGTCTAAGATGGCAACATTTCCTCTAGGCATGTGGCCCTGGCCTGCTACACTTTTGTGGATCACTGGTTGAGATTCTGAAAAGGAAAGAAGGAGAAAAGTGGAAGGTCTTACTTATCTGTGCATTACTTCCTCTGTGGCTCTCCTATCTAAACCATCACTAGCTTTCTCTACTCAAAGTCCTACTCTGTGCATATCAAGGGCCTTTAGGAGATGGTTATGTCTCTAACTATAGTCAGTGTGGAGTTTCGTGACTGAAAGTTGTCCCATGGAGGCAAAAATATTATTATTGGTGCCTTTGGATCATGGAGACTTCCAGCTGTGTTTGCTGCTCCTCTCCTGTTAGCCTCCTTTGTCTCACAATATTTTTATTACCCCAGAAAAGGAAGGTTAATTTCTAATTCTAGATGATGTCAAAATGTGACAACTCTGGGATTTATTACTGTATAAATAAACTCCAAATTGACAAAATGGCTTCCCTCTCTATTTTTTTCTCTAATTAAAAGAAGATGAAGAGGAGGAGACAGAGGAGGCGGAGCCGGCAGTGGCAGTGAACATCTGTAACCCCAGCACTCAGGAGATGAAGCAGAAGCATTAGGAGTTCAAGGTTAGTATTGGCTTCTTAGTGAGCTTGAGGTCAGCTTCGGATACATGAGACCCTCTCTCAAAACAAAGCAAACCAAAAAAAAAAAAGTAAAAAAGTAAACCACATTTGTAGACATGCCAAGGCTGTGTGTACTGGGCCAGAACCCTACCACTGTATTTGTGGTCCCTGATAGAGTTTCTAGGAACGTTTAGAAGTGTAGGAAATTGTCAGCTGATGAGCTTGTTCTGCGGTGAAGCTGCTTGCCATAAAGCCTAATAACCTGACTTCAACCCTGGAGTGCATATGATAGGAGAGAACTGAGTCCTACAAGTTCTCATCTGATCTTCCTATGTGCTATGGAACATGCATATACATATGCATTCACATATGTATATATATACACACACACACACACACCACACAAACCCAGAAACAAAATTTAAAACTTAAACATAGCCAGGCCTTGTGGGCTTGGCCTGGAATCCCAGCTACTTAGAAGGCCATGGCAAGAAGATTCCAAGTTCAGTGCCTACCAGACTAAGTTTAAGACCAGCCTGAGCAACGTAAGAGAGACACTGTGTTAAAGAAGGGAAAAGCAGTCTGGGGATACAGTTTAGGGGTGCAGTGCTTGCCTAGCATACGTTAGGTCCTAGGTTTGAACTTCAACACTTCAGGAAAAGGAAGGAAGATAGAAGCAAACCTTCAGTGTAGATGGTACCATGGTCCCTTCTCAGTAGGGCTATTCAGTGGTGCCTGCTGGTGCTGGAGGGGTTGGTTAGCTGATGACCCAGATAAGGCTCTATTAGTTATTTTGTAAAAAGAAACGCTATTCATGGATATTTTCACCCTAAATTCTTTGTAAAAATTATATGTAAGAAGACTATTTAACACATAGGACATTTCGTTTATCATTAACCCCAAGACAGCTTTTATCATCTTGCTGTCAAATTGACATGGATGCTCTCTTTGAAGAACACTGGTTCATGCCACAGTCCTTGGCTTCAATATATGTTAGTTACGACGTTTCACCCACTCAGGTCACACAGACTTGCTTTTCGAGATCTATACTGACAGAGTAAGGCTATGCAGAAAGTGAGATATTGTGGCAATCAAACGGTATCCAATATAAACAATCCCAAATAGGAATACTTTCAAAAAGAATATTACTAATATTTTCTTATTTTTTATTTTTATTTTTTACTAATATTCTCTTATGAACAACAGTCTGACTTTTATAAAAATTATTCAGGCTAAGTACTGTATTTCTAAGCAGCCCGGTTTATGATTCACCATGGTTGTAGCACAGAGCTTTCATGCTGAGGCATGGCAATGAAGACAAAATGAGAATTCGAGTCTGTGTGGCTTTTGAGATCCCGAGATTCTGTGTGATGAAATTAGTTCAAAGTGAAACTCCCAACTGTTTGCTCTTGCTTTGAATGAGTTATTCAGCCTTGCTGGGCTTTTGGTTTCTCATCGTACAGTGAAAACCATGAGGAGTGGAGACCTCAAAGGATTGTTTGGAGGGTATGTTGGAAAGCTGTTCAGCGCGCTGTCTGCTGCATCGTGCTGATGAGCTCTTCCTGCAGCCCAGCCTGGACTCGAGCTTGCCGTGAAGAGAGTGGCCTTGAACTCCTCCTCCTCCTGCTTCATTTCCTGAGTGCCGGGATTACAGCTGTGCACCACCATGACTGACAGGCGAACTATTTCTGTTAGTATTATTTATGCTGCATCATATGTCAGGGTGGGGCTAAGCAACTCCATTCTCCCTTCTAGCTGCATGGTAAACATTTTTAAATTCCAACTTACCAAATTGCTTCTTTGCTTTACTAAAATGTTTATGAAATACCAAACTAAATTTGGGGTCATTTTCTTTTTTTTGGTGTTAAGATTTATTTATTCTACTTTATGTGTATGAATGTTTTGCAAGCATGCAAGAGAACTAGATTACAGGTGGTGTGAATCACCATAACGGTGCTGAGAATTGAACCCAGGTTTCTTGCAAGAACATCAAATGCTCTTAGGCAGTAAGCCACTTCCTGAGCCTGTGGCATCATTTCTTGAAGGAACTCCAATTAGTATTTTACTTATTAAAATTAAAGTGTATTATACTATTATTGTTATTTTACTTTTTAGAAATGGTCTCTGTTAGAGCCCATGCTGGCTCTGAACTCCAGATTCTCCTGCCTCATACTAGGGTGCTAGGATTTTAGGAGTGTTCCACCCACAGGATTCCAGGAGGTGTAAGAATCTTCTGTGGATGGTGGTAAGACTTAGGGTGGACGGAATTTTGCTTCCCCTTATAGGATAACCTAGTTCTAAGAAGTCCTTACTAGATAAATTGAACCCTCATGAGACATTTCCATTTGAAGGCTGGGCACAGTGGCATGTGTATAGCCCCTGCTCTTGACGGTGTGAGGCAGGAAGATCAAAAGTTTAAGGCCAAACTGGGCTACATAATGAGACCCTGTCTCAAAATAAAACTGTGTATTAGGCTGGCCTTGTGTTCATAATTGTCCTCAATTCACTTCTCAAGGGCTGGGATTATAGGCCAGTTCAAACTCTTTCCCACTGGCTGATTGTACTCAGGGTAGGACCCAAGGTCTTACAATTGGTAAGCAAGTTCTGTGCCACTGACTCAAGTCTTCAGTGCCCTCCCCCCCATTTAAAAAAATTGGATTCCTTTTATTTCTTTTGTGTTCTTGTTTTGCAGTTGGGCATATTTTCCCTTCTCCCTTAGGATTTGTTGAGATATTTTCTAATTTTACAGGTTGCCTTTTTCATTCTTTTTAAAATTACATTTATTTATTTTGTGTGCATGTGAACATATACATGTTTTACAGTGGGAGTGCAACTTGTAGGGAGAGTCAGTTTTCTCCTGCCATCATGCGGGCCCCAGGGCTTGTACTCGGGTCGTCACGTGTTGTGCTGTGCTATGCATGGCTAGGTTTTTATGTCAACTTGACACAAGCTAGTCATCTGAAAGGAGGGAGCCTTAATTTGGAAAATGCCTCCATATGATCCAGCTGTAAGGAGTTTTCTTACTTAATGATTGATGGGGGAGGGCCCAGCCCATTGTGGGTAGTGCCATCCCCTGGGCTGATAGTCCTGGATTCTATAAGAAGGCAGGTTGAGCGAGCCATGGGGAGCAGGCCAGTAAGCAGCACAGCTCCATGGCGTCTGCATCGGCTCCTGCCTCCATGTTTCTGCCTTGTTTGGATTGCTGTCCTGGCTTCCTTCAGTGATAGAATACAATGTGGAGATGTAAGCCAAATAACCCCATTCTTCTCTGATTTGCTCTTCAGTCATGGTGTTTCATTGCAACAATTGAAACCCTAAGGTACCTGCTGAGCCATTCCAGTCCTCTTTCTTTTTCTTTTTCTGTGTTTCTTGATAAGATCTGTTTGGCATACACAATGAAGCATATAAGCTGAGTGAGGTTCAGTGTATCTCTGTTTTCTTTTGCTACTTAAGCATTTGGTGTCAAATCTTAGAATCTGTTGAAAAATGTTAAGTCATAACTACCAATTTCCTTGTTTTCTTCTTACAATTTTATGTTTATAGTTCTAATATTTAACTCCCTGATCTGTAAGTTGTTTTTTATTGTGAATAAGGTAGGTGTTCAACTCTATTTTTTTGTATTAGATGGTACAGTTTTTTTTATTTTTGCAATCCAGAATCTTTTATTATTTTTATTATTATTTATTACAATTTATTTACTTTGTATCCCACCTGTAGCCCCCTCCCTCATCTCCTTCCAGTCCCTCCCTCCCTCCCTCTTCTCCCCCTATGTCCCTTCCCTGATCTATTGATAAGGGAGGTTCTCCTCCCCTTCTATCTGACCCTAGCCTACCAGGTCTCATCAGGACTGGCTGCACTGCCTTCCTCTGTGGCCAGCCAAGGCTGCTCCCCCCTAAGAGGGGAGGTGATCAAAGAGCCAGCCACTGAGTCAATGTCAGAGATAGTCACTGTTCCCTTTACTAGGGTACCCACTTGGAAACTGAGATGCCATGAGCTACATCTGACCAGGGGTTATAGGTTATCTCCATGAATAGTCTTTGGTCAGAGTATCAGTCTCAGAAAAGAACACTGGGCCAATATTTCTTGGTTCTGTTGCTCTCCTTGTGGAGCTCCTGTTCCCTCTAGGTCCTTCTGTCTCCCCCTTTTTTCATAAGATTCCCTGCACTCTGCCCAAAGGTTGGCTATGAGCCTTAGTTAGCATCTGCTTTGATACACTGCTGGGTAGTCTTTCAGAGGCCCTCTGTGATAGGCTCCTGTCCTGTTCCCTGTTTTCTCCCTCTTCTGATTTCCTTCCTTTCTGAATGTGGATTGATCATCTTACCCTGGGTCCTCCCTCTTGCTTAGCTTCTTTAGGTATACAGATTTTAATATGTTTAAACTATATTATATGTCTAATATTCACTTATAAGTGAGTATATACCATATGTGTCTTTCTGCTTCTGGGATACCTCACTCAGGATGATCTTTTCTAGATCCCACCATTTGCCTGCAAGTTTCATGATTTCCTTGTTTTTAATTGCTGAGTTATATTCCATTGTATAAATGTACCACAATTTCTGTATTCATTCCTCAGTTGAGGGCCATGTAGGTTGTTTCCAAGTTCTGGCTATTACAAATAAAGCTGCTACAAACATGGTTGAGCAAATGTCCTTGTTGTGTACTTGAGAATAATTTGGGTATATGCCCAGGAGTAGCATATCTGGATCTTGAGGAAGCACTATTCCTAATTGAGAAAGTACCAGATTGATTTCCAAAATGGTTGTACAAGTTTACATTCCCACCAGCAATGAAGGAGGGTTCCCCTTTCTCTACTTCCTCTCCAGCATGTATTGTCACTTGAGTTTTTGATCTTAGCCATTCTGATAGGTATAAGGTGAAATCTTAGGGTCATTTTGATTTGCATTTCCCTGATGACTAAGGACATTGAGCATTTCTTTAAGTGTTTCTCTTCCATTTGCTATTCTTCTATAGAGAATTCTCCATTTAATTCTGTACCCCATTCTTTTAATTGGATTACTTGATTTGTTCATGAGAAAGAATATTTCTCATGAAGATCAGTTTTATTCCATTTCATAGCTAAGCAACCAATAGAGCAGGAACAGTAATGCTAATTCAAAGTCAAATACTCTTTAGTCTAGGTGAGTGTTCCTTGCCTGATTTCTCATTAACAACCACTTTTCAGTGTAAGACTGGGAAAGTGATGATGGCTGTAATGAAGCCATTGTGGATAAGGATGGCTGTTAGGACAATGACAAATGTATAAAGTCCTCTTTACCTGCAGTTTTGGGTTCTGTGGTTCCATTTACTGATGTCAACCGGGAGCTGAAAATACCAAATATGAAACTCTACAGAGACAACTCACAAGTTTAAACTTGGATCATTCTGTGTAATGTGGTAAATCTCCTGACATCCAGCACTCACGAGTACATTGTGCATGTCACCTATCTGTCACTTAGCCAATCAACTGTCCAGAGTGGCAGTGCTTGTTCTCAACAAGTAAACTGAGCTTGAGTCACTCCCCCAGTGATTTATGATGACCCCAGAGCACAAAAGCAATGTTGACAATTTAGAAACACTGAAGAGAAGCCATATAGTGTTCCTTTATGGGAAAGGCATGTGTGTGGTGGTGCTGGCAGGGCATGTGTGCATGTCCACACGTCTAGTCTGTGTGCTGTTAGGACTGTTGTATTAATTATTCCTTGTCTCTCTCTTACTGTGCTGATTTATAAAGTGGGTGTTCGCACACACATGCCCATACATGCTACATAGAAGCGAAGATGTGATGTTTCTCTTTCTGAGTGGTTTATTTCACACAACATGATGATTTCCATTTGCACACATTTTCCTGAAGGCATTATGAGTTCATTTTCTTATGAGTTGAAAAAAATCCTTTGAATATATGGGCCACATTTTCTTTATTCATGCACCTGTTGGTGAACATGGAGGCTAGTCCTACCTACCGGCTATTGTGGATCATGCTACAAGGAGCATGGATCTCCAAGTATTTCTATAGTGTGCTGACTTAGAGTCTTTAGGGCATATACCTAAATATACATCTGGATCATATGACAGTTCTATTTTTAGTGTTATTTTATGTATAAATTAACCTGTATCATGGGCATGTATTACAAGAAAAAATACAGTGTACATGGATTTTGGTATTTCCTGCCATTTTAGGTGTCACTGTGGTCTTAGAACATATTCTCCTTGCACAAGGGCAAGCTACTGCTGCAAAGGTCATTGATGAACAGTAGTTTTGCACTAGGAATAAGTTGCCTGAAGTACTGTGTTTGCTCTGTCGGCAGCAGCTAGATGCAAGGCTGGATTTAAAGATCATGCCTTTCCCACTGCACTACTGACCTCAGTACATAGACGTTATAGATAATGGAGAAGCAATGAGAATAAATCACAGGACTTAGATGTTAGTTGGGTCATATGATCTCTGTGACTCAGAGTCTATTTGCTTGTCAGAGAAGCTGGCACAGGTCCTAGCTAAATCCCAGGATGTTGGTGGCAGAGATTAGACATATATGAAATCACTTTTAAAATACTTTTCAGTCAGGTGTGGTGGTGCACACCTGTAATCCCAGCACTCAGGAAGGCAGAGGCTATCAGATCTCTGTGCGTTCAAGACCAGCCTTGTCTATAAAGTGAGTCTAGGACAGCCAAGCTACACAGAGAAGCCTGTCTTGAAAAACCAAAAAAACAAAACGACAACAACAAAATACTTTTCACTGTACGAAAAAGAATTGTCAGACTTTCACTACACTTACATCTTTTGGACAAGATTCCCTGCTTCTTAGAAGTTTCTTCTTGCTTTCCGAGATACAAATGGTGGGGACTAGAAGAGCCTTTCCCTCAGTCATTCCTGGGTGTCCTTTCACACTGCAAGGACATTGTGCGATTCCTGGCTCTCTCTCTCTCTCTCTCTCTCTCTCTCTCTTCCCCCTCTCTCATTCACCCCTCCTCCACTTCTTCCTGAATATGTGACTGACTTACTTGGTCGCATGCTTCCTGGCATAGTCACCTGTTGTCCTTACCTGAAGTTCAGAGCAGTGGGCTGTCTGATCTTAAACTTGAACAAATAGGATTTGAGCCAAGTAAACCTTTTCTTTTCCTACGTGTATTTCTGGGAGTGTCTTGCAGCAAAAGAAACCTGATATTAAAACATGGTTATCCATTCATGCTAGAATGTGTTCTGACGAATCAATAACCAAGGCTTTGTTTGGGTAGGCACGCTGGAAGGAGGGACAGAGCCTCCAAGAACAGGCAGTTTCTAGTCAAGTGATGTTCATTTGTCCCTTTGTATGGCTGGTTGTCTAAAGAATAAAACATATTTGCCATTTCAGACTTCTTGCCACTCAGTGGGTTAGTCATGGCATGGAGAAACTTATATTCTATTCCCTCTTCTGTTGCTACAATTATTAGCTTATTTTCAAATTTCAAAGGAGATTTTCCTATGAAGAGGCCTGAAGGATGGTTTATCATCTCCATTTTCTTCAGCTGGAGTTCCAAGCTTAATAAGAATTAATTTGTTTCTGTCCAGCGTCACCCAAGTGTCCAGGTAGGTCTTTAGGCACGGTCCTTCTTAGTCTCCGGAAATGTACCTGAAACTCCACCATGTTCCCAGGTGTTAACATCTGCACATTCAGGTTGGCATCCTAAAAACTCATAGCTTTGATCATGGCCAGGAATATTTTGAGAATGGCATTTTACAGTTGCCTCTCTTTGTTTGTTTGTTTGTTTTGTCTATTCAAGTAATATGTCAAAACTGATGAAAGGGATGCTTTATAGCAATGATTCTCAATCTGTGGGTTGCAATCCCCTTTAGGGGTCAATTAACTTTTCAAAGGGGTTATCTAAGACTTTTGGAAACACACAGATGTTTGTAGTATGATTCATAACGGTAACAAAATTACTGTTATGAAGTAACAACAAAAAGAATTTATTACGTGGGCAACTATATTAAAAGGTCGTGGTGTTAGGAAGGTTGAGAACCACTGTCCTATAGAGTCTGGGGTGAAATCTTGGTGCTTACTTGACAGCTGAGTGAACTTAAGTCCTGAGTCTCTCTGTGCCTCATTTTACTAGCAATTCCTGCCTGTAGGTTGTGGTGAGGATTTAATTAGATAACATATAGAATGTGTTTAGCTAGTGCCGGGTGCATAGAAAGCAGCCAGCTAATGCTGAAGACACTGCTCACCGTCACTGGCATCAGCAGTAATGCAGCGCCAAGCAAGAAGGCTTCCATGTGGGATTCCAGTGTCTTTCTGCTGTGATGTGGTGAGACAGAGAGCAGAAAGATACATCCATTAATGGTCTTTGTATAATCATCAAATTCGCCGTTGCCAGGATTTTGGTGTTTAGATAAAGTGCCATCCACAGTAATAGATTTTCATCCTGCACCCGCTCTCTGCTTTTCAACAAAACCATGACAACAATTTCAGTTAGAGATATTTAGCCGCCTGGGGACCTGTAGGAAATGGTCACAGCTGAAGTGTTCAAGAGGACTCTGGTTGTACTTTCCAGAGAATTTGCAGAAAACCATGAGCCCAGGGGCCTTGACAAGGGAGAGGCCGTGTCTCAGAAACAACACTACTGCTTTTCTCTGGGAAATTTGCTTACTGTTCTAGCTTCCACTCAATCTGTAGCTTCAGACTGGAACACTGATGCCCTGTGTCCCAGAACCCCTGACTATGTAGGGAGCTCTCCTACCTGTTCTTAAAAAAAGGTAATGCTCATCTGAAGAAAACGGGCTTCAGTGAGATGCTGTTTATTTGGTTGCAATTGAAAGTATTTTCCTAATGAATGAAATAAGAGATTTTTATTTGTGCCTTCACCTAAAAGTTCAATTGCAGGCCAGCTGTTTATAGTATATGTAACTAGCTAAGCTGGCATGAAGAAACATTTCCAGGGTTTTTAGTCTCCTTAAAGAAATATCTGAGACCCTGTAGCATTTCGCTTCTACTGAGCCAACCTTCTAGAAAGTTCCTGTGTGGGACAGCCTTGCCTCTAAGCACAGCAGAACTTGCATTTTCAGCTCTGCTTAGAGTTAAGTATTTGGGCTTCACTAATTTTTACACTTGAGTGAACATTTAATGTGGTAGGAAGAACAATTCATTGTGCTTATGACAAAGTACAGAAACTGTCTAGAAAAATATCTACTGGTCATTTAACCATGAGCCATGACTAAGAGTTATCTACATGGAACGAAGTACAATGACTAACTCTAAGCAGTCTATAGGAAAAAAGGACTCAGCATTTTCTAGCAGCAACAAATGAGTACAATCCCCTCTTTTTTTCCATGTTTTCCCCCTTGAAGTGCTGGGACCAAATTCAGGGTCTCACGTGTACTAGGCAAGCATTCTACTTCTAAGCTACCTATCTAGTCTCACGTGTACTAGGCAAGCATTCTACTTCTAAGCTACCTATCTAAACTGACTTTTCTTTTAATTTTCTTTTTTCTTTCAAGTCTGTTTCTCTTTATCCTCTCCCTTCATTTCTCCTTTTTCCCTCCCTCCCTCCTTCCCTCCCTCTCTCCTTTCCTCTCTCCCTTCCTTCCCCCTTCCCTTTCTTTCTTCCTTCTGGAGACAGGGTCTTACCATGTAGCCCAGGCTGGTGTAAAACTTGCAATCTTCTACCTTGTCCTCCTGCCCACTCAGACTCCAGAGAGGCGTCTGAGCAACCACACACCCAGCTTTTTTTGGGGGTGGTGGTGGTTCTAACTCATAGTTTTACTGTTAATATAGATAAGGCAGAGATTTCTGATAGCTGCTAGCCTTTCGTTATGATTAGAAATTTAAAAAGATAACAGCAGGAGGCATTTCTCTCATTGAGGTTTATGTTCAGCATCCAAGGGAAAATTAACTTTTCACAGAAAGCATTCTGGCTTTAAGGTGCAAGGAAGTGAAGTGGACCTGCTGTAATATCCTGAAACAGGTGCCATCATGCTCTCTGTCTCCCCAGGCCCTCTGCATGAACAGAGAGACCACATTTAACAGAGAAGGTCACTTCCTTTGCTCAGAGACCAGGGGGTCCAGAGTTACAAAGGACAGTTCCTTATTTTCTGTGTAAAAATGAACCTCTCTTATAAAATCAAATGTACCCTTTATCTTAGACATTTTCCTGCATTATCGTTCACTGCTCAGTATCAGTGACTACTCAGGAGGTTTGAAGCGATGATATCAGCTTAATTTAAAAATAACCTTCTGAATTTGTTAGTGTACTCTTATTTAACATGCCGCTCTTGGGAATAAGGTCAGCTAGTGCACATTTACTCTGGTTTAGTTCCATTAGGCAATAATAAAAATTAATAACTGTTAAGACAAACTGAAAGCCTGAATCTATTTGACAGTATGAATAAAAGTGTCCTGACTCAGAGCCTTTTCTTTGTAATGTAGTGGTCTGCAGAGAACTGTATGATCCCTAAGTACCCAGAGTGATAGTGGCTAAAGGATTCCCTTCCTTCCATTCTCCAATCTGACAGCTCCTTATATCTGTCAAGTTAAATATAGTCTGGTTTCTTTACCTTGCTCACCAGTGTGATGTTCATCAAGTCTCATGCAAGTGTAGGCTGGGAATATGACAAGATCACATTAGTTAACATTGTCCTAAAGCTGACTAAGAATGGTGAAGTCTAACTTTAGATTTGTTGTGTAGTCCTCGGGTGACTGGTCACCAATACACACACGCTATCTGAGAAATGTAAACTTAAAGAAAAAAGGTTTTGCTATAAGTGACTTGTGCTTTGATAATATTGGTATGAGAACTCTATGGATGATCATATTTTCATAGGAATGATGACACCATCTTTCATCAACTGTGAAAGCATTTCCACATTAAACATAGTTGTTGATTAAATCATACAAATCTATGGGCAATAGTATGAAGATGTGTTTAGGATTACGGAGTCAACCTTTGCTCAAAATACTTACCTTCCCATCTCTGCCTGTAGCAATGCATCAAATTAACATCTGTATCAGGGGGTCAGAATGAAGGACTCAAATCCTGTCCCTCTCTCACTGCCTCTTGTCTTCTGAGCAAGTGGCAGAGTCTTGCTGTGTTGCCCAGGCTGGGCTTGAACTTGTGATCTTCCTGCCTCAGCTGGCCAGAGTACTGGGATTACAGAATAGTGCCACCATGCCCAGGTAAAAAGAACTTTACTGAGGAAATTTTCTTAGCTCTTGGGCTCTCAAGCAGCTGCTCCCGGAAGTTCTGGCTTGATGGTATACTGTCGTCGTTTGCTTTCTCTTTCTGTGATTGACTCCATGACCAAAAGCAACTTGGAGAGAAGAGGGATTATTTCATCTCATGACTTATTGCCCATCACTGACGAAAGCCAAGGCAGGAAGGAATTCAACGGAGGTGCTTCAAGCAGAAAGCATAAAGAAACATCGTCTATTGGCTTTTCCCCAGGCTACCTTTCTTATATAATCCAGGTTCATGTACCTAGGGATTGCGTCACCCACAGTGGGCTGGGCATTTCAACATCAATTAACAATTAAGAAAATTTTCTACAGACGTGCTCACAGGGAGGCAGTTTCTCACTGAGGTTCCTTCTTCCTAAGTGTATCAATTTGGCAGCCACGATTAGCCATCTCGTATATAAAACTTTTCTGTTATGTTCACGTACCTTTTATCTTTTTATCTGCCATTAAGTAGTTGTTTCACCTGAAGTGAGTGGCACTGGCCCCAGGAATCTCAACACTAGGGAGGCTGAAGCAGTAGGATTTTGAGTTTGTGGTTAGCTTTGGCTACATAGTAAAATGTTGTCTCAGTAACAGGACAAACCACAATAAACATTTCCATTGAACACAAGGATGGGTGGCTTTGGATGTAGCCTTGCAAATGATCCCGGGTCTCCAATGAGAGAATTTAATGTCCAACTCAAAGCTCACTGTTTGTTCCTTGCTGTTTTTAATTGTGCCTTCACATATTGTTGTTTATCATTAGGGGAATCAATTGATTATATTATGAGATGTAAGTAAGCCATTATCACATAGGCCCAGTTCTCAAAGTACTTGTCAAATGTTAGAGGATTTTTGGAATTCTCTTCAGAGGGTTTTTTTGCCTCAACAAGGGAATGAACAACTGTTATGTATAGAGGGCTCCCATCTCTGTTCACCACTTTCCTTCTGTTACTCTCCTGGGCCTCATTCAGCCTTGCCCTGAATTCTTGGCCACTTAACTATTTATGAGCCCAGGGGCAAACTGACCCCATCTTTGGACACCTTTGGAATATACAGGCTACATGAAACAATGAAAGCTACTTCCTGAGAATAAAGTTGATTTTTGTCTGTGAATGAGCCCAAATTAAAGCTCCAAGAGAATCCATCTCCTCCCCTAATGAACTGCATTATCCCTAAAGCCATAGGTTTGTAAACTGCCCCATAAAGCATTACAGTTGATGATTCTGAATTATTATTTCTTATTCCTCAACCAAATGGAAATTATGCATTCTTCATGCCTGAAGGTTTTCCTTTACATATTGTGCCTTTTCCCATTGATATCCTTTAAATGTTAGATAGCAGACACTTAATACAGAAGCAAAATTAAATATTGATGCTAATAAATAAAAACTTGAGAAGTGCCTTTCTCTTCCCAAACCCCGTGTACAAAATTAATGAGACCTTTTAAAAAACTGTGCAAAGGGCCTTCAGTTAGTGAACCTGAACTCCTAGCTGTTCTCTTAAAGCTACCTCTGTAGGGTAATTTCCATGAGGTCAACAGTTGGGTCTGATTTAGCTTTCTATTACATATCCTGTGCCTAGAATAGCGTTTGGCACACAAGAGTTTGTAGTGACTCTGCCATTTGCCCTTGGGCTGTTTCAAGAAGTTCAAAGACATTGATAACACTGGTTTTTGAAGTATGGAATGTGGAGCAAGGCCAGAAAGGGCAGGGTACACAGCTGTACCTGTATCTGAGTAACTAGGAATTTGTGCTGTCATTGGACACATCATGCTCAGGGCAGCTGAAATTGGAAGAATTCTAATGTGTCCAGATAAGAGGAAATAAGCTGGGCGATTTCCATTTTTGTAACGTGTTAATTGGACCCGGGTTTAGTACTTTGCCCAGAACATTTTAAAATGCTTCTGATTGGAAACCACATCCTGTCCAAACATTTGAGAAAATAGATATAATTTTCTTTCCTGTTTAACAACCATCTGACCATTTGGATGAAAAGAATTGTTCTGTCTTTTTTGGCACCATAAAAGACTACTATTTGTTAGTATGCGCTGTTATATCCAATGCTGTGTGAAAAATAAAACTGGAAGTTCTGGGATTAAGCCGCACAGTATCATGACTGAGTGTAGCACTGAGGGAACACAAGCATCTCCAAACCCAGGTTCCCTGGTAGGGAGTTCATCGGCGTGACTGGTTAAGATTCCAGGACTGTGACAACGCGTGGGCCTGTGCTACTCAAGGAGGCACCAGTCCTTAGCTAGGCTTAGTTAGATAGAGTCTGTGGTATAAATTACTGTGGTAAAATTTAAAACCAACTGAACAAACAAAAATCTCCAGCCTAGTAACTTTCTAGTCAAAGGTCCCTTTCAGGGAAAAAGGAGTTAAGTGCTCAGATACCCTGTGATGCAGCTAGTATAGAAACAAACAAACAGAAAACCAAAAATAAACAACAACAAAACCAGCCAGAATTTAAATTCAGTACATCACCCCCACACCCCATTACCCATTTTCTTCTCTCCTATGAATACTATTTATTCAGACTTTAACTAAAGAGAACTCATTTCTGTAGTAGGATCAACATAGGCTATGTTACAGTAGCCAGGATAAGGCAGACCCTATCCTTCCAGTTGAGGAGTTTGGCCCTGAAAGCCTTGCCCTTCCTCATCCCACACTGAGCCTTTGTGGCGAGCCTTAGAAATGGCCAAGACTCCCCTTTCTACTCTGGGCCCTTGTGTTGCATCAGGCTCCATGGATATAGTCAGAAGAGGGGGGACTGGGATCTAACAGTTTAATGTATTTTGCTCAAGCCTTAAAGTAATGTTAATGAGCCAGGAACAAGGAGCTATCATGTTAGTGTGTTACGAAGATTTCTTTAGGACATTTAGAAAAATGAGTGGATAAAAGAAGGAATGAGAAAAAAGGAAACTGAAGGCCTCCATAAATTCACAGAAGAAGAATGTAATGTCATTGCAGGTAACTGGAACATTTGTGGCGCCTACTGGTTCCCAAGGTTCCCAGATCAAATCCTGAGCAAAGTCAACACCTTCTGTGGTAGTTATTTACCTTTTCTAAAGAAATAATGCCTTTCCTTCCGCATTCATTGTTGTTTTTATACAATAGTTAATGTATATTTTGGGTATACTAAAAATTAAGTCTGACTGACCAGATGTTGCAGGCCAATAATCCTATCACTCAGGAGAAAGAGGCAGTAAATTTAAGGCTTTTTTAAAGACAACATAGTAAGACTCTTTCTCAAAACAACAACACAAATAAAAAACAAAAACTGACTTTCTGAGGCTAGGATCTGGCTCTGTGGTAGACTGTGTCGTTATCACGCACAGGGCCCTGAATTTAATCCCTGGCACAACTATCTAATTAGCTAATAAAACTTTTATTAAAGCATAACAAAAGTAGAGAAAAGCAAGTGATAAAATTTCACCAGATGGATACAAATTATAAATGCCACCAAAGCTAAGGCATAGAACATCGCTGAGAACTCAGACCTTCTCCTTGTGACCTGCTTAGAGATTCCAATTTTGTATCCCAAGTTAAGCAATATCCTGACTTAGTCACTGTTGGTCTGCAAACTTCTAAACGTTATGCAAATAAACTCCTCCCACGGGTGTTTGTTTGCATTTAATTTCTTTTGTTCTGTAGCTCGCTTGGTTCACTCTCACTTTCACATGGCAATTCTATTTTAAAAATAAAACACTATTTCTCTATGAGCCGTTTCTGAACCTCTGAGTCTAGTCCTTTGCTTTCAGTTTCTCGTTGTTTGGAAAAGTGTTTCTCTGAGCATTCTGGGCCATGTCTTTTGGTTCATGTATGTACTCAGTTGCTTTTGTGGATATATTCTGGCATATAGTTGATGACCACAGGGGAAGCATGTGGTTAGTGTTAATTATATGGCCAGTTTGTTCTCAATTCATTGTACTAATTTATATTACAAATAATCTTTAGAAAATCTAATAGCTAGATGGCCTCTGCTAACATTGACTTTTTTTTTTTTTTTTGGTACATGTTAAATCTTTATTTTTTCCTTTTTTAAATGATTTTATTTTTATTATTTTTATATGCATTGGTGTTTTACCTGAATGTATGCCTGTGTGAGGGTGTCAGATTATCTGAAACTTGTGTTACAGACAGTTGTAAGCTGCCCTGTGAGTGCTGGGAATTTAACCCAGGTCCTCCAGAAGAACAGCCAGTGCTCTTAACCATTGAGCCATCTCTCCAACTCACTTTTATTTAAAAAAAAAATGCATTTTAGAAGCAAATGCAGAGACCCACAGCCAAACATTATGTGGAGGTTGGAGAACCCTATAAAAGATGGGGAGGAAGGATTATAAGAGCTAGAGGATCATTTGCAAGGCTATATCCAAAGCCACCAACTTTGTGTTCAGTGGAAATTTTTATTGTAATCATAATAACATGGCCACCATGAAAACACAAAATCAACTAAGCAGGTGTCATAGGGATGGACTCAGAGTCTGAAGCTACAATCATGGAGCCTGGTGGGTCTGAGCTAGGCCCTCTGCATATATGTTATTGTTGTGCAGCTTGGTGCTTTTGTGGGACTCCTGACAATGGGAGTGGGGTGTGTCTCTGGCACTTTTACCTGCTTTTGGACCCTTTCCTCCTCCTGTCCAGCCTTGATATGAGGGTTTGTGCCTAGTCTTATTGTAAATGGTTAAGCCGTTTGGTTGATATCCCTGGGAGGCCTGGTCTTTTCTGAAGGGAAACAGAGAAGGAGTGGATCTGGGGAGAAGAGAAGTAGAGGAGAATGGGGGGAGTGGAGGGAAAGGAAACTGTTCAGGATATAATGTGCGAGAGAAGAATAAGTTAAAGCATATTAAAAATGCATTTTAATGAAAATAGAATTACCTTGTTTTCTCTCTTCCTGTTCCTTCCTCTGGCTCTTCTCAGGTACCATCCCCCAACTCCTTCCACCCCCTGACTCTTTCCACCCCCCACTCTTAAACTGACCATCTCTTTTTTCTTTTATTATTGTTACATACATATGAATGTGTTTATATGCATAAATATGTAAATATAACCTGTTGCTGGACATGCTGAAGCTATGATACCTATTATGCATATAAGGAGAGATGATTAAAAAAGTGATTGAGGAGTCTGGTGTGGTTGTTGATGCCATTACTTCCAGTACTCAGGAGGCAGAGCCATACTTAAGGCCAGCAGGGTCTGCATAGTGTGAACTCAGCTCAAAAACCGGAGATAAAAAAAAAAAAAAAAGAAAGAAAAAAGCCAGATTGGAATTGTGTTCAGAAGAGAGCTGAAGTATCATCTAAGACAAATTTTTGTCTCAGAGGTTGAATTTGAGTCCAATAAAACCCTTTGATGTAATTTCTACTTTATGGGAAAACATGGAGGTTAGAAATAAGTGAGAAACTGGAGGAAGTAAATTCAAGAGCCCATGGAAGGCCCACTTCTTTTTGTCTGTGTCTAACAACCTAATTGATGCAGAAGCCAATTCACAGAAAAGTACAAAAAACTGATATAAAATTTACATGGAGATGTCTTCATAAATACAATGAAATCCAAAGAAGTGGCCAAGTGCTTCTGAGACCGACGACCAGTAAACTTGTGAAGGAGGGACAGAACAAGGCAGTAAGTCCCAGGAATGATACTAATTAACATATTGAACTATGGAGGTAAAGCTAGTGAAAGAGCTGGTTTATTCTGATCCTTGCATCTCCAGTAGGAGTTGATATCCCTCCCCAAAGAATGGTTTTGTTGTTAATTGTTTTGTCTGCAAGGTGCTAGGTTTGAACTCAGGGCCTCAGTCTTGCCAGACAGTTAAGAAAATGCTTTACCACTGAACTATACTCTCAATTCGCAAAGGAGTTTTTTTTTTTTTTTTTTTTTTTTTTTCCTGAGATCTGGTCTCAGTGGTCTCGGTTAGCAGATAGCCTATAGCCTAGGTGGCCAAGAAACTGAATTCCTCCTTGAGTCTCTTGAGTGGTAAATTGTAGGCATATATCAAAAGATGCCGAAACAAATTTTAAGGCCTGTTGCATATAGGAAAAGGCAGACCAATTAGTCCTTTCTAAAGTTCTTTGAATGATTCAGCTTGATGTAATCAATATATATTTTAATTAATAAAACAAGGGCATAAGCATTGGTTAAAATTTTTAAATGATTAGAACTTGAAATAACTTGTGGTAGAGTATTGGGAAATTAACAGTACAGGATTAAAAGCTTTTCTTAAGAAAAAAAGGTGTTTTTAGAAACTTGATGTAATGTTTTACTTAAAATGATTTATGGATTATTGTTTGCCATCCTCCTCCCGTTAGGGTCAGTGAAAATGATTCCGAGTGACTAATGGAAACAAATGCTCCAAAAATACAAAGAAGAAGAGGAACCCTCCAAACAAACAAACAAAAAAGCAATGTGAGAAAGCCAACCAAGGTATGTCTGCATTGGGTCTCTACAGACCTACCATACCTGCCCCTCCCCAAGGCCAAAGGAGTGTGAAAACCAAGCCAGAATAGGTGCATTTATGATTTTAACCTGAAATAGACAAAAAATTTCTTTAACTCTGGACTAAAAAATACTTAACTTAGCGAGTATCTTTAGGCCATAAATCATTTGGGATAAATTTTAATTTTAAACTGAGACATGGAATAAACTTTTGCTGGTATTGTCAAATTGCTCTTCTTTTGACTCTTTAAAGACTTTTCCGTCCAAAGATCGTACAGAACTGCCCAAGGTATCATTGTATATAGATAATTGTTAAGAAAATAACATACTGTATTTTTTTCCCTCAAAGTTTATAATTCTATTTTAAACCTAAAATCAGATGCTAAAATAGTGATTTATTGCTAAGTGTGAAAATCAGTGGTGATCTTAGGGCAGATTTGGCTAGATGTTAAGGACATTTTCAGTCCAAATATTCTGTGCCTAAACATCTCTTTTGAAAGCTTTTACAGACTTCATCTTTATGTTACTGTTTGTTGTGCCGTTATTATGCATTCCAAGTTTACTTTGTGAAATGCAGATCAGGAAGAAAAGCACAGAATAGGAGTGTGATGAATTTCTGGGTCCTCTAAACACAGTGTCAAATGAAGGACTGGGGAGAGAATGAAGCACTGTGGGTGGGGAACTGTGACGTTTTATTAAGTAAGGAAGCTCAGTTTCATGTTTTGAACAGGTTGAACTCCTGCTGCCTGCAGCTTCTCTAGCCTCTAGGATCCACACAGTAATGAACAAAATTCCGAGGCCTTCTGGAGTGTGGGGAGGGACTAGAAATAAAATCAGCACGTAGAGTACTTCAGGTGGGGGATGGCAACGAGAGGATGCGCTGAGTAACATTTCAGATGGAGTAGTCCAGGAAAACCCGAGACGTTTACATGCAGGGCGAAATTTTGAAGGAAGTGAGTGAACCCCAGGAAAAATCTTTCTGCCTACGAGAAGTGGAAATATAAAATTGAAAGTTGTATTTTTTTTTTTTTTTTTCCTGGCGTAACTTGTTTCTTTTTGGCAGTGTTGGGACTCACAGAGGCCAGGGATCTGTGCGTGTTGAGGCCGCTCTACCCTGCTGAGCAAATACCTAGATCACTGCGCAGGAGACATTAGGCAGAGCTCCGCTTGAGGCAGAGGCAGGGGGGTAGCTCAACAAGGCCCCTCTGAGGGCAAGAAAACCACAATTAATGTTGTTATTAGTATTTTTGGAATTCTCAAATGAGCATATAAGAAAAAAAAAAAGTGGATGTTTTTATTGTTTTGAGACAGGGTCTCACCTCGGAGTGCTGGCTGGCCAGGAACGCGGAGAGCCCCTGCCTGCCTCTGCGTTCTCAGTGCTGGGCTTACAGAGGTGCACCACGGCTCTGTGAGGGCCCTGCTGCTTTAATCTGAGACTGAACAGGTGTTGTCTTCAGCCTGCTTTTGGCAGTTGGCTTGTCCTCAGTTCTGTGAACGGTATCTGTACGTATCACCCCCCGAAGAATGCTGGACTCTAATGAGCCCCTCACTAGGACATTTCAGATGCTTCTTGTGAGGAGTAATTCTGTTTAAACGGGGTGTTTTCCTCAGGATCACTCACCAGCACTTCCTGGGAGGTGACTTCGGAATTTAGTTCCACTCCTTCCACATCTGAAACTGCTTCCTTTTAAGGTCAGTTTTACTATCAACTGCCACTCCACCAGGAAAAAGGCAAATTCATCATTTCAGTTGGGAAACAATTCATCTTGAAATTTATCTTATTTACATTAGGACCTATGTCTCTCATTCTCCAGGACACTGGAGCGTCTGTCTTCTACACTGCTCTCAAAAAATATCTGAGAACAATGTCTTATCAACACGTTCCTTTTTGTTGCTCCGAGGGTCAGGATTCTTAGGTGATATCCTTTGTCTCAGAAGGTCCCATAGCCCTGATCTCAGGTACAACTTCGCTGGCAGATACGAATGTTCCAGGTCTTTGGAAATGATGTTCAGAGGAAAACACTCTAAAAAAAAACATTATCAAGCACCACTTTGTCAACTTCTTTGATGTTTTCACAGTTGGCGCTTTGGTATGCTCTCCGAGTCTCAGTCTTTTTTTTTTTCTTTTTCATTGCATTTTTTTGTGGGTGGAGGGGTGATTATTTCACTCACAGCTCCACATCATCGTTTATCATCAAAGGCAGTGAGGGCAGGAACTCAAGTATGGCAAGAACCTGAAGGCAGGAGCTGATGAGAGGCCGTGGAGGAGTGCTGCTTCCTGGCTTGCTCCTCGGTTTGCTTAGCCTGCTTTCTTATAACAACCAG
Organism: Meriones unguiculatus; assembly: GCF_030254825.1. Taxonomy (NCBI): domain Eukaryota; kingdom Metazoa; phylum Chordata; class Mammalia; order Rodentia; family Muridae; genus Meriones; species Meriones unguiculatus. The sequence continues at coordinate 103,859,131 of NC_083351.1, forward strand.
GACCACCAGCCCAGGGATGCAACAGCCACAATGGGCCGTTTCCTTTCCCAGCAGTCACTCATTAAGAAAGTGCCTTATAGACAATCTTAAGGAAGAAATTTTCTCAATTGAGGTTTCCTCCTTTCAGATAACTCCAGCTTGTGTCATGTTGACATAAGACTTGTCAGCCCATCTGACCCCTTGTCCGTTTAACATACAAACACATCACTGTTAAGCCACAATATTTTCTATCTTGCTCATCCGCTAGATGACAAATAAATATAAACATTATAATAGAAACACTCCAGATTTTAAAAGTTCCACAGTCTTCAAAAATTCAAACAAAATCCATTCTCTGTTAAAAAAAAAAAAAAAGCTCAGTCTTTTTAAGTCTGTAAAATTGCAAAATCTCTTTAAAGGTTTAAAGTCTCTTAACTGTGGGGACCCTGTAAAAATAAAAAATAAGACTCCAGGGCACAGCGACGATCTGAAAAAAGCAAAACCAACCCAAAAGTGTAAATAACTCAATGTCCAATGTCTGAGATCCATTCAGGATCTGCCTAGCTCCTCCAAAGGGCCTGGGTCATTTCTCCAGCTCTGCCCTCGGCAGCACACACAGCTTGTTTGTAGGCTCTGGCTGACTCCACGCCACTGCTGCTGCTGTTCTTGGTGGTCATTCCACAGTCCTGGCATCTCCAGTTGCCGCAGCTGGGCTGCTTTCACCAACAGCCTTCCCTGGGCCCTCCATGGAGAGCTTTTCTTACGGCACTCCAGCCCTGCCACACAGTGCTGTTCTGCATGACCCCTTCATGCCTTTGAAACCAGTACCACTTGGATGATTCTTACAAGTTCGGCTGCTAGCAAAAGGTACAACCTCGGGCCACCTCTGGACACAGCTTGTGTGTGCTGACCCTGAGGAAGCGCTTCTCAGAAGACTTCACCTCAAATCACTGGTCTCTTCTCTTTTTTAATTTAAAAAAATTATTTATTATTATTACAATTTATTCACTTTGTATCCCAGCTGTGGCCTTCTCCTTTGTCTCCTCTTAATCCTATACTCCCTCCCTCTTCTCCCCTCTATGCCCCTCCCCTAGTCCACTGATAGGGGATCATTGCATTCTTTTATGGCAGCTAGACAATTTCTGATTTTTCACACAGATTCCCCAAGTTTAATGAGATTGCTGAGTTTTTGGTTTACATCATCTACCATCATCAGGAATGTCCAGTTCCATCTTTGTGTTCTAATCCAGGAAGTGTGAGGTTAATTTGTCAGTTTCTGATTGGAGGATTTTTCTCAACTGTGGCCTATCATACTGTGGCTGAGATATCTGACCCTCAGTTACTTCAAGTGACATGATTTTTTTTTCATTGAAAAGCGATTCCTATTTGTAGCAGTAGCTTCCTTTCTATTTAAGCCATGTTTGTTTTTCATTATAAGATGTTAGAGAACCCAAAGCATATCATAATTGATTCTTACTGTGCAATGTTGACAGAGTATGTTACAAGTTTTTGTACCAGGATTGCATTTGCTGCTTCTTGAGTTATAGTGACTTCTGGATTTAAAGTGTTCCGGTCACAACTGAGTGTCAATGAAGTGTTGGCACTTCTAGGACTCATGGGTGACACTTGTTAGGTCTTCAGAAACATAATGACTGAAATAGGAAATGCTTAGGTGCAAAGGATTTCTTTCATTTTAGCGGGAATTGTCTTAGGTAAGCTTTTCATTTCTGGGAAGACTTCAGTTGATCCATTCCTTCTGTTGCACTGGTTTGTGAATTCAAAGTTGTTGTTATTATTATTACTATTATTATTATTCTTATTATTTGCTCACTATAAACTTAAGAAGAAATGAGCTTGCCTTCTAACTTTTTTGGCAGGTCTTCTCCTCCCTGGTGTCACTCTTTCTGATTCATTATCATTAGCAACTGTTGTAACTGTCTTTCTGGTAGCAGGTGAGACTGTGTACATATGCATTGGTTCTTTATTATCTGCTCTTGATTGTGGGCATACTATGGCTAGCTGCGTCAAGGTCCTGCTACAGTGAAGGACTGTAACCTGTAATTGTGAGTCACATAAACTTCTCCTCCTTAGCAGTCCTGTTAGGCCACAGAGGAGGGCTTTGCAGCCAGTCCTGAAGATACCTGATAAAACAGGATCAGATGAATGGGGAGGAGGTCCCACCCCATCAGTGGACTTGGAAAGGGGCACGGTGGAGATGAGGGAGGGAGGGAGGGACTGGGAGGGAATGAGGGATCGGGACAGGGCTGGGATACAGAGTTAATAAAATGTAACTGAAAAAAAATAATAAAATAAAAAAAGAAAAAAAGAAAAAAAAAGAATGATGATGACTAGACACTGGGGAAGAATTAATAAAAGAAATCAATTATTAATGTAGTAATCAATTTTCTATGTAGTAAGTGGTAAGGATTGATATGATTACTACACATATACACTGAGTTTTTTCATCAAAAACTCAGTTTGATGAAATCGTTTCAGAGAGAAGCAACTTGCTGACGGTCATAGAAAGAAGTAAGTTTCAAAGTCACAGGATTCACAGGCAAGTGCCCCTTGACAGTGGCTAACTGAAAGGCAATCAGGGCAGGGGGTGCTCAAAAGAAATTCCCATTGCATGTTAAACTCATACTCACTGTGCTATGTGAAATAACGTTTTTGTTCCTACTTTCTCAGTAAGATGGTTAAAAAGCAAACCTTCCCTCTTCTTGGGGGTCTGATTTACATCTTGGTGATTGCCTCATCATTCTGCATTAAATACAGAGGTGTGACTAAAAAAAAAAAAAAACTTCTCCTCCTTTAAGTTGTTGGATATTTTGTCACATAGTAGGAAACTAAAATACAATAATTATCTTCTGTTCCATAGGTCTATTGCTCTATCACCAAGCTAATAGCATATTATTAATTGCTGTGTCTTTGCAAAGTGTCTCACTGTTTCCTTTTGTAAAACTCCAAGTTCTGTTTTTATTTTTTTCTAGATGGTCTCAAACTTTCTTGAACCTTTTTTGTTGGCACATGACTTCATTAGGGTTTTTATTGCTGCAAAGAAACGTCATGACCAAAAAGCAAGTTGGGGAGGAAAGGGTTTACTTGGCTTACACTTATGATTTCTGTTAATCTTTGAAGGGAGTCAGGAAAGGAACTCAAACATGTCAGGAATGTGGAGGCAGGAGCTACTGCAGAGGTGTTGGAGGGATTCTGCTTCCTGGCATGTTCCCGTTGGCTTTCTCAGCCTGCTTTCTTACAGAACCCAGGACCACCAGCCCAGGAATGGCAGCACCCCCATTGGGCTGGGTCCTCTCCCATCAATCACTAATTGAAAAATTGCCTTACAGCTGGATCTCATGGAGGCATTTTTCTCAAATGAGGTTCCCTCCTTTCAGAAAACTGTAGCTTGTTTCAAGTTGAATTGCCAGCATACCACATAAACTTTCAATCAGATTTCAGTTTTTAACAAAAACTGCTGGGAAACAGACTGACTTGGAAATAATTGATACCTTTACAACATTAAGTTTTTCACTAAAATAGGTATTAAAGTGTTTTTTTTTATATTTTAAATTTTTATTGTAAGAGTCTTGTAAACCATTAGCTGTGTTTTACCATTTTATTGCATTATTTTGCCAGCTAATACCTGTTGTTTGAGTGGAAGTCCCTATAATGGTACATTTATTTGATTTACTATTTCAAGGGAAGACTTCCTTCATAGCTCATCATTGAGTTAGGTGCTTGTATAGTTCAGGTATTAATACTACATATTTTATGTCAATGAAAAAGAAGTTTTATTCTGTTTCCTACAGGATTGTATTGTTGTTAACATGAATACGCACCAATTTTACCACATGCAGTTTGTTTAGTAATTCTGTTCCATTTAATTTTTCACTAACTGTTATGTGATCAGTTATCTTCTAATGTTTTATGGCTTACTTTTTGCTTATAAAGATAAGACATTTACTTTGACGGACACATTGATTTCTTCCACACCTGAGATTCTTTCTTCCATCTCTTGTAGTCTGTTGGTTATGCTTATCTCTATAGTTCCTGTTTTCTTTCATAGGTTCTCCCTCCTCATGATTTCCTCTGTTTGTGTTTTCTTTAATTTTTTGAATTCTATCTTCAGATCTTGAACCGTTTTGTTGATTTCCTTTACCTGTGTGACTGTATTTTCCTTCAATTCCTTCACCTGTTTGTTTGAACATTCCACTGTTTCTTTTATTTCTTTCAGTGGTTTAATCATTTCCTCTCTGAAAGCTGCAAACTGTTTGGCTGCGTCTTCCTGTATTTCTTTACAGATGGCCATAATCTGTTTTACTATATCTTCTTCTAATTCTTTATACATTTTATTTACTTCCTCCACTAACCTCTTCATAAGCATAGATGTAAGGTCATCTTCTTGAATTTCACTTCTGTTAGGGTGTCCAGGGCTACTTGCCCCTGGGTAACTGGGTTCTGGGGATGCCGTATTGCTTTGCCTTTTGTTGATTGTATTTTTACATTGGCCTCTACCCATCTGGTGATCTTAGGTGTTGTCTGTTAATCTCTGGTGCCTGCTGGGTCCTGGGGTGGGGAGAATTCCCTTGGCAGGATTCTGAAATAGACCTCCTCAGATTTTTGGGTATGGTCAACTGAATGGTGGTGCTTCTGAGGAACTGTCACAGTTCACCTCGGGCATATGGACACAAACTATCCAAGAAATCCAAGACAACATAAAAAGACAAAACCTAAGAATAATAGGTATAGAGGAAAAAGAAGATTCTCTCCTCCAAGGCCCAGAAAATATTTTCAACAAAATCATAGAAGAAAATTTTCCCAACTTAAAGGAGAGGCCTATAAGCATACAAGAGGCCTACAGAACACTTAGTAAATTAGACCAGAAAAGAAAATCCTCCCGCCACATACTAATCAAAACAGTAAGTATACAGAACAAAGAAAAAATACTAAAAGCTGCAAGGGAAAAAGGCCAAGTAACATCTAATGGCAAACCCATCAGAATCACACCTGACTTCTCAATAGAGACTATGAAAGCCAGAAGGGCGTGGATAGATATCATGCAGACCCTAAGAGAACACAGACATCAGCCTAGGCTACTATACCCAGCAAAACTCTCAGTCCTCATAGACAGAGAAAACAAGATATTCAACGACAAAAACAAATTTCAATAATACCGACACACAAATCCAGCATAACAGAATATACTAGAAGGAAAAATACAACCCAAGAAAGCTAACTACTTTCAAGAAATCATAGGAAATAAATAACCTCACTACAGCAAAACAAAAAGTAGCCAAGCACACAAGCACACTACCATAGACAACATCAAAATCAAAGGATCTAACAGCCACTGGTCATTAATCTCTCTCAACATTAGTGGACTCAGAGCTTCAATAAAAAGACACAGACTAACAGAATGGATGCGTAAACAAGACCCAACAATTTGTTGCACATAAGAAACACACCTAAGTTACAAAGATAGACATTACCTGAGGGTAAAGGGCTGGAAGATGGTTTTCCAAGCAAATGGATGCAAGAAGCAAACAGAAGTAGCCATTCTAATATGTAATAAAGTAGACTTTCAACCAAAATTAATCAAAAAGGATGGAGAAGGACTCTTCATACTCATCAAGGGAAAATTCCACCAGGAAGAGATCACAATCCTGAACATCTATGCCCCAAATACAAGGGCACCCACATTTGTAAAAGAAACATTAATAAAATTTAAATCACACATAGATCCCCACACATTAATAGTGAGAGACTTCAACACCCCACTCTCAACAAAGGACAGATCAACAAAACAGAAATTAAACAAAGAAACAATAACTCTAATAGAGGTCATGAAACAAATGGATCCAGCAGACATCTACAGAACCTTTCACCCCAGCACAAAAGAATTTACCTTCTCAGTACCTCATGGAACCTTCTCTAAAATAGACCATATACTTTGTCACAAAGCAAGCCTCAACGGATACAAAAAGATTGAAATAATCCCTTATATCCTATCTGACCACCATGGTCTAAAGCTGGACCTCAACAACAGAAATAGCAAAAAGCCTACACACATGTGGAAACTGAACAACTTGCTACAAAATGACAGCTGGGTCAGAGAAGAAATAAAGAAAGAAATTAAAGTCTTCCTAGAATTCAATGAAAATGAAGGCACAACATACCCAAACTTATGGAACACAATGAAAGCAGTGCTAAGAGAAAAGTTCATAGCTCTAAGTGCCTTCAAGAAGAAATTTGAAACATCTCATTCAGGCATCTTAATGGCACACCTAAAAGCCCTAGAAACAAAAGAAGCAGACACACCGAAGAGGAGTAGGCAGCTGGAAATAATCAAACTCAGGGCTGAAATCAATCAATTAGAAACAAATAAAACAATTCAAAGAATCAATGAAACCAAGAGCTGGTTCTTTGAGAAAATCAACAAGATAGACAAACCCTTAGCCAAGCTAACTAAAAGGCAGAGAGACACTATCCAAATCAACAAAATCAGAAATGAAAAGGGGGATATAATGACAAGAAATTGTTTGAAGAAATTCAAACAAACATTAGGTCTTACTTCAAAAGCCTATATGCCACAAAATTTGAAAATCTAAATGAAATGGACAATTTTCTTGATCGATTTCACTTGCCAAAGCTGAATCAAGACCAGGTAAATAAATTAAATAGTCCTATATCCCCTAAGGAAATAGAAGCTGTCATCAAAAGTCTCCCATGCAAAAAAAGCCCAGGGCCAGATGGTTTCAGCGCACAATTCTACCAGACTTTCTTTTTCTTTTTATTTAATTTTATTTTTTTCTTATCAGTTACATTTTATTAACTCTGTATCCCAGCTGTGTCCCGATCCCTCATTCCCTCCCAGTCCCTACCTCCCTCCCTCATCTCCATTGTGCCCCTTTCCAAGTCCACTGATGGGGGGGACCTCCTCCCCATTCATGTGATCCTGTTTTTTTCAGGTATCTTCAGGACTGGCTGCAAAGCCCTCCTCTGTGGCCTAAGAGGACTGCTCCTCCCTTGGGGGTGGGGAGGCCAAAGAGCCAGTCATTGAGTTCCTGTTAGAAATAGTCCTTGTTCCCCTCACTTTGGGAAACCAATTGGTTACTGAGCTACCACAGGCTACATCTGAGTGGAGGTTCTAGGTTATATCCATACATGGTCCTTGGTTGAATGTCAGTCTCAGAAAAGACCCTGTGCCCAGATATATTTGGTCCTTGTGGGGCTCCTATCCTTTCCCCATCAGACTAACTCCCCTTCTTTCTTATGATTCCCTGTACTCTGCCAAAGGTTTGGTTATGAGTCTTTGCTTTGAAAACACTGCTAGTTAGAGTCTTTCAGATGCGCTCAGTAGACTCCTGTCATACGTTCAATGCACATCCCATCTGTCTTTCTAAACGAGGATTGATCATCTTACCCCATGTCCTCTCTCTTGATTATCTTTTTTATGTGTATAGATTTCATTATGTTTATCATATCTTATAGGTCTATATAAGTGAGTATATACCGTGTTTTTCTTTTTCCTTCTGGAATATTTCACTCAGAATGATCTTTTCTAGATCCCATCATTTGCCTGGAAATTTCATGATTTCCTTATTTTTGATTGCTGAATAGTATTCCATTGTGTAAAAATAACACAATTTCTGTACCCATTCCTCCGTTGATGGATATCTGGGTTGTTTCCAGGTTCTGGCTATTACAAATAAAGCTGCTATAAACATGGCTGAGCAAGTATCCCTTTTGTGTACTTGAGCAAACTTTGGGTATATACCTAGCAGTGGGATAGCTGGGTCTTGAGGAAGCACTATTCCTAATTGTCTTAGAAAGCGCCAGATAGATTTCCAGAGTGGTTGTACCAGTTTACATTCCTACCAGCAGTGGAGGAGGGTTCCCCTTTCTCCACAACCTCTCCAGCATGTGTTGTCACTTGAGTTTTTGATCTTGGCCATTCTGATGGGTGTAAGGTGATATCTCAGGGTCCTTTTGATTTGCATTTCCCTGATGGCTAATGAGGATGAGCATTTCTTTAAGTGTTTCTCTGCCATTCGATATTCCTCTGTCGAGAATTCTCTGTTTACCTCTGTTCCCCATTTTTTAATTGGGTTACTTGGTTTGCTGTTTTTCAGCTTCTTTAGTTCTTTGTATATACTGGATATTAGTCCTCTGTCAGATAAAGGGTTAGTGAAGATTCTTTCCCAATCTGTAGGCAGTCGTTTTGTTTTGATGATGGTGTCCTTTGCTTTACAGAAGCTTTTCAGTTTCATGAGGTCCCATTTATTGATTGTTGCTCTTAGAGCCTGTGCTGTTGGTGTTCTGTTCAGGAAGTTGTCTCCTGTGCCAATGAGTTCTAGGCTATTCCCCACTTTTTCTTCTGAGAGATTTAGCGTATCTGGTTTTATGCTGAGGTCTTTGATCCACTTGGACTTTAGTTTTGTGCAGGGTGATAAATATAGATCTATTTTAATTTTTCTGCATGTGGACATCCAGTTGGACCAGTACCATTTGTTGAAGATGCTATCTTTTTTCCATTGAATGGTTTTGGCTTCTTTGTCAAAAATCGAGTATTCATAGGTGTGTGGGTTTATTTCTGGGTCTTCTATTCAGTTTCATTGATCCTCCTTTCTGTTTTTATGCCAATACAATGCAGTTTTTATTACTATTGCTCTGTAGTACAACTTGAGATCGGGGATGGAGATACCTCCAGATGATCTGTTGTTGTACAGGATTGTTTTGGAGATTCTGAGTTTTTTGTTTCTCCATATGAAGCTGAGGATCTTTTTTTCGAGTTCTGTAAAGAATTGAGTTGGTATTTTGATGGGAATCTACCAGACTTTCAAAGAAGAGCTAACACCAATACTCTTCAAACTATTCCACAAAATAGAAACAGAAGGAACATTACCAAACTCATTCTATGAAGCCACAATCACCTTGGTACCTAAACCTCACAAAGACCCAACAAAGAAAGATAATTTCAGGCCAATCTCCTTTATGAGCATAGATGCAAAAGTACTCAACAAAATACTTGCAAACTAAATACAAGAACACATCAAAGATATCATCCACTATGACCAAATAGGCTTCATCGCAGGCATGCAAGGGTGGTTCAATATACGGAAATCCATCAATGTGATTAACCATATAAACAAATGTAAGGAGAAAAACTACATGATAGTCTCCTTAGATGCTAAAAATTCATTTGACAAAATCCAACATCCATTCACGTTTAAAGTCTTGGAGAGAGCAGGGATACAAGGCACATACATAAACATAATAAAGGCACTATACAGCAAACCTATAGTCAGTATCAAACTCAATGGAGAGAAACTTAAATCAATCCACTGAAATCAGGGACAAGACAAGGCTGCCCACTCTCTCCATATCTCTTCAACATAGTTCTCAAAGTCCTTGCTAGAGCAGTAAGACAATTAAAGGAGATCAAGGGGATTCAGTTTGGAAAGGAAGAAGTCAAAGTATCACTATTTGCAGATGATATGATAATATATCTGAGTGACCCCCAAAATTCTACCAGGGAACTCTTACAGCTGATAAACACCTTCGGCAAAGTGGCTGGATACAAAATTAACTAAAAAAAAAAAAAAATCGGTAGCCCTCAGTATACAAAAGACAAAAGGGCCGAGAAAGAAATTAGGGAAACAACACCCTTCACAATAGCCACAAAGGACATAAAGTACCTTGGTGTGACCCTAATTAAGCAAGTCAAAGACTTGTATGAAAAAAAATTCCAGTTTCTGAAGAAAGAATTAGAAGAAGATATCAGAAGATGGAAAGATCTCCCATGCTCATGGCTTGGCAGGATTAATATAGTAACAATGGCCATCTTACCAAAAGCAATCTACAGATTCAATGCAATTCTCACCAAATTACCAAAATAATTCTTTACAGACCTTGAAAGAAAAATTTTCAACTTCATATGGAATAACAAGAAACCCAGAATTGCTAAAACAATCCTCTATAATAAAAGATCTTCTGGTGTTATCTCCATCCCTGATCACAAGCTGTACTATAGAGCAACAATACTAAAAACTGCATGGTACTGGCATAGAAACAGACTGGTGGATCAATGGAATTGAAAACAAGACCCTGAAATAAATCCACACACTTATGGACACCTTATTTTTGACAAAGACGCCAAAACCATACAATGGAAAAAAGACAGCATCTTCAACAAATTGTGCTGTTCTAACTGGATGTCTACATGTAGAAAAATGCAAATAGATCCATACTTATCACCCTTCACCCTTTATATTGAGGTCTTTATATTAAGACCTCAATATAAAACCATACACACTAAACCTGTTAGAAGAAAAAGTGGAGAAAACCCTTGAACTCATTGATACAGGAGACAACTTCCTGAAAAGAACACCAACAGCACAGGCTCTAAGAGCAACAATCAATAAATGGGACCTCATGAAACTGAAAAGCTTCTGTAAAGCAAAGACCACTGTTGTCAGAAGACTGCCTACAGATTAGGAAAGGATCTTCATCAACCCTGTGTCTGACAGAGGGCTAATATCCAGTATATATAAAGAACTCAAGACGTTAAACAGCAACATATCAAATAATCCAATTAAAAAATGGGGTAAAGAGCTAAACAGAGAATTCTCAATGGAGGAATATCAAATGGCAGAGAAATACTTAAAGAAATGCTCAATATCCTTAGTCATCAGAGAAATGCAAATCAAAATGTCCCTGAGATTTCACCTTTCACCCATCAGAATGGCTAAGATAAAAATCTCAAGTGACAACACATGCTGGAGAGGATATGGAGAAAGGGGAACCCTCCTTCATTGCTGGTGGGAATGTAAACTTGTACAATCACTTTGGAAAACAATCTGGTGCTTTCTCAGACAATGAGGAATAGTGCTTCCTCAAGATCCAGCTATACCACTCCTAGGCATATATCCAAAAGATGCTCAATTATACAATAAGGACATTTGCTTAATCATGTTTGTAGTGAAAGGGTTAGACTAACTTTGTAACCTATATGTCTTCTAAAGCCTATAGTTTTGAGTTTTAGGTCCAGGTTAAGCTAAAGCCTCTTAGTACCTTTCCAGAGAGTGAAGGAATGTGACCCTATCTGTGAGGACAGATAGAAAAAAAGGGCAAGCAAGCAATGACCTTCACTCAGCAAAAGAAGGACCAGACCCTTGTCCTTGAGATAGCATTTCTTAGCAACGAACCTAGACTTCTTCTGAGTAGCTTTTGACCTCCAGCCAAGAGCCCGCAGCCCTAATCTTCAAGGATGAGCTAACCACCCCCACCTTCAATTGCAGCTGCATCCACACTTGGCAGGACTGGCCAAGCTTGAGCACCTAAGACTAACCAATTATCTTACTTCATAGCTTCCTCATCCAATCCTAAATTGCCAAAACTAGAACTTCAAATCTCCCGCAATTTTTCTTTTAAAACCCTAAAGGCCTTTGTCTCCCGGTGCCACTCTTTGCTGACCAGCAGGGGTGACCCCATTGTACAATGGTTAATAAACCTCTTGCTTTTGCAACGAGTCTTGGTCTGAGGGAGTTTCTGGGAAGGGCGCGATTGAACTCCTGAGCTGTGAGACCCCAGGTCTTACAGTAGCAGCCTTATTTGTAATAGCCAGAAGCTGGAAACAACCCAGATGCCCCTCAGTGGAGGAATGGATACAGAAATTGTGATACATCTACATAGTGGAATATTACTCAGCAATGAAAAACAAGAAAATCATGAAATTTGCTGGTAAATGATGGGAACTGGACATGATCATCCTATGTGAGGTATCCCAGAAGCAAAAAGACACACAGGGTATATACTCACTCATAAGTGGATATTAGACATATAATATAGGATACACCTACTAAAATCTGTACACCTAAAGAAATTAATCAAGAAAGAACACTGACTAAATGCTCAAACCCCATACAGAAAGGCAAAGAAGATGGACATCAGAAGAAGGAGATAACAGGGAACAGTACAGGAGCCTGCCACAGAGGGCCTCTGAAAAGCTCTACCCTGCAGCGTATCAAAGCAGATGCTGAGAATTATGACAAACCTTTGGGCAGAGTGCAAGGAATGTCATGAAAGAACTAGGAAATATTAAAACCTGGAGAGGACAGAAGCTCCACAAGGTGAACAACAGAACCAAAAAAATCTGGGCACAGAGGTTTTGAGACTGATACTCTAACCAAGGACCATGCATGGAGAAGACCCCTGCACAGATGTTGTCCATGGCAGTTCAGTGTCCAAGTGGGTTCCATAATAATGGGAACAGGGATTGTCTCTGACATGCACTGATTGGCCTGCTCTTTGATCACCTCCCCCTGGGGGGGAGCAGCCTTACCAGGCCACAGAAGAGGACAGTGCAGCTACTTGTGATGAGAGTTGATAGTCTAGGATCAGAAGGAAGGAGAGGTAGACCTCTCCTATCTGTGAACTTGGGGAGGGGCATGTGTAGAGAAGGGGAGGGAGGGATTTATGGGGGGATACAAAGTGAATAAAGTGTAATTAATAATACTGAGCACACCTGAGAGACTCTAACTAGCAGTGTTTTCAAAGCAAAGACTCATGAGCAAACCTTTGGCAGAGTACAGGGAATCATAAGAAAGAAGGGGAGTTCGTATGATGGGGAAAGGATAGGAGCTCCACAAGGACCAAATATATCTGGGCACAGGGTCTTTTCTGAGACTGACATTCAACCAAGGACCATGTATGGATATAACCTAGAACCTCCACTCAGATGTAGCCTGTGGTAGCTCAGTAACCAATTGGTTTCCCAAAGTGAGGGGAACAAGGACATTTCTAACAGGAACTCAATGACTGGCTCTTTGGCCTCCCCACCCCCAAGGGAGGAGCAGTCCTCTTAGGCCACAGAGGAGGGCTTTGCAGCCAGTCCTGAAGATACCTGATAAAACAGGATCAGATGAATGGGGAGGAGGTCCCCCCCATCAGTGGACTTGGAAAGGGGCACAATGGAGATGAGGGAGGGAGGTAGGGACTGGGAGGGAATGAGGGATTGGGACACGACTGGGATACAGAGTTAATAAAATGTAACTGATAAAAAAAATTAAAATAAGAAATGGAAAGAAAAGAAAGATCAGGCATTTATTTTTCATAGTTGCAGAGTCTGAGAGGTCCAGGATTAAGACTCCTGGAGATTCAGTCTCTAGTGAGGGCCGCTTTCTGGTTCCTTCATGGTACTTTTCCTGTTGTATTTTCAAATGGTAGAAGAAACCCAGGAAATGTCTGGTGTTCCTTTACAAGGCTTGCTTGTTGTCTTCTGGATATTAAATCAGTCTTGAGATCTTTTTCCCAAATCAACCTAACTTGTTTGTGATATATTGTTATGTTGTTATTATCATTGTTTTGAAGCAGGGTTTTGCTAGACTGCTCACACTGCTGTTGGACTCTCCGCTGTCCTTCTGCCTTAGCCTTTGGTATTATATTTATAGATGACTAGATCAATTGTGTTTGCTGAATACATCAGCGTGTGTGAATTCTGTATAGCCAAAGATAACCAGTGACTTATTTCAAATTCAGTAAATTTGACTTACAAGCAAAGGAAACTGAACACAGTAGGGACCACTGGGCATCTCTTTGAGAGCTGGTCAGGGGCTGGTGTGGTTGTTCACAGCCAGAACTCTAGTCATGAAGGTAAAAGAAATTAAAGGCCAGGTTTAACTACACAGCAAGTTCAAATCCAGGCTGGGCTGTGTGAGAGCGTGTCTGCAGGTAGAGGGGCTGAGAAGTGAGGAGGCAGGCAGATACCACACATAATCCAAGCTCCTTGAGAGGTGGAGGTAAGAGGAGCACATGTTTGAAGCCAGCCTAAGCAATCATCTTTTGCCTGTTTGTTTTTGAGACAGGATTTCTCTGTGTATCCTTGGCTGTCCTGGACTCACTTTGTAGACCAGGCTGGCCTTGAACTCACAGAGATCTGCCTACTGCTGCCTCCTAGAGTGCTGTAATTACAGGCATGTGCCACCACACCCAGGTCAACAACTGTTTTTTTAAAACTTAATTAATTTATTTTTTTATTTATGGGTGTTTTTCTTACATGTATGTCTGTGCACCATATACATACAGTTCCCTTCAAGGACAGAAGAAGGTGGTAGGTTCTCTGGAACTGGAACTATTTTAAATTTTTTTCTGGAAATTAAAGTAAACAAACACATAAACAAACAACCTAACCTAATATAAGTTGCTTACATCTTGTAAGACAATGCGGAGTCCTAAACATGGTTTAATCCCATATTACCCTCTTCCTGCTGGTATTTTGGTATTCAGTTGAAATAACTACATATTTAGATATCCACAAAGTGCTATTTTTGTTTTGTGTAATTAATATTCATTCAGGTTTCTACTACTCATGAATCTTAAATGCAGTGTTGTATCCTTCCGTAATTCACATTGAAGAAAACACTGCTTATGTTAGAGTTAGTCCTTTCTTCCCTTTGTTTTCTTAAGGCCACCAAGATGTTGTCTTCCTGGCCCTATAAAATTGCTTGAAGCACTGCTGGATATAATACCTCTTCCCATTTTCTTCGCCTTTAGCACAGTACTAAGAAAATAGCACCTGTCTAGAGGGTGAAATTGAAGCTGGGTCCTCTTTGAACGTTTCTCTTCCTTCTTGGATCTAGTGTTTAAATTTCACCTGCTTGGCTTTGGTAGTTCTCCCCTGCTTTTGTTTGTGTAGCTATTTGTTCCAAATTGAAACATTCCCTCCTGAAGGAAGTTAAGGAAATTCCCTAAGCCCAGGAAGCTTATGAAATTTACAAGATTCAGGGTACTTAGATAGGTTTAAGACACAATGTCCCTCTTCCAGTTGTGTCTTAGTTACTATTTGCTGTGAAGACACAGCATCATCAAGGCAGCTTTTAAAAGAAACAAACTGAATTGGGGGCTTGCTCACAGGTGTAGAGGGTTAGTCCATGACCATCATGGTGGGGATCATGGCAGCAGGTGGGCAGTCATGATGCTGAAGCAGTAGCTAACGTCTTACCTTAAAGATGAAGGCAGAGAGAGTGTGAGTGGTGGGGAGGGAAGCCTGGGGCTGGCCTGGGCTTTGGAAACCCCAAAACCCATTCCCAGTGACACATCTCTTCCCACAAGGACACACTAAACCTTCTTAAAATATCACACCAACTGAGAACCAAACATTCAAATATATGAGCCTAGGGGGATCATCCTCATTCAAATCACCACAGTGTATAAGCAGTAAGCAATTGCTGGAGCAGAGAACCCTCTCCAAAGGTGCTGCCTTCTAGTTGAGGGGAGGGATTCAGGCAGGTAGCCTTCAGAAGTCAACTCCATGCTGTGTCAGGCTTTTCCATGATGCTACTATCTTTGACTCATGCATGGTCCTCTAACCTCAATAAACTTACTTCTTTGCCAAGTTACTCTTGAGAGGAATCTTTGTTGTTGTCATTGGCTGAATACATATCTATTTATATCTTAGAAAAGCTACATAATACTTTCAGTGAATTTTTAAAGTTTTTCTGTTCTTTATTTTTTTTTTCATATTTTCAGACTATTCCATCATAGCCAGAACAAAAAGTCCTATAACTATGCTTTTCATCATGCATTCTCTGGCATACAGGAAGCCTTTGGTCATCTAAGTATCAAACCTTATCTTTGTTACTAGTCTGTATATGAGAAGCAATAGCAGCAGGGTGCTTTGCCTCCTGAAGTCTCTGCCAAATCCAGACTCTTTCTTCCAATTTCGTCACAGTGTGACAGGAAGCAGTTTGCTTACATCCCACCTGTTGCAGCCCTGGAGTAATATGAATAATGCAGCGGAGAACACAGAGTGTTTAGGGCTCTAGAAAGGGCCCCCAGCCATGACATACCTTGTGTCCTTTCTCCATGGGCCTGCTACCGAGCCAGAAATCAGGAACAATCTCCACAGTTTGAGTAGGTTTACAAGTCAAAACTCTGAAATCCTAGAGTGACACTGGCTTTGCTTAATGACATTAGATTTATCCTTAGGAGCAAGAATTGGTTACTGGGACAGGCATGTCATGATAGGAAGACAGAAGCAGAAAAAGGGAAAAGGGAAAAATAGTCTATTCACATAAGGAACTTGCCTCACCAGCGTCTACAACCTTGGGCTGTTGATGATTTTTTTTTTTTTTTTTCAGCAGGGACTAGGTTCTCAGAGTCTCCTCTTTAATCCAGACTAGGAATCTGTACAAATGTGTACACAGATAATTCTGGTATTAGCCAGTGAACTTTTTGATCGACTTCTTCCCGCTACTACCACCTTCTAGGCACTAAGATTAGACTGGGGGAAACAAGGTGATAGGAATAATGACCACTTCCTGTACTCCTTTGATCTGTGGGATCTTCTCTTCCTAGCCATTTGTCAAGGATACAGAGCTTTTAAGGCATTCCTGACTGCTGGAGCTTTGTGAACTCTTTGGTGTATAAATATTCTCCTCCATCTGTTGTCTATTTGTGTATGGCATTCTATAAATACATTAATTGGTACCACTTTTCATTTAACTGTCACTGCTGTCTCTTTTCATGACAAGCTCATATTAAATGGGACAAATATGATGGAATAAAATAAAACCATCTAGCAATAAGGGCCTATTTTGGCCTAAAAGGAATGTAACCAGAAGAAAAGTTCCGTCTTGTGTGGTAAGGAAACTACAGTTTAGACTCATCAGTTATAGTTTGTGTGTGAAATCTCAGAGTAAAACTTCCTTCATAGATGGAGGAAAGGGAAGGCCTTCAGGAGACTACTCGAAGGAGTAAGAAGGTGGAATTATCAGAAAAAGAGCTGCAATTTGGGAACAGAATGATCCAGTTTCATGCATAAAGGTGGACTTATTTTAGACAACTTTGGTTTTGGTGACATTTCATGGACCATAATCCATATATACTCATTTTTGCTTTACCTAATTAGGGAAACCCATGGTTCCAGTACCCATTTCAAACATATTTTAAACTCAATAAAAACTAGGGCCAACTGGCTGTGCAATAGAGAAAGTGCTTTTGTACTAATCTCATCCATGTGGCCTCTGAGGATATGGGGACAAGTCAAGCCTTCAGGGGATTGGATGAAGCAATCCCGCGTGATGCTGGATAACCTTTCTCTAAAGGCCACTGACAGCCGATGCTAACATCCTCTACAAAACAACTTTGAGGTGGTGCTTATTATGTTGACCGTAAAGATGAACTGTCATCACTAGTCATGGAAAACATTCTTCTGGTTTGAAGAAAATCATCCAGCAGTGCCCTTCAGGCTGGAAGATCTACCCTGGCCTGCTCTGCCAGCTGCTGCTGCTCTCACTCCACTCTTTTGCATCTTTGTGATGCAAAAGAAAGCCAAGGACATATCCTTTCCCTTCCAGTATTTCCCTCATTACCTTCTACTCCCCACTTCCTCTCCAGTCCATAATACCCCTGAGCTCAGGACAGTGGAGTCACATGTAGAACTTCCTTATTTATTATAAAAGATACACAGAATAAACAACCAATCAAATACTGCCTGGCTTCTTTCCCTTTACTTCTGGGGAGCAGGTACAGGGAATGGTTTTGGGAATGTGTAGGCTGGGTTTGGATCTGAAGAATAATTTGATAAATACTAAAATGAATGAAGGTTCTATAAGCACGAATTATTTACTTAGAGAATATAGGAAAAATCAAGCCATAAAAGTTCTCAGGGTTCACTTGACCAACCAATATTTGTTTTATGGAAATTTTCATTGCTGCCTTATAATTTTTTTTTCATGGAGAATTACTAAATGCAACTCTGTATACCTTCTTCAGTTTGTTCAATAATTCACCCTTCCCCTCTTTCAGTCTTATAATATCTAAGTCCCCCTTCTTTTTCCTTCTTTTCCTCCTTTTCTCCCTTCCCCCTCCTCTTGCTTAGTAATTTTATAGTGTTATCTGTATATTGTCTTTGAATATACACTATAAATGCAATGAGAGTGAATGTAATATACTTTGGATAAGAAAGGAAATGAATTTGAACAAAAGCTTAGATTCTATTTCTAGGCTACTAAATATCGACCTTTCAAAAATCAGAGATAGAAAAGAAAAATAATCCAATTTATTTGTTGAACATAGTTTCTTAAATGAGGTTATAGAAATTCTTCTCTTCCAAACTTATTTGAGCCTCTCTTCTCTTGTCTGGCTGCATATTAGCAGCTATGCCCCTAAAATGCAAGTTCTTGGCCTGACATGATGGTGTATACCTATGTGAGACTGAAGCACCAGTCTGGTGAGTTCAAAGCCAGCTTGGGCTACACAGTGAAACACTATTTTAAAAACAAGTGACAGCAAAAAGAAACCAGTATTGTGGTTCTGAACACAGTAACCCTCTAGTAGGATGTATGACAACTGGTCCTTGCAAACATTTTTAAAGGCCTCCAAATTTGATCATTGTACGGGATAGGAAAAGTTTAAACATTTTGGTCTTTATTCTTATGATGAAATTAATATTGAGAGAGTGCTACAAGAATAAAAACTTGGAGATTATTTGGCTTGAAAGGAACCTATGCTATTCATACTTGGAGTACATGAACAGTGAGTTCAGGTAGTCACATGTTACCTCTGGTGAGCTGACCATGTCAGGACCACAGGGAAAAACCACTCCAGAGTGATGAATGTGTCGTACCAGTCAACCACAGCAGCCTTTCAGCTTGTGGTGGGAAAATCTACAGCATGGAAAGGAAGAATTTTGAGCCAGGCCTTTATATCTTGACTGAAAAACATGAATGGGAGTGTTTCTGAATTTCTTGTAACTGTTTTTTTAGAGGGTAATATTTCATGTCTTAAAACATCATTTGAAATAGGAAAATGCAATCTGTGCTCTTTAGCTCTTGCCTGGGTGGGCTATGGCCGGGTGCTGGGATGTTTGCCCGTGGGAGGATGAGTCAGGTATGCTTTGAATTGTTCATATCCTTTCTGTAAAAATCTTAGACAGAAGTCCCATCATTTATCTGCTTTTGGTGTTCAACCCCAGAATGTTTGGCTCCATTATTTCAGCACAGCATCAGAGATTCAGAATGCCAGAGAAGACTCTGCTCTGAGGGTGGGCTCCCTGCCTTCCAAACTCTGCTCAGCGGGTGTTGCTAGCAAGTTTAGCCAGCAGGAGCAGTTCTCTGCTTAGGAGCAAAAAAACTAGAAATCACTGGATCTTGGTGGAGACATTTCACTTCTATGATCAAGCTTTGAGGCTATAAAAGTTCCATTTCTACATTAGACTTAGACCACAGCTATAGTTGTGTATGTACATATACACTGAACCTAAAAGCTTCACAACCCTTGGCTGGATGTAGGGTTGGTGATGATTTTTTTCCCAGTCTGTAGGCTGCCATTTTGTCCTTTGCCCTACAGAAGCTTTTCAGTTTCATGAGATCCCATTCATTAATTGTTGATTTTAGAGCCTGAGCTGTTGGTTGTTGGTGTTCTTTTCAGGAAGTTGTCTCCTGTGCCAATGTCAAGACTATTCCCACTTTCTCTTCTGTTATTTAGTGTATCCAGTTTCATGTTCTGGTCTTTAATCTACTTGGACTTGAGCTTCATGAAGGGTGATAAATATGGATCTATTTGCATTCTACATGCAACATCTTTTGTTGAAAGTGCTATCTTTGTTAGGAGCAGCCGGCAGCGCTGGGGCCCTCCCCTATAAGTGGACTTGGAAAGGGGAAGGGAGGAGATGAGGGAGGGAGTGTGGGGTTGGGAGGGAATGAGGGAGCAGGATACAGCTGGGATACAAAGTTAATAAACGGTAACTAATATTAAAAAATAAAAAAATATAAAATTAAATAAATAAATAAAATAAAAATAAAAATGCCTATGTGATATTAGAAGTTAGGATCAATTCTAACGACATTAAAAATGCACTGTTTCTATATCTAGGCTTAAAAGGGTTAAATAAATAGAAAATAATTAAGAAGTGATCAATTTTAGGTCTCAAATACCAGTGCCTGCTGACAGAGGCAACCCTATTGAGTACTGATGAAGTGCTAAGACAATATTAATATTCTTTTTGATATTGTATATCTATGGTTTGTGAAACAAGCATGTTTGAAAACTAAAATAACTCCATTTTCTAGTTTACCAGAAATTTAATACAAATGTGTGCTTATCTATAATAAAAGAGTAGATTTTTTTAACTTATTGTTATATCTAAAATGTGACAAAATAAAGCTTGTCAAAGTATAAAACCAAAAAAAAGAAAAAAAAAGTGGTATCTTTTTTTCCATTGTATAGTTTTGGCTTCTTTGTAAAAAAAAAAAAAAAAATCAAGTGTCCATAGGTCTTCAGTTAGATTCCATTGGTCTACCAGGCTGTTTTTATGCCAATACCATGCTGTTTTTATTACTATTGCTCTGTATTACAGCCGAAATTAGGGATGGTGACACCCTCAGAAGTTCTTTTATTGTACAGGGTTTGTTTGTTTGTTTGTTTAGCTATTTTGGGTTTTTGTTTTTTTTCATATGAAGTTGAGTATTGTTCTTTTAAGGTATGTGAAGAATTGTGTTGATATTTTGATGGGAGTTACACTGAATCTGTAGACTGCTTTGGTAAGATGGCCATTTTTACTATGTTAATTCTACCAATCCATGAGCATGGGAGATCTTTCCATCTTCTGATACCCTCTTTAGAACTCTTGAAGTTCTCATCATACAGGTCTTTCGCTTGCTTTGGTTAGAGTTACACCAAGGTATTTTATATTATTGTGGCTATTGTGAAGGGTGTTTTTTCCCTAATCTCTTTCTCAGCCCATTTATTGTTTGTATATAGAAGGGCTATTGATTTTTTTGAGTTAATATATAAAGAATTCAAGAAGCTAAACATCAACAAACCAAATAACACAATTAAAAATGGGGTACAGAACTAAACAGAGAATTCTCAATTGAGGAATACTGAATGGCAGAAAAACACTTAAAGAAATTCTCAATGTCTTTAGTCATCAGGGAAATGCAAATCAAAATGACCCTGAGATTTCACCTTACAACCCTCAGAATGGCTAAGATAAAAATCTCAAGCAACAGCACATGCTGATGAGGATGTGGAGCAAGGAGAACACTCCTCCATTGCAGATGGGAGTGCAAACTTCTACAACCACTTTGGGAATCAATCGGGTTGTTTCTCAGTAAATTGGAAAGAGTTCTACCTCAAGACCCAGCTATACCACTCCTGGGCTTAAATTCAAAAGGTGCTCTAGAGTACCACAAAGATATTTGCTCAACTATGTTCATGAAAGCTTTATTCGTTATAGCCAGAAACTGGAAACAACCTAGATGTTGAGGAATTTTAATTCAGAACATAGCTGCCCTGGCAAAAGATCACCTCCAAAGACATTCTAAGTATATGTGATCCTGCTGGAATACAAACACAACTTTAATCCAATAGACAGAGGCAAACAGATCTGAGTTCAAGGCCAGCCTGGTATAGAGCAAGTTTCAAATAAAGAAAAGCTTAGGTCCAGGCATGGTGGTACATGCTTTTAATCCCAAACAGTGAAGGTGAAATTAGTTTATAAAAGGAAGCACCCATGTTTGAAAGTGATGTTTAACTGAGTAGCAGAAAAGGTGAAAAATCAGAGAAGATTTGACAGAATAGGATTCCCTTAACTCTCAAGAGAAGAGAGAGGAAAGGAAAGTTACTTACTAGGCCATATGGAAAGAGAAGAGGCAGTTTTACTGGGACAGTAATAGACAGGTTGCAGAGAAAGAACTCAGGTGAAGACCAAGTGAGCCAGAGAATGAGAAGGAGCCAGGGGATTAGAGCAGATTGGTAGAATTAGTTTGAGGTCAAGCAGAACAATTCAGAGGCCAAGTGAGAAGCTTGATTGAGTAAGTCATCTGGGAGAGGAGTTTGAGCCAGAACAGCTGAGTTGAACCAGTTAGCTCAGAGCTCAGTAAGTACAAGAGTGACCTTATTAAGCAGTAATTCCCAGAGGCTGAAACATTGTAGGTCTAGGTTGAATTACACAGAGACTAGGTGCTTCTAGCACTAGGCCTAGGCTAGCAGACAGAAACAGTAATCCTCCAAGATGACTGTTAAAACAGATGAATAAAAGTTCTTTTTACACCTATATATCACCCAACTGAAGAATAGATAAAGAAATTGTGGAACATTTACACAACGGAATACTTACTACTCAGCTATTAAAAACAAGAAAATCATGAAATTTGCAGGCAAATGGATGGAACTAGTGAGTGAGGCACCCCAAACCCGGAAAGACAAACATGGTATGTACTCATAAGTTAATATTAGCTATGAAGTACAGGATAACCATGCTACAATCTACAGGCCCAAAGAAGCTAAGTAACAAGGAGGACCAAAGGGAGGATGCTTGAATGTTACTAAAAAGGGAAAATAGAACTGACATCAGAGATGGATAGAGGGAACTGCTTGGGGGAGGGGCGAAGAGGGGAGCAGGAGGAAGAACACAGAGAGAGAATACACAGAGAACTGGAGTCAGTGTGTGCACAGGCGGGGCATCTCGGGGATGAGCTAGAAACCTAGGACAATGGAAACTCCCAGGAATCTTATTGGATGACCCTAGCTAAGATTCCTAGCAATGGGTATATGGAACCTGAAACAGCTGTCTCATGTAACCAGAAAAGACTTTCAATGGAAGGATTGTGATACCAACCCAACTACAAAACCTTAAACCCACAATTGTCCTGCCTACAAGATGTGCAGGGATAAAAATGGAGCTGAAATTGAGAAAATGTTTAACCCATGACTGGCCCAGCTTGAGACCCATGCCATCAGAAAGAGCCCACCCCTGACACAGTAATATTCTGCTATACTTGCCGACAGGTGCCTAGCATAACTGTCATCAGAGAGGCTTCAAACAGCTACTGATGGAAACCGATGCAGAGACCCACAGCCAAACATTAAGTGGAGCCTGGATACCCACAGAGGTCAGAAGAGGGTGTCAGATCCCCTGGAACTAAAGTTACAGATAGTTGTAAGCTAACTTGTGGGGGCTGGGGCTGGGAAGAGAACCCAGATCCTCTGCAATAGCAATAAGTTCTGCTAACTGCTGAGCTGTCTCTCCAGACCCATACTTTGATATTTCGTGTAAAACACTAATTACTTCTAGAAAAGAAATCCAGCACTGTAGCAGCGTCATGAATGTTTACAATGAAAGAAGCTCTCATGCACTGAACACTCTGCTGCCTGCAAGTGTACCCAGGTGTACTGCAGGTGTTCTGCATGTGTACTCAGCATACTGCTGAGTCTGCCAGTATGCGTAGCCCTCTTCCTCCTGTGTATTCTCTCACGTGATACAAGCAGACACAGGGATGCCTGGTTTTGTTTATCCATTTATTATTAAACTGGGCGTTTCTAAGGTTGATTTTTTTTTTTTTTTTTTTTTATTCTCAGACATGGGATAGGTTACGAAGGAAGTCGTTGTCAATTGGAAAGTGAAGGAATGGGTTCTGGGAATGGGGACCTTCTTAGCTCACACCCCAGTGGGGTCAGTAGTTAGCAGCACTGCATAGCAGAGAGGACCTTGATCATCTGGAGTAATGTCGGGAGATGGTATTCATTTGTGCTCATGGTTGGCTCTGGCCGACACGCACAACAACCTCAGAGAAGAAATTAATCGCTGGCTTTCCCTGCCATGTTAGTGGTGCTCCATTGAGTGTTCAAAAGCAGCTTTCAAAGGAGGAGGGTGATTTGGTCTGTAGTTTTATTTATTTTGGGGTTTCCAGAGTCTGGACTTCTTTATTAAAGGCTGTCAACTGAGGACTTTGACCACAGAGATTTAGCATCGTGTTTTTAAGAGAAAGTCAAAACCAGGGTTAGTGAAAGTTAAAAGACTTTGGGTATCCCTGTAGGTCTCCTGTACAGACACTTGTTTTGCAACTGTCTCTTGCCTGGGTGTGCCAGGTCTTTGCAGACCAGCTCAACCAGAGGAAAAGCAAAATAAACATGAGCAGTGGCCATCACAGCCTACAGCCTCCTTTTTTCCTACCAGACAAGTCTCTTTTTTCCTCATTAAAATTGAGTCTGTATTTGACATTTTGAATCATCCTAGAAGGTGGAACTTTGTTTTTGCTTAAGTCACGTGTCTTATACCTGTGTTGTCCGGGGAAAGCCCTGGACATCTTATTTCCTTGGCTTAGGAATCCTGTTCTCAGCCTCTGTAGGGCACATTGGAGCCAGCATGGGCTGAGTTCCCAAGGGTGGAAACAGGGGCTCTATCCCGGAATGATACAAACATGTTATACCATGGGCTCCCAGGAGACCTGATATTGGGTCTAGTGAGTGGGAAGCTGCAGCGGGGACGTCTAGCCCTCAGATGTCAGACCCTCTGAGATGCTCCTAAAGCCCACAAATATTAGTCATGCAGCAGAGGGAAACAGAGATTCTTGAAGGATCTCAGAATCTGACTCATTGGAATGGGTGTCCTGCCCCTGCTGACACGTGGGTGTCAACAGGACCATGATCTCAGGATGCTCCTTCAGCTTTGTGTCCTGAATGGTGACCATCCACTTTCTCATCCTCTCAAGAGTCAGCCATAACAATCAGATCTCCTCTTTCCTCTACATGTAGATTCTTAAGATGCTTTCTGTCCTTGTGCCAGGGCAGCATTTAAAGAGTTTCATTTTGGAAGACATGAAACCTTTCCAGCTGTTCTCCTTTTCTAGTGTGACTGCCTCTATATCTGTGTTTTTTGCCTTAAGGGTGGCCCTATACCACCTACAGAACTTGCTAACACTAATTGCTGGGCCTCAATCCCAGACTTCTAGCAAGTGCTCAGGGGATACTGATGGTCTGTGTCCCAGCCTGAGAACCACCATTATGAAGAAAGCACCCACCGACTTTACTCATCCTTTCATTCACTGCCTGACCTACCCCTACTTGCACACTGTCCCCCTACTTTTGACTTCTATATGACAGTTCCCATGGGAGCTTTGGGCTCTGTCTTACTTGAGCTTTTCGGTCACCTGAACATATCCTGTTATTCCCTTTGGCTTCAATGACAGCACTGTCTCCTAAGTTGTGCCCTTCCTTGCTAGTTGGTTCTTGCTCTCCTCTTCAACCTCTTTTACTTAACATGATTTCTTTCTTCTTGGGGATCAGGCCCTGCTTCTGCTCCTCACTCTCTGCTCTTCCTGGGCTGCCTCACCCCATTGACACCTCAACTGGCACAAGCTGAACCGCCTAGCACAGCCTCTCCTCTGCTTCACGCCTCCATATTCAGACTCATATAGCTGAACATGTCTCTAAACCACAGTGAAGTTCTCACCTGCTCTGACCTTCCTAATGCTGCAGCCCTTTAATACAGTTCGTGTTGTGATCCTCAATCACAGAATTGTTTTTATTGCTACTTCATAAATGTAATTTTGTTATGGTTAGGAATTGTAATATAAATATTGTGGGTTTTGTTTTTATTTTTGTTTTTGTCAAGACAGGCTTTCTCTGTGTAGTCTTACCTGTACTGAATTTGCTTTATAGACCAGGCTGGCCTCAGACTCAGAGATCCACCTGCCTCTGCCTCCCGAGTGCCGAGATAAAAGGTGCGTGCCACCGCTACCAGTTAATGCATGTATTTTTTGATGTCTGACTTCTGTGAAAAGGGTTCTTCAACCCCTAAAGGGGGCCGTGACCCACAGGTTGAGAACCACTGCTCTAAATGGATCTGTTAATGTTATTCCTGAGCCACGATGCCCTGTTGTTTCTCACTCTTGTGACTTGTGCTCAGTTTTCCCTGGACTCATAATCTTTGTGCCGTTCTTATTTCTTTCTCCTAACACTTCTTTCTCTTGTGTAATTCATCACCGAGACAGCTCTGATAATGTTCCTTTCATTTTTCATTTTTGATGCCTTCTGTCACTGCTGTTTGCTGATATTGCCAAAGTGCTGTCCTGACCTTTAAATGATTGTAGGTGGGTTGGCAGTTCATGGGTGTTGTCTTTCTGGTGCCTGGTAGGCACTTTTAAACTGTAGGGGGCTCAGTGTAGAGATGGATCAGTGGTTAAAAGCACCTGCTGCTCTTTCAGAGGGTCTGAGTTTGGCTCCCAGTAACGTCCGTTCCTGGTTCATGTCATCCTGACAGGGAAGGAGAGGGCTGTTTCATTCTTGCTCCCATGTGGGTGGCATCTACTGACACTGTGTGGAAATGTGTTTATATTGGACGTTGTGACAGATCTGATTCCCTAAACCCCTCAGATAACAGTGAGGGGAAAGAGAAGATCTCACCTGCGTTAAGTGGGAATGGAAATACAGGACACCAAATGGTGTCCATTGACACTGTGGAGGTGAGAGGATTACGCCTTGCCATTGAGAATTTTGAGTATGTCTTCCCTCATAATTTTCTGACTTGGAAGATGTGCGTGGTTTAAATGTGATTTGAATGTGTCCCCTACTGTATGAGGTTTCTCCTGGGAGATGTGACATGAATGTCAAAGTAATGAGTCTACCAAAGTCCCAAACTGGACTAATCGAGTGAACTGACTGGGGTTAGCTACAACAGTATCAATAAGGGAATAAGTACTGAAGCACAGACAGGTCAAAGATAGCAGGATCACCCAAACTTCCCTGCATCTGGTGATGACTGTGGAAGCTGCCTCCCTGGCTCTCTGCATGATGTGAAGGAGCTCCATGGGTCAGAGAGGCTTTTTCAGGGGGGTTGGGTTATTGAAGAGCCTTCTCTTCATCTTTTCTCTTCTTCCCAGCATTTTTATCCTTCTATAACCTTGAGGAGGAACCCTGTGTATCTTGTTGGTTTCTTGAGTTGAGACCTGTGAGTTGTTTACTGCCTGAGTCCCATGAGCCTCTCTTTTTCTTTCCTATAGAACGTTTCAACTTAGAACTTCTTGATCCTTGAACCTGGAATATATCAACTTGAAGGAAATTTCTACACAACCTCTTCCAAAGGTTCACATAGAGAGTATTTAGGAAAATAGGGCAATGACCCTTTGAAGAGGTTAGTGTAACTATGATATGATCCTGGCTACTTCCTAACAGTACCCTTCTTTTTTTTTTTTTTTTTTTTTTTTTTAAGTGATTAAGTCTGGCTTCCAAATGTGCTTTCCTGTGATTGTACCCTCTTGCATATACTCCTGACATTATGATGGTATCTGCCATAAGGCTTTTCTAAGGGCCTGAGACATGGGCCTCTGATTTCA
Organism: Meriones unguiculatus; assembly: GCF_030254825.1. NCBI lineage: Eukaryota > Metazoa > Chordata > Mammalia > Rodentia > Muridae > Meriones > Meriones unguiculatus. The sequence goes on from NC_083351.1 coordinate 103,886,229, forward strand.
GCTTCCAAAACTATGAGGTTAATAAAGCCCATACACACACACATATGCTATATACATATATATATACAGATATACACATATCTCATATATATGTGTATGTTAGCTTAATAAAGTTCATACATATATACATATATATATGTGTGTGTGTGTGTATGCATATATGATATTCCAACCTCAGCATCTTGTTACAGTTGCAGAAAGACAGGTGAGAACAGGGAAGCAAGAATGGGTCTAAGTGCTGTGTTTGTCCTTCTGCACATGAGGAAGAGGGGCTTGCAGTTTTTCTGTGGTTTCCAACTGCAGGGAGGGCAGTTTCAGGCTAGATGTTTTTGTGTTCTGCTGTGTTGCCCCTTTCTAGATTGTTCAACTAGAATGAGCAGACTTTGCGTTGTCACATTTCTGGTCTTAACTGTTTGTAAATTACTTCCTTCTCTAGCACTCCACCTGAGCTCTGTGAGAGACAAACAGGTAACTCAAGGCAGTGCTGTCCCCCGGGACTGCGGCCCCTTGTCAGGGGTCTTCCTCCTCCTCACCATCCAGCCTCTGTTGGTCTTTCGTTATAACAAAGAGCTCTGAGTGTCATTTCTTTAGATGGGATATTATTGGGCTTTTTATTGGATGTTTTTGTTGCTATGACCAAAGTGCTCCACTGATTAAACTTTAAGGAAGGACTTGTTTCAGCCAGAGGTGCAATCTGTCCTGGAAGGGAGGGTGTGGTGGAGCAGGGAGTCTCTTGTCACAGTGGGCCAGGAGATGGGAAATGGGGGAGATGATGACAACTTCTGGCTTGCTCTTTTCTCCCTCATTTATTCAGGTCTCCATGCTTGTGAGGATTTTGACATTCTGTATTGCTAGGATACTGGGCCTCTGCCACAATACTAACTATTGTCATTATTTTGGCTCGCATAACTGCCACTACTAGAAACTATGAACACCCTTCTGTAGGAGACTTATTTGCTTGTGTGACACGTGCTATAATCTTTAAAATACAATGTTAGAGTCCTGATCTCAGGGAAGTTACTTTACATCTTTATGTCATGAAGCAGCTATATGTGAAATGGAGGTTTATTGCCAAGACAGACTGACACAGTGCATGTAAATTGCACAGTGTGTCTCTAGGTGTAAAATAAATGATAAAATGACAGTCATTAGTTATTATGATGGTGACGTTTACTATAATTTACTGAGCTAAATTCCATTTTTAAAATATTTTGATAGCTTTCACTTTTCCCTTCTTACTGTTTTATCTAGTTCTGGAAGAAAGTATTAAAAAAATCAATAGATGATTAGAGTTGAAATTTCTTACTGTTTTATCTAGTTCTGGAAGAAAGTATTAAAAAAATCAATAGATGATTAGAGTTGAAATTTCTTTTTTTTTTTTTTTTGGTCTGAAGTTGGCAAAAATTAATTTTCCATTTATGTTTGAACTGGCTTTTGAAAAATCTTGGGATTCCTTGTGATCTTCTTCAAATACATAGCTCACTGGGGCTTTGCAGTTAATTAAGTGTTTCCTTAATGTTGACCCATCGGAGGGAGAGATACCAGTAGAAGCACCTAAGTCACGGGGCGGGAAAGGGCACTGTGGGCCTGTTCTTGAATTTGGGCTGTTCTGCCCTTAGGTGGATGCACTTGAGGTTTGGTACACCTTGCCCTTGTCTCTGCTGTGTCTCGGTCTTTGCAGAACTGGATTTCTAAACATAGGTAACACGAGAGGCTCAAAGGCCTCGGAGCTGAGGGAAAGTACTCAGCTTTCAGCCGACTGTCTTCAGCCCTTGGCTGACTTGGTTTTGGCCCCTCAGCCATTTTGTGTTGCTGTCAGCAGTACTTACATGATGTTTATTCCCTGGAGTTCTCGGGGCTGGGAAGCCCACGGTCATAGTGTTTCCCAGGGAACACTGCCTCTCAGTGCTCTGATATCTTCACTTCTGCTTTCTCTTCCCCTTCCTCCTCGGAGTGATGGAGATCCAGTCCAGGGCCTCATATGTGCTAAATGAGCACTCTACATGTTCACCGCACCCATAACTCCTGACATGCCTTTACATGGCAGAGAGGGGGCCTTTCATGTTTTGTTTTCTAAGGGCACTAATCCCACTCACAAGGGCCCCACCTTCCAGGTTTAACTTCCCTTTCAGATAGCACTGGGAATTAGGGCTTTAGCCGATAGACTTAATTGGAGGGACTGCAACCTCCTTCAGGAGGGGAAGGGTTAGAAGTTTTCAGAAAGAAAAACATCTCTGGTGGAAGCATGTTGTCCACATTCTGCTCAGTGCCGGGACTATTCTTCACATTCGTAAGGTCTTACCTCAGCAAGATCCATATCTGGACTGAGCATGGTCCTCTCAGTACTTTCTGTATTTCTCAGTGAATAATCTCCTCACCTCAATTTAGAAATCAAACCAAACCTATGATTTTAAAATTTTGTGTCTTTGTTCTGTATCCTTGTTAGGGTCAGATGGATATAGATATAGATAGATGGATGATTCTCAGCTTGGAAGTTTGTCTCTGCATGAACCAAGAAGACATTATTGTGGCCTGGTGTGGTGGTACACACCTTTAATTCCAGCACTCAGGAGGCACAGGCAGACAGATCTCTATGAGTTCAAGGCCTACCTGATCTACATAGCAGGTTCTAAGCCAGCCAGGGCTACGTAAAGAGACCCTGTCTCAAAAAACTAGAAAAATAAAAGACATTATTTTTTTCTTTTAAAAACATTTTTCTTCTTTGGACTGGGGAGTTGGCTTGAGCAGTTAAGAGCATGGACTACTCTTTCACAAAACTTGGGTTTAGTTCTCAGTACCTACATGGAAGCGTACATTGATCTGTAAACCCAGTTCCGAAAAATGGAGCTCTCTCTTTTGGCCTCTGTGTGCACTGCACATATGTGGTGTAGAGACACACATGCAGACAAAAAAAACCCACACATAAAGTTAAAATAAATCTCAAAAATAAATAAACTTATTTATTTATTTTGTGTGTGTGTGTGTTCACCTAGGCACCACTAGACAACTTGTACGAGTAGGTTTTCTTCTTCCACCATGTGGATTCTGAGGATCAAACTCAGGCCATTAGTCTTCAAGGTAGGCATCTCTATCAACCTGAGCTCCCCTGTTGCTCATTCTGTTTTCATTAGGGAGCTAAACTTATGTTTGATTCATCTACTGATAAGATTTCAGCTTCAGAGCCTTTTAATCATCTACCATTCCTCCCATGAAGCATGTTGTTTGGTTTTGGGCCTTTCATTTTGGAAACCAAGTAGAAAATCAGCTCCATACTCTAAGTTGTCTCCTGACTAAGTGGATCACTATAACGTCTTTCCTAGTGGGGTCCCATTAATGTCCTCCTCAGTTGGGTCACTGTGATCTTCTTCCCACTGTGGTCACCATGTTGTCCTACCCAGTGGGGTCACAGTATGCCCTCCTCAGTGGAGTCACCATAATGTCTTTCTGAGTGGGATCACTCTAACCTCCTCCCCATTGGGGTTACTGTAAAGTCTTCCCCATTTTTATGAGTAGATTAACTTTCCTGTGCTGCAGATTCTACTAGGAAATTCTAGCCATTACCTCTGCCTGACAGGCTTTTTCATTTGTTTCTTTGTTTTAGACTAAGGACCCAAAACAGGAACATGGTTGATGGCAGGTATTCAAAGTGCAGCAAGGGGCAGTTGTGGCTGGGGGGTAAGTTGTAAAAGGGGAAGCATTGTGTTGGGACAGACACAGGAAGCTTGACAGTGGTTAAGGCTGATGGTGTACTCATTTATGACATTAAGCCAAAATGTGAGGTTCACTAATATCATTTATATGTTAGAGGTCTTTATGAACATTCCTAATTCTTAGTGATAAGTTCTTGCGCTTATTGAACAATCAGTGCCCCAGGTTTGTGCACTGATGTTTTTGGCTGGGGTGTTCATTCTCTGCTTTGCATCACCTACAAACAAGAGCTCCGCAAGGGGATCTATAGAGCCAAAAAAATCTGGGCTCAGGAGGTCCTGCAGAGACTGAGGAATCAACCAAGGACCATGACTGGAGAGGACCTAGACCTTCTGCTCAGATGTAGCCCATGGCAGCTCAGTCTCCAAGTGGGTTCCCTAGTAAGGGGAGCAGGGCCTATCTCTGACATGAACTCAGTGGCTGGCTCTTTGATCACCTCCCCCTGTCAAGATGCCCCAATTAGGCCACAGAGAAAGAGGATCCAGACAGTCCTGATGAGACCTGATAGATAGGGTCAGATAGTAGGGAAAGGAGGACCTTAACTATCAGTGGACTAGGGGAGAAACATGAGGGGGATGGTGGAAGGTGGGACTGGGAGGAGACAAGGGAGGGGGCTACAGCCCATATACAAAGTGAATAGACTGTAATAAATAATAATAATAATAATAAAGAAAAGAAGGATAGTTCTCAATCCACATGTCCATTTTGACATTCTGTCGTTAGTAGTTATGTTACAAGGAAATATTTATTTCAACAGTTCCATGGTTACTCATTTCTCCTAAATGAAAGAACATTATATGGCATGGTTAGAGACTCAGTTTCTCCTCTTTGCTCTGAAACTGGCTGGGTGTGTGATTTTGAGATTATCCAGAATAATCCTTTTATTATTATTTTAAAAATATTTTTAAGTTCTCATTTCTACCTTTGTGGAATGAAGATCAGTGGGGCTTGGGCCAACTGTTGTGAGTGTGCCTGTGCGTGTGTGTGTGTCTTCTATGATATCAATGTTTTTATAGGTTTATAATTGGGAACTAAAGATGCTTATGAACATCTTGGCCCATGCTGGGAGGCAGGACCTCGTAATATATAGGACACATCAGGATTTTGAAACTCTGGCTTTTCTCAAACAGCTGCATGGGACTTGCCTATTTTTGCCCTGCTATTTTTGTGGGTTGTAACAGTGCATTTTAACCCCTATGAGTGGTTATAAAGCGGCACTGCCACGAAGAGGAAAACACATCAGAGCCACTGGAGGCAAGTCTTTGACTACTCTGTCTACCTGTTCCTCCAGTGGCATACATTCATGGTGCTATGAAAGAATGAAATGTCTGTGGCCCCCTTTAAAGCCAAATCCATTTAAAGCTTGTCTTTAAGAGAGACCAAGAAAAGGCGAAAAGGTTAGCCTATGATTTCACTGAAAGAGACTAAGAATAGCCAGCAATACAATACAGGTAACACATACTAAGCCTTAGAACTATTTTCTGGTATATTCTTTGAACTATTTCTGGTATATTTTATGATAAAATTGAATAAAACAGGTCTGTTTACAACATTTACTTTTTTCTGGTTCAGTGTGTCTGTGTGTATGAGTGTATCTGGGTATGTGCCTGTGCATAAATGCAGAAGCCAAAAGAAGGTATCCTGTAAGTCACTTGCTGACTATTCCTTTGAGACAGGATTGCTCTCTGTATGTAATGCTAGCATTATCTTAGCTAAACTCTAGCAATCCTCCTGCTTCTGCCCTTGTTGGAGCTAGGGTTATAGTCACGTGTGGGATGCATGTCTCGTTATGTAGGTGTGCTGGGGTCTGAACTCTGATCTCAGTGATTGTGTAGAACGTGCTCTTAGTCACTGAGCCATCTCTCTAGTGAGCTTTTGTTAAAGATTTAACTCTTGTGAATGTTTTTTTTTTTAATTTTTTACAATTTATTCATTTTATATCCAGATTGTGGCTCCCTCCCTCATCTCCTCCCAGTGCCAGCCTCCCTTCCTTTTCCCCCATCCCCTTTCCCTAGTCCACTGAAAGGGAGAGTCCTCCCCTCCAGCCATCTGACCCTAGCTTATCAAGTCTCATCAGGACTGCCTGGATCCTCTTCCTCTGTGGCCTGGCAAGGGGAAAGTGATCAAAGCATGGCAACTGAACTGCCCATGGGCTACATTTGAGCAGGGTTTCTAGGTCCTCTCCAGGCATGGTCTTTGGTTGATTCATCAGTCTCTGCAGGGCCCCCGGGCCTAGCCTTTTGCCTTTGTTGGTCTCCTTGTGGAGCTCCTGTCCCCTCTCGGTCCTTCTACTTCCCCCTTGTGCCACCCAGCAGGGGTCTGAAGCAGATGCAGAGACTCACAGCCAAATTTTGGGCAGAGCACAGGGAGTCTTGTAAATGATTTTTCTTTCTCTTTTCATTCTCTTAGAATACATCCTGATTACAGTTTCCCCTCCCTCCAGCCCTCCCTGTTCAACTATACCTCCCTTCTTCCCCGTATCTACTGCTCCTCTGTTTCTATTCAGAAAAGAGCAGGCCTCCCAGGGATATCAGCCAAACATAGCATAACATGATGTAATAAGGCTAGGCACAAACCCTCACATGAAGGCTGGAGGCAACTCAGTAGGAGGAAGAGTCCCGAGAGCAAGCGAAAGAGTAGGAGACAACCGCACTGCCCCTGTTAGGAGTCCAACAACAGCATAACTCAAGCTAACAGCCATAGCATATATGCAGAAGGCCCAGTGCAGATGCATGCGGGCTCTGCAATTGTTGCTTCATTCTCTATGAACCCCTCTGAACCTTGTTTAGTTGATTCTGTGGGCTGTGTTGGTAACCTCAACCGCTCTGGCTCCTGTAATCCTTCCTCCTCCTCTTCTTTAGGATTCCCTGAGCTCTGCCTCAGGTTTGGCTGTGGGTTTCTGCATTGGTTCCCATCCCCTGCCAGAGGAAGCCTCTCTGATGACAATTGGGCCAGGCACTGGTCTATGAGTATAGCAGGGTATCATTAGGATTTTCATTGACGTGGTTCTACCCTGTGTCTCTGGGCTATCCAGCTTCCGGTTCCTGGCTATGCAGGCAGTGTCTGGCATAGGCTCTCTGGAGTTGGTTCTCAAATTAGACCAGACATTGGTTGGCCACTCTCATTAAGTTCTGAGCCACCACTGTGCCAGCATATCTTGTAGGCAGGGCAGGTTGTGAAATTTTCTTTTCAAGCTTTTTTTTTCAAGTTTTGCAATTTTCTATAATAGGGCATGAAAGGTCAATTTGTACACAAGCCACCTGAAAACAACGTAGTCACAGGATTCTGAATGATAGATTCTGTGGTAGATTGTGTGGCATGCAACTGATGATCTTGTGACATTAAACTATTTCAGGTTCTGCCTTGTCCCTTTCAAATCAGGTCCTTCTTGCCCTGTTTTCTTATTTTTCCTCTCGCTGTGTTTATTGAATATCTCTCTGTGTGTTTTAGCAGTGACAAAGATGAAAATAGAAGGAGGTTTAGAGTTACATCGTTTTTTTCCAGAGTGCCTACCTTCTGTTGCCACAGTGCCCCAGCACAAGGAGCTCCTTTGTCTCTGGAACCAAGGCCAGTCACTTCTCCCTGTTTTACGATTGTGCTAAGCTTGACCTCTGCCTATCTGGTGGTGTATTTTCAACAAAAACAAAATTCTTAACTGTGTTTGTTTTTATGATTGACTGTAAAAAAAAAAATCATAGCTTTCAACCTTACCTGTTGGCGGAAGCAGCCAACCTCCCACTTCTCATATACTTGGAGGAGGTGCAGTCCGGACAGCAAACACTGGCCTTGGGACCCAACATAGGGACCGAAAAGGGAAGCTCTTTTAGTTTGTTTGAAACTCTGTAAGATTCTTAAATAGCAAAGAGAATGTTCCAGTTAACTTTTAAAATGCTCTTCTTTTCTAAGAAATTTCCTTTCCACATCCTGATCACAGCCTTGGGGATTCTCTGGAGTAGAGGCATTCCCTCATGGAATCATTTCAGAATTCACCGTAGATGCAGGATCGTTGTGTGGGGAACAGTGGTGTAATTCATGGGTGGTCAGGGAAATTCTTGCTACTTAGTATTGCTTTCTTTAAATACTTAATAGATATGTGTTTTGATTAAAATTGCCCATTAAACACAGTAGCTTTGACAAATATTGGAAGGACAAGCAGTAAGTCATTCCTCTCAGTACTGTAATATTTCATTTGAGCAGGCTTTTCAATCAATAAAGAGCAATTTAGTTCTTAGAGAAGCACACACCATCCTGATTGATTTGTGTGGAATCCTAATATAATGTTAAGTAGTTAAGTAAGGTTACTTAAAAACAAATTTTATTTTGGGGTTGGAGAATTTATGCTGGAGAGTGATGTTATGTAATTGATGAAACTGGTTATATCTCTTAACATACTCATTTTGAAACCAAAACACTGTGTCTAGAAGACAATTTCTAATAAGGAGTCCAAGTATGCTAAGGGAAGCCAGGCCAACAGATTAAAATATTAAGCATGAGGAGAGATAAAAATGTGTGTATATGAGAGAAAGATGTTTCCTGTTGATGGCATCTGCTCCTCTTCTGTGCTGCCCACAATTATGTGGTCTTATTTTGGGTTACTTCTGGGATACTCTGACTTTCACAGTTCTAGTTTATGTGGCATACATCATTCTAAACCTTGCCAACCAGACGTGCCAGTCAATGTATTCCTTCCCTCTGGTCCAACTGATTGGTTATAGAATGTCACTCTATTGGGTCCAATATAACAAAATCTCAGTATTTTAAAAATTATATTTAATGTGTATATATTCATACATTTATATAATATATTTAAGATAAATTACTAATATATTTATATATAATTTATCTTTATAAATAATATATTTATCTATAAACATATAAATAATTTATATTAAATAGTTTGATATATAAAATATATTTGATATATACATATATTAAAATTATAATATATATATTTCTAAGAGAAAAAATGTTTACACACCCATGCCATGGTATGCATGTAGGCACCAGAAGACAACTTTCAGGAGCCATGTCTCTTTCTCTGCTCTGTGTGTCCTGTGCGTTGAGCTCAGGTCATCCACTGAGCCATCCCACTGGTCCAATTCCAGTATTTATACTATGATCATTAGAACTTGAAATTCCACTGTAACAATGGAATCAGAAGTCTATCTGACTGTTGGGTCCACATTAAAAATAAAGCCACGAAAACTGGATGTACATTGTGTGTTTGTGTGTGCATGTGTATGAGAGAGAGAGAGAGAGAGAGAGAGAGAGAGAGAGAGACAGAGAGAGAGATACATGGAAATAATTTAGAACCCTTCAGTCCCTGGATCCTGGTGTGTTTATAGCCACATGTAGCTTCAAACATTTCAGTTTTATGAACCAATAAGGTCCCGTTTTTATTTGCAATTGTTTGAACTGGTTTGTTTTACGTCACTAGTATAAGAAGAGAAAGAAATGCAAATGTAGAGAACAGTTACATTAGGGGCTGGTAGATAATCAAGCGGTAAGTTTACGGAGTTTATAGAGACAAGAAATGGAAGAAAGCAGAGAGTAAATAGGGCAGACGTCAGCGTGAATGCTGCCATGCATTGGAGAACAAGGGTGCTCTGTGGATCGTGGATGAGGGAGCCAGGATGACCTCCCCAGGATGGAGGGAAAGGACACTGCCGGGAGCTAAGGAAAGAGTGCACAACTTCCTTTGCCTATAAAAGGCACTTCTGCTCCCTTGGGCTTGTTACCTTGGAATCCACCGTTCATCCTTCCCCGCCACACATCCACACACTCATCTTGTCCTGCACATGTCCCTCCACAGTTACTCTTGGCCTCCTACTTCATGCCTCAATTGCCAAGAGCTTGGTCCAGGTGCTTAATATTCGTTTCCTGGAACCTGCAAAGGCCGCCTCCCTGCTCCTGTGCCCACAGCCTTCCCGTGTGGGATCTGTTCCTTAGCCTGCTGCCAGAATGTTGGCCCCGAGGCTCAGTTCTCATTGTGAAATATCAACACTAACACATGCATCTGGACTGGGCACTGGAGCAGGCCCTGACCCGCCATCTGATCTTGGGAAAAGTCCTTAACTTCTCTAGGTGTGGGGTGCCAGTCATTGAGGTCAGGGATTAGACAAGTACTTGGATAGCCATTGCCTCCACCATTGGTTAATATTCAAAGGCTGCTCTTTTTTTGTTTTATTTTTTGTTTTTTCTAGACAGGGTTTCTCTGTATAGCCCTGGCTCCCTTGGACTTGCTTTGTAGACCAAGCTGGCCTCGAAATCACAGTGATCCACCTGCCTCTGATTCCCTCCCTAAATGCTGGGATTAAAGGCATGAGTCACCACACCTGGCTCTTTTAACTTATGTACACTAGCAGAAATGAGACTCTTCCTGGCTCTGAATGCCACTACCTTGTTCATTTCTTCCTTTGCTCCTTTATTTTTCCATGTGAAAGCCCTATCCATTCTCTTACATCCAAGCTCAGGTGTTATTTGAAACTTTCCCATATTCCCAGCAGAGGCCCTCCTTACCCCTTCATCTCCATCACAGTGCCGTTTGTCTTACTCTGTACTTGTGTCTACCCTTTGCAAAATTACCAATGATTTCAGTCATATTCATCGGTCATTGTAGCCTTCAAGATTCCAAACATAGTAGCTAGTTTTTAGTAAGTGCTTTGAATGAAAATACATACACATCATGTTGAGGCCCTGTTCATTTAGGCATCTTGTAACATCCTCCCAAGCTTGTTGGATATTCTTTGTCTGTCGAATAAGGGCATATGCTAATTAAAGCTATGGCCTCTTGAGCTTGTTAGTATTGCAGAAGCGAGGGTTAACCTACTCCTGCATGGGCCAGGAGTGCATCAGCAGTCAGGGCTAGGGGAAAGTCTCATCAGGGTCCTTAGAGGGCTCTATGCAAGCCCTGCCAGTCTTTCCTGGGTGTGAGGAGAGTGACAGTGAGCTATGCTGTGCAGAACAATGTGGCCTCTTGTTTTGTAGTTCCTGACAATAGAGTGAAGTGGGAGAAGCCTAATTCTGAAGGAAAGAGCAGAAACGGAGAGAAGAAAGAATATGGAAAACAGTGGATAGAAGGAGGGCGTGCTAGAGAGATAACAATGTGCTCCATAATCCTTTTTATAGCAAGATGATCAGTTCCAGACCTGTGAACCGGTTGCACTGCTGTGGTGATACTGAATATTGACAAAGCCAGTGCTTTGGCCAACAGCTTAAAATTATGTGGCTCTCTACTACCTTGGACCGTGAACCTTGAGACCTTCCTCTGCGGGGCTGGTTTTCCTGTGAGCCTGTGGGGAAATAGATGGCTGTACTTGGGTGAACCTTTGCTGTCTATTTTATTGGCTTCCCCTCTCCGCCCACAGCAACTTAAATCATTAAAAGCCTGTATAATTAAAATTTCATCCAAGTCACACCAGTTACGTTTGCTGGCCACAGTGGGGAGTATAAATATCTTAGAAAGGGCTGAAGACAGAGGCGGCTTCCTGCCTGTGGTTTGGGCTCTGTCGGCTACTGTGTGCCATCTGCAGCCTGCAGAAGGCCGAGTGCCCTGCTCCTCAGCCCTGCTCCTCAGCCCTGCTCCTCAGCCCTGCTCTTACGGACCCTTCACTCAGTCTGAAGGTGGCCAGTTATTGGTGAGGGTGGAGATCTGCCATGGCTATGATAGAACTCTCTTCTTTCTCATTTGGTCTTTTGCTTCCTAATGTATTTTGGTTGGAACATCTAAGTTAATGCTTCTTTCTTCTGGGTGACCGGAAACTAGAAGATCGCCATCCTTCCTGTGCTGACATTAGACTGATTTCCTGAAACACACTTTGTATTGCTATCTTACTCCTCAGATACCCTGTGGTTTCACATAGCTGTGTTGGAGCACCTATTGTGCAGGTTTCTTGTTATGGGTTTTCCTACAAAAACAGGGAACACGGAGTGGAGCCGACTCTAGAGCCTGTGGGTGGGCTCTTTTATGCAATGGCAGTGAATATATCTCTAATTCACATGTTATTTTACTTAATGTGGGGTAGCATCCATATGCAGTTACTATCATCCCAGTTGAGATACAGTGAGAGTCTTGGGATCAGCATGTGACTGACCTGATTTGGGTTGAGGCAGGGTTCTGGGTAGGAGTAGAAGAGTGGCTGGTCTTAGGAAACTGGGTGGGAAAATAAGAGTGGAAAGGAAGGAAGCCACCTGGGGAGTGTGTTATAAACCAGCTACAAGTTTAGACACCCAGAAGCCAGCCCTCCTGAGGAAATGCTTGGAAGAGTATCTTAAGTTATCCCATTTGACTGCCTACAGATTGAGAAAGAATCTTCACCAACCCTTTATCTGACAGAGGACTCATATCCAGTATATATAAAGAACTAAAGAAGCTGAAAAGCAGCAAACCAAGTAACCCACTTAAAAAATGGGGAACAGAGCTAAACAGAGAATTCTCTGTAGAGGAATATCGAATGGAAGAGAAACACTTAAAGAAATGCTCAACCTCATTAGCCATCAGGGAAATGCAAATCAAAACGACCCTGAGATATCACCTCACACCCATCAGAATGGCCAAGATCAAAAACTCAAGTGACAACACATGCTGGAGATGTTGTGGAGAAAGGGGAACCCTCCTCCACTACTGGTGGGAATGTAAACTGGTACAACCACTCTGGAAATCAATCTGGCGCTTTCTCAGACAACTAGGAATAGCTCTTCCTCAAGAACCAGCCATACCACTCCTAGGCATAGATCAAAAAGAGGCTCAAGTACACAGAAAGGACATTTGCTCAACCATGTTTGTAGCAGCTTTATTTGTAATAGCCAGAAGCTGGAAACAGCCCAGATGCCCCTCAGCTGAAGAATGGATGCAGAAATTGTGGTACATCTATACAATGGAGTATTACTCAGCAATGAAAAATAAGGAAATCATGAAATTTGCAGGTAAATGGTGGGACCTGGAAAGGATCATCCTGAGTGAGCTATCCCAGAAGCAAAAGACACACACGGTATATACTCACTCATATAAACATACAACATAGGATAAACCCGCTAAAATCTGTACATCTAAACAAACTAAGCAAAAGAGAGGAGCCTAACTAAAATGCTTAATCCCCATCCTGAAAGGCAAAGAGGATGGACATCAGAAGAAGAAGAAAACAGGAAACAACCTAGGAACCTGCTACAGAGGGCCTCTGAAAGCCAGAAGAAAACAGGAAACAACCTAGGAACCTGCCACAGAGGGCCTCTGAAAGCCTCTGCCCTGCAGACTATCAAAGCAGATGCTGAGCCTGATGGCCAACTGTCGGGCAGAGTGAATGGAATTTTATGTAAGAAGTGGAAAATAGCAAGAGCTTGAGAGGACAGGAACTCCACAAGGAGAGCAACAGAACAGGAAAATTTGAACACAGGGAACTTCCCAAAGACTCATACTCCAACCAAGGACTATTCATGGAGATAACCTAGAACCTCTGCACAGATGTAGCCCATGGCAGTTCAGTGTCCAAGTGGGTTACATAATAAGAAGAAGAGGGACTGCCTCTGCTCTTTGATCACCTCCCCCTGAGGGGGGATGGGCCTTACCAGGCCACAGAAGATGACAATGCAGCCACTTATGATGAGAACTGATAGACTAAGATCAGAAAGAAGGAGAGGAGAACCTCCCCTATCAGTGGACTTGGGGAGGGGCATGCATGCAGAAAGGGGAGGAAGTGTGGGATTGGGAGGGGAGGATGGAGGGGCTTATGGGGGGATACCAAATGAATAAAGTGTAATTAATAAAAGTTAAATAAAAAATTAAAAAAAAGAAATAAAAATTTTTTTATCAGTGCTTCTTTTTTTAATTTTAATTTTTTTCTTACAATTTATTCATTATATACACCTATTGAAACTCCCTCCCTCAACTCCCCCTGGTTCCATCCTTCCTCTCTCTTCCCCCCATCCTTTTCCCTTAGTCCACTGAAAGGGGGAGTTTTCCACTATTACCATCTGCCCATAGCTTGTTAAGTCTTACCAGGATCTTGCCTGGATCCTCTTCCTTGGTAGCCTGGCAAGGCCGCATCATGAGGAGTGAGTGATCAAAGAGCAGTCAGCTGAGTTCATGATAGAGGCAGCCTCTGCCCCTCACTCGGAGATCCATGTCGAGACTGGGCTGCCAATTGGCCACATCTGAGCAGGGGGTCTAGGTTGGCTCCATGCATGGTCCTCCCTTGGCGCATCAGTCTCTGCAGGAGCTCCTGGGCTCAGATCTTTTAGTTTTGTTGGTCTCCTTGTAGGGCTCCTGTCCCCTCCATGTACCTCCTTCTAGATATCCCTCAATGGAGGACTGGATACAGAAATTGTGGTACAACTGTACAATGGAATACTACTCAGCTATTAAAAACAAGGAAATCATGAAATTTGCAGGCAAATGGATGGAACTAGAAAAAAATTATCCTGAATGAGGTAACCCAGACCTAAAAAGACACACGTGGTTTACACTCACTTATAAGCAGATTTTAGCTGTATAATATAGGATAGCCATCTACAGACCTGAAGAAGCTAAACAACAAGGAACAACTTAGGGAGGATGCTTAAATCTCCTTCAGAATGGCATATAGGATAGATACCAAAAGTGGTGGAAGAGAAGAAACCAGATGGGAGCCTACTGTAGGGGGTCCTCTGAAATGATTCACCTAACAGGGATCGAAGCAGATGCTGAGACTCATGGTCGATCTTTGGGCAAAGCTTAAGGAGTCTCATAGAGGAAGAGCACTTTTTAAAAACTATTTTAAAATTTTCTTTTATTGAGAGGTCTCTGTTTAAATCCCTAGCCCATTTTAAAATTAGGTCACTTGCTTTTTTTGACTCTATTTTTTTTTAATTCTTTGTATGTTCTGCATATTGATCCTGCCAGATATATAGCTGTCTGTCTTAGTTAAGGTTTCTACTGCTGTAAAGTGACACCTTTACCATGGCAAGTCCTATAATGGAAAACATTTAACTGAGGCTTGCATACAGTTCAGAACTTTAATCCATTATCACCGTGGCAGGAAACATGGCAGCACACAGGCAGATGGTGTTGGATAAGAAGCTGAGAATTCTGCAGCTGGATCAGCAGGCAGCAGGAAAAGAAAGAGAAACACAGCCTGGCTTGAGCATTTGAGACCTCCCCTCCCCACCCACAAGTGACAAGGCCTACTACAAAAAGGCCACACTGATAGTGCCATTCCTATAAGGACCATTTTCATTCAAACCATCACACTGGAATAGATTATTTCCTATTCTTCTTCACTTGATTGATTGCTCCCTTAGCTGTATAGAAGCTTTATAGTTTTATGAGGTCCCAGTTGTCAATTGCTGGCCTTGATTTCTTGGCAAATTGAGTCCTGTTCAGAAAGTTCTTCCTATACCTATATATTTCTTGTCAGACAGTGCCTTGTTTTCTTAGAGCAGTTTTAGCACTTTTAGGTTTCAAATTGAGACCTTTGATTATTTGAACAAGATGTTTGTGCATGGTGAGAGATACGAGTCTGGTTTTACTCTTCTTCTTATGGACGGCTAGTTTTCTCAGTACTATTTATTGATGACGCTATTTTTGTGTGTGCTTTTTGCCTCTTTGTCAAGTATCAGTCAGCTATAGTTACAAGTACTCATAATTGAGTCTTCTATTTTATTCTATTGGTCTGCATGTTTATTTTTGAGCCAGTACTGTATTGTTTTTGTGATTATAGTGCTATAATATATGTTGAAGTTTAAAATAGCAACCTGCTTAGTATTAATCTTCTTGCTCAGGATTTCTTTGGTTATCTGGGAGCTTTCTCTAGTTCTATATGAATTTGGGAATTTTTTTCTGTTTATATGTAGTATGGTATGTGTATGATTGGGATTGTATTGAATCTGTAAATAGCTTTTGGCACATTGCTCATTTTGACTGTATACATTCTGCTGCTCCAGAAACATGGGGAGTTTTTCTGTTTTCTAGTGTCTCAATTTCTTAATTCAGAGGTTTGAAGTTTTTGTTGTAGAAGTCTTTCATCTCCTTGGTTGTATTATTCCAAGATATTTTATTGTCTTTGATGCTTCTGTAGATGAGAGTGTGTTCATGTTCTCTTTCTCAGAGTATTTGTTGTTCATGTACAGAAAGGCTGAAAAGTTTTATATGTTGATACTGTACTCTGCCACTTTGCTGAAAGTCTTTTTTTAGAGGTTTTCTGGTGGGACTTTTGGGATCTCTTACATATAGTATCATATCATATGTAGACTGTGATAATTTGACTTCTTACTCTATTGTCTTCCTTTAATTTCTTCCCTTGCATTGTTGCACCAGCTACTGCTTCCAGAGAAAGCCACAACTGGACAGGATGCAGATTGTGGAGAAGACCAGCTCCAACAGATTCATCTACATCACAGCTCCTGCATCTGTGCTTCAGGGAACATTATGGAAGAGAGGACACAAAGATTGTAAGAGCCAGTATACCAGTAAGTCCATTGTGAAACAGCTCTCCTAGGAAAGGCTGCATGAGCAAGTCTGGAATGACAGCAATATCAATTGTCAGGCTAATATGGAGGGGAAAATTCTTAGTTCTACTTCTTGAAAAAGAACTGCAGGTAACTGCTGGGAAAGAAGGAATTGGCATCTCCTAGGGGCAAGACATTTAAGCATGTGTACTGACCATACACACCCTAGCGCCCACTCCCACTGTTTGAATGGACAGTACAGACCCTAACTTCTCCCCCTCCCCACTGTTGAAATGGAATGGAATATTTCCTTTCTTGAGCTGGAAGATCAGCTTTTTTCTGTCTTTTGACTTGACTTGGAAAGTTGGCTTTTCCTGCTGCTTTTTGACTAAAACTACACAGGTCTCTGTGGCTTCCAATGTGCCAGCTTGTGTAAAGTGTAACCTGGTTCTTCAACTTATGCTCTTTCTACGCACACAGGATCACACTTCTGCTGATCCTACTTGACTGGAGAGTGGTGACAAGTTCAGAGAGCACTGATGATCCTCAGAAAGAGGATGGTGAGTAACAGTGTTAGCTCAAAGCACTACAGATACAAGAACTTGTTTGCAATGAATATCTCAAGTTTTCATTGGCTTTTGTGAAATAAAACTGAGCGAATGTTTTCTCTGACACACTTTTCCTCCATTCAGTATTTAATTTACCTTTTCCTGTGACATTCTGACCTGTCTGTGTGCCACAGAACTGGAGGCAGCTGCTGGAAATGTTGTCACATGACTGGGGATCCTGAATGCTCTGCTGAGTTTGATGATACCATCCTCTGAATGAAGCTGCTTTGTCCCATAATGATTCTGGTAGCACTAATCAGGTGATGAAGCAGAGCAAAGCACTGACCTCCTCTGTGATGTTTTCTTAAGATCAAGAACGAACTTATTATCATTGTAAGTTAATTACTGTTTCAAGGAATGAGGGGGAGGGATTGAAGAACTGACGTCTTAAGCTTCCAATACATGACATTTTTGTCCTATTCGTTCTTCTGTGTGATTGCTTCAAAATTTAGCCCCATCCTGATAGCAGTCAAAGAGTGTTCCTACTTGAATAAAGGATCTCATTCACCCCAGAGAAGCCTTGGTGTGTCCCACCAGCCATGGCATCACGTCGCCTGAGAACTCACAAGTGTTGAACTCTAGGGCATCCCACAGCTACTTAATCTGAGTCCATGTTACAAGAAGGTTTTCTGGTGAATCATCACATTTCACATTCAGCTTTGAGAAAGAAGCTCTGGTTTAAAATATTTATGGTCTGTGTTTTTATCAGCAGGAATCTCTCAACAAGACTGTTAACAGTTTAAAGAGTTAAAAGTTAACTGGTTCCATCTTTTCATTTCACTTTACAGAGAAATAAAAGTAGAGTTCAAAGAGACTCATTGTCACAGAGTGCCGGTCTCATAGCTTCATCTGAGATTGTTTTCATTATAGGAGCACCTTCAGCGTCTTCATTTTAGAGATGAGAAAAATGAGGTCCAGGGACGTAATGATACTTATCTGAGGCAAGAGTACACACAGCTGGACAGAGGAAACAAGATTAGGCTACAAAACAGACAACTCCCAAACTGGACTGGAAAGCTGCTCCTGTTCATGTCATACCTTCTTGCTGATTGACACGGGCCCTTTTGCTCTGTATCATCATCCTGTTTCATGGTAGGATTTGGCTAATGGGATGGGTGTTAGGTGGAGCTGTGTCAGAGGGATCATGTCAAACACATACTGGATTCTATAATTGCATATCAGTGATGTGGGCCACTTGTTCTCATGTCGCTGTCTACAATGACTCATATGCCTATGGCTGAGAACAGTGCTACAATAAAAATGTAGTTTCCTTGCAAATATTTAACAAGGGACTGATTTATAGTATTTGCTGATTTTTAGTGTAAATATATTTCTTTATGGGAAGAGGCAGTATAGCTCAGTGATTGAGTCCTTGCCTAGTGAGTACAACGTCCTACTCCTATTGTCAGATGCCTCAAATATGGCATCTGAATGCATGCATACACATACACATACACAAACACACGCACCAATGTTTCTTTCATGCTTGAAACATTTAAAAGATATCATGTCATATGACTTTCATGATTGAAACATGACACCTATTGAGCTAGGCACATGTTGCCATTCAAAGTTGATACAGAAGTTGCACATGTTCTACTCTCTATAAGTGACACCAGCTTCTCAGAGGCAACTCCCTAGCACCATTGAATAATCCTCAAATAGGAATGAAATTGACAAAGGACAACATCATCTGTCAACAGAGGACGACTAGAGACGACTAAAGCAGGGAGTTTGGCAATGAACACAATCTATTATGGTCACTATTCAGAGAAATCAGTGGTCCCTGGAAAGACAGAGAAAATGGAAGACCAAACACTTTTACAACAAATTTCAAATTTGGTACATATACATTCATACAGTTAGCTATTACTTTTTCTGTAACCAATTCTTGAAAGTGAAATTTTCTATTTGCATGGTCATAATCTGAATAATGACTTCTTAGACAATGATGTCTTGGTTTTATTTTTAGTTTCTGTGATTAAATACACTCACAAAAACAATTTAAGGGATAAGAGATATACTTGGCTACAGTTCTGGGTTACAGTCCATCATTTCTGGGAAGTCAGGGTGACAGAACTTGAAGGAGCTAGTCATATCATATCCACATTTGAGAGCACATAGCAATGAATTAATGCAAGAGTCCCAGAGCTCAGCTGATTTGCCCATTCCTTTACAGTCCACCCACATTGGGTGGGTCTTTCCACTTCAAGAATCCTCCACGGACAAACCCACTGACTAATATAATCTAGACAACCTCTCATTGAGACTCCCTTCCCAGGTATATCTAATGATGTCACATTGCCAATTCCAAGCCATCATGGGCGCGCACACGTGCACGCACACACACACACACACACACACACGCACACACACACATGGCTGCAGAAAATTTTTGCCACTTGGAGACATCATAGTTTTAGTTCATAGCACACTCATGTTTCTGGAGACACTGGGATAAGCAAACCCACTGCACTGACAGTTGCATGAGAGTACAGGGCTTATTTTTACAAATGACTGTTAATGTTTATGTATTTACTATGCCTTTTAATTGTTAGGATGTATTCCTTCTATTAATAAGAAAGTTAATTGTAAAAGGGTACACTGTGTTATGCCAACAGCCAACAGCCTCATATATCCACATTTATTGCCTTTCCCCGTGCATCATTTTCTATTGTACTAGATCTAATCTCATGTTTTGTTTATTATGTAATGAGAAGAAGTAGGCTATACTCTCGCTCTGTGCGTATGTGTGTGTGTCTCTCTCTCTCTCGGTGTGCATGTATGTGTTCCATATTGTTTTGGTTTATGCAAAAATGCACTATGATGTTTACCCAATGCATTTCCTAGCAGATGCCTCTGCTTAGATGATGTCCTACTGTACTTGAGATGGGGTTGGACTTAAATGGTCTCAATAATTGCCATATTTTCTTTCAGGGTCTTTTATTTTGTTGGATTATTTCTATTTTATGTAAATACAGCCATAGTACTGGGACATCTGATGGCACGTTACATTTTGTCTTTTCATAGGTGACAAACCAGGCATTAGTTGTCGTAAGGGCATGCTGAAGAACAGAACAGGTAGCAAACCTTTACCAACGCAACAGCACACAGATTTCCTGAATTACTTTAATTATACTCAGTGGACTTGGAATAACAACAGCAAGTCACAGAAAGTTCTAGATAGCTTGCATATAAATATTTAGCAAAGAAAACATCATTCCTCAAGGTAAGGTTCCTTTAACGTGGTTTTAAATATTTTTCAAAACCAGAACATTATATGGTTATATTTATAGTCTTTATTCAATGATTCAGAGACCCTTCTCACCTTGAAACAGGGTCCCATGTAGCTCAAATTGGCCTTGAACTAACTGCATAGCAAAGAATTACCTTGAATACCTGATCCTTCTTCCTTCAGCTCTCAAGTGCTGATACTTCTGGAGTGTATTACAACACTCAGCTTTTGAACTGACTTTAAAAAGAAACCCAAGGTTTAGAAAATTGGGCAAAACAAATCCATTTAATTTTTGCTTCATAATCTGCTTAATGGGTTAGATCTGAAGTAATTCATTAATTTCCTGTCATGTCAAAAAGCTGAGAAAATGCTCATAGCTGTTCCCGTCTATAGCATCCTCTTCACAGTGAGGCAATCTCTGTGGTCCATATGGCAAGAGCTTGGCTGTTGATCCTGAGAGCAGAAAGGTTTTCTGTCATCATAGACTTGTTGCCATGCCAAGCAACAAATCAAAGTCATATCTGAGGGCTCAGTTCTCTGAAAAGTTTATAATAAAAATCACTAGTTTTTTTTTACTCAATATCTTTCTGATGTTCAGAAAATGCTCTACCCTTGATCTCATTTTCAACTCAATCAAAACCACTAATGGCGTAAATGCAGACGTTGTAGATTAAATCAACTGTGCTTCACAGTGACTTTTACTTAACACAATGAGTTAAAATACATTGAATCTTATGATATAATAGGATGAACACTCATAATGACCTTATTTAATTTTCATAGTATTGGGAGGTAGATACTACTAACATCTCCCTTATTTCAGAAACGAGAATACTTTTCAAAACTCACAAGGCTAGTAAGAGGTAAAGCTGGGATTCACATCAGAAATATGGACTCCAGTGTTGGGTTCTTAACCATTCTGTCCTTCTTTTCTCTATAATGTGAGAAAGGTGCCCTTGGCTGGATGAGGAGACCCATGGGGTTTGACTGGCCATTTAAAGTAAGAGGTTAGAAGCTGAGAGATAAAAAGTGTCTTGCAAGCTGTCAATCTTATCCACTCTGTTGCTGTTACTCATGTGCACATCATGCCTGTAGCCCAGAAGAGGATTTGAGATGGTCCTCTCCCAGATTTAGTGAATTACAACACACACACACACACACACACACACACACATATATATATGACTATATATATATATATATCTATATCTATATATCTAATGGACTTGGAATAACAACAGCAAGTCACAGAAAGTTCTAGATAGCTTGCATATAAATATTTAGCAAAGAAAACATCATTCCTCAAGGTAAGGTCTCACTCACATTTGCTCCATGGAAGGAGCTGACTCCAGGAAAGGGATATGCCATGTTTTGATACAACTTTGATGAGAGGATACTCATCTTCAGGATCTATGAGTAGCTATAAAGTCAGAATGGCTGTCTGATTTTTTTTCTTTGATGCCTGCAATACAATTCTATTTTCTCAGAGAGGTTCGTCAAATGTTGGAAAGCAGGAAGTACCTTCTCCATCAAGGTCTCTTCTCCAAATTAAACAGCTCCATTAAAAGCAACCTTCATCTTTACTGTTCTCTTGACAATATTCAGTTTGCCTTTTTTTCCCCCTAAGAATTTTAACTTTATATCTACTGGATAACTTGAAGGCTATAGAAGTCATGACTCGACTCTTCCCAGTTAGACAAAACAAGAGAAGCCAGGTATGGCTGTACCTGCCTGTAATCTCAACACTCAGAAGGTGGAGACAGAAGAATGAAGAGTTCAAGGCCAGTCTCAGCCACACACAAGACAGGAGATCCTGTCTCAAAAAAAAAAAAAAAAAAAAAAAAAAAAAAAAGAGAAGGAAAGAAAGAAAGAAAGATGAAAATACAGGAAGGAACAACAAAACAGGAGGAAACAGAAACAGTCTATTGGGCTTCCACTTGATTCCTCCTGTCTCTGTGCTGAGTGTGAAAAATTCTCTAAGAAGGGGACGTGTCGAAGGATGTCCCACCTTAGTAGCCTCCTTCATGCCTTTATTGTTTCAGATCCAGCTTTATCTTGTCTTGCTTTTTGCATTTCTGACTCTGTGTCTCTTTAGTCTTGTTCCCTTGAGTTTGCAGAGGTCATGACTATCTGATTTTCCTTTTCATGGTTTTCTCCTCACCCCTGGAGCCACCTTGGCCTGAACTATTCTACTGCTTTTTTTTTTTTTTTTTTAGAAACTCATGGGATCTACAGTGAGACACAAATGGCAACCCCTAGAAGTTCTCCATTATGAGAGAGAATTATGTCTGTAGTAGCAGCAGTCTTGGCCACTTCTTTACATTCTGAAAAATGAAATTGTCAATAAGGAAGTTGAATTCAGGCAGCTGCCTGATGACACGAGCAGCCGATAGAAATTTCCAGTATTTCTGAGACATTAATGCCTTTTCCTCTATACTTTGCCTGTATGCCAATTTAATGATCAGTGTCAGCCCTATGTTAGCTAATTTCCTTAGCATACTCCCTTACAGTACCCCCTTTATTCTTATCTGTTTTGTGTGCACATATGTGTTTTTATGCATGTATCAATGTTACCATCACCTAGGTTTCTCTACTCTTCTTAAATCACACATTTCTCCATAGTGTAGGTGATTCCATGACATAGTTTACCTGGAATGACTTATTGTTGTTCTTGGAGTAATTAATAATGTCCTCTTTTCTTTCCAGAATGTACAGTTGGGGCCTCATCTACAACATTCTTCCCACATTCTATGGTTTTATTTCCCCTTCAGTAACATATTTAGACACAGGGCCTTGTGAATGCTAAGTAAGTGCCTACCACTGAACTATACCCCTGATTCCTCATGCTCCAGTATCTCAAAGTCTAAATTGCAAAGTGTTCACAATAAAGATAACAACTTTGCTTTATGGTTCTTTACTTTCCTTTCAGCTCTTAGGGACTTTTCCATTCATACTCTCCTGGCTATGAAAGTTCCCATATAGTGGGAGGTTGCCTTCTTCCTGGATGTGTCTTTTTTTTCGTGGGCACTTTGACTCATTGATCCTTATGTCCTGGCTCTCATGATGATTTCAGGAAAGACGAATGGTTATGACTGATCCTCAGTAGGCTCTTCCTCCACTGTCTGTGGGATACAGGGTTTCACTGCTGTGAAGTAAAGTAGCAGAGTAACTTCTCTTTCTCTTCTTTTATGCGAATCTGTACCTGCAAAATCTTTAATGTCCTAAATTATTGTTTTCTTATTTTTATCTGAGATTGGTTCACTGTGTATAGCAATGGGCATCATCCCTGCTTTTCAACTGCCCTTTGAGCCTAAGACCAGCCTTGCCAGTTGGGGACACAGCACAACCCCTGCAGGCCATGGACACTGCCCTGTCTACTTCTTGGAACAGAAGGCATATGAGTGTCAGGTCCTGTTTCCCCCTAACAGCTGCTGGAGGAAGCTCCTAGTTGAACTATTGTTAATCAGCAAAGAGCAACAGCAAACTGTCTTTGTTGTCACCCAAAATTACAACCTACATCCACAACAGAGATGAAACAGGAGACTAGTCTGCTCTGAATTGACATACTTTGCTCCATTTAAAATGAATCTGAACTAGTCGTTGATTTTCCACTTTTAATGCCAAGATCATGACCTCAGAACTCAGCCTTAGGTTTCAATTCTCTGTGGTCTTACTTCTCAATCCAAGAGTTCCTGTTTATAAAATGAAGATAATAAGCCTTACTTTATCACATTTGAAGGAGAGGTAGATGAGGTCATGTGTAGCTTTGTAGCTGGCAATTAGTGTATTCTTAGGAAAGATATGTTAGTCTATGGTAGCAATACTAATTTTAGTGTCAGAAGTAGAGTGTGCTACCAGTTCATCAGGCTCTGTCATGGGAAGGCCACAGCTCCTAACACAATGACCCTGACTTCAGAGCCAAACAGTGAATTCTGAGGACAGCTCTGTTCTCTTCTCCTGGGTGACTTTTAGCTCTAAATGCCAGCCAGCTAACCAGCCAGGAGATCATGCAGTGGAATAAAAATGAGTCTGTCTGCAGCACTAACTGGTGTGCAGAACTGCCTCATTTGATTCGAAAGGGTTTGCATGCACTCCCTCTCTTCTTGAGGAAGGAAAAAAAATGTAAGGAACCAACCAAATATGCACCCTCAGGATGGTCCTGTTATATCTCAGAGTATGAACCCAAGTGAACCTGGGGTCCTCCTGCTTAGTTAAATTTTTCTGAAGACTAGAAAAAAGCCCCCTAAAGTGATAGTGCTTTTCTTCTCTGGGTTCCTGGTTCTGAGATTTCTTGCCCATCATAAGTAGTTTTCCAGATGTAATCACAGCCAGCATCTATCACCCATCATCATCTGAACCAATACTTACTGGAAGTATCTCTGATGACTTTCATTTGATGCATGAATTATAGGATCCATATTTCTCTGACATCCTTGTTATGGACTCATGTGGCTTTGTATCCATGCCATGCTGTTTCTGTTTAGAGCCAACTTCATATTTAATTTTATATTGTCAAAGGGTCTGATTATTTTTGAGCCCCATCTTTAGATAGTGAAATATGGGTAAACTGAGTCTCATTATGGTTAAACGACTCTCTAGCATTTTACAGTGACTCAGGGAATCAGACAGGAATAGAAGCCACAACTCTAGTTTCCTAAATTGTTTTTCTGACCACTAGACCGCACTTCCCCTCCAGACTATGAGACACTGGAAAATGAGAGTCAGGCTGAGAGTAAATATGGAGGTGAACCCACAGAAACACAATTTTCCTTGTTCTTAAATCATGTCATTTAGCAAAGGAAAACAGCAAAACACCCCAGTGTCTTTGCTGTCATCCAAAATTATATCCTAAACCCACTATGGATGTAGGATAGGAAGTTAGTCTGCCCCAAACTGACATATATTTTCCATTTAAATGAATTTGAAAAAAAATGGTTGATTTTCCAGTACTAATGTCTTTATAAAAGTTCCCTTACTAAAAAAGAGAGTTTAAAAACTGAGTTTTATTTACAGCCTAAAACATATAAGTAAAACAAGTTCATCAGTCTTATTGTTTTCTACAGAATAAAAGCCTAACATTTCACATTATTTTAGGCTTTATAGGAATAATAGGCTTATTGGACACAGCATGAAGGTTGTTGATGGTGAACCCAAAATGAGCAAATTATGACAAAGAAGAGCAAGTAATATATGAAGGTGAAAACCAGAACAAAACTGTGCAAAGACTGGGGTTTGAGTCTCAACTTCACCCCTAGCTTCTTTTATTTAAAGAATTATAATTTATTTACTTATTTTGGTGAGGGCAGGCATATACATCCTACAGCATTGTGCAACTTATATGAATCAGTGTTTCTCTTCCATTGCAGAAGTCCCTGGGATTGAGTCCAGGTCCTTGCACTTAGTGACAAGTGCCCTCACTGGTTGAACCATCTCAGTGGTCCCCCCTACTTTGAATCTTGAGCAAATTGGATTGTATGTGTCGAAGAGGGGTCATAGCAACTGCCTGGCTGTCTGCCAGTAGCCTTGGTATGGGGAGAGACAGGATAAGGTGCATGTAAGAAGAGCTGTGAGCTGGAAGATGTGATATGGGAAGTGTCTACCCCATGCCAAGTTGCCTGGGCAAGCCAGTCGTCTTTCTATTTAATCACCAGAAATAGAGCTCTCAAGGGCTATTCGCCATGCTTGAATAGAACTTAAAACAAAAAGTCTAAACAGGCTTCTTTTGAAATTATTCTTGGCTACAGAGACAGAAAACAAGATACTTCCTTTTGGCAAATAGCTTCCCTTCTTCTTCATCATGTATCGAGAGGCATTTGAACTGCCCTCATGAAATCTGATGATAGATGCGAAGAGAGTATTTTCCACTTTGAGGCAGAGCCATGCAATTCGGAGAAGCAGAGTCCTCACTAAGAGAGAATGCAAAGAGCTGCCTCACCTGTGGCTCCCAGGCACTCTGCAAGCACTCCAGATAAAGCCCGGAAAATGTGGCAATCACTGGGAATCCTGGAAAGGTCATTTTGGGGGCAAAAACCCACATCTGGGTTCTCATCTGTGGGTGGAATAGGGGACTATTGTTACTGGAAACTGAAGAAAAGGCAGGAATTTCTAAATTAGGCAGAGGAGAATTCAGCACAATTACTGTTCAGTTGTGACCCTTTGAAGACAGGTGATGGTGTTATTTATTTATTTATGCATAATGGAGAAAACTACGTACTGTAAAACTTCTCAGACCATCACTAATCTCCCCTGGTGTCTAGTCAGGTTCGTGTATTGCAGCAATCCCCCATGCTTCGTGTTTGCCATAAAGAAGGGATTCCTCATGCTCACTGTGTGACCCCTGTGTCTTAATCTTAAAAGACAATGATTCAAACTATCTTCTACCTAAATAAAGGGAGTAGAATACAACCCCCGCCTTTCTTTAGCAGTGGTGCATGGCCCGATGTAGTGTACTGTACTGCCCGGTGCCAGTAGAATAATGGGTGACCTTTAGAAAATAACGAGCCAGTGCCAGCCGGCCCTCATGCACGTTTCTTTTATTGTGTAATTTATGTGGGCAGCGTTGTGGGTGGTTGTAATAAATTAGCACCATCTAGTGGAAATGGGAAAAGCCACTTGTCACCACCCTACTGCTGTGTCACCCACCCCATTCCTATGGGACACTTTACAGCCCAAGCGCTTCTCAGTGTTGTCGTATTTATGGTTTTCTTATTTAAACATGTTGCCACATTCTGCTGTGAAAGTTCAAGGCCATCCACAGCTAGAGTGAAAAAAAAAAAAAGATAATTTTACCAGCAAGTGTTGATGTGTGTGCACACTAATGTTTTGTATAGGATGCCGTTCATGGTCATTGTGTTTCATCCTCATGGGACTCTGGAAGACACTACTGCTTTGTTGGGAAGGAACCTGAGGCACAGAGAGTGTGTGTAACTGCCTGGGTCACCCTGTTGCTACTGGGAAGACACCAGGCTTCCTTGTGTCGCTGTCCCTGAACATGCAGGCCCTTGATAGCTGTGGCCATGAGGATTTGCTGGAGTAGTGGAACTCTGCTATTACTGCTGATGGAAGTTATTACAGGAAAAAGGGACGATGTGGCAGAAATTGATGGATAATGGGTGCTTCATAGGCCAAGGAACCTTGGTTCAGTCAGAGCCCTGTTTTCCATTTTGTGTCCTCAGGAAAATTCCAGCATCTTCTGAGAACAGCGGAGATAGGGATATCTTTGCCATGGAGAAGGAGCTGATAGTACGGGTAGAACTGCGTGTGCGTGTGATCTAGCTCATGGTGGCCATAGATAAGGTTTCTTTTTAGTTCATTGAAAATTATTTCAGACCTTTAACAACTAGAGAAGAGTCCCTTATGGGGGTTACACAGGCAGGTTCTTAAACTTCGAACTTAGCCTTCTACTCCCCCACCCCGGAGTCCTTCTGTGCTATGGACAGTGTGGAATGTGCTCAGAGGAGAGAACCTGGCAGGTGCAGACATTGTCTTTGGCGATGTCAGTGAGTTATCCTTCTCTTGTCCACTGTTGTCTCTATGATGAATACAAAGATAAGAAGCTCTAAAAAAGATTCTCTTCCCAGACTCCTTCTCTGTGGCCTTCAGGGTACAAAGGGCTTTTATGGGAAGGGAGAGAGGGTAGATATGGAGACATTGACTGGAAGGCTGAGGTCTTTCTCATCTAACATGTTGTCTCTTTTTCTTTTTCTCTGGCCAAACACAGCAGAGTCCAGGGACCTCCCACAGCTAATTAGCTAAGGACTGTGGACAAAGAATAGCAGATACTCTAGGTTCTGGGAATCTAACATCTCCAACACTTGAGCCAACTCTTTAGAACTTAGTCTAGTGAGTGGGAAGGAGATTAAGGGTAAAGGAGAGAGATCTGCCAAGAACAACCTTCCCGAAGTGCCCTTCTTTCACAAATGGGTTATTTCTGCTTCCCTGTCTAGAATCAACTATGTATTTTTGTCTTTTTTTAAATGAATATCTTAATTTTATTTATGTGTACATGTACAAATCCATGTGTAAGCATAGGAGAATGTTTTGTAAAGGCCAGAAGTACTGGATCTCCTGGGGTTGGAGTTACAACCACAATCCTCTATCAGGTGACACATCCTGATGTGGATGACGGGAACTGAACTCTGGTCCTCCAAAAGAGCAACAAGCACTCTTAACCGCCAAACCATACCCCCAGTCCCTAACTGTATTTCTTGGTAAATGTTTGCTGTCTTAAACAAGTAAAGTAAGCTAATAGACCAGCACATTTGCGTAAGAGTAGCCCTGAGTGTGTCTTCTGGAGAACAGGAACAGGTTTCATCCAGACCCTTAGTATGTCACCTTGAGAACTTAGCATAAGCTTGCACTCAGAAAGATTTAAAAAATGTATATTACTGTTATATATGTTATACATAACATATTATACATATCAAGCAATAGAATTTTTTAGTATAGTGTATTACATAATTGAAGTACAACTCTGATATCCACTTTAATGCTATTCATTTTCTTTTGCAAAGTTATATTGTATTACAAATATGGAAACTATCTTTTTAAAAGGAAATGTAAGAAATAAATAACAAAAGCCAGTACTTGCAAATAGTTTGATTCCTTCTGCAACTATGATTCATTTTGAGAGAGTGTCTCAGCTTCTCCATCCTTAAAAGAGCATAATACAATTTGCCTTTAATTAAAGTCTCAATTATTTTTTAAAGCTCTAGGGAAGTTGGGTCCAACGGAAAAATGAAATAAGTGAGGCCATGACTTAAATTGCACTGGGAGTTTTACAGGCAGTTCACTAAGGCTTTTATTTTTCCTTCTAAATGATAGGCAAAATATGTTTTAAGCTGAGCAACCCAGACTGGAAAGGCACACAATACCTGTCCCCAAAGCAATGATCATATCAGGACACACCCGATGGGATTCAATGCTCCTATTTAAACCCTGCCCAACCACCACAGTCCATGTCTGCTCTGGCTTTGGCAGAAGGTTGATAACAAGCATCTGCAAGAACTTTGTTTAATTGAGCAGGAAAATTATTGTTTTCTTTACCAAGGTCTTGTAAGTAAAGACATACCTGTGTAGACAGGATTTATGGTTTAAGCCCTGTGTGAAGAAGTGAAGGCAAATTAGCAAAAATTAATCCCTAAATGAAATCACAGCTTTGGATCTCATTTTCCAAAGGAATTTGACTGTGCTTGTGGAGTCTGTTGGCTTGAGCAGTAAAGTCTTGGGTGTACAGGGACTTTCCTAAGCATGTGATGTGATGTGATGTGATGTGATGTGATGTGATGTGATGTGATGTGATGTGTGTGTTTGTGTGTGTGTGCACATGTGTGCGTGTATGCCAAAGGTTGATGAGCATCTTCCTGGGTGTATCTCTACCTTATTTCTTGAGATGGGTCTCTCACTGAATCTGGTGCTCAGTGTTCTAGCTACACAGGATATTCACTGCTCCCTAGGATCTGCCTTCCTTCCTCTTTGCAGTGCTGGTGTTATAGGAATGTGCCACCATGAGATCTGAATTCAGGTCCTCATGCTTACACAACATGCACTTTCCTGAATCAACCATGTCCTCAGCCCCCTCACTTATACATATATTTTTGGACATAATATTTTACTAGGTACCCCAGGCAGCTCTGACTTGTGATCCATTTACCCCAGCTTCCTGTGTGCTGAGATTCCAGGCAAGTATGCGGCACCACACCCAGCTTTGAAAATATTTTGAAGTGGAGATCCATAGATTTCAAGTATTCCATTCAGTTCAGGAAACAAAAAGAGTGATTTTCTCTTTCCAGGGTGTCCTTTCTAACAGTCCCCTTCCTATCCTCTGGGTTAGAAGTTTATCTTTGATGTTTCCTACCCATCCCTGAGTTCCCATATCATTTGGATGAGTTGATTTGTAGCACTGAACCATCATGGGCACTCCTTTACTCACGTTTATTCCTGGTGTGCCTGCCTCAAGTGTTGGTTGATAAATGGCCTCTGCATTCATGAAGAAAGGAAAGAGAAGTTTTATTAGCATTCTAGGCTTGGTACTGTGTAAGTGGTGATCCTTGGAATCTAAGCCAGTGAAGCTAGTTAAGGGACACTCTTGTTTGTGCCTGACTAAATATCTTTCATCACTCAAAGGCTGAGCGTGGGGTACATCAGGGAGCACTGTGGTTCTGCTCAGCCAGTGTGTTTTGGCTCTGCTGGATTTTTGTAGTTGCTTGCAGTGATGTGGGCAGGCAGGGAGGAGAGATGAAGAACCTAAAGTAATTTTTCAGCAATAAAAGCCTGTCTTCCTTAAGGCTTTCTCTTTCCTTAGTTTTAAAAGAAAAATACTACTTTAGCAAACCAGTGCTTATTCACTGAGAAGAGAGAAACATTTGTCACTTAACAATGATACTCAGACACCATCCTGGTTCTATGTGCTTCTAGGGGAAAAGCTGTGTTGGTGCCAAGCCCAGAGCATCTGGTTGTCTGTGGAAGACACAGTTTAGAAGTGTCAGCATCATAGGAAGTGTTTAGGCTAACTGGCCCTATTATGGGGTGGGCTAGGGGATTCTGGTAAAGACCTAGACTCTCCATGTAATAACCATGAGTGGTTTGATGAGGGGTAGAGAGAAGGGTGGGAATCGTTCAAAGCCATGCTATTGACTTGAGAAAGGAGATTAAGGGTAAAATTAAAAAGCAGCAAAGGCAGCCTGGTTTCCCAAGCAAAGGAAGTGTGAGGTATAATTTTTCCCCCCAGGGAAAGCTCAAAATAGCTACAAAATATGGCTGATTTACATTACAATGCTGCATTTAAGTCATCCCAATTCTTAAAATACTGAGATCAACTTTTATGAGAAGAAAATGACTTTATTTAAAACTGTTGTTCTCTAAAATTACACAGAAGCAGAAGAAGTTGTATAACTATGAAGGCAATGTCTTTTCTTTACAAAAGCATGAATCCATTAATATCCAGAGGTGAAGGCTGGCATGGCGGTGTTCACCTATTAAGACCCTGTCTCAAAAAACACTGAAGCATTTACTAAGGATCATGCATGGACTGGACCTAGGCCACCTACAAAGATTTAGATGATGAGCAGCTTAGGCTTCATGTGGGTCCTCTAGTAAGGGAAGTGGGGACTGCATCTGACCCAGACTCTCTTGACAGCTTTTGATCACTTCCCCCTGGCAGGACTGCCTCAGGCCACGGAGGAAGAGGACACACTCAGCCCAGATGCAACTTGATGATCTGGTGTGGAAGGAAGTGGGCTCCCCTTTTCTGAGGAATAGGGGAGGGGAAGAAGGGAGGAGGGATGGGGACAGAAAGTGAATAAATAACACATTTTTAAATGTCTAGCACTTTCTGAGGTTTGTACAGCTTTCCTGTATCCTTAGTTCCTATAAGTTCAGACCCGAGAAACATCATTCTCTACCCATCTGCCTATATTTCCTTTTTCTTTAAAAAAAAAAACAAAACAAAAACCAAAAAACTTATGTATGTGTGTCTGCTTGATCAAGTGTGTGCAGGTATACACTGTGTGGAGAACAGTGGACGACTTTGGGTGCCAGTCTTCAGGTACTCTGCTCCCATTTTTTTTTTTTTAAGGCAGAGTCTTTCTCTGGCCTAGGAATATACAAAATTATCTAGCATAGCTGGCAAAATGGTCCTAGGATCCACCTGGGATCTACCTGTCTCCATCTTTCCACTCTCTGAGATTTTAAGAGTGTTCCCCTGTGCCTGGCTTTGTTACATGGGCCCTGGGGATCAAATCCAGGTCATCATGCTTGCAGCACAAGCATTTGACTGATTGAGCCTTTTCTTCAGCTCCTGTCTATATTTACTTTCTAAAACTTGTTATGAAACAGTGTTTCAGATAGCTCAAAGACATCGCAAGTGACATGTCTCATTAGTAGCATAGCCGAGATTTCGTCAGAAGCTTGGAGGCTACCTGAACTCAAGTCCTCACCCACTTCAGTATGGCATCTCTCATGAGCAAAGCCCTGTATGCAATTCTGAACATGTCTATAAAATATTTCATTCTATTTTAGAAGACCCAAATATGCAACAACAGACACGTGACAATAGCATTAATATCGAACAAGTCATTATATTATAGCTTATATAAATGTACTAGACCATTCCATACTACAGCTAATAAGATGGTATGTCACACTGTTTTGTGTACAGTAAACCACAGGATGTTATGACTTAGACACACCTTATATATACCTTATGCTTATATGCACCTAGACTTTACAAGCCTACCCCACGTGAGTTCCAAGCTATGTCCAGACTGTGTCTTTCTTTTCTGGAATACTTAAAAAATAGACTTTATTAAATCACATGGTATTTGAAAAGCTTAGACTTTTGTGTTTTCCATGAGGACACATTAATCCTTTGGGAAGTGAATGAAAAATGATTCCTTTGTGAAGGAATCATTGATCCTTTGTGTTTGATACACAAGAAGAGGGGAAGGTAGGTGAGCAGGGGAAGTGGGCAGGAGAGGCTACTAGAGTCTCATTTATTATTTTTCTTCTCTTTCCCAGCATCACCTGCCCCAAACGAAAGCACAGACACGAGCTGATAGCCATGAGGTTGACACAAAGCGCTAGTCAGAAGGAGTTTGTTATGTCATTGTCTGTTTCAAAGTGTCCTGGAGGGGCTGGCATGCACTGCCAGAGAGTGGTAGCACAAGTGCTGTAATCCTAGCACTCAAGAGGCTGAGGCAGGAAACTGAGTTCAAGACTAGCCTGGGGCACACGGAGCAGCCATGTCTCAAAAGCCCTGTCCTAGAAACTCCCTTATGAAAACACTGCAGAGCTTCATGGTTGCTGTTTCCTTGAGACAGTCTTTCACTTAGCACAGTCTAGCCTTAAAGTCCTTATCCTCCTGCCTTCATCAGCTAAGTGCTGGGATTGCGGTTGTCATCACCAAGCCTGAGATGAAGGTGTCAGCAGAGTCGCTTTCTTCTGAGGCCACTGCACTTGGCTTTTGATGACTGCCTCCTTGCTATGTCAGCCCGTGCAGGGCCGTGTCACCATTTTCTCTTTGTACAAGAATACCAGTCAGATTACATTAGCATCTTCTTTGAACCTAACCTCTAGAAAGACCCCTGTCTCTGTCTCTGACCACATTCTGAGGTACTGGAATTTAGAACCTGAACAGATGAATATTTGAGGAGAACAAGTCAGCCCTTTGCAAGCATCCTGAGTGAGACTCAGGTTGATGACAGCACTGTTTGTCACTCACAGCAGGTCTGGCCCAGACCTCCCTGCATTCACATGCTCCAGTCTAGCAGCTGAGAAAACCTCAGGCCTTCATAAATTGTCTGGAAATCCAGTTATTTCTTGGATCTTCCTAACCCACTCACCACAAAATTCTGACGTCTACATTTAGTAAAATCTACATTAAGGAAATCCTAGTAGAAATAAAAGTTTATCTGTGTTTGGTACTATGTACCAATAATGGAAACTCTTTGGAAGATGAGAAAGAAGGGCAGTTCATTCCAGTCCTGCCTTGGCCACTTAGCAGAACTCAAAAAACAAACAAACAAACAAAAAAACAAAACAAAAACCAAGCAAGCAAGCAAGCAAGCAAGCAAGCAAACAAACAAATAAAAAGCCTCAAAAAATCGAAGGAAAAGATGCAGAATCAAAAATGAAAAATGTCTTTACATTTTAAGGAACTGGGAAATCAACCAGAACTCTCAGGACACGAAGAAGAAGCAAACAGAACTATGCTCATGGCACAGGGAAGAAACTGGAGCAGACTTCTGACATAGTGGGGAAGTGACTGAGGGGTGTTTCCCTATGATTGGGAAATAAGCCAAAGTGAGTTAAGCCACCTCAGGTAGGTGGGTCTAGATGGAAACTGGGACAGAGGTAGGGGTAGGCAAAAATCTGCCTGGAAAACCAGGGGTTTTCAGTTTAGTTGGCGAATGAGGGGCTCATGGAAGACTCATGGGATTCAGGTTGGGAAAGAACTCTAGACTTTGATAGACAAGGCGAATTCCTTAAAAATGTATGTGTATATGAATGTGCTTTCATACATTTATATGTGCCAAGCTCATGCAGTGAGGGCCTGAATAAGGCACTGGATCACCTGGAACTGGAGTTACAGGTGGTTGGGGGTTGGAATCTATGCTGGGAAACTCAACTGAGGTCCTCTGCAAGAGCAAGAAGAGCTTTTAACTGCTGAGCCATCTCTATAGCCCTGGGACAGTGCTTGAGAAATTGGAAGAGTTACACTTAGAAAAAAATATTAGTGTATGTAGAAAAATAGAGAGGAGGTAGGAAGGAGAGTCTATTTAATAAGTTCTTCCAAATTAAAGCAAAGAATGAGGAAGGCTTTGATAAATGATGGGATTGTTTTTTAAAGGTACATGGTGGAACTTGTGAAAGAGCAGCAAGAAGTTTATTCAAGTCTACTGAGAGGGGTTCAGGTAGCACAGCAGTAGGGTTTTACAGTGAGGTAGAGAGATTAGATTCAACTCTGAATACATAGAGACAAAGATGCATGGCGTTGGAGGAAAGAAAGTCACTAAGAAGTAACAATCAGCAGAAAGGGGAATCCTTGCAAAATTGACATGATAGGATTCGTGACAGAGACAGGCCAGGCTGATCAGATGTCAACTTGAAGACTGTGAAGGACAAGCAACAGGATTAGATATTGGTGGGTGGGGTGGTGGCTGGGTTATTGTTAAACTTTGTAGAGTTTTCCCTGAAAGCAGGTTTTACAAGAGTACACACAGCTCTCTGACTAAAGTTCGACCAAGCAGAGATCTTGTGCATGAAGGGAGGGAGTGAATTAAAGAGACATTTGGAATTGGAATGCAAAATCTGTTGGCAAGTGGAGAATCAGAGAAGGGAGGTGACAGTGGCTGGAGCATGTTCAGTGCTGGAGCACTGGAGCAAGTTTCAGTGAGG
This sequence comes from Meriones unguiculatus, assembly GCF_030254825.1. NCBI lineage: Eukaryota > Metazoa > Chordata > Mammalia > Rodentia > Muridae > Meriones > Meriones unguiculatus. Next base: position 103,921,095 of record NC_083351.1, read on the forward strand.
CTCGGGAGCTGAGCTTCACTGAACTCTTAGATCATACCAGAGATCCTGCCAGATTTGGGGGACAGAATAGTCGGCAGCGTACATCAAGCTCCTGATCTTTAGGAACTAAAGTCAGTCGAGAAAGGGAGAGAACTAAATATGCAATTAAAATGAGGCGAGAAGCTAGCGATGGAGTGTTGTCTTCTAAATCTCTATCTTAGTATCTGCTGGCAGTGTCCACACAGTCAGAAAGCCCGAGGGACAGGAAGCCAGTGCACCTGGCTTGAGAAAAGTGGACCTTTAGGTGGAGCACACAGGACAGAGAGCTTTTTCTAAAAGAGCCTCCTGAAAAAGAAGAGAAAGCGTCAAATAATTTTTAAAAACAGTTTCAGTTCTTTTGTTTAAATCTTGAGTTGATTTTTGTATAGGATATAAGAGTTCAATTTCAGTCCCAAATTAAAAAAAAATGATTAATTGATAACACAATTTCTGTACCAAAGGCGCAAGTTTCATTGTGGAAGATGAGGCCAAGGTATTGTAAGAGCCAGAGGAACAGGAATTTTGCTGTGAAATTATGTCTCCTAGAAATGTTTGAAAGGCCGTTCCCCTCAAGTCTCATCAATATGGCTGCCTAAATAAGATCTGAACAACCAAAACCACCAATGGACATGCTAACTTGGGAAGGTGAAAACCTGTGGGGTCTGAACCCTAGCCAAAGAACTATGGCAACTGAGGACTGCTGAGAGTGGGAGAAATGGGCTTTCTTAGGGAAGGAATCACCATTTCCCACCAGCCCCCACCCCATTGGTAATCTAATACAGAGTAGTCAGACCTGAGATTATACACACAGATAACATTATACAGACTGAGAAGGTTGTATTTATGTATTTAGGAAAACATATACATCTATATAAAGTACACACACGCACACAAGAATTTTATGCATTCCCAGTTTGTCGCCTGAATATATATTTGAGGATCAATGTTGCCCTCTAGTGTTTAAGTTTTTTTTTTTTTTATTTCATTTCATTTTGGGAAAGGTAGGGAAGGGTCAATGCAAAGGCAGATACACTTTATTTTGGGTCTTTGTGGAGTCCAGATGAGGGTGTTGGACCCTTTGGGATTGGACTTACAGGCAGTTGTGAGCAGCCTTAGAGGGTGCTGGTATGCAAACCCCAGACTTCTGCAAGTGTTCTTAACTGCTGAGCCATCTCTCAGCCCCTTCTTTGGTGTGTTTTAATAGTCAGTCTCCAGAGAAGCAATTAATCTAATATTGTGTTTTTTTCAGCTTTGTGAACAGACTTCACATCTTCCAGAAGTTCCTTGCATGAGCCCAATGTCTGTGGGGGAGTGTTAGCCTTTGAATAATGGAGACTCTGTTGGTTATCTCATATATATAGACCTCAGGACAAAATGGAAATACAGAATAGACCTCCTTTCCCCGTACCTCCCCACAAGTATGGTTAAATGGCACTAAAGGTATTAAAATCTAAGCCTCCCCCCGCCCCGACTTTCATGGTGTTTTTCTTCATTTTTCATAGTGTTGAATTTTTTGAATAATTTATTTTTATTTTATGTGTATGAGTGTTTTTCTTTGCATATATGTGTATGTACACTTCTGAAGCCTGTAGAAGCTAGAAATGGGTATTGAACTCTCTGGAGTTCTCACAGATGGTGGTAGCTGCTGTGTTGCTTCTGGAGCTGTTGCTTTGAGGGACTCATTCTTCAGGGGTGGGTGGGTGGGTGGATAATTTTTTGTAACAATCATGATTGATGTTCCCATGTGCTGGCCGCTCCTCAGAAACTGCAGAAATGATGGAAAGACTCAAGACTCAGGTATCCTCTTTAAAGAGAGTTGTAAACAATTGCTGTCTGGGGTCTTGATGGGTGGTCTGAGGAGGCAATTCAGCCAGGATAAAACAGCAGCTTGCCCTCAATGGGAGAGACTGCTTCATCCTGAGAGGTGATGCAGGAGCACATTCTGTAACCATCCTCATTTCTTTCTCACAAGTAACCCACATTTTTTTCCCAATCAGGGCTTTTGGGTATGTGTACTGAGAGGTCAAGTCTCTTCTGTTTTCAGTGTCGTTCTCATATATTGTGAAACAACAGCCTGCACTGTTCTCCTGTACTTTGATTAGTCTCACAGAGGACATTGTTATGAGAATATTTTAAATGCTTTTTAAATTTTTTTTTATTTATTACAATTTATTCACTTTGTATCCCAGCAGTATCCCCAATTCTGCCCTCCCTGCCTCTCTTCTCCCATGTCCCTCTCCAAGTCCACTGATATGGGAGGTCCTCCTCCACTTCCATCTGACCCTAGCCTATCAGGTCTCATCAGGACTGGCTGCATTGTCTTCCTCTGTGGCCTGGTAAGGCTGCCCCCCATGCTGTCTCAGGGGGAGAATATTTTTCTTAACTGTCATTGAGTCAGTTCTTTGAGAACCCAGGGCACGGTAGAAAAATGGCTTTGGTTTGTGCCAATATCGGGCCCTCTTACCATCGCTGAGTTATAGGTGGCATGGTGAGTCATGACTTCCCCATTTTCAAGGCTAATGCATTTCATGCAGTTCCTCATTCCAGCTTCCCACATTGTAGCACGTTTGAGTTCAGGCCTCTGAAGGACACATCAGTAAGAAAAAATTGAAAGCAACTTTTCTTCCATTTGTTTAAAGACACGATCATGAAGGGGTTTCTCTTCAGGGTAGAATTGTTGGGCCTGTGCATTTTAGTTGAAGGTAATGAAGATTGTTAGAAATGATTTATTTGCTTACCATTTGCTTGGCTTCAGAAAGTCTCCCATAGACAATATTCCTGCCCTGAAGATCTCCTCTGGCTTCCATCATACATTCTGAGGTTTTGATGTGATCTGCTTTTCAGTGCATGTGGGCTTTTCTATAGCTTCACTGTCCTGATAACATAATAAGCATGTGTCTGTGTGTGTGTGTGCATGTGTGCATACACAGGTCAGAATCTTCTAACCTCCTAATCATGAGAGTTCTAGCCTACTTTATTCCTAGGATCTCAATCTTCCACTAAAAACCTTTTTTTGGAATGAATTTTATAATAGGTTCATGGAAGCTTTACATCTAGCGTTCACTCTTCCTCATATTCTCACTCAGTATTGCAAAAAGGTCTTATGTTTATCCAACTTTTGGAACTGCACATAGTCATTTGAATATTAATATATTAAGCACTTTATATTCCCTATTAAAGGGAGGAAGTTTTGCTAGCTCTGCCAAAGAATAACCTTTGGATTCTCATTTCAAGTATACACTGTTCATTTTCAAAATTAATCCATTTAGAAAACTCCCATGATGCTTTAGAACAGAATTATAAGAACATGAGAAGCAACAGAAAGGTTTTCTTTATAAACTGTGATGAGAAAGCTCTAAGCAAATGTTTGGGGAAGTGAGATCTAGCTAGAATGATGCCAGGCCAGCCACTGAAGCCTCCTAGTTAGGATTCTCTTTTTGCAAAATAAGAAAATGAACTTCAAGGAAAACTTCCCAACATTTGAGAGGGATGCTTAAAAATAATCTGCAAATAAGAAATAGCAGGGTTTGAGTTTTATGAAAAACCACAACATAGCCAAACAAGCCTTGAGGGGCATTAATAAAACAAGATCAGTGGCTTTCTTAACAAAAGATTTTCTGGGGCTGGTGATGTGGCTCAGTGGGCAAAGTCACCTGTTGCCAGGCCTGATGCCATGGATTTGATCTCTGGGACCCATCTACAGGGTGTAAGGTGAGAACCAGCTTTTACAAGTTGTGCTCTGACTTCTACATCAGCATTGTTATGTACATGTGACCTATCCCCATGAATTGAAAAAATGTGATAAAAAGCAAAACAATGCTCTTGAAAGACATAATATGTGCATTTTATATTTTGTTTCTAGATTACTAGGTTTAAAACACCTTCATGAGCAAAGGGATGGTGAGCCAGAAGTCAAGGAACAAGGAAGGACCTGTATGGTGGCACAAAACTTTCACATTTCCTGTGGTGAATCATATCTCCTCCTTTCCTTCCACATCCGTGAATCTAAAGAAGATCTGAAATACATAAATGAAGGACAGAAAAAAAAGGTGCCGGGAGCATGGATTGCACTTCTAGGGCGGTGGAAGCTGTGTTTGTCTAGCATCTGAGGACACAAGTATTCTCAACACAGTCCACTCATTTGGAACTGAGTCAGTGCTTTCCCTCAGCGATGTCGTTGGGTCCCTCTGAATGAGGTTAGATCTAGCTGCTCAGGGGCACAATGGGGATGTCTCATGGCAGCCCTGATCTCTGCAGTGAATGGCTTCAGACATCACCAAAGGTCCCCCCATATCAGCACATCTGGCCAATGTAGAGGAAGGAAAGAAAATGGCTCTCAGCTCATGGATGCTGGGGGTGGGGGGTCTGGCTGCTGTTGGAGGCATTTTGGAAGTACTAGTGTGTGAGATCCTTATGTACAGCAAGTAACTTCTGGGATGTGAGGAAAAATGTTAGCAAGCCTTCCAAGTTGCTTCCTTCAAGAAATGAAATTAGGTTCATATCCAAGAAGAGCAAGAGACTTAAGAGAAAGCAGATTTTCTTACACCTTCTCTTTATTTCAGTTAAAACGCCTCTTGTTGCAGAGAGGACTGCTTGCATTTTACTGCTTGTAGAATGAATTTTCTTTTGAAAGCCACAGAAGGATAGAAACAGAAGGCACACGTCTTTATCTGTTACTTTTCAGTTGCTGTGAAAAGACACCATGACCTAAGCAGTTTAACGTTTAATTGGGAGCTCGAATGCAGTTCTGGAGGGTGGGTCCCTTGATCATCGTGGTGGGGAGCATGACAGCAGACGGGTAAGCATGGGGCTGCAGGAGCAGTAGCTGAGAGCTCTGATCCACAAACAGTAGACATTCAACTCTGGGAGCCCTGGGGACCATTGTCATTCAAAACCCCACAGTCTGTCTAGTTCAAGAGACTTTAGCAGTCTTTGTCTCTTGCCCTCTGTGTGCTGCTGCCTCCCTCACAGTGGTTCTCATTAGATGAAGACAGATTTTGCCTTTAAGAGTGGAATACCACCCAATACCCACAGTTTCCAGCGTAGAGCCCAACCCCAAAACGCCACCTGCCAAGTACCAACGGTGCTACTCCTGAGAAATCTCTCCCCTTTCCTTCATCCATTGCCCTTCTCTGGTAGCAGCTGTGACTGAAAAAAAAATAAATAAAATAAGGAGAAAGGTGATACCGACTCTGTTTTGTAATCAGTACTGGGGTTAACAGTCATGATCAGTTTGTCTAAAAAAATCAGTGTTAAATATTAGTCTACATTTATTAAATAGCCTATCCTTTAAAAACATGGCCGTCAGCTCCTGTTTAGAGCCTCACATAGTGAGACTTTGTGGGTGAGCAGCTCCTAACGAAAAATGAGGCCATGAATTTGAAAGGGAGTCTTGAAAGGGAAAAAAAGGGAAGGGGAGATGGTATAATTAGATTATCAAAAATAAAAGAAGAAAACCTTTAACCTCTTTTTTAAAAGGCTTATACTCAAGGCAGATGGGTCTTCTTCTATTGCTCCTATTCCCTTTGTTCCTATAATGTAGTCAGTAAACCTACCTTTCTCTAAAAGAAAACAAAATCTTTACATTAAGCAACAATAAGGAAAAAATTCAAATAGCTCCTTTTCTTTTCACTTTTTTTATTGGTGCTCTAAGAATTCAGTACCGTGCATTTTGATCATACTCGCCCCTCCCTCAACTCCTTCCAGATCCATCCCTTTTTCTACCCATCCAACTTTGTGTCCACATTTTTATTTTCATTTATCACAATTTATTCAGTTTGTATCATGGCTGTGGCCCCTTCCCTTATCTCCTTCCAATCCCACCCTCCCTCCCTCTTCTCCTCCAGGCCCCTACCTTAGTCCACTGATAGGGGAGGTCCTCCTCCTCTTCAATCTGACCCTAGCTTATCAGGTCTCATCAGGACTGGCTGCATTGTCTTCCTCTGTGCCCTGGCAAGGTTGCTCCCCCATCAGGGGGAGGTGATCAAAGAGCCAGCCACTGAGTTCATGTCAGAGTCAGCCCTTGCTCCCCTTACTAGGACACCCACTTGGAGACTGAGTCTATGGGCTACATCTGAGCTGGGATTCCACATTTTAAAAATTAATTCACCAAGCAGATTTTATGTTGCTGTACTCGTAGATGTGTGGTCTACACCAAAAGGTGATCTAGTCACCTGGAGCTATAGCCTTAAAGAAACCTGACTAGCCCTCTTCCGGTAGCCGTCAGATGCCAACAGTTCTGTAGCCAGGAGTGGCACGACATGTCCACCACGACATGTCCACCTCCCCTGTCCAGGCTGGGATTTTGTCTGACCTGAGCTTGTTTTGGTCGAGCATATGCAGTCTCAGCTGTTATGAGTTCATGTGTGTAGCTGCCGGCTGCGCTCAGAAAACACTGTATTTCCTTGCAGTCACTCGCCACCTATAGCTTTTACAGTCTTTTTGCCATCTTGAGCTTTGGTTGGAGGAGATATAGGTGTTTTGTTTAGGGCTGAGTATTTTGTAGTCTCTTACTTTCTGCACATGAATCAATTGTAGATCTCCACAGCTGATGACCATCAATTGCAAAAAGAAGCTTCTCCAATAAGGGTGGACTGACATACTGCACTCATCCAGCAGTCAGTTTAGCAGAGTGATAGGAGGTTCTTCCCTAGGGCCTCGGACCTTTTAGCCACCGGTTCTTGCCCCCATTTCATGATGTAAATTGCTCTTAAAAATCCAAATTGTTTTTTTTTTATTTTTTGAGATTATAATAAATTATATCATTTTCCCCTTAACCTTCTTTTCTCCAAACCCTCCTATATACTCCTCCTTGTTCTTTTTCAAATTGATGTTCTCTTCCTTTCAATGATTATTGTTACACACATGCACACGCATGCACACACTATCCTAGAAGGGGTGAACATCATTCTGTCAGGTTACCCATTATTGCATAGAATGAGACACACTGGCTAGTTTCCTTAAACATTTTCCATCTCTTGCCCATGAATGTGTTTGAGGATGTCTCCTATGCTACTGCCTGCCTCCTGTGTTACATAGAGAGGGTAGGATATGCTTCCTGGGAGAACTCTGGGGTACACTGTCTTCTGAGAATGGGGCTTTCTATTTATTTTATTTACCAGGAGTTACTCTGGGCACACAGCAGCTCCTCCAATCTGGGAATTTAGACTAACTTGTACAGAGCAGAGGAACTATCATCTTCTGACTGAGGGGCAGGTGTGGAGTGAGGAATAGTGGAAACAGTTGAGGCTGTCTAGGTGCTCAAATTGCTCAAATTGTGTTTCTGCAACACTGTTGGCCTTGTTATCTCCCTGGAAGTAAATGTTCTTGGTTAGGAAACATTGAGCTCCACTTCTCTTTTCATACTTCCCTTTTCTGAGTTGAGTTTGGAAGGCTCTTTACTCTGTGAAACCAATCTTTTTCCTTCCCTCTTTTAGAAGTTAGATTTCTGGTCCAATGATACTTTTACATATAAATTTTTATTTATGAAAATAAACTTTTGTTTATTTTTAAATGCTGCTTGCTACTGTTTGTCCCCTTGAAGTTCCTGTTGAGATTCAGTGTCTATTATGAGGTATCTAACAGGTAGCTAGGTATTCAGAAGATTTAGGGCTTCCTTTAGGCCTGGGTTGGTTCTCACACAAGTGCATTAGCAGTCTTAAGAATGAGATGTTGTAAAGTGAGGCTGCCCCTCCCCTCGTGCTTCTCTAGTCCTTCTGCCTTGAGTTGCAGTGGTGTGAGGTCTAACCAGATTTGGCCACCACGTATTAGGATTTATACTTTCCAGAACTGGCCACCACATCTTAGGATTTACAGTTTCCAGGAACTGGCCATAGAATCTTAGACTTTAGAGTTTCCACAACTGTGAGACAAAATGAACTTGTCTTAAATATTAATCTCCAAGCCTCAGGCGTTCTGTTGAGGCAGCAGAAAGTCCTGAGCAACTGTCCTCTTATATCCACCCACGTGTGCCTGTACACAATAACTCAGAGACACCCACTGTCTTGGGCACTGTTCTATTGATGTGAAGAGATTCTGTGACCAAGGTATTTCTTATGAAAGGAAACATTTAATTGGGGGCTTGCTTGCAGTTTTAGAAGTTTAGCCCATTATCATCATGGCAGGAGGCATGGCAGTGTACATGCAGGCACTGAGAGCTCCATCCTGATCTGTTGATAGAAAGGAAGAGAGAAACACTGGGCTAGGTATGGACTCTTGAAAACCTCAGAACCCAACTCTTATAGTTATGGTTGTGAGCCTAGTCTTTTAATGGCTGAGCCATCTCTCCAGCCGGGGAATCTTATAAAAGAAGGGGGAGATAGAAAGACCTGGAGGGGACAGGAGCTCCACAATGACACCAATAAAGCCAAACAACCTGGGCCCAAGGGGGCCTGCAGAGATTAATACTCCAACCAAGGACTATGCATGGAGAAGACCTAGACCCCCTGCTTAGAGGAAACCCATAGGCTGCTCAGTCTCCAAGTGGGATCCCTAGTAAGTGTGTCAGGGACTGTCTCTGGCATGAATTTAGTGGCTGGCTCTCTGATCACCTCCCCTTGGGGAGTGTAGCCTTGCTAAGCCACAGAGGAAGGTGGTGCAGCCAGTCCTGATGAGACAAGATAGTCTAGGGTCAGAGAGATGGGGAGGAGGACCTCAGTGAACTAGGGGAGGGGCATAGGGGGAGAAGAGGGAAGGGAGGGTGGGACTGGGAGGAGACAAGGAAGGGGGCTACAGCCAGGATACAAAGTGAATAAACTGTAATAAATAGTAAATAAAGTTAAAAAATTAAAAAAAGAAAACCTCAGAACTCACCCACAGTGACTTTCTCCAACAAAGTCATACTTCCTAACCCTATTAAATAGTTCCCCTCTCGTGACCAAGAATTCAAGGTACCATGCCTCTATGAATGCCTGTGCACAGAAGCTCACAGACCCTGTCTCCACACATGTCTCTGGTATTTCCATAGCTGGGACAGGAGAGGGAGGGTAGTCTATGCTCCCCAAACTGTAATCTTGATTCCTTTTTTTTTTTTTTTTTTTTTTTTTGGTGTTCTTCAAAAGGTTTGGGATTTAGCTGTCTATGCTTGTCTTGGGTTGTGGCTCCAAACAGACGGCTATTGGATTAAAGGAAAACTTTTTCAGTGGTGCTAAATTAAAAATGATCCTAATCCTCACATGACTAATGTCTTGCACTTGTTTTTTTCATCAGATGATGATTTATCAGGAGGAGGAAATAGATATTTGCAGCAAATAGCAAAGTGAATGAGCCTGAGTATGTGGAAGGAGGAGAGAGTGTAGAGCCAGCCTGCTGACTGGTGAATTATCACCAGCAATGGGAAAACATCCATCAACCTGACGCTGTGCTGGACAGTCTATGAACATGAGCCAAAGACGCAGCCACTGTCTCTTGTGCTCCCCGTGTAAAAGCACTCCAAAACCAGAGAACAGAAGCCAGGGGCTCCTGTTGTCAATTTTGCCCTTCAAAGGAAACCTCATTACTGTGAATCATTATGTCCTGCTAGCTTTATCTCTCCTGTCTGTACGCTACAAGGCTGTGAACTGCCATCTGATGTAAACAGGATGCTTCCACCCTGACCATTGACAACAGGTAACTTTTGGGCTGAGATGTTGTAGAAGTACAAAGACAACCCACCCCAGTACATCAATTTGCATCAGGACAGAGCAAATCCTTTTCCATGGTGGCCTGGCAAGGCAGTTCTGCCAGGGGGAAGTGATCAAAAAACAGGAAACAGAGTCCATATCAGAATCAGCCCCCGTTCCCCTTACTAGGGTAACCCACATGAAGACCACATTGCTCATCAAGTACACATGTATAGAGGTTTAGGTCCAATCTACGCATGGTTGGTGCTTCAGTGTTCACAAGCCGCCCTGGACCCAGGTTAGTTAGCTTTGTTAATCTTCTTGTGGAGCTCCTGTCCCTTCCAGGTCCTCTATCCTTCCCCACCACTCTTCCACAAGACTCCCATGCCCTGCCTAATGTTTAGATGTAAGTTCAGCATCTGTTTTAATCTACTGCTGGGTGGAGCCTCTCAGAGGACAACTATGCTAAGTTCCCATCTATAAGCAAGCAGAGTGTCATTAATAGTATCAGGAGTTGGCTCTCTCCCATTGAGTGGGTCTCAGGTTAGATCAGGCATTGGTTGGACATTTGCTCTATCTCTGACCTATCTATCTATCTATCTATCTATCTATCTATCTATCTATCTATCTATCTATCTATCTATCTATCTATTATCCTTACACATCTTGTAAGCAGGGCAAATTTTGGGTCAAAGTTTTTGTGGATGGGTTGGTGTTCTCTCTCCACTAGGAGTCCTGTCTGCTTAGAGAGTAGCCTCTTTAGTCTCTATGACCCCTGCTACTAGGAGTCTCAGCTAGAGTCACCTCCAGAAGCCTACACTGTCATATGTCTCCAGCTTGTCTCAGAGATGCCCTGCCCTTGGCTTCTCTTCTCTTTGCAAGCCCTCTGTCCTCTCTCTTCTCCTCCTGTTCTACCCACATGATTCCCACTATCATTTTCCTCCACACTCCCTCTCTGATCCTGTTCCCTCTCTTCAACCACATTTGTTGTTGATTCTATTTCTCTCTCTGAGAGAGATTCAAGTATCTTCTTGTGAGCTCTCCTTGTAACTTAGCTTTTTTCAGTCTGTGAATTGTAGTATGGTTATCTTACAATATATGGCTAAAATCCACTTTAGAGGGTTCATACCATGTGTGTCGTTTTAGGTCTGGGTTACTTCATTCAGATAATTTTTTCTAGTTCCATCCATTTGCCTGCAAATTTCAGGATGTCCTTGCTTTTAATAGCTGAGTAGTGTTCCATGTGTAAATGTACCACATTTTCTTTATCCATTCCTCCAATTTCTGGCTCTTAAAACAAACAAACAAACTTCTATGAACATAGTTGAGCAAACATTCTTGTGATATGGTGGAGCATCTTTTGGGTATATGCCTAGGAGTGGTATAGCTGTGTTTTGAGGTAAAGCTATTTCCAATTTTCCAAAAAAGTACCAGATTGATTTTCAAAGTGATTGTAGTACAACCATGAATTCCTGATGCTGAAATTACCCCTCAGCTCAGATTTCATTTAGGTCATACGCCAAAGGAAAAAGCCGTTATATTAGGAAACAAGTCATGCCTAAAGCTGAAGTGTCCGAAGCCTCATATAAAACGAAGGTAACATTCTGATTTTTAGCTGTAGAGAATGGTTCAGGGCAAGAGTGACAGACAGAATTACAAGTGGTTACTGGACTGAACACACATAAAAATAGAAGCCCGTCAGCCACTGGTCAGTGGAGAATGAGCCCAAGGCATCATAGTTCCATGCTGACGGTAAAAGCATAAGCCATTCTCTTCAGAGGTCTTTGCTTAGGCCAGGAGGGGAATCTTGACTCCTTGCAGAAAGGAATTTCAGTAAGAGTCCTTATGAAGCAGAGTTGAGATTAATTAGGAAGAAAGCTGAATATAGATTTTAAGTGTAGCAGCAATAGAAAGAGAGACACTTAGGGAAAGAGTAAGGCACACTTGACAGCATTGTGTGGGCTTCCTTAGATGTCCTCACAGTAGGTGTGTGACTGTTTCAGGTGGCTTCTAAAGTTACACATCACAGGAATTTCGTCCTGATGCACTCTGGATGGAGACTTAGGAGAGACAGGCCAAGCTTCAGAGGTTCAGGAGAGTTAAGATGTTTTTTATTGAAAACAGAGGTTTAGCCTTGTCTGTAAGTTTTCCAGAAAACACCTAGTAAAGAAGTGAAGCCATATTTCAAGGTCTTGTAGGCTTCGGCCTTACAAATTGTGTATAGCTTTTTAAAAACATTAACTGAAAAATTCTTCTTTATAAAAGGGATACTTTTATAAAGTATAAAAGTCAGGTGGTGGAGGTGCATGCCTTTAATCTAAACAGTCCTGAGGCAGAGGCAGGTGAAGTTCTGAGTTCAAAGCCAGCTGGTCTACAGAGTGAGTTCCAGGACAGCCAGGGCTACACAGAGAAACTCTGTCTCAAAAAACAAACAAACAAACAAACAACAACGACAACCACAACAACCCAAAAATTGGGAGGGGAGTTATATTATCTCTATGTCATCAGCTTTCATAGAAAATGTTAATTTTGCTGGAAGTTTTGATTCTCAGCTGCCAAGGGTTCCTCTCCTTCCCATGTCTGCATAATTGTCTCTGCTTTTCTATCAAGACCAGCACCCTACACTGACCAACTCAGAAATCCAGCTTACTCAAGTCAGAATTGTAGGGAGTCAGTGTTCCATAATCACTTCCAGAACAATTGGCACCAAATGGCCAGAACTGATAGCTTCCTAATTTTTGTCCCTGCTTCCCATGCTCGGGTGACCAGAGACAGCCAAATGTGCATCTTGACTGCCGAGCTTACGGCTACCCGCCTCCTGATTTCCCTACCAGCCACCTCCAGTCAGGGAGCACCCAATACCAACCTCGTGTTCCTCTATTATTCTGCCACCCCCACCTGCTTTAGTCTCTGCCAGGACAGAAGTGGCAGCTCTAAATGAACAGGCTGAACCTTTCTACTTGGTTAGCCTTTGTTTTTCTACAGAAAGACGGTGTGTTCTGACCAATACCATGTCTGAATTAGAGGTGTGGAATGAAAGAGCAATCCTGTCGTCGAAGGCCTGAGAAGCAGTTAGGTCTGTAAGGGCTAGGGCACAGACAGCTCCTGGGCTCCACACGGGAGCAGCCGGGGCCAGCTGCTCACCTAGCAATTGCTGGAGGCAGTGAGTCCAGGGCCTACTATCTTGAGTCCTGGTTCTACGGAACACTTGTGTCTTGAGAACATCTGGTTAGATATTTACTGTCATTACTGCATATTAATCAGGCCAAGGCTAGACTGAGAGGACAACCAGTGATCAAAATCAAAATCTCACAGGCTTTCTTTTATTCTCTGTGCATAGTGTTCTAGCCGCAGGAAGGTCTTGCTGCTATTTTTATGATGTTCGAAAGATCACGTAGATACCTGCTGGCTGGTAGAGCTTTGAAAGCTAGAGCTGGTAGAGATGTTCGGTGAGTAGGTAATGTGAAGGAAGGATTAGGTACAGAAATCTTATCCTGGCTGTGTGTTGTATAACTTTGCCATGGGTGGAAGACCGAGTCTCCTGGGAGGAGGGCTGTGCATGGGTCAAGAGAGTATCGGAATAGGAAACTCTCCATTTGCATGGCAGGTGATCTAATCTTTGGCTTGAAGGCCTGCAGGAACATTGTGAGGGTCATGGAACACATTCTGTCTTTTTCCCCAACTCACTTTTCTCTGAGTTGCGAGAGTGAATACTGTTCATATCATACTCCTGACATAGCTGTTCAGTGACTTCTTACAGCTCCTGTCAGACAAGGCCATCAGGGCATTCCCAAATTCAAGCTGCTGTTGCCTTAACAGTTGGAAACTGCTTGTGGACAGTAGGAAGAATGTCCGCAAGGGTAGACGAAAGCAGTGACTGGGTTGCTTAACTGCAGGCATGTAGAGGAACCACTGGGAGGGAACAGATGTGCAAATGAGGTGACTCAGCTCTAAGATGTAGGAAAGACCATATAATGAGACTGCACTTTGCAGCCAGAATGGTCAGAGTCGCTCTCGGAATTTGTGGGTCTAGGTATTCTCATGCCCAGAGAGCTGATCTGGCTATTACACAGTCTCAGGATGTCATGAAATTCTGACCCTTTCCTTAGGAAAGTAAGCTCAGAATTACATTTGCGTAGTGGGCAGGTCTGCTTTACTCAAGGAAGGTTAGTGTTATGTCTGGATATGAAGTAAATGGAAATATGATAAGTTTACTATAATCTTCATGGATTTTTCTTCTAAGTGTTCACAGTACATAATAATGTCTGATGTGGAACTGGAGAGATGGCTCAGCCATTGAGAGCACTTGGTGCTCTTCCAGAGGACCTGAGTTCGATTCCAAGTATCTACGTGGATTCCCAGTACCTATGTGGTGGTTGACAGACCATCTGTCACACCAGTCCTAGGGGATCTGACATCCTGTCTGGCTCCTTCCGGTACTAGGCATGCATGTGATGCACAAGTGTATGTGCTGGAAAGACATCTATACATATAAAATAAGTTAATTAAAAATAATATCTGATGTATTGTAATGTTAACAAATTGGCCTTGTGATTTCACACTAAAATACAAAAGTGAGTAAAATTTTTGTTTGTGACTTCTCTAGTTTTATAGAGTTATATACATTATTGGAACCTTTGTGAGTCTATAAGAGTCCTATTTACAACCTAATTGTAATAGTTATGGATATAAAACATTACTTTCACCTCAAAGAAAGTAAGAGGGTTTATTCTAGAGCTTCTTAAGCTCCCAGTTTTAGTTAGGATTTCATTGCTGTGAAGAGACACTGTGATCCATCTCAGGAATTCTTAAAAAGGAAAACATTTAATTGGGGATAGCTTACAGTTTCAGAGGATTAGTCCATCATCATCACAGTGTGAAGCATGGCAGCACGCAGGCAGACACGGTGCTGCAGAGGGAGCTGAGAGTTCTACGTCTTGATCTGCAGGCAGCGAAAGGAGACTGTGTGCCACACTGAGTGTAACTTGAGCACAGCAGACCTCAAAGGCCACAAATCCTAATAGTGCCCCTCCATACGGACCACACATTCAAACTCGGAAGTCTGTGAGGAGCCATACTTAGTCAAACCACCCCACCTCTCTTCTTCATTTGGTTTGAGGGTTTACCAATTCCTCTCCTTCCTTCTGGCTTTGTACTTGCTGCTCTTCCCAGGAGAGAGTTCCTTGGGTACAGAAAGGGCATTATTGTTCTCATCCTGCCCAGTTCAGCTGCACAGTCTTTCTCAAAGTGAAGGCAAAGCCAGGGTGCCTTCCTTGAGCTGTGGTCTGGCTTCCATCATCCATTTATTTATTATTTCAGATGAAGCATCTCAATTTAAATTTTAAATTTTTTATTGTGTTTTAGACAGAACCTCACTCTGTAGCTTAGGCTAGCTTTGAACCTCATTTGCTGTTTCTGTGATAAAATACCATGGCCGAAAGCAACGTAAAGAAAAGGGGCTTGTTTTGAGGTATGGTTCTGGAGGGTTACAGGCTGTGATGATGAGGAAGGCATGGCACGGAGTCAGGAGCAGAAGCTGGTTGGTCCATCCACTCACAGGAAGCAGGGGTGATAGGATTACAGGCTTCATCTCCTTTCTTGATAATTTAAAATTATTAAATTACTTCTTCTGTAATTCATTCCAATAGCAGAAGGTATGTCTTGTCTATAGCCACCTGAGATATATTTTTATAGTCAAAGCAAAAATGCAAACACACTGTCATTTCAGTAACTTCCATTTCTCATGTAACAATTACATATTTTGTGAATATTTTTACAAATTACTTATATACTAATTACTAAAGGCTACATAATACCCCAGTATATACTCATAGGTTGTAGAATTATGGGCAGAAGTCACATTTGAAAAAATTTGTTATTTATTACTTTTAACTACTTGTGTATATTTGTGTGTTTGTGCAAATGTGCACGCGTGTGTACACATGTGTGTGAGTGGAGGTGTCTGTGGGAGCCAGAGGCACTGGATGCCCCTGGAGCTGGTATACAGGCAACTGCAATCCTTCCAATGTGGGTGCTAGGAACTGAACCACTAAACTGTCTCTCCAGCCTCCAAAAGTTTAAAAATGTTTATGGTTTGAATTACCATTTAAAATTAATATAAAAATAGACAAAAGCAAATCTAAAATAATAGAATTCCTAGAATTCAAAATCCTCAGTTACTTTAAGAAGCAAAGGGGCTTGGAGGTATACCCCAGTGGTTGAGCCTGTCCCCAGCATGCTTGAGGCTCTGGGCTTGAAGTCTGACCCAGCAAACACCTCCCAAAGAAAGAAACATGCAGAAAAGAATTCCTGCCCTTTTTCATTTTTCATGGGCCAGAGAGGATAACTGGTAGGAAGAGCAAAGTAGAGGATCCAGGATGAGACATGATGGCAGAATGAAAAGTCAATGTGATAGAAGAGAGGCACCACGGCGAACCTCCATGAGGGGCTCTGAAGAAAATGGGTCAAGCTGAGAAAGTAATGGCATGGAAAATTAGAACAATCTGACAGAAAAATTACAGGGGTAGATCAGAGTAAATGAAACATAAACTTCCTGTGTGAGAAACAATGGCTTGCCTGCGTTCCCGAAACATTCCGATTCTATTTCTTTAAGCCTGTGAGGAGAAACTGTCCAGGGAGACCCTGCTCAACATTTCAGAACAGGATGCTAAAAACGTATTGCCCGAGATTAGAAAGAACAACACCATTTTTCTCCTTCAGACTCCAAAGACCAAAATGCAACGAGGAAGAAATCTAGGATGTGGAGGGGAAACTTGATGTGATTAAAGAATTTGATGTATAGAAAAATATACTTTATCTGAGAGGCGACTGAGTAGTATTGTTGGGAATGCCGGGTGTCAGGATATAAGTCAGGCGTGCAGGCTATTTCTAATTTGGAAACAGAGGTTAAAGTAGGAACCTTTTGAAGGATATATAGGCTTAATGATTCAGGTAAATTGTCTTCTTTTCTGTGTCAGGAAGCAGATTCCCTGATGTAAGCTATCTGCGCACTCTTTTGACTGTGGAATATTTGGTAACTGCATAAAACATTCTGTGCTTTTCAGTTTTCACCATTTGTTCAAGAAAGTAACAATAAAGAAACGGGCAGGACTTAGGGCAGTGTACACTCTTAAATAACAGCCTTCATGCTTCCACAAAAGCAGAATTGCATGCAACTCCCCAATGGCCATCCAGTTGCCCAAGAGTCTCACGGTTTGAGGCGCTTTATATTAAATGAGTTGACTCACTGTTAACATCATCTAATAGCTGGTATTTTTAGTCACCAAACTCTTGTTTAAATAGACTCCATTGTGAGTCTTCATTAATTAACTATTCTTTTATGTGCCTTGGAACTGTCGTATCATACATATAATTAGGCAGAGAAATAATACCTTTGTTAGGTATGACATGGTTGTGGGAGCATCTGCTTGGCACAGTTCCGGCTGCTGGAGCACCATCGCCCTGGAGAAAACATCTCTGGATTACCAGCCGACAAATGCCACAAATGGCATCACTTTTCCCTGTATCTCTGCCTGCTTTGTTTCTTGCTGTGACTCCATCCTTTTCTTCTAATTTTACCTTTAATTTTACTCAATGTAACTAGTAAGATTTTTAGGGGGATTTAGAGAAAAGGAAATAGCTCAGAAACAACCACTATGGAGGAAGTATTCCTCCTGGCTGTAAAAGCAGTGAACCCTGAATGATCTGAACAAGAAAATGAATTTATAGAGGCCTTTTGTGCTAATTGTCCACTGAAAAATGTTAGTCAGCTCATGGATATCAAACAATATCAGGAATTGTTTGAGTTTCCATGCTCAGCCCCCAGATTGCTCCAGTCAGAAAGAAGTTAGGCCCTAGAGAAACTACTGGATTCATACTAACTTCCTTTTCTGTCTTTTTTTTTTTAAGATATATTTATTTATTATGTATACTATGTTCTACCTGCATGTGTGCATACACCCCAGAAGAGGGCACCAGATCTCACTATAGATGGTTATGAGTCACCATGTGGTTGCTGGGAATTGAACTCGGGACCTCTGGAAGAACAGACAGTGCTCTATAACCTCTGAGCCATCTCTCCAGCCCCTAACTTCCTTTTCTAGAAAGACTTGTCCACATGGACATGACTCCTTGGCATAGGACAAGGAGATTACAGGAGCTCTGTACAGTTCATGAAGAAGGGGCTGGAGACCCTCTGGATGATCACTCCTATTACCAAAGATGTTCAGAAAGAGCTCAGAAAGAACTTGCTCAGCTACAAGCAGCAGCTGAGAATTAAGAAGAGTCAAGTTTGTTCTTACGCCACTTGCTGTAACCTCAAGATTTTGCCCAGATGACCTATGCTGTGGAGGTTTGTCTGAGAAAAGCACTGAGTGAATGATTAAACATGCTTGTTTGCTTGCGATGTAAATCGCTATGCCGTGTGTGCGGAGTACAGCCTGCTATGTTCTGTCTATTTTCATCTGGGGGTCTTCCGGGGAAAGACAAAAGGATTTTGATCATGTAGAAAAAATTTATAAGGAAATGATTTAACAATAAAAGACTAGACTTAATTCTCTACTCTAAGAAGGAGAGAAGAAAGAGAGCAGAAAAAAAGAGAACGTGCATAGACACCAGAGAGACTGCCTCCCGAGAACAGTCTCTTGAAAAGAGTCATCCGTCAGCTTGTGCTTGCCCCTGCATGTGAAGTGATTTTCTCTCACGCTGATCCATTCCTCTCCATCTCCAGATCCATAATCGGCTGAGGTTGGTCCCCGGCATACCTGCAAGGAAATTCCCTACACACTTGTTATTTTGGCAGCATGGATGAATAAAAATCACAGAAAATCTTTCCTTGTAGCAATCTTCTATTATGAGACACATATTTTGTACTCTTTTGTTCATTGCCCTCATCATTAAATATGCTGCTAGAAGGACTCCAAGAGGAATGCCAGTGAGGTTCCAGCACTGAGAGTAACAGAAGCCACAGGCCCCATACCAGAGCAACAGGTCATTGCAATGAACAGTTGAAAACAAAGAAGTATGGTCAGTACTGTGGGACACACTGTGACACCCTACAACTTCCACTAGATTTTTTTCTCTGTTGGGGGAAAAGTTGCAGGGTGGAGGGCAGGTATAAAGGCAGGGGGAGTTGAGTGGGATTGGGGTTAAAGATGTGAAATTCACAAAGAACCAATAAAAAGTAAAACAAAAACAAAAAAACAACAAACCAATCAACATGCTGTTGGAGTTCTTTCCATCTTCAAACCTTGTCGTGGCCTTATTTTCTGTATAGCTCTCGAATTCCCTTTTGCGGTATAATCTTCCAAGAATCAAGACCTTGTTATAGTTTGTTAACTTGACACAAAGCTAGATATACCTTGGGGAAGGAAATCTCATTTGAGAAATTGCTTCTATCAAACTGGCCTATTGCCATGTTTGGGGGTGGGGGTTGGGGAGTGGGTGTGGCCTACTGTGGGTAGAGCCGTCTCTGTGCAGGTGAGCCTGGCTAAGAAAGGTAGCTGAGCAAACCAGAGAAGTAAGCCTGTAAGCAGTGCTGCTCTGTGATTTCTTTTTCAAGGTCCTGCCTTGAGTTTTTGCCTAGTTTCCTTCCATGATGTGCTGTGGAATAGAATAATTTCTGTTTCGTTTGTTTTTTTAAGTTGGCTTTGGTCAGTGTCTCATCTCAGTAACAGAAAGCAAACTAGGGTATTCCCATCTTTAGTTGTAATGGAAAATAAATGGTATTTGTTTGCTTTTTTTCCTGCTTTAATGAATTTGCCTCTTTAAAAGCTTAATAAAAATTATGTATGGTGGTAATTTTGTGTAAATTTGGGTAATTTTAAGAAAGAAATAAAACATAATTACAGACTCCTAATTTCAGGAACAACTTGAAACTGTCCATTCCATTGCCTCTGCAGTGTGAGCAGTGAGGAGGTGCGGTGGGTGGGCGATCTCTTTGCTGGAAGGGAACTCTCAGCTTGGTCTGTTTTCCCTATTGTGCTCAGGAGCTAGTTTTCCCAGGAGCTCCCACCATTAAAACACATAAATATATTATATAAATATATTATATAAATATATACATGTTTAATATATAAATATATAACATATAACATATTTATAAGTATATATTTATATATAGATAAATATATAATATAATAATATATTTTTATAAATACATACACATGTTCATATATGAATATATATAAAACTTAAATATATAATTATAACATATTTTATATATATAGTTTATCTTAGATACTGGTGGAGAACTTTCATTTGTCTTTTTTTTTTTTCTTATCAGCCACACAGTTAGCAAGGCTGAAGATGTCTGTGACAGTTTCCAGCTGGGACCACTGAGCTTCAGAGAGCTAACAGCTGCCTACTCCAATAACAGGTGAGTGATCCTTCCAGTTTTGAACACAAGCAGGCTTGTTCATTGCACGCTGGAGCCTGACCCCTCGAGTCTATTCTGTGATGGAAGTGGGTTATAGTGAATGTTTGTATAAAGCCAGAGTTGTGTAATTTTCCTCTCCTTCCTTCGCCTGGCAAGATTTAAGGTTGACAATTCATCCCTGACATATTTACCTTTTATTAGCAAAAGACTTTTTACTTCTCACTTAAATAAAAAACTGAGCTCATAAAGTGTGTTTGCGATGAGCAGGCTGCAAGCAAACAGTTATAAAATGAAGATGCCTTGAGTTGAGAACAGCGGGAGATGCATCTGACTTAATTTTATAAACCACGTGGTTTATAAACCATTTTCAGCATGCTGGTGAATCAGCTGTAGAGTAAGGCATCAAGACCAACACTCTACTTTGGTTTTCAGAGATGTGGCACTTCAATCCCTCAAGGTCACAGAGACATGGAACTTAGAATTAATTAATTAAGTTTCAGCATATATACATATGTGTACACACATATATGTGGGATGGAAAAGTAGAAGGTAAACTATGAGAAGGCTAAGGGGAGAGAGAAGGGGAATAGGAGAGGGCAGTGGGAGGATGACCAGGAGGGAGGGAGGCCTTTTGGGAAGGACATGGGGGGATGGGTGGCAGTGGGGGACAGACAAGCAGGGGGCGTGATCATATACACGTGTGAAGTCTATTGCTCTCTTTGTTGACCATCCCCATTCCCCCAAAAATACTCCCCCCAAACTTCCCCCCAAACCAAGTTAAACTCCTAATTTGCACTGAAGTTTGTGAAGCCTAACCTAGTTTTCAGGTCTTTGTTGACTCAGCAACTATTGAGAACTCATTAAAGTATTTTTCTAAGAAGAGTTTTACTTGGTTAACTTAATTATATCTTTTGTGGATTAGAAATTCCATATATTTTTCTATAAGGCCACAAGCATGTCAAGGCATGGGTAAATTACTCAAAACCATGTTAGATAGTTTTCATTCATAAAAAAAAGTGGCTGGACTAGTGAAAAAAATCCAGTTATGGTGTATGTCTTCCATACCCTTCAGAAGCTTTTCGGGAGGTATTGGAGCCATGGAGTACAGTTGGCTTGTACCTCCTATCGTGCATTAAATGTTGGTACCATTTAATGTTAGTAGGTCTCTAGAAAGAAATAATGTTAGCTAGCTGTGAAGAAGAAAGAAAAATCACTTTTTGAGGTCTGAGCTGGCTGAGCGGGTAAAGACTGTAGCAACATAAGCCTGGTGACCTGTATTTGATCCTTTGAACCTGTGTAGAAAACTATCTTTGGTGGCACTGTTATGCCCAGATCTTAGGGTGCCCAAAGACCACCAGGAGCTGGAACATGTGTGCAAGAGCAAAGAGCTTTATTGGAGTTTAAGCTCAGTCTCTTCACTGTCACCAACACAGTGGATCAGAGACTCCCGAGCAGCTCTGCATGGCAGGGTTTTTATTGGGGTTTGAACAAGAACCAGGAATTCCCAACTTACCTTTTTGCCCATTATTTGATACATGTCATGAACTGAAGCAAAGACTGAATTTTTATGCTGTTAGGATGTATTCCTACACTGTTAAGAGAAAAGGGTGGAAATGAACTTCTTGCTTGCCCTCTTTCTAGCCAAAGGTCATGGCTCCATCTAAATGAGTGACTATTAGGGCCAGGCCCATCCATCAGCAGCCTCGTTAGAGGGAACTGTGTACAGTGGTAGCCTAACATTTTCATTCTGCCGAGGGGTGACTAAATGGTTTCCTGAAAATGCATTTCAGCCTAATGACCATGCCTAAGTGCACTTAAGTGCCATCTACCAAGTTCTAAGGATACTTTTGTGGAACTCTGCTGGTTAAGGTTGGAATCTGTCCTATCCTGAGTGATGGACTCTGTTTTCTCAGCGGGGTTCTCTCTCTACCTGATCTAGAGGCTCACATAGCCTGAAAGGAACATTACAAAAACCACCTCTTCAGCTAGCGTCCAGGGATTCCTGGAGATACCCACCCAATGCTAACAAGATTTCTTGTTGTCTTGACATTCTGAACGACCTTTGACTCTACCTGGTGATTTTTCCCTCACCCATAGAATAATTAAGTACTATGTTCTCCTTAGGACAACACTTGCTACCTCATGTAAATGAGCTATTGTACCACTACATGTAAATCAAGTATCCCTGTCCAGTGAACCCATTGAATCAAACACATTCACCCTCTGAACCTCTCTCACTGCCCAAGGTTTATAAGTCCCTGATTTCATATTATTCCATTATTATGGAATAAACATTATTCCATTATTATGGAACTGCATGCTTTGTGATACCATCAGCTTTGAGAGGGATCCCCTCCTCCCTGAAGGTTCCATGCCAGTCACCGTAAGCTTTCAAGGAACTGCCTTGGCAGCCATTAACTTGCATCTCTCCAGGCCAAGTCTCACTGGACCCTGCCTTTCAGCTCACTGGATCTGGGCTTTGTCAGAGTCACAGGCTTTGTCAGGCCTGTGGCTCTGTTGCAAGCTGATCAGGCATAGGCTTTCTTTCGCACCCCTGTCATGAATAGAGCAGCTTAGCCAAAGGGCTGTAAAACTTTGGTAACATCACAGATTTTAATTTCCACTGCCTCTGATACTAGCAACCTCATTTAAAAGAGCTACCTCTAATTCCCAGGTGGAAAGCCCCTTTCCCCTTTCCCTCGTGAGAATGGGAGCCTTGCCTATCCCTAAAGTGCTCCAGCCATTCTGGAGAAATGGGGTCCTTCTGTTCTTCGTCAGGAAATGGACAGCTGCATCCCAGACTTCTGCCAGACAAAGACCAACATTCCTTGACAAAATTCCGTCATATATTCACTCTCTTCCTCCACAAGAAATTCTACCACAAGGCAGAAGGGCTACCATTGTGTTGAGCATCTTGTTTTCCTTGAGTCTAGAATTCCAGGCTATATCCATGAACCATGTGGCACTGAATCATTTTTCTAGGGTGTCATTTTCCTACCGTGGTAGTGTAACAAATGATCACACATCCAGAGACGGAGCTCAGCACAAATATGTTGTTTCACAGGCCCAGAGGTCAGAATTCTGAAGAGTTTTGTAAGCTGTCACAGGAGTGTTGGCATAGCTGTATTCTTTCTGGATGCTCTGAGGGCTCTGGAGGAGAGTCCATTTCCTTACCTTTTCAGCTTTGCGAGGTGGCCGACTTTCTGGGTATGTGGCTGCATCACTCAGGCTCTGTCCATTTTGACAAGTGCTCCTCTGGCTCTGGCCCTTCTGTTTTCCATTCAGGAAGATACCTGTGATTGCATTGGTCCCTTCGGGAAATTCCATCATAATCTCCCAACTCAAGATCTACCACCGGAGTCACTCCCGCAAAATCCCTCTTATCAAGTAGGATGCTACAGGTTCTGCGGGTTAGACTATGGACATCATTAGAAACTCTTTATCAGAGTCAGATTCCATGTAGCTTTTCAACAGTGTTCAGTGGATTGATTCTGTGGCAAATGAAAGAGAAGTAAGTGAACAAAGCCAGAAAGCCAACTATCATATTAAGGCACAGCTGTTGGTGTGCCCTATCATTCCAGAGCTGTAATGTTCTTGTATTTGGTGCGTAAGGGTTCCCTCGTCTGTGAGCTTCGCTGGAGCAGGTTCTCTGTTCAGTGGATGACAGTGGCCGTGATTCCCACGTGGGCTCAGCGCTAGTATTTGCATCTGCGTAGCACTGTGGAGGCTTCACCTTAGTCTCCAATCCCATGTTCAGTGGCGAGGCTGGTGATGTGGTTCTAAGGGTTACACTGCTCCTCATTTCCCCAAATCAAGGGTTGGGCTAATTCCCCAAGGCAGTGCCCAAGCTGTCATTAGTGTCTCCATTTCCAGCTGGGGGACACATTGTACCCTGATTCATCGTGTGCAGTTTGTAAATAGCTCTGGATCTTCCAAGCTGATGAGCTTCGGCATCATCTGAAGGGTGATATATAGGTATTTTATTTCAGCATGCTTTTAAGATCTTTCCTTCATTGTTGGGTGTTTTTAGATTTCACTTTAATTTTATTCACTTTTGCTCCGAAGTTTTGGCCCATCACCTGGGCACTGGGGCTTTTCGTCAGTTCTGACTTTTAGCTGTGGTTTGTTTGAATGTACTTTCAGCGCTTCTCTTTCTCGTGACTATCACTTTTTGATCATGGCCACTAGGAGCTATCACAGCACTTTCAGTATCTCTCACTCTCTTTTCTGAAATGTAACCCCCCCTTTTTTATACTGTATTCTGCACAACTTATTCAGATCTTCTTCTAGTTCATCATTTTTCCTGTACCTAGCTTGCTGCCAAATAAGTACGTTTATTTTCAATTTTGTGTTTTTATTTTAGTGTAATATTCTTCTATTTTTGAAATTTTTACTTAATTACTTTCAAGGTGTCATGTCATCTTTTTACTTTTTTCCATTGCAAATGTTTTCATGCCTATGACTTGTCTAAGTTTTTAAAGATCATATATTTTTTATTTTATGTGTATGAGTGTTTCTCCTGCACATATGTCTGTGCACCAGATATGCATCTGATACCCAGGGAAACAAGAAGAGGGTGGCAGATTAGTTGGAACTAGACCTTATAGTAGGTTGTGGGCCACCATGTGGTTGCTGGAAACAGAACATTGTCAGAGCAGCTGGTACCTTACCTGCTGAGCCCTCTCTCTAGCCCCTGATATAAGTTGCTATTTGTTTGTTTGTTTGTTTGTTTGTTTTCGAGTTCTCTGTGTAGTGTTGGCTGTTCAGGACTCTCTCTGTAGACCAGGCTAGCCTGGAACTCACAGAGATTCACCTGCCTCTGCCTTCCTGAGTGCTGGGATTAAACGCATGCACCACTATGCCCATTTTAATTATTTAATTTATAGTTTTCTTTTATTGAAAATAGATTATTTTCTCTTACAATATATTCCTACTATAGTTTCACTCTCTCTACTCCTCCCAGTTTTCTGCACCTTTCCTCCAGATACACCCTCCTCTGTCTTTAATTAAAAAAATAACAGGCTTCTAAGAAATAAAAACCAAACATGAGAAAATAAAATATAATAAGATGAAGTGAAACACTGAAGATGGGCACAGTAACCCAACCAGAGGAAAAAAGTCCTAAGAGCAAAAACAAGAGTTAGAGACCTACTCACTCTCACAGTCAGGAGTTCCATAAAAATATTAAGCTATCAGCTACAATATGAATGCACAGGACCTGGTGTAGATCCATGTGGGCCCTATACCTGCTGCTTCAGTCTCTGTGAGCTCATATGTGCATTGCTTGGTTGACTTAGAGGGCCTTGTTCTCCTGGTGTCCTCCGTCCTCACTGGCTCTTACACTCTTTCTGCCTCCTCTTCTGTGAGATTTTCTGAGCTCTGGTGTGAGGGATTTGATGGAGATCTCCAGTTTAGACTCTCTCTCTCCATATAATATCTGGCTATGGGTCCCTGCATCTGTTCCCACATGCTGCTGGAGGAAGCCTCTCTGATGATGACTGGATAAGGCACTGATCTATAGTATAGCAGGATATTGTTAGCAATCATTTTCTTGATTGTTTTTGACAAGTAGCATTTGGTTTTACCCTACTGGGCGGTCTGATCTTTGGCTCTTGATTACCAAAGCAGTGTTGGGTATGGTTTTCTTCTTTTGGAGTGGTACATAGGTCAAATCAAACTTTGGTTGGCTTCTTCTGCAAGTTCTGTGCCACCATTGCCCTAGCATATTACGTAGTTAGGACAAACTGTAGGTAAAAGGTTTGGTGTCTGGGTTGTTATCCACATTTCTCTTTTGGTAGCCTGCAAAGTACCATCTTGCACCAAAGACACTAGAATGTAGGGGTGAGGGCTCCGTGTTGGCACCCACTCAACTTCTCCATGTTCAGTGAGTGTGGTCCTCTGCAATGGGGCCCTGCTGTCAGTTTGCGGAGAGCAACTTTTTGTCTTAGCAACAGCATGGGTTGTTTGGGGATTTCCGTGGGAACTCCTTGGCTAACAACTCAACTGAATGCAACCTAGTCACTGCACTGAAAGCCTATCCTGGCTGTAAGAGATGGCCAGTTGAGACTCCGTATCTCCTGTTACTAGGAGTCCTCATTAGGGTCACCTTCATATAATCCAGGAAGTTCCCACTGCTCTAGGTCTTTATCCCCAACACCCCCCCTCAAATGCCACTCTCCAATTCTAGCCATCTCTCCACATTCTCTCCCTCTAGCCCATTTCTCACCACCACCCAATACCCCATCCGCCCTCAGCCCACCCAGACATACTATTCTATCTTCTCCTCCTAAGGATATTCCTGTATACCTCCAGACACCTGCTCTTTGCCTCACCACTCTGAATCATAGGTTAGTTATAAGTTACTTATTGGCTAATATTCCCTTATAAGTGAGTATATTTATCTTTCTGGGTTTGGGTTACCTCACTCAGGATTTTTTTTTTTTTTTTTTTTTTTAGTTTCATCCATTTGCCTGCAAATTTCATGATGTTATTTTTTTCTTCTATCAGGTTTAGTGTTTCTGATTTTATACTGAGGCCTTTGATCCACTTGGACTTGAGTTTTGCACAAGGTGATAAATATGGATCTATCTGTATTCTTTTTCATGCAGTTGTCTACATTGACCAGCAGGATTTGTTGAAGATGCTTTTTTTTTTTTTTTCTCAACTGTGTATTTCCTGATTCTTTATAGAAAATCAAGTATCCAGGCTTTCAGTTAGATTCCTTTGATGAATGTGCCTGTTTTTAATGTCAATACCATATGGTTTTTATTAATTTAACTGTGCAGTGCAACTTGAAATAAGGAATAGTGGGATCTCCAGTACTTCTTTTACCATTTAGGATGGTTTTAGCTGTCTGTGTTTTTTTTTTTTTTCTCCCTGATATGAAGTTGAGAATTGTCCTTTCAAAATCTGCAAAGAATTGTGTTGGAATTTTGATGGAGGTTGTGTTGAACCTGTAGATTGCTAAGTCGAATAGTATTTACGGGTGGACTGGGAGTGGGGATGCCGGATTGGGTGGTGGTGGGAAATGGGCTAGGGAGAGAGTGTGGAGAGATGGCAGGAATTGGAGGGTGGCATTTGTGTGTGTGAGGATGGCCATTTTTACTATCTTAATCCTATTGCTTCATGAACATGAGCGATCTTCTGCTATTGTCTTCATTTCTTTCTTCATAGTCTTGAAGTTTTTACTGTCTTCAGCATATTTTAGGAAATGGCTCCTAAGCAGGTGACCAGTTCAACCTAGAATTGGCAAGAGAGCAGGATGACAAGGGAGATGTCCAGTACTTCCAGTCCCCATGTGCTCCTAACATCACCTTTGACACCTATGTCAAAGGTGAACATGTGTGAACATGGAGAACATGTGTGACTGTTCCCTGCCTTGGAGAATGGCCTGGATATTCTCTCTGATACCTCTGCTGGTTTGGTAGCTCTAGTCGATCCAGTCCTGCTGGTGTCTAGATCTGTAAGACCCTCTGACCACATTCACTGGTTACTACAAAGCTATGTCTTCTGATAAAGCACCATACCATCTGTGTTTGGATATTTATTTCATCACTCTTGTTCTCGTAGCTAGATCGCCATAATACCTATGACTTGATAAAGTCTTTCTTCTTTTTCTTCCCCTTCTTCTACTCCTCCTTCTTCTTGCTAAACTTCATTCCCTGAGGGTAAGAGCCAAATGTGTCATCAGAATAGCTAATATGGGTCACCAAACTAAGTACTTAACCCATTCATTTTTGCTTGGAACATATTTAAAGAACAAATTGAAAGGAATTTGAGATTTATAATAGTGAAGGATATAGTCATAATCTAGTAAAGAATAAAAATATCAAATAATTAAAAGATGAAAACAACAAAAAGAACATTTTAAAGTATTATTAGGTGAAATAAGTAGCAGTAGTATTTATGATAATTGATTTGACCTCTTTTTGAGGGGAGGGGTATACTCTGAATGTCTAGGGGAAACATTTTTTTAATTAATTACACTTTATTTACTTTGTATCCCCCTCTAGTTCCCTCCCTCCCTCCTGCCCTCCCAACCCCTACCTTTCCTCCCCTTCTCCATGCATGCCCCTCCCCAAGTCCATTGGTAGGGGAGGGCTTATTTTCCTTGCTTCTGATCCTAGTCTGTTAGGTCTCATCGAGAGTGGCTGCATGGTCTTCTTCTGTGGCCTGGTAAGGCTGCTCCCCCCTCAGGGTAGGTGATCAAAGAGCAGGCCAATCAGTTCATGTCAGAGACAGTTAGGGGAAACATTTTAAACAAAGACCAAAAACCACACGATCTCTGGTTAGAAGTGTGCCCAGCACGTTGGAGGAGAAACCAGGAGTCCAGCAAAGAGTTGGGGCTGCAACAAAGCAGGAGCAGGAAGAGTGGAGCTGGAGACACGGGCCTGGACCAGAGAGTATGCCTGCCTTTTCAGAATCATTTTGTTGTAAGCTTCCTTTGATGGGTTGTGGAGATATCTGTTGTACATTTAAAAACTGTAGTCATGGCTATCTTGCAGAGAACAGATTGTCCTTTTGAATTAATCCCCTGCTGTTTGTTTAAAGAAACCCCATGAAAGCTGATATACTTACAGGCTTGCAAATAGTAATTATGATCTAGGAGCTGTAATGGGCTAAGTTCCATTTTTCTCTTACTCTGAAATTATATAGGTTGTCATCCTAAGGTGAAGGCAGATTTACTGACATCAAATCAAACCATGACAATCCATTAGGAAAACTCGATAGCATCTTAATAATAGTTAGGATTTTCTAAATGTAAAGGGCAAAATTACTTTATGCTCCCCACCTACAGACTGTCCCAAGCTCTATTCATATGAGAACACTTTATTAGTTCATTTGCTTTGGAGGGTCTCATAGTCAAGTCAAGTTCAGTCTGTCATCAAAGCCATAATCCATCCTGTGGGTCATGGGAAATATGCAACAAAGAGGAGAAAGGAGGACTTTCAGAGCATCTGCCAAAGTTGTTTACGATGTAGTTCAAGTAACAGTGTGGGGGTGGTGAGAATTAAGGATCTAGAGTGGATCTTGACTATGTGCTGGGTGAAGAATTAGCATTTTGTTGATTAACTTTGTCAAAATAGATGGGCTTTATGAAAAGCAAGTTCTTTTTCTCCTCTGTGTGTGTGTGTAACTTTCACAGAAGTGATTTTCTTTTATACAAATTATTAAAGGAAGAAGGAAGAGTCTCAGCCTTCACAGAGGTGGGGCAATTTATTAAAATCAAAGGCATGAAGGCTCTGCAAATTGTTGAACATACACACACACACACACACACACACACACACACACACACATGCACTTTTTTTAAAGACAAATCTTTTCTTTTCCCTCTTTTCCTTTGTTTTTTTGAAGATAGTTTCATAGTTTACTCAGCCTGGCTTTGAGTTCATGATCCTCCTGACTCAGTGTGTCTTTAGGCCTGGGATCACAGATATATGCTCCCACATTCAGCCGATGGTCAAGTTTTATTAAAGAGTTCTGAGCTTGGGCTAGGTTACATTTTGCTAGAGTTTTTGAAGGGCCAATGTAAATTTGGAAAGAATAATTGGCTCAGGTGACTTCTGAGTTTCCTTCAACTCTGAGAGGCCCTGACTAGAGGATAGGATCTTGAGACTTCCCCTT
Source organism: Meriones unguiculatus (assembly GCF_030254825.1). Classification (NCBI taxonomy): domain Eukaryota; kingdom Metazoa; phylum Chordata; class Mammalia; order Rodentia; family Muridae; genus Meriones; species Meriones unguiculatus. The sequence continues at coordinate 103,950,714 of NC_083351.1, forward strand.
CCATTAAAGATGTCTGTAAGCATTGTTTAAGTGGCCATCTTGCTTTTGTCCCTCCATTGGCTGCTTTTATCCCCCCATCAAGCACAATGAGAAAGTGACATGGCAAGCACTTCACTTTCCTGGGTGATGGAGCAAGGTCTGTTGAATGCCTTGTCCTCCATGGCCTGAAGCCCGATAGCTTCTATTCCAACAGTTCTCTTTTCACTGATTTGTCTCCACACTGGCTTTGCTATAATCTGACTTTGGATCTGCTGAAACATTCACACAGTCACTAACTTTTTAAAAACATTTCCTCACTCTCTCATGCAAACTGCCATGTTTTCACAGAAGATTAAACGTTGAATGTGTATTTGTTCACCCAGCTGTAAGCAGAGTATCTCAAGACTCTCAGCTTTGCAGTGCTTTTCAATAAGATTAAATTTTACCCTGTAAGGTTCAATTAATTTTTGTTTTTTAGTTTTGACCTGGAATACATTTGAAAATTTTCTATCAGGGAGCTTAATTAAATCATCTCTATGAACTGAATTTTACTTTCGAGGCAGGGCTGACACTGACTTAAAGTTCCTTTGGAGAAGAAATTTGTCTCATTTTTTTTCAAGTTGGGTGTTGCTTTGTGGAGACCCTGTTGTCGGAATAGCTGTTTCTGTTACACTGCAACAGCTTTTCGTGATTGATTTAGATATTGCTGTAGCAGGGCTCATTCTTGTGTTCGATAAAAATAATTTATGTGGGATGTTAAAATTAAGTTTCTATGGGTATTTATCTCTTTTCTGTTTATCTTTTGAAAGCCATTTTATTTGTTTCTTATTTTAGACAATCATGAATAAGGCAGCTTTCTAATTTGCAAGCAGACTCTGTGAGAACATATGCTTTCGGCTGTTTGGAGGGATGCTAAGAAGTATGATCACTGTCCTAGGTAAGCCATGCTAACTTCTAAGAGATCACTAGCGTGGCTGTACCATGACATCCTGCACACAGTGATGGGAGCTCAGTGTCCTCCACAATGAGGAAGGTGAAGTTCATACATCAGAAACTTGGCCATGAAGGCCAGAAAAATACTGGAAAAGGAATAAGTTAAGTGCAGTGGTTTGAATGAGGATCGCCCAATAGGCTCATATAATTTTATGTTTGGTCTCCAGTTGGTGGTCTGTTTAGGGAGGGTTAGGAAAATGGTCTGTTGGAGTTGTCACTGGGGGTGGGCTTGTATACTTTAAAAGCCCATGTCAGTTCTAGTCTCATTCTCTCTCTTCTGGCAACTTGTGGATTAGCAGTGATGTGAGCTCACCGCTAATGCTCCACTGCCATGCTCCCCACAATAATGACAATGGATTCATGCACTGAGAAGCTGATAATTGAATGCCTTTCTTTTATAAGTTACCTTAGTCATGGTGTCTCTTCATAGTAATAGAAGAGTAATTAATGCACAAAATAAAGCATAGTTGCTTTTTTTATTCTCACTTCAAACGTAGTTACTCCAAACAATAATTTCTTGATTAAACAATGAATACCAACCACAAAATGAAGCAGCCTATGATTTTTTTCAGTAGTCATTAAATAGTAAGATTGCAGAATGACATAAACAAATCCTGTGTTTTAGGTGTAGCATACTCACAACACAAAACATATTAAAATATGTATAAAGATGGGACTGCTGAGGCACACTTCAGTCCCTGTATCCAGAAGGTTGAACCAGGAAGATTACACATTTGAGGAGAGCCTGGTTACCTCATGCGATCCTTCTTCAAAATAAAAAAAGTAGACAAATACACAGGATGAATAAGGTATCAGGTAGCACATGACAGTGACAAACAGGGAGAAAGAGCTCAGGAGTTAGGTGGCACAAGCATTCAGGCAGCCATGGCTTCTTATTAAAGTAAGAAGCAAAGCCACTCTTGGGTGTAAGGGCATGCAGCAGGGAAGAAGACAGCTCAACTAAACTGGAAGAATTTCACTGTGCACCAGGACTCTGCAAATTGAGGAGAGGGAATTAATAGCTTTACAGATGGAAGATATTGATACAAAAACAGAGTTCTCAACTCGAAAGAGTAAGAAATAGTTTGTTCTGGAGATAAATATGAGTGACCATGGAGACAAGACACCAATTTAGCAGTTTTACTAGCATGTACTGTAAAAGTGAAGTTTTACAGTAGCAGCATAGAAAGCAGTTAATCAAGGAACTTTTCACACGAAGTGGTGGAAAAATCAAGTGGGTGAGCTAAAGCAAAGCAGAGCAATCTCAGGCACTACCTGACCAGTGGTCCCTTAAGTTAACACATTTTAAAAGAGTTTGCCTATTAGCCTCAGAGGGAGGCAAGAAAGGGTAAGATGGTTAGCAGGGTAAAAGAGAAATCATTCTTAGCTTCTAGAAAATAAGATCAGCTCCTGCCTCAAGGTTCCTCTCTGTTTAAGTTCCTGTTCTGACTGTCTTCAGTGATGAAGAGTGATATGCAAGAATGGGCCAATAAATCCTTTCATCCCAAACTTGCTTTTGGTCATGAAGTTTGATCACAGCAGTAGTTAACCCTGACTAAGACAGGATATAAAGAGGAAAATATGGGAGGAAGAGAGATTAGCATTTGGGGCAAGGACCTGGTCTTGGAGATAACTCTGTGAACATTATTAGGGGTCTGTGTTCAAGAATGCAGTTGTAGGGTTGGGAACTGACATAATTGTTAATTTTTATTTTGAAGCAGGATCTTTGTATATAGTCCAGACTGGCTCAAAACTCAAGAACTTCCTGCCTCACTCTTCGGTACTGGGAATGCAGGTGTGTGCCACCATGCCCAGTTCAAGGTGATTGATTCTCTGGGTTAATTTTGTTGGCTCTTGTGCTTAGATACTGGGTCAAATATTATACTAGATTTTTTTTTAAAAAAAACAAAGATGTATTTTGGATAATATAAACACTTAAAATAGTGACCATTGAATAAAGTAGATTACTACCCATAATGAGTTCTGTATTAGGAAAACTAGTGAGGCAATCTACTGGTCTTCTGTGAAGAGGATATGTCTAGGTACTTCTGTGTGACCCAGAATGAGCATATTATACCAGGTATGTATTAAAATCCTAGCTTAGGGCAAGTATTAGCCATCGACACAAAACCTATATATTTTAGATCTTCCACATTGCAACTGCCTGCCAGGGGGTGTTTGTTACACAGCATTACCATGGTTACGACTGGCTAACACAATTTGGATTAGTCGTTGGTTTTTCAAATTATGTTCATATAGAATATTGATGCTTCCTAAGCTAAATTCAGATTATTTGTTGCCCAGATCAATAAACAGATGTTCCCTTCTACTCCCCTACTTTATTTTTTAAATTGGAAATATAAATGGATTTCTTTTGTAGTGTGACTCCTAAAATAAGAATAGCTATTTTTTTTAAAAATACACAAAACATTGTATTCATGGTAATTGTTTTTGCATACAAATACAAGCAGTTTCATGCTGGGAAAACTTACAGCTTGAATAATAGTGAATCTACAATTATTCAATGACATTGGTGGATATTTTTATAGCTGAATTCTTAAGTTCTACCCTCTAAATTTTCAGCACAAACACAGACAATTCTGAAAAGCTGCTTTTAATCTCAATCCAGGGATGAAACATGGGACCTGGGCAAAATACATCCATCTATACATTCCCTCAGGAACTACCTGAGTGGGGTGACTGTTCTGAAGTCAGTAAGTGCTTTGAGAACTGTTGCTTGGGATTCTCAATTTCTTTTTATTTTTTCACATTAATTCATTATATATTCCAACTGAAGTCCCCCCCTTCATATCCTCCCAGTCCCCCGTCCTTCTTCCCTCCTACCCCCCGCCATCCCTTTCCCCTAGTTCACTGGAAGAAAGAGTTCTCCTTTGCCATTTGCCCATGTCTCATCAGGACTGCCTGGATCCTCTTCCTCTGTGGCCTGGTAAGGCCACATTGCCAGGGGCAAGTGATCAAAGAGCAGGGGTAGGGGGATTCTCAATTTCTTTCAAGCCTATGGTTAGTGAATGAAACCAATTACAAAAGATAACATTATTTTATAATTGTGTTTGTGTGGAACCAAATCCATAATCATAAATTAGATGGGTGATTGGATCAGTTTGAGGTGAGTAGAGGACCAGCTTCTACTGGGCATATGAGGTTTCTTCTTGTGGTTTCAGAATTAATTATGATGATTAAACAATTCTGTCTATATGCCATTGGTTTTGAACTAAAGGAGTGACTTTCATGGTGTGAATATTATAGTTCAGCAAAGATGTAAAGCAATTTTGGTAGGGTCCACTGCTGCTCAGTGTTATATAACTGTTTCCTCAGCACTTGAATATCACCTTCTGGAGAAAGAATGGAGGGTCCTAAAACCCTGGAAGCTAACCAAATGTGCAAGCCTCAAGAAGCTCAGAAAGTCGCAAGATTCACAAAGCCTTCTCCCAACATGAAGGTAGTAAAAGTTGCTGTGCAAGGACACTGTCTGGTGGAGCTGCCTGCAAGTTGAGGATGAGCCCCAGAGATGTAGCTTTGGTAAATCGTCACCTATGCTGGGGTGGCCTTTCAGGAATGCTGCTGCCTTTGAGTCACCCACGTTCTTGTCATTGACTCTGATAAACCCTGGTTCCCCAAATGAGGCGTCAGTGTGGCTCTTTCTTTGTTCTGTGGTCAATATTGTCTTTGGAAGCATGGACATTTGTTTATGTTCTCCTAGGAAAGCATACAGCTCTCAGAATGGAGACATATGACCAGTGCATGTTGAGTGAGGTGGTTTTATTGAAAGTTAGAACTGGAGATTGAACCTAGAGTCTTGTGTTTGCTAGGCAAGTATTCTTTCACTGACCTACAACTCCATCCCCCAAGTTTTCATATGAATGATAACATCTATATACACAGGTTTGGCAGAGGGATGCTGTTTTTTTTGTTTTGTTTTGTTTTATTTATAATTATTTATGACATCCTTCAAGACCGCATCTGAGTACTGTTAACATCACCTCATTTCTCCTTGAAGAAACCTGCTCAGTCCAGGGTTCCTATTAACCTCATAATGGCCTCCCAAAATAGAACTTAATCCATTTAATATTTCTGAACTAGGGCAGAGACGTGGCCTCACGTCTGCATCAACATCATTTGGCAGTGCACTCATAGGAATGCAGTATGCTTTAATCACAAAAACTGTCTCCAAGGTACAGACTCGGGTCTTTGTTCTACAAAGCTTGGGTGCACACAGAGATGAAAAATCGTACTGGAAGTTCAGTTGGCTGATCACTTTGGAAATGGGAATAAGTGAATGGGAAACAGTTGGGCAAACATCTCCATAGAGAAAGTCAATAAGCTGATGGCAAGAAGAAAATTGCCCGTCTTTGTGAGAACACTTTCTGTTTAAGACATTGCGATGAAATGCAGAGGACGCACAGAGGTGAAAGCCGGTGGTCCCTCAAGTATGCATTATACACGCAAAGCCAAAATCCTTTCAACAAGATTAATAAGTGCTATGCATGGCGCACCTCATGCAGACCCACAGGGCGAAGAGCACAGGAACAAGGCTGCAAAATCCTCTGAGGTCTTCAGACATCTGCGCGGTGCAGCCGAACACAGGGAACTCTCCTGGTCTCCTGCAGCAAGAGACAAAGCAATGAGGGCCAAGTCTAAAACACAAGTCATTTCTAGGCAGATCTGGTGGCTAATTCAATGACTAGCTTACCAGCTAAGACTTTTCCTTAGAAACTTTTCTTTCTTTCTTTGTTTTTTTCTTTCTTCGTTTCTTCTTTTCTTTCCTCCCTCTCTCCTTTCTCCTTCCTCCTTCCCTTATTCTCTCCCTCCTTATTCTTTCTTTGCTGATGAGTATTGAACTCAGGGCTCACACAAGCTAGGCAAGTGCCAGCCCCAATCTCAGAAAAATATTCTTCAGAGTTGTAAACATTGTAAATCCTGGAATGATCAAAAGGCAGAAATATCAGGAAAGATCACAGTGGCTTCCTTGCCATTCTCATCAGTGGTTAATGATTAAAATGAAATCCATAATTTTATGAAATGAAAATTGGGATTAATTTCTGATTAAAGCAACAGTGTCATCAAAAGATTAGTGTGTTTGATTTTGAGTTGCCTGCTCACTGCGACTGTAGGCAATTCTTATTTACTCTCTAGGATTCAATTTACTTCTCTTTCTCATGAAAGAATAGGGCTTTCAGACCTCAACACACCTTAAACTTCATATTTTCATCATTTATAATTCTCTCAGGCTTTAGAGCTGGATGGCTCACTGATGATTTATTTGAGAAAAATAATATTGACTTTCAGATAAGAGACTGGTATTTCGTGTGTGTGTGTCTGTGTGTGTATGTAATTAGGTTTTGGCTACCACTAATGTCAAACCAAACAAAATATTCTGGCTTCAATAAGAGGTTTAAAGAGACTGACTAAAGATAAGTGGCTGAACACCAGCCTCGTGTGAATCCCCCAACCAGCTAAAACTCCACCTAGGAATTCTTTCTGATTCTTTACAAATGATTGTATTTCTTTTTCTTTTCCAAGTGAAATTTCCTCAAAGACATGAAAACACGCTTAAGAAGAAATCTTAACTGCATGCTCCTAGCCTGTTTCACTACTGGTGTCACTGAACTCTTTAATGGTGAAGCTAAAATTACAAAGTGGTAATAGCATACCCCTTCACGATGATGCCCTATTTGAAGTCTCTGTTGATTCTCCAATGAGAGAGTGAAGCCTGTGCATGTAAACAACAGTCCTGAACTTCAGAACGAAGGGAGTCCACAGGGTTGGTGCAAACCTTAACTTTGCTGTCTGTTCCCTCTTCTCCTTCCTTCGCTGTTCTGTCTTCATTGTGGACACTAGTCCCTGCGTTCTAGACTCTCCGTGTGGCTCTGCCTCTTGGCAGATCTCACGGTCTAGAATACAGTTATCACACATTGCAGAGAATAATTTAAGGGAAGTATCAGCTTGTCTCAGGCTCTCATTCTGTGTTTTTAGTGCTTTACTGATATCAAGTCTTTCTTTCCCTTCCTTCCTTCCTTCCTTCCTTCCTTCCTTCCTTCCTTCCTTCCTTTCTTCCTTCCTCCTTTCTTTTCCTCATTTCTTTCCATATATAATCCGGATAAACAGTGAGATGCCTTAAAAAATGTCTTTGCAGCCAGAAGTGGTGATGCATGCTTGCAACCAAAGCACTTAAGAGGTGGAGGCAGGAGGATGGATCAGGAGTTTGAGACTAGATTTAGCTATGGTTACTTCAAGAACAACTAACTGGGCTACGTGAAACCCCATCTCAAAAACAAACAAACAAGCAAACAAACAGAAAAAAAACCTACAGAAAACTCCAAACCCAACCCAACCAATCAAACATGCCTTCCCCTAGAGAAAAATCCTCAAACCAAAGAGAAACCTATGACTAAACTACCACTACCATCACCATCAACCTTAGAAAGCCTTTACAGATTTTGAGATAACTCCTTCCACTAGTATTTAACTCCCTTCCTTTTGAATGAAAGCTGGACTTAATGACTTGTTTCAAATGAATAAAGCTAAAGTGATCAGGGCTTGTCCTTGGGTCCTAGGTCAATGAAAAGGCTGTTTCCCTCTATCATCTCTCCCTGTATCTCTCCTCAACTCTTTTTTTTTTCATATTCTCCCCTTATCTCCTTTTGCTCTTCTTTGTCACAACTTGGGGATACTTAGACATCTATGGAAAGGCTCACTTGGTGAGGGACTGAGCTCTCTGGTTGTTAACCAAAGCTTGCCAACAACTACAAATGTAACCTTGGACACAGATTTCCCAGCACTAGGCAAGAAAGGTTAGGAGTATAACCCCTGTTGACAGTATGAATACCAGATCACCAAGGATCTTGAGCTGGAGCCATCCAGTTGAGGCACTCTGAGCTTCCCAGTTTCTTAGACATGGTATATGATGGATTGGGGACCTGGCGTAGGCACTGAAGTGCTTTGCTTTCCATGAGGACCTAAGTTTGAGTCCCAGAATCCACATTTTAAAAAGCTGGGCATGGTAGTATATACCTATAACCCTAGCCCCATGAAAGCAGAGGCAGGGGATTCCTTGGGGACCTGCTGTCAGCCAATTTAGCCTACTTGGAGAGTTCCATTCTAGTGAGAGACTCTGCTTCAAATAAAGGGCAGACAGCACCCGTGGGAAGACAGATGAGGTTTTTTGATCCCACCCCCACACAGAGACATGTGCAAGTGAGACTACTATTGTGGTCCCCATCTTACAGCTGAGAAAACTGAGATACTTAGAGGGCAGATAAAGTACCTTGTGCAACTGTGGAGACAGGATGTGGCCCCCTCAGACATCTGGGTTTATTCACATCCCCTCTTGTCCATAGCTGGAGTACTCTGTGTACCATCCAGTTTTTTTCCAAGCTCCTACTGTCTTTTTTTTTTTTTTAAAAAAAAAAACAAACATTCTTTTTAACAATGTATATATATTATTTTTTTACTTACGTTTATATGTATGGTTGTGTGAGTGTATTTGCATGTGTGTGTGTCTCTCTGTATGTGTGTGTGTGCACAAGTGAAGGCTAGAAGATGGCTGGAGCTGGAGTTTTGGCCAACTGTCAGCTGCCCATTGTGGCTGTGGGAAATTGAACTTGAGTCCTCTGAAGAACGACACACTCTTAAGTGCCAAGCTATCTCTCCAGCCCCTTTAGTGTTCCTGTTATTGTGTCAAATTTCAGGGAGCAACAGAACCAAAGAATCTGGGCACAGGGGTCTTTTCTGAGATTGATACTCCAACCAAGAACCAATCATGGATATAACCTAGAACCCCTGCTCAGATATAGCCCATGGCAGCTCAGTGCCCAAGAGGGTTCCCCAATAATAGGAACAGGGACTGTCTCTGACATCAACTCAGTGGCTGGCTCTTTGATCACCCCCCTGTGAGGGGGGAGCAGCCTTACCAGTGCACAGAGGAAGAAAATAAAGCCACTCCTGATGAGACCTGATAGACTAGGGTCAGGGGGAAAGAGGGCTTCCCCATCAGTGAACTGGGGAAGGGGCATGGGAGGAGAAGAGGGAGGGAGGTCGGGATTGGGAGGGAAAGAGGGAGGAGGCTATAGCTGGTATACAAAGTGAATACATTATAATAAATAAAAAATTTAAAAAAAATTTCAGGGTTAGTGGATAATTTTAGAGGGATTTTGATGAATAATGAGCAGTGTTACAGTTCCTTAAAAACATTTTAGTTAAAATATTTTTTCCCAGAACCATAGAATAAATCTCAGTTCTTTTTAAAAAAATTATTTTATTCACTTTATATATTTATATATATAAATATATATATTTATATATATATATATAAGGAGAGGCACAGTTCCCTCTCCTTCCCCCCATTCTCTGCTTTTCTTCTCCTTTGAGAAGGTGAAGGTCCCCCTTGGGAACCAACCTGCAAGTCACTGCAGAACTAGGAGTTTCATGTTTACCCTCACTTTCTGATTCCCGGCTGGCCTGTGCTTTCAACACTTTCATAAAGATTTTTTTCTGCCCCTCAGTAAGGAAAGCACATTCACTCCAGTCATGGGCACAGTTACAGCCGGTGAACTCCCCGAGGGCCCTGCGGACGGGTTTCTGCTTCAGACACTCAAAAGAATTTTAGGTCTCACCACCTGACCGTGTGGATGAGCCGGGCTCACACATCACATGCAGCTTTGGGGCTTTCTGTCCCTTCTCGGAAGAAAAGCCCACAGTCTGCCAGGGGTTTGCAACAGCCTAGTTTAGTCAGAGATTATATTTTAAGGATGCCTACAAACAGTGTGTCAAATGCCTAGCACTGTCCCTGGGGGGGGGGAGGGAGCTTAAACTTGAGTAATGTTTTCAAGTCTTTGGCATTTTATGTGTGTCACAGAAGCTCGCTGTGGGAGGCACTCTGTGCTTTAGGAAGGGTAAAATGTCACAGACTTTTAGGAAGGGATTTGACCTGGGGTTCCAGGAGATTCACGGTCTACTTGTTGAAGGCAGGACATAAAGATGAGGCATGTGTGACTCCAGTCTTATACATAGTGGGGAACATGCTTCTGTGAGGGCTCTATCTATCTATCTGTCTGTCTGTCTGTCTGTCTGTCTGTCTGTCTGTGAGGGCTCTATCTATCTATCTATCTATCTATCTATCTATCTATCTGTCTGTCTGTCTGTGAGGGCTCTATCTATCTATCTATCTATCTGTCTGTCTGTCTGTCTGTCTGTGAGGGCTCTATCTATCTATCTATCTGTCTGTCTGTCTGTGAGGGCTCTATCTGTCTATCTATCTATCTATTTATTCAGAGACTTTGTTTCAAAAGAAACCTTAACACCCATCATGAGGCTCGACTTTGTTACCTTAGTTCTGAATTCATGTGACCAGTGACCTGAAAGTAGTGACAAACTTCTCACTTCACAGTTGTCAGGGGAAGTCTGAAAACCTGCTTCCCCCATCTGTCACGTCTTCATCTTAGTTTCTTCTTTCTCCCCCTGGGATAAGAACACCAGGACTGTCTGTGAGGCACCAGGGCAACAACAGAGCAAGCACCCTTATTTGATGCAGAGAATTCTTGTTTTCTAAAGAACCAGCATTCAGAGAAGGGGCCTTATGGTAGCAGGCACTCAAAGAGCGAATGGCAAGGCACCCCAGCAAAGCTGTTTTCCCTCCTGCTCACCGTGTTTAAAGTCTGTTTCCGGGCCTTATTGAGGACGGAAGGTTTCTATGAGTTCTTGAACAGATGCCTGCATGTCATTTGTCCTGTATCCCTAGTGCCATGGTTTTGGTCTTCCTTATTTTCCTAATGATTGGAAGCTCATACACGTACTCTCTCATTCTGTATGTGTGTACATATGATATACATATGTATGTACATATGACGTATGTATATCATATATATGTACATATGATATGTGTGTGTGCATGTGAGGGGCATGACATGACACACATGTGAAGATCAGAACATGTTTCCTCACCTTCTTCCTTGTCCAAGAAACGTCTCTTTCCTGTTTGTCACTGCTATGCGCACAAAGCTGGCCTGTCTCTGAGTCTCTGGGGACTCACCTGTCTCCAGCTCCTGTCTTCCTGAGTGCTGGGATCACAGATTCGTGCTCTGGTTCCCACTTTAAAGTGGGTGCTGAGGATCTAAACTCATGTGTCCATGCTTGCATAGTAAATGTGTTACCCACTGAGCAGTCCCCTTTCTAGAAAGAAAATCGAGAACAGCGCCTTGCCTAAAATGTAGCTCAATACCTGTTCATACTGCTTGTCAGTAGAAATGAGAGCAGGTAGGAAAGATGGATGGGTGGGTGAAATGCTGACAGAACTGTAAAGTCAAAATTCTGTACGCAGAAGGCCCAGACGAGGTGCTAACTAAGGTCAAACTAGGTTCAAAGCCTTTTAAACTCATTTTACCACTGATACCTTATTCATGAGTTTACTGTCAATGTTTCCCCTAAAGTTTCCTTGCCAGCTGTGCACTGAAATAAGAAAACAGATTCTTATATACAAGCTGACCTTACCAAACAGGTACCTTCCAAACAGATACATATTTTGAATAAAAGCTGTCTGGAGAATACATTTCTATATCAAAAAATTACTTTCTGGATAATTTTCACTGTGCATTGATAAAGCTTTATACTGGAAGTAGTTAGCTATTGCTTTGCTCAGAGCAGCGTATAAGTTGGAGCATATCATGCTTTAACACATGTAGTACATTTCAGTCACCTGTTTACATACACACTTACTCCATAACATACCTGTATTTCTTTTTTTTATTTTCATCTTTCCTTCTTCCCATCTTTTCTACCTTCCTTTGTTTCTTCTTTACTTCTTTCCTTCCCTAAGAAGACAAAACTGATACTTCATTCATGCCTTTCCTTCTCCCAAAGGAAGGGAAGCTGTTTCCTGCTAAATCACAGGCAAGTGTAATTACAGGTGGTTGGTAGCCACAAGCTTGTAATGTTGATCTCCAATAATGTAGAGCCTGCTATTACACATCAGATCAAGATGTACAAATCAATCCACTCCTAGAAGAATCCAGCTGTAAAGGAAAGTTTTCTGTATCTAAAATATAGTAATAGCTTAAAAGAGGAACACAACCAGAGTCTTAGTTTTGATCATGTTATTTCCATTTAGGTTTATATTATAACAGTGACTCCTTATTAATAGTTAGCTGACAACAACACCCACCTTTTGCTGATGCCCTTGGGTACTGTCTAACTTATATCAGGGAATCCATCTATCCACCCACCCATCCATCCATCCATCCATCCATCCATCCATCCATCCCACAAAGCTTAAATTATGCTTTTACCTTTTATGCCTTTTCCTCTGGAGCATCTTTTCATTCCCCTTCAGAGAAAGCTCTTTGCTTTTAAAGAGTCTAACTAGATTAATCCCACTAGAATAGTTTGTACCTAACGCGAACTGGCTTAGTAATTATGTCTATGAAGTAATTTTACCAAATAGTGTAACACGGTTATCGATGTTACAGTACTCCCTGCAGTCATGGAGGTCAAAATTCTGCCCATTACGACTGTAAAACTACAAAGCAGCAGATATAAGATGCTAAATTGAGGTCTAACTAGGTTCAAAGTCTCCTCATTTATTATGCCACGAATGCATTATTCATGGGATAAACTGAGAAAAAAAATGTATGAGAAATATAGCTTAGCATCCTGTATAGATTACAAGTAATTGCTGGTGCAGCATCAGCTTTGCTGTTGTTCCCTTATTGAAACAAGTTTCTTGAAGATATAATTCAGAATAGATAAATCAAAACACAGAATTTAAAAGAGTATATTTTATGAGATTGGGAAAAATGAGGAAAACTTTCAGTGCATCAGAATGCTCATCTGGACTGTGGGGATGATGATAACAGCATTTACTTCACAGGGCTTTGCCATCACAAAGAGGGAAAGTACATGGCCGAATGCCTGGTGTGAAGAAGACAGCCAGCATACACTCACTGTTATACACACACAGCAACGCCTTTACTGCATCATAATATTTACTGCACGTTCTGTGACTGTTAATCACTTGTGTTCTTGTCTTTGCTGTTGGTCTCATGAGAGAAAGCCTTGCGTGCTTTTTCTCTGAAGCATTTCACGTGTTTTTTGCTGAGCTGGACAAGCATGAGGGTACTTGGTAAATATCTGCAGGAATGATTTTTTTTCAAAGAAACCTCTCACTATTTTTTAGCATAGCGTGTGTCAAATGCAACGCATTTGAGGTCTGGCTTTGGCCTGTGGACATCCAGTTTGTGATTTCTGCCAGAGAGAATGGCCATGATAATTTAGGATGGAACGTATTCAAACATGTGTTATCAATCTTCCGGAGAACTCGAGAAGCCTTAATAAATATCCATACTATGTCTAATTTTGAGTAATATCAACACTGGCGAAGCTTTGACATTTCAATAGTTCATATTTTCTCTTTCAAGTATGGTAGTCGATCTTTCTTTAAATCCAAAATTTTCTCCTTATTTGAAAATGGCAATGTGTCTTAGTAACTCCTTCATTACAGCTGATTTCACTCTTCTCTTTCCTCAGGATACAATACCATCATTTGTTTATAACACAAAGCTGCCCTTGGAGAAAGACCAGAAGTGCTATATGGAAGTAACTTGTCCATGTTTCTACCCTGTGTTCCTCACTGATCCCTGGAATGCTGTCTTCCCACCCAGCATTTAACTTTATAGCACATAAAAAGAAAAAAAAAACCCTGACAATCCCAGGCAATGTACGACTTAAAAATTCTTTAGGATAAAAATTAATATAGAAATGCTGAGAGACATACCCCATGGCATCATTAGGACAGAGCTAGAAGTCCACTATGAAAAATCTTTAATTATAACAAAGTTTACATAATCAAATGCCACATTTCCAACAAGACAAATACATCTCCAATGTAATTATACATACAACTATCTCATCCAATTTCTGGGGTTGTCTAGACAAGCTGGTAGATTGATTTGAAATTTAATTAAATTGAGATTAAAAAAAAACCCTCTCCAACAATGAAAGCACTGGATAACTTTGTTTCATGCATCTGAAGAGGTGGTTTGGAGAAGAAGCAGAAAAAGCAAGCCCATTTTAGAAACCAGATATGGGGAACAGAGGGAGATGACGTGGCTAGAAGCTCTTACACTGGAGAAACCACTTTGGGGGATTTATTTTGTAACTCAAACCGGGAACTGAGTCTGTATTAGATTTCTGTTTGGTTGTAAGTCACATAGATGTTTTGAAAAATGGTTTTTCCCTTTTCTGTATATTATTTCATGACTTAAGGCTTGCATTTTCTGCTGTTCTTCCAAGAAAAAGGTTTTTACAATCATGCCCTTTCCCTCTGAATACCACTAGTATGTTCTCAACTAGTCTGGGCTGTAGCATAAACATGGGTGTAGTAATGAAAGAGTTCCAGCTCTAGTCTGGAGTTTGGAATAGTTGTCCTCTGCACAGTGGAAAGCAGTGGTTCTCAACCTGTGGATCACAACCCCATGGGAGGGTCACATATCAGATATCCTGCATATCAGATATTTACATTATGATTCACAGCAGCAGCAAAACTACAGTTATGAAGTAGCAATGAAATAACTTTATGGTTGGGGATCACCACAACATGCAGAACTATATTGAAGGGTCTCAGCATAGGAAGACAAAGATAAAAGGACTCCTGGGTTTGTAAGGGAAATGGATAGAACAAGTGAGAGCCAGCTTGGTTACCTGTCCCTAAGCTGGTGCCATTGATCCCATGTCTCCTTTGATTTATCAGTGACAGCTTTGGGCAACCCAGTGTGAAACACATGGGATTCATAATAACTCTGGTTTAAAAGATATTGAAAAGTGTTTTGGCTAACCCAGCAAAATTTCTGCTTCTTGATCCCATTATATTAGCCATAATAAGTGAGAAAGATGCCCTCACCCCCAAAGCTCTGTGCTATGGCAAGAGACAATCTTTTCCATATTTTGGATTTTGTTGTGTACTTATTATTATAGATGTATGTCCAATTACTACCATGATGTAGGGAACACAAATACATCAGGTCATCTAACATCATCTATTATGACATTTCCTCTGAAACTTATAGTAATGTCCCTGCATGTCTTCCTCACATCTGTCCTCAAAAGTCCCTCAATCGTCATAGTTCTAACATTTGAGACTGGACACTTGATTTAGGTTCCCCTAAACCTCTCCTTTTGCCATTTCCTCACTTTGGGGATTGGCTCCACCTCCTTCCCAATGCCACAGCTCAAGTCTATTATTCGTAATTCCTCCATCTTTCACACACTGCACAAGCCATGCACAAACACTATTGACTGTATGCCTAATGTACGTTTTTCCATTATCATTATCTACATTGTCATCTCTTCCAAGATCCTCCTTAGTAGACTTCTTGCCCTCTTTTTTGACATTCTATCCATCTTCCACCTGTTGGCTAAGATAATATTTTTTAAAAACGTAAGCATGTGTCTTTGAGTGATTTGAGTGCTTGCATGAAATCCAGATCACAGACTGTGGCTTACGCAACTCTGCAGAGCCTTCCACATTCACGTCTCCTCCTCCTTCCCCCATGCTCAATTCTCTTGCACAGTTCTTGGTATCTATGGGTCTCAGTGAGGACCGACTTCCATCAAGTCAGTCCCACCTGCACATTCTTAGCAGGAATTCCTCTGAGACACTTGCTGATCACCCTGCCTGAAGTAGATCCTTCAGTATCACCAGTCATGTAATCCTATTTGCTTACTGTGGTGTTTGTGGCCAGCATGATTATTTTGTGCATGTGTTTTATATTGGGTGGTTCTTACCTTGCTGTTTGCATGACCTGTGTCTATTTCATATTCATCCTCTGTCCTTGTCACTTTTCATGGTGCCTCGAAAATACACAAAGCTTAATTAATCTGTTGTGTGCACAAATAGATACCAAACCTTTAGAAACCTCAAGAGAACTGTGTGGTTGATTTAGGGAGAAACTATCAGAAGGATAGGAGAAACTCATGAGAATATTTGCCTCCTTTATAATGATCCACAGAGCAGAGCATGTAGGTAGAGAACATGACTCAAAGAATGTTTCCTCTGCAGTTCCACAGCACCTCATGCGTTCTTCCTTGACATGCTGCCTAGGCTTTCATCATCCCAAGTTCATTCCTTGAGATCTCATTTCAAAGTCCGGTTCTTCAGCCACCTTGCACTCTTTTTATGATACAGAATTCCAGTACACTAAAGTTCCCATTTATACTTTTGGTACCCTACTGGAAGCTTGGGACCACAAGTTTCTGCTCTTACCACACTGCGAGGGGGGCAGGTCAAGGCTGGTGGTGGAATTGAGGAATCACAGTAGAGCTCCTGGTCCCCATGAGGACCCAGAGATCCCTGTGGCGCGTTTAATCTGAGATGTCTGGTGAACATGCCAGTGCATTCAGTTCCGGGCAGATGGATGTATTGGAAAGTCTCATAATAGCGAAGCCCTGGTCTTGTATAAAACCCTTAAAGCAATGCTCCAAGGGAAGAGTAAAACCAAACCAATCAACCAAACCAAACCAAACCAAACCAAACCAAACCAAACCAAACCAAACCGATTGTAATACCAAAAAATTTGATAGCCAAGAGAAAACTCCTGTTTCCCTTTAACATGTAGACTTCAGAGGGAGAGACTGTGTCATAAACCTTTGTTTCTGTTGAAAGTTCTACTTCCTAGATGTCAGCCTGGGGAAATAAAGTCAAAGGGGATCGTCATGTCTCTCTGATTTCATCTCATTGTACACATCCCAAGCTTCCTGCAGTTTTACACATTTCTTTGCGAAGCCCAAGAGGCTAATTGAGCAGTGCTCAGAAATTGGTCCTTGTGGTTCTATGAACCCAACACGTTTTTTTGTTTTTGGTTTTGTCCTGCTTTGCCGGGCTGGACTCCTGCATCCTGGGTGATTGAGGAGTTGTAGCCCAGCCACCTGCTACCCTGCTGTGAGTCCTAGGCTGGGGGAAAAAGAGCCATAAGTCTTTTTGCTATGCGCTGGAGTCCTAGTCACCAGAATACTTAAAAGTCCATATGCAAATTAAAGGTATCTTGTTCTTTTTCTTTGTGCTAATTTTGTTAAATGAGCAACTGCTAAGTGATAAATTAATCATTACATCCAACTCATTTTCTTTTAAATATATTTTATTAAATTCTTGAAAATTCCATACATGTACACAATGTATTTTGATCATATTCACTCCCTAGTTCTCCCCATAAATCCTCTCAGGTCCACCCTTGCACCCTTCTCCCCTTTCTAACTTTATGATCCCTCATTTAAATTATTATTTTTTAAAATAACCCACCACGCCCATTTTGTGCTACCCAATATGCAGTCATGGTTTGAAGCCATCTTTTGGAGCACAGTTGAACCTACCAAGGGTCATACTTTTTTTTTATTCTACATTTTTTCTCTTTTTTTGTTTATTTTATTTTATTAATTACACTTTATTCACTTTGTATCCCCCATAAATCCCTCCCTTCTCCCCTCCTAATCCCACCCTTCCTCCCTCTTCTTCACGCATGCCCCTCCCTAAGTCCACTGATAGGGGAGGTCCTCCTCTCCTTCCTTCTGATCTTAGTCTATCAGATCACATCAGGAGTGGCTGCAATGTCATCTTCTGTGGCCTGGTAAGGCTGCTCTCCCCTTAGGGGGAGGTGATCAAAGAGCAGGCCAATCAGATTATGTCAGAGGCAGTCCCTCTTCCCATTACTATGGAACCCACTTGGACACTAAACTGCCATGGGCTTCATCTGTGCAGGGGTTCTAGGTTATCTCCATGAATAGTCCTTGGTTGGAGTATGAGTCCCTGGGAAGACCCCTGTGCTCAAATTTTCTGGTTCTGCTGCTCTCCCTGTGGGGTTCCTGTCCTCTCCAGTTCTTACTATTTCCCACTTCTTACATAAGATTCCATGCACTCTGCCCAACAGTTGGGCATAAGTCTCAGCGTCTGCTTTGACAGTCTGCAGGGCAGAACCTTTCAGAGGCCCTCTGTGGCAGGTTCCTAGGTTGTTTCCTGTTTTCTTCTTATTCTGATGTCTATCCTCTTTGCCTTTTGGGATAGGGATTGAGCGTTTTAGTCAGGTTCCTTTAGATGTATTTAGTTTCTTTAGATGTACAGATTTTACTAGGTTTATCCTATGTTATATGTCTATATGAGTGAGTATATACCATGTGTGTCTTTCTGCTTCTGGGACAGCTCACTCAGGATGATCCTTTCCAGGTCCCACCATTTACCTGTAAATTTCATGATTTCCTTATTTTTCATTGCAGAATAATACTCCATTGTGTAGATGTACCACAATTTCTGCATCCACTCTTCAGTTGTGGGGCATCTGGGCTGTTTCCAGCTTCTGGCTATTACAAATAAAGCTGCTACAAACATGGTTGAGCAAATGTCCTTATTGTGTACTTGAGCCTCTTTTGGATATATGCCTAGGAGTGGTGTGGCTGGATCTTGAGGAAGCGCTATTCCTAGTTGTCTGAGAAAGCACCAGATTGCTTTCCAGAGTGATTGTACAGGTTTACATTCCTCAGCAGTGGAGAAGGGTTCCCCTTTCTCCACAACCTCTCCAGCATGTATTGTCACTTGAGTTTATGGGTCATACTCTTAAAAACAAAACCAAAACCAAAAACAAAACTGGCTCTCCCTTCCCCAGAAATCACTGTCAATAGCTACTCAGCCAGGGGCAGAGGCCCTTAGCCCTCTGTGCCAATATTGACTATCTTGAGTTGTCTAGGTAACTACAGCTGCTGTGAGCTCATGAGTGTAGCTGTCCTATTATGCCCAGGAGACACTACTCTGCTCAGTCTTTCTAGCCTCTGACTGTTAAAATCTATCTGCCCCATCTCCCACATTGGTCCTTGGGCCCTGAGCCTGGGGAGAGTGGGATGACACGGGTACTCCATTTGTAGCTGACACTTAATATCTGAACTTTGATCAGTTATGAATGCCTTTAAAATTGCCATCCACCGAACAGAGAATCTTCTCTGATGAGGTCTGAGAGCCTCACTAGTCTGTGAGTATAGAAGGTGAGAATTTGGATGTCACTCCTTCAGTTCCTCAAAGAGGACTTAGAGAGCTGAAGAGATGGTTTTGTGGTTAAGAGCTCTTAATCTGCTATTCCAGAAGACCCTGGTTTGATTCCCAGTACCCACATGACAAGTAACAAGTGTCGGTAACTCTAGTTTCAGGGGGTCTGATGCTCTTCTCACATGCTTTTCTCTTTTGATCTCTGGAGGAGCTGCACACTACTGGTGCAGAGATACAAGCAGGTAAATACCAATACACATGTAAGAAAATACAAATGGAAAGGACCTCCAGGTCTCCAGTGATTCACTGCTCACCCAAAAGCAAGTCCTGTTTCTTTTCCCCCGTTCACAAAAGGCTGAGAACTGAAAATCCAACGGCTCCTCATCTAGAACCATTTTCCCATAGGTGACTCCCTAGAGGTGTAGGGGCATCTTCCCATAGGCAGCTTCCTGGAGGTGTAGGGGCATCTTCCCATAGGCAGCTTCCTGGAGGTGTAGAGGCATCTTCCAGTAGGCAGCTTCCTGGAGATGTAGGGATAACCACATGCTTCCTAGGTAACAGCTGAGCTTGTAGTTTTCCTGCTCTTTGGGGACAGGAGGATTTAAGTTACCCCTGTTTAGATGTGTCTGATGCTTCAGGAGGACATAGGAACCTCTAGCTGAATTATGCCCTTGTCATTGTCACCTACTCATTGAACTTTGCTGAATACTAACAGGGATTATTTCTGAAATAACTAGGTTCAAGTACACTGGAATTTTGTGACTTCTAAAAGTGGTAGTAGGGCAAAAAAGTGAGTCCCTGGGCATCTCTTTCAGTGTCTGCTTCAGAAAATACAAGTTCCCCATCTCTGAAATGTAGACTTTGGGTAAGCTGAGTTCTCCTAGGCAAGAGTTTAAACTGATTTGTGGAAATATAAGATGGCTAGAAAACAGAATACAATGATGCATTTTAGGCTGTGAAGGTAGAAGATGTAAATACACAAATATAAAAAGTCCTTCATATACTTTTCTTTTACATGTGAATCGTTATGATTACAGGAAATAACATAATTAGAAAAAACATGGAGAAAATCTCACAGTATTGGACTGGGTGGGATATCTCATTTGTAGAATCTATGCCATTGTTTTTTTAAATTAATTTAGACATAAGATGAGACTTCAAAGCCAATAAAAATTCAAGAGTTTATGTGCCATATTGGTCTTTGTTGTCTTTATGAAAAGGTCATGGTCATTAGTTACTTAAAAGGTCATCACAACATGAAGGAAGGCACTAACCATATAGCTTAACTTAATTCATTGGTCTTAGATTCTCTTGTAAGTTGTCTCTGTTGTCGATATGGATTCAGATGTTTGCCACTGTCAATCAAGATTTCTTTGGAAAACTATTTCTAAGCTACTGAAGAAGGCATGGTGTTTTAGCCCTCTCTTCACACTGTAATTTGGTTGACAGCTTAGCTCTTGAAGCAGAATGAACAGCGTGAGCTAATCACTCTCTTTCAGCCACCTCAAACCAAATACAGTATCAAGATAAATTTCAGCATCAAGATAAAAATAGAGGAAGAAACATCATAAGCATACCAGGAAACTTTTGAGTGTAAGTCAAAATCTAATTTATCCGTGAAGGAAATAAAACCTATATGAGACAGTGAGGATGATGACAAACAAGGCTGGGATGCAAAAGACGTGGGTCCAATGACCAGTCTCCACAGTGATTAGAAACCAACCTCAACCTTTGGGTTGTAATCAGTATTTCAAATCAAACAAGGGCTGGGCCCTTTAAGAGCTGTGATTGCTTGGGAATTAATAAAATTGGGCATTGTGAGTAGAAGTTGTTTAGTTGATCTTTACTCTTTGAAAAACTCATTCTGATGTGGAGGTAGGTGGCTTTGTGTTCAGTATTCGTGACATGTAAACTCTATAGCAGGAGTATGGGATACCTGTTATGTTAATTACTTGCTATTCAAAAGCCCCTTCATTCATCAGATTTCTGTGTTGACTGTTGCTTATGTGTTCACTTTTTTTGCCTAATGATCTTACATCCCTTTGGAAAAAGGAGACCCTGATTGTTAAGGGAAAGGATGTGCCAAGTGTCCAATGCAAGCAGGTCATGGTTTTGTTAAGTTGCATTAAACATTGATGCTGTTTGCATCGATCACTCTCAACTCCTGTTGCCTTGAAGTCAGGAATATTATGTGAATTCAATATTATTCTTCACAGAGGAAGTCTTTTATTTTTAGGACAGCAATTTGAGAGGAGGCTCTGTTTTTGATGTAGACTGCTTCTCTGAGTATTATCCCGAAGGCAGTGGCCTCATGTTGCACTTAGAGAGACAACCTTTGTAGCCTTTGATAGCCAACAAAGAGATCATTTTAGTAGTCTTGGCATCTGTCTTTACTGGGGCAAGAACTGTGCAAGACACTGGCAAGCATTCAGGATTTGGAGGAAATTTGCCAGGGAGGCCTCAATCTCCTGTAATACACACACATAGAGCTTGCTCTTCTAAAGCCTGGCTAGTAACCTCTGGAAAGAAGCCTATGTAATCAGCAATCCTGCACCTCCATCATTTCCTGTGCTATCTAAACCTGACATGTATGAGGTGAAACAGCCATCGCTTCCTGAGAGTCGAGAGGTGAAGAGGGCTTATAAACAACATGCCGAAGTGACATGCCAAAGGCTGTAGGACAGACAGCAGAGGCTACAATAGTTACCAGCTAAAGTGCTGGTCTAGATTCAAGGTCCCAAAGGTAGATTTTAATATTTGTTTAAAAAACTTAACATAGTTTCATTTAAAAGTTTAAAGTGCCAAATATTTGATATATAGTGTGCATGCATGTATATATTTATGCACATACGTACATACATACATACATACAATCATACATACCAGGATATAGTTAAGGTTGATGTAAATCTACCATTTTCTGTCTCTCTCTCTATCATTTATCTATCTACCGGTCCTTTTTAAATTTTATTCTTCTCTCTGTGTTTCTCTTTATGTAATTATTTATCTTCCTTCTTTAGAACCAAAACAACCTTGATATGGCTGGAGGGTGCTAAATGTAAAGATTTGTCAGCTAGCACTCAAGATCTTGAAATTACCTGGGTGTGATAGTGCATGCTTTTAATGCTGAGGTTGGGAGGTTGGGATTGTCATAGGTTCATGGCTATAGTCTAGGCTATAGTTTGAGTTCTACATCAACCTAGGCTAAGAGTGAGACCTGTTACAAGACAGAAAAGATAAAATCAAAATTAACTCTTATGATGGGAGAGAAAGAGAGAGAGAATGTGAGAGAGAGGGGAAAGAAGAAAGAAGGGAAAGAAGAGAGAGAGGAGAAAGGAGAGTAGAGAGGAGAGAAAGGAGAGAGGAAGAGAAAGCAGAGAGAGGAAAGAGAGAATATACTTTTTCACATTGCACACTTGTCAGCTACATTGTGAAGGAATAGCATTCCTTATAAGGGATACTGAAAAGGAAAGATCTTAGGCAGTAGTGGTTGCTGAATCAATTTACTAAAATTTCACAGTGACCTTTGTGCAAACTGGACTGTTGCTGGCCTTGAAGAGATGTGGGAGACTGTCAGACACAGAGGAATGTCAGCTTGGCTGATTCCATTAAGGCAAGGTTCCTTAGCTCCTGACAGATTTGAAAAGTCATTTTAATAGTTCCAATGATAACAAAACCACACTTTGGTATTTATTTATGTTTATTTTTTGAATAAAAACTTCTTTTTGGAAAAAAAAATTGAGGTTCCTGGAGTCTGCCTTAGTTGGGGATACTGTTGCTGTAATGAAACACCATGACCAAAAGAAAATTGATGAGAAAAGGGTTTATTTGGCTTACCCTTCCACATCATAGTTCATCACTGAAGAAAGTCAGGACAGGAACCCAAATGGGGCAGAGACATGGAGGCAGGAGCTGATGCAGAAACCATGGAGGGGCGCTGCTTACTGCCTTGTTCTCCTTGGCTTGCTTAGCTGCTTTCTTATAGAACCCAGGACCACCAGCCCAGGAATGGCACCACTGGCAATGTAATGGGTTCTCCTCTATCAATCATGAATTAAGAAAATGTTCTACAGGCTTGCCTTTACCCAATTGTATTGAGGCATTTTCTCAGCCGAGGCTTCTACCTTTCTAATGACTCGCTTGTGTCTGACATAAAGCTAGCTAGTACATGGTATGTATATGCTGTTAGCATTAAAAAGTGTTTCTCATCAAAAGGCTTTCTGGTCTCCCTTCTCTCCCCAAATAAGTCCTTCTTCTGCTTTCATGACACATACATATAGTGTGTGTCACATGCACATGTATTTATATCTAGATTCTGCACATGAGAGAAGAAAACATGTTATTTGTTTTTCTTTTCTTTCCCTTTGCCTTTTTAAATTTCCCCTTTTGTATTTTTCTGGCTTATTTTGCTTAATATAATATCCATGCATTTTTCAGTATATGAAATAATTTCATTCTTTGTGAATGAATAAACTTTATCATATATTAATACATATTAATATATAACATAATATATAAATATATTATAATATAATATAGATGAATACATTATAATACATACATATGTAATGCACATGAATACACACACACAAATATACACAGTATGCCTGTACCTTCTCGCCTTGCTCTCTTTCAAATTCATAGCTTCTTTTGTCTTTAACTATTGTTATACACATGCACACACACTCGTGTACATATGCACACATACATTTTTAAATAGATCAATACAATCTGATGAGTCTGATACATACAAGTATGTATGTCTCCCCAATATACTTATTATCTTTTCATGGAAGCCATGCTATTCTTCATATTTTTATAATGTTCATCTTTTTGCTGCCAGAAGTCTTAATATGATTTGCATGTACCACTGTCTGTCTGTCCCCTAAGTGTTCTAATTTTCCAGAGCTAAAATCCCATCTGCTAAGGACCTTTGAAATATCATATGTATTTGGTCTTGGTTATTGTTATAAAATATATTTTTAGGTTTTTAAGATGATATAACAATCTTTTGAGATAATATAATAACATCATTTCTCCTCTTTCATTTCCTTCTTCCAAACCCTGCCTGTACCTCCTCCTCTTGTTCCCTTTCAAAATCATGCTTTCTTTTTCCTCTAACTATTGTTGTAGACACACATGCACACACACATATGAATATGAATACGTACACTTATAAATACATGAATACAGTCTTCTCAGTCTGAATAATGTTACTTGCATATAAATGTTTTCAGGGTTGGCCATTTCATATTGGATAATGGATTTGTGTTTTCTTCTCTGGGGAAGACTATACTGTTCTTTATATTCTTTAGTTGCCTGTAGATTTTTTGCTTAAGGCTGAGGCCTCCTGGGAATTTCCTGATCTACCTTAGCATGTCTATTGTTGCTCTTGTTTAGGTCTTGTATAGGCAGACAAGTTCGTTTCTTTTTAATTTTTATTATTAGT
The DNA here is from genome assembly GCF_030254825.1 of Meriones unguiculatus. NCBI lineage: Eukaryota > Metazoa > Chordata > Mammalia > Rodentia > Muridae > Meriones > Meriones unguiculatus. The sequence goes on from NC_083351.1 coordinate 103,975,166, forward strand.
TACATTTTATTAACTCTGTATCCCAGCTGTATTCCGCTCCCTATTCCCTCCCAGTCCCTCCCTCCCTCCCTCATCTCCTCCCTGCCCCTTTCCAAGTCCACTGATACAGGAGGACCTCCTCCCCTTTCATCTGACCCTGTTTTATCAGGTATCTTCAGGACTGGCTGCAACGTCCTCCTCTGTGACCTAGCAGGACTGCTCCTCCCTTGAGGGGTCAAAGAGCCTGCCATTGAGTTCATGTCAGATATAGTCCCTGTTCCCTTTACTAGGGAAAACCAATTGGTTACTGAGCTACCATGGGCTACATCCGAGAAGAGGCTCTAGGTTATATCCATACATGGTCCTTGGTGGAATATCAGTCTCATAAAAGACCCCTGTGCCCAGATATATTTGGTCCTTGTGGAGCTCCTATCCTCTCCACGTCATACTAACTCTCCCTTCTTTTACTTGCTCAACCATGTTTGTAGAAGCTTTATTTGTAATAGCCAGAACCTGGAAATAACCCAGATGTCCATCAATGAAGGAATGGATACAGAAATTGTGGTATTTTTACACAATGGAATACTACTCAGCAATCAAAGACAAGAAAATCATGAAATTTGCAGGCAAATGGTAGGATGTAGAAAAGATCATTCTAAGTGAGGTATCCCAGAAGGAGAAAGACACACACACATATATATGTGGTATATATATATATATATATATATATATGTATATGTATGGTCTATAGAACCATATATATATATATATACAGTCACATATATATACATATATATATACACACATATATACATATATATATGTATGGTATATACTCACATATATATATATATATATATGGTCTATACTCACTTATATAGACCTGTAAGATATGATAAATAGAATGAAATTTATACACCTAAAAAAGATAAACAAGAAAGAAGACCCAGGGTAAGATGATCAATCCTTATTTAGAAAGATAAATGGGATGGGCATTGGACGTAGGAGAAAACAAGTAACAGGACAGGACCCTACTGCAGAGGGCTTCTGGAAGACTCCACCTAGCAGGGTATCAAAGCAGATACAAGACTCATAACTAAACCTTCAGCAGAGTGCAGGGACTCATATGAAAGAAGGGGGAGTTAGTATGACAAGTTCATTTTTGAGTAGCTTCTAGGAGACACAATGCACAGGAAATCCCGTCTCTCTGGCTCTCACAGTCTTACTGCTCAGTGACCCCAGAGCCTTAGGTTCAGGAATTATGTTGTAGATATACCAACTGGAACTGGGTGCCACAACTCTGCATTTCGATCAGTTGTGGTTTTCTGTAATGGTCCATTGCAATAAAAAAAGTTTCCGTGACAAGCAGTGAGGACTACACTAGTCTGTGGTCGTAAGGACAAGTATTTAGAACGTAGTTAGAGATTTTGATGGTTTAATAAGGTGGCGGTTGTAGGTTCTCTTCCACACTCCATGACGTCACTATTTCTAGGTAGTTGGCTAGAATTCCAGCACCAGGCATGATGGCACTTTTGTCGAATGGGTCTTAACTCCAATTAGAGAGCTGTTGTTACTGACAAGTCATTTGTGACACTATTGAACCCTTGGGGTTATCTTGCCATAATTGTCTCTGTTTTGGCTCATGGACATCCTAGCTGTATAGGACTGTTGCCTGCTTCCCTCTTTTGGAAGTTTGGATGGCGCCTTTTGGTAACATGAAATGTAGGAAGGAGGCTTTCAGGTCAGTTGGTACTGGTTGGTTCTACAGCATTTTTCCATTTACATTACAAATCTTCACTTGACTTTTAGGTAAGGGTTTTGTCAATCAGCAATAGACCTTCCTTTCCATGAGGTCAGGTCTTATTCTGAAGACCCCAAACAGACACTTTTTCTCCTTTCTATTACTCATTGTGTCTATCTCCTCTCATCTCATCCACAATCTTGTGAATATATTAAGGCCTGGGTTTTATATTTCATTACTGGATTCCCAAAACCCAGTGCTAACATATGTGCATATAGCGCTGACCTGTCAGTCTTGCTGGATGTGAGCTAACCACCTCCTGACTTCTACACCTTGTCACCTTTGTCTCTCCAATCCCATCATTTACACTGTCACAGGAGGTGTACTCTTGAAATAAAAAAAATATTATTTTCTTACCCATTTTATTTGACTTCATTAGTGCTTGAGAAGACCTTTGTATGAAGTCAAACCCGTAACATAAAATTTAACCTTTCATCTTCTAGCTCTTATTTAACCAAACCCTCATTCCAACTTTTACCCTAAACTTGGGGCTACTAAAATGTTTTCTGTGCCCAAGTACAAAGTCTTACAATTGTCTGTGTTTCCACAGTTAGTTTATTGCTTTGGGCCACTTGGCTTTCATATTTTCATGGCATTTTTAATTTTTATTATTGATTGACTGATTGATTGCTTTGTGAATTCTTTTTTTTTATTAGTTACACTTTATTCACTTTGTATCTCCCCATAAGCCCCTCTCTCCTCCTCTCCCAATCCCACCCTCTCACCCCCTTCTTCACGCATGCCCCTCCCCAAGTCCACTGATAGGGGAGGTCCTCCTCTCTTTCCTTCTGATCTTAGTCTAACAGATCTCATCAGGAGTTGCTGCATTGTCATCTTCTGTGGCCTGGTAAGGCTGCTCCCCCCTCAGGGGGAGGTGATCAAAGAGCAGGCCAATCAGATTATGTCAGAGGCAGTCCCTCTTCCCATTACTATGGAACCCACTTGGACACTAAACTGCCATGGGCTTCATCTGTGCAGGGGTTCTAGGTTATCGCCATGCTTTGTGAATTCTTAAGAGAAAAGAGGTACCAATCATTACAGACACTCACAGCTGCTGGCTTCACCAAATGAGACATGCCTGTCTCAACTCTCAAGAAGCACAAGCAAGAAAAATGGGACCCTAAGAATGTGTGTATGGTTGATTGGTGCTGTGACTGAAGCAAGACTTAGGATTTGCAGCAGCAGGAGTGTTGAGGTCTGTCTCCAAAGCCTGAGCACTTTTGGAGTTTAAGCCGCATGTCTAATGCCTGACAGAAGCAATATCCAGCCCTTCAGTGTGATTTCTGCAATTCCTCCCCTGTCAGCATAGCTTGAGGTTGAGTCTTGAGTTCTTCCAAAAATTCCATGAAACAAACACTATTCTCTGAGCAACCCATCTTTACATTATTTTATGTTTTAGTGACAAGAAAGTGCTAGCAAAAGGCCTTGCTCGTTTTCCTCATCAGATCTGCCTGACAAGTCTCAGCCTTTGGCACCATTCTGCATTGTTGCCTTCTCTGGGAGCCTCTGCCAGACTTTACTCTTTTAATATTTCCCATGGCATGCTTTCTGATTTGCATTTGAATGCCATCTTTGCTTTCTTTCTTTTTTTTTTTTTTAGTTATTCACTTTACATCTTAGTCCCCTCTTTCCTTTCCCCCAGGTCCCTCCTCTCTGTCTTTCCCTCATCTCCCTATCCCCCTTCCCCTGCCCCTCAGAAGAGGAGACCCATCTGCCCCAAACTCACCCCAGCACTTCCAGTCACATCAGGACTGTGTACTTCCTCTTTCACAGTGTCCTGGCAGGGCAGCCCTGCAAGGGGGAAGTGATCGAAAAGCATGCAACAGAAACCAAGTCTGAGACAGTCCCTGATCCCTTTTCTAGGGGATCCATGTGGAGGCTAAGCTGTCCATTGGGTATATATGTGTAGAGGGTCTAAGTCTAGATCATGCATGGTCCTTGGTTGATGCTTCAGTCTTTACCTCCTCTCCCCATCTGGTCCAGGTTAGTTGGGTCTGTTCTTCTATAGGGGCTCCCTATGATCCACCCATGGTTTTGCTGTCTCAGTTTCTGTTTCAATCCATTGCTGGGTGGAACCACTAAGAAGACAGCCACACTAGGCTACCATCCACAACCACAGTAGAATATTGTCAATAATATCAGGGGTTGGCTCTCTCCTATGGAGTGGGTCTCAGGTTGGGTCAGGCATTGGTTGCGCCTTTCTTCAATCTCTGCTCCTGCAGGCAAGGTAAATTCTGGGTGGAAGTTTTTGTCAGTGGGTTGGTGTTCCCATCCCTCCCCTGGGATTCCTGTCTGGTTAGAGGGTAGCCCCTCACTCTCCATGACCTCTGCCGCCAGGGATCTCAGCCAGAATCACTCCCAAATTCTCCCAGGAGCCTACCCTGTTGCAGGTCTCCCCCTGATCTAAGAGATGTCTTTTCCTCTCTCTGCAGGCCCTCTGTCCTTCTGCCCCCACTCTCCCCATGTCTGATCCCCACCTTCATTTCCCTCAGTGTTCCCTCTCTTATCCTGTACCCTCTCTTCAACCATTTCTGCTGACTATTATATTTCCTTCTGAGTGTGATTTGAGCATCCTCCTTTTTGGGTTTGTGACTTGTAGTATGTTTGTCATATACTATATGGCTGATATCTGCTTATAAGTGAGTACATACTATATGTTTCTTTCTGGGTCTGGGTTCCCTCACTCAGGATGATCTTTTCAAATTCCATTCACTTGCCTGCAAATTGCATGATTTCCTTGTCTTTAATGGCTGAGAAGTATTCCATTGTGCAAATGTACCACAGTTTCTTTATCCATTCTTCAATTGCGGGGACTCTGAGTAGTTTCTTGTTTCTGGCCATTACAAATAAAGCTGCTATGAACATAGTTGAGCAAATTTCCTTGTGTGGTAGAGCATCTTTTGGTGGTTTCTTTTGTTGTGACAAAGCACTGACCAAGAACAACTTGGGAAGAAAGGGTTTGTTACATCTTACAGGTTTGAGTTCATCATCAAGAGAAGGTACAGCAAGGCAGGAGCTCAAGCAGGAACCTAGAGGTAGGAAGTGAAGCAAAGAGCATGGAGGAGTGCTGCTTACTGGCTTGTTCTCCATGAATTGTTAGCTTGCTTATTTTTATGAGCTAGGGCCACCTTCCCAGTGTTGCTACCACTGACAGTTACCTGGGTCCTCCTACAATCACAGTTAATTAAGAAATGCCCGCATGGACATATGCACAGGCCAGTGTGTTAGAGGCGATTCCTCAACTGAAGTTCCCTCTTGCCATGTGACTGTAGTTTGTGTCAAGTGGACAAAAACTAAGCAGCACAAATATTGAATCTTCTAATCATTAATTCTTTATTGTTTGTTTGCATTCATTAAATAATTTATTTCCAAGACTTTGCATGATAGACTTCTGAGAAACTGCGAAGAAACCTCATGGTAAATTCCCTGTTGAAGGCAAGACAGGTTAAGTTTCTTTATGGAAGTCCTGCGCTTGGCAATTTGCTGTCTGACTGTGGGAATTACCTCATTTTTAAGCCCTTGTTTTTTGTTTTTTTCCCCTAAGGAACAGAGACAATCTGTTCCCTTGGAAAGAAGAAAAATGAGGGTCATGGGAGCCATGAACCATGCAAGGTGTGTTAGTTGCTGTCTGGTCTCTGTGACTACATTCCTGACAAAACAACTTAAGGGAGGAAGGATATTGTTTGGCTCATGGTTCCAGACTATTCAGTCCATGGTTGCTTGGGCTTACTTAATTGGGCAGAACACTGTAGCAGCACAGTAGCAGATATCTGAGCCATGTGTCTAGGAAGCAGAGAACATGACAGAAAAGGGCCAGGGACAATTCACTGTTGTGTTTAAACAAAATCCCAAATGTTTGATTTTACCGATAAAGACTCAGGAGCCAGATGCTGGGGTGAAATCTGCCTAGCCCAGAGAGGCAAGAGGAAGTACCCAGCTGACCTTCCTACTCAGCTGATATCTGCTGACCTTTCTACTCAGCTGATGTCTCAGAAGGAAAAAGCCTCTTCTTCTCCATGCTGTCATTAAAAAATTCTTCAAACCGAATGTCCTTCTTTTCTACTTCCTGTGCATCTCTACATACCTCCTCTGGACTGCCTCCCACTCTCTCTGTTTTTTTTTTTTCCTGTGTTCACTTTCTGTCAATTGGTTATTTGCTCTGCCTCTTGACCTATGGTTGACTTTAATCCTGTTTACAGAAAGTTACTGGATTAAAGGTATATGCTAGGGTTGAGCCACACCACAACTGCCTGTTTACAATAAAGAGAAAGTTATTGGATTGAAGGTATGTGCTAGGGCCGAGCCACACCACAACTAGAAACCAGGTTTTTTTTCAGTACACAATGTCGGAGTTCACAGTGTGATCAAATATCCTGCAGCAACATACTCCTAAGTACTCACTTCCCAGTGACCTACTTTCTTTACCTAGATCTTACCTTCTGAACCTTTCAGAATCTTGCAAAGCAGTAACCCTAGTTGTGGACTGTGATGTCAAAGAAAGATGCCTGTTACATTGGTGGGACATTTCCTATTCAAATGATAACACAGAAGAACTATGGTACTGTAGTCTTCAAGAACTGCTCTGAAAACTAGAAGCCTTCTGGTTTTCACGTGTGGATTAGCTGTTCCTCCTCAGGTGCCAACATGGTGATTCTTAGTCTAGAGCTGGGCTGTTTGGGTGACTCAGGCACTGGTTCTCCTGCTCCTTCTGCTTCCTAGGTATAACCCTGTCCTTACATCCTGAGTCTACATTTTTCTGGGGTACTATAATCTAAAACATGGAACTCATAGAAGTTGACAGAGTAATTGTGGTAACCAGAGGCTGTGAAGAGTAAGAGAAAGAAGGCAAGAGGAAAGGTTAGTCATGGGTATTGAATTACAGTGAGGAGTAAGATGTTCTGGTCTGCTATTGTGTGGTAGGAGGATTATGTATAGCGATAACATTAGAAGAAAATATCTTGAAATTTACCTACTAAACTTCTGAGAGAATCCAATCTCAATGGTTCCCCAAGATGCAGGGTGACCAGAAACAGAAAGGGAGCTTAGCTTGTTTTCCACCACTACCAAATGATACTAATGACCTGTACTGACAGGCTGAGGGAGTACAGTGGACTCAGCAAAGGATAATGTTGGGGTAAAGTGATTTTGACAGCTTTGTAGGGCAGTCTAAATCCCTCCCCAACACCTGCCTTTTCTCTATAGTGTGGAGTTCGTGTATGCAGTATAGATCATTAAGGCAAATTCATTTCTGTAAAAATTGGATGGAGGTGGAGGAAGACAGGGAAAGAGTAGAAGTGAGAGAGGGAGGAAGGGAGAGAGGAAGAGGAAGGGGAGAGGTACAGGGGACATACATACATACAAAATGTTTGTACACACACATGCACACAAACACACCCACACCCACACACATACACATACACACACCACACAAGGGGAAGGGTGTCATTTGGCCAAAACTATAGAATGCTGTGCTTCTATCAACTGAGGACAAATGTTCAACAAAATACAGTCAGGAAATCATGTAGCTACTGTACAAATAGTCCCTTATCCTGTGAGGTGGAGCCCATTGGCAAAGATCTCCCTTTCTTTGGCAGAGGGCCCACTAAATGCTCATGGACAATATGACTGAAAGCCTTTTTCTATGAGCCTCAGTGTTTTATCAAGAAGCCACAGTTTTTTTTTTTTTTTATCATCTATGAAGAAATTTTCACCACTAGCATTAGATTCCTAAAGGGCCAAGTATAATTTAGTTGTTTTCCTAACAGTATCTTACTAACCAACAAAAATATAGCTGTATGATTTATCTTTTAAGTGGATAATAGGCATTGAAATAAGCCTATGTATGTACATGTATAATTATCTATGTAATTAATTTTAATAAACATTCTGTAAAATGTATATTATTCTCATTAATTGGTGGGAAAAAGACATACAAGAAATAATTTTCCCAAATATTACCTACTTAGAAAATGGAAATTTCAATTAGAATTATCGAATTATAATTTAGAATCATAACTCATTTTTTGTTTGTTTTCTGACTAGCCCATCCAGATTCTACTAATTTTCTTGATGTGGAAATAGTTTAATGCCACTATGAAACTTACCTTCATAAAAGAGGAAATGAGCAATGGTCAGGCTATAGCAATCCAGTAGCCAATGATCACAAAGGAGCTGGCTGCATCCTGAAGCTTTAAGTGACTAACTCTTGGCCTGGATCACACTGCTGGATGTAAAGTTGTTTTTATTCCCTCAGAGGAGAGGATGAGATGAGATGAAAGCCATTCCCAATCTTTACAAATACATGACTTGGGCTGAGCCCAGAGCATTTCTTACTAAATATTCCTAGGCCTAGGCCTGGAAGCTTTTAGCCTCCATACAGTCTAATCTTCTTCAAGCCTGGACCTTGAAGGCTTCAGTTTCCAAACTCCGTCTGCTAATGTTTTCAAACTTCATCTGCCTGTAATGTTTTCAGCCTCTGAGACTTACTGTTGAATAAGCTCACCTTTTCTAGTTCTTTCTGAACTCTGGCTGTCTGGTTCAACTCTGCTGTTCTGGCTCAAAACTCCTCTCCAAGCTGATTGATTCAAACTGGCTTCTCCCTACTTCTGACTGAATTGCTCTGCTTGGAAAAATTGGCTCTGTACTCCATGAAACTGGAACTGCATCGAACTGTTCTATATTCCAGATTCTACTTCACTGTCTCCATGAACTCTCCCACTCTCTCTCTGTGCTTTTCTTAAGTCACTTCTTTTCCTGTCTGTTCTTGTAAGAGTTGGAAGTATCCTATCTCTGACTCATTCTGTCAAATCTTTCTCTGATTTGTCACTTTGGGATTAAAGGTGTGTACTAAATTCTAGCCAGAGGGATTAAAAGTATGTTCCATCTATATCCCAGCCAGAGAGATTAAAGGTGTGTTCTAAGGGCATATCTGTATTCCAGCTGGATCACACAGACCTGGGTCTTTGGATGTGCTCCCTTGCCAGATTAGCCATGTTGCTGTTGTCCTATACAGCTGGACAAGTAGGTGCTGCTTCCTCTGGCCAATCAGGGTGATCCTGGGTTAGCACAACCCTTCCCTCACATCTCAAAACCATGTTTTGCACATACTGAAAGGAAGACTTGGAAAATAGGGTGTCAGTAATGAAGTAGCATTTAAGCCTTTACATTGCACATTGCTAGGTTTTGTATTCCAGATTGCATTAATAAATAACTGAAGTAATCCAGCAGGTTCCTACTTTACGAAAAGTACATATGAATGTCAAATGTTCACACACGTTCACTTCAGTAGACAACGTCACCTGCTTCTGTTGAAAAGATCCTGAAAGGTCTCAGGCCAGATGGACGGAATACAAGATTGAGGATAGCAACTCATTTCCTCAGACCCTACACTTCTCCGTGAAACTCCAAATGCGAAGCTCATCTAACAGATCAGCAGGCATCCATTTGTGTTTCAGGACATATGTCTAATTGTGATATGTCTTATCTATTCTTTAGTTGTATTTTGTCTTTTTGAGAGCATGTACAAGTGTTAGCTTACCAGAGAAGCCATATACTGAGTAGCTAACACTTACATATACCCAGTACATTGACACTGTTATAATTTTAAAAAGTGAATTTGATTTTAAATGACTTTCACTTCCGCACATACTATTTTAAATGACATACGCTTGGACGAGTTATCCTTTAGAAGTCGCACCCTTTCTGTCTTTGACACTCACTTTTGAAAGCTTGCATTTCCAAATTTTCTCCAGTGGATGGTGGCCTTTGGATGCTCATGTTTGGATTCTCATGTTTTCCCTGGAAACAGCCACAAGATGGCAGTGCTTCAGAACATTGCTCTATTGGGAAGCTCCCCCTGACCAAGAAGCCATTGTTGGCAGAGTTTACTCGGTTTGATACTGTTAGTGCTTATTATTCAAAAAAGCTTGGGATGAAAACTCGGACCGTGGACTAAGGAAATGGTCATGTGAGTTGTCTGGATTATAATCCTTGATCTAGAGGAACCAGTTTATAGAAGCAATTGTCCTTTGGAACTCATGAGTACTTTCTTGTCTCAGGTTGCTGTTTTCCTGTGTCCTGTTTTCATGTGAGCATGCATTAGTGCAATGACTTTACCTGACATTTATGTCTGTTACTCATAGGCCATTAAGTTGATTATTTATCAAATTTAAAGTATACTCTATTATGTCTTTATCGTCTAAATTGTAAACACAGAGTAAATGAGTATTCTTCCTTTTTATGTGTCTAAAGAGTTGCAGATTTGTAGGTGTTTCTGTTATGCTTTGGTTAACTCTCAAAATCAAAGAAAAATGCTCTTTTTAAAAATAATAATCAAATATGTAATATTGGGCATTCATAATCTAAGAGAAAATTTATAATTCCAGGGTGTCTGTGACAAAGCAAAGCAAAGTCATTTCAGTCCAGAGTCCAGTCAAGGCAGCTAATTCCAGAGGAATCTAATAGAAGTAAGACTTGATGGCTCTGTAGCTATCTTTGGATAAACTTCAAAGTGAGGTTATAGATCATCATAAATGTCTGAGAGAGTGAAGTGTTGATGAAGCCAACTCACTGCTCAAGAAGCAGTTAGCAGGCAGTAAGGGGCTTCTCCCAAGTGTGGCCTCTGTTCCATCAATCTGCTTATAGCCCTCCCTCTGGTGTGGGCTGGACACGGCCCTTGCCAAGTCTGCACTGTAAGCTTCATGTTGGGAGAAGCATGGTTTGGGTCCTCTTTCTTGGACAGCTTCCTGGTAATTCTTCCCTAAATGATCACATACTTGGGCAAGTATTCTTGAAGGATTGTTCTTTCAGAATAGTATGACCTTTGCATTATCCAAGGCTCAATGAGTTGCAAATGTTTACCTTCCACTTGGTGAAACCACAGACTGAATTAATCCTATACTCATTTATCAGGCGACCTGAGAGAACAGCTCCTCAACTGTTTGTAGATGCAGTGGTGTGCACAGACAGCTTGTGCTTGGACTGGTACCTGTAGGCTCAACTGATCACATTCAGCCATTAGAGGTTAATTTTTATCTTGTCTCTTCAAAATCATGAATTTCTTTTTTGTTTCTGGTTTCCTTAACAGCCCAGGGCATGACTGTGGACTGTGGAAGGTTACTGTGGACCCTGCAGATTTGGGTTGCTGGATCATTTTCTGGAAGCTATACTACTTTAATTTCTCATAATGACTATTTTATAATTGTTCTTTCTTGCACTGGCTTTGCTTTATATTCAAAGGAGAAATTTCATATTTACCCTAGAATTCTAATGATTTTAGAAAAGACCTAAAGCCAGAAAGAAAATGAAAATGCTATTTCTTTCAGTTTGGAAAGCTAATATTCTCTACTTAGGATCATCAGTTTGTAATTTGTGGCTCATTCATCACCCAGGACCACACAGCTCCCTTCTTTGCCAAGTTTTGCTCTCATGTAATATAGTCACAAGAAAAGCACCTCTCATGATAAATTTTTATGACAGGAGTTCGTGCTAAGAACATTGAATTATGATGTTCATTTGTATCTCAGTTTATTGAATTAACCCAACTTAGAGAATTGATATCATCATAATAATATTGATGATGACATCATGGGTCTATACAGGACTTTTTGCTTTCTTCTTGTTTATATTTTGAGATTATAATATAATTGCAATGTTTATCTCTTCCCTTTCCTCCCTCCAAGCCCTCCTATATACTCTTCCCTATTCTTCAAATTCATGGCCTCGAGGCTGGAGAGATGGCTCAGTGGTTAAGAGCACTGTCTGCTCTTCCAGGGGTCCTGAGTTCAATTCCCAGCAACCACATGGTGGCTCACAGTCATCTATACTGGGGTCTTCTGGCATGCAGGTGTACATGCAGGGCACTCATACATAAAATAAATAATAAATACTTATCACCCTGCACAAAACTAAAGTCCAAGTGGATCAAAGACCTCAACATAAAACCAGACACATTAAATTGGTTAGAAGAAAAAGTGGGGAAGAGCCTAGAACTCATTGGTACAGGAGAAAACTTCCTGAACAGAACACCAACAGCACAGGCTCTAAGAGCAACAATCAATAAATGGGACTTCATGAAACTGAAAAGCTCCTGTAAAGCAAAGCACACCATCATCAAAACAAAACGACTGCCTACAGATTGGGAAAGAATCTTCATCAACCCTTTATCTGACAGAGGACTAATATCCAGTATATATAAAGAACTAAAGAAGCTGAAAAGCAGAAAACCAAATAATCCAATTAAAACATAGGGAACAGAGCTAAATGGAGAACTCTCTGTAGAGGAATATCAAATGGCAGAGAAACACTTAAAGAAATGTTCAACGTCATTAGCCATTAGGGAAATGCAAATCAAAATGACCCTGAGATTTCACCTTACACCCATCACAATGGCCAAGATGAAAAACTCAAGTGACAACACATGCTGGAGAGGTTGTGGAGAAAGGGGAACCCTCCTCCATTGCTGGTGGGAATGTAAACTTGTACAACCACTCTGGAAATCAATCTGGCACTTTCTCAGACAACTAGAAATAGTGCTTCCTCAAGATCCAGCCACACCACTCCTAGGCATATATCCAAAAGGAGCTCAAGTACACAAAAAGGACATTTGCTCAACCATGTTTGTAGCAGCTTTATTTGTAATAGCCAGAGGCTGGAAACAGCCCACTTGCCCCTCAGTTGAGAAATGGATACACAAATTGTGGTACATCTACACAATGGAATATTACTCAGCAATGAAAAACAAGAAAATCATGAAATTTTCAGGTAAATGGTGGGACCTGGAAAGGATCATCCTGAGTGAGCTGTCCCAGAAACAAAAAGACACACACAGTATATACTCACTCATATAGACATATAACATAGGATAAACCTAGTAAAATCTGTACATCTAAAGAAACTAATCAAGAGAGAGGACCTTGACTAAAACGCTCAATCCCTATCCTGAAAGGCAAAGAGGATGGACATCAGAAGAAGAAGAAAACAGGAAACAACCTAGGAACCTACCACAGAGGGCCTCTGAAAGGCTCTGCCCTGCAGACTATCAAAGCAGACACTGAGACTTATGACCAACTGTTGGGCAGAGTGCATGGAATCTTATGTAAGAAGTGGGAAATAGTAAGAACTGGAGAGGACAGGAACCCCACAAGAAGAACAACAGAGCCAGAAAATTTGAGCACAGGGGTCTTCCCAGAGACTCATATTCCAACCAAGTACCAGGCATGGAGATAACCTAGAACCCCTGCACAGATGTAGCTCATGGCAGTTTAGTGTCCAAGTGGGTTCCATAGTAATGGGAAGAGGGACTGCCTCTGACATAATCTGATTGGCTTGCTCTTTGATCACCACCCCCTGAGGGGGGAGAAGCTCTACCAGGCCACAGAAGATGACAATGCAGCCACTCCTGATGTGATCTGATAGACTAAGATGAGAAGGAAGGAGAAGAGGACCTCCCCTATCGGTGGACTTGGGGAGGGGCATGCGTGTAGTAGGAGGAGGGAGGGAGGGGCTTATGGGGGGATACAAAGTGAATAAAGTGTAATTAATAAAAAAATAAAATAATTCATGACGTCTTCTTTTCATTAATAGTTGTTGCATGCATATAATACATATGTATTTGGATATACACATATTCCTAAATACAACCAATCCATTGATTCCATATAGTGCTACTTATGGAATCATATGAAAAAAATATATATATATAGTTTTCAAAGCTGATTGTTGGCCACAGGACAACCAGTTAGTATGGTTTTTCTAGGAAGGACCACCTCTCCCACTCCCAGATTTACTAGTTGCCAGTATTTTGTTTTGTTTTGTTTTTGTTTTGTTTTGTTTTTATATAAGGTTGAGGCCTGTGAGCTTTTCTATGCCTAGTTTGGCATGTTAGTTGGTGTCATCCTTGTATATCTTACGTTTGAGTGGTTATGTTGGTAAGACTTTAAAGCTATAGCTTCTGATGTTACTAGGAGACATAATCTAGGACTGAATTTCACTATCACTGAGTAATTATCTACGTTTTCAGTACCAAGCATGTTGATTGGGTCTGAAGTCAAATTAAGGAACTGTTGACTTTTTTGCCTTCAAACCCATTGGAAACTATCCAGAGAAAACAGAAAGTCCATAATGTAAACATACTCGATATCAATAATTTCTGTATCCTTATAGATCTCTAAGACAATAGGAAGTGTGACATGGTGAGATGAAAAGGGGTTACTATTTACCAAGTATATAGAAGTAATTAGTCTTGTACCAATAATCTGCTTGTAAGATACATAGATGCAATAGTGACACAAATGCTATGGGAGTAACCAGTCACTCTCTGCTTGGATTTAAGGCCCAAGCTAGGAGCTAGAACTCATACCTAACACCGATAAAGTGGTTAAGAACCTGGGACTAGCTAGGTCATAGGCCTAGGGGAAAACCCAATACTACTATTCTGTTAAAGGAACATAGGGATACAGTGACTCCTAGTGGCATGTTGCTATGCCCATAGATCAGGACAGCACTCAAGCCTCATCAAAGAAGTTTCTTCTTGAAGTAGATGATAATTAACACAGGGACCCACACTGGATAATACGCAGATAATTAGAGACTTTGGAACGCTCGATCCTAAATGGGATGTCTTCAAACTCCTCTCCTCAAGGCTTAGTAATCCATGAAGAAGAGGAGTCCAGATATTGTAAGTGCCAGAGTTGGTCATCAAGCCAAGAAAACCATCTCATCCAGGCACAACAGCACTGACGCACACAGAAGCTCACAGAGACTGGCAGCTCTCACGATACCTGCACACATTCAAATCAGACAAAAATCACAACACTGAGAAGGGGGAGTGAACATGCCATACCGTCCCTAACCAAAGAACTACATGTAATTAATACCCGCTGGGAGAGGAAAAAAAATCGGTTTTTTTTCAGAGTATCTCTGAGTACATAAACCATGCTCCAGGGTAGACCCCCGTGCCCATGAGTGGCCACCACAAAGCGAACTCCATGTTTTTGTTTTGTCTTTTGGTGCACTTATTGTTTCATTTTGGCGTTTTTTTAGTCTTTGTTGATTTTTTTTGACTTGTTTGTTTTTATCTTTATTTTTCTGTGTTGTGTTTGAGAGGGAGAGACAGACAGAGAGACACATAGAGACAGAGACATAGAGGAGTTACGGGAAAAGCTGTAGGAATGGAAGGACATGATCAAAATATATTGCATAAAGTTATCAGTGGCTGGCTCTTTGATCACCTCCTCCTGATGGGGGAGCAGTCTTACCAGGTCACAGAGGAAGATAATGCAGCCAGTCCTGATGACACCTGATAGGCTAGGTTAGAGGGAATGGGAGGAGGACCTCCCCTATCAGTGGACTTGGAGAGGGGCATGGGAGGAGAAGAGGGAGGGACTACAGCTAGGATAGAAAGTGAATAAATTGTAATAAATAAAAAAGAAGTAAAAGGGAAAGTCATCTAAAAATTAAAAAGAGTGGCATATAGCATCTTGAATAGTATTTTGAATAGGTATCTTATGGGAAGTTGAGATGAAACCATGGAATTGGGTTGGTTGGTTGGCATGTGGCACTAGACAAGCCTCCAGGTTACTGAATCTATAAAGAATGTTTTTAGTTACACTCATTTTATTTTTGTGCCATTAAAATCTGCCTATGTGCTAGGAGATGGGTATTTTCCAGCTTTGAAAGGCAGAGAAATCATTAATGGCATTATTCAGTCAGTAAGTACGGGGCTGTGGACATGGCTCAGTTTGTAAAGTGCTTTCTGTGTAAGCGTGAGGAACTAGATTCGACACGCAACATGCAAGTAAACGTCATTCAAGATAATGTGTTTCTAGAGGTGCAGATCCTACAGCAAGTTCATCCTAGAGCTAAGGAGGTAGAGAGAAAACCTTAGTGCAGCCTAGGGGAGATTCTGCATTCCATGTTTAGTGAGAAACTTACTTCAAAATATAACATGGAGAATGACTGAGGGAGGTACCCGGCTTTCAGCTCTGGCTGCCACATGTATGCACAGACACACACACACACACACACACACACATATGCACATTGCTACACTGATGTACACTTACTTCCCCATAGAGATCCAGGTCTTTCATGTTGTTCACCATGATTTATTTCCTCGAGTGACTGAAAGCAGCCTTTATTAACACAGCCAGGTCCTTAGCTGTAGAAGGGGCTTTATCAACCTTTTTTTTTTATAATTTGAAAGGATTTTGTTTAATATAACAAATATCATTTAAAGTCAGGTAAAATCATTCATTTATCAATCATTTTAACCCCACTGCCTCTCAGTGAAGCAGAAAGAAGGTTGATCTCCTCATGCTGCTAGGAGAATCCAAAGGTCAGAAAGCTGTGCAGGCACTGGTGTTTGCCTTGAATTCTTCCTGGATCCTAAGAATGCTCACAGAACCCAGAGAATGATGGTCATGATCTCGACAAGAATAAGCTGACATGGCTCACTCTTTTTACCCAACCCATGGAGAGAAAGTCACGTAGCATCTTATTTACAGAAATGTGCTGTGAACACATTCAACACTTTTCTTGGATCATTATAGTTGGTTTCCATATCTGTGGGCTCTGTATCTATGGGTTCACTAACTGCAGGTTAAAACGTGTGAATAGCATGTTGTTATTTCTAATGTGTATCATGATAGTTGTACTGTACTGAGCATCTATAGACATTTTTATTTTCTAAGTAATATAGTGTAATACAGTGTACAACCATTTATGCAGCATTTACATTGTGCCACTTATGAAAAATAATCCAGAGACTAAAGTATGTAGGAGTATTGAATAAATTAGATAAAAATGCCACATTTTATATAAGGGACTCAAACATCTATGGATTTTGGTATCTATGGGTGATGTCTTAGATACAATATCTCTGGAAATTGAGGAGTGACTATCGTGTAGAAATGATTGGGAGAGATGAGGAAAAATTAGATGCAAGAAATAGGACTGGGAGTCCTCCTCATAATCTTAGCCAGGTATCTATAGCTGGTGCCATGGTCATTCAAGGGCACCTGAGTATCACATACTATAGTACCATATCGGCTACCCTGCTGTATCCCAACTCTCCTCTGATTAACACCTCATTGTAATAGGATGAAAGCTTATTTTGCTTTTCCTCACATTTCTAGTGATTCACTAAAGAGGGGGAAACTTTCTGTGAACAGAGAGCAGCAAAACATTTTTACTGTTTCTTGCTTTGTTCACTCCCACAAAGTCTTTTCATTTTTCTCAATTGCCTTTTGTTGCATCAGCAGTAGAATGCAGTATAACTTAACGTTGACAGTATTGATGGTGTCCCAGAGGGAGATAGGGAGACAAAGTTGCTTCAGGAATACCATGCAGAAAGGAAGTCAAGCTTGGAAAGGAATGGTTGCATGTAGAGATTAGAATTTTCCATGTGCTTACCAAATCCACTAATTACACAGGATAATTCTGCACTATGTCATCTCTGCTTTGCTCTGATGCCTGTTTTTCTTTTTATCCTGTGAACATTTAGAAGAAAAGAGCATCATTTTAAGAGTTTGTTATCCTTCTTGTATTTCATTTCAGAATAGTTACTTCTATCTCTGAGCCCCCAAGGGATGAGTCCTTACTGTTCTGCTTGTAATAATGCAGGTCAGTTGCTAGGCAACACACAGCTCCACAGTTATTACTAAGTGAAAGTACAGAGTTAAAGTAGACAAGCTTTTACTGTGTTTGGAACCTACATGAACAAAGATTGCTGGAACATTCTGTATTAATAAACTGGACTTTCTCAGTTTTTTTCCTGTAGGGTCCTGTTACTTTTCTAAGTTAGGCTGATGGTCTTATAAAGAGGTCTTTTAAAAAAATCATAGTGAATTACAACATATTAAGGGATCTTAATAACATAATTATAGCTTCATTATGAGCTGCTGCATTGCATTAGGCGGAGTGGCAAGCTCATCAGTGTGTTGTCACTACTGACACAGCAGAGGTGAAGCATAATATTACTGTTTAGGGCTTGGCATTTTAGGAAGGACAGATGATGCACTCAAAGTTCTGTTTCACAAAAAATGGTGTCAGGATTGATCAGATTCACCCTTGAAGTTTTTCAATGTTATTATTCCAGTTACCAGTATATATTAGTTATGCAAAGAAGTCCTCCTCAATATCCTAAAAACCCCACTTTTCTTGTGTGCCCAGTCCCATACCTTTCTCATCTCCAGTGGCCACTATTCAGGACTTCCAAAGGTTCACTTATTGGTTTCCACAAACAAGTAAGAACATGCTGTATTTGCCTTTTGGTATCTGTTATGTTTCACTAAACATTATGTTCCTTTTTTGTTTGTTTTGTTTCTTAGACAGGGTTTCTCTGTATAGCCTTTGCTGTCCTGGACTTGCTTTGCAGTCCAGGCTGGGCTCGAACTCACAGCAGTCCACCTTCCTCTGCCTCTCAAGTGCTGGGGTTAAAAGAATGCATCACTATGCCCAACTAACATTATAGTCTTAAGTTGCATCCGTGTTGCTATAAATGACAGGATTCGATTCTATTCTACCATGTGAATATGCTACATTTACAAACCATTTATCTGTTATAGGGAATCTGGGTTGGTTCCATATTTTACTTATTATAACAGCACTATAAGAAATATGTAAACCAGACGTGGTGGCATATGTCTATAATCCAAGCACGAGGGAAGGCAGAAGCAGGTGGATCTCTGTGAGTTAGAGGCTAGCCTGGCCTACAAAGTGCGTCCAGGACAGCCAAGGCTACATAGAGAGAACCCTGTCTTGAAAAAACAAATACCAAAAAGAACGCATCATTTTAGTGTAAAAAATTTATGTGCACTGATGCTACACCTAGTTGTGATTGCTGTATCTGACAGTGGTTCCCATGTTGTCAACAATGTGCATATCAATTTATATCCCTACCAATAGTGTCACCAAGATCTTTACAGTTTTCAACTTAGCTTATTTTTAGAGTTGTCTTTTTTCCTCATTTTTACCACCATTCAAAGATTATCATATATTTCAGCATTGGTGAAAATGCTGTTAACGAAAACAAAACAAAGTTGACAACAGTCCCCACGCCCAGCTGCCAAGTGTGCATGGTTATATCCAGGGAGGAGATATCACCTAGGGAGGGGTGTCACATCTTGAGACCTTGCCCATTTTCCTGCTTTCTGTTATTCTTAGTATACCTTCTAGCTAGATCTAGATACTAATATTTAGTATCAAGGATTAAGAAACATTTATTATTATGCTAAGAGTACATTGAGAGATTAAAAATGTCCCTTCAGTGTAAAATACTTGAAAGAAGCGTTTCAGTGGGTGCCTTGGATTCTAATCTCTTGTGCTCATCACTATACTTGAGATGGCTAGACCGGTTTGTGTGTGTGTGTGTGTGTGTGTGCGTGCAAGTGCACACGTGTGTACTCATTTCTTGAGTGTTTTGGCTGAGAAGGTGCCTGAGCATTAAGGTTGCAACATTTAATTAGAGGCTTGGTCTTAAAGGTGTTAAATATGAAGGGTTGATATCTGAGGGTTAGCATTTGTACTGGGTAGTTTTATGTCAACTAGACTCAAGCTAAAGTCAACCAAGAGGGTGGAACCTCAATTAAGAAAATGACCCAAAAAGCTCCTGCTGCATTAGGCCGTTTTCTTAATTAGTTATTCACGAAGGAGAATTTGTGCCATTGTGCCAACCATGGGATGGAAGTCTCAGGTTCTATAAGAAAGCAGGCTGAGCAAGCCCCGTGTAGCAAGTGTGTAAGCAGTACCCCTCCATGGCCTCTGCATCGGCTCCTGCCCCCAGGGTCTTGCTGTGTCTGAGTTCCTGTCATTGCTGCTTTTGATGATGAACTGTTTAGATGGAACTGTGAGTGGAGCAAACCCTTTCCTCCCCAAGTTGCTTCAGTCACAGTGTTTTATCAACCCTGACTAAGACAGCATTTAAATGTGGGGCCTGCATTTCTCTCGACATATTTAGTTCTGAATCATTTGTATATTTTCTAAAAGGAAGTGGTGGGAGAGTGGTAGTTTAATTTTCTGTCCCTTGTGGATAGGTGGTAGAGGCCTCTATGTACCACCTGGGCAAGGCTTTATGAGTTGGGCTGCATGTGATAGAGCCCTCACCGTTCCAAAACTATAGGATATGAAAAAAAGCAAAAGCAGAGCAAAGAGCTTTGTGATGAGTTTGATATGTTTGCAAGTTCATTTAATTGCTACTTCAAACAGATCCTAAACTATGAAGTAATGTGCTGGTTTTAGCTCAAAAATAATCCTGCAATTTATCAACAACATGAACTTGTTACACTTCAGGTGCTATAGCTTATGAAAGGGATTGCATGACGATCAGATGAAAATATTTTTCAAACCCGAGACCACTCCTGCTTGTACACAGCTTATGCTAGACACTGTTGCCAGTGACCAGGAGATCCATTTTCAGAGTGCTACCTGAATAATCTTTGATCTGGCTTCTTGGATTAGGTGCATCTTGGTGTGCTCTGGGTGGGATGGTTATAAACAACGTCTCGGCAAAGCCTTAACTAGTTTCCCCCAGGGTGGGCCCTTCCCTTTGATGCCTGCCCAGTGGAGATAGGTTTCCATGCTCTCCTGAAGACTGCAAGTCTACCATGAGTAACAGGGTCTAATCAAGACATAGAAAAAGGGAAAGGAGGATGATGGGAGGAAATTGCTGATGCAGCTTCCTTCTGTGGGGATTTTGTTCTGAGAATCTTTGAGTCTTCCTGCTGGAGTCTCTCACTCAGCTCAACACATCTTTTCAGTCTTTGCTCACAGCAAACTCAAGTCAGCAAACAGCTAGACTGTGTGTAGTGTGCTTGCCCTAACTTGGCCTGCCAGGCTTTCTATGGAGTTTTCCTGTCTTAGTTAGGGTTTCTTTGCTGTGAAGAGACACCATGACCAAGGCAATTTTTTTTTCAGTACATAGTTTTTTATTGACACTGTAATAAACATTTTTATTTTATTTATTTTTGTTGTTGTTGTTGTTGTTACAAAAGAACGAAGTAGTTTTATGTTTTTCTGACCAAGGCAATTCTTATAAAGAAAAAATTTAACTGGGGCTGGCTTACAGGTTCAGAAGTTCAGTGCATTATCATCATGGTAGGAAGCATGGCAGTATCCAGGCAGACATGGTGCTGGAGAAGGAACTGAGACTTCTGCATGTTGATCTGAAGGCAGCCAGAAGGAGACTATCTTCCACACTGGGCGGAGCCTGAGCATAGGAGACCTCAAAGCCCACCTTCACAGTGACACAATTCCTCCAATAAGGCCACACCTTGTAATAGTGCCAATCCCTATGGCCAGGCAAACACATGAATCTCTGGGGGACAAACCTGTTTAAACCACCACACCTGGCTTCATGGGTGTGGGCTGGCTGGGATGATATCTCTTGCTGCAGCCCCTTTTGCTGTCAGTCAGTGGAGGCCACTCTGTGAACATTTGGCCTTATCCAGATGAAACTGGCCTTTACATACATTTCTCTGTGTTCAGAATCTTGGTGTGTGAAGAGCAAACGAAGCAAGGTCCTTCACAGAACAAAGGTATCCCCATATTTTATTAGCGTGTACCTGTGCCAAAAGTGCATGTTTTCAAAACATGCAGTTCATGCTTCTCTTCTGCCCTTCTTTACAGACTTGCATTTTTTTAGTTCGTTCATTTCTGTACTCCTCCCTCCTCCTTTTTTGGAAATAATGTTTCAACTTAAAAGTCAGCTTTTTTATTGTATTTTGCTAATAAATAATCAATTAAAGAGAACTGATATGTGTTGAAATTTTTTTTTCTTCTCCACTATCAAAGTAAATATGTTGAAGCAGGCTGGGCTGCAGGGCATTTACAGCCCACATGCAACTCGTTAAGGATTCATTAAGAGACTTTTATATTGAATTTGTTTGTGTAGCCAGTGTTTATATTTCTCCAGCTGATGATTTATCACAAGCTACGGTAGCACTCCCTGTAGATGCATGCAGGCTGTGGATTGTGACTCAAGACTTAGTCACATTTCTTTATGTCCTGAGTCTCAGGTCATTGGGATATGGCCTCTCTGATTCACATGGAAGTTTCCTGGCTGCTGTTCCAGAAGGAAATGTCCCTGTAAAGACAAAGTTTGTAACATAAGCAGTTCCAAGCACAAGTATTTAAGAGCAAATTAGTGGCTTGCTCTCTGTCAGAGTAAGGGAGCTGAAAATGCTATGCTGCTCTCTCATTTGATGGGCTTAGCAGATTTAGAAAAATGCAATTTACACATACTATTGCAGCTGTAAAGCTCTTATTCATGAACTTTGGGACAAGCAGAGTGAGGATGGTCTCTTTATAAAATGTTCAAACAACGTCCCTAAAGGTTAAGGGGCTGTAGCATTTATTCTTGTATATCATTCTTGTAGCAGTTACCGACTTTCTAAGCAGGTAAAGCAGAATTTGACTAAAACTCTTTTCTTCAAAGTTGTATGGTATATGACCTTTTCACCTGTAATCACAGATGCTGTTTTTAGAAGTCTGAATTCCACCAGGAAACTGCTCTCAAAGTGGATATGGAAATGCACTTCACTTTGTCTTGTTTAAATGTCCTGGTTTAAGATTTTTCCCCCTTATTATAAAAAGCTCATGGATTTCAGGGAAGTAATTGGGACATGCAACTTAAAATCAATATGAAAGCTTACCCCTTGATGTGTATCTTGGAGAAGCAGAACTTGCACTCCATACTTTAGGTTTTGTTTTTGGAAGTTATGGCACCTGCTTTCTGTTAGAACCCCCATCTCTTATTATCCCTCGTTCACAAAAGTGTAGCAAAAATACTCTTCTTCCCTCTCTTGCTGATCAACTGTTGGATTGCTATCTGTTTTGTTTTCCAGATTTATATGATTGGAGGATTACTTTGAGATATCTTTACAAGTTGTTATTGATTCATCAATTTGCAACCATCTGAATGACCTTATTTGTGCACAGATATGGACAATGTCATACTCATTTTTGTAGTTTCCAAGACAGGCCTCAATTCCCACTGTTTATGAAGGTGCATTGCATCATACAAAAGTAATTATGACTGGCCACTTTTCCAATCTGGGTATAATTATAATAATTGCAAATTTGAATATCTAATCACAAAAGTATTTTTTTATTTTTATTATTAGTTACATTTTATTAACTCTGTATCCCAGCTGTATCCCACTCCCTCATTCCCTCCCAATTCCACCCTCCCTCCCTCATCTCCTCCCTGCCCCCTTTCGAAGTCCACTGATAGGGGAGGACCTCCTCCCCTTCCATCTGACCCTGTTTTATCAGGTATCTTCAGGACTGGCTGCAATATCCTCCTCTGTGGCCAAGGCTGCTCCTCCCTTGTGGGGGTGAGAAGATCAAAGAGCCTGCCATTGAGTTCATGTCAGAAATAGTCCCTGTTCCCCTTGCTAGGGAAACCCACTTGGTTACTGAGCTACCATGGGCTACATCCAAGCAGAGATTTTAGGTTATATCCATACATGGTTCTTGGTTGGAGTATCAGCCTCAGAAAAGACCCCTGTGCCCAGATATATTTGGTCCTTGTGGAGCTCCTATTTTCTCCATGTCATACTAACTCCCCCTTCTTTCATATGATTCCCTGCACACTGCCGAAGGTTTGGTTATGAGTCTTAATATCTGCTTTGATAAACTGCTAGGTAGAGTCTTTCAGAGGCCCTCTGTGGTAGGCTCCTGTCCTGTTACTTGTTTTCTTCTATGTCCAATGCCCATCCCATTTGTCTTTCTAAATGAGGATTGATCATCTTACCCCAGGTCTTCTTTCTTGTTTATCTTCTTTAGGTGTATAGATTTCATTATGTTTATCATATCTTATAGGTCTATATAAGTGGGTATATACCATGTGTGTCTTTCTCCTTCTGGGATATTTTTTTGTATAAGTAAGAGTTGATTATTTTAAGTTGTCACATATTATTTATTATTTAAAAAAAATTCTGTGTATGTGTGTGTGTGTCTTTGTGGGAGTTTGCATGCTTACATGCATGTGGGTGCTAATGGAAGCCAGAAGAGGGTGTTGGGTCATCAGTCAACATACAACAGATGGTTGTAGGTGCTTTGAACTGAAACTGGGTCCTCTCAAGAACACTGGTACTGTGAAGCCCTCTTTCCAGCCACTAAGATGTGAAATATTCTGTGGTATGATATAGAAAGTTACTGAAAATCCTGTCAGAGGCAACTGTTATTGACACTTGCATGTATTTCTTTCTTGCCCTACATTTGTGTCATCTCTTTCTCCCATCTTTCTCTGTGTTTGATTCCCTTTGGCTCTGCTCTGGTTTGTTTATTTATTTATTCACTTTACATCACAATTGTAGCTCCTCCCTCCTCTCCTGGTCCTAGTTTTTCTCCCACTTCCCTGTGTCCCTCCTCTCCTCCACCTCAGAAAATCTCTTGTCTTTAAAATTTAAATATCAACGTCATTTTCATTGTTTGCCCATTCACTATTACAAAATGACATTTATCTTATTTCTTAAGTATTTTCTTGAAGTTTTTTTTTTTTCCTGAAGTGTTTTATTGCCTGATATTTTAGTTTTATTTTGGCAGACAGTCACATTGATTGAATTTTGAGTAGTATTGTGATGGACACTTCTGAATATTAATATGTAATTGAAGCTTTTTTCTCCTCAGCTATGGAATTACAAGGTACACACGCACAAAAAGAATGCCTAATTTTTATTTCCCTTGGTAGTTTTTGGCAGTTCATTTTCCTTCGCCTTTATGTTCTGGGATGAATGATTCAAGTCCTTTGAGTAAGGTTTTTTTTTTAATTTTAATTATTTTAAACGATTTTCAAAATTTAAATACATTTTGATCATATTCTTTCCCTCCCCAAGCCCTTCCAGATTCTCTTCCCACCACCCACTGGCCCAATTTTAAATTCCTTCTCAAAAACAAAATCCTCAATAAAACAACAAAACCTCCCCAAAATAAGAAAACACACACACACACACACACACACACACACACACACACACGCACGCACACAAATCTGTGGAGTCCATTATATCTTTGTCAACAACTTCTGAATATGAAGCCTGTTCTGTTGATTGATATGCCCATTGTGGTTCATATACCCATTGTCACTCTACTGGAGAAAACTGCCTTTCCCTCTCCCAGCAGGCATAGTGGCAGTTCACTTGTTAACCTTCATTGGTTATACTTTGAAAGCATGTCACAGCAGCCTTTGGTTTCTACATTGTCACAGGATTCTTAGTGACTTGGAATTCTCTTTGTGTAAGAGCCATGGGCACAGATCCATCTACGCAGGCATGTGTACTTTATTTACAGTGAACATGCAACAAGCAAAAGCCATTTACAAATATTTAGGTTCTGAAATATTCCAATAACAGTATCTGAGGTTTAAGCTTTCCATGACAGCAGAATGTAAGAGTCTCCAACTGTCTTTTGGTGTCTCATGTAGGATTGGTCTTTCAGTGATCAAAAGTTGCAGATCTAAAAATCTCTGCACAAGGTGTCAAGGTTTTTCTTCTTCTTCAGTCTGTTTCAAGAGGTCTCAGAGATCAAAACAAGACTCCCCCAAATCAATCTCCTTTGTTAGACTCAGAAGGTTAATGAAGCCAGGCCTAGTCAGGGAAAGTAGGTTTTATATTTATGTTTGTTTTTGAAAGCTTGCCCACCAAGGCCACCAGAAAGAATGACTATGAGCCCAGTGCTGTTCTTTTGTCCAATCAGGAGGACCTCCCTCCTGATTCCTTAGAGAAGTGAAACAACTGTAGCAATGACAGGATGCCCAAGACATTTTCAGTAAATCCACCCCAAGTATTTACATGGATTATAGTCACACCACTGTGGTAATAATGGTTATGCAAAGCATGGGTGGCCAGTAGTTGGCCCACAGGCCACCACCACGTCCTTTCCGTGCCAGAGAAGGCATCTCAGTGATTCAATGAGTCAGCGCCTGAGAATCTTCAGTAGGTGGGGCCACAGCAGCCAACAAAGCATGCTGGAAACTGTTTGCCATTTCTTCCCAAAACTAGAAAAAAGGAGGTATAAACAAAGAGATCCTTATTGATGTTTTAAAAAATAATTTCAAGATTGCATTTTACCTGCATGCATACACACATACACACACACACACACACACACACACACACACACACACGCATGCAGGTACATATATTCTTATTTAATGTTATACACAAATACAATATATTTTGATCATATATATCCCCTACTTCATCTCTTCATCTCTTCCTGGACCTCCTTCCCCAGTATCCCTTTCTCAATTTCATGTAGTCCTCTTTATTCTTGTTTTTTTTTAAGCCTCTGTATCTGGTTAGTGCTGCCCATATGTACATGGCTGTAGCTATCCACTAGAACACAGACACAAAACTGACTCTCCTTCCGCCATCACCCACTTAATAGCCATTAGGAAAAGAGACCTTCCCAGATCCATCGTTTGGGTATGTTTCTAGAGCAGAATTTGCTGGAACATGTAGCATAACAGTTGCTTTTCTTGCTCATAGTTTGAGGATATACTTCATCACTGCAGAGAAGCATGGTGGCAGGAGACAGGTCACATGCATCCTCGTCCGAGATGCAGAAACAGGTGGATGCCGATGCTCAGCTCCTCAACACAGCTTTTCCTTTCTCCTCTCAGTTCAGGACCCCAGCTTACAGAATGCCACCACTTGATGTTTACTGTGGCTGTTTCCATTCGATTCACTCAAGGGAAATTTTCTCAGAGACATGCTCAGAGTTTGTTTCTGAAGTAATTCCAGATTCTGCCATGTTGACAACCAACATGGACCACCACATATGCTAGTTTCGTTTTTTAACTTGCTGAAAGGCAAACACATTGTTTTCCCACAGTGATGGCACAATTTCTTTCTCATCCTCATAAACAACACGTGAGAGTTCCTGAGTTTTTATATCCTTGTTGTGATGGCTAGTCTTATGTCAACTTCCCACAAGCTAGAGTCATCTGAAAGGAGGGAACTTCAACTGAGAAAATGTCATGGTATGATCCAGCTGTTAGGCAGTTTCTTAAGCAGTGATTGCTGGAGGAGGGCCCCGGCGAGTGTGGTTGGTACCATCCCTGGAGTAGTAGTCTTGGGTTCTATAAGAAGGTAGGCTGAGCAAGCCATGGGGAGCAAGCCAGTAAGCAATACCCCTTCATGGTCTCTGTATCAGCTCCTGCCTATAGGTCTCGGCCCACCTTGACTTCCTGTCTTGGCTTTCTTCAATGCTTAACAGTGATGTGGAAGTGTAAGCTTATAAACCCTTTCCTCCTCAAGTTGCTTTGGTCACGGTGTTTTACCACAGTAACCCTAGCTAAGACACTTGCTAACATTAAATTTTGTTTTTTACAGTTGGCACCTATCAGTAGTTTCATTGTGGCTTATATCTGCATTTTGTTGAGCATTCTATTTTCTATAATTATTGGCCAATAGCAAGACATGTCTTCTCAAGTTATTGACTAATTTTGTTTTGTTTTGTTGCTTTTGTTGTTGAACTGCAAGAGTTCTCTATGTATTCAGATGTAAGCTATTTATCAGACACGCACCTTGTAAATTTCTTTCATTCTGTGGGTTGCGATCTCACATGTAGATTGTTCTCTTTGCTGCATAGCTTTAAGCTTTATGTCATCCCATCTGTCTGTTCTTGTTTCTGTTGACTGTGTCCTGGCTCTACACCCAACATACCTTTGTGTCTTAGTTGGAGTTTCTATTACTGTGAAAAAAATACTGACCAAAAGCAACTTGGGGAGGAAAAGGTTTGTTTATTTCAGCTTAAATTTCCATACCATAGCCCATAATCAAAGAAATCAGGGCAGGAACTCAATGCAGAGACCATGGAGGAATGATGCTTACTTCCTTGCTCTTTATGGCTTGCCCAATATATTTTCTTATACCACCCCTCCTCCAGGACTATCTACCCAGGGGTGGCACTGCCCCCAGGGAGATGTGCCCACCCCCATCAATCATTAATTAAAAAATGCACTACAGGCTTATCAATAGGCAAATCTGATAAAGGTGTTTTCTCAACTGAGAGTTCTTCTCAAATATCTTTTGCTCATGTCAAATTGGCATTAAAATCAATCTCTATATATTTTGTTTTAAGAATTTTATAAACAGTTTTGGTGTTTAAATTTAGTTCTTTATTTTGAATTTCTTTAATGGTGTGAAGCAAGGTACAACTTCTTTCACCTGTGGCTCTCCCGCTCTCCCAGCATTTTTTATTGGTGTGACTGTGTTGACACTCTTGTCAAAAGCAAAGTTTTCTATTCTATTCCCCTGGCTTATATGTTTGCCTTTTCCAGTACTACATGGTTGTGATCATGTTAGTTTTATAATTGCTTTTTTTGTGTGTGTGCGCAAGTGTGCGTATATGTGAAGGCCAGAAAGTTGACATCTAGTATCCTTCTAAATTTCTATTATTAGTATTTCTATTATTATCATTATTTCTATTATTATTATTTGAGATAGTATTTTACTGAACCCAATTCACTGATTCATGTAGTCAGCCGGAAAGCCCCAGAACTCCACCCCTCTGCGCTTCTCCAGTACTGGGATCATAAGTATTCACCACTGAGCCCTTGTTTCTTAGGTGGTACTGGAGATTGAAGTCACACCCTCAGGCTTATGTGGAAATTCTCTACAGACTCAGCTGTATTTCCAGCCCTTAGAATTTTTGTTTTTAAAGCTAAGATTGAACCAAGGGCTCGTGTAAGCTACAACCCGAGACCTCTAGGGAGTTTTGAAATCTGGGTGTATGAGGTCTCTAACTTTGTCCATTCAGAGATTGTTTCAACTTTCACTATGGCAAAACCAATACATTGCATGTATAATCTTTGCAACCTGCTAGATCATGATGTTCAAGCAGCAGCCTCCATGTGCATATAATCTATGGAATTTCTTCTTCTTAAGAGAATAACCACAGAGGGTCTCAAACATGGAGCAATTGTGTCTCACAGCAGCAAAGGCATATAGTAACTTTCTTCTCCTCTTTTTAAAAAACTTATTTCTCTGATTTAGTTGGGGTTTCTATTGCTGTGAAGAGACACCATGACCCTAGATACTCTTAGTAAGGAAAACATTTAACTGGAGCTGGCTTATATGCTCAGAGATTTAGTCCATTATCATCATGGCAGGAAACACTGTGACATGCAGGCAGACATGGTGCTAGAGAAGGAGCTGAGAGGTTTACTTCTTTATCCTCAAGTTGCAGAAGGAGACTGTGTGTAACACTAGGTGTAGCTTGAGCATAGGAGACTTCAAAATCTGCCCTGACTGTAACACACTTCCTCCAACAAGGCCACACCTAGTCCAACAAAGCCACATCTTCTAATAGTTCCACTGCCTATTGGCCAAGCATTCAAACACAGGAGTCTATGGGAGCCATTGCTATTCGAGTCACCACATTCTCATTAAACTTAATCCACAGAATAGCTCCTTCTGGATATAGTCTGAGGCACCACAATAAACCTGGTCTCTCCTGGATAAGGAATAATCCTTTCCAGGTAAAAAAAAATCATAGGACACCACACCTTTAATTCCACTGAGAGCTTCTCCTCTCCCTCCCAGGCCACCCTCCAAAGCAGAACCATGAGTCGGATGAACACCGTCTCTGTCCTGTCCTTCCTCATTAGAGGTTGCTGGGAGCTCTGGTATTAGAAGGTGGTGAGTTTTCACTCTTCTGGGAGATTTGTAGTCTAATGCTGGCTCCTCTTTGTGACATAGCTTCCAAATGACTGTCATATGTATCCTTGCTCCTGCAGGCTTTGGAAGCTCAAGACATTACCTGTATAATCATATCAGAGAGACATCTCACGTCATTTTTGGGCCATTATCTTCCTGTTTCCCAAACTCTAGTGAGGATGTAACAAAGGCATAAGTACTCTCAGTGTCCTCTTCAAGTGTCATCTAAGACATGGAAAACAACTGGAACAAATAAAAACCATGTCTGGATGGGGATTGAGCATTTTAGTCAGAGTCCTCCCTCTTGATTAGTTTCTTTAGATGTACAGATTTTAGTAGGTTTATCCTAGGATGGACATCAGAAGAAGAAAACAGGAAACAAGTTAGGAACCTGCCACAGAGGGCCTCTGAAAGGCTCTGCCCTGCAGACTATCAAAGCAGATGCTGAGACTTATGGCCAACTGTTGGGCAGAGTGCATGGAATCTTATGAAATGAAAGAAGTGGGAAATAGTAAGATCTGGAGAGGAAAGGAACTCCACAAGGAGAAGAACAGAACCAGAAAATTTGAACATGCAGGTCTTTCCAGAGACTCATACTCCAACCAAGTACCATGCATGGACATAACCTAGAACCCCTACACAAATGTAGCCCATGGCAATTCAGTGTCCATAAGTGGGTTCCATAGTAATGGGAAGAGGGACTGCCTCTGACATAAAGCCTGCTCTTTGATTACCTCCCCCTGAGGGGAGAGCAGCCTTACCAGGTCACAGAAGATGACAATGCAGCCATTTCTGATGAGATTTGATAGGCTGAGATCAGAAGGAAGGAGAGGAGGACCTCCCCTATCAGTGGACTTGGGGAGGGGCATGCATGAAGAAGGGGGAGGGAAGGTGGAATTAGGAGGGGAGGAGGGTGAGGTTAAAGGGGGATAAAGAGTGTAACTAATAAAACAAAACAAAACAAAAAACCACACCTGCAAAGATTAGCCTTGCAACTCATCCCTACAAAATCCCCATGAACAGTGTCTTCTCTTATGGGGAGGGGGGAGCAAGGGGCCATACTCCTCTTGGTCTGTTTTGTACTCTTTCTTTCCCATGTGTAGAACTTTGTACATGATCACTGGCTTTATCTGGGGGCCTGTGAGTTATTCAACCATTGAGAGGTTGCCAGATGATCCTTATGCATGTTAAAATTTGAGAAACACATATCAGACATTTAGAATGAATGACACCTGTGAAATATACCAGAAGTCTTTATTGAGGCCAGAAAAGACTACCACTTTCAGCATCCTGTTATATACATACATAGCAAAGGACTACAGAAATGAAACGGTGAGACAGGAAGTGCAGGAAAACGAATGAAAAGTTCAGATGAGGTGGCAAATTAACAGCAGGCTGGGCCATATGGAGGAAATTTGAGGGGCGGGGGAGCAAGGGCTGCAGCTGATGGCACCGTGCTGGCATTTGCAGGAGCTTTGGTTTCAGCTTGTTTTTCACTCTGAGTCCTGGTTGCATGTCGTTCTTTCCATCTTTCCCTAATTGCTTTTCCTACCCTGTCTTAGTCTCCACTCTCCTGACCTCTGATGCTATGTCAGCAGTTTGGGTTCTTTATTTGTTTAGTTCCTATGATTCAGGGATTTCTTTTTGTAAACTTGGTAAACTTTTCCATATTTCCAGTCATATTGTTAGTGGGTTTGGAGCATTTTTTTTCCATTTATAGAACCCTTGTTGAAATTGTGGAGTCTTGGACATGTTAACTATTCATATGTGTATGTGTCTCTGTGTGTATGTATTTGAGAACAAGTTAAAATATTATAAAAAAAAATTCCCCCAAATAGGATCACGGTTGGGTGAGCTAAAAAAAAAAATAAAAAATCCTATAATTTGTCATTTTGTCATAGGGCGATGCTTACTCATTATTACATATTAAGAACATATGCATTTCAACGCTTTTGTTTCCTTTAATTTTAACTGACTTATCTGAAACACTTTGGGCTGCATTTCATTTCTGCATGCCATCTGTTACCACTGGATTTTGACCGCTCTGTTTGGCTCAGGCACAGAGCACACAATTAATTTCCCCATCATTCATCTGAACACAGCTGTTTATATTGCCATTTGTCAAGTTAAAGTTGTTTCAATATGTTAACTTCTGGTTAAAAAATAACCAGAAGTTACTTTGGAAGTTTTAGTAGTTGAGGATGCTTAACCAGCGTCACTGACTTCTGTTCTGTGTGCCTCCTTGTTGAGTGCTCATCTGTTGGAATATGGAGCTAACAAACACCCAAACATCATGAGGTCTACTTTGTTTTCCATCCTCTCATACTGAAGACTAATCAGAATTATGCAACCGGCTTTTTGTACCAGAACCTTCTTATTTTAATATACTTGTAGATAACAGTGGAGGAGATTTCCTGAATTCCCTTCACCGCTTTCTCTTATTGGTAGCATTTCGAGAGAATTGTGGTACAACTATAGCAGCACAGTTTCACAATGGCATTCATTGATCACCTAACTGAAACTGTGTATGTATTTGGATTTTGTTAATTTTGCACTAATGCCTCTCTTCCAGGAGTCTGCCTAGCAGACCTCACTCTACTTGAGTGCTAATCCTCTCCACCCCAGGTGTTTTCCTGTTTTCATCACCATTGTGGAATGCCTTTCATCCCAGATAAATCTGCTTTTGTCAGGCTTAGATAACAGCTATGGGTCATGGAGAAGAACAGGAGGAAGGTGAGATATTCTTCTGATTGTATCTTATAGGGAGGTTGACGTTGATTCCTCATTAAGCAGGTAGTCTTGCTTTATTGCCTAAGGTTGTATCTACCAGGGGACATTTCCTTTTTTAGTATTTGTCCTTTATAATACACTAGCCACACCATGACCCCCTTCGTACTCAAAGTGGAGAAAGGTCCCACTTCCCACTGTAATAGGATCTCAGGAAACCTTCTGAGAGGATTGTATGCAGCTAAGAAAGCATTTCAGTATTACTTCCTTTGTGAGGTTATTGCAGACCGCAGCATCTTTGTCTATTTCTTTGCTGAAATACTGGAATATCTGAAACTGGATGATTTATAGAAAACATAATTGTATTTTTTTATAGTTCTAGAGGCTGAGAAATCCAAGGTTGTGCTGGCAACTTGACATAGAGTCATCTGAAAGGAGAGAACCTCAGTTGAGAAAATGCCTTCCTGAGATCTGGCTGCAGGCAAGCCTTTAGGGCATGTTCTTAATCAGTGTTTAATGGGACAGGGACTATTCCATTTTCTATAAGAAAGAAGGCTCAGCAAGCTGTGGTGAGCAAGCTAGGAAGCAGCATCCCTCCATGGCCTCTGCATAAGTTCCTGCTTCCAGGTTCCCGCTCTGTTTTAGTTCCTGCCCTCGATTTGCTCAGTGATGGACTGTGTGGAACCGTAATCTGAAGTAAGCTCTTCATCTTGCTATTTTATCCCAGCAATTGAAATCCTAAGTAGGACAAAGGTCAAGTGACTTCTATTCGACAATGTCCTTCTTGCAGTGTAATTTGCAGAAGAGCAAGAAAGCATGCCACAGAGGAGAGAAGGGCTGGAGTTGATCTTGTCCTTTCTGTGAGAACTTTTTTGCTAACTAATCCACTCTCCTGGTAATGGGATTAACTCTTCGAGAAGGGAAGGACATTCCTGAGCTCATTTCCTCTCACAGATCTCTCCTTCTTACAAACACTGCACTGATAATTAGGTTTCTGACACATGAAATCTATGTGCTGTATTCCAATGACAGTACTAGCCAAGGTCTAATGATAATTATGAAAGCAGAGACTATGCTTCTTGTTATACTGATTCTAGTTGTAAGAAGACTGTCAGACAGCTTGGCAGAAGTATAATCTTTTCTTTGGCTTGAGCACAGGCCCAGGAGGCAGGAAGAGAGCAGGGAAGATGGTGCTTCACTTTTCAGAACTATCGATGCCATTCTAATCGATCTGTTGCCTTTTCCTTTCAGCAAAATGTGCTCTTCCGTTACTCGCATCTAATTTTAATGCTCTTAAAAATAATAAGCCATGGCTTGGGGCTTGGCCTAAGTAAAGTTAACTTTTCATTTGAGGGAGAAGCAGGATAGGATCTGCTGGTGCATGATCAGGTTTCCCAGCAGGAAAAATATGTACTAGAGATATTTGCCAAACATCTTTCTTTAATGTTGAGACAGCGTCTTGTTTTGATGAGATGGTGGTATTTTGTGCCATGCGTGCGACTATTGCTAAGATGGTTGCTTGCTTTCTGCTGTCTTCTCAGCCTTCATGTTAATTAATAGGATATCTTTTCTAACTTGCCTCTCCTGATTTTGGGTCTTCTTGCCTCTGTAACAAATGCTTGATGCCATACACTATTCCTGAAGACATCCCAGACTCACATGCTACAAACTTTCCACTCCGTGCATTTCTCTGACTGCAGGAACTCTTGGGCAGCAGGAATAAGCCAACATGCAAAGTTGCTGATTCTTCATAAATGATGTTTTTCCAATAAAGAATTGGAGTCAGTAGATAATGCTATCAATTTCTTTGCCCCTCAGATGGCACAATCCCATGCCAAGATCTACACTGGCATTATCTAGTAGAATGTTCTTTAATCCTGGAAATGTACCAGCTTCCCTGGATAGGGCTATCATACAATAGCCTGTAGTTACATGTAGCTATGGAATACTTGAAATGTGACTAGTATAGTCACATTTAAATTTACTTTTAAATTTTAGTTAATTTATTTAAATGTAAATAGCCATTTGTGGCTGCCCAGTGAACAGTTGCTCAGAGGGTCCCCAGGAGAACCAAACACCAGTTGCCAACTGTGGTCACTCACACATGGTGTCCTTTCCCTTGCGGATCTTGCTCCCCTCAGTCTAACTTCCTAGCTTTTCCACAATTACCTCTCAAATACACTCTAAGCTCAGATTCTCCCGTTTGCCCAGAGACTGCTTTGATGGATCCTAGCCCAAAAGCTATGGTCACCTCTTCTAGTTCTCTGTCTCTCTTCTGGCAACTCTAATCCTCTGACTCCCCTCTTCTCTATTCCCTGGCCCCTGTACATACCAATCTGTTAATGGCAGCTTTCTCTGTGCACAGCAGAGCCATAAGTACAGTGCTGCCATGAACAAAAAAAAGCCTCAAGTGTCTGAGCACATCCTCAGAGGTAGTCCTCCGCAATTCTGGTGTACCCTAGAGAGGAAATGTAGAATATTCCCTCAGTTCTTTCTGTTTGTGCCACACAATCATTGAAATCCATAGAAACCAAATTATCTGCACTTTCGAGCTTTTGCTGAAGACTAGCTTTGTCTCCTAAAAGGGAGACAAAAGAACACATTGAAATATAAATGGCTGTTATATATATTATATAACATATTCATAATTATATACAATGTAATTATATATTTATAATATATAATATATGTCATATAATATATTGTAAGTATATATATTATATATATTAACGGTATTTTTCAAAAGGCTAAAGCTGTTCACTTGTTCAGGAATACATATTTCCTTCTTTCTCACTATCCAGAGCTTTCTACTTCTCAAGACTGAGTCTTGGGCTAGGAGAGGTGTTCCCCTAAGGAGGCACAAAACAGATAGGGGCAGGCAATGTGAGCTTTTGAGACCCTTCATGCTGTCCACACATGCTCCATTTTTCTCTCTTGGTCAAGTGCTTGTTCTCATTTCTTGGTCTATTGATTTTTCAGTTACATCAAATTTGCTGAAATGAAGACCATCTAATTCTGAGCCTGCTATGAAAGTCCTATAGTGGTGCAGCAAGCTTGAAGATAAGGGTGGGGTACTTGAATCCCATTATTGGAAGCTTTGCTATTCACTGAAAAACACTACTTCCTGGAAGCATTGTGCTTTGGGCCATAGGATGATAACAAGACGAACAAAAGATATGTTATATTTGAATGAATCTGGAATTTATTTTGACTCAAACATTGGAAAGAAGTATGCAAAGTTTTCACTACTCCACGATGTGACTTTACACCCAGAAAATCCTCAAGAATGTACAAAGTATAGGAACTCATTTTATGAGTGAATTCACAAGTTCACTGAATACTGTTTATTTATAAAAGCAATTGCATTCCTATGCTTCAGCAGGATAAAGAAAAAAGTAGGAAATCAGATTTAAAGTGTTCATTCTTTTTCTGTTTTCTCTAAATTGAAGTGTTTTCTCCTGAAAGAAACAGGGTAGACCTTGAGATTCAAAAAGGAAGGAGACTCAGAAGACTTGGGATGCTCATAATAGTTATACCAGCTGCAAGGCCCTCCCCAAGGTTATAAGAATGGCGAACAGTTGGCAGGGGAGAGCAAGCTTGCTGGTAGAGCTGCCTGCAGATAGGGCAGGGGGATCCAGGGACGTAGTTTCCTGTCAGTCATCTATGGGCTTTGTAAGTAACGTTTCATCCATACTTCTGTAAGAAACCCTATAAACTCACTGGTTTACAAAACTAGACATGGGCATGTTCTCTGGTGTGTCAGTGTCCTGTATATGACAAACAGACATGTGTTCATGACTCTTCAGGAAAGTTCATACTATGGGCTTCATAGACATAGAGCATCAAAAACAGTAAGAAAAAAAATTAATAAAGATAAGAAACCTTTTAACAGAAACCTAAAATATTATGTAAAGAAATTAAATACTTTATAAACAATTTGTCAATTTAATGGTCTTGAAGGCAATATTATTAAGACATCATTTATCTCTCTTTAAACTAATTCTTAAGTTAGAACTCCTGCGTTCTAAATCCAAGATGTGTGTGTGTGTGTGTGTGTGTGTATGTGTTATTAATAAGCTGATTACAAAATGCACTTGGAAATGCAAATAATTATGGGTACATAACAAAAAAGAACAGTTAATGGCACTTATGATTTAGTTCAGCTGGTGGACAAAAGTGATGAAGACACGCAAAAATAAATCCCTTTTGTAACTCAGGACTCATTGATCAGCTTGAGCTTTGATAAATAAAAGATGTAACAGGATATGTAAGACATCTCAAAGTGATGATGGGATTGATGAGGGTCACATGCTTCCACAGTGGATTCCATTTCTACAGAATGTCCAGCTGTGTGCCCAAGTGTGTGAAGAGAGTGCACTTCACTGAGAGCAGTGACTGTTCACTTCCTCACCAGAATTGTGCAGAGCATCTAGGACTTCATCGTCGTCTAGAATGGTCGTTCATCAAAGGAGTAGACCTGTATCAAAGAAGAACCTGGAATGCATTGTTTTCCAGCAACTATTCCTCCTGGAATCCTATCCGGTGTGTGTGTGTGTGTGTGTATGTGTGTGTGTAAGAAAGAGAGAGAGAACTTTGGTTGACCTGGGAAGGTATCTGATTCTGGAGCTGGTGTTATGGTGATGCGAGTAGTTCTGAGCTGATGGAAGCAGCTGAGAACTTAGGACCACTGAGAGAGCATCAGCATCAGACACCTGTTATTCATGGAGACGTCCCTCTCCTTCTACCCCTGGAATCTGGATTTCTTACTTTCTGTCTCTTCACTGAGACAAGTTTTCCAGCATAGGTTTGACATAGTCTCAACTACTGGCTTTGAGCAATGTGGCCCACTGAGATGTAGACTCTTGTATTATTTCTGAGCTTGTGTCACTAGCTGCCCTAGGATTTTATCTTAGGCTGAGATGTAAAGGAGCTACATATGGCTAATTCCCCAGGAACAGGAGAAGAAAAATTCGTGGGAGAAAATTACCCACTCAAAGAACAAATGGTTCATTACAAAGGAAGTCCTGGAATTTAGTTAACAATGACACAGCAGTGCTGGCTTCTTGTGACATATGCATAAGGGTAGTATGAGGTATTATCCTTAGGAGAACTGAATTTTCTGTATTATTTTTATAACTTTTCCACTCAGAAATTATTTTTTAAAGTATAGACAAAGTGATCTTAAGAACAAAAGCAACCCCAGAGGCACTGAGCCTGCACCGTGTTCAGAGCCGTGGCGTACAAGCAGCTGAGAAATGGCAGAACAGAGCTGTGATGGACCCAGACACACACAGAGTTGGCAAAGGCACAACCCCAGGGCAAGAGTGCGAGGAAAGCATGAGTTGATCAGACCTTCTTCCAGGATCCTACTTGACACTGTATAAAAGGTGATTCTGAGGGGGAGCCAAGATGGCGGCGCCAGGAGAGCACTG
The DNA here is from genome assembly GCF_030254825.1 of Meriones unguiculatus. NCBI lineage: Eukaryota > Metazoa > Chordata > Mammalia > Rodentia > Muridae > Meriones > Meriones unguiculatus. The sequence continues at coordinate 104,012,767 of NC_083351.1, forward strand.
TGTCTGAGAAGCGGGACAGCACTCTCCATGCAGAGACCAGGAGACTGAACTCTGGGCCCTGAAACTACATCAATCGTGTTTCCCAGGTGAGGGGAGGCCCACGGCGTGGGAATCGGTCGGGTCCACTCTCGGCTGCCCAGCCAGAACCCGGAAGAAATCCCGGGTAACGCGGTCTTTGGGTCTCCGGGCTGGAGCTGCAAGCCTGCGTGTCCCAATCACTTTCCCAGGCTGATCCGTGAGCACAAGGGTGCCTGAGGCTGAGAGTCCCAGTCGAAAGAAAACCCCACGGGGAAGCAAAGTTGCGAGTCTGATCACGGGTCACCCAGTCTTTACCTGGAAGGTCTCTCAGACCACGGGTACCCACCGCCATAGCAACTGAGCTCCCGCTGATCGGAGAGTTGCATGCCCAGCTCAGTGGTACAGACAAGCTGCGCGCCCCAGTGCAAAAGATACTGGGAATCCCTGTCCAGAGAGGGCCCCACAGGGAAGAAAGAAACCAGGCTGCTTGGGTCATCTGAGCGGCTGTGCACCCTGCTCACCAGTACAGACGAACTGCGTGCCCCAGTGCAACAGAGACTAGGAATCCCTGTCCAGAGAGGGCCCCACAGGGAGGGAAGAAACCGTGCTGCTGGGGTCACCTAGGCTTTGCCTGGAGAACATCTCGCTGAACGCAGATCGCAAACAGGTGAGTACACCCAGCCATCACGGATCCGGGCCCAAGCAGGGAGCACAGAGTTATTGGGGAGCCCAGCTCCCACAGACTAGCAGGCGGGCGAACGCTCCTCCAGCCCAGAGGCCTGCTTTATACCAACTACTCCTTACAGACAGAACTGTGTGCCCCAAGACACTAGAGTCTTAGAGTCACTGTCTGGAGAAACAATCACAAGGAACAAGGAAAGAAGCAAAGGGGACAGATTAGGCAACCTACAGGCTGATTAGGTCCCACAGGCTGGCCCAACCCAGGAAACTGCTGTGCCCCAGATAGCCTGCTGTTACCAGGAGAGCAGTACTCACTGGCCACAGATTAACTCTTGAGTTCTGGGGCACAGAGCCCCAACCTCAGACCTACAAAAGACCGGGAACCCTGAGATCAACCCCCAGATACTGTTCCAAGGGACAACTAGTTATCCCTAACAAAACCGACCAAACCATGGGACACACAGGTTACAGCAGCTGATCACTAAATTTACAGCAAGAAACCCAGAAGGAGGGCAGCTGTCTCCAGGACTTCTCCCGGTGAGAGGAGAGCCCTCTCGACTAATCAGGACCACAGTTACCACCCAGGTCTCTATGCCCGAGGTGAGCTGTAGCAACTCCTGAAAAACACCGGCTATCCAGTGACTATACCCAAAAAGCTGAGAAGGCTTCCTTCAGGAAAAACCATCTTCCTGCCAAAGGGATTCTCTCCACCACAGGAGTCCAGGAACAACCAGAAACTAATTTCAAACACCTAAGATAGCCCAATGGGTAGAAGACAGCGTAAAAGTTCAACCAACAAAAGCCAGAGAAATATGGCATCTACAGAAACCAGTTATCCAGGGGCAAATAGCCCTAGAAACCCCAGCATAATTGAAATTCAAGGAGATGACATAACATCTATGCTCATGAAGAAGATAACAGAGGAAACAAATAAAATACGAAAAGAAATAGAAGAAACTGCAGCCAAACAATTTGTGGCCTTTAGAGAGGAAGTGCTTAAATCACTGAATGAAATAAAAGAAACAGGATTGTTCAAACAAACAGCTGAAGGAATTGATGGAAAAACATGAAAATACAGTCAGACAGGTGAAGGAAACCAACAAAATAGCTCAAGACCTGAAGATAGAATTGGAAAAATTAAAAAAAAAAAAACACAAATGGAAGAAATTGTGGAGAGAAAGAACTTAGGGAAGAAAGCAGGAACTACAGAGGTTAGCATAAACAATAGGCTACAAGAAATGGAAGAAAGAATCTCAGGTGTGGAAGATACAATGGAAGAAATAGATGTATCTGTCAAAGAAAATGTTAAGTCTAAAAAATTCCTGACACAGACCGTCCAAGAAATTCAAGACAACATAAAAAGACAAAACCTAAGAATAATAGAAATAGAGGAAAAAGAAGATTCCCTGCACCAAGGCCCAGAAAATATTTTCAACAAAATCGTTGAAGAAAATTTCCCCAACTTAAAGGAGAGGCCAATAAGAATACAAGAGGCCTATAGAACACCCAATAAATTAGCCCAGAAAAGAAAATCCTCCTGCCACATAATAATCAAAACCGTAAGTGTACAGAACAAAGAAAAAATACTAAAAGCTACAAGGGAAAAAGGCCAAGTAACATATAATGGCAAACCCATTAGAATCACACCTGACTTCTCAACAGAGACTATGAAAGCCAGAAGGGCCTGGACAGATATCATGCAGACCCTAAGAGAACACAGATGTCAGCCCAGGCTACTATACCCAGCAAAACTCTCAGTCCTCATAGATGGAGAAAACAAGATATTCAATGACAAAAACAAATTTCAACAATACCTACAAACAAATCCAGCATTACAGAAGACACTAGAAGGGAAAATACAACCCAAGAAAAGTAGCTACATTCAAGAAAACACAGAAAATAAATAACCTCACTTCAGTAAAACAAAAAGCAACCAAGCACTCAACGGTATGACCACAGCCAACATCAAATGCAAAGGATCTAACAGCCACTGGTCATTAATCTCTCTCAACATCAATGGACTTAATTCTCTAATAAAAAGACACAGACTAACAGAATGGATGCATAAACAAAACAATCTGTTGTATACAAGAAACACACCTAACTCACAAAGATAGACATTACCTGAGGGTAAAGGGATGGAAGACGGCTTTCCGAGCAAATGGATGCAAGAAGCAAGCAGGAGTAGCCATTCTAATATCTGATAAAATAAACTTTCAACCAAAATTAATCAAAAGAGATGGGGAAGGACACTTCATACTCATCAAGGGAAAATTCCACCAAGAAGACATCACAATCCTGAACATCTATGCCCCAAATACAAGGGCACCCACATTTGTGAAAGAAATATTGATAAAACTTAAACCACACATAGATCCCCACACACTAATAGTGGGAGACTTCAACACCCCACTCTCAACAAAGGACAGGTCAACTAAACAGAAATTAAACAAAGAAACAATATCTCTAACAGAGGTCATGAATCAAATGGACCTAGCAGACATTAACAGAACCTTACACCCAAACACAAAAGAATTTACCTTCTTCTCAGCACCTCATGGAACCTTCTCCAAAATAGACCACATAGTTGGTCACAAAGCAAGTCTTAACAGATACAAGAAGATTGAAATAATCCCTTGTATCCTGCCTGATCACCATTGAATGAAGCTGGACCTCAATAACAACAGAAATAGCAAAAAGCCTACACATACATGGAAACTGAACAACTTGCTACTAAAAGACAGCTGGGTCAGGGAAGAAATAAAGAAAGAAAATAAAGTCTTCCTAGAACTCAATGAAAATGAAGACACAACATACCCATACTTGTGGGACACAATGAAGGCAGTGCTAAGAGGAAAGTTCATAGTACTAAGTGCCTTCAAGAAGAAATTCGAGACAGCACATTCAAGCAACTTAATGGCTCACTTAAAAACTCTAGAAAAAGTAGAAGCAGACACACCAAAAAGGAGTAGACGGCTGGAAATAATCAAACTCAGGGCTGAAATCAATCAATTAGAAACAAAACAATTCAAAGAATCAATGAAACCAAGAGCTGGTTCTTTGAGAAGATCAACAAGATAGACAAACCCTTAGCCAAGCTAACTAAAAGGCAGAGAGAAACCATCCAAATAAACAAAATCAGAAATGAAAAGGGTGACATAACAACTGACACTGAGGAAATCCAAACTATAATTAGGACTTACTTCAAAAGTCTATACGCAACAAAATTTGAAAATTTAAATGAAATGAACAATTTTCTTGATCGATTCCACTTACCAAAGCTAAATCAGGACCAGGTAAATCAATTAAATAGTCCTATATCCCCCAAGGAAATAGAAGCAGTCATCGAAAGTCTCCAATCCAAAAAAAAGCCCAGGACCTGATGGTTTCAGTGCAGAATTCTACCAGACATTAAAAAAAGAGCTAACTCCAGTTTTCTTCAAACTATTCCACAAAATAGAAACAGAAGGAACATTACCAAACTCATTCTATGAAGCCACAGTCACCTTGGTACCTAAACCTCACAAAGACCCAACAAAAAAGAGAACTTCAGGCCAATTTCCCTTATGAACATTGATGCAAAAATACTGAACAAAATACTCGCAAACCGAATACAAGAACACATCAAAGATATCATCCACCATGACCAAGTAGGCTTCATCCCAGGTATTCAGGAGTGGTCCAATATATGGAAATCCATCAATGTGATCCACCATATTAACAAACTGAAAGAAAAAAACCACATGGTAATCTCCCTAGATGCTGAAAAAGCATTTGACAAAATCCAACATCCATTCATGTTTAAAGTCTTGGAGAGATCAGGGATACAAGGCACATATCTAAACATAGTAAAGGCGATATACAGCAAGCCTATAGCCAACATCAAACTGAACGGAGAGAAAGTTAAAGCAATCCCACTGAAATCAGGGACAAGACAAGGCTGCCCACTCTCTCCATATCTTTTCAACATAGTTCTGGAAGTCCTTGCTAGAGCAATAAGACAGTTGAAGGAGATCAAGGGGATACAGATTGGAAAGGAAGAAGTCAAACTATAACTATTTGCAGATGGTAATGATAGTATACGTGAGTGACCCCAAAAACTCTACCAGGGAACTCCTACAGCTGATAAACACCTTCAGCACAGTGGCCGGATACAAAATTAACTAAAAAAAAAAAAAAATCAGTAGCCCTCCTGTATATAAAAGACAAAAGGGCTGAGAAAGAAATTAGGGAAACAACACCCTTCACAATAGCCACAGATGACATAAGGTACCTCAGAGTAACCCTAACCAAGGAAGTCAAAGACTTGTATGAAAAAAATTTCAAGTCTCTGAAGAAAGAATTAGAAGATATCAGAAGATGGAAAGATCTCCCATGCTCATGGCTTGGCAGGATTAACATAGTAAAAATGGCCATCTTACCAAAAGCAATCTACAGATTCAATGTAATTCCCATCAAATTACCAACACAATTCTTTACATTCCTGGAAAGAAAAATTCTCACCTTCATATGGAATAACAAGAAACCCAGAATTGCTAAAACAATCCTCTACAATAAAAGATCTTCTGGAGGTATCTCCATCCCTGATCTTAAGTTGTACTATAGAGCAACAGTTTTAAAAACTGCATGGTACTGGCATAGAAACAAAATAGTGGATCAATGGAATCAAACAGAGGACCCAGAAATAAACCCACACACTTATGGACACCTGAACTTTGACAAAGACGCCAAAACCATACAATGGAAAAAAGATAGCATCTTCAACAAATGGTGCTGGTCCAACTGGATGTGTACGTGTAGAAAAATGAAAATAGATCCATACTTATCACCCTGCACAAAACTGAAGTCCAAGTGGATCAAAGACCTCAACATAAAACCAGACACATTAAATCGGCTAGAAAAAAAAAGTGGGGAATACCCTAGAACTCATTGGTACAGGAGAAAACTTCCTGAACAGAACACCAACAGCACAGGCTCTAAGAGCAACAATCAATAAATGGGACCTCATGAAACTGAAAAGCTTCTGTAAAGCAAAGGACACAGTCATCAAAACAAAGCAACTGCCTACAGATTGGGAAAAAATCTTCACCAACCATTTATCTGACAGAGGACTCATATCCAGTATATATGAAGAACTAAACAAGCTGAGAAGCAGCAAACCAAGTAATCCACTTAAAAATGGGGAACAGAGCTAAACAGAGAACTCTCTGTAGAGGAATATCAAATGGTAGAGAAGCACTTAAAGAAATGCTCAACCTCATTAGCCATTAGGGAATTGCAATTCAAAACAACCCTGAGATTTCACCTTACACCCATGAGAATGGCCAAGATCAAAAACTCAAGTGACAACATATGCTGGAGAGGTTGTGGAGAAAGGGGAACCCTCCTCCACTGCTGGTGGGAATGTAAACTGGTACAACCACTCTGGAAATCAATCTGGCGCTTTCTCAGACAATTAGGAATAGTGCTTCCTCAAGACCCAGCTATACCACTGCTAGGTATATACCCAAACTTTGCTCAAGTACACAGAAGAGATACTTGCTCAACCATGTTTATAGCAGCTTTATTAGTAATAGCCAGAAGCTGGAAACAGCCCAGATGCCCCTCAGCTGAAGAATGGATGCAGAAATTGTGGTACATCTATACAATGGAGTATTACTCAGCAATGAAAAATAAGGAAATCATGAAATTTACAAGTAAATGGTGGGACCTGGAAAGGATCATCCTGAGTGAGTTGTCCCAGAAGCAAAAAGACAGATATGGTATATACTCACTCATATAAACATACAACATAGAATAAACCCACTAAAATCTGTACATCTAAACATACTAAGCAAGAGAGAGGACCCTAACTAAAATGTTCAATCCTCATCCTGAAAGGCAAAGAGGATGGACATCAGAAGAAGAAGAAAACAGCAAACAACCTAGGAACCTGCTACAGAGGGCCTCTGAAAGCCAGAAGAAGAAAACACAAAACAACCTAGGAACCTACCACAGAGGGCCTCTGAAAGCCTCTGCCCTGCAGACTATCAAAGCAGATGCTGAACCTGATGGTCAACTGTCGGGCAGAGTGAATGGAATTTTCTGTAAGAAGTGGGAAATAGTAAGAGCTGGAGAGGACAGGAACTCCACAAGGAGAGCAACAGAACAAGAAAATTTGAGCACAGGGGTCTTCCCAGAGACTCATACTCCAACCAAGTACCAGGCATGGAGATAATCTAGAACCCCTGCACAGATGTAGCCCATGGCAGTTCAGTGTCCAAGTGGGTTACCTAGTAATGGGAAGAGGGACTGCCTCTGACATAATCTGATTGGCCTGCTCTTTGATCACCTCCCCCTGAGGGGGGAGCAGCCTTACCAGGCCACAGAAGAGGACAATGCAGCCACTTTTGATGAGAACTGATAGACTAAGATCAGAAAGGAGAGGAGAACCTCCCCTATCAGTGGACTTGGGGTGTGGCATGCATGCAGAAAGGGGAGGGAGGGTGGCATCAGCAGGGGGTAGGGAGGGGATAATGGGGGCTACAAAATGAATAAAGTGTAATTAATAAAAAATAAAAAAAGTAAAAAAAAAGGTGATTCTGAATGGATATTCGATATAAGCACCAGGGATAAAACAATATAGCTCTTTATTTTCTTTAAATTAAAAGATAAGTATATTATTTAACCTCTACCTTTTCTCCCTCAGCCCTTTCATGCTCCACCCCCACCAGCTCCCTCCCTAATTCATGATCTCTTTTTTTTTAATTGCTATTGTTACACACGTACATATATATTGTGTTAATTTCAGTAAAGATGGCTCAAATAGGCTCATTTATTTGAATGTCTAGTCCTTGCTTGGTTAAGTGTTTGGGGAAGGATTAGGAGGTGTGACCTTATTGGAATACATATAACCTTTTTGGAGGATGTGTGTCACTGGTGGTATGCTTTAAAAAAAACAAACATTTCTTTGTTTGTTTGCTTATTTTATGTGTTTGTGTGTGTGTGCCTAGGTGTATGTATGTCCACTGAGGTCAGAAGAGGACATCAGATGTATCTCTTATAATTGGAGCTACAATGGCTGTGAGCTACAGTGTGCATGCTAGGAATCAAACCTGGGTCCTCTGGAAGAGCAACCAGTGCTCTTAACTGCTGAAGCCATCTCCCTAGGCACTGGGTGTGAGTGGACTTTCAAAAGTGGATATTTCAAAACTACACACCTGGATCAGTCTTTCTGTCTGCCTGCTGCCTGCAGATCAGAATGTTAAACCCTGAGCTACTGCTCCAGTGCTATGCCTGTTTGCTTCCCTTTCTACCATGATGACCACCCACAACCGTCTGAAATTGTAAGCAAGCCACCCATTAAATGCTTTCTTTTCGAAGAGTTTCCTTGTCATAGTGTCTTTCAACAGTATATGAACCTAAATATATAAATACATCTGGCTTAGTTTGTATAAAGTTATGTGATATATATGTGTACACACACACACACACACACACACACACACACACACACACACATGATTTTGGGGACTACCTGGTATTGGATAACCAGTCAAGTGTTTATCACTGGGGAAGGCTATTTCTCCTGCTCTCAGCATTCTTAGTTGTCTGTAGTTTTTGTTTGGAAATGGGGATCTATGGGATTTCCCTTTTCTACATTAGCATGCCTATTGGCATTCTATTTTCTGAGGTCTCATTTAAGTTCCCATAACAGTGAGGTATCATGGGTATAATTTCCCCTTAATTTCTGGAGACATAATTTCTCTGTAGCCTTAAAATTCCTTTGGCTCATCATTCAGTGGAAAAAAGACAGCATCTTCAACAAATGGTACTGGTCCAACTGGATGTCTACATGCAGAAAAAGGAAAATAGATCCATATTTATCACTCTGCACAAAACTAAAGTCCAAGTGGATCAAAGACCTCAACATAAAACCAGACGCACAAAATAGGTTAGAAAAAGTGGGGAATAGCCTTGAACTCATTGGCACAGGAGACAACTTCCTGAACAGAACACCAACAGCACCAGCTATAAGATCAACAATCAATAAATGGGACCCCATGAAACTGAAAAGCAAAGGACACTGTCATCAGAAGAAAACGAGAGCCTACAGACTGGGAAAGGATCTTCACCAACCCTATATCTGATAGAGGTATAATATCCAGTATTTATAAAGAACTAAAGAAATTAAAAAGCAACAAATCAAGTAATCCAATTAAAAAATGGTCTACAGAGCTAAAGAGAAAATTTTCTGTAGAGGAATATCGAATGGCAGAGAAACACTTAAAGAAATGCTCAATATTGTTAGCCATCAGGGAGATGCAAATCAAAACGACCCTGAGATTTCACCTTACACCATCATAATGGCTAAGATCAAAAACTCAACTGAGAATACATGGTGGAGAGGCTATGGAGAAAGGGAAACCCTCCTCCATTGCTGGTGGGAATGTAAACTTGTACAACCACTTTGGAAATCAATCTGATGCTTTTTCAGACAATTAGGAACACTGCTTCCTCAAGACCCAACTATACTACTCCTAGGCACATATCCAAAATATACTGAAGTATACAACAAAGACATTTGTTCAACCATGTTCGTAGTAGCTTTATTCGTATTAGCCAGAACCTGGAAACAACCCAGATGTCCCTCAACAGAAGAATGGATACAGAAACTGTGGTACATTTACACAATTAAATACTACTCAGCAATTAAGAATGAGGAAATCATGAAATTTGCAGACAAATGGTGGGATTTAGAAGAGATCATCCTCAATGAGGTATCCCAGAAGCAGAAAGACACATACGGTATATACTCAATTATAAGTGGGTACTACACCTATAAGATAGGATAAACATACTAAAATCTGCACACCTAAAGAAGCTAAACTAGAAGGAGGACCCCAGGTAGGATGATCAATCCTCACTTATAAAGACAAATTGGATGGACATTGGAAGTAAGAGAAAAAAGTAACAGGACAGGAGCCTACCAGAGAGGGCCTCTGAAAGACTCTACCTAGCAGTGTATCAAAGCAGATTCTGAGACTCATAACCAAACCTTGGGCAGAGTGCAGGGAATCGTATGAAAGAAGGGAGAGTTAGTAAGACCTGGAGAGGACAGGAGCTCCACAAGGACCAAATAAATCTGGGCACAGGGGTCTTTTCTGGGACTGATTCTCCAACCAAGGACCATGTATGGATATAACCTAGAACCCCTGCTCGGACTTAGTTCATGGCAGCTCAGTATACAAGTGGGTACCCTAGTAAGGGGAAAAGGGACTGTCTCTGACATGAAATCAGTGGCTAGCACTTTGACCTCCCCACCCCCTGTGGGAGGAACAACCTAGCTAGGACTCAGAGGAGGACATTGCAGCCAGTCATGGTGAGACCTGATAAGCTAGGGTTAGATGGAAGGGGAGGAGGACCTTCACTATCAGTGGACTTATAGAGGAGGAGGGAGAAGATGAGGGAGGGAGGGTGGGATTGGGAAGGAATGAGGGAGGGGGCTACAGCTGGGATACAAAGTAAATAAACTGTAATTAATATTAAAATTAAAAAAAGAAGTCAAAAATTCCTTTGGCTCTCAATTCTCACAATATTCTTACCTTTTCTTTCTTAATGTTCCCAGGACCTTAGATTCAGGACCTGTGTTATAGATCACCACTTGTTCTGTACATTTTGACCAGTTGTAGTTTTCTGTAATTGTCTCTATTTCCTGCAAAGAAAAGCTGCTTTGATGACAGATGAGAGATACACTTACTTTTGTGTATAGCAATAAATATTTAAAATGCAGTTTGGAATTATGCTGCTTTGGTGAAGTTGTTCAATCTAGCAGTAGGTTTTCTTCCAAGATTCATGACATTATTAGCCTTAGTAAGTTGGGTATGTGTCTTAGTTACTTTTTCATTGCTGTGATAAGAAACAATGACCAACACAACTTATAAAATAAACCTTTTGTTTTGGACTTACAGTTTCAGAGAATTAGAGTCCATGACTATCATGCTGGGGAACATGGCAGCAGGAAGTTGGGCATGGCATTGGAGAAGTAGCTGAGAGTGTACATCTTGAGACGTGATCATCAGGCAGAGAGAGAGAGAACTGGGAATGCTGTGAGTATTGAAACCTCAAAGCTCATCCCCAGTGTCATACCTCCTTCAACAAAGATATACCTCCTGTTTATTTCTAACTAGCTTTATCAAATGGGACTAAGTATTCAAATATATGAGGCTATGGGGGCCATTCTCACGCAAACCACTGCAATGGTTCCAGTACTAGCCATGATTTCCCTTCTGTTGAGTGGTCCTTAAGTCCAATAGACAGTTGTTGTCCAATATCTTGTCATGGTGGCTGTTGTTGTGGAACATAAACATTGCAGCAGGTAGGAGTGTTAGTTGACAAATACCAACTGTACACAGGGTTCTCTTTAGCCTTCCTATATTCTCGCCTGTACCTGTCATCTTCCATCATTGCGATTCTAGCTAGTCTACTAAGTGTAAGGTGGTAACTCCTATTTTTAAGTTGAAAATTTTTATGATGTATGATGATGAACATTTTTTGTGTATCAACCAGCGCATTTTTATGTCTTTTTTTTTGAGAAGCATCTAAATAGGTTCTTTGTTTATTTTTTATTGTGTTTTTATACATATTAGACAAGTTTATATAGTTGGTAAACATTTCCTTCCAATCTGTGGATGATGTATCTATTTACTCTGTCCATTGTTAAGACTTGTTTTGTAGCCCAACATCTGGTTTAGCCTAAAGAATGTTCTATGAATGCTTAATATTGTTCGAGCCAAATATTTTCCTACTGATTTTCTGTCTGGCAGTGAAGAGTCAGTGTTGTCTACTGTTACTGAACTCACTCTGTCTCCATTCTCAGTCTGTTAATCTTTGGTTTAGGTATGTATAGGTGCTCTAGTGTTGGAAGTGAGTATATTTAAAATTATCCTATCATTTTGATTAATTGACTCCTTTAAAGTAATATAGCAACCTCTTTCTATCTTTAAGATTTTGATTCAAAGTCTCTTTTGTCTTGAGATAAGTGTTTTCTTCTACTATTCATTTCTGTTCTCCAGGAACATATTTTTTTCTATTTATTTGTTTCAGCCTGTGTATATTGTAAAACCTAAGTGAGTCTTTTGTAGACAATAGGTAGTTAGACCTTATTTCATTATTCATTCAGACACTTTAAGACTGTGGAGTGGTGCTTATAGTTTATATATATTTAAAATAATTGTTGATAGAAAGGATTTACTGTTACCCCTTTGAGAATATTTTTCTATCTTATAGTTTTATTGTTATTTTGCTCTCATTGATAATTAAAGTGATATGTTTTGAATTTTTGTTTGTTTGTTTTTGTTTTTCTTTTGTGAATCTTATATAGGTGAGTTTTTGTGTCTATTAAAAGTTACATAAGTATTTTGCAAGTCTTTTCAAAAGTTTAGAAAAACTCAATTTGTACACAAAAAGTTTTATTTCTTCTTACCACAAGTATTGCTGCTGATGTCAGAATTTGTATCTTGTCTAGAACTCATTAAATAGAAGGTTTCATAATTGTTTTTTATTTTTGATACTAAAATTAGAAGTGACAGGAGAGAATGGGGATGCATACCTATATCCTAGAATTTGGAAAGTTAGGACAAGAGGTTTGTAAGTTTGAACATGTTGGGCTGTGGAGGAAGACCTCATCTCAAAAAATCTAGTTTGGAGCTGTTGCTCACTAGTGGAACATACTGCTAACATGAGCAAAGCCCCATGTTCGAGCCCTAGCACTGAAAAAAAAAATGAAAAAAGATGTCTGTTCAGAAAGTTGTCTCCTGTGCCAATGAGTTCTAGGCTCTTCCCCAAGTTTTCTTAGTGTGTCTGGTTTTATCCTGAATAAGGTATCCCAGAAGCAGAAGACACACATGGTATATACTTACTTCTAAGTGGGTACTAATAAGATAGGATAAACATACTAAAATCTGTACACCTAAAGAAGCTAAACTAGAAGGAGGACCTGAGTAAGATGACCAATCTTCACTTAGAAAGACAAATGGGATGGACATTGGAAGTAAGAGAAAAAAAGTAACAGGACAGAAGCCTACCAGAGAGGGCCTCTGTCTACCTAGCAGTGTATCAAAGCAGATGCTGAGACTCATAACCAAACCTTGGGCAGAGTGCAGGGAATCGTATGAAAGAAGGGAGAGTTAGTAAGACCTGGAGAGGACAGGAGCTCCACAAAGACCAAATAAATCTGGTCACAGGGGTCTTTTCTGGGACTGATACTCCAATCAAGGACCATTCATGGAGATAATCTGGAGCCCCTGCTCGGACATAGCCCATGGCAGTTGAGTATCCAGGTGGACACCTAGTAAGGGGAACAGGGACTGTCTCTGACATGAACTCATTGGCTGGCTCTTTGACACACCCCCCGCCCGAGGGAGGAGCAGCCTTGCTCAGCCACAGAGGAGGACATTGCAGCCAGTCCTGATAAGCTAAGGTCAGATGGAAGGGGAGGAGGATGTCCCCTATCAGTGGACTCAGAGAGGGGCAGGGAGGAGATGAGGGAGGGAGGGTGGGATTGGGAGGGAATAAGGGAGGGTGCTACAGCTGGGATATAAAGTAAATAAACTGTAAGTAATATAAAAAACAAAAATTTAATTAAAAAAAGAAAAAAATTGTCATTGTGCTCTTGCAGTATTCTGTTCCCGTAGAGACATTTTCACTGTTGACTTTTGTGCTTTCAGATTCTTCCATACAGCTGATTAGAGCACTTCAACCGGTTCTTCTAACCAGAATAGCTCCACTTAGTGTTTTTTTTTTTTTTTTTTTGTTGTTGTTCTTGGGATTTATCTAGTGGTGAGGCTCTCCAGTTTTGATTGTTGAGAAAAATCTGTGTCTTTTCTTCAGTTCTTCTAGCTAGGAATAATCTTGGCTAGTATTTCTTCTTATTATTGTGTGTGTGTATTTTGAATACATCATCCCACACTCTTATGGCCTGAAAGCTTTTGCCCTGTCTTTGTTACTTTCTATTGCTGTGACCAAGGAATATTAAACAGAGAGAGTGCACTGGGAATGGTGCATGTCTTTTGAGATCTCAAAGCCCACCCAAGCAATTATACTTCCTTCAGGACAACCATACCTCCTAAACCTACTCAATAATGTCACTAACCGGGGAGCAAGTATTCAGATACCTGAGAATGCGGTGGATATTTGATCTAAACTACCACATACTGAATTGTGAGAATTCCCTAGTATATTTTAAGTTACTTTTTTCTTGCTGTCTTCAAAAATCTTTGTCTTGGATATTTAATTACAGTATGTCTCGGTGTAAATTTTCTTTGGGTTGATTCTACCGGGTAGATTTTACTCTTCATTAATCTGGACGTCTATTTTTCTCCTCAGATTTGCGATACTTTTAGACATTATTTTTTTTAAAGCGATCTTATTCTGGGATTTATATAACACATATCTTATATAACATTGATTTTTTTTTCAGTTTACTCATTGAGTTGTTTTATTTCTGGAGTTTCTCTGTGCTTTTATTTTATAATATCTATCATTCATCTGTATTTAGCATTTATTATTATATTTGTTACTTTGTTTTTGCTGTGTATCATTTTCCTAAATTTATACTCGCTTTTTGTCCTTCTTTTATAAATTGAGTATTCATAAGATTATTATTTTGAATTCTCTTTCTCATTTTAAATTTTTTCCTAATTAATTTGATTTACATCTTGGTCACAGGCCCCTCCATCCTCTCCTTCAGTTCCACCCTCCATCCCACATCCTCTCTCCTATTCCTCAGGATAGGGGAGCACCCCTACCCATATACCCCAGCTTATCCATCACACGAGGACTGAGTTCATTTTCTTCCCCTGTGGCCTGGTAGGGAAGTCCCATCCGGGTAAGTGATCAAAAAAGCAGGCAACATATTCTGTGTCAGAGATATCCCCCACTCATATAACCAGTGTGTCCACATGAAGCCTTAGATACCGATCTGCTTTATCTTCTTGAGGTCTGTGCACTGCAGCATGTCTATACTGTACTATATAACTAAAATTGGCTTATAAGTGAGTATATACCATGTGTGTCTTCTGGGACTATGTTACCTCACTAAGGATGATCTTTTCCTTCCAATTGCCTGAAAATTTCATGATTTCCTTGCTTTTGAATGGCTAAGTTGTATTCCATTGTATAAATGTACCACAGTTTCTTTATTCATTCTTCAGTTGAGGGATGTCTAGGTCGTTTCTGGCTACTACAAATAAGGCTGATATGAACATGGTTGATCATATGTCCTTGTTGTATGTTTGAACATCCTTTAGGTATATGCCCAGGAGTGGTGTAGCTGGGTCTTGATGTATGGCTACTCCCAGTTTTCTGAGAAAGTGACTGATTAATTTCCAAAGTGGTTGTACAAGTTTGCACTCCCACCAATAATGGAGGAATGTTCCCTTTTCTCCACACCCTCACCAGCATGTGCTGTCACTTGAGTTTTTGATCTTTGCCATTCTGAAAGATGTGAGATAGAATCTTAGAGTCCTTTTGATTTGCATTTCTCTGATGACTAAGGATAGTGAGCATTTCTTTAAGTGCTTCTCCACCATTCGGGATTCTGCTGTTAAGAATTCTCTGTTTAGCCCTGTATCCCATTTTTTATTACATTTTTATTTTATTTTTATTAGTTTCAGTTTATTCAATTTGTGTCCCAACTATAGCCCATCCTCCATCCCCTCCAAACCACACTCTCTGTCCCTCTTCTTTTCCTATACCCCTCCTCCAGTCCAATGATAAGGGAGGTCCTCCTTCCCTTCCATCTGACCCTAGTCTATCAGGTCTCATCAGGACTGGCTGCATTGTCTTCTTCTGTGGACTGGTAAGGCTGATCCCTCCTCAGGGAGAGGTGATCAAAGAGCCAGCCACTGAGTTCATGTCAGAGACAGTCCCTGCTCCTATTACTAGGAAACCCTCTTGAACGCTGAGCTGCCAAGGGCTACATCTGCGCAGGGATTCTAGGTTATCTCCATGCATGGTCCTTGTTTGAAATATCAGTCTCACAAAAGACCCCTGTGCCCAGATTTTTTTGGTTATCCCATTTTTTAATTGGATTATTTGTTTTTGTAGTATTTAATTTCTTGAGTTCTTTATATATTCTGGATATCAGCCCTTTGTCAGATGTAGGATTGATGAAGATCTTTACCTAGTCTGTAGGCTGCTGTTTTGTTCTGTTGACACTGTCCTTTGCTTTATAGAAGCTTTTCAGTTTCAAGAGGTCCAATTTATTAATTGTAGACCTTAGAGCATGAGCTGTTGGTGTTCTGATCAGGAAAGTGGTCTCCTGTGCCAATAAGTTCAAGGCTCTTACCCACTTTCTCCTCTAACAGATTTAGTGTATCCAGTTTTATATAGAGGTCTTTGATCCATTTGGACTTGATTTTGTGCAGAATGATAAATATGGATCTATTTGCATTTTCAACATGTACGCATCCAGTTAGACCTGCACTATTTGGTGCAGATGCTTTCTTTTTTCCAATGTATTGTTTTGGCTCCTTTGTCAAAAATCAGGTGTCTAATTTTGTTTTTGGTTTTGTTTTCTTAATTTCTCATAATCTCCCCAAAGGCTAGTATCATAGCCCTGTGATTCGTGTATTTAAATAGATTTAAAAAAAAAATCAGGTGTCTATAGGTATGTGGGTTTATTAAATTAGATCCCATTGATCAATCAGTCTATTTGTATGCCAGTGCCATGCAGTTTTTATTACTATTGCTCTGTAATGTAGCTTAAGGTCAGGTATGGAGATACTTCTGGAAGTTTTATTATTGTATAGGATTGTTTTTACTATTCTGGGTTTTGTTGTTGTTTTTCCATAAGAAGTCTAGAATTGTTCTTTCAAGGTCTGTGAAAAATTGTGTTGGTATTTTGATGGGGATTGCATTGAATCTGTAGATTGCCTTTGGTAAGATGGCCATTTTTACTATGTTAATCCTACCAATCTATGAACATGGGAGATATTTCCATCTTCTGACATCTTCCTCAATTTCTTTCTTCAGAGACTTGAAGTTCTTGTCAAACAGGTCTTTGACTTCCTTGGTTAGAGTTACCCCTAGATATTTTATATTATTTGTGGCTATTGTGAAGGCTGTGGTTTTCCTAATTTCTTTCTTAGCCTGTTTCTCATTTGTATACAGGAAGGCTACTGACATTTTTTTGGGAGGGGGAATTAATCTGTATCCAACCACTTTGCTGAAGGAGTTTATCAGCTTCAGGAGTTCTCTGATGGAAGTTTTGGGATTGCTTATGTATACTATCGTATTATCTGTGAATAGTGATAACTTTTTTCTAATTTGTATCCCCTTGATCTCCATTAGTTGTCTTATAGCTCCTGCTAGAACTTCTAGTACTATATTGAAGAGATATGGAGAGAATGGGCAGCCTTGTCTTGTCCCTGATTTTAGGGGGATTGATTTGTATTTCTCTCCATTTAGTTTGATGTTGGCTATGGCTTCCTGTACATAGCCTTTATTATGTTTAGGTATATGCCTTGCATCCCTGATTCCTCTAAAACTTTAAACATGAACCGGTATTGAATTTTGTCAAAGGCTTTTTCTGCATCTAATGAGATAATCATGTGATTTTTTTCTTTCGGTTTGTTTTTATAGTGGATTACATTGGGTTTTCATATGTTGAACAATCCCTGCATTCCTGGGATGAAGCCTACTTGATCATGGTGGATGATGTATTTGATGTGTTGTTGAATTTGGCTTGCAAGTATTGTATTGAGTATTTTTTCATCTATGTTCAAAAGGAAGATTCATCTGAAATTTTCTTTCTTTGTTGAATCTTTGTGTGGTTTAGTTACCAGAGCAACTGGCTTCATAAAATGAGTTACCTCTGTTTCTATTTTGTGAAATAGTTTGAGAAGTATTGGTGTTAGCTCTTCTTTGAAAGTCTGTTAGAATTCCATGGTAAAACCATCTGGTCCTGGGCTTTTTTTGATGGCTGCTTCGATTTCCTTAGGGATTATAGGGCTGTTTAAATGGTTTACCTGCTTTTGATTTAACTTTGGTAGTTAGAATTTATCATGCAAATCGTCTATTTCCTTAAGATTTTCCAATTTTGTGGAATACAGGCTTTTGAAGTAAGACTTACTGATTCTTTGGATTTTCTCAGGGTCTATTTTTATGTCTCTTTTTCAATTCTGATTTTGTTAATTTGGGTACTATCTCTCTGCCTTTTAGTTAGTTTGACTATGGGTTTGTCTATCTTTTTGATTTTCTCAAAGAACCAACTGTTGGTTTCACTGCTTCATTGTATTGCTCTCTTTGTTTCTAACTTATTGATTGATTTCAGCCCTGACTTTATTTGCTGCCATCTAATCCTCTTGAGTGTGCTTGCTTTTTTTTTCTTTATTCTAAAGCTTTCAGGTGATCTGTTAAGTTGCTAATATGGGATCTCTCCAATTCCTTTTTTTTTTTTCAATGCAGTTTATTCAGGAACCTTGAACAATCATCTGACCCTGGGGAAAGCCAGCCCACAGCTTAAATAGCCTCTGGGTATCCAACCCCAGCGTGCCACGTGGGCAATGCAGATAGGTCCACATACATGGAAGCAAGCCAGATCCTCAGCCTTAGCCAAATGTGGAATTGTTCGTGACAGAGAGCACTCACCATCGGGAAGGTAGAAGGTGGAAACCAGCTCCATCTTTAAGGCATAGCATTCCGCAGCTCTCTACAGTTTCCCCTTTTTGTTTTAGATGCATCAGGCAAGAGTAGAGGTCTGATCTCTGATATTAGAAATAAATTGGGACTTTGTACCGATGTTCATTTAGGTGTCATCCACCCAAAGAGCATCAGACCCGTCGGATACCTTTTTCTCAGAGGCGGGACCTGGGGCATCAACCCGCATGCAATCAGACATGCTCTTCTCTGGGTCCAAAGCGGCTGACCCTGAGTGCAGTGCTTAGCCTCGCATCCTGAGTGTAACATTTTAACTTTTTATGGTAGCCAACCATGCTTGGGGAGAATGTCCTGCTTCAATGGCTGTAAAGGCCTGAATGGTCATGGCTGCATTACACTGTTGTGAGACTCTAATCTTGCATATACACCACAGGCAAACCAAGGAGACCAACACCAGAAGGCCTGCTAATGCTCCCATGCCTGCCCATTCCTTCAGATGATTCATGGCTGCAGCAATCCATGTTGATAATCCTGTGGCTAGTCCTGCGTCCACTCTGGTAGAATTTACTGTGACAATGGCCACTCTCAGCTGCTCCATCGTAGTATCGAATTCTCCAGTCCAATTACCTAAAATATATCTGAACAATTGTTTAGACAGATTTGCAGCACAGGAAAAATTCTCATGTTATATACTAGTGACTCAAAGTCCAGCATATTTTCATTGACAGCCAAGTTGAGCGATTTGCCATAGGGTATCAATTTGCTCCTGCACAAGGTCAATCCTCTGATTGAACACCATCAAGCTTCCTTTTAGTTGAGCATTAATTCCTTTTTGTACAACTAAGGCATGAGCTACATTGGCTAAATGATTATTCAGGGTCTGAGCAGTCTGCCCAGTATGACTCATGGCTAATGCCGCGGTGGTAGCTCCACAGCCGCCAATGAGATGGCAGTAACAATGGTGGCTGTAGTTCCAAGATCCCTTTTCTGTCTGAAGAGAGTCATAGCGTGAGGGGCATCAATGGGCACAGGCACCCAGCGAGGCATGCGAGTAACCAGGGCATACCTAAATTTACTAGCATTCCAGCATTGGGCAAAAAAGCAAGTATCATTACCACAATTACTTGGCTCTATCTGGCTAATAATGAATAAAAATGGGGGATATAAATAAACAGGTGTGGGCTTATAGGAAATATTATGAGAAGCCTTAACCCCCTCGTTGGAACATCCTGCATCAGTTCTAGAACTAGCAGTGATGGTGTCTGAGGTCTGAGTAGGTTCAGGAGACCATTGCCCCCAGGGGCGAGACATGTTCCGTGCCAATTGACTAACTCCATGTTTTCCTTTAATACTATGAATTTTCCTCTTAGCACTGCTTTCATGGTGTCCCATAAGGTTGGGTAAGTTGTGCCCTCATTTTCATTGAATTCTCGGAAGTCTTTAATTTGTTTCTTTCTTTATTCCCTCTCCCAGTGATCATTGAGCAGTTAGTTGTTCAGTTTCCATGAGAATGTAGGTTTTTTGTTGTATCTGTTGATGTTGAGGTTTAGCTTTAATCCATGGTGATCTGATAAAGAACCATGGTTTAATTCAATGTTCATATATCAGTTGAGGTTTGCTTTGTGACCAGCTATGTAATCAGTTTTGGAGAAGGTTCCATGTGGTACAGAGAAAAAAATAAATTCTTTGCTATTTGGGTGAAAAGTTCTATAGGCATCTGTTAGCTCCATTTGATTCATGACCTCTGTTAGCTTCATAATTTCCCTATTTAGCTTCTATCTTGATGAACTGTCCATTGATGAGGGTGGATTGTTGAATTAATTAATTATTAATGTGTTGGGATTGATGTGTGTTTAAAGTTTAATGATGTTTCATTTATAATGCAGGTGCTCTTGTATTTGAGGCATAGATGTTCAGGATTGTGATGTCCTCTAGGTGGATTTTTCTTTTGATGAGAACGAAGTGTCATTCCCCATCTCTTTTGATTAATATTTGTTGACAGTCTATATTTATTAGATATTAGGATAGCTACTCCAGCTTGCTTCTTGGGTTCATTTGTTTGGAAAATGTTTTTTCCAGCCCTTTACTCTGAGGTAGTGTCTATCTTTGTTTCTGAGGTGTGTTTCTAGAATGCAGCAGCAGAATGTTGGATCCTGTTTTTGCATTCTGTTAGCCTGTTTTTTTTTTTTTTTTTTTTTTTTTTTTTGAGAATTGAGTTCATTGATGTTGATAGATATTAGTGACCAATGTTAGTTAGTTGTTAGGTCCTTTTATTGTGGAGTTGTGGAGATAGTATGTTTGTGTGCTTGTTTTCTTTTGGTTTTGCTGTTGGGAAGTTATCTATGTCCTGTTTTCTTGGTGTACTTGACCTTGTTGGGTTGGAGTTTTCGTTCTAGTATCTTCTGTAGGGCTGGGTTGGTGCATAAATATATTTTAAAATTAGTTTTGTCATGGAATACCTTGTTTTCTCCATCTATGGTAAAGTTTTGCTAGTTATACTAGTCTGGATTGGCATCTGTGGAACAGGCTTTCATAGTCTCTTGAGAAGTCAGGTGTGATTCCGATAGGTCCACCTTTATATGTTACTTGGCCTTTTTTCTCTAAATTTTTAATCACTTTTTTTGGCCTTCTTTTATATCTTGAGTGCCTCTGAGATTACTTTTTTGAATTCTTTTTATGTAGCTCATACATATCCTTTCTGTTTTGTTTATCTTTTATTGTTTTAATTTTAATTGTGTGTGTACGTGCATGTGTGCGTGTGTGTGTGTGTGTGTGTGTGTGTGTGTGTGTGGCCTGCATAGACCAGAAAAGGATGTCTGATTCCCTGGAGTTGGAGTTACATGAGCTGTGAGCTGTCTTTCTGCTCTTAACTACTGAGTTATCTCCCCAGGCCCTATTAATTTTTTAATTTAGGGTATCATGTAGCCTAGCCTGGCCTTGAACTCATCATGTAGTGCAAGCTGACTTGCGCTTCTGATTCTCCTACCTCAGCCTTCTGAGTTCTGCGATTACAGGCATGAGCCAGCACACCCAGCTAGATCTCCATTTTCTCACATGAGACACTGAAGATCCCCCCTCCCCAATTCTGGTCATGTGGTATTGTATTTACAGTATTCTTTCCCTTCCCTGTCGTTTTGATTTCGTGCATTTGAAGAGCAGAAACTGCTGGGTTTTTTTTTTTTTTGTTGTTGTTGTTTTTTGTTTTTTGTTTTTTTTTTTTTCTCTTTACTGACTGTCTTTGATGGGAGAAACCTTCTAATCAGCTTTGTTACAGATTTTGGAAGCTTCTTTTATGGAAATTCATGCTTAGTACCAATGCTTCTGTCTGAGAAGAATCCTCACAGTTGTGCACAGCCTTTCAGTTTTGTGGCATTGTTCTCATGGTAATACACCACTGATTTCTTATCTTCATGACAGTAGATTGAAAGGCCAGGATGTCTGATGCTTACTTAAATCTTCCCCCCCCCCAGGAAATGTCTCTGGGTTGTGAATTCTTCAGTTCTTTCTTATCATTTCCAATTAAGGGAGATTAAGAAAATGAAGAATGGGAGAGAGACTCAGAGCAGGGAGAAAGAGGGGAAATGAGGAGAAAAAAAAGAAACATTTTCTTATGGGGAATTTCCATCATGGATATAACATTCTGTTTTGTTTTTGTACAAAGTGTTTTTGTAATTGGCACCGAGTAGTATATCAAATGTATATGTCAGTGAACTGAACAAATGGGATAACAGGTTCCTTTGTCAACTTTAAATCTCTGGCAGACACAAGGTTTTGAATAATGTCAAGCTTCAGTTCTTTCATAGACTGAAAGAAAACATACTCCCATTTACCACTTCAGAGAAGTTCTGACTAAAATGTACTTATAAGTGGATCCCTAAAATGGATGCTGCTACATCCATTTTAGGGGTGAATACTTGCTAAACAGCTAAACAGCACCAAGGCTGATTACATGACTTGGATATTGTGAACAGTGCTGCAACAAACATGTATGCAGAATGTTGTCTTATAGTCCTCTGGGCACAGATCCAGGAGAAGTATAAATGGTCATAAGGTGTCTGAAGAACCTTATATTGATTTCCATGATAGTTGCCATAACATGCGGGAAGTATTTACCCTTTCCTAGTCACTCTGAATAGGGTTACGTGGGATCTCAATTTAGTTTTAGTTTTTGTCTCCTTGATGAGTAAACCGGTCATTCTTTTTCCAGAATCACCTGTATATTCCATTAGCTGATTCACTGATTAGGTTATTTTCTGGTATTAATTTTCTTATATGTTTAAATAGCAGCCCTTTTAACAGATGCATGGGTATAGGGATTTTCTCCCCTTATGTAGACTGTCTATTTATCCAATTAACATTTTCATTCACTGTGAAGAAACTCTTTAATTTCATCTAACCACACTTATCAATTCTTCATTCTATTTTTTGAGTTATTGGAGTTCTTTTCGGAATGCCTATACTTGTATTTGAAAGTTTTTTACAAGAGCTTCTGCTCTTCAAGTCTTTCGTTAATCTTTCTAATGCATTTTAAATTGATTTTTTTTTGACCAAAACATAGAACCCCTCTTTCATGTCATAGGTAGATTCTTTTGTCAGGGCCCAAGTCTTACCCATAGCTCTCTCCAGTGTCCTCCCTTAGCTCTGCCTCGTACAGTTTTTGTATATTTCCCAGAACGTTTTCTCCTCAGTTTGTTTGCTTTTATTTTCTATTTGTTGATCTTATATACCAAGTTATTTATAAGATATTTATATTAACTCTTGATTTATTTCAGGATATTTAAGAAAGTTTGGTGCTGCTAATATTATTGGAACACTTTGAATGAACATTATGATTGAAATGTGCCCCATGATTTATCTATCTTCCAGGAGCAGTACAGCCTGCATGTGCTGAGCGCTGCTGCTGTTGGCTGAGGTCAGTCTTTCACCCAAAGTCTCCTGCATTCACTTCAGTTCTTAGGCAGAGCCCAGGTCCCACACCTGCACTCTGGCCCAGTCTGAGGAACCCTGCCCATAACTTCTCAACCTCCAGTTTGGATTCTAGAATGTTTGCTAAAAATCTCAAGCTAGCATATGTTCGGATGAACGTGCAGCTCTGAAAGTTAAAAAAAAAAAAAAGGCAGTTCTGACCCCAGGAAATACACATTATGGATTGTGGTGGTTTGAACAATAATGGTGCCCATAGGCGAATCAATTTGGATGCTTAGTCACCAGGGAGTGGCACTATTTGAAAGAATTAGGAGGTATGGCCCTGATGGAGTAAGTGTGTCATTGGGGTGGGCTTTGGGGTTTCAGAAGAAGCCCATGCCAACCCCAGAGTCTTGCTCCATCTCTCTCCTACAGATCTGGATGTAGAACTCTCAGCTCCGTGTCCAGAGCCATGTCTGTGTGTGTGTTGCCCTGTTTCCAGGCATGATGATAACGGACTGAAACTCTGAAACTCTAAGGCACCCAGTTAAATACTTTCCTTTATAAGACTTGCCATGGTCATGGTGTCTCTTCACACCACTGCAACATTGGCTAAGATGCTGATTTAGATAGACTAGACAATGACCAGCTCAAGTGGTAATTTATTAAAGAAATTACAGTTTGCTACAATCAGGTACATATAATGTTTAGATGAGTATTTAAATCTCAGCAGTGAAATACTGCATTGACTTTTTCAGTAAAGATATTAATAGTTTGTGTTACTTATGTAAAAGGCACATTAAGTAGAGGTAAATAAATTGAAAATCATAAATAGCCAAAATAATTTTGAAATTTCTCTCCAATTCTTATCATGTCTACTTGTTTCCAAACCTTTTTCTCTAGCTACAAGTAAACTTTACACCAAATTATGCACTCTGAATGAACAGCATGTGAATTGAGAATTTTTTCCAAGAGCACGTCAAAATTCCTGCACACAGAAACTAGGACAAAGTCACATGTCATAACTCAAACTATCCATAGTTATTTTTAAAAACATCTTACCGTTAAAAAGGAATAAGTATGCATTGAATGACTATTGCCCCTAGTTAAGGAACTATGTGATTCCCAAGAACTATAGAGTGTATCTATAAGAATAACTGTTTATTGGCCCAAGGTGAAGTCATTTCTGCTTTAGATTAGGTGCACTGGAAAACCAGCTCATGAGTTTTGCATAGGTTGGTTGGACATAAACTTCCTTGAAGTCTAGTTTTCTCTAAGCTTCAAACTTTCTTCCTTTTAAATATTGTTTACTTCCAACAAGACGTGACTACTTTCTTCAAAGTAAACAGGCAGGCTATAAAAAGCCTTATAAGTCATCCTAAGATTTAGCAAGCTCTCACCAAACAAAAACCGTAATGGGTTCAGTATTCATGATTCAAGAACATGCAGATTGAATTTCCCCTAGAATATACATGAGCTTAGAAGTGAAGGGTGAAAGTTGTTGGCCAGTTGTCCTTGAGGTTTTGTGGGAACTGAGATCTTCCAAAAGGCCCCAGAGGTGCCTTGCTAGCCTCAGACTTGACTAAGTTTCCTGGGGCAGAGTGAATTCCTAAGTGTCGCAACTGATGCATGTATGAAGCTTGAAATGTCCCTTTATTTGTTCAAGGCACAGTAAAGGCCAAGGGCAAATATATGATGCAATCTAGGTAATTGTTTCCTTTTCATGAAGATATCAACAAACATCATTTATTGCCTAAGATGGGAACACTTAGTCTTTGATTCTGCCATGAGTATGTCTCACTTGTGACCAAGAGGAGGAGAAGACAATGCAGGTGACACTTATCACTAGTTTATGCACTCTTCAACAAGCATACTATTTTTTCTTTTTTCTTTTTTTTATTTTTATTAATTACACTTTATTCACTTTGTATCCCTTCATAAGCCCCTCTCTCCTCCCCTCCTGATTCCACCCTCCCACTCCTTTCTTCACAAATGCCCCTTCCCAAGTCCACCGATAGGGGAGGTCCTCCTCTCCTTCCTTCTGATCTTAGTCTACCAGATCTTATCAGGAGTGGCTGTATTGTCATCTTCTGTGGCCTGGTAAGGCTGCTCCCCTCTCAGGGGGAAGTGATCAAAGAGCAGGCCAATCAGATTATGTCAGAGGCAGTCCCTCTTCCCAATACTGTGTAACCCACTTGGACACTAAACTGCCATGGGCTACATCTGTGCAGGGGTTCTAGGTTATCTTCATGCATGGTACTTGGTTGGAGTATGAGTCTCTGGGAAGACCCCTGTGTTCAAATTTCTGGTTCTGTTCCTCTCCTTGTGGAGCTCCTGTCCTCTCCAGATCTTATTATTTCCCACTTCTTACATAAGATTCCATGCACATTGCCCAACAGTTAGCCATAAGTCTCAGCATCTGCTTTGATAATCTGCAGGGCAGAACCTTTCAGAAGTCTTCCTTGGCGGGTTTCTAGCTTGTTTCCTGTTTTCTTCTTCTTCTGATGTCCTTCCTCTTTGCCTTTCAGGATGGGGATTGAGCATTTTAGTCAGGCTCTCATTTTAGTCCTCTCTCTTGATTAGTTTCTTTAGATGTACAGATTTTAGTATGTTTATCCTATATTACATGTCTACATGAGTGAGTATATACCGTGTGTGTCTTTCTGCTTCTGGGATAGCTCACTCAGGAAGATCCTTTCTAGGTCCCACCATTAACCTGCAAATTTCATGATTTCCTTATTTTTCATTGCTGAGTAATACTCCATTGTGTAGATGTACCACAATTTCTGCATCCATTCTTTAGTTGAGGGGCATCTGGGCTGTTTCCAGCTTCTGGCTATTACAAATAAAGCTGCTATAAACATGGTTGAGCAAATGTCCTTATTGTGTACTTGAGCCTCTTTTGGATATATGCCTAGGAGTGGTATGGCTGGATCTTGAGGAAGCGCTATTCCCAGTTGTCTGAGAAAGTGCCAGATTGATTTCCAGAGTGGTTGTACAAGTTTACATTCCCACCAGCAATGGAGTTCCCCTTTCTCCACAACCTCTCCAGAATGTATTCTCAGTTGAGTTTTTGATCTTAGCCATTATGATGGGTGTCAGGTGAAATCTCAGGATCGTTTTGATTTGCATCTCCCTGATGACTAATGACGTTGAACATTTCTTTAAGTGTTTCTAAACCATTCTATATTCCTCTACAGAGAATTCTCTGTTTAGCTCTGTTCCCCACTTTTTTAATTGGATTACTTGGTTTGCTGTTTTTCAGCTTCTTTAGTTCTTTATATATACTGGATGTTAGCCCTCTGTCAGAAAAAGGGTTGGTGAAGATTCTTTCCCGATCTGTAGGCAGCCGTTTTGTTTTGATGACGGTGTCCTTTGCTTTACAGAAGCTTTTCAGTTTCATGAGGTCCCATTTATTGATTGTTGCTCTTAGAGCCTGTGCTGTTGGTGTCTGTTCAGGAAGTTTTCTCCTGTACCAATGAGTTCTAGGGTATTCCCCACTTTTTTTTTTTCTAGCCGATTTAATGTGTCTGGTTTTATGTTGAGGTCTTTGATCCACTTACACTTTAGTTTTGTGCAGGGTGATAAGTATGGATCTATTTGCATTTTTCTACCTGTAGACATCCAGTTAGACCAGCACCATTTGTTGAAGATGCTATCTTTTTTTCCATTGTATGGTTTTACCACATGATAATCTCCTTCAATGCTGAAAAAGCATTTGACAAAATCCAACATCCACTCATGTTTAAAGTCTTGGAGAGATCAGGGATACAAGGCACATAGCTAAACATAGTAAAGGTGATATACAGCAAGCCTATATCCAACATCAAACTAAACGGAGAGAAACTTAAAGAAATCCCACTGAAATCAGGGACAAGGCAAGGCTGCTCACTCTCTCCATATCTCATCAACATAGTTCTGGAAGTCCTTGCTAGAGCAATAAGACAGTTAGAGGAGATCAAAGGGATACAAATTAGAAAGGAAGAAGTCAAATTATCACTATTTGCAGATGATATGATAGTATACCTGAGTGACCCCAAAAATTCTACCAGGGAATTCCTACAGCTGATAAACACCTTCAGCAAAGTGGCCAGATACAAAATTAACTAAAAAAAAAAAAAAAAAAAAAAAACCAGTAGCCCTCCTGTATACAAAAGCAAAAGGGCTGAGAAAGAAATTAGGGAAACAACACCCTTCACAATAGCCACAAATGACATAAGGTACCTCAGAGTAACCCTAACCAAGGAAGTCAAAGACTTGTATGAAAAAATTTCAAGTCTCTGAAGAAAGAATTAGAAGAAGATATCAGAAGATGGAAAGATCTCCCATGCTCATGGCTTGGCAGGATTAACATAGTAAAATTGGCCATCTTACCAAAAGCCATCTACAGGTTCAATGCAATGCCCATCAAATTACCAACACAATTCTTTATAGACCTGGAAAGAAAAATTCTCACCTTCATATGGAATAACAAGAAACCCAGAATTGCTAAAATAATCCTCTACAATGAAAGATCTTCTGGAGGTATCTCTATCCCTGATCTTAAGCTGTACTATAGAGCAACAGTAATAAAAACTGCATGGTACTGGCATAGAAACAGAATGGTCGATCAATGGAATTGAACAGAGGACCCAGAAATAAACCCACACACTTATGGACACCTGATCTTTGACAAAGATGCCAAAACAAGCACACTATTTATAGCTCTTTGTATTTTTGTAAGAAGGAATACACATACAGAAGCTGTTTGCCAGAGTCACAGCACTATCTAATTTTTTGATCAAGCTATTGTAATTCTACTCAATAATATGCATACATGATGTTGATAAGACACGCTTTGGTAAGAGGCTTGTAGGACTGATTACATCTTCCTTTGAAATAAGGTCTTTCTATGTTGACCAGGCTAGACTTGAGTATGCTAGGTTGCTCAAACTGTCCTTGACCTTGCCATCTTCCCATCTCCCACTTCTGAGATCTCACTTTTATGACCATTCTTAGTTTATGTTAGAGCTGATGGGAAAAGTTGTCTAGTATGGACAGCATGTGTGTGCATGAAAGTTATAATTCCCATCTTGAAGATGAGTTTATGTAGCTAAATTAAACATTCAGTGAAGTGGAAGTTGTTTTGGCTCTGTAAACATGGGTCACAAGGTGATATTCAGGTTAGAATAGCACTGTCAAAAGAACGAACCAAACAACCTTTCAGATGTGACTGAACATGTACTAGTCATTGTGCTGGAACACTGAGGAGTTTCAGGACTCCTGGGGAGGGAAGCAGTAGTTGCACTCCCTCTAGAATCTCCTGGCTTGTCACAGGATGGGGAACTGAGGGAACTGAGATGGTCTGATCTTTCTCCTCAGAACTGCTGCCACTGAGTGGATGTGCAGCTTGATGGTCTAACGTTTAGAAAGTCTCGAACAACAAAAGTTTTAAGGCGAGGCATGTCTTCTTTAACATCATTTCTGTTTAATTTGGGGTGAGCTAGGCAGAAATTTCTTTTCAAACCCTCTTATGGCTTCATGCACTTGAGAAAACAAAATTATTTTGAGGATCTGGACAGAGACAAGAGGTATTTTTGTATAAAATGCACACACACACACACACACACACACACACACACACACACGTAATAAAACCAGGTAAGTTTGTGCTGAGACATAAAGACAACTCACACATCTCAGTGGCTTAATGCACTATTTTATTTTCATTTCCTCCCCTTCGAGAACTGTCTAGGAGTTTTGGCTTTTACATAGCCTTTGTTCTTGCTCTTGTATCTAGCCTACACTGAAGACAAACATGGCAGAAGAAAAAAAGTGTCAAGAAACACACTGATTATTCTGCTCAAATTTTGGGTCACAAGGCCAAAATGCCAGGGTGTTGGTGCAGTTTTACATATGACCAGAAGAGGGTGCGATGATAATTATAAACCACTCCCAGGCTAACACACCTTTGTAGGCGCACAATCCATGGGAACCAACATACTTTTCAATGTACTTCCTTGCTTTTTTGTTTTGTTTTGCTTTGTTTTTGCCCCGAAATATGTTATTATTAGAAGTGAAAGACTCTTGGAGATGAAAGGCAAACCTTGTTCCTAGATATTGCAGGGGGAGAATCACAGCTTGTGAGAAATGATGGAGTAATTGGCAGCAGAAGCCAGTTCCCATCAGTAGAAAAAACTTCTGCTTCATTTCAACACTCCCCAGTTTGTTTCACTGCACTGATATTTTCCTCAAAAGAAAAACCATTCTGGGGGCAAATTAGAGCTTCCATGTTGAAATGTAGGTTGGAATGAAAGTCATAGAGTGATGTTTATCTCAGTGACTAGTGAAAGTATTGCTAACACAAGATGACTTGTGATTAAATATTACTGTGTAAAGTGTTTATAAAATCCATCCTACATATACTTTTAAAAGTTCAGCTCCAAACTTGACTTCATTCTGCATCAGCTCACTCCTGAGTCTGTAATTTCTTCAACCACCTTTACTCGGCTCTCTGCTTTGCTGCTCATCTCTTCTTTATCTAATATCTCTAGTTTTTGTTTTTTAAACTAAATGCCACACTGGCTAGAGGGCTACACAGACATTTCAACGTTCAGCACTAAGCATATTTTCCTAGTAGAAGAGACTATAAAACACTAGGGTATTCCCCATGCAGTCATTATAGTCAATCACTTGTGTCACTTTGCATATTTATTTGGTGTCTATTGTGTTAATTTAGACACTGTCAAAAAAATAGACTTAAAACTGATCTTGTTCACAAAGAGAAAATTATTTGTGAGGTAAGAAACAGGCAAGAGAAAAAAAGTGACCACAAACTAGAAGAGAACACAGAAAGTTATTAGGCAAATGATAGGAATAATTCTATGACATTTCCATGGCAAGGAATGATTGACATGTATTCAAATAATGGTTCTGTTTGCATAGTCTATTCTGGAATCCAATTAAAGTTTTTGGTCAGCAGACAGATTGTAGTGTATTCTTGACTTGTTTAAAATTCAAATGCCAAATTAGACCATGCTTTCATTTGCTTCAATGGGAACAGACATTTTCTGAGATTGTATAACGAACCCGATGAGGTCTATCTAGGTCAAGGAGGCACACACCATGTTCCGTGCTTCCGGCTAGACTGTCCACAGGGCAGTTGTGTGCTTGGTAAAAACCCACAAATGTGCTCATGGTTGGAGGTTCCCCCCACCTATGTTCTGCATTCAGGGCCCTAGCAAGAATTAGGTTGTACACATGTGCAAGGTAGTTGAGAAGAGATTCATGGAGAAGCATTTGCAAGAGGTGGACAAGATGATGGCAAGTGAATGAAGGATACAAAGCAGGTTTCTTGTCTCCAGCCATGAGAAGAAGAGAAAGAGTAGCTGTAAACATGTTCCCTTAGAAAGGAATAGAGCAATCTGGGCAGAATACATTCATGATAGACCAGTGCCTCAGAAGGAAGCAGTTGGGCAAATGAGTGCATAGTATGTGGCTTCCTGATCTCACATATTCTACAGAGTAGCACCTTGTCTTGATTAAACTACCCCAAAAACAGAGGGAATGAGAATTGTGTTGCTACAGTTCATAAAGGCTGAAATAGAGGCTCGTGGCAAGATGAGTGCTGGACTGTGGCCACTATGGGAGAGCAAATGATGGACTATTACATGGAATTCCTTCTGCTGTTGTTTGCTTTTTTTGTTGTTTGTTTGTTTTCTTGTTAGTTTGTTTTTAGACAGGATCTCACTGTGCAGCCCTGGATGTCCAGGAACTCACCTTGTAGACCAGGCTGGCCTCGAACTCACAGAGATCTACCTGTTTCTGCCTCGCAAGTGCTGGGATTAAAGGTGCCCACCTCAATGCCTGGCTTGTTGCATGGAATTCTTTCCTTGAGCCTATTTGTGTTCTTAGAACTCATATTTGTCTTCAACTGTGAAAATATTTTATTTATAGCAATTCCTGCTCAGTCCTATTGGGGATAACTAAATTAAAAAAAAAAAAAAAGACAAGGTTGGGAACCGAAAGGGTGAAGAAAGTTCAAGTCACAGAGACATTTGAGATTTGACTCTACTATGCTCTGATGCAATATGAGGAAGGAGGCGTGGAACAGAGACAGCTGGGGCTTACTGGCATACTCCAGAGATGTGGAGATGACTGAGGAGTCATGTCTTTGGGATCAAAATCATCTGAGTATGAAGACTAGGACTATACCTCTGGGAGGAGGGAGTTGAAGCGAATATGAGAGGACCTATATCATATGCTCTGAGCTCTGGAGAGTTGAACTATTCAGAGGAACTCAGCTGCTAGAAAACCTTAGAAAAAAATCCACCCATGATATCATGTATGTAATGTTATGGGACATATTAAATAATGACAATGAGGCATACAACAGATATTATATAAAGAGGTTTATTAGCTGGAGGTGAAGAGAGGGAGAGAAGGGAGAGCAGGACATGATCGGGGGAAAGAGAGAGAGGAGCACCCCGACAGAGAAAGGAGAGAGGGCCAAGAGAGGCCAAGAAAAGGGGGCAAGAGAGAAGGGACCAAGAGAGGAGAGACCAAGAGAGGGACCACATGGCCGGCTGGTCTCTTTAAGGGGGTGCCTTCCAGGTGTGGCCACCTGGCCAGTGACAGGATGATATCATAAGTTACTAGGCAACCCAGAAGCAGGTTTGGTTCCAAAATCCTAACAGTGTATACTAACTTACATCCTTCAGCTGCGTTTCCTTCCTAAACATATAAATTTCCTGTGGGACTCTGATAGGATGTAGACATCCTTGAGGATGGTTCAGAATCACAGAATCACAAGCAGGATTACCCACTGAACAGAACAGAGACAAGAGAGCAGTGAGGCCCATGTCGCTGCTGGGAATCCAGACCCATTTGCTAGCAAACTTTAGAAACTGTAGAAGAGAGGAATCCTGAAATAGAGAAAAAGCAGGGTGTTAAACTGAAACCAGTTCCAGCTAGGAGGTTAATGTGGGTAAATCACCATGACACTCTCCTAGGCTGTCTACACTTAATCTTAGTTATATTAAACATGCTAATGAATGCTTTGACGTTCGTGAGTTACCTCCTCCAACTGTAATCTTGCAAAGATCTTAAATCTCTCAACTCTGACTATTACAATATGGATATTTGTGGAGGTTTGTAGCCTAAGGGTCTCTGAGGTTTTAAGCAAATGATTATCCTTAATAATAGGTACATGCATAGGTAGGTGCATCGAAGTGATGCAGAGGGATGTTACTGATTGCATTCTTTTTGTTTGAAAGTTTGATAGTAGCATATTTTAGACTGCATGACATCTTTCTTTTTCTTTATACGTGGTGCAATTAATTTTTAGCCATAGTAAATCTGTATCTATGAACTCCAAAAGTCCTTCAACTTTATTCAGACTCTATAAATTTGCTACTACTGCCAAGATTCTACCTAAAAAAACAACTATCAGATAAGTAATACTCTTGGGCCTTTCCTACTTCTGTAGCTTTGGAATTCCTTAATAATTGACCCTGCATGTCTAGCCCACTGACTCACCACAGTCCTCAAAGAACTCATCACAAAATAATGTGTGAAAATGGTTTTACTGTTGTTGTTCTCCTCCTCCTATTCCTCCTCCTCCTTCTTCCTGGAAGCCATCACAGTTCCTTCTACTCTCAGCAGCTCGGCCATTGCATGCATGTTCACTCAGATGATTTCACTGTGTGTTTATTGAGCATCTCACAAGTGCAGATCACTGTGGTCAATAGACAGGAAATAAACAAGTTGGAACTCAACAATGTGATGCCAAAATGGCCTTGGATGCAAAAATCTATTTTGCTAATTTTGAACACAGGGTGTAAAATTTAAATATCATGAGTTACACTGCTTTTTCATTTTAACTTGTGTATTCTTTTCAAAAGTGGAATGATGGTCCAGCGGTTTAAAGCACTTTTTGCTCTCATAGGAAACATTGGTTTGATTACTAAATGGTGGCCTGCAACCATCTGTAACTCCAGTTCTAGTGACCAGCCCTCTTTTGGCTCTTGAGGGCACCAGAAATACTAATGGTGCCCATATATACATGCAGGCAAAACTTTCATACACATTAAATAAATACATCTAAACTTTTTTAAAGTGTTGAATTTCATAGTTTCCTTCTTCCTCATCATTTATATCTTTAGTGCCACATTTCATATTTTCTCTAGTCATGATTTTAAGGTTCTATGTTAGTATAATTATATTATACATAATTAATTATAATTTATAATTAAATACTTCAGTGTGGTGTAAATATATGAGCTATTTAAACTACATAAAAAACTTAAGCTTTTTTATTATTTGTTAGTTAGCTTTTTTGTAAAAATCTTAAGAACAGGTTTTATTTTCATTTTTTTTAGTAATTAATTTAATTTACATTTCGGTCATCCTTCTTCTCCTCCAGCTCCCACCCTCCCTTCTGCATCCCCATCCATATTCTACCAGAGTTGTCCTCCTAGAGGCTCTACCCAACAACGGTTGTAAACAGATCCTGAGACTCACAGCCAAACACTGGGCGTGGGTAGGGAGTCTACTGGAAAATAGAGGGAAGGAGAAATGTACCCAGAGGTGACAAAAGCTCTTGAAGAAGACCATCAGAAACAATCAATCAGGGCCCAGAGGGGCCTATGGAGTCTGAAACACCAACCAAGGACCTTGCATGGTCATTACATAGGTCCTCTACTTATGATAACAGGTTTTTTTTTTAAATTATATTTTTGAATTCTCAGTGCCTAGAACATAAGAAATTCTCCTCAAAAGTGACTAACTAAAAATGCAGTAAAGAAGAGAATGAAAATGGCAGCACAGTTATTGTACAAATTGCTATGGTTTATATGCCGCTGAATGGGGAGGGCTAAGCAGCACAAAGCATTTAGGATGCTAGCGTTCAGTCAGGAAAGGACAGAGTAGGCCTCATAGATGCTTGCCAGTGGATGCAAATGTCCACAGTTACGCCACACAATGGAGTATCTCCTTGCAATTCTTGGAAGGAGCCTCCAGACTATATTTTGTAATGTAAGGCGAAAAGAGGTTCTGCTGGGAAATAGCCCTCCTGGGAGTTTTCAATTCAACTTTTCCTTCTCCCCCTACCTCTTCTTGAGAGCTGCTATATAGCCCAGTTCTTGAACAGTTTTCATTGCTCAGCCTCTGACTGATATATGTTTGCAGGCATGTACAACCAGATAAAGTAATGAGTAAATGAGGGGCATTTAAAAATATTAAAACGATTTGCATGAATTGTAAGCCTATAAAGTTTCCCCACTTTTAAGATGAATCTTGATGGTCATAGCTACCCTACCTATGATTATAGAGGCCATAATGAGATTGCAAAGACTCTTGGTGTGGTGGAGAATAACTATCACGTGCTGTGTACTTTTATATACCTTGGGGTTTTGAATTAACCAATTAGCCAAAATCATAGGAATTGCAGGAACTCTTTTGATTCGAAAGCTCTATGACAGATTCAAAATTAAATGATGTCATTTCCTCTGCATGGCAGGACAGAGGCCCTGGGAAAAGAACAAGGCAGTCACCACCATGGTGTGTGCTGCCCACTTGGGTGGAATCCCATCTCATCCCTAGCAACATCAACACACATCGTGTGTGCAGACTGTCATAATATTTATCTACAGCATCTGGAATGTGACAGAGTAGGGCTTGTGCCTTCTTTCAAATCTGATCCATTGCTTGGTTTATTTGAACTGGTACAGGGTAGGAAAAAGCTTTATACAAAAGGACATCTGGGAAGAGATGTTCTTGCTTTCCAAGACACTAATGGCACCATAAATCCATGAATCTCATGAAGGGCAGCAGATGTTTGCATGGGAATAACATGAAGAGAGGAAGCTGAAAACTAAAATGGAGATGAAGGACACAGAACTTTGGGCCATACCAGGCTCACATGTTTTCTTTTGAGAACTGCAACGAACTCATGATTTTCTCTTTGGTTCCTAGAGATGATAGGTTTCTGCATACCGAGTAACCCCTGTTTATCTGCTTTGATCACATCCAAAAGTGAGATGGTTGACATTTGGAGACTGGCTGGCTCAAGAGTGAGGCAAGGAGGGGACAGCTTCCCAGGGCTGTAAGACTGGAAGGCTTGTGTTCTCTGAAGAGTTCTGCAGGGACAGTGGCTGAGGTAGACCTGGAAATGTCTGTTCACTGCTATCAGTGCCTGATAATGTTGCCAAAGCCTGTGGGATAGTTTGTGCTTGCCCGAACCCTCACTGTTCATTCTCACTGTTGCTTTTCTTCCTAGACTTGGAAAGACAAATGATTGGGGCCAGAACCCGAGTCCCAGGCTGTAATAAGTGTTGTCCATCTCGGTTGCTCTTTTTTCACCAGATATATTTAAAGCAAATTATATTTAAAAGTGCTAACAGAAAAATTTTCATTTTCATATTTCTGACCTCCCAATTCAACCAGTGACTTCCATCCTTTGTTGGCGTGTTACAATTGTTATAGGAAAAAGAAGTGCAAAGAAGGAGAATTTTTAGTTTTAAAATTCCAAAAGAAACAAAACCTATATTTGCAAGTACTATTTGAAAGCTGCACTGAAGGCCAGCGAGGTGGCTCTGCAGACAAAACTGCTTGCCGCCAGATCTAAGGACCTGACTTTGAGACCTGGAACCCTCATGCTGGAAGGTGAGTGCTCATTTCCGTAAGTTTCCTTTTTACTCCCACACGTACATTCACCATGGAACACGTGTGCCCTTCCCCACAAAATAAATAATGAATAAAAAGATATCCACACTGAATTTTTATTTTCTACTATGCTTATTTTTAAAGTAAACTAATAAAAAGTTTAAGCTAAATATTTAAAATTCATGAACCTTTTTGAGACTTTTAGACACAATTTTTCTGTGTCTATATCACTTTGCCTTATCCTCTCCAGCTCTTCTGTGTCATTCTCTTCTGTATCCACCTCCTCTTTAATTATTATTATATAGACACGTTTATATGATACAACCTACCAAATCTCATTAATGTTGTCCATATGTATGCAAATTTAAGGCTGACCACTTAGGCTTGGGTGACCTATCAGGAGGCTCATCTTTGAAGACAATCGAATCTCTCTTCCCAATGCAATGGCTGCTTATAGTTCCTCAGCCATGGGTAAGACATTGTGAATCCTCATCCCTGTTGGCATGTTGACTGGTGTGGTCTTGTGCTGGCAGCCTTATTGTTGGAGCTCAAGGTTGCAACAGCCTTATCATGTTCAGAAGATGTTATCTCAAAGCAGCCCTCCTGGTCCTCTGGCTCTATCTGCTCTCTCTCTCTCTCTCTCTCTCTCTCTCTCTCTCTCTCTCTCTCTTCGTTTTTATTATTAGTTACATTTTATTAACTCTGCATCCCAGCTGTATCCCGCTCCTTCATTCCCTCCCAATCCCACCCTCCCTCTCTCATCTCCTCCTTGCCCCTTTCCAAGTCCACTGATTGGGGAGGACCTCCTCCCCTTCCATCTCTTTTGTAATGTTCTGTGAGCCTTGAGCATAGATGCTCCATTTGTGGGTAGGCATTCCGCCGTCATGTATTCTCTGCACATTGACCAGTAGTATCCTCCTGCTTCAGCTCCCTCCCTCAGTTCTTGGGGTTGCATGTGGGTGCCATAGCACTCTGTAGCTTTGTAATTTTAAGCTAAAATGCCTCAATGATAATACAGATGTTAATGAGAATGTACATTTGAGCAAAAACCTGAAGGAAGTGAGGGTGATTATTTTAGGAATAAAAAAAGTAAAGGAATCCCTATGGATTGAAGCCTTTTTTTTTTTTTTATAAAGAATGACTTTCAATGAGAGTGAATTTTTCCTCTCTTTATTTAAATCTCTAATGTTCAGCCAAGGTGTTTTTCAAATGATGAAAGGATTAAACATATGTAGTAATATGCTTATCAGATTCTGAGTAACCATACAAATAATGGAGTGCTGTTGCTCCCAATAGCATAGGCAAAACCAGAGATCCATTACACTAAATGAGATTAAACCAGGCACATAAAAACAAACGTGGAGTGATTTTAACTGTGTACAGAACCTAAAAGAGTTGACCTCATCTGTCTAGAGAATGGTTAGCAATGGCTGGAGTAGGTTGGGGGAAGGAGGCCATAGAGAGACAGAGAAGGGTAGAGAGTTGCAGGTACACAGGAGGCATGAACCTTGGCACACTGTTTCACCACAGGGTAGACTGTAGTCACTGCATTGCCTGCCTCCAAACACACAGGAGAGAGGATTTTAAACCACAGCACAATGGACACCTGTATTGAAACCCCACTCTCTACCACATAATGCATACTTTTATATTTCAACTAAAGCAAATTGCAGTATTAAAAAAATGCTGATACTTCTTCTTCGGATGTCTATACTGTTTGCCTTTCTGAATGAAGATTAAGCATCTTACCCAGGATTCTCCTTTTTGCTTAGCTTCTTTTGGTGTACAGATTTTAGTATGTTTGTCTTATATGTCTAATATCCACTTATAAGTGAGTATATACTATGTGTCTCTTTCTGCTTCTGGGACAGCTCACTCAGGATGATCCTTTCCAGATCCCACCATTTACCTGCAAATTTCACGATTTCCTTGTTTTTAATTGCTGAGTAGTATTCCATTATGTACCATAATTTCTGTCTCCATTACTCAGATGAGGGACTTCTGAGTTGTTTCCAGATTCTGGCTATTATGAATAAAGCTGCTACAAACATGGTTGAGCAAATGTCCTTGCTGTATACTTGAGCATCTTTTGGATATATTCCTAGGAGTGGTATAGCTGGATCTTGAGGTTGTACTGTTCCTAATTTTCTTAGAAAGTACCAGGTTGATTTCCAAAGTGGTTGTACAAGTTTACATTCCCACCAGCAATGGAGTAGGGTTCCCTTTTCTCCACAACCTCTCCAGCATGTATTGTCACTAGAGTTTTTGATCTTAGTCATTCTGATGGTTTTAAGGTGAAATTTCAGGAACTTTTTAATTTGCATTTCCCTGATGACTAAGGACATTGAGAATTTCTTTAAGTGTTTCTCTGCCATTTGGTATTCATCAATTGAGAATTATCTGTTTAGCTCTGTACCCCATTTTTTTTAAAGACATCAGAAGAGGGAGAAAACAGGCAATAGGACAGAAGCCTACCACAGAGGGCCTCTGAAAGATTCTACCCAGCTGGGTTTCAAAGCAGATGCTGAGACTCTTAACCAAACTTTGGGCAGAGTGCAGGAAATCCTATGAAAGAAGAGGGAGATGGTGGGACTTGGAGAGTTCAGGAGCTCCACAAGGAGAGCAACAGAACCAAAATATCTGGACACAGAGGCCTTTTCTGAGACTGATATTTCAAACAAGGACCATGCATGGAGATAACCTAGAACCCCTGCTCAGATGTAGCCTATGGCAGTTCAGTATCCAAGTGGGTACCTTAGTAAGGGGAACAGGGACTGTCTCTGATATGAACTCAGTGGCTGGCTCTTTGGTCATCTCCCCCTGAAGGCAGAGGCAGATTTACCAGGCCACAGAGGAATACAGTGCAGCCAGTTCTGATGAGACCTTATAGGTTAGGGTCAGATTGAAGGGTAGGATGAGGACCTCCCCTATCAGTGAACTGGGGGAGGTGCATGGGAGGAGAAGAGGAAGGGAGGTCAGGATTGGGAGGGGCTGAGGGAAGGTCTACAGCTGGGATACAAGGTGAATAAATTGTAATAAATAAAAAAAGATTTAAATGGTGGGAAAAATGTTGATAATTTCTCCTTGTCTTTGAACTTCCCTAGTAGTTCAGAAATTAAATTTGATTTTTCCTATAATTTTGTGTTATCTAGTTTATCAGAGATGTGCAGTGAGATATAGGTTTTCTTTGTATTTTAAGGTAGGGGGGAAGGACATGGGCTCCATTTGTATTTGGAAAAGAGCTGGAACAGAGCCACAGATGAGGAAAATTTATGTGAAAAGTAGAAGAAAAATCTTTGACTGTCCACTAAGCCGACTCACAAGCTTTGACTGTACAGCCAAGTCGAACCAAAGCTGTCATGTCATGGCAGAGGCAGAACTTTCTCTGGAGAAGCTGAGGTATGCACTATCAAAGCAAATCTGATCCAGAACTCAGAATATCAGAGCTACAGAATTTGTTATGTTGGGGGGGGGGAACTATTTCCTTTTCAGACAGCTATATTGTACAGAAGACCCCAGGGATCACAGGCGAGAGCTGACAAAGCATTTAGTATTGGAACACAGTATTCCTACCCGGACCCTGTGCCCTAACTCTTGAGATTCAAAAAGGTGGCTTAAAATGTTTATGCTCGGGAGAAGGAGGAAGTGAGAAAGGGTACTCTTTCAAAGATGCTGACTTTGGAGAAATAGCTCTGCATAAAAGCCTTTTTGTTTCTGTCCCTTAAGATGAAGTCGGACTGTCCAGCTCTTGCTAAATTATAGCAGGGACTGTTTTGTGTGCATTTTCTCTTTTTTTCCACAGTTGTCAACACCAAAGCAAACTATAAAGAAAGCCTTGTCACTCTTGTGAAACGTGGGAGCCCAGGCTTGCCTTTAACTTTTCCAGGCATGCTAATGGGTGAGACTGCTGATTGCTCCCTAACAAATTATTTTCTTTGACTCTTCTGTTCAATGGAAAAATAGACGTGTCAGCTGCATGTGGAATTCTGCTGAGCACAAAACCACTGAACATTAAATTTGGGTTTAGGTTTTCTTTGTAACTGACATGTGACCTCTTCCAGCCAACAAAGGGAGTTGAAGACAGGGATTGATATCCAGCTACTTTTAGGAGGATGCCCTAAGAGCCTGAGGCCAGTGTTTCAGGTCTTCCCCAAAGCGGATGCTGCAATAATAGTTACATAACATAAAAGAGAAATAAAGATGTTGAGGACAGGAATGGGAATAGCAATAGAGGGAAAGAGGAGGGTACAGAAGTGGGAAGTGAGGGAGATGTGGTAAAAATACATGATAAAGT
This sequence comes from Meriones unguiculatus, assembly GCF_030254825.1. Taxonomy (NCBI): domain Eukaryota; kingdom Metazoa; phylum Chordata; class Mammalia; order Rodentia; family Muridae; genus Meriones; species Meriones unguiculatus. The sequence goes on from NC_083351.1 coordinate 104,052,947, forward strand.
TGCTTGAAAATGTCTTTACAAAAGTCACCACTGTGTATAATGAATATACACCAACCCAAATTAAATTACCAAAAAAAAAATCTCAACCAATTTGTTAATGGACAAAGAAGTCAATAAAAACAAGATAGAACTGGCCAGGATGCAAGGAATAAGAGATGACAGAATGCTGAGCTCTAAAGAAAATATATATACTGTGCCCTCTCTCCCCAGGGATCATTGTATAAGAGAAAGCAGAAAGAGTGTTTAAGCCAGAGGTAATATATAACTACAAGGAAACATCTTCCAGGCATAACAGGGCAGCCACACACATGATCTCACAGTGGTTGGGACAGCATGCACAAAACTGCAATCCCAAACAGGAAATCTCACCATGGGGAGGGATGCTGAGCACACAGCTATTGACAATTGTTAGCCGCTGGGAGAGGATGTGTCCGAGAATATATGGGCAGCAAAATTTAGTCTTGAAAGATTTTTAAAAAGAGAGAGAAATAACCTTGGGTGGATAGGAAGAGGAATGCATCTCGAAGAGTTGGGGAAGGGAGTGAACAAAAAACATTACATTTTTAAGCATTAAAAAAATAACAAATACGAGCATTTTAGTAGTGTGGGTATGTGTGCATGTGTGTATATGTGTGTGTGTATACATGCACGTGTTTGTGTGTGTGTGTGTGTGTGTGTGTTTCTGGGATAGAACATAGAACAAGGCTAAGCCAGTATTTTCTTTCAGTACACTGAAGGTATTCACCACTCAATTCATTTAAATATTTTTGAGAGTTATTAAGGGTGATCCATTAGTTAACATATTTAAAATGTATGTCTTATGCACGTTTCACTCTTGAAAGACAGAAATATAGAAGCAGGACAAATAATAAATAAAGCCTAGGCCTGCTCTGTCTTCTATGGCAGCCTCCAGGTTTGTGGGCTTATTGAGAATTTGAGATGTTCAAAATGGATTGTACCTTCTGGATAAGGTACACATTGGGTTATGAATATATATCATGGATTTTATTTGGGAATATGGTAAAATAATTATTACATGGGAATTTGTAAACTGTATTACTCGAGTTATATTCACCTGTTTGTCTTATATTGCAGCTCCTGGATAATTTAAATGAAGATGCATGACCAGTGCCATATTTCCAGTGCCTGGAACGGTGCTAATGAGAGGTCTATAAACCGGCTGCTCCCTAAGTTATATTCCAGTAGCCTTGAAACTACCCACGTGATTGTTAGAAATACAAGTTCTCTGACTCTGCCCAGATCCAGGGATGTTTTGAGCAGAGGCATAACACAATCTGATTTTATTTCAACAGGATATTTGGGATGAAGGTCTTGAAAAGGCATGTCTATGGGTTATGAACAAAAACTGCTGGGGTAACATCCCTTATTAGGCAACAAAATACGGAATCTGGCAAAAAAGTTTTCACTATTGGAGAGTGCAGACAATTTGAGGGAAAAAGAAGCTTAATTGAAGACATTCAGAAGGAATGTATACAGAAAGAGTGGGGCTAAGGAAACCTGTGCCCTCAGAATGAGTAGTGGCTAAAGCCATGGATACTCTGGGAGAATGAAGGTAGGGCATGATGGCTCAAGAGTGTAGGAGACATTATGGCTAGCAGGGTTGCTGTTAATGGCTCATGTAATATTAATGACTGGGCAATGACTGTTAACTGTCAGTGAAAACTCTCTTGTCATTCTCTTCCAGAGTCACATAGGGAAGCTGGCAGTTGATCACCCAACCTGCTTAACTTTCACGCAGCCTTTTAATTAAGCTATTAAACCTAAAGAGGAATGAAACTGAAAAGCTTCTGTAAAGCAAAGGACACCATCATCAAAACAAAGCGACTGCCTACAGATTGGGAAAGAATCTTCACCAACCCTTTATCTGACAGAGGTCTCATATCCAGTATATACAAAGAACTAAAGAAGCTGAAAAGCAGCAAACAAAGTAATCCATTTAAAAAATGGGGAACAGAGCTAAACAGAGAATTCTCTGTAGAGGAATATCGAATGGCAGAGAAGCACTTAAAGAAATGCCCACCCTCATTAGCCATTGGGGAAATGCAAATCAAAACAACCCTGAGATTTCACCTTACACCCATCAGAATGGTCAAGATGAAAAACTCAAGTGACAACACATGCTGGAGAGGTTGTGGCCAACTGTCGGGCAAAGTGAATGGAATTTTATGTAAGAAGTGGGAAATAGTAAGAGCTGGAGAGGACAGGGTCTCCACAAGGAGAGCAACAGAACAAGAAAATTTGACAGGAACTTCCCGGAGACTCATACTCCAATCAAGGACTATTCATGGAGATAACCTAAAACTCCTGCACAGATGTAGCCCATGGCAGTTCAGTGTCCAAGTGGGTTACATAGTAATGGGAAGAGGGACTGCCTCTGACATAATCTGATTGGCCTGGTCTTTGATCACCTCCCCCTGGGGGGGGGGAGAGCAGCCTTACCAGGCCACAGAAAATGACAATGCAGCCACTTCTGATGAGAACTGATAGACAAAGATCAGAAGGAAGGAGAGGAGGACCTCCCCTATCAGTGGACTTGGGGAGGGGCATGCATGCAGAAAGGGGAGGGAGGGTGGGATGGGGAGGGGAGGATGGAGCGGCTTATGGGGGGATACAAAATGAATAAAGTGTAATTAATAAAAGTTAAATAAATTAAAAAACAAAAAACCCAAAGAGGAGGTTTATGCTAAATCAATCCCTGGGTTGCAACACTGAACATGGATGAGTCCATGGTTTTCCTGGTTGGATTTTTGACTTTAAAATATGAAATACCAAAAACAAAAGTAAGAAAGAAAGAAAGAAAGAAAGACCGACAGAAAGAAAGAAAGAAAGAAAGAAAGAAAGGAAGGAAGGAAGGAAGGAAGGAAGGAAGGAAAGGAAAGGAAACTTTCAAGGTGTTGGCTCTTCCCCAGCTCCCCTAAACCTCAATATGATTTCAAAGTGAAAAAGAGCCTCTGCTTAAAAAGCTGGGGGCAGCATCTGTAAGACGTTCTCTTGACGCCTTCTAATGACGCAGGGTATGGCATGGTTTTTAAGAATCCTTTTCTGCTCTCACTGCTGTATTTTAAAGATATACCACTCTCACAGACTCTTTCCCTTAAAATAGGGCTTCTTAGAATCTCGGGGCCACTGTCTAGCAGCAAGCAGTATCCTCAATGAGACTTGGAGAAGTTCTATCTAAAGAATGTCGTGGTTTTGGCTTCTGCCTAGTAGAGGAAACTCCAGTATGATTGATAGAAAATCCACAATGCTTCAGAGAATTATATGAAATAAATACTTCAAGAGCAGCCTAAAAATGGCAGACTATTTATCAGGCTGAGAAAACCACCCACTTCAAACATGGGCTGTTTAAATGGGAAAAGAAAGATGTCAGGAAGAGGAGCCAACATCTTTGGAAGATAACCCCAAGGGATGGTATTTAGAAATAACCGAGAAACATGCATGTGCCAGATTTCAGAATTACTGGAGACCAGTGGCTCCCATGTGCACCTGCTTTTGCCATTTTTACACAGAAGTGTAAAATGCCATTTTTAGACAGAAGTGTCTAGAGTGAACATTGCATGCCAGTTCCACCACTCCATGTTAGGTAGACATGTAGGGGCAGAGCCTTGCTCTTCAGCAGGAGAAGAATGGTACATATAGAGTTGACACATTAGAAGTCTTTGTCACACCTAAACCTGCTTTAGGAGAAATTCTACAAATTTGAAGCCTGAAATGTATACTGTGGGATTTGAGGTCTTGAAGAAGAACATGAATATACTTTGCATTTGCAAGGGATGTTTCATGACAGGATGCAGTATTTTAGCAGAATTCATGTGTCAAAGATGATCGAAAAGTCTCCCATCCTGTGAACTTTTTACAAAACTCCACCGTCTTTCCACCAGGAGGTCAAATGTTCCCTCTTTCTTTAATTTAATATTTATGATTTTCTTGAGTGACAGAGTATGGTGGAGATGACATACTGTGTGTGAGTTCATGAGCCTCTGCTTTGTTACTCTGGAGCTTGTTCTTGGGAACTACGCTTGGGAAGGAAAAATGAAGCAGCCTGTGGAGACATTCACATGTGAAACATTTGTTTCCCATCTGATGGGACATGCTCTAGGACATGGAAATGAGAGATCCCTGCCCCACCCTGCCAAAAGACTCCAGTAATGAGTGGTCACTGTAGTTTTTGTTTGTTTGCTTGTTTTGAGACAGGGTTTTCCTGCATATCTCTGCCCTGGAACTCACTCTCTAGATTAACCTGGCCTAGAAGTCAGAGATCCTCCTGCCTCTGCCTCCTAAGTGCTGAGATTAAAGGCATGTGCTCCCACCCTCTGACTGACTGTTGTAATTTAAAGCCAGTGGGTTTTGGAGTAGTTTGGTAACAAAGGAGACAGAAAGAAAATTCAGTTGTGCCATGATGTCATCCCACTCTACTCTACCATCCAGTACTCCCCAATCCAGAATTTGTCTGTTGGTCTAACTCATCATCCCTGCACTTCTTTTTTTGGGGGGTGCTTCTTTTAAGACTGTTTTTATGGTTTCCATTCTTTTACATCTATGTTACATCTAGGGTCAGCTTTTTTTTTTTTTTTAACTCATCTTGTTCGTAATTTGTCAGCATCCTCGAAACAGTTTTGATTTTTCAGCCGTAACTGGAAAAGCTTCAAATATTGCTCATGCTCTCTCTGCCTTTCTCTCTCCACCTGGAGCCCTAACTGTTTGGATACTGGTGAATATCTGTTATTTTATAATGAATGATTATAGTTTCAAGACAATAGGATGGCATGCAGCCAGTATTTGAAAGACAATGGCTGATATTTTTTCCAGATAGACTCAGTGCAATTTCCGAAACTCCTCAGTTGTGTCTCATATATCACTAAAGTTGTTGTTGATTTTTATTTTAACTCATGTTTTACATTTCCAAATGTTTGTTTGCTTCCTGCACAAATGTACATGATCATTCTTTGTTGTTTTCTTTACTTGCTGATATTTTCAAGTCTAGTTTTTAATCTTTACTCTGAAATGTTGGTTTTTTGTGCATGATTTTGTATTCCTTGGAGAACTAATTGTGGGGAGTCTTTTGAGGTCTAGAATGAAGGCAAATTCTTCTACATAGGATTGAGGTTTGTTTCTGCCAGGTGCCTGGGCACCATCCCAATCTGGGTATCTTTAAACTGAATGCGCGGTTTGAATGTGTTTATGTGAATTTGAGCAGAGGCTTTCTACAAGAATTAGCTTGTCATTACCATTTGTCATTCTTTTAAATTTGTTCTCTACTTTGTCTAATGCCAACATGTGTGTTGAAGTCTTCAGTGAGGATGTGTGCATGTGATAATTTTTCTTCTAGTTAATCATTAAATTGAAAGTGGAACCCTTTGCAGTCCTGTCTCTACAGGAGTGAAGATCTCTTACTTGACCACCCACTTTGTCTCTAGTCTTTATACTTTAATGAGAACTTGAAAATCACAGCTTAAGTTCTCACTTTAGAAAGTTCTGCTGGGCCAAAGTAGCTAAAGCATTTCTGCTGTCTGCTGTAACTTTCAGCTTTTGCTTTAATTTTAACCTCAGTTTTTTTCTATTATTATTATTATTATTTTATGACTTGCAGTTTATTAATGTTTTTAGGAAGATAACGTTTCGTTTCTGTTTTTGTTTTTCACTAGCATTTTAGATCATTTTTCTCCTGGGAAAACTGAATTGTTTGCCTCATTTTGTTCTAGCCCACCTCAGTGCCAGAAATACCTCATTCCTTGTGGGGCACAGTCCAGCCTTCTAAGAGCTTTCAGGCATGATGGAAAGCCTTTGGTTCCTGTTCCATGTAGATATTACAAACATGAGTGTAAGCCAACGGAACACAGAACAAAATTTCCCTAGTCCATAGAGGGAACAAAAGACTTCTGCCTCCATCACCGCCCTCCAAAGGATAAATTCAATGTGCAAAAAAAATTTTGGGAATCGAGAGAGATCCTAGCAGAATAATCAACATTATGTCATTTTCTTTTATGCACATGGAATGTTTTTTCTTTCTTTCAGAAAACAGAGTTTAAATCTGAGATTTAAACAAAGCTTAAAACAGAGTTAAAATGGCTTTTAATGATCTTCATCTTCTGTGTGCTGAAAGCAGAGGTCCCTAACTGGCCATTTGTCCATTTGTTTGGATGTTTTCTGCATGCTTTCTAGGGCAACTGTTCACTGCTGACAGAGTGGCCTATGAAGAAGAAAAATGTTTGGTAAATGGAGTTTGTTTAGTTTAAAGTCATAAAGGATTTCCAGAAGATAAGAAAGATACAAGTAGTAATTTAAAGGACAAAAGGAAATGGGATTTCGTTTAGTGTATGAGTTCAGTGGGTCTTTGAAGACATAGCTCTGTGTAATTTTTATTTTACTTTTCCTTTTTTCCTTACGATTTTACATCATACTCTGAGTCCAACATTCATGATTTTGAGAAAATGCTAATGTGTAGTTTTGCAGTCTTCAGTAATGCTCAGAAGTTCCCAAGAGTATGATTTCACTAGGAAAATTAAAAAAAAAAACCCACTACCCACAAAATTAAAATTCGTTAATAGATAAAAGGAATCCTGTAATGATATTTGGGAAGAACTGCCAATTACCGTGAAGATAATTGTAGATGCTCTGGGCTAGAGACAGAAAGGACACATACTAGCTCTGTACTGTGTAGTTTACCATTTCTAAGAGCCTATTTTTTCTTTTCCCATTACAAGCAAAGAAACAGTAGGCCATTTTTTGTCTAGGTTTTCACATATGGATGCTAACCTCTAAATCTGGTGGAACTGCAGATGATGTCTGGGTTTGAGAAGATCAAGAGACCTAGGATTTTATCCTACGTTGAACTCTGATTTTGTTGGTGATAACGTTAGGAAACAAACTAGGTCTTCTCTTCTAGACAAAAATAACCAAAATAACCAAAATTAACAAAAATAACCAAACAGTTAATCAGAACAATATAAAACAACTTAAGAGATACAATGAGAGTCAGATATTTTATGAAAGAAAAGGAAGAATTATGAATTGTTAGAAACCATGAGATAGAGCAGTAGTGGATAGAGATATGGAAAAAAAAAACCCAACACACACACACACACACACACACACACACACACACACACACACACGTGCGCATGCACGCACACATACAAACTATAGGTAGCAAAATGACTGACAGATGCTATTGTGGCTACATAGTTTCATAATGGTATGTTGCTTTCTATGCAGGTAAGTTCTCTATTACATTAAAAAATAGGGTTTTTTTTTTTTTTTACAGTTTTATACACATATAAAGCACATTCTGACCACTGTAAGCCCTGCCCTCTCTAGTCTCCTTCCTATACCTATTACCCAACCTCTTACTAGTCTCTTTCTTACATTAATGTCTTTTGCTTGTTGAGACTCACTGAGCTTAACTACATCTGCTTGTGTGACCACAGACTTGGAACTAACCACCAGACTGTGGGCCACTCAGAAATAAACACAATGTCAACCCCTCTGCCCAAATCCATCAGTAGCTAATAGTTCAGCACTGAAGGGATAAGGCACTTGAGCCATTCTCGAATCAACTGATTGTTTTTAGGCCTAGACTTGTGTCTGTAGGCAGCCACAGCTGCTGGGAACTCAGAGATGTGTTGACAGTACAATTGCATTTTTTAATATAATGAGCCTCTCATGCATCATGCCAGCAAAACCCTTTACTGCAAGAAAATGTATTTATGTTGCTAATAACTAAAACACGATTATTTGTAGAAGACTAATTAAAAAACAATAGTTTTCTTTAATCCTCCTAGCTTCCAAAATAATTGCCGCAGAAAGACTAGGATTTATTATTAAGCTATAGGTACTATCCTGGGAAGATTCTAAGCTATTCTAACGTTACTACCCTTGAAGCCCACAGAAAAGCCAATCACTTGTCAGTCTGATGACTCCTGGGCCAGTTCTGCTTCATCAGTCTGTCCTCATGGTCATGAGCCCATGGAGACTCCTTTCTCTCTGGCTTCTATTAAACTTAAAATTTCTCAACATTTAGAGAAATGTTATTGCTATCTTACTTAAACATTTTTTCCCCCAAATTTATTTGGGCCCTCCAAAAGGATTCCTATGGCCCCAAATCAACAGGAAGCAACCTTAAGAAGAATGACATCCCATTTTCCTGAAGGTGGGGTGGGTAGGTTTTTGGTTGTTCTAATGGGCTATGGGGGTTTGTTATCACTTAAGGGTATTGGTTACAAGCTCTTAATGGTCTTATTCAGAGAGAAAACATGGTATAGATACCTAGACTCAGGGATTACTCTGTTTTCCCTTTCTTTTCTCTATCTTTCTTAGGTAAAGAGAAAGGGACTGAAAAGAATGAAAAAGTATAAGTTTATCTTACAGGAATAATAAGACAAAAGGTATGAATCTATGTTTCAAATTAGAGCTTTAACTGTTATTCTCCAATAAAGTTATTTTTGTTTACATATATAATTCTGAATATTGACACAAATTTAAAATTAACTTTGAAACTCATATATATGAATGTTTTAACTCTTGTAGAAGGCATTGAAGCATAACACCCTGCTTAAAAATGCAAGGTTTGCTTTCAGTCTTTTAAGGCCTTGATTACAAACTGTCAAGGATAATTAAGTAATACAAGTTAATAGTTTGTTGATCAGACTCATGGTCATGTCAGATACTAGTCTAATTTATTACAGAAATGTGCATCCTAGGTTAAACAGTAAAAAGCTATAAACAAACATTTGCCTTTTCAGAATTCAAGTAGATGATAGGTAGAAAGATGGATGGATGGATGATTGTGCACTATATAATGGTAGATAGATTGTCTTCAAAATCTCAGAGACCTACAGAATATGGCATATATATGCCATATATATTATATATATCATATATATAATATATATATATAATTTAAGGCTTTGTTGACTAGGCAAGTGTCCTGGCAACATTCCCAGCCTACCTTAAAGAGGATATGAGCATCAGGAAACCTCCATTAGGAGATGGCTTCAAATATGGCTGATGGGAAAAGAAATGCCCTTACTTCTACTACAGACAGAATTCTGCCTAAAATGAGCAAGCTTGGATGCAGGCTGAGTCAACTGCCTAGCTCTGCCAAGGCAGGGTAAGCAAGTCCTTCATAAGTCCAGCTTCACAAAAATGTCTGTCAGATATACTGGGATAGAGGACTGAAGATGATGTTCAGAGAGATTTTATAGAGAGATTTTGGGTGACTGCCCAGGCAGTGAGCTGTCTCTGTCATTTTTATTAGTTTTTTTTTGAAGTGGTTTGCTTTTACTTCCTTCCTACTTATTCAGATAATAATTTTATTCTCAAGTTTCAGATAAAGTTGAAGACCAAACAGTTACAGTTTTACAATTAAGATTAGTTGTTTAGTAGTTAAGAAGATAGCTTAAGGTCTAAATTTGTTTTAGATTGATAAATATAAGATATGATAAAGAATAATTTAGATACAGACTCACCAAGATAGAATAGATACGTAGTACTTTCTTCAAGATAGCCAAATACACATAGACTAGACATTATATATGTAAGTCTTACCTAATGGTTTTTTATAATTGTTTCACCATTGTTCTTACTGTATATAGTTTAAAAGTAGCCTTTAAAAAAATTAGATGGAAAGGGAGAATTGTGAGTGTTGATCTACCATGTACTGGATGTTAATTGCTTGCCCCAGAAATTCCTATTGTTTTATGAGCAGACTATTATGTACCCCAAATGTTGCTGTGCAACCTTGTCTACAAAATTATCCATGATCAGCTAAATAAAAGGCCTATACACCTAGGCAGGGCAGAAGGAAGAGGCAGAGCTAAGGTTTGTGTGCTTGGGGGATAGAGGGATTATGGAAAGAAGAGAGAAAGGTATAAGAGGAGAAAATGGAAGCAGTACTAGTCATGGGTTAGTTTTGAGAGAACCACATGGCCAGGAGGAACTTATTCTGAGGCAGTGTTGGAGAAAAGCAGCCCAGATAAAAAGCATGATCAAGTAGTTATGGAATTATGGATGTGAGGTAGCCCAGATAGAAATGATTAACGCAGATGGCTTAGGCTGTGTGGCTGGGTGGCAACCAGGCAGCTTAGGGGTTTTATAATTGCCCAGCCCCACATGAAACAGGCTTATTTAAAATTCTACTAGGTGTCTGTGTTTTTTATTGTTTGATTTCAGGTTAGTGTGATGTAGTATATAATTTCCCCTTGAGTGACCGGAAGTCTTTTAGGGAAGATTCACTGAAGCAAAGAGCACTGAAAACATGTAGGACAATTGTCACAAACAGTTGGATGAGGATCATTTTTTTTTTTTATTCAAATGGAAACCATTAAGTAGGTTCTTAAAGAATGGCTTCCTCAGTGTTGACAGCCCTCAACTCTTGAATACCAGAAGATTATGGGCTTCTGTTTTTTTGTTTGTTTGTTTGTTTTTTAATAGCAAAAATAGACTCATGCTATTTCGCAGCAAGATCAGAGGACAAAAGGTGGAAAAGTTTGTGAGAAAGTATTATTGCAAGAAATTTTGATGCTGTAAATGTGTGTTTTGGAAAGGGTATAGGTTTTGAGAAAGGTGGATTATTTTTGACTCCCTGGATAACAATGGAAATACATTGCAAATGAGGCATTCAACTTCAGCATTTGTTGCAATATAGTATTTACAGTTACGAAAATCCTGAGAGGAAGCAATCCACATCAAATGTAGAAACAAATTAGCTTTATGTGCTGAGTTCTTCAAAACAAGATCTACCTCCAGGTTAATAGATCTATTTTGCAGACAGCCTGTCGGAGCTGGTAAGTGACATGTTCTCCTGTCTACCTCTCAGATATCAATCGCCCAAACACTCGCTTACTGAGCTTCATGGCATGTCATCATTTCACTTGGCTCTTTGGGAGTGGGGTGCATATGTTGGGCATCCATGCATGCGTGTATGTGTGTTTGCATATGTGTGGGCACACTTGTGTGAAGACTTGGGATTGATGCCTGGTTGGCCCTTCTCCACTTTATTTATTGAGGCAGGGCCTCTCAGTTGAACCCAGAGCTCACTCTGGACTAGTCTAAGTAGCCATGTGTTGGGATGCTCTGTCTCTGCCTCCTGGGTACTGGGTTTACAGACAACTGTGACACCTGCTTGGCTTTGCCATAGATCCTGGGGATCAGAACTCTGGTCCTCACATTTACATGTCATGGTTTATCTATTGATCACTTGGCTCCTTTGATCCAGAGACCCCCAAACAAATCCAGATGTGGTTGTACACACCTGTGATCCCAGCACTGGGGCGGCAGAGGAAAGAGGACTGTTTAATTTGAGGTCAGCTCTGGGCTGAGGGTCTCTGCCTCCAACACCAAACTGCAGGGCATGGTAAACTGGTGGCCGTGGTTCTAGAACTTGGAAGATTAGGCAGAAAAAATAGGAATTCAACATCACCATGGGTTACATAGCAAACAACTTCCTGGACAGTATAGGCCACACAAGACACTGCAAAACCCAGCCAACCAAACACATACTCAGACACTCACACACATGCATACTGAGTAGCCACAGCATTGCTGTTGGGATAAACCTGTCTGTCTGTGTTGCATGTGGCCCAGCGCTGCAAGGGAGGTGGTATTTTGTTCATGCCTTTGATTGTAATATTAATTTCAAGCATTGCAAATTGCATCCCACTGCTGAGGGATCAAAATTTATGATAGGAAGTTTGAGCATTCCCATTGTGACAACTTTATTGTTTATTCTTTTATTAAGCTGGCGATACTAGCAGGCAGGTGCATTGTGGGTAAGAAACCCGAACAGGTGTTTGCTCTTACAGCTTGCTTCTTTTGCTTTTCTGCTGAACTCCCCAATGGCCCAGCCCTCAAGTGAATGAGAATAGCAGCCAACCAGCTTCTCTCTCTACTGACTTCTCCAGCCTCACTTTTTCCTGCAGTGCTGGGCCCTTCTCCTCCTCCTCCTCCTCAGCAATGTGTCACACTTCCCAGCCATTCTGGTGTCTCAGGGCCTTTGTACTTGATGAGCCCTCAACCATCCTGTACTTGGCTAAAGGACACAATTTTCAATTAAACATCCAGTATTAACAAGTAAGAGGAACGAGAAATGCTGCGGGAGACATCTCCAGCTCTTGGTGTTGTGGATATAAACATGTTTTTGTTTTGGTCCCAGGTGTGGGATGTGGGACTGATTCAGATAGTCCACAGCAGCAGACTATTTGCCTCATGCGGGCTCTGACAAGGGCTCTTTGACAGCTGCAGATAGTTTAAATCTGAGGACTCTGGAGAAAGAACAAATGCCAGAGCTCATAGAGTGTGAAGTTCCAAGAAAGAACAATGCTGCTCTTGTTTCCACTTTGCTGCTCCTGGTTACTGTGGTGAGACAAAAAGTTGGAGATTTCCTGAAATGAGGATTGGACTGGCTCCAAGGAACCTGACGACCCTAACCAGCAAGAAACAGCTAAGAGAACTTCATTCCCCTCTCCCACTAACCTTTTCTCTCTCCTACCTGGTTTTGGGGTGTTGGAAGGGATTGGTGTGGATTAGGGAGAAAGAGATAAAAGAAATGTAAATAAAAGAGTTTTTTTTAAGTACAAAAAAAAAAGAGTTGCTGTGGTCATAGTGTCTAGTGTCACAGGGTTTTAGCAATAAAACCCTAAGACATTGTTTAATTGTACAGTATCCCTCACAGACATATATTTGAACACTTGGTCCTGAGCTAGCAGATTATCTTGGAAGATTATAGAAATTTCAAGAGGTGAGATCCAGTTAGTGAAAGTAGGCCTCCAAGGGAAGGCTGGAGTGCTCCTGGCTCTTCTAAACATTCGGTCCTATCGAGATATAAGCAAGGCTGCCTCATATTCCTTCTGCCACTGCAGTAACTCAGTCTATCCTGTGTTTCCTTCTGCCATGGATTGCACACTCCCAACTCATGAGCCAAAATAAATCCTTCATTAATTGTTTCTGTCAGGTATTTTGTCACAATGATTTAAAAAAAAAACAAATAAATAAACTGATACATAAAATTAGTTTTTGTCCTGAGAAACCTGTCCATGTGGCTCATAGGCCTTTGGAAGTGATTTTCAGGAGGAATTAGTTTTGAATCCTGGGATAGAATGCAATATTGTAAGCAAAGCTTAATTGACTGTTATGGTAGGAATGCAGATGACCAGAATTTCCATAGAAATGACAACACTGAAGACATAGCACATCAGGTTTGAGAAAGGAATAAGGACTTTACTAGGGACAGAGATGGAGGCTCTCCTTAGTATATTCTGGCGAAAGAAAGAAAGAAAGAAAGAAAGAAAGAAAGAAAGAAAGAAAGAACAACAAAACAAAACAACAACAAAAATCCTATTTTGCTTGCATTCTGAATTAAAAGGTAATGTACTTACCTGTTTTGGAGGAAGTTTCAAGGCAGTAAATCACTGAGGCTGTGGCATGGTTACCTTTATTACCTTTAGTGAGATGTATAGTATAGTGAGAATTCTGAGCAGACATTGGAATAGAAAGAAGTAGAAATGAACAGTTTGGTAGGGAAAGGAATGGGAGTAAATTAAAAATGCAGAAAAAGCAGCTGTGGATAAAGTGGCTCTCAACAAAACAGCGATAGTAGTTAAAGGTGTTAGTGTGGTTGACAAGAAACATCGTGCTATGTACCAGGATAACAAGTGGTACTCACTGGAACTATCACACCCAGAGAAAGCTCTAGAATGTGACTCATTTGAAAATGAAGGAAAGTGCCTTAAAAAGCGTGCTTGGACAGACTGCCACAGCAGTGGGGCCCAGGGCACTGTCTCCATAGCTCTGGAGGTCTCTGCATCAGTTGTGAAAGGAGACCAGGCTATATCTTGAGCCGGTAATGGAACTCGACACCATTATCCATATATTGCTGTGTTTGCAGACACACAATGTACAAGAGCTTTGGAGTCACTGAAGCCTACCCCAAGGCTTTGAGGGAATCTCCAAGGCCAGGAGATATGTAGAGAATCAGTGTTGACTGGAGGAAGACCTTCATAGGCCATTGTTTGAAGCTGTGAAGGTAAGTCCTAAATTACAGTAGAGACCACAGGATCTTGGCCATGCCAGGAATGTGTGATCACTGCTTTGGGAATTTGCAGATACTGAGAGGGGTCTGCTCCCCAACGAAGCCATATTTGCTGTAGGCAGCAGAGCTCTGGGGACATGATACCCCAAGCCCAGATCATGCCACTATAATTCCAATGTATTTGACATGGAGATTCAGGGTTGTTTTCTCTGATGGGTTTTGGTATTGCTTCAGGATTATGTTTTCTGCTATGCCCCTATTCATCTCTTTTGTAATTAGTATGTTTACTCAGTGACATTGTATGTATGTAACTGGATGAAGGCTTCAGTGTCTTAGAAGAGACTCTGGATATTGGAGTTTTGCATAGTGTTGAGAGTGTGAAGACTTTGGGAACCTTGGAAATTAGACTGAACACATTTTGCTTTATGAGATTACCAAAGGCCTATGGGGCCAGGAGTGGAATGGTATGGCTTGAATATAAATGTTCCCTGACAGGCTCATGCACACAGACAGGTGGCCCCCAGCTGGTAACATTTGGTGGGATTGGAACCTTTGAGAGGTGATGTCCCTTCTGGAACTAGGCCACCAGGATCAGGCCATGGACAGCACAGTCTCACTTCTGTGCCCAGTTTTCCTCTCACTTTTCTGCTAAGATGTAAACAAGCAAACTTATGCTCCACTTGCCACAGGGCTACCATGAAGTCTATTGTGCCTGTCCCTCTGTGATACATTACCTTCTTAAACCTGGAGTAAGGTACATTGTTCCTCTCTTGATGCTATGTCACATGTTCTATCACATTGATGAAAACAATAACAATAACAATAACACAGCCTCTGACTGTGTTGGGACCCTCAGCTAACCTAACACCTGGTAGTAAGTCTTTTAGTGACTGGGATCTACAGATCTCAGGTGGCTAGCCTCCCATCTTCTGAAGTTTGAGCTCTGTGTAGCCTCCTTCCCTCCCTTAATACTTGCATACGTCTCTGTAGTGTGCGACATTATTTGCCTAGTCACTCTAGACCATGCTGTCTCCTATCTACTGAGTGTATTAAGGCCCTTACAGCTTTGGATCACATAAATCTGGAGTTGCATTCTAGAGGCTTTCTAGTTGTTGTTGTTTAATACTTTGGCTTGGAAGCCCCAGGTTTCTTCTACTTTGTGTTTCCAGCTCAGGATGATCCATCATGATAAAGACCAGTAGACAACAAAGGTCCATTTAGGAGAAGCCTTCACTGAGCCCCTGGCATTGCAGCATGAAGGGCAACAGTGCACCAGAATGAAGTTCACAGGAGCCAATTGCAAAGAAAGAAGAACGGGCTCCATCTGTGTTCTAAACAGTATGTCATGCTGCCATTTACCTTCTAATTCTTCCTGTAATGGCTAAGTACACACAAGAGTTCTAGTTCTGTATATCTTATCATGTAGACCCCACTTCTTTCTGTCAGTTATATGGTGAGTTCCTAGATTTCTCCCCATCTTCTTCTGCTTGATTGGAGACTGTCATGACAGCAGCTATGGGCTGGTTGTCAGGCTGTGTCACCTGAAATGGAGTACTTGTGGGAATCTTGTGGTAGAGATGAAGTCTCTTGAGGCTGAAGTCAGGAGTGGCTATTGATGAACCAGGGCTTATTAAGGCATGCTTGCAGCTAGACTTCTCTCAGCAATTACTGAGAGCACCTGTTGTAGAATTACGATCCCCAGTGGCACTTAACTAGATGCCATTTCAGAAAGTTGGGTCCTTCTTGTTGGCTTCACAGTGAGTTTCACATACAGGTAGCCTCAGGAGATCTACATCCTTCCCTGGGAAGACAGTTAGGAAAGAATGGTAAGGTTCTGAAAAAGGAGTCATGTGGACATGGAAGACCCCTAGAATATGAGACATAATTTTACTTAAGGCCAAAGGGTCATTTTAAAGCCACAGAGAGCACATTCAGTTTTCAGTCACATTTGTTTCATTGCTTTATCCAATGACAGTGTTGAGATGCTTGATCTTCACTGTCAGATGAAGGCATGCCTCTGTCTGTGATCATGGGCATGTTTTCAGAGATTAACTGAAAGAGCAGAACCACTCTAATGTGGTAATACCAGCCGGTGGCCTGGGAGCTTACACAGCATAAATGGGGGGAGGGAAAAAGCCAAAAGCACTCTCTCCACCCCTTGCTTCTTGGCTGCTATGCCATGAACTGAGTCTTCCTGGCATGCCTTCAACACTATAATGGACTGAACCCTTTGAAGCTGAGAGCCAAAACCAGTCCTTCCTTCTTTTGAGCTATTTGTCTGGTAGTTCATCACAGCAACACAAAAGTAACCAATACATATCAAAGCAGCGAATTATGGCATTGCAACAGCTGTGCACTTGGCTTCCAACCCAGTAAGATGGTCATGGGAAACCCGCAAGTAGTTGTAGCACATTTTCTGGGTTATCTAACATCTTCAATTTAGAACGGTCTGAGCTTTATAGACATGTTCATGTTTTCTCATGTCCAATATCACTGAAAGGTTAAGCTTGGTGTGCAGTGACATTCTCCAGGCAAGCTTTCCAAAGCAAAAGCTGAGAGTAATGGATGTGGAATTGCTTCCAGGAAATCATATCCAAGACACCTAGCTCTCAACGGACTTCAGGGGACTCAACAGTTGTACTCTATCAGACCTGCTGGTTTCCTGTGACAGAATCCCTGAAGATTTCAACCACACAGTGTCAGGGACCTGGGTTCCTGTAGCTGGCAAGAATCCAGAAGAGAGAAGAAAGAGGTAGTAAGAGAGAGGAAATACAGAGAAAAAAATAATATCTGTATCTCAAGGGGGGCAACATCTATGTTGCTGGTGAATGGCAACTAAAGAAATTAAAAAGCCAATCTCTTAAAAAAAAAAAAACAACAACACTGTTGAACAGTTGGAAATGATTGCTACAAACTCTGAATTCAATACTGACTGTGCAATCTTGAGGTGTTACACAGATTATTAGCCCAGTTATCTGTAAACACTGGCTTGATAAGGATACCTAGTACACAGACTTGCTAAGTGACTTACAGAATATAAAATGCAAGCATTTCTACTTGGGGCTGGGGAGATGACTCATCGGTTAAAAGCACTTACTGTTCTTACAGTGGACGATGGTTTGATTTCCAGTGAACAAATGGTGCTTTACAGCTGTCCATAATTCTGTTTCAAGGACCCTAGCATCCCCTTCTGACCTCCATAGGTAACTAGGATGCATATGGTGCACAGATATACATATGAGCAAAACCGTTATGCACATAAATAAAATAAGAAAATCTTAAAACAATTTAAAAAAATTTTTATATCAATTACAGTTAATTCACTTTGTATCCTAGCTATAACCCCCTCCTTCATTCCCTCCCAATTCCACCCTCCCTCCCTCATCTCCTTCCTGCCCCTCTCCAAGTCCACTGATAGCGGAGGTCCTCCTCCCCTTCCATTTAACCCTAGCTTATCAGGTCTCATCAGGACTGGCTGCATTGTCTTCCTCTGTGGCCTGGTAAGGCTGCCCCACCGTCAGGAGAAGGTGACCAAAGAGTCAGCCACTGAGTTCATGTCAGAGACAGTCCCTGCTCCTCTTACTAGGGAATGACCTGGAGAGGACAGGAGCTCCACAAGAAGAGCAACAGAACCAAGAAATCTGGGCCCAGGAGTCTTTTCTGAGACTGATACTCAAACCAAGGACCATGTATGGAGATAATAGAATCCTTGCACAGATGTAGCCCATGGCAGCTCAGTATCTTAAAACAATTTTTAAAAATTTCCACTAGATAAATTTACCATAATCATATGAAGAACATATAAAATTTATGATAGTAAATTTTTGACATGAAAAGAAACACAAAAGGCGGGGGTACGGTTATGCCCACTGGAAATGTGTTTGGATTACTAGAAAAAATATGAATCAGTTTTTAAATGCCATAACAACTTGCCCCAAACTGAATGTTTTATTTATCTTTAGTTTTTGGTATTATTGATTGACGTTTTTGAAGAAGGTATGCCTACACGGTCGAGTGTATCCTTGGACTTGTGCTCCAGCTAGGTCAGCTTCCCAAGTACAGGGATTATAGACGCGCGCCACCATGTTTAACTAAGTCATTCAAAGCAACGGCGTTTTATTGTGGGTTTCTAAGAGGTCCAAAGTCAGAGGTCAGGATGTGGGCATGGCGATGCTCACTCCAGACATGCTGGGAGACTCCATGTTTTGCTTGTAGCAGTGGATGCTGGTTCTACATGGATTGCAGCCTTATCCCTAAAGTCTTTATCTTCATGTTCATTCTCCTTCTTTTCTGGGTTTCTCTCTCTCTAGTCTTTGGGTTTGAGGCTAAACTAGAAAATATATGTTCTCCTCATCCCAAGATGCTTAATTAAATCAAAACCGTAAAGAAGAAACTCTTTCTTCAATAAGATGATGTACACAGGTTCCAATGGTTAAGACATGGATATGTTTATGTGTGTGTGTGTGCATGTGTGTGTATGTGTATGTGTTTGTGTTGGCTAATTTTAGTTGTCAACTTGGCATATTTAGAAAGAGTGAGGCTCTGTTAAGTGAACTGAAACCAAATACATTCTTACAATACACAAAGTGAAAGAAACATTTTAGACTTTGTAGAATGCTCGTGTGTACTAAACTGTTTAAGACAGTTAGGGTTGACACCCTGAAGTGGCTGCACTAGAGAATCCTAAAGAAACATACTTTAGCTTACATGCTTACTAACTGCTCCATTTTCCATGCTTGCCCTTTCTTCGTCTATCTTGAGAGTAAAATGATTTTACCATCATATCTAAGATGTTAAAGAGACTAAAAAGGACACTTTGATAGCGAGTTTGAAAAAGTCAAAGAAACATCTTCATTTGGCACACCCCACTCCCCAACCCCTCAGGTGCCCTCCACTCAAGACGACTTCCTGAATTCCCATCCCATGACTGTTTGTGAACTACCTCTTTCAGCATGCTGCACTCATTGCACTCACAGTGTGAACATGGAGATGTGTCGTTCATGTGTCTAGTGTCCATCCTCCCACAAGAGGAGGCCTTTGGGGTACCTGTGGGTGGTTGTCTTGATTAAGCTAGGCTCTGGAAATTCCTGTAGGGATTCTGTTTTGTTAGTTGAGATGGGAAGATGCTCCATCAGCATCTTCAGCAGGAGCAGCACCACTCTGTGGTTTGGAGTTCTGGACCACATAGAAGAGGCAAAATTAGCTGAGCATCAGCCTTCGTCCGTCTCTACTTACGACCACCCTAGGTTCCTGCTGAAGGTGTTTTTGCAGACACAGTGGAGTGCACCTTTAACAGGCGAGCCAAAGCAAACTCTTCCTCACTCAAGTTGCCTTTGTGGGGAATTTATTTTTTAAATCACATGTGGTAATGCACTATGGTAGAACTATCTCTTTCATTCTAAGAGACCAGAACTTTCGCTGGACCCCGCAGCCAGAGTTAATAACACACACCATAAGGTCACTCAAGACTTACGACTGCTTTCCTACGGTGTTCTCGGACTGTTTGTTTAAACTGCTTTTAAGAGAACAATGCAGCAATCAACTTTTCTTGTCTTGAATTTCCCATGTAATCAGCTTTTACAACCTAAACTAGTACATAACTGTACTCTTAAGTTATATATTTTCCCATGGCCCTGAGCAGAATAATGCATATGTATCATTTCCTGAAAGCAGCAAATACAGAGTTTAGGGGAAAAAAATCTCCTAAAACAAAACGTTAAGAACAAACAACACTTACAGTTATTGGTTGATATACAATGATGTTTGTAACACTCTTTGTTATATGGTAAGGTGGAGTTGGGGACTTAATCTCTTGTAAAACTCTGGTAAGGACTTCTGTAAAGTATTCTTCACTCCTTCCACATGTGATGTTTTTTGTGCTATGCAATAAAAGAGAAAGATCAAGGCTCTTTGTTAGGTACAGACACCTACAGACATACAGGGACAGGCAGACGTGGACACTGGAACAGATTTAGAAGACAGCTTTAAGTCAGGTATAGATCCAGATTCATATAACAGACAGAGGAAGGATGGGAGATAGAGGAAATGGGGATTGGGGCATTCAAATCTGGACTCACTCTTGATGAAATTTCTTCAAAGGGAAGAACTTTTATTTCTTTCCTTAATGTGGCACAACTGCATTATTGGTGACCCTGAGTTAATCACCAATGTGTTTCATTTAATCCATATAATCACTGAAACAAGAAAAATAACTAATATAGTTGCTAGTAATAGAAAAATAAAGAGTGTATTCAGAGTAGTCTAATGTACAAATTATCTTTTTCTTGTAAAAATTGCATATTAAGGTAATAATGCATTATGTTATATTTCCTTGAAGCTTTCTTATATATTTTCTCCCTTCAAATATTACTCAATGTTTCTTCAAATACTATGAAAAGTAGCATTGCTTACTGTAGAGTGTATGGGAAATAAAGTTATGTTAGTCAATCATACTTTCTTGAGGATTGGTGAATTTTCAGAGGTCTAAGTGTATTGGTACCATCCAAAGAAGTATGGCTGGTTTGGTTGGGTCAGTTTTTGATTGGTGGATATCTAGAAATGTGTTATTATAAGTTCATTTTGGATGCGACAGACTTTCAAGAATAGGGGTTAAAGGTAACTGATTGACTTGCAGCAAGGTGCAGAGCCCACTTTCCTGAGCGCTGCAATGAGCGAGGAAGCAGGGTTAGCTCTCCTGCTCTTATGACCCCAGGGTAAGATCTCCTGGGTACTGCAGGTGGCAAGGGGGCCAGGGAGGTGGAGAGCATCATCCTGTATGCATGCCACCTCACACCAGATGAGTGTTGGGGCCAGCTCTCTTATGTTCTTGCCCTTGGGGCCATCTCATCTGTGCCCCTTCCACCAGGGCCAGCTCTACTGTACTGCGAAGGTGAGGTGCAGGGCCCGCTATACAGAGTGTTGCAGTGGGGAGGGGAAGGACCAGCTTATCCAACGTCATGACCTTAGGACCCATTCTCTCAAACAGTGGTGAGGGCAAGGAGTAGGGTAGGATATGATCCCCGAACCCATGCCACCTCACAGCAGAAAACTGCTGAGGCCAGCTCTCCCATGCTTTGTTGTCAGGGCTGGCTCACCTGATCCTCCTCAACTAAGGTCAGCACTACTATGCTGCCAGGGAGAAGTGCAAGGCCCATTCTCCTGAGTGCTGCAGCCAGTGAGGGGCAGGGCCAGCTCACCTGCTCTCATGAACCTGATGTCAGCTCTCATGGCAAGGGGTGAGAGGGCAAAGGACATCCACCACAACCTCTCAGTAAAGGAGTGGTGGAACCATTTCTCCATTGCACATTCCTCAGGGCTGACTCACCCATCCCTCAGCCACCAGGGCTAGCTCCACTGTGCTGCCTAGTAAGGTGTAGGACCATCCTCATGAGTGTTGCCACTGTGAGAGATGGAGCCAGAGCACCACATCCAGTGAGGGATGGGGCCAGTTATGCACAGCCTCTGGACATCCATGTGGTCCCTGGTAGCTTCCCTGACCAGGGACATCCCCATATTCTTTAGAGTTAATATGAGCCATGGTCACCGATAACAACCCCTGCTGCTGTGTAGCCATAGACTCAGACTTGGCCCTCAGCAGCAGCTTGGGCTGGGATCTCTCCATGTCCCCAGGTGATGGGGCTGGCTTCTCACAACAGGCTACTCCTCTACACCCTCAACTCTCCAGTTCCATCTTTCTTCATAATGCTCAAGCTGCTCCACTTCTCTTTCTCTCCCATCTGACCACCACATACTCTCACATTGTGGTGGTTTCTGCCGCAGGCTGGCCACACAGCTGGTGAGACCCTGGATGACACCCTCCATCCGTGCTGCATAGCAAGGCAGCAAGAGTGTGTCTATGACCTGTCTGTGCTGCACAGGTCTGTGAGTGACATGGCGGTCTGTGGGTATCTGTCTGTCTTCATCCTCCCTGCTATGCTGCCTGGATTTAATTTGATTTGATTTTTATGAGTCCTAGGCCAAAGAGAGCTTTGGATACAAAGGCAGGCATCAGGCTAGGATGAGCAAAGCCAACTGCTCTGCCCCTGACTGATATAAGAACAATGCCACTAACAAGGTGTCTCTTTTCCCATTGCCAAAGAGTGCATGGTGCCTCTTATAAACATGTTCTCAAAAATGCAAAGTTCACCAGTGCAAACTAGGTCTAAATGTTCTTAGTGAATGCTGTAAAATAAAATTTATCTTTACTTACATTATGAACACATGCCTTATCCCTCTGCTTATAATATCCCAGGCTGTCACCTCATCTATACATTTTGTATCTGAGATAACTTTCAACTTGAGGCACTCTAAGAAAACTTCATTAGTTACAGACCTAATTCTGGACTTCATTAAAACAAAGCTATGCTTTGAAAATCTGATCAGATAGGATTTTAGGAATGAATAACTTGTGTTTGGTTTATTGTATATTGTCTCACACAACAGCTATTCTAAAATATTATTGGTTAGGTAATCAATGAAGTGTTGTATCAGAGTTCACATTCCTGCTTGATTCAGTCATTGTATGGGCTTAAATCTGTTCACCACCATGGCACAATTGAAAAGGAAACTACATAGAAAGTGGCTTCCCCAATGGAGAAAGTGGCTTCCATAGCATAAGTTCTAGAATATTGGGACAGAAAGAGAGTAAAACCCCAGCAATTTGAACCCTTTCCATTTAGAGCTGAGTAGAGTTTCGATTTGGAGAAGCTAAGTCCTTGGGAAGCTTTGATGACTTAGAGCCATGGTTCTTTTTTATTTCCAATAAAAAAATGTATTTATTTTTATTAATTACAGTTTATTCACTTTGTGTCCCCCCATAAGGCCCTCCCTCCTTCCCTCCCGGTCCCATCCTCCCTCCCCCTTCTTCATGCATGCCCCTCCCCAAGTCCACTGATAGGGGAGGTCCTCCTCTCCTTCCTTCTGAACTTAGACTATCAGATCACATCAGGGATGGCTGTATTGTCATCTTCTGTGGCCTGGTAAGGCTGCTCCCCCCTCGGGGGGAGGTGATCAAAGAACAGACCAATCAGATTATGCAGGATATCTGGTATGTGCGCCCTAAGAAAGGGTCATTTCACTCCCAAAGGGGTCATGATCCACAGTCAAGAAACATGGCTCTGAGCAACAATGTAGGTTGCTGTTCCTGACTGGTTTTCTCAAATATTTGATATGAGCTACAGTTAGAGAAGAATGGAAGAAAGAACTTTAAGAATGCAACTTTCCTGTAGAATTTCGTCCTAAAAGGCTCCAGTGGGTACCATCGCCAAAGCACAGTGAGCAAGTTCTATTATCCCTACCTACTACAGGGATTTCACCCACTTCCTCTCTGTGAGATGAAATAGTAGGCGTGTGTTTTTGAATATTAAGTTTAATGACGCACATAAAGTATCCAGCTTAGTACACAGCAGGAGCTTAGTTAATTATAAACACATATTCACACATACATACACACAGAGGTTCTGTTGCAGATAATTTTATTGCTCTTTGGAAAGGAAATGTGTATTTTTGATGTTTATAACTTTCCAGGTAGGGGTACAGTCAGCCTTCACCAGAATGTGACAGATACCCAGGAGTCAATGCCACCTTCACTCTCCTTGGCTTCCAAATTCTCAGGTCCCAATGGTTCTAATTCCCAATGGTAGTGTCTGTGAAATTTATAATAATATCCAAATTACTTGTGAAAGCACTTGTGTGTATGCCGCCAGCAGCCTTACCACGTAAATGATTCAGAAATTAAGCCATCACACATTTAAAATACATTAAAAAATATAGACAAGATTTGTTCAAAGTAGAATTTTACAAAGTAGCTTCTCTATAGGAAATATATCTTTCACCCAAATACTAAAACATGTAAATATGCGTGGAAATAAGTGTTCGGGACATTTATTTCTAAATGCTTAGTGAGAAGGTATGGACTCCATTGTGACTTACTGGAAAAATAATGAGGAAAAGTTGCTTGAAGACATTGCCATCTTCTTCTCAAGCTTTTAAACACCGTTCCTTGAGGGCTTAAACTGCTGCTCTTCTTTGCAAATTCTGCTGAATTCTAGTCACGTATTCCTCCCCACACTTTCTGATTTCTTGTGGAATTTGGTGTTCCTTCAGTGTAGTCAGTACCTGCATGACCATGATAGAGGCATCTTTGATGTATGTCTCATTATTGGTTTGTTTTTTCAGATGTATGATGATTCTATCACTTTCCTCCATGGAAGATGCTGGTGTCTCATGAAAGACCACTGGATGTTGGGGAAATGCTTGCTGCTTTTTTCTGGGTTGCTCACGCCAGGTTAGGGAATTTGGTATACACGATACCAGCATTGACTGATGACCTCATCTTTCTGTATCTTCAGTCCTTATCTCCAGAAACTTCACTTTCTCATAATCTTCTCTTGTGATAAATTTCCTTATTATCACTTTATTATTGCCTACTGTTCCCATTCAAAATAAGCTGCTTTGGCTTCTCATTTTGTAGGCAACTTAAGTATTTTTTACAATACTGGCTGATTCAATTTAAGAGCTTAATTCTGGTTCTGGTTCAGCTTCAGGAATTAGTGTGGTCTCTGCTTGCATTTCTGAATAGCCAAGTCCATGTGTGTGGCTCTGTTTCCAGGCCTCTCCTTATCCTGCCCACCCACACTTCTCTGTTCCAGTGGTAGCTGCCATTTCAACATTCCTCTTCCTATATATACATATATTTTCCTCATTACCTAGGTTTTTAGATGATGAACTCTGTATTCTTGGAACCAATTGCATTATGAATACCATCACCATTTTGAAGTGTTTTGTATATCACATTCTTTCCTATATGTATAAATATTCACAATAAATTTTGGAATAAATAAGTAAATATATTCTCTGCTATTACATATATATGCATATCTATCTATCTATCTATCTATCTATCTATCTATCTGACAATGTGGGCTGGGCTTCAGCTCTTGTACTAGCCTTGATATGTCAGAAAAGTTTCTGAATAGCTCTGCATCTCAGTTTTTCACTATAAAATGGGACTATAATTCTTTGCTTTTGGAGTGAGGAGTGCCAAGTGAAAATTGCTAGTGAAACTGAGAACAATTTTTACCCAGTTGTTTCCATGTCCTTCTTGTGTTATTCTTTCCTCCAATGTCTGGCGTGAACACACTTTTAATCTTAGCATTAGCCTAATCATCAATTTTTATTATGGATAGAAAGCAAAATATATACACAAGACATTCAATATCAGCAGTCCAAAGAATGTGACCTAAAACATGTATGAAAAGACACCTTCCTAGGGTAAGTAGTTTAAAGTGCTTATTTCACTGTAAGAGGGATAATAGATGTTATTTAAAAGGGGTTCCATGGATTTTATATCTCAAACTGTCTAAAAGAACATAGTCAATGTGAAATGTTTCCTATAATTTACAGCTGAAACAAGAAACGATCTTTATTAACTAGTGGAAAGGAGGCATTGGGAGTCACCAGCCTGTTTTCATACTACTCCATTTTCTGGGGAACTATTGACTTTAGGTCTCCAGTCTATGGTGTATAATCATGCAATTTGCCTTCTATTAGTTTCCTAGAGATAGATATGAAATATTAACTGTTTTAAGACCACTACTCTTATGAAAATACTAATTTATATGAATAAGGGAAATATTAAAATGATAAAATGCAGGATATAATCTAACATAATTTTATATATTTTAATTTTGTTTTTCATGGTTATTGTCATTATATTTTTATATGTAACCATTTCACCATTTAAATTTTAATAGGTTAATAAATCAAGCAACTTGGAATTAATTAAAAAATTCACACAAAAGTTTGAGGGATAGTTTTTTTTCTCTCCTGTATCTAACACCAGACATATCAAATTTTCATCAGCTTTTACTGAAACATATTCCAAAAGGAGTCCTGCAGGTGCCGCTGGCTGTTCACTGGGTTAACATCAGTAGAGATGTGAGTGATGTGTGGTTGCACTTGACTCTTTCTGCTTTGGGGATTGTTTCCATTGTCTTGACCTCCTTTGCTTCAGCTTTGATAAGACCCTTCTTTCCCCTCTGCCCCTAATCTTGACCCAGTTTTATCAAAGTATCGACCAGAGAAGATTAATTTCAGTCACGTTGGCTGAGACCAGTGAAACATTTCTACCATGCTTATTTGCATTTAAAATTTTAATCAATAAACATTGAAGAAAACATCCTGGTAGCTTAAGTTCAATCCTTAGCATGTGGAGGGAACATATTCTAAAGGCAGAAATCCCCTTTAGTATTGAATGCTTAGGATGAATTGTGATGAACAGAACCACAGTGAATCTTCCATCCCAATCTCAGCCAGTTCTAAGTGGAGACACATGAAGAATTTGCTTTTGAGAATTATTTAAGAAATCGGGGTGTGTATGTGTGTTACATTAACCTTTCCTTCTCTATTATTTTTCTCCTTGAGACTGTGCCTCACTATGTAGCCGAATCTGGCCTCCAGGTTGTTGTTGTAGTCCATATTGACTGCAAACTCACAAGTCTCCTCACTCAGCTTTCCCTAACGTCCTCAATCCTAAGATTACACTCACATATCACCATGACTTATTTACTTTTTTATTGCTATGAAAAGACAATAATGAGGTTAGCTTATAAGATAAACCATTTAATTGAGGACTTGCTTACAGTTTCAGAGAGTGAGTTCATAAGTTCATGGGGGGGGCATAGCAGCAAGCAGGAAGACATGATACTGGAGCAGT
Organism: Meriones unguiculatus; assembly: GCF_030254825.1. Taxonomy (NCBI): domain Eukaryota; kingdom Metazoa; phylum Chordata; class Mammalia; order Rodentia; family Muridae; genus Meriones; species Meriones unguiculatus. The sequence continues at coordinate 104,079,709 of NC_083351.1, forward strand.
AGTTGAGAGCTTTACATCCTGATCCATGTGCAAGAGGCAGAGAGACAGTTAGACTGGGCTTGATATGGGGGTTTGATGCCTCAGAACCTATTCCCCAGTCACATACCTTCTCCAACAAGGCCATACCTCCTAATCCTTCCCAAACAGTTCTACCAACTAGAGACCAGACATTTAAATGAGACTAGGAGGGATCCATTTTTTCAAACCACCACACACCATGAACACTTAAGATACAGTTCTCATAAATTCTATCATCCTTTATGCTGAAAACAATCAAGATTTTTTATCTTTTTCAGTGCTTCTTTTATTAAAAATAAGTGCTTTTTATTTAAAAATATAATTATGTGTTTTACTTATATGCTCATTCTTTATGGTTTATTCCATAAACCAAGGATGGTAAGTTACATTTATATTTAATGGAGAAGCACCCATATCTTCTGTTGACAGTATAGTTTTGATCTCCTCAAATAGCTATCTTTGATAGTAATAGTTCAACAGAAAAAAAAACCCACCATCTTACATAAATTATTATAACAAATTAAATATAAAGTGTGGATTCATTGTAAACCAGAACACTTGGGATGTGTTCTCATACTAGCTTAACTGTCCCATAGTGCATACAATGTGCATTTGTATGGGCATAATGAGCTTCACTGGAGGAAAAAAAAGGCAGGCCCATTATTTTTTCCTAAATAAATTTATAAAGATATCCTGAAAACAAACAAAAACAGCAAGGTTCAAATTTTTTCATCTTACAGAAAAATTATAAATATGTTCATCACAAAAATATAAAATAGCTTATGGAAAGACTCACAAACTGCAGTAATGTTGTGCTCACAAGTAGATTGTCTTTCTCAAGTGAATATAAGCTTTAAAGATGACAACTTCAGGATCCTCTACTGAAAGAGATTAAATAGGGAAAAGATAAGACATATGAATCTCTACTCAAGCCACTTTTGAATAACTCCCCAAGTTGCCTATATTATATTCTCAAAGCAGCACTTACTTAAAGAAAAATTATTTTCTTAAACTAGAATTTTGACTTGACAGAATAAACAATTTCATTCTAGGGAAAGATTGCTCAGTGCTTAAGAGCATTGGCTATGAACCCAGGAGACACATATCCTGGATAAGTCACCTTGCCTTCCCTTCTTCAACCTGCTGCTGCCGTCCACAAACCCACAAACCTATTTTCAGACCTGTGGCCATAAACGTCTTCATCTGTGTATCGCTTTTGCCTGGCCTAGCTTTATATCCATAAATTGAAATTATATTTATAATTTGAAAGTCATTTTCTCCTGGTCTAATTAAACTGCTCACCCACCAGATTTATCTGGCCTAGCTCAAGTCAAGTATATCCTGAACTTGTGCAATTAATTAATTTAAAAATTAATTCATTTATTTATTCCATTTCAATCCTGATCTTAGCTCCCCCTTCCTCTCTTCCCAGTCTCACCCTCCATTCCCTTTGTCCCTTCATCCTTTCTCCTACTCCTCAGAATAGAAGACCACCAACTCATCTCAGCACATCCAGTCTCATCAAGATTCTCATCACCATATTCTGTAATTTAAAGAAGGCCAGATTATCACATCAGACACACAAGCTAAGGTCCAAGTGCTTAGGTAAAAAGCAAGCAAGCAAGAATATATCCTCTTCCCCTGCAGCCTGGTGAGGCAACCCCACCAGGGGAAAGTGATCTAAAAGCAGGCAACAGTCTATGTCAGAGACAGCCCTCTCCCCTTACTAGAGAACCTACATGAAATCTGAGATGCTCATCATCTACATCTGTGTAGGGGGCTTAGGTCCAGTTCATGTATGCTCCTTGGCTGGTGCTTCAGTCTCACCAAGTCCCTCTGTGTCCTGCTTAGTTGGCTCTGCTGGTCTTCTTGTGGAGCAACTGTCACCATATTCTGTAATTTAAAGAAGGCCAGATTATCACATCAGACACACAAGCTAAGGTCCAAGTGCTTAGGTAAAAAACAAGCAAGCAAGAAAACAAATAAATACCAACATAATGAGCTGAAAATATATCTTCCATCAAAACCACAAGTCTATAGACGCGTTCTCTAATGAGAACTATTTAGGTAAACTCCAGATCAAAGAATTCAAAAGGAAAACCATAAACTTTATCAAAGAATTCAAGGAATTTAAAGTAGACGTAGGCAAAAACTTTATTGAACTTCAACGGCAAAACAATAAATTCTTGAGTAATGTCCAAGAAAATACAAATACACACTTGAATGAAATAATAATGATAATTAGAATTTGAAAATTGAACTCAGTAAAGATTTCTTAGTTAATGTCCTGTTGTGGTAAAGAGACACTGTGACCACAGCAACTCTTATAAAGGAAAGCATTTAATTGTGGCTGGCTTACATTTCAGAGGCTGAGGCTGTCATCTTCATGAAGGGAAGTATGGCAGTATTCAGGTAGACAACAGTAATGGAGAGGTAACTGAGTTTTACATCTGGATCTGAAGGCTGAGAGAGGGAGAGGGCAAGAGGGAGGAGAGAGAGAGAGAGAGAGAGAGAGAGAGAGGCTGGGCCTGGCTTGAGTTTCTGAAACCTAAAAGCCCATCCTAGTGACACACTTCCTCCAATAAGGCCATACGTCCTAATAGTGCCACTCCCTATGAGTTTTTGAGAGCTATTTTAATTCAAATCACCACAAAGAGATAGAAACATTGAAAAGAGCAGCAGCTAAAATGAAGATGGAATTGAAAAACTCAATCTCTTAATTTAAAACTTAGGAAAGCATTATAAGTAGAATGAACCAAGGGAGGGTGATGGTGGGGAAAGGGAAAAACCAACTGCCTCATGAAAGATGATTCCTGTATGGGGTGTGTCTGGAATTAGTCTCGTGGTTTTGAATTCTGCAGAAGGTAAATTACTAGGACTCCAAGATAAAGTAGAAGCTATTGATGAGATTAATGGGGAAAAGAAAACCAGAGGGTAAAACTGTTTTGGAAGTTTGAGATATCATTAAAAGACCAAATATGTGAGTATAGGCATGGAAGAGGGAGCATTCCTGGTCGGTTGCATAGATCAGATTTTAATGAGATTATAGAAGAAAACTTCCCCTAACCATGGGAAGACACACACATATAGAAGTACACAGAACCCCTAGCTAAGAACAAGAAAGAAGCCTTGGTGGCAATGTCTCTCTGAGTTCAAGACAAGCCTGGTTTACAGAGCTAGTATCAGTCAGGGCTACACAGAGAAACCCTGTCTCAGAAAACCAACACCAAAAACAAAACAAAACAAAAAAGAAGCACACCTCGGTATAGCATAGTCAAAACACCAAATGTATGGAACAAAGAAAAAACATTGAAAGCATCTCATCTGGCGAAGGCTTTGCCACTTGCATGTAGCTAAGTCACATATAAAGGACAACCCATCAGAATAACAACTGATTTCTTAATAGGAACTCTAAAATCCAGAGAGCCTGAATTAATGCTCTCCAAGTTCTAAAAGTCCATGATTGTCAATCTTCACTACTATACTGACCAAAAAGATCTGCCATAGCTGAAGGAGAAAGAAAATTCCATGACCCAAACAACCTTAAAAAATAAAATTAATATTCAATACAAAAGAGAAGAATAAGCACAGACTCTGGAAAGACAATAAATGAAGCAATAATTTAATGAAAAACAAGTCAGCAAAAATATCAGAGTGACTGCAGTCTACACAGACCTTTCAATAATAGTTATAAATATTAATGACCTCAACTCTACAGCCAAAGACACATGCTAGCTGAAGGGATTAAGAAACAAATCCCAGAATTTGCAAAATGATACTGTACAACACCAGATCGTCTGGAGGTATCACCATCCCTAATCTTAAGCTATTCTACAGAGCAATAGTAATAAAAACTGCATGGTATTGGCATAGAAACAGAAAGGTGGATCAATGGAACTGAATAGAAGACCCAGAAATAAACCCACACACCTATCGATACTTGATTTTTGAATAAAGATAGCATCTTCAACAAATGGTGCTGGTCCAACTGGATGTCTACATGCAGAAAAATGCAAATAGATCCATATTTATCACACTGCACAAAACTAAAGTGAAAGTGAATCAAAGATGTCAAAATAAAATCAGACACACTAAATCAGTTAGAAGAAAAAGTGGGGAAGAGCCTAAAACTCACTGGCACAGGAGACAACTTCCTGAACAGAACACCAACAAACAGCACAGGCTCTAAGAGCAACAATCAATAAATGGGACCTCATGTCTATAAAGCACAGGACACTGTCATGAAAACAAAATGACAGCCTACAGACTGGGAAAGGATCTTCACCAACCCTTTATCTGAAAGAGAGCTAATATCTAGAATATAAAAAGAACTCAAGAAGTTAAAAAGCAACAAATCAAGTAATCCAATTAAAAAATGGGGTAGAGAGCTAAATAGAGAATTCTCTGTAGAGGAATATCGAATGGCAGAGAAACACTTAAAGAACTGCTCAATGTCCTTAGCCATCAAGGAAATGCAAACCAAAACGACCCTGAGATTTCACCTTAGCCATTCATTAGAATGGCTAAGATCAAAAACCCAAGTGACAACACATGCTGGAGAGGTTGTTGAGAAAGGGGAACCTTTCTCCATTGCTGGTGGGAACGTAAACTTGTACAACCACTTTGGAAATCAATCTGGTGCTTTTTCAGACAATTAGGAATACTGCTTCAAGATCCAGCTATACCTCTCCTAGGCATATAGCCAAAAGATGCTCAAGTACACAACAAGGACATTTGCTCAACCATGTTTGTAGCAGCTTTATTCATAATAGCCAGAATCTGGAAACAACCCAGATGTCCATCAACGGAGGAATGGATACAGAAATTGTGGTACTTTTACACAATGAAATACTACTCAGCAATTAAAAACAAGGAAATCATGAAATTTGTATGCAAATGGCGGGAGGTAGAAAAGATCATCCTGAGTGAGATATCCTAGAAGCAAAAGGACACACATGGTCTATACTCACTTATAAGTGGATACTAGACTTATAAGATAGGATAAACATACTAAAATCTGTACACCTAAACAAAAGGAGATCCCGGGGTAAGATGATCAATCCTCATTTAGAAATACAAATGGGATGGTCATTGGAAGTAGGGGAAAACAAGAAACAGGACAGGAGTCTACCATAGAGGGCCTCTGAAAGACTCTACCTTGTAGTTTATCAAAGCAGATGCTGAGATTCATAACCAAACCTTGGGCAGAGTGCAGGGAATCATATGAAAGAAGGGGGAGTTAGTAAGACATGGAGAGGACAGGTGCTCCAAAAGGACCTAATATATCTGGGCACAGGGGTCTCTTCTGAGACTGATTCTCCAACCAGGGACCATGCATGGATATAACCTAGAACCCCTGCTCAGTCGTAGCCCATGGCAGCTCAGCATCCAAGTCGGTTACCTTAGTAAGGGGAACAGGAACTGTCTCTGACATGAACTCACTGGCTGGCTCTTTGACCTTCCCCTTATCCCCTACCCCCACCAAGGGAGGAACAGCCTTGCTAAGCCACAGAGGAAGACATTGAAGCCAGTCCTGGTGAGACCTGATAAACTAGGGTCAGATGGAAGGGGAGGAAGACCTCCCCTATCAGTGGACTTAGGGGCAGGGAGGAGAGGAGGAAGGCAAGGTGGGATTGAGAGGAAATGAGGGAGGGGGCTACAGCTGGTATACAAAGTAAATAAACTGTAATTAATAAAAAAATAAAAAATAAACAGCAAAAAAAAAGAAAAAAAGAAACAAATCCCAATCTTTTATCTATAAGAAATACATCTTAGCTGTAAAGATAGGCACCACTTTAAAATGAAAGGATAGAAAAAATATTCCAAGCAAATGTGATCAAGAAGCAGGTAGGCATTGCCACAAAAGATGAACTGTTTCCCTACCTGAGGAGGAAAAAACTATGAGTTTTTTCCTATGAAAACTAATCACTCAGAGTGGTGGTACAAATTATCTGTGTATAATTTGTCTTTCGGTTAAATGAACAGATAGACTGTGTCTGGGTCTTGCTGCCAATCAAAATATTTTAGACTTTACAGATGGGAACTTAAGTGCAGATACCATGACAGCCAATTAGCATGTAAAATTTTTACATTCCATGGGCGATAACAATGAGCCTTTGAAATCCATCTGGATTCAAGGGGCACTTTTTTCTACAGATCTTCAAAAGAATGTTTTCTTGGTTATCATATGATGAAAAGAATCAAATTCTGTACATATTTTCAGTCTGCAGTTTTATCTAATATATTTCCTCTTAGTAGTATACCTTTGAAATTCTGTCTCTAGTACATCTTGAAACACCCCTGTAATTTCAAGACACACTGTCTTAGCGTGACCAACTGGAAAGCCCTGCTTCTTCACGGCTACAGAAATGTTTTCATGGGCTCAGTAGAGAATGAGAATGCACGGTACAAAGAACATAGCTGATGACAACATGAAAACTAAGAATTGATGATTGTCAGAAAAGAATGAGGAATGGATGCCCCATTTGATGCTTGTTTTAGAATCACATTGTTGTAGAGCTGTATCTCTATGGCATCAAGGCCAAAACACAGCTCTCATCTCACCTGATAAAGGTATCGTATTTTGGAGGCTAATATAAGTGAGCATAGCTCAGGAACACAGGTGTAGGGTACCCCAAATTTCATATTCCCCTGTGATAACGGATTTATAAAGTTTTTGTACAATGCTATATCACACCTTGCCTGGCTCCAGGCAAAGTTTCAGCCCCCTGGAAGCTCAACTTGTGTATTATATTCAGTTAAACAGGGAGGTGTGGCTATCACATATAGCTGAACAAGGATGCAGGGTTATTGCATACAAGCAAGGTGGTGGGACTTTTACATGCAGAAAGCCAGGAGGCAGGTTTAGCTAATCTCAGTAGAAGGTGTCTTGGTAAGAGAACACTCTTCAGGTCGTAAATGTTCAGCCAGAGAAAGCTGTGATTGACATTTTCTGCAAGCATGGTCAATATTCACACATGGACGAGAGGAAGGCTTTGCCATCCTTCTACATCTCAGCTGAGGGAGGCTTTGCCACTTGCATGTAGCTAAGGCATTAGTCTGGGGCATGGCCATGCTCATGTCACACATGCACACACACTCAGGACTTAATTGCTCCCTACAGCAGAACAAAGAAAGTCACAAACTGAGTGTCTTTTAAATACACTGCTAAGCACGTCAAGTAGGCAGGTGCGCTGCAGCAAAGCAATGGAATCTGCTGTCTGGCAACAGTCTTTGCTTCTGGGTTGGTGGAAGCTGGGTGTCTATTCATGCTTTCTAGAGAATTTGTCTAATAGTCACGAGGATGCTAGGTGGTATGCAAAGATGGACAATAAATTCTTACTCAAGGTAGCTTACTTCTTCCTAAGATAATTTGTAAGTAGGCTGCGCTTATAACATTCTGACCTTTCTACAATCACTGAAGTTCTAAGCAGTCAGCCTCTGTAGTGCCATTCTTCCCATCACTCCCCTTCACAGCAGTATCATATGAAGATTTTTAAATATTTCACTAAATACACAATATTTCTGAGATATGGCTGCCATTGTCTGACTGATGATAAAACTTTAGTACTATTTGTCAATATTACTTTCATATGTGACACATTTTTACTCTCAATATCACATAGTAGGCATCATACCTAGTACGCCCCATTTTATAAAGCTAAATTTGTTTTTCCTGTCTCAGACAGAGAGTTTCACACCACATAAATGTTAATTTCTGTGTACAATTAACTTCTAAAGTCGCAGTATTATTACTGGAAAAAATAATGTGTGGGTTCAAATGTGTAATTAAAGGGCTATACTTCTGTTTTTATACTTTGAATTGATGTAGAAATAATGACTTGGCAAGGGCACTGCTAGGTACAGAGCTATGAGGAAGATTTTTAGCTGTTGATTTTTGATTGCTAAGTATTTCAATTCAATCCTTTTTAACACTCAACACTGGGCGAAACATGAAAGAACACAAAGATGTAGGAAGCTACCATTTGTATTTTGAAAAGTAAAGGATCATGCTATCTGATGTCCTTTAGCTCCATTAGATAAAACACAGTGGCTGGAAAAGGATGTGCCCCGATTTTCATGGGCGATCAGTTCTACTTAGTTTACAGCAGACAATGGCTGGATATTCACCTTGATGTTGAGACTTTTAAGAAGAGCAGAGAGATGAGGAGAAGAAGAAGGCTTTTGCTTCTCTGCTGAGGTGCTGGTCACACCAGCTCTAGACACTTGTGCTTAACAATGGTATTTCTTTGATAGATAAAAGACAGTTCACAGTGGTCCTGTGACCAAGGTCAGATGTGACAGTACACATGTAATTATGGATGATTATGTATTGAGAAAAGCAATGTAATCAGTTCCTTCAGAGATTAAAATATTGAAATGGAGTTCAGTCTCCAAATTTCCTATTCCTTTAGCATGCTTCAAGGCAATGTAGCTGACAATTAGTGTAAGATGACAACGATCCTACAACCTATAAAGTAAATTCAAACTATTTTCCCAGAAACAGCACAGGAAAGATTAAAAGGTTTTCTTTTGTAAATACAGCTCAGGTAGAGAGCCAATATTTTGGTATATTCTCTGTAAGGGTGAGAGTACTTTGTGAGTAGTCAAGGTAAATGATGGGAAATATACCAACTTGAGTTTAGATTTAATTCCTTACAGACGAAGTTCAAGAGATATCACATAAGCTCACGTGGTTTCGGCATTTTTAAGGAGTTTTGTAGATGGGAATGACAGTGTAATATGAGCTCTGAACATGAGAGCTGAAAAGTTGTCCAGCGTTGTGGGCCATGTTCTCTTCAGTAGACAGATTTCCCCAGAGTGATGGGATGCATGAATGATGGCTTTGCAAAGGGGCTCAGATGACATGTCACCTCACACATATCTACATAACTGTCTTCCTGCATTTCTAGGTTTGGTTAAGGAACTTATTTTAAGTACCTTTATTTAAAATCACAGCCTACTCTTTCTCAGCACTTATAATCTCTCCTCATGCTACATTGTTTTTCTTTTTCTTTGTGCTCCTTAAGTTCTAATATATCGTACAATTTACTTTTTCATTTATCTTTCATTGTTTATCTTGACTAGGAGTTGCATGAGGACAAGAAGGCCCACAGGCCTTCTCAATAGTAGGTGTGCAATGTATATTTAAGTGAATTAATAAATTTCAGTATTTTAAAAATATATTAAACCAGCATTATGCAACACATAAACATTTTGGTATTGGAAAGCTCTAGAAATCCAGGCTCTCATTTGCTAAGATCTAAAATTTCTCTGATGATGTGTTGGGCATCCAGTGGCTTCATGCATTTACTATGTTTTGGTTTTAACTTTATTTTTGTACTTTGAGTTCTTTATTTTTATTCAGAAGGCGCAGATTTTAAATAGAGAAGCAATTTTTTAAAGTAAAGTTCTGTAATCACTGATGCGTTGAATATATACAAACTGATTTATTTCTTGTATACCATATTCAGGGAAACTACCACATGAACAGCATAACTCAGAGATGCTAGGATATGCTATTAACTAAAATTTAATTCTTCTAGAATTTCTGACTTTATATTGGCATTTTTAGGTTATTAAAATTTTGCTCATACTTAACTGATTGTATGTCAATGTACCATTCCTTAACAACTTGCTAGTTGAAGATATGTAAATATATAATGAATGTATGTATGACGCACAAACTCACACTAGTATGTAGATGTAATTATTTGTTATCAGAGGGTTGATTGAGGTTTAATTTTTGGACGATTCTAAGCTCTAGTTGCTTTCACAATGTGCATAATCAATGTTGTGTGATTTTTTCCCCCCTCTGATAGGCTCCTTAAAGTGACCATTAAGCTTAGAAGTGACATCATTTTATTTAATTGAGTCTCACTTGCTGTTTTCCTGCTCTATATGCTTTCTAAATGACTACTCTTAGTGAAGTCACCTCAAGTGCTTCTGGCAGTAGCGTACTCTTATTTCTCTGCCTTCATTCTGGCTGAAACTATAACGTAAAGTCTATTTCATGCCAAAGGAGAAATCAGCTTGGTCTATTTGTATCATTGGAGGTGGTGGTGGGGGAATCATATGCGTTGATATTTGTTCACTGATTTTTATGATGGAACGGAAAGTTACTTCAAGGTCAGGCAGAACAATTTCATGTTTCAAGTGGCTTCAAATCTGTCCTCAGAAACAGAGCGTGTATCTGATTTCTTAAAGTGTTTGTGACTTTGAGGAGTTTTGTGAACTTTTAGTAACACAGTATAATGAGAATCATGGCTTAAATCAGACAAGGGGATCTATTTTCCTATTAAGGGAGAAGAATATTTCTGCACCCTATAATTCCAGGTTGGTCGTGTGACAATAACATGTGACAAAAGTGATGATGGGTGAGTCCCAAAGAGCCTTTGCTGGTTTACTCTGCTCATTGCTGAGAGACAGACCACAGCAAAAGTTCCTATTGTCTCTTCTATGCCAACCATGCTGTCAAACTGCAGCCAATGCCATCCAACATAGCAGCTGAAGACCCACGGTCCAAATTAACATTGGCTTCGTTTAGAAGAGCCATGTAGACTAGCCCAGTCCAAATTACCAGCAGAGCTCAGTAAGTGACGCCATTAAAGTGTAGGCGTTTGTGGTACTTTGTTATACAATATGTTTGACACATTCTTATAGTTCATCAGGGTCCAAAGCCCTTCTAATTCAGGGCTCTGCCCTTCTTACCCTTGGAACCATATTTCCATACTTACAAAAAGGTTTCTGGAGTGCCTGAGATTACTTCTTCATTCCAGACAGGAGCTAGTGGAAAGAGGCTCAAGGAGCACTGCACATGAAAATGTGGATGACATGAAAATGAACAGCACTGGACAATCTCACTTGCTACACCTATCTGCAGAGGCGATGAAGAAGTGCTTATAGCTGAGTATGTCACAGCTGCCCCTACAGAAAAGAAACAAAGGAAAATTGGCCTAAGGTAGCAGCCTGCAATTTAGCCACTTGATTGTGCTGAACAACCTGGGACATTAGGGCAATTTATTTCTGAGTTCCTCAAGAGTGTCTTATTCTGTTTCATAGAACTGACTGTGTTTGACTACAAACACATCACACAACTCTTTGAAAATGAGGCTAGTGACTTCTTTGTCTTTGGTCATGTTTGCCCTCACATCTGTCCTGGGGAATATGACTATGAAAACTGATTGAACTTTCAAAATCTTTTCTGTCCTGCTGAGATTTTATAGCAAAAAAAAACATTCAAGTGCCATGGGCCCTGTTTTGAGACCAAACAGCAGTGAGAATGAGACTGCTGTCTGCTGTAGAGCAGATAGTCTGTGAGAGAGAGGAAGGTAGGAATCATCAGTCTGTGCAGGTTTTATGTTGCACTTGCAAAACACACAGCATGACTAATCCAAAGCAAACATGGATGTGATCCACCCTCGGGTAAATTCACGTAAAACATCAATGACAAATAAAACTAGACATGCATCTAGTTTTACTTTATGACCAATATCGGCTTATAAGTGAGTACATACCATGTTTGTCTTTCTGGGTCTGGGTTACTTCACTCAGCATGATCTTTTCTAGTTCCATCCATTTGCCTGCAAATTTCATGATTTCCTTGTTTTTAATAGCCGAGTAGTATTCCATTGTGTAAATGTACCACCATTTCTGTATCTGTTCTGCAATTGAGGGACTTCTAGGTCGATGTGTCTAAGCTATTTATTTAACATCATACAAAGTAACAGATTTTCTTATGGAAGTTTTATACATATTTCGTTTCGGTTAACTCTTCTCTACCTGCTCCTCTGCCTCATCTTCCTGCAGTACACCCTTGTTTCTGCTGTATACCTCTACCAGTATTTCCCACGTGTGTCCTATTACCCTCTCCACTCCATTCCAAACACGTTTTATATCCTGTCAAGGGCTCCTTTGTAGTTTCTGGCATGTATCCAAACTTAATCCTGTATAAATACATGTATGATAATTAGACCATAAGACTTTCATGGGAGAAAACATGCAGCATTTGTTTTTCTGATCCTGGGTTACCTTACTTAGTATATTTTACAATTCCATCTATGTTTCTGCAGACTTCAATTTCTTTTGTGTGTGTGTGTGTCTGAATAAAATACCATTGTGTGCATATATCATATTTTAATTATCCACTGGTCAGTTGATGGCTACAAGGCTGATTCTAACAGGGAAGTGCACGTGTCTCTCTGACAGATATAGAATCTCAGGGGATATATTCCTAGCAGTGGTATAGCTAGGTCATATCAGGATAGAGTTGCAGTTATTTTGGAGGCTTCCACATTGATTTCCATGGTGGCTGTACCAACTGACACTTCCACATCTTTGCTAACATATG